>NC_087298.1:231828-5836828 GCF_015220805.1 Pogoniulus pusillus | reverse complement strand
GAGTGACCTGTTCTAGTGGGAGGTGTCTCTGCCTATGGCAGGGGGTTGGAACTGGATGATCTTTGAGGTCCTTTCCAACCTAAACCATTCCATGAGTCTATGATTCTATTATTCCCAACTAAATCAGGTTGCTCAGAGCCACATCAAGCCTGACCTTGAGTATCAGTAGCTATGGGACCTCTACCACCTCCCTGAGAAACACATTACATGTCCCACCACCCTCATAGTACAGAGCTTCTTCCTAATGTCCAATCTAAATATACTCTGCTCTGGTTTAAATCATTGCCCCTTTGTACATTGTGCCCTTTTATTCATTAAATTATTGCACCCTTGATCTGTTGTCTGTAGGATCAAATCATCCAAAAATGTGCAACTGGGCTTGCCTTCCTGTGCAGCTTGGGCAAATTTATGTTATGGGGTTATAAAATTAGATCCTTGAGCACGCAGGGATGAGTCCAGCACTGCCAGTTTACCCTAGCAATGCTTGCACAGCAGATCTCTGAAGACCTCTGGAGAAACAACAGCATAACAGATGCCAGTTTGGCTGACCACAGAAAGTGGGAAAAAAGCCCTACAAAGCTGGAAATCTTACAAAGCCTATCAGCTACAGCTACAAACCTGATGTCAGCCTCGTATCAGGAATGGACTGGGTACATGCTGAGACATCTGTTATCTGATGAGCAGTGAGTTGCAAGAGTGGAGTCAAGAAGTGAAACAAACTCTTGACTCTCCCTTTCCTCCCCACCTCTGACATTTCCAGACTGCTACATCCACACTGAGAAACTCTTCATGACCAGGGTTGCCCAGAGGAAAGTTACATTATACCTGTGCACTGCAAGGATTAACTTCCAGCCACAGCTTTATTAGGCTAATTTGGCTGTAGAATTTCTTCCAAATGTATTAGACTCATTTTGCCTTTCTGTGAGCTATCCTCCTACAGCTGAGATCATTAATTCCTTGCATTAATTGGGCAAATATTTTTTCCCCTGGAATTATTTTTCTGTGTCATAACTTACTGGAACTGTAAGCTTCTGCAGGCTGCCTTTTCTTGCTCTGTTTGTAGTCCTTCTTAGCGCTTTGACTGGGGGCATATTCTGCCTCTGTGAGATACACACACACACACATATATATATATATATATATATATAAATCCCAGGCAGCACATTGTTAGTATTCTCTATTCCATGTTCATGTTATGCTGGCTGGTTGTGACACAACCCACAATTCACATGCTGTGTATTGGCCCTCCTGATTTCAGTTACATTTCTCTCTCAAAGCAGGTTGTTAGGTCTAAAGCTTAGAAACAAAGTCAGCTTCCTCCTAATATTCCCCAGCAGTCATTCTTGAGCAGAGGAAAAGAAGGTTCAGGCACTGAGCAAACAAAAGCTGTGTTAATTAGGCTGTTATTTCTGCAAAGTGTTTTGAGGTTATTTTCTCACTGTTATTTTGTTCCCCTTTGTGGAATGCCTGTGCCTGGTGACCCCAGCTGACACTCTCACCACCATCCTTGCTCTTTCAAGGTATCTTTTATTGCCAGACAAAGGGAAAAATATATATTTGAATGTGGCCACCAGATAGGCCCTTGCTAACATCTCCACAATAGCAAAAGACACTGCAGAATAAAGGCACCATTGGTATTATCAGGAAGCCAGGTGTGGGCAGAGAGGACTGAGATGTTATCACACATTACAGGGATTAAAGGTTGTTAGCCTTGACTTTGGCCACACTAGGGCAGACTCTCAGCTGGTATAAACGAGTTTCCATGGCAAAAATTGAACTATGTCTGTTCTACCCTGTGACTACATTGCAGCTGAAGAACATGTGATGGAAAGAGATCTCAGATCTCAAAGGTCATAGCATCCAGTCCCCTGCCATCTCAGGCAACCACAGCACACAATCCCACTCGTAATCTGATCGAGCTTCATCATAAAACCAGTCAGGCTGCTGCTTGCCACCCACTCCTCCTGCTGAAGGCTGTTCTTGAGCTTCCCTCCTCTGCTGGCTGCAAACCTCCTCCCAGCTTTCAAACAGAATTTATTAAATGGAATCCATTTCAGTTGCTCTCTGAATGCACATTTTTAATCCAGCTAGAGGAGGAGGAAGCAGAGGACAGTGCAGTTTCTTTGCATTTCTTCTGTTCCACAAATCTGGGAAAACATTGCCCAGATGCAGGAAGCCCACTGAAAGGTAGAGCTCAGCTTTCAATTCCTACCTTTATGTGTGGTGTGCAGGTACTGCCACTGCAGCCACTGAGCTTTCTGCTAGCTCATTGCAGTCTTTTCTTCAGAGATCACTGTCTTGTAGGCAGAGCTATTTCATCAGGGTGAGACTACCCCAGGGCAATTGATAGCAAGGAGAAAATACCTGCACCAGTTGTTTGCCCAAGATCCCAGGTGACCCACAATAAGTCTACAGGCAGTTCACTCACAAGGGGTACAAACCATCACCAGACCAAACCTGAAAATAAGGAAATGCTGTGAACTTCACAAGAGAGAGGAAAAATGGGCTACTTCTGTCCTCTGGACCCTCAGTGTGTTCTGACAGTTTATCTCAGAGAGTAACTTGGACTTTATCCATTCAGCTTCATCTACTTATGATAGCTCATATTTGGTTCAGTAACTGGGATCTAGGGATGAGTTTACTGCTACGGTGAGCATGGCTGCATCGATAGTGAAGTGGAAATGTGAGCCTGTGCTGCTGGTTAGTCTCACTCTGTACCTTCCACTGGTGACAGGCAGAAGCCCTCTAGTCCAAACTGACAGCAAGTGCTGGTGGATGAAAACCTGGACATGCTCCAGCACCATGCACTCACAGCCCAGAACCAGCTGTGCCCTGGGCTGCTCCCCAACGATGTGGGTAGAAGTGGAAGGAGTGGGTCCTGCCCCTCTCCTCTGCTGAGACCCCACCTGGAGTTACTGCATCCAGCTCCTCAACACAGGAGAAACATGGACCTGCAGGGCCAGAGTAGGCCACAATAATGGTGCAATCCCTCTGCTGTAAGGACAGGCTGAGAGAATTAGGGTTGTTCAGCCTGGAGAAAGCCCTAGGGAGATCTCATTGAGGCCCTTCCATACTTAAAGGGGCTAATGTACAGTTCTGGAGTCCCCAACAAGAAGGACATGGAACTGTTGAAGTGAGTCCAAAGGAGGCCACAAAGATGCTGAGAGGGCTGCAGCAGCTCTGCTATGAGGACAGGCTACAAGAGTTGGGGCTCTGCAGCCTGGAGAAGAGAAGGCTTCCAGGAGACCTTGGAGTGGCCTTCCAGTATCTGGAGGAGGCTACAGGAGGGCTGGGGAGGGACTACTGACAAGATCTTGTAATGACAGGATGAGGAGGAATGGGTTTAAGCTGGCAGAGGGGAGATTGGGTGTTAGGAAGAGGTTCTTTACAGTGAGGGTGATGAGACACTGGCACAGGTTGCCCAGGGAGGTTGTGGCTGCTCCCTCCCTGGAGGTGTTCAAGGCCAGGTTGGATGAGGCCTTGAGTGACCTGTTCTAGTGGGAGGTGTCCCTGCCTGTGGCAGGGGGTTGGAACTGGATGAGCTTGGAGGACCCTTCCAACCTAAACCATTCCATGATTCTATTCTATGATCTATGAGAAAGTTGGGACAATCCTTTTAGCAGAGTTTGTTGTGACAGGACAAGAGGTGATGGTTTTAAACTAAAAGAGAGAGATTTAGCCTAGATATAAGGACAGAAGATTTTACACTTAGAGCAGCAAGACACAGACTCAAGTTGCCCAGAGAGGTGGTAGATGCCTCATCCCTGGAACCATCCCAGGTCAGGTTGGTTTAGGCTCTGATCAACCTGTTCTTGTTGCAGATGTCCCTGCTCAGGGTGGGGGGCTTGGCCTAGATGACCTTTAAAGGTCCCTTCTGACTCAAACCATTCTCTGACTCTAGGTTGCAATCTGGTCTGTCAAGATATGGCTTAAATCCTCCTGAGCACACTGTGGTTGTCTTTTGTCTCAGTGGTTTCAAAGCTGAGTATACATCTCATTTTTCTGTCTATTTTTGACTAGCAGTTTCACCTTGCTGAAAACGAAGCATATCAAAGAAAATATTCTCTATTAAAAGGAAGGGGGGAAAAAAAAGTACAATCAGCTTGACAAGAAAGATTTCTCAAGAGGGTTGTGATCAGATGAAGGGAAGAATTTACTTCTTGACTCCCATTTGTCTGCAAAAATAATACACCATTGTTTAGGCTGGGGTTTGTAGCACTAGAATAACAGTGATTGAGAGATCCAGTCAGTAAGCTGATGCTCCTTTCTTCCAGCCACACTTTGCCCAGAGGAGCCAGCAGAGTGCCCAGGTGGCCAAGAAAGTCAGTGGCATCCTGGCCTGGATCAGGAGCAGTGTGGCCAGTAGGACAAGAGAGGTTATTCTGCTCCTGTGCTCAGCACTGCTCAGGCCACACCTTGAGTGCTGTGTCCAGTTCTGGGCTCATAGGCCCAGCCCAGCTGTGGCACTCAGATCACAGAATCATAGAAACATAGAATGGTTTAGGCTGGAAGGGGCTTCAGAGAACATCCAGTTCCAACCCCTGCCATAAGCAGGGACACCTCTCACTAGAACAGGTCACTCAAGGCCTCATCCAACCTGGCCTTGAACACCTCCAGGGAGGGAGCAGCCACAGCCTCCCTGGGCAACCTGTGCCAGTGTCTCACCTCCCTCGTTGTAAAGAAGCCTCTCCTAACATCTAGTTTGAATCTCCCCTCTGCCAGTTTAAACCCATTCCTCCTCATCCTGTCAGTACAAGACCTTGTCAATAGTCCCTCCCCAGTCTTCCTGTAGGCTCCCTTCAGATACTGGAAGGCTACTCCAAGGTCTCCTGGAATCACAGGCTCACAGGTTGTTAGAGGTGGGAAGGGATCCAAGGAGATCATTGAGTCCAACCCCCCTGTCAGAGCAGGACAATGCTATCTAACACAGATCACAGAGGAGCACATCCAGACAGGCCTGGAAAGGCTCCAGAGAAGGAGACTCCACAACCTCTCTGGGGAGTCTGTGCCAGTGCTCTGGGACATCAGAGGAAACATGAGGAAGTAATTTGGACTAGTTTTAATTCTGCAAGAGCTCTTTTGCTGCAATTTGCACCCATTGCTCCTTGTCCTATCCCAGGGAGCAGTGAGCAGAGCCTGTCCCCCACCTCCTGGCCAGCTCTCAGATACTTATAAACATTTATCATATCCCCTCTAAGTCTTCTCTTCTCCAGACTAAAAAGCCCCAGGTCCCTCAGCCTCTCCTTCTCTTCTCCAGGCTGCAGAGTCCCAACTCCTGTAGCCTGTCCTCCTAGCAGAGGTGCTGCAGCCCTCTGACCAGATGGCTGTACCCAGTGCATCTTGGCATGGGATTAGTGGTTTTAATTCTTCAGCCTTCCCCAGATGCAGATGACACTTGCCACATCACATCTTCACAAGGCTGTGTAGGCAATCTTGATTCTTTCCAAAGTTGATATGACATCAGAGGAAACATGAGGAAGTAATTTGGACTGGTTTTAATTCTGCAAGAGCTCAGTCATCATTTATCTTCTCAAGTAGATAGCCTTCAGTGACCGCCTCCCATCTTTGTCACTGCCAAGGACCAATGGCCTGATTCCACTCCAGCAAAGCCCTCAGTCAACAGTCAGCACAGCAAGATGAACCAAACATGCTGATTTTAATTTGGATGAGAAATGAATTGCAATAAGATGCCAGCACCATCAGCAGCCCCCTACAGCTCAGAGATACTTGAGTGAGTGGTACTGAACCAGGGGAAATATAATAACAGGGGTCTTGCTGGATGCTCTCCACCCCCTCACCCCACAGTTCTTTATTAAAGGTGAATTCCTGAGGGTGCTTGGAGTCCACCTCTGACTAACAGAGATAATAACCTTGAAAGCTTTGATGAGACCAGCCTCAGCTTCCAAAGTTCTGAACCTTTATGAGTTTTTGAACTCCTGAGGGGTTAATATACCTACCTGGGTGAGAGAATGGACAAGTAAGCACTTGGGTCACCACAGCTGCAGCTAGAGGTGGGGTGGATCACAGGACATCTCCCCTCACACTCCATAAAAGCTCCTTCCAGTCCTGTGTGGACCTGCAGCCCCACACTCAAGTTGGAAATAAGAGCAGCAGAGTTGAGGATACTCTTGTATGGGTGTGCCCCCCTCTAACATCTCCTGCATTCAGGGTAGCAGTGCTGATGTCTCTCCTGCTCCTGCCCTTGACAGAGTACAGTGCCCAGCACTGAAGTGTTTTGGAAACCAGGTGATTTCTGCAATGCCAGGAGAGAGACCTGACCCTCACCAGTAATTGCAAGCTTAAAGGTTCCACAGCTGAGCCTGGGGACTGTCAAAAGTGACTTTGTCTCACAAAAGGACACTCCTGTGCCCACCTTCATCCGAATCTCTTCTTTGCCTAGACTTTTGTGGACATATTTCTGCTGTCTTTGCTGGAACTCCAGGTGGACAGGATCTCTGCCAGCTTCTCTTGTGAAGGTTTTTGCTTGTGCACGGCACCTTCAGACCAGATTTTGTTCATAGGTGCCTCTGCACATGAGATCCAGTCTGTGTTCAAAGCCTTCACACTTCAGTTAAACACTTTAAAATTCCAGGAGTTCTAGCTGAAATGGTCTGTGTTCCACATATTCTGAAAGGGAGCTCTTCAGCCACAAACATTCCACTGCAGAACAAAGATAATCTTGAATAAGAGAGAGCAACAAAAAATTCTGCATCTTAAATTGCAGAAGATTTTTCTCAGCCTGACTCTAGCAAGTTCAAAAGGCAAAAATCCTCACCTATGTACAGTATGGAAGATCTAGGTCTGGATCATTGAGATCCAAAATGATCTGGCTCTAGACTCCCTGCAATTAGAGAAAATACAGGGGCTCTATTATGCATCCAAGAAGAAAAGATGTTCATTTATTTTCCCTCCATCTTTTACCAACCTTTCTGGTTTGAAATGAAGAGACAAGCTCCTCCTGGCTCTGCTTTGGGTCACCTTTGAGGCAAATGGGAAAATAAACTCCTCCAGAACCTGAGACTGAAATTCTGAGAACATCACAACCAAACCAGCTCATGCAGAAGGAGGAACGTTGCCAGCTGTTCCCAACACCAGCCTTGCATAACAAACAGGTGCTGTAAGTGAAGTAAAGCCAGCATGACACTCACAGCTGGGTTGCCTTCTCTGCTGAGCTTTGTCTCCTCCTCACCAAGTGCAGACATCAGCAGCCCTTCCCTTTCTGGGTGCCAGATGCACCTCTGAAACCCTCCTGACTAAGTCCAGCTCAGGTCTGGTCTTCTGCAAAAAACAGACATCTCTGCCTACTTGAGATGACCTTTGCTGAGCCATCCTGGAACTAGCAGCCAAAGGCTTCTGCTGACCTTGGGTGACTGCTTCTCCTTTCCAGTGCTGTTATTGCTCTCTGGATTACCTGCTGCTGCAGAGCTCCCTTAACGTCAAGCAGGATAAATGGATCAGGTGGAAACATAGAGGAAATAAACTCGCAGGCTGTTATGGTGGAAGGAGTTTAGCTTCAGTCAACTTTACCATCAAGCCCATTTCAGGAATCTGTGGTGTCTGGGATGCCTCTTTCTCACCCCTCCTCACAGAGAGCTGAGAACTGATAACTCTGCACACCCTCTGCTCACATGGCCAGCTGCTTCTTTCCCTCAGTGAGAAGAAGGCTGAGTGGGAAAGCCAAGCTTTGACAGCTGAATGCATGCAGAGCACTAACAACCCTTCCACTGGCATGCTGGATCTCCTTTCTTTCTCCTACCCCTTCTCTTTACCCCTTCCTTTGTTCCAGAAGCTTTCTGCATCTCTCCACATGCCAAGCACTCCTGATGTCATTTCTCCACACAGCTTTCTGTTCCCTGCCAAAATTCAAACTATCCCCTGTACAAAATGACTCCAACTTGAGTGCCTCCTGGGTTCAGTCATCAAACATGGCAGTCTTAGGATGTCAATAATTATGTCAACAACTTTATTTTCCACCTGCTACTGTGGGAAGTTTCCTTCAGTCTTGCCCCTCTCTTTTCTTTTGTTGGAGCTTGTGGTTCCTGACACAGTCTGAGCACTGGAGGGGTGATGTGTGCCATCACTGAGAATGATGCTCCACAAAGACACACTGAATGAACAGCCACAGACAGTGAAAGCATAAAATCAAGTTTGGGACAACCACAGGAACTGCTCAATGGTCGTAGGGATAGCAATAACTGAAGCTTAAGGTCTTCAGTACAGCCCCTGACTCTGCTGATTTCTTCCCTTTTTTCCATGCTTTCCTTCTTCACCCTTGATCTACCCTGTGAAGCCTCTGTGCATCCCCTGAGTTGCCAACCTGACAGCCCCCGATGATGGGTTGCTGATCCCATGAATCAGAGAGCTCTTAAGCCCTTTCTCATCCCTTCCAAATACATCCCTTCACTCTGGATGATGCAGTGAGCTTCTTACATATCTCTCAGTTGCCTGGTAACCAGGTTAACACTGATGACAAATGCTGGATGACAGTTTGTTTAAAACTGCTTCTTCTGTGATCCAGGCTCTAGCCTGCTCCTTTCCTAACCTCCTCCAGTATCAAGTCTTTAGGTACTCACACTAAGTGTCTCTTTTCTGTAACCAGCCTTCTGCACCCTATGTTCAGTCTACTCTGTCTTGTAATTCCCAGCATCCTCCAATTGAATTACCTTGTCACATTGTCACAAATCAGCTTGCTCAGGATCCCTCCAAAACATTTCTGTGATTTAATGCCTCCATTCTCAAGAAGGCCTTTGCAGGAAAGATCAATGCTTTTCTTCTCCCCCTGCACTAGGAAGAAGATGTATCCATACATCATTGATATCCTACATTATAAGCTCTCAGTCTTGAAGAGAGATGACTGTATTTATATGTTCACATGTGACCTCATACAATAGCATGTAGCCTTCTCATTACAACTGTTATAAATCATAGAATGCTAGGGGTTGGAAAGGACCTCCAGAGATTGAATCTAACCCCACTGCAAAGCAGGGCCACCTGGGGCAAGTCACACAGAAATGTGGCCAAGGAGGCTTTGAAGAACTCTAGAGAAAAAGAGTCCACAACAACTCTGAGCAGCCTGCTCCAGGGATACATCACCCTCACAGTAAAACCAATATTCTCATGCCAAGTTTACATCCACTGCCCTTCATCCTATCACTGGGTATCACTTAAAAGAGGCTGGCTCCATCCTCCTGACAGGCACTCTTCAGATATTTGTAGACATTCGTAAGGTCCCCTCTCAGCCTTCTCTTCTCCAGACTAAACAGCCCCAGGTCTCAGCCTGTTCTCATAAGAGAGAACAAATATTAGAAATAATCCCCATCACTGCCAGACATCTCCTTCCATCACTCATATGCAGATGATGCCCTTTAAAACACAGGTCACCTCTTTTTCATATATTAAGTGTCAAGCACAATGTGGCTTCTGCATGTTCCCAGAATGCAAAGGAAAGATCTCTGTAAGCCCAGATTTCCTTCTGTCTTGAAAGTGAGGAAAGGCTTTAATATTCCTTAGTTTCAGCTTTTTCCATTCACACAACAGCTTCAGTGATAAAATACTGGCATCACTGGCACTGTGGTATGACTGCTTCTGATTTTATCATTCCAAAACTTCATGACAGCTGGACTTGATGATCTTAGAGGTCTATCATAGAATCAATCAGGGTTGGAAGGGATCACAAGGATCATCTAGCTCCAACCCCCCTGCCATGGGCAGGGACATCCTACCCTAGATCAGGCTGGCCAGAGCCTCATCCAGCCTGGCCTTAAACACCTTTGCCAATCTTAAAGATTTTGTGATGAATTCTCAGAGAAGACAACTCCAATCATTGAAGTTTTCACTAGCCTGGCTAAGTATGATCCTGTTGTAGCACCAACATTTCAAAGCTTCCTCCTCCCCTAAGCTAAAGTGAGGCATGGGTCAACTCACAGCCAAAAGCACTTTGCAGTGGAACAGCCCTTTGGAGAGAGGTGTCTCAGAGGCATTTGTCCAGCTGGCAAAGAGACTGACCAACATAGGCTTTATTCCTCCAGTGTTGAAGCCCAGAGCTTTTGGATGAATATGTGCTTAACTATTTATAATTGACCTTTGCACAAAAGAACATGAATTTTTTATAGCCTAAAGCCTCATTTATTAACTTTACTGGAGTGTAAAATATTGCTGTTTGCTATAAATTTGCAGCAGGACAAACAATATATATGCTAATTAGTGGCTGTGCAGCCATTCAGGGGCTTCTGCACTCACCACTCATTTCCAACAGGCAACAGAAAAGAATGGCCTAGACAAATGACAATTGAGCAGTCTGATACTCTGCTCAAACAATGAAGTCTGAAGAGGTGAATTAATGGTGTTCATTAGAACAAGTCCATTTCCTTTCCATTTCCTTTATAAATTAGTCCAGGTAACACACTGCGTCCCCGAGAGAGCTGAGCAGAGGCAACCTGCTGGGATGCACCTGCACAACCCATCACTCTGCAGTTCCTTCATCACTCCTTACTCAAGCTTTCCCCTTCCTCTGACTTCCTTCAGCTCACCCAATCATCTTCTCCATTTTGTCTCCTCTGTCTGCAAATTTCCTTTCATCCTTTCCCTTGTGTCCCCCTCCCACACCCCCTGCTGCATTATGCTTTTCTCCTTTTGGCTCCTATCACAGTATCACACAGTATCACAGTATCACAGTATCACAGTATCACAGTATCACCAAGGTTGGAAGAGACCTCACAGATCATCAAGTCCAACCCTTTACCACAGAGCTCAAGGCCAGACCATGGCACCAAGTGCCACATCCAATCCTGCCTTGAACAGCTCCAGGGACGGCGACTCCACCACCTCCCCGGGCAGCCCATTCCAGTGTCCAATGACTCTCTCAGGGAAGAACTTTCTCCTCACCTCCAGCCTAAATTTCCCCTGGCGCAGCCTGAGGCTGTGTCCTCTCGTTCTGGTGCTGGCCACCTGAGAGAAGAGAGCAACCTCCTCCTGGCCACAACCACCCCTCAGGTAGTTGCAGACAGCAATAAGGTCTCCCCTGAGCCTCCTCTTCTCCAGGCTAACCAATCCCAGCTCCCTCAGCCTCTCCTCGTAGGGCTGTGCTCAAGGCCTCTCACCAGCCTCGTTGCCCTTCTCTGGACATGCTCAAACATCTCAATGTCCCTCCTAAACTGGGGGGCCCAGAACTGAACACAGTACTCAAGGTGTGGTCTAACCAGTGCAGAGTACAGGGGCAGAATGACCTCCCTGCTCCTGCTGACCACACCATTCCTGATGCAGGCCAGGATGCCACTGGCTCTCTTGGCCACCTGGGCACACTGCTGGCTCATGTTCAGGCAGGTATCAATCAGCACCCCCAGATCCCTCTCTGTTTGGCTGCTCTCCAGCCACTCCGACCCCAGCCTAGACTGAATCTTGAAGAGGATAGGTTTAGACTGGATATTATAAAGACCTTACAGTGAGGGTGGTGAGACACTGGAATAGATCTCCCTGGAGACTCCCTCAGATCTCCCTGAGACACTTCTCCCTGGAGAAGTGCAAGGCCAAGTTGGTGAGGCCTTGAGCAACCTGAGCTAGTGGAAGGTGTCTCTGTCAATAGCAAGGGGGCCAGAACTAGATCACCTTCTAAGTAAGTCCCTTCCAATCCAAACTATTTTATCAATCTATGAATCAGTATCACAGAAACTGTTTCAGCATCTCCTTTAAGGCTGCCTGGTAGGAGCCCTGTTCTTAAGCTTATAGGAGAGAATAACATGGAATCATAGAATGGTTATGTTGGAAGGGACCTCAAGGATCATCCAGTTCCAATCCCCTGCCATAGACAGGGACACCTCCCACTAGAACAGGTCGCTCAAGGCCTCATCCAACCTGGCCTTGAACACCTCCAGGGAGGGAGCAGCAACAACCTCCCTGGGCATCCTGTGCCAGTGTCTCACCACCCTCATTGTAAAGAGCCCTCTCCTAACATCTAGTTTGAATCTCCCCTCTGCCAGTTTAAACCCATTCCTCCTCATCCTGTCATTCCAAGACCTTGTCAATAGTCCCTCCCCAGCCTTTCTGCAGGCCCCTTTCAGATACTGGAAGGCTACTACAAAGTCTTCTCATAGCCTTTTCCTCTCCAGACTGCAGAGCCCCAACTCTTGTAGCCTGTCCTCATAGCAGAGCTGCTGCAGCCCTCTGAGCATTTTTGTGGCCCTCTTCTGGACTTGCTCCAACACTTCCATCTCCTTCTTGTGTTGAGGGCTTCAGAACTGCACACAGCACTCCAGGTTGGGGCTGAAACATGTCCCAGAATGTGTTTATCATGAGGCAGATTGACACAATCAAAAGATTTTAGCTTAACATTTACAACATTTCCAAAGTACTCTTCAACTGTTTTGCAACAGAAGCACGTTTGTGTTTAACTTTTGTCCTGCTATCAATCTTATTGATACACTGAAATGTCTTAGCAGGACGAAGTTTTGCATGTGAATCAAATCTGCACTCTGGCATCAATGTGAAACCAAAACACTTCCCTAAACCCACAAACTTTCTGCTTCCTGGGGAACAACACAAACCCTGCTGTGAAGCTGCGCTTGGGTATTTGTAAAGGTAAATAAACAACTAAGAACTCCATTAACAAAACAGCTGTGGAGAAAAGAAAAAACAACAATAAAACCAGTTCATCAATCTCTGAGTTTCTATGTCTGAAAAGAAAAAGCTTCCTACAATGAAAAAGGGAAAATCTTTTCACTGTGAGGGTGACAAAACACTGAAACAGGCTGCCCAGAGAGATTGTGAAGTCTCCTCTGGAGACATTCAAAACCCACCTGGACTTGCTCCTGTTTGATCTACTCTGGGTGATTCTGCTCTGGAAGGGGGGTTAAGTTAGAATGATCTTTTGAGGTCTCTTCCAACCACTAATGTACTCTGATTCTGTGACTTTTGTTGTCTTATTTTCCCCATTTATTTTAACAAATTCTAAATCATAGAATCATAGAATCAACCAGGTTGGAAGAGACCTCCAAGAGCATCCAGTCCAACCTAGCACCCAGCCCTGTCCAGTCAACTAGACCATGGCACTAAATGCCTCATCCAGGCTTTGTTTCAACACCTCCAGAGATGGTGACTCCACCACCTCCCTGGGCAGCCCATTCCAATGCCAATCACTCTCTCTGGCATGAACTTCCTCCTGCTTAGACTTCTCTCAGCACAACTTGAGACTGTGCCCCTTTGTTCTATTGTTGGTTGCCTGGGAGAAAATATCAACCCCCACCTGGCTACAGCCTCCCTTCAGGTAGTTGTAGACAGCAATGAGCTCTGCCCTGAGCCTCCTCTTCGGCAGGCTGGACACCCTCAGCCCTCTCAGCCTCTCCTCATAGGGTTTGTGTTCCAGGCCTTTCACCAGCTTTGTCACCCTTCTCTGCACAGGTTCCATCATCTCAACATCTCTCTTGAACTGCACACAGTAATGTCCCAAAAGCTCCAAGCTTTTCCCACCTCTAAGAGAAACACTTTGCTGAAACCATAGGTTTTGCTCTTTTCTCATTTAAAGACAGGGGTTTGGTTAAAGCATAAGATTTGGTTGAAGAAGATAACTACTCCAATGAGTAAGATATGTGGTTTGGGATGGAAATCATTATAGTTAGTATAAACAGTCTTTTTTCTCTCTTCTCCCCACTAAGTACTAGTGCCCCCTCCATACCTCAGTTTATCCACAGAAGGGAGCACATGCATCTATGTTTAGCCCATATCTGGAGCTGAACTATAGCAGTTGTTCTGCCACGTGATGACTCCTCCTCAGTAGAGAAGAAGAATCAGGACCCGTGGGTTGAAATGAAAAAGCATTGAAGGAAACAGCCAAACTAATCTCAAAGCCAATATAAAGTACATGGAGTTATACTCATCCCAGCAAGCATATGGTGGTCACAGCAAATAGAAAGGCAGCCCTCAAGAGCAGAATGGTGAGCAAGATTCCTCCAGCGATGGAGGGAAGCAGGAGGAGATTCATCAGGAGCAAGAACCTAAGAAGAACCTCTGATCCCCATTAACCTTCTCCCTTTTTATTGAGCATGATGTTTCTGGTTTGAGATGTACCTGTAGAAAACTCAGGTCAGCTTCCCTGGATGACTCCACACTGCTAATGCGCTGCAGACCACTGCTGGGCAAGGATTCTGTCCCTGCAAAACCAACAACGTAGCACTGCTGTGACATACCTGATGCAGAGGCAGCTGTGGATGGGTTTTCTTTCAAACCTCAGTCGTTCGGGGGAGTGAGAGAATAGGCTGGGAGGAGTTTATTCTTGGAGGGGTTTATTCTTGTTGCAGTCTAGTCTCAGTCTAGTAGAGCAGATGTGTGGTCTGGGTGGTCTGACAAAGTGGACAGCCACAGAACCACAGGCTTAAACCAAGTTGGAAAAGACCTTCGAGATCATTGAGTCCAACCTATCACCTAACACCTAATTTATTAAACCATGTCACTGAGTGCCTCATCCAGTCACCTTTTAAACTCCTCCAGGGATGGTGTCTCCATCACACCCCTGGGCAGCCCATTCCAATGCCAATCACTCTTTCATAGAATCATAGAATCAACCAGGTTGGAAGAGACCTCCAAGATCATCCAGTCCAACCTAGCACCCAGCCCTGGCCAATCAACTAGACCATGGCACTAAGTGCCTCATCCAGGCTTTGCTTGAACACCTCCAAGGAGGGTGACTCCACCACCTCCCTGGGCAGCCCATTCCAATGGCAAATCACTCTCTCTGTGAAGAACTTCCATGAAGAACTTTGTAACATCCAGCCTAAACCTGCCCTGGTGCAGTATGAGAGTGTGTCCTCTTGTTCTGTCACTGATTGTCCAAGACAAGAGACCAACCCCACCTGGCTACAACCTCCCTTCAGGTAGCTGTAAAGAGCAATAAGGTCTCCCTTGAGCCCACTCTACTCCAGGCTGAACAAACCCAACTCCCTGAGCCACTCCTCACAGGGCTGTGCTCCATTCCCCTCACCAGCCTTGGTGCCATTGCTTCCTCTTATTGCCACTCCACCTCCAGGCTGCACTGCGGCCAGGGCTTCATAGAGCACTCAGGGTTTGGTTCAGGATGGAGCAGTAAGGAAAAGTGTCAGCATGAACAGAGAGCAGTGTTCAAACACCCACTGCCTTCAGAGATTATTTTTTAAACTGCTGATAGGGAGACAAATTATGGGCCAAATTGTCTGCTTATGTAGCTCATCTCAGCTCCAGCAGAGTTCTAGCAGGAGATGCGTCGGCTGTGGCCAGAGTATGCCCAGCTTTCTGTGCTCAAACAGCGTGAGAACAGCTGAAAAAAGATGCATGAGGTTTCTACAAGCATGTTTTGAATTCTTGTTTATGTGTCTTCTCTGCCTGAAATCTTTAGTGTGCTGGGATCGTGGTGGGAGGGAGTTGTGGGTTGTTTTTCTTTCCAATTGCCTCTGCAGAAAACAAAGCACTGCATGTTTTTCTTACACACCTATAAAAAAAGGAGTGTTCCTTAGTATGTGCCTCCAAGAACTGGGAATTTACTGGGAAGACTAAAGAAATCTGGTACCATGGGACAGTGGGATGAAGGAGGACATGTCTGGGATTTTTGTATGCAGGCAGGGATGTGCAAGTGCATTTCTGTTAATCCACAGTATCACCGATGCTTTTGCCAGCTCTCCCTTTACTGTCACCCTCTTTTCCCTAAGAGCAAGCTGGAGATCTCTGTGATCTCATTGGCACTCCCTCTTTTCACAGCCTCAGAAGGGAGATAAAGAGTTAACGACCCAAATTCTCGTTTTCATCAACCACTGAGCTAGCTCAAATCTGAGATGTGGAGCTGGCAACCCCAGCCCCTTCATCATGTCATCAGCTTGGCATTGTCTGCTAGGTTAAGTTCATCAGAAAAGAATTGCTAAGATTTTTCCTCACATCTCTTTTACTCTCATACAGGAACTGCATTACTCACATGTCCAAGTGCTAAAGCATACACTGAGCTTTATGATCACCTGGATTCTGGTTTTTGGGCAAGAAGTGCCCAAAAGTGAAAGCATCAGCACAAAAATATTGACCCAGTTCACACCTGGCATAAACCAGCATTGATTTCAGTGGGGTTGTGGAACTTGGCTCACTGCTACAAACATTTGCCTTGAAGTCCTATTCAACAAAGTATCTGGAAAACCTCCTTACTCATATCTTAGGTAATCACGGTGCAGTGACAAAGCCATCAGGAGCTCTTTGCGTGCTGTTGAAGCTGCTGATTCAAACTTTTCTCCAGTCTTATGCAAACCTCCTGTTTCATCTCTTCTTGGAATGACATGGCTGGAATTGGTGAAGGGGAGGGTGCAATGAACCCAGCACGAGGCTGTAATAAACCTGCCATGAAGGTGCTGTGAACCTGCAATAAAGGTGAAATGAACCTGGTGTGCAGACACAGGAAGACTCTTTCAGCACAGATCCCCTAATCCTTCCGACACCAGCAGCAGCTGAATGTAATGCCAAATGCTTTGTCATTTGCTTTCCTTTGCAGAAAGTGGCCTTTAAGTGTAGCTTTATCCCCAGTCAAATTAATAATGGCTGAGGCTGGAGCAGCTCAGCCAGCTTCAGAGCTGGAAGGCTTTTCTGGATCACATTCAGCAGCTAACACTCCTGGCAGCAGTGTCCAGGTTTAGCTGTTGCATGTGAAGGGACCGCTTGCCTTGACTGGTCCTGCACAATGCTTTGGCTGCCACTGCTAATATTTGAACAATGTGTTTGCCAATTACATTAATGCAAACAAGTCCTCTGAATCCCAAGGAGAAGGCTGTGCAAATCCAAAGTGAAAGAGATCCTGGCGGCCTGGCTGCTCTGCAGGGATTCGTGCTGCATGGTAGGCAGAGGCAAGAGAAGGACAAGACAGAGTAGGGAGATTCCTGCCAGGAGAGACAGCAAGGCTCAGCCAGGCTTAGCTTGGCTAAGTGGTGAGTGACACCCAAAACTCATGCTGGGATGCAGATAGATGGAAGGGATATCAGAGATTCTTGCCTTGTGAAGGGCCTCCCAGGGGTCAAAGATATATTCCATTCCTGCTGATCTCTAGACATATTCTGTCTCAAAATTAATTTATCCAGGTAACACACAAAGATATTTTGCACTTATTTTACCCTTATTTTACTTTTCTAAGTGATCTGATTTAGTGTCAAAGGCTGACATCCTTTTGTTTCTCCTAGCTGCTTTCTTCATAAGCCTATCTTCATGCCCCCTCATTTACGCCTGCTGTCTCCCATTACAACTTACCATAAGACCCTGCTGATCTCTTGCCCTCAGGTTTGAGTAACCAGGAACTCTCTGAGGGTGGTGAGACACTGGCCTAGACTGGCTGAAGAGGTGGTAGATCCAGGGAAACATTCCAGGTCAGGTTGTCTGGGGCTCTGAGCAGCCTGCTGTAGCTGAAGGTGTCCCTTCTTACTGAAGGGGTGTTGAACTGGGTGACCTTTAAAGGCCCCTTCAACCCGAAATGTGCTGTAAACCTATGGTTCTTTATTCTGGAGGAAAACATCATACATGAGTAGTGAGAATGTGAGCTCAGGGGAAAAAATGTTTCTCCAGGTGGGCAGCAGTTGGAGTGTCTGGGATTCAGAGAGGGCAGCACGAATTAGGGTATGTGACCATGCATGACAAGCTGACAGATGGCAACATCTGTCTTCTTTTGCCTCAGTGTCCCCATCTATGGCCAAGGCCAGCAGGAGCTAACACTCCTCTTTCCAAAGAACCCATCCCACTCCCATCCTCCAAAAATCAGAGAGTAGCCTGGGAAATCAGGTTTTGTGCACACACATCCATGGCCACACACACTGCCTCACATTGTAAACTGGCAGAGACCTCACCACTGCTGCTGTGTGGAACAGAAAATACTGCACAGCTGGTTCAACACCATTTAAAGGTCCCATTTGGAACTGTTCAGGAGCTAAGCCTCTTCATTACAGATATGCTCATTAAGCTGTCATCGTTAATTGCCACCCACTGCCACCACAGTGCCAAGGTCACATCTCCAGGAAGGGAAAGGTCAGTTTCACCTGGGCTCCATCCCACAGCTGGAGACATTGTTAGCACCCTGCTTTATCCCCAGGACAGCACCACTGATGTCTTTGAACAAGCAGAAAACCCTCCTACTGCTCCAAAGTTCATGGTCTTGCTGTTCTTGTTCCAGATCCAAATGCCCAGCTGTCTCCAGCCATTTCTTAAATTATGCCTGAGCAGTCTCCATTTGTTTCCTTCTGAACCTGCTCCAACACTGTGGGTTTGAAAGTTCACCTCCAACCTGGCTGTTATTGGCTTTGTCTTCCACTTAGGAGCAAGTATGTAAAACAGGAGCAGAGGCAGGCAAGCCAAAGTCCTCAGAAAGAAGAGACAAATTAAATGCCAGCTGAGTTCTGAAAAGCATTTTCTATCTCAGATAGGAACCATAGCTTGTCCTTTCATTTTAGATAAGAAACAGGTGGCTTTTGCTTTTACTTTGCTTTTTTTCCACTTAACTCTTTCTTTTTGTTGTTTTGGCTTTTTTTTTTTTTTTTACCTTTCAATGAGTCATCCCTAAGAAACTCAGCAAGGTGGTTGTGGAAGGGATAAATGGAGGTGAAATTACAGCAAAGTGACAAACCCGAATGGAGAGAGCACCAGGATCTGTCAGGCTGTCCCTGTCCATGGCATTACTCTTCCCTCAAGTGAATTCTTCTTGCTGGTTTTTCCCTTTGGCTCTTCTCCTCTCCCAGGCTCTCCTCTCCCCATAAATAAATCTTACATCTCTGTGCTTTGTTCCTACATCCTTTATCCCTCATCTATGCCTCAGGGCAATGATTCTGCTTTCCTCTATCACCTCTGAGAAGCTTTTCTTTCTTTAAAATCCTGAGTTCCTGTCCTTCCTGTTCCCAAGATGTCCCATCCTTTGTGCCACTGTTCTTACTTACCAATTACATCCTGGGTTTGCATTAAGGCCCCTCAGGCATTCACTCTGATTGCTTATTTAACGCCCTAATTCTCTTTTCTGTCGTTGTAAGGGGCTCTTCCCTATTGTCATCACACACACCTTTAGCCCATGCTCCTCCCTCCAGAAGCTTTCCCCCTTTCAGTCATCCAGTCTTAGTCTTTTCTATATTCCAGAGAAACACCAGCTTGAAGATGCTCTTATGCTTCAGGGTCCACTGGTTTGCTGGTATTATATGCACCATCACGCCACACTTTTCTCTCTGGAGCTCACTGAAGGCATCTCCTGGGTGACCTGCACTCAGCTTTGCTCTCCAGCACAGAATCCATGCTGTGTTTTGAAATCCCAGCACACACATAAGGGAGTTTCTGCCCCCATGTGATCTCTCTCTCTCAGCAGCCAGTTCCTGAAGCATGAGATTAGAGGAAATGGAAGGTAGAAAAGCTCCTGCTTGCTGGAGAAATGCAGACAAACTCCAGCCCAGATCAGGACATGACTGGCATTCACCCAGCTGCTGTTTGGGTGAGCACCAGGACCAGCTGTACAAAAAAAGGGGGTGAGAACTTCCCCACTGCTGAAGAGCAGAAGTCAGACCAGTGTCCAGGGGAGGAAATTCACTGTTAGATAGTTAGCCAGGTAGAAATGTTTGTATTGAGAGACCACAGAATCACTGAAGCATCCAAGCTGGAAGAGCCCCTTGGGATCACCAAGTCCAACCTAGATCTCTACTCCACAAGATTCACCTTAAACCATATCCCTAAGCACCACATCCAAACCACCCTTAAACACATCCAGGGGTGGTGACTCCACCACCTCCCTGGGCAGCTCATTCCAGTCCCTGACCACTCTCTCCATGCAAAACTTTTTCCTAATATCTAATCTAAACCTCCCCAGCCTCAGCTTGAAGCCATTCCCCCTTGTTCTATCCCCAGCTACCTGTGAGAAGAGCCCAGCAGCAGCCTCTCCACAATGTCCCTTCAGGTAGCTGTAGACAGCAATGAGGTCTCCTCTCAGCCTCCTCTTTTTCAAATTAACCATCCCCAGCTCCCTCAGTTGCTCCTTACAAGATGTATTCTCTAGACCCTTTACCAGCTTCGTTGCCCCCTGTCAATGTCCTCCTCTGTACCTCTTTTATAGGTACAAATAATGTCTTTTTGGAGTCTTTTACTTTCTCCCATTCTTTTGCATCAACACTATTTTTTCTGGGCCCCAAGAGCAGGAGTGCTTCTGCAACCAGATCTGCAACCAGATCTCAACAGCTCAAGTGGAGACTTAAAAATCTGCCTGTGCCTCAAGAGACCTCGTTTCCAGTCTGACTTCCTACAAGCCTTTAAATTCCTAGTGCAGTGAGATGCTTCTGGAGACCTTTCTTTTCAAGAGATGTTAAACTCCAACTACAAGACCCTTATGAAAGTCTACAGTGAGAGCAATTCATTCATGCCAATATAGTACTGGGAGCAGCTTGTTTGAGAGCAGTATTAGTGGAAGGACATCAGGAGCACCTCTCTTATGAGGACAGGCTGAAAGAGTTGGGGCTGTTCAGTCTGGAGAAGAGGAGGCTCCCAGGTGACCTTCCAGTATCTGAAGGGGGTCTACTAAAAGCTGGGGAGGGACTTTTTAGGCAGTCAGGTAGTGCTAGGACTAGGAGGAACGGAGCAAAGCTGGAGGTGAGTAGGTTCAGACTGGATGTGAGGAGGAAGTTGTTCAGCATGAGAGTGGTGAGAGCCTGGAATGGGTTGCCCAGGGAGGTAGTTGAGGCCCCATGGCTGGAGGTGTTTAAGGCCAGGCTGGATGAGGCTGTGGCCAGGCTGACCTAGGCTGATTCTATGATTCAGCCCTGAGTGATTCTATGATTCTAGGTTTTGCTGTAGGTCTGCTTTAGGAAGTCTTCTGAACACATTTGTGTTTCTCCAACATGATATGCTTCTGGAGAAAAGGAGGCTGAGGGGAGACCTTCTCACTTTCTACAGCTCCCTGAAAGGAGGTTGGAATCTGGTGGGTGTTGGCTTTTTCTCCCAAGTAATAAGTGATGAGAGGAAATGGACTCAAATGACAGCAGGAGAGGTTTAAATTGGATGTTAGAAGAAACTTCTTATTTGAGAGGGTTCTCAAACACTGGAACAGGCTCCCAAGGGAAAAATGACTGAATCTCCATTTCTGAAGGTGTTCGAAATATCCAGAGATGTGGTGGTGAGATGGTGATGATTTGGCACCAGACTTGGTTATACTTCATGATCTTAGAGTTTTTTTTCCACCCAAAGTGATTCCATGATTGTAACTGGCCATTTCCTCAAGAGCTAAATAACTTGCTATGATTTCCTTCCTTTGAGTTCACTCCTAGCCATTGGCAGCACAGGAAAGGAGGGTATATAGCAGGGTATATATCCCTTCTCCCCACTTCAGGCTTCAGAACAAGAAAAGAAAGTAAACTCCAAAACAAGCTGGTTCCCATGTCCTGGTTTGCAACCACAGGACACCCTGCATTCTCTTGCTGCTAGTGTAAGACTGGCTGAGCAGTGCTGGGAATTAGTAGGGCTTATTGCTCCATCCTTCAGCACTCAGAGCTCTGTAGACATCTGTAAACCTTCTCAAGAGCCCAATTGAATATTTAAAAGAGAAGCTGCAGTGCTTTCTTTCATAGAGCTGCTGTTCTGTCTCCAGCTGAAGTGTTGTCATAGCTCACTCTGGGAGGGAGAAACCTTCTATGGCTGTGTGACTATGCTACATCAGATGGAACCCATGGGGAACCA
The DNA here is from genome assembly GCF_015220805.1 of Pogoniulus pusillus. Lineage (NCBI taxonomy): Eukaryota > Metazoa > Chordata > Aves > Piciformes > Lybiidae > Pogoniulus > Pogoniulus pusillus. The sequence goes on along the minus strand of NC_087298.1, from coordinate 5,815,156 downwards.
TCACAAACACACTGTTCAGACAGCCCAACAAGTGAGACAGAGTTTCAGCACTCCCCCCCCCCCTCCCCCCCCCCCAATGGGAATGCTCAACATACAGAGTGAGCTATTGCACAGTCCACTGTGTCCCACCAAGAGTGCCCCAAGTGATGGCCACCTCATATCTGCCCCTTCAGGAGATCTCTGAACTGGACAGCAGCAGAAAGTTCTCTCTCTTTTCCCAAAGCATCAGGTCACTGAGCACTTGAGCAGAGTCAGCTTACAGATAGTTTTCATTCATGCAGTAGCTGAGGGAGCTTTGCTGCTCTGTGCTCTTGGTTACTTTGGTGATATCTGGAGAGACTCTCATCCCTCTGGCTCCTGGGCTTTTCCTCCACCCCCCACAGCTCCTTTATACTCCCTGCAGACACCTTTCATGCACACAATGATGGTGCTGGGTCTCAGCAGCAGAGAGATCTCCTTTAAAAAAAAACCAAAAACCAACTAAAAAAAACCCAGACTGAATGTCTCTCTAGATAATTTAGATGCCTACCATAAAACCCACCCACTTATTAATTTCCCCCTAGATTTATTATCTCCTGTGAGAGTCATCTTTGACAGCCCATTCTTGACCTTCTTCAAGCTAACAACCAAAACAGATGCCTTTCTTATGAGGACTCTAATCCTAGGCTTCTCTCTGTAGTAATGACAGCACTTAGACAGACAGGGAGGAAGAAGAAAAAGTTAATAAAACCCAAAATCTTCAACCCCTGTACACTACTAACCATAGCAACAGTCTGAATACTGCAATCTTTGTCCTTCCCCAGTAGAGTAGATCCCACATCCTGCTTTGTGCTAACTCAGAGACCCAGAATGTGCCAATTCATTATGTGCCACAGGCCTCAATACCATGGGTATCAGAAGAGATGGGGAGAAAGCTTGATACAACAAGTTCCAAATCCAAATCCATTTATTGCACCCCAAGCATGGGCCTATACACTCTCCATCAGAAGGATGCACAACAGGACCACAAATCATAGAATCATAGAATCATAGAATCAAGCAGGCTGGAAGAGACCTCTAATCTCATCCAGTCCAACCGAGCACCCAGCCCTAGCCAGTCAACCAGACCATGGCACTAAGTGCCTCAGCCAGGCTTTTCTTGAACACCTCCAGGGATGGTGCCTCCACCACCTCCCTGGGCAGCCCATTCCAATGCCAATCACTCTCTCTGTGAAGAACTTTCTCCTAACATCCAGCCTATACTTCCCCCAGCACAACTTGAGACTGTGTCCCTTTGTTCTGTTGGTGGTTGCCTGGGAGAAGAGGCCAACCCCCACCTGGCTACAATGTCCCTTCAGGTAGTTGTAGACAGCAATGAGGTCACCCCTGAGCCATGTTAGACTCTAATTGCTTACATACACTTGCTTTAGGAGTACATTAGGATTACACACCAATTAGCATAGACATTCTTCATATCCTCTCAACAACACATTTATTGTGTCTAAGGCAATTCTGTCAGCAGAGATAGGAGAGAAGCACAGACTCCAGCCCTGCACCTGTTCACATCTGCCACACCACTCTCCAAGGTCACTCCAACCCTCCATCAGTACCCCTGAACTCGTGCACTCTCGCCTGTCCACAGCTTATGTTCCACTGTACAACATTCCAACAGCTGCACCACAGTCAGACAACTCCACAAATCCACTGCATTTAATATTACTATATCCAACCATTCTGGTGGCTGCTTCTAACTTTGGAGGGATGCTCATGGTGTTTCTTGGCATTCTGAAAAATAAAATTCCCAATCCTTTAGAGTTGTGAGACTTTGTATGAAGTAATTCAAGTTCCCCCATCCTCTCTTTCAGCTGCATCCATGTTTTATTTCTTACACAGATGATTCTTATGGGTCTGCAGCCTTCAGAAATGAGTAAGGACATTTAGTCAGCCAAAGAGAGCCAAAATGTACACAAACATTTACTGTTTACTGATCTTTTCCATAAAATATCATTAACCTCACAATGAGCTCTTGATATTTTGTGAGTCTGCGACCCTGTTAGCGGGTTTGGAAGTACAGCCACACATTGTGAGCAGTTCAGCTTAGCTTGGAGGCCTCTTCCAACCTGGTTGAGTTTGTGATTGTGATTCTCTAATCCCAAACAAAATGCAGGCAAATACCTAATGCCCATCAAATGACCACAGCTGGTAAAAATCCCTTGCAGAGCATACTCTCTTTGAACAGCCCTATGGAATAAATTAACCAGGATTGCAGAGCAGTAACCTTGAGATAAATGATTAGGTGGGGGCTGAGGGTGGGTGGCTTGGGGTTTTTTTTTTCTTTTTTTTTTTTTTAATTTGTGGAATTAAAAAAAAAAAGGATGACAGAGTTTTATCATATTTATCATAAAAGTCATTGACATAATAAAACACTCCCAGCACATCAGTATTCATTTCTGCAAATAGAGCGCTGACGTTCTGTAATATTAACATGTGTTATAAATGTCACTGATATATTAAGATTTTCAGGGCTCTCTAACCAAAAATACAGAGAGATGACTGAGGAAGAGATGAGTAATTCAAAGAGATTAAAGAGAACATTTTCTCAGGCAATTAAATCATCTTCTGGTGATTGCAAGCTGAGGGAGACATAGAAAAGTCCGGTTCTGTGATTGTAATTTTTACCGCTGGCATAGAATGACTTAGGGAAAAGTTGGGCTTGTTGGGAAGTGAGGCAGTGTATGGCATGGGCAGGCTGTGTATTGCATGGTACTGCAGCTGCACCTCCTGGGGTGGCTCACACTGCTTAAAACCTTGAAAAAGACATTTGGGCATCTCCTCACAGTGAGGCATAGGCCCAGGCTGGAGATCTTCCTCCTGGCTCACAGAATCATAGAATCATAGACTCAACCAGGTTGGAAGAGACCTCCAAGATCATCCAGTCCAACCTAGCACCCAGCTCTAGCAAATCAACTAGACCATGGCACTAAGTGCCCCATTAGAGGGAAGAACCATGATGAGGATCATGGGATCTGGTCCAGTATCAATAAGTTTGCAGATGACACAAAGCTAGGAGCAGGTGACAATCTGTTGGAGGGTAGGAGAGCCCTGAAGAGGGATCTGGACAGCCTGGATGGGTGGGCAGAGGCCAATGGGATGAGATGTAACAAGGCCAAGTGCAGGATTCTACACTTTGGCCACAACAACCCCAAGCAGTGCTACAGGCTGGGGACAGAGTGGCTGGAGAGCAGACAGGACGAAAGGATCCTAAGGTTACTGGTAGAGAGTAGCTGAACATGAGCCAGCAGTGTGCCCAGGTGAACAGGAGAACCAATGGCATCCTGGCCTGGATCAGAAACAGTGTGATTAGCAGGATAAGCAAGGTCATTCTTCCCCTGTACTCAGAACTGCTCAGGCCACACCTTGAGTGCTGTGTCCAGTTCTGGGCTACTCAGTTCAGGAGAGATGTTGAGATACTGGAAGATGTCCAGAGAAGGGCAACAAAGCTGGAAAGGGGCCTGGAGCACAGCCCTGTGAGGAGAGGCTGAGGGAGCTGGGGGTGTGCAGCCTGCAGAAGAGGAGGCTCAGGGGAGACCTCATTGCTGTCTGCAACTACCTGAAGAGTGGTTGTAGCCAGGTGGGGTTGGTCTCTTCTGGCAGGCAACCAGCAACAGAAGAAGGGGACAGAGTCTCAAGTTGTGCCAGGGCAGGTTTAGGCTGGATGTTAGAAGGAATTTTTTGCCAGAGAGAGTGATTGGCATTGGAATGGGCTGCCCAGGGAGGTGGTGGAGTCACCATCCGTGGACATGTTCAAGCAAAGCCTGGATGTGGCACTTAGTGCCGTGGTCTGGTTGACTGGACAGGGCTGGGTGCTAGGTTGGTCTGGATGATCTTGGAGGTCTCTTCCAACCTGGATGATTCTATGATTCTATGACCTTAAGTAAAGATCTCTGAGCTTTACTGCAGAAACATGAACAGCTGCTGGGAACTGTGTCCCAAATGGGATATTTGTTGGCCATTCTCTGCTCTTGGGAATGCCAATCTGTTGGCACAAGTTGGTCTTCTGGCTGTAAGGAGGAGTTCAGCTCTCAAATTGGAGTGCAATAGAACATGACAAGGAGATCTGGGGCCAGGATGTGGTCTGTATTTAAACCAAAACCAACCAACACCGCAAATAAACAAACCCCCAAACAAACAAGAAAAACAACTAACAAAGCAAGTAAAAAATCCCTAAGGATGAGCTGTTGACAGGGCTAGGTACAAGAATGTGAGCTTTAGTCAATGACTAAGTGATAAACAATGAGCAAGGAACAAGGAGTCTCTTCACACCATGACTAATTCCTTCTGTGAAAATCTTGCTGAAGTTCCTGGGTCCCATCAAGCTTTCAATGAACTTACAGACCCCACCAGGCAGTGAGCTTACAGCAAAGCTCTGTGCTAACCCCCCAAGTAAGTTTATGTTTCAAACCCAGCAGATTGTGGAAGGAAATCCAAAATAAAAGACACTTAAGAGCTCTTTTGGTCTTCAAGTTTGAACTTGTTAGATAATCCAGTCTACAAACTTCATCCAATGATTGTGACCCCACCAGGAGTACTGTGTACAGTTCTGGAGCTCCCAACACAAGAAGGACATCAAACTGCTGGAGTGAATCTGGAGGAGGCCATGAAGAGGCTGCAGCAGCTCTTCTGTGAGAACAGGCTGAGAGGGTTGGGGCTCTGCAGCCTGGAGAAGAGAAGGCTTCAAGGAGACCTTGGAGTGGCCTTCCAGTATCTGAAGGGGGCCTACAGGAAGGCTGGGGAGGGACTATTGGCAAGGTCTTGTAATGACAGGATGAGGAGGAATGAATTTAAACTGGCAGAGGGGAGATTGAATCTGGGTGTTAGAAAGAAGTTCTTTACAGTGAGGGTGGTGAAACACTCTGGAAACCCAGGGAAGCTGTGGCTGCTCCCTCCCTGGAGGTGTTCAAGGCCAGGTTGGATGAAGCCTTGAGTGACCTGTTCTAGGAGTCCCTGCCTATGGAGGGGGGTTGGAACTACATGATCCTTGAGGTCCCTTCCAACCTAAACCATTCTATGATTCTTGTACTCCAGCTCTAATTCCTGTTTGTCTCAGTATTTTCATCAGAAGGAGCTGTTTCTGTTTTCCCCAAGGCCAATATAGAACAGGTAGTGAGTCAGTTATGAGGACTCTTCTGCTTTCAAACAACAGCTAAAGCAGTGCAGCAGCTGAAATGCATCCCCTCCATGCCTACCTCAGTACTAATTCTCTTTCCTCCTACGTGAAAATAACCTGTATTTATGCTATAGTTTGCATCCCTAAAACCCTTACAATCCCATCAGAAAAGAAGGAAAAAAAAGAAATACAAACCCAAGAGCAAGCAGTGAAGAGGCTGACCCAGAGTCATGCAGGCTGACCTCACAAGGGGGACAGCAGATAAGGTTACCTGAGGCACAGTCTGTGTTGAAAGATCACTATTGCTTTGGCTGTCGTGACTTGATTTCATTTATGCACTGCAGCAGCCCCACCAAAAAAAAGGGGGCATTGACTGCAAAAAAGGTGGGAGAAAGGAAGCAAACAGAATCCTCTCTGTGCATCTATAAGTACATCTGTATATCCCCATCTATGGATCTCTCTCAACCTTCTCTTTTCCACTGAGATGCAGACATCTTCAAAATGTTTTCATCAGCTTCCCAAACAAATGTCACAGCCATTGCCAAATTTCATCTCACAGGAGAGAAAATGTGTGCACTTTGTATTATTCATTTACATTCAGAGGCACAGAGCTGGTGTAATTATGCCTGAATAGCTACAGGGGTAGGGATGGCCTAAAGAAATGTATTCCTAGACAATTGCAGTAACGAGTTTTAATTAGCTTTGCAGCTTCTCCCAGCTCCATTTTGCCAGGGTTGCAGCTCATGGTCTTTGAATGGGAGTAGGAGATGGGAAATAAACCTTGGCAATGTGTTCTGCAAACACCTTGTTGACCTTCAGCGGTTACATCCTTAGTTACTGCAGAAGCATTTGTTTAAGGGTAATTTGATCATGGGAACCCTCCTGGGGTTACTCCTGCTACAGGTCTTGAAAAGGGTCTGGCAGGGTTTATTTGTGTCACTTGTCAGGGTTTCCTCTCCTGGGAGTCCCAATTACAGTGGCGTCAGGGAGGTATAAATTTGAATCTCCAGGCTCCATGCGTCTCTGCAGATGAACTCATTGGTGCCTACAAGAACTGCTCCCATTGTAAAACATCACATAAAATGACAGAGACTTTGGACTGCTGAGAGCAGAAAAAAACAATAAACATCCCACAGAGAGGAAATGAATTTCACACACACACACACACACCCTCCCCTCTGCCCCATTCACCTTTCTCTTTCGCTCCACCACATAATAACAGTGAGTGCCTGGATGGCAGCAGGCTGCCAGGGCCACGGGTGAGAGGAGGGAGAAGCAAAGGCAGCAGAAATGGAGATTTTGTACTTACTAAAGCAAGTTATTTTTCAACCTGCGCTCAGATCTAAAGTTCACCACTGAATTATTAAGTGTGGCAGGCTTAGAATCCACTTCAGCAAATAACAGCTATATTTCTTTGACAAAGCATGGGAGACCAAAACTTGGGGCTGGGGGAAAAGCAGAGTAATTCCAGACACCTTTGCACCACACACAGGAGGTGGTTCATGGTCCACAGTACTTCACATCATCACTATTCTTCCCTCGCTGCAGGCTGTTTGTCTCTTGCCTCAGTGTAGCTGCTACACAGTGGTGGTGGAGAAGGGATAATCTTGGAGCAGGCAGTAAGAGAAGCAGAGTAGATCATAGGAGCTAGGCTCACATGAAGGTTCCTTCTGTAAAACAAAGGTCAGGAGGAGTGGACTAATGGGAGAGAATACAAAAGAATGACATTACCAATCTTGCACTTCTTTGGTGTTGCCAAAAATCCTGTTTTGCAAACAGCTAGAGAACACACAAATATCCATGCTCATGTGCACCTCTTCAATCTCACCCAGACACTGCCCAGGTGACAGTTTGTGGATAAGTTACTGTGAAATAGCAAGTCACTGCATAATGACAGATTCACAGGATGTTAGGGGTTGGAAAGGACCTCCAATAAAATCATAGAATAGAATCATAGAATCAGCCAGGTTGGAAGAGATCTCTAATCTCATCCAGTCCAACCTAGCACCCAGCCCTGGCCAATCAACCAGGCCATGGCACTAAGTGCCTCATCCAGGCTTTGCTTGAACATCTCCTGGGATGGTGACTCCACCACCTCCCTGGGCAGCCCATTCCAATGCCAATCACTCTCTCTGACAACAACTTCCTCCTAACATCCAGCCTAGACCTCCCCTGGCACAACTTGAGACTGTGTCCCCTTGTTCTGTTGCTGGTTGCCTGGCAGAAGAGACCAACCCCACCTGGCTACAGCCTCCCTGCAGGTAGTTGCAGACAGCAATGAGGTCTCCCCTGAGCCTCCTCTTCTGCAGGCTGCACACCCCCAGCTCCCTCAGCCTCTCCTCACAGGGCTGTGCTCCAGGCCCCTCACCAGCTTTGTCACATTTCTCTGGACACCTTCCAGCACCTCAACAACTCTCTTGACTTGAGGAGGCCAGAACTGGACACAGCACTCAAGGTGTGGCCTGAGCAGTGCTGAGCACAGGGGCAGAATAACCTCCCTTGTCCTACTGGCCACATTCCCCCTGTCAAAGCAGGATCATCTATACCAGACCACACAGTAATGCATTCAGGCAGGATTTGAATATCTCCAGAGAAGGAAACTCCACAATCCCCCTGAGCAGCCTCTTCCAGTGTTCTATCACTACATTTATATATTCTGTAGCTGGAATGATAAATCCAAGTTTCCCTAAGGACTTCTAGCTTTCCATGTCACTGCTTGCTTTCCAGAGTCATGAAACCTCTCTAGGTTTCTGACTGGTGGGTTAGCAACCGAGAAGTCACCCGAAAACAACTTCTCCAATACACAGAGCCACAATGACTGACCCTCACAAAGAGTTCTCTCTGTTTACTCCTTGGCTGCAGGTGAAATTCTTAGCACTGCTGCCTTGCAAAAATAAGATCAGTGTGGTTACACCACTGGAACGAGAAGAAAGCTCAGAGCTGCTCTTCCAGACAAGTTGCAGACTCAGGCCAACACCACGGAGAGGATGGTGTTTGATTCACGCTGCGAAGATTCCTCTCGCTACTGAAGTGCTGAAGGCTTAATTATGTTGTTAGATGGTAGCTTAGATTCAGAAGCACAAGCTGCATTGTACAAACAAGGAAGCTGACTCAACGAGACACCTAAGACAGCCCAGCCCAACCCCTCTGAATGCGCTGCATCGATGATTGCTTTTCCTACGAGATTAAAAAGGGAAGCAACGTGAAGGGTTAGTGCATTTCTCAATGAGTCCTGATTTATCAGCCATGATTAGTGGGTTATGAATATGGATGTGATTTCTAAAACCAAAAGAAAGTTCATGTGGTTCAGCCTTCTTTAAAAGACTAATTTAAACTCCAGAAGCAGTAACAGCAGCGCCAGTGTCTTGTGAGCTAAGTCAGGAAATCGAGCAAAGGAGTGAGGGGAGGAAAGACCTGGGGAAAAAAATCAGGTGAGCTCAAGCAGGATCAGCTGTGTCCAGGAATTGACTGGAATCTTCTCTAATGAATGCAGATTTAGGATGGAACAGAGCTGTTTCAAATCTGTTTTGCCATTTGTTATTAATCTTTACGCTTTATTCACTCCCAGAAACCAGAAGCTCAGATTTGAGGGAGGCAGTTCTACCTCAGCTGTGCTATTTGTCTTGTTCTTTTTTTCCCCAGACACAGCCCTCAAGGTTTTGCATCAGTTCCCATCTGCAGGAACCATACTGGAGGTTCTTTATCACAGCAGGCTTCCCAGAGGCCAGCAATCTTCTACCAGCTGGTTAAGCTGGCTTTATAGCTGTGTTACATCAGAAGTGCATAAAGAAGTAATTAGAGGACAAGAGAAGGCCCAGTGCAGTTCTAGCAGGACTGCCTGCAGATAAAAAGATGGCTTTGGAGTGTGGAGCTGGATACAAAGAATAAAGTTTCACACCAAAGGCTGGTGACAGCCAGGAAAGCATCTGAGAGCTGATTGCCAACCCACCCAGGCCACACATGGACAACCAAGATCTTGGACATTGCAGAGGTTGCCTCAAGCCATAGCTTAGACCAAGGATGGAAGTTTTCTGCCTGAAAGAAGACTGAGTCTTATCTTCACAGTAGCTTTCAGATGTTCCTCGCCAGGCATCACAAACACAGCCAGTGACCAGGTTTCTGTACTGTGGGCAAGAGTGAAGAGCTACTCCTCTGCTGCGAGAGCCTCATACCTCTGAGCAAGATGATATTTATCAGGATAGCACCCTGCCTAAGCACACAAGGTCTCCTATGCTCATCACCATGGTATCTGAGTGTCTCATTTATTATAGAAACAAACAACTCACTTCAGAAACCAGTTAAGGTTGCTAAGTGACAACAATGTACTTACTTATCCCATCATTTGCAAAACCCTCACACTTAAAAGCAATGAAACGAAAGATTAAGGACTCCAGAAAGCCTATACTGCCCAGACGGTGAATATGTGTTTTTAAGTGGAGTACAAAGTAGTGCCCTTTTTATTTTGGCAGCCTCCTGCTTAACCTGTGGATTGTTTGTTTGTTCTTTTCCTGCTTTCTCTTCCTTGATGTGATATTTTTATTTCCTTGAAATTGGTGCTCCAAATATATTCTTTTAAGGGCTATTCATCAAGGCCAAACACGATAAGGCAGCCAAAGTATTGCCTAGCGCCACTGCTATTGCTTTTGGAGTAGGTGAAGAGGTGCCTGGTTTGGCATTGAAAATAAAATAAACCACAGTGCTGTTCTTCAAACCAACATTCACTTTGTAGGTGTGCTTGTGTTTTTAAGAAGGTTTTGTCTTCTGTTTAAATTCCAGGAGTGACCACAGAAAACTCTCTCTCCTGGGTCAGAGTTAAGGCTGTCGAGCTGCCCCATGCTGCACGTGGCATTGTGCTTGACCAAACAAGCTGGGCAAAATCCAAGTTCATCTAAAGTCAAGAAGAACTTTGACATTGCCTTTGAATGGGTCAGGATTTCACCCTTTACATGTTTTATGTAGGCAATAAAAGATGTATGATGGGCTTAATTATTTATCTCCTAGCTTTTAAGCACTTGGGTTTTGTACCTAATGCAAGGGGAACAAATGGTGCTGGGGGAGCAAAGCTCTTAGTGAATTGTAACTTGTTTGAGGAACAAAACTCTTGTTTGTTTCAGGATTTCCTGGATCACTCTGATGTTTATTTTCTGCTTTTCCATCCTTTCTTTTCCTGTGGCTAGATTAAGATCCAGACTCTGTCCTCATGTGCAGTATGCCTGAGATGAGTAACATAGAAATGGAAAGCACAGAATCATAGAATTATAGAATCAACCAGGTTGGAAGAGACCTCCAAGATCATCCAGTCCAACCTAGCACCCAGCCCTGTCCAGTTAACCAGACCGTGGCACTAAGTGCCTCATCCAGGCTTTGCTTCAGCACCTCCAGGGACAGCAACTCCACCACCTCCTTGGGCAGCCCATTCCAATGCAAATAACTCTCTCTGGCAACAACTTCTTCCTAACATCCAGCCTAGACCTGCCCTGGCACAGCTTGAGACTGTGTCCCCTTGTTCTGTTGCTGGCTACCTGGGAAAAGAGAACAACCCCACCTGGCTACAGCCTCCCTTCAGGTAGTTGTTAACAGCAATGTGGTCCTCCCTGAACCTCCTCTTCTGCAGGCTGCACACCCTCAGCTTCCCCAGCCTCTCCTCACAGGGCTGTGTTCCACCCCCTCACCAGCCTTGGTATCCATCTCTGGACATGTTCAGTATCTCAACATCTCTCTTCAAATGAGTAGCCCTATGATGTTGGACTAGCTGATCCTCAAAGGTCACTTCCAACCCCTACCATTCTGTGATTCTGTGATCCACATCATGAAAGAACCTTCCATGTTCTGGGATTTTGTATCTGAAGGGGCTGGAATAGGCACCAGTGAGATAAACCCATGATCATCTCTCATTGAGCCAGTAATAAGAGGAAGGTTCTAGAGAATTGGCAAGGTGTTTGAAGACTGGAGGAAAGCAATTGTCACTTCAGTCTTCAGAAAGTGCAAGGAGGAAGACCCAGGAAATTACAGACATGTTAGCTTCACCTCCATCCTTGGGAAGATGATAGAGGAGCTCATTCTGGATGTCACCTCAAAGCATGTGGAATAAAAGAAGTTATATGGGCTCCCCAGTTCAAAAAAGAGAGGTAACTGCTTGGGAAGGTACAGCAAAGAGGTTCAAAGGTGATTAGGGGACCAGAACATCTGCCTTATGAAGAGAGACTGACAGGCTTGCATCTTCTAAGCCTGAAGAAAAGAAGACTGAGGGAAGATCTTATCAATGCTCATCAATATTTAAAGGGTGGGTGCCAGGGGGATGGGGCCAATGTTTTCACAGGACCAGTGGTAACAGACACGAACCTGAACATGGGACAGTTCCATTTAAACATGGTGAGAAACTTCTTTGCTTTGAGGGTGGCAAAGCAGGCTGCCCAGAGAGGTGCTGGAGTCATTCCTGTCTGAAGACATTCCTGTGCAACCTGCTCTAAGGGAACTTGTTATGTCAGGGAGTTGGACTAAATCATCTCCAGAGGTCTCTTTCAGCCCCTATCATTCTGTGATTTTTAAGAACCCCACACCCTTATTCTCCCCCTGTCTTTGGAATCATTGAGGAGGATATCTCCATCAGGGACATGTGTTAAATCCAGATCCTTGGCTGGCAGCAGTTCTCTGGGCCAGATTTCCAAGCAGCCAGGATGTGAAAGAGAAAGGCAGGTTTTCAAAAGCACTTTCCTTCCCTCGTCTCCACCATTACAGCACTCACAAGAAGAGATTTGAAAGGACTCAGCACTCATTGAGCTGTGCTCTCTTGAAAAATGTGGCCACTTGTTTTGAGGCCTAAATGGGAGCTGGGTAGTGTCACTTCAGTAGCTGGAAGAATTAGTCAATGACAAGAGGGCAGTTGCAGCAGCTCTTCTGCATTAGCTTCCTCTTTCCTCCAACAATATCAATTATGGAAGCTCTAGCCCAAGGTTTCAAAGAAGAGCTATTTCTCTACAATGTTGCTATTTTTTGCACAGAACAACAAAAAAATGCTTTTTGCATGAACCACTGTCAAGGTCTAATTCAATCTATTTATTTGTATTTACAAGGCACTTATCTTCTCTAGCATCTAAGTGCTCCACGTGGATTAATAGACACTACCACCTTGTTTCAGTGCTTGGCAACCCACTGAAAGATCTCCTGGGCTGAACACTTTCCTCTTGGATCTTGTGTAAAGTGGAAACCATGAGGAAGACTGTGGCCATGTGTAGGGATTCAGAAGAACACCCTGAGTCCAAACCTGTTGTCAAAGGTTTTTGGTGTTGTCACTGAATTTGACTTCAGCACAGGGTTTTGCATCTCTCCTTGGTACAGCAGAACTTTGTGCCCAGCCCAGTATTACCTGCCTTAGGTAGAATCTGAGCTCATCTTGGTATGACCTTCTCAGCACTGGGTAGTGTCCCCAGCTTCCCCATGCTGTCCCCTCTGTGTGTAAGCACATTTAGAGGACAATTGTTTCTTCAGTCAGGTCCTGGACTCCCTCCAGCTGTGGGTTTGCTATAGTGAAGAAAGAAATTCTGATTGCAGATCTCTCCTACAGTAGCCCCAAAGCTGCTTGACAGCTGCTTGGTGTTCACAGTGCAAAGCAGAATGGATTTGATCTACTCAAATGGCCTTTTCTCCTGCAAGGGAAAGCACCTTCTGGAAATACTGCTTTGAGAAACCACAAACTTCTCACTGCATCTTGGACAGGGCAATAAAAAGGGAGTCACCATCCCTGGAGGTGTTCAAGAGAAGACTGGATGAGGCACTTAGTGCCATGGTCTGGTTGACTGGCTAGGGCTGGGTGCTAGGTTGGACTGGATGAGCTTGGAGGTCTCTTCCAACCTGGTTGATTCTATGATTCTATGATTACTGTTGCCCTGATTGAGGAGGGAGAAAGCAACTCTCCAAGACTCTGCATTGCACACTTTAGGGTTTGTTGAGGTTTACTTAGTCCTGCTGTGATTCAACAGACTCAGTATCTAAACAAACAAGGATTTAGTTGAATCATAAGTCCATCACCTGCAAATTCCCCTTTCTCCTTCCAAAGGATTTGTCTAGCTTGTACCTTTTCAGGATTAGATTGGTCTTTGCTGAGTAGTTATGAGACAGCATGGAGAGAAACATGTCCTCTTTTCAGCATCTCCTTCTTGTCCTATTCATTCCTCTACCACAGCCAGCATTTTCCACTTAGTGAAGTGCTCTATGCCCTTTCCTCTTGAATTCTGTCTCTGAACTGTGTGATATGCTTGGACAAGAGAAAAGGGAAAGTGGAGAGAAAATATCAGTCTTTAACGCAGCAGTAGATAGATATATTTTTAACATTAAACCAGAATAAATTTCAAGCTCTTCCATTCCTTCATCCTTAATTTCCCTAAATGAGACACCTTCTGTGATGAATTCTCCCTAGGCAAAATAAAACCAGGTTTTCCTCTGCTTTTGGTTGGCTGGGTCAGACCAAAACTGCCTGACAAGGCCCATACATCACGGGGCAGGCAGAAGTAATGGGGGAGCTGGGAAAAGAGGGAGCTGGGCAGCACAACAGCAAAATTAAGTCCTGCATATAGAAAGGAGGAAATGAAGGGGTTTTGGTAAGGGAGAGATAAGGATGCTTCCAGTGCCAAATTCCTCAGGAGAGGTGGTGTTGTGTGGGACAGAGGAAGAATTGCTTAGCAAGAGGTGGAAGAAATAAAGGTTATTAGAAAGAAAACATAAAAAAAAGAGAAGACAAATAAAAGGCTGAGAGCTCCGTGCCTGAAATGCAGGCATCCAAGCCCAGCTAAAAGTGGAGGCAGGCTTCTGAGCCACAAGAGAAGGTCCTGTTCAGAGCAGCTGTCACTACAGTCTCCTAATTGGAAATAATTTGGATTCTGCCTCAAACCACAAAGCTCTGAATTAGGCAGCACAACCTCCACCAGGCAGCATCTGTTGCCATCTCCAATGGCAACAGTTCAACCCCCACCACATCCAGCCTGCTCCCTCCGCTTCTCAACTGGCAGGAGGTGCCCAGAGCATCCTATAGCTGCAGCAAGGGTGCAGAGGGAGCCCAGGGAGATGCAAGAGCAAGATGAGGACTACTGTCGGCCTTGAGACCTGAGACCATTTTGGGATGCCAGAGTGAGTCATGATGGATGGTGATCAGGCAATGCAGGTGTTGAAAAGGGATGGTGGGAGAATAAAAGGGAAGGTAGTTTGGAGAGGCAGTCCCATCCTTCAGCATCACCTGACAGTGGCTGTTTCACAGAATCATAGAATCAACCAGGTTGAAAGGGACCTCCAAGCTCATCCAGTCCAACCTAGCACTCAGCCCTGGCCAATCAACCAGACCATGGCACTAAGTGCCTCGTCCAGGCTTTTCTTCAACACCTCCAGGGATGGCGACTCCACCACCTCCCTGGGCAGCCCATTCCAATGCCAATCACTCTCTCTGGCAACAACTTCCTCCTAACATCCAGCCTAAACCTTCCCTGCCACAACTTGAGACTGTGTCCCCTTGTTCTATTGCTGCTTGCCTGGGAGGAGAGACCAAATGCTCCCAGGAGTCCTGCTCTGTGTTTTGTGAGCAGCAATAGATGGGAGGAGCTTTAACAACTACAGGCCCAGACTCTTGCACAGACAGAACACTGCAGGGAAAAGTCTGAAAAGACCATCAAATTAATGAATTACTACAAAATGTGCTATGCACAGTGCCAGGCACCACCTTCCCCTCTGCATGCTTCAGGCTTCCTTCTTTCCATTTGCCAAAGCACTGAAGCCCTATAAATGGGGATTGCAGACAGTGTGTGAAGCAATTTTTATTGCTGAAAAGAGATACAGAGTTAACAGATGCTTTTAAAGCACATTCATCCTAACCTGGGTGCCTTGGAGCCATTTTTGCTCTAGTACTGCACTTAGAGGTTTTTCATCCTGTGACTTGGGAGACTAAAGAGACTACGGAGAGGTCTGATGCATCTTGATAACAAATTGGATCAAATTGTCTGAGTATGCTGTGCCTGGGGCAGATGCTGTAATGAAGCTGGAAAACACTTGGCAAAACTTGATTCCCTTCTCTGTGATGTCTGCAGGATGCTGGGCTCTCAGACGGAGGAAAGGGAGACTTCTCCTGCAGAAACCATCCTCTGCTGACATTTCTTTGGCTTAACAGAGTTTATTAACTGGTTGAGTTATTCCAGCTTTCCTGGGGAAGATTCTCTAGCACCCATTTTGCCTCCTATCTTGAATCTTAATTAGCTGAGCAGAGGTTTTCATATTCAGCTGCCTGTTTTGTAGTGTGTGAAGTTCAACACAGAAGTGGTTTGCTTTTCAGGCTTCTTAAGGACATCAGCTCACTCCTTTTTCAGCTTCAGACAAGAAAAGGGAGGATGGAGAGCCTTTTCTTTCCTAACTGGTATTATATCAGCACCCTTATACCTCTCTTGAGATCAAGGCTACTTTGTGCTTTGCACCATGAGCCTGTGACCAAAGAGTTCATTCCTCTATTAAAATGCTTACTCAGCAGGAAAGAGGTGAGATTGGAAATGAAAAGCCAAGAGCAGCAGAGGGCTGCAGTTATAAAAGGGGAGCTGAAAAAGTGTCTTCAGACTGATTTTTGACCCCCTCAACCTCTTACATTACCAAGATCAACTTAGAGCAATACACTGAAAGTTTTCCCTGCTGACAAGAGAAAAGAAGAGAATCTGTACATTGTTTTACTCTGGTTTGTGGAGGCTGATAGATAAAATTAAACCTTTTTTCTTTTCCCCACTGAGCTGTAGACATTTTCAATATGTTCTCTTCAGCTCCCCAAGTAAATATCAAGCAAATTGAGGGATTTTGGTTCAATGGGGAGAAAATCAGCCACTACCCCAGCAACTCTGGGAGCAATCTGGTATCACTGGGGTTCTAGAGTAGTGAAAGTTGGGGAAGCAAATTACAGCTCTGTAGCTGAACCTTCTCTCCATCTATCCCATCTCAAACTGGCAGCATGGGGTTGTGCATTTATGCTTAGGAGAATTCAGTGCAAAGCAGAAGTCCAGACAGAGCAGCTCTTGAGAGAAGAACTCTGCTCTTTCTCACTGCACTAGAATTGAGACCAGTTTACATCTTGTCCTTCACTTATGGTGTCTATTTTGGTTTGGCTTTTTGGTATTTTGGTTTGGTTTGGTTGGTTGGGTTTTTGATTAGTTTCTTCAGGTTTTTGTGTCACATAAATCCTAATCCAGTCTCTGGTTCATGTAGTTCAGGGTATTGGTTTGGTTTGCTTCTCAGGTGTTTTTGGTCCCTTAAATCCTAATCCAGTCCCAGGTTCATGTAGTTCAAGGCATTGGTTTGGTTTGCTTCTCAGGTATTTTTCATCCCTTAAATCCTAATCCAGTCCCAGGTTCATGTAGTTCAAGGCATTGGTTTGGTTTGCTTCTCAGGTATTTTTTGTCCCTTAAATCCTAATCCAGTCCCAGGTTCATGTAGCTCAAGGTATTGGTTTGGTTTGCTTCTCAGGTACTTTTTGTCCCTTAAATCCTAATCCAGTCCCAGGTTCACATAGTTCAAGGCATTGGTTTGGTTGGCTTCTCAGGTATTTTTTGTCCCTTAAATCTTAATCGAGTCTCTGGTTCATGTAGTTCAGGGTATTGGTTTGGTTGGCTTCTCAGGTATTTTTTGTCCCTTAAATCCTAATCCAGTCCCTGGTTCGTGTAGTTCAGAGTACTGCTTTCTATTCCTGATCTCTGTTCTACAGATCATACTACCCTCATCTATATATTAGTTCATTTACTGATCATCAAGCACTAAGCAAACAACCTGGTGGTGTCTTTACCTGGCCACAAGCCTGAATCAATTCCATTTCGTTCTTCTGTCTAGATCAGGAGTGACAATCTGCACCATGTGCAAAGTGCTAATGGCCCATCTGTTAAGTACTTCCAAGATGGGATGTTGATGTTGGCTTAGGGCATCCTTCTGCCTGCACATGTGATATTAGCAATATGCCAGCAGCCCACCCATTAGTGCCCTCTACACTACAGACACTGCCCAGCCACCATGGGGCCTGAAAGTCCACAGTGTTTGGAAGCTGAGCCCAGTCCCTGCTCATAAAGGCTTAAGTGGGAAATGTGCTTAGGAAAAGCCTGAAACAAATCTTGATAACTGTAGCTGGGCATAATGCTAGAGGTCATTTTGGTTTTCTTCTTTTTATTTGCTGAAAATGCAATTTCAGGGCTCAGGAAGCTTGGCACAAATCTGATTTGACTCTCTCAAATAGCTAATCTGGACACAAGAGAAAACAAGAAAGATAATAGCCCATTTTGACATTTTAGAAATGGAGACTCTCTTCAGAAGGAAACAGGAGTTTCTCTTACCCAAATTGTGTTTGTCTTAAGCTTAAGCATTCCCAAAGATGAAAAGAGGTTTTGTTCTTGATGGAAAACAAAACCTTTCAATTGAGCCTAGGAGAAATTTTCCTTCCTTTTTAATTTCCCTATGAATCCTAAATCTGTTTGGGTGAATACTAAATATTTGGTTTACTCCTTGGCTTTGCCCAGGAAAGCAACAAGACAAACTCTGCAGCTCTGCAGAGAGACAGCCTGCCTAAGGGATGTCCTGCTGCAGGGAATCAGATTGAGTTTGGGGGGCTGAGGCTCTGCTTTTTTTCTCCTTTATCCCTTCACAAGCAGGCTGAAAGCAAGCTTTATAAATCAATCAGACATCAAGGACAGAATTGTTTGCTGAGACACACATGCTTCATCCTGAGGGACAAGGCCTCAGCGTTTGTGATTCTGGCTGGGTGGGACTCATACCCAGAAGGGATGTGGCAGGGAAATCACTTTCCATTTGTTAAGACACTCACTTAACAGCACTCGACAGGAGTGTGAGGACAGAGCTAGCAGCCCTGAGCCACTTCTTAGTCCAAGAAGTCTCTAGAATACTACAGTGTGATGAACATTAATAGAGGCAGCAGAAAAATGGTGAGTCCTGGAGGTAGCACAGCAGTCCAGGTAAGTTGTTCCCAGGATGGATGCTCTCTGAGGAGGAAAGTCATCTACTGGGAAGACTGAGGCAAAATATTTCCTTCCCCCCCAGCCCTGTGTGGTTTTGTTCTGTGCCTAAACGAAGCATCCTGTGCAACCTGCTCTAGGCGAAGCTGCTCTGGCAGGATGGTTGGAGAAGATGATCTCCTGAGGTCCCTTTCAGCTGCCATCATTCTGTGACTCTGTACCACGAGGAGTTCACTTCTAATGAGGTCCTGTGATGCCTTTCAATCTAAGCCATGCTATGATTCTAAGTGGAGCTGCCACAAACATCCAAGCAGGTCATTTTCCAGGGAGGAGAGCACGAGGTTGTGGGTCTTTGGTGCACCACAGAAACAGGCTGGGTTACAAACTCTATCATCTACTCATTTGAATTACTCCTGTAGGTCTGGATTTCCTTGCAATGCAGCAGAGAGTCCTCAGGCTATGGTACGTGGCAAAATCCTTCTGTTTGACCCAACCTCTCTTCTTTCACAACCCATCTTTGCCCTAGACTTGCCCACAAAGAAGTGAACATCTCTGATGTGTTCCCAGAGGTGGGTGCAAGGAAGATTTCAGCTCTCCAGCATCCCTTCACAGTCCCTCAGGTGAAATTCTTCATGGGTCTTATAAAGATGAAACAAAGCTGACAGCCTTCTGGCTCCTTTTCTCCTCTTTTGCCTGAATTCCCCCTCCACGTCAGGCTTAGAAGTACCCTCAACTCCAGTGCCACCCTAGAATCAGAGTGTCAGGGGCTGGAAGGGACCTTTGAAAGATCACCCAGTCCAGCCCCCCTGGCAACTCATCTCCTGGATCCTGGGAGAGATGGGTTCTTTTTGGATTTCCCTTGTTGGGAAAGTTCTCACGTTGGAGGCAGAGATGTGGGAAGGAGCACAAAGGGCTCTGACTCTATTCAGGCACTCTCCACCCTGATTAATTTTACAGCTAATGACTCTCCAGCCATGGTGATGTATGGGACTCTGTCGGTGACAAAAAAAATTGAACTTCTACTAATTAAGTAGAACATCTTCCTAGGGTGAAAGGTTTTGCTAACCAAAGTAACTCACAAAGAATTATGTTGGCTAGAGACTGATGCTGAGATCAGGCAGGGAAGGAAGGGCATGAGCAGTATAAAATATTCACTGCAGCTACTGGGCCAAGATTTCACTCCCAGGTTGTCTCTGCACGGAGACTACTCAGCGCCACACTTCCTGGGCTGCAGCCCATGTCTGCCTCAGCAGAACAAGGCTGACACTCTGTGCATGCACCTCCTGCCTGCATGATGAGAGCTGTTTAATGAAGTAGCCTTGGCCCAGCACCAGCAGTGTGTGTTATTCGTTGCAATCACTCTGCAAGGACACACAGGATGGCACAAAGTCCATGGTGGTTTAAGGATGTTATGAGGAGGAGAGCTGCAAGGATGATGAGGGGACTGGAGGGCATGGCTGATGAGGAGAGGCTGAGGGACCTGGGGCTGCTTAGGCTGGAGAAGAGAAGACTGAGAGGGGATTTAATAAATGTTTATAAACATCTGAGGGCTGGGGGTCAGGAGGGGGGGGGACAGGCTCTGCTCACTGCTCCCTGGGATAGGACAAGGAGCAATGGATGGAAGCTGCAGCACAGGAGGTTCCAGCTCAACACAAGGGGGAACCTCTTCACTGTAAGGGTCCCAGAGCACTGGCACAGGCTGCCCAGAGAGGCTGTGGAGTCTCTTTCTCTGAAGATTTTCAAGGCCTGTCTGGATGTGTTCCTGTGTGATCTGTGCTAGATTGTGTGGTCCTGCTCTGGCAGGGGGGTTGGACTTGATAATCTCCTTGGGTCCCTTCCAACCCCTAATATCCTGTGAGAGGCTGAGGGACCTGGGGCTTTTTGGTCTGCTGAAGAGAAGTCTTAGAGGGGATCTAATCAGTCTTTATAAATATCTGAGGGCAGGGGGTCAAGAAGCAGGGGACAAACTCTCCTCAGTTGTGCCCTGTGATAGGACAAGAGGCAAAGGACATAAACTGCAGCACAGGAAGTTCCACCTCAGCATGAGGAAAAACTTCTATACTGTAAGGGTCCCAAGCACTGGAACAGACTGCCCAGAGAGTTTGTGGAGTCTCCTTCTCTGGAGGCTTTCAAGACCCTTTTGGATGTGTTGCTGTGTGACCTGCACCAGATTTTATGGTCCTGCTCTGGCAGGAGGGTTGGACTGGATGATTTATGGAGATGCCTTCTAATCCCTAATAACCTGTGATCCTGTGATGTGATATTCTGGCTTCTCTTCCTATGGGTGTCACCAAGAAACTACACAGGGTGCCCTTCCTGTTCTGTGCAAGAGAACAACCTCATGTAGATCAGGATGAGTGAAAATGTGGCCGTGGTGGGAGTGCCACAGAAAGAACTTAACATCTGACTGAACAGAAGCAATCCACCTTGGTACACAGAGAGAGGCAGCAGTGCTCTGGGTTGGCATGAGAGGTGGAAAAGAGGTGGTGGAGCTGCATAGGTCTACAAACACCCCACCATATACTAAGAGGGGAGAATCTCCACTGTGGGCTTCACTGGTGAAAAGGAAACAAGTCACTTACATCTGTTCTTCCTGTGCCCAGAGAAGTGCAGCAATTCCTGTCTTTGGGAGCTGGAAGGCTGGGCCATGAACTGCATTTGCTCCACTGAGCCTCTCTGGCTAACAGCTTGCTTAAGCTGCTGCAGCTCTGCTACAGTATTCACAGGGATCCTGATCAAAGGATCAGGTCCTGGCCAAGTCTTGGAGGAGGGAAACTGCTGTGCCTTTAGAGAAAAGATTGGCAAAGGGTAAACCAGCAGACTGGGTCTTTCCTCCCCACTAAGGTCTGGAAAAGCACTTGAAATCAGGCAGTGATTTCCAGCAGATGAAGATATGCCCCCATGGTCTGCAGCCTTGCCTCTTCTCTTTCTCCTGCACTTTTCAACCAGATTCTCTCTTGCTACAATGCTCATTGCTTTGTAATTCTATTGTCTCCCTTTCATGGAGAGATTTGTGGTGTTTTAACCAAGAAACCTACATTAAAATATTGAAATAGGTCATTAAATATTTATTTTCTTCAGCTACTTGCAAAGGTAGAAGGAAATTGGGGGAAAAGGCTGTCAAAAAGGAGCATAATATCCATATCTTTTGAAGAGACTGTTTATGGTTATGTTGCCTGAGGGACCTGCAAAGGCAGAACCACAGAGGCCACACTGTTAGCTTTTCCTCCTTGCACTCTGTTTCCCTTTCCAGTAGCCTTTTTCTATTCTAGGATTCAATTCTCCCTTCTCCTCTTTGTGTAAATCAAGGTTAACATTCAGGTCAGACAGTGAGACAGCCAAAGACAGAGATTCTCAGCCAGATGGAAGTATGGGGATTGACTCCCACCTGTGTGCCCCCAAACAGTTCTCCTGTGCCTGTAGTCCCTTCCTCTCCTCTCCTAACTGCTGGTGGAAACCAAGAGAAGCTCTGCCAGCAGCACTGGGGCTGCACTGTCACAAAATCAGTGTGAGACCTCAGTCAAGTCCAAGGTCTCTGCTTCCAGCTTCTGCACAGGTTGTGCTTTCCTTTTCCATCTGCACATGGAGGAAACACAGGGCTGTTGCAAGATGGCAGGAATTACCTTCTCAGGTGGAATCATAGAATGGTTTGGGATTGAAGAGACCTTTAAAGGTGATGTAGTCCAACCACCCTGCAGTGATCTAGAACAACTTCAACCAGATGAGGTTTCTCAGAGCCCCATCCAACCTGACCTGAAATGTTTCTGCAGGTGGAGTTTCTGCATCTCTCTGAGCAACCTGGACCAGAGTCTCACTATTTCAGTATAATATATTTCTAAACCTCCCTCTCTTAGTTTAAACCCATCTCCCCCTGTCCTGTCACAGCAGGCCCCATTAAAAACTCTGTCCCCAGCCTTTATACTGACCCTCTCTAAGTAAGGCCAAACTAAGGTCCCCCTGGAGCCTTTTCCAGATCAAACAACCACACCTCTGTCAGTCTTTCTTCATCAGAGTGATGTTCCAGCCTGAAAGCTGCTAGCAGGTAGCAAATCATCATTAGACCTCAAGTTGTGCCAGGGCAGGTCTAGGCTGGATGTTAGGAGGAAGTTCTTCACAGAGAGAGTGATTGGCATTGGAATGGGCTGCCCAGGGAGGTGGTGGAGTCACCATCCCTGGAGGTGTTCAAGCAAGGGCTGGATTAGGCACTGAGTGCCATGGTCTGGTTGACTGGATAGGGCTGGGTGCTAGGTTGGAGTGGATGATCTTGGAGGTCTCTTCGTATCTGGTTGATCCTATAATTCTATGACACCCACCCCTCAGATATGACACAACCATGAGAGGTGCTGGCATTGGTTTGCTGAAATCACTTTCTGTTTTAGTGTAATGGCCCAAAGAAGCACAAGAGTCTGAACCTCTTGTGCTGCAGCTTACACCCATTGCTTATACCCACAATCACAGCTCCATCTTAATAAGATCTCCATAACAAGGCTCTGGTGTGCCAGGGCTGAGAGCTGCAGGCAAATTACCTTTCTTTAGCCCAGTAAGCAATCCTTGAGGGTCCACACATGGTGCCACTGCACATGCCCACTCTAACAGGAGCTCTGGTCACTGAAGAATTAAGCTGTCCCCCTCAAGGGCATGTGGTGTCCAGTTATAAAGAGTAGAAGAACGTTTGCCTGGGTTTCTTCACCTCTCATCAAGGCACTCTCTGTCCCTCCAGTGTCAAGCACTCAGTTTCTGGAGCGCTTCACAATTTACCCCCAGCAGCCTGCATTGCTCTGTGCCCACACACACACTCCTGGACCTGCTGGATTGTTGTCACCTGATTTTCAAGGCTTTTCATTTTCATCTGCAGGTGACAGATAGCACCAAGGGAGCCAAAGGATTATGGCACCAGAAAAGTGAAATAACCCAACAGTTTGTGAAGCAGCTGGTCAGCACACACAGCCATCCGCTGGAGCTTGTTCCGCGTGGATTCACTGGGCAGCCTCATGCTAGGTTAAAGAGCAGGGCTGGAGCTCTGCTCACTTCACCTATTTCAATGCAATTGTGCATGAAGGGCAGAGAAATTCTCTGAGGGGGGGGCTGGAGCTCAAAGCAACAGCACCAATGTCAGACACTTTGCATCCAGCATTCCAAAATTCAGGATGAGAACCGCTGTTCACTGAGGATCTTGGAGCAAAGGAGGTCACTTTGTACGTGGGATGCTATTGCGAAGGCTGTTGCAGATTCTGCTCTGATATGGCATCTTCTCTCTGCATTATCTGCTTAAAGCACATTCATTCTCCTGAGCCACACCTTGAGCACTGTGTCCAGCAATGGGCTCCTCAAGTCAAGAGAGACACTGAGATACTGGAAGGTGTCCAGAGAAATGTGACAAATCTGGTAAAGGGCCTGGAGCACAGCCCTGGGAGGGGAAGCTGAAGGAGCTGGGGGTGTGCAGCCTGCAGAAGAGGAGGCTCAGGGCAGAGCTCATTGCTGTCTACAACAACCTGAAGGGAGGCTGTAGCCAGGTGGAGTTGGGCTCTTCTCCCGGGCAACCAGCAACAGAACAAAGGGACACAGCCTCAAGTTGTGCCAGAACAGGTACAGGCTGGATGTTAGGAGGAAGTTCTTGACAGGGAGAGTGATTGGCATTGGAATGGGCTGCCCAGGGAGGTGGTAGAGTCACTGTCCTGAGAGGTGTTGAAGCAAAGCCTGGATGAGGCACTTAGTGCCATGGTCTGGCTGATTGGCCAGGGCTGGGTGCTAGGTCGGACTGGATGATCTTGGAGGCCTCTTCCAACCTGGTCGATTCTATGATTCTATGAAATATCAAATGGTGTTACACATGCTAAGTGTTAACCAGGTGAAAAAATGGAAGAGAAGGAAAAACAGTGATTCCCAAAATCATCTCACCTGCAGGAGACTTAAAAAGAGTCATTCACATATAGGGTGTGGAACTTTTTTTGCTAGCCTTGGTAGCTGGCTGAACAGGGACCCTCACTGTGAGCAAACCTGGCTGTAGTCATAACAGATTAGGATTAGTTATATTTTTCACTCCATTATATCAAGGGCCCTTTCCCCTCTCCATCACTCCTAAAAGTACTTGTAATATGTGATTAGTCTTCAGAAAATGAGTCATCAACTCCCAGTAATTTGTTGTTGAATCCCCACTCAGGTATGACTGCATTTTGGTGTGCAGAAATTAAATATTTATGTTCCCTTCCTTTCCATTCCCCTGCCTCTCTCTGCTTTCCCATTTTCTTTCTTTATTCTTTTTCCCTTCTTTCTTCCTTTCCCCTTCCTTTCTTCCCTTCCCTTCTCCTTTCTCCTTTCCCCTTTTCTTCCTTTCCATTTTCCTTCTCCCTTCCCTTCCCTTCCCTTCCCTTCCCTTCCCTTCCCTTCCCTTCCCTTCCCTTCCCTTCCCTTCCCTTCCCTTCCCTTCCCTTCCCTTCCCTTCCCTTCCCTTCCCTTCCCTTCCCTTCCCTTCCCTTCCCTTCCCTTCCCTTCCCTTCCCTTCCCTTCCCTTCCCTTCCCTTCCCTTCCCTTCCCTTCCCTTCCCTTCCCTTCCCTTCCCCCTTTATCCTTTCCCCCTTTCTTCCTTTCCTTTTGCCTTCTCTCTTCCCTTCCCCCTTTATCCTTTTCCCCTTTCTTCCTATCTTTTTCCCTTTTTTCTTCTGTCCCTTCTCCCTTCCCTTCCTGCTTTATCCTTTTCCCCTTTCTTCCTCTCCTTTTCCCCTTTCTTCCTCTCCTTTTCCCCTTTTTCTTCTTTCCATTCTCCCTTCTCCCTTTTCCCTTCCCTTCTCCCTTCCCTTCCCTTCCTCCTTTATCCTTTTCCCCTTTCTTCCTCTCCTTTTCCCCTTTTTCTTCTTTCCATTCTCCCTTCTCCCTTTTCCCTTCCCTTCTCCCTTCCCTTCCTCCTTTATCCTTTTCCCCTTTCTTCCTCTCCTTTTCCCTTTTTGATTCCTTCCCTTCTCCCTTCTCCCTTCTCCCCTCCCTTCTCCCCTCTGGCCCTTGTTTTCAGCGCCCATTGTGTTTGGCAAGGGCAGGGAGCCCACACTGCACCCCCAGGCTGGCACTGTCTGTGAGGTTTAGTACTAAGAGTTATGTGCATTGGTTTGAGCTGCTGAGCACTCTGATGAGCTTCAGGTGCTTTTTCTCTTATCTCTGTGAGAAATGGGGGAGCCTCTGCCAGGCGTTGGCCCAGGTACAGGGGGATAGAAAAAGGAAGCTTTCTTTGAGACACAAATAAGATCCCCACTAGGCATGACTCAGCACCTCATGTCAAAACTTGGCCTGCACCAACAGCAACACAAAAGGCTGATCACAATGAGCAATAATCCAAAAATACCCTGGCGAGAGGAGCATTCTGCAGAGTGGGACATGACAATTAGAGCTCTGCAAGACAGCCACAGGGACAAAAATAGATCCAATCCCAAGTGGAAGGTGCCTTTGAAATTTAGGATTTGCATTTTATGTGTGTGTGTGTGCCTACTTTTGACTCCAAAATAGCAACTCAGGTAAGTAGAAAAGGTGAAATGTGAAGGTAAAAAATAAATATTATTTGGTTTGAACAATAATATTACTAAAGCTGGAAGAAACCCAGGAGTAGCACTTGTGCAAGATTTAACACAGGGGCTTGTGCTTTGTTTTCTTTTGCTTCAACAGATCCATTGCTAACTAATCACTGTGAGAGAAATAATGTAACTCCTTGCAGCAGCCAAAGAAAAGACAGATTAAGATGATCATAGAATCAAGCAGGTTGGAAAGGATCTCCAAGATCATCCAATCCAACCTAGCACCCTGCCCTAGCCAATCAACCAGACTATAACACTCAGTGCCTCATCCAGGCTTTGCTTGAACATCTCCAGGGATGGTGACTCCACCACCTCCCTGGGCAGCTCATTCCAATGCCAATCACTCTCTCTGCCAACAATTTCCTCCTAACATCCAGCCTAGACCTGCCCTGGTGCAACTCGAGACTGTGTCCCCTTGTTCCGTTGCTGGGTGCCTGGCAGAAGAGCCCAACCCCACCTGGCTACAGCCTCCCTTCAGGTACTTGTAGACAGCAATGAGGTCACCCCTGAGCCACCTCTTCTGCAGGCTAAACAATCCCAGCTCCCTCAGCCTCTCCTCATAGGGATACCCATTGATATTAGGAATCTATGTGCAAGTTCTTGATCTTCCACTGACATCTGGGGGAATCAGATGGTCTGTGTTCATTAGAGGTAGCTGAGTACCTGGTGGGATTCTCAAATGCACTGCAGAACCTGACAGCCCTAATATTTCTCACTCTCTGTGCCACAGCTGGCAGGGATGGCAGGACTTCCCCAGCTCCCCTGAAGAAGGCAGTACAATGCTTATATAATGCATTGATGGAAGGCAGAGGAGATTTAAACACAGGCTTTGGAAAAGTTTGGTTAAAGATGATAATGATAATAATAATAATAATAATAATAATAATAATAATAAGTAGTAGTAGCATTTTTAAAGCCTCCATTTTTCACCTATGAGAGTCCAGCTTTTGACTTCATCCCACTGCCACTCCTGCAGGGATGGAGACAGCCACTTCTCAGAAGAGGCTGTCCATGCAAAGCAGTTCAAAGACCCAGTTTCTAATTATTAATATTTCAGAGTGGATTTCCAAGCTACTTCTGCCCCTGTACTCAGCACTAGTGAGAGCACACCTTAAGTGCTGTGTTCAGTTCTGGGGCCCTCAATTCAAGAAAGATATTGAGGTGCTTGAATGTGTCCCAGAGAAGGGCAGCAAGGCTGGTGAGGGAGCTGGAGCACAGCCCTGTGAGGAGCAGCTGAGGGAGCTGGGGGTGTGCAGCCTGGAGAAGAGAAGGCTCAGGGCAGACCTCATTGCTGTCTACAGCTACCTGAAAGGAGGTTGTAGGCAGGTGGGGTTGGGCTCTTTTCCCAAGCACCCAGTGACAGAACAAGGGCACACAGTCTTAAACAGTGTCAGGGCAGGTTGAGGCTGGATGTTAGGAAGAAATTCTTCACAAAGAGAGTGATTGGCATTGGAATGGGCTGCCCAGGGAGGTGGTGGAGTCACCATCCCTGGAGGTGTCGAAGCAAAGCGTGGGTGAGGCAATTAGTGCCATGGTCTGGTTGGTTGGTTAGGGCTGGGTGCTAGGTTGGAATGGATGAGCTTGGAGGTCTCTTCCAACCTGGTTGATTCTATAATTCTATGATTAAGTTAATTAGAAGGTGTTAGGTGATAGGTTGGACTCTATGATCTTAGAGGTCTTTTCCAACCAGGTCAATTCCATGATTCCTGCAGCTACTCTTTTGACTCTCTCAGCCTTGTTCTGAGTACTGAGTCCTTTTGAGGCTACAAACCTTTGCTCTGCTGTGACAGCCCCACAAGTTCACCATATCCATCAGCTTTCAGCTTGGTCTAACTGGAAGGGTAGGACATTTTCTCCTCTCATCTCTTAGGGAATAGCCTGGATGTGTGCACAAGTTCCCAGTATGGACGCTGGAGCTCTTGCCTGCGTCTCTCTTTCAACCCTCCAGCTCTCTGCAGAGGTTCTGCCTCAGATAAAAACAGCTTCACGCTTCTCCTGTGTTTATTCTCTGGCTTGCCTCTAACAACATTTTCCAAGGTATTTAGGGTGGCTAATGCACCATCAGGACACACAGCTGATGCTTGAAATTCTAACACTGTAGGCATTTGTTAAACAGCTCATTACCAAAGGGTGCTCCTGAGCCTGTAGTTCTCATGCAGCCTCTTCTCACAGCTTTGACCCAGCCCTCCAGATTTGTTTTGATTCCTTTCTGGTGTTTTAACATCTCTTACTGATGGTTCCTTTTCTGAATGAAGGGGGTGAAACAGACCCTCTTCATAAGCAGGAAGGGTGTCTGATGCTCTTGAGACCATTCCCAGTCGGTTAGATGTCTCTGCTGGACACTTTCAGCCCAGTCATCTCACCACTCTTGGATGCAATTAGACAAACATTCCTTCAAACAGATCCCAGCACAGCAGTAAGGAAGGGCCACAAGGATGATCCAAGGGCTGCAGCAGCTCTGCTATGAGGACAGACTGAAAGAGTTGGGGCTGTGCAGTCTGGAGAAGAGGAGGCTCCCAGGTGACCTTCCTGTGGCCTTCCAGGATCTGAAGAGGGATACAAAAAAGCTGGGGAGAGATTTTTTTAGGCTCTCAGGCAGTGACAGGACTGGGGGGAATGGAGCAAAGCTGGAGATGGGTAGGTTCAGACAGGACATGAGGAGGAAGTTGTTCAGCATGAGAGTGGTGAGAGCCTGGAATGGGTTGCCCAGGGACGGGGTTGAGGCCCCATCCCTGGAGGTGTTTAAGGCCAGGCTGCATGAGGCTGTGTGCAGCCTGCTCTAGGGTAAGGTGTCCCTGCCCATGGTAAGGGGTTTGGGACCGGATGATCTTTGTGGTCCCTTCCAACTCTGACTGATTCTATGATTTTATGCAAACTCCAGAATTCTGATGGGAAAACAATCCATTTCCCAAATGAATGAAAGATACTCATTGATACAGTGAAAGGTAGAGCTGGAGTTAGTCTGAGTTAGCCTGGAATTGAGTTACCTAGAAGAATAAACCCTAAGGTAAAGCTTACTCTGTGAGCCATCACTATTTTTCTCTATCTTTTCCTCTCCCTTCCATAAGACAGGAACTTGACAGGGTGGCAGAAAAAAAACCCTAAATCATCTCAAGAAAAAAAAAAGCCACCACTACCAAAACCTTCTACTGCAAAAGCCAGCCCTGAAATTTTGTTGCAATGTCAGCAAGAAAAGCAATATTGGCCTCTGAAAAATTAATATGATGCTCACTTGCTGTCTAGTTCCTCCTCTGCTTGTCAATAATTCTGTTCATTCCACGAATATTAAACCTGTTTGCCAGAGCCCTTAATGTGACAAGAAGCTGATGCCTGAAAGCAGGATTACTTTCAACTACACATCATATTTAATTTATTACATAACCTGGTGTTATTGCTTTTATTGATGAACTGTAGAGTGTAAAATGATTATTTGTTAAAGGTTTCACTGTGGTAAAGGAAAGAGAGGGGGGAAAAAAAGAGAAGTGAAAAAGAGAAGAAGGAGGAAAAGAAAAATCTTTATTGCTCCAAAGAAGCTACTTGTAAATGCTTCTCTGAAAAGCTTGAGGAATAGAGTTACTGTTATTACCTGAGTTTTGGCTTCACACATTCTTTGCAGTGCAGAACAGAACCACCTTCCTCCATCACTTAATTCAATCTCCTTGCTGAGACAGGAAGAAGCAGCAGAGGAGTAGAAGGAAGCTCTTTGTGATGGGATGATGTATATGCATCTTCTGTGCTCTGCATCGTTAAACCTACATGGTTAGTTTGGGCAGGACAATCTAAGTCCTGCATCTAAGCTTAAGCTCCATCCTTGCCTTTCTGGTACTGGAGTGTGATAAGAGCTTATGTGTATTGGTCATTTATACTGACTGTCTTTCTGGTCCAGCTGTGATGCAGATTTCAGGGAAGTTGTGGATGCTCTCTTCCTGGAGGTGTTCAAGACTAGGTTGGATGAGGCCTTGGGCAACCTGTTTATGTGGGAGGTGTCCCTGCCTATGGTGAGGGGTTGGAACTGGATGATCTTTGAGGTCCCTTCCAACCTAAACCATTCTATGATAAATCTCTGCTATACTGCAGTTGTAGATGTGTTACAATGCTGCACATGGGCAAAATGAAAGATGAGATTCCTGCCTGGAAAGAATACATGCTCTAGTTTGAAAAGGAAGGGAAAAAGAGAAGTTCTTCTCTGCACATGATAAAACAAAGACAAGAAGCATGTGGGAATTAATGCTCACATTGTAACTTAAGTTCAACAAGAATACCACTGCTTTGGCTTTCAAGTTGTCCACTGGAGTGGTCTGTATCTCTGTGGACTCTGAAGGAAGCAGATGGCTTAAGTAACTACTGTGGTGGTTGAGTCTCTTCCTCATTTGAGGCTTTCAGCTCAGAGGCATAAATGACAACCCTGGAAAACACAGTCTCATTTGGGCAAGTCAGTGCTGAGAGGCTATGGTCCTTCTCTGACTTCAACTCCCCAGGACAGGACATGGACTTGCCACTCTGAATATCCATCTGGACCTTTCATTGAACCTCTGTGGATCTTGCCTTCGTAATTCCAGGCTCTGCTGGGTGATGCCCAATGACAGGACAATGGGTGGAAGCTGAGGCATAGGAAGTTTCATGCAAACATGAGGAGAGTTATTTTTCCCTGTGAGGGTGACAGAACACTGGAACTGCCCAGGGGGCTTGTGGAGTCTCCCTCTCTGGAGATTCAAGACCTGCCTGGATGCGTTCCTGTGTGGTCTGATCTAGGTGATCCTGCCGTGGCAGGGAGCTTGGACTGGATGAGCTTTGAAGGTCCCTTCCAGCCCCTGACATACTGTGATTCTGTGAATTCTAGACCTAGAAACAGTGACAGTGAATCTGTGAATTTGTGAGTTAGAATATCCCATAGGAAATATATCACAGCAGGAGACTAGGTAGGAGCCAAAATGTCCCCAGTGGAGTGTCTTAGAAGAGCATTTTGGTCCTAATGCTATCTTCTTCCAGTCTTAGGTGTTTTCAATTTGTGGACTGCAGTGAAGTTTCTAATACAATGGATTAAAAAAATCAAGATGTAAAGGAAATGCATTTCTCAGTCCCAAGATTGGGGAATAAATAATCTGGCAATTCCTGCAGCCATGACATCAGTTGTGGTTTTATCTCTGGATCCAGTCAGGTTTCGGTCCAGCTCTTGAGCATTTTGAAATCTACAACCTAAACAGAGATCCCTCTCCTGATTTAAAGGTGCACTACGTTTCTACAACACACTGCAGTCTCAGAAGAATTCTTGGAGTGGTTTGGCACAGAAACAGATGTAATGAAGAATGCAACCTGCTGCTGAGAGACATTTCTCTTGCTAATTGGTTATAAACAATGCTACTGATGGCATCAATATGGGAAACAAGAATTAAGAAATAAGGAAGCCTGGGTTTAGATGCACTTCTGTCTCATGGTTGATTGCAAGTAACTGTTGAAGACCTCATTGTTGGGGCTTTGTTTTTTAATAGCTCTTCCCCTGGAGAATTTTTCTTTTCTAAAAGTCTTAGACCTCACATTGCAGTTTTCCTCTTCATCAGGAGCCTCATATATGGAGACAATGGATTAGAATCAGAGGATCAGTCAGAGTTGGAAGGGACCACAAGGATCATCTGCTTCCAAAGTCCCTGCCATGGGCAGGGACACCCTATCCTAGAGCAGGCTGCACACAGCCTCATTCAGCCTGGCCTTAAACACTTCCAGGGATGGGGCCTCAACCACCTCCCTGGGCAATCCAATCCAGGCTCTCACCACTCTCATACTCAACAACTTCCTCCTCACAGCCAGTCTGAATCTTCCCACGTTCATCTTTGCTCCATTCCCCCGAGTCATGGCACTACCTGAGAGCCAAAAAAGTCCCTCCCCAGTTTTTTTGTAGGCCCCCTTCAGATCCTGGAAGGCCACAAGAAGGTCACCTGGGAGCCTCCTCCTCTCCAGACTGCACAGCCCCAAATCTTTCAGTCTGCCCTCGTAGCTGAGGTGCTCCAGCCCTGGATTCTATCCATTTGTCTGATTCCAAATAACAGAATCCAAATGATCATTTTCTTTGCAGGGCTTTGACTCAAGCTCTGCTTTCCGAGGTGAAAGGAAATTTCAGGGCTAACCTCTCCCCAGAAATACAAACCCAAATGGTCTGCATTTCCCAGAAAGATTTAAATAATAGGAATGATTGAACTTGCTGTGGTCATGACCCTCACCACTTTCTGCCTTCCAGAAGCAAGTGAGATCTTAATACAGATTCTGGGGGAAAAAAAAAGGAGACCTGGAGACTCTGATTACATTAAAGGAATAGAACAAGAACAAGAAAAGAAGAATTAAGGAGAAATCAAGATAAACAAAAGTAGATAAGGGACAAAAAAAAGAGCTAAAGGGCTGATAAGATTTCTAGATGGCTCAGGGATTTTTGTTCATCTCCAAGATGTTGATATTAATCTGAGTAAGGATCTTCCTGCTCAGTCATATGAGCACAATTTTCCCTCCTTCTCTTCCCCTGGCTCCATTCTTCTTTCCCCCCCTTCCACTGCTCTTCAATATCAATGTCTTCAAAATGAGGTCTCATGCTTTGCAGAGGGATTACCTTTGGAGGAGTTATGCAGGTCACTGTTCTTCACAAGCAACCACGCCAAGGAAGCTTTGGATTGCAATTTCCTCTTACTTTCTAATAGATTGCTGTTCCTGGCCATCCAGCCAGCCCTTCCTGCACATGGACTTATGTGCCAAAGCAGGTCCTGCCTGGCACAGTCACAGGATCACCAAAGAGACCACTGAGTCCAACCGCCCTGCCAGAGCAGGACCATACAATCTAGCTCAGATCACAGAGGAACGCATCCAGAAGGACCTTGGAAGTCTCCAGAGGAGACTCCACAACCTCTCTGGGGAGCCTGTTCCAGTGCTCTGTGACCCTTGGAGCAAAAAAGTTCCAGTAAAAAACGAGGTGGAACCTCCTGTGCTGCAGCTTATATCCACTGCTCCTTGTCCTATCACAGTCAGCTGTTCTCCATTCATATCACAGAATCCCAACATCATGGGGGCTGGAAGGGACCTCTGGAGATCCAACCCCCACACTAAAGCATCTTCATCCATGCAGCCCAGGAACCCCTTCAGGTGGCTTTGAAATCCTTTCAGAGGAGACTCCACAATCTCTCTGGCCAGTCTGGTCCAGTGCTCCATGTGATGGTTTGGGTGTTCTCTGCCTCCCTCCACTTTGGGAAATCACCCACAGTTGACTCAGCCACTCTGGAAATTGAATGAAGCTTTATATTTACAGCTTAGCACAAGTTACAGGCAGGGATTTACAATATCTACAGCTATAGACAGAAACATGCAAGTTAAAAGGTAATACAGAAGCACAACAGCCCTCCCAGAAACTTGAGTCCCCAGGAGGGGCTCTCAACCACCATTCCAGCTTCCTCCCAACCCTC
Source organism: Pogoniulus pusillus (assembly GCF_015220805.1). Classification (NCBI taxonomy): domain Eukaryota; kingdom Metazoa; phylum Chordata; class Aves; order Piciformes; family Lybiidae; genus Pogoniulus; species Pogoniulus pusillus. Next base: position 5,782,041 of record NC_087298.1, on the reverse strand, counting down.
TACCTTAGCCCAGACCTTGCCTTATGTTTAAGGTAGTATGGAGGGTCAGCCAGGGGGTTTAGGAAGCAGATGGATTAGGCATACAGACAGCAGTTTAGGTTAGAGAGAGAGAAGTTCAGCTCAAAGCCCAGACAGTGACTGTGTTATCTATGTTTGTGTTCTTTTCTTATACATCTCAGCAAGCCTATGAGTGCAGTAGACATCACCATTGTTTCCTTTTCACAGCCTGTAATCTAATTCTTCTCACCAAAACATCCTAGCTAGGCTCAAACTAGCACACTCCATCACCCTCCTATGCTGAAGGGTATGAAAGATACCTCACCACTACCTGTTTTTCTTTGCTTTCATACCCACTCCTGCTTCTAGCCATCCAAATTGAACTCCTGGGTAACTAAAAGGAAAGCAGCTATGGGAGTTCTGGTTTGGGGTTTTGGTTTGGGGTTTTTTCAGAGGGGTTATTTTTAAAAGTCTCTCCCATCTCTGAGGAATTTAGCAGACTTGATTTCTCCACTGTTTTTTGACTACTTCTCTGCCAGCTTGCTGTGTGCCAAGGATGTGGCACTGACCTCCTGCAGCAGAACTTTGCTTTGTTCCCGGCACCATCCCGAAGCGCTCCACGCCTCATTGAAAAGCCATTAATTCTGCCTGAGCCCCACCAGATTAAAACTTCTCTTCAAATAACATTTCAAATATCATCTGCTTCACCTTAATATCTTTCTTCCATAACATTTCTCACAGCTCCACACACACATTCTGCTCCCCTGGGTAATTCCCTTTTCAGTGAGTATTGTTGGTTCTTCAAGACCACACATTCACCGCTCCCGCTTTTTGCTGATGTTCTCTATGGCACCTTGCTCTCTCCTACCTCCTCTTCCTCTTGCCCTCATTCTACTGATATGATCAGAAGCAGCAGGTCTTTTCCACATTTCCCAGAGTCCCAAACTTCAGCTCTGGTAGAGAGTTCAGTTATCACCTCCCATTTGGGCAGCCTGCAAGATTTATTTCAGCTGCATGGTTGCCAAAGCAGCAGCCACTGAACTTGCTGGGGCTGGGTATATGGATGCACCTAAATGTAACCTGGAGATAACCCTGGAGGCATCTCAAGGAACTCTGAAATACTCACCCCAGTGATTCCCCTACCAAGATGCCTCCCTTTTTCACTGGGCTGATTTCCAGTCTCTTTCAGCCAGATGACAGTCTCAAGTTGTGCCAGGGGAGGTCTAGGCTGGATGTTAGGAAGTTGTTGGCAGAGAGAGTGGTTGGCATTGGAATGGGCTGCCCAGGGAGGTGGTGGAGTCACCGTCCCTGGTGGTGTTCAAGCAAAGCCTGGATGAGGCAGTGCCACGGTCTGGTTGATTGGACAGGGCTGAGTGCTAGGTTGCAATGGATGAGCTTGATTCTATGATTCTATGTCAGGTCCAGGGAACAGTGAGGCTGTCAGGTGTTTCACACCCCACCAGCTTCACAGACAGGCTTCAGCTATGACTCCACAGCCTCTGTCATGAGGCTTTTGTGGGTGGCAGCTCATTTTTGTTTCCATCAGTGAACCCCAGAAGCTATGGGTGCAGCATGGAGATCATGACTCAGTACATCCTCCCCTTCCTCAGCCAACACCTTCCAGATTTGGAACAGCAAAACTTGGGTGTAGGTTCAGTGTCAGTGGGCACAGGCTTCTGTAGGAGAGAGGCAAAAAGAGATGATAGACACTTGTTGCCATTATAAACTCTCTTCTGACGTCATTGAGGACCTTCCAGCCTCTGCCCAGAGGCAGAAATTATCCCAGGCCCAGTGCAGTTTGTTCCAGTTTCTTCTTTATGTGTCAACACCTGTCAAAATGCTTCACTTCCCCACTCCCTTAATCCTCCTCCTCTCCTCTGCTCCTTGGCTGGCAAGGATCTGTATCTGCTTTGGTTGGAGCGGCAGGAGGCTGGTGGAAGGAGGGCAGTGCTGATAGACAGTCAGGCTCTATCCTAGCAAAATATAATAAGCAGAAGTCAGTGAGAGGAAGCAGTGTAGGCAGCAGGTTTCTCTGCAGTGGGAATGGTGATAATCCATAATAATCATCTCCCACACAGGTAATGAGCAAGTTTATCCAGGAAAAGAGTGGAAATGGGAAACATGGCTTAGAGAAACTAAGTACCACAGAGGTAGTAGAATGGAAGGGCTGGACCTGGCTGAAATTGTCAGCTTCCAGAACTTTTCACCCCCAGCAGGGAAATAGGCAACATTCTTGGCCTCATGGCCATGACACAGACACCTCAAGTGAGCCTTAGGAGATGGTTTGAGGGTTCTAACCATTATCAAATATGGGGAACTCTAATGTTGCTGATCATTCTCAGCTCTCATACAATCATAGAATCAACCAGGTTGGAAGAGACCTGAACTGAATACTTAATTCTTCTTCAAATACCAGCTTCAGCATATGGAATCTCCTGTGTGAAAACAGCACAGTCAACTCATAGAGGAAAATGAAACAGAGAGGAGAAGTGGAAGATGGAATTATTAAGGCTATCTAAAAAAGAAGGACAAGGAAAAAAAATCATAGAATGATAGAATTAACCAGGTTGGAAGAGACCTCCAAGCTCATCCAGTCCAACCTAGCACCCAGCCCTGGCCAATCAACCAGACCATGGCACTAAGTGCCTCAGCCAGGCTTGGCTTCAACACCTCCAGGGACGGTGACTCCACCACCTCCCTGGGCAGCCCATTCCAATGCCAATCACTCTCTCTGCCAATAACTTCCTCCTAACATCCAGCCTACAGAAATTGACACAAGTTGGCTCTTTTCTGCTTCTAGATCTGCTCTAGTGGCACACACACACAAAAAGAGAGAATTAGTTGGATCTGGTGCATTATGAAGCAATCTTAAAAGAACATATTTTACAATCTCCTAATGATTCCATTGTTAATTTCTCCCTCAGTGGTCACTTTGTGCAATCTGCTTTAACATTGTTTGGAAATTTGGAAGAAGTCTCTTCCAACCTGGTTGGTTGATTCTATGATTCTATGATTCTATGATCTTTCACACTAAAACTGCTCCCAATGACTTACAGCAGATGTAACCTCAGAACACACAGAGTGTTATCAGGAAAGAGATGTTTAATCAGCACTGGGTGACAAAGAGAGGTCCTCTTCCAAAGCCCTTGCACAACTTCACCTTGTTCAGGTGAAATGTTTGTACTATAAACTCATACATATTCACTACAGGGGTAGAGTTATTACAGTTAGTTCTGGGAATAGGTGGAGTTATTACAGTCAGTTCCTGCAACTCAGTTCCATACTGTCCCACCTCTTTATGCATGCTTCTTGCTCCCTGGTGGTCACCTTTTGGGGTCTTTGGGAGGAAGGCTGATGTCTTCCTCAGTCTGACCTTGCTACCTTTCATCCACCTGGCATCAGTTGTAGGTCACATTCTTGGCTAGAGTCTCAGATGTTCTCATCTTTGAAGACAGTACTCTTCTTCTCCATGAGAGTGATTCAAGACCCTCCCAAGCTTAACCCACCTCCTTTGTGTTTATCTGATTGATGGTGGTTTATATCAGTGCTCACAGAGCTAATGATTTAAATAGGTTTCTACATTCTATGTTCTGCAGCCCCTTTCCCGTATCACCAAGGGCTGGTGAAGCCCTAAAGTGAAGGATTTTGGGAGAAGAATGACACCCTTAAAGCTGTCTTGCTTTATCCTTCACCACTCAGAGAATTGAGTCACAGGAAAATATTTCTCTGTGCCTCTCCCAAAGCTCAGTCCCCTGATTTTCACCACTGTTGGACTAGAGACATTTTAATGCTGGCCCTGTTCAAAGCAATGGCAAAACCCAGAAATGTTGATCTCAAAGAATCATTTCAGTTGGAAAAAGTCTTTAAGATCATCAAGTCCAACCATTATCTAACTCTACCAAATTGGGTGCTAAATCACATTTTAATGCTGGCCCTGCTCAAAGCAATGGCAAAGCCCAGAAATGTTGAGCTCACAGAATCATTTCAGTGGGAAAAGATCTGTAAGCTCATCAAGTCCAAGCATTACCTAACTCTACCAAACTGGGTGCTAAATCTCCTAATGAAATCTACATTTTCAAAATGAAATAAAAACAGAAAAGAGGGAGGAGAGAACCAGAGACAAAACCAAAACAAGTCAGAGGGACTTCATGTGATGATCAAGCCTAAAGCAGCCACAGACGGGAAATCAAGCCCTCTTGGAAGGAAAGCTGGGATCCCTAAAATCTAATGCATGCTTCTTAATTAGTCTCTTCTGCAAAATATAGGCAACAAATGCTATCTTAAGGCAGCTCTTGGGTTTTATTTGCTTGTTTGTTTTTCTGTTTGCTTCTGAGCAGCCAAAGCAAACTTCTCCAGGGACCTGTTTGATTCCTCTCTGCAGTCTGAGCTGGAATATTGATCTTGAAGAAGAGATGTGTGTTTTGGATATGTGTGTGAGTACGTGCAAGCTGGTAGGAATGCAGAAGAGACGAGACAGGCTTGAAATTCACATAACAGCCCCATCCCCTCCTCACACAAGACATCATCTCCTCCTCCCTGTGAGTCCAAGCTCAGAGGAGCTCATGTATCGCCATTGCCTCCAAACTCGGCTGTGATTTTCTGGCTAATGGAAGACATATTGACAAAAGTTGACATTAAGTGGAACTAATTACACTGCAACTGCTAAATAACTAAGAAATAACTACCCTGTAATTTATGGTGCAGCACGGACTCCACGCAGCAACTTTCAGAGCTGTTCTAGCTGCAGAGAGCTCACTGATACATGAGCTGTGGAACTCTTCCCCTGCCGCTAGGATCCGGTCGGTGTGAAGTTGCCAGCTCTGCAAACACACTCTGCCGTGATTAGAACACGATCCAATGGGCTGCCCACAACTCACCCTGCTCCAGAGCAATAGCAGAAATAGAAACATAGAATGCTATAGGTTGGAAGGGACCTCAAGGAACATCTAGTTCCAACCCCCTGCCATAGGTAGGGACACCTCCTACTAGAACAGGTTGCTCAGGGACTCATCCGACCTGTCCTTGGACACCTCCTACTAGAACAGGTTGCTCAAGGACTCATCCGACCTGGCCTTGAACACCTCCAGGGAGGGAGCAGCCACAGCCTCCCTGGGCAACCTGTGCCAGTGTCTCACCACCCTCACTGGAAAGAATTATTTTCTAACATCTAGTTTAAATCTTCCCTCTGACAGTTTAAACCTGTTACCCCTTGTCCTGTCATTACAAGATCTTGTCAATAATCCCTCCTCAGTCTTCCTGTAAGTCCCCTTCAGATGCTGGAAGGCTGCTATAAGGTGTCCTTGAATCCTTCTCTCACCTCCAGGCTGATGTGCCCCAACTCTTGTAGCCTGTCCTCATAGCAGAGCTGCTCCAGACATCTGATCATCCTCATGGCCCTCCTCTGGACTGGCTCTAACAGTTCAATGTCCTTCTTGTGTTGGGGGCTCCAGAACTGCACACAGTACTCCAGGTGAGGTCTGATGAGAGCAGAGTAATTACCTACTAAGATGCTTTTCCCAGACTATTCAGTTTATTCCTGGTTTCCCTTTAAGGTCCTAATCCCATCTGGGATGCCCTCCCTCCCTTCAAGGTGTTCCAGCCACCTCCTGCCTCACTGAGCCGATGGATTTCTATGGTGAACACCAAGGACTGGAGTATATAAAAATGCTGGTGTCCAGTCAGGTTTGCTGCATGTTGTAATTGTGATCACCAATCTCACTCCTCTACTGAAATAATTTGAGAACAAGGCATTGGCCACACAACTGGGAGGCAGGGCACCAAGGCTGCTGAGGGGCTGGAGCACAGCCCTATGAGGAGAGGCAGAGGGAGCTGGGAGTGTTTAGTCTGGTGAAGAGGAGGCTCAGGGCAGACCTCATTGCTCTCTACAGCTACCTGAAGGGAGGTTGTAGCCAGGTGGGGTTGGTCTGTTCTATCAGGCAACCAGGGACAGAACAAGGGGACACAGTCTCAAGCTGTGCCAGGTCAGGTTCAGGCTGGATGTTAGGAAGAAGTTCTTCACAGAAAGAGAGGTTGGCTTTGGAATGGGCTGCCTGGGGAAGTGGTGGAGTCACTGTCCCTGGAGTTGTTTAAAAGGAGACTGGATGAGGCACTTAGTGCCATGGTTTAGTTAATTAGAAGATGGTAGGTGTTAATTTGGACCTGATCTTTGAGGTCTTTTCCAACCTGGTTAATTCTGTGATTCTGTGAAGGGAAAGCATGATTCAAGTTCTCAGAAGGAGGAGGAGAGGGTACACCAAGGGACAGGGGGAATCTCTTCCATACATCACTGTCATGCAGCAATATCAGCATCCAATTTGGAAGATGTGTTTGAATGTGCCTTGTTCCATCTGATCCAACTCAAGATTTCTTAAGGCTCATCATTAAAGTTGATGAGAAAATAGACGTTCTGTCTCCAGAGAAATCTGGCAACCAAACCTTTGTTTGTGCCTCTGATAAGACTAAAGCAGAAAATAAGGGTTTGAAGTATTTCTCATCAGAAGTTATGCCACCACCTACTGAAATGCTTTTTCTTGCTCATATTGAAACACAGTTTATTGCTGCAGTGCTGGATGGTATGTAACAGAATAAAATTAAGATTCTAATATAGAAGTGAAAACAAGGGGGAAATGGAGCAAGAAACAGCTGAAATAATAAAAAATTTAAAATCCATTTTGATTTGAAATGGATTCAATATTTTGCCTTTGAAATGTCATTGGAATTAGGCTACTCCAATGAAGCATTCAAATTTTTACCTATTACCTAAAGAGCAGCCTCGTCCCAGGGGGAAAATGTTCCACAGACCAATTTTCAGCCAAAGGCAAACCACAAAGTTTTTAGACTGGAAACCCTTCACTGCAGCAAGTCAATCCGTGGTACTTTAGTTTTTGCAGCACCAGGCACAGCAGGACAGGTCCCCAGACACCACGACAACAAAAAAGCACAAACAATCAAGCTGCTGGTCAGGAGCTTTTCTGATGAGTCCAAAAGGACATTATATTGTGTGAGGGAAAAATAGAGAATTGGGAGGTAATGAGGAAAGGAAGAGAGAAAAATCAGCCTGTGTTGAAGATGGGAAGAAAGACAGACAGAGAAAAGAGAGTGAGATTGCAGAGCCAGAGAGGTGAGGAGAAGCAGAGAGAGGTGCAATTCAGTACCTGCTTCTGCCTGATTCGTTCCACCTCCATTATCATGCACCAGAACAACTCATTCTTCTTTTTTTTTCCAGAAAGTGTAATAATGTTCCACAGGTGAAGGAGTTATCTTGGCTTTGCTCTTTTTCAGCAAAGCTAACACTCAGTACATGAAATAAAGGTTATCTTGAAAAATAGATGCTGCAACTCGCATACAAAGAAGCCCTTTCCTGTGACAGGGAGTCTTTTCTGAAGGGGTCTGCTAGGTTTTGTGCTCAGAAGAAGGAGAAGAAGATGGAATTGACAGCTTAGTCCCCCTGCCAGGTATCCAAATTGAGTTTTGCACCAAGACTAGGAGATTCTCTCCCATACCACCATGAAGAGCAGTTTACCCCTAGGGAGACAGCAAAGGTGAGGATGGAGAGGAAGGCATTGCTGCTGGCTGCACTTGGGATTAGAGAAAATTCATGTTTCACATATCTCCCAAATCATTGAGGTCAGGCAAGCTCTGAGGGGAAAACACCCTGTGTGTTTGCAGAACCCCAAATTCACAGTAAGAGGAAGATCAAGCTCCTCAGTGCCATGCAAAGGCTACCTAGGAACATCCCAGCTGCCCAGGCTGAGGGGATCACAGCATCAGAAGATACAACTAAAGATGACTCTGCTTACTGCAGGAGGGTCGAACTAGATGACCTTTAAAGGTCCCTTCCAACCTGGTGCATTCTGTGATCAGCACCAGTGGCCCTGCCTCTGTGTCTACCTCAGCTGTGATACCATGCCCTCAGGGCAGCTGTCCATGCAGGCAGAAGGTAAAGGACCCAGGGAACAAACCTGATGAGAAGCAGCTGAAAGAACTGGGGCTGTTCAAGGTGGAAAAGAGGAGGCTGAGGGGAGACCTTCTCAGCTGTAGAAAGATCTATCTGATAAACCAAGCAACAAGTGATAAAGAGGAAATTACCTCAAGTTGCACCAAGGAAAGTTTAGATTGAATACTAAGAAGAATTTCTGTGCTGAAAGAGTCCTCAGTCATTGGAGCAGACTGCCCAGGGAAGTGGTGGAGTCACCATCCCTGAAAGTATTTAAGACTCATGTAGATATAGTGTTTAAGGATACGGTTTAGTCAAGGACTTAGCAATTTTTGGCTAAACACTGGCCTCAATGATCTTAAAGGTCTTTTCCAATCTAAGCAATTCCTTGCAATCCTGTCTATGTGCTTCTGTGCCTTCCCCTGTTCCCTCTCTGTGGCATCCAGCGAGATGTGGCCATGACTGTGGTGGCAGAAGTCCTTTAGCTGTCCCTGCCACTGAAATAACAACATAATGCCTGTTTTGATACATCTGCTTGGCAGCTGAAGCTGGGCAGTTTCTAAAAGAAGCCTTAAAAGGCTCTCTGAAGAGAAGCAGCCCATTCAAATGACTGATTAAAAGGCCTGGCTGTAGTCTTTAATGAAAGACCTGCACAAACTAATACACTTTGCACTGTGCTTGGAAGCTCATTAAATAACGCTCAGCCACGCAAAGTGATCTACAGAGCACTGCCCTGGGATTTTTCTTTTTAAGTGTCACTGTGATGCTCAGAGCTAAAAAGGACAGCTTCTGGATGGCATCATCAGGGATCTCAGGTGTTTACACAGCATTCAGCTGGAATAGGTTTGGGTGTGTTCATACCTAATTTCCTTGCAACAGCAGCCTGTCACTTCTGTGGTCTGAGATTCCTTCCACTACATCTGAGATGCACCTTCCAGTATCCGAAGGGAGCCTACAGAAAGGCTGGGGAGAGACTATTTACAAAGTCTTGTAATGATAGGACAAGGAGGAATGGGTTTAAATTGGCAGAAGGGAGATTTAAACTAGATGTTAGGAAGAAGCCTGTTACAGTGAGGGTGGTGAAACACTGGCACACGTTGCCCAGGGAGGTTATCGATGCTCTCTCCCTAGAGATGTTCAAGGCTAGTTTGGATGAGGCCTTGAGCTATTGTCCATTGGAATGGGCTGCCTGGAGAGGTGGTGGAGTCACCATCCCTGGAGGTGTTTAAAAGGAAGCTGGATGAGGCACTTATTGCCACAGTTTATTTGATTATAAGGGTTAGGTGATAGGTCGGACTTGATGATCCTAGAGGTGTTTTCCAACCTGGTTAATTCTGTGATTCTGTGATCTGTTCTAGTGGGAGGTGTCCCTAAGGCAGGGGATTGAAACAAGATAATCTTTGAGGTCTCTTTCAACCTAAACCATTCTGTGATTCTATGATACACAAATCCTTACAGAGGGTTTGTATTCATTTTACTAACAGTTCCTGTCATTGTGCTGAGTGCTTGGGTGAAAGATGGATTTTGATTCTGATTGAATTTTGGTTTTATTTTTAAATCACTGACAGTAATTTTGCAAAGCTCCAGACCTTTCTCTTTCTTCACATCTTGAGAGAGTGATTGGCATTGGAATGGGCTGCCCAGGGAGGTGGTGGAGTCACCATCCCTGGAGGTGTTCAAAAAACACCTGGATGAGGCACTTAGTGCCATGGTCTGGTTGACTGTCTAGGGCTGGCTGCTAGGTTGGATTGGATGAGCTTGGAGGTCTCTTCCAACCTGGCTGATTCTATGATTCTATGATCAGATTGTTGGAACACTCCAAAGAGTTCTAATGTGTGCTGGAGCCCTTGAAGGGTTGTCATTGCTCAGAGTAATATCGCACACCTTGGGCTCAGTTTTGTCAGTCAAACATTCTTTTGTTTTGCAGGCACAGGACAACAGGGTGGATGTTTGTGTAAATGCTGCCATTTCTGGTCTAGAAAATGGGGCTATTTCTAAACCTTTTTCTTCCTCTCTGAGGATCCTTTCCCATTGTCTGCAGCGAAATGCAGTTCAAAGACTGTCAGAGCACGTAAACATGACACAGTAACTGAGAACATCAAAGAGCATTATGTTTGCCATACATAAAGAGTGACAAGCTGCCTAACTCCCTATATTAAAAATTCAGACAAAAAACAATTCAAGAAAAATCAAAGCAAAGTCTCCAAGACAGAGTCAGATGCCACACATTTCTGTAATGCACTCTTATCTTTTTTGCCTTGCAAAGTGGCCTTTAAGTTCTGCTCCTAAAATATATATATGTAAACCCTAATTTGCAGCAGTTTCATTGCTGTCTATGGAGAAAAGGAAAGGTATATGAGGAGGGTAATATCTGCAGAGTTGGCTTCTAGAATGGAAACCTCAGCCACCCCAACAGATAAAGCTGGAAAAAATCCCCTGAGACAGCAAAATCCATCCCCACACACAATATCCATGATTGAGTTCCTTAAAGATGGATGTCTGGGCTTAGTTCTGGTGCTGTAATGGGGAAAATACAGGCACCATGGGAAAAAGTAAGGAAAGATCATAGAATCAATCATGGAATCAACCAGGTTGGAAGAGACCTCCAAGCTCATCCAGTCCAACCTAGGACCCAGCCCTAGCCAGTCAACTACACCATGGCACTAAGATGTGAGGACAGAAGACATGAGAGCTTCTAGATGGGAAAATGACTGCATAGATGATATGTAAAAGCAATGGGAAGCAAAGAAGCAAATCTGTTGGTAGGAGGTAAGTGCCTCTTACAAGAGCAGAGGCAGAACAGAGCTGATCCTCTGCCACAGAAGCCCTTGGCATGAGCTGGGCATGCTTTGAAAAGTGATGAAGAAAGTAATGGAAATATTTTGTTCCAAAGAACTGAAAATCATACTGAACTGGGATCAAATTTAGTGAGTGTTGGACCAAAGAAAAGGAGCAGAAAGGATTTTGGAAATCTTCAAGTATTTCAAAACTCTGTTAAAAGATTTTAAGTCTTTCCTTTTCAGCTTTTCTTTGTTTCACAGCAGCATTTTCATTTTGAAAATCAGCTTAAGGGAAAAAAATAAGTGAAGAGCTTAAAGGACTTTGAGAACTTCATTTCCTAAGCAAATGGAGTGCTCCAGATTGAACATGGGCTTGGAGTCTTCTTCAAATTGTTTCTTTTCCTTTCATTTGCCTTTCAAATCTATTTTCAAACTCCAAACTATTTGAAGTGAATTTTGCCCTTTAACCCTTCTCTTTTTTAAAGTTTCTTTTTCAAATATACATATATAAAAGAAAGTTCTTAGCTACAATCACTGCTAACTCCTGGGAAAATATATAGCACTGACTATTGTTTCTATACTATTTGAAAGAGCTTCAATAACACAGGATCACAGGATCACAGGATGTTAGGAGTTGGAAGGGACCGAATGAGATCAAGTCCAACCCCCCCTGCCAGAGCATGACAATACTCACAGATCACAGAGGAACACATCCAGACAGGCCTTGAAAGGCTCCAGAGAAGGAGAGTCCACAACCTCTCTGGGGAGCCTGTTCCAGTGCTCTGTGACCTTTCCAGTAAAGAAGTTCCCCCTTGTGTTGAGGCAGAACCAAGGGGGAACTTCAACACACCTTTAACAAAACAACTTGGTGCCATGGTCTGGCCTTGAGCTCTGTGGTAATGGGTTGGACTTGATGATCTGTGAGGTCTCTTCCAATCCTAATACTGTGATACTGCGAACTGCAGGGACTGGCTAAGGCTCAGAGACATACTCACAGTATCATGCAATAATTTGGGTTGGAAAAGACCTCTAAGATTATTGAGTCCAACAAACAACCCAACATCACCACACCTATTAAACCATGTCCCAAAGTACTGAGTGTACACATTTCTTCAGCACCTCCACCTCCCTAGGTAGCCTGTTCCAAAACCTGGCCACTCTTTCAGTCACATGTTCCTAATACCCAATCTAACCCTCCCTTGTTGTAATTTGAGGCCATTTCTTCTTGTTGTATCAATTAATAGGTGGAAGAGATGAACATACACCTCACTCAGACTTCCATTCAGGTAGTTGTAGAAAGCAATGAGGTCCTCCCTCAGCCTCCCCTCTTCCAGGCTAAACAATCCCAGTTCCCTCATGAAACTTGTTCTCCAAGGTGAGCTCCTCCAGGTTCTTGATCTCCAGGTGTAACTGACTTATCATGCACCACAATTTTCTACCTTCTCTAAGCATCCTTCCTCCCACTCTCTTAAACACCACCTTTTGCCTCGTTGTGGAAGAAATGAAGCCTCAGGTAACATTTCTGTGCACAAAAAGACTTCCTGGCAATGGCCTCAAGCTTTCTGCTTTTGCAGCTTGTACTCTTCTCTCCAAACCCAGCTGCAACAGCTTTCACAGAGATTATTGAGTTTGCTCCTTACTTCACTCCCTCTAAACTGTGTCTAGAAAATCAAGGCCTCTGGGGACTGGCACAGGAGCAGCTGAAGCTTGTGCACAGAATATACCCAGCTAATCCAAACCAGAGGCAACCAGCCTGTGATTTGCCTTGATTTGATTCCTCCTTGTTTTTTTTTCCCCCCCTGTTGTTCTTCTCTGGGTGATGTTCCTATTTACAAGCTAAGAGTTATTTCAAGTGGGTTATTTATTTATTTATGCACTCCTATTATCACAAGAACCAAATTGCAACTTTCATGAAAACACGTTTGTGAAGTGGGGGGTGGGGGAGCCAACAAATTGAAGTCAGAGAAAGGGGGCTACATCTTTATCAAAAGACAACATCAAATTAATTTCTCTCTGGTCTCAGGAACTCATGTAAAATTTATAGGCTGTTTGTTAATTTTCCTGTAGTGCCAGCAGCATGGGTGTTTGTGATGCAGAGGGAAAGGATGGGAAGAAAGCAGAGAGGAAGGGAAGGGGGAGGCAAAGCAGAGATGCAGCAGACTCGGCCAGCCTGACACAGGTCTGTACATAGAATGCTTGGGGTTGGAAGAGATCTTTAAATGTGATCTCAGTCCAACTCCCCTGCAGTCAGTAGAGGTATCTGCAACTAGAGATGATTGCCCAAAGCCCCTAAAAACTTGACCTGGAATGGTTCCAGGCATGGACACAGTCCCAAGTTGTGCTGGGGGGGGGGGTCTAGGCTGGATGTTAGGAGGAAGTTCTTCACAGAGAGAGTGACTGGCATTGGAATGGGCTGCCCAGGGAGGTGGTGGAGTCACCATCCCTCGGGGTGTTCAAGAAAAGACTGGATGAGGCACTTGGTGCCATAGTCTGGCTGATTGGCTAGGGCTGGGTGCTAGGTTGGACTGGATGGTCTTGGAGGACTCTTCCAACCTGGTTGATTCTATGATTCTATGGGGCCTCTAATACCCCTCTGGGCAACCTGGGCAAGTGTCTCATCACCTTCCATGTGAAAATCCTCTTCCTTCTCTCTAATCTCCCTTTTATTTTAAAGCCATCAGCCCTTTTTCCTGTCACGTGCCCTACTAAAATGTCTTTCTCCATCCTTTGTATATACATGTGCATATACAGACACACACAGACACACACAGCCCTATGTGTGTGTGTATATATATACATGTATATGAAACTGAACATCACACACAACATGGTCAGGATGGCAGCAGGATGGATGGGTTTGGATGGTGACTTGCTCACTTGCTCTTCCCAGCATAGCCTGGCTACTTAAAATTCAAGCAGTGTCCCTAGCTCTCTGTACAAGGCTGCCCTTTCACCACCAACACAATGACTTCTCTTACATAACCCAACAGGCAATTTAGCAGGCTTACAACCCAAAATAGAAGGGGAATTAGTTTGGTATTAACACACCTTCTTTGTCCTCTCCCCACCCTCCTCTTCCATCTTCTTCCTTTAATTTTTGTGGCGTTCTGAAGCACCTCCATGGAAGTTCCTGCAGGATTTGTGCCTTTTCCATGTCCCCTGCAAGACTAGGTAGAAAAAGGGGCCATGGTCTAGAGTGCATAGAAGAAAACAGGGAGGTATCTGCAATGCATTAATGGAGGTGCGAGAGCATAGTCCCCACCAATGCTTCACAACAGCAGGGTCATTTTTGTTAATGTTCTCAAAAGTGGAATTAGGGATTTGAAGCTATCAGGAGCTGTTCTGGCTTTTACAAATCATAGAATCAACCAGGTTGGAAGAGACCTCCAAGCTCATCCACTCCAACCTAGCACCCAGTCCTATCCAGTCAACCAGACCATGGCACTAAGTGCCCCATCCAGGCTTTTATTCAACACCTCCAGGGATGGCGACTCCACCACCTCCCTGGGCAGCCCATTCCAATGCCAATCACTCTCTCTGACAACAACTTCCTCCTAACATCCAGCCTAGACCTCCCCTGGTACAACTTCACACTGTGTCCCCTTGTTCTGTTGCTGCTTGCCTGGCAGAAGAGCCCAACCCCACCTGGCTACAGCCTCCCTTCAGGTAGTTGTAGACAGCAATGAGCTCTGCCCTGAGCCTCCTCTGCTGCAGGCTGCACACCCCCAGCTCCCTCAGCCTCTCTTCACAGGGCTGTGCTCCAGGCCCCTCACCAGATTTGTCACATTTCTCTGGACACCTTCCAGTATCTCAACATCTCTCTTGACTTGAGGAGCCCAGAACTGGACACAGCACTCAAGGTGTGGCCTGAGCAGTGCTGAGCACAGGGGCGGAAGAACTTCCTTTGTCCTGCTGGCCACACTGCTCCTGATCCAGCCCAGGATGCCATTGGCTCTCTTGCCCACCTGGGCATGCTGCTGGCTCATGTTCAGCTACTCTGTACTGTCACCCCCAGGTTCCTTTCTTCCTGGCTGCTCTCAGCCACTCAGTCCCCAGCCTATAGCTCTGCTTGGGGTTGTTGTGACCAAAGTGTAGAACCCTGCACTTGGCCTTGTTAAATCTCATCCCATTGGCCTCTGCCCACCCATCCAGCCTGTCCAGGTCCCTCTGCAGGGCTCTCTCCTACCCTCCAACAGATTGACACCTGCTTCTAGCTTGGTGTCATCTGCAAACTTACTGATGCTGGACTCAATGCCTTCATTCAGATCATCAGTAAAGATATTGAACAGGACTGTGCCCAGCACTGATCCCTGTGAGATACCACTAATGGCAGCTGCCAATTGTATGTGGCATCATTCACCACCAAAACCTACATTTCTGCTGGAACCAGGTACGAGGGAGCAGCAGAGCTAGGTGGAGATCGCCATCAGGGATGGTCTGATGTCTGTACCCCTCCTTCACCTTAAACCCTGGCAGAAATGCTTTTGGAAAGACTGTGAGATTTTAAGGGATCCTGCTGTAATCGTGGATGCCTCCTAACTCAGCACAGGTTCATGTTTTTCCCTGCAAGCTGAAGCTCGATGCCACATTAGCAGCACCAACCAAACAAACAGAAAGAGCTGCAGGAATTTGTGAATTTCAGTTTCATCCCAAACTCTGGAGCTCTCACAGAAACATAAAACATCTGGTTCTTCATTTTAAAGACATGAGCTGGCAATACTGCAAAAACTCCCAGCTGAATGAGAATACATCTTTTTTAAAAAAGGCCTCCAGCCTTGATTTAAAGGCTTCAGCAGCCAACCACTTCCCTTCCTAGCTCTCTTAATATTTATAAAGCCCTGCCAAGCAAGCATACAGTTTGCTGTCCTGCTCTTCTTTTCCTCTCTTCTCTTCTCTTCTCTTCTCTTCTCTTCTCTTCTCTTCTCTTCTCTTCTCTTCTCTTCTCTTCTCTTCTCTTCTCTTCTCTTCTCTTCTCTTCTCTTCTCTTCTCTTCTCTTCTCTTCTCTTCTCTTCTCTTCTCTTCTCTTCTCTCTTCTCTTCTCTTTTCCTTTTCCCTTTCCTTTCCTTTCTCTTTTCCCTCTCCTCTCCCCTCCTCTCCTCTCCTCTCCCCTCCTCTCCTCTCCTCTCCTCTCCTCTCCTCTCCTCTCCTCTCCTCTCCTCTCCTCTCCTCTCCTCTCCTCTCCTCTCCTCTCCTCTCCTCTCCTCTCCTCTCCTCTCCTCTCCTCTCCTCTCCTCTCCTCTCCTCTCCTCTCCTCTCCTCTCCTCTCCTCTCCTCTCCTCTCCTCTGTTCTCCTCTCCTCTCCTCTCCCCTGTTCTCCTCTCCCCTGTTCTCCTCTCCTCTCCCCTGTTCTCCCCTCTCCCCACCCCTCCCCATCTTTTCTTTTCCTTTCCATTCTTTCCCCCTTCCTATCTGCAGTTTCAGAGTATAACTTCAGCTACCAGTGCAGGATGCTCACCTGGAGAAGAATGCTCCCAGAAATAGGTTCTGATTCCCAGTCTCCTATTTCCTCACCATCCAGAAAATAAATGTGCAAACCTACAGATCCTACAGATGCACTGGAAAGGATCAAACCAGCAGAAGACAAAGTCAGATTTGATTGCATTAATACAGAGACTGGATTAGTTTAAGAAATCATCTATTATTCCCCACCAGACTACTGATTTTACCCAAGCCACTTTATTGTTAGACTGAAAGAAGAAGCATCCCTGCCTAGGATTTAGCATGTGCCTCCCCCTGCACCCCCCCTGCCAGGAAAGGTGTGTAGTCATCCTCACAGTAGCCCATGGAGGGGAGGAAGAGCATGCCTGCCAGCCAGGGGCAATCTTTTCTTGTAGAGCTATGGAGAGGAACGCTGTGCTTCATAAACACACTTCAAAGATGCCACACTATTAAAAATACATGGACATCATGTGGATCTAAGCTAAATACATATGGCCTTTGATTGCTTGGCATTTCCAATTCATACAGGAACATTACTGCCATGCATTATTGATGATCAGTAGCATTTCACTGTCTCAAAGTGAGGACACCTCTTCTCCCTTCCTCGCATGCAGCACCCTTCGCTCAGAGACTGAACAGTTTAATTAAGCAGTGATTAACTGCACACACAATTCTGACTGCCACTGATTCTGCTCTGGAAGTGCTACTGCTGCCAGCTGAGCACTGCGCTGTCACAATGGGGTCCTGCTCGCCGGAAAGGTTCCCCTCCGGGTGTCTCAGCTGCTTGTCACACGTGCCAGGGCACATCTGTCCAGCTGGGTTTGGCTGGCGGGTGCCGTGGCACAGCCGGAGCCGCTCGCCAGATCGATGCGCCCAGATGATGCTCCACAGGGGAGAGCAGGAATGAGGCACGCAGCAAATGGAGAGTGGGGAAGGGGAGGGGAGTGAATGTATTCAGATTGAAAGGGCTGGGGCTGGGAATGCAGCAGCAAGAAAACCTCTTCTTGGCTCATCCACAAAGGGTGCTGCTGCTCGCACCAATGTGGGATTCCTGGCTTACAGCCCTGCAAAAAGCATTGCTCAGCCTGGGCACTGCTGCAGTCTGCAGCTGGATTGGACCCTCCCACACCAGATACTTTGCTTCCCTGTACGGACTCGCAGGGGATCACAGAATTGTTTTGGCTGGAAGAGACCTTGAAGATCATCAAATCTAACTGTTAAATCGGTACCACCAGGACACCACTAAACCATGTCCCTCAGCACCAGTTCTCCCTAGTTTTTCAGTTCCTCCAGGGATGGAGCCTACACTACCGCCTCGGGCAGCCTATTTCAGGGCTTGACAACCCCTTCAGGGAAGAAAGATTTCCTAATATCCAACGAAAAACATCCCCTGGCAAACTTGAGACTGCTTCCTATTGTCCTATTAGAACAGCTTAGAATCACAGACTCACAGAACTATTTCAGCTCCCTCATTTCTATTTTGCTTTGGAGATTTCAAGCATCTTCCCTGCACTCTTCCTAGACATCTCAACCACTTGTTGATTCCCTCTTTCCTGGCCCAAAGCACAGTGTGACTCTGTGTGTTGTCTTGCATGTCTCCTGAACATTGGGCATGTCACTCCCACCCAAGAGCTGTCTCCATGTTCATCCCTGGCTGCTTTGGGGAAATTCCACCAAAAACCTGCTGGCATCTCTCCAGCTGTCATTTTATCAGCAGTTCCTCAATCTGACTCCATCTACCTCCCCCTTTTAATCTTTTTAAAAGGAATTCTCCAGAAGCAAGAATTTGGGAGGAGAAGAAGATTTGGAAAGAAAAAAGCAGAATCATTACAGCTGAGAAGCAGCTCTTGAAACTTATTAGCTCATGACTCATCTCTCTGAAAGGAGCTAATACCTTAATTTCATATTTCTCTGCTCAAATGGAGACCAAAGCATAAACTGAAATGAAACTTTACACTAATGGTTTCTTAATTACACCCATCTAAAAGCAATTACCTGAGGTTTAGTAGATACAAAGTTAGGGCTGATGTGGCCACTAGAAGGGAAATATGTGGCAAGGCTGGCTGGGAAGAGATGGGCTGTGGGAAGGTGGAACAGCAAGGTACTGTGGTTGGGCTGCCTCTGTTTCCTCACTGGTGCTTCTCCTCACTGTATCCTTGATGCTGCAAAGCAGTTCAGTCTTGCAGTCTCCCTGGGAGCATTTGTACAGCACCAGTCAAGTATCCACAGAGAAGGATATTCCTCAGGAATCCGCTTGCTTTTATGGGATTGGAATAGAAACCAGAGAATGATAGAATGATTCACAGAATGTAGCATGTATCATGAGTCAGCAGTGTGCCCAGGTGGCCAAGAGAGCCAGTGGCATCCTGGCCTGCATCAGGAATGATGTGGTCAGCAGGAGCAGGGAGGTCATTCTGCCCCTGTACTCTGCACTGGTTAGACCACACCTTGAGTGCTGTGTTCAGTTCTGGGCCCCCCAGTTTAGAAGGGACATTGAGATGCTTGAGCATGTCCAGAGAAGGGCAACAAGGCTGGGGAGAGGCCTTGAGCACAGCCCTACGAGGAGAGGCTGAGGGAGCTGGGATTGGTTAGCCTGGAGAAGATGAGGCTCAGGGGAGACCTTATTGCTGTCTACAACTACCTGAAGGGTGGTTGTGGCCAGAAGGAGGTTGCTCTCTTCTCTCAGGTGGCCAGCACCAGAACAAGAGGACACAGCCTCAGGCTGCGCCAGGGGAAATTTAGGCTTGAGGTGAGGAGAAAGTTCTTCCCTGAGAGAGTCATTGGACACTGGAATGGGCTGCCCGGGGAGGTGGTGGAGTCGCCGTCCCTGGAGCTGTTCAAGGCAGAATTGGATGTGGCACTTGGTGCCTTGGTCTGGCCTTGAGCTCTGTGGTAAAGGGTTGGACTTGATGATCTGTGAGGTCTCTTCCAACCCTGATGATACTGTGATACTGTGATACTGTGATGTTGGAAGGGACCCTCTAAGGTCATCTTGTCCATCCTCCCCTGAGGGTCACCACTAAGTCAACTGTCTCCATCTGGACACCAAGCCGCTGACCACCTCTTGGATGAGACTATTCAATTCCTTATCCACTAATCAGTCCACCCACCAAATCCATATCTCTCCAGTTTAGAAAGAAGTGTGATGTGGGGAATTGTGGCAAAGGCTTCACAGAAGCCCAAATAGAAGATGTCTGTTGGTCTTCCCTTGTCCAGTGATGCAGTCTCTGCTCTAGAAAGCTACTAGGTCGGTGAGGCAACTGCTATCATAAAACTCCAGCGTGGAAGACTTGGCAAGTGTGATGCCAATGATATGGGGAAGATAGGATAAGAGAAAAATCTCTAGGAAACCAGACCTCCTGCATCCTAGCTCTGGTCTGATAACCTGCTTTCTACCACATTCACATCTCTGGGAGAAGAATCATTCCTGGCTGTGTCACGGTAGTGGCATTGCTGTTGTTATTAGGACTATTACTGCTGTTGCTGTGGGTAGATTTCAGCTGTGTTTTGTTCACACTTTAGTGGTTTGGCAGTAACAAAAGGACTCCAGCAAGCCAGTGGAGTCCAGGACACCACAGTAGCTGTGTTTCCTGAGCAATATTGAAAGGAATTAGCTGCCAGGAATGGGACTGAGAATAGGTAATACCCAGTGCTGAGAGCCATGTTAGCTGAGAAGTAAATCCACCATCAGGGTGGTGGATTTCAAATCACAGTTCTCTAGAGCTTTGGTCTGAACTTCAAGGAAAGAACTCCCTTCACTGCTTACAGTCAGAAATCTCCAGTGGATTTAGGTACCTTTTCACTGAAAAAAAGGCCCGGAGTGGAGTTATTCCTTTCCCTCACAGCACTAGAAGTGGCAGGCTAGGTGCTGCATCTCATCTCAAAGATGAGTAAGTATTTTCTTTGGTGAGTGTTTGAAGTCAAAAGGCAAAATAAATGTTTGCAGCAGGAACCCACTAGTCAAGGATCTACAGCCTATGCCCTTTTTCTGCTGCAGTCATGCTGCTCTTGAGCATAAGGCTCAGTGACACCTGCCAAAATCAGTGTTGTGGGGCTCTCAGGCCACCCAGGCTTGTCAGAAGGACATTTCTTTCTTTTCCTGAAGGAGCAACAAAACCTGCTCCTCACTGTTACACCCTGGTGGGACCATACTTTGGGAGATGAAGAATTATTTAACTTACTGCAGGAAAAAAGCAATTGCTAAATCCAACATTGCATCAGGAAGAACTACTGGCTTAAAAGGCAGGGGTGAAGCTGTTTTATTCCTTAGCCACAATTCTGGCTAGAGCAAAGAATGTATTTGGAGCAGGCCTGATGGCTTAGATCTCTCTAGCATCCTGAGAATGTATTTGCACTTGATCAGCACCAGCAGTTTGGTGTTGTTAGGTCCCTGCTGAAGCTGGGCAAGCTCAGGACACAGGACGTGTGACCATCAGCAGGAGATAGGTTTTGAAGCTCATTATTTTTGTCTTGGATACACAGGGTGGGGCAGGATAGCAGCTCCTTAGCAGTCTCCTGCTCCTGCTGCTATCCACATGGAAGAATGACCCTGAAGATACCAATTAAAACATGCACAGTGAGGAGGCTCAGGTTCTGCAGCTCACACACAAGCAGCAATGAGAACCACAGAGCAGCCCCTCCAGCCTCACACAGGACTTTCACCTACTGGAGAGGGGAAAATTCTGGGAGGAATATCCACTGCTTCCATGCCAAGTAGTTTCCTTAGCATGAAGGGATCTCCAAGGCTCTCTGGCCCCATGGAGATGTATCAGCTGCTGTAGTCAATAAGGGGTTTGCCAAACTCAAGCTCCCAGATCATTTCTCTGGGCCTTGTACCGTGTCGCACCACTGAATGAGATAATACAATTATTGGATAATTAGAGTCATCAGAAAGTGTTCTGCCATGGCAGGCTTTTAATTGACTTCCCCATTAATGGATAATGATCAGGCTCTGCTCCCTGCCAGCATGAACCCCCCACTTCTCTTCCCCCAGGGACAAGCAGTTCACCTGGAAGGGAAAAAGCACAGCTGTCCTGAGCTCAGTCACGGCTGACCTGGCCTCCCACTTTGGTCAGGGAAGCAACAAACTGAGAATAACAGAGGGGAAAGAGAAGGTTTCTCGAACTGGCTGCTGACTGCACGAATGAGGAGAGAACCTGCCCAGAGCAGGCTCTGATTTAGTCGAGATGGATGAGGCTTACAGCCCCTTTGTACCCAGGCAGCCCCTGGACAGGGCAGGCCAGAGCTATGGGTAGCAGCAGATGCAATTGCACAGCCCCATCTTTCTGTCAGTTCAAAGCTCTTCCCAGCCCTCGTCCAGGATCCTGCTTGCTTTCACCCCCCCTAGCTGGTTTAGTAAAGAAGTTCAGAGAACACAAATTGAATTTCACAGTCTCTTTCAGGGTGCCAAACACCTGGTGTTTCTTTGCTCTGGAACTAAAGCTAAATGTTTCCACCATATTTCACTAAAGAACTGGGCTGAAAGCTTCTGTTTTGGGAAAAAAAAAAATTAAAGGGTTGAACTCTCTTTTGGAGTTGGTTTCTCTCCAGAGCAGAGTGATGTGCTAGCCTCATGAAGGCCATCAGATATCCCTCTGTTGACAGCTTGCTTGGAACAATACACAGTGTGATGCCTTGGTGTAATGGCAGCTTCTCATGAGAAACATCTAACCCATGTGCTGAGCTCTCATTTGATACTGGGCACCTGGGAAAAAGGCAGAAGCTGCTGTATCCAAGCACAAATCTTGGTTAGGATTTTAAGTGCCTTTGAACCTCCATCAAATAAGTTTTTTTCCAGCAGCAGTGGGAAGAAAGGCTCCTCAATTCAAAAGAGATGTTGAGATACTGGAATGTGTCCAGAAAAGGATACCAAGGCTGGGAAGGGGCCTGGACCACAGCCCTGTGAGGAGAGGTTGGGGGAGCTGGGGGTGTGCAGCCTGAAGAAGAGGAGGCTCGGGGCAGAGCTCATTGCTGTCTGCAACTACCTGAAGGGAGGCTGTAACCAGGTGGGGTTGGTCTCTTCTGCCAGGCAACCAGCAACAGAACAAGGGGACACAGTCTCAAGTTGTGCAGACTTAGGGCAGACTTAGGGCAGATGTTAGGAGGAAGTTGTTGGCAGAGAGAGTGATTGGCATTGGAATGGGCTGCCCAGGGAGGTGGTGGAGTTGCTGTGCCTGGAGCTGTTGAATAAAAGCCTGGATGGGGCACTTAGTGCCATGGTCTGGTTGATTGGATAGGACTGGGTGTTAAGTTGGACTGGCTGAGCTTGGAGGTCTCTTCCAACATGGCTGGTTTTATGATTCTATGATTCTCATAGCTTGGTAACCTGAGCTCCTCACAAGTGATACAGAATAACTCCAATTCCTCTTGATTTAAAGCACTGAGGAGTTAGAAGGCAACAGGTTTGTTAGCTAAATGGCAGGCAAACAGAGCTGAGGGCTGCTGAACTACATCGGGGTTTACACTTATTTCTGGGGATACTTGTTGAAAGCAGATGTCCTATCCCACATCTGGGAGGTGTCCCTGCCTATGGTGGGGGGTTGGAGCTAGATGATCTTTGAGGTCACTTCCAACCTAAACCATTCTGTGATTCTATGATGCATTGACCAGCAAGATTTGGTCAATGCTGACTGCATTGGTTTAGACCAGCAAGAGTTTCAGGCCCTTCCCACTGCCAGCTTCACAAAATGGGTTGCAATTTCCTAACTCTTTCCCTTCCTGCAGCATGTAATCATAGAATCATAGAATCAACCAGGTTGGAAGAGACCTCCAAGATCATCCAGGCCAACCTATCCCCCAGCTCTAGCCAGTCAACTAGACCATGGCACTAAGTGCCTCATCCAGTCTTTTCTTGAACACCTCCAGGGATGGCAACTCCTCCACCTCCCTGGGCAGCCCCTTCCAATGCCAATCACTCTCTTTGCCAACAACTTCCTCCTAACATCCAGCCTAGACCTCCCCTGGCACAACTTGAGACTGTGTCCCCTTGTTCTATTGCTCGTTGCCTGGGAGAAGAGGCCAACCCCCACCTGGCAACAATATCCCTTCAGGTAGTTGTAGACAGCAATGAGGTCTGCCCTGAGCCTCTCCTCATAGGGTTTGTGTTCCAGGCCTCTCACCAGCTTTGTTGCCCTTCTCTGGACACCTTCCAGCACCTCAACATCTCTCTTGAATTGAGGGGCCCAGAACTGAATGTGCTTGAAACTGCTTTTTTTTATGCAAAAGTTGCTTGGGAAGGACTGACAGACCAAGAGACAGAGAACATGACTATGGAAGCTTGGTTTCCTTAGGAACCAACTTAAAAATAACCCATCTTTCTGCCAGAGATGTGATGCCATCCTCAAGGGTCCAGTGCTTTCTCCATGTGTAACTGCAGCTTTTGCTTTGGTGTGGGAAAGATGTGTTGTCCTCACTCACATGGTGTAAAACCAGCAAACAATCTGAAGGAAGGGATTTACTAATACACAACAGCTGAGATGGTCTTGGACTCGATCATCTGATGAAAATCAGTGCTGAAATCTGCAGTGCCTGCTTTACCCCAGTGGAAGGGCTGGCCTTCAGTTTCTCTGCATAAACAAGCAACCAGCAAACAGCTATCTCCTGGTGCCTTGATTCAGCCTCATTTCAGAGTGTTAGCTGCTGGGGGGAACTCAAGTCAGAGGGCTGTAAAAGCAAGTTCAAAACTTAAGCTAAAAGGCTTGGTGGGAAGATGCTGGATATTGTAAATTCCTGACATGAGCCTGTCCTTAGGAACAGCCAGGAAGGAGGCAACGCAGGCAAGCAGCCAGCTCTCCAAACTGGCAGCCACTGGGATCTCACGACAACCCCAGACTGTGTAATTAATTTAACTGTAAATCAGGTATATGAATGCTGTGCTGATCACAGAGCATTACAGGAGCACAAAGAGACTGAATGCTGGCAAAGAATCTTAGAGGTCCTGCTGAAAACTACTCTACAGAAGTCTTTGTGTTTCTGATGGGGTTACTGTTCTGGTCTCTTTTGGCTGTGGGCTCCCTTACAATTCATTCTGCTGAAACAACTCAAGGCCTGGGTGTGCCCCTTTAGTCTTGGGAAGTAACTGTTTGGTGTTGGAATGTGAAAGAATACGAATAACTGTTTGGGTTTAAGTCCTTTTTCCAGGCAGGTGGATAGGATGGAAATATCCCTGAGCTCTGTCCCTCCTCCACTCAGGCCAGCAGATAAAGTGACCAGTAAAAGCAAAAAGCCCCAGCTGAGCAAGAAAGAAAGAGGGAAGCAGTGACCCCAACTGTTTCTCTGGCACGTTATTTTTGCTGTCTAGACTGGTTGTCAGATGTTGTTTTGTTGTTATGTATGCCTGGAGGCCATACCAAAGCTGGGATCCCCATGTGCAGGCTGCTTTGTTTAATGAGAGACAATCCTTACCCCCAGGGATTTGTAATCAGAATAGACAGGACAAACAAATGGAATAAAGTCGCAGTCTTCATCCTGTGTGTACCAATGGAAACAGGGCTCCAAAGAGATTAAGTGGCTTGCCTGAGGCCACCCAGGAAACCTGTGGCAATGCCAAGCTAAAAAACACACACAACACACATACTCTGAATCCTAATACCCAGGTTTGTCTCCAAGACTGATCTGTCTCGCTGTTTCCAGAGCAATCCAGGCAGATCCCAGTTATCACACAGTATCACAGTATCATCAGGGCTGGAAGAGACCTCACAGATCATCAAGTCCAACCCTTTACCACAGAGCTCAAGGCCAGACCATGGCACCAAGTGCCACGTCCAATCCTGCCTTGAACAGCTCCAGGGACGGCGACTCCACCACCTCCCCGGGCAGCCCACTCCAGTGTCCAGTGACTCTCTCAGGGAAGAACTTTCTCCTCACCTCCAGCCTAAATCTCCCCTGGCACAGCCTGAGGCTGTGTCCTCTCGTTCTGGTGCTGGCCACCTGAGAGAAGAGAGCAACCTCCTCCTGGCCACAACCACCCTTCAGGTAGTTGCAGACAGCAATAAGGTCTCCCCTGAGCCTCCTCTTCTCCAGGCTAACCAATCCCAGCTCCCTCAGCCTCTCCTCGTAGGGCTGTGCTCAAGGCCTCTCCCCAGCCTCGTTGCCCTTCTCTGGACACGCTCAAGCATCTCAATGTCTCTTCTAAACTGGGGGGCCCAGTTAATGCACTGCCACTGTTCTCCTACAACTGCATTTTGTCCTGGAGAAATCCAAGCACATCAACGTTTTCCTTCCTTGCAGAACCTACAGATGGTTTATTACCTCCCTGGAGTAGGTGAAGACACTGGAATGGGCTGCCCAGGGAGGTGGTGGAGTCGCCGTCCCTGGGGCTGTTCAAGGCAAGGTTAGACGTGGCACTTGGTGCCATGGTCTAGCCTTGAGCTCTGTGGTAAAGGGTTGGACTTGATGATCTGTGAGGTCTCTTCCAACCCTGCTGATACTGTGATACTGTGAAGAGATCTTCCCTGAAAGCTCTGGGAGGAGAGAGTTGAAAGGGATGGGCTGGGGGAAGCGAAGTCGCCAGCCTTTCTGACGCTGGAATGTAAATAGTGCTTTGCAAAAGAGCCATTTATCAGTGAAATTACAGAATCTCTTTGAAGATGCCCCTGGAGAACGCACTAAAAAGATGGCTTGTATGGAACTTAACGAGAGGTTTCCTGCAACACGCCCGGGCTGGGTGTAGGCAGGAGCACTTTGCTGAGGATTAAATCCGCGCTGGAAATGTTAATAAATGCAGACACATGTTCTTGTTTGTAGGACACGCTGTGCCTCCTTTATTTATTTCCTTCATTTTAGTCTTCTGGATGGAGCTACAGCGCCAGCCCCTCCGCCCGACGCATCCCTGGGGGGAAAGTTGCCCTCTCGCTTACTGCCATCCCCTTGGGCAGCACCGCAGGTCCTGTAAGCCTGCTGAGCTGCTGCCCAGCCTCTGGCTGGGAAGCACAGAGGTAGCTGCATGGGACTGGAAGATAGAATCACAGAATGGCAGGGGCTGGAAGGCACCTCCAAAGCTCATCCAGTCCAGCTCCCCTGCCACAACAGCAGCTCCTATACCAGATCACACAGGAAGGCATCCAGGTGGGTTTTGAATATCTCCAGAGACTCCACAACCCCCCTGGGCAGCCTGTGCCAGGGCTCTGTCACCGTCACAGGGAAAAAAATCCTCCTCATGCTTACAAGAAACTTCCTATGCCTCAGCTTCCACCCATTGGCCCTTGTGCTGTCCCTGGGCATCACCCAGCAGAGCCTGGCTCCAGCCTCCTGGCACTCACCTGCACATCTTTATAAACATTGATGAAGTCACCTGCATCTGAGTCAAATATGCATTTAGGAGACACAAGATCCAGCTTCTAGGAATCTACAAAAGTTATCCCTTCATTTTCACACAGCAGTGCTCAGTGTCCCTTGCTCCCTCCCCACATGGCAGCAGATTGCGTTCAGGACTACAGAAGGCTCTCCTGGGCCCTCTCCATAGATTACCTTCACCATCCACCTCCAAATCTGTCCCCTCCTCTGTAACTGCATTTGGGTAGCCCTCCTTCACATGGACTATTAACTTGATCAACCTCTTCCCTGGCAATTCCATATTAATTACCTTGTCTGGGTGGTTAATACTCTCCCTTTCCTCTCAGTCATAGTCCCCAGTACAGTCCCCATAGTACAGTCATAGTCCCCAGCATCTCCCTCTGCCACAATCCAAACTTGAAGGGTGTCTCTGGGCAAACCCCTCCACATCCAGAGGGTCCAGAAGAGGCCGCAGCAAAGATCAGAGGGCTGAAGCACCTCTCCTGTGAAGACAAGCTGAGAGAGAGGGGTCGTTTGGCCTGCAGAAGAGAAGACTCTGGGCAGTCTTTATAGCAGCATTTCAGTATCTAAACCACAACACGAGTGCACCTGCAGGAAAGGGGAGGGACTGTTTAGAAGGGTCTGTAGCGACCTGATGAGAGGCAATGGTTTGAAACTAGCACGGGGAGGATTTAGGTTGGACATTAGGAAGAAGATTTTTACTATGAGAGTGGTGAAAAACTGGAACAAGTTGCTCAGAGAGGTGGTGGAAGCCCCATCCCTGGAGACATTTGAGGTCAAACTCAAGGGGGCCCTTGAGCAACCTGCTCTAGTGAAAGACATCCCAGCTCACTGCAGGGGAGTTGGATGGGATGACCTTCAAGGGTCCTTTCCAACTCAATGCATTCCATGATTCTATGATCCCTCGTGCAACTGCTGTCATTACTCTCAAGCTCTTTCAGACTTTCTCCTCCTTCCCCTGTTCTTCTGGTCCTCTTTGTTGGATCTCTTTATTATGGAAGAGATTCATTAACCAGACCCCCCACGTCTGAGGGCAGTTCAGCCCAGCTTGCAGACCCAGACAAATCCATGATTGAAACTCAGCCTTGGAACTAATCTCTTTTCTTTCTCCCCTCCCCAGTTTATATTATTCCCCCTCTCTGAAATTTAATTTAGAAGATAATTTCATATTCTTTCTCTAAAGCAGGAGAACTTCTCTCCTTATATGTACATATATTTTTTTTTATCCTGCCAGTTTGGATTTGTGTCTGATTTTATTTTATTTTGTTAAACAAGGAAGCTGAACTCACTTTGTTGCCTTGAATAGAGCAGGAGGATAAATCATTGCTGGAGATGTGCTGAGGCATCTTTCCAAACTGTGGATCTTAAGAGGGGATGGAAGAAAGTGTTTTAATCAGGCATTCTGGCACCTAAGTCTGAATGAGGAATTGGTCCTCTTGGTGTGTTATATCCATTGGAGTATATTACACCACATTAACTAGTATTGATTTTATTGTTCCTTCTGGAGCTGGGAGAAATATTTACAAGTGTATGAAACTGCTGAAGAGGTCAGAGACCTTTATTACTTTATTAACTAGTTCTTTTCTAAAGAGTTTCTGGTTTACAACTGGGAATCAGAGGCCACAAATAAGCAGCCCTAACAATGACCACAAACCGGTGGCAAGAAGGGTCGTGCAACCTCCCCAGAATGGCTTTTCATTGCATTTCCCAGTTCTTTCACAACCTGAGCAGATTTGGCAAGGAAAGAGCTGTGAAAAGAGTTGCTATGCTATGGATGAGGAGTGAAAAGAGTGAGGCACTCCCTCTCTTTCCCCCCACCCCATCCTTCCTATTCAACACAATATCAGACAAGCAAGCCTCCAACTAAATGGAAAATCCATTTTCATTGTACGCCGTATGCTGCCTTTGCCTAAAGCTTTGCAGTATCTGTTTACTGATAGAAATTAAGTTTAATCCCCACTAAAAAAAAAGGAAACAAATAAATAAATAAAGAAGAAGTTTTTTGGTTTCCCCATTTAAAAAACAACAGAGAAAAACCAGGACTTTCTCAAAGCAACCCAAGGCTTTGAAAAAAAAATATATATATACTGTTCCTAAGTCAGCCCTGGAGGTTCAGGTGAGAAGTTTTTCAGGAAGACTTTTAGAGAGGAGATCACACAATCCTCTAGTTTGCCCTTCTTCTTCTAGCAGCCTGGGGACTCCCTGTCTTGTCTGCAAATCTCTTTATTGTGAAGAGATGATTCTTCTAGCAGAGGTCAGTTGTGGCACCGCGGCGTGCGCGCGTCCCACGGCACCGGTGGTACAAACCAGGTGTTTGTGGCTAAGAAGTCAAATTTCCTCTTTTCCCTTTGATGCATGGAATAATCATGCCTACTGGGTGAAAGCTATTTATAAATGTATTTATGACTACTCTCCTCACAGCCAGCAACATCGTTTCTTCCATTTTTCAGAGGGAATCACTAAAACCATTTCAAGCAAGATGGTTCCAACTCCCACCAGCCCTAGGAAAAAGAACTAAGATCACATTTGTGTAAGCACTGGAATATCTACTGTAGGAGACATTTTCATATTACTGAGGTCAATAGCTTGTTTTTCTTTTCCAGAGTTCTAGAGATTTCTTTGATGAGATATATCTGTAGTACAAACTCAGTTGAACATTTTAAGTGTTTGAATGTTTTGTCCAACTTTTCTTTATAAGCAAATATACTACTTGCTAACTTGCACCCTAACTGCTAGAATCATAGAATCAACCAGGTTGGAAGAGACCTCCAAGCTCATCCAGTCCAACCTAGCACCCAGCCCTAACTGCCAAGATAAACTACCATGTCCATTAAAGGAAGAGCAGGCTATATCTTCAATGTCTGACCCATATCAAGGTGGTCTGCTGCCTATCTTTTTACCTGGCCACAAGAATGCAGTTCCATTTCTGTTAAGATGTTGTAGAATCACAGAATGGCTTAGGCTGGAAGACACCCTAGAGGTCAGAGAATCTTAGAATCATAGAATCAAGCAGATTGGAAGAGACCTCCAAGATCATCCAGTTCAACCTAGCACCCAGCCCTAGTGAATCAACTAGACCATGGCACTAAAGTGCCCCAGCCAGGCTGTTTGGATGGCAACTCCACCACCTCCCTGGGCAGCCAATCCAATACCAATCACTCTCTCTGGCAAAAAATTCCTTCTAACATCCACCCTAGACCTGCCCTGGCACAACTTGAGACTGTGTCCCCTTGTTCTGTTGCTGCTTGCCTGGCAGAAGAGACCAGCACTACCTGGCTACAGCCTCCCTTCAGGTACTTGTAGACAGCAACGAGGTCTGCCCTGAACCTTCTCTTCTGCAGGCTGCACATCCCCAGCTCCCTCAACCGCTTCTCACAGGGCTGTGCTCCAGGCCCCTCACCAGCTTCGTTGCCCTTCTCTGGACATGTTCCAGCACCTCAACATCTCTCCTGAATTGAGGAGCTCAGAACTGGACACAGGGCTCAAGGTGTGGCCTGACAGTGCTGAGTACAAGAGAAGAAGAACCTCCCTTGTCCTGCTGGCCATATAATCCAACATCCCTGCCATGGGCAGGGACATCTGTCAACTATATCAGGTTACCCATCCAACCTGCCCTTGGACATCTCCAGGGAGGGGACATCCACAACCTCTCTGGCCAGTCCATTCCAGGGTCTTACCACCCTCATAGCAAAGAATTTCTTCTGAAGATTCAATCTAAGCCTATTGTCCTTCAATTTAGATTCATTTCCTCTTGTCCTGTCAGTGGATACTCTTGTAAAAAGTCCCTCTCCAACCTTGCTGTAGGTTCTTCTCAGCTGTTGGAAGTCAGTTATAAGGTCCCCTTGGAGTCTTCTCTTCTCTCTCTCTGCCTGTCCTCCCAGCAGAGGTGTTCCAACATCTCTGTGCTAGGTCTACAAGACCATCTTTCCTATCAGATTGTATTTGGACCTTGCCTCAGGTTCTTGTATTAAACTCAGACTGGGAGTTAGTATCATGCCAAATGGCTTCCATTTCTATTCCACCATCCAGACAATTGATTCATCTCAGGCCAAATCAGTGTGACAGGTAGATCTATCCATACAAGGACATTTCCCAGGCAGGATGGGCTGCTAAATGGATGCACCAGATTGCAGCTGACACCCATATTGCTGATCTTCCCCTCTCCTTATAACCATAATGGGATCTCAGCAATAGAGATGGATTTGCTAATTTTCATCTCCTCTCACTTTCTCCTTTAATCACTGTCAAGCATAAATTAATTTCTGCTTAAAGAGCTTTCAGGTAGAGATTCTGTCATTGCACAAAGCACTTAAAGGTCGTAAATCAGGGTAATCCCAGAACATTTCCTTTCCAATCTGAAGTTTCAGAGCATGTAAATATGACTCATCCAAACAATGTCACAGGCTTTTCACTTGGGGCAGGTGAGAGGAGGAAGAAAGTTGAACTCTTAGTGTGTGACTTCTAAAAGCAAGGTGAAAGCTGCTACTAAGTCACTTGAGTGACTTATTCTCAGGCCAGTATTTATCCCACCTCTGTCAAAAAAACAAGTCTAAGGGCACAGAATTGTACTTGTGTCCCTTGGAAATAGAGAGAGCAGACTGTGGGAGGACATTTCTGTCCTTGCTAACCCTTAATTGTTACCTAGAGAATTTTGTCTTTCCTCAGCCCTCCTGAGGCTGACTGTGCCTCTCAAAGGACATGCTTTAAAAGGTATCTAAATACATACAGGATGTACATGAGCTCTAGAATGCTTCACTGAGGTATGTAGGCTGGGAAAAAAGCAGTAAATTCTTGCAACTAAAGCAGAAGGAGTAAAATAATTAAGAAAATATATAATTATATATAAAAAAATTAAAAACTATGCTAGTGAATAAATTATCATTCCTTTTCATTAAAAATTCAGTGGAGATGAAACTGTGTGTGGTGATAATGAGCAAATGTTTATGTTTGCAGAGAAGTGTAACTGCAGAGATGGAAAGTTATTGATTTAACCACAGCTTTAACACGTTTCATGCAGTGACTTGGATGGATGTCTGTCCAGCTGGCTGCACAACTAGCAAAGGAAGAACTGTCACATCCCAAATGAAAATGGCTGCAACTCATTAAAAATCACTTTTCCTGAGGAAATGTAAACTCATTTAAGTGTCTTACAGAGCTATTCTTTTGGGAATCATAGAATCAGGCAGGGTTGGAAGGGGACCACAAGGATCATTTGGTTCCAAGCGCCCTGCCATGGGCAGGGACACCCTACCCTAGAGCAAGCTGCACACAGCCTCATCCAGCTTGGCCTCAAACACCTCCAGCCATAGGACCTCAGCCACCTCCCTGGGCAACCCAGTCCAGGCTCTCACCACTCTCATGCTCAACAACTTCCTCCTCACATCCACTCTCACTCTCCACCTCCAGCTTTGCTCCATTCCCCCCACTCCTGGCACTCCCTGAGAGCCTAAAAAGTCCCTCCCCAGCTTTTTTGTAGGCCCCCTTTAGATCCTGGAAGGCCACAAGAAAATCACCTGGGATCCTCCTCCTCTCCAGCCTGCACAGCCCCAACTCTTTCAGTCTGTGCTCACAGCAGAGCTGCTGCAGCCCTCTGAGCATCCTCATGGCCCTGCTCTGGACACACTCCAGCATCTCCACAGCCCTCTTGTCCCAGGGGCTCCAGAACTGGATGCAGTACTCCAGGTGGGGTCTCAGCAGGGCAGAGTAGAGCAGAGGAGGAGAATCCCCTCCCTGGCCCTGCTGGCCACACTTCTCCTGCTGCAGCCCAGGCTCTGCTTGGCTTTCTGGGCTGCAGGTGCACAGTGAGAAACAAAGAGAAACAAATCTCAAGACATTAACTATGTCAATTTCTTCTACTCCTGAGTTTTCAAACAGCAGAAAAGATTAGGGAAAAAAAAATCCACAAACCTTTCCTCAGTGTTTCAGTTTGCCTCAGAGTGACTTCTCATCTACAAAACCTCTGACAGAATAAAAACCATTTTGTGGTTTGGTTTTTCTTTTTATTTTCTTTCCATCCCCCCAGTTTAATTTCAATTCTGACCACAGATAGGTTTGCTTGCTTAAATCATCACCAACATTTACTAGCAGGTTGTGGAAATGTAGAAGAGCCTGAGATAATTTCCTCCCCTCTCTACACCTCTGGGTTGCTGCTTCAGATATCTGTCCTTCAGGTTTGTTTCTCTCAAGATCAGCCTCACTTGTTTTCTTTCCTCATTCTTTCCTTCTCTACTGGTGTCTCTATTCACCAAGACTCTGTGGTGCAGGCTGCTCTCGTCATGCAAGATCATAGAATGGTTTAGGTTGGAAGGACCCTCAAAGCTCATCCAGTTCCAACCCTCTGACATAGGCAGGGAGACTTCCCACTAGAACAGGTCACTCAAGGCCTCATCCCACCTGGCCTTGAACACTTCCAGGGAGCATCCACAACCTCCCTGGGCAACCTGTGCCAGTGTTTCAACACCCTCATTGTAAGCAACTTCTTCCTAACATCTAGTTTAAGTCTGCCCTCTGCCAGTTCAAACCCATTACCCCTCATCCTGTCATTACAAGACCTTGTCAGTAGTCCCTCCCCAGCCCTCCTGTAGGCCCCCTTCAGACACTGGAAAGCCACTCCAAGATCTCCTGGAACCCTTCTCTTCTCCAGGCTGCAGAGCCCCAACTCTCATAGCCTGACTCTATTTCCCAAGCTGTGCATCATGGCAACGTCCTCTCCTTTCCCCACCAGTACTGTCTTGAAGTGTTTTCAAAGGACAGAGCTTCCAGGCTCCCGGGCAGCCAGTTGGCACTTTTTCAAATGAGCCACTGAATGGCAAATGCAGAGATACACTGGGATAAAATGAGCTCCTCTTATTGATTTTCCAAACCAATATGGCACTGACGCTGCCTCTTTGTGCCATTCCCCTCCTCTGCCAGGAGGCATTCGCACCCCTTCCATCATTTTAATTAGACATTACACCTGACACAAATGCCAAGTTGATTAACCTTAAAGGAGCTGAATAGGTTCCCTGATCGTTAACACGGGGCCCCTGACATACTATAACTCATGCTAACATGTGCTGTTGCACAAACTCACAGCTTCTTCAGCTCCCTCTCCAAAGCCACAATGCGATGTAATAACATCTACAGAGAGCTTTTTATGAGGCTGTCTCACATAATAATGCTATAAAAGCGAGGTTTAAAAGATGGATCGCTCCGGACTCCACAGACTCCACTTTTTAATGTTTACATAAATGCACCTTTCCCACAGCATTTTGGGATAACTGGCTTTCCCGAGCCATGGAAGTCAAGGCAACCATCAGCCACCCTCAGGTGCCTCTCAGCAGGAAGCAGAGTGCTTTGGTGGGATTCTTCTGCCACATTCCCAGCCCCACCTTTGCTCAGATGCGGGCAGGAGGCTCAAAGCCGAGTGGCAAACATTTGTTTGCCACAAGCAGGCTCCTCCTGTGAGGTCCTCGTTTATAGGAGGTCTCTGGTGTGAAAAGAAACCATCCAGCCTTAATATGCCTTTGTTTTACTACACCGAAGACTAAAAGAGAAACATTAAGTTGTGATATGTTTAAGAGTGTTGCCAGAGGAACTGTTTTCCTGCTTAGATGTGACTCCCTGCTCGGTGCAGCTACACACTACAATTTGCCCATGACTGGGATAAATCTAAATCAGCCACTTGCTGACAAAACCCAGGCACAACTGAATCACTGCAACCTAGACATGAAAAAACATTATTTACACATTTTTCATTTTATGTCCAGCAGCCTCAGAGAAGAAAAGCAGCCCAAACTGCAGCAGTGCCAGGCCTCCTGGTGCCCCTCTGCCATTTGGTGGTATATGAAGGGTGACTCTCAATATGGATGCAATATTATCCAGGATTTTCCTGCTCTTGCATCAGTCCAAGTAGATTCCATTTCTGGGAAAAGCAAGTGGAGAGCTGACCCTTCTTTGCTGGCAACAGGAGGAGGAGGAGCAGTAAGAGATTCTGAAGGTATTTATTCATCTATCTGTGTTGGAAGAGGGAATAAGCTGGGAGGGGGAAGTGAGTTGGTGTGGCTTAATTGATCTGGGATGAGAAGATGCTCCTTATTCAGCAGGTAGAGCTCCACTGAGATTGAGAGGTTGCTGGAGATGTACAAATCCTGACGAGGTCCCCTGCTAGTTAATCGGCAGCACTGATTTTGCTGTGCCTTCCTCTTCCCCTTGTTTGTTTATCTTTGCCCTTCATTAAAACCTGTCAGGCCTGCAAACAAGACAATGTTTTTTGATTAGGCTGCTCATCTGACAATAAACCAGGGCCAGGAGAATTCCACTCCTCCAGCAAAGCAAAAACAAGGTGTGTGATCCTATTAGGATACACTTAAGGTACTTCATTAGGAAAGGAATATGTTGGCTTGTTAAAGATGTTCACAATACCAGCTCAGTGCTGCCTTAAGTCCAAAGGTTTCCACCATCCATATAGTTCACAAAGGCTCAGTCAGGAAGAGCTCTGTGGCTTCTTGGAGGAGTTAGCTGTCTCTCTGCTCTGCAAGTAGAAAATGTGCAGGCCATGGAGCTCATGCTTAAGACCGACTCTAACTTCACATTCCACATGTACAGAGTAGTCCCAAGGCAATAAGGACTTTGTGTTGTTCCTTTGCAGTTTATCTGCATTTTGGAAATGGAATGGCTTTGTTCACACCTTGCAAAAAACTGCTGACAGTCCAAACTCAAACATTAGCAGGCAAAACACAATTGTGCTATGAAGCCTGGGATCTACAAAGACGACAAAGAACTGACACATGGTCAGGATCTCCTCATTTTTGCTATGCATACTCTCCCTGGCATCAAAGTTCTCTTAATGGGCCCTTTTGCACAGGACTCTACCTGCTAAACAGTGGAGACTTGGACAGACAATGCTGACTTCACATCACAGCTTCTTCCAGGGCTGTACAATTCTATCTCCTAGACAAGGAAGCAATCAATCATACACATCAAATCTGAAAGGCCTGCTGCCCTCTCCTCTTACATGGCAGCCCAGCAGAGTGGAGGGAGAGGGCAGCCACAGCTGGCTGCTATGCAGCTTCCTGTTGAATTCCTTCTCTGCACCAGGAAGGCAGATGTCTTGCCAAGCTGAATGAGCAGAAGTGGAAAACAGTGAGCACAAACACATCTGTGGTGGTGTCAGTCACAGGAAGATGTTTGTGGTGTAAGATGACAATATTGCTCAACCCCTCTTCCCACTAAGAGTAATGGAGCTGTGTTCTCCAGACATCAGCAGACAGGGAGAAAGAAAAACTGCCATGCAGGCTGGGGAATGGCTCAGTCTGGTAGATACCAGAAGGTCTTAGTTGTACAAAAAGAGCTTGTACTGCTCTCAGCTGCCTTAAGCACCAAGCTAGCGACCTTCTGAGCAAACAGGGAAGGTGAGGAATTCAATTGCACAGGGGCAGCAAGACAGTCCTGAGACATGGAGGGAGAGGAGGGGCTGAGGAATAGTCAGTCTTTGAATTTGTTTGCATTTGGCTGAGCCTCCTTGTGCTGGTTTGCATGAGTGTGCGACACAGGGCAAGAGCCAAGCTCTGACAGGGAACCACTTCTCCTGAAAGCCTCTGGACTATGCCTTTTCTGGAGAGAAGGAAAGCACCTAAGTGCTCACACATCCTTTGCTCAGGCCAGACACATTCCTTAGCAGTGTGCCCAGGTGGCCAAGAGAGCCAATGGCATCCTGGCCTGCATCAGGAACAGTGTGGCCAGTAGGTCAAGGGAGGTTATTCTGCCCCTGTACTCAGCACTGGTCAGACCCCACCTTGAGTACTGTGTCCAGTTCTGGGCCCCTCAATTCAAGAAGAATGTTGAGGTGCTGGCACATGTCCAGAGAAGGGCAACGAAGCTGGTGAGGGGCCTGGAGCACAAATCCTATGAGGAGAGGTTGAGGGAGCTGGGCCTGTTTAGCCTGGAGAAGAGAAGGCTCAGGAGTGATCTTATTACTGTCTACAACTACCTGAAAGGGCATTGTAGCCAGGTGGGGGTTGGCCTCTTCTCCCAGGTAACCAGCAATAGAACAAGGGGACACAGTCTCAAGTTGTGCCAGGGTAGGTATAGGCTGGATATTAGGAAGAAGTTCTTCACAGAGAGAGTGACTGGCATTGGAATGGGCTGCCCAGGGAGGTGGTGGAGGCACCGTCCCTGGGGGTCTTCAAGAAAAGACTGGATGAGGCACTTAGTGCCATGGTCTGGTTGATTGGTTAGGGCTGGGTGCTAGGTTGGACTGGATGATCTTGGAGGTCTCTTCCAACCTGGTTGATTCTATGATTCTATGATTCTTAGTGGAGAACAGCTCCATCTCTCTGTTCTCTCCTCTACTCCCAACAGCCCACTGCAGAAAGCCTCCTTCTTTCCCCTGTTTGCATAAGTGATGATGCAGCCATCCTAATTATCAAGGGAATCCGTTGCTCGCCGCTTCCAGCACCTCCCCCCTAGCTGCTGCTCTTTCCCTGCTACGGGTTTTTGCTGGCAGATGGAACTGGAGCCTCCTCAGCCCACTGGCTCTTCCTTGAAGAAGAAGGAAGTGACAGCCCCGCAGGCAGCCGAAAGCGGCCGGCGCACGGCAGCGTGACTAACGCGCCAGTCGGGAGCATCCCAAAGGCCAGGATCAAGGTTGTGCTCAGAGAGCCAGGACTGCTGGGGGGAAAAAAGGTGCTGAGCATGGGCTGGGGGGGGGTCGCATGATTGTCTTCACATGGGTGAAGCATTCCACCGTGCTCTGCTGAGCTGCGCAAGCTGCCCCTTAAGTCTCTCCTTTTGGACTGCAGATGAAGGTTCAGGGAAAAGTTTGCTCGGCAGCAGCCAGTTGGGGGGCAAGCAGACAGCAAGGACATTAGCAAGCTCATACATATGGAAGGATGACCTTACCAGCTCCACTCAGCATTTGTTCTGCAAATCGTATGTGATTTGCAATCAACCATGGCCATGCTTTTCTCCATTTCACCCTCGAGTCCTGTCCTTACAGCACTGCTTACATATGTTTTTACCCATGGTTTTTTGGTTTCTCTGTCCTATTTCTCTCTCCATAACCCAGTACCTCAGCAAATTAGCAGCTACCCTCAATGCCTCATCTACCAGATACCTCTTGTTTTGCTTTGTGTGTTAGTATTGGGTCTTTCGTGCAGAGCAAGAGGTATTTTGTAGTGTTATTTGTCTACCTGCAACAAGCTTGCTAAAAAAGTCCAGCCAACACTAACTGCAGCTATAGCAAGGGCCCCTAGCATGGTCTGGGCTGTATATAGCTTATATTTTTATGTGCATAACATCAGATGGTCTGCCCACGTGAACATCTTTTTCTGTATGCCTGGAAACGCTCCAAAGAGCTGATGAACCAATTGGGATTATAGACAAGAGTGAGTTTAGTTATAGTCCCTGGGGGGAAATCAGGCCTGTGTGGAAGGAAGTAGGACAGGGGAGATGAAAATAGTCTATCAGGAAAGCGAGCCAAAAACCTGCCAGAATACCAAGGAAAATGCAAGACAGCCTTCTCCTTCACTTCAGCTTAGTGGGCTCCAGAATCCCAGCAGCCATCAGCTGATCTGTCAGTACACAGTCAGCAGTTCTAGAACACCCATTGCAAGAGCAAAAATTGCAAAGCATGAAAGCCAAATTTAGGTGCACAGAACAGAAAGGAGAAGGATGGCAAGCGTGTCCATTTCAGGTCATTCAAAGCCAGACTAAGCACCTCCTCCTTTGTCCTGGCCAAGATTCTTTCCCACACTGGACTTCTGGTTCTGCTCTGAAGGAATGCCAGGAGAGGAAGTCAACCACCCCCTCTCACAGCAACCTTCTGCATATGGACTTTCCTGGGCATATATCCAGGGCTGGACTCAACCTAATTAATGTCTTAAGGCTGTAGAGAGTTGTACCTCATTCATATTTAGAGATCTGGCTCCTGGATCTCTGCTCAGAGATCACCCTCTGTTCCACCTCCTTGTTAGATCTGCCTTGCCATTTCTACTTGCTCACTTCCTTCTCCCAGCCAGTATCTCAGTTGGATCTGACATGCCCCATCTGTAAATATCCTGATCCAGCCTCTCCAGAGTAGACACAAACATTCACAGCTCCGGCCGGGGAAGGGCTAAAATCCCTCCTGCAGATGGATACCACAAGAGCCTTTCACCAGGCCCTTGTGCCACAAGCCCCAGCCAGATGGCCTCACCACAAGGTGTCCCACCACATCTCGCAAGCAGCAAAGGTGCCAATTACCTCTTCCTTCCCTGCTTTGAAACGCTCGCTCTCCCCACAACACAAACGCTCCTTCAGTTGTCCTGCTTTCCACGTTCCAAGCTGGCAATTAGAATCTGCAACCTCTGAGCTTCTCCACAAACTGATGAGCTGCTAAAAATACAGCCCCTGCAGGCACCCATTCAAATTCTATTTCTGTATTTTTTTTATTACTTCTTTTTTTTTTTTTTTACTTTTACTTCTCTCTCTCTCTCTCTTTTTAACCAATTTGAGATGAACAAAGCACTTCAACAAAGGGAAGGAGAAAATGCTGTGATTGTGAAGATGGATTGCTGCCATTTACTTTGTTCGTTTTAATTATACAAAGTCATCACTTAGCAGGGTGCCTCAGGATAGGAAAAAAAGGAGCACGACGAAGTAGCATATCCCACCTTTCTACTTCACCCTGCTCCATTTTAAAGCTTCCTCCAGCATCCTGAGCAACAGCTTCTGAGCCAGCACTTTCATATTGTTCTAAACTCTTCCATATTTCATAACCTGAGCAGCTGCTGCCTCTTCAAGCTGGAAAACCTGAAGTGTCCCAGACCTCCTTGCAAAGGTCATGGTGGAACAGCAAAAAGAAGCAGAGTCTTAACTCCTCCCAAAGCTGCACCACACCAGCACTCCCCAACCTGCCTGCACGTGGGGGTGGACAGCTTCTTTATGAAATTCTCCTGAGCAGTCCTCCCCTGTCACCTCCTCAATTGGCTCCAACTAGGAGCTGAAGTTGGAAACACTTAAGAATCATAAAATCAAGCAGGTTGGAAGAGACCTCCAAGATCATCCACTTCAACCTAGCACCATTTCACTGGAATGGGCTGCCCGGGGAGGTGGTGGAGTCGCCGTCCCTGGGGCACTTCAAGGCAAGGTTGGACGTGGCACTTGGTGCCATGGTCTAGCCTTGAGCTCTGTGGTAAAGGGTTGGACTTGATGATCTGTGAGGTCTCTTCCAACCCTGATGATACTGTGATACTGTGATACCTAGCCCTGGTCAACCAGACCATAGTACTAAGTGCCTCATCCAGTCTTTTCTTGAACACCTCCAGGGATGGTGACTCCACCACCATCCTGGGCAGCCCATTCCAATGCCAACCACTCTCTCTGGCAAGAAATACCTCCTAACATCCAGCCTAGACCTCCCCTGGCACAACTTGTGACTGTGTCCCCCTTGTTCTGTTGCTGGTTGCTGGTTGCTTTGGATCAGGTCCTTACATTATGAAAGCATTTATGTATTTCCCACACTCCTTCCTAACATTCTATATCTATTCTCCACATTTTTTGGTAATTAATAACATTGTCTAACCTTCAATATTCTCAGGCTGCAGCTTTTAATTCAAAACTTTGTTCTCACACTCCTTTATTGCCCCCTTTCATTTTGGGTTGTGTTCAATCGATAAGAATTTCACAGGCAACATGCTGCTACTGTTGTGGTTGTTGCTATTTGCCTTCAAATATTTACAGCATTTCTTCCAAGATTTCTTTCCTGTTTTAAATCATTCAACTCACTTTTCCTATGTTTTTTTTTTTTTCTTTCATGCTCAAGTAGAATTAGATTTGGATAAGAGTCAGAGTTTCTAGCTCTAGTTGCTAGTTGAAACTGTTCAGAAAATGCCTTCACCAGAGCCAGATTTTAAACAATGGAGGTGATTTGTTTGGAAAACATTGAAAGTAAATTGACCTTGGAGCTGGATTGAAACATAAAAATTGTCACTCTCATGAAAGCTGATCCATTTGGTCATTAAAAATAATGCCAGAAGTGATAGAGCTCTAACTCTTGAAATGATGCTGTTAAGAATGAAGGTTGTAGAGAAGAGGTGAATGTGACAGGATCCAGTGTGATACTACTGCAGAAAGATGTGTCAATCCTCTCCTCACAGCCCTAAACTCATCCTTGCTCCCCAATGCCTTTACTCATTCCTTTATCTTGTCCTTGGCATTAGCTCTTGTGAAGGTCTAAGACAAACCAGGGCACTGCTGACTGCCATGCCACCTCCACTGGTTGAAGACTTCCATAGAAGTCACCATTTTTCATCTGGATGATTACTCTGAACGTCTCCTGGTCCAAGAGATCAGGCACTAGTGAGCAGTGGAAAGAAAACAACTCCTGCAAAAGGAGATGGAAAGGTGTTGTTATCCAGGGCAGCCTGGCAAACCCAAGGATTTCACCCTCCCTGTTGAAGCCCAGAAGAGTGCCATGGATTCATCTGGGGTCCTGCAGCACTGCCTTTGTAATTACTTGGTGGAAAGAAGTCTCCTTGGCTAACAGGGATCAGAGTGGATACTGGGGACGTGTACCTTAAAAAAATCCCAAAGCAGAGCAGTTGTAGAACAGGTGATCTGTCTTTCACACAGCAGGTGAGAGAAAAGCTTTCTTTGTAGCAAGCAACCAAAACTGACTGAAAGGAGGTCTTAAGGCCCATTCACTCAGAGACTTTGTGTGATGGACCACAGGCAAGCCCACATATCCCAGCTTCCAGAAAACAAGTGACTGTGTATTCAGTCAAACCCCACACTTGTTTATGTCTCAGCATGCTCCTCTCTACTTCAAAGCCACCAGCTTAAGTGCTTACAACAACTTGTTATTCTTGTCATCCTTCAACTCACTGCCCAGCCAGCAGAAAGAACAAGTCATAACTGTCAAGACAGAATGGCAGCAACAGTGTGGTCAGTATCTCAGTGCATGAGGCTTCAGGAGACATCTTTGCTGATGGAAAGCTGAGCCAGCTTTGGCTTCTCTTAGCTCTTGGTGCCTCACTTTCCCTACCTGCAATAAGAAAGCACTGGCCTGCAAAGTGAAATGCTCTGAGAATGGTGTTTCTCAGGACTCTGTTGTAGCATTTCCTGAGGCTATGCACAATCTGGGGTTTGCTCTTTTTCTTGTTGCTTCTTAGAGTTAGCAGCAGCATTTCGTGTTGTTTCTCAGCACTCTGAGCTATTATTAACAGCATTTTGGACACAACGAAGTGGATTTACCTGCACCTCTTGGCATTAAAATGAAAATCCTACAAGCACTGGTGCGGTCTTGCAGGATACATTAGGAATAAAGTTGGGGAAGTGGTGAAGTCACCATCCCTGGAGGTGTTTAAATATGTAGACATGGCACTTTGGGACAGGGTTTAGTGGTCATGGGTCGATGGTTGGACTTGATAATCTTAGAGGTCTTGTCCAAGCTTGCTGATTCTATGCTTTTATGAACAAGCACACCTGAGCTCAGAATCAGAAAAAGGCCAGACAGGGGATTTCTGCTGCACAGAGGGTAAGAAGAGAAAGGTGAGAGTGAGGAACACTGCATGGAAGGACTCAGCCTTTTTCTCTCTGTGGGTCTGGGGGGGGGGGTCACTCCTGTCCAAACACCCCCTCAGCAACAGCAGCCAGAATGGCCTGCCCTGGCTCTGGCACAGGTGAGGCATTCAGCAGGACCATTGGCACTTCACTGCTGTGAGCAGTTTGCTGTCACAGGCTGGACCTGCTCTGTTCACACCTAGGGCTGGCTCTGTGGGGAAATTAAATGGGAAAGGATTCCCTTTTCCCATCCACCTGTGACTCCCAAAACAACACATGACTTTTAGGAGTCCTGATAGCTTTAGCTTTGCTTCACTGACGTCTGTAATGCAGGGGCAGATGGTCAAACCTTGTATATTTGAAGAGGGAGATTCAGAGTGTCCCTCTTGCCTCTCCCCTGCTTGAGGATCCCATGTTTCAGAGACATCTGTTCTTAGATCTATCAAATGAGCACCTGTGGGGTCAAAGTGGGAGTATAACAGAAGGACTGAGAAGGAGGACAGCCTCAGGGGGAGGTGAGACAGCCTCCCCTAAGGACCCTTAGTCCCTTGCTGTCAGCTTCTGAATCTCTTTTCTTGCATTCTTCCCCCATACAGTCTATGCTTGTGAGCCCAAGCATTTGAGGTGAGGAACAAGTCTTTAGAGAGAAATCATTTGGGAGTATGGAAAGTGATTGTGATGATCCTCCTTTTCCTGCAGCTTCCCATCAAAGCCATGGGGATCGCTGATGGAATGGGCAGATGAGCGATGACATGTGATAGCTGAACGCTCCCCTCTTCCTCCCAGACATCACAGCTGCATTGTGCATTGACTAGCCAGGACCTCCCAGGCCAGAATCCTTCAAAAGAAGGTTATGTGGAGGAAAATGACATCTCTAAGTGAAAAGCAGCACTTCATTGCTTTTCGATCCTTCTGCTGATGCCAGTTCGCAGCCTGCAGCGGACTCCAGAACACAGCTAAAAATAAAACCACACCTGGGCTCTCTGCTGCTGGAGACAACAGCCAGAGCTTGCGACCAGCAGCGTGTGTGGAAACACTGTGGGGACCAGGGAGCAGGCAGAGGGTCAGCTCGAGGCCCTCTGGTTCTGAGGCTGCTTGCAAACACGGGCGCTGTCTCCCACGGAGCACGTCTCCCTGCTGCTCTAGTCGACACATTGTCATTCTGGTGCGGATCTTTGCTTCGATCACAATCACAGCCAGGCATAGAAAAGTAGCAGTAATGCACTCAGCTTGCTGGTGTGGAAATCAGGCCTGAGAAAATCAGGTCTTTTTGGTTTTTTTGTCTTTTAATGGGCAGGGCATTTTTGGTGTCTGGTGGATGTGGCTTCTGTCAGAGTAGTGTAATAAGAACGGCACAACTGTGGCAGGCTGCACGCTGATGTGCAGGCAGGTGGGGATACAGCTTTAATCCCCAGGGAGAGGGGGATGACTGGTACATGTGCTGTGTGTTTGATTGATACCTTAGACAAGTAACTGCCAAACTTGGGGTCACAGTGCTCACAGCTGCTTTAAGGCTGCATGACAAGAGGACTTTCTGTGTTGTCATGCTGCGTTTGGCACATGTCACGACACGGAGGCAAGAAGTAGGTTCAAAAACACTCTTTTAGCAAAAACATCAGGATTAGGAAGGGTTTTGTGTTTATAGGGATGAGTGGCAGATGGAGATGGCAGTAGAGGTGAGTGTGATACTCTTAAAACAAAGAACACACACAAACAGGGAACAAATGCTATTCATCAAACACAGGTTGGCCTGGTTGGGTCACCAGATGTCACAGTTGCATAAAACAACTGCAATCCTCGTGCCAGGCAACCTGCTTGGAATCATAGAATAGAATCATACAGTCAGGGTTGGAAGGGACCACAAGGATCATTTAGTTCCAACCCCCCTGCCATGAGCAGGGACACCCTACACTAGATCAGGCTGTCCACAGCCTCATCCAGCCTGGTCTTAAACATCTCCAGGGATGGGCCCTCAACCACCTTCCTGGGCAACCCATTCCAGCCTCTCACCACTCTCATGCTGAACAACTTCCTCCTCACATCCACTCTGAATCTCCCCACCTTCAGCTTTGCTCCATTCCCCCCAGTCCTGTTGGTCCTGCTTACATTGGGAAGGTGTAAGGGAGATATAAGGGGGATACAAGGGAGCTTGCACTTCCAGTGTGTCATCAATCCTTGAACCATGCATGAAACATCACCGTATCTCAGATGGGTTTGAGAGACTTCTTCCTTCCCAAAAGGTCTGTATGGGAATTTTAGAAGGAAAGAAAAAGTGACAGATCTCTCTGGAGTCAAGGGGATTTTTTTTCCCACCTCTAGGAGAGCTCTGTGTATGCTAAAGCACAATATGTGATGATCCTGAATTTTATACTGGGGAAATAAATTCCTCAGAATCCAAGATCCAACTAAGCAATGCCATACCAGGCTGATCAGGTGCCTGGAGTCTGATGGACTGGAACCCTGTTTGAGGCTGTATTTTCACAAGTGAGTGTGCAAAGAGACTTCTGAGACCATCGAGATACTGTTTGCAAGAGTGTCCATGTGAAAGGGAATAAAACATTTTTGTCTCAGAAGATCACAGGATAATGGCAAGAAGAGAAGCAAAGAGGTTGTCTGATCTGCTACTGCAATTCTGATAAAAAATTCACTACTGGGTGATTCAGAGGAAGGTTTAACAGACCTGCTCATCAGCTTAGATCTAACACATTTAATTGTGCATTTCTTCCCCTGGGAGGTCATTTTTGCTTAACCCTGTCTGATAATTAGATTATGTTGTAGAGATTTAGTCATTATAAATTTCAACCTGCATCATGTTTTGTCTGGACATAGCTCTCAGTGAGGTTGCAAAACTCTTTGATTCCGCCTAAATTATTCACTTCACTAA
This sequence comes from Pogoniulus pusillus, assembly GCF_015220805.1. Taxonomy (NCBI): domain Eukaryota; kingdom Metazoa; phylum Chordata; class Aves; order Piciformes; family Lybiidae; genus Pogoniulus; species Pogoniulus pusillus. The sequence goes on along the minus strand of NC_087298.1, from coordinate 5,737,189 downwards.
TACTCTGTGCCAATAAACTCTACAGGTTCGGTTCCTCACACACATGAAAGATGCTCCCATACTGCCTATGCCATCTATGCTTTGTCAACCTCATTTCCTTCTCCTGTGTGATAGTCTGGCCAGGTATTTGGGGCTGGATTTCTCAAAAGGAGGCTATTTTTATGGGGTAAGGTGATCATCTTCTTCATAGGAGCACACCCATCACTATGGGCTTCTTTCTGCAGAGGGAACATCCCATGGAAAAGACTCTAGGGACACTATTCTGAATAGTCTCATCTTCTTGGTATTATCTTTGTGATGAATGATCTCATTGCTGTCTACAGCTACCTGAAGGGAGGCTGTAGCCAGGTGGGGTTGGTCTCTTCTCCCAGGCAACCAGCAATAGAACAAGAGGACACAGTCTCAAGTTGTGCCAGGGGTGGTCTAGGCTGGGTGTTAGAAGGAAGTTGTTGTCAGAGAGAGTGATTGGCATTGGAATGGGCTGCCAAGGGAGGTGGTGGAGTCACCATCCCTGGAGGTGTTCAAGCAAAGCCTGGATGAGGCACTTAGTGCCATGGTCTGGTTGATTGTCTAGGGCTGATTGCTAAGTTGGACTGGATGATCTTGGAAGTCTCTTCCAGCCTGGTTGATTCTATGATTCTCTGATGATTCTATTCTATGACTCTCTGTATATATGTGTAGTTCATCTTAGCTGGTAAATGGGTGGGGGGCAAAAAAGATAGGAAGAAGCTCAAATACAATGTAGAATGTGATGGCGCTATGGAAGCGAGGGTGAGAGGATGGATCTCATCTGCTCAAGTACATTGAGAAATCTGTCACTCACACAGTGGTTTACAAGGCAGTGTTTAACTTAATTTCAGCTAATATACAGCAGTGTTTCTAATAACAAGCTGTCAAAGGAGCACGGGAACAGACAGGAAAACAGACAGAAGGGAAAACGAGGAGGAGGAAGGGAAAAGGAAGTGTGAGGTAAAACAAGCCAAGTCGACAGTGAACCCTGGGCTAATCCACCCTCCTTCACACTCCTAGAGCAACCCATGGGCACAGAAACACACAACCATGTCCTTCTCCTTCCAGGCCACAGAGATCTCCCAGTTAGGTGGCATCCCAGAGCACCTCAGAGCGAAGATGGGAAGAGTGGGTGGTGCAGCCCTGTGGCTCTGGGCAGGAATGATGCTTTACCACAAAGCTCTAGGAGTTCTAGAAGACACATGACCAGCAGTGACCTCTGAGAAGAGCTGTTCCTCTGCTCAGGATGGTTCCCTCTTCCAAACACCCTGGTCTGACACCCCTCCACTTGCATTGTATCCCCATTTGCTTCTTTCCCAGTCACTTTCCTGCCTATGCTTCGGGCTGAAAGATTTCACCTGTGCGTTGCCCTTCCCTCCACTTCCCCTGGCAAGCATCACTGGATCTCAGCTATGCTGCACCATCCACCATCCTCTCTATTTCCCAAAGACCTCTCTGAGCTCCAGCTCTGTGGATCCAACTGACATCTTTACTGCCTCTGGACTTTCAAAGTAAATCCAGTCTCTGCTTCCTGACTTGTCCCTGTTGAATCCCTGCTCTGGAACAGACAGTGACTGCTTTCACCATTAGCTACCTCCCTGCTACACGCTTTCCTCTTCTCTTCATTTCCTCCTCCCCTCAGGATATTGATGCTGGCTGAAGTTTCCCATTAAACCAGCCACTCTTGTAGAAAGGGGAGCTGACATGATTAATGCCATTCAGTGGGGAAGGCAGCAAGTGCAGCCAGAGAACATGGAGATAGACACATTCCCATCAGCCAGTCATTAGCATTTGCCCCAAAGAGGCAGCAGGCACAGGATGGACACAATTTTTCCAACTCTTGTGCTGGATGTAAACTTCTCATAGAATTGTTTTACTAGGAAAAAAGAGCCCCCTAAGATCATCAATACCAATGTCTTAGAGCCAAGAGAGAAGAGGAGCTCCCTTCTTTGTTTCTTTTCAACTTAAGGTGTACTCTTGAAGCCAGGTATAAAGTGAGAGGTGAGCCTCCTAAGCCTGTCCTGGTGGCAATGTGGAATATCCAATCTGAACTTCAGTTTGGTCTCAAAGGAGATCAGATTTATTTTTGATCCTTTTGATTTTCAGCAGCTGTATCTATATTTCTTAAGCTGTGTGTATATATGAAGAGATGTTGTAGTGAGGTGGGGGTTGGTCTCTTCTCCTGAGTATCCAGCAATAGGCTGAGAAAAAATGGCCTCAAGAGAAAAAAACCTTTATGGAAATAGTAGCCAGGCTTTGGAACAGGCTGGCCAGGGAGGTGGTGGAGTCACCATCCCTGGATGTGTTTCAAATCTGTGTAGACATGGGACTTCAGCACATGATTTAGTGGTGTTGGGTTGATGGTTGGACTTGGTGTTAAAAGTCTTCTCCAGCTTTAATGATTCTATAATTCAATGATTCTGTATTTTCCTTTTCTCATCTTGCTGCCTCTCTCTCTCTCTCTCTCTCTCTGCCAGATCCAGAAGGTCCCCTGAGAATAGTTCTGCTGACTGAGACTCCATCTTGAGAACTGCATTCAGTTTTGGGCTCCCCAGTTGAAGAGGGACAGGGATCTGCTGGAGAGAGTCCAAGGGAGGGCTACGAGGATGATTAGAGGACTGGAGCACTGCCTGATTAGGAGAAGCTGAGGGACCTGGGGCTGCTTAGTCTGGAGAAGAGAAGACTGAGAGGGGATTTAATCAATGTTTCTAACTATCTGAGGAGACAGGCTCTGCTCACTGATCCCTGGGATAGGACAAGGAGCAATGGATGGAAGCTGCAATACAGAAGGTTCCACCTCAACACAAAGTGGAACTTCTTTCCTGTAAGGGTCCCAGAGCACTGGCACAGGCTCTCCAGAGAGGTTGTGGAGTCTCCTTCTCTGGAGACTTTCAAGGCCTGTCTGGATGCATTCCTCTGTGACCTGAGCTAGATTGTATGGTCTTGCTCTGGCAGAGGAGTTGGACTCAGTGATCACTTTGGATCTCTTCCAACCCCTGACACCCTGTGAGTCTGTGATTGCAATTTTCTTCAGTAATCCAGAAAGCTCCAAGACAGGGCATCATCTCTTGACACTAAACTACTGTCATCTGCAAGGCTCAGGAGAAAGAGCTAACACTCAGCTAAGTGAAGCCCCCATTATACTCAATAGAAAGGAGAAAAGATCCCTCCACATGGTTATGAAAAGCTGGAATTTGGCTTATGTGAGCTGGAGAAGCCTTTTTTTCTTTCACTGACTTAGCAGAGGAGGTCATGGTGATTAACATTTGGCTTTTGCAAACTTTCCCCACCACCAGTGCAATGTGACCAAGATCCTACACCTCCCTGTAATCGCTTGCTCTAATCACCCTCACTATTCCAATAAGCAAACTGATGAATCATTAACTGAAAAGAAGAGGAAATCTTCTAATTTCTAAATTGAATTTTGTGCTTTCAGCTTCAAGTCATTGATTCTCTTTATGTCTTTTTGAGACTGAAGAGCCTTTCAGTATCTAGTACCTCCTCCCCATACAGATCCTTACAAAGAACTTTGGTGTTTCCAAGTCTCCTGTCTTTTCCCAGCTGCTGGATTTATCATATTTTACAAACAGTTCATTAAAAATATTGAAAACAAGCAGTTCTGGTGCTGATCTCTTTGTACACCCTCAGAAATAGTCTTGTTAGGGATTTTTGTTCATCCCTTTCTGCTTCCAGGGTAGCCAATGTCATTAAGTGCAGTAGTTACCCAGTTTCAGACACGTGAGCACTCTTAATCTATAATGAAATTAACTCCATAAAGTGTCAGGGGGCTGGGAATTGACTTTAGACACAAGTCAATCTGTTGTGTTCATCCCTACCTTTATCAACCAAAGCTGCAGACTGAAAGAATAAAACTAATTGTGTTTGAAAAGATTTTTTTTTCCCTAGAAATTCACATTGACAAATCTTGTTTTTTCCTTCGGTGACCTTTGATTGCTCATTGGTTGGCAGCAGCTTGTGTGGCTCAATTTCTGTGCCCCAGACTAGGGACACACTACCTATTAGACTGGATGTAAGGAGGAAGTTGTTGAACATGAGAGTGGTGAGAGCCTGGAATGGGTTGTCCAGGGAGGTGGTTGAGGCTTCATCCCTGGAGGTGTTTAAGGCCAGGCTGGATGAGGCTCTGGCCAGCCTTATCTAGGGTAGGGTGTCCCTGCCCATGGCAGGGGGGTTGGAACTAGATGATCCTTGTGGTCCCTTCCAACCCTGACTGATTCTATGAATTCTATTACACAGCAACAACCTTCTGTCCTCTCTTAAAAACAGTATTACTGTATGGAGCTCAAACAATGACTTATCATGCTGGGAGCTTTATTAGAAGCTAAAGCCAGCAAACCAAAAGGAAGTTCAGTTAATTCTTCAGAGGGTTTTTGGTCCAAGTTTCCCATTTCCAATCTTCAATTTCTGTATCTAATCCTTATGTAAGGATCTAGATTTCCCATTCCTCTTCCTTTGCAACCCATCAAGGCTCAGATGCCAGCCAAAGTTATCTTCTCATCCCACAGAAAATTGTGGTGTTTTGGCTATTTAATAAACTCTTCTTACAGAATCTCCAATTTGCAATCAGCATTTTCTCTGCTCACAGATTCTCTTCTAATCAATTTTGCTTGTCATTTTTTCTTCAACTTTTGAGAATTAATGCTTTTGAGGCAGCAAAAGCACTCACTGGTAGTGACGATCCTCTGCTTGCCCTTATTGAATCTTCCTCAGCGATGCAAACATTTGGGAAGTAAAGAATAGAGAAAACTGCCCACAAAGTTCTTACAATACATTAATCAGAAAGAGGGGGGGAGGAAATTAAAAGGAAAAAGAAAATAAGAAGAAATAAAAGAAAGAGAGAAAGAGAGAAAGAGAGAGAGAAGGAGAGAAGGAGAGAAGGAGAGAGAGAAAGAGAGAAAGAAAGAGAGAAAGAAAGAGAGAAAGAGAGAAAGAAAGAGAGAAAGAAAGAGAGAAAGAAAGAGAGAAAGAAAGAGAGAAAGAAAGAGAGAAAGAAAGAGAGAAAGAAAGAGAGAAAGAGAGAAAGAGAGAAAGAGAGAAAGAGAGAAAGAAAGAAAGAAAGAAAGAAAGAAAGAAAGAAAGAAAGAAAGAAAGAAAGAAAGAAAGAAAGAAAGAAAGAAAGAAAGGAAGAAAGAGAGGTAAAGAAGCAAGTCTTTAGTAAAGGGGTTTGGGGATTACTGCGGTGAGAATCTGAATTAGTGGTAATAATCTCAAGGCTTTGGAAGAAAGTGAGAAAAGAAATGAGTCAGATTGGCACAGCTCACTTGATGACAAAAATCATGACTCTTTCACTCAGCCCATGCTACTGCTTTGGCTTTAATATGGTGCTTGAGTTTTGGGTATCACCTTACAACAAATGTGGTCACAGAATCATGTAGGTTGAAAGGAATCCCGGGATCTCATTCAATCCATCCTTCTGCTCCAAGTGAACACAGAATTCAATGCAGGATGATGAATTCAGATCTATTGCTTCACCTGTCCAGGTCTGGTAAAGTCCAAGAAGACTGGTCCATGGGTGGATGGAGGGAGGAGAGTTTAATGGTAGTGTCAGAGTCCAGAAGTCAATTAAGACCAAGAGAAGTGGACTGGTGAGCCCACAGAGCAGAAGACAGAAGGAAGATGTCACTTCCTTGGGAATGACAGGCAAAGTAGATCCTGCCTTGGGGCACAGACAGAGGCTGGGGAGCCTCTCAAAGTGCCTGCAAATTCTCTTCTTTGTGAATCAATGAACGCTCCTTAAGCAACTATCAGCTTCCAGTTCAGTGAGTAATTTATCTTTAGTCCACATAATATTTCCTTTTGCAGAAGATTTACAAGAAGTGTCACACATGACAGAAGCTGTGGGAAAACTGCATTTTTTTAAGAGCTATTTTAACATTTTCACAGAGGTTTCAGGCTTCACACAGGAAGAACTCCAGTGCCTCTCTGCCTACATATTAAAACAGTTTAGGCTGGATGTGACCAGTGCTTATGGAGAAATCCTTTCTGCTTTCCAGACAGTGATTGAGGCTGGCTGAAGATCACTCCCATGCTTCATCTGGGCTCAGTTGTTATGTGAAGCAGTGGTGATGTTCCTCCCCCTAAAATGTATGCTCTAATTTTGCTGCCTTAGTTAAAAGCTCACTTTGTAGGCAATGGAGAGAAACATCAACTTGTCTCTGCCTTTGCATGGTTCCAGGGAAAACTAATTGTTTTAATTAGGCTTTTTATTAATATCTGAAGTTAGGCAGCTTGAATATTTCTCCCTTGATCTAAGTGCATGCCAGAAGCTTGATTTCTGTGTTATCAATTATACCGAAGCCTGTATCTTATCACTTTGACCTCTCTCACTTTTACTCATAGCTTTTTCTCTGCCTTACATGATTCAGCCATGGGATTTCAGGTGTGCCAGGGATAAAAACTTCTTTTCTCTCTGAACTTTCAGGTCTTGTTTGTTAACCAGCACAGAAACCTAGATAATTAACTAATTTTGGTAGTTGCTCTAGACTTCCCAACTAATTTAAGTTGGAACACCAGCCCTGGCTCCTCTTCCCTTTCCTTCTCTTTCAGCTCCTCTTCTTCCTTTAAGCATACTCTGAGTTGACATTCAATCTACTTGGGTAAGAAGCTGAAGTTTCCTCAGCTGTGACAAATGAAACTCAGTGACCATTCAGCCTGTTCCTCCTTTCTTATGCAAATTACCTTTGTATGGATCAGGAAGTGGTCTGACAGATACACGAATCAGACACACAGATGAAAAGAGATCATTATCAGATCTATGCTCCTGACTTAGATAAATAAGCATTGGACATGATTCTCCACTCATTAAAGTGTCTTCCTCAGGAGATGGCTGACAGTTCATTAAATAAGATGAAATGTTATTATTTAAACTCAAGACTGATCAGACTGGGTGGAAACTTAGTCTACTGTGTTCATAATTTCCTGCATTGACAAGCAAGTTCTTGAAAATATTCCTCTGAAGTGGCTGACCCACATAGAAATTAAGATCCTGTTACAGCTGCTAACTAACAGTTAAAGTTCTGTTTAAGAGGTAGAGCTCTGTTCTTGGGCACTGGATGTCAAAATACTTATCCACCACTACCAAATACGACTGGCACTGCAGAACCCAGCTCAACTTCTGCAGAGACCTTCCCATTCATTGTATATTCACCAAGCTAAGCTTGACCCAAGTCCCAGGCTCTGGCTGTGTGACTTTCCACTTTCTCCATCCAAATGATCATAGAATCAACCAGGTTGGAAAAGACCTCCAAGATCATCCAGTCCAATTTACCACCCAGGCCCAGCCCAACAACCAGACCATGGCACTAAGTGCCCCAGCCAGGCTTTGCTTGAACATCTCCAGGGACAATGACTCCACCACCTCCCGGGGCAGCCCATTCCAATGCCAATCACTCTCTCTGACAACAACTTCCTCCTAACATCCAGCCTAGACCTCCCCTGCCACAACTTGAGACTCTGTCCCCTTGTTCTGTTGCTGGTTGCCTGGGAGAAGAGCCCAACCCCACTTGTCTACAACCTCCCTTCAGGTAGTTGTAGACAGCAATGAGATCATGTCTTCTAGTCACATTGCCCCTTCTTCCTGCTTGTGGTGAGCACACCACCCTGCAGCTTGCCTGCAAAGCAGGATCCAACTGGCAGCTCCATAAACTGCCAACCCAAAATGGCCATTTTATTTATGTTACTTCATTTTCTGCCTCAAATTCAGCTTTTTTGACTTCCTCTCCAGAGAGGCCCTGTATCTGATGCAGGGTCATTCATCTCCAGGACAAGTGTCTATTGATCAGCTGTTATCCAATTTACAATGGGCATATAAGACAGTCTGAACCCAGTGGGCTCAAGAGGGAATTCAGTGTGAGACCATGGAAAGCACCTTCTGTAAACTCTTTGGCACAAGCAGAAAAGTGCATTAGTACAGGCTGCAGCTATACAGCAGAAACCTCAGCCTCAAGGACAGAGACAAGAGAAACGGGACCACTGATAAAAAAAACCAAACACCCTTGGTCCCCTCCTCATCTGCAGGGAGGTGTGAGCATTTCTGACTATGTTTTGAGAGTTAAAAAAAGAAGGAAACTTACAGAGACAGTCAATGAATGCCTCCTAAACTCTTTGCAATATACAAGGGTTCTACTTCTTTTCCCCTGAACACAAAGAGCAAACACCTTCTTTTATGAAGAGTGACCTTTACATTGCACTAGAAGAATGAAAGACCACAGCAAGAACAGAGGCAGATCTTTGTGAAAGGGGATCCACATAATGCGTGTGTTGACTCCCAAGGTTGGTGTTGGCCTGAGCCCAGGGAGGGTACTTGTGTCTGCAGACCACAGAACTCTTCAGAAGAGATGTGCTGCCTTGAAAACAGAGGGGCACTGGCAACATGGCTCAGTGACAGCTGAAGAACTGCCTGGGTACTTTTCAGGAAGCCTATTATTCCTTGGAAAAGTCCACTCCTTTGAAATGAGAGCTGTAGGCAGGAAAGGGTCACTTTTAATAAAGCTTTTTTCTTTCCTTTTTTTTTTTTTAAGAGAAGTTGCAATAATTTTTAAGTTTTCTTTCAGCTTTTTTTCCCTCCTCCCCTTCTCAGATTTTAATGTGTTTTCTTACAGCATTTACACTGATTAAAACTAAGTCTACAACTACCTGCAGGGAGGCTGTAGCCAGGTGGGGTTGGTCTCTTCTGCTAGGCACCCAGCAACAACACAAGGGGACACAGTCTCAAGCTGTGCCAGGGGAGGTCTAGGATGGATGTTAGGAGGAAGTTGTTGGCAGAGAGAGTGATTGGCATTGGAATGGGCTGCCCAGGGAGGTGATGGAGTTGCCATCCCTGGAGGTGTTCATTAAAAGCCTGGATGGGGCACTTAATTCCATGGTCTGGTTGTTGGGCTGGGCCTGGGTGGTAGATTGGACTCAATGATCTTGGAGGTCTCCTCCAAACTGGTTGATTCTATGATTCTCTGATAAGCCAAAATACCAACATGAGCGGAAAGAACAAGACACAAGAAAAACACAGAGAAATACTTCTCTTGCCCTAATCAGAATGTAGCTTTGCAAAAAAACTCAAGACTTTCAAGTTTTTGTCTAGATATTTCCCCTTGGACAAGAAAATCTGTTTCCTGCAGCTTGGTATCATGCTGTTTCTTGTAGTAATTTTGCAGGACATGAAGACTGATGTTACGGGTAAAGTAACCCTATTTTGCACCTTCCTCTGATTTCTTTTTTCCTCTTTGATGTTCACCTCCTACTAGAACATTTTCACTGATATCATTCTCAGGCTGAATGAGGCTTGATTCACATCTCATGCCAATTACTCTGACATTGTCAGAACTAAGCCAGTTTACACTAGCTGAGGAATATGATTATTTAGCAGCAGTAGCAAGTCCTCTGTCACCTCCTTCAAGAGTTCTGGCATAGGTGAGGCTTTAACTGAAAGGTAACTCCTTCTCTCCCTCTCAGAAAAAAGAGGACTAGCACCTGCATTAAATCCTGTATTGGCTAAAAAGATAAAATATACCAGGAAAAAATAGATTGTAGCTGGAAACTGTGGATTTCCTTTCTGCCATTCATAGTGCTGAAGAAGTGACCCTGCATATCCTTTCTAGTCCACACTCTGCTGTCCTTTCTAGTCCATTTGCATTGGAAATGCAGAACAGAGAGATTGATACACAGCTCGGTAAATGCCAATCTTCATAAGCCAGGTCCCAGAAGTCACAGTGGCAAGCAAATGATTGACTGAAGTGAGGAACAGCCTCTCTCGAATCTGTTTCTGATCAGCAATGATCACAGTTGAGTAAATGGAATAAACCCAACCAACCAAACAAAAATCAGGAAAGCAATGGGGAAGGCTCCGAGTGCCACTGTTAGGGTGCTTTATGGATGGGAGGTGTGTGAGGTCATTTGGTGAATCCCAAAATACCTACAGGTATAACTTTTGCTGGAGATTTCTGAAAGGGTCATACTGGCACTTGAGTAATCCTGCACTCAGGAAAAGCAGCATCCTCACCAGGTGAGAGGAGCAGAGAGGATCCCTTTCTTTCCAGAGGAATAAGAGACAACAGAAGCCTGGTTCTAGGCAAACTGTGTCTGGGCTGGCAACAAAAAAGGAAAGAAGACTGCTGGCAATTGGAAAAGCTGGAGGCAACAGCAACATGAGCTCTGCAATGTGATGGCAAGAAGGGACTTTTACACATGGCAGAAGCTGGTGGCAGCCCATTTCACTTGGGATCTTTTTCACTTTCAGAGGTTCCCTCCAGTACTCAGCTCACAAGGATAAAAGAAACCTGCTCCCAACTGATTTCCTTAATTATGGTCCCTAGTCTGCAAAGCAGCTTAGAAATGAAAGGTGAAATAAGGAGGCCACTCCTAGAGCAGAGTAGGCTACAGCTGGCACAGTTGATCCCCTGTGGTCTTCTTCCATTCAGCAATTGTGTTACAAGAAGCACCTCCTCCATCCATTAGGCCTGTAAATAGTCGTTCTTCTTCTCCCTCCACCCTCACATGCCTCCTGCCACATAGCCCAGAGTTGCCCCTTTTGCTCCATGTCTGCTCTCAGAGACAGACCCTCTCACATCTTCAGCTCTTGATAGAAAAGATGCAAGCAGGCTGGTATAACAGATGGCACCAATAACAGCTGTGTGCCCCAAACCCAGCTCCATGTTGACCTGTCTGCACTGAGCATCCCTGTGGTTCCTCCTAAAGCCACCTTTTCCTTTTCAAATCACTATCTCAGTGTTCCCCTTCCATTTCCCACCTTCCCAGCAAAGCTGTTACTATAGAGTCATAGAATGTCTGCAGCTAGAAGGGATCTCGAATGCTCATCCAGTCCAACTCCCCTGCCACAGCAGGAGGACCCAGAGCAGATCACACAGGAATATATCCAGATAGATTTTGAGTATCTCCAGAGAGGGAGACTCCACAACACCCCTGGGCAGCCTGTGCCAGGGCACTGTCACCCTCACAGGGAAAAAAAACCTCCTCATGCTTACAAGAAACTTCCTATGCCTCAGCTTCCACCCATTCCCCTTGTGCTGTCCTGGGGCATCACCCAGCAGAGCCTGGCTCCAGCCTCCTGGCACTCACCTGCACATATTTTTAACCACTGATGAGGTCACCTCTCAGTCTCCTCCAAGCAGCACAACCCCAGCTCCCTCAGGCTCTCCTCATAACAGGGATGTTCCATTCCCTTCATCATCTTTGTGTCTCTGTGCTGGACTCTCTCAAGCAGTTCTATGTCCCCCTTGAAGTGGGAGGCCCAGAAGTGGACACAGTACTCCAGATGTGGCCTTACCAGAGCAGAGTAGAGGGGCAGGAGAACCTCTCTGCACCTACTAACCACAGTCCTTCTAATCCACCCCAGAATGGCTTTGCCCCTCCTGTTACTCTCGAACCACACCAACGCCATCAGATTGTCCCACTCATCTTTTCAGCAGCTGAAACTCCTCCTCTCCCAGACCCTCCTTGACATGGCCAGGCCTGGCTGAGCACAGATGAACACAGCATCAGCTCCACACACATGTTCACACCATAATTTCTCAGGGGCAAAAGCAATTTAGTCCAGTTTCCCATCCTGGCTATGCATTCCCACACTGCAACTCAATTTACTGCTCCAGATAGATGGAGGCAACTGCCCGAGGGCTGTACTGACACTGGACTACATTTAAGAATAAATCCTTTAAAACTGATCCACTTGAGCTCCCCCCTCCAGAGCAGCAGTGATGTACCTGCTGCAAGAGCAGCCTGCAGCATGGAAACAAGCAGCAATCGGCCGGAGAAGGGCAGGATCCTCTGAAGCTGCCAGGCAAATCAGAATGCAGAGCCATCCTTTGCCTTGTGTTTCATCTGTCTTGTTTACCTTTGGGCAAGGATTGTGCTTAGGAAGGAGAAAAAAAAAAGGCAAATAATTGGCATATGTTAGATATGCAGCCAACAAAAATGACAATTAGGGGGGGAATGAGAAAGTGGATTAGAGGTTTGTACCTAGATCTGCACTCATTCCAAATTCAGCAGTAAACTCAGGGCCTGGCTTTGGTTTTGTTTGCACATTTGCTCACCTCTTTGGGTGGTTTGCTTCATCTGAGCTAAAAGAACCCAAAAATGTACAGACTCAGGTATGAATTGTATGAACCTTTCCAAAATCTAGGATATCAGTATCAGTATCATCAAGGTTGGAAGAGACCTCATAGATCATCAAGTCCAAGCCTTTAGCACAGAGCTCAAGGCCAGACCATGGCACCAAGTGCCACGTCCAATCCTGCCTTGAACAGCTCCAGGGACGGCGACTTCACCACCTCCCCGGGCAGCCCATTCCAGTGCCCAATGACTCTCTCAGGGAAGAACTTTCTCCTCACCTCCAGCCTAAATCTCCCCTGGCGCAGCCTGAGGCTGTGTCCTCCTGTTCTGGTGCTGGCCACCTGAGACTTGTTCTGGTGCTGGCCACCTGAGAGAAGAGAGCAACCTCCTCCTGGCCACAACCACCCCTCAGGTAGTTGCAGACAGCAATAAGGTCACCCCTGAGCCTCCTCTTCTCCAGGCTAACCAATCCCAGCTCCCTCAGCCTCTCCTCGTAGGGCTGTGCTCAAGGCCTCTCCCCAGCCTCGTTGCCCTTCTCTGGACACGCTCAAGCATCTCAATGTCCCTCCTAAACTGGGGGGCCCAGAACTGAACACAGTACTCAAGGTGAGGTCTAACCAGTGCAGAGTACAGGGGCAGAATGACCTCCCTGCTCCTGCTGGCCACACCATTCCTGATGCAGGCCAGGATGCCACTGGCCCTCTTGGCCACCTGGGCACACTGCTGGCTCATGTTCAGGTGGGTACCAATCAGCAACAGTATATAACTTCAGCTTTTGATCCAGAACCCATATGAACTCGAACCTAAATTTCATTGTAATTACTATGATAAGAAGTACACAACCCCCTAAAAAAACCAAATAGTGCTGCCCTTTATAAAGTCCAGGGCTGTAAATACATCTGACTCAAGGCCTGGCATGTGACAAGATTCACAAACAGTGATAGTATCTTCTATTAAAGCAACGGATATTGTTAGAAAGAACTTCACCACACCTTATTTTCTTCCAGTCTCAGATCATGGTAACTGCAACCTCTTTGGCATATCCACAAACTTAAGGGCTCTTAACCCCCAGTGGGTCCTGCAGGCATAAATCCATTATCCTAATATCTCAAACACAGCAAAAAGAAAACAACCAACAAATGTGGGGGGTAGGAGGGAGGGAAGTTTTTATTTGTCTTTCTGTTATGGCCTTCCTGTTGAATCTGACACACAATATCCAGATTATCTGCTCAGCATGAAACAGAAGAAAGTGGTTTTTCTCTTCCCTTTTTTTTCCCCTTTCTTTTTAAATGGAAGTGGAGGTGTGTGCTGATGTCTTGAGGGCTGAGAGTGTTTCAAACAGCTATTACCATAAATTAGCCCTAAAATACTGGAAGCTGGCAGCCATGCAATTATCTGATCTCCCTTCCCCTGTCTGCAAACCATGCACACAGATGCAGACACTTTGCACTCCCCACCAGACTGTGTGATTATGTGCTAGGAGAAGTCTTAGTGTGGCCACTCAAGAGGAAGTTCTGTGGCCTCGTGGGGAGGTTCTTCACCATGAGAGTGGTGAGAGCCTGGAAGGGGTTGCCCAGGGGGGCAGTTGAAGCCTCATCTCTGGAGGTGTTTAAGGCCAGGCTGGATGAGGCTGTGTGCAGCCTGATCTAGGGTAGGGTGTCCCTGCCCATGGCAGAGGGGTTGGAACTGACTGCTCCTTGTGGTCCCTTCCAACCCTGCCTGATTCTGTGATTCTATTTGTTTGTCTGCACACTGATCTGTGCCTGACTGAGGGATAATTCAAGCATCAGACTTTTTTTAATCAAGTAAGGGAACTGAAGTGTAATGCTTGGATTCAAATATTGGAAGTGAGAGCCTCAGTGACGTGGGAGCAAGGGGTGGTGGAATGGTATACCCAAACCTACTTTGCCTTGTGGATTTCAGCCATATGCTCTTCCATTAATCAGCTGAGAAACTGCAGACAAACCTTTTTGAGCAGACCTCTTTTAGATGCCTGCAAAGCTTTGCAACCATCAGTAGAACTTGTCTGAGTCTGATCTCTCCAGCAGAGGACAGTGATAGGTGCACACAGCCAAATTCAGCACAGAGGAGAAACCTGCCTGCAAAACCACTTCTTGCCATGGAAATGCAGACTCCTTCCTCTAATACCTCTGACTGAGGGTGACATCAAAGTGGCTGTTGGCTGAGGCCCCAGTATGTCTCTCTGAATGCTTCAACACAAAGATGTTTTGCTTTAATTTGGAAGGGAGCTTGGTAGCAAGGAAGCTTCATTCTCTGCATGGAGGTGCCCTGTAGTGCGGTTGTACTGCAGGGGTGATAAGTGCACACAGAGACAAAGACCCCAACCAAATCCGTGATGCTTCCCTACTGACAACAGTGAAGGCTGGATCTAAATTGCATGATGTGGCAGCACTTTACAGCCACATCACACTCACTTTTTACTGGCTTTTACTGGCCTTCTCAGAGAAGAGGGCAAGCCCTGTCACCATCCCTAGAGGTGTTCAAGGGCACTTAATGCCATGGTCTGGTTGTTTAACTATGGCTGGGTACTAGGTTGGATTGGGTGATCTCGGAGGTCTCTTCCAACCTGGTTGATTCTGTGATCTTTAATGTCTCTGAGCAAAACCTGTAGGTGTATGTATGCACACAGCCAGAGAGGATAATCCTCCATACCATTAAGAGCCATACACTAAAGAGACATTCCAGCACCTCCTCTACCTGGGTACTCGCAGAGCTCTCTAATCCCTGTCACCCAGCAGGCTGTATTATATCCGTACTATCTAATTTCACAGCCTGTAAATTACAGGCATACTCTGCGTATCTTCAGCTCATTAGAGAAGGTTAATTTAAGCAGACAATCAACAAAAATACAGAAAACTAGTTTGGAAAGAAGATTCTGCTGTGTCTCTGGCAGACAATGAATTCACAACCCCAACATCTGCCAGCACTACAGAGGAAATGCTGGAGGAAAGGAGGTGAAAAAAAAACAAGAGAGGGAAAAAAAAAAGGGAAGAAAGAAACTCATTGCTGCTCCCTCTGATGAATGGCAGATTTCCAATTAGCATTTTAATTACTCAAGCCAGACTTTCAGCTGGTTTGATGATCACAAGGAACTCCATAAGCAACAAGTCATCTTAGTTTGACAACAGGCGCTGAGGTAATGCATAACACTCTTAATGGCATTAGGCTGTGAGGTCTTGCTTCTCCCCTGGAAAAGTGTTAAACATTAACTGCCCTGAAGTTGTTGTTTATAGTTTTAGGAACTCCTTTGACCTATTTGAGAAACTGTTGCACCTGAGGCTGTGCTTCCTCTTCAAGCAGATCCTGCAGCAAATCCCTCAACAAGACCCTATACATATGAACCTGTACCACTTAGCTGAGCAAACCCTGCAGCAAAGCCATCCCATGGCTTTACTGATGGCTTTTCTATGCCCTTCACCTGAGTTAATCCTACAACAAACCTGTCCCAGGGGACTGATGGATGGGCCTCTCTCCACAGAAGGTGATAACTCAATCACGTTGTTTGTAAAACAAACCAAAAAGAGCAGAGCATTCTTTTAAGGACCTGAGCAGCACTGGAAAGTGCTGTGTCCTCTGGAGAGGAGGATGAGCAGCATGGTGGTTAGTTTTGTAGGTGAGAACTGCAGCTTTCACTATCCTGATAGTTTCACTCTGTTTCTGCACCACAATAACATGTCTAGAGAAGGGTGCTGAAGCTGGTGAGAGGCCTGGAGCACAGCTCTGTGAGGAGAGGCTGAGGGAGCTGGGGGTGTGCAGCCTGCAGAAGAGGAGGCTCAGGGCAGAGCTCATTGCTGTCTGCAACTACCTGAAGGGAGGCTGTAGCCAGGTGGGGTTGGGCTCTTCTGCCGGGCAAGCAGCAACAGAACAAGGGGACACAGTCTCAAACTGTGCCAGGGGAAGTCTAGGCTGGATGTCAGGAGGAAGTTCTTCCCAGAGAGAGTGATTGGCATTGGAATGGGCTGCCCAAGGAGGTGGTGGAGTCACCATCCCTGGAGGTGTTGAAGCAAAGCCTGGCTGAGGCACTTAGTGCCATGGTCTGGTTGACTGGCCAGGGCTGGGTGCTAGGTTGGACTGGATGAGCTTGAAGGTCTCTTCCAACCAGGTTGATTCTATGATTTGAGTTTTGCATGGGGCAGGTGGGATTTCAAGAAGCTTAAGAATTTGCTTGTTAACAGATGTGACAACACAGAGAGCTTCTTTAAGTCCATGCACTGACTTCCACACCTCACGGTTTGCCTTGAGGAGAAAAGCCAGGAGGTCAAAACATGCACTTTGAACCCACAACTAGGTGCTGAGGGTCCATAAATATCTCAGGGGATGGGGAACTGATATAAGCAAAGATCAATAAAGTGCTTAAAACCTCTGAGAATTCTGAGACTTAGCTTTAAGATTCCAAAGTGGTTGATTTGGGGATTTAGGTTATTCTAACCTTTTAATTTGAACAGATCTGAAAATGGCTCAGGCTGAGCACTGGGACCTCACAGGCCATCATTCTTCACTTTGATTGACAGGCTACTTCAGTCAGTTTTTTCCTCTCTTTTTGGTTTGCAGTGGGTTTTTTTTTTTTAATTTGGTTTTGTTGTTGTTGTTTTAGGTTGGTTTTTTTTTAGGTTTTGCTATTGTTGTTTTATTTGTTTGTTTTGTTTTGTTTTTCATTTGGTTTGTTGGTCTTATTTCTGGAAAGACTTCATTTTCTCTCATGTTTTTGGAAGACACTGGATGGCCACCATATGGCAGCCTCCTGTGGACAGACCTAGCATCATGGATGTACACAGATCATCTGGTGGAGAGAGGCTGCTGAAAGAGAAGTATTTACAGAGAGATAGAGCCCTGGTGCAGGAGGGCAAAGCTTGCTGCTGGATGCTTCAGGGCTCTTGCAACAGCCAAGAATCATAGAGTCATAGAATCAACCAGGTTGGAAGAGACCTCCAAGATCATCCAGTCCAACCTAGCACCCAGCCCTATCCAATCAGCTAGACCATGGCACTAAGTGCCTCATCCAGTCTTGGCTAGGAGCTTCTTGTGGCAGACGGTGTCAAAGGCTTTGCTGAAGTCCAAGTAGACTACATCCACAGCCTTCCCCACATTCACCAGGCAGGTAACCTGATCATAAAAGGAGATCAGGTTGGTGAGGCAGGACCTGCCCTTCCTAAACCCATGCTGGCTGGGCCTGATCCCTTGGCCATCCTGTAGGTGCTTTGTGATGGCACCCAAGATGACCTGTTCCATGACCTTGCCTGGCATTGCGGTCAGGCTCACAGGTCTGTAGTTTTCTGGCTCCTCCTTATGACCATTCTTGTGAGTGGGTATCACATTGGCCAGCTTCCAGTCTTCAGGGACCTCTCCAGTGAGCCAGGATGCTGTTCTCAAGCCAGGCTGCACACAGGCCCACTGTAAGCACCTTCACTCTTCTTCTGTAGGGTAAAACAATGCAAAGCAGAGAGCTGTGGCAAAGCTAACTTGACTACTGTAAGCTCTTCAGAGTGAACGTTTAAGGACTTGGAGTCTCTGCTGGTGTTTGCAGTCTGAATTTACCTGGTGCTGCATTACAGAGGAGATGGAGAAAAGGTCAAATCCCAGACAGGATAACCTGTTCTAACTGCCAGGCCCTTTGGCTTTCTTATTCTAGGCTCCTTTGAGATGGATGGTCCCATTTTAGCTAGGATTTTCCTCAGACCTTCTGCATATCAAGCCCTTATAACACTACATTTCTGCTGCTTGTTACATCCAGTGATGATGGCTTCCATATCTATCCTTCCACGATTCAGAACTCAAGTCAGCAAGACATTTCCCAGACATAATCTCCCTTGAAAAAGTCAGCAAGTCAGACTTTAATTAAGATAAAGAACAGCAAAAACCAGATAATTAAAACTTAGAGTTGCTTGCACAGATGAGAAAGGAAAAGCAGCTAGGTGCTGGAAAGAGCAGAGCATCTCAAGTTGGAATTCACCCACAGACAGGTCTTTTGCCCAGAAGGATGTAACATGGAAGATGGTAGTAGTGGTACCCAACAACAATTTAAATTAAATTGCCTATAAATGAATTTATCTGATGATTGCCCCAGTCTGAAGAGTCCCTCGTGCAGATGCTGATCTGGTCAGTGAAATGCAGTAGCTGTTACTTTAGTTATTCCATTTTCCACCACCCTAGGCCCTCAGGACAAAGCTGGAAGCAGACCTGTGAGAGTCCTGCTTTTGGGAACAATTATCTCTGTAGGGGCAGAGGTATGCTTGAAGAAAGCATTGATAGAAGGACAGGTTATAACAACAACAGCCATGGATATCCATCTAACCTACTACCCTGTCTTGACGTCAGGCAATATCTAAGAGCAGCATAAGAAGGCAGCAAATATATAGCAGTTTTTCCTCTAAATGTTCTTCCAGTCTCAGGAAAACTGTGAGGCAGAGAATCCCTGAGTTGTTTGTACTTGTCATTCCTTCAAGGATCTTTTTCCTTAGCTCCTGTTCCCTCTATCTTTGGAGGAGTCACTGCATGAACAATTTTCAGGTCCATGCTACTGCCACCCAGACCTCATCACTCCAAAGCACTCCCATTTTCAGAGAAGAATTTTGTTCTCTTCACCCTTCAGACTAATTCCTTTGCTCCTCTTCTCTAGTCACTTGACTCCACATGAAAGAATGAACATTTGTAGTCCCAGAATGCAGGGCAGACATCAAAGCACCCATCTGTGCAGCGGATCCAGACTGGTCTGCTGAACCATCACAACAGCTTAGGTGATTCTCTTTTGGTCTCTTCTCCCAGGCAAGCAGCAACAGAACAAGGGGACACAGTCTCAAGCTGTGCCAGGGGAGGTCTAGACTGGATGTCAGGAGGAAGTTCTTCCCAGAGAGAGTGATTGGCATTGGAATGGGCTGCCCAGGGAGGTGTTCAAGACTGGATGAGGCACTTAGTGCCATGGTCTGGTTGATTGGACAGGGCTGGGTGCTAGGTTGGACTGGATGAGCTTGGAGGTCTCTTCCAACCTGGTTGATTCTATGATTGTATCTCCAGAGCGGTGCTCAACTCCCAGCATTTTGTCCTGTCCTACCAGCCAGAGTGGTTTATTCAGAGCCTCACAGAAACTGCCAGACAAAACACTTCAGACTCCTTCCACCCTCTTCCTCTCTGTTTTTAGAAACTTTTAATTAGTCCCCAAGTCAGCACCATTATTAGTATTTGTTATTAAGTATTAAAATTGCTCACCCCCAGCTCCCTCTCCCTCTGCTTCCCTCTTCCAGCCCTTTGTTTTAATTGTTATATTTTTTCATCAGTGATCAGCCAAGCTTCCCTAATGATCTAGACTCATTTAAAGGGTTTATAACTCCGGCACAAAGCTCCAATAAAAAAGCGGCAGACTTGCTGGGAACCTCCTGGGGCTATTCAGCAGCCAGGAACACAAACTCATTTACTACTTGCCTCTTTCTCCCCTTTCCGCAGTCACAATCACCCACTCTGTCAAAATATCTTATTTTGCACACATAGAAAGCCCTCACATTTCCATTTCCAGGTCTTCTTCTGCCCCCCCTGCAATTCTTTTTCCCTAAGGATCAAGATGAGAGAACTGGAAAAAGCCTCACTGAGGCACGTGGTGGAGATAACAGCAAATAGGTTCAAACCCACTCTTTCCCCCACTCTTCTCCCTGCCCATGCCAGCATCTCTGACCCCTCTCCAGGGGGAATATATAAAGCATCATGGTGAGACAAAGGAAAATAATTCTCTGGCTGGATTTCTCCTGGACTATATTTAGCAATTTCAAGTTACCCTCCTAGAGATCCTAAAAGCCTTTCTTTTATGAACCTGCAGACCAGCATTGTCTTCCCCAGTGGTGTCCAGAGGTAGGACACAGGGTAAAGAACACAAACTTGAACATAGGAAGTTCCACCTAAACATGAGGAGGAATTTCTTTACTATCAGGATGGTGAAGCATCAGAACAGGCTGCTCAAAGGTGATGAAGTCATTCCAAACCTGCCTGAACACTGCCCTGTGCAACCTGCTCTAGGTGAACCTGTTTTGGCAGGGAGGTTGGACTAGATGATCTCCAGAGGCTCCTTCCAGCCTCTATCATTCTGTGATTCTGTGATCCCCCAGGGCTTTTCCACTCTCCAATGAATTTTATACACCAGACAAAGAGTTCTCGGCCAAACTCTTGGTCTCTTGGATGTGGCACTTGGTGCCATGGTCTAGCCTTGAGCTCTGTGGTAAAGGGTTGGACTTGATGATCTGTGAGGTCTCTTCCAACCTTGGTGATACTGTGATACTGTGATACTGTGATCCTGCTCTTGTAATCCAGCAGAAGACTCTCTTACACTGAGCCCCCCCAGTTCTTCCAGCTGCTACACTGGCCAAAGCCTTCACTTCAAAACTGTGGAGCAAAGGATACCATTAAATGTTCTGGCTTTGAAGTCACTATTACTTCCAGAAACCTGCCTGACAACATTACAACTGCAGTGACCATCCAAGTCACAATTGCATTGACAGAATGTACAAGCAACCTTTTGTTCTCACTTGAAAGGAGCTCAGCTGAAAGGCCGTCAATGTGCTCAGTCGTCTTCAAAAAGCCCGAATCATTTGGTGGGAATAAACAGTGGGAGCTCTTCATTTAGGCATTTGAAAAGGACACTTTCCCAAGGAACTTCAGCACTCTCCTTCTTAGTGTCCCTGCTGGACTCCTCGGAGAGACGATTTCTGGAGCTGCTTGAGCTCTTTTGACAAAGCCTTCTTATCAGCAGTTTGACTTCTGGGGGAAGAGATAAAGAGCAAAACAGAATCAAACAGCCCATCACAGTATTTCATGAGAGGTGGAAAGAATCATAATGTTTTGAGGTGTCTAAGCAAAAGCAACAGGTTTTCAACTTGGCTTCAAAGTGTAGCACACAAAGTGGGGGTCTATGGAGGATGCCTGACACTAGACAACTGGGTGGTGATACAAAGCTGTCTTCTCCTTGTTTCCAGCTGCTGCATTTAATTAAAAGAAAGCTAAACAATCCATTACATTAAATTACTTTCTGAACATTACTTTTCCACATAGGCAATTGAAATAGTTGCCACAGGGATGTTATCTGACCACAGATCAGAAAGGAGATAACCATTCCCAAAGTTATTGCACTCGTGCTTGAAGTATCACCCAGATGACCTGGTCACAAGGCACAAGACCAACCTCCACCTGGCTACAACCTCCCTTTAGGTAGTTGTAGACTGCAATGAGCTCTGCCCTGAGCCTCCTCTTCTGCAGGCTGCACACCCCCAGCTCCCTCAGCCTCTCCTCACACGGCTGTGCTCCAGGCCCCTCACCAGCTCTGTCTCACTTCTCTGGGCATGTTCCAGTATCTCAACATCTCTCTTGAATTGAGGAGCCCAGAACTGGACACAGCACTCAAGGCATGGCCTGATCACTGTTTAGTACAGGGGCAGAATAACCTCCCTTGTCCTGCTGGCCACACTGTTCCTGATCCAGGCCAAGATGCCTCAGGCTTTCCTGCCCACCCGGGCACACTGCTGGCTCATGTTCAGCTACTCTCTACCAGCATCTCCAGGTCTCTTTCTTCCTGGTTGCTCTCAGCTGCTCTGTCCCCAGCATGTAGCGCTGCTTGAGGTTGTTGTGGCCAAAGTGTAGCACTCTGCACTTGGCCTTGTTAAATCTCATCCCATTGGCCTCTGCCCACCCATCCACCTAGAGGGTAGAAGAGCCAAAAATATTTGGAGTCCTCCTCACATACTCAGCAGAGCATGGACGTTAGAGAGGGCCTTTAACTCATCAGGCCACAGAGCAGCCTTTGCCTTCTGGTATGGAGCTGTGGTTCTTCCCTAGGAACAAAGCCACCACCCAGACTCTAGCAGGAAAGGAGGAGATGGTGGTTAAGCCTTGCTCTGATTGATATTGTTGCACTGCAGGCAAGTCACCACCTGGCAGTGCTTCCATTTTTGTAACATTCATTTCTCAAAGCATCTACCAAAGCATGATTGACTCATGGCAAGACCAATCTGGACTGACTTCAGGAGCAGAACAGAACAAACCCAACATACTGGCTCTGCTTTGTTACAGCTATGCCCTTATTTTCCACACTGTGCACCATTTTCCCTCTGAGAAAATTGTTGCCAAGTGGCTGTTTTGAACATGGTTGAGTGCAGATTGCTACAGGAGAGACAGGCTTCTGCTTCTGCCTTACAGACTATTTTTGCTTTATTCCCCATCTCAGTCAGAAGCATTCAGAGGGTAAGTATCTGTTTGCTGTTTGTGCATAACACATCATGGCATGAAACTGTCTTTTCTTCCCTCATTTGCAGCATTTGCACCTCATCCTGTGGTGACCTCACAACAGCACCATGGACCTTTATGACCACAAAGCTCCAGTGTTGTCATTCTCCCTTGGCTAGCCCTGCAGAAGCAACATGCCATTGGCTTTGGTTTGGTCAGCACACAGCAGGAAATGCTTTCGCTGGTTGGAACTGGTGTGACACTTTCACTCTCCCTCACATTTCCCCTATTTTAAGGAAATCTATATTGCAGAGTTGCATTTTCAGTTATCCTTTTAACCCAAGTGGCATCAGCTAAATCATTCAGGGGTCTTACCCAGATACATATCCTGCTCAGGTACCAGACATCTTCTGAACTAGCACATCTACTCGCTGCTCTCAAGGATACAGGGAATATGAGACAGGAGTCACAGATTATATTAGTGGTCATGAGAGAGGAAGAAGGAAGCTCAAGTTATATCTACACTTTATTGTGGTCATAGCAAACATCAGGTTTTTGATTATGCAAGCAATAATACCCCACATGAGTGGCACTCCCTTAGGCCCCATCTTCATACAAAGATGTTCATCTTTCAGTCTCAGAGAGAAATGAAAATCACACCTCACACTGGGGACTAATACTTTGCAAAAGAACCAGAAGCCAACCCAAAAGGCTTGACCAAAAGGTCAACTAAGTTGACTTCTAACTCACAGAATCACAGAATGGTTTTGTGATGGTTTACATAGGAAGGGACCTGAAAGATCATCTACTTCCAATCCTGCTGCCAGGAGCAGGGACATTTTCCACTAGCCCAGGTTGCTCAAAGCCTCATCCAACCTGGTCTCGAACACTTCCAGAGAGGGAACATCCACAACTTCTTCCCTGGGCAACCTGTTCTAGGGTCTCATCACCCTCACTGTAAATAATTTCTTCCTAATATCCAGCTTAAATCTGCCCTCTTCCAGCTTAAAACCATTTCTCCTCACCCTATCACTACAAGCCCTTGTAAAAAGTCCCTTCCCAGCTTTCTTACAGGCCTCCTTCAGGTACTGTTTTGGCTTTATTTTCCTCTTTGCCTATCTTTAACACTCCCTTCCACCTCTCCCTTTCCCCAGAAATACAGGTTATTCCTCCTCAAGGATTTCAGCCCTTCTCTTAATTTTCAGTGCTCATCATACTGTACTTCCCTGACAGTACTGGGCAAAGATGGGAGTAAAAGAATGATGTTTTTTAAGCCCTGCAGTTAGGCCCTCAGTGTTTCCAGCATCTGACTCTAGCCTGAAAAGGTGTGAATCAAAGTCTGGTTTCCCATGTGGTCATGCCAGATGGTTGGCTCAAACCCCATCATTTCTTTAGAGCAAAACTCACCAGACACAGACAGTAACCATAAGACACATCAGAAACTTGAATCTCCTATAACTTAGACTGCCAACACCCATGCAAAAAGATACTTCACCCCACTACTTGCTCCTCAAGGATGGTTTCTTTGTCAAGTATGTCCTGAAACATTTCAAGTAGATGATAAAAATATTTTGCTAGTTAGCCTGCATCTTCTCAATCTAAAAGGTCACAGAATGTCTTGATGCTACTTCTGAACTTCACTTCTCAAGTGACATTCAAGGATCATTTCACATTCCCTAAAAGGCAGGGCTCCTTCCAAGGAATGCTTGAAAACAGCTATGTAGAACAACTGATCCCATGCTACTGTTACTTGGTTGAGCAGTGGGTTCTGGAATATGTTGGGGGTGGAGGTCTCTGACTATGTCTTGCTGTACCTTCAACAGAAGAATTAGGAATGCTGAGTAAGTTTCTGGTGAAATTGTGAAGGGAGTGGGAGAGAGAACATTATTCAGCAAAGCAAATTAAAACTTGAGGAAGGAAGGTGTTGAAAGCAATCATATGCTCGAGAAACCTGGCACTGCATATTTAGTGACCACAAGAGGTCAGGACGTCAGTTTTCCATTACCTCTTAAAAGCAACATCTCTAAGAGCCTGCAGCCAGGATATCATTTTAGGTGTGATTGTTCAGTTAAGAGATTCCATCTTTAAGCATTCCTCAACAGCTTCTGCATATGGCTCTTCAGCAGCAAGGGTCACTGCAGGAGTGACAGTCTTCCTCTCTCTGCACTTGCTTCTAGCTGTATAATAGCCAAGTTTGGTTTTGTTCATGTTCTAGATCTTGCTCCTCAGTTTGAAGTTAAACAACAGTAATAAACTTTGTACTAAAACCCACAATCAACACCTCCACTTCCCTGGCACAGTGAAGCTCCATTGATCAAGAATAAATCATGCTGATGACAAAGCTGTCTCCAGTGTGACCCAATGACATGGAGTTTTGTCCTACAGAAGCTGTCAAGAATCTCAAACCTCCCTTCTCTCCCTTCCAAATGCACTTCTCCAGCATGAATAAAGGTCAGCAGAGGAGACAGGAAATGTATTACACATTTCACCTACAAATTAAGATACTTTTGTGCAAATGGCAGTTCTCTTTCTGTGTTAGGGAGACAGAGAGAAAAAGAGCTCTATGACAGATCAAGGGAGGGTCTCCTTCCTCTCTACTCTGCCCTGGTGAGACCCCATCATGAGTACTATCTTCAGTTTTGGGCTCCCTAGTTTAAGAGGGACAGGGATCTGCTGGAGAGGGTCCAGAGGAGAGCTACAAGGATAATTAAGGGACTGGAGGGCACTGCAGGGCACTGCCTTATGAGGAGAGGCTGAGGGACCTGGGACTTCTTAGTCTGGAGAAGAGAAGACTGAGAGGGGATTTATTCAATGTTTCTAACTATCTGAGGGCTGGGGGGCAGAAAAGGGGCGGGGGAGGCAGGCTCTGCTTACTTGCTCTCTGGGGTAGGACAAGGAGCAATGAGTGTAAATTGCAGCACAGGAGGTTCCACCTCAACACAAGGGGGAACCTCTTTAACTGTCCCAGAGCACTGGAACAGGCTTCCCAGAGAGGTTGTGGAGTCTCCTTCTCTGGAGACTTTCAAGGCCTGTCTGGATGTGTTCCTCTGTGATCTGTGTTAGATTTTATTGTCCTGCTCTGGCAGGGGGATGGACTGGATGATCTCCTTGGGTCCCTTCCAACCCCTAACATCCTGTGAAAGAATAATATCCTATAGACAGAAGGCTTCAAAGAGACCTTGTAGTAGCCTTCCAGTATCTGAAAGGGACCTACAGGAAGGCTGGGGAGGGACTATTGACAAGGTTTTCTAACAGCAGAGGGCAGATTTAAATTAGATGTTAGGAAGAAATTCTTCACAATGAGGGTGGTGAGACACTGGCACAGGTTGCCCAGGGAGGTTGTGGCTGCTCCCTCCATGGAGGTGTTCAAGGCCAGGTTGGATGCGTCCTTGAGTGACCTGTTCTAGTGGGAGGTGTCCCTGCCTATGGCAGGGGGTTGGAATTGGATGAGCTTTGAGGTCCCTTCCAACCTAAACCTATGATTCTTTATTTCCATAGCTACAAGAACAATATAAAATCCTACACACCCCTCCTCTGAGAACCACCTTTTATTAATGTACTTCTAGAGAGTGTCCTGGCCAGGCACTAACTGGGCTTGACCCAGTTTGCTGTATAGAACCACATAATGGCTGTGATCTTGGATGATGAATTTTTCATGCCTAGGTTTGCTTCATGGGAAGGCCCAGCCTCGGTGCCCATCTCTGCTCCCTTTAGCAGGTCCTGCTTTGTAAAACTGCAGTTTATTTACTTTCTATGGTGCCAAGAAAGTCTTTTCTTTTTTTTTTTTAATATATAAAAAAAAGCAGAAGTATTAAGCTACTTCTAGTATAATACCTCTAAATGCCAAGTCCGTGCGAGGGAATTTTAACTTGGTTAATCTGACACAAATGAAAAACTATTCAAGGCTTGAGGTGACTGCAAAGTTTAGTGTCACAGCTTTTCTGGTAGGGGAGAAAAAGGGTTCTCAACCAAATTTCATTTGAACACTTCAAGTTATTTATTTCCTTTAAAGTAAAGTGTTGGGCATGATTTAAAGACACAGCAGCACCTGAACTAACTAAGAGTCCTGCTCAGTGTTGGGGGTTAGATGGGGCAGAAAGAAAGGCAGAAAGGATGAAGTGTTCTCACTATATTGGGGCAGGGAGCGTGTGTGTGGGATGGATCCTGTGTGTTTACTCGTGGCTGAGATGAAAATGTCATTCTCATCAGAGCTAAACTTCAGTAGAAAAGACTGCTATCATTCCTGTGACTATTACCTGCAGAGGAAAATGGGAAGGAGAAGCTGACTGTGATACAGACAGCTGAGATCATTCCTTTGCTTGTTCAAAACCATTGCATCTGGATTGGAGACATCTTTGGAATGCTCTTCAACCTTAAATGCTTTCATGGTTTAATTTCTTTTTTATTTGCATGTCTAGAGGAAAAAGGCAATAGGACAAAAGTCAACAGGATCTGCTAGAATTAAGCTATGCCTGTGCTTAGAGGGGTGGCCCCAGTGTTAGGCCAGTGGATAAGCTTCAAAGCTCAGAGCGATAACTGAGGAGACTTCAGATCTATGATGTGATGTGGTGGAGTCTTAGCATCTTTTTCTCCTTGAAGGAGTGAGAGGCTAGGGGTACACGTGTGTTATTTTCACTGCTCAGCAGCATCTAGGATAAATGGGCTGAAGTTCCTCTCCAACAATCATATACCAGGTTTTTCCCTCCAACAATCATATACCAGGTTTTCCCCTCCAACAATCACATACCAGGTTTTCCACAACTGAACTGAAACCCATGATTCATAATCAGATTCGTCTGTGAAGTGCTCTCCTAATTGATCAGACAGAGACCAATTCCAGTGTGGGAAACTGAACCCTGAGAAAATTAATTACCCACCAGGCTAAACCCATTTCCTTTGGTCCAAGTACAGCTTATTGTATGTTACTGAGAGATGACTAGCTGTCGAGAGAAAGGCAATGCTATAATTCTTTCTAGGACACGCTACATTGGAAGCAGATAAACTGCTGCTGGCTGAGGGCAGTGGCTATGCAGAGCGGTGGCTAGCACAGGGAAAGGGGTAAAGGGACAGTAAATACACAACAAAGAGGCTCAGAGGGAGGAGAGATAACGGCAAGTAGAAAATATACCAATTTTAATCTCCCAGGGATTAGTCACTACAGAGCTTGCCTTTGGGGACAAGGGGTTTTAACATGCGCTGTGCATATTTGGTGCTCATTTTACACCGGTGAGATGTGGAGGAATGTCACAGACCCTGAGCAAAAGGCAGAGTAGGAATGAGATCTTTTTTTTTTGCTGTGGTGCTCTGGTAATGAGGCTACTGCACTTAGCAGGTCTCCACAGCCTCGGGGCGAGAAGGTTTAGAGTAAATGCTGTAACTAAGCAGAGAGCACCAGAGAGTAAAAGTAGATTCTCTTCTCTCCTTTAGGCTGAAGACATGCAGAAGATCCAGAGGCTCAGGAGTGGCTCCAAATGAATGGGAATGAGAATGTTGCACACTGATGTAGCACAGCCCATCAAGTCTCACCCCATGGAAATCACTTCTCTTGCTGCCACTCCTTTCATTTATAAGGGTCCCTGACATTTGGATCCCAAACTCAAAGCCCTCCAAGACAGGAGTTGTTACAGATTTTTTAATTAAAGTCAACTGGGTAATGAAAATAGCAGGAGGATGTTCCCACCCTGGGAACGGATAAATTAAGGCTCACAGCAAAGATGACAGACATGGAGGCTGTGAGGGGAGCAGATTTTAGATGGAAATTCTAATGACTGCCATCTTTAAGCTAATGACATCCTGCCCACACAACTCTGCCAGCTTGGAGGCTAGCAAAATAACTGCAATAGGAATATGGATCTCCTCCTTTATAGACTGTGGCTCAAGAGAGACAAACAAACATTAGTGTTACAGGATATCCAGGCCTGCAATCCCCTGACAGTAAGAGCCAGCTACTTCCCAGCTGCTCCAGGTTAATAGAAATACTTCCTTGGCCAGACCCCAGCACAAACCAAAATAGGATTTATAGCCAGAGTAAAGCTAATCAAAGAAAAAGGACAAAGGTTTATCAGTAGCCAGAACTTTTCAGAAGCAAAGAAGTTAGTGATGTCTGGGTCAACAATATTCTCTTGCTTCAGAGAGCCCTCAATGCAGATTGCTTGGGGAATTCCTTACCCTGATGGAAAGTTTTAACCCTTTGACTTTTGAAAGGGCAGGATTTAGATTCAGGTGTGTTTATTGGAAAAAAACCCTCAAATTCAACCAAAATAATCTCTCTGCTGCTGCTAGCCTTTTATCAGCAGCTGTGCGGATGTGCTCAGGAGCTCTGTGTAAATGCAGTGTACTTAAGAAAGAAAGGTTGAGCAGAATGATCTCTTCAAATGCAGATGTTAGGCTTCTCTAAAGCCCTGGAGATCAAGGATCATGGAGCTGGGTTAAGGCTCCTAGCCTGCTTTCCTCTCTATCCACCTTTGCTCCAACAAAGAGGATGGCATCACTGAGAACCAGGCTCAGTGTGTTTCTCAGAGGAAAATAAAGCACCACAGCAATTCCTAACAGTTCAGTGTGGAATTTTCTTCTTAGGACAGGATATTCCTTTTGACATACACTGCAACAGAGACCTTAGTTCCCAAAACCCCAAGTGCTTCAGAGCTCTATCTTCCCAGAAGGAGAAAAGGATTTGAGGATCTTAGTTGATGGGAGGTTGACCATGAGCCAGCAATGTGCTCTTGTGGCCAGGAGGGCCAACGCCATTCTGGGGTGGATTAGAAGGGCTGTGGTTAGCAGGTCAAGAGAGGTTCTCCTGCCCCTCTACCCTGCCCTGGTGAGGCCATGTCAGGAGTACTGTGTCCAGTTCTGTGCCCCCCATGTCAAGAGGGACATAGAACTGCTTGAGAGAGTCCAGCACAGAGCCACAAAGATGATGAAGGGAATGGAACATCTCTGTTATGAGGAAAGCCTGAGAGAGCTGGGGCTGTGCTGCTTGGAGAAGAGGAGACTGAGAGGTGATCTCATCAATGTTGATAAAGTTGTGCAGGGTGAGTGCCAGGAGGCTGGAGCCAGGCTCTGCTGGGTGATGCCAAATGACAGCACAAGGGCCAGTGGTGGAAGCTGAGGCACAGGAAGTTTCTTGTAAGCATGAGGAGGATTCTTTTCCCTGTGAGGGTGATAAAAGATAGGCACAGGCTGCCCAGGGGGGTTGTGTTGTCTCCCTCTCTGGAGATACTCAAACCCCAACTGGATGCATTCCTGTGTGATTTGCTCTAGATGATCCTACTCTGGCAGAGGAGCTGGACTGGATGAGCTTTTGAGATCCCACCCAGCTCCTGACATCCTGTGATTCTATGTGTTGGGAGCAGAAGAGAAGCTGCTATGGAACAGGGAGAGCAACTTGTGTGAGACTACTTTAAGAGGTGTGGAAATAAACATGTAACAAAGAAAATTGGAGAGAGGTTTCCACCAAATTAATAACATGGAGGTAATAGCTATTCTATTTAGCACCTCTTATTTTGGCTGTGACACAGCCAAGGTGCAATAGAGCTAGAAATCAGAATGGATGGAAGCTCATCCATTGATTTTTATGGCTACTGTTAGTTTCTCATAGATCCTTATAGTCTAAGTAAACACCACACTATCTACCTCTTAAACTAAATTTCACAGCTCCTTGATTCTCTTGAGGCAGCAATAGTTTTCTTTTTGGTTTTGGTTTGGGTTTTTTTTAACCCTTTTAGTGCATTGAACCCAACTCTTCTCCTTCTGTGGTTACAACAGGAACACTACAAAAGTCAAGAGCTGTCTGAACTGAAAGAACAGGGCTTTCTGAAGGAGGCAAATCGTCATGGCTATGAACTCTCAGTCATTTAGAGGCAAATGTGTGTCTCTCTGCAAGTAAAAAACAGCCAAGAGAATGTTGGTGAGTTAGTGTGTGCGATGGTTTGAGTGTTACCCACCCCCCCACACTTTGGAAATCACCCAGACTAGACTCAGCTGACTCTGGAAATTGAATGAGGCTTATATTTACAGCTTAGCTCAATAGACAAGCAGATATTTACAGTATGCACAGTTATAGACAGAAATACAAGGTAAAAGGTAATACAGAAACACAACAGCCCTCCCAGAAACCTGAGTCCCCAAAAGGGGCTCTCAACTGCTCTTCCACCTTTTCCCACCCCTCTCAACCTCACCCCAGTCCCAAGGAAGAATGAAGGTTTGGCCAGGGGGGTTAGGAATCAAAGTGGATTAATCAGAGAGATGGCAGAAAGGCAAGAGAGAAGTGCAGCTCAGGCAATGTCCTAAGAAAAAGAAGTGCCTGATCTATGTTTGGATTGTTGTTCTTATACATCTCAACAAACCTATGAGTGAAGCAGACATCAGCCTTGTTTTCCCTTCACAGCCTGTAATCTACTTTTTCTCACCAAAATATTCTAGCTAGTTTCAAGCTAGCATACTGTGGCAGGTGAGGAACTTCCCCCACCCCACACTGTTGAATGTACCAGACTAGCTCAGATGGGTTGGAAGCAAGATGAAGCTGTATTTACAGCAAAGCAAGGCTCACAAGCATATATATACACAAGTATTTACAATTAAGAAATAATATAGAAATCCAAACTCCCTCCCAGACAAAGGAAACTACCCAGAGGGGGCTCAAAACTACCCTCTCTTTCTCCCTCTACTTTCCCAGCTAGCTGAGCAAAACTAACCAGCACAGCTTACTCTATTATTTGTTAGTGAAGAGATATTAGAGTAAAGATGAAGCAAAAGGAAGCAGTGTCCTGGAACAAAGTGGGACAAATTGCTTACTGTTTGGCTTTTTATCCCTTTCAGCAAGCCAATGAATGATACAGATTTCATCATTAATTTTTATTTACAACCAATGCTCTAATTTCTCTCATTAAATTATTCTAATTAGCCTCAAACCAGCACAGTTATGTCAGTTTAGCATGCCACAACCCATCAGCTGGGCTACCATAACAGGGCTTGTATCCATGCATCACTTCACCCTTGGATAGATTGCAAACCCATATTGCTCAGCTGTAGCTACCCTTTTCTATGTTCTTTTGTCCCTCACCTTTTCTTTCAATAGGAAAAGAAAACCAAACAAGTAAGTAAGTAATATGCAACCAGGTGGGGTTGGTCTCTTCTGCCAGGAAGCCAGCAACAGAACAAGGGGACACAGTCTCAAGTCGTGCTGGAGAAGGTCTAGGCTGGATGTTAGGAGGAAGGTGTTGGCAGAGAGAGTGACTGGCATTGGAATGGGCTGCCCAGGGAGGTGGTGGAGTCGCTGTCCATGGAGGTGTTCAAGCGCAGCCTGTATGAAGCATTTAGTGCCATGGTCTAGTTGATTGGACAGGGCTGGGTGCTAGGCTGGACTGGATGAGCTTGGAGGTCTCTTCAAACTTGGATGATTCTATGACTCTATGATGCTTTCTTTAAAAAGTTGAGAGCTGTTTTCTAACTTCTCACTAATTCATTTACCATCCAAAAAGACTGAGAAAAGACCAAAATGCTTTGACTGAACAGAAATTCAGGAGAGTAGTTTGAGGTGAACAGTGACTCTGCCAGTGAAGGTTTCTGCTCTGTGTGCAGCTCACCTGGCCATTCATCCAGTGCCCACTGAGGGGGAAAGGAGATGAGATATTACTCCATTATAGTCTGGAATGTATAATTCATACAATGCCAATGAAATAATGATAAATGACTGAACTGTTCACAAAGGCCATTCTTCACACTTTAGCCCATTTTAAAACAAGAGAAAAAAAGCTTTCTCTTTTCTTTTGTTCTTAACTTCCTCTTAATGACTCTCCTCCCTCTTTGCCTTCATTCCCTGGGCAGCCACCTGGCAGAGATGCTGTAAAAAGGCAGAGAACAGTTATGTGAGAAGTCTAAACCTCTGTCTCTATCCTCGTGGACATGCTAGTGTCTATGCATGTGCATACTTGCATTGTAAGCATGCAGCCAGCTCTCTTGACATGAATCCACCTACCATTTGAGCTGTTTAAGATCATCTGTGGTCACTGTGCTGGTTTGAGGCTAAATTGGAATATTTTAATGAGAAAAATTAGATGATAGGCTGTGAAAAGGAAACAATGGTGTTGTCTACTGCACTCATAGGTTCGCTGAGACATATAAAAACAAGAACACAAACAAAGATAAGGCAGAGAAAGTGTCTGTATGCTAGAGTTGGTGTCTGGTTTTTTTCTCCCTGGGCTTCTGTGTAACCCAACTAATCTTTCAGCTTTTTACCCCCCTGGCTGATCCTCCAAACTTATCTTGCACGTAAGGCAAACTCTGGGATGAGGTAGAGGGGTGGAAAGAACGTGGAAGGGTAATTGGGAGCCCCTCCTGGGGACTCTGATTTCTAGGGGGGTATTATGTTTCTACGTTACTTTTAACTTATATATTTCTGTATGTAACCATAAATATTGTAAATCCCTGCTTGTATATTGTGCTAAACTGTGAATATAAAGCTTCATTCCTTAAATTTAAGCCGGCTGAGTCTGGCCTGGGTGATTTCATGAGACTAAGGGGACAGGTAACTTTCAAGCCATCACAGTCATGGTCTTGTTCTAGGATTTGTTTGTGCTTTAGTTTCCTCCTCTGTTCACTGAAGAGGGGGACTAGGAGTAAGAGACATAGGAATTTTCCACCTAAATATGAGGAGGAAGTGCTTTGAGGATGGTAGAACACTGGAACAGGCTGTCCAGAGAGCTAGTGGACTCCATCTCTAAAGTTATTCCAAACCCATCTGGATGCCATCCTGTGCAACCTGCTCTAGATGTGAACATACTCTGGCAGGGAGGTTGGGCTAAATGATCTCCAGAGGTCCCTTCCAACCACCACCATGCTGGGATTCTGTTAAGGATGATAGCATATGATAAGTAAGTTTCTCAGTTGCTTTGGTCACTTGTTTGGCTTACGTAGAATCATAGAATCAGTCAGGGTTGGAAGGGACCACAAGATCAGCCAGTCCCAACCCCTCTGCCATGGGCAGGGACACCTCATACTAGATCAGGCTGGACAGAACCCCATCCAGCCTGGCCTTAAACACCTCTAGGGATGGGGACTCAACCACCTCCCTGGGTAACCCATTCTAGGCTCTCAGCACTCTCATGCTGAACAGCTCCCTTCTCACATCCAGTCTTAACCCACCCACCTCCAGCTTTGCTCCATTCCCTCATGTCCTATCTCTACCTGATAGCCTAAAAAGTCCCTCCCCAGCTTTTTTGTAGGCCACCTTCAGATACTGGAAGGCCACATAAGACTGAGAGAAGCACATGGGAAATGTGAGGTTCTTGCATATGCACTGCTCCTTGGGGGCCACAAAAGCAAACTCGTCCTTATAAATTCTTGGGCTGGATGGGGAAGCTTTTCAACTCTAGACAAGTCCACCTGGCCCTGCCTGGGCAGTTGGAGTTCTTTATCCCTGGGAAAAGCAACCAGCAGATGAGCAACTGCTGGAAACAGGAGTTGGTAAAGAAATTGCACCTTGAAGAGCTCCAGCTTGGTTAGATTGATTGCGAGCAGAAGAAGTATTAGTCATCCCTTGCTCTGAGCCCTTGTACAGGGGTAATCTAAACCCGAAGAAAAACTTGTAAAGATCACAGCACACAGATGGATGGGCAGAAGGCTAGATAGATCATGGGCAGAAGGCTAGAGAGATCATGGGCAGAAGTAACAGTTTAAAATTACACTTCTGTTTGCGACCTCATTTCCAAAAGTCCTGAGTGTTCATTTCAGTGGAACACGCAGTGGGAGCAGTCCTCTGGGGAATGAGTCTGGAGGCAGGTGTCTGCAGGTAGAAACCTATTTTTGCAAATCATGTACATTTGGAAAGATGAGAAAGCACCAGCCAAGGATGTTTGCTAAAGGTCGAAGCTTCTCTTTTTGCTGGAGCTTTCCCCCTCTGCTCGCTTTTATTTCCCGATACTCCCCAAGGACGTATTGAAACTCCATAGCTTTGAGCACATTTCTTTGTCCTGCTTAATCATTGTCAGCAGCCAAAAAAATGAGATAATGGAGACCCATCTTGGGGACTCCAAGATCCTGATTGTTCAGAAAGGTCAAAGAAAAACTAGGCTTCTAATCTTTGCAAAAGAAGAGATTAGCAGGCAGTCTTGCTGAGATGTTGGGTGGGGGGGGAGAGTAAAAGGAAAAAAGAGAAGAAAGGTGACAGAAAGCTATTTAGGTTTGGCTTCCATGCAAGGAGCTAGAAACCATGAAACAAATCCATGACACTGAAAAGAAAGGAGGAAGAAAATTCCTCAGCAGAATATGCAGGCAGCGTGAGGACCAACTGGCAAGAAATATGAAAAGAAATGAGCTAAGGGCCAAATATATTCTGGGATAAAATCTGTCCAACATTCAAGGTTGCTGGCCTTCACCTCTGATTCCTATGGGAGACTGCTATTGTGGCTGAAAATAGGAACAGGGTAGACAGAAAGACTGGATGGGGGTTCTTCCTCATTAGTTTATACAAGTTAAAGTTGACTGACAAGGCTCAGCTCATTGTCTGGGCTTCCTCTGCAGTACTAAGAGGAGCTGTCACCCACGAATGGCAATTCCACCCATCAGAGGAGTAACTGATGCAGAGAGAAGAGATAATAAACTGTAGAGGTTCTCATCTGTCTTTCTTGGTTAAGAAACAAAGCACCCAGGGGAATAAGTTCAGGGTAGGGGGTTAATCCTAGCTCTTCCAACTGAGAAATACCCCACCCAGAAGCCTCTGAAGAGTCCTTTACGATTGGAGCAGATGCTGGAATTATAGAGTCCTGTCCTATGGTCTCATCTCATGCACCTGTTATGGAAGGACCAGAAAATGCAAGAGCAGAGATTAAATGTGAGAGGCTGACTCATGCACAACACATAATCACATTTTCTAGCTCTACTTAAGTCTCTACAACACTGGAATGATAAAGAAGTGATTCCTGTTCCACTTTTGAAGATGTTCTGGCATCAGAATAGAGAAGAATCTGGGAGCAAAGACTTTAAAACGTTCAGGCCCAGATTTCAAGTTTTGGAGGTTTAAAGTTATTTTATGCTCTAAGTTTGGCTTTGTCCCTGCCCATGGCAGGGGGGGTTGGAACTAGATGATCCTTGTGGTCCCTTCCAACCCTGACTGATTCTATGATTCTAAATCTTTAGTAGCTGCTAGAACCAGGCAGAGTCTCCAAACCTTTGGAAGTATTCCTAGTGCAAGAAATTACCAATTCCCATATTTATGTTGCTTTTGATGTTTTTGACACTGAGGAACAAGCTGTCTTCATTTAAATGAGAGGAGAAAAGTATCTCCTACAAATGATGCCATTTCTTTTCTCCATTATACTTCCCTCCCCCCCCCCCCCCCCCCCGCATCTTCTGGCAGTGCTGTTACAAAACCAACAGCAAACGGTCGAGTGGAACAGCAAAGACAATAACTTTAATGGAAAGGAATTGGGAACTGGAAGATGACACAGATTGCATTAAGGGGAGAAAAAAACCCACGTGAAATAATATTTAATTTCTCTGGTCATAAATAATATGTCCGCCCACATTACAAGCACATCAAAGATGACAGGAAAAATAGTCAGTGACATGAGAAAACATCATTATTTCTTCATTAAATGTTTTAAATCTTTGTAAGAGGGGAGAAAAAAAAAACAACATCAAAAAAAAAACCCTGACAAGCAAAAATGTATCAGCTGAAGGGCCAGTGGAGAAATGAATTAGGAGTCTGTAAGCGTGCAGATGCGGAAATCAAAGGGAAAGAAAAAAACCTCTGCCATAGGCAAAACTTTGACTGGTGTTAGAATCCCAGTTCCACTTCAGGAAGGGAGTGGAAGTGCTGCTGGTGGACAGCATTCAATCATCAGTAGGCACCATATGTTTACATCAGGGCTGCCTTTCTAGGTGAAAAAAAAAAAGGGGATCTGGTCTCCTTGGAACGTCTGCTGGGCAAAGAGGATTCTCACGCAGCAAACACTATGCCTCGCAGAGTGCATCGAGCCAAATGCAGAACTAAAGGCAGTGGTTTTCTGATGTTGGTTTCACAGGAAGCCACTGGAAATCTGGGGAGGTCATGGAAGGTGTGGATTTGAATTGAAAAGCAGGGTTAGAGCCTGGCAGGTAAGCGTCAGTGGCATTGCAGGTCCAGTTGAGCAGCTTTATTTGCAATGGGATAAAAACTCTGCACATGTTACTAACCATCTCAATAGATTTAGCTCCCTTGTGCACACTGTCGCTAACCCTCTATGGTGCACAAAACCCCCAGCAGCGGGGACAAAAAGTGAAGACAAAATAGGCTCCATATGAAAGATGACCTTTAGGGGAGAGGAGATATATACTCCTGCATGTTTTTTCTTGTGTTTCTTCACTACACTCAGGGATAGCACCTCTGTGAGAACTCAGTGCTGAGATGCTGCTTGTTTCTGTCTCTCTAATGATCCATCCTCTTCATTCCTCTCCAGCCCTGATGGCCAGAACACATCTATTCAGGAAAACATTATCACCATCATTTCTGCTCCAAGACACACAGCATCACTCATCAACCAGAAGTCAAGGTCACGACACCCCCAAATGCACAACACTCATCTCTTCTGGTCTCAGTGCTGCTAAGAACCTCCCTCCTCACACAGGCACTAATGGCACCATTACTGCTCCCCTCCAGATTGCTTAACAGATGCTCTTGATAAATACCAGAGCAGCTGAGATTCTGTAGGAAATGAAGCGCGGCTGCTCGACTGCCAGAGTTGCTGGTGAAGGATAGGAGACACTTACAAGGTCTTTGGGATGGGTAGCACAAGAGCAAAAGGTATTTGGCCCTTTCATCAGCACTGAAGGGTCTAGAACTGGGTAATGGAAGTCATCCTAGAGGAAATAAGATGTGTGCCAGGTTATAGGACACATAGTAGCTGAACATGAGCCAGCAGTATGAACAGGTGGCCAAGAGAGCCAGTGGCATCCTGGCCTGGATCAGAAATAACGTGGCCAGAGGAAGGAGTTTATTCTGCCCTTGTACTCAGCACTGGTCAGGCCACACTTCGAGTACTGTGTCCAGTTCTGGGCTACTCAATTCAAGAAAGATGTTGAGATACTGGAACCTGTCCAGAGAAGGACAATGAAGCTGGTGAGGGGCCTGGAGCACAGCCCTGTGAGGAGAGGCTGAGGGAGCTGGGCTGGTCTCTTCTTGCAGGAGAGGTTGGTCTCTTCTGCCAGGCAACCAGAAAGAGAACAAGGGGACACAGTCTCAAGTTGTGCCAGGTGAGGCTTAGATGTTAGGAGGAAGTTGTTGTCAGAGAGAGTGATTGGCATTGGAATGGGCTGCCCAGGGAGGTGGCGGAGTCACCATCCGTGGACATGTTCAAGAAAAGCCTGGATGAGGCACTTAGTGCCATGGTCTGTTTGAATGGCCAGGGCTGGGTGCTAGGTTGGACTGAATGATCTTGGAGGTCTCTTCCAACCTGCTTGATTCTACGATCTGTGCAGTCATGAATTCACTGGAAGCCAACAACCACAGAATGTACAGTTTGAATAAGTATCTCCAGTGTCTCTGTGTTTGTTTATATGTGTACTTACATGTATATTTGAGAGGTTTTGGGGTTTTTTTATATTTGAATGTTAACGTTCTCAATGTATTTGCAAAGGCAAAATATAAACACCACATCAGCAAGACAGCAAGCTTGTTACAGTCCTTTTTAGCTACATAGTCAGAAATGTTTTCCAGGTGTTTCCTTCATCCACATTTAGTAACATCAAGGAATGGATAAATTGAGGCATGAACCAGATTTCCCCCTCCTTTTGACTTTCAAAAGTCAGTCAACCTTGCAAAATGGGCTGGCCTTGTGAAATCTTTCAGCAAGAGAAAACATGTTGTTTAAAACAACTTCCCTCTTGCAAAGCTGCTGTCCCCAGAAATAGAACAGCAAGATACAAAAGAGCAGAATGGCTGCAAAATTGGTTTTTTGTATGAAATGGAGGACTGCTGGTCTCTCTCCTTTTTGTCTTGCATTATCTCACTTCTAGATTAATCCAGTCTAGCCTAGTCTTAATCAACTTCCTCTTTAAACTTCTTTCAATATACTCAAACAACCTGTCTAATGTTTCTCCTCTGTCATTTCTCTCCCAACACACTTCTACTTTTTCTCCTCACTCTAACTCCTATCTCCCTGGACCCATCTAATCCTTCTGCTGGCAAAGGTGAGAAAACAGAGAGATGTGCTGCTGGAGCTATCAGCTCACCAGTAGTGAGGCAATAAGATGTGTGTCTGCAACCACCTGAGCATGGTTGGTAGCCAGGGGTAAAAAAAATGAAGCTGTTGAGAGGGTGAAGAGGGGTCTTCAGAGATGGAGAGGCAATGTGTAATGGAACGGAAATAGGAGAGGTGAGAGAAAATGAGATGGAAAAAATGAGGTGTGTGACACAGAGGAATTTAGCCAAAATGAGATTGTCATCAAGACTGCCACAGAAGGAGCAAGAAGGGGGAAAAACCAAACTTGCCACTGCAATTCCTCTCCCTTCACCAGCAGTGTCTCTCCCAGAGCACCCTCACTCGCCCACTGTGTACACACTTCACTTCTCAGTTGAGATTCTAGCTTTTGTCCTTTCAGCTTCAAACTGCACTTTGCTCTCTTTCCCTCTTGTTACTCATGTATTTGACTTCCACCTGTTCCATGTTGTGGGCAACATGAGCAGAGAGCTAAATAGTGGTAGGTGCAACTGGGTGTTACAGGAAAGTACATAAGGGGCCTGTGCAGACTATGGGGTGGGGAGCAGAATTCATTGCACAGGAACAAAATGGAGTCCTGATGTGATCACAGCTGTGTTTTAACTCTTCCTGCTACACTGTAATGTAAATTTATACCTCCACTTTTCCTCTGAAGTACAGGAGATTTTTACTGAGTATACCAAGGATAGGAAAGGGGGAAAGAGGAAGGAATGCTAAAGACAGAGGGAAGATGAATATTTTGAGAAGGGAAAGGTTCAGTTGTTGAGGTAGAAGCTTTAGTCAGAAAAATCAACTTCTATTTTTACAGAAACTCCCCTTCTGAATTGGAAGCAGCAGCTTAGACTCTTAAACCTTCCCATAGAAGTGGGATTGCATTAAAGAAAATAAAAATCACATGGAGACATCAAAATGCCTCAATGTGGAGCACTCTCTGCTACTACAAGCTATTTAAAATTAATGCCTTAATGTAATACACAATCCATACAAATTAGATTGGGGGAGGGGGGGAACGTGGAACTCAAGTGCCTTTCTGTTCTCAAAACATTTTGTCATAACCAAAATGAAATAAGAAGTCAAAACAATTCATTTTAACTATTCTTCGTCAAACATTTTATTGCAATTGACTTGTTGCTGTGAAACCTTCTGAGAAAAAAAAAATAACAAGCCCAAAACCTTTGGATTCCAACAGTAAACTGCTCAGGTTAAGAGCAGTTAAACAGCAGGAGAGGAGAAACATTTTCTGAAAGCCTCTTGGCTATCCATACAAGAGTAAAGGCACTGCAGAGGCCTCTTGCTTCTCCTCATCAGTCTGAAGGAGTTGATCTAATAGATGAGGGGGAATGGAAAATGCTCTTCTTGGGGAGGTAATACAACTCCATCCCACCACCCACCACCTTTGCATGTGCTGCTTCAGAAAAAATATGAGGCCCTTGATCCAGAGGGTTGAGCAGATGAGACTGAAGAGAATGATTTGCTTACAAAATCTCCCAGGGTATCTGAAGGGGACCTACAGGAAGGCTATGGAGGGACTATTTGGAAGGGTTTGTAGTGATAGGATAAGGGGCAATGGTTTGAAACTGAGCAGAGAAGAATTATGTTGGACATCAGGAGAAAGTTCTGCACAATGGAAGTGGTGGAATAGCAGAACAGGTAGTCCATGGCTGTGGTTAAAGCTCCATCCTAGGAAACACTGAAGATGAGATTTCACCTACCCACTGCAGCCCCTGCCCCACCACCCTCCCCTCCCGCTGCCCACAGCAGCCCCAGCCCCACCACCCTCCCCTCACTCTGCCCATAGCAGCCCCTGCCCCACCACCCTCCCCTCACTCTGCCCATAGCAGCCCCTGCCCCACCACCCTCCCCTCACTCTGCCCATAGCAGCCCCTGCCCCACCACCCTCCCCTCACTCTGCCCATAGCAGCCCCTGCCCCACCACCCTCCCCTCACTCTGCCCATAGCAGCCCCTGCCCCACCACCCTCCCCTCACTCTGCCCATAGCAGCCCCTGCCCCACCACCCTCCCCTCACTCTGCCCATAGCAGCCCCTGCCCCACCACCCTCCCCACACTCGGCACACAGCAGCCCCTGCCCCTGCTCCACCTCCACCACCCTCCCTAAACAGCCCTTCTCTACCACTATCCTTTTTTCACCCATCTCACAGCCTGAGGCAAGACTTCAACCTAACCAAGGCATCACCTAGAAAAACTCAGCTCCAGGAAGGAGGCTCAGCCAGCACCCGTGAGTGATGTTAGAGCAGTAATTGAGTTCATTGAGTTTGTCCCTATCTAACCGGGGGGCCAACCAGGCCCCCCGGCCTTTGAAATCCCCTCCACCATTCACCCAG
This sequence comes from Pogoniulus pusillus, assembly GCF_015220805.1. Taxonomy (NCBI): domain Eukaryota; kingdom Metazoa; phylum Chordata; class Aves; order Piciformes; family Lybiidae; genus Pogoniulus; species Pogoniulus pusillus. Next base: position 5,696,348 of record NC_087298.1, on the reverse strand, counting down.
TGCACACCACAAGGACTCACCGGTGATGATCTGAGGAGGATCCCTCTGCCCAATTGGGCAAACATAGGGCTTCTGCCCTTCCCGGGGCCGATTATAAAGGGGAGTGGGGAGGGAGGGCAAAGCGGTCACACCTGGGGTGGGAGGAGACTCCAACAGAGCCCAGGTGCTCTGAGTTTGGGGGAAAAATTAATTGTGGGGTGGGAAAGGGGCAGATACTGCTGAAAGCAGGGAGGTGGAGAGGAAAATGAGATGGAAAGGGAGAAGATGAGGTAAAATGGGAGATGGGGAGGAAAGGAGGGAGATGAAGGAGAAGTGAGATAAAACAATGAAAACTGGACTGCAGTGTTTGCACTGAAACAGCCTTTTCACGACTAACCCTTTGTCACTTCTGCTTGGAGTAGTAACCAGACATCTCCACTGGCTCACCATGTTGGCTGAAGAAGAGCAAGTCACACCTGCCTAAGATGAAAGCAGGAAATAAAGAGGAAAGCTAAGAAATAAAAATGAAAAACAAATACAAATGATATATATACACACAAAGTGTGAGGTCTTTCAGCAAGTTCTCCATGGGTCAGCAGTGTGGCCTTGTGGCCAAGAGGGTGATCGTGGGGTGCAACAAGAAAAGTGTGACCAGAAGGTCTAGGTAAGGTCTTCCCATCTACTTTGCCCTGGTGAGGCTACATTTGCAATACTGTGCCCAGTTTGGGGTTCCCCAGTTTGAGAGAGACAAATCTGATGCAGAGCAAGCATGATTAGTGGACTTGAGCATCTTCCCTCTGAACAGAGACTGAGAGCCCCAGGGCTGTTTAGCCCGGAGAAGCGAAGGCTGAGAGGGGATCTGATCAGTGTTTATGGATATGTGAGGGGTGGGTGTCAAGTGGAGGGGACCAAGCCCTTTTTGGTGGTGCACAGTAATAAGACAGGGAGCAATGGATACAAACTGGAACAGAGAAGGTTGCACCTCGATATGAGGAGAAACTTCTTTATAGTGAGGGTGCTGGAGCCCTGGAACAGGCTGCCCAGAGAGGTTGTGGGAGAGGTTGTGGACTCTCCTCTGGAGACTTTTCAAACCCATCTGGATGCATTCCTGTGCGGACTACCCTGGGTGAACCTGCTTTTGGCTGGAGGATTGGACTCAATGAGCTCTGGAGATCCCTTCCAACCTCTGGTGTTCTGTGATTCTATGATTCTAAGATCTCTCAGTCTGCACTGGGTCCTTGATAATTGCTTCTGTAACAGAGACTCTTTGAAGCCTACAGATCATTGCGTCCTAGCCCATGTCAGGTACATCTTTGACTAACATCCCAGACTGTGAATTACTCCTGCTAATCCTCTTCAGCTCAGCCCTGTTCCTCCCGCTTCTGTGAAATCCTGCAGAAGGACTACCAAATGCCAACAAAATGCAGTCCTGAGATGACATCAGATGCTACTTCATGCTGCTGAGTTACACACTGATGGAAAAGCACCTCCTCACTCACTTGGGACACCTTTAGGGGATGTCACTGGGGTCATGGGGAGCAATCTGTGCTGCTGCTTGGTGCCAGGAGGATGTGGTGTGAGTTGGCTGCTGTCTCACTTCATGGTAATTAACAGCCAGGTCTGCTGACTGTAAAGTGCAGTTGACTTTCAATGAGTTCACGGATCCACATGTCCGCCTCCTGTCTAAATTAAATTAGCAAAGCCACTGGGAAGCTTATCTTAAACCACTTCATCTTAAAATGCACACAAACACACTAAAGGCCACAGTCACATGCTGGAGTAAGTCTTTTGGGTCCAAGGACTTCGCTCTCCTGGGAATCAGGCCATTAAGTATGGATTTAAGTGCTTTGCTTTAGGCACTCAGATTTAATTTGTTTTTGTTGAACGGTTTACCATTGCTCTCCTTCTGCACCGAGGCTGCTGCCCAGGAGAAGGCAACGTGTCTCGGCCCCAGGTGGCTGCACTCACAGCTCTCAGCCCCTTTGCAAAGGCTCTGCTCTCAGGTGTTTGTGATCACCACGGCTCTGGATCAAAAAGAATCACCTGACACACCTGACATCTTGAGTGCTGCCTTCAGTTTTGGGCTCCTCAGCTTAAGAGGGACAGGGATCTGCTGGGGAGGGTCCAAGGCAGGGCTACAAGGATGTTTAGAGGACAGGAACACTGCCTTATGAGGAGAGGCTGAGGGACCTAGGGCTGCTTAGTCTGGAGAAGACTGAGAGGGGACTTAATACATGTCTATAAATATCTGAAGGCTGGGGGTCAGGAGTGGGGGACAGGCTCTACTCACTTGTTTCCTGGGACAGGACAAGGAGCAATGAGTGTAAGTTGCAGTACAAAAGGTTCCCCCTCAACATAAGGGGGAACCTCTTTACCTGTCACAGAGCACTGGCAAAGGCTCCCCAGAGAAGCTGTCTCCTTTTCTGGAGACCTTCAAGGCCTGACTGATGCGTTTCTCTGTGACCTGAGGTGGGTTGTATGATCCTCCTCGGGCAGGAGGGTTGAACTCAATGATCTCTTTGGGTCCCTTCCAACCCCTAACATCCTATGACCCTGTGACAGCAGCACTGCTTTTGTTTGCTGTCTGCTTCCAGGAACTCCCAGCCCCATGGCGCTGCAACAAGGCAAGGCTGCACGCTGCGGTGAGGGCTGGGCAGCTGGTGCCACCACCAGTTGAGGTGACATTCCCACTGTTTTGAGTTATGATAAAGATGTTATGTTCTAAATGTAACCTGTTTCATCCCATTTACTGCACTCATATCCCATATTTGAATGCATTGCAGGAAGAAGTGGTCAAACCCTGCAGATCTCAGCTGACAGCCACAGGAGGGGCAACTGAAAGGGGAGATGGCAGAACCACAGAATTCACTGGGTTTGAAGGGACCTTAAAAAGTCATCTAGTCCAACTCCCCTGCTGTAAGCAAGGTCATCCCCAGCTAGATCATGTTGCTCAGAGCCACATCAAGCCTGACCTTGAATATCTTCAGTAATGGAGCCTCCACCACCCCCTTCACTAACCTGCTCCAATGTTCCACCACCTTCAAAGTAAAGAACTTCTTCCTAATGTCCAATTTAAGTCTACCCTGCTCAAATTTCAAACCATTACCTGTTGTCCTTTTGCTACAAGCCCTTCTAAACAGCAGTCCCCTCTCTCCAGCTTTCCGTTAAGCCTCTTTCAGGTACTGGAAAACCACTGTAAGACCTTCCCAGAGCCTTCTCTTGTCCAGGCTAAACAGACCCAACTCTCTCAGCCTGTCTTGATAGGAGAACTGCACCAGCCCTCTGATCACTTTTGTGTCCCTCTTCTGGACAGTCTCCATCAGGTACATGTTCTTGTGCTGACGTCCCCAGAGCTGGACACAATAGGAGAGCACAGCAGATGTGTTTTCCTCCAAAGCTTACTTGGCAGTTCTAAGAGGCTGGCTGATGTCTTGCAGACAGCTTTGGGTATTGTTCTCCCTCTGTGATTATTTGGTTTTCCCTCACAGTGGGCTGTAAGGAGCAGCTGGGCAGGGAGGATCTGTGTGCTCAGCACTGGTGTGCCTGCACATTGCCTGCTGCTCTGGAATCAGCGTTTCCTGACTGGTTGCCTTTGCTCCACAATCATACTGCTCTGTGTGGGAGTTCTCCATGCAAGGGTTTTCTATCCCTGTGCCTCAAGGAATCGACACAGCTTCGTGGTAGGCTTGTGTTTGCAGTTAGTGAGGTTAATCCAACCTGTTTGCCAATGCAGTGAGCTGAAACTGCCTGGACACAGCACAGTCTCAAGTTGTGCCAGGGGAGGTATAGGCTGGATACCAGGAGGAAGTTCCTGCCAGAGAGAGTGATTGGCATTGGAATGGGCTGCCCAGGGAGGTGGTGGAGTTGCCATCCCTGGAGGTGTTCAAGGAAAGCCTGGATGAGGCACTTAGTGCCATGGTCCAGCTGACTGGACAGGGCTGGGTGCTAGGTTGGACTGGATGATCTTGGAGGTCTCTTCCAACCTGGCTGATTCTATGGTTCTAAGCCCTCAGATGCCATCATGTTTGGCATTTACATCTACATATTTCATTGAGACAGCTGGGGCTGTTTAGCCTGGAGAAGAGGAGGCTGAGGTGGAATGTCATTAGTTTTTGTATCTATCTTATACCTCCCAGTGTCAGGATGATGAGTCAAACTCAGCAGTGTCCAGGGACAGGACAAGGGATGATGGACACAAACTGGAACACAGGAGGTTCCATGTAAACACAGGTTAAAAATTCTTCACTTTGAGAGTGGCAGAGAACTGGACCAGGCTGCCCAGAGAGGTTGTGGAAATCTTCTTTTTCTCTAGAGGCATTCAAGCCTCATCAGGACACACTGCTGTGTGATTTTACTCCAGGTGATCCTGCTTTACCAGAAAGCTTGGACTAGATGATCTTCAGAGGCCCCTTGCAACCTCCACCACTCGGAGGGAATGTTTTCTTCACCAAAATCTGGATTAGCTCAGGGTTTATTTCCTTTTAAATAAAACCTCTTGATGTCCTTTTTTTTTTTTTTTTCTTTTTCCAATTTGCAAATGTGAAGACATCTGCAGATCTCACTGTTGCTTGAGACATCATGAGCCTTAAAAATCAGTAAGGATCTCACTGCCAGAGACATCTTGTGAAGTGTTCCTAGTCTTCAAGACAGAAAAGTGGAACCTCTTGACAGGACAAGCCTGTCAGCCAATGAATTTCTTGAAAAGGAAAACAACTTTGTATGCAACTGATTTCATCTTGATAAATTGGTCTCAGTAAGAAAAAAGACCAAAGAGTGGCTGTCAATGGGTCCTTGTCCAAGTCGAGGCCAGTGACAAGTGGAGTCTCTCAGAGGTTAGCCCTGAGACCAGTCTTGTTCAGCATCTGTGTTGGTGCCATGGAGAGAGGCATTGAGTGCAGCCACAGCAAGTTTGCTGATGACACCAAGCTGTGTGGTGCAGCAGATACACTGGAAGGCAGGGATGTCACCCAGAGGAACCTGGACAGGCTGGAGAGCTGAGCAGAAGCCAACCTCGTGAGGTTCAACAAGACAAAGTGCAAGGTCCTGCAGCTGGGTCGAAGTAACCTCAAGCACAAATCCAGGCTGAGCAGTGAGTGGCTGGAGAGCAGCCCCGAGGAAAGGGACTTCAGGGTGCTGGCGGACGAGAAGCTCAACATGAGCCAGCAGTGTGCACTTGCAGCCCAGAAAGCCAAGCAGAGCCTGGGCTGCAGCAGCAGAAGTGTGGCCAGCAGGGCCAGGGAGGTGATTCTCCCCCTCTACTGCCATGTCCCAGATTGAGACAAGAGAGTTAAAAACTTTCTGGGGACTAGAAGATTGTTATTCAACCCCATAGTTCTGCTATCTTGTTATAAGCTCACTAGGTCAGTTTGCTCTCCTTTCCTCCTCCTGCCCAGTGTGTGTGGCAGGAGCCAATTTATCAGGAAGAACATGTAAGCAGGAGGCCTCTTTGGATGGCAGAGGCATTGGTGGGGAGGAGGACTGGAGCATTGGGGAGCGTAGATCTAGGGTTTTTTTTGGGATGGGATAAAATTCAAGGGGGTTTGTCACGGATAGGGTAATTGGTTCGTAATGCTTATCTCTGTATTTTTATCTCTAAACATAATGCTGCTTTTTTTTTTTTTTTTCTCCAATTTGATTTGAGAGTTTAATTTCTGTTGCTATCTTTAAAAAAACCACAACAGAGTAATTGGTGGCCCCGAGATGGTTGGTTTTGCATAGACTGGAGAAAACACAGAACTACAGTATCACAGTACCACAGTATCACCAAGGTTGGAAGAGACCTCATAGATCATCAAGTCCAACCCTTTATCACAGAGCTCAAGGCTAGACCATGGCACCAAGTGCCACGTCCAATCCTGCCTTGAACAGCTCCAGGGACGGCGACTCCACCACCTCCCCGGGCAGCCCATTCCAGTGTCCAATGACTCTCTCAGGGAAGAACTTTCTCCTCACCTCCAGCCTAAATCTCCCCTGGCACAGCCTAAGGAAGCCTAAGGAAAAAAATAGTGCCTCTTAGTGAAGTTGGCATGGAGAACTGGAAGGCTTGGAGAAGTGAGCTGCTCCCCTCTTGCGTGGCGGAGGGGTTAGAAGGAAGTGGCAAGACGCAAGATGAAAGGTCTGAGGTTGCTGAAGATGCTACGGGACCCCTGCCCCTGAAGCAGCCACGGCTCACTCTGACCCACAGCGCGGTGCCCAGCGGCACGGCACGGGGCGGGCTGGACGGGTGGTGTAGAGCGGAGCAGGCAAAGCCCTCGGTGTTCTGCCCTCCTGATGGGAATCCGCGGGCGGTGGGAACGCAGGCGGCTGCGGCCATGCCGGTGGCCTCCCCTGGACCCGTAGATCCAGGCAGCGTCTCTAAGATGGCGCCAGGCGGAAGCACGCTGCCCCGTTTGGCGGGCTGACGGCCCTGGCGGCCATCCTCTGGCTGGGCGAAGCCGCTCCCTATTCAGGGCATGAGCTGGCGGCTCCAGAAGAAACGGCCGTGCCTCTGTACCCCTCTTGTGCCAGCACAGGCAGCGTGTACGGGCAGGCTGCGGCTGTAAATGACGAGTCTGTATTTGGAGCGTGCGGAGAGCCTTAACTTTGCCGTGACGGAAGTGGCGGCACCGAGCACGGGATGGGGAGGGGTTTGCCCCGCTTCCCGTTCTGCTTCTGCGCAGGATAGCCAGCCCGGACTGGCGGCAAAGGGCAGCCTGTCCCCGCGGATCCCCGCCGAGCTTCCAGCGGAGGCAGAAGCGGCAACGGCAGCCTTGGAGCCGAGTTCAAGCGGCAGGGCGAGGCGCAAGGGTAGCCTGGCGGTAGCTCCTCCTCTGGCCGGTGAGGCAGTGGTGAGGATGGCCGCCCCTGGTCGGGCAGTGCTTCCTGTGAATGGCACTGATCTCACAGTAGCTTTCTTTCCGATTCTATCACCTCCTCCTCGTCCACCACCAGATCCTCCTCCTTCTCAGCTGTTTGTTGAGAAGGTGGGGGGAGAGGTGCTGGGAAAGGTTAAATAAAATTCGAAGCAATTTTGTTCAGCTTGAGGAAGGAAGATAAAGGCAGGGAGTGGTGGTGTCGGGGGTTCCCTTCTGGTTGTGCACTAGAGTGGAGGAACAGCAGGACGGAACCCTCAGGGGTGGGGGATGGCCTGGTACAAGAGACAAGTAGAAGCATGGGACTCTTGCAGGTACTGGAACTCATCTGTGCCAGAGAGATGGAATTCATCTGTGATGAAGGGATCTTCACTCCTGCATGTGTGAGAAGCAAGCTGGAGCAACAGCTGGAAGAATGGAAGTGAACTGGACTTAGTTGCCCCATTTGACAGGGCACGAGGTTTGGAACTAGCCGATCCTTGTAGTCCCTTCCAACTCTGATTCTATGATTCTATTCTAAAAGAGGTAGGAGCCTCAGGACTGGGGTTAAAAATGACAGCCCCTCCACTCTGCCCCCCGAAAAGAAAAGTAAACCAAAATGAATTCAACCAAAACCAACCGAACAAAACCCATAAAAAGCAACCAAACCATTTTCTATCATTTTCAAAGGTCCATGGGAGAATGAGGAAGGTCCTATTTGCACAGAGGTGTGTCCTGCCACTCGCAGTTTGGTCTCCAGAGGTAATTTCACGAGCTCTGGGTTGGAAGGGCTCAGATGGCTCAGCCATGGTCATGTCACAGCTAGAGAGGCAATGTGACAATGACAAGGCAGAGATTAATATCAGCTCCCACCTGGAGAGAAGCCGCAGCTTCAGGACCTAGACATAAATGTCTCTCGGCAGAGGTGAAGCTGTGTAGATTTTATGGGATAGAAATTTGGATCTGGAGCCAAATCCTCAATTGCTATAAATCAAAAGCTCTTTCTGGTAGGTAATGGATTGCATGCATGGGTGGTGTGAAGCAGCCTGGCTCTGCTCATAGCCACCACCTGTCTCCTCAGTGCTAATCATCTATTGATTCTGGACAGAGCAATGGCCAATTTTTCTACAGCAAATCGGCCTCTTGCTCTCCATAATTTACTGCATTTGTGTTTCTTCCTTTGTCTCTGCTTTTTCTCTAACCTCTCCCCATGTTTTTTTCTCTTTCAGCTTTCCACCCTTTCCCCCCACAATAATTTGATCTCTGTTTTCCCATCTTCTCTTCCCTGTAATGACCTCTCCCACATACCTCCTAGTTTTCTTGCTGTTTCTTCTGTATTTTTCCTTCTCTTTTCCTCTACATCTTCCCTATATCCCTACCTTCTCTTTTTCCACTTCCCTGCTCCCCATCCTCCATAGGCTCTTCAATAGAATTGTAAAAACATAGAATCAACCAGGTTGGAAGAGATTTACAAGCTCATCCAGTCCAACCTATCACCCAGCCCTGTCCAGTCAACTAGACCATGGCACTCAGTGCCTCATCCAGGCTTTTTTTTGAACACCTCCAGGGACAGCAACTCCACCACCTCCCTGGGCAGCCCATTGCAATGGCAAATCACTCCACGTTCCTTCCCATGCTCTGAAGGGATGGTGGCTACACCATTGCTGGCAGCTGTGGTTTCTGCTAACTGCATGGCAAGGGTCAAGGAGGTTTTTGCTTTGGTTTTTCTTCCCCTTTTCATTATCTTTTTATTGCAAGCAGCCTTTGCATACAAGAAGCTCCATTAGTAAATATCGATGTGCAGCAGGCTGGGTGCACGTAGATTACCGTGACACATCAAGCAGCAGAAATGACAAACAGGCAGCTGAGAAGCAGCCCTGTGTTAACATAAGCAAGAAACCAGAGTGGAGGCAACAGGGGAAATAATTAAAAACAAACACTTGGGTAGCTTCCCACCACTGGAAAGGCAGATGGGAGATGGGGGCTTCCAGCTCAGGGGCAGAATCTCCCACCGAGAGACTGCTGAAATTCTGAGTATGTCTTAGCAGTTCCTGCAGCTGCTTCTCACACTTTGCAGAGCCTTGTGGAGAAGGAGTCAGCAAACTCATTTCCAAGGAGAATTTGCTTCTGAACACAGCACTAGTAGAGAAACTTTAGTGCTCACGACTATGGGGCTGAGCAGAATCACAGAATTGTTTCGACTGCAAGAGACCTTTAGGATCATTGAATGCAACCTTCAGCCTCAGATACTATGGCCATTAAACCATGTCCTGAATGTTGTGTCATGGCCTAGTTGACTGGATAGAGCCGGGTGATAGGTTGGACTGGATGATCTTGGAAGTCGTTTCCAACCTGGTTGATTCTATGATTCTTGAGCCCCTTTTGGGGCAGTGACTCTGACATTTCCCAGGGCAGCCTGTTGCAATGCCTGATCGTTCTTTTAGAGAAGAAGTATTTCCTAATATCCAATTTCAATTTCCTCTTGCACAATTTCAGTCCATTTCTGTCACTCTATCACCTGAAACTGGGGGAGAATAGGTTGACCCCCACCTCTCTACAACTTCCCTTTAGGTAGTTGCAGAGATCAAGAAGGTCTCCTCTCATCTTCCTCTTCTCCAGACTAAACAATCTGAGTTCCTTCAGCCACTCAAAACCAACAGGATTGTATTCAAATCATCACCAAATTACTTTGTCCATCATAGTTTAGACCCAGATTTGACAGAGTTTGATCTTAAAGGTCTTTCCCAATTGACATGATTCTATATTTCTATAATTGTCTTTATGCCTTGGGCATAACCTCCCCTCAGTGTGGTCATTTTTGTTCAAAATACTGTTAGATATACGTTGTGGTGAAGGGAGCCAAACAGAAAAGAGAGGGAGAGTAAAAAAAATATTTTAAATAAGGTAGGAAAGAAGAGTTTAAGAGAGAGTCAGAGACAAGCACTACAGGCAGCAGAAGAATAAATAAGAAACCTGGAGAAGTGGGGGGGTAGAATGAGATGCTACAAAGAGAGATGCAGAAAAAAAGTAGTGCATGAATACAGGGTGAAAAACAAGACCCAGATTTTTCATTGGTGTATGTTGGTACAGTTCCATCAAGCCCTACTGATTTATGTCACCTGAGAGTCCAGGCCACTGACTTTCATGGAGGTTTATGGATTGACACCACCTCAGCATCTGGCTCAGGCATTGTGGGCTGCAATCCAAACAAAGATACATGATACATAGCATGATTCCTTTCTAGGGCACAATCTCTTTATTGCTCCCAATTCCCCAGACTATTAGCTAAATATAACTGGCAGGAACTTCTGTTATTGTCAGCAGGTTTCCCAGTCCCACCACCTCTCTGGACCATGCCCTGTGTCAAGCACCACAGCCAGTACTTCAGCGTCTGTCCTGAAACATCAGATTTACTCACCTCTACCTGTTCTTTTTTAGACCAATCTAAAGTTACATTCTAATCTTTTCTGCATATACCACTGAACTTAACTCTCCCACACGCCTTTCAGCTATGGATAAGTCTTTAGGAACTCATTTCACAAAAAGTCTAATTGTTTAGAGGGATTCAAGGTCAGGCTTGCTGGGGCTCTCAGCAACCTAATCTAGTTGGGAATGCCCCTGCTTCTTGCAGGAGGGTTGGTCTAGATGACCTGTAGGGGACCCTTCCAACTCAGTGCATTCTATGATTACTTTGTATTTCCCCTCCCTGAGAAACAAGTGAATTAAACTGTAGCAGAAAAAAAATGAAGAGAGTCAAACCCTCTTATGGTCCAGGTCTGCATGTGATCCATGCAATTAATACGTTTATTTGGCTTATCATTATCAGGGAACTCTTTGGCCTACCATTATCAGGGAGCTCTTTGGCCCTGAGTATTAATCTCAGGATGCATCATGGAACTGAGCAGAAAATGAAGGGAGATGAAGTAGGGCATGCAAGACTAGCATTAAGTAAAGGAAGGGAAGTCTGCTCTCTAAGGCATCAGTCCTGCAGTGTATTTGTTTCTGAGGGCTCATGAATAGCATCCCTCTTCCCTGTGTGTAGTTCCCTAACTTCTGAGTTCTGCATGACTCATTGCCCCAAGCAGCAATGAATTGTCTGCCAGGTTGCTGCTTCTGGGGTATTAGCAGAATATTGAGAATCTCATTTCTGATCTCCCTTAAACCCGCTTGGTAAATGGATCTGGCTCAGAGAAAGGATGAAAATAATGCGAGCAATAAAAAGGTGTCCCCCCCCCCAAAGAAAAAAAGAGGAGGGAAAAAAAAAAAAAGAGAGAAATGAAAGAAAAAGATGGGATTTCCAGAGAGTCCTGACTGATCTCCACTTCATTACTGAAAGATTGGACTATTAAAGGGACACAGTAGGCCTGAAGGAATTGTGCACTCATTTGTGCAAATGGTAATTTCAGTGTTCAGTCTATCATATCCATAAACATAATGTGTCTGGGACTGACATGAGTTATTGCAAATCCCTTTCCCAGGAGGCTCCATGCCACTTTGATGCAATGCCTGGGAACGCAGAGAGCTGGAAAGTAAGAGATGCTTCCTCCCTCCCGTGCTCGCTCTCTGGGCTGAGCTGATGGGTGAAGCCGCTCTGATTACAGCAGATTTGGGGAATTAAATGGAGGAGCTGCAGCGCCGACAAAGGAACTGTTCCAGTTCCAGAAAAGCTCATCTCTGCCTTGTACTTACTCGCTCCCACAACCCAACATGCAAAATCTGCTCAGTAAATAAAGATGTGTTACTCTGGCTCATCGCACTACTTTGCTCAAGTGCTAATCCCAAGGGAAGTGCATGCCAAACACTTCTCCTGCTTTACAGATGTGCTGCTTGGCTCTGTGCATCCTCACACACTTAAAGGTGGGGAAATACACATCCTAACATTGAGACATCGTTCTTCTGCTCTTTGTGAACTTGGAAGCAAGCAGTGCAAAGTGGGATTTTCAGCTGTGCCTGGTGAAGATGAAGTCCCTAAATGCCATTGACCTTAACCTCAATCTGTTTGCAAGAATTGAACATCCTTTCTCTGCTCAGTGTTCTCACAATCCTGGACATAATTTGTAGTGCTGATGAACTGCTGCATAAGCTTGTGATGTAAAAGTTCAGGTCAGCCACTTTCTGGGATTCCTGTGGACAGGACTACATCCTCTATTAGGGTCAAGTGATACCTCTTCCCTGTGCTGTATTGTGCTGGCTTGAGGCTAACTGTAATAGTCTAATGAGAGAAATTAGATCATTGATAGTAAAAAGAATAGTAATGATCAAGTCTCTATTATTCATTGGTTTGTTGTAAGGGATTAAAAAACAAAGTGTAATCAATTTCTCCCTGTTTTGCTTTCTTGGCTCCTGAGCATTGGTTCTCTTCTCTCTAATCTCTTCCACTAATCCCAGCTAACATTTCCAGGTAACAAAGTATGCTTTGCTGTCAGAGAAAGAGATGGAGAGAGAGGGTAGCTTTGAGCCTCTTCTGGGCTGTTTGGAGGGAGTTTGGATTTCTGTGTGATTTCTACTTTGTGTATAATTGTAACTACTTGTAAATATACTATATGTATATACACTTGTAAAATTTGTTTTGCTGCAAATACAGCTTCATCTAACTTCCAACCCATCTGAGCTGGTCTGGTAAACTTCAATAGTGGGGGGGCGGTTCCCTAACCCACCCCCGCATGTATCCATCTCCTCTTGCTCCACACATGGCACCAAAGGCTAATCCTTCAGCATGTTTGCTCTAGAGCATTGGGGCCAGGACCTGGTCACGGAGCATTAGAGAACTGGTTTGTTTGCTTTTTTTTTTGCCCCAGTTTAGGGCTAAGATGCAGCAAAGAGCAAGTTTTCACTGGACACAGCCAGCATCAGAACAACTCATACCCACAGGCTATCAAATGCAAAAATATTTTGTGGAGCTGAACAGAATTACTGGAAGGATTTGCATTTGCAGAGCCCAAATACCACGCTGATAGGAGCTCAGTAAAGTAACATGATTAACAAGACCAAAGAAAGCCCAAATAGAGTGCTGTGACATCCAGCTATAAGAACTGATAGCTCTCAAGACTGTTGAGACCTAATCATCAGTATTGTGAATTCACCTTAATGTACTAGAACAGCAGCTAGCAAAACCCAATCCTAGATGGGAATAGCCCTGAAGTCAGAAAACAATCTTGTTCTGTTTCTGACCCATACCAATGAAGCTTTCATACAATCCCTGCATTGAGATGAATAAACACACACTCTCCCAGCTTTCTGAAGGCAAAGGGCAGAAATTTGTGCTTTATATTCATTGGATTTGGAAAAACACCAAAAATTTGTAAATGTCACAACATTTTGTATTTATTCATACAGAAGCCAATTCCTTGGTTCTTATTCTTGCAGTGTTTTGAGTAACCTCTTTGCAAAGAAGAGTGGCAACACTGCACCAAATCCTGTGGCATGTTCTGTTTGAGACAGTGGTTGGCTTGGTGAGAGCCTCACTGGATGCCATGACATTGGTTTTGTTAGCAAATTTCCTTGAGTTATGGACCCAAACACTGTTCATTCCTTACTGACTCATTACAGATCTGTGCTTGACTACTTATATACCAGGTTCACATTTCACCTCAGTGCTGTATTGACATCATAAAAAGTACCTAAGGCATCTTCTGCTTCCCAAAGGAGTGAACTTGATTATTCTTATTGTGTCAGGAAGCATTACTCTGGATTTTTCCATTAGTTGAGTTTGAAATCTTGTCTTGCTTATTTCTTTATTTTCTTTCTTTTGTTTTTTTCCTCTTCTTTTTACTTTGTTTTGCTTCCATAAGTTAAGAAACCAATTAAAAGGAAACATTTTCTTTGTTCAAGGGAATTTGCCTACAGTAGCTAAGGGAGAGATCTGTGAACTGGTAAACAAGTTCTTTATTATGAGGGAGGTGAAACATCCATCAGGTTGCCCAGGGAGGTGGTGGAGACCCCACACTTGAAAACATTTAAGGTTATGTGTGATGGGGCTCTGAGCCTGGTGATCTGGTTGGGGATGTCCCTGCTTACTGCAGGAGGATTGGACTAGATGACCTTTAAAGGTTCCTTCCAACCCAGAGTACTCAAGTTTCTCATGTTCCCATAGCATTGAGGAGCTTGAAGACCTTCTGCCTCTGTTATTTCCTTGCTAACTCTTGGGAAGGTTTATGACTTGAAAACACAATTCTTTATGTTCTGCAATGTGCCTTAAAATACAAACCTACTAAAAAGTAAGAAAAGATCTTCACACCTCACACCTACCTGCATGTGATCTTTCTAATGAGGATCTGGGCTTTCTAAAGCAATCAGAACGAAATAATTATGCTTGCTGGCTCAACTCATGAAGGACATTTAGTGACAGGCAAAGACATGACTCTGACTCTGCCAAGACGTGGGCCCATGTCTGAAATGATCCACAGATGACCACCATTTGTTATTTGCTGTAAATAAAGCAGGTAGCCTCACCAAGGAGCAGCTGCTGCAGGTAAGAAGTTACAACAGGGTGTGGGTAGATGAGTTGAGGGAAAATTCAGAAGATAAACATTCATTTCAGTAACAACATCAACAAAACCCCTCACTTCCCTCCCTCCTTGCCTCTTCACACAAACACACTCCCCCATATATGCCCTTCCTTTGCTTGCTTGGAAAATTGCTGTACGACCAAAATCCACAGGCAGTTGCAGCTCCTTCCCCTCTCTCTTGACCTTTTCACAGTTCTAAGAGTTATTTAATGAGCTTAGAAAAATAATGCATCAGTTAATGGCAGAATCCCTGGAAGGGCAGCATTATCAAGTTTCCCTTTCCTCCTCTTCACCCTCACTGGAGGCCTCATCACCTTCAAACCTTCACTTCCAGATTTCTTTCTTGTGTACTTTAAAATGTCTTCACATTAGTACCACTTTATAAGATGGAGAAAGCGATCAGTGAGAGACCTGGAAAGAGGCATTTAAATGTTGCACTTTGAAAGACATAGTGACGGAGGTTTGATCTTAAGCCAGTAAGAATGAAAAGTCATTTCTTTAAAATCAGGATATAACAACTGGTGTACATCAGGAGACACACTAATGTAGTCACACTATTATAGCTCATTAAAGAGGCCACTGCACACTGTAAAACAGAGAGGCAGAAGGATCAGCTCTTGTCAAAAGGTTGGTGCAGCTTCATCCACGCTACGAACAGCTCAGCTATCCATGCAGAATTAAGGAAATCTCTTGTAGTAACTCCAGACCCACTTTCAAGGGACTGAAGTCAATAATCCTGACCCTTCTCAAAGAGGGACAAAACCTACAGGCACTGTGAGTGACTCATCTTTCTTCCCCAAATTAAACTTCCCGTGACTTTTACAAATATAGGATTCTATGAATCTATGATTTCCAGTGACACTCAAGACCATCTTTGAACTCAAGACCATCTTTTAACCTGATGTAGAACTCAGAAGCTGTGCACAGTTAAGAAGTACAAAACAAATTATCTTTGGCAGCCTAACCCTCCTTTTGAAGTATTTTTGCTCCTTACATGCAAGAAAAAGCTGCCTGTAAGGGTATCTGAAATGACATCAATGTGTAGGAACTTTGAAGTATCAGACTATCTAAACCAAACTGAGTCTGCAGATCATTGCTTTTGTTCTTGCAGGAAGCCACTCTGTATAATATCCTCAAAATAATCACTCTTCATGTAACAAGTAATTGAGCCTTTCCATTTGTAGATCCACCCATCATGTTGTAAGGATCTGAGGAACTGAGAGCACATAATAGTTACCTTAGATCCCAGGTCAGTGTAAGTAGTGATGTCTCCAAGCTGATTCAATGCACCTAAGATCTGAGTCACACTCTGGAGGAGGCTCCTTATATTTATTGTAGGGGAGCTACTGGTGACTAAATCCCAAGGGTAAGTATCTTCATTTGGTGTCTACAGTGAGGCTGCATGGATCTCACATTGCCTCTCCTTTGGAAAGCTGTGCAGAGGAGCTCTTTTCTGACCTTGAGAAGCCTGCTTATATTTTTTTAGCTTGAATTTAATCATGGCTAGTTGACACTCATTTCTGCCAGTGTCAGTGTCACCCTTGAGCTTCACAAATCATCTCCCACTCAGGCATTTTGAATCCTTTCTGCTCATCTCTGCCACATACCCCTCAGCATTCTGTGTTTAGCAACAGCAACTGTTTACCTGTCTTTCAAGTCTTTGATTCTCCATCCACTTGATCAGTCTTTCTCTGAGCTTGCTGTTATCTGAGTTAGTCTATGTTAGACACAGATGTCTACAACTGCTCATTGCAGATGAATGTGTACCAGACTCTTAAACAAAACTATTTCATTTTGTCTTGCTTTATTAAACTCTTACTGCCTAAAGGCATCTTTGAATTTGCCTTTTCCACAGTTCCATCAGGTACTGATACCTCAGTGGACTCTTCTAAGCTTCTGTAACATATCCAGGTATTTCTCAGGCTCATAACCTTAGTTTTTTCTCAGGAGATTTTTCACTTGTCCAATGCTTATCAACACTGTGGCACAAGCTAATTCCACTCAGTTTATCCCAGCTTTTCCTGGCATCAGTCATCACTGGTATTTTGTGCTGATCTCCATTATTAATGGGTAGGCAAAATCAGACTAGACAGATCTGACTATAGGATCATGGAATGGTAGGAGTTGGAAGGGACCTCTGAAGATTATCAAGTTCAACCTCGCCCTGGCAAAGCAATATCACCTAAGGTGGGTCACACAGGAACAAATCCAGGTGGGTCTTGAAAGTCATGAGAGAAGGAGACTCCACAGCCTCTCTGGGCAGCCTGTTCCAGTGCTCCATCACCCTGACAATAAAGATGTTTTTCCTTATGTTGAGGTTCAACTTCCTATGTCCCAGTTTGTGTCTTTAAAGAATTTTACTACTAACGACCCCCACTGAAACACTTCCCTTCTTGGAGAAGTTATCTCTTTTGGTAACACTCTTCTAGTCAGATGGAACTTCATTTTCCCCACCTCTGCCTTCATGAGGATTTCTCACTTTGTACTTCTCAAACGCTTCAAGCTTCTTTGGATACAGACCTAAATCACCTGAAACAGACAGAAATTGGTTCACTTCTCAAAGCACGACACCACACTATTCTTTTTGTGGTCTGATAAAATGTTGTGATCTACTCTGCACAATTATAATTATTCTGCCATTCAGCCTTGTTTTTGCACACTGCAGAGGCCACATTGATAGACTTACAAAAGCCTTGATCAAATTTGTTTGAAATACTTGTGCTTACTATTCTTCCATCATATAATATCAACCTGCTACTGAGCCAACATTCTGTAGAACAGCTCTTTCAGATAGCAGAAGTGAAAGCAATTTGCTACTCTTATTATCATCCTATCAAGCAGTTTGAATTTTACTTCTGTCTCGGCTATAGTCATTTAAATATCCATAGACTCCTTCTCATTCCTGTCCATAGACTCCTCATTCCTGTTCTGCCTCTATGCCATGGCCATTATCAACATCCTTACTGAAATTTGAACTAAATAATTCACGTTGTTTTGAGGATTGTCAAGGTCCATAGAACAGAGATGAACAATATCTCTGTCCAGAGGAGCAAGATCTATTCTTACAGATTTCTGTGTTGTGAAATTAGGGTGCAAGTGAGACCAGAGAGCACCACAAAGCTATTTATTAAAGGATAAAGTTGAAGAAAACAGAGGGAGAGAGAAAAGGAGAGAGAGAGAGCAAAGGACAAAGAAGAAAGGCAGGGAAGGAAAAGAGCAGGGATTATATTACCATCAGCCGCAGATGGGGGTAGGGAGAGAGATGGGTATGTGACCCAAGGATGTTCTTCTGTGGAGTTTGTCAGGAATTCTTCTGGTGGAGATGCAGCTCTGGTGAAGGTGCACACTTGGCGATCCCCCCCTTTGGCAGGCATTGCTCATATCTTTTTATACTGTTTTTTAGGTTGGTTTCCAGGTGCAGCTTCCCAGGAAATCTTCCTGTGTATTGATACATTTGCAGGGGTCTGGCAGCAGCACCAGGGGTCCCTCTGCCCCCTCCCTGTGCCGCTTACCTGTCCATACAGGGAGGCTAACAAAGGCAATCTTTATCTTTGTTGATGAACAAGGGAGAGAGGATTGAGACTCTCACAAGGATGAACACTGATTTCTTTAAAACATGGGCCCGTTCTTCCTGCACAGTGTCAGTACTGTTTCCCTGGCCATGTTCTCCTTATTTCTATGGGTAAGGAATTACTGCTGTTTGTTTTAATTTCCTCTGCAAAGCATCTCCTTTGTGAGGAAATGAAAACCTTGACATTTTGCAATTCTCACTTTATCCCCACAGCTCATCTGAGATGCTGCTCTCATTGCTGATCAGCCAGCCCCTTTCTTTACAGGTCTGCTTATAACCCAAGTGGATATCTGGAAACCTTTGATTTTTCTATTGTCACAGGACATTTATCCTTTTGACTTTCTGAATCCACCTACTTGTCTGATGGCTTTAATCTAGAGAATTATACAATAGATACTCTTTTATCCTACAATCTCCAGCTATTTCCCTTGTGTCACTGTAGCCAGTTACATTCACAAAAATTAATAGAGTTATTTCTAGAGTTAGGAAAATAATCTCGTTCCTCAGAACTTCAAGAGGAGGGGAGGGGAAGGGTAAAAAAGAAGAAGAAGTTATTCACTTTAATTAGAAGTCCACATGGTGCCCAATGCATTGAATAAGGGTGGAGTGGTTTCTCCAGCATATCCAAACAATGGACACTGCAACACAGATCAAATTTATCTGAAAAACATGGTTTTTTGAATATTGAGGCCAGATTCATTCCTGTAAAGTGCAGCCAGCAGAAATACTTTTGTCCATGAGTTACTTTAGTTTATCCAAAATACATTTGCAGCATATAGAGCAAAGAAGGGCTTTTTTTTTTCCCCCTAGTGTTCTGCAGAAAGGTGGTTTTGACTTGAGTAGTTCAAGGCATTTCTTGCCTCTTGGTCTTGAAGTGAAATACACATCCAAGATCTGGGTGTGGAATTCCCAACAAGAAGCAAAGCTGTGGTTATTGTTGGGGAAAAATAGTTGGAAAACATCTGCATTTTCATTCAGACCTTCTGAATCTGAACTCCCCTTAGCTTTTACACTTTGAGTATGTTTTACAGCCAGACCATTCAGTGGGCAATCAGTTCACTGCCTGGGCAAGCCATTTTTTGCCCTCCAGTGCCCACTGGAGTACCCGTTCATTTAAGTAATAGAATGAAGTAGCAAGTTGCAGCAAAAGAGGTTCCACCTCAACACAAGGGGGAACTTCTTTCCTGTAAAGGTCCCAGAGCACTGGCACAGGCACCCCAGAGAGGTTATGTGATCTCCTTCTCTGGAGCCTTTCAAGGCCTGTCTGGATGTGTTCCTCTCTGACCTGAGCTAAGTTGTATGGCCCTGTTCTGGCAGGGGGCTTGGACTCGATGGTCTCCTTGGTGCCCTTCCAACCCCTACCATCCTGTGGTCCTGTGATCACCATTCAGACCTTCTCATTTCTATGTTTCCTGGAGGCTCTGCTGAATGTTTCTACTGGATATTCAGAGTCTGCATTGTCACTCATGCCCACAACTTCCCTTCTGTTACAGCTACTAATACACTGCACCTGCTGCTATGTACAGAGCTGTTCCATGAAGACTGCACTTTAAGCACTGTCAGATGACTGGAACCAAATTACCTAGGGGTTCCTTCTCCTTGAATTATTCTACTATGAAATTCTCATCTGCAGGCTGCAAAGGGGAAATGACAAGAGAGAAGAAACAGCTTCTCCCTGTCTAAACTTTCTGAGGAGCCTGTCGTGCTAAGTACTGGCCTGTCTCCTCTCGTTTGTGTTAACAGTGTCTAAATCACTCTTTCCACTCACTGCCTTCCACAGGAGGAGCTGAAGCAGCAGTACAAACACATCCTAAGCACAAGGAGCTGGAGTGAGCTCTTTCTGTAGGGACTTGGAGGTAGACATAAGAAAGAAAAAAAGAGGATTAAAAAAAAGAAGTCCTTTTAACTTCATGTTTCCACCTCTCATCTCCACTAAGGCAAGTCTAGAAACTACCCCAGCTCTTTATCCTTGTATTAAATATGTCTCAAAATAGATTTAAAAATGGTCACAGACTTAATATAAAAGGAAAGAATGACCACATCCAGCTGGCAGCTGTCACTAGTGGTGTGCCCCAAGGATCAGTGCTGGGACCAGTCCTGTTCAATATCTTTATTGAAGATCTGGACCAGGGGATTGAGTCCAGCATCAATAAGTTTGCAGATGACACCAAGCAAGGAGCAGGTGTGGGTCAGACCTTGTCAGGTTGGATGGGTGGGCAGAGGCCAATGGGATGAGATGTAACAAGGCCAAGTGCAGGGTTCTACACTTTGGCCACAACAACCCCAAGCAGCACTACAGACTGGGGACAGAGTGGCTGAGAGCAGCCAGCAAGAGAGGGACCTGGGGGTGCTGGTAGATAGTGGCTGAACATGAGGCAGCAGTGTGCACAAGTGGGCAGGAGAGCCAATGGCATCCTGGCCTGGCTCAGGAACAGTGTGGCCAGCAGGACAAGGGAGGTTATTCTTCCCCTGCATTTAGCACTGTTCAGGCTGTGTCCAGTTCTGGGCTCCTCAATTCAAGAGAGATGTTGAGGTGTTGGAAGATGTCCAGAGAAGGGCAACAAAGCTGGTAAGGGGTCTGGAGCACAGCCCTGTGAGGAGAGGCTGAGGGAGCTGGGGGTGTGCAGCCTGGAGAAGAGGCACAGGGCTGACCTCATTGCTATCTACAACTACCTGAAGGAAGGTTGTAGCCAGGTGGGATTGGTCTCCAACCATCTTCAAACTAGCAGGACCCTCACTTCTTTACCACTACATGCCAGAATATGTAAGAGAATGAACTGGTGCAGAGATGCGGTGCTGAGGGACATGGTTCAGTACTAGACTCTGGAAAGCTACATAATGGCTGGATTTGATGATCTTAAAACTCTTCCAACTGAAATATTCTGAGATTCTATGATTTTGTGACATTGCAGGACACAGCTGTCATCCTGATGTAGTTTCCCAAAACCTCCAAAGTCTCTCTTGTGCTACTTTCTCAATTCAGGACTTCCGCTGTGCATCCAGAGCAAAGTTGTCTTCCTCATTACTGAGAGTCCTCTAAAACACAGCAGAGTCCTCTGGTACACTGCCTCTTGGCTTTTCTTTTCTGCTGTCTGAGCACACACACAGACACAGACTCATGCAGACACACACACACGGACACAGACACGCACAGATACAGATGCATGCAGGCACACATGGACACACAGACACACAGAGACACACACAGACAGACACATGCAGGCACACATGGACACACAGACACACACAGAGACACACAGACACAGGCACATGCAGACACACATGGACACACGGACACACAGACACACACACTCACACACTCACACATACACAGACTCACAGACTCACAGACTCACACTCACCCACACAGACTCACACTCACACACAGACTCACACTCACACACTCACACACACAGACTCACAGACTCACACTCACACACACAGACTCACACTCACACACAGACTCACACTCACACACTCACACACACACAGAGACTCACAGCCTCACACTCTCACATCTACTCATGCATACTTCTCTTTTTTTCCACTTTTTAACTCCTGTCCTTTGAGTAATTATTTTTGTTCCAGCAGAATCAGAACAAGCAGAGCAGCTACAAATACCTCAGATGCTTTTAGAGAGCAGGCAGCAGCCCACACACCAAGCTGCTTGAAGTGAAAAACTTGACATGATGGAATTCAGATGTGTCTTCCTGACAGAAATCTGCAGTCATGAAACTGGGGTGAAGCAGGGAGCAATGAGACATCTCATGCCATAGACTCTACTTCTTAGAGCCATGTGCCCATAACATCAGACATGGTCAGCTGAGTCCATCCCCACCTTGGTGCACTGAAATGGTTCGGGGAGGAAATATGGGAAGAATAGGAAGATGACATTTGGCCTCCAGGATTTGAAAAGGAGCTGAGAGTGTTTGCTGCAGAAGCTTGTGCTCAAGATAATGCTGAGTTCTGCTGCCATGGGACCAAGAAATTGGGAGCCTCTAGCATGGAGCTGTCTATGTACAAAGTCTTTGTGATGTTTTGGAGGCATATCCAAGAAGCTGAAGCATATTACAGCAGCAGCTCCTCCAGTACTAATACAGATCTATCATAGCCCTGCTGCATTCTAGGATCCAGGAAACTCCTTTGCTGAGACCTGTGCTTTATTACCAACCAGCAGCCCAGAATGTCTGACTTTGAAACATCTGTGAATAACCTCTACAATCTCTTGCCAGCATCTCCTCCAGCCAAGCCAGTTTGTTCATTCTAACCATCCTTTCCAGAAGTGCAGATGCTTATTACTACTATCCATTACCTTGGGTAAATATTGGAACAGCAGCCTTCAGAACACAAAGCATTGGGATGCACACATGCTCAGCCTCAAGCCCCAAGGATCCTGCTGAATTTTTATGTGCGAAAATTCTCTGAGTCCATGGTAAGAGAAGGGATTAACCTAGAATCATGGAATCATAGAATCAACCAGGTTGGAAGAGACCTCCAAGATCATCCAGTCCAACCTAGCACCCAGACCTGTCCAGTCAACTAGTCCATGGCACTAAGTGTCCCATACAGTCTTCGCTTGAACACTTCCAGGGACCTCCCTGGGCAGCCCATTCCAATGCCAGTCACTGTCTCTGGCAAGAACTGGCTACAGCCTTCCTTCAGGTAGTTGTAGACAGCAGTGAGGTCACCCCTGAGCCTCTTCTTCTGCAGGCTGCACCCCCCCAGCTCCCTCAGCCTCTCCTCACAGGGCTGTGCTCCAGACCCCTCACCAGCTTTGTTGCCCTTCTCTGGACACCTTCCAACACCTCAACATCTCTCTTGAATTGAGGAGCCCAGAACTGGACACAGCACTCAAGGTGTGGCCTGAGCAGTGCTGAGCACAGGGGCAGAAGAACCTCCCTTGTCCTGCTGCCCACACTGTTCCTGATCCAGGCCAGGATGCCATTGGCTCTCCTGCCCTGTGCACACTGCTGGCTCATCTTCAGCTACTATTTACAAGTACCCCCAGGTCCCTCTCTTCCTGGTTGCTCTCAGCCACTCAGTTCCCAGCCTGTAGTGCTGCTTGGGGTTGTCTTCTGGCCTCACCTAGGTTGATGCAAGGACACGGAGCTGTGCCTGCACTCTTCGCTCGTGACAAGATTCCTACACCTGCTTAATTTTAGGCTGATTCTTAAAGCTCACAAAGTTTGCACAAAAGGGATTTTCTAAGGGGTGTTTTCCTGTGAGTGCCAATGTACTTACAGCTCCATAAAATCAGTATCAGGGAGAGAAGAGAAGCCTCTATGGGGAGAAAAGGTTTAGAGAAACAGATGCAAAGGGTCCGTTGCTTCATGCTAATATTTCACTTTGGGAGGCCAATTTATTATCCCCAGGGATCTGAATATTTTGTTATGGGAAAGCAGTTGTTTGAATAGATGTGTGTGAGGGAAGACACATACACACACAGAAACTCTCACACAGAGGATATTGATTCAAGCTGTATTTATGATTCCTCAGACCTTTAAGAAATTGATTTCTCCCCCTTTCTGTCTCGCTCCAGCTGAAAATCAAAGCTCAGTGTAGGATCACTTAGAGAATTTTTTCTGATGGGGGGGGGAATATTCTGTCAACTCTCTTTTCAAAGCAAGGGGAAACTTAGAAATGGCATTTAAAAATAAACAAGCAAACAAACACAGCTCCACTCCTTTCTTGCCTTTTCAAGTGAAGTATTGTGTTTATTTTCAGTAAGCTCAGACAACAACTTGATTTTGCAGTTCTTGTTACTCTCTCTCTCTCTCTCTCCAAAGTCTTCACTGGAATTCAGTGTTCTCATTGAGGCTTTTTTTTTTTTAAAGAGACTTAACACAGATTTACTCCTGCTGTAAATTCAGCCTCCAGTGCACGGCCACAGAACGTGGCATATAAGACATATAAGAGCAGAAGAGTTTCTTTAGGTATACACCACTGACTCTTTCAGCTCCTACCCTCTTCTTCATCTTTGCTAACCCTCGTGCTTTCTCCCCAACTCGCTGTCTTATCCATCCAGGAGATCCTCTTCATTTTATTCCAGGCACCAAGCACCAGCTAATTATAAACCAAACACAAATTAAACCCATCTTCCCATCCTCCTCTCTCTGAGACCCCTAATTGCCCATTACCCTGTATTGTGCTCTGACACAAAAGTAATTTTACTAAGTGGGGAGTTTTGTTGTTGTTTTTTTTTCTTTCATAAAAACTGTTAATTTGCTATTAAATCTCTCGATGAAAGACTAATAGCTTAATGAATGCATTAAACATGTGCAAATTAGGGACTTTTTTCCTTTTACTGCATTACTTAGTTGAAGATTGAAAGGGTATGATACATCATTGTTGGCTCAGTAGGATTTAATGAGGCATTAGACCATCTTCTGTCTTGGAGGCCAGACTTATGAATGATCCCCAGAATTGTGCAGGCAACACTTGTCCCAGGTCCCTCTCTTGCAAGTGACATCTATTTTCCCATTGCCTGTTTCTCCTCCCGTTGCTGCTGATGTAGGTGAAATAAAAATGTAGTTTCCAGATCAGTTTTATAATGAAAAGTAGCCCATTGCTGATGACAAATGTTGTTTACAGTCACTAGAAAAGAGGGTGGAATGGTGAGTGAATATATTAGAGGAGGAGAGGATAGCTTTTATATTCATTATACTGCCATTTTGGGCCTGTGAAGACACATAACCTTTCCCTTTCTCCCTCCATCATGCAGTCACTTTCAGATGTC
Source organism: Pogoniulus pusillus (assembly GCF_015220805.1). Classification (NCBI taxonomy): domain Eukaryota; kingdom Metazoa; phylum Chordata; class Aves; order Piciformes; family Lybiidae; genus Pogoniulus; species Pogoniulus pusillus. Next base: position 5,671,724 of record NC_087298.1, on the reverse strand, counting down.
TACATTAAAATAAAAAGCTGCAGGCAGTGTGCTTTGCATTAGCTACTATCAGGGAAGGAGACATTTTCCACCAGTCAAACAGAGCTCCTTCTGGGAATACTGTCCCAGGAAACAGACTTACTGAGGCTTTCCTGGATGGTTTCCATAATATGCTCATCCCCAGACAGCTTTTAAACTAGAGCAGAGTAGATTTAGATTGGTCATTAGGAAGGAATTCTTTAGAGTGAGGGTAGTGAGATATAGAAGCAGGTTGCCCAGAGAAGTTGTGGATGCCTCATCTCTGGAAGTGTTTAAGACCAGGCTGAATGAGGTTTTGAGCAACCTGGGTCTAGTGTACCTGCCCATGGCAAAGGGCTTGGAATTGGATGACCTTTAAGGTCCTTTCCAACTCAGGCCATTCTAGGATTCCATTCTATGATCCTTCCAGTTCCACACCAAACAAAACCTGCATAAGGCAACTAATACAAGCCAGGGCAAGGTCCTGAGACTTACCATTTACAGAGGAGAATGGAGTTAGCCCTTCATGATGCTGTAGAATAGCAGAACTCATCGGTGTCTATGTGAGGAGGGGGCAGTTTCTTCATGCAAAGATTTTTAGACTCGATGTCCTGAAGTGAAAATCTGAAGCCTCATCTGCTGAGGATAGGAAGGGAATACCCTGAACTCCATCAAAGATTGCATTCTATGATTCTATGATTTGAGCTGGGAGAAGCTCAGTGGATGGCTTCAGTTGGAAACAAGTTTGCAGAAGCTTGCAGGCTTCCAACATAAGAGAAAAAAAAAAGACACTGCTCCTGGAGGGGAGGATTTTGAGTGTGGAGATTGCAGATGCAAACAGATTTAGAAGAAAATCTCTCCTGTGAGACCTGATAGACTTTTGCTGCTCAGGGAGAAGCAGAGATAAAGGGAGGAGGATGGAGTTTGTGGATGAGCAAGCCTTGGCAATGACAGAGAAGAAAATGTTTGTTTTGAGAAAAGTTAGATAAATTAAATTCCAGAAGAGAGATGCATACTTAGTGCATTAATACTTCTGAGGCTGTGTCTGTCTATTAACAGAGAAAGAGCCCTGTGGAGAGGCAGCTGCAGGACAGCCATGAGCTGAGATGTTCTGGAACAAACCCAGAGTCAGACAGGCTGGCACCTATCCCACCCTTATGTCTTTACTTATAACTACTATATGCCATGATCAAAAGGCTGTCAGATACTAATAGAGTCTTAATGCATCATCTCTCATTCACACTGACTTGTGAGAGACATCTTTGGGCATCCAAGTTTAGTGGGTCACGTTCCTAGGCTCCTTCTGTAGCCAGCAAAAGATCAGCTCTTCCAGATTTGGAACAGATAAGGTAGGATCCTGGCATGAATTACCATTTTTTCAAGTCTTTCTCTTCTGATTTTATAAGGAGCTTTAGGGGTTCCAGCCAGTTATCTCTGATACTCAAGTCAGATGTCTGAACTTAGACACTGAACAGCTTTATAGGACTATAATTTCATTCATCTCTGCAAACCCAAGTATGAGAAAAGCAGCAGGGCTCCACTGCTGCAATTAATGGCTTGTGGTTAGACATTACCTAAGGGCCAAGAAGAGCCACAGGGCATAGAATTAACTCTATAGAGGTATGCTTTCATCTGAGCTGGTACCCTGAAATGAATCACATGGAAGGGACATGTAAGGGAATAGTAGAATGAGAATGAAGCTCTGTTTGCATGTAAATCTGCAATAACATGGCCATGGCATCATTCCTGGAGGTTTCTAACTGTGTTTATGTTGAGGGGAACCTCCTCTGCTTTGCTTTGAAGCCGAAACAGAAAGAGTGAACTTGACAAGCAGTTCCTTTCTGGAGGATATAGCTGTCAGGGCAACGGACAAGGACAAGATGTTAGGAGGAAGTTCTTCACAGAGAGAGTGATTTCCCATTGGAATGGACTGCCCAGGGAGGTGGTGGAGGCACCGTCCCTGGAGGTGTTCAAGAAGAGACTGGATGAGGCACTTAGTGCCATGGTCTGGTTGACTGGATAGGGCTGGGTGCTAGGTTGGGCTGGATGATTTTGGAGGTCTCCTCCAACCTGGTTGATTCTATGATTCTAAGAAGAACTAATGTCTGCTCAGGAAACATTCATGTTCTACCTCATTTAGCCCCAGTCCATAGACACATGCCTTAATCTGTTAATTAATTGCACCACAGCTTCTGAGCTACATTTAGCACGCTAAGATCATAGAATCAGCCAGGTTGGAAGAGACCTCCAAGATCACCCAGACCTATCCAGTCAAGTAGACCATGGCACTAAGTGCCCCATCCAGGCTTTTCTTGAACACCTCAAGGGATGGTAACTCCACCACCTTATCCCAGACTTCACCTTATGTTCAAGGTGAGTTTGGAGAATCGGCCAGGGGCGTCAGAAAGCAGAAGGATTGGTCACACAGACAGCAGGTTAGAGAAGGGAAGCAGCCAAAACCAGAGAGCAACTCTGTTATCTATATTTATGTTATTTATGTTCTTGTTCTTATCCATCTCAGCAAGCCTATGAGTGCAGGAGCCATCACCATTGTTTCCTTTTCACAACCTATAATCTAATTCCTCTCACTAAAATATCCCAACTAGGCTCAAACTAGCACAGCATCCTCTGAAGGTGTCACCTCTGGAGGGTGACTGGCACCTGTAGAAGGCAGATCATTTATCCCAACTATCTGCATATCAGAGCTGTTGTGAAAATAGTCATTCTATGAGACATGGAACACTGTACACAGACCTTAGCAAGCTCCTGTACAGTCAGGCTAGACAAGATTTCTGACTCTCAGGTGGTTAATGAGATGAGATGGATCCCATCCCGCTGCCATTGGAGAGCAGTTCCTTTAGCATTCTCTATTAATACACTGACAGAGGAGAAAAATACCATCATAAGTTCAGCTAATCTTTTTGCACCTCATAAGTTATGAAAATGTTTTTCAGGTTATCAACAGAACTCCCTTCACCCATAATTAGGAAACATTGAATTTAAAAGCCTTGAATGATGATTGCTACTCTTTAGAAACACAGCTATTTCCAGGAGGAGAGAGGGCATGTGCCTTGCAGTAGAGCTGCTGTTGTTGTTGAGAGCACTTACAGCTGTACACAGAGCAGTGAAGTTTCTAGTTTTAAAATGTTTAACACTCATGGATTCATGGAGTCACAGGATTGTAGGGGCTGAAGAGGAGCTCTGAGGATCATCCAGCCCAACCCCTCTGCTAAAGCAGCATCGTCTAGAGTGAATCGCTCAGGAACACATCCAGGAGGGTTTTGAATGGCTCCAGAGAAGAAGACTACACCACCTCTAACATGAGGAGGATTTTTTTTCACTGTGAGGATGACAGAACACTTGAACAGGCTGCTTAGGGTAGGTTATGGAGTCTCCTCTGGAGATATTCAGAACCTGCCTAGATGCATTCCTGTATGTTCCTGTGTTTCTGTGTGATCTGGTCTAGGTGATGCTGCTCTGGCAGAGGGATTGGACTGGATGAGGTTTCAAAGTCCTGTCCAGGCCTTGACATTCTGTGATTCTTATGATTCTGTGTGATTCTCTCTGGACAGCCTGTTCCAGTGCTCTGTCACCCTCAAAGTGAAGAATCTTCTCCTTATCACAGAATTATAGAATCAACCAGGTTAGAAGAGACCTCTAAGATCATGCAGTCTGACCTATCACCCATACCTGTCCAGTCAACCAGACCACTAAATGCCCCATCCAGTCTTTTCTTGAACACCTCCAAGGATGGTGACTACACCACCTCCCTGGGCAGCCCATTCCAATGCCAATCACTCTCTCTGTGAAGAACTTCCTCCTAACATCCAGCCTAGACCTCCCCTGGCACAACTTGAGACTGCGTCCCCTTGCTCTGTTGCTGGTTGCCTGGCAGAAGAGCCCAACTCCACCTGGCTACAGCCTCCCTTCAGGTAGTTGTAGACTACCTGAAGGTAGTCTCTCTTTATGTGGAACCTCCTGTGTTCCAGCTTCTGCCCGCTGCCCCTTGTCCTCTCACTGAGCATCCCTGAGAAGAGTCTGACTCCGTCCTGCTGACCCACAGTTTGCAGACATTCATGCATGGGAAGCTACTAACAACTGGTTTGGGGCTTGGTTTTAGTTTTGAGTTGGTTTTGTTTTTCAGTTAGAAGTCAGAGGTATCCATTCAAATCTAAGAGAGGTGTAAAGAATTGCACCTTATCACCAAGCAAGTACTGGCACATGGGCTATGGAAGAGGATGTGTCCCTGTGATTCAAAGTAAACATTTCTGTGTTGGTATTGTCTATAGTCTGAGCTCACATTGTTACCTTCCTACAGCACAGAAACAACTCCCAAGGTCAGTGATAGACTGCGCTCCTATTGTTAGTGTTTGAAGAGGGAACATTTTATCCTTCACAACAAATCTACATATAGGCTATTGAATGAAATACAATAGCCTCACTAAATTACTTCATCCATTAGCTGGCTGCCTGTAAGGAAAATAAAACAGTGGGGTTTTGTATGATCCATTATGAATTGTGAGGTAAACAATGTGCATTCAGGAGACAAACCTGGTATCTGATCCCAAAAGCAGGCAAATTTTGGCATTCAAAAGGAGGCAGGAAATTTCTTTCAGCATTATTTAGTGATACTTTAGGAAGCCAAGATGATCTAAAGTGCTGTATATACACAGCAAGGGGGGGGGGGTCGCTGTTCCAAGGGGGTCTGTGATTTGTAGTGGTTAATCTAACACTCCTCACCCTGAAAAAAGGTTATAGAATCATAGAATGGTTTAAGCTGGAAGGGACATCAAAGACCATCCAGTTCCAACCCCCCCCACCATAGGCAGAGACACCTCCCACTAGAACAGGTTGCTCAAGGCCTCATCCAGCCTGGCCTTGAACACCTCCAGAGAGGGAGCAGCCACAACCTTCCTGAGCAGTCTGTGTCAGTGTCCCACTACCCGCACTCTAAAGAACTTTATCTGGGTGCAGAGAGAACTGGGAGGTCTTTGGCAGTCAGGGGTCCTCTTGGGAGCTGGGAGAGCAGAACATGAGAGCCTGGACACATCCTGCTGTCCCAGCAAGGGAGTGGGACAGCCGTGGAAGTAGCCAGGGCAACCCAGCATCCCGCAGCATCTCTGGAGCAAGGGCTGAAGGTCCCAGGCTGGGGCTGGAGTAGGGCTCTGGGTCCTCAGGGCAGGCTGTTGTGTGTGGGATGGAGTCCTTGCACTTAGTGATACCAATCTCATACCTTAGAGGTTTCCTAGACTTCCCATGAGCAAGAGTGATGAGTGGAATGGTAGCTGGTGAGCATCACTGACAGCAACCTGACAGGCTTCTGATGGTTCCACTGCAGTTCTCCACCTCATTTCATCCCAGAACAGGTAATGATAATGCTCTTTGTTTTTCATTCTGACCTTGTGGCTCCTAAGCACTTCTCACAACACTAGCAAATGTACTCCATTAAACAGCAAGGCAAGAGCCTTGCTATTGAAGAGAGGAGGTCAGAACAGATATTTTCCTTTGTCTTTTTCTTTTTTCCTTTCTCTCAGACTCTGCTGATGAAGCTTCTCTTTTCCTCTCTAGTATTCCCAGTCTCCCTCTGAGCTCAGGACTCAGCTGCCATTCTCAAAAACCTGATCTGCAGGTGACACTTCAAGGACATAATCAGAAAATGTCATGGGGGATGGAGGAGCAAGAGATGCTGACACATTAAAAAACATTCTATTTTAAGCAAGCCAAATGCATGTCTACTCCTGGCCTTCAAATTAGCCTGCTCTGCATGCCATGAGTCATCCTAGTGTGGCTGGGGGAGTCAGACTTCTTTCCCCAGCCTTTGCCACAGCATGTTGAAAAGGGTGCAGCAGATTCTCCAGTGGGGATTAGAGCGGCTGAGTGGGTTTGCCAGGGAGTCTGGTTGGTGCAGTGAGTGGACTCTTGGTGTCGTCAGGAGCTGTGGAATGACGAATGGGATGTAACTGGAAAGTCAAAGGTAACTTGTGAATCTCTTGATTCACAGTAAGTGACCAAGAGCTCTTATTACTGAGACCTGCAGTGAGGGAATGGGGCAGAGGAAGCCTTTAAAGAGAGGAATGAGTGATACAAACGTAGCATAACCCTTTTCTTGTGGATAAACTCACATCCTCCAGACCTGTTCCATTCATAACCTGGGCATTCTCTAGTAAGGAACTTCACTGAGTCTTCAACCTGTGAGAATACATGGGCCAAGGAGAGCTGGGATGGAGCACTACTCCCCGCGTTTTGAAGTAAGCAGTAAGCAAGTAAAACTCATCTGTCTTGCACAGGGGGGAAGACAGATATTTAAGTGATAAACATCATCTGTAGGTGAGCAAGGATCCCACCAGTTCAAATGTCCAGGGAGCAAATGAACAGGAGCTGGTGTGCTGTATCTTTATCCTAGTCTTCAGAGGGGTGGATCCTGCAGAACCACCCCTTTTGCTGTCTTTTACTCAGGCTTTGGAAAGGATAGAAATGAGAGACCTTCCAAACATTGCTCTCAAGCAACTCCCCAGTCTGGTAGCAAGTCAAGTCTGTGCCCCGTTAGGAGTGTTAAAGTTGGAAGTGTTAAAACTCGGTGCATGGTGAAGAGCAAAGAGTTTGGCTCACAGTAGTCATGCAGTGTCACTATCTAGTATTTATCCCTCCAGGTCTTTGAGAACCACTGCTAATTCCTAGAAAGAAAAATAAGGGATGCTCTTGGAGGAAGGATGGGACAGGTAACAACCCGAGGTACTTATTGGCATCGCAATTATTTGCACGCTCTGAGCAAGGAGTCTGAGGAGAGTAAACAAAACCTGAAGGGAAGAAAACCAAAACTATTACAACAGAGCTTGTTTCTAGGGCCCCTACGATATGTGATTGCTTTCCTTGTGGGTAGCAGATCAATGTGAACCAAATGCCACCGAGTCTGAAGCAGGAAACGTTTGACTGACATGCCCCATACCGAGACACAGATTCCTGTGAATCAGGTGTGTTGCATAGCGCTGAGACAGCTCAGCCCTTCGGCATGGGTTTTGAGCCTGAGTCAATTAAAACACAAAGCAGGTAAAACCAGGAGGAAAGCTCACTGTTTGTTTACCAGATGTAAAGAACAAGTATAGTCTTTGGATTATAGCTTGGCTCTGCGAGGGCTTCTGCCACCCCAGCCCTGCTGTAATAGCAGCCTGCTCTAATAACAGGCTGTTAGGAAACAATGCCACGGAGCGGATGGGCAGAGGCACATCCAGGTCACAAGGCAGGAGGCAGCGCTCCCACAGCCTGATCTTGGCTTTGAAGCTAATGAATGCAATAAACAGCGAGTCGCTCGAGCATGAAAAGCACACCTTCCAACTGCAGCTGAATTAACTTTCCTCCTGCTGCCTGTGAGGCAAGCAAAGCAGGTTTGATGGCACTTGGGTTGACTAAACTCTCACTGACCATGAAAGTGCTGGCTATCTACAGCCCTTTCCATGGTGCTGGGAGCCCAGGCGCAGATGAACCTCACTGCCAACAGAACCCTTGTTGCTGCGGTTGCGTTGACTACCTTTTAACCAAATCTTAGACATAAGCCACCACTGCACAGCCATGCCACCCTATGAATCCACTCAGTGTGCCCAGTTTCTGATTTGTTAAGAGGTGTTCCTCACTTAACACCTTTTACTCCAAAATGTATCTGTGTATGTTTTAACAAGTCCAAGTGCAGGGTTCTGCGCTTCAGCCACAACCACCCCATACAGTGCTACAGGCTGGGAACAGAGAGGCTGGAAAGCAGCCAAGCAGAAAGAGATTGGGGAGTACTGGATGACACTTGACTGAACATGAGCCAGCAGTGTTCCCAGATGGCCAAGAAGGCATTCTGGCCAATGGCATCCTAGCCTGGATCAGGAATAGCATGACCATCAGGACCAGGGAGGCCCTTCTGCCCCTCTACTCAGCACTGGTTAGTCCACACCTTGAGTACTGTGTCCTCAGTTCTGGGCCTCTCAATTTAAGAAAAATATTGAGGTGCTTGAACATGTCCAGAGAGGGCACCAAGGCTCATGAGGGGGCTGGAGAACAGCCCTATGAGGAGCCGTTGAGGGAGCTGGGTGGGTTCAGCCTGGAGAAGAGGAGGCTCAGGGGAGACATCATTGCTCTCTACAACTACCTGAAAGGAAGTTGTAGCCAGGTGGGGTTGGGCTCTTCTGCCAGGCACCCAGGGACAGAACAAGAGAACACAGTCTCAAACTGCAGCAGGGCAGGTTTAGGCTGTATGTTAGGAAGAAGTTCTTGCCAGAGAGAGCAACTGGCATTGGAATGGGCTGCCTGAGGAGGTGGTGGAGTCACCATCCCTGTGGGTGTTCAGAAGGAGGCTGGATGAGGCACTTAGTGCCATGGTTAATTAATTAGAAGGGTTAGGTGATAGGTTTGACTCAGTGAACTCAGAGGTCTTTTCCAGCTTGGTTAATTCTGTGATTCCATATCCATTAAGAAATTCACTGGAAGCATCCTCTCGGCTAAAATCACCTAGGGTACAGACCTAGACTTAAGTTGTTGTTCAAAACTCCTCTCTAAATGAAGAGAAAATGTTCTCCTCTACCTTAAAATCATGCTCTGCACTACAGCTTATTTCACCATCCTATCTCTGGCTTCCATGGATCAAAGCAATTTTATGGCATCATATTCCCCAGAGGCACCTTGTCTCCTGAACCTTTTTCCACTGCCCTAGCACCATCTCTCTGTCTCTTTGGATCTATTTCTTCTGCTGCAAATTCAATTAAAGCCTCTCTGGGAGCCTCATGATCAAGTCAATACAGTGACCAATGTTAGGATGGATTAAACTGAGGTTTAAGGTGAGTAGATATGTGAGCAACTAATAGGAAAGCAGGCTCTGTTATTAAGAAGATGGAGAGGCAGGATTCATCTCCTAGGTCTGTAGAGTGTAGGTGGCTACTTTTAAGGTAGATGTCTATACTCTCACCACAGTCATTACAGATCCACCAGCACACTCCCATTCTCAAACCTGCTGATCATGCTAGTAGATCTCCATCAGTGAGAGCAGGAATTGATAAGGGAAATAAGGAGGCAGTATCTCATACCCCATCTAATTGGGCATGTGATTGTGGAGATGTGAAATACGCTCATCTGTATGGTCAGTGCAGCCCTTTCTCTCAATCACCCTGCAGCTGCATCTGTTCCAAAGATAACAGCTAGCTCCTTTGCATTTGGTGACTGTGCCATCATCATTAAAACAAATTCCACTCTCCAAACAGCAGTGGTAAGAGCCCATCAATTTTTATGGGAGGAGAAAGGACAAATGCCTTTCCTGAATTAGTTTCTCTCCAGCCTACCTGGTTTCCAATCTGTCTTTCATTCAATTTGGTTGCTGTGGAAACAGCCATGACATCAGACTTGGGAGCTGTGACATCACTGAGTAAATAATCATCTGCTGAAGAAAAGCATCAGGGAAAAAATGAAGTAAACAAAAGTGTTTATCCACAAATGCTCCTACCATGAGGAACTGGAATCTCCAATAGTAATTTACCAAGCATTGCTAATGTGTTTGCTAGAATATGTTTCTTAAGTCCTCCTTTTTTTTCCCCCCTTTTTCTGGTTAGTTTGAGGAAGAGGAGGCTGAGGGGAGACCTCATTTCTGTCTACAACTACTTGAAGGGACGATGTGGAGAGGCTGCTGCTAGGCTCTTCTCACAGGTAACTGGAGACAGAACAAGGAGGAATGGCCTCAAGCTGAGGCTGGGGAGGTTTAGATTGGACATTAGGACATATTTTCTGCTAGTTTGAAGCAAGCTGGAATGTTTTGGTACAAGAACTAGATAACAGGCAGTGAAATGAAAACAATTGATGTCAACTTCTCTCACAGTCTCGCTGAGAGCTCTGGGAAGAAGAAGTAAACTTTCTCCATTTTGTTTCTCACTCTTGCTTTTGCCTTAGACCTGGTCACATCTCATTAACCCTGCTCCTACTAACCTTGCTCCCTAACCTCTTGGCTGCACCTCTCTTCTTCCTGAGAACTGGGGTAAGGTTAAGAGGGCTGGGGGGAGGTGTTGGGGTGGTTTGAGAGCCCCTCCTGGGGACTCAGGTTTCTGGGAGGGGAGTTGTGCTTTTGTATTGTTTATCCTTTGTATATTTCTGTATATAATTGTATATAACTGTATATATTGTAAATAGCTGCTTGTAAATTCTGCTAGCTGTAAATAAATTGCTTCAAACTAGCACACAGAGAGAGTGGTCAGGGACTGGAATGAGCTGCTCAGGGAGGTGGTGGAGTCATCCATCCTGGGTGTGTTTAAGGGTGGTTTGGATATGGTTTAAGGTGAGTCTTGTAGAGTAGGGTTATGAGTTAGACTTGGTGATCCTGAGGGTCTTTTCCAGCCTGCATGTTTCTGTGATTTTGTGATTCTTCTTCTGTTTAGTATGGCTGAACATGAAAGTTCATCAAGGCTGGAGCAAACAGGGGAAGCATATTGAAATGAGCATTACGGATCTGTTGTGCTCTAGTTTATGGTCTTTTTCTCAGTGATACACAGTAAGTAAAACAAGCAGTGATTGAGTCAGCTGCCTCCTGGGTGTTCATTTGCCATAGTGTGAGGAATATTAATGCTAAGTACATCTATGTGCATGAGGAGAGGCAGGAGGAGGCAAGCAGATTACCCCGGCTTAGGGGTATTATACACGCGCCTGCATCTTCCAAAGACACAGAGAGGAAACATTTCTGTGGGGTTTTGTCTCTTATCTTCTTACAGTCTTATAGATTCTGGAGATGCACTGCCCTGGAGTTTTAATACTCAGAGTTTTCGGGGGGGGGGGGGGGGGTTGTGATTTTTTCAATCTTATTTTATTTATTATTATTTTCTTTTTTTTTTTTTTCCCCTAAATCCTCCTTTTTATAGGGAAAAAAAAGAAGTGAGCACTGAATTTCATCAGGATAAAGAAAAAAAAAGCAGATTCCATGAGAAGAAAATACAGATGAAAAAGAGAAAGTTTGATTAAAATCCCCTCTTGTTCCATGTGTTTGATGTCAGTATCTTCACACCTTTCTCTTTTCCTTTGCAACTTCAGCAGAGGGGTTCAGCCTGTCACCAGGGGATTGAGTTCCAAGCTTAGGGCTTTGTAGTTGCTGCTGCTCTTGCTGCTGTTGTCTAAAGGGATTATAAAGCCTTTGTAAAGCTTGTGTTAATACCCTGGAGGGGAAAAATGATTTTCCAAATAACCTGGTTTGTGTATCTCCTGTCTGATGTACCCTAGGAAAGGAAAAAATTAGGAAGTGTTTTTGCTTCAAGAGTAGGTCATTTAAAGTTCACTAAGCAAGGTCTGTAGCCTTTCTGGCTCAGTGTTTCACAGGGCAGAGCTGGCCCTTGTTGTTGTGTTGCTGACACCGGGACCTGTTAGGAGTAGCAGTGCACATCTCTGGTCACCAGGGAACACACTCAGTCTTACACTGGGCTTTTAAAAAACGCTGGAGAGAAACTGCAATAGCTGCTGATCTCCAGCACTGTCCTTGGAGGTGGTTGAGCCCTCTCTATTTCTGATCTCCAGCACTGTCCTTGGAGGTGGTTGAGCCCTCTCTATTTCTGATCTCCAGCACTGTCCTTGGAGGTGGTTGAGCCCTCTCTATTTCTGATCTCCAGCACTGTCCTTGGAGGTGGTTGAGCTCTCTCTATTTCTGATCTCCAGCACTGTCCTTGGAGGTGGTTGAGCTCTCTCTATTTCTGATCTCCAGCACTATCCTTGGAGATGGTTGAGCCCTCTCTATTTCATACTTGCTTAGCAAAATCCTAGCTCAGGATCCGACTCCACCGTTCCAGACTGGCTCTCTGTAACTTTCCAAACCCTCTTTTTCACAGAATCATAGAATGGTTTGGGTTGGGAGGGGCCTTAAAGGTCATCCAGTTCAACCCCACAGCAGTCATCAGGGACATCCCCAGCTAGACTAGGTTGTTCAGAGTTCCATCAAGCCTGACCTTGAGTGTCTTCAGGGGTAGGGACTCCACTACCTTGCTGGGCAACCTTGCGCCACCACCCTTATAATAAGAGCTTCACATAGGAAAGAACTTCTTAGTGAAGTACTTTTTTTTCTGCAGGAGCATTGGTTTTGAGCCATGTCACATTTCCCTTCACATGCAGCTGCTGTTGCAAAGGTGCAGAACCAATTGATATTCAGGGAGTGTTGGTGGCTGAGGGTCATTCAGTATTCCAGCATGAGGAGTGAACTGTTTGGTATTCCAGGTGTGTGCCACTGCTCGGTAGCAGTCAGTACCCAGGACTGTACAGCTGTGCATCTCTCAGTATTCCTTAGGTGTGCTTCAGGTGCTTAAAGGCTGTCATGGAACACTAGGGTGATGCCAGGATGAGAATCTTTCAGTATTCACATCTGTCTCTAGTAAGGGCTGAGGCACACATCCATCCATTGATTCCTTGCCCTACCAGGTTTTGAGAGTAGAAAGTGATGGTCAAAGGAAAAAGTGTAATGGAGAGGGAAGGAGAAACAGGGAAAGAGGAGAAGAGCTCAGAGAGATAGGAAAGGGAAGTTATCCAGAAAATGAGACCTTTGAGCCCTTCATATGAGTATTTTGCAGGAGCTGTAGTTGAGGTTTAAATTAAAAGGGTGAAAGAAATGCATTCCATTTGGGGTTGGGCTCTTGTGCCAGACAATCAGCAATAGGACAAGGGGGGACAGTCTCAAGTTGTGCCAGGGGAGGTCTAGGCTGGATGTTAGGAGGAAGTTGTTGGCAGAGAGAGTGATTGGCATTGGAATGGGCTGCCCAGGGAGGTGGTGGAGTCACTGTCCCTGGAGATGTTCAAGCAAAGCCTGCATGAGGTACTTAGTGCCATGGTCTGGTTGACTGGCTAGGGCTGGGTGCTAGGTTGGACTGGATGCTCTTGGAGGTCTCTTCCAGACTGGTTGATTCTATGATTCTCTGATTCCAGACAGAAGAACAAATAATCTGAGGTTTTGGATAGGAGGAAATGTTTCCAACATACTTCTTTTCGTAGGACCATCTGCTCCTTTATTACCAGATATAAGTTTATAGATAGATATAGATATAGATATGCCAGCTGCTGCAGATGGCAAGCCAACAAATGTGGCTCCATCAACCACTGGCCTTGGAGCATTAACTCAGAGTTCTCTGGCCCTGCTACACCAGACAAAATATGTAGTGGATATAATGTTTGATCATCATTCTTGATCCACTCAACCCACTCTCAAAAGGAATCTCTCCCAACATGCCCCCCAGTACTCAACTACAAAAATTACATTCCCTTCCCCATGACTTTGTCAGTGCAAGGAACATCACAGCCTGCTTCTAAATGCTGCTCTGCACTTCTCAATGGTGTTTTATGACACATTTTTCAAATCAAATTTAAAAGCATAACTGAGTGGAATTAAATTAATGCCGTCTGGTAATGTCAGCAGCACCAGAGCTGTGCTTGGCTGGCTTAGCTTCTAAACCTCTGGCAGCTTCCTGGGACTTATTTCTGACTTCAGGGAAATAGTGAATGCAGTGATGTGGGGTTTTTTTGTTCCATTAAAAACAAGCCAAAACCACCCCCAAAAGCCCAACACATCCTATATCTGTGGAAGGCAGTTTGTGGGAATAAATAGGTGGCAGCTGAGAACATGGTAAAGGTTCCTAAGGAAGATATCTTTAAGTTTAGATTCATAAAGTGCTTTGAGTTGCAATGGACCTTAAAGATCATCTAGTTCTCACCCCCTTGACACCTTCCACTAGAATAGGTTGCTGAAGGCCTCAGTCAACATGGCCTTGAACATTTCTGGACCTGAGCAAAGCTTTTGACACTGTCCTGCACCACATCCTGGTCTCCAAGCTGGTGACACATGGGTTTGATGGGTGGACCATGAGATGGATGAAGAACTTGCTTGATGGCCGCACCCAAAGAGTGGCTGTCAATGGGTCCATGTCCAAGTGGAGGCCAATGACAGGTGGAGTCCCTCAGGGATCAATCCTAGGACCAGTCTTGTTCAACATCTCTGTCGGTGCCATGGACAGAGGCATTGAGTGCAGCCTCAGCAAGTTTGCTGACCACACCAAGCTGTGTGGTGCAGCAACCAGGCTGGAGGGCAGGGATCCATCCAGAGGGACCATGACAGGCTGGAGAGGTGAGCACAAGCCAACCTCATGAAGTTCAACAAGGCCAAGTGCAAGATCCTGCAGCTGAGTTGAGGAAATCCCAAGCACGAATGCAGACTGAGCAGTGAGTGGCTGGAGAGCAGCCCTGAGGAGAGAGGCTTGGGGGTGCTGGTGGATGAGAAGCTCAACAGGAGCCAGCAGTGTGCACTTGCAGGCCAGAAAGCCAAGCAGAGCCTGGGCTGCAGCAGCAGAAGTGTGGCCAGCAGGGCCAGCGAGGTGATTCTCCCCCTCTGCTCCACTCTGCTGAGATCCCACCTGGAGTACTGCATTCAGTTCTGGAGCCCCTATGACAAGAAGGATGTGGAGATGCTGGAGTGTGTTCAGAGAAGGGCCAGGAGGATGCTCAGAGGGCTGCAGCAGCTCTGCTGTGAGCACAGACTGAAAGAGTTGGGGCTGTTGAGTCTGGAGCAGAGGAGGCTCCCAGGTGACCTTCCTGTGGCCTTCCAGGATCTGAAGGGGGCCTACAAAAAAGCTGGGGAGGGACTTTTGAGGCTATCAGTGAGTGACAGGACTGGGGGGAGTGGAGCAAAGCTGGAGTTGGGGAAATTCAGACTGGCTGTGAGGAGGAAGTTGTTGATCATGAGAGTGGTGAGAGCCTGGACTGGGTTGCCCAGGGAGGTGGTTGAGGCCCCATCCCTGGAGATGTTTAAAGCCAGGCTGGATGAGGCTCTGTCCAGGCTGATCTAGGGTAAGGGTGTCCACCTCCTAAAGCAGGGGGGTTGGAACTAGGTGATCCTTGTTGTCCCTTCCACCCTTGACTGATTCTATGATTCTCTGATCTCCAGGGAGTAGACATCCACAACCTCCTTAGGCAACTGTTTCAATGCCTCACTACCCTCACTGTAAAGATTTTCTCCCTAATATCTAGTCCAAACTAGGGGAAGGAGGGAAGATGCCATTAGAACAAGTATCCATATGGGTTTTGTCCTGATGGATGTACATCCCAGAGATCTGAACACATCCTTAACTTCCACAGGCAGATCTTATTTGGTCTGATTTTGGTTTGGGGCTTTTCTGGGTCTTGTTTTGGTTTTGTTTCTTTTTTTTCCTCCCCTCACACCTGTTCACACACTTTGATGAAATATGTCCCAGAAAAGAGCAGATCACAGTACTGATTCTGATAATGATGATGATGATGATGATTTAGAATGCCAAAATGTTGCATCAGTGAGCAGAATGCAGAGTTTGTGCCTGTGTGTATTTTAGTCTGTGCACAGTCAGGAGAGACTGCTAATAGCCTTGGAGCTGGCAAACTCTTAACACAACAGCATGCACATGGGATGAGAGAAGAGTGTGTCTGTTAGCATAAAAGCTAATGCATTTTGTGTCCATCTCTTAATGCTTATTCTCCTCACAGAGTCCACATGCGTCTGTCTGATACAACATCTGCATAACCACTTTGTGTGCATGCAATGTTTTCCTTTCTTCACTTTCTATGTTCCAAATGTGGCAATTCCAGCAATGCATGGTGAAAATCTCACCATTTTAGCCAGAACAGCTCCTAATTGCTCTAAGATGAGCCAGCAGTGTGCCAAGGTGGCCAAGAGAGCCAATGGCATCCTGGCCTGGATCAGGAACAGTGTGGCCAGTAGGACAAGGGAGGTTCTTCTGCCCCTATACTCAGCACTGGTCAGGCCACACCTTGAGTGCTGTGTCCAGTTCTGGGCTCCTCAATTCAAGAGAGATGTTGAGATGCTGGAATGTGCCCAGAGAAGGGCGACAAAGCTGGTGAGGGGCCTGGAACACAAATCCTATGAGGAGAGGCCGAGGGAGCTGGGGGTGTGCAGCCTGCAGAAGAGGAGGCTCAGGGCAGAGTTCATTGCTGTATGCAGCTACCTGAAGGGAGTCCATAACCAGGTGGGGTTGGGCTCTTCTGCCAGGCAACCAGCAACAGAACAAGGGGATACAGTCTCAAGTTGTGCCAGGGGAGGTCTAGGCTGGATGTTAGGAGGAAGTTTTTGCTAGAGAGGGTGATTGGCATTGGAATGGGCTGCCCAGGGAGGTGGTGGAGGCACCGCCCCTGGAGGTCTCAAGCAAAGACTGGATGAGACACTTGGTGCCATGGTCTAGTTGACTGGATAGGGCTGAGGGATAGGTTGAACTGGGTGACCTTGGAGGTCTCTTCCAACCTGGTTGATTCTATGATTCTAAGATTCTACAGCACAGGATGTACTTCATCAGTGCCTGATAATATTTTATTCTTCAATGGCTTTGCATTCAGCCATCCTAATCCAGGAGGTATACCTGGACACATCAATTGTCTGTACCACTTTGCCTTTCCACACAGCCAATGTGGAATGTTTTCTTCACAGGAGAGGAAAGAATAAATCTCCTGGCAGAGAGATATTAGATTAGAATTAGAATTGCAGATTAGATTAGAATTGCACAGACTCAAGATGGGTCATAAAATCATAGAATGGTTTGGGTTGGAAGGAACATCAAAGATCATCCATAGGCAGGGTCACCTCCCACTAGAACAGGTCACTCAAGGCCTCATCCAACCTGGCCTTGAACACCTCCTCTCCTTTCCACCACAACATGTTTATGGTGATAACCTCATCTCCTCTACACCATCCTGACTTCTCCCTATTCATAAGCTTGTGCTATTGGTTTTTGGTAGCTTCTGGGTGCTGTGACAAGAGCACTTTGAGGTCAGATAATGTTTTTGTAGTGGCATACAGAGCACCAGAGATATTTATGCTTCTCTATAAATAATAAAGCTGTCTTGGGTTTACTTGGAGATGCAGGAGTACAGGAAGAAGCAATCAGGGAGAGGAAAAAGTCAAACTTGAATCAAAAATCATACAATCATAGATTGCACTGGGTTGGAAGGGACCCTTGAAGGTCATCTTGTTCAACCTCTCTGCAGTGAGCAGGGACACCTTTAGCTAGATCCCGTTGCTCAGAGCCCCATCAAGTTTGACCTTAAATGTCTGCAGGGACGGGTCCTCCACCACATCTGGAGGATGGAGCAAAGCTGGAGGTGGGGAGATTCAGACTGGACGTAAGGAGGAATTTCTTCACTGTAAGAGTGGTGAGACTCCAGAATGGGTTGCCCAGGGAGGTGTTTAAGGCCAGGCTGAATGAGGCTCTAGCCAGGCTGATCTAGGGTAAAGTGTCCCTGTCCATGGCAGGAGGGTTGGAACTGACTGATCCTTGTGGTCCCTTCCAACTCTGATTGATTCTATGATTCTATTTCTGGGCAAGCTGTTGCAGTACTTCAAAACATCAATGAAAATTAATACAAAGCCTCCTAATCATGAAGCCAGAGGAATTCTGCACAGGGATGAGAGATCTGACATTCAAAATGGAGTTAAAAATAAAGCCCTGTAAAGCTGCACTGCTTATTCTCTGCGGCCTATGAAACAGAATTTCAGGATCATCTTTTATTTCTAGGTGCCTTGTCTCAGCACAAAACTTTGCTGGGATTTCTAAAAGAACTGGTGGGAGCTGGGAACATCCCAGAATTTCACAGTTTAAGATGGCTGAGATAAAATGACTGCACAAATATACTTCCACCACCACCCCCTTTTTGTTTCTCAACACTTGGACCCAGTCACTGTGACACAAGGTTGAAATAAAGTTTCTTAAGCTGTTTTTAATGCACAGGGATTTACATCAGCAGAACTGCTGAATTGTGCATGCTGGTGTCATGGAAGATGCATGTCCTGGATTGTCCAGGCATGGTCCCTTCCTTCTGCTGGATGCAAGAAGAAGACATTGAACTGTTAGAGCAAGTCCAGAGGAGGCCATGAAGATGCTCAGAGGGCCGCAGCAGCTCTGCTATGAGGACAGGTTACAGGAGCTGGGGCTCTTCAGCCTGGAGAAGAGAAGGCTTTGAGGAGACTTTATAGTAGCCTTCCAGTATCTGAAGGGGGCCTACAGGGGGAACCTCAAGGATCATCCAGTTCCAAACCCCTGCCATAGGCTGGGATATCTCCCACTAGAACAGGTTGCTCAATGCCTCATTTAACTTAGCCTTGAACACCTCCAGGGAGGGAGCAGCCACAGCCTCCTTGGGCAACCTGTGCCAGTGTCTCACCACCTTCACTGCAAACAACTTCTTCCTGACATCTAGTTTGGATCTTCCCTTGGCCAGTTTGAACCCATTACTCCTTTTCCTGTCATTACAAGACTTTGCCAATAGTCCCTCCCCAGCCAGGAAAAAAGCAGGAGTGGGGAGAGGGAAAGGGCATCCTACAAATTGTTATTGGTTCTATTAACTACATATGAGTCTCTGGGAAATTTAAACTCGAGCCGAGACGCACAGTTATTAACAAACTTTGCCTGGGTATCACAATTAATATTAATTATTAATTTTGCATAATTCATAACAGCTGGGCAGAGTCAGACTCAGTTCATTAATTTAGGCATCTAGGTGTTCACAGTCTAAGTCTGAGCTAGGCACGTCAGGCTTCCTCTACAGCCAGCAGGGCAAAACAGGCTCCCACAGAAGATGTGTCGTGCCATTCTCAAGAACAGAGTCTAATCTAGGTCAGATGAATTGCCTCTGGAGGTACCCACAGCCCCAGACTACAGAGAGAGATTGGGGTGATTATCTCAGACCTCTCACTGTTAGACTTCTAAAGAGAAGGGAGCTGAATCCTGGCCTTAGCAGCTATTACATTCCTGCGGGTTAGGGTGCTTAGAAACGTCTTTCTTGCTCACTAGCTTGAAAGACTCCATCTCTCTCACCCAGAGACAATTTCATGCTCTTAACCAGAGTACTAAGGCATGAAAGTACAAGTTGAGTCTGTTCTTTCTGTGGGGCTGGTTAAAGAAAAGGACCATCTGATGTGTTTTGGATTGAACCGAGGAGCTGACATCGGTATCTGGGAAATGTTCCAGTAGACTGAGCGAGAGGGCTGCGCTCAGTGCCAGCACAAAGAGATACAATTTTCATAGAGATGCATCCATTTACACCTGGCCTGCATTTGGCATGGGGAGAAGAGAAATTGCCCCTTGATCAGAGCCTATTTGACACATTGAGTTATCTCTCTCATGCGTAATGGAGTAAAGATGAGTGCACGTTTGATATGTTATAGTGGCTTCCTATAAATATTAAAGCCAAAGGAAACTTCACTGGCTTAGGGATGGAAGCACCTGCAATTCATCTCCTCAGACCATACAGAGTTTGAGGTGACTGCCAGCAGAAGGCTTTCCTGAGGGGTAATTAATAGGCTTTTCCTGCTTGCTTTTCTGCTTTTCCAAGATCTTCATGGCTGGAAGGAAAACTTCGCCTTGCTCAGCCTGCGTTTTCAAGGTTGCTAAACTTTCAGAGCTCTTCCCGCTGTGTCGAGGGAGAATATGAAATCACCATCACTGGAGCCTTTTAAAAACAGGCCAGACAGATTTGTGTCTTGAAAAACATTGATCTTCCTGACCCTAGTGGAAAGCAAAAGAGTTGACTAAAGGTCATTCAATAGTTTGTCCACTTCTGTTTATCACACATGTTCTCAGATGGTATAGTCTCCAAAGAATGATTTCTCAAGCTGTGGTCTGCAGCACACCTGAACAGGATGCATGAAATGCTTGAAAAAGGCAATGTAGCTAAGAGGTGAAAATGCACCTCCACAAGCAATAATGGTGAGGAAACAAATGAATACTCAAAGGTTCAGACAGACTTCTGGGTGGCTGTACATGAACACAAGCCCTGTGAGGAGAGGCTGAGGGAGCTGAGGGTGGGCAGCCTGCAGAAGAGGAGGCTCAGGGCAGACCTCATGGCTCTCTACAACTACCTGAAGGGAGGCTGTAGCCAGGTGGGGTTGGTCTCTTCTGCCAGACAAGCAGCAACAAAACAAGGGGACAGAGTCTCAAGTTGTGCCAGGGGAGGTCCAGCCTGGATGTTAGGAGGAAGTTATTGACAGAGTGATTGGCATTGGAATGGGCTGCTCAAGGTGGCGGTGTTGAAGCCAAGCCTGGATGAGGCACTTAGTGCCATGGTCTGGTTGATTGGTGGCCAGGGCTGGGTACTAGGACCTGATGAGCTTGGAGATCTCTTCTAACCTGGTTAATTCTGTGATTCTATGAACTGTGGTAGAAATCTCCTAATTTTGTTTTGCTCTCAAAAAATACAACAATCATCCAGCTGGAAACAGAAACAGTGTTCCAGAGGCTGGCCAAAGGGATCGATACCACAAAGCCTGAGAGGTGACAAGCATCACAAGGAGCTCAGTGAGTTTCCTGTTATTAATCAGTAGCTCACTGGTAGAGCATGATGAGAGCCTGCTATCCTCCTTTCCTGTCCGTGTTTTGCTTGTGTCTTTCCACTGCAGATTGCATAGGCAAGCTGATCTCAGCAGGGTTTGTTGGTGTCACTTTGGGACATGGTTTAGTGGCTGTAGTGATGTTGGATTGATGATTGGACCTGATTATCTTCAAGGTCTTTTCCAGCCTTAATAATTCTATGATTCTGTGATCTATAGTCACCTTGCTCCTTTTCCTAACCCACTCTTTTGCTGATTTCTTGCTAGGTTGTTTACACTCCAAAGAATTCTGCTGCACCCCTTAAGAAAGGAGCTGTAATTGCTGATCCAGCTGTTAGATGTTCCCCTCAGTACAATCTGGAAGTCAGTAAACAACCATCTGATGTTTATTATCATGATGCAGAGGAGTGCAGTGGTGCTGCCTGATTCCTCCCTGGAACAGAACGGAGGGAGCTCTGTGCACCTATGTGCTCTGTTCTCTGCTGCCTCAGCGTTTGCTTCCAAGTGCATTTCAAAGTCAAAGCCTGGGATTTTTCAAAGGTACTTGCTGAAAGGAGCGACTTTCTGACAGCCAAAGGGTTGTTAACTGAACGGCTGTTGTTGTAAAACTGGGGGAAATGCTTCCTCTTGTTAGGGACAATGCAAGTCTCTTGATTTCCCTGGGTGGTTTTGCAAGGCTGCATGTCCTAAGGCACAGAGGTAGCCAAAAGATGCAGAGAGGTCACAAAAAAGCTGAACAAGAACAGTAAAACAAGCATCATAGCAACACATCAGTGGAGGTAGCTTCAAAGTGGTTGTATCAGCAATGGCTCTAATTGCAGCTACTATTTTGGTTTCTTCTTTATTTATTTATTTATTGTGTTGCTGTGAAGAAAGGAGACTTGAGCTGAGCTAGACAGGCAACTGCATGTGCCAGGGAGAAATGTGTCAGGTTAGAACATTCCACTTGACAGAGACAGTTATGAAAGCCATGAAAGCCTCCCCACTGTGCAGAGATGGGTAATTCATCAGACCCTTCAATATCAACTTAGCAAGGAGAAGTGTCTTTGAATCTACCCTCTCATGACTTTCTTCTTCAGCTTGTGTGCACTTTGTCCACCTTGGATGGAAGAATAAAGGAAAAATGTCAGAAGTTAAGTTGGAACCAGAAGATCCTTGAAAGGAAACACCTGAAGAGCTCAACATCTGGCTGCCCTGGGCATGGATCTGGCAAAGTGCAGGATGCCACAAGTAGAAGCTGAGGAAGAAAGGCCCTGAAAGCAAGGCAAAATAAGACCTTTGAAGAGAAATATGTGCATGATAATCTTCTAATATAGCTGTATGAGGTGCAACACCTAAACATTTCTACCTTCAGTCTCTTAGGAGGCCCTGACAATGAATGAAATGTGCATCAAAAAGGTGCAAAGAGAGATGCACGTCTCCAGGCTGACCCTTTTTTGTTTTGCTGCCAGCTTTTCCTATGCAGGAGTTGATAGGAAGGAAACAGACTTGGTCCTTTCCCCAGTTCTGATCAGCATGAAGCCAAGGCTACTGCTCTTCCACTAAGAAAAATATGAGGTAACTTCTGTAGTTCATCAGACAGCAGCTTTCCCAGATCCATATCACCTCACAGAAGTGTCCACACCTCACCACAAGTACCTATTTGGTGGCTGAGTTGCAGTCAGGCATCATTAGGTTTCAGTGCTTACACCCAGCATGCCCATGAACCAAGGCACCCATGCAGAAACCTGTGAGATGCAACTCCTGGTCATTGCTGCATTCATTGCAGCATGAATGCTTCTCCTCCCCCAGTGGAGTATCAATCTTTAAGTGTTGTTCACACCTCAATAAAATTGTAAATGTTCTTTTATTGCTGCCATATGTATTGTCAGGCACAAACCTCTATTGCCTGCCATCAGACACTCTGAAAATGGCTCTTGCAGACTTGGCAATAACAAGCTGGGAGTCATAGAATCAGAGAAGTGTTCTAGTTGGAAAAGACCTCTAAGATCATTGAGTCCAACTGCCAACCTGACACCACCGTGGCCATTAAACCATGTCCCAGAGTGCCATATTTACTCATTTCTTAACACCTCCAGGCATGATGACTCCACCACCTCACTGGACAGCCTGTTCCAATGCCTGACCCCTCTTGCAGTACAGAAATTTTAGCTAATATCCAACCTAAACCTGAGGCCATTTCCTCTCATTCTATCACTGGATGCTAAGGAGAAGAGACCAACCCCCACGTGGCTACAACCTCCTTTCAGGTAGTTGTAGAGAGTGAGAATGTCCCCCCTCAGCCTCCTCTTCAGACTGAACAATCCCACTTCCTTCAGTCACTCCTCATAAGATTTGGCCTCTGCACCCTCATTGCCCTTCTCTGGACACAGTCCAGCAGCAAAATGTCCCCCATGTAGTGAGGGGCCCAAAACACAGTATTTGAGTGTGGTCTCACCAGTGCGTTCTCACATAGGAAGCTTGAGAACTCTCACTGCTTTCCCTACTCCTTTTCCTGATTTTCACCATTAACAAAGAAACAAACTCAATTTCTCCATCAGTGAGGAGATTCCAGGTTTCAGCACAGGAACCTGGGCGCAGTGGACAGATTCTTGGCTGCTCCAGGTCTCTGTGTCAGTTTGCATCCAGCTCAGGCACCAGCGTTTTGTTAAATCAAATCTCTACCTTTGATAAAATCATTCTCTGTGAATTCAAAATTGTGTTTTACCATCTCTAGTAAACAGAGAGTGTGCTCACATGTCACAGCTGCACCTGTGCAAGCAACAATTAACCCAGTACAATTAGTGACAATTTTTACTCATTACCACTGAGATCAGAATCAAAACCAGGCTTTGCTTCCTCAGGTTTTTTTTATGTTCTGTTTTTCTGTTCCAGCTGTTGATCTTCCTACCACCAGAGCAGATTGGGATTTCTGTTTAGATGGCCATTTAGGGTCAACCTTAAAATAAAAACACACTAAAACCAAACCCTCAAAACCAAACTCCCCAAATCTGGGCACTCAAGATGCAGATGCCATTTTCAGAAGAGGTTTCTTCTTCTTTAAGCACCCTAAGAAGGGGTAAACCTTTGGCCATTCTCTGCCCCTAGCTGTTTCTACACTGGTGCATAGCAAAGGAAATCAATAGGCAGGAAATTAAATGCTTCTGAGAAAATCTGGATTCTACTGCAAGCCTTGACCCCTTCTGAAAATGATGACAGAATCATAGAATCATAGAATGTCAGGGCTGGAAGGCACCTCCAAAGATCATCTGGTCCAGCCCCCCTGCCAGAGCAGGATCACCCAAAGCATATTACACTGGAACATATCCAGACAGTTCTTGAATATCTCCAGAGAGGGCAACTCCACAACCTCTCTGGGCAGGCTGTGCCAGTGCTCTGTCACCCTCACAGGATAAAAAATGCTTCCTCAGGTTCACATGGAGCCTGCTAAGCCTCAGCTTCCACCCAGTACCCCTTGCCCTGAACTGGGCATCACCCAGCAAAGCCTGGCTCCAGCCTCCTGGCACCACCCCTTACATATTGATACGTTTATTCATCTTTATTCATGAATGAGGTCACCTCTCAGTCTCCTCCTCTCCAGGCTAACAAGCCCCAGCTCCCTCAGGCTTTCCTCATAAGGAAGATGCTCAACTTAATCATTGTTGTGGCTCTGCGCCAGACTCTCTCAAGCAGCTCCCTGTCCTTCTTGAGCTGGAGGGCCCAGAACTGGGCACAGTACTCCAGATGAAGCCTCACCAGGGCAGAATGTGGCTACTTCATCACTGTGCAAGACTTTCCTTCAGATTTTTTAACAAATCCACGTTGTACAAAACCCAACCGTGCTCCCCCACCCATTATTTATCAGTGTCATTCATTAATTACATCTCTGTCCTCTGCATTATTTATTATTATCCACTACTGTTTGAATTAATAATAATGATAAAAGGAACCACTACTGTGAATAGCAATGGAAATGACAGGCTGGGTTTCTGTAGGTCTTTGATATCTGGACTTTATTTATGAGGAAGTGTGCTGTGGGTAAGAAGAGTGGGAAGAATATTGTAGCTACTATGCTTTAAGTGAGGAAAAGCTTGTGGGAGGTATTATTTCTTCTATTCCAAGTGAGATCACAGGCTCACAGGATGTCAGGGGTTGGAAGGGACCCAAAGAGATCACTGAGTCCAACCCTCCTGCCAGAGCAGGACCACGCAATCTAGCTCAGGTCACACAGCAACACATCCAGACAGGCCTTGAAAGGCTGCAGAAAAGGAGACTCCACAGCCTCTCAGGGGAGCCTGTGCCAGTGCTCTGGGACCCTTACAGAAACGAAGTTTCCCCTTGTGTTGAGGTGGAACCCCCTGTGCTGCAGCTTCCATCCATTACTCTGGGACACTGACAAGAAAGAAGTTGCCCTTGTGTTGAGGTGGCACCTCCTGTGCTGCAGTTTATACCCATTGCTCCTCGTCCTATCCCAGGGAGCAGTGAGCAGAGCCTGTCCCCCACTCCAGACCCCCAGCCCTCAGTTAGTTATAAACATTAAGTCCTCTCTCAGTCTTCTCTTCTCCAGACTAAGGAGCCCCAGGTCCCTCAGCTTCCCCTCATCAGGCAGTGCTCCAGTCCCCTCATCATCCTTGTAGCTCTCTGCAGGACCCTCTCCAGCAGATCCCTGTCCCCCTTCAACTGGGGAGCCCAAAACTGAAGGCAGTGCTCATGATGGTTTCTCACCAGGGCAGAGGAAGAGGGAGAGAGATAACTGAGAAGAAAAAAACTAAAAAAGAAAGGGTAAAATTTAGAAAGGCTTTCAGATGCTGACCTCTGCTTTAACATTGAAATAGGAGCAAGAAAATTTGCTTTTGGACACTGTTATTTTATCACTGGATTGAAAGGAATGGACTAGCATCCACTTTTAACATCCCTGTATGCACTCACGGCTCCTGAGCACCAATTGGTTGGGGGTTTTTAATCCATTTCTGTGTTGGTGTTACATCGATTTTGATGCAGCTCCTGGCAGAGAGATTTATCTCCAGGATGGCTTTCTGATCACTTTCAAAGATAAAGATTGTGATCCCAAGTGAAATGGAAGTCACTCCTGAGCTTAAGGAAAAGTAACACCCCTGATCTAGATGTCCATCAACAGAAAGCTTGTTAAAGTATTCTTCAAAGGAAGGAGTAAAAGAGAGCTCATGGCTGTCCTTGCTAGTTGATTTAAGAGCTGAAAATGCTTCATCTAACTCAGATCTTCTCTCTGCTGGAAATTAAACCTACTACTCATTGTCTTATAACCTTAGAGAACAGCTGATCCTCGGCTAAAACATCCTTTAGCATATCGGAAAGTTGCCTTTTGTCCTCTTTCAGTCTTATTAAGGCTTAACTCCCTCACCTTTGCTCACAGTCCTGTTTTCTGAAACTTTTCCCCTCCTGGCTGGCATCTCTTTGAATTTCTCCCGTTTGTCCACATTAGAAAATGTCATCTCCAAAAGACCTCCTCCTCCAGCTGAAGTCCCCTCAGCACCCAGCTAAGCAGAACAAACGATCTGCCTGGCGTTACTTTCCAGAGTGAGATTTGCCTCTTCTGGCTGCTAATTCATATTCATCTTGTGCAGTATTATAACCCTTTGATCCTTTCCCACTGTACTCACATCAAGGCAGTTATTCTCCCTTTCATGGACACAGCCATGATTTCTCCTTCCTAAGGAGTCATTTGCACCATTGTCCTATTGAATTTCATCTTGTTGATTTCCTGCTGCTCCTCCAACGTAAGGGAATGGGTTTAAATTCTAATCCTGTCTCCCAAACTGCTTGCAGCCCCTTCCAGCCAAGTGTCATTTGTAAATTTTATAGATGTGCACCTTAGTACATCATCCACATGGATAATGAAAATATTGAAGGAGTGTGGGACTCCAATTCTAATGCCCTTCCAGTTTAAAGGAGAACCATTCACGTGTGACTTTCACAGCCAGTTCTGGACCCATCTTGATCGAGAGGACTTCCTCTAGATCATGCTTTCCTAGTCTGCTTATAAGAAAATGAAGTGGGATGACATTAAGAGCAAGATACATCACAACTACTATGTCTTTCTAAACCACTGTGGCAGGTGGCTCAGTTAAAGAGGAAAAATAGGTTGATATGACAGGGTTTGTTCCTGGCAATCCCATGGTGCCTGCGCCTTTTATCATTTTATTATCCTCCAGGTGCTCATAAATGTGTTGCTTAATAATTTATTCTATTATTTTTCTGGGTGAGGATGACTAGTCTATCATTCCCTGAGTCCATCTTTCCTCCATTATGAATATAAGAACAGTGTTTGTCCTTCTCTGGTCCTCTTGGCTGTCCCCAGTCATCAGTGACTAGCTGAAGATCATTACTAATCATGCATAGACTACAGTAGCAGTTTCCTTGAGAGTCTTCTATATGTCTGACTCACATGCAAGTCATCTATGTGCTCCTTAAGCCATTAGGCTCCCGTTGTGGAAAGCTCCTGTGCTCCACATGGTCCCTGTTAGTTCTTCTTAGTCACCTGCACACTTATAAATGTGTACTCCTCCATCTGCAGCCCTTCCAAAGTCTTTCATTTGGAGGCTGAACTTCTCCACTTCTCCCCTCGCTTGTTTACACTGTTCTGGTGTATCCATCTCAGTCACACATGGAGGCATTTGCATTTTGATTGATACTTTAATTTGTCAGGTCGTTAGAAAGACATCTTTGTGTGTCTCTTTGACTCTTGCTTTTCTTCCTGTGCTGACGTAATTTACTGTGTGCCTTTAACATGGGCGCTTTTAGCAGCTGCCAACTACCCTGCATCTCTTCCCCTTTGTGAAGTTCATCTATCAGTTTCCTGGCATTTGCTCCCCAATTTTGGTGCTTTTCTGCCTTGTCTTTGAATCTTGAGCCTAATAAGTTTATAGTCACCACCTAATACCAGCCAAATACCTTAGGTTACGTTTAGATTAAATAATCATTTATGAGACACACAAACAATCCTGAGTGAAGATGCCAGCACTGCAAGTCTTTCTCTTCCCAGATGAGTCCTACCAACTCTTCCTCCCCATCAGGCCTTCAGGAGCTAATTTTAATTGGATATGCCATGAAATCTAAGACTTATATAATTAGATCCTTCAAGTCTGGCAGGTGAATAATTCAGCTCTTCCATGTTTTCATCCATCTGTGTTATTTTACTCCATCTATATCTGCAGCAGTATGTGCTGCAGGTTGCCATGCCCTGTGGGGAACCAATGCTTTGTGTAGGTTTCTTAAGAATCACCTAAAACTTAAGACAAAAAAAACCCCAACCAACCAACCACCTTTGCAAAAGAAAAAGTCATAGAGCCAATCACAGAGTCATAGAACTATGGAATCAGTCAGAGTTGGAAGGGACCACAAGGATCATCCGGTTCCAAACCCCTTACCATGGGCAGCGACACCCTACCCTACATCAGACTGGCCAGAGCCTCATCCAGCCTGGCCTTAAACACCTCCAGGGATGAGGCCTCAGCCACTTCCCTGTGCAACCCATTCCAGGCTCTCATCACTCTCATGCTGCAGAACTTCCTCCTCACATCCAGTCTAATAGGAAGTGTGTCCCTAGTCTGGGGCACAGAAATTGGGTCATTGCTCAGGGAGCTGCAAGGAAGACCTTTTCCCATGCTGTCAGCACATGTTGAGCCACACTCCTGTTTTGCTTCAAAGGTAAATGGCACTCAAGTAAAACATTAGGAAGTTTCTTTACCCCATGTTTGGTGCTAATGAGCTAATGAGTGAAGTATGCATCCAACCCTCTCAGCTTGCCAAGAGAACCCAATTTCTTATTGCTGCCTGTGAGTTGGTCTCTTCCCCAAACCCCCAAGCTGCAAGACAGGAAGGCCATCCTCTCCTTAAGCCATAAATCATCCCCTTAATTGGTGATCAGATGCTGTGTGAGAGACCTGGCAGGTGTCAGTTCGTCGCTGTGTAATTGACTGCAGCTTGCTCTGATGCATCCCTGCCCCTCTCTGCAGTATGCTGAGAATCAATGCAAGCCTCGAGTGTGACTTAACAAAGGGGAAAGAGGAGCAGGAGAACACAGAAGTTTATCATTCTCCAAGAGCGGTGTCGGGGTGACAGCTGAGGCAGCCTGAGTTGAAAGGCATCTCAGCCTTGCATCAAGATGGTTATCTGACATCAGAGAGGCTCCCAGGCACTGCCTGTCCTGTCTCATCACTGTCAGTGGTGGAAGGGAAGGGGTGTACACAGGCTTGCTGCTGCATGGGCTAGAAAAGTGCAGAAACTTCCGTGGCGTGCACTCTGTGTTGGGAATGGTAGGACTTCCAGTGCTGTACAGCTGCTTGATCTTGACACACTGGAATGTAAGCCATGGGCTCAGAACGTGTAAGTGGAAAAGTACTGGGTTAAGTAAAATAGAGGGTCGAAATGACCTCAGAGAGTGTTGCAACAGATGAACCAGTGCAAAGCATGAACTCACGTTTTTTTGTTGATCCTTGCTTATCTAGTTGCTAAGGTACAGGCTCTGTCTTGAGGTCTGTACTGAGATCTGTCTTAATGACCAATTAGAATCATAGAATTATAGAATCAACCAGGTTGGAAGAGACCTCCAAGATCATCCAGTCCAACCTAGCACCCAGCCCTGGCCAAGCAACCAGACCATGGCACTAAGTGCCTCATTCAGGCTTTGCTGGGACACCTCCAGGGATGGTGATTCCACCACCTCCCTGGGCAGCCCATTCCAATGCCAATCACTCTCTCTGACAACAACTTCCTCCTAACAGCCAGCTTAGACCTCCCCTGCCACAATTGAGACTCTGTCCCCTTGTTCTGTTGGCGGTTGCCTGGCAGAAGAGCCCAACCCCACCTGGCTACAGCCTCCCTTCAGGTAGTTGCAGACAGCAATGAGCTCTGCCCTGAGTCTCCTCTTCTGCAGGCTGCACACCCCCAGCTCCCTCAGCCTCTCCTCACAGGGCTGTGCTCCAGGCCCTTCAACAGCTTTGTCACCCTTCTCTGGACACCTTCCAGCACCTCAACATCTCTCTTGGATTGAGGAGCCCAGAACTGGACACAGCACTCAAGGTGTGGCCTGAGCAGTGCTGAGCACAGGGGCAGAAGAACCTCCCTTGTCCTGCTGCCCACACTGTTCCTGATGCAGCCCAGGATGCCATTGGCTCTCCTGCCCACCTGGGCACACTGCTGGCTCATCTTCAGCTACTCTCTACCAGCACCCCCAGGTCCCTTTCTTCCTGGCTGCTCTCAGCCACTCTGTCCCCAGCCTGTAGCACTGCTTGGGCTTGTTGTGGCCAAAGTGCAGAACCCTGCACTTGGCCTTGTTCAGTCTCATCCCATTGGCCTCTGCCCACCCATCCAGCCTGTCTAGGTCCCTCTGCAGGGCTCTCCTACCCTCCAACAGATCAACACCTCCTCCTAGCTTGGTGTCATCTGCAAACTTACTGATGCTGAATTCAATTCCCTTGCCCAGATAATCAATAAAGATATTGAAGAGGACTGTGCCCAGGACTGATCCTTGGGGCACACCACTAGTGCCAGCTGCCAGCTGGATGTGGCACGATCCTTTAGCTTGTATGTTAAGGTATATAACCCAGTGCTGAAACAGAATTTAGCTTGCATTGAGCTGCTCCCCCATCTCTCCATCACAGCAACTCTCATCTCCCTCTGTGGCTCTAATGTCTCCTTTAGCTCATATGCTTGATCTTTCCCCATTTTCTTCCCTGTCCCCCCAGCCCCACTCTTGTGTGGTGTAGCTACCCCAGCATGCACATTCCAAAATGCACTGTGTGAAATTGCTGAGCATTAGAAGAATCAGGCTTTCCTGTAGGACAGGGACTTAGGCCTCAGCTATTTTGGGTCCCTCAAGCTTTCATCTAACTCCTATTTAGGCGACTAACTCCTATTTTAATCAGCAACAGCTAGGTACTTACTTATCTCCAAAGAGCCGGTCCCCAGTGTCTTCCAACTACAGCATCCAATCACCAATTCATCAGCCTCTGGATCCAATCAGCAGTGATTGATTTAATGATGTCAATATTCCTTTCCACTCCTCCATAATTTCCTGTCCCTGCCCTTTCTGACTTACTCTAGGAAGCAACCCATTATGATAATTCGGTGTTTCCTAGCACAGAAAGCTCTGCTGCAGATGGAAAGCAGAGTTCTGCTCAGAGCCCAGCAGCAGCTGAGGCTGCAGCATGGGTGCCCAGGCTGCTATTTATTGAATTGTTTATCTAGGATGCAATGCCACATTTAAAAAGAATTAAATTAGCCTAATTATCCTATTTAAGGAGATAACTCTCCTGTTGCTACCACTCCCATAATTTTCTGCATTTCCACCTCCTAAATTATCCACTTCTAGGTTGGTTTCTTCATTTTTTTTTTTCCTTAGCCTGTATATATCTGAGAGGAGAAAAAAAAATCCTTCGAGGTATAATTAACTTTTTCATTCAGAATCCTAATTTCCTCTCTCAGACATTTTCTGCAGTGTTTAAACTATTTATTATGCAAACTTAGAGGAGTCAAACTATGAATTATGTACAAATCTATGTATTGGAGTTCTCAGCTAATCACTGCATCTCTGAGTTGTGTGGTTCAAGGTAACCTAAGTGCACAGAGTGGAAAATACCAGAGTCCAGCTCTCAACACAGAAAGCTTTCTTTTCCCCCTCCCAAATTAAACACCTTCCTGTCATCTTTTTAATGATTTGGGGTTGGGGGGGGGTTAATTCTGTTTTCCAGATGATTTCTTATCACCCACCTCTATGTTTGCCTTCCTTCACATCACATTTCCTTCATCTCTTCTACAGTGAACTCCTTAAACTGCAGTCAGACATGTGAAGACTTGCAATGACTTTCATAGTGACTATGACAAGAGGGATGTGGAGATGCTGGAGTGTGTCCAGAGCAGGGCCAGGAGGATGCTCAGAGGGCTGCAGCAGCTCTGCTGTGAGCACAGACTGAAAGAGTTGGGGCTGTTGAGTCTAGAGCAGAGGAGGCTCCCAGGTGACCTTCTTGTGGCCTTCCAGGATCTGAAGGGGGCTACAAAAAAGCTGGGGAGGGACTTTTTAGGCTCTCAGGGAGTGACAGGACTGGGGGGAATGGAGCAAAGCTGCAGGTGGGCAGATTCAGAGTGGACATGAGGAAGAAGTTGTTGAGCAGGAGAGTGGTGAGAGCCTAGAATAGGCTGCCCAGGGAGGTGGTTGAGGCCCCATCCCTGGAGCTGTTTAAGGCCAGGCTGGATGAGGCTTTGTCCAGGTTGATCTAGGGTAGGGTGTCCCTGCCCAAGGCAGGGGGTTTGGAACTAGCTGATCCTTGTGGTCTCTTCCAACCCTACCTGATTCTATGATTCTATCATTTCTTAGGACTGCTGAAGGTCCTTACAGCTGGTGTTAGATTTGTCTCTTTTCCCCTCATCTTAATTCATTTGCTTATTCTTTCCTCCTGTGTTTGTTGAGTTTTGAGCTGTGATTTTACACAATAATTATGTGAGTGGGGCCTGTCTTCTGTGCTTCTTGTCTTGTACCTACCAAAACCCTGGAGGTGTTCAAGAAGTCTGGATGGGACACTTAGTGCCATGGTCTAGTTAACTGGATAGGGCTGGGTGCTAGGTTGGTCTGGAGGACACTTAGTGCCATGGTCTAGTTAACTGGATAGGGCTGGGTGCTAGGTTGCACTGGAGGACACTTAGTGCCATGGTCTAGTTAACTGGATAGGGCTGGGTGCTAGGTTGGACTGGAGGACACTTAGTGCCATGGTCTAGTTAACTGGATAGGGCTGGGTGCTAGGTTGCACTGGATGAGCTTGGAGGTCTCTTCCAACCTGCTTGATTCTATGATTCTATTTGTGTGTACATGGCATTCAGGCTCTGCCATAATCATGAATGGCACTGCTGTCACAGTTATGATAAAAGCCATGTGGGGCTCCAAGCCTAGACTGAGGACTTAAAGACATCAAAGCAAAAAGATATTTGTGGTCCCAAGGATTTTTTTCACTCTGTGATTATTCTTTCTGCTAATTAATAGCACATCAGTGGCTATCTATCCATCCTGTCAGCAGGAAGATGTTCAAAACCCCTCTAGCTTTGCAGTGGCATATTTTCTTGCATATCTATTTTACCCAAAATGGAATTATATTGCTTGGAGAAACCTTTTTTCCCCCCTCCCAGTACAGGCAACTTGAACAAAAGGAAAGGGAAAAAATATCTTTATCTTTGCATATGGGATATTTATGATTCATTAGCACAGAATGTGGACAAGCACTGTGGGGTTATGTCCAGTGAGATAACTGTGAAAGAAACTAATTGTTGGAGCTGGACCTGCTGATTGCAAAAGGCTGTAGTGCTTCACTGAGGTCTCTTCTGTGGGGTCAACAGCTGGGGCTGGATTTTCTGAGATCCAAAGAGTTCTCAAAGGGCTTTTTCCAAGTAAATTGGACTGGCTTCCCATGAAATATAGCAGCCAAATGGTCAGGCTTTCAGTCTAATCTGCCAGCTCAAATTCAGTCATTTCAAGCTAAATAGAATCATAGAATGTTAGGGCCTTGAAGGGACCTTGGAAGATCATCTGGGGCAGCCCTTCTGCCAGAGCTGGATCACCTAGAGCAATAGTGATCAAAACAGGTGGGATAAAATGTTGTCTTGGAATTTGTCTCTCTATTGCATGTACACAAAACCAGACCAGAATATATATGAACATGGGCCAGACACTTCAGACAACCTTTATTATCTAAGAATAGAGGAAGGAGGGAAATACAGTCCTTATTCAAGGTGGGGGGAAATGTCTTTCTCTAGGAAGATTCTTTGGCTAAGCATTCATTTATCAGGGCCTTAAAAGTCAGTGGCTTCTAAGCACAGTAAATGAATGCATTGCTGATGCTGTTTCACATTGGAGCTCAAAGACAAAGATGTATCTGCTGCTGGAATGGAGCTTGACTAACAGATAAATACTGTTAAATGTGTGCAGCTGCAGAAGGGAAGCTCCAGGTTGTTTTCTAGGAAGTCTCTTTTAACCATGACTTTGAACTCTGTGCTTCAGCTCACATTTAGCTCACGTTTGTAACCTTGTTGAAGGCAGGTTTGATTCCATGGCCTGTGGCCATCAGCCCAGTGAACATAAGCAAAATAAGGTGGTAGGTACAATTCCTTAGCAAACAGAGAATGGAAACTGTGAAAACTAAAATACTAAAGTCTGTCTCTGAAGTGAAAGACTTTTGTACTGTGCCCCTCAATTCAAGAGAGATGTTGAGGTGCTGGAATGTGCCCAGAGAAGGGCAACAAGGCTGGGGAGGGGCCTGGAGCACAGCCCTGTGAAGAAAGGCTGAGGGAGCTGGGGGTGTGCAGCCTGCAGAAGAGGAGGCTCAGGGCAGGCCTCATTGCTCTCTACAGCTACCTGAAGGGAGGCTGTAGCCAGGTGGGGTTGGGCTCTTCTGCCAGGCAACCAGCAACAAACAAGGGGACACAGTCTCGAGTTGTCCCAAGGGAGGTCTAGGCTGGATGTTAGGAGGAAGTTTTTGCCAGAGAGAGTGATTGGCATTGGAATGGGCTGCCCAGGGAGGTGGTGGAGTCTCCGTCCCTGGAGGTGCTCAAGCAAAGCCTGGCTGAGGCACTTAGTGCCATGGTCTGGTTCCTTGGCCAGGGCTGGGTGCTAGGTTGGACTGGATGAGCTTGGAGGTCTCTTCAAACTTGGTTGATTCTATGATTCTATGATTTTCACAGGCTTTAGGATTTTCTTCTGAGAGGTCACAGACTTTCCTCCAAACAGATTCCTCTGAAAGTAGAAAGACCATTTGTGTCTTCATTACAACTCTGTCTGCTTGAGCACAAGTTTGTGAGGAAGATGAGTCCTTGCAGCCTCCTGAAAGGGGAAGAAAATGTACTGTTAAAGCAATCTCTCTGTTACTTTGTTATTGGCTTTGCCTCATTACCAAAACACTCCACATACTCTTTCATTCATGTGTGTGTGTGTGCCCCTGAGGGAGAGCAGCCTGGGGATTTTTGTTTTCTCCTTCACCCTTTTGGTGGAGAGCAACGGCCCCAGAAGTGAAGGATGCTTGCAGCAGCCTAGCTGCAGCCCCAGCAAGCTCTATGTAACTCCAGTTTCAGAAACCTGATGGGAATTACAGACCTTGTGACTTGGTCCCATAAGCCATCCCTTTAGCCTTGAAATTTCAAACAAGCATGCACCAGAGGAAGGAGTAATTGCAGGAGAACTCCTGAGCTGGGATATCAAATGGATCTGGGGGGGGGGGGGTGGGGGTGGGGAATCAAACCAAGTTAGAAATACCTCCTGCAAAGGCGAGAGGCCAGCAGTTCTGAGAGACTCAGCTCCTCATCAGGGATCCTCACTGGCCTTTCTATTTATTGCTTTTGACACCTGGTCCATCATGTCAGGAATTCTTCAGGCTCTTCAGCTTCCTGACGGATGCAGAGTGCAGCAAATGCCTTCCACATGCATCTGCCTCTGTCCTAGCAACAGGCTCAGGATGCAACCAAATCCCACCGTGATCAGGGATGGACGAGTTGAAAGATGGATAAGATGGATGCAGAGAAGGCTGCTGAGAGGCTGAGGCAGAACCCTGTGTCTGGGAGGCTTAAAAGACTAGGGCTAGCACATAAAATATGCACAGCAAGAGGATCAGATAATGTCAGTTCAAATCTTACTTATCTCATCAGTAGCAGCTCTGCGAGTTTGTTGCTTTCCCTCTTTACTGTTTTTTTTGCTGGGGATGTCTCTCATTAACCTGCTTTTCTCTGCATTTGTTTGTACCTCTCTTTGGCAGCTAGCCAGTCAAAACCAGGCTTTTAGTTCCACAAACAGTAGGTTGTGTCCCAGTTATTCAATCATATTTATTCCTGTTTCCAGAGTTTTGGTTTAGACTTTGGATTTGTCTTTTCTCTCTCTCTCTCTCTCTCTCTCTCGAGCTCTGCTTTCTTTTCTTTTCATTTCCCTCCCTGTACTGATTTGCTTCACCAAGGAAAAAAAAATAAGTGTTTGAGATTTTTAACTCTTGAAGTGCCAGAAACAAAAGTGACTGCACGCAGCACTTGGGCCAGCCTCAGGGCTTTGATTCAAAGGCCAGATGCTGCTCTGGAAAGGGTCCTAGACAGTGTAGTCCCTGACAGTGCTTGGGGCTGTATGCAGCTATGCGGTGACACTGCGCTAGATGCTGCCTTGGGCTGGCTGTGCTGGTGAGTCTCAAGTTGTGCCAGGGGAGGTCTAGGCTGGATGTTAGGAGGAAGTTCTTGCCAGAGAGAGTGATTGGCATAGGAATGGGCTGCCCAGGGAGGTGGTGGAGTCGCCATCCCTGGAAGTGTTCAAGCAAAACCTAGATGAGGCACTTAGTGCCATGGTCTGGTTGCTTGGCCAGGGCTGGGTGCTAGGTTGGACTGGATGAGCTTGGAGGTCTCTTCTAACCTGGTTAATTCTGTGATTCTATGAACTGTGGCAGAAATCTCCTAATTTTGCTTTGCTCTCAAAAAATACAACAATCATCCAGCTGGAAACAGAAACAGTGTTCCAGAGGCTAGCCAAAGGGATCGATACCACAAAGCCTGAGAGGTGACAAGCATCACAAGGAGCTCAGTGAGTTTCCTGTTATTAATCAGTAGCTCACTGGTAGAGCATGATGAGAGCCTGCTATCCTCCTTTCCTGTCTGTGTTTTGCTTGTGTCTTTCCACTGCAGATTGCATAGGCAAGCTGATCTCAGCAGGGTTTGTTGGTGTCACAGGGCTGGGTGCTAGGTTGGACTGGATGATCTGGGAGGTCTCTTCCAACCTGGTTGATTCAATGATTCTATGAGTGCACACTAGCTGTGGTTTGGTGTAACAACTTGGTTCATGAGGTGAGTGGTACTTTGATAGCACAGTGCCCTTTGGATTCTTTATCAGTTGGTGAGGTTTTAAGACATGAGAAGGACATTTCATAGGTGCCCAGAACAGTTTGGATTGGAAGGGACCTTAAAGATCATCTATTTCCAACCTGCCCTGGCACTGGGACCATCTGCTAGACCTGATTGCTCAAGGCCCCACTCACCCTGGCCTTGAACACCTCCAGGGAAGGAACATCCACAGTATCCCTGGGCAACCTGTTGCAGTGTCTCACCAGCCTCACTGGAAAGAATTTCTGCCTAACATCTAGTCTAAATCTCCCCTCCCCAAGCTTAAATCTATTCCCTCTTGTTCTATCACTGCATCCTGCTAAATCTTAGCTCTCTAGATTGAAGCAGTTAAGCTGAATTCCCAAGCTTTGCATGTTGCATGGTCAGTGAAGAAAAAGCTTTTTCCTGGGAGCCACTTTGAAAGCACAGCTGAAGCCCCCCTGCACAAGCCTCTCTTCTGAACTCTCAAGGAATTCCTCAAAGACAAGCTATCTAAACTTCAGCGATGCAAATTTTCCCTTCTCCTAACCAGAAACCATTTTTTTGCAAACACAGACTCACAGTTCTGCATCTCAGAGTTTGAAAGAGAGTTTAGGCATCTGTGTCCTTATTTTAAATAGCCCTTGTGCCTGCTGGAGCATAGACCTGCAGATAGGAGCAGCCGAGCTGAATAATCCACATTCAAAATTGGGCTCAGTCCAAGCTACTGCTGTGAAACTTCTGCTTGCACAATTCAGGCAGAACATTGAAGCAGTGCTTGGGGAAGGAGGTTTCATTCCACAAGCTCCACAGTACCCAGGGATGCTCTTCCTGGCATCACTGGGTACTAGCATCATAGCACAAGCCCTGTGAGGAGAGGTTGTAGCCAGATGGGGGTCAATCTCTTCTGCCAGGCAACCAGCAACGGAATGAGTGGACACAGTCTCAAGTTGTGCCAGGGGATATATAGGCTGGATGTTAGGAGGAAGTTCTTGCCAGACTGATCGGCATTGGAATGGGCTGCCCAGGGAGGTGGTGGAGTTGCTGTCCCTGGAGATGTTCAAGTAAAGCCTGGATGAGGCACTTAGTGCCATGGTCTGGTTGCTTGGGCAGGGCTGGGTGCTAGGTTGGACTGGATGCTCTTGGAGGTCTCTTCCAACCTGGTTGATTCTATTCTGCTCTACACCATTCCATTCCTCACCCAGAGCTTGGTATGGGACACGTCTAAGCCTAAAAGTAGCTCGTGCTGAGGGCATGTATTTCTCATAACAAAACCTTTGTGGAGATATAAAGAAACCTGTTTTATCAGAGCATGCAATCTGAATAATCTTTCCCCCCCCCCCCCTTTTTTTTTTAATTGCCCATTTCTTCACTCAATATCATTCAGATTCTGCAGTTATGTCACTTCTCAAAACTCTGAAAACTTCTCACTTCTGCTGCCTAGTTAGAGACGTCAATCCATTGTGTTTCACCCACTGACGTCTCTTTCCTCCATGGAGGTACTAAGATGGCTCATTCAGTCAAGAGGTATTACTCAGAGGTTCACAATCCATCAACCTGGCATAGAGAAGACAGATGGCAGGTTCTTTCTAAGGACATGTTAGTTTACACAAGTGCTGTACTCTGAGAAGTGTATTTCAGAACAACCCATTCAAAGAAGGGGAAAAAAAAAACCCTACCAAAAAGGCAGGAATTGTAAAAGGCAAAAGCACCCCTCCAATTTTCCTGATCACAAAGTGTAGCTAACACTTCTAGCACAGCTGCTATCCTAATTAAAGCCTAGGGTGTTTTAAAGTGCAGGCAGAAAAATATCGCTGCATGCTATTTCTAGTCTCTACTGCATAGTCACTACTGAACCCTTCTCAATCCTGTAAGGAAGAAGAGACAGAGAGAGATGTGAGCCCAGACATTAGATACGCTTAGGCTCTTAAGTTCCTGCTGAAATGGCTTCAGTAGGGATCCAGCACAGAGAAAAACACAGACTCACAGAATGGTGAGGGTTGGAAAGGACCTCTGGAGAGCAGGTAATCCAAACCTCTACCAGATCAGGTTTGCCTCTATCAGGTTGCACAGAACATGTCCAGGAGGGTTTTGAAAGTCTCCAGGGAAGGAGACTCCACAGCCTCTGACACCCTAACAGTGAAGATGCTTTTCCTCAAATTCAAGTGAAACCACCTGTGTTCTAGTTTGTAACCACTGTCCCCTGTCTTGTCATTGGGTGCCACTGGGAGGAGTCTGGCCCCATCCTTATGACCTACCCCGGTTAGAGATTTATATGCTTTGATAAGAACTTCTCTCAGTCTGCTCTTTTCTAGGCTAAAGAGCCCCAGGTCTCTCAGCCTCTCCATGTAGTTCAGATGCTCCAGTCCCCTTCTTGGCCATCTGATGTACTCTCTCTAGTAGTGTCCTGGCCCTCTTGAGCCCAGAACTGGATGCAAAACTCTGTGTTTGGCCTTATCCAGGCAAAGTGTAGAGAGAGAAGAAACTTCCTCTTTCTCTCTTTTTTATGCAACCCAGAATAGCATTGCCCTTCTTGGCCACGAAGGCACACTGCTGGCAAAAGCAGAACTGTGATTCATAGGCCAGACAAAGGTTTTGGGCTAAGGCTTGTCTGCACCTCCTGTGAATTCATTCTGTAATGTATGAAATGTTTGTGTTTGCTGGCCTTTCACTTCTCATTCATTCTGAAGTTCACTCCTAAACTGGTACGAGCCAAGCCAAGGAGTTATTGGTGTCCCTTGAACAAAGTGGATGTGGGAACCAGATGGTGCATAGCTCTTGGGCTGGCAGGGTGTGCAAAGTTGAATTTCAATGTCAGTGAGCAGCTAAATGACTGAGGGCATCATCCACACACAGAGTTTATTCACTGGTCTGAAGACATCCAACTGAGCAGGCACAACACTTAGTGCAGAACTACTTCTGTGGCTTTGTGATAGCTGCACATGTTCCATTCATACCTCATGCCTGTCTTGAATTAGGTACCTGAATGTGTTTTGTAGCTCATCTTTTAAATAGGAAATAAGCTTATAAGTTACCTCAGAGCAGCTTTCCAGTACCTGAAGGAGGCCTGTGTGAAAACTGGGAAGGAACTTTTCATAAGGGCTTGCAGTGATAGGATGAGGAGGAATGGATTTAAGCTAGGAGAGGGGAGATATACACTGGATATTAAGAAGAAATGCTGTACAGACTTCACAGGTGAGGAGACAATGGAGCAGGCTGCCCTGCATGCTCCCTCCCTGCAAGCATTCCAGGCCAGATTAGATGGAAAGGTGTGGAAGATGTCCCTGCCCATGTCAGGGGGTTGGAACTGGTTGGTCTTTAAGATCACTTCAGACCCAAACCATTGCCTGATTCTATGAATCAATCATCTTCTAGATGTTGTTTTAGCCTGTCTCCAAGTGTGGGTTTTTTGATTGGTCTGGGATTACTAAACACTTTTCCCCTTAGTAGTGCTAATAGTGTTTTTGAAGCATGTCACAGAATTCCTAGCTAGTCACTTTGTTGCCTTTAAATGCCTTTATCCAAATGATTGGGTTCATAATAGCTTTCACCTTTGTGAATCCAGCCCTGTGTGTGCCTCCTCCTGCATGGTTTGGATGTTGCTCCATTTGCATGTCGAAAGTGTAATCAAGTCTGTATCACATCCAAACAACTCTCTGACTTTTAATTCTGTAGCTGAAGAATTCTCTTTATCTCTCAAGCTGATGAGGTCTAGCACTCGTTTCCCTCCTGTTGGATGAAGCACTTCTAAAGTTAGGAAATTGTCTTCCTTCTTTTTTTTTGGTTAAGAATATTTTACTTCTGGCACTGTGAGATCCCCTTTATATGCCATTCAGCTTGAAGTCTTTTCTTTCCTACCTATAATAGAGAGATGTCTAAAGAACCAGAGGAGAAATTAAGTCCCTCTCTGGTCTGCAGTGAATAGGAGTAAGGACTTCATTTGTAAGGACATTAGATCAGATCATTTGCTCCTGAGTTCTCAGAGACACAGAAACATGCAAAGACTATTTTTGATGTAAGAATGTAGCTCTCTCACTTTTATTTGCCCAGTTTTGCTTCCTAAACAGATTGCAACCAGGGCTTTTAACATTCCAGTCATGCAAATCTTCCCATCAGGTTTCAGTAACACCAAAGTAGGTCGAATTTGTGCTCATATGTGAGCAGTTCCTATTCCTCCTCTTCTACTCAGAATCTTCACATTGGTGTGCAAGCAATTAAAGATTTTCTATTCCTTCAAGTCTCTTGGTACCCCAATTAATCTGGTTCTCAACATCTTGATTTTGTGCTAAATTAGTGCTCTCTGTCCCTTCTTTTCATCCTCCTCTTTGCTATTAGTGCAATGCTCTTCTGCAGCCTACCTGCTCAGCACATTCCCTCTTCTTCGAGTGGCTTCGCTTCTGCTAAAACAGATTTCCCCCTAACAGCACAGCCTCATGTTCACAGAGGATGATCAAGACACCAAAAAATGACATCTTCTACCTTACACAATTCTGACTCAATTTTGCATCCAGATTTTTCTACCTTCTGTCATACTCTAAAGGTGGGAATGTTGCCTGTGAAGATTACTTGGGGTTGCCTCATCTTCAGCTGCCTCTTTTGACCTTAGCATGTGTCCAGGCTTCTCTGTAACGAGCAACTGAGTTACATATACTAAGACACATTGATCTTACCAGAACATTCTTTAATGGGTTCAAGAATCCTTTGAAATCTGGTGGCTTGGGTTTTTTATTGTTTTGTTCAGGAATGACAAAATCAGCACATCAGCTCCTAGACAGACTTTCTCTTCTGAGGTACTCCAGAGTTCTTTCTTCTCCCCTCCCTGCAGGTTTGAATGGAAGAAGAAGGTATGAAAACTACTTTACCTCCCCCTCCCTGCAGGCTCGAGGGGGGAACAGCAAAAGGAGCTTTCCTGCACATGGGCTGACCCTTGTGGCAGCCTGTGCTGGAATTGGGATAGTGCTTGGCTGGGATTTTGTGCCCAGTATAAATGGTAAATGGACACTCTGTCTAGAAAAGCTTAAATAGAGCAAGAGAGAAGGAAGGGGTTCCCAGCTTGAGGTTCCCACCTTGAGGTTCCCACCTTGAGAGTTCCCATCTTGAAAGAGCTCTTACCCTGACAGAGCACCCAACAGGACAGGTTCCTGCCGTGACAAGATTCCCATTTTGGACTGTCCCTACTTTTGAGTGACTCCTAGCATTTTGTACAGCTCTTGGTTTTTCCCTGTCCCTGCTTTTGGATGGCTCTCCCCACTTTTGCACCCTTCTGTGTAAACTTGCAGGCTTGGCAAGCACTGGGCTCCTTTGAGAGAGCTGCTGACAGACCTAGACTGGCCTCTCTCAGACCATATTGGCAGACAACTTCCTGGCTGCCTCCCGGACTGGGAAGATGCTGATAGTTTGGCTCTTCCCTGCTGCAGTAAAGGCAGCATTGTTCCACGACCATCCCATTCATGGAAGAAGTGCTTGAGACATTTCTGAGCTTGGCAGCTCTGCCACTCACCTCAGGCTTGGATGTTGCCTGCAGCATCAGAAGGCTGCTCCTGCAGAGGAGCCCAGAAAGAGATCACTGTCAGATACCTATCTCACCTTTGTGAGTAAGCCCTGCTGTTCCCTCATTCTTCTGCTCAGCCTGGTGGATAGTGGTGTAAAGCTGTGTTTATAGCTTAGCCTTCTCCATTTTCTGCCTTCCTAAATCTCCAAATTTATCCATAACATCCTTTGTGAAGGAATTCCCCATTGAACTGAATCCATCTATAACCCAAACTAGTTTTGTATATACTTTGGGGGTGTTCAGGAAAAATGCAATCATTCTATTTTTAGAATTCCTGACTTGGCCACATTAATTCCCTGCCTCCATGCCACTTTCTCTCATTTCTTTAGAGAGACTCTGAGAAGGGATCTCTGTTCTCTTTGGCTCTTAGATCTTTGTCTTCCCCACCCCCCTTTTCCAAGTTTTTAATAGACATAGACAATTTTCCTTTAATCTATGCTATGAGTACATTCTCAGTCCCATGTAGATCCCTATTCCCTTCCACTAATTGGATCATCAGAGATAATTTCCTACATAACAGCCTGAGAGACTAGAAACAACTGAACATTTTCAGTTCAGTGAATGTTATTCTGTTCTGCTTCTGTTTGGGGCTCTCATTCTATTTGGGACTGTAGTATCAGTCATGTTGTACACCACCAAGCTCTTTTGGTGCTGATGGTTCCAGAAGGTCTGGTAGGACAATACTGGTCTCATCCTTTCTGCTAACAGCATCACAGGACCACAGGATGTTAGGGGTTGGAAGGGACCCAAAGAGATCATCAAGTCCAACCCCCCTGCCGGAGCAGGACCATCCAATCTAGCACAGATCACAGAGGAACACATCCAGACAGGTCTTGAAAGTCTCCAGAGGAGACCCCACAATGGCTCTGGGGAGCCTGTAACCTCAAGGGAGTTTATGCAGCATCACTATGCTTTGCATTAGTATTTCATCTGCAGAGCATCTACCACCCCACAGTACTCCAAGCACCATTCACACACAGCAGAGGAGGGAAACCACTCCTGATGTTTGCCAGACCCTGGGCTAGTATGTTCTCAGGACATTCATCTAAGCACCACCAAACCATTCCCCCACTTCAAAGTGGTC
Source organism: Pogoniulus pusillus (assembly GCF_015220805.1). NCBI lineage: Eukaryota > Metazoa > Chordata > Aves > Piciformes > Lybiidae > Pogoniulus > Pogoniulus pusillus. The sequence goes on along the minus strand of NC_087298.1, from coordinate 5,628,929 downwards.
CCTGGTTACGTTCAGGAGCGAGGACAAGCACATTTGAGTTCACCCACACAGAGGCAAGATATCAATGCAGAGGCCAAGCAAAAGGCAAGGTCCAGTCCCCAGCAAGGTGCTGACTCACCCGAGGGCTTCCAGCGACAGACTCCTTCCTTCAAACCCTTGTGCTGTTAGCAGCAGATAAATAACGGACTTCCAGCCACACTTCTGCAGCTCAATGGTGACATCCAGTGACTGGCTCCGTTATTCCCAGGTGTGTGTTCTGCAGGGGCAAACTGTCCCTATTTCTTGGCTCCGGGAGCGGCTCACATGTCTCTTGCACTCACATCATGCTCCTAGTGGAAAATACTTTAAAACAAAATCTCTGTTTAGGTTTGCATAATCACTTAATTGCAGCGCCTCACATCTCTTCTCTTCCCGCTGAGCAGCACTCTCTGCATCAAGCAGTGTGTCTGGAAGCCTGGCTCATGGTCCTACCATACCTGAAAAGGGTTTGGCTCCACTGAAGAAGGAAATCCAGCCTTTTAGCCTGAATTTCACAAACAGGAGGTGTTTGCTTTCCTTATGACCTGAAGTGATCCGAAATCTTTCCTAAGCCAGATGTGGAAATCGTGTTTCTGCACACACACACCACCCCTGCCTGAGGATACAGGGTTCAGGGGTCCTCTCCTGAGCTGTGTGGGCAGAGACATAGCAGGAGTAGAGAAGAGGGGCGAGGCATTGGAGGGGAGAAGAATAAAAGGACACACAAAGGAAGTAGAAAGAATGATAAGGAGCATGGAAGAAAAAAAATGAATGAGGAAAAAAAAGAGGAAAACTCAGGGAAGGAAGGAGGGAAAGGCAGCAAGGTGAAAGGAGAAGCAGAGATGAGGCAGAAGAAAGAGCTGTCCCAGCCTCAGCAAGAAATCACACCATTAAGGGATCTCGGTGCAGTGGAGATGGCATGGATTGAATATAGTCTGTCAGTGCAGCAGCACCCAGCTCTCCACAGTGATAAATGTCACATGTCTTTGCTGACACTTGATAAAGGTTCTGTCTATCAGTGGTGCCAGCCAGCAGGGCCAGCTGGCTGCAGCTTAACCTTCAGCACCACTCTTTCAAAGAGAAATCCCAGAATCTTCCTCTGTTTCCCCACTCTCTCTTTGGAGATGCTTCTCCTCTTCCCAGCCCCTTCACCCTGCTCACTCTGTACTTGCTGGAACTCAGCTTAAAAAGGAAAAAAAAAATGATCATGAGCAGCAAAAATAAAACTGCCTGAATTAGCCAGCCAAGGAGAAACAGTCTGAGGCTGGACTCATCCAAGCAAATCTCTCAAGTCATGGAAAGAGCACGGGAATGGTAAAATAATATGTATAAAAATCTTGCCCTTACAAGGCTTGAAGCTAATTAGTCATTGTGCCAGGCAGTTCCTCAGCCACTGTTAAAAGATGTGTTGGAACCTGTCCAGAGAAGGGCCATGAGGATGAGCAGAGGGCTGGAGCAGTCTTTCCTATGAGGAGAGACTGAGGGAGTTGGGGCTGTTCAGTCTGGAGAGGAGAAAGCTGAGGTGACCTTATTGTGACCTTTCACTATCTTAAGGGGGCTACAAGAAAGCTGGGGAGGGACTTTTTAGGATGTCAGGTAGTGATAGGACTGGGGGGGAATGGAACAAAGCTGGAGATGGATAGATTCAGACTGGATGTGAGGAAGAAGTTCTTCACCATGGGAGTGGTGAGACCCTGGAAGGGGTTATCCAGGGAGCTGATGGAAGCCCCATCCCTGGAGGTGTTTAAGGCCAGGCTGGATGGGGCTCTGGCCAGCCTGATCTAGGGTAGGGTGTCCCTGCCTATGGCAGGGGGGTTGGCACTAGATAATCCCTGTTGTCCCTTTCCAACCCTGACTGCATCTATGATTTACACCAAAAAGATTTGTCCCTGCATCCCACATATCCACAAGGCTGGGCACATATCATGTCAAAGGCATTGAAAGACCAGGTCAATACAAGTGTCTTTATATATCTAAATACACTTGGATTCAGGTCTGTGAGCACTAGGAAGTTACTAAAGATGTAACACTTCACATAGGAAGGCCAAAGCCACCTTTAAAACACAAATGGCTCATGGTAGCTGTAACTGGAAAGTGCAGGTTTGCAGCTTTGATTTAGAGGTTAAACCAAAAAGGCAAAGCTGTTTGTCCAAGGTGAAAAAACAGCAAATGGCCAAGTGCAAAAATAGCGAGCAGGTGGTCAAGCTGGACCAAAACCAGGCAGAAAACAGCTCAGTTCCATGGCAAAATGAATAAATATAAACCACCTGAATTGCAGCTATTCAGGAAGTGAATTATTCAGAAAGACTGAAGGAGAGGAATAAATCACACATTAGCACATCAGGTTAATATGGCAGCAAATAGCAGGAGAACAGGGTTATTTAGGGTACATATAAATTCTTGTCAAGGGAGGTCATTTTTTTTCCTCCCTCTGGGCTGAACGAGACAAACATTCAGTCAGTTCTGAGTATCTCAGCATCAACAACATATTGACAACTTGGAGAGAACTCAAAGAACATCTCCAGAGATGATTTAGGAACTGCAAGGATTGATTTACAAGGAAAGATTTTATGATCTAAGTGGACTAGATTCATCTCTACTATAATTCCACTGATGTCAAATGACCAAATTTTGCCCTCAATTACAACAGCATAGATCATAGAATCAGCCAGGTTGGACAAGACCTCCAAGTCCAGTCCAACCTAGCACCCAGCCCTGGCCAATCAACCAGACCATGACACTAAGTGCCTCATTCAGTCTTTTTTTTAACACTTCCAGGCACAGCAACTCCACCACCTCCCTGGGCAGCCCATTCCAATGCCAATCACTCTCTCTGACAACAACTTCCTCCTACCATACAGCCTAGACCTCCTCTGGCACAACTTGAGACTGTGTCCCCTTGCTGGTTGCCTGGGAGAAGAGACCAACCCCACCTGGCTACAGCCTCCCTGCAGGTAGTTGCAGACAGCAATGAGGTCTGCCCTGAGCCTCCTCTTCTCCAGGCTGCACACCCCCAGCTCTCCTCCCAGGGCTGTGCTCCAGGCCCCTCACCAGCTTCATCACTCCTCTCAGGACACATTCCAGTATCTCAACATCTCTTTTGAACTGATATGGTGAAACTTCACTGAAGTAAAGATGTAAGGTCATTAGTAGGGAAAAAAGAGATGAAAGAGGAATATCTGTTAGAGTCTGGACATATCCTTGTGGAGAAACAGTTAAAACTGCAGTGCTTGTGACATTTAAAATTAACCAAGATAATAGCATTGAATAATATTCTACAGAGACCTGCAGTGACAAGGGAAATAAAAATATGTAAGTGCTATTTTCCCACACTTTTATTATGATGATGATTACTGTTATATGAAAAGAGGAAGCCACATCTGAAATTAACATCCTCTTGGCCCTTTTAAGCATAATATGTTTTAATACAGACAAAAAAAGAAATAAAATTGAAAAGAAAAAAAAAATATGCCAAGGGAAAATCCATCTTTGGCAGTGGCAAAGAAAATAAAGAAGAGATTTTAAAGTATGTTGGGGATAAAGAAAACCCTTAACAATAGTATCAGCCTATTCCAACATGCTATGGCTGCTGGTGATAAAGCAGAGATGACAAACTGTTAATAACGACAGGGAAAAAAAGGCAATTCTATTCAATAACAGGGAGGAAGGATTTCAGAGGGTGCCTGAAGTAAGTTTTGAGTTGATTTGTAATTTGAAGTATGAAGATGATATAGTCCTCACTACTGGAAGCACAGAGTTGTACCAGGAGGTTGCATGCTGTAGTAGGGAAGAGCTATTACCCCTTTGCTTTTATCTTCAGGACAAAAATAATGTCCCTAAAGAGAGAAAATAAAAGAGGTGATGGTTTGGGAAGAAGGGAGAACCTGAACAGGTTTCAGAGTTTTTAATGTCTAGGTTTAGAAATAAATCAAGGCAGCTACTGTGCACAGAGTGTGTGGAAGAAGTCAGACAGAAGAGCAGTTATGTCCTTCACAACGCGGATCTAGGAGATAAGTGGGGTTAAAACTGGGGCAAAAAGCACACTGCTTTAAAGCAGCTGTCTGTAGGAGTGTCACAGCTGACTGCAAGGCAGGATGTCTTCCAGAGAGAGATATCAGAGGTGCTGAATCCACAGTCACAGAATAGTTTAGGTTGGAAGGGACCCCGAAGGTCGTCGAGTTCCAACCCCCCACCAGAGTCAGGGATACCTCCCACTAGAACAGGTCACTCAAGGTCTCATCCAACCTTGTGGCCTTGAACACCTCCAGGGAAAGAGCATCTGCAACCTCCCTGGGCAACCTGTGCCAGTGTCTCACCAGTCCTGTAGATCCATGGGCTGTTGTTCTTCCCTAGCCAGCCAAGTTCCCCAGGAATGTGAGATGGGGCTGTGAATAGTTATGAGGTTACTCTGCCCTGGCTGGGCACTGAGAAGCAGGATTGATAGAAAGAAGTTCCAAAACAATGTGCAGTAACTGAAAAAGAAAATCCTTTAAGGAAGAGTGAAACGAAACACAAAGGGATGGATGAGAGGACCACACTTTCAAGACATAGAGATGTGAGCAGGGTGAGAATAAATCTTGCATAAACAACCAACCAAGAAGCTGATTTGACTGTGAGGAGCTGATTTGACTGTGACACCAACCTGTGAACTGAAGGCTTGCTGATGGCAAGGAAGGTGAGGAGGTCATTTAAATCCACCAGTAGCTGAATAACAACTATTACAGACCAGCTTAGATGCTCTAAACCTAAATCAGGAGTCAGTCTGGAACAAAATCTGCTCCACAAACACCAAAGTCATAAATATTAAGAGAGTCCTTCACAGCGAGAGTGATTGGCATTGGAATGGGCTGCCTGGGGAGGTGGTGGAGTCCCCATCTCTGGGGGTGTTTAAAAGGAGGCTGCATGAGGCACTTAGTGCCAGGGGTTGGTTAATGAGAAGGTGTTAGGTGATAGGTTGGACTGAATGATCTTGAAGGTCTTTTCCAACCTGGTTAATTCTGACTCTGACAGCAAATGGAGATGTGAAGCAAAAGTACCACAGAATGATTTGGGTTGGAAGGGAGCTTAAGGATCACCTAGTTCTGACTCTGACAGTTAGAGGTAACAGTGCTCTTGCCACAATGTCACATTAAAAAACACTATATGGGATTACTTGTTACCCTGGATTGATAACTTGTCATGACATAAATGCAATGAAAATAATGGAAGAGCTAATAGGGGAACCAATTAATAAAGACTTAAGGGATAGAAATAGAATTAATGACTGTCAACATGATTTTATGGAAAATAGGTTTTATCAAATAAACCTGATTTAATTGTTTGGGGAGATTCCAAGTTGGACTGATAATCATGAGGATGGACTTGGCTTTAGTAAAGCCTTTGAGCCAGTATTGCAAAATGTTTTGATTTTAAAAGTTAGGGCTGCACAAATGCAAAATGCAGATTGAAAGCTAACTTTTTGACTCCAGCAAGTACTAATTTATGGGGCCTTATCCCAGTTTTGACCAGAAAAGCATATCTACAGCAGCTACTCTGCAATATGTCTAGTAAAGAACCCCAGACTACTCTGCAATATACCATCACTGTTGCCAAAAGGCATGGAAGCAGTGACATTCAGGGAAGTGGGTAGAGGAAGGTACTTGTGGTTTCTTCCTGAACGTGCTCTGATGTGTCAGACCTTTAGGTCCATTCAGTGAAATTCATTACCTTGGAGGTGACTGTGCATTGAAGCTTGGGTGCATGATGCCATTCTGGGGTCCATGTGCAGAGCTGCTGTGGTGGTTTGAGTGTTACCCTCCCTCCCCCACACTTTGGAAATCACCCAGACTAGATTCATCTGGCTCTGGAAACTGGATAAAGCTTTATATTTACAGCTTAGCACAAGGTACAAGCAGACATTTACAGTATATGCAGTTAGATACAGAAATAGACAAGTTAAAAGGTAATATAGAAACACCACAGCCCTCCCAGAAACCTGAGTCTCCAGGAGGGGCTCCCAACCATCCTTCCACCTTCTCCCACCCCTCTACCTTACCCAAGACATTGCCTTGTGTCCCAAGGAAGAATGGAGAGTTGGCCAGGGGGTTTAGGAAGCAAGTGGATTAATCAGAGAGACAGAAGGTGAGGTTAGAGAGAAATGCAGCTCAAAGCCCAGGCTGTGCCCAAATGCCAAATGCCTTATCTATGTTCTTATACATCTCAGCAAGCCTATGAGTGAAGCAGACATCACCATTGTTTCCCTTTCACAGCCTGTGATCTAATCCTTCTTTCCAAAACATTCTAGCTAGCTTCAAATCAGCACAACTGGCTTTGAACAATCTGCAAGGAGGTCTGAAAGTGTCTGTGCCACACAATCCCTGGTACTACAGATCTGTTTTCCCTCTAGTTCATGGATCCCACTGCTGTGTCCAATGCACTGTTGGAGGCAACTTCCTCTAAATTATCCAATGCCTCCTCATATCTTTTTTCCCCAGTGTCACATTCTGCTGCCTGCCCTTAGATCCTAAGGCCTTGGCTTAAATCCCTGCCATCTGCACAGTCACTTCTTTGCAGCTATCCTGCCAGTGACTATGTTTAAATCATAACCTTATAGCTTTGGTATATGCTATTAAAACTTGCAGCTTTCTCCTTCTGTTCTTCAGCTGCACAGCTAGGTTCAGATCACATCCCAAACACCTCTCCACACTCATGCAACAGAAACAGGCTGTTATTTTCCTGAACTCAAACAATCAGAGACCTTAGTGAGGGTGGTTTTCTCCCACTCCCCTTTGTCTTCCTGATAGATCTCTGTCAGATTCTGGAATAAATGAAATCCCAAAGAAAAACAAGCACTTAGATTTCTTCCCCCTCCTCTCCACTTCCCCACCCACAAATAAGTGGTATGCTTTTAGTGCACTTAGTGTTCTCAGATTATGCTAAAATATACCAAACATACACAGTTCTAGTCTTTCATGGGGAAAAAAAAAACCTTTAAATTGCTATTTCTGGGCTTAATTCAACCCTTGCCTCATTCTGTGATAAAAGAACTTAAAAGCACTGTTCTAGAATAGAATAGGGTTTGGGTTTTATATAGCATCTTTCATGTTCACAGTATCCCAAAGGGCTTTACAAAGCACTGATGGAGACACTGGCAGCACAGCAAGTGTAGGCAAATGCAGCATCCATTATGTGCTCAGGGATGGCTCCAGCACCCAGCCTTATGTAACACCAATGGGTTTGAAAAGGGGATGGAGCATGAGTAGGACAACTACATTACTTTAGTGGGCCACAGGGATGTCTGGGAGGCTGAAATAGTAGGTGGAGAAAACCAGGAGAGGCAAGTAAGTGTAGTCTGTGCAGTGGGGAGAGCGCAGGTGTGTTGCTTGAAGCTGTGTGAGCAGGCAGTGGCACTGGTTTGCTCAGGGAGGTAGCACCTCCTCCTTGCATGGGAGGCAGATCTGGGGATGGATGGTTTCCTGGGGTGGTGGGCATGCAGGTCACTTGTGAAGCTGCTCACCAGATGGGGAGAGAGAAGGCAAGAGTGCATGCAGGGCAGCACGGTGATGGGGTTGGACACCTTGCCTGTGGTCAGGGCTGGCTGTAAAGTGTGGGAGAGGCCATAACAAGGTGGAAAGACTACACAGAGTGCACAACTGTGGGAGAAGCCAGCAGATAAAGTTAGGGGGGAAGAGGTGATGCACATGCTTGGAATTGGGGCTGTTCAGCCTGGAGAAATGAAGTCTCTGGGGAGACCTTAGGGCAGCCTTCTAGTACCTGAAGGGACCTACAAGGAATCTGGGAAGGGACTTTTTACAAGGACAAGTAGTGCTCAAGGAAGGGAGATTTAGACTAGATATTGAGGAGAAATTCTTTACAGTGAGGGTGGTGAGACACAGGAACAAGTTGCCCAGGAACATCATGGATGCCCCCTCCTTGGACATGTTCAAGGCCAGGTTTGATGTGGACTTGAGCAACCTGGGCTAGGGGAAGGTGTCTCTGCTCATGGCAGGGGGTTAGATTCAGATGATCTTTAATGTCCCTTCCAACCTAACCCATTCTATTAGTCTATGGAGTTTGTGGCTGCTATCTGTGCATTTGAGAAAGAATCAGAGAATCAACCTGGTTGGAAGAGAGCTCCAAGATCATCCAGCTCAACCTAGCACCCAGCCCTAGCCAGTCAACCAGACCATGGCACTAAGTGCCTCATTCAGGCTTTGCTTCAACACCTCCAGGGACGGAGACTCCACCACCTCCCTGGGCAGCCCATTCCAATGCCAATCACTCTCTCTGACAACAACTTCCTCCTAACATCCAGCCTATATATCCCCTGGCACAACTTAAGACTGTGTCCCTTGTTCTGTTGGTGGTTGCCTGGGAGAAGAGACCAACCCCCACCTGGCTACAGTCTCCCTTCAGGTAGTTGTAGACAGAGAGAAGGGGGAGTAAGAAATTGCTTATGCTTTGCGTGCGAGAGGAAGCATTAATATGCACAGAGACTTATCCTTGGAGAACAAAAAGTTCCTGAAGAAAGACAAAAAGATGGACAGTTTGAGGCATGGTGAGAGGGTAGAAGTGTGCTGGGAAAAGGCAGTTCAGCAGGAAAGCAGAGGTGAGACTGTCAGGGGTCACCAGCATCACACAGCATCAGGACAGCACACGAAGAGCAGGCACACATCTGCCTGTGAGTGCTCCTCAGAGCAAGGCAAAATGATGAAACTGCTTCCCAGAGAATATGTGGTGTGAAAACAAAAAGGTTTGTTTGAAACCAGCCATGGGATTTCTTGCTGTGTGCGTCAGAGTGATTCAAAAAGAACATGTATCACTTTGCTTCCACTCAGTTGTAGATGTTCCTCTCAGAAATCTCTTTTTTAGAGACTCAGCATTAAAAAGAAATGAGAATTCCCTGCTAAAGGAAATGTTGAGGTGCTGGAAGGTGTTCAGAGAAGGGCAACAAGGCTGGTGAAGGGCCTGGAACACAAACCCTATGAGGAGAGGCTGAGGGAGCTGGGGGTGTGCAGCCTGCAGCAGAGGAGGCTCAGAGCAGAGCTCATTGCTGTCTGCAACTACCTGAAGGGAGGCTGTAGCCAGGTGGGGTTGGGCTCTGCTGCCAGGCAACCAGCAACAGAACAAGGGGACACAGTCTCAAGTTGTGGCAGGGGAGGTCTAGGCTGGATGTTAGGAGGAAGTTGTTGTCAGAGAGAGTGATTGGCATTGGAATGGGCTGCCCAGGGAGGTGGTGGAGTTGCTGTCCCTGGAGGTGCTCAAGAAAAGCCTGGCTGAGGCACTTAGTGCCATGGTCTGGTTGATTGGCTAGGGCTGGGTGCTAGGTTGGACTGGATGATCTCAGAGGCCTCTTCCAACCTGGTTGATCCTATGTTTCTATGATGGTAATGTACTCCCTGCTCTTTCCCTTCCCTGCTGCTTCGCTTTTTCTCCATTGTTCTCTCTCTCCCTGCTTCTCTCCCTCTGTTTTGTTCAACTTTATCCTTTAATAACTACTTTTGTGGTGCTCTCTGCTCTCATTTGCACCTTAATTTCACAACATGGAAGTCTGTAAAAGCAGATCTTGCTCCTCTGGACAGAGATATTGTTCATCTCTGTTCTCTGGACCTTGACAGGTGTAAACACCCAAAGGAAGCTACTTGCTCTAGGAGAAGTGGACTCTGGTTTTTGCGCCAGTTTTGTCACTAGAGGAGCAGCGAGGCAAACTGGGGGATAAAGACCCAACCAAACCCAAAAGCACTCTGTAACCACTCCTGAAAAGCAAACAAAAAAGAGTAGATTTAAGACTCTCCCTATTCTCTTTCTTTCCTGAAGAAATATGGTCCAAGTCATGTTAGGAGGTGATGAGGACTATGAAGTCTTCAGTCAGAGCTTATGAATGATGGCTTACTGTAATGACATGGAGGTTAGCATATAAGTCAGGAAGAAACTTGTGCAGGAGGCAGAGAGAGCATTAAAGCTTTTTCATGGGGCAATAAAAAACTTCTTTCAGATGGGAAGTTAGGGGGGGGGCTCTTATATTTCAGCCCACTATAACTCAGCTGAGGTAACCAGTAAAACTCTCCCATGCAGACACAGGTATTAGCAATGCCTGTTAGATAAATGCTTGAGAAAATACGACCCCACATTTCCATCACACCTCCTGATGTTACTGCTTCCCTCCCTCCCCAACAGCACTTGCTTTGCAGCAGAACTCTGATAGCAATTTGGCTTTCTGAGGCTTGCAAAGCCTGTGCTTGTTGTTGCATGTGAGGATGTCCTGATGTTCAGTTTGCAGCTCTGTCACGAGGCCACACAGAGCATTTTCCTTACCCTCAGTTATCTCATGCACTATAAAGAAGTGTTTGCTATGCACCAGAGAGGACATATATGAAGTGCTGCTACAGCCCTGAGATGCTTCCCATGGCTGCTTGGGAGAGAAGCAATACTCAGTCCCTTGCAAGAGAAAAGACAACAGACAAGGAGAAAGAGAATGATAAAGTCACAGAGCACAACTTCTGCCAGATATCTGCTCAAAGCTAGGGTGTTAAAACACTCAATTAAAGAAGATCTCAGACAGTAAATTCACTGACCCTTTATCACTTCACACCAGCCAAGGATCAGACCAGGCTACTGCTCCTGGGTTACAGGTATCATAGAATCATAGAAGCAACCAGGTTGGAATAGACCTCATTTTGGAGCCGTGGCTTTTTGGAGTGGGCAATGAAGCTGGTGAAGAGCCCAGAGAATAAATCTTATGAGGAGCAACTGACAGAGCTGGGGATGGGTAGTTTGAGGAAGAGGAGGCTGAGGAGAGACCTCATTGCTGTCTACAGCTACCTGAAGGGACACTGTGGAGAGGCTGCTGCTGGGCTCTTCTCACAGGTAGTTGGGGACAGAACAAGGGGGAATGGCCTCAAGCTGAGCCTGGGGAGGTTTAGATTGGACATTAGCAAAAAAAAATTGACAGAGAGAGTGGTCAGGGACTGGAATGAGCTGCCCAGGCAGGTAGTTGAGTCACCCACCCTGGATGTGTTTAAGGATCCTTTGGATGCTTAGGGATATGGTTTAAGGTGACTCTTGTAGAGTTATAGGTTGGACCTGATCATCCTGAGGGGCTTTTCTAAGCTGGATGTTTCTGTGATTCTGTGAAGTTGGTTCCCCCTGCCCTTTGTGCAGCCCTGAGCCCTGCAGATTATACATGCAGCAAGAAGGAGCTACACAACTCCATTCCATTTGTTTTAATGTCACTGAGTTACACTGGCTAAGAATCTGGATTCATTTCCAAGCTTCCCTGAGTTTATAGATTTGTGCTCTGTACTTTAGATGTTTTCTGCAGCAGCAACAGCTGTAAAACAAAATTTAACCAGCGACTCAGATTGAGATCTGGGTAAAGAATAGAACCTGTGGGATTTGGAAAGCACACAAAAGCCAATCTCCCACCCCCTCAAGTCATGCCTTTGAAATCACAGGATCACAGGATGTCAGGGGTTGGAAGGCATCCAAAGAGATCATTTTGTCCAAGCCCTCTGCCAGAGCAGGACCATAATCTAGCTCAGGTCCCAGAGGAATGCATCTAGACAGGCCTTGAAAGGCTTCAGAGAAGGAGCCTCCCACTCTCTAGGCAGCCTGTGCCAGTGCTCTGGGACAGTCACATTAAAGAAGTTCCCCCTTGTGTTGAGCTGGAACCTCCTGTGCTGCAGCTTCCATCCATTGCTCCTTGTCCTATCCCAGGGAGCAAGTAAGCAAAGCCTCTCCCTCTCTCCTGACCCCCAGCCCTCAGAGAGTTATTGATTTAATCCCCTCTCAGTCTTCTCTTCTCCAGACTAAACAGTCCCAGGTCCTTCAGGCTCTCCTCATCAGGCAGTGCTCCAGTCCCCTAATCATCCTCATAGCCCTCTGCTGGACCTTCTCCAGCACATCCCTGTCCCTCTTAAACTGGAGATCCCAAAACTGAGTGCAGAAATGGGTTGGACTCTCAGGACAGAGACACCTTGCTTGGAAATGCTCTAGTTTGGCTACTCAAACTGAGACATACTCTTAAACCTGAAATAAAGCAGGATAGAGGAAGCTATTCCAGAGCCTATAATCTTCATACAGAGAAGTTCATAGCCAGGCCCAAGCACATTTCCCTCCTGTGCCCTCCCTGCCCGTTCTGTGCTCCAGTAGCTGCCCCTCAAAATAAAGTAATAAAAATTCAAATGAGTGTTCAGAAAAACCTAACTGTGAAGGGGAGACATCTCCTGTCACTTTAATAACATACCAGGTTAATAATATTAAATCACCAGAGGCCAAGGAAATGTCACTGGAAATATTTAAGGCTCCCCATTGGAGAGTGATGAGACTTTCAAGTAGCTGGGAGAGAAATCAGAACGGGATAGCAAGGGCTGGGGAGGCTGATCTGGGCCCAAAAGGAAAAGTCATTTTGCAGGGGTTGGCTTCTCATTTAAGGGATAGATAATATATTAACAAAATAAAAGCTTCACTAATCCTGGAAATGAAATTTATGCTGCTGAAAAGGAGCAGGACATCTCTGCAGACAGCAGTCCTCAATCTATCCACCCAACCAGTCCAAGGTAGAGAAGAGTAGGGGCAGTATCCAGTGTCTGTCTAGAGACAAGTTCCTCAGTTCATGTACCCAGTATGTATCCAGTACTGGGCTCTTCAGCTCAAGAAGGGGAGGAAACTCTTTGAGGGGGTACAGCCAAGGGCTGTGGAGATGATTAGGGTACCAGAACATCTCTCATGAAGAAAGGCTGAGTGCTTTTGAGCCTAGAGAAGACTAAAAGAGGACTATCAATATTTATAAATACTCCAAGGATGAGTGTCAGAAGCATGGAGCCAATCTTTTTGCAGTGATAGGATAAGAGGTAGCAGGCACAAACTTGAACATAGGAATTACCATCTAAAGATGGACAGGAACTTCTTTGAGAGTGGTGGAGCACTGGAACAGGCTGCCCAGAGAAGTGGAGTCTCCATCTCTGGAGTCATTCCAGACCTTCCTGAACACTTTAATTCTGAGCAACCCATTCTAGGGTTGGAGTCTCCATCTCTGGAGTCATTCCAAATCTTCCTGGACACTTTAATTCTGAGCAACCCATTCTAGGGTTGGAGTCTCCATCTCTGGAGTCATTCCAAACCTTCCTGGACACTTTAATTCTGGGCAACCCATTCTAGGGTTGGAGTCTCCATCTCTGGAGTCATTCCAAACCTTCCTGGACACTTTAATTCTGGGCAACCCATTCTAGGGTTGGAGTCTCCATCTCTGGAGTCATTCCAGACCTTCCTGGACACTTTAATTCTGGACAACCCATTCTAGGGTTGGAGTCTCCATCTCTGGAGTCATTCCAAATCTTCCTGGACACTTCAATTCTGGGCAAGCTGTTGTAGGTGACTCAGCTTTGGTAGAGGTGTTGGACTAGGTCATCTCCAGAAGCCCCTTCCAACATCTATCATGCTGTGATTCTGTAATATCAGAAGTGAGACTTTTACTGCCATGGATGCAGTCATGCCCAGCTGAGCTGATCAGTGGCTTCTGACCACCCCTTGAGCCAGCTGGGCATTTTCCTGAGGCAACCAACCTTAAAGCAAACCTACCAACTAAAACCACAGAAACCTTTCCTGCAGACAGATGGACAGCAGGAGTTAAAGGCCAGCTGGGATTGCCAGAACAGTGCAAAGCTTTTTGACAGAGCTGTGGGATTTGTGCAGTTCAAGGGGGAAAAAAAAACACCATTTCAAATGTTTTTTATTGATCCACAAGCACAAGTGGGCTGTGTGAAAGTGGCCAGATCCTTAGCTCAACAAAATCTTCTCTAGAATTGTTCTGATTTATACAACTAAACATAAAATCCTCTTCAACCAGGGAATAATCCTCATTTGTTTGGTTCTTGATTTCCCTGGACAAATGATTCAGGAAGAAGTGGGAGTGAAGTGGGTCTGAGATTTGAAGGACTCTTACAGCTCCTGCTGCTCACAGCTCTGCTTCCTTTTCTATCAGAAGGAAGACTCCAGCATAAGTATTATTTGTTCAGACTCTAAAGTTGTCAGGCAAAATGTAGAGCTAGCTTTTTATCCTTAGAAAGCAACAGTCTCACTTTGCTCCTTCTGTGCTACATTATATGGTCCTGCTCTGGCAAGGGGGAATTGGACTCCAAGATCTCCAGAAGTCCCTTCCAACCCCTACCACACTCTGAACACAGAATTAACCAGGTTGGAAAAGACCTCTGAGATCATTGAGTCCAACCTTTCACCTAACACCTTCTAATTCATTAGGCCCTGGCACTAAGTGCCTCATGCAGCCTCCTTTTAAACACCTCCAGGGATGGAGACTCCACCACCTCCCTGGGCAGCCCATTCCAATGCCAATCACTCTTTCCATAAAGAAATTCTTCCTACCATCCAGCCTGAACCTGCCCTGGCACAGCTTGAGGCTGTGGCCTTTTGTTCTGCTGCTGGGTGCCTGGCAGCAGAGCCCAACCCCACCTGGCTACAGCCTCCCTGCAGGTAGCTGTAGACAGCAATGAGCTCTGCCCTGAGCCTCCTCTTCTGCAGGCTGCACACCCCCAGCTCCCTCAGCCTCTCCTCACAGGGCTGTGCTCCAGGCCCCTCCCCAGCCTTGCTGCCCTTCTCTGGACACCTTCCAGCACCTCAACATCTCTCTTGAATTGAGGGTCCCAGAACTGGACACAGCACTCAAGCTGTGATCCTACCTCTTTAAATGCAACTTTTGCCTGGTGCAGTGACAAAAACTCTTAAAGCAACTTACAGGGCTAAAGGGAAAATTTCCTTGCTACAGGCAGGAGCAAATCTATTTGAAGGTGTCCCTGCTTACTATGAGGGATTTGGACTAGATGATCTTTAGAGGTCTCTTCCAACCCTAACCATTTTATGTTTACTCATCATATTCATACATAGGCTGGGAAAGAGGTTTCATAGCAAGGAGATGAAGTTAGTGGAAGACACAAAACAACTGAACGTTGTCAAATTTGAAGCTGACTACAGAGAATCACAGAGGACTCTTGAGACACAGAATGAGTCTGTGATGAAATGACAGATGAAATTCAACACCAAGAATTGCTAAGTAATGTACATGGGGAAAATAAGCCTCTCTGTATTTCCAGTCAGGAATGGGATCTTGCAGTCATTGTGGATAGTTCTATAAAAATGTTAGTTTAGAGCTCAGAAATGCTCAACAAAAAAAGCAAATAAAGCAGCAGGAACTGCTGGAATATCAGAGATGAAAACATGAAGCACAGCTGTGCCATTTTCTAACTCTCCAGTTCACCTGCACTGACAATTGAGCATGTAATTTCAGTTTCCACATCTCAGGAAAGAAACAACCCAAATCACATGCACACACAAATTCCCACCAACCAGCAATGGAAACGACTACAAAGAACACAAAGAAAGATCAAAGCCTTGCAATGGTGTGCAAGGAGAGCCTTACTGACCAAGAACACAGGAAAAATGAGAGGAGAGAGGTCTGGTAAGGTCTGGGTGAAGAAGAAGGACTGCAGAATGGGGCCCCATAATCATAGAATCAACCAGGTTGGAAGAGGCCTCCAAGCTCATCCAGTCCAACCTAGCACCCAGCCCTAGCCAGTCAACCAGACCATGGCACTAAGTGCCTCATCCAGCCTTTGCTTGAACACCTCCAGGGATGGTGACTCCACCACCTCTCTGGGCAGCCCATTCCAATGCCAATCACTCTCTCTGGCAACAACTTCCTCCTAACATCCAGCCTATACTTCCCCCGTCACAGCTTGAGACTGTGTCCCCTTGTTCTATTGCTGGTTGCCTGGCAGAAGAGGCCACCCCCACCTGGCTACAATGTCCCTTCAGGTAGACAGAAATGAGGTCACCCCTGAGCCTCCTCCAGGCTAAACACCCCCAGATCCCTCAGCCTCTCCTCATAGGGGTTGTGTTCCAGGCCTTTCACCAGCTGCCTTGTATCAGAATAGCTATGTAGAGTGCCCCATATTCATCATGCAAGAGGCTTCAATAGGTGAAACAAGCCCCTCTGCAAACCACACCCATTCCAGGATGCTATGGGAGGTCACATAGATTCAAAAAGGGAGGAAGGAAACTCAGGCATGGCTTGCACAGCTGTGGGCTTGATGGATGTTTTAAAAACCAGACACTCAGGAAAGCTCCCCAGCCATCAGCTGCCAGAACCTGGCAAGGTACTCCATGAAACCCCATGAATTAGGACAAGGGGTAATGGGTATAAAGTACAGCACAGGAAGTTCCACCTCCAGTTCTGGAGCCACTATTACAAGAGGGATGTGGAGATGCTGTAAGAGGAATATGTAAGAGGTGAGTGCCAGGAGGCTGGAGCCAGGCTCTGCTGGGTGATGCCCAGTGACAGGACAAGGAGGAAGTTGAGGCATAGGAGATTCCATGTGAACCTGAGGAGGATTCTTTTCCCTGTGAGGGTGACAGAGCACTGGCACAGGCTGCCCAGGGAGGTTGTGGAACCTCTCTCTCTGGAGATATTCAAGAACCATCTGGATGTGTTCCAATGTGATCTGCTCTGGGTGATCCTGCTCTGGCAGGGGGGCTGGACCAGATGATCTTTGGAGGTCCCTTCCAGCCCCTGACATTCTATGATTCTATGATGATTCTATGAAATGTTTTGCTACAAAGCAAAGCCCTAAGTATCTTTATCTCTCACACACCAATGTGGATTTGATTCTTTGGGGAGCCATAAATCTACTGTACAATAGTCAGTCCATGCAGCTTGAATGCATCCAGCCAAGGATGGTCCCAGCAGCACTGAGGAAAGAGATTCTGTGTCTCCAGCCCTGCCACATGGCACAGCACATGCAACTCCAGGCAAGCTTTTAGGAGAGAGAGACTGCAGCCCACTTAGCTCTCCACTAGTCTGTTTTCCAGGAAACATTGCACTTTGCTATGAACAAAGCCAGGAACCAACATTCATTTATCAACCTAAACACTTGAAACAGGTTTTGCACCAACTGGTCCTCACCGTGTGCTCTGTGGCTGTCACAAACCCAAACCTGCTTTCATTCCCCACAAGGTGCCACCAGCACCAGTGTCACTTCTCATAATAATGGACCAGCTTTTCTACAGGCATAAATCAATCTCATTCCCTCTGGATTACTAGTGACAGGCCAGTTTATACCAGCTCAGGAGCTAGTTAAATAACAGTAATGCTGGGCATTTTTGGAAAAGAGAAGGAGGTTTTTTCCATACATCTGAGGATTATAGAACAGGATCAGGTGGGTTTCATGTTCATCAAAACAGGACAAGTCAGGTTTTGTTCAGTGCTATGTAGACATTTCAGGGGAAGGGAAAAGGGAAGGGGAAGGGAAAAGGGAAGGGGAAGGGAAAAGGGAAGGGGAAGGGAAAAGGGAAGGGGAAGGGAAAAGGGAAGGGGAAGGGAAAAGGGAAGGGGAAGGGAAAAGGGAAGGGGAAGGGAAAAGGGAAGGGGAAGGGAAAAGGGAAGGGGAAGGGAAAAGGGAAGGGGAAGGGAAAAGGGAAAGGGGAAGGGAAAAGGGAAAGGGGAAGGGAAAAGGGAAAGGGGAAGGGAAAAGGGAAAGGGGAAGGGAAAAGGGAAAGGGGAGAGAGGAGAGGGGAGAGAGGAGAGGGGAGAGAGGAGAGGGGAGAGAGGAGAGGGGAGAGAGGAGAGGGGAGAGAGGAGAGGGGAGAGAGGAGAGGGGAGAGAGGAGAAGGGAGAGGGGAGAGAGGAGAGGGGAGAGAGGGAAGAGAGGGGAGAGAGGAGAGGGGAGAGAGGAGAGGGGAGAGAGGAGAGGGGAGAGAGGAGAGGGGAGAGAGGAGAGGGGAGAGAGGAGAGGGGAGAGAGGAGAGGGGAGAGAGGAGAGGGGAGAGAGGAGAGGGGAGAGAGGAGAGGGGAGAGAGGAGAGGGGAGAATAAAAGAGGAGAGGAGAGAAGAAAAGAGAATAAAAGAGGAGAGGGAAGATGAAAAGAGAATAAAAGAGAGGTGAGAAGAAAAGAGAAGAAAAGAAAAAGAAGAAAAAAAACCTGCATTTGCTTTTATTTGATGCTTCCCCTCCCTATATTGCCCCAGAAGAGAAAATAAGCTTATAAATGCTATTTTAGCACTAACACATGTATCAACAATACTGACATGTTTTCAGCTGAATTTTCACTTCATTCTATTTTCCACCTCACAATGAAATTCAGTTCAATAGAAAGATTCAATAGTAATTGGAAATAGGCTCTGGAAATTGCATAATCTAGTTCTCAAAGAGCCAGAAATTAACAAACAAACAAACAAACAGAACAGACACACAACTAAAGTAACCACATTCTGTAAAGATGTAATAAGTCAATTAAATTCATGCACAAAGTGATTCTTGGCTGACAGGAGATTACAAAGAGAGAGGTCAGATCCTGTTTTCAAAACAGAGCCTCGTGAAAAGGGAAGCAAATGGAAATGTCATTACCGAGCATTATGATGAGAGATGAAAGGAGTCTCATCCAGAAAAGCTCCAAGGGGGTGAAATGTAAATTGTTCAGAAAGGAGGCAAATGAAAGAGGATGTGATAAAGTCACTGATGAGTAAACATAGGGGAGAGCTGTGGCTGGGGTTCACATGATAACAGGAATCAACACCGAAGGACCTGAGTTCATAGCTGGTAGAAATCAGCACAGGTTCATCATCTTCAGAGAGGCTGCACAGATTCACACCCACTGCATCTTGTCCTTCAATGGGACTCAGTATTTAGGTAGCTCTTTCATCTATTGATATTGTGCACATATTATTATCTTCACTCAAATGTGGAAAGGGGGAGAGGTACCAAAGCCTTCTGCCTTTTCATTTTTTTTTCTCTTCTAATTGCAGTTGTGCCTTTTGGTTGTTAGAGGATTCAAAGACCTTGTTGAAAGCCAGAGCCAAGTCGTCTTCAAACAAAACTGCATTACCTGAAACTTCTGAAGATAAGATTAGATAGAAACACAGAATACCTGTGTTGGAAAAGTCCTTCATGATCATAGAATCATAGAATCAACCAGGTTGGAAGAGACCTCCAAGATCATCCAGTCCAAACTATCATCCAGTAAACCAGACATGGCACTAAGTGCCCCATCCAGGCTTTGCTTGAACACCTCCAGGGATGGCAACTCCACCACCCCCTTGGGCAGCCCATTCCAATGACAAATAACTCTCTCTGGCAACAACTTCCTCCTAACATCCAGTCTGGACCTCCCCTGGCACAACTTGATCATTGAGTCCAACCATTAACCTTACTACAGCAAGTTTGCTGCTAACCCATATCCCCAAGCACCACACCT
The DNA here is from genome assembly GCF_015220805.1 of Pogoniulus pusillus. Lineage (NCBI taxonomy): Eukaryota > Metazoa > Chordata > Aves > Piciformes > Lybiidae > Pogoniulus > Pogoniulus pusillus. Next base: position 5,609,672 of record NC_087298.1, on the reverse strand, counting down.
GTATGGCTTTTGAACACATCCAGGGGTGATTCACTCCAAATGATCACTCCACAACAAATGCTTCCCAAACACCTAAGGGAGTCTAAAGACTCATCTATGCAACCCAACTCAAGGCTACAGAAGACCAAGTAAAAATCCTCATTGAAATGAATTGAATATAGAATTAAAGATGCACAACATCACCTCAGTCATCCATTGGGGTTGCTTCACAGCTTTCTAGGACATATACTGAAAGGACATTCCTCATAGGAAAACACCCATGGTTGGAAATGGTTATGCCTAAGAAAGGGTTGGAATAGATCAAAGGGCCAATTGTGTGTTATCTAAGTAGACATATATACTTATCGTGCCTGCAGGAACTCTATACGTGGGCAATGGTGAAAGGGGGATCCCTAAGTCATATTTCATGTCTGCTCTGTTACAGGGATCCTGGTGGCAGCTACACATGAAATGAAAGCCCTGCAGAGACATCATTTTCTTAGACAAGTTAATCATTCCATAAAGGTACTCCTTACTCCCTGCCGTGAGCTGCGGCGGAGCTCCGCTGCCTGCTGTTACACTGTCGAGCGATTCGACTCCAAACTGGTTGCCACTCATTTATGAGGAAGCAATCCCTCTGCTTGGCATGTGCACGTTTGTTTAATATGTGAAGCTCCATGAGATCCACTGGGATGGAAGGCTCTCAACGGATGCTCGTCATCATCAAATGTAGGATGATAGTTAATTAGCTCTCATGTCTCTCGGTACCCCGTGAGAATAGCCATTCAAGCTTGACAGAGATAACTTGCCTGAGACTAATCCTGATAAGTGTAAGTCCAGGAGAGGACAGCAGAAATTAGACAGGCAGAAGCAATACCTGTCTGTATAAGATTAGGAATTTGGATCCCATTTCTGCAGTTGCTGAGTTTAACACTGATATCCTGGCTGGACTTAAGGTTGGGCAAGTGATGCTTGGTGCTTACATCACCAGCTAGGTGGACATAGACTCTAGCTTATAGAATCATAGAATCAACCAGGCTGGAAGAGACCTCCAAGCTCATCCAGTCCAACCTAGCACCCAGCCCTGGTCAAGCAACCAGACCATGGCACTAAGTGCCTCATCCAGGCTTTTCTTCAACACCTTCTCTCAGGTGGCCAGTGCCAGAACAAGAGGACACAGCCTCAGGCTGTGCCAGGGGAGATTTAGGCTTGAGGTGAGGAGAAAGTTCTTCACTGAGAGAGTCATTGGACACTGGAATGGGCTGCCCGGGGAAGTGGTGGAGTTGCCGTCCCTGAGGCACTTCAAGGCAGGACTGGACGTGGCACTTGGTGCCATGGTCTGGCCTTGAGCTCTGTGGTAAAGGGTTGGACTTGATGATCTGTGAAGTCTCTTCCAACCCTGATGATACCGTGATACTGTGATACCTCCAGGGATGGTGACTCCACCACCTCCCTGGGCAGCCCATTCCAATGCCAATCACTCTCTCTGTGAAGAACTTCCTCCTAACATCCAGTCTAGACCTCCCTTGGCACAACTTGAAACTGTGTCCCCTTGTGCTGTTGCTGGTTACCTGGCAGAAGAGCCCAATCCCAACCCAACACTACCCTGGGCCAATGCCCAGTGCAACACGAAGACTTCCTATGTGCATTTCTTTCTGACTGAGGATAAAAAAGACTTCCTTACAAAGCTGACACACACACATCCAACTCCAAGCCTGCAGAAAGACACTCTCCAAATGTGGGCTGTGGTCTGTGAAACCTGCTGAGTGAAAAGGTGTTCTGAGAGATATTATTATTAGGAATTTTCAAAAACTTTGAAGGTTATTATTGCTCCAGATTAGGCTGAAATGTTTAATTATGAACAGAGAGAAGGGGGTTGGCCTTTTCAAAGGATAGGAGCCTTTATTGATTTGATTAGTCAAAGGAGGTGATAATTTTTATATTAATAACCAGAGAGCAATTTCTCTGTTAAACAGTGATTATAAAATACTAACTGAAATACCATTGGAAGAGTCCGGGGAAGGTCACTCTTTGTTCTTAGTTGTTGTAATCAATCTCACTCTATCAAAGGCTGCAGAAATATAGCAATAAACTAAGTGGAATTGTAGATACTTCTGAACTTGTGGGCAGATGTGGCAGTGCCTTCCCTGTTAATTGAGGTTGGATCAAGTGAAAGCCTTTGATTGAATGAACTATAATTGCTTGCTCGATAGCTGCAAACATGGTTGGCTACCTGACGTGTTTGTTAAATGGATGTGTGCCTTATGCTGACACGCCTGTGGAAGGACCTGAGTAAACAGACAGATGGAGGTGGGGTAGGGATGACTTCAAATCATCTCATTGCACCTTTGCAGGGTTTTGGAGGGTGCTTGTTGGTTGGTTGGTTGTTTTTTTTTTTCACAGAATCACAGAAACATGCAGGTTGGCAAAGCCCCTCAGGATCACCAAGTCCAACCTAGAACCCTACTCTATGAGCCTGGCCTTAAGCCATGTCCCTAAGCACCACATCTAAATGACCCTTAAGCATTTCCAGGGTCATCGATTCCACCACCTCCCTGGGCAGCTCATGGTCCCTGACCACTCTCTCTGTGAAAAACTTTTTCCTAATGTTCAATCTAAACCTCTCCAGTCTCAGCTTGAGGCCATTCCCCCTTGTTCTGTCCTAAACTACCTGTGAGAAGAGCCCAGCAGCAGCCTCTCCACAATGTCACTTAAGGTAGTTGTAGACAGCAATGAGGTCTCCCCTCAGCCTACTCTTTTTCAAACTAACCATCCCCAGCTCCCTCAGTTGCTCCTAGCAAGATTTATTCTCTGTGCCCTTCAGCAGCTTTGTTGCCCTCCTCTGGACCTGCTCCAGCATCTCCACATCTCTCATCTCAGCTCGAAACTGAACACAATGCTCAAAGTGTGGCCTCACCAAAACTGAGTCCAAGGGGACAATCACCTCCCTGCTCCTGCTAGCCACAGCATTTTTAACACAAGCCAGGATGCCATTGGCCTTCTTGGCCACCTGGGCACACCGCTGGCTCACATTCAACTCCTGTCTATTACAACTCCCAGGTCCCTTTCTGCCAAGCAGCTCTCCAGCCACACTGCCCCAAGGATGTAGCCTTGCTTGGGGTTATTGTGACCCAAGTGCTGGACCTGGCATTTGGCCTTGTTGAAACTCATTCCATTAATATTGGCCCAGTGATCCAGCCTACCAAATCCCTCTGAAGAGCCTCTCTACCCATTTTGTTTGGCTTGGGTTTTCTTTAGCATTTTATTTTGAGTGGAGTTTTGGGTGTGCTTGCTTGCTTTTTGTTTAGGTGGGTTTTGGCTGGTGGGTTTTTTTTTGTTGTTGGTTTGATTTGAGTTGTTTTGAGTTGAGGGTTTTTTTGTTTGGTTGATTTGGATTTGGGTTTTTGCTAGTTTGGGGTTTTTTGATGGTTGGTTGGTTGTTTTCCCCTGGGATTACACATCAGGAAGAGGGGACAAGTTTCAGCACATCCTCTCAAGATGTGTGAGTCATCCTGTCTGCATAGTCAGCACTTCCCCCTTGCACTGGAAGCTCCTGGTGCCTCTGAGACCACCCTGCACAGCTGGAATGTCAGAAAGAGCTGGATGCAGCACAGCATTTGCCTGTGTTATAGGCTAGCAGCTCACTAGGGCTCAATCACAGATGGCTCAGTTGGATCTTTAGAGATTCTTTCAGTTGTTACCTTTGGATGGGAGTTGCCTCACTGCAGCAGGGCAGAGGATCAGGCAGTCCAGCAATCCCTGCAGCAGCCAATGTCCCACTTCTGCAGCCTTGCTCAAACCATCACGGGATGTCCTGCCCACAGGGGCACGTTTCTTTCCTAGCCCTCATCAATTAGCAGCTGCTTTATACCCTGAAGCATGAAGTGCTCCATCCCTCATACATTTTTTATTTTCTCTAATAGAATTTCTCATTATTCATATGAATGTCTAATCCTTTTGTGAATCCTCCAAAGCTCTTGGCTTCAATAATGTCTGTGGCATCGAGTGCCACATGTTAATTATATGCTGTGTAAGAAAAGTATCTCTTACTATCAGCTTTAAATCATTTGCCTTAAAAAAAAAAAACTCCTAATGGTTAAAGCCCTGTGAGGAGAGGCTGAGGGAGCTGGGGGTGTGCAGCCTGCAGAAGAGGAGGCTCAGGGCAGAGCTCATTGCTGCCTATAACTACCTGAAGGGAGGCTGTAGCCAGGTGGAGTTCTCTTATGTCAGGCAAGCAGCAACAGAACAAGGGGGCACAATCTCAAGTTGTTCCAGGACAGGTCTAGGCTGGATGTTAGGAGGAAGCTGTTGGCAGAGAGAGTGATTGGCATTGGAATGGGCTGCCCAGGGAGGTGGTTGGGTCACCGTCCCTGGAGGTGCTGAAGCCAAGCCTGGCTGGGGCACTTAGTGTCATGGTCTAGTTGGTTGAACAGGGCTGGGTGCTATGTTGGGCTGGATGATTTCTTCCAACCTGGTTGATTCTATGATAATAGAATGTAGTATTACATAGCTAAGGCCTTAAAAGTATTGCCTTAAAAATATTTTTTGGGTTGTTTGGGTTTTTTTAAACATTGAGAAACTAAGGTATGAAAGAACATAACTACAAGAGATCACTGCTAGGTATAGAGGCAGAACCTGGGAGTTCTACTCCTTACTTTTGAACAGTGAGAAACTAAGGCATGAAAGAACACAACTTATATGAGACCATTCAGTGCTAGGTATAGAGACAGAGCCTGGGAGTTCTACTCCTTATTTTGGAACACTGAGAAACTAAGGCATGAAAGAACACAACTTACAGGAGATCATCCACTGCTAGGTATAGAGGCAGAGCCTGGGAACTCTACTCCTTGTTTTGGAACACTGAGAAACTAAGGTAAGAAAGAATACAACTTACAGGAGATCACTGCTAGGTATAGAGTCTGGGAGTTCTACTCCTTATTTCACAACACTGAGAAATAAGGTATGAAGAACACAACTTACAATAGAGCATCCACTGCTAGGTATAGAGACAGAGCTTGAGAGTTCTACTCCTTATTTTGGAACAGTGAGAAATAAGGCATGAGAAAATACAACTTACAATAGAGCATCCACTGCTAGGTACAGAGGCAGAGCCTGGGAACTCTACTCCTTGTTTTGGAACACTGAGAAACTAAGGTATGAAAGAACACAACTTACAGGAGATCACTGCTAGGTATAGAGTCTGGGAGTTCTACTCCTTATTTCACAACACTGAGAAATAAGGTATGAAGAACACAACTTACAATAGAGCATCCACTGCTAGGTATAGAGATAGAGCCTGAGAGTTCTGCTCCTTATTTTGGAACACTGAGAAATACAGAACACTGGAATGGGCTGCCTGGGGAGGTGGTGGAGTCGCCATCCCTGGAGCTGTTCAAGGCAGGATTGGACATGGCACTTGGTGCCATGGTGTAGCCTTGAGCTCTGTGGTAAAGGGTTGGACTTGATGATCTGTGAGGTCTCTTCCAACCCTGATAATACTGTGATACTGTGATAAGATATGGAGAACACAACTTACAATAGAACATCCACTGCTAGGTATAGAGATAGAGCCTGGGAGTTCTACTCCTTATTTTGGAGCAGTGAGAAACAAGGCATGAGAAAACACAACTTACAATAGAGCATCCACTGCTAGGTATAGAGACAGAGCCTGAGAGTTCTGCTCCTTATTTTGGAACAGTGAGAAATAAGGCATGAGAAAATACAACTTAGAATAGAGCATCCACTGCTAGGTATAGAGACAGAGCCTGAGAGTTCTACTCCTCAGATTCTTTCTCTAAATAAATAAATTTTAAAAAAGAAAGGTTTTCTCATGTAATGAAAACTGATGTAGACATCTCAGGTTTTCATGTTCATTTCAAGGAACAATCTCATTGCCTTCCAGCCATAAGAGAAAAAAAATAAATCTCCACCATTCCTATCTGATACAGAGGCTGTGTTAGAAGAAGTGTCAGGGATCACAGGCTGCCAAATCAAGTTTGCTGTGACCCAGTGGGAACCAAGATAAACTTCTGAAAAACAGAAGACTAACACGTTGCAGCTACTGGGAGTTCTCTCTGCTGGACAAGATTAAAGTCGTTTTGACTCTTCTCTTGCCAATCATTTCTGAGAGGAAATCCAATTTTCCCTTGCTCTAAATTTCATCTCTTTTATTTGCTAATACTGTTGGAGTGGTGTGATGAACAAACTCATACGAAATCCACCTTACCTCCCAATGTGCAGAGAAAGGCTCAGTGGTAACATAATCACCCCCACCCCAAATATACATCTTAGCCACACAGAAAACAAAGCTGAGCTCAGAGAATTACTTTCCTGCTGTTTCTGGCTCATGTTTGGTCTAGAATGGTTTCTGGAAGCATTTTTATCATGCAAAGATAAAGCAGATGGAAAATAATTTTCATAGAATCAACCAGGTTGGAAGAGACCTCCAAGAGCATCCAGTCCAACCTAACACCCAGCCCTAGCCAACCAACCAGAACATGGCACTAAGTGCCTCAGCCAGGCTTTGCTTGAACGACTCCACCACCTCCCTGGGCAGCCCATTCCAATGCCAATCACTCTCTCTGCCAACAACTTCCTCCTAACATCCAGCCTAGACCTGCCCTGATACAGCTTGAGACTCTGTCCCCTTCTTCTGCTGCTGCTTGCCTGGCAGAAGAGCCCAACCCCACCTGGCTACAGCCTCCCTTCAGGTAGTTGTAGACAACATTGAGGTCTGCCCTGAGCCTCCTCTTCTGCAGGCTGCACACCCCCAGCTCCCTCAGCCTCCCCTCACAGGGCTGTGCTCCAGGCCCCTCACCAGCTTTGTTGCCCTTCTCTGGACACCTACCAGCACCTCAACAACTCTCTTGAATTGAGGAGCCCAGAACTGGACACAGCACTCAAGGTGTGGCCTGAGCAGTGCTGAGTACAGGGGCAGAATAGCCTCCGTTGTTCTTCTGGCCACACTGTTCCTGAGCCAGGTCAGGATGCCATTGGCTCTCCTGCCCACCTGGGCACACTGCTGGCTCATCTTCAGCTACTACCTACCAGTACCCCAAGGTCCCTTTCTTCCTGGCTGCTCTGCAGCCACTCTGTCCCCAGCCTGTCGCACTGCTTGGGGTTGTTGTGGCCAAAACCAGGCATCCTAACTGCTAGGATTATTGCTCTCCTTGTCTAGGTATGGTGTGTAGATGACCCTCCTCCCCCTCTGTTTGAGTGCTTCCAGGCTTCTAGTGTATTTATACTCAGAAAATCTCATGAAGCCAGAAAGTGTTGACAGCCCCAAGTTACAGGAAAAGCCAGGACAGAGAGAAGAGGTGACTTATTCAAGATTATAGAGATCTGCAGCAGTGCAGAAACTTGAACCCAGGTCATCCAAGTTTTAACTTATTGCTCTCTCTACTGCTGTAAACTGCCTTCTTGACCCTGCCTTGCAACCCATTTCGTCTGTCTGCAAAGCAGGGATTTGTTAGTAAAGAGAAACACCTCAGAAAATGCTACTTTCTACTCAAGCTGCCTTTTCTGTTGGAAGTGATATAAGTAGCAGCAGTGTGAAAGTGCTCAGTTATATTTTTTTTCCCAGCTAAATCAGGCTGATTTTAATCCCAGCAAGCATTCCTCAGGATAGGAGTGCCATCACCCCTCAGGCTCAGATGGTGAAATGCCCTGTAAAACCCAGCTGGGCACAAGAGGTGGATGATGAAGAGCACTGACTGAAGTCTCTGAAGACTGACCACTGCACTGTCTTCTCCTCTTACTGAAGAGTTAAGACTCTAAGAAGAGATAGAAAGAGAGCCTGAAATGGTTTAGTCTCCTCTTCTTAAAACATAGAATCCTAGAATCAGTCAGGGTTGGAAGGGACAACAAGGATCAGCCAGTTCCAACCCCCCTGCCATGGCCAGGGACACCTCACACTAGATCAGGCTGTCTAGAGCCTCATCCAGCCTGACCTTACCTCCAAGGATGGGGCCTCAACCACCTCCCTGGGCAACCCATTCCTGGGTCTCACCACCCTCATGCTGAAGAACTTCTTCCTAGCATCCAGTCTGAATCTATCCATGTCCAGCTTTGTTCCATTCTCTCCAGTCCTATCACTCCCTGACAGCCTAAAAAGTCCCTCCCCAGCTTTCTTGTAGGCCCCCTTAAGATACCAAAAGGTCACCTCAAAGCCTTCTCCTCTCCATACTGAACAGCCCCAACTCCCTCAGTCTCTCCTCACAGCACGAGTGCTCCAGCCCTCAGGTCATCCTTGTGGCCCTTCTCTGGCCACCTTTCAGCACATCCACATCCCTCTTGTAATAGTGGCTCCAGAACTGGACACAGTACTTCTGGTGGGGTCTCACCAGTGGAGAGCAGAGGGTGAGGACCACTTCCCTCCACCTGCTGGCACCTCCCATGCAGATATCACATTACTCCCATTGCAAAACTCTCCACAGTGCCTTCTCAATCCTAACTCCTGCAACATCTTTCCCTTGTTTACAGTTCCATTGAAATGAATGCTTTAATTTTTCAAACAAACAGTGACATTGTTTATGAATGCATTACCACCAAATTATCTCCCTTGAATATCAATTAACTCCAGCCATTTTTAACTACAAAGCCCCTTTAGTCACAAGCATGTGCTCACAGAAACAGATTTGTTTGAACCAACCACGTTTCATCACATGTTCAGCTGCTAAAGGAATTCAGCCTTTGCAAGGAGCATTAACTGTATTCCAGGAAGGAGGATTCTGGTGGGCTGGATATGGTCTACAGAGCAGTAGTCCAGCAAGAGGCAGTACTATGTCTTACACCCACTCCCAGTGTGACAGAGATGACAATCAGATGCCATAGAGGGTTGTGAGGAGGTGGGACTGGCTGTGGGACTCTGCTAGAGGCAGGATGCTGCAGAAATTAGGCAGCATTTGAGGCAACCAGTGAGAAGCAAGGTCTGCCTCTTGCCTGACTGTGATGGTTTAGGGGTTACCCCGCCCCCCCACACTTTTGAATTTGTCCCAGCTAACTCAGACGGACCCTGGGAATATAGATGAAGCAATTTATTTACAGCTAGCAGAATTTACAAGCAGCTATTTACAATATATACAGTTATATACAATTATATACAGAAATATACAAAGGAGAAACAATACAAAAGCACAACTCCCCTCCCAGAAACCTGAGTCCCCAGGAGGGGCTCTCAAACCACCCCAACACCTCCCCCCGGCCCTCTCAACCTTACCCCAGTTCTCAGGAAGAAAAGAGGTGCAGCCAAGAGGTTAGGGAGCAAGGTTAGTGGGAGCAGGGTTAATGAGATGTGACCAGGTCTAAGGCAAAAGCAAGAGTGAGAGACAAAATGGAGAATGTTTTCTTCTTCTTCCCAGAGTTCTCAGCGTAACTGTGAGAGAAGGAGACACAATTGTTTTTCATTTCACTGCCCGTTATCTAGTTCTTTTACCAAAACATTCCAGCTTGCTTCAAACTAGCACAATCCACCCCTGTCTACTTCGCTCAGAGTATCGCTGAGAATTATCCAATCTAATCTAAACCAATATTTACACTAAAACAATATATACAAGTTCAGTTCACACTTCAATCAGATGTAGGTGATTCAAAAACTCAGAACAGGGACTCCCAGGTGATGTTGGGTTCGTGCTCACATACTGTAGATTCTATCGTAGATTCTCTCAGTGTTGGGCGCCGATGTTACCTAGAACAGAAAACTCCTAACAGCTTGAATTTAAACTCTCTCAGCTAAGGTTAGATTTCTCTGTGGAATACACTGGATTTCACCATTCTCCTGCATTACCCAGTATGTATGACCAGGACCTTCAGCAGAAACCACCCCTCGGACAGGTTTCCCTTCACCCGAAGGAGAAAATACCCAAACAGTTTTCCCTAACAGATTCCTTTCACGTACAACAGGAACTTTATCACCGTCTACTGTTTGGACCAAATCTGATTGTGCAGGTCCTGCTCTGTTTACTGAACCTCTACTATTTACCAACCAGGTAGCTTGTGCTAAATGTTTGTCCCAGTTTTTTAGAGTTCCACCCCCCATGGCTTTTAGGGTAGTTTTCAGCAAACCATTGTAGCGCTCAATCTTCCCTGAAGCTGGTGCATAGTAGGGTATGTGATAGATCCATTCAATACCATGCTCTTTGGCCCAGTTTTTCACAAGATTGTTCTTGAAATGAGTGCCATTGTCTGACTCAATTCTTTCTGGAGTTCCATGTCTCCACAAGATTTGTCTCTCCAAACCAACAATGGTGTTACGTGCAGTAGCATGTGGAACTGGATAGGTTTCCAACCATCCAGTGCTGGCTTCTACCATCGTTAGCACATACTGCTTGCCAGAACGAGATCGAGGTAAAGTGATGTAGTCAATCTGCCAGGCTTCTCCATACTTGTACTTTGACCATCTCTCACCATACCATAAGGGCTTGATTCGCTTAGCCTGCTTAATAGCAGCACAAATGTCACAGTCATAGATGACTTGGGTGATAGCATCCATGGACAAGTCAATTGACCTATCACGAGCCCATCGGTATGTTCCATCTCTGCCTTGATGTCCAGATGAGTCATGGGCCCACCGAGCTAAGAACAACTCACCTCGGTGTTTCCAATCAAGGTCAATGTCAAGTTCAGAGTTGGTATCAACTTGAGCAATCTTAGCAGCTTGGTCTGCCTTCTGGTTATGTTGATGTTCCTCAGTAGCTCTGCTCTTAGGCATGTGTGCATCTACGTGCCGCACCTTCACTGGAATTTTCTCCAGCCGTGCATCAATGTCCTGCCATAGATCAGCACACCAAATAGGCTTTCCTTTCCTCTGCCAACCATGCTTCTTCCAGTCCTTTAGCCAACCCCACAGAGCATTGGCTACCATCCACGAGTCGGTGTAGAGGTAAAGGATAGGCCAATTCTCACGTTCAGCCACATCAAGAGCAAGTTGAACAGCTTTTACCTCAGCGAACTGACTGGATTCTCCTTCTCCATCTTTCGTTTCGGTAACTCTCCTGGTTGGACTCCAAACCGCTGACTTCCATATTCGCTTGTTCCCAACAAGACGACAGGAACCATCTGTGAACAAAGCATAGTTCTTTTCCTCATCAGAGAGATCACCATAGGGAGGAGCTTCCTCAGCACGAGTTATTTTCTCCTCCGGAGGTTTAGAACAGTCTGTGCCTTCCGGCCAGTTGGTGATCACCTCCACTAGACCAGGTCGGTCAAGATTACCCATTCGTGCTCGTTGGGTTATCAAAGCCATCCATTTAGACCAGGTTGCATCTGTGGCATGATGCGGTGATGAACCTTTGCCCTTGAACATCCAGTTAAGAACTGGCAGTCTAGGAGCTAAAAGCAATTGTGACTCAGTTCCAATCACTTCAGAAGCTGCTTTCACTCCCTCATAGGCTGCTAGAATCTCTTTCTCAGTTGCAGTGTAATTTGTCTCTGAACCTCTGTAACAACGTCCCCAGAAACCAAGTGGACGACCACGTGTCTCATTTGGAGCTCTCTGCCAAAGACTCCAAGTTGGACCATTGTCACTGGCAGCCGTGTACAGAATGTTTTTAATGTCTGGACCAGATCTCACAGGTCCCAAGCCCACTGCATGGACTACTTCTCGTTTAATTTGATCAAAGGCTGCTTGTTGTTCAGGTCCCCACTCAAAATTGTTTCTCTTACGAGTCACATCATGCAGAGGTTTGACAATCTGACTGAAACCAGGAATGTGTAGTCTCCAAAATCCCACCACACTAAGAAAAGAAAGTGTGTCCTTCTTACTGGTGGGAACTGCCATGGTAGAGACTTTGTTGATCACATCCTGAGGAATGTAACGGCGACCATCCTGCCACCGCACTCCCAGAAACTGAATTTCTTTGGCAGGTCCTTTGACCTTGTCTCTCTTAATGGCAAAGCCTGCTTGCAGCAGAATGTCAATGATTTTGTTACCTTTCTCGAAGACTTCCTCAGCAGTTTGGCCCCACACAATGATGTCGTCGATGTACTGGATGTGCTCTGGAGCTTTACCTTTCTCCAGTGCATTATGGATGACTGAGTGACAGATGGTTGAGCTGTGTTTCCACCCCTGAGGCAAACGGTTGAACTGGTACTGGATTCCTCTCCAGGTGAATGCAAACTGAGGCCTGCACTCCTTTGCTATGGGAATAGAGAAGAAAGCATTAGCAATGTCTATGGTTGCATACCACTTAGCCTCCTTCGATTCCAGCTCGTACTGGAGTTCCAGCATGTCTGGCACAGCTGCACTCATGGGTGGCGTCACCTCATTGAGGGCACGAAAGTCAACTGTCAGTCTCCAGTCGCCCGTAGGTTTACGCACAGGCCAGATGGGACTGTTGAAAGGTGAATGAGCTTTCTCGATGACAGCCTGACTCTCCAATTGACGAATCAGCTGATGAATGGGCAACAAAGAGTCACGGTTAGTTCTGTACTGCCTATGATGAACAGTTTGAGTTGCAATTGGCACTTCCAGGTCCTCTATGTCATGATGTCCCACAACTGCAGATTCATCAGAAAGTTCAGGTCTAATGGACAGTTTCAATTTATCATCCTCAATCTCTACAGATGCTATTCCAAAAGCCCATTTGTGACCCTTAGGATCTTTGAAACAACCTTGTCTCAAAAAGTCAATTCCCAGAATGCAAGGCGCATCAGGACCAGTTACAATAGTATGTGTCTTCCACTCTTTACCAGTTAAACTGATCTCAGCCTGTACCTTAGTTAACTCTTGAGATCCACCAGTGATTCCAAAAATAGAAATGGACTCTGTCCCTTTACAATTAGATGGCAATAAAGTACACTGAGCACCTGTGTCAACTAAAGCCCTGTATTTCCGAACTCTTGAACTGCCAGGCCACCTAATGAATACATTCCAATAGATTCGGTTCTCTCCAATATCCCTTTCCTCCTCCTGGCTGGAGGCAGGGCACCCCTAATGCTGAACATGGCATGTAGGGTGTACACAGTGATTGGTGTTGTTGTAAGAGGAACTGCAACTGTTGGAACAATTGCAGTTGCTCTCGGGAGCTGAAGAAGTGACAGCTACTTTTCGGGCATTACTGCCTCTGTTTCTGCCACTCTGCAGTTCCCTGACCCTCTTTGAAAGAGCTGAAGTAGGTTTACCATCCCACTTGTTCATGTTCTCACCGTATGTGTCACGCAGAAGTATCCACAGTGACGCACGTGATTGCTGCTGTCTGGGTGGAATTTGTCTCCTCCTGGGCTGGAATTGCCTTGCAGGAGGTGGGCGTCTGTTCCTGACTGCAGAAACATGCACCCATTCAGATGATGCAGGATTGGTATCTTTTACCAGATTGGAAATTGAGGTTTTAAGGTCCTCCTTCAGTTCTTTCATAGTATTTTTCATCTCTGTGGTCATAGTTTGTATGGCAGAGATTATACCAGAATGTGACAAGCTGTCCTCAATCTGCCTGAGCTGGTCAGTGAATTCACCAACAGTGAAAGATCTTCCATTATCACTCCTTGCTAGGAACTTACTGGCCAAGATGTTAGCATAGGATGAAGGAGCAAGCTTAATCAGCTTCTTCATGAGACCTGTTCCCAAAGGAATATCGTCAGGCTCATGAGTGCCATGATCTCCATAAAGCACTTCCTTCACAGCAAACTCCTTCAGAAGCTTAATTCCCTGCTCAACGGTGTTCCACTTCTTGGCAGCCCATGGCAAATCATCTCGGGAAGGATATCTCATAGCCACAGCCAACAGAAGGCGTGTCCATAAGCTAACCCTACCAAGAGGACTTGCTAGGTGTTTGTCCACTCCACTCTCCTTAGTGAGTGGTCCCAGCTGCTTGGCAGACTTGTCTCCTACCTGCAGAGCATTAGCACCAATGCCACGGCATCTCACTAGCCAGCTTAAGATTGGCTCACCTGATTCCCTTGTGTATTCTTTCCTAACTTCCCTGACCTCTCTGAGTGGATCCTTGGAGCCTTGGATGTCATCTTCCTCCTCCTCTTCCTGTTGATCTGGTGGTGCCGGGCCTAACACAATCTTCCTCATAGCATTCCTAAACTCATTGGAACCATCCTCTCTCCTGGCAGCTAACCTCACAGCGCTCCTCTCACTTGAGTATTGTTGTCTCAGCACATCTACAAGGTCTCGCAGACTAACTGCCTCCTCCTCCTCCTCTCCTTGCTGCTGATCACTAGAGGTCCCATCTCTTACATCCTCCTGCGAACCACTCTTTGTCTTAGCTTTTGCCTTAGCAGGTGCCAGAAGGGCCTGAGCAGCAACAGACTTGGATGTGTCTGCTGGAGGATTTGAATCTTTAGGAGTCTGACTTGAAGGGTTTGAATCCTTAGGGGTCTGACCTGGAGCATTTGAATTATTGGAGGTCTGACTTGGAACTTGTGAGTTCAAATCTGCCTTGCTTTTAACAGGAGGATTTTGGTTCTGGCCTGCTGGCTGGGGGTTTGAATTGGCTGAGCTGGTGTCAGTAGGATTTGGACTGACTGGGCTAGCATTACTAGCACTAGTAGTATTATTAACATTAGTGGGATTATTTGCCTGTCCTCCTGGGATGCCTGCCAACCCTGACGTGTTTTGATTGTTGCTAGGGACATTCTGATTTTGGGTACCTGCCTGTCCTCCTGAGGCTCCTGCTGAACTCTGTGGCTTGTTTTGGTTATCCTTATCATTGTTTATGTTAGCAGCGGGAACATTGGCCGTGTTCCCAGCACTTGGAGAAGGAGGGGCAGAGGCTGGCAAGGGGGAAGCCGAGAACTGTGTTCCTTTGTTTTGCTGTGAAAGAGACTGCTTCTGAGACACAGAATTTTTCCTAGTCCTTACAGAAGCTGGTTTTGAATTTTTCACCAATAATGCCAAAATTAATATGAATATTAAAACCATAAGAGCCATGATAATGCACAGCAACCCCGCCACAGTCTCTTTATTGTAAAAATCCTTGCATGGATTTGGCATTTCAGTTTGGGGCTGGATGACCCTCATGAGAGCAGTAGATAAAGCAGACTCTCGATTGATTGTAACATTATTGACAAAAACTCTTGTAATATCACTAGTAATATTCTCAGTGACACTAAAACCAGCATAACCAAGAATAAAATCACCCCAGCTCCAGAACATGTTTGAAAGCTTAACTTTAGCCTTCTTAAAAACTACATGAAGCAAGAAATAACCAATTTGATCTTTGATCCAGTTGTACACAAAAAACCAGAAAACAGGCCACACAGCAATCCCCACCAAGTACAATAGCTGCTTGATTAGCTTCATCTTAATTCCCAGAGCTAATTTCCACTCACTCCAAAATATCTAGCCCCACGTTGTGAAAGCCAATAAAAAATGTGATGGTTTAGGGGTTACCCCGCCCCCCCACACTTTTGAATTTGTCCCAGCTAACTCAGACGGACCCTGGGAATATAGATGAAGCAATTTATTTACAGCTAGCAGAATTTACAAGCAGCTATTTACAATATATACAGTTATATACAATTATATACAGAAATATACAAAGGAGAAACAATACAAAAGCACAACTCCCCTCCCAGAAACCTGAGTCCCCAGGAGGGGCTCTCAAACCACCCCAACACCTCCCCCCGGCCCTCTCAACCTTACCCCAGTTCTCAGGAAGAAAAGAGGTGCAGCCAAGAGGTTAGGGAGCAAGGTTAGTGGGAGCAGGGTTAATGAGATGTGACCAGGTCTAAGGCAAAAGCAAGAGTGAGAGACAAAATGGAGAATGTTTTCTTCTTCTTCCCAGAGTTCTCAGCGTAACTGTGAGAGAAGGAGACACAATTGTTTTTCATTTCACTGCCCGTTATCTAGTTCTTTTACCAAAACATTCCAGCTTGCTTCAAACTAGCACAGACATGCATTCTGTCTGGTGGAAACTGGGGCAGCCAGAGCCTATCAGCTTCCATTTCATCATCCCTGTGCAAGAAGGAAGGTCAGCTTAGGGGTGAGAGCTCAGAAATGAGTCCCATTTTAGGAAGGCAACTAAACCAGAAGTGCAGCTATGAGATTTAATTTACCCTAAGAAAAATGAGCCATACATTTCATGGCTGAGGTTAGATCTGACCCAGCCTCTGTTGAAGCTAAACAGTTGTTTGCTTGATTTTTTGGGGAATATTTGTTTGTGTGGCTGTTGTTGCGTTTAGTTTGATTGGAGTTTGGGGTTTTTGCTTGTTTGTTTGATTTTAGTTTGGGGTTTTTGCTTGTTTGCTTGATTTTAGTTTGGGGTTTTTGCTTGTTTGTTTGATTTTAGTTTGGGGGTTTTGCTTGCTTGTTTGATTTTAGTTTGGGGGTTTTGCTTGCTTGTTTGTTTGATTTTAGTTTGGGGTTTTTGCTTGCTTGTTTGTTTGATTTTAGTTTGGGGGTTTTGCTTGCTTGTTTGATTTTAGTTTGGGGGTTTTGCTTGCTTGTTTGTTTGATTTTAGTTTGGGGGTTTTGCTTGCTTGTTTGTTTGATTTTAGTTTGGGGGTTTTGCTTGCTTGTTTGATTTTAGTTTGGGGTTTTTTGCTTGTTTGTTTGATTTTAGTTTGGGGGTTTTGCTTGTTTGCTTGATTTTAGTTTGGGGGTTTTTTGCTTGTTTGTTTGATTTTAGTTTGGGGTTTTTTTGCTTGTTTGTTTGATTTTAGTTTGGGGGTTTTGCTTGTTTGTTTGATTTTAGTTTGGGGGTTTTGCTTGTTTGTTTGATTTTACTTTGGGGGTTTTTGCTTGTTTGTTTGATTTTACTTTGGGGGTTTGGAGTTTTTACTTCTTTGTTTGTTTTTAGTTTGGAGGTTTGGGGGTTTTGCTTGTTTGGTTTTGTTTATTTTGTTTGGGGTTTTGTTTTGCTTTTGGGTAGGATTTTGTTTCTTTGGGGGGAAGGAAGTGGTTGCTTGGATGGGAAATTTTTGTGTGTTTGTGTTTTTTCTGCATGTGTTCGTTTGGCTTGCTTTGGTTTTGAGCTTTGTGTGTGTGTTTAGCTTCTCTTTTCATTTCTTTTCTACCAAGATAGAAAGAAGACTCCATTTTCACTGAATTCCTGCTGGGCTGGACCGTGCTTTATGTGGAGTTGAGCAGGGACACAGCTAGGTGTCTCTGAGGACACACATGCAACACAGCTCTGGTCCTTAAGGTTCCTCCTTGCTCTCAGCCTCATCTGCATCCCTAGCAGCAGGAGCTGAGCCAGTTGAACTGGGACAGTGATCAGTCCTTGGAGAGGACCTTTCTTCTGCTGCTTTTAAGCATGCAAACACTGCCAGGTAACTCCCCAGAGCCCTGAAGAGTCAGACCTCAGCCTCAAAAGAGCATGAGGCAAAGAGATTGTAAGTTTCAATCTGTGGTCAACCCCTCCACAATCCCAAATTAGTTGAGCTCCTCACATCTTGCTCATGGGGAAGACGTGGTGGGAGTGACTGCCTCAGCCTGGCTCACAAGGGCTGAGCTAACAAATGGAGCCTGCAATATTTCAATCAATAGGGGGGGGGGGGGAAAGAAAGAAGAAATGAAGCAATCAGAGAAGACAGAGACATTATTGATGCTTCTATTACCTTCTGAAATTGGTCACTGTGGAGAAAAACAAGTAGCCACAGAGTGGACCTGGTCTGACCTTTCACTCCACAGCAGGCAGCAGATTGGTCATTCTAGTCACTGCCAGTGAAAAATGAGGCTGAAATCTTCTTCTTTTAGCAGATGAGGGACCAGTGCTCAGTTCCCATAGGAGGAGAGAATTCACAGTTCAGGGGGGAAGCTGTAGCCCTCACTGTGGGCCCTAGAGAGATTCCCATATGGGAATGCAAGGATTGATTTGCCACTTACTGTGAGTGGTGTGTGCTCAAATGCAAAAGGACAGACTCTCAGAAAAGGAGAGAAACTTTAAAGTGATGGAAAAACCAGAGCAGAAAAAGGTGTGTGCCCAGCAATGCAGGGAAATTCCCAGCTAGGCAGTACAATGGTGAAGAATGGGGTGGAACAAAGGACAGAAGGGAACTTTTGACTACACAGTACTGAGATGTGATGAAATAAACTGGGATAAATAAGAGCCAGCCAAGTACTTGTACAAATTCAAAAGGAAGGACAACTCAGGGAGTAACACACAGGATGAAGGGCCTGGAGTAGCAGTTTGGTACCATCTCTTCTATGAAGTTTCTTATGCCCCTGGATAAAGATCCCTTGGCTTTGTCAGTGCCATAGTGGTACAACAGCTACAGAAATCCTTTCTTTGTCTACTGGGACAATACAGTTTCTGAGGCTTGTATCCAGAGGGAATGCTTGGTGCTTTCTTAATATAAACCATAAATAAAAGAGCAGCAACAACAGAGCAAAACCTGTACACCTCAGGAGGGTTGAAATTAGTCAGACATCGGCAGGAAGCCTCCACCTTGTTGGGAAGGAGAGCAGAGAGCTGCTAGGGGGAACAAACTAACCTGGCACAGACAAGGAGAAGTATAGGCTGGATGTTAGGAGGAAGTTCTTGCCAGAGAGAGTGATTGGCATTGGAATGGGCTGCCCAGGGAGGTGGTGGAGTCCCTGTCCCTGGAGGTGTTCAAGCAAAGGCTGGATGAGGCACTTGGTGCCATGATCTGGTGGATTGGCTAGGGCTGAGTGCTAGGTTGGACTGGATGAGCTTGGAGATCTCTTCCAACCTGATTGATTCTATGATAAATTGACTTCTGTTTTACTGATCATTTATGACTAAATACTCATTCTGAGTGGATTGCTGTTATCCTGGAGGGAGGGTGTCCTCTTCTGTATGGCCAAAGTAGTCCAAGAAGAAAGAAGATGATTTGTATATCCGAAGGGATATGCTGCCATATGACAGACTGGTTAATAAACCAACCAACCAAACACCAAAAGCAAGAACTAATTGTAACAGCCTTCATGTGGGCAAGAGTTCATGAGGTAGCATGCTCCATTTCTTGTTAGGACAAACATTTAATGTGAGAGACATTAGGATATTGATCTTCCACCCCCCTCCCTCCCCAAAGTGTTTAGTTTTAATCATACCTGACCATTCTGCAGCCTAAATGATCATGCAGAGACCCCAACATCATCTCATCTTAACAGGCTTGCCTCTCATGATAAGCTTCAAGAAACAGCACTTACCTTCCTATTATCACTCTGAACTGAGTTGGGTGGTGAACTCTAATGATGAGCAGACATCAGAGAAGTGCTTCAGAAGAACAGGTCGCAAACGCTCATAATAAATCTGTTCAGATGCACTTTGGGGAGTGTAAATCACTTAAATTATTAAAGAGTCGAGCTGTTGGGACTCAGGTTGAGAGCTGCTGCTGCTGCTGCTGCTGCTGCTTTGAAAGCCACTGCAGCCCAAAGTGAGCAGGGGAAAGAAGGAAATGAGCACAGCTGAAATTCAAGCTGCTCTGCTTGTGCTGCAACTTGGAACCACCAGCTGCAGCTGCGTGTCTTTAGTGAATGACAGGGCTCAAACTCTTTGGCTTACAAGGTGGGGGAAATGGAGGAAAGAAGGACTGTGTGATAATAGCAGAGAAGTGTGGACAGGCAGTAAAACCACTTGGCTGTGGAGCAAAGACTGGGATAGAAGAGAGATGTACAGGATACACTGGTGATGTCTTAGCTAGCTAAAATCCAGCCATGCTACCCTGAACCAGAGGATCGTTAAGGCTGGAAAAGACCTTTGAGCTCATCAGGTCTGACCATCAGCCCAACACTACCATGATGACTAAACCATGTCCTGCATCTACATACTTCTTTGTGTAACATCTCCAAGGATGGTGTCACATGGAATGGTGTGAGACAGAAAGGCACATCTGGACATGTAATAAACTGAAGGCAATACTAAAATCAATTGACTTGGTCTAGCATGAGCAGGGGGTGGAGTTGGATTCAGGTCCACACCTCTGTCCATTCCACTTGGACTGCAGCAAGAGAGCAATGGCCAGCAGGGCAAGGGAAGTGATTCTCCCCATTTACTCTGCTCTCCTGAGACCCCACCTGGAGTACTGTGTGCAGTTCTGGAGCCCCCAACAGAAGCAGGACATGGAACTGTTTGAGCCGGTCCAGAGGAGGCTGCCAAGATGCTTAGAGGGCTGCAGCAGCTCAGCTATGAGGACAGGCTACAAGAGTTGGGGCTCTGCAGTCTGAGGAGAAGGCTTTGAGGAGACCTTGGAGTAGCCTTCCAGTATCTGAAGGGGGCCTAGAGAAAGGCTAGGGAGGGACCGTGTACCAGGTGTTGTAATGACAGGATGAGGAGGAATGGGTTTAAACTGTATGAGGGGAGATTTAAACTAGATGTTAGGAAGGAGTTGTTTACAGTGAGGATGGTGAAACACTGGCACAGGTTGCCCAGGGAGGTTGTGGCTGCTCCCTCTCTGAAGGTCTTCAGGAACAGGTTGGATGAGGCCTTGAGTGACCTGTTCTAGTGAGAGATGTCCCTGCCTATGGTGAAGGGTTGGAACTGGATGAGCTTTGAGGTCCCTTCCAACCTAAACCATTCTATGGTTCTATAAGAGTGTCTCCATCTTTAACCTAGGTGGGTTACTTCACCAGCCCACACCTAGTGCTAGCTGAAGCCTGTCTGTCATCCAGCCCTTATGTTATTTGGCCATATTTTTCTTATCAACACCCTGAGTTTATTAATAGTCTGTTGACACCCATCTGTTCTCTTTTCAGCATTGTCCCTTTGAGTTAATAGCTCCTTTCCTTCCCCACTGTTATGTCCCAATCTACTTAGATATAACAATCACCTCCTCATTTTGAGCCTTCAGCTTTGCTTGACTCAAAAAGCTAAGCTCCTTAGTCATCTGTTGCAGGAAAGGATCTTCATTCCCAGACCATAATTTAATATTCTATTCTTGAAAAACACCTGTCAGAAGTTCATTATTTCCTCCTTGCCTTTTTCCTTGGCAGACTTCTGAGCAAAACCCCAGCACAGTACTTTTTGTGTCCGTTGCTTTTGCAGCAGCACGAAGACCTGAGTCGAGTTGCTGTGAGAGAACAGCACAGGCAAACTGTGCAAGCAATTCACTCCTCAGGGGAGTTTCATTCTACCAACCCACCTGAAACCTTTCTCTCTCTTTAATTGTGCTTTTCAAAGCTTTTCATTTTGTTTTTTAGAAGCCAATCCTGTCTTTGACAAAAAAGAGGAAAAAAACCCCAAATGAATACACCTCCACCCCAGCCCCAGGGATTACTTGCAGGAAACAATGCAACATCAGACTGGAGGTGAGGAGGAAGTTGTTGAGCAGGAGAGTGGTGAGAGGAATGGGTTGCCCAGGGAGGTGGTGGAGGCTCTGTCCCTGGAGGTGTTTAAGGCCAGGCTGGATGGGGCTGTGGTCAGCTTGATCTAGGGTAGGGTGTCCCTGCCCATGGCAGGGGGGGTTGGAACTGAATGATCCTTGTGGTCCCTTCCATCTCTGACTGATTCTATGATTCTACTCATCAGGAGGTGTTTAAAAGGAGAGTGGATGTGGCTCTTGAGGCTATGGTCTGGTGTTGAAGGCTGCTGGGATGAAGGTTGGACGGGCTGATCCTGGTGGTCCTTTCCAACCATAGTGATTCCTAGCAATGAGATGTTGTGCTGAGGGACTTGGGTTAGTCAAGGACTTGTCAGTGTGACAAGCTCCTTGAGGAGCTTGAAGGGCTTTGCCAGTCTGAGAAATTCTGTGATTCTGTGACCCAAGTCAACTTGGAATTTTCCTGGTTTATATGGATCAGGTCCTCCCTATTCATTTCCAGATGGTGCAGTGCAGAGAACATCCAGCTAAACACCAGACTTTGCTGATATGGTATCTTGTGTCTCTCTGTACTTAAGGGCTTTAGAAATTGATTAACTGAAGCCCTTATCAGGAAGGTAACTATTATAACACTCATTTTACTGATGAGGAAAATAGAGCACAAAAAAGAAAAGCTTAGAGACAGACATAAGGTTACACAGTGAATTAATGGCAGGAATACTGATTCCATCTCCATCTCCCTGGTTTGACCATTAGACACACTCCCTTCATCAGAATCTCCCCCCAAGCCCTCTGCCTAATTTTAATGCCTATTTATTTTTTGTAATACATTTTCTCCTACTTTTCAACATTTTCTAGTCTGCCTGGGAGCTATGGGAAAACACTGCCTATAGGCAAAGAGTTGGGCTCAGCAATATTTCGAGTCTGACAAGTGAAAACAAAACCCAACAAAAGAAGAAACAAAACCCTTGCTGCAAGAGCATTTCCTCCTAAGGTTTTTAGGCTCAAATCACAGCCTCAGAGACTTGAGCTAAGCCACTGAATAGCTGGGTGCTGTCTATGAAGCAAACCTCTTAAGGCTTTGCATTCATGCATTATTAGTGGCTTCATTCTATAGCTAAGTTGCTTATATGGCTCCTAATTACTGTGGTATCTTAATGCCCCATCTTAATGCATTTATCCTCGCTGCAGCCCCGTGGCACAAGACAGAGACTCTTGCTCCACAGCTAATATCTATGTTGCAAAGGACTCCAGTAAATGAAGTCTTTGGGGTGATGGTAAGCTGAATATTCCTTTACTTCCCATGTTGAGGCAGACTTCAGGTTTCATAGAATCATAGAATCAGTCAGGGTTGGAAGGGACCACAAGGATCATTCAAAATTCCAAGTTGACTTGGGTCACAGAATCACAGAATTTCTCAGACTGGCAAAGCCCTTCAAGCTTCTGGAGGCCAATCCTTAGTTTCACACTGACAAGTCCTTGACTAACCCAAGTCCCTCAGCACAACATCTCATTGCTAGGAATCACTACGGTTGGAAAGGACCACCAGGATCAGCCAGTCCAACCTTCATCCCAGCAGCCTTCATCACCAGACCATAACCTCAAGTGCCACATCCACTCTCCTTTTAAACACCTCCTGATGAATAGAATCATAGAATCAGAGTTGGAAGGGACCACAAGGATCATTCAGTTCCAACCCCCCCTGCCATGGGCAGGGACACCCTACCCTAGATCAGGCTGGCCACAGCCCCATCCAGCCTGGCCTTAAACACCTTCAGGGATGGGGCCTCCACCACCTCCCTGGGCAACCCATTCCTCTCACCACTCTCCTGCTCAACAACTTCCTCCTCACCTCCAGGCTGAATCTCCCCACCTCCAGCTTTGCTCCACCTAGCAATGTCTCCATGAGGCCACCTAGGATCTGTATGCTCTGGCCACATAGAGACTTAGCCAGGCTGGTGTGGAGGGGGTCTCTACAAATTTTAGCTGTAACAAAGTGTCTGTATACATTTTTGAGAGTTCAGGCTGAAGTGACTTGTCTGAGGTCAAGAAATGTGTTGCAGAGAAAATTTCACCAGGGGCTTGCTTCCAGTGTAGCAGCCGTGGCAAATTTGGACTGCCATTAGAATAAACCATGCAAGAAGAGAGGCAAATACCAGCACTGGGACAACAACATGAGGCTGTAATGCAGAAAGGTTGTAGGCTAACAACCTATATCTGTGCTTTTTTCATCATCCTGAGAAACATTTCTTCTTGTTCTCCTCTCCTAACTCCAGTCTAATGACTACAATAGATGTATGAGCAATTGGTGGTCAGGATGGGTCACCTACACAAGGAGCCCATCCCATTGCAATTCTAGAGATTGCCTACCTGTACCAAAAAGTGTCCTCCAGGCCTTTTGGATATCAAAAATGTTGCTAAAATCTTGATCTATCCCCTTTGCCAGGGGGGGCAAATTCTACCTGTAATTATTTTGACCAGAAAATGCTCACCTAGCCCACGAGTCTGACTGCTTGAACATTTATCTCCATAAGCTTTACACTTTAATAAATAATTTACCCCCAAAATGCACTTAAATTAGATCTATAATTCCACCATGGGGCTCTGGTGGTGTGAAGAGACCTCCTGACTTTGCTCTGATCATTTATAATGCCACCATAAGCCATCAGTGGAATTGCAGCATGATTATTTATAGCAGTGCTTATATTGTTCCTTATATCGTTTATTATACTCAATTGGAATGGCCCCAGCTAGGCAGGTTGAAAAGATGCTGCACACTCACCAGCTTGGGCTATTTCTTCGTGCAGAAATGCTGCCTTCTTAAGGAAGCAGGGATGTTTTCAGTGTGAGGGTGGATAGAAATTGCCTGGACATCCTGTCCTCTCTTCTGCTAGTCCCTCCATTCAATTCGGGTAACATCAGTGGGGATGGCACAGAGGCTGGCTCTTTTGGAGGGTGCTTCTGCTCTTCATTTTGAGGACAGGCTGTACCTCTGACACTACCCTAACCTGGGCAGAAACCTGGGCAGGACAAAGCTGGTGAGGGGCCTGGAACACAAATCCTATGAGTAGAGTCTGAGGGAGCTGGGGGTGTGCAGCCTGCAGAAGAGGATGCTCAGAGCTGACCTCATTGCTCTCTACAGCTACCTGAAGGCAGGCTGTAGCCAGGTGGGGTTGGGCTCTTCTGCCAGGCAACCAGCAACAGAACAAGGGGACACAGTCTCAAGTTGTGGCAGGGGAGGTCTGTGCTGGATGTTAGGAGGAAGTTGTTGGCAGAGAGAGTGATTGGCATTGGAATGGGCTGCCCAGGGAGGTGGTGGAGTCACCATCCCTGGAGGTGTTCTAAAAAGTCCTGGATGAGGCACTTAGTGCCATGGTCTGGTTGATTGGCCAGGGCTGGGTGCTAGGTTGGACTGGATGATCTTGGAGGTCTCTTCCAACCTGGTTGCTTCTATGATTCTATGAAAGACTGAGAGAACTGGAGCTGTTTAGACTTGAGAAGGCTGAGGAGGCATTTGATCAATGTCTGTAAATATCTGAGGGGTGAGTGTCAAGATAGAATCATAGAATTATAGAATCAACCAGGTTGGAAGAGACCTCCAAGCTCATCCAGTCCAACCTAGCACCCAGCCCTGGCCAATCAACCAGACCATGGCACTAAGTGCCTCATCCAGGCTTTTCCTGAACACTCCCAGGGACAGTGGCTTCACCTTTTTCAGTGGTGCCCAGTGGTAGGACAAGAAGCAATGGGTACCAGCTGGAATGCAGGAGACACTTCTTTATAGTGATAGAGCACTGGAACAGGCTGCCCAGTGGCTGTGGAGTCTTCACCTGTAGAGAATTTCTATACCAGCATGCATGAGCTGCTGTGTGGCCCTGCTATGCTAGTTTGAAGCTAGCTAGAATGTTTTGGTGAGAAGAACTAGATTACAGGAAAACAATGGTGATGGCTACTTCACTCATAGGCTTGCTGAGATGTATAAGAACAAGAAATAAAACCATAGATAATCACTTAAAGGTACTCCTGCTTTGGCAGGGGGGCTGGATTCAATGATCTCTGGAGGTCCTTCCCAGTCCCTAGCATTCTGTTGTTCTGTGGTCACACATGTTTCCCCCATCTCCCCTCCTGCACTTGCACACTCTCTTCCAAGTCCTCAAGCACCAATCACCTCCTCACTCCTGTTAGAAGTAGGTTAAAATTACTCAATCAGGGATTTAAGGCAAATAATAGAAGTGTCAGATTTAAGATCACCCAGGTATCCCCAGTGGCCTTTCCTTCCAGATGCATTATGATAATTTCTAATGACATCACCTCAGCTATTTTTATCACCTTTTTTTGTCTTTAATGGATAGAACACGAGCAGGAGCACTGAGGTGGTAGGGGGTGGAGCAGTACTCCACTTTATCTAAAGCTGCTCCTGCAAAACCTAACTTACAACAGAGCTCTGCCACGACAAGCCAGAGCCCAGGTAATTAAAAGCAGCTAAAAGCAGGCATTTCAGTGGGAGAAGTTGTCAGTATAACCCACAACATTGCCACCATCCTGCCTTGCCCAAGGCAATCTGATGGATAGGATAAGCTCACTTAAATGCTTAGGAAAATTCTGTTTCTTCTTCCCCCCCCCCCCCCCCCCCCCACCCCCCCCCTTCCTTAGCCTGCTTGCATCTCTTTTAGTGCCTCATTTGTTTGCCTGTGTCTCTATCTCATCTCTGACAGGTTTCACACTCCTCAATTTAGCCATCAGCTGTAGGGTTTGGCCTGGACAATTTGGTGCTATAAAATACAGTGGTGACAGTTGGGAGGGTACAGAGCCATCTCCACAGACACTCCTCTCTGGAGCTGGTGCCAACCATCTGGCCACATGTCCAGTTCCCGTGGTCTGCTTCTGGAGGCTGCCCTGGGTGCTGTGTGCTGCATTTCCCCTGGCACACACTGCCAGAGGGAGCAGCCACATCACCCCTGGGGTGCCCAAGGGACCTGTCCTATCTGCCATGCCTGCTGGCCCTGTGTGACAGCCACATGCACCTGCTGCTCTCCTGTCTTTGCAATCAAATCCAGGGAGAGATACAAAGCAGGAAAGAGTAAGGAGAGAAGCAGGCAAAGGATCAGGGCAGGTAAAAGTGGGAACAAAGTAAATGAGAAGGAAGATTCCATATTCCTGCAGCTTTTTAGTGCACAGCCAAGAAGACAACAATAATGCAGCACATAACTGGTGGAAACATCATGAACATTAGTCTTGATTTTAGGGCACAGAGAATCCTACCAGGAAAGAGAGTAAATATCTTGCAGCAGGAACACAAAATAAGTCCTTTTATAACCCCCTCCCTTAAAAGAAGATACCATCCTACTGGAATCAGAAAGCCTTTTCCAAGGGATTGTTCTTTTCCAGCTTTCTGGAGTTCCAGCACATCAGAGTTCAATTAAGCCAAGCAACCACCCACCCTTCCCTGAAAGCAGCAGGCAGGCAGAGAGACTTTGGGGATTACATTTCTCTTTTAGAAGAGGAAAAGGTAAAATCCAAGGAAAGAGGGAGCTATGACTGCTGCCAAGTAGAATCATTCATTTTACACAGATCCCTGTCAGCCATCCAAAGCTTTGCTTAAATAAATGTAGGGATTGAGGCTTTCAGAAGCACTTCCCACTTGTCTTCTAGTGCAGGCAGTCCTCAGCAGCAGGATACAGAGAGTGCAGGCAGGACTCAGCACAGGGAGGTGGACAATCAGTCCCTCTGTTTCTCAGGTTCATTCATAATTTGGCTCTTTTCAAATAATCCCAACATGGTAGGGGCTGGAAGTGACCTCTGGAGATCATCAAGTCCAACCCACCTACTAACACAGTTTTGCCTCCATCACATTGCCCAGGATCACAGAGTCACAGACTGTCTCAGACTGGCAAAGCTCTTCAAGCTCCTCGAGTCCAATCCTTAGTTTCACACTGACAAGTCCTTGACTAATCCAAGTCCCTCAGCACAACTTCTCATCACTATGAATCACTATGGTTGGAAAGGACCACCAGGATCAGCCAGTCCAACCTTCATCCCAGCATCCTTCATCACTAGACCATAGCCTCAAGCACCACATCCACTCTCCCTTTAAACACCTCCAGGGATGGTGACTCTATTCTGGGCAGCCTGTTCCAGTGCCTGACCATGTGCTCAGTAAAAAACTTCCTCCCAACGTCCAACCCAAACCTCTCCTGACACAACTTGAGACCATTTCTTCTTGTGCTGTCATTAGTGATTCAGGAGAAGAGACCAGCTCCAGCCTCACCACAACCTCCTTTTAGGTAGTAGTAGAGGGCAATAAGGTCCCCTCTCAGCCTCCTCTTCTCCAGACTAAACAGCCCCAGCTCCCTCAGCTGCTCCTCATAGCTCATGTTTGCCAGACCTCTCCCCAGCCTCATCTCCCTTCTCTGCACTGCTCCAGCACTCCTAGGATTGCAATGTCCAGGTGGGTTTGAAATCTCTTCAGAGAAGGAGACTCCACAACATGTCTGGAAAGCCTGCTTCAGGGCTCCAGCACCCTCAAATTCAGGAAGCTTTACCTTAAGTGAAACCTCCTGTGTTCTAGTTTGTACCTATTGTCCCTCATCTTGTCACTGGGCACCACTCCAGGCCCCTCACCACCTTTGTCACCCTTCTCTGGACAGGTTCCAATATCTCAACATCTCTCTTGAATTGAGGAGCCCAGAACTGGACACAGCACTCAAGGTGTGGCCTGAGCAGTGCTGAGTACAGGGGATGAATAACCTCTCTTATCCTGCTGGCCACACTGTTCCTGAGCCAGGCCAGGATGCCATTGGCTCTCTTGGCCACCTGGGCACACTGCTGGCTCATCTTCAGCTGCTCTCTACTAGTACATATCAGAGACTCAAACAAACAAACAAAACTCCACCACAACAAAACAAAAAAACACCAAAAAAACCTATGGAAATAAAAAAAAATGAAAGCATTGAATAGGGGTCATGGAAACATAAAGTTTTGGTTCTTGCCACACTCTGCTATGACTTTATCCCCTTTCTTCTCACCATTCAGAAGCCCCAAGCAGGGCTCATGCAATATCCCTGCACACCCTACTGAACTCAGCTGCTGATGGAGTTGGCATCAGGTATAAGGACTTTTTTCCAGACAGAACTATAACCCTAGGATTTCTATCCATCCATCCATCCATCCATCCATCCATCCATCCATCCATCCATCCATCCTTTCCTCAAAGCTGAGAAAACTTATTCCATGTTATGAACGAGCCCTCATTGGAAAGACAAGACAAGGCAAAGCAGTTATTACTTTGCTCCTTTGCTGTCAACTGAACCTTCCATGAATTTCTCTCTTTTCCTCCTGTGATCTATTGCTCCTTTTGGGCTTTCAGCCCAGCCCAGCCCAAGCCTCTATGAAAGGATTGGAGTAGATTCATCAGCACTTCAGTGCTTTTACTCCATGGCCTTGTTCACTTCAGTGTTTCTTAGATTATGCTGCAGCTGTTTAGACTCTGCCCTTGCTTTGTAGGTGAGCTGACAGGTAGATAGAAATGATTGAAAAGTCCTGGTTTGGTTTTAGAGGGATTTTTTTAAGCTTTTCTTTTACCTTTCTCAAGAATTGCAGGCTCTTTCTGTCTACTCATCTGTCAATAGGTACATTTTCCCTCTTGCTAACATGCTATATTCAGACAGGCTGACATTTTTTACCCTGAAACATTACCCAGCCAAATCCTGCAATAAATGGCTGTATCTTGAGATGCTGATTGTAGGACTCTTGAAAAATCTCTCTGTAAGGAGCCAAGGGTTTGAAATCACCACTGAAATTAGGCAGCTGACATCCTGCTCTCAGGGTTGGGGCAAAAAGATGCATGCACAAAAAGAAGAACTGTGCCTTGTAACGAGAGCTGCTCAGTGATCAGACCTCTGCAGTCCTCTTCAAATGACCTGGAATTATGTCTAAATTCATTTTAACTTCACTCAGAAGATCAGACAGTAAAAGGGGGATGTGTGCAGTACAGAGAGGCCATACAACAGGCATGGATGCAAAATATAGCTGCATGAGATGCCCATCAGGCCACCATGATGAGGAGGCTCAGGGGTGACCTCATTGCTGTCTACAACTACCTGAAGGGACATTGTAGACAGATGGGGGGTGGCCTCTTCTCCCAGGCAACCAGCAATAGAACAAGGGGACAGAGACTCAAGTTGTGCCAGGGAAAGTATAAGTTGGATGTCAGGAGGAAGTTCTTCCCAGAGAGAGTGATTGGCATTGGAATGGGCTGCCCAGGGAGGTGGTGGAGTCACTGTCCCTGGAGGTGTTGAAGCAAAGCCTGGATGAGGCACTTGGTGCCATGGTCTGGTTGATTGGCCAGGGCTGGGTGCTAGGTTGGACTGGATGATCTTGGAGATCTCTTCCAACCTGGTTGATTCTATGATGAATTTGGGGCAGGAGGCTACAGCCCAAAGCATGTGGTTCCTGTGAGTGCTGACCCATCTCAGACATCCTCTCCAGCAACAGGAGTTTGACAGCAAACTTCTTGTGAGAAACATACTTCCAACCTCTCTTTCTCATTCTGTAAACCCTCTCTGCCCAGGTTTCTGGGGCATTTTTTTTTCCATCACAAATCTTGCTTGGTTGAAGTGTGGTCTGATTTCACTTCAAACTATTACCTATTCTGGAGTAAAATTCCAGGTGACAGGAGGGTACAGTTTCCCTAGAATGTCTGTATTACCCTGCAGTCAGCAGGAATGAAATTGTCTGGCTATGTCCTCCCCTTGGGGACCTTGCTGAAAATGAGATGTATCTCTCATGAGGACCTCCCAGCAAGCACAGCTGAAATATCTTTGTGACTGCAGTAGCCCTGTGATGAGTGAATTAATTGATTTCACCCTCAGCTGCTTCTTCACCGACCTGGCTGGCCCCACAGTGGGGAAGAAGCTTTGTTCCAGTTCTAGTTTCCCTCAAAGTCCTGTTCTATTTAAAGGCAGATGAAACAGCTTCAGGGATCAGGATGGGTTTCCCAAAGCCTCTGTTTTGGATGGAAGTTTTGGACCAAGATTCATACTGAGTTTGGACAGAAGGATGAGAACTTGCAACTTTCAGCCATCCTCAGTGTGGGGATGTCAATCTGCACACTGTCTGCACAGCTGTTTATGTAGCTCACCTGGGCATCTCTGGCTATCCAGAAAGCCCCAGTTCTCCCCTCACTTCTTAATCCAAATCATCTTCTGAGGAAAGAGTCTAGAACTCATGTATCTCTTAGACTCCTTCAGTGTCTTTAAAAGCACAGTGTGTCACAGAATCATTGAACCAACCAGGTTGGAAGAGATCTCCAAGATCATCCAGTCCCATATCACTCAGCCCTGTCCAATCAACCAGACCATGGCACTAAGTGCCTCATCCAGGCTTTTCTTGAGCACTTCCAGGAATGGCAACTCCACCACCTCCCTGGGCAGCCCATTCCAATGCCAATCACTCTCTCTGGCAAAAACTTCCTCCTAACATCCAGCCTGGCACAACTTGAGACTGTATCCCCTTGTTCTATTGCTGATTGCCTGGCAGAAGAGCCCAACCCCACCTGGCTACAGCCTCCCTTCAGGTAGTTGTCCAGCTCTTGCAACCCCTGTGGTCAGCAAGGCGACCAGAGACACCACATGGAAAGGGCAGAATTCTACATCTGATCTAATAGATGATACAACTGTGGGTGACAGTTCAGAAAGATGAAAGATGAAATGATTCATCAGTGCCTGGGAAAAGTGGGTCCTATTCTCATTTAC
Organism: Pogoniulus pusillus; assembly: GCF_015220805.1. Classification (NCBI taxonomy): domain Eukaryota; kingdom Metazoa; phylum Chordata; class Aves; order Piciformes; family Lybiidae; genus Pogoniulus; species Pogoniulus pusillus. Next base: position 5,578,776 of record NC_087298.1, on the reverse strand, counting down.
AGGCTAACATCTCCCCCTCCAGTCAATGCCTGAGGGTACCATCTCTGGGTACTTGGTCCAGGCTGGGATCACCATGATATTTCAGCTACAGAAATAAAACCTGTGGGACTCGAGTCCCTTCAGAGCTGTTAAAAAAAATGAGCTTATTCTCATAGCCTGGAAAGGAAACAACACACTGCTGAAGGTCTTGTAAAGGGCATCAGATAGGGCAGCCTCTGCTTGGTGTGTTCCAGTCAACAGAGGGCATCTTCAGAGGTTATGTGCTCATGAATTTTAACCAGAGCTCTTCAGTAGCTGCTCTGTTCCTTGCAGCAGGCTTTTTGGCTTTTGCAGTGCCTCAGTTCCCTTGTTGTGCTCTCCAGTTCAGATTCTCTCCATTGTAAAATCCATCTGGTCTCATAAACAGCTCCTCTTTTGTAATGCTTTGAATCATAGAATCAGGCAGGGTTGGAAGGGAGCACAAGGAGCAGTCAGTTCCAATCCCCTTGCCATGGACAGGGACAGCGTACCCTAGAGCAGGCTGCACACAGCCTCATCCAGCTTGACCTTAAACACTTCCAGGAATGGAGCCTCAAACACCTCCCTGGGCAATCCAGTCCAGCCTCTCACCACTCTCATGCTCAACAACTTCCTCCTCACATCCAATCTGAATCTCTCCACCTCCAGCTTTGCTCCACTCCCCCCAGTCCTGCCACTCCCTGAGAGCCTCAAAAGTCCCTCCCCAGCTTTTTTGTAGCCCCCTTGAGATCCTGGAAGGCCACAAGAAGGTCACCTGGGAGCCTCCTCTGCTCCAGCCTGCACAGCCCCAACTCTTTCAGTCTGTGCTCACAGCAGAGCTGCTGCAGCCCTCTGAGCATCCTCCTGGCCCTTTGCTTCAATTACATCTCCAGTTTATAACTTACAATGGAATGTTCTTAGTATTACAATGGAATGTTCAAAGTGCTGCTGTTCTGCCTTTAAGGGGTTGAGATTCTTGATGTTGTCAGGTGGAAATGAGCATTTCACACAATTCTTCATTTGTGCAAGTTGAAAATATTTCTGCTCAAATTGGGGATGAAAATAGTGGCATTTTCCTTCTGGGAAACCAAGGAGGTTGTGGCTGCTCCCTTCCAGGAGATGTTCAAGGCCAGTTTGGATGAGTCCTTGAGCGACCTGTTCTAGTGGGAGGTGTCCCTGCCTATGGCAGGTGTTTGGAACTGGTTGAGCTTTGAGGTCTCTTCCAACCTGAACCATTCTATGATTCAGCAAGTTCCCTGACATTCCCAGCAGCTGATGCTGTGAACAAGAGGCTGAAAGGGACACTCAGGAGCAAGGGGTTCAGGTGCAGGAAGGTGATACATCTGCAGATGCATTCTGTGCATAGAGGAGGAGTCAGGTCTCCATTGCCAAGGGAAGAATGGATGAATCTTCAGGGAGAACACTGTAAGGAAGCTTCAGATATCTTAGGACAGCTACTCACTGCATCTCAGGCCTGTCTTCACTCAGGTTTCTCCCTTGTCCTGTCCTTACTCTTGCCCTTCACTAGTACTGTTCTCTTATCCAATTCCAAGCCACCTGGCTGGGCCCCTTGGGAAGGCATGTTGCTATAGTTGCTGTAAAGGAAAAAGGCTTTGTCCCAGAATTAAATATGAACATGCAACTGGGATGTCCCTGCAAAGGTGAGAGATGTCAGAACCACCCCTAGCTTGCCTGCATCCCTTCTGAACCATGTTTCCTGATCCATTTCCAGTTGTAGCATCCTCAAAAATGGTTCAGCTTCAGCATCCAGATCTGAGAACCTATGGCAGGCTCAGCACCCAGGGCAGCTCTGGGCAGGCAACTACCTCACAACAGGAAAGAGCTGCTCCTCAGCACGACCAAAATACTGCCCAGCCTCCTCTCACTCTTTCTCCTCACTTCTTTTTCTGCTGTGTTTCACTTTGGGAGAAGAGAATTGTTTTGACTGTATCTTCCTCCTGGACATTAAATACCTTTCAGAGCAAGGTCATAGTTCCTGGAGCTACAACAGCACACATGAAGATAACAGCTCGGGCTGGGTTTGCTGCCCTTGGTGCAGACAGGGAGATGCTACTCTGTGTCAGAGAGGATTCTCTCCAAGCAGCATCACAGCTCCACAGCCTGGGTTTCCATGGGGAGAAACACATCTTTGAGCCTTTTTCTTTCCTTTCATGTGCACCTGGGGTAACAGATGCTGGATTTCCCAGGTAATCCTCTGGCACTGTGTCTGCACAGTTCTTTGGGGGTTTTAATATGCACCCACAGATTGTTGTTACTAAAGAGAGGTACCACACTAGTGGCATGGAGGTAGCAGAGAATCATAGAATGGTTTAGGTTGGAAGGGACCTAAAAGCTCTTCCAGTTCCAAACCCCCACCATCAGCAGGGACACCTCCCACTAGAACAGGTCACTCAAGGACTCATCCAACCTAGCCTTGAACACCTCCAGGGAGGGAGCAGCCACAACCTCCCTGGGCAACCTGTGCCAGTGTCTCACCACCCTCACTGGCCAGAACTTTGTCCTAACATGTAGTTGAAACCTCCCCTATGCCTCTTTAAACCCATTCCTCCTCATCCTGTCATTACAAGACCTTGTACATAGTCCCTCCCCAGCCTTCCTGCAGGCCCCCTTAAGATACTGGAAGGCTACTACAAGAGGAGGCTCCTGGAAGCCTTCTCTTCTCCAGACTGCAAAGCCCCAACTCTTGCAGCCTGTCCTCATAGCAGAGCTGCTGCAGCCCTCTCAACATCTTGGTGGCCTCCTCTGGACTGGCTCCAACACTTCCATGTCCTTCTTGTGTTGGGGGCTCCAGAACTGCACACAGGTAGGGTCTGAGGAGAGCAGAGTAAATCCCCTCCCTTGCCCTGCTGGCAACTTTTCTCTTGTTGCAGCTCAGGACATGATTGGCATGGAGAGAGGTCCAGCCCCTGAAACAGGACATCTCATGATCTGTATCAGAGAGGCAGGGTCTGGACAAAGTGCTGGACAGCATCAGACATGTGAGGCAGGTTCCTGGCAGCTGGTTCATCTTCCCACCTCACCTCTGCTGTTTGACTAGAAGGAAAACACAAGAGTTTGTTTCCTTTGCCTCTCCCCAGCAGACAGGTGACCTTTTCACAGCTCTGGAGGGTGAGGAAAAAGGCAGCCTACGAAGTGTTCAGGTGCTGCTTGACAAATTAAAGTATGTAAACAAGGTGTGGGACAAGTGGTGTGGAGCCAGGGAGGCATTGTCAAGTGCTGAGAAGCCTGTCCCTTATTGCAGAGGAAATCTTGGCTTTGGTTCCCACATTGAGGAATGGCAGTTGGGGCTCATAGCTGAAATGGGATGGTGCATGGGTTTGGATGGAGTGCTGGGGGTGGAAGCTAGTCTGGCAGGTCTCCCTCTTGCTGGATCACAGCTCTGCTCACAAAGCACTTAGAAGAGAGCAGAAGGTCTCACATCACTTCATCCTGCTTCTCCTGCTAGGAAAGAAGCAATTTTAGCTCCACTTATGCTATCCTGCACACTCCAAGTTCCCACCTCTTGTCACCCATGTGTGACACCCACCACAGACACACATGACAGCTGGGTCCCAAAGCAAGCTTCACGTAGGTATTCAATGTTGTCCAGCTCATGCACAGCTGTGGTGGCCAACTGTGGTGGCCACAGTTGTCTGGTCTGGTGACTTCCAGTCCCTTCAGTCATCACTTCAGCAAACTCCTTTAAACCTGGAAGGGCAGAGCAGCTCCCATTTATGTTAGCAAATGTCACTTTTGCTGCTGTGTGATCCATGTGGCGCTTGGTGCCATGGTCTAGCCTTGAGCTCTGTGGTAAAGGGTTGGACTTGATGATCTATGAGGTCTCTTCCAACCTTTGTGATACTGTGATACTGTGATGTGTACCTTAATCTCTGCCTCAGAACATCACAGGATCACAAATGTCAGAGGTTGGAAGGGACCCAAAGAGATCACCGAGTCCAATCCCCCTGCCAGAGCAGGACCAGCCAATCTAGCTCAGGTCACATAGGACCACATCCAGACAGGCCTTGAAAGTCTCCAGAGAAGGAGACTCCACAACCTCTCTGAGGAGACTGTTCCAGTGCTCTGTTACCCTTACACTAAAGAAGTTCTCCCTTGTGTTGAGCTGGAACCTCCTGTGCTGCAGCTTCCATCCATTGCTCCTTGTCCTATCCCACGGAGCAAGTGAGCAGAGCCTGTACCCCACTCCTGACCACCAGCCCTCAGATAGTTATAAACATCTCAGCCTCCAACTCCCTTTGCCCCTCCTTTGCCCAAAGCAAGCAGAAGGTCCTAGCTGGCTTCTTTCAGACTTTCCCATTTGGCTTCTCACAGCCACCACTTTCCTCATCCAGCTTCTGCATTGTTCCCACTGCACCTTGTTGCTGCTGATATGGGAATCTGGGCTAGGAAAGGCTTTCCTGAAGCCAAGGATAGCTTTAACTCCTGACTAACTCCAAGAGGGAAGCATTCTGTTTTGGAGTTCATCTCATCTGATCCATCAGAAAGCAGGAGGAGTTTGTTATCTGGCTGATCCTGACTATATACCCTCAGCAAGGCTGGAGCATGGCAGGTGCAAACATGACTTTCTGCTGGGTGAGCTAAAAGGGCTGGAAGCAATGACTGCCTGGATTACACCACACAGCAGCTTTGTGATTTCCACACAAGGAGAACATTGGGCTGGGTTTGGATTTGCAGCTATAGGTAGCTGGGATTCCTCTGCCTCCCTCACTTCTGGGAATGCTCAGATAAGATGAGTCTTGGTCGAGTAGTTTATGTTGTCTAAAAGTTCTCCTGCTAAAAATAAGAAGGAAACAGAAATGATTTATTGGTTGTGGATTGCCTGACAAGATAAAAAGTTTACAGATTTGCTCTGCCAGAAATCTCTTCCTTGGATTGCAGTTGTCCTGAAGTAAAAAAGCAATACAATTCAAGTTGCAAGGCACTTCTCCACCAAGAAGCTCCCCCCTGCCCCCTCCCCTCCAAATGCTCCTCATCAGAGATGGAAGAATTATTATTTTTTTCTTTAACAAAAAAAAAAAAAAATCAGTTTCTAGGTTGTTGGTTTTTTTTTCATGGAAGATGGGAAAACAGCAACTTTATCTCACTGTTTGTGAATAAAATACCTCTTCATTTCCACATGTGAACAAGGTGGATGTGGCCAGTAGGACAAGGGAGGTTATTTTGCCCCTGTGCTCAGCACTGCTCAGGCCACACCTTGAGTGCTGTGTCCAGTTCTGGGCTCCTCAATTCAAGAGATGTTGAGGTGCTGAAACCTGTCCAAAGAAGGGCAACAAAGCTGGTGAGGGGCCTGGAGCACAGCCCTGTGAGGAGAGGCTGAGGGAGCTGGGGGTGTGCAGCCTGCAGAAGAGGAGGCTTAGGGGTGACCTCATTGCTGTCTACAACTATCTGAAGGGAGGCTGTAGCCAGGTGGGGTTGGGCTCTTCTGCCAGGCACCCAGCAACAGAACAAGGGGACACAGCCTCAAGCTGTGCCAGGGGAGGTTCAGGCTGGATGTTAGGAGGAAGTTGTTGTCAGAGAGAGTGATTGGCATTGGAATGGGCTGCCCAGGGAGGTGGTGGAGTCACCATCCCTGGAAGGGTTGAAGAAAAGCCACTTAGTGCAGTGGTCTGGTTGACTGGACAGGGCTGGGTGCTAGGTTGGGCTGGATGATCTTGAAGGTCTCTTCCAACCTGGTTGATTCTATGATTCTCTATTGTGCCTCACACACACACTTCCCACATTGGGTCCAAACATGAGGACTCATAAGCTTTTTTTTCTTCAACAGTGAAAAGATTCACTTGATTTCCTCCTCTTCCTCCCATCCCTTTCATTGTCTCTCTGCCTTTTGGGGTATAGCCAGCACCAGAAGGAGAATGAAATAGAGTGAAAAAAAGCTATGCTCTCTCTTGCCAGCTCAGTTGGAAACAGGAAGCACTGGAAAACTCCCAACTAAGCTGAGCTTTGGAAGACCTCCAGCCCACTTTGTCGAGGTCTGAGGCTCCAGAGGTTCTTCAAAGTGGCTGAACTTCTGGGAAATGCCACATGCAAACCCAAAGTCTTCAGCTGTGTGAATAAAGCAGGGTTAAAGGGATCTGGGGGAGTGGGTCCACCTGCCAGGAAAAACATTCATCCAGAAGGTCTGTGGTTTAGGTCTTCTCCCAGGTCCATGCTCAAGCTCATTTATGTGCATGCTGAAAAACTTGATTAAAGATTTGCTCATCAATGATTCTGGGGAGGTTATGGTTGTCTCCCTGCTCTGAATTTCCTGGTGAGGATTAGGGGGGACAGAATGCAGAAGGATTGGTAGAATGACCTGTACACCAATGCAATGTATTGGATATTTATGCATCCTTGATCTAGATAGCCACAAATCTTCAGGGAGAACTGCAATTAGCTCAAGATATTAGAGCATGAAGGGCTTTTATGGATGCCAGGCTCCAAGCTCTAACCCCATCACTGTTCCAAATAACAAAGCACTTTCTGACATAAAGCTCTGGGCAGCCACAGACGTTGTGCTGGTGCCAGGCGCACAGAGACAGAGCACACACAGACCCCTGAGAAACTCAGAAGGCTGCAGCTAGTTTTTATTCTCTGGCACTGCTGGATAGATCAGGGAGTTAACAGAAGTTTAGGGGCTTGGCTCTTTTCTCTGCTGGCAGCTCCTGCTGTCTTTCTAATGATGGTCCGAATCCCTGCCCAGCCCAGCCAGGAAGGCTCTGAAGCTGCCTCCTCTTTGTAGTCAAGCAGGACTTGGGCACATGGCTGCTATTGGGTTTCAGGAGCCTGGAAGTGTCCAGGAATGGATGGCATGTGCACCTGATGGGAGTTTTCCATCCTGTTGTGGTGTCACCAGGAAGCCAGGTAATAGTCCTTTCTCCAGCCTCTGCAGCTGAACTGCCTTTCACTGCCAGGATAACTCATTACAGTGATGATTGCACATGGCACTGCCTCAGCATGACAAATGCAGACCATGTGTGCAGTGCCTCTGCAGCCCTGGGCTGCAGTCTCTGATGCAGTTAAGGCTTTGATGCCATCAGGATAACCATTTGCCAGGGTTGGCTCAGCAGAGATATAGTTCCTGCTCTCCATTCCTGTTGGAGGCTTGATCCCAGACCCTACCTCTGGCCATGGCAACAAAGAAAAGTCCTCCTCATCAGGCACTCTCCATCTTATTGATTCCTTTGGAGATTTATGGCAAAGACCTGATCTCACTGAAGGAGCTAAATCCAATTCACTAAGGAATTACAAGCCTGTCTGATCAATAATCTATTTATCTCCTTCACTTTGCCATCTTTAAATACTCCAGGCCTGTCAAAAGAAATTGAAAGCTTTTTAAAACTGAAATTATTGAACTCTGGAATGGCTCTGCTAAGGCTTCTGGAAAGGATCTTGAGGCCAGGATAGATCCAGTTCAGATCCAGCACTCAGGAGAGATCTTTCATAGCTCCAGTCACTCGACAGCAATCCAGCGTGCAGGCTGGGCTGGGTGGGGGATGCTGGAGCTCAAGACACAAAGGGAATCACAGAGTGGTGTGCACACACAGAATCATAGAATCAACCAGGTTGGAAGAGACCTCCAAGATCATCCAGTCCAACCTAGCACCCAGCCCTAGCCAATCAACCAGACCATGGCACTAAGTGCCCCAGCCAGGCTTTGCTTGAACACCTCCAGGGACAGTGACTCCACCACCTCCATGGCCAGCCCATTCCAATGGCAAATCACTCTCTCTGGCAACAACTTCCTCCTAACAGTGTACAGGGGACACCACTCTGACATCAGTACCAAGAAAGAACTTGTACATGGGAAGACCACAGCAAGATCATAGAATCATGGAATCATAGAATGATTTCTGCTGCATTTCTTTTGGTCATGCTGAAGCATGAGAGGCTCATGCATCCTCTGCTGTGCTGGCAGAGCCTAGGAAAGGCTCATACACTTACCTACAGGCACAAGGACCAAGGAAGCTCATGCACTTACCTACAGGTACCAGGAGCTAAGGAAGTGAAGTGTGAAGCACTAACCCCACGTGAAGATGTATTACAGAGATCCCTAGAAGCTGCATCCGTTCACGACTTCAGCAGATCATGAAGTTCAATTTAACCAGCACATGACTCCAGAAGCAATCATTATGTCTCCCAAGGGCAGAGGTGTGCTGCATCCCAGACATAATGTTATTTTTCAGCTCTGATGCAGCACTTCTAATTAATAGATTGTAAAGGAAAGCAGCTTGCATGGAAGAAAACTCAGGCACAGAGAGGAAGCAAGGCTAGCTGAAAGCCAGCCAGAGTCAGAACCAGGAGCAGAACCTTAGCCTCCTGTAGAACAGTTTCCATCCCCTTGCAAGCCTCATAGTTAGTTTTATCCAACAGAAGCAAACACAAAGGAGACTGCAAGATCCACGAACATGTGAACTGCTTTCACAGGGAAGCTTCTTGTCAAAGAAATATTTATGCACATGCTCAAGCCTTTCTTCAGACCAGCTCTTACACAAAGTATTGTTTGCAGTCCCAATGGGACTGAACCATACATTCTGCTGGCCAAAAGACAGTTATACCAGGGGAGGTTTAGGTTGGATGTGAGGAAGAATTAATTTCTTCCTCAAAAAAGGCTGTCAAGCCCTGGAACAGGCTGCTTAGGGCAGTGGTGGAGTCTCCATCCCTGGAGGGGTTTAACAGCTCTGTGAATGTGGTGCTGAGGGATACCTGGCAGTGTTGGGTTACTGGTTGGACTCAATGCCCTTGGAGGTCTCTTCCAACCAAAATAATTCTGTGGTTCTGTGATTTCTCTTGGTTGTGTAGAAGTGGGGAGTCACAACCAGAACTGCTCTGTGAGAGCAGGTGTGGGGCTGAAGCCTGAGGTGACAGATGTTTAGGAAAGTTAGGAGTTCTGCTGACATCAATGATGCTGCATTTGTGGCTGTGTGAGATTTCAGCCCTAGTTGTGAACTTGCCTATAGGATATGTGCCCCCTCAGCTGCCCCATTTTTAGCAGGTTCATGTGCCTATTTTTCTGCACCTGGAACTCCATCACTGAAGCTGGAAGAGGCTAAATTTCTCTGGAGATGGAGAGGGGCCAGTTCCTCTCACTTCAGAGGTTAATGAAAGGAGTCATTAGGATAATTAATGTTTTACTGATGAATTAATCACCCTCTCAACAGTTGCTGCCTTTCATTGTGCAGACAGGCAGGGCTCTCTTGAGATCTCCCACATCCCTTGCTAAGGTAGCTACCTTGTCCTGACAGCAGCCTGATTTTGGAGCATATTTCCATGCATCTGCCTTTTCTGCAGGGGATTTGCTTTCCTGGGGGAGGGAAAACCTGAAAGCCAAGAACTGTGCTGGAGTTTGAGAGACTCTAGGCTGCCAGCTGCTGGGATTAAGCTTTTTTCCAAACTGTAACTAACACTTCCAGCTCTGACCTGGGGCCACCTTAGCTGTCCCCATCCTGTCCTGTTTCACTTGCCACCCATCCTGTGGCTCTGCCAATAACCCTCATGTTTCCCCTGAAGAACCATAGAATGAACCAGGTTGGAAGAGACCTCCAAGATCATCCAGTCCAACCTAGCACCCAGCCCTAGCCAGTCAACTAGTCCATTCCATCCAGTCTTTGGTTGAACACCTCCAGAGACAGCAACTCCACCACCTCCCTGGGCAGCCCATTCCAATGCCAATCACTCTCTCTGCCAGCAACTTCCTCCTAACATCCAGCCTAGACCTCCCCTGGCACAACTTGAGACTGTGTCCCCTTCTTCTGTTGCTGCTTGCCTGGGAGAAGAGCCCAATCTCACCTGGCTACAACCTCCCTTCAGGTAGTTGTAGACAGCAATGAGATCAACCCTGAGCCTCCTCTTCTGCAGGCTAAACAACCCCATCTATCCTTGTGCTTCATCTCCTTCTCCTTGATGCTTTTCTTGCCTTCTCCATCCCCCAGTGTTACTCCAGCCCTGACCCCACGTCTCCGTATTGATCCTAAGCCTGACTTGAATCACACTCTTTTTTCAACTCCTCTTTCTAAAGAGCATTAGCAAAGCACTTGTCTAAAGAGCAAATGCCCTTGGTTTGGTTTTTTTTTGTTCCTGGAAGTGTGAGAAAGTGTGTGATGGCCATGCCAAAAAGAAACTAATAATCACTAACCTTCCTGTGGCACAATGAAGTGCTGCAAGGAGCCCTTGTCACGCCAGCACTTTCTGCAGGCACTTCTGAACTGTGATTTCCAAGGCATGGAAAGCTGAAAGCGATTTCACAACACTGCTCCTGAAATTATTCCAATAACATCAACAGCAATCCTTAAACAGAGCCCTCGGAGAGTCCTACAGCACTCAGGGTCACAGCAAGGTCTTCAGGTAGAGTCAGACAGACAGGTGAAGGTAAAGAAAAGGCAACTATCCTCTTCAGGGGGAATTCAGCACTCCTCAAGATCACAGGCTGGGATTCTGTGCTCACTACAACTCCCTGGAAGGATGCTGTAGCCAAATGGGAGTTGGTTTCTTCTCTAATATCCAGTGATAGGACAAAAGGAAAGGCCTCAAGTTGCACCAGAGGAGGTTTAGGTTGGATATTAGGAAAAAAATATTCACTGATAGGGTGGTCAAGCATTGGAATGGGCTGTCCAGGGAGGTGGTGGAGTCATCATCCCTGAAGGCGTTAAAAAAACTTATAGGCATGGCACTTTGGGACATGTTTTAGTGGCTATGGTGGTGTTGAGAGTTGGAATTAATGATCCTGGAAATGTTGTGCAACTGAAACAATTCTGTGATTCGGTTTCATCATAAGGCAAACACAAGGCCTGTGAGGAGAGGCTGAGGGAGCTGGGGGTGTGCAGCCTGCAGAAGAGGAGGCTCAGGGCAGAGCTCATTGCTGTCTGCAACTACCTGAAGGGAGGCTGTAGCCAGGTGGGGTTGGGCTCTGCTGCCAGGCAAGCAGCAACAGAACAAGGGGACACAGCCTCAAGTTGTGCCAGGAGAGGTCTAGTCTGGATGTTAGGAGGAAGTTGTTGTCAGAGAGAGTGATTGGCATTGGAATGGGCTGCCCAGGGAGGTGGTGGAGTCGCTGTCCCTAGAGGTGTTCAAGCAAAGATTGGATGAGGCACTTAGTGCCATGGTCTGGTTGCTTGGGCAGGGCTGGGTGCTAGGTTGGGCTGGATGATCTTGGAGGTCTCTTCCAACCTGGTTGATTCTATGATTCTAAGATTAAGAGCTTCATCACCATGCAGCTTTGGCACAGGTATTTTAGACACAGGAATTTCACTGGAAACCCAAGGCAGGATGAAGACATCCTGCAGAAAACAGGTAAGGTTTGCTGCTCGGCTCTGATTGAGAAAGCAGAATTGAAAACCTGACCTTTTTAGTGAAAAATGAATCCTGCAATGTTTTGCTGTAAAATGAGTTTGAAATCCTGAAGCCTGGCAAAGCAGGAGTGCCACCCCTTGGCCTGTAGCTCTCATGCCTTTTCAGGTCAGCTTCTCCTCTGACTTACCCTGCAAGCATTTGGCTCTGCTCTCAACGTTTCAATTCTCAAATCCTATTTCCCCCTCCCTCTGCCTTGTCTCTTGACTTGTTTATGGTTTCCCCTCGGACAGTCCCCTCGTTGGACATTCATCCATCTCTGTGTGGCCTTTCTTCTTGTCGGTTTAAGCGCTGCCTGTGATTTATGGCCCAGCAGCTCCCCAAGCACATCTCTGGCATGTTATATGGCACGGGTGCAATGCTAAACTCTCTTCCACCACAGAGGAAGCAAACAGTGCTAATTTGTGCCTGGCTTTTGCTGGTGGTTTTTCTTTATTCCCCAGCATAATTCTGGTTTTAATGTTCCATCTACACCGCATCAATATCCCTTCGCTGGCAGCGAGTTAAAAATAAACCCAAGACACCAAACAAAAAGTAAATATTTCATTTCCCCTTCTTTCCCTCTTAAAAGGTTTTGCCTAAACCAGCTCACCCAGCATGCCCTGAGGTTAGACAAATAGGAAGCGACTGTGGTCTGCCGCGGGGATGCTTTATGGGAAGGGCACTGCCCACAAGTGTCAGCTTTCTGGGATAGTTGCTATCTATTGATGCATGAACATAACAAATGCAGCCATCTCCTGCATCAGGTTAAATTACTAGCCTGAGCTAATACAAGGCTCTAATACATAGCTAATTTATCAGTCTGGTCTTACCATTTACCTCGTGGAGCTATATTCAGAAAGCACATCAAAGTGCTCCGGGAAAGGGGAGTGGAAAAAAAAACCCAACCTAAAAGGGATGCAGAGAGAGAGAGAATTAGAGAGGAAGAAGAGTAACAAAACATTATGCAAAATTATTTAAAGGCTAAGATAAATCTCTGGCCAGCAGCACTGCTAAAACGACTTGGCAGTTGGAGGGATCCATCTCCTGGTGGAGCTGGGAAATCTGCCACCACTCTGTGCCCAACTGAGGAGCATCAAGACCTTTCCCAGGGTTCCAGCAGCCCCGTGGAGTTCTCCAGACTGAACACAAGCCCTCTAGTGCAGAGTGCTGTTCACATCTCCCTCAAATTGTGGGGTGTAGAACAAAAAAGACTTTGCCATCCCTGTATGAATCAGAGAGAAGACAGGGAGAAGGTGATCTTGCTAAAAGCCCAGCTGCACACAGGCCTCCAGTGTGCTTTGGCTACTCACCTTGAAACACAGGAGAACATTCCACTGATCCAGCCATCCAAGTCTGTACTGGTTCCTAGTCCAGGAAGATGTCTGAGGATCTCAGATAGACCCTCTACGGATGAGACCTTTATGTACACAGTGTATTGATTCATTACAAAACTTCAATGACTCAAAAAGTAGTGTCTGTGAGGGACATGCTGCTGCTTGTTTGCTCCCTAGCCAACCTACCTTCTGGATGGCCATGGTGGAGAGTCCTGGCAGAAAACTGGCCCAGGCAGGACTTGGGGAGCACATGAGTGAATCAGAGACTCACAGAAACATTCAGGTTGGAAAAGTCCCTCGGGATCACCAAGTCCAAACTTGAACCCTACTCTACAAGAGTCGCCTTAAATCATATTCATAAGCACCGCATCCAAATGGCTCTTAAACACATCCAGGGTGGGTGACTCCACCACCTGCCTGGGCAGCTCATTCCAGTCCCTGACCACTCTCTCTGTGAAAAACTTTTTCCTAATATCTAATCTAAACCTCCCCTGTCTCAGCTTGAGGCCATTCCCCCTTGTTCTGTCTCCAACTACCCTAGAGAACAGCCCAGCAGCAGCCTCTCCACAGTGTCCCTTCATGGAGCTGTAGACAGCAATGAGGTCTTCCCTTAGCCTCCTCTTTTTCAAACTAACCAACCCCAGCTCCCTCAGAGGAGAGGTTCAGGGAGTCTGCCCTCAGGCATTGCTGGGATGCAGCCACACTCATCACACACATGGAAAACATTCCTAACAGTGATGCTCTGCAATACCTTTCCCTCACTGTTCTTCCTGGCAGTGTGCGATGTCACTGGGATTGTATCAGACATCCTGTATCCCAGACTGTGTGATGCTGAGCAATGCTGAAGGCAGGTCACAGCCTTTCATGCCAGGGCAGTCCTTGAGATTCCTCCCTTCCCTGCTGAAGACAGGGCAGCAGCAGCCAGAATCTCCATCAGAAGTCAGGTCTCTACCCTGAAGCTGCTTGGCATCACAGTTTGTTTTCCTCCAAGAAGCACTGTTGCCAGACACATACCTCTCTCAAGACGATTGAAGTAGGTCACATTCAACAGTGCTCTGGAGAGTCTGCCTGACACTTTCTCATCAGCAGCAAACACTGCTCTGCTCCTTTCTTTTCTTTTTTCTCCCTCTCTCCCCTTCCCTCCTTCTCCTTCCGTTGCTATAAGTCTGTGCAAATGAAACTCTGTGAAGGGGAAACATCTCAAACAGAATCTGTGTTCTGCTTTGGCAGCTGGAAGAATCAATGCAAACATGGCCCATGACTGCAGACAGCAGCTTACACTGACAAAGAAGCATCAGATGGGCAAAATTAGGATGGGGCTGAACTGAGCAGATCAGTGCTGTGCAGGGGTGGAGCCCTCTGGGCCCTGCAGAGAGCAGGACCAGAGTACAAGGACTATAGCAAAAGGTCAAGCATCATTTAAGTGACAGACATCAGGCACTGGAACAGCCTGAGAGATTTTATTTGCTGTTCTCCAGAGCAAATGGACACACATGAAGGGTACTCAGCTGTCCATGCCCAGAGACATCTCAGCTGGGCTTCTGCCTTCCCTCAGGCTTGAAAGATAGTCCCATCTCCTCCCTGAACTCACCCTGTAAACTCTCAGCCATCCTCATTGCCTTGGCCCTGCTTCCTCCCAGTGAGACTGCTGCCAGCCCCTTGGCACCTTCAGACAGCTCAGGGCTGTAACACTGCAGCTCACCAACTAGTCCAGAGAGACAAAATCAATGCTAGTTAAATTTACTTACTCATTTCAGCTCATAAATTAGCAGCAGGCACCCTTCAGCCCATGTTCTGGTCGGATAAAGCAAAGTTCATGTGATGAGATAATAAAATCTGAGCATCAGATAGCAACTTGGCCCCGACTGCAAGTTAGCACTGGCAAAAGCTGTTTGGCTGGGAAAATGGCAACAGGAGATATATTTTTTCACTCTTTGTTGGGTACTTCCCAATGCTCACGTGATGAAACTGCTCTCTTCTCCCTGACAAGGCATTGTGGCTGTAGAATGAACACCTCATCAGGCTGTGATGCCACTCAGAAGGACCTGGACAGGCTGCAGAGCTGGGCAAGGTGAAACTCATGAAGATCAGTGAGGGAAAGTTTAGAGTCCTGTGCCTGGGGAAGAATGATCTCCTGCACCAGTACAGGTGAGAGCTGACCTGCTGGAAAGCAGTTCTACAGAGAGGGAGCTGGAAGTAGTGGCAGACAAGAAGTTCACCATGAGCCAGCAGTGTACCCTCTTGGCCAAAAACGCCAACAATGCTCTGGGGTTCACAAAAAGTGTGGACATCAGGTCAAGGTTGGTTCTTCTCCCCCTCTATTCTGCCCTGGTGAGGCCACATCTGGAGTATCCTTTCCAATAGTGACCCCCCTCACCAGTTCAAGAGGGATGAGGAACAACTGGAAGGAGACCGCAGAAGGCCACCAGGATGGTGAGGGAACTAGAGCATATCTCTTAGAGAGAGGATGAGAGACCTGGGACTCATCAGCCTGGAAGGGTGGAGAACAAGAGGACATCTTACAAATGTATGTAAATACCTAAAGAGTGGAGGTTATGAGGAGGGCAGCAGGCTCTTTTCAGTGGTACCCCGTGATAGGACAAGGGACAAAGAGCACAGACTGGAATGCAGGTTTCACTTAAATTTAAGGAGAAACTTCTTTTTTTGTGAGGATGCTGGAGCCCTGGAACAGACTATCCAGAGAGGTTGTGGAGTCTCTTCCTCTAGAGGGATTTCAAACCTGCCTGGACACTGTGATTCTGAGCAGTGTGCTCTGAATGGCCTTGCTTTAGCAGGCAGGGTTGGACTACATTAGCTGCAAAGGTTTAAAGGTTTAAATGGTCTAAAGGGTGACAAAGCTGGTGAGAGGCCTGGAACAAAAACCCTGTGAGGAGAGGCTGAGGGAGCTGAGGGTGTGCAGCCTGCAGAAGAGGACACTCAGGAAGACCTCATTTCTGTTAACAACTACCTGAAGGGAGGCTGTAGCCAGGTGGGGTTGGGCTCTTCTGCCAAGCAACCAGCAACAGAACAAGGGGACACAGCCTCAAGCTGTGCTAGAGCAGGTCTAGACTGGATGTTAGGAGGAAGTTGTTGCCAGAGAGAGTGATTTGCCATTGGAATGGGCTGCCCAGGGAGGTGGTGGAGTTGCTGTCTCTGGAGGTGTTCAAGCAAAGCCTGGATGAGGCACTTAGTGCCATGGTCTGGTTGATTGGCCAGGGCTGGGTACTAGGTTGGACTGGATGAGCTTGGAGGCCTCTTCCAACCTGATTGATTCTCTGATTCTATGATTCCAACCCCTACCTCTATTCCATGACTCTCCCCTCCAATCCAGCATTGCTGATCAATGGAAGGTCAATGCAAGCATAAGTAAAGGGCTTAAACAGGGCAAAAGGACAGAGGCACCCCAGAGCCAGCAGCTGTCAGCAAACATCCTCTACCTGCAGCCAAACTCTCCAGTGGGAAGATGAGAGAATTTGCTCAGATGTCCTACCTGCAAGAGTGACTACAGCCTCTGGTGTGTTCTGCTTACAACCATCAGCTGGAATCCAGTTTGAGACTGTCTGGTCATGAACACTGCTCTGCAGTTCGAACACTGGAGGAAATGCAACTGGGATTGCACTGACAAAGAACAAAATGGTTTAAAGCTGTCTGAATTTTGGAAGAATTTCATGCTGGATATTTAGAGAGCTTCTGTCTCTCACAGATGATCTACATAAATTGCCAAGTGTATGTCCTCTAAGAGGGGAAAGGGGGAAAAAAAAAGAGGTTTATTTCTGCTATGAAACTACAGGACTTGTGCAAATCTCCTTTCTAAGCAGAAGCATTTTAGAGGAAAAAGAAACTGCTTCAAAAAAACCCTTACCCAAAAAAAAAAAAAAAAAAAGAAAGGAAAGAGAAATCCTTCTGAAAGTGTTTTGATCTGATTGATCCATCAAGCAGTGGCTCAGGGTAAGGAAAAGATGACAGCTGCTCCTTTTGTTGCATGCTGTTCTGATTAGCTTCAAATAAGATGCTCCCTGTCACCCATGGCCCTCCACGTAGTGAATGCTCAGAGCTCTGTGGGCTCCACTAAAGACACCTGATGCTGGAGCAGATCTTCTTCTGCTAGAAAGAAAGAGACTTTCTTTGTTTCTTTTCCCCCATGGCTGTCTGGAGAACCACGGTTGGACTTCATTAAGACCAGAAATAACAACAACAAAATCAGAGAAGAGTTTAGGAGTCTCTCTAGAAGTGTTCCAAGTTAGCCTTAGCCTGCAGTTGTGCTCAGCACTGCCTTTTCCTAGAGCAGAACAGGAGCTTCCACACAAGGAGGAACTGTAGCCTGCAGTTGTGCTCAGCACTGCCTTTTCCTAGAGCAGAACAGGAGCTTCCACACAAGGAGGAACTGTAGAGGTGCTGATTTCCCAATATCCATCTTCCCTCCAGCCTGTACCTGCTTTGTGTTGACTGCCTGCCTGCCAGTCTTTCTGGAGCTATTATTTATGTTCCTTTCTCACCTGAAAAAGCTGTGGCACAGCAAAAAGCCACAACCACCAAACTCAGCAGTGTCCTTCCTGGAATTCATGATGCAGAGCAGAACTTCTGTGAAGATGAGGAAGGCTTTAACTGAGGCTGTAGCTAAGAATAAGCTTGCACACACAGTTGATGTTCCTATATGACATGAACTGCAGATTCACTCAAGGCTTTGGGATTCTTACTAGAAGTTTGGAAGGTTTTTTTCTGTCACTGGGAAACTTAAAATCCTGGAAACTGTTGTTTCCAGGAGGTGAAAACTTCCCTTCTGAGCTCCCTTTTCTAGGCAGATGAGACCACTGATGGAAATTCTGGGTTGCTTTTTGGTGTCAGGAGATCTGAAAAGAGGCCAGGGAGGAACAACTCAGGCACATTCCCAAATGAGAAGTAAGTTTGGCTCCAGCTCAGAACTGCTGCTCAAGTCCATCCATGTCACTGAGGATAATCAGACAAGTAGCTTGTTGGAATCCTAATCCAGAGAAACCAAGAGCCTGAGTTAATGGCTAAATAATCCCCACATTAAAATCTTCCACAAAGCTGAATGAGAGCACCAAGTCTCCAAATGCTTCCAATTAAATGAAACATTAAGGTCAGCACCCAGGGTGAAAGCAGAGGGGAAAGCAGGCTGGGAGGCTCCAAGGGGAGCTGGGACCAGTAACATTTCCAAGGCAGCTTTTCTGACTGTCATCTCTGGCACAGTGTTAAGCACTGTCACAGCATTAATGAAGTGTGGGTTTTATTGCTTCATTTTCATCTTCATGCACCTGTTTCCATGAGGACAGAGGTGGTTATTTGATGACAACCTTAGGTGGATGGAAAGGGTTTTTCTTTGCTTTGTTTTTCTCCTTTGTACATGCCCACTCCCCCATCCTCCCCCACCTAAGAGCAGAGGGCAATTTGTGTACTGGCTGAAATAAAGCCCACTTAATGATGAAGTCCATGGCTAAAGCCTGTGGACATCATTGCAGCCTTAATGAAATTTCTGAGCCTGAAACACATTAGCAGGCAAGAGTTGGGACTGGGAAAAGATTAGGCTGCTGAATAGCTGGCAGGGCTGGAGCTTTCAGAGTGCAAGGCAGGGAGAGAAAGGAGACACACAAGGGGCTACTCTGGCTGAGCTAACCTCCTGCTTGCCTGAGCCACAAACCTTCCCTCATGTCCATGCCTGGCATCTCCCCAAACCTGTTCTCATCTCCAGCCCTCCCTGTGAGCTCATGGAAACTGCCCCATCCTCATTGGCCTGCACCCAGAACTAGCAAAGGGGATGAGCTCCTGTGATTATGAAGGCAATAACCTGTTGGTTATTTTGTCAGGCAGCAGATCTCTGGCCTCAGTAGAGATTTAGATCCACTTGAAGTGGAGCCTTGCATACTTGATTTCTATTCCAATTTCATTCCAGCCATTGGTCCATTTTACACTCAGGCAACAGAGACATGTCCAAAGGGCATGTTTATGGGCACAGAGGAGAAGGGAACAGTCAGAAACAAGGAAGCCCTCAGGCTGGTTTAATTTCTCTCTGAAGACAGGTTGACTAAGTAGATGGCACCTCAGAGCTTAGAAACATGCTCACCTCATCAGATTTTAAGAGCAGGCATCATTCAATCAGTGATATCATTCAAACCACCTCTCACATTTACAATGAGGGCAATGAGGGGCCAGGGAGGTTAGGAAGAGAGCACCTGGCTGGGAATTCCCTGCAGTGGAAATACAACTTCCCTCTTCTGAGACCTCAGCTGGCAGCTTTTCCAGCCAGTTTGCCAAGATCTCCAAAGTCAAGGCTGTGCACCCTGGAACCTAAGAGGGGTTAGAAATGGCACACTTTCCTTCTTGGATATCTCTGCCCAAGTGGCTTGTTGTGGTCTTTAAAGAAAGCTGACAGAAAGTAAGCTCTTGTATTGGAGAAAAAACACTGAATTATATTTGGGGAGATACAGAAGAGAAACTACAGAAGCAGATGCCACAGCTGTAGCAACCCCCTTGACTTTTTCCCCAGCCCAAAACTAAATCTATGATCCCCAGTGCTCCAGTCCTCCTCTACCCATGCCTCTGCCATCCAAAATAAGCCTGCTCCTTATGTGTTGGTCTGATAAAGTGGCTCTTGCTCAACACAGGGCAGGAGGGGGAGGAAAGGAGAGTGAGCTGTCCTTGCCCTGAGTTTATGAAGAGATAGCAGAATTGTGGGATTGGATAACAGTCTTCTAGTCCCCAGGGGATTTTTAACTCTATAATTCTCAACCTGGGACATGGCTCCAGAAATGCTTGGTATATACCTGCATGGGTCTGGGAGTATCTTCACTGCACCCAGTGCAGTCTGGTACCACCAATGAGTTGTACCCAGCATCCAGGGATACCCCAAATTCCTCTCTTCCCCCTCTCTGTGGGTTTGAAAGGCACAAAAACCTGCTTCCCCCTGCCCCTGGCCCTGCAGGCTTGAAGGGGGGGCAGCAAAAGGTCCTTACTGCACATGGGTTGACCTGTGCATCAGCCCCTGCTGAAATCAAGCTGGTGATTGACTGTGTAAATGGACACTTTGCCTAGAAAAAAGGATAAATAGAGCAAGGGTTCCTGCCTCGAGGGTTCCTGCCTTGAAGGAGCTTCTTCCTTAGCAGAGTGGCCAGCTGGATAGGCTCCTGCCATGACTGGACCATCCCTGCCTTTGGACAGCTCCTACCTTTTGTACGGCTCCTGGTTTTATCCCATCCCTGCTTTGGACACTTCTCCCCACTTGTGCACCCTTTGTGCAAACAGGCAGACCTGGCAGCCCTGGGGTCCTTTGAGAGAGAGAATTGGTGGCATCTGGACCTCTCAGACCCTATCAGTGGCCAACTTCCTGGCTGCCTTCCAGACTGGGGGACCCTTGTAGTTTTGGCTCTCCCTGCCATTGTGAGGGCAGCATCACCCCGAGACCATCCCAGCTGGGAAGAAGTGTTTGAGACATTTCTGAGCTTGGTGGCTCTGCCACTCACCAAAGGGCTTCTGCTGCGTGGATCTCTATTATTGGATATTGCCTGCAACGTCACAAGGCTGCTCCTGCAGAGGAATCCAGTAAGGGATCATTGCTGAATGCCTATCTCACCTCCATGAGTAAGACCCACTGCTCCCTTAACCTTCTGCTCAGCCTGATGGATAGTGGGGTAAATCTGTGTTCACAGCTTAGCCTTTTCCATTGCCTGACTTTCTAAATAGCTACATTTATCTATAATATCCTTTTTTTTTCCCTGGAAGATATTCCTGAGTGAACTAAGTGTGCTAATAAACTAAAGTTTGTACTGGGATTCCAGGAAAATAAAATCATCCTATGCTTTATATTTCCTGACTCAGCCATGTTAATTCTCTGCCTCCATGACACCCAGCCAGGCTATTAAGCCTTGTTGGAGCAGCTGGCTTTGCCCAAATCTCAGCTGGACACTAACATGCCTGAGCTTTGACACAGTCACAAGCTACACTCTGCTAACAGTGTCCACTGACCCTTTACCCTCAGCATTTGCTCCGTTTCTCTGTGCCTTGAAGTGGTCATGGCCATCAGATGCCTAAAAAAGTGAAAACTGTAACCCCCAAGCTCCCCTCTTCCTTGCCTTTTTAAACAGCAGTGAATAATTATCAACACCATCACAGCACTGCTCTTTCAGCTTCTCTGTTTTCCTTTAATTCCAGCATAATTTTGCTCTGACTGTCTCCCAGAAGATGAGTGTTTGACTTTTCTGCTGTGCCCTTTCAGAAGCATTACAGACTGTGATCTTGTCTGGGCTCTTAATGGCTTTGTCAAGAGATCATTTCTGCTCAGACCTTGTTAGTCTTAATAAAGATAAAATAAAGCCATAAATACTTCTGTGGTTCTCTCTTTTTCTTTTATTTTTTGCTGGGTTGTAATTTGACTAACAAATTCAATTACTTTAATTTGGAAACTAATAATTATTTAGTTAGAAGTATATGGAGGGAAGTTTGGTTGAAAATGGGTTTTTCATGGAAATAAAGAGAAAAAAAAAGAGGAGGAGAGATCAGTTCTTGGAAATAAAATCTAAATGTAGGAAACTGGATGAGTGACATCTTGAAAATCCTCTCTCATTAACCAGCTTTGGCTTTCAGTAGATGTCATTTTTATCCCCATTTGTAAAGCTAATATTCCTCTCTGTCACATCTGTTGGGCAGACAAATCCATGGAGCTAAAAAACCGTGGTGATGGAGCTGTAAAAGCAAAGAGATCTCATCACAAAGATAACAGACCATTTTCAGAGTCTGAATCCCAGACTGTGATCCTTTCTCCTGTGATCTCCAAAGCCACATCCAGGGAAACAAGTGCTCGTGTAGTGTTGCTTGAGAGCTTTACTGTTGGGCTGTGATCGAACTGGAGAGAGTGTTTCAGTGCCCTGTTTTCATTTGCTAATTGACTCCTCTCTTGCTTAAGATAGGAATTGGAGTAGCTGGTGATAAATGGATTACAGAGTCCTTCTTGCTCCAGTGCAGCTGCTGCAAATAACTGCCAGTTCCTCATGACACCAACACTTGTATTGCACCAGGTGGAGAGTAGACATGGGCTGACTCCTCTCTCCATCAGTAAAGGGACCTGGGTTTTAACTCAGTGATTACCTAACTTCAAATTCATAAATGACACATGGAGCACAGCCCAGAATTCACAGCTCCTTTTTCCTGCATGACTTAGGTTAACTCAGTACTTCCTCTGCCTTCATCTAGGTGTCAAGGCATGCAATGAAGATGCTTACGTGTCTATATACAATGAAGAGGCTTTTTTCTTGTTTCCTTAGTGGTGCCACAGCTCTGCCTGCAGCTTTACATGGGAGTAAGCTGAGAGCAAAGCCTGCTTACATTGCACAAAAGGCCTGGTTTCAGCAGGGAGGATGGGGAATTTCCACCCTGCTTTCTGCACATTGACTAGGACCATGTCTGGAAGGAAGAAGGTACTGGTGTGACACCTCTCCACCCAGTCTGATGAATGGGGCTGAAGATCTTCCTCTTCCCAGGGGAACAGTTCCACCAGGGAGATGCAGCAATAACATTTTCCAACAAAAAAGAAAAGGGAATCTTGTGCACATCTTTGGAAGAAAAACTTTGGCAATAACCCTCAGAGGAGGTCTTTGAACTCTGCACTTGATCAGAAATTCATATTCTTTAGTGTCCTCACAAATTTCCTCTTTGAGCACTGAGATTCTAGGTCCACTTTCTCAAACATGTTAGTTCACTTCAGGTGCTTAGAAAAAAAACCACACAGCAACATTGTACCTAACAATGTCCACTGCTGGATCTGGCCTTCAGAAACAGAAGGTGTTGGCAAACTCTGCTGCAACTCCATATGGTTGCTTTGTGGCTCCCTCTGCTCTTTAAAGGGGAAGGAAGACACATTTTCACTCCTATCCGAACAGCTTTCCCTGCCAGGCTCTGATCTTCCAAATTATCACCCCTAAAAGAGGCAAAGAGACCTTTAACAAGGGCTGGCTTGTCCCCTCCACTACTTCTCCAGCCAGCACTTCTTCAATGTCAGAGCGTGGCTCTGCATCTTTGTACACCTTCTTGTGTGATCTTTCAACTCACTCCATCACCAGCACCGTTTCAATAGGGAGGATCTCTGCTGTGCTTCTTTCTGCCTGCCCACACTGTCCTGACATGAAAAGGTAATTAAGGGGGACAACTGTTTCTTCAGTAGGGGCTGAAGACTGTAGCCATGTTCTCAGCTTTATGTGGAATCAAAAATTGCCAGAAAAACAGAAGTTACAAGAGCTGAAGCTGACGGGCAGCAGACAGAGCTTACAGTTTCTGGCACACCACCAGTGAGTTTTAATTTGGATTGTAATGAATGAGAGCTCTTCTCACTCATCCTTACAGACACTGATCACACAGGGCAGTAAGCACCATCCTTGGAGATAAAGAGCCAGAGGTGGGTGGCAAGAAAAGGGCTTAGAACTGACTCTTGTTTCATAAAATCATAGAATCAACCAGGTTAGAAGAGACCTCCAAAATGATCATGCAGTCCAACCTATCACCTGGCCCTATCCAATCAACTAAACCATGGCACTAAGTGTCCCACCCAGTCTTTTCTTAACACCTCCATAGAATTGTTTTGCTGGGAATAGACCTCCAAGATCATCAACACCAACTGTTGGCCTAACACCACCATGGCCACTAAACTATACCCTAAAGTGTCATGGTTACACATTTTTTTAACACCTCCAGGGATGGTGACTCTACCACCTTCCCAGGGAGCCTGTTCCAATGCCTGACCACTCTTGCAGGAGAGACATTTTCCCTAATGTCCAACCTAAACATCCCCTAGCACAATTTCAAGCCATTTCTTCTTCTTCTATCACCTGACACTAGGGAGAAGAGACCAGTCCCCACTTCATTCCAATCTATTTTAAGGAGTTGTAAAAAGCCAGAAGGTCTCCCCTCAGCCTTCTCTTCTCCAACCTGAACAGCCCCAACTCACTCAGCTGCTCCTCACCAGTCCTGTTCTCCAAACCTTTCACTGGCTTTGTGCTCTTCTCTGAACATACTCCAGCACCTCAAGCTCCTTCTGGAGTCAGCTGTAGTCAGCTTAGAGCCATTTACTTCTCTGAGAAGCTGATGTCTGTAGCAACTCCACATGTGGCATCACTGCACACATACACACAGGCACAGTCCATACCTGTTAATACATGCACACATGTACACAGTCCCCTTGTCCAGCTTGAGATGCTGCTCTCCACTCATCTGCCAGAGGCAGGCACAAACAGCAATGCACAGGCACAACACCATCTACTTTCAGAGCTCCAGTCCCAAAGGCCATGGCACAGGCATTTGGCTCCATTCCTCTCC
Source organism: Pogoniulus pusillus (assembly GCF_015220805.1). Classification (NCBI taxonomy): domain Eukaryota; kingdom Metazoa; phylum Chordata; class Aves; order Piciformes; family Lybiidae; genus Pogoniulus; species Pogoniulus pusillus. The sequence continues at coordinate 5,554,801 of NC_087298.1, read as the reverse complement.
CGTACAAGTCCTTAAACATCCTAAAGATTCAGGTATGTTCTACTTTTTATTTTACTATTCATTGGCTTAACTCCACCAAAGGCTGAGCACATGGAAAACAAAATTCCTCCCTTGCTGTACACATTCTAACTCCAACTTACTGTCTTCAGTAAGAAGAAAACAAACCCAAAGAAACCCGAACAACTACATCTCTAAAAAGCCCAACTTTGCAGAACAAACTAACAAGGGAAAACCTTGTTGCTCCCAACAACGTAGGGCTGATGGGGAGAGGAGACAGTGCTCTAATTCCCCAAGGGATGGCTGATGTGAGAGTACAAGCAAGGCAGAAGGAAGCATCAGTGGTGTTAAAAAAAGGACAGAGGTTTCTGCATGAAGGAAGGAGTCTCATGTCAATATCCAGGCTTGCCTCTGCCAGCAGAAAGAGACACTAGAGCCCTGGAGCTCAGAGCACACTCTGCTCTCAACTTACCCCAGTGCAAATCTGCAGACAAGGCTGTGAAAACACTGAGGAAAGTAGGAAGAGACACTTGCCTGTAAACACCTTCACTGCATCCCTTGAAGCCTAGATGAAGGTAGAAGAGCTTCAGAAGGTGCCATCTGGCTATGGAGCAATCTGGCACTGGGCAGAGCCTTGGCTTCAGATTGAGTTCTCATTTAACTTCAGAGGAAACAGGCAAAGTCTCAGGCACCACCTTCTCCCTCCTCCCACCGTGCATGACACACCACAGCTGAGCCTGCAGCAAGCACCTCAGAGTGCCACTAGACCCCTGCCCTCCCCAAAGCTCCTTCCTGGCAGGTAGTCCCAGAGAAGCCAGTTTGGCCCTAAAATGAGTTCTGCCTCTGATACTCAAAGTTATAAGGAGATGTCATTTGTCATTCAGCACAGCTGCTCGCTGCAGACACACAACCTGGCCCACAGGCTCATCCTGGGCTGAGAGCCTTCTCCCCTTCCTCTGGGATCTTGCCAAGCCTTTCCTCTCTCTAGCATTTGAAGTGTATAAAAAAAATCACAGGAGTAAACACTGGGGAAAAATATCTCTTGCCAGATCAATGGGGTTTATTTTTATGTCAGCCTTAAAAGTTTCCTTTCACTTTTACACCATTTGTTTTGATTTTCTTTTGGTGTTCATCATCATAAAGTTACAACCTAAAAACCAGGGCAAAAAAAAAACCAAACCTCAACTTTCAAGCAGGACTTCTCCTGGTTTCTTTTCTCACTTCGAGCTGTCGCAATATTTAGAGTTGCTAAAATGAGGAAAAATTGCCCTTTTTTCTCACAGAAAGCCTGTTTCAAAGAATCAGCATTTTCTGATGAAAAATGGGCAGTTGAAATCTCCCAACTGATGCTTTTAGGGAGCTTGCTCAGTGTAGTCCTACTCAGACTTCCACCCAAAGCACAGTCCCTCAGGGATAGGTCCTGGGACGAGTCTTGTTCAACTTCTTTGTCAGTGCCATGGGCAGAGGCACTGAGAGCAGCCTCAACAAGTTTGCTGACCACACCAAACTGTGTGGTGGAGCAGACACATTGGAGGGCAGGAATCCATCCAGAGGGACCTGGACAGGCTGCAGAGGTGGGCACAAGCCAGCCTCATGAGAGTCAACAAGACCATGTGTAAGGTCCTGTATCTGGGTCGAGGCAATGCCAAGCACAAATCCAGTCTGGGCAGTGAGTGGCTGGAGAGCAGCCCTGAGGAGAGGGACTTGGGGGTGCTGCTGGAGGAGAAGTTCAACAGGAGCCAGCAGTGTGCATTTGCAGCCCAGAAAGCCAAGCAGAGCCTGGGCTGCAGCAGCAGAAGTGTGGCCAGCAGGGCCAGGGAGGTGATTCGCCCCCTCTGCTCCACTCTGCTGAGACCCCACCTGGAATACTGCATCCAGCTCAGGAGCCCCTGGGACAAGAGGGATGTGGAGATGCTGGAGAGTGTCCAGAGCAGGACCATGGGCATGCTCAAAGGGCTGCAGCAGCTCTGCTGTCAGGACAGACTGAAAGAGTTGGAGCTGTTGAGTCTGGAGAAGAGGAGGCTCCCAGGTGACCTTCTTGTGGCCTTCCAGGATCTGAAGGGGGCCTACAAAAAAGCTGGGGAGGGACTTTTTAGGCTCTTAGGGAGTGACAGGACTCGGGGGAATGGAGCAAAGCTGGAGGTGGACAGGTTCAGAGTGGATGTGAGGAGGAAGTTGTTGAGCAAGAGAGTGGTGAGAGGCTGGACTGGGTTGCCCGGGGAGGTGGTTGAGGCCCCATCCCTGGAGGTGTTTAAGGCCAGGCTGGCTGAGGCTGTGTGCAGCCTGCTCTAGGGTAGGGTGTCCGTGGGCCTGGCAGGGGGGTTGGAACTGGCTGATCCTTGAGGTCTCTTCCAACCCTGCCTGATTCTATGGAGTGTGCAGATCCTTCCTCAGCTTTTACAGCAGTTGCATAGTTGTGGACATCAGCTGAGCTAAATGCTGCATGGAATCCTAGGATCCTTTGTTGGGAAGTGTTTGGGTTAGGAAAACTTCTTCCCCATAAAGGGATTTCAAGGCTGCCCAGGGAGGTGGTGGAGCCACCATCCCTGGAGATGTTCAAGAAACATGTGGCAGTTCAGTGCATAGTTTAATAGCCAAGGTGGGGTTAGGTCAGTGGTTGGACTTGACTGTCTTAGAGGTCTTGTTCAACCTTCAGGATCCTGTGACTGTATACCCATAGAGGTCTGTTCCAACCCTAATGCTTCTAGACTGGTATGCCATGGAAGCTTCTAGCTGGAGCTAAAATTCTCCTCTTTTAGAGCCTTGCCTAACTATGTGAGTTTGGAGTGGTGCAAAAGACATGCTCACATGCTTTCTGCAGGAGAATCAGGTACCACTGCCCACTTTAAGATGCTGTTGTGTTGAAAAGAGGAGCAGTGAATCCTTGCAACAGCCTAGCTTGCCTGCTTAGGCCCCTGCCTTCTGCCTCCACATGATGCAACTGCTGGCAGAAGATGGAGCCAATCTGCAAAATGAGCATCTCCATGGAGATGAGCTGAGAGTGAGAGAAGGTCAGAGCCAAAGCTTCAGGAGCAGTTCTTCAAACTTCATTTCCTTCCCCAGAAATCAGTTGATGGAGATGTGTTGAGCGTGAGACCTGGCTGCCTCGCGCTGCCAGCTCGGAGGAGGAGACAAAGGAGGCAGCTAATTGTTTCCAAAGCGCTCACGTTTGGTGCAGAGTGATTTTAATTAGGGCTCTAAAGGGGAAGGGAATCAATTACCTCTTGCAGAGGCAGATGCCACTATCTGGTGATGCTGTGAGGAGAAAAGGAATTGCAGCAGGCTCCCTGGTGAGGACAGGGCCAGTGTGTTCTTTGGAGAGCTGTGTGCCTCAGGTGTACTTGGTAGCTCCAGGAAGCTTGCCACGAAGTGGCACTGTGACATCAGCCAAGTGGATAAGATCAGGTGAAAATGCTCTTGAACCACCTTACTTTGGAGGTGCCCTTAGGACTGGGGAGTCTTTATAATCCCCAGGAAGCATTATGTCTACAGGTCCTGAAAAAGAGATAAAGCCATAGAATCATAGAATCAACCAGGTTGGAAGAGACCTCCAAGCTCATCCAGTCCAACCTAGCACCCAGCCCTGTCCAATCAACCAGACCATGGCACTAAGTGCCTCAGCCAGGCTTTTTCTTGAACACCTCCAGGGACAGTGACTCCACCACCTCCCTGGGCAGCCCATTGCAATGCACTCTGGCAGAGTAAATTATGAGCATCCTTTCACTTAACTATGGTGAGATCTCCTTCAAGAGATCCTATTGCTTATTTGAGAAGCATTGGGATAACCCAAAATCTGTTGATTGATAGGTACTTGGTGAGCTGTGCTGGGGGAGAGGCAAACCAAAGTACTCTTATGATTGGGATCCACATCCCTGGAGAATTCCACACTAGAAAAGCCATCTCAGTGAGCTGGCATTGAAGGGACAGCAGTGAACAAACACAGCAAAGCCAAGGAATCACTGTGAGGAGCAAATCCCTGTAGCACAGTGCTGAGAGACAAGCACATACAGTGAGACACCAATATTGCTGAAAACTTATGTTCAGATTGTTCAGCAGACTGAAGCTTAGGTCTCCAAGGAGCTCAATTTCATGCCTTTAATGAGAATTGTATTTCCTAAAGGAAGCAGCCAAAGTCCTTCAATTCAGTGTGCTATATTTCAACAGCAGACAGGTCTGAGGATCCTCAGTTCTCTCTACCCTCAAATTCACACTTTGCCAGCCAAAACCCACATCCTTTTGCATGTCTTTCAACAGAACACTGGAAAGTGTTGAATGTATTCTCTTTGGTTATGAGTGACTTCAATGCCTGCAGCTGAAGTCTACTCCACAGAGATTTCTTTGCAAGGTCTAAGGGGACCCATTCAGTTGGCTGCAAAGATTAGCAGCACCATCTGAGGCACCGTCCAGCATCCTAAGTAGCTGTATGGGGCTGGCAGAAACAGTACAGGACCAAGAGCAGAGGTGGCATCTTGACAGCTCACTGGGATACTTGATGATCCCTCCAAGTGTACAAGACACCTTTTTCTAGCCAGCTGAAAGCAGCTGCTGTTTGGCTGGTTTAGCAAGTGTTTGCTGCAAAAGCTACTTCAACTATGACATGGGATAAGGCTGTGCAGTGCAGCTCTGCAGCAAGGCTGAGGACAGAAATTAGTTCTTAAAAGTAATTTGGAGCATTTTGATTGTGAAGCTGAAGCTAATCACAGAATCACAGACTCACAGAATGTCAGGGGCTGGAAGGGGCCTTGAAAGCTCATCCAGTTCACCTCCCCTGCCAGAGCAGGATCACCTAGAGCAGATCACATAGGAATGTGTCCAAGCAGGTTTTGAGTATCTCCAGAGAGGCAGACTAAACAACCACCCTGGGCAGCCTGTTCCAGTGCTCTGTCACACTCACAGGGAAAAAATTCCTCCTCACATTTAAATGAAACTTCCTATGCCTCAGCTTCCACCCAGTGCTCTTGTCCTGTCATTGGGCATCACTGAGCAGAGCCTGGCTCCAGCCTCCTGGCACTCACCTTTACATATATATAAACATTGATGAGGTCACCTCTCAGTCTCCTCTTCAAGCTCAAGAGCCTCAGCTCCCTCAGGCTCTCCTTGTAAGAGAGATGTTCCATTCCTTTAATCATCTTTGTGGCTCTACACTGGGCTCTCTCAAGCAGTTCTATGTTCCTCCTGAGCTGGGGGACCCAGAAGTGGACAGCTACACTAACTTAGTGTGTGGTATTGTGAAGCCAGAAAGAGGAAAAGAAGAGCAGTAACCACTAAAATCATAGAATCATGGAATGATTTGGGTTAGAAAGGATCTTTAAAGGTCATCTAAACCAACACCTGTGAAGTGAGCAGGGACAATTAGAGCAGGTTGCTCATGGGCCCAAACAATTTGATCTGGAATGATTCCAGTGATGGAGCATCCACCATCTCTCTGTGCATCCTGAGACAGTGTCTCACCACCTTCAGTGTCAAAATTTCTTCCCAGCATCTATTCCCAGTCTCCCTTCTTTTAGTTTAAACCCATCACCCCTTACCTGTCACAATAAGCCCAGATAAAGAGTCTCTCCTCATCTTTCTCATAACCTCTCCTTAAGCACTGACAGACCACAAGAAGGTTTCCCTGGAGCCTTCTCTTCTCCAGGATGAACAGCACCAACTCTCTCATCCTGGGCTTCCACCCTCAGATCATTTTTTGTGGCCTCCACTGGCATTGCTCCAACAGGTCCATGTCTCTGTGGAGGACTACAAAGGCAGATCTAGCATGGCAGGTTAGGTCCCAGCAGAGCACAGCAGAGGGGCAGAATCTTCTCCCTCCACCTGATGCCAGGGACACTGTTCATAGAATCATAGAATAATAGAATCATAGAATCATAGAATCAACCAGGTTGGAAGAGACCTCCAAGATCATCCAGTCCAACCTATCACCCTGCCCTATCCAATCAACCAGACCATGGCACTAAGTGCCTCATCCAGTCTTTTCTTGAAGACCCCCCAGGGACGGTGCCTCCACCACCTCCCTGGGCAGCCCATTCCAATGCCAATCACTCTCTCTGTGAAGAACTTCTTCCTAATATCCAGCCTATACCTACCCTGGCACAACTTGAGACTGTGTCCCCTTGTTCTATTGTTGGGCCTGGACTGCAAATGGACATTGTTGGCTCATGTCCAGCTTTTCTCTTACCAGCACCTCCAGGCCCTTCTCCACAAGGCTACCTTCCATCCTTTCATCTCCCATCCTGGACTGGTACCCTGACCCAGATGCAGGACCTGGTGGTACAGGTGAAACGGGGAGCACAAACTATGTGCTAAATAAATAAAACCACACAGCTTAGGTGTGTGAGATTAAGATCAGGACTTTATTGCTCAGGAAGAATGTGATTTTTTCCCCCCCTTTTCTTTGTATATTTTTCCTTTCTTCCTATTTTCTCAACAAATCTCTGAAAGATGCTCTTTATGGACAAAATGGAGCATGCTTCATGAAAGATTTATTCCTCAGAACTGCCAAATCCATAATTACTTTCTGGGCACTGAAATTGTTTGGCCTTATCAAATAAATGAGAATAACCACTGATTATTGTTTTGGGGGAAAGGAGGAGCTGGTCATAAGGACAAAAACGTGCACATGTGAGAAAGAGAAAGCTAATATAAATGGACAGAGATGTGTTCATAAAGATGTCTGAGGGGTCAGATGACTCATCTGTCTGAGAAAAGCAACATCATTTTCATATTATGAAGCACTCAAGCAAGTCAGTAGTACTTTCACTCCAGCTCCAGAGATGGACTTGATTTGTTTCTCTAATCTTCATCTGCCACTGCTGTTTAAGGTTTTGAGTGGCTTCTGTTCTCTTTCTGGTACTTTTAGTTCAAAGATGGCAACCTCTGGTCAACAGAAACTCACAGATTCAAAATTAGTGACATTTAATGACACAAGTCCTACAGACCTTGAGCCTCTAAAGCATTCACATTGCCATGGTGGAACACCCAACTCTACCTTGTCATAGAATCATAGAATCAAGCAGGTTGGAAGAGACCTCCAAGATCATCCAATCCAATCTAGCACCCAGCCCTGGCCAATCAACCAGACCATGGCACTAAGTGCCTCATCCAGGCTTTGCTTGAACACCTCCAGGGACAGCAACTCCACCACCTCCCTGGGCAGCCCATTCCAATGCCAATCACTCTCTCTGCCAACACCTTCCTCCTAACATCCAGCCTATACTTCCTCTGGCACAATTGAGACTGTGTCCCCTTATTCTGTTTTTGGTTGTCTGGCAGAAGAGACCAACCCCTACCTGGCTACAGCCTCCCTTCAGGTAGTTGTAGACAGCAATGAGCTCTGCCCTGAGCCTCCTCTTCTGCAGGCTGCACACCCCCAGCTCCCTCAGCCTCTCCTCACAGGGCTGTGCTCCAGGCCCCTCACCAGCTTTGTTGCCCTTCTCTGGACACCTTCCAGCACCTCAACATCTCTCTTGAATTGAGGAGCCCAGAACTGGACACAGCACTCAAGCTGTGGCCTGAGCAGTGCTGAGTACAGGGGCAGAATAACCTCCCTTGTCCTACTGGCCACACTCTTCCTGATCCAGCCCAGGATGCCATTGGCTCTCCTGCCCACCTGGGCACACTGCTGGCTCATGTTCAGCTACTCTCTACCAGCATCCCCAGGTCCCTTTCTGCCTGGCTGCTCTCAGCCACTCTGTCCCCAGTCTGTAGTGCTGCTTGGGGTTGTTGTGGCCAAAGTGTAGATTCCTGCACTTGGCCTTGTTAAATCTCATCCCACTAGCCTCTGCCCACCCATCCAGCCTGTCTAGGTACCTCTACATGGCTCTCCTACCCTCCAACAGCTGCACAGCTACTCCTAGCTCGGTGTCATCTGCAAACTTACTGATGCTGGATTCAATCCTTTACAAGAAAAAGCTGAGAGACCCTGGGCTGTTTAGCCTGGGGAAGAGTGAGTGCTCATTGGAATGGGCTGCCTGGGGAGGTGGTGGAGTCATCATCCCTAGAGGTGTTTAATAGGAGGTGGGATGAGGCATTCAGTGCCATGGTTTGGTTAATTACAAGGATTAGGTGATAGGTTGGACTTGATGATCCTAGAGGTCTTTCCCAAGCTGGTTAATTCTGTGATTCCATGAACCTAATGGTGGATCCCATTAATAAATATCTCAAGATTGTCAGGAGGATGGAGCTGGACTTTTCCCAGTGGTGTCCAGCGAAAGGATGAGGGACAATGGACAGAAACTGGAACACAGAAAGTTCCATGTAAGCATAAAGAAAAAAGTCTTGACTTTGAGAGTGGTAGAGCACTGTAAGCAGAGCATTGCCCTGAAGGACTGCAAAGTCTCCTTCTCTGAACAGATTCCAAAGCTGCCTGGGCATGTTCTTGGTTGATTTAATGTAGGTGATCTTGCTCTAGGAGGGGGGCTGGACTAGATGATCCTCAGAGGTCCCTTGCAACCCCCACCATGCTGTGATTCTGTGATGATATCAATACAGGTGTAACCCTACAGCCATTTTTTCAGTAAGCATTTGGAGTCTTTTCACACTGGCTCAGAGCTTTCATATCAGCTTCTGATTAGGAACCCATCTCCACACCCAGATGCTTTTGAAACCCCAGCCAGCTGCCCTAGGAAACCTTGGTCAGTTGGTATGGGACACAGAGTCTGGAGTGGAGCAAGATTCACAGGCTTCAGAAAAGGGAAGAGGCTTGTGCCCACCTGCCTTATCAGCACAGAAAATGATATCTGGGTGGCTTCATTTGATCTTGAGTGACAACCAAAGGTCCTCCACAGCTGCTGGCTCTGGGGTTGCCCTGCCTTGGCCATCACTGCTGCTTGCTGCATCACAAGAGCAAGAGCATAGAACCAATGTTAACCTCTCCTTCAGGCTGCTCATTTGGAGATTCCACTCTTGTCTTCTTCCCAGCTTTTGCAGATCTTTCCTCTGCTCCCATGATGATTTATGGAGGGAAAAAAAGTGTAATTCCAAAATGAATAATTGATATTCTTTCAAAGCAATCTCCTTTACTCTACTTGTTCTCTTAATTTACTTGGTTTATACCAACTGATGACAGAAGCCTATTGTTTTGCTGAAACATTAACTTCACAAAGTCATTCCACTCCCATCTGCAGCACTAAAATTAATGATTCCCTCTGCAACATCTGTTTAATTAACTATCGGCACCATAGAAGAGGCATCCAAATACCCCAGCGACTAAATCAGCCTCAAATTAGGGAAATACAATGTTAAATTGTATCAGAGAGGAGCAGAGATTATCCTTTTGAGCAGGGACATCCATTAGCTACCAGCCAACCCATGCATCTTCAGAGTGAAGAGCTGTCAGCAGCATTTTGCTGTAAAGTTCTCATTGAAGCAATAGAACAAGGGGACAGAGTCTCAAGTTGTGCCAGGGTAGGTCTAGGCTGGATGTTAGGAAGAAGTTCTTCACAGAGAGAGTGATTTCCCATTGGAATGGGCTGCCCAGGGAGGTGGTGGAGGCACCGTCCCTGGGGGGTCTTCAAGAAAAGACTGGATGAGGCACTTAGTGCCATGGTCTGGTTGATTGGATAGGGCAGGGTGATAGGTTGGACTGGATGATCTTGGAGGTCTCTTCCAACCTGGTTGATTCTATGATTCTATGATTCTATGAAGGGTTGCTTCTCCTTTAGCCATAGTGATTAGGAACAGGAAGATGGGATGGGACATGAGCAAGCTTAAACCAGAGCTCCATCAGCCTTCCTGATGTATCTGTTGGTGGGTTGAAAGACAGAGGTAAAAGAGTGCTGCCATTGAGTGCTGCGCCAGGAGAAGTTTAGGCTGGAGGTGAGGAGAAAGTTCTTCCCTGAGAGAGTCATTGGACACTGGAATGGGCTGCCCGGGGAGGTGGTGGAGTTGCCGTCCCTGGAGCTGTTCAAGGCAGGATTGGACGTGGCACTTGGTGCCATGGTCTGGCCTTGAGCTCTGTGGTAAAGGGTTGGACTTGATGATCTGTGAGGTCTCTTCCTACCCTGATGATACTGTGTGATACTGTGATACTGTGCTGCCATCATGTTGGAGGCTGGTGCCAGCCTCAGCCAAAGTCAACAGGACTCATTGCAAAAGCTGCCACTGAGGTAGGGTATGTCTGAAGGTACCACTGAAGCTATTGGTGTCTTGGCTAGCCTTTAAGAGAGACATGGGAGATGGCAGCTGTGATGGTTTGGGTGTCACCCACACCCCTACTCATGAAATCACCCAGACTAGACTCAGCTGAGGTGGAAATTGGAATGGAGCCTTCTAATTACAGCTTAGCACAAGATACAAGCAGATAGTTACAATCTAGACAGCTATAGACAGAAATATACAAGTTAAAAGGTAACACAGAAACACAGGAGGGGGCTCCCAACCACCTTTCCACCTCCTTTCCACCCCTCTACCTTATCCCAGACATTGCCTTATGTTCAAGGTGTGTTTGGAGAATCAGCCAGGGGAGTTAGGGAGCAGAAGGGTTAGTTACACAGACAGCAAGCTAGGGAGAGAAGGGAGGCAGACAAAGCCAGAGAGCAGCTCTGTTATCTGTGGTTGTGTTCCTGTTTTCATACATCTCAGCAAGCCTATGAGTGCAGCAGACATCACCATTGTTCCCTTTTCACAGCCTAGCATCTATTTCCTCTCACTAAAATATCCCATCTGGGCTCAAACTGGCACAGCAGCTCCAAGGGGAAGAAGGCTGGGGGGGGGGGGGGGGGGAAGTTGTTTGCACCTCTAACAAGGTCTCCAAAGTGCCTGGAGGTATTGAAAAGGTTCCTCACAGACTGGTGCTGCTATTGTAGCTGCATGTCCAACTTTGCATGGGCGAGGCACAAAATAAGGGACTCTTCAAGGAGCTCTGGAGTTGTTTTAACTTTTTTTTTCCCTTTACCCTACTTTGAAGTCCCCCCCTTTATGTTACCATGGCAACAAATGCAGCGTGAAATTGCAAGTTTGCAAAAGGCACTAAGTCAGCAGCACTGGAAAAGCTCAGCTCCAGCATGGCAGAGAAAGAAGGAGAGGAAGGCAGGGAGGCTGGCAGGGAAGGAGCTCAGCTCAGAGAGGGACATGGCGGGTAGGGAGTGGGAGGGCATCAGCAAGAGGAAGGTGCTGCAGCTTGGGCTCTGACTATGCAGTTCTTAAAGCACACACCTACAGGCAGACACTCTGCTGCCTCTGCAGACTCACTACCTGATGTGAACTTCCTCTGAATTGGGACCTCTCTGGGGATTTGTGTCGTTTCTTGGCAAACGAGGAACGTGCTGGGTTGCTCACTTTAAAGCACGAGCCTGAACTCCTGAAGGTACTGAAATAACTCTAAGGTTCTTCTCTAATGCATGAGCTCAGGTCAGAAAAGTGCATCCACGGAGTCCTCTGGGAGGAGATTTTTCAAAAGCATTCCAAGCCTGAGGCTCAGTGCCCACAAGGGCCAGACTTTCATCAGAGCTCCAGTCCCATTTAAGGCAGATAATTAATCATTGCAAACATCTTGAAGGATCTAAACTGCATCTGCAGCTTTGATGTTGCCCTAAAGAATGGCTAAACAAAAAAAAAACAACAGGGTGAAGATTAATCTGACTCTGTTTTCAGTAGAGGATCTGATGGATTTCTTGGCAAACCATTTCTGGGAAAGACCTCTAGGATTATTGAGCCTAACTGTCAACCTAATACCATCATAGTCACTAAACCACGTCCCCAAGTGCCATGTCCATGTGTCTTTTGAACAGCTCTAGGGACAGTGACCCCACCACCTTCCTGGTCAACCTTTTCCAACGCCTGATCATTCTTCCAGTAAAGAAATTGTCCCCAACTTCCAGTTTAGAGTTCACACACAGTATCACACAGTATCACCAAGGTTGGAAGAGACCTCACAGATCAAGTCCAACCCTTTACCACAGAGCTCAAGGCCAGACCATGGCACCAAGTGCCACGTCCAGTCCTGCCTTGAAGTGCCCCAGGGACGGCGACTCCACCACCTCCCCGGGCAGCCCATTCCAGTGTCCAATGACTCTCTCAGGGAAGAACTTTCTCCTCACCTCCAGCCTAAATTTCCCCTGGTGCAGCCTGAGGCTGTGTCCTCTCGTTCTGGCGCTGGCCACCTGAGTTCCTCAAGTGCAACTTGAGGCCATTTCCTCTTGTTCTATCACTTGATACTAATGAGAAGAGACCAACCCTCATCTTGCTACAACCTCCTTTCAGTAGTTGTGGAGAGCAATCTCCCCTCAGCCTCCTCTTTCCAGACGAAACACATTGCTGGCACATGGTCACCTTTCCATTTACTAGGACCTGCAGGTCCATTTCTCCTTCACTGCTCTCCAGCTGCAGATGAGTGGCCCAGTGAAGAAAAACCCTGCCTTGTTGAGAAGAGGCTCCAGCAGCAGAAGGAGGTTCTCTCCCCATACACCACATATCTGTGTTTGTGACATCCACACACTTCAGCACACAAGAAAGCAGTGTCAGTAGCTGCTTTTCTAGTGCTCATGTGCTGAGGTTATTGGCAGAAATCTACTGACAGAGCATGTAGAGAATGTACCAAACCACATTTAAAGGTGCGACATGAAATCCAAAAGCAGCCAGGGGAATTACAGCACTCAGCAGCAGGAAAAGATGCTAAAGGAGCATGAAACACATGCTATGCTTAATGTGATTTTTTATTCATATATATATATATATATATATATATATATTTATATAAGAATGTTTCCTTTCCAAGCTTGCCAAAGAAGGCATTGGACTGTCAGAGTACAGCCTCAGCCATAGTGATACTGGTGAGATGAATCCAGAGTAAGGCAGCACACTCTGTGCTTCATAGAATCATAGAATCAATCAGGTAGGAAGAGACCTCCAAGCTCATCCAGCCCAACCTAGCACCCAGCCCTAGCCAGGCAACCAGACCATGGCACTAAGTGCCTCAGCCAGGCTTTGCTTGAACACCTCCAGGGATGGTGCCTCCACCACCTCCCTGGGCAGCCCATTCCAATGACAATCACTCTCTCTGGCAACAACTTCCTCCTAACATCCAGCCTATACTTCCCCTGGCACACCTGAGACTGTGTCCCCTTGCTCTGTTGCTGGTTGCCTGGGAGAAGAGGCCACCCCTCCACCTGGCTACAATCTCCCTATAGAATCATAGAATCAACCAGGTTGGAAGAGACCTTCAGCCTAGGGCAGGCAGTCAGGTGGACATCAGCTACAGCACAACACAGAAATCTCTATAAACACACCAAAAGATGAAGCAAGAAAGTGTTGTTCTAAGCACAAAGGATCTCCAACCCTGGATGTTACTGATAATGTAAGGAGAAGGCAGATAAGGAGATTGAAGGCTTTAGGTGAGGGTGTCCCTTGAACAGCCAGCACTGGGAAATGAGGTATCAATATTTGCTTGACAAAATGGCACATGGCTCTGAAATCCAGTAGATGGGAATTAGAGATTGCTTGGCTGATGCACAGAGAAGCCAGCTGGATTGGATTGCCTGTGTGACAGGGGCTGCATGCACTCAGAGAAGATAGGAGAGCCACTGCCATGCTGTGTTTGTAATTTTAAATAGACATGATGAAAAAATAGTAGAAGATATAAGGGGAAAAGGTGAGCCAGGGCTATGTAGCAGATTAGTGCCAGAACTGGGAATTGATTCCTTAGACTCCCAGTCCTTAGCCACTTATAACAGAAATCACTGAACATAAGAGGAGCAGCTCTGAGCCTCTGTCTTTGCTGTTATCCTCAAGGTTTGGGTTAATCTATTTATTTATTTACCAAACATGAAGGAATGAAAAACACAGGGTGCAGAAGAAGGCTCATAAAAGCCTTTCTGTATCTTTAATCAATCATGACTAGTGTACCTCCTGCACATTTCCCCAGTTTAAAATAGAATAAAGATGTCCCCTCACATCATAATCTTTCTCCAGGCAGCTGTGCTCCTTACATCAGCACAATGACCCAAGCAGTATGGCTGTATTACCTGATACGATCTGGTCTTTAATGGAGCTCAGCAACTGGGATTAGCTCTCGGTAAAGTCGTTGGGGCTGTCAGGCACTGCACAAAACTGCTAACACATTACAAGTTATAGGCAGCAATTCTTCCTAAGTGAGAAGGCATTTCAAATTCAAAACACTTCAAACCTAACAACAGGAAATTATCTTGATGGATCCACTCCAACCTGTGAAAAATAGAGATGAGGAGAGAGGGTCAGGCGTCCGATCACAACAGAATGGAGGTGATGCTTCTTTCCCCCCCCTCTTGCTGGTTCAGGGCAAAGCAGAAATGTGGATTTGGACAGCAGGAAGGGAGGAAACTGTGGACCTGTAAGGTGGAATGAAAAACAAAGTTTGCAAGCTATGTTTTAGCACAAGGAAGGCAAAGCTTACCTGCCTGTTTGGGTCAGTGTGTACATCGGAAGCATCAGAACAACTCAGCAAGGACTTCTCTCTAGGGAAGACTGTTTGAAAAGTCTCTTGCTGCTTCTTAGTGTGCCCAGGTGGGCAGGAGAGACAATGGCATCCTGGCCTGGATCAGGAGCAATGTGGCCAGGAGGACAAGGGAGGTTATTCTGCCCCTGTGCTCAGCATTGGTCAGGCCACACCTTGAGTGCTGTGTCCAGTTCTGGGCTCCTCAATTCAAGAGAGATGTTGAGGTGCTGGAAGGTGTCCAGAGAAGGGCAACGAAGCTGTTGAAGGGCCTGGAGCACAGCCCTGTGAGGAGATGCTGAGGGAGCTGGGATGTGCAGCCTGCAGAAGAGGAGGCTCAGGGCAGAGCTCATTGCTGTCTACAACTGCCTGAAGGGAGGCTGTAGCCAGGTGGGGTTGGGCTCTTCTGCCAGGCAATCAGCAACAGAACAAGGGGACAGAGCCTCAAGTTGTGCCAGGAGATGTCTAGGCTGGATGTTAGGAGGAAGTTGTTGCCAGAAAGCATGATTGGCATTGGAATGGGCTGACCAGGGAGGTGGTGGAGTAGCCATGCCTGAAGGTGTTCAAGTAAAGCCTTGATGGGACATTAGTGCCATGGTCTGGTTGATTGGCTAGAGCTGGGTGCTAGGTTGGACTGGATGATCTTGGAGGTCTCTTCCAACCTGGTTGATTCTATGATTCTATGAAGCTGAGTCAGCATTTAGCTAGGTGGTTTATGTTTGCTTAGTTTTTGTCTTTCCCTTATCTTTCCTATTTTGCAGACACCCAGTACAGACATCCTGAACAAGATCTGATTTTCCAGAGCAGAAGACACTCGGTGCTTCCTGAAAAGCATCTTTGCTGAAGTACACACTCTGAAAGTGTGCCCAGTGTCTGAAAAGATTGTTTGTCCCTTTAATCCCTAACAATGGTGCAGGGTTTGAAAACCTAGGAGAAGAAGAGGAAGGGTCAGAGTTCGAGTGATGAACACTGACAAGCTGAGTCACTGATGAGTTGCATGCTATAATCTATCATTTTTGAACCTAGCTGGTCTGAAGGCTTTCTGTCTTGTCAAGCTGAGTCATTTCTGTCCATAAAAGAGAGGGCTGGGGGGGAGAACTTTATTTAATCTCACAGCACTCTTGCCATGCACTGATCCTGTCTCCGAACCATTTTAGCCACATCTGTCTCTTTCACCCCTGGCACATGAATTGGCTGAGGCACCACCTGACATCCTAGAAAGGGTAAAGCTTCCCCAACTTGGAGGAAGAGTCCCATAAGGAAAAGAAGAAAGGACTGAAAAACAAATTGAAAGCAAGGCAGACAAAGCAAAAAGCAGATTTTCCTTTTAGCACATTTTTGGATGAGGAGGGGGGGGAAGAAGTCCCTTATGGCCATAAACCCACACTGCCTCTGGATTTCCATCTCCACTCAGAAGCCCAGGGGAAAGTCACAGCTCTTCACCACCTGTCAGGAGGGATTGCAAACACAACAAAGTGTCTTGTAGAAAAACAGCACGGGAGAGCCATTTGAGACTGCCTCATTAGTCATACAGCATTTGCACATGCTGATGGCTGAAGGCAAAATATGACCTTAAATTACATTATCACACCAAAGGCGACGGCTGTCTTTGCACGGGGAGAACAAGAAAGAGGGAGTGTGCTGCAGGAGATGAGAAGGAAGGGGCTTTGATGGGGACAAGATGTTACAGCAGCCATAAAGGTGGATGTCCTTGATTATCATCTCTCTTGAGGTGGTAGCTCAGACCTGAGACTGCACCAGGAGACGGACAAAGGCACTCAGCAGTAAACGTGCTTTGCTCCAAAGGGCTTTCACCCTAAATATCTAAGGTCTCCCAGGGGGTGATATTCACACAGACAAGACAGTCCAAGGCAGGAGTGTGATGACATAAAAGTACTTGGGAATCTAATTCTTCCTGGAAAAGTCAAAGAAGAACCTAGCCTGGAGGGAGGGGAGAGCTTTACAAAGAACAAAGCATCCAGCCTGCTAAGAGCTGAGAGAGCTCTTAAAGGCCCTGAAGAAGCTGTCTCCACACCCATGGAAGGTGATGTTTGTCTTCATGCAGCAGCTGAGCCCTGCATGCAGTTTTAGTCAAAGAAAAGAGGCTGTGTGCTGGAAACCTGCATAAAGACCAGCTTCATGTACAACCCTCTGCCCTTTTCCTGGTTTCACATCCCACCTGGGTAGGTTTGGCTTTCTTCCAGCACCTAGAAAGAAGTGGAAGTGCTAAGCTTACCTATGGCTTTCCGTGAGATGGCCAACAACTTGCTTTGTGTCTGACTGAGGGAAACCAGGACACTTTTGCTACTTGAAATCAGAAGTAGGGTAAAAATTCTTAAAGTACTTTAAGGCTGCTAGATCAGATCAGCTTTTGGTCTGTTGACCAGATTAACAGAGCTCTGTTTGAGTGCTCCCAAGGCTGCAGATGTGGCACTCTCTAACACACATTCAGTCTCTCTCCTTTTTAAACAAGGTCTAAATGCACTGGATACAATAAAGAGTGTAAAGGAAGCTATAAACACAGGTTTGACCTAACAGAGTGAATCTCAAAGTGCTAACGGAGATGTTTGTGAGGACTTCTTTCGAGTTTCCTCATCAGTAACATTTCTGTGTCTCCTCTTCTGAGTATTGACACACTTTGCATCTATCTTCTGGGCCCCCCAGTTTAGGAAGGACATTGAGATGCTTGAGCGTGTCCAGAGAAGGGCGACGAGGCTGGGGAGAGGCCTTGAGCACAGCCCTACGAGGAGAGGCTGAGGGAGCTGGGATTGGTTAGCCTGGAGAAGAGGAGGCTCAGGGGAGACCTTATTGCTGTCTACAACTACCTGAGGGGTGGTTGTGGCCAGGAGGAGGTTGCTCTCTTCTCTCAGGTGGCCAGCGCCAGAATGAGAGGACACAGCCTCAGGCTGTGCCAGGGGAGATTTAGGCTGGAGGTGAGGAGAAAGTTCTTCCCTGAGAGAGTCATTGGACACTGGAATGGGCTGCCCGGGGAGGTGGTGGAGTCGCTGTCCCTGGAGCTGTTCAAGGCAGGATTGGACGTGGCACTTGGTGCCATGGTCTGGCCTTGAGCTCTGTGGTAAAGGGTTGGACTTGATGACCTGTGAGGTCTCTTCCAACCCTGATGATACTATGATACTATGATGCTATGATACTACTATTTCAAGGGCTTGGAACATGGGAAGAAAGAGTTTTAATGGGAACCACTGGCCTGCTATTTCTGGCTAGATGTTGTTAGGGCTGGCTCAAATGAAGGAGGATCATTAGCATGTTCTCAGAGCTGCTTGCTTTGGCACTGAGGAAGATTTAGCACGTTCCGATATCCATTTCCTCCACGGCTCTAATCTTAACACCCACCTACTGCATGCTAAATGAACATCCCAGCACCTCATAATGGAGACAGGAAATTAACTCCTCATAAAGGGTGGTGTGTTTCTTCTGTGGGTCCCCCCCACCCCCTTCTTATTAAGACTCTTCAGGCCTGTCAACAGCCAACTGAGCTTTCACAAGTTCTAAAGGTGCACTTCTGCAATCTCATTTCCTCAAGTCTTTCTCTTGATGGATTGTGCCCATTAATAATCTTCCTGTTGGAGAAGAACAGCTGCTGCAGATTCAAGGTACCTTGTTGGATAGTGAAACCCTGACCCTTTAAGTGAGGCACTCAGGAAAATGGAGATAGGAAGCAGAAGGTCCTGATGATATGGATCTGCTTTGTTCAGTCCCTTTCAGAGGCAACAGCTATAGAAAAAGTTCCTCCCTGGTCTTGTTGACCTAGGATTCCAGAGGGAACCAGCCAAACTAGAGCACTACTACTCTGAGGAAGGCAGCATCTGCCACAAAACCTTGGTCCTTGAGTCTGGTGCAACTTGGAGCAATTCCACTTCTCTAACATCACCTATAAGCACCCAGTCATGCTTTCAGGGCACAGGATATCCAGAACAAGGCTTTAAGAGGACAAAGGTGGAGGTCTCTACCAATAATCTCCTTCCTTGATGTAAAAGTTATCCAGGAAGCATAAAACCCCTAAATATTGTGTTAATTTTTTTTCTCTCCAGCTCAAAATTAGTTGGATTTTTTTTTCTGTTGGATGTGACCAATCTTTAATTTAAATAAAAGTCAGTTTAATGTGAGCATTAACATGGATCAAGTTGCATCAGAATGACAGATCTGGGGGACAGGCTGGGGACAGAGTGGCTGCAGAGAGGAAGAAAGGGACCTGGGGGTATTGGTAGCTGAACATGAGCCAGCAGTGTGCCCAGATGGGCAGGAGAGCCAATGGCATCCTGGCCTGCATCAGGAACAGTGTGGCCAGTAAGACAAGGGAGGTTATTCTGCCCCTGTGCTCAGCATGATCAGGCTACAGCTTGAGTGCTGTGTCCAGTTCTGGGCTCCTCAATTCAAGAGAGATGTTGAGGTGCTGGAAAGTGTCCAGAGAAAGGAACCAAAGCTGGTGAGGGGTCTGGAGCACAGCCCTGTGAGGAGAGGCTGAAGCAGCCTGCAGAAGAGGAGGCTCAGGGCAGACCTCATTGCTCTCTACAACTACCTGAAGGGAGGCTGTAGCCAGGTGGGGTTGGGCTCTTCTGCCAGGCAACCAGCAACAGAACAAGGGGACACAGTCTCAAGCTGTGCCAAGGCAGGTCTAGGCTGGATGTTAGGAGGAAGTTCCTGCCAGAGAGAGTGATTGGCATTGGAATGGACTGCCCAGGGAGGTGGTGGAGTCACTGTCCCTGGAGGTGCTCAAAAAAAGCATGGATCAGGCACTTAGTGCCATGGTCTGGTTGACTGGCTAGGGCTGGGTGCTAGGTTGGACTGGATGAGCTTGGAGGTCTCTTCCAACCTGGCTGATTCTATGATCTGGTTTAAAATCCTGCCATTTCACCCTAGACTGAGCTCAGCAGCATCATGCAAGCAGAAAGGCTGTTTAGAGAAATGGATCCTAAAGCAGCAAGCAAAACTCTTGTGAAATGAAAATGGATCATATCCATATGGGGAAATTGTTTTCACTGAGGGTGACAGAACATTGGAGCAGGCTGCCCAGGAGGCTGTGGAGTCTCCCTCTCTGGAGATTTTCAAATCCTACCTGGCTGAATTGCTGTGTGATCTACTCTAGGTGACCCTGCTCTGACAGGGGGGCTGGACTGGATGAGCTCTTGAGGTCACTTCCAACCCCTAACATTCTGTGTGATTTTGTGATATGGATCCAGAAGCAGCAGAGTGAGAATTTGGAGCTGGTATCAAAAGCTGGAGGGCAGTGTGAAATAAGCTCACAGGTTGCATCCCCACTTTTGGTAGAAACCTTTTAAAGAGAAATTTCTGTAGCTATCAAAAATAAAAGCAGGAGATCAATGCAATGATCTCACAAAGAAAAAGCAGGGAGAATATCCTGGGAAGGCCACGCTTGGAGCTTTCCCTGCTTCCCTTTTCAAAATGCTATGTAACATTTAAAGGTGGATTTCTGCCTCCCTACACCAGGCAAACTGGGGAACAGCAGCATGATGTTGATGTGACTCTTCACAGGATTTGAAACCCTTTTTTTTTTCCCCAAGCAAGCCTGGCATAAAATGTTGGGCAGAAAAGTACAATTAAAGCTGTTGTTGCCTAGCAAATGTCTACAAGAAAGTGCTTTTGTTTAAGGAGAACAACAAATTAAGTAGAAACCTTCTGCAAGGGCACAGTCCCCTGGGACAGCAGATTTATCTAAGGCTCACAGGGCAAAATTGCCAGAATCTCTTGTTTAAAATATAGGCAGCACATCATAGCCACACAGAGCAGAGATATTCAAGGGAATGACCCTGATAGTTCTGGCTCACAGTCAGAACTAGCTGAGTGCTTCTAGGTCTCTTGACCCCAGGGAGTTATTAGCAATATTCTTGTTTTTTTTTAAAGTCATCTTTAACATTTTGTGTCTTTTTGTTTTTAATGGATTATGAAATTACACCCCAAAGGGGGATTGGACTCCTAAGTTGTGTGGCAGTCCCTGAAACAGCAAGCTGACATCTCCAACTCCACAGCCAAGTCTGTGTGTCCATGCCAAGAAATACACCTTATGTCTACCTCCTAATGGCTATTAAATTGTCTTTAGGAAGGGATTAATGAGCTGTTTCAGCTTGTGGAGCTCACTCTTCTGCTGAAATACTTCTTTAAAATGCTTCAAACTGCCCCCTGCCCCTTCAATATCTATTCCCACCTCATCATAAAGCAACTCACTTGGCAGAACGAAGTCCCTGTGACCATGTGGCTTCTGCTGCTCACTCACAGGGATCAGATGAGTGGCATCAAAGTCCCTTAAGGAGAGCATTTTAAGAGAGGAACACAGAATAACTCTTAGCTGGACACTCAAAAACATGACCCTCAACACCAAGGCACTTGTGAAAACACTGGACTCCTGTTTGGCTTCCTTCTGCTTCCTGGGACACTTCAAGGCAAGGTTGGACGTGGCACTTGGTGCCATGGTCTGGCCTTGAGCTCTGTGGTAAAGGGTTGGACTTGATGATCTGTGAGGTCTCTTCCAACCCTGATGATACTGTGATCCTGTGATACCTATTCCCTCCAGCTCCTCTGTGCTGAACACAGGACACAACTGAATGCACTCCTCTGGCACAGCTGCATCCTTCCTTTCCATAATGATTAAG
Source organism: Pogoniulus pusillus (assembly GCF_015220805.1). Classification (NCBI taxonomy): domain Eukaryota; kingdom Metazoa; phylum Chordata; class Aves; order Piciformes; family Lybiidae; genus Pogoniulus; species Pogoniulus pusillus. Next base: position 5,533,771 of record NC_087298.1, on the reverse strand, counting down.
TGTGGAGTCCCTAATTAAGTTAGAGTTAAACCTGATTGCCCATCCAATAGCAATATATTGCAGAAACAATTCTGCCAGAAGTCCAAAGAGAGCTGTTTCTTGAGGACTTGGGGAGACACTTTTGGCCTGTTAACTACCTGCAAGCCCTTCCAGTACAGATTAAATGCAAGGACTATTCATCATTTAGCAGGGGACTGATTTATCTACCTGGAGCCTCAGTTCTGAGCCCAAATCATGAGGACTCTGCCTCTCAAGGGCTATTGCTCATATTTCATCCTTTCCTTCAGAAGCAGAGGATAATTTTTTGACCTGGGTTTCCAAGGAACTAGGACAAGAGAGAATAAATCTCATTCCTGATCATTCCAGGAGAGTTTTAGTTCACACATTCCACAGCTGGGAGTCTTTCCAGTCCATATTAAGTCTGTTGAAAGGGAAGAGTGGCATTTAAGCCAAGAGAGGCAGGATAAAATAGCTCTAAGAAAAACCCTACTCTGTCTTCCCCTATCAGCTGTGAACTGCATTAGCAACAAACTTCTGGAACACTTCTTGGAAGAAAAACCTTGAGTATATGAAAGAAAGGAAATGGTATGGAAGTTCCACAGGGATGCATATGACTAAGCTGGCTTCATACGTGGTTGAAGGACAGATACAAGCAGAGAGAATGCAAAAGATTGCTGTGAGCAGGAGACTCTGCTCCTCCATTGATGCTGACCTGTCACACCTGCTATCACTGGCAAGTCCTTGCTCTGCTGTGCCTTTTGGGCCTCGAGGAGACACCAAGTCAAAGAAGCCAGGAGGAAGGAGGCACCAAGGAAGCTGGAGGAATGGGGAAGTCCCCTCAGATGCATGCTTGACTGAACTGCATAACTCTCGTTGTGCTTCCCTGGTATCCTCTGTTACCTGCAGGCAAGGCTCATGGTTGGATGAGACCTGGTTTGGCTGCCATGGCTGTGAAATGGGCTTTTATATACATTATTGACTAAAGACAAGTCTGTCTTGTCTGTAGCCTTGTGGCTGAGGCAGCTGGCACTAGTGGGTCTTTCCTAAGACCATGAGGACATTGTCAGTGACTTCAAACTGCCCAAGAGTAGATTCAGCTTGGATGTTAGGAACAAGTTCTTTACCATGAGGGTAGTGAAACACTGGAACAGGTTGCTCAGGGAGGTGGTTGTGACTCAAGGTGAGGCTCAACAGCAACTCTGAGGACAACAGAGGACTTTGAGCAACCTGATCTAGTCAAAGATGCCCTTGCTGACTGCAGAGGAGGTCAGACTGGATGACCTTCGGAGGTGACTTCCAACCCAGACCATTCTATGATCTGTGATCAATACTGCAGAGTGGCCTCACCACTTGGGTGGCTATACTGGATGCTCCTTGCATAGACACAGTAGCAAGAAAATTAATTACCTCATTGTAAATACCTTTTTTCAGCCAGTGAAATTGTTCATCAGTACTGTCTGAAGCTTCTGATCTCATTTCTCAAGCTCTCCTGGCTTCCAGTGGTGGCAAGATGGAGCATGCAGCAGGCAGTAAACATGACTATGTGTTTGTCTCCTCCTCAGCTATTTGCAGAAATGTTGAGTTGTAGGAAGAGTTTGATTTATGTGCCTTATCTTCCTGAAACCAGATAGAACACTTCTCTTCTGTTCAAACACTGCTTAATGCATCTCTAACAGCCTTGCTTTCACGACATCAAATATACAAGAAAATAAGGAGGGGAAGGACAAACCAAGCAAACAGCTCTTTATTGCTTCCAGGTGTCCCTGGTTATGGTTGGAAGAAGAAGTGGAGAAGAAAGTGGGGTCGGAGTAGCTGGAGAGCAGCCAGACAGAGAGGAATCTGGGGGTGCCTGACCATGAGCCAGCAGTGTGCCCAGGTGGCCAGGAGAGCCAATGGCATCCTGGCCTGCATCAGGAATGGTGTGGTCAGCAGGAGCAGGGAGGTCCTTCTGCCCCTGTACTCTGCACTGGTTAGACCACACCTTGAGTACTGTGTTCAGTTCTGGGCCCCCCAGTTTAGGAGGGACATTGAGATGCTTGAGCATGTCCAGAGAATGGCGACGAGGCTGGGGAGAGGCCTTGAGCACAGCCCTACGAGGAGAGGCTGAGGGAGCTGGGATTGGTTAGCCTGGAGAAGAGGAGGCTCAGGGGTGACCTTATTGCTGTCTACAACTACCTGAGGGGTGGTTGTGGCCAGGAGGAGGTTGCTCTCTTCTCTCAGGTGGCCAGCACCAGAACGAGAGGACACAGCCTCAGGCTGTGTCAGGGGAGATTTAGGCTGGAGGTGAGGAGAAAGTTCTTCCCTGAGAGAGTCATTGGACACTGGAATGGGCTGCCCGGGGAGGTGGTGGAGTCGCCGTCCCTGGGGCACTTCAAGGCAGGACTGGACGTGGCACTTGGTGCCATGGTCTGGCCTTGAGCTCTGTGGTAAAGGGTTGGACTTGATGATCTGTGAGGTCTCTTCCAACATTGGTGATACTGTGATACTGTGATACTGTGATGCTGTGATACTGTGAGAAAGATAAAAAAATTTACAATGGGGTCCTTGGCACAAACTCAGCAGACCAAAACATTAAATGGTAGAGGAAGCAGTTCTTAACTCCTAAAGATCCCAAATACTTGAAGCATCTCTGAAATCAGAGATGAACTTCCCTGCCAGCCCTCTGCTTTCTTGAACTCTACAGTCAAAGAAACAGTCCAAGTGTTGCTAGACTCATCTGTGGAAGGCTACTGCCCATGCAGCAAACCGGTCAGAAGAGAGGACACCGTAGAGGGGTACATACCAGCTGGTGAATCATAGAACCAGAGAATGGTTTAGGTTGGAAGAGGCCTCAAAGATCATCCAGTTCCAAACCTATGGCAGGGACACCTCCCACTAGGACAGGTCACTCAAAGACTCATCCAACCTGGCCTTGAACACCTCCAGGGAGGGATCAGCCACAACCTCCCTGGGCAACCTGCACCAGTGTCTCACCACCCTCACTGGAAAGGATCCTTTCCTAACATCTAGTTTAAATCTCCCCTCTGCCAATTTAAATCCATTACTCCTCATCCTGCCATTACAAGACCTTGTAAGTAGTCCCTCCCCAGCCTTCCTGTAGCTCCCATCAAATAGTGGAAGGTTACTCCAAAGTCTCCTTGAAGCCTTCTAGTAAGACTCCATCCCCTTCACACTCAGTAATCAGGCTGCCCAAAAAGTCACCCGGTGTCATCTGGTTTGGAATAAGACAGTTATGCCACTAGCTCAGGTGACCAAGGCTGCTCATTACACCATTTTTGTGGATCTCATGCTCATTCCTGCACAAAGTTAAGGTGAAAACAGGTCTAAAGAGTCCAATTTCATTCCCCCTAGCACTGTGTTATCTCCTATGAAGTGGACAAGTAGACAAACCAAAGTGACCACATCCTCCACACATCACCCACACACGTATGAAATAGGCTGGCTCAAATGAGTTGGAAACATTCATTATATTATAACAAAATCTTCTGCTATATTTTCTTCTGCCTCCTGCAGAAGAACAGTTTCATGTTTTGCTTCAGCTTTTCCTTACTTTATAATAGTCTCCATTCTTATTTTCCTCTGTGATCTTTTCCTTCGCTGACTGATGGTAAAAACCACTCAGTTTGACAGCATTCAGGTTTGAAAATCAAGGAGTCCATAAATAAGGCTCCAGATAGACCCAAGATAGTCTCCAACAGAAATGATAACTTTTACAGGGCTGGCCAGCAACTTTTCAATAACACCTTTTGATAGGCAAATGCCACTGAGTGAGATGTGATCAGAGGCAATGATGCCTTCACAAATGAAAAGTTCAGGTGGTTTTACTCAAAAGCATTACATTTCTCTTGAAACACAGAGGGGAAGTGGGGAAAGAAAACAGAACAACATATGAAAAGGTGCAAAGAGAGTATTCCATCTGATCTGATCCAGATTGTTCTGGCCATTTATTTCCCTTGCACTGCAATTTATTTTTAACTTTACCTGATCTCCTGATTCCAGATAGCAAAAAGGTATCAGCAAGTCCTGTGCTGTAGCAGCCAGGGGGAAGAAGATGGGAAGGCTTCAAAGCAGCTGGTGCAGTCCAGGGCCCAGTTCCCTTAGAATATGAATGAGAATTAAATGCTTAATTCCTGCTAGTGGTGCTTCAAGTCCATCACTGATCCTTGCTGTAATGCAGGGGAGGAAAGAATCATAGAATCAATCAGGGTTGGAAGGGACCACAAGGATCAGCCAGTTCCAACCCCTCTGCCATGAGCAGGGGCACTCTACCTTAGATTAGGCTGCCCACAGCCTCAGCCAGCCTGGCCTTAAACACCTTCAGGGATGGGGCCTCAGCCACCTCCCTGGGCAACCCAGTCCAGCCTCTCACCACTCTCATGATCAACAACTTCCTCCTCACAGCCACTCTGACTCTCCCCACCTCCAGCTTTGCTCCATTGCCCCCAGTCCTGTCACTCCCTGAGAGCCTAAGAAGTCCCTCCCTGTTTTTTTTGTAGCCCACTTCAGATACTGAAAAGCCACAAGAAGGTCACCTGGGAGCCTCCTCTTCTCCATCCTGCACAGCCCCAACTCTTCAGTCTGTGCTCACAGCAGAGCTGCTGCAGCCTCTGAGCATCCTCCTGGCCCTGCTATGGACACACTCCAGCATCTCCACATCCCTCTTCCAGTAGGGGCCCCAGAGCTGGATTCAGTACTCCAGAAGGGGTCTCAGCAGAATGGAGCAGAGGGGGAGAATCACCTCCCTGGCCCTGCTGGCCACACTTCTCCTGCTGCAGCCCAGAATCTGGTTGTCCCTCTGGGCTGCAAGTGCACACTGAGCTCTGTCTGCACTGCACTAGAATCTCTTGAGTACAGAAGTGGAGATTATTTGAATGTTTCCTCAATGGGCATCCTTAGCTCTGTGCACTTCAGAGAAACCTGTGGCATGCAAGCAGTGCCAGGGCAGTGGAAGTGATGACAGCCAGGGTTGGGTTTTTTTCCTTCACCGGGTCTGAGCTCAGTCTCAGGCTCTCCATTCATTTATTTTTCTGCTATTCACTCGTGCCCTTTTAGACAGTGTCTGCACAATCAATAGCTTTTAGGACTCCATCTGCCTCTCTTTCTCTTTTTCCTTTTTTTTTCTTTTTAATGGGACACTTTCAAATCATAATCAGAAACACACAACCAGACGATGCTCTAAAGTAAGCTGCACTTTCTTAGAGAAACAAGCTTTTGAAAGCCTCATTTTGGTGGTTGGGTTTGGTTTTGTGGTGTATTTGTTTTATTTTGTTTGTGGGGTTGTGATTTTTTTGTGGGGGAGGGGGTGGTGAGGGTGTATTTGGTTTGGTTTTCCTACAATATAGGAATTAAAATGCTGGTTCTGGAAAAAAGCTGTTCTTCAGTTAGGAGGGTAGTTGGAGTCTCTTCTCAATCACTCCTAAGATGAATTTGCTGCCACATATGTTGTTCTGCAGCCTTTCTCTACATGTAGCCTTTCTCTAGTGCCATCCTCAGCACCCTTCTTTGGTCTGTTGTGCAGCTCCAACTCACAGGCAGCTTTGTCATTTGTCCCATGACTTTGCTCATGGGATGAATAGTGCCTGCTTCACAGGAGCAGCCCTCTCTGACATGCTCCTGAGTGCAATCAGAGGAGAGACATAATAACCAACCCAAAGCAACCAGAAAACCCCTTCTAACAACTGCCTGAAGATACTGTGGAGTCGTGCAAGAAAGCAGCACCTGGCAGAGTATTCTCTACTTGGCAACCTGAGATGTTCAGCTTCAGGCAATGGTGAGAAGTTACCTATGTGTGTATCTGGGTCTTCTCTGCTGCATGGAAGGATTCAACTCCTGGCTAGCTGAAAGCAGACAGTATTACACTGCATTAGAGAGAGACCACTCTACTGTATACAGCACTAGGAAACTGCTCTGATGCAACATCCCATGTAGACAGTGAACATTGCTTGGGGCCCTTCCTTCCCTCTATCAGCAAGTCCTTCAGATGGCACAAAATGTCATCACAGATATGTGGAGATTGTGGTATTCACAGGGCAGAGTTCTCTGACATACCCAGGGCTGACCATGGCTAGCAGTGAGTTACTCTGCTGGTAACATCTCAGGGTAGCAGGTCTGAACTTTCCCTGCAACATGCCCCTGCACGATTCTCAATTCCTACATTTGCAGCAGAGATCCAGGTATCCACTCATTTGTCCTTGACAGTTTAATTAATACCTGAACCATTCCACACTCATCTCTTGTCCTTTTCATTGAAATGTCACCTCCCAAGCCAATGTCTCCTCAGGAGCGAGAGGAAGGGGAAGAATTCTCAAGCGAAAGATTCCTGCCTTGGCTTCTGCATAAACCACCCCTTTTAAATCCTCTTTGCCAATCAGATGCTGGAATGAGAAGGAACAACCCCAACACGAGCTATAAAAAGGGTAAGAGAGAAAGAGAAGGGACATAGCAGAGGAAGAAAGTGCTTGAGTGATGTAGAGCACAGAGACAGGGAATCTGGTGCAGTGTGAGACCTTGGGATCCTCAGAGATTCTTACTAATGGTCTCTGCAAGTCTTATTATTTCATACATATTCTCCTATCTCTGACAAAGATACTGCATAAATCACTTCCTGCTGTCCCAGGCTGACCTCTTAACCTCTGAGAGATAATGAGGCACAGTACCTAGCATCTTCTAATGCTGCCAAGATCTATATCAAAGAACATTCATTCTCCACGATAACGTCTCTATTTATTAATGCAAATGCCTTTAATCTTTCCCCAGCCTCTGCTCAGCAAGCCACCTTCACTTTTATTACTGGAATTTCATTGGAATTAGGCAAATTGACTTAGTGTCCCCAGAAGGTGGATGTCACAAGGAGCTGAAGTCTGATGTGTTCCTCTTGACATTGACACTCACCTGCTGGACAGATTAGCTCCCAGGCTCATTACAGTTGGCAGGAGCTACATGTTGGGTCTTTCTGGAGGTGCTGGAGTGTTTGTATTCTTTCCATGGAGGTCAGGAAATCATTCATAATGAATATTTTCATGGCTTTTACCTCCCCCCCTCCTTTTTTCTTTCAGGGGGTGGGATGTAATATTTGCCAGCTGTCAGGGTGTAGGTTGTGATTCTTCTCTCTCAATATCGTGTGCTGCTCAAAGTCACTTTTCAGGTTGTGTCTGAGGAAAAACCTTGCAGCACAGGTCAGCTCTTCCTGCTAGCTATCAGATGTGCTGGGCTGGTTGCTTTGCTTAGCACTGCATCAGAGAACTATGCTGATTTATGCTAAATAATAAACTTTTCCAACTACAGGTTCCCAAGAACTAGGTAAAAAAGCCTTGGGCTCTCTCAAACTGAGTCCAGTTCTGAGCTCCTCAGTTCAAGAATCATAGAATCACAGAATCAACCAGGTTGGAAGAGACCTCCACGATTATCCAGTCCAACCTAGCACCCAGCCCTAGCCAATCAACCAGACCATGGCACTAAGTGCCTCATCCAGGCTTTGCTTCAACACCTCCAGGGGCAGCAACTCCACCACCTCCCTGGGCAGCCCATTCCAATGCCAATCACTCTCTCTGCCAGCAACTTCCTCCTAATCCAGCCTAGACCTGCCCTGGCACAGCTTGAGACTGTGTCCCCTTGTTCTGTTGCTGGGTGCCTGGCAGAGAGATGTTGAGATACTGGAATGTGTCACTAAAGGTGACAGGACCTTCAGTGACAATCCCATCCTGCCATATTCAAGTGGGAAACCTTTCTGGGTTAGTGTCTCGTGGCAGGAAGGTGAGAATAACATTTCACACCACACAACACACACACAAAGGAAGGTAGGAAAGGGAACACAAACTCAACTAAGCAGAATTTGAAGTGGATGGGCAAGAATGACACAGGAGATCACAGACACAAGAAAACTCTCTGCAATACAAGAGATGTGGAGGTGCTGGAGTGGGTCCAGAGGAGGGCAATGAAGCTGGGGAAGGGCCTGGAGAACAAATCTTATGAGGAGTGACTGAGGGAGCTGAGGATGGTTAGTTTGAGGAAGAAGAGGCTGAGGGGAGGTTTCATTGTTGTCTACAACTACCTGAAGGGACATCATGGAGAGGCTGCTGCTGGTCTCTTCTCACAGGTAGTTGGAGACAGAAGAAGGGGGAATGGCCTCAAGCTGAGACTGGAGAGGTTTAGATTAGATGTTAGGAAAAAGTTTTTCATGGAGAGAGTGGTCAGGGACTGGAATGAGCTGCCCAGGGAGGTGGTGGAGTCACCAGCCCTGGGTGTGTTTAAGGGTTGTTTGGATGTGGTGTTTAGGGATATGGCTTAAGGCCAATGTTGCAGAGTAGGATTCTAAGTTTGACTTGGTGATCCTAAGGGTCTTTTCCAACCTGGATGTTTCTGTGATTCTGTGATTGTGTAACTCCACAGTGTGAAGAGTTGACACAACTACTGCACTCTCTGCTCCAAGAAGTAGTGAAGGACATGATCCTGGGAAACTAGATGGCATGAAACTGCCGGATCAATTCTTTACCTCTTCCTCCAGCTGCTTCTGGCTGTACACCCAGGCAGGGTTTAGTGTCCATTAGAGCACCGTGACCCATGCATAGCATGAGAAAATCCTTTGCCTTTCAGCTCAGTTCTGTAAAACTTCCCTTCCTGCATCCTTTAGCCAGTGGATCTGTCAGGGCAGGCACCTTCTGCTATTAGGTTTCTGTAGAGAGGGCAGCACTGCAGCGTTCAGCTCTCAAATTTAATCTCTGTATGTGGCATCAATATTACTAATAAGGATTAGACATCAGCCTAGAGGAGGGAAAGAACAAATACTTCCTCCTTGTGAACTGGTATTATTGTCCCATAAAGCAATGACAGGCAAAAGTAGAAAAATCGATGTAAGAAACTGAAGAACCTGGCCTGAACTCCAATTTGGCCTGTGATCCAACCTGGCACCTATTCTTCTCTTGCTTTTCAAACCTAAGTCCTGCCAACATCAATGGAAGCTCTTTGCAATTATGGGAGGAGGTGTGGGGGGGGGGGAGGGGAATCTAACACACTCCCTGAGGCTGCAGCTCTCTCACCTTTTCCTTTCTTGGCCACCAACTGCTGAAAGAGTGACCTTGTTTTCATTAGGAGGAACACCTTGTGAATGAATACAGGATGTCAGATGGAAACAGAAGCAAACAGGGTGAAGAAATCATTAGACAAAGTTTCAACCCGGCAGAGGAAGACATTCATTATCTCACAACTAGTCCCTATGAGCTTTAATTAAAGAGACCAAGTGGTTTGTACATAAACTGCCTAATATGGTGCCTTAAAATCACACTGAATATGAAGCCAAAGTTTTCCTACTCCAAACAGGTTTTTTTTTCCTGTCACTACTCCACCACATGGCCAATTCCTCCTTGAAAGCTGGGAGACAGAACAGTTTGGAGGGCGCAGGGCCACAAGAAAACCTGTTCTTGGGGGGACTCCTGGCCCAGTTTTGCAGCCTCCAGAGATTTAGATATTTCAGAACAACCACCAGAGTTTTCAGTGGGTGTTTGGGTGGAATTAAATCTGCAAACACTTCAGCCTTCCTGACTTTGTGAGTGGAGAAAAATCACGATGAATAAAGCAGCTCTCTGGAGCTCTCAATTGGATTGTGACACAGATGGCAATTTTTGATGCCTTCGGATTGATCCTCCTCCCAGATCCACCACCAACTCCACCCCCTGCAGGCAGAAGTCCATTGACTAAGAATGAGCTCCTCTGAAGCACTTGGGAGGCACTAAGGACATTTTAAAGACCTAGAACAGTCCCTGGAGGTGTTCAAGCAAAGCCTGGATGAGGCACTTAGTGCCATGGTCTGGTTGACTGCATAGGGCTGGGTGCTAGGTTGGGCTGGATGAGCTTGGAGGTCTCTTCCAACCTGGTTGACTCTATGATTCTATGACTCTATGTCCTTATAGTGAGAGGAAGTTTATTCTGCTGAAGAGGTGAGGCTTGTCTGTACCCACACAATTAACAATTATCCACAGTCATCAATCCATACTGCACAGGCAGGAGCAGGAAACCTTCCCTGTGCAGTGTGTGTAATTGCTCAGTCATTGGCAAAAAGCAAATTTAGGACTTTTAGATTGAGTAACATGGATTTCATAGAATCATAGAATCAACCAGGTTGGAAGAGACCTCCAAGATCATCCAGTCCAGCCTAGCACCCAGCCCTGGTCAATCAACTGGACCATGGCACTAAGTGCCCCAGCCAGGCTTTTCTTCAACACCTTCAGGCATGGCTACTCCACCACCTCCCTGGGCAGCCCATTCCAATGCCAATCACTCTCTGACAACAATTTCCTCCTAACATCCAGCCTAGACCTGCCCTGACACAACTTGAGGCTGTGTCCCCTTATTCTGTTGCTGCTTGCCTGGCAGAAGAGCCCAACCCCACCTGGCTACAGCCTCCCTTCAGGTAGTTGCAGACAGCAATGAGGTCTGCCCTGAGCCTCCTCTTCTGCAGGCTGCACACTCCCAGCTCCCTCAGCCTCTCCTCATAGGGTTTGTGTTCCAGGCCCTTCACCAGATTTGTTGCCCTTCTCTGGACACCTTCCAGCACCTCAACATCTCTCTTGGATTGAGGAGCCCAGAACTGAACACAGCACTCAAGCTGTGGCCTGAGCAGTGCTGAGCAAAGGGGAAGAATATCAGGAAATTTCTACAACCTGAACTAACTGAAGAAAGCCTCCTTTAATCTGCACATGCATGACCTAACCTCAAGCCAGAGCTGCCTATGGTTGTTTAAGGACTTTGTTTTGTCCTGGTGACCGATGCCATGGCAGACACCCCCTAGCCATGCCTCTCCAGGATGGGATACTGACTTGTGGATCACACCTGTAAGCTCAGTCAGAAAGGGAAGCACAGGCAGGCATTCAGGAACATTTTGTCAAACAAATGCATGAAGTAAGGATCATTTGAGGCTGATTCACCTCTGTGTAACATACATGGAGGGGGAGGTGTATTTAAATCTGGGTATGCATATGTGTGTCTGTGCGTTTGCCTTGACTGCATGAATCACCCTACCTGCTCTAGCCTGAACCAGCAAGACTGATAATAAGCCTGGTGGTGGTGATTCAACCAAAGCTAGCACATCTGTCACTGAGCAACAGCCTGCCAGCTTTGTCATCAGGGGAAATACAACTGAATAACAATGTAGTAAAGGTAAAGCGGCTTCCACAGAGCTCTCTGCCAAATTAAATACAAGGTACACTAAAGAAACAGCAACAAAAAAAGCAACACAAATACATAACCTAACCCCTCTTGAATACAAATCCCTCAGCAATGGGTACTCCGTGGCTAAAGGCACACCACAGCTGGAGTCTGAGCAGCTTGTTCAGGAGGTGGGAGTGGGGGATGGATGTGAGTGGATGGGTGAGTGGTGAGGATGCTGACAAGCAGCCAGCTCTGGGAACATGAAATCTTCTCTGTGCCAACAGCCAAATAAGGAATTGCAGGGGAGGAGGAGATGGCTTTCTGACTAATATTTCAAGGCCTGAGTCTCTAGTGCCATCTGGTCACTTGGCAGTGCTCTTGGCAATGCAGAGGAGCTATAACCCCATTCAAAGTGGTCTCAGAGGGATTTCCCTGCGGTGCAAAAGGCTTCTGCAGTGCTTGCAGGAGACTCTAACGTGGAGAGAAAAGGCAAAACTGCTGGAGGGGCTTGGCCCCCAGGCCTTGGCAGCTGGACTATCTTCAACAGCCAGTTAAGAGTCAGCAGCTCTGATGGCAGCCCAACCTGGCTGGCATCTGTTGCCACTGCCTCCAGGTAGCCACATGTAAAAACTACCCTGGGATATGCAATGCCACTCCTCCTTCCTTCAACTCACACCCAGCACAGGGCAGAGTGGTGGGAAATTCACCCTGGGATATGCAATGCCACTCCTCCTTCCTTCAACTCACACCCAGCACAGGGCAGAGTGGTGGGAAATTCACCCTGGGATATGCAATGCCACTCCTCCTTCCTTCAACTCACACCCAGCACAGGGCAGAATGGTGGGAAATTCACCCTGGGATATGCAATGCCACTCCTCCTTCCTTCAACTCACTCCCAGCACAGGGCAGAATGGTGGGAAATTCACCCTGGGATATGCAATGCCACTCCTCCTTCCTTCAACTCACACCCAGCACAGGGCAGAGTGGTGGGAAATTCACCCCATAGCAGCTTATGAAGGCCCTGCAGCAGAAATTAATTTCCTAGGTAGCATCAGAGAGTCCATTTGTAGCCTGTGGAGTGATGGAAAGTATTTGTCACCATATGGATGGCTTCAACTCTGAGGGTGAAATTCTAGGGCACTGTTTCTTTTCCCCTGTTAGCTTGTATGGATGGATTCTGGGTCCATTCTTGCACAGAAACTGCGTTGAATGGACTCATAGAGCAATTTCATAGACTCCCAATTCTGCCTACAAGGTAATGTCAGCACATAGGGCTGTGAACTGAGAACCCAAGCCAAAGGAAAGCATGGAGTGAGACATCTGCAGAGATTAATCTCTGGCCAATGTGGTGCCTATCCACAAGAAGGGTCACAAGGAGAGCCCAGAAAATTCCACACCCATCAGCCTGACCTCAGTGCCATGCAAGATAATGGAGCAGATCATCCTGAGTGTAATCACAGAGCACCTACAGGATGGCCAGGGGATCAGATCCAGCCAGAATGGATTTAGGAGGGGCAGGTCCTGCTTGACCAACTTGATCTCTTTTTATGACCAGGTGACCCACCTGGTGGATGTGGGGAAGAGTGTGGATGTAGTTTACCTGGACTTCAGCAAAACTTTTGACACCATCTGCCATAGCAAACTCCTGGCCGAGAGGGCAGCCCTTAGCTTGGACAGGGACACTGTGCAGGGTTAAGAACTAGCTGGATGGTCAGGCACAGAGAGTGATAGTGAATGGTGCCACGTCCAGTTGGTGGTCAGACACTAGTGGTGTGCCCCAGGGATCAGTGCTGGGACCAGCCCTGTTCAATATCTTCATTGGTGATCTGGAGGAGGGGAAGGAGTCCAGCATCAGTAAGTTTGCAGCCAACATGAAGTTGGGAGCAGGTGTCAATCTCTTAGAGGGCAGGAGAGCTCTGCAGAGGGACCTGGACAGGCTGGACAGATGGACACAGTTCAGTGCCATGGGTTTTGACAAGGCCAAGTGCAGGGTTCTACACTTTGGCCACAACAACCCTGAGCAGTGCTACAGGCTGGGGACAGAGTGGCTGAGAGCAGCCAGGCAGAGAGGAACCTGAGGGTGCTGGTCAAGAGCTGAAGATGAGCCAGCAGTGTGCCCAAGTGGCCAAGAAGGCAAATGGCATCCTGGCCTGGATCATGAGCAGTGTGGCCAGCAGGACAAGGGAGGTTATTCTGCCCCTGTGCTCAGCACTGCTCAGGCCACACCTTGAGTGCTGTATCCAGTTCTGGGCTCCTCAATTCAAGAGAGATTTTGAGGTGCTGGAAGGTGTCCAGAGAAGGGCAGCAAGGCTGGGGAGGGGTCTGGAGCACAGCCCTGGGAGGAGAGGCTGAGGGAGCTGGGGGTGTGCAGCCTGCAGAAGAGGAGGCTCAGGGCAGAGCTCATTGCTCTTTACCTGAAGGGAGGCTGTAGCCAGGTAGGGATTGAGTTCTTCTGCCAGGCAACCAGCAACAGAACAAGGGGACACAGTCTCAAGTTGTGCTGGAGGAGGTCTAGGCTGGATGTTAGGAGGAAGTTGTTGCCAGAGAGAGTGATTGGCATTGGAATGGGCTGCCCAGGGAGGTGGTGGAGTTGCTGTCCCTGGAGGTGTTGGAGCAAAGCCTGGATGAGGCACTTAGTGCCATGATCTGGCTGATTGTCTAGGGCTGGGGGATAGGTTGGACTGGATGAGCTTGGAGGTCTCTTCCAATCTGGCTGATTCTATGATGCTAAAGAAGTCTGGTGGACCATCAACCTGTCAGTTACAAACTAAACTTAGTCATAAACAAAACAAAACAAAACAGAACAGGTAGAAAGGGAGGAAAAGAGGCTTATAGTGGAGACACTTCTCTGTCTGCAGAGGAGTTCTTTTAGGGCATTTCATTTGCAGCATCCTATTTCTTTACAGAACAAAATCCTGTTTCTTCATGGAAAGAAATCCTATTTCTTTGCAGCTTTCTTCTCTTGTGCTTTTGTTCCCATTTACCTTTTTCTTACCTAACCAGAGGGGCATTAAAAAAAAAAAAGAAAAAGACAACCCAACAACCCAACCCAACACCTCTTAAACATTTGTGTTTAGCATTTACTTGGCTTTTGAAAGCGCTGCAGGGATGGAGATAAAAACAGAGCCACGTGCACACAAAACTAGTGAGAGCCCTCCTGGCTAGAGCAGGAGGTGAAATAAACCCCCTGGACTATTTCAAGACGAGACAGATTTGCAAGAGCTACAACACAAAACCCACGACAATCAACACAGCAACAGTTCTGCCAGGCTGAAAGGAAGCCCTCCTGCAAATTTCATCTGAAAACATGTCGTGCAATTGCCTCTCCCAAGCATGTAAACAGCCCTGCTAAGCAGTTCCAGCTGAGTCACTATTGCAGGCCAGTCGATGCTTCTCCCTCCCCTGCTTCTCTCCTCTTCCCGCTGGCTCTTGGCAGAAAGCAGAGAGATCAATGCATTCTGCCCAGGCTCTTGAACATGCTGCAAATATTCAGGCTAATGAACAGTGTTAGATGGAAATGGGAGACAATAAAGCCCGTGGTGTTAGTGCAGCACAGGTTTTTTCTCATTCTTTTCCAAAGCTGAAAGATAAATAGTAAGCAGAGAGAGGCGAGGGGGCAGAGAAAGGTGCAATGTGGCCAAGGTGGGCAGGATGCAGAAGGACCCCTGCACAAATCATATCAAGACAGCAAACTCACTGAATGGTGAGGAAAAGGGTAAAAATAAAGAGCATCAATACTTTTTGGTGGTGTCACAGCACTGGGTGTTCCCATGAGGAGTTCGCCAGTCTCAATGGAGCAATGGACACAACCACAAGGCTTTTAAATACCTCTAGAGATGGTGACTCCACCACCTCCCTGAACAGCCTCTTCCAATCCTTCATAATCTCCTTCATAATCTCCTGCATCTGCAGAAGTGTGGCCAGCAGGGCCGGGGAGGTCATTCTCCCTCTCTACTGCACTCTGCTGAGACCTCACCTGGAGTACTGCATCCAGTTCTGGAGCCTCTGTTACAAGAGGGATGTGGAGATGTTGGAGTGTGTCCAGAGAAGGGCCAAGAGGATGCTCAGAGGGCTGCAGCAGCTCTGCTGTGAGCACAGACTGAAAGAGTTGGGGCTGTGCAGGCTGGAGAAGAGGAGGCTCCTAGGTGACCTTCTTGTGGCTTTTCAGTATCTGAAGTGGGCTACAAAAAAGCTGGAGAGGGACTTTTTAGGCTCTGAGGAAGTGACAGGACTGGGGGGAATGGAGCAAAGCTGGAGGTGGGGAGATTCAGAGTGGATGTGAGGAAGAAGTTGTTGAGCATGAGAGTGGTGAGAGGCTGGACTGGACTGGGTTGCCCAGGGAGGTGGCTGAGGACTCATCCCTGGAGGTGTTTAATGCCAGGCTGGATGAGGCTGTGGCCAGTCTGATCTAAGGCAGAGTGTCCCTGCCCATGGCAGAGGGGTTGGAACTAGCTGATCCTTGTGGTCCCTTTCAACCCTGACTGATTCTATGATTATGTGAAGAATTTTGTCCTGATATCTAACCTAAACCTCCCCTGGAACAACTTAAGGCCATTTCCTTTCGTCCTGTCACTTGTTGCACGTGAGAAGAGACCAACCTCCACCTCAGTCCAAACTCCATACAAAGAGTTGTGGAGCAATGAGATCTCCACTCAGCCTCCTCTTCTCCACATTAAGCAACCTCAGTCACTCCTCACCAGACCTGTTCTTCAGACCCTTCATGAGCTTCACTGCCCTTCTCTGCACCTGCTCCAGCACCTCAAAGCTCTTCTTGAAGACATTCAAAACCCACCTGGACAAGTTCCTGGGTGATTTCCTCTAAGTGATCCTGCTTTAGCAGGGAGGTTGGATGAGGAGAGCTTCAGAGGTCCCTTCCCAGCCCTGCCATTCTGTGGTATGTTTTATGTACACTAATATTTCACATGCACACAAATTCTTTTCTAACCTCAATGATCTTTTCATTCTATGAGGCAATGCTTTACTGGTGGTGCTGGACCCACTTTCAGCCAACTACTCTGCAGGGCTATACTCTTTAGACCCATGCCCATTCCTCCCCTTCCCTAGCTGCAAGCATCAGAATTGATTGCTCAAGATAGCCTGTTCCTAACACACCTACCTCGTGTTCATCTAAAACCAATAAAGATAAAGGAGGAGGTTTGGAGCAATTCAATCCAATTCCTGAGCCAGAGAACAGCCATGCCTTTGCCTCGTGGGGGCTTCAGCACTGGGTAAGGTCATCAGAACACGGTGTCTGGTTTTCTGCCTTGGGCAATGGCCTACATCTGACACTTCAGAGAGGAGTGAAAATAAACCCATAATGCACTTAAGTCAGATGTCTGCTGCTGTATTTGGATTGGGAAGATTTGTCTCTAGTAATATTGCTGCAAGAATCACAGCTGGAGGAAGTATCCCTTCCTGAGACCGTGCTCCAAAAGGTGTCCTTTGCCTGCATCAGTCACTAGGAAGCTCATCAGCAGAGGTTTACAGAATATGGCTTTTTATTTCCCTACCATGAAGACTAACAGTTGTGTAAGCAGCTTTTTTCTCCCTTTGTCAGTGTGTCTGTGTTTAGAACCAGAGAAGTGCAGAGGTTGGGAGACACCATCAAGTCTAACCACTCACCTAGACCTCTCAATCCTGCCACTACTGTTAAGCCACTACCCCTAAACCACGTCCCTCAGCACCACATCCACATGACTTTTAAATACCTCCAGGGATGGTAACTCCATCACCTCTCTGGACAGCCTCTTCCAGTCCTTCATAATCCTTTCTGTGAAGAATTTTGTCCTGATATCTAACCTAAACCTCCCCTGGAACAACTTAAGGCCATTTCCTTTTGTCCTGTCACTTGTTACATGTGAGAAGAGACCAACCTCCACCTCAGTCCAAACTTCACATAGAGAGTTGTGGAGCAATGAGATCTCCACTCAGCCTCCTCTTCTCCACATTAAACAACCCCAGTTCCCTCAGTCATTCCTCACCAGACCTGTTCTTCAGACCCTTCATGAGCTTCACTGCCCTTCTCTGCACCTGCTCCAGCACCTCAAAGCTCTTCTTGGAGTGAGGAGTCCAAAACTGAGTACAGTCCTGAAGGTGTGACCTCACCAGCATCAAGCAGAGAAGGACAAGCACATGAATAAAACCATCACTGCTCTTTTCCCTTCCAATTCTTTTCAGCTGGATGATTTTCCAGAATCAATATCTCAGGATAAGATGGATTACTGGAGAGCCAGGAATGCCTACAGGTGTCTTCAGAAGAAGCAGATGAAACAGAACTTCTGTTGCAAACATTTCTGGAAACAAACCAGTCTGGAAGGTGAAAAGGAAGGAGAAGCACTGATAATATTTGTGGTTTCCTACCCTATCCTAAACCAAATTGTTCTGAGGAAATTCTTGGTTTGAAAATACTGTGCTGCCTTCGTGCCATGCCTTCCTTCCAATGTCATCACTCTTCCTGTTGTAGTAATCAGGTCTGTTGCCCTGGCATCAGAAGTATCTCTGCTATGCCTTCAAGCATCAACTGTTGAGACCATATCTACCACTGAGAGGTTATTTGGGATCCAAACTCCCGAGTTTCAGCTCCCTTCTGCCACAAGTGACTTTTCATTAAGTAAATGAACTGCAACCCACTGGTTTATGCTAAAACCAGCCAGGTGCAGGCACCAAACCTTAGGTTGGATTAGAAGTAGGTTTCTGGAAGAGAAAGGTAAGAAAAGTGGAGACCATATGCAGCTAAGGGGAGAACAGCAGCATCTTGTCTCTTGGTTTAGAGCAAGATGATTTGCCATGAAATATGACTGCTTCAGGACGCATCATTGCATCATTCAGCAGAGCTCTTAGACTGTTGGCCTCACTCATCTATTTTCACACAGAGACTAGACTGCAAACCTCTTTGGGGAACAAAAAAGGGGAAAAAGAAAGGAGTCTGTTTTCCTATCAGTTTTTGCAGATGTGTTTTATCTCCTTTTTTCTCACCAAAGAAACCCACAGAGGACCCCAACAAAAATAAAAAAGCCCACAGATGCACTTGACATATCCTTTACTTGTGCACATAGATCTGGTACAGAGTAGCTGAATGTGAGACAGCAGTGTGCCCAGGTGGCCAAGAGGGCAAATGGCATCCTGGCCTGGACCAGGAACAGTGTGGCCAGTAGGACAAGGGAAGTTATTCTTCCTCTGTACTCAATACTGGACAGGCCACACCTTGAGTGCTGTGTGCAGTTCTGGGCTCCTCAATTCAAGAGAGATGTTGAGGTGCTGGAAGGTGTCCAGAGAAGGGCAGCAAGGCTGGAGAGGGGTCTGGAGCACAGCCCTGTGAGGAGAGGCTGAGGGAGCTGGGAGTGTGCAGCCTGCAGAAGAGGAGGCTCAGGGCAGAGCTCATTGCTGTCTACAACTACCTGAAGGGAGGCTGTAGCCAGGTGGGGTTGGGCTCTTCTGCCAGGCAATCAGCAACAGAACAAGGGGACAGAGTCTCAAGTTGTGCCAGGGGAGGTCTAGGCTGGATGTTAGGAGGAAGTCGTTGGCAGAGAGAGTGATTGGCATTGGAATGGGCTGCCCAGGGAGATGGTGGAGTCACCAATCCTGGAGGTGTTCAAGCAAAGCTTGGATGAGGCACTTAGTGCCATGGTCTGGTTGCTTGGCCAGGGCTGGGTGCTAGGTTGGACTGGATGATCTTGGAGATCTCTTCCAACCTGGTTGATTCTATATATGCATAAATAACTCATGTTTTGACTCAGAGTCTTTCAAACAACCTACCTGACAAAACAGACATGTGTTTGAGTAACATTGGCTGAGTTATTGCATACACAAACCCAGCCCATGCTTGTAAAAAGGCAGGTGTGTACTAACAACCCTTAACATCTCTTTCCTTTCCTAGGAAACCTTTGCACTCCACTACACACTGGGGGGAGACTCGCAAAGGGGCTTGCAACTTTCTTGCTTACCATTCTGCCATCAGAACATCCCACATAATCAGAGCATGTAAAATAAGAAAGAACATTAGAAACAAGAAAGTCATTGAGGTGTTGGAGCATGTTCAGAGAAGGACAATGAAGCTGGTGAAGAGACTGGAGAACAGCTCTGATGAGGAGCAGCTGAGGGAACTGGTGATGTTTAGTCCGGAGAAGAGGAGGCTGAGGGGAGAGCATCTTAAGCTCAACAACTTCTTGAAAGAAGGTTGGAGTGAGGTAGGTGTTGGTCTCCTTTCCCAGATAACCTGTGATAAGATGAGAGGAAATGGCCTCAAGTTGTGCCAGGGAATTTCTAGGTTAGACTTTAGAAACAGTTTGCTTACTGAAAGCTTGGTCAGGCATTGGAAGAGGCTGCCCAGGGAGGTGGTGAGGTCACCACCCCTGGAGGCATCCAAACCACATGTAAGCATGGTGCTACCAAGACATGGGTTAATGAGCATCCTTGTGTCGGGCTGACAGTTGGACTTGATGATCTCTGAGGTCTTTTCCAACCTTAATGATTCAGTGATAAATGTGATCTTCAGTTAGTTTTGAAATCTGCTCACAAATCCTGCTTCATTTTAAGGAGCAGCAGTCTCTGACTGCCTGCATGGGGGGAGTGGAGTCATTGCCAAGATACACAGCATGGACTTGGGTGACATGAGGACAATTTTTGTTTGCTGCAAAGCTGATGAAACTTCAGGCCACTGCAGTGCTCTACAGTGATACTTGTTGAAAGGATTGAACAAGCACCTCCACAAGGTTATTTTCTCAATGCCACTGTGTTGGCTAAAGCCAAAACTTTCATATCTTCACTGCTGCCTGAGATCACAAGCCCATAGAATCATAGCATCAGCCAGGTTGGAAGAGACCTCCAAGATCATCCAGTCCAACCTAGCACCCAGCCCTGGCCAAGCAACCAGACCATGGCACTAAGTGCCTCAGCCAGGCTTTGCTTCAACACCTCCAGGGACAGTGACTCCACCACCTCCCTGGGCAGCCCATTCCAATGCCAATCACTCTCTCCGGAAACAACTTCCTCCTAACATCCAGCCTAGGCCTCCCCCAGCACAACTTGAGGCTGTGTCCCCTTCTCCTGTTGCTGCTTGCCTGGCAGAAGAGCCCAACCCCACCTGGCTACAGCCTCCCTTCAGGTAGCTGTAGACAGCAATGAGCTCTGCCCTGAGCCTCCTCTTCTGCAGGCTGCACACCCCCAGCTCCCTCAGCCTCTCCTCACAGGGCTGTGCTCCAGGCCCTCTCCAGCCTTGCTGCCCTTCTCTGGACACCTTCCAGCACCTCAACATCTCTCTTGAATGGAGGAGCACAGAACTGCACACAGCACTCAAGGTGTGGCCTGACCATGTTAGCAAAGGTGTCCTAAAGCACGTCACAAACACAACTGCATTCAGCTGAGCAGCTGTATCTTTCCTTTGTCTCATCCACTGAGGTTTTAAGTTGTGGGAATGTGTAATATTTAGCTGAGAAGGGGTCTGGTGCTGATGTCAACCACTCTGAGTGCTAATATACACACTCATTTCATATTCACATGCCCATGTGTGGCCTTCTCCTGTCACTTCATTTTGCAGAAGAACAAGTTCCATCAGTTGCTAATCTGTTGAATAAGTTATTCCAGAATTGTCAAGGAGGTTATTTTTCACCTCTTCCTCTGAATCAAAATGACTTGGGTAAGAGAACAAATTACACAGAAAATTATCATTTTTATACCTGACTCAGAAAAAAAAAATAAATAAAAGGAAGATTTTTTTTTTCTTTTAATGTTTCTCATAGAATTAAAATTTTGGAGACAATTTGCTACTTCAAATTTTACTTCCATCGTGTTGCAACTCTAGATTTTAGTAGGCAAATGATCCGTTTGGGTTACTTTGGAGTAGAATAATACATTAGCAAACAATGGCCACAGACTTCTGCATTCATTGCAGTGTGAACTGCCATAATAAATGCAGCTGGGACTTTTTATGTTATCAAAATAGTGAAGTGATAGCAAAACAAAATCTAAGTTCCTTCATTTCAATTATACCCAGCTGGAACTCTCATTGAAGCAGCCTCATTTGAGCAAAATATTTTGCTTTTGACAAAGCCACAGTTTCTGGAACATGATATTTGCAAAAGATGTTTGTGGTGCCTTCAACTCTTCGTCACTAATATTGATCATGGTTTGAGTTCTGACTGAAAGAAAATACAACTACATGAAAGGAGGTTGGAGCCAGGAGGGTGTTGGAGTCTCCTCCCAAGTAGCAAGTGATGGGATGAGAGGAAATGGCCTCAACTTGCTCCAGGAGAGGTTTAGGTTGGGTATTAGGAAAAGTTTAGTTATTGAAGGAGTGGTCAGGCATTGGAACAGGCTGTCCAGGGAGGTGATGGAGTCACCATCCCCAGAGGTGTTTAAAAAACATGAAGATGTGACACTTCTGGACATAGTTTAATGTCCATGGTGGTGTCAGGTTAGAATCATAGAATCAGTCAGGGTGGAAAGGACCACAAGGATCATCTAGTTGCAACTCCCCTGGCATGGGCAGGGACATTTCACACTAGATCAGGCTGTCTACAGCCTCATCCAGCCCGACCTTGAACACCTTCAGGGATTGGGCTTCCACCACCTCTCTGGACAACCCATTCCAGGGTCTCACCACCCTTACGGTGGGAAAGGTTGCCAGTTGGACTCGATCTTGGAGGTCTTTTCCAGCCTAGATGACTCTAATTCTCTCCCAGTCATTGCTTTACAGGGGGGCACATGCAATGCAGCAGCTGCTGTCCTGTAGGGCAGAGCTCCCCACATCTCCCAGTGGCACAAGCTGCCTCCAAGCCATCCTCCCCACCAAAGAGTATTTTATAGCTCTCCTGCAACCTTCAGCTGGCTGAAGTGGCCTTTTACCTCAGGCTGTAGCAGCTCTTGGATTTAGATGGAAAGGTCTGAGAGTTCAGTCCCCAGTGCTGGTGACTCACACGTCGCCAGGCAGTTATAAATCCTGGTGAACTTTTGAACGCAGAGCTGTTTGTAAACTGCAAAGCAGCTCAGCTAGCCTGGGGCTCTCCCAGCACAAACAGGCAGCTCACCAGGAGCACAGCAACTCCAGAACTGGCCAAGTCCTCAGAACCTGGGGACGTGCTGCCTGTACTTCTCTCTCCCACACTCCTGCAGCAAAGCCAACTGATGTTTTCCTTGCTCTTTCTTGCCACAAAACAGATACAATTCCTTTGCTTGCTTACTGCTATTGCCCTAGGGACGGTGCCCACAACAAATACACAGCAAATAGAAACGTTACTTATGAAGGAGGAGTGCTAAGACACCATGAAAGAATATCAAAGAGTGAGACAGAGGAGTGAAAAAAAAAACAGAGAAAAAGAGGAGAAAGAGAGAAGTCTGGAAATGAATGCTTCTCTTGTCTCAGTGTCCCCATGGTGATGTGAAAAGTCATTAAACACCTCAACAGACTTGCACAGTAGAGTAAACAGGACCAGCTAATAGGACAAAGGCACCAGCACTTTATCTCTTGCCTCTCTTTCGATTCAGAGCAATGAAGGTTACACATTCTCGCAGCATCCTCCTGTGTTTTTAATATTCTCCTATCAGCAAGATAAAATGCTCCTCAGTCCTTTCCTTGAAAATGGTTTATTGCAAGAAAAATACCCCCCAAAAAAAGTGCCTTGCTCTCCCTGCTCAGAGGATTTCAAAGGCAGAGTTGTTGTTTTCCTCCCTGCTCCCCACCCCAACCCCAGCCCCAGCTTGAGAAGCCTTGCTTGCAAAACAAACTGAGCTTTCAACTTGTGGGTGATTTGACTGTAATTATTTGAAGAAGCAGTGTGTGTCTCTTTCCCTGCTTAATTAAACTTTCCAGATCATACCTAAGAGAACCAGACAATGGGGGGAAAAAATGCTGCAGTAAACATTTCACATTTGGAAGAACTTGGTGAAAATATCTGATATAAGGCATGGTTCAACTAGAAATCGTGCCAGGGGAGGTTTAGGTTGGAAAACAGAAAGCATTTCTTTACTGAAAGGGTGGTCAGACATTGGAACAGGTTGCTCCAGGAGGTGGTGGAGTAACCATCCCTGGAGGTGTTCACAGGCTCACAGGATGTCAGGGGTTGGAAGGGACTCAAAGAGGTCATCGAGTCCAACTCCTTTGCCAGAGCAGAACCACACAGTCTAGCTCAGGTCACAGAGGAACACATCCAGACAGGTCTTGAAAGTCTCCAGGGGAAACTCCACAACCTCTCTGGGCAGACTGTTCCAGTCCTCTGGGACCCTTACAGTAAAGAACTGCCCCCTTGTCTTGAGGTGGCACCTCCTGTGCTGCAGCTTCCATCCCTTGCTCCTTGTCCTATCCTAGGGAGCAGTGAGCAGAGCCTGTCCCCCCCTCTCCTGCCCCCCAGCCCTCAGATGTTTGTAAACACTTATTAAATCCCCTCTCAGTCTCCTCTTCTCTTCTCCAGCCTAAACAGTCCCAGGTCCCTCAGCCTCTCCTCACCAGGCAGTGCTCCAGTCCCCTAATCTTCCTTGTAGCACTCTGACGGACCCTCTCCATCAGATCCCTGTCCCTCTTCAACTGGGGAACCCATAACTGAACACAGTCCTCAGGATGAGGTCTCACCAGGGCAAAATAGAGAGGCAGAAGAACCTCCTTTGATTCAAGAAACCTGTTCAAGAACCAAACCTGTTCATGAACCAAACATGTTCAAGAACCATGTGGGCATGGCACTGTGAGATATGGTTTAATGGTCATGGTGGTTTAGCTGAGACTTGGACTCGATCTTAGAGGACTTTTCCAGCCAAAGCAATTCTCTGATTCCATTCTATGAAACCTGAACTCCAAGTTCAGGGAACATCTGGATGATGCTCTAAATCATATGATTTAGTTTTAGGTAGTCCTGTGAGGAGCAGGAACGTGGAGCCAATGATCCTCATGAGTCTGTTTCAAGTGGATACAGTCTGTGATTTGGTGTCCTTTCCTTGGACTCCTTGCCAAAAATAAAAGAGCCAACAGAAGAACTTCTCTGAAAACCTATATATTAATTCCCTCTGGAATCTTCTGTGAGCAATGGTGAGGAACATGACCAGAGGAGTAGAAAGTGGAATTAGACAGAGAGAAGCTTCACCACAGAGTGTTGTTGTTGTCAATAATGATGATAATGATTGTATTTTTCTTATGAGAAGCCACTAAGAGCAATCAAAAGTGACCCTCTACTGTGCTGCATCCTGCACAGAACTCACTCAGAATCCAAATGGAATAAAAGCCCATTTAGGAAAACAAACAAGTAAATACCCACTGAGAAGGAAGGGCCTTGGCAGAACTGGACAGGAAGGGCTGAAGGACTTGGGTCCAGCAGCACAGAGCTCTAAATTCAGGGTATAAATACTTCTTTCTGTGAGAGAATGTGGATATAAATCTCCTCTCAAATCCTCCAGAAAGACAATATAATGTCACTGCAACACTCCAGAGAACACTGAGGTAATCCTCAGTCCACTATGTCCTTTTTTGCTTGCAGACCTCCTGTTTGTGCTCCTATTCAAGCTTCCATTCTCTTCCAATGTGCATTTTTAGGCAGTCCCTTCTTACTTCCTCCCTTCGTGCCAATAGAAAGCCACTTCTAACATGCTTCATGGTGAGAGGACCTTTGAATTACAGGGGAATATTGTTCCATTGCTGTACTGCATAAACCAGGCTACACCACAGCCAGTTGCCAAGGGCTTGTTCCTAGATAATTAAGAAAGTTTCAATCACATCTACAACTTCTTGTTGCTATAAAAGCAGAGTTCATTAAAACAGAACAAACCAAACAAAAACTCAACCAAAAAAAGCCCAACCAAACCCCCCAAAAGCTCAATAAGAATATTTTACCCCCCCAAAAAAAACACCCAACAAAAATATTTTACCCCAAAAAACACCCAAGAAGAATATTTTACCCCAAAGCACAAGTGCTGCTGGAAGCTCTTCAGCATTCATTTCTCTCCCATAGAGTCTGAGAATGGTTGTCTACCTGGGGAAGCTTACTAGCAAGCAAGGTCTGAGGATGACAGTGCTTTAGAACTGCTACCTGCTCACCTGTTTATTCCACATCACACTTGACCAGTGCTGCCTTCAGAAAACAGCAGAGACCCAGAGTTGGCACTGCAAACCTCATTCTTCCTCACTGCTTCTTTCAATGCTGCTTTTTAAGTCAATGTTGTCAGCAGAGAAATAATTTTATCTCCAAGGATGCGTTTCGGCTCTGCCTTCAATGCAGCTGTCCCTCAGCTGCCCAGAAAGCTGACTCTGAGTGAGTTCTGCTTCCATTCCTTACCAAGGACAACGGAGGTTTAGAAGATGCTGATGGTCCTTGACCAGCAGTATTAAGACACTAAATTACGCTGACATGGCCCATAAATCGCTAAATGAGGGACTCCCAGACACTGATGTGGTGTGAGGTGAATGACTACAAGGGCTGCCCGTTTGCTGAGGCTCAGGGTGGAAAACACAGCAGATGAAGGATGAACTGAGTGCCTTGCACATCAGTGAGCCCTCCTTGCAAGAAGAAAACATTGATGTGGAAATGAATGCGGCAATGGAGAGGCTGTGTTCTGCTGGCTGTTATTTCAGAGTATCCTAGAACAGCTTGAGTTGGAAGGGATATTAAAGACTGTCTAGTTCCAACCTCTTTGCCATGGACAGGGACACCTCCCACTACATTTGGAAATGATGCTATCCAGAGGGACCTGGACAGGCTGCAAAGGTGTGTCCAGGTCAACCTCATGACATTCAGCAAGGCCAAGTGTAAGGTCTTGCACCTGTATCAGTGCAATCCCAAGCACAGATACAGGCTGGGCAGGGAATGGCTGAGAGCAACCCTGAGGAAAAGGACCTGAGAGTCTGGGTGGATGAAAAGCTCAGCATGAGCCTGCAGTGTGAGTGCAGCCCAGACAGCAACTGTGTGCTGGGCTGCAGCAAGGGCAGTGTGGCCAGCAGGGCAAGGGAGGGGATTCTGCCCCTTTGCTCTGCTTATGTCAGACCCCACCTGGAGTCCTGTGTGGACTTCTGGAGCCCCCAACTCCAGCAGGACATGGAAGTGTTGGAGCCAGTCCAGAGGAGGCCACAAAAATGCTCAGAGGGCTGCAGCAGCTCTGCTATGGGGACAGGCTACAAGAGGTGAGGCTTTTCAGTCTGGAGAAGAGAAGGCTTCAAGGAGACCTTGGATTAGCTTTCCAGTATTTGAAGGGGGCTAGAGGAAGGCTGGAGAGGGACTATTGACAAGGTCTTGTAATGCCAGGATGAGGGGTAATGGGTTTAAACTGGCAGAGGGGAGATTCAAACTAGATGTTAGGAAGAAATTCTTTGCAGTGAGGGTGGTGAGACACTGGCACAGGTTGCCCAGGGAGGCTGTGGCTGCTCCCTCCCTGGAGGTGTTCAAGGCCAGGTTGGATGAGGGCTTGAGTGACCTGTTCTAGTGGGAGATGTCCCTGCCTATGGGGCGGGATTGAAACTGGATGAGCTTTGAGATCCCTTCCAACCTAAACCATTCTATGTTTCTACACATTATGCTGCTCAAAGCCTCATCCAGTCTGGTCTTAAACACTTCCAGAGAAGAGTCATCTGCAACTTCTCTGGGCAATCTATTCCCTTGCCTCATCACCCTCATAGTAAAGAACTTCTTCCTGATGTCCAAGCTAAAGCTATCCTGCTCTGCTTCAAAACCATTGACCCAATGTCTTGTAAAAGACAAATTCTGCTTTCTCTGACCTGCCCAATTTACATCTCATTACTACTTATAATACCCACAACTCCCAGACCCTGCTCAAGATTGACTTGAGCCTGCTTTAAAATGAAACAAGTGCTATGAACAACCCCACTGTCAGGAGTCAAAGCAAAGCCATAAGGAATGGGGCTGGGTGAAGACCCTAAGAGATATGCAAAGCAATCAATGTAAGTAATGTGGGTGAGGGAAGACCCTAAGAGAGAAGCAAAGCAATCATCCTTCCACCCTACAAGGCTTTCAGATGAAGCTTTTGTGCTTTACCTGCATTTTATGCTGGTAAATAACCCTTTGCCAACAAACCTAAGTGTGAAGGGAAAATAAGCAACCTCAACAACAGTGAAATGATGCTTCCTCCATCCAAGGTATGTAAAATTCAGGCCATCCTTACTGCTTTCTCATAGGGAATTACTTTGTTCCGTAGCATTTAAACTGAGGCAAATAACCTCTTCCTCCTCTTCCTCCAGCCAAGATTGAAAATGGTATGGGAAAGATGTCCAGATAGCTGATAGAGTCTGGCATAATTTACTCTGGATACAAAGTGTGAGGAGGAATAAAAATGCAGACTCAACAGTTTCAGCAAAGTACCAGCACAGCAAGAAAGGCAGGCGGACAGATTGCTTGGGTAGACTCCTTCTTAGTAACAAGATCTATAGCAGCACAGGGGTTGTGTTTGTTGTATGGTTTTAAGAAGGATGTGTTCTTGGTGTGGGATTAAATTAAACAACAAAAAAAAAGAAGGCAAAGAAACCTTTTGCTTTCCCTAACTCCCCATTCCCCTCTATCTGCAGAGGTTTGTGTTAGGCTTGAGTAAAAGGAGAAAGATTATTTTTATGCTCCAATTTCAGAGAGCAGCTTTCCATTTGGAAACAGCTGCTAATAACTTCAAGACCTGTGTGGGAAGAAGATTCTTGCTGTGGGAGGAAGGAGCTGATCTGAGTCTGGGAACTGCTGGCTTAGTTTCAGCCTGCTGTGCATCCACTATGCAACCTTGAGTAAGTATCACAGTATCACAGTGTCACCAAGGTTGGAAGAGACCTCACAGATCATCAAGTCCAACCCTTTACCACAGAGCTCAAGGCCAGACCATGGCACCAAGTGCCACGTCCAGTCCTGCCTTGAACAGCTCCAGGGACGGCGACTCCACCACCTCCCCGGGCAGCCCATACCAGCGGCCAATGACTCTCTCAGTGAAGAACTTTCTCCTCACCTCCAGCCTAAATCTCCCCTGGCACAGCCTGAGCCTGTGTCCTCTTGTTCTGGTGCTGGCCACCTGAGAGAAGAGAGCAACCTCCTCCTGGCCACAACCTCCCCTCAGGTAGTTGTAGACAGCAATAAGGTCTCCCCTGAGCCTCCTCTTCTCCAGGCTAACCAATCCCAGCTCCCTCAGCCTCTCCTCATAGGGCTGTGCTCAAGGCCTCTCCCCAGCCTCGTTGCCCTTCTCTGGACACGCTCAAGCATCTCAATGTCCTTCCTAAACTGGGGGGCCCAGAACTGAACACAAGTCTTGGAGTGTTTGTAGCCCCCAGTCTGTGAAGCCATGATGCTTGCCAGGCCATCTTTTTTCACTGCTGTTGGTTCATGAGGATGCAGATTGCCATGCTGGATTGCAGACAATGCCTAACCTGGCTTCACACTTCTTGGAATCATAGAATCAACCAGGTACGAAGAGACCTCCAAGCTCATCCAGTCCAACCTAGCACCCAGCCCTATCCAGTCAACTGGACTATGGCACTAAGTGCCTCAACCAGGATTATCTTGAACACTTCCAGGGACAGTGACTCCACCACTTCCCTGGGCAGCCCATTCCAATGCCAATCACTCTCTCTGGCAAGAACTTGCTCTTAACATCCAGCCTAGATCCCCCTTGGCACAACTTGAGACTGTGTCCCCTTGTTTTAGTACCTCAACATCTCTCTTGACAGTGGCCAACCCAACCTTCTGAAGTGGCAAGATTCTCAACTACAGCAGATGTCAAAAAAAAAAATCCTACTCAAAGACCACACCTTGAGTGCTGTGTCCAGTTCTGGGCTTCTCAACTCAAGAGAGATGTTGAGACACTGGAATGTGTCCAGAGAGGGGCAACAAAGCAGGTGAGAGGCCTGGAGCACAGCCCTGTGAGAAGAGACTGAGGGAGCTGGGGGTGTGCAGCCTGCAGAAGAGGAGGCTCAGGGCAGAGCTCATTGCTGTCTACAACTGCCTGAAAGGAGGTTGTAGCCAGGTGGGGGTCAGTCTCTTCTGCCAGGCAAGCATCAACATAGCAAGGGGTTTCATGACTGGGTGTGATGTAGAAAGCTGAATTACCAGCCTGCTGTTGGGAACACCTGCAGCCTCTGCTTTCAGCCTGCCCTTCAAGTCCTGTGCACCAGAGCAGACTATTTCATCTTTCAAGACCGTGGACAACACATGTGATCTGAAACAGAAAATGCCCTTCCTTTTACACGTCCCTCCTAACAACCTGATTTACCCCAGACAGCTTCTTCCATAGGATGTATCTCACAATGCCTCTCACATTTTCTTTTGAAAGGAAAAAAAAACCCATCACATTGCACCTGTTATGAAATACTCCTTTGATCTAAGGGAAATCATAAGCAATTTGTGTGTGACATTTACTAACTAATGTGCTGAGGGAATATTACTCCTGGAAAAACACTATTTTCTGGTAGTTTCAATATACTGAATAATGCTATGGCAGTGATGATTCATCTGGAAAAGGTAACTATTTCAGCATGAGGAGCAATATTAATAACAACACATTGTACACGGTGATTCTTGAGCAGACAGATCTAGAGCTCACTGCAAACCTTTTATAGAAGGACCACTTCAGTCCTTCAGGGAATTGCAGGTGTCTGTGAGCAGAGCAGGAACCTCATTTCAGTTTTGGGCTCCCCAGTTGAAATGTGACAGTGATCTGCTGGAGAGAGTCCAATGAAGGGCTAGAAGGATGGGACTGGAGCACTGCCTGATGAGGAGAGGCTGAGGGACCTGGGGTTGCTTAGTCTGGAGAAGGGAAAACTGCACCATGGGGAGAAAAAGCAAAACATCTGTTTCCCCCTTTCCTACCTCTCAGTGGATGAGAAGCTCAACATAAGCCAGCAGTGTGCATTTGCAGCCCAGAAAGCCAAGCAAAGCCTGGGCTGCAGCAGCAGAAGTGAGGCCAGCAGGGCCAGGGAGGTGAGTCTCCCTCTCTGCTCCGCTCTGCTGAGACCCCACCTGGAGTACTGCATCCAGTTCTGGAACCCCTGGGACAAGAGGGATGTGGAGATGCTGGAGTGTGTCCAGAGCAGGGCCAGAAGGATGCTCAGAGGGCTGCGGCAGCTCTGCTGTGAGCACAGACTGAAAGAGTTGGGGCTGTGCAGGCTGCAGAAGAGGAGGCTCCAAGGTGACCTTCTTGTGGCCTTGCAGGATCTCAAGGGGGCTACAAAAAAAAACAGGGAGGGACTTTTTAGGCTCTCAGGGAATGACAGGATAGGGGGGAATGGAGCAAAGCTGGAGGTGGGGAGGTTCAGAGTGGATGTGAGGAAGAAGTTGTTGAGCATGAGAGTGGTGAGAGGCTGGACTGGGTTGCCCAGGGAGGTGGCTGAGGCCCCATGGCTGGAGGTGTTTAAAGCCAGGCTGGCTGAGGCTGTGTGCAGCCTGCTCTAGGGTAGGGCATCCCTAGCCATGACAAGGGGGTTGGAACTGGATGATCCTCATGGTCCCTTCCAACCCTGATTGATTCTATGACTCTACCTCCAGTGCCATTTGGACCCTCTCCTAAACACTGACCTGGCTCATGCTTGCTCTGAGAGCTGCAAACAGAACAGTCTTTGGGTTCTGCAGGAAATGCAAACCCAAGGTAGCTTTTAATTATCACTTGCTTAAAATGTAAATATTCTCTCTCTATTCCACAGTGACATCATTACTGGCAGACAAGACATTCCAGATCCTTAGCAACTGCATTACAACACCAAAACACCCAATAAAAATCTGTTGCAATTTCTTGGAGAAAAGATGTGAATGCATTCATTTATGGTGCAGGGATGAAAATGTGGGCACAATCCTTGCCTACAGTAATGATTTCAGCTTTGATTCAGCCAAGTGCTTAATCACACGTTTAGCATTCAGACAAGCACTGATGCACTTCCTCTGGGGCTTGGCTACACAGCGGAGCAAATCTTGCCCCCCGCTCCCTTTCCCCCCACAGGACTATGCAAAGCCAAACACCCTGTGCTCCCATGCTTGGAATTCTTCAGCAGTCAGCAGCTGCTTCTCCCACTAATTGGATGAACCACCCCAGAGGTGGATTCAGTTCATTTCAGAGTGAGGTGGTGCAAATAGCTGAATTCACACCGAGATGAACTTCCACAGGCATTCGAGGCACCGTCCCTGCAGGTCTTCAAGAAAAGACTGGATAAGGCACTTAGTGCCATGGTCTAGTTGATTGGACAGGGCTGGGTGCTAGGTTGGACTGGATGATCTTGGAGGTCTCTTCCAACCTGCTTGATTCTATGATTCTATGATTCCTTTCCAGAGTGCCCTCTATAGCCCTGGGACTGCAGGTGTTACCTCTGTGTTAGGTGGTCATCCTCACCACCACCATGTCACCATGGTTTCTGAGGCTGTATACCCAAAACCAGAGATCCTCCTTGCATTTAGAGGGTTGAAGTGGACTGCAGTGTTGTGTGCTCCATGGCAGGGCCTGGGTTTCGATGAGTGACAGCTCTCAGTTCAGGACAGCAGACAGGTGAGCTGAAGTCTGTGCTTTGGGTAAGCTACTTCATCTGCCTTACTCTGTACAAAGGGGCAACAGTAACCGGTTCAGAGGGACAGGGATTTTCTGGAGAGAGTCCAAGGGAGGGCTGTGAGGATAATTAGGGGACAGGAACAGTGCCTGATGAGGAGAGACTGAAGGACCTGGGGCTGCTTAGTCTGGAGAAGAGAAAACTCAGAGGGGATTTAGTCAATGTTTCTAAATACCTGAGGGCTAGGGGTCAGGGGTGGGGGGACAGGCTCTGCTCACTGCTCCCTGGGATAGGACAAGGAGCAATGGATAGAAGCTGCAGCACAGAAGGTTCCACCTCAAGACAAGGATGCTGCAGACTAGAGGGTTTTGTGTTGTATACCACCTGCAGATCTGTGCTGCTCTTTGTCAGGCTGTGGCCATCACTCTTTGTGTGGATCACCCTCTGCTAAATCACACATCCACAGTGCAAAGCAAGGATATATGCTGAAACCAAGTGTAGTTCTTCATGAAGAGAGTGATTTGCCATTGGAGTGGACTGCCCAGGGAGGTGGTGGAGGCACAGTGTTCAAGCAAAGCCTGGATGAGACACTTAGTGCCATGGTCTGGTTAATTGAATAGGGCTGGGTGCTAGGTTGGACTGAATGATCTTGGAGGTGCCTTCCAACCTGTTTGATTCTATGATTCTAAGGGGAAATTTCTTGACTGTAAGGGTCCCAGAGCACTGAAACAGGCTCCCCAGAGGGGTTGTGGAGCCTCCTTCTCTGGAGACTTTCAAGGCCTGTCTGGATGCATTCCTCTGTGACCTGTGCTAGATTGTGTGGTCCTGCTCTGGCAGGGGAGTTGGACTCGATGATCTCTTTGGGTCACTTCCTGCCTCTAACATCCTGTGGTCCTGTGATCTCCTTTTTCAGTTGGCTTTTAGACAATAGATAAAGATTGAAGTCCATTAGTTGTACAGTGTTGTGGTTGAAAAAGACCTTTAAGACTGAATCCAAACAGTGTTTAACTACAAAGTCTGGTGCTAAACATGTCACTCAGAACTGCTCCTCTGTTCCTTTTGCACCCCTCCATGGAGGGGGCTTCAACCACCTCCCTGGGGAACCTGCTCTAAAGAGCCCTTTCAGTGCAGATTTATTTTTTCCCTCCCACCAAACCCAAGCTAAAGCTCCCCTGATGCAACTTGAAGCCACTTGCTCTCATCCTGCCACTTGTTACTAGGGAGAAGACACAGACCCCCCACCTCACTCCAGTCTCCGGTCAGAGAATAAAGAGGTCTCCCCTCAGCCTCTTTTTCTCCAGGCTAAACATCCCCAGTTCCCTCAGATGCCACTCACCAGATCTGTTCTCCAGACCCCTCACCAGCTTCATTGTCCTTCTCTGGACCCACTCCAGGAGGTGCAAGCCCAAGCACAACAGGATCTGTACTCAGCTGTGATCTTCACCTTCTAACATGCTAACAACCCCAGACATCCAACAGCACATTCACTTAATGCAACCCAAAGCAATCCCGAGCCAAGCTCGTTTGCATGCACAGGATAGTTTGGAAAGACTTCTGGGCTGCTTTTGCCCCTCACCCACAAAGTTCAACTCTTAAAACCTTGTTTGCTTTTCATTCTCTAACAGGAGTTGATTTTCCCATTCCTTACCCCCAAGGAGCTGTTCGCTTTGCATGCTTTAGTGTTGTTTCCCTTCTATGGGCTGCTGTACCCTCGGAGGAGTTGTTAAACTGAACATGTGTTGTAGTTCTACTTTTGTATGTTAATTGATACACTTTTTAATTTTACTTTTGCATATTATTTGAATTTGTTTCGTTGTAAATTAGATTCTAAAGAGCCCCTCTAAACAATTGCTGCTTGCCAGCAGATCTCTCAAACAAGCAAAACCTCCTTCGGAGGAAATGCTGATGAAATTCAGGCTTGCTCCTGAATCACTGATGCAAGGCAAAAATGCCACCTTTAAGAACAGAGAAGGGAGGAGGGGAAACTTCCACTAATATAAATGCCTAATTTCCACTGACATTTACAGGGGGTTATGATAGTTTCATGGAAGCAAAATAAACCCCAAAAGATTAGACTTAAAATATCTCCACAACCCCACCTGATGTTTTCTGGTGCTTCAGCATTTATAAAAAGCCATTTTCTTAATACTAAAAATTATCTTAGGGCAAAGTGGGAAATGATTCAAGAAGATTTGCTTTCAAGAAGATTTCTTTGCTCTGGTTCATAAGAGGACATGCTAAAACACACAGGATTACTTGTCCTATCCAAGGTGGTACCTTTCATTAGCACCTTCATTTTTCCTTATCAGCCTTCTTTTTTTCCCCCAAGTATTTAAATACAAGCTTGGAATTTGTAAAACACAGGAATGTGAATAATAGGTATAAAAATAAGCAATGGCATGAAAAGTTTATTAATTATAGCCTCAACAAAAAAAAAGAAGAAATTGATTCAAGAGTCACCATTCTTATAAAACAGTTCATAGGTTCACAGGCTCACAGGATGTTAGGGGTTGGAAGGGACCCAAAGAGATCATTGAGTCCAACTTCCCTGCCAGACCAGGGCAATACAATCTAGCTCAGGTATAGTCTTAGACTGAAACACATATTGGCAGAGTCACACCATGTCAGGTCTATCATAGAATGGTTTGAGTTGGAAGGGCCCTCCAAAGGTCATCTAGTCAAACCCAACTATCAGTCAGCAGGGACATCCCTAGTTAGATAAGAGTTTGTCCTTGGCCAGAGCCTTATCAAGCTTGGCTTTGAATGCCTCCAGAAATGAAGACTCCACCATCTCCCTGGGCAGCCTTCTCCAGTGTTTCACCACCCTCATAGTAAAGAACTTCCTCCTAACAGCCAATCTAAATCTGCTCTTCTCTAACTTGAAACCATTGTCCCTCATCCTATATCACTACAGACCTATGCGAACAGCCCTTCTGCAGCCTTCTTGTAAGCCCCCTTCAGATACTGGAAGGCTGCTGCAAGGGCTTCGTGGAGTCTTCTCCAGGTTGACCAACCCCACCTCCCTCAGCCTGTCCCTTTAGCAGAGGTTCTCCTGCCCCCTAATCAGTTTTCACGGTCCTCCTCTGGATCCTCTCCATCAGGTCCACGTCCTTCCTGTGCTGAGGGCTCCAAAGTTGGATGCATTACTGCAGGTGAGGTCTCCCCAGAGCAAAGTGGCAGAATCACCTCTCTGGATCTGCTGGCAATGCATCTTTTGATGCAGCCCAGGATGTGATTGGCCTTCTGAGCTGCAAGTACATATTGACTGCCCATGTTCAGCTTCTCATCCCCCAGCACTCCCAAGTTCTTTTCTGTAGGTCTGCTCTCAATTTCATCATCCTCCAGCTTGGACAGATTGCCCTATGGTTCACATACTGCCAGGTCCATGAAGGTTGTGTGCCAAACTGCAACACAAAGCCATTCTTCAGAGGTAGGCTGAAGCTGGTGCTTATCCACAGTTCACCTTGGCTGAAACTCCTCAAAACCATAATGCATGCAGACGTGAGATACGATGAAATCACAGCTGGTGGTGGGCCACATTCTGCCCAACAGATTCAATTCATCTGAGTAAGGGAATGGGAGGGCAGATAGCTCCAAAAGGAACACGAGGAGCAAGATTTCCAATTCAGCTTTCCTAGCAGACTTGCAACAATATTCAACACTTAAAAGGATGAAGCTTCCCTGAAAACATGTCTGTCCTTCACTTCTTTAATGGATGCTGTGCACTCTGTGGGGAGCAATGGTAGAGGCAAGCTCTAGCCAAGAGGGCTGCCTTCCAGCAGACCTAGAAAAGGCACTGATTTACTCTGACAACTACAGAACTAAAAGCAGAGACACAACAAACTTTGTGGTGAACAGTTATGCCCTTCCCTTCTCCACCATGGTTTCCTCTTCCCTTGCTATATTCAAGCTGTCAGACAACAGAGATGGAAACTGTCCACGATGTGGGGAAATTGTCCTCAATACTGGGTATTGGTTGAAGTTTTTTGTTTTGTTTTGGGTTTTTTGTTGTTTTTTTTTCTTTAATTTTATTTTAAATTTAGGTGGAAATCGAAGTCAGTAGAGCTTGAAGGAGATGAGGCAAAACTAGAAACTGTTTTGACATTTGAAGAACAACAACTTGTCTGGGTGCACATACCCAGTGCTCCATGAAGCCATCTGAACTGTCAGTTGCTTCATTCCAGCTTAAGATCTATCATATAGTCATGGAATCATAGTACTGTTCCAGTTGGAAAAGACCTTTAAGATCCAATGCTCTGTCTCGCAGTAAGACAGATGCTGGAGAGAAATTCTTACTCTATATATAGAACTGTAGAAAGTATTGGGTTGGAAGGGACCTTTAAAGGTCATCTAGTCCAACCCCCCTGCAGTCAGCAGGGACATCCCCTAGATCAGATTGCTCAGAGGCACATCAAGCCTGATTTTCAATGTCCCCAGGGATGCAACCTCTCTGGGCAACCTGTTCCACTGTTCAACCATCCTCATAGTAAAGAACTTCTTCCTAACATCCAATTTTTGAATCTGCCCTGCTCTAGACTGAAACCATTGCTCCTTGTCCTAGTGCTGCCTGCCCTTGTAAACAGCCCTTCTCCATCTTTCTTCTACACCCCCTTTAGGTACTGGAAGGCTGTTACAAAGTCTTTCCACAACCTTCTTTTTTCCAGTCTGAACAATCCCAACTCTCTCTGCCTGTCCCCACAGGGGAGGTGCTCCAACACTCTGACCACCTTTGTGGCTCTCCTCAGGACCTTCCTGTGTTGAAGGCACCAGAGCTGGGCACAGTCAGTGCTCCAGGTGAGGTCTCGCCAGAGCAGAGTGGCAGAATCACCTCTCTCAGTCTGCTGGCCATGCTTCTTTTGATGCAGCCCAGGATGTGATTTGCCTTCTGGGCTGCAAGTTCACATTGCTGGCTCACATTAAGCTTCTTGTTCACCAGTAACCCCAAGTCCTTTTCTGCAGGGTTGCTCTCTATCACATCCTCCCTCCAGCCTGCACTGATAACCGGGACCATCCCAAGCCATGTGCAGGACCTTGCACTTACCTTGCTGAACCTTGTGAGGTTCATCTAGGCTGACTTCTCCAGCATGTCCAGGTCCCTCTGAACACCATCCCCTCCCTCTGGCATATCGACTGCACCACTCAGCAGTGTGCTGAGTGCAGTAAATTCTAGAAAAGAACAATTGGTCAAGCAATTATTGAACTCAATTTGTGTCTGAAAGCAGCTTTTCCAATAAGCCAGAGGGTTTGGGCTTGCTTCTCTGCAGTGAGCCACAGTAACCCTGAGGCAGGGAGCAGCTCTGCAGCAGCAGGTCAGGCTGGGCTTCGCTTTGGGAGTGAAGAACTCAGGTCCTCTCGATGCTCATCAGTGCACTGCGTTGTTTGCAGATGCAATTAGACTTTACTCCGTCACAGTCTGCTGGCAGCCAGCTTAGCTCTATAAATCTGACTTAGGTCTTTAGCTCCATGTAGCAGTCTCAGGTCTTGTTCTCTCTCAGATGGAAGAGTAACTTGAACGATTTCCAGCACCCATATCATCAAGAGATAACTGCCTTTGCCTCAGCCATTTTTCTTTGGTATCCTTTTGCCTTTACTCCATTTGTAAAAATTTTATGGCTGGGCAGGCTGAGGTTAACAACATTTCAGAACTGTCTGCAAAGAAACAAGTAGTGAGTGAAGGTCTTATCTACTGCAGGACCATGTTTTCTCTCTGTTGGATTATCACAGCAAAAAGGCTCCCTGGGATCCAAGCAGCCACACTGTCTTGAGCTGAGGATGGGAAAAAGGGATGACAAAACAATCTGGAGTGGAAATTCTTCTGGAACTTTGCTTACTAACCAAGCTTCATCCCCTCTGAGGCAGCTGATCCAATAGATTACTTGGCATTTCACTCTGCAGATCGATAGGCAAGCTTTAACTAGGTCACAAATGAGATATGTGGAAAAGAAAATTGCTTTCTAAGGAATATTTTCTTCTCAGCACTTAACTGGCAATTTCTTCACCAAAGACTGCATTAAAGAGGACAAGCAGCAACATCACATCCTGCTCATGTCGGTGGGGAATGGAAATCTAGCTTAATTCCTTTTTCCTTTTAATTACACTTCTCCTTAAATCCAGTTTTGAGTGACCACTGGAGACAAATCCCAAATAATTCTTTTCATCCAGCTGAACTTCAAGTCAGACACATGCTTCCCCTTCAGGAGGCTTACATAGCAGCAACAAAATTGTTCCTCTGAGGTCTCTAGGCAAGAATTTTCCCCAGTATTAGTTCATCCAGAGACACTGTTGTTTCCACACTCCCTTTCTGATTCTGTTTTGATCAGTAGAGGAAGACAGACTACTGACCTTCTCCAGGTGTCCAGACAGAAATAGAATGAGAACCTCCTATTGGAGCCACAAGTAGCTGCAAGTGTGGAGAGATAGAATCATAGAATCATAGTCAGCCAGGTTGGAAGACACCTCCAAGATCATCCAGTCCAACCTAGCACCCAGCCCTGGCCAGTCACCTAGACCATGGCACTAAGTGCCTCATCCAGGCTTTGCTTGAACACCACCAGGGATGGTGACTCCACCACCTCCCTGGGCAGCCCATTCCAATGCCAATCACTCTCTCTGTGAAGAATTTCCTCCTAACATCCAGCCTAGACTTCCCCTGGCACAACTTGAGACTGTGTCCCTTTGTTCTATTGCTTTCTCTCTCCCTAGGTAACATTTTCAGTGCTTGTTTTGGCTCCATTTGTTCATGCAAAGCAGATAACCTGCTGCAATCTCTGCCATTTGATAAGCAATTTCTCTAGTGCCATGTTCCATGTCCATGCTTTCTTTAATATGATCAATACATCAAATAAATACTTTCCCAGAGAGGCTACAAATGTCATAATGAAGCCATTCTTTTGTAGCCCTTTGTTAACTTCTTAAATGTCTCCAGGCCACTACTGAAATTTCAGACAGAGGCTCCATGGCAAACTTCTCAGTAACATGAAGTGATGAATTCGATGAAGAGACATACAGGAAAAAGCCTTTTGGCTTTTGCTTAACCACATGATACAGCTCAACATGGTGACACAAGTTCCAAACAGCAGAGATCAGCCCAGAAGCAAACACAGAGCTGAACATGCTGCTGCTTGCTTGAGTGCCATCTTGAGCACCACGCTGGGTTGCAGGCTACTTCTGCCTGGATGGGGCAGAGAGCAGAAGCCCTTCCACTGCTTTTTTTGAGTGATGCATTTCTATCTCTGGCTAGAAATAAACCAGATCAATGTCAGCAGCATGTTTGATTGGGCCTCCTCTGCAATGAATTGGTGGTGAGACAGCCAGGGAGATGGAGTCGACATGCAGATGAGATTTGTAAGTGAGGACATATTGATTATTTCCATCTCAGTTCAGGCAGTAATTCCACACGACGCCTCTTCTCCTGTTTCAGTTCATTATTTATGCCATAAAAGCACTATCTCAATGATAATAACAGGCTTCATTTACAAGCCAGAGCATAAAGCATCGATGCTTAAGATTTCAGGAAGTGGGTTAAAGGAAGTGAGAGAGATTTAACAAGTCCTGCAGATGCACAAAACTGCTGAGGCTGATCTTGTGGCTTTTTATGCCCTCAGAAAGGAAGATTGAGAGCAGGTGTTAGATTACCAGGCTTTTTATTAATAACTCATGGCTTGTAGGAGGGCTGATTGATAGT
The DNA here is from genome assembly GCF_015220805.1 of Pogoniulus pusillus. NCBI lineage: Eukaryota > Metazoa > Chordata > Aves > Piciformes > Lybiidae > Pogoniulus > Pogoniulus pusillus. Next base: position 5,494,523 of record NC_087298.1, on the reverse strand, counting down.
ACAGTCAGCACTTTCCCAGTGAACAAAGATCTCCTCACTTTGTACCATCACTAGACTGTCTCTTCTCAAAAAGAAAGTATCAGGCATGCTCCTGGTCTCTCAAAGGCAGAAGGCAGATCCTTTGCCAAGAGGAGATTCCCCAGGAGACTCTTCACTGAAGAAGATCTCTGCAGCACAGCTAGGGTTTATGGCTGTGTTTTATTCCCAGAGGGTTTTTCATCCATTAAAACCATCAGCAAAGAGCTACCAACCAGAAAGACTTTTCCAGCAACAGCCTCACACTCCAGACCAACCTAGGAAATTCCAGGATGGGTCCAGGATGACACCTATGCTTCAGCTCACATAAGGTAATATCACTCCATACTTCCCCATATGAGACAGGAAATTCATCATTGCAAGAGGCACAATTGCTTGTTCTAATTGTTTTAGCACATCTGTCCTATGGAGCTGTATTAAAATACCAAGACCACCAACCTCAGCCTGTTTCCCAAATGGATAAAGGGCAGGTGTGGTTAACAGACTGTAGGAGAAGTCTCATGCCTTCAGTTCTCCCCCTTAATTGCTAGGAAATGTTCCTTGAGCATTAAACCATGTCTGATACTTCTGTGTTTAAATCTGTATAGAGCTATCTTGTGCAGAAAAAGAATAGAGCTGGTTACCCAGCCAGATAGCCCAAAAGCCTTTGTTAAGCTGTAGTTAAAGTTGGGCATATGTCAGATAAAAGGGACTGCAGAAACCCTTCTGAAGGCAGCAAGGAATTGCCCACTAAAGCAAGAGCTAATTAAACAGAGAAACAGAGTTAAGATGCTTTAAACACACCTCAACCACTGCCATCTCCACCCACACCCAGCTAAAACATTCCACAAGTGCCGTAGTGCAGCACAGAAGTCCTACTGCTCTGCAGGGCATGGGGGTCTGCTTCCATTGCCACTGCTGCACTTCGGAGCCTTTGAGTGCTCAATGAACCTAGGCAGGAGCAACAGGGCTAAAACATTTATAGATGCAGAAGAGAGCAAGCTGAATGCACATGAGCTGTTAGCACACTAGTGGAAGACGTTGTCACTGCCCAGGTTCTCCCATATTCCAAGACAGAGCACAGTGCCTAGCAGCATCAGCACATTACTGAGCACTATGTGTAGCTATGCAAATTCTTAATGGCTTTATGTTTCTGGTGCAACCTTATGAAGTCTTCCTCTGTGAGACATCAAGGGATGCCCTTTTAACCTGGCTGTTTCCAAGTAGAACAACCACAGGAGTCCCTAAATGGTCTTAGTTCTAAGTTGCCCTTGCACATGACTTTAGGACTAAGATTCTGCTCAGAAGGTCTTGAAACTTAACCAGCCACAGTGCTCCCAGAACAGCACTGGAAGGAAGACTTTTCTTTGAAAATATTTAGAGCAACACAGGAGAAAAATCATCCCCCAGCATAAGCTGCTGATTTGCTCAGGGCAAGCTCTGACAGCAGAGGCCAGCCACAGCTGAAGTGAATGGGATGGCTTTGTCACTTCTCAGGCTTGGATGACAATCCTTGTAACGAAGTAAAGATAAAAGCTGTCCCAGAACTTGCCTAGGAACCAGGGATTAATCCCATCTCTGATATTCAAGAGGCAAATATTGCATCTCCCCAAAGTCAGGGGAGCAGGTAGAAATATCACAGTATCACAGTATCACCAAGGTTGGAAGAGACCTCATAGATCATCAAGTCCAACCCTTTACCACAGAGCTCAAGGCTAGACCATGGCACCAAGTGCCACGTCCAGTCCTGCCTTGAACAGCTCCAGGGACGGCGACTCCACCACCTCCCCAGGCAGCCCATTCCAGTGGCCAATGACTCTCTCAGTGAAGAGCTTTCTCCTCACCTCCAGCCTAAATTTCCCCTGGCACAGCTTGAGGCTGTGTCCTCTTGTTCTGGTGCTGGCCACCTGAGAGTAGAGAGCAACCTCCTCCTGGCCACAACCACCCCTCAGGTAGTTGTAGACAGCAATAAGGTCTCCCCTGAGCTTCCTCTTCTCCAGGCTAACCAATCCCAGCTGCCTCAGCCTCTCCTCGTAGGGCTGTGCTCAAGGCCTCTCACCAGCCTCGTTGCCCTTCTCTGGACACGCTCAAGCATCTATATATATCATTGATGAAGCCCTGCAGAAAGCACATCAGGCTGTAAATGCAGGAGGTCTTATTTAAAGCCTTGGTGAAGATAAGGGGGGTGAGGAAGGCAAGTGAAAAATGCCAGCTTTTGTTGTGCCTGTACTAGTCACCTGGGGACACAACCTTGCCTCTGAGTCCACAAAGTTAATAAGAAACAAAGGCTCACACCCTCTTTGCCCTTCCCTGGTCTCTAAAACATCTCAGGTCAGCAAGGTCCTTCAGGATGTGTCACCAGCCCTAGTACTAGGCAGGGTGCTGTAATTATTCAGCTTGTGTGAATTTTTAAGTGTGAGACCTGTGTGCATGTTATTACAGCACATCAGCTGGAAATTTGCCATCCACAAAGGCCAAGCACAGCTATGAGCTGAATTATGAGAATGAGAGCAACAGAAAGGAGCAGCTCACTGTCAGCTTCTTCACTTACTGCAGGCTTATGCAAATGGACCAAATAAAAGCCAGTAGAACTGACCCCAGTCACGGCATAAATCCATCTTCTATAAGGAAAGGTGGTGAGGAAGGGGGGGGAGGTGAGGACTAGGAAAGAGCTGTGCAGGTTGTAGAGAAGCATACAGAGCACAGCACGCTCGGAGAATCCTTCCTCTGTCCACACCAAGGTTTTCTGATTCATTAAACCTCCCAATCTGCATCATGTTTAACTTCTGTGAGCTTCATCTCAATCAGCAGCCAGAAGGAAAACATCTCTGGGGAAAGGCAAAGAGTCAGCAGAAAGGATAAAGCTTTCACAGCTCTTCCAACTCATATTCCCCTCTCCAAGGGAGGGGCCAGGAGAGGCGAGACTCACAAAAGGGACATGAGAAAAGAGAGTGGAAGGGAGGCATAACTCTGGCTAATTGTCCTTTGGAGCTGTCAGTCTCATCAGTGAGAGCACTCTGGTGCTGCTGTGCTGTCCCACAGAATCACAGAAGAGTTTAGGTTGGGAAAAAAAAGCCCTTTTAGATCATCAAGACCAACTGCTCACCCAGCACTGCCAGGTCACCACTAAACCATGACCCTCAGCACCACATTGCCATGGCTTTGAAACCCCTCCAGGGATGGGGACTTCACTGCTGCCCTGGGGTGCCTGCCATAGGCTTCTAGCTCATACCTAGGGCCTAAGGGCATGCTGGTGGCTGCTGTCACTGTGCTCCTGTGCATCTGGGAGACCAGTGGAAGCTTGCAGCATTTCTCAGTACCTTTTGCTTCCTGATGTATCATTGCCAGGCTGAGGATATCACAAGAACATGTGCTGGCCTTTGTCAGGACACCAAGAGCGACTGCAGAGGCTGGAGGAGATGAGTGGTGGCTCTCCAGCTGACTCAGCCCAGGAGCTAGAGGAGCACTTCTACACCTTCAACATCTCCTGAGGGCTTCCATGCTGTGCAGGGAAGGGCAGAGGAACAGCAGGTCTGGTTCCTGCTCCCTACCAGGGACTGTTGAGAGATGCATGGGATGAGAGGATGCAGGCTGCTGCTGCCAACCTCTCAGACCCAGCAGACCTGTTTCCTGCTTCCCCAAGTGTCTCAGAGGAACATGAACACACTGATTAGGATAACCAGCTAACCCTCCTGAAGAATCAGTGGAGAAGACTTCTGTCTCACCTGCAAGGATAGACCAAAGACTAAGGACCCAAGGTAGCCTCAGATGACACCTGCAACACCAGTAGTGAAAAGGCATCCCAGGGAAAAAGAGTGCCTCAGCAGAATGTCTGAGTTTCAGCTTTGATTTGCTTTGTGTTTCCAGTTGTTGAATGTTTAATCTTTATATATATATAAAAAATAGATAAAAGTGACTTTTAGTCATCTGTGCTCTGGTTGTTTGTCTCTGACCTTTAGTCAAATATTGATTTTCAAGTGAGGAAAGCAAAGCATCTGAAATCACAACATTGTGGGTTCCCTTTATTCAGTTAGCCAGATACATTTAAAGTAGACAGGAGGCATCATATCTGTTTGCATGCTTCCAGAGCAACTGGAGCCAACAGAAGAAGTGGAGTCAATCCCTCAGTTTCCTGCTTGTCCACAATTGCAGAAGCTTCTCTGAGACCTTGCCCTTCCCTCTGTCTATGCATGAGATTGGGCAATGAGAGATGATGCTCAAAAAGACTCCAGGGGAGTAAAGTGATTCTGATGTGGTTTATGACATCTTTGCTATCTTTCAGTGGCAAGCAAGGTGCACCTTCTCCAGTAATTACTGGGGTCTGTCTGTTTGATTAGGCTATATTTAACAGCTTGGCAAGGACACACAGGCCTTGGGATGGGTAGTTTGTGTACTGCATTGTACAGTTGATTATGATTAATACACACCTACTAAATACATGAGCAATGCAAGGACAAGCAAAGGGTCTTTTTTGTCTTCCTCTTTCCATACCATAAGAGTTTTAAGAAGCAAAGCTATATATATGCTTCTTTTCACTTTCTAAATACTTCTTTGCACCTCTCTCCTTTTCCTCACCGCCTCTTCCTTCCTCTTCCCCTCCTCCTCCTCCTCTCCCTGTCTTCCTTGTTGAAAATAAAAATGAGAGCCAGGCTTACAGAGGAGTACAGAAATAGGATTATTCAGTTCTCTGGCCTCTGATCTCAGCCAAATCATTGAATTAAAGCTTAGTACCCATTTTGCAGAGCAGGATGCCAAACCACAGTGCTCCTCAATTCAGAAAGGGCTTCCATGGAGTGACAGCTAGCACAATATTTGTGGTCTGCTTTGTTTTACCCAATGGCATATCCAGCCCCAATTAGACAAGTACAAGCGAGCACATTAGCTGCAAGAGTGCCTCTTTTATTTGGGTCCTCTCATGCCTGTCATCACAGCACATCACCACAAACTTCCAGGTGCAAAGTTCTGCTGCAGCATTCACACTGGATGCAGTCAGTTTGGGCCTGCTCTAATTAGCCTGTGCAATACAATCTTCATTTCCACACTATCTAGAGCAAGAGACAGAGGTCACTCAGCTCTGAGCTTTGCTTTCTTGGGCTTTAAGCAACAGATGAACAACAACTACTTTGCATGGCATCACGCTTTGAAATAACGTCTCTGCCTGCAGTGGCCCTCACACAGCACTCTGCATGTGGGCACACGACTGGAGAGGGAAGTCCTTTGCACACAAGCTCCTTCTCCACATGGGGATGAGGTTTTATAAAGGAGCAGCCAGGTGGAGTTGGGCTCTTCTCCCAGACAACCAGCAAGAGAGCAAGGGGACACAGTCTCAAGTTGTGCTGGGGGAGATCTAGGCTGGATGTGAGGAGGAAGTTCTTGACAGAGAGAGTGATTGGCATTGGAATGGGCTGCCCAGGGAGGTGGTGGAGTCATTGTCCATGGAGTTGTTCAAAAAAAGCCTGCATGAGGCACTTAGTGCCATGGTCTGGTTGATTGGCCAGGGCTGGGTGCTAGGTTGGACTGGATGCTCTTGAAGGTCTCTTCCAACCTGGTTGATTCTATGGTTCTGTGATGGCACTTCCTACTTTCACGCAAGTGTCCAAGAAGTCCCTGGGCTTAGCAATCCTCCAAGAGGCTTGGGTCAGAACATTTTAGGAGATGCCAGTGAATTTTCACTCCACAGTCATCACAGGCTCACAGAATCCCAGCATGATGGAGGTCAGAGAGGACCTCTGGGAATCATTTAATCAAATGCCTCTAGCAGAGCAAGTTCACTCAGGGCAGGTTGCACAGGACAGTGTCCAGGCAGGTTTTGAATGACTCCATAGATGAACTCATCTACCACTCTGGGCAACCCATTCCAGTGCACTACCACCCTCTAAGAAATTCCTCCTCATGGTTAAATGGAACTTCCTATGTTTAAGTTTGTGCTCATCATCTTGTTTTGTCACTGGGCACCATTGAAAGTTTGGCCCCATCCTCTTGACACCCACCCTTTAAGTATTTATGAGCATTGAGAAGATCCTCTCTCTGTCTTCTCTTTTCTAGGCTAAGGATCCCCACAGACTCCCTCTGTGCTTTCCAATTCCTGTTTCACAGTAACTACTCACATCTGTAACCCACTGCTCTGCCTGGCCTTTATCAGCACAGAAGAAAAGGAAGCCTCCTGTCTGCTGCCTGCTGGCCTTCATACACCTCCTCTCCTGCAAGCCAAACAAACTTTTCTTCACCTCATTTCTATGCAGCGGTGTCAAAGGGACTTCTGCTCAGAATGACAAACCAGTCCACAAATCACTTGGGAATCTTCTCCACTCGATTTGTTCCAGCTCTGCCTGGCAAACAAGAGACAGGAGGCACATATACATTACCACTGATTAGTCCATGTCTCCAGTCTCAGCAGCCGTGCACACAGGCTGACCGTAACTTTAAATATTGATAACCAAACTCATATATCACAGGCCAGGGAGAGCGACACTTGCAGTGCACAACAGCAAAGGCTTTCTACAATCATCAACCACTCAATAATTCATGAAAATATATCCCTCCCCCAAATCAAAGTGGAAACCATTGCCTGCTAATATATTATTTAAAATTCAATATGGTAATGCACACAACTTCTGCTCCTACCGCAGAGGGCCCTTTCCAAACGCCATTACCTGCGGACTCGGTTTCAAATTTGGCTTTTCATTTGTTTAACAGCTTAAATGGAAGTGCTCAGCTGGAACTAAGTCGTCTGACAATGAAACTGAAGCAGGCATAAGCAACTCTGCAAACTTCACAGTGACTGAAAAGTAGTAGGGCTCGTCCTTGTTGGTAGCAGAGATGAATTCCTCATGCCGATGCTCGCCTTCCACTAAGCACTGGAGGAAAAAGTAAAACAAAATGGAATAGAATAAAATTAAAGAATAGAATAAAATAGAACAGAATAGAATAGAATGAAATGAAATGAAATGAAATGAAATAAAATAAAACAAAATAAAATAAAATAAAATAAAATAAAATAAAATAAAATAAAATAAAATAAAATAAAATAAAATAAAATAAAATAAAATAAAATAGAATAAAATAGAATATTATATAATAAAATAAAATAGAATAGAATAAAATAAAATAGATTAAGATATAATAAAATAAAATAAAATAAAATAAAATAAAATAAAATAAAATAAAATAAAATAAAATAAAATAAAATAAAATAAAATAAAATAAAATAAAATAAAATAAAATAAAATAAAATATAGAATAGAATAGCCTCAAGCTATGCCAGGGGAAATTTAGGCTGGAGGTGAGGAGAAAGTTCTTCACTGAGAGAGTCATTGGACACTGGAATGGGCTGCCCGGGGAGGTGGTGGAGTCGCCGTCCCTGGGGCTGTTCAAGGCAGGACTGGACGTGGCACTTGGTGCCATGGTCTGGCCTTGAGCTCTGTGGTAACAGGTTGGACTTGATGATCTGTGAGGTCTCTTCCAACCTTGGTGATACAAATAAATAAATACAAATAAATAAATAAAATAAAAATAAAATAAAATAAAATAAAATAAAATAAAATAAAATAAAATAGTAAAATAAAATAAAATAGAATAAAATAAAGTAAAATAAAACAAAATAGAATAAAGTAAAATAAAACAAAATAGAATAAAATAAAGTAAAACAAAATAGAATAACATGAAGTAAAATAAAACAAAATAGAATAACATAAAGTAAAATAAAACAAAATAAAATGCAATGGAATAGGATAGAATAGAATAAAATATAATAAAATGGAATAGAATAAAATAAAATGGAATAGAATGAAATAAAATGGAATAGAATGAAATAAAATGGAATAGAATGAAATAAAATAAAATAAAATAATCAATTGGAATAAAATAAAATAAAACCAAAAACATACACAGTAAAAGAAATGTTCTGCAAAGACTGACAAACCTTTCCACAGTTCTGCTGGGCTGTCACCCTGGGCTGGTCAAACAGTGAGCTAAAGATAAATACATTTGCCTGCATTCCAGGGGCTCTTGCATAGAAAGCAGGTTTTGCTTTGCATCTGTTTACTGCTGTTAGAGAAGCCATTTGTGTGAGGGAGGGCTGGCTGGTGCAAAGCGCCAAGAGAAGAGGCTTTTGCCCTTGTAAACAGAAGGCAGCAGAGCGTAAAATACAATCAAGATTTGTGACAAAATTCATCCTGGGCAGACGTCACTCCTCGGCGGCGGCGGCTGGGAGCAGGGTGAAATGGCACCGTGTGATTGAGGGGACCAATCTTGCAAAGTGATCACAGAGGGATGCTTTGGCAGCCAGCAGCCCGGGCAGCTGGGGCTGAAGAGAGCTGACTCCAAGTGCCCGGACCAGCCTTGAAGGATAAAACTATCTTGTGAAGAGGAAAATCTCAGCCTATTTATGAAGTGCTCGCAAGTAGTCTCCGAGAGTTAGATGTCAAACAGTGGCTACCTCTTCAGTCAGTTTGAATGCCAATCTTCTGTTGTATGTCTGCTGCAGATTGAACCTTGATTTTGTTCTCTCAAACTGTGGGATTTAATAGAAGCAATGCTGAGGGAACAAACGCTCAATTCTCTCAAGTTATTACCCTTAAGGTGAAAGATGCTGTCTTGAATTTTCTCTTCCCATATGTTGCTTTTGACTGCCTACTTTCCACTCTTTTGGCCACCTTTGATAGTCTTTTGGCTGCTTTAGTCCTTTTGCTCTACAGTCCCAGACTAAACCAAAGTTAAGTCTAAGTCCAAATACTGCTTCCTTCCCATAGCTGCAATGGGGCACTGAGCAGGACTGTACTTCACATAGGTGATGAAACTTGACAAGGTCCTGTCACTGCTGTCTGGGAAAGGAGGCTGAAGTGCTGGGGTAGATCTGGTACCCATGAGAACATAACCTACTCTTCCAGATGTGATGTCTCAATTGAGCCTCTGCTACCTTCCCTCAATCTGTCACAAATTTCTAAGCTAATGTCTACCTGCATCTCACCTGAGGAGCTGCTTTCCCGCACGGCACCCTAGGAGTCAGTCTGCTGTTACAGGAACAGCCCTTCCACAGCCTGCAGAAGTTGTAAATGTTTGCTTGAACTCAGAATGCTTGTTTCTGCTCCTCTCTAGTTAGCAGTTTTCTATATTCCATTTGTCATTAGAAATCACCAATTTAAAATGCTTTGGCTTGGCCTTTTCTTTCTGTTCACCCCTGCCCTCTTTGGAGGTTCTCAGCCTTGTATCACAGATGCCTTGTAGCGCAGACCTGAGAGACTTGGGGCTGCTTAGTCTGGAGAAGAGAAGTCTTAGAGGGGTTTGATAAATGTTTATAAGTATCTGAAGGCTGGCCAGAAGTGGGGGGACAGGCTCTGCTCACTGCTCCCTGGGATAGGTCAAGGAGCAATGGGTGTAAGTTGCAGCAAAAGAGGTTCTGCCTCAACACAAGGGGGAACTTCTTTCCTGTAAAGGTCACAGAGCACTGGCACAGGCTGCCCAGAGAGATTGTGGGGTCTCCTTCTATGGAGAATTCAAGGCCTGTCTGGATGTGTTCCTCTGTGATCTGTGTTAGATAGCATTGTCCTGCTCTGGCAGGGGGGTTGGACTGGATGATCTCCTTGGGTCCCTTCCAACCCCTAATATCCTTGAGCCTGTGATACCCAATGCTTTGCTGCTGACAGATGCTGGCATCATGCTAGTGCCCGGCAGTAAATGGAGAAAGCACAGAAGGGTCACAGTGCTCACTTAAAGGGCCACTTTCAGAACATCTAAAGACACTTAATATGTTAAGCTGGAAGATGAAGAGCTGATGCCGTGACAGTGAATGAAAGCTCACAATAGGAAAACACCAGGTATGAGAGAACTTCTCTGGCAGGGAAAGGCAAAACAGAAACAGTGACTTGAAGTTAAAACCTCAAATTCTCCCCCTAAATAAGTCATTTTAAAAGATGATGTGAATCACCCCCAGAAGAGAGTTGAGCTAGTCAGTACTCTGATCTCACTGCAGATGCTTTGACAACAGCAGTGACTTAACAGGGGAAAAAGTAGAGGGGAAATAGCACTCCTGAATTCATATCTTGGAGGTCAGAGGGGTTCACAAGCATGCAGGACATGTGAATTAATAAAACATCCTCCAGACTCCCACACTCCAACCAACAGCTGGCTCTGGGTTTGCCATGTGAACCACTGGCTGAATTTCCTGCCAATGTGATTTATAAATGACCTGAAATCACAGCAACAAATCCATGCCTCAAGTGCCATAAGCACAAGAACTGCCTATTGCAACAGGACTTTGCAGGGAGATGTGGATGGCTAGAAAGAAGAGAATGAGCAACTCTTCTGTGGAGTTGCTCAGACCTAAGGGATACTCCTAGGAAATGGCAATAGGAGAAAGTTCTTCACTGAGAGAGTCATTGGACACTGGAATGGGCTGCCCGGGGAGGTGCTGGAGTCACCATCCCTGGAGCTGTTCAAGGCAAGGTTGGACGTGGCACTTGGTGCCATGGTCTAGCCTTGAGCTCTGTGGTAAAGGGTTGGACTTGATGATCTGTGAGGTCTCTTCCAACCCTGATGATACTGTGATACTGTGATAAATATTAAAAGGAATTTGGAATCTTTACCTGAGATTGGAATCTTTACCTCAGAAAGTCATTGAAGAAAAAGTTCACTTAATTTTCTTGATTATTAAAACTGCAAAACTGGCAATGCTGCAGGTCACTTTCCTTGTTCTATTTGTTTAATGGAAAAGGATTTATTCAGGTCTGTAATGAAAGACTTCTGAAGCCTTAGGCCACAAGGATGCTGGTGAGAGGCCTGGAGCACAGCTCTGTGAGAAGAGACTGAGGGAGCTAAGTGTGGGCAGCTTGGAGAAGAGGAGGCTCAGGGCAGACTTCATTGCTGTCTACAGCTATCTAAAAGGAGGTTGTAGCTAGGTGGGGTTGGTCTCTGCTGCCAGGTAACCAGCAACAGAACAAGGGGACACAGTCTCAAGTTGTGTCAGGGAAGGTCTAGGCTGGATGTTAGGAGGAAGTTGTTGGCAGAGAGAGTGATTGGCATTGGAATGGGCTGCCCAGGGAGGTGGTGGAATCACCATCCCTGGAGATGTTCAAGCAAAGCCTGGATGAGGCACTTAGTGCCATGGTCTGGTTGACTGGACAGGGCTGGGTGCTAGGTTGGACTGGGTGATCTTGGAGGTCTCTTCCAACCTGGTTGATTCTATGATTCTATGATCTCCCCTACAAAGAAACATAGGGCTATTTAGTCTGCAGAAGAGAAGACTCAGAGGAGATCTTACGTAGGTGTACAAGTCTCTGAGGGGTGGGTGTCAAGTGTTTGAGGCCAAGCTCTTTTCAGTGGTCAGCAGCAGTGAGACAAGCAGCAATGGATACAAACTGGAACAGAGAAGGTTTCACCTCGACAGGAGGAGAAACATCTTTACAGTGAGTGTGACAGAGCCCTGGAGGAGGCTGCCCAGAGAGGTTGTGGAATCTCCTCTGGAGACTTTCAAAACCTGCCTCTATACATTCCTGTGTGAACTACCCCAAGTGATCCTGCCTCGACAGGGAGGTTGAACTCGATCTCTGGAGGTCCCTTCCAACCTCTAAGGTTCTATGGTCCTGTGATCTTGGTCTTTATAGCCAACTCTACCACTTGCAGATCTAAAGACCAGGCTGTAGGCATGACAGCATGCTTGCAAATCTGTACCCAACCAAACTGAAACAGCTGGGGAGAGAGAGTTGATTTGGATACCAATACCAGCCTAGACGATGCAGTCAGTGTGGGAGAGCGAACAGTCTCTGAAGGGCTGACCACAGATACCTTCCCAAACTTGACAAAAAGGCTTCAAATAAAAGAAAAAGAGAACAAAAAAACAATTAAAATCCAGAATATGCAGCAAAGTCACCATGTGAGGTGTTGAAATTCTTCACTGCTATGGCACCTCAATATATATGCAGCATTCACACATGGCTGCATCTCACTTTCAAATGTCTCTCAAAGTTGTATATTAAACAGGAGGATTTTTCCAGGAACTAACACAGTTGGCAGCCTTTTGTCTCTATTTTTTTACAGTAATTTATGAAAGAAGAAAAGTAGCAGAGTCAATTTACAAAAGGCTGCAGTTTGGACTTTGATAGATGAACAGATCTGCTACCAAAACCCTCTCACTTTTCACTGAGCACTCCATCTTCTTATCTGTTCATCCTGGTGAGAAAAGAATAAAGAAGGAAGTCAGCTGAATGGAGGCAAGGCCTAGGAAGTGTTTAAAGTAGTGAATAATCAACCAAGAGATCAACCTTCTTGCTTTTTTTTTTCCTAGATCCAGCCAGATAATCAGCTCAGCTTTTCCTCTTGCATTGCACTCCCCTTTCAGGAGGAACCTGACTAAGATGACAGTGATTCACACTACAACCTGTTGGAAAATAAACCCCCCCAACCCTTCATAATGCCTTGAACAGCTTTAGAGCTCTGGAGGAGTGGTCCCTCTTTGACAATCTAGGACATTGTACTGGGGAATAATAACAGTTCCAGTAGCAATATCAAGGAGATGACAGCAAATAACAGCACTTTTCCCAGCTGGTTATGTAGAGCTGCTCTAAGGCAACATGCAGGTTTGCTTCTGAGAATGTTACTTTAAGTAAAGTTCTATCTGTGTTGATTCTTGATCAAAGTATTCTATTGTGACTGAAATGCTGCCCAGTGACCCAGGGGTGCAGGTCAACAGCTGTCTGAACATGGGCCACTGTGTGCCCAGTAGGCCAGGGAGACCAACAGCATCCTAGTTTGGAACAGGAACAGTGCGACCAGCAGCACCAGAAAAGTGGTCATATCCCTGTACTGGTGAGGCTGCACCTCAAATAGTGGGCTCAGTTTGGGGCCCATTACTACAGGAAAGGCATTGAGGCACTGGACTGTGTCCAGACTCAAGTTGTGCCTGAGGAGGTTTAGGTTTGATATCAGAAAAAAAGTCTTTACTGAAAGAGTGGTCAGACATTGGAATCAGCTGCCCAGGGACGTGATGGAGTCACCACAGAACCACAGAATCAGCCAGCTTGGAAGAGACCTCCAAGCTCAACCAGTCCAACCTAGCACCCAGCCCTGGCCAAGCAACCAGACCATGGCACTAAGTGCCTCATCCAGGCTTTGTTTAAACACCCCCAGGGATGGCAACTCCACCACCTCCTTGGGCAGCCCATTCCAATGCCAATCACTCTCTCTGGCAACAACTTCCTCCTAACCTCCTAACATCCAGCCTAGACCTCCCCTGGCACAACTTGAGACTGTGTCCCCTTGCTCTATGCTGCATTCAAAGAACATGTGGACATGGTACTTCCAGACAAGGTTAGGTGGGAATGGTAGTGCTAAATCAATGGTTGGACTCAATCGTAGAGGTCTTTTCCAAACCAAACAGTTCTGTGATTCTATGACCACACTGTAAGCTAGAACTTAAAAACATCATCATTAAGTAGGGGAAATGCCCTTTCATTTCCCTGAATAAACTGAGGCTAGGCACTGCCAGTGGAAATTCTGTGGAATATTTCAGGTGCAGGCTGGGATTTCTGGGGTGGGCTGGTGTGATGGTTTGGGGGTTACCTGTCCCCCCACACTTGAGAAAATCACCCAGACTAGACTCAGCTGAACTGGAAATTGAATGAAGCTTTATATTTACAGCTTAGCAGAAGATACAAACAGATATTTACAATACCTACAGCTACAGACAGAAATACACAAGTTGAAAAGTAATACAGAAACACAACAGCCCTCCCAGAAACCAGTCCCCAGGAGGGGCTCCCAACCATCCTTCCACCTCCCTTCCACCCTTCTACCTTATCCCACACTTTGCCTAATGTTCAAGATGAGTTTGAAGAATTGGCCAGGGGGGTTAGGCAGCAGAAGGATTAGGCAGAAGGGAGGTTAGAGAGAGAAGCGCAGCCCAAAGCCAGAGAGAGACTCTGTTATCTACATCTGTGTTCTTGTTTTTATACATCTCAGCAAGCCTATGAGTGCAGTAACCATCACCATGGTTGCCTTTTCACAGGCTAGCATCTCATTCTTCTCACCAAAATATTCCAGCTAGGCTCAGACTAGCACAGCTGGCATCTCTCTGGGCATGTGGAAAAGCTAGCAGTCTTTTCAGTGCTATGAATTCACCTCCCAGTCTGAATGGTGTTCACAGTCCTGGCTCCAGCAGCACTTCTCTTTCTGCATCCTCTGTGGAGCTCCTCCCCACCACCCAACTAGAGCTCCTCACCCTCATCTCTCCTGTGATGTTTTCAAATGCACTGCTTGTTCCTCATCCAAGTTTAAAATGAAAAGTAACTTCCAAAGCTCAGCAATTTTTTGTTCAGCAAATATCTTGATTTGTGACAAGTGCTACAGGAGGAAGCAACACCCTTGTGCTTCATCTGTTCCTGTCCCTCAAGTGCAGCCTTCCTCTCCTAAGCTGCAATTTGTAACCCATTAGTCTTCAACACAGAAACAAAATCTCTGGTCTTAAAAGGAAACAGAAACCGAGTGAAAACAGAGTAATTACATTCTTCTGACTCCAAGCAGGTTCACTGCAAGTTCTGCTGGAGTTCCTCCCAAGCATTATTAGCACCAACAGACATAACAAGCAAAGCAAATACATTGGAAAAAAAATCATCTGTTTGATAAAAGCCTCCTGTATTTCTGTGGCAAAACTGTGGTCATTTCCTTGTCCAGTAAATCACCAAGCTAAGAGAGAGGAATCTTATGCAAGAGTGGATGAAAGCAACTTTAACTGAAACAGAGGAGTTCCTTGAGCAAAACGTGCAATGCAAGTGGAGACTGAGATTAAAAGCAAGCAATCACTCAAGTATCAAATGAGCACAGCTCTGCTTCTGCTGCTACTGTGACTCTGCTTCCTAAGCTCAGATCTGCAGTCATCTTTTTTTCCTAAGGCCCCAGTGCCTGGAGTCATATGATGACAAGAGATTCACTTGTCAAATTAAATTTCACCCTCTCAGGGATAAAAAAAGCTTGAAAAGCAAACCTTGAAATTTAGAAAAAGCCACCCAAACCCTAATTTATAAACAAACCATTCTGGAGCCTGTTCTCAAACAATGTGCTGCTGCCTCCTGCTCTGAGTGGTGGCGACAAGTGAATGCCCGGAGCTGTTGTACTGCTGCATTACAACACCCAGACAGTCCTTGCTCTTCCTCCAAATCCTACCTGAGCTCTAGGATCTGCAGCACAGCTTTCCCTCTTCCTTGCTCTGCACTGCATTATTACACAGAGCTCCCTGCATTCCCTCCCCCCGTCTCTGCACAACTCCTCTGCACTGCAGCACTACCAGAAACTAGCATTAGCAGAAGCCCCCTTTCCCAGCTCCTTCCCCTGCTCTCTCCTACATAAACCCTCAGGTTGGAGCACTGCAGCCTGTTCTGCTGCCTGGCCCTTTGCTGCAGCAGCAGCAGCAGCAGCAGCAGCAGCTCAGTAGCTTTTCTGGGTTCCCACATTTCTGTTCAGGGGTTCAGCTTTCTCATCGCAGCGCTGCAGAAATTCTCTGGCTCCCACCTCCCTCCAGTGCTCTGTCGCACAGCCCAACCCAGCCCTGGAGCATCAAACCTCCCATTTCCTTCTCTGCCTTTTCTATTCAATACCAGGTTGCAACCAGGCTGAAGCATCCTCCAGATTTTTTTACCATATTTATGCTCTTTAGTCCACACCTGTGGTACCTTCCTACCCCAACATGCCCCTTCATGCTCAACTAAATGCTGCTTTGCAGTCCCATGATAAAGTTTACCTCTCCCACCACCACTTGAGCACAGCTTTATAGCTTCAATGTTTGTGCAAGATTCTGCATTCACTGCTTGGAGACAAGACCAGAGATTGTTGAGAGAGTCAGCCTGGATTTACTACAGGGAGGTCATGCCTAACAAACTTGATTAATTTCTTTGAGGAGGTGACAATGACAAGGGATAGGGTGAAGAAATAAAGCATAATTCAATCGGACTTCAAGAGCCTTTTGATACAGTACCACATAAAAGGCTAATTTATAAGGTTAATATGGATGATATTGATAGCAAAATACTTGGCCAAGTAAACATCTTTTTTTGGGTGTGTAATTACCATGCAAAGAAAGTAGGAGGCAAAGAAAACAGGGCTGATGACAGGAATTTTAGGTATTTCAGCTCTCACACCCCTGACTTGTAGGCATTTTTCTTCCAGTACCTTCTAAAAAGGTGTCTGTGATTTGCTATGGTGACCAAACAGGCTACACATGGTGGAGGGTCAAAGTAATGTCCTTATTGTGACTTTGAAGGGCATCTAATACACTATCATCTATAGCTGCATAATCACACTTAGTACAAGATGCCATGTGAGAGGAACTGGTGGTGTTAACAGGCACATACAATTAGCCAGTTATGCAGAGGATCTTAAAAGAAGCTGAAGGAGAAGAGAAAGCAAGACCCAGAAGCCAGAATACAGCCTTGGGTCTAGAAAAACAGTTGTACCTTCTTTGTGGCCCCCCAGAAAGCAGGTTGATGCTACCCTCAGCTGTCTTGCTCCAAGTGCTATCAGAAGTTGATGATCACAGTAGCAGAGCAGATTATTCCCCTTCCTCTACAATCTCTGCTCTTCTTGGACATGAGATGTTCATCTGGCAGAATAAGCCTGCCCTTCCTATTCAGAAACCACCTTTTGACAAGGTTCAACTAGAGGCAGAAGCAACTACAAGATCAGCAGGAGGTGTCTCCCCAAAGCCCATGTGCTAGCTTGAAGCAGGCTAGAATGCTTTGGTGAGAAGAACTAGATTACAGGCTGTGGAAATAAAACAATGGTGAGGTCTATTTCCCTCACAGGCTTGCTGAGATGTATGGGAACAAGAAATGAAAACATTAGATAACCACTCTCACTTGGGCTGCTGGCTGGGCTGCATCTTACTCTTTAACTTCACCCTCCAGTTTGGACTACTCCACTTTGCTTCCTAACCCCCTGGCCGAACCTCCATTCTTCCTTGGCACTGGGGTAAGGTTGAGAGGGGTAGGGGGAAGGTGAAGAGGGGTTGAGAGCCCCTTCTGGGGACTCAGGTTTTGGGGAGGGGAGTTATGTATCTATATTGCCTTTTTACCTTGTATATCTCTGTATGTAACTGTATGTACTGCAAATATCTGCTTGTATATTGTGCCAGCTGTAAATAAATAGCTTCATTCATATTTGCAGAGCTGGCTGAGTCTAGTCTGGGTGATTTCTACAATGGGGGGGGGGCAGGTGTGCTAGTTTGAAGCTAGCTAGAATGTTTTGGTGAGAAGAATTAGATCATAGGCTGTGAAAGGAAAACAATGGTGATGTCTACTCCCCTCAGAGTCTTGCTGAAGAAGAAATGAAAACATTAGATAACACTCTCATCATTTTGTCTCACACTCTGCCTTGAGCTTCTGACTGAGCTGCATCTCCCTAACCTCACCTTCCACTCACCTTTGCTTCTTAACCTCTTGGCTGAACCTCTATTCTTCCTTGGGACTAGGGTAAGGTTGAGAAGGCCAGGGGGAAGGTGCAGGGGTGGTTCAGAGCCCCTCTTGGGGACTCAGGTTTCTGAGAGGGCTGTTGTGCATCTGTATTACCTTTTTACCTTGCATATTTTTGTATATAACAGTGTGTACTGCAAATATCTGCTTGTATATTGTGCCAGCTGTAAATAAATAGCCTCATTCATATTTCCAGAGCTGGCTGAGTCTAGTCTGGGTGATTTCTACAGTGTGTGGGGGGCAGGGAACACCCAAACCATCACAGCCCAGCACCGCCATCCAGCTTCTAAAGGAGCTGGAGACTACGACCTGACCACCATTCTCTCCTGCCAGCACAGCACAGCACAGCACACTCAGTGCTTCCCTCTTTTTCCCAGGGAGAAAAAAAGAGCATCTGTTTGCAGTAAATGCTGTAAATTAGTTAATGTTTGTAAAGTGCTCTGATCATGTGAAGTGCTCTATAATTACTATGTATTATCAATATAATTTGGCTAGATTGTGCCACAGCCGCCTCCTCTCTTCATTACAGCTCTGAGAGAGCTTTCTTAAACACCAGCTCTTTGGGGCAGGGACATTGTGTGCCATTCATCTCCAAACAACCTCCAACTTCCCTGGAGAGGCCCAGAAAATAAACAAACCACAGCACTGAAGCACATTTCTGGAGTCATGAACCTACCAGCATTTCTCTCTGGAAGCAGGCTGACAGATGCCTCCAGAGGGGGAGGAGCTGCTCTTTGGGAAGTGCTTGCAGTGCACAACTTGGTGACCCTAAGAACACAGAACATGTGCTAAAAACACCTCACATGCCAGGAAGAGCAGCAGCCACTCCTAGTGACAGGCTAAGAACAAAGACTTCCTAAGTGTCTAGCCTAGCAGAGCTCTTAAGAGGAGTTGCCCATTAAAGCACTAACAAACCTCTTGCTCACCAAAATATGGCCTCAAGACCTTCTACATAAAGAAAACAAGAACATGAATTGCTTTTCCTAGCAGCCTACTCCCTAGCATCTGCTTAGGAAGGCTCTGGAGAGACATCTGGAGAGGTTAAATCTATGGCCTGAGGTCAATAGAACGAGGTTTAGCAAGGTCAATTCTGGATCCTGCACTTTGGTTACAACTGTGTCAAGCAATGGTACAGGCTTGGGGCAGTGTGGTTGGAAAGCAGCTTGGTGGAAAAGGATCTGGGACTATGGTGGACAGCCATCTGAACATGAACCAATGGTGTGCCCAGGTGGCCAAGAGGCCAATGGCATCCTGGTATAGATCAACACCAGGATGCCCAGCAGGAGCACCCCTGTGTTCGGCCCTGGTGAGGCCAAAACTTGAGTGTTGAGATCGGTTCTGGGTGCCACAGTACAGGAAAGACATTGATGTCCTGGAGTGTGTCCAGAAAAGAGCAATGAGGCTGGTGAGGGGTTTGAAGAACATGTCCTACAAGGAGCAGCTGAGGTACCCGTGCTTAGTCTGGAGAAGAGAAGGCTAAAGGAAGATCTTATTACTCTCTACAGCTACCTGAGAAGAGGTTGGTGTAAGGATGGTGTTGGTCACCTCTCTAGACACAGGATGAAGCATAGCAGGTTCCATGTGAACCTGAGGAAGAATTCTTGGCCCGTGGAGGTGACAGAGCACTGGAACAGGCTGCCCAGGAAGGTCATGGAGTCTCCCACTCTGGACATATTCAAAACCCACCTGGATGTGTTCCCGTCTGGCAGAGGGGGGGCTGGACCTTTGGATCTTTGGAGGTCCCTTCCAGCCCCTGACATTCTATGAGAGGAAGTGAGTTTAAAGTTGTGCCAGGGGAGGTTTAGATTGCACATTAGGGAATAAAAACTTCTTTACTGAGAGTGTGCCTGCTGGGAAAGGCTGCTCTTAATAAAACCATGACCCAGCAGCAGTTGCCTTTCTCAGTGGCACCAGGGCATGGCTGGTGGTAGGTGAGGTTGGCTCTTTGCAGCTGGGCAAGATGGAATTAGTTATTCTTCCTAAAGAGAGCTGCTCTTTCCTGGAGGCTGTTTGGGTAGACTATTATTAGCATTTTCCACTGGAAATGTCTGTAGCAGCTTATTATATGAAAAACTAGGTTAGTAATTCTTGTAGTCCAGGATGTAAGTAATGCTCCACAGTAATATGATGGTAAACCTGTATTAGCTCTTATCTGTAGGCTTTTTGCTACCATTGATGTGGAATAAGGTTAGTCTTAGAGCGCTCTAAGATGCGTGGTTAGAAATGAAGCTCTGAGTACTTTAGTGAAGTAAACCTTCCTGAACCTGGAGGAAAAAGCTCATTCTGTTTAAAAGTGTTTTTTACTTCTTCTTCTCACTCTTACACACTGGGAATAAAAAAAAAATTAACTTTTTAAAAGGTGTTTTTAAGTTCTTTTCCTCATTCCTAGGACAGATAATCTAACTCGAGGGCAAAATTCCACCAACATCTGTCAAATTATTGAAAGAAGTAGAATGTGGAGAATATTTGGCCTGTGACAAGATGCATTTAAAATTGCTGAAGTGAGGAAAAGGTGTGGGGGGGGAATGTTACTAGAATACCACTTCTTTTTAAAAATGGAAACTATCAGACTATGAAAAAAGTGTGATTGGAAAGCTGGGAGACTTGTGGGATACATAAAAAGTTTTACAAAGCACTTAAAAACATTATGTATATATATATATGTATGTATATATATATATATATATATATATATATATATATATATATATATTTAAGACCTTACCAAGGCTTCTTCAAGTCAGTGTTTCCTAGAAGTGTTATCTGAGAGAAAACATTTCTCAGCTGGGTCTGTATTTGTGTGTCATAGGAAGCTGTCCTAGATGCAGACTCTCCTGGAGAGAGAGGAGCTAATCACTTACAGGTAAGCAGGCACACTTATCTGAGGCATCCAATGTTGCCTGGGAAACCTATGTTTTGAGTGAAATGTCTGAACTAAGCCTTTAAAAATCATGGAGAAGCTTATTTCTAAGCCATGGCTCACATGCCATGGATTTGTCTCTTAGGAGTTTTCTATTTCAGTGTCTTTTATAGAATCAGAGGATCATAGAATGGTTTAGGTTGGAAGGGACCTCAAAGATCATCCAGCTCCAATCCCCTGCCATAGGCAAGGACACCTCCCACTAGAGCAGGTCACTCAAGACCTCATCCAACCTGGCCATGAACACCTCCAGGGAGGGAGCAGCCACAACCTCCCTGGGCAACCTGTGCCAGTGTCTCACCACCCTCAGTGCAAAGAACTTCCTCCTAACATCTAGTCTGAATCTCCCCTCTGCCAGTTTAAACCCATTACCCCTTGTGCTGTCATTACAAGACCTTCTCAATAGTCCCTCCCCAGCCTTCCTGTAGGCTCCCTTCAGATACTGGAAGGCTACTCTAAGGTCTCCTCAAATCCTTCTCTTCTCCAGACTGCAGAGCCCCAACTCTCATAGCCTGTCCTCATATCAGAGCTGCTCCAGCCCTTTGGTCATCTTCTTGGCCCACAGTTTCACCTCTAAACTTCCAGTTTCTGAAAGCCTTCTCTCTGCCCTTTGCTGGGGTGGATGCTGTTATGGAGGGGAAATTACTTCATGCAAGATGATATTTTTTCCACAGTTAATGCTGTTTATTAATTTTGATATTCAGAAGTCTTGATGTCTCTGACCACTAATTTTAATAATAATAATAATAATAATAACAATATTCAGGTTCTTGCATGGTGATGGAAACACTTTACAGATAATAACCTGCAAACCATATAAACATTAATTGCACTGGAAGAGAAGATTCCTGCGGTCAGATGCCGCTTGTGGTCGATGTACTGCTTGCCCACTGGATGGGCTCAAGGAGCTCTTTCTGCTTATGGCAGAAGGCAGTGGAGAATTACAAAGAGGATTTTAGGTGTTTACTCACAAAATCACTATTACCTGGCTCACAGGGGCTACCTGAAGGGAGGTTGTAGCCATGTGGGTGTTGGTCTCTTCTCCCAGGCAACCAGCAACAGAACAAGGGGACACAGTCTCAAGTTGTGCTGGGGGAAGTACAGGCTGGATGTCAGGAGGAAGTTGTTGGCAGAGAGAGTGATTGGCATTGGAATGGGCTGCCCAGGGAGGTGGTGGAGTCACCATCTCTGGAGGTGTTCAAGCAAAGACTGGATGGGGCACTTAGTGCCATGGTCTAGTTGATTGGCTAGGGCTGGGTGCTAGGTTGGACTGGATGATCTTGGAGGTCTCTTCCAACCTGCTTGATTCTATGATTCTATGTACAAGCCTATTTTGGGCCTATCAAGCCTACCATGACAGATGGGAGGTTTGGAATCCATTCTAATGTAAAAATTAAGTCATTCAGTTCTTTTGGTTAAATGTAGAGGCAGTAAACCAACTTTAGAAGGTTCAGCAAATGTAAATACAATGTTTAAACAATTTCTCAAATAAGCATGAGACTATGCCAGAGTTTTTGGAGGACTTCAAAAGTCACAGAGTCACAGAATCAGCCAGGTTGGAAAAGACTTCTAGGATCATCGAGTCCAACCTATCACCTAACACCTTCTAATTAACTAACCCATGGCACTAAGTGCTTCATGCAGCCTCCTCTTAAACACCTCCAGAGAAGGTGACTCCACCACCTCCCTGGGCAGCCCATTCCAATGCCAATCTCTCTTTCCATGTAAAACTTCTTCCTAACATCCAGCCTGAACCTGTAATGTTGCAGCTTGAAGCTGTGTCCTCTTGCTCTGTCCCTGGGTGCCTGGGTGAAGAGACCAAACCCCACCTGCCTAGAACCTCCTTTCAGGTAGTTGTAGAGAGTGATGTGGTGTCCCCTGAGCCTCCTCTTCTGCAGGCTGCACACCCCCAGCTCCCTCAGCCTCTCCTCGTAGAGCTGTGCTCCAGGCCCCTCACCACCACTTGCCTCCTTCTGGCTTTGCCATAGATGCATTTGTGTAACCCAGACCTTTTCATCTTCTCTCCCTTTTCTTAGTGTCTGAAATGTAAACTGGAGGGGGGTTGCTGCTCTCAAATCTTTCTGAGATAGACTAGAGGCTGAAATATTTTTGGCATGGGTGTGATTATAAAGCAATTGAGGGGAAAAATGGATACATAAAACAGTGGACCAGATCTGCAAATGCAAATGGTTTTAGCTTTGCTGAAATCAGTGGAGCAGTGTCAATTTACAGCTTCTGAGGCTCTTGCTTAGCCTGAAGACCTGGGCCAGAAATCAAGGCACAGTAACTGAAGCACCTGGCTTGAAAATCTAAAGGAATAGGTTTCATTGTAAGTTGTTGCCTATACAGACAAGAGGAAAGAGATCTTCCTGAGCAGCCTTTACATTGCTGGAGGAACAGCAGGGTTAAGTTTCTGCTTAAAACCCAGGAGTTTTAGGGAGCTCTTTGAGGTGGTCTGCACCAGAATTTCCTAGCTTCTTGTACCTTGCCCACCATTGCTAGTCAACTGCTGGTTAAAATTGTTTCTCTTCCAAATATATTCCTTGATTCCCACTCAGCAAAGTGAGAGGAATTGCTTTAAGAAAGAAGGAAACAAGAAGTTCCAGTGGGTAAGATTATAAATATATCCTATTATGGTTTCTTTTTCTTTCCTTCCAGACAAAAAAGCATTTCTGCCTGCAAGCTCCATGGACTTCCTGACCCTGTGGATGTGGGTGGATGGCTCTGCATGTTCCAAATCATTTACTTTCTTTTCAAGTGTTACTTTCTCCTTATTTCAATTACCCTTCCTTTATAATTGCATGGGCTGCTCCAGTGAAGGGGAGAGCTCTGGAGCCAACAGACCTTCTAACAACAGGGCATGCTGGAGACACAATCTACCTCCTTAGCCACCTTGGGCAGGAGGGAAGGATGTGTGTTCAACAGCACAGGAGAAATGTTGAGGCTATTCATACCCAAGCACTTTGTAGTGGGTTCACTTCCCAGGCTTGCACCAGGCTGGACTCTGTGTAATTGCTCTCCGTGTGGCTTGGAGAGTTATAAACCACACATATAAGGATCACCTCCCTTCATTCCTGCTGAGTGATTGCCTCTGTGACAGCAGGACTCAATGAAGCTTGATCTGATACCCATTTGAACTCAATGGGAGTCTTTTAAGTAGACTTGAAAGGGATTAGTTTAGCCACCAAAAGGTGCAACCAGCTCTGCTGTGGCTTGGGCTGGAAGAGAAAGTGGGAGACAGCAAATTATAGTCTGGCTGTGCAGCTTGTGGGTCAGCTTCAGCTGTGACATCTGGGGCCAGGGATAAATGTGCACAAAATGCAGAGTTTTATTCTGTATCTTTTCTCAAAAGCTTTTTTCCTTCCCCTGTTCTCATTTTCATCTTATTTACACCCACAATTAAATGCTTGGCTTTATATATAGGAACCCTGCAAAGTGGGACAGCTTTTATGGAAGATGAAGCTTTATTTGAG
This sequence comes from Pogoniulus pusillus, assembly GCF_015220805.1. Classification (NCBI taxonomy): domain Eukaryota; kingdom Metazoa; phylum Chordata; class Aves; order Piciformes; family Lybiidae; genus Pogoniulus; species Pogoniulus pusillus. The sequence continues at coordinate 5,470,662 of NC_087298.1, read as the reverse complement.
AGGCAGAGGCTTAACTTCTGTCAAGTTACCAGTGCAGTTGTGTCCTGCCTGGTCTAAGAAAAAGCATTATTAAGTGGTTTCACGAATTTTATATTTCCAAGGCTTTTTGTTGACTTGCTGTAAAAGTTTGTTTGGGTAGCCCATCCAAACAGGGAGCTAATGATGTGATGCCTGTTATTAGCACTCAGGGATATCAGAAAAAAATATGTTTTCAACTGTCCTAAAACCTATCCCAAAAGAAAAGGCAGAAGAGCTCCAGCAGCACTGCCAGAAAAGGCACAGCCAGTGAGGGCCTGGATCTGACTGGTGTGGAGGAAGGGATTTTTTAGCTAGCTAATTGCACCCTTCGAATTTAATCCTCAACAGAAATTCCAGGAGGGATGTGTGTAGGAACAGACCGGGGAGAAGGTGGCAAAAGCATTCTCTAGCAGCAAGGTTCCTGCCTTGAGTCGTTAAGAAGGGGCCATAATTGCTGGCATTGTTCTGTGTGCTTTAGCACAGCTACCTGTTGGGTGTTCATGAACACAACTTTATCACTTGCATTCTGTTGGCTCAGTATGGAAAAAGATTAAGCTGCTGGGGTCAAGTAGCTGAGCAGCACCACAGTAGCAGAGAACAAGAACACAGGACTATGTTTTTTTGGTTTGGTTGGCTTTTTTCTTTTTTTAATCTTGATTCTTCTAGGAATTAAAGGTGTAGTAAATAACTTCTGAGACTTTAGATTGTACCACAAAGTGAGTTTTGAACCAACTTCACAAACAGATTTCCACCCCATCTGAATTCCCCACGCTTCTGCTTATCCTCTGCCCAGCCAGCAGGTTAAAAAATGAGAGGCATATATGTTTGCTGTCTTAGAATCATGGAATCAACCAGGTTGGAAGAGACCTCCAAGATCATCCAGTCCAACCTAGCACCCAGCCCTGTCCAATCAACCAGACCATGGCACTAAGTGCCCCATTCATACTCCACCACCTCCCTGGGCAGCCCATTCCAATGCCAATCACTCTGTGAAGAATTTCCTAACATCCAGCCTAGATGTCCCTTGGCACAACTTGAGACTGTGTCCCCTTGTTCTGTTGCTGGTTGCCTGGAAGAAGAGACTAACCCCACCTAGCTAAAGCCTCCCTTCAGGTCTTCAAAGAGTCAAGGCCACTGTTGGTGATTGGGGGCAGAGAAGCAGGAGGGCAGCCTTGTTTTTGGTGAGGATCAGAAAGTCATTAGTGCATGTGATCATGCCAGTGCTACTGCAGAGTGCATAAGTACCTACCCTGTCATCACACTTACCTGCTTGTATCTGAAGCTGATGTCTACTTCACTCATAGGCTTGCTGAGATGTATAAAAACAAGGACACAAAGGTAGATAAGACAGAGTGTGTGTCTGTGTCAGAGTCGGTGCCTGTGCTCTTCTCCCTGGGCTTTTGCTGTGTAACCCAACTCATTCTGCTTCTAACCCCCCTTGCTGATCCTCCAAACTCACCTTGCATGTAAGGCAAAGTCTGGGATAAGGTAGAGGGGTGGAAAGAAGGTGGTTGGGAGCCCCTCCTGGGGACCCTGATTTCTGGGAGGGGTATTGTGCTTCTGTATTGCCTTTAACTTGTGTATTTCTGTCTATAGCTGTAGATATTTGTAGTATATTGTAAATCCCTGCTTCTATATTGTGCTACGCTGTGAATAGAAAGCTTCATTCCTCAACTTCCAGCTGGCTGAGCCTAGTCTGGGTAATTTCACAAGAGTGGAGGGGCAGGTAATTCTCAAACCATCATCTGCTGAAATATTCCTCTCTCTGCAGACTGAGCTTGTGGATGAAAGGAGAGAAAAAGGAGCAAGGTAGCTGACAAGATAAACCAGACTGGCAGGTGACAGCCTTGATTTTGTTAATTGTATTTTATTTAGAACCATTTCTAAGCAAACCAAGGAATAATGAGGAAGGCAGTGCCACTCTGGAATGAGTGAGACACTTTCCTATTTGACTTTTAGGGGAGCTGCCTTAAGAGTAAAAGATCAGCACTGTGTTAGACATCTGTATGCAGCAAAACAAGAGCAAGGGAAGCTGCAGCTTCCTTGCCCTGGCAGTAAACTCTGTTATTTCTTTGATGGGGCATGACTGAGTATTTTTGTAAGGGTTGTTTGTGTTTTGGGATACAGCAGCAGAGGCAAGGGATTGATTAAAAATTCTTTTGCCCTTTCAAAGTGTTCCTGGGAGCTAAAGGTGTTGAGAGCTCTAAAAGGATCTGGCAGCTGCAGGAAGCAAAGGCAAGTCTCACCCAGGCCTCTCAGAAATGGCCTTGGATCTCAAGACCTTTCTGAAAGCTAAAATACTCCTTTGAGTTCAACATTAACAATCAGATCCAAGCATTAGTCCACCTCCATGTGCATATCCAAAAGCAAAAGCAAAACTGATTTGTCATTAAATGCTTCCATCTTTCTCAATCACCTTTTAAAACCTGAAGGTCACATCTGTAAAGTAATTAAATGATCTATCAGATGAAAGGAAATAAACTACCTTCTCACTGAAGGAACCTGCCAGCTATGTCAGGAGTGAAATCTCCTGTAGCACAGGCTCTGTAAATGGTGTGATGGGAAGGGAAAGAGACTGCCAGGATTTCTGAGAAGAGAGACTCACTTCTCATTTGAGGCTCACCAAGGGAGGATAGAAGAGGGTTGCTGCCTTGGGAAAGGGTCAGTGGTCTGAAGTCTCCAAAACCTTCAGCTTGCTTAAGGGATTGCAGAAAAAACTCAGCTCCTCAGCTCCCTTGCTGAGTGACTGGGACAAAGGTTTAACAGCAATTGCATCTGCCAGAGAGAAGCTGCTTGGATCAAACCATATTTCTTTTATCACCTGTGTCCAAGCAGAGGCTTGGTGTTACAAGCTCAAAATAATGAAACAATTTAGAGTTGCCTCTGTAGCTCAGTTTCTACTGAAGGTTCTGCTGTCACATGGCTGAGTTTGGGCTTTATTTTTGTTTTCTCAGAGCAGTTGTACTCTGCCCTGACTCAGTCCCTCTCTGAGGAGTTTCTGGCTTCACCTGACCTTGAGAAGCAGAAAATGGGCTATAAGAGAGATGTAGTTGCTCTTTCTGGGCCTTCACTGATACCTGCTGCTCAGTTTTGCCCTTCCATGCCTTTTCAGCCTCATATTCTTTAGCTTTCTCTGGCTTTTCCCGGTTGTCAAGTCTTCAAAATCCAAGATTAGATTGAACTAGACCCTTGAGCTAACAGTGGAGTGCCAGGCTAGAATACATGTTTCTCCCAATTAGAATGGATGAAAAGCTTGGTGAGCTAATTCGTGAGGTCTGCATCCCTTGTATCTACACCACGAAATCACTGTGCAGGTCCTCACCCCACCAATTGCCTTGGCTTTGGCTCACCTTTGCTCAAACATCAGAAACTCATGAATTGCAAAGTCAGATTGCTTGGAATGCTTCAACCACAGGGAATGTTTGCACTTCAACTGGAAAAAAACACTTTTTTACAGTCAGGGTTCAGGTGCAGGTGTTTGCTAGATGCTGTTCTCTGTGCTAGATGCTGTTCTCTGTGCTAGATGCTGTTCTCTGTGCTGTGCACACTGCCTTCTCTGCTCCTAGGGACTGGGAGATCAGAGTGCTCCCTGGCTGGACAATTCACAGAAGGCTGCTTAAACCTGATCAGAATTAAAGTCTTGTGCCACAACCTTTGAAACCATAGTGCAGAATTGCCAGCAAAAGCTAAACAGAAGGCAAATTAATACCTTAAACACAACAGAACTGCATTCCTTGCTGGAAATAAAACCTATCCCTGCATGTGCACACATCTGCAGACTCTGCTCTCTGTGCTGGGGCACCTACTTGCTCCTCTGCCTTCCTGCCCCAGTGTAATAGGAGCAAGTGGGCACTGACTTTTTCTTTGTGCTGGCAAGTGTGCAGTGCCCCTGAAACATGTTTTGGTGTGAACTCTGAGATCTAGAAGAATGAAATAATAGCAAATAACCTCCAGAGCTGCCAAAAAAAAAAAAAAGATTTTTTTTTTTCTTTTTATCCTCTTTGGAAGGCTTTGCCCCAGCAAATCAGTTCACTGAGTACCAAAGATAATTAGGGCATCTTATTTAAAACTTATGATCTAATTAGTGGCCTTAATGGTAGTTAATTACACAGAGAGCAACAAAGCAGTTCTATTTCCTACCAGGCTTTTTCTAAGTCAAGGTGCAGGTACTTATCTAGGGCCATAAAGGAGAGTGGCTACCACACTTAACATCTAATTACACAAAATTGTCCACAGTAATTATGAGCAATGTGATTTTATTTATCTGGCTTAATTACTGGGGCTATGCACAATCTCTGACCTGGCACGGGGACGGGGAGGACAAAGGGAAGAAAAAAGTCCCATCCCTTGCATGAACATCCTGGTGCAAGTGCAGCCTCCCCATCCTGAGCACAGAGAGTCTGCTCACAGCCCAGTAGTGCTCCTGAGGACTCAGGTATATTCTGATCCCCAAGACTGACTGGACCTGTGCATGCAGATGGGATGGACAAAAGAGGGTGGTTACAGATCCCCATGAGATACTTGGATGCTTCATACCATCTCAAGTTGTGCCGGGGTAGGTCTAGGCTGGATGTTAAGAGGAAGTTCTTCACAGAGTGATTTCCCATTGGAATGAGCTGCCCAGGGAGGTGGTGGAGGCACCGTCCCTGGAGGTGTGCAAGCAAAGCCTGGCTGAGGCACTTAGTGCCATGGTCTAGTTGACTGGATAGGGCTGGGTGATAGGTTGGTCTCTTCCAACCTGGTTGATTCTATGATTCTATGATTCTATCAGGAAAGTGCTGTTGAGAGTGGATATAAAAAGGACAATCCAACTCCTCATTCAGCAGAAGAGACATTCTCTCCTTTCATAGACACACACTCCACTGCTGAACCTTGCAGAAGCTTTCAGGGCATCCCCAAAAGATCAGTGTCTTGTGAAAGACCACTTTTCATTCAGGAGGGAGCAGAACAAGCTTTTTGTCTGGTTCTACATTCCTCTCCTCCTTAAGCCCAGTTGCAACTTGAACCTTAGCAGTGCCTGTCATGAAAGGAATCTTATTTGGTACTTTTCATCTCTAATTTCTGGCTCAAATTTGTTTCAGAGCACCATTCTCCTCTCCCTCTACTCTGCCCTGGTGAGCCTGCAACTGGTGTAGTGTCCAGTTCTGGGACCCCCAGTTCAAGGGGTACATGGAACTGCTTGAGAGTCCAGCACAGAGCAACAAAGATGATTGAGGGAATGGAACATGTCTCTTACAAGGGGAGACTGAGGGAACTGAGGCTCTTTAGCTTGGAGAAGAGGAGACTGAGAGGTGACCTCATCAATGTTTATAAAGATGTAAAGGGTGAATGCCAGGAAGATGGAGCCAGGATCTTCTTGGGGATGCCTTAAGCATAAGGGGCAATAGGTGGAAGCTGAGGCATAGGAAGTTTTATGTAAACCTGAGGAAGGATGTTTTAACTATGAGGGTGACAGAGCACTGGAACAGGCTGCCCAGGGGGGTTGTGGATTCTCCCTTTTTGGGGATATTCAAAACTCTCCTGGACGTGTTCCTGTGTGATCTGGCATAGGTGATCCTGCTGTGGCAGAGGGGTTGGACTGGATGAGTTTTTGAGGTCACTGTGATTCTGTAGCCTCCACTATTTGCAAATCCCTATAGAATGAGTAACTGTAGGGTGTTAGTCCTTCAACCATTCAAAACAGTAATGGGTCATGAAGAGTTGGAGTGAAACTTGGTTCATTTGATCTGTCTTCTTACAGCACTGGAGCAGGTGGACATATGTTAGTGAGAGAAATCTTAGTGCTGCCATCAGAAGTCCATCCAACTTGCTACACTTTTTGTGATAATAGAAGCAGCAAGTGCTTAAGCTGGAGTCTAAGAATAACTAAACTCCTCTGTTATGGCCCAGTCTCTATCCTCTTATTAATCAATTGTTCCCTGATGAGAGGGGTACCATTGAGTTGCAAAGACTAAAGATATATATCACTTCTATGCCAAAAAAAAAGGAAAGTTGTCCTTCTGTTCACAGCCTTGAAAGCCAACGTTTGCAAATCACTCCACTTCATAGAACTGCAAGCAGTGGCATGCATAGCTCTGCTGCTCAACTCATACCCCCAGGACATTTCCATGTTAGAGCAAATCACTTGTTCAGTGGCTCACTAAGAGTTTTGAATTAGTGGTAAATACGTTTTGACCTTATTTTTTTTCTCCTGATAATTGCTCTATTTATAGGGAAGTCAGTGGTTCTCATGCTAATTTCTTCCTTCTAGGATTAGACTGCCTCCGTTAGCCATAATCTGGGGCATATCACCAAAACAAAGAAAGAAGAAAGGAGGAAAGGAAGGAAGGGGAAAAGAAAGAGAAAAAATGAAAAAGAGAGAGAGAAAGGGAGAAAGGGAGAAAGGGAGAAAGGGAGAAAGGGAGAAAGGGAGAAAGAAAGAGAGAAAGAAAGAGAGAAAGAGAGAAAGAAAGAGAGAAAGAAAGAAAGAGAGAAAGAGAGAAAGAGAGAAAGAGAGAAAGAGAGAAAGAGAGAAAGAGAGAAAGAGAGAAAGAAAGAAAGAAAGAAAGAAAGAAAGAAAGAAAGAAAGAAAGAAAGAAAGAAAGAAAGAAAGAAAGAAAGAAAGAAAGAAAGAAAGAAAGAAAGAGGGAGGGAGGAGAGATGGGAGGAAGGGAAGGGATAGGGGGAGAGGAGAGGAGGGGAGAAGAGGGGAGGGGAGAGGAGGGGAGGGGAGGGGAGGGGAGGGGAGGGGAGGGGAGGGGAGGGGAGGGGAGGGGAGGGGAGGAGAATAAGGGAGAAGGAGGTTGGGGAGATGGGAGGGAGGGAGGAAGGAAACTGTCAGTTTGTTGTTCTCTTAAATGTAAGATAGGAAAAAAAACCCATTGGTGTAAAAAGCAATGCCAATATCATCTAATTTTAACACCTTGGTTTTCCAGCAAGCACCTGAGCATGGAGAGTGGAATGGCTTATCCTTTGAGAACCCTCACACAGCCTGTGCAAGTATTTATAAAAGCCAAGCAAAACGAAGTGTAATTTCTTGGTAGCCCCAGCCAGAGTTCCTATCTGGGTAAGAGCAGGCCTTCTGCTCCCTGAGAAAACCAGCCTTTGCTTTTTTGCTGGCACAGGCACATCATTCTGAGGCACCTGAGCAAGGAATCCTTGAAGCATCCAACCTTGCTCAGCACACAGAGCACATCTGCAGTGCTCTCTTTTCCTTTCTAGTCATGCAGCACTGCAAGTACACGCAGTACTTGGGGCACCTTTGACCCCTGTCACAGTGAATCGTGGCACATGTTGGTGGCCTCTGGCTGGGAGGTCTGACTCTGCTGGTGACAGCCTGGTGGCCTCAGCTTCTAGTTCCTGTGGACACAGCAGCTGGGTCAGTTGTAAATCTGGGAGGTTTTGTCCTGAGAGCCATCAGCAGGCCTGCAGTCCGAAGAGTGATGGAGGGACCTTGATCTCACTACGGCTCGTCACCGCCGCCCGCATCGCTGGGAGGGTGCTGGGGCTTGAGTCACTGCAGGTTTTATGGTTCAGTACCAGCAAGCAATTAACAGCAAGTGAGTGAACGTTCCCAACCTTTGCTCAAAATCGTGGCTGTTTATCAATGTGTCAGGCTGTTGGCAGATTCAAGAAATCTAAATTTAACAGTTGACTGCCTCCTCCATGCGTGGCTGCAGCCAATGGATCTTCAGGATATGGTGTCCCAACTGGGTAGCCAGAGCAAGATGGGGAGGAGAAATGAATGAATGGGGCCAGCTCCAGAGTTCAGTGCAGGGGGAAGCTGTTTTACACCACAGCTGCTTAATGACTTTTTCAATTGATTTCAGCAGCGCTGCTTTTCCATTACTGATTCCATCCCAGCCATTGGGCAGAAAAATGGGCTCAGGAAAATAATAGGAAGGAAAAAAAGAGGGGGGAAAAAAAGGTACAGAAACCTCCAACACCTACCATAATGCAGTGACATTTGTCCAAATATTTTATGCTGAATTGGAAAAAGAGAGAGGGGGAGAGAGAAAGAGAGAGAAGGCAAATTCTCCCATCGCTCAGCCCATGTCATGGAGTGGAGTGCCCATGTACTCCCTCACTTTCAAGCCTCAGTTCATCCATGCTCACTGACCTGCTCCTTGGTTTGGAACCAGCTGCAGAAAGCAGCTGTCATCCTCTGTTACTCTGCCAGCCCTATTCTTAAGGCAGCCATCAAAGTCTGGCACTGACTGAAGGCAATTCAATTAGCTGTGACGGTCAAACAGAAACCCAGGGTCAAATGAAATCTCTTCTTTTTTTTTCCTGCCCCCTCCTCCAGCTCTCTTTTCATCTTGAAACCTGGAGACACAGAAGTCTGCCCCCAACGTGGGAAGTTTTTGTGGGCTAAGAAATGGAGAGTCTTGCTACAATATGGAATAAAAGACAAAGGAAGAACACCAGGGAGAAGACTGCCTCTTCCCTCAGTCCTGCTCAGCTCCTGTGCTGCCTCCTTAAGATGCAGAGAGCTTAGGAAGAGGCTCCTTGTCGGATGGCTTGTGATGTGCTTTGGCTAAATGCAATAGTAATAATGAAATCTCCCTCAGCTTTCCTGCTGCCATCTGCTCTGTGCCAACCACATTGGCCATTTCACACTTTTAGCAGACCTGTGGGCTTATTCCCAGCATGCCCAGAGGGAGGAGGAGGAGGGGGAAAAGATGGGAAGGTAGAAAGCGAGAGCTGGGTTGTGGTGCCAAGCACAGCTGCTCTAACAAGCCCTCTTTGCAGCCAGCCTCCACAGCTCCACGCTAGCATGCAGAGAGTTGTAAAAAGAAAGGTCAAACAGATAATCTTGATAAATATTTAATAGTTACTGGTTTTACGTCTCCCTCATTGTCACAGAGTGAATGTCTAACACTGGTGACAGCTGGCACACACCGAGCTGCAGGAGAGCTTCTGCAGCCTCTCCTGGTGTAAGGGGAGCAGGCAGAAGGGTATGGAGGGCACAGCCTGCATGGAGTCTGCTGCTATCAGGCCACGAGCTCAGCCACCTCCATCACCCTGCAGAGCTTGGCTGGTGTTTGCTCAGGCACAACACAGAATCATAGAATCAACCAGGTTGGAAGAGACCTCCAAGATCATCCAGTCCAACCTAGCACCCAGCCCTGTCCAATCAACCAGACCATGGCACTAAGTGCCCCATCCAGGCTTTGCTTGAATACCTCCAGGGATGGCCACTCCACCACCTCCCTGGGCAGCCCATTCCAATGCCAATCACTCTCTCTGACAACAACTTCCTCCTAACATCCAGACTAGACCTCCCCTGCCACAACTTCAGACTGTGTCCCCTCCTTCTGTTGGTGGTTGCCTGGCAAAAGAGCCCAACCCCACCTGGCTACTACCTCCCTTTAGGTAGTTGTAGATAGCAGTGAGGTCACCTCTGAGCCTCCTCCTCCCTTCTGATGCAGTGAGGCCTCAGGTAGGGTTCACTTAATGGAAGCATTGGGACTCTGGCTTCCCTCATCCCACTCTGAGTTAATTCTCATTAAGAACCATCTGCACACAGGTAAATTGGATGTGCCATGGCTATGATTAGTGGCTTCAGGGTCACCATGGGCCTTCATTCTCTAGAGGTGCAGGTTGTATTTAGCTCAGTGGGTTTATCACAGGACTGGAGACAGATTTCTGCCACGGTGGGTACTTGCTGAACTGATTCCAAGCTGATGCAAGTCACAGGGAGATTAAATGAGGCTTGTGGTGGTAACGTTGTCGACCTCAGAGTCCTATCAACTAGCCAAGTAGTTATGGCAGAGCAAAGGCAAGCTGTGCATCTAAGGGATTGCTTGGCAATTAAGCAAGCTGTACATTTCCTTGTAGTAGCTGGTAAGAAATCATCCATCTTTGTGCAGCAGATGAATACTTAATGTATTGTGGGAGTTTTTCAGTTGCCCATGCATTAATCCGTTGTGGTCAACAGAAAACTCAGGGTGCCTTGAGAAGGAGGAACATGGTTTAGACACTTTCAAGACTGTGCAGCACAAGGACCTAATGAAGAAATAGAAATCACCTGGAAGTCCTGTATTGCACTGGGATTTGGAAATGGCTGGCAATAATAGATCTCCCTATGGAAGAACTAATGAGTCTAGGAGACAAATGGAAGAGAATCCAGCTCCACACTCTCTACCTTGTGTGACCTGAGTCTTTGTGCAGCAGATGAGAAATGCCAGCACAGTGGCCTGACTACGTATCACAACCACTTCTGTTCTGGAGCAATCAGTCCTGCTTTAGACAAGGCAGTCCAGAGATTTAGATTCCCATTTCAGCAGCCTAAAGTCCCTTTCAGATGCTGGTTTTGTCCTGAGTAGAAACTGGTCTTGGAACAAATAACTTCCCTGTATTCTTTCAGCTGGAACATGAGATTTTAACTTATTTATTTTTCTTTCAACCTGTGCTTCCTAAAACTCAGTTAATATCAGGGCTGTGTATGCCTCCCTCCTCCCCAGTGCCTCAACCCAATCTTTGGCTCATTCACACTGCAAGAACATGTCATTAACATTTGACAATGACACCTTTCCCTCTCCATTACTGCAGTCTTTTCTTATTATCTTTTTTTCTCCTTTCATTAAAGCTTTTCCACCTTACTTTACAGGCTACACAATGTGAAAGCTGGCAGAATACCAGGTTCAGACAGAATTCAGAGCTGAATATAAGAGATGCCAACACTGGGGCAATGTATTACGTTCCTGGCACAAAGAGGGTAAGCATCAATGAGAGTTGAGGACTTCCTCAAAATGCTGTTTGAATTCCCCCACCAAAAACAAAACAAAAAAACCCCACAACTAACAAGGTTGATGGTTTTGTCTGCTCAGGGTAGTCACTGAGTGCCCATGGCTGGAGTGGTTTCAAAGCTGAATAGATGTGCTGCTGAGGGATGTGGTTTAGAACCACAGAATCATAGAATCATAGAATCAAGTAGGTTGCAAGAGACCTCCAAGATCATCCAGCCCAACCTAGCACCCAGCCCTAGACAATCAACCAGACCATGGCACTAAGTGCCTTATCTAGGCTCCTCTTGAATACGTCCAGGGATGGCCACTCCACCACCTCCCTGGGCAGCCCATTCCAATGCCAATCACTCTCTCTGCCAACAACTTCCTCCTAACATCCAGCCTAGACCTCCCCCAGCACAACTTCAGACTGTGTCACCTTGCTCTGTTGCTGGTTGCCTGGGAGAAGAGCCCAAACCCACCTGGCTACAGCCTCCCTGTAGGTAGTTGTAGACAGCAATGAGCTCTGCCCTGAGCCTCCTCTGCTGCAGGCTGCACACCCCCAGCTCCCTCAGCCTCTCTTCACAGGGCTGTGCTCCAGGCCTCTCACCAGCTTGGTCACCCTTCTCTGGGCACAACTGGAACAAATGTGTTTGGATAAGAGAAAGCCAAGCAAAGATCACAGATACTGGAACTGTGAAAACACAGCAAATGTCCTAAAGCTTCCCTCCAGGAGAAGAGCAATGTGCAGAAATCTTGATGATTTGGTTGACTTATTGCAGGACCCAAAAGACAATGCAAATGGTTGTGTCCTACTAGCACAGACCCTTTATGTTCTGCAGGGATCAGCTGTCATGGTTTGAGTGCAAGGTATAAGGGATGTATGGGAGTCAGTGGTGATGTTTCACTTGTACAAGTTGAATCTGTTATGGTGGGGGGGCTGGATTAGATGGTCTCCAGAGGCTCATTCCGATCTGTTCTGAGATTCTGTGAGTTAGAGCAGCCTGGTGGCAGCCCTGAATTGGGCTGTTGTAGGAATTTCACCAAAGAGCCAGGCTGAGGTGGGTGCATGTGTGCTAGCTAGGGCTATGGTGTCACTATCTGCTGAAACCCCAGCAAATGCCATGTACTATTTCAAGGGAATAACTTCTTCTGAGTGTCTCACTTCTGCCTCAGTCACTGTTCAGGCTCCAAAGACCACATCTCAGGTTGATCCCCCACAATGGTCACAGCAGCTTCATGCCCATAAGAAACAAATGACAGTGCATGTTGGCATAAGAGAAGCCCACAGATATTGAAGAAGTTTGCTTTTGGGTCCTGTACTGAGAACCTAACAAAGCTTCCCTTGTCCAGGCATTCAGGACTGCTTCTTTTGTCTGAAAGGATAAATGACCTCCAAAAAGTCCCTTCTAGCCCCTGTAATTCTGTGATTCTATGCTCATCTGCTGCTCTCTCTGTACCATGTCCTCACTGCTGGTTCTGGAGGCTAAATCATCACACTGGCCTATGTATGCACTTTGTAACTCTGCATCACCTGAAGATATTAAAACAAAACCCCCAAAACCTACCCAAACTTTGTATTTCTTCCTCCTTTGGTCCCCAAGACCTCATCCAGTGGATGGCTCTGTGCAGCAGCTGCTTGCTCTGTCTGAGAGAAGAGTAGTGGCTGAGTAGCTCACACTGAATCCTTGTCTTCGACTCCCTCTGAGCTTGCTGGCTTTCACTTATTGAATTAGGATAAATTGGAACTTTCATAAAGGGTGATATAAATCATTATCTCAAGTTAGCAGATGCAGACTCACCAGGGTAGAGCTCTGTTAATAACTCCTTTGGATTAGGGCTGATTGGTACGATTTGAAACTTGTTTCTCTCAGCTTGATCAGTCTAGTTGTAACTGTGGCAATTATCCCATTTCACTTTCAATAGCTCAGCACAGAGGAGCTGCTGCCTCCAATCCATCCCTCCTTAATGAATCCAATGTGATATGTTCTGTCCCAGGGACAAACATCCTGTCTATCCCCACACACACTCCAAAATAAGCATCACAGAACAGAAATCCCATGTCCAAGTGACACATAGGAACGTGTCTTTTAGAGAGGGAGATGCTGAGTGTCCCTGTAAGCATCATTTAGGTTTTTGGCTACTGAAAAGCCTCTCTTCATTCTTTCAGCATCATTTGCACTTTTTGGCAGCCTTCCTGCCTGAGAAATGAGATGAAAAAACAGGGTTTTGTCCAGGCACTGAAGCTGCCTAAATAGATTCTGATGAATGTGTTACAGGATGAATTTGTGGGGTTTTGTTAAATAGCTGATCTGATGATTTTGTATTTCTCCAGGAGTCATTAATAACTAATTGAATGAGTGAACACAGGATTTTCAGAACAATGTGTCTGACAAGGTTGTTTTTTTTCTCTCACTCCTCTATTTGACTCCAACAAGAAGCCTGTGTCAATGTAAAAGACCACTGAAGAGCAGACTTGACTTTGACAAAAGTTGTAAATGCATCTCTTGGTAGAAATACACTTGAACAAGAATTTGCTTCAAGTCCAGGTTTAGATCTTTCCTCAGATGTTTGGCTGGGCCATGAGCTTTAGCATTAAGGGTGACCTTCTGCTTAAATCATTGCAGCAGTGGTTTACTTACAGTTCCCAGCTTTACTGTTGACTATACTAGAAGCACAAGTTCCATGCAGGCTTCAGTTTTAGGAGCTGCACAAGTGTCTCTGAGCCATCCCCTGCCTGCCTCACCTCTCAAAATATAAAACAAGTATTCCCTCTCCTTCCTACTATTGTCTTACCTTTCTGGCTGTAAATTCTTTAAACCAGGACTGTTGTTCACTTCTTGTTCACACTGCACCTCATACTGTGTTTTATGTAGCCAATAAAATGTTAGAGATTAAAATACATGGAGTGATTTGTCTCCCACTTACAGCACCAAAGCTGTACATCTAAAGGAACATTGCTGCTGCCCATGGAAACCTGCCAGTGAAGGCAGCAGCATGATCCCACCCAAGCTTTGATTTCTAACAGTGGGAAGATGAGAGCTTTCCCATTTTGAATTCAGATCCAGTGCACATCTGCTCCTGGAAATCGTTTGAGGGTGCAGATAAATAAGTGGTGGTGTCCCAAAGTTTTGCAGGAGCAGCTATTCCCTTCTTCCTGCTCCTGCCAGCTGCCTCCTGCTCAGCTCCGAGTGCTCAGCCTCTTGCAGGGGCTTGGACAGCTCTGAATCATGCTGCTTACAATATGTTTCTGCTAAAAATAATGGTAGTAATTAATGCTCTTAGTTTTAGTGCTGCCATCTGTCTTCATGCCAGCCATGATGGCTATTTTCCTCTGTGTTTCCCAAAGCAGGAAGGAGGAGAAAAGAAAGGACAGAGGCAGCTGCTTGTGCCTTTCCCCAGCACCTCTGTTTCAACTGGCAGTGATTTGCCTGCTCTGTGGGTAGTCCATTCTTGCAGAGACACCAAGAGGCACTGAACTTCCTCAGAGCTGAAGGTAACAGAGCTCCAAAAGAGACATGCACGGAAGAAAATACTTGCTTGGATGTGTAATTTTTCCTGAAGGGTGAAGGTATACAATTAAATAGTTCAATATTTATAGGGGAGGGCTTTTAAAGAGAGGGAACCCCATAGCATAATTTTGGAGGCTATAGACCACATGAGATAGTGATGAGGAAAGGGAAGCAGTTGGGAGTTTGCATTAGCTCAGCTACTAGGCTGGGATGGTGAGAGGTGAGTGCAAGAAGTCCATTTCTCCTCTTTATCTCTGGAAAGCAGTTGTTTTACCTTGGCCTGGCAGATGTCAGGAGCACACAAGCAACTGGGGGAATTGAACAAAAGGAAATGGCAGAGTTTAACAAACAGCATCACAAAAGGCATCTGCCACAATGAATCACCTTCTGTTCTTCTGAGATTCCTGCCAGAGCCTTTCCTTTTGTCTTACCCAATTCTCTTAATTACAGGATTTACTTACAGTTCCAGTGGGGAACAGAAGGGCTACTTGAGGTTTGCAGGAAAGGAAGAGCTTGTAGAGGAAAAAGCACTCACCTGCATCAGGCAGCAACCGAGCAATAAATGGATTGAATGGAATCCTCACCCACGGTAGCAAGATTTGGGGGATAGAAGTGGCAGCAGTGCAGAAGGCAGGCAGTACCCCTGTACTGCTCAAGACAGGAAACTTGTAAAGGCTGTACGAAGCCTCTTCTCCCTAATTCTTGCTTATCAAGCAGGCAAGGTCTTTTTCCCCTATCAGAGGAGAAGAGCTATCACAAGTCAGCCAGCCACATCTCCCCTTCACAATGAAGGACACTTCAGAAGGCAACATGTTGGTCCCAGTCCTGTCTGCCACAAGTGTGCTTCGAGAAGCTTATTTTGACTAAAGCAAGCAGGCAGTGGTTGTTGGGGGTTAGGGGAAAGCTGTGAGGAACTGCAGCAGCCTGGATTTTCATATGGCTGGCTAAAAGGAATAGTTTTGATAACCTAAAAGCCACACTGCTCCCCCAGGGTGCAACCCTCCCCAGCCCTTAGATCTGGTTCTTCCACAGGCCAGAAGCTTTAGCTGTCATGCACTGCTGGTAATGATCCGGCAGACTGCAGGGCTTTGAGGAGTTTGTATACATGGAGCTGGTGTTCCTTGCTTGGATCTACCTCTGGTGTCTTCAATACGAACTCATCTTCACTTCTCATCTTCATCCCCTTCCCCAAATGGTGCTGAAGTGTAACCAGGTGAGACTTTCATCTCAAAGACATTTGATGCATCCCAGCAGTCATCTCCAGCCAGACTCTGGGGTGAGTTACTGGAAGGACCTAATGGATCTGTAAATCTTTGATCAATCCTCTCTGGTATACACTTGCCTTACACAGGAAGGAATCTTATCCAGTTGCTTCAAAACTCAGTCTAGCCCTGTGAGCCTAATCTGGGCAGTTCTGATACAAATTCAGATAACCATCTTAGCAAGAGATGAGGTCCTGCTAAGGCTGCTGCCTTCTGTGCAAATAGCTAAGTGCTTTCCTTTAAGCCAAATACTGGATTGTCAAGAGTTTGCCTATGCTTTTCCCAGAAAATATACACATTTTCAAAGAATCACAGGACTGGAATTGATTGGAGAAGACCTCAAAGATCATTGAGCCCAACTGTCCACCTCACACCACCATGGTCATTAAAACGTTCCCCGAAGTGCCATCTCTGGGGATGGTGACTCCTCCATCTTCCTGGGCAGCTTGTTCCTGTGTTTGACCACTATAACAGTACAGATTTGTTTTCCTAATATAGAATCACAGAAACAACCAGGTTGGAAGAGACCTCCAAGAGCATCCAGTCCAACCTAGCACCCAGCCCTGTCCAACCAACTAGACCACGGCACTAAGTGCCCCAGACAGGCTTTTTTTTAACACCTCCAGGGATGGCAACTCCACCACCTCCCTGGGCAGCCCATTCCAATGCTCATCACTTTCTCTGAGAAGAACTTCTTCCTAACATCCAGCCCATATTTCCCCTGGCACAACCTGAGACTGTGTCCCCTTGTTCTGTTGCCAGTTGCCTAGCAGAAGAGACTAACCCCACCTGCCTACAACCTCCTTCCCTGGCAAAATTTAGAGTCATTTCATCTTGTTCTGCCACCTGATACTAGGGAGATGAGATCAACACCCACCTCACTCCAACCTCCTTTCAGGTAGTTGTAGACAGTACAGCCTCCTCTTCTACCAGATTTTCAAGGTGACACAGTAATCACAGTATCACAGTATCACCAAGGTTGGAAGAGACCTCACAAGTCTGCCAGTCTTGAGTTTTTTGGGGTATTTTTGGGGGATTGATTCCACATGTTCTGCAAGGATGCCTCACCCAGAAGCAGAGCAGACTGTGATATCTCGAAGGGGATTTGAGCATAACAAGCAGCCCCACTAAGGACAGGTTGTGGCTGTGGAGAACACAATGAGCATTCATAGAGAAGAGATTCCAGAAGGTCAATATTTACTATTCATTATTCACTTAAAATATTTGCCCTGCAATTTGGGACTGAGACAAATTCCCATGACAAAGGTGACCCAGCCACACAATTTAACTAAAAACAGTGATGGTATCAGAAACAAGGACTGAGCCAACTCAGGAGAGAAAATTATTCATCCACTTCTTTGCCAGAGTTTTTTTTTTCCTTTTCAAATGTCTGTATTAAAAAAAAAAAAAAGATAATAATTTTCTGCTTTTTAATAAAAAAAAAAAAGGGGGGGGGGAAGGAAACAAAACAAAAAAAAAAAAAAAGGGAAGAAAAGTTGTAAGAAATGTCAATTGTGATCAATACTTCAGCCAGGAGAAATGACATTATCATGAGCCTTGCATGGAATTGAACAGACATCACCTGGCATTTTCCATCGTGGCTTGGCAGCTATCCAGATAGGTGGCTACTTATCTTTAAAGGCAGCAAAGATGCTTCAGTTTCAAAGTTCTTGTAGGTGTTTTTTAAGTTGTGCTGTTGGTTTATTTCCTATTAAAAAAAAATCAAAGCCAAACTCTGCTGTGAAATAAAACTGCAGACAAAAATAAATCCCACAACTCCCATCCAATAGAAAAAAGAAGTAAAATAAAATAATAACTCAAACAAAACAAAGCAAAATGAAAATAAGATAATATAAAGCAAAATAAAATAAAGGAAAAGAAAAGGAAAGGAAAGAAAAGGAAAGGAAAGAAAAGGAAAGAGAAGAAAAGAAAAGAAAAGAAAAGAAAAGAAAAGAAAAGAAAAGAAAAGAAAAGAAAAGAAAAGAAAAGAAAAGAAAAGAAGAAAAGAAAAGAAAAAAGAAAAGAAAAAATAAAGTAAAATGAGGTAAAATAACACACAACAAAATAAAACATATATCAAAACAAAATAAAATAAGATAGAACAAAACAAAATAAACCAAAATAAAATAAAATATAAAACAAAACAAAATATAAAACAAAACTATAAAACAAAACAAAATATAAAACAAAACAAAACAAAATAAAGCAAAATAAAATAAGGTAAAATAAAACAAAATAAAGTAAAACAAAATAAAGTAAACTAAGATAAAATGAAACAAAATAAAAGTAAAATAAAACAAAACAAAATAAGATAAACCAAACCAAAATAAAATATAAAGTACAATAAAATAAAGCAAAACAAAATATAGTAAAGATAAAATGAAACAAACTAAAATCAAGCAAAATAATAGAAAACAAAACAAAATTATAAAACAAAATAAAATAAAATATAAAATAAAGTTAAAGAAAATAAAGTAAAATAATATAAAACTAAACAAAACAAAATAAAATATAAAATAAAACTAAATAAAGTAAAATAATATAAGCCAAAGCAAAACAAAATAAAATAAAGTAAAATAAAACAGAACAAAACAAAGTAAAATAAACCGAAGTAAAATCTAAAACAAAATAAAATACAATAAAGTACAAAATAAACCAAAACAAAATATAAAATAAACCAAAACAAAATATAAAATAAACCAAAACAAAATAAAATCCAACAAAAAATAAAATAAACCAAAATAAACTAAAATGAAATCAATAAATAAAAATGAAAAGCCAAAGCCACTTCATCTCAACTTGAAATCAGAACTTTTACTTTGTGGATCCTACTTCTAGTGGGTTTATTTTCCAGCTGCTGTCTATAATGCAGGAGAAGGTGAGTTTCTTGTTTCAATCAGGCATTTTGTCATCCAGCTCCAGTAGAACTCACAGCTGGTAGCCAGGAGACCCAAATCTTCCCACACCATAACTGACCCAGACAGAAAGCGCAGGAGAAAAGTACAGAGGTGCTGTGGTAGGACAACCCTGAAGAAAACATGTCAAGGAGCAGCACCTTCAAGAGTGTGATGAGCTTTTGGAGAAAGAGTTTCTTTTTTGAGGATAAAGCATCCCTTAGAAGAAACAAAAGGACATTAGGGACACCTCCAGGGTTAGACAGCATGACTGTGGACCACCAAACTTCATAGGGGTGTAAGGAAAATCACAGCAGGTCAGAAAAATGGCATAGGAAAGTATCTTCCCTCGGGTTGTGGCTAACAGTGGTGGCTAAGTGAAGCTCTAAGTGATGCTTGAGGACTGACTGAGGACATTCAGATAGCCACCAGAGTAGTTCCCACCATCGCAGCATGTTCTAGAGATTCTGGTTTGAAGCCAAGGAAGACATCTTAGCAAAATTCCTTAGGAAAAAAACCATCAAACACCAGACCTTTTTGCTCCTCAGAGCAAGGAAGTGTTGCATATTTTGCTGGTGGAGGTGCATTTTGCCACTATCCAGCATAGGAAACGGTGGAGCAGGGAGTATGCAGCTGCTCAGCTGGGAATGTGCAGGGTCCATGTCTCCATCCCTCCCATTCCTTGGTGCTGGTGCACTTCCCAGAACTTTCTGCTTCCCCAATCTTATTTTATTGTATTATTCTTATATATCCCTTGTCCTGCAAACAAGAAGATAATGAATAGAACAGACATTTATATTGTTACTTCTTGATCCCTCCACTGTCCCTCTGTACTTAGAAAGAAACGATGAAGTCCATGGGGATCTTGAGCTAGCCCAAATTCCTTGTCTTCAAACCCAGCTTCATCTCCCCTTGCCTTGGCCCTGGAAGCAAGAGAAAGTGTAAACAACCATCACAACCTCCAAAGTATTTCAATAGCAAAATAACTAAAGCACTTCTCCTAGGGGCTGGTAAATAGCAGGCAAGCTATCAGAGGCCAGAGGGGGAAAAGTTCAGCTGAAACTAGTTACAGAATCCGAGGATGCAGCGTGACAAACTCCAGCCTGCTCTTGCTCTTGCACAGCATTGCCATTTTCCTGCAGAATGACAGTTTTCAATTACTGGACTGTAGCTAAGAGCAAATTGTGCACTTCAGCAGCTGGAGTTCTCTCTCCTGATTTTCAGACGTGGCTGGGTAAAATGTACAGGGGCAATGAAAATGGCTTTCTCTGCACAGCTAACTGAACAAGGACAAGTTCAGAGACTGTCAGAGAAAGAGAAAGTGAAAAGGCACAGCAAATAGGGAGGAGGAATAGCTGATGGCTTGATTTACCCCTACAAAGAAGATTTCAGCTGCACATGTTACAAGAGTGAGCCTATGTGTGCCTAATCAATATGATTTAGTCTTTTCTCCACATGACCAATTCTCTCAATGGTCTGAGATCTGGACCATGTTATCCTCATTCACATGTAACAAATTACCCCTTTCCCCCATTAGAGTCTCCCATTAGACCAACCCCTGGATTTCTGGATGTAAGGATGTACTTGCACTAAAATATATCCACAGGGAGTCAGTCCTCTTTGTTTAACCCAGGCAGGAAAATCACAGAATCACAGAATGGTAGAGTGACCACTAGAGATCATTAAGTCCAACTCTCCTGCCAAAAAACCAAGATCACTCAGGGCAGGTCACATAGGAATGTGTTCAGGTGGGTTTTGAATGTCTCCAGAGAAGGAGACTCCATAACCTCTCTGGGCAGACTATTCTAGTGCTCCATCAACCTCACAGTTAAGAAGCTTTGCCTTACATTGAGGTGGAACTTCTTGTGTATCTGATGCCTCTTGTCCTATCATAGGGCACCACTGAAAAGAGAGAAGTAAATCCTGGCTCAGTGGGGTAGTAGAGGTGTTGCACTGGGTGCTGTCCAACAGGAGTGTGGAATAACTTGAGGGAAGTTGTCTTAATTAAATATTTGCCCTAATAAAACAGACACAGAAAGACTCACCAGCCTTTTTCTCCCACTTCCATGCAAGGCAGTTTCACCTGCAGAGAGATAAACTGCACTCTGGGGCAGATTTTTCCCATTTTCTCTGGGGGACTTTCACAGAATCCCAGAATCCCAGCATGATGGGGGTCAGAAGTGACCTCTGAAGGTCATCTAGTCCAAGCCCCATGCTAGAGCAGCATCACCTAGAGTAAATCACACAGAAACACATCCAGGGGGACATGGGTCTGTAACCAGATGCAGATCATTAAATTATTGAATCTTAGAATCATTTAGATTGGAAAAGGCTATAAAAATCACACCTTATGAAGGGAAAACCAGAGCTGGGTAAGGACTAAGCTGGCAGCACCCTGAGCTTGTTGATAGCTGTCTGAATGTTGTCCACAAAGTGAACTTAATGAAACCTTTCCTGTCAGGCAGCCTGGGATCAGTCATTTTGATTAGTTTCTTTTTCTTTGCAGTAACTAAATGCTTTAGCATGACTTTGTGATCTTTCCTGCAGAAACTTTTGCCCTGTGCCCTGTGCCCAGGGCTGGCACAAGTGCACTTGCTGGAGAAGACAGTGAGTCCCACTGCAGGGTGCAGCCATGGGCTGAAAGGCTGCTCTGTGCTTCTCTGGTGTCACCTTCTTTCATCCCCAATCAGCACAGGCAGCACGGCTTGGAAAAATCAAATGTTACAAGTGCTCTGCTGTTTCAGGTACTATAAGGAGATCGAGTTCTTGGCTGAGCCCTGTGCCATCCCTGATTACCACCCTCCAGCATGCCACCTCCATGCTTCAGACAGCCACCGCCTGCGTGCAGACCCCTGATGCAAGGCAAGACGACTGAGAGTTCAAACCTGGGAGCCTGCCATCTTCCTGCACCCAGCCAGTCAAGCTGATGCTCTTGTCTGAATAACATTGGCTGCATCTGACAAAGCTGGAGAACCTGGAGAGATTTCCACTCACGCCTGACAACGTCTAGCGACGCATCCCTGCCGAACGGGAAAGAGGGAAGCAGAGGGTAGGGCTGGCTGAGCACACTCAGTGGTGACATGCCATTTTTAGGCACAATTATGTAAATTACATAATTCATCTTGAAATATTGAGCTTTTTTTTTTTTTGGTCTGTATTTACTGCAATTACGTCAATTGACCTATTTATGTTATCTGACGTGCTCATCATTAAAATGGGACAATATATCCCATCAGATCCTCTCGCTGTGCTGAATGGAATGATGATTAATGGCATCATAAAAAGGAGCTGTGCTATGCATCTCTGAACGTGGGACTTGAAGCTTAAAATAAAACAACAACCCAGCATCATCATTTCCTGCCTCAAAGCTTCCTCTCACCCAGTTGAGGACTAAGGACTACGCTCAGGGTTCCCCACGTGGGATTATTCTGGGCCTGATTCATGTCAATAAAATATTTAGAGAGCCAAACATGCTTCATTTTTTGTAGGACCTGTTGCTATATATTGTGAAGAGGCAACGTGCCTAGGGAAAAACCTAACAAGTCTGGCTCGTGTATATGACATCATGCCTGTGAGTATCTGCTCTCAGAGTGGGGGAAAAGGGTTTTCCCAACTACAGTGGTTGGAAACCAGCTTCTGCTTTCCTCATGTCTTTGAGGAATCTCAAAGCAAGGAGAGCAGCAGGCCTATGGAATAATTGGGAACAAACCTGAGTTAAACACCAGCCTTATTCTCACACCTGGGGCCTATGACCTGCTGCTAGCACTACTGATGGGATCAGCACACACAGAAGAGGAGAGACCAACAAGACAAGAACAAATGCAGGAGGAAAGAGGCATCAGTGTGACCAAATGGAAAATGGTAAAATAAGAAGAGGAAGAGCAGTGCATCTGCAGGACCCTTGGGCAGAAGTCTTGGACCAGAATGGAGCCAGCACTGAGAGTGTGCCCTGGTTAATCTGCAAAGGGGTTAACTTTTACCAAATGCTGGGAGGGGCTATGCCCAGAAGAGAAGAACCAAACCCATCAATGGGATATTTAGCACAAGCCAGACATCATGCCAAGTGTATAAGGAGGAGATGACCGGTGCAGAGCAGCTTGGCTGGATGAGTTCTGGTGAGCAGGTGTACTCTATACCATTCCATTTCTATCTTATTCCATTTGCATTATTGCTATCATAGTGGTTTATTCTCTCTTCCTGTTGTTCTGTTCAATTCTCTTCATCTTTATTCAGGGAGTTTCACCTTTTTCTCCTTATTCTCCTCCCATCTCATGGGTGAGGAGAAGTGACAGAGCCACCTGTGGGGCTCAGGGGCTAACTGAGATTAAACCAGAGCAGAGCAGGAGCAGAATGCTCTAAATGCACCACCACCTTCTCTGGCCCTAACACAGGGACCTAGGACAGGCAGAACAAGTGGGCATTCAGTTTAAAGTTGAGTGTCTCAGCCTGGGCCTAGGTGACACAGCCTCAAGTTGTGCTGGGAGAAGTATAGGCTGGATGTTAGGAGGAAGTTGTTGGCAGAGAGAGTGATTGGCATTGGAATGGGCTGCCCAGGGAGGTGGTGGAGTCACCATCCCTGGATGTGTTGAAGCAAAGCCTGGATAAGGCACTTAGTGCCATGGTCTGGTTAACTGGCTAGGGCTGGGTGCCAGGTTGGGCTGGATGATCTTGGAGGTCTCTTCCAACCTGGTTGATTCTATGATTCTATGGTACAGGACCATCACTTAAGTTGATATGGTGATGCCACCACCCTCACCTGCAAATTAGCAAATTTACAGTCTCTTCAGCTAAATAATTAATAGTTATTGAGAGATCTAACTCCTTTTCTACTGCCTGTTTCTCTCAGTGCATGGAAGATGGTTTTGCCTATTGGCCCTAGCAATGTTCTTTTTATATCTGACTTTGAAAGGGCCTGAATCTTTCAGGCCATGTTATGGCTAGTTACACAGTGGCTCTGGGAATACAGAATGACAGTGGGGGATGTATTTTTCAGTTCTGCTTTAAATATCGTCTTGAAAGTGTAGGACCAGAGCAAACTACTCCATCATGTTTTGTGTTTTTTTTTCCCTAAATAAAGCCTTCATCCCCATCCACACTTGAGTCAATCTCTGCCTTTTCCTCATCTAAACCTCCCTTCAGCCTGTACAGCTCTTCACTGCTCTTTTCATCATAGGAATGAAAGTTTAAACCTGAGTCCAACCTGGGCCAAAAAGAAATCAATGTGCAGTGTGTGCAGGGATACAAGGTGGTTACTCTAAGACACAGGAATTGCAGGGTGGCTCCTTTCTCCCAGTTGTTTGTTTTGTTGGACAATTACCAAACTGCTGCAGTTCTTCATTTTCTGGCCAATAACTCAGGCTGGTATAGGCACAGGTTTTTGGTTACTAACATGAAAGTACCCATTCACTGTTATCACATAGTGCTTCAGGAGGAATCATGACCTTAGGGGACTCAGAGCTAAGGGAAGCAGAATTTTCAGAAGGAGCATGAAAGGGATCCATCATGTGGCTGTTATTGGAGCTTGGTGCTGGTTAAGGACTTTCTCCTCAGAGATGTCTTAAGTTTCTTGGTACCATTCCTACTCAATCCCTAACCATCTGCTGCTCCTTTGAACAGGCAAAGGTGACAGAAAGAAAAAGAGGATTATTGCAGTATGCCCTTTCTTAGCTGGCCTCTCCTTCCCTCACTAGCCAGCACATGGTCCCAAAGGGAGAGCCTTCAGCTCATTTTAGCCCAATGGAAAGGGCCAGAGCGTATCTAAAGAGGGTTTCATCGCCGCTTGTTTTACTCAATTAAAAACCTGCAGGCACAGATTAGCTCCCTGCTGCTCAGCGCAGGAATTCTTCGAGCACTGCAGTGATTTACGATCTAGCAGACAGTGTTTAACGAATGTCATCCAGAACCCAGAGATGCTTAACACAGGACTGGTCACTCGTGTTAATGAAAAATGGATTTGAGGCGACAGGTGCTCGAGTGGCTGCATTTTGATAACAAATGACTTGGCGGGGCCAGAGCAGAGGGAGACTTTGTAATTAATATTACAGTGGAATCAGGTATGTAACAGAGAGCTTGACTCAGAATTAAAATCAATACAACAGCTGTTGGGACGTGTCACTCCTAGTCCCTAGGCCCTGAGATATTATGCCAGACAGAGGAAGGGCTGATGGGGAGGTGATGACATGCAGTGAATATCCATCTTGTGCTAACTTCAGGCAAGAAATTAAACTTAGTGGAATGTGTTGGCGGTTTGGGGATATTTTGCTGGCTGTTGGTTAGGTTTTAGTTCTCTTTTTTTCCCTTGTTTTAGTGGATGGGTGAACAGGAATGACTGTGGACAACTCCTTGCTATTTTGCTGGCTTTCTGTTAGGTTTTAGTTCTCTTTTTTTCCCTTGTTTTAGTGGAAGAGTGAACAGCAAAGACTATGGACAACTCCTTGCTATTTTGCTGGCTTTCTGTTAGGTTTTAGTTCTCTTTTTTTCCCTTGTTTTAGTGGAAGGGTGAACAGCAGAGACTGTGGACAACTCCTTGCTATTTTGCTGGCTGTTTGTTAGGTTTTAGTTCTCTTTCTTTCCCCTTGTTTTAGTGGATGGGTGAACAGGAGTGACTATGGACAACTCCTCACTATTTTGCTGGGTTTTTGTTAGGTGTTAGTTCTCTTTTTCCCCCTCATTTTAGTGGATGGGTGAACAGCAGTGACTATGGACAACTCCTCTCCCTCACTGTCACCAATTCTCTTCTCAAACAATATTTTACCCCAAGCAATTACTCTGTTGCTTTGTTTTGGCAGGTTTTGGGGTTTGTTTTTCAGCCTTCCTGCAAGTTAGAAACAAAATCAAGTTTAGAGTCTCTGATGGCTATGGATTCTATGAAAATACAGTACAATCCAAAGCTTCTGACAAAGCACACCGCTTGCTTGCAGCTACAAGGACTTCCCCATCTGTTTTCAGCCTCTCTTTTCTGCTAGCTCCCTTCTCTAGCCACTCAGATGACCGTCATCAGCTCCAGAGTGGCTGTCGTTGTTCTAACATGGTTTTTCCTTTGAAGCCTCAGGACGTGAAGATGTGAAAAGGTTTAGTGGTAGCTAAATTAAAATAGTAGAGAAATTGTTTGTGTGTTTCTAGGAAATTCTTTTAAAGGAAGAAAAAAGCATTGAAAAGTCAATATTTTAACCACTACCATGAACAAAAAAAAATCCCTGCAGTGTGTGGGGAGATAGCTTGCAGATGATCAAGATAGATGATGCTTCGCATCTCATATCAATGTTGACCTTCGTTCCTGCTTGCATTTTGGGTGTTATAAGCTAGATTTTCAAAACTGAAAGAGTAAATCCATTTTTGCTCAGAAATGCCAGTGGTAATAATATGACAATGATGGAGCTTTTTCTGCACTTTCCTTAATTTAGTTATATTTAAATGTGGTTGTTCAGGAAGCTGGGCTAGTTTAACAACTGGTTTTAGCTCCAATGAAAGAAAATAAAGCCCATGGATCACAGTAACCCTCCAAAACAGCCTTAGACAGCAGCATTTTTTGGGCAAGTTCAGTGGAGCTGCTGTCTGCAAACATTATGGTTGGACACTGTAGCAAGCAAATGCCACTACAGCTAGTAAATGAGCAGCAGTGTCTATATGTCAGATGGAGGGAAATCCATTATCTGCATGCATTGCCCTGAGGCTGGAGTTCAAAGCTCAAGTCAATCTCAGATCAAAAATCGACTCAGAAATGATGCCCAAATTCCTGTCAGCGCCTGCGAGTGTGACAGAAGCTCTTGTTAACATCCACCAACAAGATCAAGGTCTGTAATTCTATCCCTGCAGCTAGGTGCCTAAATTAGGTCTTCCTCCAAAGTCTACCCAAGCCAGTAAAAAAGTGTTCTGGAGGAGAACTTTGCCTATCCATGCCCTTCTAGCCCCTCTTGCAGACTCGAGGAGCACCTGGGTGCAGGGAGGTTCCTGCCGCAGCCTAAGAGAAAAGCAACAGGGCTGCCCAGAAAGGTGGTGGAGTCACCATCCATCCCTGGAGGTGCTCAAGAAAAGACTGGATGAGACACTTGGTGCCATGGTCTAGTGGACTGAACAGGACTGGATGCTAGGTTGCACTGGATGATCTTGGAGGTCCCTTCCAACCGGGTTGATTCCATGATTCTATTCTATGATTCTAAGTGATACACAAACACCATGAAGCACAGCCTGCAAGCCGAGCAGCACAAAATGGATCAGGGATGTCTGCCGCTGTGCCAAGTGGCCAGCAGGGACAGGCCAACCTCCTCGGGCACCCTGCAGGCAGGCACTGCCGGAGGGTCAGCACCCCAAAGGCTTCCTCTGCAGGACACCGAACGGCACTGCAGGGGGGGACGCTGAGGGGGCGGGGCGACGATGGGGCGGGGCGCTGGGGGGCGGGGCGCTGGGGGGGCGGAGCCGTCCACGGGCAGTTGTCGCCCGTACGCCACAGCCACCGCCCTGACGTCACAGAGCCAGCACCTGGCGACGGCCCCGGCACGCTATAAAAGGGAGCATCCTCCCGGGCCTGCTGCCAGAGCCGGCCCAGGGAGTGCAGCAGTGCAGCCGTAAGGAATGCCCACTCCTGGCAGCGACGTTGCCAGGGGTCCCCGTGCTTTGGAGCACCCACTGGTGCCAAGCACTTTTATCCCCGGGGTCTATCCGGCCCCTCTGGGGAGCCCTTGAGAGAGTGATTCTAGGTAGAGGGAGAAAAGGGCTTGGGCATCTCCTGGGAGGTATGAGAAGCCTGTGGGAGGAGGCAGCAGGTCTTGCTCAGCTGCTCAGGGAGTAGCCGATCGCCGGTAGTGGGGTCAGGAAGGAATTTTTCCCCCCGGGGCAGATTGGCACCGGTCCCCGGGGGTTTTTTGCCTTCCTCTGCAGCAGCACTGAGCGTGACCACTTTGCAGGGCTCCTCCGCTCCCTTTGGGCTGGGCTACTGCCTGCTGTCATGCCCCAGGAAGATGTCCTCTCATGCCCTGCAGATAGGGGAGGAAGGCTTTTTTTCCCTCACAAGGGACCAGCAAGCGTCCCCGGGGGTTTTTTGCCTTCCTCTGCAGCACTGAGCACAGTGCCTGGCCCAGGCCTCTTTGGGGCCATTCTGGCCAGGCGTCTGCTGCTCATGCTGCACAAAGGTAGCCCTAAGGCTGCCTAGGCAGGGACAGAAAGCTCTCCAGACTCCCAGGATGAGGGAAGCTTTCTCGGCTTCCCCAGGAGTTGCTCATCCTCTGCAGCACTGAGCTCAAGCACCTTCCTTGTCAGGACTTCTGCAGGCCCCTCTAGCTAGGCAGGGCGCTGCTGCTTGTCCTCCCCAAAGGTGGCCTTCGGGCCGCCCATCCCGAGGGAGCAAGCCTCTGGAGAGGCAGGGCAGGGAGGGAACTCTTGTGCTCCACAGGTGGCCTTCGGGCCGCTCTCTGGCACCAAGGTGGCCTTCGGGCCGCCCATCCCGAGGGAGCAGGCATTCTGCACTGGCAGAATACAGGGAGGGAACTCTTGTGCTCCACAGGTGGCCTTCGGGCCGCTCTCTGGCACCATGGTGGCCTTCGGGCCGCCCATCCCGAGGGAGCAGGCATTCTGCCCTGGCAGAATATAGGGAGGGAACTCTTGTGCTCCACAAAGTGGCCTTCGGGCCGCCCATGCAGGGGAGGCAAGCTTTCTAGACTGGCAGGCTAGGGACGCTGTCGCTCAGGCTCTCCGCAGGTGGCTTTTGGGCCACCCATGCAGAGGGAGCAAGCTCTGAGAGCCCCAGAACACACAAGCTGTCACTCGTGCTGCACAGAGGTGGCCTTCGGGCCGCACTCCACAGAGGCAGCCTTCGGGCTGCACATCCGGGAGGAGGAAGCTTTGCAGGCTGCTAGGACGGGGAAGCTTTCTTGGCTTCTCCAGGACTTGATTCTTTGCTCTGTAGCTCTGAGCACAATCTCTTCTCAAGGGCCTCTCTAGGCTCGGTTCTTGCAGGACCAAGCTCTGCTCCTGCCTTGCCTGGGTACTGTGTCACTATTAAACCATTGGCTCTGAAACAGGTTTAAAAAATAACAGAAACCAACCTAAAATAAAATCCAGTTTCCAACAGTATCCCTTGTGTTTTGTGTGCTTTAAAGTGCTTCTGGGGCAGGAAACCCTCCAGCATTTCAGGCAAATAACAGGCTCGTGGTTCCTCGACTCATGGTGAGCACAGGGAACTGAAGAGCACAGCTGTGCTGTGTGAAGTCACAAGCTCTGGCACAGGGCTGAGGGCTCTATGCAGGAGAGCAGCTCCCTGCAGTGCACATCCCAGCCCCATCCGGGAGACAGGGACAGGCACACCTACAGCATGGCTCAGGCAGGGACTGGAGGCCCTCGGCTGAGCTGAGACACATCCCCTGGGCCCTTGGCATGAGATAGTGGAGTGGCAGTGCCAGGGGAGTCTGGTCCCAGCAGCTGACACCCATCAGCACTCCAGCACTCAGACAGAAGCAGGCTTGCATGTTCATGTGCCCTCCTTTAGATGCTCATGGTTGGCCACTATGAACACAGGGTATGGGGCCAGAAGAGCCTTCTCTCTACTGTTGCTCTCGGGCTCCTCTGGTTTAGCAGGTTTGCCCAAGAGAAACAGCTCAGGCATTCCCGAGAACAAGTAAAAGAAGACAAAAACCCATCCACAGACAGGTATTGCTCATCTCAGAAAGATTTGCAACCATTTAGCTGAAGAGCACATCCTACTTCAGGGAGAGGGCTTGATCTTGGAGCTTTGCTAGTGCCAGGGGTGCAGGGATTTGCCATCCTGTGGAAGCCCAGCTACACTGGATGCACACAAAGGACTTGTAGAACCCACCCTGCACACGGTTGTGTTTGCACATTTGTTCAGGTCATCCAATTATCTCAAGGCAAGCCACAGCTCTCACCCTTACCAGAAGGCACAGGCATCCTTCCCACAGGCTGGCAGCACCAGTGCCCAGGCTGGGACAGAGCTGTGCATTCCACACCTTCTGCTAGTGCAGGGCAGGGAAGAAATGTCACTAGAGGTTTCCTCAGCATGTCGTGTCAGGGAAATGGAGGAAGCTGGACAAGTAGTGAGAGACAAAAGTTGCCTTCTTCTGTCAGGTGTCCCTTTGTGAGTGATGCCAACCATGTTCACGCAGTTGCCCTCTTCAAAATCATCTCTGTCAGGACATCAAGGAGGAGCCCAAGAGCTGGGGCTGTAGCACTGGGTCACAACCCCAGCTCACCCCAAAGCAGAGAGAGGACTAGTACAGAATGATCCCTAGGACATCCCCTGTGTAAGCTGATGCCCACTTCAGAGTGCAAAAAGAGCTTTCCAGTACTTGACAACAAGCATAAACCAGGCACAACAGCTGCTGAGGAAAGATGAGCTTCTAGTCAAGGAAAGCAGGTTTTTGGGGTGGAGTTGCCATCCCTGGAGGGGTTCAAGAAAAGACTGGGTGTCATGGTCTAGTTGACTGGCTAGGGCGGGGTGCTATATTGGACTGGATGAGCTTGGAGGTCTCTTCCAACCGGGCTGATTATATGATTCTATTCTGTGATTCCATGATTCTAAGTGATACACAAACACCATGAAGCACAGCCTGCAAGCCGAGCAGCACAAAATGGATCAGGAATGTCTGCCGCTGTGCCAAGTGGCCAGCAGGGACAGGCCAACCTCCTCGGGCACCCTGCAGGCAGGCACTGCCGGAGGGTCAGCACCCCAAAGGCTTCCTCTGCAGGACACCGAACGGCACTGCAGGGGGGGACGCTGAGGGGGCGGGGCGACGATGGGGCGGGGCGCTGGGGGGGGGGGGCGCTGGGGGGGCGGAGCCGTCCACGGGCAGTTGTCGCCCGTACGCCACAGCCACCGCCCTGACGTCACAGAGCCAGCACCTGGCGACGGCCCCGGCACGCTATAAAAGGGAGCATCCTCCCGGGCCTGCTGCCAGAGCCGGCCCAGGGAGTGCAGCAGTGCAGCCGTAAGGAATGCCCACTCCTGGCAGCGACGTTGCCAGGGGTCCCCGTGCTTTGGAGCACCCACTGGTGCCAAGCACTTTTATCCCCGGGGTCTATCCGGCCCCTCTGGGGAGCCCTTGAGAGAGTGATTCTAGGTAGAGGGAGAAAAGGGCTTGGGCATCTCCTGGGAGGTATGAGAAGCCTGTGGGAGGAGGCAGCAGGTCTTGCTCAGCTGCTCAGGGAGTAGCCGATCGCCGGTAGTGGGGTCAGGAAGGAATTTTTCCCCCCGGGGCAGATTGGCACCGGTCCCCGGGGGTTTTTTGCCTTCCTCTGCAGCAGCACTGAGCGTGACCACTTTGCAGGGCTCCTCCGCTCCCTTTGGGCTGGGCTACTGCCTGCTGTCATGCCCCAGGAAGATGTCCTCTCATGCCCTGCAGATAGGGGAGGAAGGCTTTTTTTCCCTCACAAGGGACCAGCAAGCGTCCCCGGGGGTTTTTTGCCTTCCTCTGCAGCACTGAGCACAGTGCCTGGCCCAGGCCTCTTTGGGGCCATTCTGGCCAGGCGTCTGCTGCTCATGCTGCACAAAGGTAGCCCTAAGGCTGCCTAGGCAGGGACAGAAAGCTCTCCAGACTCCCAGGATGAGGGAAGCTTTCTCGGCTTCCCCAGGAGTTGCTCATCCTCTGCAGCACTGAGCTCAAGCACCTTCCTTGTCAGGACTTCTGCAGGCCCCTCTAGCTAGGCAGGGCGCTGCTGCTTGTCCTCCCCAAAGGTGGCCTTCGGGCCGCCCATCCCGAGGGAGCAAGCCTCTGGAGAGGCAGGGCAGGGAGGGAACTCTTGTGCTCCACAGGTGGCCTTCGGGCCGCTCTCTGGCACCAAGGTGGCCTTCGGGCCGCCCATCCCGAGGGAGCAGGCATTCTGCACTGGCAGAATACAGGGAGGGAACTCTTGTGCTCCACAGGTGGCCTTCGGGCCGCTCTCTGGCACCATGGTGGCCTTCGGGCCGCCCATCCCGAGGGAGCAGGCATTCTGCCCTGGCAGAATATAGGGAGGGAACTCTTGTGCTCCACAAAGTGGCCTTCGGGCCGCCCATGCAGGGGAGGCAAGCTTTCTAGACTGGCAGGCTAGGGACGCTGTCGCTCAGGCTCTCCGCAGGTGGCTTTTGGGCCACCCATGCAGAGGGAGCAAGCTCTGAGAGCCCCAGAACACACAAGCTGTCACTCGTGCTGCACAGAGGTGGCCTTCGGGCCGCACTCCACAGAGGCAGCCTTCGGGCTGCACATCCGGGAGGAGGAAGCTTTGCAGGCTGCTAGGACGGGGAAGCTTTCTTGGCTTCTCCAGGACTTGATTCTTTGCTCTGTAGCTCTGAGCACAATCTCTTCTCAAGGGCCTCTCTAGGCTCGGTTCTTGCAGGACCAAGCTCTGCTCCTGCCTTGCCTGGGTACTGTGTCACTATTAAACCATTGGCTCTGAAACAGGTT
Organism: Pogoniulus pusillus; assembly: GCF_015220805.1. NCBI lineage: Eukaryota > Metazoa > Chordata > Aves > Piciformes > Lybiidae > Pogoniulus > Pogoniulus pusillus. The sequence continues at coordinate 5,438,876 of NC_087298.1, read as the reverse complement.
TAAAAAATAACAGAAACCAACCTAAAATAAAATCCAGTTTCCAACAGTATCCCTTGTGTTTTGTGTGCTTTAAAGTGCTTCTGGGGCAGGAAACCCTCCAGCATTTCAGGCAAATAACAGGCTCGTGGTTCCTCGACTCATGGTGAGCACAGGGAACTGAAGAGCACAGCTGTGCTGTGTGAAGTCACAAGCTCTGGCACGGGGCTGAGGGCTCTATCCAGGAGAGCAGCTCCCTGCAGTGCACATCCCAGCCCCATCCGGGAGACAGGGACAGGCACACCTACAGCATGGCTCAGGCAGGGACTGGAGGCCCTCAGCTGAGCTGAGACACATCCCCTGGGCCCTTGGCATGAGATAGTGGAGTGGCAGTGCCAGGGGAGTCTGGTCCCAGCAGCTGACACCCATCAGCACTCCAGCACTCGGACAGAAGCAGGCTTGCACTGTTCATGTGCTCTCCTTTAGATGCTCATGGTTGGCCACTATGAACACAGGGTATGGGGCCAGAAGAGCCTTCTCTCTACTGTTGCTCTCGGGCTCCTCTGGTTTAGCAGGTTTGCCCAAGAGAAACAGCTCAGGCATTTCCAAGAACAAGTAAAAGAAGACAAAACCCCATCCACAGACAGGTATTGCTCATCTCAGAAAGATTTGCAACCATTTAGCTGAAGAGCACATCCTACTTCAGGGAGAGGGCTTGATCTTGGAGCTTTGCTAGTGCCAGAGGTGCAGGGATTTGCCATCCTGTGGAAGCCCAGCTACACTGGATGCACACAAAGGACTTGTAGAACCCACCCTGCACACGGTTGCTGTTTGCACATTTGTTCAGGTCATCCAATTATCTCAAGGCAAGCCACAGCTCTCACCCTTACCAGAAGGCACAGGCGTCCTTCCCACAGGCTGGCAGCAGCAGTGCCTAGGTGGGACAGAGCTGTGCATTCCACACCTTCTGCTAGTGCAGGGCAGGGAAGAAATGAGGTTTCCTCAGCATGTCGTGTCAGGGAAATGGAGGAAGCTGGACAAGTAGTGAGAGACAAAAGTTGCCTTCTTCTGTCAGGTGTCCCTTTGTGAGTGATGCCAACCATGTTCACGCAGTTGCCCTCTTCAAAATCATCTCTGTCAGGACATCAAGGAGGAGCCCAAGAGCTGGGGCTGTAGCACTGGGTCACAACCCCAGCTCACCCCAAAGCAGAGAGAGGACTAGTACAGAATGATCCCTAGGACATCCCCTGTGCAAGCTGATGCCCACTTCAGAGTGCAAAAAGAGCTTTCCAGTACTTGACAACAAGCATAAACCAGGCACAACAGCTGCTGAGGAAAGATGAGCTTCTAGTCAAGGAAAGCAGGTTTTTGGGGTGGAGTTGCCATCCCTGGAGGGGTTCAAGAAAAGACTGGGTGTCATGGTCTAGTTGACTGGCTAGGGCGGGGTGCTATATTGGACTGGATGAGCTTGGAGGTCTCTTCCAACCGGGCTGATTATATGATTCTATTCTGTGATTCCATGATTCTAAGTGATACACAAACACCATGAAGCACAGCCTGCAAGCCGAGCAGCACAAAATGGATCAGGGATGTCTGCCGCTGTGCCAAGTGGCCAGCAGGGACAGGCCAACCTCCTCGGGCACCCTGCAGGCAGGCACTGCCGGAGGGTCAGCACCCCAAAGGCTTCCTCTGCAGGACACCGAACGGCACTGCAGGGGGGGACGCTGAGGGGGCGGGGCGACGATGGGGCGGGGCGCTGGGGGGGCGGGGCGCTGGGGGGGCGGAGCCGTCCACGGGCAGTTGTCGCCCGTACGCCACAGCCACCGCCCTGACGTCACAGAGCCAGCACCTGGCGACGGCCCCGGCACGCTATAAAAGGGAGCATCCTCCCGGGCCTGCTGCCAGAGCCGGCCCAGGGAGTGCAGCAGTGCAGCCGTAAGGAATGCCCACTCCTGGCAGCGACGTTGCCAGGGGTCCCCGTGCTTTGGAGCACCCACTGGTGCCAAGCACTTTTATCCCCGGGGTCTATCCGGCCCCTCTGGGGAGCCCTTGAGAGAGTGATTCTAGGTAGAGGGAGAAAAGGGCTTGGGCATCTCCTGGGAGGTATGAGAAGCCTGTGGGAGGAGGCAGCAGGTCTTGCTCAGCTGCTCAGGGAGTAGCCGATCGCCGGTAGTGGGGTCAGGAAGGAATTTTTCCCCCCGGGGCAGATTGGCACCGGTCCCCGGGGGTTTTTTTGCCTTCCTCTGCAGCAGCACTGAGCGTGACCACTTTGCAGGGCTCCTCCGCTCCCTTTGGGCTGGGCTACTGCCTGCTGTCATGCCCCAGGAAGATGTCCTCTCATGCCCTGCAGATAGGGGAGGAAGGCTTTTTTTCCCTCACAAGGGACCAGCAAGCGTCCCCGGGGGTTTTTTGCCTTCCTCTGCAGCACTGAGCACAGTGCCTGGCCCAGGCCTCTTTGGGGCCATTCTGGCCAGGCGTCTGCTGCTCATGCTGCACAAAGGTAGCCCTAAGGCTGCCTAGGCAGGGACAGAAAGCTCTCCAGACTCCCAGGATGAGGGAAGCTTTCTCGGCTTCCCCAGGAGTTGCTCATCCTCTGCAGCACTGAGCTCAAGCACCTTCCTTGTCAGGACTTCTGCAGGCCCCTCTAGCTAGGCAGGGCGCTGCTGCTTGTCCTCCCCAAAGGTGGCCTTCGGGCCGCCCATCCCGAGGGAGCAAGCCTCTGGAGAGGCAGGGCAGGGAGGGAACTCTTGTGCTCCACAGGTGGCCTTCGGGCCGCTCTCTGGCACCAAGGTGGCCTTCGGGCCGCCCATCCCGAGGGAGCAGGCATTCTGCACTGGCAGAATACAGGGAGGGAACTCTTGTGCTCCACAGGTGGCCTTCGGGCCGCTCTCTGGCACCATGGTGGCCTTCGGGCCGCCCATCCCGAGGGAGCAGGCATTCTGCCCTGGCAGAATATAGGGAGGGAACTCTTGTGCTCCACAAAGTGGCCTTCGGGCCGCCCATGCAGGGGAGGCAAGCTTTCTAGACTGGCAGGCTAGGGACGCTGTCGCTCAGGCTCTCCGCAGGTGGCTTTTGGGCCACCCATGCAGAGGGAGCAAGCTCTGAGAGCCCCAGAACACACAAGCTGTCACTCGTGCTGCACAGAGGTGGCCTTCGGGCCGCACTCCACAGAGGCAGCCTTCGGGCTGCACATCCGGGAGGAGGAAGCTTTGCAGGCTGCTAGGACGGGGAAGCTTTCTTGGCTTCTCCAGGACTTGATTCTTTGCTCTGTAGCTCTGAGCACAATCTCTTCTCAAGGGCCTCTCTAGGCTCGGTTCTTGCAGGACCAAGCTCTGCTCCTGCCTTGCCTGGGTACTGTGTCACTATTAAACCATTGGCTCTGAAACAGGTTTAAAAAATAACAGAAACCAACCTAAAATAAAATCCAGTTTCCAACAGTATCCCTTGTGTTTTGTGTGCTTTAAAGTGCTTCTGGGGCAGGAAACCCTCCAGCATTTCAGGCAAATAACAGGCTCGTGGTTCCTCGACTCATGGTGAGCACAGGGAACTGAAGAGCACAGCTGTGCTGTGTGAAGTCACAAGCTCTGGCACAGGGCTGAGGGCTCTATGCAGGAGAGCAGCTCCCTGCAGTGCACATCCCAGCCCCATCCGGGAGACAGGGACAGGCACACCTACAGCATGGCTCAGGCAGGGACTGGAGGCCCTCGGCTGAGCTGAGACACATCCCCTGGGCCCTTGGCATGAGATAGTGGAGTGGCAGTGCCAGGGGAGTCTGGTCCCAGCAGCTGACACCCATCAGCACTCCAGCACTCAGACAGAAGCAGGCTTGCATGTTCATGTGCCCTCCTTTAGATGCTCATGGTTGGCCACTATGAACACAGGGTATGGGGCCAGAAGAGCCTTCTCTCTACTGTTGCTCTCGGGCTCCTCTGGTTTAGCAGGTTTGCCCAAGAGAAACAGCTCAGGCATTCCCGAGAACAAGTAAAAGAAGACAAAAACCCATCCACAGACAGGTATTGCTCATCTCAGAAAGATTTGCAACCATTTAGCTGAAGAGCACATCCTACTTCAGGGAGAGGGCTTGATCTTGGAGCTTTGCTAGTGCCAGGGGTGCAGGGATTTGCCATCCTGTGGAAGCCCAGCTACACTGGATGCACACAAAGGACTTGTAGAACCCACCCTGCACACGGTTGTGTTTGCACATTTGTTCAGGTCATCCAATTATCTCAAGGCAAGCCACAGCTCTCACCCTTACCAGAAGGCACAGGCATCCTTCCCACAGGCTGGCAGCACCAGTGCCCAGGCTGGGACAGAGCTGTGCATTCCACACCTTCTGCTAGTGCAGGGCAGGGAAGAAATGTCACTAGAGGTTTCCTCAGCATGTCGTGTCAGGGAAATGGAGGAAGCTGGACAAGTAGTGAGAGACAAAAGTTGCCTTCTTCTGTCAGGTGTCCCTTTGTGAGTGATGCCAACCATGTTCACGCAGTTGCCCTCTTCAAAATCATCTCTGTCAGGACATCAAGGAGGAGCCCAAGAGCTGGGGCTGTAGCACTGGGTCACAACCCCAGCTCACCCCAAAGCAGAGAGAGGACTAGTACAGAATGATCCCTAGGACATCCCCTGTGTAAGCTGATGCCCACTTCAGAGTGCAAAAAGAGCTTTCCAGTACTTGACAACAAGCATAAACCAGGCACAACAGCTGCTGAGGAAAGATGAGCTTCTAGTCAAGGAAAGCAGGTTTTTGGGGTGGAGTTGCCATCCCTGGAGGGGTTCAAGAAAAGACTGGGTGTCATGGTCTAGTTGACTGGCTAGGGCGGGGTGCTATATTGGACTGGATGAGCTTGGAGGTCTCTTCCAACCGGGCTGATTATATGATTCTATTCTGTGATTCCATGATTCTAAGTGATACACAAACACCATGAAGCACAGCCTGCAAGCCGAGCAGCACAAAATGGATCAGGGATGTCTGCCGCTGTGCCAAGTGGCCAGCAGGCACAGGCCAACCTCCTCGGGCACCCTGCAGGCAGGCACTGCCGGAGGGTCAGCACCCCAAAGGCTTCCTCTGCAGGACACCGAACGGCACTGCAGGGGGGGGCGCTGAGGGGGCGGGGCGCTGAGGGGGCGGGGCGCTGGGGGGGCGGAGCGCTGGGGGGGCGGAGCCGTCCACGGGCAGTTGTCGCCCGTACGCCACAGCCACCGCCCTGACGTCACAGAGCCAGCACCTGGCGACGGCCCCGGCACGCTATAAAAGGGAGCATCCTCCCGGGCCTGCTGCCAGAGCCGGCCCAGGGAGAGCAGCAGTGCAGCCGTAAGGAATGCCCACTCCTGGCAGCGACGTTGCCAGGGGTCCCCGTGCTTTGGAGCACCCACTGGTGCCAAGCACTTTTATCCCCAGGGTCTATCCGGCCCCTCTGGGGAGCCCTTGAGAGAGTGATTCTAGGTAGAGGGAGAAAAGGGCTTGGACATCTCCTGGGAGGTATGAGAAGCCTGTGGGAGGAGGCAGCAGGTCTTGCTCAGCTGCTCAGGGAGTAGCCGATCGCCGGTAGTGGGGTCAGGAAGGAATTTTTCCCCCCGGGGCAGATTGGCACCGGTCCCCGGGGGTTTTTTGCCTTCCTCTGCAGCAGCACTGAGCGTGACCACTTTGCAGGGCTCCTCCGCTCCCTTTGGGCTGGGCTACTGCCTGCTGTCATGCCCCAGGAAGATGTCCTCTCATGCCCTGCAGATAGGGGAGGAAGGCTTTTTTTCCCTCACAAGGGACCAGCAAGCGTCCCCGGGGGTTTTTTGCCTTCCTCTGCAGCACTGAGCACAGTGCCTGGCCCAGGCCTCTTTGGGGCCATTCTGGCCAGGCGTCTGCTGCTCATGCTGCACAAAGGTAGCCCTAAGGCTGCCTAGGCAGGGACAGAAAGCTCTCCAGACTCCCAGGATGAGGGAAGCTTTCTCGGCTTCCCCAGGAGTTGCTCATCCTCTGCAGCACTGAGCTCAAGCACCTTCCTTGTCAGGACTTCTGCAGGCCCCTCTAGCTAGGCAGGGCGCTGCTGCTTGTCCTCCCCAAAGGTGGCCTTCGGGCCGCCCATCCCGAGGGAGCAAGCCTCTGGAGAGGCAGGGCAGGGAGGGAACTCTTGTGCTCCACAGGTGGCCTTCGGGCCGCTCTCTGGCACCAAGGTGGCCTTCGGGCCGCCCATCCCGAGGGAGCAGGCATTCTGCACTGGCAGAATACAGGGAGGGAACTCTTGTGCTCCACAGGTGGCCTTTGGGCCGCTCTCTGGCACCATGGTGGCCTTCGGGCCGCCCATCCCGAGGGAGCAGGCATTCTGCCCTGGCAGAATATAGGGAGGGAACTCTTGTGCTCCACAAAGTGGCCTTCGGGCCGCCCATGCAGGGGAGGCAAGCTTTCTAGACTGGCAGGCTAGGGACGCTGTCGCTCAGGCTCTCCGCAGGTGGCTTTTGGGCCACCCATGCAGAGGGAGCAAGCTCTGAGAGCCCCAGAACACACAAGCTGTCACTCGTGCTGCACAGAGGTGGCCTTCGGGCCGCACTCCACAGAGGCAGCCTTCGGGCTGCACATCCGGGAGGAGGAAGCTTTGCAGGCTGCTAGGACGGGGAAGCTTTCTTGGCTTCTCCAGGACTTGATTCTTTGCTCTGTAGCTCTGAGCACAATCTCTTCTCAAGGGCCTCTCTAGGCTCGGTTCTTGCAGGACCAAGCTCTGCTCCTGCCTTGCCTGGGTACTGTGTCACTATTAAACCATTGGCTCTGAAACAGGTTTAAAAAATAACAGAAACCAACCTAAAATAAAATCCAGTTTCCAACAGTATCCCTTGTGTTTTGTGTGCTTTAAAGTGCTTCTGGGGCAGGAAACCCTCCAGCATTTCAGGCAAATAACAGGCTCGTGGTTCCTCGACTCATGGTGAGCACAGGGAACTGAAGAGCACAGCTGTGCTGTGTGAAGTCACAAGCTCTGGCACGGGGCTGAGGGCTCTATCCAGGAGAGCAGCTCCCTGCAGTGCACATCCCAGCCCCATCCGGGAGACAGGGACAGGCACACCTACAGCATGGCTCAGGCAGGGACTGGAGGCCCTCAGCTGAGCTGAGACACATCCCCTGGGCCCTTGGCATGAGATAGTGGAGTGGCAGTGCCAGGGGAGTCTGGTCCCAGCAGCTGACACCCATCAGCACTCCAGCACTCGGACAGAAGCAGGCTTGCACTGTTCATGTGCTCTCCTGTAGATGCTCATGGTTGGCCACTATGAACACAGGGTATGGGGCCAGAAGAGCCTTCTCTCTACTGTTGCTCTCAGGCTCCTCTGGTTTAGCAGGTTTGCCCAAGAGAAACAGCTCAGGCATTTCCAAGAACAAGTAAAAGAAGACAAAACCCCATCCACAGACAGGTATTGCTCATCTCAGAAAGATTTGCAACCATTTAGCTGAAGAGCACATCCTACTTCAGGGAGAGGGCTTGATCTTGGAGCTTTGCTAGTGCCAGGGGTGCAGGGATTTGCCATCCTGTGGAAGCCCAGCTACACTGGATGCACACAAAAGAGTTGTAGAACCCACCCTGCACACGGTTGCTGTTTGCACATTTGTTCAGGTCATCCAATTATCTCAAGGCAAGCCACAGCTCTCACCCTTACCAGAAGGCACAGGCATCCTTCCCACAGGCTGGCAGCACCAGTGCCCAGGCTGGGACAGAGCTGTGCATTCCACACCTTCTGCTAGTGCAGGGCAGGGAAGAAATGTCACTAGAGGTTTCCTCAGCATGTCGTGTCAGGGAAATGGAGGAAGCTGGACAAGTAGTGAGAGACAAAAGTTGCCTTCTTCTGTCAGGTGTCCCTTTGTGAGTGATGCCAACCATGTTCATGCAGTTGCCCTCTTCAAAATCATCTCTGTCAGGACATCAAGGAGGAGCCCAAGAGCTGGGGCTGTAGCACTGGGTCACAACCCCAGCTCACCCCAAAGCAGGGAGAGGACTAGTACAGAATGATCCCTAGGACATCCCCTGTGTAAGCTGATGCCCACTTCAGAGTGCAAAAAGAGCTTTCCAGTACTTGACAACAAGCATAAACCAGGCACAACAGCTGCTGAGGAAAGATGAGCTTCCAGTCAAGGAAAGCAGGTTTTTGGGGTGGAGTTGCCATCCCTGGAGGGGTTCAAGAAAAGACTGGGTGTCATGGTCTAGTTGACTGGCTAGGGCTGGGTGCTATATTGGACTGAATGATCTTGGAGGTCTCTTCCAACCTGTTGTGATTCTATGATTCCATGATTCTATAATTCCATGATTCAGTGATTCCAAGATTCTATGAAGGATACAGCACAAATAAGTACTGTTTAGGGGATAACAAAAAGAATACTTTCCATCCTTCATAGAAGGAGAATTATGTAAAAAGGGAAAAAAATAAACTATGCACATTTCCACTGCAGCTAGAATACAGAGTATGGAATTACAACGCAGCAATAAAGCAACAAGAGGTTTTCTGTTGTCCAGTCTAAACCATGAAAAGCAATGTTTCTGAGGAAAATAAGTTTAACACTTTAGACAGATGTTTTTTTATTTCACTAATGGAGTTATAGAAAATACTCAAATGGATAATTTCTATCCAATTAGGATGCTAATATGCAAATGAAATGTCTTCTTGTTCTAGTCACCTTTGTCCATTTATTTATTCTACCTTGGCTTTATCCATTGGTCCTACCAATTCGTATCTTCTAGTGTCTGTTTCTTTCCATCTTCCTTTTCTCCTCTCTTCTTTTGTTCATTTTATTTCTCCTTTATTTTATTTTTTCTTTAATCACTCATAAGAGCAGTTATGAAGCTGTCTCTTTCTGTGGCCACTTTTAATTTCCTGACACCTGGATGTGTTCCTGTGTAATCTTGTATAGATGATCCTGCTCTGCTAGGGGGATTGAAGTGGATGAGCTTTCGAGGTCCCTTCCAACCCCTAACATTCTGTGATTTTGTGATTTCATTAGGTTTCAGAGAGCCTCTTAACAAAAAGCCCATCTGCTAGGCAATCCACAGGCTCCTCACTCTCTCCTCCTCCTCTACTCCCTACTAAAATCTTGTGAGATAGGTGAACCTCCCATCTTATTTTTGACTAGCAACACAGAGAAAGAAAGGAAGAAATATTACCGAATACAGACTGTAGCACCATGGAATATTTCCCCACAGCACTAATTCAGTTGATGTTCAGCAGCCCACGTGAAGAATGGCTCTGAAGGCAACTGGTCATGATGCAGAAAAAATTACCCAAAAATACTTCCATAAGTGCTAATTTAGTGAACACTATGAAATTGAAACATATTGCAGGGAGGGGGAAAAAATAAACCAAGCCAGGGAAGAAGGAGAAATATGTCTGCAATTACTGATGTGACTGATATATATCTGTATTTTAGGCCCACCAGGTGCCTCAGAGCAGTGATTCAGGGCCTAATTCACCAGGGATAATTACCTCCACCCCATAGGAGGTGAAGTGTGCTCACTCGGTGAATAGCAGTGATGAAGCACCATACAGAGAAGACCCCAAACAGATCAGTGGAAACAAATTGTTTCTTAATAGTTTTCAGCCTGTGACCTGTACATTTCACTGCTCTTAAATGGCACTGCAACGCCAGCTCTCATGTGCTGGAGTTGAACCACCCAGTAAGGCTTGTTCAGAGAGGCAGTGGGCTGCAGATGCCATTTGCTTATTCATGGTAGCATGGGCAAGGAGAGCTGTGAAACTGAGAGATGCAGGGCATCACTTGCAGACCAAACCTGAGCCATATGTGGTTTTTTTTTAATCTAAATCCAACACTTTTCCTATGGGCTCAGGTCCATAATTGCTAATCTAATTTCTTTTTCTTTAAAGAAATGTCTTCATACTCCTTACAAGAAGATATTGTTATGCTTAAGCTGTCTCAACTGACTTCTGGACAACCAGCTTGATCATCAGAGCTAAGCTGCTGGCTCCTCAGCCCTCGGAAGTGTGGGAAAGGCATATGTTCCTAGGCTCTGAAACTCTGCCTTGGTGCCACCCTGGCTTCACCATGTTAGCTAAGAACCACATAAAAAAAAAAGCTTGCTTGAGCACAGCTCACTCCTGCCTGCTCATCAACATTTCCTGATGCATAGTTACATTTATATCTTCAATCTTTAACCACCAGTGACAGATTTTGCCCAGATCTTTGGCTGGATTTGGTAGTTGTGTGAGTGAGAAGTGTGGCTGCTCTGTTCATTTCTGTTGGGCTCAACAACTAGGAGCCAGTGATGTGAAGCTCATGTGGGTAAGTGCATGCATGCAGGGACTCACACAGAATTCAGATATTTAACCTCTGGATGAGCAGAAAAAAAGGGCTAGAGTACTTCTGAGAAATGCATGACTGTACAGTGGCATCACTTGAGTGGTTATTGAAATAATGATTCATTTTGGAGGTTCTATATACAAACCAGCCAGTCACTAGTGGTGTGCCCCAAGGATCAGTGCTGGGCCCAGTCCTGTTCAACATCTTTATTGGTGATCTGGACCAAGGAAATGAGTTCAGCATCAGTAAGTTTGCAGATGACACCAAGCTAGGAGCAGGTGTTGATCTGTTGGAATGTAGGAGAGCCCTGCAGAGGGACCTAGATAGGCTGGATGGGTGGGCAGAGGCCAATGGGATGAGATTGAACAAGGCCAAGTGCAGGGTTCTGTACTTTGGCCACAGCTGGAGAGCATCCAGGAAGAAAGGGACCTGGGGGTGCTGGTAGATAGTAGGCTGAAGATAAGCCAGCAGTGTGCTCAGGTGGCCAAGAGAGCCAATGACATCCTGACCTGGATCAGGAAGAGTGTGGCTAGTAGGATGAGGGAGGTTATTCTGCTCCTGTACTCAGTGCTGGTCAGGCCACACCTTGAGTGCTGTGTCCAGTTCTGGGCTCCTCAATTCAAGAGAGATGTTGAGATACTGGAATGTGTCCAGAGAATGGCAACAAAGCTGGTGAGGGGCCTGGAACACAGCCCTTTGAGGAGAGGCTGAGGGAGCTGGGGGTGTGCAGCCTGCAGAAGAGGAGGCTCAGGGCAGAGCTCATTGCTGTCTACAACTACCTGAAGGGAGGCTGTAGCCAGGTAGGGGTTGGTCTCTGCTCCCAGACAACCAACAACAGAACAAGGGGACACAGTCTCAAGTTGTTCCAAGACAGGTCTAGGCTGGATGTTAGGAGGAAGTTGTTGGCAGAGAGAGTGATTGGCATTGGAATGGGCTGCCCAGGGAGGTGGTGAAGTCGCTGTGGCTGGAGGTGTTCAAGCAAAGCCTGGACGAGGCACTTAGTGCCATGGTCTGTTTGCCTGGCTAGGGCTGGGTGCTAGGTTGGACTGGATGAGCTTGGAGGTCTCTTCCAACCTGCTTGATTCTATGATTCTATGAAACAAAAGAAGCCTGTGCTTAGAATAAATGATTTCCTCTCACGGGTTAAGTCCTAAAGTATCTGCAAGTGGCAAATTGTCAGCTTAAAGGAACTGGCAAATAGAGCCAAATAACATATGAAATTTGGAGAACTTTGTGATCTCTTCAGACAATATGTGAATATGCATTAGTGTGCCACGTTCTTGGAATAAATTATTCCCTCATAATGGTTCTCTCAGTTCTAGTGATTGCTAAAATGAGGAGATTTTGACATAAAGTGCTAACTAGTGAGGTTTAAAACAAAAGCTGTGTACTTCTTACTGCATCTTTTCCCCCCACAGAATTTTCTACCTGCACTAACATCATTTTTCTCTGCTCAGATAACTTTTACTTTTAACTTGTTTCCTGTTCCCTTCTTTTTTTCTTCCTTTTTCTTTTCAGCACTGCCTGAAGACAAAACAATTTCTCTGAAGGGGATCCTTTTAGGCTATAACAGGATTAGGCCTTGGAGTGGAGATCTTGTTTGGATCAGCTGTTGAACTCACAGGAGTCCTGTTAAAGGCCTATTAAAATTCCATGTAATACCTCAGTAAGTAACATACCAATCCTCAGCTCATCTTTGGGAATTGAAGTGTGCAGAGCTTACTTGGCTGCTGTCAGAAAGGTTACTTAGACCTAGGACTCATTTGTTTGAAGAACAGGAGGACATCACCTGCCTATTTCCTACATCTCAAAATAAAATCAGAGTTAAATATTGCACAAGAAAATTGTTTCAGTCTGGAACTTTAGTGTGGCCAGCAGGGCCAGGGAGGTGATTCTCCCCCTCTGCTCTGCTAAGACCCCTCCTGGAGTACTGCATCCAGTTCTAGAGCTCCTATGACAAGAGGGATGTGGAGGTGCTGGAGTGTGTCCAGAGCAGGGCCAGCTCAGAGGGCTGCAGCAGCTCTGCTGTGAGCACAGACTGAAAGAGTTGGGGCTGTGCAGGCTGGAGAAGAGGAGTCTCCCAGGTGACCTTCTTGTGGCCTTCCAGGATCTGAAGGGGGCTACAAAAAAGCTGGGGAGGGACTTTTTAGGTTCTCAGGGAGTGACAGGACTGGGGGGAATGGAGCAAATCTGGAGGTGGGGAGAGACAGGCTGGAGGTGAGGAGGAAGTTGTTGAGCATGAGAGTGGTGAGAGCCTGGACTGGGCTGCCCAGGGAGGTGGTTCAGGTCCCATCCCTGGAGGTGCTTGAGGCCAGGCTCGATGAGGTTGTGGGCAGCCTGCTCTAGGGCAGGGTGTAATTAGAGGACTGGAACACTGCCTTATGAGGAGAGGCTGAGGGACCTGAGGCTGTTTAGTCTGGAGAAGACTGAGAGGGCATTTAATAAATGTTTATAAATTTCTGAGGGCTGGGGGTCGGAGGGGGGGGGGGGGGGGGACGGACAGGCTCTGCTCACTGCTGCCTGGGATAGGACTAGGAGCAATGGATGGAAGCTGCAGCACAGGAGGTTCCAGCTCAACACAAGGGCTAAGTTCTTTCCTGTAAGGGTCCCAGAGCGCTGGAAGAGGCTCCCCAGAGCACTGGAAGAGGCTCCCCAGAGAGACTGGGGAGTCTCATTCTCTGGAGACTTTCAAGGCCTGTCTGGATGCATTCTGTGTGACCAGAGCTAGACTGTATGGTCCTGCTCTGGCAGGGGGGCTGGACTTGATCTCTTTGTGTCTCTGGCATCGTGTGATCAGTCCATGTCATACAAGTGACCATCACAGAAGCACAGAATCATTACAGCTGGAAAAGACCTTTAGGATCATCAAGCCCAACCATTATCAAACTCAACCACGGCCTTTCAGGGATGATACAGAGGTGCAAGTGACATGTGGGTCTCAAAGGAAGATTTGAGCCAATAGAGACCTGACTGAAGATCAGTCCATAGCAGACAAGTGACCAGTGACCAGAGCCTTCCAGAGATGACACACAGGGTCAGGTAGAGTGTGCATCTCAAAGGGAGGTTTGGAAGATAAACTTTAATTCAGATTATCTCATCAGAAGTTCTCTGTGCTGTAAATTCTGCACAGTATCTCAGAATGAGCTGAAATAGCTCTCAGCAGGATGGTATCTACCCTGAGATCTTCTAATTCTACCAGACAAGAGACACCAAAAGAATAAGACTTTTTCTTCTCTCTGAGGACACTTGCTTTTATTTCTGCTTAGATCTGAGGTCTGAAAGGGTTTCCATTTCTACAGTTCCTTGTTATTTTCCAAGTTCAAAACTTGTGGCTAGTTCTTAAAATGTGCTTGGGTAAACATAATATTAATAAACTCTTACATACATTATTGCATATTGATCACCCAGCACTGCATCAGTGCTGAAAGAATAATTCCTTCCACCCTACTGAGCAACAGCAAATTGCCAGAGCCTGAGGGGCAAGGGAAAGCAAAGGGGTGAAATGTGAATTTGAAAATAAACAGTCTTTGGTGCCTCTGAAATTAAAAGCAGCTGATCCAAAGCCTGCCAAAACTAGGAGACTGCTTGATCTGAGGCTTGCACTTGCAGCTTGACAGCCAGCCCCAGCTAAGACCTTTGCAAACCAAACATGCTCTCCTTTCCTGTGGCATTGCCAAGGCTCCCCTTCCACTGGGTGCTTCAAAATCCAATGCTGACATGTCAGTGTGCCAGCTTCTACCTCCCCTTTTTCATTAGTCTTGGACAATGTGAAACCTTTGTGAGCATTTCCTTTTGTAAGAGCACTTCTCAGGGCCTTTTACGAATCTTTATTGATTAAGCATCAAAACCTTCATCTGATGTAGATAAGTTTAATGCTATTATCCAGATTTTACGAGACAGGTTTTATTGAAGACATGGAGAAGTTAAGCAAATTGGTCAAGGTCAGACATCAACATGTAGCAGGACAGAGAACAGAGCTGGGCTCCTGTGGAGGCACTCTGTGCTCTTCTTATACATCAGGGTTCTGCACTTTGGCCACAACAACCCCAAGCAGCACTACAGGCTGGGGACAGAGTGGCTGGAAAGCAGCCAGGAGGAAAGGGACCTGGGGGTACGGGTAGATAGTAGGCTGAAGATGAGCCAGCAGTGTGCCCAGGTGGCCAAGACAGCTAATGGCATCCTGGCCTGCATCAGGAAGAGTGTGGCCAGTAGGACAAGGGAGGTTATTCTTCCCCTGTACTCAGCACTGCTCAGGCCACACTTTGAGTGCTGTGTCCACTTCTGGGCTCCTCAATTCAAGAGAGATGTTGAGGTGCTGGAATGTGTCCAGAGAAGGGTGAGGGGCCTGGAACACAGCCCTGTGAGGAGAGGCTGAGGGAGCTGGGGGTGTGCAGCCTGCAGAAGAGGAGGCTCAGGGCAGACCTCATTGCTGTCTACAACTACTTGAAGGGAGGTTGTAGCCAGGTGAGAATTGGTCTCTACTGCCAGGCAACCAGCAACAGAACAAGGGGACAGAGTCTCAAGCTGTGCCAGGACAGGTCTAGGCTGGATGTTAGGAGGAAGTTGTTGGCAGAGAGAGTGATTTGCATCGGAATGGGCTGCCCAGGGAGATGGTGGAGGCACCATCCCTGGAGGTGTTCAAGCAAAGCCTGGATGAGGCACTTGGTGCCATGGTCTGGTTGACTGGCTAGGGCTGGGGTTGGACTGGATGATCTTGGAGATCTCTTCCAACCTGGTTAATTCTATGATTCTATGATCACCTCTTATAACACTCTATTTCTAATTATTGTGCCCCTGAAGTATTTTAGGAGATGTTGTGGATTTTACTCACAGATATGACAAGGGAAATACATTTGCATATACAAAGAATTAATTGTACAGTAGTGTGTTATGGGAACTTACAGGTGGGAGATGTCTGGCAGGGTTTCTGTGATCTTTTTCTTTTTTTTCTGTGATTTATCCAGCACTCAGGCTGCTTTGGCTCTTGTTGTTAGTTTTACCCTCAATGAGGTGAACACTGCATTCAAAAGGGTGGGATCTGTTGATAGACTCTGTGGTGGGGAAGGAAAGATTCATAGCTGGGATAATATCTAGGACTTAGCCTGAAGTTGTGCCAGCCGAGGTTCAGGTTGGATGCTAGCCTCAAGTTGTGCTGGGGGAGGTAGAGGCTTGATATTAGGATGAAGTTGTTGGCAGAGAGAGTGATTGGCATTGGAAAGGGCTGCCCAGGGAGGTGGTGGAGTCACCATTCTTGAAGGTGTTCAAGAAAAGACTGGCTGAGGCACTCAGTGCCATGGTCTGGTTGATTGGATAGGGCTGGGTGCTAGGTTGGACTGGATGAGCTTGGAGGTCTCTTCCAACCTGCTTGATTCTATGATTCTCTGGTTCTAGGAAAAAAAAAACTCTTCAGAGAAAATATTATGAAGTGTTTGAACAGGATACCCATGGAAGTGATGGAGTCACCATCCCTGGGGGTGTTCAATAGACTTGCTCAGGGATGTGGCATAGCGATAGTGGGTTAGTAGTAATGGTGGGATTGTGAGCTCCAGACAGCTGCTTGGACTTGATCTCAAAAGCCCCTTCCAACCTCTATGGTTCTATGAGTTTCATGTCACTTAAAATCCTTATTTTGCCCCTGATCTTGCATGAATTGCTGTTGCTTTCTATGCCGTAGTTTTCCACCTCCAAAACTGGAGTATTTGTGACTTTTGCTTGTGCTACAGAGATTCCTGTGGCCAAGAATTACTGTGCTGATATTGGAGTGATGGAAGTTCTTTGAAATGGAGAAATATTGTGCAAAAATTGACTGGCAGCCTGTCCTTGGAGCTGATGCATGTTTCTGTGGTGGGGACAGACTCTACAAAGAAAGGAGAAGATCTCTGCAGACTCGTGGTTCAGCCTTGTACCACTGGTGCTTGCTTGGTTCTCTCCTGCCCTGCTTCCCCTCTTGGATTTACTTCTGTGTCTTGGTAGAAAAGGATCTGATCTCTGAGCAGTAATTCACCTGAAATGACCCAAACGTGCAGATGAGCCTTTCCCACTTGCTGCTCTCCAAATGTTCTGGTTTAATTTTACCATGTATGAGTGCTGCAACAGGGAGGAGGAGTGAGCCTTCCTCTTCTCACCTGTCCCTCCACAGATGCCAAACAGGGCTAGGAAGAATTGCTGCAGGTCTTTCAGGGGCAAAAGCCACTTGAAAGCTTTACAGCCTTGATCAGGCTCCCTGAATAGGCTGGACATGGGAGATGATTTAACTCCAAAACAAAATGATGTTGAAGAGCATGGTCTAGGTCTAAGACTTCTGAGCCATCATTAGTCTTATGCCCCTCAGCGCTGCTGTGCAGGAGGAGGTGCCTGCCAGGCAAGCCCTGCTACAGTCAAGTGTCCAACAGCTTGTGCTCAGGGCAAAACCCACCTGGTTTTTTGAAGGGAAAGGCTGCTAACCCACAGCACTGGTGATGCACCAGCCTTGGGCTGCCATATGAGCTCTGGCTTCTTCTGGGTAGCTAAGGTGGATCCTCAATGCAAACTCTCAGAGAGAAAGAAGCTGGAAGAAAATGATGTTTGTGATTAGCAGTCACATTAGGCAGCTATCCGTGAGCAGCAGACTATCAGAGGGCTGCACTAGGAAGCTGTGGAGCTGTGGGCACCCTCAGAAAGGAATTTATGTCCCTTCATCCTCAGGCAAAGCCTTGCCTAGAGGATGAATTCCTTTTCTCATGCTGACGGGGGAGATGCAGGTGAGAGCAGAGCCTTTGCAGCAAGAGCAGAGCTGAAGCAGTGACCATCTGCACAGCGCTGCCTTCAGAGCTGCTGTAGATCACAAATGCCCCCTTGAGCCCAGGGAGGGGATTGTTCAGACACATGTCCTTTCTCATCCTTCCGCCTGAATGAAAAAAGGCTTTTCCTGGCAGGATTTCAAAGGCTGTCCCTATCCTTTCCCTCCTCCTTTTTTTGGATGGCCATCTTTGGGGCAGGTTGTTTCGCAGAGACCCGAGGAAGGCAGAGTGGTTGATGTCTCCTTCAACCCATGCATCCCTGCCCTGCTGCAGTCTTCTCACAAGAGCACACACAGAAAATGCTTTCCCATTCCTTGACTCTTTCTTCTATCCTCCTAGCTGTGCATGGAGCCAGCTACACAGTATTTTAATGACATCTTAAATGCAGCTTGTGTTTAGAAAATGGTTTAGTTCCCTTCCAAACATCGGGGGGGGGGGGTGGGGGGGGTGGGGGGAAGCATAATTATTTAGAAAGTCTGTAAACAAAACTTAGTGCCATGGTCTAGTTTACTGGATAGGGCTGGGTGCTAGGTTGGACTGGATGAGCTTGGAGGTCTCTTCCAACCTGGTTGATTCTATGATTCTATATACATAAGAAATTGTCTATGCCTAACCCATAATAAGGGCTAAACTACAACAGTTGCTCTATCACCTACTGATCCCTCCCCAGCAGAGAAGCAAAATCAAGGAGGGCCAAGGGTTGAAAGAGAGGCTGGAGTGAGGAGGAGGCCAAGCCTGATCACAAACGACATGAGGAAATGATCACAAGCTGCACCAGGGGAAGTTTAAGCTGGATGTTAGGAAACACTGAAAGGGTTATCAAACTTTGGAATGGTCTGTCCAGGGCAGTGGTAGAGCCACTGCTCCTAGGGGTGTTCCAGTGGTGTGTGAACCTGGCACTTGGAGACATGGTTTGGTGTTGACCCTTCGGTGCTGGGTAGAGGGTTGGACTGGATGATGTTTAAGGTCTTTTCTAACTAAATATATGCTGTGATTCTGTGAAGGAGCTCTTGGTACCTAAACCTCATACAACTCATGTCATCTTGGCCTCCTCTGTTTCTCCAGTTGCTGTGAAAGGCTGCCCAAGTGTCATGCCTGACTCACATTTTTATGAGTTTATTCTCACTCCACTACCTTACTCTGAGCTATTTCCTTTCCTGTTCCCAAAGCAATAGTCCAAATAGTTAATTTGCTAATGTTTAACTATCAGGAACTCAGCATTTAAGATTTTATAGGGGTTGCCTCTTCTAGCAAAGAGCCATTGAGCCTAGCACCTCACTGCTGCCTGGATTGCTGCATGTCACGTTGTACATTTTGATGAAGCCAATGATGCTGCATTCTGTCCTGGCAGATCATCAGATCCAGGGAAAAAACTGAATGAGTGTGATAAACCCAGTGATTTAATATGATGTCTGCCCTGCTGTTCCCCAGTTTGGGGGATTCATGTAAGTGAGAAGCAGATGGGATCTCCAGGGGGAAATTCTAGGCTTGCATTACTGAAACCAATGTAAATTTAGTGCTGTATTTCTAAAAAGTCTTGCTGGAGAGCAGCCAGGAGCCTGAAATCTATCCAAGGTTTTCACCTCTCTTATTCACACAGATAGACATTATTTATTTATTTATGTTCATGTTATTTATATATATATATATATATATATAAATACTTCTCTCTATTTCTCATGGGTGGATATAGGAAGCTTCATTGCCATGTGTTCCTGACTCACCTTGCTTGAAATGTCACCTGACTCTCCATTTTCCCTTTTGGGAACTAAAAGGCAACATCAAAGTCTTGACCATCTGTAATTACCAAGGAAATGCTTGCACTGCTCCCAGGAACTGGCACTGGTCATGCTGTTGTACTAGACAAATTTCAACTTGTCTTATAACTTTCCTGATCTCCAAACTTCTCATTCAATTTTCAATGGATAAAGACATTTGTCACTCTGTTTTGTGCTCAGCTGCTTCATTTAGTGCTGCTAACAGGTTTTGGACCATCGATGCAAGAAGGGCATGCAAGTGATGGAGCAGGTCCAGAGCGCGGACACAAAGAGTGAAGAAGACTGAAACATCTCTCCCATGAAGATAGGCTGGGAGTTAGCTTTCTTCTGCCTGGACAAGAGAGTGCTCCAGGGAGACCTTATGTCACAGTATCACAGTATCACCAAGGTTGGAAGAGACCTCATAGATCATCAAGTCCAACCTGTTACCACAGAGCTCAAGGCTAGACCATGGCACCAAGTGCCACGTCCAATCCTGCCTTGAACAGCTCCAGGGATGGTGACTCCACCACCTTCCCAGGCAGCCCATTCCAGTGTCCAATGACTCTCTCAGTGAAGAACTTTCTCCTCACCTCAAGCCTAAATCTCCCCTGGCACAGCTTGAGGCTGTGTCCTCTCATTCTGGTGCTGGCCACCTGAGAGAAGAGAGCAACCTTCTCCTGGCTACAACCACCCCTCAGGTAGTTATAGTGGCATTTCAATAGCTGAAAGAGCTCCAGGAAAGCTGAAGAGGGGCTGTTTACAAAGCCATGTAGCAACAGGACAAGGGAAAACGGTTTTACAGTGGAGCAAGGTAGATTGAGATTGGACATTATGAAGGAATTCTTTACAGTGAGGGTGGGGGAACAGACTGCCAAGGCAGGTAGGTGGTGGAGACCCCATCCCTGGAGGCTTTCAGTATCAGGCTTACTGGGGCTCTGAGCAACCTGCTGTAGTGGGAGATGTCTCTGCTGACTGCAGGGGGGTTGGACTACATGACCTTTAAACATTCCTTCCAACTCAGTGCGTTCTGTGATTCCATTATCTCTCTTCTGCCCAATGAAGGTGGTTTCACATATTGATGCCTCCTTTTACTTCATGGTCCATAGTATACACTTTGCAAAGCCCCTTGAGGAAGGCAGGAATGCTGTAAATACAAAATCCTTTCCTAGAGGTTGTTAGGGCTGCACCCAGCATGCAAGACATCACTGCTTTTTATTAAAGCCAGCTCAGGCCATTCTAGAGGCAACAGCTTTCATCTGGCACTTTCTGCAACCCTTCTCCTGCTCTGCCTTCCCCAGTGGTGTACTGAATGATTCAAAAGTGCTGCAGCCAAGAGAAATCTTGGCCTTATCCTATCTAATCTGATCAGTTCACCAGAGCAAGAGTGATAGAAATCCACAAGCCCTGCCAATAAAGAGGTTTTCTTTGGCTAGGGCTGACATTTGGCATGGTCTTTATCTGGATGTAAAAGTCATTAAAGAAAAACCAGGAATGTCCCTTAAAAATCTCAACTAAGATTGGATGAGCTGAAAACAGTCCTTAGCAAGGGGTGTCTGGTCAGCTGATATGACACATTGGTTGCTGTCTGCAACTACTTGAAGGGAGGCTGTAGCCAGGTGGGGTTGGTCTCTTCTGCTAGGCAACCAGCAGCAGAACATGGTGACACAGTCTCAAGCTGTGCCAGGACAGGTCTAGGCTGCATGTCAGGAGGAAGTTGTTGGCAGAGAGAGTGACTGACATTGGAATGGGCTGCCCAGGGAGGTGGTGGAGTCGCCATCCCTGAAGGTGTTGAATCAAAGCGTGGGTGAGGCACTTAGTGCCATGGTCTGGCTGATTAGATAGGGCTGAGTGCTAGGTTGGACTGGATGGTCTTGGAGGTCTCTTCCAAGCTGGTTGATTCTATGATACTTTTATGAGTTCAGGAAAAGCTCAAGGATATAAAGGCTTCATGTCATTACATACCACCTCCACTCTGGTCTTAAAGAACTTGTGCAGCAGCAGCACCTTCAAAGCAGCAGCAGCTTTTCAGCTAGCTCTAGCAAAAAGTATTTTTAATGCTGGTTTGTAGGTTGGTTATTTTTTTCCCTGGGTAAGGAGACTTCTACATCTTCAGCTGAGGATGCCAAAGAAGTGCTAAATGTTGATGTGAGCACAAGTTTTCAGTGACTTGGATCTGGGGACGAAAAAACATATTTCAAACCTCCCTCAAAACTCTAATTTAGGTGCAATCCTTCAAGCTCAGCTTAAATGATGTTAAGGAGTTAAAATTGGCTTGTTTTGTCCTGCAGTTGTGCAACTTGTAACTTTTAATGAAAGCCCTCCATATATTTTTGTTTGAAGAAATCAATGTATCCCTATTAAACATCTGGGGTTCAATAAATCAGCTTTTTTCCAATAGAAAATCTGTCTGCCCATTCTTATTTTATTTTTGATCAGTGTTATATTTCAGAGAAATGTATTTTGCAGAACAGCCTCAGAAACAGGTAAATTACCAGGCTGGCTCAGATCCATACTTCGATTAGATTCGTACTTTGCATCTGACAGTACAACGGAGAGGTCATTTCAGAATCCATAGCACAGGGACAGAGTTACCTGCTCTGGGTGCATTTTCTCCCCAGCCCATTCTAGACAGCCACAATGTGGCTGAAGCTTCCTGGACAGTCTCTTGTGAGTGTTCTGTACACCATAGGCTTAATGATCCTGGTCAGAATGATTTGTAGAATCATAGAGTCAATCAGGTTGGAAGAGACCTCCAAGAACATCCAGTCCAACCTAGCACCCAGCCAATTAACTAGACCATGGCACTAAGTGCCTCATGCAGTCCTCTTTTGTACACCTCCAGGGACAGTGACTCTACCACCTCCCTGGGCAGCCCGTTCCAATGGCAAATGACTCTCTGTGTAAAGAGAGATAGGATATCCCCCATTTGCTTCCCATGGGAAAGCTGTTCACTTTTTGTTATCTCACAGATTCATAGAAGAGTTTGGGTTGGAAGTTCTAAAACCCCTGCTGTGGGCAGGGACACCTTCTACCAGCACAAGTTGGCTTCATCCAACCTGACCTTGAACAGCTCCAGGGAGGGGGCTTCCACGACCTTCCTGGGCATCCTGTTCCAGTGTCTTAGTACTCTTACTGTAAAGAGTTTCTTCCTAATCTCCAGTCTAAATCTGCCCTCCTCAAGCTTCAATCCTTTCCCCCTCATCCCTTGTAAAAAGTCCCTCCTCAGCTTTCCAGCTGGCCCCCCTTCAGGTACTGGAAGGCTTCTATAAGGTCTTCCCAAAGCCTCCTCTTCTCCATTTCTGTATTTAAACCTGATTCTCCCAGCACCTTTGGAGGTGACAGTGGTGTGCAGCCACACGCAGCGAGTGCTGCACACCAATGCAATGGGCTCCCCACACAACGACCCCTTGCTGCCCAGGGACTCTGACTCCATGGATAACCTTTCTTTTCCAACTCAACCCCTGCTTCCCTGGGACTGCCATGACCTTTGCTATCCTACAGGGAGGAGACAAAAAAGGCAGCTGACTCCCCTTGGATTGAGCTGCTGGGGGGTTCAGCAGATGTCTGGTTGTGTGCCACTCAGGAAATGTCACTGCCTGCCGGCAGCGCCAAGCAGGTGATTAATGCCAGCTTGAGGATTTTTCTCAGCTACATTTGGATCCTTCTGTTCACTGCCTCTTAGTGAAATGACAACCTGGTCCTCGTGCCACCAGAGACAAGCAAAGCCTGGCACGTGATGGAAGCAAAGGATCTTCCAGGGCTCGTGTGAGGAGGATGAAGGTTTTACCAAGAGATCGGTAAATTAGAGTGAGCCCAACAGACAGCCACAATGATGCTGAGGGGACTGGAGCATCTCCTCTTAAGAGGAGAGGTTGAGAGAGCTGGAGCAGCTTAGCCTGGAAAAGGGTAGGCTGAGAAGGGATCATATCAATGAATATGAATACCTAAAGGGTGGAAGTCATGAGGATGGAGCTGAACTCTTTCCAGTGGTGGCCAGTGACAGGACAAGGGGCAGTGGTTACAAACTGGAGCATGGTTTCACTTGAATTTAAGGAAAAACTTTGCTGTGAAGGTGTCAGAGCACTAAACTATGATTCCCAGAGATATTGTGAGACTCTTAATCTGGAGACCTTCAAAACCCACCTGGACACCGTGATCCTGAGCACACTGATCTGGGTGACCCTGCTTTAGCAGGAGGATTGGACTAGGAGTTCTCCAGAGGTCCCTTCCAACTCCTACCATTCTGTGATTTGGCTAGGGGCAAATCCTCTCATCGTGGCTCCACTAAGTGCTCATAGACACCATACCTTTTCTGTTTGCTTTGCCTCATCAGCTACAAATTGGTCATTAGAAAAATGGTGCTAATTATTTGGCTGCTTCCTCCAGAACAGGTGTTTGAGCAGGTGCCATAGAGTTTCAAGAACACTTAGGATGGAGACATTGCAGAATGCAAGTAACAGCTGGAGTATCACTGGGTGTGTTCAAGAAGGCCTTCAAGGGCTGGAAAGAAAAGTGATGTCTGAGAGATTTTATCCTGTAAAAAGTAAGAAATGGAGAGGGAAAGGTGAGAGCTGAGGGAAGAGTGAGTATGAGAAAATGATATCTTCTTAACTGAAAGCTATCATAAGAAGCCGATGATGTAGTCTTAGTCTTGTGCAGACCTCCATAATAGGAAGATTGCTCAGACTCAAATAGGGGTTTGGCCTTCCAAGGAGTTTGTTTCCAGTCTGAAAGTGTCAGGGATGATGGTGTGATGTCTCCTGATAGGAGCAAAGAGGATTCTATACTCAGTCCCTTTAAAGGCTTTAAAAAACATTTGTCATGACATGTATCATAGAATCAACCAGGTTGGAAGAGACCTCCAAGCTCATCCAGCCCAACCTAGTACCCAGCCCTGTCCAATCAACCAGACCATGGCACTAAGTGCCTCATCTGGGCTTTTGTTGAAGGGATGGGACTCCACCAC
Organism: Pogoniulus pusillus; assembly: GCF_015220805.1. Lineage (NCBI taxonomy): Eukaryota > Metazoa > Chordata > Aves > Piciformes > Lybiidae > Pogoniulus > Pogoniulus pusillus. The sequence continues at coordinate 5,415,119 of NC_087298.1, read as the reverse complement.
CTCCGTGGGTAGTCTATTCCAATGGCAAAGAGGAATGTAGTTTTATGCAAGCAAATAAAAGAATGCAGAACCATGAGCACATGATCTCATCCTCCTTTTAAATGTTGGTGTTGGAAAAAACCCAAAAGAAAAGGGAGGAAAAAAAAACCATCAACACCTGACTTATGTTCCTCGCTCTTCCCAACTCCTCAATATATTTATCTTATCTCCACTTCCTCCACATCCCCACACTGACTGCCTGCACTGCCATGTGAGGGGCTGTTCCTTCAAACTGGCAGCTCTTTTTTCTGCAAACTGAAGAGCTGCTGAGTTGCTGGGCTGCTGGATTCTGTATTTTAGATCTTTGATCTTGTGACTGAAAGGAGAGAAAAGAGAATGGAGGCTTTGGCGAAGATCCCAGTCCCGTCACTTTCTGACCTTGAGCCAGTCACATGAACTTCTAATGTCAATATTCCCATCTGTTAAGGCTCACAACTATGTTGCAAAGCAACATTAATAAATTGCATTGGGGTATCTACACTTACAGACAGTAGCATTTCTTCCATGAGTAATCCCCTCGACTTGAGTGCACTCACACTGATAAAGTATTACTCATCATGAGTAAGTGGCTAAGAACTCGACCTTTTGTTTGTGGTAAAAGCCTGGGGATCTTTGTGGAAGAAGTTGGAGAGAGAGGAGTTTTCTCTGATCTTACCTCCAGAAGTGCAGATGTTCACCCATCATTGGTGTATAAAAGGCAGGTAACAGTGCCTTGTTGACTCTCTTCCCTGTGGAAAGGGTGCTTTGGAGCCTGGTGGTGCACAGAGAGTGATCAGTGTCTAGAGCAGAGATGGAGAAGAAGGCAAGTTGGAGAGGGAGGAGTGGATGAAACTTTGTCCTGTCAGCATTGAAGGTTCTGTCACAGCAGCAGGGGGAGATTATTTAATACTGAATCCTAATGAAAAAACACTCTGCAACCTCATCTAACAACACTTGGAGTTTAGCTAACGTATCCTGAGGCACACCATGCTTCTGCCTTTGCTGAGGCCACAGTGGGTATCCTTGAGGAAGATGCTTCCTTTGGGAAGAGCCAGAATAGGCTGTGACAAACTTTGACAGCACAAAACTTAGAAAAGAGAGTGCTGTAGGAAAGAGACATGGACATTAACTTTGAGAACAGAGGCTTTTTTTAGCCTCCTATCAGGTCCACCTGCTTACGGTGGTGAGAGAACAGCTAATAGCTACAAGTAGCTGCTGACATTTCCCTGCTGATTCCTCTCCCCCTACCCTGAAGAAAACACAAGAACTGCCTGCCTTTGATAGCAGGTGTCAGACACAGGTCACCCTGTCAAACAGCTCTTGGGGACACCATTGCAGGTTAAGATTCTGGAGGGTGAGGAGGAACAGGGAGGTGGTGGAACTGGGAAACCCATGGAGAAGGGCTATGCAACGTGACTGACCCTTCAGCAGTGATGTGCTCTGAGTTCATTGGTATCACCTCTTCCCCATGGACATCCTTCTCAGGAGTTTTTTCACAGGGAGCACCTCCTTATGCCAAATCTGATGCCAGTAATGCCTCAGCCTGTGGAGTGTGTTTACGTTCTGGAAAACTATGTCAAAAGTGGATGCCTCCTGATGTGTTTTTGTGTCCAGTCCAAGCCTGGTTTGCATTCAGGACTCTCCTAGGACTGAGATAACCTCACAGAAATGGGGCTATTTTGGGATCAGTGTTTCATTTCATCATAACTCCTTCACAACAATCCCAAATTTTGGCTAAGGTTCTCAGTGTCTCTGGCATGTGATGCCAGAGAGAACAGGCTGTCACCTGCAAGCCTACTGACAGCATTTAACATTGCGCAGATCCATCTGTGCCACAGCAGAAGTCAAGTGACAATCCCCAGGGCCAAGTTTTGATGCAAGTCATAAAGCAGCACCCTTTGCTATGAGCAGAGGGCTACATCCCATCAGTCCTGCTCACATGAGATTTCAAATGGATTTGCTTTCTTTCCACAAAAAGAAACAAATAGGTCCTCTTGTGTGTTTGCAGCTCTGGCCAGTGTCTCCCCCTGGTGTCTGCAGTCAATATGCCATGTTCTTACAGCCCATGTGCTAAACAGGAGGTAAACTGATGATACTGTGATACTGTATTTGATATATTGGACCTGATTCTGAGACCTTTTGTGCTTGTGTAATTCTCCTCTCATATCTGTTTGAGTCCATGTGAGATGTGAGTTGATTTGTGCTTTCTCCAACATAAGCTTGGAAGCTTTCAGCAAAGAAGCTCTGATTTCCAAAGGCATTGGGAGCCTGGCATGCCAGTGTCTCCTGTAGGCTTTGAAAGAAGACCTTAAATCACTTGGTTGATAAGTTAATTTTAATAGCTCACTTAACAAGTGCTCCTTCATGGATATATATCCCTCTTGACAATGTTAAAGTGGTGCTCTGAAGCATATAGGGGTAGTTAGGGCTGGAGTCACAAGCTGGCAAAGGTTTATGGATCTCACTCCATTGCACCAGCTACAGGACAGTATCAGCTGTGCATGGAACCACTGCTCAAGGTCCTTCATCTCTGGTAGTTACCTGGACAATTCCCTTCCCAATTTCCCTGCTATTACAAGTCTTCAGTCTTAGAAGTGTCCACTTTAAGGAGAGCATTGTCCCATTTCTATGCTGTGGGTACAGAAATTACCTTATTTAAGGTATTCTGAGGCTGAAGGTTGTCATGGCTGCCCTGCTTGCTTCTGCTTTCTTCTTCTTGTTATTTGCCTCAGAGCAAACAAGCAGCTGGAAATGGCACAGGTTAGTTATGTTTAAAGGGAGAAATTGTTTCCTTTTATTTATTCTGTTTTCTTCCTAATTTTCTCAAGTGACCTTTTCTCCATTTAATGCTGAAAAGAGCAAACAGAACAGCTGATTGACCTGGATATCTTTTAGTCTTGCTTGTTGAGCTCCAGGTACTCACACACACAATTCAACCAACTTCTCTGGGATTTCAGCCTATTTACTTCAGCAGAAACAAAATTCACCAAAGGAAAAAAACAACCAAACAAACCACAAACCACTGCAGTTCTTTGCTTTCTCTTACATCTCCACCACCCAGATGCCCTGATGAGAAGGTGACACTCTGGTGTTGAAGATGCCCTGACGAGAAGGTGACACTGTGGTGCTGAAGATGCCCTGATGAGAAGGTGACACTCTGGTGTTGGAGATGCCCTGATGAGAAGGTGACACTCTGGTGTTGAAGATGCCCTGATGAGAAGGTGACACTGTGGTGCTGAAGATGCCCTGATGAGAAGGTGACACTCTGGTGTTGAAGATGCCCTGATGAAAAGGTGACACTGTGGTGCTGAAGATGCCCTGATGAGAAGGTGACACTCTGGTGTTGAAGATGCCCTGATGAGAAGGTGACACTCTGGTGTTGAAGATGCCCTGACGAGAAGGTGACACTCTGGTGTTGGAGATGCCCTGATGAGAAGGTGACACTGTGGTGTTGAAGATGCCCTGACGAGAAGGTGACACTCTGGTGTTGGAGATGCCCTGATGAGAAGGTGACACTCTGGTGTTGAAGATGCCCTGACGAGAAGGTGACACTCTGGTGTTGGAGATGCCCTGATGAGAAGGTGACACTGTGGTGTTGGAGATGCCCTGATGAGAAGGTGACACTCTGGTGTGGACATTTTTTCCTATGTATGACAAGAAACTCTCTTTCTCCTCCTCACCTCCTTTTCCCCCTGTCTCTTTCTGCCATGCTTTTCTGAAGCTGCTGCTCTCAAATGATGATATTTTCCAGTGCATAACCCCATGGATGATGGTAGAGAAATACACATCTCTCCAAATCACTTTACATTTCATATAGGTCTTTGATGACCACCTGTGTGTTAAATGTGTGTCCTCTCCTGAGCTCCCCCCAGCAGCCTGCATCTTTTATCCCCGAGAGGATGGGATTCATTTGTATCTCAGCTTCATTTGTTCTTCCCAAAGCATGTTTTTCATGCCATGGCCTCAGCAGGGTTCTATCAGCTGTTGCCTGGCTTGCTTACATCCTTCTCTGAGCTCTGTCTTAAATTAATTCCTCCTCATCTTCTCCAGACCTAAGTGACCTAAGAAGAAGCCAAGAGAGGGAGGAAATGTTGTTCTTTCAACAAACATTGCCCTTTTTCTGCCATCACCACCCCACCCCCGGGCTCTTAATACATATCTATAACAATGCTTGTCCTAGGAGTAGTCCCTGGAGCACCTCCCACTATTAACCTCTTTCCATGCTGAGAATTGGACTTTTTATTACAGCTCTTTGATTTTTATGTCATACCTTGTTTTCAAACCATGAAAGAACTTTTACCTCTTACCTGAAGGTAACCCACTAAGCTTTCCTTAATAGCTCCTTGTGAGGGCTTTTCTCACAAACCCTTTTGAAAAAGCTAAATAAATCACCTCTGCTTCTTCAGAGGTGCCCATTATTGTTGTTAACATTTTGAAATGCATTAAAATAGCTCGAGAAGCACCACGATTTACCATGACAGCCTCCTTGCTGCGTTGTCCCAAGCATCTGGGGGTATTGTAGCACTGTCTTCAATGGGGTCTCTCTTATCTTTTTTTTCTCTCAGCTGAAGGAAGGTTTGCCAGCCTGTAATTCCTTCATCTCCTTTCACACCTCTATTTAAAGAGGGATCCAGCACTGGCCACTTTTCAGCCCTCTGGCATGAGTTCTGATTTTAATGAAAAAGGTGACAGGCTTTGTGCTAATAGTTCTAGTTCTTTGCTCTCTGGTTGCTGCTGAATTTTTGTCTGGTCTCAGTGACCTATAGAAAATTGACGTGCTCATCGAGCAGTCTTTACATGTGCGAGTGGGGCCATTAACTTCAGCAGCCCCTCTTTAACTTCAAAGAGCATGTCCACAGAAATGAGTGCTCCTCCATCAGCTCTTGTTCCTCCATCTGTCACGTAAGGCATGAGTGTTTCCATGCCAGCTTATGCTTCATTAATTGCTGGATTTAGGGTGGATTGGGTTTTGCTTTCCTTTTTTTCCCTTTTTCTTGCCATGGTGTGTTGAGGTTTGGACATGGAAGTTTTGCTTGCTGGATGTGTGTGTGTTCTGTATTACAAGTGGCCAAGCCCTCGTGTCACAGAATCATGCAATTGTAGAATCAGTCAGGGTTGGAAGGGACCACAAGGATCAGCCAGTTCCAAACCCCCTGCCATAGGCATGGACACCTCACGCTAGATCAGGCTCGCCAGAGCTTCATCCAGCCTGGCCTTAAACACCTCCAGAGATGAGGCTTCCACCACCTCCCTGGGCAACCCATTCCAGCCTCTCACCATTGTCATGCTGAAGAACTTCCTCCTCACATCCAGTCTGAATCTAATCATTTCCAGCTTTGTTCCATTCCCCCCTCATTTCCTGTCACTCCCTGAGAGGCTAAAATGTCCCTCCCCAACTTCCTTGTAGGCCCCCTTAAAGTACTGGAAGGCCACAATAAGGTCACCTCAGATCCTTCTCTCCAGACTGCACAGCCCCAACTGTTTCAGTCTCTCCTCATAACAGAGCTGCTGCAGCCCTCTGATCATCCTCGTGGCCCTTCTCTGGACACCTTCCAGTGCATCCATAGCCCTCTCACAATAGGGGCTCCAGAACTGGATGCAGTACTCCAGGTGGAGTCTTGTCAGTGCAGAGTAGAGGAGGAGGATCACCTCCCTCACCCTGCTGGCCACACTTCTCCTGATGCAGCCCAGGATCTGGTTGGCTTTATGGACTGCAAGTGCACACTGCTGGCTCATATTGAGCTTCTTGTTTACCAGCACCCCCAAGACCCTCTCCTTAGGGCTGCTCTCAAGCCAGTCACTGCCCAGTCTGTACTGGTGCTTGAGATAACCTCAACCCAGATGCAGGACCTTACATTTGGTCTTGTTGAACTTCAGGAAATTGGCTTGGACTCACTTCTCCAGTCTGTCAAGATCCCTCTGGATGGATCCCTTCCTTCCAGCATGTCAGCAGCACCACACGGCTTGCCGAGGGTGCACTCAATGCCACTATGAACTGTAGCCTTCCAGCACACATCCCTATCCCTCCCTGGCACTCTATCATCTCAGTTATCCTGGAAGGAGAAGCATGAAATGGAGACTTTTCAGCCTTCTCTATGGAGACCTGTATGGGTTTGGGGATATATTTTTTTGTCAAAAATAAAGCCTACTTTTTGAGTTATGTCTCTTATGTTTCCTCCTAGGGATTGAGGACTGAGGGAATTCAGTGAACCAGAAAGCAAATGCGATTGCATTCTTAGAGTCAAATGGGAAAGGTATAAAAATACAGGAGAGTGCAAAGCTATTTAGGTTAAGCAACGCCGGTAGCACAGTAGTTCTTGGGGTATAAAAAGTCACAGGTGGACCAAACACTGAAAGAAGTATTATAAGAATAAGGAGAATAACTCTTCAAATAATGGAAAAGGGACAGAATTCAAGCTGCTTATAGGCTGGTGTTTGATGTGTTTCAGATCAGGGTTATATATGTGATTGCCTGAGACAGCAGAGCTCTGGATTTGGTGACACAGGAGATTTCCTTCATCTTTTTGTCCCAGTTCTGAGAGTCACATAAGGACAATGCCCTCACTGACAGCTGATTTAGACCCAGGTTAAGGCAGTAGAGATAGAAGACAAACAGTGTCATTAACTCCTCTTATTACTGCTGCCTCAAATGCTACAACCTTGTGCAACTGGACTGAGTGATTAACCAGGAGGGTGGACAACCCCTCTAGTTTACAATGTAGGATGGATGTAGACAAGCCAAATGCTTGACCACCGTTGCATCAAGCCAAGTGCAAGCTTTGCAGAGTGGTGGCATGTGTGCTCTGGAAACAATGCAAACAGTAAGGCAGTGTGTTACAGAGACCATGAGCAGCTGAAGAATGTCACCTGAAGAGAAGGATGAATCACATCTTCTCTCTCGCTAGTCTTTTTTGTCTTGACAGACCATCAGGAGCTGCATTTCTCCTTTCCCCACCACTTTCTTGCCTGGCAACTTTGCAGTCAGCCCTTGGCAAAAGGCTTTTTGGTGGCCATTCATTAATTCTGCAGTGGCCTTTAGTAATGTCATCTTGGCTCAAATGCTTTCTTGAAATACAGTGCTGGAGATCTCCTTAAATATCCTTGGCATGTTATATGGCACTGGGGTAATGCTAACTCCCTTAAACCACAGATGAAGCAAACAGTGCTAATTTATGCCTTGCATTTTATTCCCAGCATAATTTTGATTTTAATGTCCCATCCTCACCACATCAATATCTTTTCACTACTGGTGTGTTAAAGCAAAAAAAGTAAATATTTCATCTTCCTTTCTTTCACTCAGATGCTCACCCTGAGTATCTGGAAGTATGCAAACAAAGCAAGCCTGAGGGATGCTGCTTGGGTGCTTTATGGGACACCAGGGCGTGAGGATATTGCCCACAAGTGTCAATGTGAATGGAAAATTAGCTACACTGGGTAGTGATGTATGATTTAATATAGCAAAGGATATTTACAGTGAAACAACAGCTCACAAGAATCTGTGGCAGAATTGTAGGCTCTGCCTGAAGGATCACAAAAGCTTATTTAAGACACACAAATCCAGCCACCCTTCTGCTTTCTTCTGCTGGGTGTACTGAGCGGAGCAGTAGCCTGCTCTTTTGACTAGGAGGTATTCTCTTTGTCCACAAAACCCTTCACACTTTAAACAGTGGGTTAGCAAAAACCTGGGTTTCTAATCCATGCCACAGGTTTGGGAAGCTACAGGTTAGGGAGTCCAGAGGAGAGCCATGAGGATGATCAGAGAGCTGGAGCAGCTCTGCTATGAGGACAGGCTACAAGAGTTGGGTCTCTTCAGCCTGGAGAGGAGAAGGCTTGGAGGAGACCTTAGAGTGGCCTGCCAGTATCTAAAGGGGACCTACAAGAATTCTGGGGAGGGACTATTGATAAGGTCTTGTAATAACAGGACAAGGGGTAATGAGTTTACACTGGCAGAGGGGAGATTCAAAGTAGATGTTAGGAAAGGGCTCTTTGCAGTGAGGGTGGTGAGACACTGGCACAGGTTGCCCAGGGAGGTTGTGGCTGCTCCCTCCCTGGCAGTATTCAAGGGCAGATTGGATGAGGCCTTGAGTGACCTGTTCTAGTGGGAGGTGTCCCTGCTCATGGTGGAGGGTTGGAATTAGATGATCTTTGAGGTCCCTTCCAACCTAAACCATTCTATGGTTCTAAATCCTTAAATGGTGGGTGTCAGAAGGATGGGGTCAGGCTTTTCTCGGTCACACCTGGTAACAGCACACAAGAGGCAATGGGCACAAACTTGCATACAGGAGGTTCCCTCTAAATATGAAGAGGAACTTCCTTTCTTTGAGTGTGGTGGAGCAGGCTGCCCAGAGAGACAGTGGAGCCTCTATCTGGTGTCATTCAAAAGCTGTCTGGACACAGACCTGTGCAATCTGCTGTAGGAGAACCTGCTCTGGCAGAGAGCTGGACTAGATGGTCTCCAGAAGTCCCTCCAACCCCCACCACTCTGTAACTCTGTAGAATAAACCTGCCCCCAGTTTGAAGCTGTTGGGAGGGGCTGCTTCAGTGCAGCAGCTTCAGCCTCTGAAGTGTGCAGCTGAAGCTTGTGCAGAGCGTGGCTGGATCCCCTGCGGTGCTTTTCAGCTCTGGCTCTGCAGCACCAGCGAGACTGAGCACAGTGCAGATGCTTGCCCTGCCACCCACTGCAGAGGTGAGCCCCCACTCAGCGAAGGGGTGGACTTCCCTGATCTCACCGAGGAGAAGAGTCAGCTTCCCTTCATAGAAAAAAGGAGGATGCCAAGCTCTGCCAACAAAGAAAATCTGACTCCTGAATCAGAGCATCCCTGCGCTCCAGAGCTTGCATAAGGGGATTTCTGCTGGGGGTAGCTTCCCCTTTTCAAGCTCTCGGGGCTGGGGAAGAAGAGAAACACAAGAAATATGTGGTAAAGCTGAGTCCTGCTCGTGTCAGAGCATTGCAATGTCCGTTCTGTGGACTCCACACCAAAACCAGGCTCTCTTGAGAGAAGGACCCCATCAGCAGGTGGAATAAGCCACCACAGGGCAGAGTCTCACAGCTCCCTGTTAGTGAGGAGCTGCTTTGAGCCCTCGAATGCATCTCTTTGAAGGCTGTGGGGAGAGCTTCTGAAGAGCTGCTTCTGTTCTCACAAATCTTCATTTCTTGTGTGGATCTTGCTCACTCACCTCTTGGCCCTTTAGTTCCAGATGCTTCTGTATAAGGGCAGATGATAACATTTTTTACTTTGCCATCCTTGTGTAATTTCACTGCTGGTAATTTTCACTACTAATTTGCAGATAATTCTGGTTGGACTTGAAGCCTAGGGAAAGTTTGACTCCCTTCAAGAGCAATAAATATTTGCAGGCAATATTTATATTGCCCTTTTTGTTACACAAGAGAAAGGAGGAGACAGCAGAGATGTCAGACCAAAATCTCCCTTCAGTTTGAAGGCTAAATGGGAAGCTCTTTTCCTGTTTGCATATGATATATGCTCTTCACTCGTGCAGCTCCTTTAATCAGGTTTGGTGATCAGATTCTGGGCTGGTTTGTGTGATTCACAGGGCTAGTTTTACATATGCTTTGCAATGAGAAAATGCCAAGGACACATAGAAATGCTTGTAGTGGCAAAGCAATAGTTAGAGATTTGCTGTTTGGGAGCAGAGATGAGCAGGGAAGCCACCACTCTGGAGGAGATGGGGTCTGGGTTGTGTCCAGAACAGTATCACATGGTAGGGAAGGGGAACACAATGGAGTTGTGGGGGGATGTATTGAGTGGAATATGGGGAGAAAAAAAAGACACCTTCAAAGCTGTGTGTGGGAGAAATTTGGGCTCATTAGCATCTTGTGGAACTTCCTGGTAGCTTTTCACTTCTCCTCTCCACTAATGTGGTGATGAGCGAGACACATGTAGAGTATTGCGCCCAGTCCTGGGCTCCCCAGCAAGAGGAGCAGGCAACTGCTGCTATGAGGATGATGAAAGGGCTGGACACTTGTCTTGTGAGGAAAGGCTGAGAGACCTGGAGCTGTTTAACTTGGATAAGAGAAGGCTGAGAAGGGATCTCATCAATGTTTACAAATAAGTGAGGGGTGAGTATGATGAAGAAGGGGCCAGTCCCTTTCCAGTGGCACTAGGATGGGAGGTGGTGGATACAAACTTGAGCATAGGAAGTTCTACCTCAGCATGAGGAAAAACTTCTTTGCTGTGAGGGTGATGGAGCCACAGAGCAGGCTGCCCAGGAAGATTGTGGAGTCTCCTGCTCTGGAGATTTTCAGCACCCATTTGGATGTGTACCAGCATCATCTGCCCTAGGTGATCCTGCTTTGGCAGGCAGGTTGGTTTCCATGATCTCCAGAGATCCTTTCTGACCCCTACCATTCTATAATTCCTTGACTTTGAACATCTCAGGACTGGACAGAGCCAGACTCTGGGTGTCTGTTAATAAGAGTATCTGCCTGAATGTCTTCACACTCCTGAGGTGCAGCTGAGTGTAGGGATTGTGCTAAATGTGAAGGGGAAAACAGCCTTGGGATAGGACTGACCTATGAAGTTATGGGGTGTGAAGCTACAGCAAGGACAGTGGATGGACTCAGCAGGGGGAGGAAACTCAATGTGCACTCAGACAGAGCTTTCTTTAGCAACTTACAGTTGACAGGTGCTCCAAAATGTGAGTGAGCATCAGCACAACCAAAATCACATCAAGGCAGTGCCACTGCATTCACGCTCACCCTTGGATGACTGGGTGCTTCTGTCAGAAAGCACAAGCTGTGTAGTGACCCTGCATCAGCCCTTTAGCAAGAGTGAGCTTTCCAGGCTCTTACAGATTCTGCCAAGGACTTAAAAGCAGATAAAGAGGACTGAAGCTTGCTAGAAACTGATGATACCTCAGGGAGTGAAAGTGCAGAGGAAAAACACAGACACTCTACAAAATGACTGTGAGAGCTTTCCAGGCAAATACCTGTAGATGAACAAAGACTCCATGGCACCAAACAAAGCTGACTCTGGTGAGTCCTTGAAAACATTGCTGTGCATGTCAGGAATTACAAGAAATGCACACTCATATATTCCTCTTATTCATATTATAGATACTGAAAGCAAACCCAGTAATGAACAAGAAGAGGGAAGGGAAAGGGAAATAAAAGGGAGCACTCAGTTGTGTAGATGAGTGAAGGAGGAACACGGCTATATTAGGCTCAGCACTTCATAAAATACAAAGGAACTGTGACAACTCTTCCCATCCCAGGCATCCTGGGCCTGATTCTGATCACTTCATAGAAACATAGAATCAGCCATGTTAGAGAAGACCTCCAAGATCATCCAGTCCAACCTAGCACCCAGCCCTGGCCAATCAACCAGACCATGGCACCAAGTGCCTCATCCAGGCTTGGCTTCAACACCTCCAGGGGCAGCAACTCCACCACCGCCCTGGGCAGCCCATTCCAATGCCAATCACTCTCTCTGCCAACAACTTCCTCCTAACATCCAGCCTAGACCTGCCCTGGCACAACTTGAGACTGTGTCCCCTTGTTCTGTTGTTGGTTGCCTGAGGGAAGAGAGCAACCCTCACCTGGCTATTGTTTATACCTGTGTGTCCAACCAGAATCTGAAACAAGATGGAGTGGAAGTTAGACCCATTGCTGAAGGGAAAGTTACATTAATTGTTGGAGGACAAACCTAGTGTGCAGTACCCTTTGTAAGGCAGGTAGAGGTTTGAGATGGGTTTACTTGCCTAAGCCACCTGGCAAAGCAGTCCTGAGCGCTACTTCTCCTGACCTATACCTTGGGAATGTACTTGGTGGACCCCCAGAAATGGTAACTCCAGCATGTCTTGTTTAGGCAGTGCCAGGCACATGTCCAAGGGACACATACAATCAAATAATTCAAAATCACTTAGAAGTGAGCAGGGAAATCAGCAGCATCCATCATGCATTTGTCATGCAGAAATCACTTAAGAGTCAATCTAATTTTCCCCTCTGATGGGACAGGACTCGTGGATGAAGAATGCAGAGCAGATGTGGTCTATAGTCTGATGTCAGGGAGGGTGTTGATAATTGCTTTTTCACACAGTGTTCTTGGAGGCAAACTAGGAGACACGAAAACAACACAGATGTAGTGCCAAGGAGCATCTAACCCAGGCTGTCTGTCCTGAAGCAGTCACAAGAGGCAGGGACAAGACAAAGTCCAGCAGCTTTTTTCCTACCCTGTGATTCTGGGACTACAGAAGTGCCATTATTGGCTTTTGTTGTGGAGGGGTTTGCTTTCCTTGGCTGATTATTTACTGGAAGCCATTAACTCAGAGTAAAACACCGATAATCACCCTGGAGCATCAGGAGAAGTTTACCAAAATGAGGAATTTCCTCTCAAAAACATCCTTAAGTAAGACACTCAGTGTGGTTTATGAGGATAAGAAAAGCTGCCTGGGGAGCTAGTACAGGGAAGCTGCTCCTGTGGCTAGGATGCTAACTAGGATCTGAGAGTGCCAGGCTTTGCCTGTGTCTGTCTGCTCTGCTTGTCCTGCTTGGGTTTGAACAGATCTGCTTGCTCAATCAGTGGAAGGTAACTAGCACGACTTTCTGCTTTGGATAGCAGATATAAAGGCTCTCTGAGGTCTGCCAGCAACTCACACACTATCAAATGTAGTTTCATACAAAATGTCTAAGGTAGGGAAATTCAGACAGGAGATTCTGTAAGCATTTCTTTTCCAACATGGAGACAACATAAGCCTAGCCTGATTGTCTGCCTTCAAACAGATGCTAAGTAAAATGGTTTATTTGGGATGATTGATTATAGGAACCCCACTCATACATCCAAAACTTATTCCACAATCACATCTTCTTTTCATTTGCAGGGGCTGAAAAGAATTTTCATATCTCTTCTCCCCCTTGTGATTTATCATTTCTGAGGCTAAGCCTGTTATCAACATGGGTTGACTCTAGAGCTCCCAGAACTCATAACACATTAGCATGTCTTATTAAACTGAGGCTGTGGTTAGAGCTGCAGGAATAGCAATGCTCTTGCTAAAGAAACAGAACTAATAAAGGATCGAATTCTGCATATATTAGTTCTTCTCTTAGACTCATAGAATCAGGCAGGGTTGGAAGGGACCACAAGGAGCAGCCAGTTCCAACCCCTCTGCCATGAGCAGGGACATCCTATCCTAGAGCAGGCTACACACAACCTCATCCAGCCTGGCTTTAAGCACCTCCAGCCATGGGACATCAACCACCTCCCTGGGCAGCCCAGTCCAGCCTCTCACCACTCTCATGCTCAACAACTTCCTCCTCACCTCCAGCTTTGCTCCATTCCCCCCACTCCTGTCACTACCTGACAGCCTAAAAAGTCCCTCCCCAGCTTTTTTGTAGCCCCTTCAGATCCTGAAAGGCCACAAGAAGGTCACCTAGGAGCCTCCTCTTCTCCAGCCTGCACAGCCCCAACTCTTTCAGTCTGTGCTCACAGCAGAGCTGCTGCAACCCTCTGAGCATCCTCGTGGCCCTTCTCTGGACACACTCCAGCACCTCCACATCCCTCTTGTCATAGGAGCTCTAGAACTGGATGCAGTACTCCAGGAGGGGTCTTAGCAGAGCAGAGGGGGAGAATCACCTCCCTGGCCCTGCTGGCCACACTTCTCCTGATACAGCCCAGGCTCTGCTTGGCTTTCTGGGTGGCTGCTAATGCACACTGCTGGCTGCTGTTGAGCTTCTCGTCCAGCAGCACCCCCAATCAGCACCACCATCTCCTGTCTCCTTGGGTGTCAATGAGTTTCTGTGGCGCTGTCAAGGGCCACATAGAACATTTTAGGTGGTGTTGATCTAAGCAGATTTAGTCCATGGAAAAGTGAGGTACTTAGTCTAAGACAGCTGGACTCTGCCTGTAGCCACCAGAGACAGACTGGGTCTTTCATCCCAGCTGATGCTATGTGCACAGGTTAGATCAGAAGCAGTCCCACAGGTGCCTATCTTTGCAGCTACTTTTACAGGAGCAGTCCAGCTGCTCAGCCTGAATATAAGCTGACCAGGTTTTAGACATCTAATGTCAACTGTGATTAAATTCATGCTTAGAGTTTGACTTGGAGCCAATTGGAATAAACAGGAACCTTTCTGTTGACCCCAGTGAACCCTGAGCCAGGTTTTGATGTCATGGAAATATGTAAATCCAACACCTTCCTTCCAGATCTGGCTGTCAGGCTGCTGTCCTTCTCTTATACCTTTCATTCCATTGTCTTTGGAAATGATGAGACAAAGGCCCAATAGCTTGAATGGGAGACTTGTCTGAGGAAGAGCAGCACTGCTGAGCTCACGGAGCACCATCTCTGAATTAATGCAATATTAAATGACAGCTGGCTCTGAACCCCATCTAAAAGCAACTGAAAGATTCCCAGTGGGAGTTAGTTCAGATTTTATGTTAGGCAACAGAGATGTTCATTTTACCTTTGCAGATGAATCATGGTTCCTGGGGGTTTGATTTTACAAACTTCCCACAGAGATCAAAACTGAGGTATCTGGATTGTGATCCTGTGCATGATCCTGACTGTGCCAGTTTGCCCCGGTGGGATACAGCTTCCTCTTCATTATAAGGATCCTTCTTCTAATCCATCTCTACAAAGGTGTCTTAGAGAGCTCAAATGAGTGATTAGAGGTATTCCTGCTGACACTTTAACACATTTCTACAATCAAACCTAAGTCCTAGGTTTCAATCATCTAGCACAGACCCACAGTACCATGGGAGAGGACAGGCTCCAAAACCCTCTGGGAGGTAGTCTGTGCTTATGACAGCTTTAACACCTATGCTCTCCCTGCTCTCTCTTTGATTTTATTTCCCCTTTTCTTCCTGAGACAGGTACATTTCAAGTTTGCAAGGTCTGGGAAGATTCTGTGTGTCTAGGAAATGAATTTCTGCCAGCAGATGCTGAAGGTCCAAGCATTTGTGATGATTCCTTTTGAACTACAACCAGAGATACTCTATAGCCCAACAGTCTCAGACTATCAGTTGGGATCACAATGTGTTTGCTGCCTGGGCAACAACACGCTTGATCAAGACCAAGGATTTCTACATAGTGGAAAAGAAGCCAGTTAGAAGTCTCAGAAGTATCCTGTTCTTGTAAGATTGACTTCTCACACACCAGAAATACATGGTCTCCAAAGTGACCTATCCCTTGATAATCATGATAACCGAGGGGAGTGGGACTTGGCAGGAAACGAGAGCAGAGGTGGGAGGGCTGTGCTTCAGCCAGCCAACACTGGGAGGGAACATAAACGTGACTGAACCAGAGACTGGCCTCCATGGAGGGAGGCAGCGTTGCCCCAGCGAGTGTGAAGCCTCAGACAGCTAGTGCAGAAAGTATTTATCCCCATAAAGACAAGGAAGAAGATGAAGAGCTGAGACAGATCCTAGCTTGTTCATCGTCCACATCTCAGAAGAAGAAAAAGAAGGAAGCAGGTGTGAAACAGATGCAAACAGACAGGACCTGGAGCTGCACTGATTCACCATGCTAGCTCACAACTGAGTGTCCAGAGCTTTGCCTGCAGATGGATGTCAGCTTCTTTTCCTGAGTGACACAGGGATGTGAATGCCAGGATGCTGCTCTCTTCAGGAGTAACTGAGCTCCACGACTAGGCATGTGAGACCCTTCACATGCGCTCAGCTGGGCTCCAGCTGCCTCAGCTCCCATCTCGCTCAAACCCCTGCAGAGCAGCACTCTCACTGCCTGCATACTCCTCCAGCTCCCTGCTCAGACAAAGAACATCAGGAGCTTTAATAATTGAACCAGGTAGGGCACGTCCCACGAGAAATAAGCCTCGCTGCTGCTTCTTTCTGTCTCTTTCACTGGCCAAGGGCAGTAAGAGAAACACCTTTTTGTACCAAATCTGCTTCCCCCTGTGCAGATGGAGTGTTGGCAGCTGCCAAAGATCCCACAGCTGATCAGAGCCTGCAAGGTGCTGACGTACTTTGTTATTGTAATTTCTCCTTCATTGTTTCCTGCAGAGCACAACCACACTCCCCAGTAGCCTGTGGCAGAAAGCAGGTGAAATGAGACATCAAGGTGAGAGAGAACAGAACATCCACACACACAAATCCCACCAGCTGAACACACATTAGTACTTCTATTTTCCCCTTTTCCCTCTATTCCTGTCCATCTTCCCCCTACTGCTGCCTGGGCTTATTGTAAGTGTGATGTGAATAACAAACAGCCCCAGAGGCAGCTGTGGTTTTTTGGGGGGACAACTGCTGAGAGGTCTCACAGTATCCTCCAGAACCAAGAGAAGCCACCTGCATGTCAGAGTGTCAGCTCCTGTCTTGAACCCAGGAAAAGCTGAGGGCTCTGCATAAGAGTTTGTAAGGCTGGGCCTCCTGGGGGCTTTCTTCTTGGGTATGGAAGCCAGTGTGGAATCTCTGCTGTCTTCCAAGTGTTGCAATTGCTCCTGTCCCTCAGCAACCAAACCTTCCTCCATCCAACTGCTTCTCCTTCACCCAGCTGCCAGGACTATGTGTTTGGTTACTTCAACTTTCTGTCCAACTTGTTGAAATTCAATGTTGAGGCAACAAAACAAAGCAGGAAAATCAGCAAACAGACTCCTCAGCCCCGAGTCTGCTTCTGTCCCAGAACACTGCAGCTGTTGGTGGTTTATCTTTGATTTATGTCTGTTACACAAAACCAGTCATGGTTTTTCTCCTCCTGTCTAAAGGATGATGTCTGTGCTGCCTAAGAACTCTACAAATCTGCCTCTGTGTCCTCTCACCTAAGACACAAATTGGCTTGAGTTCTGGAATCATAGAATCAACGAGGTTGGAAGAGACCTCCAAGCTCATTCAGTCCAACCTAGCACCCAGCCCTAGCCAGTCAACCAGACCGTGGCACTAAGTGCCTCAGCCAGGCTTTGCTTGAACACCCCCAGGGACAGCGACTCCACCACCTCCCTGGGCAGCCCATTCCAATGCCAATCACTCTCTCTGACAACAACTTCCTCCTAACATCCAGCCTATACTTCTCCCAGCACAGCTTGAGACTGTGTCCCCTTGTTCTATTGGTGGTTGTCTGGGAGAAGAGCCCAACCCCACCTGGCTACAGCCTCCCTTCAGGTAGTTTCAGACAGCAATGAGCTCTGCCCTGAGCCTCCTCTTCTGCAGGCTGCACACCCCCAGCTCCCTCAGCCTCTCCTCATAGGGTTTGTGTTCCAGGCCCTTCACCAACCTTGCTTCCTTTCTCTGGACACATTCCAGTTGGAAGGGACTTTAAAGATTGCCTAATTTCAAACTGCCTGCCATGAACAGAGACACCTCCCACTAGATCAGGTTGCTCCAAGCTTCATCCAGTCAGGCCTTAAGCACTTCCAGGATGGAGTAGTCCACAGCTTCCCTGGACAACTCATTCCAACATCTCACTACCCTCACATGTGTGTGGGCACCTACTCAGGCTATAAGGAAGTTTACCCTCCTCTTTCACTCTTTTTGCAAGGCAAAACTCCAAACGAACCAGAGGACCTGGGCAACTGTAGGAACTTGTGCTGTGTTTCACTGCCCCATGGGTCATGGTTCCCAAAATGCTTCATGCAGTAACTCAGTCCATGCCACTGGCATGCCTTGTGCAGGCTTGAGAACAGGCAAGGTTGGATGGATGACCAAGAGATGTTGCAGGCATGGACTTGAGCAAAGGAGACACAGGTCTTTAGAATGAGGAGCCAGGTCAGACTGTGAGCAATCACAGTAGGCAGAGCAGTTTGTTTCTTTAGGGCAGTGTGGAGTGTTGATGCTGTGCAATTTGCACGTGGCAGTGTCTCAAAAAAGAGCAAGGCTGAGTTTTCTTCTAGGCTTCTTCAATCCCTGACAACTGTAAGGTGAAACAGCAGGTCTGAGATGTTTCTGGGGGGCTGGGAGTAGAATTTCCTTCCTGCTAGCAATGAAGGTCACTCGACTACATGTGGCAACTATTCTTCTGATCCAAGGGATGTCCTTGAGGATTGAAACCTCATGTAACTGCCCCACCCAGGTGATTTTGTCTCCCTGAGTCACAACTGTTACCCAAGATCTTGGAAAGGATGAGAAGGGAGAAGGAGAACAAGGGGCAAGCACATCAAAAGTTTAATCCTCCCCAGAGGGTTCAAATGTAAAAACTAAAGATGTATCACAAACAGAATAAAGCTCCCTGAAGCATTTGTTTCATGTTTGCCCAGTTCTGAGTCCTTCTCTTGGCAAACAATCTCTTCTCCCTGTGAAGCTAAAGGCCTGGGACTGCCTGCCAAGCGTTTGAAGACTTCAGAAGAGTACATGGGAGTTTGTATCTCAAGGATGGGAGCAACACAAAAGCCTTGTCCCCGCATCCTGAGTCACAGGTGAAGGATGTTCATGTTCAGCTAAAGAAAAAGGGTGACACCAGCATGCAGTTTCACACAGGTCCATCTTGCAGCCTTTCATTCTTGAAAGAAAAGCATCTTGGGAGCAGTCTGTAGGATCCCTGCTGCTTTGCACCTCAGCACCTTTTATTTCTGCATTACTGTTTTCACAATTACTATTACTGTTTATTCCATCTGAAGTTGCAGCTAAAGTGCTGGCTCTGAGATTTAACATCCTTGTTTCTCGAAGGATAAAGCCTTCATGGATCTCAGCCAAGAGTCAATCACCAGAGTTTATTTAATGGATGGTTGGATTTCTTCTGCACTTTTCTAAGTAACAGGAGGACACTGAATAGTTGCATTTGGGAGTGTTAGAAGTTGTTACAAAAAAGAGTCATGTGCATGCCTACATTCTAGCAATACTCAACTTCAAAATCTGTGCTAACTCATAAAAGTTGGTCTTATTGTTCTTTAAAGACCCTTCCTCCCCAAAGAAGTAAAATTAAATTAAAAAGGGAGGGCCAAAAAAAGTGAAAGCACTTCACTGAAAGCTGGTTTAGAAGTTATTAGTGACAATTGCTCAGGTCAGGAGGACGCAGCCACAACCTCCCTGGGCAACCTGTGCCAGTGTCTCACCACCCTCACTGTAAAGAACTTCCTCCTAACATCCAGTCTAAATTTCCCCTCTTCCAGTTTAAACCCATTTCCCTTCATCCTGGCATTACAAGGCCTTGTCAATAGTCTCTCCCCAGCCTTCTTGTAGCCCCCCTTCAGAACTGGAAGTTCAGCAAGGAAAACCAGAACCTGCTCACGCAGCTGCTTGGTGTGTTCATGCAACAGCCCTCTGCAGAGGGCCCTTCCTGAGGAACAGAAATCTAACATTTGCCACTCGTTGAGAAGCTTTGCCTCCATAAGGCACCCTCATTTTGCATCTCCATGTATGTGTTTTGCCTGTTTCCTCCTTGCTTTGCTCCCTGCACGTGTAGCAATTATTTTAAGTGAGCCTTCCGCGGCGTGCGGAGCAGGAGAGTTGCCTGCAGAGCTGAGACCCAGCCTGTGATTGGAGATCTGGAGCTGATAGCCCTCTTCTTGGCACTCAACCATTTCTTTTGACTTCAAAGCAAGAAACAAAAGATGTTTCAAGGACTTCTCTGGAAAAATCACCATTAGCTGTGATGAGGCTTAGGGCTGTTTCCATGGCGATGGAGCCTTTTTACATTGTGATCATTGCTGCAAAATGGAAATGTTCTTTTGTCTCTGGAAGTCTGTTCATTTATTTATATATGTATGTGTGTCTGGTTCTTTCAGCAACAAAAAGTAATACAAGGGATTAGATCTCATAGCAGGTTCCCTGAGCTACCTTCCCAGCCTGTGCAGTTTTGCTTAATGCTTTAAACTCCTGCATCAAAGCAAAAATTCTGCAAAGATTTGGTTTAATTTCATGTTAGGAAGTTAAAAGACATCATTTCAGCATAGGACATCCAGTTCAGCAGCCTTTTAAACAGAGGGGACTGACACCTAATTGTCCCAGTAGACTGAAAACATGATGAATAGAAGGTGATCTGTTGCCCCAAAGGAGCAAATCAAACATCTCCTTATGGCCATGAGCATCACCTCTTTGGTCCTCCTGTGCTCAAGACCTTTGTTTGTTCTTTCATCCTTTTTACTTTGTCAGTACTGGTCAGAGCTTGCGTTAAAAATCCATGATGCACCTGAAAGATCAGGGTGCCCCAAAACTGCATCACTTCCCTGCAGAGTCAGCACTTCTGTCTTCATTCAGACATGGAGCTGGTTCTTTGGGCACACTGAAAATGGACCCTAACCTTCAGGTGAATATATCCAGATTTCTTCTTTCTGATCAAGTTATTTCAGGGCAAGGCAAAAGATGCTGGTGCTGAGGAGCCACCTCTGTCAGGCAAAGGAATCTTTTGGCCTTGCTTGCCCAGTGTGATCTTTTTATGACCAGGTGAGGCACTTAGTGCCATGGTTTAGTTAATTAGAAGGTGTTAGGTGCCAGGTTGGACTTGATTCTCAAAGGTCTTTTCCAGACTGTGATACAGTATCTGAAGGAGACCTACAGGAAGGCTGTGGAGGAACTATTTAGATGTGTTTGTAGTGATAGGATAAGGGGCAATGGTTTGAAACTGAGCAGAGAAGAATTAAGATGGACATCAGGGGGGAGTTCTGCACAATGGAAGTGGTGGAATAGTGGAACAGGTAGTCCAGGGCTGTGGTTGAAGCTCCATCCCTGGAAACACTGAAGACATGGAACAGGTAGTCCAGCAGTGTGGTTGAAGCTCCATCCCTGGAAATATTGAAGACCAGATTTCATCTGTCCAAAACAGCCCCCACCCCACCACCCTCCCCTCCCTCTGCCCCCAGCAGCCTCTGCTCACCCACCCTCCTTTCCCTCTGCCCACAGCAGCCCCTGCCCTACCACCAGCCCTCTTCATCCTGCCTAAACAGCTCCTTCTCTACTACCACCCTTTCTGTCTAGCACCACAGTCTGAGGCAAAACCCTAACCTAGCCGTGATACCACCTAGAGAAGCTCAGCTCCAGGAAGGAGGCTCAGCCAGCACCCGTGAGTGGTGTTAGAGTAGTAATGGAGTTTGTCCCTATCTAACCGGGGGGCCAACCAGGCCCCCCGGCCTTTGAAATCCCCTCCACCATTCACCCAGTGCACACCACAAGGACTCACCGGTGATGATCCAAGGAGGATCCCTCTGCCCAATTGGGCAAACTTAGGGCTTCTGCCCTTCCCAGGGCCGATTATAAAGGGGAGTGGGGAGGGAGGGCAAAGTGGTCACACCTGGGGTGGGAGGAGACACCAATAGAGCCCAGGTGCTCTGAGTTTGGGGGAAAAAGAGAAAATGAGGTGTGGGGAGAGAAAGGGACAGATAGGGTGGAAAAGGAGAGATGGTGCTGAAAGCAGAGAGGTGGAAAGGAAAAGGATGGAGATAAAAAGACAATGGGGGAAAGGAAGGGGATTGGGAGGAAAGGAGGAAGATGAGGGGAAAGAGGAAGATGGAGAGGGAAGAAAAAGAATAAAAATGAAAACTGGACTGCAGTGTTTGCATTGAAACAGCCTCTTCGTGAGCAACCCTCTGTCACTTCTGCTTGGAGTGGTAACCAGACATCTGCCCTGGCTCACTATGTTGGCTGAAGAGCAAGTCACACCTGCCTAAGAGGGAGAAATGAGGAAGTAGGGAGGAAAACTAAGGAATACAAATCACAAAGAAAAACAGATGCAAAATCTGACTATATAAATGCAATGCATGAGGTCTTTCAGCTTTTACTCCTTCATAGGCTGCTAATATTCCTTTTCTTGTTGGAGTGTAATTTGCCTCTGAACCTCTGCATCCATGGCCTCAAGTCTGACCTAGAATGTCTCCAGGCACCTCCACCACATCTCTGGGCAACCCATCTGGGTATTTCAGCACCTGCACTGTGAAGAACTTCCTCCTTACGTCCAACCTAAAGCTACCCTGCTGTAGCTTGAAACCATTGCCCCACATCCATGTGCACCTCTGAATTGTCTGCACCCCCCAAACCTACTCCAGAGCCTTTGCTCCCCTCCAATGTCCCTCTCTTCCTTCTCACCACCCTCCAATGTGCTCAATGGCCTTCCACTCATGATAGCAACTGAGGAATCTGCCCATAAAAGATAAAGTTTACCTCCTGATGGTCTCTCCACTTGTTGTTTTATTGTCATTTCACTGCCAGTTAAATGGAGTTTCCTTCCACTCTCTCCTCACGTTCCTTTTACCTGCATAAAACATGATGCTAGATTGTGAACAATGCAGGAATACATTACATAAATTTCTCTTTGATATCCACTGTGTTTCCTGCTGTAATGGAATCAGAACAGAGCAACCTCTCCTCCCCAACATGTCAGATAACTCTCTATCTACTCTCCATTAGGACAAATGTCTGCAAGCCTTTGAAGAGCTAAAACACCATAAAGGAAAAAGCAAACGTTAAGGGTGCTCCAGTGGGTATCACTGGAAATAATTGGGTGGAATTAAGCAAAGGGAAAATTTAGGCCAACTAAGGGGAATAAAAGAGCAAAGTCAGTTAGGTTGAGAAGTTGTCTCCAAAGCTATTAGCCTGGGGAATAGTCTCAAAGGAAGATGGTGCAAACTTTAAAGAGTAAAATGCATGATTTAGGGAGACAGTCTATAAAGATGGTGAAAAATGTATGGCTTTGAGTCATTTTAAGCTACACTGAAATGAAGCACTTCAGACCATAATGCAGTAAAGAACACTTTGATAGTCTGTTTGGAGCATGCTGACCTACTGAAACTCTTCCACGTTGACTCCTTGTGCCTTGATAATTCAGAGGATAGCTCTGTGTACACTTACCCTGCGTATCTGCACACTGGCTGCCAGCCCAAATATACCAAAGCAGAAGACCACAAACCCTGATTGTTCCACGAGGTCAGCTCAGGGGAAATATAGATGTCACTACCTCCCTGGAGTGGCTGCTTCTTCCCTCTTGGAAAGCACCCACCCTGTCATGTTGTTTGTTGGCAGGAACCTGAAGGCAGAATTCTGCTCTTTGACTTACATTCCTGTAATGCTCTCTCCCACGCTGCTCTGGGCTGTGGCATAAACCAGCCTGTTGGATGTCACCGAGGCGTGCCTGAGCAGGTTGCCATCCCACATGGTCTGATCCATGCAGATTCGATGAGAGACTGGAAGAAAAGTGCTCAAGTGCCACCCACACTTTCTGATTCTGACTAGCAACTGAGATTGGAAATGCTACAGATACCTTTAGAGAGTGATGGGAGCAAGATGCTTGCTTTCATTTAAAGGTTTCTGCTTTGATTCTTCTTAGTGCTTCTTTCTGATACAGCACTAGACCACATTTGTATGGTACAAAGCCTACTCTTCTCTTTTTTTGTCTCAGAAGAAACTAGCAAACTAATTTTTCTCCTTGGACCATTAGACTTCTGACATGGTCTCCACAAATCCACTGTCTAAATCTTCATCTCCATCTGGTGAAGTTCCAGTTCACAGTTCTTACCTTCATATCTTTGTCCTTCACTGCCAACCTCTCCTTATGTTTCTCTTAGATTTCTTATTCTGAATACAATTCCTAAATCACAGCTGCAGACTGAGACTGGAAAATGAAAGGCAGGTTGGGGTCGTTCTGGATCATGCACTGCTCATGACTTGGACTTGGCTGAGGGGACACAACTCTCAGCTCTGTGTTTCTCTCTAATCATATGAAATCCATGATTCCATTCCCAGCTATTCATACGAGTGAGTTACATCCAAGCTTTGCTTTCTGAGTCTCTTGTTTATGGGCATTTTTGGCCAGTAACTGCATTCATTCATCTCCAGTGTCATGCATCTAAAGCTATTAGTATACATGCTCTTGCAAAACTCCCTTGCTCTGGGACTCTGCATCCCCTTTGCCATCACAAGCACTCAAAAATTCTTCCAGTTTACTGCTTTCATTCTCTCTCCTGGGCTCTTGCTGATCAGATCTTCTCAATGACATGCTAAGTTGTTTCACTGACATTGATGCATTATGCTGGACTCCATCAGCCTAGCAACCTTTGGGACCAGTCCTAGGAGTCAGGCAGCCAGACAGCTCAACTTGTCTCCATCAATCAGGAAGTGAGACTTTATTGGCCAGAATGAGGGCTACAGGTGTACACCACTGTCACAGCTTTAAATAAACACGATCAGTTTGCCCAGTGCTAAGCAACTGTTTCTGAGAGCGTGTTGGTAAATGTGTTTATAAAGCATAAGAGTCCAATCCATCAGCCCTCAAAGAGCCTAATCAATATATTCCAATTTGATCTTAGAGAAGTTTCGCCTCTGGGAAGTTTAATTTATTTCAGCTCATGACCATGAAAAAATGAACAGCCACGGCACTCTGACAAAGGAGGAAGAGCAGATGAGGTTGTAGCCAGCACCCACTGCCTTTCCATTTCCCATCTCACCTGAACAAATCACCCCCACGACTTGAATGACCATGAGAACTGATCGAGCACTGCAGAGAGGCTGCAGGCCAAAGGGGAGACAGGAACAGGGAAATATTGGTGTGAAACACAAGATGCAGGACTCTGGGCAGAGTATAGCTAAGTGAGGAATGGGACCTGGGGGTGCTGGTAGGTAGCAGCTGAACAGGAGTCAGCAGTGTGCCCAGGTGGCCAAGAGAGCCAATGGCATCCTGGCCAGGATCAGGAACAGGGTGACCAGCAGGACAAGAGAGGTTATTCTGCTCCTGTACTCAACACTGCTCAGGCCACACCTTGAGTGCTGTGTCCAGTTCTGGGCTCCTCAATTCAAGAGAGATGTTAAAGTACTGGAACCTGTCCAGAGAATGTCAATGAAGCTGGTGAGAGGCCTGGAGCACAGCCCTGTGAGGATAGGCTAAGGGAGCTGGGGGTGTGCAGCCTGCAGAAGAGGAGGCTCAGGGCAGAGCTCATTGCTGGCTACAACTACCTGAAGGGAGGCTGTAGCCAGGTGGGGTTGGGCTCTGCTGCCAGGCAATCAGCAACAGAACAAGGGGACACAGTCTCAAGCTGTGCCAGGGGAGGTCTAGACTGGATGTTAGGAGGAAGTCGTTGTCAGAGAGAGTGATTGGCATTGGAATGGGCTGTCCAGGGAGGTGCTGGAGGCACCGTCCCTGGAGGTGTTCAAGCAAAGCCTGGATGGAGCACTTAGTGCCATGGTCTGGTTGAATGGAAAGGGCTGGGTGATAGATTGGACTGGATGATTTTGGAGGTCTCTTCCAGCCTATTTGATTCTATTATTCTGTGGTAATTCACTGGAACTTAAAGTAAAAGGTAAATTAATTCCTACTGCAGTTGTGCAGTGCTGTAAACCCTGTCTAGGTGTGATGTTTCAGGCACCTACTTGGGTGTCAAAAATAAGGCTATGACAGTTTGAGTGTTACTCACCCCCCACACTCTTATGAAATCACAGAATCACAGAATTTCTCAGATTGGCAAATCCCTTCAAGCTCCTCAAGTCCAATCATTAGTTTCACACTGACAAGTCCTTGACTAACCCAAATCCCTCAGCACAACACAGAATCAACCAGGTTGGAAGAGACCTCCAAGATCATCCAGTGCTCTTGTTAGATCAATGTACAAGATACTTCAAAGTGTACTTAACAAAAATCCCATGTAAAACAGATGAAACATTTATTCCACTGATCCTCCAAGGAGGTCTCTTCCAACCTTGGTGATACTGTGATACTGTGATACTGTGATAATTGGCATATATGTTACTTTACACTGTGGTGCTTGCTTCTGTCCAGCAAAGAGTTTGTTCAGAATGGCCCATGGAACTATAGTATAAAGGGATATCATAGAAGCATAGAATGGTTTGGGTTGGAAGGAACCTCCAAAGGTCATTTAGTCCAAGCTCTCTCCATCTTCCATTAGATCAAGTGGCCCTCTTGAGCCTGACTTTGAATATTTCCAAGGATGAGGTCTCAACTACCTCATGTGACAACCTGTTCCAGTGTTCATCCAAGTTGGAAGCTGGAGGAGGAAAACTGGTGCCATCCCAGTGTAGGAGATACTTCCCTTTCTTCCTTGGAGCCATCACTGGGGAAGAAGCAATTTTGTCTCTTTTTTGTTTTCCTGGCCTTTCCCTATACTATAAGAATAGATCTGGGGGATGAGCCTCTGTTTAATGCTGATTTCTAAAGAACTGAATCTAGTGTCCTCAGCAAATGCAAATCAGTTGTTTATAGTGATGCCAGAAAATGTAAAATCAGAAACGAGTGTGTTGATTTTCTTTCCTCCAACTGCATTTCATCCTAATGCTTTCTGCTTTGATGCCTCCTCCCCCCAATCTTAGTTGATATAGCATCAGACCATCTTTTTTATGTCAAACATTTGCTTCAAAGCTACTCATAGCCTGTGCTGGTTGTCAAAAGTTGGGAGGCAACACGTTTTAAGCATTCAGCAGGCATCCTTCGGAAAAGAAAGCCGCTATTTCTAATGAGCATTTGAGAGCGCGGTGCAGTGCAGAAACTGTTTGCTAAGATCTGTCACAAATGATTTACTTTTATTAGTTTTAATGGCCCTTAGCTACAGGCACGGAATATAAGTGAAAATTAAGAGATTTTTCACTAGATAAAAATAGATTTCAAATCAGAGACAGTGGGCTTTTCCCTCTGCTCGCCCTTCCCTTCTTTATATAGGATGAGAGGAAGTGGCCACCGAGAGCACCGAGGGAGGTTTAGGTTGAATGCTAGGAAAAATGCCTGTACTGAATGTCTGCACTAGGGAAAATGTCTGTACTGGGGAGGCATTGGAATAGGCTGCCCAGGGAGGTGGTGGAGTCACCATAGAATCATAGAATCAACCAGGTTGGAAGATACCTCCAAGCTTATCCAGTCCAACCTAGCACCCAGCCCTAGCCAGTCAACCAGACCATGGGACTAAGTGCCTCATCCAAGCTTTGCTTGAACACATCCAGGGATGGTGACTCCACCACCTCCCTGGGCAGCCCATTCCAATGCCAATCACTCTCTCTGTGAAGAATTTCCTCCTAACATCCAGCCTGTACTTCCCCCAGCACAACTTGAGGCTGTGTCCCCTTGTTCTGTTGCTGGTTGCCTGGAAGAAGAGACCAACCCCCACCTGGCTACAGCCTCCCTTCAGGTAGTTGTAGACAGCATGCCTGGTTTGGTTCAGCAAAAACATAGATATGGCACTCTGGGATGTGATTTAGTGGTCATGGTGGTGTTGGGTGGATTGTTGGACTCGATGATCTTAAAGGTCATTCCCAAGCAAGACAATTCTATGATTCTCTTTTCACTTCTGAACAGGCAATCCTGCTCAGAGGAAATGACCACGCAGTGTTCTAGCAGACAAATATCCCTCTACCAAGCATCAGCTCTGCTGACATCAGAGGCCCTGTTTGTTTTGGTGCACCCCACCAAACTGAAGGGAACTCAGGTGCTTTACTGGGATGTGGCCATAGACAAGGTCACAGCAAGTTATTTCTACTCAGAGCCCCAGTCTTATGTTTTCTGCTGTTGAACAGAAGGATTCATTTGAAGGCCACATTCATTAACTTATTTTTCCTAATTCTCATTCATGATTTCTCTGTCTCTTTTCATTTCTCCTTGCTGCTCACATGTTCTTTCTCTCAGATAAAAGCATCTTCTTTCTGTCTGAACTTTGGCCATGCTGGTTTGTAGAGATTTGATTATTTTTTAGGTGTTTCTATAATGACTTTTATCACCTCATTTGTTTATATTCAGTAGAGAAAAAAAGTGGCACAGCTAAGCTTACATTGTGAGGGCTGCAGCCAGAGACTGCATGAACAAGAATTTGCCAGGCTGGCTGCAAACATGAGCAAAGCCCCAAAGGAAAAATGCTTCTTCAAAAGGTGTCTCTCCTCCATGCCAACCTCCCTGCTTTGTTTCCAGCCATGATATCATGTTATTATTATTGAGAAATAGCTATTTATGTCATCTGCTACCCATGAGATTGAAGAGGGCTGCCCAGGGAGGTGGTGGAGTCCCTGTCCCTGGTGGTGTTCAGGAAAAGACTGGATGAGGCACTTAGTGCCATGGCCCAGTTGATTGGCTAGGGCTGGGTGCTAGGTTGGACTGGATGAGCTTGGAGGTCTCTTCCAACCTGCTTGATTCTATAGCTTCTCTGTTTGAAAGCCTATTAGGCTTACTATGGTTCCCAGTACACTGAGCTCCTTCTTTGGCTTCAGCAGTAAGAAAACTCATTGTACTAGTTCAAATAGTTCTAGATTCAGACCTTCCTAAAGCTCCAAGAACCATCAGTTTCCTCTCTCTGTGTAAGCTGTAGCTGTTCTGGAGCTCCAGTCTGAATGAGGTGTAACCACCTGCAGCAAACAACTGTGATAACTGAGGAAAGGCACCACCAATGATGTGATGTCCTGGCCCCTTCCTACTCAGCCTACAGGCACACTTTACAGGCTGGAAGCATAATTGTTTCCCCTCTTAGGTCCAGTGTTGCATTCTTCATCTGGAATGTGCTCATTGAACTGGATCTATCCTGCCTCTCCCATTATCCTCAGTGATGAAGCTTTCACAGCTAGAACCTGATTGGGAACTTTATTGTTGATTATAAATGAGCTCCAGCTCTTTGCCCACAGTTTCATTGGCTGTGTGATATTAAAAGAACAACTCCCTGTTTTCACTGGAGAAGTAAGCATTTGGGATTTGAAGCCATGGAAGTAGCCAGATGTAGGTCTTGGTTGCCTCAAGAAGAAAAGATTAACATCACCAAGTCAGAGTAATTGCTCTGGATTTGAATCAACAGGGCTGGGAACATGTTTTGATCCAGAGAGCAGAGCAGCAGCATAAAACTGAGCTAACTTTACAGGATTTCTTCTCTGGGTGCAGCCCCAATTTAATGGTCATCTATAATTAGTTAATTCCTTTACTACTGTAATCAATGCTTTGCAGCCCTTACAAACGTCCATTAAATGTGTCAAGTCCCTTCCTTCTTTCCTCCACACACACACAATTTCCTTGGCAAGTGAGAAAGTGTAAGCAAATCAAAAGGTGAAAAGAAGGATGTTATGTGAAGAGGGCATGCTTCCCCCTGTCACTCAAATTCTCACGCTCCAATGGGTAACAAGTACCCTCTAATGATGTCTTAAATGCAACAGATTCCACCCTGGGGGGAAAAAAAAACAAAGCAAAGAAAGAAGCTGAATCTTCTCTGTGTTTCTGAAGTTCCCACTTTCAGTGGAGCCTTACTGATTTAATCTCATGGAGGACCAAGTTCTGACTTTGATTGGAAATGTCTCTGTAGGTCAAGTGATGAGGTCTAGTGATGAGGTTCTAACTCTACAGAGACACATCATGCTTCAGGGTTTAAATGGCTGGTGACTGATAGAGCCTGGAAGAACACCTGAAAATACAGGTAACTTTCTCACTTTTCTGAGCTTCTCCAGCATAGAATCATAGAATTTTGATTGGAAAAGACCTCCAAGATCAAGTCCAATCATAAAACAAGCAGGTTTCCCTATTGCCTTATCTCCATTAAAATACATAAACCCAAATCATTGCATGAACTGACCATGCCATGGATGGTGCCTTTGCCAAATCCTCTGCTCACACATCACTCTATTTCTGGAATAAGATGGTGAAACTCAAGTCTTGAAAGCCCAAGCTCTACTCTCTTCAGGTCTCAGCTGCATTATGCAAAGCTCAGGAATCACTCTGAATCTGGGCACTGGGATCAGCCAGAAAGGACAAGCTGGAGCAATCCATGAGTCACCCATGGTTCACTGGTGTGGTGGAAGAGCATGCAGTGGGGCATTAGAAAAACTCCAATTGGTCTTTCACCCTTTCCTCTTGTCTTTTTAGCCCCATCTCTGGTCAAATCTAAGCACATCAAGTGGATGGGGCCAATATCTTTTAGCTGATCAGCAGCAATAAGACAAGGAACAATGGCTACAAATTAGAACATAGAAGGTTTCACCTCAACGTGAAGAGAAACTTCTTTACAGTGAGGGTCACAGAGCACTGGAACAGGCTGCCCAGAGAGGTTATGGAATATCCTTCTCTGGAGACATTCAAAACCCACCTGGGTACATTCCTGTGCAGACTACCCTGGGTGATCCTCCCTTGGCAGAGAGATTGGACTCAGTCTCTGGAGGTCACTTCCAACCTCTAAAGTTCTGTGATTCTGTGATCTTTCATGAGGATTCACCATCCCAGTGTGGCAGTCAGCAGAACCCTCTGCTCCAGAAAACTAAACCTTCTCTAGGCCAGCTGGACAGTGAGCTGCCTACTCCTACTGGGGTGGTGATGTCCCAAACACGCTGGAGTCTAGTGCAATCTGCTCTAAGTCCATGGTTCAACAGCCATCCACAACATAAACAACCCTGAATCTGTTACTTTTATGAATCTCTTAGTCCAACTTTAATCCAAACTCTACCTTCAAGGCATTCTTTGCCTTGCTTGCTTTCTCTATTTAAATACACAGAGCAGAAGCAGAGGTGTCCAACAGGCACAATTGCCAGAGCTGTATTTGACAATCATAGAATTGTTTCAGTTGGAAAAGACTTCTAAGATCATTGAGTCCAGTTGTTGATCTAACACCTCCATGCCCAGTAAACCAACTCCCACACTGCCATGTCTACAGGTTCCCTGAACACTTCCAGGGATGGTGACTCCACCACCTACCTGGACAGCCTGTTTCAATGCTTCATCACCTGTTCAATAAAGATTTGTTTTTTCCTGTTATTCAATCTAAACCTGTCCTGGTACAATCTGAGTTCATTTTGTCTCATTCTATCACCTGATACTAGGGAGATCAGACCAACACCCACCCCACTCCAACCTCCTTTTGGGTAGTTGTGGAGAGAAATAGAACTTTATCTGGGTTTGAAACTCCTGATCAAAACGTTAAGCACACTGCTGCTTGTCTAGTGGGATTCCATTTAGGGAAAGGGAGATCATTTCCCCAGCTCCTGCTTCCAGCATCTAATTCTTTCTCTCTTTTTCCTTCCCCCAAAGGAAGTCAGAACAGAGAGATGGCAGGAGAGTAATACAACAAACTATAACACATTGTGTAATTGAAATGGACCATAATCACTAATATTAAAGACAGTGAATCATTCTAATCGAGCCATGCTCAGCAAACAATGAAAAATTATGTGCCAGAAAAGCTAATGCTGGTTTTAAAATGAACAGAAATGAGGCGAAATGGAACCTTACTCTTTATTCATGAAGGTCAATTTAACGCGGTGATTTTTTTTCCCTGGCATCACAGCTTCCTGATTGCTGTTGTATACCTCAGTGCTGTTTTCTAACCTAATAACAGTAAAAAATAACCAGCTGGTGATGATTCTGTTTAAAGCAGAGACTAAATGCTCACAAACCCCTGCCACTGAGCAGTTGCACATGCTAATCAGGCACAGCTCAGCCAGATTCCCAACAGAGTCCATATTTTGCAGATTTCGGCTGGTTGACTACGTTGAGAAATTAGATTACGCCTTGGACACTCAAGAGTCAGAGAGATCTGCGTTCATTCGTTCCTCCTGGGTGAAATCAAACCCTCTGTGGATCCAGCCAGGCACTTTTAATCCATCCCACTCCATATCTTCCCATAATATTTACCGTCGTGTGGTACAATTGCTTTAGGGACTTGGCGTTTCAGCGGAGGTGACGGAGGCTGATCCTTCCTGGGCATATTCTCACTGCAGAGGGGAGAAACAGCTTGGAGTTTGGTGAAATGACTCCTGGTGTCAGCCAGAGACAGCAAGGGAAGGATCTGCCCCCACCCAAGCCTATGTGACACCGAAGGAGGACTCGGCTGATGACACCTGGAGGAAAACTGACACTGCTAATGGTGGATAATTTCCTGAGTTGCCAACGCGTGCTGTGAATTTGAAGGGGGAGCTGGGGGGAGAGGAGTGGGGGGGAGGAGAGGGCTTAGGAGGAGGGAGAAAAAAAATTTAATGAACGAAAAAAAATGGCCAAACGTTTCTCTGCTGGAGGAAATTGTTGTTCATGCTGGAAGAAAGTAATGCCTTTTTGTTTGGTAGGTTTCTCAGCTGTCTGGAGCTCCTGGCTGCAATGTTGCTGAGGTTTATGCTGCACACAGAGGGATCTTTGCAAGAGAAGTTTGGCTTTTATTTAGCTGTTTTTACACTCAGCTCCTTTTTTTTTTTTTTTTTTTCTTTCTTACATTTAGCTTTTCCTCTTTTTCTCTTTCTTCCTTCCTTTTCCTTTTCCTTTTCCTTTTCCTTTTCCTTTTCCTTTTCCTTTTCCTTTTCCTTTTCCTTTTCCTTTTCTGTTCTTTTTTATTTTCCTTTCCCTTTTCCATTTATTTTTTATTTTCCTTTCCCTTTTCTCTTTTCCTTTTCCTTTTTCTTCTCTTTTTTCTTTCCCTTTCTCTTTTCCTTTTCCTATTTATTCTCTTTTTTCTTTCCCTTTTCCTTTTCCTTTTCCTTTTCCTTTTCCTTTTTCTTCTCTTTTTTCTTTTCCTTTCCCTTTTCTCTTTTCCTTTTTCTTCTGTTTTTTCTTTTCCTTTTCCTTTTCCTTGCCCTTTCCCTTTTCCTTTTCTTTTTCCTTTACCTTTTCCTTTTCCTTTTTATTATCCTTTTTCCTTTTCCTTTTCCTTTTCCTTTTCTTTTTCTTTTTTCTTTTCCTTTCCCTTTTCCTTTTCCTTTTCCTTTTCCTTTTCTTTTTTCTTTTCCTTTCCCTTTTCCTTTTCCTTTTCTTTTTTCTTTTCCTTTCCCTTTTCATTTTTTCATTTTCCTTTTCCTTCTAAAGTTTTTCCCTTTCCCTTTTCTTTCACTTCCCCTTTTTCTTTTCCCTTTCTTTCTTTCTTTCTTTCTTTCTTTCTTTCTTTCTTTCTTTCTTTCTTTCTTTCTTTCTTTCTTTCTTTCTTTCTTATTTTGCATAAATCCCAGTGAGACAAATTAGTAAAGAGGCAGAGCTTTGCCAGGGAGCCTTCATTAGATCAGCACTAATAACTTCTTTCAGCAGCCATGGATAGCTTCTGACATCACAGCTCAAGCTTGTCCGAAAGCTAATTATTTCCCCTGTTATAAAACAAAGGTTCTGTATCAAAGGGCCATAATGTGACACGGCACACGCTCCAGATGCACTGATTTGCAGAGTAAATCAGCTGTGTCAGGGTGGAATTTGGAGGAGAAATTACAACAAATTGCAATTATACTTGCAGTGGTACACTATTTAAATGCACTGTCAATTTGTTAAGCGCAAGGCACCATGTGTTTCTCTTTTCCAGGTTGCTTATGGGGGGATAGGAGAGGGGAAATTCTTCTCTGTCAAAAGGAGAGGCATTTCTCCCCCTGTTCTCTCCCTCTCCAGCTTCTTCCAGCTTACAGATGCTATCATAGCAGGCTTTATAAAAAATTTAACTGGTGTCATAGGAAGGCAGACATAACTAGCAGGAGCAAATGGTTGGAACCCATCCCTGGCAGAACAAATGAAGAGCTGTGTTTAATAACAGAAAGCATTCAAAATCAGTCTGATTTTGTTATCTTGTTTAGGCTGCTATCAAACCATAACACCGATGAATACAGCAGGGGGAGAGATTTGTTTTGCTTTGTTTTCTGCCTCTTCAAGGAGAAAATGTTCTTCCTCCTTCCCTTCCTCCCTGAACAGTGCCAAAATCATGGTACTGACCCACCCTACTGACAGGCAGGGAAGAGGCCAGATGTCAAGATGGTCAATGAGACACAAGCACAGGATTCTTCAGGATTCTGCCTCTGAGAGAAAAGAGAATCACAGAGTGGTAGGGGTTAGAAGGGACCTCTGAGTATCATCCAGTCCAGGGCATGATCATAGAATCATAGAATCATAGAATCAGCCAGGTTGGAAGAGGCCTCCAACATCATCCAGTCCAACCTAGCACCCAGGCCTAGCCAGTCAACCAGACCATGGCACTAAGTGCCCCATCCAGGCTTTGCTTGAACACCTCCAGGGATGGTGACTCCACCACCTCCCTGGGCAGCCCATTCCAATGCCAGTCACTCTCTCTGTCAAGAGCTTCCTCCTAACATCCAGCCTAGACCTCCCCTGGCACAGCTTGAGGCTGTTCTGTTGCTGGGTGCCTGGCAGAAGAGACCAACCCCACCTGGCTACAGCCTCCCTTCAGGTAGTTGTAGGCAGCAATGAGGCCATCCAGACCAAATGACACAGGAATACATCCATGTGGGTTTGGAGTCTCTCCAGATGTGCAGACATCTCAGCCTCTCTGGGCATCCTCTTCCAGTTCTCTGTCACCCTCAGAGTGAAGAATTTTCCCCCTGGGTTTATGTGGAAGCTCCTGTGTTCCAGCTTGTGCCCATTGCTTCTTGTCCAGCACATCTCACTGTCACTAGTTAGATGAGGAAGAGAGAGGGGCAAGATAGCAGGAAAGGCAAGTCCAAAAGTTGCCCAGCACTCTGAAAGCACAGATGACATGGACATGTATCCAGCACACACCAGAGATGTCTTCTGCAAGACATGGAGAACGCAGCAGGCAGATGGAGCACATTCACTCCCAGACTGAATTCTCTCCCTGGCCTCATGACTTTGGCCTCCTTCCCTTGCTTTGTGATTGTATTTTCTGTTTTATTACACTTCTCTCCTTCCTATCTGCTCCTTAATTTATTTCCTCAGTTTCTTTTCCTTTTATCTGCTTCTGCCTCTCTATTTCCAGCCTCTAATTTCTGCCACATTTCCTTTTTGAGCTTCTCCTCTTCCATCTCCTCTCCAATGTTAATGTTGTCTATTTACTGTTCTCTTTGCAAACACTTTTCCTTTCATTTCCAGAGCTTGTTTCCCTTCAATTTGTGTCTCTCTGTGTGTCTATACACACAGAGAGATACATACACATATATATACATAAATCTTGAAGCCTCAGCCTTTTGCATTGCAAAACCAGCCTGTCCCTGGAGTCGGTTTGTTATTCTGGTCTCATTCACCTTATTGAGTTATTTCCTTTGCTGCTATCAGTCTCTAAATACAATCCAGTAAAGATACAGCAATGATTTTTGACAACCTGACCTTTCTCTGCTTTCTTACACTTGTTTAATTAGGTACCACATGCGGCTGTGACTTGATCTTTACAGTTTTCCAGCCTCCTCCACCCCCTATCTGGAGGGGGGAGAACGAAAAAAGAGAGAGATGTTGTTGAAAGAAGGTCATTTTTGACAGGTCTGCCAGTTACTTGAGGCTTTGGAAGGCCAGCAGGTTCTGCAGGACTGGCAGGGCAGGCTGGCTGTATTTTGCTTAACAAGTTAGAGAACTTTTGACTAGGGGAGGTGGGGAATTGGGGGATTTAGTGGTTAGGTGAGGGCCTGCAGTGGTTTAACCTTCAGGTATCCAGCTTCAACACAAATTGGGCAAACAGGAAGGGAAGGTGGGTAAGGAGCTGGAAAGACTTTGCTTTGGCAAGCTGGGATCTCTGAAGTATCTCCTACGAGGACAGGCTACAAGAGTTGAGGCTCCAACCTAGCACCCAGCCCTGGCCAATCAACCAGACCATGGCACTAAGTGCCTCAGCCAGGCTTTGCCTCAACACCTCCAGGGACAGCAACTCCACCACCTCCCTGGGCAGCCCATTCCAATGCCAATCACTCTCTCTGCCAACGACTTGCTCCTAACATCCAGCCTAGACCTCCCCTGGCACAGCTTGAGGCTGTGTCCCCTTGTTCTGTTGCTGGTTGCCTGGCAGCAGAGACCAACCCCACCTGGCTACAACCTCCCTTCAGGTTGCTGTAGACAGCAATGAGCTCTGCCCTGAGCCTCCTCCTCTGCAGGCTGCACACCTCCAGCTCCCTCAGCCTCTCTTCACAGGGCTGTGCTCCAGGCCCCTCACCAGCTTCATTGCCCTTCTCTGGACGCATTCCAGTATCTCAACACCTCTCTTGAACTGAGGAGCCCAGAACTGGACACAGCACTCAAGAGCTGAGCACTGAGCAGTGTTGAGTACAGGAGCAGAATAACCTCCCTTGTCCTACTGGCCACACTCTTCCTGATCCAGGCCAGGATGCCATTGGCTCTCTTGCCCACCTGGGCACACTGCTGGCTCATCTTCAGTTACTATTTACTAGTGCCCTCAGGTCCCTCTCTGCCTGGCTGCTCTCCATCCACTCTGTCCCCAGCCTGTAGTGCTGCTTGGGGTTGTGGCCAAAGTATAGAACCCTGCACTTAGCACATCTCCACATGGACTTATTTGCAGCTTTATTGCTCAGAATGATCCCAGTTCAGCCATGGTGCTGGTTAGATTTTTCCAACCATAATGCACACTACTGACTCACTCTGCTGCAGTGCCACTCAAAGCCCATGGAAGACACTCAGAGTCCTTCAACTTTCTTGTGTCCTCCAGTACAGATCCTTCTGTCCTGACACAGGCAGATCTCCCACTGACTTCCAGGTGCATGCATTACTTGTATTTTGGTATGGATATTATTTAAGCCAAAGGACATGACAAACTGCCTAGTAACGCTGATTAATGGGTGCCCCTGGGGAAGAGTGAGGCATGAGATGAAGTTAAATAACTCCAATGTGCATTACTCAACACTGCCACACCACCTGAAGTGTCTCGTTGTGCCTAAAAAATGGATTCCCTTTTAAAGAGGAACATTTTTAATGGCTCACATTAATTTTCTCCAAAGTCCTTACGCCATGAAAAATATTCCCAATGGAAAGACCTCTCCCCACCTCCACCATCACTGCCTCCCACCAAGCCCTACCCTACAGGTGTCCAATGGATCTTTGACAAGGTGAAATAGCTCAGTGCATGCACTGATAATCCACTTGCCTACCTTCATTTATACTGCACACTCATGAGGTGTGCCTTCAAAACCCAAGGGGTTGCTCATCTGAAGCCAAGCTGTCTTTCTTCCTGGGCACATCACCCTGCCAAGTGATCCTGAGCCCTTGACTTGCATCCTCAAAGCACCACAGCTAGCAGCTAATGCCTGCACAAGCCCCAACCATTCAAAGATCTCTTTGGTGCTAATGCCACCATTTCTTTGCTAAGCCCATCCTTAGGAGCACATCATCTGCCCTGAATTTGGTATAATTATTCATAGGATCACAGAATCAATTTCTCATTAAATTATTCCAATTAGCCTCAAACTAGCCCAGGAAAAAGGGCAGTGAAATAGAAACGTTTGCCCTGAACTGGAGAAGAATACAAAAAGGTTGTCATAGAATCATAGAATCAACCAGGTTGGAAGAGACCTCCAAGATCATCCAGTCCAATCTAGCACCATCAACTAGACCACAGCACTAAATGCCTCATCCAGTCTTTTCTTGAACACCTCCAGGGATGGCAACTCCACCACCTCCCTGGGCAGCCCATTCCAATGTCAAATCACTCTTTCATGTCTTATGTGGGCAACTCTCAAAGTCCTTGAGCTTCCCAGGAGCTCCTAGCTGAAAGACTTCTTGTTTTTCTGCAGTGAGTTGCAAGGCTGACTGCAATCTGATTACTCCAACATTTTAAGTTATGCATATGGTTTTTTTTCCCCCAGATCTAGCAGAGGTTTTAAGTCTGTCTGCTAAAAGAAGTCTTCCTGATACTTAGTTAAATCATGTGCTCATAGCAGGCCACAGTTATTTTTCCTTCTGATTAGAATGCTGTTAAAATGCAGTTACCAAAGATCAGAGATTGAACACAAGGCTAGAAACCAACATCCCCTGATTGCACTCACATCAGATCCCAGGTACCACTATCACAGGCTTCATTCCTCCTCCAACAAAAAGATCCAGGCACAGTTAGGAACCATTTGGTCATTTATCACATGCTGGCCCCCAACAGCTCACACACATAAATACACAAAATAAGATTTTCCAGAAAGAAAAAAAAAAAAACCAAACCAGGGGTGACCTCATTGCTGTCTACAACTACCTGAAGGGAGGTTGTAGCCAGGTGGGGTTGGGCTTTTCTGCCAGGCAAGCAGCAACAGAACAAGGGGACACAGCCACAAGTTGTGCCAGGGCAGGTCTAGGCTGGATGCTAGGAGGAAGTTGTTGGCAGAGAGAGTAAATGGCATTGGAATGGGCTGCCCAGGGAGGTGGTGGAGTCACCATCCCTGGAAGTGTTCAAGAGAAGACTGGATGAGGCACTTAGTGCCACAGTTTAGTTGATGGTGCTAGGTTAGACTGGATGATGTTGGAGGTCTCTTCCAACCTGGTTGATTCTATGATTCTTTGAATTACACTCACCTAAAGTACTGGTGTGCATTATATAATAAAGAGACATAATTTAGCCACAGGGGTTGAGTTATAGGCACATTGGCAGCATCCTCTTTCTAAGCAAGCTTTAGGAACCAGGGGGTTGGAAGCCTAAAGTTAAATTTTGCAAGGCTGATGTTTGCTTCTTTGAGTCACTAAAACATCTGGGTGTCAAATAGCCCAAGGACCCATGGTCTTCTAGACCAAACTGGAAATCAACATTTATTCCACTGAAACCTGTGATTTAATTTGATGCTAGAAAAGAATGATGGCCCATTTGTTTTCAGTGGCTCCCTTTTTAACCCCTGTCAGTTTATTAAGGGAGGGGGAAAAAAGGGAGGATTTAAATAACTGTGGTTCAGCTGCAAAGACCTCAGTGCAGGTGTGAATCCTGCACCAACAGACTGAGCCTTCAAAGGGGAAATTGCCCTTCTCAGGCAATGCCCCTGGGCAGGCTGCAAACCTCTGTGAATAACCAAGCCCCCAACTTCATCTGAAGGTTCATATCTTGCCTGATGAATTTCAAGACAGAGCAAATTTCGACAGTCCCATGGTGAGAGACTGGAATTTGCACTGCGGAGTCTGCCGCAGGTGTGAAGGGCTCTCTCAGGCAGGTGGTGAGGTTGGCTTGCAGGGCAGCTAGCACTTGTCCCAGGCCCTGTGAGCAGAGGTGGATTTTACAGTGACCTCCTAAGAGCCTTAGTTGTCCTTAGGATAGAGGATGTGATTGTTGTGTTCCCTAATGCCCAGAGTCCTAAGCTGCTCCCTTAGAGTTCTGGACACAATTTGATTTACAGAGTGCTCACGAATCTCTGCTTTATTCTGAGGCAGAAAGACCAGTGGAAAAAAACTGTGTTTAGAGTCTAATCATCTACTTCACTTGCTCAGGCTGAAGTCAGCTTTGTTATAGAGTTGAAACTTTGCCAGCTATTGAAAGGGCCCAACTGCTCCAGTGAGGATACTCCCCTGGGACCAGATTGTTCTGCATCTCAGAGACAGAGCAAAATAATCCCTGGAGGTTGCTTTGCATCTGCAGGTGCTGTGGATCCACTGCTCAGCACAGCCTTGTTGAAGTCTAACATAAGAATGCAGAGTAGAAGGTGCCTATTTTCAGTGCCCACCAAGAGACACTGAGGACCTTCACAAGTCTGGGAGTTAGGCTGCTTAGTTTTAAGCACTGACAACAGGAGGCTTTAAATTAATCATTTATCAGAGCACAGAGGCAGACATTTCTCCTCACTAACCAAAGAAGAGGTCTTCAAATAATGAGGAATTGCAGGTACAAGACCTCCTCCAAGGTACATGCACCTCCAAGTCCAGACTCAGCCTAACACTCCAAACCTAAGCACAATCTTTCTGAAGTTTTGGAATGAAGATGAGCTGTGTGCAGAGTCTGTGAAGGACTGGTTTGGCAACAGAGCAGTAAAAGGTTCTATCTTGTCTGTCAAATCCTCCAAGCAGGTCTTTCAAGGTCTGCAGACACTGAGATCACATATCTGGAAATGATTGAGTTACTTGAGTAATTATTAAATTGGGTCCCACTCCAATCTGTTCTGCTCTTTACTATATACAATGATTCACCATTTATAGGGCCATAAATTCATCTGAAATGGTGCAGCAATCCAAGCTGGGGACATACTGCAGAGCTTTGGAAATGAAGCTGAAGCTGTGAAGATGTCTGCTCTCCAAGGGACCTGTAGCCCTCTGACCAGTTACTGGCAGTCAAAGGTCTGTAAGCTGCAGCACTCCCACCCCAGCAGGCACTCAGCACCTCTTCGTCCACCCTGGGCTGCCAGACTGGGGCTGAGAGGGGCTGAAAGACACAGGTACTGGGAAATAAAGGCTTCAGCCAAGAGCCAAGAGCCAGAAGTTTCTCTGTTCTTTTGAATGTTGTCCTCTCATCCACTCTGTCAGCCAACCTCTCTAACCCTTGGGCCACCAAGCCAGCATTCCATCAGACAAAGCAGTGTGTCTTCTTTATGCACATATATATACACACATACTGTGTGCAGCTCTGAAGCTCCCAACACAGGAAGGACATGGAGCTGTTAGAGCAAGTCCAGAGGAGGCCACCAAGATAATCAGAGGGCTACAGCAGCTCTGCTATGAGGACAGGCTACGAGAGTTGGGGCTCTTCAGCCTATAGAGGAGAAGGCTTCAAGGAGACCTTGGAGTGGCCTTCCAGTATCTGAAGGGGGCTACAGGAGGGCTGGGGAGGGACTATTGACAAGGTCTTGTGATGACAGGGTGAGGAGTAATGAGTTTAAAGTGGAAGAGGGGAGATTCAAACTAGATGTTAGGAAAGGGTTCTTTCCAGTGAGGGTGGTGAGACACTGGCACAGGTTGCCCAGGGAGGTTGGGGAGCACAGAATCACAGAATGTGATCTTTGATCACATTCTGTGATTCTGTGCTCCCCAACCTCCCTGGAAGTGTTCAAGGCCAGGTTGGATGAGGCGTTGAGTGACCTGTTCTAGTGAGAGGTGTCTCTGCCTATGGCAGGGGGTTGGAACTGGCTGATCTTTGAGCTCCCTTCCAACCTAAACCGTGCTATGATTCGATGATAGATATTTGTTTTCTTAAAATAGATTTTATTTTCTTGTTGGAGCATGTTATTAAAAGAAATAATCTCTCTTTCAAGGAGTTGAAATTTCAAAGCTGGATTATTTGTAGTGGGATTTCTTTGTCAAGGATTTTTCTGTGATCTACTTGAAGATGTCCCTGCTTGCTGCAGTGGGGGATTGGACTATGCAACCTTTAAAGGTCTCTTCCTATGATTAGCTCTGTGGTAAAGGGTTGGACTTGATGATCTGTGAGGTCTCTTCCAACTTTGGTGATACTGTGATACTGTGTGATTAGTTTGAATAGCAGTTTGTTGCTTGGATTGTTCTTTCCCCTTTCTGGGAAATGGATAAGGGAATGGATGATGAAGGGAATGGGACATCTCTCTTACAAGTGGAGCCTGAGGGAGCTGGGGCTGTGCTGCTTGGAGGAGACTGAGAGGTGACCTCATCAATGTCTAAAAATATGTGCAGGGTGAGTGCCAGGAGGCTGGAGCCAGGCTCTGCTGGGTGATGCCCAAGGGCAGCACAAGGGCCAATGGGTGGAAGCTGAGGCATAGGAAGTTTCATTTAAACATGAGGAGGATTTTTTTCCCCATGAGGGTGACAGAGCCCTGGAATAGGTTGCCCAGGTGGATTGTGGAGTCTTCCTCTCTGGAGATATTCAAAACCCACCTGGATGTATTCCTGTGTGATCTGCTCTAGGTGATCCTGCTGTGGCAGGGGGGTTGGACTGAAGAGCTTTGGAGGTCTTTACCAACCCCTGACATTCTGTGATTCTATGATTCTGTGGTTTAAATGCTCACAGTTTGGCCACCTATTTCCCCTGCCCACAAAACCAGTTCGAGCAAAGACAAGACCTAGTTTGCAAATAACCGAGGTTGTTTGCAGGGTGGGGAGGGGGGGGGGAAGGAGAGAAAAGAACCAAAAAATGCAACAAGGAAAAAATGCTTGATCACAAACATTCTGGACATCCTTTTGTTTCCTCCTTCTGAAGGTCTCCTGGCAGCTGGTAGAAGCAGATTTTATAAATTGCCATCCAACACTCAGAGGCACCAATGGGGTTTGTTAGACTGGCGAGTTTCACCGGGCAGGCTCTGTCCAGGGAAAACATCTTGCTGCTGTAGTTACTTTGAACTAAAATCTTTGCCTCCACAAAGATCTGCCTTTGTTCTTATGCAAGTCTAAATGAAAAGCTTTGCTTTGGTTTTTGGGTTAGTTTTTGTTGAAGGCCTGGATTATTTGGGTAGCAGTCAGCCAATAGCATGGATGTGAAGATCCATCGTAGCTGTTCAAGATGATGCATCTCCTCAGCTGCTCAGCAAAACAATCTGTTAGGTTTTTTGTCCAGTACTTGTTCTTCTTGCTGGATTCCATTTCTGCTACCTGCACAAAGGATTCCCATGTTTTTGAAGAAATCTGTCTGACAGAAGGAAAAAAAAGCCCACCCATATTTTCTGTGCTGCTCTCTGTCTCTGAGCAGGAAAGTAGAAGAAAAACTCACCCAAATCCCATGAATTACTTTATCCCTCTAATTGCAAAACTCTTTGTTTTTTTCCATCTGTCAGTGACAAGGACTCACTTTGCAAAACTGTTGGGGGAAAAGAAAGAGAGAGAGAGAGAGAGAGAGAGAGAGAGAACTGGGAGGAGGTTTTGCCAATCCAAACGTGGAAAGTGTTAGTGAGTCTGCAAACTTGGATGAAATTCAGCTCCATTTTGCATTGTGAACTTGAAAACCTCAGTTTGGCTGAGAAAATATGTTAGAAAGAGAAAAAACAGATGCTGCTTTCCAGGTCTGTCATTCACTTTTAAAATGTATTGCTCAATAATCACCAAAACACAGCTTTCTCAGGTGTTAAAACATCTGGGATCTGACATGTCTCTTAACCCAGCTCACTGGGGGTTCTGGATGGATTCAGCAAGATGCACAGAACAGGGAACTTGGCTGAGTTTAATCTCATTAGCTGAATGTCCTCTGTTTCACCAGCTTTAGCTGAGAGATGGGACTGTCAGCAAGCATCTCTTTGGTGTTCAGTGAGGAGGTTGATGTTTTGCAAGCACAGACCTTAGAGCAGACTGGATATCCACACAAACTGTGTTTGCATGCTTGTCTGTGGCAGTGTAAAAGGGAGTCGTGTGGGCAATGAAAGAGCTGGCACTCACCAGGGGTTGTCTGTACCAAGCCCACCTGTGAGCCAAACAAAAGCTGCATATAAGTTTGACCCCCAGGAGTGTATCTTTTAGACACAGTTTGGTCTGACACTGGGGAAGGAGCTTTTTCAGAGCTCACTGGAGTTGTTCAAGGTCAGTGTTCTCTTGCAGCTCAGAAAGCTAGCCAGACCCTGGGCTGCATCAAGAGATAGGACTGGGTGATTTGCCATTGGAATGGGCTGCCCAGGGAGGTGGTGGAGTCACTGGCCCTGGAGGTGTTCAAGAAAAGCCTGAATGAGACACTTAGTGCCATGGTCTGGTTGACTGGCTAGGGCTGGGTGCTAGGTTGGACTGGATGAACTTGGAGGTCTCTTCCAATCTGGCTGATTCTATGATTCTATGGT
Source organism: Pogoniulus pusillus (assembly GCF_015220805.1). Classification (NCBI taxonomy): domain Eukaryota; kingdom Metazoa; phylum Chordata; class Aves; order Piciformes; family Lybiidae; genus Pogoniulus; species Pogoniulus pusillus. The sequence goes on along the minus strand of NC_087298.1, from coordinate 5,371,992 downwards.
TCTAAGTGATTCTCCCCCTCTACTCTGCACTAGTGAGACCCCTCCTGAAGTACTGTGTCCAGTTCTGGAGCCATTGTTACAAGAAGGATGTGAATGTGCTGGAAGGTGTCCAGAGAAGGGCCATGAGGATTGGCAGAGGACTGGAACACCTCTCCTATGAGGAGAGACTGAGGGAGTTTGAGCTGTTGAGTCTGGAGAGGAGAAGTATCTGAGGTGACCTTATTGTGACCTTTTGGTATCTTATGTGGGCTACAAGAAAACTGGGGAGGGACTCTTTAGGCTGTCAGGTAGTGAGAGGACTGGGGGGAATGGAACAAAGGTAGAAATGGGCAGATTCAGACTGGATGTTAGGAAGTTCTTCACTATGAGGGTGGTGAGACACTAGAATGGGTTGCCCAGGAAGAAGGTGGAAGCCCCATCCCTGGAAGTGTTTAAGGCCAGGCTGGATGAGGCTCTAGACAGCCTGATCTAGTGTGAGGTGTCTCTGTGCATGGCAGGGGGGTTGAAACTGGATAATTCTTGTGGTCCCTTCCAACCCTGACTGATTCTATGACCCTAAGTTGCCAGACATCCACAGCAGAACTTCAGGGCCATTGCAGCAAACACCACCAGCAGTCTCTTCTCCCAGGCACCCAGTGACAGAACAAGATGACACAGTCTCAAATTCTCCAACAGGGCAGGTTTAGGCTGGATGTTAGGAAGAAGTTCTTCACAGAAAGTGATTACCATTGGAATGGGCTGCCCAGGAGAGTGATGGAGTCACCATCCCTGAAGGTGTTTAAGAGGTGACAGAATGAGGCACTTAGTGTCATGGTTTACTTAATTAGAAGGTGTTAAGTGATAGGTTGATTTGATGATCTTTTCCAACCTGGTTAATTGTGTGATTCTGTGATTCTGTGCAGGCAGGAAGATCTTGGCCACCTCTTCCATCTCCTCCTCACCATCCATCTCAACATATTCCCATCACTACTGCAGCTCCCTCCAAGGTAGGCAGGAATATTGTGCAAAAATAAGGATCAAGCTGTAAAAACAAGTAATTTGCTGGTCACTGATTGTGTGCTAATTAGTATCATTGTGTCCCTGCCTTAAGAAAAATGATCCACAGATGGCTTCAGACTGAGGGGAAGGGGAAAAAAAAAAAAAAAGAAAGTAGTTTTTTGTTCTAGCAATCCTGTTTGTTTCCTGCCACCACCCCTCCAGCTACCCTCTAATTGAACAAAGTGGACTTAATTTGAATTAAACTGTCAAAAGTCTTCCACTTAAATTGATTTATCAGCCTTCCCGGCTGAAATGGATTCATTTCTGCACAATATATATGAAGTGTGTGTTGATGGATTGCATTTCATGGAATGGAAACATTTTTTATGCATCTTCATTAGATTCAGCTCAGGTATGTGAAGGAAGGGAGGGAGAGCAAGGAGGAGGGAGGAGAGGGAGGAATAAGTGTGCGAGAGTACATAAGGGAGGAAGCACAAGACAGAGAACTCCAGCTTGAGAGTAAAGAAAATCATCTTTCATTCCCTTTGGGTGTTCATACTTGCCCTATTTATTCAGGTGCTGCCCTATATATCCACAGGCATCCTTGGTGGCACTTCTAACAAACACAAATTCAAGGTCCTTTCATGAGAGAGGAATCCTCCTCCACACCCTACCAGCTTTCCTTCCCAACCTTTCTCTGCTTTCCCAGGTAATCAGCTTAGAAAGCTCCCACTACTGCAGCTCTGAACCATGTGTGATTCCTTCCAAGCACATTGCCATGGCATGTTAGGCCTCCAGCTGTGCCATGGGAAGGGTTATTGTCCCAGCTGTCTGCTACTGTCCACCCAACAGAGTAGATTCCCACCCAGTTACTTGGTGGTGAAGCTGACTTAACTAAAGACTTATAAAAAGAAAGATCCTTGCCAAGCTGAAAAGACACAGAGACACTCCCAAAAAAGAGCTGAGATATTTGGTCTGAAGGACCTCTCACAGGGTGCATCACCAGCAGCACAGAGTGGGTTGGAAGGTAATTATCCTTTCATCTGGCATGGCTCTGTTTGAAGAAACATGTACTGCCACTCTTAGACAGAGAACTCCACTCCAGGCAGATAAAGTGTTATGTTGGGCTGGCTAAAATGTGGCAGACCAGAAGACCACTGTGGCTGTATGTCTGAATCCCCTCTGGGATAGTCAAACCTTTCTCCAGGGAGATACTTTTCAAAAGGAGGCTTATATGGAAGGAACAATAGAGAGAAAAAATCAAAAGCTTCAGCTGGCTCTACTAAAAGCCTTTCAATTACCAAAAAAAAAAATGTTATTGTCTTTATTTCTGCTCTTTTCCTGACCTAGAGAGTGTTTAATGCAGTAGGAACCATTTGACAAACTCAATTAATTTCCACTTAGAATAAGGTATTTAATCTGAAGAGGTTTAGATGAACTGGGGCAGGTGCAGCTTGACTCTCTGATTGATTGAATTAAGCTTCTATTCATTTCCAGCCATTCCTGATCCATTTTTCCCCCCCCAACAGTTCCCATCTCCTGGTCTTTCTGTCCAGCCTGTTTTCTTCTTCTCCTTCTGGACATAAAAATCATAAAATCATTAAGATTAGAAAAGACCTCCAAGATCATCGAGTCCAATCATCAGCCCAACTTTACCATGACCATTAAATCATGTCTTCAAGTGGATGAGATTGGGTAGTAGATGAGATTCAAAAGGGGCATCAGCTTCTGAAAATGGATGAAGTGTTTGTAACAGACAGGGAATACCAAAGAGAAAAGATAAAGGAACTACACTGCTCATGGAAAAGGAGGGCAGAGACAGGGAGGCTGTTTCCTGAAAGCTGTCTGAGCAGACTTCTTGGTCAGGGGCATGAGAGACATCCAACCAGCTAACTGAAGCTGGAAGGGATGGAGTTTTCTGGCTGATTTAGCATGTGGAGTGCTGAGCACCAAGTCCTGTTGCAGGTAATGAACCCCTTGGAAACAAGAGCTGAAGTTTCACTGAAAAGCCTTCTCCACTGGCCTCATGCAAAGCTGATCAAAGTCATCAGGAATGTTCCCCATGGTTTCAGCAGGCTTCAGAAAGGTCTTAAGACAGTGGGTGTCCAAATCCTTGTTGTGAAACTTGCCTGCAGAAAATCAGAGAGCTCTGCCACCGATGATTGCTGCAGTAACATTTGGTCCCATATCCGAAACCTGCATCTTTTCTGATGAAGGTTGCCACAAGGAGATGCCAAAAGTCTGCTCCCCTTACATTCCCTCCCTCATGCTCCTTCACCAGCAGGAATATGAATCAAGCCCTGAAGAGAGCTGTCAGTGAAGGATGATTTTCCTGTGATTATTGCCTGGGTGAGAGATTATGCCTTGTTTTTTTGCAAACTGCCTTATTTGCGGAGCAGAACGCGTTGGGCTCATGTCCAATTGATACATTCCCCTTTCAAACAGCAGATCCAACTACAGAGTGAGATGCAAATTTAATTATCCCACACGTAGGAAACAGAATCTCATTGTTAAATTTGTTCTCCCACGTTGGAAAGATAAAAACACCAAACCAAAACAAAAAACCCAATGAACAAAGAAGAAAAAGCTGCTGAAGTGGCCTGTGTGAGCTGAATACATTTTGCTCCCCAGAGCTGGGGAGAAATGAACTCTGTTCCTGCTGCAGAAGCTTCACTGGATAGAATGATTTTTCACTCCTTTTCTGTGCTCAACATTAGGATGAGCTGCTGAAAAGTCTTCCTCGTATGCATGCATATGTGCAATCCCAATCCTTTTCCAGGGGTGTTTTGGGACTACTTTGCTGCCCTTTCAAAGTGAGGACCAAGCTAGCTGGACATTAGATAGTAGGCCACCTGGATCAGAGCTGAGAGAAGTGGTTTTCCTGAAGGGATTTGTTCATACTTCACTTAGCTCAGTTAAACCTGCTTAGGGAACCACCATGCAATCCATAGACTGGTTCCTGCTGTCCTTTAGAGTGAGGTGGGAGATGTCTCTCATAATCCAGCTTCTCTCCTGGTATCTCCAGTTTCCTGCAGGGCCTATCTGTAAGGATTTGCCACCTTTCTTTGCATCTCTCTCTCTCTGTCTGCTAATTGCTGTCACGAAGGCAGGGAATTAACATGGCTGAGTCAGGGATTATAAAAATAGAAAGAATTTATTTTCCTGGAACCCCACCCCCAAACTATATACACAAATGAGTTTAGTTTATTGACAGATTCAGTTCCACTGGGAATTTCTTCCAAAAAAAAAAAAAAGGATATTATAGACAAATTTAGATATTTAGAAGTCAGGAAATGGAAAAGGGTAAGCTATAAACACAGCTTTACCCCACTATCCATCAGGCTGAGCAGAAGATTAAGGCAACAGCAAGGCTTATTCACAGAGGTGAGATAGGCATTGGGCAATGATTCCCTGCTGGATTCCTCTGTGGAAGCAGCCTTCTGACACTGCAGCCAATATCCAATAATGGAGATCTACGCAGCAGGAGGCTGAGGCGAGTGGCAGAGCCGCCAAACTCAGAAATGTCTCCAGCACTTCTTCACTACTGGAATGATCATGGAATGATGCTGCATTCACAGTGGCAGGGGAGAGACAAAACTGCTAGGGTCCCCAGTCTGGGAGGCAGCCAAGAAGCAGGGGACAGCCAAACTATTAGCATCTTCCCAGTTCGGGAGGCAGCCAGGAAGTCAGCTGCCGACATGGTCCAAGAGTGGCCAGTCCAGATGCCACTGGTGGCTCTCTCTCAAAGGACCCCAAAGCTTTCCAAGCCTGCAAGTTTGCACAGAAGGGTGCAAAGAGGGGAGAACCATCCAAAAGCAGGGATGGTATAAAACTGAAAGCCATGCAAAAAGGTAAGAGCTGTCTAAAAGCAGGGATGGTCCAGTCACAGCAGGAACCTGTCCTGTCAGACACTGTAAAAAACAGGGACCTCTCAAGACAGGAACTTTCAAGGCAGGAACTCTCACGGTGGAAACTCTCAAGGCAGGGACCTTTTCCCATTCTCCCTTGCTCTATTTATGCTTTTCTAGACAAAGTGTCCATTTACCGTTTCTACTGGACACAAAACCCCAGCCAACTACCAGTGTGGGCTGCCATGGGGGTCAGCCCATGTGTGCAGAGGCACCTCCTGCTGTTCCCCCTTCAGGCTTGCAGGGCAGGGATGGGGGAAAGAAGTTTTCACACCTTCTTCTCCCATTCAAACCTGCAGAGGGGGAGGGAGAAGAAAGGAATTTGGGGTACCCCGGGACAACTGCTGCAGCTTTCTTCACACCCTGCTCAGATAGTTCTGGTTGCAGTGGAGCAGAGTTGTCCTGTGGGCATTACAAATCAGAGGAGATTTGTGGCAGGGAGCACCATCCTCTTTGGCACTGAGTTGTTAAATTCACAGTCTTATTTGTGTAGAAGCAATTCCAAGGTCTGCTTCGAGGACAAGTTGATCTCTATAGCATCTGTTCCAGGAACTGACATTTCATAGAAAGGAGAACCTAGAAGGTTTCTAGAATCACTTGATACAAGAATGGATGTGATTTAAGGGCAGTCTGAGCTTAGGGTTTGGTCTGCTTACAAGAAAGACAGTCTTGTTCACACCTGTGTTTCAGATCTGTCCCCTTGAACTTGCAGTTCAGGGACCACAGATTTTGCCTCAAGGACAATTTGCCTTATCTTCTTTGAACAATAATGGAAATTCCATTCAGAATCCAGACATAACTGATGAGGTCTGTCCTCAAAGGCAGCAACAAAGCCTAGAGCCACTCAACACACTGGCATCAGGCTGACTGTTGCCTCAGAGCCAATGCCACACTCTGTCCAGTGATGGATCAGCCATGCTAGACCCATCCATTACAGCTCATATCTTATGATAGCAGGAATAGGTTCTCTGCACTCTCACTCAAAGGAAAACTCTGTCTTTTATCTCCCAGTGCACCTCTCAAAGCCACAAGCTATTGAGTGACATCAGGACTATATGGATGGGGGAAATGTCCATGAAAGAAGCCATGTATAATAGATCACCCCACAGAGCAGAGGCACTCCTGGGGCACTCATCTCCTGCTGTTCATTTGTGGATGCCTGCAGGATCATCTTTTTCCACGAGCTGCCTGTAATTTACTTCTGGAGGCATGCTCCTCTTCTGCACACAAACATATCAAGAAGATCTGCTTTGCCTGAGCAAGTTTCCCTACCAGGAGCAGGACAAGAGAAGAGCAGGACTCCAGACAAGTGCAGAGGGTGAGGATGTTTAGGTACAGGCTGTGCATTGACAATGTCATTTTTTAAAGGGTATCTCTCCTGGTATGATAAAGCAGGATATGAGTGGCAGGTGTTTGGTGGTTTTCAAATAGGGATGCTTTCTGTGATGTGGTTTGCAGCCTAACTCCGAGGTAAATGCACAGGTGAGGAGGTGAAGAGCTGCAAGACAAGGGCAGCCAGAGGCAAGAATTTTTTAATTAGCTTTTACACTGAAAAAAAAAAAAAAAAGGTTTATGTGGCCACACTTTTAGCTCAAGGGAATCCTTAACCCAGCCTTGCATAGCCTGCACCTGCTTACAATACAAAGTAGGAGTTAGTGAAACAGAGGAAATCAGCATTGGGTCACAGCTAAAAGAACATAATTCTCTACCAAACTCTCCTTATGTTTACCATATTAAATGGTCAACACATTTGCATCGTATCAAACTGTGCAGATGTAGCATTAAAAGGTCAGCTGTTAACCTGCAGAAGCAAAGAGCTATCACATCTCTCTCTTAAAGATGATACTCCATTCCAAATGGGTCCCCACAGTATCCTAGAATAACATTAGAGCTCTGAGTGGCCATGCAGCAGCTCATGTTTGCAGTGCATGGAACCTCCTCATTATGACTCAGATCCTTACAGTGAAGATGGGAGTTGTCTTGCTTAGTGTGCTTGAACAAGCAGAGAAACTGAGACACAAGATTCAATTCTTTAAACAAACAAAACATCAGCCTCAGGATCCTTATTCTCAGCCTCTCATTTCAATGACATAAAGTCACAGAATCACAGAACCACGGAATCATGGCATGGTGGGGGTTGGAAGTGATCTCTAAAGATCGCCTAGTCCTACCCCATTTCTGGAGCAGAATCACCCCAGTATCATAATTAGTTTGCTTTCCAGCCCAAATAACAATGCACAGAGGCAATTCTGATGAACATACATTTAAGTTGATAATCTGAAACCCCCAAATTCTGTTTTCTTTACAGGTTTGTTTAATGTTGGGCTAAGACTGTTTCCCAAAACCAGTCTTGTGCAGGCTGGAACAGTAATTCCATCACCCCACAGTCTTGCATTTGAATCATAAGATCACAGGATCACAGAATGATATGGGTTGGAAGGGACCTCTGGAGATCATTGAGCCCAACTCCTCTTCCAAAGCAGGGTCACCTAGGGCAAGTCATACAGGAACACATCTTTGTAACCCTCCACAAATAGAGGTGGAAGGAGAATCTCCTCAAACCTCTTAATCATTGTCTCCTTCAAAGCTGCTTCAGCTGCCTCAGACAACTCTCTTCCCTCCTTTGCTTTTTGTTCTTTGGCTATTGTAGCTAGAACAGTTGCAGGTTGTTCCCCTCCCATCACTAAATGTGATCATTTGGCCACCCTTGAAGAAATCTTGGGCTTCATGCTTTTCCACACATCCCATAGTTCCCAGCTCCACGAGAACCACCAGCAATCACTGTTACTTTAGATACATTTGCACAAGCTTCAGGGCAGGTTTCCACATGGTAGAGTTTGTGGGATTGAATATTTTAATTAGTCAAGGAATTGGAAATCTCTAAAATGTTGGATCTCTCACAGAATCACAGAATGAACCTGGCTGGAAAACACCTTCGAGATCATTGGGTCCAACCCATTACCTAACACCTTCTAATTCATTAAATCATGGCACTAAGGACCTCATCCAGTCTCCTTTTACACACCTCCAGGGATGGTGACTCTGCCACCTCCCTGGGCAGCCCATTCCAATGCCAATCTCTCTTTCTGTGAAGAACTTCTTCCTAACATCTAGCTTGAACCTGCCCTGTTGCAGCCTGAAACTGTGTCCTCTTGTTCTGTCACTTGTTGCCTGGCAGAAGAAGCCAGTTCCACCTGACTATACCCTCCAGTGGTGGTTTGAGGCTAATTGGAATATTTTAATGAGAGAAATTAGATCACTGCTTGTAAAAAGAAAATAAAGTCTATATCATTCATTGGTTTGCTAAAAGGCTCTCCTGGAGAAATCCAGTTTCTGGGAGTGAGATGGCAGGGTAGTCGCTGACACATTCCACAAGATATGATAAACAAAGTCTCCACCATGGCAATTCCCAGGAATAAAAAGGACACTCAGTCTTTCCTGGGTGCAATGGGATCTTGGAGACTACCTATTCCTGGACTCAGTCAGCTTGTTCAACCATTGCATGATGCAATTCAGGAGAGAAACAATTTTGTGTAGAGGCCTGAGCAACAAGCAGCCTTTGATCAGATGAAGCGAGAAGTAGTCCATGCAGTGGGCTTAGGACCTGTCTGAACCAGTTCAGACATTTGAAAGCATTTTGTATATGGCTGCAAGTGACAATGGTCCAACTTGGAGCCTGTGGCAGACAGCTCCAAGTGAGACACATCACCACCTGTTTGGTTTCTGCAGTCTTGGATACAGAGGTTCAGAGGCAAATCACATACCAACAGAGAAACAAATATAAGTAGCCTAGAAAGGAGTAAAAGCTGAAAGACCTCACACGTTGTGTATATATATGTTTGTAACTTGGATTTGGGTTTATTTGTATTTCTTAGTTTTCTTCTTTATTCCCTCATTTTTCCCTCTTAAGCAGGTGTGACTTGCTCTTCTCCAGCCAACATAGAGAGCCAGTGGAGATGTCTGGTTACCACTCCAAGCAGAAGTGACAAAGGGCTGGTAATGAAAGGCTGTTTCAGTGCCAATACTGGAGTCCAGTTTTCATTTTCATCTCCTTCCTTCCCTCTCTATCTCCTTCCTTTCTCCCATCTTCCTCTTTTTCTCTCCATCTTTTTCCTCTCCACCTGCCTGCTTTCAGCACCATCTCTCCTTTTCCACCCTATCTGCCCCTTTCTCTCCCCACACCTCATTTTCCCCTTTTTCCCCCAAACTCAGAGCACCTGGGTTCTGTTGGAGTCTCCTCCCACCCCAGGTGTGACCACTTTGCCCTCCCTCCCCACTCCCCTTTATAATCGGCCCCGGGAAGGGCAGAAGCCCTAAGTTTGCCCAACTGGGCAGAGGGATCCTCCTCGGATCATCACCGGTGAGTCCTTGTGGTGTGCACTGGGTGAATGGTGGAGGGGATTTCAAAGGCCGGGGGGCCTGGTTGGCCCCCCGGTTAGATAGGGACAAACTCAATTACAACTCTAACATCATCCACGGGTGCTGGCTGAACCTCTTTCCTGGAGCTGAGCTTCTCTAAGTGGTATCTTGGCTAGGTGAGGGTCTTGCCCCAGGCTGTGGAATGGATGAAAAAGGGTGGTAGTAGAGAAGGAGTTGTTTAGGCAGGATGAAAGGTGGTAATAGTGGGGCAGGGGCTGCTGTGGGCAGAGGGAAGGGAGGACAGTGGAGCAGACCACTCTCTGTGTCTGGCCATCCAGCCAGTTCTTAACCTAGCACAATGCCCCTGTTCAAGCTATGGGCTGCCAGCTTTGTCAGGAGTTTGCTATGGCAGATGGCATCAAAGGCTTTGCTGAAGACCAGATAGACTACATTTGCAGTCTTCCCCACAACCACCAGGTAGGTCACTTGGCCATAAAAGCAGATCAGGTTGGTCATGCAGTACCAGCTCCTCGGAAGTCTTTGCTGGCTAAGTCTCATCCCTTGGCCATCTTGTAGGTGCTGTGTGATTGCACTCACAATGGTCTGTTCCATAAACTTGTCTGGCACTGAGGTCAGACAGACAGGTCTGTAATTTCCTGGGTCTTCCTTTTGACCCTTCTTGTGGATGGACACCACATTGTCTGTCTTCAGAGACCCTTTTAGTTCTTAACTGCTTCCTCCTGGATTACAGTGGGCATAGTCTGCTTTCTGACCCCACCTACCAGCTCAGGAGGCCAGGTGTCCTGAAGACAATCTGTCTGACTAAAAATGAAAATTGAGGCAAAGGTGGTGTTAAGCACCTCTGCCTTTTTCTCCTTTTTAGTTACTGTGTTCCCCTCCATAACCAATAATCATAGGCTCAGCCAGGTTGGAAGAGACCTCCAAGCTCATCCAGACCAAACTAGCACCCAGCTCTAGCCAACCAACTAAACCATGGCACTAAATGTCCCATCCAGGCTTTTCTTGAACACCTCCAGAGATGGCAACTCCACCTCCCTGAGCTGCCCATGCCAATCTATCTCTCTCAAGAACTTCCTTCTAACATCCAGCCTGTAGCTGCCCTGGCACAACTTGAGACTGTGTCCCCTTGGTCTGTTGCTGCTTGCCTGGCAGCAGAGCCCAACCCCACCTGGCTACAACCTCCCTTCAGGTAGTTGAATCCTTTCCCCCTCCTTTTGCCATTAATATATTTATGAAAACATTTCTGATTACCACTCACAAGTGGCTGATCTTAGCTGCGTTGTTTGTCTGTGTGGTCAGTAATTCTGGTGCAGTTAAATGAGCATGTCTTTTGATGTGGTGATACTTGAAGGAACAGGAAAATCAGAGGTGATGCAAAAGCAAGGGGCTTCTCATGTCTCATCTTCAGGTAGTACAGGCTGGCATACCCTTGGTAACAGGTTAGCAAAGAAGAACTGTGTTATTGCTTAGCCTAGCTGAGACAGATAAGAACTGAGCTCCTTTGAACCTCTCTGCAAGACCCAGTTCTTAGATCCTGGCAGGACCATGTGTTTGTTTACAGTTCATTTCAGCAAAGGACTTAAGTCTGCCTATCCTTAAGGCTCCTGGCAGCCACATGAACTTTCAGGGTTTTTTAATGAAGAATGAAGCCTTCAATGACTCCAAACCTTGTGTCCCCATAGCAGGTGGGAGAGGTGAAAGCCTGGCCCCACCTGCCCAGCTTGCTAATGGAGCAGCTGAGCCAGAATGCAGCTGTTGCCAAGCTCACCTCTATTTCAGAGGAAGCTAGGAGTGGAAGGAGGCTTGAGATTTAGAGCATATCTCTACTCCCAGGACCATGCAAATTACTTATTACTCTGGCTTTGAGCCTGTGCTTGGAGGTACAATATAGGTTAATTAAAGACACAAGAGAGTGTGGGGAAGATGCACAGAGTGGATGAAGAAATAGTGGTGTGGCAAAGACTGAGCAGAGAAGTCCCAAGTTGATTGCTGGAAAGAAAACTGATGCACAAACCTGCTTTGAGAGGTTGTTTTGGGGTTTGTGGTTTTTTTTTCCCCAAAGAGGATTCAGCACAGCATCAAAGCACTGAGCATAGGTAGTGCCAATGTGGAATGGTCACTGGTGTAGGGAAGTGATTGAGTCCCTGTACTCGGCACTGGTGAGGCTGCACCTCAAATACTGGGTTCCATTTTGGGTTCCTCACTCCAAGAAGGTCATTGAAGTGCTGGAGAGGGTCCAGAGAAAAGCAATGAAGCTGTAAAACAGGTCTTGTGAGGAGCAGCTGAGAGAAGTGGGATTATTTAGCTAGGGCTCGAGGAAGACCACCTCACTTTCAGCAGCTCCTGGACAGAAGGTTGTAATGAAGTGGGGGTTGGTCTCTTACTAGTACCAAGTGATAGAGCAAGAGGAAATGGCTTCAGTTTGCAACAGGAGGGGTTTAGATTGGATATCAGGGAAGTCTTTATTGACTTATTTATAACTGTGTTATTTATGTGTTCATATTTTTGTACATCTCAGCAAGCCTATGAGTGAAGTAGCCATCACCACTGTTTCCTTTCTCACAGCCTATAATCTAATTCTTCTCACCAAAATATCCCAGCTAGGCTCATACTAGCACAAAGAGTGGTCAGGCTTTGGAGTAAGCTGCCTAGGGAGCTGGTGGAGTCACCATCTCTGAAGGTGTTCAGAATACACATAGAAATGGCACTCTGGGACATGGTTTAATGTCCATGGTGGCACTGGATGGATAGTTGGACTTGATGATCTTAGAGGTCTTTTCTAACTGAAATGATCCTTTGATTCAGCCACATGGGAATGCTGGGGCAGATATCTGTGCATGTTTTCCCCAAAATCAAGTCTCCCTGTTCAGCTGCCCACATCCCATTGATGAGACCTAGAGGGCAAAGAGCCTCTTTCTCCACAAACGACTGAGCAGGCTCTCCAGTCTTTTGATACATTTTGGTCACAAAGGCATGGGATGTTTCTGGAACACAGCCTTCAGTCACATACCTTCAGTTTCTGGGGTCAGAACAGGGACATTCACTGGAAACTGAGCCATGTATAGTGAGAAGGAGTCAGGCAAAATGACCCAATAGCTTGTCCATGTCTCAAACACATTAGTGGACTATGTATGCCAGGAATACTATTTCTTTTATCCACGCATTAGGGGCACAGCAAAGAAATTGGTATGAAATTGTCATTCCTGTTGCTTCTGCAAGCACTAAATCTTGCTTTGTTTTTCCTATTCTTCTTTTTTTATTTTTATAATAGCCATCCAGGCTTCTTTACTGAAGCCATAAAAAAATACAAGTTATGAAAAGCAAGAGAAAAAAGGCTATTTCTTGGCAGAGGAACGTGTCTCTGTATACATTTGTGGACTGAGGAGCACAAGAGGGGACTTGATCTTCAATATGTTTGTAGGATGCATCACACAATGGAGACCTGAATTGAGCCCTCCAGGCACAACTGTAATGCAAATATTAATTAACATTAATGGTCTGTGGCCTTGCCTGTCAGCTGGAAGCCAGCAGAACTGTGCATGGTGGAGCAGTATTAATTTGTTAAAGCCCTGAAAACAAAGTCTGGTGGTATGATGAGCACAGCAGCTTTGCTTCCATGTGCTTGCCCCACTTTGCTTCTGGGAAAGAAATGACAACTGGCATGAGATGCTGAAGCTGTTTAAAAGAGCACTGAGGATGCAGGTGGGTGACAAGCTCATTGCTGAGCTCTGTACCTGCTGTAGGCTCCTCAAGTTGTCAACTCTGGTTCATTGTACCATGCACTTGATGTTCTAGGAACACCATCTGCAAAGGATGGGTCACAACCCCAAAAGCCTCTCAGTGTGTCAAGCAGGTCTCTGCTAGCTGACATCCCTCCCAGCCTAGGCCATTCTAGGATTCTTCTTCCAGCCAGGCACACAGCAATCCAGACAATGCCTCAAGTTCTTGCTTGTTCCCATACTGTGGGCCCAACTCTCAACATCATCTCCCCCACTTTCCCTACCTCCTTCCTTCTCTGCAGCACCTCCAATAAAGTATTAATTGCATCTCATCCAATTAAAGGACTTCTGCATATTAATAATTCAAGGCTGCTCGTCAGAGCTGGTGGCTGGCAGGGTAGGCAGTGCTGGGGTTGGGGCTTTGGTGAACTGAGAGGAGTGAAGTGCAATAAAGAAAGGGAGAAATCAATACTCTAGTACAGGCTGAACGCAAGCAGGAGACTCTTTATTATAGCTGGAAATTGCTTTCTGTGATTGCTACCATCATTACTTCTGTATTTATTTTTTGATGACTCGTCCATCACCAAGCCTGTATACATAACAAAAAAAAGGCCAATTGCACTAAACCAGTTCAATTCTTTTAATACCTGGCACTGGTTGAAAGCAGTAATGAGTTCATTTTGTCTCTAGCCCCTCTTATGGTGGAACTTTCCTCATCTAGAAGCTGGTTTCACTGCTATCTCTAAGTTCGAGTAGCTCTAGTGGTTTTCCTCTGGAAATGGACCCATCAGTGATGTTTGTGAGGGTAACTTGCAGCTTAGCATCTTTGAGACTACTGCAATGACAGCTTCCTGGATGTTAGAAACCCAGCAGGGCAGTCATAGGAAGCATGAGTGCAATGCTGTTGCAGAATCAACCTTTTACTAGTTCAAGGAAGAAATGTAACAGAACTGGAAACCTCTCCTGAGGTTTGAGATGAGTTGAAGTTAGGCAAAACAATGACAAGATGGTCTGGGATGAAGGCTATAGGTGGTGTATCTATTAGAGGAGATAATCTCCTACAGGGCAGGTCTGAAATGTGAAGAATGTGGAATTGTAGATTTTGATATGTGAACATAGTCATAGAGATTTGCCATAGGAATGGGCTGCCCAGGGAGATGGTGGAGTTGCCATCCCTTGAGGTGTTCAAGAAAAGACGAGATGAGGCACTTAGTGCTATAGTCTGGTTGATTGTACAGGGCTGGGTGCTAGGTTGGACTGGATGATCTTGGAGATCTTTTCCAACCTGTCTGATTCTACGAAATCCAGCCTGGTAAGTGACCAACCTCCTTGTCTCACAAGAAGATACACAAAGAATGAAGACCAGAAGAAAAATCTAGAGGAAGTCAGAGGAGAAATAATACCCATGTTTTTCCCAGTGATTGAAGTTCCTTGACAAAGTACTCAGCAAGCTTCTCAAGAAGGGGGGGTGTGTGTGGGAATCACACCAAGTGTGGTGAAAGGTGCTCTTCAAACACTGGGTAATGGTTTACTGCCAATAAACATCCCAGTAAAATGGTGTAGACTCCTTTGAGCAGGAAATCAGCTTAAATCAAACAGCTATGTCCTCAGAAGTCTTTTGTCTCTGGAATAGTCCCTTTGCAGAGGGGGTCATAGCCTCCATTTATAAGCTTGGGGCCTTTGAAGAGAGGTCAGAAATACTGGAAGCTGGAGAACTCTGGTTTTAGTAGCCTTGCATTTTGGGAGCATTTTGCTTTACACCATGTTTGATGAAAACCATAAAAGAAGCCTACTGCTAATGTGTGGTGCAGCTGTTGGTGTATGGGGGGTTGTGAGAAATGATTTTGTCCAGCAGTCACTTCAATAAGAGTCCAGACAGGGACTTTCCACCATGCTGCAAATGCAGATGTTGATGAAGCACTGCTCCTGCATGGGAGTGGAGTGTGACTGAATCACAGACTTGAAAATGAGAGAACAGTTATTCTTTTCTCAATTCCAGTGACTTTTAGTAGTGATTTGAGAACCCTGAGGAGGATGTGGAGTTTGGTCTTCATGGACCATTCAGTCTTTGGTCTCTCAGCTGCAATTTCCAATTACTGCAAATTTGATTGTGGCTTCTGTGGTGTGGAGGATAATGATTCTGTATACCCAGATGATCTGGCTCTGCAATTTGGTGGATCTTCCTCTGGGGACAGTAGATAATTTGAGACTGCCACCACCACATCACTCCTATATTGGTGTTTTGCTCAGACCCAGCTCCTGGTGAACCTGGTTCTGAAGGAGTTCTAGCTAACATCCTATCCCCTCTCATTTTTTTCATTTCCAGACTCCAAAATGACATCCCAATTCCTAGTTTCCTATGCTAAATGTGTCAGGTACCACTGGCATAATGCCACAAAAACTATAAATTGACACAAAAGCAAGCAAGAGAGTTAGTGGAAAGGCCAAAGCCCTTGAAACAGTGAGAGGTATTTAATGGAGAGCTGTTGATTCAGGAGTAGAATGACACAGGACACAGCTCTGGTGGGCTGAGGTGGTTTTCCCTGGCCCAATTCACTGCATGAATGGCTCACTAAGCATCTGCTGAATGTGCTCCAGGGAAATCACAATCAATGGTGGTTTATTTTGAGATCTCAGGAGGCTTCTGCATGATCATTTAAGCATCACTGGCAATGTGTTGTGACCTGCATTTCAGTCACAAAGAAAACATGCTTCAGGCTTGAGACAGAGAATGGAATATTGGCTAGCAGAGGAAGACCTGGAGGTGTTGGTTGACAGTTGACTAAGCATGAGCCTGTGTGTGCCCAAGTGGTCAAGAAGGTCTGATCCTGGCCTGGATCAGCAATAATGTGACTGAAGTGATCATGCCTCTGTACTCAGCACTGGTGAGGCCACACCTCAAGTACCTGGTTCAGTTTTGGGCCACTCACTGCAAGAAGGACATTGAGGTATTGGAGTAGGTCCAAAGAACAGTCTGGAGAACAGTTCTGGTGAGGAGCACCTGAGGGACCTGGGGCTGTGTAGCCTGTAAGAAAAGAGTCTGAAGAGAGACCTCATTGATATTTGCAACTCCCTGGAAGGAGGTTGCAGTGAGGTGGGGTCAGATTCTTCTTCCTCATAATAGGTGAACAACAGCCTCAAGTTTCACCAGGGGAAGCTCGAGTCAGTAGAAGAAAATTCTTCCCTGAAAGAGCTCTCAAACACTGGAACAGGCTCCTCAGGGACACAGCTGAGTCTCCATCCCTGGAGGTGTTTAGAAGATGAAGAGATATGGTGCTGGGGGATGTGGTCTAACACCAGACTTGGTAGAGTTAGAGAATGGTTAGAGTCAATGTGGTGCAAGGTCCAAATTCTGCCTAGAACACATACCCATCACATGCCCTAAACACCAGCCCCAGTAACCACCTTGCCCTCCCCTGCCTCTTCCTGCAGGAAAGCAGACAAAAGCTTTGGTGCTGCTCGGTCTCTCACAGCCCCCACGCTTGGCCTTGTTTTGCAGCTTGCTTTGTTGTGTGAGAAGCAGTCAGGGTCCCAGGCCTCTGCAGCTCCCTTTCCTTGAGAAATGCCTCAGGATTGCTTCCAGGGCTGCTTTTGCTTGTTGCTGTTGGTCAGAGACGCTGCTCAAAATGCTTCAAACCCTAGCAAACTGCTTGTATGCTGCTGCTGCTTTCGTTTTGTTCGCTGCTTGTCTGCCTTACGTGCCTGTGTGCCGCCACACTTTGCATCATGCCTGACTGGGGCCTTGCCTGCAACCGGCAGCCTGACTGAGCCCAAAGACAGGTAACGACCCAACAACGAGTTTGGACATGGAGACTTGCTGTGCCGCCGCTCCAGCCCCCGCTCCGGCCCGAGCGCCCACTGCTTGCTATGCACCGCACTCAATGGAGCTGCTCCAGCCCGCAAACATGGACCCTGCCGTGCCCAGGTGGCTGCTGACCGCCTGATGAGCTCCTGAGAGCCACAGAACACTTCTCTCGTGTCCATGAGCCTTCTCAAATGGCGTGCTCCATCTGGACTGAACAAGCAGCAAAGCCCCATGGCACCATCACCGTGTGAAGTCCACCACCTGGCTTTCCCCCCGTGTAGCCGTGTATTTTCCCCCCGTGTAGCCGTGTATTTTCCCCCCGTGTAGCCGTGTATTTTCCCCCCGTGTAGCCGTGTATTTTCCCCCCGTGTAGCCGTGTATTTTCCCCCCGTGTAGCCGTGTATTTTCCCCCCGTGTAGCCGTGTATTTTCCCCCCGTGTAGCCGTGTATTTTCCCCCCGTGTAGCCGTGTATTTTCCCCCCGTGTAGCCGTGTATTTTCCCCCCGTGTAGCCGTGTATTTTCCCCCCGTGTAGCCGTGTATTTTCCCCCCGTGTAGCCGTGTATTTTCCCCCCGTGTAGCCGTGTATTTTCCCCCCGTGTAGCCGTGTATTTTCCCCCCGTGTAGCCGTGTATTTTCCCCCCGTGTAGCCGTGTATTTTCCCCCCGTGTAGCCGTGTATTTTCCCCCCGTGTAGCCGTGTATTTTCCCCCCGTGTAGCCGTGTATTACAACCCCATGCAGAGATACAGGCTGGGGTCGGAGTGGCTGGAGAGCAACCAGACAGAGAGGGATCTGGGGGTGCTGAATGATACCTGCCTGACCATGAGCCAGCAGTGTGCCCAGGTGGCCAAGAGAGCCAGTGGCATCCTGGCCTGCATCAGGAATGGTGTGGTCAGCACGAGCAGGGAGGTCATTCTGCCCCTGTACTCTGCACTGGTTAGACCTCACCTTGAGTACTGTGTTCAGTTCTGGCCCCCCCAGTTTAGGAGGGACACTGAGATGCTTGAGCGTGTCCAGAGAAGGGCAACGAGGCTGTTGAGAGGCCTTGAGCACAGCCCTACGAGGAGAGGCTGAGGGAGCTGGGATTGGTTAGCCTGGAGAAGAGGAGGCTCAGGGGTGACCTTATTGCTGTCTACAACTACCTGAGGGGTGGTTGTGGCCAGGAGGAGGTTGCTCTCTTCTCTCAGGTGGCCAGCACCAGAACAAGAGGACACAGCCTCAGGCTGCGCCAGGGGAGATTGAGGCTGGAGGTGAGGAGAAAGTTCTTGACTGAGAGAGTCATTGGACACTGGAATGGGCTGCCCGGGGAGGTGGTGGAGTCGCTGTCCTTGGAGCTGTTCAAGGCAGGATTGGACGTGGCACTTGGTGCCATGGTCTGGCCTTGAGCTCTGTGGTAAAGGGTTGGACTTGATGATCTGTGAGGTCTCTTCCAATCCTAATAATACTGTGATACTGTGTATTTTCCCCCTATATAGACGTGTATTTTTCCCCTTCTGCTTTTGGAGCACAAATACTGAAACTAGTAAATAAGTTAACTATCTTTACTCAACTTTGTAAGAGTTAATGCTTAACCTTTCAGTGGCAGTTTGTGCTGCAAGGCTCTCTAGCAATAAATGTTTTCTAACGTGTCCTAAATCATTTAATTTGACTATATATATGTTCTACAAAAATACTTTTGCCAACTGCATCATAGAATTTGAGTGTGTTAATTGTAAATAAGTTCAGCATGAGAGTGGTGAGAGCCTGGAATGGGTTGCCCAGAGAGGTGATTGAGACCCTGTCCCTGGACGTGTTTAAGGCCAGATGAAGCTCTGTGCAACCTACTCTAGGGCAGGGTGTCCCTGGCCATGGCAGGGGGGATTTGAACTAGGTGATCCTTGTGGTCTCTTCCAACTCTGATTCTGTGATTCTAATTAATAAACTATTTAATATAATTTTTTTACATCAGCCTCATTTCTATTCATTCCTAACCCAGATTCAAACCCCTCCTTAACAATCAGTGGTTTTAAAGTGTTTTTTCCCCAGTTAAAACCTCCTGTGGTTCCATCTCACCATCCATTCATGAGAGGGCGAGGTGGATCAATGTGCCAGCCACCTTGCATTGCTGCTGCAGTAGCTTCCCTTCCCTTGCATGGGCACCAGCTCCCCAGGGATGGGAGGAATGAGAACACAGTCTGGCAGGTGTCACACACTGCACCTTTCCTAAGCCACAGCTTGATTTTTTTTCACACCACTTTCTGTTTTAGGAAATAAAGCAGAACTGTGGCACTGTATTCCAGGTTTTAGCAATGTCTCAGCTTGCCCACTGTGTCCACACAGATCAATTTCAGAGAATAAAACCTATGTGAACATCTAACATTGCTGTGCTTTTCAACAGCTAGAACAAAAACAGCTGACAACATCTTAGCAGAAAGCTAAATTTCTGTGGATTAGGAATTTTGGGGGGTTTGGTGGTGGTGTTTTCTTTGGTGGGTTTTTTTATTGTTGTTGTCATATGGGGAAAATTGATCATATCTCAGTTCTGGAGCTGAGGTCTTTGGGGGGGTAAAAAGGGGAAAAAATCAAACAATGGCATCCTGGCCTGGATCAGGAAGATTGTGGGCAGTAGGACAAGGGAGGTTATTCTGCCCCTGTACTCAATGCTGGTCAGGCCACACCTTGAGTCCTGTGTCCAGTTCTGGGCTCCTCAATTCAAGAGGGATGTTGAGGTACTGGTGATACTGTGATACCTGTCCAGAGGAGATCAATGAAGCTGGTGAGGGGCCTGGAGCACAGCCCTGTGAGGAGAGGCTGAGGGAGCTGGGGGTGTGCAGCCTAGAGAAGAGGAGGCTCAGGGCAGACCTCACTGCTCTCTACAACTACCTGAAGGGAGGCTGTAGCCAGGTGGGGTTGGGCTCTTCTGCCAGGCAACCTGCAACAGAAGAAGGGGACACAGTGTGAAGTTGTGCCAGGGGAGGTCTAGGCTGGATGTTAGGAGGAAGTTCTTGGCATGGAGAGTGATTGGCATTGGAATGGGCTGCCCAGGGAGGTGGTGGAGTCACCATCCCTGGAAGTGTTCAAGAAAAGCCTGGATGAAGCACTTAGTGCCATGGTCTGGTTCATAGGACAGGGCTGGGTGATAGATTGGGCTGGGTGATCTTGGAGGTCTCTTCCAACCTGCTTGATTCTATGATCACTTTCTATGATCTGTGACCCAAACAAAACCCCTCAAGCTTTCAGCTTTCAATAACAAGGTGCTGAGATGGGCACAGATGACACCCCACTTCCAAACACTTCTCTGCAAATCCAGTTTCCTTCCAGCATTGTTTTGTACAATATGATTTTCCACCTGATTTCTCGCTGCTGTTTGCTTTATGTGGCAGCTAATACATAAGCCTGTTCCTTTTTATCTTGTTGGGTTTTTTTGCTTCCCCCTCCCCTCCCCTGCTTACTACTAAACTGCAGCACGTGCCTTGTGCTTTTTCAGCTGCCTGTGATCTGCTGGGAGCCCAGGAGCTTAGCTTTAACAGGCTGTGTAAATATTGTCTCAAAATTACAAATATTCAGAGTGGCAGTAATATATGGGGCTTTTGGTAAAGCATCTTGTTTTATGGGCTTAAGTCCAGGCTGGGAGATGCAGGGAGATGTTGATGTGTTATTTGTACAAGCGGGACACACTCACGTGTACACAGAAGCCCAACGTTGTACAAATAGCAGTTTGGGCCATAAATATCATGGCAAAATTGCTCCCAGATTGAAACAAGCCCCAAAAGAGACACGATCCAAACCAAGTCAGACTACATCACTTTTGGGGCATGCACACACCCTTCTTTGGTGTGTGGGGTTTTTTTTCTTTCCAACCTCTGAAAGGGGGTGGAAAACCCTAGTGCTGAGAAGCCTGTTCTGAATCAACACATTTAGAAACAAAATGTACCTTTGTATCTAAAAATCTGAGTGTCATGAATATTTAACGTGGGGAGGAAAGAATGATTTTGTCAGTGTGTAAAGCAGTCCCAGAGAGGCTCGAATTCTGCCTGGTTTCTATTAGCTTTGCTTCTCTGTAAACAGACTGAGTCACTTGCTGCAGGAGAGGTGTGTGAGCATAGGGAGGGAAAGAAACCTGAGTAAAAAGCAAAAGAAAAAAACCCCACCTGCCCCACGGCCATGAAAATGAGTGGGAAAGGAGGTGCTGTGCAAAGTGCTGCCCCCATCCTCACTTCTTATGATGTGTTGCTGGGTCTGTGCAGCCAAGCCGAGCTACTGTTTTCAGCCCAACGGTGTCATGAATTTGAAAGGTCTCTTGTGCTGCTAAATAAAATAGGAAGGATGTCTGTGCAGCCTGACCAACCTCCCATAGAACAAAACAGACCAGAGCTACACTGGTGAATGAAAAGAAGCTTTTCTGTCTGCTCAGCCCCAGCTGTTTGAAAGCGAACCTGTGCCCATAGGAGAGATATTATGGTTGTCAGGATCTAGTGGGTTCCCCATTTTCTGTGCTATGTGCATATCGTGGGATAGTTTAGGTTGGAAGGGACCACAAAGATCATCCAGTTCCATCCCCCTACCCCTAGGCAGGGACACCTCCCACTAGAACAGGTTGCTCAAGGCCTCATCCAACCTGCCCTTGAATACCTCCAGGGTGGGAGCAGCCACAACCTCCCTGGGCAACCTGTGCCAGTGTCTTACCACCCTCACTGGAAGGAGCCCTTTCCTAACATCTCGTTCAAGTCTCCCCTCTGCCAACATAAAACCATTACCCTTCATTCTGTCATTGCAAGACCTTGTAAATAGTCCCTTCCTAGCCCTCCTGTAGGCCCCCTTCAGATACTGGAAGGCTACTCCAAGGTCACTTTAAAGCCTTCTCTTCAGTCTGAAGAGTCCCAAGTCTCTCAGCCTGTCCTCATAGCAGAGCTGCTGCAGCCCTCTGAGCATCTTTGTAGCCTTCTCTGGACTCGCTCCAACAGTTCAATGTCCTCCTTGTGCTTGGGGCTCCAGAACTGTACACAGTACTCATGAAGGCTCTAAGCTACAAACTTAATGAAAGGCAAGGGCTGGCTGTGCTCTAGCACAGCAGGGGCAGTCCACAGGATCCAATTTGTGATTCTGGCACAGGGAGGCCTCTGGACTCAGGCAACTATATTGACGCATATTCAAGTTGAAGGCAAAACCTTTTAAGTTAAGCATGTCTCAAGAGTTTGTGCATTAGGGCACCAGCAACTTCAGCTTATTTTGCTTGCCATTGCTCTTCCTCTGTATTTACTGAGATTACTTTACATCTATTCTTGAATCCAGTCTTTGGACTGCAGCTGGGCTGGGAAGGTGCAAAATTATATCTGCCTTTGCCTCCTGGGCTAGGAGTGGGATGAGCTCTGGAGGCTCAAAGAAGGGGACAGTACCAGGGAAAATGAAGAGGTTGCAGTTTTCCCTTCCCCTTTCTGCATAAGCATATCCCTGTCGTGGGGGGGGACAGTGTGGCATTGATATACAGTGTGTTTGCTAGCACTTTACTCCTTCCATCTTTACACTTCAATTTTCTTATAAGAAGGGGCATAGAGTTCTTGTAATCTATGTGGACCAGTCTTGCTGTTTTGCAAATGGAGCTGGTTTGGCATCAGCAAGCAGCTGAGATTTTTATCTTTCCGTTCCTAAGTTGCTTTTTTTCTCTCCTGCCTTTGCCATGCAGGTACTTGGTACAGCCATGAGTCAGAGCCTTTGAGAAGGGCTGCTTGTACCAGGCTGCCATCCAGAGGGGAAAGATACAGTGCTGGGAGTGCCAGGTACTTAACGTGAAGATGCACAAAAGGAATAGCTCTGGTCAGGAAATCAGGGCAGGGCTTTGCATCTAGGACAAGGAGAAGTTTGGAAAGGAGTCAGGTGTTTAAAGTCGTTACCAAGATCCCGACATCTTGAACCAAACCTTAGCCACAGACTCATTCCTGATGAAATTCCAGATCATAAGCAGAGCAACATTTGCAAATGACTCTTGTCAGTGGACTTCACCCTCTGAATCTTTGCAGCTCTGCTCAGCCTGAGTGCCACAAGCTTGAGTTTTTCCATCTGCAGGACTCCAGCTCTGCCCCCAAACCTGGGAGCTTTCTGGGGCACAGATGGCTGAAACTGCAAACAGAACATAAAGCAGCTATTAGTTTGAAGCTAGGCCTGTCTGCTGTCTGCAAGTACACTTGATCCCCACGTTCTCAGACCTCGTTACTCAATTGCTATCCACAAGTGGTCTTCAAGAAAACACTGGATGAGGCACTCGGTGCCATGGTCTAGTTGACTGGCTAGGGCTGGGTGCTAGGTTAGACTGGATGAGCTTGGAGGTCTCTTCCAACCTGGTTGATTCTATGATTCTATGTACACATCCCTTCAGGACAGACATACCTGTAGGATCATTGCCTGTGCACTTTTTCCCACCCTTGGTCATGTGTATGTAAACAGATGCAGAACTAAACACACCTGTGCAGACATTCAAGCCTTTTTCTGTGGCTACAGATAAATACCTGCTGCTACACCTATTGTATAGAGATACAGACTGTGTGCTGCCCTCCCTATACATTTTTGCTAGGGCCTCCTTTTGCAGTGATCAATAACAGTTCTGGTGCCAAGGTGAGCAAAGTGCCTTGTTAAACTAATAATTGCACAGGAGCCAAATCCTTTCTAATAAAATCTTTGAAAACCTTTATATAATTTCCCCTCTAAGGCCAGTTTTCCTAGGAGACCTATAATTATTGAGAGTGGAAAGAAAGGAGCATAACTAGCTTCTCTTACCAGCTGCCCAACAGACTAAAGTGGGGCTGCACAGAGAAGTTGGCCCCCGCGGAGTGCCTTGATTGAGACACAAAGCTGTAGGTTTGTGCTGTCCATCTCCCAGCAGGGTTTATAATTAAAGCTGTATTGCTGTTTATGTTCCAGCAGCACCTATAAGGCCCACTGCACGAGGAGCTGTGCAAACAGAGGGACGGCAGGCTTGCTGCAAAGGATTTACAATCACAATAGATAAAGTGTGATGTGGGAGGGGTGGCTGTGGAGAGGGCTGAGGAGGAAAAAGGACAGACAGCTTTTCAAGGTTGTTTGCTCACAGAAAAGAGAAGTCAGGGGTCTGATTGTCAAGCAGCTGTCAGTCTGCCAGGTCATTCTGCCTCTCAAATTTGATCTGCAAGGAAATGTACGTGTGGCTTGGCCTAGGCACATCCATGTTATGTGTACCTGTGATCACACTACAAAGCAGAAGTGATGCTCAGAGGTGATGCTTCTTCACATCCATGTTATGTGTACCTGTGCTCACGCTACAAAGCAGAAGTGATGCTCAGAGGTGATGCTTCTTCACTGCATCTGAGGTTTTCGGTATCCCACTGCGTCCCATCTAACTACAGGAGTCCCCTAAATTATGTATATTTAGAATGGACTCTGCTACTGGGAACTCCTATGCACCAAGAACAGCTCTCAGTCTGGTCTCCCTGCAGGGCTGGAGAAGGCAGCTGCTCTGCATGGCAATTGCACCCAGTCAGTGTCTGGCTCCTGGCCAGCAAGTCAAAGGTAAATCTGGGAGGTCTTCATCTTTGTCTCATGCAAAGAATAGACAGCACTAGAGGATGTCAGTAGCGCACTCAGGTGCCCAAGAAGTCAGTTTGCATCCTGGCCTATATCAAAAGCGGTGTTGACAGCAGCAGTAGGGAAGTGATCGTGCCCCTCTACTGGGCACTGAAGAGGCTACACCTCCAATGCTGGGCTCAGTTTTGGACCACTCACTACAAGAAGAACGTTGAGGTGCAGAGAAGGGCAATGAAGCTGGCAGTGTCTAGAGAGCAAGTCTTACGATGGGACACTGAGGGAACTGGAGTTGCTTAGCCTGGAGAAGAGAAGGCTAAAGGGAGACATTCTCACTCTCTAGTACTCCTGAAAGGAGGTTGGAGTGAGGGTGGGGTCAGTCTGTTCTCCCTAGTGACTATCAATCAGGTGAGAGCAAATGGCCTCAAGCTGCACTGACACAGGTTTATGTTAGACATTAGGATCTTAGAGGTCTTTTCCAACCAAAAATTCTATGATTCTATGTCGAATGCAGACTGGCATCAAAAGGAGGATGCAGCATGCTGATGGTAACAGGTAGACATCTTGTACAGGAAATCCCACTGCAGTGGGTGCAGTGAGCATCACTCCCAGCCAGGGAAGCATACCAGAGCCTCCTTCACTGGAGCATGCTTCCTGCAGACTGTGAGTAAAGGCTGATTGCTCTGTAAATGAGGCACTGTCTTCTCTGGAGAGGCTACTGCTGCCATGAGGCTGCAGTGCCATCCATGCTGGGCAGCATTAGCACTACAGGGAAGAAAGGCAGGAAACAAGAAAGTTAGTAAGTGGTGGGCTGTGTTTGGTTAAACAGTGTCTTCAGCCTTCAAAACTAATGCATATGGAAGGGGGTGTTATGTAGGGACACTCAGCTTCCTTCCTCGAGTTAATTAACCTCCCTCACCTCCGTGCTGTTATAGACACAAGCAGTTCCACTGCATATGTCAAGGGCGTAATTAGCACAGGCTGAGCAAACCACACACGCAGAAGGGAAACGTGTCTGCAAGATGGACAGCAGTGAAAGGCAGGCATCTGCAGGGACAGGGAGCCACGGCACAGCTGACCAACTATGGCAGGAGCAAATCTCACCTGCTGGAGGGAAAGATAAGGGCAGCCCCTTTTCTATTCCCTCCATCTGCTGTCTGCAGTTGCAGGGTGTGGATGGGGGAGTTCTTCCACTAAAGGAGAGCAGAATCACTCTCTTGCAACTTGACAAGGGCTAAGAGCAGTTTGGTGATGGAGGAAAGTCTTCTTCAGTTTGCATTGGTTGCACCCAGTGGACTTAGACCTCCTTACCCCCAGCTCTTTGGTGCTCAGAGGGCACAATCTTCCTCCCTCGTCCAGTTAGGATGACAGATCCTCAGGTAAGCCTTCTTCATCAGGCAGAAAGAAGTCTCCACTACCTCAGCCATCTCTGCAGCTCTGCCCAGCCTTGAGCTCCCAACACCTCTTCAGCCTGTACTCCATACACCAGATCCCATGTCACCTTAGTAACACAGGTTCCATATTCCATGTTGATGTCTCTGTTGGCACAAAAATGAACCTCCTGGGCAGGGAAGCTGAGGTGGAGACCAGCAGCGTTTCACTGACAGAGGGAAACTGCATTGCCTAAGGGCAGGTCTGCAAGGATCCCTGTGAAGGTGTCCACGTTGTTCATATTGTTCATTTCATGGAGCCATTGTCCCTCACTCCTCAGTCTCAAGGAATCTTTCCATGCCTGTTGACCAAATCCATCCATGCTGCCTTCTCTTCTTCCTTCCACTTCATCTATTAGATTCTCTTGCAACATCTCACCTGTCACATAGATTCCAAGCAATCTGGGACAGCCCTGTACCATGATGATTCCCAGTGCCATCCAGATCCCTGAAAGTGGAGGGCATCAGAGGAACAAAACAGAGAAGACCAATGATTCCCTGTAAGGCTTCACCTCTTCTGCAGCTCACAGATTGCAATATCATCTCCTTCCCTTCTCCCCAGAATTACTAAACACACATGCAAAGCATTCCCAGTTTGTAAATGTTGCTGGTGTAGAAGAACACAGTCCTTGTTCCAGCTGCAGGTGCTAAATCATCCCTCTCTCCTGGACGTGTGCTGAGGAAGTAAGGCCAGTGATGAATGGGGCTGTCCATATTTACACTGGGAGCAGAACAGCTGTGTGAATCTCACTGTGCAATAAGCAGGCTGTGCAAACTCTGCATCCCCCTTGCTGCCTCCCCCACTGCTTGGTGACAGTGACGGATTGTCCACTTATGTGGAGTACTGCCCAGCAGCACGTGTGACTCTCAGCACCTCCTGGAAGTGAGGAGGGGGGAATCTAAGCCTTGAGTCATCCAAGTTGTGTTTCTCTGGTGACTCTCATTTTCTGTGATGACTTTGCAAACAAGCAGATCACAGAAATGAAAGAGAAGTGCTGGTGAATTGGAAGTGAGAGATGAGGAGGAGAAAGGGTGGCCTGGCTGTTTCTTGCAAGGAACTGCATCCAAGATGATGAGCACTTGTAGCACTTCTCCTCCTTCAGACAAGTGCTCAAGGTAAATATTGATGCCACTGTGCTCTGTGTAGTCAGGATATATCTCCTTGCAGAGAGCTTTTGGACTGTGGGGGTTAAGTAGAGCTTAAAATGTTGGCAAGACTTAGCTAATGTATGGACAACCACTACAAGCTTTCCTCATTGTTAATGCCTGTCTTCATCTACACTGTTGGCTGCTGTCTTCACTTGGTGGCCAATACCAACCCTAGGTAGAAGGAAATATTTGGTCTTCAGTCAGATCTCTGTGCAGCCCTGTCACTGAGCTTCACTCCTTCTGAGCACACTTCCATTCTCATGGATCTGCAGATATTCCTCATAACCTGTATCTCTGCAACCCAGCAGGAAAGTGGCCATGGTCTCTCAGGGGCTTCAATGCAATTAGCACTGCTCATCAGAATGCTTTACTGTCACCAAATCCCTATATTCTCAGGGGGAAAAACATGAGGGTCTCAAATAATTTAGAACCTTTCTGATGGGTAGGAGAGTGATGGATCACAGAATTCCAGCACAGGAAAGATGCTGAGATATGGCTCTGATGCCTTCATCCAGCTCTTTACATAGAAAGATTTAAACTCTAGCAGTAGGATGGGTGACTCCATTGCACAGAGTCCTGACAGTGCGTCTGAAAGAAGGCACTTGACATTGTGATCTAGAGACATGACATTGCACCTGCTCTGCATGAAGAGAAGTAGAATAATTACTGGCTTGATTTGTACAGGCTGCTCCTGTAGCAGATAAATGGAATAGTCACCTCAAGATCTCAAGCTTGGGAAAGGTTTCCTTAAGATAGGGTTTAACCCACAGCTACCATCCACACTTGGAGTCATCTTGATCCACCCCAAGATAAGGAGCTTCAAGATCTGAAAGATGTCTTCACTCCACCACCATGGGCTGGGTGATCTCAGAAAGTGGGGGCCGGGGCGGGGGGGAAAAGCTGCAAATGGAAAATGGCATTTTCAATCTGCTGAAGTGTCTGTGGAGGGGAAGCAAAGGTAGACTCAAGCATGGCAGTGAGAAGAATGGCAGGGAGCTGGGAACAGAGCCTTGCCTTATTCCTATGCTGCTCCACTCCACACTCAGATAAAGTGGTCCCTTCTCTCCAGCCTTCTCCTTTCTAGTCACACACTCAGTTGGTTAATTCTCTCCTCGTCGTGATCAGAGATTAGATAGAGCCTGGATTTATAGCTAGTGAAAATAAAAAGAGCTGCTCCTATCAAGGATTCAAATGATTAAATATCCCACCATAGAAATACTTTTAACTTCACTTACAGTACAATTTCACTTACACGCCGATGCAGTTGACAGCACTAACAAAAGCTGCTTGAGTAATACGGGGCCTGAAGAGAGAGAGAAAGAAGCTGGAGGAGAGAATGAGAACAAGGGATAGGGCCAGAAACAGAGAA
Organism: Pogoniulus pusillus; assembly: GCF_015220805.1. Classification (NCBI taxonomy): domain Eukaryota; kingdom Metazoa; phylum Chordata; class Aves; order Piciformes; family Lybiidae; genus Pogoniulus; species Pogoniulus pusillus. The sequence continues at coordinate 5,343,724 of NC_087298.1, read as the reverse complement.
AGAGAGGAATGGGATTAGATAGCAAGATGCAAAGAGAGGAAAGGCAAGGCAGGGAAGGGAAGGAGAAGGCTGGCACTCTCTCCCTGCAGCATTAAAAGTACAAGAGCTAAACCAATTAAACAATGAAAGGAAAGTGAAGGATTAAATGAAGGGTTATGTAAAACAGCTCCTCTAATCCAGCTCATTTACTGCTCTTTATTCTCCATTTCCCTCTCATGCTGATCCTCAGATTCAACAATGCCAGATCCATATGCCTGCACCTCACACACTCAATGTCCTCCTGGCACTATGGCATGCCCCACTCATTTCTCCTTCACCCTAACTCCTGCCTGATGCCAGCCAGGGTACAGGACAGCAGTAGAAAGTGATCACATCCCCGGTCCGGGGATGCTTCTGAGTAGGTGAATGAGATTATACTGTGCTTTGCTGGTACCCATGGTTATGCTGCTCTTGTGTTCCAGCCAAACTGGAATGGGACTGTCCTCTAGATCATCACCAGCAGGTCAGAGGAGGGGCTGTTGCTCCCAGGGTGCTGCTGGAGAGCCTCATGTTGGACAAAGCCTTTTGGCTGCAGGGGTGCTGCAAAGGACAAAAAACAATTTTCAGGTCGTTTTCTGTTCCTACCTTCTCTGTGAGTCCTTTTCCCACTCATTCGTTTCTTTTTCACAGGTGTACAGACACAGGAGCCATGAGATTCAGCATAGGCACAGTCCCAAGTGTGCACAGGAGGGCTGCACACATCACCTAGTGCACATCATACCCAGGCTTGTGGACTGGCTCCCCCAAACCTGCTATGTGGGTCAGGCAGTCGTGCAGGAACTGGGCAGTGATAGAGAAACTGACTGGTAGCTAAAACAGAACAAACAGATTGATGAGGGCTTACATCACTTGCTCCCCTTCTTTTCCCTTCTTTCTCCATGGCCCTGATGCCCAAAAAAGATTGTTTCTTTTCTGGTTACTTCTTATTGTTTTGATCTCAGCCTCAGGGAGAGCAAAGGGACAGCAGAGCAAGTCATCTGGGGAAGGACTTGAGCACTGAGGGGAAGCATGGAGGAGGTTATCGCTGCCTGGTCACTGTCTGCAGGGATGCTGTGCTATTTGGAAATGACTTTTTTTCCCCTTCAGCACTCCAGAGCTACAGATGATTTGAATTCACCCTCTCCTTGCCTTTCAGGAGACAGAAAGGCCCCAGTTGCACTTGAAATGAGACAGATGCTTATGGAATTGTGGGTTTAAAAGCATTTTTCAGTTGAGTTCTTTCCTTTTCTACACACAGCAGTCCAATGTGAGCTGACTAATAAATGCATTATCTTTTTTTTCCCCCCTTTCCTAGGAGATTTTGATATGGCAGCTCCATAGATCAGCTTGGTCTCCAGGGACACTTCTGCCCTAAACAAAATGGAAATTGTCTGCCCCTTCACAAGCCCTCAGTGACTCATACAATAAAGAGAACCCATAAATATTTGGGTAATTACAGTCCGTTCACCTAAACTCCATAAGAGGCAGAGCACATTCTCACTTGGTGTCCTTAAGCAGCTGTCCTGTGTTGGTGCTTGCTGCCTCTGTATTGCCGTGGGTGCACAATTCCCTTTTAATGCTCTTCTCCCAGGTAGCATGCACTCAACTCTTCCTAAGGATTAGAAAAGCTTGGGAACAATTCACAGCAAAGGTCTGAAATGCTGTGCAATGAATAGTAACTAGGACATGGGAAGTTTCACCTTAAGAAAAAAGTTTCACTTTGAAGGTGATGGAGTCCTGGAGCAGGCTGCCCAGAGAGGTTGTGAAGTTTCCTTCTCTGGGGAGATTCCAAAACCACTTGGGCATTGTGACCCTGGGTGATCTGACCTTGGTGTCTCTCTTCTAGCAGGGAGGTTGTTTAGCCTGGAGGAGGCTCAGGGGTGACCTCATTGCTGTCTACAACTACCTGAAGGGAAGTTGTAGCCAGGTGGGGTTGGTCTCTCCTGCCAAACAACCAGCAACAGAAGAAGGGGACACAGTCTCAAGTTGTGCCACGTGAGGTCTAGGCTGGATATTAGGAGGAAGTTCTTCCCAGAGAGAGTGATTGGCATTGGAATAGACTGCCCAGGGAGGTGGTGGAGTCACTATCCCTGGAAGTGTTCAAGAAAATCCTGGATGAGGCACTTAGTGCCATGGTGTAGTTGATTGGCCAGGGCTGGGTGCTAGGTTGGACTGGATGAGCTTGGAGGTCTCTTCCAACCTGGTTGATTCTATGACTAGATTATCTCCATAGATCCCTTCCCATCCCCACCACAGGAGGTTCTGTGTGATTTCATAAATCAGATGCTGTAGTGCTTTGCACAGAGCACACTGAGCCACTGCCTTTTGCCCAGTGCCTCTTCATGGGTCATTGAGAGCCACGCTGTAGCCACCTCCTCGGCATGAAGATCAGAGGACCTCTGCACCTGGAGCACACATTTGCTGAAGTCTGCTGCAGCCAGGCTCTCTGGAGCAGTGAGAGTAGCAAAGATTAATGCATATTGTAATGTTATCATTACTGTGGTAGTGTTAATATTTTACTGCTTGTTGTCACCACTCTGCGAGGCAGATCCAGGCATACATAGATCTGATCGGGGTGGTCTACAGTCTTTTGTACCTTCCCTGGAACAGTTACACCAGGCTCATGTTACAGCTATTTAATGCCTCATTAAAACTGCTGGAAAGGTGAAAGTGGAGAATGTATATTAAAAAGAGTGATTCAGTGAGGGTCTGGGCTAATTTTTTTTTCCTTCCCTCCCTCCCCAGCTCGTCAGCTCAGGATGAATTACAGAGTGTGCAAGAACACGTTGAAAAACCCCTCCTTGAAATTAGCATGTCTGGAGCAGGTCTGCCTGCACGCCCCAGCAGTCTGCCTTTTCGTAGTGCTCTTTGCTGACCTCTTGCAGTGCAGCTGATGGTCACACTGACAGGAGGGCCACAGGTTCCCTTTGGCCCAACCCAGGGTAGTCAAGCAGACATGGGGTGGATTTGCATAAAGTCTCTTTCTTTCTGGACTTTCTGACACTCCTCCACAGAGCACCTGCACTGTGAGAGGAATGGGCATCCTTGGCTTGCCCAGACCCCAGGCATTGGCTGCGCAGAGAAGTCACACAGCTCCTGCTGCAGGGGGAGATGGACAGCTCCGCAGAAATATGTTTGGTCTGGTCTACAGAGGGAAGGTCTCCAAGGAGCTGTTGACTGGCAACCCTGGCATGGGAATGAAAAGTTGTGAAGCTAGAGGAAACCCTCAAGGGCATTTCAGCTGCCTCCACAGGAGGTTTGAGCAACCCCGGAGCCCACTATCAGACCTTGTCAGTAACAAACTTTTCTATTACGACCTGCTGCTTTAGCTAATGCTTTGCTTTATCTCTTTTTTACCTCACCCCTCCCCTCTCCTTTCTTCCTGCTACCTAAAACGTCTTTCTTCCCTTGCATGGGAATGAAAAGTTGTGAAGCTAGATGAACCCCTCAAGGGCAGCTCTGCTGCCTCCAGAGAAGGTTTGAGCAAGCCTAGAGCCAGTATCAGACCTTGTCAGCAACAAACTTTTTTATTACAACCTGCTGCTTTATCAAATGCTTTGCTTTATCTCTTTTTCACCCCCCACACCCCCTCTTTTCCTCTTGCTATCTAAAATGTCTTTCTTCCCCTGCTATGGGAGCCTGTGCTTCTCATCAGCACTTTCCTTGTCTAATTGCCTCATTGGAAGCTTCTCCCTGAACCTGTCAGACACAAGCTCACACCTCTTGCCTTACTTGTCACAAGAAAAAATGTTCTTTTAAATGTGTCTGGGAGAGGCACAAGGACACAGAAGACTCCAGGGAGAGGGAGGGATGGAGGAGTGACTGACTGCAGTTACTGATTACAACTTAACCAACTTACCTATGGATACACAAGCACAGCAAACAGGAAATCCTCTGCCTCAATGACATCACTGTCCAAAATATGTTGACAAAGAAGTCTTTGTGGAGGTTGTCCCCACTGTGATTATAGGAGAGGATGGGTGAACTGCTTGGTGAAACAAACCATCCATGGGAGGAGGGATTATTTTGCACATCAGAGGAACATTTGGGGACTTTACATACTATTACCCCATAAATATTTCATAAATCTATAGCACAGGAACCTGCTTCCTGACCTGTTCCCTTCCTGTCTCAATCATATCAGACATGCTAGCAGAGAACAGAAGTTAGATGTTTTTGCTATACTGGTGTTGCACCTCCCACAGTCAAATCCTCTGTTATCCTCCCAAATTAGATTATTTGTGAAGCACACTGATGTTCACCCCTGATGATAGCAAAGGAGTCTTTCAGGCCAAGGTATTTGTGGTTGTCATCTTATCTCCTGATAAGAAGATAACAGTGTTCTTCCAGCTCCTGACACATTAGCTTCAGTGCTGGTAGATTTGCCTATCAAAGGTTGGCAGAAAGACAGAGCAGGGTTAGATGTTTGTGTAGCTCAGCTTATCATTTCCTTAGTGAGATAAATGATGACCTTGGTTTTACCTCCACCCGCTTCCTCTCAGACTAAGCAGGTGGCAAGGGTGATGTCAGAGCTTCAGGGCTTGCCTAAAGTAATTTGGAGAGCTCCAACTCCATGGCAGCTCTATTAGATATGATTATATTGATGACATACTGGTCTTGTCCTTCACATTTCATCCAGATCCTCTCTGTGGCACAGGACGAGCCACTTCAGACCAGGGTTCCTCTCATCACTCCAGGTACTAGTCAGGGAGCAAAGTTTTCTTTGCAGTAAGTAAATTTTTTGTGACTTGCCTACAAGTGATGAGGTGACAACTGTTCCCTTTTCTGGCTGTCCCATCGTGTTTTAGAATATCTGGCAGGGGGATAGAGCTGAAAAAGCTCCCCATAGCAATGATGTTTGCAGAGCTTGCTCTTGGGAGCAATGACAGGAGAATGAGTCCATGAGGGTCAGTGGCTTACACCTCACATTGCTCTATCCTTGCTAGCTCTCTAATGTGGGCAGATTTGAAGATGTTTTCCTGAGTGCTTCTCTACCTGCCCAGGGTTTTATTATTTCTGCCTGGTTGCAGAGCTGAGAGTGCTGGCATCAAGCAGGTGAGCTGGTTCCACAGCAGCTGACACCTCCTGGTGAGGAAACAGCACCGAGATGTTAGCAGGGCACAATTAGAGAGCAGAGTAAAGAGGGGAGAGATTGACTGTGGGCCCCCACTAAGTATTTTACCTGTCAAAAGTTGACTTTAACCTGCATGTTTAGGCTATAAAAATATTGCTCCAATCAGGGAAGGATCTGCTGTTCACAAGGACAAAGCTAAGGCAGCATCTTCTTGTCTGAGAAAATTAATTGGAAATAAAAAGAGTGGAGAATTCAATAGCAGGAGAGAAGGAGAGAAAGAGAGGAAGGTCCTTACTCCCTGCCCCTCGTGTCTCTGCACTGTAAGGAGGATATGCCATAGCTCTTCTTCTGAGGAGCAGAATGTATGAATCTGAACCTTCCAGGCCAGCTGAAAGCTCCCAAAGTCAATGGCGCTTTCAAAAGAGATTTTACCTTTAAATCACCTTCTGTACTGATTCACTGATCCCTTCCCTGAAGGGGACCAACATCCTCCATCTCACTGTGCACAAGCACACCCATCCTCAACCTTGCAGCTCCCGTGAGAGCCCAGCAACCACCGCAGGGGCTGCACTCAACCATCTTCATTCCAGGTCACCTACAGGGCTGAGATCTTTGCCTAGCTCCTGTGTGTTGCCTCCAGATTTATGTTAAGTAAAACTGAACTGATTTGGGCCTTTTTTCTTATTAGGCCAATAATTCTTCTCCTACACTTTTCAAATCCCTTGCTGTCTGCTGTAGGATTCAAATGACTCAACCTGTGCATTTCATGTCACTTGTGAATCATTAGGCATCACTTAAGAGGGTTTGCATCACTCCATGCTCATCTTTGTAATCCTAACCTAATTTGGGAGTTTGGCCAAACAGTATCCAGGCTTCATTTAATTTCCTTTACCTTCAGTTATTTATCTGTCACTGAATTTTCCAGGCACTTCCCATTGGGGTGAATTGGAAACACACAGTGGAAAACATTGCCTCTCAAGGGAAAAATTTACATTTTGCTCAAGTTTGTTTGTTTGCTTTAAAAACCAACACTCAATAGACACTGTTTGAGGAGAAGAAGACTGATTAGAAACAGAAACATGGCTCAAATATTTCCCTTTTTTTATCCCCCCAACAGATTTTGCTTGAGAACAACACAACAAAATACAGAACATATTTTACTTGTGACACACTGAACACTGCCTCATCAAAAGATTGTGAGCTTGACACCTCTTGTCCTGCAGCAGCTGGGCTCTCTGGAGAAGAATTCCTCTTCTACTTTTGAGTCATGGTCTATCAGGCTTGTTAAAGGACTCCAGGATATATTTTTAGAGATGCTCTTTGGAATTCTGTTATCCCTATTTTTTTGCAGCAAGCTGGCACTTTTGCAAGCTCCAGCAAGGGATCATAGAATCAACCAGGTTGGAAGAGACCTCCAAGATCATCCAGTCCAACCTAGCACACAGCCCTATCCAGTCAACCAGACAATGGCACTAAGTGCCTCATCCAGGCTTGTCTTGAACACCTCCAGGGACGGCGACTCCACCACTTCCCTGGGCAGCCCATTCCAATGTCAACTTCTTCCTAACATCCAGTTTCAATCTCCCCTCTGCCACTTTAAACCCTTTGTCACTCATCCTGCCATTACAAGACCTTGTCAATAGTCCCTTCCCAGCCCTTCAGATACTAGAAGGCTATTCTAAGTTCTCCTTGAAGCCTTCTCTTCTCCAGGCTGGAGAACCCCAACTCTCATAGCCTGTCCTCATAGCAGAGCTGCTGCAGCTCTCTGAGCATCTTGGTGGCCTCCTCTGGACTGGCTCAAACTCTTCCATGTCCTTCTTGTTTTGGGGGTTCCAGAACTGCACACAGGACTCCAGGTGGGGTCTCAGGAGAGCAGAGCCAAGGGGCAGAATCCTCTCCCTTGCCCTGTTGGCTACACTGCTCTTGCTGCAGCCCAGCACACAGTTGCTGTCTGGGCTGCACTCACACTGCAGGCTCATGTTGAGGTTTTCATCAACCCAGACCCCTGGGTCTTTTTCCTCAGGGCTGCTCTCAGCCATTCCCCACCCAGCCTGGAGTTGTGCTTGAGATTGTGCTGACCCAGGTGCAGGACCTTGCACTTGGCCTTGTTGAATTTCATGTACCAAGTAAAATGTCTCCCATATTCCTCATAGTTCTGGTGACTCCAAGGAAACCTTAGGCACCATAGATCATGTCACCTGGGCCCTTATCTATTAGCCATAGCCATGGCACTTATCTGTTTTCCCACTCTGGGCACTGTGATAAGGACAAAGGCCCTGCTATCAGCAGTGCTTTAGTGGGCATTTTTATGCCCAGTAGGATACACATTGATCTTGAACCAGCCCTGTTTGCCTGAACTCCAGAACTGGCAGTCTGTGGCCATCATTTCAATCTGCTCAGCACTCTCAGGTGTAGGGTGCCCTTTTGCTAATTTTAAGGCATGTAATAAAAGACAAAATTAATTCCTTGTCTGATTTATGCCCAAAGCCACCATTCCATGTTCTCCCAGCTGAGATTTGATTGGGTTTCACTAGACTGTTTCCCACAGAAGCAGATAATTTTATTCAGGTTTAAGTGTTTCTGGTTTTGTCTGGGGTTTGGGCTTCTTTTGTCATTGTTGTTGAATAGCTGAGAAATGCTTTCTTGTATTTGTCTGTATGGAGCTATGCAAACAAACCCAAAGAACATCCCTCTTTTTAAAGTAAAAAAGGCACAAGTTTTGCATAGACAAAGCTCTTCTGTAATTCTTTTCCTTCGCTCTTGAAATTTATTGACCATCCTGTGCCATTAAAAGCTATTGTCATGAGATGCTTTTGAAAGATTTGTCTAGCAAATTATTTACCTACCCAGATTCTTGCTTTTAGTCATAGTTCCAGCCTAGCAGCTATCACCTATAAAGAAAAACAGACTAGACATGCCTAGATGAGCTGGCACATCCTACTTGCTGCTTCCAGAAGGAAAGAAAATATTCCCCCATGCTCTGTTGATCCTGCCTTTGAGAACAGATAGGCTTAAGGATGTGACTGGGAATTAGCAAAGCCAGGTTCTGCGAGGTCAGATAAGAGAATCAGAGAATCAACGAGGTTGGAAGAGACCTCCAAGCTCATCCAGTCCAACCTAGCACCCAGCCCTAGCCAGTCAACCAGACCATGGCACTAAGTGCCCCATCCAGGTTTTGCTTGAACACCTCCAGGGATGGTGACTCCACCACCTCCCTGGGCAGCCCATTCCAATGCCAATCACTCTCTCTGCCAACAACTTCCTCCTAACATCCAGCCTAGACCTTCCCTGGCACAACTTGAGACTGTGTCCCCTCCTTTACAGACGGATTGTAGAAACACCTCTTGTGTTGTTAGGGTCAGAGCCTGCACCCAGCCTGCATTAAACACATGTGGCCTGCCTCCTGCTGCAGTGAGTCCTCTCTGCTCTTTAGACTTTTCTGTCACTTCTGTCACTTAGAATCATAGAATCATAGAATCAACCAGGTTGGAAGAGACCTCCAAGGTCATCCAGTCCAACATAGCACCCAGCCCTATCCAATCAACTAGGCCATGGCACTAAGTGCCTCATCCAGTCTTTTCTTGAAGACCCCCAGGCACGGTGCCTCCACCACCTCCCTGGGCAGCCCATTCCAATGCCAATCACTCTCTCTGTGAAGAACTTCTTCCTAATATCCAGCCTATACCTACCCTGGCACAACTTGAGACTGTGTCCCCTTGTTCTATTGCTGGTTGTCTGGGAGAAGAGGCCAACCCCCACCTGGCTACAATGCCCCTTCAGGTAGTTGTAGACAGTAATAAGATCACCCCTGAGACTCCTCTTCTCCAGGCTAAACAGGCCCAGCTCCCTCAACCTCTCCTCATAGGGTTTGTGCTCCAGGCCCCTCACCAGCTTCGTTGCCCTTCTCTGGACATGTTCCAGCACCTCAACATCCTTGTTTCCTTTTAAGGGCTTGGACTTAATGGAGAGGGTCCACAAAAATTATCAGAGGGCTGGAGCACCTTTCCTATGAAGACAGAGTGAGAGAATTGGGCTTGTTCAGCCTTGCTGTCATGGTTTGGGGGGTTCCAGGATATCCCAGACTCCCTTAAAAAACTACAGAGCCCAAGACCCATGGCGGGGGCCAAACCAGTTCCCCCCAGATAGCATAACTATGTTATTCAATCCCATCACAGGATATTAGGGGTGAAAGGAGACCCAAGGAGATCATCGAGTCCAAACCCCTGCCAGAGCAGGGCCATACAATCTAGCACAGGTCACACAGGAACACATCCAGACAGGCCTTGAAAGTCTCCAGAGAAGAGGACTCCACAACCTCTCTGGGCAGCCTGTGCCAGTGCTCTGTGATGTGACCCTTACAGTGAAGGAGTCCCCTTGGTGTTGAGCTGGAACCTCCTGTGCTGCAGCCTCCATCCCTTGCTCCTTGTCCTATCCCAGGGAGCAGTGAGCAGAGGCTGTCCCCCTGCTCCTGACCAGCCCTCAGATGAGCAGCAAGGTCAATTTGCCTTTTCAGCTCTGCAGATGGATTCTTATCTGGTAACTCTGCAAGCAGCACCCTGTGGGCTGTGGCCTTCAAGGCCTGTGTGCTGCAATGGATGTGGCCTGCTTGGGCCTCGTGCAGACAGCGAGGGGTGGGAGAAAATGAGCACAGGTGGGGCTTAGGTTTTGTGGTGGTTTTTGGTTTCCCTGGGGAGAAAGGTTTTAGGAGAATTCTCCTGTATCCTGTATCTGTATCAGATGTTAAGGATTTATGTATGCAGTGTCTTTTCCTGCATGTTTTTAAGTACAAGGGAGGTTATTCTGCCCCTGTTCTCAGCACTGCTCAGGCCACACCTGGAGTGCTGTATCCAGTTCTGGACCCCTCAATTCAAGAGAGATGTTGAGGTGCTGGAATGTGTCCAGAGGAGGGCAATAAAACTGGTGAAGGGCCTGGAACACAAACCCTATGAGGAGAGGCTGAGGGAGCTGGGGGTGTGCAGCCTGCAGAAGAGGAGGCTCAGGGCAGACCTCATTGCTGTCTGCAGCTACCTGCCAATCTCTCTTTCTGTGAAGAACTTCTTCCTAATGTCCAGCCTAAGCCTGCCCTGGTGCAGTTGGAGACTGTGTCTCCTTGTTCTGTTGCTGGTTGCCAGGGAGAAGAGACCAACCCCACCTGGCTACAGCCTCCTTTCATGTAGTTGTAGAGAACAATGAGATTTCCCCTGAGGCGTCTCTTAGAATCATAGAATCAACCAGGTTGGAAGAGACCTCCAATCTCATCCAGTCCAACCTAGCACCCAGCCCTAGCCAATCAACCAGACCATGGCACTAAGTGCCTCATCCAAGCTTTGCTTGAACACCTCCAGGAACGGTGACTCCACCACCTCCCTGGGCAGCCCATTCCAATGCCAATCACTCTCTCTGCCAACAACTTCCTCCTAACATCCAGCCTAGACCTCCCCCAGCACAACTCTTCTGCAGACTAACTCAGGCTTCAACTCTTCCTTCCATATCTACCATCCCTGATGTTCATAGGGGTTCTCCCAGCTAGAGAGAAGCGCCTGAAACACTTTTTAGCATGCTGCAGATGTTGAAGAAGCCAAGAGCAGCATGTACCCCAGCTGGGCACATCCTAGCCAGCAAGTTGCCAGGGCCCGGCTCATGCAGAGCGTTCTCCCTCCCTGCCCAACGTGAGGAGGAATGGCATAGAAAGTGACCATTTCTTTAAGGTTTGAGATCACAGCTTGCAACTAATTATAGAAATAAATAACTAGTGACTGAAGCCATCTGTTCTTTATTTGGCAGTGCCTTTCTTCTTCATGAGATTAGCACACCTGCAACCCACACTTTGTCCTGAGGATGGGTCACTCTGCCCTCTAAACCACAGACGAATTGCTGGAGCGCAGGCAACCCTCTGGAGATGTTGCTACTTATCCTCCATCTCCTCACCCCCAGGGGAAGATAATTAATATGGTCAATTGAGTTTCATTAGTTATTCAGGTTGAGGAACAGCAGTGACTAGGAAGTGTAGTAAATAGTTATTTATCGCCATAGTTTGAACCTCATTACAGGTGCACAGGGTGGAGGGTTTGGCTCCAGCGTTCTGACAGCCAGGCTGGATCCTCATGGCAGAGCAGGAGCCTCACTGGGTGCTTGCAGGGGACAAGACATGCACCAAGCATCAGAGTTTGCAATGAGGATTCCAATGGGTGAAGCATGATGGCATGAGGGACATTGAGATGCTTGAGCATGTCCAGAGAAGGGCGACGAGGCTGGTGAGAGACCTTGAGCACAGCCCTACGAGGAGAGGCTGAGGGAGCTGGGATTGGTTAGCCTGGAGAAGAGGAGGCTCAGGGGTAACCTTATTGCTGTCTACAACTACCTGAGGGGAGGTTGTAGCCAGGAGGAGGTTGCTCTCTTCTCTCAGGTGGCCAGCACAGAAACAAGAGGACACAGCCTCAAGCTATGCCAGGGGAAATTTAGGCTGGATGTGAGGAGAAAGTTCCTCACTGAGAGAGTCATTGGACACTGGAATGGGCTGCCCCGGGGAGGTGGTGGAGTTGCCATCCCTGGAGCTGTTCAAGGCAGGATTGGATGTGGCACTTGGTGCCATGGTCTGGCCTTGAGCTCTGTGGTAAAGGGTTGGACTTGATCTGTGAGGTCTCTTCCAACCTTGGTGCTACTGTGATACTGTGATGAGGTTACCCCAATATCGACCCCCTCTGCCCACAGACTCATCGTTCTGTGAAGCCTTCCCACAGTACTGCCTCTTCCAAGGGTTTCTCATCTCACAGCAGAAGAGGCTGGGATGGGCATAACCTAAACCCACACCATTAAACAAGAGTTTCCCCATCTCTTCAATGGGGTTAAAATCAGGGTGCAACGGAGGAATATTCCATTTTTCTCTCTTTTTTTCCCTTCCCTGCTCTCATATTTCCCTTCTTTTAATCTTTCACATTGAGGTGTTCTGTACAACTGCAATCATGGGAATGAATTTTAAAAGGATTATTAATTTTACTTTTTTTTTTGTTCTTTTTTTTTTCTAACTTTTTTTTTTTTTCCCTAGTTTGACTTTTAGCTTAAGTCAAAAACATTTCAGGTCTTTAGAGCCATAATTAGACATATTGTCCTTAACCAAATGCCAGATAATTTGTACGCACTCAAAGTAAATCTTTTGTGCTGGAAAGGTAGGCAAATATTGAAATATGTAATGAAAAGGAAAGGAGGCATTAATAATAATAAAAAAAATTACAAACCCACACAACTATTTTAAATCTTTTCAATTACTTTCTCTTCTCCCTCTCATTAGTGAACATTTTAGTTAATCTTGCATGGAAGAAATCCTTGTTTCAGGATCTCTGTGTGTCTTTCTCCCTCATTTCTTGAAGATGATCGGAGGGTTGGAACATCTCCACTATGGGGACAGGCTGAGAGAGTTGGGGGTATTTAGCCTGGAGCAAAAAGGGTTCTGAGGAAACCCCAGAGCAGCCTTAGTGCTTGAAGAGGGCCACATGAAAGCTGGGGAGGGCTTTTTTTTACAAGGGTTTGTAGTGACAGGATAACAAGGAATGGATTTAAGATGGAGATGGGTAGATTTAGACTGGAGACTAGAGAGAAATTCTTGACAGTGAGGGTGGTGAGACACTCGAACAGATTGCCATGGAGGCTCTGGATGTCCCCTCCCTGGATGTGTTCAAGGCCAGGTTGGATGAGGCTTTGAGCAACCTGTTGTAGTGGAAGGTGTCCTGCCCATGATAGGGGGCTTGGAACTAGATGACTTTTAAGGTCCCATCCAACCCCAAACCATTCTGTGACTAACATTCAAGTTTCAAAAGGTGTTTACAAGTCACAAAGACCCAGCTACTTTTAAAAGTCATATCCTATCATGCTGAGAAAGGACTTTCTTTCTTTATTTATTTCCCTACCTTTAGCTGAGAGGCAGTTTTCTTCTGGCTAAAAACATTCAAAGTAAGTGCAGCACTTTGGGAAATAGCACATAAAGGGACTTTAGCAGGAAGGAGAAATGAAAAAGGATGGAAGAGTGGAGCAGTGACAGAGGTAGTCAGAGAATTTACAAATTATTTTTTCTGACAATGTAGACAGCTCTAGGAGGCTGCCTTCTCTTTCAAGATAAAGTCACTTGTCATTCTGTTAGAAAAAGACAAGGCAAGTGTCAGGAGTGATTTGAAATGTAAAGTATTGTTTTTAGCTTCCTTTCCTCTCATTATTGTAGTAGCAAAGTGCTCTGTGCTGATGAAGAGGCTTGGAATCCCAGCAGGTAGGGAGGGCTGCAGGACCAAATGGGCTCAGAGATTCCCAGAGCTGGGATAGATCATAGACAAAAAAATAGGATTTGAGGAACCAAAATATTGAAGACACGGAGCAAAAGAGTAAATCGGTATCAGGAATGAGGGGAGAAGGGGATAATCTGTAGTGCTGATTAACTCAATAAATACTGCCAGCATATAAGGACAGGGAGATGAGTGAAAAAGCTCAGCATCAGGGATCCCCTAAGGGCATGGATCTACACAGATAAGGAACTATCAGAAGATGCTCAAATCAAAGGTGTCAATTCATCAACTATTTTCCTATCACCTCATTTGAGTCCTTTCTGTCTCTGTTTCCAGGCTTTCAGCACTAGATTTCTTTAGTGCTCTTGCTGCACAAGAAAGGAATTCTCTTCCCAGACGACTCCTTCAGGAAGCTCTCCTGTCTGTCTGGGCCGAGGCAATCCCAAACACAAATCCAGGCAGGGCAGTGAGTGGCTGGAGAGCAGCCCTGAGGAGAGGGACTTGGGGGTGCTGGTGGGAGAAGCTCAACAGGAGCCAGCAGTGTGCACTTGCCGCCCAGAAAGCCAAGCAGAGCCTGGGCTGCAGCAGGAGAAGTGTGGCCAGCAGGGCCAGGGAGGGGATTCTCCCCCTCTGCTGTGCCCTGCTGAGACCCCACCTGGAGTACTGCATCCAGTTCTGGAGCTCCTGGGACAAGAGGGATGTGGAGATGCTGGAGTGTGTCCAGAGCAGGGCCAGGAGGATGCTCAGAGGGCTGCAGCAGCTCTGCTGTGAGCACAGACTGAGAGAGTTGGGGTTGTTGAGTCTGGAGAAGAGGAGGTTCTGAGGTGACCTTCTTGTGGCCTTCCAGTATCTGAAGGGGGCCTACAAAAAGCTGGGGAGGGATCACCCAGTGGCAGGACTGGGAGGAATGGAGTAAAGCTGGAGGTGGGGAGATTCAGACTGGAGGTGAGGAGGAAGTTGTTCAGCATGAGAGTGGTGAGAGGCTGGAATGGGTTGCCCAGGGAGGTTGTTGAGGACCCATGGCTGGAGGTGTTTAAGGCCAGGTTGGCTGAGGTTGTGTGCAGCCTGCTCTAGGGTAGGGTGTCCCTGGGCATAGCAGGGGGGTTGGAACTGGCTGCTCCTCGTGTTCCCTTCCAACCCTGACTGATTCTATGATTCTTTGCCAATGTTCCTTGGAAACATCGCAGGAATACAATGTGTAGCAGTCATGAAGCAGCAGTGCTCTGTGTAGCTGGGGTTTGGTTTTTTCTGCCCACATTCCCTGACAATTTCAGAGCTAGCCTCCTATCTGCATAAAAATGCTGAAAGTCTTTTGTTCTGGCCACCTCAACTACTCCACCTGCTCGCTCTTTTTCCAGCTCCTGCTCCCAATGCAAAGGAAGTTTCAAACCAACTTTGTATTCTGTGCCAGGCTGCTGCAAGCCCCAGCTGCTGCAGATATGCTGCTGATAGACTCTGAAGCCCAACGGCACAAGAACATCCAGGCTCTGGAAAAGTTGGTTTCCAGCTCCCCCTGGGGAACACACTCCCTGCTATTCTGTGGATGGCAGCAGGGGTTGCACAGGCAGGTAGTGCTTTGATGTTCACTTTCCTTCTTTAGCCTCTCCCTGTAATGGCTGCAGTTAGCAAAATAACACCGGTGGCAGATAAGCATCTGGTAACCCATGGCAACCAAGTTCCCTTAGAAAATGGTCTTCCGGTAATTTCATAAATGAACAGGCTTCTTGTTGCTGTTGTTGTTGGAAAAGAAGGGAGGAAGAAAGAGGACAAAAGAATAAAGGCACCTGAGGTGTTTGTGTACAGATGTGTGCCCATGCCAGCGTGGACACGGTCCACAGGCTTCAGCGAGGGATGCTCGCCTGCATCCGCCCGACAGACAACATCGGCTTGCACACCTGTGGCCACCCTTCTCCTGCCTTCCCATCACTCCACTCAGGGTTTAGGGGTCTGGAAAGCTGACCAACGATTTCTTCCAAATCACACCACAGCGACGGCAGGCAGATGCTAACCTCCCAGACAGAGAGGACCAGGCTGAGAGATGAGATCAGGCAGATGTACAGACAGGCCGGCAGACAGGGAGATGGGTATTTGTGCAAGTTGCTGTTACAAGATGAAACTGATTATATTCCATTCTGGGTTTGATTAGATTGCATAAGCAGACAGACCAGCAGAAATGAGCTGCCTGGTAGAGCAGGACATTTAAGTAAAGGTCAGACAAAATTGCCCTGGAAACTGGTAGATGGAGCAAAGTGTGGAGGTGGAGCTGTTAGGGCTGGCTGCTGTTAGAGAGACAGGAAAAGTGTTTAATTGCTAGAATTTTTGAAAGCTTTGTACATGCCTCATCTCAAAAGTGCCCTATGCAGTATCCACACTGCAATGCTCACCTTACAGAAACAGGAACACCATAAGCACCCCAAATCCTCAATGCACAGCCACAAACACCCCAAGCCCTGACTGTGTGACCACAAGCATCACCTACTGACCATCCCTTGAGGTATCCAGCTGACCTGAGACACAGAGGGAGGAAAGAACAACCTGAGGTGGCAAGACCAACCAACAGGAGAATTCTCTCACTGCTCTGAAATGAAAGTGTTCAACAAAGCCAAAACTGTAGTGGAACAGACACTCTTAGGCTGTGTTGACAGCATCTGTATTATTTTTTCATATACACTTTTTATACTTTTTCCTCTTCTAATTTAACTTTTCCTTTAAATACATTTTTTTTTCCAGCAGGCCAAATAATTGGATTTTTCTTTGTTAAAAGAAGGGAACATAAATTACTCCTGTTGGGTGCAGATTAGGTTATGGGATTTCTTTTCTTCTGTCACCATCAATGCCCCAGTGTCAGAAAGCTTTAATATTTAATGCATTCCTAATTAGTCTCCATTGGCCCAGGGCACTTAACAAAACCTGACACCAACCATCGAGTCAAGTTCATTTAGAGAGCACAATTACCCAACCATCATTTCCATACCGCAGCTGGATTACCCATGAAATTCCCTTTCCCAGCCCCCATCCTTGCTCCCACCTTCCCATAGTCGCAAGTTAATTACAAAAAAAAAGGGAGAGAGGATTTGATTCCAGTGACAGAAGATACAAATTATCTCATTTGGTCAGGGCAATGACATTTCCAAGACTCCTTTAATCGCTGAGGAGCTCTGCTGCATTGAGCGGCATTTACCGAAGGATATCGCTGCTTGTGTCACTCTGCTGCCTTGATGCCTCGTTGCTTTGCATGCTCCAAAGAGCTGAAGTTCAGTCTCTCCTGAAGCACAGGCTGAGCATCTAGGGATGCAGAGGTGGGGTGGAAATAAGTATCTGGAAGGGAAAACTAACTATAACTTGAAATAATTGTTTGCCCAGGGACACTTAGCCTTCAATCAACAGGCGTGAGATAGGGCACATGCAGGGATTAGGTGGTGGTAATAGATGGCAAAGACAGAGACAGCAACAATGATCAGGAGAATGAGCCATGCAAAGAAACCAGGGGATGAAGGGAGAGGTCAACTTCACTGCACTGGAAGCTGAGCCAAAGCATAGGATATCTAAGCTCTGCAGCTTTGGGGACCTAACCCTGGTGCAACCTAGGTGTGGCTTTTGATAAATCCAAGAGAAGCAAGCTCAGAGACTGTTGGGAAGCACAGACCTTTTGCTGTGTCAGCTCTAGGGACACTAGCAATGCAAAGTTCAGATTCATTAAATCCCATCTAGAGAAAGACTTTGGCTCTTTGCCCCAAGGAGCTCTGGGTATCACTGAGCTGGAGAAAACAAAAAGCAGCAAAGCAATGCACCAGGATTTCACTATTCTGGAGTCCAGTAACCCAAACTCCACCAGCCAAACACCAACCTCCTCTGCTGCCAGCTTATGTTGCTATCACAAGGGTCTCTGTGTGGTAAACTCAGCCTAAAAATTGTCATTTAAGCAACAAAAAAATGCTGTTAACAGAACTTTGTTGAGGGAGATGTTAATACCACTGAAACCAAACTGCTTTGTGGGGGTGCATTGGCTTGACCTTCATTTTCAAAGAATAACCACAGGAGCCTTCTTGTGGATGATATCAACAATCACAGAGAACATAGGAGCTGTAAAATCTGTCACCCCATGACTAATTTCAGTGACAACAACAAATGCAAAATCTATGTTGCCTGCTGAAGGATAATTTAATTTGAAACCTTAAAAAATGGCCAGTTAAAAATATCTGTAATATGAATTAATTAATATTTGCCATCAGTTTCCTCCTCATGCTTCCCACTCTGCTCAGTGAAGATGAAACCTACCACATAGTTGTCATGGGTCAGGGCTGGGCTGGCCATTAAATGAGGGACAGATGTTCCTTATGAAACCCTCTCCCTTCCAGATGGAACAGGAAGGGAATAAGGGAGAGAGACTGATGGGTTGGGAAAGATGCTAAACCAGCCAGAACAGGAATAAAAATGATTGAATGAAATAGAGACAAATAGGTACAAACCAGTATGGAACCCAAGCCCTGATGGCAATGATGTCTCCATCACTGCTGATGCTGGGGTAAGGTACTGGGGAAGTCCAGGCTGAATACAGTGCAGATGGGTACTGCATTTAGGAGTTAGATTCTGGAACTGAATTCAGGAGCACAGGGGTGAAAGATAGAATGGGCAGAGTGACACCAGCCGCTGAAGAAGCAGCCTGACTCTGATGAACCCTCAGCTTTGTACTGAATGTGAATCCCTGGGATGGAATCGCTTGTTGGCCAACTTAGAGTCACCTATCCTGTCTGCCTCTCCCTGCAGGTGCCACCTCTGACTTCCTTCACCCCAAGATACAACACAAGATGTGGCAGTGCCCTTGATCTGCACAAGAGCAAGTCTAAGCAAGCCATTCTGCAGCCCAGTCCTTGGCAGGAACTGTCCCAATCAGCTTCTCCTTGCTAGAAGCAGCCCCTGGCTGTGCAACCTGCCTTGAAGTGCAGGAAGTTGCTCACCGAGCAGAGGCAGAGCTAGGAAGTGTCTGACCAGAATTAACTCTGCTCTAGCTCAAAGCAGGCCAAGTACACAGTTTGAAGTTTCAAGATGCCAACTTTTAAATAGCACAGGCAACTCCAACGTTTGCAGCAGAGCCTGTGGTCACAAACCACACAGTGCTGCTGCTCCTCAAACACCGGCAGCCTGACACTGCAGTCGGTGCAATCTGATGTGTTGGATTCAAGCTCGTTGGCTTGGAAATTTCTTCTTACTACTGCCACACAGATTTTTCTTAGGTTCTAAATTCTCTTTTTTTTTTTCTTTTCTTAGTTTTCTTTTTTTCTTTTTTCCCCAAGAACAATCACCCAGCTCTCCTATCTGCCTATATCTGTTCAATATGCAGGAAATAAATCCCTTCACAGCTTCTAAAGCTTCTTAACCCAAGCACTAAGGAAGCCCATTCAGTGAAATTATGACATGTCTCTTCAGCAAGTGAGAAAGAACCACTTGTTGTTGATCCTGTGTATGCATCTTCATCTTCCTCAATCAAAAAGGCAGCAACTGAAGGGTTAATCTGGATTATTAACTTGTTAGACTGTTGATCTGCCCTGGGGCCATTGGGATCTTAAATAGCCAACAGTTAATTAAAAATAAACTGACACTTTACTTTAAGGATAGTTTTAATAACCATTTATAAATGTTACATTAAAAATTCATGCACTGTTATCAACTCCTGCTAAGGATTTACAGCACAATGGAGGTGTTATGAATGTTTTATAGCTTCTGTGGAAAACCTCTTCCTGAACAGAGATTTTCAGAGGTCTAGATGTATTTCCAGAGGTGCATCATACACACCCAAGACAACAGCAGCATGACAAATACAAGATGCTAGGGTTGAGTATTATGTCCAGCTCTGGACCCCTCCATTTCTTTAAGAAGGATGTTGAGGTGCTTGACTATGTCCAGAGAAGGGCACCAAGGATGCTGAGGGGGCTGGAGCACAGCCCTACAAGGAGAGGCTGAGGGAACTGGGAGTGTGCAGCCTGGAGAAGAGGACGCTCAGGGGAGATCTCATTGCTGTCTACAACTACCTGAAGGGACGCTGTAGCCAGGTGGGGTTGGGCTCTTCTCCCAGGCAACCAGCAACAGAAGAAGGGGACACAGTCTCAAGCTGTTCCAGGGCAGGTTTAGGGTGAGTGTTAGGAGGAAGTTCTTCACAGAAAGAATGATTGGCATTGGAATGAGTTGCCCAGGGAGGTGGTGGAGTCACCATCCCTGGAAGTGTATAAGAGGAGGCTGGGTGAGGCACTTAGTGCCACAGTTTAGTTAATTAGAAGGTGTTAGGTGATAGATTGGAGTTGATGATCCCAGAGGTCTTTTCCAATCTGTGAAATGTAGACTTTGCTCTGCAGTGTACATGACCAACATATCAGAAGCCCCAAACGGATCAAGAAAGTGTTCCAAAATGCCTTCTGGTTTCTATTCTAAAGCAGCCCATCCAGACATGTCCTTTAGGAAGAGCCATGCAGCACTTCTGCATGCGATGCGCAGACCGGATCGGTTTTCTCAGCCGCTACATCAGAACCCCCAGGAGGGTCACAATAAACAGCTGGGGGCCTCTGAAAGTGCAGAAAATATGATTACAATCTAGAGCAGAGAAAACAACCTAATGCTCCAGAGCAATCTTCATCAGCCTCTCCAAATGCATGCACACACAAGCAAACAGGCTCCCAAACACATCCGCCTGAACACAAACACATCCTGGCTGTGCATGTGTATAAGCTTAGCACAGGGAGATTTTTACTCCTGTCTGCTGCTGGGGAGAGCCAGCAGAAATGTTGTGCTTTGAATAAGCAGACTTGGACCTGGAAAGCATTTGGAACTCATGCTGTTGAGTCGGGGGTCCTGCATCTTCAGACTGGAGATTAGCAGGAAATTCTTTACAATGAGGATGGCGAGACACTGGAACAGGTTGTCTGGGAAGATTATGGAGGCCCCCTCCCTGGAGGTATTCAAGGCCAGGCTGGATGAGACCTTGAGCAACCTGGGCTAGTGGAAGGTGTCCCTGCCCATGAGAGGGGCACTGGAACTGGATAATCTTTAAGGTCCCTTCCAACCAAACCATTCTATGACTCTATGATTCTGTGATTCCTGGCTGTGATTGCAACATGTCATCCCACATTTCCATAAGGAAAACTTTCTTTCTTGTAAGGGTGATGGAACAGGCTGCTCTGAGAGGCTGTGCAGACTTCTCTAGAGACTTTTAGTATTCACCTGGATGCAATCCTATGTCACTTGGCTTTGGGTGACCCTGCTTTAGATGTGGGGTCAGACTAGATGATGTCCAGAGATCCCTTCCAACTCTCACCATGCTGAGAGTCTGTAATACTATGATTTCCAGAGCCTTCCTTCTCCATCTGCCAGGATAATCCTTCCCATTCATAGTGGGCTTGTACAGATAAACCCATTAATGTGTGGGAGGTGGCAAGATACTACAATGATAATTGCTACTGAAAAGATTCTGGATAAGTTGAAGGTCTTATTGTCTTTATTAGCCATTTTGAAATGAGCTGCCTTTGACAACGTTGCTGCCCCTTTTGTTTCAACACTCTGCAAGCACTGGCATGATTGAAGTTGGCTGTCTCCATGCTTATGAAAGATAAATTTAAGCTTATGGTGACTTGCTTATCTGTGCTACTTGTAGCTCATCCTGCATATCGTGCTGGAAATGATATTAAACAGGTGAGATGCTGCATGCTGAAAGGAGGGCAAACTGGCTGTCAAGGCCCTGTGGGGCACCTGGGTGCAGAAGTGATTAAATCCACAAAGTCAGAGCCTGACCACTTCTTTGTACTTAATATCTGTGCAAACACAGGTCCTCACAGGTGGAGCACCCTTCAGACTCTGCAGCCAGCCACCAATCAACCCAGCATTGACCTTGCTTTGTTTTAGCTGGTTGGTTGTTGAGGTTTTATTTTTCTCCCCTGTTTTGCTGAGTTTCAGAAGAAGGTTCTGTGAGCAGTGGCTGTACAGCCTGACAAGGAATAGGTTAAAAATTAATGACAAATACTTGGTGTCAAACAAGTGCTAACCTCTAATTAGGGTAATTGATAATTCAATGTTCGAAGGCAGCAGATGCCCTCAGGCTGCTCTGCAAACACCCCTGAAGAAGAAATAGGGATGAAGCAGGCTTTTGCCCAAGTTCAGCTCAGTAAATTTGCACCCTTAAAAGCAGCCAAACCAAGGCTGGAGTTTGTCCTTCTGCCTATAGCTGAGCTATAAGCCTATAGCTGAGCTATATTCTTTATAGCTCATATATGTTATAGAATCGTAGGATCACAGAATGGTTTAGGTTGGAAGGGACCTAAAAGCTCATCCAGTTCCAATCGCCTGCCACAGGCAGAGACACCTCTCACTAGAACAGGTTGCTCAAGGCCTCATCTAACCTAACTTTGAACACCTCCAGGGAGGGAGCAGCCACAACCTCCCTGGGCAACCTGTGCCAGTGTCTCACCACCCTCACTGCAAACAACTTCTTCCTAACATCCAGTCTAAATCTCCCCTCTGCTACTTTAAACCCATTGCTGCTCATCCTGCATTACAAGACCTTGTCAATAGTCCCTCCCCAGCCCTTCTGTAGCCCCCTTCAGAAACTGGAAGGCCACTCCAAGGTCTCCTCAAAGCCACCTTCTTCTCCAGGCTGAAGAGCCTCAATTCTCTCAGCCTGTCCTCATAGCAGAGCTGCTGCAACCCTCTGAGTGTCTTCATGTTGGGGGTTCTGGAACTGTACACGGTACTCCAGGTGGGGTCTCAGGAGAGCAAGGAGGGAGAATCATTTCTCTTGCCCTGCTTGCAATGCTTGTCTTGATGCAGCCCAGTGCTCTGAGCAGCCTGATCTGGTTGAAGATGTCCTAGTTTACTGCATGAGGGACAGACTAGGAGACCTTTAAAGGTCCTTTCCAGTCCAAACCTGTCCATGATTCCATGATTGTATATTCCTGGTAGGATCTCTCAAACACTCCATTCTCCTCTCTCTCCTCTTCTAGAAGTGAGGGCAGACCCAAGAGGCCAAAGCTACCCAACTGTAAAAGCTCTCTGATCTATGGGACAGTCTGGCTTGGCCACCTCTCCCCTGCAGTGGCATATGGTTAAGACTTGGCTCCACCATCCAGCTGCTCCAGGCACAGAGCCCAACATGCACCCCACACTGCCCAAAGCTGGCAGGGACAGTCAGCCAGCAACCCATGCATGGCACAGGGCCAGATCCAACACCCCTTGAAGGAGATGAGAAAACGTGGGCTGCTGTTTAGTGGCTGACAGGCACAGAGCTCCTTTAAAAAGCTGTCCTCTTCATTCTCCATTCCCACTCACTCTTCCTCTGTGCTGCTCTCTGAAATATTTTTGTTCAGGGCAACTTCTGCTTTCTTCCAGTGATGACAGTTTTGTTCTGGTGGAGTCGTGAGGTTCACTAAATATAGTGAAGGGCTGCTTCTGCAAGGACTTCAAAAAGCTTGTTTCACTTGCTTGCTTCTTTTCATCCTTTGTTGTCCTTGGTTGTGTTGGACTCCCAGTTGCTACCCAGCCTTGTCTGCTCGATTTTTTTGCTGAGGACTCAGAGGCAAACACAGTCAAAATCTACATGCCACCACCACATGCTCTGAAGGAGTTTCATCTGAAGATACAGAGGCTGCTGTGTGCATGGGCAGTCAGAGGATGCACATTCCATATACACACTCACAGGCTTCCAACTGCTTATGGCCACCCTGACCAACACTCAGAGAAAGCCTCTTTGGGCACTAACAACCATCTCTGCACACACACATCCCCCTACGTGCAGAGAGCACTTGGTCATGCTACAAAGCACTTTCTCACTGGGAGTCCCATTTTCAGCCTTCATGCATGGGACTTGCTGCTTTTAGCACTGTCTGTCTGTCCTTGAGTCACTCATTTCCACATGGAACAATGCAAAAGCCAATGGGGTGACAGATGGAGGCTATGAGGATGAGGCTGAGCTCTTTTCAGTGGGCCAGTGACAGGACAAGGGGCAATAGGTACAAACTGTAACACAGGAGGATTCACTTGAACAGGTGTACACCTGTTGGAGGGTGGGAGAGCCTTGCAGAGAGACTTGCCAGGCTGGATGGGTGGGCAGAGGCTACTGGGATGATATTGAACAAGGCCAAGTGAAGGGTTCTACACTTTGGCCACAACAATCCCAAGCAGGCAGGTGACAGAGTGGCTGAGATCAGACAGGCAGAAAGGGACCTGAGGGTGCTGGTAGGTAGCAGCTGAACATGAGCCAGCAGCGTGCCCAGGTGGGCAGGAGAGCCAATGGCATCTTGGCCTGGCTCAGAAACAATGTGGCAATGAGGACAAGGGAGGTTATTCTGTCCCTGTACTCAGCACTGCTCAGGCCACACCTTGAGTACTGTGTCCAGTTCTGGGCTCCTCAATTTGAGAGATGTTGAGGTACTGGAACATGTCCAGAGAAGGGTGACAAAGCTGTTGAGAGGCCTGGAGCACAGCCCTGTGAGGAGAGGCTGAGGGAGCTGGGGGTGTGCAGCCTGCAGAAGAGGAGGCTCAGGGCAGAGCTCATTGCTGTTTACAGCTACCTGCAGGGAGGATGTAGCCAGGTGGGGTTGGGCTCTTCTGCCAGGCAACCACCAACAGAACAAGAGGACACAGCCTCAACTTGTGCCAGGGGAAGTCTAGGATGGATGTTAGAAGGAAGTTGTTGTCAGAGAGAGTGATTGGCATTGGAATGGGCTGCCCAGGGAGGTGGTGGAGTCGCAGTGCCTGGAGGTGTTCAGGAAAAGCCTGGCTGAGGCACTTAGTGCCATGGTCTGGTTGATTGGCCAGAGCTGGGTGCTGGGTTGGACTGGATGTGCTTGGAGGTGTCTTCCAACCTGCTTGATTCTATGATTCTATGATTTAAGGAGAAAGTTCTTTGAGGGTGATGCAGCACTAGAGGAGACTGCCTAGAGGGGCTGTCAAGTCTCCTTCTCTGGAGACTTTCAAAACCCACCTGGACACACTTCTTTGCAACCTGATCTAGGCAATCTGATCTAACTGCGTTCGGAGGGAGATCTCCAGGTGTCCCTTCCAACCTCTACCATTCTTTGATTCTGTCATTCTATGCACAGTGCTGTGTGTTTCTCTCCTGCACATCCACTTCTACTTCCTTAGGAAAGGGTAAGAAAAAAAAAAAAGAGAGGAAACCCAAAACAAACCCAAACCAGCACACTGCTTTGCACTGAAACTGTGCCAGGACATCCCATCCCTCCCCAGAGTTATCCCCAGCCTTGTAGCTATTGCCAGCTCCTGGCAAATTTCACAGCACGCCGTTCATGCTCTGACTATGCTATAGCTGCTGTTAGCCAGGGGAAAAAAAATGGTGGTTTGTAGATCCAATTTGCAGGTTTTACACTAAAACTGAAGTGGGCTACAAAAAAGCTGGGGAGGGACTTATTAGGCTCTCAGAGAGTGACAGGACTGGGGAGAATGGAGCAAAGGTGGAGGTGGGGAGATTCAGACTGGAGGTGAGGAAGAAGTTGTTGAGCATGAGAGTGGTAAGAGCCTGGAACAGGTTGAGGCCCCATCCCTGGAGGTGTTTAAGGCCAGGCTGGATGAGGCTGTGTGCAGCCTGCTCTAGGGTAGGATGTCCCCTGGCCTTGGCAGGGGGGTTGGAACTTGGTTGATCCTTGTGCTCCCCTCCAACCCTGACTGATTCTATGATTCTAAATCCTGAGGAACGTGATGCTTGCACATCTGCCACCAGACCCAGACTTCTGGTGAGTCTGTGTGCACGGGTGCAAGCAGTGATGAAGAGGTTTCTCACACAGCAAAATGCACACTCCACAACCTCCTGAGCCTCCTACCTGGGCCAATTTGCTCTTCGTATTATTGCCACGGGAGGATTGTTGCCATGTGTTCACTCACCCAAATCTCCCTGCAGCATTTTTAATCTAATCTTCTCTGTAACTGCAAGGTGAGGGTCATTTATAGCTATTTTTCATAAGAACAATATTTCAACCCGAATAATAATAATAATGCACAAGGAGAAAAAATAGAGAGAACTTGGGAACTTGTTGGAGAGGAGAAAACAGTCAGGAACGAAGCTCAGAGACTTGTCTCCCTCTGCTGGCCCCCCCAGACAAGGCAGAGAAAAGTCAAACTCCTTTATAAGGAGAAAAATACAGCTCCAAACATGATCTGATGTTTGCATTTTCTCTCCAGGCATGCACACACCTCTGAAAGGGGTTTAGAGAAAGTCTCTGCTTCATTCTTGCACATGTCACAGAGGAACCAGCAGCAGAATGCACCTACCTCTTTCTCTCTCTCTCTCTCTCTTTTTTTTTTTCCCCTTTTATTCCCCAAGGTAAGATTGTTCCCTACTGCATATTTCCTAAGGATCTATTTTTCAAAGCCCCAGCTCCATATTTCCTTCTGAGCTAATGGATCTGTCACTAGCCCCACAGCCCTCCTGCAGACCTGCTTCAATTCAGCAAGCAGCATCGCTGCTATGTTCTCCTCCAAAACCCAGGCTCACAGGGAGAGGCTTTTTGGCTGACCAAGAACAGCAGGGAAGGCTCTGCTGAGCTTCCTTGTAAATATTCTTGGTGTGAGGAGGGGAAAGGAGAGGTGAGGAGCAGTTACATCATGGATCTGATTTCAGGATGGAGCCTTAGAAGAAGAAACACCACCTCTCTCTGCAATCTATCATTCCCAAATGAATTCTATGTCTTGTGAGCCCATGGGTGGATCTGACTTCAAAGCTGCCCCTCCTTTCAGCTGGAATTTGGACAAGATGACCTCCAGAGGTCCCTTTAAACCAAATTATGTTATGATTCTACCTTGAATATGTGCCTTGGGGGTGAGGGAAGGGTGGAGATTGGTGTGAGGAGGGGAAAGGAGAGATGAGGAGCAGTTACATTACGGATCTCATTTCAGGATGGAGCCTTAGAGGAATAAACACCACCTCCTTCTGCAATCTATCATTCCCAAATGAATTCTATGTCTTGTAGACCCGTGGATGGCTCTGACTTCAAAGCTGCCCCTCCTTTCAGCTGGGATTTGGACAAGATGAGCTCCAGGGGTCCCTTTCAACCAAATTATGTTATGATTCTACCTTGAATATGTGCCTTAGGGGTGAGGCAAAGGTGGAGATTTATTAACTACAGATTCTCGTGAGAGAAGTTTCAAACTCCAAACTTAACCAGTCTGGATCAGAAGCTGAGACAATCTGCAATTATTATCCCTGTCCTCATACTTTCTTGAGCAGTATACCACACTACACTGCTAATATTTATCACTTGAGAGCAACCATGGTTTGTTTCTTCCCTAGGTACAAATCTTTGCTGAATTATCTGGATCTTAAAACATTTTCTAAGTGTCCAGGATTGTTTCTTAGAATCATAGAATCAAGCAGGTTGGAAGACACCTCCAAGCTCATCCAGTCCAACCTAGCACCCAGCCCTGGCCAATCTACCAGACCATGGCACTAAGTGCCTCATGCAGGCTTTGCCTGAACACCTCCAGGGATGGCAACTCCACCACCTCCCTGGGCAGCCCATTCCAATGGCAATCACTCTCTCTGACAACAACTTCCTCCTAAGATCCAGCCTAGACCTCCCCTGGCACAACTTGAGACTGTGTCCCCTTGTGCTGTTGCTGGTTGCCTGGCAGAAGAGCCCAACCCCACCTGGCTACAGCCTCCCTTCAGGTAGTTGTAGACAGCAATGAGGTCTACCCTGAGCCTCCTCTTCTCTAAGCTAAACAACCCCAACTCTCTCAGCCTCTCCTCACAGGGCTGTGCTCCAGGCCCCTCACCAGCTTTGTCACCCTTCTCTGGACACGTTCCAGCACCTCAACCTCTCTCTTGAATTGAAGAGCCCAGAACTGGACGCAGGACTCAAGGTGTGGTCTGAGCAGTGCTGAGTACAGGGGAGGAGTACTCAACACTGGTGCTTTCTGCTCAGTGCTCTGCCCCTTGAAATCTGTTAAGAGTGGTCATCTGTAGCAGAATGCACTCTTTAAGAATGTTCCCTGTGATGGGTGATCATCTGTATTGCAAACAATTAGGGCCTTTCAGTAGCTTGACTCTCCAGAAATTACTTTCCTTTTATTTTTTTTTTCCTTTGGAAGGGTTGAAATGTTAAAGGAAATCAATGCTGCTAAGAAAAAGGCATCATAATTTGCAGGGGTAAGGGCAAAGATGGTCATTTTTAGCCAGCACAAAAACAAAAATTGCTATCCCCAGCTTAAGGCTTATTGTGATGAAGTTGTTCTTTTTTCCCAATCAGAGCCCCATTTGTGCTGGAGACTTCACAAGTATACTGGTTTACTTGAAGATAAGAGCTCATTGGCATTTATACTCACATGCCTGAGGGGAAGCAGTGCAGAGTCCTTAGATTATCTCTGTAACTGCAGGGGGAAAGAAAAAAACACTGAAGATTTTGCCATTTATTTTGCTCCTGCTTTTCAGATGTTGTCCCATTCATCTGCTGTCTGCCCTATAAAGTTCTTGGTCTTCACATGGGAATGCAGCCACCTTTGGAAAGAAAAATGGGCTCGTTCTGACAGCCCTACTCTATGCGACTATATTATATGAGGACCAGGCTGCCTGGAGAGGTTGTGGCATCTCCTCCTCTGGAGGCTTTCAAAAACTGCCTGAATGTGTTCCTGTCCATCTTGATCTATCTGGCAAAGCCTTCTGTAGCCAAGAGGTTGGACTACATGACCATTGGAGGTCACTTCCAAGCCCTGCTATGCTGAGATCCTGGAATTCTTTGACTGTAGGATAGAGGAGAAGAAAGGGGAAAATGTGCCCATCTCTTCCTGAGGAGAAAACAGTAAATAGACAAAATGGGAAATAATGGGAACAACAGTGCAATCCTCACTAAGGAAGGAGAGGAGGATGAATGACCAGCACAGGTAGGGAGTGGATGTTATGTTGGGTACAGAAATTTTCAGCCTGGATCATAGAAGCTGGAGCATCCACAGGCATTTTCCGAGCCATCTGAGCGAGCCAAGAGACGAAAGCAAGCCAACTGCAAAGGCTTATTTTAGACTTCCACCTCCAGCAGGCAAAGCTTTAGGGGGTTTCAAATCAAACCAGGATGGAAATGAGTGTTTTGTTCCAAACCAGGTCAGCCAGACGCCATCAACACCACAAGGTGGGGTTAGTCCAGCGTAGATCCGCTGCCGGCGAGCGCCAGGTAGTGAATAGCAATCGCGATCCCACTTCCCCCAGCAGTTTCTCCATAGAGCTTTCTCATTGACCCAGCGCAGTTTAGCTTGTGAGATGTGATGAAATCATAGCTGGAGGGTTTATGGCAGTGGCTGCAGGCTATTAAAGCTCAGATGCCATCCTTAACTTGTGCTGTGGGCTCTTCTTTATTCATGGCATGACAGCCAGAGGATGAGGTGTCAGGCGTAACACTAACGTTTCTTGGCAGCCATTGGTTTGTGCTGCTCACAAAACTTTGCCTCATTTAGGAGACAATTTGTGTATTTATAATTAATATGGATTAGATATTATTATCTATGCAATATGGCAGGCAGGCAGTTTGGAGAGGCTAACAGCTGTTCAGCAATGCAAATGATGCACACACAAAGTACAGTTGGTAATGGGGTATTAGCAGCAGAACACACAGAAGTTCAGACCCAGAGGTTGTAAAGAGAAACAACCACAGCATGGCAACTTTTCCAAGCTTTCCCTGGATGTGCAGCTGAGGTATAGGGAATGAACCCAGGCTCTGGCTCCTCCTGTCTTCTCCAGGGTCTCCTGTATTCTCCAACTGGTCTTACTGTCTGCAGCAGTTATGAATGAATGAGAAAATAGCTCAGCTGGCCTCAAAACAACCATCTAAGCTTTCTGTGCTTGCTGCCAGCCAAAAGAACCCCCCAATGCTTTTGTGGGCACCTGCAGTTTTTGAAGAAAGGCATTCAGTCTGATGAACATTTGGCTGGGAAAGTTTGGTCCACTCTGAAAATAATCCCCAGGGCAGGACATGGCTCCAAGGCCTCTTTGCCCATGCTTTGCACAGTGGAAAAGATGCTGCAGCTTAGATGGGCCTGGAGGGGTCAATCAGAAGCCACAATGTGCTCACTGGACCCTCCTGGGCAGCACAGGCAAAGGAGATCTGGATAAAAGTGCTTGTCTCTCTGCACAGGCAGTAAATCCAAGGCACTCTGGACAAGCTGCACTCGCTCTCTCTGCACCTCATGGAGCACAGCACATATTTCTCTTGAGGAAACCCTGGGTGAAAATCCTGGCTCTATTTTTCACTCCTGTCACAGAGGCTTCTGCTTTTCCACACTGAGTTCTGCCAACGAGATGCCCTATGGTAAGGTTTCTCCCCAGAATTCAGGCTCAGCAATACCTTCAAAGCCCATTGCAGCTATGTCAAACTTTGCTCAGAGATTCCTGGGCAGCAGCAGTCTGTTAAAAGTCCTGCAAATTTCAGTTAGAAATGCTGTGCCTTACAGGACATCAAAACAAGACAGCCTCCAAGAAACCAGGGATCAGTGGTTGCTGTGGTTGTCGTGGTTGTCAGGTCTGCTTATCCCTCAAAATCCAGAGCCCTGCTCAGGAAAAAACATGCCTCTTCTGCAAGAGATCTCCATGGGTCTGTGTCCTGCTCTACCAACACCTCTTGAGAAGAACTTCTGTGTAGAAGCAAGGAGACACTTTCCTTAACATAAGCTCCCATGAAGCAGAGCACAGGGAGGACCTGCTCACCTCCTGATAAGAGCAACATATTCATCTCCTCCCTAGCATCATGCGAGGGATTGGGAGAAGAAAGTTGCCATCCCTGCAGCTGGGAAGTCTTAAGAGAAGTAAAAGTGAGGCAGACAAAGCCCCCCAGCTCCAGCATAGCCTCCACCATATGGGTGATGAATGCAGTGAGGTTTGCCACCAGAGCTGACATAGCTCCTCTTGTGCTTGTTAACTCTGCCTAACTCTGTAAAATGTACTGACAGGAGTCCTGTTAGCAGAGCAAATCCACACCAGCTCCTCTGCCAATATCCCAGTCAAGAGCAAAGCAGTGAGAGAGAAACAGGACACCACGGAAAGGCTTTGGTTTTGCACTTCCAAATCAGAACTCACTCAGAAAGAGCTAGCTGGAGATACTAAAGTGGGGTGAAAGGGTAGAGGGCAACAGGAGAGATGTAAAAGCAGAGAAAGGCAAGTGAAAATTACATCCATTTTCAGGTCTTAGCTTGCAGAGGACACATAGAGTAATAGCATCACAGAATCACTTCAGCTGGAAAAGCCCTCTAAGTTCATGAAGTCCAACTGTGGGCCAGATACCACCGTGGCCATTAAATCATATCCCTGAGTGCCATGTCCTCACATTTCTTGAATACCTTCAGGGATGTTGAGTCCCCCACCCCCCTGAGCAGCCTGTTCCAATGCCTGACCACTCTTTCAGGAAAGACATTTTTCCTAATATCCAACTTACACCTCCCCTGGCACAATTTCAGGTCATGTCCCCTCATTCCATCACATATATCTTCATGACTCAGAAGCTGTCATTGCCTATTTCCTTCCCTGAATCCTTCTGCAAGGTTTACCTGAGCTGTGGAACCCAGTGACTCCTCCTCTGGATGACAAACAAAAGCCTCTGGTGTGTTTTCCATCCCAACTTGTATCTCACTGCACAGCAGAAGGAAGAACAAGACATTTCCCCAGTGTCATAAATAAGGCTGAGCTTCCTGACAGCATAGAACAGGGCTGACTATTGCAATATTTAATCTGCTGGGTGGGCAATTCATTAACACAGATATCTAGAGCTTTAATCACTCTGCCAGGCTGCCATCTGCTTCCCTCATGCTCCCTCTTGGCTTAGGCCAGCTCTCAATGTGGGAGGGGATGGTTTGAGAGAGGCACTTTGGGGTCTGTGTCATAATTAGTTGTGTGTGCAGAGTTTGATGATGATGCCATGAATCCTACCACACATGTGAAACCAGAGTGATCCTGCTTGTGCTCTGAGAGAGGGCTGGAAGGGCACAGGAGGTCCCAAAGTTTGGTTTGACCTCTGGGATTCAGCTGGGAACAGAATTGATCAGGGGAGCTGGATCCCCTAACCTTGCTGCCATGTCAGCAGGGTTTATGGAAAGCATCTGGCAGTATTTACAGAGATGTTATTCACAGATATGAAACCAATTCATCTCATCAGATCTCTTGCTGTGATTCTCAGTGGCAATATTCCTCTCCAAAAGCTGAGCTCTTCTGTCCTGTGTACACCCTTAAAAATTACATTGCCCCCTTTTGGGTCACTTCTGCCAACAGCTGAAAACAGGACTTCAGAGTTCTGAGAGAGGTCTGGTTTCAGTCTGATAGTCACTTCATCTTCTTCACTTAGCTATACCTTTGTGCCCCACCTGGTAGGACTGAGATGTGGCTTGCTATGAGGCTTCCTATTAGTGCAAAGCCTGCTCTTTCCCAGGGCATGCCCAGCCAGCAAATCATAGCATCATAAAATCATAGAATCAACCAGGTTGGAAGACACCTCCAAGCTCATCCAGTCCAACCTAGCACCCAGCCCTGGCCAATCAATTACACCATGGCACTAAGTGCCTCATCCAGTCTTTGCTTCAACACCTCCAGGCATGGCACCTGGACTCTACCACCTCCCTGGGCAGCCCATTCCAATGCCAATCTCTCTCTCTCCCAACAACTTCCTCCTAACATCCATCCTATACCTCCCCTGGCACAACTTGAGACTGTGTCCCCTTATTCTGATGCTGGTTGCCTGGGAGCAGAGCCCAACCCCACCTGGCTACAACCTCCCTTCAGGTACTTGTAGAGAGCAATGAGGTCTGCCCTGAGCCTCCTCTTCTCCAGGCTAAACACCCCCAGCTCCCTCAGCCTCTCTGAATCAAGAAGAAAAGGGCCATCATGGGGTTCTTTTTCACCTGGCCATGTACTGTACTACATGGAGGAGAAGATACCTCTCCCTTAGAGATCTGAAGTAAAAGTTAGAAACATAGAATCAGTCAGAGTTGGAAGGGACCACAAGGATCATCTAGTTCCAACTCCCCTGCCATGGGCAGGGGCATCTCACACTAGATCAGCCTGTCCAGAGCCTCATCCAGGTAGTTAGGTTTGTGAGCCTTCTCTAAATGCTACACCACCACACCAGCACAACATTGGCTGTGGACTGAGCACTCTGTGAAGGACAACTCTTTCTTATACACTAGAAAATTCTCTCTGCCATGTCTACATATCTATTAAATGCCTCCAGGGATGGTCACTCAGCAACTTGTGATCTTGCTTGTCACCTAGAGATTTCAGCTTCTGAGCCCTCTTGACAAATCTCTTTCCAGTATTCCCTTCCAGGTCAGGTATGGCTATATTTGGCTTCCTTTAGCCATGGTAAAGCACAGGATCACAAAATGAACCCGGTTGGGAAAGACCTCTAGGATCATCGAGTCCAGCCTGTCACCTAACCCTTCTAATTAGCTATCCCATGGCACTTGTTTCTCAAGCAGACTTGGGGTTGTCTATCCAACAGCTTACTTGTTTCCTGGAAAGTAAGAGCACTAAATTTAGTGCCTTGATTGCTTTTCCCCATTGACACTTCTCTAAGTGACTTGTGGCTCCCCAAGAGATAGGAAAGAGGTCCCGGAGGACAGGCAGCATCTCCTATGCCCAATACTGGGACTCAGACACAGACCAGCAAGAGGAGAGAGGTGTTCAATGAACTCAGATTCCCCTTGACAGACTTGTGAAGGCTCACCCAGCCATATGCCAGAGGAGTGGAAAATATAACTATATCCTACTGAATTAGGTACTTGAGTGCCAGGAAGATTAAGAGACTAAAGCAGAGAAGAGAATGGAAGGCAGTGGGGCAAGAGAGGGAGGAGGAAGCATTTCTCTGGTATTTCTACTTCTAAGGAGTAAAAGATCCCAATAGTGACAAATCAAACACGTTATCATTCCAGGGCAAGATGTTGTCATTTTTGCTTACTAAGGCTCCCAATTCTCTACCCACATTTTCCAGTAGTTGGCCTACATGAGGAGCAATTATGACTGGGCTGAACTTTGGGAGGAAAGGAACCTCAGGTGGCTTCATGCCCACTGGGCAGGGAATTTGGTTAGATTCGACTGAACATCCTTCTCTGGAGACTTTCAAGGCCTGTCTGGATGTGTTCCTCTGTGACCTGAGCTAGATTATGGTCCTGCTCTGGCAGGGGGTTTGGAGTCAATGATCTCTTTGGGTTCCTTCCAGCCCCTGACATCTGTGATCATGTGAAAGTAGGACAGATGGTCTTGGATACTGATGGAACAGGGATGAATTAGAGACCTCTTCATCCCTCAGAGACAGCAGCAAAGCTGAGTTTATGGAGATGGGTATGGGAAGAGAAGTGGGGCACATGGCTGAAAGCATCACTGGATGGAGCTCTCATGTTGTGGTGGAAAAGGCAGTGCAGGAATGGGTCAGAGCACAGGGTTCTGCCTTTACCTTAAGGAAATGGTTAATACCAGTTAACATTAGGGATGTGGAGTTTAGTTACATGACAGCTGGTACCCACCTGGTGTCAGGGAACAGGGGCAGCTGGAGAGCAGCCGGAGATGTGCTATCTCCCTACTCCTGGGTCTCTTCCCAGCAGCAAACTCATCTCGATGAACTCCCTGAAGAAACTCCACAGACACAAAGATTAAGGAAGCATTTAGCCAGCCAGGCAGGAGCACTGTCCCAGTGAGAAGTCCATCTTAACCAGTAGGGGTTCAAAACTAATTTGTCCCTTTAATTTCCAAGAAGTTGATGCCTTCAGTGCAGTAAATGAGTCTCATAAATGGAGGTCACAGCAGGGCCTGTTGTTTGCTTTTGCTCCTGTCAGGAGCCAAGCATAAGGGCTTTCACATGCCACTCTGCATTTCAAACCAGTAACGGCAGCCTGGGAGCCTTTAAGTAGGTCCTAATTAGCACTGATAGATTTCAGGGTGCTCTGAGGCTAGGCTGAGCAGCCTTTGCAGAGCTGGGAGGCAGTCTCCTTCATTGCTTGAATGACAAAAAGGTTCACTGGGACTTGTTTTTGAAACAGCTCAATAAAAGTGGTTATGACATGGCCACAGGCCTTGAATTAACAGCTGATCCAACAAAGAACAGAGGTAAAACAGCAACCAATTAATGTTTTTTTTTTTCTCCTGTGCCATCTCCAAAAGGCAAAGTTCCATAGAGCTGCAGGTTCAGATTTCAGCTGCTTCCCTGCATTTTCTCCAGCCCTGTGGTTCTGCAAGGTTAGGGGTGGTTCATACTAAAAAAAAGGTGCCAGGTCATAAATTCTTGGCACTTTTAAGCCCCACTGTGTTTGTTTGATAGTTTATGAACTGTTGCAGAATTATTATGATTAGGTTAAGTCTCAGTAGCTTATGCTTTTGACTTGGCGTGCCTCCAGCTGTTGCAAGTGTGTGTGGATCGAAAGGATGTGACCTGTGCATCTTTTACTCGTAGGACTATAACTCTGCATGGGCTCTATCCCAGTGGGGAAAAGAAATCCCAGGGAAGTTGGAAGAAGAGCCTAGCTTTTTTCCATAAGAATTCATAAACCCCAGTTTCCACAGATTTGTGTCACTGCTTCACCCCCAACATTATCCCCTTAGAGACATCTTGCTAGAGGCATTTGTGATCTTAATCACTCACTCTTTATTACCTCTGGCATTCCTCCACCCATAAAATCACAGAATCCTTTTTGCTGGAAGAGTCTTCACCAAGTCCAACCATTAACCCAGCACTGCCAGGCACCACTAAAGCATGTCCCTCAGCACCACATCAACATAGCTTTTACACCCCTCCAGGGATAGTGACCCCACCACTGCTCTCGGTAGCCTCTTCCAGGGCTTAACAACCCTTTTGAGGAACACTTTTTATTCCTAAGAGCTAACCTAGATCTCCTCTGGCACAACTTGAAGCCATTTTCTTTTGTTCTTGGGAGAGGAGACCAACACCCACCTCACAACAACCTCCTTTCAGGGAGTTGTAAAGAGCCAGAAGGTCTCCCCTCACCCTTCTTTTCTCCAGACTAAACTATCACAATTCCCTCAGCTGCTCCTTACCAGCCCTGTTCTCCTGACCCTTCACCAACTTAGTTACCCTGGATTGGGGGTAACATGTCTCTGGACGTACTCCAGCTCCTCATTGTCTTTCCTGGAGTGAGTGGCCCAAAACTGAATCCAGTGTTTGAGGTGCAGCCTCACCAGGCTCAAGAACATGGGAATCACTTCCCTGGTCCTGCTGGTCACACTGTTTCTGGTACAAATCAGGCTGCTGTTGGCCCTCTTGGTCACCTGGGCACACAGATACTTTTGTGTTCTTTGTCATCTTCACATACCCTCTAGATGCAGTCACTGCATCCTAAGGAATATGTGAAACTCCTGGATATGGGAGTATGAATAAATTCCTGAGCCATCATTCATCAGTCTGTGTTCAAAGTTGCTCTTGCACAGTAGCCACGGGCAAGTACCTGTTTTGATTCCTCTGTGCAAAGCACAGCTCTTCTGGGTTTGTCTGCCTCTTTGCAGGCTGCACACTCTGTGCGTGCCTGTAGGTCACTTGAAGCTATGGGACCCAGATTCATCTGTCCACCAAGTATCTGCAACAGCACAGCCTCCAAGCCCAGTTGGAGATCCTGTGTTACACACAGCAAATACACCTATGTCTGCACAAGTTCAGAGCAGGTGGACTGACTTTCAGGTGTGAAATAAACTGAAGCCCAACTTTCTGCAGTGGTACTAAGCAACAGCAAAAAATACAGCCCCCAAAACGTGTTGTGCTTGGAAAGTTAATGCAGGAGGGCAAAGAGCTTTATCTGCAAGTGTAAGGTCTGCAGGAATGAAGGAGAGGGAAAACTCAAAAAGACTTACATAGCTTAAGGGGGGGGGGGGGGTAAAAAAAAAAGGTCAGTTAAGAAGGGATTTAATTGATAATGGTTTAGATAATGTCAAGTGAAGTTTCTATTCTCAGCCCAAGTGCAGGTGATGAGGCAAAAGGACTACATGTAGAAATTAAAGAAATACCCATTCAAAGCTAAACTGAGCAACCTTTTGTCACACAGAGAACCATAAGCGCGTGAGAAGTCCCAGCAGGAGAGGTTCTCAAGGCAAAATAACACTGGGGGCATTCAGGAAATAATTAGCTGGCTTCCTGAAGGGAGCAAGGAGATGTGTGTGAGGAAAGGAGGAGTGTGTGAGAGGAGGGGGGGGGGACTGGAATAAGATAAGAGTCTAATAGAATGGATAAGGAACGAGGAGTCTTTAACTCGTTCCACACAGGGGGAAAGAAGTAAGCAAGTAAGTGAAGGCAGAAGCTCTGCCATGCTCAGATAATGATCTCCTCGGGAGTGGCAGTCCAGATCAGCCGTGTGAAACCAAGCTCCTGGCTCAGCTGCAGATGAACCATCCCCAGCTCACAGCATCAGCTCTAAGGGTGGCCACTTGCAGGACGAAGTGACCCATGGACAGCTCCTGATCCCTGCAGCCAGTGCACACATGTTGGTGAGTGTTCTGCTGTCCCAGCTCACAGTTATGTTGTTCAGATCATCCCCATCTGGGGCCCCCACTATGGCTTTGCAACACTTGCTGGGTTGATCCTCATGGCTCTTGCATGAACCCCATTTCAAGCAGGGTTAGCTGCATTTCTCACCAATATCTACTGTTACTGATACTGCTGCAAATCAAAGCATGTCTCTAGGAACAATCCTTCCAGCTCTTCATGAGATGAACCACTCATCTCAAGAGAGATGTTGAGATACTGGAACATGTCCAGAGAAGGGCAATGAAGCTGGTGAGGGACCTGGAGCACAGCCCTGTGAGGGTGTGCAGTCTGGAGAAGAGGAGGCTCAGGGCAGAGCTCATTGCTCTCTACAACTACCTGAAGGGAGGCTGTAGACAGGTGGGGTTGGGCTCTTCTGCCAGGCAACCAGCAACAGAACAAGGGGACACAGCCTCAAGCTGTGCCAGGGGAGGTCTAGGCTGGATGTTAGGAGGAAGTTGTTGTCAGAGAGAGTGATTGGCATTGGAATGGGCTGCCCAGGGAGGTGGTGGAGTCACTGTCCCTGGAGGTGTTGAAGCAAAGCCTGGATGAGGCACTTAGTGCCATGGTCTGGTTGATTGGCTAGGGCTGGGTGCTAGGTTGGGCTGGATGATCATGGAGGTCTCTTCCAACCTGGCTGATTCTATGATTCTGTGATTCTATTCCGTCTCAGACACCACATGTTGATACCAAGATTTACCCTCTAAACATATCTGCCTCTCTCAGCTGAGTCCAAACAGAGGTCAGACAACCATCACACCATCACTACCTGACTTCTGGATGGCTCAAACTGTGAAAGAAATCCTACCCCCCAAGCCAAAACTCCAGTGGAGGGTGTCTGCAGAAGAGCTTTGAGTTTTATGCCTGGAATTTCTTTGAACACATTGGTGTCCTTACCCTTTTGAAAGTACATCCTGATAATTCTTGTGCAGGAAGCTTCTGCCACAATTGCTCTAATCTCAGTAGTTTCTCCTCTCTCTCTCTTTTTTTTTTTTATTATAAAAGTGATAAATGATGATGCTTTTAAAATTAATTTCCATTCTAGCAGCTCATGACAGCCTCTTTGTCTGTGTTACTTGGGATACAGTTGAAAAAAAAAAAAAAAGAATTAAGAAAGAAATTTCCTGGGTTTTGTCCTCAGTGCTAACACACAAGAAAATCTAAAACAGTAAGGAAAAAAATGAGCGTGGCCAAAAGGTGCAAGAGCCACAAAAGGATATATTAAAGACATCTTTCTGTATCAAATACATCTCTGATTTTCTCCTTTCACAACTGTAGCCAAACTGAAGGATTGTTCTTTTTAAGAGAGCTTGTGGAAGGCTTCTGGGCTCTAACCTTGACATTCCCACGTCTCCTCCAAGCAGGTAGCAAACATCTTGCCCCAGCTGCTTGTCAACCTTTAATTGGAGAACTCACCTTTAAGGAGAAGAGTTCACTGTTTGGACCTATTCAACATGTAGTTTTTCAGCAGTAGCTGCTAACAAGGACACCAATTAGCACTAAATGTACTGGTGGCTTTTGCTATATATAAGTAGGGGTCCACTAGGAACCAAAGTGAGTCTGGCTCAGCATCTGACCTGACCATTTAGCTCAGGCCACTGAACAGCTGCCAGAGGCTAATCACTGCAGCCCGTCACCAGGCTCTGCTGGACCTGAACCACTGGCTGTGACATCCAGGTGCAGTCATGTTCCCATGACAGGCTTCCCCCATCCTCAGAAAGGTTCTTTGTCATTAGCTGTCCCTCCTTCCACAGCCTACCTCCAATCTCTGTCTGAAAGAGGCAATCTGTGCCAGGCTCTGCCCTTTCTTTGATGCAAGGTCCTATTAATGACAAATCCCACAGTGGTTTGTAGACTGCAAGCAGCAGTTTCTGTGAAGTGGCTCAGAGCTGCCAGATACTAACTACAGACTTACAGAATCATTAAGGCTGGAAAATACCTCTAAGATCCTCAACACGACACTACCATGCCCACTAAACCATGTCCAAAGTGCCATGTCTACATGGTTTTGAACATCTCCAGGGGTAGTGACTCCACCACTTCTCTAAGCAGCCTCTTCCAATATCTGACCACTCCTTCACAATATCCTCCCCTGGTGCAGCTGGAGGCCACCTCCTCTTATTCTATCTCCAATTACTTGAGAGAAGAAACCAACCCCCATCTCACTACAACCTCTTCTCAAATACCTGTAGTGAGCAACAAGGTCTCCCTTTAGCCTTCTCTTCTCCAGACTAAATCCCAGCTCCCTCAGCTGCTTCTCATAAGATCTGCTGTCCAGACTTGTCACCACTTTTATTGTCCTTCTCTGAACGCATAACCATAGATGATGTGAAGTCCAAAGATATGGGTCAGGCCACAGCCAGAAAGGGTTGTGAGAGTCTTACTTATATCTAGGTGGTCTAGAACACCTGGAACAGGATATTTGTCCAAGTCAGAACTGAGACACCAGTGCTAGAAGCCTACTTGCAGTCCATCTCTTGACAAACACACTTTGTCCCCTTGTCTGCTTTGATGAGGCCTTGTGTACTGTGCTCAGTTTTGGGCACCACAATACAAGGGAGATGAGGAGGTGCTGGAGTGGGTCCAGAGGAGGGCAGCAAAGATGGGGAAGGGTCTAGAGAATAAATCTTGTGAGGAACAACTGAGGGAGCTGGGGATGGTTAGTTTGAGGAAGAAGAGGCTGAGGAGAGACCTCATTGCTGTCTACAGCTACCTACAGGGACGTTGCGGAGAGGCTGCTGCTGGGCTCTTCTCACAGGTAGTTGAAGACAGAACAAGGGGGAATGGCCTCAAGCTGAGGTTGGGGAGGTTTAGATTGGACATTTGGAAAAGGTTTTTCATGGAGAGAGTGGTCAGGGACTGGAATGATCTGCCCAGGGAGGTGGTGGAGTCACCCAACCTGGACGTGTTTAAGGGTGGTTTGGATTGTGGTCAATAGGGATATGGTTTAAGGTGAATCTTGTAGAGTAGGGTTCTAGGTTGGACTTGGTGGTCCTGAAGGGCTTTTCCAAGCTGCATGCTCCTGTGATTCTGTGATTCTGTTGATCATTTTCTAGCAAGATTCTAAATCACCATTCTGTGATCCCAGGCTCAAGTCAATCTCCAGGCAAAGAAGCTTCCCACTTGTTACAGGTGTAGAGGTCCAGAGCAGATTCCACAGAGAGCAAACCCTTCTGCCCCAAATAGCCATGCATCTCTGCTGGAGGGCTTGAGGCAGCCCCTTCCCCACACACTTCCCCCAAAGGAGGGGCTACTCCAGATCACCCCAGCAGGAAAACACTGTCCCTGACCAGAAAGTGAATTTCCTCCCTTGCTGCTTTTCTGCAGTCTGCTTCCATCCTATTACAGCAACTAGCAAAAGCACAGCCCAGCACCAGATACAGCTCAGAAAAGGGCACTGGAGCCTAAATCATGCTCTCAGGCTGTCCCTAAGGAGATGAAGGGCAACAGGCCACTGTGGCTGCAGGCTACAGGTTAAAATGGACAGAAAGGCAGGAGAAAAGCTAGCAGCTTCCCCTGAGAGCCCTGCCAAGGGGTAAATTAATGAGGAGATACAAAGAATGGAGATTAGCATTTGGGCTCATTGAAGGAGAAGAGATTGCAGGAGGTCTGGAAGGGGACAGCAGAGAGTGTCTAAACCCTTTAATCTGGCAGAGAGCTGCTGTCTGGGATACATGTTCCAACCTGCTCCATGACACTGTGGATTGTGTTAGTCTTTGTTTTGGTTTAATTGGAGCTTTGCAGTTGCCCCTGGTCACTGCTAATTGCCTTAATTGAAATGGTGCAACTGGGAATACATCTCTGTGTGGGCTTCAGAGGAAAACACATCCTCGTCATTCCCAGCCATTGCCCAGAGAGTTTGGGCTGGATGGATGTGATGGCATCAGCTGCCTGCTGTGCTTTGGAAGAGCTGGCTGGAGTTATTGCAGGCTTAGAACAACCCAGCTTTAGGCTGCACTGCTTGCATTTGGCTACTTAAGGGATAGGGAGGATAGTAAAAGAGTGGAGCACTTGTGTGGTTCTGTGACGGTCACCCTGCTGAGGTGGGATCTCTGTCTGCACCCCATCTCCCTACACTCAGCATCTCCTCACTAGCTGGCTGAGGTTTGTAAATGCACCCAAGTGAGCCAGACCAGGAGCCCCTGTTTTGTGCATGGATATTCTCCAGGCTGAAGGCTGTGAACAGAGGTAATACTGAAAGCCTTAGCAATACTGTAAGGCATATTTGAGTGGAGAAAGTCATCTGTCTTCCCCACCTCAGAGCACCTGTGATCATGCCAAGAAACAGAGCACACAACTCAGTGCATCTCTGCGCCCAAACTGGAACTACAGAACATGGTAACAGGTAGTAGCATAGTGACAGATGTATCCTCTTGGCAGGTTCCTTCTGTTGTAACCAGCTGTCTATAATGGAGTACATCCTCCCAGAATCCCAGCTTGGTGGGAGGTGGAGATTATCTAGTCCGACTCCATTCTTAAAGCAGGTCACCCACAGCAGGTTGCCCAGGACCACAATGTCCAGGTGGGTTTGGAATCTCTCTAGGGAAGGAGACTCCACAACTTCTCTGGGCAGCCTGCTCCAGGGCTCCAACACAGAGAACAGGAGAGAAGAAAGAGAAGTCTGCCACTCCACCAGCTTGCTGGTGGCTCTTTATCTCTAAGCAGTCACACCAAAACTATAAGTTGAGTCAGAGCTGTCCTATACTTTGCAGTGAGAAGCTCAAGCTAAGGACAAGAAAGTTTCTGTACATGGCTCTCCCCATACTGGCAGCTGACTGCCTGGGATCTTCTAAGGACTTTTGTTCTCCCTTACTTCACAAAGAGACAAAGTGCTAAACTCAGGGCCATGGGATTTGCTTGTGCTGGTGACATGGGAGCTGTGCTGCTGTGACACCAGGACTAAATCCTTCAGTTCTTTCTGCACTCTCTATCAGTGCAAGGGTCTGGAAGATTGCACAGATTTTGGCAGCAGGAGGAAGATTTGGCAGCCCAAGAAGCTGCATCACTTTGAGTTAGTTTATAAGAAGCTGGACAAGGAGAGAGTCCATTTAATTGAAAGATGTAATTATCAGGTGTTGGAGGCAAAGGGGCTCATTAATTTCTAGCACATGCTGTTGACTGAGTTGTCCTCATTTTCATTTTTCATCCCATACCAAGGCTGAATCCATGTTTCAGAGAGGCTGGAAGACATCAGATTCAGATCACTGTTTGCCTTCTGTTTGTTTTATTTTCCACAGGGCAGAGGTTTTTCTTTAGCCAAACAGTAACCACTGAGAGCCTGGTCCTGCCCTGTGTTGCATCAGCAGAAGAGCTCCTGTGGGGGTCTTGGCAGGATTTCATTATAGCCTGGACCCAGAGGACTCACAAACCTTCTGGTAACAGTGCAGACTGGGCTAAGGTGGAAGGTGATGGATTACACAAGCCACATCTTATGATGGAAAGGCAGCTATGAACTCCCTTAACACGTCTCTTCTCTCTCCTTTAACTTTAAGGCTTATATTCAACCCTGAAATAAAAAGGACCATGACACTTAGAGAATACAAGGGCTCCTGCAGGAAGGACTTCCACAGGGCTCCTGTGAGAGGTTGTGGCTGCAGGCTAGAGGTGCCCTTTGCCATAAAATCCAAGTCTCATACTTACCTATCCAGATTTTCACACCCATGCCATGATATGCAAGTCTCAGACTTATCCATTCAGATTTTCACACCCATGCCACAAAATCCAAGTCTCAGACTTATCCATTCAGATTTCCACACCCATTCCACAAAATCCAAGTCTCAGACTTATCCATTCAGATTTTCACACCCATCCCACTACTACTCCCTGCTCACCTCTGCCCCGGGCAGAAACTGAAACTACCCTGCCTTTACCCTCCTCACATTGGCATTCCCCCCAGCGTGCCAGCCTGCACTTAGATGCATGATTTATTTAGCACTGGATTACAGGGAGGCTCAAGGCCAGCACTCCCTAATCCGTCACCATCCCCGCCATGGCCATACACAAACATTTGTTTTAGCTGCCTCAGCATCTCGGGCTCTTGAAGAAGGACTCCCATTAGCTAATTGCTATAGCAACCACCAGTCAGGGCTTGAGCTTTACTTTTCTTTTTCCTTTTTATTTTTTGCAAGGACTCCTCTCCCTGCTGAAGAGCACTGGCATTGTCAAGTGATAGATATTTATAACTTAATAGAACAGTGGCACGTCTAAGTTACACCGCTGAAACGCATCGCAGCCCGAGTGGCTCTGTTATTTGTTTCCTGTGCTGAATAGCAGCAAGTGCTTCAAGTTGTTGCCCTCACACACCCATAAAAAGAGGGGAAAAAAGGGGATGGATAATTGTTGCTCATATTTATAACAATTGGAGTCAGAGTGCCAGGGTGCAAGGAAGTCTGCTCTCAGCAATGTCACCCAAGATGATCGTGAGGACCATGTTCCCTTCTCATACGCTGATTGTGAACGTCTGTTTGAATTGGGAAATGGAGGTCTGGGGCTTGGATGAACGAACTGATTATGCCAGAGATATTTTTGGCCCCAGCTGGCTGAAGTTTGATGAGCTAAGATATGAGCACGCTAAAAGATGTGGAACCAACACAAAAATAATGAGTAAGCCCTTTGAAATCACCGAGCACAAATGCAAAGCAGGAGATGATCCGTCTTTAATGCACCATGACACACACTCAGAGAGTTTGAATTCTGCCTTGTCTTACTCTTTTCTAGGCAAGGCCATGTGGAGATTTATTCTTCTGCACAAGCTCCTCAAGGAGCCATAATGCTCTGGAATACTGTGTGCAGTTTTGGACTCACCAGTTCAAGAGAGACAGGGACCTGCTGGAAAGAGTCCATGGCAGAGACATGAGATTGACTTTGGGAGCATCTCCCATGCAAGGAGAGACTGAGAGCCCTGGGTCTGTTTGGTCTGGAGAAGAGAAGGTTGAGAGTAGATCTGATCAATGTATACACATATGTGAGGAGTGAGTGTCCATGGCTGAGGCAATTCTCCTTTCAGTGGTCAGCAGCAATAAGCCAAGGAGCAACAGCTACAAACTGGAACAGAGAAGGTTACACCTCAACATAAGGAGAAACTTATTTAGAGTGAGGGTGACAGAGCCCTGGAGCAGGCTGCCCAGAGGTTGTGGAGTCTCCTTCTCTGGAGACTTTCCAAACCTGTCTGGGTGCGTTCCTGTGTGAATACCCTAGGGGATCCTGCCTTGGCAGGGAGGTTGCACTCGATGGTCTCTGGAGGTCCCTTCCAGCCTCTAAAGTTCTGTGATTCTGTGACTCTACATTTGCCTTTGTTGAAGTGCATCCCTGTTCCTCCATCCTCCCTGGGTGTCAAGTGGATGGGGTTAGTCTCTTTTCTCTGGACAGCAGCAATAAAGAGCAACAGCTACAAGTTGGAACAGAGGAGGTTTCACCTCAACATGAAGAGAAACTTCTTTACAGTGAGGGTTGCAGCCACTAGAGCACAGAGCACTGGAGGGTCAGAGAGCACTGGAATAGGCTGCCCAGAGAGGTTGTGGAGTCTCCTTTCAAAACCCACCAGGGTGTGTTCCTGTGCAAACTACCCTGTGTGATCCTGCCTTGGCAGGAAGGTTGAACTTGATGATCTCTGGAGGT
This sequence comes from Pogoniulus pusillus, assembly GCF_015220805.1. Lineage (NCBI taxonomy): Eukaryota > Metazoa > Chordata > Aves > Piciformes > Lybiidae > Pogoniulus > Pogoniulus pusillus. Next base: position 5,299,265 of record NC_087298.1, on the reverse strand, counting down.
CCCTTCCAACCTCTAAAGTTCTGTGATTCTCTGATATACCTAGTGCCTGCTGGGACAGCTTGGAGAGGATAGGGCAGGTAATCACCAGGTATGGCCTTTCCTCATGGAACTGCCACTGATACACCAAACACATAGGTGTGCATGTGTCAGATGTCTCTGCTAAGGAAAAGAGTAGAAGGTGAAACCCTGTTGATTCCCCAGACATTATTGAGGTTGGTACAACACAGTCATCTGCAGTGTCAAGGCTGAAGAGTGCTGTAGGTCAGGCATGTTTGCCTAGAGCCACACTGAGTCTCATTCCATGGATAACTGCTCTTGTTAAGCAGATCTTTGGAAGCAAACCCGAATGCAAGCACATGTCACCAAGTCAGGGGCACAGAGGTACAGGGCTGCAAGCACCCCCTGAGCTAGAATGGGAGCTGCAGAAGAGCATCATGTGGACAAGAGGAAAGCCAAGAAGAAAAGCTCCTCTTGTGAGGGCTGGAAGAGAGGCAGGAAGGCCAGGGTGTGAAAAACAAAGCTGTGGCAAAACAAAGCTGAGGGCAACATGAATCAGGTGGTATGAGAGGACAGAGGATAAGAGGCACCTGTGTGGGCTGCACTGAGAAAAAACATAGAATCACAGAATCAGAGAATGGTTTAGGTTGGAAGAGACCTCAAAGCTCAGCCAGCTCCAACCCCCTGCCATAGGCAGGGACACCTCCCACTAGAACAGGTCACTCAAAGCCTCATGCAACCTGGCATTGAACACCTCCAGGGAGGGAGCAGCCACAACCTCCCTGGGCAACCTGTGCCAGTGTCTCACCACCCTCACTGCAAAGAACTTCTTCCTAACATCTAGTTTGAATCTCCCCTCTGCCACTTTAAACCCATTACTGCTCATTCTATCATTAAAGGACCTTGTCAGTAGTCCCTCCCCAGCCTTCTTTTAGGCCTCCTTCAGATACTGGAAGGCCACTACAAGGTCTCCTCAAGATCTTCTCCAGACTGCAGAGCCCCAACTCTTGTAACCTGTCCTCATAGCAGAGCTACTGCCGCCCTCTGAGCACCTTTGTGGCCTCCTTTGGACTGGCTCCAACAGTTCCATCTCCTTCTTGTGCTGGGGGCTCCAGAACTGCACACAGGACTCCAGGTGGGGTCTGAGGAGGGCAGAGCAAAGGGACAGAATCCCCTCCCTTGCCCTGCTGCCCACACTGCCCTTGCTGCAGCCCAGCACACAGTTGCTGTCTGGGCTGCACTCACACTGCAGGCTCATGTTGAGCTTTTCCTCACTCCAGCCCCCCAGATCCTTTTCCTCAGGGCTGCTCTCAGCCATTCCCCACCCAGCCTGGAGCTTGGGATTGTGCTGACCCAGGTGTAGGACCTTACACTTGGCCTTGTTGATGGTCATGAGGTTGGCCTGGGCACACCTCTTCAGCCTGTCCAGGTCCCACTGGATGGATCCCTGCCCTCTAGCAAGGCAGCACACAGCTTAGTGCCATCTGCACACTTGCTGAGGGTGCACTGATTCCTCTGTCCATGTCAGTGACAAAGATGTCAAACAGCACTGGTGCCAACATAGACCCCTGAGGGTTGCCACTTGGCACTGGTCTCCAGGTGGACATTGTGCCCTTGATCACCACTCTCTGCATGCCACCATCCAGCCGATTCCTTATCAGCAGTGCTCCACCCATCAAGTCTGTGTTTTGTCCAGCTTGGTGAAGAGGATGTTGTGTGGGACAGAGTCAAATGCCTTACTCAGGCCCAGGTAAATGATGTCAGCTGTCCTTCCCTTGTCCACTTTTGCTGTGGACCTCTAAGTTCAAGTCTAAGCTTCAACCAAGCACCTCCACAACCACTAAAACATGGCCCAAAGTGCCATATCTATATGCTTGTTGAAGACCTCCAAGGCTGGTGACTCCACCACCTCCCTGGGCAGCCTGTTTCAACACCTGAGCACTCTGTCAGTAAAGAATTTTTTCCTAATGTCCTATCTAAACATCCCCTGGGGCCACTCGAGGCCACAATCCATGCTGTGTGGATCTACTCCACTGCAGCAGAGCCTCTAGTCAATGGCCACCAGGGTGGAAATCAAAGAGCCTTCTAACACAAAATGTAAACTTCTGTTCCTCTCCTCTGTGACCAGATTCAGCTCCTCATGCCTCACTTTCCCATGGTCTCAAAGCCTGGATTCCATGATGCTGTTAGTGCTTTGCTGATGCCAGGCTGGTGGGGTGTGGGAATCCTGCCATACCCTCCTCTCTCCAGGGAGACAAGCAAAGCTGGGCAAAAGCAGAGCTGTGACTGGACCATGGATGGAGACCAAAGTGCAGTGACATGGGATAAGGTGAGATCCTACCTCAAAGGAGAGTTGTTCCTCCTCCTGGATGCATTCTGGGATAAGGCCCAGTTGCTCCTCTCATAACACTCTGCTCACAGCATGAGGCCTCTCACTGCACATCCTTGGAGGAAACCTCAGGTAGACCATGAAGGGCCATGAAGATGGGCTGCAGCAAGAGCAGCATGGCCAACAGGGCAAGGGAGGGGATTCTGCCCCTTGGTTCTGCTTATCTCAGACCCTACCTGGAGTCCTGTGTGCAGTTCTGGAGTCCCCAACACAAGAAGGAGATGGAACTGTTGGAGCTGCTCTAGAGGAGGCCACAAAGATGCTCAGAGGGCTGCAGCAGCTCTGCTATGAGGACAGGCTACAAGAGCTGGGGCTTTTCAGTCTGGAGAAGAGAAGGCTCCCAGGAGACCTTACAGTGGCCTTGCAGTATCTGAAGGAGGCCTACAGGAAGGCTGGGGAGGGACTATTGACAAGGTCTTGTAATGACAGGACAAGGGGTAATGAGTTTAAACCGGCAGAGAGGAGATTTAGACTGGATGTTAGGAGGAAGTTCTTTGCAGTGAGGGTGGTGAGACCCTGGCACAGGTTGCCCAGGGAGGTTGTGGCTGCTCCCTCCCTGGAGGTGTCTAAGGCCAGGTTGGATGAGGCCTTGAGCGACCTGCTCTAGTTGGAGGTGTCCCTGCCTACAGCAGGGGGTTGGAGCTGGGTGACCCTTCAGGTCCCTTCCAACCTAGAACATTCTCTGATTCTAGACTTTGTTCTTCTCCTCCTCCAGAGTGCATTTTCCCTTCTGCTTGAAAACTGCTTTTATGGCTGAGCTTCTTTAAAGCAGCCTTCCTCATTCTGCCATGGTTTGGGAGTAGTTTTTGGCCGACCAAAAGGGGAAAGCTCCCCAACTCAGCTGCTCTTGCACAAGGCATCTGGTGCTACTTCCCTATAGCTGCTAGCTGGACTGGGGACAGCATAGCAAATGGCTCATGAAGCTGGGGTGGAATGAGGTGGAGGGAGGCAGAGCACACTCTTAACCAGCTTCAAAACCCACCAGTGACTGGCTTGGCTTCCTGAGAAGGGTTTATCTCCCCAAACAATTGCAAGCTACACAGTGGCAAGGTAAAACGAAGAACCCATGGGCATTAATTATATATATAGATATTAAAAAAAAAAAGAAGCTACTGCTTAATTATTGTTTGCAAATCTCAGTATTTAAATTGACTTATTTGCAAATGCCTGTTTAGAAATTGGCTTTGTAATTATAAAGTCAGTGCAGGCATATCACAGGCCCTGGAGGGGTCTCTAACGAGGAATGATAATGTACCAGGCAAAGTGAACTATCCTGAGCTGCATTTCAATAACCACGAGGTGCTTGGAAGGGGGAGCAGAAGGTCTGCCAGAAATCCCAGAGCCAACAAAAGAGGCAAGAGACAGAGGATGGAGAGAGCTGGCTCCACAAAGCAGAGGGCTAATGTGTTTGAGAAGGGGCTTCAGGGGAAATGGCCTCTCTTCTCTCTCTTCCCTCTCTTCCCCCTCTTCCCAAAGCCCCTGCAAGCAAAGTGTGTTGGCAGCAACCTCGGCTTCAGCCCTTGCATGAGAATGAGGAGGTCTGCTGGCAGCAAACTGCTGGCTGCTGCAAAGATGTAGCTCCCCACCAGAGGAGAAGACTGTGCAGCATGTACCTGGCCACCCCTCCTCAGCAAGCACTCTCTGCTGCAGACAGGACAGGCTCATGTTCACTGCCCATAGCCCTCTTCATACTCCCCTTTGTATGCAGGACTGAGGGCAACTCACAAGATATTAGCAAGTAAGGTTTTCCCCAAGCCCAGTGCAGCCTTCCTGGACTTGAGGATCATCTACAAGAGGCTGTGGAGAATGTCTTCATATGCCTACAGCTGTGCTCTGTCATGTGAGGCAGGTGACCTCTAATGGGATACAAGGCTCTCTGGGTGAAGTCCAGCATACTTTTGTGCTGGGATGTTAGGATGAAGTTCTTCCCAGAGAGAGCGATTGGCATTGGAATGGGCTGCCCAGGGAGGTGGTGGAGTTATTGTTCCAAAAAAGACTGGATGGGGCACTTAGTGCCATGGTCTAGTTGGTTGGACAGGGCTGCATGCTAGGTTGGACTGGATGAGCTTGGAGGTCTCTTCTAACCTGGTCTATTCTATTCTACTCTATTTTGCTGGGCCACAAATCCTGGTCAGTCCCACAGCACGTTCAAAGCTCTTGAGATGTAACTTCAATGTGTTCAAGAGGTATAAATACATAGAACAGAGTTGTTTCAGTTGGAAAAGGCCTTTAAGATCACCAAGTGTGACCACTGTCTAACTCTAAACCATGCTAAACCATGTCCCTCAGCATTATATGGATGAGGCCTTGAGCGACCTGTTCTGGTGGGAGGTGTCCCTGCCTATGGCTGGAGGTGGAGCTGGATGATCTTTGAGGATCTCCTGGATGTTAGGAGGAAGTTCTTCACAGAGAGAGTGATTGGCATTGGAATGTGCTGCCCAGGGAGGTGGTGGAGGCACTGTCCCTGGAGGTGTTCAAGAAAAGACTGGATGAAGCACCTTGGTGCCATGGTCTAGTTGACTGGATAGGGCTGGGTGCTAGGTTGGACTGGATGATCTTGGAGGTCTCTTCCAACCTGCTTGATTCTATGATTCTATGATTCTATAAGGACCCTTCCAACCTGGACCATTCCAGGATTATATATTTCTGCATCTTTTAAGCACTCCCAGGGGCACAAATTCAACCACCTGCAGTGTTTGAGAACCCTTCAGTAAAGAAGTTTCTTCTAATACCCAACCTAAACCTCCCCTGGTGCAACTTAAGCCTATTTCCTCTTGTCCCATCACTTGTTAGGGTGAAACCTCAAGGGTGAAACAAGACTGTCCTCTCACTTTTTTTCTCTCCATCATCTTTGACAGCAGCACTGCTAAGTCTCCAGATCTAGCGGTCTAAAGCATCACTTCTTTATGGACCGTCACTATTAGCATTAAATCCAGCCACTGGCCTGTGATTTCTTGCACAGTTCATTAACCAAGAGGGAACAAAGCTTGGCTGCTAAGTGGCACATTAGCAAGATCAACAGCTGGCAGGGTGCAAAAATAATAACCAAAAAATATTATCATAAGCAAAAGCTGTGGGTTTTTGACTCATCTGCTATGCATAGTCATGTTATCCCTTATTCGTGAGCATTCAGATGTCACCACTATATTCATGAAAATGTGGCAGCTTAAGACAAGGTCTGAAAGTTAAATAGGAGCCAGCATCCCACTGAAGCAGAATAATATTACTCTTTTGAGTGAAATTATGAGTGAAAATGTGGTCCTTGTGAAATCAAAGGCAGACACCCAAACGCATCCCTTTTTTTTTTGACATCACTGTGAAGGCAAAAGGAGCTGTGTGGATTCAAAACCAGCTGCTTCCCTGACCAAGAGAGCTGTGACGGTGTAAAAGCACACCCCTGATGGACTCAGCACCTTCCTGATCTGTCTCACTAAATGCTAAGCACTGCTCAAGGTTTGCTGGTTGTTCCACTGTGCAGCTTCTGCCTTTTAAATACAGAACAAATTCTGCTTGGAACAGCAGTATAGGCCTTGTTTGAGAGAGATAAGAAACTCCACCCGCTAAAACCAGTGACATGGAAGAGCCAAATTCCTTTATGTCTGCTTGAGCTGGCCAGAAATAAGATATCTCCAATCTGGAGGCCAGGTAGGACAGAGCTGTGAACATAAAACTGTGACTGAGAGATCTGTTTGGAAGCATGTGGCCTCGGACAGATTGTTCAGCCTGTGCAGTGAAACTGGTCTGGACAATGATACTTAGAGCTTCTGCCTGTCCTGCTCACTAGCCCAGTGTGCTTGGTTAGCAATTATGGCAGTGAAGTATAAAGGAAAAAAGAGGGAGAAAAGGAAGAAGGGAGGAAAAAGAAAGACAGGGAAAAAAAAAAAGAAAAGAAAGAACAGAGTGAAAAAAAAAGAGAAAGAAAGAAAGAAAGAAAGAAAGAAAGAAAGAAAGAAAGAAAGAAAGAAAGAAAGAAAGAAAGAAAGAAAGAAAGAGAGAAAGAGAGAGAGAGAGAAAGAAAGAAAGAAAGAAAGAAAGAAAGAAAGAAAGAAAGAAAGAAAGAAAGAGAGAAAGAGAGAGAGAGAGAGAAAGAAAGAAAGAAAGAAAGAAAGAAAGAAAGAAAGAAAGAAAGAAAGAAAGAAAGAAAGAAAGAAAGAAATAGAACAAGAGATAGAGAGAGAGGGAGAAATAGAATGAGAGAATGAGAGAAAGAGAGAGAAAGAGAGAAAGAGAGAAAGAGAGAAAGAGAGAAAGAGAGAAAGTGAGAAAGAGAAAGAGAAAGAGAAAGAGAAAGAGAAAGAGAAAGAGAAAGAGAGAGAAATTGAGAGAATGAGAGAAAGTGAGAAAAGAGGAAGGAAGGAAGGAAGGAAGGAAGGAAGGAAGGAAGGAAGGAAGGAAGGAAGGAAGGAAGGAAGGAAGGAAGGAAGGAAGGAAGGAAGAAAGAAAGAAAGAAAGAAAGAAAGAAAGAAAGAAAGAAAGAAAGAAAGAAAGAAAGAAAGAAAGAAAGAAAGAAAGAAAGAAAGAAAGAAAGAAAGAAAGAAAGAAAGAAAGAAAGAAAGAAAGAAAGAAAGAAAGAAAGAAAGAAAGAAAGAAAGGAAGAAAGAAAGAAAGAAAGAAGTGAAATAATAGAAAGGAGAGGGGGAAAAAAGAAGAAAAATGGAAAAATAAGGGAAAGAAAAAATAAGGAGGAAAGATAAGGGAAAAGGAAGAAAAAAATAAAACATGAAAAAAAAAAAGAAAAAAGATAGAAGAAAAAGAATTAAAAATAAGCAGCTTCTGTTGAATGAAAACAGGGGAAAGAAACTCTCTGAGCACCTCGATTAGATTTGAACCAGAAGCCTAAGTTGGTTGTCTCATTAGATTGAAAAAATTGTGCACTGCATCTCAGTATCAGCTTGAGAAATGATCTCTTGTCCTTGTATGACTGCAGCAACTCCTCGACAGGCTCTGTGCTGCGAGGAGCTGGATGTGACCATGGCAGCTCTCCCCGCCAGGAGGCAGGGGCTGTGGGGCCAGAGCAGACCTGTGTGAGCCTGCGCTCCTGCCCATCTTCCTCCCCAGGTGGCTTTGCTCACAGGCCTGTGGCATCCAATTTCTTTTTGCTTTGTTTTGTTGGGTTTGCCCTCACCACCACCCCCAATCCTTGAACTCAAGGGTTGTGCTGGGATGATAATCGTTCAAACAAGCAGCTTATTTCATCTCACATTCACACATTAATTAAAGCCATCCAAGACATCTCACAAAGTTTGTCAGTGATTCAGAGCGAATGGGACCTGCAGATAATTAATGACTCTCAATGACAGTTCTTGAAAAGCTGCTTTCTGGCAGCAATCAGCATTTGCTGGATCAGTTTCTATTTTACAAGCCTGTTCTGTTCTTAAAGATACAAGAAATGGTGAAAGCAGGCTGTTCTTTTCAGGATTAATTAAACCTTTTTCTTCTTCTCTTACTTGGAAAAGAGAGGGTTTTGGTTCAGATACTCACATGGAGCTGCTGAGAATCCCACCCCAAGTCACTTAATAGCCCATTAAGGGATGGTGATGATGGCTGTTAGTTACCAACTCAGAATCTGTTTACTAGAGAGCTCTAGTTTAGATAATGAGTAAGATTACTTCTTAGATCCCAAACCTGTGCCGGCTGTTGTGGCGTTGGCTCGCAGCACACCATATGTCCAGCCTGCTCCTATTAGAGCGCTCTGAAGTTCTGCCTAAGGAGCAGGACTGTGCTGTGCTTCGCTGTGGACATGTCATTAAGCTTGATTACAACTAACAGCTCCTAATAACAAACACTAATGAAGGGCTTGATTTTACCTTGAGGAGCAATGAAGCTGTAGATGTACTCTGCCTTTGCACATACCTCTGCTACCAGCCACAATACACGGTGGCAAGCTGTGATTCAGGGTGGCTTAGCCTGAGTTAGCCACTTGAGGGCATGGAGGGAACCTAGCTCTTACCTCAGGTCATCTGCAGGAGTTCAAGCCACAGAATCACAGAATGTACTGGGTTGGAAGGGGCCTTTGAAAGTCATCTTGTCCAACCCCCCTGCAGTGAGCAGGAACATCTCCAGATAGGTCAGGTTGCTCAGGGTCCATCAAGTCTGACCTTGCCTCCAGGCATGGTCCACCTGATCTGAATTAAGGCTGAATGAGGAGCCCTATAATTAAAAGAGGAGTTTAATTTTCCAAGGGATTTTTTTCCTTTCCTCTCCAGACATTCAAAGGCTCTTTTGAACTTTCCCACCCAGGCTAGGTACTACAGTGCCCTGTCCAGATGTCCCAAGCTCCACTAGAGGATGCTACTGCAGTCCAGAGACAACCAAGATCTCTGCCCAAAGGAGCCCATAGTCTATGTAGCGTCCATCAATATCAATGGACTGACCTTGAGGAGAGCTCCTTGGACTCTCTCTGTGCAGAAGCAGCACCACATCTAATGAAAATCCATACTGAGAGGGTATGCAAAGATCAGACTCGATTAATTCTTTCCAGAGGTGCCTCCACAATGTCAACATTGATCTGCTTCCCAGTTGCACGGTTTTCTCTTGGCTGACAACCATATGCCACTCAGAGCTCTGCTGCTCTGCAAATTTTAACAGATATGGAGATAGGATCATTAAAATACCCTGAGAATACACAGCAAGTCATTGTTTTGCTGCTTGTGCTGAGGAAAATCTCACAGTAGCACTCTAGAAATAAATGTTGTGGGGCCAATCTTATGGCAAAGTTAATCCTACAATGAAATTGGATGAAATGCCTGAGGACAGGGATCAGTATGTGGGTGTCTTGCGCTGTCTGTGCTGAAAAGTTGTTGCTGCTTGATAAAGCAGCCTTGTAGGACAAGTCCAGAAATGCACATGCATTTTATTTCCAGCCATACCCACAGAAAAATGAAAACAGCTTAGTCTAAGTGGGCACCCACAGAGTACCTGAGCTTCAGACTGCCCTCAGATGCCTTGTCATTAGAGATAGCTTAGGGAGGAATCATCTCATCTTACCAGAAGAAGGCAAGCACAACCACCATCTGTCTTCCTACATATGCAACAAGATCTTTTGGGTTCAGACTGTATTTCCACAAGTCTGGAGTCACAGAGACACTGGCTGTAACGTGTAATTGTGCAGACACTGACCTGCAACACGCAAGTAAGACATACAGCAGCTGTTCAAATGGACTTCAGTTTGAATCTCGGCTGTTAACTGCCTGAGTTCAGGTACAACCAATCTCTGCCAATGGGCAGGGCATCTTCTCATGAAAGAATCACAGAAACATTCTGGTTGGAAAAGACCCTCAGGATCATCAAGTCCAGCTGTTATCTCTGCTCTACAAAGCTCACCCTTAAACCGCGTCCAAACGACTTTCAAACACAACCAAGGCTGGTGACTCCACCACCACCCTGGGCAGCCCATTCCAATGCCTGGCCACTTTTGCTGGGAAAAAATGTTTCCTAATGTCCAGTCTGAACTTACCCAGTCACAGCTTTGAGGTCATTCCCTCTTGTTCTATCACTATTTACCTGTGAGGAGAGACCAGCAGCAGCCTCTCCACTATGTCTTTTTGGGTAGCTGGGGAGAGGCTGTTTGCAAGGGCATAGAGCACTAGGACAAGGGGCAATGGTTTTAAACTAGAGCAGGATAGATTTCAATTGGACATTAAGAAGTTCTCTGCTACAAGGATGGTGGAACACTGAAACAAGTTACCCAGGCACGTTGTCAAGGTCCCATCCTTGGAGATATTCAAGATCAGGTGTGATGGGGCTCTGAGCAGCCTGATCTAGTTGGAGATGTCCCTGCTTACTGCAAGGGGGTTGGACAAGATGACCTTTAAATGTCTCTTCCAGCTGAGTGCATGCCATGATTCTATGATAAATACAGCCTTGGGAAGATGGTCCTTTAAGGACATTCTGATTAACACTTCCAGGTAATGATGAGCTATTTCAGCAGTGACTATTGTTGTTAATAATATCCAAAGTGAGGACTATGTCATTTTGATTTCCTTTTTAAGGCCAGTTTCACCGTTACGCAAAGATTTACCTTTTCTTTTTGTCTGTCTTCTCTCCCTTTTGTTTCAAATCTAAGTCAAATTAAACCACATAATGAGGAAAAAAAAAAGAAACTTCCTAATTATTAAAAAATGAGGGGAAAAAAATGAAAGAAAAGTAACAGTAGAGAAGAAATAGGAAAATTATTTTTCCTGAGGCTAGAGCTTTGAAATCAAAGCTTGCAAGCAGTCATCGCATGACAAAGACAATGCATGCACTGAAGATGTATCAAGGGCCCTGCTGTCCTAAAGGTCACAAGCATACATAAAAGATCTCCTTGCCAAGGTAAATGGTGCCCAGGAAAAAATGCACTGAAAATTATCCACCTTTCAAAGCAGCTGCAGACAAATGAGCACGGCCTTTGGAAGGGGCGGCACGACTGCAGCTGATGCCTGCCTTAAAATGCCTCTAAAGGCAACAGGAGAAGAGTCAAATTAAAGCATCAGTTCAGCAGCATTGCTGCTACTCATCACACTGACATTTTTAGAGAAACAAAGGTTGAAAAGAATCCAGAAAGTGAAGCCTCTGCAAAACTCAAAGGCCTTTCTCTGGACTCTTCCATTCAGATTTTGTGCCCTACCTGTGCCTGTGTATTCCCCAGCAGTGCATGCACCCTGCTGAATCTTCTCCTCCCACCTTAACTGCTTTGACTTCCACAAATATACCAGCCAAGGAGTACCTTACCTCATCTTGAGAATGGGAGAGGGAGAATTATGAGAGCAAGTTTAAAGAGAAAGAAAGAGAGACACAGAGAGATTTTATAGCTCAAGGGGAAGAAAAAAAAAATAAAAGAGATTATAATTGAACTGCAGAAAATTCTCCCCATCATGGGTAATGGTGCCTGGGTTACCTCTCTTTATCTGTGCAATAGAGATTAGCAGTCAGGGTCATAAAGGGAAATTAAAGTCAAATAAATTCGGGGCCAGCACTTGGTGAGGGCTGATTTCCTACTGCTTAGAAAAAAGAACATCAGGACAAAGGAAATGGCCCAGCAGAAGGTGGCAGCCAGCAGAGCCATGCTGCTATAAACACCATGCAGAGCAGGGGCAGACCACTCCCAGACACAGACTGCCTTCGTGCATGGTGGCAAGAGGCTTTCTCCTGGAGTGAGGGGCTGTTTAGTGAGGATACTGTTGTAGTGGGCTCTTTGGGGACCAGGGAATGCAGGCAACACAGGTACCCCCTCTGGGTGCAGTTTCAACACTTGATTATAGCTCAAATACTAGGATCATAGAGAGAAAGGTATGTGGCAGAGAATGCTGAGTAACTCTGTTGATCAAAAGCAGGTTACACTCACCCTATCCAACTGACCAGCAAAATTCCTGGGTTGCATAGATCAGAGGACTGGCAGGCACTCATCCTCTTAAGGTAAGCATCCCCACTGGGAACCACACCACTGTGGTGGTCAGACTGGTGCTGCTCCAACCCAGCTCCCCAAACTCTCTATGCACGGGTTCAGAATTCTGCCACGTATGGCCAGGACATCCCAGAAGGCCAAATGAAGGAGAACAAAGCTCCTCCTTTATTTTGGAATCTGTTACATCCCATCTTTGCCTACTGCTCATGAGCATACTTGCAAGCCCTGCTTCCCCTGGATCTTATCTCTAGTAACCCAGTGACTATTGGCCTGTTGTAATTTCTGATCAAACACAGACCAACTCTTCCCTCTTAGGGATTCTAGCAAACCCAAGCCCCAAGCACTTCAGAAGCTGCAGTCTCAGGCAAGGCAGACATCAGGAGCAACTCTGGAGATGTATGATTACATCTCATTGGCTTTTTTATTGCATCTGTCCTGCAGATTCCCAGAAAGATTGATGAATTTGGAGCATGTGCATGTGATAACAACTCCATGAGGAACTGGAGACTTCACTTCAGTCCCTGTCCCTGCCCAGGTCCCAGACCCCTACCTCTGGCAGGTCAGGCTGGACCTTTGAAGTTCCCACTGAAGCAAATGAGGAGGGCACACACATCACCCTGTTTCCCACTCAGTCATGGTGGTAGTTGCCAAGACCAATTGCTGACAGGAGGAGGGAGAGAGTCTAGGTCCACCCAGCAGAGATCTTCAGTCTTTGACAGACCCTTTGGGACCAAGAGTCTTACTTCTGACTCAGTGCCTCACCTTAGCGCTGGGATGTGCTGGGTGCCATCAGCCAGCACTGTTATAAATGACAGGGGGTGCTTAGAGGCTGTTCTAAGGTTTCCCAACCTGAGACCCTTTCAAGAGCTTCATTCTCCAAAAGTGCTGGGGGAAAAAAAATAATAAAAAAAGTCTCTGGGAATTAGGTTTCTGAAAGCATCTCAGATAGAGAATAAATAGAACACCTGGGGGAAATAAACCATCCCAAAGCAGGCATTACTCCAAAGCACTTCAGAGCTGTTGAAGGCTCCTTCCTGCTCCCTTTAAAAGTGACTGTTACAAATGTTTTTCTTTGGCTTTCTTGAGTAAATTCTACCAACCTTCACAAAAATACTACAGCACTTCTGCCCAGTAAAATATTCAGGGAACCTTCTTAAGGAAAGCTGATGTCTCTGTTGAGGTACTTTTATTCTTCTCTTGGAGTGCCAAATTAAATCAGCGTTCACCTTCCTCCCCCTTGTCTGGATGGACAGTACATGATGAAGAGGAAGCAGGTTTGGCTGTCAGAAGCTGTCAAGTGGTGAGAGAGCTGGACAGCACACCCCAACCTGTCCACTGTCCATTACTTTGATGGTGAACTGGACCTTACATCTCCCTGGCAAGTTCTGTACCTTGCAGCATCGTGGGCAGTTGAGCACGAAACTGGCTCAGCGGCTGATAGCACACTGAGCTTTGTAGCAAGCAGGCTCATCCTTATTCCTCAGAACTGAGTAGCTCAGATATCTTTGGGTTATTAGACCATCTTTGCAGTGTAAAAAGCATAGTTAGGTTCAAGTGGGGCAAGGAAATTGTTGTTGCAAGACCAAGCTGGGGCGACCAGAGGAATAAAGTCGATGTTGTGGGTAACAAAGATGGGCAGAGATTAGAGACAGAAATAAACCTGTCTGTGCTCTTCTCCACTCACCCTTTTCAAAGGAAAGCATTCCAAACCATTCATTCCTTCACTCCCTCCCTCTTCTTCTACCACATACTCTTTCTTGACTTATTTGATGCTGTTTGAAATCAAGCACTTGGTTTACCCTTCTCAAGCAGAGCTGATCTCTCCCAGCATGACTCTGACTGCAGCGGGAGGCACAGCAGGATGCTGGATATGGAAACCTGGCATTAGTATCACTTTCAAATGACAGCAGATCAGAGAGCTGGACCTAGGAGTGAATTAATACAGGGCTAGGATTCACTCTGAGGGTTTGCTGCTGTCATACTCCTCTCAAGATGTGAGAGAGAATTAATGTGAGGGGCTGGGATTTGCTCCAAGTGATGTGATGCCTGTGTAACATCCTCAGGGAGAAGTGGGACCTGGGAAGTGAATGAACACAGGGGATGGGTTTGCCCTAGAGCCTGTAGGTATCCCAGGCAGCAGACAGGAAGGTCACTTGTCTCCTGATGACCTGATGTCTGATCCAAAATCCACCAGTGCAGATGGCTGAGGGTTGGTTTAACCTCAAGTAAACTAGTTGGCATGGGGTCTTCTTGCTCTGGTGTGATCCTGAGGCACTCTTATTGTGGCTTGATGCAAGGGGGAATCTCCTGGAGAACCATATCAATATACTGGATCTCCAAACAACCTGAGGAAAAGACACCCTGAGATCCACTGGAACCCATCTTTGAATGTCCTTGGATGACTAGAGTAGCTGCACCTAGTAGGTCTCCCAGTCAGACCTCATGTTCAAACAGAACCTGTTTATCTAAGGAAGGAGAACAACAACTGAATTACCCACCTCTGGGTAGCAGGAGTCAACTTTGTATGCAGGAGCTGCTGATTATCCAATAGTGGAGCCTTCTCCATAGACCCTCCTGCCTGAAAAACACTGTCAAATGTCCTTCCTCAATTTCTTTCATCCTTTGAATCACAGAGAGCCACCCCAGAGCTTTTTGCCAGGAGAGGTGATAGACCTGCATCCACTCCTATTCCACTGCATCTCATAAGGACTTTGAGAGCAATCTGGAGGTATTTTGGTGCCCAGAGTAAGGCTGGGTTTGTTTTCTGTGGTCCACAAAGCACCTTCCCTCTCATAGTGAACTTGTTGGCCCACACCTAGAAAGGTTCAGACTGGACATGAGGAGGAAGTTGTTCAGCATGAGAGTGGTGAGAGCCTGGAATGAGCTGCCCAGGGAGGTGGTTGAGGCCCTGTCCCTGGAGGTGTTTAAGGCCAGGTTGGATGAGGCTGTGTGCAGCCTGCTCTAGGGTAGGGTGTCCCTGCCCGTGGCAGGAGGGTTGGAACTGGCTGATCCTTGTGGTCGTGGTCCCTTCCAACCCTGCCTGATTCTATGATTCTATGATTTGTGTACAGGTGTGTTTGGAACAAGCACAAACCTATAAAGAGCTGTAGAAATGATGGAGAGAAATTTGTCCTTACAAGAGGAAATGACCCACGTTTTGGGGAGGTTAATGGTTATTTAGAACAAGGTTTCCCTGAGCCAGTGGCTCTGCAGGGTAGGAGGCAAAAGGAGGATTTGGTCCCTCTTTGCAAAGGGAGAGAAAGGTTTGGAGCTTGGAGCATAAACACAGCTGAGGGTTCTGAGAATAGACAATATGCTTCAAATACAGCCTAGGGATGAGATGGAATTGTTGTATACACCCAATTTCTTGAGATGAGAAAACAAAACAAAACAAAAGAGGGAGGAAGTGGGCCCTTGGAAGCAAAATAACAATGGAAAACTAAGCACTGGAGGAGACAGCTTCAAATAATTACATTGTGCAAGCATCACGCTGGGAAGCAGCATATGCTGGAGGAGCCCTCACTGGGGACACAGGATAAGCAGGCAGGAGGGAGGCCAGGCAAACCACCAGCTTCAAAGCAGCACACAGCCAGGCCAAGCTCAGAGCAGCTCCAGCTCCGATGAGGTCAGCAAAATGATGCCAGGAATGAAAATATCCCTGTGTTGGAAACACAGTCCCTTCCTTCCATCTCCAATAGCTCCTGGCAATAAGCAAGGGACTAATATCCTAACAGATATTTGGGTCACCCCAGAAGTGGCTGCCTTTTGATGAGATGATGTCTCTGCTTCTCCTCCTTGGGACAGGCTTCATATGGAAAGTTGTGCTGCATGTCTCTGATGTCAAAGAGGGATGGTTATAAACCTGTTCTTGTGCTGCCCTGGACATCCTCCTTCTGTCCTGGCTCTGCACCTTCCTTTATTTGGCTCTGGAACTCACTCAACTTATTCTTTAACTCATCAGAAGACTAATCTAGACCCTCAAAGATGTCTTAATTCGTGCCACAATTTTTATAGCAAAAAAAGAAATAGAGAAAAAAAAATCTCCTGTAACAAGCAGGAGGTTTCCTCACTTCTCTTGCTCCCTAAAGATTGTGTGTCCCATTTCACAGTGACTTCTTTATCATGTTGTCATCCATTCTGGGGGAGTACAAGTAAGTCACTCGGTAGCGTTTCACACTTGGTTAGCAGCAGTGAGAAGGACAGTTGCAGGAGTCCCCAGAGAGTGGTGTTCCAGGCAGTGTTTCCTGTTCTTTTCTTTAGCCCTAGTCAAAGGCTTAGTCCTGCAATGTTGGACTCTTGCTGCCTGGTGGTGGACATTGGGCTTAAAGATTCTCAGAACCCAGCCTTTATTATGGATTCTCCTCCAAGCTAAAAATCACTCTGAGAGTGGGTTAACAACCCAGTTGTGAGGCTTTACTCACACACATGTACACCCTGAGCTCCCAGTGGCTGCTCCCAGAGATTGCTCTGGGATGTCCCATGAAAAGGAGCAGAGGGATTGCAATGGATATTCCAACAACTGCAGCTATAATAACACCCCCTCCTCCCCACTTCCCTCTTTAGGCATGATCTACCAAAATGAGAAACAAAATTACTGTGTCTGTTCAGCAAATTCTTACTGACAAAATCTTTAAGAGTTGACAAGAGTAATATACTGAAAATTAGTTTAGAAGTGTTTCAGTTTCACAAAATCAATCAAAATCAAATTAAATTCTGAAGACTCTGCCTTTAGAGTTTAAGGAAAATAGAGATCAGCTGCAGCAGCTTGGGATCATGGGTTCAACTTCTGAGTGGGAGACTTGCAGCTACTCTGCCACCTCCTCTGGCTTTAGCTACAGACCTACAACTGATCACAAGGTTGTGCTGATGCTCTGCTCATCAAATGAGTTTGGGCATCAACAGCAACAAACTCAGTCAAAGTGATCCCCGACAGGGTTCTCAGCTTGAGGCTTCTCTCATCCTTAACTAGTGAGTCATAAATCAACAATTAGAAATAAAGAGAGAGGATTCCCTCCTGCTTCCAAACCATTTGTTTCAAGATTCGCTCATCCCAGTGACAGACAGGGAGCAAAATACACACCAAAAACCAAGCTGAGGCTCATAGACATTCCCATCAAGCATGAAGACCAGTTTATAAACCCAATCTACTGCAAAAGCTTGCAGGACCAAGCACAGGCTAACCCAAAGCAGGGGTAGAGTTGAAGTCCATTGAACATTGCTCATGGAGTCTGTTTCCTTCTTGGCTGTGTTATATAGAATCATAGAATCAACCAGGTTAGAAGAGACCTCCCAGATCATCCAGTCCAACCTAGCACCCAGCCCTAGCCAATCAACCAGACCATGGCACTAAGTGCCTCATCCAGGCTTTGCTTGAAGACCCTCAGGGACGGTGCCTCCACCACCTCCCTGGGCAGCCCATTCCAATGCCAATCACTCTCTCTGTGAAGAACTTCTTCCTAATATCCAGCCTATACCTACCCTGGCACAACTTGAGACTGTGTCCCCTTGTTCTGTTGCTGGTTGCCTGGGAGAAGAGGCCACCCCCCACCTGGCTACAATGCCCCTTCAGGTAGTTGTAGACAGTAATAAGATCACCCCTGAGCCTCCTCTTCTCCAGGCTAAACAGGCCCAGCTCCCTCAACCTCTCCTCATAGGGTTTGTGCTCCAGGCCCCTCACCAGCTTTGTTGCCCTTCTCTGGACATGTTCCAGCACCTCAACATCCTTCTTGAATTGAGGGGCCCAGAAGCTTATACTGAGCTCAGTCTCAAGAAGCCTGGGACCCATTGTCCCGTTGAGAATGTGTGATAAATTGCATGAGAGTTTGTCTTGTTTCTGCATGATCAGAGGCTTTTTGGGGGAGCAGAGCACATGGCTTGCTCAGATATGCTGTCTTCTGTGCCCTTCATCCATATGGTACTCTGACCCCATCTTGGCCCAGCAGATCCAAGAGCTACTGACCTACAAATCCTCAGCCATCTGCTTTGCAGTTCAGCTTCAGACCAGCTACTCTGGCTTGCTGTTTCAGCACTCTGGGTGGATGGGCTTGCTTTAGCTTTCCAATTATGTCTTTCTTAATTATATTCCTCCTCAAAGTCCTAGAGGCCCTGGAAATCTTCCCCTACTCTGTCTTCTCCCAAACCTGTGAGTCAACAGTTCAATTCTAGTCCCTTTATACAGGCATGAGAATTTGTTTCTTGGGCAAAGTTCCTTGATCAGATGATACGCTACATAAATGTCTCTGGCAAAACACATTTCACAGTGAATTTATCTCTGCACAACTGCTCCGCCTTGCAGCACCTTATCATTGCAAGGCATCCCAAGGCACTTTCCAAAAGGTGTGCAATAATAATACCTCACAGTTATACACAGCCTTTCATGGACATCTCTCAGAGAGCTCTACGGAGAGAAGTGCTCAGCTCCATCAACCAGCCAGGGCTGCTGAGGCAAAGGATGAGGAAGACAACTGCCCGAGTGACTTAGGAAACACAGGGCTTCTGATGGAGCCCAGGGCTCCACAGCAAACCCTTCCTTTGCTCCTAGTGTGTTACTCAGCACTTCACAGATTCCTTGGGTTGGGAGAGACCCTCAAAGGCCTCTTTTCCAAACTCCCCTGCAGGGACACCTCCAACTAGAGCGGGCTGCCCAGGACCACAGGGAGTCTCAGCTTGAATGCCTCTGGGGACAGAGTGTATTGCCCATCATGGGAACCAACCACACTGAGCTCTGTGGTAAAGGGTTGGACTTGATGATCTATGAGGTCTCTTCCAACCTTGGTGATACTGTGATACTGTGAGGAGTGGAGGCACAGCCCAGGCTTCTGGCCATGGGATGAGCACTCAAGCCTGCCTCTATCATTTGCCCTACACCTAACACATGTATTACACAAGGAATAAAGCATTCCAAAAAGTGGTAGGAGGTTTGTCACATGCTTTGTGTCTAATCCTCAAGTGAAGATGTTTGTGCTCAGGATCCTGGTCTGGACCAGAGCTGAGTAAGGAGCTTGTGTTTTCTTGTGGTCTCTACTGTAGGACTTGGATCTGCTTGAAGAACTAATCAGAAGTGCATAACAGAGAACTCCCTTTGCCTCTTCAGAGATGCTTTCATCAATACTTTAAATGCTTTAGCAATGATCATAAATCTTGGGCCAGAAATGATCTTTGAACTTTACGTGTCCATACCTGAGCTCTTGCACTTCATTTGCAAATCATTCCATCTTCTTCTGTCTTTCTGCTCAAAGTTTTTCCTTCCCCTGATGCTTTTCCTTGTTTGTTTGAGATTGAGCTGCATCTGGAAAACAGTTACATGAAAGACATTCATCTTGTGAGGGGCAGAGTGCACCTGGAGTGCTGATGGGCTGCTGAATTTGGTGCTGAGCCACAATGCTTAAAGGTGCTGCCTTCCACCACTCAGCCTGCTACGGCCATAGACACAGATGCTGCCACACACAGGATCACAGGAGCACAGGATCACAGGTTTACAGGATGCTAGGGCTTGGAAGGAACCCAAGGAGATCATCAAGTCCAACCCCCCTGCCAGAGCAGGACAATGCTATCTAACACAGATCACAGAGGAACACATCCAGACAGGCCTGGAAAGGCTCCAGAGAAGGAGACCTCACAATCTCTCTGGGCAGCCTGTTCCAGTGCTCTGTTACCCTTACAGGAAAGAAGTTCCCCCTTGTGTTGAGACAGAACCTCTTTTCCTGCAACTTACACCCATTGCTCCTTGTCCTGTCTCAGGGAGCAGTGAGCAGAGCCTGTTCCCCCCGTCCTAGCCAGCCCTCAGATACTTATAAACATTCATCAAATTCTGTCTAAGTTTTCTCTTTTCCAGACTAAATAGTCCCAAATCCCTCAGCCTCTCCTCACCAGGCAGTGCTCCAGTCTCCTCATCATCCTCACAGCCCTCTGCTGGACCCTCTCCGTCAGATCCTTGTCCCTCTTCAATTGGGGAGCCCATACAGTCAGGCTCCACCAGAAGCATCTTCTTTTCCCAGAGTCTGTGGTTGGAAAGATGTCAGAGCTATTCTTTCTCTTCAAAGAAGCACCTACTCCAATTCCCATGGGATATGGGCACTACTGGTACTATCCTCCATCTCTGTGAGCTGCTGCCCACACAGCTCTTGCTTTGGTTCCCCTTCTGCCTGGGTGACAGATGCCTGGAAAGCAGGAGATCCATGAGTAGCAGGGAACATTTGATTCCTCAGGAGTGAACTTCTAGCCAAATAAGCCATGATGGGACACAGACCAACAGCAACAAACTGGGGTCCTGGTTATTATTAAGGGTGCCCAATGACTACTCAGCAAGCTTCTAAACAAACAACCATTTCCAGGCACAGCAGCCTGCATTCCTATTCCCTATTTGACCCACATCCAGTTCCTGGCATCGACCATTCCATTCCCAGCCACAGTGCTTGCCTTGTGCTGAGCTGCCACATCTCCCATCAGCCTGATGTCCTTGGCTCCAGCCCTGCCCATCACCTTCCTGCACATTTTATCATGTTCAGCAACCTCTCCTCTCCCTCCTCCCTCCCAGCCCAGCTTATATCATCAAAAAATCACTCTGGCACCTTCACTGTCAGCAAGCGGCTGTTTATCTGCTGTATCACTGGAAAGATCTCTAAAGCCAGGCTTGGAAAACAGCCTTTCTTCTTATTTGATGTAGGATCATCTGAAAGGAGGATGAGAAGCAACAAGAATATGTTTTCCTTGTACAGATCAATATGACTTTAACCTTCCTCCCCAGCATGGCTTGCCTGCCCACCTCCTTAGCTCACATATTCCTGCTCCTCTCCCTCCTTGCTTACTCTTCCTGCATTTTAGCATTTCCAGGCCCTCTGACAGATGAGACCTCTCAGTCCTAGCTGCATCAGGGCAGATTTTCTGTCCTGTTGGAGCAGGCTCGTTCTGTCCAGGGAAAGGATTCTTGGTGGGTCAGTTCACACTCGGTCACCCCACAGATTTCAGATCCTTTTTGCCTCCTCCCCACTCCACTCTTTCACAGTTCCTGTGCTGTACATCATACAGAGCTCTGCTTCTGCTGTTGGGTGACTCTACATGAATTTTCCATCTCTTCTCTCTTTTCTCCCCTTTTGGGGAGGAAACAATAGTGTCCTTCTCTCATGCACCCTTCACCTCTGCCAGTGGCAGATTTACTCCTGCCTGGCTTCCTGACAGCTGCTGCAGCTGCAGCCCTGAACGGAAAACTCTGGCATCTTCTGGTCTCACTCTCACTGAGCTACATCCCTCGTGGGGTCAGAAATAGAGAAGGCAGTTGTTTGGGTTCTGCAGTGCAGTTGTGAAGACCCAAAGTCAATCTAAAAGCAGCAGAATCGCTCCTGAGCAACCCTGATAATAAGTATCATTACACACACCAGAATCATAGAATCACGGAATCAGACTTGAAAGGGACCACAAGGATCATCCAGTTCCAACTGCCCTGTCATGGTCAGGGACACCCCACACTAGATCAGGCTGTCTAGAGCCTCATCCAGCCTGGCCTCAAACACCTCCAGAGATGAGGCTTCCACCATCTCCCTGGGCAACCCATTCCAGTGTCTCACCACCCTCATGATGAAGAACTTCTTCCTAACATCCAGGCTGAATCTACCCATTTCTAGCTTTATTCCATTCCCCCCAGTCCTGTCACTACCTGAACTCCTAAAGAGTCCCTCCCCAGCTTTCTTGCTGCCCCCCTTAAGATACTGAAAGAAAACCAAGGAACATAAATGCTGGGAGGACCCAGACATGGTGGCATGAGAAATGAGCAGGATGTCCTTTCCTCCTGGCCTGTACATTACAGAATCACCGAATGATAGGGTTTGGAAGGGACCTCTGGAGGCCACCTTGTCCAACCCCCCTGCTGGAGCAGGTTAGAGATCTCTCTGCGTAAGAGGGAGAAAGGCTGAGCTGTGGTGAGCAGGCAACTCGTGGGGCTAACTTGGGCTGCTCAGCTTGATAGGTATCACCACGCAAAGAGAGTCTCACCAGCGCTCAGCAGGATTTAGCCTGCTGTTGGCAAACAGTGCTCAGCCCATCCTTAAAGGAAAGAAGGAAAAGTCTGAGGCCGTTCTCAGATGGAAGTCAGCAGCAAGTCACAGTATCACAGTATCACAGTATTATCAGGGTTGGAAGAGACCTCACAGATCATCAAGTCCAACCCTTTACCACAGAGCTCAAGGCCAGACCATGGCACCAAGTGCCACGTCCAATCCTGCCTTGAACAGCTCCAGGGACGGCGACTCCACCACCTCCCCAGGCAGCCCATTCCAGTGTCCAATGACTCTCTCAGGGAAGAACTTTCTCCTCACCTCGAGTTTAAATCTCCCCTGGTGCAGCCTGAGGCTGTGTCCTCTTGTTCTGGTGCTGGCCACCTGAGAGAAGAGAGCAACCTCCTCCTGGCCACAACCTCCCCTCAGGTAGTTGTAGACAGCAATAAGGTCTCCCCTGAGCCTCCTCTTCTCCAGGCTAACCAATCCCAGCCCCCTCAGCCTCTCCTCGTAGGGCTGTGCTCAAGGCCTCTCCCCAGCCTCGTCACCCTTCTCTGGACACGCTCAAGCATCTCAACGTCTCTTCTAAACTGGGGGGCCCAGAACTGAACACAGTTCAGTGCTCTTCATGCACAGGGACAGCAGAGAAGCACTCTTCCTTCTCAGATGGAGACGGGAGGGGAGAGGCAGGCTGTTACTCTACCAGCAGCAGGAACGCCCACCCTGTGCTAAGTGATATTTTTATATGTGCGCAGCCAGAGACTGCTCTCGCTCCCGAAGTGCTAACAGCCTGCAGGAGAAGTGCAGGCATCCTCTCCAAGGTCACTGAGTAGCAGGAACTGGCATCCTGGTGTCAAGCTGTGCCACTGTCCCTCTCCATCTCCACCTTTCAGATGGAATTTCCTTAACCAGCCCCCTTAGTTGGCTGCTTCAGAGTAAGAGGCTGACACTTATCCAGGCAAACAGACAGGGACTGTGACCAATGCATGTCCAACCTGGTTCTTCACCCTCCGTGCGTGGCCCAGCTTCCTGCAAGAGCAGAGCTGCAGAAGCATCGCTGCCAACTTACAGCAGGAGAGAGAGGGACACCAAAAGTCCAAAGGCAGTTTAAACTCTCACCTCGACAAAGAAAGAAAGAAAGAAAGAAAGAAAGAAAGAAAGAAAGAAAGAAAGAAAGAAAGAAAGAAAGAAAGAAAGAAAGAAAGAAAGAAAGAAAGAAAGAAAGAAAGAAAGAACACCCCAGAAGTAGAGCTGATGTGTTCTGTCCACGTCCAGCCCCGGGCCAGGTGCTGGCAGAGATTAGACACTTTTGCAGATAAAAGCAGGTAATGGGGTCTTAGGAGATAAGGACAATCACAGGAGAACCAAGGAAGGGAGGGGAAAGCCAGAGGTGAAAAGAAGGTGAAAGGACAGACAACAGAATGGATAGCAGCAGATTAGACTGACAGATAGGTCATCGGTGCTGTGGGAGCCAGAGTTTTGGGCACAGAAGCTGGGTGGAGGCTCTTGCTATCCTGCAGGGATGTATCCTGACTTCTGCAGCGCTGGCACTGGGGCTTGTGCCACTGTGCCTCCCACCTCCGCTGCTGTGCCTCCCACCTCCGCTGCTGTGCCTCCCACCTCTGCTGCTGTGCCTCCCACCTCCGCTGCTGCAGCACAGGCTGGACATGGCATCCCCAGCAAACTCAGGATTGCTGCTGTCCTGGTAAGTGACGTGAACAAGTGTCACTGTTTCTGGGTTGTCATCCTTCCCAGATGGCCCAGCATGATGGCCACACTGGAACTGCTGTAAGCAACGGATGCCAAAGGCAGCCAGGGAGACAGAAGTCCCTGGGCTGTAGCTGTTTGTTTGGTTGGGAGATATCCATCTCCTCCCCACTGAGAAGCAGCCATCAGTCAAGGGTGTTACTCTGAGCTGACTGCAGCAGTTTCATCAAGGATGACTCTGGCCTTAGAAGTCAAACATGATATAAGAGTTTCCAGCTCTCCTCCGAGTCCCCTTCTGCTCCCTCCCTTGCTCTTCGCAGGCTCCAGCTTGTTCTGCACAGAACAAACTCTCCTCATCAGCACTGCCAGGCACTTCTCTGTAAAACAGCTGCCAGGCTCAGAAGCTGTAAGTAGTGCCTGAGGGCAGCCCAAATGCCAGAGGGAATTGGCTGTTGGATAGGAAGGTGGGCAGCAGGTACCACTGCAGGAGCAGTCCCTCAGACACTGGCAGCCCTGCTTTCCAGATGCTCCCGTGCTCTGGCACCCTTACAGCAAAGAGGTTTTTCCTTTCTAGTTTGTACCTGTTGCCTCTTTTCCTGTCAGCAGCCATCAGTGCAAAGAGCCCAGCCCCATCCTCATGACTTTCACCCTTTACCTGCTGACCATCACTGAGAAGATTCCCTCTCAGTGTGCCCTTTTCTAGGCTAAACAGCCACAGGTCCCTCAGCCTCTCCTTGTAAGAGAGATGCTTCAGACACCTCAGCACCTTTGTGTCTCTCTCTTGAACTCTCTCCAGTAGCTCCCTGTCTCCTTTGAACTCGACACAATACTCCAGGTGCAGCCTCACCAGGGCAGTTATCCCAACTGCTGGCTCCTCTTTGGCTGCTATCGATCAACTCACCTCACTATTCCTTCTGCAACAGACTTCCCTGACCTGCCTGAAAAACCTGGAGCCACACAGCAAGATGAACACCTCACCAGCAGCCACAGTGGAGACAACTGCTTTCAGGGGAGGTTTAAACCCTGTCCTGGTCAGTCCATGGCTGGTAAATGTCACTCTGTAGAATTTAAGAAGCTCCTAGTGATGATGTCCATGGCATGGTAATGTTTCTGGCTTTCCTGACTCATTTCTTGGTGGCAAGAAGGGATTTTGAAGGGTGCCTTGCACAAAATGTCCTTTGCCTGATGCTAGGCCACCACTATGAGCTAATATTGGTGATGTTGGTACTTGTGCTGATATTGTGTGAGCTACTGTGTAATGTGAAGTGGAAAATACCCTTGTGCCTGTCCCAGAGGACTCAGAGATTTTGTCACTTGACACAGGAAAGAAGAAGGGGAAGGAGAGGGGCTGGTAGTGGTCATTAGGGCAGTAAAAGAGAAAATATGTAGATCTACAGATTGAGTAAAGGCTGTAGCTACAAATGTGACTTGTTTGTGGACTCCTTCACCTAGCCCAAACCATCACTGAGAGCCTGAGGGTATAGGAGCAAGATATTGGTAGGCAGGTGTGACCCCGGGCCACATCCAAAGTACACTTTATGCTGACTGTCCAGCAGGCAATCAAACTTCAGTGCTCAGAAGCCAACTCTGTAGAGAGGCAACTTTTCCTCTTCTCTCCCCACCACTTGTCATGCACAGGTAAGCCTCACAACCCAGGGTAACCAGGGACCCTGCTCTATAGATGGAGTCATGAGCAAGAGGGAGGAGGAAGGAAAAAAGACTTTAAGGATTGTCCTTAGCCATCCAAACCTAGCAGGAGGTCAGCACTATTCCAACCCTCTATGGCTTCCATGTGAGCTGGAGCTAGGGTCCAGATCTCAAATGTCTTTCCTCTTCTCACACTCACACAGAGGCTTCTCTCTAGCTGGGAAAGACAGAGACCCTCAGCACGTGCAGCATTTGACAGGAGACCTGGGCTATTGATTCACAGCTCTGCTTGCCTGAACTTTTCTGGAGGAAAATGGAGCTGCTTTGCATAAGGCAGGCATATGTTAGAGCTTTGGCACAAGGAGAGCCGGTTGGCATTTCCTTGCCAGACTTTTCCCACCCTCCTCTGATACCATCTGCCTCCATGAAACACTGAACTCCCATCTGTCAATTTTACTGTAAACACACAATTATCCAGGTTGCTGGGGAAGAAAAGCAGCACAGCCAAACCTTGGCCATTCCTGGAAAGGGACAAGCTGGGATGTGTGGCCATCTCACTGTCTCACCAGGCAGCTTGCTGGAGGTAGCCATGCATTTTCTTCTCAGCATTGCATCCACAGTGGTGACTCTCTCCTCGTTGTGATGGATGGGCTCTTGATGTGACCAAACACTCCACCCATGCCCTGGGCCTCTAAGAGCAGGATGCAGACTTGGAGCTCAGCCAGAGGCTGATGAGGAGCTCCAGCCATTTGCAGCACCCAGGCCAACGTAGCCAAGTTATGCCATTTCCTCTTTCTCCCTTTTCTGCCATGGCATGGCAGGTAGGACAGCCTGGCACAGCTGCTTCTAGCCCCTGCCTGAATCCATGCTACACAAAATGTCAGGCTTGCAGACACCCCAGTGACAGCATCCAGTCCAAAAACAAAGTCAGCACCAGAGAAAAGTGCCTTCTCTACCACTTTATGTCAGCAGCATATTTGTGACCAACTCTGCCTGTCCTCCCTTGGGTTTCATCACAGCAATGCCTGGATCCTGCAGGCGTAGATGCCAGAAATGCAAAGGTTTTTTCCTGCATTCTCCCTGGAAATCTGTTTTTCTGGCTGGGGGCAGCTTTCTTTGACCACAGCAGACAGTGAAGTGCTGACAGCAGCCTGTGGCATCAGCTAAGTCTTGTCAGCCCAGCCATCAGCAGTCAAAAGGTCTCCTGATCTCTCTGAGTTACTCTCAACCTTTCCAGGGGCAGTGAAGACCAAAGAGTGAGCTGAGCCAGACTGCAGAACAAGAGAGAGAAGCATGAAGGAGCTGAGGGGAAGAGAGGAGGCTACAGGTAACCATTGACTGGAGGCTGATTTGGAGGTGGGTGGGAAGTGGCTGTGTTTTGTTTATTAAATATTGGTCTCTGTGTGATGTCTCTAGCCCAGAGACCAGCTCCACCACCTGTTTCATTCAGCTGGGAAGAGAGGGTGGCAGAGGAGCTGGCAGATGGCATGTGTTCCTGGAGATAACACAGGGCTAGTTCAGAGGTTACTAATTGGGTTTCTGCTTGCCTTTCATATTCAATGTGAATCCAAATGAGAACATGTGGTTCAACACACACAAGTCGTCCTCCTTCCCTGAGGATGTTCCCCTCTGCCTCCTTCCCCTGCCTGCTCCCTGCAAGTCCTCACCCAGAAGACCCAAATCGTGGCAGTTTTCACCAGCCACTCACCAGGCAAAGTGACAGGGAGAGGTGGAAAAGAGCAAAGGGCTCAGCAAAGAAGCAGTTAATAAATTCTTCACCCAGGGCAGACTTTCAGGCCCACAGCCATCCCCTCTGCATGTGGCAAGGACATTAGTGAGATGCAACTTCCTGCAGCAGCATGGGAATGCTGCACACCATGGGCAAGGGAGGTGCAGCAAGGCCAACTTGCAGTAAAGAGCACTGTGTGTGCAGGACACCAGACTGATGGCTCCTGCCTGCGAGCAGTCCCATGGGTGTCCCATGCAGAGTGTGCTTCAAATCCCTTTGGGGGCTGCCCTAATGTGTCCACATCTTCTTATCACTTCTGGGTCTCCCTCTGGCCATGGTGTGGAGCAGGCTTCAAGGGCAACATCCAGAGATCACAGAATCATAGGTTTGAAAAGATCATCGAGTCCAACCATTACCTGAGTCTACCAAGTCTACTGTTAAACCATGGTCCTCAGCATCACATCTATGTGGTGATGGCAGATGATGGCAGACTTGCAAAGAGGAATCCAACCATGGCATATTTTGGCAAAGTGAGTGATCTCACTGTCACCAGTGACCATTTCCAGCCTTCACCTCTGGCATGGAACTTCCTCTGTGGGGTTTCTTTGAGGAAAACAAACTCAAACCATTTTAAGATTAGCAGAACACTAATGACTTGCTTCAGCCTCCAGCTAGGGAGAAAGGTTTATACCCAATAAGGTCAGCTCCTACCCTAACAGAGCTATGGGGCAATACATCTACAACTACCTGGAGCACAGCCCTGTGAGGAGAGGCTCAGAGAGCTGGAGGTGTGCAGCCTGCAGAAGAGGAGGCTCAGGGCAGAGCTCATTGCTGTCTGCAGCTACCTGAAGAGAAGCTGTAGCCAGGTGGGGTTGGGCTCTTCTCCCAGGCAACCAGCAAGAAAATAAGGAGATACAGTCTCAAGTTGAGTCACAAGAGGTCTAGGCTGGATATTCAAAGAAAGTTGTTGGCAGAGAGAGTGATTGGCATTGGAATGGGCTGCCCAGGGAGGTGGTGGAGTCACTGTCCCTGGAGGTGTTCAAGACAAGATTGGATGAAGCACTTAGTGCCATGGTCTGGTTGATTGGCCAGGGCTGGGTGCTAGGTTGGACTGAATGATCTTGAAGGTCTCTTCCAACCTGGTTGATTCTATGATTCTCTGATCTCCTTTGAGGAAGTTCTTTTTCTGCAGCCTCTCCATCCATGGGTGCCTCATGTAGATTTTATGCTGAGATGCACTCTGACAATCAGAGGCAGGGAGGGAATCAGGAACAGAAAGCAGGAAGTTCCTGCATGCATTTGGAAGTTAACAGTGAAAACCAGAAGGCTATTGGAAAAGGAAAAGGGGGAAAAGCAACACCAGCAACAACTCCCTTTCAAAGCATTTTGCAAATATTGCTTTTCTCCCTTCCCTCATTTTCTGACAAGCTGCAATCAGCACTCAATATTGTCGCTCAGTGCCCAATTTCAGGGGGATAGGTATCCACAGAGCTCTTGAAATGAAATAAATAAATACATCTGGCCACGTAGCTGTCACTGGGGTTGAGCTGGGAGCTGAGCTCTTCTCACAATCTGGTCAATCACAGTGACATTGATTTCAGGACAATTACTCCTGATTTACACTGGTGTAAATGAATGGAATGGCATTAAACTGCTGACTGGGGAGTCCAGAGGCAGGCAGAGCTCATCAGAAAGCTGAGTTCCCATTTTATGAAAGATTGAGATCAGCTTCTCCATCCAAATCAGGACAAAACCAGTCTATTTTTCTTAAAATGGAACAGAAAGGGGGGGAGGAGGGAGGGGGGGGAAAGCCACTGGGGTTCAATAACAGCTTTGGTTTTGAATGCCTGGAATTTATCAGTTTGCCACTTCAAAATGTTATTCATATATAGCACAAAAAAAGAGTAGGTAAGCCATCTTCTCCAAGTGTCATAATCAGGCTATTGACTTGGAGTTTTCTTTTAGGCCAGCTAAAACCTCTCTGGGCCTAGGGAGGACAGAAATATGGCTTTTACCCAAAAAATCAAACCTGTCTCCCACTTATTTTCCCCTTCTTCTTTTCCCACCATCAAGGTGGATCAGTGAGGTTTCATAGAATCATAGATTTAGTAAGGGTTGGAAGGGACCACAAGGAGCAGCCAGTTCCAACCTTCCTGCCATGCTCAGGGACACCCTACCCTAGAGCAGGCTGCACACAGCCTCAGCCATTCTGGCCTCAAACACCTCCAGCCATGGGGCCTCAACCACCTCCCGGGGCAACCCATTCCAGCCTCTCACCACTATTCTGCTCAACAACTTCCTTCTCACATCCACCCTGAATCTCCCCACCTCCACCTTTGCTCCATTCCCCCCAGTCCTGGCACTTCCTGATAGCCTAAAATTTCCCTCCCCAGCTTTCTTTTAGCCCACTTCAGATCCTGGAAGGCCACAAGAAGGTCACCTGGGAGCCTCCTCTGCTCCAGACTGAGCAGCCCCAAATCCTTCAGGCTCATTTTCCCACCTGCTAAGATCCATTCCTTTGCAGACCTATAACCATCACCTGCCTGAGCAGGAGCTTGGAAGGGAAGGTTGCCCCTCACACAGTGTTCCCCCTGCATGGTTTGGACCATGATTTGTTTACAGGGAAGGAGAAGAGGGGAAGAGGCTAAAGCTCTTTGAGACCCCTTCCCTTAGTTTTTAAAATACTTTTTTACCTGGATATATGTCCTGGATATAAATCACTGTTGCTCAGGATAAATGGAAGCCTATAAGTGCCACAAACACTAATGACAACATTCATCAAACCCTGAACTGCTCCATATTGCACCAGTCTCCAGGATGCCTGTGGACATATGGACTGAGCTCGCTCCAGCAGCCCCTGCTCCCCCCCCTTGCATCCCTCCAACGAGCCTCAGCCTCCCCACAGCCACAGGAGCAGACAAATGTGTAGGTCTCTAAGGATTAAAATTTCTGTGTAAACAAGGCAAAATCCATTATTACCATTCCCATGCTCTGTGTTAGGGGTGGTGACAATGATTGAGATGGAGAAGTCAAGCGCAGGGAACACTGGCTGCAGGAAGGCTTCACCCATGTAGCTTGGAGAAGCATAGCTTTGGGGTGAAACTGGTGTTCACAGCCAGATCTGGAAGTGTTCACACCAGATCTGGAAATGTTCACACCAGATCTGGCAGTATTCAGAGCCAGGTCTGGAAGTGTTCAAAGCTAGATTAACTGGTGCCTTGAGCAACCTGGTCTACTGCCCCTGATTATGGAGGGGAGGTTGGAACTAGATAATTTTTAAGGTTCTTTCCAACCCAAGCCATTCTGTGATTGATTGTATGAAAAGCAGGAGTGACCATCAGGCAGCCATGCACCATCTTGAAAAAAAACCCAAACTACACAGGAAAGCTCTTTTTGGAACTCCATTTTTTCAGCACTTGGCTTCTTGGCCAGCTGCATTCTAGATGCCCCAAAAACCAGTTCTGTAGTTCAGAAGGGGAAAAAAGATACATCAGCCCTCCATTAAAATTCAGCAAATGGGGCATATTCTGTGCATCAATTAAGTTACCAAGCCTCCAAGAGACAGTGGCTTGCAGGTATTCCTGCTCCCTTGCAAAGTGAAATGCATTAGCTAAATTGAGAAGGAAAGGTGGGCAAAGCTTCAGAAGGTGGTTTGAGCTCACAAGAGCTGCTTGGTGGCAGCAGCAAGCTCACACCAGGCAGAGATTTTGTTACTGCAGCTCAGCTGGCTGATGGGAATTGAAGAAGGGACTTAGGACCAGGCTAGATGAGGCTTTGAGCAACCTGGGCTAGTGGGGGATGTCCCTGCTCATGGCAGAGAGGTTGAAACTGGATGATCTTTAAGATACTCAGAATCACAGACTGTCTCAGACTGGCAAAGCCCTTCAAGCTCCTCGAGTCCAATCCTTAGTTTCACACTGACAAGTCCTTCACTAACCCAAAGCCCTCAGCACAACATCTCATCACTAGGAATCACTATGGTTGGAAAGGACCACCAGGATCAGCCAGTCCTTCATCCCAGCAGCCTTCATCACTAGACTATAGCCTCAAGTGCCACATTCACTCTTTCTTTAAACCCCTTCAGGGATGGTGACTCCACCACCTCCCTGGGCAGCCTGTTCCAGTGCCTGCTCAGTAAAGAACTTCCTCCCAACAGTCAACCTAAACCTCCCCTGATGCAACTTGAGGCCATTTCCTCTTGTCCTGTCATTAGTGATTCAGAAGAAGAGACCAGCTCCAGCCTCACCACAACCTCCTTTTAGGTAATTGTAGAGGGCAATAAGGTCCCCTCTCAGCCTCCTCTTCTCCAGACCAAACAGCCCCAGCTCCCTCAGCTGCTCCTCATAGCTCATATTTGCCAGACCTCTCCCCAGCCTCATTGCCCTTCTCTGCACTGCTCCAGCATCTCAATGTCCCTTCCAACCCAAACCATTCCATGATCCTACAAATCACTAAAATGCCTCCCATGGGACAGGGCAGTTTGGCAGAATGAAGTTATCACAATTCTGTATCAGGAGTGTGTGTCTGAGGAGGCATTTAGGGTCCTGTAGATCCAAATCAGGACAAGCCCACAAACTGCCTGTGAAAGGTCATAGCCAGAGCAATGGCAGACTCTGGTATGGTGAGATCATCCTCCCTTTGTTGTGGCCATACAGAGCCTTTTATGCCAAACTTAGAAGAGGCATATTCAGCTAGCTTAATTAAGATTGGTACTTGTAGAAGGCACAGATAGGCTAAGGCTTAAAGCAAACATTTATGGGGCCAGCCTCCTGCAGTCCTGCCTGCTTGCAGCTGGATGTGGAGGCTGTTTCATCGCCTTAGTTCCTGCCTCCGAGATGGGCTCAAGGACACTCTTGGCAGCAGGGGTTGCTCATGTTAATCAAATCATGTCCTCTGTCAGCAAGAAATGCATCCACAACAAATAATCATAGAATCATAGAATCAACCAGGTTGGAAGAGACCTCCAAGATCATCCAGCCCAACCTAGCACCCAGCCCTAGCCAGTCAACCAGACCATGGCACTAAGTGCCTCAGCCAGGCTTTGCTTGAACACCTCCAGGGACGGTTACTCCACCATCTCCCTGGGCAGCCCATTCCAATGCCAATCACTCTCTCTGACAACAACTTCCTCCTAACATCCAGCCTATACCTACCCTGGCACAACTTGAGACTGTGTCCCCTTATTCTATTGCTGGTTGCCTAGGAAAAGAGACCAACCCCACCTGGCTACAGCCTCCCTTCAGGTAGTTGTAGACAGCAATGAGGTCAACCCTGAGCCTCCTCTTCTCCAGGCTAAACAACCCCAGTTCCCTCAGCCTATCCTCACAGGGCTGTGCTCCAGGCCCCTCACCAGCTTTGTTGCCCTTCTCTGGACAACTTCCAGTACCTCAACATCTCTCTTGAATTGAGGGGCCCAGAACTGGACACAGCACTCAAGGTGTGGCCTGACCAGTGCTGAGTACAGGGGCAGAAGAACCTCCCTTGTCCTACTGGCCACACTGTTCCTGATGGAGGCCAGGATGCCATTGGCTCTCCTGCCCACCTGGGCACACTGCTGGATAATGATTTTTAAGAAGTAAGAATAAAAGGAAAGAAAGCAGGACTGTCTCCAGAGGCATGGGTATGGGGAGCATCTTGGATGGGAAATACATTCAGTGGTGCTTGTGGGACAAGTCTGAAGGGAAACACTAAGTTCGTGGGTGCAACATTTCACAGCACAGCCCAAACCATCAAATAGGTCAGTCTGTAATTACTTATACTTAATGGGAAATTGCATTAAAGCAAGATTTTTTCCTCTGTAGATGTGTTTCAGGTTCAAGAGTAAATGTCCTCAAGGTGGAATTACCACTCAAAACTCCAAAGGAGGACCAGAAACCTGATAGGATAAGGGAAGGTAGGTAATATCCACTGTGGTTTACAGCAGGAGTTTAAAACTGGGTCTCTCTCACACCCCTACTGAGCTGATTTCTTGCTAGACCAAACTCTTGCTCTCTTTTAAAAAAAAACAAAAATCTGAAGGAACAAATTCTTATTTCAGATCTGGATTTAAAAAAATGAAAGAAAATAAAGAATAGGAGCAGTGTAACCTCCTCATTTCCTGACTTTGAGCTTTCAGAACAAGGTGTGCAAGCAGTTTTCTCCACCTCCTAATTTAGTTAAGTAAAACTTGGGCTCAATTTAAACCCAGCAGGTCTGGCTGCATCCACGAATCATAGAATCACAGAATCAACCAGGTTGGAAGAGACCTCCAAGCTCATCCAGTCCAACCTATCCCCCAGCCCTGGCCAATCAACCAGACCATGGCACTAAATGACATCACAAAGTGTAAATCAGAGAGTATCCAAAGCAGCTGGAGGGGTTGCTGTTGGAGCTTCCCAGGCTCTTTCCTCAGGAAGCTGGGAGTGTAGTCTCTGAGCTGGTGCTCTGGCCAATCTGTGTATCTCCAGGACTTCCCATGATGACAGGAGACTTGCAGAGGGGCAGGCAGGATGCAATGTGGTGTACAGGCTTGGCACAATGCCACGCTGGCTATGCAGGCCGATTGCATGCAGGCATTTAGAGCCTGTTCCTGGTCAGCTCTCCAGGCAAATTCAGGATGCAGATGAGGCAGCAGCAGCCCTGTGCTACCTGCTTACCCCTTTGATCAATATCCAGCCCGAGACTAATGGAGCATTGAGCCTCAGTTAGCCAATGGCAATGGCACTTTGCCAGGTTAGGCAAAGTCAGGGCTTGCACCCTCCCCTCCCACCATTGCTTCCCCCAGCACAGAAGGAGGAGCAGAGCAACACGACTGGGCAAGCCAGGGCATGGAGAAGCCCACGTTTGCCCAATCAAGCCTACTACCACAGCAATGTCCTAAAGAGAGAGGCAGAGATTCTGTTTGTTTGCTTGCTCACTTGGTCCCCTAAAACCTCTCAGGAAGTTAATTTGTGTTTGAGCTAAAGCAATCCTCTCCAAAATGTTTATTATACTTTCCTTGCCTCTTTCCTCTGGGCAATCAGCTGAGATTGAGGGGGACTGTGGCTTTAACCTGGTGAAAATCAGCATCAGTTTGGGACAGAGCTCTGAATCCCTCCAAATATCCATGAACAGGAACATTCACTCTAATGGAAATAAATAAAAGTGTATTGAAATATGTAACTGCAAATAGAAATGGCTGGTTCAGGCCCTTTGCAGCAATTACAGAGCAGATATTCATTTCCCAGCTTTTATATGCAACTAAAAAGATGCTCTAATGTAATTTTATAATATATTTACTCTGGGAAATCCCAGCTTAGATGCAGCAGCTGTTTTCTTTTTCCTCCTCTCTCCAAAGCCCAGTGCAGAAGACTCTCTTTGTTTCTTAGTCTGTAGTTACAAGCTAGAATAAAGGGAGATGATGCTCTGAAGTTCACCATGGTAGCCTAAACCACCAATCACAGAATGTCAGACGCTGGAAGGGATCTCAAAAGCTCATCCAGTGATCAGTGGTACCAGGTCCAGCTGGAGAGCTGTAACCAGTGGAATTCCCCAGGGATGAATGCTGGGTCAGGTGCTGTTCAACATCTTCATCAATGACAATGATGAGGGGCAGGCAGGCAGACAGACAGACAGTGTCTGTTCAGCAAGATAACACCAAGCTGGCAGGCTTGGCTGAGACAGCTGAAGGCTGTGCTGCCATCCAGTGAGACCTGGACAGACAGAGCTGGGCACAGAGGAACCAAATGAGGTTCAGCAAGGACAAGTGCAGAGTCCTGCATCTGGGGAGGAATAATAAACTGCAGCAGTCCAGGCTGGGAGGTGACTGCTGGAGAGCAGCCCTGTGGAGAGGGACCTGGGAGTGCTGGTGGCTAACAAGTTACCCATGGCACAGCAATGTGCCCTTGTGGCCAAGAAGGCCAATGGGGTCCTGGGGTGCACTAAGAAGAGTGTGTCCAGCAGATCAAGGGAGGTTCTCCTTCCCCTCTACTCTGCCCTGGTTGGACCTCATCTTGAGTACTGTGTTCAGTTTTGGGCTCCCCAGTTTAAGAGGACAGGGATCTGCTGGACAGGGTGCAGCAGAGGCCTATCAAGATAATTAGGGGACTGGAGCACTGCCTGATGTGGAGAGACTGAGAGTCCTGGGGCTGTTTAGTCTGGAGAAGAGAAGGGGGATTTAATCAATGATTGTGAATATCTGAGGGCTGGGGGTCAGGAGAGGGGGGACAGGCTCTGCTCACTTGCTCTCTGAGATAGGACAAGGAGCAATGAATGTAAGCTGCAGCACAGGAGGTACTGTAAGGGTCCCAGAGCACTGGCATAGGCTGCCCAGAGAGGTTGTGGAGTCTCCAGAAAAGGAGACTTTCAAGGCCTGTCTGGATGTGTTCCTGTGTGGCTTGAGCTAGACTGCATGGTACTGCTCTGGCAGGGGAATTGGACATGATGATCTCTTTGGGTCCCTTCCAACCCCTGACATCTGTGATCCTGTGATCTTGTGATCTTGTGGTCCAAACCCCCTACCAGAGCAGGATCACCTATACCAGACCACACAGAAACACATCCAGGCAGGTTTTGAATGACTCCAGAGAGGAAGACTCCCCAGCCCCCCTGGGCAGCCTATTCCAGTGTTCTGTCACCCTCACAGGGAAAAAAATCTCATGTTTACATGAAGCTTCCTATGCCTCACCTTCCAGCCCATCTACTTACAACCCCCCCATTGCCAAGGTCACTTTAATGTCACTTTGTCTTTGTGCTGTCCTTAGGGTTGTCAAACCTAGGAAGGGACTGGGGCAGGGGATGGTGTGTGGTGGTCAGAGGCACTAGCCATGTTCATGGAAGGCAGGACTGGGCTGGGATCTTTTGAAGCTGTAAGAAGCAGGAAAAAAATGTGGCTTGATGGCACAAGATTAGGAATTAAGGGCCACTTTTTGCCAAGTGTTGGGCAGAGTTCACATCTGGAATGGGAAGATTCGACCTTAAAGAGACAGAGAGGAGAAAGACAAAAACAAAGGCCTGAGGAAAAACTAAAGGCTGCTCCAGGATGATGCACATCACTGGTAGAGAATCGTAGAATCAAGCAGGTTGGAAGAGACCTCCAAGATCATCCAGTCCAACCTAGCACCCAGCCCTAGCCAATCAACCAGACCATGGCACTAAGTGCCTCATCCAGGCTTTTCTTGAAGACCCCCAGGGACGGTGCCTCCACCACCTCCCTGGGCAGCCCATTCCAATGCCAATCACTCTCTCTGTGAAGAACTTCTTCCTAACATCCAGCCTATACCTACCCTGGCACAACTTGAGACTGTGTCCCCTTGTTCTGTTGCTGCTTGTCTGGGAGAAGAGGCCACCCCCCACCTGGCTACAATGCCCCTTCAGGTAGTTGTAGACAGTAATAAGATCACCCCTGAGCCTCCTCTTCTCCAGGCTAAACAGGCCCAGCTCCCTCAACCTCTCCTCATAGGATTTGTGCTCCAGGCCCCTCACCAGCTTTGTTGCCCTTCTCTGAACATGTTCCAGCACCTCAACATCCTTCTTGAATTGAGCTTGAAAAGTGGCCCAGAAATCCTAATAATGCAGCACCTGCAGCTTCCCCTGGATATCTCATGGTGAGGTTGTGTATTACCTGGGGAATAGGCACCAAAAATCAACCTTCAGAGCCCAGTCAGTGGGCAATGCTGGATCCTGCTCTCATGCACTATCTCCAGGGCTGTGCTGTTTTTCCAAGCCTGAGATTTGGGGTTACTAAGAAGGAGCTACTGTGATCTGTGCCCTCTTTCATCAGAGCTGCTGCTCAGGGAGGAGTTAGCGAAGTAAGAGATGCACCATCAGAGTTCTTCAGGTTTGAGCCCAGCTGCACCACACAGATAGTTTTAAAATATTTATACAGGTGCCTACTGTGAGCCTTCATCTTTATTAGACTGAGCCAAGTCCAGCTGAGTTCTCAAGACAGCTAATTTCATAATTCCCTCATTTCATGGGTGAATTTCATGGGTAAAAAAGCGAAGAGTTGGTGGGATGAGTGTGCTTTGCAGGGTGTGAGACCAAATGAGCTCTGGATGGCAGACACCTTCTTCCATGAAAAATGTCAAGTTATTTTTAAAGGCAGAAAATAAAAAGTCCTTCATTCCCCCACTCTGGAAGGTCAAATATTGTATTAAAAAGTCAGGAAAATAAATTCTTAGGGAAAAAAAAATTCTTTTTACTGTTTCTACTTCAAGGAAAGTTTAATAAGTTTTGGGCACACTTCTCTCCCTGTGAGTCACCTCTTCAGGGACTGGAGTCCCTGTGGCCCCAGTCCCACTGCCTGCAGAAGGTCAATCACTCCAAAGCTCACTAATTGCTTCATGAGTCTGTCTCAGGAGATAACCTCCAAGGTGGCTTTGCAGGTCACAGAATGGTAGGGGTTGGAAGGGACCTCCAGAGATGAACATTGCAAAGATGTCGACTGTGTGTTGGGCTGCAGCAAGAGCAGTGTGGCCAGCAGGGGACTCTGCCCCTTTACTCTGCTCTCCTCAGACCCCACCAGAAGTAGTCTGTGCAGTTCTGGAGCTCCCAACACAAGAAGGACATAGAACTGTTGGAGTGAGTCCAGAGGAGAGCCATGAAGATGCTCAGAGAGCTGCAGCAGCTCTGCTATGAGGACAGGCTACAAGAGATGGGGTTCTCCAGCCTGGAGAAGAGAAAGCTTCAAGGAGACCTTAGAGTAACCTTCCAGTAGCTGCAGGGGACCTACAGGAAGGCTAGGGAGGGACTATTTACAATGTCTTGCAATGACAGAATGAGGAGGAATGGATTTAAACTGGCAGAGGGGAGATTGAAACTGGATGTTAGGAAGAAGTTCTTTACAGTGAGGGTGGTGAGACACTGGCACAGGTTGCCCAGGGAGGTTGTGGCTGCTCCCTCCCTGGAGGTGATCAAGGCCAGATTGGATGAGGCCTTGAGCAACCTGTCCTAGTGGGAGGTGTCCCTGTCTAAGGCAGGGGGTTGGAACTGGATAATCTTTTAAGTCCTTTCCAACCTAAGCCATTCTATATAGTTGCAAGCTCTTGTCCATGGTGCAGGAATCCTGCTCCCATCTCTCTCACCCCTACCTGCACTCTTTTCATCTGTGGCAACTGTGGTGTGAAATGGCTGCCAAAAAAACCCCAAGGAAACTCAGCCAGCAACATTCAGTGCAAATTTCAACTAAGCAGCCTCTCAAACTCGATAATATTCCAGGGGCCATTAATCAAACACTCAGCTCCCTGCTACAGCAGGAGACTACAGGTTAATAAAAAGGCACTTGAAATCAAACTAAAAGTGAAGTGTGACAAGAAGCAAACACTCCCTCTCCTCCTCGGGCAGCAGGAGCTGAGCAGTTCTGCTGGGGCAGAGTAGGGACCTGTATTCCTTGAAGCACATGCCCTTGTGGGCATCAAAGCTTCTCACCTCCCATTCCCTCTCACCAGGTTGGATGGGGCTGTCACCACGTCCTGAGCACTCTTTGCTCCCTGCGAGAAAAGGAGATACTTGGTGTCTTGCCCAAGTGAGGGTATGCAAGCCCTGGGGTCACCTAATATGGTAAGGTTTGCAGATGGCATTCTGACTGGTGAATCTCTGTGGTCAAAGGAGCCTTGGCTACTGGAATGGGCTGCCTGGGGAGGTGGTGGAGTCGCCGTCCCCGGAGCTGTTCAAGGCAGGACTGGACGTGGCACTTGGTGCCATGGTCTGGCCTTGAGCTCTGTGGTAAAGGGTTGGACTTGATGATCTATGAGGTCTCTTCCAACCCTGATGATACTGTGATACTTCCCCAGCAGTGAGCCTTCCTCTTCTAGTTTTGTAGGTGTTTTGCATGGACAGGGGCATGGTTTGTGTTTCTCTTCCTTACTAGGCTCATATCTCTCCAGTGCTCACAAGCACAAAGCCCTCAGCCAGCACCCAGCTGGGTGGAGATGTCTGCTTTTCCCTGTCTCCCCCTCTTCTCCCTGCTTCTGCCTCCAGCAGCAAACTTGCCTTTCTCCTAGCTGCAGGTTTATTTCAGTTAGAGCAGCTTTTCACCTTATTTCACACTCACAGGGAAAGGGCTCACCTGGGAAAGACTTTCCAAGGGGAACACGACCTGAGCAGGAGCTGCCCCTGTCCCCTGGATGATGCTGGCAAGCTGGCCAGCCTGCAGAAGAAGCAGGAGAGAGCTGACACGC
Source organism: Pogoniulus pusillus (assembly GCF_015220805.1). Classification (NCBI taxonomy): domain Eukaryota; kingdom Metazoa; phylum Chordata; class Aves; order Piciformes; family Lybiidae; genus Pogoniulus; species Pogoniulus pusillus. The sequence goes on along the minus strand of NC_087298.1, from coordinate 5,260,285 downwards.
AGGGACAGGGGAGGTGAAGCTCTCTCTCTGTCAGCTCACATTTGTCTCACTGAAGACTGAGGAAGCGAGGAAGGGGGAAAAAATACATCAGTGGAGGAAAAAAACTCAGATAATAAAAAAATAAGTGCAAGTGAGTGAGTGAGCAGAGGCAGAAGAGATGGCACTTCTGACCAGCATGGCCTCTAATCTTGTTACTGACTGCAGCTCAGGAGGCTGATGTACCCCTGAGGACAGATTGACATTTTGGTGCTCCTAGTTAGGGAAAACATGAACTTGGGGAAGCTGCATTAACAACCATATCAGTTTATGGTCAGCTGACACCACAATGGATCTTGCTGGTTTCTTGGTGATACGTGAGCAAGGTGAACTCCCTGGAGAAGCATCTATTGCTTATTCCCTTTGGAGCCTGAGCTTGGTGGCATGGGAGAGGGAAGGTCATGGGATTCCCAGTGCTCCAACCATGCCAGAGAATGGGACTGAATAAAGCCATCCCAAGGTGAAAACTCAGACCAGACATGTGGTATGGTGCCAAGTGGCCCAGCAGGCAGGCCAGCCCCAGCAAAGTGTCATGTACCCAGCCAGGGATGTGTCACCATCACTGAAATGAGACATCTCTGATTTATAGCAAAAGCCAAACTGCCTGTGAGCTCAACCAGACTCACATGGGAATACAACTGAAAGCCTCCCAGCATCTAGACAAGGCCAGTGTTTGGCAGAGCATCCTGGGTGGCAGGTGTGTGCCACCAAAATGGGAGGCTTGGCTGAGACAGCTGAAGGCTGTGCTGCCATCCAGTGAGACCTGGACTGACAGAGCTGGGCACAGAGGAACCAAATGAGGTTCAGCAAGGACAAGTGCAGAGTCCTGCATCTGGGGAGGGATAATAAACTGCAGCAGTACAGGCTGGGAGGTGACTGCTGGAGAGCAGCCCTGTGGAGAGGGACCTGGGAGTGCTGGTGGCTAACAAGTTACCATGGCACAGCAATGTGCCCTTGTGGCCAAGAAGGCAAATGGGAGCCTGGGGTGTATTAGGAAGAGTGTGTCCAGCAGACCAAGGGAGGTTCTCCTTCCCCTCTACTCTGCCCTGGTTGGACCTCATCTTGAGTACTGTGTTCAGTTTTGGGCTCCCCAGTTTAAGAGGGACAGGGATCTGCTGGAGAGGGTCCAGTGGAGAGCTATAAGGATGACAAGGGGACTGGAGCACTGTATGATGAGGAAAGGCTGAGGGTTCTGGCACTGTTTAGTCTGGAGAAGAGAAGACTGAGAGGGGATTTAATCAATGTTTATGAATATCTGAGGGCTGGGGGGCAGGAGGACAGGCTCTGCTCTCTGCTCCCTGAGATAGGAGCAATGAGTGTAAGTTGCAGCACAGGAGGTTTCACCTCAATGCAAGGGGTAACTTCTTTCCTATAAGGGTTCCAGAGCCCTGGCACAGGCTGCCCAGAGAGGCTGTGGAGTCTCCTTCTCTGGAGACTTTCAAGGCCTGTCTGGATGTGCTGCTCTGTGACCTGAGCTGGATTGTGTGGTCCTGCTCTGGCAGGGGGGTTGGACTTGATCTCCTTGGGTCCCTTCCAACTCCCAGTATCCTGTGATCCTGTGTGAGAGGTCCCTGTCAGACCTTAGGTGAGTCACTTGGAGTCCTCCTGTCGTCACCTCTCAGGCTTACACACTCCACATAGGGTGAGGAGTGTTTGGGTGCTTTGTGACCTCTCAGGGGAGTGGCCTTCCTAAGGCAGAAGCATCTTTTCAGAGGGGTATCAGTGGTCAGGGGGGAGGACAGTGTTGGTTTGGAAATCCCTGCTTTTCCACTGGGAGAGCTGCTTTCTCCTGAAAAAGAAAACTTCACTGGGTCACATCTTCACACAGCAGAGAGAGAGAGAGAGAGAAAATAAACTCAAATGAACCCAAAAAGCAGAAATCTGTGCAACCTGGACTTTCACCACTCCCCTTCCAGCAAAGGAAACCTTTTGCTCTAGAAGCTTCCTCCCAAGCACCTGGAGCAGAACAAGGGTGTCAACCACAGCGTTTTGTCTTGCCCTTCTCGGATCCAGATCAAAACTCAATGCAGACAAAATTCTTTCCAGACACCTGTGCAGGGGTGGGTTTTGTTGTTGCTGCTGCTGTTGTTTTTGTGTGTGTGGTTTCCTTTTTTTTTTCATTGCACTTTGATTATCCATTTAGGAATATGATTGAATTAAACCTCCCAACCTCTCCACAAGGGAGAAAGAGAGGAGCAGCGAGTACCGAACCATCTCCCACACGCTTCAGGGAGAGAGACTGGCAGCAATTTAGCACCATCCATTAGCAGAGAGAAAAAGCAACCATGGGGTCTGATTCTCTTCCCACATGCACTGATGCTAACTGGGTGTAACTGCACAGACATGACTGCAGCCCCACGGGCTAAGGGGGGAGCCAGGCCAATCTCTCTTTTCTCCCTTCCTAGGCATGGACAAATGCCCTCTGTTTTCCAACCAAGCTGAAATGGGAATTTAGAGAAATAATAATGATGATTAATCATGGCTTGCACTTCTCCAGCATTTTTCTTCTTGGGAACTCTAAAGCTCTTCTTAAACTGAAATTAATTATGCTTCATAACCACCCTCTCGGGGTAGGTCAAGGACAGTTAGGAGCCATTTCCACCTCTCACAGAAGCAGAGGGAATGTGTGAGTAGCTCAGAGCTGCTCGTCCCTCCAGAGCAGGCTGAGATGAAGGACCTAGCCCCAAGCAGAGACCCTGAGAGGCTCTGGGGAGCAGCAAAGCATCATAAACTGAGACTGGGATGACCCTGAAATTCCCAATCTTATTCCAGCAAAAGCAACCTTGACTATAGTTGGAAGCAGAAAGTCTCTCTTGTGAGAGATGGATGAAGTAATACTATTAATAATAATGATATTTATTTGTTTCCAGTGTGGAGTATAATGAGACCTTTTTAATTTTCTCATAACACTTCAGGGGGAGTTATCCATGCTGCTGATCCAGTGTACTGGTGATAAAGAGGCTTAGGCTGAGTTGTGAAACATTCAGATTCATTATTCCTCCTCTTTCAATTGAGACCCATGGTCTGGAGCAGGTTCTTCTATGTACCAGGCAAACATCTTCTTCCAGAGCTCCTCAGCCATTCTGTCCCTCTTTCTTGTTTCTTTAACAGACTCAAGACATGAGAAACTTTTTTTCCAGTAAAAACCCATCAAAGCAGGCAGTCCCCAGAGAGCTTTGGACCTTGCAGCCTCTATCTCACATCACACAGGAACACTGACCTTTTCTCAGCTATTCCTCCCAATTGGGCCCCAAGTTACCTGTCCTGAAGGAGCTGAAAATACCCTAGAAGCCAGTAGCTTATTTCATGAGTGCTCACTTAATTCACAGGCATCCTAAAACCAGCAGAAACTTCAAACTTCACTGGTCCTATTGGCTGGGAAGGAGCTTAGGAAAAGCACAGCACTATGAAACCAAGGCACACAAGAGAGAAAGTTATCAGCAGGCTGAGTCACTGCAGGAAGTCTTCTTTGTGCCACAGAAGCTGAGCAAACCCCAACCTCTCTTCTTGGCCCAGATTTTCTCTCCTCCCTCCTCATCCTGTCTCCTCATTTGCAGCTTGTAACAAAGGAATCCATGTCAGATTGATTCAATTTGAGCTCCTTTTGCCCTGCACACTGGAAACTCAGGCAGTGGGTGAGGTGCTCAGTTCCAGGTTTCTCAATATCAAAGCCCTGGTGAGTTCAGCTGGGTCACAGTCTTTAAGCAGGAGAAGTACAGGAGAGAGTGCAGAGAAACAAGGTGAGAATTGCAGTCCCAAGGAAGTCCCCATGGGGGGGTTTGCTGGTGGTGGTGGCCCTGAGGTCCCCATTGGGCCTCCCCAGAGAGCCAACCAGCAGCAACAGCCTCCCTGTACATTAACAGCATTGCAAGGTGAAAAGCAGAGACTTAGTGACAAAGGGAATGCCTCTTGCCCATCCACTTCAGGGATGACCCCAGGATGACAAAGGCATGACAAAGCTCCTCTTGGCCACCTCACCTACAGCTCAGCACATCCCACCTAGCCGAGGAGCTGGGGTTTAAAATGAGGAATGAAAGCTGTAAGTGTGCTGAGCCTGCACAGACTCACTGCAACTGAGGATACACCAAAAGTACATCACAGAGAAGGGTGCACTCCCAACCAGTGAGATGGATGTGCAGAACCAGACTCCAAAATAGCTGCACAGGGAGGAGCACACTGGTTTACACATGTGCAGCAGAGGCAAATTCTTGTTGGCTGATTTAGTTGTGGCCATTAACGAGGCAGGGATTATAAAATAGGTAGTTAATTTTGTGCCCAGAAGGCTCTGCCCACAACTGTATACTAATTAGTTACATTTGGGTTCAAATTCAGTGGGGAAAAATCTTCACAAGGATGCTTCTGGGCAATTCATTCATTTAGGAGAATCAGAAAGTTTGGAAAAGTTTAGCCACAAAATAGCTTTGCCTCACAAATAGGCAGCCTGGAGTCCTAGGGCAGGTCTGTGCTAGTCACTGCACTGGAGTACAACTGTCAAGGTAGTCTCTGGCTCATTTGTGAGTGTTGGAACTGCTCGCCCCTTGAGAGGCTTCCAGATCTTCCCAGGGTGCTGGGAAAGCGGCAGACGTTCTCTGACCTGATCCTGGTTCCTCTTGGCATGGAGGTTTGCAGAGGTGCAGGCAGCAGCTCTTGCAGATGTGCAGAGAGCACCAGGGTGGTGGCACTTCTTGCCACAGCGTGAGGCACTTAAATGCCTTCTCCTGGGAAACTTGAGGCACTTAAGTTTCCAGGTAGTTCAAGCCCAAAACATCAAGGCTAAGCTGGTCTGAAACACGAGGCAGAGCAGAACATGTTGTCCAAGAGCAGTGAGGCAGAGGCAGCTCCATGAGGCAGAGGCAGCACAACTGCTTGCAACTTAGATCAATTTGCATTCCTTGCCTGAGTGTAAAGTATCACAGTATCACAGTATCACAGTATCACCAAGGTTGGAAGAGACCTCATAGATCATCAAGTCCAATCTGTTACCATAGAGCTCAAGGCTAGACCATGCCACATCCAATCCTGCCTTGAATAGCTCCAGGGACGGCGACTCCATCACCTCCCCGGGCAGCCCATTCCAGTAGCCAAGGCTCCTTTGTCCACAGAGATTCACCAGTCAGAATGTCATCTGCAAACCTGACCATATTAGGTGACCCCAGGGCTTGCATACCCTCATTTGGGCAAGACACCAAGTACCCAAACATCTGTGAGTACCTGTTCATCACTTTGGGAGGGGACATAATGGCCCAAGCCTTTGTTTTCCTCCTGCCCTTGCTTCCCCTTTTGGCAGAAGGGTGAGGCAAGCCAGGGCATTTTTTAGGCCTGTTAGCCTTCCAGGACACTGGCCCATGCACAAGTTCACAGACACCCTTGGTGGATCTCGTTTCATAAGCATGTGATGATGGTGGCAGTTGAGGTACCTTCTGTGCCTCCCAGGGGTCAGGTTGCCCTGGGAAAGACAAAGTGAGCTGGCTGGCAGCTGCAGAGATGGTCTGGGTAGCAAAGCCCATCCCACGGCACCCTGTGCCTTTGCATCCTGCAAGGAGTAGTTATTATTGCCCTCAGGCACAAGAACCTTCCTTGGTAAAATTAGTTTATGGGTAACAGGGGACAGACCTTCAGCTGGTTAATTTTCAGGGTCCTTCATATCTCTTTCCACCAGCGTCAGTGCCTCAAAACTCCTTCAAAGAACTTTTCCCCGGGAAGGCTCAGGCAGGCCCTTCCCAGCCTTATCTGCATGTCTCAGACCAACTCCTTTGCCTAAAGGCATCGCTGTGTCTGCCATGGGACACCCTGTGTATGTGGAGGGGGCAAAGGGGCTGAGTGAGGGCTCCCCTAGCCCCTTGCTTTGCAAGGCAAATCCTCAGAGCATCCCTGCAGTCCCCTGCCTGCTTCCCACTCCTCCACTTCACCCAATATTGCTGTCTTCTAGGGGAAGGGCTGCACACCTGACCAGCAGGATATCCCCCAAGCATTGTGTCTGCTAAATCATAACTGAGGAGCTGGAAAAAACCCACCCAAATTATAAATGCATAGGTGTTTATATGCTAATATTCACATACAAACAGGAATAACACTGGAAATTGCAATTCCTCCTGACCTGCAAACCACAAATACCTGCTGCTCCTTCCAGCACTAATGAAAATCTGAGCACAGCTGGGTCAGAAGTTACTCCACAGAAGATTTTCCAGGCTGTGGATGATATTCAGTGAATGCAAAGTGGCTTGCAGGAATATGGCAACTCCACTTTACATTTTATTGCTTTGATGCAGTTCTACTTTGCCATTTATTTTGGCTTCTTTTTTTTTGTTGTTGTTGTTTTGTTGGACTTTTACCACATTACCACTTGTAAAAGACTCTAAAAGTCAAGATGGAAGTGTCAGAGCTATCTTAACAACTGCCAAAGCCAAACCAGTTCAGTGCTGATGATAATGATGCTAAATGCAAATATTTCTTTCTAGATTGTTCTCTCTTTATACTGAGGGGGAAAAAGAATAAGTTTATTTCTACTTTGGAATGAAATAAGCCCTGGGAGTTTCACAGGAGATAAAATCTGAGTTCAGCTCTATTCTGCTTGCTAAATCCTCGCATGCTGATGCAAACTTACCCTACACATTTCAAAACACCAGCCTCAAGTGCCATCCACATCTATTCCTGGGGAATATTCTGCTCCACACAGAGCCAGTGCTGTGAGGAAAACACTGAGCCTTCATGCCAAAATGCACCCAAGCCTGTATTTCATCCAAAATTTCCTTTCTATATTTAGTTGCAGTGCAATTCCTACTGCAGTGGTTCTGGCAAAGTCCTTGCAGCTTTTCTGAAGTTGAAAACTCAACAGTGTTTAAAAGCAGCAGGAAAAAAATACCACCAAAGATGAAGACTGCATCACCAGGCTGCTCCAGGCCCAACCTGCACAGCCAGGACAGAAACAAGGACAGGGTTAAGCCTGGGGAGATGAAAGGAAGGAAGCTTGGGAAATTACTGATCATTTCAAGAGGCTTTTATGTTATTAGGAAACATTTCTTCTCCACAAGGGTTACCAAGCCCTGGAACAGGCAGTGGTGGAGCTCTCATCCCTGAGAGGGGTTTGAAAGCTGTGGAGCTGTGGCACTGAGGGACATGGTTTAGTGGTGACCTGGCAGTGCTGGATTCATAATAGATGGACTCAATGAGTCATAGAATAGTTTAGGTTGGAAGGGACCCCAAAGAATCTCAGAATTAACCAGGTTGGAAAAGACCTCCAAGATCATTCAGGTCAACCTATCACCTAACACCTTCTAATTAGCTAACCCATGGCACTAAGTGCCTCATGCAGCCTCCTCTTAAACACCTCCAGGGATGGGGACTCCACCACCTCCCCGGGCAGCACATTCCAATGCCAATCACTCTTTCCATGAAGAATTTCTTGCTAACATCCAGCCTGAACCTGCCCTGGCACAGCTTGAGGCTGTGTCCTCTTGTTCTGTCCCTGGGTGCCTGGGAGCAGAGCCCAACTCCATCTGGCCACAACTTCCCTTCAGGTAGCTGCAGACAGTGCTGAGCTCTGCCCTGAGCCTCCTCTTCTGCAGGCTGCACACCCCCAGCTCCCTCAGCCTCTCCTCACAGGGCTGTGCTCCAGGCCCCTCCCCAGCCTTGCTGCCCTTCTCTGGACACCTTCCTCAAACATCTTTCTTAAAATGAGGGGCCCAGAACTGGATGCAGCACTCAAAGTGTCCTGCCATAGGCAGGGACACCTCCCACTAGAACAGGTCACTCAAGGCCTCATCCAACCTGTCCTTGAACACCTCCAGGGAGGGAGCAGCCACAGCCTCCCTGGGCAAGCTGTGCCAGTGTCTTACCACCCTCACTGCAAAGAACTTCTCCTAACATCCAGTCTAAATCTCCTCTCTGCCAGTTTAAACCCATTCCTGCTCATCCTGCCATTACAAGACCTTGTCAATAGTCCCTCCCCAGCCTTCCTTTAGGCCTCCTTTTGATACTGGAAGGCCACTACAAAGTCTCCTTAAAGCCTTCTCTTCTCCATGCTGAAAAGCCCAAACTCTCCTGGCCTGTCCTCAATGTTCTGGAACTTCCTTTCCAACAACCAAAACAGTTCTGTGATTCTGTATTGTAGAAAGAAGATGCCTGCCCCCTCATTGCTGACCATCCCACAGTGATGGATTTCCAGGCAGGTACAGACAGATTTAGCTGCAAGAACCCCAGACACTTTGGGCTGGCAGAACGGATCAGAGCTGTGCACCTCCTCCCTGCGAGGCAGGGCAAAGTCCAGCAAACCCCAGCGCTGCCAGGGGGGCAAAGCCGGGGCACTGCAAGGAATCCCGGGCGCTGGAGGGAACCGAACCCGCTCCTCTCCCTCTGCGCACCGGCGAGAGCCTCTGCGCATCCCCGCACCGCCAGCCCGGTGCATCCCGGCGCATCCCCGCACCGCCAGCCCGGCGCAGCCCGGGGCATCCCCGCACCGCCAGCCCGGCGCAGCCCGGGGCATCCCCGCCCCGCCAGCCCGGCGCAGCCCGGGGCATCCCCGCACCGCCAGCCCGGCGCATCCCGGCGCAACCCCGCACCGCCAGCCCGGTGCATCCCGGCGCATCCCCGCCCCGCCAGCCCGGCGCAGCCCGGCGCATCCCCGCACCGCCAGCCCGGCGCAGCCCGGCCGCTCCGTCCGTCTGCCGTGGAGCTGGGACGCCACCTGCTGCGCACAGAGCTCAGCTGGAAACCGCATGCTGAATCCACCAAAATTCGACTAGCAGCCCTCTAAATCCCCTCCCCGGCTCCACTCTGAGGCAGTGCATGGGGGGCGTTGAGAAGCTGTGGGGTGGTGGATGCAGCCTGCCTGCTCCTGGGGCAGTCAGAAAGCAGAGTGGACTTCGTTTTATCTATATATATGTGTGTGTGTGGTTTATATATATACATATAAAGGTTGCCCAGAGAAATTTGTGGATGCTCCATCCCTGGAAATGTTTCAGGTTACATTAGATAGAGCTTTCAGCAACTTAGTCTGAAGGAAGGTGCCCCTGCTCATAGCAGAAGACTTGGAAATAGATGATCTTTAAGGTCCCTTCCAACTCAAACCACTCTATGACTCTAGGAAATCCACGTCAGGAAGATCTGATGGGGGTGGGAGGGGTGACTCTAACACAGCATGTCCCCAAAGGCAGTGTTGAGCAGTCACTGAAGCCTGGGAATTCTCAGTTCATACTGCCCTGCCTACCCTTGCCCAGCGCAGAGCCAGCGCTCACTGCTATGTGCAGGGCTGTCCTTGTGGTGCTGGGGTCAAGGCTGGCAAGTCCCACAAAGACAACTGGAGAAGTGTTGTCCGTGCAAGTGTTTTGGTACACACGAGAAATCCAAGATTTGATGTGGCAAGGCCTTTCCCTGTGATTCCTGTGTGTTTTCTAGGCCAGGGTGGTTTGTGCACTTCTCTGTATGTTACTGCAAAGCCCTCAGCTGGGACCAGCTTCACCCCATGACAGCCCATTGCACCCCACTGCTGCCTTCTGCTCATGCTCAGACTGAAAAAGAAGAAAACAGGAGGCTGGCCAAGGTCACTTCAGACAGAGAGGGATCTGGGGGTGCTGATTGATAGCCGCCTGAACATGAGCCAGCAGTGTGCCCAGGTGGCCAAGAGAGCCAGTGGCATCCTGGCCTGCATCAGGAATGGTGTGGTCAGCAGGAGCAGGGAGGTCATTCTGCCCCTGTACTCTGCACTGCTTAGACCACACCTTGAGTGCTGTGTTCAGTTCTGGGCCCCCCAGTTTAGGAGGGACATTGAGATGCTTGAGCATGTCCAGAGAAGGGCGAGGCTGGGGAGAGGCCTTGAGCACAGCCCTACGAGGAGAGGCTGAGGGAGCTGGGATTGGTTAGCCTGGAGAAGAGGAGGCTCAGGGGTGACCTTATTGCTGTCTACAACTACCTGAGGGGTGGTTGTGGCCAGGAGGAGGTTGCTCTCTTCTCTCAGGTGGCCAGCACCAGAACGAGAGGACACAGCCTCAGGCTGTGCCAGGGGAGATTTAGGCTGGAGGTGAGGAGAAAGTTCTTCCCTGAGAGAGTCATTGGACACTGGAATGGGCTGCCCGGGGAGGTGGTGGAGTCGCCGTCCCTGGAGCTGTTCAAGGCAGGACTGGACGTGGCACTTGGTGCCATGGTCTGGCCTTGAGCTCTGTGGTAAAGGGTTGGACTTGATGATCTGTGAGGTCTCTTCCAACCCTGATGATACTGTGACACTGTGAAACCAGTAGGGAAAACCAGGGCAGCAGGAAGTGTGTCTTACCCCCTCTGATTCAGGAGAGTCAACCACAGGCTCCAACTTGAAAAATGCTGGGCAGCCTGAGCAGCCTTTACCACACACATAGGGGATGTAGACAGCAAGGCTGCAGGGCTGCAAGGGGGAGAAGTTTTTAGGCAAAGGCCCAAGGAGAGATAAGGATGGAGGCAGGAGCTGGGCAGGCAGGGCACACATCACCTTGCAGAGATTAAAAGCACAGAGAGGGCAACTCTGAACCAAGCTTTCTGGGCTTTAACCACAGAGAACAAGAGCAGCGATTGAAATGGTTGGAGGTCAGGGTGCATGGGGAACACTGGCTGCTTGTCACTTGGGCAAGGGCTGTCAGGGAGCAGCATTTGGTCAGGACTAATGCTAGGCAGTTACAGCATGTTCCTGGCTGTAGAGACCAAGAAATTACATGTAGGTTGTTGAGGTAGGAGGAATTGAATCTTCACCACCATAGTGCCACACACTCGGAAGGATCAGGCCCTCGAACACACACTTGCTATGCTGAAGAATCATGGCACAAGCCTGGGAATGGGGACTGCTGGGGGAACATGACTGCAAGTGTTTTGGAAGGCTTGTGCTGCTTTTAGTTGTGTGGAATTGACCTCTTTTGTGAGGGACCTCTGGAGGCAGGGGATTTCTACTCTTGACATACTGCTGCTTTCCATGCAGTGAGAAGGTGGAAAGGGTATAGATTGACAGCCAGCTGAACATGAGCTGGGCCCAAGTGGCCCAGAAGAGCAACATCATCCTGGCCTGGATCAGCAACAGTGTGGCCAGCAGGACCTGAGAAAGTGATTGTCCCCCTGGGCTCAGCACTGGTGAGGCCACACTTCAAATACCAGTTTTGGTATGTCCAGTTTTGGGGTCATCACTACAAGAAGGACATTGTGGTGCTGGAGTGTGTCCAGAGAAGGGCAACAAAGCTGGTGAAGGGTCTGGAGCATAGGTCTGGTGAGGAGCAGTTGAGGGAATTGAGGTTAAACTGTTTAGACTGGAGAAGAGAAGGCTGAAGGGAGACCTCATTGAAAGGAGGTTGGAGCCAGGTGAGTTTTGGTGTCTTCTCCCTAGTAACAACTAATAGAACAGGAAAAAATGGCCTCAAGTTGTGCCAGGGGAGGTTTAGGCTGAGTATTAGGAAATATTTCTTCACTGAAAGAGTTCTCAAACACTGGAACAGGCTGCCCAGGGAAGTGGTTGAATCCCCATCCCTTGAAGTGTTTAAAAGAGGCAGAGATGTGGTGCTAAGGATCACGGTTTAACACCAGGCTTAGCAAGTATATCATGAGTGGACTCAATGATCCTCAAGGTCTTTTCCAATCAAAGTCATAGAATATCATAGAATCATATCATAGAATCAACCAGGTTGGAGGAGACCTCCAAGATCATCCAGTCCAACCTAGCATCCAGCCCTGGCCAGTCAACCACACCATGGCACTAAGTGCCTCATCCAGGCTTTTACTGAATGCCTCCGTGGACGATGACTCCACCACCTCCCTGGGCAGCCCATTCCAATGCCAATCACTCTCTCTGGCAACAACTTCCTCCTAACATCCAGCCTAGACTTCCCCTGGCACAACTTGAGACTGTGCCCCTTGTTCTGTTGCTGCTTGCCTGGCAGAAGAGCCCAACCCCACCTGGCTACAGCCTCCCTTCAGGTGGTTGTAGTCATTCTGTGATTCAGAGTTGCCTTAGTTTGCATGAAAAATTTCAGTGGAGACAAAGGATTTGTTTCAACCCTGAAGTTTGTTCTTCATTTCTTTAGGAAACCAATGGAAGGAAGAGGGAAACAAAACTTGTGCACCAAGAAAACTCTCTGAAAATAGCTCTTTTTATAAGACAGGTCGTTCTGTGCTTCACAGTCAGTTTTGAAGGGGAAAACAACCCTAACCCAATCTAACACAGCAACCTGCCCAGCTCCCTGCACAACCTCTGTAAAACAGGGGATAATAAACACTCCTTTATCCAGCAGGCCCGTTAGTGAGGCTTCATTAACTCCGAGGCTCAATTAAAGTCTCTAAAAAGCTTTGAGCTGCTTGACCGAAAGGCTCTGTGGAAATTAATTTAGTGCTTTTGCATGGGCTCAGCACCAGGACGGCAGCAAGAGCTCTGTCTCCCTGCAGTGAGTGCCAGGAGGAGGCTGGAGGCGGGCAAGGGGATGATGCTAGCGGTTGATCTGCTGGCAGAAGGTGGCCAGCAGGCAGGGGCTGACCATGGTGAGGAGGGAAGGGCTCTGGTTTTTAAGCAGTAGTTGTCCTCGGGTGGCTGGCTGGCAGCTGCAGGCTGGAAGCAGCACACTCATCTCCTCGCAGCTGTAGCGTTTGCCTAAGCTCAGGAGCCTGATGAGACAGTGTGCAGTAGGAAAGGGGGGGAGGGCGTGTTAATTGCACATTTTACAGTTGCTAAGAGTCCCCCTGAGCCAAACAGACTCTGCAGGGACAGAGTCACAGCCAGGCTGAGCTGTGCACACAGAATCCCCAGCCACACAGAGGGATGTGCAGAGAGATGCTGCCCCGGTGTCTCAGTGGCACATTTACCAGGCTGCTCGGATCTCCAGTGTAAATCCAGTGACTTAGAGATAAACTCGGGCCATGGCAAGGGATTGTTTCAACATAGCAGGGCCTGTCAGGAGCAGGGTTATGTTGACAGAGTGGCAGTCCTTGCCCTGCCAGCTCCTGGCATCCCCCAGCTACAGCCTTTATTTACACAGCTCTCTGCAAGGAGCACTGTTCACCAGAGCTTGCGTCAGTCTTTTCCAAAGGTGAGGAGTTGGTAGGAGATGTGGGAGAGCAGCAGCATCCTCTTGGATTTTCCCAGATAGCCAGGAAGAGCAGAGATATGTTTGGAGCCTGGGAAACCAAAGTTCCCTAAGAACAGTAATTTCCTGAGTTTCCCCATCTGCAGCTAACCCTCAGAGCCCACTTAGAAAGTGAAGAGTCATAGAATCATAGAACTGCCTGGTTGGAAAGGGCCTTAAGACCATTGAATCCAACCATAACTCCACATCTGCCTCTACACAACTGTTGGACCATGTGCAGAAACATCTCATTCAAACATCTTTTAAACACCTCCAGGGATGATGACTCCACCATTTCCCTGGGCAGCCTTCTCCAAGAGTCTGCTACCTTTGTGTGCAACCAGAGATTTTATCAAATAGAAAGAAAAGTTGAGGGGAATGAGGAAAGAGAAAGCATGGAGGGAAATAAAAGAGAGAAAAAAGATGAGTGCTGGTGAGACATTCTGCTCTGAATTTAAATAAATCCCTGTCTCCTTTCTCCTGCTCCCTGACAGTTCTGTCTGGAAGTTTGCATTCAGCATAAGCTCCCTAGTATCAAATACAAGAGTTTTATGCAACAGAATAATTGTTTAGTATTAAATAATTCTCTCCATTTGTACACTTCAAGCCTCAGATGCTTTGCAGAGCCGACACAGCTCAGTCAGAAAAGAAGAAAAGCTTTCAGGTGTGGGGAGGGCTGAGTTAAAGCCCTGAGGAAGAGCTCACAGCAGATGGACTCTTCAGTTTTCTCTCCAATCCCCATATAATAAACTCATTGCACTACTGAGACCAGTTGGCATCTCTGCATTGTCACCTCATCCAGTTGATGCCAACTGGAGCAGGCTGGACCTGGGGCTCTGCCATCCAGGTATGTCTCCCCACAGCTGGGTACAGCATCAGGACTTTATCCTTCCACCTGCTGAGCATACTCTGCTCAATGTGCCCAGGTGCCCATTGGCTGGCTTTGCAACTGAGACATGTTGGTGGCTCATGATCAGCCCAGTGCCCACTCAGGAGTAGTATGTCCTCCTCTGAAAAGATGCTTGCCACCTCGTGCTGGTGCCTAGGGATATTCCTCCCCAGGCAACAGCCTACTGGATGAGGCACTTAGTGCCATGGTCTGGCTGATTGGATAGAGCTGGGTGCTAGGTTGGAGTGGATGATCTTAGAGGTCTCTTCCAACCTGGTTGTTCTATGATTCTGTTTAACTCTGATTCCTGCTCTCACTTCTTCAGCACATCAAGGTCCCACTGAATGGTGCCACAACCATTTGGTCTGTCAAACACTCCTTACGGGTTGGTACCACCTGCATCCACACTGAGGTGCTCTGTGGTCACTAACGAAGACGTGAAACAGTCTGGCCTGAGTATCAGCCTCTGGGGTGCACCAAAAGCGACTGGTCTCCTCTTTATCGCTTCTGTGGGTTCATCATGCTCTTCCCTGGGCATCTCACACCTATCCCCACATATCACCAGCCTAATTCACTTGAGACCCTCCAGAGGCAGATTAGTTTTGTCCTCCCCAGCCAGTATAAAGAGGGGGAGACAGGAACCAAAATTTCCCAAAGCAGCTGCTCACAACAAGGAGCAGGGAAACTTACACTTGGTTTGGAGTGACAGCCTTGGAGAAGCAGGAACAGACAACGCTCGACACTGAACATCCCTCCTGGAAGAAACTTCTCTTTCATTCTCCCACAGGCCAGCAACATATTAGTTGCAGAGCCAAGAAGTCTCTACTTGTAGCTCACAGCTTAAGGCAGCAGCCAGAGGCAGCAGCTCTTGAGACTTCAGCACTGCCTTAATAGAAGACACTGCAGTAAGGGAAATATTATATTAAATCTCTATATTTATATGTGTAACAAAAGTGGTATCAGCAAAATCCTACAGCATCAAAGCAAATCACTTACCTATTTTTAGCTGTGTGATTTAGTCACACACTGAGGAAATAAGGTCAGGTTCTTTGCAGTGTATCCCTTTCTCCCTGTCTCTTGCTACTTTTTCCTGTCCTTATTAAAATTCTCCACCCTGCAGCAGAGCTCTACCACACGGAGACTTCGTGAGATCTTTACCATCTGCGGGGTCAAGCTGCAGCACTGGCTCAGTAGGAGTCTGTCCTGCTGTCAATGTGTCTGCATTAGAGGTAACAAAGGCAGGCAAGGCAGAGCTGAGGCTGTATCCCAGCACTTCCATCAGCCAACTGTCTTGGGGGTCTCCCAGCCAGTGTCTTGCTGGTCCCATGATGGTGGAAGTGAGTGGCAAATGTCACCCCTAATGCCATCAGGACTGTGGCCTAGGAGTGTCCAGCTGTGATGGTGCTGTCTTCTTCACAGAATCCTAGGATCATTAAGGTTGGAAAAGACCTCTGAGATCACTGAGTCCAACCTTTCACCCAACACCACCATACCCTCTAAACCATGTCCTGAAGTGCCATGTCTACAGGCTTTTTTAACAGCTCAGGGGTGATGACTCCACCACCTCCCTTGGCAGCCTGTTCTGATACCACTTTCACTAAAGAAATGTTTCCTAATATCTAACTTATACCTCCCCTGGGGCAGCTTGAGTCCATTTCCTCTCAGGGAGACCCACTCCCACCTCACTCCAACATCCTCTCAGGTAATTCAGCTACCTTTCAGGTAGCTTCCAGGCAGTAAGAAACCACTCCCTACCTCAGCTTCCCTTGCTCTTTGGTCTCACTGAACATCAACATGGGGAGTTACAAGCCTTAATGAGAGAAGACAGGCTGGATGGATGGGCAGAGGCCAATGGGATGAGATTTAACAAGGCCAAGTGCAGGAATCTACACTTTGGCCACAACAACCCCAAGCAGTGCTACAGGCTGGGGACAGAGTGGCTGAGAGCAGCCAGGAAGAAAGGGACCTGGGGGTGACAGTAGAGAGTAGCTGAACATGAGCCAGCAGTGTGCCCAGGTGGGCAGGAGAGCCAATGGCATCCTGGCCTGGATCAGGAGCAGTGTGGCTAGCAGGACAAGGGAGGTTATTCTGCCCCTGTACTCAGCACTGGTCAGGACACACCTTGAGTGCTGTGTCCAGAGAAGGGCAGCAAGGCTGGGGAGGGACCTGGAAGACAAACTCTGTGAGGAGAGGCTGAGGGAGCTGGAGGTGTGCTGCCTTGAGTGCTGTGTCCAGTTGTGGACTCCTCCCTGGAGGTGTACAAGCAAAGCCTGGATGAGGCACTTAGTGCCATGGTGTGGTAGATTGGGCAGGGCTGGGTGCTAGGTTGGACTGGCTGAGCTCGGAGGTCTCTTCCAATCTGCTTGCTTCTACGATTCTATAATTCTAAGATTTAGTTTGGCCTCCTTTTAAATGTCAGCAGAAGAGCAATTCAAGAAAATAATTGGGAAATTATTCTATTTCCTTGACTATTTAATTTCCCAAGACCTTTTTCTAGAAAGTGTTCTGGCAATTAAAAGAAGGGGGGAAAAAAAAAAGGAGAGGGGAGGGAAGATCATTTTTATACCTGAAAGAGAAACCACCTGGCGATGCTCCTGTAAGGAAAGCAGGACATTTTCTACCCACCTCTGCAGCACCTCGCTGTTCTCAGCAGTAACAAACAAGCAAAGAGAGTTAATTTAAGACATTAAAACAGCTCCTGGTACCTTCTTCTGGGTGAGATTTATTTGTTCTCTTTTCACTTTGGCTGCTGCAAAAAAGGGTCTGGTGCGGGAAGCAATAATACATTCGTCTCATGGTGCAGCTGAACTCTGAACTTCTCGGTCCAGCACACAATAACCTTATTACTGCTCCTTTGTGCAGTTTGATAATTCTCTATTATTTATAACTGCAACATTAACTGCTGCCTAATATATTTTGCTATTTTACCTGTTGAGCAATGCCCATGATTTGTAGCTTTGCTGTCCTATGGGTGCAGCTCTTGACCCCTGGACACTTTTATTTTTTTGCTTCATGAGATGCACATGAAAAAGCCAAAACTGGCCTCAAACTTGATGGCTGGACCAGGTGAAACCAAGCTTTCTAATATTAAATAACCTTGTAAAATTATAAAGCTATCCTATAAAAATGATTAAAAAGCTATGCTAGATTGAACAAGGCCAAGTGCAGGGTTCTACACTTTGGCCACAACAACCTCAAGCAGTGCTACAGGCTGGGGACAGAGTGGCTGAGAGCAGCCAGGCAGAGAGGGAGCTGGGTGTGCTGGGAGAGAGTAGTTGAACATGAGCCAGCAGTGTGCCCAGGTGGCCAAAAGAGCCAATGGCATCCTGGGCTGGCTCAGGAACAGTGTGGTCAGCAGGACAAGGGAGGTTATTCTACCTCTGTACACAGCACTGCTCAGGCCACACCTTGAGTACTGTGTCCAGTTCTGGGCTCCTCAATTGAAACAAGATATTGAGATACTGGAACGTGTCCAGAGAAGGGTGACAAAGCTGATGGGGGGGCCTGGAGCACAGCCCTGTGAGAAGAGGCTGAGGGAGCTGGGGGTGTGCAGCCTGCAGAAGAGGAGGCTCAGGGCAGAGCTCATTGCTGGTTACAACTACCTCAAGGGAGGTTATAGCCAAGTGGGGTTGGGCTCTTCTCCCACACAACCAGCAACAAAACAAGGAGACACAGCCTCAAGTTGTGCCAGGGTAGGTATAGGCTGGATGTTAGGAGGAAGTTGTTGTCAGAGAGAGTGATTGGCATTGGAATGGGCTGCCCAGGGAGGTGGTGGAGTTGCTGTCCCTGGAGGTGTTCAAGAAAAGCCTGCATGGGGCACTGGTTCATTGTCTAAGGCTGAGAGGTTGGACTGAATGAGCTTGGAGATCTCTTCCAATGTGCTTGATTCTATGATTCTATAAAATTAGCTTTTGGTCAGTCTGGAATCAGCTTAAATTTTAATAATCTAATATTAATCTAGCATCAATTTGCTACTCCAATATCAATCTCATATCATTTCAATAATCTAATATTAACCAAATACTATTTTAATACTCTAATATTAGTAACAATAAGAAATAATTTTGAATGGAGAAGGGTTTTTCAAATGAAAACAGTTAATTTTGACTATCTCAAGCAGAGGCTCTTGCCCCTACACAACATTTGATTTCAGCTCCTCAATGCAAATCGAGGCCAAGGTTGCAAAGATATTGCTGCCACTTCAACAAACAACACTAAATGTTTTCCTTGGGATAAATAATAAACACTTCCATTGGAAATCTGAACGTTGTCAATAATCCCTTAGGAAAAGAAATGCCTCCAACAGTGTTTCCAGTTTGATATGTGGGATATAGTCTCTAGCCCTTAACACAAGCTGGTTGACAGCTCCGTATTGATGTTCGCTCAAAACTCCAGATGCTGTTTTCCGTGTTCATTATTTACCACTTGGAGAAGAGGTTTTGTTTGCATAAATTACGGTGGTTTGGGTGCTGGGGCAGAGCTAAGGTTATTGTTGAAGCTGAAATCAATACTTTTGATGCTTTTTGGCCTCTGGGTTTCTTTTTGTTTTGTTGTTGACCTGATGGTTCTATGTTTGTTTTAAATCTTGCCACTGAACAACAACAAAAGAAATCCAACTGTTTGCATGAATAACTGCAAGGTACTAATTATGTTTCTGTAAATTAATGGTCTATTTACTGCCTTAACCTATCTTAACAAGGATTTTGTTTGGGGGGATATATTACTAATGAAAAAGCCTCAGCATCTTAACACTCTCCTGGGTAAATCGTTAGAATGGATTCCAAAGACAATTAAAGGAAGGCTTCTTCCTTTTTTTTTCCTGTTAACCACTGTATTAGGAGATAAATTGGCACGTTCTCCCCTCTGAACACTTGTTTGTAAATGCACAGAATTTCCATTAACTCCATGCTTCTCGCTTCAAAATTGGGCTGCTGCAAGTGGCCTGGGAGAGAGGGTTGGGATGGCTGCTCTTAGCCTGTGCATATTGAGTGGAGAATTGAAGTGAGTGAGATCCCCAAAGATGGCAGCAGGGGAGGAAAGGTTGATGGAAATGGGAAGAAGAAATACTGGCCTAGGATGGGAAGCTCCTCCAGGAGAGAGATCATAGAGTCATAGAATGGCTCAGGCTAAAAGGGAGCTTAGAGATCATCTACTCCACCCTCCCCACCATGGGCAGGTACACCTATCAGCTAGACTCAGCTGGTCAAGGTCTCCTTCAACCTGGTCTTGAACACCCCTGGGGAGGAGGCATCCACAGACTTTCTTTACAGCCTGTTCCAGAGTCCCAACACCCTCATACTGTGATGGTTTGGGAGTTACCCTCTCCCCCACTCTTATGAAATCACCCAGACTAGACTCAGCCAGTTGGAAGTTAAGGAATGAAGCTGTATTTACAGCTTGGCACAATTCACAGGCATGTATATACACACAAACATTTACAGCTATATACAGACATTGACAAGTTAAAATAGTACAGAAATACAATACCCCTCCCAGAAAGCAAAGTCCCTAGGAGGGGCTCCCAACCACTCTTCCATCTTCTTTCCACCCCTCACTCTTATCCCAGAATCTGCTGTATGTGCAAATTGAGCTGGGAGGATTGGCAAGGGGGGTTTGAAGCAGAATGATTAGTTGGGTTACACAGATCCAAGCAGAACAGCAGAAGCCCAGGGAGAAAACATGGAGACCAAACTCACTTTCTTATCTGCGTTTGTGTCCTTGTTTTTATACATCTCAGCAAGCCTATGAGTGAAGTAGACATCACCACTGGGTTTTTTTCACAGCCTATAATCTCATTTTTCTCATTAATGTATTCCAATTAGCCTCAAACCAACTTACATGCTAAATAATTTCTTCTTAAGATCCAGTCTGAACCTGCTCTCCCTTAGGACCCTCTTTCCACAGCCATCACAGTATCACAGTATCACAGTATTATTAGGATTGGAAGAGACCTCACAGATCATGAAGTCCAACCTTTTATCACAGAGCTCAAGGCTAGACCATGGCAGCAGGGTGTTCTCCAAGAGCAGGGTGTCCAAAGGTCTGGCACAGATTCCCACTCAAATTTCCAGAAGATCTATTCAAAGGCTGTTGCCAGCTCTGCTGATCCTGTTGATGGTGTTGTGATTAGGGGAGAAAAGGGAGATTTCCTTGCAGTCCCTAGGCACTCACATCATGCCATTTCTTTGTGCTTCTTATGAAGAAAGAACTTCTTAACCTTTGGAGTCTCCAGGAGCACTTTTAGAAAGCCAACCCTAAAATGCCACAGTTTATTACTGAATCAATCTCAAACATTTTATGGCTGAGGGAGGACCTGCCCCTTGAATTTGTAGTGAACAGAAGTTTTGGGTTGGTTTTTTTTTTTCTTTTGAGGTGCCCAGATCCTTTCCTGACAATTTTCAAATCTGCAGCTCTCAGACCCTGAACTTTAGCTGCATCCATGGAGACAGAAATTGTGAAGGTGGTGAAAGGGAGGAGAATGGATGGACACAGTCCATAACCCTGCTGAAATGCTCAAGAGCTGCCATCCTTACACGCAGACGTGGGAGAGGATCCTGCACAGACAACCTCTTGCACATCCCCACGGGCTGAGCCACCAAGAAGAGGCTTGTAGCAGAGGTGGCAAAGCCCTGGGACACTCAGAGCCAGGCAGATCAGCTCTCTCCTCTTCAGAGGGCAAGCACACTACAGCCATTTACTCCTTAGCCTTTGTGCTCCTTGCCCTTTTGTTTACAGGAGCTGTTTCTGAAGCCTGGCCAACTTAAGAGCATCCAAAACCTTTCAGGGAAAGAAAAGGCAGTTTCTGTCTCTGTCACAGCCTGGCATTCAAGCAGCTGAATTAATCCACAGCTTCTTGCCTGCTGGTCCCTCTGATTGGGCTTTTTATGATTGGAACAATCCTGTCCCCCAGTGTTTATGAAAGGGCTCCGAGTGCAAGTTCCCAGCTTTTTATTACAGCTGAATTTAAGAGCATTTCTTTAGCTTATTGCTATCACTCCCCCATCCTTATTTGCTAACAAGGGCTTTGTTCCATGCTGGGGATTTAAGAGGGACACAGGACTGCTGCAGTCCCACTACTCCCCCTCCTCTCTCCGTCCTAGATCTGTCTCTCTGGAGCACACTGGCTCCACTGGATTACGGCGTTGTGCCACGCTGCATCTCCCTCCCTATAAAGTGGATTGATTTACCCCTCTCAGCTTGCTCGCTTTTCTCTCCACCTCCTTCCGACACAACAAACAGCATCAGATATGCCCGAGCTTCTCCCGTCACCACCAAGATTTACTGCATTTTGCAAAACAAAAGCATGTACCTCGTGGTTGGGAAGCAAGTGACAGGCAGGAGGTTAAAACTCTTCCTGAGGAAGAAAGGGAGGAGAGAGAACTACAAAAGAAACATTTGTGCCAGGGCTTTGAACCGAAGAAGAGCAACACACAGAACACCCCAGACCACACATCCAGAACTGGGGAGGATCACAGTATGTTAGAGGTTGGAAGGGACCCAAGGAGATCATTGAGTCTGACCCTGCTGCCAGAGCAGAACCATACCAATGGCAAATCACTCCCTCTGTGATGAACTTCCTCCTACATCAAGCCTAGACCTGCCCTGGCACAACTTGAAACTGTGCCACTTGTTCTGTTGCTGCTTGCCTGGGAGAAGAGTCCAACCCCACCTGGCTACAGCCTCCCTTCAGGTAGTTGTAGACAGCAATGAGGTCACCCCTGAGCCTCCTCTTCTCCAGGCTAAACAGCCCCACCTCCTGACCCTGTTCCAGTGCTCTGTGACCCTTACAGTAAGGGAGGGACACTTTCACCTGCAAGACTATTTCTAGGCTAGATGTCCATTCCTCATGTCTACAGGACAATCTTCCAGCTACTTAGTCTCCTCAGATCTCCTGAGCTGTAGCTCTCCTCTGTCAGTGGTTCTTAAATCATGCAAGGCTGCAGAAGGCACAGTGCACCAGATCCTGCTCCAGAAACATAGTAAGCTATTGGGAACGAGTTCTTTACTAAAAGAGTGGTCAGGCATTGGAATGGGCTGCCCAGGGAGGTGGTGCAGTCACTGTCCCTGGAGGTGTTCAAAAAAATGTGAACCTGGCACTTGGGAACATATTTTGATGGTCATGGTGGTGCTAGGTTGATGGTTGGAGTCGATGGTTTTAGAGGGGTTTTCTAACTGAGACAGTCCCATGATGCCTAACTTTGTTTTTGTGCAGTTTCAACCTTCTGTGTGTTTGGGACAGGAAGGAAGTTTGGGGTTTTTCTTTTCTTTAAAATGACAGTTTCAGCCTGGGAGAAGGCATTAGAAATCTCCCTGTCGAGTTGCTCACTTTCTTCTTCTTGGTTCGGTTTTGTTCTTTGCAGAATTATTCCCCCTCTGGTGATTTTCCTGCAATTTAAATAGATGCCAGCAGTTTACAAGCCTTTCTCCAGGCTGCTGGAGGCACTGTTGTATGTTTTCACCTTTCTTGCCTTCAAGATTTAGCTCGAGGGTCCAGCCCTCGTGGTAAAATATCTGGTCCTTAAAATTCCAGCCTGCCGCCATTGATTACAACAAACCGTCTTGGGCTTACTGGTCAAACTGAGCAAACCCCAGTCTTTAAAACACCTAAATGCCAAGCCCATAAATACAGGGGTTTAGAGAGCTGAGGAGCAAGGATGGAGATGAAGAGGAAGGCACAGCCTTGGAGGCCAAAGCCATGGGCACATGCATAGCCCTGCAAAGGCTTTGCCAGCCCAGCCATGTGTGCACGCTTGGTGGGCAGGCGCCGATCCCTCCCAGCCTTGCAGACTGTGCTCACCCCACACAATGGATGCAGTGAGCTATTTCCAGCAGGTAGGTCATAAATCCCTCGTTTATTGCCTTTTATTATGTTGTTTCAACAGCTCTTAAAGCTGGAACAGCAACCAATTGATGGCTGCTTTAAATCTCTTTCATTTTCTGCCCATATTTCTTTGTTTTTTAAGGGGGGGGACACATCTATCTTTTTTTTTCACCTACTAGCCATCTCTTTCCCTTCATGAGTCAAATCTCATCTCTTTCTCTTTATGAGTCAAGTTTTACAGATTCCCCCCTCTGCAGTGGAAGACAGCAGCGGCACAGAAATGCTGCTGGGGCTTGGAAAAGAGCAGGCAGGGAGCAGGCATGGAAGAAGAGTTTGTATTTCTGTTTGGCTTGGGGCACACAGAGATTGAATTCAAACCAAGAGGGGCAAAGGGGAGACAGAAGAGGGAAAATGCAAAACAAAGCAAAACAAAACCCACCTGACTAGACAGGGAATCATTTTGATTGAAAAGACCATTAAGGTCATCAAGTCCAGCCATTATCTAACCCTACCAAGTCTGATGCTAATCCATGTCCCTCAGCACCACATCTCTGAGTCTTTCAAAGACCTTTAGGGGTAGCTGACTGCTGTGGAATCATGAGGGAGAGACCTACATTTAAAATACCATAAACCTGGATCAGTTTCCAGGTGTTCATTGGAAACCTCATTCCCTCCTCTTGACCAACTGTTGCACCCCATTGAGAGGGCATCAAACACACCTTTGGGAATGGTGTTTAAGAATACCAGCAGATCTTTATGGAGATGCCAGAGGGAAGTTGTGGATTAAATCTAAGTACCTCAAGCAGCTCCTGTGCAGCCCTCAACACAAACCCTATGCTTAAGGGTCACTGAGGACCTCTAAGTCACACCAGCAGCAACAGCATCGCCAGAGCTTCCTCAGGCAGGGAGCCTGGACACAGGGCTGTGATAGAGGAAAGTTATGGATTGAATCTAAGTACCTCAAGCAGCTCCTGTGCAGCCCTCAACACAAACCCTATGCTTGAGGGTCACTGAGGACCTCTAAGTCACACCAGCAGCAACAGCATCGCCAGAGCTTCCTCAGGCAGGGAGCCTGGACACAGGGCTGTGATAGAGGAAAGTTATGGATTGAATCTAAGTACCTCAAGCAGCTCCTGTGCAGCCCTCAACACAAACCCTATGCTTGAGGGTCACTGAGGACCTCTAAGTCACACCAGCAGCAACAGCATCGCCAGAGCTTCCTCAGGCAGGGAGCCTGGACACAGGGCTGTGATTGATGGCAGCACTAAGCAATATCAAACATCATCCTCCCAAAGCCTGTATTTCTCCAAGAGTTGATCAAAATCTTATTATTTTGGTCAGGGCAGCTATCTACTAGCAAAATAGAGTTTTCCCATGAAAACATTTCATAAGGATATGTCCACAGCACTGAAATTTATAGTGGGAGGGGGGAAAAAAAAAACCCACCCAAGTGAATTATTTCCACAGTGTTTGCTCCAGTTCTCATTTTGATTACCTTCATTTTGACACGTATTTTAATATATTCATATTTTCGTGCTTTGACCTTATCAGAAGGAAGTGCTTCATTCCATCTAAATGAAGGGATTACAAATGGGCTGGAGGAGACTCTTGGCTGCTCTGAATCTGAAAATGTGACAACTTCTGTTCCACCAAAAAGAAATAAAAGCAAAGAAGTTCCAGATTTTGGCATCTCAAAAGCGTTCGAAGCAAACTCCCACAAGAGCACAGAGGTCTTGAGTGAGTGCTAATTAAAAGTCCAGGACCACTCACCAAACAGTAGCCTGTTTTTTAGGCAGGTTTCCAGTCTTCATTAAAGCTCCTAAACTAACAGCTAATTGTCCTGATGGATTCAGACTGGTCACGTCTGAGAACTCGCTTTAATGGTGGTTTTTAAGCACCTGGAAACCAGTCCCAGGTTCTCTGGGTGCATCCTGATCCCACAGCCCTCAGCTCATCTTTCAAAACTCCTTTCCTGGCTGGAGATGAGGGTTTTCAGTAGCCCATTAGCTGTAAGCAGTCCCTTTACAAGGAGTGTCAAGTTGGCCTCACTTTGGCCGTGCAGGAGAGGGAAAGACATGGACTCATAGCAATATGGTGCATAGGAGGTCAGTCCATTTATTGAAGCTAAGCATGGTGCTTACATAATGGATTCAGTGCAGGGGAGTGTACTTCTGATAAGCTCACATAGCAGAAATGGACTGTCCACATGCTTAGAGGCAGACCTGACCAACTACCCCCCTTAATCCCCCTTTGCACAGCCAGCCACGACATTCCCCCATTCCCAGGGCTGACCATCCTGCCCTCCTCACACAGCTCAGCCACAGAGAGCAGCTTCTCTGCTAGCCTCCCAAGGCCACTTTTCTGCAGCTGTGCCTACTTATCAGAACAACCTTAGTCTGTTCAGTTAGCCCTGTTCAACCCTGGCAAGGGGGTTAAGAAAGAAAACCACTGAATACTAAAAAACCCAGTGCTTAAAACCCCAAAAAAATGAGCAGTCACAGCAATTAGCATCCTGTGCAGTGAGAGTCTCCTAGGACTGTGGCTATATGCTGTGAAAGAAGCCAGCCAGCCAGCGGGTAGCTCACACACCATCTGGGAGGCCAGGAAAACAGCTCTTCAGGCTTCAAGGGTTATGTATTTCCACAGAGTGCAAAGGGATTCATCCCAATAATTCCCAAAGGCCAAGTGTGAAATAACTAAATCATCTGCACAAGCCACAGAAGGAGGGGTGGGAACTCTCCAGTCACTTCAATCCACTGAACAGATTTCTTCCTATCCAAAGGGAGAATTAAATCCCTGCTTATCTTTTTAAATGATCACAAGGGAACAAGACCCAGGCTCCTAGTTTCACATTAACTGCAGCCAGATCCCATGTCTTGACTGGCTCCATCTTTTCTGATTTATGTGACAATTTGTTCTACTGGAACTGTGACAAAGCTTTGATGGATGGGATGTCAGCAGTGAGCAAATTCCTACCTGGGAGCTTTTGAAGCGAGGAGTTGTCCAACGTCTTCATTTCAGTGCTCCATGATAGTAGTTTTAAAGCACTGCCAGCTAAAGGCCAATGGTTACTGAGATGTTTGGGCACTATGAGCTATATCAGTTAAAAGGATGAATAGCTTTTTTAATTTTGGGGCTTTATGACCTAAATGTGACAATAAAACCCTTGGCCAATTTTCCACACTTTGCTTGCTGAACCGAGAGCAAATTAAATAGAGAAAGCAATTTATTTTCTTTTCCAGGGGCAGAAGGTGCTAGAAGAGCTGCTTTCCAGGAGACCTGTCCAGGAAAACCTTTGAGCTTTATCCAAAGGTAGAGTTGGGATTTGTTGAACTACTTTGTCCTGCTTTCAGATTCTCCCTTACATGCAAAGTGAAGAAAAAGTCATCCCCCTCTGCAATGTCTCATTAAAAGGAATTTAACAGAGGATCTGAACAAAGAACAGGAAAACAAATCAGGAAAAGGTGGGATCCAATCTAAGGTAAATTTGAGTTAAGAAAACATGAGATCTAATTGAAGGTAAATGTGAGTTAGGAAAAGTAGGATCTAATCTAAGGTAAATCTGAGTTAGGAAAAGATAGGATCTAATCTAAGGTAAATATGAGTTAGGAAAAGGTAGAATCTAGTCTAAGGTAGATCTGAGTTAGGAAAAGTAGGATCTAATCTAAGGTAAATCTGAGTCAGGAAAAGGCAGAAATTAAAGTAAATCTGAGTAAGGAAAAGGTGGAATCTAGTCTAAGGTAGATCTGAGTAAGGAAAAGGTAGGATCTAGTCTAAGGTAGATCTGAGTAAGGAAAAGGTAGGATCTAATCCAAGGTAAATCTGAGTAAGGAAAAGGTAGGATCTAGTCTAAGGTAGATCTGAGTCAGGAAAAGGTAGAAATTAAGGTAAATCTGAGTTAGGAAAAGGTAGAATCTAGTCTAAGGTAGATCTGAGTTAGGAAGAGGTAGGATCTAACCTAAGGTAAATCTGAGTTAGGAAAAGTAGGATCTAATCTAAGGTAAATCTGAGTTAAGAAAAGTAGGATCTAACCTAAGGTAAATTTGAGTTAGGAAAAGTAGGATCTAATCTAAGGTAAATCTGAGCTAGGAAAAGGTAGAAATTAAGGTAAATCTGAGTTAGGAAAAGGTAGAATCTAGCCTAAAGTAAATCTGAGTCAGGAAAAGGTAGAATCTAGTCTAAGACAGATCTGAGTAAGGAAAAAATAGAATCTAGTCTAAGACAGATCTGAGTAAGGAAAAGGTAGGATCTAATCCAAGGTAAATCTGAGTTAGGAAAAGAGAGAAGCTAATCTAAGGTAGATCTGAGTCAGGAAAGGGTAGAATCTAATCTAAAGTAGATCTGAGTTAGGAGAAGGTAGGCTCTAAGGTAAATCTGAGTTGGGAAAAGGTTCCTCCCCTGTGAGTGTCAGTAGGAATTGCACAAGCCCTTCTGCGCTTGGGAGGTGGCTCAGAGACCCCTGGTACTGGAAACTCTGCAGAACTCAGGCTACTGGATCCAGGAGCACTGCAGGCTCACATTAGCAAGCTGTTCATTAATCACCACTGTCATGGCAATCAAATGCTGTCCACAGCAGCCTCTGTGGTTCTACACAATGACAAACCCTCACAAAAGTTCACTCTCAGTCCAAGTACCAGCCAGCCTGTGCTGGTGGCTGAGGTTCTCACTCCTTCTGCCTTTAATAGCTGTAGCACTGATTAGATTGCTTGGAGCAGCCCATGTTCAGCAGTTTAATGGGTACCAACCCAGACAGACTAATGGATCTGGAGACCAGGAAAGAGCAGGAAGGTGAGCTGAGTGGAGAATATTGAGGCTTTTAACACAGAAAAGTAGCAGCTAGACATGGGATAGCTGACTCACAGAGCCTTGGTGGAGACAGATATCCTGGCTGATGGTCCTTGGTCATCCATCACACTGCCACAGGCCCATGAAAATTGGGCATTTCTGGAAACAGTTCACAAAATGCAAAGCAGAGCTGGATAGAGGTCCTGGGGCTCAGGGCCAGACACACAGCCAGGTGAATTATTGGAGAGTCTGGGCTCACAGGCTTTTCCCTTCCTAATGTCTCATATCAACACCTAGGATAAGTCAGCACCTCAAGGAAACCAAATGTGCTTGTTCCATCCAGCATGGTCCAATTATCTGACTCTTGAGAGGTCCAGACAAGACCACCTTCTCCACCTCATAGCTACCAGACCCTAATAAACAAGGTCTGCTGAGGAGAGAAAGGTCTTGGTTTCAACCCTCTGCAGGGACTCTCCCAAAGGTTGCTTTTGCCCTCATGTTGGCAGTGATAGGTGACCTACCAGAATCAGAGCCATTGAGGACAAACTTCAATCTACTCCAAGATGCATTTCCAGTCAGTGTTATGTGGGTTCTGGGAAAGGAAAGTCCAACAGTTTGAGGCATCTGCCATAGCAGAGAGTAAACAGGGAAGGATTTGCTAAGAAGGGTTGTCATGTTCATTCAGGGGAACCTTTAGAGTCTTTGTTTTGCTTTTAAGTATAAGAAAATGCTGCCTGCATAGGAGGGGAAGAAAGCAGAAATCAGGGGCACTGCCTTTCCTTTAGCAGAAATAGTCATAGGATAATATTTATTGTTCTCAAACTGACTGTGAAGTGATTGACCCTTTGGCCTCTCCTCCCAGGTATTAAGTATTCTGAGCAACAAAGAGACGTTTGCAGCAGCAGGAATGTGAACAGAGAACATCTAGGGTAAGCCATCAGTCACCAGCAGAGAATGAAGTATCTCCTGGACTCCTCACTGACATGAGGCAAGGGGAGGCCAGGAGGAGCAAGAGACTGAGGAGAGCATGAGTGATCCCACAATTAAACAAAAGGCTTTCTCTGAAGTCCCCGCTGATGGATTTCCTCCTGTGGGCTGAGAACCAGCTTGTGCCATTTGATTTTGTTCCACCAGGCATAAATAAAGCTCTCCTGGGACTTGTGAGGAGGGCAAAAATGGCATTTGGCAGAAAAATTGCAGCAAGGAGAAGGATGCAATGGAGTTCTCAAGTAAGGGATGCAGAAGCCAGGGAGGAGACAAATTGCCAATTTAGCCTGACCTTCCCTTGAGGCATCCCTCCCCCTTTCCCAAACCTGCAAAATGAGCAAGGCAGGAATCAATAACACAGCACAGTCAGAGAGATGATGAGGGAAGCAGCAGATGGACAGGATGGTAGATCAGGAAACTAAACTTTGCAGGGAAGCAAGCTTCCAGGGGAGGGAAGAGAGTGACATCAGATCTTCCATGGGATGCCATGCTTTGTGACATCTTGCTCAAGGAGAGCAGTTGGATTTGGTAATTGCAGAGGTCTCTTCCAACCTCAGCAGTTCTATGCTTCTGTTATTCTGTGATTCTCCTGAAGGGTCCTCCCCACACAAATCACCCTGTGATTTGGTGAATATCAAATCTGGTTCTGGTGTTCTCATCATAAGGACACAGAACTGTTGGAGTGAGTCCAGAGGAGGACCACATGGGTGACCAAGGGGCTGGAGCATCTCTGCTGTAGAGGACAGGCTGAGGCAGCTGAGGCTGTGGAGAGGAGAGGAGAGGAGAGGAGAGGAGAGGAGAGGAGAGGAGAGGAGAGGAGAGGAGAGGAGAGGAGAGGAGAGGAGAGGAGAGGAGAGGAGAGGAGAGGAGAGGAGAGGAGAGGAGAGGAGAGGAGAGGAGAGGAGAGGAGAGGAGAGGAGAGGAGAGGAGAGGAGAGGAGAGGAGAGGAGAGGAGAGGAGAGGAGAGGAGAGGAGAGGAGAGGAGAGGAGAGGAGAGGAGAGGAGAGGAGAGGAGAGGAGAGGAGAGGAGAGGAGAGGAGAGGAGAGGAGACTCCTGCGGGACTTTATACCTGCCTCCCAATACCTGAGGTCCCTTCCAACCTAAGTCATTCTCTTACAGACCTGAACCTCAGCAGCTAATGTCCTCCAACTGTGTTGTGCACTTCAGTTAGTTAAACCAAATTGCATCTCATCCCTGGCAAATCAAAGGGTAGGCTGCAGACCCTCTGAAGAAGAGGCACGATGGAATTCAATTTGTGTCGACTCCAGCCTGGCAAGGATTTACAGCCCTGCTCGGGCAGACACAATGCACTTTATTCTTTTTATAGTGCAGCCTGAATGCAACAGTGTAAGAGTCACGTTAGAAGGAATCAAGTAGGAGCTAAAGAACAGGAAAGGATTTTATAGGTACAATAAGATTTATGAAGAGAGTTGCTTGTGGGGAGCGGGAAGTGAGGGCATTTCCAAAAGCAGCAGAATACCTCTGCTCTTCCCCAGCTGCTTTTAATCCTGAAAGAAGTCTACCATATCTTTGAGGCTTTTATCATTAAATAGAAAGGAGCACAAAGTGGCATTGACTCACTGGCACAAGAGGTGTCCAGGGGTCCAGGCACCTTCATACACCTTAATTCTCCACACCACACCACACGTTGTCTGCTTCCAGGGGATACAAGTCGCCTGCTGACCTCAGGGATGAGAAGGAGAAAGGCTTTAAGTCTAGAACTGGGCTTGTTTAGTCTGGAGAAAGAGATGCTGAGGGGAGACCTCATTGCTCTCTACAACTACCTGAAAGAAGGTTGTAGTGAGATGGTTGTGTAAAGCTAGACAATGAGAAGAAATGGCCTCAAATTGCCCCAGGGGAGGCTTGGGTTGGATATTAGGAAAGCATTTTTTTCACTGATAGAGAGTCAGGCATTGGAACTGCCTGCCCAGGGAGGTGGTGGAGCCACCAGCTCTGGGAGGTGCTCAAGAAGTGTATAGACATGGCACTCTGGGACATGGCTTAATAGCCATGGTGGCATTGGGCCACTGGATGGACTCAATGATCTTAGAGGTCTTTTCCAAATGAACAGGTTCTATGAATCTATGATTCTGGAAGGGTATGGTGCGAAACCACGACCGTGGCTGAATCCAGGAGACCAGGCAGTGCTGATGTTACTGGGCCTGTTAATGGTCCCATCAGATGATTAGTACCTAGGTACTGTGGGAAGCCTTTGGCCACCTGTCAGTGAGTGAGCACAGAGGCTGGATGCCACCTGAGATCTTCCCATGAGTCAGCAGGAGAGGGACACATGAGCTGAGCCTGCCCTCTCTTGCAGGGCACCACAACACAGCCACAAATGACTTTTGCATCCAGTAAACCATTACTTCATCTGCAGTTAAACCTTCACAGGACTGCAGACAAAGCCTGAGCAAAGGCTGAGATGTCATGGCTCTTCCTGCATGTCACTCAGCTCCCTCTGAAGCGAGGATGCTGACATTTACCTATGAAATCCATAAAGCATTTGGAGACTCTCAGAGGTAAAGATCTGTGGGGTGATGGATCTCTGCTAACGACTGTACGCCAGAGCTGCTCTCCCCCTCCAAAATGCAGAGAAGCCTTTACAAGGCCTCCATCACAGGTCAGCAGAATGCCCACAGAACCACAGCTGGGAAAAACTGTGGGGTTTGTGGCTGGAAGACTGTCTGGTGGGGGTAGAGATTGACAAGCATCTGAAGATGAGCCAGTGTGTGTCCAGGTGGCCAAGAAGGCCAGCAGCATCCTGGTCTAGATTGTCAGTACTGTGGCCAGCAGGACCAGGGGGATGATTGTCCCTCTCTTCTCTGCATTGGTGAGGCCACACCTCAAGTACTGTGTTCGGTTTTGAACTGCTCACTGCAAGAAGGACATTGAGGTGCTGGGTGGCAATGAAGCTGGTGAAGAATCTGGAGAACAGGACTGGTAAGGAGCAGCTGAAGGAAGTAGATCTCCCTTTAATCTGAAGGGAGATCTCACTGCTGTCTACAACTCCCCAAAAGGAGACTGGAGTGAGGTGGGGGTTGGTCTTTTCTCCCAAGTAACAAGTGATAGAATGAGAGGGAATGACCTCATATGGAAGTAGGAGAGATTTAGCCTGGTCACTAGGGAAAAAAAATCACTGAAAGAGTGGTCAGGCATTGGAGCAGGCTGCCCAGGGATGTGGTGGTGTCATTGGCCCTGGAGGCATTTAAAAGTAGATGTGGTGCTTGGGGATATGGTTTAGTGCAGACTTGTTAGAGAAGAGTTAATGACTGGACTGGATTATCTCAAAGGTCTTTTCCAACCTAAATGATTCTATGGTTCAAAGTACATTTCTGAACCTGCAGGGAGCTCCAGGGCACCAAGGTATCTTCTGAGGCCCCCTAAATACTTTTGAGGTCTCCAGTCCTCTCATGTGCTCCTCTGAGCTGGCACAGACCCCTTGGTTGTCTGAGTGGTTAGAAGATGTTGCAATCCTGTTAATTCCTTGGTGCCACCCTCCTTCCCCAGCCACCAGCACTGCAGCTCTGCTAGCTCCAGCCGCGATTAATTGGAAGATCTCCCACTGATTCCTGATTAGCTGCTTTTGATTTGGGTTTAATGACTTCACTCGGTCCCTAATTCACAGGGAAGAGCTTCCAAACGCCTGCAAACTGCTCAAACAGAATCACATTTTCTCCCACCCTGGAGCCACCACTTAAGCTCTGTAAACACCAGCCCTGCTCCTCCCAACCCTGCAAAACCCTCAGCCCTCCTCCTTTCTGCAGCATCAGGCAAGCCATCAGCCAGGGATGGCCAACCATGGCTGCTGATGGCTAGAGGAGGATCTGGAGTGAAGGGCAGATGTAGGGATGGGTATTTCAAAGCCACCTTGGGACTCAGGCATTGTGTAATGTGACTCTAGCCTGAGTTTGCCAGGCATGCTTTAGCTGTGTGGCTAAGCCACACTCATAGTAGAATGTTACACAGGATCACAGGATGTTAGGGGTTGGAAGGGATCCATGGACTTGATGATCTCCTTAGGTCCCTTCCAATCCCTAACATCCTGTGAACCTGTGCAACACTCAGTACTTTGAGTGTGGCTCAGCCACACTGCTAAAGCATGCCTGGCAAACCCAGGCTAGAGCCAGGTCATGGACCTTTGGGTGACTAGCCTGATGCATAATGGGGACAGCCAAGAGACCTATATTGGGGTCCATATCTTCAAGGAGGGTGAGAACTGGAGTAACCTGGCCTTTGGTGGAGAACAGCAGCAGCACTGCACATTAGCAACTGGCCATCTCCTAACTGCTGTGCCCAGCTCCAGGACATAATGCTGAGCAAAAGTGTCTTTATCTGTACAATCCCAAATCCTGGGGAGTTTTGGCTTACTCTCCCCAGCTCCATCTTCTCTCCTTATTTCCTTCTCCGTCCCAAAACCCTTGTTCAATGCCTGAAGAAAGAGAGCAAGCAGAAGTGAGGGGTTTGCCCTGGCAGAGGATAGAGGCAAACCCAAGCAATCCATGGCTATGCTACTGGGAGTTCTGGTATCCACTCTGTTCCTGGGCACCAGGATTTGCAGCTCAGCCTGACCTTGGAGGCTGAACTGAAGGACATGTCACACTGCCTGCCTGCCTTGTCACCAGCCAAAGAGGTTGTAAACACTGGTTTCAGAGGCTGCCTTGCCTTTTGAAGATCTAAAAGTCCATTTATCTTCCCAAGACATGCATTCATCTATTAGCTACTGGTGAAGATAAGGGGATGAAAAGAGGTTTGGGGAGGGTGGAGTGGAAAAAAAAAAGTGAAATAAAATAAAAATTGAAATAAAATAATGTAATAAAAAATCAAAATAGAATAAGCCAAAAGAAACAAAATGAAGGAGCCATTTCCTCAGCAGAAGAGGTTCACAGGCTCTTTCACAGCACCTGAGGCACGATGTCCCATCACACAGCTGCCTTATCACAGCTCTGCTCTGTACCAGACTCACCCAGCCATGTGAGGTGACAGCTCACAAAGTGTCTGGGTCCCCTCATTGTGCCCCAAGCCCCACAGTTGAGCACTTTAATCACCACATCTTGGTGACAAGGCAAGAAAGCAAGTCCCAGTCAGACAATTCCAAAGCAGGGTGTTTTCTCTGCAGGCAGGTTCAACCCTGTGCCTGGGAAGAGCTGGGCAGGGCTAAAGCTTGAAAGTCTGCAGAAATAACCACTTGGTGCTCTGTAGCTGGACCCCAGATCCTGCTGAGGGAGGCAGAGTTGTTTAATTTAATAGAAAATAAGCCTGGATTTGCTGCCCAGGGAGGTGGTGGAGTCTCCATCCCTGGAGGTGTTCAAGAAAAGACTGGATGAGGCACTTAGTGCCATGGTCTAGCTGACTGGCTAGGGCTGGGTGCTAGGTTGGACTGGATGAGCTTGGAGGTCGCTTCCAACCTGGTCGATTCTATAATATGATTCTATGATTCTAATCCCAGCTACACTGAAGTGATCATCTTGCTCCAAGCCTCAGTTTCACCCAGCTGAAAGATACAGAAATGCACGTTGCTTTTCCACATAAAGGGAGCTGGAGATAAAGGGCTCTAGGTTTGGGTTTGGGCTACTCTTCTCAGTCTGTTCCTTGGTTGTCCTCCCTGCTGAACTGCCAATCATTCATGAGAGAAGTCTTGTGGATTCAGGCACTGAAGGCTTGGTAGCAAAGAGGTTGGCAGGGCACAAATATGACTTAGGACACTCCACAACTGATAGGAGGGGCAGAGAATCATAGAATGTCAGGGGCTGGAAGGGACCTTGAAAGATCATCTGGTCCAGCTCCCCTGCCAGAGCAGCAGCACCCAGAGCAGATCACACCAAAATGCATCCAGATGGTTCTTGAATATCATGTCCCTTTCTGTAGTGGGGTAGCCCCTGGTCACCAGGTGGCTGTCCAAAATCACTCAAAGCAGCAGAGCTGGCCACTGCTAGAACACCTGAAATTTCACTGCAGTGACAGTAAGACTCCAGCTGCTCTGCTGCAGGAATCACCATAATTCAACTAGTTACTGCAGCCCTCACCAGTGGGACATCTAATTGTGCTTCTGTACTGCCACATGCAGTCACAGCCACGCCTGATAAATGCCTGCCAGAATATGGGGAACAGCAGAACACAGGTGAGCACAGCAATGTGCCCAGTCCGGGGACACAGCTGTGGGACCAGCTGAGCCAATTCCACAGGGGAGCACCAGAGAGACCCAGCTGCCCCACTCAGCTGGAGGCAAACAGCCCCCAAACCCTGTGGAGGGAGGAGGAAGATGCACTTCTCCACTGTGCAGTGTAGGGGTGATTTCACCAGTGGCACAACTCGGGAAGAGTGATTTTGGGGCTGCCTTTGGCCTGGAGCATGACAGACTCAGGGTGATGTCACCACCTCTATAGCTGAGGTCTCCTCAGCTGTCCAGCCAGGCATCTCCAGCCAAGCCTGGTCCTGAACTGCTGGGCTGTTTATTTCCACTGCTGCTGGAGACCAAGGAGAAATTAAGGAAAGGAAAGGTTTGGGGGAAAATGCTGCAGAACTAATAAAGAGCTTTGAAGGAGATGAGGAATTGAGTCAGGTTCACATTAAAGAGCAAGGAAATGAATGCAGAGATGAAGGCGCCTGCAATTTCCAATGTATCAAGCTGATAAATAAATAAAGTTAAAAGAACAACTTTTCAATTACATTCGAAAGAGAAAAATAGGGAGAGCTGGGGGAGATGGCAGGAAAAACGTGGACAAACTCAGATGCTCTCGAGCACTGCACTTGCCTTCCAGGATGCTCTTCTTACTCGCTTGTGTGAGCCCAAGCCAGGGCAAGCAGGGCTGCAGGTCCTGGGCAGGTCAGATGAACGTGGGTTTAATGTCTCAATTAAGGTTCATTCCTTTCAGCTTTAAAAAGTGATTTAGCCCTGCTAAGCTGCACCAAGTCAGAAGCAAGGATAGATGGCAAGTCTCATTTGAAAGCCAAACACATATGTGCCCATCATTAACAGTCCCTTCCCACTAATGAGAACAATATTGTTGCCTTATAATGTTGCTTTCGTTTAACAAGTGGAGAAGAATTAAATGCTTTCCTCTGACTTTGGTCTGGTGCCAGGAGCTGCCTGTAAAATCCAGATAAGAGTTCTCAGCACGAACTTCTGATAAGGGAATTAACAGGTAAACTTTAAACTTTGGGGAAGGAGGAGATGAGGAGAAGAGGGAAAGCATTTGCAATCATTTCGCTGGTGTCAGCTTGCCAGGCTGAGTCTCACCAGACCCAGCTGCCATCCTCCCTGGATTCTCATCCTTATTATCTGTCTGTACTGAGAAATTACCCTTTTCTATAGCTGAGGCTAGGGCCTCATCTTGTTAAGGATCTTCCTTTTTCCTCTCCTTTCTATTTTCTCTCCTCCCCAGGGACCACCCTTTGTACTATTCCTAGCACAGCTCTTCAGAGGAAAGTAGTTCCCCATCAAATCTTTTGGGGTCTTTGATCTCATTTTTATTTTCTTAAACACTTTGCCCAGCTCATCCATAAATTCACCCAGAGCTACAAACTCATGTATTGACCCCAGATCCAGCTCCCTTTGCAGATGCTGTGAGAATCAGAATCATAGAATCAACCAGGTTGGAAGAGACCTCCAAGATCATCCAGTCCAACCTAGCACCCAGCCCTGGCCAATCACTAGACCAGGGCACTGAGTGCCTCATCCAGTCTCTGCTTGAACACCTGAAAGGATGGTGACTCCACCACCTCCCTGGGCAGCCAATGCCAATCACTCTCTCTGACAAGAACTTCCTAGCATCCAACCTATACCTCTCCCAGCACAGCTTAAGAGTGTGTCCCCTTGCTCTGTTGCTGGTTGCCTGGGAGAAGAGACCAACCCCACCTGGCTACAGCCTCCCTTCAGGTAGCTGTAGACAGCAGTGAGCCTCCTCTTTTCCAGGCTTAAACAACCCCAGGAAGAACCTGTTGTGGCCAGGATGAAGCACCTGGATGGAATGCTCTCTGGGGAAAGAGTCTTTCACCCTACCTGTCAACTTTGTCAGGATTCAAGCTCATGAACAGCTAAAGCTGATCCACCAGATCTAAAAACTCCTGGGAGATCTGAAACTTGGAGGAAGAGGATAATATAGAAATGAGTCAGATTCTGCTAGAAGTTCAAGCTACACATCCAGAGGACACTTGGTTTAGGAGTGATAAATTTCATTCCTCTTTGGCCATCATTTAGCTGGAGAGGTTAACTTTGGGGATATTTCTTCCAGCTCTCTGCTCATTCCATTCCTGGAGAACCTACACCCAAGGGAGATTACATGAACAGCTCATGATCATGGAGCAAATGAAGGTCAGAAAAAGAGCAGAGATTAGAGCATCAGGCCATCTCTCCATCTAGCACTGAATCCTTGGAGTGGCTCCTAGCCAAGTGTTCTGTGCTTTAGACTTTAAAAAGTAAAGCAGTGATGCAATCAGCTGGTGGGCAAGAAAATTCCTGCCAGCCTCCTAGCCCTGAGCAGATGAGTTTGCCCACACATCCCTATTCTCTCTGCTCCTGGAAAGCTAAAGCACAGGAGCAGAATCTCTCCTCATGGAAACAGCCAGGGTTAGCAAACTGCTCCTTCACATCCCTGTTCCTCTCTGCTCCTGAAAAGCTAAAGCACAGGAGCAGAATCTCTCCTCATGGGAACAGCCAGGGTTAGCAAACTGCTCCTTCACATCCCTGTTCCTCTCTGCTCCTGAAAAGCTAAAGCACAGGAGCAGGATCTCTCCTCATGGAAACAGCCAGGGTTAGCAAACTGCTCCTTCACATCCCTGTTCCTCTCTGCTCCTGAAAAGCTAAAGCACAGGAGCAGGATCTCTCCTCATGGGAACAGCCAGGATTAGCAAACTGGCTCCAGAACTGGATGCAGTACTCCAGGTGAGGTCTCAGCAGAGTGGAGCAGAGGGGGAGAATCACCTCCCTGGCCCTGCTAGCCACACTGCTGCTGCTGCAGCCCAGGCTCTGCTTGGCTTTCTGGGCTGCAAGTGCACACTGCTGGCTGACTCCATCCTCTGCAGTGCCATCCTCACGCATGCCTGTCCCCAGAAACTCACTGGGCAGGAATATTGTGTTAAGACATCTATTACAGTTTGGCAAGAGGCTGATTCATCTCAATTTAAGTGCTCCACAGAAAGAGAGCTGGCTTGATGAATTTCTTCTGTCGGGGTAGACAAAAAAATAAAGTTGAGACTAAGACAACCTGCTTTAAGTTGATGTTCAAAGCCACTCTGTTTTGAAATTGAAGCTGATTATAATAAAGAAAACCTTCTCCTCTTTTTTTTTTTAATGAAAAAGAGGTCACACATGAAACACTTTGATATTATCTGAATGAGGTGTTGCAGGCATGGGGTTTTTTTATTGTTGGTTTGGGTTGTTCTTTTTTTTTTTGTCAGCTCAGACTAAGGTCTCAGTGGTTTTGACTTTTCAACCAGGACAGATTCACTCTGATATGGGTCAAGAAGTGGCTGGAGGGCTGGGCCCAGAGAGTGATGGTGAATGGTGCCACATCCAGCTGGCAGCTGTCACTAGTGGTGTGCCCCAGGGATCAGTGCTGGGCCCAGTCCTGTTCAACCTCTTTATTGATGATCTGGACGAGGGCATTGAGTCCAGCATCGGTAAGTTTGCAGATGACACCAAGCTAGGAGCAGCTGTGGATCTGTTGGAGGGTAGGACATCCCTGAAGAGCAACCTTGACAGGCTGGATGGGTGGGCAGAGGCTAACAGAATGAGATTGCACAAGGCTAAGTGCCACAACAACCCCGAGCAGTGCTATAGGTTGGGGACAGAGTGGCTGAGAGCAGCCAAGAAGAAAGGGACCTGGGGGTGCTGGGAGAGAGTAGTTGAACATGAGCCAGCAGTGTGCCCAGATAGGCAGGAGATCCAATGGCATCCTGGCCTGGCTCAGGAACAGTGTGGCCAGCAGGACAATGGAGGTTATTCTGCCCCTGTACTCATCACTGCTCAGGCCACACCTTGAGTGCTGTGTCCAGTTTTGGGATCCTCAGTTCAAGAGAGATGTTGAGGTACTGGAAGGTGTCCAGAGAAGGGTGACAAAGCTGGTGAAGGGCCTGGAGCACAGCCCTGTGAGGAGAGGCTGAGGGAGCTGGGGGGGTGCAGTCTGCAGAAGAGGAGGCTCAGGGCAGAGCTCATTGCTGTCTACAAGTACCTGAAGGGAGGCTGTAGCCAGGTGGGGTTGGGCTCTTCTGCCAAGTAAGCAGCAACAGAACAAGGGGACACAGCCTTGTGCCACGAGAGCTCTAGGCTGGATGTTAGGAGGAAGTTGTTGTCAGAGAGAGTGATTGGCATTGGAATGGGCTGCCCAGGGAGGTGGTGGAGTCACTGTCCCTGGAGGTGTTGAAGCAAAGCCTGGATGAGGCACTTAGTGCCATGGTCTGGTTGCCTGGCTAGGGCTGGGTGCTAGGTTGGACTGGCTGACCTCTCTTCCAACCTGGTTGATTCTATGATTCTACGACAAGGAACTTTAAACCTCTGTGTTTCCTTCCAGGATGAGAAATAAATCATTTACTGCTTGTTTCTAATAGAAAAACAGAACCAACCTGGCAGTTGCTAACTCTCCTTTGAACTGGGACTGAGAGTTAACTAGAGTGATCCAACATTGTTAAAAAGCAAAAGAAAAGCTTTCAGATTTCAGACTTCAATCTTCCTCTGCTCCCAGCGGCCAAAGAAAATGCCATTAGCCTTGGAGGTGCTTTTGGTAAATAAAGTAAAGGGGGAAAAAAACAGAGATAGAGAGAGGCTGAGCAGAGAAGAGTACACTCCATTTTTCTCTCTCATATCTATTTGGACAGCAGGAGGAATTTCTTCACAATGAGTATAGTGAATTACTTAGAATAGCATAGTACAGCATGGAATAGAATAGAGCAGAATGGAATAGAACAGATTAGAATAGAATAGAATCAATGAGGTTGGAAGAGACCTCCAAGAGCATCCAGCCCAACCTACTACCCAGCCCTGTCCCATCAACTAGACTGGAACAGGTTGCCCAGTGGTGCAAACCCCATCCCTGGAGACACAGAATCACAGAATTAGTCAGGGCTGGAAGGAACTGCAAGGATCATCCAGTTCCAACCCCCCTGCCATGGGCAGGGACACCTCACACTAGATCAGGCTGGCCACAGCCTCATCCAGCCTGGCCTTAAACACCTCCAGGGATGAGGCGTCCACCACCTCCCTGGGTAGCCCATTCCTGGGTCTCACCACCCTCACAGTGAAGAACTTCCTAACATCCAGTCTGAATGTACCCATTTCCAGCTTTGTCCATTCCTCCTAGTCCTAGCATGCAAGGCCAAACTTGATGGGGCCCTGAGCAAGTTGATCTAGTTAAAGATGTCTCTGCTCACTGCAGGGGGGTTGGACAAGATGACATTGGAGGGTCCTTTCCAAGCCAATACATTCTATGATGAGGTGATAGACCATTTTCTCAAGGGTGTGACAATGTCTCTCTTCAACTCACGGAGCCAAGGGACTTTTGAGAAGTCCAACTTTGAGGAGTCAGGTGGCTTCAAAGCCCATCTGGAGTGGAGCTGGCTGATATGGGGCAGTCCACAGGGGGTGCTCCCTGCAGAGACATCCTCCAGCTTTTCTTGCAAGGATTGTGTGAGTCTGAGGAGAGAAGAGCAGCTCTGTCTGTCTGCACATCCATACCCCAAAGGAGGTGGCAAACCCTTGCCTAGCAGATCTCCCAGGCTTGGAGTTTCTTAGTTAGATATTTATTAGGAAGTATTTACTAGAAGGAGTTGTTCTAGGAATCTGGGTGGATCCCAGGGTGATTACTACTGTTCTTCACCAAAGGGAACAGGGATTTGAGGAACTCATTGGTGATTTTTGCTTTTGTAAAGCCAGAGCTGCTGCTGGTGGTTTTAGTTAGAGCTTTGCTGTCCATAGCGTGGGGCAGGGAAGGTAAAAGGAAAAGGAATAAAAAGGAATAGGGAAAGGAAAAGGAAAAACTAAAGTGAAAGAGAAGGGAAGGGAAAGGGAAGGGAAAGGGAAGGGAAAGGGAAGGGAAAGGGAAGGGAAAGGGAAGGGAAAGGGAAGGGAAAGGGAAGGGAAGGGAAGGGGAGGGAAGGGGAGGGAAGGGAAGGGAAGGGAAGGGAAGGGAAGGGAAGGGAAGGGAAGGGAAGGGAAGGGAAGGGAAGGGAAGGGAAGGGAAGGGAAGGGAAGGGAAGGGAAGGGAAGGGAAGGGAAGGGAAGGGAAGGGAAGGGAAGGGAAGGGAAGGGAAGGGAAGGGAAGGGAAGGGAAGGGAAGGGAAGGGAAGGGAAGGGAAGGGAAGGGAAGGGAAGGGAAGGGAAGGGAAGGGAAGGGAAGGGAAGGGAAGGGAAGGGAAGGGAAGGGAAGGGAAGGGAAGGGAAGGGAAGGGAAGGGAAGGGAAGGGAAGGGAAGGGAAGGGAAGGGAAGGGAAGGGAAGGGAAGGGAAGGGAAGGGAAGGGAAAGAAGTCTTCATTCTAATGACAAAATCTCTGAGTAATTCTGAAGTGTGGTAGGTTTTGTGTTAAAATAAATTTGTTTCCCGGGTTGCAAAAAGGAAAAGTGAGAACTCTGATTAATTTCCTCTCTTCACTGTTATTAAAACTACCACTCTTAAGAAAGAGGACTCTGTAATAAGTGCCCTGAGCTCCTGCAGATCCTGGTAGACATGACACTTTCCCATGTGGGCTCACCCCTTTGCAACAGCCATGTCTAGGATTCCTCTTCTGGAGGGCTGGTCAGAAGTATTTCAAGTGGCTTTAGGTAGCAGTGATTTGGGAACAAGCACTTAGTGCCATGATCTAGTTGATTGGACAGGGCTGGGTGCTAGGTTGGACTGGGTGAGCTTGGAGGTCTCTTCCAACCTGGTTGATTCTATGATTTTATTGTTCTGCTATGTCTGCCACAAGGATGCTGCATTACCAGTCCAGGAGAAGCTTTAGTTTACATGTGTAAACCAAATCACAGTCACCTCAATTTTTGCCTTGGTGCATGGAAGCAAGGGGAGGGTGTTGAGGTCTGCATGCTGTGTTGGAGGAGCTCTGTGAAACAGCACCATGAGAGAAACATAACAAGGCAGTTTGAATGCTTCCAAATAAATGACTCCCAGAGTGAGGCATCTGCTTCTGGCTTCTCCCTGCTGAGTTCCTTAAAATGCAGGCAAGACACTATTCAGACTTACAGTCACTGGGAGTTTTGCAACCAAGTTGAGTTCAGTCTGGGATTTCATCCCTTCTGAGAAACTATTTGCAACAGGCAGTCTCTGCAAGGCGGTGAGGAGGTGAGGGAGGAGGGGAACCTCAGCACACAGCTGCCCAGTGGTGCAGGAAGCAGTTAATGGGCACAGTTGGTTTTACTGGCTAAAAACCAGATTTGTTTTCAGAGAGCTGCCTCCAGCAGTCCAGTGCTGGCAGTGCCACAGCATCCATTTGGGGTGGAAGAAACAGCACAACTTATGCTCCTACCCTGGAAGGAGATGTGCAGGAGAAGCATGTCAGGAAGGGCCACAACAGTGCTACTTTACTGGCAGATAAAAGACACTAAGAAGCTTATGATTAGTATTGTGGCAAAGGTTCCACCAAAAATTAGGCTGCTTTCAGTGGTGGATGCTGTTCACACTACAGGAGACAACCCCAAACTCCAATTCCACCTACTCATCCACATGCATCTCCAGGCCCAGTAAGGTGACCACAACCACTTGAGACATCAGCGGCAGAGACAGGATGGCTCCATCCCCGCCCAGCCATGCACTAATTGCATCTACTTTGTTTTCCTTTCTCTGGAGTGAAAGCCTCAGTAATGGAGCTGCTGCAGAACATTGCTGGTGGTGAGCCCCTAGGGAGTCACAGCAGAAGCATCTGCACAGAAGCAAGGCAGCTCTGGTGCCCTGCACTGCAGTGCTTGGGTGGCACTTCTGCAGATATTTACACTTGCACTCCTAGGGAGCCTAATAGCTCCATCTGGAAACATCAGAGCTCAGGCAGAAGATGGAAGTGGTTGTGGCAATTTCAAGCAGCAGGAGATGGATGTATGGGGCTTCTTAAAAGCCAGTGTGAGGATATGACACAGACAGTCTTCATCTCCTCTTCATGGGGAATGGAGAGAGGAGCAGCATGGCTCCTGGAAGAGCACACAAGCGTGGAGAGCCTGCACTGTGCTTGTGGGGGACAGTCAGTGTGTGCCTCCCTGCACATGCCTGTACAGCTGTGTGCCTGCATGCAGGACACCCCAAGCAGAGCAGCTGCATCTCATCTTCCCACATTCCTCCAAGAAACCTAGAAGATGGCCTGGAGGTCCCAGGCATGGTCAGCTTTAGTGAATGGGCTCAGAAATCCCTAGCAAAGGGATGTACTGGAGGCATTGCAGGACTCATCTGTGTGCTACTGGTGCCAGGGGAAGGGGAAGGGTGAGTGCTTTGGGCTCCCTGAGTGCTTCAGAATGTGCTGTTAGCCCTTGGGAGAGGCAGAGGAATGGGATGACAACAATTTGACCACTTCACTAATCTTCCCTCTAAGGTCACCTTGCTCCTAGCCATTGCTCAGGCTGAGGGTGACCCTTGCTACATCGATCAAGTATTTCACAACCCTGTCAAGCAAAAACTTCTCTGTCAGCAGCTTCCTCCACGATCTTCAGGAGTAAATGCATAAACAAGCAGCTTTGTCTCCTCATTAGGCACAAGTGGATACCCCTAGGGTCATTCAAGAGATAGTCACTGCTGTTTAACCCCACCAGCCTTCATCAACCAAGAGCCACAGCCACTTCCTTTGCTCACAGCGTATCTGAAGCAGATCACGGTCACAGGAAGCCTCACATGCAAAC
Organism: Pogoniulus pusillus; assembly: GCF_015220805.1. Taxonomy (NCBI): domain Eukaryota; kingdom Metazoa; phylum Chordata; class Aves; order Piciformes; family Lybiidae; genus Pogoniulus; species Pogoniulus pusillus. The sequence continues at coordinate 5,216,898 of NC_087298.1, read as the reverse complement.
CACAGCACAAAAATAGGTTGTCTGCAAAATAACCAACTTGTGAAACACTGAACCAGGTCAGGCTCCTCTGAGGAGTCACAATGTCTATTGTGCACCAGTTTTGCTGGGATGGGGAGACAAAGGGAAGCCAAACTCGCTGCAGAATGATGGATATCTTGAGATGCAAGGTTCTTTGTCAGACAGCATCTGGTCCTCATTGCTGTGCAGAGAACTATCCCAGTTGTGACTGTGGTGGCTTAGTCAGTGCTCTCTTGCACAGAACACATTGACAAGTTGTGCTGGGGGAAGTCTAGGCTGGATGCTAGGAGGAAGTTGTTGGCAGAGAGAGTGATTGGCATTGGAATTGGCTGCCTAGGGAGGTGGTGGAGTCACTGTGCCTGGAGGTGTTGAAGCAAAGCCTGGATGAGACACTTAGTGCCATGGTCTGGTTGATTGGATAGGGCTGGGTGCTAGGTTGGACTGGATGAGCTTGGAGGTCTCTTCCAACCTGGTTGATTCTATGATTCCATGACTTGTAAAGTGGGATGGTTCCTCAGGGCTGCTCACTCATAGCTCCTACTTCTGTGGAACAGACTTTTAGGAGCACTGCAAGGCAGGTTTGAGCTGGAAATGTCTACCACCTTCTCATGGCTTGATTTTGGTTTGCAGTCAGTCCAACCTGGAGGCAACTTACGATGGACACCATGAGTCATACACTCACTGATGTGACTCTGCCCTCATAATAAGGACTCTCTTCCCCACCACAGCCCCATGCTAGCTCATTCAGAATTCCCCACACCCTGGGACACCAAAAGTGATCACTGCTCTTTCTGGGGCCTTGCCATGTACTTTCAGACAGTTTGGACCACCAGCAAGTTGGAGGACCAGGGCTTTTCCTTCCAGCCTTTCTGTGGTGTTTCAGACTCCCTATCTTGTTGCTACTGGACAAGAATATTGTGAAGACAATATCGGTTGAGAAGGGTTTGCAGCTCCTTGGAGGAAAGAACTGATAACAAACATAATGTAAAAAGATTAGAACGTTCAAAGCAGAGAAAGAGCATTTTTATAAGCAAAGGAAAGGAGGCCAAGCTATTCTGGGTAGGGACATGGAGCTGGGCAGGAGCTGGCAGCCTCTCAGTGTTTGGAATTGCAGTACCAGGGATAGGAACCCAGCAGCAGCCCTTCCCTGGCAAGAGCAGGTAGATTGGAGCTCCTGCAGGTGGAAAATAGCAGGGGAATGGGAAGAAGAGCCAAGGAAAGTAGGCTGGTGGTGTGGCCCACGGGGGAAGAAGTGCTAGACTCTTGCAGCTCATCTGCTTTGCAGGAGGCTGGCAGGATAGCAGTGTGGATAACTTCATCTGGTAGAGAAACCAAACGTGGTGAGAAAGAGCTGCTTTTGGTGAAAGGCACGACACAGCCCCGCTCCTCCGTGTCTGGCACTGGTGCAAGCAGCAAGAGTCCATGCCTCCTACCAGCTGCCAGTGATGGTTCATAGCACAGCACCTCCAGTCCATTCCAGAGCTGCCAGGACACCTGTTCTTTGCCCCTCTTGCAGAGTGCCTACTTGCCAGCCCCATGCATCCATAGGAGGAGTTGGACACATCCAAGATCAGTTGTGTTATGAAGCAGCTCCACTCTGCACTTGAAGAGTAAATCTGAGACACTTGGAGACCTTAACTCCTCTTTCTGCCATGCAAGGTCTTATGAGAAATGGTTGATGGAACTGGGCTGCTTTAGTCTGGAGATAAAGAGGCTGAGGGGAGACCTCACTGCTCTCTACAACTCCCTGAAAGGAGATTGGAGTGAGGTGGGGGTTGGTCTCTTCTCCCAGGTAACTAGTGACAGAACAAGAAGGAATGGCTTCAACCTGCACCAAGGGAGGTTTAGGCTAGAGATTAGGAAAAGATTTTTCATGGTTGTGAGGCATTGGCACAGGCTGCCCAGTGAGGTGGTGGAGTCACCATCCCTGGAGGTGTTTAAAAGCCATGTAGATGTTCTTGGGGGGTATGTCCTAGTGGTGGACTTAGTAGAGTATGGTTGGATTTGATGAGCCTGAAGGTCTTTTCCAGTCTGGATGATTCCATGGAACACTCCTGAAAAGGGCTGAGCAGGGTGTGGTGAGCCAGTCCTTGCTAGCAGAGCCAAATCATGGTTATCAGGAGATGGCTTACTCCTTTCCAACACCAGTTTGTTCACCAAGCTGGGCCAGAAACAAACAGGAGGGATCCTACCATGAAACCCACAGCCCTACATTGCCTCCAGTCAGATTGAAAAGAAAAGCAAGACTCCAGCAGACTGGAAGCTTGTGGGTTTTGCTGCTTCTTCATGCAAAATAAAATGAGAGGGGAAAAAAAAGCTGTCAGCAAATTGGAGGGGCTCCAGGAAAAGGAGATAAAGATGATTAAGGGTTTAGAAGGATTGACCTATGAGGAAAGATTAAAGGAACTAATTATGTACAGCTCAGATAAAGGATGAGTAAAGAGGTGATTTAATAACGGCCTGCAAATACTCAAGAAGGTGTCAACAGTGAGGGAGGGGGAGGAATTATTTAGAGTCCTTCAGAGAGGAGCAACAGAAGTGATGGAATGAAAGGGGAAGGTGACATGGGACATGGGCACAATGCAGACAAAGCCAGGGAGCAGCAAGTGAGCTCAAACCCTCTGGAGACACTCTGGAGTCTAGGGATCAGAGAATGCCTTTTCAGAGTTGCTTAGGTGCTTAAAGGTGCAGGGAAGTGCTTTAATGGGATTTTCAGATGCATCTAAGCAGGTTAGGAAACAGATTTCAATGGGACTTAGGCACTTAAATAGTTTCATCTGTTCCATCAGTTGCTTATCTTTGCACAAAACAACTTGAAGGGCTGGTTCTGGGACTCATCAGAAATCCCCTGGTAGGAGAAGATTAGAACTGAAAGGCAGGCTGCTGGAGCAGTGCAAAAGTGGCCTGGCTGATGTGCAGGAGGACTTTTGTAGGAAACCATCTTGCCTTGTCAGGGCATTGTGCATTGATCTGCATAGTCAATTTGCAAGTCAATGAGATTTAGACTCCCAGGCCCATTAAAATAAAACATTCAGACTGCCTTTGGCGCTTAAGCACCTTGGTCAGTTAGCTTGGGCTTTGCTGCAGAACGGCTCTGCCTTGTCAGTGCCCAAGGTGAACACAGGCACAGTGCAAAAGTGACTACCCACAGCAGCATCTTCTCCCTTGTGCTTCACTCAAGTGAAGTGTGTCACCAGGTCTCCAGGGAAAGATAGCTCATATTTCTCTGGGCTGCAATTTAGTTTTCCTGGGGACATCCTTCCACACTAAGTGGAAGCAATAATCAACCAGATGGGAGAGGGATGAGAGGAGCAACATTGACATTGCAAATAGAAAGTCAAGAGGTTGGCAGGATGAAAGACCCACCAGAGTTTCCAGCTAAAGAACACTACATAGGGGGAGCATGGCAGGTGTGGGCTTAAGAACAAGGCAACAGAACTTCCCAGAGAGAGTGATTGGCATTGGAATGGGCTGCCCAGGGAGGTGGTGGAGTTGTCATCCCTGGAGGTGCTCAAACAAAGCCTGGCTGGGGCACTTAGTGCCATGGTCGTGTTGATTGGCTAGGGCTGGGTGCTAGGTTGGACTGGGTGATCTTGGAGCTCTCTTCCAACCTGCCTGATTCTATGATTCTTGGTGGAAACTCTAACCCTATGCTGAAGATGGTTGTGGTGAATTCACCTCTGCCTCAATTCCAGAAGCACAAGAAGTTCATAGATTCATAGAATGGTTTGGGCTGGAGGGGACCTTAAAGTTGGAAAAGCAATGCAAGGAAAGGCAAGGAAAGAAAGGGGAGGGAAGTGGGGGAGAGGTGAAAGGGGGAGAGGGGGAAGGATAAAAGGAAAAACAAGAGGTAGAATTGCCCAAGCATGAGTGTTGCCAGTACCCAGCCATTTTACTGTCCCAACTCTTGCAGCTGCAGCTTCAGATTCTGCAGGAGAGTTCTGCAGACAGCAATAACAGAAGGTGAGGTGAGAGGTGGAGAGGTTGTGACTCATTCTTGTTATCATCCTGAAGGGTTTTTCAGGGCAAATATTCCAGCAGTAGTTTTCATTAAACCACCAACTTGTCAATTTACCCTAAAATATATATAGAGAGATATGTATTTTCAAGTAATTGCTTAAAAACAGGGAGCTATTTGAAAGGCTGGTTTAACCCTTTTGCAGCACTTGAGTCCACTCGAAAGAGGAAAGTTAAATACAAAGATAAATGCATAAATGGCCAGAGTTGCTATGGAAATGTAAGAGGATGGAAATTGAAAGTCAATAGAGGACTAACTTACTGTTCAATTTTAAAAATAGTCTTTCTGTACAGAAATGGAGCATTTTTCAACTCTCTGTTGGCCCTGTATTATCCAAAATGGGAAGTGGTTTTGTGGCTGGGTACATCCATTTAACGCTGCATGCTCGGTCTGCAAGCCCCACGGTCGATGGTCCATACTAAGCAGAACCTTTCTCTCAGCTTAATGCTGATCTCCATCACAGTACAGAGCCCTGGTGCTAAATGTCAGCCATGAAAGGTACAGGTATGTGGGTCAAACTCTGTGGGATATAATGACAAATCATTTGTAGGGATTTCAGGTCAGGCCTGTTTATTTTTCTGAAGCTCTCCGAGGAAACAAGATTTCTCTGATGGGGCTTGCTGGCCCACAGGCAGTGGGTAATAGCTTTCTGAGCCTGCTGGCCTGCAGTCAGCTTTGATGGGAGAAGAGACATCTCAATGGAATTAAGTCCTAACAAGCTTTACAAGGGAGGCTACACCCAAATTAACACTTCTCCCTATCGCCCTTCCACATTCCATCCCACTCCTGGGATGTGATAGGAGCTCGGCTGCTCTATCAGACCCCAGAGAGCCCACCTGGGAGAGGACCGTAGGAAGCCAGGCTTCCACAGCCTGCAAAGTGACTTGTTTTATTAAGATAAATGTAATACACTTCTCTGGTTCCATTCAGAGAGGGAGAGCAAATTATGTTTGAACAGCGTAAAACTCCATCCATGAGCAGCATAGCAAGTGGCAAGTGGGACTTTGCTTCCAGCCACCCACACTTACCCTCCCTCTCCATCACCAGACACTGCTGGAGCTTGTTTGGTCCATTCATTCACCTACCAGATGCCAAGTGCCATTTTGGCATTGGCAGCCTAAAACCCGCAGCTCACCATGTCCCACATCCCAAGGGCATAACTCTTTCTGTCCTTTGGTCTTCTCTCCCCACTGGTTTTCCCCACCTCTTACTCTGCAGTGCCCAGAAGCTGCTGGAAGCCAACCCAAACACAAAGCCCTGAATGGGAGAGCAGAGCACACACAGGAGACACTTGTGCCCAGGTTTCCCATGAGATGGAGCCCTCTCATGTGTCTGGACATGTACCCCACGCACACAAGTCTCACACAGCAAGTTGCCAACAAGCTGAAGCCATCTCACTGACTTAGCAAACCTAAAAAAAACCCAAAACATTAAAGAATTAACAGGGGCAGAAGATGCTGAAATTCAGCTTTTCAGTGAGAAGAGCTGGCAGAGGCTTCAGGCTTGGCAAAGTCATTCTGCCACATCCTCTTTTTTTCTGAGCTGCTTTCCCCAAGTCTGGCTCCATCCACTTCTGCAAAGGGGGTTGAAAGAACTCCACAGCACCAGCAGGATTCTCACCAGCCCCAGCCCGTTAGAAAAGAGCCTTTAAAAATAGCTCCGTGCTGCTGGGTGGGATTTTCTTCTGCAGGTGCTGCGCGTTCTGAGCGAGATGAGATTCTAATCATAGCTGCTGCGCAGAGGGAAGGGTTCAGAGTTGAGCTGTGCGGCAGCAGCCTCATTTTCACAGCAATATCGTGATGTTCTCTGGGTGTCAGGGGGACACATATTGCTGTCACTTCCCCACGCTGTGTTTGGAGATCAGATGCAGGAGCAGCAAGGAAGCAGGCAGCTCTCGCCGCATCCGCAGCGCAAAGGCAGAGGAGAGCAGCCCGTTTGGTGGCCTGGTGCATCTGCTCTGAGCAGAGCTCTGACAGCAACCAGGCTGCTCTCAGATAGCTTGGCCCAAAGGGAGAGAGTCCCTAGCCTGGTGGGTGCTCAGCCCTCCAGCTAGAGGGATGAGGAGAGAGGGGTCCCCATCCCAGCAGGGGCGAGCAGAGAAACAGGAGCTCAGGGCTGCATTTCCCCAGCACACACACACACACTCTCCAGCGGGTGTCACATACTCATTGATGTGGCTTTGCATTCACCACCGAGCACTGTCTCTTCCCCACCACACCCCTATGCTGGCTCCTCAAATATTCCCCATATCACAAGGCCCTCCCCCAAATTAGACACCCCCCAGATTTCTCTTATAGGAAGTTGCCACCACCCTGCTGGAGGTGTACAGCCTGCTTGGCAGGTGAGTGCTGGTTTTCTTCAGCTGGCTATGTCACCACAGTGCCAGCAGACACCCCTGTTGAATGGGCTGTGCACCTTCTGCCAGGGCCCTTCACAAAAGAGCTGTCAGTCCCCGGCAGAGAAGGTCCCTGCCAGAGCCACAGCATCTGCATCTCTCAGTGGAGCAGTCTAGAAGCCTCAAGATGTGGGGTGATTTCTGACAAGGTCTCCCAACCTAGTCCAGTAAAGGTGTCTACCATCTGCTAAAGTTCACATGACTGAAATGCCCATGGGAATTGCATCAGCACCACACAGCACAGAAAAGAGCACCTTCTCCTTATATATTCCTCTCTTTGACACCATCTCTACTGAGCTATGCCCACTGCCTTCTGCCAGCTCCTACAATTAGGACTGCAAGAAGAGCTCTGTGGTTGTGCTGTCTTCCCCATTTCTTCATTCCTGTGGTTTCAGAAGCTTGAGTCAAGCCACTTGCAGTGCTCCAGAGAAGCAAAAGGCAGCACCACCTTATTTACAGTAAAAGACTGTTTTCTCAATGAAGGTCAAAACAGCACTTCAAGGGCTCTCAGTACCATGACCAAACCCTGGGAAAGCTCGAGAGGGGATGCACTTCATGCCAGCACTCATCTCCTTCGGCTGTTTTGCCTGTTGGTCCTTCCTCTCCAATGCATCCTTGGTTTGATGGAGGTGATTCATCTTTAGCCTTCTACTGCAATATTAAGGCACTTAATCTCTACATTTTGTCTCTACATTTTGATTTAAGGACATGGATTTTTCTGAAATCAGCCTGATCTAACCATCTGGTGAAGACTTGTGGAAGGATGTGAGCTTTTGGGGAAGCCTGAACCCATTCCAAGCTGGTTAGCTGGGTACCCAACATGGAGCATCTTTTGAACCAGCACCTGCCCTGAGGTCCTGGCAATCCACTCAGGTTAACACGTGTCTGCTTCCTGCACAAACCTATACAAGAGTCTGCTAAAATCATGGGGAGAGAAGTGATGCTCATCACCTGGAGCAGAGCAGCCATCCCCTCATCCTAGAGGGGAAGTTCTCAGAACCAGAGACTACTGCTACATAACTATACTTGCATGTTCCCCACACCATACCCACAGCCAGCAAACCATAGACAACAGCAAACTCATCCCAGTGTGACCACATTGCTGTGACACAGCCACCAATGCACCCTTCCACACACACAGATGTTTCATCAGCTGCACGGCAGGGCTGGCAAACCCTTTCTCAGAGCTGTGCTGTGGTTACTAGCAGCAAAACTATAAACCTCCCCTTCCCCCTCCCCCTTTTTTTTTGCAGCCCCATATGCATTCTCTTCATGCATTTAGTCCTGACAGCCCTAGTAAATTCTCCCTGAAAGAAAAGAAAATCCTTGCTTCCCCTCCCCTGAGCTATTGCTTCTTGCTAAATGCTATTAGAAGCTGAACCCACAATAACATCAGTCCTTGCTGAAGGTTGAAACCACCTTGACTGTAATCCTGGTGTGGCACTAGATGGGGAGGGGGAGGAGGGAAGGAGATACTTCCTTGGACTCCTCTGTCAGCTCTAGTTTGCATCAAAATCTCCTTTGTATGTCACACAGTTATTAAAGTTGTGGATTGTGGCTGGAGGTGGGGGTGTGTATGACCAGGGCTGTGTGCCTGTGCCTGGGAAACTGGGTCACATTGGAGAGAGCTCTCTGAAAACTCTGCCCTGACAAATCCAGGCTGGCAAGACTTGCAGATGCCCCTTAGAATGGCTTTATGCCTCCCATCATGTTTTGAAAGGAGCAAATAATACCACTTTCTCCTATATTTTTGCATCTTTTGTTCAGCAGCTTCCTGAGGTAAAGGACCTTCAGCAGGCAAATCTAAGAGGAAGCTCCTATCTCTCTTGCTGTCTGCTCACTCTGGAATCACGACAGTCACTCTGGAATCATGATACACTTGGCTTTCAGCAGGCTCTGTAGAAAACATTCCCTTCTTTCCAAGAGGAGCAGCTAACAAGGAGGTTAAACAACTCTCCACATTTGGCTCTAGCTTCAGTCCCAGTATCTTGTCACCCTTATCTCCGCATCATGGCCCCAAGGTTGCCAGGAAATCATAGAATCAAGCAGGTTGGAAGAGACCTCCAAGATCATCCAGTCCAACCTAACACCCAGCCCTCTCCAGTCAACTAGACCATGGCACTAAGTGCTTCATCCAGGCTTTGCTTCAACACCTCCAGGGACGGTGACTCCTCCACCTCCCTGGGCAGCCCATTCCAATGCCAATCACTCTCTCTGCCAACAACTTCCTCCTAACATCCAGCCTAGACCTTCCCCTGGCACAGCTTGAGACAGCTTGAGACCACATCACCAGAACAGAGGAGACCTCCATGGACACCTTCATGGTCAGAGCAGAGAGCTGCTCTCAAGCCATGGCACTTCCTAGCAGGCAGGCATCAGGGCTCTGAACAACACACCTCAGGCAGTTCCCATCCGAGGCCGAGGAGAGACTTTATTCCTCTCTACAACTAACTGAAAGGAGGTTGTAGTGAAGTGTGGGTCTGTCTCTCTAGTATCAACTGAAAGAACAAGATAAAATGGCCTCAAGTTGCACCGTGGAAGGTTTAGATTGGCTACTATGGAAAATGTCTGTTCCACAAGAGTGGTCAGGCACTGGAACAGGCTGCTCAGGGAGGTGGTAGAGTCTCCATCCCTGGAGATGTTCAAAAAACATCTTGAGAGAAGATTTAGTGAGCATGGAGGTGTCAGATTGACAGCTGGACTTGATGATCTTGGATGGTCTTTTCCAACCTTAACAATCCTGTGATTGCATGGATGCTGTTACCCAGCAATGACAGTGGGGCACTGAGCGGTGGGAGAGACAGGCAGAGTGTAGAGCAGGACTGGCCCAGCTCAGCACCAGGCAAGCTACAGGTTTGAGGCAGGGAACTGAAACTTGCTGAGTCTGTGCAGGTCAGAAAGCTGTGGGCCACAGCTTCTGGAGAAGCAGAGAGAAGGAAGACTCTGGGGTTTCTTATTAACCACTTACTTTAATACTTAGAGTGTCAGTGAGGGGATGGCAGGAAGAAACACCTTGGCAGGGAGGGCTTTACTGCTAAAGGAGCATTGCAAAGAGGGTCCTGGGGGACGAAAGTTGCTTTTCCTTGAGCTGTTGTCAGTGCATTTATTTCCCTTAAAGAAAGTAAAACATGAGTGACCACAAGCAGGACCAGCGATGGGAAAGGGATCAGAAGGCTCTGACTCGAGGCACAGATTTGCTGGCCTGGGGAGAGCTGCTGGGAAGGGTTTCGAAGTCCCTAGGTGGGAGAAACGAAACTGAGGAACAGAAAGTGCCGCTTTGACAGGCTCTGATCTAGGCTCCACTTTCCTCTTGGTGCTTCTTCTCTCCAGTCTCCTCAAGCCCTCTCCGTGTCCTCTGGCTAATGTATTCAGCAGTGGGTTTAGGGGATCTCGGGAGAACGAATTGTCAGAGCGTCGGAAGCAGGCGATGGCAGGGGAATTACTGCTAATCCTTCTTGCGGGACACAACACTCCAAAGGATTTAAAGGCTGTTAAAAAAAAAAAATCTGGAATAAAAGGACACCTCTGCCTTCTTTCGTGTATTTTTGGGTTGGTCACTTGCTGCTGACTGGGAGCCGAAAGAGAGAAAAGAGGAACTTTGAGGAGAGGGAAAGGATGAGAGAGGAGGAGAAGATAAAGAGCGGCGATTAGATCCGAAGCAAAGCCTATCTTAGCCTCTCCGGGAGTGTAGGCTGCAATTAAATCTCTTTTGCCTAACAATGCCCTGTTGTTATTTGCATGGAGCTTGAGATGCGGGGATAAGGGAGGAAGGAGCTGCAGGCAGGGGAAGCTGCGCTTGTGCTCTCATCACTGAGCTGCCCAGCGTTTGCATCTTCTGGCTGGAGGGATATGGGTCCAAGCCCTTTGCCTCGCCTCGGGATCCGAGTCACTGAAGTCATGAACGGTTCCTGAGCAGCTGTGGTGGGAAGATTTTGGGAGTGTAGGGCCCTAGACCCTCTCCCTGCTCCACATCTGATTTGGAGGTGTGATCAAGACTGATTCCAGCCCTAGCACAGGTTCACAGAATCTCAGCATGGTGAGGGTTGGAAGGAACCTATGGAGATCATCTGGTCCTATCCTCTTGCTAAAGCAGGCTCACCCCAGAGCAGCTTGTCCAGGATCACAGTGTCTGGGTGGGTTCAGAATCTCTCCAGAGAAGGAGACACCACAGCTTCTGTAAGCAACCTGCTCCAGAGCTCACAGCAAGGAAGTTTTCCTCTCATGTTCAAACTGAACCTTCAGGGTTCCAGCTTGTGCCCATGGACATTTTCCCTGTCACTGGGCACCACTGAAAAAAATCTGGCCCCATCCTCTTGACCTCAGCCCTCTAGATTTTGGTGAACACTGCTTATTAATAAATGCATAAATAATTGCTACTGCATAAGCTCTCCTTAGTGCTCTTCTTTGTACACCCTCTCAAGTGTGCTTCACTGGAGCATCCTCTGTTGAAGAAGGGGTACAGCAGGGTGTTAAAGGGTATCTAAAGCCTTTTGGGGAACAGAGCCCATGCTTAGCTTATCAGCTCACAGCACAGAGACCCTGTGTGAGAGAGAGGCTCAGGCAGGACAGGAGGAAGTGACTATGTGCTGTTGATGGGAGGGCTCAGGTAGATGGGTTAGGTAAGGCAAGAAGATGTCTGTTGCTTTAGGGCTGTCTCTCCTCCTGTAATTTGTCTCCTGTGCTTGGGAATAGCTGTAAGCAGAGTGAAGAAGAGCAAATTGTGATCTGGAGGATATTTTTTTATGTACTGTCTCAATCCCTCTATATATTGGGTAGCCTGGCAGGCACAAATGGAGATCTGAGCTGGGCTGCCATCACCCTCCAGGGCTGTGGCCCTGTAGAGATGATGAAGTGCTTTCATTCCTGTCACCAGGCCCAGCTGGAGCACCAAAGGCTGCTAGGATCACCTGTGTCACCTGCAGAACAAGCCTGCTGCCCCTGTGATGTTCATTTCTGTCCTTGCTTCATAGCACCAGTTCTTAAACCAGCAGCTGCTTTGGAGCATGGACTCTGGATGTAGAAGACCTATTACAGGAGACATGTTAATGCCATGAGGTGCCCCAGAGCTGTGATTTGGGCAACTGGTAAACTAGGATGTGCTTTCAGGTGCAGAAGTTTCATTTCCTAAAAGAGAAGACTGTGGAGGGAAGCAAGGAAAGAGAACATTAAGGGAAGTGCTGTTAGGCTTCTCTGATAGTGATAGTAATAGGTAAAATCACACTTTTTGCAGTCTGAGGTCATCCAGAGAACTGCAGAATGGATTTAAGGCTCCCCTAATGAACATATGAAGGCAGGCACATAACAGACCTCAAGAAAAGAGTTTCATCCCTAAATATATTGAAATGGTGATTCAGTCCCACTTCTACACATTGGTGGGGACAGGACTAATGTAGGCAGTGAATGCTAGCCCAGCCTGAGCTGGCCTCCAGCAGCTGGAGGAGAACATGCAAAGCACTTTTGGCATTAAGGATGCCTCAATATGATGTTTCAAGAGGGTCAGCCAGAGTCTCTCACCAAGGAAAGACCAAGGTGAGAACATCACAGGTCCCACAACAAGACTTGCTGAATCTGGCCATGGAGGTGATTCTCCCCCTCTGCTCTGCTCTGCTGGTGAGACCCCTCCTGGAATACTGCATCCAGTTCTGGAGCCCCTGGGACAGGAGGGATGTGGAGATGCTGGAGTGTGTCCAGAGCAGGGCCAGAAGGATGCTCAGAGGGCTGCAGCAGCTCTGCTGTGAGGACAGACTGAAAGAGTTGGGGCTGTGCAGGCTGGAGAAGAGGAGGCTCTGAGGTCACCTTCTTGTGGCCTTCCAGGATCTGAAAAGGGCCTACAAAAAAGCTGAGGAGGGACTTTTAAGGCCATCAGGGAATTACAGGACTGGAGGGAATGGAGCAAAGCTGGAGGTGGGGAGATTCAGAGTGGAGGTGAGGAGGAAGTTTTTCATCATGAGAGTGGTGAGAGGCTGGAATGGGTTGCCCAGGGAGGTGGTTGAGGCCACATCCCTGGAGGTGTTTAAGGCTAGGCTAGATGAGGCTGTGTGCAGCCTGCTCTAGGGTAGGGTGTCCCTGGGCGTGGCAGGAGGGTTGGAACTGGCTGCTCCTTGTGGTCCCTTCCAACCCTGCCTGATTCTGATTGTTCTATTCCATGGCTGCCTGAGCTGCTCTTTGAATAGACACTGGCATGCAAAAAAAAAATAAAATAGAAAGATTAAAAAGCAACTTGTGAGAGGCTTCAGAGATTTCAAAGCACTTTCTTATCACCATTATGCATAAAGGTAGCACTCAGAGACTCAGCACAAAACTTCTGCCTCTGGGTGCTTCAGGCAGTTGGTTGGTGCCAGGAGCCCTGCAACCAAGCCACCTCCAGCAGCTGAGCCTCACACAGCTGCTAAATCACCTCCACTCTCTCCAAAGATCCTGCCTCAACCTCTTTCCTTTTTTATTTTGTCTTAATTCCTTTTTTTTCCCCCACCCTTGATTTCCAAGGCTTCTACCAGAGCTGTCCTCAATTATGCAGTGTTTCTGCGCTCGCAGCGGTTCAGGGAGGTCCAGGCTGGTGGATTATTGACTTTGCCCTCTCCATGACCTTGAAGCTAAGGCAGGTTAGCTCTGCTAGCAGCTGAGCTATTCTTCTGCAAATCATGCTTTGCTGTCCTCTGTCCCAATTCTCAGCCTGAGCTGCGGATGGCAAAGAACAACTTGTTAAGGAATTGCTTCTTTCCTACCACGTTCAATTGCTCTCAGTCTCAGGCAGTTGCTATTGATTAACTGCACCTCCTCAAGACAGTTTGCAAAAGGCACTTAGTGAAATTCATTTAGGGGATTCTTCAGTGGTTTTTACTGCCCAAACTACGTGTGTGATGCAGCCAGGTGAAGGTTTAACTTTCAGAGGGTCAGGGGAAGAGCTGCTGTGGAAATGAGATTTCAGGTTTGTCCCAAGTTCTGTGTGCAGCATGGAACAAAAAAAATGCAAGGTCTGAGTTTTGCCACAAAATGAAATGTGTGGGGTTTGGTTGGAAACACTCTTTACATTCTGGGGTTGGTTTTGGGAGGTTACTCAGGTTATCTCAATAGAAAGAATCATAGAATCAACCAGGTTGGAAGAGACCTCCCAGATCATCCAGCCCAACCTAGCACCCAGCCCTATCCAGTCAACCAGACCATGGCACCAAGTGCCTCATCCAGCCCTTGCTTGAACACCTCCAGGGATGGTGACTCCATCACCTCCCTGGGCAGCCCATTCCAATGCCAATCACTCTCTCTGACAACAACTTCCTCCTAACATCCAGCCTAGACCTCCCCCAGCACAACTTGAGGCTGATTCCCCTTGTTCTGTTGCTGGTTGCCTGGCAGAAGAGCCCAACCCCACCTGGCTACAGCCTCCCTTCAGGTACTTGTAGTCATTCTGTGATTCTGAGTTGCCTTAGTTTGCATGAAAACTTTCAGTGGAGACAAAGACAGCTCAAAATGAAAAGGTGCTCTGAGAAACAAGAGCATGAGCCTAGACTGAGGGCATTTTTTAATGATCCTATGGAGCAATTTAACTTTCATTTTAAATCCTTATTCCCAGCCCCTGCAAACCCCACAAAGTGTCTGTTCCAAGACTGCAACCCCATGCTCAACATCTTCATGAATGACTTGGACGAAAGGACTGAGCAGACCCTTAGCAAGTTTGCTGATGACACAAAACTGGGAGGAGCTGCTGGCAGCCTCTCAGGCTGTGCTACCATTCAGGGAGCCCTGGACAGGCTGGAAAGAGGGGCAAAGGGAATCTCATAGTGTTCAACATTGATTCTGGAAGTTCTGTACCTTAAGTTTTTGCTTTCAGTTGAACCCATATAGTTGCAGATGTTGCCTCAGAAGTGTCTGTTCAATTAGTAACCTGAAGTGATCAAATAAAACACCTTGGAAATACAATCATAGAGTCAACCAGATTGGAAGAGACCTCCAAGATCATCCAGTCCCACCTATCCCCCAGCCCTGTGCAATCAACTAGACACTGTGCCTCATCCAGTCTTTTCTTGAACACCTGCAGGGACAGCAACTCCTACAGGCAGTGAGAAAAGCCTGGTCTAGAGCAAGTCTGGGGTTTATGAGGAGGCAGGAGAAGATCACAAGAGGAGGAGCTGCCTGGGAAGCACACACAGGATAATTCTCTGCACCAGTCCAAGTGAGGGGCTGATCTGCTGGCAAGCAGCTTTGCAGAGGTGGACAAGTTCACCCTGAGCCAGCAATAGCATCTTTGTGACCAAGAAGACCAATGGTGTTCTGGAGTGTATGAAGAAGAGCATGGCCAGTATGTTGTGAGAGGTTCTCCTCTTCCTCTGTTCTGCCACAGTGAAGAGTAGTGTGTCCAGTTTTGGGTGCCTCGGTTCAAGAGAGGCAGGGAACTAGCACAGAGGGCCCAGGAGAGGCTACAATGATGATGAGGGAACTGGAGTGACTCTGTAAGGAGGGAAGGCTGAGAGACCTGGGGCTGTTTAATCTGGAGAAGAGAAGGCTGAGAAGGGATCTTGTCAATGCACATAAGTACCTAAAGGGTGGGGATCAACAGGATGGGGCCAGACTCTTTTCAGTGATGCCCAGCAACAAGACAAGAGGCAGTGGGCACCAAGCAGAACACAGAGAGTTCCATCTAAACAACACTGAACTTCTGCTAGAGCAATTCCTGCTCCATAGATTCACTCTGCTACCTCATTAAATGACATAAGCCACCTACAAAATAGCATTTCCCAGGGGACAAACACTCCTCCAGAAAAGTTTCAGCCTGCTTCTATCAAGTATCAGTCAGTTCAGAGGAACTGTTTTTTCTTCTCCTGTTGATTTTTAACTGGCAGGGGGAGGCTGTGCTGGTACCTGGGGAGGCCAAGGCAGCAGGGAGGTGGTGCTGTTGTTGCAGCCAGCCAGCCCCAGGCAGGCAGCAGTGCAAAGGGCTCTTGCTTTCAGCTTTTGCATAATGTCTCTGCTACCCTGTGGAGATCGCAATCGTGCTAATGAGGGCTGGCTTTGTTCAGAGCCCTCACTGCAAAGCACCCCTTGGCAATGGTGCCAACACATCGTGACGATCTGCCTCTGGGACATCACCCCCTGCAACACAAGCAAGACCAGAGCTTCACCAGCACTGGCGTTCTGCATGGGTCAAATGAAGCACAGGGCACATCCCCCTCACAAATAAAATTACACAGCTTGGATGCCACAGCCCTTTGGAGTTTCATCTCCATCTGGTTTTATGACTTGGGTAAAACAGATGCTTTAATAAGTGGAACATGTTCAGCTGTTTACAGGAGAGATGAATGCAGTGCAGACCTGCTCAGAGGTTTGGTTGGCTGATCGTTTATTCACCCAAATGAGTAAATAAGATCAAAGCAACCTGCTGCTCAGTGAACATTTTCAGACAGAAATGCATGCCAGCAGGTTTGGAGACACAGACCCATAGAAACACAGAACCATAGAACCACAGAACCACAGAGCCATAGAACCACAGAATCACAGAGCCATAGAACCACTGAACCATGGAGACACAGACTCATAGAACCACAGAACCATAGAACCACAAAACTATAGAACCACAGAGCCATGGAGACACAGAACCATAGAACCACAGAACCATGGAGACACAGACTCATAGAACCACAGAACCATAGAACTACAAAACCATAGAACCACAGAGCCATGGAGATACAGACTCAGAACCACAGAACCATAGAACCACAAAACCATAGAACCACAGAGCCATGGAGATACAGACTCATAGAACCACAGAACCATAGAACCATGGAGACACAGACCCATAGAACCATAGAACCATGGAGACACAGACCCATAGAACCACAGAACCATAGAACCATAGAACCATGGGGACACAGACTCATAGAACCACAGAACCATAGAACCACAAAACCATAGAACCACAGAGCCATGGAGACACAGAACCATAGAACCACAGAACCATAGAACCACAGAACCATGGAGACACAGACTCATAGAACCACAGAACCATAGAACCACAGAATCACAGAACCATAGAATCACAGAACCATAGAATCACAGAATCACAGAATCACAGAACCATAGAGACACAGACCCATAGAACCATAGAAACATAGAACCATAGAATGCTTTGGATTGCAAAGGACATTAAAGATGCCTGGATGGGATCTCATGGGTAGGGACACCTTCCACTAGACCACTTTGCTTAAGGCCTCATCCAGCCTGGCCTTGAACACCATCATGGAGGGGGCATCCACACCCTCCTTGGGCATGAGAACAGTCAGAGTTTGCCTTTGGGAATGTCCTTTCCAAGACTAACTGAAAGGGCTATGTGTATTTCTTTTTGAGCCATAATATTTGCCCCATTTGTGGCACTGGAGAAACTTGGTTGGAGTCTTCAAAAAACAAATCTACTTTTTCTGTGCTAGGTAAATAGTGAAAATGAAAGAATCACAAAATCCCAGCATGGCAGGAGTTGGAGATTATCTAGTCCAACACCCTTGTTGAAGCAGGTTGCCCAGGACCTCAGTGTTCAGGGGAGTTTGGAATCTTCCCAGAGAAGGAGACTCCACAACCTCTCTGGGCAGCATGCTCCACTTACAAATGTAATTGTTCTCACAGCCTTTTTTCTCCTAGGCTCATAAACCACAAAGAATGAAAGACAGGCACTGTCAGGACAAGTTCATGGCTGCTTGGGATGTGCCAAGGGGATGGTTAGGAGCCTCTTATCCAGCAGAGCTCACGGCTGCTTGGATGGACATAGTTATTCTTGACACCTAGGTCCCATCAAGAAGCACTCATGTCACCAACCAGCCTGTCCTCCTGAGCTTCCTTGTGCCATACAGCAAACAAAAATAATCCTGGGTTGGTTACTGGAGATCTCAGCAGTAAAGCAAATTAGCTTGTGCCTTCAAAGCACCAGCTACTGCTGAGACCAAGGGAAATCTCTGAACACATGGAGAGAAGCAGGACTGCAGGGCCTGCAGAGGTTGAACCTCTTCCAAACTCCCTTGTTTTCTAAACACCTCAGCCTCCAGCCTCTGTCTCACTGTGTCTTCTCACTCTCATCTCCAGAAGCTATGATGGGTTTTGTGCTCTCTCTTGGGCAGTAAGAGAGCCTGGGGCAACTCTCATATCCATCTCTGCTGTGGAAACACTGAATAGGAAGAGAAGAACAAGTGACTTGCTTCCTTTTAAATGGCACAAGTGGGAGCCTCCTCTCAGCATCACTCCAGCTCTCCTGAAGTCACTGTGATATTCAAGAAACTCTCACTTTTTAACCAGTACTGTCCTAAACCCTCAGTATAATGTCCAGACCCACTTGCAGGCTTTTTGGAACTCATGATTATACACACAATCAAGAATCCCAGAATGCCAGGTTGGAAGGGACCTCAAGGGTCATCTGGTCCAACTTTTTAAGATAATAGTATAGATTAAATGAGATGGTCTTGCACCCTGTCAAGTTCCCTGATGTAGGGAAATGCACTGCTTCCCCTGGGAGGTTATTCCAATGTCTAACTGTTCTCATGGTGAAAAATCTTCTTCTGGAGTCAAATCAGAATCAGAGAATCATGGAATCAACCAGGTTGGGAGAGACATCACCCAGCCCTGTCCAGTCAACCAGACCATAGCACTAAGAGCTTCATCCAGTCTTTGCTTGAACACCTCCAAGGACGGTGACTCCACCACCTCTCTGGGCAGCCCATTCCAATGCCAGTCACTGTCTCTGGCAGGAACTTCCTCCTGACATCCAGCCTAGACCTCCCCTGGCACAACTTGAGACTGTGTCCCCTTGTTCTCTTGCTGGTTACCTGGCAGAAGAGACAGATCAAATGTCCCCAGGAGTAACTTGTAACCATTACCCTTTGTCTTTTCCATGTGATTACTGGTAAAAGGGGAGTCTCCATCCTCCTGACAGCCACCCTTTATAGACAGAATCACAAGGCTCTGTGCATTGTGCCAGAAACACATCTACACTGAATTGTTTGTACACTGAATTGTTTGTACCCTGAAGTGTTTGCAGGGGAGCCGCAGCAAGCCCGAGGGAGCAAAGCAGCTTCAGTGCTGCTGGATTCAGGAGCAGTAGCACCCATCCCATTTAGTTTTTCCTCTTCTTTTCACAGTTTAACTTGTAGCTGCTGAAATCTGAGCCAGTATTTGCTTTGCCCTCTCTGCTGTTCTCTAGCCTGAATCCAGGGAAGCTTGAGCTGTGCTGCATCCCTCTCCAGCTCCAGCAGCCTCTGCTCCTGGGTGAGAAGCCAGGGCTGCTGGTGAGGTGCTGAGCACTGGCTCAGGAGCTGTCACTCACGGCTGAGATGAGGAGCACCTCACCGTGGGATTTGCTGCAACAGTGCTCAGCAGATGCAAACCAGACTCACTGGGCAATTGAAGGCAGCATTGGGCTTTGTTTTATTAAAGCTTTGTCTCCCAAGTCACAGAAACCCTCACTGAGGTCTGAGGGGTGGGGTGGGGGAGAGTTTGGTGGTGTTATCCCATACACTGCTGAGCCAGCTCAGCAAGAGGGAACTGTGATCCAGCTTTTGCCAGCAGAAGCCCTGGAATTAGCTCTCCCTCATTTTCAAATACAGTTGGATGTTGATCTCTCTTATCACTGGCTTCCAGGGAGATGGTGCTGACTGGTGCTTAGGAAAGTGAGATGGATCAGGCCCTTTCTGCTGAATAAATATCAGATCTGATGCACCACTCAATTGCTTCTGTTTTACCTCTGTAGAACGTCATTGATTAGAGAAGGATTTGCAAGTTTAAAACTAGAGTAATGCAGTGATTAATCCTGACCAAAGCCTTCTGTAAATAGAGAGCAATACCTCAGCACTGCTCAATATTAGACCCATCAGTGGAAGGCTCTGTAATATGACTCAATGGCATTTAGACTTCCCTTCTTTTATTTAGGGCAGTGCTGAGATATGTTTAGTTTAGCTAACCCAGACTTTTCTCCTCTGTCTCTTCTCCCTGTAAAATGTCAGGTACATTCTCAGTGAAACAAAGGCAAAACTCTTCCATCCTGTGGCTATCTCGTGCAGCTCAGAAGCTGAACCCTGGGAAAGGCTGGCAACGCCTTTCAAGATGCCCACAAGGACCAGAAGCTGCCACAGTGTGATGGGAGAAGGAAGAGGGACTCTCACTCTCATCACAGAATCATGGAATGGTAGGGATTGGAAGGGGCCTCTGGAAATCATTGAGTCCAAACCCCCTGCCAAAGAAAGTTGATCATGAAGGAACACATCTAGGCACATTTTGACAGTCTCCAGAGAAGGACACTCCACAGCCTCTCTGGCCAGGCTGCTCCAGTGCTCCTTCGCTCTCAAAGTAAAGAAGTTTTTCCTTATGTTGAGTTGGAACCTCCTGTGTTCCAGTTTGCATTCATTGCCCCTTGCCTTATTATCAGGCAGCACTGAAAAGAGCCTGGCCCTGTCTTCTTGGCACCCACTAGTCAGATATTTATCAACATTAATAAGATCCCCTCTCGGTTTTCTGCTCTCCAGTCTAGACAGCCTCAAGCCCAACACTAAGACTAAATATATCCATTGCAGCCCATGGGCTGGAGGCTTCTGCATCACCTTCCAGCAGTGGCTGACCCAGAGAAAGTAAAAACTTGATCTGGAACTGGCTGGCTGTAGACATCAAAATGCTTTGCTCAGGCTCATTCTTGCTTACACAAAACAGTCCCATGCAGCGTTCCCAGGAATACTGGATGAGGAGAAGCAGTTGGAGCAAAGAAATTCCTTGAGTTTAAGGGTTTTAAGCATTTCTATAGCTCCTTCTGGTCCCAATGACTTTTGGATCCCATGAGGAAACCTCAAACCTCTCTCTCAAATATTGTATTCTTTTTATAAATAGGAGTTCCAGTGGATGGAACTATTTGGGAGTTCCAATATTTGACCTTGCTCTAAAGGAAACTGAAATAGGCATCTTGGGGAGATTTCCCACCAACAGCAACCTCTGATGACCTAACTGCTCAGCCTCACTGAGTGGCTGCCAGGTGATCTGTAGGCCTGTAAGAATAGAATCATAGAATCAACCAGGTTGGAAGAGACCTTCAAGATCATCCAGTCCAACCTAGCACCCAGCCCTGTCCAATCAGCTAGACCATGGCACTAAGTGCCTCATCTAGGCTTTGCTTGAGTCTCCATTTCCCTCTGTAAGGTGTTTCCCCTTATGGAGAAAGACCCAAGACTTTCAGGATCCAAACCTTGCTGTTATTTCCCACCATTTTTAGAGCAAGCATCTGTACCTCTGCTCTTCCCTGGAGATCCCAGGGTCCAATCAAAACAAGAGACTCTGAAGACTGGGGAGAGACCCCAAGAGACTGGGGAAATGGTCCCAGCAGCCAAATCTAGGCTCAGAGGCTGAGAGATGTCAGTAAGAGCAGTCCATCTATTCAGCAACCTATCAGACCTGTGTGGACTGCTCGACCAGCTCTGGTTAACAGCCACAGAT
Source organism: Pogoniulus pusillus (assembly GCF_015220805.1). Taxonomy (NCBI): domain Eukaryota; kingdom Metazoa; phylum Chordata; class Aves; order Piciformes; family Lybiidae; genus Pogoniulus; species Pogoniulus pusillus. Next base: position 5,196,019 of record NC_087298.1, on the reverse strand, counting down.
AAGCACTGAGCTCAGGTATGTGCAGCTCTTCCTGCTGGTTGTCACTCCTTAGCTTGCACATCTGCTGGAGAAAGGGTGACCAGCAGGGCAGGTATTTCTGTAGTGCTTTACAGTGCCTCCATCCACTCCCTCCAACTGTGAGCAGCAAGAGAAGGACCAGCTTCTGAGCACCAGCCATCAGCTGAGCCCAGGAGGTGAGACAGAAGTGATCTCTCCTTCTCTTCACATGAGCTTTACTTCCTCTTGATTCCATCTTTTGCCTTCGAGCAGGATTCCTGTCAGCTGCCTCCAGAAGAAGTGCCTGCTTATTTCCTTGTTCTTCCACTCCAGGTAGGTGTTCCTCCTCAGGTACCGGGACAGCCCCAGCCTCTGCCTCAGCAAGGCCTTATTCACTTCTTCTAGCACAATCATGATGATCCCAGTCTTTCCTTCCACCAGCTGCCAGGACTGGGCAATGTCAAACTCGAAGCTGCACCACTTACTCTCCAGAAAGTCAGTAGAGATGACTGCAATGACATTTCTGCTACTCAGAAAGCCTTCTTGGATGATATTGGTGACAATGGGTACCCCTGGTAGGAAATCCCTGTAGTAAAGGCAAAGCTGGAAGGGAGGGGTTCCACCTTCTAAAGGTTCCACAAGCTCTTTCATCACCCATTCTTGGTCCTTGCTGGAGTGGATAACAAATGCATCATAGGTGTCACCCCTTTCTGCAGAGTGCTTACACCCACTGAGCAGCACCACCGAGTAGTATAGCTGAAAGTAGTACTTGTAAATCAGGAAGAGGAACACCACTGCAGTCACCAACATGATGACTGAGGATGACACCATGCTTAGATTGATGTGGCAGGAGGAGAGATCAAAGCTTGACAGGCTGACATTCTTCACGTGTGCAGGCATGTGGCAAACCATCAGCTCCTCGTTCTGCAGCAGCTGCTGCTTGTCCTTGACCCATTTCAGAAAGCTCAGGTGTGTGCAAGAGCAATCAAAGAGGTTTTGAGAGACGTCTAACAGGACCAGGCTCTCAGGCAAGATTTCCAGGGCTGAGTCCAACAGCACACTCAGCTGGTTGTTGCTGAAATCCAGGACCATGAGGGTTTGGAGTGGCTTGTAGACCACAGGGTCAAAGGTCAGTAGCTTATTGTTGCTGATGTTCAGCTCTTTCAGTTCAGAGAGGGCATCAAATGTGCTTTGATCCACGTGAACCAGTTTGCAACCTGAAATATCCAAGGTGTGGAGGTGACTTAGGTTTTTGAAGCTGTTGTCCAGCTTGTTGCTCTCGAAGGAGTTGCCTGCCATCTTGAGCACCCGCAGAGAGTTCAGGCCACAAAAGGCACACTGGGATTTGACATGAGTTTTGGTGTAGGAAATATCAAGGTAAAGCAGTTTCTGAAGGGATAGAAAGACAGGGTAGGTGCCAGGACCTAATAACTTTGTGTGCTGGAAGTCCAAGTACAGCAAATTCTTCACGTTGGTGAAATCCCCACTCACGCTGATGTCAGAATTGAAGCTTAGGTTCAGGTGTTTCAACCTGGAGCAGCCAGGAAACTGAGGGGAGCAGCAGCCAGTGAAGGAGAGGCGATTCTCACTCAAGTCCACCACCTCCAGGTTCCTTAGGCTCTCAAAGTCCTGCAGGAAGCTATTGAGGTATTTGCTCTTGGTGATACGAAGCACCCTCAGCTCCTTGAAAAGAGACAGCTTCACAGCAGGCACTTCCTTAAACCTGCACTTCTTGCACTCCAGCTGCTTCACTTGAGAGAACATAGGAACCTCTGACACCTCTTCAATGAGGGTGTCCACCAACCGAATGCTGGAGACGTTGCCTATGCAGTCAAAAAGAGTGTCTGTGTCATACTCAAAGCTCCTGAAGCAGTGTAAGACAAACTCCTGCATCTGTACCTGGCACAGTCCACTCAAGAGTCCCCTCTCAAAGTCGCTTAGTCTCTGAATGTCACTGAACTCTCCAACTATTAATCTCTTGACCTGTAGACCACTCAGGCCTTGAAGAGAAGTGTGCATCACACTGAAGTTCTCAAAAGAGGACCTTAGAGCCAGCTCACCAAGGTGAATCCTTGCAAAGGACCCTGGCTCTATGTGTTTTATATTATTCAAGGATAGCACCAGCGTGAGGTTGAGCTTGTTCACGACCTCCAGGGCATCAAGGTCTCCTCTGGAGATATGGGTGATCCTGTTAGAGAAAAAGCTCAAGTACCTGAGAGAGCTGAGGTTGGTAAAATACGTGGGAAGCTTCAATGAAGCAATGCTGTTGTGGCCCAGGTTCAGCTGCTGCAGGGTGTGCAAGTGTCCAATGGGTAGGTCGGTCAGAGAGGTTATGTTGGTTTCCACCAGTACCAGTTTCCTCAGAGATGTTAAGCCACCAAAGGCTGCTGGCCCCAGGTACTGCAGGGGATTGGCAGTTAAAATTAAGGTGGAAAGGTTGTGCAGATCCACAAAGGAGTTATCTTCTATTGTGTGCAGGTGGCACCTGTTGGGCAGGGAAAGAGAATGAAGGTGCATGAAGCACTGCTCCCTTCATGGGCGCTAATGCTGCAGCATCAAGTGTTGGTGCAGTGTACTCAGACTGAACCTCATGCTGAGGCCTGGTTTAGATTTACTGTGCTGGGCAGAGCCAGAACTCCTGAATGTGCTAAAGGAACCCTTCCACAGCAGCAGGCCTTTCATCTTCTCCTCCTTCCCAAGATCTCATGTTCAGTGGCAAAGCAAGAGACCTAGAGGCACAGCAAAGCTCAGGGAAGAAGAATTCTGGCTTTCTGTTTATGCAAAAGCAGTGTCATGATGACCATCAGTCAGCACTCCTTGCAGCCTCCCTTGCTTCCTCAGCCACATCTGGGCTGTCCTACTGACACCAGCATAATGCAGCAGGGGCAAACCTCACAACTCAGAGCAGGACTACATCCCAGACCTTGGCGTGTCTAAAGGAGAAAAGAAACAGGGGAGTGGTGGAAATGAGAGTTGGCCACCTAAAGATGGTTTATTCTGGGGAGATGCAGAACTTGAGACCCAAATCAATTCCACAATGAATTCAAGCAAAAATAATTCTCTCATCCAGCTGGTGCTTTACAACAAACCACTCAGCCACTCTGGAGCTGTGATGGGACTGAGTGACACTTTTGAGTGAAACAATTTACACGCAGAAACTGTTGTCTCAAGTCAATGGCAATTATACATCAATTCAGATTTGATAATAACCCTCCCCCATCTCCTCCTCCAGATAATGTGAGAAGGGAAAAGAGAATCTGTTGATACCTTAAAACAGCCTTTTAGAAGATGAATGTGCCTTCACTTTATTTTTTTTTTCTAACTGTGAGTAGAAAAACAGCTCAGCCAAGATATTTTTCCTTGCTGTGGAAAATCTGACATTTTTTCTTGCTCAGAGGGAAGTAAAACATCTTCCTCCTCACATCCCAACCTACAAGATCAGACTGTCACACTCAGGTCTACACGAAGGGTGTGCAGTCAGTGACTTCACTTGACCGCAGAGAAGCTGACACAGGAATAAAGTCAAAAGCCAACTAAACAAAAAAAGAATAGCCAAGACCAACAGACCACAAAACAAGCAACCACAGCAGCCCAGCTGGTGAAGCAAGATTAACTAATATCCTCGTAAGAGAGCTCATTACCTTGAAAGATCCAGAAGATGTAGTTCAGGGACTGATGAAAAATAATTGGACCCCAGCGACTTGAGATTGCTGAAGCTGAGATCCAAGTTCTGAGTGGTATTTGGGACTTCAGCAGGAACTCCAGAGGTGTTCAGCCCTGTGCATCTGAAAGTGTTGTTAGGGACGACCTGTGAGAGTGGCAGAGTCAGTCATGGTCAATATCTGCTTTTTGTGAGGTGCCAGAAAATTTGACTGTCAGGAAAGCAGGAGCAGAATGACCCAGAGAATTTCCAGATAAGCTGCCCTGAGTTTTAAGAAATAAACTGATATATGCTAAGAGTCCTTCCCACTTCTAACAGAACCAGTCCTACTGCCTATCAAGAGCCACACTTCTTGGTGATTGAAGTAGGTGAAAACAACAGGGCAGTCTTCCTGGAGGCTATGGATAAAGCAGTAGCAGCCTTTTAGACAGCCAGGAAAATAAACACGCAAGGATGCATTGCATGTCCGGGAACAGCTCTCAGCTTGGCTCCTAACCCGAGATACTCTGTTATTAATAATGGTCAGTAGAAGGCTGTAAAAGGCAGTTGGGTGGTTGGGTGCTGATGAAATCACCAGTACAATCCAGGAGAAAATAATATTGCTGAAAGTATAGACAAGGCTTGGATCTCTCCCAAGGGAAATATAATCTATTAGATTAACTGTACTGCGGTAACCCCAGAGGTACAGAGAGTCAGCAAGAAGAAATGGTTCCTGCTGCTGCTGCTGGTTCTGGTGCTCAGATGGTTTTGAGACCAGCATTTACTTCAAATACTTCAATTACCTTGGTAACAGCCTTAGGAAAAAAAAAGATGGGCTTTCATAAGACAAGTAACACACAACAGGCTTAGTGCACAAATCTCCCAAGCAGAAGGAAGAGTTGCACCAGAGAAACAGAAGGATTTTGTGCTCACTTCGAGATCACATACCTCCAAACAGGGATTGAGGAGGCAGCCTGCCAGCTGTGGTGGGATGAGAACCAGCTGCAGCACCACCAGGAAAGTCCGCAGAGAAAGAGCTCCTCTCCTGGGCATTTTCAGGAGGCCAGGCATGCAGGAGAAAACAGCATGGGTGTCACTGGAGGACTTGAAGCAAGCAACCTCCTGAATTGCCAAGTGTTGTGTTTCACCACTCCTGCTTTCCACTGCGTGTCACTGAGAGTTGCAGAGAACAAGGAAGGAAGTGAAACTCTTTTCTGGTCATGCTCTGAGTGAACTGCTCTGTTTGCAACTGGTTATTTTGGAGGGGGTTTGGTTTCTTTTTTTGTTTGTTTGTTTTATGTTTGTAACAGAACAATCAAAAAGCAGGTAACAGTGTGGATAGAAATTAGAGAGGCATATGGGTTGTACCAGTGTGTCAGTTGTTAACACAACAGTCAAAAAGGAGGTAACAGTGTGGATAGAAATTAGAGAGACATATGGGTTGTATCAGTGTGTCAGTTGTCTTTGTGTTAGCACAACAGTCCAAAAGGAGGTAACAGTGTGGATAGAAATTAGAGAGGCATATGGATTGTATCAGTGTGTCAACTGTCTTGTCAACACAACAGTCCAAAAGGAGGTAACAGTGTGGATAGAAATTAGAGAGGCATATGGGTTGTACCAGTGTGTCAGTTGTCAACACAACAGTCAAAAAGGAGGTAATAATGTAGATAGAAATTAAAGAGGCATATGGGTTGTATCTGTGTGTCAGTTGTTAACACAACAGTCAAAAAGGAGGTAACAGTGTGGATAGAAATTAAAGAGGAATATGGGTTGCATCAGTCTGTCAACTGTCTTGTTAACACAACAGTCAAAAAGGAGGTAACAGTGTGGATAGAAATTAAAGAGGAATATGGGTTGCATCAGTCTGTCAACTGTCTTGTTAACACAACAGTCAAAAAGGAGGTAACAGTGTGGATAGAAAGTAAAAGGAATATGGGTCGTATCAGTGTGTCAGTTGTCTTTGTGTTAACACAACAGTCCAAAAGGAGGTAATAATGTAGATAGAAATTAAAGATGCATATGGGTTGTATCAGTGTGTCAGTTGTTAACACAACAGTCAAAAAGGAAGCAATAGTGTGGATAGAAATTAAAGAGGAATATGGGTTGCATCAGTGTGTCAGTTGTCTTGTTAACACAACAGTCAAAAAGGATGTAACAGTGTGGATAGAAAGTAAAAGGAATATGGGTTGCATCAGTGTGTCAGTTGTCTTGTTAACACAACAGTCAAAAAGGATGTAACAGTGTGGATAGAAAGTAAAAGGAATATGGGTTGCATCAGTGTGTCAGTTGTCTTGTTTGCCTCCAGTCACCCCAGTTCAAACTGGCAAAAATAGATTAAAAGGAAACTTCTGTGCCATTCTGAATCCAGATGCTGGAAGGTCATGCCTCAGATCCCAGAATTCAAAAGCCCTGGCTGGAGAGACTGACTCTGTACTCCTGCCATGATCCCCACTGCACCACACTGGCAAGTAATGGAGAAGTGCTGAGTAGGCTGGATGTTAGGAGGAAGTTCTTTCCAGAGTGATTGACATTGGAATGGGCTGCCGAGGGAGGTGGTGGAGTCACCATCCCTGGAGGTGTTCAAGCAAAGCCTGGATGAGGCACTTAGTGTCATGGTCTGGTTGATTGGCTAGGGCTGGGTGCTAGGTTGGACTGGATGATGTTGGAGGTCTCTTCCAACCTGGTTGATTCTATGATTGCAATGTCAGTCCAGTCATCAATCCAGCCATGGGATGGCTGGGTGTTCTTACCAGTACACAGAGAGAGAAGCTGTCAAACTGCAAGGTGTGGGCAAGATAATAGTCCAGAAGTAGGTGGAATAAGAATGACTACTCATGGAAGTCTGGGAAAATTAGGATGAAATAGAAGCTGCAGCATCAGTCCAGTCAGCAATCCACTTAGAAACATTTCAAATATGGTGTGGGGAAGATTGGACTTCTTTGGTAAAGCTGTTGAGAGCTGGGGAAATCCTAAAATAACAGATGATCTCCACGCTGAAAAACACATGGCAGCACAATGGGAGCTGAAAGTGACACCCTGATGTGCAGGTAGATAGTGCCCATTAAGCCAGCAGACAAAAAAAGTTTGTTGAAATGGGGCAAGTTCTACAAAATCCCTGCTCTGAAAAGCCTCTCGTGATTGCAGGTATTTCCTTTCACAGATGGAATCAGAAGTGAAGGGAAACAATTGCTGCCTGCTTCTGTGCCAGGATTAAGGAAATTGGCAGAGCATGATGTGTCTGCAGAGAGGACAAATGAGTGCATCTTTGGTATTCAATATGCAGAATGAAGCAATCCACGTTTAATTTTTATCTAAAGCTGAGATGAGCCTGAAGTATGCTCTAGAAATTACCATTTCAATGGAGGCTCACTGAAGATGCTGGAGAGTGTGGGAGCATGGCAAAATCCAGCCCAACAGCCACACTCAGGGGTCAGGTGAGAAGCAGAGCTTGAAGGACATGCAAAGAATGTGCTGCTACTATCACAGGGGACAGTGGCATGATGCAACTGGGATTTGTTCAAGGGCAAATCACAGTGAAATTGCAAGGGATGGGGCACAAGCAGAAAACATGCAAGCTGGCAAATCAAGCCCAGCCACTAGTTGAGAAAGTCAATGTTGGTTAGCTTCATATTCCTCAGCTTGCAGACAAGAGTGTGCAAGGACTGCAGAAAGCCCTAACAGAGATGTGATTGCCTCTTTGGGCTCACAAGAAACAAAAGTCTTAGAAACATAGAATCAGGCAGGGTTGGAAGGGACCACAAGGAGCAGCCAGTTCCAACCCCCCTGCCATGCCCAGGGACACCCTACCCTGGAGCAGGCTGCACACAGCCTCAGTCAGCCTGGCCTCAAACACCTCCAGCCATGGGGCCTCAACCACCTCCCTGGGCAACCCATTCCAGCCTCTCACCACTCTCATGCTGAACAACTTCCTCCTCACACCCACTCTGAATCTCCCCACCTGCAGCTTTGCTCCATTCCCCCCAGTCCTGTCACTCCCTGAGAGCCTCAAAAGTCCCTCCCCAGCTTTTTTGTAGCCCATTTCAGATCCTGGAAGGCCACAGGAAAGTTATCTCCTCCTCTTCTCCAGCCTGCACAGCCCTAACTCTTTCAGTCTGTGCTCACAGCAGAGCTGCTGCAGCCCTCTGAGCATCCTCATGGCCCTTCTCTGGACACACTCCAGCATCTCCACATCCCTCTTGTCCCAGGGGCTTCAGAACTGGATGCATTACTCCAGGTGGGGTCTCAGCAGAGTGGAGCAGAGGGGGAGAATCCCCTCCCTGGCCCTGCTGGCCACACTTCTGCTGCTGCAGCCCAGGCTCTGCTTGGCTTTCTGGGCTGCAAGTGCACACTGCTGGCTCCTGTTGAGCTTCTTGTCCAGCAGCACCCCCAAGTCCCACTCCTCAGGGCTGCTATCCAGCCAGTCCCTGCCCAGCCTGCATTTGTGCTTGGGATTGCCTCGACCCAGCTGCAGGACGTTGCACTTGGTCTTGTTGAACTTCATGATGTTGGCTTGTGCTCACTTCTCCAGCCTGTCCAGGTCCCTCTGGATGGATCCCTGCCTTCCAGCATGTCTGCTGCACCACACAGCTTGGTGTCATCAATAAACTTGCTGAGGATGCACTCAGTGTCTTATGTGGTAGCTTTGAAAGTGACAAGAAGAACATCCCAAAAGAAACGTGATTCACAGTGCTGGCAATCTACTGATGGGATCATCAAAGGTGTCTTAGGAAGGAGGTGTGAGGGGAAATCTGTGTTTCTAAAGAACGTGTGGCCAGGCAGCCTTTGCTCTCCTGCATGTTATTGCCATGTAAGCAGCACAAGAGCAGGCAGCTCTCTGATCTCAAGCAAAGTATTACACAGCATAAGGTGGCCACAATAGAGCAGGACAGATGAAACATCTTGTACTTGCTTACAGTAAAATAAAGTCTTTGTAAACTCCAGCCAAAGAGAAGTTAGCTAAACTCTGAAACAAGACGACTGGTGGCAGCCAGCACGGTGAGAGTTTCAGCACCTGGAGGCTGAGGAGGGACTGTATAGAAGGGCTTGTGGTGATACAATGAAGGGCAGTGGTTTTAAACTGGAGCAGGCAGATTTAGGTTGGACATCAGGAGGAATTTCTTCACAGTGAGAGTGCTGAAATACTGTACCAGGTTGCCCGAGGATGTGGTTGAGAATCCATCCCTGGAGGCATTCAAGATCAGACTTGATGTGCCCCTAGGCAGCCTGATCTGAGGTGCCCCTGCTCACAGCTGGGAGATTGGAGAGGATGATCTCTGAGGGTCCCATCCAACCCGATGCAATCTGTGAACCCGTGAGTCTGCCTATGGTGCTTTCAGGGGCACAGCTAACCCAGCTTACCATGTAGATGAGCAGCTGTTATCCAGAAGGGAGGGTGTACTTGCCTCTGTAGTCATCCTAAGCAGATCCTCAAGGCTATCTGCAGATGGAAGCTGAGGAACGTGGCAGGAACTGTTTCAGATTTAAGAAAGCAGGTTCTGTTTTAAGTGAAAGGATTACATGTAACAACAGAGCTATGGATCAGATGGGAGAGAGCATTCCTTACACAGTGCAGCACGTGTGGAGCTAGAGATGGGGGGCACCAGGAGAACTTCCAAAAACACTCCATAATCATAGAATGGTTTGGGTTGTTAGGGACCTCTAAGGCTCATCTAGCTCACTCCTGCAGTGAGCAGGAACGTCTTCAACTAGAGCAGGCTGATCAGAGCCCCAGCCAACCTAACCTGGAATGGTATTTAAGGTTTAGGTGTTTAAAAGGAGGCTGGATGAGGCACTTAGTGCCATGGTTTAGTTAATTAGAAGGGATAGGTGATAGGTTGGACTCGATGATCCTAGAGGTCTTTTTCAAACTGGTTGACTCTGTGGTGCCAGGGATGGGGCATCTACCACCTCTCTGGGCATCCTGGGCCCGGGTTTCAGCCCTCTAGGAGAAGCTCAGACATGGATCAGGCTGCACCAGCTGACCCTGTGTTGCTCTCAGATGTTTCTGCATCGTTGGTCATATGTGCCATCCTAACTAGCACAGTATCAGGTGATGCAGCCTGGCTTAGCAGTCACCTGTGGTGAATTAACCTTAAATCACATCCATTCACAGCTGGAGTCTATGCTCAGGGTGGGTAAACTGCTCCTGAGTCCTTGGCACATCACCAGCCCTAACACTCAGCACGACAGTCACCTGCCCAAGCCCAGAAGGCTGAGTGGATAGAAAAAGCATGAGGAAATGTCTCCCATTAGCATGTTGAATTTCCCCAGCCATTCTCCTGGGGGGAAAAAAAATCATCATCTAAATCACAAGGGTAAATGGGGGGAGGGAGGGAACCTGAAAATGGCTTTAAGATCCTTTTGCTGTGAATTCCACAAATGCACTGCTTCCTGGAACTGGTGAGTCACCACCTGAGGCAGCAACCCCTGACTGACCTGGCAGACACTGGGTAGAGACAGCACTGAGCCACATGCACCCTGCACAGAGGCTGATGGAGGAGCTGGGACTGATGTCATCAGAAGAGGCTCTTACTGGAGGGCTTTGATGCCTGCAACCCTCCCTTGTGATGTTTCCCCATATGAAGTGGGTGTCATTATCTCACACTTGATGGAAGCTCAGCCTTTGCTTCTGGATCTTGTGTCTTTGGAGAAGAGACCAAGATTCGGCCTGAGAGGGAAGCTCTGTGTTTAGTTTGGGGTGTTAGAGAGCTTCACTGCTGTCTGAGCAAAAACTGACTCTAGCTACAAATCATTTCACTGCTAGTTCCAAAGCAAGGAGCATCACTAATGCAGATTGCTTGTCGAGACTGCAAAGAGACAGATGAGAATTCAGAGGTGGAATCACAGTCTCTACACACTATAAAGCACAGAGCCACAGCCATTGCAAATGGTGACTCCCTAAACCAGACAGAAAGCAACCTAGCTAAGGTGTTGCCCACTGCAGAAAAGGACAGACAATAGTTTACACAGGAGGAAGGGGGAAAAAAACCACCCAAAAGCTGGTGGCCAAGTTAGCTTGATGAAAAGCAGCCAAGCCTACACTGAAGTAGGTAATGTGTGTCATCAGATGGGCTATTCCCCAAAGCCAAGGTCATGTGAATACCCCAGAACTATTCCAAAGCTATTAGGGAAGAACTGTGTCAAGTAACCAGGGACAAACACACAACTAGAAGGAGCGATTAATCAGTGTCAGGATAGTCACTATCTGTGGCAGCTGCTCCATATGGACTATGTCAGGTCAGGTAGGAGCCCTACATTTCACTGAAGTCAGTGTTTAATCTGAATGGTTGGAAGGATTTCACACAGATGGTGCAGGCATCCAGACTCACTTGCCAAGCATTCATGGACAGGCTGCAAGTGACTGTGGAGCTCCTTGTCCCCCCTGGAGAGAGGCAGGCTGGTGCCAAACAGCCCAGCAGCTCCCTGCTCTTCTGCCTTGGATGAACCATGGTCACCTCTTGGCCAGCCACAGAGCCAGGAATTCAGTTGCCATCGGTGCGAGGATGTCCGCGGTGCCTTGGCAGGACATCTGCTCTGCTTAGGAGTCTGACTGCCTTCTGCAACCCTGAGAAAGGTGGATTTGCCACCTCAGGCTGAAGTCACAATAGGGCTCACTTTCTTGTTCTCCCCCCACCATTACATCCTCATTATGGTATCTCACAGCCTCATTTACATATGTTCTGCATTACCGTGGCTTTGCCTTATCCCTGCTTATTCCCCTTCCTTTCCTCCCGTTCTCTTGGTAATAATCACCCTGCTCTAGGACAAGGTTTTATTCAACCTAGCAAACACAAAAGGTGTGTAGGGCATGGAGGACTGCAGACCTCAGCCTTCAAACTGCACACAGGCAACGTTTGGGGACTCTGTGCCACCACTGCAGCATAGCTAAACACTAAACCTCCGCCTCGTTGTTTCAACACAATGGGAAAGGCAGACACAAGAGGCAGCTCGAAGGAGTATTTGCTATCTGGAGAGATTACAGAACCCTCTTTTAAGGGAAAAACAGCCAGGTCTTAACGATCAGAGCAGAAAGCTGTGTAGCAGACCTGCCTGCTGCAAGTGCTGAGAGCACTGCCATAGGCAGTCACCAGAGCTAAGGCTCTTGAGCCTCTTGTTTGTGGTTTCAGCACCATGACTTGACACTACATGACAGGAAAATGTTGCAACAACTGTGCCAGAAAAGTGCAGACAAAGCTGCTGCAAGTCTCAGCAAAGTTCTTGTATGTGCATTACCTAGAGTGAAAAGCACCTCCTGGGGTTAGCTCAGAGCATGCTTTATACATCAGCTTTTAGACATTAAGATGTTTATGCCTTTTTACTCTACCAGGAGAATAACACAGAATATTAATTGGCCACGTAGTTGAGAGCCCATTTCCATTACTTACAAAGCAATAAATTCCACAAGAGTGGTCGAGCCAGATCCCAGTGTGTGTTTGGAACACCACATTTCTGGAGTCTGCTGGACCTGTGTGGCTGTTATGTGTTATTTAGGGAGTGAAGACTTGTTTATGTGCAGAATAAAAACCTGAAGCCAGTGTCGAGATGATAAAGAGGAATTCATTAAAACACTTTTTTTTCCTCTCCTAGGCTCAGTTCAGTTTGCACCTCCAAGATTAGGTCATCCCCTTTCAGCCTTCAAATGATCTTTCTCAAACTGAGCCTTGGGAGGGTGGGGGTTGTCAGAATTTCTTTGGCTGTGAGTTGGGTGCATCAACCAGGACAAAACCATTTCAGTTCTTGTGGAGGAGGCTGGCCAAGCTAGCCAAAAAGGGAATCACAGTGGGGGCAATATAGAGAACATATAGGCTGGGCAGTGACTGGCTTGAGAGCAGCCCTGAGAGGAGGGATTTGGGGGTGCTGGTGGACGAGAAGCTCAATATGAGCTGTCAGAGTGGTTTTGCAGCCCAGAGAGCAACCAGAGCCTGGACTGCATCAGGAGAAGTGTGGGCAGCAGGGTGAGGGAAATGATCCTCCTCCTCTAGTGTGCACTGGTGAGACCCCATCTAGAGTGCTGCATCCAGTTCTGGAGCTATAAGAAGGATATGGATGTGCTGGGAGGTGTCCAGAGAAGGGCCACGAGGATGACCAGAGGGCTGGAGCACATCTGCTATGAGCATACACTGAGGGAGTTGAGGCTGTTCAGTCTGGAGAGTAGAAGGCTCCCAGGAGACCTTTCAGTATCTTAAGTGGGCTACAAGAAAGCTGGGGAGGAACCTTTTAGACTGTCAGGTAGTGATAGAACTGAGGGAAATGGAACAAAGCTGCAAATGGATGGGTTCAGACTGGATATTAGGAAGAAGCTCTTCAGCATGAGAGTGATGAGAGAGAGCCTGGGATGGATTGTCCAAGGAGGTGGTGGAAGCCTCATCCCTGGAGGTGTTTAAGGCCAGGCTAGATGAGGCTCTAGACAGTGTGAGGTGTTCCTGCCCTTGGCAGGGGGATTGGGACTAGATGATCCTTGTGGTCCCTGCAAACCCTGACTGATTCTATGGTTGTAACACGAAGAGCACTGGCAGTTTGCAGGGCAGGAGAGACAGCATGCTAGTGAAAGCTTTTGTGAGGCAGGGCTGGGATACTAGACGAGAAGTTACCCAGGAAAAAGAGAGACACAAATAGCTCAGAAAGTGCCCTGAAAGCCTGACCACGATGAAGGAGAGGATGTGAGGAATTGGGAGTGAAAGCAGAAGTTATCCCAGTGGTTAACAGCAGTTATATGGGCACTGTACTAAAGATCTCACAGACTAAACACTGCTGCTGTAAGACACAAGGCCTGGTGCAAGTTAAGCCATCCCCACTCTTACAGTTTGCCCTCTATGAGCTCTTCAGGAGGAGAGTTCTCAGTGAGCACCTGACTGAAGAGGCTGCAGCAAAGTGATCATTCCAGCAAATCCATCAGCTTCCAAGAGGCAGCATTTTGGTGAGGCTACAGCTGGGCTAAACCAATGATGATAAAGAGCCAAGAGGAAAATAGCCATGAGAGAAGTAAAGAGAGGGAAATATGACATAGGTGCATCTTGGAAGGAAGTGGTAGATGATTAGAAGATCTGGCCCCAGAAGTGGAATGTGGACATGAGCCAGCCACAAGTAAGTGAGATTTTAAGACAGCTTCTTAAATTCCAATGATCTTCAGCAAACAAATTTATCAGAGTGGCTCTATGCTTAGAACCAGCTGAAAGAGACATGGAAAGCTCTGGACAGAATGTGGAAGGGGGGGGGGACTAAAATAAGAGGATTGCATGGGGTCATGAAGCCATGAAGATATCTTGGAGAAGATGCTAAGGTAATTCGCACCTGTCCTGACTCCTCACCTGAAATCCCCTTGCCACATGACAGTGCCAACTCCTTGAAGCCAGGAGTGCATTTATTCTCAAACAGAATTAGCAGTTCTTGGTTCCTCCAGACATTAATGTTCCTCAACAACCAGCAAGACACTGAAATGTCTGAGTGTTCAACTTGACTCTTTTCCAGAGTGTGCCTCTCTCACTTCTATCTGCTCAGGAAGGGAAATCCTATGGCAGGTACCTTCAACCTCACTTCCTCCCTTTCTCAGGGGCTAGGGACCAGCTTAGCATCTCAGTTTGGTGCTTTTCCCCAATAACTGATGAGCACAGGATGGCTGCAAACAAAACAGGAGGTGATTTCCCAAGGCAGAAGGGTTGTGTAACCACTCCACCCTCCATCACAGCAGATAACAGTGGAAACCAGAGGCCAGCAGAGGAAAGAGCAAGTGGTTTGATCTCAGGGATTCATCTCCCACCCCGTATGAGACAGAACAAACTGTGACCTGTTCTAATAAGAACAGCCCACAGCCAAAGCTGGGATCATCTGTGATCTGTGGAAGAGACAGTGAAAAGCATGGCCTGGGCTGTTCTGAGCCTGGAAGGAAGGGTTGGAATGTCAGCAAGCATCCCTCACATTCAGCAGCCATTTCCTCTCAGTGGTGATACTGAGCTGAAAGAGCTGCAGGGCAAGACAGGCAAAGTTACAGACTATTCCTTAGGGTGTCCCTCAGCCTGACTAAAGCACACTGGATTCTGCTCAACTCAGGTTTTCCTGCAGCCCCTTACAGGACTCTCCTCGCCCAAAGACAGATGAAAGACACCCTGCAGGTGCCAGCATCTGTATCAAAGGTGCTCTCTGAGAAAAAGGAACAAACAAACATGTCCCAGTGTTTTCCTGGCATGTCCCAGCAGGACTTTCCATGGGTAACACCAGTGACAGCTATCAGACCCCTTAGCAGCTTGACTCCCGGTTTTGACCAGTGGTCTCTCCTGTGCAGAACTCCCAAGTTGGAAGGAGTGACATTTTTTGGCATGAATGTCCCATATCAGTCTACTGGTGCAGTATTGTCACAGTCACCAGGATACCCAGAGCACCTCCTGGCACATATGGAGAGCTAAGTTCCAAGCAATGATTCCTGTGGTGGCATATGTCTGGGAAGGGGAATGAGACAACATCTGTTTAGGATTTCAGACTTGTACTTTCACCATGCTGACACCAGCAACACCTTTGCAGCTGGAATCAGTAGCTTCTTCTACACTCAATACAGCCAAAACCATGCAAAACAGGAGAGGTGCAAGGACAGCATCCCAAAACTCAGACAAGGAGCATCTTATGAAATGGTGCTGCAGAAGATGAGGGCTCAGAAGCACACAACCTCTGGGCTGGTAAAACAGATCCCCATGGAAATCAAAAAGCTTCATGTGGAAGAAACCAGCACACTTTTAAACAACTCCACACCCACCACAGAGATTGCACAAGGTCTCTGTGCCTCTCTCTTTCCCACATGTCTCTTTGTGTGTATTCCCTGCTGGCAGCCCTCCCTTTTAATCCACGCATTAGATTCCTGTCCCTGGCCTGTGTGCTACAAGACTGCCTTTAGCTCACGTAAAGCTAACACAGCCAAGTACAAACTCAAACACTGCCTTAAAAGCCTTGTGACTGAGCAGCACAGCCACCACGCTCCCCAGCAGCAGAACCTGCTTTCTGGTCCCCCAAGCCCATCCAAGCCTTTCACACTGCTCACCTGGACTGTCCCACTTAGCACTTTCCAAACATTTTAGCAGGGAAACGTTTGGGGCTCGGAGATATTTTCTTTGTCCTTCTTTCCAGCGTTGCTTCAGCAGTCAGGAGCCTTGGCAGCTCAGCTCAACCCCAGCCAAGAGTCAGTGCTTGACCTCAGACAAGGTTATTTCACCATCCCAGGCCTTCAAGCTGCTCCTGCATTTGTTGCAGATTATAAACATCCTCGTGGTGCCTGGCAGGCTTAAAGTTAATTAAAGCTCTCCCAGCACCCTCACAAAGATCGTCAGGACTGAAGACAAAGTATCATTAGATTTCATTAATGAAATAATCCTCCATCATGCAGCGAAGGGGAAAACTGCACTCCAGAAGCAGTGGGCATAACAGCCAGCCTCAGGCCAGAGATCTGTGAGAACAGAGTGTTTTAAGGAATGCCAACCAAAATTCCTCCCATTTTACACTGGCTAATTATCAGTAATGCTCTGCAGACAGGGAAAGCAAAGGAACGCGTAGGAGAGGGCTTGCACGGCGCAGCTGCTCGCTGCTAGAGAACCACAAGAACCACACAATGTCAGGGGCTGGAAGGGACCTCCAAAGACCATCCACTTCGATGCCCAACCAGGGGGGAATGGACTAGATGATGCAGAACCAGGTTTTCTGCAGTCTGGAGCTGCAACAAGAAGTGTAACTCTAAAAAGGGATTTGAGTGCAAAATAGCAAGGGCTGACAGGGCAGACTGGAGTGAGAATAAGACTGAGAGATGGGGGAAAGTCTTCCTTCCCTGGGTAGAAGCAAAGCTCCCGACCTGAAGCACCAGGCTATAGGGCAGGTCTGCATTTTTCAGGAGAAGGCACTAGCTAGCTAATCTAATGACAAGGTTTTTCCTCCCCCTTGCATGGCACTGAGGCAGTGAGGTGCAAGGGAAAACACCAAACACTGATGCTCAGCTGTCTGCCCTCCAGTACAATGTCTTATCCTACCTGACATGCCCAGCTGTGGCAGTCTGTAGGCGACATATGGGTTGAGAATACACAGCTGAGAGATGTCCTCAGTCTACTCCTGAGGGGCCTGCCATCAAAACCTTACCTTTGTCTGCAGAAGAAAGGCAGAAGGATACCTGAGGCATGGCCATGCACTCCAGACAGTGTCATGACGAAGATCCCTAAGTTAGCTGTGGTCTGCTTCTCTGGTTGTGTGCTCAGAAGGACTCAGGAGAGTTCAGAGGAAGAAAGGCTCTCCAGGCCTTTTCCACTTACTCCCATCTCCCTGTCTCCAGTGTGGCTGAGACTGGGGTCTTTCTAACTAGTGAAAAATAAGGTCTCAGGTGCATTATGCAGCTCATTAAGTACTTGAGGGATACATGATTATTAGAGCCATCGGATGTGTCATGGCAAATAACCTGGTTTCAGCTCTCTCTCATTAAAGATGTCTCACCTTATTCCTTGTTTTCAGCAATATTTTCCTCAGCCAGAGGAAATCCAGAGGCTTGAACAGCATAAATACATCTCTGAGTCCTTGCTGTTGATTGGGCAGAGCTGATTCAGGGAAGTAGATAAGGATGCTGACTCTCTCAGGGACAGCTTTCTCATGCTCTTAAACCAGAGCATCATTTACTCTGAGAATCAAAGCTAGAGTTTGTCCAGGTTCAGTGTCAGCTGTTTGCAGCCCTGGAGGCAGCTCTGTGCTGCCAGATGTGCATGAACTCACTTGAGGACATTAACACACATTATGGTCCAATCCAGCAGCCTGGTTCCATGGAATGAGGCACCTCACACAGACACACCAGTGGCTCCTCCCTGGTTATAAGAAGGCAGGCAGCAATGGCACACAACCATTGTCCTTCAGATAGGGAAGAGAGGCACAGAGAAATTGAATCATTTTCTCAAGTCAGGCTAAAAATGGATGTAGCCCTGTAAAGCTGGGGCTGCCTGGCATTGCTGGAAATGGCCATCCAGCTTCCCAGACCAAAATCTGTGCAGGAGTGGTGCAGATTCTGGCTGCTGCAAAGCCTGTTCTGAGCCATGAACTGCAAGACAGCTATTTGATTAAGTGAGCTGATGCATCCTGGATGTTGTGTTTGCCAAGCAAGAAAACCACATGAACATTGTCACTCCTCATTCTCTTCTTAATTGTTAAGGCTTCAGTAAGGAGACACAGCAGTTTAGGGATGAGTGGAGTAGTCACAGAAGTATCAGACACAAGGATTTGGGCAGTTGAAGCTGTATAATGAGAAGCTCTGGAAAGCTACTGAGCTGACTCAAGTACTTCTTGGAAACGACCCCTATCATCTAAACACAGCCCTTACTGCTGTTTCTAGTCCACCTTCTGGGCAGCACTGACAGCAAAATGTCATTTCACTCCACTTCTGCCTCCTCCCACCCATCCTGGTAAGTCTGAGAGGCCAAAAGTGGGCTTATACATGTCCTGGCTTGCCCAGGTATGTTTTTCATCTCTCCTTCCTTCTGCTGTGGGGAGAAGCAAACATGAGAAAGAAGACAAAAGAACCTGGAGCCACTGAGTCTAAGCACTCTGGCCTGCCCAGATTTGTGTGCATCCTGTGGTAAACAAGGTACACACACTTAGCTTGTGCCTGCCTTAGGCAAGGACTATGCTTTTCCCAAATTTGGGTAAAGCAAGCCTGTGTTAGGAGGAAGCTGTTGCCAGAGAGAGTGATTTGCAATTGGAATGGGCTGCCCAGGAAGGTGGTGGAGTCACTGTCCCTGGAAGTGTTCAAGAAAAGCCTGGGTGGGGCACTTAGTGCCAAGTTCTGGTTGATTGGCCAGGGCTGGGTGCTAAATTGGACTGGATTATCTTGGAGGTCTCTTCCAACCTGATTGGTTCTATGATTCTGTGATTCTAATAGCTTGGCTAACTGCCATTCTGATTGGCTAATCTGTGTCCAAAGGCCCATTAGTCTCAGCTACATTGATAAAAGGAGTTGAGCAGGTAAAACAACGTGTGCTCTGCCATTCTATTCATGCCTGCTGTTGCCTGACACCATTGCTTACTGCCTTACTGTTTGCCTAGAAACTCCACTGTCTTGAGTTTACCAGAGACAGGCTCTAAATGCCTCCACACGATCAGCCTGCACAGCCAGTGTGACGTTATGCTGAGACTGCACCTCACAAGGCATTCTGCCTCCCCCTGAAAGTCTCCTGTCAAAATGAGAAGTCCTGGAGATACACACATTATCCAGAGGAGCAGGTCAGAAATTGTCTGCCTCTTTTCCCCAGAAGCCTGGGGGAAAGCCTTGGCAACAAGACCATGGTCTGGTTGATTGGCCAGGGCTGGGTGCTAGGTTGGACTGAAGACTTAGAGGTCTCTTCCAACCTGGTTGATTCTATGATTCTAAGACAGTAACAGAATTCCCTGGAAGCATTCTGGGTACTATCTGAAGCTGTAGCTAGCCCCCACGAGTCAGGAAATCATATTTGGTGAGTAGATATTTAAAGCCTCTTTGTAATTCACCACTGCCTTCTGCCATAAGCAGAAAGCAGCTCCTTGAGCCCATCTGGTGAGCAAGCAGTATTGACCTCAAACAGTATTTGGCCACAGGAACTTTCTCTTCCAGCTCAGTTAATGCTTCTATTTTTGCTGGTTATTACTAGATCTGATTATTATCTGTCAAATGTTTCCATGGCCATGTGAAGAACTCATTATTATTAAAATTAGTGGTGGGGAGAGTTCTGAATATCAAAATTAATAAACAACATTAATTCTGGTAAAGTATCTCACAATTAATTAATTACTCCTCCATAACACCACCCCAATTCCTCTTCCTTTTTGGTGTTTCCTCTTTCTCTATACATTTGGGGAACACTTACTCATACTTTCATTGTTTATCCCCAAGAGAAGAGAGAGGCAGAGTTCCAGTTACATCTCTGACTTCATTTATTCATTCATTTCATGACAAAGCTCATGACAGCCGTGACAAAGCCTTGCTGCATAATGATGACTTCAGCAGCACATCTTAGGGGTTGGACTAGATGACCTTTAAAGGTCCCTTCCATCACAAGCCATAATCTTTCCCTCTCTGATTGTCCTTCAGAGGATGCTTTACACACCCATGTGTATTGCATCACTCTGCTGGCCTAATGACTCTCTGCTAATGGTGTCAAGATGCCATTGTGCAACAGTTAGCAGAACATAGCTCTGTTTCCTTTCCTGGCTGCCAGTGGCTACCCATCAGTAGCCACTGAGGCACTGATTCATCTTTGTACAGAATTCCCCAAACAAATGAGGTATGGCTAATGAACCCTCCAGGAAAAGGCTCTCTTCACACAGAGCATTTCTGGTAAGTACCAATGTACTTTCTGAGAGAGAAACAAGGTCCAACTCCTACTTGCCCTTCCTAAAGGCTTTCAAATTGTGGCCTGAGAATCAGTGATAATTCAGGAGAGGTCTACAAATGCAAGATTTTGAGCTTGTCATTATGTTGTCATGTCTCCCAGCTCCTGACCACATCAGGCCCGTGAACTGCCAGGACCTTGAGCAGTTTGGTTTTAGATAATCACTGGCCTCAAGTGAGACTTTTTTGCTCCTCCAGATAGTGACAGACTGTGAGCAGCCCTGTGGGATGCCCACAAGGCACTCTGGAAGTGACCATCAGTACCAGTTCCAGTCTAGGTAAGGAATCTGCAGGCTCACCAATGCTGCTTCATCCTGATACTCCTCTGTCTGTCCTGTCCTCAAGTCACAGCAGAGCACAGTCCTTTAAGTCCCCAAGGATCCACATTACTGGTGAGCTGTTTCTCACACAGATTTTGTGCTGGGAGGGTGGTTGCCACTTCCTTCCACAGTGACAAATTGTCTTTCACAACTAGCCCAGATCACAGCAGCACAGAAGTCAGAAAAGGGAAGAAGGAAAAGTAACTTGCTCAGTGTGATTTTTGCTTGAGTTTCTCACCATTAGCACAGGGCCTGCATGCAGAATCCTGCAGAGGCACTGGAGGAGCTGACTCAGGAGCATCAGTAAGTTTGCAGATGACACCAAGCTAGGAGCAGGTGTTGATCTGTTGGAAGGTAGGAGAGCCCTGCAGAGGGACCTGGACAGGCTGGATGGGTGGGCAGAGGCCAATGGGATGAGATTTAACAAGGCCAAGTGCAGGGTTCTGCACTTCGGCCACAATAACCCCAAGCAGCGCTATAGGCTGGGGACTGAGTGGCTGGAGAGCAGCCAGGAGGAAAGGGACCTGGGGGTACTGATAGACAGCAAGCTGAAGATGAGCCAGCAGTGTGCCCAGGTGGCCAAGAGAGCCAATGGCATCCTGGCCTGCATCAGGAACAGTGTGGCCAGTAGGACAAGGGAGGTTATTCTTCCCCTGTACTCAGCACTGGTCAGGCCACACCTTGAGTACTGTGTCCAGTTCTGGGCCCCTCAATTCAAGAAAGATGTTGAGGTGCTGGAACATGTCCAGAGAAGGGCAACAAAGCTGGTGAGGGGCCTGGAACACAAATCCTATGAGGAGAGGTTGAGGGAACTGGGCCTGTTTAGCCTGGAGAAGAGGAGGCTCAGGGGTGATCTTATTACTGTCTACAACTACCTGAAGGGACATTGTAGCCAGGTGGGGGTTGGCCTCTTCTCCCAGGTAACCAGCAATAGAACAAGGGGACACAGTCTCAAGTTGTGCCAGGGTAGGTCTAGGCTGGATGTTAGGAAGAAGTTTTTCACAGAGAGAGTGATTTCCCATTGGAATGGGCTGCCCAGGGAGGTGGTGGAGGCACCGTCCCTGGGGGTCTTCAAGAAAAGACTGGATGAGGCACTTAGTGCCATGGTCTAGTTGATTGGATAGGGCTGGGTGATAGGTTGGACTCGATGATCTTGGAGGTCTCTTCCAACCTGGTTGATTCTATGATCTTCTATGGGCACAGCACCGCAGCAAGGACCACCCTACAGGACCTCTCCTCGATGACAGCATCTCCTACAGAGAACCTCCATCAGACTTTCAGAGAAGCAGACCCTCTTTCAGAGTTTGGAGCCTGCAAGTGGTTGTGTTTGAGTGAGCCTCTCACCAGACAAAATTAAGTGGGGCCTTTTGGTGCTGCACCCTGGCAAATGCAGCATCCCCTTCCCCAGCAGCTAAGGGCACTCTCTTGCAGGCTCAGCAGTCCCTCACTCCAATCTGTAAAATGGCACACTGACAGTGCTGAGAGGGGAGGGGATTGATCATGGCACTCCCTGAGCAGGGCAAGCCCTCAGCCCCTTGCCATACTCCCAGTGAGGCTGGCCTGGCCCCAAAGCCTGGCTCCCCTTCTCTGGCACTCCAGTCCTCCCAGCTGTGCCCACAATGGAGTGAGCTCTGAAGTTCCAGAAGTCCTATTTATCTCCATGGCCTTCATCTGGCTGCTCCTCAAGATGTCACAGGGGACAAGGGACTGTGAGGGTCATCAAACAGCCCCACAGCAGTGAGTGGCACAGAATGATCTTTTTATCCCACAGACAGGATGCAGTGGGATGCAACCACAATGTGGTTCTTGGGTATGAAGACCAAAGGGCTGAGGCCAGCAAAGACTCGCAGCAATAATAATAAATGTGTCTGCAGGAGACAACCTCCAGTCCTGACCAGGGTTACTTCACAACCTGAAATCAAGAGATCCATGCCTAAGTAAAGATAAGCCAAAATCAGTTCCATACCATGGACAATAGCTTGCCTAAGAGGCTCTTCACCTTGACCCTGAACATCCATACAAAACTGGAGTCATCATCAGCATCTCCCCTGCACCTGCTATCCCAACATTAAGAGTGGAGTGTCAAGAGAGATCCTTCTTCTCAGCTATGTCCTGTGACAGGACAAGGGCCAATGGGTATGAACTACAGCACAGAAAGTTCTATCTCAACATGAGAAAGAACTTCTTTACTGTAAGGGTCACAGCGCACTGGAACAGTCTGCCCAGAGAGATTGTGGAGTCTTCTTCTCTGGAGACTTTCAAGACCCTTCTGGATGCATTCCTGTGAGACCTGTGCTATATTCTATGGTCCTGCTCTGGCAGGGGGTTGGACTTCATGATCTCCTTAGGTCCCTTCCAGCCCCTAACATCCTGTGATCCTGTGACCCAAGTTATGTGCTAACACAGAACATGAGCTAAGCTCCCTCTGAGTGTTACACTCCTGATCCTCAAGGATGACTTAGTATTCCTCAAGGGTGAATTTAGGATGCAGAAGGGGAAAAGTCCTCCTTTATTTACACCCATCTAAATAAAATGGCACTGGTTGCAGCTTAGTCATTAAGCAGCAGTGATTTTTTTCTGTGACAAACCACCAGCCTTTCAGTGTTGGTATTAAACCAGAACTGGGTTTAATTCACTCTCAGAGGGATGTCACAAGCAGGTATATATGCTTGCACAGGCACTGTATCAGAGGGTCTGTCCTGGACCTCCTACACAGACTGCACAGAGGCTTCCATCAGCTGATTCCTTCTGTGCTGCTGCACACACACCCACAGAGCTCAGGTAAACACCCACCTCTGGACCCTCATCCTGTGAAGATCACAGCAGCATTTATCAGAAGGTGGCTGCCTGACCTCCTGCACACACAGAGGAATTTAATTTGTGTATCACAGAAGCACATTAACCCTGCTCCAGCCTCCCACAGCCCTGTGCACACACATCACACAGGGTACAGGTTCTGCAGGGGTGCTTGCAAATATTAGAACACTTTAGAAAGAAGTTAATGCTCATTTGCCCTTGCTGCAGAGGCAGCACTTTGGGTGGGCACCAGGGAAAATTCGGTTTACAGCTGGGCAAAACAAGGAAAAGATTTTTACACTTTAGGAAACAAGTCAGCTTCTAGATGCTTTTCTGGTTTCCACACCCCTAAGGACATGTAGGGTGACTTGCTCTTCCAAAAACACACTCAAACCAGGCACAGTTAAAGCATCTCTGCAGAAGCCAAACTTTGCTGGGGGCAACCAGGAGTGCAAAGCCTGGGCACAGAAGAGCTGCACATGGTGGGGCTGTTTGCAGGGGGGGGTTCAGAGTTTGAGAAACTCTGGAAACAACCAATATGCAGTGAGTGGAGATACTGGAATGAGCTGCCTGGGGAGGTGGTAGAGTCGCCATCCCTGGGGCTGTTCAAGGCAAGGTTGGACGTGGCACTTGGTGCCATGGTCTAGCCTTGAGCTCTGTGGTAAAGGGTTGGACTTGATGATCTGTGAGGTTGTTATGGAGGGTGCGTTCCACGACAGAGGTCTCTTCCAGCCCTGATGATACTGTGATACTGTGTGTGATACTTTGCCCAGAGCCTGGACACCCATTGCTGCTGTCCATGTGTTGGGAATGGGTGTGTGTCACAGAGTCTTGGAATCATAGAATCTTAGAATCATAGAATGTTAGAATTACAGAATCTTAGAATCATAAAATCTTAGAATCTTAGAATGATAGAATCATAGAATCATAGAATTATAGAATCACAGAATTATAGAATCTTAGAATCATAGAATCTTAGAATTATAGAAACTTAGAATCTTAGAATCATAGAATCTTAGAATTATAGAATCTTAGAATCTTAGAATTATAGAAACTTAGAATCTTGGAATCATAGAATCATAGAATTATAGAATCTTAGAATTATAGAAACTTAGAATCATAGAATCATAGAATTATAGAATCTTAGAATTATAGAATCTTAGAATTATAGAATCTTAGAATCTTAGAATCATAGAATCATAGAATCATAGAATCTTAAACTCTTGGAATGATAGAATTATAGAATCTTAGAATGATAGAATTATAGAATTATAGAATCTTAGAATTATAGAATTATAGAATCTTAGAATCATAGAATCTTAGAATCATAGAATATTAGAATCATAGAATGATAGAATATTAAAACCATAGAATCTTAGAATGATAGAATCATAGAATCACAGAATTATAGAATCTTAAACTCTTGGAATGATAGAATTATAGAACCTTAGAATCATAGAATTATAGAATCTTAGAGTCATAGAATCGTAGACTGGGCTGGGCTGGAAGGGACCTCTAGAGCTCATCTGGTCCTGCCCCCTGCACTCAGCAGGGACATCCCCACCAGACCAGGTCACCCAGGGTCCTGACAAACCTCATCTTGAATGTCTCCAGGGAAGGGGCCTCTACCACCTCCCTGGCCAACCTGTTGCAGTGCTGCACCACCCTCATAGTAAAGAACTTGTTCCTAACATCCAATCTAAATCTGCTCTTCTGAAGCTTGAACCCTTTGCCCTCATCCTGTCAGTGCAGGCCTTTGTAAACAGCTTCTCTCCATCCTTCCTGTAGGCCCCCTTCCTACAGATAGGCAGAGTGCTATTAGTCCTCCCCATCTCAGTCTGAGTTCACTCAGGGCTGTGTGGGTATTTCACAGAAGCAAGCCTCCTCCCCTCTTCTGGTACTTCCCTTTTTTGTGGTCTTTCCAATGAAGACAGGGTCCAGAAGAGTCCTCTCCTCTATAGCCCCAGCTCAGTCAGGCCATGGGACAGGGGGACACAGCAGTGAGTGCTGTCTGTGAGTGAGCAGGACTGAGCATGCATTGAGGCTTTCTCACCTACACAGAACCAGATCTGCAGCTTCTCCACTGGAAGAAGGCACAAAGGAGTCTCCCCACTACAGATGTGAGGTTGATGCTGTCTCCATGCACATCCTGCAGGATGTTGGAGGCAACACCAGTCATAACAGGGAGGATAAACCCTCACCTAGCATTTCCACAGAGACATGCAGGCTGAGTGCCCAAGCCACAAGCCTAGACTTCAGATGCCATGTTTCCATCCCTCCAGTTCTGCTCACCCACAAGACCCTCATGCAGGGAGAGTGGCTGGGCTGAGTCAAGCCTTTCCCTTACTGTTTGCTGGTGCTCTGGCTGATCAAGGCAGTAGATAAGCACTAAAGATCTGTGCCAGCATAGGCAGGTCCCACCTATACCCTGAAAACCAGAGGAAAGCTCTGAACCAGAAACAGTGAACAGGATAGGTGCAGCTCAGGACCCGTGGACACAGGTAGTACAGCCAGTGAGTGCTGGAGGCACCTAAACACCTTCCCAGGCACGTATCTCTCACAAGTCCACACTTTGTTCCTCCAACAAGGGAAAAGAAAGCCCACAAAGTGCTGCTTTGACTGCCAAGCAATAAAGTCCTGTGATCAATCCTTGTAAGCCATGGAGTTTGTAGTGTTTAGGTGTCTGACTTTGACTGACAGCCTTAATTATATAGGGACAGCATCCGAGCTCAAAGAGACGATTGCTGGCTCAGGCTGGTGAAAAACAGGAATAATATGCTCCTCTCTTCAAGGGCTGGAGCAGCAAGTGAAAGCTCACCTCACCCAGCTGAGGTGATCCACTCATTATCTTCAATGAGTGAGACACAAATAAATCCCAGCTAGCAGGGGGAAGCTATGTGTTGCTCTCAGTATACCTTCTTTCCTCTATATCCTGGCCCAGTAAAAGACCTTTGCAAGGCTGGCTAATCCATCCAAGCAGATTCTTCTGCTTCTCAGCCTACAGCTGGAGCATGAAATTCATGGCTGGTAGCTGCTACTCCTCCCCTGGCTATGCCAAGGTGCTTCAGTGGTCCCCCAACTGTGTACGGTGCCTGTAGTGCACCAGGGCTGGCTTCAGTGGAAGCCCTGGCAGTCCAGTGGGAAGGCAGGGTGTCTGTCTGGGTGGGTGGATGCACTTTAGGTGAAGGGAATTGGGAGTGTTTCCCAGAAAGGTCTTGCAACACGGTGTAGAGAGAACTAGCTCATCTCTTCTGGATGTCGACCTACAGTGGACACTGGAGTGGGTTGAGTGGGTGCCCTTCACAGGCTGTTTCCTGTGCTTAAAAGTACAAGGAGAGAGTTCTTTTACCATCTCTCATGCAGGCAAGCTCTGCAGACTCACACTGCACTCTCCCTTACAAGTGGGATCTCCCTTTCTCCTGCACTGCTATACCCTGCAGCCTAAAGCAGACACAATGCCTTCCATCCCTAACTAGACTTTGGGAGAAAAGCTTTAGGTCTGAGCAGCAATTTCACACTTGCAGCTTGGTATTCTTCTCATCTGTCCCTGGAGTTGATACCAGCCTGGCACATTTAGGAGTCTCTTGCTGTTTGCTGCTGCTGTGCTTTCCCTAGGGGCCAAGCTAGAGCCAAGGGAGGGGAGAAGGCACAAGGAGTCCCACAGTGAAATACAGCAACCATAGGGGATTAGCTTAACACTCTGTTCTTAAGTGAAGGAAAGAGGCAGGGTGAAAGGAGGCAGCAGATCCTGTTTGCTTCTCTTTCTCAAGACACAATCTGACACTAAGCCCTTGTCTGCCCTGCACACAGACTGGAGCAGGGGCTGTGGGAGGTGGACCAGCCCTTTGAGAAATGACCTCTTGTTGCTTGACTGAGTTTCTCTGTGCAGATGAGGTTTTCACCAGCATCTACCTCCTCTACCTACATTAAGCAAAACAGTCCTAAAAGTCTGTATGCATACTTGCATACCTGTGCATACAAGTACTGGAACATGTCCAGAGAAGGGCCATGAGGATGAGCAGAGGGCTGGAGCACCTCTCCTGCTGAGACTGAGAGTTGGGGCTGCTCAGTCAGGAGAGCATAAGGCTCCCAGGTGACCTTATTGTGATCTTCCAGTATCTTAAGGGAACTACAAGAAAGCTGGGGAGGGACTCTTTAGGCTGCCAGGGAGTGATAGGACTGAGGGGAAGAGAACAAAGCTAGAAATGGGTAGGTTCAGACTGGATGTTAGGAAGAAGTTCTTCAGCATGAGGGTGGTGAGACTGGAATGGGTTACCCAGGGAGGTGGTGGAAATCTCATCCCTGGAGGTGTTTAAGGCCAGGCTGGATGAGGTTCTAGACAGCCTGATCTAGTGTGAGGTGTCCCTGCCCATGGCAGGGGAGTTGGAATTAGATGATCCTTGTGGTCCCTTCCAACTCTGACTGATTCTATGATCCTATGCAAGCTGTACCCTGGCTACCAAAGGGCTTCACCAGCCCATTTCTACTTCTTTCAGGCCTTCTAGCAGTTGTTTGGGTTTGGTTTTGGGTTTGGTTTTGGGTTAGATTTTGGTTTTGGCTTTGGGTTTGGGTTTGCATTTGGAGTTTTTTCAAAGAGGCTTTTTCATTTCCTGAGTGATTTTTTTTTTCATCCCTTCCATTTTAATTTAAGTATTTGTCTCCACAGCAGGAAATGTAAACTATGCAGCAGGACATGTTGATATACAGCTTGAAAGAGGAAAAATACTTTAGCAAAGCTATTAGCTTCAAATACCAACAGAAGCAATTGCTTGACTTGTTCCAAGAAGCCAGAAACACTGAAGAAAAAAGGGAAACGAGGGATGTTATTCCTTAAAAAGACAGGGAAGGGAAAGTGATTAACAGGTTTTTAATGCTGTGCCCAGAAATGAAAGGTCAGATTTTTGGCTAGGAAGAAAACCATTCCTCCTAGAAAAACACAGCAACTTTTCCCTAAGAAACTCCAGGAGCTGAGGAGCAGCTGAATTTGCTGCTCAGAACTGTCTGGCTGCACAGCACTAGTGCAAGCTTTGTTTTGTCTAAGTTTAATTGGGAGCTGAGTGCTGCTAGAGATGTGGCCAAGATTGTGTGTGCTGACTGCATCCTGGGTTTGGAAATCAGCCCTTAGTGCCTGTGCCACACACACTGCTCCTGGTGACATGAAGGGGAAAGGGCCAATTTACTACTCTGTGCCTCAGTTTCCCTGCTTGCAAAATGGAGATTATCACAGTTCAGGCTACAAACCTAAAATCATTGGCACAGAGCAGCACTGATGAATCACTGCAACAAACCGAGAACAAGACAGAAATATCTAAAGAGATGAAGCACTCTCAAGTCATAGAATCAGTCAGGGTTGGAAGGGACCACATGGATCATCCAATTCCAGCCTTCTTCACATGGGCAGGGACACCCTACCCTAGATCAAGCTGCTGAGAGCCTCATCCAGCCTGGAGGTCTAGGCTGGATGTTAGGATGAAATCCTTCACAGAGAGAGTGATTGGCATTAGAATGGGCTGCCCAGGGAGGTGGTGGAGTCACCGTCCCTGGAGATGTTCAAGCAAAGCCTGGCTGAGGCACTTAGTGCCATGGTCTGGTTGACTGGATAGGACTGGGTGCTAGGTTGGACTGGATGAGCTTGAGGTCTCTTTCAACCTAGTTGATTCTATGATGATTCTATGACCTCCAAGGATGGACCCTCAACCACCTCCCTGGCCAACCCATTCCAGGCTCTCACCACTCTCATGCTGAACATCTTCCTCCTCATGTCCAGTCTGAGCAAGTCTTCAGAGGGCAAATGATTAATTCAGCTACACTGTGGGTTTGTCCATCAGAGATGGCAATGCTGAGGAAAACTATGGCTGAGAATATGAGCATGCATCCTTGCTGCTCCTCTTCCCTCTTCCCACACCACTCCCAGCTTTTACCTTGCCTGCTCCACACAAAACAAAAAGTACTATTAAAAAAAAAAAAGAAGAAGAAAAGATAAAAAAGCAACTTCCCTAAAAATTGCTTCTCTCACATCAGCCCAGCAGGAGAGGCAAGAAATCAAATTACAACCACCAAAATAACCATCAGTGCCTAGTGCCAGGAGGGTGGGTGGAGGCATTGGAACAGTTTGCTGTAGGTTTGAAACAAAAAAAACCCTCCAAATAATAAAATCTATCTTTATTAAAATAAACAAGTGCAGAGGAAGAAAGAGAAAGAAAATCAATCAGCTGCTTTTGCAACAGAGATAGCAGGCAAAGAATGCTCCATCCAGAAAGACAGACAAATGCTACAGCGACCAGACCCTCTCTGTCCTTCTCCTCTCTTGGAAGAGGTAAGATGGTTTTTTTTTTCCTCCTCTCCTGATTCTGTGCTTTCTTTCCTGGATATATTTCTTATTGATTATGGAAAAGTCCTAGGGAGAACTTTTTTTCCTACAGGGACAACAAGAGGAAGAAAAGCATAACCATCCAGATTGCCTCCACCAGGTCATTCAAGACAACCTCCCGTTGTTTGCCATACCTACAGGACCTGGCAATGCTTTGGGCAGAACTTGCTGGGTTTTTAGAGCTCTCCAACTCTTTGTTGATAAGAACAGATAAATGCCAGGATT
Organism: Pogoniulus pusillus; assembly: GCF_015220805.1. Taxonomy (NCBI): domain Eukaryota; kingdom Metazoa; phylum Chordata; class Aves; order Piciformes; family Lybiidae; genus Pogoniulus; species Pogoniulus pusillus. Next base: position 5,166,302 of record NC_087298.1, on the reverse strand, counting down.
GGCACATCCAGGTATTTTTGCAGGCTTTCTTTCCTGCAGGGATTATTCCAGCATGTGCTCTATGGAAATGCCGTGGCAGCCTTTCTGCTTGGCTCTACGGCTCTCCCTGGCTTCGGGCTGCAGGATCAGTAACTTCAGGAATCAGCAGACTAACAAATCTGCTTTCTCTTTTCCAACACCCAGCTGCCAGCCAGCAGGATATTGTCGTGCAAGACCTGCAGCAGGGCTTCATTCTGACTGGAGGGAGGAGGGGGTTTGATGCCCACCTCTCTGCCTGGCTGAGCTCAGGAGGTGAAGATAGGTGATGTAGCAGCCACAGGGGCTGAGAGAGCCCAGGGGATGGGCAGCTTTCCTCAGGACCTCTGGGGCACACTGGTACGCAGATGCTAATGCCCACAACTCTCTAGACCTACCTGCCCAGCCAAGCACAGCTGATCTCTTTGAGGAAAGACAGTTTGGGCCTGTGCAGCAAGGGGAATGGTCTCAAGCAAGCCAAGACCAGAGACCCCTACGTACACAACTGTGAGCAGCAAAATATCCACTGTGACTGTGAGAAGATGTCCACGGAAGATGCTCAGCCCCACCTTGCACTTCTGGTCCCAAGGAGGTGGGGTGACCTTACAGCCAGCAGCTCGGACTCAAGGCTTTGTCCTAGTTTGGATCAGCAGAGGAGTGAGCACCGCTGCCCCCAAACCTCCCCTCCACACCTTGCCCGTGGAAACAGCCGCACCTGCAGCAGCTTCACCTGCAGGGAGGGGTTAAAAATCCAGAGGAGCTGCAGCGGAGGCGGCAGTGCTTTCGCGCTCCTGCAGTGCCATCATGTGCTGTAGGTAAGCACTGCAGAGACGCTCCTGGGTGCAAAACTTGCAGGGACCAAGGAGGCAGAGGAACCCTCCACGCCCCTGGGTGTCCCAGCCGCCTGCACTGACTGCCGAGGGCTGGGCAGTTCTGTGGTCACCACTGCCACAAGCACAGGAGAAGGTGGTCCAGGGCAGTTCTGTGGTCACCACTGCCACAAGCACAGGAGAAGGTGGTCCAGGGCAGTTCTGTGGTCACCACTGCCACATGCACAGCAGAAGGTGGTCCAGGGCAGTTCTGTGGTCACCACTGCCACATGCACAGCAGAAGGTGGTCCAGGGCAGTTCTGTGGTCACCACTGCCACATGCACAGCAGAAGGTGGTCCAAGGCAGTTCTGTGGTCACCACTGCCACAAGCACAGCAGAAGGTGGTCCAGGGCAGCCCTGGTGCTCTCCGCCTCACCAAGTGGGTGGGCACAGGACTGAAGTCAGCTTCATACCTAACAGAGCTGTTGAAGGCTATGGAGATCTCAGAGGGGACTAGGAATAAGACACTCCCCCCACCCCAGCAAAGGATCCATGCAGTGGGAAATGGGGATTTCACTCCTTCTTGCACTGGAGATTTTTCAGTAGCCCCTTCTTGCTGCTTAATAAACCCTGCTCCAGCCATGGCAGGGCCTCTGCTCCTGTCAGTGGGCACTGTGCCACGTTAAGTTAATCCATGGGAGAGATCACTCATTAACAACTCCAGCAAACAGTGTCTTGATGCCTTGACAAGCACTGTGGTGACAGCTGCAAAGTGTCCCGACCAGTGATGGCAGCAGGAGCTTGTCATGCTCTGCCATGCCATGAAACCTGAAACTGGAACATCAGGTGGCAGAGCTGGGCACAGAGGAGTCCTGCACTGTACGAAGCAGAGGGCAGAGCACACGGCTGGCAGCACTCAGGACCACTGGTGTCACTGCATCCCTTCACTCTTGGCAGCCAGAGCTGTTTGCATCTCCTCTGCAGTCAGTGGGATCCTGTCCCTTCACAGGGACTGTCCTTGCTCAACCTGCTGCCTTTTCCTGTTCCCTTAGTCACCTCCAGGGCACAACTCCAGATGAAACCCTCGCTTGGCCCTCGTGTTCTCTCCCACTGCTCTGATGCCAGCCTCCCTGGCTTTGGCAATTCATCCTGCCCCCTGCAGCTCCAGCCGTTCTTCCCTCTGAGCCTCAGACAAGCAGCAAGACATGCCCTGGAGTCTGACCAAGCTCCAGACCACTCTGCGAGGAGAAAATGAGCTGTAGCATAGGGAAAATGAGTGACTGCAAGGGGAAAATGACCTAAAGCAAGAATAGCCAAACCTCTCAGGGCAGAAGCCCTGCAGTGCAGGGCAGTGCATCCATGTGCACTGTCAGGCTCAGGGAGAGATGATGGCTCTCACAGCCCTGGGGTACACACCTATTTTCCCACATTTCCCCAGTTTGTGGTCTAGCCTGCCCCAAGCAGAGAAGATGGGCACATCACAAGGCTCTGATTTGCCCTCCAGTGCCCTGTGATCTGGAGCTGGAGCCCAAAGCCCTTGCCAGTCTCCTCAAATGCCAGCCCACACCACATCCTGGGACAGTGACTGTCCCACTGAGCACTAAGCTCTCAGAGGAAAGAGGAGGAGGAGGAGGAGGAGGAGGAGGAGGAGGAGGAGGAGGAGGAGGAGGAGGAGGAGGAGGAGGAGGAGGAGGAGGAGGGGGAGGAGGAGGAAATGGCTGGGGAGCAATGAGAGGAGGAACCAGTCTGAGTTTGTTCTGGGCTGGTACTGTGCAAAGGAGGCTGCGGCCAGGTGCAGCCCTGCGCTCTTGGGGCTGTAAAGCAGACACCTGCAGGGACAGAAACGGTGACAGCACAGGGCACTCCTGGCTCCATGGTCCTAGCTTCTGGCTCTTGCACTCCATCAAGTGCATGGAACTGGTAGTCTGCCAGCAGCTTACTGGCCTTTGTCACGGTGGCCTTTGTGTCTCCAGAGCAGCAACCCCATGGCCATGCCCGCCACAGCTCTGCGGCACTGAGTGCCCTGCAGCCCCCAGAGCTCAGCAGCCATTTCAAGCCCCATTTCACCTGGGGCCATTTCCCTGCCCACATCAGGCACTGTAGACCTTGGGGAAGTGTGACTATGGGAATTTGGACAAGCTACAGGCCCATCCCTGCTTCCTTGTCCTCATCAGACACTGCAGTCCACAGGGAAGCACAGGGAACCACCACCATGGCTGCAATCCCAGCCCTGCCCCAGATGCTGGCCACATTCATCCCAGTCTGTGGCACATACCTCTGCCATGGCCTCCCCTGCACATTCCCCAGAGGTGGAATGTGAAATCCCTGGAGCTGATGGAACTGGCCCACAGAAGAGGCTGGTTGGAGGGGTTTGGCTTGGAGGGAAGCTGCTTTCTCCTGTGAGGACAGACTGAAAGGGTTGGGGCTGTTCAGTCTGGAGATGGCGAGGCTCTGATGTGACCTTCTTGTGGCCTTCCAGGATCTGAAGGGGGCCTACAAAAAAAGCTGGGGAGGGACTTTTAAGGCCATCAGGGAGTGACAGGACTGGGGGGAACGGAGCAAAGCTGCAGGTGGGGAGGTTGAGAGTGGACATGAGGAGGAAGTTGTTGAGCATGAGAGTGATGAGAGCCTGGAATGGGTTGCCCAGGGAGGTATCACACAGTATCACAGTATCATCAGGGTTGGTGTTTAAGGCCAGGCTGGCTGAGGCTGTGTGCAGCCTGCTCTAGGGTAGGGTGTCCCTGGCCATGGCAGGAGGGTTGGAACTGGCTGCTCCTTGTGGTCCCTTCCAACCCTGACTGATTCTATGATTCCATGCTTCAATGATTCTATAAAGGTGAGGGTGAAGGAAGAAATCACCACCCCACCACAAAGTCGCACGGAGAAGCAGAAGGGTGAGGTAGGGTGGCAGAGGATAATGCTCCTGTTGAGAAACTCAGACAAGAACCTTCCTCCCTCAAAGCTTTTTGTTTTCCACAGAAATGTTGACTTTTTAATCCAGCTAACAACAATGCAAATTATTTAGTCTGGAAATGTTGTAACTATTTTTGGTGATGCTCACTTAAATGTATTCCTGATTCCTTCTCACACTACAACTCTCAGCTGGACTGCCTCCTCCACTGCACTATGTGGCTTTGGCTGACCACATTCAGTGATTACTTTTTAATGGCATTTTTATAGATCTATATTTGGGGGAAAGTTGAGTTTTATTGCAAGCAAATCAGAAAATAAAAGATCTGCCCCAACCAGAGCCTGACAAAAATTTCTACTCAGGAAACATTTATGCCAATGCAAATGGATGAAGAAAGTTATTAAAGTGAAATCACAATATTTCACATTCATTTTGTGGCAGTCTAAATGACAGCAAAAACATAAGCAAAATTAGAAGTGTTCATACATTTTCATCTATTTCCAATTTTACATTCCCTTACCTTTCCCAGCCTGCTCCATCTGGATGAAGGTTTCCAGCCAGGCATGCTTGGCACAGAGTCAAGGGCAGAGAGACACTCTCAGACCAGTGTCCAGGGCTGATTTGGAGTACCAAGAGAAAAAGAGAAGCAGAATCTAGTTAACTTCCTGCTCTTTGTTAAAGCCTTCTAGAAAAGCACTCTTGACACTGTCACAGGATCAGAGGCTCACAGGATGTCAGGGGCTGGAAGGGACCCAAGGAGGTCATCGAGTCCAACCCCCCTGCCAGAGCAGGACAATGCTATCTAACACAGATCACAGAGGAACACATCCAGACAGGCCTGGAAAGGCTCCAGAGAAGGAGACCCCACAGCCTCTCTGGGGAGCCTGTTCCAGTGCTCTGGGACCCTTACAGGAAAGAAGTTCCCCCTTGTGTTGAGGCAGAACCTCTTTTGCTGCAAATTACACCCATTGCTCCTTGTCCTATCCCAGGGAGCAGTGAGCAGAGCCTGTCCCCCAACTCCTGGCAGCCCTCAGATACTTATAAACATTTATCAAATCCCCTCTGGAGTCTTCTCTTCTCCAGACTAAGCAGCCCCAGGTCCCTCAGCCTATCCTCATAAGCCATGCCCTCCAGTCCTCTCATCATCTTCACAGCCCTCCACTGAACCCTCTCCAGCAGATCCCTGTCCCTCTTAAACTTGGGAGCCCAAAACTGGACACAGTATTCAAGATGAGATCTCAGAAGGGCAGAGTAGAGGTGGAGGAGATCTGCTGGCCACACTCTTCTTAATACACCCCAGGATCCCACTGGTCTTCCCACAGACACCTTTAATGTGTGCCTCCTACCACTCTGAGCCAAAAACTTCTTGCAGCCAACTATTCTCTCAGTCCCTTCTCCTCTTAAGCATATGTTTGATCTGAAATCACTTTGACAACAGTAGGATGCAAGCGGTTTTGCTTAGATGCTCTCCTGATGTGGGTGTCTAGCTACCAAGCAGCCCTATCCCTTTGCCTTCCCCCACTTTGAGTCACTTCCCATTTTTTTTTTTGCTGGCAGTGGTGTCTATTTTAATAGATGGGAAAGAGATGCATCTTCAGACTTAGCGTGCTGCTGTCAGCTCTCTCCTAGCTAGGAGCTGCTGGACGGCTGCTAATTACCCCTTACATACCCAAGGAGCTTGCAGCTGGTGGCACAGTGGGAAGAGGATAGTTTTCAGGTTCTACCCATGCCTGGGAGGCAGCAGGCAGCCCAACATCTGCTCAGAATCCACTGCTCCTGCACGGGCCAAGCCTGTTGCAGAGTTCTGGCCCAGAGGCAGGGAAAAAACAGCTTTGATTAGAGATAGGCAGGATGTTTTCCATTCAAAACCTCCAAAGAGATATGAGATAGGATCAACAGAGCAAACTTCTCTTTAAGCAGCATCTGCAGAAGACAGAGATCCAGAGTTAGCAGGGAAATGAACTGACACAAAAGTACTCTCCTTTGACTTCATGCCAAAGCAACCAGCACTTAGGAGCATAATGTGCTTTGCTGCATGGGGCAGCATCTTTCTGGTTTGCACAGGAGCTGAGGGAACCTCTGTTTTACCCCAGAGCAGACCCACGCCAGTGGGAAGGGTCTGAAAGAGCAGTTTGCCATCATGTGCCACCTCCCAGTGGTGATGGGCACTGCTCCTAATTGCACTAACCCCTCTTGAGAGCAGGTTAAGCCCTCCCTGTACAACTGAGAGCTTTTTTTCCCACGTATTTACACAGGATGTCTGCAGGAGGGCTAAAACAAATCCGCAGAGCAGACAGAGCTTGAGAGCTCTGCCAGATACCTCCTGCTAACTTGAGCTAAGACGCTGCATGACCCTTGCTACCTGCTGTACGCTGCCATTGCAGCACAATCCCACCACTGCTACCTGCTGTACACTGCCATTGCAGCACAATCCCACCACTGCTCCCTGCTGTACGCTGCCATTGCAGCACAATCCCACCACTGCTCCCTGCTGTACACTGCCATTGCAGCACAATCCCACCACTGCTACCTGCTGTATGCTGCCATTGCAGCACAATCCCACCACTGCTCCCTGCTGTACACTGCCATTGCAGCACAATCCCACCACTGCTACCTGCTGTATGCTGCCATTGCAGCACAATCCCACCACTGCTCCCTGCTGTACACTGCCATTGCAGCACAATCCCACCACTGCTCCCTGCTGTACACTGCCATTGCAGCACAATCCCACCACTGCTACCTGCTGTACGCTGCCATTGCAGCACAATCCCACCACTGCTACCTGCTGTACGCTGCCATTGCAGCACAATCCCACCACTGCTCCCTGCTGTACACTGCCATTGCAGCACAATCCCACCACTGCTACCTGCTGTACGCTGCCATTGCAGCACAATCCCACCACTGCTACCTGCTGTACACTGACATTGCAGCACAATCCCACCACTGCTACCTGCTGTACACTGACATTGCAGCACAATCCCACCACTGCTACCTGCTGTACACTGACATTGCGCACAATCCCACCACTGCTACCTGCTGTACACTGACATTGCAGCACAATCCCACCACTGCTACCTGCTGTATGCTGCCATTGCAGCACAATCCCACCACTGCTACCTGCTGTCCACTGACATTGCAGCACAATCCCACCACTGCTACCTGCTGTACACTGACATTGCGCACAATCCCACCACTGCTACCTGCTGTCTGCTGCCATTGCAGCACAATCCCACCACTGCTACCTGCTGTATGCTGCCATTGCAGCACAATCCCACCACTGCTATCTGCTGTCCACTGACATTGCAGCACAATCCCACCACTGCTACCTGCTGTCCACTAACATTGCAGCACAATCCCACCACTGCTACCTGCTGTACACTGACATTGCAGCACAATCCCACCACTGCTACCTGCTGTCTGCTGCCATTGCAGCACAATCCCACCACTGCTACCTGCTGTCCACTGCCATTGCAGCACAATCTCATCTCTGCTACCTGCTGTACACTGCCACTGCAGCACAATCCCATCTCTGCTACCTGCTGTGCGCTGCCATTGCAGCACAATCTCACCACTGCTACCTGCTGTATGCTGCCATTGCAGCACAATCCCATCTCTGCTACCTACTGTACACTGCCATTGCAGCACAATCGCACCACTGCTACCTGCTGTACACTGCCATTGCAGCACAATCCCACCACTATCTGCTGTATGCTGCCATTGCAGCACAATCCCACCACTATCTGCTGTATGCTGCCATTGCAGCACAATCCCACCACTGCTATCTGCTGGAGCCCTCATTCCCTGCACACTGCCAGGAGAGGCAGAGGAGGAAGCACGAAAGCACTGCATGCAAGCTGCCAAGCCACCCACTTACGTCTGCCAAACTTCCCAGTGCGCTCCCCCAGCCCAGCTGAAGAGTGTAGGTTTGGTCACGCCACCGAGGAGCGTCACCACTTCAGATCATGAGACTGATTTAAAAATAATGAAATGGTGATAAGTGAAGAGTGCTCACTTCCTCTTCACATCCCCAGGGTTTAGGAGGGGTTTGCAAGCCTTGAAATTCCAGTTTTCAGGTTTTTCTGCCATGACTACAAGTTTGCATTTGCTGCAGCGAAACTTTCTGGCTCTCTTGCAGTTAAAAGGTCCCAAGAACAGGATTTGGAAGTGAATCAAACAAGCAAAGAAACAAAAACAAATTCTGTGTTTGCAATAAAGCCCTCCAGAATGGGCTACAGTGAAAGAAACAGTTTGGTCAGGCAACTTTGTGTATTTATAGGACTCAGTATAAATTGAGATGGGGTTAGGGACGTGGCTTTTTGTCAGTGTGGGTCTCTTATCCACAGGAATAAGTGATGAGAGGAAATGGTCTCAAGTTGCACCAAGGGAGGTTTAGGTTGGACTTTAGAAGTCCTTCACTGCAAGGGTTCTCAGGGACAGGGTCCTCAAGGAGCAGATGGAATCCCAATGCCTGAAGGTGTTTAAAGGTGGCAGAGATGTGATGCTGAGGGATATGGTTTAACACCAAACTTGGTAGAGTTAGAGAAAGGCTGGACTGGACCTCAAAAGTCTTTTTCCAACCAAAACAGTTCTAATATATAATATAACTTCAGCAGAAGGTCTTGATTTCAGTGCCATCCCACTGCATCAACATCACCTTGTGCACTTTTAAAGGTAAGGACTCTGAGTCCCCTCTAAGCTCACAGGTGTAGGTACCAGAGGCAGAAGATACCTGTGTGCACACACAGGCTGACATGCCCTGTTCTGGTCTCCCTTAGCCCAGGCATCTCTGTGCTGCTCCCTCTTTTGTGAGCCAAACATGTCCCAGGGATGGGAGGTGAAGAGAGAACGATTTTTCACTGTCTTTTTAATGCAAGGACTTGGAACATCAAGTTAAATTAGTAGGTGATATGCTGCAAACAAAATAAGATCTACATCTTTACACAGGAGAACTATGGGTCTGCTTGAGTGAAGATTTTTGTGGATGCTCAAAGTTTGCATGACTTTAAAAAATGAGTAGGCAAGCTCGTGGAAGAATATTCCAGTCAGAGCTAGAAACCTCAAAGAGCTCCCTGGGCTGCAGATTGCTGGAGGCAGCCAGAGAAACCACACACTATGTGATTGACCTATTCTTATACATCTCCCAGAGCACACACTGTTGGTCATTGCTGGAGACAAAATACTTGGCTGGATGCACTTTTGCTCTGCCCCAGCCTGGTCATTCTTCTTCCTTATTTATGCCAGTGTATCAGCACTCAAGGGAGGCAAGATCTGTGCCATCTGTGCCACTGTGCTCTTTTCCTGTTTGCAGAGAGAAAAAAAATCCTTCTCTGAAGGCTGAGTTTTATCAGGGATCAGCAACTGAACTCTAGGATGGCAAGCAAGACACCAGTGACTGTCTGAGCAGGAACTTCCCAAAGCAACCAGCAGAGCTTTATTAATAGACGGCTCACTCAGGTAGCTTGGATGGCAAAGCACATTCCTGCTATCAGCTTCAAAGGCTTAGCCTGGCAGAGAGTGTGAGTGCAGATTGTGAGTGTCTGGTTCCTTTTCTTTGTTTCCTTGTTGTCTTTTTTAAACAATCTGCCAATTCATCATTAAGAAATTAAATATTTTATAGCTGCTGTGATGCTGATGACAGGTGCCAGATTGATTGGTTCTGGCAAAGGAGATTTGCTGCTCATTTCTTCCCTTTGCAGCAAGAAGTTATGTGCACAGGAGTAAAAAGAGGGTGAGAGCTGAAGTCTCCAAGCTGTCCAGATCTGACCCAATAAAGAGTTTAAAAATAGGTACAATCTGGAACCGTGTTGGTGCCAACAATAACAACAACAACAGCAAAAAAAAGGCCAGCTAGAGTGGCTGCATTTCCTAGTCCTTTGCACAGGGAGTGGAAGGGGAGAGTCCTTGGCATGGCCAGCAGAGATGTCAAGGTTGCCCTGACTTACAGGACCCTTAGGACAGTGCTGTTTCAAACCAGCCACAGTGCTGCAAAAGGAATGATCACGTAATTAAACCACTAGCCTTAGAGCCAAAGACCTTGATCTCTCGTCTGGCCTCTAACACTGACTTCTCATATGACACTGCATAACTCACTTAAGTTAATAGACCTCTCTTTTTGAGCCTGGCCTGTTTCAAACTGTTGCTGATTAGGAATGAGCTCATCTGTGCAGCACTTGGCACACTAGGGAGATGCCAACCAGTGTGGTCCAGCAGACGTCTCCTTCCCACATGCAACCCTCCTGCTCTCCCCTTAGCCCTATCCTGAATGGACCATATGTCATAGAATCCTAGAATCAGGCAGGGTTGGAAGGGACCACAAGGAGCAGCCAGTTCCAACTCCCCTGCCATGCCCAGGGACACCCTACCCTGGAGCAGGCTGCACACAGCCTCAGCCAGCCTGGCCTTAAACACCTCCAGGGACAAGACCTCAACCACCTCCCTGGACAACCCATTCCAGCCTCTCACCACTCTCATGCTGAACAACTTCCTCCTCACCTCCAGTCCAAACCTCCCCACCTGCAGCTTTGCTCCATTCCCCCCAGTCCTGTCACTCCCTGATATCCTACCTGATGTCCTGGGAGAAGGGGAGTTTGGGAAGCCTGTACCCATCTTTGATCACTTTCATCTCCTGCGTCTCCACTGCCTTTCACGTAAGCTAAATTCCCCTGGGGCAAGCTGGCTTCTGCAGCACTGGGCTGAGGAGACAGACGAGACACATTCCCAGAGATGACACTAACAAGATTTACTACGTGACTAAGGCTTGCAATCGGTGGTGATAACTAGAGAATTACCCTGATAAATATTTGATACGATTTGGAGAGTAATAATAGATTTTTCTTGCCCATGATTTCCATCAGGGAGAAGCAGGGGGAAAGAGCTGCTGAAAAGAAGAAAGTAACTGTGGCATCTGTCTTTCTGGTTGAAGTTACCTGTCCTTAGCAATGAATCGATGGGGAATAGGGCAGGGGCACATGGAGGGGCAGGAGGTGACAGGGCATCCCTTGGTCCCTCCGTATTCAAGATCTTCTGGCAGATCTGTGGCTCTGGAAGGACTGAGCGTGTGACTCTGTGTGCCTGAGTGACAAAACTAAGTGAAAGATGGAAGGGGAGAAAGAAAGGGAGGGCAGAGAGAGAAAATAGAATGGAAAAATCCAGAGCAAAATAGGATGGGAATGGAGCAACGGGAAAATGGCTGGAGCGGTGTTGAGGAGGAAGAGTGGGAATGTAAAGGGGGTTTTCTCCATGCTGTCAGGTATGCAAGGATATGAAGCCTGATTGCTGCTGCAAAGGCTTCAAGGGCATCTTGTTGCTAACCATCTCAAGGTGTACAGTCTGCCTGGAACTCCGCTATGCCCCTGCTCAGCCTTGCACCAGCCACTGGGCCAGAGGAAGGGTTTGTGCCTGTGTTAATTGTCTGTAGTCCTAGGCTGCAGGAAAACCTGATCACCTTTTCTACACTGAGCTCACCAAATCTCAGCAGGCTTTCAACTCCTCAAAGCCAGGATATTTCGTTAAGATGTAGGTCAGAGAGGTGAATGTCTCTGCCGGAGAAGGTAGAGGCAGCCACTGACACACAGCATGACCTTTAAGTGTGTCAGAGCAAATCTTCCCTTTCTCCCACCGGCACAAGACAGTCTCAAACACTCTGCAGTCTTTGCTATTGTTTGGTACCATGGGCAGCAGGCCCACAGTACTGTCACTGTGATGCACAGCTCTGCCAGCCCACTCCCAGCACAGAAAGGTTCGATTTCAGTCTTGCTGCATCCACCACAAAACTGTGTTCAAGACCACAGGTAAGTTTTTGTTTCTGAGAAATTAACCTTTCCTCACACTGTCATTCACACAACAGGCTGACCCTGCCAGGACTCTGCAGCTAAGGATGTGGAATATTCAGAAGTCCAGTACAGAGAGCTTCCTTTGCTGGCTCAGCCCAACCTGCTGTGACACAGAAAGCAAGCCACTTCATCCTTTCAGTGCCTTCATTTCCCTTCCAGTGTTTGCTCTGCCTGATGTAACTGTCTCTTTTGGAGCAGAGGTTAGTCAGTGCCTAGCACAGTGGCACCTGGATCTTCAGTTTCCAGCAGGATAAAAATTGATGTGTCCCAGTTTCCAGAGAAGCTGTCACTGGTGGAAGAAGCTATCTGCCTCTGAAACAGTGAGCCTCCTTTCACTTTGGTGCCCCATTTGAGGCCTCTGACAGTAAGTGTTCACCTCATTCTTTATTCCTGTCCTTATTTTGCACTCAAGTCATTACTCAGGCTGCATTCAGTGGCATCAGCTAAAGGAGGTTTTAAGATAATGCAGGGAAAGCAAGTGAGAACAAAGATCACAGCAAGGGAAGTGGTACTTTGGCATGTTCACATAACAGCTACTCTGTCAGGTGGAACATGACAGTTATTGTAGGAATCTCTTCATGAACCCTAATACACACTCAATTATATACTCTTAAAATTCCCTTTTTGTTCCGTGTCATTCATCTAAAGAAGTGTCAGATGGAGAAAGGCAATAATCCAGAGACACCAACTCATTTAATCCACTCAGGGATAGTTATTAATAGCAGAGCTGCTGGTTAATTGCACATGACCTGTTACAGGAGATCAATCACGTATTGAAGAGCCTGGAAACAGCTTTGGTGGCATTCTGGGCCCCCCAGTTTAGCAGGGACATTGAGATGCTTGAGTGTGTCCAGAGAAGGGCGACGAGGCTGGGGAGAGGCCTTGAGCACAGCCCTACGAGGAGAGGCTGAGGGAGCTGGGATTGGTTAGCCTGGAGAAGAGGAGGCTCAGGGGTGACCTTATTGCTGTCTGCAACTACCTGAGGGGTGGTTGTGGCCAGGAGGAGGTTGCTCTCTTCTCTCAGGTGGCCAGCACCAGAACGAGAGGACACAGCCTCAGGCTGCACCAGGGGAGATTTAGGCTGGAGGTGAGGAGAAAGTTCTTCCCTGAGAGAGTCATTGGACACTGGAATGGGCTGCCCGGGGAGGTGGTGGAGTCGCTGTCTGTCACGGAAGGTAGTTTGGGAGGTTGTGGGGAAAACACACGAAGGCTCACTTGTGGATTTCAAGTGATTCATTGCTCAAACACGGAGATCCCCTCCCGAACTAAATTCCCCACCTGAGTTCTTTTAGGATTGAAGTTGTAGACTAACAGTTCAGAAAACAGCAGATAAAGGAGAGTCTGTGATTTCTTTAGAGTTCTTTTGAGCCTTTAAAGTTACTCAGTCTTTAGGTGAGGAGTTCTGTCTTTGGTTACTCACGATTCAGCGGCTCAGGTTAGAAGGGTTCGAGGTTTGGGCGGTGTCCCTTTGTTGGTCAGGATCGGGCCCAAGCAGGTTTCAGGCCTCTGCGAGCCCCTCGTCGGGCAGGGCCGATCAGGAACGAGAGGGCACCGCAGCAGGAGCGAGGCAGGCAGGCAGGCAGGCGAGCGAGCAGGTGGGAGCAGGTACCAGCAAGCTCAAGCAAGCAAGCCCCGATCCAGGCAGGCACACCATTTATAATGTTCAAAAGAGGTAACCCTCCAGCCCAGGCTATTTTACGTTATTCTTACAGATTGGCACAAATTATAATTTCCCTCAGGCTGCGCCAGGGGAAATTTCAGCTCGAGGTGAGGAGAAAGTTCTTCCCTGAGAGAGTCATTGGACACTGGAATGGGCTGCCCGGGGAGGTGGTGGAGTCGCCGTCCCTGGGGCAGTTCAAGGCAAGGTTGGATGTGGCACTTGGTGCCATGGTCTGGCCTTGGGCACTGTGGTAAAGGGTTGGACTTGATGATCTGTGAGGTCTCTTCCAACCTTGGTGATACTGTGATACTGTGATACTGTGATCTGTGAGGTCTCTTCCAACCTTGGTGATACTGTGACACTGTAATTGGACAGTCCTTACCAAAACAACCTGTAGGACCACCCCAAGCTCGGCCCAGCTGCAGGTGCTCAGTGTGCATGAGAACCAAGGCCGAAAGTTGGAAAACAAGGCCCATGTTTACCTTTTATCTCCTCTAGGGAGGAAACTTCTCATGGGACTGGAAGATTGTTTTGGTTTTATGATGCTTCTGGCTTAAAATGTGAGACACTGTGACTTTCACAGCAGGGAGGCCTGCTAAGGGCTTCTGCTACCCTCCATGACACCATCCCTGGAGCTGTTCCAGGCAGGACTGGATGTGGCACTTGGTGCCATGGTCTGGCCTTGAGCTCTGTGGTAAAGGGTTGGACTTGATGATCTATGAGGTCTCTTCCAGCCTTGGTGATACTGTGATACTGTGACAGAGAACAGTTCAGTCAGGGCTGCACTCATGTCCTTGCTGGGCTCATCCAGCCTGTTCTGAGGGTTCAGATCTGCTGTGGTTGAGGTGTCCAGCAAACGTTGCCTGCCCCACTGAGTTCACAGCCAGCTCCGGCCACTGCACGGGCTGGTGCTGCGCTTTTTGGTTGGTAGTGGAGGTGCAATCTGAGGGGCCAGGGCTTGCAATATTGATATGCACAGCCTTGAAGTCTTCCATATGAAAAGATAACAGCAAGGAAATGTCAAAGGGCTTTCCCTCTGCAAGAGGCTGTGGGCAGTATGTCTGTTTCCTCAGCAAGCCAGCAGCAAGAGGAGGGAAGGGGATGTGCAGCTCATAGCAAACAAAACTAACCACTTTGCTGTTGATAAATCACCATCTTTTAGTTAGGATCACATCAAGATCCTAGGCAGGGCTAAGGATCTTATTGCATGAGATACTGCACACACATACAAATGAGACTTGGGGCTCTTCTAAATAGATATATTTAAAATATAAATAATAATAACTCCACAATGAAATCAGATATGAGAAAGTGGAGCCTCGTCAAAGACAAACTCCATTTCCATCTTTCATCTGAGATGCCAAATTCCAGTCCAGCTCCCATCACTTCCAGCTCCCAGCAATCTTCATGGGCTCTTGAAATGAACAACAACAACTTCCATCATCACATCATAAAGGTTAATCTCCCCTTCAAGCAATCATCTTCCTAAGAATGACAGGTTTAATTTTAAGGGATAGGTCCTAGACAGTAAAGCTACACCTTACACTGCAAGGCTGAAAACAGCTTCAGACAAACAAGGCTCTGTCTCTCTCCAGTGATGGATTCATTCAGAGAGCTGGAGTTGAAAGAAAAAGTCAATAAAGCCTCCTTGACTTTCTTGCTTTTCTGCCTGCTAAGTTGTCACCAGATGCCTTAATTAGAGATTCTTATTAACAAGAATGTAGCACACAAATTAAACCTGCCCCATGCTTCACCTCACTTGGCCAGTACCATAGCACTGCTGTGTTCTCTGGAGAGCATAGGATAGAATCATAGAATGGTTTAGGATGGAAGGGACCTCAAAGTTCATCCAGTTCCATCCTCAATTCAGGACATGGTGCAGTGGCCCATAGTAGTGTTGGGTGGGTAGTTGGACTTGATGATGTTAAAAGTCTTTTCCAGCCTTAGTGATTCTATGATGTTATGATTCTGTTCTGTGATCCCCTGCAGTGTAAACTCAAATGTTTTGCTGTAGGTTTTCCTCTCACAGGGACAAATCTTAGAATCATAGAATGGTTTAGGTTGGAAGGGAGCTCAAAGATCAGCCAGTTCCAACCCCCTGCCATAGGCAGGGACACCTCTCACTAGAACAGGTCACTCAAGGCCTCATCCAACCTGGCCTTGAACACCTTCAGGGCAACCTGTGCCAGTGTCTCACCACCCTCACTGTAAAGAACCCTTTCCTAACATCTAGTTTGAATCTCCCCTTTGCCAGTTTAAACCCATCTGCTTTATCTGTTCTCCCCAACTCAGAAATAGTCTCATTTCTGCTGTACATGCTAGCATGAGCCTTGCTCTAAACCTTCAGGGTTATGAGATGGGTGTTTCACTCTGCTCAGGCAGTTAGTAAAGACTTTCATGTCTCATCTTGAAAACAAGACATCCAAAAGTCATATGGAAATTGTGGCTGCTCGGACTCTGGAGTGAATAATTGCCTTCTTTTTTTTCTGAGCCCTACACCTGCACCCTGTTTTCACAGTACTGATACAAAGGGAAGGTAATTCCTACCCTGACACAGGGAGAGACATATACAGGCTTTGAAATACTAACATAATTTATCTCCTATTTTCATTTCATGGTAATACATTAGTAAAGCATCTTTTTGAGAGGGGCAGCACTGTGCTTTAGCTGGAAGTTCAGTTCCTAGCCCCATACATGGCACTTAACAGCAGGCAGGCAGCTAAAGCCAGCCCCTCTGCTTTACAGCCTTGTGACTGGGTTGGCTTTTGATGGATAATTGAACTGGATGGCCCAGGTGGAGAAGTCTGACATAGCTCCATTTCACAGCCCTCCTGTGAAGCATCAGAGAGAGGAAAGCCAGACCCTTGGAGCACGATGAGAAAATGGGTTGAGTGGTCTTGCAGCGTGCAGAGGAACAAGAGAAGCATCGTGCAGATATGAGCAGAGGGTTGACTGGATGCTGGTTCAAGCACTACTGCACCACTGAAGTCACTGGCTGCAGTTCAGAGAATCTGACCACGAATGTGCATGTGTGGGGGAGACTTGTGTGTTCTGCCACCGAAACAGGCTTCTGCCAGCTGCCCTCCTGCCTTGGACTTTCTCCACAGAGCCACTTCCATCTGTCTATGCTTTGAAAAGGTCATGGTGCCACAGCCCTGAAGTGCTGGGTATTGACCTTTTCTGGAGGGAACAAACAGTGACACTCAGAAGTTTGCCATCATCCTGCCCACGTGGTGATTCTGCAGGAAGAGGAGAGGGCTTCCTAACCTGGTACCCAGGCAGGGAGAAAAGGCCTGATGCTGAAGGATGACTCAGGCCTTAATTGAGCTGTCTTACTCATACAGACTTGGTCTGAGGACAGATCCTGAGGTGCCAGGGCAAGGAGAGGGGCAGGGGTGGGTGACACAGAAGCCACCAGTGACATACCTGTGTGATGTCTGAGATGCCTCTGTTGGAGCTGGGAAAGGATGCTCCTGTTATTCAGACTCAGGGATCAGGAAATCCAAATTCTATGTCATGTTGAGCTAAGCACCAAATGCTTACAGCTCCTGGATACTTTTTATGGTTGTAAACCTTGGCTTTGGACCATTTTCACTCATTCTGCCTCGGTTTCCTACTGTAACAAGTACAGACTATGGGACTTGTGAGTGTGTGAGCCACTTTGTGGACACTGAAGCACCAGCAGTTAGGGCAACTGCTCAGGCATGAGCACTTAGCATATGAGCAAAGGTGGCATTTGCTGCCCTAACTGCTTGTCACCGTCCCCTCCAAAGCTAAATCATCTCTCCCTAAGTGAAATCCTGTCCACCAGCCTCTCTTCTGTGTTGTGTGTGAGAAGAACTTGAGTTAAAAGAGCCAGGAGCTGCAGACAGGGGAAATAACAGTGATAATTAGAATCACAGCATCATAGCATCATGACCTCCAATCCAAACCCCTCTGCAGTCAGCAGGGGCATCCTCAGCTAGATCAAGTTGCCCAGAACCTTGTCAAGCCTCACCTTGAATATCTCCAGGGATGGGGTCTCGACTCCCTCCCTGGGCAACCTGTTCCAGTGTTCCACTCCCCTCATGGTAAAGAACTAGCAGAGTTCCCACACCCAGAGGAGAATGTAGTTTAAAAAGACAAGCTGCTCAAGATACATAAAGATGTATGTTAGAAAGATTGGACAGACAGACAGGCAGAGCCCATGTCCAAGGCATGATGCAGTTCTCCACTGCCTTGCACACAGAAGGATCAGCATTTTTTTAGAGGCAGCAACTCACTGACAACTCCTCATGCACTGCTCCTGGTTCTTCCTTTCTCTGGGCCTGGCAGGTTCCCCAATGGCTGGTACCTGCTGATGTAATTATCACAGGAGGGGCATAAACTTGGCAAAAACCTCCTCAGACAGCTTTGTGCCCACCATGCATCTACTGTGCCTACAACCTGTGTGCTGCCGATCCAAAAGCTGAGGAGAAAAACGTGCAGGCTCACCAAAGCCTTCACCTCTTCCTCTACCAGAGCTGTATCACCTTGATTGCTCAAATCTGACCGTTTCTCAATCTTCTCTTCATCTCAGATTGACCTCCCAGCATGGCAAGCAGCAATAATCAAAGCTGTGACACGTGTGATAGCCCTGTGCCAGACAAAGCATTAACAGTTCCTTTAGATGTAAGCCCAGTTCATAGCCACCCAGTAAATAGCTTTCCCAGAGAGCTCCTCAAATCCAGTCAGTTTGTCAAAAAGCACTTGTCCCAGTTTCACAAAAGGCCTGAAAATGAGGCAAATAGAAAGAGGAAGGATGGGGGGGGGGGGGGGAGGGGAAGAGCATATGCTGGTTAAAAAATAACTTTAATACAGGAGCAACAGACAGGGGGTACAATAACTGGTATTAGCATGCCTGATTCCAAATGCCAGCTTCCCCTTTTTGGGCATCTGTAGACAGCTAAATGCAGCCTCATCTTTTGATGTCTGTTAGGGAGTGGCAAGAAAAGCTAACACTGAGCAGTGAAAATGTGATAGCACAGGGCCTCAGGACCCCACATATAGCTCATGTGCTGACACCATGCTAACTCTTCTGACCTGTGAAGAGAGGCTGGGGAGCTGGGGGTGTGCAGTCTGCAGAAGAGGAGGCTCAGGGCAGAGCTCATTGCTGTCTACAACTACCTGAAGGGAGGCTGCAGCCAGGTGGGGTTGGTCTCTTCTCCCAGGAAACCAGCAACAGAACAAGGAGACACAGTCTCAAGTTGTGCCAGGGCAGGTCTAGGCTGGATGTTAGGAGGAAGTTGTTGGCAGAGAAAGTGATTGGCATTGAAATGGGCTGCTCAGGGAGGTGGTGGAGTCACTGTCCCTGGAGGTGTTGAAGCCAAGCCTGGATGAGGCACTTAGTGCCATGGTCTGGTTGATTGGCCAGAGCTGGATGCTAGGTTGGACTGGATGCTCTTGGAGGCCTCTTCCAACTTGCTTGATTTTATGATTCTATGATCTGTTTTCCCTGATTTTGTTGCCTGTTTTCCCTGATTTTATTATGTTTGCTGCCATCATCACTTCAGTTTCCCACACAGGTCTACTGTCTCTCTGGAATCTTGTAGAGTTGGACTTGGTGATCCTGAGGGTCTTTTCCATCCTGGATGTTTCTGTGATCTGGAGATTCTCAGGAGCATTAGGAATGAGAAAGATGTCCAAAAACTAGGAAAGATTTGAGCAGAAGTACCCTGTGTGGGAGCATGGGAATGTCAGGGACCTCCTGGGTTAGCAAGTCCTTGTCATTTTAGGTGTGAGAGGAAAAGCTCATGCCTCAACACTTTTACTTTTGTCCCTGTGTCTTCCCCCAGCAGCAGGGAACATTTCCTTCTGACTCTGCTCTGACTGCATTCGTGCCCTAGTTGCTGCAAGAGCTGTGTCCCACCAGCTCATGGAGACATTTTGCCTCTCTTGAGCTTCTCCCATGTCAACCTGTGTTTTACCAAATTAAACATGCTGTTCCTGACTCTTCTGCCCTCCTCTCTGTCATCTGTTTTTCATCTTCTATGTCATCCTCCAGCCCTCCTCTACATTCATGCAAGGTTAAGCTTATCCATCTTGACCTTACAAATCCAGACACACAGTCAATGACACCAATTTTTGTCTGTATTTGCTGAAATATCCCTCCTGATATATCCAAGAATAGCATTTGCCTTTCTGTGCCTGACATCTCAGTCAGCCAGCAGTCACTTAGACCGCACAGTCCTTGATCATTTGCAGCTTATCATCTCCTGTATTATATCTGAGGCTATCAGAAGTCCTCAGATTCGTGATCTGTCATCCCAAACTTTTTGTTTTCTCTCTCATTTCAATTATTCCTATTCTCAAGGTCACTTAGTTCTTTCAGACTTGCACTCTCCTCTTCTGCACTGCCAAAACTTCTAGCTCTGTGTTGCTGAGTGGTTTTAGCCTCAGGATCCTGCTTTCATTGCCAAGATCATCCACAAGAAGAAAAGATCAGTTCCAAAACTGTTCTGTGAGAAACTCTTTTGGTAAATTCCCTCCAGAGAGTTGCACCTCACCTTACAGTTTACTAATCCTCCTTTCCTCCAGCCTCACTACTAATTTCCCACGTGGCACCTATCAGATACCTTACTGAAGCCTAGATAAAGGAGATCAGCAGCATTTCCTTTGTCTGGAAAATCAGGGATCTTATCAAAACAAAGCTATCATGTTCAGCTGACACAATCTACATTTCCTAAACCCCTGTTGCATCTTATCTCATTTCCCCTTTATCTCTGGGTGTTTAATTGTTCTCTCCTTTCAAATTCGCTTTGAAATCTCATGTCAAGGTTAGACTAAGAGCCTTGTAGTTAGCTGGATATCTCCTCACCACACTTTACTGCTTCTGCTGTTCTCTGCTCACATGGCATGGCCCCTATAATGCTTTAGTCAGCATTTTTCTGCTCGACCTATACTGTCACGTGCTAGTTCTTTCTGACTTAGAATTATGGAATCAACCAGGTTGGAAGAGACCTTCTTCTGTTGCTGGTTGCCTGGCAGCAGAGCCCAACCCCACCTGGCTACAGCCTTCCTTCAGGTAGTTGTAGACAGCAATGAGCTCTGCCCTGAGCCTTCTCTTCTGCAGGCTGCACACCCCCAGCTGCCTCAGCCTCTCCTCACAGGGCTGTGCTCCAGGACCCTCACCAGCCTCATCACCCTTCTCTGGACATGTTCCAGCACCTCAACATCTCTCTTGAATTGAGGAGCCCAGAGCTGGACACAGCACTCAAGGTATGGCCTGACCAATGCTGAGCAAAGGGGAAGAAAAACCTGCCTTGTCCTGCTGGCCACACTGTTCCTGATCCAGGCCAGGATGCCACTGGCTCTCCTGACCACCTGAGCACACTGATGCCTCATGTTCAGCTACAGTCTGTCAACACCTTCATGTCCATTTCTGCCTAGCTGCTCTCCAGACACTCTGTCCCCAGCCTGTAGTGCTGCTTGGGGTTGTTGTGGCCAAAGTGCAGAACCCTGCACTTGGCCTTCTTAAATCTCATCCCATTGGCCTCTTTCTACCCATCCAGCCTGGCAAGGTCCCTCTGCAGGGCTCTCTCCTACCCTCCAACAGCTCCACACCTGCTCCTAGCTTGGTGCCATCTGCAAACTTACAGATGCTGGACTCAATCCCCTGGTCCAATTCATCAATAAAAGACCTGTAGATCTGCAGAGCTCAGTTCACTCAAGTGCAGCCCAGTGTTAAAGCTTGGTTGAGTGTTGTGGTGGTTTGAGGCTAATTAGAATATTTTAGCAAGCGAAATTAGATTATTGGCTGTGAAAAGAAAATTTAGGGATGTCTAAATTACCCATTCATTCTGCTGAGACACATAAAAACAAGGACATAAATATGGATAAGAGAGTCTCTGCCTGGCTTTTGCTGTATGAACTCTTCTGCCTGACCCTGCACATCTCCCAATTAATCACTCTGCTTCTTACACCTCTTGCTGACCTTGCCAGATCACCTTCCATGTAAGGGAGATTCTAAGATAAGGGAGGGGGGTGGAAAGAAGATGAAAGGGTGGTTGGGAGCCCCTGCTGGGCACTCTGACTGCTGGGAGGGGTCTTGTATTTCTGTGTTAGTTTTAACTTGGATATAGTTGTAAATACTTGTAATATCTTGTATATATATGTTTGTAAGTTGTGCTAAGCTGTGAATATAAAGCTTCATTCTTTACCTTCCAGCCAGCTGAGTTTAGTCTGGGTGAATCCTTGAGTGGGGTAGGTGATGCCCAGAGCCACTACAGGTGGTGGAAGAAAGGAGTTGTCTGGGCAAACTCAGGAGAGTGCTGAACAAAGGCAGAATCACAGAATGCCCTGTAGGAAGGGACCTCCAGGTTCATTTTGTCCACCTTTTCTAGGCAACAGCATAGCTCAAATGAGCTGGCCCAGCACCTTGTCAAGCTGAGTCCTAATTCCCTTGCATTCCCTCAGTGCAGAAGAATCCACCACTTCCCCTGGGAGATGATTCCAATGTTTAAGTGTTCCTTAGGCAAACATTTTCTTCTGGAGTTCAATCAAAATCTCCCCAGCAGTAACCTGTCCCCATCACCGCTTGTCTTTTCCATGGGACTCCTTGTAAAGAGAGAGTCTCTATCCTCTTGGAAGCCACCTGTTAGGTACTGCTCCATGGTAATAAAGTCTCCCTTAAGCCTTCCCTTCTCAAGCCTGAGCAGAATCAGTTCTCTCAGCCTTCCTTCACATGGCAGAAGCCTAGGGGAGAAGTATTTGGGGACCTGTGCTCTGCTGAGCTTCCTCATACAAGAGGCTAGAAAGGAGGTTGGCTGCCCCCATACAGACAGGGAGGGTAAAGTATTAACGAGGTGAAACTGAGCTGTTTTGTTTGTGAGCAGCTTTGGAAATGTTGGACTTATTAGCGACGGCTGTCAAAGCACTGCCTGCAAAGTTCCCCACTGTCACCAGAGACTGCCAGAGCTTTAATGTTAATTGGACAGATTGTCTCTGGGTTTGAAGGGAAAGCTGTGATTAATGAAACAACTGTTAACGAGGCTGGAGGGAAGCAGACCTTTCACCTTCCTTCTTTGGAGAGGAGGTAAACAACAACTGGCTTTGGCTGCCCTTAAGAAATGGTTGATTGAACACCTTTCTTAAGAGCAAAGCCAAAACCAAGCTGCAGAGATTAATTCAAGGAGTGAAGAGACACCTTCATGCCTCCAGGTGGAGGCAGGGCATCCACATCCTCTCTTGCAGGTTTAATTCCTGCACAAATCTTCTTAGCTTGACCTGAGATTCAGAACTGACTAGAAAATGCAGTCCTGGACCCTAGGTATCTTTGGGCTCACACAGGTCCTCTGGGGTCTTCTGCGCTCTGTGACTTTGCTGTGGTCTAGAATGGACACAGTTTGGTCTCCTAATTGAGCAGTGGCATTTATGCTTATACTAGGTACCATATTTTCTCTCACACAAGTGGCCAAAGGAATGGGTGCAGCTCCTTCCTGGATATAAAAGCTGAGGGGGATTAGTGATTTCATTCTTCTTTCTTTGTCACTGTTTTTCCCTGTTCATGAACTGTTGATCTCTGCCTGCAAACCCTCTGCTGCCACCATCCTTCCTTAATTCCAAATCTGCATTTCTGAGGATGCCAACCAGAGAATATAGAGCCCAGGGCGACAAAGCTGGTGAGAGGTCTGGAGCACAGCCCTGTGAGGAGAGACTGAGGGAGCTGGGGGTGTGCAGCCTGCAGAAGAGAAGGCTCAGGGCAGAGCTCATTGCTGTCTGCAACTACCTGAAGGGAGGCTGTAGCCAGGTGGGGTTGGGCTCTTCTCCCAGACAACCAGCAACAGAAGAAGGGGACACAGTCTCAAGTTGTGCCAGGGAAAGTCTAGGCTGGATGTTAGGAGGAATTTGTTGGCATAAAGAGTGATTTACATTGGAATGGGCTGCCCAGGGAGGTGGTGGAGTCACCATCCCTGGAGGTGTTCAAGCCAAGCATGGATGAGGCACTTAGTGCCATGGTCTAGCTGATTGGACAAGGCTGGGTGCTAGGTTGGACTGGTCTTGGAGGTCTCTCCCAACCTGGCTGATTCTATGAAAATGGATAGGACCTCCACCCTCCATTAGACATCCTTCCCTCCCTTCTAAGAATGCAACCACAGACTCATGGAATTCCAAGTTGGAATACACGTTAAGGATCATCTGCTCCAACCTTTCTAGGCAATGCTGCAGTTTAAATGAGAAGTGACTTGTACCCATAACACACCCAGACCAAAACATTTCCTGTGGCTTTCAGGAGGAAAACACATGCTTGTGCACAGAACCATCCAGCTCTCCTTCAACTTATGTTTCCAATCTGCCTTCTGCTGAAGAAGGTTGGAGCACTTGGCCCCTGAGCCCTACCGATGTCTTCCTGCTTCACAGAATCACAGAATCACAGAATCAAGCAGGTTGGAAGAGACCTCCAAGATCATCCAGTCCAACCTAGCACCCAGCCCTATCCAGTCAACCAGACCATGGCACAAAGTGCCTCAGCCAGGCTTTTCTTGAACACCTCCAGGGATGGTGACTCCACCATCTCCCTGGGCAGCCCATTCCAATGCCAATCACTCTCTCTGGCAACAGCTTCCTCCTAACATCCAGCCTAGACCTCCCCTGCCACAACTTAGAATCATAGAATCATAGAATCAACCAGGTTGGAAGAGACCTCCAAGATCATCCAGTCCAACCTATCACTTCCCCAGTGAATTCACTGAGGCAGCTCTGTGGAGCCATCCAGCCCCATTACCATCACTTAAGTCTTAGACTTCCTCTCCATGCAGTCAGCAGCAAAACTCCAGGCTGACTTCAAGAGGACAAAGATCAGGCCTGAACTGTCTGCCTTGAGCAGTGAACTAAGAGTTCTCCCCCCTCTCTGGTGATGTGCTCGCACTCCGAGGTCTCTGGTCATTACTCTCCTTGCTGCCTCATTACCAGAATGTGCCATTAAAGTTTCGCTCTCTTGAAAATGATCTCTTATTATCTCTCCATGGAAATTGCCCCAGCAACAAGCTTCCTTCAATATCTATCAAGCCAAAGAAAGCCATTAGAGAAATTACAGAGAGCTGCATGGATGCTCGCTGCCCTTCCCTGGCAGGTGAGCTCCCCTGGCACACAGCACGGTGTCCACACGCTGCTCTGGCTCCATCATGAGGCCAGTGGAAGAGCAGCCAAGTGTCTCTGTCAAGGGCTCTGCGAGGATGAAGGGTGGGGTGAAGGAGAGCTGAAGCACAAGCCAAAAGTGGTATCATTTGAGGTGAGACTACCCTCTAGAGAAAAGGTGATGTGCTGGGAGCCTGTGTGCCCAGCAACAGATGTGTTTAATAGCTTAAGAGGAGAAGAATGGCCCAGACTATCTGCACAAAGATGGGCAAAGGTTCCCAAATAATCCTTCTGGGGAGGCTTTCAATTTGGAGTGCTTCCTATGAAATACCCAGAGAGTCTCCTTTCTTCATCCTGCATGTTTGTAGTGTTGCCTGTCTGGTTTCATTGCATGAGACTGTCCTTGCAGTCCATGGACACAAGAGGCACGTCAAGGGTGTGATCCATTTCACCTGCTTTAGACTTCAGCACAGGATGAATTGCACCCCAGAGGTATCTGTTTCTCTCCTTTGTCTACAGAAGAAGACAAAATAGCTCACTGCTGTCAGTATCTGTGTTGCTGGATGAGGAAAGTGCCCAGCTGTAGTATTTCCAGAGGTGCCAAAGCACTTGGATTAGAGACCTTCAACCAAGTCAGGAGCACTAAGTGTTTACCCACATCCAAAACCTATGTAGAGGGAGGACTGTTGCCTCTTGATGTCTGGGTGTTTGACAGGGAAGTCTCAGGCTTCATCAGGCTGCAGAAGACTGCATTTGGTATTTAAAATGTTACAAACTCCTCTGAATTCACAGAGAGTGGCAGCAGACCAGGTCTCGGCAGCTCTTTTATTCTGTGCTCCTTCCATGACTCAAGCCACAGTGAAGGCACATGGTTATTATTTTCACTTCTATTTCTCTCCCTCAGCAGAATAACAACACTGCCTTGTCTGTCACCTCTGACAGTGGCATAAATACAGAACACTCAAGGCATTTGCAGAGAAACAAACTAGAAACGAACAGGGGGAGCAGGGCCCTGCTCTGCCCTTTCTATCATCAGACTCTGCGGGTTGCATTTCCACACTTGGGAAGAGGTTTGGTTTGCTGCTTGCAGGGCTGCAAATGGTGTATGGACAAAAGAAGAGGGGCATATCTTCAGTGCCAGTGGGAGGCCTGTCTGTGGCAGGGTGGTTGTAGCAAGAGCTGCATTGTAGCATCTCCTTGCACTGGTTAGCACAAGCGTGTGATGTGTCCCTGCTGCCAGGGTTACATCTTGCCTTTAGCCAAGACATCCTAGAAGGGAGGATGGCAAGAGGTTATCTGCTAGGCTAGTGGCAGGTGTGCTGAGCTGCAGTTATCATTATGCTCAAAGCCTAAACTGATCCCCAAGGGGGATGCAAGTTGGGTATCTGCTTTCTTCTGGTTGCTATCACAGTGCCCTGCAGTGTTACACAGCTCTCTGCTGCGTGTGTGTGTTTTCTTATTTCCCTGCACCTCTCTCTCCCACGAAGGCTTCTGCCTCCCTTGGAATGACTACAGCTTCCTTGTCCCTTTTGCCACCACCTTGTACAAATACAGGCCACTGGGCTCTGCATTAAGCAAGGACTGACACATATTGGTGGAAGTAACTGGCCCCAGGGAGATCTTCTGCATCCCACCTGCTGTTTTTCTGGATCTCACCCTGAGTCTGTTGTCATCTGTGTCAGACTTTGACCTCAGTACCTGCAGCCTCACAGCTGCTCTGCTTGGTGATGGACCCAGGACCCCAAAGGCTGAAATTACAGCACCAAGAACCAGAGTCATAGAATCATAGAATGGTTTAGGTTGGAAGGGACACCAAAGATCATTCAGTTCCAACCCCCCACCATAGGCAGGGACACCTCTCACTAGAGCAAGCTGCCCAAGGCCCCATCCAACCTGGCCTTGAACACCTCCAGGGAGGGAGCAGCCACAACCTCCCTGGGCAACCTGTGCCAGTGTCTCACCACCCTTGTTGTAAAGAATCCTTTCCTAACATCTAGTTTAAATCTCCCCTCTGCCAGTTTAAACCCATTACCCCTTGTCCTGTCATTACAAGACCTTCTAAATAGTCCCTTCCCAGCCCTCCTGTAGGCCCCCTTCAGATACTGGAAGGCCACTCTAAGGTCTCCTCAAACAGCTCAAATTCCATGACTCCACCTTATTCCATTTGTACAGCTCCCTTTGCCAGACTGCCTGGACAAAGTAGTGTCATGGCTTGGCTCAGGGAGAGCAGGGGAGAGTGAGAAGAGAGGGAATAAAAAGCAGATTGAAAGAGAGACAGAAAATGGCATAAACAAAGTCAGAGAGAAGCCAGTACTGAAAGGACAATAGGAGAGTTGGGCCAAGAAAAGCAAATCATGGGCACATGCCACGTTCTTGGCCACTTCTGTTAGGGGACAGCAAGCTTCCTGATAGAGCTTCTCAGAGCTTGCCTAATGTGTAGACTAATTTTTGGTGCTGGAGATGACTGTACTGAAATGGAAGGTGTAGAGAGGGAGAGAGTTTGCACTGAACCTCTAAAGAGGCTTGAAACATCAACAATTTTCATCTTAGTGGCTTCCCTTGTCAGTGCCACTGAGATGAGTTCACAGGGAAACAAAAAAACCCAACAACCAAACAAAAAAGGCTAATCTCATTCAAGAAGGGATGGGTTTTGCCAGGCACAAACCAGAAAGATGATCTCTGGAGGCTCAGGCAGTGCTTGTGGGACTTGGTTTGGACTTCACAGCCTGCTTAGCTGCAGGAAAGAGACCCAGCCTGGGATTTTAGTTAGCTTACTTGGTCACAAAGCAGCCAATTGCATCTGAAATTCCCATAAGAGGATTTAATTTGTTTCAGCTGGACCTCATCCCTGTTCTTTCTCCAGCTGGCCAGCAGCCAGGCCTCCTAGAGCAGCCTTGGTGTTTCCTCCACCTGGAGAGGCTTGGAAACGCTCAGTTGGCTCCCACTTGTGCTCTATAATGGAACTGGAAGTCAGGATTCTTAGGTTCTTTTCCTGCCTCTATCTCTGCCTTGAGGTTTGAGTTCAAATCATTTCCCTTCCCTGTGAAATGCAGCTAAGGATAAGCTCCCACTTCTCAGGATTGGTCTGAGTTCTCTGTAATGAGAGGGTAGAATTATTGCAGCAATCTTTCTGGACTTCCCCAGCTCAGTTTCTGAGGTCTGGTTGTATTGAAGGTCAGTCTGGTGTTTGCTGATCTGAGGCAGAGCAGTGGCCAGAAGATAAAAGGCCAAGGAACGGGATAAGAGAGTTCTGGGGTCAGCAAGGAAGTGTACAACAAACAAAAGGAGAGATCCATCTGGGTTAGTATTATGGCAGGAATGGTCTTCCCAAGACTCCACCTTCAACAAGAAGGTGGAGTCATTCTCTTCTTTCTGAGAACTACTGGAAATTCTGCTTCTCCAAAATGGTCAAGCATAGAGGATAGGACCTGGGCTCCTGGTTTATAAAGACAGTCTAACAACATAGAATAACAGAATCACAGAATGGCTTAGGTTGGAAGGGACCTTCGAGGTCATCTACTCCAAACTCCCTGCCGTGGGCAAGGACATCATATTCAACTCAAAGTAAACCTTTACCAACTGGATCACATTAGACCATCAAAATGATGACAGCAAAGGGCCTTTCAATGGTTTCTCCAGGCATGTGATGGTTTGGGTGTTACCCACCCCCACACACACACACACTTGTGAAAAATCACCCAGACTAGACTCAGCTGAGCTGGAAATTGGATGAAGCTTCACATTTACAGCTTAGCACAGGATACAAGCAGATAGCTACAATGTCTACAGCTATAGACAGAAATATACAGGTTAAAAAGTAATATAGAAGCACAACAGCCCTCCCAGAAACCAGAGTGCCCAGGAGGGGCTCCCAACCACCCTTCCACCTTCTTCCCATCCCTCTACCTTACCCCAGACTTTGCTTTACATTCAAGGTGAATTTGGAGGATTGGCCAGAGGGGTTAGGAAGCAGAATGGTTAGACAGACAGCAGGTTAGAGAGAGAAGTGCAGCCCAAAAGCTAGAGAGCAAACTGCATTATCTGTGTTTGTGTTTGTTCTTGTCCATCTCAGCAAGCCTATGAGTGCAGTAGCCACCACCATTGTTTCCTTTTCCCAGCCTATCATCTAATTCCTCTCATTAAAACATCCCAGCTAGGCTCAAGCTAGCACAAGGCATGAGGGCACTGAGTAGATAGTCACACTACAGCTCTACTGCTTCAGAGAATGGAAAGAAACTCAATCTTCATGAGCTGGGGTTTGAACTTTCTGCAGGAGGTGAAGAGCCACTGCCCATGTCTTCCAGCTGCTGAAGAAAAGGTTTGGCCAAACTGGGATGTACTCAGACTCCAGCATAGGATACTCTGGGCCATTCCACACTGGAGAAGATGTTCATGCTTAAATGAGACCAAACCAAAGGGAATCAAAAGCAACTGAAGACCTTCATGGGGTTTTGTCTCTGACTATCCCATGTAGCCAGAATTCTCAGAAGGCATTTAGCCTGGGGAGGAATGTTAATGGCAGGAGTATTCTAGAATCACATGTATTAGAATGAAAAGGAGCTTATTGCTCCTCTTGCCTTATCTCATAATATGGAAACCATGGTCTTATTCCATTAGATTAATGGTTAGGCAAATTTAATACAGGTTAAAAGCAAAAAAAAAGCCCCCCCACACCCCACCTGATGTACTGTGTGGTGAGTTCATATAATTCACTGCTGCAGGAGTCAGACAGTGATATGCTGCAGCTGGAGTTAAAAAAGAGCTCTGTAATTTTACAGCCATTAAGAGCATGTCATTATACCTGTGAATTGGGGAATGGAAATCTCAAACTTCAGCATGCACAGAAAGAATAGCCTTGGGAAAGAAATTTCCCCATCTCCTCCCTTCACCTTTCACACTGCTGGGGAGTTGTGTTAGACTGGGTTATTGCCATTACCCTTGGAATTGCCTGCTGGCAGCCACCATAATGTATGCAGGTGTGCACCAGTGCAGTGAGGCATGGCAAGGAACATGGGCTCAGGCAGTTGACTGAACAACACAGTGTCTCCTTGCAGGCTCTCAGAGCCCACTTGGTGTTGGTCTAAGGAAACTCTTGCTGCCTGCACTCTGAAATGCAGCAACCACACACAGTGTAGTGGTAGGCTTGATAGAGCAAACATGGATTAGCCATGCCCAGACGTGTTCCCCTGTTCCCTCCCTCCTTCTGTGCTGGAGGAAGCAAGTGTGGGAGGGGAGGGCAAAAGCCCTGGCCTCACCTAACATGGTGAAGCCTGGCAAAGTGCCATTCTGGTGGGGTAATCTATGTCCAATGCCCCATTAGTCTTGGGCTGGATATTGATCAAAGGGGTAAGCAGGTAGCACAAGGCTGCTGCTGCTGCCTCATTTGCATCCTGAATTTGCCTGGAGAGCTGACCAGGAACAGGCTCTAAATGCCTGCATAGCCAGCGTGGCATCGTGCTGAGACTGCACACTGCATTGCATCCTGCCTGCCCCTGAGAGTCTCCTGCTAAGATGAGAAGTCCTGGAGATGCACAGATCATCCAGAGGAGCCAGGACACAAGTGTGATGATTTGGGTGTTACCCACCCCCCCCACACTTTGGAAATCACCCAGACTAGACTCAGCCACTCTGGAAAATGAGTGAAGCTTTGTATTTACAGCTTAGCTCAGGAGATAAGCAGATATTTACAATACATATACAGCTATAGACAGAAATAGACAAATTAAAAGGTAATAAAGAAACACAACTCCCCTCCCAGAAACCTAAGTCCCCAGGAGGTGCTCTCAGCCACCCTTCCACCTTCCTCCTACCCCTCAACCTTACCCAAGATCTTGCCTTATGTTTAAGGTAGTATAGGGGGCCAGGCAGGGGGGTTAGGAAGCAGATGGATTAATCACAGAGACAGCAGCTTAGGTTAGAGAGAGATGCAGCCCAAAGCCCAGACAGAGAGCAACTCTGTTATCTATATTTGCATTCTTGTTCTTATCCATCTCAGCAAGCCTATGAGTGCAGTAGCCATCACCATTGTTTCCCTTTCACAGCCTGCAATCTAATTCTTCTCACCAAAACATTCTGGCTAGCTTCAAACTAGCACAATAAGGTCATAGGAAGTTTCACCTAAGAGTGAACAGGTGATTCTTTACCCTGAGGGGAGCAGGGCACTGGAGCAGGCTGCCCAGAGAGGTGGTTGAGTCTCCATGCCTGGAGTCATTCCAAATCTGCCTGTACCTCATCTTGTGCAACCTGCTCTAGGTGAACCTGCTCTGGCAAGAGGTTGGGCTAGATCATCTCCAGAGGTGCCTTCCAGCCCAAATCATTTTGTCATTCCACACAAGCAGCTCTCCTCCATCTGCGGTGGGTCTGGTCAGCAGCAGATAAGCTGAAAGGCAATGCAGGTTTGGAGGCACTTTGACTGACAGGTCTTCCTCTTGTAGAGGCTCTTTCTTGGTTGACATCTCAAGGACTGGAATAATGGGTTGAGAGGAATGTGTTCAGCTTGGTGCTTGTGTACAGCAACACAGGGCTTCAAAAAAGCAAGCTGGAGAGAGCTACAGTTGCATGAAGGGAAACCACAGCAGGAGCAGCCAGAGGCCTCCATGCAAGCCGTTTCACCACTCTGTGAGACCAGATGAGCTGGGAAATGAGGAGCTCCTTTCACAGTTTCCCTTCTCCCAAGGAGAACCACAGCATTTGATTCCCCATGTCACAACCCCACTGTCCACACAACAGCTCCTCACATTTGAATGACAAAGGCTATCAGAGATGGACATCCCAGGTCCAAAGTGTGGCAAGCACACAGTGAGCATGTGGGACACTTTCTTGGGTGGCAAGTCACCATCTCCCTTGGTTCATGGTTCATCTGCACCTTCAGCTGCTGAGATGCAGCTAAATGGAGACATTTTGGTGTGTGACATTCCCAAGAATTATCCACACGTGGGAACTCAGTGCTTTTTCCATCTGCCTTTACCTTCAAAAATGGAATTAGCCTGGAATTAAATTGATATTGCTTTCCAAGTTGTGAGAGGAACTGGGGAATAGCTTCATGTTTTAGTCAGGCTCTAATCTGATAGAGAATTAGAGCCTCATAAATAAGGCACAGGATTTATTCAGCATGTTTGACAAAGATGTCCTTCCTGTAACTCCAGCACAATCCTTTCTCTTCTTACAAGCAGAGCACAGCAAAACACAAACCATTTTGTATGCCACCAGCACGCAAAACCCACGGCCCAAGTGCTCAGCTGATGCAAGCTGGCACAGATCAGCGCCTGGCAATGCAAACGCACCCACTGGTACCGCACAAAGAGGTGTCAGAGCTGACCTTGCTTTGCTCTCACACGTCTCTCTAGCTTTGTTCTCAACTTGTGCAGTCACACTTGTGCCTCCCTACAGCTCCCCCATCTCCACAGGGACGCCTCTGGCAGCATGCTGGCTGTGGGGAACAGGGCTCTCAGTGCTGCAGCAGTGCAGGGTGAGTTATTTGCTCCCCTGGGTGGCTGAAAACTTGCTGTGCTCTCCTGCTGCCTATACCCACGGGGAAACACAGTTGGATGCTAAGTAGTGGGAATGTGCTGCAGAACATTTCCTGGGCTTAGGTGAGAGATTAGCCTTCAAGCCACCAAAAAGGCCATGTCAGGAGCTAAGGGCCTGAAGTAAAACGTGTTTCATCCAGCCCTGTGGTTTGAAGTTCTCTTTTTGCTTCCTTAGGCTTTTTGACCCCACTGGGACAACAGGAGGAATGCACACCTCTCTGCTCCATGTGCTCCTGCTGCCAGCTGTTGGAGTCTTCTCTGCCAGCCTCACCAGCCTCCCAGGGTCCAAATGGCCTTTTTCCAGCTCAGCTAATCTGTCACTGCTGAATCTGTCAGCTGGCAAATAATGTATGTGCACGAGCTGCGAGGTGGGCAGGGAGCATTGGCCCAGGCTCAGGATTTACAATGCACCCATTCAGGAGGAGGGGGGCAGGAACTATGCAAACGTGACACTTTTCCATCCCCATTTATAGCAGGTTCCCCAACCCATTACCAGGGGAGTATGCCACGGGAGGCTGGTTGTTCTGTAGAAGCTTTTGCTGATACTGAATCGACCCCAAATTTATCCTGCCTCCCTGCAAACCTTCCCTACCCCTTGAGCAACCTGCATGGCTGACATCTGCCAGGGAATGAAAAGCAGGGGGTTTGGGGCACAGCCAGCATTTCATGAGTGCTTCTCGTGCTTGCCTAGGCTGATTTGGGCAGAGCTTCCTCCCAGCCCTCCCTGCCTGCTGCTACAGCTGAGCAGATCAGCAGTCACAGGTCCCCTTGTCAGATGGGTCTGGTGTTGTAAACCCACAAGCTGTGCCTGTGTGCATCCCCAAGTCCCCAGCTAAATCCCATCTGCACAGCACAGAGACGCTGCAAAAGTGTCCCCTGTGTGTCAGGAGCACGAACTGGCACTGCTTCAGCTGGGCATCATCCACCAGTGACAGGCCATGTGCCTCACAGCTTGCAAATCCCTGTCAGTACCTGCTTGTCTCTGGACTCTACATGGCAACCAACACCTTGCTCAGGCCCCTAACCTCCCTGTTAAACAGAACTGCTTATAATTAACACCTCTGAAAGTCCTGCCCCTTCACACATAGGCCACCACCCCCTCCCTGCAGAGCAAGCTGTCTGTTCTGGAGTCTCCCTCTCTGGAGAGATTCAAAACTGGATGCATTCCTGTGTGGTCTGCTATAGGTGATCCTGCTCTGGCAGAGGGGCTGGACTGGATGACCTTTTCAGGTCACTGCCAGCTCCTGACATTCTGTGATTTCAAAAGACAGAGGTCAAACACCAGGCAGGGCTTTCAGTAAAACCAATTCAAAATGATGCTATGGTGAGTAGGTATGAGAACCCCTGCCTCAGAGGTCAGAGCGAGTTCACAGAGCAGTGAAGCTAAATTCCTTTCTCAGTGGTAGGATAACCTGGAACTGTTGCATCCATGGTCAGTTACGTGAGCCATGTCCCATGCCAAGATGTACAGACCCACTCACACAATCATTAAAGGTGGAAAAATCCTCCAAAATCAAGTCCAGCTATCAACCCAACTTCACTACACCTAGAATGTTCCTAGTAAGCCCAGGAGCTCTGCTGGCTGGGAAGCTTGGCTGGTACAGCTGCAGGCTGTGTGGCCACCTGGAGAGATTGGAGAGCTGGGCACAGAGGAGCCAGGTGAAGTTCAACAAGGACAAGTGCAGAGTCCTGCATCTGGGGAGGGATAATAAACTCCACCAGTACAGGCTGGGAGGTGACTGCTGGAGAGCAGCCCTGTGGAGAGGGACCTGGGGGTCCTGGTGGATAACAAGTTACCATGGCACAGCAATGTGCACTTGTGGCCAAGAAGGCAAATGGGAGCCTGGGGTGTATTAGGAGGAGTGTGTCCAGCAGATGGAGGGAGGGTCTCCTCCACCTCTACTTTGTCCTGCTGAGACCTCATCTTGAATACTGTGTTCAGTTTTAGGCTCCCCAGATTAAGAGGGACAGGGATCTGCTGGACAGGGTCCAGTGGAGGGCTAGGAGGATGATGAAGGGACTGGAGGGCATGGCTTATGAGGAGAGGCTGAGAGACTTGAGGCTGTTTAATCTGGAGAAGAGAAGACTTGGAGGGGATTTGATAAATGTTTACAAGTGTCTGAGGGTTGGCCAGGAAGGGGGACAGGCTCTGCTCACTGCTCCCTGGGATAGGACAAGGAGCAATGGGTGTAAGTTGCAGCAAAAGAGCTTCTGCCTGAACTGTGACTGTGAGGGTCCCAGAGCACTGGCACAGGCTGCCCAGAGAGGTTGTGGAGTCTTCTGTGGAACCTTTCCAGGCCTGTCTGGATGTGTTCCTCTGTGATCTGTGTTAGATAGGATTGCCCTGCTCTGGCAGAGGGGTTGGACTCGATGATCTCCTTGGGTCCACTCCAACCCCTAACATCCTGTGAGCCTGTGAGCCTGTGGCATGGGGCAGGGTAGCTGAAAAGCTGACGTTTTGCTGATGAACCAAGTACTGATGATCCACACAGCCTCACTGCAAGCCCCACACTGCCCAGGAAGATGGAGCATGCCTTTGCAAGGCAGGCTGTAATTGCACAGAGCTGTGACAGCTCTTGTGGTGCCATCTGAATTACTGTGTCAGCTGGACACTTATCACTAAGAAAACAATAAACACTTCAAGCAGGGTACAGCACTGCTGTGGATGGCCTTCCAAACACGTTCAGTTCCCCTACCAAAGGAGCAGGTGTTTCCACTTGATGCTCTTCCTGTGAAGCCAGAGAGGGAGAATCTCATGGCATGTTTCTGGTGACACAGAAAGTAAACAGTAATTTGCCACTCACTCTGCTCTCGAGCCCTTGCTAAAGAAGTGGGACCTAACATTACCTCCCTGAGACTGATAGAAGTCAGGAATTGCTCTGTGCCAGTCTGGTTTGCTGTGGAGTTGGCCTGAGGAGCTCCTGTCTTCTCTGGCAGCCCCCGAAGCTATAAACTTCTGTGTCTGGATTGGAGGCCAAAGGGTGTTTGCTGATCTACACCTGCAGATTTATTGCAGACTTAATGTGGTAATTACAGGCAAACCAAATTTTCCTGCCCTTTACATTGAGCTTCCCCAAGCAGCTGTTGCCTCTCCACTTCCAATTCTTTGCAGCAGGTTGCCTGTGTGTCTTCTGCAAGATTGCTTCCATGCAAGGTTAGATTCTCAGTCAACACAGGGAGGGCTGACCCATCTGCCTGGTGTGGCGATGCTCCCTCAGTGGGATCCCTCCCTCCTAACTTCAGCTGGCCAGAAATCAAGCACTTAGCATAAAGCAATCATCTGGACTGTTCCTGTGGTCACCAGAAAAAGACTGGCGTGTCCCAGGGCAAATGATTGCCATCACGCTGGGGGTGTCTAGGGAAGGAAGGGTTGAATTACCACCTCGTCAGGGCTATGCAAAACAGCAAAACCACGGAAACTCAGCTTGATTTGGCTAAAAAACCTGATCTGCCCCTGGGGTAAGTCAGCAAAGCTCCTCTAAACCATGCCAACAGCACATTTGGACTGATCAATAGCCCTGGCTCAGCTCTCCTTGATATGCAGTAGTGCTCATCTACAGCAATTACCTAAAAGCCTGGGAAGGGGAGGAGATCAAGCCATTTAGCAAGGGGACAGGGCCCCTGCATTGATTAAAAACTGTAATGGGATCTTGGAGATGGCTTCAAGGTTGCCCCTTAGGCTCCTCATCAGCTAGAGGCAGAAGTCTCAGCACTGCTGGGGCTTTGTCTTTGTTCTCCAGCCCAGCAGCCCAAACACAGTCAGGGGACCTCTTTTAGGTGAGGACTGTGCTTCTCTGGGAGGGTTTTTCTCCACAGCAGCAGTGGAGACTGCAAGAGAGCAGGATGTGCCAGAGAGGGGCAGGGCCAGCATGCTTAAATCAATGGAACAATCAGTCGGAGGCTAAAGCAATTTCGAGATTAGGCTCCCTTTATGGAAAGCAGTGATCTCTTTGTGATGAAAAAGCCATCCCAGCCTATTGTAATCTTACCTCTGCTCATGCACTTTCTCCCTGCCTCGTGGCTGACCCACTTCCTTCAGCTCTTTTGCTTGTTTCCTTCAAGTGCAGTTTTAGCTCCAAACCACATAAACACCTTGTTTAAATTGCTTTAATCTCCAAGTGCTCTCTCTATTGATTTGAAACAGTTAAGCTGTCAGTCAGCCTTTTCTCTTCCTACTGCAGACCAGGGAGGAAGATTAAAATAACAAACAAACAAGGAGTGCATGGGCAGGGAAGTGAGTCTGAATTTCACAGCCTCTTAGGAGGCTGGAAACAGATAGAAATGAGGTTCTCACAGGCACTGAACTCTGCAGAAAGGCCCCGTTCAGACTGGAGGGTAGTGTCTGGTACCCCTGTGTCCTGTTCCTTGTGCTAATTCCAGTCAAGCAGCTCTCATGTGAGGGAACCCAAATTTCTCAGATGCTTTCCTCTCCAGAGGAGAGGAATTTATAAGGAATTGCCAAAAAGCTCTGAATGTCACAGCCTGGGAAGAACAGCACTCACACCATTGAGGAATCATAGAATCAGTCAGGTTGGAAGAGACCTCCAAGATCAGCCAGACCAACCTAGCACCCAGCCCTAGCCAGGCAACCAGACCATGGCACTAAGTGCCTCAGCCAGTCTGTTCCTGAACCTCCAGGAATAACTCCACCACCTCCCTGGGCAGCCCATTCCAATGCCAATCACTCTCTATGCCAACAACTTCCTCCTAACATCCAGCTTAGACCTCCCCTGCCACAACTTCACTCTGTGTCCCCTTGTTCTCTTGCTGGTTGCCTGGGAGAAGAGACCAACCCCACTCATTACAGCCTCCCTCAGCATCCCTGAGCGTCCTCTTCTCCAGGCTGCACATCCCCAGCTCCCTCAGCCTCTCCTCACAGGGCTGTGCTCCAGGCCCCTCACCAGCCTTTTTGCCCTTCTCTGGACACCTTCCAGTACCTCAACATCTCTCTTGAATTGAGGAGCCCAGAACTGGACACAGCACTCAAGGTGTGGCCTGAGCAGTGCTGAGTACAGGGGAAGAATAGCCTGCCTTGTCCTGCTGGCCACACTGTTCCTGAGCCAGGCCAGGATGCCATTGGCTCTCCTGCCCACCTGGGCACACTGCTGGCTCATGTTCAGCTACTCTCTACATGAACCCCCAGGCCCCTCTCTCCCTGGCTGCTCTCAGCCACTCTGCCCCCAGCCTGTAGCACTGCTTGGGGTTGTTGTGGCCAAAGTGTAGAACCCTGCACTTGGCCTTATTAAGTCTCATCCCATTGGCCTCTGCCCACCTATCCAGCCTGTCATTGTCCCTTTGCAGGGCTCTCCTACCCTCCAACAGCTCCACACCTGCTCCTAGCTTGGTGCCATCTGCAAACTTACTGATGCTGGACTCAGTTCCCTCACCCAGATCATCAATAAAGATATTGAACAGGATCAGGCCCAGTACTGATCCCTGGGTAGGACCTGGAGAGCTCTTCATGCTAAGCACTGTGCAAATACTTCTAGGATGCAACCTCACTCTGATGAGGTTTGCAGTCAGCACTGATAAGACAAAAAAAGAGAGTGAAAATCAAAAGAAGATAAGGCAGGTAAACAGAAGCATGGAGAGGAGAAGCTGGCTTTGCAAGGGCAGTGCATGAATCCAGGGAAGACTGTCTCCTGATGAAGATCCATCCCCCCATCACAAAAACCCAATAAGCACAGTCAGGGTGACTTTGTGGTGCAGCAGTGAGGGAGAGAATGGGCCTGCTCTCCTACACACACACAGGGCTCTGAGAGCCAGCCTGCTTGCAGCTCTGCTCCCAGGGGCTGTGCAGAGGAAAGGCAGCTCAGCTGGACCACTGGCACTGCTGTGGATGCCTCTGTGGTCAGTGCATTCATCCCTTGGCACTCTCCCTTGGACAGCATTCCAGGCCAGCTGCACTCAGGACAATCCTGATGGCAAGCTTGGAGCAGCAAGCTATTATTTCATCATTACAGCAAGGATAATGACGGGGCCAGAGAGGTTGATTGCTGCTGGAAAGGTCAATGGTCAAGGAACTAAGAAGGAGAATAAAGTGAGGCATGGCACATGCAGCTTTGAAGAGGTGTTCATCTGGCTTAGCATTGCTCTAGTCAGAGTATTGATCTCTAAAATGGAGCTGAGGGTCTCTAGTTAAGAGTCTTCAAAGTGCGAATGCACTGAAGTCCAGTCTGGTGCTAGTCTCTGGAAAATCCAGGCTCTGAAAATCCATCAATTAATCACATTATGCAAAGCCAATATTAGACACAGCAGCAGATACTCCATGGGCTTACTTTGTTATGCTGAGGAGAAACCCTTCTGGTGACCCACTTGTTTCTGCCCCTCCCCATAAAAGTTATTTTTGCAGCCTCCTGAGTGTGATAAAGACTCAGCCTGTACTCAGCTCTCATGAGAGAGAAACCAAATTTCCCAGGACTCTTCCTCTTGCAGCCAGAGTAGAGGGATTTATAGGGAGCTGCCAAAACCCTCTGACAGTCATAGCCTGGGAAGAACAGCAGCTCAGGGAGGTGATACCTCCAGAGGGGCTGGAGGAACTCAAGGGTGAGATGTGGTGCTCTCAGCAGTGCTTTGCTTCCTCCAAGGCAGAGCTGCCAGTCCCACAGCTGGAACACACAGGGATCCCTGGGAAGGGTTCAAAGAACAAAGAGGACTGGAATCGATCAGGGCATTCATTTGGATGCTTAAAATAATAATAATGCTAAAAAACTCTTTGAATTGGTTTCTTTCCCCTCAAGCAATTCAAGCAGCTGCTCGATTTCCATTTGGCTTCGAGATCCTTTTATTGATGTGCTATGAACAATAGCATGTGTTGGAAAGGCTGCCAGACAACTCCTGGAGGGAGGGTCACAAACCAGGGGCTGACTGACTCAGGAAGCAGGACTGGGAATAAGGATTGGGACAGAGAGGTCACAGAGGAACCAACACAGGTAAAAAGAGAGAAGGGCTGCACAAAGTGAAGCAACTGTCCTGCAGAAGAATCACCTACATTTTATTTTACTGGTCCACTCTCAGAAGACAGCAGTGTTAGATACCAAAGAAAGAGAAGGTGCTGGATGAGGAGAAGAACAAAGATGGTGTAATGAACTCAGATAAGTAGAGGTAGTAGATGAAGGGAGGTTGTAGCCAGGTGGGGTTGGTCTCTTCTGCCAGGCAACCAGCAACAGAACAAGGGGACACAGTCTCAAGTTGTTCCAAGACAGGTCTAGGCTGGATGTTAGGAGGAAGTTGTTGTCAGAGAGAGTGATTGGCATTGGAATGGGCTGCCCAGGGAGGTGGTGGAGTCACCGTCCCTAGAGGCGTTCAAGACTGGATGGGGCACTTAGTGCCATGGTCTGGTTGCCTGGCTAGGGCTGGGTGCTAGGTTGGACTGGCTGATCTTGGAGGTCTCTTCCAACCTGGTTGATTCTATGATTCTAAGGTTAAGTAGGCAGCTGGCCTTGCACTTCTGGATATTCAAACACTTCCTTTTTAAAACCTTCCTGATATTAAATGGCCTCAAACTGCAGCAGGGGAAGTTTAGGTTGGATAGCAGGACAGGGCTGGGTGCTAGGTTGGACTGGATGATCTTGGATGTCTCTTCCAACCTTGTTGAGTCTATGATTCTATGAAAAATGTTTCTACTGCAAGAGTGGTCAGACATTGGAACAGACTGCCAAGGGAGATGGTGGAGTCCCCATCCCTGGAGGTGTCAAAAAAACCTGTAACCATGGCACTTTGGGACGTAGCTTAGTGGGCACGGTGATGTTAGGTGAACAGTTGGACTTGATGATCTTAGAGGTCTTTTTCTCACCAAACCAATTCTATGATTATTTGGCCAAATGTGGAGAAGGGAGGGAGGGAGGGAGGACGGAAGGACGAAAGAAAGAAAGAAAGAAAGAAAGAAAGAAAGAAAGAAAGAAAGAAAGAAAGAAAGAAAGAAAGAAAGAAAGAAAGAAAGAAAGAAAGAAAGAAAGAAAGAAAGAAAGCAGGCATCAATGTGATTTTTGTCATGAGAGGCAAGGCTAGGGGTGGCAAGAGGTGAGTCAAGCTGCTTCTGAGAGCCTGACATCTCAGGGAAAGAAACCTTCTGGAGGCTGCTAGAAGAGAACTCTACAGAGGGAGCAGTGTAACGTGGAGAAGGAAGAATATCCGTCAGCGCTCCCTTTCTGATGATAAAGCAAAGTGTCACTGCAGGGAAACAAGAGAATTTCAAAGAGGGAGAAGGGAGAGGCTAGAAAAGTAGCAGATCTTTTTTTTTCCTGTATAGAAAACACACAGACTGGATTGATTTCATGTTTTTTAGAGGATGTCAATCATATGAATAAAGATGCCTTTCCCCAGCTCCCCTCTGCCAGTTGTTTGCAGCTGGCTGACAGTCATTGGACAGAGCATGGAACAGAGCAGCCAGAAGCAATGTTGGTGGATGAAGGCTATGAGAACAAGACAGGAAGAGGCCCGGGGAGAGGTATCAGGTAAAATAAAACAGGACAGCACCAAGGCCACAGCAAAATGATTTAATTTGTGGCTTTGTTCTGCTGCTGTATGAGTGGGCTGATGTGACACCCACGCACCGAGCAACAGCTGGCAACATCTGCCGCAGCTCCTCCTCTTCTTCTTCAGCTTTCAAACACTTGCTGTCCTCATCAGTTCTTCTTACTTCTCCTCCTCTTGTGCTTCCTGACTGCTGCAGTTTGCTATTTTTTTTTTGCCTTAATGAAGTCCCTTCTCGGGGCTTCAAAGGGGAGGTGCACCGAAGTCAGGAAGGGGAGGGCACGGTGCCTGCCAGCCTTTCAGGTTACAACTGCAGACACACACATATGCATGCACACTGAAACAGCAGAGCAAGGGGGGAAATCAATAGCCCTGGTCAAAACTCATTTTCAAATCTGCACAAGCTTGTGATTAGTAGAGCCCCACAGAAGCCAGCCACTGTTCCCAGTCTTGATCTGATCCTTAAATGTCAGCCTTGCAGAATGATAGGAAATCAGGGCTGAGCAGGACTTCCAGATGCCACCTGATCCATCCCCTTGTCCAACAGCCCCAGATGAAGAGGTGCACCAGCACCAGCTCCTTTTTTGTGGCTTGGACTAGAAAAATGCAGTGGGTAAAAGCTGCTTCCTTTGCTGCATTTACCTCACCCCTGAAGATCCCAGAATCTCCAGCAGGAGCAGTTCTGATCACATACTCAGCCCCTCCTCATTGCTGGCTCTGCC
The DNA here is from genome assembly GCF_015220805.1 of Pogoniulus pusillus. NCBI lineage: Eukaryota > Metazoa > Chordata > Aves > Piciformes > Lybiidae > Pogoniulus > Pogoniulus pusillus. Next base: position 5,125,254 of record NC_087298.1, on the reverse strand, counting down.
AATGGGCTTCAGCAACTTCCCCACTGCATTAGAAAGGGATGAGGAGAGTTGGGAGGGATGTGGAGGAGGAGCAAACTCAGACAATTCTAATCTTGTCTTTGAGACTAGTGATTTCTTCTTCCTTTTTTTTGACCTCTCTTCCATCAAATGCCACCTTACTGCCACAGTCAAAAAGTAAGTGGTGATGAGATGGGAAGGTAGAGGACCAAGCAGGGGAGAGGAGAACAAGAGAGAGAGAGGAACTTAGGCAAATAAGCTCTGGCTACCCTAGCTCATTTCTGCAAGTGGACATAACTGGTGATTAGCAAAGTCTAACTTAACAGCTATTATCTCCTCCCCAGCTTGCCATCTAAATGTCAGCTTCCTGCAGCAAGGAGAGGACCACTAACAGCAAAGCAGGGAGGGGAAAGGAGCTTCCAAATGAGCTTGACATTTTCTTAACCTGAAGCAGATGGAGGCTGTGAAAGGCCAGGGAAGGAACCCACCAGAGTGACTGGAGGGCTGGAAATGCAGAGCAAGACCTTGCTTAAATGCAACCATTTGTAAGGGGCTGTGGAGCTGTGACAGAGGGTGACTTGTGGGAGTCTGTGTTGGGAGGGGGTGCCAAGAGGGTGGGTGGAGGAGCAGATGTGTTCACACTCCCTTTTGGCAAAGAGGATAATAACATTTGCCTTCTTTAAAGGGAATACTGATGAATAGTTAGTAAGCCTGGGCTGGGCTGCTTTCCATAGGCTCACTGTCTTCTCTGAGGGCTTTTCTTATGAGAGGATTTGAGAAGCAGGACCTCTAAGCTAAATAAAAAAGCTGCACAGCAGGAATAATTCCCTTCCTTGCAAAACTCAACATTCAAAGACTTATTTTTTTTTCCTTTCATCCTCCTCAGGGCAAAAATGACATCTCAATGTTTTCTGGGTTGAACTGGGAGAGAGAACACAACAAACAGGTTCTCTCAGATGAGTCAGAGTATTGATGGTCAGCAGGTACCTAAGACATGGAAAACACAGGTTGAAGTCTTAGTCTCAGGCTGGTTCAGAGCAAGGTTGGTGCAAATCATAGTGCAGACACTTTCTGGGTATCAGACCTGTGCACTTCATTGCTGTGCCTCACTTCTACACCTCTGCCCTTTAGACTTGGCCCTGTTAAGAACTGTGAGCTTCCAGGATCTGAAGGAGGCCTACAAAAAAAGCTGGGGAGGGACTTTTGAGGCTCTCAGGGAGTGCCAGGACTGGGGGGAATGGAGCAAAGCTGGAGGTGGGGAGGTTCAGGCTGGAGGTGAGGAGGAAGTTGTTGAGCATGAGAGTGGTGAGAGGCTGGAATGGGTTGCCCAGGGAGGTGGTTGAGGCCCCATGGCTGGAGGTGTTTGAGGCCAGGCTGGCTGAGGCTGTGTGCAGCCTGCTCTAGGGTAGAGTGTCCCTGGCCATGGCAAGGGGTTGGAACTGGCTAATCCTTGTGGTCCCTTCCAACCCTGCCTGATTCTATGATTCTATTCTATCTAACATGGTTGATCCCTGCCTAGAAAGAGATGATGTCAACCCATGAGAGCTTTCCACTCCAAATCTACTTCCAAGAAATGAAGGATCTGTAAGGCTGGCCAAAGGTTCCTTGACCCCTACCTCAGAGAGCAGAAAGCTTCAGAGAAAGTCTGAGATCAGGACTGGAAATGAATACTCAGCTATGAATTATGAATATTATTTTCTGCATGACTATTATTTTTTATTATTCATATCCCAAAAATCAGGAAAATTCTCTGAGATTCTTTTGACTTTCAGTTGTCAGGAAGTAGCTGCACAGAATTAAACAGCTTTAAACAATCAGAACTTGGAAAATAGGAATGCAAAACCAGGAAAACTTCTAACTACACTTGTGGAGTCTTGGCATTGACTCCAGCAGATGAACTCACGATGCTTTTTGGTCCCTGAGTAAGTCTCCTGTGCCAAAGATGCTTTCAAACTCGTGCTAATGATCCCAGGGCAAAATACAAAGCTTTCCAGTCAGAGGGAAGAGAACTGAGTTGCTGCTGAGCTGGCAGGTGTGAGCTGCATACATGTGGCCACCTTGATTCTCAGTTCACAAGCCACAAATGGCAGCAAGGCAGAGAGGCTCAGGGTAGAAAGGCTGAATGCAGAAAGGTGGTTTTTAAACCACCTCCCTTTAAATACTTCATTTCAAAAAGCAAACTGGCCAATAGGCACCAGCACCATTGCTCTGGCCAAGGAATGCAAAGCTTTGTGCCTCCTTTGACCCCACAGGCAGGCTGAAGGGCAGCAGAAGACCCCTGCCACGTGGTGCTAAGCCCCTAGCCCTCAAGGCTTTGCTCATCCGACTCAGCTTCCCAGACCTGCAACAGGAGGAGGAGAGCAAGAGCTAAAGCAGCCTGGCAGTGTCCCTCCCAGGACACTGACCCTTTAAATCAGCCACTTTCCAGAAGCTACAGCCCCAGCTATGGATAGGTTGTGCCACTGGCAGAACACCTGGGTTCGAGGTGCAACCCACTAAACCTGCTGGCACTTTCCTTGAACCAACACCCAGTCACCACATCACTTGTGCTGCACCCGGGCATGGTCTTGAAAAGGCTGCTTATTACAGCTCAGTGGGGAAGGACAGACCATATTTTATCACAGATGCACTTGCAAGGGCCCTTATTGATTTTAATGTACCTGTGCCAAGAGGCAAGGGCAGGCACAGCTTTTTACAGAGGAGGAAGGAAGATTAAATGTACTCAATCCTTGTCACCTTAGCAAACATTTATCCATCCGGTTGTGTGTGATGAGAAGTCTCTATTCCACAGAAGGAATTCAATATTAATAGGACAGAAACATGTTTGTGGGCTTGGTGGGGCCCAGGACTGGAACAGACTGCAGCACCTGAGGGAAACACCAGAGGCTGCTGATAGAAGAATACCACAAGGTGGGAACTTGTGTCTGAAGCCACTGATAATGGGGATGTAGACGAGGCAGGATAGGGCTACTGTGGAGCATCCTAGACACTGATGGTAGAGAAATTCCTGCACAGGAAGGAGGCAGAGCAGCCCCCAGCATTGCCCTGGCTGTAGCTACTGCTCTCAGATGTGATGCCAAATTTACAAGGAAAGCCAGAACATCCCAGTACAGACAATAAGGTCCCTCACTGGTGTGTACTCTCTGCCATGTCCAAGAGAAGACTGGATGAGGCACTTAGTGCCATGGTCTAGTTGACTGGATAGGGCTGGGGGATAGGTTGGACTGGATGAGCTTGGAGGTCTCTTCCAGCCTGTCTGATTCTATGATTCTATGACCTTCCCCAGCAGCAGAACTCGGCCTGCAGGACTATGTGCCAGAGGAAGTCCAGGCTGGATGTTAGGAGAAAGTTCTTGCCAGAGAGAGTGATTGGCATTGGAATGGGCTGCCCAGGGAGGTGGTGGAGTCACCATCCCTGGAGGTGTTCAAGCAAAGCCTGGCTGGGGCACTTAGTGCCATGGTCTGGTTGACTGGATAGGGCTGGGTGCTAGGTTGTGCTGGATGATCTTGGAGGCCTCTTCCAACCTGCTTGATTCTATGGTTCTATGTTTACAAGTAAGCCTCTTCCTTTCTCTGAAGTTGGCTTTGCTCCAGTTGAGGAATGTTTAATCCTTCCAGGTTACACCAGTCAAGCTCAGTGCTAATGAGAAGGTTAATAATCTCCTATCTTGGGCAGAGAAGGGCTAGCACAGCAGGTGAAAGCTTTGCTAGGTTCTTCAGGGTGCAGCCAAAGGTCTTGAGGAAGTGAAGTGTGTGATGTAACATGCACTAATGAACTGGACCAGAGCAGGCTGGCAAACAGTTTGGGCAACTCACATCTCCTCTGCTGTGCTCAGTATCGCAGAGCAGGCAGAAGGGAAGCTGCTTCTCTCCCCCTGTCCTGGTGTACTACCAAGGTTCTCTCCACGCTCCACCAAAGACTCACTTTACCTCCTGCCCTTTAGTGGCCTCCACAGCTTCTTCCTCCCAGTCATTACCAGCCACCGTCTGGATTTAATGAGGCCAGAGTTCACTGGATGAAATAAATGCAGGTCCCCAAACCCTCTAAACCAAAGCTAATGAAAAATATCTGCTCCCTTCACTCCTGCTCTGATTTTCACATCCTGCAAATTAGCTGTGCTAATGCACGCAGCTCCCTGCTCCTCCGCGGCTTCAGCTGCTGAACTTTGAGTCTTTGTCACATCAGCCAGCACCAAGTAATTCTGTACAGAAGTCTGACATTTCCAGTTGAAAAAAATAAATTGATTAAAATTCAACAGGCATGTAGTGTTCAGCTCTTAAAGGTCGGCAAATCTAAGGAACTATCAACTGTAAAATCATGCAGCGTTTAGAGGGGAGGGGCAGCTGGGGAGGAGGGGGCCTGGGAAGAGGGAGGGAGCACAGCGTGTTAGGGTGGTTTACTGCCTGTGTTTTGCTGTCAAGGATGTAATTACAGGCAGTTTGATTGTGGACAGTGAAAAGGGTCCATCTCCCTAAGCATCACAGCCAGATCCTGCTTTGCTTTCCTGGGCACTGTGGGGAAGGGACCCTGGCAGTGCCCAGGTGTTCCTCTGGGTGAGTGTCTGCAGAGGGACATTGGGGAATGAAGATGTGTGGCATTATTTCTGCTGTTCCTCATGCTGGAGGCTAGGGCAGGATCATCTGAGGGAGAGTTTTGGTTGTCCAGTAGAGGGAATAAGGATCAGGCTCTTTGGTGTAATAGTGGAAGAAAATCCCTGCTGAGAGAACTGCTTTCATATGAAGTGAGAGCTTAGAATCATAGAATCAGTCAGGGTTGGAAGGGACCACAAGGATCAGCCAGTTCCAACCCCCCTGCCATGCCCAGGGACACCCTATCCTAGAGCAGGCTGCACACAGCCTCAGCCAGCCTGGCCTGAAACACCTCCAGCCATGGGGCCTCAACCACCTCCATGGGCAACCCATTCCAGCCTCTCACCACTCTCATGATGAAAAACTTCCTCCTCACCTCCACTCTGAACCTACCCACCTCCAGCTTTGCTCCATTCCCCCCAGTCCTGGCACTCCCTGAGAGCCTCAGAAGTCCCTCCCCAGCATTTTTGTAGCCCCCTTCAGATCCTGGAAGGCCACAAGAAGGTGACTTGGGAGCCTCCTCTGCTCCAGACTGCACAGCCCCAATTCTTTCAGTCTGTGCTCACAGCAGTGCTGCTGCAGCCCTCTGAGCATCCTCCTGGCCCTTCTCTGGACACTCTCCAGCATCTTCACATCCCTCTTGTCCCAGGGGATCCAGAGCTGGATGCAGTACTCCAGGTGGGGTCTCAGCAGAGCAGAGCAGAGCAGAGCAGAGCAGAGCAGAGCAGAGAGGGAGAATCACCTCCCTGGCCCTGCTGGCCACACTTCTGCTGCTGCAGCCCAGGCTCTGCTTGGCTTTCTGGGCTGCAGGTGCACACTGCTGGCTCATGTTGAGCTTCTCCTCCACCAGCACCCCCAAGCCCCTCTCCTCAGGGTTGCTCTCAGCCACTCACTGCCCAGCCTGGATCTGTGTTTGAGATTACCCAGTTTGGGATTACTCATTTTACCCAGCACAGGTCCTCTTTCTAGCACACTGCTTCTCCTTGGCCCTGCATGTCTCTGACTTCCCCCTTCCTAGGAGGCTCCACTGAGCAGAGAAGCTTAGATGGGTAAGCCCAGCCCCAGAACTGAGTTGCAGAGACAAGTGTGGATCCTAAAGGAATCCAGGTCACAGTTTCAAGGGCTCTCTTCATTCTCCATCTCAGTTCACTAGAGATCTACCAAGAACCAGACCCCACACCTTGAAGTTCCCACAGTTCTGCCATCTAGACTTTGTTTTTTGAGGTCTATATTAACCCTGTTTTGACAGATCAGGTTAGGCAGCCACCAAGCAAAGCCCCTTTGCACCAGCCTTGCTGGACCACCAACAAGAAGCCTGGATGCATAGGTCTTCAGCCTCAGCTTCTTTGGCAGTTGCAAGTTACCAATTAGGCCACTCTCCCTTCCCTAATTGCACTGTGCATGTACAAATCACCTTATCTAGCATCTGGCTTCTCCTCTTCCTTCTCCCCTACCCCATCCCCTTGTGAAAATGTTTGCTCTTCACACCCTTTGGTGCATGAACTTGAAACCAGCTCTTTCCAGCCTGCAATATGTTTGGTTCCACTGGAAAGTCAAGAAATGTGTCCCATGGTAAATAACATCTAGGGCTTAGTGACAGAGAGATCAGAGGAGGGGTCTGAGCCCAGCTGGGGGAGTTTTGGGGCAGTGGGCACTTGGCCTTCTGCCAGCTTTCTGACCCAAAAGAAGAGGGCAGCCTGGAGATCCGATTGCCTTTCCCAAGGACAGGATCACAGCCTCTTGTACAATCCAACTGTGACCCCTACAGGTCTCTGACAGGAGAATACTGCTCTCCCTGGAGACAGGCAGTGGGAGAGAAGAAAAGGGTTCTCCTCCATCCTTATCACCCAGCACCCCTGAGTATCATGGTGCAGTTGCAATACCAAACTCTCCCCTCACACAGATGCCATACTACTGACTTTAGTCATGCCATTGGTTTCAGTGGGTGTGGAGCACTGTGACTGAAAGGAAGATCTTCATGGCCCATGAAGCTGCTGGTGAATCATGCCCTCCAAGCCAGAGACCACCAGAAGGACTCACTTCCAGGGAGCAAAAATACACATCAGAGGAGAGCAAGAAGACTCTTACTGCAGTGTGGTTCTAGGAAACTTCTCCAGGGGAAACTGTGACTCAGCAGCAGACCAAACCAACCTTAAACATTGAAATAAGGAGAAAAGAAAGCAGAGAAAGGCCAGCAGGCACATCACTGCTGCTCCACCGCTGTGTGGCAGTGCAAAGGAGAGGCAGAGGGAAGGGAACACTCTGTTGTCTTCATTTAGAATGCTCCCAGCACAATCTTTGCAAACTTAGCTCTATCTCTGGGCCTCTGTCTCACCTTATCTCAACAGGAACCCACTGCAGTTCACCACTGCAGGGCCCTGCAAAGCTGGCACAAACATCAGCAGAAAAGTCTCCCTGCCCAGCAAGTCCCTTTTGCAAGCAGTGGGACACCCACATCCCCACATTATCATCATCCATTATATTCTATAGAGGGATTCAGCTCTTCCATCTTCACATACAAGACCTGAACTTCCCTTCAAGGCAGCCAAGAGAGAGCCATGGTCTCCAACTCACTGCATATTTGCCCTGGGCCATGATGAACCAAGCCCACCATAAGTATCTTGCACCACATACAACACCTAGACCTCTCTTCTCAAAGACCACAACAGCCATGGTCTCCAACACACTACAGACTTTGCTTGGACCCTGAAGTAGCAAGCCCACCACAGTTACCAGCACACTACCAGGCTCAAGAGCATCTCACTAGTGTCAAGACTCTCTAGATCCTAACCCCTTCTGGAAGGAAACCCAGTGATGGGAAATCTGTGCCATGGTAAAAGGAGGAGCCCCATCACTGTGGAGGAGCCCCATCACTGTGGAGAAACCTCATCACTGTGGAGGAACCCCATCACTGTGGAGGAGCCCCATCACTGTGGAGGAGCCCCACCACTGTGGAGAAAACTCATCACTGTGGAGGAACCCCATCACTGTGGAGAAACCTCGTCACTGTGGAGGAACCCCATCACTGTGGAGAAACCTCATCACTGTGGAGGAACCCCATCACTGTGGAAGAGCCCTGTCACTGTGGAGGAGCCCCACCACTATGGAGGAGCCCCATCACTATGGAGGAATCCCACCACTGTGGAGAAACCTCATCACTGTGGAGGAGCCCCATCACTATGGAGGAGCCCCATCACTGTGGAGAAACCTCATCACTGTGGAGGAGCCCCATCACTGTGGAAGAGCCCTGTCACTGTGGAGGAGCCCCACCACTATGGAGGAGCCCCATCACTATGGAGGAATCCCACCACTGTGGAGAAACCTCATCACTGTGGAGGAGCCCCATCACTATGGAGGAATCCCACCACTGTGGAGGAATCCCATCCGTATGGAGGAACCCCACCACTGTGGAAGAGCCCTGTCACTCTGGAGGAGCCCCACCTGTGGAGGTTGCAGGGCCTGGAGCTGGAAGAAGGTGGCTACCATGACTCTGCTGAGCAGCACTTGCTGGTGGCAACATCCACAAATCAACGGCAGCCAGGCTAGCTGCTCAGCCTCCTTCCCCCTCCCACCACCAGCCAGCAGCCAAAAAGCACCATGTTGATTATTCAAGAGTGGACTCTTAACAGCTCTAATCAGCTGATAATCCAATAACACACTCAGCAGAGCTGCACTCTCAGCTCCCAGGTCCCTGCACTGAGAGAACATTTACAGCTGCCTGGTGTTGATAATAACTGCCCGGCAGCCAGGAGGAAAGCTCAGCAGATGAATCCCCGCTCCCTGCCACCTCCTGCTCCTTAGCCAGGTCAGAAGCAGGCAGCTTTTTCCTTCCCATCTCACCCTTGCCTTCCCCTCTGTGCTCCCAGCGACAGCAGGCAGCTGCCCAGTTGGCTGCTGGTGGGGTCTTGTCCTCTGCTCTGCATGAGCTGCACAACAGCCTGGCTCCTGGGAGCCTCAGCAAAAGAAGTTGCCTGTTCTCCTGAGCTACCCCCCTGGCAAAACTGCTCTAAATGTAATAAATAAAAGGGGAAGCATCAAATCCATCATTTTGAGGGCATTTGAAATGCAAGATGCCAGGGACCAGCCAGCACAGCCTCAGGGCCCTTCAGTTCTCCAACACTTCAGCACAAACTGTGAGCGTTCAGCCTGGGTGGCCTGGAGCCAGCACGCAAGGAGAGACAGTAAATGCAGCAATATCCCTGCCTCCACACCAGCCCAGCTTTCCATCCCCAACCCCATCCTGAGGCAGGCAGAAAAGCATTCACACCTGCTTCTCTCTGCGTTCACAGCCTGATTTCTCAGCTAAAGAAGCTGGCTGAGTCTGCTGGCAAAGTCCTCTCTCATCTCCTCACCTTAGAGTCATCCATTTTACACAACTCCTTTTGTCCACCCAGTCCCCTCTCTGGGTCTTTGCTGCATGCAAGGGTCCGTGCTCAGCCCTCCCCTGCCCCATATAGGGGGTGTCTGGCCATTAATCAATACCTCTGTGTCCAGGCCTGGGCTCCTCAATTCAAGAGAGATATTGAGGTGCTGGAATGTGTCCAGAGAAGGGCAGCAAAGCTGGTGAGGGGCCTGGAGCAGAGCCCTAGGAGGAGAGGCTGAGGGAGCTGGGGGTGTGCAGCCTGCAGAAGAGGCTCAGGGCAGACCTCAGTGCTCTCTACAGCTACCTGAAGGGAGGCTGTAGCCAGATGGGGTTGGGCTCTGCTGCCAGACAACCAACAACAGAACAAGGGGACACAGTCTCAAGCTGTGCCAGGACAGGTCTAGGCTGGATGTTAGGAGGAAGTTGTTGTCAGAGAGAGTGATTGGCATTGGAATGGGCTGCCCAGGGAGGTGGTGGAGTCACTGTCCCTAGGGAGGTGTTCAAGCAAGGGCTGGATGAGGCACTTAGTGCCATGGTCTAGTTGCCTGGCTAGGGCTGGGTGCTAGGTTGGACTGGATGAGCTTGGAGGTCTCTTCCAACCTGGTTGATTCTATGATTCTATGATTCTTTCTATTGAGATAATCTGAGTAACCTCCCAAAACCAAACCTAAAATGTAAAGAGTGTTTCCAACCAAACCCCACACATTTCATTTTGTGGCAAAACTCAGACCTTGCATTTTTTGTTCCATGCTGCACACATCCCAGCTGCCAGTTGTCTGGACTTGCCTCAAGAATGAACTGTGCTCCCCTGTGCTTGGTGAGTGGGGGTGGCTGCAGTGTGACTCCCCTGTTTTGGCAGTTCTCCCACCCTTCCAAGGTTTCCAACCTTCCCTCACCCCTTCCAAGGTCTTTCCCACAGCAGGTCCCAACTAGCAGCTCTGCCTCTCCCAGTGCTTCTCATAGAATCATCAAATAGTTTGGGTTGAAAAAGAGGTTTGAGATCAGAGGTGAAAGAGGCTGCCCAGAGAGATGGTGGAGTCTCCATCTCTCTCCATCTCTCCATCTCTGGAGGGGTTCAAAACCCACCTGGATGTATTCCTTTGTGATCTTCTTTCAGTGAACCTGCCTTGGCAGGCTGGCTGGACTCAATGATCTCCAAAGGTCCCTCTCAACCTCTCCCACACTGTAACACTATGATCATCGAGTCCAACTACTACCCCCACCCCTGCCAGGTCCCCACTAAACCACTGCCCTCAGCATCCCAGCTCTGTGTCTTTTAAACACCTCCTGAGGATGGGCATTCAACCACCTCCCTGGGAACCCTGTTCCAGTGTTTGAGAACTCTTTTGCTGAAGAAGTTTCCGCTAATATCCAACCTAAACCTCCTCTGGCACCCTACCCTCTTTGCAGAGTGTCTCCTCCATGTCAAGCTCATGAATGAAGTCTCAGGAGTGAAGCAGCAGATATTGCTCCTCACACACCCCCCCTGCCCCCAGGGCTGCTGCTCACTGCTGCAATATCATCAGCATTCAGGGCCATGGGAATGGGACATACACATCTCGATGAAGTAGGAATGCAGAGAGCAAAAGAAAAGCCCATTGAAAGCCACAGCCCAAACCTCCTTCTTGCCTGCACAACACACAAACCAAAGTTACTTCAGGGCTTCTTCTTGTGTTGCTTATTTTGGGTAGAGAGCAGATCCACATAGGTTGTGATGGCCCCGATGGGGCTCTTCTGCTCTGCTGTGTGTATAATCCCCTCTCTAAACACCAGTCCTGCCTGGTTACATGCTTAGACAAAAGGCTGGGAAGATCTCCAGGGACACTGAGATTCTCTACAGAAGAATCTGGGAAGAGCTGGGCTTTGGAACTGAAAATAAAGTGAAGAAGTGGCTCTGGCTTGCTTCTTCCTCACTGCAAAAGTCTTCACAGCAGTAATGATGTGCTGGGGGGGGAGGTTGGGACTGCTTCAGACGTGTCTGGGACACGTCCTGTCTGGGAAAGTGAGGAGATGGGAGTGGTACAAAAGAAAGGAGCTCCTACAGCACATCTCCAGGGGAGCACTTTGCTGGTGGAGGCTCTCTGGGGCTTCAGAACACAGCTGGCAGCACCACAGCACAAGTGAGTTCAGCGCAGATGTGACCATCCCACTGGTGCTTTTGAGGTTCTGGCTGTTCAGTCTTTTCCAGTCCTTCCCAATTTTCACACTAACTGGACCAATGCACAGCAATTTAGCATGTTCCCACTGGGCCATGGAAGGTCCATGTGAGTTCTGACCAGCCTTGTGTCATGCTCCAGGCTCAGGGCTGATCCAAACGGGTTTGATGAACTCCCTTCACCTTTTCTCTCCCAAGGCCATTCTTCCTGATGCTTCTGGGGTCCACGAGACAAGGATTTCAGGGAAGAGACCCATCCATGCATCCAGAGCAGTCCCTTCCAGGTGTTTTCTTGCATCACAGCCTTTGAGCCTCTTTTCTGGAGTTTGGGAGGTGCTTTTTAGGCAGTAAAGGGACTTGGAAGTACTGTTAGATTGTAGGCTGAAGATGAGCCAGCAGGGTGCTCAGGTGGCCAAGAGAGCCAATGGCATCCTGGCCTCTACCAGGAACAGTGTGGCCAGCAGGACAAGGGAAGTTATTCTGCCCCTGTACTCAGCACTGGTCAGGCCACACCTTGAGTGCTGTGTCCAGTTCTGGGCTCCTCAATTCAAGAGAGATGTTGAGGTGCTGGAACCTGTCCAGAAAAGGGTGACAAAGCTGGTGAGGGGCCTGGAACACAAACCCTATGAGGAGAAGCTGAAGGAGCTAGGGGTGTGCAGCCTGGAGAAGAGAAGGCTCAGGGCAGACCTCATTGCTGTCTACAACTACCTGAAGGGAGGCTGTAGCCAGGTGGGGTTGGGCTCTTCTGCCAGGCAATCAGCAACAGAACAAGGGGACACAGTCTCAAGCTGTGCCAGAGGAGGTCTAGGCTGGATGTGAGGAGGAAGTTCTTCCCAGAGAGAGTGATTGGCATTGGAATGGGCTGCCCAGGGAGGTGATGGAGTTGCCATCCCTGGAGGTGTTGAAGCAAAGCCTGGCTGAGGCACTTAGTGCCATGGTCTGGTTGACTGGAGAGGGCTGGGTGCTAGGTTGGACTGGATGATCTTGCAGGTCTCTTCCAACCTGTTTGATTCTATGAAATGCCTCATCCAGGCTTTTCTTGAACACCTCCAGGGACGGAGACTCCACCACCTCCCTGGGCAGCCCATTCCAATTGCCAATCACTCTCTCTGTGAAGAACTTCCTGGGATCAATTTCTTTGCAGGGCTGCCCAGTGATAGGATGAGGAGAACTGGAACACAAGAAGTCCTGCCTCAATTTCAGGAAAAGCTTGTTTGCAGAGAGGGTGCAAAGCCCTGGAGTAGGCTGCCCAGAGAGGTTGTGAAGTCTCCTCTGGAGAACATAAAGACCTATTTGAATGCATTCCTGCCTGCCCTGCCTCAGGTGATCCTGCTTTGGCAGGGTAGTTGGACTCAATGATCTCCAGAGGTCCCTTCCAACCCCTACCATTCTATGATTCTGTATCTCTGTGATCTCCTGAGCTGGCTGTAGTGAGGAGCCCTGCAGACCTGTCACCTGCTAGAATCAAGCCCACACCTAGGCTAGGGTTTGGCAGCCCCTGATCCGCTGCCACCGCTGCAGTCTGCTCCAGCACCACGCATTCAAGGCTCCCAAACCCTGCTCGGCGCCGCATCCCCTCGCTGCTGCTCTGCCCCCTCCTTCCTGTCATTCGGTGACATAATGGAATCAAATTAAAGCCCCATTTACCAGTTTTATTGCCTATTATTTATAATACTCCAGCTCCAAAGTGCTGTTTTATAGAGTGCTTAAGCTGCCATTGCTGGATAGAGTCTGCCATAAATGTCTCCACATGCACAGAACATAATGTCCTCGCGTCGTGCAGGAAAAGGGAAGAGATTATTCTCAATTATTTCATAGAGTCTGTTTTATTGTCTTATTGTAATAAACTGTCATACCCTACAACACTTTCAAATCAATAGTTTGCATTAAAAGTAATGAAAAGTAGTTATTAATCCCGCTTAGTGCTTCCGCTCTTCCGCTCACCGCGAGGCCCTGGAACGGGGAGCAGCTGATAATTATTCATTTCCCGATCAATAGGAGCATTTCCCAGCTCTCCTCTGGCTGCTGCTGCTCTCCCAGCCCTGCCACTTCGTGATAATGGGGGGCAGAGGTGGAGGCTGGGGCTTGGCTGTGCCTCAGTTTCCCTCTTACTGTAGAATCAGAGAATGGTGATGGTTGGAAAAACCCTCTAAGCCCTTTGAGTCCAAACACCAACCCAACCTCTCCCTGCCCACTAAACCATGGAATCATAGAATCAACCAGGTTGGAAGAGACCTCCAAGCTCATCCAGTCCAACCTAGCACCCAGCCCTAGCCAGTCAACTAGACCATAGAATCATAGAATCAACCAGGTTGGAAGAGACCTCCAAGATCATCCAGTCCAACCTAGCACCCAGCCCTAGCCAGTCAACAGGGGGACCACAGAACAGAATCATAACATCATAGAATCATTAAGTTGGAAAAGACCTTTAATATCCTCGAGTCCAACTGCCCACCCAACACCACCATGGGCCCCTACACCATGTCCTGAATGGCCATGGCTACACATTTTTGGAACACTTTCAGGCATAGTGAAACCAGAAACCAGAGTCCCCAGGAGGGGCTCCCAACCACCCTTGCACCTTCTTCCCACCCCTCTACCTTACTCCAGACTTTGCCTTACACTCAAGGTGGGTTTGGGGGGTCATCTAGGTGGGTTAGGAAGCAGAAGGATTAGTTAGACAGAGGGCAGGTTAGAGAGAGAAGTGCAGCCCAAAGCCAGAGAGCAAACTGCATTATCTGTGTTTGTGTTCTTGTTCTTAGCCATCTCAGCAAGCCTATGAGGGCAGTAGCCACCACCATTGCTTCCTTTTCACAGCCTATCATCTAATTCCTCTCACTAAAATACCCCAGCTAGGCTCAAACTAGCACATGGGGTTATGACAGGAGCTGAGCTCTCTGCCCCTCCATGTCTCCTAGGAGGCAGGAACAGTTATCCCTGTACTCCATACAGAGGCACGGAGAGGAGAGCTGGCTGAGAGTTAAACCAGCAGCAGAAGCCTGACTACCTCCTCCCAAGGCAATGTCCTGCTCCAGCCTGGGTCCTGTGCTGGTACATGCAACAGATCTGGGAGCTGCTGCTGCACAGAGATGAGTTTCAGATGAAAAAGGATGAAGAGAGAAGAGCAAGGGCTGAAGAGGCATGTTGAGCAGCAGCACCAGCCCTTTATTCTGATTATTTTTAAATCACATTTCCAATATACTTCTTTTTTTCCCAATGAGAAAGCCCAGCTGGTAGCTTGGACTGCCCCTGTCTCTGCTTCAATACAGCTGTAATGAAGAGAGTCCACCAGCACATTAATTGTCATGACAAAGCTCAGGCTCAGCCATCCACCTGCACACAAGCAGCTCCATGCCAGGCTCACTGTATCACTGTCAGAGCAGCATTTCCTCACCTCCACCACCTCCAATCACTGAGGAACAGTTCAAAACACAAAGAAACCCCAGAAAGAGTTATCAGTGTCTGAGCAGATCTCAAGAGATTTTTGCTTTTAATAAAGTCCATCTTCCCCCTTGTTTGTCAGCAGCACTTTGCTTTCCATGTTGGATGAGCAGAACCTGGGGCTGTGTTCACCCAGGGGAGAAGACAGGAGCAGGCATTTCCTTGCCTCTCCAAAGATCTCAAAGCACTCAACAATGTCCTCACTCCAGTCAAACGGCTCCACTTTTGTGGGCATCGATCTGCAAACACAAAGAGACAGCAAGAGCAGGAGGTGGAGCAGGCTCCTGGAGCTCAGCAGAGCTGACTGACCCAGTGTACGTAGGGAAGAGTCCAAGAGGGGACACCATCAAGCCACCAAAGTGATGACTTCCAACAAAGGCAGAACATCCTCCATGCATGCAGATAGAAAGGCCTTCCTTGTCTGATGATGCCATTCCAAGTGTTAAAAGGGACAGGGATATGCTGGAGAGGGTCCAGCAGAAGACTATGAGGATGCTGAGGGGACTGGAGCACTGCCTGAGGAGAGGCTGAGGGACCTGGGGCTGCTTAGTCTGGAGAAGAGAAGACTGAGAGGGGATTGAATCAATGAATCTGAGGGCTGAGGGGCAGGAGTGGGGGACAGGCTCTGCTCACTGCTCCCTGGGATAGGACAAGGAGCAATGGATGGAAGCTGCAGCACAGGAGGTTGCAGCTCAACACAAGGAGAACTTCTTGCCTGTAAGGTCACCTCAGAGCCTCCTCTTCTCCAGCCTGCACAGCCCCAACTCTTTCAGTCTGTCCTCACAGCAGAGCTGCTGCAGCCTCTGAGCATCCTCCTGGCCCTGCTCTAGACACTCTCCAGCATCTCCACATCCCTCTTGTCCCAGGGGCTCCAGAACTGGATGCAGGACTCCAGGTGGGGTCTCAGCAGAGCAGAGCAGAGAGGGAGAATCACCTCCCTGGCCCTGCTGGCCACACTTCTGCTGCTGCAGCCCAGGCTCTGCTTGGCTTTCTGGGCTGCAAGTGCACACTGCTGGCTCCTGTTGAGCTTCTCATCTATCAGCACCCCTGTCCTGGCAGTTCAGTGAGGGGGTGGGAAGGATGTGCCTCTTTTCCTGCCTAGTCCACAGAGCTTTAGTCTGGCTCTGACACTATCTGAAATTAAAATCAAACCTGACACATGGACAGTGGCAAGAATGGATCACACCTCTCCTGCTGCTAGATAATCCCCTTCCAATTCCCTACCTTTATTCAGGTGGGAGATGGTTTGAGGAAAGAGGAGGTGAGAAATATTTGCCCTGTCCCCTTGTGCAGATGGCATCTCTTCCAAAGCCCTCCCAGGACACAGCTGCCAACTGAGAGGGCACACTGTGTCACATCAGCCAGCACACTTCTCCCCATGATGAGCAGCACCCTCATCACCACCCTGCACTGGGTGCAGCAGGCAAAGGGTTTGATGGCTGGGTGCAAAAGGGAGCAGAGAAACAAACTCCTGAATATTGGAACCAAGAATCACAAAACAGGGACACAAATATGAACACACAACAGCTTCACTTCTTCTGACCTACCTTTTCCCACCACTCAGCTCTGCATCAAGCCATACTTTCCAAAGGCAGGGATGCCAGACATATCCCCACCCCATGCTCCACTGATGACTGTCACCTTATGTAGGTAACAGCAGCAGGGTTAGGTGGTCACTGTGCTCTTCATGCCATCCCAAACACACCCACGTGAAACCTCACTGCCCCCCAAGCAGCTGTGTGTCCTCCTCAGTCTGTAAGGTGATTTGGCCATGGAGTGCCATCACGCTGCTCCCTGTGAGAAACTGTTCCTATAATCCCTCTCCTGCCCACCTGGGCACACTGCTGGCTCCTGTTCAGCTCCTCTCTACCAGCAGCCCCAGGTCCCTTTCATCCTGGGTGCTCTCAGCCACTCTGTCCCCAGCCTCAAGCGCTGCTTGAGGTTGTTGTGGCCACAGTGTAGAACCCTGTGCTTGGCCTTATGAAGTCTCATCCCATTGGCCTCTGCCCACCCATCCAGCCTGGCAAGGTCCCTCTGCAGGGCTCTCCTGCCAACAGCTCCACAGCTGCTCCTAGCTTGGTGTCATCTACAAACTTACTGATGCTGGACTCAGTCCCCTGGTCCAGATCATCAATGAAGATATTGAACAGGACTGGGCCCAGCACTGATCCTTGGGGCACACCACTGGTGACAGCTGCCAGCTGCATGTGGCACCATTCACCACCACTCTCTGGGCCCAGCCCTCCAGCCACTTCTTGACCCATATCAGAGTGGATCTGACCAAGCCAGCAGCTGCCAGCTTTGCCAGGAGCTTCATGTGGCAGACAGTGTCAAAGGCTTTGCTGCAGTCCAGGTAGACTACATCCACAGCCTGCCCCACACTCACCAGGCAGGTAACCTGATCATGAAAGGAGATCAGGTTGGTCAGGCAGGACCTGCCCTTCCTAAACCCATGCTGGCTGGGCCTGATCCCTTGGCCATCCTGTAGGTGCTTTGTGATGACATTCAAAATGACCTGTTCCATGCCCTTGCTGGCACTGAGGTCAGGCTGACAGCTCTGCCATTTCCCAGTTCCTTCTTCTGGCCCTTCATGTGGATGGGCATCACATTGGCAGCTTCCAGTCTCCAGGGACCTTTCCAGTGAGCCAGGACTATTGACAAATAATGGAGAGTGGCTTGGCCAGCTCAGCTGCCAGCTCTCTCAGCACCCTAGGATGGATCCTATCTGGAGGGTGTGAAGTTCTCATATCCCAGAAGAGCAAAGCTGGGAGGCCTGGGAGCACACAGCATGGATACTGTTCCCCTTTCCCCACATCACTGCAGCTCCAGAAGGACACTGGGACATGGAAGCGAGGAGAGAGGAGACTGATGAGCTCTTTGCTCCTTGATCCCAGGTTCAAACCCGCCTCAGAGGAGTACTGACTGAAAGCAGGGGAAAGTCAATGCTTAGAATGGCTGTGCCACATCTCAGCCAGGCTGTGGTGAGCAAAACTGAACTCCTCCAGCACAAATCACCACTACCCTGGTCTATGGTGTCCCTGACCATGGCAGGGAGATTGGAACTGGATGATCCTTGTGGCCCCTTCCAACCCTGACTGATTCTATGATTCCAGGTTGGACTGGATGATCTTGGAAGTCTCTTCCAACCTGGTTGATTCTATGATTCTAAATGACCATTTAGTGGAGAAGATATGATAAAGGGCAGCAAGATGCCCTCACAGCAGAATATCAGCTAGAGATGTGTGGTGAAGAGTAATCTCTAATATGGGTTCTTTGTTGCCTGAAAGCTTCTGCATGGGAAGAAATTATTTACAGAGTCCCTCCTTGCCTGCCCCCCAGGCTGGATCCCCTCCTCCATCCACACTCGCCTCTTCTTCAGGTCTAATGCAAATCCCTGACCGTGATTGAGAGTGGCTAAAATCAGCCAGGAATCTGCAGCACAATTCAATTTCAGAGCCATTCCAGCCAATAATAGCTCTAAACAAAATCTAATGTGTAATTCACATAGTAATATCACCTTAATTACATTCTTTGGAACAGTCTTTTTCTCTCTTGGTCTCTCCACCCTCCAGCTCCAATAAGCATATCTAAACCTGGAGAAAGAAAACCCTCCATCTCTTAAGACATCACAAGGGATGGGAGGGAAATTGCAGGAAGAATAGATTGAAATTGCAGGGAGTTTTGCTCTTTCTGTGGAGCAGTGTTCTCACCACCACCTTCACATGCTGGGTAATTGATTTTCCACCCAACTCTTAGAGCTTTGCTTTTATTTTAGACCTTTTTTTCTTTTTTTTTTCCCTTTCCAATTTAGTTTATTAATTTTAAATTAATTTCACACCAGTCAGCTGGACCTGCACGTTGAACTCTCTTGTGTAATCCTCAGAGCAAGCAAGGCTGAGTTCCAGTCCCACCTGTCCTACAGCTACACCTGAATCCCACTGCAAGCTCTGTCAAGAGTGATGCTTTCCCACTCTCATGTGTCTCCTCCTAGGAATGGTTAGGCCACACCACCCTACATAGCTCTTTGAGGTGGTTCTGAGCTGGTTGGAGGTGATTCTGATCTAGTTGGAGGTGATCCTGATCTAGTTGGAGGTGATCCTGATCTAAGTGATCCTGGATGAAGAAGACTGGATGAGGCACTTAGTGCCATGGTCTAGTTGACTGGATGGGGCTGGGTGCTAGGTTGGACTGGATGATCTTGGAGGTCTCTTCCAACCTGGTTGATTCTATGATTCTATGATTCTATGATCCTGACCTTTTGAGGTGATCCTCATCTAGACCCTGATTGATTCTGTGATTCTATAGTTGCAGATGTCCCTGTTCATCGAGGGGGTGTACACAGGATGACAGGACCATAGAATCATAGAGTCAACCAGGTTGGAAGAGACCTCCAAGATCATCCAGTCCAACTTATCAGGATGCTAGGGGTTGGAAGGGACCCAAAGAGATCATCGAGTCCACACTCCCCCTCCCCACAGAGGGAGCTGGTCAGAGCAGGACCATACAACCTAGCTCAGGTCACAGAAGAATGCATCCAGACAGGCCTTGAACATCTCCAGAGAAGGATGCTGGACAAGATGACCTTCAAGGGTCCCTTCCAACCCAGCCATTCTGTGGAAAGGCATCAAACTTTGCAACACATATCTAACACAGCTTCCTGCTCACCTCTCAGCAGCATTCCCACATCTGAGCAGAGAGCAGGGTCACAGCCACACACACAGCCCTGCACAGCAGAGCCTGCCAGGTACTTCTCCTCCTCTAGCAGGGGCTGAACCCCGGAGGCAAAGCTGCAGCTCTGGGTGGCACAGAGCTCCGCACTGCCAGACTCCAGTGTCTGAGCTGAAAGCTGCAGCTCCCTTAGCAGAAGCTGTCAGGAGCTCGTCAGCAGCAACGTGTGCCCCAGCCGGCACAGCGAGGGGGATGGATTACAAGTGCACCTTCTGTTGGAGCAGCTGATCCCACAGCTCCTCACACCTGTTGAGTGAGTGCTGGAAGGAGCAGGATCTGCCAGCAGCTGCTCCACACGAGCTGTTTCCACAACACGGGCACAAGTCATAATCCTGACTGAGATTCCCAGCAAGAGGCTAACTGGGAGGCTGCAGCTAACTGCACACAGCTGGGACTTAGCGAGCAAGAGCTGAGCCAGGAGCAAGAAGCCATTAGAAGGTAATAGTGTGAAAACATTAATGGCCTAGAGCCAGATTTGAATTAACAGTCCAGGAGAAAAGAAGCCTATCAACACTTCTTGGATCCCCCTTTGGCTTGTTTCAGGACTGTGGTGCTGGGAGTAAAAGGTGCCCTATCCTGTCAGGCATCCAGCCCTGCATTAACCTCTGCCCAGAAGGTCCTTTGCTCACTGCTCTTCAGGCCTGAGAGGCTGGGGAATGGTAGACCTAAACATCAAAGACAATCAGGGCTTCCCTTATAAATTTACAGGCAACTTCAAAGCCCATCCCTATTCACTTCCAGCTCCTACACACCTTTCAGGAAACTCTTTTCCCTCTTCTCCTAGGCCCCAAAGTCTTCTCCAGCTCTCCACAGTGGTAGCCTATTCCAAGCAGCAGCAGGAAAGGCAGAATGTTGGAGAGCCAAACCCAAACGGTGTAGCTATAGAAGCAAAGCACAGTCAGCACATCTCTTCCCTTCCAGGTCCTGGACACCATCAGTCTGTACCTGCTGTCCCTTCACAGCCTGAGCCATGTGCTCCCTACAGCTGCTCTCAGCATTCCTGCTGCATGCTCTCACAGGTGCCAGCTATATGCCAGGTGCTTTCAGCTCAGCCTCCTCTGGATGTAGCTCTCCAAGGCCACATACTGGCCTAATTCCCTTCCGCAGATGGTTTCTCCCCCTCCTTTCCCTCCCTTCCCCACAATAAATATGAGGTCTCTTTGCCATTCTGCATTCTGGTGTGACCAAAGCACTGGGGTGAAACCACTTAGCACAGATGGCAAATTATCCTTCCCAGCTGCTCCTCTGTGCTGTAAACCTTTCCTGGCTTCATCACTCATCAGCCCTGGGCTCCTCTCCCTTCATGCTGCCAGTGGACCTCAGTGCCTGGATGGAACCGAGTTCAGGTCCCAGTAAGTCCCAGTGATGTCAGCAGGGGCTACATTCACGTGAGAAGGACAGGTCCCACCACAAGCTCTCTTGTGGCAGGAGGAGAGGGAATTCCCATTTCTCTGCCCTATAATTTCATCTTTGAGCTTCTCTGTCTTTCCTTCAGGAGTTCTTCAACTCCTTTCTTCAATGGAGGCAGTGCACAGAGGTTGTCAGGGAGGACTACATTACTGTACACATGTCATAGCATCTATCTTTTCTTTGAAAAATCTTTTTCTTCCCTATCAGAATAAGTCATGAAACCACAGAAAACAACTTCCAGAGATGGCCTCAGGGCCCCCTCATTCTGCCCACTCTGAATGTTTCATCTCTCGCTGATGCTTTGCCTGCCTTCCTCTGCCCTCCATCTACAATCAGTAGCTCCTCAGCTACCATCCCAACAGAACAACACTATTTTGAGACCAGGAAAGATGGCTTCAAGTGGGTTTATTTAAAACAGCCCTTCTCTTTCCACTCCAGCAGTGCTGCTCTTGTCATCATTCCACCTGGAGAAGGCGGTTAGATCTCAAGCAGAAGTGGACTGATGAGAGGACAGATGCTCTACTACAAGGAGATCCATCTGCTGCCTCTGCTCCAGCCAGACAAGAAAGCCCAACATTTCAACATCAGCCAGGAAGCAAAACTCCAAATGCAGAGGGATAGCCCCAGGTAGAGCAAAAGCAAGTCCCATTCACACCTGCTGAGGAGCTGGCCCTGGAATCCTGCTGTGAAGAAGGGACTGTCCTGGCTGTATCCATGAGGTGATGCTCACAATCACTGCCTTCTGCTTGCTGGTTCCCATAGCCCAGGAGCAGAGTGACAGCACACCCAAAATGTGTCATCCACGTTCAGCTTTCCTCTGCCTTTGCTTTCCCATGCTGAACGCATCCCTGAGCCCAGGTCTGCACTGGCTGTTACCTCCTCCTCACAAACCTACATCCAAACCTCTCCAGCCCACAGTGCTGATGGCTCCCTGGTGTGTGTTTGTGCCAAGCGTGAAGCAAACTGCCCTTTGCTCACTTTTGCAGCCTCCCAGATGAGGATGATGATGCCTTTGAGAGTCTGCTACAAATAACCTTGCAAGATACAAAGTGTGCACTATTTCTCCAGGGAAACTCTTCTCCCATCCCCTGCATATTGTGGGTCAAAGCTCCAGCCTGCATTTGCTCAGATAAATGCAAACCTTGGGAAAACAATCAAGAAATGCCATTCATTATTGAGGGGGAGTTGGGGAATAGGTGGAAATTACTGCCAAAATGACTTAAAAGCCCTCCCATTTGCTGAACATTTCTCTTTGGTTTCTTGCAGATTTAAAAGGTCGCTAGGAGCTAATGAACCTCAGATAGCAAAGCTGTCTCTTGTTTATTTGTCATTTTGAGGTTTTCTGGTTGATTAAAATCCAGGCTGGCAGTAAAGGTGTAAAATAGCAAGTTTCTGTGTGTGTAGTGATGTTTCCTGCTCTGAAAAGAACTGCTGAACTTACCAAGGAAAAGAGATTGTCCCAAGGGCTAAGGAGCAGCTCTCAGCAGAGGATGCCTCTAGGTGCTTCTGTTCCCCACACTGACTTTTTCAATCCTGGTTTCACAGGCTTTCAACAGCATCCACCAATGCACTGGGGCACCAGGTAACCTGCACCCCAAGATAGGTTTGTTCCCATATATTTAGGAATGCTTAGATGTGTCTTCTTTCTCCACCTGACAACTTGAGCTGAGGTGAATTTAAGGACTTCCTTTGTTTTTCTCTGTGGTCACTCACTTGGAGAAGGAACACCTAAAGTCCAAATGTACAAATCACCTGACAGCCTAAGAAGTCCCTCCCCAGCTTTTTTGTAGCCCCCTTCAGATCCTGGACGGCCACGAGAAGGTCACCTCAGAGCCTCCTCTGCTCCAGACTGCACAGCCCCAACTCTTTCAGTCTGTCCTCACAGCAGTGCTGCTGCAGCCCTCTGAGCATCCTCATGGCCCTTCTCTGGACACACTCCAGCATCTCCACAGCCCTCCTGCAATAGGGGCTCCAGAACTGCATGCAGGACTCCAGGTGGGGTCTCACCAGCAGAGCAGAGCAGAGAGGGAGAATCACCTCCCTGGCCCTGCTGGCCACACTTCTGCTGCTGCAGCCCAGGCTCTGCTTGGCTTTCTGGGCTGCAAGTGCACACTGCTGGCTCATGTTGAGCTTTTCACTCACCAGCACCCCCAAGTCCCTCTCCTCAGGATTGCTTTCCAGCCAGTCACTTCCAAGCCTATAGTTGTGCTTGGGATTGACTCGACCCAGATGCAGGACCTTGCACTTGGACATCTCTGGACATCTGAAGTATGTCCATCTCTGGACATATTTAAGGCCAGGCTGGATGTGGCTCTGAGCAATCAGATCTAGTGTGAGGTGTCCCTGCCCATGGCATGGGGGTTGGAGCTAGATGACCTTTGAGGTTCCTTTCAGCCCTGACAATTCCATGGCTCTATGATCTGGACACATCACCCCTATCAGATGTGTGCTCTCCACATGCCTGGCGCAATGCAGAGTGGACATCGATTCCACGTAGCAGCTGCCCAGTCGCAAGTGCCCATCACACCCAGCTGACAAATGAATGTGCCTGCAAAGGTGCCCACTGTTTGTGGGGCACTTAGCCCTGCACAGAAGTCCTGCCTGGCGAGCCAGACCTGCACAGGACATACTGCTCTGCAGACGCTCTGCTTGCGAACACATAACTGCGTGCGTGACGCGTGCTGGTAACGCACTGGAGCACAGGAGGCTTGATGACTCCTGCATTTGTCAGCTTCATCCTGGTTCACATTCATGCCAGCAGATGCCAGTCAAAAGTATGTTAATATCCCTGTTCACCACCACAGCTGATGACTCACGTTAGTCCTATCCCACTGGAGAGCCCTTGAGGGCCGATTCTGTCGCTTTTAGCAGTAGAATCCTCTCTCCTCTTTCAGCTCCACCTCCAGACCCCAGTGGCTATGATAAAAATAAATAAATTTCAAAATCAAATTCCATTTACCTGCTCCTGCTCCCAACCTGCTCAGAGCCAAAGGACAAAGATATAATTGTTCTCTTTCCTTTAATCTCCCTGTTCAGGAGAGCTCCAGGTTCACAGCACAGTGCTGAGCAATGCCAATTGTCTGTGCTCAAAGCTCTGGAGAAGCTGAAGGTGCCTCAGCATTTGCTGAACATCAGACCCTTCCCAAGAGCTGTTTGCTGAAGTGGGAACTTGCTGATTCCACCCATGCAAGTGAAATAACCCTGGGGAGAGAGCTCTTTCTTGATGGAAGCTTTTCTGTCTCTTTTTACAGCAACTTCACCAGTTTTGCAGGCACTTCAGGAGATCCTTCAGGCATACTGGTGGGCGTTCGTTGCTTTGTCTCTGTCAGGGACAGTGCCCACTGCCAAGCTAAGAGAAGCCTTCAGGAAGCTCAATATTCTTTAAGAGTTAAGGACCTTATTTCCACCAAACAACTCAGCCTATTCATCCTTAGGGCTCAGTGCTGTCCAAGCTTGCTTCCTCCTTGTTGAGGAGGAACAATTTCAGGCCTCTGCCACAGGACCCTGAAGGAAGGCTGTAGCCAGGTGGTTCCTCTGCCAGGCAACCAGCAACAGAAGAAGGGGACACAGTCTCAAGTTGTGGCAGGGAAGGTCTAGGCTGGATGTTAGGAGGAAGTTTTTGTCAGAGATGTTGATCGGCATTGGAATGAGCTGCCCAGGGAGGTGGTGGAGTCACCATCCCTGCAGGTGTTCAAGCAAAGTCTGGATGAGGCACTTAGTGCCATGGTCTGGTTGACTGAATAAAGCTGGGTGCTAGGTTGGACTGGATGGTCTTGGAGGTCTCTTCCAACCTGGTTGATTCTATGATTCTATTCTTGTGCTCATTTCCCACCAGTGCCACCTTGAATATATATCACATATTTAAGAGCACTTACAATGATGGTGTAAGTGTGAGTTGCTGTCCAGCCACAGTGTAACACAGCTCTCCACTGGAACATGGGAAAGGCTTGGACCACAGCACAGCCAACAGCTAGACCAGCAAATCATGACCAGCTCAGACATATCCACTTTATATTGCTAAGGACTCACTTTAATGGGCAGGGATGTGTGTCTTGAAGAGAAACAGCACAAAGAGTCTGAGTTCTCCTGTTAACCTCAGCATCTGTTTAGCACATCATGAGAAGCCACTACTGTTGTGCAGCAGCCCACTCTACAATCCAGCAGGGAGGATGTCCAGAGAAGTGCCCTCTGTCCCTGGAGGTGTTGAAGCAAGGCCTGGATCAGGCACTTAGTGCCATGGTCTAGTTGATTGGCCAGGGCTGGGTGCTAGGTTGGACTGGATGATCTTGGAGGTCTCTTCCAACCTGGTTGATTCTATGATTCTATGGTCCCTTAGGGCAACCAAAATGAGGGTGTGTTTGCCCTCCAGCCCAGGCATGAGAGAAGCTGCTGAGTAGCCAAATGTTTGGAACACTAAATTTGGAGCTTCTGTTGAAACTAAGAAAAATACCTGTTTTAACTTCTAGGCAGTGAGTGCCTTGGGAAGCAAACCCATTCCCACCTACTCCATCAACTATGGCCTCAACACTCTTGCCTTTAGCTGCTGTGAGCAGACCTCTGCTGAGTGACATCACCTCACCAACTCTGCCCCTTCCCCTGAAACCTGTCCCAGCACCCTTGGGGAAGAGGGAGCAGATGTTCCATCACACATCACAGCACAGCAACGTGGTGCGAGCCAGGGAGCCAAGGTGGAGTCCACACTCCAGTGAAGCTGCAGGATGGATCCTGGTAGACAGAATGCAATTAACCAAATCATCTTTTACTCATGACACAAAGCTTTTGAAATAGTAACAAGACTTAGCACATACACAGCATTATGCATGTTCAAAGCACAAGTGGCACTGCTTATGCCAAAAATGTTTGAACTTCCAATAATTAATAATGAGCAGAGAAACTGCAGAGCTGGCAGGATTTTTTTTTCCCCCAGCTTTAATTCACAGCAGTGCTTTTGGGTTTGGGTTTTTCTTCTTTTCCCAAGAAAACTTCCTTCTGTCTTCTGCAGATCCCAGCTTTCCTCCCAAAGCTCTGTCAAGAAATAATACTCATGTTAAAAAGGCCATTCCCATAAGAAGAGAAGGCTGCAGACTGAAAGAGTTGGGACTGTTCAGTCTGGGGAAGAGGAAGCTCTGAGGTGACCTTATTGACCCTTCTAGGATCTGAAGGGGCCTACAAAAAAAGCTGGGGAGGGACTTTTGAGGCTCTCAGGGAGTGACAGGACTGGGGGGAATGGAGCAAAGCTGGAGGTGGGGAGAGTCAGAGAGGACATGAGGAGGAAGTTGTTGAGCAGGAGAGTGGTGAGAGGCTGGAATGGGTTGCCCAGGGAGGTGGTTGAAGCCCCATGGCTGGAGGTGTTTAAGGCCAGGCTGGCTGAGGCTGTGTGCAGCCTGCTCTAGGGTAGGGTGTCCCTGGCCATGGCAGGGGGGTTGGAACTGGCTGCTCCTTGTGGTCCCTTCCAACCCTGCCTGATTCTGTGATTCTATAATTCTATGATTCTAAGCAGGTGATGCTTCAAGGAGACCACTTTCTCAGACTTAGTGGATCTAACTAAATTAGGCACACACACAGCCACTCACACCTAGATTTTATATGATAGAATGGTTGGAAGTAATAGAATCAAACAGGTTGGAAGAGACCTCCAAGATCATCCAGTCCAACCTAGCACCCAGCCCTGGCCAATCAACCAGACCATGGCACTAAGTGCCTCAGCCAGGCTTTGCTTCAACACCTCCAGGGACAGCAACTCCACCACCTCCCTGGGCAGCCCATTCCAGCCTCTCACCACTCTCATGCTTAAGAACTTCCTCCTCACATCCAGCCTGAACCTACCCACCTCCAGCTTCGCTCCATTCCCCCTGGTGAAGGGCCCCAAACCCCTGTTAGATGGTCAAAATGGACACACTGATGAGGAGAGCTTGAGATTTAACCTCCCTGTGCACATCTTGTCTGCAAACCCATGCCTTCAGCTGCACAATGTGGGAAAGGGAACTTGCTCACAGAGGAGCTTGCTCCATAGCCAAATGGAAGCCATGAGCCCTGGATCTCTGAGCCTGCCTGAGCCTGGGCTGAACAGCCAACTCTCACTGGAGCAGCTGGGGGAGCCTGGGATGTTTTTTCATCAGAACAGGAGGCATTGTGGTGGTGTGGGGGGGAATTAAACAGTGTCTCTGGACAACTCTTGGAGCCGGAATTCGTTTCCCTCACTCTGTTCTCCTAAAGCATCAACAACGGCCAAGGTTTGGAGTGCTGGTGGCACATTGGCCAGCTCAGCAGAGCTCCAGGAGTGCTGGTGGCACATTGGCCAGCTCAGCAGAGCTCCAGGGCCTGTTTCTCATTTGTATATTTACATAAATTTCCATGTGGCTTGGAAAACCAGTGGAGAGAGGCAGCAATGTGATTTTGTCACTTTCCTTGGATTTGAGGGCTTTTCCTGCAAGCAGCTGAGCTCTCTCTGCACTCCCTGCCTTGCTCTGCACAAGAGCCCAAACCTTGACTTTGAATTAGGCACATGCTCAAGTGTCTGGGGCTGGCGTGCTGAGCCCTCTCAGCTCTCACAGAAGCAGCCCAGGGTGATGGCAAGAGCACAGGCATGATTTAACAGCTGGATACATCATCTTAGAGATGCTAAAGGGATAGGAACCTTGGAAACAGGCTGGGATGAGGAGTGAAACTGCTGGAGGAATAGATTGGGCCACGGTGCAGAGGCAGGTAGGTGTCTTGTTGAGATGCAGTTCATGCCAAGGCACTGGACATGCATAGCAAGAAGGCTGCAGCCATGCCTTGGTCTGGCAGAGTGCACCTGTGTGCATACACAGACATCACGTACCCTACACACACACCAGGCTGGTTGCTTCTTCCTCTTCCTCCTTCAGCCTGTTTTTCCTCACAGGGAGCCGGAAGGAGAAGCTGCAGCATCCTTCAGCATCCCAAAACCACCTTCCAGACACAGAAACAGGTTGGCCCTCAACCTCCTTCAGGCAGGGATGCAGAAGAAAAGGCAACTTGAGGCTTTCTGTCTGTAGGGAGGGAAGAGAGATGCAGTCAGTACCCTGACATCTGTTATCTATTTATTTATCACTAAAATCCAGGGAAACAAACAAAAACTCCACTCAACCAAGGCACTATCCAGGCATCAACTTCACTTTAAACACTTCTTCTAGGTGCAAATAAAATGGGTGAGCTGCTTGAACTTCCCTCTGGGCAAGATCTTGGTGGGGTTAAAGGTTTTTTGACCCCCTCCTTGTCCAAGTTTCTTTCCATCTCCAGCTCAGAGCTGGAGGGGAGGCTGACTCATTTGCTTAAAAATAAAAACACTGCTATCTAAACTTTAATGGCTTTGTTTCCCATTGCTGCAGGCAGTGGTTCATATGCATTCCAAGCAGCACTTTGACTGCAAATGTAGCGGTTTGGAAGCTATTCCACCTGAAAAACAATATCTTTCATCTCTCTGCCTTGCGCTGTTGGGGGCTGGGAGCACACCCATCCTGGCTCCAGCAGATGCTAGGAGGTGGTGGAGTGGAAAAGGAGGTGTTTCTCCAAGGATGAGCCTGGCTGCAGACTACCTCTGCCATTGTTGGAGTACCCAAAGGGTCCTGCAGGTAAGCTGAGGATGGGGAGCAGTGAGATGCCTATGGTGGGGGGTTGGAACTAGATGAACTTTGAGGTCCCTTCCAACCTAAACCATTCTATGATTCTATGTGCTGCAAGTGCTGTTGAGCAAAGCTTCAGCCTGTGCTGGAAGAGGAAGGATTTGAAATGTTGGGGTAGGGGTTGATGTGAAACCTTGTTGCATCCAGGACCTACTGAGGGGCCAGACCAGTGCTGGCAGAGATGCTGTTCTCCTGACTAGAATAGAATCATCCAGTCCATCCTCCAAGATCATCCAGTCCAGCCTAGCACCCAGCCCTGGCCAATCAACCTGACCATGGCACTAAGTGCCCCAGCCAGGCTTTGAATGCCTCCAGGGACAGCAACTCCACCACCTCCCTGGGCAGCCCATTCCAATGCCAATCACTCTCTCTGACAACAACTTCCTCCTAACATCCAGCCTAGACCTCCTCCGGCACAACCTGAGACTGTGTCCCCTTCTTCTGTTGCTGGTTGTCTGGCAGAAGAGCCCAACCCCACCTGGCTACAGCCTCCCTTCAGGTACTTGTAGACAGCACTGAGGTCTGCCCTGAGCCTCCTCTTCTGCAGGCTGCACACCCCCAACTCTCTCAGCCTCTCCTCACATAGATGTGCTCCAGGCCCCTCACCAGCCTTGCTGCCCTTCTCTGGACACCTTCCAGTATCTCAACATCTCTCTTGAATTGAGGAGCCCAGGGCTGGACACAGCAGTCAAGGTGTGGCCTGAGCAGTGCTGAGTACAGGGACAGAATAACCTCCCTTGTCCTACTGGCCACACTGTTCCTGAGCCAGGCCAGGATGCCATTGGCTCTCTTGCCCACCTGGGCACACTGCTGGCTCCTGTTCAGCTACTCTCTACCAGCACCCCCAGGTGCCTTTCTGCCTAGCTGCTCTCAGCCACTCTGTCCCCAAGATGAAGACATCCTACTCCCTAGCATTTGCTGCCCAGAAGCTCCTCTGAACAGCCAGAGCAAGCCTTTGGCTGTATCAGGCACTGATGTACATGCCCAGTTGAATCTCACGAGCCTGGGGAGCAATGTCTGAACAGAGGGCACAGCTGGAGCTCAAAGTTGGTCTACTAAGCAGCACACACACACTGTACTGGGACCAGCTGCACTCTGGCAGCCCTCACTGAAGTCACCTCCATGACATTTTCACCACTGTCATCACCTTTGGATGATCTGGGCAGCTGTGTTAGGCACATATGCTGTCATCTGCCCAAAGGTTGCAGCTTTGTGGTGCTGCAGAGCCACAGCAGACTTCGAAATGCCCCTGAGCCAACCTGCAGGGCACATGTGCCTGCTCACAAATGGGTATATATTGCCCAAATCCCACATGGACTATGGATTTGTCTTTGTGCAAGAGAACAGACATGGAAAGGTCTGGGATAGGTGGTTTACAGTTTCACAGGTTGCACTGGGTTGGAAGAAAGACTCAAAAGTCATCTTGTCCAACTCCCCTGCAGGCAACAGGGGCTCCTCTGACTAGATCAGGCTGTCCAGGGCCACATCAGATCTGATCTTGAAGGCCTCCATGGATCAGGCCTCAATCACATCCCTGAACAACCTGTTCCAGTATTTCACCACTCTCATTGTACAGTCATTCCTCTTAATGTCCAACCTAGATCTCCCCTGTCCCAGTTTCAAACTACTGCCCCTTGTCCTATCACCACAAACCCTTCTGAACAGTCCCTTCCCAGCCTTCCTGTAGGTCCCCTTCAGACACTGGGATGTAGCTATTGCACCTGGTGTAAGTCTCAGCCCTGTGCTCTAAAAGCAAAGTGTGTTTGTTGGTGGCCCTACTTCTGATGTTGAGCTGCTCACTTTGTTAGGGTCCTTCCTGTCTAAGCTTTGAATGCCAGCTGCCTGTGTCCCCCCTGCTCACACAGAACTCAGTGACAAGCTTCTCACCAGTTATACATGGTGGGATCTGCTTTAAAAAAGGACAGAGAGAGGAATCTCAGCTGGGGGGGTCACAAAGGGCTGGTCAGACAGCCAGTCCTCCGTGGGGGTAATGTATTCATCTCATGCACATAATGACTTGGTGGTGTTGCCCTAGCAACTAAAGCTCGGGGATGATGCAATCAAATTTGGGAAGGATGCGATCAGAAATGACAGGCAAGGGGAAACAAAAGGAAGCAAAGTTGCTGTGGCAGCTGGGATGCAGTGCTCGGCGTGCATCAGGGCTCTGAGACATTCTTCTGAGCAATTACACCAAAGATCACATTCTATTTGCCAGCTAATTACAGAACAGCACTCAGCGACTGCTGCCCAGCCCAGCCCTGCTCTCCCCACCTTGGTGAGGCCCAGGGAGTGGTGCTCTCATTAACCGGCCTGTGTTTGATCTGCTCTTACATTGCCACTTGGCATCTGCCCAGCACTAACCACTGTTTGGTTTATACCCCTTTTTGCATATTCCCTTCCCCAAATCATGACCCCCCTCCCACCCCGAGTGCTGCTGCTCCCCCTTGCCAGTTGCACATCCTTGTCTTCACTAGGATCTCTCCGAGGCAGAAGTGATGCTGATGAGCATCATAGAGCTCTGCTTGGAGCTGCATGTGTATGGCTGTGAGTGCTCAGCCAGCCTCTAACCCCACGGGTAACAGCCCCAGCAGGCCACTTATGCATCTCCTGAGGACTCATAACTCGATAACAAAAGGCTTAAATAGCATTCAGGTCTTCACTGCTTGAGCACAGCTGCCCAGATGTTCTGATGGCTTCACACTCTCACATGAGGATCAAGAGAACAATCCTTATGAGGAGCAGCTGAGGGAACTGGGGTTGTTTAGCCTGCAGAAAAGGTGGCTGGGGGGAGACCTCATACTCTGCATCTCCCTGAAAGGAGACTGGAGCCGGGTGGGGGATGGTTTCTTCTCCCAAGGAACTAGTGACAGGACAAGAGGAAACAGCCTCAAGTTGCACCACGGGAGGTTTAGATTGGATATTAAGATAATCTGTTAACCTGAAAGAGTGCTCAGGCATTGGAACAGGCTGCCCAGGGAGGTGATGGAGTCACCATGCCTGGAGGTGTTCAAAAAATGTCTGGATATGGCACTTTGGGACACTATTTGTTGGGCATGGTGGTGTTGGGTTGATGATGACACTTTGGTAGCCTCAGAGAGCTTTTCCAACCTTACTGGTTTTGTGGTTCTGTTCTATGATTTGATGTAGGATTCACTGTTGAGCCTTCAGCATGAAGCACCCCTGCACAGAACAGGGGGACATTGCCCACCCCTGTTTGCTGTCACTCCCATTGTTTTTGAAGGCATGACAAGACCAAGGTGCAAGATGTCTGCGAGCTCTCATAGCTCTCATTCAGGCTTGGCTTGTTGTTAGGAGGAAGTTCTTCACAGAGAGAGTGATTGGCATTGGAATGGGCTGCCCGGGGAGGTGGTGGAGGCACCATCCCTGGAGGTGTTCAAGAAAAGCCTGGATGAGGCACTCAGTGCCATGGTCTAGTTGACTGGCTAGGGCTGGGGGATAGGTTGGACTGGATGAGCTTGGAGGTCTCTTCCAACCTGGTTGATTCTATGAATCTATGATTCTACCTGCTTGGAGATACACCTCAGGGTTCTGCCCTTCTGCTCCTGGGAATAGTTGCCCTGGGGAAGAAATAGCAAGAAGTGGAAATAGAGGGAATAGGGACTTGCACTGTAAGTATTACTGATGATTCATAACCCTTTGCTCTCAGAATTTCAGGTTTCTTAACTCATCCCCACCTTGCATCCAGGAGCAAGTGGTTTGAAAAGGCTGAGGCTGGGGTGCAGCGAGCCCTGGCAAGTGTCTGCGGAGCACCGTGTGCCTGCAAAACACAGACAGCTCAACCCACCCTGGGATGAGGACAGCTGAGAAGGCAGCAAACATAAATGGGGGAGCTGCCACTGCCAGATGGGGCACGGAGAGCCGAACTGAATTTGAATTGCTTGCAGGCTTAGCAGCCAGGCAGAAAGAAATCATCCCAAATCCATCTAATGCAAACTAATGCTGGTCATTAGGAAGCAGGCTGGAAGAGCACTGCCTGCGTCGGGGAAAAGACAGTAGGAAAAAAGTTTCTGAGCAGGTTCCTGAGCCAAAATAGATCATCTCTGAACAATTTGCTCTTCATTTAACGTTTTCTCCAACCTGGGGAAGGGGAGGGTTGGTTTTGTTTCTTTTCTTTCCCTCACAAAGGACAAGCATGCCAGGATGCTCTCACTTGTGCTGCAGCCAGCTTTTTGGCAAGGCTGGGCAGAAAGCAAGGCTCGTGGCTGTCAGCAACGGGCTCAGACACTCAGCATCACTTAAAAGCAGAGTAGCCCTTCCCTCCAAACACGCATCAAGGGTAATATCTGTATTTGGGGTTGTGCAGCTCTGGAGTGGAAACCAAAACCATTCTGTCCGTGACTGGCACTGACCACAGCTCCCCTCCTCGCAGCCATTGCTGCCACAGCAGTGGTTTAACAAGAAACAAGTGCTTCCTGATAACTGTTTGTGACAAAAAATAAACAAATCAATAATTCCCTCTCAGCTGCAGCCCTTGGATGAGCTCTCCTGAGCCTCCTGGCTGCTAATGGAAGGCAGCGGCACGGCTGAAGGGACACTGTGCCATTATAAAGTTATCCTGCAGAAATAACCTGCTTTTCCCCCAAACAGCCCCTTTGATTATTCAGAATGCTTTCAGCATCAGGGCTCTTTCCAAATGCCTTTCCACATTTGCTGTTCAGTACTTCACTAGACAGGAAGGTTTGATAGCACTGCCTGTTGGCCATCAGCTGCCATAGAGCTGCTCTTACTGAAGGCTGACAAGGAAAAGAACCTGGGCACAGGAATTGTTCTGCTCACAGCCTAAACCCTACTCATGTGGATGAGCTGTGTTCAGTTTGGGAGCTCTCTCCCCAAGAAGGGCATTGAGATGCTAGGGCAGGTCCAGAGAAGGACAACAAAACTGGGGAAGGGTCTAGAGAACAGGGCTGGTGAGGAGCAGCTGAGGAAACTGCTCCTCTGTGGGGGTGTTTACTGAGGGGGTATTTAGCCTGGAGAAAAGGAGGCAGAAGGGAGACCTCATTGCTCTCTACAACTCCCTTAAAAGAGTTTGGAGTGAAATGGGAATTGGTCTCTTCTCCCCAGTAACAAGTGATAGGACAAGAGAAAACAGCACAGTGTTATGGGTTGGAAGGGACATTGAAAGATCATAGAATGGCTTAGGTTGGAGGGCACCTCAAAGCTCATCCAGTTCCAACCCCCTGCCATAGGCAGGAACACCACCCACTAGAACAGGTATCTCAAGTCCTCATCCAACCTGGCCTTGAACACCTCCAGGGAGAGAGCAGCCACAAAGTCCTTGGGCAACCTGTTTCAGTTTTTCACTACTGTCACTGTAAAGAACTTCTTCCTAACATCCAGTTTCAATCTCCCCTCTGCCAGTTTAAACCCATTCCTCCTCATCCTGGCTTCACAAGTCCATCCAGTCCAACTTGCCTGCCAGAG
Organism: Pogoniulus pusillus; assembly: GCF_015220805.1. Lineage (NCBI taxonomy): Eukaryota > Metazoa > Chordata > Aves > Piciformes > Lybiidae > Pogoniulus > Pogoniulus pusillus. Next base: position 5,091,483 of record NC_087298.1, on the reverse strand, counting down.
CAGGATCACCTAGAGTAGGTCACACATGAGCACAAGTGCCTCCAGTTGCTTCAGTGGCCTCAAGTTGCACCAAGAGAAGTTTAGGTTGGGCATTAGAAGAAATTTCTTCACTGTATCAGGCTCCCCAGGGAGGTGGTTGAATCCCTAAACCTGGAAGAGTTGAAAAGAGGCAGAGATGTGGTGCTGAGAGGCATGATTTAGCACCAGCCTTGGAAGAGTTACATGCTGGTTCTACTAGGATGATTCTGTGATTCATGATGGGGTCAAGAATGGCTGGGAGGGCTGAATACTCACCCCAAAGTCTGGTGTCTCAAAGTAATTGAGAGTCTTGAGGGGAAAACTCAGAAATCACTGGAAAATGCTGATGGAACTTTGCAAAACCTTGGCTAAGACACAGCTCATCCTTTGGTGGGAACTGCCAGATTCCTTCAGCAGTCACCTCCAGCACCTCCAACCTTCAGACAACATCAAAGGGTGGTTCATCCATAGCTGGAATATTTGAAGCCCTCCTGTGTGTGACAGGAGGCAGGAGCACCAGCTCAAGGGCACTGTAGCCAGCTCACAGGGTACTGGGGTTTTGAGAAAGAAGTATTCAAAACTCCCAAGGCTTTTCTGGCTGAAATTACTCAGCAGGAGGTTTTTGCTTTCCTGAATCAAGATCAAAACTTTTTGTAAGTCTCCAAGTATCAATCCAGTGCAGGAACCTGCAGTGGACATGCAAAAAGCATCTCTTCTCTCCTCATGCTCACACAACTAATGAAGCTAGATAATTATAGGATCACAGAATCAGCCAGGTTGGAAGAGACCTCCAAGATCATCCAGTCCAACCTAGCACCCAGCCCTAGCCAGTCAACCAGACCATGGCACTAAGTGCCTTATCCAGGCTTTGCTTCAACACCTCCAGGGATGGTGACTCCACCACCTCCCTGGGCAGCCCATTCCAATGCCAATCACTCTCTCTGCCAACAACTTCCTCCCAACATCCAGCCTATACCTACCCTGGCACAACTTGAGACTGTGTCCTCTTGTTCTGTTGCTGGTTGCCTGAGAGAAGAGGCCACCCCCCACCTGGCTACAATGTCCCCCTCAGGTAGTTGTAGACAGCACTGAGGTCTCCCCTGAGGATGGGAGATTTTGGAAGCAAGAGCTTTCCAGAAGAGTCTGTATTTCTCTGTAGGACTGTTAGAAAATCACCCCCTGCTGCTGCTCTCCACGGGCTTTAGATTGAGATTTCAATAAACTGTTAATTTTCCATAGCACCCCATCAACTGCACTCACATTAAATCCTGCAGCACTTTGCAGGCAGCTCCAGGGCAAAACAACCTGGGCTTTTGCCAAAAGAAAAGGGAACTCAGCAAAACTAAAGTTGCCTCATAGACCACCAGGCTGGACAAGACCATCTCTTCCCCTGCCCAGCCCCTCCTGTATCCTGAACCCAAGACATTCATCCTTTTTATCTGCCAGGGCTCACCTGATACCCCACCAGCTCTTGTGCTTTACACAGGTCTATTTGACCAGTATAGAAAGGTCTTGCTTTAAACTGGGTGAGCATTTCCTCACTACTGACCCAGCAGATAAGAACACTCTTGCCCACCCACCTCCTAAGGAAGGAAGAACCTGTGTGGTGCTGACAGACCTTCCTTTCCTATGTTCAATCTCAGCACCTCCATGGAGCAGCAGGCACTCAGCAGTTGTACCCTGCTTGATACTCCATCTCTGGAGCAAAGAGCAAACAACTATTCAGAGAAGAATGACCATAGAGAAGCCTCTCTCCATGTCACCAGTCCAACACTGGCCTCTGACAGCCCATGGAGAGGATGACAGCTGATGTAGACCCATTGGAGTTATGGGCATTACTTGGGCATTGGTGCAGCTGGAGCAGGAGTTGTTTCAGCAGGGGCTAAGGAAGCCAGTGAGGAGGATCATGAGGAGGATGGCTAACTTTTACTGAGGACCAGGGTGCTCTAATGCCTCTGCTTACATTCTCCCTCTTAAGAAATGCAAAGTCAGTGCCACTGGGGATGGACAGAGTCTGTTTCCCTGCCCGGAATGGCTGAGACTCCTAAGCCATTGGCACGCCATAGCTCCATGATTTTGTGCCCCTGAGTATCACAGCATCACAGTATTATTAGGATTGGAAGAGACCTCATAGATGATTAAGTCCAACCCTTTACCACAGAGCTCAAGGCCAGACCATGGCACCAAGTGCCACGTCCAGTCCTGTCTTGAACAGCTCCAGGGACGGCGACTCCACCACCTCCCCGGGCAGCCCATTCCAGTGTCCAATGACTCTCTCAGTGAAGAACTTTCTCCTCACCTCCAGCCTAAATCTCCCCTGGCACAGCCTGAGGCTGTGTCCTCTCGTTCTGGTGCTGGCCACCTGAGAGAAGAGAGTAGATGTGGCTAATTATGGATCTGCATTTCCAGAGAAGGGCTTTGCTCTCTTTTAAAGGCAACCAATTTTCTTCCTAGGTGTTTTGGTTTTCCTTCCTCTATCTGCACTTGTAGTTATTTCTGTCCTCTCTTGTACCATCTTTAGCCCACTTTAGAATCATTTGCAAATCACAGGAGTTGCAGGTGGCAGAAGCATCAGCAGCTTTTGCTGCTTTGCAGTACAAGGTATCATGAGTCCATCCAAGCAATCATAGAATCAAACAGGTTGGAAGAGACCTCCAAGATCAGCCAGTCCAACCTAACTCTCCAGCCCTGGTCAATCAACCAGACCATGGCACAAGTGCCTTATCCAGCCCTTGCTTGAACACCTCCAGGGATGGCAACTCCACCACCTCCCTGGGCAGCCCATTCCAATGCCAATCACTCTCTCTGACAACAACTTCTTCCTCACATCCAGCCTAGACCTCTCCTGCCACAACCTGGGACAGTGTCCCCTTGTTCTGTTGCTGCTTGTCTGGCAGAAGAGACCAACCCCACCTGGCTACAGCCTCCCTTCAGGTAGTTGTAGACAGCAATGAGCTCTGCCCTGAGCCTTCTCTTCTGCAGGCTGCACACCCCCAGCTCCCTCAGCCTCTCCTCATAGGATTTGTGCTCCAGGCCTCTCACCAGCTTTGTCGCCCTCCTCTGGACATGTTCCAGTACCTCAACATCTCTCTTGAATTGAGGGGCCCAGAACTGGACACAGCACTCAAGGTGTGGCCTGAGCAGTGCTGAGTACAGGGGCAGAATAACCTCCCTTGTCCTGCTGGTCACACTGTTCCTGATTCAGGCCAGGATGCCATTGGCTCTCTTGGCCACCTGGGCACACTGCTGGCTCATGTTCAGCTGCTCTCTACCAGTACCCCACCTGCATGTTAGCACACAATGAACTGCACACCAGGAGAACCCATCGAGGCTCTTGGTGGGGAAAGAGTTAATATGTTTATCTTGTATGAGGGAGATTGAAGCCAGTCTGGGCTCAGCTGGAGTGAATCACTTTATCAGGAGAGGTTATGAGAACAAGAAACTCTTAAAAGACTCTCTGGCAGAGCGTAGAGCTGGTGGGGAGTTGTGTTGTTTGGACCTGGCAGCAGGCAGTTGTTGTGAAGGTCTCTGTTGATCTTTTCTAGGGGGCACAATGCAGTGCTTGGTGTTCACCCCTAAAGCTGAATTTTTGAAGGCAGTGATACAGAGAAAAGACTTTGCAGTCATGCAAAACTTCTGATGTTGTTCTGACTGGGAATAGCTGAAAATCTCCATGATCTTCCCACTACAGGAGTAGCAAATAAGAAGTACTTTATATTTTTTTTTGTAATTTTGATAATATGTAGGAGTTTTCATTTTTTACCCCAAAGTAGTTAATGAAATGCTCCATATAAATCTGTGACTCCAGCACCTCCCTGGGCAGCCCATTCCAATGCAAATCACTCTCTCTGCCAACAACTTCATCCTAACATCCAGCCTAGACCTACCCTGCCACAACTTGAGACTGTGTCCCCTTGTTCTATTGCTGTGCTGGGGGCACCAGAACTGGAGGCAGTCCTGAAGGTGTGGTCTAAACAGAGCAAGCACTGAAGGTGTGGTCTGAACAGAGCAGAGCAGAAGGGCACAAACCCCTTCCCTGTCCTGCTGCTCTCACTGCTTTTGATGCTGCCCAGCACACAGCTACTTTCTGGGCTGCCATCGACCATTGCCAGCTCATGTTGAGTGTCCTTCTCCTCCAGACTGCTCTCGAGCCACTCCTTTATGTGCAGGCTCAGGCTCCGAAGCTCCAACATTTTGGTTGAGTTTTGGTTTGCCATCATGCCTGTTATTTTGGGACTGATTTCACAGTATCACAGTATCACAGTATCACAGTATTATCAGGGTTGGAAGAGACCTCACAGATCATCGAGTCCAACCCTTTAGCACAGAGCTCAAGGCCAGACCATGGCACCAAGTGCCACGTCCAGTCCTGCCTTGAACAGCTCCAGGGACGGCGACTCCACCACCTCCCCGGGCAGCCCATTCCAGTGTCCAATGACTCTCTCAGGGAAGAACTTTCTCCTCACCTCCAGACTAAATCTCCCCTGGCACAGCCTGAGGCTGTGTCCTCTCGTTCTGGTGCTGGCCACCTGAGAGAAGAGAGCAACCTCCTCCTGGCCACAACCACCCCTCAGGTAGTTGCAGACAGCAATAAGGTCTCCCCTGAGCCTCCTCTTCTCCAGGCTAACCAATCCCAGCTCCCTCAGCCTCTCCTCGTAGGGCTGTGCTCAAGGCCTCTCCCCAGCCTTGTCACCCTTCTCTGGACATGCTCAAGCATTGCTTTTCACCTCCCCCTTCTTCCTTTTTTTCTTGCTATGCCAGGGGTGGGGAAAAACAAACCAAGGAAGAAGAAAAAAGGCTTAAACATATTTTGTGGTTAAACCACCTTTCTTTTTTTTTTTTTTTTTTTTTCCATGTCTCCTGGTTCCCACTGGGCTGAAAAGCAATAAAAAGTCAGGAAGAAGTATGGGCTCCCCTCTCAGCTTTGTCATGTGGATGAATAGCACAGTAAAAACCGCTGAATGCTATCGGTTAAAACGAACTCGCTGCTCTTCCAAGTACATTTTGCAATGCTCTGATGCCAAGGGGCTGGGGGAGGGAGGAAGGCTTGGGGTGGTGGTGGTTTGGGGGGAGAGATCAGATGGTGAAAAACCTCTCCCAGAGATAGATCCTTTCTGGGGCTAAAGATTTTTTTGCAGTGAACAAGAAATTCTGGTTGTAATCACTCTACCCACAGCAACATTTCCAAGCGTCCCTCGCCTTGCCCTCATCCCCTCCACTCCCACCCCCACCCCACCTCCCCCCCTCGCTTTTCTGCTGCCCTGAAATAAATCTCAAGGTAATGTAAGTTGCAGCAAAGCTATCTTTGAGCATCTTGGAGGCTCTGTCAATAAGGGGCCAGGCAAGTAGTGGTGGAGTGCAAAGATCCTCTTATTATCTCGCTTCACAGCCCTTCCTGGGCATTTCTCTCCCTTGTGTTCCTCATCAGGTCCCCGATCATGCTGATAAGGGAGGAGAGGTAGAAAGAAAACGTGGGAGGGGAAGCAGCAAAAGTAGACAACAGGACCTTGCTCTATTTCACAGGTTCACCTGGAAAATACTGCGGTCTGGAATGCTAATATCTAATGGCAGATAAAAGCAGACAAGCAATTGCTGAAGACTTTCCTATTAAGATCCTCTGATACTTAGAAATCACTCGGTACTGGGGGGGAGGGGGGGGGCTGATCTCCTATTGTCGAGCAAGCTGAAAGCAGTTCACTCCAGGAGAAAGCAGGCTCCATTGTGTAAGATCCCTTTCCAGCAGCAATGGCCAGAGTGGAGTTTGCAATGAAATGAGGCTTTTTTTCCTCCCCCCTTCCTCCTCCCTTTTTAATTTTTCCTTTTTTAATGATTTCTTTTAAAGCCAACTTCTGAAAAACCAAACCTTCCCAAAAAACATCTCTGCCCTGATAAGATGGTTTCGCCTGGCCAAAAGGGATATCTGGCTAAACCCTCTTACAAGGGGAAAGAGACCTCAGAAGAGCAGGAGATTATCCAGGACTATGGAGTGCCTGATGCTCAGGCCACTCTGATGGCCTGGATGCTGGAAAAGCTCTGTCAGGTTGATTGAGAGCAGGGATTTGGATCTCAGTCCCTCAGACAGCCTCAGAAACCTCAACAGACAAGTGCTCTGGAAAGGACAAGCTTGTCAGTGGGCTCAGGTTCATAATCATAGGATGTCAGAGGCTGAAAGGGACCTCCAAAGATCATCTGGTCCAGCCCCCTTGCCAGAGCAGGATCATCCAGAGCAGATCACACTGGAACACATCCAGTTGGTCCTTGAATATCTCCAGAGAGGGAGACCTCACAACCTCCCTGGGCCCTGTGCCAGTGCTCTGTCACCCTCACAGGGAAAAAAATCTTCCTCAGGTTCACATGGAACCTCCTGTGCCTCAGCTTCCACCCAGTGCCCCTTGCCCTGTCACTGGGCATCACCCAGCAGAGCCTGGCTCCAGCCTCCTGGCACTCACCTGCACAGATCTATACACATGAATGAGGTCACCTCTCAGTCTCCTCTCCAAGCTCCAAGCCCCAGCTCCCTCAGGCTCTCCTCATAAGGAAGATGTTCAACTTCCTTAATGCGATGACATTTAAATTTTAACCAGCTTTAGAGACTGGAGAATTACTCTTCTGTCCAGACCTACCCAAGTTCTCCTTCTGCTCTACTCTGGCCTAGTAAGATCACATCTGGTGTATTGTGTCCAGTTCTGGGCACCCCAGTTCAAGATGAACAGGGATATACTAGAGAGTGTCCAATGAAGGCTGTGAGGATGCTGAGGGTAGTGAAGCATCTGTCTGATGAGGAAAGGCTGAGACACCTGGGACTGGTTAGCCTGGAGAAAAGAAGACTGAGAAGGGATCATATTAATGTTTACAAATATCTGAAAGGGGCTGTCAAGAAGAAGGGACCAGGTTCTTTTGGTGCCCTGTGATAGGAGAAAGGGCAATGGGCACAAACCAGAACACAGCAAGTTCCACCTCCAGAGGAGGAAAAACTTCTTTACTGTGAGGGTGCTGGAACCCTGGAGCAGGCTGCCCAGAGAGGCTGTGGAGTCTCCTTCTCTGGAGATCTTCAAGACCATCTGAAGGTGTTCCTGCCCTAGGTGACCCTGCTTTGGCAGAGGGGTTGGATTGATGATCTCCAGGCCTCTCTTCCAGTCCCTACCATTCTATGGTTTTAGGTCCTCTCCCTTCTTTTGTCTTTGTTTCCAGTTCCTGTAGAAGCAGCCTGTATGAGCACCTGTTTCTAAGACAAAAAGAGCCTCCAGCAAGTGTAAATCCAATTGTCTTATAGACATGCCACTGGAGCTGTGGAAAGGATCTGGATACAGACTCACTGCTGCCTGAACAACAGCTTTAACTCTGGAAGCTGTGGCCCAGCCTCAGACTACAGTAGAAGCCAAGAGCAGCCTGCCTCATGGAGACAAGGGGTCTCTCTCAGTCAAGAAGCTGGTGGAACTGGGGGGGGTCCTGGACAGAGAGGCACCTTGCTGTACTGTGGCACTGGATGCCACACAGAACAGCTGGTACAGGAGGAGGTGAAAGGAGCTGACCCTCCCCTTGACAGCTCTTAAATAGGAGACACCATAAAGGAAGGATGTAGTGAGGTCCTCAGCCACCACTGAACAAAACAACAGCTTGAAGGGCTCTTTGAAGGGTCCAGGTCCTGCTCAAAGAAGGTCTAACTTGAATTAGGCTGCTCTGGGCTGCTTGTGCAGTTCAGGTATAAGCATTTTCAGTGCTGGAGCTTCATCTAAGCTCTATTCAGACACCCTTCTTGTGAAAGTTTCTCCTTGTATCTAGCTGAAGTTTCCCTTGTTGCTTTCTGTGACCCATGTCACTCATCCTTTGGTGTGAGAAGAGCCTGGCTCTGATTACACTGAACATTGGGCAGCAGGAAAGGTCTGGCTTGTGGAACTTGGTGCTATGAAACATCCACAGAGAGCAAGGGCTCTGGAGGATTCAGAGAATGATAGACAGATAATGGACATCCACAGATAAGCGGATAAAATGCTTACAAGGGATATAATCCCTTCTGTTCCTGGTGATAAGCCAGCTGCTGACTGACAGAGGCAAGGAAGAAAACCCTTCTGGGAAGAATATTCCAAAAACCTGGTGAATTTAAGCCAAGGATACCTGCAGAAGTGGCTGTGGAAATCTCAGAGTCATTAGTTGTTATCTGTGGAAGCACCAGGAGATTGGAAAGGGTCATAGAATCATAGAGTCAGGCAGGATTGGAAAGGACCACAAAGATCAGCCAGTTCCAACCCCCCTGCCATGGCCAGGGACACCCTAACCTGGAGCAGGCTGCACACAGCCTCAGCCAGCCTGGCCTTAAACAACTCCAGCCATGGGGCCTGAACCACCTCCCTGGGCAACCCATTCCAGCCTCTCACCACTCTCATGCCCAACAACTTCCTCCTCACCTCCAGCCTGAACCTACCCACCTCCAGCTTTGCTTCATTTCTCCCAGTCCTGAGAGCCTAAAATGTCCCTCCCCAGCTTTTTTGTAGGCCCCCTTCAGATCCTGAAAGGCCACAACAATGCCTAACTTTGAAAATGGTGTTGGAAGCATGAGCAGAAGTAGGCAACTATTGGCCCACCAGTTTGACTTCGGTCCATGATAACAGGAGATGGATCCACCGCTCACAGCTATCTAGAAGGTGCCAAGAAGAAAAGTCTCAGTAACCATGGATTTGTCAAGGACACTCTTCTTCAGACATTCCTGTGACACACTGGAGTAATGGACTGAAAAAATAAGAGGTTGAGATTCAGCTGGGGCAGCCAGAAACTAATATGCCCAGGGATGATGGACTGCACAGGTGAGCTAGGCTGCAGTTCATCAGGAAAAAAAGAGCTCAGGTTTATTCTGTTCCACTAAATGAACACGAGTCAGTGACATGAAGCTGGTACAAGAATGGCAGACATCATCCCAGGCTGAACAAGAAGACAGCTGATGCAGAAGATGTGCATCGATCTTGGGGACCGGTGATGCCACAGCAGAGCTCCATGGCCAGAGCTGTTACCATGTGGGAAGACAGAACTGGGAGAATGGGATGGAGACCAAGGGAATGCAACAGAATTGATGAAAGCTGGAAGAATTTGTCCCCAAGGAAGGACACAATCTAGAAAAGCAGAAGGGAAGTGGGCCATCAGTTTGGGCAAGGCAAGGCATGCCTGTACCGGTTTGGAAGGAAGAAGTCAGTGACAGTTTCTTTTATGCCTTGGACTGCATTGAAAGCTTTAGCCAAAGGCAATGCCTGGGAAGGGCAGCTCAGAGGAGACCTGGGAGAAGAGATTGTCAGCCTTTCTGAGGATTGGTGGGGGGGTGTAAATAAAGCTTAGGATATACCCAGGCTCTGCGTCACTGGAAACTGCCCTGCGCAGCCCCTGGCATCTGCTGCTGCACTGCAAGGGGATAGCAGGCAGGCTGGGGAATGCTTCATGGAATGGCTTTCCTTTTGCTGCCTACACTGGCTTGACAGGAGGAGAGGGGAGTGCCAGGGCCCAGTGACAGTCTGCTGGGGTGGGATAACTGAGTTCTCACCCTTGTCAGCATCCCAGCTGCTGCTGGCTGCTCAGCAGCACCAGATGGGGAGGACAAGGAGGTTTAAGCAGAGAAGGAACCCTTGGCCTTGGATTCATTTGCTGCTTTTGGAGTCTTGTATTTTATTTATAAGGGCAGAGATCCCCCAGCACCACTCATGACTGCTACATCTTCCTGGTTTTCTAGGTCAGGAGGTGAAGAGGCACAGAAGAAGACATTCAGCATTCTGGCAGCAAGCCCCAAAGCAGCATCCCCACCAGAGAGCAGCAGGCAGGAGGGCAAAGTCCTGTTGGGACCATCCCAAATGGACCTCCAAAATCTGAACAGGGAAGTCTGAGGCTGCAAGCAGTCTGCATAGAGCTGAGCCATCCTGGAGACCTTCTTCAATGAGTGTCTAGGGGGAAATAACTTTTTCTTCCCCTTTGCAGAATCACTGTTTGATAGAGAAAGAGGAGCATGTAATAGCTACTGTGAGATGGGCACAGGCCCAGGAGAGGAGTGCAGAGAGGGCCCAGCTCTCCCTTGCTCCTCAGCCTGCTGGTAGGACCAGTGCCAGACAGCCCCGTGCTGCTTCCAAGAGCCAGGCAGCAGAAAATGATTCATGTCAAGTGAGTGCAAAATGGTGTGCAGACAGTCAGCCTCCCATTGTCTGTGTCCTTGGACAGCTGCCAAGCCCTGGTGCCTTGGCCAAGGATCGGGGAAGGAGCCCTGGTTGCTTGACATCTGCTCTACTCAAGCTACAGCAGAGAAGGCAACATGCTGGTCTCCTTCCCTCCCATCTGTGGTTGTGCTGGAGATGTCAGCAGGCTCTTCCCTTCTTCCCAAGGAGCCCTGACCTCCTGGTAGCAGCTGGCCAGCTCTGGCCATCCAGCAGGTTGCACCATGCTCTGATCTCCTGGTAGCAATTGGCCATCCTTGGTCATCCAGCAGATTGCACCATGCTTAAATCTTGATCCCAGCTGCTGGCATCCCACCACAAAACCCACCGTGGGTGTTTGTAATCAGCTTTTCAGCAGCATGAAATGCAGAAAGGAAAGGATTTATGGCTTGTGAGGAACTTTCTGCTCTCATGCCACTAGGCTAGTGAGCATGAGGCAGAGCTTGATCTCACCTGAGACTATGGGTGGAAAGCAGGAGAAACCTCTGGCAATCTTCAGAGCCTGTGTAAGAGAAGGAGAAGAGGTTTCTACATTAATTAAGGGCATAATATCCATACTGAGAGAGAAAATGGCTTGGAGCACACATAATGTATGCCATCCTAACATATGCTAAGTCATCAAAACCATGCCATGTTAAAAATATCCAGCATGCTTACAGTGACTATCAGCCCATCTTGTAGAGATGCTTGATCAAAGAAGACTTTCAGTCTCACTTAAAGAAATCCAGGAAAGATTCTGCTTTCTGTCACCCAAGGGCAAGTCCTGGCATCAAAAGAGATAACATCCGTGGCTCTAAAACACTGTGTGTACTTACCCAGTCTCTAAAGGCCATTTTTATGCTTTCAATCTTGGTTCCTTTTCAATACTCTTCTCCTTTTGGCTGTATTTTAGCAAATATATAAGGTTTGGCTACTGGAACATGCAGCTTCTGTAAAATATTTAATCAAAGTCCTTAATTGCAAGCTGTAAATGTAGTGCTGGTGACAGATTGTAAAGCCAGAAAGCATTTGGTCAACACACAACAGCTAACAAGAGTGTTTCATCAGAGAGGCAAAAAAATTGAGTAGTGCTTAGGACAGTATTTTAGCACAGAGAGGTGTTTTACTGTGAGAAAAGAAACCCTTCAGAAAAAGGAAGGACACAGAAATCACAGAATTAATGGCAGGGGCTGGAAGGGACCTCCAGAGATCATCCAGGGCAACCCCTTGCCGCAGCAGGATCACCCAGAGCAGATCACACAGGAACACATCCAGGTGGGTGTTGAATATCTCCAGAGAGGGAGACTCCATAACCTCTCTGGGCAGCCTGTTCCAGGGCTCTGCCACCCTCACAGGGGAAAAAAACCTCCTCATGTTTGTATGAAACTTCCTATGCCTCAGCTTCCACCATTGCCCCCTGTCCTGTCATCAGGCATCACCCAGCAGAGCCTGGCTCCAGCCTCCTGGCACTCACCCTGCACATCTTTATAACCACTGATGAGGTCACCTCTCAAGCTCCTCTTCTCCAAGCAGCACAGCCCCAGCTCCTCAGGCTCTCCTCATAACAGAGATGCTCCATTCCCTTCAGCATCTTTGTGTCTCTGTGCTGGATTCTCTCAAGCAATACTATGTCCTCCTTGAACTAAGAGGCCCAAAAGTGGACACAGTACTTCAGATGTGGCCTCACCAGGGCAGAGTAGAGGGGCAGAAGAACCTCTCTTGACCACAGCCCTTCTAATACACCCCAAGATAACATTGTCCCTCCTGGCCACAAGAGCACATTGCTTGTGTTGTCTGATCCACAAGGCATAGGAGAAAAAGCAGGCTGCTTTCTGGCTGGTTGCTTGGTTGGTTGTTTTATTCCATAGCTCATAGAATGGTTTGGATTGGAAAGAACCTTAAAGATCAGCCACTTTCAACCCTCCTGCCATGGGCAGGGACACCTTCCACTAACCCAGGTTGCTCAAGGCTGCATCCAACCTGGCCTTGAACACCTCCAGCAAGGGGACATCCACATCTGCATGGAGGCAATGGCAAGCACAAATCCAGGCAGGGCAGTGAGTGGCTGAGAGCAGCCCTGAGGAGAGGGATTTGGGAATGCTGCTGGATGAGAAGCTCAACAGGAGCCAGCAGTGTGCACTTGCAGCCCAGAAAGCCAAGCAGAGCCTGGGCTGCAGCAGCAGAAGTGTGGCCAGCAGGGCCAGGGAGGTGATTCTCCCCCTCTGCCTCACTCTGCTGAGACCCCACCTGGAGTACTGCATCGAGTTCTGGAGCCCCTGGGTCAAGAGGGATGTGGAGATGCTGGAGAGTGTCCAGAGCAGGGCCATGAGGATGCTCAGAGGGCTGCAGCAGCTCTGCTGTGAGCACAGACTGAAAGAGTTGGGGCTGTGTAGGCTGGAGCAGAGGAGGCACCCAGGTGACCTTCTTGTGGCCTTCCAGGATCTGAAGGGGGCTACAGAAAAGCTGGGGAGGGACTTTTCAGGATGTCAGGGAGTGCCAGGAGTGGGGGGAATGGAGGAAAGATGGAGGTGGGGAGGTTCAGGCTGGAGGTGAGGAGGAAGTTGTTGAGCATGAGAGTGGTGAGAGGCTGGAATGGGTTGCCCAGGGAGGTGGTTGAGGCCCCATGGCTGGAGGTGTTTAAGGCCAGCCTGGCTGAGGCTATGGGCAGCCTGCTCTAGGGTAGAGTGTCCCTGGGCATGGCAGGGGGATTGGAACTGGCTGCTCCTTGTGGCCCCTTCCAACCCTGCCTGATTCTGTGATTCTGTCAGTCTGTGAACCTCCCTGGGCAACCTGTGCCAGTGTCTCTCCACCCTCACTGTAAAGAATTCCTTCCTATTCTCCCGTCTAAATCTGCCCTCCTGAAGCTTCAATCCATTCCCTCTCATCCTATCACTTCTATGTAGGGAAAAAAAAAAAAAAGAATGAAATAAAATCTACTTTAAATCAGGCAAAAGAAGTGATCTGTCATCCTCACTGAAAAGAATTTGGTTTGGAAACACTTTCAAGACTTCAAACAAAAGCCAAGCAGGGACTGCAAAGCCATCTCTGGAAGATGTAAGTTCCTCCTGTTCAACTCATGTTCCCTCCTGTTGCTGCAAAGCTTGGGTGAGTCCTTAAACGTCTGAACTGACAAAGCTTCTCCCGAGATGTGCCGTGGAGAGGATGCTGCAGCTGTGCACAGCCACTCAGAGAGTAACCTCCCCTGCTGCAGCTGCCACACGGCTGCTGGGGCGCTTTATGTCTAAGCCAGCGTGGTCAGGCAGTGCTGCAGTCAGGGCTGCTGGAGGGAGCAGTGCCTGGAGCAGAGTGTTTCTATTAACTGGGGCATTAGGTCCTTGTCCAGAGGCATCTGGCAGCGCCTTGTTAAGGGAAAGCCTTTGGAAATGGTGTGGGCAGCAGGAGCAGGGAGGGGATCATGTCCCTGCACTCAGCAGTACTGTGGCCAGTTTTGGTCAGCACAGTACAGGAGGGACATTGAGGTGCTGGAGCAGTGCAGAGAAGGGCAATGAGGCTGGGGAGAGGTCTGGCAAACATCACCTATGAGGAGCAGCTGAGGGAGCTGGGGCAGTTTAGTCTGGAGAAGAGAAGGCTGAGAGGGGACCTTATCACCCTCCACAACTGCCTAAAAGGAGGTTGTAGTGAGGCTGGAGCTGGTCTCTTCTCCTGAATCACTAATGACAGGACAAGAGGAAATGGCCTCAAGTTGCATCAGGGGAGGTTTGGGTTGGATGTTGGAAGGAAGTTCCCATGCAGGTGGGATTGGCCTCCCAGACAACCAGAAACAGAACAAGGGGACACAGTCTCAAGTTGTGCCAGGGCAGGTCTAGGCTGGATGCTAGGAGGAAGTTGTTGCCAGAGAGAGTGATTGGCACTGGAACAAGCTGCCCAGGGATGTGGTAGAGTCACCATCCCTGGAGGGGTTTAAAAGGAGAGTGGATGTGGTGCTTGAGGCTATGGTCTGGTGATGAAGGCTGCTGGGATGAAGGTTGGACTGGCTGATCCTGGTGGTCCTTTCCAACCACAGTGATTCATAGTGATGAGATGTTGTGCTGAGGGACTTGGATTAGTCAAGGACTTGTCAGTGTGAAACTAAGGATTGGACTCGAGGAGCTTGAAGGGCTTTGCCAGTCTGAGGCAGACTGTGACTCTGTGAAAGGACAATAACTTCTTTAATGGCTGCTCAAGTTTAAGGCACGCTTTAAGAATTAATTAAATTAAGGTGACTATTCTGAGAGCTGGGAGAAGTTTACACATAAAAGAAAGGTTGCTTGGATTTACTGGAACCTGAATTTCAGTTCCTATTAAACCCTGATGAGACTCAAAGAGCCGTTCTGAAAATTGACTGAATCAAAGGAGGACTCTGAAGATGCTCTGAGAATTTTCCACAGCAAGAACAAAGGCAATTAGAAGTGTACTGCACAGGCACCCAACAGATTACATATTCATGAGCTGAAGACTAGGTCCTTCCTCCAACAAAGGGATCACAGCAGCCTGCTTTCTGATGAACGCTGTGTTACCCTTGCCGTGAAGCAATGGGGTCAGGTAGGGTCTGGAAAGTCTGAACTCATCTGAAAGCCACATATAGTTTCAAAACCTTACATGGCTGAGGGAGCTGAGGGTGTTTAGCCTGGAGAAGAGGAGGCTCAGGGGTGACCTCATTGCTGCCTACCTGAAGAGATGTTCATCTCAAGAGAGATGTTGAGGTATTGGAACAGGAGGGTGACAAAGCTGATGGGGGGCCTGGAGCACAACCCTGTGAGGAGAGGCTTAGAGAGCTGGGGGTGTGCAGCCTGCAGCAGAGGAGGCTCAGGGCTGATCTCATTGCTGTCTACAACTACCTGAAGGGAGGTTGTAGCCAGGTGGAGTTGGTCTCTTCTGCCAGGAAACCAGCAACAGAACAAGGGGACACAGTCTCAAGTTGTGCCAGGACAGGTCTAGGCTGGATGTTAGGAGGAAGTTGTTGTCAGAGAGAGTGATTGGCATTGGAATGGGCTGCCCAGGGAGGTGGTGGAGTCGCCATCCCTGGAGGCATTCAAGCAAAGCCTGGATGGGGCACTTAGTGCCATGATCTGGTTGGTTGGCCAGGGCTGAGTGTTAGATTGGACTGGATGAGCTTGGAGGTTTCTTCCAACTTGTTTGATTCTATGATTCTATGAGGGGAGAATTAGACTAGATAGAAGGAAGACATTTTTGACACTGAGGTGGTGAGACACTGGCCAAGGTTGCTCAGAGTGGTGGTAGATGCCACATCCCTGGAAACATTCCAGGTCAGGTTGTTTGGGTCTCTGAACAACCTGCTCTAGTTGCAAATGTCCCTGCTCACTGCAGAGGGATTGGACTAGAGGACCTTTAAAGGTCCTTTCCAACCCAAACCGTGATTCTATTTGTCCTGTGTTCTGCTTCAGGGTCCTCTCAGGTCTGGTTTGCAGGCAGGGCAATTGAGCACACTGACACACAAGAAGGGACAGCCACAGCAAGATCTCTGCCCAGTCTGCAGTGAAGCCATAAAATACCACTGCAACATTATATTTGCATTTTGAAGCTGATTTAAGGGCATATAAAAATGCTTTTATACTTCATGGTATCAAGATCTTTTGCAGCAAACACCAAAATGCTTAGAAGTATTTTCTTGGAGTGCAGAGCCCAAATGAATTCATGCCATGGAGCAGGATAGTCTGATACAAGACCTTTGATATTCTCAACTATGTCTTTCTTAAAGGCAGATCCATGAAGCTACAATGATGATGAAGGCATGGAACAACTCTGTTACGAGGAGAGCCAGAGGAGATGTGGCTGTGCTGCTGGGAGAAGAGAAGCCTGAGAGGTGACCTCAGTAATGGTTATAAATATGTAAAGATGAGTGCCAGGAGGCTGGAGCCAGGCTCTGCTGGGTGATGCCCAATGACAGCACAAGGGCCAATGGGTGGAAGCTGAGGCATAGGAAGTTTCATGTAAACATGAGGAGGATTTTTTCCCCTGTGAGGGTGACAGAGCCTTGAAACAGGCTGCCCAGGGGGTTGTGGAGTCTGCCTCTCTGGAGACATCTAACACCCACCTGGACGTGTTCCTGTGTGATCTGCTCTGGGTGATCCTGCTGTGGCAGGGCGATTGGACTGGTTAAGCTTTGGAGGTCACTTCCAGCCCCTGACATTCTGTGATTCAGTGATCCTGCCATGGTTTCTTTAAATAAGTGACTTAAATATTTGCACTGGCTTCAGAGGGTTTACTTAAGATTATTCACATCTCTTATTACTAGCTGGTTAGATTATCCCTGATATACCAAAACAGGATTTAGAAGACTCCCCCCCTGCCACACACACACACAAGCCAAGCCATGTCTGCGCCTTGTTTTTTATCTACCATTAAAACAAGATTACAACTCACTTTAGGAAAAAGGTACTTAGATCCCCTCCAAGGGTAAATTCACTCTTGCCATATATAATCTCTGTTGTAAAGTCTCCTCAGAGAGAAGTACAGAAGGAAGCGTAACCGGAATTATCGGCATTTATTGCTTACCATCTTCTCTGCTTCAGAGTTTGCTTTTTCTTTTCCTTGGCAATAAAACAGCCACAAGTCATTCACAGAAACTGTTGTGTTTGTTCTTTATTGAGGCAGCATTACAAGATGGGGTGAAGAGCAGCAGCACGATTTTGAACTGCCATAGAAAGGCTGTTTTAAGGATGGGACTCTCCCTGTGCATGCCACTTGTAGCAGTTGCTGAAGCGAAGCCCAGCAATTGGAGACATCGTAGAATCAGGCAGGGTTGGAAGGGAGCACAAGGAGCAGCCAGTTCCAACTCCCCTGCCATGCCCAGGGACACCCTACCCTAGAGCAGGCTGCACACAGCCTCAGCCAGCTTGGCCTCAAACACCTCCAGCCATGGGGCCTCAACCACCTCCCTGGGCAACCCATTCCAGCCTCTCACCACTCTCATGCTCAACAACTTCCTCCTCACCTCCATTCTAACTCTCCCCACCTCCAGCTTTGCTCCATTGCTCCCAGTCCTGCCACTCCCTGATATCCTGAATGGATGATGAATATGCCTTGTCCTTACGAACTTCCCAGATGCTATGGGTCCTTAGCAGCTGGTTCCACTCCACAGCTCAAGTACAGTGAGATGGGCTGAGGGCTGCAACAGTCCCTTGGCCCCCAGCCCTGAAAGAGCAGTAGTCCCTCATGGCATGTGGGTGCATGGGTCAGAAGTTGACAGTCATCGACCAGAGCACGTCAGAGGGTTGGAGTAGACTGGCAGGCAGCAGGCAAAGTACAACCAGTTAGAAAGATCTCATGTGGGTTCTTCCTTGTGGGTCAGCCCTGCACAGTGGAGCTGAACTCTCCAGACCACCTCTTCATGCACAGCCTTTCTCCATGTAGGTGCTGTGCCCGTCAATGTTTTAATGGCCTCTAGAAGGATTGAGAAGGTTTGCCACAGTGCCAGTAGCCCTCCATGCAAACTATCTATCCCACCAGGGTCCTTCTGATGTTTTCATCTTCCTTAGGCCATGAGGTCCACAAGGAAGCAGCAGCTGACCTTGCTTTTCAGGGTGCATGGGCCAGGAAAAAGCTTTGCCACAGGACACCTCTCAACTTTTAGGCTGTGCCTGGCAGTAGTGGCAGTGAAATGTGACTGATGTAGGTTTTGGGTTTATATCTGTGTGGTCAAAGAGGTTTAGGGGAGAAAACCATTGGCTGCAAGCCAAGTGCTTATGCAAGACCCTGCTTGTGTATTATTACTTTCCTCTCCCCTTGTGCTCTCTGTGCTTGCCTGCAAAACTCAGATGTTCTTCCCAGAGCTGCTGACAGAGTGAGTGCCTGCAGAAAGCTGCTGCTCCAGCACCACAGAGCCTCTGCATCCACCAGAGCACCACACATGCTCTGGCCAGGTGAGCATGTAGGGTGCTAGAGCTCCCAGACAGCAGGGTTGAAGTAGCAGCTCCCTGTTGTAGCAGCTCCCTGTTGTGTGCTGTTTGCATGTGCTGTTTGCAGAGGGTCTGCAAATGTTCCCCTTGGTGTCTGGGCACACGGCTTGTGGCTGAGCAGGTGGGCACAGTGGGGCAGGGGCTGCTGTGGGCTTGGTGCTCCTTGATTAGACCCAGCATGAAGGGCTGTTCTGCACGGTGCAGGATAAGCAGTGGGCGAGCTGCAGAGATCTGAGCTACCAGCTCGTGTCTCTGATCATATTTCTGAGAGATGCCAACAGAGGGCATCCGCTGCCAGGCGCCAGCAAAGTCCCTGCTGCAGCCCCTGTCTGGCTTCAGATCCAGAACATCCCAGGCTTTTTAACCCTCTCCCACCTGGGTGTCAGGCTAAGCGTTGTCAGAGGTTTTAAGCAGATGAGCTCTTTCAGTCCTTTAGAGAAAGGAGGAGGTGGGGAGGGGGAGGAGAACTAATCCTCAGCTGCAGTCTCTTGGTCGAGGCAGGACTTTGGTAATTAGTGTCTAAGGGCAGTCTCCACACAGCCAAAGTGAAGGTAGATGCTCTGTTCTCTGGAGCTGCAAACAAAATCAGAAGAGCTGCTGTGCAGGTGCTGGAGGAGAGCAGAAGATTTCCTGACACATGTCCTGCCTCGGATGGATTTAAATAATGAGTTTTATTTATAGGTGTTTATTCCTGGCATTTAATCTCCTTGTTTCACATCTCTTGTGGACAGTCAAAAAGAAATTGAACTTCTAAAGCCTGCTGCTCTCTCTGGTAAATGCATATTGATGTTTGGGCTGTGGATCAGGCTCACTCTGAACACACTGTCACTCTTAGTTTTGTTAAGACCTCACACCAAAACATCCAATGCATTCAAAGGTAGGCAGCCTGTTCCATGGAAAGCTGTGAATCCAGTTCTGACTGGGGCAGCAAAGGTCCCAAGGCATGGACTGGTGTTAGGCAGAGCTCATGTAAGGGTTAGGGATGGAAGAAGTTTCTTGAATAGCTTTAAGGACAGTGACTCCACCACAGCCCTGGGCAGCCTGCTTCAAAATGCCTGACCACTCTTTCAGGAAAGAGTGTTTCCAAATCTCCAACCTAAACCTCCCCTGGCACAATTCCAGGCCATTTCCTCTCCTCCTATCACACCTTGAGTGCTGTGACCAGGTCTGGGCCTCTCAATTCAAGAGAGATGTTGAGGTGCTGGAACATGTCTAGAGAAGGGCAATGAAGCTGCTGAGGGGCCTGGAGCACAGCCCTAGGAGGAGAGGCTGAGAGAGCTGGGGGTGTGCAGCCTGCAGAAGAGGAGGCTCAGGGCAGACCTCATTGCTGTCTACAACTACCTGAAGGGAGGCTGTAGCCAGGTGGGGTTGGGCTCTTCTGCCAGGCAACCAGCAACAGAACAAGGGGACACAGTCTCAAGTTGTGCCAGGGAAGGTCTAGGCTGGATGTTAGGAGGAAGTTGTTGTCAGAGAGAGTGATTGGCATTGGAATGGGCTGCCCAGGGAGGTGGTGGAGTCATTGTCCCTGGAGGTGTTCAGGAAAAGCCTGGACGAGGCATTTAGTGCTATGGTCTGGTTGACTGGCTAGGGCTGGGTGCTAGGTTGGACTGGATGATCTTGGAGGTCTCCTCCAACCTGGTTGATTCTACTCTATGATTCTATGATGTTAGTGAGAAGAAATCACTACCACAGTGTTTGTTTGCTCTAATTATTTCACTGCAGGTTCCCAACTAGCCACTAAAACCCCTCATCTGCTCTGGGCACATAGGTCATCTCTACTCCATATCATAGATTGAATAAGGGCCAGAAGCATAGAGCCAAATTTGATTTATGGAGTGCCATAGAGATAATGTCTGATTTGATTAATCCATCCCATATCTCTGTTCCGTTATTACCGGTAATTCGCGCTATATATCATACCCTCCTGAGTGGCAATTTGGCCACCTGCTGGATGCTGCTGGTTCCTAAGGGTTAAATTCTCTGGTGCACCAACCAGACAACTAACTGTTGTCATCTGCTGGTTAAATATGCATTCAGTCAATACCAGAGTCTGACTTACCCAAGTGATTCGTTCTGGTTTACCAAGTGAGTATGTATTTAGGACACGTAGTATGTGCAGGAGAACATTAGTAGGAGTCATAGAATCACAGAGTCAATCAGGTTGGAAGAGACCTCCAAGATCATCCAGTCCAACCTAGCACCCAGCCCTAGCCAGTCAACTAGACCACGGCACTAAGTGCCTCATCCAGGCTTTGCTTGAACACCTCCAGGGATGGTGCCTCCACCACCTCCCTGGACAGCCCATTCCAATGCCAATCACTCTCTCTGCCAACAACTTCCTCCTAACATCCTTCCTATACTTCCCCTGGCACAACTTGAGTCTGTGTCCCCTTCTTCTGTTGGTGGTAAGGGTTTGAAAAAGATCTTTGCAGAACGCACTGATATGCCAGGGTGAGCAAAGCTTCTGGAAAACAACTACCTGAAAGGAGGTTGTAGTGAGGCTGGAGCTGGTCTCTTCTCCCAAATTACTAATGATGGGACAAGAGGAAATGGCCTCATGTTGCATCAGGGGAGGTTTAGTTTGGAGAAGATGAGGCTCAGGAAAGACCTCACTGTTCTCTACAACTACCTGAAAGGATGTTGTAGCCAGGTGGGGTTGGTCTTTTCTGTCAGGCAAGCAGCAATAGAGCAAGGGGACACAGTCTCAAGTTGTGCCAGGGAGGTCTAGGCTGGATGTTGGGAGGAAGTTGTTGTCAGAGAGAGTGATTGGCATTGGAATGGGCTGCCCAGGGAGGTGGTGGAGTTCCTGGAGGTGTTGAAGCCAAGCCTGGCTGAGGCACTTAGTGCCATGGTCTAGTTGACTAGATAGGGCTGGGTGCTAGGTTGGACTGGATGATCTTGGAGGTCTCTTCCAACCTGGTTGATTCTATGATTCTCTGTTCAGAGGAAGTTCTTTATTGAGCAGGTGCTCAGGCAGTGGAACTGGCTGCCCAGGGAGGTGGTGGAGTCACCATCCCTGGAGGGGTTTAGAAGCAGAATGGATGTGGCACTTGAGACTATGGTCTAGTGATGAAGGATGCTGGGATGAAGGGTGGACTGGATGATCCTGATGGTCCTTTCCAACCATAGCAATTCCTAGTGATGAGATGTTGTGCTGAGGGATCTGGGTTAGTCAAGGACTTGTCAGTGTGAAACTAATGATTGGACTCGAGGAGCTTGAAGGGCTTTGCCAACCTGAGAAATTCTGTGATTCTCTGAAAACCAACAGGCATCTGCAGTGCTCCTAAAAATATATGCTGAGCCTATAGACAGATCTTCTGCAGGGGAACTGCCTGGTGACAGTCTTTACTAGCAGGGTGAGGAGCCTTGGCAGCAGGGCTGGCTGCTGAGGAACTGGTCCCTGCTTGCAATCTTTGTTTTCCCTCAGAGGGAGGTGGGGGTTTGGCACAGGGCAGGAAAAGCAAATCAACTAATTAACTCAATGAGGGAATAAAAAAGAAACCAACAACAAACAAAAACCCATAGAAAGCCATACCTCAGACTGAATGAGGATGTGACCTGAGCCTGTAGATGTCTGCTGCTGGCAAACATGTGTTCTGTTTCCCCCCACCCCTGTAACACTATTGACATTTTGCAATGATCAGAATATTTCAGAGCACATTTACCAAGACAGAAGTACTGGATTTCAATACTGTCAGCTGCAGAAAACAGAAGGCAGGTCCTAAATTACCTTCCAAATTGTCACAATTTAAACAGTGGAACACTTCCTAATCTGTCTTCTGCGTTTGGGTTTTTTATTTTGGCTCCTCTAGGTCACCCAGCTCACCTCCTCCCCTGGGAGCAGCCCTTTGAAGAGGAGGAGGAGAGGGCCGACTCTGGTTGCACTGGGGGGGAGCAGCAAGCACACACCTGATAGCCCTGAAGCACATTCCCTGTGCAGGATCCAGGTGTGGAGCTTCTGCCTGGCCCTGCCGTGGCTGCCGGGGGGCTGGGGGAACCTCTATCCCCTGCAAGCCTCGTCCTCTGCTGATGTGGAGGCTGCCAATCAGCAGGAGCCCCAGTTTCATTTTGCAAGGAGGACTCCAGTCTGGCAGGGACTGTTGAGAGTTGAGTATGGTTTCATGCAGCAGCCTTTAGTAACGCCTTGGCTCTGTCAAGCTGCCCACAGTCTCAGGCAGCCACCTCTTGCTGAAAGCCCTGCATCTTCATTACCTTCCCCTTGAGCCATCTGGTCCCTCAACCTGACCCTTCCCAAAAAGATTGGTTAAGAGAGCTGGAGCAGTCAGTCCCTAAACAGGAGACCTTGTGTGTCACGTTTAAGCCCAGAGCAAATTTTTATGTCCAAGCTGTAAAACCTTGAAAATAAAGATTTATAATTGAGATTCTGGCTGAAGCAGAGTGAACAGAGATGGTCTAATTAAATTCTGTGGTGGATATAATTAACCCATTTGTTCATTTGTTACCCTTGATGCAGCTAATGCAGGCTACACCATCACCATTTGTTTATGGAGTACTTGGTACCTGGCTGCTTGGCTTGGGCTGTGCAGCAGTTGGGCTGCTTGGAGGAAGGTGATGCTTTGGAGGGGCTGATGATCCTGTATCAGCAGATCTGATCATAGAATCAAAGAATCATAGAATCAAAGAATCATAGAATCAAAGAATCAGCCAGGTTGGAGGAGACCTCCAAGATCATCCAGTCCAGCCTAGCACCCAGCCCTGTCCAATCAACCAGACCATGGCACTAAGTGACCCATCCAGTCCTTGCTTGAACACTTCCAGGGACGGCGATTCCACCACCTCCCTGAGCAGCCCATTCCAATGCCAATCACTCTCTCTGTGAACTTCCAGCCTAGACCTCCCCTGGAACAACTTGAGACTGTGTCCCCTTGTTCTGCTGCTGATCTGATCTGATGAATGTTTCTTCAGAGGCAAACTCAGCTCTTGAATGCATCATCTGTGAAGGAGCAGGGCAGAAAACAAAGAGATCCTGGGTTCTGCTTCAGACACTGGTGAGTGAGTTGGATCAAGTGTGGTGGTTTGGGAGAAAAAGAGGGTTTGAGTCTATTTTAGAGCAGAATAGATCTCTACTGTCCTACACACTTGGCTCTGTGGCACTGAACTGTCACTCTGCACTCTTGAAGGTGCTGTAATATCCACGCTGATGTTGATTCCTGCTTTCCTTCATAGTTCAATGTGGACATGGCACTTGCAAACCCATAACACAGATAACTACTCTCACATCCTTTGGGAGAGTCTCATCTAACTAAAAGCCTGTCTGGCTTTTCCAGAATGGAGCTGTTTCTTTTCACCAAAGACTCGTGGTTTTTAGCTTCATTTTCTTGCCACCATCAAGATAAGAAATGGAATCAACCAGAGATTATTTTTCATTACTTTTTTATCAGGCACTGTCCCCTTCCTGTGCCTGTGTGAGCAAACCTTGAGCATGTAGGGCTTGACTGTAGAGTGAAAAACACCTACTTGAGAGGCAAGAAGTGCAGGGAAAATCTTTTTCTTGTTGGCAACTCTATCAGGGCAGAGTGTCCTGCTGCAGATTCACAGTCTGCAGTTTCTCCTCTGGGTCTCTTAGCCCATCCATCTCTCAGGCAGTGAAAGCCAATACCTCCCCCCATCACTCTCCCCTCTCCTCCCCCTCCCTGCACTGCTCCTTAATATTTCATGCATCAAAGAAGTTTCACTCGTAATGCAAAAACTGATTAATTAAGTAGAGTGCAAGAGTTACATGCATTTAAAGTTTCTTTCATCTTGGGAAGGAGAGGAGCCATGCTGGAGGCGTTGCTGCTCATGAAAGAGAGTCGAAGGGCAGGCAGTGATGGAGTGGCTGTGTGGTGCTGATGGAGGGGAAGGGATGGCCTCATTCCCTGGGCTTTGGCTCAAGCAACAGGCTGCATTCCAGTTGTGCCTGGGCTCTCCCTTCCTTCTTAAGTGTACTCATTAGCCAGGCTGGTCTGTGCCTCCCTCTGGCAATGAGGCTGTTTGGGGAGAGGACGTGCAGACAGGTGCCTTAGGTTGTATGAGGTCCTCTTTCAGCATGGCTCTGGTCTTGAACATGCCTAGCATGCTGCTGCTACTGCTGATGGGTAACAAGTCTTATCAGGAGCAGCTGAGTGGACTGGGGTTGTTTAATCTGGAGAATAGGAGGCTAAGAGGAGACCACCTCACTCTCTACAACCATCTGAAAGGTTGAAGTGATGGTGGCTCTGTTCTCTCTAGTATTAAGTGGTAAAACAAAGGGAAATGGCCTCAGATTGTGCAAGGGGAGGTTTAGATGGGATATTAGGAAAAAAATCCTTATTGAAAGAGGCATTGGAACAGGCTGTCCAGGGAAGTGGTTGTCACTGTCCCTGAAGGGGTTCAAGAAATGTGTGGATATGGCACTTTGGGACATGGTTTAGTGGGCATGGAGGTGTTGGGCTGATGGTTGGACTCAATCTTAAGGGTCTTTTCCAACCAAAATGATTCTCTGTCAACAGCTGCTTAGCTCCTCAGTGTGCTCCAGGATGAGTTAGAAAGAGTCACTCAGAGAAAGACTCAAAGTGCCCTGATCCCATGATGATGGTTATCTGATCCCCAACCTCCCCACCTTAAGTCAAGGCTGTTAATATCTGTTTAGTTGTAATCCAACACAAAATGCTAACAGTCTTTCCTAGCTGCCTGTATTCTGCAGCCCCTGTTACCACACCAGGCCCTTCTGAATGGCATCCAGCAGCTGTTTCCCAGCACATGGTGATGTTTTGTGTCTATGCAGTAAAAGGCAGAGTCAACACCTTGTGTTTAAAAAGGGAGCAGGAAATTCAGCTGCTCCTGGCTGCAGAAACAGCAAAGCTAAAGCTAAAGCTAGCAGAGTGTCCCTTCAGGGTGCTTATCTGGAAGAGGTCAGGAAGCTCCCAGTTTGATGCCACGTCAGAAAGACAACATCTCCTGCAGCGCCGAGCACAGCGAGGGGTCTGTGGGTTCACCATTAACCTAGAAGCAAGAACGTCACCTCCTGAATTGCACAGGACACTTCCTGCATCCCCTCACTTTCTCTCCCAGGAGGTGCTTCTCTGAATTGCTGACCCAGCCTCTCTTGCCTAGCTTGTGAGAGCTGACAAAAGCACAGCTTGAGCAATGTGGTCGTTGGCCACAGTTGGACACCACATGGCCGCGGACCAGCATTTGTACACTGCCGCTTAGGAGCAAAATTAATGCCGTGGCGTTTCCTTCAGAACATAAAAATCCTTTCTCACTTCTTTAGTGGAGTTATTGATGCTGCTGTGACTCTTGCAGGGTGGAATAGAAGCCTCTGATTACATCATAGCTGTGTGACTGACTTTCTCCTCCGCCTGCTAGCAGTAGGAGCTGCGATGTGCATTAGACAGAAATTGTTCTCTGTGTTGTAAATACACAGTGCTTTTTAATGATTGCTGCTGTATGTACATATCTGGGGTAATAGGGCCAATTGAAAACCACTTCAGAAAGCTGCTATTGATATCTTTGCCATCAACACCTCCTCCTCTGTGCCAGGCGATAAAAGATGCATTAGTTCTGGGTGTCCAGAAAGCCAGCTCAGAAGGCTGAAAGGTGAAGAATGCTTCATCTGTGACCCTTTAAACGAGAAGGGCTTTTTATTTCCCTCTCTCTCTCTCTCTCTCCTTTCTAAACTTAGATAATATAGATATTTTAAGCAATTCTTCCCCCCCTCCCCCCCCCAGCCAAATGTCTGCACAAAGTTCTCTCCACCGAGGCACAAAATCATGGGCTTGCCTAAATCCCACTTGGGGTATTGTCGTATGAAAGAAGATGACCCTGGGGCTGAGTTGCTCTGCTTGGGAATAAGAAATAAATTGAAGAGTGTCTCAGTGACTGCTGGAAAAAAAAAAGAAAAAGGAGAAAGAAAAAAATGCACTCAGGTGAAAACTGGGAATGGATGAAGGCAGATGCAGACAGAAGGCAGGCACAGTTCAGCTTAGCCAGGGTTCCTGGTCCACATGACACACAACATATGCTCTGCCTACTTCTAGAGGCTGTTCCACCTGATAACAGCCCACTGTTGCTGCTCAATAGCGGAGAGACTCCCCAGCTCATGCCGAGAATGTCTGTGCTTTTTGTACTGAAACCTCCACACTTGGGGCTGCTGCAGAGGCTATTGCCACAGCCCTCAGTGCCTCTTTATGATTATTATGGGAACAACTAATTATTTTCTCAAGCTTCTGCATGTAACAGAGGGAAATAAACACCAAGGCTGGAAAATAGAAGGGATTTGTCCCCAAACTGCGCAGTCAGGCAGCAGCTGAGGTGAGAATGGAGCCAGCGTCTCCTGACAACCCGTCAGATCCCTTGCCCACCCCATCACACCCTACCCAGATGGGTCTTGTCAGTATAATGTCTTTTCACTTGTAAGATGATTTCCATTTTCATCCCAGAGTTTTTGCTAGGAGCGGCAGTTTTTCGCTCGTTTCTTGGCCCCGCTGCTATTGAAATTGATGGTCAGGCAGCTGCTGACTTCCCTGGGGAAAGGCTGAATCCACGAAGAATAGGAAGAAAAGCAAAGAAAGATACCAAAAAAATGGGCCTCATTTAGAAATAGAAATCTGGGTTATGGACTCTGCAACTGGCCTGAAAATCTCCAGTTTGTATGGACTTAAATCAGTCCAAACCCAGAAAGTTTAAGCAAACTTTTCTAAGTGTTCCTGAAATACTTTGCTCACAAGTGTGACCTTCTCAGTGTGTGACCTGCTTCACCCTGCTCATGCATCTGTTGGATGCAGCTGGGGGTGGATAATAGAAACCCATTGCCTCGGCTGTACCAGGACTAAGCTGTTTCTCTTTGGGAATATTTGTGGGTTTCAAAGAGTCAAGTTTTGTGTTTAGCTCAATTGTATGAAAGGAGAAAGCAGGAGCAATCCTTTTCTCCCCACAATGAGAACACAGATTTGCATTTACACCAGGAAGGATCAGAGCTAAAGTGAAGCTGAATACACCCAGGTAAAGACAATGGCTGGAAGAAGTTCTTTACAGTGAGGGTGGTTAAGCGCTGGAATGGGTTGCACAGGGAGGTTGTGGATGTTCCCTCTCGGGAGGTGTTCAAGGCCAGGTTGGATGAGGCTTTGAGTGGCCTGTTCTAGTGTGAGGTTTCTATGTCAGGGATTGGAATTGGATGATCTTTGAGGTCCCTCCCAAACTACACTATTCTATGATTCTATATTCTCCTTCATCACCGTGTCCATGTTCTTACAGGAAGACTTGCAAAAGCTTCAGTGTGTTTCTCAGAAGGTAGTTGTTAGCAATAGTTGATGAATACAGGCAGGAAGGCAAAATAGGACTGAATGGTACAAGTAGAGCTGCTCAGATCTTTTGGTAGGAGCACAGAGCAGACAACGCCTCAAGGGCCCTCCCAGCTCTGTTTTCTAACATCTCAGGATTTGCCCAGAATCAGAGAGGCAGCAGCAGAGCAGGCATTTGAAAACTCAGAATCATAGACTGCTTTGGCTTGGAAGGGACCTTTAAAGGTCATCTAGTCCAACCCCTCTGCAGCCAGCAGGGGCATCTTCAACTAGAGCAGGTTGCTCAGAGACTTGTTCAACCCGACCTGGAATGTTTCCAGGGAAGGGGCATCTGTCACCTCTCTGGGCAACCTGTTCTACCTGTCCCCTGATAGTTGCTTTCTATTTCTAAACCCTGAAAAAAACCATTTTCCTCATTGTTCGCTGGCACATCCTAGATGAGAGATCTGGATACACCTAAACTGCGTCCTCCCCTCCAATTCAGCCATTCACACATGCTGCCCAGAGCTGTGACAGCAAAAGCTATCTCTGGATTTCATTCCTAGCCTAAGGACAGGCCCTTACCAAAATCCTCTGGGACCTGACAGCAGAAGTCTCTACTTATGGCTCAAGCACACACAGTGGTGCAGCAAGTGGTTACAAGATCTCAGTAACAGAGATGGGGCCTTAAACAGAAAGAGATATTTTTCTTTTACAGGATTTTCAGTGCTAAAGAGCATTTAGAAAAAAATCTTCTCCACCTTTTAGACTCCCTGCCTAGAGTCTGCCATTTTAGAATCATAGAATCAAACAGACTGGAAGAGACCTCCAAGCTCAGCCAGTCAACCTAGCACCCAGCCCTGGCCAATCAACCAGACCATGGCACTAAGTGCCTCATCCAGGTTTTTCCTGAACACCTCCAGGGATGGCGACTCCACCACCTCCCTGGGCAGCCCATTCCAATGCCAATCACTCTCTCTGCCAACAACTTCCTCCTAACATCCAGCCTAGACCTCCCCCGGCACAACTTGAGACTGTGTCCCCCTGTTCTGTTGTTGGTTGTCTGGCAGAAGAGACCAACCCCACCTGGCTACAGCATCCCTTCAGGTTCTTGTAGACAGCAACAAGGTCTGCCCTGAGCCTCCTTTTCTCTGCACACCCCCAGCTCTCTCAGCTTCTCCTCCTAGGGCTGTGCTCCAGGCCCCTCACCAGCTTTGTTGCCCTTCTCTGGACATGTTCCAGCACCTCAACACCTCTCTTGACTTGAGGAGCCCAGAACTGGTCACAGCACTCAAGGTGTGGCCTGACCAGTGCTGAGTACAGGGGAAGAATTGTCCTGCTGGCCACTCTGTCCCTGTTTCAAGTCTCTCTGCAGTATTGTCTCTGTGCTCTTCTTATATTTTTTTTTTTCTTCCCTAGAATTCTCCAAACTAGGAAGAAAAAATTGGCACACACCCTGCTAACACTTGGAAATGGCTACATGGGCTGGCAATAACCTGAGCCAGTCCTACATCAATCTTTTTCCTATTTAAACAACAACAAAAAAAGTTAAAAAGGAAAAAAAAAGGAAACTTTCCCCCCCTGCTTTACTCTTGCACTTTTCCTACCCAACAGCTGACATTTAGGACTGCACTTCCCTTTTTTTTTTCCCTTTCCCTTCCAGCATGCCTTGAAACTTCATTCCTTGCAGTTAGGCAGAGCTGCAATCTCACCTTAAACATTTTGTAGCTAAGTTGCCTGTTTGCTTTTTGGTTTCTCTCCATTCAGCTGGAAATCAGCAACGTGCTCACAGTGATGCTTATGGGGACGGGGTGGGGGACGACAAGCAGGCAGCTTGTCAGGCTGTGAGCTGGGCTGCTTCTGGAGCAACGACTAGCCCCCAGGAATTAAGCTTGAGCTGTTCGTTTGCTGGATTTCCTGCTCTTTGCCATTCTGCCCTTGTTGTGGTTTGAACATCTGATGACCTAGGTATTTCAGAAGGCTGTTTTGCCTCAACAGGCATGTGATGAATTGATCTTAATTAGCTTGTGGAAATAATATAAGCCTGAGCATTAAGTGTGCTTTGTTAGGGTTTTGACATCTTCTTTTGTATGTACATCTACAAATAAAATCAGGTAGATTAGCAGTCACTGGGAAATTGTTGTTGTGAGTCACTGACTCAGAACTACCGTAGGCTGCCTGGGCTCAGCTCCGTTAGTCATGCCCAGCTGTGGGCAGGAGTTCATGTGGCACTGGGGTTACCGGTGCTTGTTGTGCCTACAGGGACCAGGTTTGTCTCCAAGCTAACCCCCACCATTCCAGCTTCCCTGTTGGAAATGCCAGCTGGCTCCATCACTGCTCAAAGCAGACCGTGAGCCCAAACAGTAAGAGCGGAGCTCACCCGGTTCGTCTTTGAGCTCAGACTCCAGCCCGCAGGTGGCACCGGGGCATTCGTGCAAGCATCTGCGTTCAGACTTCAGCAGCATTTATCCCTCTGGCTCCCATCTAAAGGCTGATTGCTAAAGACCAGGTCAAAGCCATATGCTGTAAGTTATCAGTTTGGTTCCTCCAGGCTTGTCACTGCAAGCCATGATCGAGTGCTCCCGGACACTGGAGGTGCCTGCTCACTTAGCAAAGGGCAGTAACTAGCTGAAGCTCGCAGGAAGTACATTTCCGTGCTACAGTTGCTAGAAGGAAGGAGTAGCCTGCAGGTATGAGCAGCAATGAGCTGGCCGCAGGGGAGCAGAGGATTTTGCGGGTAAGGAACGGGCACCGAGCAACAGCAAGCGGGAGCAGTCCAGCGGCAGCGTAGGCAGTGGAACCAGGAAGGACAAGGGGGCAGCTGGGCCGTGGGGGCTGTCGGGCCGAGGAGGACTATGGGGGAGGAGGAGAAAGGGCGGCTGGGGCCGGTGGGAGTGAGCGCAGGGCGTTAAAGTGCCGGCGAAGAGCACGGAAGGCTCAGCCGGGGACCGGCAGTGGGTCTCTCTGGTCAGGGATCTCCGACCACCGGGGAGCGGAGGCGGGACTGCCTTAGGTAAGCTCCACTGGCCACCGGGGAGCGACAGAGGGTCCCCTCTAGGCAGGGTCCTTCGGCCACCGGGAAGTGCAGCGGGTCTCGCTCAGGGTCACTCGAACGCCGGGCAGTGCAGCCGTTACGCACCCCGGGCCGGGTCCTTCGAGCACCAGAGAGCGACGGGAGCTCCCCTGTGGGCAGGCTCTCTCGGCCTCTGGGGAGCGGCGGTACGTGCCCCCTCCCAGAGCAGGGTCGCCTGGCTGCCGAGGAGCGGCAGCGGGTCCCCGCGGCGGCGGTTCGGCGGCGGGGGCGGGCGGGGCGGGAGGCGGAGCCGGGCGGCGGCGGCGGCGGGCTGGGGCTGCTCAGTGCGCCCGGCTCCGCTCGCCTCCCCTCGCCTCGCCTCGCCGCGGCTCTTCTGCGCCTGGCTCCGGCCCGGCATGGCCGCTCCGTCGCCGCGCCACCGCCTCGCCGCCGCTGCCGCCGCGCCGCCCCCGCTGCTGCTGCTGCTGCCAGTACTGCTGCTGCTGCTGCTGCCGGTGATGTTGGGTGGCGGGCCCGGCGCGGCGGCGTCGTCGCGGGAACCCCCCGGTCCATGCCGTGTGAAGACGGTGACGGTGTCCACTCTGCCGGTGCTCCGGGAGAACGATATCAGTTGGAGCGGAGCCCCGCCGCCCGCTGCTGCCGCCGCTGCCGCCGCCGACTCCCGCTTGCTGCTCTTCGTCCGCAGCGAGCTGCCCGGCCGCGTCGCCGTACAGGACGATCTGGACAACACCGAGCTGCCCTTCTTCACCCTCGGTAGGCACCGCGTCTTGTCCTGTCCCAGCGGTAACCCCCACGCCACCCCAGCACCTTCCCGGGCCGCGGAGCACCCCGATGCTGTCAGCCTGCCGCGCCGGGATTTTTGAGTCGTGTGTATGTGTGTGTGTCCCTTACCGCGGGCAGCCTGGCTGTGTTTCGGAGCTCCCTGCCGCTGCCCTTGCTGCACCCTGTTTGGGGATTTGCCTTCTGGGGAGAGATTTTCTAGTAGGGCCTGAGGGCTACTGCCTTGTGAAAGCCCTAAAGCCCTGGGAGCGAAGCCTCCCGGCTCAGGCTGTAAAG
Source organism: Pogoniulus pusillus (assembly GCF_015220805.1). NCBI lineage: Eukaryota > Metazoa > Chordata > Aves > Piciformes > Lybiidae > Pogoniulus > Pogoniulus pusillus. The sequence continues at coordinate 5,060,030 of NC_087298.1, read as the reverse complement.
TGCTGGCTGCTGCCTCTTGTGCTCCAACTTGAAGGCTTAGCCCTGGAGGAGGTACCGCCGAGCCTGGGAGAAGGGGAGAGGCGGCTGCCCAAGCTAGAGCCTAATTTTATGAAGGCTTCGTCTTAATTCTCGGAGCTGGCTCTTGCTTCACGCCCAACTCCACGCCTGGGGCTGTGGCGAACGCCTGCGGACTTTCCTCCTATCTCAGCCTGTGTGGGGAGGAGGATGAGAGTAGACAGCATTCTGTTGTCGTACTTTTGTCTCAGTGCTGGATCCTGCTGTCTCAAGAAGTGCCCGAGCTGCATCTTGTCACTTTTAGCTTTTTCTGTGCCTTAGTCAGTCTGGGGACCCCCTCCCAAGGGATCTGTTCAAAAGGCTGTATGGGCAGCACAGTGTTTATGCTGCCAGGTCTCCTTGGGTTTTTGTGTTGATCTCTTCTTTATCCGCATGTTTTCTTGGTCTTTTTGGTATCTGACACCCAAGATAATTCAGATACCTGCTTAATGTGAAAGGTCTGAGATACTGCTGGGCACCGCGGGGTTTTGATGCCCAGCACCTCACCCTGCGTGTGTCAGGCAAGTGTGTGGGTGGGCACCTCCCGCAAGTCCCTCACCGTTCCTCATGGAGGTGAAACGTTTTGCTAGGGGCAGTGTGCTGGGGTAGAAAACTGCCTGTGTCTCTCGGTCCTGACATTCTTACCTTTTGTGCAGCTTTCTTGTAGCAAGTGCCTGTGCTAAATGAGTGGATGGTACTTTTGGAGCCTCTTGGGCTCAGGCTTTGCAGTGTGGCTTCCTTAGACGTGGTTGGGCAACTGCCAAAATCCCAAACAAAGCAGATGTGCTGTTTCAGGTAATAAAAGTGAAGACTCAAAAGGGTTGGTGCAGTAGGCAGGACGTTTTCCTCACCGTGATTAAAAGTAAGGAGAAGTTTCAAGGTTCAGGGCTGGAATTTTCAGATCAGAGTGCAGGTCCTTCAGCGGCTGGGTCTGAATTGCACAGTGGTCTAAATGTACCAGAAGGCAGAGAAACCCTCAGTGTGCAGCTTAGTAATAGCTCAAGTTGGAGGAGAGAAATTTGTCTTGATAGATCAGAGGCAGGATCTTGTCTAGCAAATCCTCTCTCTGTGAGTGACTGCCAGTAGCAGGGAGAGACCATGCCTTGGTCTAAGGTATTCTCTTTGGATCGCCCGGGTTGTTGCTTATGCATCTACTCTTGAATATGCAGCATGTCTTGTGCAAAACTGTGGGATTTGTGCCGTCCCTTCCTGCACAAAAGACCCCAAAACTTCCCCTCCTGTTTCGCTGAACCCAGAGGCATTAGGCAGATGGGAAGATAAATGGAAGCTTTGCCCATGGTGGGGATGGCTTCATCGCAGTCCTGAAATTAATCAGCACGTTGCCTCCAGAGCAGGTAAAACACTTGTCCTTCCCCAAGGTCTAGCTCATGAATTGCTGTGGATGCTCTGATATTTCAAATTTGTTGCATTTCTCCCTGTCTCCTGGTGTGGCAACTGAGTCTCCTCACAGTTAACTCTTTTCTGGACGAGTGCTTTAGAGGATTTCTGCTGGCTTGTTTTTTTCTGGTGCGGGAAGTGAAGTAGGACTTTGCTCTAGTGGCTTTTTCTCCCTGCATCCCTTTCTAAGTTCATTGATGGTTGGGAACCAGAGAGGTGCTGCTGCCTTGTAATGGGTCAGTTGAATGGCTTTGGGGTGATAGGGGATCACAGATTGCTTTAAACAGTGCCTGCTCTTTGCTCAAGTCTTCACTAGCCCTTGTCGATGGCTGATTTCTGATGCTGGTATGTATTCATGTGTGCTGCTGAACATGTTTAGTGGCTGCCTGAGCTCTGGAAGACGTGCAAGAGCTGATGTCCTGCTGACTGCAAATGTGTTGAGGGCTCCCAAATCTCTTTCAGTGCTGCTAGGGAAGACCACTTTCTGACCTCGTGGGGGTAAGGAAGCGGGAGGAAGACCTCCTAAAGCACATACCTCAGGACAGCCAGCCTGGCTGACATAGAATCAGGCAGGGTTGGAAGGGACCACAAGGATCATCTAGCTCCAACCCCCCTGCCTGGAGAAGGTTTTGAAACTCAAAAAATAGAAATAAAAGAAGAGCATAAAGCAGACAGAGCTGAGATGTGGTGCTGATACTACAGACTCTGGAGTGAAATATGTTTGGAATAAATTGAGGCCATCTCATTCTGCAGGGCTCAAAAGTCTTTCCAGGCCAGGAAGCAGGCAATAAAATGTTGCCTTGCTTGGTGGAGTGGAGCCTGTTTAAGCAGGCAGTCTGTAGTCCTGGGCCTGCTCAGCACCTCTCAGCTTAGTGAGTCTCCTGATGGTGGAGTGGTTCCTGTGCCTCTTCTAGCTCCTTTGCACTAAAGTGGGGTGGAGGTTCTGTAAGCAAAGGCTGCCAGGTGCCAGAGCCTCATCTGCAGTTCTTTGAAATTTAGAATGATAGAATCACTTAGGCTGGAAAAGACCTTTAAGATCATCAAGTCCAACTGTCTGTTTTACACTACCAAGTCCACCACTAAACCATGTCCCTAAGTGCTGCATCTTCTGCTGGTTCTTTTTAAGGGCAGAGCAAGTTAAAATAGGCTGAGGAGATGGTTGCTGCAAAGCATACACAGTGTGCTCTGTGTCTCCTTTCTTTAAAGGTTTCCTCCTTCTAGGGGAAATGCAGCAGCTTCTGTTCCCTGACAATATGAGACTTTATTCACTTTGTAAGTGCATTAAAGTGAGAGCTTCCAGGGTTACATCTCTGCCCATGGGGAAGCCTGGACTCAAGGAGCCTCTGCATGACCGAGACAAAAGGAGAGAGCAGCACTAGAGAATCTCCACACATCTGAGCCCTGGCCCCACGAGGTGCTTGGAGCAGCAGCAACAGCAGAAGCCACTTTATCACCTGCTGAGGGGTGCGTGGGGGCTGGTGATCTTCCACTGCCAGAGCCTCCACCGTGGGCACAGCCAGCACCTGACCTCCTGCAGGCAGATATGGGGGCCAGCAGGGTGTGAGTTCATCCTCTCACACCGGAGAGAGAAAACTTTGTTTCCTTGCTGCCTGCTTCCTGGGCTGCAGCAGGAGACCTGCTGCCAAGGCAGGGATGGGCATCTCGAGTTCACCTGATGTCTCTTCTTAAGCAAGTTGTCTTTGTTCCTGTATTTCCCGTGCCTCGATTTATATTTGTTCTCTTTTTTTTTTTTTTCCCCTTTGCATTAGAGACAAGAAGGATGTTTCTCCCCCCACCCGCTGGTTACATTACTATAAAATTACCCAGCAAAGCACAGTGGTGGCAGGAAATGACAAATGCAACTTTGCCACCAGTGCATTATGAATTGCTGTGCATCCCCTTGCCTGAAAAAGCATCCTGCCCTTTCCTTAACCTTGGCTACAGCTGATGCTTTGCGGTATTCCCCCCCCCCATACACCTCTAATTCTTCTAGTGTTACACTGGCAAGCAGTGCAGCCTATCATTGACTTTATTCTTGTAGAATGAGGTCTCAGGAAGGTGTGTGCCTTGATTTAGTCAGCAGCCATGTGTTCTGTACAATAGCTGCTCCACGAGCAGCGGAGCCTGCTTGAAGTGCAATTGAGGGAATGAAGCAGTTAGCTTCCGAGCTAATTTCGACGAGCTCTGTCTATGTGTGAGCAGATAAATATAGAGGAGAGAGAAGGGAAGAGGCAGACAAAATTTTCACCACTGCTCTTACCCAGTAGTGGCTTACATAAGAACAGTTTACTACACACTTCTCATAAATGGCTTTAATGGATGCCGCTTGACGGGCGACTGCAGTGCTCCCAGGTGCTTTGTTTTGGTGGTTGTCAGAAAACTGCTCCTGCAGCTGCATTACTGGTGCCCCACCATGGCCCCTCTGCCTGGCTGATGATCATCCCCTGCTTCTTGGAGCTGTGCAGCTCCTCCATGTCATCAGTGGGTCGCTGCCACTTCTTTTGTCTTCTTTCTTAACTTCTCTTGAAGCCATCTTGTGGCTTGAACTTTTCCTCTGTAGAGTAAGAACCCATTAAAATAAGGGAAAGCACTTAGTTCCCTGTGGATTGTTTGAATTTGCTGCTGCTTCTGAGAACACTCAAGCTGTGTTTCACCACTCTTGCTTTTGTTGGCAGCTCTTTTTTTTTGCCAAGTGAGGTGGAGAGGCTGGAAGGTGCCTGGGGAGTGTGGGTGTCACCGAAGCTGTTTGATGCTGCTATTCAGAAATGATGACCTCTGCTTTGAATTGGTCTGTGAGATCTGGTGCAGCATCATGTGGATGGCAGACAGAGAGCATTCCTGGTGTGAGGCCCTGCTCTTCAGGGCATGGCATCTAAACCCAGAGTTGTCTCTGCAAAGAGAAGCTGATAAGTAAAGTTTGGTTTCAAAAGTTACTCATCTTCTGCTAGACTTCACTTGAAGAGCTGCAGTACATATCTGGCCAGAGGTTTGGTTAATCAAATTTTGGTTTCCTTTTTTTCCTTCCTGGATGTACCCAAAGGGTAAAGAGTCACATCTTGTGCTAGGCATGTGAGAGAGTCAGAAAGCCTCAGTGAGGTGGTCCAGTGAAGATGAATCATGTTGGTGGCCTCCTTGGGATAGGGACCAGAGATGATGTAGACTTGAAAGTGGAGAATGTTTCCCTTCATAACCACCCACAAGTGTGTATGACTGCCTGGGTGGCTGCATGAGGAGGGTGTAGGAAAGAGAGAAATCATTCTGGTAGCATTTTTCCTCCCCTCTTTGTATGAAGCCATGTGGTTACTGAAGCTTTCCAGGCTGCTGGGGTCTTGTAGCTGGAAAGGAAAGGAAGGAGAGCTCTGCTCAGGTTGAGGTTGTACTGGTGATGCAGGTCCTGAGCTGGAGATCTGTCTGCTGTAGCTGCAGGAGAGGTGAGCTCTGTAACAGCCAGAATGGCTGTGGGCACAAAATGCCCATGAAAACGGGTTAGTCCTCAGATGACCACTTCTCTCCCTGAAGGCAAGGCTGGCAATGACTTGTCCAGCACGGTGGGAAAGTGAACTTGAAGGGGTTTAGCTCTGTCTCAGGTAATTTCTGGGGTGAAAATCCCAGTTAAAGCTGGGAATCTGTAGTGGTGTGGCAGGCTGTGCTGCGGGAGTTGCTGCTTTCCAAGAGTACCCGCATTGACCAGCTAGTGGCAACAGAAGATTAACTATGGAGAGAGGAGCTGCGTTTCTGCAGCTCAACTGCTAGGCTGGAGCAGCAGTGGGAGGTGGCTGCTGACTGGGGATCTCCTCTGCTCCCCCTTCCTCCCATGGCGTGGCAGAGGATTTTCCATGATGTCCATGTGCCAGAGACCTTTATTGCTCTTCTGCTGGAAGGCAAAGCAAAAATGTGCTTTTCTTCAGAATTAAGTGGGGAGCTTGGATTTTTCCCTGGGGGCTGGGAAGGCAGGCAGCCTCCAAGTGCCACCATGTGCCACCACACAAGTGGATGTTATCTTCAAAACTTGCTGACTTTTCCTTCCTAAGCCCTCAAAGTGTGAGTCCCAGCTGTGTGGTGGACAAGCCTTTGTGCTGCCCCAGTGATAAGGTGCTGAAGTGTGATGTTGACTGGCTGTGAAACCAGTCTGAGCCCTGTGGCTTTCCTGGTGTAACAGGTGTTGAGGCACAGGGCTGGCTGGAACAGCAAGAGAGTGTGTGGATGTTGCTTGTGGGAACAATGAGGTATTGATCTTGTGCTACCTTGACTTACATGTTAGCAGTTGCAAGTGGCTTGAGAAACATCTACCACTGCACTAAAAAGCCTTGTAAAGCATGGAGGTAGACCAGGGTCAAAGGCGGAAAGGAGAAGTGAAGAGAATAATGTCTTGTCTGGAGCCTTTCATCATCTGTAATAGCCCCAGTACAGCTCACGTTGGGACTGTTCTCCTCTGGTTGCACCACTTTAAATCATGGAGTCATAGAGTCATTTAAATTGGAACAGACCTATAAGATCATCAGGTCCAATCATCAACCCAACACCATCATGGCCATTAAACCATGCCCCAAAAGAATCATAGAATCAAGCAGATTGGAGGAGACCTCCAAGCACATCCAGTCCAACCTAGCACCCAGCCCTGGCCAATCAACCAGACCATGGCACTAAGTGCCTCATGCAGGCTTTGCTTGAACACCTCCAGGGACGGAGACTCCACCACCTCCCTGGGCAGCCCATTCCAATGTCAATCACTCTCACTGACAACAACTTCCTCCTAACATCCAGCCTAGACCTCCCCCGGCACAACTTGAGACTGTGTCCCCTTCTTCTGTTGCTGGTTGCTTGGCAGAAGAGCCCAACCCTACCTGGCTACAGCCTCCCTTCAGGTAGCTGCAGACAGCAATGAGGTCTGCCCTGAGCCTTCTCTTCTGCAGGCTGCACACCCCCAGCTCCCTCAGCCTACCCTCACAGGGCTGTGCTCCAGGCCCCTCACCAGCTTTATTGTCCTTCTCTGGACACCTTCCAGCACCTCAACATCTCTCTTGACTTGAGGAGCCTAGAACTGGACACAGCACTCAAGGTGTGGCCTGAGCAGTGTTGAGTACAGGGGCAGAACAACCTCCCTTGTCCTACTGGCCACACTGTTCCTGGTAGAGGCCAGGATGCCATTGGCTCTCATGGCCACCTGGGCTATGTCTGCACGTTTTTGAACATCTCCAGGGACAGTGACTCCACCACCTCCCTGGGCAGCCTGTCCCAGTGCCTGACCACTCTTTCACAGAGAAATTTTCCCTAATGTGCAATGTAAATGGGGAACATTGAGCCTTGGCCAGTCTTGCATTGCTGCTCCCCAGCCTTGCCCCTGTCAGTACCTGTAGAGTTGGGCAATGGCATCGAGCAGAGATGATTCTTGTGCATAACCAGCTTAAGAAATGGTGCCACTTAAAAGAATTGAATGCTTGTGCTGCTGCTCGGGTCTCAGCTAATGCAGTTAAGGTTTCCAGTGTCCAGACAGTATGGAGACACTTAATGGTATTGAAGAAGCAGAATGGGGACGAGCAGTGATCTTGGCTGCCTGACTGGGTGAGGCTTTCTGGTTGTCTCCTAGGAAAGAGGCAGATGGGGGAAAAATAAATCACAGAATAAGTGATTTTGGCCCATTGATCCCTTTGGGCACCTTCCCTGTATGTTGTGCAGGAAGCACTGCTCTTGAAGGCATCCAGCATGTGACGTGGGGAGCAAGGAGATATTGCTTGCAGGAGGAGGCTGGGCTGAGAATACCAGTGAGAAGATAGGGCAGATAAGATTTGGAGCCAGGGCTGTGCTTGCAGGCAGAGGCAGCTGGTGGGGAGGGATCTGAGTTCCCCTCTGTTTCCTGTTACCTGCTGGCCACCAGCCTTGCACCCCTCCTCCTGTGCCTCCACCTTGCCTGTCTCCGTGCAAGACAAAGTCTGTGTGAAACTGCAGTGGGCTCTGAAAGCAGCAGTGAAAGGGGAGAAATTTTCCATTAGCAGCATCAGCAGTAAAAGAGATTTTTTCCCAGTCACCTGGTAACTGCTGTATTTAGGAAGATTACTGAGCTGATGGTGTTGCTCCAGGCATATGCATGGGAGTGATCCTGTAAAGAGCAGGAGGCAGGAGCCAGCGTGCATGGTCACACGTGGAGATGAGCTGGCAGAGGTTAGGTGGGCATCTCCCTGCAGGGAGCTGGGACCTGCTGGGCCTGGTATCTTACTTGTGCTGTAATCTGCTCTTCCAGTACACCAGAATGAAGCAGAAATTGCATTGCCAGCTGCACTGCTGAGCAGAGTGTAGGACCTGCCCATCTTCAGGTGGTGGAGGCAAGGCCTGAGCCCAATCTGCTTTGGGGGACAGGCTGTGGGTTTTGGTGCCTAATACCTCTCTGCTTCTGGGTCTGATGAGAACAGTAGAGTTACAGACTGGTTTGGGTTGGGAAGGAACCTTGCAGTCAGCAGGGACATGTACAACTAGAGCAGGTTGCCCAGAGTCCCAAGCAACCTGACCTGGCATGGTTCCGTGTATGGATGTTCTTCCACCTCTCTGGGCAACCTGAGCCAGTGTCTCCCCACCCTCAGTGTCAAAAATTTCTTACATCTAGTCTGAGATCTGAGATATGCCTGCAGAGGGGTGCAAAGACCCAGAGACCCTGTGGATAAACTGATGATGTGAGCAACCCTTCCCAGAGGCCCACAGCCCCATGGCCACATGAGTGGGTTGCAAGGCCTCGAGAGCCCAGATTTACTTGCAAGCCATGAACACAGAACACAGTTAGAAAAGCCCTCTAAGATCATTGAACCCTGCTGCCAACCCAGCACCACCATGACCATTCAACCACGTCCCCACGTGCCAGCTCTACACACTTTTTAACACCTCCAGGGATGGTGTCCTCACCACCTCCCTGAGCAGCCTCTCCCTGTGCCTGACCACTCTTGCAGGAGAGAATATTTTCCTAATACCAAGAGCTCAGCTGTGCTAGTACCTTTGAGACTTTGGTTCTTTTCCTTTTCCCCTCCCTCATCTCTCTCTGTGGGACAAAGGGGTGGCCTCGCTGGCAGCAGGAGCCCTGCCTTGGCTCTGCTGCCTTTAGCTGGGCTCCCTGGCCAGCCCTGGGGGGTTGCTGGCTGCCGAGGCAGTGATCTGGCATTGCAGAGCATGCCTGCAGATGCTGCAGTCGCCTCTGCATCTGTCCCAAGGCCATCCATAGCCCAGATCCTTCCCTTGCTGCCGGAGCCATTGACGCTCCAGGGAGCTCAGCGCATCCCTAAAATATGGGATCAAGTGACAGAAAATAGGAGCTGGCAACAGCAAAGGAATAATTTTTTGTTGCCTCTAGCCAAGTGCTCAGTAACATCAGCTTGGTGATGCACAGCTCCCGTGTCAGCAGCACGTCGTGATGGCTGATGGGGGCAATTTGTGTACAGGAGGAGGGAGGGCTGGAGCAGAGCATGTTCTCTGCAGCCCAGGACCAGGACCTGCTGCTTGCCCACCCCAGCCAGAAAGCCCCAGATCTGTGTGCTGAAACTGGAAAGCCTTTCTCTGCTCGTGCTCGTTGTGCTGCTGTTCTGCTGCCTGGGGGTCCGATGTGGGGTAGGATAAAAGGTGATGCCACCGACTTAATGACTCATATAGTAAGCATGCAGAGTGATCTCTGCTCCGTGGGGCAACTCTCCGCTCAGAAGGGCTACCAGGGCAGATGCTGGCAGTTGTTCCTTCCTCAGTCTCAGTTACTCAGTGCTGCCTTGCACAGGCTGCTCTGTGAAGGTGGAGGGAGATGGAAGATCTTTCACCTCGGTTCGTGGGGTGTGAGCAGTCACCTGTGTGCTCTGGGGCTTGTTGGGACAAGCTGGTATATCTCTTTTCTTTTGCTTCCCATCACACTTCTTTCTTGTCCTTTGCACCTTGCATCTGTTTAAATTAAAGGATAGAAAACTCTTTATCCTACCCTTTAACATCTTCAGGGACTTCCTCTCAGGTTTCTCTGAAAGTCATCATGCTCCTTGCTCCTCCACCTCTAATGTCTTGGGAAGCCTAGGCAGAGAGCTGCCCAGGAGGAGTGATGTGTTGGGAGGGGGATCCAAAAGATGGTTGTGTTTTCCCCTCCCTTCCACGCCATCCAGCCTGGGCAGCCCATGGTCACATTGTGCCCACAGTGGCATTTCAAGCATCAGTTGGGCTTCTTGAAAAAGTAGAAACCGTTTCCTTTCCTCCCTCCCTCCCCAGGACAGGAGGTTGAAGGAGGGCCAGCCTGAGCCAAAGCAGCATGCTGGGATTTACTTCTGTGTTTCTGGGGCTTCTGCTGGTTCAGGATCTGGTGTGGCTTGGCATTCCCCAGCCCCAGGACCACCCAGTGGATGTGACAAACATCTCCTATCATCTTCTGTCTGCAGAAGGTGCTCAAGGTGGGCAGTTGAGGGTCTCCTGGGGTGTGTCTGTTCTAGGTACCGCTTGACTGAGGTAGATTCAACTCCTGGGAGCCTCTGGCTGTTCCCAGGAATGTCCTTTGGGACATGAGGTGTGCAGTAGGTCTGGATGAAGAAAAGGGCTGCTGTAGAGGAGTTGATCACAGCAGTGTCGTTTTGAGAACCAGACAGGAATGTCTGAGTGAGACATGTTGGAGACACATCCAGCAGCGACGACGCTGGCCTCGTCTGTGCAGGTGGGTCTTTGCCTGCTGTTTGTGGAAGGATGTTGGCTGCTCCATCTACAGTGTTCACATCAGGGGCTCCAGCATTTTTCATCCCCTGTGGAGCTGGGGGGAGGGCTGTAGGGGTGCATCCGTCACCTGAAGAGCCCCTGGGCTTCGGCTGAACTTTGTGTTGTAGCAATAAAACCGTGATAGGAAATGTGTGCTGTAACAAAGCCCATGGATATAATACATGCCTGGTGTACTGTACCTTTCATCTTGAAGGATTCCCAAGGAGCTTTACAAACTCGGTGTGCTGCAGCCTGTCAGGGTGACTGAATGCTATCAGTAGAGGCTGCAGTCTAATCTCTCTGGTAGCATGTTCCACCCCCCCCCAGCTCTCCCTCACAGGGGGAACTTTATGAAGTCTGCTCTTGGTCTAGGTGTTTCCCTCTAAGCCTGAGTTCCTCAGGAGAAAAAGGAAAACTGTGTAGCTGTTTGTTATGCAAAACCAGCCAAGAAATATTCTTCCTGGGGCAGTAGGAGTGGGTGGGAATTACTTTCACGCAGCTTCAACAGCTTTGGATCTTGGCAGAAAAAAGCGTTCGCAGGGGAATGTGCCCTCCCTGCAGCCCTGAGAAAGGGGATAATGAAGTCTGAGCACTTGAGAAATTGCTGCTGGGCATAAGCAGGGTGGCAGAGTTCAGCTGAGGGGCACAGGGGCAGCTCTTAGTGGGGAGACTGTAAATGTCTGCCTGAAATAGTTGTGTAGGTGTTTCATCACCCAGCGTCCCCTGCCATCTCTGAGCCAGCTCTCGGGGTGTCCACTTTGTGCAGCCTCCGTCAACATCTGGGCTGCTGCTGCCTCCAACCCGAGGAGAGGTGGTGCAGTTCCCTCTCTTGGAATCACAGAATTGTTTTGGTTGGAAAAACCCTGGAAGATCATTGAGTCCAGCCATCAACCTAACGCCCCCATGGCCATGAAACCGTGTGCTGAAGTGCCATGTCTGCATGGATTTGGAGCACCTCCAGGGACGCTGACTCCACCACTTCCCCAGGCAGCCTGCTCCAATGCCTGACCACTCCTGCAGGAAAGAAGTTTCTCCTAGCCTCATTGGTCATCCTTTGATCATCCTCAACTCCACTTTGGTTTATTTTCATCTGCTCTTGGCTTACCTGGAACTGTGGAGATAGTGGGAGGTGTCTGAAGTTCACAATATCGCAGTATTATTAGGATTGGAAGAGACCTCACAGATCATCAAGTCCAACCCTTTACCACAGAGCTCAAGGCTAGACCATGGCACCAAGTGCCACGTCCAATCTTGCCTTGAGCAGCCCCAGGGACTGTTGCTGTTGATGGTAGTAGGACCCAAGAATCAAAACTGGAGGTGGGATAAGAGGGGCACTAAATGTAGCTGTCAGCTGAGGCATATGCTTGAAGTGATGGTTAGCCCGAGTCTATTTTTGTTTGGAGTGGTACACACTTAGCCTGTTTTGTTTAGCAGTTTGTTTATGGGATGTGTTTTCCCATCCTGTGCAGCTCCTCAAATGTGTGCTATAAACAAACTGTAAAATCAAAAGCAGCTTTTACGTGTTCCCATTAAATGCATCCTGGTGCAGAGGAGATCCAGGGTGCGTGGGGCCTGCCAGACTGAGGTCCTCAGTTAAGGAGGAGAAAACACAGCAGTGAAGGAGGTTATTTTGCCATGCCTGAGTGTGGGAATCGCTGTGGGTGCCTCTGGGATGGAGGTGGGACACCTCAAGAGCATGCCAGCCTTTTCATTCCTTTTGCCTTTGTGTTGGAGGCCCCAAAGCTTCTCATGCTCATCCCTGAGGACTGCAGGTATTGCCACCTGCAGCTCCTTTTTGCCTCCTTCCCTGGGCCCATCAAGGAGCCATCAAGATGGTTCCTCAAGCCAGAGGGAATGGAATGTGGTGTTGCCAGAGAGGTTCATGGATCCTGGTTATTGAAAGCCTTCAGTACTGATTGAATTGTCTCTATAGGGACAGACTGTGAGAGTTGGAGCTGTTCAGCCAGGAGAAAAGAAGGGTCTGGGGAGACCTTAGAGCAGCCTTCCAGTACCTGAATGGGGCTGTAGGAGAGCTGGGGAGGGACTTTTTACAGGGGCTTATAGTGGTAGGGTGAGGGGGAGTGGATTAAAGTTTGAGAAGGGCAGATTTGGATTGGATATTAGAAAGAAGCTCTTTCCAGTGAGGATGGTGAGACACTGGCACAGGTTGCCCAGGGAGGTCATCAATGCCCCCTCCCTGGAGCTGATCAAGGCCAGGTTGGATGAGGCCTTGAGCAACCTGATGTGGTGGAAGGTGTCCCTGCCCATAGCAGGGGGGTTGGAACTAGGTGATCATTGATGTCCCTTCCAACTCAGCCTTCTCTGTGATGTTCAGAAAAGCACTAGAGGTTCGTGGTGGGTTTTGCAGCAGCTGCAGGCCTTCTGCTGGATCAACAGCTCTGTGTTCCTTGCTTTAGTTTTTCTGAGCAGGATCAGAAGGGCTGGAAGTGTGTTTAATTAGGTGGCAGCAGCCTTGCCTTTTAATGCAGCTCAGGAATCCAGAGGTGCTTGAAGACACAAACTCCATTACATTGCTTCGCATCTTATCACATCCTGGCGCTTGCTGTTTCCTCCTCTTCTGTTCTTTGCTCTCTCCAGACAAGCAGCACTGTGGTCCTTACTGTGTTTCCCGGAGGAAATCCATTATCCAGCGGCATGGCAGCTGGGAAGGAGGTCGGGGACGTTGCCTGTAGGGGCTGCTCGTAGGCAGCTTGGGGGTCTTGCCGGAGCAGCAGTTTGCAGCACGGACAGGCTGCTCCTCCTTGTACTCGATTTTATTCTGCTTCTCTAGCAGCTGCCGGTGCTGCTGAGCTGACAAGCTGTTCCTTCACATGCCACAGCCCAGCAGCCTGCGGGAACAGGGACAAGAGCTGGGATTTGGGCAGGATGCAGGAGCTGGAGGGGTGGGGATGCTGCCGGCCTCGGCTTCTGCTCCCTAGAAGTGCATTCGCTGCCCAAAACTGTGTGTGCCAGGGGAGGTTTTCTCTGCTGCCTGGGCTGGTTTAAAGGCTGCTGTAAAACCTTTCCCTTCCTTGTCGATGAGGGGTTTTACAGCGTCCTGCAATGAGCCACTTAAAGCAGGAGGAAAACAACCCTGTTTGCAGCACTCCTCCAGGCTGAGCTGGGGTGGCAGCAGGAGGACTGTGCTGGGGCGAGAGACAGGCTGCTTGTAGGGGCTGCTGAAGGGAAAGTGAGCCTCATGAGAGCCTTCTCTCTGCTGAGCAACCTGGTGGTGGTTCTCCTATGGCATCTCCCAGCTGCTTTCCCTTCCCAAACCCATGTTCCCTGCAGGCTTCTTGGGCAGCTTAGTGTGTGCCCCAAGTCAGAGAAACCAGATATTTTAGCAGACCTTTGTCTCCAGATCCTCTCTCCAGCAGGAGTGTTACAGATTTGTCCATGGACCTAGCCTGCACCTGGAGCACTTTTGTGGTCGTTTCCCCAGGAAAGGTGTCCCAGATCACCCCACGTGCTGCAGCCTTTCTCTGCAGGGAGCTGATGTGAGCCAGCAGCTGGGATCTGAGCTGGGAAGCAAGGTGACATTCCGGCTGTGGCTTAAAGAGCCAAGGCTTTTCCATGGATGTGGGGCTGCCAGACTGCTTGTTCTGGTCATCTCTGGACAAACCTGCTCTGAAAGCAGCCAAGGGAAAAGCAGCAGGTGTTGATATGCTCCTCTTGAGGTTGTTTGGTGCAAGAAAAATTGAGATTCAAGAAAAGCTGTTCTATGTCATGGTGCTTCTTGCCTTGGCTGTAGCAGCTGGAGGGCAGGTGAGACCTAGGTGAGAGGAGAGATCTTGTGGACCTGGCTGAGGAGCAAGCTGCAGCTTTAATTTGGCTGCTAATGGCCCTGCAGCATGTCTCCAGCTTTCTCCATGCTCTTGTTCTTCCAACTCCATGCAAATATTTGCAGCAGTTAAAGAGCTTCCAAGGGAGATTTTTATTCTTGGCATGAGCTGAGTTAGAGGACAAGGTTGGGCCAGGAGAGTGGTTTCACAAGATCTGCCCTATCCAGGAACTTCCACCACAGTGGGTTGTAGAAGGTGAGGAACAGGGCACAGGTCCCTGAAGCATCTCGTGGAGGTTTGTTCCTGCATTGCTATGAGGTGCTTGATTGAACATAGATTCATAGAGTGGGTTGGGTTGGAAGAAACCTTAAAGGTCATCTAGTTCCAACTGCTTCCACTAGACCAGGCTGCTCCAGGCCTCATCCAGCCCAGGCTTGATGAGGAACACCTTTAGGGAGGAGGCATCCACAACCTTCCTGGGCAGCCTGTTCCAGTGTCTCACTACCCTCACTGTAAAGAATTTCTTTCTGTTATCCAGTCTAAATCTGCCCTCCTCAGGCTTCATTCTATTCCCCTTGTCTGTCATTACAAGCCCTTGTCAAAAGTCCTTCCCCAGCTCTCCTGTAGCACCCTTCAGGTACTGGAAGGCTGCTCTAAGGTCTTCCTGGAGCCTTCTCCAGACTGAACACCTGCACCTCTCTCAGCCTGTCTCCATAAGGCAGGTATTCCAGCCCTCTGAACATCTTTGTGGCCTCTTCTGGACCTGCTCCAAGAGTTCCATGTCCTTCTTATGCTGGCAGCACCAGAAGTGGATGCAGTGCTCCACATGGATTCTCATGAGAGCAGAGCAAAGGGGCAAAATCACTTCCCTCATTCTGCTGACCAGCCTTCTTTTGATGCACCCCAGGTTGCCTCCTGGGCACTGTGCCAGTGCACATTGCCAGCTCATGTTGATTTTTTTGCTGTCTGATACCCCCAAGTCACAGGATCACAGAATTAACCATGTTGGAAAAGACCTCTAGGATCATCAAGTCCAACCTATCACCTAACTCTTCTAATTAACTAAGCCATGGCACTGAGTGCCTCATCCAGCCTCCTCATAAACACCTCCAGGGATGATGACTCCACCACTTCCCTGGGCAGCCCATTCCAATAGGGCTTTCCCTGAAGAAGTCCTTCTCCTTGAGACTGCTCTTCAGCCACTGCTTGGGATCGTCTCAACCTTGCACTTGGCCTTGTCGAAGGTGGCTGTGAAAAGCATCTGTGCGTCCTGATCGAGCTGAAAGGATCCCACAACAGCTCCTGAGAGGATCCTGCATCTTTCTTTTGCATGTCAGCCTCTCTGAGAAGTCCCTCTCTTGAGAGGGCTGCTGGCTTGTGCTGTGCACAGATGGGCTGCAGTGAGCCAGGAGGGAGGCTTCTCTCTGAGGTCTCATGGACACGCCGACTGCTGACCAGGGGTTGGCGCAGAGAGAAGGATGCTTCTGTTAATTAGCACTAGATGAAAGGCAAACTTGTCTTTATTCAAAGAGTGGCTTGTTCCAGTTTCATCACAGCCCCTCAGTTCTGAGCTTTAAAGTTCAGCAAATGTGTGAACAATAAGTTTGGGAAGATGTTTTGAAGCCCAAATGGCAGCATTGTTATGAAAATGCTGACGGGGAGTTGTGACACTATTTTGAAGATGAAAGTATTTTTACAATCTTAAACTGACACATTGTAAGGGGAGGGGGAAAGAAAAGGAAGAAAGAAAAGTTTGCAAGAAAGGCAGCTCTCAACAAGACTTTCCCTGACCAGAATCAAAAAGGACCATCCTTGAAGACTGGTGAAAGCTCTTTGAGGTGCTACTGGCTTTGGCTGCCACATAGATGTTGTGTCCTCCAGGACTGAGAACAGTTCTCATTAATACCTTCATCAGTGAAAGGATCAAGGGCACCCAGAGTAAGTTGGCAGGTGACACCAGCTTAGGTGGTTGAGTCTTTCTGCTTGGCTCCACAGAGGGATCTGGAGAGAGATCGATGGGTTGAGGTTTATTTATGAGGTTTATTTATGAGGTTTAACAAGGCCAAGTGTCAGGTCCTCTACTTGGGTCACAATAAGCCCATGAGTGCTCCAGGCTTAGGGAAGTGTGGCTAGAAGCTGCCCAGTGGAAAAGGACCTGGGGGTGCTGGTGGGCAGTGGCTGAACGTGAGCCAGCAGTGTGCCCAAGTGGCCAAGACCAACAGCATCCTGACCTGGCTCAGCAATGGTGTGGCCAGCAGGAGTAGGGAAGTGATTGTACCTCTATATTCAGTGCTGATGAGTCCACAACTCTAATACTGGGTTCAGTTTTGGGCCCTTCATTCCCAGAATGACATTGAGGTGCTGGAGAGCATCCAGAGAAGGGCAGCAAAGCTGGTGAGGGGGCTGGGGAGCAGGTCTTGGGGAGGAACAGATGATAGAAGTGCAGTTGTTCATCTTGGAGAAGAGGAGGCTGGGAGCAGACCTTCTCACTCTCTACAACTCCCTGAGAGGAGGTTGGAGCCAGGTGGGTGTTAGTCTCTTCTAACAAGTGACAGGATGAGAGAAAACAGCCTCAAGTTATCAGGAGGTTTAGGTTGGATATGAGGAAATGTTTCTTCTCTGAAAAGGTTGCCAAGCTCTGGAACAGGCTGCCCAGGACAGTGGTGGAGTCCCCATCCCTGGAGAGATCAGAAAATCATGTAGATGTGGTGCTGAGTGACTTGGTTTAGTGGTGACCTGGAGGTGCTAAGCTGATGGTTGGACTTGATGGTCTTAAAACAGTCCAAACAATTCTGTGCTAGGTGAGCTTGCACCCAGCATGGCAAAGTGAATGGTTCCTCTTGGTGTTACTGGTCTGTGCTGGGCAGGGCAAGCTCCTTGTGCCTCAACGGAGGGAGCAGTGGGTGCCTCCTGCTGTGTTGGATGCCTTCCTTGCTTCAGGCAGCTGATGGATCAGTGGAGCAGCAGGAGGTGGGTGTGAGGTGAGGAGATGCTGGTGGAGCATGGCTATGTGCTGGTTCCACCCCTGCTGCCCGAGCGATGCCCTCTCCACTTCTGACCCGAGCAGTGCTGGCTGCGGTTAGAGTTGGTCTGTGAAAAACAAAGTTTTCACAGCTGCTTAGCAAGCTCCTGCAGAATGGATGAACCAAACAGCCCTCTGACTACTAGGAGACAAGGGGAGGCTGGAGATGGCCACCTCTGGCACCAACTCTGGGCTGCTTCTCTTTGGCCATGCCCTGTGGCTCCTTGGTTCCTGCTGTTGTGGCTCGCTCAGTGTCACTGGGCAGTCTGGCTGGGGCTTAGGGGCTGGTCATGGAACACCATTACCAGGGGGAGGAATGGCCTGATGGGTCTGGGAACTTGCAGCATCTTGGGCTCCATCTCAGCCTCTTTCACTAACTAGTTGCCCTATCCTAGTCTTGCATCTTGCTGGCTCAAGTTACGGTCCCTTGGCCCAGCCCTGCTGCTCATTGTTGCCTTCTGCACAGAGCAACCTCTTGAGCCCCAAAAAGGAGCCTGAGGTGCCTGCTGAGGCTGTGCTATGCAGACCTCCCTCCTCTTTGCCAGCTGCATCCATCTCCTCTTGACCAGGATGGCAGCCACCATCGCTGACCACCTTTTCCTGGAGTTTTCCTCTCCATAACCATCACAGCAGCCTGTGGAGATGCTCTGCTTTTAATTCCCATTAAGCTCTAGTTTCCATCACACTCCCTCGGATGCCCAGAGGCCTCTGAGCACCTGCCCTGTAATTAAAAGCAATCTATTATGATGTCTGAGGGGGCCAGGCGAGCTGCAGGGCCATGAGCCCTGGTCTGCTGCAGAAGAGCTGTCGCAGGCAGTTCCTTCGTTAGCAAATAGACACCAAAAATTCCTCTTCCACCCCCAACTTTGTCTTCCTGCCAGCCCTGGATTCCAGATTTATTTCAGGGTCTTTTCTTTTGGGCTTGGGTGGGTGTGGAGCATGTATTTTTTGCCATGTGAGTCTGACAGGCCCTTGGGGAGGATGAGTGGGTGTCTTGAAACGTTAGGGAGAAACTTGGCAAGCGCTCCGCTTCCAGGGATCTCTCTGCGTTTTTGGCTGCATCTGCTTTTTTAGCCTCCTGCTCTGAAACTTTTCTGAACCAGCAAAATCCCACCCCAGCAGCACTGCCATCCAGGAATAACACCGCTCCTGTTCCTAGAAGGCCTGGCCACAGAGGCTGGATGGTTCCTCTGGTGTCTCCCAAGGGTGCCAGCCAGCAGATGGGACAGGCCCCCGAGTCACACGTTCGTAGAATGGTTTGAATTGGGAGGCACCTTAACAATCATCCAGTTCCAGCACCCCTGGTAAGAGCAGATGTGTCTTCCACTAGCCCAGTTTGGTCAAGACCTTGTCTGACCTGGCTTTGAACACCTCCAGGGAGGGAGCATCCACAGCCTCCCTGGGCAACCTGTGCCAGTGTCTCATCACCCTCACTGTAGAGAATTGCTTCCTGATCTCCAGTCTAAATCTCTTCTATCCACCTTACAGCCATTTCCCCTTGTCCTGTCACCACAAGCCCTTGTAAAAAGCCCCTCCTCAGCTTTCTTGTAGGCACCCTGCAGATACTGAAGTGTTCACCATAGAATCATAGAATCAACCAGGTCGGAAGAGACCTCCAAGATCATCCAGTCCAACCTAGCACCCAGCCCTGGCCAATCAACCAGACCATGGCACTAAGAGCCTCGTTCAGTCTTCAACACCTCCAGGGATGGAGACTCCACCACCTCCCTGGGCAGCCCATTCCAATGCCAATCACTCTTTCTGCCAACAACTTCCTCCTCACATCCAGCCTAGACCTCCCCTGGCACAACTTGAGAATGTGTCCCCTTGGTCTGTTGCTGCTTGCCTGGCAGAAGAGACCAACCCCACCTGGCTACAACCTCCCTTCAGGTAGTTGTAGACAGCAATGAGGTCTGCCCTGAGCCTGCTCTTCTGCAGGCTGCACACCCCCAGCTCCCTCAGCCTACCCTCACAGGGCTGTGCTCCAGACCCCTCACCAGCTTTGTTGTCCTTCTTTGGGCACCTTCCAGCACCTCAACAGCTCTCTTCAATTCAGATGCCCAGAACTGGACACAGCACTCAAAGTGTGGCCTGACCAGTGCTGAGTACAGGAGCAGAATAACCTCCCTTGTCCTGCTGGCCACACTGTTCCTGGTAGAGGCCAGGATGCCATTGGCTCTCTTGGCCACCTGGGTACATGGATAGGCATGGTCTCAGCTTCCCTACATCATGGAGAGGAGAGTCCTCTACTCTTGGAGGTGAGCTGAGAGTGGGCAGGGAGGTGCTCAGAGCTGGTCTCACAGAGGGGCAGCTGTCTGTGGGGCATATGAGCTCTGCTTGGGTGTTTCATAATAGATCTCCTGAGCCCCTTCAAGGTAGGGTATCTCTTACTGTTGTGTTTCATGCTCCTAGCTTAGCTCCTGGCGTTGTCTATGGAGTCTGGGATGTGGTTTCAGGGGGTGAAAGCCATCTTTCAGCTGTGTTGAGGTGAGGAGGAAGAGCTTCCCTCTGATCTTTACTGTTCTGCAGTCAGAGGAAGCAGGCATGAGTCTGCAGATTGAGCTGGTGCAAGTACGCGTGAGGCTTTTGAGTCATCCTGGGATTCTCTGCTTGGCTTTGCTGTTTACTCATGGAATAACCTCGACTGAGTGAGCACACCTCCCCGTGCCTCCTCCTCACCTACTGCTGGAGGAGCCAGGGGAGGCTCCCTGTTGGCATTACCAGGGTGCAGGTAGGAGGGAGGGATGGACCTTCCTGGTTTCTTTCCTGCCACCCTGCCTGCAGACTGCTGGCACAGAGAGGGCTGAGGAAAGGACACCAATGGAAGCACAAAGCCACAAATGGAGGAGCTGGGTGTATGGAGGAGTGGTGAGCTGCTGACCCAACAGACCAGAATCTGCTACTTGGAATCATCAAATCATAGAATGCATTGGGTTGGAAGAGACCTCTAGAGGACATCCAGTCCAACCTCGCTGCAGTCAGCAGGGACATCTGCAACTGCATCAGGTTGCTCAGAGCCCCATCAAGGCTGATATATTGAATGTCTCTGGGGTTGGGACCTCCATCCTCTCCCTGGGCAACCTGTTCCAGTGCTCCACCAGCCTCAGAGTAACCTTCTTAGTAAGGTACAATCTACATCTACCCTTATTTAGTTTATAACCATTGCCCCTTGTCCTAGTGCTGTAAGCCCTTGCAGAGCCTATCTTCAGCTTTCCTGTACCCCACCTCAGGTACTGAAAGGCTGCTATAAGATCTGCCTGGAACCTTCTCTTCTCCAGGCTGAAAACCCCAAACTCCCTCAGCCTGTCCTCACAGCAGAGGACTTCCAGCCCTCAGATTGTTTTTGTGGCCTCCTCTGGACCCTCTCCATCTGATCCATTTCATTCTTGTGTTGAGGGCCCCAGAGCTGGACACAGTACTCCAGACTCCAGTAGTCCTCCAGGCTGGGGTAGCTGCTGCCCCATGCACTTGCCAGCTGAGAGTTTTCCTGCAGCTCAACAAGCTGCCGTTGGGTCCCGTGGCTGTACCACACTGTCCCGTTGGGAGCTGGGCTTTTCTTTCTGCTTTAGCATGCTAAAAATGATCTGCATGGTTGCAAGTTCCCCTCCTCTCCCCCACATGCACATGCATCTCCTGATCTCTTCAGGAGAGTGACAGCTTCTCTAATTAGGCAGCTGAGGAGGTAACCTTAGCAACTCCACGCTGGTGCTGGGGACTGTCTCCAGCTACCCTGGCTGGCGTGTCTGGTGTTCAGATGGCATCTCAGGAGGGCAGAACGTGTCTGCATGCCTGTCCTCCTTCCCCAGCCCCATTTCTCCTTCTCATGGCTGGTGGTGCCTGCCATGCAAAGCTAGAAACAACTCAGGAGGAGGCACCTACATTCTATCACTACTTGCCCTGTTCTTGCTGATGCAGATTAGGCAAGCTACCTGCCACAGTTCTGGGCAGAAAGTATTAGTTGGCAATACTGGAAGGGAGCTGGTACAGAGGGAGGTGCTGAGCCTGCTTCTGCACTGGTGATGCCTGTGCTGCAGTGCAGGGTGGCTTGGAGCTGCATCTGGGGGAACTCTGGAGATCCAGGAGAGCTGGTGAGAGATGGTGGTCTGGCAGCAGAGTGGTGCTGGCCAGGGCTGTGAGGGCATTTGCAAGCACAGCAGGATCTATGTTTGCTGCAAAAGGATTGATGGTGTCCTGTGCCCTGGGAGCCAAGAGCTTACCTCTGCTGCAGCATCCATAGAATCAGAGTGGTGCTAGCTAGAAGGGACTTCTGGAGATCATCTAGTCCAGCCTCACTGCTAATGCAGCTTTGCCTAGAGCAGGTTGCAAAGGAAGATGTCCAGGTGGATTTTGAATGTCTCCAGAGAAGGAGACTCCACAACCTCTCTAGGCAGCCTGCTCCAGGGTCCAGCACCCTCACAGGAAAGAAGTTTCTTGTTAAGTTCAAGTAAAACATCCTATTCCAGTTTGTATCTGTTGTCCTGTCACTGGGCACCACAGAACAAAGCCCAGCTCTATCCTCATGACCTCCACACTTTAGGTACTGCTAAATATCAGGAACATCCCCTCTCAGTCTTCTCTTTTAAAGGCTGAACAGCTCCAGCTCTCTCAGCCTCTCCTCATAGGAGAGAGGCTCCAGTCATCTTATCATCCTGGTGGCCCTTTGTTGGACTCTTTTTAGAGTATTCCTGTCTCTCTCAGACTGGGGAGCCCAGAAATGGACACAATGTTCCAGGTTTGGTTTTATGAGGGAAGAGTAGAGGAGGGCAGGAGAGCCTCCCTTGACCTGCTGGCCACACTCTTCCTTGTGCACCACAGAACACCACTGGCCTTTTTGGCCAGCACATTGATGGCTCATGCTGAGATTGTTGACCATCAGCACTTCCTCATCCTTCTTCACAGAGCTGCTTTCCAGCAGGCCAACCCCTAACCTGTTATTGGTCTTCAGGTGCAAGACTGACTTGGGGTTGCTGGTAGATTGTAGCGGAACATGAGGCAGCAATGTGCCCAGGTGGCCAAGAGAGACAATGGCATCCTGGCCTCTACCAGGAACAGTGTGGCCAGCAGGACAAGGGAGGTTCTTCTGGCCCTGTACTCAACACTGCTCAGGCCACACCTTGAGTGCTGTGTCCAGTTCTGGGCTTCTCAATTCAAGAGAGATGTTGAGGTGCTGGATGGTGTCCAGAGAAGGGCAATAAAGCTGGTGAGGGGCCTGGAGCACAGCCCTGTGAGGAGAGGCTGAGGGAGCTGGGGGTGTGCAGCCTGCAGAAGAGGAGGCTCAGGGCAGACCTCATTGCTGCCTACAACTACCTGAAGGGAGGCTGTAGCCAGGTGGGGTTGGTCTCTTCTGCCAGGCAATCAGCAACAGAACAAGGGGACACAGTCTCTAGTTGTGGCAGGGGAGGTCTAGGCTGGATGTTAGGAGGAAGTTGTTGTCAGAGAGAGTGATTGGCATTGGAATGGGCTGCCCAGGGAGGTGGTGGAGTCGCTGTCCCTAGAGGTGTTGAAGCCAAGCCTGGATGAGGCACTTAGTGCCATGGTCTGGTTGATTGACCAGGGCTAGATGCTAGGTTGGACTGGATGAGCTTGGAGGTCTCTTTCAACCTGGTTGATTTTATGATTCTATGACTGAGGTGCTGGAGAAAAGAAGACTGAGAGGAGATCTTACCAATTTATATAAGTATCTGAGGGTTGGGCATCAAGTGGCTGGGGCCAATCTCTTTTTGCTGTTCAGCAGCAATAAGCCAAGGAGCAACAGCTACAGCCTGGAACAGAGAAGGTTCCACTTCAGCATGAGGAGAAACTTCTTTACAGTGAGGGTGACAAAGCCCTGGAGCAGGCTGCCCAGAGAGGTTGTAGAATCTCCTTCTCTGGAGACTTTCCAAACCTGTCTGGGTGCATTCCTGTGTGAATACCCTAGGGGATCCTGCCTTGGCAGGGAGGTTACACTCGGTGGTCTCTGGAAATCCCTTCCAAGCTCTGAAGTTCTGTGATTCTGTGACTCCACACTTGCCCTTGTTGAACTGCATCCCTGTTCCTCCATCCTCCCTGCCTAGGCTTGACATGGCAGCTGCAGCACTAAACACCCCCTTGAAACAAGAAGGTGGCTCCTGCCCTCTGGGCTAGAAGGGGCCTTGGCTACTCCAAAGAGTGCTCAGAACTACCCTTTTTTTTATAGCAGCTGGGAGCAAGCCAGGGCGAAAATGAGCTGAGGCCGCTGAAGGGAGATAAGCTGAGACGTAAACTGTGATTTTCTGCCCTGTGAGCCCTATGCATGGATTTCATCTTTTAATGGAAGTGCAGTAAATAAAAGCCATTTTCACAATAAGCTGAGCAACAGGTCATAAGCATCTGAGCCACTGAAATTGATAGAAGCGAGCTAAGCGTAACAAATCTCCCAAAATTGCACCAGACTCCACTTGTATCTTGTCCCTTCCTGCATCTCACCAATTACAGCAAACGGCAATTATTTCTGAGCCAGAGCTCTGCCTGAATAAAAACCTCAGTCAAGCTGCAGATGCTTTATCTTCTTTTCAAATAGATTTGTACCGGAGGGGGGAAGAAAAAGCCCCAATGGGGAGAAATCCCATTTGAAGTGGCTTTTCCTTGGCTGGCTTTGCTGATGCTGGACATGCTTGGAGGTGTAAATTGGACCCAGCTGTGGTTTGCTGACTGTGGCTGGAAGGGGGATTCAGGGAGATATCAAAGCACCTTTGCTTTTCTATCTTGTACAGTCACAGAGTCATTAAGGTTGGAAAAGACCTTTAAGATCGTTGACTTCGACCACAACCCAACTACCCTGATCACTTAAACTGAAGCACCACATCTCCATGCTTCTTGGAATCATAAAATCATAGAATCAACCAGGTTGGAAGAGACCTCCAAGATCATCCAGTCCAGCCTAGCACCCAGCCCTGGCCAATCAACCAGACCATGGCACTAAGTGCCTCATCCAGGCTTTGCTTCAGCACCTCCAGGGGTGGTGACTCCACCACCTCCCTGGGCAGCCCATTCCAATGCCAATCACTCTCTCTGCCAACAAATTCCTCCTGACATCCAGTCTAGACCTGCCCTGGCAGAACTTGTGACTGTGTCCCCTTCTTCTATTGCTGGTTGCCTGGCAGAAGAGAAGACCTCCACAGATGGCCACTCCTGAGCCTCCCTGTTCCAATGCCTGCCTGCTCTCTTAGTGAAAACATTTGTGTCTTTGTTAGGTTGGGCATCTGCTGGCATGAGTTGTAACACCATGACCTGCTGCCTGCTGGGATGCTCCTGTTGATGGAGTCCCTCTGGACTTTTTCACTCTCTTCCAGTTAGATTCAGTAAGTGACTGTCTCTTCCCAGCCTCCACCACAGGGCTCCATGCTGGTACCCCGTGATGCTTCTGGGGGTATAAACAGACTCTGAAGTCTACATTCAGGCTAAATGCTAATACTCTTGTCCCCTATGACATCTGTGCTTGTTTTAGAAGCACCTCTGGCACAGAGCCTTGGGGATGAGCCTGCACTGAGGATAGTGTGTGGGGTGTAACTTCCTCCTTTCTGCACCAGTTTCTCCCACTGGAAGAGGTTGCCTGCAGATTATTTCCCAGCCCTTTTACAGAGATGCTCATTTCATACACAGAGATTCATAGATTGATGGAAGCATAGAATGGTTTGGGTTGGAAGGAAACGTAAAGATCATCCATTTCCAAGCCCCCTGCCATGGGCAGGGATACCTCCCACTGGGACAGCTTGCTCAAGGCTTCATCCTTGAACACCTCCAGGGAAAGGGCATCCACAACCTACCTGGGCAACCTCCAGTTTAAATCCACCCCCTCAAGTTTCAACCCATTCCCTCTCATTCTATCACTACAATCCTTCATAAAAAATCCCTTCCCAGCTTTCTTGTAGTGGAAGGCTGCTCTAAGGTCTCCCCAGTGCCTTCTTTGACTGCTTGGTCTCCAGTCCCAAGTCAAATAGCCTGATCTTCATTGATGCTTCTGCCTTCTTGGTGTCTGGGCAAGACATCTTTGTTGCCATGCAGATTGAGGAGCTTATGGAGGAGGGCTGTGCAGGTGGTTGTTAGTGTGCATATGGTTACTACTTGGCTAAAAGGCTGTGCTGAGGCATGAGGCATCTCAGCCCTGCTGTTGTTCTGTATGGAGGAATGAGCCTCATTGCTGGGATTTGTTGAAAGCGAGCTCCCACTGTTCCATGCTGCTAGAGATGCTGAAGAAGAAGTGCTACAAGATAGCAGGTCTGTAGAGCTCAACTAGCTGTCTGATTGATGTCTTCAGTGCTCCCTACTGCACAGTCCCTGAGAAGCTGGACGTTTTCTCTTTCTGGATTCCTCCAGAAGTTGTAGCTGAACAGCTCCTTGTTAGGCATGTGGAGGCTGCTAATGTGGAATCCTCCTGGGCCACTGCAGAAGAAATGGCAAGGTCTTAAATTGCCCAAGGCTGATTTGTCTCTGGTGGTGATGTTAGCAAAGTGCATCAATTAGGGCATTTTGCAGGATCTGCAAAGGCTGGGATGGGATGAGATGGAGAGGCTGCTTTGCCTGCCATGGTGCCAGGGCTATGGCTCAGGAAGGCTTTCCTAGCATGGGTGAGAAATCACCAGCAGGGAGTGATGAGCGTTGCTCAGTGATGCGTCCTCCCCTGTCACAGGGGAGCAGCTTGATTGATTTACTCTGTGTCAGCTTCACATGAAGCAAACTGTTGGTGCTTTTTTTTTTCCCTTTTTACCTTAGACTTGGCAATTACTTTTTTTTTTTCTTTCCTTTTTTTTTTTTCCTCCTTTGCAGGGCTGTTAATGAAAAGCACTGAACCAACTTCTCTTCGATTTAATTTGCTTGCATGAGCTGGCAGCCCCCTCCAAACACCTCCCCAAAATGTATGTCAAATATTTGCTGAGAGGCTTCCAGGGCTGCTTCCAAACCAGTCTGCCACTCTTGATTCTGCCTGCAGATGTTCTCCAGAGGCTTTTCATCTTGGGGCTTGCAGACAAATACATGTCTGTGGCTGGAGCCCACATCTTCAGTTTGGAGAGAGTGTGTGTGGGCAGTGTCCTCTTGGAGAGTTCATCACAGGGGGAATACCTGGGGGAAACAGCCCTTAAAGGGAGATGAAGGGTTTGGATAGGCAAAGATCTCAGCACTGGCCAGGCTGTGAGCAGCTCTTTTGGCTAATTCAGAGAACATGAGGTCTCTGCCTCCTTGTGCACTCATGCCTTTCTTTGGCTGCAGGTTGTTGGGAGGATGTAGAAGTCTTGGGAGGACTTCTGGGGGAACTGAACTAGTTTAACCTGGAGAAAGGGAGACTGAGGGAAGACGACCTCATTCTCTACAACTCTCTGAAAAGAGGTTTGAGCCAGATGGGTGTTGGTATTATCTTATAAACCAGTGACAGAACAAGAGGAAATGGCCTCAAATTGTCCCACAGGAGGTTTAGATTGGATATGGGGGGTGATTTCTTCCCCAGATATGTTCTCAAACTCTGGAACAGGCTGCCCAGGGCAGCAGTGGAGTTTCTATCCCTGGAGGGATTGAAAAGCCATGGAGATGTGGTGCTGAGGGACATGGTGTAGTGGTCACTTGGCAGTTAATGGTTGAGTTTAATTGTTTAAATCTCTCTGCCAAACAAGATGATTTTATTGTTCTAAATTCCAGGTGTTGCCTGAGTGGTTTTTTCTCTTCCCACATGCCTGTAGGCAGCCCTACCATCATCATCTTTGCTGCCATGAGACAGTGGAGGCAGTGGGTTCAGAACTGATAGACAGCAGCCCTGCTCCCTGTGGGTACCAACATCCTGGCTTATCTGTTCTCAGAAGGAGAAGCTTTACAATCTCCTTTGCCATCTCTCTGCCAACTGAGGCACATCTCATTCTCTGCTGGTCCAGCAGCAACCAGGCCTCTCAATATACCCCACTGCAGGGATGCAGCTTCATCATCCACCTTCGGAGTCTCCTCTATCAAGCAGTATCAAAGACAAATAAATTAAAACACAGGCTCAGTGTGGTTATTCAGGGCATCTCCTTCTGCTGGCGAGCTGCTCAGCCTGCACAATATGTTCATTTACTCACCTAACCAGAATTTCATTGGCCATCTCCTGGGGTGTCTAATGAATCCAGCCAGCGACGCTTGGCCGCGGTGGCCGCCGCAGACCCGAGCTCCCCGAGATGCTCTGCAAACAGCGACTCGCTCGCTGCTTCTCACAGCGTTTCCATAATGCAGTTGGCTCCCACGAACCTCTTTTCAATTTGGGAAGCACTGCCTTTGTTTCCTTTTGCCTAGCCAGCTGTAATCCCTGCCTGGCTGTGCCCCTCACTGAGTAGCCCGTTTATTTTCACTTAATCTTTCATGAAGCACTTTTATCATAAGCTCTCTGAAAATCCGCTGAAATTAGACCCTCTAAATCACCTTCATCTATTTTAAAGGCTTTCTTTTGCAGATAATACTGCCAGGTTGCTTAGCATGCCTCTTTTCCACCATCCCCTTAAGGAAGGTGCCTTGCCTTGACCTCTTCAGATTATACTTTGCTGCTTTCTATATTGGCTGACCCCTAATTAGACTCTGAGTGAAGCTGCTGCTCTCCTGCAGTTCAGTATTTAGCTCTGTGGTCCTGGAGCTCTGCTTTGCTGCTTTTTAAAGATAAAATAATAATAAAAGTACTGTAGCTGGTTTAGTGTTTGCACAGCTTTGAGAAAAAAGCATCCCCAGCTTGGTGGATATTGTGGGAATTGTGTTAGTGTTTGGTCCAACTCTTTACCTGAGCTAAGAAGCTTTTTCAGATCTGAGAGGCTGAAATTAGCTTGGCAGGATGCTCAAGTTTCACTAAGCAGCTACAACTTCAGAGAAGCCTCTTAGTTTACCTCTGATGTAGCTTTTCCTGGAGGTGTTCAGAAAACTCTGTAGACCTGGTACTTCAGGGTGTGGTGGGCACAGAATGATAGAATCTTCTGGTTGGAAAAGACCTTAAAGTCATTGAGCCCATCCATAACCTAATATTTCCCTGGGCACAGTTGTTAGACCATGTCCCTAAGAACCTCGTGCAAATGTCTCTTAAACACCTCTAGGGACGGTGACTCCACCACCTACTTAGGAAGCCTCTTCCAGTGCCATGAGACCCTATTGGTGAGGACATTTTTCCTAGTATCTAACCTGAATGTAACCTGGTGCAACTTGAGGCTGTTTCCTCTTGTTCTGTCAATTGCTGGGGAGAAGAGGCTGGCTCTCACCTGGCTCCAGCCTCCTTTCAGGCAGTTGTAGAGACCAGCGAGATTTCCCCTTACCACCTTCTTCTCTAGGCTAAGCAAGCCCAGTTTGCTTAGCCACCCTTCACAGGACTGGAGTTTAAGACCCACGCAGGTGGGATTGGTCTCCCAGACAACCAGCAACAGAACAAGGGGACACAGTCTCAAGTTGTGCCAGTGCAGGTCTAGGTTGATAGGAAGAAGTTGTTGGCAGAGAGAGTGATTGGCATTGGAATGGGCTGCCCAGGGAGGTGGTGGAGTCACCATCCCTGGAGGTGTTCAAGCAAAGCCTGGCTGGGGCACTTAGTGCCATGGTCTGGTTGATTGGCCAGGGCTGGATGCTAGGTTGGACTGGATGATCTTGGAGGTCTTTTCCAACTTGGTTGATTCTATGGTAGTGTTGGACTTGTTGGTTGTTGATGGTTGTACTTGATGATCATAGAAGTCTTTTGCAACCTTGATGATGCTATGATTCTGTGATAGTTCATGCCTGTTTGACCTGGAGGAACATTTCTCCCTGAAGATGCTGACCCCCAGGAGATGGGGAGAGCTATGGATGAGGTGGTTGCTCACAGGCAGTGGCCTTAGGTCAGTCTTTCTGTGTTCAGGGAGGAGAGAGGCTGCTGCACAGCTCAGTGCTGCACTGGGAGTTCTTTTCTTTCTTACATGGTAAACCAAAGCCCATTCTGGAGGCACATGGCTGTGGCTGTTTCCTGATGTGATAACTTGGGAGAAAATAGCACAGGTTGACCACCTGTCAGTATTTGGGAAAGTAAAGCTCTTCAGTGCAAAGTTCCCCACTTTCAGGCTTGGGCAGGACTGTATTCAGTAGCTGGAAGCTTCAATTAGATAAATCCAGGCTGAAAATGGAGCACAAAACCCCCAAATGAAGTTAGTTGGCTTGTGTTGGGCATGGGCTTGTGCTGGGAGGTTGCTGGGATCTCTCCTGCCCATCAGCACATTTGGGAACAGCCAGGTTCATAGAATCAACCAGGTTGGAAGAGACCTCCAAGATCATCCAGTCCAACCTAGCACCCAGCCCTGTCCAGTCAACCAGATCATAGCACTGAGTGCCTCATTCAGGCTTTGCTTGAACACCTCCAGGGATGGCAACTCCACCACCTCCTTGGGCAGCCCATTCCAATGCCAGTCACTCTCTCTGACAACAACTTCCTCCTAACATCCTTCCTATACTTCCCCTGGCACAACTTGGGACAGTGTCCCCTTGTTCTGTTGCTGCTTGCCTGGCAGAAGAGACCAACCCCACCTGGCTACAGCCTCCCTTCAGGTAGTCGTAGACAGCACTGAGGTCTGCCCTGAGCCTCCTCTTCTGCAGGCTGCACACCCACAGCTCCCTTAGCCTCTCCTCATAGGCCTTTCACCAGCTTTGTTGCCCTTCTCTGGACACATTCCAGTATGTCTCACAGGGTAGCTGTCCTCTGTATTCCAGCTGCTGGAAGGATACAGCAGGCTGGCATGTTGCTCTTTTTTTCTGGTTCCTACAAATAACCAAGCTTCCCAGATTTCTCAGGAACAGTGGGACTTGGGAAGGATGGCTTTGAATAGAAATATCCACCTTCTCTTGCATCCCTCCTCCTCCTCCCCATCCTCTACCTTCTTTCTGCGAGGTTCAGTGCCACAGCGGAGAAGGAAATTGAGTTTTGGTGTCTGTGCTCCCAAAGGCTGCTCTCAGCTAGGGAAATGCATCATCCTGCTGGGCCCTCCTGCTAATCCCTCCTGGGATTGCTTGCTGGCAGGGAGGCAGTGACACAGACCAAAGGGGCTGCAGCCAGTGCTCCTGGTGTCATCAGGTCAATGGGATGCTGGTCCCATCATGCACTTATAACAAAGAGGGTATCTCTAAAAGTGAGGATTTATTCACTGTGTCTGGCCTGGCAGGGGTGATTTGAGATTGCAAAGAACAAGTAATCAGATTTCCATTTTCTGAGGGCAATGCCAAGTGAAAATGTATGAATCTATTTCATTTTTTTGTTGTTTAAGAGGAAAGAAACCTCACACCCTGCGCAGGAGGGTGGGCTGTACATTACAAATAGGGGTTAAAGCCTAGGAGCAGAGCTACTCAAGCCTTGTGGAGAAAAGCCCAGGACATTTTGGTCAGGAATTCCAGAGTGGAAGAGCTATTGGTTCCAAGATGACCTTGTAGAGAAGGGAGAATCATGTTATGCCTCTCCACATTCCCCCCAGTTTCCTTTCCCATGGGGCTCAGTGAGTTTTTGTTTGATCATGCAGCTAACCATCAGCTGATGGCAGACTTTGTCTTCTGCATCCGTTTGGCAGGCTGTGGATCAGGCTGCCCAGGAGATAGCCTCCTGCTGAAATGTTATGTCTTGTGCTGTGCTAATGAAGAAAGATGCTTCAGAGGTTTCTGTTTTCAGAGAGGGGGAAGTTTGGCCCCTGTTACCCATCAACACATTGTCTGTGGGAGCAGCTGGAGAGAGTCCAGTGGAGGCTATAAGGATGATTAAGAGATTAGAGCATCTCCCTTGTGAGGAAAGGCTGAGAGACCTGGGGCTGTTTAGCCTGGAGAAGAGAGAGCTGTAAGGGATCAGATCAGTGTTTACAAATACCTTAAGGGTGGGTGTCAAGAAGATGGGACCAGACTCTTGTAGCTGATGCCCAGTGATGGAACAAGGAGCAACAGATGCAAACTGCAACACAGAAGTTTTACCTCAACTTGAGTAAAACCTTTATTGTGAAGGTGCTGAGCCCTGGAATAGGCTGCTCAGAGAGGTTGTGGAGTCTCCTTCTCTGGGGAGATTCCAAACCCACCTGGACATTTGCCATTGGAATGGGCTACCCAGGGAGGTGGTGGAGTCACCATCCCTGGAGGTGTTCAAGAAAAGCCTGGATGAGGCACTTAGTGCCATGGTCTGGTTGACTGGCTAGGGCTGGGTGCTAGGTTGGACTGGATGAGCTTGGAGGTCTCTTCCAACCTGGTTGATTCTATGATTCTTTGATTCCATATCCTGGGCAAACTGCTCTGGATGATTGAGGATCAGAGATGTTGAGATACTGGAACGTGTCCAGAGAAGGGTGACGAAGCTGGTGAGGGGCCTGGAACACAAACCCTATGAGGAGAGGCTGAGGGAGCTGGGGTTGTGCAGCCTGCAGAAGAGGAGGCTCAGGGCAGACCTCACTGCTGTCTACAACTACCTGAAGGGAGGCTGTAACCAGGTGGGGTTGGGCTCTGCTGCCAGGCAACCAGCAACAGAACAAGGGTGCACAGTCTCAGGTTGTGGCAGGGGAGGTCTAGGCTGGATGTTAGGAGGAAGTTGTTGGCAGAGAGAGTGATTGGCATTGGAATGGGCTGCCCAGGGAGGTGGTGGAGTCACCATCCCTGGAGGTGTTTAAGACAAGCCTGAATGAGGCACTTAGTGCCATGGTCTAAGTTGATTGGCCAGGGCCGGATGCTATTTTGGACTGGATGATCTTGGAGGTCTCTTCCAACCTGGTTGATGATTCTATGATACTTCAGCAGTGGGCTTGGACTGGATGATCTCTAGAGCTCACTTCCAGCCCCCACTATTCTGTGCTTCTGTGATGTATGTGAAACATCCCATCCAAGCATGCTGGCTAATGCATTGAAGCTGGTTGTTACCGCTTGCAGGAGTTATCAGCACTACTGCTAGGGCTGTATTGCAGCTGAAATCTTCACTTGATTGCTACCACTTCCTTTTTAGCAAATAACCCAAACATTCCAACTTAAATATTGTCACAGTATCCTTTTAATAGGCAAATGAGGCAATTATAATCTTGGATAATAGGATAGCTGCTCCCCACCAACGTGCATATAATGCATTTTGCTGATTTCAAGCAGGTTTCAGAGATCTGCATTTTCTCTAGTGGTGGCTCTGCAAATTCACTTCAGCTGGGTCAACAGGGAGATCTGCAGATGAGCAGGATAGTGGTGGTGTCCTGGTGCCATCCTTCCTGTAATAGGTGGCTTTTGTCTGGGAGGAGTTTGTCTGTGGGTGGAACAGTGCTCTGGGCATGCTGGTGCCTCAGCTCTAGGATTAGTGCCCGGGCAGAGCCTGGGGCTGTGGGGCACCCAGCATTCACCATTTGCAGACAGTCACAGAAGCACAGAATGATTGGGTTGGGAAGGATCTCCAGAGGTTGAGTCCAACCAACATGCCAAAGCAGGATCACCTTGGATAGGTGTGCAGGTGAGTTTTAAGAGTCTCCAGAGAAGGAGACTCCACAGCCTCTCTGGGCAGCCTGCTCCAGGGCTTCAGCACCTCCACAATACAGGGAGTTTTGCTCATGTAGAGGTGGAACTTTCTGTGTTCAGTCTGTGTCCATTGCCCTTCATTCTGTCCCAGGGCATCACTGCAAAGCCACTGCACACTTCTTTTTGAGACCCACCTTTAAGGTATTCATAAACAGTGATTTCCTCTCAGCCTTCTCTTCTCCAGCAAACACAGCCCCAGGTCTCTCTGCCTTTCCTCAGAAGAGAGGTGTGTATTCTCTCCATCATCCTCATAGCCTCCATTGGACTCTCTGCAGTAGTTCCCTGTCCCTCTTAAACTTGAAAAACGTGGACACAGTAGTCCAGGTGAGGCCTCAGTAGTGCAGAGCAAAGGGGCAAAGCCATCATCTCCTCTGTTCCCTGTTGCTGCCTGTGACAGATGCTGCTGGGGAAGGGACTCGCAGCTGCAGGATGAGCTGTGCTGTACCTTGCCATCACCTAAGCCATCCTTTTCCCCTGCTCTCGCTCCCTGCCTCCGATGATTGTAGTGGGGAGATGGCTCTGATTGCTGACAGCCTCTCCCGAGTTGCAGCACAATTGAATCAGTTCCCTTTCAGTGCATAGAAGCCCTTCAAATTGTAATCACAGACCATTCTCCATCTCCACATTGTGTTCTGCAGGCAGCTGTGAGCCAGCCCTGGCCTCTTTCTCCTCCTCCTCTTTCTCCTCCCCTGAGCCCCCTGGGCCCTGCTGGCACCGATTCCCTCACTCTCACCCCTGGCAGGGTTGCTCCCCAGTGGGTATTTGCATGCCCTCTATGAATAAAATGGTGATGGAGTGGGTGGGGACAGCAGGGGAAAGCCAGCGGGGGCAGGTAAGGTGACTTCTGGGCACAGCCAGCTCCAGCTGTGGGTTAGGGACACTGTGCTTGTGCATCTGCATCCCTCTCCCAAGTGAAGGGGTGGAAGGTGAGAGGTCTTGAACACGAGTCCTGTGAGGATCTGCTGAGGGAGCTGGGGCTTTTTAGCTTGGACAGGAGCAAATGAAGGGATGACCTGATTGATGGTTATGAATGTGTAGGGATGAGTGCCAGGAGGATGGAGCCAGCCTCTTCTCGGTGATGCCCAGTGACAGGACAAGGGGCAGTGGGTGGAAGCTGAGGCATAGGAACTTTCATTTAAACATGAGGATGAAGTTTTTCCCTGTGAGGATGACAGAGCACTGGAATAGGCTGCCCAGGTCAGGTTGTGGAATCTCCTTCTCTGGAGACATTCAAGAGCCATATGGATGTGTTCCAGTGTGACCTGCTCTGGCAGGGGGGCTGGACCAGATGATCTTTAGAGGTCCCTTCCAGCCCCTGACATTCTATGATTCTATGATTGTTCAGCCTGAAGAAGAGGAGGATGAGGGGAGACTTCATTGCTCTCTACAACTCCCTGAAAAGAGGTTGAATCCATATGGGGGCTGACCTCTTCTCCCAGATAATAGTAGGATGAGAGGAGATGTCCTCAAATTGCACCAGGGGAAGTTTTAGGTTGGATATTAGGAAAAAAAAAATCTTCACTGGAAGGGTCACCTGGCACTGGAAAAGGTTGCCCTGGGATGTGGTGGAGTCATCATCCCTGGAGGTGTTTAAAAGGTGTTTGGATGTGGTGCTTAGAGACGTGGTCTAAGCGAGCTGTGTACAGGAAGATACTAACTTATGATTGGGCTCAATGACCTTAAGGTCTCTTCCAACCATGGAGTTCTGTGGTTCTGTGTCAGTGTCTTGGGGTAGAGGCAAAATGAGGGTGGTCTCAGACTCCCCTCCTGTCTGCCTTACAGTCAGGTGGAGGAAATGCTCACAAGTGTAATGCTGGCTTTGAGGCTCCTAGGAGCAATTTATTTTGGGAGAATCCCATGTGTGAGTTGAAGGCAACCCCCTCCCTGTGCACGACCAGAAGAGAAAGTAGAAACGAACCTCTGCAGTCCTGGAAGTGAAACCATCTTCATCCTCTCCTGCTGTACTCAGAGTATCTCAGCAGGGCTGTGGAAAGGTCACCAGAAGCCAGAAAGGGCCTGGGCTGCACTGGTGAGACCTGGAGCTGGGAGAGTTCCTCTGAAGCAGGGCAGCAAGAGCCCTGCAGGTGCCACTTGGCTATTGTATCATCACAAGCCTCTTTCCCACCCCACCAGCTGAATTGCTGCTGCTCTTGCTTTCTTCTTTCTCTTCCCTCCACCCTTCACTTTTCTTTGTGCAGCATCATTTTTGCATTCCTTGGCTTTCCTTTTGTTCACCACCTCCCCCTCTGGGTCTTTCTACTCCCTTCAGACACTCCTCTCTCCCACAGGGCTGTGTCCATGCAGATGCAGCAGGACCACAGGATGTCCCTCCTGCCCCACTGCTCCAGTTTGATGTGGGCAGGTGACCGAGTGTGACATCCTGCCTGCCCAGAGCTAGCAAATGCAGCAAAGGGTCAATGTGTCAATGGAAAATGGAGTGTGGAGAGAATTAGGGCAGTAAGGCATAATAATAAAACCTATTGCTGTTGGAACCAAGCCAGGAGAAGCTATAGAAGGAGGGCTGGGTGCCAGCTTTAGGAGGAAGAAAGGATGATTGAATGTGGCCCTGAGCTCATCGATCTGGAGGTTAGGACAGGGCTGGGATAAGGCTTTGGGCACAGGGACAGCAAGGAGCTGCTTCCCTAGAGGCTCAGTCTCATTCCTCTCCTTGCAGTCCCCAGTGCCTGCTGGTGGTGTTTGCTGATCTGGTGTTGGTATGGAGTTAGAATCATAGAATCAGTCAGGGTGGGAAGGGACCACAAGGAGCAGCCAGTTCCAACCCCCCTGCCATGCCCAGGGACACCCTACCCTAGAGCAGGCTACACAGAGCCTCAGCCAGCCTGGCCTCAAACACCTCCAGGGATGGGGCATCAACCACCTCCCTGGGCAACCCATTCCAGCCTCTCACCACTCTCCTGCTCAACAACTTCCTCCTCACATCCACCCTGAATCTCCCCACCTCCAGCTTTGCTCCATTCCCCCCAATCCTGTCACTCCCTGACATCCTGAAAATTCCCTTCCCAGATTTTTTGTAGCCCCCTTCAGATCCTGGAAGGCCACAAGAAGGTCACCTGGGAGCCTCCTCTGCTCCATCCTGCACAGCCCCAACTCTTTCAGTCTGTCCTCCCAGCAGAGCTGCTGCAGCCCTCTCAGCATCCTCGTGGCCCTTCTCTGGACACTCTCCAGCATCGCCACATCCCTCTTGTCCCAGGGGCTCCAGAACTGCATGCAGGACTCCAGGTGGGGTCTCAGCAGAGCAGAGCAGAGAGGGAGAATCACCTCCCTGACCCTGCTGGCTACACTTCTGCTGCTGCAGCCCAGGCTCAGCTTGGCTTTCTGGGCTGCAAGTGCACACTGCTGGCTCCTCTTGAGCTTCTCATCCACCAGCACCCCCAAATCCCTCTCCTCAGGGCTGCTCTCCAGCCACTCACTGCCCTGCCTGGGTCTGTGCTTGGCATTGCCTCGACTCAGATACAGGACCTTGCATTTTTTCTTGCTGAACCTAATGATGTTGGCTTGTGCCCACCTCTCCAGCCTGTCCAGGTCCCTCTGGATGGCATCCCTGTCCTCTAATGTGTCTGCTGCACCACACAGCTTGGTTGTTCTGGTCCTTTTCAGGGCTGGGGAGGTAAATTTGGAAAGAAAATAAATATGTAGTAGAAGAGGACAGCTTGAAAGTGGTTCTGTGCTCAGGGAGAGGACAGGTTTGGTCAGTTGCTTGTCCTCTCATCACGTGCCTTCTGGAAGGGAAAAACTTACAACCCAGCACAAGATGTGTCCCTAGCAGTGCCCAGTACAGGGCAGGATCACTTCCCTGTTCCTGCTGGCCACATCGTTCCTCATCCAGGCCAGGATGCTGTTGGCCTTCTTGGCCACCTGGCACACACTGTCTTGTCTTCAGCTGCTGTCAACCAGCACCCTAAATCCTTTTCCACCAGGCAGTTTCCAGCTACTGCATCCCAGACCTGGAGCGTTGCATGGATTTGTTGTGACCCAAGTGCAGGACACAGCACTCGGCCTTGTTGAACCTCATACAGCTGATCTCAGCACATCAATCCAGCCTGTTCCTGTCCCTCTTTAGAGCTTTCCTACTCTCCAGCAGATCAGCATCATTACAATGACTTCAATCCAGTGTTGCTGAAAAGCAGGCGATAAGCTCAAGATGCTGTTTGCTTTGTGGTGATTTTTTTGGTGGTTGTTTTAGTTTTCCATGCTGGGCAGAGGAACTTTCTCAAGGTGGCAGTCAGTTAAGAAAACAAAACTCAAAACCTGGCTGCTGTGATCCATTGTTCTCCCCCCCACTAGGGCCCATCAGTTCTGAATGCAGCAGCAGTGTTAGCAATGCTAACAAGGTCGCTCTCACAGACGATGTCTTTAAGGCAGCCTGGTTTGTCTCCAAGGCTTTCAAACTTTCTTTGGTCCCAAGAAGTCAAAGTAAATTGTAGGCAGCTAGCTAGAACATGCACTCCTGGGGGATCCACTTTCTTGGCATGTGAGCAGGCTTTTTTTGTTAGCATTGAAGTCTCAAGTGTGTTCCTGAGCCCTCTGGCTGTACCGTTATGTGCTGCATAATAGCACCATGGAGTGTACTGGGAAACCAGGTCAAGAGCCAGGGAAGAGCAAGCATCCCTGGTGCCTCCCACAGCATCCTTGCTTGACATTGCACGTGGCTCAGCAGCTCAAGGCTTCAGTGCCTGATAGGAGCACTCAAGCTTGAAATGTAGCAGACATTGGTCAGGCATTAGAATAAGCTGCCCCGGGAGGTGGTGGAGTCACCATGCGTGGAGGTGGTGCTTTGGGATGTGGTTTAATAGCCAGGGTGGTGTTGGGTGGACAGCTGGATGATGATCTTAGAGGTATTTCCCAAGGAATTCCATAATTCCATAGAGAGAGGGGACTCTTTGCCATAGAACAGCTTGACCTCCAGCTTCACACATGGCTTCATAGAATGGTTTGGGTTGGAAGGGACCTCCAAAGGTCCTCTAGTCCAACTACCTTGCAGTGAGCAGAGGCATCCTCCATGAGATCAGGTTGCCTAGAGCCCCGTTGAGCCTGGCCTTGAATATCTTGAATGAGCTGCCCATGAAGATGGTTGAGTCACCAACCCTGGCTGTGTATAAAAGTTGTTTGGATGTGGTGGTTAAGGATATGATTTAAGGGGGAGCTTTGTAGAGCAGAGTTGGACTTAATGATCCTGGGG
The DNA here is from genome assembly GCF_015220805.1 of Pogoniulus pusillus. Classification (NCBI taxonomy): domain Eukaryota; kingdom Metazoa; phylum Chordata; class Aves; order Piciformes; family Lybiidae; genus Pogoniulus; species Pogoniulus pusillus. The sequence goes on along the minus strand of NC_087298.1, from coordinate 5,022,397 downwards.
GTCTGTTTCTGTGATTCTGTGATCTCCAGCAGTGGGGCCTTAGCTACCTCCCTGGGCAACCTGTTCCAGTGTTCCACTACCCTCCTGGTAAATAACTTGTCCTAATGGCCATCCTAAATCTCCTCTTCTCTCACGTCAAACCACTGCCCCTTGTCCCATCACTGCAGGCCTTTGTGAACAGTCTCTCTACAGTCTTCCTGTGGGCTCTTTCAGGTACCAGAAGGTCTCTATTAGGTCTCCCCAGAGTCTTCTCTGGGATGAACAACTCCAGCTTCCTCAGCCTGTCCTTGTAGCAGAGGTGTTCCAGCCTCCTAATCATCCTCAGTGCCATCCTCTGGAGCCTCTGTCAGGTCCATGTCCTCCTTGCATTGAAGGCACCAGAGCCTGATGCAGCACTCCAGGTGAGGTCTTATTGGAGCAAAGTGACAGGAGGTTGAACACCTTCCTTATGAGGAGAGCCTGAGGAAGCTGAGGCTGTTTAGCTTGGAGAGGAGGAGACTAAGGGGTGACCTCATTCATGTTTATAGATATGTAAGGGGTGAGTGCCAGGAGGCTGGAGCCAGCCTCTTCTAAATGATGCTCAGTGACAGGGCAAGGGGCACTGGGTGGAAGCTGAGGCACAGGAGGTTCCATGTGAACCCGAGGAAGAATTTTTCCCTGAGGGTGACAGAGCACTGGCACAGGCTGCCCAGGGAGGTTGTGGAGTCTCCCTCTCTGGAGATACTCAAGAACAGTCTGGATGCATTCCAGTGTGATCTGCTCTGGGTGATCCTGCTGTGGCAGGGGGGCTGGACCAGATGATCTTTGGAGGTCCCTTCCAGCCCCTGACGTTCTCTGACTGTACGATGATCACCTCTCTCCATCTGCTGGCCACGCTTCTCTTGATGCAGCCTGGGCTGCCATTGGCCACCTGGGCTGCAGGCACACACTTTTGGCTCAGGTCTAGCTTCTCATGCAGCAGGACTCAGGAGCCTGAGTTTCCCCAGCAGGATGGCAGAGCCCCTTGGTGAAGCCCTCCCAAGCTGGAGGAGACGAAGGACTCTTCTCACGCCAAAGCTGGGAGACAAATGGCCCTGACTTCAGCTTAAAGCTTGTGTCCTCACATGGGCTGGGGCAGAGCAGCTCATATATTCTTGTTTCCCTAAATGAAGGATGCACTCAAGCAATTGAAAACAACTTCTGGGACAATCTGGTTCCATTATGTCTAATGGAAGCGGCCGCACGTGGTGCGTGCTGCTCTCTGGGAGAAACAAAGAGGGATTTTCCCATTATTCAGAGAATGGATGAGATGTGAAATGAACTCCTCAGAGGCGTTTCACTTTGTCACAACAGAGCAAAAAGTCAGTCACGTTTGGAGGAATTGGGAGCAAGATGTGTGCTGCTTCTTGTGTTCCCCGCTTTGTGGGCTCCCCACCTCCCTCTTCTGCCCCGCTCCTCCCTTTCCTGGTAAAGTTTAGCAGCAGAAACCCAAACTCACTGCATCACAGGGACCTCTGGAGATCATCCAGTCCAACCTCCTTGCCAAAGCAGGATCACTCAGGGCAGGGCACACAGGAATGCATCCAGGTGGGTCTTGAAAGTCTCCAGAGAAGGAGACTCCACAACCTCTCTGCGAAGCCTGCCCCAGTGCTCTGTCACCCTGACTGCTATGCTCTGAGAATCATCAGTCTGCAACCTCCTCTCCTCCCTGGCTGGGGCTGCAGGAAAAAGCCTCATGGATCAGAGGATGCTCCAGAGATGCCATTGTGTTTGTGAACCTGGAGGAGGCACCTGCTTGTGTCTCAGAGGCTGGCAGTGACCATGAGGAGTAACTCATCCAGTGAGCCACAGCAAGAGCATCTGAGCTCTTTCAAATGGGGTAGCTGAAGCATTAAAAAATAACCAAATATCCTTTGAACTGGAATAATTAATCTCATCTCAATAACTAAGCTAATGGATTCAATGGACTATGGGATGTTGTATTTGCAGCCCTGGGGCTGCTTGATGTTTCCCAGCCAGAGAGGAGCATCCAAAACTCTTCTCAGAGTTTTCCCTTTAGAAAATATAATTTCACCAAATGAAGTGGGGGGAAGACAAGAGAGGAATAGTTAATTTGTACCTTCCAGGTGGCTGAATTAGAACTAAAAGTGTGATTGTACTTTGATGTGTTGCCTTTCTTTTTACAGCTGAATTGCAGGAGGTTTAGGATTCTGCTGGGCAGGTGTGCTGCTTCCAGCTCTGCACCATCAGAAATTGCTCTCCACAGCTCCCTGAAAAGAGGTTTCAGTGGGGGAGATCTTAGTCTCTTCTCCCAAGAAACGTGTGGTACCAGAAGAGGGAACAACCTCATCCTGTGTCAGCGCAGCTTTGGGTTGGACATGAGGAACAATTCCTTCCCCAAAAGGGTTGTCATGCTGCCCAGGGCAGTGGTGGAGTGCCCATCCCTGGAGAGGTGTCAAAGCTTTGTAGATGTGGTGCTGAGGGACATGGTTTAATGGTGGGCTTGGTGCTGCTGGCTTAATGGTTGGACTTGATCATCTTAAGGTTCTTTTCCAACTTAAATGATTCTGTGACTCTAAATGGAGCATGGGGGTGGCTGGATTGCCATCCATCAGCTTCAGCATGAACTGGCAGTGGCACTGCCTGCTGGAATGCCTTTGCTTTGGTGGCACTGAAATGTTTCCAGAGGCCAAATGGTGCCACTCAGAAGGTCTGACCCAGCTCAGGCAAGGGTAGGTGCAACTTTAAATGCGTGTCAGAAGCACCACAGAGCTACATCCTCCCATAATGGGAGCCTGGTGCCAAACCAGGCAGTGTGCTTCCAGGGACAATGACTTCACCTGGGTCGTTGCTTGCTGGGCACTCCCCCTTTTTTGGTTGTTTCTGCTTTTGAAGTTGAGGTCTTTTTCCAAAGCAAGGCAAGAAGCTGGTGTAGTGGTGGTGATGCAGAGGTTGGAGTGCTCAGCAGCTTTCTTTGGCCAGGCTGTGCAGATTTTGGAAGGGCTGTGGCCTCTTTCTTTCCTGGCCAGCATGAAATACCTGCAGTTTGTTTCTCCTTAAGCAGTGTAATTTCATTTTCTCCTGCAAAATTGCTGTCCAAAAATAAATCCTGTTCAGGAGAAACTTAATTAGAAAGCTCTGGACATAAATCTCTTGCAGAGCAATTTGAGCCTCCCAGATCCCATCCTGGCCATGGGGGTCCCTGCTGGGGTGAGGAGGGGAGGGCCCCACTTTCAGCCCTTTGCCATGTTGGTTTCTGCCTCTTATTGAGCTCCTATTTGCTGCACCTGGGTTGCTGATTAAGAATTGCTTTGAAAGGCATCTTCAGACTCGTTGCAAGGACCATTTCCTGACTTAACCAATGAATGCATTAAAATCTATAGATATTTAATCATTTTTTGCCCCCCAGTGAGGTTGTTCTTGTGCCTCTTCCCCTCTCTGCTCCCCTCCTCCACCAGGAAGACCCTTCCTTGCAGTGCTCAGACAATCCATTAGGTGATTCTGCCTTGCCAGGGGGATTGGACTTGATCTGGCCATTAAAACAAGAGAGGTTATTCTGCCCCTCTACTCAACACTGCTCAGGCCACACCTTGAGTAGTGTCCAGTTCTGGGCTCCAGAGATGTTGAGGTACTGGAATGTGTCCAGAGAAGGGTGATGAAGTTGGTGAGGGGCCTGGAGCACAGCCCTGTGAGGAGAGGCTGAGGGAGCTGGAGGTGTGCAGCCTGCAGAAGAGGAGGCTCAGGGCAGAGCTCATTGCTGTCTGCAATTACCTGAAGGGAGATTGTAGCCATGTGGGGTTGGTCTCTTCTCCCAGGCAACCAGCAACAGAACAAGGGGACACAGTTTCAAGCTGTGGCAGGGGAGGTCAAGGCTGGGTGTTAGGAGGAAGTTGTTGTCAGAGAGAGTGATTGGCATTGGAATGGGCTGCCCAGGGAGGTGGTGGAGTCACTGTGCCTGGAGGTGTTTAAGACAAGCCTGGCTGAGGCACTTAGTGCCATGGTCTGGTTGATTGGCTAGGGCTGGGTGCTAGGCTGGACTGGATGATCTTGGAGGTCTCTTCCAACCTGGTTGATTCTATGATTCTATGATCTCCAGGAGCCCCTTCCAACCCCTACCATTCAGTGATTCTATGACCAGTGCATGATTGTGCCTCTTCTTCTCTGGAAGCAGGAGGTCCATAGAAGAAGCCAGTCCCCCACCAGAGCTTGGGGAAATCCTGCTTGTTTGAGGTTTGTTTTTGGCACAAGGAAAACAGCAAGAACAATGACAGGTTGAGCTGTGCAGGTTGAAAAGAGGTGGGATTTTAGTTTTGAAACGTTCTTCCATCACAAAAAACTGATCAGAGGGCTGGGGCACCTTTCCTATGAAAACTATCTGAGAGAGATGGGGTAGTTCAGTCTGGAGAAGAGAAGGCTTCAGAAGGGCCTTACAGAAGCCTTCCAGGGCCTGCAGGAAAGCTGGAGAGGGACTATTTGCAAGAGCATGTGGCACTAGAACAAGGGGCAATGGCTTTGTACTAGAGCAGGGCAAATTTAGGTTGAATGTTAGGAAATAGTTCTTCACTGTGGAGGTGATGAGACACTGGAACAGGTTGCCCAAGGAAGTGGTGGAGACCCCATGCCTGGAGATTCAGTGTCAGGCTTGATGTGGCTCTGATCAACCTGGTGCAATTGGGAATGTCCCTGCTTACTGCAGGGATGTTGGAGCACAGGCTTACAGGGTGTTAGGGGTTGGAAGGGACCCAAAGAGATCATCGAGTCCAACCCCCCTGCCAGAGCAGGACCATACAGTCTAGCTCAGGTCATAGACAAATGCATCCAGATGGGCTTTGACAGTGTCCAGAGAAGGAGACTCCACAACCTCTCTGAGGAGCCTGTTCCAGTGCTCTGTGACCCTTATAGTAAAGAAGTTCCCCCTTGTGTTGAGGTGGAGCAGGTGACCTTTAAAGTCCTTCTCAACCAGCACCATTCTGTGATCTCTGTGAAGCATCTGCCAGTGTCTGTCTCATGAGGGAGACTTTGAAACTGCTCCTTCATTCCATCCAGGATAAGCAGGAGGTTGAGGGGGTGTGGCACTGGGAAGTGAGGGTCCAGCAGGTAGCTGAGAAAGTGAGGTCTGTGCCATGGCTATGCAGAGGCTGGTTGTGATGCCAGACACCTCCTGTGCTGTGCTGGTGGCATGCTCGTGGGCGACCGAGTGCCTGGCTTTGAGCCTGTTGCTGCGTGAGCTGTGGCCCTGAATGGCAAAGCACAAACCAACCCCCAAGGAACCTCTCTCAAGTTCTCTAGAAAAGAGACACAAATAATGTGCTTATGAAAGGGATTCTTTATCATTCTCAACATTATTTTATTTTTATTCCCCCAACTGCAATTAAATTCAAGGTCTTGTATCATCTGCTGTCATCCTTCCCAGGGAGAAGCCGTGGAGGTGAGAGCAGAAGAAGTTGGGAGGAGGGAGCCAGGCTGCACCATCAGCTGGCTGAGAGGACAGCCTGCCCTGGCAGCTGTGCTTGCACCTCTAAAGGGGAGGCTGCTGGGAGTACTGTGGGATGGGTTGGGATGTCCTGCCTGAGCTGGGCTGGTGTGCAGGGAGCAGAGGTGCTGGCAAGGTGCTGTGTGAGTGCAGGAAGCCCAGCTGCCCAGGAGGACTGGTGAGGCTATTTCCAGTGCCAGTGCTAGCTGGGGTTCTCCTGCATGAAACTCTCTGTGGGAGGGGGAACAGGGGCAATTTTGTGTGGGGAAAAAATAGGAGGGAGCTGACAGCAAGTTGTGTGATAAAGGAGCAAAATCTCCTAGCCTGAGCTGCAGGCTGCTGCTTGCAAGGTCTCCCCCTGCATGGTGGCTCCTTGCTGCACTGATGCATGCCTGAGGTGGTTGTGTTTTGCCTGTTACTTGTTTGGGAGGTTTCTGGGGTTGTTGGCTTGAGTTATGGAAACAGGCAGGTGTTGCAGCAGCTGTGCTGGTGGTGATACTGGGACTGGGCCAAGCTGGACGCAGGCTGCTGCATTCCTTCACCTGCTGGCTGTGCTTCCTACAGAAATCATTCTCCTGGCTCTCTTCTCAACCCTGAGCAATTTATTAGCCTTTGTCCATCTCTGGAGGCTTTGGTCCTTTTCCTCTTCTTTCCTGAAAAAAGATGACATTTGAAGGTCACAAAGATGCCAAAATGAAAGCTTGAACTGGGCAGGACAGAGAATCATAGAACAGAATCATAGAATCAACCAGGTTGGAATAGGCCTCCAAGCTCATCCAGTCCAACCTAGCACCCAGCCCTGTCCAGTCAACTAGACCATGGCACTAAGTGCCTCATCCAGGCTTTTCTTGAACACCTCCAGGGATGGCAACTCCACCACCTCCCTGGGTAGCCCATTCCAATGGCAAATCACTCTCTCTGTGAAGAACTTCCTCCTAAAGAAGAAGATGGGTGCTGGTTCTTCAGGCTGCCCACAGCAGCAGCAGCCCTGTGGGACATGAGGTGTTGGGGCAGGTGGAGAGAAGGGCAAGGAGGCTGGGGAGAGGTCTGGCAAATATCACCTATGAGGAGCGGCTGAGGGAGCTGGGGCTGTTTAGTCTGGAGTAGAGGAGGCTGAGAGGGGACCTTACCACCCTCCACAACTACCTAAAAAGAGGTTGTAGTGAGGCTGGAGCTGGTCTCTTCTCCTGAACTACTAATGACAGGACAAGAGGAAATGGCCTCAAGTTGCATCAGGGGAGGTTTAGGTTGGATGTTGGGAGGAAGTTCTTTCCTGAGCGTGTGCTCAGGCACTGGAACAGGCTGCCCAGGGAGGTGGTGGAGCCACCATCCCTGGAGGGGTTTAAAGGGAGAGTGGATGTGGTGCTTGAGGCTATGGTCTGGTGATGAAGGCTGCTGGGATGAAGGTTGGACGGTGTGTTCCTGGTGGTCCTTTGCAGCCATAACGACTCCTAGTGATGAGAGGTTGTGCTGAGGGATTTGAGTTAGTCAAGGACTTGTCAGTGTGAAACTAAGGATTGGACTCGAGGAGCTTGAAAGGCTTTGCCAGTCTGAGACAGTCTGTGACTCTGCACAGGGGGCATATGCAGGGAGAGCCAAGCCCTGACTCATGGGCACAAGAACAGAGTGCCAAGCCCTGGCTTATGGGCACAAGAACTGGCTGCTGCTGGCTCTGTGCTTGTGTGCTGTAATTTCAAGAGGTCCCAGCAGCGTGGGTTGGTTTCCTGCGTGTCTGACAGGGGATGTGTGCCCCACGGTTCAGTACTTGATGCTGATTAGTGCCGGCTATCAGTGGTGGGGCCAGGAAGAGGCTGGCTGATGGCTTCCCCTGTAGGCATCTCAATGGGGTGCCCTCTTGTCCCGTGCTGTAAGTGGCTCCACCTGGCATCTGCTTTATTTTTGTTGCTGGAAGTGACAACGAGAGAGAGCCGAACGCGTGGGGCTGGCAAGCTCCCTTCTGAGGGCTTCTGTTGAGCCAGGAGCTTGGGGGGAGGCTGGAGGCTGTGTCAGGATCCATCCCCTTTTGAAAACACTGAAAAGCAGAATGTCTTTATCCCTTCCACCCCTCCCTCCCCTGGAACACGAAGGAGATTCCAAAAAATCTCATCATGACAACTCTTGACACTCCTGTTCCCATTTGCTTGAAAATTACCTTTCAAATATAGTTCAGTTCTCTCCAGCAGAAGACCTGTCAGAGAGAGACTCTGCCAGGACAGCTGAGGAAGAGAGGAAACACTGAAGCAGCATCATCCTCGCTGTCTAATGGAGCTAAACGTGGCACATTTCAGCTAAGGGTGCCTGTTCTCTTCTCCTGCAGCATGAGTCCCAAAGGGAGACAATGTTCTGAGTGTTCTAATTTGATGATAATAATTCAGCATTTACAGGATCTTCTCTCCCTGAATAACAAAGCATGTCAGGCAAAAAATGTTACCCCCAGTGACAGGTGGGGGGCTGAGAGGTGAAGTTGAGGGAGTTGAGCTGAAGGCTCTCTGGATGTGAAACCTGGGGCTTCTGATTTCTGAGTGGTAGAGGTTTGCTTTCTTGTCTCCCTGATAAGGGTGAGCAGGTTGGGTTGTTCAGCCTGGAAAAAAGAAGACTCTGGGGAATCCTTTTTGCAGCCTTTCATTACTTAAAGGGGTTGATCAGAAAGCCAGAGACAGACTTTTCAGCAGGGCCTCTTGTGACAGGGCAAGGGGTGAAGGGTTCAAACTAAAAGAGATTCAGGCTAGAGAGAATGAAGGATTTTTTTCACACTGAAGGAGGTGAGACCCTGGCCCAAGCTGCCTAGGTGGGGGGTAGGTGTCCCATGCCTGGAACCATTCCAGGTCAGGTTGTTTGGGGCTCTGAGCAGCCTGCTCTAGTTGCAGATGTCCCTGGTGACTGCAGGGCAGTTGGAGAAGGTGACTTTGAAGGGAGGGTCCCTTTCAACTCAACCCATTCTGTGATTCTATGATTCTGTAGCCCAGCAGCCTCACAGAGGCACTCAGAAGATGCTGGTGGGGTAGTCTGGGTGCAGGAGTGTGGGTGAGTTTGCAGTCCTGGGCACAGTTTTCTGGCACAGTCCCTCTGTGGTGGGCTTTGCTAGAGGTGGGATGCTGGCAGTGAGGGGAGGGTGTCCCTCTGTGGTGGGCTTTGCTAGAGGTGGGATGCTGGCAGTGAGGGGAGGGTGTCCCTCTGTGGTGGGCTTTGCTAGAGGTGGGATGCTGGCAGTGAGGAGAGGGTGTCTCTCTGTGGTGGGCTTTGCTAGAGGTGGGATGCTGGCAGTGAGGGGAGGGTGTCCCTCTGTGGTGGGCTTTGCTAGAGGTGGGATGCTGGCAGTGAGGGGAGGGAGTCCCTCTGTGGTGGGCTTTGCTAGAGGTGGGATGCTGGCAGTGAGGGGAGGGAGTCCCTCTGTGGTGGGCTTTGCTAGAGGTGGGATGCTGGCAGTGAGGGGAGGGTGTCCCAGAGCTTTGGAAATGCTGGGTGTATTTTTTTTGGTGCATGTTTGAAAAGTGAACAAGTGCAAGCTCCCAGAAATGACCTTGACACTGTTTCTGATGACGTAAGGAATTCCAAAGCCTCAGAGAGCAGGCTGGTGCAGAGAGCAGGTTGGTGTTGTGGTCCTGCCCTTGGAGCAGCAGTCAGACAGCTGTGTGAAAGTGGTGCCTGTGTTCTCATCATACCTAATTGTTCAAACACCTTATCTGCATGACTTCACTGCTGAAATGGCCGAGTGAGAGGATGGAGGAGAAAAGGGAGGGGTGAGTCTCTGGTAGTGAGTCAAAACCAGGGATTAGAGCAGCAAGTGTCTTATAATTAAAGTTATGGAGCTGCTGCTGCAGTGGTGTGATTACTGATGGGGAGCAGTGAAGTGTGGGTGAGCACCTGAGCTGGGGTGAGGAGCCAGGGTGGTGCTGTTTGGGAGGACAGCCAAGGATGAAGTTAGAGGATAAACAGGCACTTTGTGATGTGGTTTAATGGCCATGATGGTGTTAGGCCCATGGTTGGACTCAGTGTTCTTAAAGGTCTTTTCCAACCAAAACAATTCCATTATTCTATGAAAGGAAGGGGACAGGAGAGTGATTCACAGGTTCACAGATTGCATTAGGTTGGAAGAGACCCTCAAAGGTCATCTTGTCCAACCCCCCTGCAGTCAGCAGTGACACCTCCAACTAGGTCATGTTGCCCTGGGCCACACTGAGTCTGACCTTCAATGTCTGCAGGGCTGGAACCTCAACCACATCCCTGGGCAGCCTGTTCCAGTATTTCACCACTCTAATTGTGCAGAATGTGATGGAATCAACCAGGTTGGAAGAGACCTCCAAGCTCATCCAGTTCAACCTAGCACCCAGCCCTAAGCAATCAGCTAGACCATGGCACTAAATGCCTCATCCAGTCTTTTTTTGAACACCTCCAGGGACCTCCTGATGTCCAACCTAAATCTCCCCTGCTCCAGTTTCAAACCACTCATCCTATCACCACAAGCCCTCCTAAACAGTCCCTCCTCAGCCTTCCTGTAGCTCCCCTTCAGATATTGAAATGAAGCTCCAAGGTCACCGCGGAGCCTTCTCTTCTCCAGGCTGTACAACCCCAGTTCTTTCAGCTTGATCCTCTGCTGCCACAGCTCCCAGAGGTATTTCAAGCTGTTTGCATGGTGTGAAGTACTCTTTGAGCAGCTTTGTGTGTGCACTTTCCAGTTACAGCAGAGCACCTTGCAGTCCCTTGGGCCACCCCCTCGTGCATGCGTTTCGCTGCATGAGCAGCAGCTGACCTGTTGTTTATGTGAAGGGAACCTTTTATTTGGTGAGTGTTGGCCTCTGCTGCTTCATTTCATGCCCAGTGCTCAGAAATCAAGGGCTGTTTCTTTCCATGACCTTTACTAAATGCTCCTGAGTTAGTGAAGCTGGGTAGTTAGTACTGGGAGGGATGCTGGGGAGGTGGTTTTTTGCCATCCAATACTTCTGGCTGTTTTGTGCCCCTTCCACGTGCATGCTGCATGGGTTTTATTTATTACTGTTGACCAAGTGTCGGGTTTGGGGAGGGTTCTCAGTGGTGGCACAGTGAGAGCTGTGCATCTGTAAGCACTCAGAAATGAGCAGTTATCCATGTCTGCTCCCAGCAGAGGCCATGGGGTCAGTGGCGGCCAAAATGAGCTGTAGTGACCTGAGTTTGGCTCTTGTGCTCAGGGTTGAAAGGAATTGGTTTTGTTTTCACCTCCTGTATGACTGGTCCCATCCCTTCTCATTTGGATGCTCCTCCTGCTGCTCTCTCTGCGTGGTTGCTGCCTGGAGGATGGAGTGCAGCTGGATGTGAGACTACATCTGGAGAAGAGAAGGTTTTGAGGAGACCTTGTAGTAGCCTTCCTGTGTCTGAAGGAGGCTACAGGGGGACTAGGGTGGGATTATTTACAAGGTCTTGTAATGACAGGACGAGGAGTAATGGGTTTCAACTGGCAGAGGGGAGACTCAAACTGGATGTTAAGAAGTAGTTCTCTACAGTGAGAGTGGTGAAACACTGACACAGGTTGCCCAGGGAGGATGAGGAACACAGAATCACCCAATGTGATCAAAGATCAAAGATCACATTGGGTGATTCTGTGCTCCACAACCTCCCTGGAGGTGTTCAAGGCCAGGTTGGATGAGTCCTTGAGCAACCTGTCCTAGTGGGAGGTGTCCCTGCCTATATGGCAGGGGGTTGGCACTGGATGATCTTTGAGGTCTCTTCCAACCTAAACCACTCCGTGATTATATGATTCTATTGTGTCCTGATTCTATGATTCTATTGTGTCCAGTTCTGTGCACCCCAGTTCAAGAGGGACAGGGAAATACTGGAGAGAGTCCAGTGTAGGATGATTAAGGGACTGCAGCATCTGTCTGATGAGGTAAGGCTGAGAGACCTGGGGCTGGTTAGCCTGGAGAAGGGAAGGGTGAGAGGAGATGTTATTAATAGAAGGATGGGTATCAAGAAGAAGGTGCCAGGCTCTTTTCAGTGCTGTCCTGAGATAGGATCAGGGGCAATGGACACAAACTGGAACCCATGAAGTTCCACCTCAACATGAGAAAGACCTTTAATATGAGGCTGACTAAACCCTGGGGCAGGCTACCCAGAGAGGTTGTAAAGTGTCTTTGTCTAGTGACTTTTAAGACCTATCTGGATGTGTTCCTGTGTGACCTGCCCTAGGTGATCCTGCTTTGCCAGGGGGGTTGGACTCGATGGTCTCCAGACATCCAGCCTCTACCATTCATAGAATCAGCCAGGTTGGAAGAGACCTCCAAGCTCATCCAGTCCAACCTAGCACCCAGCCCTATCCAGTCAACCAGACCATGGCACCAAGTGCCTGTGCTACCCAAAGGAGTCAAAAGCCTCAGCATGCTCCACCCAGGGCAGGAGCATGGAATATGGTTCTCCACCAGCAGAAGTTAAACCAGTGAGAGCAGTGGCTGCTTCCAGTGTTGTATTGAGGTGAAGTTCCTCCAGCTGCATGTCCTCTGCCCCCAGTGGGGCCCAAGAGGAGCTGGGATGAGGAGAGTGCCAGGCTGCAGTAGCTCTGCTAAGGCACTTTCTTCCCTGCAATATGCAAAACGCTTCCAGGAGCAATGGGAATTTCTGCCTGACCTCAGCTGGTGTGATCAACTGATGCCCTGAAGCATGAAAATAAATAGCTCTGACTCATAAGAACAAGTGGTGCAATTACTTTAGCTCGGATAAAATATTTGTAAGTATCTAATCCTGCTCTGCACCGTGTGCAGAAGTGAGTACTTATCTCCCTGCTGCTCCCTCATCCCTGCAGCATCACAGCTCCATGCCAACCAGGAGCCTCTTCAGCTCCTCCTGCCTGGGTACATCTGTTCCTTCAGCCCCTGCTCTGAGCTGGGTTGGTGGGAGGGAGGCACAGTCCCAGGGCTTGACCCAGCTTTGATTGGAGAGTGACCTATTTCCGATGAGATATAGAGTCACAGGATCAGTTTGGCCAGAAGAGACTTTTTGAGTTCACTGAGTCCAACCATTAACCCAGCACTGCCAAGTCCACCACTAAACTGTGTCATTCAGCACCACATCTACCTGACTTTGAAACCCCTTTGGGAGTGGGGACTCCACCACTTTCCTGGCCAGCTTGTTCCAGGGCTTGACAACCCTCCTGGGGAAGAAACTGTTCCTCATGTCCGACCTAAACCTCCCCTGCTGCAACTTGAGGCTGTTTCCTCTTGTCCTGTGGACAGTTTGCTGTGAGTGGAAGTTACATCTCTTAATTTGGGATTATTTGCTACCTTTGCCTTAAAAAAACAGGGCAGGAGAGATCTGTTAGCAAAGGTTCAGTTCAGAAGGAGCAGAACTCGGTGAGGTGAAGCCTGGGGAGAGTTCTCTGGTTCCTGGCTGGCTGTGTTGGGTGTGAATGCAGCCACCAGCAGCCTTAGGGTTTCTCCTGCAATCACTGGTGTGGAGGAGCTCATTCTGGCTCTAAAGAGGATGTTTGGCCAGGCTGAGGAGCTGGCTGGCAGCAGTGAGGGCTGTCTGCTGGGCTTGGAGCTGGCCAGCTTGCCTTGCCTGTTCAGCCTGGCAGCAGTGAGGGGGTTTAGGGACTGCCCTGGTGGTGGCAGGTTGGAGGAGTGGCAGCATTGAAGCCCACTGAGCACCACACAGAAGGTGGATTCAGATGTAAGCATAACAGTTTATTTTTGCTCTCAATACGATTCCCCAGCTGTGTCTCTCCCCTGGCTTATCTAGGTCCTGGGTTGGGTTTTGATTTGGATTGCTCATCACTACACTGATGTCTTGTTTAGCAGTGGGAGCACCTCCACATCTTCTCTCCCCCATGCACCTAATCCCTCCTGACCCCTAGCTGACAGGAGCTTTGTACCAGTGTTAAACAGCCAAGTCTTTGCATGCATTCACTTGGACAATAACTTGCTTACTAGGCAGGCTTCTGGAGTGATGATCTTTAGGGTCCCTTCCAGCCAAACCATTCTATGATCCTATGATGATGACAAGTGTATCAGCAACTGTGTCCAGTTCTGGGCTCCTCAATTCAAGAGAATGTTGAGGTACTGGAATGTGTCTGGACATGGGTGAGGGGCCTGGAGCACAGCCCTGTGAGGAGGGCCTGAGGGAGCTGGGGGTGTGCAGCCTGCAGAAGAGGAGGCTCAGGGCAGACCTCATTGCTGTCTGCAACTACCTGAAGGGAGGTTGTAGCCAGGAGGGATTGGTCTCTTCTGCCAGGCAAGCAGCAACAGAACAAGGGGACACGGTCTCAAGATGTGGCAGGGGAGGTCTAGGCTGGCTGTTAGGAGGAAGGCTGCTGGTGGGGCTGGTGCTGGCCATTAGCAGCTCACTTTGCTCAGATCTTGGTGTGCAAATGCCACCTAACCAAAGCATGGATGAGGTGGTGGGCAGCAGTGCACAGTGAGAAGTGAGCCACACTCTGGGCACTGCCATTCCTTCCACCACAGCCCAGCTTGGGTGAGGGTTTTTCTTACTCTCTTTTGCAGTATCCCAGGGGCAAAGCAGATCCCAGTGCAGAGTTGAGGTTTTTCTGACTCTAGCATTTTCCTTCTTTATTTTCCAAAGGGGTTTGGCCCATCACTGCTTTAATGATCTTTTTCTCAAACTTGGGGGGGGGGTTGGCTTTGTTTCAAGCAATTCCAATTTCAAGAACTAATTAATTGTCAAACAAAACATTAAGTTCACAGGAAAACATTTTAAGGTTGTTTTTTTCCCCTCTTTTCTTTTTTTCCCACTTACTGCTTTCAGCAACCAGAGAAATGACTTAATCTCATGGCTGTGCCCCAATGTCCAATCTGCCTTTAGCTGTGCTGTATCTGGACAAATGTACTTCTTTCCCATCCCCTTTGTCTTTTTTCCCCACTGATTTCACAGTCAGCAGGAAAATAGTCCTGACTTCAGCGGTCCTCTTACAGCATTAGCATCTTGCAAGGACCTGACCTGAGCAGCTGGAGGTGTGCATGTTACTGCTGTGGACTGTCTGTCCACTCCCTGCCAGCTGCAGCCTTCTCATGGTTTCCAAGCTCTTCTGCCATTACCAGGAGACACAGAACAGTGAGGGATGATGGAAAGGGACCTTTAGAGATCATCCAGTCCAACCTCACTGCTAAAGCAGGGTTGCTCACAGCTGATTGCCCAGGTTCACAATGGCCCAGGTGGGGTTGGAATCTCTCCAGAGAAGGAGACTCCGCAGCCTCTCTGGGCAGCTTGCTCCAGGGCTCCAACACTCTCACGGTACAGAAGTTTCTCCTCCTGTTCAGGTGGAACCTCCTGGGCTCCAGTTTGTGCCCATTACAGAATCACAGAATTGACCAGGTTGGAAAAGACCTCTAAGATCATCAAATCCAACCTATCACCTAACCCTTCTAATTAACTAACCCATGGCACTGAGTGCCTCATCCAGCCTCCTCTTACACCCCTCCAGGGACGGTGACTCCACCACCTCCCTTAGCAGCCCAATCCAATTCCAGTCTCTCTCTCTCTGTGAAGAACTTCCTCCTAACATCCAGCCTAAACCTGTCCTGGTGCAGTTTGAGACTGTGTCTTCTTGTTCTATCACTGGGTGCCTGATGCCACATTGCTGCTGTTCCTGTCACTGAGCACCACTAAGAAGCATCTGGCCCCAGCCTCTTGCCCCTGCCCTTTAACTCTTGCTGAACATTAAGAAGATTGCCTCTCAGGCTGTTCTTTTTCAGGCTAAACAGCCTCAGGTCTCTCAGCCTTTTCTCCTCACAGAGATGCTCCAGAGCCCTCAGCATCTTTGTAGCCATTGCTGGAGTGTCTCCAGTAGTTCCCTGTCTCTCTTGGGCTGGGGAGCTCAGCACTGGAAGGGACTTGCTATTGAAGGAAGGCTCTAGTACTGAACTGCCCCGTTCAAGCCACTCTGAGGCAGCCTGAATCCAGCTTGGCCTAGAGCTAAAACAGAGCTTAAGTTTCTAGTGGATCAGAGCTGCCCTCATTGGTGTTCTTTCCTCCTCTGAGCCCTGCTGCTGGTGGGGGCTGTGGGTTTGTCCTCTATCCTGTGTCTCAAAACTACCGTGGTAGAGATAATTTGGTAACTGGGGACCAGGTCAGCTTTGCCTGATGTGGGGACATCATCTTTTGGGTGACAGGATCACAGGATGTTAGGGGTTGGAAGGAACCCAAGGAGATCATTGAGTCCAGCCCCCTTGCCAGAGCAGGACAATCCTATCTAACACAGATCACAGAGGAACACATCCAGACAGGCCTGCAAAGGCTCCAGAGAAGGAGACTCCACAACCTCTCTGGGCAGCCTGTTCCAGTGCTCTGTGACCCTTACAGGAAAGAAGTTCCCCCTTGTGTTGAGGCAGAACCTCTTTTGCTGCAGCTTCCATCCATTGCTCCTTGTCCTATCCCAGGGAGCAGTGAGCAGAGCCTGTCCCCCCCTCCTGGCCAGGCCTCAGATGCTTAGAAACATTTACCAAATCCCCTCTCAGTCTTCTCTTTTCCAGCCTAAAAAGCCCCAGGTCCCTCAGCCTCTCCTCATCAGCCATGCCCTCCAGTCCCCTCATCATTTTCATAGCCCTCCACTGGACCCTGTCCAGCAGATCCCTGTCCCTCCTCAACTGGGGAGCCCAAAACTGGACACAGTATTCAAGATGAGATCTCACCAGGGCAGAGTAGAGGTGAAAGAGAACCTCCCTTGATCTGCTGGACACACTCTTCCTAATACAGCCCAGGATCCCATTTGCCTTCTTGGCCACAAGGGCACATTGCTGTGCCATGGGTAACTTGTTCTCCAGCAGGACTTCCCAGGATATGGGAGAGCAGGATGAAGCACCTCTGGAACAGTAAGATCTGTTTTGCTTTAAGGAGCAAGCTACTTATCATTGCCTCTCTCCAGAAGATGGTTGTCTGTGGGAAGATCAAAACAACCAGGAGTACAGATGGCAAAGGATTGATGGACAAGGGCAGTTTTTGAGAGCTTGAGGCCAGCTGTACCTCCTCAGCACCATCTCCAGAGCTCTCACTGCCCAGCAGCTTGAGTGTCTGTGCCAGGTTCCCTGATCAGGGCTTGCAACCAAAATGCCTCCAGCGCACGCAAACTAATTACCATGGGCTGCCCCTGGAGAGCCCCTGTGATTTCAGCTCCGAGTCCTGTATCTTGATCGTTCCCTGGGAAAGAAACAAAAGCTGCCTTGTCCTCGTGGTCCCCACGGACCTGGGAAGATGTGTGTCTCAGCCTTGATTGCATTTCTCTGTCTGCCACCACGATATTAAAAGCATTTAATAAACACATTTTGGAGCGCAGCCTGAGGCGCCTGCGCCTGCCTGGCTGCGGGAGTCAAGCACTGCAGTTAACCAGCAGAGTTGTCTCTTGCTGTGTGGTCCTGGCTCTGAGCTGGGCTAATGCTGGGGCTCACCAGTTTCATTGAATCAGTTGGGATCCCCCCCAAAGGTCATCTTGTGCAGCCACCCTGCAGTCAGCAGGGACATCTCCAACTAGATCAGGTTGCTCGGCGCTCCATTGACTTCGACCTTGGATGTCTCCAGGGATGGGGTCTCACTCACCCATGGCTCTGGGGTTCCACTGCCCTCACTGTGAAGAACTTCCAATGTAAATCTGCCCTGCCCTAGTATCAAAACATTGCCCCTTGTGCTGTTGCTACAGAGTCTTCTAAACAGTCCTTCCACAGCCTTCCTGTAGGCCCTCTTCAGATATTGTTATAAGGTCTCCCAAGGGAACAGTTTTCTGGACCTTAATACCAGGAGGAGAGCAGGTTGTCTCATGGCAAACCTCCAGGCTTCAACTCTTCTTCCCTTCTTCCTTCTCTTAGGACATAGATATAGGTTGGTCAGAGAGGTAGCATCATAGAATCAGTCAGGGTTGAAGGGACCACAAGGATCCTCCAGTTCCAACCCCCCTGCTGTGGGCTGGGACACCCTACCCTAGAGCAGGCTGCACACAGCCTCATCCAGCCTGGCCTTAAATACCTCCAGGGATGGGGCCTCAACCACCTCCCTGGGCAACCCATTCCAGGCTCTGACCACTCTCATGCTGAACAACTTCCTCCTCATGTCCAGTCTGAATCTTCCCACCTCCAGCTTTGCTCCATTCCTCCTAATCCTCTCACTACGTGGTAGCCTAAAAAGGTGATAGCTTCCACACCCCTGGAACCATTCCAGGTCAGGTTATGTGAGGCTCTGAGCACGCTGAGTTGAAGGTGTTCCTGCTGCCTGCAGGAGGGCTTGAACTAGATGACCTTTATAGATCCCTTCCAACCCAACCCATTCTGTGATTCTGTGTTTCTCTATTTATTTGTTTCCTCTTGACAACTGGGTGGTGTTGATCTGCTTCCAGCATCACAGAGGTGATGTTTTGCAGTTTGATGTTTGTTTGTGGGGTTTTTTTTCCACTGTCTTTCTGCTCAAAAGTGACAAGAGCCTCCCCATGGCACCCAACAACCTCCCTACTGAAATGCACACACCCTGGGAAGGTGTAGGCTTGTGCCCTTCTGATGGAAACCCATTAGCTGCTGCTTTTCCTTCCCTCCATCTTCTCTTCCTTGTTAGACTAAAGTGGTTTGCATCATTTTTCCCCTTGTTTCAGCCAACAAACATGTTTGTTTCTCCTTAATTACCTGGGTGTCAATGGGGTGCTTCATCACTGTCTCTTCCTCAGCCAGTTCCTTTTCGCTTCAGTATGTAGCAGATCATCAGAAGCCTCAATTGCAAAGCTTGCAAAAAAAAAAAAGGAATATATTCTTCAGTCTTAAAACTGGGAAAAATAGCCCCAAAATGACCTTGAGATGACTTCCCTTGTCTGTGGAAATTAAAATTAACTGGACTGATTTGACTGGCCCGAGGGGAGGAAAAGGTATTTAGGCAAAAAAAGAGAGAAAGACATTAAAAAAACCCTGACAAACGAGCCAGGAAAGTTTGGAGTGTCTCAGGTGAAGGGGAACATTAGAATATGTATTAGTTCTAAATGCTCCAGTGCAAGGTGCCTGAAATTATTAGAGGAAAATAATCTGGCTGTACGCATGAGGAATGCGTGCCAGGCGCGCCCGGCTGCGGCAGGAGCATGCCCCTGGGAGCTGCTCTGGCTGCTGGAGGAGAACGTGAGCTTGCTGTGGAGCTTGGCTGAGCTTGCTCACTCTCCTGCCTGCCTGCCTGAAGATGTATTTTGGTGGTGCTGGCAGCTCTGCCCCAGCTTGACCCTCGCGCTGCTGCCTGCTGTGCAAAGGCAGCGGTCTGCAGCTGGCACAGAATCAGGGAATAGTGTCGTGGAATCCACTAGATTGGAAGAGACCTCCAAGCTCATCCAGTCCAACCTAGCACCCAGCCCTGGCCAATAAACTATACCATGGCACCTAGTGCCTCATCCAGGCTTTGCTTCAACACCTCCAGGCACAGCGACTCCACCACCTCCCTGGGCAGCCCATTCCAATGCCAATCACTCTCTCTGCCAACAACTTCCTCCTAACATCCAGCCTAGACCTGCCCTGGCACAACTTGAGACTGTGTCCCCTTGTTCTGTTGCTGCTTGCCTAGCAGAAGAGACCAACCCCAGCTGGCTACAGCCTCCCTTCAGGTAGTTGTAGACAGCAATGAGGTCACCCTGAGCCTCCTCTTCTCCAGGGAAGTGTGGAAAATTGAGGGCTGGAAGGGACCTCCAGAGATCACCAAGTCCAACCCCCTTGCAAAGCAGGACCATTTAGAGCAAGTCACACAAGAATGCATTCAGGTGGGATTTGAAGATCTCCAGAGAAGGAGACTCCTCCACCTCTCTGGGCAGCCTGCTCCAAGGGTCCAGCTCCCTCACAGTAAGGAAGTTTGTCCTCAAGTTGAGATAGGATTTCCTGTGGTTGAGTTTACATCCATTGCCCTGTGTCCTATCACTGAGTATCACTGGAAAGAGACTGGTTCCATCCTCCTGACAGCCACCCTTCAGGTATTTATAGACATCTATGTCATTGATAAGGTCCCCTCTCAGCGTTCTCTGGGCTAAACAGCCTCAGGTCCTTCAGCCTTCCCTCATAAGTGAGGTGCTCCAGTCCCTTAATTGTCCTTGTAGCCTTCATTGGACTTTTCAGTGGTGTTGTGTGATAGGACAAGGGACAGTGGACACAAATTGGAACTCAGCAAGTTCCACTTTAACATGAAGAAAAACTTCTGTGCTGTGAGGATGCTGGAGCCCTGGGGCAGGCTGCCCAGAGAGGCTGTGGAGTCTCCTTCTTTCAAGACCCATTCTTGTTTGACCTATCCTAGGTAATCCTGCTCTGGCAGAGGGGTTGGACTTGATGATCTCCAAAGGCCCTTTCCAACCCCTACCACTCTGCAGTTCAATGACATGGAATGGAAGGTGGCTGGAGATATATACACTGTTGATCCTCTTGGGGTTTCCCAGGCCTTGGGCTTTTGCTTCAAGCAGTCACATTCCCAGGGTAGTCAGACACTGCTGTGACACCATGAAATGTTACCCTTGCCCACATGTCAAGGGGGTGTGTGTCTCATGACAGCACAATGGAATAGCTGTCAGCTTCTATCTGTGACTTGGCTGTGCTCCTTGTCTCAGCTGATATCTGGGGAGGTGAAAAGAGACTAGGTGAAGACAAAGTAGCCAAAAGCATAGTGTGTGGAAGGGAAGGTGCTGAGTGTGTCGACTTGAAGGAACATCACATAGGCTGGGAAGGTGCATTGGGGCTGTTTGTCAACTCCTATTCACCATCCATACTGCAGTGGGGAGGAGGTAGAAGAGTCTGGAATGGAGGAGTTTGAGATTGGCTTGGTTGGTCAACCAAGGTTAACCCATCTGGGTGCGAGTAGGAACTCTCACTCAGCTCAGGGTGCGGTGCCTGTGGTGAGGTCCTCGGGGTTGTGTCTTGGAGGCAGGTCCCAGTCTGCAGCTGCTGGAGAAGGGATCCCCTTGTGCTGCAGCACAAAGGATCTGTGCTCTGTGATGGTCCAGCCCTCGTTGTTCCATCTCCATGACTGCTTCATGTTTGCCTACGGACTCATTTGTCGTTTGTGAGGTTGGGCAGCAGCATTATCTTGACAAGAGAGAGAGATTTAGAGCTCTGTAATCCATGCTTGTCCATTCTAATTACTTCTCTTATCAGCCTTCAGGAGAGTAACTTTACAGTGGTAATTAGTGTCTTCAATCCCACCCTATCTTAGTAATTAACGCAGAGTTAGGATGGGAGGGGAGAGCCTCTGTTTTGGGCTGGAGAGGTCTTTCTGAGGGGAGAGCTGCAGAGATACCTGAAGCAATCAAAGGCAGCCCAGGTGGCCAAGAGAGCCAGTGGCATCCTGGCCTGCATCAGGAATGGTGTGGCCAGCAGGAGCAGGGAGGTCATTCTGCCCCTGTACTCTGCACTGGTTAGACCACACCTTGAGTGCTGTGTTCAGTTCTGGGCCCCCCAGTTTAGGAGGGACATTGAGATGCTTGAGCATGTCCAGAGAAGGGTGACGAGGCTGGGGAGAGGCCTTGAGCACAGCCCTACGAGGAGAGGCTGAGGGAGCTGGGATTGGTTAGCCTGGAGAAGAGGAGGCTCAGGGCAGACCTTATTGCTGTCTACAACTACCTGAGGGGAGGTTGTGGCCAGGAGGAGGTTGCTCTCTTCTCTCAGGTGGCCAGCACCAGAACGAGAGGACACAGCCTCAGGCTGTGCCAGGGGAGATTTAGGCTGGAGGTGAGGAGAAAGTTCTTCCCTGAGAGAGTCATTGGACACTGGAATGGGCTGCCCGGGGAGGTGGTGGAGTCGCTGTCCTTGGGGCTGTTCAAGGCAGGATTGGACGTGGCACTTGGTGCCATGGTCTGGCCTTGAGCTCTGTGGTAAAGGGTTGGACTTGATGATCTGTGAGGTCTTTTCCAACCTTGGTGATACTGTGATACTGTGATAGATGTGGGGATGGCACAGGGAGGCTGTTTGTGCTGAGGACCTGCGGGATGATGACAGCAAGTAGCAAGCAACACCAGCCAAAGTCGTGTTTGTGTGGTGTGAGTTTGGATGTTCCATCAAAGGCAGCGCTCGGCAGGCGCCGGCGGTGCGGTGCTGGCGCGGTGAGTATCTGCGGCTCGCATGGGCTTCACCTGGCGCTGCCGGCATCCAGCTCTGCTGGAAATGAGCCCATTCATCATCTGCAGCGTTGGAGACACAGCACAAAAAGGGCAGGTTGACCTAATACTGCCCTGTAGCAGCTGCAATTACTGGAGCATAATTCATTTCAGATGGATCCAGAGATTTCTTTCCATTAACAACCAGGGGGAAATAAAAAGAAGAGTGGGTGGGCAGGAGGCAGCAGCTGGGCAGTGATCAGCCTGACAGCCAGCATGGGCAGGGGATGAGTAAGGTGGTGTGGAGGCAAAGGGCAGGACTGAACCTAGCAGGGCTCCTGCTGCCTTCTCTGGGAAGACACTGGGCTTCATTTCTGGTGGTTAAATGAAGATCTTGACCCTGAGGACAGGTAGCAATATTGTCTGTGGCAGGATGATCAAGGGCAGCCACAGTGGCAAATCTCTTGCTGGAAAACTTGATTCTCGGGTTTTCTCAAGTAGAAGGACTTTAGTTCATAAAGCTCAAATCTCTTTGGGGCAGTGTGTTGATTCTGGTTATGGCCTGTTTCAGAAGGAGGCCCACAGAAGAGGTTTGCAGGAGAAAGAGAAGTAGAGCCTAGGAAGCTGCTCCATTCCCATCACATTTAGGGCATATTCCTGCAGCAGGACGTACAGACACTGTGCTGTTAGTCATACAATCATAGAATTGTTTTGCTTGGGAAAGACCTCTAAGAGCTTTGATTCCAACTGTTGACCTAACACCACCACACCCTGTAAACCATGTTCCACAGTGCCATGTCTACATGTTTTTTGACCACCTCCAGGGATAGTGACTCCTCCACCTCTCTGGGCAGCCTGTTCCAATGCCTGACCATTCTATAGAAAGAATTTTCCCCCTGCTATCTAATACAAACCTCCTCTGGCACAATTTCAGACCATTTCTTCTTGTCCTAGCACCTGATACTAGGGAGAAGAGACCAACCCCCACCTCACTCCATCCTGCTTTTAGGCAGTCTGGACACTGTGTTGTCTCAACTTGAAGATCTGAGTATGTATCAAATTTGGTGTTTCTTTGAAAGTGGTTAGGTCTCAATTCATTTTTTGTGCTGCTTGGAATGAAGATGTTAATCAGCACAGTGGGTCCGAGGAGCAGTAAGTGCTTTTGCATGCTCTGCCAGTTCTGGGGATAAATGCAGCTGGGGCATTGCTGCTCCAGAGCTGACCTCTGTCTCTGAGGAGCATGCAAGTAAATGTGTGTAAAGGGAGGGATCGAACTGAAAGCTTTTTTTAGGCTGCTCCTTTAATTTTCTGTCTAACCTGGCTCTGGGAATAAAAGAAAAGCTTGGGTTTTATTACAAGCCCCAAAGGCTCACACTAATAGGTTGTTTTAGAGCTGGCAGTGATACCTTTCAGAGAGCATCTGCAAAACTGGCTGAAGGCAAGGATCTGCCACCACCTTCTCAGTGTCTCTGTCCTTGCTGGCTTTTGCATCCCTGCTTCAGCCATCACCTTCTCAGTGTCTCTGTCCCTGCTGGCTTTTGCATCCCTGCTCCAGCCATCACCTTCTCGGTGTCTCTGTCCCTGCTGGCTTTTGCATCCCTGCTCCAGCCATCACCTTCTCAGTATCTCTGTCCTCACTGGCATTTTCCATCCCAGCTCCAGCCATCACTTTCTCAGTATCTCTGTCCTCACTGGTGTTTTGCATCCCTGCTTCAGCCACCACCTTCTCAGTATCTCTGTCCTCATTGGTGTTTTGCATCCCAGCTCCAGCCACCACCTTCTCAGTATCTCTGTCCTCACTGGTGTTTTCCATCCCAGCTCCAACCACCACCTTCTCAGTATCTCTGTCCTCACTGGTGTTTTCCATCCCAGCTCCATCTGTCTTTCCTTTTGCTGGAGTTCCAAACAAAACTGCTCATGCAGCCCACCTGTGGTAACCATCAGACATGGCCAAGAAGGTCTCAGGTCCTTGTTCAGTCAGGATTTTCAGGGAGGAGGTCATCTGTCTGAAGAGCTTCCTTCCCTTCCCAAGTCATTGATATGAAAGATGTATTTCCCTCAGCTTCTTCCAAGGTGAATTCCATTCCTGCCACACGAGTGGTGCCAGACAGGTGTCAGGCTCTGATGGATGGGACAGAGATGCTAAGCAGCTGGGTAAGGATCCCACTTGATAGTGCCCCTTGGCTGTTTGCCCTGCTCCTGTGCAGGGGTCACAGCCCCTCTGTGGTCCCCGTTTTCCTTCCATCATCATTGTGTTAAAGTGAAGAGACAGCTCCATTCAATAATTCATAACCTCACTGAGCCTCTGTGATCTTTAACGGAAAGGAAACCTTCTGGTTTGTCCTTCTCCAGGCTGGAGACAAAAGAGCAAAAGAGAGGGAGGTGGTTGGGTCCCTTGGTCAATGCTGTGTGTTTGACTTGATGAAGTGCTGGATGGAAATTCCTCCTTGGAGCCAGATGCAGAAGATTTTCAGAGGGACATGGGGCAGGGAAAATCCTTCTGAAGGTGTGAGCAATGTGCTGGAGAAGCTTTGCAAACAACCTGTGCAGGAGGCAGAGAGAAGATGGCTAAGATTTTACCTCTGATGATTGGTTGGCTGGTTTTGAGTGGATTTAGATCAATCTGGTGCTCAGATATGGCCTTCAAGTTGGATTTGATCAGTCAGGAGCTAGCATGTTACTGAAAACCAACAAAAGTGGCTCTTAAATGTTTCTGTGATGAATTTTGAGCAATCCCTCTTCATCATGAACAGTTTTCATCCTGTTCATGTAACTTAAGCTGATGCAATGGCTGCATGAATTATTCTGCTTCCTTCAGCTCTAAGGTGAGTTGCTGGCTTTATTCTCCACCCATCCAGGCTTATTTTCAGTCTTGTAAAGACTTTTCTGAGCTCAGAATAGAGGGTGCTGTGCGAGCCCAAAGCGTTTGATTGTTTAGAAGTCACCAGAGTGTCTTGTGTTCATTATTTTAACAATTGGAGAGAGGGTTTTATTTTCTCCAGAATCATAAACACAATCTTCAGTGTGTTTTATGAAAACAATAAAGCTAAACTCTAATAACCACACATTTTCCTTGCTTTATGTGCACACATCCTTGGGGAACAGGGCCTCAAGGACTCATCTTACTCTGCTTTTAACAGAGTTTTAATGTGCTCAAGTTGGTAAAGCGGTGGAGAGCTCCATTAGCAATTTGCTTTGGTACCTAAAAGAATTTTCTTTTTGCCTTTAAAGATGTTTAAGGTAACCAAAACAACAAAAAAAAAAAAGGGCACCCCTGGAAGAGAAAAAAAGCAGCGAGGCACCAGGAAGAATTTAGCACCAGGATCCAAAATTCAGGCTTCATTTAGATGCTGTGTGTTGCACGAGGACTAATTAGCTGTCTTGCATCTCTTCCCTACCCTGTGAATAATACTGTTTTCTTTTAGAAGAGATCTGAGGCTCTCAGAGGCAATTTATAAAGGAGGATGCTCTGCTACAGACGCAGAGCCAAAGCGAGGAGATGAAGGACACAGTTCCTACAGTATTTAGCCACCTAATGGGGGTTTTATTTTGGAGTGCAAGAAGTAGGTTAGAGCCCCAGCTCTGCCTGCAGTGCTGATAGCTTTTTGGTTTTTGATTGAGAACTCACTTAATGAGAGAATTTCCATCCACAAGTCTTGAGAAATGCAAAATACCATGGAGATGCTCCAGTTCTGAATACTTTGCAGGGGAAGGAGGGGAGCAAACCTCATCTTGTGGGCATTTCTTCAAAGGAAGGAATGTGAGCTGGTGGGCAGGTGTCCATGTGTGCTTCAATCACCCTGGGACAGCAAATGGCCATGGTCTTGGCTGGACCATATCTGATGCTTGTCTTTCACCCTTTAGTTGCCACCTGCATTGGCTGTTTCTGGAAGGAATAGATGAAGACCTTATTTTCCATTCTTCCTCTTGGGGAAACTTCCAAATGGTCTTTTTTTCCCCTACCACTGACCAGGATAAGGTTTAAAACCTCAGAAAAGATTCTTAGATCTCGGTGGGAAGGGCTTCTCTGTTTGCTTGCTTTCACTGTGATGCAGGCTGGACATGCAGGTTGTGTCTCTGCATTCCCAAAGCCCCAGCAGGGGCAACCAGATCCACAAATACCTGAATCTGTGAATTTCTCAGGGCTAAGTGGCAGAGCCAAGAGTCAAACCCAGGGCTCCTCATTTTGTGTCCAGCATGGCAGAGATGGACACCTTAAGGCATCTCCAGGCTCCAGTTATGGCTCATCCTTGCAAGCAGCACATGCCAGGAGCAGGAACCTCCAACATGTGGAGCAGCAGAGCAAACCCTCAAACAGGGCTTCTCAGTTCCTGTTCAGTGTGGCAGAGATGGACACCAGAAAGGATCTTCAGGCTGCAGTTATAGAATCATAGAATGTTTTAGGTTGAAAGGGACATCAAAGCTCATCCAGCTCCAACCCCCTGCCATAGGCAGGGACACCTCCCACTAGAACAGGTTGCTCAAGGCCTCATGCAGCCTGTCTTTGAACATGTCCAGGGAGGGAGCATCCATAACTTCTCTGGGCAACCTGTGCCAGTGTCTCACCACCCTCACTGTAAAGAATTTCTTCCTAACATCCAGTTTAAATGTCCCCTCTGCCAGTTTAAACCCATTCCTCCTCATCCTGGCATTACAAGACCTTGTCAATAGTCCCTCCCCAGCCCTTCTGTAGGCCCCCTTCAGATACTGGAAGGCTACTACGAGGTCTCCTCTAGGCTTTCTCTTCTCCAGGCTGAAGACCTCAAACTCCCTCAGCCTATCCTCATAGCAGAGCTGCTCCAGCCCTTTGTGGCCTCCTCTGGACTGGCTCCAGCAGTTCCATGTCCTTCTTGTGCTGGGGGCCCCAGAACTGCACACAGGACTCCAGTTGTGGTCTGAGGAGAGCAGAGCCAAGGGGCAGAATCCCCTCCCTTGCCCTGCTGCCCACACTGCTCTTGCTGCAGCCCAGCACACAGTTGCTGTCTGGGCTGTGCACTCACACTGCAGGCTCATGTTGAGCTTTTCGTCAGCCCAGACCCCCAGATCCTTTTCCTCAGGGCTGCTCTTCAGCCATTCCCCTCTCAGCCTGGAGTTGTGCTTGGGATTGCAGTTCTGGTTCATGCTTGCAAGCACCACATGCCAGGAGTAGCAACCTCCAACATGTGGGACATCAGGAAGGATGATCTAGATCTGTAGATCCCCAAACCACAGCACCAAGGGGCTGCAGCCCTGCAAGAAGGCAGGTCAGTACACCTGGTGCACAAATGGTCCTGGGGGGTGGAAAGCTGGCATGGAGGGAAGAGGGCAGATGAAAGCTGTTGCTGCTGCTGCTGCTGAGCAGAAGCTGGTGTACAAATGCAGTCAAGTGCCTCCCTTTTTGGGAGGGGAGAGCTGTGAGCCAGCAGCACTATGGATGGACAAGCTGTGAGCCCCATACTCTTGGTCCCAGGTGGCAGGAGTTAATCAGCGTGGGCTTGAACAGCAGGGCTGTTTGGCACCTCATCTTCTCCAGCTAGCATGGAGTTCTCCTGTCCAGAGTCCTTTGCTGCTTGTCTGAGAGCATCAGGGCTCTCTGCTCTCCGAGAGGAGCTCTCTGCACAGAGTGATAAATGTGTTTAATTTTTGCAGAGCTTGTAGCCTGCTTTTATCCCAGGATCCGTCCCTCGAGGTTTTATTAGCTGATGGTGTCTGTGGGAAGAAGTCAAAGTGACTAGACAGGAACAGCCATGGAATTGATGTAGGAAGCAAGAGCGTGTTTGGGAGATAATGGTCCTCATTCTCGCCCTTGCGACGTGCGCAGTTCAGGCAGTGCATTTCCAGTCCTGCCTGAGCTTTGCAGCTGCTACCTGACAGAAGGTTCCTCCAGCCAGCCTCCTGCTTAGGCAGGGGGTGACCTGCACCCTCTGGCTGTGATGAATGCTCTGCTCTGCTCCAGGGGAGACTGCGGGTGGGGTTGGAGCACGGACACCAGTGACAAGACTGGTGAAGGGTCTGGAGGACAAGCGGTATGAGGAGTGGCTGAGGGGACTGAGGTTGTTTAATCTGGAGAGCAGGAGGCTGAGGGAAGACCTCATTGCCCTCCACAATGCCCTGCAAGGAGGTTGGAGTGAGGTGGGGGTTGGCCTTTTCTCCAAAGGGACGAGCAATAGGATAAGAGGAAATAGCCTCAAGCTACCCCAGGGGAGGCTTAGGTTGGATATTAGGAATATTTTCTGTCCTGAGAGAGAAGGCACTGGAACAGGCTGCCCAGGGAGGTGGTTGAGGCCCTATGTCTGGAGGTGTTCAAGGCCAGGCTGGATGAGGCTGTGAGCAACCTGGTCTAGGGTAGGGTGTCCCTGCCCATGGCAGGGGGGTTGGAACTGGCTGATCCTTGTGGTCCCTTCCAACCCTGCCTGATTCTGTGATTCTGATTTTGTGAATGTCAGGGGCTGGAAGGGCCCTCAAAAGATCACCTGGTCCAGCCCCCTCTGCAAGAGCAAGATCATCTAGAGCAGATCACACTGGAACACATCCACAGTTCTTAAATATCTCCAGAGCCATGGCAGGTAAGGACATGGTTTGTAGGGCTTGGAAGTGCTTGGTCAGTGGTTGGACTTGATGATGGTAAAGGTCTTTTCAAGCAAAATAATTCTATGGTTCTATTCTAAGACAGGTGACAACCACCTGCAAGTGGCTGTGCTAAGCCTGGTGCAGAGGAGAGCTTGGCTTTGGCTCACTGAAAGCTCCAGGTGGCAGGAGGAGCCTGTCTGCTCAGGGTGTGCTGGCGTGGGGAGATGCTCACCCCTGCCTCGCAGCCTGGGAGAGGGACGATTTGCAAACATGTGTTGATGCCTTCCCCTAGGAAGCCAGGCACTAAATCATCACCTTGCAGCTTGCATGCAGATTCAGCCAGGGAACCTATTTAATTAGGGGATAAATTTAGAAATCAATTATTATTTGCAGAAACAGTTTCTTTCCCTCTAATGAGGCTGCAGAGATTCATCTGCCTCCGCCTCTCTCCCATGACCTTTGTGTATGCAGATCAGGGGTGGATATGCTCCATGTGTCTTTTCTCCCAGTCTAAGTGGCTCTTTTGGGGCCCTTTCTGATCTTTCCTCAAGCCTCTCCTAGGACAGCAAATGGGATTGCAAGCATGAAGCCAGGCTGCTTTTGGATCTCATGGTGTGGTAACGATGGGGACACCAGGCCCGCTGGTAATGGGGACATGGCTTAGCTTTTCCTAATGGGCTAGGGGATGGAGAGGGGTCTGAACTTAATTGGAATGGAAAAATAAGGATGAAGGGCTGGAATGGGGTGGCAGATCTTTTGGTAAGGATGGGAAGGAAGGGTTAGGGCCAGGCTGAGCCTCATGAAGCATTTCAGCTGTTCGTGAGCACTGGGCAAACTGGCTGGAACCATATGTGGTGGTTTGGGTTGCTGATGAGTTGGCAGAGGTTCTGCAAAGCTGCATGAGGGCTGCAGTGACAGCAAATCTGGCCCTCTTCTGCCTGGCTGGAAAATAAATAACCAGGAAGTATTTGTGCAGATAAAGAATTTTGAGACCTTTGTGGCTCTCTACAACTCCCTGAAAGGAGGTTGGAGTGAGGTTGGCATTGGTTTCTTCTCCCTGGTGATGAGAGGAAATGGCCTCAACTTGCACCAGCTGGGATTTAGGTTGGACATTATTGGGGAGGGGGGAGAAATCACTGCAAGAGTTCTCAAACACTGGAAGTGGCTCCACATAAAGGTGGTTGGATCCCCATCCTCAGAGGTGTTTAAATAATGCAGAGATGTGGTGCTGAGGGACATGGTTTAGCAGCAGACTTGGTAAAGTTAGGGAATGATTGGACTCAGTGATCTTAAAGGGCTTTTAAAGCTGAAACAATTCAATGTTTCTGTGATTCTCTGTGGCACTGGTGGGCTCAAGGTACCACCAGAGCTGGAGGACCTTCTGGGCAAGTGCACTACTGTCTGGAGACCTCTTTGTGTCTGACTTAGACTGGGCTCCACGTGACACTGTGCTCTGTAGGTATTTCCCTGGGTGTCACACTACAGTTGGCACCCTCCACACATCATGGGGGTGTTGGAAGGACCTGGCCACCCCCAGGGGCTGCACTATTGTTTCATGAGGTGAAGCACTTGTTGCAGGACTTGGCTAGCATATCTGCACCTCCCCTTGCCCTTGCTGGGGAAAGGGACCCTGCCTGTGCCAACCCAAGGTGCTGATGGTGTTTGTGAGGGCACTGCTGCTTCAGGCTTTGGTCTCTGCCACTGTGCTGCTTCTGATCTCTGACAAATTGCTTCCTCCTTACCCACTTCTAAATGAGGAAAAAATATTTTTGCCCACAGGCTCCAAGAAGCCCTAATAAATTTGGTTGCTTTATTATTTTGGCTTTTAATGTCTCCTCAGCTTAGATGCCACTTCCTGAGCCCTCCAGTGATTTCTCCATGCTCATGCAGCAGATCAGCTGCTTTGAGTCCAGTTCATTTCAGTGTGAGTCAGTCCAGAGAGGGGTGAGGATCTTCTCAGCTGTGTCTGAGGAAACCCTTTTGCCTCTGGAAGCTTGATGACTTGCAGCCTCCCACCACAGCCTTCTGCAATATAAGCAGTGGGAAGCAAGTCAGGTCCTCTTAGGCACTGGGCCCACATCTTCAGCAATCACTCACTTGATGGGAGATCCAAATTCAATTCCCTGCTGTTTGGAAAGTGTAACCTGCTGCAGAAGACCAGGACCAGAAAGACCACCAGCACAAATTCATGTCCCCAGGACACCATGGTGGGGATAAAGACATGGCCTCATAGAGGCACAGAATGGTGTGAGCTGGAAGGGACCTCTGGAGATGACCCAGCCCAGCCCCCTTGGTCACCTACAGCAGGTTGCACAGGATAGCATCTAGGCAGGAGCCAATGGCATCCTGGCCTGGATCAGCTTCCTGATTCAGCATCTCACCAATGCCACTAGTGACATACTTGAGCCACCTGCACTGCTGAGGGAGCTGGGATTGTTTAGCCTGAAAAAGAGGAAGCTGAGAAGAGATCTTACTGCTCTCTACAGTTACCTGAAGGAGGTTTTAGTAAGGTCAGTGTTGGCCTCTTCTTCTGAGTAACTAATGGCAGGACAAGAGGAAACAGCCTGAAGTTGTGCCAAAGGAGGTTTAGATTGGATACTAGAAACGTTTCCTTCCTAAAAGGGTGGTCAGATATTGGGACAGGCTGTCCAGGGAGGTGGTGGAGTCACTATCCCTGGAGGTGTTCAAAAAACAAGTAGATGTGACACTTTGGGACATGGTTTAATGGGCGTGGAGGTGTTGTGTAAAAGGTTGGACTCGATGATCTCAGAGGTCTTTACCAGCCTTTCTAATTCTATGATTCTGCATCTGAGCACTCAAAAAAGAAAAAAAACCCAGCTCCTGACCATGGACAGGATCCACCAACAGCCCATGTTTGCACTTTGGATGGGACACACATCTGCTATCACTAGGAGACTGGTCCCAATAATCCCTCCTCTTCCTTAACATCAATAGCCACTTGCTGGAGCAAAGCGATCGTAAGAGGCATTGCTCACGTTCTTCACCTTGTAAATGGAGCCAGTCCTGTGGCTCACACTGCAGGACAGCCCTTGCAAGAACTGGGAAGCTAATGAAATGAGGCTTGTGTCTTTCACCTCCAAAGAGGATAAAGGAGAAGCTTTCCTAGAGCAGTAAAGGAACAAAACGAGAGGAACATCAGGGCTGCTTAATTGCAGTCATCTGCCCAGCAACACTTCAAAGGTCTGCACTGAACAGCAGCTCCTTGTCCAATTAAAAATGCTACTTTTAGGAGCAAAAGAACCATCTCAGCTTTGAGACAGAGATCACAAACTCTTCCACAGAGGCAAACAGGCTGTGGAACACCACAGGAGTATCAAGAGACAGGGCTCTGGTGGTGCAAAACCATCTTAATTCAGGGACAGTCACCCACAGGAGAGGAGGATTTTCACACATGCATCCCTGCAGCAAACCTTTCCAAAAGGGCTCAGGAGAGAAGGTTCTATCACCCAGCCCACAGCACAGACCTGATGTGGGGGCCACCAGAGCCCCACTGCTGCAACTCCCACAGGCTCCATCACATGAGGAAAGCAGAGGAAAAAAACCCAAACCTCCAAGGTCAATCTGTCTGCAGATTTTTCCCCCCATGCACACATTTTTTGCATGGGATGTTTAAAAGGATCAGAGAGAACATTTCTGGGGAGTTCTGAGATAGAGGCAGGTTTTTTTTTTTTTTGGATTTTAGCCTAGACTGAAGATAAGCCTGTTTCATTTTCAAAAGGTCTCTTCCAAAAGTAGAGGCGTCAATTTAACATTCATTTCACAATTTTAAGCAAAGCCAGCAGCGAAGCAGTTTCTGGCGGCAGCTGATGTGCCAAGCCTGGGTACCATTTCCCACACCTCTCTAAATGCCTGTGTGCTCTTCACCTCTGCAGCCAGTGCTGCAGGAAGCCTGCCCATCCCAACTCCCACCATGGCCAGGACATCACAAGCTTGCACAGAAGGTCTAACCTGTACTCTGCACTGGTTAGACCACACCTTGAGTATTGTGTTCAGTTCTGGGCCCCCCAGTTTAGGAAGGACACTGAGATGCTTGAGCGTGTCCAGAGAAGGGCAACGAGGCTGGGGAGAGGCCTTGAGCACAGCCCTACGAGGAGAGGCTGAGGGAGCTGGGATTGGTTAGCCTGGAGAAGAGGAGGCTCAGGGGAGACCTTATTGCTGTCTACAACTACCTGAGGGGTGGTTGATGGCCAGGAAGAGGTTGCTCTCTTCTCTCAGGTGGCCAGCACCAGAACAAGAGGACACAGCCTCAGGCTGCACCAGGGGAGATTTAGGCTGGAGGTGAGGAGAAAGTTCTTCCCTGAGAGAGTCATTGGACACTGGAATGGGCTGCCCGGGGAGGTGGTGGAGTCGCCGTCCCTGGGGCACTTCAAGGCAAGGTTGGACGTGGCACTTGGTGCCATGGTCTGGCCTTGAGCTCTGTGGTAAAGGGTTGGACTTGATGATCTATGAGGTCTCTTCCAACCCTGATGATACTGTGATACCTCTGGAGAGCCGGTCTCTTCTCCTGAATTACTAAGGGTAAGGCAAGAGGAAATCATAGAATCATAGAATCAACTAGGTTGGAAGAGACCTCTAAGCTGATCCAGGTTGGACTGGGTGATCTTGCAGGTCTCTTTCAACCTAGTTGGTTCTATTCTAAGATTCTGTTCTATTCTAGTCTATCACCCAGCCCTAGCCAAACAACTAGACCACAGGCACAAAGTGCCCCATCCAGTCTTGAACACCTCCAGGGGTGGCAACTCTACCACCTCCCTGGGCAGCCCATTCCAATGCCAATCACTCTCTCTGGGAAGAACTTACCCCTAACATCCAGCCTATACCTCTCCAGGCTGCACACCCCCAGCTCCCTCAGCCTCTCCTCACAGGGCTGTGCTCCAGGCCCCTCCCCAGCCTTGCTGCCCTTCTCTGGACACCTTCCAGCACCTCAACATCTCTCTTGAATTGAGGAACCCAGAAGTGGACACAGCACTCAAGGTGTGGCCTGAGCAGTGTTGAGTACAGGGCCAGAAGAACCTCCCTTGTCCTGCTGGCCACACTGTTCCTGATCCAGGCCAGGATGCCATTGGCTCTCCTGCCCACCTGGGCACACTGCCACCTCAGGTTCAACTTCTCTCTCCCAGCACCCCCAGCTCCCTCTCTGCCTGGCTGCTCTCAGCCACTCTGTCCCCAGCCTGTAGTGCTGCTTGGAGTTTTTGTGGCCAAAGTGCAGAACCCTGCACTTGGCCTTGTTCAATCTCATCCCATTGGCCTCTGCCCACCCATCCAGCATGGCAAGGTCTCTCTGCAGGGCTCAAATAGCTTCAAGTTGCATGAGGGCAGGTTTAGGTTGGACTGGATGATCTCTTTGGATCCCTTCCTACCCCTGGCATCCTGTGATCCTGTGAAAGAGCCCCAGGTTTCTCAGCTCTCCTCATAACAGATGCTGCAGTCCCCTCACCATCCCTGTGCCCCTCCATTTGACTCTCTCCACTACTTCCCTGTCCCTCTTGAACTGTGGAGCTCGGGACTGGACGCAACGCTCCAGATTCAGCCTCTTCAATCAGATCATCTGATCCACTGCTCACAAATGAGAACAAAAAAAACACAACCCCCAAATAAAGCACCTTTGCAAGCTGTGTTAGCTGCTGAATTCTTCAGTATCCAAACCCAGGGAAGTTTCTTGGCCTCATACACTTGACACAGCTATCAGCCTGCCTGTGTTTCGCTGGCCACGCATTGCCACTCGGCTATCTCCGCGGCAGTTCCAGCAGTGATAGCCTGTCTATCAGGAAGCATGCAATAGTCTGCAGCAAGATTGCCCTGTTATCAGAGCTTTCAGATGCTTTGGGAGCAAATTAAGGGCATTTCTGCACCCAAACAGAATGAGATACAGTGAAGTTTTTTTTTTTTTTCAATGGGCAGCAATGGAAAAAGCACTTCCAGTCTATAGCTATTGAAGCTCTCAGCGCCTAGCAGAAGGGCAGCTCTCAGATGAGGTTCAAATAGTGCTTGGTGGGTGAAAAAAACAAATGAAACAGCCAAATGGGCCACAGAACACCTGCCCTGCCACCTTTCTGCCTGCTCACTGCATCACAGGGAAGCGGAAGAGGGATCATGAGGATCCTCCTACTCGCCAGTAGTCAGCCAGACACCTTCTCCCCATCCAAAGCCCAGAGGGAACTGCATTTCTCCATCTCCACCTGCTCTCCATCCTCAGCAGAGGAGCAGTCCATTTCCCTGCAACACAAGCACAGCTGCCTTCTCTCCATCCTCATGGGCTGCTTGCTTCCATCTTCTTCATACTTGCTTCTAACTCCTTCCTCCTCCACACTTACCCTCCATCTCTCATTATGCTGAGCCTAGAGGCAGCCCCACCTCTACCCCAGCCCCATCACCCTTTCAGCAGCACCTAACCACAGACTGAACTTAATAACAGCACACAAAGCACTTTGTCCTTTTCTGCCCTTCCTTGAGCTTTGGGGTCATAGAATCATAGAATCAACCAGGTTGGAAGAGACCTCCAAGCTCATCCAGTCCAACCTAGCACCCAGCCCTATTCAGTCAACCAGACCATGGCACTAAGTGCCTCATCCAGGCTTTTCTTGAACACCTCCAGGCACAGCGACTCCACCACCTCCCTGGGCAGCCCATTCCAATGCCAATCACTCTCTCCGCCAACAACTTCCTCCTAACATCCAGCCTATACTTTCCCCGGCACAACTTGAGACTGTGTCCTCTTGTTCTGTTGCTGCTTGCCTGGGAGAAGAGACCAACCCACACCTGGCTACAATGTCCCCCTCAGGTAGTTGTAGACAGCACTGAGGTCTGCCCTGAGCCTCCTCTTCTGCAGGCTGCACACCCCCAGCTCCCTCAGCCACAATTTGCACATTTCCAACAAGCAATCCAAACAAAACCCTTCTTGGGGCTCAGCACTCAACCTGGCCTTGTGCCCATCAGGAGGTCACCCACACAGGACAAGCTGAAGGCAGGCAGGGGACAGCAGCAATCGCAGCAAGATCCCTTCTGACTGATTCATTCCACTTCCCCTCCGCTGCTGCTGCGATCCCTACGTACAAACATTTCATTGAAGTCTTCAACTCCCATTACAATCAAACTTGAAAGCAAAAAAAAAAAAAGGCCTAAATGCATTTGGTGGGGAACCAAGACGATTCCCATAAAAGCAGATTATGCTGACATGATGAATATACAATGAAACAGCAGATATTAAAGTTGGAGGATTGTTACTCCATGCCTTCAGGCTCCCAGCCGTCCTGCCCACCCCCCTTTCCCTCCTTTGCACTCCCTTCCAGTCTGTTCTGCTGAAGGCAGAGAGCAGGCAGAGAGAACCATTTCACCTCTGCCTTCACCAGGGTGGGCTGCCAGGCTGGAAATATTCCCCTTCTCCCCCCTGCTTCCCCCTAACCTTATGCAATGCTTCAGCATTCATCAGTTACTGGGGAGGCTGCAGCCCTGCCTTATCTGCCATGGTGTGTCACAAAGCCTGTTTTGTGTTTAATTGGCTTGTTCTTGCTAATCTGCCATGATTATTGTAGTTTCATTTAATTCTTGAAGGCCATTATTAAAATAAGCTGGTTTGCTGCTGGCAGTTCATCCCTGCAGGGTTCTCCACCCCCAGATTACCAAATCCTCCTTGTGCTTCCCCTCTGCTCCCCAGTGCTGCTCAGACCCTGGGACCTGCTGGACACCTTTACTACAAGGACCAAATCCTTGATGTGGTGGGTGAGAAGCCTATGAGTGGTTTCCAGTGCTCTGTGTCCAGGCTCCTCCTGCTTTTTTCCTCACCACCTGCTTCATCCCAGCAGGATCTGCCACTCTGCAGACAGACTTCATTGGCTCACCTGCACAACTCACTCTCTTAATCTGTTGGCAGAGAAGAATCACAGAACTGGTTTGGATGGAGAAGCTCTCTAACATCATTGAGTCCAACCATCAATCTAACACCACTATGGCCATTAAACTGTGTCCCAAAGTGCCATGTCCACATGTTTCTTGGACACCTCCAGGGGTGATGACTCCACCATGTCCCTGGGCAGCCTGTTCTAATGCCTGACCACTCTTGCAGGAAAGAAATATTTCCTAGTACCCAACCTAAAACTCTCCTGGCATGGCCAGGCCATTTCCTCTTGTCCTATCACCTGGTACTAGGGAGAAGAGAACAACTCCACCTCACCCCAACCTCCTTTCAGGGAGCAGTGAGGTCTCCCCTCAGCCTCCTCTTCTCCAGACTAAACAAGCCCAGTTCCCTCAGGTGTTCACAGAATCACAGAATTAACCAAGCTGGAAAAGACCTCCAAGGTCATCAAGTCCAACCTATCACCTAACCCTTGTAGTTAACTAACCCATGGCACTGAGTGCCTCATCCAGCCTCCTCTTAAACACCTCCAGGGATGGGGACTCTCTCACCTCCCTGGGCAGTCCATTCCAATGCCAATCAGTCTTTCTATGAAGAACTTCTTCCTCCTGACATCCAGCCTAGGCCTGACCTAACACATTGAGGCTGTGTCTCCTTGTTCTGTCCCTGGTTGCCTGGCAGAAGAGCCCAACCCCACCTGGCTACAGCCTCCCTTCAGGTAGTTGTAGACAGCAATGAGGTCTGCCCTGAGCTTCCTCTTCTGCAGGCTGCACACCCCCAGCTCCCTCAGCCTCTCCTCACAGGGCTGTGCTCCAGGCCCCTCCCCAGCCTTGCTGCCCTTCTCTGGACACGTCCCAGCACCTCAACATCTCTCTTGAATTGAGGAGCCCAGAACTGGACACAGCACTCAAAGTGTGGCCTGACCAGTGCTGAGCACAGGGGCAGAAGAACCTCCCTTGTCCTGCTGGCCACACTGCTCCTGATCCAGCCCAGGATGCCTTTAGCTCTCCTGTCCACCTGGGCACACTGCTGGCTCATCTTCAGCTCCTCTCTCCCAGCACCCCCAGGTCCCTCTCTGCCTGACTGCTCTCAGCCACTCTGTCCCCATCCTGTAGTGATGCTTGGGGTTGTTGTGGTCAAAGTGCAGAACCCTGCACTTGGCCTTGTTAAAACTCATGGCATTTCCTCATCAGAAGCTGGAGATCTCTTCAGCAGTTCCCTTTCCTATTACGGCAGGCTCAGACTCAGGCTCCTCCCTCACCCAAAAAGTCATCAGTGCCAACTGCATCCTCCCCTTGTTACCCCTGCATCCCCGCCTAATCCTGCCGCTCCACTTCTCCTGCCATCAGTGCAGGGACTCTGCTGAGGCTCCAGCCTCCAGTGCAGTGTTAGTTTATAGGTTCTTCGGTGCTAGCTACCACTTATGCTAATAACCCAAATTTATGCAGAAACTCATAAACACAGAGCTCTCCCCAGCGCCTTTGCCAGCACAGGATTGCTCCCTGCAGAATCGCTGAGCCTGCTCTGTGCAGATGAGCTCCAAAACGACTCTGCTAATGGGGCTTCCCCCATGCTCCCCAGGGGACTATTCTGCAGTCAAACGGCCCTTAACAGTTCTAAGGGCTTGGGTCTTTCGGTGGCAGTGTGGTGGGGGTTTTATCCCAATGCTTAACTCACTTCGTTACTGTTTCCCCCCCTTTCCTCTCTGCTCATTTTTTAACGTGCTCCTTCCCTCCTGCACTGCCTCCCCTGCTCGCCCTGCAGTGCTCCCCAGGGCTGCACACAAACACAGCTGCAGATCATAAAAAGTAACAGAGAAGCTCAGAAGCTTAAGAGGAGGGAAAAAGAGATGACAAGCTCCCTCTGATCATCTCCTTTCAAAGCCTCTGCCTGTGAGGAACACGGGGCTGTACCTGCAGGGCATTTCAGGGGTGGCTTCTGTGCTCTGCCTGTCTTCTGGGACGTGATGTGTGTCCAGGGATGGTGCTGGATGGAGGAGAGCATCAGCGAGCCTTGATCTCGGGGTGGCCCATGGGGCATCCCACCAAAGCTGTGGGCAGGTTGGGGCACTCTCTCTGCATCTCATTTGCTCATTGGATGGGAATTGGGATTTGCAGGAAAGTGTCTCTGGCTGCTTTTAAGCTTTGCTCAAACTGCCCAGAAGAAAGACCAAGTAGCAAGGTTTTGGGCATGCTCCTGGGACCAGCCACTTCAAGGACCACAGAGATTTGGTAAGAGCTGAGCTGCCACTGTAGGTTCCCTGATGATCAGAGCAATGTGACTGAAGGTGAGGGCAGCTCCCAAGCTGAACAGGAAGCCAAAAACTGAGAAAGCCTCCTGAGTTGGGATGGAGAACCTGCCTCTTCCCATGGCCAGGCTGGAGAGGCACAGGGGTGAGAGCAGCTGCAGAGTAGCCCTGGGATTTATTGCAGTTAATGTTAGCAACTCAGCCAGGAGATCTGGATTCTTCTTGTCCTTCTACCATCTTTATTCATGAACACGGTTTGGACTTTGCTGTTCCTAAAGAGAATATGTTAGGTAGATGTAGTTACTGTGAAATGCAGCAATGCAGGAGGGGTTGGTCTCTTCTGCAAAGGAACAAGGCACAGGACAAGAAAAACTGTCTTGATTTGTGTCAGGGGAGCTTTGGTTTGGGTATTAGGAAAAAATGCTTCCCCAAAGGGTTGTTACACCCTGGAACAGACTGCCCAAGGCAGCGGTGGAGTCTTCCTTCCTCAGGGCTTTTAAATCTGGAGTGCCAGGGCACATGGTATAGTGGTGACATGGTTGGACTTGATGATCCTGAATATCTCTTCCTACCAAACCCACAGGTGGTCCAGGAGATGAGATGGGATGAGCAGGGAAGAGAGGCAACTCTTCTGTGGCTTAGCCCCTGGAAACACCAAGGCAAACAGAGGGTTAGGCTGCTCCAACACATCTCTTTCGCTCCTGACTCTGAAGCTTTCTGCGCCACCCCTACATCCCTTCAGCTTTTCTAATCACAGGCTTTAGGGTCTCCATATACATCAGGTATTGATTTGCCTGCACTGCCTCCAGATCACAGGCTGGTTCCACGCTCCTTTAAAGCAGCTCAACACACGTCCCTGCT
Source organism: Pogoniulus pusillus (assembly GCF_015220805.1). NCBI lineage: Eukaryota > Metazoa > Chordata > Aves > Piciformes > Lybiidae > Pogoniulus > Pogoniulus pusillus. Next base: position 4,983,414 of record NC_087298.1, on the reverse strand, counting down.
CCTCCAGCTGCTCTGATTGCAATTCAGTCTCTAGTACATTACCCTTATTTATAATGCCAGGGCTTCAGCGCGGCGCCTCAGGCGCTCGAAAATTATTACAGGGCCCTTTTGACTTTCAATTCCCTTCCATTCAATTCCATTTTTATTTGTCAGCAGAGACTCCCACTGACCAGTGCTGGAAGCCAGCTGTGCACAGGCCTGTGCACGTCAAGCCAGTGCTATCGGCATTATCCGCACACCGCTCAGCGCGGCAGGGCAGCTCGGGGGGAAGGAGGAACTCAGGCCTGGAAGAGCAGGTAGTAAAAGTGCTCCTGGGTGCAGCTCCTTTGCAGGCATGGCACATCCATAGAATCATAGAATCAACCAGGTTGGAAGAGACCTCCACGCTCATCCAGTCCAACCTAGCACCCAGCCCTAGCCAGTCAACTAAGTGCCTCATCCAGTCTTCTCTTGAACACCTGCAGGGACAGTGACTCCACCACCTCCCTGGGCAGCCCATTCCAATGCCAATCACTCTCTCTGCCAACAACTTCCTCCTAACATCCAGCCTATACTTCCCCTGGCACAACTTGAGACTGTGTCCCCTTGTTCTGTTGCTGCTTGTCTGGGAGAAGAGCCCAACCCCACCTGGCTACAGCCTCCCTTCAGGTAGTTGTAGACAGCAATGAGCTCTGCCCTGAGCTTCCTCTTCTGCAGGCTGCACACCCCCAGCTCCCTCAGCCTCTCCTCATAGGGTTTGTGTTCCAGGCCCTTCACCAGCCTTGTTGCCCTTCTCTGGACAACTTCCAGCACCTCAACATCTCTCTTGAATTGAGGGGCCCAGAACTGGACACAGCACTCAAGGTGTGGCCTGACCAGTGTTGAGTACAAGGAAAGAGTAACCTCCCTTGTCCTACTGGCCACACTGTTCCTGAGCCAGCCCAGGATGCCATCGGCTCTCCTGCCCACCTGGGCACACTGCTGGCTCATCTTCAGCTCCTCTCTACCAGCACCCCAGCTCCCTCTCTGCCTGGCTGCTCTGCAGCCACTCTGTCCCCAGCCTGTAGCATTGCTCCAGGCTCAGAGCAGCACCAATGGGGGCATGGATGCAGCCTTTCCATGGTGGCATCCACCCCTACTGATCTAGTGTGAGGTGTCTCTGCCCATGGCAGGGGGGTTGGAACTAGGTGATCCTTGTGGTCTCTTCCAGCCTTGACTGATTCTATGATTCTGTCACTTCACAGAGTCACTGTGGTTGGAAAAGACCCTTAAGATCATCAGGTCCAACCATTATCTCACCCATAGAAGGGTCTCCTCAGCTGAGATGGAGAACCTGTCTGTCTGCTGGTTCCACCTCCTTGGATATGAACATCCCATTCCAAGGAGAAGCAGCCAGCAGTGCAGAGGAGAGGAGGTGATTGGGCATTTTCAGGGTATAAAAAACCCCTCAGCTAAACAGGTAGTGGATAACTTGGGCTCTTCAGCCTGGGTGTCACCTGGAGCAGCAGGTGGGTGAGTCAAAAATCAAGTAGCCTGAAAATTCTGGGCATACCCTTGCCCAAAAAGACAAAAATGTCAATTACCAGGAGTTGCCATTTGCTGGAGCCTGTCCACCTGCATCATGGTCTAGTTGACTGAATAGGGCTGGGTGCTAGGTTGGACTGGATGAGCTTGGAGGTCTCTTCAACCTGGTTGATTCTATGATTCTATGATAATAGGATCCCTTCTCTGGCTGTCAAGTCAGGCATTCACTGTGCTTGGAAAGGATAAAGGGTCTTATCTCTTCTCTAGGAGAGGCTTTTGAGTGCTCACTCTGTGGAAAGCCTCAAGTGTCCCAGAGCCTCCTGGATACCCAAGATACAATCCCAGGCCCTCTGGTTCTGGCTTGGCTTCATGCAAAGCCCAAATTCAGCTCTTACAGGAAGGAGCTCTTGCAACCTGAAGATTCACTTCTCTCTAAGAGCTTTGCACCTTAACATGGGAGACATCCTGCACAGTTTTCTATCCTGTCACCCAGAGGGATGCTATCAGCCCAGGATGCACTGACAGCCTCTCATTGGCCAAGCACCAGTGGGTTTCTGCAGGAAAAAGGGAAAGAGAATAGAAAGCAGAGAGGAAAATAAAGGAGAAGGAAAAAGAAAAGGAGAAGGAAGAGATAAAGGGAGAAAGCAAAGGAAAAGAGGAAAAATGGAAAAGGAGAATGGGGGAAAGGAAAATAGGGGAAAGGAAAAAGGAAAAGGAGAATATGGAAGAAGGAAAAAAGGAAAAAGAGAATAGGAGGAAAGGAGAATAGAGAAAAGGGAAAAAATGAAGAGAAGAATAGGATGAAAGGAGAATAGGGGAAAGAAGAAAAAGGAGAAGGATAATGGGGAAAGGAGGATAGGGGGAAAGGAGAATAGGGGAAAGGAATAAAGAGGAAAAGGAGAATGGAGAAAGGAGAATAGGAGGAAAGGAGAATAGGGGAAAGTTTTAAAAGGAAAAGGAGAATAGGGGAAAGGAAAAAAAGGAAAAGGAGAATGGGGAAAGGAGAATAGGAGGGAAGGAGAATAAGGGAAAGTTTAAAAAGGAAAAGGAGAATAGGGGAAAGGAAAAAAAGGAAAAGGAGGATGGGGAAAGGAGAATAGGAGGAAAGGAGAATAAGGGAAAGTTTAAAAAGGAAAAGGAGAATGGGGAAAGGAGAAAAAGGAAAAGGAGAATGGGGAAAGGAGAATAGGAGGAAAGGAGAATAAGGGAAAGTTTAAAAAGGAAAAGGAGAATAGGGGAAAGGAAAAAAAGGAAAAGGAGAATAGGGGAAAAGGAAAAGAGAAAGAAAAGGGGGAACAGGCCAAAAAGAAAGCAGCACACAAGGGCTTTGCAGGAGCAGCCTGTTGCTCCCAGATGGTGCCAGACCCCTCCTAAAGCAGGACAGACCACCAAAAAAACCCCCCCACCCACCAAACAACCAAACAAAAACACCCAAACAAACCAAAAAACCCAGAGTGGAAGGAGAGCTATTTTGGCTTGCTTTGTGCTAGTATTTTGTTGTTGTTGTTGTTTGGATTTGGCTGCTAAGCTGCCAAATCTGTTCTTCGCAGGGATCCGCTTCCAGGCTGACAGGCAGCTGTGGAGCTGTCAGAGCTCCTGCTGCTGCTGGGACCTGCCGCTGGGGCTCGGAGCTGCTGGCTCTGGTGATGCTGCAGGACTGGGGCTGCTCTTTGGTTACATGGTGCTTGGATTGTCCAAGCCCTCAATGACTTCAGTGTGCTGCCTTCGGTCAGGGGAAGCTGCTGCAGCAGGCTGGGGGGGGTGTGTGTGTTGGGATGCTGTAATCCCAGCTCCCAGGGTGCTTACATGGTAAATGGGGATCGTTCTGGAAGTCAAAGTGACAGAAGGCTGCAGAGGACTGGCAAATATGCACCCCCTCAGGTCGGTGGAGGCTTATTAAGTGTGCTGGTCACCTCTGCTTGCTCATGCCTCTTAGTCTGTGCTGGGAATGTCCCCCCTGTGGAACACAGCTGTAGTAGTACTTCACAGCCTGGTTCTGTTGTAAATGCAGGCAGACTATGGACTGATGTCTGCTGGGGATCTTCTCAATGTATAAAGAACAGGGCTCAAGAGCATGAGGACAGACTCTTTTCAGTGGTGTCCAGTGGCGGGACAAGGGGCAATAGGCACAAACTGGAACACAGGGGGTTCCATTTGACCATGAGGAAGACCTTTGGTGTGAGGGTGCTGGAGCCCTGGAGCAGGCTGCCCAGAGCAACTGTGGAGTCTCTTTCTCTGGAAAGATTCCTTGAGCCAGCAGTGTGCCCAGGTGGCCAAGAGAGCCAGTGGCATCCTGGCCTGCATCAGGAATGGTGTGGCCAGCAGGAGCAGGGAGGTCATTCTGCCCCTGTACTCTGCACTGGTTAGACCACACCTTGAGTGCTGTGTTCAGTTCTGGGCCCCCCCAGTTTAGGAGGGACATTGAGATGCTTGAGCATATCCAGAGAAGGGCAACGAGGCTGGGGAGAGGCCTTGAGCACAGCCCTACGAGGAGAGGCTGAGGGAGCTGGGATTGGTTAGCCTGGAGAAGAGGAGGCTCAGGGGAGACCTTATTGCTGTCTGCAACTACCTGAGGGGAGGTTGTGGCCAGGAGGAGGTTGCTCTCTTCTCTCAGGTGGCCAGCACCAGAACGAGAGGACACAGCCTCAGGCTGTGCCAGGGGAGATTTAGGCTGGAGGTGAGGAGAAAGTTCTTCCCTGAGAGAGTCATTGGACACTGGAATGGGCTGCCCGGGGAGGTGGTGGAGTCGCCATCCCTGGAGCTGTTCAAGGCAGGACTGGACGTGGCACTTGGTGCCATGGTCTGGCCTTGAGCTCTGTGGTAAAGGGTTGGACTTGATGATCTGTGAGGTCTCTTCCAACCCTGATGATACTGTGATCCTGTGATACTGTGACACCTCCCTGGGCAGTGGGATCCTGGGCAAGATTCAGTGGGGGCCTCTGCTTTAACAGGAAGCTTGGGGCAGGTGATCTCCAGAGGTCTCTTCCAAGCCCCACCATGCTGGGACTCTGTTTTGACTCGCTGGACACCGAGTGTCCTCCCTGTGCCAAGCAGCAAGCATGCCTTGGGCTTGCCTGCAGGTCTGCAGGGGCTGCTTCCAGCCTTTTTGCTGGAAGAGTGACAGGAAATTAAAGGCATCTTGTGCAGCAGTGTCTGCTGCTGTTGCCTTTCGAGTCTGGAAATCCCAGGGCAGCCTGTGACCCCTCCTGCTGTGTTAAGGAAGACAACTGCTGCTGTTTGTATGTGGTGGGAGATAGGAGACCAATGCCTGAGCTCATCCTAGAGGTCAGAAGCAGGAGGGGTGAGACTCAGGAGTCCTGTTTCTCAGCGTTGCTCTCCCTCTACTCTGCCCTGGTGAGACCTCCTCTTGAGTACTGTGTTCAGTTTTGGGCTCTCCAGTTTAAGAGGGACAAGGATCTGCTGGAGAGGGTGCAGCAGAGGGCTGTGAGGATGATGAGGGGTCTGGAGCACTGCCTGGTGAGGGAGAGGCTGAGGGACCTGGGGCTGTTTAGTCTGGAGAAGAGAAAATTGAGAGGGGATTTAATCAATGTTTCGAAATATCTGAGGGCTGGGGGTCAGGAGTGGGGACAGGCTCTGCTCACTGCTCCCTGGGACAGGACAAGGAGCAATGGATGGAAGCTGCAGCACAGGAGGTTCCAGCTCAACACAAGGGGGAGCTTCTTTACTCTAAGAGTCCCAGAGCACTGGCACAGGCTTCCCAGGGAGGTTGTGGAGTCTCTCTGGAGCCTTTCCAGTCCTGTCTGGATGTGTTTCTGTGTGACCCAAGCTAGATCATATGGTCCAGCTCTGGTAGGTGGGTTGAACTCGATGATGTCTTTGGGTCACTTCCAACCCCTGGCATCCTGTGATCCTGTGACTTCTGGGAACACTGCCTTTGACCCTCAGTTGTGTTTTGTCCCTGCAGAGATGTCTGGGACCGTGGCTGACATTTCTCTGGTGCACTGGAAGCAGCAGTGGCTGGAGAATGGCACTCTCTACTTCCACGTCTCCATGAGCAGTGCCGAGCAGCTCTCCCGGGCAACCCCTCCCAGCCTCCAGGAGCCTTCTGAGATCGTGGAGGAGCAGATGCACATTCTTCATATCTCAGTCATGGTGAGTCAAAGCTGCCAGTCGTGTCAGAGAGGACACAGCACCCTCTGGGAGGGGATGGGGCTGGCAGCCACCTTGTTGTAGGGGGGTGATGATGAGAAGCAGGGTGGTGAGTCCAGTTTGCAGATGTGTGTGTCCCTTCTTGGTTGTGCCTCCAGAGGAGAGAGGTGTTTGAGTGGCCCAGGAAAACAAAAGTGTTTGGCCTTTTGAGAACAGGAGATAAAATTAAACAACAGACAGTAGGGAAGAAGCTGGTGAGAGAGTGGCAATGCATCTTGTGGTTCCTCCACCTCTGTGAGGTGTGTTAATGGGGTATTTCTCCTTGGCTTTGTGTTTGGACATGTGCAAAGGTGAGAGTGAGGCTGTTTAGTCTGGAGAGGAGAAGGCTCTGGGGTGACCTTATTGTGGCTTTCCAGTATCTGAAGGGGGCCTACAAGAAACCTGGGGAGGGTCTTTTTAGGATGTCAGGTAGTGATAAGATTGGGGGGAATGGAACAAAGCTGGAAACTGAGAGATTCAGAGTGGATGTTAGGAAGAAGTTCTTCAGCATGAGGGTGGTGAGACCCTGGGACAGGTTGCCCAGGGAGGTGGTAGAAGCCTTATCCCTGGAGGTGTTTAAGGCCAAGCTGGATGAGGCTCTAGACAGCCTGATCTAGTGTGAGGTGTCCCTGCCCATGGCAGGGGGATTGGAACTGGCTGATCCTTGTGGTCCCTTCCAACCCTGACTGATTCTGTGATTCTGTGATTTTGGGTGGGATCATTTATTTCCAAAGCTTTCTGAAACTTTGTTTTACCTATCAAGTGAGTATGAGCTCTGGCATGATCCTTCCCTTGCCTGTCTTAAGTAAGAAGATGGTCCAGGTGCTTCAGATGCCTTGGATGTTGTGTAGGTTTTTATTACCAGACCTTGTATGTGCTCTGATGCCTTTTCAGGTGATTGTTTCAGTATCTTACAAGGTGATTCCCTGACTTTGGATCTGGTTCATCATTCCCCTGTGCTTTAGAGCTCCATCTGTAAAATGGGACTGAATGTGTTGTCTCTTAGCTGCCACATGATGGTTTTACATCAATAAAAGTAGAAAAGAATCATAGAATGCCAGGTTGGAAGGGACTCTCCAAGGATCATCTGGTCCAACCCTTCTAGATAACAGCAGAGTTGAAATGAGCTGGCCCCAGCACCCTGTCAAAATGAGTCTTCAGACTGTCTGGTGTAGGGGAATGCTCTGCTTCCCTTGGGAGATGATTCCAGTGGAAGTTAGTTATTCCAACAGAAGTCACTTACTTGCCCAAAGTCTTTTATAGGATTTGGGCTCCTCTTGCAGCAACCCTCTGCAAAAGATGAATGCCTTCATCTCCTGGAATTTGTGTATCATCTCTGTGGCTTCTGTCCTTCAGTTTGGAAGGAGGAGCAGAGACCATGGCTGCTCAAAGTCTTTATTTTGCCATTTACACAAGCAGCTATTTGGCTTTTGCAACTTAAATCTGTGGTTTTCAGCATCCCTATCTGGGGTTTTGGATTGGGCGCTGAGTGCAGGTGAAAATGGAAAGAGGCTTTGCATAAAGGCTGTTGGGCAAGACAAAATGCAGTATGACAGCAGGATGGCAGAAGGTAGAGGGATTGGGGACAGCAGCTTTTAATGGGTTGGGTAGGGAATGTTTCTGTGTCCTGCTCAAAATGGCAGTGTGAGGGAGCATTGGAGGGGAAAAGGGTAAAATTGGTGTACTTGGAAAATGACCCTGAAAAAATGAGTGAGAGACAAAGCAAGAAATGAAGACAGCAAACCCCAAGCCTGGGATGTGAAAAACTCAATGCCTGGCTTGAGTGTGGGATTTCTGGGCTATTGTGGTCAGCCCTCAGCCGTGGAGAAGGGGCCTGAGGCTGTCAAAGACACTCTCTGGATCCTGATGATTACTGCAACTGCTGGAAATGCGGATTTTCTTTAGCAGAGAGAGATTGTGTCCTGGCACTCAGATAGTGCTGGAGCTGATCCTTCTAAAATCAGTGGTGGTTGTAATGCAGGGATGCTTTGGAGAGAGAAAGGAGCTTCTGTGAGGCTGGATGTTAGGAGGAAGTTGTTGCCAGAGAGAGAGATTGGCATTGGAATGGGCTGCCCAGGGAGGTGGTGGAGTCACTGTGCCTGGAGGTGTTCAAGCAAAGCCTGGCTGAGGCACTTAGTACCATGGTCTGGTTGACTGGCCAGGGCTGGGTGCTAGGTTGGACTGGATGATCTTGGAGATCTCTTCCAACCTGGTTGATTCTGTGATTCTATGATTTCTGTCCAGAGTAATCTTCTGCTGTGCCTCAGAGTGCAGGAGCAGTGATGCTGGTGGGCTTGGAGCTGAAGGCAGTGCTGTGCACACCGCAGAAGAAATGTTTTTGGGCTCTAGCCCTGGGTTAGCCAGTGAAGCCAGTGAAGATAGGCTTTGCCAACAGCATGGGGGCATCTGTGGCTTTGTGGTGAGAGTTAGCTCCTTCTCTGAGCCTCCCCTGCCCTTCTGCAAAAACAAAGGGAAGGCAGGAGAGAAACAGAGCTTCCTTCTGCACAGAATCAGCTGTAATTCCACTTTCTTTGTAAATCCTGATACTCCTTGCAATGGAAGCTTAGCTTCTAGGCAGGAATGTGGATCCAGGATGGAGTCTGGGCTGGATGTGTCCCTGAGAAGGCAGGAGCCCTGAGTGTTTTGTTCCCTGGATTGCAGCACAGACTTGAAACTTTGCCCAGTGATTTTTTTGGGGGGGAGAAGATTAATTAACTTTTCTAGTGAACCCAAGCCAAGTTTGGAGTTTCTAGCAGAAGATGAATGTGTGTTTTATTGGGTTTGGGTTTTTTTTTCACCCTGAAGCCCACATGGAGTTGTGAAGCTGAAGTAGAGGCAAACTCTTTTTTCTTTTTGGGTGAAATATTTCACCTGAGTCCCCAAGCTCTGCTCAAGTTGCTTTCTCATTCCTTTACTTTCCTCCTTGACCCCAGCAAAATCCCATTGCAGAAACCCCCATCACTGGAGCCCTCCTGACTCCCCAGTTTCCTGGCCATGCTGTGCTCAGCAGCTGCTGGATCCCAGTGTGGGGGACTGTGTGGTACCCCACTCCTGCCCTCCTTTGCACTCACCCTGCCCGTATCCCTTCTTCTGCCTCGAGATGCAGCTGGACATCCATCCCTGTGTCCTCCTTTTCACCTCATCAAATACTTTATCTTCTATTCCATGCCCTCAAGCATGGTTCCCACTGCACAGGAGGAGTGCCAACCCACCCAGCACTGCCTTGGCATTCAAGGGCTGTGTGCCCTATTCATCATCAGCCCAGCATCTCGCTCTGGGGGACAGGACATGACGTGGCAAAGTGCTTCCTTCTGTCTCCTTTAAGTGGCTCTAACACTTACTTCTTACCTATCTCCTCCTCAGGCTGAGTTCCAGAGAGCTGCAGAAGCTCTTCTGGAGGGATCTCATTGATTCCACATGTAGAGAAAAGCTTTCTTGGACAGGGAGGTGTCTCGAAGCTGAGCTCCCTCTGATGGGAGCCTTGTTTTGGGTTTGTATGGGTGTTTATGATTTGGCTGGTTGCTCCTGCTCTGCCTGGAAAGCCAAGATCCCCTCTGTGCTGCCTGGGAACTCAGGGCGGGAGGGGTGTAACTCCTGGGTTTACTCCTCTTTCCAGTCGAGACAGGTTCTCCTGCCCCTCTACTCTGCCCTGCTGTGGCTGCATCTGGAGTGCTGTCCAGGTCTTGGCCCCCCACTTCAAGAGAGACATAGAACTGCTTGAGAGAGTCCAGTGCAGAGCCACAAAGATGCTGAAGGGAATGGAACATCTCCCTTACAAGGAGAGCCTGAGGAAGCTGGGGCTGTGCTGCTTGGAGAAGAGAAGCCTGAGAGGTGACCTCATCAATGGTTGTAAAGGTGTGCAGGGTGAGTGCCAGGAGGCTGGAGCCAGGCTCTGCTGGGTGATGCCTGATGACAGGACAGGGGACACTGGGTGGAAGCTGAGGCATAGGAAGTTCCATGTAAGCTTGAGGAGGATTTTTTTCCCTGTGAGGGTGACAGAGCATTGGAACAGGCTGCCCAGAGGGGTTGTGGAGTTTCCCTCTCTGGAGGTATTAAAAACCTGCTTGGATATGTTCCTGTGTGATCTGGTCTAGATGATCCTGCTCTGTCGGGGGAGTTAGACTGGATGAGCTCTGGAGGTCCCTTCCAGCCCCTGCCCTTGTGTGATTCTATGATTCCAGCTGTTGGTGTGTTGGCTTTCTGCTTTGAGATGGGTTTGCCTGCAGTAGGGCAGGAAAGAGGCTATCAGCATCCATGCCCCCATGCCCCTGGGGCCACCGTCTGCCCCTGCAAAAGCACTGATTGACTCTGACCCCCTTCACACCTCTCTTCCCAAACTCAAGGGTGTCTTTGACAGCCAAATAGTTCTTCATTTTTATGCTTTTTTTTTTCCCTTTCCTCACTGTTTTTTCTTAATCTCTCCCCAGTGAGACATAACATTAATTACTGCAGTTAAGGGAATTCAGTCTCCATTACTGTCTGCCACCCCTTTCCTCTTGGCTTGAGTAGCTGAAATTTGTCTCCCAAAAGAAAAGAGAGGAGGAAGAAGGGAGTGGGGGGAGAGGCAACAAATATGCTAATGCTAGATTTTATTTATTTACCTTTTCCTATCCCTTTGCACAGTGTCAAGCAGAAAGAAATCAATATTTTTGTCATTATGCCTGTTGTGTTTTTCTTCCCTCCCCCCCCCCCCCCCCCCATAATCTTAGCTGTCGTTTGGGTTTAATTGTGTTGTTTCCTCTTGTGTGGAAGTAAATCTTATCTGTTCTGGATTAAAATTCAATGAAGGTCACAGCAGCTCGAAAACTTAGCAGGCTGCAGCAATTAATGTTCATTTGGCTTTGATAAATTGGAATGTTCCCCACAATAGGACTGGAGTGGATTTCGGAAGCAATAATTCTTCCATTAACTCAATGATTCCCTGTGTGATGGAGCATCTTGTCACTGCTCTGTTTGTCATCTGTCACTTCAAGGATCTGGGCATATGCCTGATATGATTTATCATGATTATTGGTGCTGCTTGTGTCAAAACATTTTAAACCACTAATTATTCCAACCTTGTAAATTGCTGAATTTAACAGAACAGGAGAGATTTATCTTTCTGTTGTTCCTCACCGTCCTGTGGCCCTCTTTAATTATTGCTCTGCCTCGTGGTAAACTCACACCCGGGGCCACTTGCAGAAGTGTTTGCTGGAGGTGGAGGTTTGTTGGTGGGCAGCTGGGGAAGTGGAGGGCTGGGGCAGGCATGGTTTCTCTCTGCACTGACCCACCTCATACATGCAGAGAATGGTAAGGGTTGGGAGGGACCTCCAGAGGTCACCTAGGGCAGGTCACACAGGAACACATCCAAGTGGGTTTTGAAAGTCTCTAGAAGACACTCTGCAACCTCTTTGGGCAGCTGTGATGGTTTGGGTGTTCCATGCCCCTCCTCCCCCAGCTTTGGAAATCACCCAGACTGGACTCAGCCAGCTCTGGAATTTGAATGAAGCTTATATTTACAGCTAGCACAATATACAGGCAGATATATACAGTATGTACAGAAATACACAAGGTAAAAGGTAACACAGAAGCACAACAGCCCTCCCAGAAACCTGAGTCCCCAGCAGGGGCTCCCAACTGCCCTTCCACCTTCTCCCACCCCTCTCAACCTTCCCCCAGTCCCAAGGGAGAATGAAGGTTCAACCAGGAGGGTTAGGAAGCAAAGTGGATTAGTCAGAGAGGCTAGAGAGAGAAACAAAAGTGCAGCTCCAAGCTCCCCAGCAGAAGCAGCAACTCCCTTATCTATGTTTGGATTCTTGTTCTTATACCTCTCAGCAAGCCTATGAGTGGATGAGGCACTTGGTGCCATGGTCTGGTTGACTGGATAGGGCTGGGTGTTGGTTGGACTGGATGATCTTGGAGGTCTCTTCCAACCTGGTTGATTCTATGAGTGAGGTAGACATCACCACTGTTTTTGTCTTTCACAGCCTGTGATCTTATCTTTCTCACCAAAACATTCTAGCTAGGCTCAGACTAGCACAGCAGCCTACTCCAGTGCTGCAGAGCACCCTCAGAGTGAAAAAAAAAAGATTTCCCTCCTGTTGTGGTGGAATTTCCTGTGGAGCCATCATGTCCAGAAGCTCCTCCTGGCCTCTTGGGTACCTGGGATGCTGGTTTGGGAAGAGGATGCAAAGCCGCATCCCATCCTGCTGGCAAAGGGATGGATTTTCCTCCCTTAAACCTGTGGGAAAATCCCTGGCTGTGGGAGATGAGAGCTGGGGCCGTGCCTGTGTGTGTAAACAAGCTTTGTGCTGCTCCAGCTGCAGGAGAAACAAGGTGGGCTTTTTTGAGAGCAGTAACAAGCAAAAGCCTTGTTTCATCTCGCACCACTGCCCTGCGAGGGAGCGGTTCAGTGTCTGGAATAAAAGGTGAGCAGACCTCATCAAGCTGCTTGCCTACTTTTGTGTATTAGTGTTTTTCAGTTTTCATGCCTACTTTGTGCTGGCTGTTAGTGGCAGTAGACAAGTGAGCTGCTGGTCTCTAGGTCTCTCAGTGGATGTTTTTTTAGCTCTTATTTATATGAGTTTCCTTTTTTTCTTCTCCTCCTCATGCATCCTGATGTTTCCCTAATGATCAGCCACTGGGGCTGTGTTCCATCAGTCTCTGAGCTGGCTGTGAAGTGTGCTCTTAAATGTTTCACTCTGATTTAGCATCCCTCTCTGCAGTGGAGCCAGGGAGGGTCCTGTGGGTCCCATGCGCTGTGCAGGTGGGTCCTGCCTGCTGTGGTTTCTTTTGGCTGAGGCAGCTCTCTGGTTTCTTAAGCACTGTAGGAGTGTCTAAGAACAAGTGAGGTTTGGGAAGTTGCTGCTGTCTGCTTGCTGAAACTGCCATTACCCAGCAAGGGCCATGACATTTCTGTTGGTGAGATAGGCTGCTCGGGGAGGTGATAGAGTCACCATCCCTGGAGCTCTTCAAGAAACATGTGGACATGGTAGTTTGGGACATGGTTTAATGGCCATGCTGGTATTGGGGTGATGATGGCACAGCTGGCAGCTTGGGGCTGGGACAGATTCACTCTGATATGGGTCAAGAACTGGCTGGAAGGCTGGGCTCAGAGAGTGGTGGTGAATGGTGCCACATCCAGCTGGCAGCTGGCACTAGTGGTGTGCCCCAGGGATCAGTGCTGGGCACAGTCCTGTTCAATATCTTTATTGATGATCTGGACCAGGGGACTGAGTCCAGCATTAGTAAGTTTGCTGATGACACCAAGCTAGGAGCAGGTGTGGATCTCTTGGAGGGTAGGAGAAGCCTGCAGAGGGACCTAGACAGGCTGGATGGATGGGCAGAGGCCAATGGGATGAGATTTAAGAAGGCCAAGTGCAGGGTTCTACAGTTTGGCCACAACAACCCCAAGCAGCACTACAGGCTGGGGCCAGAGTGGCTGAGAGCAGCCAGGCAGAGAGGAAGCTGGGGGTGCTGGTAGAGAGAAGTTGAACCTGAGCCAGCAGTGTGCCCAGGTGGTCAGCAGAGCCAATGGCATCCTGGGCTGGATCAAGAACAGTGTGGCCAGTAGGACAAGGGAGGTTCTTCTGGCCCTGTATTCGGCATTGGTCAGGCCACACCTGGAGTGCTATGTCCAGTTCTTGGGCCCCTCAATTCAAGAGAGATGTTGAGGTGCTGGAAGGTGTTTGGAGAAGGGCAGCAAGGCTGGGGAGGGGCCTGGAGCAGAGGCCTGTGAGGAGAGGCTGAGGGAGCTGGGGGTGTGCAGCCTGCAGAAGAGGAGGCTCAGGGCAGACCTCATTGCTGTCTACAACTACCTGAAGGGAGGCTGTAGCCAGGTGGGGTTGGGCTCTTCTGCCAAGCACCCAGCGAGAGAGCAAGGGGACACAGTATGAAGTTGTGCCAGGGGAGGTCTAGGCTGGATGTTAGGAGGAAGTTGTTGGCAGAGAGAGTGATTGGCACTGGAATGGGCTGCCCAGGGAGGTGGTGGAGTCACTGTGCCTGGAGGTGTTGAAGCAAAGCCTGGATGAGGCACTTAGTGCCATGCTCTGGTTGATTGGCCAGGGCTGGGTGCTAGGTTGGACTGGATGATCTTGGAGGTCTCCCAACCTGATTGATTCTATGATTCTATGGTTGGACTTTATCTTGGAGGCCTTTTCTGACTAAAATGAGTCTGTGATCCTTCAGTTCCAGTGTTCCCCTCTGCTTTGGCAATCATTTGAGTGATGCTTTGTTTTCCTACCCAACATTCCTTCTTGGTGCCAAACTTCCCCGTGAATTTATACCACTCAGGACCATGTGTTTGCAGCTTGCATGGTGCTGTGTCCTGTGGGGTGGTTGGCAGAGTTCTCCAATGGGTTCAAAATGTTGTTTGAGCCTTACCCTGAATCCTTGCAGCATGTCTTGCTCACGGCAGCATTGGAGGTCTTGTCAGGCAGCTCAACTGAGGGGGGGGGAATGGTGTAAGATGAGTAATGAGGTGGTGAAGAAGGCACAGCATCTGTGTCATCATTTCTGCAACAGGAGGTCAACCAGATTCATAAAACATTCACTTCCAGCTTGTGATATGTTTAGAAATTAATTAAGGTAGGGAGAGAATTGCTGCTGCAGCAGATTTCCTTATCTGAAAGATATTAAAAAGCTAAATTGATCTCCAATGAGCTGCTTTTATTCAAAATGAAACCAAAGAGTAAAGCCCTAAAACCCCAGGAGCCAGGTCCAGTGTTTGCCTGTGGGAGAATTGCATCCTCACTCCCTATACATGGGGAGACAAAAGAAAGTGCTGACCCTAACGTGATGGACTGAGCATCCTCAGAGCCCTGAGAGGTGACTGGGAGCTCACACTCTCTGCTCATGACAAACTGAGCTGTTGCACCTTGCTCAGAGCAGTGTCCCCTCAGCAGTCTTCCCCAGAGTGCTGATGGTGTTGCTAAGCTCTTCCCTGAGCTGCTTTGGTGTGACCAAAGGGGCTGGTGGGACCTTTGCTGGGTCTAGCTCCTAGTGCAATGGGGCTGAGCACTTGCAGACTGTTGGTTTTGGGGGCTGACTGCTGGTTTGGGCACAGCTGGAAGCTGAACTCCATTGTAACCCCTGGTTTAAGAAGGACAGGGATCTGCTCAAGAAAGTCCAACAGAGGGCTATGAGGATGATGAGGGGACTGGAGCACTGCCTGATGAGGAAAGGCTGCGGGACCTGTGGCTGCTTAGTCTGGAGAAGAGAAGCCTGAGAAGGGATCTAATAAATGTTTCTAAATATCTGAAGGCTAGAGGTTAGGGGGGGGACAGGCTCTGCTCACTGCTCCCTGGGACAGGACAAGGAGCAATGGATGGAAGCTGCAGCACAGGAGGTTCTGCCTCAACACAAGGGGGAGCTTCTTTGCTCTAAGGGTCCCAGAGCACTGGCACAGGCTCCCCAGAGAGGTTGTGGAGTCTCCTTCTCTGGAGCCTTTCCAGGCCCATCTGGATGTGTTCCTGTGTGACCTGAGCTAGATTGTGTGGTCCTGCAGGCGGTTTGGACTTGATCTCTTTGGGTCCCTTCCAACCCTTGTCATCTTGTGACCCTTTAATAACCTTTAGCTGCCCTGTGCTGCCTGGAGCACCTTGGAGACAGTAGTGAAGTATTGAACCAGTGCAGAGGTGGGGAGAAAAGCTAACATCAAACTTTTCCTCTCATCTGCTCTTCTCCAGGATGGGAACGTTCTTGGGCTCCAAGTTTCATTTCCATAATGTGCCACTAAGCAACTTCTTGCAGGCTGGGAGAAATAACCTCTTTTATTCACCCTCCCCTCCTCTTCCACACTCTTCTCCTTTGCAGAGATGATATAAGCCAAGGCTTAAATGTAGTTAACGATGTGCTCTTATATATTTAGGGAGTTCATTTCAGGGGCATTTGTCTTCAAAGTGTCACTGTCGTGACAATGACACTTGTTATGTTAATAATTCCTCACTAATCTCTCTCTGTTTCCTACCTTAGCTCCTGTGAGTACAGGAGACACTTTATAGCTTTCTCTGGAGCAGAGCTTCACCTCCCCCCCCCCCTAAAATATGTAACTGGAGTGCTTGATTTGCATCTCTGATGAAGCAAGGCTGAATGAATACTCTTAGTTCATCTGAACTGAGCAGCAAACTTTCTTCTGTCATCCCCAGAGCAATCAAAGTTGGTACTGAGGGGGGGAGGGGTGTGGAGAAAACAGCCGCAGGAAGAGTTTGGGAGGGGTTTGCTGTTTGCAGATGGCATCAAATGTGTGGGAGGGAGCTGCAGCCTTAGAAAATTCCCAACCTCACCATGCTGAGAAAAGAGACTGGCTGGAGGGGGAAAAGGTAAAGAGCTGATGTTGGAAAGGTGGCTGGTGTCGTTAGGGGGTGCTGGAGCTGGGAGGGGGGTGCTGAAGTGGTGAGGAGTAGGTGTTCTCCTTAATACCAGGTGATAGAACCAGAGGAGGTGGCCTCAGCTGCCCCAGGGGAGGTGTAGGTTGGGAGGTGTTCAGATAAAGACTGGATGGGGCACTTAGTGCCATGGTCCAGTTGATCAGACAGGGCTGGGTGATAGGTAGAGCTGGATGATCTTGGAGGTGTCTTCCTGATTGATTCTTTGTTTCTGTGATATCAGGAAGCATTTCTTTGCTGCAAGAGTGGCCAGGAGTTGGAACAGGCTGCCCAGGGAGGTGGTGGAGTCTCCATCCCTGGAGCTGCTCCAAGAATGTGTGGATATGGCACTCTGGGGTGTGCTTTAGTGGCCATGGTGGTGTGGGGCTGATGGTTGAACTCGCTGGTGTGAGAGGTCTTTTCCACTGGAAACAATTCTGTTTCTAGGAAAGAAACACAGGAGAGAGGGTTTGGAAGCAGGGTGAGGAGCTCAGAAGCAATGTTGGCTGGTGGCTGCAGGTGGGACACGCAGCACAACATCCTCTCTGCCTTCACCCCACGCTGGGTCCTGCCACGCTGCTGCCACATTTTTATCCTGTGGCATGCAGGGACTTGGCTGTTTCTAGATCCTTGTCCTGAACTTGTTCCCTTTCCTCCTTCTCCTCGCTCTTCCCCTTCCCACCATCTGTCTGGGAGGAACACTTGCGCCTCGGCGCCGCGGGGCGTAGCTGGTGGCCTGACCTTTTCTCACTGCTGATTCTCTCAGGCTGGGGGAAACAGATGGAAAACTCAAGCTTCCTTGGGGTAGCTTTGCCTTGCCTTCTGGTGTGCAGAGGGGTGAGAGAGGATTGTCCTGCGTAGGTCAGGTCTCACCAGGCTGCTGAGCTATTCCACAAGGGAGCCCCAAGCTGCTCCTGTGCGTAAAGTGCCGGGGGAGGTTGATCAGTACCTTTTGAAACACTGACGTAAGCACAGGAATGCTTTGCAGCTCCCAGCCAAGATCTAACAGCTCTAAACTGCCAGGCTCTGAGCTGCACATGGCTTTAAAACTGTCACAGAACTGGAATCTGGGAAAACTCCAGTGGAAGCTGAGTTCTCTGGGAGCTGTGCTTGTGGCTGGATGTGAAGGCGAAAAGGACCTAGGGGTTCTAGTGGGTGGAAGGTTGACCAGGAGCCACCAATGTGCTCTTGTGGCCAAGAAGGCCAGTGGCATCCTGGGGTGTATTAGAAGGGCTGTGGTTAGTAGGTTGAGAGAGGTTCTCCTCCCCCTCTGCTCTGCCCTGGTATGGCCACATCTCCAATATTGTGTCCAGTTCTGGGCCACTCACTTTCAGAAGAGCAGGGAAGTGCCTGGAAGAGTCTGGCTCTGGCAGGAGGATTGGACAAGCTGATCACATTCTGTGATTAGGCTGCTGTGCTTCTCTGATTCCAGTATACTTGTTTGTGGTGGAAGGAGTTTTCCTGGGGTGCAGACCTTGGGATGCTCTTCAGCTGGGGGGTTGGAATGCTGGCAGGGTGTAAAGTGATGTCTCCTGTGCAGGGAGACACCCAGCACATCCCTTAGCTCCCTATAAGAGGAGCATCATCTCCAGCTTTCTGCAGAGACAACACAGGCTTTGGCCCTGGGCATGTTCAGAGAAGGGCAGCAAAGTTGGTGAAGGGTTCTAGAGAGCAAGTCTTAAGAGGAACAGCTGAGGGAGTTGGGGTTGTTTAGTCTGGAGATAAGGAGCTTGAGGGGAGACCAGATTGCTCTCAATGACTGCCTGAGAAGAGGTTGGAATGAGGTGTGAGTCTCTTCTGTCTCTTCTCCCTAGTATCAGGTAATAGGATGAGAGGAAATGGCCTGAAATTGTGCCATGAGAGAGTTAGGTTGGAGATTAGGACAAAAGTCTTTCCTGCAAGAGTGGCCAGGCATTGGAACAGGCTGCCCAGGGAGTCACCATCCTTGGAGGTGTTCAAGACAGGTGTGGACATGGCACTCTGGGCTGTGATTTAACAGCCGTGGTGGTGTTAGGTCAGTGATCTTAGAGAGCTTTTCCAACCAAGACAGTTCTGAGTGCTAGGTTGGACTGGATGATCTTGGAGGTCTCTTCCAACCTGGTTGATTCTATGATTCTATGTGGGGAGCAGGCACTGGGTGGTGTTCCTCATCCCTGGGTTTGCTTTCTCTGCTTCATCTCTAAGGGAAAGCCTTTGTGCTTGAAGGCTGGGCTGGGCTTCAGGGAAGCAGTGAAAAGCCTTCCATTTCCCTTCAAACCCTGTGTTGCCTGCAGATCTCTCTCCTCTCAGTAGTTATTCTTGTCTCAGTGCGAGTTGGAAATGTTTGCATCAGTGAAAATGTTGTCAGTGCCAGGCGTCGGCTCGTGGAAAGGTGAACTGTGATGAACCTGATGCAGAACAGCTTAAAGGTGGTTTGAAAGATACTTTTTTTTACATGACAGCACCACAAAAAGAGTGAATTTTCATTTGCTTGGCAAATCCTGGAGCTGGGAGTTCAGTGTTAACGACAGGATGAAATGCAATTTCATGCAGCAATTTGTCCCTGGAAATAGAATCAGAGAATCATAGAATCAACCAGGTTGGAAGAGACCTGCAAGCTCAGCCAGTCCAACCGAGCACCCAGCCCTAGCCAATCAACTTGAGCGTGGCACTAAGTGCCCCAGCCAGGCTTTTCCCTCCAGGGATGGTGACTCCACCACCTCCCTGGGCAGCCCATTCCGCAGGAAGCAAGTCAAGAGTTCTCTACATCAAACTGCAGAGAAGGCTTCTGCTGTTAAATTTAATCTAGATGAACCAGTTGGGTTCTAGTCACTCACCCCACAGCAAACCACCTAGGGCAAGGCATTCTGTTTTAATTAGCTGACCAGCACAAGTTATCTAATTACTGCTTATCTCTAGAATAGAGACCAGCAATAGAACAACCAGCAATAGAACAAGGGGGACACAGTCTCAAGTTGTGCCAGGGCAGGTCTAGGCTGGATGTTAGGAGGAAGTTGTTGGCAGAGAGGGTGATTGGCATTGGAATGGGCTGCCCAGGGAGGTGGTGGAGTTGCCGTCCCTGGAGGTGTTGAAGCAAAGCCTGGCTGAGGCACTTAGTGCCATGGTCTGGTTGATTGTCTAGGGCTGGGTGCTAGGCTGGACTGGCTGAGCTTGGAGCTCTCTTCCAACCTGGTTGATTCTAAGTATTCTTAGTATTCTAATACAGGCTGAGTGACTGTGCCATGAAAGGACTGCAGCAGTGAGCTGTGCTCATCTGTCATCTGCTGTCCCTTCTGGAAGAGAACCCACAGGGGAACTTACCCCCTTCCAACCTGCAGACAGACCACAGATCTATTCTGAATTAGGACAGCCCATGGCTCCACTCCTAAAATAAGATGTTTGCTTTCAGTTTGGGATTAGGTTGGGTTGGTTTTTTTTTTTCCTCTCCCCCATTTAAAAATAAGTTGGACTGAGTTTCACCAGGCAACGTTAGACTGTGAAAAGGCAGAGCTCTTTTTGTTCAGGAAGGTGTCAGAATGAAATGTTTCTCCTCTTCTACGCTTTTCATATCCTCCCCAAAACCACTTACACTTTAGTTTCAGCTGATGGGAAGCTGTCTGAGCAGAGAAACCATTCCTGAAAAGACCTTGCCAAGCTTTTCATGGAATAGCTGTGCCTAAAGCAGAGGAGGCGACCTGATGCTGTGGGGCTGGTGGTCACTCACCAAGCATCTCCAGGGCCTGGCCCTGGTAAAGGAGGTGCAGAAACACCTGCAGTGTTGAACACTAAGGGTGATGAGACACTGGTGCATTTTACTTAGGGAGGGCATGGAGGTGTTCAAGGCTAGATTGAATGAGGTCTTGACCAGCTTGGTCTAGTGGAATGCAGTGAAAGGAAAAAGGATATGGGGGTTCCTAGTTGATGGGAGGTTGCCCATGAGCCAGCAATGTGCTCTTGTGCCCAGGAGGGCCAATGCCATCTGGGGTGTATTAGAAGGGCTGTGGCTAGTAGATCGAGAGAGGTTCTCCTGGCCCTCTACTCTGCCCTGGTGAGGCTGCATCTGGAGTACTGTGTCCAGTTCTGGACCCCCACTTCAAGAGAGACATAGAACTGCTTGAGAGAATCCAGTGCAGAGCCCCAGAGATGATTAAGGGAATGGAACATCTCTGTTATGAGCTGGGACTGTGCTGCTTGAAGAAGAGGAGACTGAGAGGTGACCTCATTCGTGTTTATAAAGATGTGCAGGTGAGTGCCAGGAGGCTGCAGCCAGGCTCTGCTGGGTGATGCTCAGTGGCAGCACAAGGGGCACTGGGTGGAAGCTGAGGCATAGGAAGTTTCATTTAAACATGAGGAGGAATTTTTCTGTGTAAGGGTGGCAGAGCACTGGAACAGGCTGCCCAGAGGGCTTGTGGAGTCTCCCTCTCTGGAGATATTCTAAACCTTCCTGGATGTGTTCCTGTGTGATCTGGTGTAGGTGATCCTGCTCTGGCAGGGCAGTTGGACTGGGTGAGCGTTGGAGGTCCCTCTCAGCCCCTGCCATTCTGTGATTCTGTGTCCCTGCCCATGGCACTGTCAGGCTGTACCTAGTTGATTTTTAAGGTCCCTTCCCACTGAAAGCATTCTGTGGATCTATGAAATCAGGGGAAGCAGCTCATCCCAGCGTGATTTTCTGCGATCATCACAAGGCTGCTAGCAGAGCCCAGGACTTTGCCTGCTTGTCTGCATCTTGCTGCTGTAGGAAGTTGGGCAATATTCCCACTGGCTTAATTGGGAGCAACATCAGGCCAAGTGTGGTTATTTTTACCTGTCACTGCTCCCACTCCTCCTCTTCCCTCCCACCTCCATCCCCCTGGACAGCAGCAGCAGCTTTGCGTTCATGATGTGCAAAGCAAAAGTGTGTGTGGGGAGAGGAGCCGGGGGGTGGAGGGGGGGGGGAAGCCAACTAATTGTGCTTATTTTTAAAACCAAATGATCTAAAACTGCAGGAAAATAATTATTTGTGAAGGGAGCTGCTCAGACTGGCTGGGAGCTCCTCAGGGCCGGGCTGGATTCCTTACGGCAGTGGCTGGAGAGGGAGCCCCCAGCTCTGCAGGGGGACTCGGAGCTTGCAGGGCTTTAGCATTTTAGTTGTTGTGTTGCTCTTTATGCGACAGGGAAAGTGGTTGTTTTCCCTTCTAGCTTGCTTCTTTCTGGCTCGTTAGGGCAGGAGAGCCCACTGATTTATTTTAGTTTTGTTTTGTTTGGATGGGGAGGCAAAAAAATAAACAACCCACCCAAAAACCTGCCTGCAGGAGGCATGGCAGCAAAGCAGCTGAGGCATTAGCACTGTCAGATAGCTTTCCTTCACTTCCCAGAGGTATATCTGCTTGGAAACTCATTGCCAGCCACCCCTCAGGCAAGCCTGAGCATTCCTGCTCTCCTGGGCATGGTTTTCCTCATTGCACCAAACTCCTGAGCACGAGGTGGTGCCAGCAGTGATTGCTTGGGGGAGCAGTGAGCAGCCCCAGTGTTGAGTGTGCTGCTGCTTTTGCAAACGCTGGAGCCATTTGGGAGCCTTGCTCTGCAGAGGGGGGTGCTGGGGTGGGTTTGATAAGGCAGAAGAAAAGGGACAGGCAGCCCTGTCTAAGTGCTGTGAGCTGCAGTGGCACAGCAGCCATCAGCAGTGTGACATTGCAGTGGGGGAAACGAGGGGCTGGAGGGTGCTGGTTAATGCCCCAAATGGAGTCTCTGCTATGATTAAACTGCAAGTTTTGCTTGGCCTCTCCTAGAGATCCATCATTATTCATGTCAGCACCGTGCCTGTCAGGCTCATTCTGCTGCAGAAATTAATGATTTGAACTCACTGACCAGCTCATGTGCTGGGATGCGGCTCAGTGAGGCACTAACCTCTGAGGGAGGGCTCTGTGGGATGCCAACAGAGCAGGGTACCAGGGACCTGATCCCATACTGCAGTATGGGACCTTGCCATGGTAAGGGCAGGACAGCTGTTTCTTCCACTACCATTCCTTGTGATGGGTGCTTGGGATGCAAAGCTGGGTTTACATTCCTTTACTAAGGCTGGCAAAGCCCTCTAAGATAATCCAGTCCAACCATCAACCCAACACCACCGTGACCATTAAACCATGTCTCAGAATGTCACATTCACCCGGGGGTGATGACTCCACCACCTCCCTGGGCAGCCTGTTGCAATGCCAGGCCAAGGGACAGTTTAGATGCTGTCCCCACACCCACTCAGAACCTTTTGGCTTCAGGTATGTCTGCAGCCCCCTCAGAAAATGGTCCTTCAGCTGCATGCAACCTCTTGCAGTTGGGAGATGCTCAGGGATGAATACTGGGTTGCTGGTTTTGGGGAGTGCCATGGGGATGGGGTGGTGGCTCCCAGCCATCCCTGGTGTGAGATTAGGTAAGGAAGAGACTCATTTGCTAACTGCAGACAAAAGCAGTGACTGCTGCTGGGCTTACAGAAGCAAACAGAAATGAGACAGTAGCTCCAGATGTGTTAAAGGATGGCTTGGATCAGTGCTGAGGGCTCCTCTTGCCCTGCAGCAGCCAGCCAGCAAGCTGTGAGCTGCCTCTCAGCTGGGTGGCTCAGAGTCCAGTTATCAAGCAAGGTTTGTGCCCTTAGGCTGAGGTTATGGGAGGAAATGTGGATGTGGTCATGCTCTCCCTGGTTGGGAAGGAGTGTAAGCTGCCTGTGAAAGCTTTTGGGACCACTTTTGGGCCCACCTTATGTATCCTGCAAGCTGGGCTGGTGCTGTCACTGCCTGCAGCTTCCAGACTCTGGAGCTGATGCAGCCAACTGGTCAGTGGTCCTGTTTCTCACCAAACATCTTGAGAATTGGTGGTCTGAGCATGCTGGCTGGGCCTGAGCATACTGATTAGGCTGGCAGATGTTTGAAGGATACCTTGACCGTGTCTCAGGGCATCCTCAGCACCAGCTTAGGACCACCCTTCCCCATATCCCCCTGGGGTGCTCATAACCTGTGCTGAGATGAATGATGCAGCACTGGCTGTAACGTGGAGATATTTTCAATTCTCCTTTGTGTGCTTGAGCTGTCTCTGCCACACAGACAGGTCCATCCTCCATCTGTCTGGGGGTGAGGAGAAGGAGAGGTCATCCAGGGTGACCTAGTAGCTGCAGCTTAGTCCTGGGAATTGGGGAACAACCTTGGCAAACCAGAGGAGTGAACTGAGCTGATTCTTCTCGACCCTGTGCCCCTTGGAAGGGAGGCATGAGCAGGGCTGTGTGCTGGCCTGTTTCCTCTGTGCCCTTCATGGCAGAGAGATGAGGTTTTGTGTGAGGACTTCCATAGCCTGTGTGTGGTCTGCAGGGGTGGCTGAGGCTGGGTTAAGACAGACACACAGACATGGACAGGTTTTTTTCACCCACTACTTTGGATTTGGCTGTTCTAGTCCCTGTAGAGCCCATGCTGGACCTCATACACCTCCCCAGCTGCTTGCTCCTGCATCCTGCACCACCTGGCAGAGCTCTCCATGAGGATGAGCTGTTCCCTTGGGAAGGAAGTGCCCTCCCCAGCCAAGATGGGTTTGGAGTAAAACACTGACCTTGGCAGCTGCAGCCCTTTGAAGGGTGGATGGCCCTGCCTGTGTGCACCCCAGCTGGCCTTGGCTGGGTGGCTGGTGCTGACCCTTGTGGTCTTAGGCTTCTTTGTGCTCCACAGGCCGTTGTACCACCAGGTTCCTCTTGCTTTAACAGAGCAGGTCTTGGTGGAAGGAGAACTCTGTGCAGGTGAGCAGGCTGCTTTGCTCCCAGGGCTGCCTCAGGCTTTGCAGGCGTTGCATGGGGCACCTGAACCTGCAGAGGTCCATGGTGCTCAGCTTGCCAACATGATGCACAAGGATGGGAAGAGCAGATGAATGATAAAGCCATGTGCTCTGTATCTCTTTGCCAATCACTCATTTAAATCCCCTGCCCATGCCCTGCCTGCTGTCTGGGTGTCTCTGCTGACATGTCACCTCCCAACACTCTCCCTTTCCATGCTGGCTTGCTTTCACTTGTTCTGCTTCAGTGGCTGGCTGAGGGCCATGTGTCCCTCCTCAGGCAAGCCCACCCTGGGGTGGTTTTGCAGGTGCTGCCCTGCAGTTTGGAACAGAATCACTTGGACTTGGGGGTGGTGGGGTGGTGTCAGTCTGTGTGCTTGTGCTTCATGCAAGTTCCTTCTGGGATGAATGCCTGTGGTTGTCCTCTTGTTCTTATGGTTTGTCTCCTTCCTTTCATCTTCTTTGGGAAAAAGAAAAACACAATGCAAGAACAAAAAAGACAATTCCACATTGGATTCATCCTGTCCTGCCTTGAGAAGCTGCTGCTCCCAGCCACAGAGGCTTTTGCTCTATGCACTGGGTACTTGTGGACTTGTTCCTGCTGCAGCATCCTCAGCAGAGTGGTCACCTCCATGGGACCCACTGCATATGCCAGGGAGGAGAGAGGAGTCTTCCCAACGCCCTGCCTCTTGGATGTTTTGAGGCAAAATCCCTCTCTTTCACTCCCCTGCACTCAAGCCTGTCTGCAGAGCTGTGCACCCAGCACTGCCTATCTCTGTGGGCTCACTGGGGTGAGCATGGTGGCTTCCCAGGAGGTTGAGGTCCTGCTTTTGGAGGCTCTGTACAGCAGTGTGGGGTGCAGGAGGGCTGTGCAAGAAGCAGCCTCCCCCTCCTGCCTGTGAAGGAGGCTACAGGAGCCCTGCTTTCCCCGTGCTGGCTGGAGGACATGGGAGGGGTGATGGCTTTGTCCTGTCCACTGAACAAAGCCTCGGGCTGCTCACCTGCTGCCACAGCTCCATCCCCTCAGCTCTGCCATGTTTCCCTGAGCAAAACAAGCAGTGTGGTTTGTTTGCTTTCCTTTTTAAATGGCCACTTTTCACTTTTTTTCATACTCTTCCTCCTTGGCATGCAGGTCAGCAGGGGGAGGGAGCCTTCAGCCAAGCTCTCCATCACATGGGCCTTGTTTCTTGTGTGTTATTTTTTTCCCCACTGCTGCCCTTGCCAAGGGAAGGACATTGTATAGCTGCTGAGACTGGCAGGGGCAGTAATGCTGCCTGCCAATACCCTGGGTGTCTGAAAAGGCTTAGGAAATCCGAGCTCTAAATGAGCTCCCAAAGCTTCTTCTTCCCTTTCTCTGGGTAGAAGACCCTGCAGAGCAAGCCCAGCTCTGCTTTTGTCACCGAGCTCCCTGGCGAGCTGCTGGCACTGCAGTGGTGCTGGGGGGGGCTTTGCCTGGAAGCACAGTGTGACAGTCCCCTGGGGACACCCAGAAGGTCCGCAGCACAGCATGGCTCAAGGCAAGCTGGAGCACCCCAGGGAGAAGCAGGGAGCTAATTTCTGGCATCTCTTTTCCCAACCTCTGCCACCCCTTCGTTCTCTCCTTGTGTAAGTGCTTGGCAGTGCTGGCCTGGCAAACATGTTGGGAGTTCTTGGCTGTGGTGCTGGGGAGAGCAGAAGGGGAAGTGTGGAGTTGATGGATGACTGCCGAAAGCCTCCCCAGGGAGGTGGAAGGCCCAGCCTGCATTTACCCCAAGGATGCTGCTGAGAGTGGCCAAGGTCATGGCATCACTGGCAGCACAAATGCCTGGGACATCTGGGGCCAGAGGAAGCTGGAGGAGAGGAGCTGGAGCCATGCTGACTGAGGATCTGCTGGAGCTGTGTCCAGCTGTTCCCCCCCCAACACCTCATTTCTGCCCTTGCCAGGTCAGTGGGTGAAGGCAGCAGCTGCTTCTGCTGTGCTAGGAGTGGGCAGCAGCCCCGTCCCTGGGCTCTGTTTCAGCAGCATGGCTGCAGGACAACTCCTTTCCCAGAGCCCCTGGTGAGAGGTGGGTTTGCAGCAGCCAAACCTGAGGGCTGGCTTGGCTTGGCTTGGCTTGGCAGCAGGGCTGTGTTAGGGGGCTCTGGGCTCTTTAGGCTGGAAAATTGCAAGCTGAGAGGGGATCTTATCAAGGCTGGTCAGCATCTGAAGGGTGGAGGTCATGAGGATGGGGCTGGGCTCTATTCAGTGATAGAACAGGAGTCAGCAGGTACAAGCTGGAACACAGGAGGTTCCACCTCAACATGAGGGAAACTTCTGCACTGTGAGGGTGCTGGAGCCTTGGAGCAGGCTACCCAGACAGGTTGTGGAGTTTCCTCTGGAGACAACCAACCTGTTTGTATACCTGTGCAGCCTGACCTGGGTGTACCTCCTTTAGCACAGATTGGACTAGAAGATCTGCAGAGGTCCCTTCCAACCCCCACCATGCTGTGACTATTTTCTCCTCTCTTTAGAGACAAACCAGAAAGGCTCAGCTTTGTCTCCTGCAGATTCAGGCTTCAGCTCTGCAAGTGCCTGGCAGCTCAGTACCCCACTGACACTCCAGCTTGCACCACCGAATACAGGTTCCTCTCTAACTGTCTCTAACACCTCCCTGTAGGTAGCTTTGGCCGCTCAGGTGCTGGGAGCAGAGCAGGCATCACACCTGATACACTCTCCTAACTCCCAACTATCCCAGAAAAAGTGCCTTGAGGCTTTCAGCATCTTGCCTGGCTTTGCCTGTGGGTGAGGAGAAGATGGTCACATGCTCACAGGATGTTAGGGGTTGGAAGGGACCCAAGGAGATCATCCAGTCCAACCTCCCTGCCGGAGCAGGACAATAACACAGATCACAAAGGAACACATCCAGACAGGCCTGGAAAGGCTCCAGAGAAGGATACTCCACAACCTCTCTGGGCAGCCTGTGCCAGTGCTCTGGGACCCTTACAGTAAAGAAGTTCCCCCTTGTGTTGAGGCAGAACCTCCTGTGCTGCAGCTTACACCCATTGCTCCTTGTCCTATCCAGGGAGCAGTGAGCAGAGCCTGTCCCCCCCACTGCTGGCAGCTCTCAGATACTTATAGACATTTATCAAATCCCCTCTCAGTCTTCTCTTCTCCAGCCCCAGGTCCCTCAGCCTCTCCTCATCAGCCATGCCCTCCAGTCCCCTCATCATCCTCGTAGCCCTCCACTGGACCCTGTCCAGCAGATCCCTGTCCCTCTTCAATTGGGGAACCCAAAACTGAACACAGCATTCAAGACAAGGTCTCAGCAGGGCAGAGGAGAGGGGGAGGAGAACTTGAGCATCGCCAGGCCGTGCTGCTGCAGCTCAGTGAGGGAGGCAGCGGGGCCGTGGTGCCGCCAGGAGCATCGCTCCTGCTCCATCCCTCGGAGGGTGGCACGGACGTGGCAGGGAAGTGTGAGCTCTGCAGAGCCGCCTCGGGCACCGAGTCTGCCTGCTTCATCCTACCAGTGGGTGCCTTGGGAAACAGCAGAGGAAAATTCCACTCCTCGAGGCGTGGAACTGGGGGGGGTTGTGTCGTTTTCATTTCTGAGAGGCTCTGTCAAGCTGCTGCTCGCTCTGCCCCTCCCGTGCTGTGCAGCCAGCTCTGAAGCAGAAGTGATCTTTTCTGCCAAGGCAATGATTAGCCTTTCTGCTAATGACCCACGAACAGTGTCCAAAATAAATGAGCCCAACCTGCTCATCTTATTAGCCAAATGATGGCAAAGGAAGAGGAAATAGCTGCAAAAACTGCTTAGGCAGCTGGAATTGGGGAGCGTGGTGGTGTCGTTGCATGAAGTATGGAGAGGAGCCATATGTCTTCAAAAAGCTGGTCCTCTCCTGGAGCTGGGAGAGCCCCTGGGTTGTTGGCAGGGCTTCTGCTCATCCCCTGCTTTTCCATTTGTGAGGTGACCCTGTGGGGCTGGAGCAATGGCTGTCCCCAGGCTCTGCTGGTTCTTAGAGCTGAGAAGCTGGGGACAAGGCTGTGCTCTCGATCTGGATTGTGGCTCTCTGTGTCCTTTAGGTGACTGGCAGCAGCGCTGGGATGTTGGTCAGGAGAGCAGCCTATGTGGTAACCAATACTAACATTGCTTCTCAGAGTTGTTCTTGTGTCCTTCAGGCTCTTCTCAACGCATTTGGCAAGGCTGTGGAGCATTTGTGTTTCACATGGGCAGCAACAAAGCAAGAGGAACAGAAAGGCACAGGGGAGTTTCTGTGGGAAAGGTGGGGGGTGAAAGGGGACTCTTGTGATCCCCACTGTAGATCATAGAATCACAGGGTGTTAGGGATTGGACTGGATTCTGTGGTCCTGCTGTGGCAGGGGGTTGGATTCAATGATCTCTGGAGGTTGTTTCCAACCCCTAGCATCCTGTGATCTACAGTGGGGATCACAAGGTGCTACAGAGATCATCAAGTCCAACCCCCTGCCAGAGCAGGACCCTAATCTAGGGCACAGGAACACATCCGGACAGGCCTTGAAGGTCTCCAGAGAAGGAGACTCCACAACCTCTCTGGGCAGCCTGTGCCAGGGCTCCCTGACCCTTACACTAAAGTTCATGGTGATGCTCAATTAAAACAAGAGTTCACCTTGGGAAGGGATTTTGGGCTTTGTGGAAATGAAAGAGAGAAACAGAGCTGGGTGCAGGAGAAAAACTATGTCATGAGGATGGGTGAATGTGCAGAGAAGCTGGAGGGCAGGGTGTGACAACCCCCTTAGTTCTGGAGACAGCCTGACCTTCTCTGCAGACAGACTCGATTTGAAAGGTGCTTGTGTCCCCACTTGCAACTCATGTGTCTCTGTGAGTCTCTCACCATGAGCCCATGCAAGGCTCTGTAGGGGTGTGACAGTGATGTGGCCATCCTGGAGAAGGGCTCTGGGGCTGAGACTGAAGGTTGAGGCAAACTCAAAACGCATAACCCCCAAGCCTTGAAGCTGTGTCATGCCAGAGAAAGCCTGTTTGATAGGAGAAAAATGCCCTTGTTCCTCTTGTTCCCTCAAGCAAAAGCAGCTGGTGACCTGGCTCACAGTGCATGAGGCCCTGAAAATTGCTGAGGAGGAAGAGGAGAAGGTCATCCTCCTGCCAGCACCCAGTGTGCATGCCATATGCTTCCCTGACCTTCTCCTTGCACAGACGGTGTGAGCTCCCACGCGCCTGCTCGCTTGCTCAGCAGCACAGCTCTTGGGGTCACAGCTTCACAGATTGCATTGACTTGGAAGGACCTCAAAGATCATCTTCTCCAATCCCCCTGCAGTCAGCAGTGACACCTCCAAGCAGATCAGGCTGCCACATCAAGTCTGATCTTGAATGTCTCCAGGGATGGATCCTCAATCACATCCCTGGGCAACCTGTTCCAGTATTTCACCACCTTCATTGTGCAGAACTTCCTCCTGATGTCCAGCCTAAATCTCTGCTGCAGTTTCTGATCATTGCCCCTCAATTCAAGGGAGATGTTGAGGTGCTGGAAGGTGCCCAGCAAAAGGCAACAAAGCTGGTGAGGGGCCTGGAGCACAGCCCTATGAGGAGAGGCTGAGGGAGCTGGGGGTGTGCAGCCTGGAGAAGAGGAGACTCAGGGCAGACCTCATTGCTGTCTACAACTACCTGAAGGGAGGCTGTAGCCAGGTGGGGTTGGGCTCTTCTGCCAGGCAAGCAGCAACAGAAGAAGGGAACACAATCTCAAGTTGTGCTGGGGGAGGTCTTGGCTGGATGTTAGGAGGAAGTTGTTGTCAGAGAGAGTGATTGGCTTTGGAATGGGCTGCCCAGGGAGGTGGTGGAGTCGCTGTGCCTGGAGGTGTTGAAGCAAAGCCTGGATGAGGCACTTAGTGCCATGGTCTGGTTGCTTGGCCAGGGCTGGGTGCTAGGTTGGACTGGCTGATCTTGGAGGTCTTTCCCAACCTGGTTGATTCTATGGTTCTATGATCCTGTTACTACAAGCTCTTCTAAACAGTCTCTTTCTTCAGCCTTACTGTAGCTCCCCTTCAGATATTGAAATGCAGTTATAAGATCTCCCCAGAGCCTTCTCATCTCTAGGCTGAACAGCCCAAATTCCTCCACCCTTCTGATCATCTTTGTGGCCCTTCTCTGGACATACTTCAGCAGATCTTTGTCCCTCTTGTGTAGAGAGCCCCATAGCTGGACACAGGTGTTGAGTCTCACCATCCCACAGGGCTCCTCAGGAAGCAAATACTCAAAGCTGATGTGTGTCCAGAAGTGTTTGTTGCATATTAGCTGTGCCTGTAAGTGTCTACATCTGAAGTATGAGCTTCACACAGCCAGCTGTGTGCCTCTTTTTTCACTGACCTGGAATCTGAAGGGTGCAAGGTACAGAACTGGGGACTATGACTTCACAGAAACATAGAATGCTTTGGCTTGGCAGGCATTTTAATTAAACCACTTCCATCTGTAGCTAGTTCTTTGCTCTTCTCCTTTCTATACAGACTTACATTGCACCTTGGACTTGTTCCTTCCACTCCTAGTTGGTGGAGGAGTGGCTAATTGTATGGGTTTGTTCTGACAAGTTCCAGGTTTAAAGGATTTTCTGTGCTGGAAAACATCCTGGCAGTGCAAATACTGAGACCTCAACCACAAAGTGGAGGAGTGAGTGACCCTTGCACCCTTCAACGTCTTCCCTTGCACTAACCCCCTCTGGAAAGCTACCTCTGGTCGCTGAGGTTTGGGGGTTGATGTAACAGTGAAGTTTCACCTGCCTGCTGCAGGCTGCCCAAGTGTCTTCCTGCTGTCTTTCATTGTCAGATTCTCAAACAGGTTCTTCAGGTCAGTGCTGAAGCAGTTTGGCTGTGGAAGGTGTGGTTTATGACTGCAGGGGGAGTTGGGGTTGGTTTGTTGAGTGGAGGAGTTGTTTTCTCAGTGTCCCAAGCCTTCCACAAGCACCTGCCTTGCCCATGGCACTGTCATCAGTTGGAGTGCTCCAGGGAGTGCTGCCTTTCTCAGGGGTTTACAGCGTGAAGGTTACTTTTCCATAGGATCTCTGGAGCGGAAAGGATTTGGAGAGGTCACTAAATCCATCTCTCTGCCCTCAGGCAGGATCAATAACCCTTTGTCACTGGTGATGGATGTTTCTTCATCCTGTTCTGCAAGTCGAAGAATCATGGAATCAGTCAGGGTTGGAAGGGACCACAAGGAGCAGCCAGTTCCAACCCCCTGCCATGCCCAGGGACACCCTACCCTAGAGCAGGCTGCACACAGCCTCAGACAGCTTGGCCTTAAACACTTTCAGCAATGGAGCCTCAAGCACCTCCCTGGGCAACCCATTCCAGCCTCTCACCACTCTCATGCTCAACAACTTCCTCCTCACATCCACTCTGAATCTCCCCACCTCCAGCTTTGCTCCATTCCCGCCAGTCCTGGCACTCCCTGACAACCTAAAAAGTCCCTCCCCAGCTTTTTTGTAGGCCCCCTTCAGATCCTGGCAGACCACAAGATGGTCACCTCACAGCCTCCTCTTCTCCAGAGTCAGCAGCCCCAACTCCCTCAGTGTGTCCTCACAGCAGAGCTGCTCCGGCCCTCTGAGCATCGTCGTTGTCCTTCTCTGGACATGCTCCAGCATCTCCACATCTCTTTTACAGCATGAGGGTTACTTGTCCATAGGATCTCTGGAATGGAAAGGATTTGGAGAGGTCACTAAATCCATGTCTCTGCCCTCAGGCAGGATCGATAACCTTTTGTCACTGATGTTGGATGTTTCTTCATCCTGTTCTGCGAGTCCCTGCAGGCAGTTCCAGCCTGTGCTGTCCGATGAAGATTTTGGGTTGAACTGAAGCTGACCTGGGAAGGAGCAGCTTTACAAACCCCTCCAGAAGACACTTCCCTTCCCTGGAGGCACCCTGCCTTCAGCCCAGCTTCCCACCAGCCTACTGTTTCAGATAGCTTTTACAGTGTTTGGACTGATTTAAATGAACAGGTGGTTTGAAGTGATTGATGGAAATCCTTTTCCTGTAAATGTTTTGCTCTGAGGATTTAGCTTCAATATCTCACTCCTGGCAGGAAGCAGGAATGCAAGGCTGGCATCTTCCCATTGCCTGGTGCTGCCTGCAGCTCCTTGGTCAGAGGCTACAGATGCATGTGCATGTGGAGGGCTACCACCGGTGCTGCTTCTTTGTGGGTGCCATGGACAGAGGCACTGAGTGCAGCCTCAGCAAGTTTGCTGACCACACCAAGCTGTGTGGTGCAGCAGCCAGGCTGGAGGGCAGGGATCCATCCAGAGGGACCTGCACAGGCTGCACAAACCAACACTATAAGGTTCAACAAGACCAAGTGCAAGTTTCTGCATCTGGGTCGAGGCATTGCCAAGCACAAGTCCAGGCAGGGCAGTGAGTGGCTGAAGAGCAGCCCTGGGGAGAGAGGCTTGGGGGTGCTGGTGGACAAGAAGCTCAACAGGAGCCAGCAGTGTGCACTTGCAGCCCAGAAAGCCAAGCAAAGCCTGGGCTGCATCAGAAGTGTGGCCAGCAGGGCCAGGGAGATGATTCTCCCTTTCTACTCCGCTCAGGTGGGACCCCACCTGGAGTACTGCATCCAGTTCTGGAGCCCCTGGGACAAGAAGGATGTGGAGATGCTGGAGAGTGTCCAGAGCAGAGCCATGAGGATGCTCAGAGGGCTGCAGCAGCTCTGCTGTGAGCACAGACTGAAAGAGTTGGGGCTGTGCAGACTGGAGCAGAGGAGGCTCCCAGGTGACCTTCTTGTGGCCTTCCAGTATCTGAAGGGGGCTACAAAAAAGCTGGGGAGGGACTTTTTGGGCTACCAGGAAGTGCCAGGACTGGGGGGAATGGAGCAAAGCTGGAGGTGGGGAGAGTCAGAGTGGAGGTGAGAAGGAAGTTGTTGAGCATGAGAGTGGTGAGAGGCTGGAATGGGTTGCCCAGGAAGGTGGTTGAGGGCCCATTGCTGGAAGTGTTTCAGGCCAGGTTGGGTGATGCTGTGTGCAGCCTGCTCTAGGGTAGGGTGTTTGTGCCCATGGCAGGGGGGTTGGAACTAGAAGGTCCTTGTGGTCCCTTCCAACCCTGACTGATTCTATGATGCTTAATAATGATAGTAATAGAGAAGGTTCAGCACTTTAACTTTTCCTTTCAAGTTAGCCATTTGAAAAATGAGACATGTTCATGCCAGTCCCTGCTGGATGCTGGGTGCCTGAGGCTGAGGTAGTGGAGAGCTGCAGTGATTGCAGAGTTGATGTGAGGCCCTTAGATCTGGGCTTTGATTCCCTAGGGCTCCTCTTTTGTCTGTGCAAGACACATTCAACATCTGATTTGAAAACAGACTTCCCTTGTCCAGCTTGTTGCTGCAGTGGCATTTGGGGCACTGGTTTCACTGAGCTTCACATCCAGGAGATCTCCAGTCGTGGCCTGGAAGGTTACTTTCACCTCAGTGTTGCACACTGGCTGTGCTGGGCTCCCTGTTCTGGGGGCTTGCCCAAGAACCACGCAGGCATGGACCAGAAAGGGTGAACCAAGGTTCCAGTGCTCTGCCTATGCAACCTGCTAGGGAGTCTGATCTTTATTTGGCTTCCTTTGCCGTGTGGGGAATTACTCTTTTGTGGTGAAACCATAAAAGGAGGTTGGATGCTAAGGACATCAGCAGAACGCCTGGGGACCAAGAAGTTCTTTGTGTTTGGAGCAGGGGGGAGGGTTTGAAAGGTGGAGGAACCTGTGCAGATCTGTGTTGCTTCTCTCTACCCCAGGGTGCTCTCCACACTGCCTGCATTCACCTGGCTGCCCAGGTGAGCTTCTCCAGGAACACAGGGCTGCATCTTCACCTCCCACGCTTGTTTTCCCCTCAGACAGAGCTGTTGCTTCTGCAGAGGCTGAGGACAGCATTGCATGGTTAGGGCTTAGTTTGGATTAGGTATGTGCTTGTGAACATAGGCAAGATCCTAACATCCTGTGATCCTAAGATGGGCATCAGGGTGCAGTGGAGCTGAGGCAGGGCAGGGCTGGTTTTCCTGCCTCTTACAAGCTAAAGACAAACTGATCATAGAATCACAGAAAGGTAGGGGTTGGAAGGGACCTCTGGAGATGTAGTCCAACTCCCCTGCTAACACAGATTTGCTTAGATCAGGTTGCCCAGGATCCCAGCATCCAGGCAGGTTTTGTAATTCTCCAGAGATCACTCCACAACCTCCCTGGGCAGCCTCCTCCAGTGCTCTACCACCCTCAAACTAAAGATTCTCCTTAAGTTCAACTGAAACCTCCTGTGCTGTGGTTGCACCTCTTACCTCTTATCCTATCACTGACCACCACTGAAAAGAGCCCAGCCCCATGCTTCTGACCTCCACCCTTTAGCTATTGGTCAGTGCTGATCAGATCCCCTCTCAAAGTGCTCTTTTCCAGGCTGAACAGCTTCAAGTCCCTCAGCAGAACTGCTGGGAGAGTGAGCAAACAAGCTTAGCACTCCCCACTGCCTGCACTGGGAGCGGTGCTTTATGAGCTCCAAGGTGCAGGTAGCAGGTCTTTATTAGTTCTGCTTGAAGTATTTCATCTTGATTCACATCTATCTGTGGAACCCAACTTTATTTTACCTTTAAATTTAGATTTTTCAAACCAGGCCTGTCAAATTAGTCAAAGGGGATTTGATTAGTAAATGGCAGTGGCATTGAGGTCTTTGTTTCATGCCTGCACACGACTTGGCTCGGAGATGACACCAAAAATACCCAAGTGGAAAGGGAGTTTTCTACTTCCCAACTGATGGGAAGAGAAAAAAGGCAGACTTAAAAGTTCCTGCCACCAGTTCCCCAGCCAGTGGTTGCCCCTTGGCAGAGACTGTGAGGCTGTGGTGGGATTCAGGAGGACTTGGGAGCTGCATGGAACAAGGAACACAGAAGAAGGTAGGATTGCTTTGTGTCTTATTGCCCTGTCCTCTCCTGCTTATTGCCATTCCCTTGTCTGTGTTCAGCTGTTTTAACTCCCTGAGGATTCTGGTGGCAGAGCCTTAGTATGGCTTCAGGAGCTGCCCATCCCATGCCTAGGATGGTGGGGGGATGCTTAAAGGAGTTGGGCTGTTGCAGGGGAGAGGTGCAGTACTCTCTCCCCTGCCCACTAACCCCTGTGCCTTGGTGCATCTGCCATTTATTGTAGACTCATGGAATGGATTGGGTTGGAAGGGACCTTTAAAGTTCATCCAGCCCAACCTACCTGCAGTGAGCAAAGGGCCAAATGCCACTAGAGCAGGCTGCTTAGAGCCCCAAACAACCTGACATGGAATGGTTCCAGGGATGGGGCAGCTACCATATCTCTGGGCAACCTGAGTCTGTGTCTCATCACCCTCAGTGTCAAAACACTTCTCCTTCTCTCCAGTCTAAACGTCCTTCTTTTAGTTTAAGCCATCACCCCTTGTCCTGTCCCAAACAGGCCCTGCTAAAAAGTCTGTCCTCATCTTTCTTTTTGGCCCTGTTATGTCCTGAAAGGCCATAAGAAGGTCTTCCTGGAGCCTTCTCTTCTCCAGACTGAACCAACCCTAGCTCTCAGACAGTGCTCACAGTGGAGATGCTCCAATGCTCATGTAATTTTTCTGACCCTGTGCCCGTGCCAAGCAGGGTGGGAGCCTGTCACAGTGCAGAAGATGAGGGGGAAGGATGATGAAATTAGACAGTGGAGTTAATGATTAGATAGTAATGGACATGAGAGGGCTGGAGAGCTGGGAACTGCTATGCCCAATGGCCAGGACTGCCTTACAGAGCCTTCCTTAGGGGACTGAAAGAGATTTTGGGGGTTATGGAGGCAGCTTTCCTTGCATGGAGCCCTGTTTGCAGCCTGTTTGTTTTAATGAGTTGCTGCTCCTCAGCTGAACACCAACTATGTGGCTGGGGCTGGCTGTACCTAGCCCCTACTGGGATCACTCAGTGAGTGACCAGGGATGGGATGTCACAGAGAGGGGACCTCACAGAGCTCACGCTGTGATTGATGCTGCTACAGGGAGTCAAAAGACTGGAAGCAGATAACTGGGTGTCAGACTGGCTCTGAAGCACCCTCCTCACCCAGCCCCTACCTGCTGCTGGGGACAGTGCCACCTGCTGTCAGTGTCTGAATTCACTTCACAATTGCTCACAGATGCTGCAGTTACTCAGGTGACACTGCATCAGAAACTCGATGGTGGCAGGGCTGGGGATGGGAGAGGGTTATTAGCCTGTTGTTATCCATTTGCCCAGCTATCCTATCTATCCAGCTTTCAGATGGAGAGAATTAATTGGTTTCATTTGGCACACCAAGTGTGTTTAATTGAAATGAGTTCTTTCCCAGCTCCAACCCAGCACTTCCTCAGCCTCTCTTGGATGAGGAAGGGATGCTGCAGCCCTCCCATCATGGACCATTATATCATGGTGCAGCTGGGCTATAATAGTACCCTTCCATCCTTTCTCTAGCTGGGAAGGAGTCC
This sequence comes from Pogoniulus pusillus, assembly GCF_015220805.1. NCBI lineage: Eukaryota > Metazoa > Chordata > Aves > Piciformes > Lybiidae > Pogoniulus > Pogoniulus pusillus. The sequence goes on along the minus strand of NC_087298.1, from coordinate 4,947,263 downwards.
TTGCTTCTCTATGCACCCATCTCACTAGCAATGGCTTCAAACCCTCTGCTTGCAGCCAGACTGGGGTTAAACTCAGTGATCCTTCCTCAAAGTGTGCTGGTGAATGTCCTTTTGGAATGCTAGCATCTCAGTGCCTGCTCAGAGTCTCCCTGCTGCAGCATCCTACAGATGTAGGTGGAAGCCTTTGTCTCTGCCACTTCTGCTCTCATCATCTCTGATATCCTGTATCCAGATGGATTAAAAAAGTGAGACCTGAATTGCAGAAGCCTCAAGCTGAAGATGCTTTGGGATGGGAATTTGTTTCCTTGCTGTGCAGAGCTCTTCAGGGCTGAAGCTGCTCTGGATGCACCTCAGGGATGCAAAGAGCTCCTTGGGAGATGCGAGCTCAGCTCTTCCCCTCCCAGCCTGGCAGCAGGATGCCCAGTGCTACCCACTTGCAGCTCTGCCTTGCCAGCAAGGAGGTAGCTGGGCTCATCTTTCCAAAGCACTCTTGAAAACAAGCGAGTGAAACGAAGCTGGTGAGTTCCCCTCCTTTGATATTCTTGGCTTTCCATCAATGCAGCAAGAGGGCTGAGTGAACACATAGCTGGGTTTTGATGCTGTGACTGAGTGTGGTCTGACATGCCATGGAACAGAAGAGGGTTCTGTGCACCCAGGGGTGTGCCAGCAGTGAGTGTGGGAGCTGTCAAGCAGGGCCTTTGGCAATGTGACAAGGGACGATGGTTTTAAAATAAGAGATGAGATTCAGGCTAGATAGAATGAAGAAATATTTTGTCATGAGGGTGGTGAAACACTGGCCCAGGCTGCCCAGAGAGGAGGTAGATGCCCCTTTTTAGCAGGGCCTGTTGTGATGTGGCAAGGACCAGTGGCTTAAACTAAGAGAAGGAAGAGAATTTTGATACTGAGGATGGTGAGACACTGACCCAGGCTGGCCCAAGATGTGGTACCTGCCCCATCCCTGGAACCACTCCAGGTCAGGTTGTTTGGGTCTCTGAGCAACCTGCTCTAGTCGCAGGTGTCCCTGTTGACTGCAGGGGGTTTGGAGTGGATGACCTTTAAAGGTGCCTTTCCACCCAAACCATTTTGTGTGGCAGGCAAACTCATGGCCTCGTACATTTAGTTTTCCACTGTGCCCTGAGGTCTTTTGGAGGCATCAGACCAAGGGCTGCAGGAGAGAAGCTCTGTGCTCTTGGGCATGGAGACAGGAAAGCCCTGAAGCACTTAATAAATTTTATGTATGTGCACAGTCCTGGTGAAGTCAATGAGAGTTAAGTGTATGGTTAAGTGCTGTACTTAACTGGACTCTTAATAACCTGATGGGAATAGCTGTGGTGGTGTGGGAGAGGAGATGATTTGTGGACTTACTGAGCTTTTTGATCTTTAAATCAACAGCTTGGATTTGCCTGCCCTGTGATGCATGGGAGGGATCTGTGCATTTCTCAGCTTGCCTATCTGCAGGTTGATAAACTCTTTATTCTCTTCCTCTCATGCAGTGCCCCAGGTAGCAGTGGAAGTTCTGCAGTGTAGGGGGGCTGCTGTGGTGTGGGTTGTGACGCCAGGATTGCAGAGATGCCAAATGCTACATGGACATGTGCTTGGGGCTTTTATGGGCTTTTATCTCTCTTGATGTGTTTGAGTACCCTCCCTCTCCTCCTAGCAAGCACTGGTTTGTGTTGCTGCTTTTCAGGAAGAGATTCACTATGCAGAAGTATTTACACTTTAAGTATGGTTGAGCAGAATTGTTACATGATGGGCTGGATCCTTCTCAAAGCAGCTGCTAGCACTGAGATCAGTAGTAAACCTTTAAAAAGACCCCACCAGTAATAGAAAGGTCCCTTCTGCTTGGATCCTGTGTGCACAACAGCATCTTCCCATCAACTCCTTGCTCCATAAAGGATGGAGCTCTCAGAGCAGTTCAGTATCTGAAGGGGGCCTGCAAGAAAGGTGGAGATGAACACTCTAAGGGCTGGCAGTGATAGGACAAGGGACAGTGTTTTAAACTAGAGCAGGGTAGGTTTAGGGTGGACGTGAGGAAGGAGTTCTTTGCTATGAGGGTTGTGGAATGAACACTAGAACAGGTTGCTCAGGGCAGTGACAGAGGTCTCATCCCTGGAGGGGATCCACGGTCAGATTTTGATGTAGCTCTGAGCAACTTGCTCTAGTTGGGAATGTCCCTGCTGACTGCAAGGGGGCTGGACCTAGATGACCTCTAGAGGTTCCTTCTAGGAGATTATTTTGAGACCCCATAAATAACTTCTAAATCTCTCTTCCAGTCTCTTGCCTGTCTTTGCTCCACCCTGCAGTGAGCAGCAGCACACACCAAGACTTGTCCCATCAGTTAGGCTTGAAGGAGGTGTTGAGCTGAATATCCAAGGGATGGGTGTCACAGGATGAAGGTGCCAGTCTCTTTTCAGTGGTGCCCAGTAGTAAGACAGGAAATAATGGGTACAAGCTGAAATGCAGCAGTAGGACAAGGGGCAGTGGGCATAGGCTGGAACACAGCAGTAAGGCAGGGGGCAGAGGGCATAGGCTGGAGTGCAGCAGTAAGGCAGGGGGCAGTGGGCATAGGTTAGAACGCAGTAATAGGACAGGGGGCAGTGGGCATAGGCTAGAACGCAGCAGTAAGGCAGTGGGCATAGGCTGGAACACAGCAGTAAGATGGGGCAGTGGGCATAGGCTGGAACACAGCAGTAAGGCAGGGGGCAGTGGGCATTAGGGCTGGAACACAGCAGTAAGGCAGGGGGCAGTGGGCATTAGGGCTGGATCGCAGCAGTAAGGCAGGGGGCAGCGGGCATTAGGGCTGGAATGCAGCAGTAAGGCAGGGGGCAGTGGGCATTAGGGCTGGATCGCAGCAGTAAGGCAGGGGGCAGTGGGCATTAGGGCTGGATCGCAGCAGTAAGGCAGGGGACAGTGGGCATTAGGGCTGGATCGCAGCAGTAAGGCAGGGGGCAGTGGGCATTAGGGCTGGATCGCAGCAGTAAGGCAGGGGGCAGTGGACATTAGGGCTGGATCGCAGCAGTAAGGCAGGGGGCAGTGGGCATTAGGGCTGGAAAGCAATAGTAAGACAAGGAGCAGTGGGCAGAAGATGGATCACAGGAGGTTCTGCCTGAGCATGAGGAGACTCTTCTGTACTGTGAGAGTGCTGGAGCCCTGGCACAGGCTGCCCAGAGAGGTTGTGAAGTCTCCTGTGGAGACTGCAAACTTGCCTGGCTGAGTTCCTGTGTGACCTTCTTTAGGCAATCCTGCTTTGGACTCGGTGATCTTTAGGAGGTCCCTTCCAGCCCCTACCACTCTGTGACTTTGACACTCTTGAACGCTTTGCTGAGTTTTGCTCTGCGTTTCGCCACCTTTTCTGGCCAAGGCTCCGAGATGTGGCGGCCCCCAGAAGCTGGCTGGTTAATTGAGCAGAAAGGATGCTGCAGCATGTCACTCACCAGCACTCAGAGGCTGGAGGCAGAATGTGAATTGTGTTCGTGTTCCCTCATCTGGAGCTGTGCATCTCTTATTAGATTAATGTATCTTTAATATATGCAGAATATACAGTGGGAGCAGCATTAATTCGCACTAATGCTTGTGAGATCCACTGAGAATTAACAGCAGTGTTGTGTGTTGGGGTGGTTTTTTTTTTTCCAGAATTGTGTTTATCTGCATCCTCACTAATGTAGGGGGAAAAAACCCAGGCAAGAAAGGTACTTTTGCAAGAGCAGAACATGTAACTCATTTATCTGACAAGTGTTCCTTACTTTTAATTATGTTTCATCGCTCGCTGGCAAATGCTCTGCTGGTAGATGTTGTAATAATCCTGCTAATGCGAGTCCTTGCGTTTGTTAAACCTCTGTTTGGAAAGGATGAGAAGCACCTGGGAGCTCCTGCCATAGCTGTGATTTCAGCAGGCCCCAAGGTCACTGCCACTCAAGGCTTGAGCGTGTCCAGAGTCATTGGACACTGGAATGGGCTGCCCGGGGAGGTGGTGGAGTCGCCGTCCCTGGAGCTGTTCAAGGCAGGACTGGACGTGGCACTTGGTGCCATGGTCTAGCCTTGAGCTCTGTGGTAAAGGGTTGGACTTGATGATCTGTGAGGTCTCTTCCAACCTTGGTGATACTGTGGGATACTGTGCAGGCTGGGGTGGCTCAGGAAGGCTCCAGCTCCTGCCTGGGTGCCAGGGAGATAAGCTGTGTGCACATATCCTGGGAGGTGCTCTTGTGCGCTTGCTGTCTAAACAGAGTGGGGAGAAGGGAAGGGTAAAGAGCTGGCTTGATGGCTGCACCCAAAGAGTGGCTGTCAATGGCTCCATGGCCAAGTGGAGGCCAGTGACAAGTGGAGTCCCTCAAGGATCAGTCCTGGGACCAGTCTTGCTCAACATTGCTGTCGGTGCCATGGACAGGAGCATTGAGTGCAGCCTCAGCAAGTTTGCTGATGACACCAAGCTGTGTGGTGCAGTGGACAGGCTGGAGGGAAGGGATCCATGCAGAGGGACCTGGGCAGGCTGGAGAGGTGGGCATAAGCCAACCCTATAAGATTAAACAAGACCAAGTGCAAGGTCCTGCACCTGGGTCGAGGCAGTGCCAAGCACAAATCCAGACTGGGCAGTGAGTGGCTGGAGAGCAGCCCTGAGGAGAGGCACTTAGGGGTGCTGATGGACAAATGGGGGAATGGAGCAAAGCTGGAGGTGGGGAGAGTCAGGCTGGACGTGAGGAGGAAGTTGTTGAGCGTGAGAGTGGTGAGAGGCTGGACTAGGTTGCCCAGGGAGGTGGTTGAGGTCCCATCCCTGGAGGTGTTTAAGGCCAGGCTGGCTGAGGCTGTGTGCAGCTTGCTCTAGGGTAGGGTGCTCATGGCAGTGGGGTTGGAACTGAATGATCCTTGTGGTCCCTTCCAACCCCAAAGTGTAGAATCCTAGAATGGTTTTGTTGGAAAGAGACCTTTAAGATCATCAAGTTCAACTATTAACCCAGCATTGACCCATGTCTCTCAGCCCCACATCTATACAACTTTTGAATCCCTTTTGCTGGGGAGGACTTTGCCACTCCACTTGGCAGCCTGTTCCAGGGCTTGACAACCATTTTGGGGAAGAAATTCTTCCAACCTAAATCTCCTCTGGTGCAGCTTGAAACCATTTCCTCTTATATATCATTAGATAAAAATGGAGTGGGAGCAAAGGTAGGACCTGCCCTGTGTTTTGTGGGGAGCTTGGGGTGGTGGAGATGCTGAGATTTGTGGGTGGTCGCTGAGGGGACCTGAAATAAGCCTGAGGCAAAGGCTTCTAAAAGCTGTGCAGCTTCTGTGTTTTAGCCTTTTCTTTTGGTTAGTGAGCTTAGCTGCATCCCTGCTTCGTGTGGTGCTGAGAGACATGGTTTAGTGGTGGACTTGGCAGTGCTGGGTTAACAGTTGAACTCTGCTCTTAAAAAGTCTCTTCCAACCTAAATGATTCTATGATTCATCCTGTCGCTTCCAGATGACTTGCTGTGACTAATACCATGCTGCTCCATTCCTTGGGCCAGCTGACCATCAGGTTGGCTTCTCCCATCAGATGCTAACATTAATATTCTGGATGTTTCTGCTTAAGGCAGAAGCTGTGGAGATGTTTGTGGCCTCCCCTGGGCAGAGGGTAAGGCATGAAAGTGACAAAAGCAGCACCAGAAGAGCACAGAGCGCTGTGGCTTCAGCAGCACAGTTGGGTGCAGTGTTGGTGGATAGTGCACCTGCATGGGCAGAGCTTAGGCCACAGCTCAGAACAGTCTACAAAACCCCCATAGAGTCAGCCAGGTTGGAAGACACCTCCAAGCTCATCCAGTCCAACCTAGCACCCAGCCCTATCCAGTCAACTGGAGCACGGTGCTGAGTGCCTCATTCAGGCTTTTTTGAACACCTCCAGGGATGGTGACTCCACCACCTCCCTGGGCAGCCCATTCCAATGCCAATCACTCTCTACCAACAACTTCCTCCTAACATCCAGCCTAGACCTGCCCTGGCACAACTTGAGACTGTGTCCCCTTGTTCTGTTGCTGGTTGCCTGGCAGCAGAGCCCAACCCCACCTGGCTACAGCCTCCCTGCAGGTAGTTGTAGACAGCAATGAGGTCTGCCCTGAGCCTCCTCTTCTGCAGGCTGCACACCCCCAGCTCCCTCAGCCTCTCCTCACAGGGTTTGTGCTCCAGGTCTCTCACCAGCTTCATTGCCTTTCTCTGGATACGTTCCAGCACCTCAACATCTCTCTTGAATCGAGGGGCCCAGAATTGATTCGTGCAGACAGCAATCAAACAGGAGAGACTGACTGTCTCTAGGCAGGGTGTGGGGGTGCTGGATGCAAATCTACAGGTCTGTTGGAGTGTTCTGACTGAGGAACCCCCAGGTGACCATCTCTGCTGTAAAAAGGGAAGCTCTGTAGGGAGAAGAGACGAGGCAGGGATGTGATGTGTTCCTCACTAGCATCAGGCAAAGCAGGTGTGGATCTAGCTGTTGGTACTGGTCAGCTCAGTGAAACCAAGACAGGACTGATCCTTGGAGGACTTTGTTGCTCTTTTCTTTGATTTAGGAAGGTATCAGGGGCACACAGTCTCTTTGGTGGTTCTCTGATACTGAGTGGAATTTTTTTTTCCCCTTCCCCTGGCAGATGCTCAACTGACTACTGGGATGCTCTTCCAACAAGCCAGGTCCCTGTGGGTGGTCAGGATTTTGGCTCTAGTCTAAAGATGACCCAGAGAAAGGCTTTATGTACATGGCTGGTGGTTCTCTGCTTGCTGGTTTTCAGGGACTTGCCTGTAGCCCTGTGTTTAACTGCAGGGTGCTTTGTGTGTTGGCACAAGCCTGCACTCTCCTAACATGTGGTGATTGTTGCTTGTGAGACCTCTTTTGTGCTGGGAAAGACTTATTGTGTGTGGTGACCTTTTTCAAAAGCAAAGTGGTTTGTTCTTAACTCAAGTGATTTTTTTCCTCCCCTTTGGAATTTGACTGAAATGCAGTTTTGGTCTGGGGTGTGGATATTGTGATACTGTGATACTGTGATCATAGAATAAGTCAGAGTTGGAAGGGACCACAAGGATCTTCTAGTGCCAACCCCCCTGTCATGGGCAGGGACACCCTACTGTAGATCAGGCTGTCTAGAGCCTCATCCAGCTTGGCCTTTAACATCTCCATGGACGGGGCTTTGATGACCTCCCTGGGCAGGCCATTCTGGACTCTCACCACCACCCTCATGGTGAAGAACTTCCTAACATCCAGTCTGAATATACCCATTTCTAGCTTTATTCCATTCCCTCCAATCCTATCACTACCTGACAGCTTGAAAAGTCCTTCCCCAGCTTTCTTGTAGCCCACTTAAGATCCTGAAAGGTCACAATAAAGCCACCTCAGAGCCTTCTCCTCTCCAGACTGAACAGCCCCAACTCCCTCAGTCTCTCCTCATAGGAGAGGTGCTCCAGCCCCGAGATCATCCTCATGGTCCTTCTCTGGACATGCTCCAGCACATCCACATCCCTCCTGTAATAGGTGCTCCAGAACTGGATGCAGTAGCGTAGATGAGCTGAGCAGGACAGACATGCACAAGGAGTCTCCAGCAGGGAGGGAGGGATGGGGGTTGCTAACTGAAACTCCTCGGGGAAAAGCAAACAGCTTTTGTTTCTGTCTCAGCTTTGCACTCAGGCATCCTGCCCACATTAGGGAAACATGAGCATGACCACAGGAGACCTTCTGCATTTTAAAGTGCTCCCTATGGGAGGGCAGGCTGGGGGTTAGGGGGTCAGCGATGGAGGCGAGCCGATTAGCGCCCATTAAAATCCCAATCTACGCGCTCTGCGCTGGGGCTTGAAAGAGAGCTGGCAGTCAGGTGCTTCATAAAATCACCTCCAACCCTCCTCTTTCGGTTCACTGTAAATAAATGCCTCTTTTTTTTGTTTGTTTGTTTCCTCTCATATCATAAAAATGGATTAGGAGTCCTTTTGAATTGTTATCCCAGCACGCTGAGCAGCTCGGGAGACGCAGGCGTGTTGGGTGTGATTGAGGATTGTGTGTGTGTTTGGGAGACCATCCAAACAAACAGCTCCTGGAACGTCACACTGCATGGCTGAAGGGTGCAGAAAGGCTGATTGGCAGGTTCACTCCTTTTCCCTGCCATCCTTGGATGAAACAGCAGCCCAAAATTCAGCGTGGCTTAAAAGGGAATAAATGAAATGCTGGGGGAATGTGGCTTTTTGTCTGACTTGCCAGTTCTTTTTTTAAGGCAGACAGTCAGAGATGTTAAAGTTATGGTTCCCACAGCAACTGTAACTCTCATCTCCTCTGTCTCTGTTAGGCTCTGCAGGACTCTAGATGCTGTTGAATTCGTGCCCCCTGTGTGTACGTATGGCATGGCAAGCACAGCAGCTGTGTATCGTGGCTCTGCACAGAGCAGTCCCGTGGGAAAGCTTCTTCTCAACCCTCTGGGCTGCATCCTGGACTCTCTTATGCCAGTGTAAACCCATTCAGAGAAGGTGGATCATAGGTGCTGGCAGCTCTGGGCCAGAGCCACGAGGATGCTCAGAGGGCTGCAGCAGCTCTGCTGTGAGCACAGACTGAAAGAGTTGGGGCTGTTCAGTCTGGAGAAGAGGAGGCTCCCAGGTGACCTTCTTGTGGCCTTCCAGCATCTGAAGGGGGCTACAAAAAAGCTGGAGAGGGACATTTTAGGCTCTTAGGGAGTGAGAGGCCTAGGAGGAATGGAGCAAAGCTGGAGTTGGGGAGATTCAGGCTGGAGGTGAGGAAGAAGTTCTTCACCATGAGAGTGGTGAGAAGCTGGAATGGGTTGCCCAGGGAGGTGGTTGAGGCCCCATGGCTGGAGGTGTTTAAGGCCAGGCTGGCTGAGGCTGTGTGCAGCCTGCTCTAGGGTAGGGTGTCCCTGGCCATGGCAGGGGGGTTGGAACTGGCTGCTCCTTGTGGTCCCTTCCAACCCTGACTGATTCTATGATATGGTTGTGATAACACCAACAGAAGACAGCAGCCTGGCATTGCTGCTGGAGTGGGTCCAGAGGAGGCCACAAAGGGGCATAAAACCTCCCCTGTGGGTGCAGGCTGAGGCGTTTGGGACTGTTCAGCCTGGAGAAGAGAAGGCCTTAGAGAAGCCTTCCTGTAGCTGAAGGGGCTACAGGAGAGCTGAGAAGTGACTTTTGGCATGGTCTTGTGCTAGGTTGGACTGGATGATCTTGGAGGTCTCTTCCAACCTGGTTGATGATTCTATGATACTTTAGCAGTGGGCTTGGACTGAATGATCTCTAGAGCTCACTTCCAGCCCCTACTATTCTGTGGTTCTATGATGAGAGAGAATGGATTGAAACTTTAGGGAGGCAGATTTAGACTGAAGATTAGGAGCAGATTCATTCTGGACTGGAACAGGCTGCCAAGGGAGGTTGTGGATGTCCCCTTGCTAGGAGGTGTTCAAGGCCAGGCTGAATGACGCCTTGAGTGACCTGGTTGAGTGGAAGGTGTCCTTGCCCATGTCAGGGGCTCGGAACTGGATGAATCTCCAACCCAAACCATTCTGTGAATCCTCTCTGGAGCTTGATGCTGTTTTAAGGGCTGTGGAAAGAGAGGGGTGCAAGAGACAGAGTGAGTTCTCTGCAGGTCACAATTCAAGCAGCCATCCCCACTCAGCGCAGCACTGAGGCGAGCGCTGGAGTCTCCTGGACTGTGATGGGAATTAAACACACATTTAAAGTTAAGCATGTGGTTAAGCACCTTGGAGAAGCGGTGCTCGATGGGGATTTGAAGCGTGCAAGGAGAAAATGCTCTATTTTGTAGTAGATTTACCCTGCATCATTGCTGTCTTCTATGAAGAGGTGAGGTTGAGTGGTTTCGAGATGAGGACCGGATCCGGATCGCTCAGGAGCCTCTTGTGAAAGGTGGTTTTACTTTTTTCATCGTGGTATTCGTTGCTTTCTCACTAACCCCTGCACTGGTGAGGTCACAGCTTGAAGCCTGGGGTCAGTTTTGGAGCTTTTGCTCTCAAGAAGGACGTTAAGAGGCTGGAGCAGGTCCAGAGAAAGGCAGCAAAGCTGGCGAAGGGTCTAGAGAACAGATCCGGTGAGGGAACTGGAGGTGTTTATTCTGGAGAAGAAGAATCATAGAATCAGTCAGGGTTGGAAGGGACCACAAGGAGCAGCCAGTTCCAACCCCCCTGCCATGGCCAGGGACACCCTACCCTACAGCAGGCTGCACACAGCCTCAGCCAGCCTGGCCTTAAACACCTCCAGCCATGGGGCCTCAACCACCTCCCTGGGCAACTCATTCCAGCCTCTCACCACTCTCCTGCTCAACAACTTCCTCCTCACATCCACTCTGAATCTCCCCACCTGCAGCTTTGCTCCATTCCCCCCAGTCCTGTCATTCCCTGAGAGCCTAAAAAGTCCCTCCCCAGCTTTTTTGCAGGCCCCTTTCAGATACAAGAAGGTCACAAGAAGGTCACCTCACAGCCTCCTTTTCTTCATTCTGAACAGCCTCAACTCTTTCAGTCTGTCCTCATAACACAGAGGCTGAGAGGAGACCCTTCTGGCTCTTTACAACTACCTGGAAGGAGATTGGAGCCAGGTGGGGGTCAGCCTGTTTTCCAGAGTAGCAAACAAGACAAGAGAGACTGGCCTCAAGTTCTGCCTGGGGAGGTTTAAGCTGAACATGAGGAAATATTGCTTACCCTGAAAGGCTTGTAAGGCCTCAAAGAGGCTGCCCAGGGCAGTGGTTGAATCATCAACCTGGAGATACTTAAAAGGTCTGCAGACATGGTGCTTAGGGACATGGCTTAGCAGCAGCCTTGGTAGTGTTGCACTAAGGGCTGTACTTGGTGGTTCTAATGCTGGTTTGTTGGCTGTCCTTGGTCTCATCCTCATGCTGTGCTTCAGTTTCCTTCCCATGGGCTTCTTTGTGAGGGTGATTCATGGACAGAGGAGGGCTGCTGCCTGCTCCTCCTTGAAAAGGGTTGTCGAAGCCTGCATCAGGATTCCCAGGACAGTGGTGGAGCTCCTATTCCTGGGGAGATGTTGAGGTGCTGGAACGTGTCCAGAGAAGGGTGACAAAGCTGGTGAGGGGCCTGGAGCACAGCCTATGAGGACAGGCTGAGGGAGCTTGGGGTGTGCAACCTGCAGAAGAGGAGGCCCAGGGCAGAGCTCATTGCTGTCTACAACTACCTGAAGGGAGGCTGTAGCCAGGTGGGGTTGGGCTCTGCTGCCAGGCAAGCAGCAACAGAACAAGGAGACACAGTGTCAAGTTGTGCCAGGGGAGGGTCTAGGCTGGATGTTAGGAGGAAGTTGTTGGCAGAGAGAATGATTGGCATTGGAATGGGCTGCCCAGGGAGGTGGTGGAGTTGCCATTCCTGGAGGCATTCAAGCAAAGTCTGAATGAGACACTTAGTGCCATGTTCCAGTTGATTGCATAGGGCTGGGTGCTAGTTTGGACTGGATGATCCTGGAGGTCTCTTCCAACCTGGTCGATGATTCTATGATTTAAAAGCTGTGTGGATGTGGTGCTGAGGGACATGGTTTAGTGCAGACCTGGCAGTGCTGGGTTAATGCTTGCACTTAAATGCCTTTTTCCAACCTAAATGATTCTATGATCCTTTCCCCAGCCCCGCTGTTTCTTTAAAGCTGGAGGGCTGCTGTGCATCTGAGGGTATGTCCTCCCAGGCCCCAGGAGAGCAAAGACTCTGCAGGGTGCAGAGGAGGTCATGATGAATGGCAGTGTGCAGGAGAGGGAAGATTGAGAAGTGTCTGCAGAGATCAGCCTTATTTTTCATCGTTAATGATCAGAAAGAAGATGCAAACAGCATGCTAATTAAGATTTACAGAAGAAATATTTAAACTGAGAGGTGCAGCAAAGAGAAGAGGAGCAATAAGGCCAAGGAGTCCTAGGGAGATGCTGTTGTGGTGCAGAGGTTTGATGTGGGAAGGGGAGAAGCATAAACGTGTCCAGAGAAGGGCAACAAAGCTGGTCAGGGGCCTGGAGCACAGCCCTGTGAGGAGAGGCTTGAGGGAGCTGGGGGTGTGCAGCCTGCAGAATCAACCAGGTTGGAAGAGACCTCCAAGATCATCCAGTCCAACCTAGCACCCAGCCCTAGCCAGTCAACTAGACCATGGCACTAAGTGCCTCATCCAGTCCTTTCTTGAACACCTCCAGGGATGGTGACTCCACCACCTCCCTGGGCAGCCCATTCCAATGCCAATCACTCTCTCTGCCAACAACTTCCTCCTAACATCCAGCCTAGACCTGTCCTGGCACAACTTGAGACTGTGTCCCCTTGTTCTTTTGCTGGTTGCCTGGCAGCAGAGCCCAACCCCACCTGGCCACAGCCTCCTTTCAGGTAGTTGTAGACAGCAATGAGGTCAGCCCTGAGCCTCCTCTTCTGGGCTGAGGAAGGACTGTTTAGAAGGGCCTGTGATGATAGGATGAGTGTCAATGGTTTGAAACTGGAGCAGGTGAGATTTAGGTTGGACATTAGGAAGAAGTTATTTGAGGGTAATGGAATGGTAGAACAGGTTGCCCAGGGATGTGGCAGAGGCCACAGCCCTGGAGACATTCAAGGTCAAGCTTGATGTGGCTCTGAGCAACCTGATCTAGTTGGGAGTGTCCCTGCTCTCTGCAGCAGAGTTTGGATGAGATGACCTTCAAGAGTTCTTTCTGACCCAGTACATTCTATGATTCCATGAGGGTGCTTAGAGCAGCAGCCCCAGGCTGAGGGCACCCTGTGTCACCCAGCAGCAGGTAGGCAGTGACGAGGCTGGGTGTCAGCCTGTGCTTGTTTTGGAGTGGTATGTGGGAGCAACAGTGGCTTCGAAGTTAGAAAGGAACTGGGAGTATCTTTCCCCTCAGGGCAAAGCAGTCTTGCTTTGACCTGCACAAGAGATGCTTTGGTGTAGCAGTCTTCTCAACCCAAGCTATTTTCTCCTCTACCTTGTCACCTTCTGTGGTTTCAGCTCTTTCAGAGGAGGTGCTTGGTAGACCATTTGTGCTTGCTTTCATAATGGCTGGGCTGCTCTGGTTGTGCTGTGTTTGACTGCGAATATGAAGGGCTGGAGGACTCCTACAGAGACCTATACCACATCCACATCGCTATGGGGAGCAGCACTGAGCAGGCAGAGTTGGGAAAGGCCAGAGCCTGGTCCAGGGAAGTTTGTCCAGAGGAGCAGCAGGACTCTGTCTTCTTTCACCACTGAGACAAGGAAGGGTGGTGGCTTGTGTTTGAAGATGTTCATTTTTCCTCTTGCTGCTCAGAAATTCAGCTTCTCGGACAGATGCCCAAACAGTGAATGCTCTCCAGGCTGGCAGCTTGGCAGCCTTCATAATTTATGTGAGAGCCCAGTCTCCTGGGCTTTGAGGTGGTGTTTTTTTTTCCATCAGTTTTTCTTCTGTGCTTCAAATAATTTTAGAATCACAAAATGTTTTGGGTTGGAAGGGAACTTTCAATGCCATCTAGTCCAACCCCCTTGCAGTCAGCAGGGACATCTGCAACTAGATCAGGTTGCTCAGAGCCCCTAACAACCTGGCCTGGAATGATTCCAGGGATGGGGCATCTACCACCTCCCACCAGCCTAGGCCAGTGTCTCACCAACCCCAGTCTAGAGACTTTCTTTCTAGTCTAAATTTTCCTCTTTTGGTTTAGAATCCTCACCTCTTGTCCTGTCACAACAGGCTCTGATTAAATGTCTGTCACCATCTTTCGTATTGGCCCTTTTAAGTACTGAAAAGTGCCCAGGAGGTCTCCCTGGAGCCTTCTCTTCTCCAGGCTGAACAACCCCAAGTCTTGCAGCCCAACCTCACACCAGAGGGGTTCCAGCCCTTAGATCATTGTTGTGGCCTCCTCTGGCCTCCCTCCAACAGGTTCACATCCTTCCTGTGCCGAGGACTCCAAATCTGGCCCCAGTACTGCAGGTAAGCACTTAGCAGAGTGGAGCAGAGAGGCACAATCCCCTCCCTGCACCTGCTCCCCATGCTTCTGGGGATCAGCCCAGGATATGGTTGGCTTCTGGGCTGCGAGCACACATTGCTGGGTCATGTCCAGTTTCTCACACACCAGCACCTTCAAGCCCTTCTCCTTAGGGCTAGGCTTCATCCCTTCATTCCCCAGTATGAGTTAATATTGGGGATTGCCTCAGCCCAGGTGCAAGACCTTGAGGATGGCCTCATTGAATCTCATGAATTTCCTTGCTGCTTTCTAGCTGGAAAAGAACTGCAGGGCAGATTTGCAGGACACGTTTGTTCCAGTGTTGTGAGCCCTGCAGTTCTGCATGCACATGGAATCTATCAGGGTTGGAAGGGACCACAAGGATCATCCAGTTCCAACTCCCCTTCGCACTAGATCCAGCTGTCTAGAGCCTCATCCAGCCTGACCTTAAACATCTGCTGTCTACAACTACCTGAAGAAGGGAGGATGTTGGCCAGGTGGTGTTGGTCTCTTCTGCCAGGCAGTCAGCAACAGAACAAGGGGACACAGTCTCAAGTTGTGCCAGGGCAGATCTAAGCTGGACATTAGGAGGAAGTTGTTGGCAGAGAGAGTGATTGGCATTGGAATGAGCTGCCCAGGGAGGTGGTGGAGTTGCTGTGCCTGGAGGTGTTGAAGCAAAGCCTGGATGAGGCACTTAGTGCCATGGTCTGGTTGATTGGCTAGGGCTGGGTGCTAGGTTGGGCTGGACGATCTTGGAGGTCTCTTCCAACCTGGCTGATTCTATGATCTCCAGGGATGAGGCTTCCACCACCTCCCTGGGAAACCTGTTCCAGGGTCTTACCACCCTCATGGTGAAGAACTTCCTAAGATCCAGCCTGAATCTAGCTTTGTTCCATTCCCCCCAGTCCTATCAGGGAGTCCCTAGGGCATCCCTCCTCAGCATTTTTGTAGGCCACTTGAGATACTGAAAGGTCACAATAAGGTCATCTTGGAGCCTTCTCCTCTCCAGACTGACCAGCCCCAACTCCCTCTGTCTGTCCTCAGGTGCTCCAGCCCTCTTATCATCCTCGTGGCCCTTCTCTGAACACATTTCATAGCTGTCCCCACCACCTCTCTTCTCCCTCATCCTCCTCTTCCCACTCTTCTGCAGCTCTCAGCAACCCTCCTGCACCTGGCAAGCTCCCTCTTGGCCAGGGCTGGGCACAGGGGAGCGTGGTGGGAAGGACATTAGGTGGGAGAATATGCATGTTCACAGCTCAGAGGATTAAAGGCCCATGTTCTTATCACTGCAGAACAGAGTATTATAAATCCAGCCTTAGAATACCAAATCCCCGCGCGCCTCGGCCATTGTTTGGGAATATTAAAAAGCTCAGAGACAGAAATAATCAGTTTCCGAATGACACATTGTCAAATAAAGCATCCCTCATATTATCCCTTCCTTCCCCTTTCTCTCTCTCTCTCTGCTTCCTCAGTTGGATAATTTAACATAAAAAATAGATTAAAATGAGGCTGGCTCCAATGCCTCCTAAGTTCGACTCCTTGAGGTGGTGGTTTTTCCCCCCCTCCTTCCTCCCAGGAAGCTCTCCTGGTGTCTGTGGTGTGGTTAAACAGGCAAGCTGCTGGTGCAGGGTCAGGGAGAGGAGCGTGGTGAGAGCCAAGTTGCCTGCTCTGAGCCTGTGAGTGCTCCCTGCAGGGGCTGGCACAGGCACCCCCAGCCTTTCCTGGGTGGAAAAGGGGATAGAATCATAGGCTCAACCAGGTTGGAAGAGACTGATGTTTGTCTTGGTGGCTGGCAGAGTGGAGATCTCCATCTCGTCCTCAAAGAATGCAGGATCTGGGCCTGGACTGGGAACCTGCAGCTTTTTAGGGCAAGAGTGGTCAGGTGTTGGAACAGGCTGCCCAGGGAGGTGATGGAGTGTTCAAAACCTGTGTAGACGTGGCACTCTGGGACATGGTTTAGTGGGCATGGTGGGGTTAAGTTGACAGACTTGACGATCATAGAGGTCTTTTCCAGATGAAACAATTCTGTGCTTCTATGATTCCTTGAGCCAACTTTGTCACTCCTGAGCCATGGTGGGGAATGGCACAATAGTAACCTCTGTGGCTCTATGCCTTTGTGTAATTTTTCCCATGCAGAGAGATCTTTAATCATAAATGGATTGGAAGGGACACTTAGAGGTCATCTAGTCCAGTGCCCCTGCAGCAAGAAGTGACATCTTTAACTAGATCAAATTATTAAGAGATCAGTCCAACTGAATGTGGAATGGTTCCAGGGATGGGAGATCTACCGAGTCTCTGGGTGACCCAGACCAGGGTCTCACCACCCTCAGTATAAAATTTCTTCCTTCTCTCTAGTCTAAACCTTCCTTTTGTAATTAAAAGCCATCACCCCTTCTTCTGTCACAGTAGACCCTGGTCTCCCTGGCTGGAAAGCAGCCCTGAGGAGAGGGACTTGGGGGTGCTGGTGGACAAGAAGCTCAAGAGGAGCCAGCAGTGTGCACTTGAAACCCAGAAAGCCAAGCTGAGCCTGGCCTGCAGCAGGAGAAGTGTGGCCAGCAGGGCCAGGGAGGTGATTCTCTCCCTCTGCTCTGCTGAGACCCCACCTGGAGCACTGCATCCAGTTCTGGAGCCCCTGGGACAAGGAGGATGTGGAGATGCTGAAGTGTGTCCAGAGCAGAGCTATGAGGATGCTCAGAGGGCTGCAGCAGCTCTGCTGGGAGCACAGACTGAAAGAATTGGGGCTGTTGAGTCTGGAGCAGAGGAGGCTGTGAGGTGACCTTCTTGTGGCCTTCCAGGATCTGAAGGGGGCTACAAAAAAGCTGGGGAGGGACTTTTGAGGCTATCAGGGAGTGACAGGAGCAGGGGGAATGGAGCAAAGCTGCAGGTGGGGAGGTTCAGGCTGGAGGTGAGGAGGAAGTTGTTGAGCAGGAGAGTGGTGAGAGGCTGGAATGGGTTGCCCAGGGAGGTGGTTGAGGCCCCATGGCTGGAGGTGTTTGAGGCCAGGCTGGCTGAGGCTGTGTGCAGCCTGCTTTAGGGTAGGGTGTCCCTGGCCATGGCAGGGGGGTTGGAACTGGCTGCTCCTTGTGGTCCTTTCCAACCCTGACTGATTCTAGGATTCTAAAAGTCTGTCTCCATCCTTCTTGTCATCCCCTTCAAACACTGAAACAGTCCCAGCTCTTCCAGCCTGTCCTTGCAGGAGAGGTATTCCAGTGCCCATGTCATTTGTGGCTATCCAGACCTCCTCTGGTCCTGCTCCAGCAGGTTAACACTCTCATGCTAAGGACTCCAGCATTATGGAAACTAAACTGAGCAGTGTCCTCCTGAATCCCTTATCCCTTTTGTGCCAATTTAGGGGGGAGAGATGTGAAGATCTTGGCAGGAGATGCTGTCCTGAGCTCCTTTGTGCAGCAAATCACGGTGCTGGGGTGACGCAGCGAAACATCCCTCCTTTGCTTCTGCTCCTGGGGCCTGTCTCCCAGCTAAGTCATCCTGTGAGCTGCGGTTTTTGATGCCAGCTCTTTACAGCCGCTGTTGTTTACGAGCCGGAGCCGCGCTCCGGGAACATGGGAGCGCTTTGTATGGAGCCGGGGGGGAGGCTCCGCTTTGGTCTCGCACGCTGCGCTCCGTGGAGCTCTGCGCTGTGACATCCCCAGTGCCAAAGGAACGCCCGCCCTGCCCTGGCTTGTTCCACGTCGTGCTGCAAAGCCCCAGCTGCTCACGCTGCTCCTGATTCACATGCTCTGCTCTGCTTGTCTGCCACGGGATGAAACTGCTCCGGAGACGTGGAGATTAGGAGGCTGGAAGCTGGCACAGGCTCAGCTCCTGCCTGCGCAGGCTGAGCTGCTGAATTTCACCTGCAGAGCAGGCAGAGGCAGGGCTGGCTCCGTTTGGCACTTCCCAGCCTGGCTCCTGTGGGAGGACAGGCCATGTACATGGACACAGACGTCCAGAGAAGAGCCACAAGAATGACCAGAGGACTTGTGTCGGAAAACACGTTCGGTGGAGCGCTCTGGGAAGATGACTCTTTGGTCACCAATATGGTTAGATGGTCAAATCCACTTTATTTCTGTGATGCAGTGACTTATATGCACTTCTAGCCATAGGTGTGCTCCACCAAGATTGGTTACAGTCAGAGGGTCCAGAGTTACATGTAAGGCATCAATAGGTCAGCATACCATAACAATCTGAGGCTCAGCCTCTGGGGCTGGCTAAACTCTGCCCACCTGCAGCTGCACTCCACCCCCTGCAGCTGCATGTGGGGGGAAGCTACCCTGTGCCTGCTATCTAAACTCCCAAGATGGATTCAAGGACATTCCCAGCACGGGTTGCTCATTGTTTATCAATTCTTGCGTGCTCTGCTAGCAAGAATTTCTCCAACAGACTTGTACAGGCAAAAGGGACCTACAGAATAAATCTTATGAGGAGCAACTGAGGGAGCTGGGGAGGAAGGGGAGGCTAAGAGGAGACCTCATTGCTGCCTCCATTTACCTGAAGGGACATTGTGGAGAGGCTGCTGCTGGTCTCTTCGCAAAGGTACTTGACAGAACAAGGGGGAATGGCCTCAAGATGAGGCTGGGAAGGTTTAGATTGGACATTAGGAAAAAAAGTTTTTCATGGAGAAAGGGATCAGGGTCTGGAATGAGCTGCCCGGGGAGGTGGTGGAGTCACCACCTTGGATGTGTTTAAGGGTGGTTTGGATGTGGTGCTTAGGGATATGATTTAAGGTGAATCTTGTAGAGTAGGGTTATAGGTTGGACTTGGTGATCCTGAGGAGCTTTGCTAACCTGCATGTTCCTGTGATTCTGTGAAAGGCTGAGATCTGGGTTTGTTCAGCCTGGAGAAGAGAAGGTTTAGAGGAGACATTATTATTATGGACCAGTACATAAAGGCTGGCTATCAGGAGACTCCCTTTTAACAAGGAGTAACAGTGAAAAGACAATAGGTGATGAGTACCAGTTACTACTGGGGAGATTCTGATTCACCTCCAGAGGGAAATGTTTCCCCATGAGAACAGGTGAACACTGGAATCATCTCCCAGGGGAAGAAGTAGAGTCCCCTAGACAGAACAGGTTTATTTTGACAGGGTTCTGACCTGCTCATTTCAACCGCACAATTGTGTAGAAAGGTTGGACCAGATGATCCTTGGGGTCCCTTCTAACCTGGCATTCTGTGAAAGCTTCAAGGAGACCTTACAGTAGCCTTCCAGTATCTGAAGTGGGCTACAGGAAGGCTGGGGAGGGAGTATTTACAAGGTTTTGTAATGCCAGGATGAGGAGAAATGGATTTAAACTGGCAGAGGAGAGATTTAAACTGGATGTTAGGAAGAAATTCTTTCCAGTGAGGGTGGTGAGACACTGGCACAGGTTGCTTGGGAAGGTTGTGGATGCTCCCTCTCTGAAGGTGTTCAAGATCAGGTTAGATAAGGCCTTGAGTCAGCTGTTCTAGTGGGAAGTGTCCCTGCCTATGGCAGGGGGTAGGAACTGGATGTTTTTGAGGTCCCTTCCCACTAAACCATCCTATGCTAAGTTATTTTCTATGGTATAGCTTTAATATGATGATGTAGCTAGGAGTTGCATTGAATACAATTTGGATGTGGGGCAAGAGGAGAGCTTTCCAGTGAAAAGTTTTGGTCTGGAACATGCTGTGCTGTGTCCCCCAGGTCTGCAGCTGAAGTCTGGTTGCAGCCTTTGGCAGATCAGCAGCAGAAATGATGGAGCTGGAATAGCCATGCCCAGGGGAGCGCTGGTGGCGTGGTGCAGTTTGTAGCGCTGCTGTTTGTGTGAGATGTTGTGTGTCTCTGCTGAGGCTTTACTGCTCCCTGGTTGGTGGCTGGGTTGTTTTGATGAGGTGTTTTCTCCTAACTGGGATGTGGGATGTGGTTACCTCCTTTCTCGTCTCCCCATGCAGGATGGAAGGGGGAGTTTGCCCACTTCAGTGGGTGTGGGTGTGGGCTACGGGGGGCAAAGGGGTGCGTGGTAAGAACAAAGTCCCTGGGAAAGTGGGCAGAGCTGAGCCAGGGCTGTCACTGTGCTGTCTCCAACTGAAAAACTCCCTCTGGCACTCTGCCCCACCTGTGCCTCATGTCCTGCCGCGCAGGTGTCTGCACCGTGACCCCACCCAGCTGTGGCTCATAAAGCGTTAATGAGAAGGTACTTTGGAGGGAGCAGGGGAGGGTCTGCAGCTGCCGGTCACGGTGTCTGCTCGCTCACTCCCGTGCTCTCCGTACCTCGTGGCCCGTCCTTTATCGCCGTGCCTCCGCTGACCCTTGCCTGTCTCCGCAGGGTGGGCTGATCGCGCTGCTGCTGCTCCTCTTGGTCTTCATGGTGGCTCTGTACGCCCAGCGCCGCTGGCACAAGCGCCGCCGCATCCCGCAGAAGAGCGCCAGCACGGAGGCCACCCACGAGATCCACTACATTCCCTCGGTGCTGCTGGGCCCCCAGGCCCGGGAGAGCTTCCGTAACTCCCGCCTCCAGGCCCACAACTCCGTCATTGGGGTGCCCATCCGTGAGACCCCCATCCTGGATGACTACGAGGATGAGGAGGAGGAGGAGACCCCGCGCCGGGCAGAGCCCAGCACCAGGGAGGATGAGTTCGGCAGCCAGGTGACACGGACGCTGGAGAGCCTGGGCCGGGCTGGCGAGGAGAAGCCTGACTATGAAAAGAAAGGTAAGTGGCTTTGCTCTCTCCTCTTTCCCTCCCCCCATCCGCTGCTGGAGTGTCCGTCCTGTGCTGCGTCACCTAGAAGCGGTGACTCACCCCTCTGTAGTCCCTGCACTTGGCCCTCCAGTTGTTAGCACTCGTCTGCAAAGTAGTGTGCAGACCTTGCCCCACTGCTGCCTTTCCTGAGGAAAGAATCACCCTCAGATGGTGCTGGGGAACCCGAGGCACCGTAGCAGTGATCCCGCAGCTCTCACTGCCAGCTCCAAGGACTTTACCTTGCAGCATTCCCTGGCTGTGCTTTAATGGTGGTTCAGGTGCCGTAGGAGAGGACCAAATCGCGGGTGACAGGTGCTGGTGGTGGCTCTTGGTGCTCTCCTGGAAGCACTCGGGAGCTGTAAGAGGAGACCAGAGTAAGAGCCTGAATAAAGCAGCCTGGACTGGCCACTCTTTATCGAGTTGAGCTCTTACCTGCAAGCAAAATTTGAGCTTCCAAGCTCTGTGTGGTTGTGCACTTGGAGAAGTGTGGCTGAGAGGAGCAAGGCAGGGTTTAGGTGCTGTCCCCCTGCCTGTGCAGGGGGCTGGAGGGACCATGGCCTGCAGGGGGCCAACTGCATGCCTCGGGGCGGGGGGGGGGGGGGGGAATGTTTGCAGCCCTTTCCCCAGCGTTTCAGCTAACGCACACTTGATTGCCTGCCTTTCTCGAGCCTGTCTCGCAAGCTGCACCACCCACCTCTGCTTATTGCAGTGTCGTTAGGAGCCATTTGGTGTTGCTCACCTGCGCGGCACGGGGAAGCACATTTGAATGAACAAAGTACATTAGTGCTAATTGCTGAGTGACTGCAGCTGGGCTGAGCGAGGGACACGCTGGGTTGTTCCGTGCAGGGAAGGGACTCTTGAGCTGGTGCTGGAACATCCCTGCCGCTCTCTTGTGAGCCTGTGGAATTCCCGTAAAAACTGAGTGGTGCCTGTCAGAGCACCCACGGTGGCAGGGGTGTGGGGACAGAAACTTCCAGACTGATGAGGAGACCGCAGCTCTGGGCAGTGGAAGCAGGGAAAGCCCAGCTGGGGCGTCGTGTGTGTAATCAGGTTCCTGCACTTGTGATGGTCATAAGTGGTGGCTGAGGTTGTGTTTCTTCCACCTTTAAAGTGCTTTTTACTCTTGCCCCTTTTAGACAAAGCTATTATGACAGTGACAGTTAGCATTGCTCAAACAAACATAGAGGTGCCCAGAAGTCCATCTGCCATCCTCGAGTGCTGAGCTGAGCAACCCTGTTGGCATCCCCCTTTGTGTATGCCTGGCCCATGGTGTTAAGAGATGTTTCCCCAGCCCTTTGCTCAGTGAGAATGAGCAAATGAAAGCCTTCATAGATCTTAACTCAGCTACTTCTTTTATTCTTTCATATTCTCTTCTTTGTTTTGCTTTTCTATAAATTATTTAGAGTTGTGTGAGCAGGGAAGACAGCAGTAACTGCATTTCAGTCCTTTTCAAACATAATAGTAAACAAGATCTAGGGCAGAATATTAAACTATCCAAGGGCTTCAGGAATTGGCAATAAAGAACTTCTCACACTGAGTGAAAAAAATCCTCCCAAGCTGGGGCTGCAAGTTGCCTGCAGGGCCAAGGCTACCCTGGGCTGTGAGAGATGTTCAGAAATACTCCCACCAGTTCAGCTCGTGATGCTGTCAGGCTTTGAACCTTGGATCAAGGCAGGTTTGTGCCTTGCCTGGGCTGATCCTTCCAAACTGTGCTGGTTCACAGTGTGTGTCCTCCTGGATGTGCATGTTTGCCCCTTGGAAGTGGCTTTGCTGAAGGAGTCATGCTATGGTAGGGTAGATGTTCATTGCTCCTCACTGCTGAAGCTGGTCAGAGCGTGGCTTGCAAAGGTCAAGGTGGTTGTAGGTCAGATCTAGGATTTCTAGACTACAAGTATGACTCTAGGTCGTGGGCTCTGCTCTCTGACCTAGTTAGCACACGCTTTGGAGATGTAGTGGTTGAGGAGGTGCTGGACATGCCTGTGAGCAGCAGATGCAGCCAGGATTCCCACAGGGATGTGGCAGGTGGGGTGGAGGAACTGCAGTTGGTGTGAGCAGACACGCTGTGTATCTAGAGATCCCCGGGGCCCAGAAAGCAGTTCTGTTCAGGCACAGTTTCACAGGTGGTTTGAAGAGAGCTGCATCAAGGGAAGCCCAGCTGCAGTCACAGAATGGCTTGAGTTGAAAGGGATCTTGAAGATTATCCAGTTTGCCCCTGCCCTTGCCATGGACAGTGACACCTTCCACTGGACCAGGGTGCTCAAAGCCTCACCCGGGCTGGTCTTAAACATTTCCAAGGATAAGCATTGCCCTAGTTTAAGGACAGGGTCAGCCTTCACCCTGTATCTGGTTGCACAGTCAGAGCTGACAGCTTTTGGTGTGATCACCAGGGCTGGGTGACAAGCAGTGCCCACATCTCAGGGAATCCATCAGCACCCAAGGGCGAAAAGCTCTCCTTGCTGCTCTTGCAGTGTAACATTGTGATAAGACATCAGCTGGGACTTGTCAGCAGGCCTCAAACGGTGTTGTCACTGCGGCTGTCATGGGAGGCTCTTTCAAGTGTCACTTCCCCGCATTAATTACCAGGGATGGCAAATCCAATGGAGACGGAGCATATCAGCTCGCCCTTCACCTGCCTGTGCTTGCTCCTTGCCCCCTGTGCCAGGCAGTGATTGATCTGCAGGTGTCTGTTCTGCTGGTGGCAGCAACTTCCCATCATTTGGGATCTGTGCATCTCGTGCCATACACTCAGATCCCTGTTCTGTGAGGAAGAGTGTGGGGGTTTTATTCCTTGTATGGAGTTTCTGGATGCATTGAGTTGGACAGGGAATTGGATTGGGGCAGAGTGTCTGGAAAGTTGCCCAGCACAGAAGGACCTAGGGGCACCGTTTGACAACAGTACACTCAGCTGGCCAGGAAAGGACCACAGCATGCTGGTCTGGATCAGCAATAGTGTGGCCAGCAGGAGGGAACTGATTGTGCCTCTGTACTTGGCACTGGTGAGGCCACACCTCATATTCTGAGGCCAGTTTTGGGCTCTTTAATTCAAGAGAGATGTTGAGGTGCTGGAGCATGTCCAGAGAAAGGCAATGATGCTTGGGAAAGGGTCGGGGGAACAGGTCCGGTGAAGAGCAGCTGGGGGTGTGTGGAGAAGAGAAGGCTGAGGGGAGACCTGTCTGTCTACAGCTCCCTGAAAGGGGGTTGGAGTGAGGTGGGGGTTGATCTCTTCTCTCAAGTACCAGGTGGTAGAGCAAGAGGAAGCAGCCTAAAATTGTGCCAGGGGATGTTTAGGTTGAGTATTAGGAAAAAAAATCAATCCTGTAAGAGTGGTCAGGCATGAGAACAGGCTGCCCAGGGAGGTAGTGGAGTCCTTGTCCCTGGAGGTGTTCAAGAAATGTGTGGACATGGCGCTTTGGGCCATGGTTTAATGACCACGGTGGTGTCAGGTCAATGGTTTGACCGAATGGTCTTAGAGAGCTTTTCCAACCAAAACAATTCTGTGAGTCTCTGACTGCCACGTACAAAATGGAAGCAAATTCCCTGCTCAGGAGCTTGAGTAGTGCAGGCATTCTGCAGATTTTGGGCAAGCAGGACATGGATCAGTGAGCCAAACATTACCTCCCCAAGTCTCAGGCAGCGTTCTGCAGCGATGCAGATGGGAGGGCTGCTCCCGCGCGTGCCGGAGCATCTGAAGTGAAGCCCAGAACAAACAAAACACAGGAGCAATGTGCTGAATAATGACATCCAGCAACAAGCGTGTCTGAGTGATAAAGTTAATGAAATTACAGGTTCTGACCTGATACCAGGCTCTGCTGTGGGTAGATAAACAGCAGGGCAAAGATGAGATGTTTATTTCTCCCTAGCTGCAGTTGTAATCTGGATGTGCTGTGCAGGGCCATTAACATTATTACTGTTATGCAAAATCAGTTTTGACTTGGGGGAAAGGGGAAAAAAAGAAAGAAAAAAAAAATCCTCCCCAACTCTCTGGAAAATGGAAGGCTGCCAAAATGAGAATTGCAGCAGGAGCACAAACTGACCTGGTGGCATTGCACAGAGCCCAGATAGAATCATAGAATCAACCAGGTTGGAAGGGACCTCCAAGCTCATCCAGTCCAACCTAGTACACAGCCCTCTCCAGTCAACCAGACCATGGCACTAAGTGCTTCATCCAGGCTTTGCTTGAACACCTCCAGGGATGGTGACTCCACCACCTCCCTGGGCAGCCCATTCCAATGCCAATCACTCTTTTTGCCAAAAATGTCCTCCTAACATCCAGCCCACACCTGCCCTGACACAACTTGAGACTGTGTCCCCTCATTCTGTTGCTGGTTGCCTGGCAGAAGGGACCAACCCCACCTGGCTGCAGCCTCCTTTCAGGTGGTTGCAGACAGTAATGAGGTCTGCCCTGAGCCTCCTCTTCTGCAGGCTGCACACCCCCAGCTCCCTCAGCCTCTCCTCACAGGGCTGTGCTCCAGGCGCCTCACCAGCTTTGTTGCCCTTCTCTGGGCACATTCCTGTATCTCAACATCTCTCTTGACTTGAGGAGCCCAGGGGTGGACACAGTACTCAAGGTGTGGCCTATCCAGTGCTGAGTACAGGGGAAGAAGAACCTCCCTTGTCTTGCTGGCCACACTGTTCCTGGTTCAGGCCAGGATGCCTTTAGCTCTCTTGGCTGCCTGAGCACACTACTGCCTCATGTTCAGCTACTCTCTACCAGTGAGGCAGAAGGAAAATCTGATGCAGTTTGAGAAAAGCAGGGGGAGTTGTTAATATAACAAAATGAAATGGAGTGAGGAAGGAGGCAACAGCCCTAAAGAGCCAAGGAGATCCTTTTGTACTGGTGTGGAAAGGGGACCATGTCCTCTGCTGTTGGTGTGGGGTCTGGTCTCTGGTAGTTAAAGGTCTTCAGGGATTTCAAATCACAGTATCATCAGGGTTGGAAGAGACCTCACAGGTCATCAAGTCCAACCCTTTACCACAGAGCTCAAGGCTAGACCATGGCACCAAGTCCTATGGTTCTGTGTGAAGTCTCTGGGGTCTTGGTCTCTGTTGAGAAGCCTCCCATGTCCAAACCCAATCCTTCTGTGTATGCAGTGTTCTGCCATTAAGATTTGGGTCAATTTGTGCAGGTGATGTCACTGTCCTCACTGCTTCTGTCCTCACTCCTCTGGGTAGTTTCCAGTCCATGATTCTGATGATTTCTGCTCTCCTGCCTTTCCCGAGCAGATGGCCTCAGGCTCCAGCCCTTTGGGAATTGTTAACTTGCTTTTATTTTTTAATATACATGGCTCTCATCTTTACCAATGTGGTTTCATCCCAGAGCAGCAGGAGCCCTTTGCATCTCTCCATCATAGAATCACTTTGGTTGGAAAAGACCTTTAAGATCAAGTCCAACCATTGCTGAGTGCCATTTGAAGGGCTCTGGCTGTCAGTTTGTGGCAGGTAGCAGTGCTGCATCCCCCACACTGGGTGCACAGAGATGGAAGTAGTCCATGAAGGCAGAAGTCCTGAGTGTGGAATTACCCATGGTTTCCTCAGTGAGATTCTGCCAAACTGACTCTCTTCAGGACCAGTGAGAAGCAGGACTTCTGCTTGGTGAAAAGTGAAGGGAAAATAAATTGTGGACTTGAAAATTGACTGTCTGCAATTCCAGTCCTGCAACAAAGGACCCATCTTTATTTTCTCAGGTTCTTTCATGTTCAAAAAATAAAAATGAACTTTTCAAGCAGGCTTTTGTGTTGGCTTCACAGACTCTGCAGTCTGGGGATGGCCTCCAGGTCTAGACAGGAGACAGGACTTATTACTGATGGTACCCATGATTAATACCATAGGCATATCAAAGGTGTGGTGCAAGAATCTTGAATTCATGTCTCCTGGATTTTCTTTTCACCTGCTGCGTTAGCTTAGGTAAACCTCTGAAGTTTTCTCCTGCTTAATCTATGGATGCTTTTCTCTGTAGTGATAGCAAGAAGCTGTTGAGCGTGCCTGAAAGATATGCTCTGGCACCTGGAGTGAACCTGGAGATGTAGATCCAGCTCCACTTTGCCATTGACCATCTTGGCAATGTCAGCAGGTTGTGATCCCAAGAGCCTCCCTGAAAACCACTCTGGTGATGCAGTCTGGGAGAACTGCAGGAGAATGGCTTTGGCAGAGGAGACCAATGGTTTAGGTTTGAGGTAACAGCTGCAGGCAGGCAGGAGAAGGGTCCTGGTGATGAGGAGAGGCAGGTTTGTGTGCCACTCGCTAGTGCTGGAGCAGCTGTTCTAGTGCTCACATCTCAGTTGTCATCTTCACTTCTCAGTTAAGACTCCTCTGGAGGAGAGAGGTAAGGGAGAGCTGTGGCCATGTGTCATGGTGTCGAGGTTGTGTAAAGGGACCTTTTGGGGGCTGAGATGTGGAAGAGGAGGGCAGGTAGTTAAGGTGTGCCCTAGGAGTTCTGTTTGTTATACATGAGCTGTTCAGTGTCCTGGAGGTGAGGCCTAAAGACAGGATGCCAAGAGGTGATGCCTGCATAGTGGGCAGGGCAATGATGGTGTCCTCCATGATGAGGAGTGGACACCCCACAGGCAACAGAGGTGAAGTGACTGGACTGATATTGCTGTAGCCAAGCTGCAGCATCCTCAAGGAGACGTTGGGGCCTGGCCAGGCTGGTGGCTGTCTGCCTGCAGGGAGATCTTTGCTGGCCTGAGCCATCCCTAGTGCCCGTGCTGGAGCTAGGAGCCACTGTCTGCAGCTGCCGCATCCTCGGGTAGGCAGATGCAAGGCCACCCTGAACCCAAGCATTAACCAGAGGCTTTCTGAGCCTTTAATAAATAAAAGGATGGCTTAACATTTGCTGGGGCTGGAGGCTAAAATGGGACAGTACATCAGGCTGGCAACTGATGTGTCTTGGGGCTCTGTCTTCTTTCCAGCGACCTGATGGGATCGTGACCCTCTTTGTACGTGATCAGCTTTCCCCGGCTCTAATCCCTGCTGACTCCTTGCATGATTTGCAGAGACCTTTGGAAATGTGTATCCATGAAGCCTGCTGCTGCAGAGTGGGTTTGGGTTTGGTTTGGTTTTGTTGAAGTCTGCTATGCTTGTCTGAATACCCAGCTGCAAATTTCAGCTTTAAAGGAATAAAGAGGGTCCACCAGGGTATGAATTGGGTCCCAGTTCAGGAAAGCATTTAAGGACATGCTCAGCTTGTGTCTCCAGTTATTAAGGAAATGAAACATGTCTTGAAGTCCAATCTGCCTAATTCCAACTGATTTGAGTGCATTAATGAGGAGTGCAGGGTCCCCAATTGCAGGTGTTACAGCAGATATGTTGTTGGGTCCTTTAGTTTTATGGTGATGCCAACTATGACTTCAGTGTTGATTTGAAGATGTCCATAGCTGCCAGGGAAAGGCTCTGCTTTCCAGAGAAATAAACACTCCAAATTAATGCACTCATTGCCTCTTGAGCTCTGAACAGAGAGCTTCCAGGCTAGAGTTTTAGGTTTGTTTTGATCACCTCATCATACCAAACTGGTTGCTTCCCTCCTGAATTTCAGTTGTCCCCATTGGCACAGTGGGAGGGACTGATGGGCTCTTGGCCTGGTGGTCCTGAGGGACATATTCCCCCTCCCTTACACCCCATAAGGAAATGGTCTAATGCAGCATTATGGATGTGTGGGAGCATGCCCAGGAGGCATTCCCAGTAACATCCACCGAATCCCAGCATGGCAGAGATGGGAAGAGATCTCTGGATCAGGTTGCCTGGGATTGCAATACCCAGGTGGGTTTGGAGTCTCTGCAGAGAAGGAGACTCCACAACCTCTCTGGACAGCCTGCTCCAGGGCTTCAGCACTCTCACAGCCAATTAGTTTCTCATGCTCAGGTGGAGCCTGCTGAGTTCCAGTTTGTGCCTGCTGCCTCCTGTCCTGTCACTGGGCACCGCTGAAAACAGCCACATGGCCACATTCAACCTTCCTCCAGCAGCAGTTCAGAAGGAATGGGGAATCTTCTGGTGGCAAGTGACATCTTCTGGTCCTGTGTCTCCCTTGGCACGTTATTAATGACTAGTTAAGACTTAAACATATCTGTTCAGCCAGGGTTCTTTGTGGCTCACAGCAAGTGTTGCTGTTGAGAAAAAGCTGCTGGTAGGTTGGGCTTTCTGGCATTGTTCTCCCATTTTGCTCTCCTCCTTTCATTATATCCTGCTCATTGATTTCAGGAGACAGGGGTGGAGAAGAAGCAGATGGAAAAGTGGCTTCTAATGGTGCTGTAGGGAGTGGATGAGAAAAGGGATGGTTTAGTATGCCAGTGTCTTGCTGAGCAGCCTCAAATGGTGGTAGTTTTGTTAAGTCCTGCAAGTCTATCACCACTCTGTAAGGCTTGAAGGGCTGATCTCACCCCAGTGCTTCATGACATCCACTGTGAGAAGAAATACCAGCCAACCCCAGCTGGGTGACCTGTGTCTCCTCAAGTCAGCAGCAGCTTTCAGTGTGGGCTCTCACTGAGTTTTGTGGGGCTGCTGATGCCTGGTAGAGATGTCACAGCAGTTTCATCTGCAGGAACCCTGATTTCCCAAATGTCCAAAGTGCTTTTCCTCCAGGCAAAATCAGAAGCACACAGAAGATAAGCTGTGAAGTTTTGGCTGTCCAAGGAAAACAAGCCATCAGGAACTATATTTATATAAATGCCAGGCGTGCATTGTTTATCACTTTGTGCAGCTCTATGAATGTTTGATAAAGCTCTGCATTATTTAAGGCATAGCTGGGTTGTAGGCCAGTTGTTGACCAGGATTAGCTTGGAGATAATTTTTTTTTCTCCCCCACCCCAATGGCTGTTTATTCCCTCTGGGAGACCCTGGTGAATCTTAATTGTGTTGCTCTCTCCTGCCTTTCTCTGCTGGGTTGCATTCTGCAGCTGTCTTACGTGCAGTGCAGAGGACCTGTAGTGCAACGATGAGAGGTTGTGGTTTGAAACTGGAGCAGGAGAGATTTAGGTTGGACAGGAGGAGGAAGTTCTGCACAATGAGTGGTGAGATACTGGAATAGGTGGGGGCCCAGTCCTTGCAGACATTCCAGATCAGCCTTGATGTGGCCCTGGGCAGATGAATCTAACTGGAGATGTCTCTGTTTACTGCAGGGTAGATTGAACAAGATGTCCTTTGAGGGTCCCTTACAACTTGGTGCAATCTGTGACCTGGGAGAGCTTCAGCACTGCTCAGGACTGTCTTTCCATGGTGTCAGCATGGAGCAAAAAATCTTCCACTGGTCCTGGTCAGCCTGACTTCAGAAACAATCTCAGAATCCCAGCATAGGGGGAGGCATTACTACAGAGCAGGAAGTTCCACCTCAACACGAGAAAGAACTCCTTTGCTCTAAGGGTCACAGAACACTGGAACAGGCTGCATAGAGAGGTTGTGGAGACTCCTTCTCTGGAGACTTTTCAGCCCTATCTGGATGCAGGCCACGCCTTGAGCACTGTGTCCAGTTCTGGGCTCCTTAATTCAAAAGAGATGTTAAGATACTGGAACATGTCCAGAGAAGGGCATTGGAATGGGCTGTCCAGGGAGGTGGCAGAGTCGTTGTCCATGGAGGTGTTCAAGCAAAGCCTGGCTGGGGCACTTAGTACCATGATCTGGTTGATTGGACAGGGCTGGGTGCTAGGTTAGACTGGATGAGCTTGGAAGTCTCTTCCAATCTGGTTGATTCTATGATGGTGATTCCTTTACAGCCTGAGCTAGATTCTGTGGTTCTGCTATGTCAGGGAGGTTGGACTCGATGATCTATGGAGGTCTCTTCCAACCTCTAACATCCTGTGATCCTGGGTTGGAAAGGTCTTCTGGAGATCTAGTCCAACTGTCCTGCTAAAGCAGGGTCACCCACAGCTTGTTGCCCAGGATTGCAATGTCCAGGTGTATTTGGAATCCCTTCAGAGAAGGAGACTCCACAATCTCTCTGGGCAGCCTGTTCCAGGGCTCTGGCACCCTTACAGGAAAGAAGTTTTCCTTCCCCTCCTGGGTTCCAGTTTGTGCCCATTGCCCCTTGCCTTGTCACTGGGTGTCACTGCAGAGGGTGTGGGGTCTGGAGTGAAGGGAAACAACCCCACAATGTTGCCCATTTCTGCTGGAAATGTATGGATGTACTGAGCACTTGGGCAGCCCCTGGGACGCATGGCTCAGGGCTGAGGCCAGTCCAGGTCTTGTTGCCTGTAGGAGAGTGATAGGTTTGTCTCTGTCCACAATGCTCAGCACTTCTTCATCTTGGCTTATAGCAGCATTGCAGCTCTGCTCAACGTTCTCCCCACCCTTCTGTCCCAGGCTCATGGATTTATGGGGTGAGGATGAGGGAGGGCAGCTGCAGCCCCAGCTCTTTGCTCTGTTTCCATATCCTCTTCCCACTGGTTGTGTTCTACCTGGCTACGGCACCGAGACAGTTCCTTTTGTCAGCTGGCTCCTAAGGAAGATGAATCGAGGCCAGGCACCTGCACTGATATTAGGTCTGCAGGCACCTCCCAGCCCCATTTATCATTAGGCAGTGTCCTACCCGAAGGACCAGCAGGAAAGGAATCTTATTAACAAGGTGCTTCAAATCAATCCTTCCTGACGGCCCCACTGAGTTACAGCGTTTGCTGCGGCTCACCTGCAGAGTCCTGCGGGCTCTGGCTGTGCTTGGCTTGGAAGTGGTTTGCTTCTGATAGCCTGGGCCCTCTGAGGGCTCCTCTGGCTCTAGGTCGTCTCCTGACAGAATCATAGAATCAACCAGGTTGGAAGAGACCTCCAAGCTCATCCAGTCCAACCTAGCACCCAGCCCTGCCCAGTCAACCAGACCATGGCACTAAGTGCCTCATCCAGGCTTGGCTTCAACACCTCCAGGAACGGTGACTCCACCACCTCCCTGGGCAGCCCATTCCAATGCCAATCACTCTCTCTGCCAACAACTTCCTCCTAACATCCAGCCTAGACCTCCCCTGGCACAACTTGAGACTGTGTCCCCTTCTTCTGTTGCTGCTTGTGTGGGAGAAGAGACCAGCCCCAGCTGGCTACAGCCTCCTTTCAGGTAGTTGTAGCCAGCAATGAGGTCTGCCCTGAGCCTCCTCTTCTGCAGGCTGCACACCCCCAGCTCCCTCAGCCTCTCCTCACAGGGCTGTGCTCCAGGCCCCTCACCAGCCTCAGTGCTCTTCTCTGGTTACCTTCCAGCACCTCAACATCTCTCGAATTGAGGAGCCCAGACCTGGACACAGCACTCAAGGTGTGGTCTGACCAGTGCTGAGTACAGGGGTAGAATAACCTCCCTTGTCCTGCTGGCCACACTGGTCCTGGTACAGCCCAGGATGCCATTGGCTCTCCTGCCCACCTGGGCACACTGCTGCCTCATGTTCATCTACTCTCTACCAGCATCCCCAGGTGCCTTTCTTCCTGGCTGCTCTCAGCCACTCTGTCCCCAGCCTGTAGCTCTGCTTGGGGTTGTTGTGGCCAAAGTGCAGAACCCTGCACTTGGCCTTCTTCAATCTCATCCCATTGGTCTCTGCCCACCCATCCCAGAAAATTGTCTCTGAACTCTTTTCTTCCTGCTTGCTGCCTGCACCCATATGCTTCCTGCTGTGGGAGGTGGTTGTTCCTTCCTGTTGTGCTTGGCTGAGGCTCCTTTGCCCCATTGTTTTACTGGGGTTTGATGGTTTGCACTTCTCCTCTTGCTTGATGCTTCTCTCTTGTTCTCTCTGTGACATGGCACAGTGTCCATGGAAAGGGTGAAGGGAATCTTGTTTCTGAGGAACGTTTATGCTGCAGCACGCTGCTGATCAGGGAGCTTGGTGGTGATGAAGGTTCCAGAGAGGTCACACTGCTGAGCAGGGAGCTGGGTGGTGGTTGAGGCTGCAGGGAGGCCACACTGCTGAGTAAGGAGCTGGGTGGTGGTTAAGGCTGCAGAGAGGTCACACTGCTGAGTAAGGAGCTGGGTGGTGGTCGAGGCTGCAGAGAGGCTGCTGTGCCATGTTCCCCACTAACATGGGATGTTTGCTGTCCGTCACTGTTTCCAGAGCCCTGCCCTGCCTGTGTCCATCCTTGGGAACAGTGGGACTTGCTCACATTCACCTTACAGGTGGCAAAGTGCTGCTGCCTCCATGTTCATCCCCCCAGCTGCCTTTCTTTGACCAGGTGGGGACAGGGCTTGCTCCTCCCTTGCCTGGCTCTGTGGGCAATTCCTCTGGGTTTGTGGAGCTGTAGGAGATAGGCAGTGGAGAGAAGGGAGCTGGAGGTCAGTGCTGTGCTCTCAAGCTTTACTCTCTTCCACGCAACATTAGCCCAGGCTGCTTCATGTTCCCATTAGCACCAAATCAGGAAGCTTCCTCTGGAGTCTTCTTATTTAACTTTTCAATTACTGTCTAAGTTGAGGAGCATTAGCTGCTGCTGAGGGCCTGCCCATCTGCCCTGCTCCTCTCCACTTGCTGCACAAGCAAAAAAGTGCTGGTGCCTCACAAACAAAGGTGAAGTGAACAAGTTTACTGCAGTGGAGACAGTGGGGAGCAGATGTCTATGGTGGCCTGAATGTTCTTGGTGATGTGATGTGGGGTAATGTGACACCATCCCATAGTGAAAAGCAGAAGGAGAAATGGGGTAAAGAGACAGATCATAGGATGGTTTGAGCTGGAAGGGACCATTAAAGGTCATCTAGTCCAACCCCACTGCAGTCAACATCTACAACTAGAGCATATTGCTCAGAGCCCCAAACAACCTGACCTGGAATATTTCCAGGGATGGGGCATCTCTCTCTGGGCAATCTGAGTCAGTGTCTCACTTCTCTTGATGTAAAAAAAACCTTCCTTGGGACACAGTCTCAAGCTGTGCCAGGGGAGGTCTAGGCTGGATGTTAGGAGGAAGTTGTTGGCAGAGAGAGTGATTGGCATAGGAATGGGCTGCCCAGGGAGGTGGTGGAGTCTCTGTACCTGGAGGTGTTGAAGCCAAGCCTGGCTGGGGCACTTGGTGCCATGATCTGGTTGATTGGCTAGGGCTGGGTGCTAGGTTGGACTGGATCATCTTGGAGGTCTCTTCCAACCTGGCTGATTCCATGAAACCCATCATCCCTTGTCCTGTCACAACAGGCCCTGCTCCAAAGTCTGTCCTCATCTTTTTATGGTTCCCTTAAGTGCTGCAAAGCCACAAAAAGGTCTTCCTGAAACCTTTTTCTTCTCCAGGCTGCACAACTCCCATCTGCAATGTCTTGTAGATGTCAGGACAAATCTTTGCCCCATAGAATAGCTGAGGCTTTCCCAATCAGAACCAGCTCCTGGGCAGATCCACCCCAGCTGGTGGCAGCCCAGATTGTGCAGGATGCTCACATAAGGTGAAGATGTGAGGCAGAGGCAGGGAGCATTGGAGGGAGGCTCTTATGTGTTTGGTCTTTTGCAATGTGTTTATAATTATACTGCATTATCTTAATTAGCAACATGGGAAGGTGGCAGCGTGGGGGGGGGGGAAGGCAAAGGGGGCAGGTAGGAAGGCTGGGAAAGTGTGAGGTGCCAAATAACTCTGAGGCTGGGGCTGTGATTGTGGTTGGAGTTGGAAGCCATGCTGTTAATACAACCCTTACCCGTTTTGTGTGATTTCCTAGAGTTAAAACAACAACAACAAAACCCCAAACCTGGAAGTGTTTTGCAATTACCCAGTCCTGCAGGAAATTAACATTCTGTGGCATTTCCCAGTAAATGGTTGGTTTGCACACATGAGTGGAGGCAATTAGGTGGGAAGCGATGGAGCGCCGTGACTGGAGAGAGGATGAAGAAGGGTCAGGGTAGTCAGTGCTGGCTGGCAATGGCTGCAGGCTCCAGCTTTGGATGCCTTCTTCACGGTGGGCTGCTGGTTCCTCCAGGTCTTGCCAGTTTAAGGAGCAGCTCACCAGGCTGCAGCGAGGAGAGGAGCTGCAGAGAGTGTTTCCTGCTCTCTGTAGATGAGGAAGAGTGGCAAATGAAGAAGAATTTCTTTGCAATGAAGAGGAAAAGCAAAGTTGGTGCCTGGTCAGAGGAGTCATAGGGTGTCCTGCTGCTCCCCTGGGTTCACGTCCCAGCTGCAGGACACTGAACCAGTGCAGGTCTTCATCCCCCATCTGCTATGCGTGAGAGATGTTGAGATTGGAAGGTGTCCAGAGAAAGGCAACAAAGCTGGTGAGGGGCCTGGAGCACAGCCCTGTGAGGAGAGGCTAAGGGAGCTGGGGGTGTGCAGCCTGCAGAAGAGGAGGCTCAGGGCAGACCTCATTGCTGTCTGCTACTACCTGGAAGGTAGGCTGTACCCAGGTGGGGTTGGTCTCTTCTTCCAGGCACCCAGCAACAGAAGAAGGGGACACAGTCTCAAGTTGTGCCAGGGGAGGTCTAGGCTGGATGTTAGGAGGAAGTTGTTGGCAGAGAGAGTGATTGGCATTGGAATGGGCTGCCCAGGGAAGTGGTGGAGTCACCATCCCTGGAGGTGTTCAAGGAAAGCCTGTCTGGGGCACTTGGTGCCATGGTCTAGTTGATTGGCTAGGGCTGGGTGCTAGGTTTGGCTGGATGAGCTTGGAGGTCTCTTCCAACCTGGTTGATTCTATGACAGTCCTCTGCCCTCTCATGCACCCCAAGTTTTATTAAAAACCAAGGAAAAACGTTGGGTTTTTTTCCAGATTTGTTAAACTACTGAAACTTCTGATTCTATCAGGGTGTTGCTTTTTTTTCCCCCCCCTGCCTCATACCAGATAAGGACTGTGCTGGCTCCAAGCCCAGAGCTGAGGGTGGTGGAGAACGGGGAGGGGAAGCAGTCATCTCATGAATGTATGAAAGAGGAAAGTACATTTGTTAAGTTTCCTTCAAAGGAGATGTCTCGAAGTTTTATCTCTTCTTCTGCTACCCTCCCCCCTCTAATTTGCAATTGAGATCAGATTTTTATGTACAAAAATCTTTTTATAGCAAGAGATTTATTAATGGATATAATAGTCTATTAATATATTAATATCTACTTCTTAATACCTCTGTTAAAAAAATAAAGTATAACATTCTCTATTTTAAAACTCAGCAAAAAGGGCCAGGAGAAAAAAAGAAAGTAAGTCAGAATGGAATACAAGCTGGTTAGCAAAATGGTTCTGGGCTCTCAAATCCCCAAATCCCTCTGGACTACAGAGCTTCTTGGAGCAGGAATGATCTTCCCTCACTCAGTGTCCAAAGCTTGGGCTGAGGGCCAACTGCAGTAGAGTGAGCAGTGCCATGTGTGACATTGCCCTGCATGGGTTCATTTTAGGATGGCTTAGAGCAGTCTGCATTGCAGGAAACAGGTTTCCCAAGGAGGTTGTGGATGCTCCTTCCCTGCAAGTGTTCAAAGCCAATTTGGATGGGGCATTGAGTAACCTGGGCTAGTGCCAGGTGTCCCCGCACGTGGCAGGGTGGGGTTGGAACTAGATCATCTTTAAGATCATTTAATGCAAGGTCCTGCACTTGGGTTGGGGCAATCCCAAGCACTGATATAGAATCATAGAATCAACCAGGTTGGAAGAGAGCTCCAAGCTAATCCAGTCCAACCTAGCACCCAGCCCTGGCCAATCAACCAGACCATGGCACTAAGTGCCCCAGCCAGGCTTTTCTTGAACACTTCCAGTGATGGTGACTCCACCACCTCCCCAGGGACTGGCTTGGCAGCAGCCCTGGAGAGAGGGACCTGGAGGTGCTCGTGGATGAGAAACTCAGCATGAGCCAGCAGTGTGCACTTGCAACCCAGAGAGCCAACTAGAGCCTGGGCTGCATCAAGAGGAGTGTGATCAGCAGGGCGAGGGAGGTGATTCTCCCCCTCTACTCTGTGCTGGTGAGTCCCCACCTGGAGTACTGTGTCCATTTCTGGAGCTGCTGTCACAAGAAAGATCTGGAGATGCTGGAACATGTCCAGAGAAGGGCTGTGAGGGTGATCTGAGGGAGATGCTGTGGAGACAGACTGAGGGAGTTAGGACTGTTCAGTCTGGATAAAAGAAGGCTCCAAAGAGCCCTTATTGTGGCCTTCCAGTATCTGAAGGGGCCTACAGGGAAGCTGGTGAGGGACTTCTGAAGATGTCAGGTAGTGATAGGACTGAGGGGAATGAAGCAAAGCTGGAAGTGGGTAGACTTGGATTGGATGTTAGGAAGAAGTCCATTACCATACAGGTGGTGAGACACTGGAACATGTTGGCCAGGGAGGTCTCGAAGCCCCATCCCTGGAGGCCAGACTGGATGTGGCTCTGAGCAACCTTATCTAGTGTGAGGTGTCCCTGCCCACAGCAGTGGGATTGAAGCTGGATGAGCCTCAGGGTCCCTTCCAGATCTGACACTTATACGATCCCATGATCCCTTCCAAGCCAAACCTTTCCCTGATTCAATATGTATGTGGAGCTGTTGTAGAAATCTCTCCCAGCTCCATCACTTAGGCTTTGCTGTAATTACCTAATTTTATGCTAGTAAAGCTCTCTGCTTTCTGGAGCTTTAGTACCTTCAGGGCAGCACTGTTGAAAATCAGTCCACATCCCAGTTTCAGAGCAAGCACCGTTGCTTATTTCATGCTTGGGAAAGCAACAAACACCCATTATTTAGAGCTGGTGATAAACAGGGCTTCCACCATGTGGGAAACTTCCAGTCTTGGGATATCTATGCATGTCCAAAATAGGTCTGGAAAGTCAATTCCTTGAAATACTTCCTAGAATAGAAATTTCCCAAATATTGATCCAGTAACATCAACGTGAACTGATCGAAACTCAGGGGCTTGATGTGGGGGGAAACACTTGGACTGCTATTAAACTGCATCACACATCCCTGATGTTTATGTGCCATGTTATGGAGCTATAATGCAACAGAGCCAACGTCAGTGATTCCCAGGAGAGCAGCCTCCCTTCTGCCTGGAAAAGGTTAGCTACTTGGAAAACGCTGGGAGCAGTTGGTGGGAGGGCAGGGGGTGGGCCTCTCCTCAGTGAGGAGAAAGTTCTTCACTGAGAGAGTCATTGGACACTGGAATGGGCTGCCTGGGGAGGTGGTGGAGTCGCCGTCCCTGGAGCTGTTCAAGGCAGGACTGGACGTGGCACTTGGTGCCATGGTCTGGCCTTGAGCTCTGTGGTAAAGGGTTGGACTTGATGATCTGTGAGGTCTCTTCCAACCTTGGTGATACTGTGATACTGTGAGAAGACTTCAGCATCTGGGAAGAGTGGTCTGTGTCCTGCACGTGGCCATGGATGCATAGGTGAGGAGGTAAAAATCCCACTGCCCTTGACTTCTTATTGTGCCCAAACTTCTCCATTTAAGCCCCGATTGAGTGCGATGTGCTCCTGGGAAGCGCTTGGCTTGTGGCGGAGCAGTGCGCTTGGTGGAGCCGCTCCTGAGCTGCTCCACGGATTCCTCCTCTCTCCCAACCTCGGGGAGCATTTTAAGCAGTGATGATGTTGAGGGATCAATAACTTGCCCTCTGACTCTTGGATATCAAAGAGAGGGATGCTTAAAAACCTGTATTTCAAGATGAAATTCCGTTTCAGTCAATAGCTAGCCTGGGAAGCTCTGACAGAAGCTGCTGTTGCCTTCTCAGTCTTCTCCCTGCAGCTGTAGGAGAGCAGATGTTGTGTGAGGAGGGATGGTTGTAGCTCCAGGGATCAAAACTTTAAGCCAAACACTGAAGGTTGGGAGACTCAGGGAAGTCTCCTTTGCAGACCTTAAGCCTCATGACTCTATATTAAGAAGTTGCAAATCCAAGATGTGGAGCTGTGCAGCTCTCCCAACTATCCAACAACATCACAAGGTGTTGAGCCTGGTTTGGGGAGGAGCTGTTGCCCTTCTTCTGCCTCACTGGGGTCTGGCACAGCATCGAGTGGGGCTGCCAGGTACAGGGTGGGTATTGAGTGTCTGTGGGGTGCTGGAATATTGACTTAAGCCAAGAGCAGCTCTTCAGCATGTGGTTCAGTTGTGCCATTGGGGTCTTGCAAGGCCATATCTGAAGACCTAAAACATCTCAGTGAGGTTGAGGGCTTGTTTCCGAGGGCTCTGGGGTGCTTTGTCACCACCAGCTCCATCTGGATTCTCAGCCTCTGCCGCCAGATAACAGATTGCACAATCAAAGGAGCTTTGCAGTTTCTTATTCCTTGTGCTCAGGAATGTCCTCAGATGGTGGAGGTACCATCCAAGTGCAACCAGTAGAGGTGGAGACACACAACTAATGCATCTTGGGTACAGACTGTGGGTAGTTGCACTGATCCAAGCTTAGGACTGTGTTCTGGAAAATCCCTCCTGACCACTGAAGCTGGTGAGATGCTAATTTTGGTGCCTCGCCAAAAGTGTCTGGGGAAGGTATGGTTCTTCTGACTGTGCTGGGAGGCCCTTGAGGGCTGGAAGGAGCACTGATGTTTCCCATCTCCATTGCAATGTATTTTTACCCAAACCTGTCTCATGTTCTTTCAGATGATGACCTTTTTTTTTTTTTTTGGTGGTTGTAATTTTTAGGCTATTTAAGATATTTTCCCACTGCAATTTTTGCCAGCAGAGAGGAAAGAAAGGCTTTTGGTATGAATTGTTTTGTGGGAGATGTGCAAATGAAGAGGGGAGCTGTAAGGAGAGCTCATGGCTTTCAAAATAGAGCCTGGGGGTGGACAGGAGGGAGGTGTGTGTTGGGAACGTGTCATGTTCTTTACAAAGGTATGGTGACCTTCAGCAGTGTCCTTAAATCCTTGCTGGAGATGGAAGCTGCTTTTGTGGAGGCTGAAGAACTTCGTGTTTCCTCTGCCTCAGCTCGTTCCTGGGCTTGTTACGCTGCCGAAGGCTCTCACTATAGGCTGGGGTGAGACTGAGATCATAGCGTGGTGCCAAAGCTTGGGGTGGATCTCACCACCTCTGCCAAGCTGGAGAAGCAAAACGTGGTGACAAAGCTGTGAGCTCAGTAGTCCCAGTGGATTTATCTCCTGGAAACGGTGGCTGGGAGAGAAGGCAGCTTGGCAAGCTGTGCTCAAGGAGAGGATGGTCCCATCGCCTCTCGAGCTGCAGCCTGTTCGGCTGTCGCTGGGAGCAGCCTGTGCTCAGGCTCTGCTGCTGTGGCTGCACCGTGCAGGAGATGGGAGCAGTGTGTGGGCAGTGCTGGGAGCCACGGTTAGGTTGGCACATGCAGCTCGGGCAGGCAAGCAGAACAAAGCTGGGGTGCATAGGATAGAACAGTTGGAAGGGTTCTGCACCTGGGCCAGAACAGTCCTTGCTATCAGTACAGGCTGAGGGGATAGAGAGCAGCCCCTTTGGAAAAGGACTGGGAGGGTGCTGATGATGAGAAGCTGAACTTGAGCAGTCAACATGAATTTGCAGTCCAGAAGGCAAATCACATCCTGCATCAAAAGATGCATTGCCAGCAGATCCAGAGAGCTGATTCTGCCACTTTGCTCTGGTGAGACCTCACCTGGAGTACTGCATCCAGGTCTGGAGCCCTCAATACAGGAAGGACGTGGATCTCATGGACTGGGACCAGAGGAGGGCCACAAAGATGAATCAGGGGGTTGGAGCACCTCTGCTACAAGGACAGGCTGAGAGAGCTGGGGTTGTTCAGTCTAGAGAGGCTTCAGGGAGACCTGATAGCAGCCTGCCAGTGCCTGAAGGGGGCCTCTACGAAAGCTGGAAAGAGACTGTTTGCAGAAGCCTGCACTTGCAGGATGAGGGCAATGGCTTCAAAGTGTAAAAGAGCAGATTTAGTTCAGATGTTAAGAACAAGTTCTTTACTATCAGGGTGGTAGAACACTGGAACAGGTTGCTCAGGGAGGTGATTGAGTCTCCTTCCCTGGAGACATTCAAGATGAGGCTTGACAGGGCTCTGGGCAACCTGAGGATGCCCCTGCTGACTGCAGGGGGGTTGGACTAGATGACCTTTGGAGGTCCCTTCTAGCCCAGACCATTCTGTGACCTACAAGCATCTAGTCCAGCTGCCTGACCACTTCAGGATTAACCAAAAGTGAAAAGAAATTATTAGGGGTGTTGTGTGCACCATGGTAGCACAGTAGTGTGTTGCTGATTGTGGCTGCCCAGGCTCAGGTGGCTGACCGTGGAAAGTCCCCAGTTACAAAGCCTGGGTGGCAGTTGTGTCTCCTTTGTGGATGTGATGGACACCTCTGTAGTCAAGTGGGTCCAAGCAGCCTCGCTGAGCACTGTGCCCCATTATGTTATGGTCCACTGGTTTCTTCTTCTTCCCTTCTGTCACAGTTGGCAGTGCATGAAGGGTTCTTCCTTCATCCTTGACCCCTGCTGCTCACTCAGTTGAAGCCCAGCTACCTTTCATTCATCAGTGAGAGTTTTCTCTGTGCTGACCATGTCAAATTCCACTTGCTGAGACCATATCGACAAAGGGTTGGGGGTTTTGGTTGGTTTGTTTTTTCCTTCTTATTTTTTTTCCTTTCCTTCTTATTTTTTTTTCCTTTCCTTCTTATTTTTTTTCCTTTCCTCCTTCTTATGTTTTTTTTCCTTTCCTCCTTCTTATGTTTTTTTTCCTTTCCTCCTTCTTATGTTTTTTTCCTTTCCTCCTTCTTATGTTTTTTTCCTTTCCTCCTTCTTATGTTTTTTTCCTTTCCTCCTTCTTATGTTTTTTTCCTTTCCTCCTTCTTATGTTTTTTTACTTTCCTCCTTCTTATGTTTTTTTCCTTTCCTCCTTCTTATGTTTTTTTCCTTTCCTCCTTCTTATGTTTTTTTCCTTTCCTCCTTCTTATGTTTTTTTCCTTTCCTCCTTCTTATGTTTTTTTCCTTTCCTCCTTCTTATGTTTTTTTCCTTTCCTCCTTCTTATGTTTTTTTCCCCTTTGGTTCCCCCCCGCCCCCCCCCCACCTTTCTTTTTTTTCTTTTCTGTGTTTTTCTTTGCTTTCATTGCTCCAAAGTTTCAAGCTCAGGGGCATGGAGAGGCCAACAATGTGCTGGGGCACAGGAGCTGTGCAGAGCAGTGAGATGCAGCAGCTTTTTGCTCCCACTCCTAGAGTATTTGTAGCATCATCACAAATAGCCGGGGGCTACAAGAGCCCTCTCCCGCAAAGGTGCTGCTCTCCCCCTTCTTGTTGGCTTCCCCTCCTCTGACAAGCAGGAGCAGATGCCTCTGGGTGGATGTGCCAGGTGCAGTGCCCAGATGGGGTACGCTCACTGCAGCTCCCATTTCTCCCATCCAACAAGCAGAGACCATGGGAGAGCTGCGACCTTGCCGTGTTCCATCCCTAGCTAAAGGCAGGGCCCCCCACTCCTCCTCCTCCTCCCCCCCTCCTGCACTCTCCTTCTGGGCTGCTTTCAGTAAATAAGGCTCAGCCGTGCGGTTCCCCAGCTCCCTGCTCCACTTGCAGACGCTGTGCACCACGCAGCCCCGAGGTGCAGAGAGCTCACCATCTGTTCTGGGGAGGCCCTGCCACACTTGCTCCTGGGTGAAGGAGCTGCAGGGATGGGCTTCCCCCCGCAGACCCGGGGTGCTGAGCTGCACAGTGCTGCCTCAGCATCCTTCCCCGGCGCCTCAGAGGAGCCCTGCAAGAGGAAGGGGTTGGCTGTGTGCTGTCAAGGGTGGGACTAGATGCTCTTTGGAGACCTTTCTCTGCTTTTGATTTTATTTCTTCCCCTGTGATGCTGCTTGCTGAGGCATCCAGCACTGCAGGATCCATCTGCACCTGCCAGAAAGGCAGGGGGGTTGTAGCTTTGGGCTGTGGTGCCTGGGAGAGCCTGAGGTTGAATAATTGGAAGATGTAGTTGGTCCCTTAGGCCACCCTCTCTCTGCTGCTCTTCTGAAGCTGGGAAGCTTCAGT
This sequence comes from Pogoniulus pusillus, assembly GCF_015220805.1. Lineage (NCBI taxonomy): Eukaryota > Metazoa > Chordata > Aves > Piciformes > Lybiidae > Pogoniulus > Pogoniulus pusillus. The sequence goes on along the minus strand of NC_087298.1, from coordinate 4,904,955 downwards.
CCTGATACAGGCAGTGGGCTTGATCCTCACAGAATTGCAGCATGGTGGGGGTTGGAAGGGGCCTCTGGAGGTCATCCAGTCCAATCCCCCTGCTAAAGTGTAGTAATCCACTTTAGGTTCCCCAGGATCACATCCAGGCCAGTTTGGAGTCTCTCCAGAGAATGAGACTTCACAACCTCTCTGGATAGCCTGCTTCAGTACTGTCACCCTCAAAGTAAAGAGGTTTTTCTTTTCCAGCCCCTAGTGTGGCAGCTCTGGGTGGGTGGATACTTTCTCAAGCCTTCCTGCTGTGACTGTGGGCACGGGAAGCTGCTCTGCTCTTCTCCAGTGCTCCTTCTCCAAATGCCCCTGCAGATTCTGATATCCTCTCTGTAGCCTGTGTGGATAGAAAAGCACCTTGGGGATGGTCTAAAGGCTCCTGTCCCTGGGAGGGTTCTGAGGATATCACTTTGAGATCTGAGGAGAAGGAAAGTGGAGGACCCCATGGGTTGGTGTAGCACTGCCCATGGCACAGGGTGGCTGAGCTCTCCCTCCCTGTGGCATGGGTAGCTGTTGGAGGAGTCTGTTGCAGACTCTGCATTTAGGTCAAGTCCTTGTCTAGGATTACAAATGCCTCGTCCTGCATGACCAACTTCCCTTTTGTACCAAAATGGCTCTTGTGCCATGCTGTGAAGGGAATTGGAGTCCATGGTCTGGAGCACTTCCACACCCTGAGCTCACTGGGTGCCTGAGGAGCTCCATACAGATGTGATGTGTCTCTGGATGCAGGAGATGCAGGGGGGCTGCAAATCAGACTGAGGAGCTCCAAGGTGCTAACTCATCATTTATCCCAGTGGGATGCAGGGTGGCTATGGGGCTGGTGATCCCTCTGAGTTCCATATGGGCATGGGGAGCTTCAGGAGCTAACTGGATTGTGTTCTGCTAATGAGTTTATTCATGGAGCTGACAGAGGCCAAGCCATCTGTTAAACCTGGGAGACCTTTGTGGCCTGCACAACAAACCTTTGATCCTTAGTTCCACCTATGCTCACTGGGAGCGGTTTCATCATTCCCATGACCATGCCTGGAGGAGTTTTGGCATTACTGGGTGGAGGGGGCTGTGTGAGAGCAAGGAGAGGAGTTGCTTGGCAAGCTGTGATGTGTCGTGGGATGTTGCAGCTGCAAGCTGATTCCTCAGTTTGGCTGCTCCTGTCCACAATTTGAATCAGCCCCTGGAAGATCCCAAGGAATTCTGCTGGAGTTTGGATCATGTCTGGCTGTGCTGTCCATCATTCACCTTGCTCCCACCCCAACCTTGCCCATCACCTCATAATCCCAAACTTGCCTGCTGGAGATTACTGGGTCCCTCAATGGGATGCCAAGCCTGGGCTTCAGCTCTAAGCTCCTGGGGCAGAGTTAAGCCCAGTGTGAAGCCAGCTCAGTGCTGAGAGCCCTTCTGTGTTTTGAACCCTTCAAGCTGTAACCTGGATTAGGGCTTGATGCTTCCAAGTGCCCTGGCTGTAAATGAGGGAGGAGGGAAGGAATGATCCAGAATGCTGGACAGCAGAGTGAAAAAATGCAGTTTTTGCAGTCTCACAGTTTTCCACATTCTGTAGCTTTGGCAGTAGTTGGAAAGTGCTGGGATGGATCCCTTTGGGTGACCTCAGAGGGTGACTTCTGGCTCTGTCCTGCCTTGGCAATGAGGAGAGGGACTTGGGGGTGCTGGTGGACGAGAAGCTCAACAGGAGCCATCAGTGTGCACTTGCAGCCCAGAAAGCCAAGCAGAGCCTGGGCTGCAGCAGAAGTGTGGCCAGCAGGGCCAGGGAGGTGATTCTCCCCCTCTGCTGCGCTCTGCTGAGACCCCACCTGGAGTACTGCATCCAGTTCTGGAGCCCCTGGGACAAGAGGGATGTGGAGATGCTGGAGTGTGTCCAGAGCAGGGCTAGGAGGATGCTCAGAGGGCTGCAGCAGCTCTGCCGTGAGCACAGACTGAAGGAGTTGGGGCTGTGCAGGCTGGAGCAGAGGAGGCTCTGAGGTGACCTTCTTGTAGGGGGCCTACAAGAAAGCTGGGGAGGGACATTTTAGGCTGTCAGAGCCTGCCAGGACTGGGGGAATGGAGTGAAGCTGGAGATGGGAAGATTCAGAGTGGAGGTGAGTAGGAAGCTGTTGAGCAGGAGAGTGGTGAGAGGCTGGAATGGGTTGCCCAGGGAGGTGGTTGAGGCCCCATGGCTGGAGGTGTTTAAGGCCAGGCTGGCTGAGGCTGTGTGCAGCCTGCTCTAGGGTAGGGTGTCCCTGGGCATGGCAGGGGGGTTGGAACTGGCTGCTCCTTGTGGTCCCTTCCAACCCTGACTGCTTCTGTGATTCTATGATCTGAACCTGCAGTGGGTCCAGCTCAGGCTGTCCTTTGCAAGGAAGGAGTTGCATGGGCACTGGGGACATGGTGGCTCAGTCCTCTTTTAACCACAGTGCCTTTGCTGGTGTTGCAGCTCCCGAGGTGACGCAGGAGACAGTGGAGTCCCTGATGCAGAAGTTCAAGGAGAGCTTCCGCACCAACACACCCATTGAGATCGGGCAGCTCCAGCCTGCGCTGCGCAGCACCTCCGTGGGCAGACGGAAACGCCGGAGCCGGCCGCGAGGTAAGGCTGCCAGGGTCACCAGCTGCATCCCTGCCTTTGGCCATCTCCAGAGGAATTTGGCTGAGGAGGAAGACAAGGCCCTTCAGGGAACCATAGAGCTCCTCCGTGGTGAGGGGAGGAGAGGCAAAGCTCATGAAGCATTGCATGGTCTAGGGGAGGCGCCTGGGAGTGCCAGGTGGGGTTGGGCTCTTCTGCCAAGCAGCCAGCAACAGAAAAAGGGGACACAGTCTTAAGTTGTGCCCGGACAGGTCTAGACTGGATGTTAGCAGGAAGTTGTTGGCAGAGTGATTGGCATTGGAATGGGCTGCCCAGGGAGGTGGTGGAGTCTCTATCCCTGGAGGTGTTGAAGCAAAGCCTGGCTGGGGCACTTAGTGCCATGGTCTGTTGGTTGGACAGGGCTGGAAGCTAGGTTGATCTTGGAGGTCTCTTCCAACCTGGTTGATGTCTATGATCCCCACCCAAGGATGTCCTAGAATCAGAATCATTTAGGTTGGAAAAAATCTTCATGGTCATCAAGTCCAGCCAAGTCAACCCAACTCTAACAAGTTCACCACTAAGCCGTTTCCCCAGGCACCACATCTGCAAGACCTTTAAACACATCAAGGTGTGCTGCAAGTCCAGGGTCCCTGCCAGCTGCCTGGCTGACTGAGGTTGGGAGTGAAATATGCCTTCTTGGCAGGGTTTTATTTCAGAGGATGGGCTAAAGTTGATTCTGTCTGTAACTCACATCACTAGGACCTGTCTTATTTTCACTTTCCCAGTGCTTAAGGCTTTATTTTTGGGTACTTTTTTAGGCCCACACAGAGGGTGGGAGCAGCATTCATGTCTCTAAAGGCTGTACCATGGAAAAGTGTGCTGGGGGCTCCTAAGTTTGATTTGTAGCCTTGGTATGGTGGTTGCCTGAAAGGAGGAGGTTGACTGGAACAGTCCTGTGAGCAGGATTTGGTCCTTGTGTGGCCTCTCAGCGAGAGAAGTTGCCCTTCCTCTTGCTGTCATTGCTTGAAATGGTGCTGGCCAAAGCTGTGAGGAAAGTTTGGGTCCAGATTTCCATCTGGGGAAAAGGAGGAGGAAATGTTGGGGTCCCTCTAAGGTTGATGAGGTACCTTGCCTGTGGTCTGCCCAGTGCACTGTGGCTCTTTGTGGCAGTGCTGGGAGCAGGGAAATACTTTTAATTTACAGATGGTTTTGGTTTTCATTTATTTATGAGTCTGAAATGTGATCTTTTGTTCTGGATACATTTTTCTGCAGTACAGGCCTGGGGAGGGCTTTTCTTTTTTATTATTATTATAGCTCTGCCCATAAATTATTCATTTAGTGTGAAGAAAATGTTCTGACTCTTTAACTGGTTTAAATGATTTGGTTTGTTTTCTAGTGGTTGTTCAAACAGATATCTTTGGGTTTCAGTGGGTGGGTGGGGTGGGTGCTCTGAGGTCCACAGTGACAGTCTTGGTGGAGTTTCCCTGACTCCCTGCTCCAGCCTCTTTTTGCTTGTTTGTTTTATTTTTGTTTCACTTTTGAACAGCCTTAATGTAAGAGGCTTTACTGGTCACTAATGGAGCAAGTCAGTTAATCCTTACAGCCAAGCTTAGGAGGAGACACAATGCCTGGCTGCATGAGAGTGAAGTGTGGCTCTGAGCCAGCCTGGCTTGTCCTCCATCTCTGGGGACATGCACCCTTCATCTCCCACCTCCTCAGGCTTCCCCTGCCTCACTTCAACCCCTCATCTGCTCTGTACCAAGGCATGCCCCAGGGTAGGGCAAAATCTCAAGCTGCTCTGGTGCTATGGTGACTGCAGTGGTCCCAGAGGTGCTGCAGGGTGGTGGTGGTGGATGTCTAACTGCACCCCTGTGCTGTGGGGCTCAGCTCTGGTAGAATGGCTAGTGAAGGGCCAACTATACTGTTATCTAGAAAGGCTGAACCTTTAGATGATAGAATCATAGAAGGGTTTAGGTTGGAAGGGACCTCAAGATGATCCTTGAGGTCCCTTCCAAGCTGGCATTCTATGATTCTATGGCTGGAAGGGAAGGATTGCTTGGAAAGTGCCTCTGTGGCTGTTCAGTTGTCTGTGCCAGGAGCAGGATGGGTGCTGTCAGTGTCTATGCCCAGCCTACTGTGCTTTCCTTGAGTCTCTGCTCCTCCTGGCAGCTCCTCCAGAGATGGCTGCAGGTGCTGTCGGAGTTGGTGGGGAGATGTGTCTAGCCTTATTTGTCCAGTGCAACATGGGAGGGGGCTGACATTGAGTGTCTCTACCTCTTAGAGCCCTCACTGCCATACCTTAGAAAAGAAGATTTTTAGGTCCTAATCATGGAATCATTTAGTTAGAAGAGACCACTGAGATCAAGTCCAACTGTTTACTCAGCACTGCCACACACATTGCTCAGCATCCTCACATGGCTCCAACCTCCTTTCAGGGAGTTGTGGAGAGTGAGAAGGTATCCCCTCAGCCTGCTCTTACTCCAGACTGAATAGCTTCAGTTCCTTCAGTTGCTCCTCATCAGCCCTGCTCTCCAGACCCTTCATCAGCTTTGTTGACCTTCTCTGGACACACTCCAGCACCTCAATGTCCTTCTTGGAATGAGGGGCTCAATCATGAGAAATCAATAAGCAGCCCCCAAAACTGACACCAGTTCCTGTATCTGCAGTGGAGATCTCAATCTCTACAGCCCCATCCCATCCTTTTCCCCTTTTAAGTTGAATCTTTGTGCCCTAGTACATCCATTTCCCCTTTTAAGTTCAACCTGTGCCCTAGTCCATCCTTTTCCCCTTTTAAGTTGAATCTTTGTGCCCTAGTCCATCCTTTTCCCCTTTTAAGTTGAATCTTTGTGCCCCATCCATCCTTTTCCCCTTTTAAGTTGAATCTTTGTGCCCCATCCCATCTTTTTCTCCTTTTGAGATAAGTCTTTGTGCCTCAGTCCATCCTTTCCTTCTTTTAAGTTAAATCTTTGTGCCCCATTCCATCTTTTTCTGCTTCTAAGTGAAATCTCTGTGCTGCCCCATCCCATCCTTTTCCCTTATTAAATCTTTGTGCCCCATCCCATCCTTTTCCCTTATTAAATCTTTGTGCCCCATCCCATCCTTTTCCCTTATTAAATCTTTGTGCCTCATCCCATCCTTTTCCCTTTTTAAGCTGAATCTCTTTGTGCTGCCAAAGCCCATGGCCGGGGCCACAGGCACACCTTTCCCTGCACCTCTCCTGTGCTGGAGTCTTTGCTTTACAGCCTGCACTTAATTGTCCCTCCGGTGAGCGAGCAGTTGGAGTCCTATCAGACATTAAGGTTAAAGGCTGATATCACAACTCAGGATGTCTGCACTTTGCATCCAATTGCAAACACAAACCCTTCGCCTCATTAATCCTCTGCAATTGGCAGGGTTGTGGGGGGGGATATTTTTTCCCTCCCCCTAAATGCAATTGTCCGTTTGGGATGCATTTAATTCCTCCTAACGGCCTCCTGACAGCTCTGCTGATGGAGTTTGCATCCAGCTCTGTTCCTGGGTAGTGACAAGGTGGCCTGACGGATGCCTGTGTGTAATTATTGCCTTGCAGTTCGATTTAATTAATGCTTAACCTCATCAGAGCCCTGCAGCTGGAGCGCTCTCCCTGCAGGAACCGTGCACAGCCAAAGGGATCCTTTCTGTTATGTTCCCGCTGAGAGGGCTCTGAGTGCTGCTGTGGCAGAAGGAGGGGATAAACCGACCCAGAAAATCACCAATCTGACTCCCCTGCCCAACAGAAGCCAAAAGAAATGTGACCAGCGCGAGTGAGGTGATTCTGCCACTCTGCTTTGCTCTTGTGAAACCCCATCCTGAAGTACTGTGTCCAGTTCTGGGGCCCCCAAGGGCATGGAACTGCTGGATAGGGTCTAGAGGAGGCTGTGAAGATGATCAGAGGGCTGAAGAACCTCCCCTATGTGGACTGGTGAGACCCCATCTTAAGTACTGCATTCAGCTTTGGGCTCCCCAGTTTAAGAGGGACGGGGGTCTGCTGGAGAGAGTCCAGCAGAGGGCTGCAAAGATGATTAGGGGTCTGGAGCACTGCCTGGTGAGGAGAGGCTGAGAGACCTGGGGCTGCTTAGTCTGGAGAAGAGAAGACTGAGGGAGGATCTAATCAATGTTTCTAAATATCTGAGGGCTGGGGGTCAGGAGGGGGGGGACAGGCTCTGCTCACTTGCTCCCTGAGATAGGACAAGGAGCAGTGAATGAAAGCTGCAGCACAGGAGGTTCTAGCTCAACACAAGGGGGAACTTCTTTCCTGTAAGGGTCCCAGAGCACTGGAACAGGCTGCCCAAAGAGGTTGCAAAGTCTTCTCTGGAGACTTTGAAATCCTGTCTAGATGTGTTCCTGTGTGACCTGAGCTAGATTTTATGGCCCTGCTCTGGCAGGGGGATCGAACTCGATGATCTCTTCAGTTCCGTTCCAACCCCTGACATCCTGTGAGCCTGTAACAGGCTGAGAGAGTTGGGGCTGAGAAAGAAGGCTCGGGGGAGACGTTAGAGCAGCCTACCAGTACCTGAAGGGGGCCACAGGAAGGCTAGGGAGGGGCTTTTTACAAGGGCTTTATAGGATGAGGAGGAATTGATTGAAGCTTGAGGAGAGCAGATTTAGACTGGAGATTAGGAGGAAATTATTTCCAGCGAGGGTGGTGAGACACTGGCACAGGTCACCCAGGAAGGTTGTGGCTGCTCCCACCCTGGAGGTGTTTGGGGCCAGTTTGGGTGGAATCTTGAGCAACCTGGGCTAGTGGGAGGTGTCCCTGCCCATGGCAGGAGGTTGGAACTGGATCTTTAATGTCCCTTATAACCCAAACCATTCTCTGAGTCTGAAATGTGGGCTAAGCTTTGCCTTTCTTTGCTTCCCTGCACTAAGTGCTTTTAAACTGCTGCCTATTGCTCGTCATTAAATCTGATTCTGGGCTAAGTGTTTCTAACAGCTCTGGGAAAGGTCAGATTTTGCCAAGAAGATTGACTTGAAAAAAAAGTATATAAATAAACCAACCTCACACCACCCTCTGCACTTCACCTACCATATATATAACTTTATTTTGTCTAATGCCTTTTTCATACAAACTTTCTCCCCAAACACTTTGATCGAGTGAAGCACATTTAGAGCTTATAAATAATGGAGGCAGAGTGGGGATGGTTAAGAGCTGAGGTGCAGGAAGGGTGGGCTGCAAGGAGGAGATCTCCACTGAGGGCTGACAGTATGGCAGGGAAGGATGCTGTGTTTGAGAGAGTCTGCATTTCTGCTTCCCAAAATGCAGCCAGGCTGGTACCTGGAGCATCCTGACCTGGCTGAATCAGAGCAGAGCTCAAAGTGGGAAATGATACAGGGAGAGGGGTGCAGGATGTGGGTTGGAGTCATGGACCACCCACTCCAAGGGCTGAAGGGCTGACAGTATGGCAGGGAAGGATGCTGTGTTTGAGAGGGTCTGCATTTACTGCTTCCCAAAATGCAGCCAGGCTGGTACCTGGAGCATCCTGACCTGGCTGCATCAGAGTGCAGCTCAAACTGGGAAATGATACAGGGAGAGGGATGCAGGATGCGGGTTGGACTTGTGGATCACTCTACACACCCACTCCAAGGGCTGAAGGGCCTGGGGGGATGTAGGGGTGCAAGAGTAGAGGGATGGCCCTGGGGGGTGGCTGGGTTGTGCAGAGAGAGGGACTGGTGCCCTCTCCTGGGGTAGGCCTTTAAAAGCACTCTGGCTTTGAGAATTACTAAGGGACGAGCAGATCCTTCTGTCTGTTTGTCATGGCTGCAGCCTCTTGTCTTTTAGAGGTCTTGGCTGTGCTAGAAGTTACCCAAAGTCATCCAGGGGGTGGGGAGGAGAATGTGGTTGGCTAGGCTCTCCCATGGCCTTTGCTTTTACAGGACACTTTTGCTTCTCATTGCTCTGCTCATCTGTCCTGTGATGCCCGTGAAACATTACACTTTGCTGATGAGGCTTTCTTTGGGGTTCATCTGGGAGCATTTATTCATTTAGAGGCTGCCCAGAGGGGCTGTGGAGTCTCTTTCTGTGGAGACTTTCAAAAGCTACCTGATGAATTCCTGTGCAACCTGATCTAGGGAAACCTGCTTTAGCAGGTGCATTGGACTAGAGGAATCTCCACAGGTCCCTTCCAACCCCCACCCTGCTGGGATTCAATTATTCTGTGATCCAGGTCAAAATCCCTTGAGCTGCTCACTAGGTGAGCTCTTCACAGGTGTGCAAAGGCTGCCAGCTGGGATCAGGGTGATCCCAGTTTTCCATGATGGAAGCCATGGGGCCGTTCTCTGGTGGTTGCCCCATCTGCCCAGGTGTGATTTCTGGGATGTGGGCAGAAAGCAAAGGGAAGATCAATGAGGAGAAAGCACTTCCAGCAGCTGAAGCCAGTGTGTGTGTGTACCTGTCCCTGACACAACAGCAAACCAGAGCAGAGCATTTTGTCTGCAAAGGGCTTTGCTTTCCTTTCCCATTTTTGCACTGACTGGATCCATTTCACAAGGAAATGTTTGCCTATTTTATTTTCCTCCCTACAACTACATCTCTTTTCTCTTTCATTTGGCTTTTCAGTTGACTGGGGCTCTACTTTGGGGATAAATTAATTAAGCTGCAGATTTCCACTTAGCTAATTGTCCAGCTCTGCATCACCCTGCCAGCCCTTGGTGGACAGACCTTACTGCAGTGCTAGGAGTGTGGGGAGGAAACTCCTTATCTGGGCTTACTGGGGAGCCTGGGAGGAGAGGGGCTTGTGGAATACCAGGAGACTGTCACACAAGGCAGGCAAATGTGGAGGTGGAGAGAACCAAACACAGCCAAGCAGGGAGGATGTGGGTCTTTAGTACTGTGCTTTGTGCAGGGTTTGTCCCTTTTTCTGGAGAAGAGGGAGGCAAAAAATGCTTCTGCTTTGACAGTGTCACTGTGCCTGTGGGGAAGGGGGATGAGCAGAGACAGCTGTCACCCAGGGTGGCACTGCTGGGGACAAATAGGAGCTCTCACAGAATGCTTTAGATGAGAAGGGACCTCAAAGGTCACCTAGTCCAAACCTCTGCAGTCAGCAGGGACACCTGCAACTAGAGCAGTTTGCTCAGACCCCCAGACAACCTGACCTGGAATGGTTCCAGGGATGGGACATCTCCACCTCTCTGGGTAGCCAGGGCCAGGATCTCATCGTCCTCAGGATCAAAAATTCCTTCCTTCTCTCAACTCTGAATCTCCCTCTTCTAGTTCAAACCATCACCCCTTATCCTGTCACATCAGACCCCGCTCAAAACTCTGTCCCCTTCCTTCTTACTGACCTCTTTAAGTCCTGAAAGGCCACAAGAGGGTCTCCTTGGAACCTTTTCTTCTTCAGGCTGAACAATGCCAACTCTTTCACCCTGGCCTCACAGCAGAGGGGTTCCAACACTTGTATCATTGTTGTGTCCCAGTTCTATTATAAGATCTCACTTGGATTAAGTATCTCTTGATACTTCTTAAGTAACTCCTGTTACTTCTTTCTCTATTTTTACTCCTTTTTAATCCAACAGTTGTTGCTGAGATGCTCTGTAACCATTTTGGCTTTGGTTAGAGCTTCAAATATCAGATTTTCTTTCTTTCCCCTCTCCTTTTAATGACAAACCCCACACCTTTAACAAAAAAAAATCCCATACGCAATTAGCTAACAAAATCTCTTTGGTGATGACAGAACCTCTCTAACTCCTCCTGAATTTCATTTCCTTGCTCCCCATTTAGCATTTACTGCTCCCACATTAATTGCACCATGAGCAGAGGTGGTAGCCTTGGCACCCTGCCTTGCTCCCTGTTGAATTAACACTGAGTGCCCTGCCCCGACGCTGGGCTGAGCTGTGGATGTATTTGAAGGGATTAACGAGCTTGTAAATCTGCAAACAGGATTAGAAGTGAGAGGATCTTCCTTGAGCTCCCCTTCCGTGCCTGCACTCCCTCCTCCTGCCCCACCGCCTGGAACAGGAGGAGGGAACACAGGTGAGAAGGGGAAGCTTTTTCCCTCCAACTCCTGTGTAACAGAAGTAAACTGGATGTAAAGGGGGTGTAGCTCCTTGAGGAAGCTGCTGTAGAGATTTGCCAGTGCACTGCTGTTTGACTTTCCTCTCACATTTAAGCATCTAGAGAGCAAAGCTTGGGAGGAGCTGAGGGAACTGGGGTTGTTCAGCCTGCAGGAAAGGAGGCTGAGGGGAGAGCTTCTCCCTCTCTATAGCTCCCTGAAGAAGATTGGAGTGAGGTGGGGGGGTTGGTCTCTGCTAGGGATAAAACAAGAGGAAATGGCCTCAAGCTGCATCAGGGGAGGTTTAAGCTGAACATTAGGACGAATTTCTCCACTGAAATGGTTGTCAAGCATTGGAACAGGCTGCCCAGGGAGGTGGTGGAGTCACCATCCCTGCAGGTGTTTAAAAGCCACACAGGTGGGGTGCTTGGGGATAAGGCTGAGTGGTTGGACTTGATGATTTTGAAGGTCTTTTCCAGCTTTGATGATTCTGATTCAGTTCTGCTTTGTGATCAGTCATGGAGATCAGGATCTTTTCCCTGTTACTTGGTGGGTTTCTGTCTTTTGGTTTTGTTTTTTAAGAGGAAAGGAATGCTGCCAGTGTTGCTTGAGGTTAGTTGGGGGCTCCTCCTGTTCATCTCCAGGGTGCTGCCTGTGTGTGCTTTCTGCTGTGAGCATCTTTGGCCACATCATAGGCATCCCCAGCCCTGCTGTGGGCACCCCTCAGCCCCATACCTCTCAGTACTGTTGGAACTGGTGCAGGAGGTATTGTCCCAAGTGTAAGCATCACTCAGGGCTGCTTCAGCAAGATGTTGGGGCCAGTTCAACGTGACATCAGGTCCAGGATGGGATCAGCTGAGGATCAGCATTGCTGCATCCTTACAGGCTGGCTCCTCGAGCCCTAAAACCAGCACCAGGATACATTCCAGCATCCTCGATAACGTGAAGGGATAAAAGCACATCCCTGGCAGCTGTTTCTTTGCCCTAGGCTCATGTTTCCAGGCTGACCTCTGCCACCACGTGTTGGGTCAGAGGAGACGTTTCCGCTGCGGGCTGGGGGGGCCAGCGCTGGGTCTCCCAACTGCTGTATTTATACATCCTGCGTAGTGCTGGGTAATCAGAAAATGCAATATCGCTGTCACCAGCTCTCCCAAGACATCCAGCCTGAGTAATTTAACATGTCAGCACCATCCATCACCGAGATGCAGCCTGCAAACTAAGGCAGAGCGGCCAGAGGGGGCTGGGCTGGTGGCTGCTGGAGCAGCTGCTGCCTGTGCGGCTGCCCACTGCCTGCCTGGTCGCCTCTGCTGGCTGCAAGAGTGGAGCTTACTCCAGAGGTTTCTGCCTCTGGCCACCCCCAGCCTTCTGCCTGCACAAGGGGGACCAAGTCTGGCTCATGGAATCACAGAGTTTCTTTTGGTTGGAAAAGCTCTCTAAGGTCATTGAGTCCAACCAACAAGCCAGCACCACCATGCCTGTTAAACCATGTCTCCAGGTGCCAGGTCTGCACATTTTTGGGACACCTCCAGGGATGGTGACACCTCCACCTCCCTGGGCAGCCTGTTCCAATGCCTGACCACCCCTGCAGAAAAGCTTTTCCTAATCTCCGACCTAAACCTGCCCTGGTGCAACTTGAGGCTGCTTCCTCTTGTCCTGTCTCTTAATAGTAGGGGGAAAAGACCAACCCTCACCTCACTGCAGCCTCCTTTAAGGGAGTTGTAGGAAGCAAGGAGGTCTCCTCTCAGCCTTCCCTTCTCCAGGCTGAACAACTCCAGTTCTCTAAACTGCTCCTCATAAGACTTCTCCTCAGGGAGGGTGGCAGAGGGACATGCCATGCCCTGCCTGTGCGAGCAGTGTCCAAGTCCTTCCCCCAAGGAGAGGAGATTCCTCTGCTGAGCCTCCGGGGTGATAAGTCTCCCCTATCTGATGTCTGTCTCCCAGACCTGGGCATTGCCAGGAACAAAAGGGAAGCCCTTGCTTGATGGGAGAAGGGGACGTAGAGCAGAGCTGCAGCCCTGGCTGCTTGCCCAAGGGTCTGCATTAGAAGCTGAAGTTAATTAAGATTTTCCTCACTGATGAGAATAAGCTTCATTGGTTTTACCACTCTGCTGTGCCCTTCAAAACCACAGTCTCTGAGTGTGTGTATATCATGATAGTGGCTGTTGGTTGTGATATGGGGTCTGAAAAAGGCTGGTTGTGGGTTATGGTTTGGGGGTGTGAGCCTGTAAACTTCCAGACCCCCTGTCCAGGCAACTAAACGTCTGTGCAGCTTTGCATCTGTGTGCAAGCACCGACCTCTCCTGCAGCATTCAGGAGGACAAGAGCTGATAGAACCTCTTCCTAACCCCTGCTGAGACACCCCCAGGGGCACTGCCTGGCCAGTTCAGGGCATGGAGAGGGCAGGAGCCACGTGCTGAGCTCCTGGTGTCCCTCTGGCTCTGCCAGGCACCTCTCATCCCTGTGATTAAGGATTTTAGAGGGCAGAAGATGCTGCTCATTTTCTGTTCTCCTGCCAAGAAGTGAGGAAATTGTGCTTCTGCCTAGAATAAAGGGGATTTTAAAAACAGTAAAATATTTTAATGGCAGTTTAAAGGGCCACTGTCAACCCCCAGAGGCCTCTTTGCTTTAAACACTGCAAGGATTGAAGGACTTCTGCCAGTTACAGGCTGCACTGATTTTTAAGCATCCACAGTGGCTCTGGCAGGTGAAGTGAGCAGTGCTTCTCCAGCATCCTGAGCTCCTCCAGCCCCAGGAGGAAGATGCTGTCTGAACTTTGGGCCAGCCCTGCTCCTTCCTATGGCTATCAGTGCCAGTCACTGCAGAGGTGTGGCTACTTGGCATTCACTCTCTCTCCCTAAAGAGAGCTTGTAGTGAGGTGGGTGTGGGTCTCTTCCCCTAAGTAATAAGTGATAGAATGAGGGGAAATGACCTTAAATTGCACCAGGGGAGGTTTAGCCTGGACAGTAGGGGAAAAAAAATCACTGAAAGAGTTGTCAGGTATTGGAACAGGCTGTCCAGGGAGGTGGTGGAGTCACCATCCCTGGAAGTGTTTAAAAGCTGTGTAGATGTGGTGTGTGGGGATATGGCTTGGTAGAGCTGGGTTAATGGTTAGACTCAGTGACCCTTGAAGGTCTTTTCCAACCAAAATAATGCTTTGGTGAACTGGCAGAGTGGAAAGGCCAAAGTGGGTGCTGAGAGGAGGAAGCCATGCAGCAGGGTTCTGAGTGTCCCCTCAGTACCCTTCCCTGTGTACTGCTGTCTCTGCTGGGTTTGCTTTGAATCCAGCTCCTCACGTTGCCATACTTACCACAGATGTCCCTGGGGAGAGCAGCTCCAGAGATTGTCTCCATAAACACAGTGCAATGTGTTTGTCAAATACATCCATGGAATGCTTTGTGCTGGAAGGAGCCTTTCAAAGTCATCCAGTCCTAACCTCCTACAGTCAGCAGGGTCATCTGCAACTGCTCAGAGCCCCAAGCAAGCTGACCTGGAATGGTTCCAGGGGTGGGACATTTACCACTTCTCTGGGCAACTTGTGCCAGTATTTCACCATCTTAAGTGTCTACTTCCAGGGGGGTAGAAAGCAGCTTCTTGCCTTCACAGCATGATTGGCCCCATGGGTTTTTGATTCTTGACAAGGGCAGTAAGGAACCAGTGAACTCACGAGTGTCAGAAGTCTCTGGTTGCTTCTGGTGACCCCAGGCAGAGCCCCTGGGCTGGGAGCTCTGCCTGCTGGCCAAATCCAGCAGCTCTTCTACGGAGCTGCCAGCTGCCCCCTCTGCTTCTGTGCGTCTCAGCTGTCAGGGCTGATGTTTTCCTCTCTGTTGCTTGCAGGTGGGATCGGCTTTGGACGTGCCAAAGGGAACTCTGGCTCAGAGGCAGACGATGAAACCCAGCTAACCTTCTACACCGAGCAGTACCGCAGCCGGAGGCGCAGCAAAGGTACAGAATGGCTCTGGCACCACTGAGGCACGTGGGTGTAAGGGGGGAAAAATGGTTGAGCACCTTGACTGTTTCCTTGGGTGATGCTGCCTGAGTCTAGGTAAGGACAGCAGTAACCCTCTGTAGTGGTAAGGATGGCCTCAGATGTTCTGTTTGTGTGATGCAGCAAAGGTACAGAATGGCACTGGCACCACTGAGGCACATGGGTGTAAGGGGGGAAAAATGGTTGAGCACCTTGAGTGTTTCTTTGGGTGATGCTGCCTGAGTCTAGGTAAGGACATCAGTAGCCCTCTGTAGCGGTAAGGATGGCCTCAGATGTTCTGTTTGTGTGATGCAGCACCATACAGCAGCCACAAGTGGCATTTTCTGGTGATATTGCTGAGGTTCTGGGTTTTGTTGATAGTTCCTAGTGTCAGATACATTGCACATCCTGTGGCCCTTCCCTAGAGCTGCACTGGCAGGTGGTGATGTCCCTCATCGTCCTGGCACTAGGTGCAGCTGGCAGGGATGGGCACCTTGGCAGTTCCTTGCTCCAGCCTCCTGCTCTCTACCTTTATTTGCCATGCAAAGCATCTGTCTAGCAGAAATTTTCCAGCCTTCCTCTGAGCACAAAGGCAATTAAAAGGAACAAATTCAAGATGAGGGCTGGGGCAGGGATTTGTAGCCTGGGATCCCTTCAGGCTTTTTTAATGACTTAGAGGAGCTGAGAAACTGAAATACCCACAGTGTGAAATTAGTGTCCACGTTTTCGGTCACGTTGTGCTGAATCATTTTTGTCAAGGACCCTCACAGAATCATGGAATGCACTGGGTTGGAAGGGACCCAGAGGTCATCTAGTCCAATCCTTCTGCACTCAGCAGGAACATCCCCAAGTAGATCAGGTTGCTCAGAGCCACATCAAGTTTGAACTTGAATGTCTCCGAGGATGAGGCCTCTGCCACCTCCCTGGATAACCTGTTCCAGTGTTCCACCTCTCTCATAGTAAAGATATTCCTCCTAAAGGTCAATCTAAGTCTACCCTGATGTAGTTAAAGCTGTTGCTCCTTCTCCTTGTGAATAATCCCTCCACAGCTTTCTTGTAGCCCTCTTCAGGTACTGGAAGGTTGCTATAAAGTCTCCTCAGAGCCTTCTCTTTTCCAGGCTGACAGTCTCAGCTCTCTCAGCCTATCTTTGTAAGAGAGGTGCTCTAGGAGAGGTACTCCAGCCCTCCAATCATCTCTCTGGCCTTCCTCTGGACCCTCTCCATCAGCTTCATGTCCTTATGTTGAGGGCTCCAGAGCTGGACACAGTACTCCTTCAGCCTAGGCTGTTTTGTGGAGGACATAACAAACCTCAGTGCTGCTCCTGCTGCATTTGAAAAATCACTGTCAGCAAAGAACAACCTGGGGAAGCAATTGAAAAGCTACACCATGGGTCTGCTCCTTCCATTTGTTTTCTGCCTTAATCTGGGCATGGGCAAAGAGCAGCACACCAGAAGAATGCCTGCTCCTGCCACAGCACATCTGGCCCAGTTTGTGTCAGTAATCAGGAGCTGCAGTAAAAGCTGCCAGAATCTTTATTTGGATGTGGAATCACCTGAGTGCTTTTGATCAGCTTGGTGATTCCACATGGGAATAAACACAGGCATGCACAGGGCTGCAGTGTGTTTGTTCTTGCTGGAAGGCAGGGGATTCAGGCTTTGTTTTTCCTCTTTTTCACGTGGTTTAGAGCTATAAGGAATTCTCACCAAGTTTAGAAAGAGCTGTTGGTGAAAAGCAGGGAGAGAATTTGTGAGTGAGTTACCTGTTGCAGTATGAACGCAGATGGGGTAAGGGAAAATGGTGTGAGAGGGGGAAGGAATGATGTGTGACATTGGCTGTGATGGAAACAAGCACAGAGTCCCAGCATGCTGGAGGTTGGAAGGGACCTCTGGGGATCATCCAGTCTAACCTATTTGCTAAAGCAGGCTCTCCCACAGCAGGTTGCCCAGGACCCCGATGTCCTGGTGGGTTTGGAATCTCTCCAGAGTAGGAGATTCCACAGCCTCTCTGGGCAGCCTGCTCCAGGACCCTCACAGCAAAGAAGTTTCTCCTCATGTTCAGGTGAAACCCTTTGAATTCTAGTTTGTTCCTCTTGCTCCCTGTGCTGTCACTGGCACCACTGGAAAGAGTCTGGCCCCTTCCTCTTGCCCCCCACCATTTAGCTCTTGATGAACAATAATCAGACCCCCTCTTAGGCTGTTCAACAGTCTCTGGGCTCTCAGTCTTTCATCCTCACAGAGAAGCTGCAATCACTTCAGTGTCTTTGTAGCCACTGTTGGAGTCTCTCTGGTAGTTCCCTGTCTCTGTTGAACTGGGAAGACCAGAACTGGACACTATACTCCAGATGTGGCCTGTCCAGGGCAGAGTAAAAGGCAAGGAGAACCTCCCTTGACTTTCTGACAGCCTGAGGTACCACTGACCTTCTTTGTCAGTGCTGGCTCGTGAGGAGCTTGCTGTCCACCAGCACTTGCAGGTTCTTCTCCATGGAGCTGCTTTTCAGCAGGTCAGTCCCTGACCTGTACTGGTGCAGGGGTTTATTCCTCTCCAGCTGCAGGACTTTACACTTGCCCTTATTGACCTTCATGAGGTTCACCTCTGCCCAGCTCTCCAGCCTCTTTAGGTTTCACTGCATGGCAGCAGAGCTTGGTGGGGTGTCAGCCACTCCTCCCAGTTTTGTGCCACCGGCAAACATGCTGAGGGTTCACTCCATCCAGGCCATTGATGAAGCTGGTGAACTAGACTGGACCCAGCAGTGACCCCTGGGGTGCAGCACTGGCCACAAACCTCCAGTTGGACTCTGCACAACCCTCTGAGCTCTGTCCTTCACCCAGCTCTCAAACCACCTCACTGTCCGCTGCTCTAACACACATTTCATAGAATCACAGAATCAGACTGGACCACAAGGATCAGCTAGTTCCAACCCCCCTGCCATGGGCTGGGACACCCTGCCCTAGGTCAGGCTAGCCTAAGCTTTCCCCAGGGACAAAAACAATGATCCTGAGAAGTCATTGGTGCAGGGGGAAAACATCCCCAGGTGCTGAAGCAGTTTTTATTCAAGGAGTTGCTCTGAAATTCCAGCTGGGTATGAAAGTCCTTCAGCACTTTGCAAAAGTCATGGAAGTTTGGGGATTTTTTTTCAGCTACCTCGAGGGAAAGGGAAAACAATGCACGAGCAAGGTGTGGAAAACTGTATTTTGATGAAAAGCAGAGAAACTTCTGCTTTCCCACTGCCTCAGCACCCTTCTGACTGCTCTCTGCGCACGCCCGTGCCGGCTGTTGCCTACAAAGGCAATTTTATTGACATATGCTTTGGCTTTGGGTTGTTTGTTTAAGCTTCCTTGTAGGGCAGCTATAAAAAGACTGGATAAATGGGAAGAATTCCTTTCTTTTCCTTTGAATGAGCTGTTGTTCACCTGGGCAGCTTTGATGGCTGGGTTTGAAGGGAATTCAGAAGGAAGAGCTGCTCCGCGCGGCTGGCAAGCGCCGGCTGTTAGATCTGCGTCGGCCTTTGAGCGCTGCTGTGAGATCCTGGATGCTCATGTTTGGTGGTGGCTGACCAGGGGGATTGTCTTGCAGAAGGTGCCCATTGTGTTTCTCCTCTCTAGCTACGTTTTGCTATCTCTGCGTCCTTGAAAAGGAGCTTTCCATTATCGTTTCATTGACTCTCCTCTCCCTCGTGGAAGCAAAGCAATAGCTTAGTGGGAAGCCGCAGATCCAAACTCATAATTACCAGTTCAGCAAAGATCCATAATTGGATGAGATCATAACTCTAATAGAGAGGGAGGCCTCGTCAGATATGCTTAATTCTAACAATGATGTCCCCTGCATCGATTTCACCGTGGTTCTGTGTCACTGAAGGTGCCATGAGACAGTTATGAGGTCCAAGGAGAGAAGTCGCTCAGGGTTTCTCTCCTTGAATCAGTTTTTACAGGATTGAGCCTAATTACTGCTATTGTCAAGGCATTGATCCCAGCCCATGCAATGGGAAGTTTCCACTTAGGTGGCTTGTAGGCTGATTTGACTCTGATGAAGCCAGCTGGTTAAGTGGTTGTGGGCTTTGTGTGTCTCCTGTAGAAGAAAGATCACAGGATTCATAGTGCCTCGGCAAGGTGCGTTAGAGGGACGTTCCCATAGCTGAGTATTTCAGCCTGCAGGAGAGGAGACTTAGAGGAGAAGCACAGAATTGTTTAGGCTGGAAGAGACAAAGCTTTAAGATCATTGAGTTCAACCAGCAAACCTGCACTGCCAGGGTTTAGGTTGGAAAGGACCTCAAAGATCATCCAGTTCCAACCCCCTGCCATAGACAGGGACACCTCCCACTAGAACAGGTTGCTCAAGGTCTCATCCAACCTGGCCTTGAACACCTCCCTGGGCAACCTGTGTCAGTGTCTCGCCACCCTCACTGTAAAGAACCTCTTCCTAACATCCCATTTAAATCTCCTGGGCCAGGCTTTGATAAGCCTTTTGGAGGAGAAATTGTTCCTCATGGCTGACTTAAACTGGGTAATTCAGGCCAGGAGGGTTACAGCCTGGTTTTTATTCCTCCCCACACCAGTGGACACAGCATGCTTTGTTTGGAGGGCTGAGTTTATTACCAAGGAGACAAAACCCAAAGAGTGGAATTGATTTGTTCTAAGGACACCAGCATGCTAAGAAGGAAAACCTGTGAGCACTTTTCATAACTTAAGTGCCTCCAATCAGGGTAGGGTCAGGCTCTGCTCCCAGGCAACTTGTAACAGGACAGAACAGGAGGGCATGGTCTGAAGCTTGGATGTAGGAAGCACTTCCTCAGGGAAGGGGGATTAGGCACTGGAATGGAGTGCCCAGGTGGGTGGTGGAGTCACCATCCCTGCAGGTCTTTAAGGAAAGATTGGATGTGGCACTTGGTGGCAGGGTTTAGCTGATGTCCTGCTGTTAGGTTATAGGCTGGACTTGATGATCTCAGAGGTCTTTTCCAGCCTGAATGATCCTGTGATTGAGCGAGGGAGAGCTTGTTCTGATAGCTGAGGAGCAGCAGACCTGTTGATGTCTGGATTTTAGTGCTGGAATACATGAAGAAATTTATATGATCAGGTCAGGCACAGAAGCAGGGACAGCCAAGGCACTGGCTTCTGTGGTCACAGCACACATCTTTGTGGCTTTTAGGTCTGTGAGATCCTCTTACACTTTTCATCCTCTGGCTTTGGAAAGCCTCCAGAGAGGGTAGAGGTGCAGAGAGTGTAGGAAATAATCAGAGACTTCCCTGTGCCAGCTTGGTCCTCGTCTGCCATTGTGCTCAATGCCCTTGCTGGGATTAGAGCTGAGAGAGGCACTGCTGGTCTCTGTTGTCTCTGGGGAGCTGGCTTATGCCATGAAGTCCTCTGTTCATAACCTTCTTTAGAGAGGTGTCCCCTGGAGCAAAGCTGGAGATGAGTAGATTCAGACTGGACATGAGGAGGAAGTTCTGCTTGAGAGTGGTGAGGGCCTGGAATGGGTTGCTCAGGGAGGTGGTTGAAGCCCCATCTCTGGAGGTGTTTAAGGCCAGGCTGGATGAGGCTGTGTGCAGCCTGCTCTAGGGTAGGATGCCCCTGCCCATAGCAGGGGGGTTGGAACTGGCTGCTCCTTGTGGTCCCTTCCAACCCTGACTGATTCTGTGATTCTTTGCCACAGCCCTGTGCCCACACCAGCCATCAGTCCTCTGCTGCCTTTTGGTGGGTCACAGTGACCTCCATTCTGAATGTCAGTGCCAATGGCAAGGCTGCTTGGGGAGCTTGGACTTATCCTACTTTTCCAAGTGAAACAAGTCCTGAGAGACACCCTGTGGAGCTCCACGCTGGGAGGCTGTAGGGACAGACATGGTTGGTTTGCTCCTTCCTGCTCACCCTCATTGCTGACTCCACAAGACTTGCCAGAAAGAAGTTTTTTCTTGCAGCCTGTTCATGACAGGTTTGTCTGCTTGCTTTGAGGGCTGTCTTTCCCCTTTCCCACTCCCCTGGGAGAGCTGGGAAGCATGGGAATCTCCTCACATGCTGGCTGCAGTACACAGATGGCTCCTGGCTCTGAGGCTGTCGGTCATCACACCTCTCAGCAGTGCTAAAGTCTGTGACAGGGAACCTGCCACTGCTGCAGAGATGCTAACCCATCTCCCCAGCTGCCCACCACAGGTGATATCAACCCTTGATACTTACTCAGTTCCTCTCTTCTCCTGAGATGTGTCCAGTCAGATCCCTCTTGGTGTTCTACTGGAAAATATCAGTAGCAAAATAAGTCCCAAAGCAGGGAGGCAGAGCCCTGTGCACTTACTTTGCTTGGAATCATAGAGTTGTTTTAGCTGGAAAAGGCATCTCCTGTCATCAAGTCCAACCACCAACCCAACGCCCTGGCCACTAAACCATGTCCCAAAGTACCCTGTCTAGATGTGTATTGAATGTCTCCAGGGATGGTGACTCTACCACCTCCCTGGGCAGTCTGTTCCAATGTCCATAAATTGTTCCTAGTACCCAGTCTCCACTGGCACAATTTCAGGCCATTTCCTCTTGTTCTACCACTTGATACTAGGGAGAAGAGACCACCACCCACCTTATTACTGCTCCTGCCCCATCCCTTTTACTCTCAGGGTGGTGGTTGTGTCCTGCCCAGCAGAAGATATTCATCTTCATGTCTGACTTTGCATCCCCAAGTTCCCCAGGTCCCATGCAGTGCTTGCCTTGTGGCTAATTCACAGAGAGGAAGATGAGAGGGCAGTAAAAAAGCAGTATGTGAAGTCCAAGGCTGTGGCACATTCCCTGCAGTGGTGTGGTGAGTCCCAAACTCTATGCTGCCTGTTTTGTCACAGGCTTGGTGAGGCTAATGAGCTCCTCTGGCCCACTGGTGGGGAGCAAGGAGACATGAGTGAGCCTCTCCCATCTCCCTCTGCTTCCTCAGGACACAGAAACATTCCTGCTATTTTAAAGCCCTTTCTGGGAGGTCTGCAAAGGGTAAGTGAAGGGTAAAGTGGCATTACATCTGCAGGGCAAATGCTGGGCTGCTGCATGGCTTGGGGGCAACTGGAGCAGGGAAAGTGCCAAGGTCCTGCTGAGACCCTCTGAGAAGCTGGGCATCCTGACAACCTGTTGACCTTAAACCCCTGGAATACCTCTGCCCCTTCCTACCACACATTCAATTTCTGAGCCCCTGGGACCTGCAGTGGGTCCCCACAGCTACTGCAAGCCCCTGGGGCCGATCTTGCTTCCCACAGCCAGATTGAAAGTTCAGGTACAGAAAGCTGCTGGAAACGCAGATGCAAAGCAGAGCCCTGGGTGCAAGCACCAAGTGATGCTGTTGAAACAATTGGGATCTGTCATCAAATGCCAAGTATGAGGGAAAGCTTCTTCGGTGTGAAGGTGCTGGAGCCCCGGAGCAGGCTGCCCAGAGAGCTTTTGAAGTCTTCTCTGGAGAGATTCCAAACCTGCCTCGGCATTGTGAACCTGGGCAACCTGCTGTGGATGACTCTGCTCACAGCCCTGCGTTGGACTAGATGACCTAGAGAGGAGGAGACTAAGGGGGGACCTCAGTGATGTTTATAAATATATAGGGGGGTGAGTGACAAGAGGATGGAGGCAGCCTCTTCTCATTGATGCCCAGTGACAGGACAAGGGGCGCTGGGTGGAAGTTAAGGCATAGGAGGTTCCTTGTGAACCTGAGGAGGATGTTCTTCCCCATGAGGGTGACAGAGCACTGGCACAGGCTGCCCAGGGAGGTTGTGGAGTCTTCCTCTCTGGAGATATTCAAGAACCATCTGGATGTGTTCCAGTGTGATCTGCTCAGGCAGGGGGACTGGACCAGATGATCTTTGGAGGTCTCTTCCAGCCCCTGACATTCTATGATTCTATGACCTCCAGAGGTCCTTTCCAACCCCTACTGTTCTGTAACTCTGTCCTCAGGCAGCTGCTGCTCTTCAAGGAGGCTCTGGTGTCGTCTTCAGCCCAAACTTGACCTCTCTGAGCCCAGACTTCCTTGGGTCTGGGGTCACTTCAACCCTCTTGACATCACCTCTGTTGCAGCCTGTTAAAAGGGAAATGCCTCACTCTATTTTCATTGATAGCTTTCATTTAAGTGCTTCTTTCCCATCCCAGCAACCTGCTGCCTTCCTAAGAGAGGTTCCTATCACCCCAGAGTGAGCAGGACGTGATTTTGGGTGGCTCCTTGCCTGGGGCCTCCATGAACAATTCAGGCAGCAGTTTCTCTGGCACGTGGTGCTGGTTTAGGCAAATGAGCAGGGTCCAATTCTGCAGCTTGGCTCAGTGTCAGCCGCGTGTGCGCTCTGCTGCCTGGCCAAGTCTTCAGAGGGCTGTTAGAGAAATGAGAAGCTGAGCTTTGATCTGCCTCTGTATTTGGTGTTTAAAACAAGGTCTTTTATAAGGGAGTGTTAGATATTCGGAGTCTGTTGCATGTGAGGAAGCTTCTCTTTGATCCTCTCCTGTCTCCGGAGGCAGCAGACACTTATTATTTCATGGGGAACTAAACGAAACGCAGAAGGAAATCTGGGTGCCTCTCTCCATGCTCTGCCAGTCCCCCTCTGGCCTTGCTGGGGCTGAGCAAACACTGTGGGTAGTGTTGTCCCATCTTTGCCATGCTTCTTGGGCAATGACTCCTGTGGGTCTGCTCTGGGTTGAGCTCGCTGAGCCAGCAGCCTTCAGACTGGGGGAGATGCCGCTGGGAATGGAATGGGAGATAAAAGGCGATAAAGTAAACGTGCTGATTGCTGATTTGGGTTGCTTGCAAGAGGGAGTAATGGATCTGTCTGTGCCCTGTGTTGTCTGTGCTCAGGGAGCATTCTCCCTTCCTGCTGGTGCTGGTAGCCCCATCCTGTCTCCTCCTTGTGTGCTCAGATGGCTGTGCCCCAGCTTCCCCAGGAAGGGGACACACAGGCACTTGCCCAGGGACTGACAGAGAGGTCAGTGCTGGTGTCTGAAGTGCACCTGACTTGTTCATGGCATGTGGGAATGTTCTGCTATCTGTGAGGTCAGGGAAAAGCACCCCAGAGGGGAGAACCATGGTGCCATGTGGCTTGAACATCCCCACCTCTCTGAGGATGAAATACCTCCATAATACAAGTCTCACCTTTATGTGCCAGAGCACCAGGGTACATCCATTTCCAGACCTCTGCAGTGTCCCAGAGCTGCAGTGCTGCTGAGGGATCCTTTTCCTTTCCAGCTTCTTTCAGCTATCAGGAGCTCTGTCACAGGTGATGGCTTTCCAGCAAGCAAACAAATGTGGTGCTTTTGCATGATGACTTCTTTTGCTCACAGAGCAAACAGGCACTGCATCAGCAAATAAAACCCACCCAGAGCCCCTCTCCATCCCTGTTAGATTCCAGTTGTGCAGGAAAACTGGAATGGGGATTTGGTCTGTAAGTCACTGAAGCATAAAGAGTGGTTTGGGTAGGAAGGGACCCTCAAAGGTCATCTTGTCCAACCCGTCTGTCAGTCAGCAGGGACACCTCCAAACTAGATCAGGCTGTCCAGGATTGCATCAAGTCTGGCCTCAAATGTCTCCAGAGTTAGGGCCTCAATCACATCCCTGAGCAACCTGTTCCAGTATTTCACCACTGTTAGAGTAAACAACTTCCTCCTGATGTCACAGAATCAAAGAATGGTTTAGGTTAGAAGAGACTTCAAAGATCATCCATCTCCAACCCCCTGCCATAGGCAGGGACACTTCCCACTAGAACAGGTCGCTCAAGGCTTCATCCAACCTGGCCTTGGACACCCTAAGGGAGGGAGCATCCACAACTTCCCTGGACAACCTGTGCCAGTTTCTTGCCACCCTAACTTGAAAGAATCTTTTCCTAACATCCAGTTTCAATCTCCCCTCTGCCAGTTTTAAACCATTCCTCCTCATTCTGTCATTATAAGACCTTGTCAATAGTCCCTCCCCAGCCTTCTTGTAGCCCCCTTCAGATACTAGAAGGCTACTACAAGATCTCCTCAGAGCCTTCTCTTCTCCAGGCTGCAGAGCCCCAACTCTTGTAGCTGTCCTCATAACAGAGCTGCTGCAGCTCTCTGAGCATCTTGGTGGCCTCCTCTGGACCAACCTAAATCTCCCCTGCTCCAGTTTGAAACCATTACCTCTCCTCCTATCACTGCAAGCCCTTCTAAGCAGTCCCTCCCCAGCCTTCCTGTAGGTCCCTTTTAGATACTGAAATCCAACTTCTCCTGCTCCAGCTGGGAGCCGAAACCTCTCACAGGATGTTAGGGGTTGGAAGGGACCCAAGGAGATCATCGAGTCCTGTCATATCAAGGCTGTGCTGAGCATCAGCACCAAAAGGCATCTTCATTTCCCAGGCATCCCCAACCCCTTGCCCTCCTCCTGCTCCCCTCCAGCAGGCTGTTTGTGTTGGGCTTCCTGGGAAAGAAGAGGCTCGTTACCATGCGGCGGGCGACAGCCCAGCGATTAGTGGAATTTGTTACCCACATGCTCTGACCAAAATTAAATTAAAAGTGCTGCTTTGCTGTCAAGATAAGGGCCAAGCTGGAGAGATAATTTTTCACTCTCAAACACTCAATTACTCGCTGAGGCTGTATCAGATACCAGCAGAAAATAAATAAATAAGGCGGGGGAGTTCACGCTGCCTGCAGGAACAGCTGTAAACGCTGTTATCTCCGGCGTGGCCCCGCCAAGTTCAGCTGCCTGAGGATGCTGTGGACCTTTCTGCTCCCCAGCTCCTGTGTGGCAGCTGCCTTCCCACAGCAATCCCTCTCCCCAAAAGCTCAGTGCCCCTGGGCATGGGGGTGTGTGCACCTCCATACCTATAGCCACCATCGATGCTCCCGCCCTGGAGGTGCTCAAGGCAAGGCTGGATGAGGACTTGAATAGTCTGGGCTAGTAGAAGGTGTCCCTGTCCATGGAGGGGATGGTTGAACCTGGATGATCTTTAAAGTACTTTCCATGGATGCCCCCTCCCTGGAAGTGTTCAAGGCCAGGCTGGATGAGGACTTGAGTAGCCTGAGCTAATAGGAGGTGTCCCTGTTCATGGTGGGGATGGTTGAACCTGGATGATCTTTAAAGTACTTTCCATGGATGCCCCCTCCCTGGAAGTGTTCAAGGCCAGGCTGGATGAGGACTTGAGTAGCCTGAGCTAGTAGAAGGTGTCCCTGTCCATGGAGGGGATAGTTGAACCTGGATAATCTAATCTTTAAGGTACTTTCCATGGATGCCCCTTCCCTGCAGGTGCTGAAGGCCAGGCTGGGTGAGGACCTGAGTAGCTTGGGCTAGTAGAAGGTGTCCTTGTCCATGGAGGGGCTGGTTGAACCTGGATGATCTTTAAGGTCCTTTCCAACCCAAACCATTCTGTGATATTAATCACATCCCCTTTCAACCTTCCAGAAGGAAGGGAAAGATGATTTGCTTGTTTCTGCACAAGCGGATAGGAGATCCCAGCCCAATTCCCAGTTGCCAGGCAGGAGCTCAGCTCTGCTTGCTGGGTGGCAGTGGGAAAGCAGGGCATGGATGGATAATGTTGCTGGAGATGAGGTCCAGCAGCGACAGGTGCTGGGAGATCTCCTACCAGGTCCTGAGCCCTCCCTGGCAGCCTGGCTTCTATCACTGCACTCTCCCAGTCTCCAAAATCAATTCAGCTGTCTGGCCAAGCCATCTCTTGCCGAGCACAATCCTCCCTGGGCTGTGACTCAACAGGAGCTATTTCATAGATAATGATTACTTCTTTTGCTCTCTTCTTTTTTTCTTTCCTGTAGGAATAATGTTTTTGTTACACTGTATTGAAAATTGCTTTCCCTCCTCCTTAAAATGAAGCCTTCCACTCAGATTTGCCTTTGTGTTTGTACATTGTAAAATTGGGACTCATTTGGAGTTTAAAACAAAAAAAAAAAGAAAAGAAGAAGGAGGAAAAGAAAAAAAAAAGGATCCAGGCCTTAATTCTGAGAGAAGTGCTTCCATCGATTTGTGTGAGAGAAAATTCCAGTGCAGGCAATCTCTGCCTTCAGATATGTAACTGTTTCTTTAATGTGATTTTATCTGGACCAATTCAGTGCTGAGAACATGAAAGCCAAACTGACTTCATTGATTTTAATTGTCCGTGCCCAGAGAAATGCAAAACTCGTAGCAGCGCCAGCAGAGCGAATTGGGTTTGCACAAATCCTACCCTCCTTGCTGTGCTGGGGGAGGGCTGAGACATGGCAGCAGGAGAATCAGCCAGAGGTGACCCTGCTCGGAGGAGAACTGGGGCTGAAGGAGTTGTCTCTGGGGATGTGATGTGGCTAGGGCTGGTCGCTGAGGTGGCAGCGGAGCTAGAGATGATGACCCTGGTGGTATTACGGCTGGAGTTAGGGATGGAGTTGATTGGTACGGGGCTGGAGGTGGTGATCCTCGTGGTGATGAAAACTAGAGGTGGTGACCTCTGGTGGTCATGATTATGGAGATGGTAACCCTGGTGATGACAGAGCTGGAGGTGTGACCCTGGTGGTGATGAGGCTGATGGTGAGGGGGCTGGAGATGATGATCCTAGTGGTGACGGAGTCTGGTGGGTCAGTAGTGTCCAGCATATCAAATTGTGCCATCTCAGTCATCTCTGTTTCCTCCCTCCCCTTTGCTACCTCTTCCTTGCCCAGCCCTCAGGACTTTTCCTTTCTGCTTCCCTGTATCCTCCTCCTGGCTGAGATTTGCTGGCAACGTCTTCCCGTGAGCTGCAGGCTCAGCGCTTCAGAGCAAAGGGAGAGCACCAGAGGCAGCTGTATAAATAGGCAGTAAATACATTTGTTCCCTACATGAGGCATTAGAACACCAGGAACACATAAAGAGCTGAAGCTCAGGCTGCTGAAGGAGCAGGAGGGCTGAGGGCAGTAGGCTGTGGTGCACACTGGAGCCCAACAACTCAACCCTTCACTTTTCCACAGGGTCCAGCAGCCTGCCCCCAAACTCCCTGCAGTGACCTTGCCACCCCTCGGCATCTTCCTCTCCCTGATGCACAGCCCAGGGCTGCCTTTGCAGCAGCCCCCCCAGTGCCATCCTGGAGCCTGGGCTAATTGCTAGTGGATAATTCATAGCTGTTAATGGTGTTAATCTGATTCTGCCTGTGCTTAGTGAGATCAAATCCTCTGCAAATCCAGGCGTGTCTGATCTCACTGCTGCTGCATGGCTCAGCTGTATTCCCTCCTCCCTTCCCCCTGTCCCTTAGTGCCTTTTGGAGGTGAGAGGAGACTCCCCAGGGTTCTCCCCTGGTATGGAGGGAGCAAAACCACCACTTCAGAGGCTATAGAGGCAGCCTCATGCCTGAGCACTAACCCAGTTCTAGGCTGTAGATGTGAACATCTCCACTGAGGATTTGTCTAAGGCAGTGATAGAGAAGGTGTCTGCTTGAGGAGAGGCTGAGGGCAGGTGCTGAAGAGAGGATAGACAATTAAATGTCTGCTCATGATCTCACCTCACTGCTCAGGTGCTGCTGGGGGGGTTCATTGCTTCAACATCCCTCCCCTTCTGAGGGAGGTGGCTGAGAGTGGTTCACAAAGCCTTGGTGAGGACCATGATGCAGAAAAGCTGTGTCTGGATACAATGAGGATGTCCCATCCCATCCCTTGTGTCTGATGTACTGCAGAAGGAGGCACCATCCTGACATGGAAAGGATGGGGAGGCCCTGGCACAAGGCTGGGCGTGGTGGTGAGCAGCACTATTCCCTGGCACAGAGGTGCTCCATGTCAAGAGCCACCTGCCAACACCACTGCTCCTTTTAATTGGCTTTTGATCTGATTTGACATGATCTGCTTGTAAAGCACCTTGAGATGCTTCTGTGTGTGAGGGTGTCCTGGAAACGCTCTTGCACTGCCTTAATGAGCCTCTGCTGGAACATAAAGAAGGATCATTAGGAGCATCCAACTCCTCCAACAGGCCTTCTGCTGGGAGCAGTGTGGGGATGCCACAGGTGCAGGGCGAGCTGCAGTGGGCTCACTGCTCCCTGGGCATGCTGTGGGTGCCGCTCAGCCCGCGCCGGGTGCCTCTGCACGTGACGTGGCGTGGCACAGCACGAGGAGGTGGCACTGGTGGCTCCAGCACGCGTTGCTAAGCAGTCGAGGCACTCACTGTTCTCCTGCTTGGTTTCCCCCAGCCCTGTCTTCCTAGGGTGGTAGAAAACACAGTTTAATATCCGAGTAGCCACCAAAGGTTCAGCACTCTGCTGTTATCTCTGGGGGAGAGCAAAGCACTTGGCACTTACCACCCACATATGGCTAACACCACGGGCTGTGTGCTGACAAAGATGGGGGTAATTAAAGTTTATTTTTGTTTGGGGTTTATAGACTAATCTCCCAAGCATCTATTTATGAGCCTGATTTAGCAACGTCACATTACCAAGAGCATGGGATGTTTGTGTTGCCTGTATATCCACACGTGTTCTGAACATACCCTTCCTCTTCCTCCCCCTTCCTAAATCCAAGCAGCACTGCCAATATTAAAAAGAAATGAGCTTGGGATGTTGTTGTTTGGGGGGGGGGGGGGGTGTGTCTTGGTTATGTTTATTTTATATCCCTCTTTGTCCTTTAGGTGGGCAAGGGAAGGTGTACAAAGCAGCAAGTAATTACCTGCAGAAGGAAATGATATTTCAAAGGAGACACGGTGCATTTGGAGGGGCTGCTTGCAGAGTGTTTACACCACTGCCTTTGAATTTATCTTCATCTTGCAGCAGGTGCAGAAATCATCAGGGGAATGTGGTGCTTTGCAAGCTGTTCTGGAGCTGTCTGCAGAGGGACCTGCATCTTCCCCAGGAGGTCGGAGCTGGGCTAATTGGCACCATTGCTTAAGGGAGAGAAAAGAGTCCTGGGTGGGAGAGGTGGTGGTGGCAGGAGCCCCTCTGACTGCAGCTTTGGCTGCTCCTCTTCTCTTCCAGCCTCATTAAGCTGTTGTTATGGGATCAGTAGCAGGAAGCATCTTGGTTGTGATTCTGCCCTAACCCAGAGCAGTTGACTTTTCCTTTCTGCTTCTCTCCTTTTCTCTCACAGAGTGAGGAGAAACACCTTTTTCTCCCTGTTCAAAAGGAAGAATTTCTTCCTGTTCTTTATCTTCATCCTTTGTCGTGCCCACTGCGATGTCCGCTCCTTGTCTGCAGGGTCCCTGAGTCTGCCTCTCTTGGGCCATCATTTTCTCCCCCACAAACAAGTCAGCTAAGCAGTCAGACACCCCTTCTCACTGTTGCAACCATCCAAGATGCACAGAAACAACTTTAATTAAAACTAGACAGAGGTCATCTTAGTATATGAAGGATTTGTTAGGGTAGAGGAATTGGGGGAGTGAGTTTGGTCCCATCAGTGCCTGGTCACCACCTTCCTCTTGGGCTTTTCAGCCCACAAGACCCAAATGAAGCCTTGTGTTGGGTGCTGAGGTTCCTGAAGCTTCTGAGTCTCATCAAATGTCTATGAAGGTCTTGCATTTGCCCCCCAAGCTTCCTTCTCTTGGTAAAGAAAGCTGACACCAGTTTGTGCACCTGGGCTTGCAAACCTGCCCTTTAAGCACT
This sequence comes from Pogoniulus pusillus, assembly GCF_015220805.1. Taxonomy (NCBI): domain Eukaryota; kingdom Metazoa; phylum Chordata; class Aves; order Piciformes; family Lybiidae; genus Pogoniulus; species Pogoniulus pusillus. The sequence goes on along the minus strand of NC_087298.1, from coordinate 4,874,919 downwards.
TCCCTGAAAGCCCAGAGGTGAGAAGGAGAGGAGAGAAATAGCAGGTTTCAGACAGGTAGAGCTCCAGTTCATGGTGTTGTGGCTTATGTGGTGTAGCCTGAGTTACTGGGCTGGGTTTGGATCTCCTCCTCAGATCAAGGAAGGAATGGATTGGTTTGTCTTGCCCTGAACAGGAGCATGAGGCACGCTGAGCCTCCTGAAGTTGGTTTGGTTATCAGTGGTTTGCTAAGAACACATTTGCTTGTGGTTCTAATGGCCTGGCATGAAGCTGTTTATCTCCAAATGGGTGTTCTGCACCCCAGCAGAGTGCTTTTGCTGGAGCATCAGTGGTTTGAAGAGCAGGCAATGGGATGGAATAACAGGAGCCATGGCCTTCCCTCTGGAGTACCAGGGGAGGATCTACTTATCCAGCAGCCTCCCTTTAAACCTGGCAGCAAACTGCTCACGAGCAATAAAGAGCTGAGCTGGAAATCCAATTTCTGCTCAAGCAGAAGACCTCTTGTTTTGGGTCAGTTGGTTAAAGCCAGCAGCAGGCAATTCCAGAGGTCAGCAATTAGCACTGTGATGGAAAGAAGTAAGAAGTTAGTTAGAGGAGACTTCGTAGCACATTGTGCATTTCCTTGGGCAGCCAAGCTCCAGCTCCTTGAGCTGCGGTGGGTTTGTTGCTGTTTCCAACTCCTGTGCCCTTTTCTCAAGCACAGGAAAGAAGCCCTATGGGCTGATAGGAGCTCCTGATTTCTTCCAGCTCCACTCTGGCTGAAGAGGGGTGAGAACTGCCATCACACCTGTGAGCCAGGCCCTTTGTGAAAGGGGATAATGCTCCTTGAAATCAGAAGGGATTTGGGATTTAATATTTGCAAAGCACTTTAAAACTCTGGATTGAAACGTGATTTGTAATGGTAAGATGCAGTGTTCTCTGGGCTATGGTGTACTTGGCTGTGTCCAATTACCCTGATGGAGCTTTTCCTGCCTTGGTTTTTTTTTTTCTTTTTAAAACCTTTTTTTTTTAATGACTATTTTTGCACTCATGTTGTAACTTCAGGCAAGGGCTGGGATTGTGGCAGGCACAGTATGCTCCGAGAGAGGATGAGTTTGCCTCCCAAGGAGGTGCTAAAGTGTTCTGATGATGTGAGTAGAGACTGAGGAGGATAACCCAAAAAAAAAAAAGGGGGGAGGGGATTACAAGGTGAAGAGTGCAGGAGATGAGTGATAAAGCTGTGAAATAGGGGTGGGAAGGTTGTTTAGGTGATGCATGAATAAGGAATGTAAAAGATGCTTCATTAAATAATCTATTTGCATACAAGAAGGCTGTGAATGTGCTGGAGTGTGTCCAGAGCAGGGCCAGGAGGATGCTCAGAGGGCTGCAGCAGCTCTGCTGTGAGCACAGACTGAAAGAGTTGGGGCTGTGCAGGCTGGAGCAGAGGAGGCTCCCAGGTGACCTTCTTGTGGCCTTCCAGGATCTGAAGTGGGCTACAAAAAAGCTGGGGAGGGACTTTTTAGGCTGTCAGGGAGTGCCAGGAGTGGGGGGAATGGAGCAAAGCTGGAGGTGGGGAGATTCAGGCTGGATGTGAGGAGGAAGTTGTTGAGCATGAGAGTGGTGAGAGGCTAAAATGGGTTGCCCAGGGAGGTGGTTGATGCTCCTTGGCTGGAGGGCTGGATGAGGCTGTGTGCAGCCTGCTCCTAGGGTAGGGTGTCCCTGGGCATGGCAGGGGGGTTGGAACTGCCTAATCCTTGTGCTCCCTTCCAACCCTGCTGATTCTATGATCCTGTTGGTCACAGTGATGGAGCTATTTTTGTAGAATTGTAGAACCTTAGCATGGTTTGGGTTGGAAGGGACATTTAAAGATCATTTAGTCCTGCTGAATCCAGGGGGTTTGGGACATCTTCCTCTAGATCAGATTATTCAGAGCCCCAAATGACCTGACCTGGAATCTTTCCACAGATGGGACATCTACCACCTCTTTGGGCAGCCTGGGTCACTGTCTCACCATCCTCAGTCTCAGTTATTTCTTCCTTTTCTCTAGTCTGAATCTCCCACTTTTAGTTTCAAACCACCCCCCCGTGTCCTGTCACAGCAGGCCTTGCTAAAAAAGCCTGTCCTCAGCTTCCTTCTCAGCCTCTGTAAGTACTGAAAGGCTGCAATAAAGTCTCTTTAGGGACCTCTCCCAGCAGATCAGCTGCTTGTCCTGTCCTGCAAATGCTGGTTGCAGTATCCATTGTGCAGGCTCTATCCTTTTTGGCAGGAGATGCTTTGATGGAACATGTTGCCCTGCCTGGAAAACACAGGTCATGCCGAGCAGGAGCTCTCTGCCCTGGCACCAGCATCTCTGCCAGCAGCTTTGGTCAAAGGTACACCTTGCTGGGGGTGTGCAAGTGCCAACTTGCTGGGTCTATTTCCTGTTCAATTTTCAAACTGCTGCTCTTTAAGTCTCACTCTGCTGATGAGATGGTGAGGGCTAGGGAGCAAAGGCTGGATTGACTTCCAAAAATAAATAACTGTTCCCACTTGAATCCTGATCAGGGATGTGCTCAGGTCTGCCAAGAGCTCGGTCAGCTCAGCCACACCATAACAGACTGTGCAGTGACTGAGGTTAATTGCTGAGCTGTGCCCTCTCCTTGGCATTGCCATGGTGTCCAAATGGCTTCTAATCCGCATTCCAAACACCAGAGAAAGTGCTCTGCAAGGTGTGCTCTTGGCCACAACAGCCCCAAACAGTGCTACAGACTAGGAACAGAGTGACTGCAGAGCAGCCAGGAAGAAAGGGACCTGGGGGTGCTGGTAGATAGTAGCTGAACATGAGCCAGCACTGGTGAGGCCACACCTTGAGTACTGTGTCCAGTTCTGGGCTCCTCAGTTCAAGATAGATATTGAGGTGCTGGAAGGTGACCAGAGAAGGGCAGCAAGGCTGGTGAGGGTCCTGGAGCACAGCCCTGTGAGGAGAGGCTGAGGGCGCTGGGGGTGTGCAGCCTGCAGAAGAGGAGGCTCAGGGGTGACCTCATTGCTGGCTACAACTACCTGAAGGGAGCTTGTAGCCAGATGGGGTTACTCTCTTCTCAAGTTGTGCCAGGACAGGTCTAGGCTGGATGTTAGAAGGAAGTTGTTGGCATAGAGAGTGATTGACATTGGAATGGGCTGCCCAGGGAGGTGGTGGAGTCTCCATCCCTGGAAGTGTTGAAGCAAAGCCTGGCTGGGGCACTTAGTGCCATGGTCTGGTTGATTGGCTAGGGCTGGGTGCTAGGTTGGACTGGATGATCTTGGAGGTCTCTTCCAACCTGCTTGATTCTATGATCTGTGAAGATGTCTTGTCCTTAGCTTTGAGCAGAGCAGTGTGTGAGTGCAAGGTGCTGGGCTGTGTGGCCATGGTGGGCACAGTGCAGTTGGAGCAGTGATGGGGCACCCCCTGTGTCTGGAGAGGCTGAAGGTGGAGGGGCTGAGGATGTAGACTGTCAAGTCTGCTCCTTTCCTGGACAGTGGGGACCTGTTGATAGGGTAGGGATGTCATGGGGACAGTTTCTCCTAGTCATCTCCTTCAGTGGAGGATGCCTCATCTGGAGGCCTGTGCCCCAATCCCTAGGGCAACCAGACCTCTCCTGCTGACTCTGCATTGCCCAGCTTCATCCTCTTCCCTGTGGAATTTGGGGCTGTTCTGTCCCACCCAACTGTTGTTGGCACTGATTCAGTCATCTTAGCACTGCAATGAAATGCAGGAGGGTTTTGTGGTGGGTTTGTACCTGCCTCTTTACACCTGCAGGTGCTTGAGCTCCCCATTGGCTTGTTGGTCTTTATGTAATGTTTCAGAAACCAGCCAGGTAAGATAGAAATCACCAACCCAGCCTGAGAGAGTGTGCAGGTTAGAACAGAGCTATGGGGTGATGGGATCACAATAACCTCATGGGATTATTCCTTGCTGCAGTCATCCTTTAGCCCTGGTGGCCTTCAAGACAAGGGATGGCAAACTGAGTCTGACCAGCACAGGGTGTGGGTGGCCTCTGAGGATCAGGCAGGCTGGGTGCCTGCTTTTGGCAGCTGACTTTCATGTGTTGGAGTGTGCAGAGATACTTTGTGGGATATGCCATGAGCTGCTGTGCTTGCTGAAATCAACCTTGTTCTGTGCTATCTGCTGCCCATCAAGAGCAGCTGCTTCTATAGATCATTTTGGTGTTGGGGCTGCCCCCTCTGTGCTGGCTGAATCTTTACATATGATGAGTACCTGTGATTTACATATGATGATTAGGGAGCTGGAGCACTGCCTGGCGAGGAGAGGCTGAGGGACCTGGGATGTTTTAGTTTGGAGAAGATTGAGAGGGGATTTAATACTTGTTTATAAATCTCTGAGGGCTGGGAGTCAGGAGGGGAGGGACAGGCTCTGCTCACTTGCTCCCTGGGATAGGACAGGGAGCAGTGGATGGAAGCTGCAGCACAGGAGGTTCCACCTTAACACAAGGGGGAACTTTGCTCTAAGGGTCCCAGAGCACTGGCACAGGCTCCCCAGAGAGGTTATGGAGTCTCCTTCCCTAGCAACTTTCAAGACCTGTCTGGATGTGTTCCTGTGTGCCCTGAGCTAGATTGGATGGTCCTGCTGTGGCAGGAGGGTTGGACTGGATGATCTCTTTGGGTCCCTTCCAACCCCTAACATCCTGTGAAGCTGTGACATTGTGTAAATAATTGGCACTTGTGGGTGCTGTGCAGCATTCACAGGTGTAGATTTTTCCTGGGGTTCAGGCAAAGTCAACGGTGACACAGTCCAGGCAGCCCTCAGGTTTGCTTTAACTCTTTATTATGAGCTGATAAGTTTGCAAAGTAAGCCAAGGTTTTGCTGTTCAGGGGCTGGTGGAGGTGGTGAACAGCTCCAGGGAGCAGGGGCTCCTGAGAGAGGGTTGGTGCAGGATTCCAGGCAGGTTTTCTCCTCACCCCCTAGGAAAAAGTAATCCCTCAGATGGATGTACCTCAGTGAATGGATCAGCAGGATGGATAACAAACGAGCCAAAGAAGGTGTGCAGGGAGGGATGCAGTTTGCAGACCTCAGAGGCTCTTCATCTGCTGCTGACCTGATGTCTTTGTTTCCAGTGCCTGTTCCTGGGGTTGGGACTGTTGTGCTTCCATGCAGCTCATGGAGGAAGCCAAGCAAGGCCTTGGTGCAGCTTTACCCTTCGGCCACCCAACTGTGTCTCTGCCTTGCAGGGTCGATGAAGAGCCCAGTCAACAAGACAGCGCTGACCCTGATCGCCGTCAGCTCCTGCGTCCTGGCCGTGGTGTGTGGCTCGCAGCTCTCCTGCCCCCTGACTGTCAAGGTGACTCTGCACGTACCTGAGCACTTCATTGCAGATGGTAAGACCCTCTGGGCACTCAGATCTTGCTGCCCCACTCTGTGTTTGGAACATGAGGACCTCTGGCCTTGGGAATTGCCTTGGCTGCGTTCGGCTGCAGGGATTGCCCTTCCCAGAGGAGCATCTGGGAATCATACAGTGGTAGAGGTTGGAAAGGACATTTGGAGATCATTGAGTCCAACCCTTCTGCCAAAGCAGACTTGCCTAGGGTAGGTCACACAGGAATGCATCCAGACATGTGCATCCAGCACAAATCCAGGCTGGGTGGGGAATGGCTGAGAGCAGCCCTGAGGAAAAGGACCTGGGGGTCTGGGCTGCCGAAAAGCTCAACAGGAGTCTGTAGTGTGAGTGCAGCCCAGACAGCAACTGTGTGCTGGGCTGCAGCAAGAACAGTGTGGCCAGCAGGGCAAGGGAGGGGATTCTACCCATTTACTCTGCTCTCCTGAGACCCCACCTGGAGTCCTGTGTGCAGTTCTGGAGCCCCCAACATGAGCAGGACATGGAAGTGTTGGAGCAAATCCAGAGGAGGGATGTGAAGATGCTCAGAGGGCTGCAGCAGCTCTACTATGAGGACAGATTACAAGAGTTAGGGCTCTGCAGCCTGGAGAAGAGAAGGCTTCAAGGAGACCTTATAGTGGCCTTCCAGGATCTGAAGGGGAAGGCTGGGAAGGGACTATTGACAAGGTCTTGTAATGACTGGACGAGGATTAATGGATTTAAACTGGCAGAGGGGAGATTGAAACTGGATGTTAGGAAGAAGTTCTTTTCAGTGAGGGTGGTGAGACACTGGCACAGGTTGCCCAGGGAGGTTGTGGCTGCTCCCTCCCTGGAGCTGTTCAAGGCCAGATTGGATGAGGCCTTGAGTGACCTGTTCAAATGGGAGATGTCCCTGTCCCTGCCTGTGGCAGAGAGTTGGAACTGGATGATCCTTGAGGTCCTTCCAACCCAAACCATTCTGTGATTCTAGGTCTTGAATGTCTCTAGAGAAGGAGAGAGCCCAAAGCCAAAAGCTCAATCACACACCATGATTATTACTATTATTATTAACTGCATCTGATGGATATTCTTCTTTCCCTCCAAGCTCATTGACAAGCCCCAGGAGCTGCACAGACAAACATCCTCCCGTCCTGTAGCAGCAAAGCTGCTCAGCCCAGCCCCTTGCAGGAGCTCAGGGTGAAACTGCTGGGATTTGAGCAAAGGCAGAGCTGATCAGAAAAATTAGATGAGGGCTGCTGTCACTGTTTATTGCTTTCTGCAGCCAGGCTTCTTATGTTTGTTGTGTTTCCCTGACCTTTTCTTTATGATGTGCAGTGAGCACCAAGTGTAAGTTTTGGTAACATGAGGGCAAATTTCATTTTCTTCCAGCAGATAAGACCAATTATTCAGTCTGTTCCAATTCCTCAGCTCCTGTGCTCTTGCTTCTGCCTGGGGCATGCAGAGGGGACACATTCTCTGCCAGCTCTCTGCTGCTGGGTACGGGCTTGTTACTAGGAGGAAATTGTTGGCAGAGAGAGTGATTGGCATTGGAATGGGCTGCCCAGCGAAGTGATGGAGTCGCTCCTGGAGGAGCTCAAGAGAAGCCTGGATGAGGCACTTAGTGCCATGGTCTGATTGATTGGCCAGGGCTGGGTGCTAGGTTGGACTGGATGATCTTGGAAGTCTCTTCCAATCTGATTGATTCTGTGGGGAGTCCCAGCGAGGCCAGCTCCTGTGCAGCCCCTCCCTTTGGGGGCTGGTATGGAGGATAGCTCCTGGAGGGGTTAATATTTTGGGGAAACAGTTAAATCATAGAATCATTGAATCCTTTTGGTTGGAATAGAGCTTTAATAGAATACCTCACCTGTATCCTCTGACATGAACCTAATCATAGAATCAACCAGGTTGGATGAGACCTCCAAGCTCAGCCAGTCCAGCCTAACACCCATCCCTAGACAATCAACCAGACCATGGCACTAAGTGCCTCATCCAGGCTTTGCTTCAACACCTCCAGGGATGGCAACTCCACCACCTCCCTGGGCAGCCCATTCCAATGCCAATCACTCTCTCTTCTCCCTAACATCCAGCCTAGACCTCCTCTGGCACGACTTGAGACTGTGTCCCCTTGTTCTGTTGCTGGTTGCCTGGCAGAAGAGCCCAACCCCACCTGGCTACAGCCTCACTTCAGGTAGTTGTAGACAGCAATGAAGTCAGCCCTGAGCCCCTTCTTTTCCAGGCTAAACAACCTCAGCTCCTTCAGCCTCTCCTCACAGGGCTTGTCCTCGAAAAGGCAAATAAAAGATGTGATGTGGCTCTGCAGAAGGGAAGTGTCAGCAGGAAGGGGCTGGCAGTGCAACTTATGCAAATACAGAGAATACTCAGATGGAAATGACAATGAAACACCAATAAAGCAGATTAATATCCTTGAAACTGGGGGAAATGGGATGATCTCCAGTCCTGACTTAATGACTTCTCTGAAGAGGAAGTGGCAAGAGGACTGGTAAAAAAGGTTTGGAGGAGAATTAAAATGAGCTTTGTAATGAAACTGTAAAATATAATTGCAAAAGGCAAAAACTTTTTTAATATCTTCTGTGAGAAACAGCAAAATTCTTCATGGGGAAGCAGCTGAGATGTTTTGTAGTGGCTATCACTTCTCCTGAAATCTCATCATCTGGTGCGGTGGCAGAGTCCTGGGAAGAGAAAACAATAAAAGTCTTGCCTGGGAAGAGAAAAGCTCTTTGGGTTGTCCCTTCTCTTGATGTAACAGCAAATCCCAAGGCAGCACCCAACAGGCAGCAAATGACTATAAAACATTAAAAGGGCCATGAGGATGATGAGGGGTCTGGAGCACTGCCTGATGAGGAGAGGCCGAGAGACCTGGGGCTGCTTAGTCTGGAGAAGAGAAGATTGAGAAGGAATTGAATCAATGCTTATAAATGAGTGCTGGAGGTCAGGAGAGGGGGGGCAGGCAGGCTCTGCTCACTGCTCCCTGGGATAGGACAGGGAACAATGGATAGAAGCTGCAGCACAGGAGGTTCTGCCTCAACACAAGGGAGAACGTCTTTGCTGTAAGGGTCTCAGAGCACTGGCACAGGCTGCCCAGAGAGGTTGGTGAGTCTCCTCTAGTGACTTTCAAGGCCTGTCTGGATGTGTTCCTATGTGACCTGAGCTAGATTGTGTGCCCCTGCTCTGGCAGGGGAATTGAACTTGATGATTTCTTTGGATCCCTTCCAACCCCTGACATCCTGTGATCCTGTGAAGCAGTTCACGGAACTGAGCTGGGGTTGGGAGGAGTTTTAATGAACCCCAGGAATTGCATGGCTGGCCATATTTGCAGAGGCTTGGCACTTGGAGTCTTCACTGTTGGAAAATCACAGAATCCTTGAATGGCTCAGTTTGGAAGGGACCTTAGAGATCATACCAGGTTGGAAGAGACCTCCAAGATCATCCAGTCCAACCTAGCACCCAGCCCTGGCCAATCAACCAGACCATGGCACTAAGTGCCTCATCCAGGCTTTGCTTGAACACCTCCAGGGATAACGATTCCACCACCTCCCTGGGCAGCCCATCCCAATGCCAATCACTTTCTCTGCCAACAGCTTCCTCCTAACATCCATTCAACTTCAGACTGTGTCCCCTTCTTCTGTTGCTGGTTGCCTGGCAGAAGAGCCCAACCCCCACCTGGCTACAGCCTCCCTTCAGGTAGTTGTAAGCTCATCTACTCCAATCTCCTTGCCATGGGCAGAGACCTCTCTCAGGTACCCTTTTTGTTCAAGACCTCATCCAGCCTGGCTGTGAACACCTCAAGGAGGAGGCTCCAGACAACTTACTCCAGACTCTCACAACCCTCATACTGAAGAACTTCTTCCTCGGATGCAGTCTAAACCAACTCTCCCTCAGCTTTAAAGCCTTATCCCTTGTCTTGTCTCTGGACACCATTGTGAGAAATCCCTCTCCATCCTTCCTGGAGGCTCCCTCCAGGTGCTGGAAGGCAGCTCTGAAGTTCCCCTGGAATATTCTCTTCTGCAGGCTGAAAATAGAGGACTTGCTCCTCTTGGTGATCTCCTGGCTGGGTTGATACCTTTTTTTTTCCTTGCCTGGTGCAAATGGGAGCTGTGATGAGTGTCCTCATGTGAGTGAAGTGGTGGTGGAGCTGATGTCTTTGTCAGGGCTGGGAGCTTTGATCAGTCTCAAACCATCCTCTCGCGTGGCACCTGATGGCACGCGCCGTGTCGTGGAGATGTTGCCATGCACTGAAACAATCTGTTCCTGAAGCTGTTCTCCTTTGCATTTTGTGTGGTGCCAAAGCAGGGATGGTGCAATCACAGGAGACATTCCGTGTCGGAGAAGGGAGCCCTCTCCTGCCTTCATGTAATGAAGGACTTCAGTAGATGCCAGCAGCCAAGGAAAATCTTAAAGCAGAGCAGCTACCAACACCTCTGCAGGAAAAGCCAAACAAAGAGCCTGAGAGAAATCCCTCTCCAAGCAGATGAAAACTCCTCTTTGAAGGATTCTTTAAATAGATGCCAGGGTGCCAGGAGCCAAAGCCTTGGGGAAGGAGGAGGAGGGAGAAAGCCCTACCAAATGTCTCCAGCCTCAGAGGAAAGCAGCTTTCCCTCTGCTGCGAGCCCACTGAAGTTGCAGAAAAGGGGAGGGGAAGGGCTAGGACCAGCAGCCAGCTGGCAGCAAAGGCTGGGAGCATATATTCCCAGCAGCAATATTAATAACCAGCCTGTCTCCATCGCCCTGATTTCTCTCTCAGTTAATTTTCTTCCTTTTGCTCATTCAGTGAGGTCCCCTACCCTGCTCCTCTGCCCTCTGGGCAGTTATTGCCTGGTTTGTACAGCTCTGCCTTCATTCTCTGGAATGGCCAAACCCAGGAGAGCCTGGCAGAAGCTGTTGTGCCTTGTGCTGCCACGGCTGGCAAGGCAGGTCTGGAGGCCCCTAGTCTTCAAGAAATGGGTCAGTGCTTCTGAATCTTCCCTTAGGATGCAGTGGTAGGAGTCTGCTTGCCTCTCTTCTGCTGTTCCAGGGCATCATGCAGGGCTGCAACCCCAGCAGCTGGGGCAGCAGGTGGAGGGAAGGGATTCTGCCCCTCAGCTTCCCTCTGCTGAAACCCTCCCTGCAGAGCTCTGGAGTCTTCAGCACAGGAAAGACAAGGAACTGTTGGAGTGGGACCAGAGGAGGCCACAGCAATGCTGGGAGGGCTGGAAACCCTCTGCTGTGAGGCCAGGCCAAGAGAGTTTGGGTTGTTTAGCCTGGAGATGAAAAGCCTCTGGGGAGATGTTTTGTGGTCTTCCAGTACTTAAAGGGGTTTCTAAGACAGCTGGGGACAGGCTTTTCAGCAGGCCCTGCTGTTGACAGGAAAGGGGTGATGGGCTTAAACTAAAAGAGGGAGATGTAGACTAGAGAAAAGGAAGACATTGTTGACACTGAGGGTGTGGAGACCCTGGTCCAACTTGCCTACAAGTAGTAGATGTCCTATCCCTGGAACCATTCCAGGTGATGTTGAACAGAGCTTTGAGCAACCTGCTGTATTTGCAGATGGGGTTGGACTAGATGGCATTGAAGGGTCCCTTCCAACCCAAACCATGCTGTGATTGTTTGTTTGGGGGCAAGCCCTGTCTGTATTGAGCAGAAGGCATCATTGTGATTTTGGAGCCAGCTTAGGTTTATAGAAAGACTTGTAGTGGCTTTTATGAGACTATGGAAATGCTTTGCATCATTTAAAGGGCCCTTTAACAGTGTCAAAGGAGGGAGGAAAGGGGAGAGCCCCTTTATCTGAGCCATAAAACCCCTTCTGAATATGTGAGCCACTCAGCTCTGTATGTTCAGTAGTTGTTTGGGTTTTTTTTTCTTTCTTGTAAGCAATCATTCAAAAAGTAAAGATCCAGGAATGGGAGCAGCTTGCAGGGAAGGCAGGGCTGGAGAAAGGACCCTGGAGGACTCGGCCTGGAGAACGTCCTTGCTGCACAACAGTTTGAAATATAGCATCAATTAAAGCTTCCCATTTTTACTGCCTGCAAAGGGGTTATATATGGTGTGGGTGGATGTTTGTATCTGGATACTTCAGTGGGAGAGGTTGGCAAGATCCTCCGGTGCCGACAGAAGGGAGTGAGAGCTACATTTAGTGAGGGGCTTGTAGGGCTTGCTTTGATCAGTGGAAATAAAGCAAAGGGCATAAAGCAGGTTTCTCTCACTTCAGAGACACCTTTGCAGCCTTCCTCCCTCCTCTTCTGGGACATATGCCAGGGAGATGTGGCAGTCCTTCTGTCTGAACCCTCACTGTGTGTGGGCTGGGTATAGATGGAGGTCGACGAGCAGGGGCATGGTGTGCACAGGTCCTTGTGGTGGGCTCTGCTTGGAGCCACCCTCTTTCTGCTGCAGCCCCCCCTGCAGACACAGTGAATTCCCCCAGGGTGGACATTACCCTGCAAGCAATGAGAGGAGGAAAGCAACCCAAGAGCCACCTCATGCAAAGCCAAGAGTTCAGCGGGAAGTGGAACTGCCACTGGAGAAGGTGCTTTGGGTTTGAGTGTCTGACAAAGCAGCAGAATTGGGGGAGCTTCTTTTTCTTGTAAGCTTTGTGCAGCTGCCTCTGGCCCTCTGAGCAATGATATTCTGTGATAGTCGCAGAGCTGATCAGTAATTGTTTCATCTGCAGATCATTTCCTACCTTCCCCCACCACTGCTTCCTCCCAGACACCGCTGGAATTGGATGCTGCTATTAGCAGCTTGTGTTAATTCTCCCCAAAGATTGACAGAGTTCTGCAGACTCCAATTGTTGGACTCGCAACAACTCCTCATTTGGGTTTTAATTAAATGTGTTGCTTTAAATTGTTTGCCTTTGACATCTCCTGCTCAATCTTCTGCAGCCCTCAGAGGTGACCAGGCATTAACTCGTGTCCTCAGGCGCTTGCCTGCCTGTGTGCTCAACACGTGCTGTGCATGTGGCTGCAGAGAAATGAGCAGCGGGAGGGGGGGGCCTGGCTGCCTCCTCCTTCCTTTCCACAGCAAGGAAGAGCTGGAGACACTCTTTGATTTACATATGAAGCATCTGAGGTTTCTACCAGAAGGATGAAGGAAGAAATCTGATCTTAAAGGCATCTCTAAGCTTCCAGGGAGATGCTGCCATTGGAGTCCCCTGTGTTCTCCAGCTGGTCCCAGGCCCACCAGCCCCATCTAAAATCAGTAGAGGGAATTTGCAGGTTGGATATCAGATTTTTACTGTGCTGTTTTCTTCCCCTGGGGTCATTCTGCTGCAAAAGTCTCTGTTCTGCTATATGGAGACCTAGGTTGAGGCTTTGGCAGAAGCAATATTTTCCTGTTGGAGACTGGTTGCCAGGTCTGGCTGACCTGGCCCCTGTGTGTTTCTGGTAAGCTGGCTGTGTTTTTGGGACAGCTTTGCAGATTTCATTTAATTCCATCAGCTCTTAATCACTGGGTCACCTCCCTGTCACCTCCATGTCTGCATTCCAGCTCACTCCTGCTCCCGCGCCTGTTTGGCTGGCAGGAAAATGTGAGCAAATGGCTGCAGCGTTCCCAGACATGAACTCTAAATATTAACATCAATTTATAAACTGTATCAGCGTGGATCAAAGGGATTCCAAGACTGTTTTACAGCATGAACACTCTTTGCATGAAGATTTGGGAGGCTGAAGTACATTGTGTTTTTGTCGTGCCTTTGACAGGCTTGGGATCCTGTGCTCAGCTCTTTCTCGAGCCAACTCAGCTTCCCCAAAGCATTTTGGGCTGCTGGGGCAGCTCAGTTTGCCAGGAAGGCAAATGCCTCTTCCTTTCTCCTTTGCAAGATTCACCAGAGCAAATCCAAGGGGATCAGTGTGGATGCTTGAATGGTGTCAGCAGGGGCCAGTTCAGAGGTGGGCATTGCTGCATCCTGGGAGAGGCAGAATGCACCCATCGCTGGGCAGGTGGCATGTGTCAGTGCCTGCTGAGCCTCTGCCAGCACCATTTGCCCTCTGATTTCAGAGGGATGGTAAGGAAAGGTTGCAGTAAGGCACAACATCTTTGACTGGCTAACCTACTCCCTTCTTAGACAGAGAGATGCAAACATTGACTTCTGCATGCACAGGGTGAGATCCTTCCTGCGGGCAGCACGGTGGTGGGTCAGGCCCTGGTCACACTTGTTTTCTAGCAAGAATTCGTGGGGTACCTGCAGCAGCAGTGATGCAGCCATGCAGTGAGGATTGCTGGAGGCTGGATAGCTAAGAATGTTGCTACTTTAGTGTTCTCCTAAGGAGTAGCACTGAATCACAGAATCAACCAGGCTGCAAAAGACCTCTAAGATCATCGAGTCCAACCTATCACCTAACCCCTTCTAATTAACCAACCCCACCTGGCTATAACCTCCTTTTAGGTAGTTGTAGACAGCAATGAGGTCTGCCCTGAGCCTCCTCTTCTGCAGGCTGCACACCTCTCAGCTTCTCCTCACAAGGCTGTGCTCCAGGCCCCTCACCAGCTTTTTTGCCCTTCTCTGGACACCTTCCAGCACCTCAACATCTCTCTTGAATTGAGGAGCCCAGAACTGGACACAGCACTCAAGGTGTGGCCTGACCAGTGCTGAGTACAGGGGCAGAAGGACTTCCCTGGTCCTGCTGGCCACCCTATTCCTGATAGAGGCCAGGATGCCATTGGCCTTCTTGGCCACCTGGGCACACTGCTGACTCCTGTTCAGTTAGCTATTGGCCATTACCCCCAGGTCCCTCTCTGCCTGACTGCTTTCCAGCCACCCTGTCCCCAGCCTGTAGTGCTGCATGGGGTTCTTGTGGCCAAAGTGCCGAACTCATCACTTGACCTTGTTAAAACTCATGGCATTGGTCCGTGCCCATCTGTCCAGCTTGTCTGCAGAGCCCTCCTGCCCTCTAACAGATTGACACATGCTCCCAAGTGCTGATGGGCAACAACTCAGAGGGCAGATGGTGACTCTCCTCAGCTCTGTGGCAAGTTAACTTTATGTGTGCTGCCTCCTGGTTGTGTTTTCTACCATCTTAGGAGGATGCTTGGTCTTGGTGCTGGCTGAAAGATCTCCATTCACACACACTTATTGTTTGTTTAAAGCTTATCATCACTTAACCATCACATACTCTCTGATGTGATTAGATTTAGGCTGGATTTCCCCAAACCCTTGTCCAATATCTAGAGAGCATCACTGAGAAGGAGCCCCGGGCTGGAGCGTGGCAGTTGGGAGATACAGAGGATTAATGAGAAGCTTTTCCTCATTTCAGTCTCAGCCATTGCAGGCCCAGAAGCCTGCTGAGGACAGAGATGTGCTGTTTACTGGCACCTGCACTACTGTATTGTCTAATAACACTGTGGGAGATCTCCATGCAGCGTGGCCACCAGACACAAGTGGGAAGATGCCATCTCACTTGGCCTTGGGACAAATTGGCCGAGTCCTGCCCTGCTCTACAAAGATAGATCTGTGTGTTGCTTGCCAGAAGTCTAGACCTGGCAAAACAAGAAGTTCTAGGAAGAATTTCTTCACAGAAAGAGTGGTTGACCATTGGAATGGGCTGCCCAGGGAGGTGATGGAGTCACCATCCCTGAAGGGTGTTTTGGAGGGGGCTGGATGAGGCACTTAGTGCCATGGTCTAGTTGATTGGTTAGGGCTGGGTGATAGGTTGGACTGGATGATCTTGGAGGTCTCTTTCAACCTGGTTGATTCTATGATTAGATGGGTTAGGTGATAGGTTGGACTTGATAATCTCAGAAGTCTTTTCCAACCTGGTTAATTCAGTGATTCTGTGCAAATCAAGATTGGCTGCTAAGCAAGAGGCTGTCAGAATTGTGAGGAAAGTGCAGTTTAATAATTCAAATGTAACCATGTAACCTGCTCCTCCCACAGGAAAGATGCTTCTGGTTGGAGCTATAATTACATACAGATTTGTACCACTGATTTGCTTCTGCTCTGCCAGAGTGAGAAAGCTCAGGCAGGGCTGACAGCATTTCTGAGGGTTGGGGGTTCCTGGGTTGGATCATCAGCAGGTTGGGGAGCGCTGGCGTGAGCTGCCCACGGCCATGTGAGTGGTTTGTGTGCTGAAAATACATGCTGCATGTGGTGTGAGCTGCATGTGCTTTGGCTGGGGGCAGAGGAAACAAAAGGCTTTGGTGCTTTAAAAATAGCTGCTCTCAAAGCTTGCTGTTTGGGCATTTAGTCCTGTTCAGGAGAGAATCTATTGGGAAACTGTGAGAGAATAGAATCACCTGCTTGGAAAAGATCACTGAGGCCAACCCTGGCCTAACAGCTGCCTGGATGATGCCTGGTGACCTTCTTGTGGCCTTCCAGGATCTGAAGGGGGCCTACAAAAAAGCTGGGGAGGGACTTTTTAAGCTCTCAGGGAGTGATAGGACTGGGGGGAATGGAGCAAAGCTGCAGGTTGGTAGGTTCAGAGTGGATGTGAGGAGGAAGTTGTTGAGCAGGAGAGTGGTGAGAGCCTGGAATGGGTTGCTCAGGGAGGTGGTTGAGGCCTTGTCCCTGGAGGTGTTTAAGGCCAGGCTGGCTGAGGCTGTGTGCAGCCTGCTCTAGGGTAGGGTGTCCCTGGCCATGGCAGGGGGGTTGGAACTGGCTGCTCCTTGTGGCCCCTTCCAACCCTGACTGATTCTGTGATTCTGTAATTCCATGATACAACTGCTAAACTGTGACTCTCAGCACCTCATTTAAATGTCTTTTAAAGACCTCCAGGGATGGTGACTCCACCAGCTCCCTGGGCAGCCTTTTCTAGCACCTGTTGGCCCTTTTGGTGAAGATTTTTTTCCTGATATCCAAGCTGAAGCTCCTCTGGTGCAACTCGAGGCTATTTCACCTTGTTCTTTCACTTTTTATCTGCAAGAAAAAGCTACTCCCAGCCTGGCTCCAGGTGTTGTAGGTCTCGCCTCAGACTCTTTTTCTCCAGGCTGAACAACCCCAGGTCCCTCAGCTGCTCCTCATAAACCTTAGGTTCGAGACCCCCTCACCAGCCTCACTGCCCTTCTTTGGACCTGCTTCAGCTCTTCAGTCTCCTTATAGAATCAGAAAAGTGCTGGAAGTGATGAATCACAAAGAAGATGAAGTGGAGAGCTTGGATTTTAACCCAGTGTGATACTATCCCTGGATTCAGATTAGAACCTGGAATTAAAAGTTTGATTTCAAAGCATCTAAATGATGCCAATTTTTTCCACCCTAGTTCTGTGCTGAGCAGGGGAGGTTTGGTAAAGCTGAGCCCCTCTTAGTCTGTGGCTGCAATCCTGCACTGAGTCTAGTTTGCTTGCTTAGGTCAGTGTCTGTGTGTCCTGGATATCCAATGTCTGGCTGGCTGGCACTTTCTGACAGCAGTGTAAGAAGCAGAAGTTGTCATTCCCTGAGAGCAGGACAGGAAAGCTAATCGATGGGAATAGCTGAGAGGGGAGGAGTTGTCTCTTTGGGACATGTTCTTTCAAGTTCAACAAGGTAAAAAGGGAAACAAAAACGATCTCTAAGGAAATCAAACCCTCAAATAAGGTAATTCTTTGTGCCTGGAGAATGGAGCAAGAGGGATAATCCTTCCTCTAGTGTTTAAATATCTGTGACAGGACTGGAACTGTATGACAGCACAGGGATAGTTACGTTAATAACAACCTGTAGTATGACCTCCCACAGCTTTCCACACCAAATACTAATTTTAAATGAAAAGGAATTTCTTTGGCCAGGAAACACTTAATGGACCAAAGGAGACCAAGAAAAAGAAAAGAGCAGAGGGAGGGAGGAATTGAAATTCTTTATTACCAAAAAAAAATAGTATTTTTTGATCTTTTTCCTTGGGGAGAGGAAAGAAAGAGAGGGAGAGAAAGGAAAAGGCAAACCCTCGTGGCTGCCTTTGGGGCGCTTTGTTCTTTTCCCTTGTTAGAGATCTCTTCTGAGCTGTTTTATCCTGTTGTGTTCTGGAAAATGATTTTTGAAATGTCAAAACTTCAAGCCTCTTTTGTCAAGGCTTAAGCAGTTCCACTGAACTTTGAAGGAGACCTTAGCATGAGAGACATGAACTTTTGATGATGCCTTAACTGATCTGGCTTTGATCAGCCTTGGAGAAGGAAGAGAGAGGGGGGAACAGATACATACAAAACCCCAAACAAATCAATCCCCCCCTGTCTCAGAGTGCTGTTGGATCTCCTGGAGCTGCTTGTGTTGCTGTGTGCTGATCTTCACCATGGCACTGCAATGATGCTCTAGGGTGTAGGATGCCTTGTAAAGCCAGCAGTGCTCGGGGGGCATGTCCTACAATGGAGGAGCTGCTGCTGGTGGGTGGAGAACTGTCGTTTTGTTGCTGTATTGCTTCATTTCCTTGACGCTGTATTGATAGTTGCTTTATTCTGAGGCCTAAATATAGAATCATAGAAACAACCTATCTCCATTTAAGGCTGATTTCCCCAGGCTTTTGAGTGAGGAGCTCAAATACTTGTGTCCAGGAGGACACCTGGGAGGAGGAGACAGGCTTGGAAGCAGATGGCAGCAAAGTGGAGGCTCTCTCAGGGAGTCTTCAGAGACTTTCTCTACTGGGTTCTGCTCCCTGGGGTAGATGGACAGTTACTGTAGGTGTGCTTCACACTGCCTACAGGCATAGCTGTGATTCATTGGGTCCTGAGGTCTTCAAGGGGTGATTCAGAGCAGGGCACTGTCCCCTCCTGCCTCAGTGGTGCAAGCCCTTTGGGTTCCCCATCGCTCTCCCCTTAGCTCCTCATTGATTTCCCTCTGCTGAGAGACTGCACATTGATGAAAACAAACCTGGCAGCTGTTCCTGGCAAACTAAAGACATTTGAAAGAGCTCATGCTTCAAAAAACATTTGTTCTTGGTAGCTTCTGAAAGGATTTGCTACTCAACACACTCTTCCTGAGCTTTTCAAGGTGGTTTTGAGAAGTTAAGGCAGGTGACTTTTGAGAACCGCGTTCTGCGCGGTAGATTCTTTCACAGCACAGAGGGGGAAATTGTGTGAAGAGGCTTTGAAATCTTTAGAATTTTAGCTTTCAAAATATTTGTAAAACAGCTTTTCCTGTTATTTCTTTTCTCAGGCGAGCTCTAAAGGGATCAAGGTTGGGATGTTTGTTTGTTTGCGTTTTCAATGGCAGCGAAGGTGATGAGAGCGTCTGTGAACATCTCTCAAACTCTTACCCAGCTGAGCTGTGACACACTCAGCTTCAAAGAAGTGTGAGGTTTCCTTGCTGGGAGTTATCCCCTCTCTCCTAGGATGGAAGGAAAGTGTTTATAATTAACTAAAAACCTTTCCTTTCCTCGGGTCTGGGTTGGGTTTTGTTGTTGTTGTTTAGTCTTTCTTAAGATGGAAGCAGAAAAGCTTCCATTTTTTCCCTGAAGTTGAATTCAAGGGGTTTGGATTCATAATGGGTTTACTTCTGCTGCTTTGTAAGACTTGGTTATGGAGGATGGTCAGGCATTGGAACAGGCTTAGGATCACAGGATGTGAGGGGTTGGAAGGGACCTAAGGAGATCATCGAGTCCAACTCCCCTGCCAGAGCAGGACAATCCTATCTAACACAGATCACAGAGGAACACATCCAGACAGGCCTGGAAAGGCTCCAGAGAAGGAGACTCCATGGTCAGTCAGGGTTGGAAGGAACCACAAGGATCAGCCAGTTCCAACTCCCCTGCCATGCCCAGGGACACCCTACCCTAGAGCAGGCTGCACACAGCCTCAGCCAGCCTGGCCTCAAACACCTCCAGCCATGGGGCCTCAACCACCTCCTTGGGCAACCCATTCCAGGCTCTCACCACTCTCATGCTCAACAACTTCCTCCTCATGTCCAACCTGAACCTACCCATCTCCAGCTCCATTCCCCCCAGTCCTGGCACTCTCTGATATCCTGAAAAGTCCCTCCCCTTTCAGATCCTGGAAGGCCACAAGAAGGCTCCCAGAGCAATGGTGGAGTCAGCATCCCTGGGGGTGTTCAAAAACCATAGACATGGGACTTCAAACATGGTTTAGTGGGCATGATGGTGGAGGAAACCTCTGAGATGGTCGAGTCCATCCTTCTACCCCACACCTCCCTGACCAAAGTGCCACATCTCTTCATTTTTTTAACACTTCCAGGGGTGGTGACTCCACCATCTCCCTGGGCAGCCTGTTCCAATGCCTGACCACTCTTTCAGTGCAGATATTCTTCCCAATATCCAACCTAAACCTCCTCTGGTACAGCTTGAGGCCATTTCCTCTTATCCTGTTAGTCACTTGGGAGAAGAGGCCAATGTCAGCCTCTCCCTGACCTCTGTAGAGAACAATAAGTTCTCCTCTCAGCCTCATCTTCTTCAGGCTGAACGATCTTTGTCTCCTCAGCTGCTCCTGAGGCTTGTTCTCCAGACCCCTCACCAGCTTTGTTGCCCATCTCTGTAGCTGCTCCAGCACCTCAGTGTTTTTCTTCTGCTTTCAGACTGCCTGTTTTGGGGTTGTGTTTTTTTTGCCTAGGAGTGGGGTTCATTGAGTGGGGATTTAATCAAGAATTGGTGATTTTGCTCTTCAGTCTTTGGGTGCAGAGGGATTTGTCTGTAGCCAAGCCTTCAAATGCATGTATGTGCTTCCCAAGCCTCCCTCTTTATTAGGGAGCTAGAGAAAGAAGGAGGAAAGCAAGATTGACAGGTTACTAGATAGACACATACACGTAAGTAGTGAGCTCTCCCAATGGGCTCATGATGCATTTCTGCTCGGTAAAACAAACCAGCCACACTTATCAGTGATATTTAAAGCTATCATTAAATATTCATGGAGAGAATGGTAATTAGAAATACAATTACCTGGCTCTAAGGTGCTTCTTTGTGCTGAGGCTTTCAATGCTTTCTGCTGGTGCTGTGGAGTGTACCCAGCAACTGAGTGTGTGCCTGATTGAGATGTATCCTGCAGCCCTGGGTGTGCAGGCTCCTGCCTTGCCGCATCTCCAGAGCAGCTGGATCCTGGATGTCTAATTTTCATTTGCTTGAACAGGCAGTAGCTTGGCAGCCTCCATTGGCTAGGAGTGTGGAGATGCATCTGTGAATATGTTGATGGTGTATGGAGAGTACAAGTGGAGGAGATTGGAATGCCTGTGAAATTAGGGCCCAGATTTGTACGGCGCTGAGATCTCAGGATGCCTGAAAATGGAGTCGCTCGCTGGGATGCTTGACTTCAAGCTTTGCTTTTCTTTATCCTCTGCATGGATAATGTGGCATGGGATGAGGTTTAGAAGGGCTTCTTCTTGCTAAAGCAGCATCAGTGATTCTCTTCAAAAGGGAAGCAGTAATTCCTGTTCAAGCAGCTTCACGTGGGGTGGTTGCTGCCGTGGAGTTTTTGTCCTGCTTTTTTAATCACTTGGATTTCACTGAGCTGAGATCTTGTGCAGTGCTTGGAAAAATGATGTCCCAGATATTTATCAAGTGATACAAGCCCCAAAGTGTCATTAAAATGCACCCTGGATCTATAGACCTGCCATCCTTGAGCAATTGCTAAGAAGGATTTGACTCTTCAGCCAATGGTTGCAAATTTTGCCCACGGTTGCAAGTCCTGGTGCTTAGAGGAAGGCTGGAGGGGAGTTCCTGGGTGACCTGGCAGGTCTCCTTGCCCACCCCTCTTTAAAGGCTTCTTCTTCTCTGGTTTTAGGGTCTTTTACCTTAGTAACTCTTGCAAAACACCACTTAATGGCAGTGGGTTTTTGGCTCCCCTCTGATCTGTGCAGCACTATTATGGAGGCAGTCTTATAATCAATGTAATTGAAGATCAGAGTTAATGAGGACCTCTGTGCCTGCAGAATCCCCCAAGCGATGCTGGGCCTCAGATGTTAGATAAGGAAATGATTGGGCTGAACTGAAAATCTATTTGGCTAATTAGATGATGCATATTCCCAGATGCCAGTGGGGAAAAATACATTTCACAAAATAAAGAAACACAGGATTTTGTAAGAAAAGAGTCCTGGCAGTAATTCACTTTGAACCCTCAGGAGGGAGACGGTGAGGGACTGATGCAAGCCTGCTTATAGAGGAGGTTGTGTGTTGGGCCAATTCGTTCCCTTTCAGCTCTAGAACTGAAGTGGCAATGGCCCATGCAGCCACTGCCCAGCTGTGTCCTGAGCCTGGCAGCCAGATGGCTCCTGGGCACCACCTCTGGGAGCTGGGGAAGCGATCTTGAAATGGTCTGAGTTAGAAGGAGTTTTTCAAGGTCACTTAGTCCAACTGCCCTGTACTCAACAGGGACATCTGCAATTACAGCAGGCTGCTCAGAGCCCCAGACAACCTGACTCAGAATGGTTCCAAGGGTGAGACACCTACCACCTCTCTGGGCAACCTGGGCAGAGGTCTCAACATCCTCAGTGGCAAGAATGTCCTTCTCTCTAGTCTAGATCTCCTTTTGATTTCAAACCATCACTCCATTTTTTCCTTCTCTCTAGTCTAGATCTCCTTTTGATTTCAAACCATCACTCCATGTTGTCCTTCTCTCTAGTCTAGATCTCCTTTTAATTTCAAACCATCACTCCATGCTGTCCTTCTCTTTAGTCTAGATCTCCTTTTAATTTCAAACCATCACTCCATGTTGTCCTCTCTGGTCTAGATCACCTTTTAATTTCAAGCCATCACTCCATGTTGTCTTTCTCTCTGCTCTAGATTACCTTTCAATTTCAAACCATCACTCCATGTTGTCCTTCTCTCTAGTCTAGACCTCCCTCTTCTAATTTCAACCCATCACTCCTTGTGCTGTCACAACGGCACCTGCTAAAATGTCTGTCCCAAGCTTTCTGTCTGACCCCTTTAAGGTCTTCTGGAGCCCTCTCTTCTCCAGGCTGAACAACCCCATCTCTCCAGGTGATGCTCTGATCTGATGTGTTAGCATTATTACATTGATCCACATTTCTGCTGAGATCTGGGAATCAAATCCAACTTGTGATGCTGAGTAGGGTAGGGATAAGGGAGTGTCTGGGCAGAGGAGTGTCCCAACTGGTGGACTGTTTGCAGGGGACCACTGATATGGAGAGGAAGGGTCATGTGGAGCTCCTTGGGTCCAGGTGTTTGTGAGCTTGGTATTATTTTTCTGATCTTGACATCACAGCACCTCCTGAAGGGATGAGTGGTTTTCTGCTGGGCCAGACCACACCTTTGTTTGGGATTTTTGTCATTTTTACACTGATTTTTTTTCCCCACTCTCCAGGCAGCAGCTTCGTTGTGAGCGAGGGCAGCTACTTGGACATCTCCGACTGGCTTAATCCAGCCAAGCTCTCCCTCTACTATCAGATCAATGCCACGTCCCCCTGGGTGAGAGACCTCTGTGGACAGAGGACCACCGATGCCTGTGAGCAGCTGTGTGACCAAGAGACAGGTAAGGGAGGCTGGGGAAGACTGAAGACTGTGGAAAGCTTGGAGAAGGTTTGTCTCTGGGTACTTCGACAGCTGCATTGTCCTGGTGGTAGCGTTGGGAACGGAGAGGTACCAGCAGGGTCACACAACAAAGTGTGGGGATGGGGATTTCAAGGGGTGGCAGCTGCAGGCATGTGGAGCTTTTCTGCTTCTAACTGAGGCTATTTTGCTGTCCAGTCTGGAAAATCAGCTCTTGAGCTTGCCCCATCTCCATCCCTTTTCTTTCTTGACCACTCCACGTCAAAGCATCGCGATTCCTGTTGGTGATCCTGCCTGATGATTAGCCAGGTTGAATCCTCATGGAGCTGATAGAATCATAGAATGGGCTGGGCCAGAAGGGACCTCAGGAGGTCATCTGGTCCAGCCCCCCTGCACTCAGCAGGGACATCCCCACCAGACCAGGTCACCCAGGGCCCTGTCAAGCCTTACCTTGAATGTCTCCAGGGAAGGGGCCTCAACCAGCTCCCTGGGCAACCTGTTGCAGTGCTCCACCACCCTCATAGTGAAGAACTTGTTCCTAACATCCAACCTAAATATGCTCTTCTCAAGCTTGAACCCATTGCCCCTGTCTTGTCCCTGCAGGCATTTGTAAACAGCTTCTCTCCATCCTTCCTATAGGCCCCCTTCAGGTACTGGAAGGCTGCTATTAGACTCCCCTGGAGCTTCCTCCTCTCTAGACTGAACACCCTCAGCTCCCTCAGCCTGTCCTCACAGCAGAGCTGCTCCAACCCTCTGATCATTTTCATGGCCTCCTCTGGACCTGCTCCATCAGTTCCATGTACTTCCTATAATGAGGGCTCTAGAACTGGATGCAGTTCTCCAGGTGAGGTCTCACCAGAGCAAAGTGGCAGAATCTCCTCTCTGGCTCTGCTGCCCACACTGCTTTAGCTGCAGCCCAAGATATGATTTGTTTTATGGCACTGTCTGCTCATGTCTGGCTTCTTATCCACCAGCATCCCCAAGTCCCTTTACATAGGGCTGCTCTCTAACACCTCCTTCCCCAGCCTGTACTGATAGTGAGGATTGCTGTGGTATCTGCATCTTTCCTCACCTGTAGATGACCTCTTTGAGTACATTCTACTTGCACACAAAGGCTGCCCCTGCAAAGCAGCAGCCAGCTCTCCTGGGACTCACAGATGTAGGGCCAGGCAAAGGAGAAATGTCACCTTTCTTTCTGCCCTATGTGCTCCTAGGTGACAAACAGGGATCCTGGAGTCTTCAGTGAGCTTGGGAACAGAGGAAACAGCAAATGTGCAACTAGTGAATGAAGGTTCTGCATGGGTGGGACTAAGTATATGACCCCAGGCAATGACTGGCTCTTAGGAGACATAGGACAAGGAGCAATGGATGCAAGCTGCAGCACAGCAGGTTCCACCTCACCACAAGGAGGAACTTTTTTACTGTAAGGGTCCCAGAGCACTGGAACAGGCTTCCCAGAGAGGTTGGGGAGTCTCCTTCTCTGGAGACTTTCAAGGCCTGTCTAGATGTGTTGCTCTGTGACCTGAGCTAGGTTGGATGGTCCTGCTCTGGGAGGGGGGTTGGACTGGATGATCTCTTTGGGTCCCTTCCAACCCCTGACACCTGTGATGTCTGATCCTGAGGGACATCTCAGCTGGTATAGGTGACAGGACCTTGCATGGGAAGGGAGGTCAGAGATTGTGCTGTTTTTATAACACAGGCAGTGGTGAGCATTGCTCCTGCTCCCCAGTGCCTCACCTCAGGTGGGAACCTTCTTGGTGGCATGGAGACAAGTGGCCCTGTTGCTCCTGGTATGCTCTGCATCTGAAGAGCACTCAAGCCCCTCCCTCCTCACAGAGAAGCTCTATTCCCACGTTCTCCCTGGCTCTCGCTGTGAGCCACTTTCCCCTCTCTTAGCAGTGAAGTTTCCTTTGCTAAATGTGTTTGAGACTTGTGGCTGCAAGTAGGGATGCTGGTTGCTGGTTTTGCTGGTGGGGGTGAAGAGTGGTGGCACAGAGGAGAAGGCTTTTTCTAAACCTCCCACTGCCGTGGATGGTGCTGTTAATACACAGCATCTTGAGAGGAAGAAATCCTCCAAAGCTGTGAACAAGCCATGGGCTGGGAGAGTGACCCTGGTTTCATCCCTCCCTGCAAATACTGAACTTGATCTCATAAATTCACTTTCCTGGTCAAGACAATGTTCTATTCTTAGTACTCCTGTTCCTCAAGGCTTGCCTACACAGAGGCACTGGCATGCATCACTGCAGCAGAATGAACTCCCCACGTAAATGAGCCCTGGGTATCACCTACAGTGCCAAGGAGGGCTGGGAGGTGTCAACAGCCACCCTGGTAAATGGAGATGGTGCAGGAAGAGGCTCTTCTCACCCAGGTGTTACAGAGCAGGATTGTTTCAGCCACCTCAGTGAGTGAGGGAAGATGCATTCAGCTGTCCTCTTGTTCAGAGGAGGAGAGAAAACATTCTGCCTTCAGCAGAAACCATGGAGAGGTTGTATGGAGCCAATGACTTGCCTGCTGGAAGGGCCCCATGTTGCCACTCACCAGCCCCATGCTTATTGAATCCTTACCTGGAGTGACTGTTGTCCTGTGCTGACCCAGCTGCTGCTCCCCTGTGTCCCCAGCTCACTGCAGGGGACCCAACTCTGCTGCTCTGGCTGGGTGCCCCACGCTGGAGCAGGATGAGTCAGATCTCAGGAGGGAGCGATGCTGGTGAGCTCTGCTCTGGATCCTAACCTCACCAGCTGCTCTACAGCTCCAGCCCTGGTTCCCATCCTCCCTGCTTACTCGTGATGGGGGGTGAGGGCAGAGCAACCTTGATCTGAGCCTTCAGATTCATCACCCAAAATCTCCAGTGGGGTTTATCTCTCTCCAGCAGGTGGATAAAGCAAACTCTTTCTCCTGTCTACCCCTGTAGATCCCACTGGCATAGAGCAGGAGTGGCCAGAGGGGCTGTGGATTTTCACAGACTGAACCTAAGACTCCCTTAAGAGGTCCAAACTTCACAAGAGCTTAGCAAACACCCACTGAAAATTAGACCTTTGGAAGGACCTACTTGACAGCCCACTCCAGGATATAGCCCTGCACACCACTTCTGCTCATCATGGTTGAGCAGCCCTTAACTGGTGAGCAGCTTCCATGCCAGGCTGGGAGCAGACTGTGACTCCTTGATGCACTGCCTGTATTTTTAGATTTATTTTTATTAATGCCATTCTATTTTTAAGGTTGATTTATTTTTATCACCATGAGAGAGGCAGGTCTGTGCTTTTACTATGGGACATAAATCCTGCCTAGATTTCGACCTTTTCAGGTCAGGGATTTTATCATCTCTATGAGCATCCCAACTGGTGGGTGCTGAGGGTTTCTTCTGTACTCTCTCATCTTGGACTGGGCTAAGCATCCATGAGGAAGGTGGACAGAGGTGTGGCAGGAGGGTGAAAGCCTTGAAGGTTTCCCCCATGAGGAGCAGCCAAGCCAGCCATGAGGTCCTCCAGCACATTTAGAGCTAATCTGACTTCAGTCTTCCCTTGCAGATGCTCTTTGTGGCAGTGTGGATATAGCCTTGTCCCGAATCTTCCTTTCACCAAGGTGTTGGCAGACTTCTGGGCAGGACTCGTTCTCAACAACCCCAAGCAGTGCTACAGGCTGGGGACAGTGGCTGAGAGCAGCCAGGAAGAAAGGGACCTGAGGGTGCTGGTAGATAGTAGCTGAAGATGAGCCAGCAGCGTGCCCAGGTGGCCAAGAGAGCCAATGGCATCCTGACCTGGATCAGGAACAGTGTGGGCAGTAGGACAAGGGAGGTTATTCTGCCCCTGTACTCAGCACTGCTCAGGCCACACCTTGAGTGCTGTGTCCAGTTCTGGGCTCCTTAATTCAAAAACGATGTTGAGATACTGGAATGTGTCCAGAGAAGGGCAATGAAGCTGGTGAGGGGCCTGGAGCACAGCCCTGTGAGGAGAGGCTGAGGGAGCTGGGGGGGTGCAGCCTGCAGAAGAGGAGGCTCAGGGCAGAGCTCATTGCTGTCTGCAACTACCTGAAAGGGAGGCTGTAGCCAGGTGGGGTTGGACTCTTCTGCCAGGCAAGCAGCAACAGAAGAAGGGGACACAGTCTCAAATTGTGCCGGGGTAGGTCTAGGCTGGATGTTAGGAGGAAGTTGTTGTCAGAGAGAGTGATTGGCATTGGAATGGGCTGCCCAGGGAGGTGGTGGAGTCTCCATCCCTGGAGGAGTTTCAGCAAAGCCTGGCTGGGGCACTTAGTGCCATGGTCTGGTTGACTGGCTAGGGCTGGGTGCTAGGTTGGACTCAAGCTGTTACCCCTTCCCAGCCTTGAAAACCTCTTCTGAGTTGGAGTTTTGTACAAGATCCATCTGTACAATGTGCTGACTCATGTCTCCAGCCACCAAGTGCTACTTCAGTATGAGTAATAATCCGCCCTGGAAGCGGAGGCTCTCAAACACTAGGAAATGCCAAAATACATTTTTGCTTGCCTGGCCTTAATTTGCCTTCCCTTGGTGTCTTTGCCATGTGCCTTGCTCTTTAATTAAATGATTGCTGCCCCCCAACAGATCTCAAACCCACACTGCAGAGCTCGTGGGAGCACCAACATCTGCACAGGAGCAGAAAGACAGCTTTCTGTCCTCCCCCTGCTGAGCAGGTTGGTCTTACTTGACTGCAAATACATAAATAAAGGGATGCTGTTGAGGGTCTTCCCCTGTGGAGATGACAGAGTGGCCTTGGCACATGCTGCCATGTAGCATGGGACAGGTACCTTGACCTTGCTGGGGGAAGGTTGACCATGAGCCAGCAAAGTGCTCTTGTGGCCAGGGGGGCCAATGCCATTCTGGGGTGTATCAGCTGTGGCTAGTAGGTCAAGAGAATGTTCTTCTGCCCCTCTGCTCTGGTGAGGCTGTATCTGGAGTACTGTATCCACTTGGGCCCCCCACTTCAAGAGGGACATAGAACTGCTTGGAGAATCCAGCACAAAGCCACAGAGGTGGTTAAGGGAATGGAACTTCTCTCTTACAAGGAGAGCCTGAGGGAGTTGAGACTGTGCTGCTTGGAGAAGAGGAGCCTGAGAGGTGACCTCATCAATGGTTATAAAGATGTACAGGGTGAGTGCCAGGAGGCTGGAGCCAGGCTCTGCTGGGTGATGCCTGATGACAGCACAAGGGCCAATGGGTGGAAGCTGAGGCATAGGAAGTTTCATATAAGCATGAGGAGGAATTTTTTTTCCCTGTGAGGGTGACAGAGCATTGGAACAGGCTGCCCAGAGGGGTTGTGGAGTCTCCCTCTCTGGAGATACTCAAAACCTGTCTGGGCATGTTCCTGTGTGATCTGGTATAGGACATCCTGCTCTGGCATGGGGGTTGGACTGGATGAGCTTTGGAGGTCCCTTCCAGCCCCTGACACTCTGTGATTCTGTGTGATATGCTCCTTAGCTGAAGAGGTTTATCCAAAACACCCAATCCGCTCAGTAGATGCTGACTGTGCTGCTTGAAGCAAGAACAGGGAAGGTTTCTCCTTTATTTGGGCTTAGAATCATAGAATGATCAAATCATTTAGATTGGAAAAGACCTTTAAGATCATCAAGTCTCCAACCATTAGCCCATCACTGCCAGGTCACTCCTAAACCATATCCCTGAGCTCCACATCTTCACATCCTCCAGTAAGGGGGTTGCAGTGAGGTGGGGGCCAGCCTCTTCTCCCACGTAGCAAATGATAGGACAAGAGGAAATGGCCTCAGGTTGCAGCAGAGGAGATTTAATTTGGATGCTAAGAAAAAATCTTCACCAGAAAGATCATTTGGCACTTGAACAGGCTGCCCAGGGAGGTTGTAGAGTCACCATCTCTGGAGGTGTTTAAAAGGCATCTGGATGTGATGCCGAGGGCCATGATCTGACAGTTGTGTCCAGGCAGATATTAGGCTATGGTTGGAACTGATGAGCTTAAGATCTTTTCCAGCCAGGTGATTCTGTGATGTATCAATTCCCTCCCTCTGTGATCCTTTCAGTCCCTCCACTTGGGCAGCCTGTTGGAGGGTTTGACAACCCTGTCACGACTTGCAGTCAGCTCTCCATGTTTTGGACAGATGTTGAGTCTGTTGCCAGCACAGCCGCTCCTGCCATGTGCTGGGATGCTCTGAGTAACATCCAGGAGTGTTGCTTTCTCTCTGGACCCCCTCAGCAGCACCAGGAGCATTTCTGAGAAGCTCCTGTTTCCTCTGCCATATGCAAATCCTGATTTGTGAGCACAATTACCTGCTTTGTATGCACAAAACTGATTCACTTGCACATTCTGTGGGCATCGCTGAAGAGACCTGCTGGAGAATTGGTCCCTTAGGGCCAAATGCTGGAAGAAACAGCCTCTGATTTTGTGCTGTCAGGCTTGCTGGAGCAGTGGCATAAATGAGATGGATAGCTACCTTGATTAGCAGGTGCAAATGCGTGGGTTTTTTTTTTCCTCCAGCTATAAATCAGGTATTTCTCCATCAAAATCCTCTCCTTTGCATCCACAATGATGACACCTCCCGAAACAGTAGGCACAGGCTTGTAAGGACCAAATGAGATGTGGTAGCAAAGGGGATTGGTGGTTTTTTTTTTGGTGGAAATTGGCAGGAGGAGATCAAAAAAAAGAAGAAGAAGGGAAGAAAAAAAACAACTCAGGGTTTCCATCATGTTCCAAATGGGTTGGTTTGTCACCAGAGCCACAGATGGTGTTGCTGTCTGGGTAGGACAGGGGTCTTGCAGGCAGGAGACAGATGAAAGTCGTCTTTAAACAGAGCCATTTTTTTTGAAAGGCAACCTGTTAAGGGGATTTGGAGGGTGCAGAGCTGAGCATGTAAATCAGGAGGTGACCAGGATGTGGTTGTGTTTATGGAAACAGCAAGTTTCTCACACAGCTCAATTTAATATCTTGCAGCTTCCCTGTACGTCAAGTAATATTTGTTTGTTCTCCTGCACTTCTGCTGTTTTCACTGCTGGAGCATCCTGGTGTCTTTATTGACTTAGACTTTTATAAGATGAGGTTCTGTCTCTCCAAGGTATGGAGTTTAATAACTTGGTCAAACCCCATGTAATAGATGATTTCTTTTCCTGTGGTGGCACAGCTTGCCTTGTGCACCAAGCAGGGCAGGAGGCAGTTAAGTCCCAAGCTAATTTAGCTTCAGGCTGAAGTGTTCTACATAAACAGCAATCAAAATGCAGGCCTTTTAGGGGCTGAGCTAAGGTTATCTGGGCTGCCTTCAGACTCATTTTCTGCCATTAAGGTCGTTAATCCTGCAGCTGCTAATGTTCCTGTAATGGCATTTCTGTGATTGTCTAAAGACTGTGGCAAGGAGGGAAGAGAAACGAGTTTTGACGTACAGAGCCACCTCTGGACCCACCTCCCTGGCTTGACCTGTTCCACTAGCGGTGCAGGAGGTGGCTTCTCACCCTGCCATGGTCAGCTCTGGGCAGTGTTCACCCCAGAAGAGCATAGAATCATGGAACTGTTTCTGTTGGAAAAGCCTTTGGAGATCATTGAGTCCAACCCAACACCACCATGGTCGTTAAGCCACATCCCAAAGCCATGCCCATAAGCTGTTTGAAGACCAGGGACACCATGACAGCCATGGCATTGCAGACCACCCTTGGTCTACCTTTAGGACCTCTCACTGCTTGCTTGCATCAGCCTTGCATGTGTGCCCCAGGGGATCCTCCTTTGTATCATGGCTCAGGAGCTGAGCAGATGGTAATGATAGAATCAGCCAGGTTGGAAGAGGCCTCCAAGATCATCCAGTCCAACCTAGCACCCAGCCCTGGCCAGTCAACCAGTGCCTGTGCCACTGGAGGTGATGAGCTTGGATGTGGCTTGTGTTAATTTCCTTCAGGCATGAACCAGGTATGAGCCTCAGCATGGGCCAACCCTGAGCCAAAAGCCGTGGCTGCTCCAGCCAGCCCTGCCCTTCCACAGCTCCAGCACTAAAGCCAGTGTGAAGCACAGGCACATGAGAAGCCCTTTGCTCAGAAATGGACAGAAGAAGCTCACGTCTGCATGTGGAAACCAGGTCTGCATGTTCTTAGTTTGCTCTCTTCATCCAGACTGAGCTTCAGATCCTTTGCCTCTTCCCAGCTGAGGGCAGGAGTGGTGCCAAAGTGGGCTGGTGCCTCATGGCTGCTTCTCCAGGTGCCATGGGCTGCACTCCCTAATCCTGCCCAGGCAGCATCCTGCTGCCTTGCTTTGTGTGGCTCTGCATGGCACTTCAGCCTGAGCTGCCAGGAGGCTCTTAGGGGAAGGCACAACAGGAGGGAGACTGCAGGTGAGATGTACCTGTGGTGTCTGGGGACATGTTCTGCTGCTACAGACAGAGGTTGGCTCTCACAGAGTAGGAACTGGCATGGAGACTCCATGTCACCTCTAGTTAGTCATGGCAGCATAGACTGTGCTGAGGTTTTGTGTAAGTGGGGAGAAAGGAGAAGGAGAGGATGGAGAGCAGTTCTGTGGGTGCTGCTGTGTGCCAAGGGCTCAGCTCGCCCCTGGCCCTTCCACATAGCTGCATGTCCTATGAGAAAAGTGTTTTCTGAGCCTCTTGCCAGAGCTAAGGTGTTGTATTTCCTAGTTCATGCATCTTCTCTCTGCAGTGACAGAGAGGTTTGTTTCGTAACACACTGGAAATATAACATGGGACCTCCAGAGGCAAGAACTGGGACCTGCTGTCACTTAAACCAAGCAAGCAGTGACCCTTCCTTTTGCTAGAACAGCTCAAAATTTGCCATGGATTATCCAGTCTGATTTATGGATTAGGAATCCAAAGGAAGAGGAAGGACTATGCCAGACTGTGCTCTTACCGTGGGCAGGGCACAGGTTGGTGGCTGCAGAAATCGGGTCCTTGTCACAGCAGTTTGCAGGTCCTGATTCATTTGTCCTCCTGCAGCAGGCAGATGCTGCAGGGCCTGTGGAAGTGGCTGGCTTCAGGTGTGGATGTTTGTAAAACTTGGTCATTGTGGTTGAGCTTGAAGCTCAGGCTGAATCCTGACTTAGCCCAAGTGATGCTGAGGGGTGACTGTGGCCCTTTGGAAGCACCTGGGGTTTAGAAGCTCGGAGCAAAGGCACTGCTGTGGCTCTTGGTGCTTTGATTCATTTTAGCAGTGTGGTGGAGTCTGGAGAAAATGCACTTAGCCTAAAGAGGAGTTGGAAGTTACCTGAACCCCCATTCCTACCACTCAGGCACTTTGGCAGGTATTTCTTGGTCTGTGATGGTTAACTTGGCTGGCTCAGCGTCCTCTTTGGTTCAGCATCCTCTCAGGCTCAGCATTGCACCCAGGGAGGATGGGGACAGACTGAAAATAACAGAGTAGCTCAGGGGGCCAAAGGAGCAGAGTAGATGCTGATGGGGAGAGAGCAAAAGGTGAGGGAAACCTCTAAGAGCACGGCAGGATCTGCTGAGTTGTTTTGGAAACCCCTTAATGGCTTCTCTGTGGTTCTAGGTACAGAAATAGATCCTAAACCATCTGTCCCAAAGAGGTGGTCCCCACTTCTCCAGATCCATGCTGAGAACCTTCCTATCCAGTTTCTGAAGCTCTGCCAAAGGGGTGCACATCTGCCTGGAAAACCTCTGGAAACCTGGTCCCAAGTGGTCCTGGTGAGGTGCAGGTAGCTGTACCCTGGATGGCTTTCCCTGGTGTCCCAGCTCTGTCTGCCCTGCATCTCCTCCTCCCCGGCTGCTGCCACCGTTTGCCCTCTCACTTACTGAAATAAACCTCCCAATAAACCTCCCAATAAAGGCTGGAGCTGGTGGAGCTCTGGGCTTGGAGTCAATAAAATCAATATTTCTGCAGGTTGATAGAGTTTCTGCTTCCGACGCCAAACTGGTGGAGGGAACAGCAACCAAACCCACAGACAAAAGAAACCTGCACCACGGGGAAGGGGCTCACCCCCCTGGCACCTCCAGCCAGCCTTAGGAAGGGAGGCACTGGGGCTGCTCGATGCCAGCCTCTGTAGATGTTTTCCCCCCCACCCTCCTCTAACTTGCTCTAATTTCTGTGGCAGGGAGCTGAGCTCGATCTGATGCCCCAAGACTCCCAGCTCTGCTTCGCAAGCACTTTGAGATGTCTCTCATTTGCAGAGCACATATTTGTTATGTAATAAGTGCCAGGAATTAATGATCCACAGCAGGGCTGGGGAAACTTGCGTACTAAGCACCCAAGGAAAAAATAACTTCTCCTTTTTTAAAGGCACTGATGGAGCCATTAGGACCCAGAGTGCCTCGCATCCAGCCCGCCCCAGCCCCCCGGCGTGGCTGAGCCCGAGCAGGGGGTAGCGCTGCCGTCGCACTCCCCAACCCTTTCCCTTCGGAGAGGCAATGTTCCTGCTGCTCCCGTTATGAATCATGAGGTTAGCAGCTTTTGACAGATCATAAATCAGTGCTTCCAAGTTGCTAGGACAAATCCCAGGACATTTAATCTTTAATATTAGATGTGTTTAAGGCAGTGAATATTTCATGAAGGTGCTGTTGCGTTTTAGCACATCATTAGCTGTCTCCTTTCCCCCCCCACCTCTTTGCTCCCCATCTTTTCTTTGTTGGCTGCCTCCCCCTTTTCAGGCAGCTCTTGCTCACAAACCTCTGTGGCAGAATCCCCCCCATCTGACTCCCCCCTTGACAGTAGAGCTCTTTGCTTTAATCCCTAAGAGGCATTTTAAGGACTTGCCTAGGATCCCAGTGAGCACACAGGTACCTGCCAGTCTGCATTATCACTGCGATGGGGGTACCCCCCCCGAGGTCCTCCACCTCTGCTGGGGTTTGCAGCTTAGCTTGCTACACGTCAGGCAGGCTGGAAAGAGGGGAAAACCCATCAGCAGCAGCTTGGAACAGAAACTCCACCTGCAAATCCAATTAATCTTTTGATTCTGCCATTTCTTGCTCCGGGTTATGTATTTCTACCAAACGTGGAATCAATTTGGGCCAAGCATAGTTGGGTTTGTGGAGTGGGAAACGTCTTCTGCTGCTGTCAAAAGGGTGTAACAGCGTGAGCCAGCACTCCGAGAGCAAAGGGAAGCAAGGAGGCAAACAAGGCTGGTGGGATGGGGCATAGCATGAGTGCCTCTGCAGAGGGATGATGGAGTTCAGGGTTGCTGCATCCTCCCGTAGGAGTTTGGGCTGCAGGGGAGTGCCATCCCATCCTGGTGGAGGAAAAGTGGGCAGGAGATGGGTTTGAGGCATCCCCCTGCTCAGGAAATGCATGGCGGTGGTTGTACTCAAACAAGCTCACAGTTCCTGATGAGGGGTGAACCATTGGCCCCAGAGCCAGCCCTTCTGCCAGGGACGTGGGCAGGGCTCACAGGGACCTGGTCAGGGGGCAGATCCACATGGGCTCATCTCTCTGAGGATCATGAGGGGTTCTTGGAGGCCTTTGTGCAGAGGTTTGCTGAGCTTGGATAGCTGCAGAACTGCACAGGAACACAGGTTAAGGACAAACATTTGGCATCATGAAGTCCCCTCCCCAGCTGCTGTGGGTGCTACTCCACATAACCCCCCCCAGAAGAGCCTCAGGTTTCTTGCAGCTTTCTGCCTCTCTGTCTTCTCCTCTGCAGCTCCAGGAGGTTTCAGAGGAGTTTCAGATCCATAGCAGGAGCTAGGAATAGCTGTGAACAGAGATGGGCATCAGGGCAGGAGAGCCTGACACTGTGGTCACTGATGTGCCTTTGGGGCAAAAAGGACTCAGCCTCCTCTCTTCTCTTTCAGGAGAGTGCAGCTGCCATGAAGGCTACGCCCCAGACCCTATCCATCGCCACTTGTGTGTGCGCAGCGACTGGGGACACAGCGAAGGGTGAGTGCTGATGAGTTTGCTCTCTCCTGGCCCCCACACTGGGGAGCAGCCCAGGTCTCCTCCCCACCAACCATTGCCAGCACCATAGACCCAGGGCTGGGCTGTGCCACTCTCCTTGCCAAGCGACAGTCCACATCTGCTCTTTCCTTCTCTGCCCACCAGGCCGTGGCCCTACACAACACTCGAGCGGGGATACGACTTGGTCACAGGAGAGCAGGCACCTGAGAAGATACTCAGGTGAGTCAGAGGATGTTCAGCTTGGGGGCTGGACTAGATGATCTTCAGAGGTACCTTCCAACCCCTATCACTCTGTGATTCTGTGATGGTCAGGAGTGAGGACATCCCAGTGGATGCTACCATTTAGATGCTGCCATCCCAGCTCTGTCTTGTTGTGCTAGATTGGACACATGAGTGTCACTTGCCTTTGAGGAACATGAAAGATTTGTCCATCTTCTGCAGACAGGGAAGGATTTCCCTCTCATCTCCTTGACTAGACATGGCTCAGTAGAAGCAAGGAGAATGTGCACAGAAATGACTGAAAAGGAGAGCTTGATGCCCCCTACATCTGTGAGCATGGTGTGACACTGGAGCAGATTACCCAGAGAGGTTCTGGGTGCCCCCTCCCTAGAAGCATTCAAGATCAGCCTGTGAGCAATCTGTTCCATTGGAAGGTGTCCCTGCCCATGGTGGGGTGGTTTGAGCTAGGTGATCTTTAAGGTCCCTTTCAACCCAAACCATTCTGTGATTCAATGTTCTCTGTGTCAGCTTTCTAGCTAGTTCTCATTTAGCTTTCAGAACAAGATCAAATTACTCATTTAACCCATGGTGCCACCATTTGTAGAGATACTGGAATGTGTCCAGAGAAGGGCAACAAAACTGTTGAGAGGCCTGGGACACAAACCCTGTGAGGAGAGGCTGAGGGAGCTGGGGGTGTGCAGCCTGCAGAAGAGGAGGCTCAGGGCAGAGCTCATTGCTGTCTACAACTACCTGAAGGGAGGCTGTAGCCAGGTGGGGTTGGGCTCTTCTGCCAGGCAAGCAGCAACAGAACAAGGGGACACAGTCTTAAGTGCAAGGGTAGATCTAAGCTGGATGTTAGGAGGAAGTTGTTGTCAGAGAGAGTGATTGGCATTGGAATGGGCTGCCCAGGGAGGTGGTGGAGTCATTGTCCCGGGAGGTGTTCAAGAGAAGCCTGGATGAGGCACTTAGTGCCATGGTCTGATTGACTGGCTAGGGCTGGGTGCTAGGTTGGACTGGATGATCTTGGAGGGTTCTTCCAACCTGATTGATACTATTCTATTCTATTCTATTCTACTCTATTCATTATTCTGACTTCCAAGTGGTCAGGTGGCCACTGTGGACACCCTGTTTCTATCTAACACCTTTATCCTTATTCCAGGTCTACCTACAGTTTGGGTCAAGGCTTGTGGCTGCCTGTCAGTAAGAGCTTTGTGGTGCCCCCTGTGGAGCTTTCCATCAATCCTCTCGCCAGCTGCAAGACAGATGTTCTGGTGACAGAAGATCCAGCAGATGTCAGGTAGGAAGCAGATTTCTTGTTCTCCTCACACCTGAGTGCCTGCACTGCTCTACAGGATATTATGGAGGATTCAGGCATTCCCAGGATGATAATTTTGATTCATTTTCATCTGATCAGAAATCCAATGTGATAGCTCTCTGGACAATCCTGATCCTGATGGGTCTAAGCCAGACCTGTGTATATACCTTTGAAATCTGCCAATCCAGTCATGCAAATTGTGCTGAGCCTGTGGCAAGGCAGTTTTAAACTGGTTTAAATCCAATGTTAGACTGTGTGGCTTAGATTGATGCATTTAGCAGTGTGGAGGTGCTGTCACCTTTCAGAAACTCCACACCCACCCAGCCCTGCTTAGTCTGCTGTGAAGGAGCAAGGTCAGAGCCTGGTGAAAGCCTAGATCACTCGTCCACATATTGTAGAGCCAGAAGAGCTTTTGCCTTCCTAGCATTCAGTAAATGCCTGGACGTTTCTGTGGCTCCCCCGTTCTGGCTAGTTTGTACTTTAAACAGAGGTCTTGTGACAGCCTAGGTCAGAAGCAGGACCTAAGAGGGTTTTGCAGGAGGAGAACTACCCTGGTGAAAGGAGAGGCTGTTTGCTGGGCAGCTGGTGGAGGGGAGTCACCTGGAAAATGAACCAGGCATAATGGTTGTCCTCTGTGCTCCAGCTGGCAGGGGAGCAGCAGCCTCTACCTGGGAGGAGAGCAGTGGTGGTGATTGTCCTTCTCTGTCTGGTTTACCAGGGTTTAACTATGAGCTAGAAGGATTTAATTCCTGAGGTGCTCAGTGTGTATTTCCCTCTCCCCAATTAAATTAAGCCTGAGCATATGACAGTTGGGTGCTAGGGAGACTCTGTAATGCCTCCCTTCCTTCTTATTGCCTTCTCCTGTTGACTCAAGGCACATTTTCCTCACCTCTGAATTCCTGTCCGTTGTGGATTATCTTCCTGGGCATTAGAAGAACCTTTCTGTTCCTCCAGCCCCCTCTGTCTTTTCCCAGAGAGATGAGGTGGTGGTTTTCTATTCTTCATTCCCATCATCTTGGCAGGGCTGTGGTTGGAGCAGGTGCCTACAAAATCTATGGTGGAGCCAACTGGCATCCAGGAGATCCTCACTTCCAAGTGTGTTTTTGTTGCTAATTAGTGTTTGTTCCCTCTCCTGCAAAAGGAGATGGATGGTTCATATCTATCACAGTTTGGCTCCCTCAGGAGCATTGTTTTTCTTGTCTGCAGAAGACTACTGCAATTCATTTGAGAAGGTGAAGGGTTGCCTTGTTTTATGCTAATATTTTCCCAGCCCAAATGCCAGGAGAACATTATTTCTTTCTTGCCTCCTCACATCTTCGTTACAAGTGCGTTAGCAAGAGCAGAGGCTCAGAAGCTTGCTTCTGCTCCAGTGCAGTAATTGTCTCTGGGCTCTGCTCCTCATGGAAGAGCCTCAGTCGGGATGGATGAATGCCAGGAAGGGGGAGGAGAGCTTCTGACACAGAGGCTGTGCAGTGGGTTAGGATCTTCCCCTCCCCAGCCCCCCTCCCCGACACACAGTTGAAATTTACCAGACCAGCTCAGGCGGCTTGGAAGTAAGAAGAGGCTATGTTTACAGCAAAGCAGAGTGTACAAGCATGTATACACAGCATAGTTACAGGTATTTGCAGTTAAATACCAGGTAGAAGTAACACAGGAATCCAGACTCCCCCATGGAAAAAGGAAGCTGCCCAGAAGGGGCTCAAAGCTCCCCACTCTCTTTCCCCTCTCTCTTTCCCCTCTCTCTTTCCCCTCTCTCTTTCCCCTCTCTCTTTCCCCTCTCTCTTTCCCCTCTCTCTTTCCCCTCTCTCTTTCCCCTCTCTCTTTCCCCTCTCTCTTTCCCCTCTCTCTTTCCCCTCTCTCTTTCCCCTCTCTCTTTCCCCTCTCTCTTTCCCCTCTCTCTTTCCCCTCTCTCTTTCCCCTCTCTCTTTCCCCTCTCTCTTTCCCCTCTCTCTTTCCCCTCTCTCTTTCCCCTCTCTCTTTCCCCTCTCTCTTTCCCCTCTCTCTTTCCCCTCTCTCTTTCCCCTCTCTCTTTCCCCTCTCTCTTTCCCCTCTCTCTTTCCCCTCTCTCTTTCCCCTCTCTCTTTCCCCTCTCTCTTTCCCCTCTCTCTTTCCCCTCTCTCTTTCCCCTCTCTCTTTCCCCTCTCTCTTTCCCCTCTCTCTTTCCCCTCTCTCTTTCCCCTCTCTCTTTCCCCTCTCTCTTTCCCCTCTCTCTTTCCCCTCTCTCTTTCCCCTCTCTCTTTCCCCTCTCTCTTTCCCCTCTCTCTTTCCCCTCTCTCTTTCCCCTCTCTCTTTCCCCTCTCTCTTTCCCCTCTCTCTTTCCCCTCTCTCTTTCCCCTCTCTCTTTCCCCTCTCTCTTTCCCCTCTCTCTTTCCCCTCTCTCTTTCCCCTCTCTCTTTCCCCTCTCTCTTTCCCCTCTCTCTTTCCCCTCTCTCTTTCCCCTCTCTCTTTCCCCTCTCTCTTTCCCCTCTCTCTTTCCCCTCTCTCTTTCCCCTCTCTCTTTCCCCTCTCTCTTTCCCCTCTCTCTTTCCCCTCTCTCTTTCCCCTCTCTCTTTCCCCTCTCTCTTTCCCCTCTCTCTTTCCCCTCTCTCTTTCCCCTCTCTCTTTCCCCTCTCTCTTTCCCTTCCCAGACAGACAATCAAAATCAGCAAAGCTTCCACTCAGAGCAGCTCTGCTATGAGGGCAGGCTATGAAAGTTGGGGCTCTGCAGCTTGGAGAAGAAAAGGCTTTGAGGAGACCTTGGAGTAGCCTTCCAGTATCTGAATGGGGCTACAGGAGGGCTGGGGAGGGATTACAGACAAGGTCTTATAATGACAGGACAAGGAGTAATGGGTTTAAACCTGCAGAGGGGAGATTGAAACTGGATGTCAGGAGGAAGTACTTTGCAGTGAGGATGGTGAGACACTGGCACAGGTTGCCCAAGGAGGATATGGCTGCTGCCTCCCTGGAGGTGTTCAAAGCCAGGCTGGATGAGGCCTTAAGTGACTTGTTCTAGTGGGAGGTGTCCCTACCTGGGGGTGGAGGTTAGAACTGAATGATCCTTGAGATCCCTTCCAACCTAAACCATTCTCTGATTCTACAGTTTTTTAGTGAGGAGATATTAGAGCAGATTGAAAGAGAAGCAGAATGTCCCAGAATGAAGTGGGACAAATGGTTTGCTTGTTGGCTTTTTATCCCTTTTGGCAAACCCAAGAAATGATACAGATAATGATGCAGATAAAGAAAGCTGGGGAGGGACTTTTTAGGCTGTCAGGTAGTTATAGGACTAAGGGGAATGGAACAAAGCTGGAAATGGGTAGATTCAGACTGGATGTTAGGAAGGGTTCTAAGATTCTCTGATGCCCAGACCATGCTTGCTGGCCTGCCTGGTATGGTTTGAGATGTTTTCCTGGGCTGCTCCCAGGCTCTGAGATTTACTGAGTTGGTCCCAGGTGTTAAGATTTTTTTTTCTGGGTTGCACCAGGCTTTTCTATGTCTCAGAGGACCAGGGAACAAATACAGAGGGTTTCTGCAGCATGTTATAGAGCAGGTACCCATTCATCCCACACTGACTTGAGGCTTCATCACTGTGTAACTTTGCTGCCTTGAAGGTTTCACCTTCTCCACAGGCATGATGTGAAACAAAGCTTTTGCTATTGGAATGGGCTGCCCAGGGAGGTGGTGGAGTCACCATCCCTGGAGGTGTTGAAGCAAAGCCTGGCTGGGGCACTTAGTGCCATGGTCTAGATGGCTGGATAGGGCTGGGTGCTAGGTTGGACTGGATGACCTTGGAGGTCTCTGCCAACCTGGCTGATTCTGTGATTTTGTGGTCCTTGTCTTCTGGTCCTTGCTCCTTCCCCAAAGGCTGTGTGAAGTGGTGCAGTGCCCTTGGAGCTGCTCCATTCAGCACTCAGGGCAAACAGGATGTTAGGAAGAAGTTCTTCACCATGATGGTGGTGAGACCCTGGAGTGGGTTGTCCGGGGAGGTGGTGGAAGCCTCATCCCTGGAGGTGTTTAAGGCCAGGCTGCAAGAGGCTCTACAGTCTGATCTAGTGTGAGGTGTCCCTGCCTGTGGCAGGGGAGTTGGAGCAGGATGATCCTTGTGGTCCCTTCCAACCCTGACTGATTCTATGATTCTATGAATCTATGATTATTTTCCTTTCACAACCAATGATCTAATTTCCCTCATTCCAGTATTCCAATTAGCCTCTAACCAGCACAGGCTGTTTGCCTGCTCTGCTCATAAATGGCAGCTGAGCTGAGAATTCCAGGTATAAATATTGGAGTGACCCAGGTAGAGTAAGGGAGGCAAGTTCACAGTGCTGGGATCTGGCATACAGGAGGTGCTGAATTATTAAAACTTTAATAAATGTGGTGATAAATATTTCATGGTGAATTATGGAAGCTTCCATAGATACAGTGAAAACCAAAAAGCAATATCTTATTTCTGCATTAGAACTTAAACACTTCTCAAACGGGGAGCAGGCTGCAAGCTCAGGGGCCCAGGCACCCTGAGGTGAGTGGAAACTGAGGTGATGCCACCTGGGTGGAGGGTGGTGGTGTGGAGGAGCTAATGCTGGGGCTGCTCTGGCTGGATGCAGTCAGTGAGCAGGGGCATTGCTGTGTTTGGTGCTCAAGAGCATTGTGTTGGGCTGTCTGTGAGAACCTCCTCTGCTCTGACCCGATGAGCAGGGTGCCTTTGGAGCTATTTATCTTGCAACCTCTTTGCTTTGTTGCTTTGGACTGAGAAGTGTAGGAAGTTCTGAAGGGAGTAGAGACACAACAGTTTTGATGGTTCAAATGCCCAGGTGATGACCTACCAAAGGATGTTAGGGGTAGGAAGGGACCCATCGACTCCAACTCCCCTGCCAGAGCAGGGCCATACAATCTAGCTCAGGTCACACAGGAACACATCCAGGTGTGCCTTGAAAGTCTGTACCAGACCTGCCAATGGAGGTCAACACATGCTGTCCCTTAGATGTGGAGATACTGGAACATAGGCTGGATACTAGGAGGAAGTTCTTCACAGAGAGAGTGATTGGCATTGGAATGGGCTGCCCAGGGAGGTGATGGAGTCGCTGTGCCTGGAGGTGTTCAAGCAAAGCCTGGATGAGGCACTTAGTGCCATGGTCTGGTTGATTGGCCAGGGCTGGGTGCTAGGTTGGACTGGATGAGCTTGGAGGTCTCTTCCAACCTGGTTGATTCTATTATTCCCTGAGATCATGATGGCACTGCTGTCCCTTCATGCTGGCAGCTCCCACGGGTGGTCCTGCAGTGCTAGAGGTCTGATGCAGTCACATCCCCATGCCAAGGGGCAGATCCTAGTGTGTTTGACACCAGCTGCAACACGGCTGTGTCCCGGGCCCTGGCATGCCCTGTTTGCTGCCCTGTAACACTCTGCTGGCAGCTCAGACCTGTACTGCTCCGGTGTCTTTAATAGCAAGCGTGCTGCATTCCTCCAGACCTTTCATTAGGCTGACCCCTTTTGGCTGCAGGGTCACTTGTTTAATGGAAGGAAATTGCAGAAAGCCTGGTTTGGAGAAAACAAGTGATGAGGTCTTTACAGCTCAGAAGGTTAAAGGTTCAAATGTGGCCTTGCCTGTTTGTGAAGCTGCTTAAGACTGTGGAAGGGACACTGGGCTCTGCCTTTCTCTCTTGAGAGAGACACTGAATCCCTGCTGCATGTGTGTTGGTCTGCTTGAGGGTAGGAAGGCTCTACAGAGAGATCTGGCCAAGCTGGATTGATGGGCCAAGGCCAATGGGATAACATTCAGTGAGGCCAAGTGCCAGATCCTGCACTTGGGTCACAATAAAACCCATGAATGCTCCAGGTTTGGGGCTGAGTGGCTGGAAAGCTGCCTGGCACAAAAGGACCTGGGGGTGTTGGTTGACAGCTGTCTGAACATGAGCCAGTGTGTGCCCAGGTGACCAAGAAGGCCAACGAGATCCTGGCTTGGATCAGGAATAGTGTGGCCAGCAGGACCAGGGAAGTGATCCTGCCTCTCTACGCGGCACTGGTGAGGCTCCACTTTGAATATTGGGTTCAGTTTTGGGCTTCTCATTCCAGGAAGGACATTGAGGGGCTGGAGAGTCTCCAGAGAAGGGCAACAAAGCTGGTGAAAGGTCTGGAGAACAAGGCTAGTGAGAAGCAGCTAAGGGGGATGGAGTTTAGTTTGGAGAAAAAGAGACTGAGGGGAGACCTCATTGCTCTCTACAGCTCCCTGAAAGGAGGTTGGAGCTGGATAGGGGTTGGTCTCTTCTCACAAGTAATAAGCAGTAGGACAGAAGGAAATGGTCTCCGGTTGCCCCAGGGGAGGTTTAGGTTGCACATGAGGAACAATTTCTTCCCCAAAAGCGTTGTCAAGCCCTGGAACAGGCTCCCCAGGGCAATGGTGGAGTCCCCATCCCTGGAGGGATTTACAGGTGGTGTAGATGTGGTGGTGAGGGACCTGGTTTAGTGATTGACTTGGCAATGCTGAGGTAATGGTTGGGCTTGATGGTCTTCCAGGTCCATTGCAGCCCAGACATTTCTGTGGCTCTCCAGAGGGACACTCCCTGTGTGTTTCACCACTGAGCTGTGCCACAAGCTCTACACGGTGCTTGGCTGGGGGGGAGGAAAGGGCTCAAGCCTCCTCCTGCTGCTGCAGCCAAGCCGTGGGAGAAATTTCCTGCAGACAGGAGCCAAAGGTCTCCATGCAAACATCCCAGTGGAGATGTTGCCACATGTGCTGGGGCTGGAACGGGGACAGGAGTTTGCATGCAGGACTTGGTGGTGGAGGTTTTAGGGCTGTGCATCATAAATTAAGCACGAGAGTGCTTGGAGTTAATGAAACTTGTATGTATAATTTATCAGCAGCCATCCTGAGCATCTCCTGCTCCACCCCAGAGGCTGCTCCTCTGCACCACGATCACACGTCTGGGATCCTGGCAGCCATGCTGACAGTGACATCTCTGCTCAGATGAGGTTGGCCAGCAGCCTTGAGAGGCTCTGCCCCATGTTAGCAGCCTCTGGTTTGGGCTGGAGGCCAGGTCCCAGACTGACCAGGCAGTCCCAGCTGTGCATCAGGATAAAAAGTACCTGCCAGGCTCGACTTGTCTTGCTTGCTTTAAGGACCTCTCTTTATTTTCGTGGAATCATAGAATCAGGCAGGTTGGAAGAGACCTCCAAGATCTTCCAGTCCAACCTAGCACCCAGCCCTGGCCAGTCAACCAGACCATGGCACTAAGTGCCTCATCCAGGCTTTGCTTCAACACCTCCAGGGACAGCGTCTCCACCACCTCCCTGGGCAGCCCATTCCAATGCCAATCACTCTCTCTGCCAACAACTTCCTCCTAACATCCAGCCTGGACCTCCCCTGCACAACTTGAGACTGTGTCCCCTTGTTCTGTTGCTGGTTACCTGGCAGCAGAGCCCAACCCCACCTGGCTACAGCCTCCCTTCAGGTAGCTGTAGACAGCACTCTCCCACTGCTCCCACTCCTCTCTCCTACCTGTGTTCCTCCCAGGACCTGATGATAAACACAACAGTCTGTGGGAGGTGGTTTAAGAAAATAACTGGTTTGTGTTTAAACCTTCAGTTGGCCTTCCCTAGCCACCTTCCTATTTCTTCTTAGCCCTTTAGGAGGTACCTCTTGTGCTGTGGGAAAAGGAACTGCTGTACTAGTGGCACTCTATGCTGCTCTACCCCATCAGCAGCTCACCAGGAGGACCTCCAGGTCTCACCAGTTCCACCCACCTGTGGGGGATCATAAAAGCATCTCTTGGGGGATCATAAAAGCACCTCTTGGGGGAATCATAAAAGCCTATTTTGGGGCACATCGAGCTGCAGGGGATCACGAAGGAAGATACCCTGGGGGGCAGAGCATGGCACTGGCAAGCCCCCGGTGGTCCTGGTTCACCCTGCCAGCCCCTCTGCAGCAAAGTTGCTAATTTCTGGTGAGCAGCTGTAAATCAGAGGCACGAGCCTCAGCTGCTGCCTGACATGACATACAGCTCTATCGTTATGGCAACCATAGAAACAAATAAGAGCCTTGCCTTTGCTTGACAAGCCTTTGAGATGTCCTGATGGAGAGACAAGTGTTCAGCGGCAGAATGAATTCTCTTGAACTCGCTGTCAATTCATCTTCGTTTTGCTCCCAAGTGAGCCCCTTTTGCTCTCTGAATTCTTTGTACTTTGGCAATCAACTGATTTTTTTTTTCTTTTTCTTCTGTTTGTTGTTTTATTTTCAGACCTCTCAGCAGCAGAGAGCTTTGCTCCCCAGCTTTGTGCCCTCATGTGTCCTGTTCCATGTTGAGGACGGGAGCTGGGCTTTTGCTCCCTGCCTGTGGCTTTTCCTGGCTCAGCCCTGCCGTGTTCTTGCCACTGCTGTGGTCTTGTGGGGATTTTGCAGTGATGTTTTGCAGGGATTTGGGCATTTGTGACTTAGGAAGTTGGTGCTGAGTGTTGTGGTGTGAGGCTCCCTGGAAGCAAAGGAGGATGAAAACGAAAGTAGATAAGAAGAGATTAAGAGGGGATCTCATTAGTGCTTATAAATGTCTAAGGGGGTGAGTGTCAGGGGGATGGAGCCAAACTCTTCTCTGTGGTGCCCAGTGACAGGATAAGAGGCAAGGGACACAAACTGGAACACAGGAGGTTCCACATAGACACAAGGAAAAAAAATCTTTTCTTTGATGGTGGCAGAGCCCTGGGCCAGGATGTCCAAAGAGGTTGTGGAGTCTCTGTCTCTGGAGGCATTCAAAACCCACCTGAACACGGTCCTGGGTGATGTACTCTA
Source organism: Pogoniulus pusillus (assembly GCF_015220805.1). Classification (NCBI taxonomy): domain Eukaryota; kingdom Metazoa; phylum Chordata; class Aves; order Piciformes; family Lybiidae; genus Pogoniulus; species Pogoniulus pusillus. The sequence goes on along the minus strand of NC_087298.1, from coordinate 4,830,180 downwards.
GGTGATACTGCTTTAGCAGGAGGGATAGACTAGATGATCTCCAGAGGTCCCTTCCAATCCCTACCATTCTGTGATCCTGTGAAAAAGGCAAAGGGAATCAGGGCTGGAAGAGTGAAACAGCTTTGCTGTGCCCATGCTGTCACAGCAGCAGCCCTGTGATGCTGCTGCCACTGAGCACCACTGAGGCTCAGAGGGTGACTGTGCTGGTGCTGGGGGACAGCATGCTGGTAGGGTATGGGCAGGAGCAGGCAGAAGGCATCCTGCCTGCTCTTCTTGCCATTTGGTGTGGGAGATGCCACTGAAACTTGGTGTGTGTGTCCCCTTTTCATTCTCTTTCCATTCTGGAGCAGAGTGGGCTTTGATTTTCAGGCCCTTTGGTACTAAAAGGGATCTACAGGAAGGCTGGGGACAATCTTCTTAGCAGGGCCTTTTGTGACAGCTCAAGGGATGATGATTTTAAACTAAAAGAGGGAGATTCAGACTAGATGGAAGGAGTTTTGAGAGCATGGCCCAGGTTGCCCAGAGAGGTGGTAGCTTCCCCATCCCTGGAACCATTCTAATTCAGGTTAGTTGGAGCTCTGAGCAATCTGTTCTAGTTGCAGATGTCCCTGCTGAGTGCACTGAGGTTGGACTAGATGACCTTTAAAGGTCCCTTTCCACCTAAACCATTCCAGGATTCTATGACTCCTGGGTGCTTAGTGCTGGAAGGACCCTCAGCCTGGAGGGCAGGTGGCAGGGGGAAGCCCCTTTTTTGGGCTGTTCCTCAGTGGGAACCTGAGGAGCTCCCTGCAGAGCCTTTGTCAAGCAGCCATGAGCTTGCTGTCGGTGCCAGTGATGGATGGACAGCTTCACATGATGGAGCAAATTGATCATTGCATCACCTGGCACGACTTACTCATTCCTGCAAAGAGAGCAATTCATTACAGTGCACATCACCAAGACACAGTCATCCCTGTAGATAATGCCCCCCACCACTCTGGCCTGGGCTTCTTATCACCCCAGCATGGCATCACCGCACGAAAACGCGGTGGAGAAGCAGCTCGTGGTGCTTAACACAGGGATAAAGGCAGCCTTTGGCCTCATCCTCTGGAGAGAAAGGACAGATACTCTACAGAGAGGCAGCCACCAGCCTCCTGCCCTGCTTCTGTCAACTTAGCATCATCCTGGCTGCTAACTGGGATTTTTTCCTGCTCCCTGCCTCTTGCTTTGATTTATGAGAGCAGGTTAGAAGAGTCAGGTATGTCTCGCTCGGCTACGGGGTGACTAAATGGAGATGTAACCTTGCAGCAAACACTGAAGGGTGTGAGCAGCAAAATGAGAGAGGAATTACAGGAGTGGTGTGATGGGGAAATTGGGGCAGAGAGGGAAGGAAAAAAAAATCCCAAAACTCAAGGTAAAATCATCCAGGCAGTGTCTAGGGTGGGTCTGAATTGAAATGCAGGTCACCCAGCACCTCTGGGAGGGTGCAGGGACTTCACTGCCCTCAGCATATCTCTTCCTGGTCCATCAGCAGGATGTTTCATGCCCAGAATCCAAGGGACATTTCAGCCCTTCCTCTTTAGGGTTATTAGCCTCTAATATTCCCTGCTAAGGCAATGCTGAGTTTCACGCTCTCTGTGCTCCAGTCCTTTGGATGAACCCATTGCATTTCTGAGGTCCCAGTGCTGGTCCAGAAAACTGCACACACAAATTCCTTGAGGGTGGTGGATATAAACTTGGCTCATAGGCAAATCCATCACTGAGAACACCAGCAGCTGGCAGCTGAGCAGTTGCTCTTCCTCTTGTCCGTCGTGCTGCAGAGCCCAGGAGGGAAAAGCAACCCAAAGAGTGAACAGATTTTGTTTATATGTTGATTGAGACAATTAAAGAAAACCCCAACACTTGCCAGATATGCAAATGCTGTCTCACACCCAGAACGATTCCCTTTAATATAGCTGGGATCTCCCATCACAGAGAAGGTTTGGAGTCTGTAGCTGCCCCTTACGCCAGCTCTGCTGCTGGAGCTGTGTGTCCAGCCAGACAGCCCCCTTTGGAGCAGGATCCATGTGGAGCAGGGCCTGTGGTGGAGCAGGATTTAGGGTGGAGCAGGACCCATGGTGGAGCAGGACCTGTGTTTGACCAGGGCTTGTGATGGCATAGGGCTTGTGATGAAGCAGGACCTGTGGTGGAGGAGAGCACATAGTGGAGCAGGATCCATGTGTTTGGGCACTGGAATGGAGTGCCCAGGGAGGTGGTGGAGTCACCATCTCTGCAGGTCTTTAAGAAAAGATTGGATGTGGCACTTGGTGGCATGATTTAGCTGATGTCCTGGTGTTAGGTTATAGGCTGGACTAGATGATCTCAGAGGTCTTCTCCAGCCTCAATGATTCTGTAATTCTATGTTGAGGAGGATATGTAGTGGAGCAGAGCTCATGGTGAAGCAGGCTCTGCGGTTCAGCAGACCTTGTGGTGGAGCCAAACCTGTGTTTGATCAGAGCTCATAATGGAACAGGTCTCATGGTGGAGCAGGACAGATGATGGAGCAGGTTCTGTGGTGGAGCAGGATCCATGTAGAGCAGGTTCTGTAGTGGAGCAAGATCCTGCCAACAGTATAGAGGTTGTGGAGAGGGAAGCAGAGGCTCTAAACCACTGTGCTGATGGCTGTGCTGCAAGGTGGTGAAATCAGACCCTGAGTTTCTCCACTGAAGAGAATTCTCAGGCCTCTGCTCCATGCTGTTATTTGTTCTTATGTCTCTGCCTCTGCTGTCTGTTAAGCACCATCCAGAGCATGCTTTGTAGCTGCCTGTTCAAAGCTCAGCCCCTGGCCTCTCTGTTCATGCAGTCTGAGTCTGTCTGCACTATTTCTCCCAAATTACATTTTTTCCCCCCTTATTTGAGTTTTCTCACTTTTGCCTTTATGTGCACCTCTTGCCTGTGAAGGGGAATAGGAAGTGTGCAGACAGGAGAGGGACCAAGCAGCTCATCCCCTGCCCCAGATAGGGGCTCTTGTGTGTTAGAATGGTGCTGGGATAGTGGAGACCTGTGCCAGGTTTGGTGCCAGGCTTCTTTTCCTCCTCTCAGGAGAAGGAGCTGTGGTGTCTTTGGTAAGGGTCGGGTCACTGAGGATGGATGTAGCAGTGCCAGGCCAGCACTGGGGAGCAGTCTGTAAAGCAGAGTATTTGAGAGAGCTCTCCCATGTCAGAGCAAACTGACCCACCTCAGCTGCACCTCAGCCAGCAGAAAATGTGCAGCTGCCCAGCTGGCATGCTGGGGCTAGGAGCTGCCCTTGTGGGTTGCTGGGGACAGAGAGGAACAGTGTCAGGAGGGTTGACATCTCCTCTGTGCCTGGGGAAGGATGCTCTGAGTTGCTGCCCTCTCTCCTGGAGCTGTCCTCAGCTGCTGTCATAGCATCGTTAAGGTTGGAAGAGACCTCTAAGAGCATCAACCCAACACCAGCAGGGCCACTAAACCATGTCCAGAACCACCTTCTGGACATGATTAGAAGGGCTTATTCCTTCTGCCTGAGGACATCTTGAGAAGTCACTGTCCCTTGCAGGCTTGGGAAGGACTCTTGGATGGATTCCTAGGTTTAGTCTGATGGGGTTTTTCAATTGCTTAAGGGAAGGGATGATGCAGGTGTTGCTGCTAAGGAGCATGGCTCCCACCATGGAGGGACAAGTGAAGGCAGCTCTCTGCAAACCAGACAAAACCAAGGGAGAAAGCTCCAGCTGAGGGCTCACCCTGGGCAGGCAGTGACTGTACAGGCACTGCAGCTCTCAGCCTGGCAGTGCAGGCAGGCACAGTCACAGCCAGCGACCCAGCACTGCTCTGCTCTCCCAAGACAGATGAAGTTCATTAGTTTCAGCTCCTGCTCCTGAGCAGTCAGGCCTGGGATGATGTTTCCATCAGCTCCGATGGACTCGGTACACTGCCCCACTGCTGCCCCTAGGCCTTTGCTCTGCTCCAGGGTGTCACCATGGCTCTCAGGGTGATTTATTAGGACAAAATGCCCTCTGTTCCTCCTGCTGGCCTCAGGACAGCCAAAGAGTCACCACTGCAGCACTTCCCAGACAGCTCAGAGTAACTTCCCTCATGTTATGCTGGTTCTTCCCATTCCACACAGTTTCTAGATTCAGCAGAGATGCTCTGCAGACTCTTCCTGGCCCTCTGGCCTCCAGGCAAAGGATCAAAGGCAACTTAAAAATCAGGTTAGAGACACTGGCCTGGATCAGAAATAGTGTGGCCAGAGAGAGTAGGACAGGGATTGTGCCCCTGTACTGGACGCTGGTGAGGCTGCATCTCAAATACTTTGTTCAGTTTTGGGGCCCTCACTCCAAGAAGGTCATTGAAGTGATGGAGCAGGTCCAGAGAAGGGCAGCAAAGTTGGTGAAGGGTCTGGAGAACAGGTCTGGTGAGGAGCAGCTGAGGGAACTGGGGGTGTTTAGCCTGGAGAAAAAGGCAGAGGGGAGACCTTCTCACTCTCTACAACCCCTTGAAAGGAAGTTGGATACAGGTGGGATCCAGTCTCTTCTCTCAAGTGACAAGTGATAAAACAAGAGGAAATGACCTCAAGTTTCACCAGAGGAGGCTTAGGTTGGATATTAGGAAAAATGTCTTTCCTGAGAGGGTGGTCGGGGATTGGAACAGGCTGCCCAGAGAGGTGGTGGAGTCAGGATCCCTGGAGGTGTTCCAGACATGTATGGACATGGCACTTTGGTTCAGTGGTCGTGGTGGTGCTGAGTTGATGGTTGGACTCTATGATCTTAGAGGGCTTTTCCCACCAAAATAATTCTGTGGTTCTCTGATTTGCAAAGCTGAGCACATGGGGATGCTGCACCTTGGCTGGCGTTGCCCACTGGCTCAAAAAGCCCTTCTGTGCTTTGCCACGGCTGGACCAGACTAAGGATCAGCTGCAAACTGTCTGCCCTTTGCTTCTGCTCTGCTCAGGGTTTGTGTTGTTGCCTGTTTTAGCCGACTTGCTGCTTGCTCAGCTTCTCCTTTCATAATTTAGGTGTTTATAATCTCCTGTCAGGTCTTTTCCTGGTCTTCCCAAATCAGGCTGCTGGCCTGAACAGCAGAAGCCTTCTTGACCTTTTGCTGGTGCTCCATGTTCAAAGCCTGCAGGTGTGGCAGGCACTGGTGCTTTAGTGGGCACTGCACCGGAGTCTGTTCAGCAGAACACTGTTTTGAGAGACTAAATCAAAGCGTGATGCAAAGCTGGGGAGGTTTGAAAGGAGGGCTGGGGGGAGTGAGCAGGGGAGGGTGGAAATCATCAAGAAAATTAGGTGGAAGCCTTGCAAAAAAAGAATCCCATCTTGGGAATTGCCCTGCTTTCAGTGCCTGAAGAATTACTGTGCCGTAATCAGTTCAGCTCTAGACATCTCCTGCGGTGGTTTTGATATAATGAGGTGCTATTGGCTGCAGTCAAGAGCCTTTTGTCATCAGGCAGATGGGTGCAGTTAGGGGCGAGCTGCTGCACCCTGCCTCAGGCTGTGCCGGCCTTGGCATCCAGCTCTGCTGGGGATGGCGATGCCCAGGGGCAGGGAAGGCAGCACAGGGATAGAGGGACAGGGATGAGCGCACTGATGGACCACGAGGTCTGTACGTAATGTCTCTAGAGCCTGTCTATGGTCTGGCATTGTGTGCTCACAGCTCAGAGCCAACCATCTCCTGGGCTGATCCCCAGCAGCGTGGGCAGCAGGCAGAGGGAGGCAATTCTGCCCCTCTGCTGGCGCCTTCCCTGCAGTGCTGGGGCCACTCTGGAGTCCTCGGCACAGCAGAGCCAAAGGGAGCCACAGCAATGATGGAAGGGCTGGAAGCTCTCTGCTGTGAGGCCAGGCTGAGAGAGTTGAAGTTGTTCAGCCTGGAGAAGAGAAGGCTTCAGGGAGACCTGGAGCCTCTGGGCCCCCCAGTTTAGGAGGGACATTGAGATGCTTGAGCCTGTCCAGAGAAGGGCGACAAGGCTGGGGAGAGGCCTTGAGCACAGCCCTACGAGGAGAGGCTGAGGGAGCTGGGATTGGTTAGCCTGGAGAAGAGGAGGCTCAGGGGAGACCTCATTGCTGTCTACAACTACCTGAGGGGTGGTTGTGGCCAGGAGGAGGTTGCTCTCTTCTCCCAGGTGGCCAGCACCAGAAGGAGAGGACACAGCCTCAGGCTGTGCCAGGGGAGATTTAGGCTGGAGGTGAGGAGAAAGTTCTTCACTGAGAGAGTCATTGGACACTGGAATGGGCTGCCCGGGGAGGTGGTGGAGTCACCCTCCCTGGAGCTGTTCAAGGCAAGATTGGACGTGGCACTTGGTGCCATGGTCTGGCCTTGAGCTCTGTGGTAAAGGGTTGGACTTGATGATCTGTGAGGTCTCTTCCAACCTTGGTGATACTGTGATACTGTGATACTGTGTGATACCTTCAGGTGGCCTTTAAGTGCTTGAAGGGGTCTTACATGAGAACTGATTGAGAAAGACCTTAAGACTGTCTAGTCCAGCCATAACCTAACATCTGCTTGTGCACAGCTGTTAAACCATGTCCCTCAGCACCTCATCCAGATACCTTTTAAACACCTCTAGGGATGGTGATGCCACCACTACCTGGGACACTGTTCCAGTACCCAGTGACCCTTTTGCTATCTAAAGCAAACATCCCCCAGGGCAATTTGAGGACATTTCCTCTCATTCTATCATTTCTCTTCATCCTATCACATAGCCTCAGGTCATTCCGTGCCAGCAGGTGTGAGGCAAAACTGACTGAGGCTTGGATAGTGTCCCCTGGTGCTGCTCACCCTCCTGGCTACTGGCTGTGTCTGAGCTGCCACTGTCACTGCCTTCCACATCCGTCCCAGCACTGCCATGGGGCTGTCTCCCAGGAGCAGCTGGTGGGGAGCCATGCTGTGTCTGAGCTGTCACTGCCTTCCACATCCATCCCAGCACTGCCATGGGGCTGTCTCCCAGGAGCAGCTGGTGGGGAGCCATGCTGAACCCAGCAGCACACAATTAAACACCAGCTAATACTTCTCCGCTACTGCAAAGGGCTTAAAGTGACATCAATGAAGAAGCTGCGAATTAGAGGCAAGTTGCTGTGTAAATATGCACTGAGCTTTTGCAGGGAGAACTCTCTTTATTCAGCTCAGTCCACATGGCTGCTTTTCCTTTTTTTCAGCCCATGTATGTCAAACACATAAGGGCCAAAACTGAAGATTCATAGAATGGGTTGGCTCAGAAGAGACCTTAAAGATCATCTTGTCCCAACCCTCTGCCATAGGCAGAGGTACATCTTCCACCAGTCCAGGTTGCTCAAGTCCTCATTCAACCTGCCTTTGAACACCTCCAGAGGGGGGTCATCAGCAGCCTCCCTGGGCAACCTGTTCCAGTGTCTCACCACCCTCATGCTAAAGAATTTCATCCATATCTCCAGTCTAAATCTGCCCTCCTCAGGCTTAAGACAGGATGGCCTGAAGTGACATCACAGAATATATCTGTTTGGAAGTGACCTCCAAGATCATCCAGTCCACCCCTCAACCAGCACTGGAGGGTCAACACTAAACCATGTTCCTAAGCTCCAGCTGCACAGGCTGCTTAAACACCTCCAGGGATGGTGACTCCACCACTGCCCTGGGCAGACAATTCCAGTGTTTGAGAACCCTTGCAGTGAAGAAATATGTCCTAATACCAAGCTGAACCTTCTCTGGCACAGCCTGCAGTCATTTCCTATCACTTGTTACCGAGGAGAAGAGGCTGCCCCCTCCTCACTCCAGCCTGCCTTCAGGCAGTGTTTGAGAGCTGTGAGGTCTCCCCTCAGCCTCCTCTTCAGCCTAAAGTTGTACCAGGGGAAGTTTAGGTTGGACATGAGGAACAGTTTCTTCCCCAGATGGGCTGTCAAGCCTTGAAACAGGCTTCCCAGGGCAGTGGTGGAGTCCCCATCCCTGGAGGGATTTCCAAGCAGTGTAGATGTGGTGCTGAGGGACCTGGGTTCATGCTGGCCTTGGCAGTGCTGGGTTAACAGTTAGACTCAAAAATTGTAGAGGTCTTTAGCAACCAAACCAATTCCAGCATTCTACAACATCAGGACTTTTTTATCAGTAGGCTTAGCTCTGGCTTGGCCAAGACAGTTTGGCTTTGGCATTGGGGATTGCAGTGGGCATGGCCCCACAAGCCTTGCTCTTGCTTCCTAAGCTGGGCAGTGGGAGCCTGGAGAGGAACAGTGTTTAAGTCCTGCAACTGACACAGACAGACTTTGCTGCCAAAACCTCCATCCTCTGCTTCAAATACCAAGTAGGATCAGTCCTCAAAGGGCTTGACAGATCCTGAAGGCTCCTTGTCAAGTCTTCCAGCACCACTCAAAGCTGTTTTTTGTACCATCTCTAGGCCACCTCACAGTTTCGTGTCAATCTTTACCCATGGCTGCTTGCTAGGAACTTCTCTGCGTCATTCTATCAAGCTGCCTGTTGAAGTCCAGGCACTTCAGGCATTTCCTCATCCTTAAATAGTACAAAGTCTTTTTATCCCAGAAAGATAAGAGGGGAATGTGTTATACATTAGTCAACAGGGAACAGAGACCAGTGTGTCTGGTAAGAGCAAACCGTCTTCCACTGCCATCCCCTCTGGGTGTGGCTGCTGTGCATCGATGTTCATCACTGGGGGTGACATCCATGAGGCTCTGCCACCTTCCCCATTGAGTCCATGATGTGTGCAAGCCAAATCCAAGAGCTTCTCGTGCTCCAACCAGCTTCCTGCCCTCTTTGATGCAGCCCATCCCAAAGGTCTTTGGTTCCCTCCATGTCACAGAATCACAGAAACATCCCAGTTGGCCAAGCCCCTCAGGATCACCAAGTCCAACCTATAACCCTCCTCTACAAGATTCACCTTAAACCACATCCCTAAGCACCACATCCAAACCACCCTTATACACATCCACGGGTGGCGACTCCATCACCTCTCTGGGCAGCTCATTCCCTTTCCACTTGCAGAGCTCCCTCTGCTCTCCCTGGAGCCACTGAAGAAGGAAGGGTTCCTGCCTTCTCCTGGTGACAAAATCAATACCAAAAGCCTCCATTAATATTCTGGGAATGGCAGAGAAGATTGACTGCCTCATTAGCAGGCATCGTGTGAAACTCTGACAATAATTAACAACTCAACGGTCTTATTTGCTGGCCTATCACAGAAGTACTCAATCAAAAATGTAATTTGCTCAACGTTCCCATTTACCATAAAGAGACTATTCCTTCAAAGTTTTAAATAGACTAATTAAGAGGGAAGAAATACTGGGGGGGCTGGGGGGGGGGGATTATTAACAGTATACTTTTAATGGGAAATTACTGGAGCGTATTAATAATGCAATAACCATTTTTAACAGCTGTCTGTCAGTTTGTGGGCTGGGGTAATTAAATTAGTCACCAAAGGGTTAGTCAAATTAGGTGTTGGAGAGCTGTGTTGGGGCTAACAAAGGCGAGTCAGGTTTAACGCTCTGGCACGTGAAGGAGGGTGAGATGCTGAGGGAGGATGAGGAGCTGAAAGAGGATGAATCATAGAATCAACCAGGCTGGAAGACACCTCCAAGGTCATCCAATCCAACCTAGCACCCAGCCCTAGCCAGTCAACCAGACCATGGCAATAAGTGCCTTATCCAGGCTTTGCTTGAACACCTCCTGGGACGGTGACTCCACCACCTCCCTGGGCAGCCCATTCCAATGCCAATCACTCTCTCTGCCAACAACTTCCTCCTCACATCCAGCCTAGATCTGCCCCAGCACAACCTGAGACTGTGTCCCCTTCTTCTGTTGCTGATTGCATGGCAGAAGAGACCAACCCCACCTGGCTACAACCCTCTTTCATGTAGTTGCAGACAGTAATGAGGTCTGCCCTGAGCCTCCTCTTCTGCAGGCTGCACACCCCCAGCCCCCTCAGCCTCTCCTCATAGGGTTTGTGTTCCAGGCCTCTCACCAGCTTTGTTGCCCTTCTCTGGACACATTCCAATATCTCAATATATACATCTTACACATCTCAGCAGGTCTATGAGTGAAGCAGACATCACCTTTGTTTCCTTTTCACAGCCTATAATCTAATTCTTCCCACCAAGATTTCCCAGCTAGGCTCAAAGTAGCACACAGCTGCAGGGAGCTCCTGGTCACCCCAGGCAGTGGCATCTCGCATGTCTGCTCCCAGGTGTGGTGGGCAATGGGAGGAGTGGGGCAGGGCTGTGCCTTGACAAAGGCTGAGCTGTCTCCAGGAGAATAAGAAGAGTCTTATCTGAGCATGAGCGTGGCCCAGGGTGGCCTCTGTGACGTCTGCTTTAGCCTGATGCTGCTCAGGTTTTTAATCTCTTTGTGAGAGCCAGAAGGCAGCTATGCAGGGTGGTTTTGGCAGTTTCTTTCAAGGCTTTCATATTCTGCAGGTTTCAGGCTCGTGTTCCCCCCTTCCTCCACCCCTTTACCCCCTTTGAAAAGATTCACAGTTAATTTTGGATGCTGTAGAGCCTGAAAGCATGCCTTCCTTGCCACCAGCCTGTTAAAAAAATGTATTTACAGCTTCATAAAGCAAAGCCAGATGTCAGAGTAGCATCCTGCCAGCTCCCCTGCGCTCAGGGCTGAGGGTGAGGATTTGGGGAGGTACTTACTGGTGTGATTGCAGGGAAGATTTGAAGCCCAACAAGGAGGTTTCTGTCTAAGGTACTCATCGGGTCCAGCCTGGAGCACTGGTTGCAGCAAGCATGGTGCCCAGGCAACTTGGGTTTCATGTGTCCTCAGTCAGGAAATTCCCATTCCTTCTTCCCTCTATAAGTCAAGATAGGGATGCTGGCCTCTGGGCCTGAAAGGATTGCTGCTTCCAGTGGGTGTTTTTTGAGATTTCAGACATTTTTCTTCCATTTTATATCAAAATAGGACCTTTTCTTTAGTATGTTTGTGCAGAAAAAGCTCTCACCCATCAGGAGGTACCAGCCAACACTGATGGCTGGGGTGTTTGGAGGGGGTAGAGGTCAGTGTTTCAGAGGCTGTGGCTTCTGTAGCCTGAATCATGCAGATCAAGGACACCATTTGGCTAAATCTGGCCTTCTCTGGGCAATTTTCTTTCTCCTCAGATATGCAGGTGACAGAGGTGATGGCAAAGCCAGTGCATGCCCTTGAGAGGTTTCAGTTTTCAGGAATCAGTGGGAGGTTGTTTGCATAGTTCTTTCTCCCATTTGAATTTTAAGTCAGCTTACAGAAACCTCCACCATCACCTGCCTGAAGTGCTTGGGTCTTTCTGCTGCTGTTTTTTCATAGATTCATAGAGTCACAGAATGGGTTGGGTTGGAAGGGACCTTAAAGACCATCTAGTCCCAACTGCCTCTGTCATGGGTAGGAACACCTTTTGCTAGCCCAGATTGCTCATCCAACCTGGCCTTGAACACCTCTAGGGAGAGGGCATCCACATTCTCCCTGGGCAGCCTGTTCCAGTGTCTCACCACTCACTGTAAAGAATTTTTTGTAATCTCCAATCTAAATCTCCTTTCCTCAAGTTTCAATCCAATCCCTCTTGTCATAGAATCAAGCAGGTTGGAAGAGATCTCCAAGCTCATCCAGTCCAACCTAGCACCCAGCCCTATCCAGTCAACCAGACCATGGCACTAAGTGCCCCATCCACGCTTTGCTTGAACATCTCCAGGGATGGTGACTCCACCACCTCCCTGGGCAGCCCATTCCAATGCCAATCACTCTCTCTGCCAACAACTTCCTCCTAACATCCAGCCTAGACCTGTCCTGGCACAACTTGAGTCTGTGTCCCCTTGTTCTGTTGCTGATTGCCTGGCTGAAAGGCCCAAGCCCCCAACCTAGCTACAGCCTCCTTTCAGGTAGTTGTAGAGGGCACTGAGGTCTGCCCTGAGCCTCCTCTTCTGCAGGCTGCACACCCCCAGCTCCTTCAGCCTCTCCTCATAGGGTTTGTGTTCCAGGCCTTTCACCAGCTTTGTCATCCTTCTCTGGACACGTTTCAGTATCTCAACATCTCTCTTGAATTGAGGAGCCCAGAACTGGACACCTACCATAAGCTCTTGTAAAGGCCCTATTTTATGTATGCAGGTGGATGTAGAGCCAGCAGTTGCTTGAACTGGTTGAACTGGGGGGACAATGTGCCCATAGAATCATAGAATGGTTAATGTTGGAAGGCACCTCAAAGATCATCCAATTCCAACCCCCTGCCATAGGCAGAGACAGGGACACCTCCCACTAGAACAGGTCACTCAAGGCCTCATCCAACCTGGCCTTGAACACCTCCAGGGAGGGAGCAGCCACAACCTCCCTGGGCAACCCATTCCAGTGTTTCACCACCCTCTCTATAAGACTGGGCTCACAGGAGTGAAATTCCCAGCAGAAGCAGCTCTGATTCATCTGCCAGCTCTTCAAATGTTGGCTCCTCAAATCACTTCAAGAGGAGAATCCCAAGAGAAGGGAAATAGCAAAACCCATCAAACCAACCCAGAAAATATCCCAACCACCACCCAAAAGCTGTTCCCACTCATCTTGTGAGCTGGGTAGGCTCTGAGGCGCAGGCAGTCCCTCCTCTTCCTCACATGCTGGAGAGTTACAAGCCGTATAGATTATTTTAATGGCTGTATTACATCCAACTGTGCCTCCACCATCTGTTCTTCCCCAATTACTGATGCAAAAACCCAGCATGTTGCTCCATTCCAGCAGTAGAGGATGAAATACAGCCCCAGTGAAAGGGGTTTGTATATCCTTCCAACGACGTCGTTGGCACCTCTGCTATTTCGCTCACGCATCTGCCCCGCGTTGCTTGGGATGCTCCTCCTGCTCCCTCTGTGTTGCTCCCAGCTGATGCCCAGATCCAGAACGGGCAGAGGGAGCCAGTGATTAAATGAAGAGGCTGATGTGCTACAAGGCTTGTCCAAGCCATGTGGGGCAGCTGAATTATTAACACTGACCAGGCATCTAAGTGCTACAAAACTCGACAAGAGCCTCTTACCTCCGGCGCAGCGATAAACAGGATCGAGGCACGGTGGGAGAGAGGGAATTAAGAGGGGACATCAAAGGCTGGATTCCATCAAGTAAATCATGCCATTGCTTCAGTAAAAGAGCCCCTAAATGTTTTATTAGGGATTTTCAACAACTACCAAAATTAAGATGGAAGGGATGAATTATTAAAAAATAGATTAACTAAACCAGCCTCTGAATTAAACATGAAAGGTACCTGGCAGGAGTGGTGTGGCCACCATTGTGCTGCAGGCATCTGACTCCTTCAGCTGGGCATGGTGGAGGTGGCCTGGAGAAGGGGAAGAGGCAGTGCCTAGGGAGATGGAGAGCTGCTCCAACAGGTTGGGGTTGCATTGCTGGGGCTTAGGGAGGTTGTGTGAAGGGCAGGATAGCAGAGTGCCAGGTGCTGTGTAGACATCAAAGGATTAGGGTCTGCTGAGGGAAGTGATGGTTAAAGAAATGCAAGATCATAGAATCATAGAAACAACCAGGTTGGAAGAGACCTTCAAGATCTCTTGCAGCTGGTGAGAGGATTGGTGGAAAGCTCCACAGGGGGCACCACAAAGCTCTTACTGACAGGCAGTCACAAGCCTTGACCCAAACTGTAGGTAGACCTGGAATAAGGACAAAGGTGTTAGTTAGGATCAGGGTGTCCACAGTGGCCACCTGACCACTTGGAAGTCAGAATAATGAGTAGAATAGAATAGAATCAACCAGGTTGGAAGAGAGCTCCAAGCTCATCCAGTCCAACCTAGCACCCAACCCTGGCCAATTGATCAGACCATGGCACTAAGTGCCTCATCCAGGTTTTGCTTCAACACCTCCAGGCACAGCATCTCCACCACCTCCCTGGGCAGCCCATTCCAATGCCAATCACTCTCTCTGCCAACAACTTCCTCCTCACATCCAGCCTAGACCTCCCCTGCCACAACTTGAGACTGTGTCCCCATGGATGGGCATCACATTAGCCAGCTTCCAGTCTTTGGGGCCCTCTCCAGTGAGCCAGGACTGTTGATAAACGATGGAGTAAAGGAAATCATGTTGGCTCTCTGTTAAATAATGCAGGGAAAGCAGGTACAAAAAGTGACTTGCCTGAAATATTTGATCCAGAATCTGAATTTTCTTTTGCTGTGAACCTACTCAAGGAGGTCCAGAGGAGGTCATGAAAATGATTAGAGGGCTGGAGAGCCTTCCCCATGAGGACAGAGTTGCAATTCTTCAGCCTGGAGAAGAGAAGGCTCCAGGGAGACCTTATTGCAGCCTTTTAGTACTTAAAGAGGCTGACAAGAAAGCTGGAGAGGGGAGTCTTTGTCAGGGGCTGTAGTGACAGGACAAGGGGTAACAGTTTTAAACTGAAAGAGGGGAGTTTTAGATTAGATATTTGGAAGAAATTCTTTTCTGTGAGGGTGACAAGACAAGGGAACAGGTTGCCCAAAAAAGCTCTGCATGCTTCATCCCTGAAAGTGTTAAAGGCCAGGTTGCGTTGAGCCTTTGGCAACCAGTTCTGCTGGAAGTTGTCCCTGTCCATGGCAGGGGGAGTGAAACTAGATGACCTTTAAGGCTGTTTGTTCTCCTTCCCTTTCTTCTGCCCCAACATCTTCAGTGTTTTCACATCTAAGACTACTGAGATTCATTTTGGATGTTGCTGTATAAGAGGCTGAGGTGCTGGAGCTGGTCCAGAGAAGGACAATGAAGCTGGTGAAAGGTCTGGAGAACAGCTCTGGTGAGGAGTAGCTGAGGGAACTGGAGTTGTTTAGTCTGGAGAAGAGGAGGCTGAGGGGAGATCTCATTGCTCTCTACAACTCCTTGAAAGGAAGTTGCAGAGAGGTGAATGTTGGTCTCTTCTTCCAAGTCACAATTGTTAGGAAAAGAGGAAATTGCATCAAATGACACCATGGGAAGTTTAGATTGGACATTAAGGAAAGCTTCTATACCAAAAGGGTTCTCAAAGACTGGAACAGGATGCTCAGGAAAGTGGTTGAATCACCATCCCCAGTTGTATCCAAAGGCTTTCTAGACACGATGCTCAAGGATGTGGTGTAGTAGTGACCTTGGTAAAGTTAGATAGTGGCTGCACTTGATGATCTTGAAGGTCTTTTCCAGCCATAGTGTTCTGTGAAAGGTCTTATGTGCAAGTCTACAGCCAAAGCCCTGTGAATGCCAATGGTAGTAGAGCTGCTGGGGCCAGTTCCTAGCAGCTACAGTAGTGCTGCTTTAAGGTGCACTCTGGTGGAACGAGCGGAGGCTTCATTCATGGTAATAATAAAACAATACTTTGCAGTTGTAGGCTGCTTTTCATCTTCACAACTCAAAGGAGCAGTAATTAACTTGCAGCACGGTGGGAGGTAGGTAGCTGTTGGTGTCCCTGTTTTACTGATGAGGAGTCTGGAGCATCCTGCCAGTTGCCTGCGGTCGTGCCGTGATTCACCACCCGAGTCTGCAGCTGATCCCAAAATGCCAGCCCTTGCTCAGGGCTTTATTGCTGGGAATGCTCTCTGCTCAACAGCCTTGGAAGAGCAGCCCCTCGGGAGTTTGGAGGTCATCTTTATTCCTTTAAACTGAGCTCGGTTTGGGGTAGACAGAGGTGAATGTTGCTGCAGTTGAATGTGAGTCTCCTCATGTGGATTAAGCCAAATGCCGGAAGCAAGCTCCTTGCTGTCGGGCCAGTTCCTTGCCCAGTCAAGCAGCATCTCAGCTTTGTGGTGCTCCTCCATCGAGAGGAGAGCTTGGAGAAACAGACTTTGCTGTAATCCCTGCTTTTTGCAGGTGCGTATGGAGAAACCTTTTTGGGTGAAATGGAACAAATGCAAGAACCAGTGTTTTTCTTGCTGATAAATCCCCAGGCTGGCCTCGCTGGTGAGCCCTCCTGAGCTCTCCTCCAAACCCTCCCTTTCCAAGAGTCACATTCACAGAGACTTTGCTTCTGCTGCTGCTTTTTGCCCTGAAAAAAAAATCAATGTTTTTGCCCTGCTGTATGTAATCAAAGAGGAGCATTGGACTGTAGTTTAAGAGAGTATCTGTTTGAGAGACTTTGGGTAACCCCCATCTCTCTTTGTGTGCAGCATCAGGTCTTCTTGCAGCTGCAGCGTGATGTGGGTTGGGCTGAGAGGTCACCCTGTGAAGAGAAGCAGGGTCCTGTGGGTGTCAGGATGGATCATCCCTCTTTTGCTCTCCAACTCCTCTGAGAGCCTCTGTGATGCTCACAGCTCCCCCTCCCACCTGGAGGCACTAGTTGCCACAGGCTCTGATGAGTGGGTGGGTGGATGGATGGATGGATGGATGGATGGATGGATGGATGGATGGATGGATACTCCTGCAGTCCATCACATCTTCATCCATTGCTCCCTGCCCTGGCAGAGGTGGTTTGTGGGCTTTGTGGTGGCACCATGGAGAGACAAGCCTCTGCATGCCTGTCTTCTTTCAGAGGAAGCAAATTGTATTCTGGGCATCCTCCTCGAGTCCTCAGGGCAGACTTTGGATTAGCATGGAAGCCTTTCTATTTTGTCTTCTTAATGAAGATGGACACTAAACTAAAGGCAGTGACTGAAATGTGATGGGCAGGAGAAGGAGAGTGGTTCTGCAGTGTGCAAATGCTGCTCTTATCTCCTTCTTTTTTTTTTCTTCCCTCCTCCTTTTCTCCTGTCATCAATCTCCTGCTACTAAATGTGCAGCTGGAGAGCAGGTTCCCAGGCAAACTTCTCCCTGATAGGTTTTGACAGATCTAATCAGGCAGGAATAGTGACGACCGTGTCCCACACTCCTGTGGATTGCAGTTCAAACTGAATATCCTTCACCATGACACCAGCAACTGAATCCAACTTGATGGCTGAGATCTGGCTGGCTCAAGGGGAGGGATGTTCCCACCCCATGCCCACCTGCCTGCAGCTCACAGCATTGCCTTCAGGCTCAGGCCCCTGATGCATCTCTTGCAATGTCTGCTGTAGCATAGCTCTACTAAATGCTTTTGATGTGGGACATGCAGTGCCAAAAATGAAGCTTAGGAAAGAATCTGCTGGGAGGTGTAGCCTCTTCTGCCTTTAATACATGCACATATTCCTTATGTTCTGCATCATAATTCAGTAGCAAAGGTTTACAGATAAAGGGAGGGTGTCTGTTCTGGGATGCTTGATGTTGAAGTGAGGCAGGAGAAGCCCTGAGTTAAGCTTTGAAATGATGTGTGTTTGTGTGCAAGTGTGCTGCTGCCCTTGCTTACTGCATTCTCTGTTCTTTAGAGGTGCTTCAGGCCTTGGGTTATTGTTGAGAGGGGATAGGCTTGTGAATGAATAAATAACCCACCAAAGAGCAGGCAGAACTTCCAAAATGATGGCTCCATTGGAAACCTGAATCTGAGAATAGTGAACAGCCAAGGGAATCTGCTCAGCCCTTTGCATTTGCACCCACATGTACCATTACCAGCCCTGATTGGCAGGTCTGAAGTAGGGTAGCTACAATGAGCTGTATCAACTCTGGTCCCTCAGGCTGCCTTTTATAAACAGCAGAGGTCTGTTCTATGGAGCTCAGGTCACCACTCAGCTCTTGATGCAGTCCTTGACCACCTTAGGGCAGTGGGATCATCCCCAAAATGAGTCAGTCCCCGTCAGTGAGTTTGGAAGGAGCCCCAGGTGTGGTTCTATGGATGTGTTGTTATCTTGGGATGAGTCAGATGAATCCTGTCCTAGACATCTCTGAGACCTGAGGCAGGGTTGG
Organism: Pogoniulus pusillus; assembly: GCF_015220805.1. Taxonomy (NCBI): domain Eukaryota; kingdom Metazoa; phylum Chordata; class Aves; order Piciformes; family Lybiidae; genus Pogoniulus; species Pogoniulus pusillus. Next base: position 4,812,537 of record NC_087298.1, on the reverse strand, counting down.
TCTGGTCACTTCTGGACCAGCAGCAGTCAGGTCTCAGCCTGCAGCTCGGGCAAGTGCCTTTGGCAGCAGGAGATGCTCAGTTGCAGGAGTGCAATCACCAGCTATCTTCTCTCAGAATTTGGGTCTGGGGTCTTTTAAGCACATCAGACCCAGTCCCACCACACAGTCCCACGCCTCAGTGGAGCTAGCACAGTTCCTGCCTCTCAGCACTCAGCTGCCAGGTGAAAGACCTTTTTGCACCCAGCTTCAGCCCCTCTGCCTTTAACCCTGTCTCTTCCTCAGGTAAGTGATGACGTTCCCTGATCCACGTTCAACTCCCCACTCAATTTTTCTTGTTTATTGACCCAAGCAGAAAGTCAATGCTTTTGTCATCTGCCATTTGCTTAGATGGCAGCCACTTTGGTTCAGCAGGGACAAAAACGGATGCCAGAGAGCTTAGTGCCAGATCTTTCTCCCTTTTTCATGTGGTGTTGGGTTTTATTTCTTTTCTAAATGCTGTTATCCTTTTTTTTTTCTTTTTCCCCTGAACACACCTGGCCTTGGCCACAGCTCAGCAGCCTTCAGTCTCTGATATGGCTGCAGGCAAGGCTAAAAACGTCCAGCAATTACCTCACGAGCTGGAGAGCCAGGAGGAAGCCTGCAGGGTCAGCTCATTACAGGCAAGGCTGCTACAGCCAGGGCCGCCTGCTCCTTCCTGGTGGGTGCTGTGTGTTTGTGAAATGTTGGTCTCAGAGGGTTTCCTGTGCATTTGAAGCTCTGGTTCTTCCTCTGAATGCTGAAGGTGATGTTTTGCAGCTGTTGCCTGGATCAGAGATTTTCAGGCACCATGCTGCAGGCTGTGGTTTACCACAGAGGTATGAAAGGGGATGGAAAATCTTCCTTTCTCTAAGGGTGATGGAGCCCTGGAGCAGGCTGCCCAGAGAGTTTGTGGAGTCTCCTTGTCTGGAGAGGTTCCAAACACACCTGGACATGGTCCTGTGTGGCCTGTCCTAGGTGATCCTGCATCAGCAGGGGGATCAGACTCAGTGATCTCCAGAGGTCTGTTCCAACCCCTCCCAGTCTATGGTTGTATGAGGAGAGTATTGCTGCTCACTGCTCTACTGGAGCATTCATAAGCCTTCAGGAAAGGTTCTTTGGAGATCTTCTCTGGAGACTTTCAAGGCCTGTCTGGATGTGTTCCTCTGTGATCTGTGTTAGATAGTGTTGTCCTGCTCAGGGAGGGGTTGGACTCGATGATCTCTTTGGGTCCCTTCCAACCCCTAACATCCTGTAAGCCTGTAATTAGAGCTGGCTGCCCCTAGTGCAGGTCTGAATATAGCTTCTGCCCTAAAGAGTTGGCAGGTTTGGTGTGGTGTATGGCTGCTTAGAGGTTTGGCCAGGCAGTGCTCACTGCCACCATGGCAGATCTTTGCAGAGGAGGTAGAAGACAAACCCTCCTGGCAGTGTGGGTGCAGTTTTAGGTCATGGCCAAGGTGGTCTAATGGGCTGTGGCTGCTGCACAGGGTGGTCTTGGCCTTCCTTCAGACACTGATGCCCATCACTTCCCCCAAGCCAGAAGTGGCCTCTCTCTGATCTTAGGCCAAACTTGTTCAGGATGCACCGGGAGAGGCTCTGCCAAAGAATGTAGTGGCAGGATGAGGGATAATGGTTTCAAACTGAAAGAGGGGAGATGTAGATTAGGTCTTAGGAAGAAATTCTTCACTGTGAGACACTGGCACAAGGTATGAATGTCACATCCCTGCTGTGGTGAAGACCAGGTTGGATGAGGCTTTGAACCACATGGACTAGTACAAGGTGTCCCTGCACATGGAAGGGAGGTTGGAACTGGATGATCTTTAAGGTCCCTTCCAACCCAAACCAATCAGTGATTTAAACTCTTCTTTATTCTCCATGCACTGAGGTGCCCACAACTTCAGGCAGGGGTGAGAAGGGTCCCTGCTAAAATCAGCTTTATATTGGGTTGCTCCTCACCTCTGGAGACCAGACCTGTAGAGGTGGTGTCCTCAGAAGGGCTCAGTGACTGGTGGCTTGCTAGAGAGGGTGCTGGCTCCAAGGAGCTGCTAATGGATGCTGGGTACCTTGGAGAACAGACTCTGCATTGGGTGCCTAGATAAGAGCTGAGTCCTTTGGAAAAATCTGCCCATGTGGCTGGAAAATCCCAATGCAAATCTCTCCCCAGGTAGAAAAGTAATTGGATTCCAACTTCAAAGAGAACTTCTGGAAGGGAGCTGTAAATTATCTAGTTGTGCCTCAGTTCCTCTGGCTGTGGACATTCACCTGGCTGCCTTAGAGGCAGTCAGCATTGCTGAGAGCAGGTGCTGTGTTTAGCAGCAGAGCATTGCATGTATGTATAGGTGTGCATAAATGCACCCCTGGTAAGTGACCCAGCTTTGTGGTGCTGTCTGAAACACAGCTCATGGATGTGGTTCTCTAAAATCTCTACTTTTGCTTCTCAAAGGCTCCTACAGCTCTCTCCGTGCATCTGTTCCCTTCCCATGTTGTGGGACACTTGCTTAGCCAGGTGTGTGAGGGGCAGGGAGGGTGCACTGGATATGGTGATCCCTGGGATGCAAGAGGCTGGTGCAGATCACCTAGCAAACATGGCTTTTGCAAAGTTCAGATGGGTGAAGCTTTATTGCAGAGCCTGGTGCTAGCCCTGGATGAGGATGCTGAGCTTCTGCAGATGCTCACTTCTCCATGGGCTGCTCTGCCTGCAGCCAAGCATCTTATCAGGGCAGAGATTTCGAGTCCCAGCACTCAGCCCAGCCTTATCCCTGCCATCTTCATTTTCCCAGGGCTCAGTGCTGTCTTTTCCCAGTGGATCAATAGGAACATCTGTGAAAAATCAGGACATGGGTGTCTGATCCAGCAGCCCTGACCATTTCCTATTTGTCTAATCTTCTATTGGCATTTCTAAAGTGTTTATCATCATCACATCGAAGCACTTCAGATGTATGTGGAATAAAAACCCCACAGTTACTGTGTAATGAAAATGGTTGAGCCTGGGATGTGACTGGTTCCAGTGCCTGGGCAATGTCAAACAACCAGCTAGAGGGTAACCTCCTCCTCCCTTTCCCAGTTTCCATGCAAAGTCCAACTTTTCCTGGTGACCCTCATGAATTGCTACATGGTCAGATCCAGAAGAGCTCATTAGAACAGGAAACACACCTGAAACACCTTTGAAGGCTGCAAAAGGGAAGAAAACTCCCAGTGCCTTGTTTGTGTCCAAGCAGATGCTGATCTGAGTCCCAGGTTGGGGTTTTGAAGCCTACCATTGCAAAGTCTTAATGATGACTGTGGGCAGACACAGACCCCCACACCGTACCCGGTACCAGTGTTCCTACCATGGGGCACTCTAGGGCATCTCTCCCACCATAGGGCTGGGAACAAGCTGTGTGACCTCTGGGGCTGGGACACAAGAGCAGGGAATGGGGCTGGCATATAGGCTGGAGTCTTTCCATCTCCTCTGTCTTCCTGTCCCCTCTGATTTCCCATCAGCAAGCGAATTTCCAGCTCCTAGTCTGGGGAAGCAGAATGGAGAGATGGGAACTGTCACAGCCAAGCTGTTTTGGGCTAGAACATGCAGCTGACTTAGCTGGGATATTATTTAGCTCATGCCTTTGGCATGATGAACAAGTAGTGACCAGAAATCTTGGTTTCCTGATGGCTGATTGTTTGGAAGGGCAAAATCAAGGAGGCAAGGATGCTGAGTTCTTTCCCGGGGTCTGATGGTTGGGCTCTTCTCTCAGGCAACCAGCAACAGAACAAGGGGATACAGTCTCAAGTTGTGCCAGGACAGGTCTAGGCTGGATGTTAGGAGGAAGTTGTTGGCAGAAAGAGTGATTGGCATTGGAATGGGCTGCCCAGGGAGGTGGTGGAGTCACCGGCCCTGGAGGTGTTGAAGCAAAACCTGGATGAGGCACTTAGTGCCATGGTCTGGTTGACTGGCTAGGGCTGGGTGCTAGGTTGGAATGGATGAGCTTAGAAGTCTCTTCCAACCTGGTTGATTCTGTGGTTGGGTTCATGTCAGGAGAGGATACAGGTGAGGTAGCAGGGAGGTGCCCAGAGCTCATCAGGACAGTGAGATCAGTGACATTTTCCACCATGCCACATAGAGTCCATCTGAATTGATGTTTTGTTTGAGCCAGCCCAGGCAGAGCTGCGATTGCTGCCTGGTACTGGGGTGGCCTGACCCATCTCATGATGTTTTCAGCCTTTAATAATTTAGGATGAGAGATCCCAGGCCTTTTGTCTAGGCTTTTGCTCGCCTGCTTGTTTTGCTAAGATTTCTTTTTGTCCCCCAGGCAAAACTCTAGCAGAGGACTGAGGCAGAGCTTAATTTGGCCACCTTAAAAGCACTTTTGAAAAGCTGGAATGGCTGCCCACGGCGTGGAGCTGTGTTTGATTTCAGCAGCAAGAGTCGGCATCCATCCTCCCTGCCTGAGCACAGCCAAGCATCCCTGCTCTGAAATGCTGGCCAAAGGCAGGAGGGTGGCTGCAGCTGGCCAGAAATACAAAACCTGGAGGAATGGGGGAGAGGAATGAGCCATGCTGTGACTAGAGAAGAATCACAGAATCACAGAAACATTCGGGTTGGAAAAGATGCTCAGGATCACCAAGTAGTGCCATGGTCTAGTTAAAATCATAAAATCAACCAGCTTGGAAGAGACCTCCAAGCTCATCCAGTCCAACCTAGCACCCAGCCCTGTCCAATCAACCAGACCATGGCACTAAGTGCCTCATCCAGTCTTTTCTTGAATACCTCCAGGAATGGTGACTCCACCACCTCCCTGGGCAGCCCATTCCAATGGCAGTGATTGGATAGGGCTGGGTGCTAGGTTGGACTGGATGATCTTGGAGGTCTCCTCCAATGTGGTTGATTTCTATTCTATTCTGTTCTATTCTATTCTATTCTGCTCTATTCTAAGTAAAACTATTTACCCTTCTCTACAAGGTGCACCCTAGACCATATCCCCAAGCATCACATTCTTTTAACACATCCAGAGTTAGTGACTCAACTACCTCCCTGGGCAACCCATTCCAATGTCTGACCACCTTTGCTGTTTTTTTTTTTTCCCCCTTATGTCAAGTTTAAACCTTGAGGCCATTCCCTCTTGTTCTGTCACTAATTACCTCTCAGAGGAGACCAGCAACAACCTCTCCACAACCTCCTTTCAGGTAGCTGTACACAGTGATGAGGTCTCCCCTCAGCCTCCTCTTCTGCAAACTAAACGGTCCCAAACTCCTTCAGTTGCTCTTCATAAGATTTGCTCTCCAGGTAGGAGAGTGAGCAGGTGGTGAAGGTAGTGAGTGAGCAGTTTGCAGCCTGTCCAAGGCATTTTGCCTCAGGAGAGCTCTGCCCACCAAAGGCTGAGACTAGGTTCAGCAAGTGCCAGGTCCTGCACTTAGCTCACAACTACCCCATGAACACTTGAGGCTTGGGGATGAATAGCTGGAAACTGCTCAGCAGAAAAGGACCTGGGGGCTCAGGTTGACAGCAGCTGAACATGAGCCAGCAATGTGCCCAGGTGGCCAAGAGGGCCAAAAGTATCCTGTCATGGATCAGCAAAGGTGTGGTTAGCAAAAAGGAAAGTGATTGTGTCCCTGTACTGGGCACTGGTGAGGCCACAGCTTGAGTACTGGGTTCAGTTTTTGACACTCACTACAAGAAGGGCATTGAGGAGCAGGTCCAGAGAAGGCATAAAAGCTGCTGAAAGATCTGGAGCACAGAGCTGGGGAGGTGCAGCTGAGGGAACTGGAGTCCTTTAGTCTGGAGAAGAGGAGGCTGAGGAGAGGCTTTCTTAGTCTCTACAGCTCCCTGAAAGGAGGTTGGAGCCAGGTGGAGGTCAGTCTCTTCTCCCAAGGAACAAGTGACAGGACAAGAGGAAATGATCTCAGGTGCACCAGAGGAGGATAGCAAGCTGAAGAACAGGCTGTCCATGGTAGTGGTTGAGTTCCCAATCCTGGAGGGACTGAAAAGCTGTATAGATGTGGTGCTGGGAGACATGGTTTAGTGATGGACTTAGCAGTGTTGGGTTGACAGTTGAACTTGATGATCTGAGAGGTCTTTTCCAACCTAGACTCTGTTGTGATTCTATGATTCTATGCTGCATCCTGTACTGCTCCTGAAAAATGTCCTCTTTTCCCAGGCTGGACATCTTCCCCTTTCTCCCTGCTCAGAATAACCCCCTGATGAGGCTTCTCTTCAGCAAACATTACCAAGTTTGCACAACTCCAAAGCCAGGAGGTGCCAGGGTCAGTTTGCTGAGCAGCCTTCAGGCAGCCCCTCTGTGCATATGCATTATGAAACCATCTTTAATGGCATGATCATATCCTCGTTTTTCACCTTTGCCTTGCTCAGCACAGGCAATGAACCTGCTCTGGGAATGATCTGCATTAATGTGGAGCTGTAAAATCTTCAACTGAAGCCAATGAGAGCTGTTCTTTGAGCAGGGGAAGTGTCATTTAATGCTAAGCACTCGGAAAAATCAAGTCTAAATGTCTCAGATTCAGTGTATGTAATGTAGTGGATGTTTTTTACATTACCATGCTTGGGTCTTAGCTCCCCCTCTGTAAAATGGGGGTGATAACAGGGAGATTGGGAACTTAATCACTTTATTGGTTGTGAAATACTGCTGCTTTCTGGTGTTGAGCAAAGGATAAGCAACCCATGAGGAGCTGAGTAATTGTGCATGCAGAGCAGCATCTGAATAGAGCACAATAAAGCAGAAACTATGTGTCCTCCAACGAAGAGTAAACAAGATGCTGAGAAGCTGCAGATGAAGTTGTTTGTAGGCTACTGAGAAGCCTGCAGATGTTCACAGGTACCCAAGGGTGGGTTTTGGAATGCCTAAATGCCAAGTTCCAGACTGCTTCAGTTACCAGAGGCACTTTGGCCACACCTCAGCACCATCACCTTTGGTGTTTGGGGAGAAGCAGGTCCTTCAGATACCCCTCCTGTATATGGTCTTGCAATCAGCACCTTCATCAAGGTGCCTAATTGCCAGGGGCTGCATTAGGGTTGCCTGGGCAACCTTACTTCTCACATTTCCTTAAGTTTCACAACTGACATTGCAACCTTTAGAATTTCCTCTATTATACTTCTGCATGCCCTACCTGGTGTGGCAGTGACTCCTATTCATGGGATGTCTGATGGACCCTGATGTCTCACCAGCTTTGCAGTGCCCACTGTGACTGCAGCTTTGCTAACATGGCCTTTGCTTGGAGCCATGCTCTGGGGCTGCCTGGCAGAGCAGATGCTCTGCAGGATCCCTTTGCCAGCAGAGATCCCACTATCCAGGTGGAGATAGCCTGGATGTGGCACCCCCCACAGAGGGCTTTGGTTCTAGATTTGGCTGATGAGACTGCACCCTTGGATGGGATTACATCCAAGCAGGATGCACAGTGGCATCCCCCACAGAGGGCTTTGGTTCTAGATTTGGCTGATGAGACTGCACCCTTGGATGGGATTACATCCAAGCAGGATGCACAGTGGCATCCCCCACAGAGGGCTTTGGTTCTGCATTTGGCTGGTGAGACTGCACCCTTGGATTGGGTTACATCCAAGCAGGATGCACAGTGGCATCCCTCACAGAGGGCTTTGGTTCTGCATTTGGCTGGTGAGAGTGTATCCTTGGATAGGATTACATCCAAGCAGGATGCACAGTGGCATCCCCCACAGAGGGCTTTGGTTCTGCATTTGGCTGGTGAGACTGCACCCTTGGATTGGGTTACATCCAAGCAGGATGCACAGTGGCATCCCTCACAGAGGGCTTTGGTTCTGGATTTGGCTGGTGAGAGTGTACCTTTGGATGGGGTTACATCCAAGCAGGATGCACAGTGCCATCCCCCACAGAGGGCTTTGGTTCTGGATTTGGCTGGTGAGACTGCACCCTTGGATGGGATTACATCCAAGCAGGATGCACAGTGGCATCCCCCACAGAAGGCTTTGGTAGCTGTTCTGGATTTGGCAGGTGAGACTGCACCCTTGGATTGGGTTACATCCAAGCAGGAAGCAAGGTAGGGATGACAGCAGAGCCCAAGCTGCTTCCCTGCCAAGCTCCTGCAGAAGCAGGAAGCCCACAGAGGGTCTGACACCAGGCTGACCTCTCTTGTCCTCCTGGATCCTTTGGTCATGACATGCAGTTCTGGAGTCAATATTGGGGCTTTAATCAACATCAAATCACTTTCTCCAGCCACTGCTATCCCTCTCTCCTCCTGCTATGGTAATGGTGTGTTTTCACTCCATCCTTCTGGGTAAGCCCAGCTGTGCAGTGCCAGGGTCAGTGTTTAATTGGTAGGAGTGTTAGGAGTATTTTTGGATTGCTTCTTTCAAGGCAGGCTGCAGAAGGTCTTGACAGCAGCACCAGCAGGGGCTGCTTGGCCGTGGTGAGCCACAGTTCCTCGCTCTGGTCTCCTGCTTCTCCATCTGCACAGATTTTTTGCTTCCTTATCCTCACCCTGTTCTCTCCAAGCATCATAAAACACCTTCCAGTTGCTTTGCACTTCCAAACTGAAGCACAAAATGTATTTATGAGTTCACTATATTGAAAATGACATTTTTTAGAGGGTCATAGAATCATCAAATGGTAGGGGTTGGAAAGAGACCTCTGGGGATCATCTAATCCAAGCCTTCTGCCAAAGCAGGTTGCACATGGTCACATCCAGGTGGGTTTGGAATCTCTGCAGAGAAGGAGACTCCACAACTCCTCTGGGCAGCCTGCTCCAGGGCTCCAGCACCTTCACAGGAAAGAGATTTTTCCTAACGTTGAGGTGGAACTTCCTGGCTTCCAGTTTGTATCTGTTGTCCCTCACCTTATCAAAGGGCAGCATTGAAAGGAGACTGGACCTGTCTTCATGACATATAAACACTACAGATGGGCTGGAAGGAACTGCTGAGTGCCAGTGCAATATTAATTGCCAGTGCAAATATTAAATAGCAGAGAGAAATCATTTGATAATCACAGGCTCAAAGGATGTTAGGGGTTGGAAGGGACCCAAGGAGATCATTGAATCCAACCCCCCTGCCAGAGCAGGACAATAACACAGATCACAGAGGAACACATCCAGACAGGCCTTGAAAGTCTCCAGAGAAGGAGACTCCACAACCTCTCTGGGGAGCCTGTTCCAGTGCTCTGGGACCCTTACAGGAAATAAGTTTCCCCTTGTGTTGAGGCAGAACCTCTTTTGCTGCAACTTACACCCATTGCTCCTTGTCCTATCCCAGGGAGCAGTGAGCAGAGCCTGTCCCCCCCATCCTAGCCAGCCCTGAGGTATTTATAAACATTTATCAAATCCCTTTTCAGTCTTCTCTTCTCCAGATTAAAAAATCCCAAGTCCCTCAGCCTCTCCTCATAAGCCATGCCCTCCAGTCCCCTCATCATCCTCGCAGCCCTCTGCTGGACCCTCTCCTCCTTCATGTATGTATTTTTAATGATGCATCACTGCCTTTCCTGCTAACCCCTGTGCCAACAGCATGATCCATTTTGCTAGCTAAACCTCTTTGCCAGTTAATTAGCATGCAGTGGCTAGCAATTAATACATGCTAGTGCTGCTAAGTCTGTGTTGAACAAGCAGATTCCACTCCCATTCAGTTATTAATTGGAGCAGCCTAGAACCCCTTTGTTTGTTGGTAGCTGCAGCAGTGGGAGGTTGCCCACTAGCTCCTTGCTGAGCCTGGAGCTGCCTGTCCCTGCTGGTCTAAAATGCTGTCCTTTTGTGTGGGTTAATTTGGCAAGATGTTGAGGCTGTGCTTTTCCTGAGCTTCTGGTTTGGGCTTGGAGATGTCACATTAGAGAGCTTCTCTTTGCAGATGAAGTTTGGAGGAATAACAGAGTGGGGAGAAGAAAAAAAAAGAGATGGGTCAGGGTCATCTCAGATAACTTTGTGTTCTTTGTAACTTAATAACTGAAGTTAATAAAACTGAATTAGGTACATCTGGCTCTGGCTACAGTCGGCAGAGGGAAATGGATTCCTTTGAAGCTGGAGACATTAGCTGAGGTGTTAGGAGCACTTGTGGTAATAGCAGCAGGGAGCTGGAGTTCTGTAGGTGCATGGAAGGAGGGGAAGTAGATTTTTCAGTGCTGGACGTCTTTGGAACAAGGAGACTCACATCCTCACCTTGATGAATTACCCTTAATGAAGGTAATGAGGGGCTGGTGGAAGATGTGCAGGCGTAGATATAGTTCCTTTGTGCAGTATGGCAGAGCTGAAGCCCTGCCACCAGCCAGGATGTGGCTGCTGAGGCTGCAAAAGGATGTAAATCAGGAGGACAAAGCATGAGACCTCTAGAGTGGCTGGGAAAACTGTATCCTAAATGAACACAGAGTAGTGAAGATCTGGGGCAGTGTCCATCCCTTTTACTGTAACACGTTGGGGTGGGATGTGTTAAAGCATTGGCACAGGCTGCCTAGGGAAGTGGTGGAGTCACTGTCCCTGGATGTGATCAAAAATGTGTGGACATGGCACTCTGGGATGTGGTTTAGTGAGCATAGTGGTGTTGGGTTGGCAGTTGGACGTGACCTTGGAGGTCTTCTCTAACTTTTGTGATTCTCTGATTCTAGTCTATGATGCTTGGCAGTGCTGCATCTCCTCCCAGCTTGTCTCCCCACGTGCTTAGTGTGGGTTTTCTCTCCTACTGAGAGAAAATGCTGTGCTTCAAGCTCCTGTGCCATCCCATCCTGCATTTTGCTGTTGAGGTCTTGACACACAAAAGGATCCCCACAGTACCATCATCACACAGGAACTGCCACCTGCTGAATTGGGAATTAATTAGAAGCCACAGAGACACTGGTAGCATAATTCCCAGTGCCCTTACTGGCCAGGCTCCATAGAGTCACAGCAGCATAATTCCCAGTGCCCTTACTGGCCAGGCTCTATAGAGTCACAGCAGCATAATTCCCAGTGCCCTTACTGGCCAGGCTCTATAGAGTCACAGCAGCATAATTCCCAGTGCCCTTACTGGCCAGGCTCTATAGAATCACAGCAGCATAATTCCCAGTGCCCTTACTGGCCAGGCTCTATAGAGTCACAGCAGCATCATTCCCAGTGCCCTTACTGGCCAGGCTCTATAGAGTCACAGCAGCATAATTCCCAGTGCCCTTACTGGCCAGGCTCTATAGAGTCACAGCAGCATAATTCCCAGTGCCCTTACTGGCCAGGCTCTATAGAGTCACAGCAGCATAATTCCCAGTGCCCTTACTGGCCAGGCTCTATAGAGTCACAGCAGCATCATTCCCAGTGCCCTTACTGGCCAGGCTCTATAGGATCACAGCAGCATAATTCCCAGTGCCCTTACTGGCCAGGCTCTATAGAGTCACAGAATGCACTGGGTTGGAGGAGACCCTTGGAGACCATCTTGCCCATCTCCCCTGCAGTGAGCAGAGACATCTCCAGCTAGATCAGGTTGCTCAGGGCCTCATCAAGTTTGACCTTGAATGTCTCCAGGGATGGGACCTCTACCACCTTTCTGAGCAACCCATTCCAGTGTTTCACCACTCTCATCATAAAGAATTTCCTCCTGAAGCTACTTCCTACTGTCCAGTCATCCCCACTTAGGCTTGTGCACCTCTCCTCGAACCTCCTGGTTGGCAGTTGAGTCATCACTGCCTGTGTGTTCAGCTTTGGGCTCCCCAGTTTAAGAGGGACAGGGATCTGCTAGAGAGGGTCCTGCAGATGGCTAGGAGGATGATGAGGGGACTGGAGCACTGCCCAGTGAGGAGAGGCTGAGGGACCTGGGGCTGTTTATTCTGGAGAAGAGAAGACTGAGAGGGGATTTAATCAATGTTTATAAATATCTGAGGGCTGGGGGTCAGGAGGGGGGGACAGGCTCTGCTCACTGCTCGCTCTGATAGGACAAGGAGCAAGGGATGGAAGTTGCAGCACAGGAGGTTCCAGCTCAACACAAGGGGGAACTTCTTTCCTGTAAGGGTCCCAGAGCACTGGAACAGGCTCCCCAGAGAGGTTGTGGAGTCTCCTTCTCTGGAGCCTTTCAAGGCCTGTCTGGATGTGTTCCTCTGTGATCTGTGCTAGGTTGTGTGGTCCTGCTCTGGCAGGGGCTTGGACTCAATGATCTCCTTGGGTCCCTTCCAACCCTTAATATCCTGTGATCTTGTGATCCTGTGATCTGGTGACTTGCAAAGGTTGAAGTGGCAACTGTGTTGCTTTCCTGAAACAGGGGGAAAGCCACTTGGAATCCAAACTGTCATGTTTATTTCATCTATGACATCTTAGTTGTGGGATCATGAATCATAGAATTGGTTTGGCTGGAAAAAGCCTCTAAGATCCTCAAGTCCAACCATCAACCCAACACCACCATGGCCATTAAGCCATGTCCTCAAGTGCCATGTCCACACAGTTCTTGAACACCTCCAAGGATGGTGACTCCACCACCCTCCCTGGGCAGCCTCTTCTGATGCCAGGTGACCCTTTCAGTGAAAAAATATTTTCCTAATGTCCAACCTAAACCTCCCCTGGTGCAACTTGAGGCTGTTTCTTCTCATCCTGGGAGAAGAATTTGGCCCCCACCTTGCTCCAGCCTCCTTTCAGGTACTTGTTAGAGCTGTAAGTTCTCAGCCTCTTGCAGGCTGAGCAACTCCAGCTCCCTTAGGTGCTTCTCATAGAACTTGTGTTTAGGACCCCTCACCAGCTTCATTGCCCTTTTTTGGGGTCACTCCAGCACCTCAATGTCCTTTCTGTAGCGAGTGGCCCAAAACTGAACACAGTCTCCTTCAGCACCAGGGCTAGAGGTTACCTCTTCCAGAGCATCCCAGCTCGTTCCACCTGCAGATGGACTCTGTGGGAGACAGCTCATGGCTCAGTGCTGCAGGAGATGGTTGCTGCATTCACCATGGATCTGGTAAATGATGTGGTGGCTGCAGATAGGAATGGCCTCTGGTTGGAAGCAGAATGAAAAAGGAAAGGGTTGAAATCCTGGAGAAAACATAGTTAGTTGCTTTTCAATCGAAGAGCACTTTTCTCAAGTGACCATTTATTGCACGTCCATCATCATTTGGGTGTTGAAAGTGAATGGCCCTCTGTACAAAGCAGCAGAGCCTGGGCTGCTATCAAACCCAGCTGGAATTGTGCTGTGAGCGTGGGATGTGCTAAAAAGTACTAAAAATAACTTTGACAGCATCTCCAGTTGGACATCCAACAGTGGTGAGCACCTTTGATCCTCAGCTCTTGTTGCCTTGGTTCCCTGTCTTAAGTGTGAAGAAAATAACACCCAGAGCACAAAAGCTGTGATTATAAACTGAGGTTCAGGAGATGCTGGGGGCTGTGAGTCCCTGGAAGAGAAAGCCCCAGGGGAAGGGATGGCTCTGCCTTTGCAGGTGAGCAGGAAGTGCTGAGAGTGGGGCAGAGGGTGCAGGTGGTGGCAGATAGGAGCCCCAGGGGGTGTGTGCTCACAGCCAGGATCTCAGCCCCTATGTGCTGGCTGTTCACTTTGGAATGCTGGGCTTTGCCAGTGCAATTTGAGACTTCACCTGCAGTGCTGTGTCCAGCTCTGAGCCCTCCACACAAGAAGGACATGGACCTGCTGGAGTGGGTCCAGGGGACTGGAGTATCTCTCCTGCAAAGATAGGCTGAGAGAGCTGAGGTTCAGCCAAGTGAAGGCTAAAGGGTGACCTAGAGGTGCTGGAGCAGTGCAGAGAAGGGCGATGAGGCTGGGGAGAGTTCTGGCAAACATGAGCTATGAGGAGCAGCTGAGGGAGCTGGGGCTGTTTAGTCTGGAGAAGAGGAGGCTGAGAGAGGACCTCATTGCCCTCTACAACTACCTAAAAGGAGATTGTGATGAGGCTGGAGCTGGTCTCTTCTCCCCCGTTACTAATGATAGGACAAGAGGAAATGGCCTCAAGTTGTGTCAGGGGAGGTTTAGGTTGGATGTTGGGAGGAAGTTCTTTCCTGAGCAGGTAGGCAGTGGAACAGGCTGCCCAGGGAGGTGGTGGAGTCACCATCCCTGGAGGTGTTTAAAAGAAGAGTGGATGTGGTGCCTGAGGCTCTGGTCTAATGATAAAGGCTGCTGGGATGAAGGTTGGACTGGGTGATCCTGGTGGTCCTTTCCAACCGTAGTGATTCCTAGTGATGAGATGTTGTGCTGAGGGACTTGGGTTAGTGAAGGACTTGTCAGTGTGAAACTAAGGATTGGACTCGAGGAGCTTGAAGGGCTTTGCCAGTCTGAGACAGTCTGTGATTCTGTGACCTTGTGGTGGTTTTCCAGTACAAGAAAGCTGGGGAGGGGCTTTTTACAAAGGCTTGTGGCACTAGGACAAGGGACAGTGGTTTTAAACTAGAGCAGGGTAGGCTGAGATTGGACATTAGTAAGAAGTCCATTACTGTAAAGATGGTGAAACACTGGAACACTGCCCTGCCCCTGGAGACATTCAAGGTGAAACTTGGTAGGGCTCTGGGCAATCTGATCTGCTTAGTAATGTCCCAGCTTACTGCAGGGGGTAGGACTAGATGGCCTCTAGAGGTCTCTTCCAACCCAGTGCATTCTGTGCTCCTAATCTGGGGGTTTATTGGTTATATGTAATGTTTTTATTAGCAAAGTGGTGATGAGTTTGCAGCACATGCCCAGCTGGGGTACACATGTCCAGCAGGCAGGCAGACCCTTTGTACCTGCCTTCTGAGCTGGCTTTGACTGGCTGTTTTGTGAACATGCTGAACCTTAACAAGCCCAAGTGCTGCAGTGCAGGAAGCCAGGGATCAAGGGCTGGGTTAGTTTTGCTTCTGCTACTGCCTGTAATTCCCCCTCCAATTTGATATTTCAAGCTTGGAGCTGAGAGCTGCCCTTCCTGGCTCACCATCTTCCACCCAGCATTTGCAATTCATGGCTGGTAGAGAAGTTTCCAAGCCATGGAGCTGCAGACAAAGCAGAAGCAGAATGATCCGCACGGCGAAAAGGCTCACGCAGGTTCCTGCTTCCACTGACCCCATTAATATCTTCGAGCAGTTTACTCTGAAACTCAAGGAGGAGTTCAGCAACCTCGGTAATGATTTCAGCACTGGCTGGACTAGCAGAGGAAAGCAGGGCTTTAGTGGGGGGAAAAGAGATGTGAGGAAGAGGAGAAAAGGAGCAGAGGAAGATAGGAGTGGAATAGTGGGAACGCAGGTGGTGCTCAGACAGCATTTGCTGGGCTTGGGGAATAAGCTACACAGATGAGGATTTCAGCGGTTGCAGGTTTGGGGCTGTGGTTGGAGACTCCTCAGAGGTGTTTTCCTCCAAAGCAGGCACTCTGCTCCTCCTGAAAGCTGCCTCAGAGGTGTGGGTGCTCTGCTTGAGCCCTCAGCACATTTAAGGGCTAGAAGGATGAAGGAGCCGTGGCTCCAGTGTAAGCACCCATGAGGCAGAGAGTGAGCATCCCTCCAGGTGAAGCCAGCTCTGATGAGAAGACCTGATGGGGCAGGGAAGAAGGGTGGAAGGCAGAGGGTGTCCAGGTTTAAGCCCTGTCTGGTCATAATGGGAAAAGGGAAGAAACTCTGTCCAGGAGGACACCTCTCTGGTGGGCTCTCAGCAGTGAACAGAGCAACTCTTTCTCAAGGCTTGTAGCAAGGAAGTTTTGTGGCCAGACCTGATCAAAACTGCTCAAGCAAGCAGTTGTTGGGATGAAAAATGCAGAATCCAGGTGTAAATTGTTGCATCAGTCCTGGAGTTCCCTCCTGAGTCTTGCCAAGGGAATTAGGGAGCAGTGCAAGGTGCTGGACATGAGGCATCCTGTCTGGGTTGTGCTGGGTGGTTTTAGGTCCCCACTTTGTAGCATTCCCTTCTTTGTGATGAAGCTGCAGGTGACACAGCATCATGCCTTCTGCTGCTAGCAAGCCCTGTCTCTAGAAATTCGTGTACCCTAAATCTCCCCCCCAGACACAGCCCAGGGAGCAGATGGTAGAGCAGCACTGGCTTAGTCCCCAGCTCACAGCCTTTTCTTTGTTTTTCTCAGCGATGGCTAACTTTATAAGGCCCCAAATCCTCTAACCATTAGCAGGCAATAAAAAGGGGCAGCTGAGTTGGATAACACCCACTAATCCCCTTCCAGGATGAGCTGAGAGAAGAGCCACTGCGAAGCTCGGGAGCTTATTCTGAGATGAGTCCTTGGGAGGCTTTGAGAATTGCTTGGTGTTGGTATTTCATGAATAAATAACCCTCAGCGTTATTTGTCACTGGATCTGCTTCGTTAATGAGGACCTGCAGTACAGGAGGAGGATGGAGAAGACTCTCCTTGAGGGAATCAAGGCAAATGAGGCTGATGGGAAGTGGCACAGTGCTGGAAGAGGGTGGGTGCTGCGGTGGGCACTAGTTAGGGAGCTGCCATGCACCAGGCTGACCATCGGTGGCAGTGCAAGGTGTGAGACAAGTGGTTTATACTGGTGCTGGTATGGAAATGGTCCTGGTAGGGAGGGGAGCACCTTCCACTTGCAGGTGTCTCATCTGCTCATCTGCTGTGTCCTTGGGAAGGCTGGAAAGTTAGAGAGCATGTGCAATGGTTTGTACCTGAAGCAGGGCTGATTTTGGTTGGACATCCTGAGGGAGTTCTTCACAATGAGGGTGGTGAAATACTGGAACAGGCTGCCCAGGGAGGCCTCATCCCTGGAGATATTCAGGATCAGACTTGATATGTCCCTGTGCAGCCTGATCTAGTTGGAGGTGTCCCTGCTCACTGCAGGAGGGTTGGACAAGATGACCTTTGAGTGTCCCTTCCAACCTGATGTAATCTGTGAATCTGCTTGTGCTCATAGATAGGCCTATGCTGCTTGCAGAAAGAATCTGGCACCAGAAATCAGGCTGGTTGCTCCAAAATGTTGTTTTTGCTAGGACCTGGCATTAGCTTCAAGGCAGTGGGGAATTGCCCTGTCCTGCCAGTACACCAGGTGCTGAGCCCTGCTTGGTCCCTAAGGTTTAAACACCTGGGTTCTGCCAGGGTCCAGCAGCTTCCTCTGGCTCTCCACTGTGCTCCGGGCACAACACAAACCGTGGAGCCTCTCTTCTCCATCCTGCCCTGTCAGAAGAGATCTGGGTGTTCCTCGGTGACATTCAGTCTGGGGAGGTGGAAGGCAAGAGAGAAAAGCTGTTCCTTTGCAGGCAGCTCCTTACTGCAGGGAAAGTGACTCATCCCTCGTCTGATCTGGCATGCCTGGGCACTGGGCAGGGAACAGCTGCCCTGGTGAGCACTGTGCAACGCTGGCCAGATGTTACCACTGATCCTCAAGCATCCCCTGCCTTGGCACTGCCTGCTCTCCAGGGCTGGCTAAGGGATTTGGGGGCTGTGGTCCCATCCAGAAGGCAGGAAGGGACAGGCAAAGGTCACTTCGTGCTGTGTGTCACCCAGCTCCTGCAGGAGATGAGTAATTAATTACTGCTCTTCCCCTTCCAAACTGAAAATGAGCTGCTGAGGCTGGCAGTGCCAAAGAGCTTGGCTCCACCAGACCCTCTGAAGTCAGACAGGAGCAGTTTGCTCCCAGGTCAGTGTCAGCCTCCCCTGTGGTGCTACCCCCTTGGTCAGGGTATCACACCGAAGCCCTGCTCCTCTAATCCAAGGGTGGCCCATGCAGAAGCAGTGGCCAAGCAGGCTCCCTCCATCCTCAGGCAGTGCTTTCACCCTGCTCCTCTCTCAAGTGACATTTGGACCCCTCCCCAGCTCTGCTGTCCCACTTTCCAGCAGGGTTAATATTTGAATAAGCTCAGTGGCTCATTGTGGCTCAGCAGCCCCTGCCCACGCTTTGTTGAGGGTCATCCATTACACCAGGCATGATTTCAGAGATCAAGGTCCTCACCTCTTCGTTGTTCAATGTTCAGGAGGAGTTTCACTGTTGTGGATTCACTGCTATCTAGCATGGGGCTGGATTCCCACACAGCTTCAGGCTACTGATGAAGTATCTGCCATCTGGGAACCTTATCAGTGCATGTTGACACCTACAGAGCTCAAGAGGATGGGGGACTCTTTCCAAAGATAGGGCACTGGGAGATGGGCACAAACTGGAAGTCAAGAGGCTCTGTCACAAAAAGAGGAGAAAACTCTGCTCTCAAGGTGCTGGAGTCCTGGAGCAGGCTGCTCCTTCTCTGCAGAGACTCCAAACCTGGATATTGTGATCCTGTGCATCTTGCTCTAGGTGATCCTCCTTTAGTTGGGAGTTTGGATCTTCAGAGGTCTCTTCCAACACCCACTGTGCTGGAATTCTGTGATCCATCACTCTCCTAAGAGCAGAAGGTTTATTGTGCTTCCAGGATTCACTTAGGTGTGACAAGCTGCCTGTGAACCTCAGTCCAGGAGCACATGTGGGATAAGCTGGCTTTTGCCAGCAGCATCCCAGCTCTCCAGAGCTACCCCAGCCAAGGATCCAGCCCCAGGGTCTCCTTTCCACCACCCAAAGCAGCTGTAGCCCCTCACTGTCTGCCTTCAGGGACATGGGAACTGCAGCAGGGTCTGGCTAGTTGATGGCCAAATGGAAAAGGCAGGAGGGAGGACAAGGGCACAGTTTTCCTTGCAGCCCAGCCCTTGGGAGTACCAGATGGGGCTGAGCTTTCCAGGTGGGTAGTGGTGGAGTTGTCATGGTTTATTGGGGGGTTTAAAAACTAATTCTCCCTCCATTAATAAACAGTGGATTGGGTTAGTAAATAATATGCCCTTTCTGTCCCTCCATCTCTCCAGCAGAAATACATACCCTGATCTAATATATTCTGCCTTTCTCACTCCTTCATTTCAGAGGAGCTGCAAATTCTGGTGGGAACAGAGTGCTAATAGAAAAGGGCCTCTAAAGATATTTGAAACACAACCAAGAGAGGACAGAGGGAGATTGAGCTCCAAATATGCTGGAAAATCTAGGAGATGGGCCAAGAAAAGGCAAATATCAGAAGCATGATTACCAAGAGGGAAAAAGTTAATTGGGAAGCATTAATTGGGGTGAAAGGGAGCAATGCAGGGATGAATTTGCTGCAAGGAGCAGCAGTGCAGTTGGAGGCAATGTGGAGGGCATGGAGTTACTCTGGTGCTGGGGCAACTCATCCACCCCAATGAGTGGTAGCAAAGAAGCTTCCCTCCAAGTGGCAGTTTGCCAGTTCTGAGTGTGTTTGTGGTGTTTTCCATGGGGAATGTGCCAGCTTCTGGAATTCTGTGGTTGCCTGAAAATGCAGAATCTGCAGAATCATGACTTAATTACTGCACAGGACTTTGTTTTGTCAGCTTTACTCTCTGGGTACTTTCTACTCCTCAAGTTTGCAGGGAATAGCTCACTCACACCCTAAAGGCAAAGGCAGCAGAAAGCAAACTGAGGTGGAGGGGGGGAAATAAATCAAACCAGCAGCCAGTGGCTGATTTATTTTAAAAATCCCATCATTTGGATGTCAGTCTCATTAGAAATATATTTCTTTTATTATTGTTCTTATTCTTTTTAGTGCCTGACTCATGACTTCTGTGAGCATTTGGCATTGGCAGGGCTGTGTGCAGCAGTGTGACCGGGTGTGCACAGGGGCCCTCTGCTGATGGATAATGCAGTGCTTGGGTCCAGACAGCAGCCTCATGGTCTGCAAGGGCTGCTGGATAGTCATAGGATCATAGAAGCATAGAATGGTTTGATTTGGAAGGGACTTTGAAGATCACCTAGTTCCAACCCTCTGCCATGGGCAGGGACACCTTCTACTGGACCAGGTTGCTCAAGGCTCCATTCAGCCTGACCTTGAACACCTCCAGGGAGGGTGCATCCATAACCTCCCTGGGCAACCTGTTCCAGTCTTTCACCACCCTCACTGCATAGATTTTCTTCCTAATCTCCACTCTCAATCTCCTCTCCTCAAGCTTCAGTCCATTCCCTCACTGTTCTGTTACCAAACAGAGTTTTTCAGGTTAAAAATCTCTGAAAAAGGGAAGCTAGCACTGGGAATTGAGTCTTTATGTGACTTTTTAGGTGCTGATGGGAAAGCAGGGGAGATATTAAAGAGTGATAACCCCCACAGTGACTCCTGCCACTGGCTTGGTATTTTAGGGTCAGAAGGGTGAGTGTTTATTTGCAGCCTGCTGTGTATCAGGAGCTAATAAATAGCCTGTGAAGGCAAAGTTCATCCCCATCAATGACCTGTTGTGTGACCTCAAGTAAATCAGGTGTTGAAAAACAAGCAGCTGTGACATGGTCTAGTGGTCATAGAGGTGTTGGATAGAAGGTTGGACTCGGTGATCATAAAGGTCCTTTTCCAACCTTAACAATTCTATGTTGTTATGAGGCTGCTTTGTCCTTCTCCTGTCAGTCAGAAGGGGACAGGATCCCTAGGCCAAGAAGGGTTACAGGTATCTGTTGATATTTAAAGTGTGCCTTGATGGTAAGTACCTTGGAGATGCTTAGAGCTCTCAATAAGCATCTGTGCTCCCTTTGTAGGACCTCAGCAGAAAACAAAGTGTCTGAATTCTTTGTCCCAGGAAAAATCCGCTGTGAGAGACAGCAGAAAGACAGGGCTGGAAGCTGCCCAAGGCTTTCCATGGCCTCTGAATTTGGAGGGTTTTATGCTTCTCACTTGCTTAAGAGAGAGATGTCAGAGCACAGCCGTGCTCAGCACTTTGCAGAGCCAGCATGAGCTGGAGCAGTGCAGTGGAGAGCATCCATCACTGTGTCCTTGTCTCCAGGGATGAGGTCTGGTGAGGTCACATCTGGAGTACTGTGTCTGGTTCTGGGCTCCCCAGTTCAAGAAGAACTGTTCAAGGGAACTGCTTGAGAGAGTACAAAGATAATTTGGGGACTAGAACAACTGTCTTGTGAAGAGAGGCTGAGGGAACTGGGGCTCTTTACCCTAGAGAAGGGAAGACTGAGGGAGGATCTTATCAATGCCCCTAAATACTTGAAGGGTAAATGTCGGGAGGATGGGGCCAGGCCTTTTTCAGTGGTGCCCAGTGGTGGAACAAGAGGTAATGGGCACAAACCTGAACAGAAGAAGTTCCACCTAAACATGAGAATGATCTTCTTTAAATTGAGGATGGTAGAGCATTGGAACAGGCTGCCCATAGAGGTGGTAGAATCTTAATTGCTGAAGTCATTCAAAACCCACCTGGACACCATCATGTGCAACCTGCTCCAAGTGACCCTGCCCTGACAGGAGGATTGGACTCAACCTCCAGAGGTCCCTTCCAACCCCCATCATTCTGCAATTCTGGGATGAGCTTCCACATCCCTGCAAATCCAAGGCCAAGTTCTGGAAGGCTTCCCAGCTTTAGCAGTGTCTCCAGCTGCTGGCTGAGGTGTAGGTGCTCAGGGAGGCTTGGCTCAGCTGTGAAATGCTCAGGAGGGATTTCACCGTTGTGGATCCTCTGCTGCCTAGTGTAGGGTTGGATTCACACCCGGCCCCAGGCTACTAATGAAGTATCTCTTGGTTGTCAACCTGCATGAAAAAGGTAGATAGTGCCTTAGAAACCCCATATCTGCTTGGTTTCATCAAGGATTAGAGACAGAAAGATGATTAAGGGAAGGGAACATCTCTCTCATGTGGAGAGCCTGAGGGAGCTGGGGCTGTGCTGCTGGGAGAAGAGGAGACTGAGAGGTGACCTCATCAGTGGTTATAAAGATGTGCAGGGTGAGTGCCAGGAGGCTGCAGCCAGGCTCTGCTGAGTGATGCCTGATGACAGGACAGGGGGCACTGGGTAGAAGCTGAGGCATAGGAAGTTTCATGTAAACATGATAAGGATTATTTTCCCCTGTGAGGGTGACAGAGCCTTGAAATAGGCTGCCCAGGGCAGCTGTGGAGTCTCCCTATCTGGAGATATTCAAAACCAACCTGGACGCGTTCCTGTAAGATCTGGCATGGGTGACCCTGCTGTGGCAGGGGGGTTGGACTGGATGAGCTTCTGAAGTCCCTTCCAGCCCCTGCCATGCAGTGACTCAGGCAGCAGCCTTGCTTTGTGCGCTGCTATTTCATGTTCTTGGGAATCCTCCTTGGGCTGCCGTTCGCTCGCGGCAGCACCACCGTTTGCCCAGAGCAGCTTTCCTCGCGGTTTGCCCTGCCTGTGCCCTGTGCTGCCAGCTCCCAGCCGGCCCTAACGGCACTGTTTTCTCTCCAAGGGAAGAAGCGATGCTGTCCACCTACTTTGAAACCATCAACGATTTGCTGTCCTCCTTCGGGCCGGTGCGAGACTGCTCGCGCAACAACGGCGGCTGCAGCCGCAACTTCAAGTGCGTGTCGGATCGCAAGGTGGACTCCACGGGCTGCGTGGTAGGTGCCAAGCTGCTGGGCCCCTCTGCAGGTTTGGGAGTTCCCCACCACCCCCTAGCACGGCTGCACGCCCACACACACAATGAAATCTGGATGGCCATGAGCCAGCAGTGTGCTCTCGTGGCCAGGAAGGCCAGTGCCAGTCTGGGGTGGGTTAGTAGGGCTGTGGTTAGTAGGTCATAGAATCAAGCAGGTTGGAAGAGACCTCCAACATCATCCAGTCCAACCTATCCCCCAGCCCTAGCCAGTCAACTAGACCATGGCACGTCGAGGGAGGTTCTCCTGCCCCTCTACTCTGCCCTGGCGAGGCCTCCTCTGGAGTACTGTGTCCAGTTCTGGGCCCCCCCAGCTCAAGAAGCACAGGGAGCTGCTTGAGAGAGTCCAGCACAGAGCCACAAAAATCATTAAGGAAGTTGAATATCTTCCTTATGAGGAGAGCCTGAGGGAGCTGGGGCTTGGAGCTTGGAGAGGAGACTGAGAGGTGATCTCATTCATGTTTATAGATCTGTGCAGGTGAGTGCCAGGAGGCTGGAGCCAGGCTCTGCTGGGTGATGCTCAGTGACAGGGCAAGGGGCACTGGGTGGAAGTTGAAGCACAGGAGGTTCCATGTGAACCCGAGGAAGAATTTTTCCCTGTGAGGGTGACAGAGCACTGGCACAGGCTGCCCAGGGAGGTTATGGAGTCTCCCTCTCTGGAGATACTCAAGAACTGTCTGGATGCCTTCCAGTGTGATCTGCTCTGGGTGATCCTGCTCTGGCAGGGGGACTGGACCAGATGATCTTTGGAGGTCCCTTCCAGCCCCTGACATTCTGTCATTCTATGATTCTAAAAGTAATACAGAGATACAAAGCCCCTCCTGAACAGCAGACTGCCCAAGGAGGGCTCCAAACCAACCTCCCACCTTCTTTCCACCCCCTCTCTTATCTCAGAATCCCCCTTACATGCAGGGAGAGCTGGGGAAGGTTGGCAAGAGGTGTTAGAAGAAGAATGATTAGTTGAAGTTATGTATGTTCAGGCAGAGATAGTAAAGCAGACAGCAGCCAGACAGAGACTGACTTATCTTTTTTGTGTTCTTGTTTTAATGTGTCTCAGCAGAACAAATGGGTGATAGAGACATCACTATTACTTTCTTTTCACAGCCAGTGATCTGATTTCTCTCATTAAAATAGTCCAATTAGCCTCAAACCAGCACACCCCGGGCTGCCATCTCTTCTGGGGGTAAATGGAGTGGGACAGTGACTGCTCTGTCCTCGGAGATATGGCCAATGGGGAGTGTGTGTGCTGCTGGAGTGCTCCCACTCCCCTGGGGCTTTCACCATAAATCACATGGGGCTGAAGGAGCCCAGGGGCTCAGATGAGCAAAAGAGAAGTCAGCTGGAGGCTGATGGTCACTTTCATGCTTGTCAGGCTGCAGTCAATCTCACTTTTTCTCCTGCCTTCTCCTTCCCAGTGTGGGAAAAGGTGAAGCATCTCCCCATCCTCTCCCACTCTTGGCCCTTCTGATAACCTCAGAGATTTGGTTTCTAGATGTGCTCAGACAATCTTTTGAGTCCCAGGTTTTGCAGTCCCCTCTCCAGAAGACCCCTTAGGCCCTAGACCATTTGTTTTGGGCAGAAGCTCTGGCTCTTTCCCAGCTATCGATGCACAGAGCGGGGGTTGCTGTTCTTTAAGGTGGGAGCAGCAGAGCTCAGTGCCTTTCCCAGCTCTCAGTCACCTTCCTCAACATCAAAGTCTCCACTTCCCTGTATGTGGAGCTTGTGCAAGTCTGGCAGAACATATGGAGGTGTGGGAGCAGAGCCTTGGGAAGGTGAGGGAAACCTGAAGCATCCCTTTGTGTCTGGCTGCTGTAAAAGCCATCTCTATGCATTAAGAATAGTGTGACCAGAAGGTCAAGGGAGGTTCTGCTGCCCCTCTACTCTGTCCTTAGGAGAGCTCATCTGAAGTATTGTGTCTAATTCTGGGCTTCCCAGTTCAAGGAGGACAGGGACATACTAGAAAGTGTCCAACGGAGGGCTGTGAGGATGCTGAGGGTACTGGAGCATCTGTCTGATGAGGGAAGACTGAGACCTGGGGCTGTTTAATCTGCAGAAAAGAAGGCTGAGAAGGGATCTTATTAATGTTTACAAATATCTGAAGGAGGCTGTCAGGAAGGTGGGGCCAGGCTCTTTTCAGGTGCCCTGTGGTAGGATCAGGGGCAATGGACACAAACTGGAACCCAGGAAGTTCCACCTCAATATAAGGAGAAACTTCTTTACTGTAAGGGTGCAGGAGTCCTGGAGCAGGCTGCCCAGAGAGGTTTTGGACTTTCCTTCTCTGGAGACTTTCAGAGCCTGCCTGGATGCATTCCGGGGTGAGCCACACCCTGTGTGCCAAAGAGGTTGCACTCAATGATCTCCATAGGTCTCATCCGGCCCCTACCATTCTGTAATCCTGTGGCCCCACCAGGCAGTGGGTGGTGATCCTTGAGGGACTCCAGAGCTCACACCCACTGCTCCCAAGCCCCCCAAAAACCCTCTGCCCCCTCTCCTTGGTCTCCCTGTGGGCAGATCCCCCCTTGCCCAGCCTGCCCCCAGGCAGAGGCAGAAGCTAAGTGTCTCTTTATTTATTGAAGATGTTTACACACAGCAGCAGGGAAAGGTCAGGCTGGAGCACTGCTGTCCCGGGGGTGGCATTTTCATTATCCCCTTCTCCAGTTGCTTGTTAAGGCCATTTAGCACAACAGCCCTGATGTATCACCAGCAGCACCTGGTGCCATCTCCCCCCTGTGACTCCTCTCCCTTCCCTCCTCTCTTTTCCCATGCTTGTTTTCCTTCCTTGCCTTTTCCAGGGAGCAGCTGCCTTTCCAGTCCTTTGGTGGGGGGGGTTTCTCCTGTTTTTGGAAGTGTGTTATTTTGCCCTGAATGCCAATGTGCCCCCTGGACTGTCAGAAGCAAAGGGGACCCTGCCCACCCCATGCCACCGGGAGGAGATGGCTCTCTTGAAAAGTCAGGATATATTAAGGTAGGAATTGTCAATAACTTGCAGCCCAGAGCTGGTGTGCACAGAGGCAGGAGTGGGTATCTGTGGCTCTTGGAGAGAATGGCCTCCTGCTCTGCAGAGCCACACTGGGGCTTTGTGCAGAGAGAAAAACAGCTGCAGGGAAGGAAGAACAAGCAGCAGGAGTGACTGTCAGGAGTGACCTCAGTGCTGTCTACAGCTACCTCAAGGGAGGCTGTAGCCAGGTGGGGTTGGGCTCTTCTGCCAGGCAACCAGCAACAGAATATAGCTGGGGACAGAACAGAGGACACAGTCTCAAGTTGTGCCAGGGGAGGCCTAGGCTGGATGTTAGGAGGAAGTTCTTCCCAGAGAGAGTGATTGGCATTGGAATGGGCTGCCCAGGGAGGTGGTGGAATCGCTGTCCCTGAAGGTGTTCAAGCCAAGACTGAATGAGGCACTTAGTGCCATGGTCTGGTTGATTGGCCAGGGCTGGGTGCTAGGTTGGTTTGGATGATCTTGGAGGTCTCTTCCAACCTGGTTGATTCTGTGATTCTATAATTCCAGTCATGTTCATTGTGCTGAGCGAGGTTGGAGGTGATGGGAGATGAGTTCTGGAGCTCACCAGATCCCTGACATGCAACCTTGCAGCGCTTTCTGCACCACTCTCTGGACTGGGCTATACATCCTCTCCTCTGGTAGCCTGCTGGGTGTGAGCTGCCCTCCCAGGGCACGCAGGGATGGGATTATTTGCTGCAAAGCTGCAGGATGTCACAACACCATAGAATGCCAGGCTGGAAGGCACCTGAAGGATCAATGTCAGTTAGTTCTGAAGCCGAACTGCTGTGAACTCCACCTGCCAATTTGGTGAGTGCTGTGGGCAACATCAGGATGTAATTTAATTAAGCTCTCCCCTTTTTATGGAGTTCAGGGAGCGTTCACATCCTAATTTTAGCACCAGGCCTGCTCCAGCAGTACCCCATGTGCTATTTCACAAATCATGACATGTTGTTAATCTTTACCAGTCAACAGTTTATTAATTTGCCCAGGCCCACAGAAGTATATAATCAGTGGTTCATCAATCAAGGCTAAAGCCAACAAACGTTCCAGGCAGGTACTGAGCATAAAATATACATGTGGCCTTGTAAGCAATTAATACACAGCAGAGCTGGAGCCTAGCAGCTCAAGCTAGCAACAGCACAAATCTCTAAGATTTCTTATTCCTCCAATGCATAATCATCATCTGTTAGCAGCTCCTTCGTGCCCTTTGTACAGCTTCCAGTAAATGGTCATGGGCTGGGGATGAATTTATCTCAGGGCTTTTAGCAGCTGGGCTCTGCCATTACCTAATTGTTTGGCCTTAAAAGGGCTTGGTTAAAATGTCAAGGGTGGTTTGCTTGCAGCTGGTGGTGGAGTCTCTCTGAAGGATGGTCTCCTTGGGCTTATCAAGGAGAAAAGAGGATGTGGCTTTGTTTAGTTAAGGTCCTGTCTGCAAGGTATGTGGCTGTTTGAGCTGGGTTTCTAGCTCAGACATAGGGGAGAGGAGAGTATTCTAGGGACAGGTCATAGAATGGCAACAATGGATAAGTTAATATCATTTCATTGGAGCATCAAGAGCTTAGTGTCTAGAAGCACAGCTTGTACCTTCCCCTTGCTGCTTCTGTTGCTTCAGTTATGCCCACTGCTAGGCAGGAACACAAACCCTGTGAGGAGAGGCTGAGGGAGCTGGGGGTGTGCAGCCTGCAGAAGAGGAGGCTCAGGGCAGACCTCATTGCTGTCTACAACTACCTGAAGGGAGGCTGTAGCCAGGTGGGGTTGGACTCTTCTGCCAAGCAAGCAGCAACAGAAAAAGGGGACACAGCCTCAAGTTGTGCCAGGGAGGTCTAGGCTGGAAGTCAGGAGGAAGTTGTTGTCAGAGAGAGTGATTGGCATTGGAATGGGCTGCCCAGGGAGGTGGTGGAGTCTCTGTCCCTGGAGGTGTTGAAGCAAAGCCTGGCTGAGGCACTTAGTGCCATGGTCTAGTTGACTGGATAGGGCTGGGGGATAGGTTGGACTGGATGATGTTGGAGGTCTCTTCCAACGTGGTTGATTCTATGATTCTCTCTTCCCCTGCTGCTGTTTTGACTGCTGCTGCTTTGCTGTTTCACTGCTACATGACCCCTTCCCCAGCTTCCTGAAGGTTACTCTATTTCTCTAGTGGTTTATTTCTCCTTATACTCTTACATTTAAACTGTAAGAAATACAATTTCATTTTCCCCTGACTTTCCAAAAAACAATCCATGTTGTGATGAGTTTATTCTACCGGGGGAGGGATCCACCCTAACCCGGGACAGGTGACACCTTGGAAGACCCCAAGGACTCTGAAGCAGGGTGACAGCTGCTCAGCTTTCATCCCACACTTGCCAGGGGACACTTTTTGCTCCTCACCTCTTGGCTTTTCTGTTGTTTTACCTGTACCCAGTAGATGGCATTAGTGCATAAAGGTTTTCTGTGGGTTTTTTCTTATCGGAGGCCTTATTTTATTTGGGTAGTTCTCAGGAGTAGCAGCTGCAACCTTGTTAAGTCTTTGGCTTTGCTGACTGGAGCCTCTCTTTGAGCACTGCTGTGCATTGTAATAGGAGTCTCCACGCTCTAGAGAACTTGCCTGCATGCTGCTTTTCCTTGTTGCATCCTTGAACTGGGTGAAGCCATGGACATTTCTCCCAAGAAAACCTAATCCCAGAGAGCTTCTCTAAATCTGTTCTTAAAAGGGATTTGCTCAATGCTCAGCAAGAGTGAAAGGTGAGGCTTGAGAGGATGGGGCCAGGCTTTTCTCACTGATGTTCGGTGGCAGGACAAGGGCCAAAGGGCACAAATTGGAGCCCAAAATGTTCCATTGAACATGAGGAGAAAATCCTTTGGTGTGAAGGTGATGGAGCCCTGGCGCTGCATGCCCAGAGAGGTTGTGGAGAGATTCCAAAGCCCCCTGGACATTGTGATCCTGGGCAGCCTGCCATGGCTGACCCTGCTCTGGCAAAGGGGTTGGACTCGATGATCACTGGAGTTCATTTCCAGCCCACACCATGCTGGGATGCTGGAGTTCTGTGGTGGTTCAGCTCTGCAGGTTGAATCCAGTGTGTGTTTTGTACCATCTTGTAGGGATCACAGCAAACCAGGAGAACCTCTGCTGGAGGGGAAGTCAGGCTGTTGCCAGCAAAGGAAGATATTGCTGATCCCTTCCACCAACATGGTGTTAGCTGCTCAGTCTGGAGGGAGGATGCTGAAGGAGGAAAAGAGCTTAACCCTCGTGTGTTGATGATTTATAATTCAAGATGAAAACCTGTGAATAGACCCTGAGGGACTGAAGGAAACACCCGCAATGTGACTTCAGTTCAGGTTTCCCCACCTGTCTCTCAGCTTTGCTTTGCTCACTGATGCCAGGAGTTCTCTCCTCCACCCAGGGCGAAGGTGGGGCGTGGAGATCACTCATTTTTGCTGCCCCATAGCCATGCCAGCTTGCAAGCCCTGGAAGGGCAGAATTGCAGTTCCAGGGAAATAAGAGGAATGAGGATTTTTTTTGTTCCCAATGAAAACAAGATTTGGTCTTAGCAGATGAGCTGGGTGAGGAGGTGATCAATTGGCCCTTCAGTCCATGCTGGGCATCCTCAGCATTGCTGTGGAAGCTGTCAGGGGCAGGTACAGATGTGAAGGTGCATGTTTGAGCCACATAGTGCCTCTTGGAATGGAGTTTCATCATCTTAAAGACCTTTTGGAGAAGCAGGAGAGCATGAGCTGCTCAGCTGGTGATCAATAAGGCAGCTGGGGGTCCTGGGCCAAGGCAGGAGCAGAATAAGGCCCCTTGTTTCTGTGCTGTGTGAGCAGCTTCACTGCACTGCTATAGCAGCAGGTGGGTGCAGGTGGTGTGGTCTGATGGTTCTGCAACATCTGCAATGCCTACAGCTGTTGGTGAGTTAGTCTTTTAAATCAGAAAAATGCAGTTGGTGCCAAGGAGGCCAAAATATTGCAAGTATTAGGAAAATAACTCTGCCTTGAAATGGTTGCCAAGGCTGCCCAGGGAGGTGGTGCAGTCCCCATCGCTGGAGGGACTTGAGATGTGTAGATGTGGTGCAGAGGGATGTGGTTTAGTGGTGAATTGGCAGTGCTAGGCTAATGGTTGGTCTTGATGGTCTTAAAAGCCTTTTGCCACCTAATCATTCTATGATTCTATGACTGTTCTATGATTCTATGACTGTGGAAGGGCTCACAGCATGGCTGTGCTCCAGGATCTGTCCCACCTTCAGAGAGGTGTTGACAAGAGGTAGGAAGGAGAAGCCTACCTAGCCCAGGCAATGAGTGCTGCTGTCCTTCAGACATGAAATATTGCTGATCATCACCATCTCCCTGCTCTCTAGCACAGGTTTATTTCTAATCTGACTGAAAAAAAATATGGTTTGCCTTGAAGGACAATGTGAACTGCTCCTCTCCAGGAGCACAGGGTCAGCCTGTCAGGCAGGAGGGAGTTTGGCTGGCTCAGCAGAGAGCAGAATTGGAAATGAGATTAGAAATCAAAGAGCAGGACAGTGGCTACTGCCTCAGCCTCCTCCTTCCAGCAGAAGTTGAGCCAGCAGTGTGCACTTGCAGCCCAGAAAGCCATGCAGAGCCTGGGCTGCAGCAGCAGAAGTGTGGCCAGCAGGGCCAGGGAGGTGATTCTCCCCCTCTGCTGCGCTCTGCTGAGACCCCACCTGGAGTACTGCATTCAGTTCTGGAGCCCCTATTACAAGAGGGATGTGGAGATGCTGGAGTGTGTCCAGAGCAGAGCCATGAGGATGTTCAGAGGGCTGCAGCAGCTCTGCTGTGAGCACAGACTGAAAGAGTTGGGGCTGTGCAGGCTGGAGCAGAGGAGGCTCTGAGGTGACCTTCTTCTGGCCTTCCAGGATCTGAAGGGGGCTACAAAAAAGCTGGGGAGGGACTTTTTAGGCTGTCAGGGAATGACAGGACTGGGGGGAATGGAGCAAAGCTTGAGGTGGGGAGGTTCAGGCTGGACGTGAGGAGGAAGTTGTTGAGCAGGAGAGTGGTGAGAGGCTGGAATGGGTTGCCCAGGGAGGTGGTTGAGGCCCCATGGCTGGAGGTGTTTGAGGCCAGGCTGGCTGAGGCTGTGTGCAGCCTGCTCTAGGGTAGGGTGTCCCTGGGCATGGCAGGGTTTTGGAACTAGATGATCCTTGTGGTCCCTTCCAACCCTGACTGATTCTATGATTCTAAGTCACCCAGGGGTTGGCTTGGGGACTGTGGGGAGGTTCTTCAGCAGCAAGTGGATGATGCTGAGAGCTGACATGCTTTGGTGAGGCGAATCTGCGACTTTCAACCCAAACTGCTGTGCAGAAATCCTTCCCATATGTGAAAATTCCAAACATCTCCTTTCTCTGAAGGAGGAGGAAGTGTTTCATTCCAGCACTATCATCTGGAGTTTGATGTTGTGTAGCCTGAAATAAAAACAAAACGAGGCAGTGGGGCACCAAAACATTTCAGCCTTGTCAAAAGGAAATGCTCTCCTAAATCTCCCAATGAATTTCGAGATGGAATCCCACAAAGCACTTAAGCTTCATCAAGTCTGCATTTTTCTGACAGACAATTGTTCATTGGAAAATAAAACCTCATCCTTGCCAGCCTTAGGAGACACCTCACTAATTACGGTGGAGATGCACATGCAGGGGAGGGAGGGGAGGGGGAAACCTTTCTCTCCTAATCCCTTTAAAGTTTAGCTGGCTCCTTGAAGCAGAAGATGAGTCCTCATGTTTGTTATGGTTGGAAGCAGAACCCCTCAGCTCAACAGCATGCCCTCCTCTGTCCCACCTCCTCCCAAGGAGCCTGTGGCTTTGGGTTTATCTCAAACCCCTGTGATGCCAGTGGGGTTTGAAAGAATCATAGAATCAACCAGGTTGGAAGAGACGTCCAAGCTCCTCCAGTCCAACCTACTTAGCCAATCAACTACACCATGGCACTAAGAGCCTCATCCAGTCTTTTCTTGAACACCTTCAGGGACAGCAACTCCACCACCTCCCTGGGCAGAGAAGCAAAGGATGGGCAAAGCCTCTGAGATCCATAGCTGGATGTGGCCGCGAGCAGAGGGGCAGGCAGGGAGCCCACCACCCACCTGCCTTTGCTGTCAGTGCTACCAAAGGAGTTGTCACCTGTGATAGGTTTAGGAAATCCCCCCCCAACACCCAAATTAACATTTACCAGACCAGCTCAGAGGGTTTGGAAGTAAGGTACATTTTACAGCAAAGCTGAATGGATGAGCATATATATTCTTAGTGATGCCCAGTGCCAGCACAAGGGGCAGTGGTGGAAGCTGAGGCACAGGAAGTTTCATGTAAACACGAGGAGGGTTTGTTTCTCTGTGAGGGTCACAGAGCACTGGAACAGGCTGCCCAGGGGTTTTGTGTAATCTCCCTCTCTGGAGATGTTTAAGACCTGCCTGGATGTGTTCCTGTGTGATCTGCTCTGGGTGATCCTGCTCTGGCAGGGGAGTTGGACTGGGTGAGCTTTGGAGGTCCCTTTGTATTCTGTGGTTCTGTGTTTCTCTATAGGTGTTCAAGCAAAGCCTGGATGAGGCACTTAATGGCACTTAGTTGATTGAATAGGGCTGGGTGCTAGGTTGGACTGGATGAGCTTAGAAGTCTCTTCCAGCCTGGTTGATTCTGTGATTCTATAATATATTTGCCTGTATTTACAATTAGATATGATTTAAAAATAGTACAGAAATCAAATCTCCCCACCCTAGACAAATCAAAACCCAAATGGGGCCAAGGCCACTCTCTCTCTCCCCCCCAGACAGAAGAACCAACAAGGCTCACCTCTTAATCTGGAAAAGGTTAATGGAGGAGTCAGAGAGGAGTGAAGGAACAGTGACAGAGCCAGTGCCAAAAAAGCCAAGAGAGAAAAGTGGTTCAGACATTGGCTTTTTATACTGATTAGCAAACCAATGAATGATTGAGATTTTTATTGTTCTTATCATTATTATTATTATTTCCTTTCCAATGCTCTTAATTTCCTGAACTTTCAGGAAAAGTCCAATTTCTCTTATTGAAATTTTCCAATAAGCCTTAAAACTACCACATCACCATGCTGGGAAGTGGTGGCCACGTTTCAAAGCAAGTGGAATAGAATCAGTCAGGGTTGAAAGGGACCACAAGGATCATCTCGTTCCAGCCCCCTGACATGGGTGGGGACATCCTAAAGCTGCAACCATATTCATAGCATCAATCAGGGTTGGAAGGGACCACAAGGAGCAGCCAGTTCCAGCCCCCTTGCCATGCCCAGGGACACCCTACCCTAGAGCAGGCTGCACACAGCCTCAGCCAGCCTGGCCTTAAACACCTCCAGCCATGGGGCCTCAACCACCTCCCTGAGCAACCCATTCCAGGCTCTCACCACTCTCATGCTCAACAACTTCCTCCTCACCTCCAGCCTGAACCTCTCCACCTCCAGCTTTGCTCCATTGCCCCCAGTCCTGTCACTCCCTGAGAGCCTAAGAAGTCCCTCCCCAGCTTTTTTGTAGCCCCCTTCAGATGCTGGAAGGCCACAAGAAGGTCACCTCAGAGCCTCCTCTTCTCCAGCCTGCACAGCCCCAACTCTTTCAGTCTGTCCTCATAGCAGAGCTGCTGCAGTCTCTGAGCATCCTCATGGCCCTGCTCTGGACACTTTCCAGCATCTCCACATCCCTCTTGGCTCAGAAAGCACTGAGGTGAACTGGAGGTGTCAGCTGTGCTGGGAAGTGGAGGTTTGGGTGGTAATAGCTCCATGCATACAAGTGTCTAAAGGGTGTAGGTTACAAGGATGGGGCTGAGATCTTCTCAGTGCTGGTCAGTGATAGGACATGAGGCAGTGGGTACAAACTAGAACACAGGAGGTTTCACTTGAGCTTAAAGAGGAAATTCCATACTTTGATGGTGCTGGAGCACGGGAGTAGGCTGCCCAGAGAGGTTGTGGAGTCTCCTTCTCTGGAGACTTTCAAAACCCTCCTGGATATGTTCCTGTACAACCTTATCAAAACAGGCCTGTGTTAGCAGGGGAGTTGGACAAGATGATCTCCATAGGTCCCTTCCAACCCCTACTATTCCATGAGTCTATGATTTTATGTTTTTCTTCATTATTGGCTTTTTCAGTGATATTCCTCAGAGGACTTGGCTGGCCCAGTCCTTGTCTCCTTGCTCCCCAGCACTGGGATGCCTTATATGTTGTGGTCACAGCTGGGTGGGGTCTTTGGGCTTTGGCATATAGTGTGGCAGGGCTGTACCCTGGATTTTACGTGGGTCAGAACCTGAAATTTTGGTCTCCTGAAGGTTTTTGGAGGTGTGGCTAGGAAGGGAAGTGGCCCAGTGGTCAGGAGATGCCAGCACACCCCAGAAAGGGCTGTGAGTGACTTCTGGAAGGGAAGCAGCTGGAAGGTTTCCACTAGATTGATTTCTTTGCTGCAGAAGCTCTGAACACTTAGGTCTGTGTACATCCCACCAGCTGCTTGAAACAAGCCCATCCCATTTTGAATTGCAAACATTGTTGACTTGCCCAGAAGGGTCCCTGTAAGAGTTGTGTGGTGGCTGGAGGCAAGGAGGTGCTGCCTAGAGCTTTGGTGTCCTCCATAGTGCCCCCAGCCTGGTATCCTACCAAGCGGAGGAGCGTGAGCTATCCCAGCATCTGCTGGGGAGCCTGCAAGACAGATGGGTTTGATTTTCTGAGGCTAAAATAATGATTGATGATCTTGAAAGGGAAAAGGAAGCAGGGGAAAAGGAGGGAAGGGAAAAAGAGTGGGAAGATAATGACTGTTATTTCAGAAAACAGCCCTAATGCTTCCCTCTGGGAAGGATGCTCCCCCGCAGCGGGGTGTCAGGGAGGGGGGGGTTTGCTGCAGCTGGGGTGGGGGTGAGGACATCACTGCCCTGAGGAGGTGAGGCAGGAGTGGCCCTGGAGACAGGCTGCCACTTCAGCAGCCAGCTTTTTGGCCTGTTTTCCCAAAATATTAGGAGAGGAGAGAGAAATCTCAGCCACAGAGGTGGGCTGAGCACAGCCAAACTTTGGTCCTGCTGCTGCTGAGGAGCTTTGCTCACTGGGAGCCTCCTGGGCCAAGAAAGAGAAGGCAGAATAAGTCATTGAGTGAATATAGAGATTGTCTGAATATAAATCTATGGACACAGAGGAGTTTACTGCATTTGTATCATTTCTGAGCTCTAACAAGCAAATAAAATACATGCCAGTGCATAGTTTGGAGCTCATTAAAATGCTGGCACTTGCTTGTACCTCAGCAGTCTCTCAGATTAATGTTTTTGTCTCATGCTGAAGAGGTTCCTTGGTGAGGAGGGAAGATGCCTGTAAACAAACTGGAGTCATTAGAGCCTTTTGGACATCACACTCAGTGCCTCTGCAGCCCTGAGCCACCAGCCTTTTTGCAGCCTCAGGCCAGTGCTGCTGGGGATGTAATCTGGGGAAGTGGCACTGGGCCCGGGGTCATGGTCTTGAGTCTCGCCTTCAGACCCATTCAGATGTGACTGTGTGGTAAACAGAGTGACACCAGGGGCAGGGGATTGGTGCCAGCTTCTCTGTGTGGCTTTGAGGAGCTGGGCTCATCTGTGCCCAGAGCGTTGCCCTCCACACCCTGGCACAGGAGAAATCTCTGGCCAAAAGGCTGCTCTTGTTGAGAAAGCAGAGCAGACTGCTACAAAGAGCAGCTTGCTCTCTGCAGAAACACTTCAGTAAATATTCTTCTAGCAAAAACCCTTAACATCAGAAGAGAGGAGCTGAGCTGAGAAGCCCTGGCAGGCTGCTGGTGTTCTCTCATCCAGAGCATCCACATCTGTAATGAGACTCTGCTTTTACTTCCAGTGACCCCCTCACCTGTCCTGCTGCTAATGAGCTTTGTAAATGAGAAAGTGAGCAAAGACTCCATCTTTGCCTTAGTGTGAACAGGGTCTCCTCTGGATCCTTACTTTCCTAAGACACACTCTTGCAAGGGTTTCCTTGGAAGATGTCTGCTTTCTTTCCCCTGGGAAAGTCTTGGGAGGAGAAGCTGAGGGACCTGGGGTTGTTTAGCCCAGAAAAGAGAAGATCAAAAGGGGACCTTATCACACTCTACAACTACCTAAAGGGAAGGTGTAGTAAGGTGGGAGTTGGGCTCTTTTCCCAGGCAGCTTGTGACAAGATGAGAGGGCATGGCCTGAAGTTGCACCAGGGGAGGTGTAGATTGGATGTTAGGAAGCACTTTCTCATGGGAAGGGTAGACTGGAATGGACTGCCCAGGGAGGTGATGAAGTTGCTGTCATCCCTGGAGATGTGTAAGGCAAGATTGGATGTGGCACTTAGTGAAACAGTCCAGTTGATGTGGTGGTGTTAGGTTGTAGGCTGGACTTGGTGATGTCAGAGGTCTGTTCCAGCCTCAATAATGCTATGGAGATGATCCTTCTCCCTGTATTTGCTCTGGCCGTGCTGAGGATGGTGCAGGAGGGGTGTGGAGAAGCTGTGCTGAGTCCTGGTGGCAGGTGGCTGAGTGGCATCACACACGGTGCCCAGGTGACAGTGGTGGGCAAGGGCATCCCATTTGGTTCCAAACCACAGCCCTGTGCATTGGAAAGTGGCCAGCTGTGATGGCCTCCCAGGGGTGGCAGCAAGTCCTGTCAGCTCTGCCACTCCGTGTCACCTTGGAGATGTCATTTAAAAGGGAAAAAGGCAGACTGCTCCAAGCCCCAGGTAAAAATAGCACCTTCTTATCCAGCATGTCCATTCCCCTCATGTACTCAGGGTCCATTTACTGACTGCAGTGACAAAAGTCAAGACCTGGGTTCTCTGTTTGTGTGTCTTGGAGGGGACAACGGTGCCCAGCTGTGCCAGCAGCCAAACCGCAGCGAGCTGCAGTGGTTCCTCCTTCACAAAGCTATCAACAGCTTGCAGGGTCTGTGCTATCTCTGCTAATGCACAAGATGACAAGAAAGTGAAGTTTTCTTTTCCAATCCCAACAGCAATTTTCAGATCTGGCTGTGGCCACAGAGCAGCCAAATCACTCCTGCGTCGATGGGATGGCTTTGCAAGGCAGTGCAATCACAGAGTGAGAGAGTCATTTGCCACTGGAATGGGCTGCCTGGGGAGGTGGTGGAGTCACTGTCCCTGGAAGTGTTCAAACAAAGCCTGGATGGGGCACTTAGTGCCATGGTCTAGCTGATTGGGTAGGGCTGGGTGCTAGGTTGGACTGGATGAGCTTGAAGGTCTCTTCCAACCTGGTTGATTCTGTGATAAAGTTGTATGGCAACATCTTCTTCCTGGCTTTTCAGAGCAGACCACGAGCTGGAGTCTCCATCTACCTTCCTTTTCCTCTCCATAGCATGGATTACATACCAGACTCTCTTCTTAAGCTCCAAGAAGGTTTTGCTTGTCATGTCCATGAATGAAGGACACATTATAGTGGCCTTCCAGTACCTGAAGAGGGCTACAGGAAGGCTGGGGAGGGACTTGTTATAAGGGCTGGTAGTGATAGGATGAGAAGGAGTGGATTGAAGCCTGAGGATGGGGGATTTAGGCTGGAGATTAGGAAGAAATTCTTTCCAGTGAGAGTGGTGAGACACCAGAACAGGTTGCCTAGGAAGGTCATGGATGCTCCCTCCCTGGAAGTGTTCAAGAACCAGGTTGGATGAGGCCTTGAGCAACCTGTTCTAGTGAGAGGTGTCCCTGCCTATGGCAGGGGGTTGCAACTGGATGAGCTTTAAGACCCCTTCCAACCCAAGCCATTCTATGATTCTAGGAATAAGGATGGTCTGAGAGTATGAAATGAGTTCCTGAGCAGTGAGGGTCTAATGTGACAAACCACAAAGAGCTTTTTCTATTGACTTGCTGACTAGCCATTTGTAGGGTTCCCTTTGCCTCCCTGGATAAGTGGATCCATCCCATATCTGGGCAAGGGATGTGCAGAAGTGGTTGGCTGGGGCTTGATGAGGCACCACATCTCTCCCATCAGGGAGAGACGTGTCACCCATGATTGCCCAGACAGAGTTATTGACTGAGTAGCTCATTGATTTTCTAATCATTCTCCCACCCCCACCCTGTGTCACTGCCAAGGCAGCTCACAAATTGAGCTGCAGCTGAATTGATGGAGGATTGATTATAACTCACCGTAATTATTGGTACTCTGCTGCCCGAGCCAGACAGATCAATGTCACCAACAACAGATCTGGGCCTTTAGGAAAGCCCAGTGAAGGTAGAGCAAGAAGTTGGTTTGGGGAGCCTGCCTGAGAGCCCAGACCAGAGCTTTGGCACAGAACTGAGCTTTCTCCTGGGTCATTTCTGACTCCCGTGGGTAAGGACATAGCTGCACCCGAATGGGATTTGCTTTGCACAGAATCACACAACTGTTTTTGTTGGAAGAGATGTTTAGGATCATTGAGTCCAACCATTAACCCAGCACTGCCAGGTCACCACTAAACCATGTCCCTCTGCACCACACCTCCATGGCTCTGAAACCCCTCAAGGAATGGGGATTCAGCCTCTGCCCTGGACAGCCTGGCACAGGGTTTGACAATCCTTTTGAGGAAGAAATCATTCCTCATGTCCAACCTAAACCTCCCCTGGTGCAACTCGAGGCCACTTCCTCTTGTCCCATTGCCCTGCACAGGGGCTTGGTGTTGCCTCTCCTGCCATCTGCCAGTTGGTTTTGCTGGCTGGCACTGATGGCAGAGCTCACTGTTACCCCAGCTCGCTGTCCTTGCCATCTTTATCCGCTCTAGCCCCACTAAGCAGGGACACCTCCCATCATTGTGTTGTTGGCTTCCAAAGCTTTCTGTCCCTGGAGAGCTGCAACACTGCAGCTTGCTGAAGAGCTGTCTCTGAGCTGGGGATAGGTGAGAGGGGAGGGGTCCTTGCTTTTGCACATGCCATAATTAGTGCTTATTAGGATGTGTAATTACAAACAGAAAGGAAACACGTTCTGCGGTGATTGAAAGCCCAGACTGGAGGAATATCCCAAGGATGGCCTCAAGCAAAGTGGGGGCTAAGTGAGGGAGGGCTCTGGGGACCTGCTCACTCAGTCCTGAAGAAAGTGGCATCAGTTTCTGCTGTGGGCAGGAGAAGATGCTGAGCTCAGCACACAGATCAGTGCCAACGCGAGAGTCCCAAGTGACAGCTCAGAAAAGCTGTGACTGAGCCCTGGCTGTGATCCTGTAACTCCTGATGACTTAAGGTCCCATCCAATTGTTTTCAGCACCCTGAAAGGTCCCTCAGGAGCTCCAGAGGGGACATGGGCAGAGTCCCAGAGCTCCCTATCCCCACTGGCCTGGGGAGAGAAGCAGAGAGGCAGATGCGGTGCCACGGAGCAAAGATGCTGTTTGCAGACAGCTCTTGTGTCCTCCAGGGAGACACATTCCTGCCAGCTTGCAGAGCTCTTGTTCTTGTGCTGGGGCTGGCAGACACGGAGGAGACCACAGGAGATGAGTGTTGTATCTGCAGATTCACAAACATACATATCCTGGCCCTGTCTTCCAGGCAGCTTGGCAGTGAAAAGCACAGATTGTTCTGGGCCTCCTCTCCTCCTTCATGTTTATGCTCTCTGTGCAGCTAGAGAGCTGCCTGCTCTCAAGTCTTCTGCTGCTTCTTGAGTAAGCAGGGCTACTGTGCCCCAAGCTACCTCTGTGGGGCCCTGCCTGTGCCCTGCCTGCCCTGCAAAGTTGGGCAGCATCCTGTTCCAGAGCCCTTCGCTGCCAGCATTGAATTCCAGGCAGGAAGCATCCAAGGTTATCTGCTTTATCCTGAGAGCTGTGGCTTCTCCAAGCCATGTTGTAGAATCATAGAATGGTTTAGGTTAGAAAGGATCTTTCAAGGTCATCTAGTCCAGCTCCTCTGCAGTCATCAGGGACAGCTACAGCTGGTTGCTCAGAGCCCCGGACAACCTGACCTGGAATGGTTCCAGGGATAAGTCATCTCCCATTTTCCTGAGCAACCTGAGCCAGGGTCTCAGTGCAAAAAAGTCTTCCTTTGCTCTAGCCTAAATCTCCCTCTCTTGTTTTAAAATCATCAATCCTTGTCCTAATATCTTTTGGCTGGAGAAGTCTTGTGCCTCACAAAGTCCCCTTCCTCCCCTTCCCACCTTATTTGATACTTATAAGGAGGATGCTGATGTTTGCAAGGTCATAGAAGCAAGCAGGTTGGAAGAGACTTCCAAGCTCATCCAGTCCCACCTAGCACCCAGCCCTGGCCAATCAACCAGACCATGGCACTAAGAGCCTCATCCAGGCTTTTTCTGAACACCTCCAGGGACAGCAACTCCACCACCTCCCTGGGCAGCCCAGAGCTGAGGGCACAGGAGCTAGGGGCATGTCTGGTGGACATCAGGCACAGGATTGCCTGAGACATTACATTTGCTGCAGATGGGGCAGAAGCAGCTTGCTGCTGCTGTAGGGAAAGAGCACAGTGTTTCTAGGAGGTGGTGAGGAACTTCTCATCACTTGGGCAGGCTGGGCCAGCACTCCCTAAAGCAGCTTTCTGCCCGTGAGCAGCTCACTTCTTGAGCAGCCAAGAGCAAGTAGGGCTCAGCAGCTCATCTCCTGCTGGCATCAGCGAGCTCAGGGTCCAGGGTCCAGAGTCTCCTGAACTTTTATTAATATGTACAGCATTTTGCTCCCCTGGAAAATGGATTTTCTTTTTTTAAGCACGAAGCAGAGTGCTTTTATAACCTTTCTTCTGCTTGACAGAGGCCATTTATAACCTGCCTTCATCTCTACCTGTGCAAGCTCCAGTCTAACTCATCTTCAAGAAATTCCATAATGCATTTTTAATTGCAAGCTGCTCCTAGGCAAGATTTATTTCTTTTCTCAAGGCCTGGCCTTTTTGTTGTTGTTTGTGTGCCTGTGTGTTTGGAGAGAAGGGCTGTGGAACACGAGCGGAGGAGAAGAGAGCTTTAATCTGGGTGACAATTTATTGATGGCATTTGCTGCCTGCTGGCTTTTATCTTTTGGGACAAGGAAAGCCAGCTGGGGAACTGGAATTAAAACCCAGATCTCCAGCTTATGTGAATTGTTCCCTTGGCTGTGGGAAAGTGATGAGCGTGGGCTGTGATCCTGTCCTCCCTCAGTCCTGCCCCCACTGTGGGCTGATCTTGCCTGCAGCTGCCTCCTCCCATGCAAGGCAGCAAGGTACACAGCTTGAGTTCTGTGTTCAGTTCTGGGTGCCACATATAAGAAAGAAATTGAAGTCCTGGAACCTCTCCAGAGAAGAGCAATACGGCTGGTGAGGGGTTTGGAGGGCAGGTTGTGTGAGGAGCAGCTGAGGCAACTGGAGTTGTTTAGAATCATAGAATCAACCAGGTTGGAAGAAACCTCCAAGATCATCCAGTCCAACTGAGCACAGACCTCTTTGCTCTCTATATCTCCCTGACAGGAGGTTGCAGTGAGGTGGGGGTTGGTCTCTTCTCCCAGGCAACCAGCAATAGAACAAGGGGACACAGTCTCAAGTTGTGCTGGGGGAAGTCTAGGCTGGATGTTAGGAGGAAGTTGTTGCTAGAGAGAGTGATTGGCATTGGAATAGGCTGCTCAGGGAGGTGGTGGAGTTGCCATCCCTGGAGGTGTTCAAGCAAAGCCTGGATGAGGCACTTAGTGCCATGGTCTGGTTGACTGAATAGGGCTGGGTGCTAGGTTGGTCTGGCTGATCTTGGAGGTCTCTTCCAACCTGGTTGACTCTGTGATTCTAATGACAGGACGAGAGGAATTGGGCTGAAGTTGTGCCAGGGGAGGTTTAGGTTGGATAGTAGGTAAAATGTCATTACTGAAGGAGTGATTGGCATTGGAACAGACTGCCCAGGGAGGTGGTGGAGTCACCATCCCTGGAGTGTTTGACATGACAGCTCAGGCTATAGTTTAGTGGCCATGGTAGTTGAGTTATGGTAGGACTTGATGATTTTAAAGGTCCTTTCCAACCTTAAAGATACTAAGATTCTCTGGTGCCCAAACCATGCTTGCTGGCCTGCCTGGTGTGGTTTGAGATGCTTTCCTGGGTTTACTCCCAAGCTCTGAGAAGATTTACTGAGTTGGTCCTAGGTGTTGAGGTGTTTTTTTTCTGGGTTGCACCAGACCTTTCTATATCTGAGAGGACCAGGGAATAAATATAGAGGATTGCTGCAGCATGTTCCACAGCAGGTTGGCACCCTTCATCCCACACTGACTTGAGGCTTCATCACTGTGTAACTTTGCTGCCTTGAAGATTTCACCTTCTCCAGAGGCATGATGTGGAACAAAGCTTTTGCAGCATGGTCTTTTTCTCCTGGTCCTTGCCCCTTCCCCAAAGACTGTGTGAAGTGGTGCAGGGCCCTTGGGGCTGCTCCATTCAGCACTCAAGGCAAACAGGATGTTAGGAATAAGTTCTTCACCATGAGGGTGGTGAGACACTGGAATGGGTTGCCCAGGGAGGTGGTGGAAGCGGCATGGCTGGAGGTGTTTAAGGCCAGATTGGATGAGGCTCTAGACAGCCTGATCTAGTGTGAGGTGTCCCTGCCTGTAGCAGGGGGATTGGAGCTGGATGATCCTTGTGGTCCCTTTCAACCTTGACTAATTCTGTGACTCTAACTCAGAGTTCTCAGGTGGGCTGTGCCCTGAGAGGGGCTGTGTCTCCAGGGTGGGTGACCTTACCACGTCCCATCTCTCACTGCAGTGCCCCGAGGACCTCCGACCCATGAAGGATGGCACCGGTTGTTACGACTACTCCAAAGGGATTGACTGCTCAGATGGCTTCAACGGTGGCTGTGAGCAGCTCTGTCTGCAGCAGACCCTCCCTCTGCCCCACGACCCCACATCCAGCACCATCTTCATGTTCTGCGGGTGAGTCCCCCCCCAACACTCCTGCATCTCCCACTAGCAGATCAATAACCTGTGCCCTTTTCCATCCCTGTCAGCCCTCCTGTGCCACCCACCCCCAAGCTGGTGTGCCCGAGAAAAGGCTGTTTATGGAGCTGGCTCCCAGCAGGAACTGAGGCACCTGCTTTGCCTGCAGGCAAAAAGCATAGGGGGGAGTGCAAGGAGCAGTGTGAGCAGATGCACCTTCCTCCTCCTCTCCTCCACTGTGACACAGTGCAGCCTGATCTGTGACTCACCCTGGAGGGACTCAGAAATTGTACATTGTGTATTGGAGGGGGAAGGTGGAGGATCTGTTTAAAAAAATACTACTTTATTGCTTTTTGCCTCCTCTGTGCCTCTCTTAAAATAGAGTTTCATCCCCGATTTTGGCCAGGATCCTATAATCCTACACAATTTAGTGTGTTCTCTTGGGAAAATCTCCCTGGCTGCAGCATGTTCGAGAGGAGCTTGGTGATTATCTGGCTTTGTGCTGCACAGCTGCAGTCAGCCTTTGCTTGCCCTGTCCCATGCCTGGCCCCAGGGCTGTCTGCATATTGCATCCCTCGCCTGGGTCACGCTTCTGGGCACATGAGGAGCTTGCTTCATGTCGTAGTGGGAATGACTGGGGTGAAGGAGGGAAAAAGATGCTCTTTTGGGCAGGAAATGCCCACAAGTGAGAAGGGAAGCAAATTCCTGTCAGTAACCCTGAGGAGCACCCATGGAGTCATGATGCTGTGCCTCATGCAGCCCAAGCCTCTTGCTGCTCCCCAGACAAGAGCAGCCCAGGGAGCATTGCCTGTGTCAGCTTCTTTCTTTTCCCTTTTTTGCTGAGGTTTTGAGTTTGTTATGATTTTTTTTTTGTTTTTTTGCTTCTCTCCCCACCCTCAACTTCTTTTTGAATTGTTGTTTAGCAGCACAGAGCAGTTGAGTCACTGAGGCAGGAGCACATTGCCTCTGCTGTGCCTGCAAAAGCGGTGGAAATCCACACAGGCACAAACAACCTTTCAGGGAAGGGTCTAGAAAATCTTGAGACATTCCATGGTCTCCATCCACACCCACACAGCAGATCTGCATTTCAATTTCCCATCCCCAAGGACAGGGACTCTTTTCACTTTTTTTTTCCTCCCCCTTTTTCCATAATCCCTTTTCAAGGCAGATCTGCACTTTGGGAGCAGGCAAGGAAAAGCACAACAGACCGATGGGAGTTCCGCTTGCGGCAGGGAAAAAGTGATAGAGGAATGGAGGGGAGAGCAAAAAGTGATAGAGGAATGGAGGGGAGAGCAAAAAGTGATAGAGGAATGGAGGGGGGAGCAAAAAGTAATAGAGGAATGGAGGGGGGAGCAAAAAGTGATAGAGGAATGGAGGGGGGAGCAAGCCTGGATGGAGGTGGGGTTGATGACAACAGAGCACTGTGGCTGCAAGGAGAAAGGGACAGGCAGGGAAAGGAGGTTCCTGGGAGCTGCAGTGCTGAGGAAGAGGCTGAAGGAAGGAGGAGGGGAGGCAGGATGAGCGTATAAAAGCTGTGGCACTTAGGGACATGGTTTAGTGGTGGACATGGTAAGGTTAGATTAATGGTTGGACTCAGTTATAAGAGTCTCTTCCAACCTAAGTAATTCTGTGACTCTGATTCCATATCCAACTGCTGTTTCCAGTGTCTGTCATTAAATCACATCCCTGCTGCCTGCCTCAGTTTCCCATAGTGTCTGCTGAAGATGACCTTGAGCATCTTACCCACAAGCAGCTCGAAAGTGGGACCAAGGAGCAAAGGGTTGGTCTCCTTGCAGGAGAGCACTACTGGGTGGAAAAAGGGGCAGAAGTCCAATTTTACTTCACTCTTGCCTGGGGAACATTTGTGTCTGCACCACAGCAGTGTTAAGGAGTACTGGGCAAGCAGAGACTGGTGGGGGTGGTTGAGCAGCAGATGCCCAAAGGGCTCAGCTCCACTCTTCACCACAGGGCAGGTTCCAGGCAGGAGAGCATGGCCACAGGCAGACAGAGTTGTGCTGCTGCAGAAAGGATGGGTGTAGGGTGAGCAGCTCATTTGCTCATTGCCCAACCAATCCACTGCAGAGGATCTGGACTCTGTAACCTCTGTACCACCTCTATACCTTCCCAGGCAGCCACTATTGATGATGCTTGGTTGGGTTTGGTAGAAGCTTATCCCATGCCAGAGCTCATGGGCTGGCATGCTCTGTGCCTGGCCCATCTGATATAGCTCGTGGTGCTCTGCAGGTGCGTGGAGGAGTACAAACTGGCCCCGGATGGGAAGTCCTGCCTGATGCTGTCTGACATCTGCGAGGGCCCTAAGTGCCTGAAGTCGGATGCCAAGTTCAACGACACACTCTTTGGGGAGATGCTTCATGGCTATAACAACAGGAGCCAGCATGTCAACCAAGGGCAGGTGTTCCAGATGAGTTTCAGGTATGGCCTGGTTCTGCTCCTAGTCTTGGGAACATTGGGATGGTGAGATGGGACCAAGGTCTGTTGGAACAGAGCCAACAGCTCTGATATGTTTACTAGGGGAAGAGAGCAAGAGGATGACAAACATCTGTAGCCTTCCTACCTGCTTATCCTTCCTGCAGGCAGCATAGGACCCTCCTGGGCTGCTGTGCCTCTTGTCCTATGAGTGTTTGATCACTTCCTGTGGGCTGTTCTTGGTGGGGTTGCCTCTTCTCTTTCTGAGCACTGATTTCTTTCACCTCCACCATATCCTGCAATGAGTTCTGCCGTTTGATTGCATGTAGCATGGAAGAGCATTTCCTTGGGTGTGTTTGTGACTGTCTGAGCTGGTTTTGTTCAGTGCCCCCAGTTACAGTGCTGGGAGTGTAGCATGAATAAGTTGGACATAAATTC
The DNA here is from genome assembly GCF_015220805.1 of Pogoniulus pusillus. Lineage (NCBI taxonomy): Eukaryota > Metazoa > Chordata > Aves > Piciformes > Lybiidae > Pogoniulus > Pogoniulus pusillus. The sequence continues at coordinate 4,767,696 of NC_087298.1, read as the reverse complement.
CCCACCAGAGTGCTGGTAGCAGATAGCAAGAGGTGGAGTTCTTCTTAGGAGGAAGCTCTTGCCAGAGAGAGTGATTGGCATTGGAATGGGCTGCCCAGGGAGGTGGTGGAGTCGCCATCCCTGGAGGTGTTGAAGCAAAGCCTGGATGAGGCACTTAGTGCCATGGTTTGGTTGATTGGCCAGGGCTGGGTGCTAGGTTGGACTGGATGAGCTTGGAGGTCTCTTCCAACTTGGCTGATTCCATGATTCTAGGTGCTTGGGAGCTGCTTTCCAGATGTATCAGGAGTGCTGAGAGCCAGACGTGGGTGGGGACAGCAGGGGTTGAACTGCCCCCACTTTGCAGTGCTCATGGAGGAGATGTTGCTGATAGCTGCTGAGTTCAGGCCTGGCAAATGAACTGATTTATTTCTTTATCTTCATTTCACTGAATGCAGCTGCATTTTAAGTGAGTGCAAACCAAGGTGCTCAGGAGAGGACCACTTCCCACCCAGACACAATTCTTCCTTGCCCAGCATCTGCCAGTGCACTGAAGGTTTCTTTCCTATTAAGGTGCTGAGACCTCATTGCTGCCTCTGATTTTAGCTGCAGGTGTGGGTGCTCATCAGTGCTGGCCATGGTGGTTTTCTGGGTGCTTTTCCCTAGCTGAATGCTGAGCCTTCCTGGCTGTGAATGCTGGCTGAGCTCTGCACCTTTGCTCTCTCGACAGCAGATGAGTTATGAGCTCCACCACGACAAAGGCTCTCAGAAAGGCACAGCCAGCAGAGTGCTTGGAGCCAGCAGAGCCACAGCATTTGCTGGAAGTGAAGATTGACTGTACATAAAGGCAATTTTCCCAGTGGGCTGCTCTTTGATTTGCCTCCCTCCCATGTTACAAGTGTCAGTGGGGCCATCAGAGCAGAGCCAGGGCTGCAGAGCTGAAATTTTCCATGAGTTGCTGGGTTGAGCAAGTCTGGGGCTTCAAAAACATAGAGTCATAGAATCAGTCAGGGTTGGAAGGCACCACAGGGATCATCTAGTTCCAACCCCCCTGCCATGGGCAGGGACACCCTACCCTAGGCCAGATTTGTCAGGCAGGATTTGCCCTTGGTGAAGCCATGCTGATTGTAACCAGTCACCTCTTCACTATTCTTCTGTCTCAGTAGTGCCTCCAGGAGGATCTGCTCCATGATCTTACTGGGCACAGAGGTGAGACTGACTGGCCTGGAGTTCCCTGGCTCCTCCTTCCTACACTTCCCAAGCTTGTCTCCTGGATAGGCCAGAACTGGATGGGCTCACTCCAAATGAGGTCTAACCCCACTTTGTCAGTCCCTAAGCACCAATCCTGTTTTTGTAGAGGCCTAAATTTCCTCCTCATCTCACTTGTAGCCTGTCCTTTGCTTGCCCTGCAAAGCAGGAGGGTTGGAAGCCATCCTTCCCCTTCCTTACTCAGGGCTGCAGTCTCAGGGCTGCTTTGTCACTGCTGTCCTTAGGGCTAATTTCCAGCCAAAAACTATGCAAGGTTTTCTGTGGGTCTGATTAGTCTTGGTCTTCTCTCACTCATGTCAGAATCAGAGTGGTTTGAATTGGAAGGGACTTTACAGGTCCCCTTGCAGTCAGCAGGGACATCTGCAACTACAACAGGTTAGTGAGAGCCCCAAATAACCTGACCTGGAATTGTTCCAGGGATGGGACATTTCCCAGCTCTATGAGGAACCTGCACCAATGTCTCACCACCCTGAGTGTGAAAAATGTCTTCTTTCTGTCTAGTGTCAATCTTCAACCTGCATTGCCCAAAGGCATCCTGAGGATGGTAGGTTTGGGCAGTTCCAGGCTGGATCAGGAGTGGTTCCTTCTGGGGTTGCCCTTAGCCTTTTTAACTCTCAGGGTAAATCACAGGCAGTGTTGGGATTGCACCTTCCAGGGCTCAGAGCACTCCCTGGGGCTCTGGCTGACAGGTTTTCAGGTTGAAAAAGAAAAGGGTTGTTAGTGATGTGTCCTCCTTCTCACAGCTGGCACTGCTCCTGCCACTCTGGGTGGGTGATGGCAGGGGTGTGTGCACTGATGGGAGGCTTTTTCCCAGTGGTTTTGCCCAGTGAGAGCCCACTCCTCTGCACAACCTCACCATCACAAACTGAGCTTCCTGTGCCTCCTGCTGGCCGTGGGACTAGTTTTGGGTCTGTGATAGACAGGAGAAATCAGGTCTGAAACAAAAGCAACCTGGAAATTGAGCCCACATGTTGGAGGCTGCAGCGTGCAATGCTCTGCCTGGGCAGAGCTTGGACCCTGGTGGGAGGCAGCATGGCCTGCTCCAGAAATGCTTCCAGCAGCCTGGGAGGGCAGCACAGCCTCCCTTTCCCGTTTGAACGCAGCCAGTTGGCTCCAGAAGCATCAGGAGCTGATGAGAAGGGCTCACTTCCCTGCGTGCAGCATCCTTCCCTGTGGCCAGGCTGCCCAGTGTGTCAGAGGGTTACACCACAGAAGCACCATTACATCATCTCCTAACAAGGGAAGAGGAGAAGGTTAATGGAGAAGAAATTATTAACTAAAAGATGTAATTTGCCTCTGATTTTCATAGATATTCAAGAACCTCTCTGAGCATTAAGACACCAGCTGTTAGAGAAGCCCTTAATTTGGTGCATTTGAAACATAGCAGGAAGCTGCCTAATACCAGGGATTAAAAGCCTGTTTCTGCGAAGTAGGAGCAAGAACCTGCTATCAGAACAAGGGGCTGAGTATTTTAGAGGGATTTATGACTGCTGGGCTCCTTTAGCTATGCAGATGTGACAGTCCTTTGAATGGTGTCTGCTTCCCATGGCGCCACATCTTCAATGCCTTTAATAAATAGGATCTTCTCAATCTGCCAGGCATGTCAGCGTGGTGTGCAGGCAGCCTTTGTGCTGGCCAAAGCCACCTCACACACCCTGGCCTGGGCAACACCTATCAGTTACAGCCATATTTCCATCCCATCAGTGTTGGGTTAGTTGCTTTGCCACCCAGTGGGTTGCAGCACTGATTAGAGCCTCTGTCCTTCTGATGGCTGTGCCTTGGTGAGGCACTAGGATGGAGCTGGTGCAGCACCAACAGCTTTATTGTCTGTCTGGCTCAAGAGGATGGGGATGTGCAGCAGGGAAGTTCAGACAGCAGAGTAGAGATGTTATTTGGCACAAGCATGCAGCACACCAGGCTTTGGAGGCCCCAGACCTTACACCAGCCTGTGATTCTAGTCAGTGCTGCTTCAAGTTTGGTTTTCCTCTTTAAGTTCCCTCATCCAAAGAGGTCAGCATCACCCAAGCACCTGAATGAAAGGACTGAGGAGATTGTGATGCCCAGGGGAAGGATGGGGGAAGCCAGTACTGCCTTCTGCAACCAACATACTCACAAGAGTGATGGCCAGCAGCCTGGATGGTTCATGCTGGTGTGTGCTAGCTGTGCTCCATACATACTCTAGCACTGGTCGTGTTACACAGAGCCCCAACCTGCTCACATGTCCATTCATACTGGTGCCCAGGACCCTGTCCCCATCCATCAGTGACAGTGAAGCCACAGCCCAGCAGGATGTGAGCACCTAAGCATCCCTGCAGTTTAGGTTGTAGCCATCATTAATTAGAATCTCTGTGGACAGCATTTTTTTTCTGTACTGAGGTGGCTTAATTACCACTGATTATGTCTGTGGTGGTTTGGGTGTTTAACTGACCTTCTGAACAAGGCAGAATCAGTCAAGGTTTCTCTTTGGAGGACTGCACCATGTCCACTGGTAGGTTCCTGCTGGGAGGACTGCACCACTGCTGCTGCTTTGTTGCAAGGATTTAAATCAAAGTGCTCCTCCAGTGATGCTTGCCCTGTGTGGTCCCTCATGGGGCACATTGTTGGGGGGGCAGAGGAAGGATCTTTCATCACAGATCAGAACCCTCCCTCACTCCTTCCACCACTGAACCAAGAGGACATTTAGAGCCACCTCCTCCTGGGCATCCCTCCCTTGTAAAGAAGGCTCTTTTCAGCTGGGCAGTGTTGATAAGTAGATGGGATTGGAGCTGATCTATTCCAGTCACACCTCGTGGTTAAGCCAGGAGGCTCAGCGGTGGATCCAGCTCACTACAGACTAGATTAGAGCAATTTTTCCCCCGTTGCCTCACGGTGGGGCAGAGCCCAAACTCTGCACCAGCCCTGAATCACTGGGGGATTATTTTCCAAATGGGTTGTTTGTTCATTCCTTATCCGTTTTGTGCTGTCTCTTTGCCACGAGGGAATAGAGATTTTTGTTTAAGAGCTGTTTGCAGTTTCAGACTGTTGCTTTTGTGCTGTTAATATGGAGAAAACCCAAATTACTACCCCTGGAGCCAGCTTTACTTGCTGGATTATTACTGGATGGCAGAACAATGTAGAGCACTCCCCAGGGAGCAGCTGTCTGCCCAAACCAGGGTACCATCACATCCCTATCCCTGGCTCTGCCACTCCTCCCAGCTCTTGTTCTGGCTTGGCACAGCCCTGAGGCATGGGGAGCACCTTGCTCATCCACACAGCTCTCATTTCATCCCCTCCAGCATAGATGCAGCAAGTCTGGGAAGTTTCTGAGTGTTGGAGTTGTTTAGCCTGGAGGAAAAGAGGCTGAGGGGAGACGTTATTGCTCTTGACACCTACCGGAGAAGAGGTTGGAGCCAGGTGGGAGTTGGTCTCTTCTCCCAAGGAACAAGTGATAGGACAAGAGGAAAGAACCCCAAGTTGTGCCAGGGCAGGTTTAGGTTGGACATGAATTTCTTCCCCTAAAGGGTTGTCAAGCCCTGGCACAGGCTTTTCCATGGCAGTGGTGGAGTCCCCATCCCTGGGGAGATTGACCAGCTGTGTGGATGTGGTGCTGAGGTGTCCTGGCTGTGCTGGGTTGATGGTTGGACTTGATCATAACACAGCACTTCTGTGACTCCCTAAATAGCCAATAGAGCTTGGTGAGTGGAAGGGGGAGAGAGTTTTTGTCAGCACTTCCTGTCTGCCAAACCCTGCAGAACACTGGGTGTTTTTGCCCTGTCCATAACCAGTGAGGCCAGCTCTGGAGGCTGCTGGGCTGTTGTGCCAAGCACCTTCCCACAAACTGGAAGCATCTTCCCTCTGTGGACCACTCCCCGGAGGATGCTGCTCCCTGTGTCCCCACCTCTCCAACAGGGCTGCTGCTTCTTTGCAGCACTGGGGAGGGGCAAGGGTGGGTTGGAGGTGGTGCTGAGCACTGGCTGGTGCTGCCGAGGTGTCCAGGGATGTCATGGGGAGGGATGGGTGCCTGTGCACCCCCAGCACTGCCAGCCCAGCAGCCAGCTCAGCTCTGCACAGCTCTGTTAAGGCTGTCAGCCACGCCAGGTTGCTGAACCGACTCAGGGAATTGTCATAACATTGATGGGGACTTTGGCAAGTTAATTTTAAATCTGTCACTCCTTCCCCTCCTTGCTTCTCAGCCCTTAATAAACTGTCAGGGTGAGCTGACAGCTTGGTGCCCTCCTTGATAGGGGACTGCTTTGGGAGCCATCCCAACTCCATCACTCCCCTTTGCGCTCGGGGAGGCCTTGTGCCAGCTGCACCTGATGCTCTCCCAGCCGTGGGTGCTGCCAGGGGCTGGGATGGGTGCTCAGCCAGGTGCAGCATCACATCCCAGCATGCAACCTGCTGTGGGTGACTGACCCTGCTTTAGCGGGGGGGTTGGACTAGATGATCTCCCAGGCACTCAGCAACAGAACAAGAGAACACTGTCTCAAACTGCACCAGGGCGGGTTTAGGCTGGACATTAGGAAGGAGTTCTTCAAGGAAAGAATGACTGACACTAGACTGACACTAGGAGGTGGTGGAGTCACCATCAGGAGGCAGGGGACAGGCTCTGCTCACTTGCTTCCTATGATAGGACAAGGAGCAATGGATGCAAGATGCAGCACAGGAGGTTCCAACTCAACACAAAGAGGAAACTTCTTTACTGTAAGGGTCCCAGAGAACTGGCACAGGCTGCCCAGAGAGGTTGTGGAGTCTCCTCCTCTGCAGACTTTCAAGACCTGTCTGGATGTGTTCCTCTGTGACCCGAGCTAGATTTTATGGTCCCGCTCTGGCAGGGTGGTTGGACTTTGGGTCCCTTCCAACCCCTGATGTCCTGTGACCCTGTGATCCCTGGAGGTGTTTAAGAGGAGGCTGGATGAGGCACTTAGTGCCATGGTTTAGTTAATTAGAAAGGTTAGGTGATAAGTTGGGCTTGATGATCTCTTTGGATCCCTTCCAGCCCCTGACATCCTGTGAGCCTGTGATCCCTAGAGGTGTTTAAGAGGCGGCTGGATGAAGCACTTAGTGCCATGGCTTAGTTAATTAGAAAGCTTAGGTGATAGGTTGGACTTAATGATCTTAGAGGTCTTTTCCAACTTGGTGATTCTGTGTGATTCTGTGATCTCCAGAGGTCCCTCCCAACCCTCACCATGCTGGGATTCTGTGACCTGGGTGCAGGAGTCTGAGTAGGGGCATCGCTGGTGCCACCCAGCTTGTTGCTTGCAGGAAGAGATAGTTCTGCCTCCCCCCTCCCCAGCACCACAAACATACTGACTGTAGCTGATTAAATTAAGACTATCGATTTTTCCATATTTTGCCCCCTCTCTTTGCAACCTCTGAGCACAGAAGTTGTAATTGTGCTGTTTGTTATCCCTGTGCCAGCGAGCTCGGCGCCAGCCGGTGCCCAGTGCCTTGTTTACCTCTTCCCCTTCGGTCCAGGGTAACGGATGGAGCTCTTTCCCACTGCCTGCCTCCCATTTCATTCCTCTTTTTATTGTTTGCTCCTGCAATTCTATTACCTGCTCACAACTCTGAAGCCTCAGTTGGAAGCAATGATGTCTCTCCAAGCCAGGCTAATGCCTCAGCTCTTGGTCCTCAGCAGCTGGTCAGGGGCTTGTTAGTGGTTTAGCAGCTCTGTGGAGAGCTGTTCTACTGCGGGGTGCTGTGCTCTCTGCCCTGCTCCCACGATGTGCTGTGCAGGACCACTGTCTGCTCCCAGCTGGGGATGCTGCCTTCAGAGTAGAGATGTCCTGGTGCTGGCTTGTGGCCGTGTCTCACTCAATGGCTTTGCAGCCCCCAGGAGGCTCACATCTGAGCTACTTTTCTTCAATCCCTTTTTTTTTCCACTTCTCAGCCTAACACTGTGGAAGACCTGGCTGCTTTCTTGAGCCCAGTTTGAGTCATGTCCAGAGAAAGCTGGTGAAGGGTCTGGAGAACAGGTCCTGTGAGGAGTGGCTGAGGGAACCCCAATTGTTGAGCCTGGGGAACAGGAGGCTGAGGGGAGACCTTCTGGCACTACAATTCCTGAAAGGAGGCTGAGGTGAGGTGGGGATTGGTCTCTTCTCCCAGGAAACAAGTGATAAGACAAGGGAAAACAGCCTCAAGCTGTGTTGGGGGAGATCCAGATTGGGCATGAGGAACAATTTCTTCCCTGGAAGAGTTGTCCCTCTCTGGAACAGGTTGCCCAGGGCAGTGGTGGAGTCACTATCTCTGGAAGGACTGAAAAGCCATGTAGAGGTGATGCTGAGAGACATGGTTTAGTGGTGGACTTAACCTTGCTGGCTTAATGGCTGGACATAATGATGTTAAAGATCTCTCCCAACCCAAATGATTCTATGAATCTCTCATTCTACCCAACCCTTTTCAGAGCCCAGAAGAGGCTGCACATAGACACAGACCATGGATTTTTGAGCACAGTCTCACTGCCCATGCTAAGCATAGAGGTTTTATCAATCTCATGTAGAAATGACTAAGCAATGAACACAGCACCCCGTCAGTTAGGTTACTCTTACATCCTGCTTGCACCAGCCTGGCTCCATCTCAAAGCTGGCATCCCACTGAGCAGCAGAACAGCTTGTGCAGCTTTCAGCTGGGCTTTCCAGCAGTTTGCAGCCACATGCTTTTCACTGGATTCCTGGGGAGTTTTCATTCTTCCAGCAAAACAAAAGCAAGCCTAGTGCCAGCCAGATCCTAAAGACTGTGCAGGAGGCTGGCTGGAAGAGATGAGGTTTAAAATGCACTGAGTTGTTAGTGACAGATATCTCATGTACTAAAGGGTTTCAGGCTTGTTCTGCAGCTGGTGTGGGGAGGATTTAAGGAGTGGGACAGCACAGCCTTGGTGAGTATGGGCATGGCCATCACAGAGTAACAGAATCACTATGGAAAACAACTTCAAGATAAGTCACAGTATCACAGTATTATCAGGGTTGGAAGAGACCTCACAGATCATCAAGTCAACCCTTTACCACAGAGCTCAAGGCCAGACCATGGCACCAAGTGCCACGTCCAATCCTGCCCTGAACAGCTCCAGGGACGGCGACTCCACCACCTCCCCGGGCAGCCCATTCCAGTGTCCAATGACTCTCTCAGTGAAGAACTTTCTCCTCCAACCATCACAGCCCCCTCCTGCTCCTGTTGCCCTGTGTCTGCTCTGTTTGCATTCCTGAGCTGCTGTATTTCATTCCAGTGTGAGCTGGCAGTGAGGTAACCTCACATGGGGTTGGTCTCTGCTGTTTGGCAGAGGGGTCCTGGAGATCTCTGCTGCTCCCAGTGTGGGCATCAGCCCTGGGGAGTTGGAGGGACGTGGGCTGGAAGGTGCCACCACAGACAGAGCCCCAAATCAGTTGCACATGCATGATTTAGGGCTTGGGCCTCAACAGCCCCTCCAGTAGTGCCAGGCAGTGTGTGAAGACTGGTACAGAACATGCTGGTACAAAAACAGGGGAGAAGGACTTGGGTGTCCTGGTGGATGGAAGGATGGCCATGAGCCAGCAGTGTGCTCTCGTGGCCAGGAAGGCCAAGTGCCATTCTGGAGTGAGTTAGAAGGGCTGTGGTTAGTAGGTCGAGGGAGGTTCTCCTGCCCCTCTACTCTGCCCTGGCGAGGCCTCCTCTGGAGTACTGTGTCCAGTTCTGGGCCCCCCCAGCTCAAGAAGCACAGGGAGCTGCTTGAGAGAGTCCAGCACAGAGCCACAAAAATCATTAAGGAAGTTGAATATCTTCCTTATGAGGAGAGCCTGAGGGAGCTGGGGCTTGGAGCTTGGAGAGGAGACTGAGAGGTGACCTCATTCATGTTTATAGATCTGTGCAGGTGAGTGCCAGGAGGCTGGAGCCAGGCTCTGCTGGGTGATGCTCAGTGATAGGGCAAGGGGCACTGGGTGGAAGCTGAGGCACAGGAGGTTCCATGTGAACCTGAGGAAGAATTTTTTCCCTGTGAGGGTGACAGAGCACTGGCACAGACTGCCCAGGGAGGTTATGGAGTCTCTCTCTCTGGAGATACTCAAGAACTGTCTGGATGCCTTCCAGTGTGATCTGCTGTGGGTGATCCTGCTCTGGCAGGGGGACTGGACCAGATGATCTTTGGAGGTCCCTTCCAGCCCCTGACATTCTATGATTCTATGAAATATGAATGGATGTTAAAAAGTTCAGCCAAGCTCCCACCTTTAGCATGACACCAAGGAAAAGCCAAGCAGCTTTCACTGTGCTCTGTAGGCAGACTTTGCAGCCATGCAGATGGGAGACTTGATGTTTTAAAAGGGAACTCAAGTCCCAGCGGGGGACAGTGAAGGAGTAGAGCCAACATGTACCATGGGTACGCTCCCCCAAACCTGCTCTCACAGGCAAAGCCCAGAGCCAAGGCACTGCTGTTGGATGTGGTACCAGCACCTACCAGAACCAGAGAGTCACCCACAGGCCCTGCTCAGGGAGCAGCAGGTGGTGGCAGAGCTGCTGCCCCCGCAACAGGAGATGCCAGGGAACAGCTCCCCCCACCATGTGCCTGCCTCCTGCTCCCCCCGCCCTGGCCCTGGCAGCGCGTTTGTGTCTGTGCAGATGTTTGTATTCTCTGCAGCTGATGAAAATATTCATTATCTTGTTAGCAGCTGCAGCAGAGGAACTTCAGATTTGCATTTGCACAGCTAATCACACAGCAGAACCAGAGCCTGTCTCCCAGCAGCCTAATTGGGCTGAGCAAGGCTGCGTCCAGGCATGGAGCTCTCTTCATAGAATCATAGAATCAAACAGGTTGGAAGAGGCCTCCAAGATCATCCAGTCCAACCTAGCACCCAGCCCTGGCCAATCAACTAGATCATGGCACTAAGTGCCTCAGCCAGGCTTTGCTTCAACACCTGCAGGGATGGTGACTCCACCACCTCCCTGGGCAGCCCATTCCAATGCCAATCACTCTCTCTGACAACAACTTCCTCCTAACATCCAGCCTAGACCTCCCCTGGCACAGCTTGAGACTGTGTCCCCTTGTTCTATTGCTGGTTGCCTGGCAGAAGAGCCCAACCCCACCTGGCTACAGCCTCCCTTCAGGTAGTCGCAGACAGCAATGAGCTCTGCCCTGAGCCTCCTCTGCTGCAGGCTGCACACCCCCAGCTCCCTCAGCCTCTCCTCACAGGGCTGTGCTCCAGGCCCCTCACCAGCTTTGTTGCCCTTCTCTGGACACATTCCTGCCCTCCCCACCACCAGTGCTGCCATGCCAGCTGGGATGGCTGAGAGGAGTCATAGAATCGTTTGGGTTGGAAGGGACCTTAAAGATTCTCTCGCTCCACCTCCTCTGCTACGGGCAGGGACACCTCCCACTAGAACAGGTTGCTCAAGCTCTCATCCAACCTGACCTTGAACACTTCCAGGAGGGGACATGTGGAGATGAGGATAGCCACTGGGTTTCTGGGAGCAGGAGGTGGAGGAAGGCAGAAGGGTGCATGCATTAGCATTGCTCGGACAGTGAGGAGTGCTGGTCCATGGCAGGATGGGAGCAGGCAGTTGGGTGCCACTCAGGGAATGTTGCTGGGCAGGGTGTGTGTGTATGTGTCTGTGAGAAGGTCTCCTGGCCCTGGAGCTGGGAGCTATTTGTGAGATGGGAGGTGAAGGGTCCAGGGAATGCTCGTCCCTTGGGGAGCTGGTCTGGGACACAGGCTGCTCCTGAAAGAGGCCTGACCTGCTGTATCCAGCCTGTAGCTCGTGAGGGACACTCACTTCCCCTCACACAGCTGTCAGGGGGCTCAGGTGAGGTCTTCAGGGTCTACCCTTTGAAAACCTGATGGTGATATCTTTGTTCAAGTCTTGAGCATGAGGGAAGGATGATGGTTTGAGAGAAGGGACATGGATCTGCACAGAAGGACTCTGCTCTGTTCCTGGGTTGGGCAGAGGAATGGTTATTCAGGTGGCATCCTTCCCTTGGCACTGCTTCCTTCGTGGTGCCTGGCACTGCCTTCACTTTTCCAAGATCTCAGGGCACCTCTTCTGTGGTGCTGTGGGGAGCAGTGCTTGGAGTGGGCTGTCTGACCTCCTGGCCTTTCTCATCCCTGATGTTACTAATTAGAGCTGGTCTTATTGAGTAGTTAATCTGCACTATGAAGAGATGCAGTGGAGATTGGGTTTGTAATAATAATGGCTCAGCTTTATAGAGTACCTTTCATCCCAGGGGGTCTTTACTGGCTTTATAGCATTGCAGTGGTGTACAGCCATGCAGAGAGGAATTGCTTCTCCTCCTCTCACCCAATGTGGGGTGCAGGTGCTGCTGGAGCATAGGAGCTCTGTGAGAAGAAGGGTTGTGTTCAGCTGAAAAGAGAAGGGAGTGAGGCAGGAGGGTTTGAGGCAGTAATCACCCAACTTCAAGCTGTGACAGAGGGTGCCATGGGCACTTCTGTAGTGGTCACCATCAGCACAGGCTGTGGGTTTGTGCTGCTTGCACCAGGGACACCACTCCAGCAGCACCTCCAGGGATAAGGCTGACACCAGCCCATCACTGCTCTTCTTTGCTAGTGCCAGAGCTGGGTGATGGAGATTCCCCATCCAAGGACTATATCAGCTTGACACTGACTTAGCAAAGCTTATCCTTGCTGCAGGCAATGCAGTCCAGAGCAGGCAGCAGCGCAGGGATATCTGAGTGCTCTGCAGCTATGCCAGCTGTCGAGCCATACCTGCCTCCCAGTGACAGCAGGGCTTGGATGCAGGCCTCACTGCAGCAGAAAAGCTTGTCTTGCTCTTTCCCATCCCAAGTGATGACTCCAGAGATGAAGGATTTGCCCCTCTGCTTGTTGCAGTGTAACTTGTGACTGTGCAAGCCTGAAGGAAAGTGCCAGGCTTGAGCTTGGGCACTGTTAGTTAGGCCCTAAGGTGGTGGGTTAGTTAGGCAGAGAGCCCTCCCAGCCCCTGCTGCATCCTTCCCATAGGGCATATGAGATAACTCAGGAGATCTAAACTTCCCACCACACCCTGTTCCTGGGCAGTATGACTTGGTTGGATGCTGGAGCTGTGAAGAGGAATGCAGGATGAGGAGGTGGGTCTGACTCAAGTCATTCATCCTCCTCCCCATCCCCTTGCTGTCATGCTCTCTCCCTGCCCAGAGTGCAGCTGAGTTAGGAGGAGTCTCCCATGGGCTGTTGCCTTCAATACCAGTTTGCTTGAGTTGAAGGTTCAGGGCACTTGTACCAGTTCATTCCTCCACCACCACAGTCCAGAGCAGCCCATGTGCCTGCACCTCAGCTTTCCACGCACCAGCTGGGCCCATACTCACGTCTGGAAGGTGTGATGGTGCTGCCACTTGTCACCAGGCAGCTGCATAGCCTGGGTGTGATGGCTGGCAGAGCTAGGAGGAGAGGACCAAAGTGGAAGGTGCCCTGAGGCACCTCTCTGAGCCCGAGAGCAGGGCTTGGCTCTCCCTGGGAGAATGGCAAGGGATGAGCTTGCTGCAGGGGCTGTCACCATGCCTGGGCTCACTGTGCACATCATTTCAGGGCTTCCATAATTAACTCTGCCCACAGAAACAAGGCTTTGCAGATGTGGTCACAAACCCCAGCTAATTCACCATATGCTGTGGCTACCTGACAGTGCCAGGTTGCTGCCACTATGGATATGTCTCCAGCACTGCCTTCCCCAGGTGCTGCCTGCACCTTCCCTGCCTGTCCCTGACTCCTGGGGACACTGAGCTCTGCACAACAGCTCACTGCAGGGTAGCTGCCAGGTCCATGCTGGCAAGTGTGCTGCTGGGCAGAGACATGGGCCAGCCAAGCATCTTCTGGGGCCGACTTGGGCAGGCACTGGGGTCACCTGGGTTCATTCCATCCTGGCACAGGCATGCTGGCTCAGCTGGAGCCCATTGCTGGCATACAGCAGAGCACGAGCAGAGGGGAAGCAGGAGCATTAGCCACGTTGGAATGACTTTGTGGGGGTGCCAGCATATGAGCTGTGCGGTGATGCTGCAGCCCTGCCGCTGCCTGTGGCTGTTTTTCCTCTGCTTCTAATGACTAAGAGAGAGAAGACAAAACAATTTCTATTAGTTTCTCCCACGCTGCAGTGGGTTTCTTATTTTCCAAACCTCATTAGGGTTTGTAATACCACGGTGGTAGTCGAGAGCAGTCCGAATCACCCTGGGGGGGAGAGAAGAACTGGAGAGATATGATGTGCAGCCCACTGTTAACACTGCTCCTGGCACCTTTCCAAGGTCTCTCCTGATTCCTTTCCAAACTCCTATGCCTTATCTCCATCTTAAAGGTTAACAGTGAAGCTTAGGAAGAGAAAAAAAAAAACAAATGTGTGAGATCTCAAACTGTTAAAGAGAATGGATGTGTGAGCTGAGCAGAGAGCTGGGGCTGCATTGACACTGGAAAGGCAAATATTAGTTTAAAGGCTTGTGCTAAGTAGGGTGGTGGAGCTGGGGTGGAGGTTTCCCTGGAAGAGCTTCTGGTGTGTGGAGAAACAGAATCACTGAGGCTGGAAAAGACCTCTGAGATCATCAAGTCCAGCCTATGACCCAACTCCACAGCATTGGCCAAACCAGGCCACCAAGTGGCACATCCACTCTGTTCTTAAACACCTTCAGGGATGGTGACTCCACCACCTTGCCACTGGAACAGTGCCCAAAACCACCACCAGCTTCAGGTTGCTGTGCCCAGACTGTGCAGGATCTGGATGCAAGTCAGTCTTCAGCCTCACACCAGGTCCTTGAGAAGTCTGAGAGTGTGGTCCTGGCTCCTCTGCAGCCAGTGGGGGTTTGGCTATTTGTTGCCTCATTACAAATGCTGCTAATGAAGGCACCAGGCATGGAACTGCTTGAGCAATGCTTGGGAAGTGATGGCTAACGGCACCCAACCAACCACATAAGAGCATCCCACAGCCTTGGCTCAGCTCATCACTGACATAATCACTGGCAGGAGGTGTTCAGCCTCACTCTGGGTCACTCAGGCATAGAAAAAACATCCCCACAGAGAGACTCTTCCCAGATCATCTCACAGTGACCACAGCCTGGTGGGCAGAAGCTCTATGAGCTGCTCCAGAAGGTCTGTCTGTCTAAAGTTGCTGAGCTTATGGAAGACAGCAAGGTCAGACCCTTTGGCTGTCAGCAATGACGAAGGTCATACAGGAAGGAGCCATGAAGAGCAAGGCAGAGGTCCCCCTGGCAGACACTGAGCAGCACCAGCCCTTGGCAAAGAGCCACATCAGCTATCAGGCATCTCCCAGACCTTCCAGTCAAGGACATATGTCTCAGATGTGTCCTCCTGGCCCTGCCAACAGGCTGTAGGCTCAGGACAAGACTGCTGAGGCCAAAACTCAGCCAGACACGTGTAGTGGTGGAGCCTCTGCCTATCTCACTGGGGAGGTCAGCCAAACACTTAATGCAGAGCCACCCTGGGAGAGAGGTTTTGGGTACTTGCTTACTTGCTTTGTCCCTGCAGGAGGAGGAGAGGAGCAGAGAGGTGTGCATGGAAGGGTTTGTGCTGGGTGATGGTGAGCACCCAAATGACAGTAAGCATATAAGTGATGATGAGAACCTAAGTGAGGGATACACCTAGGTGATGTGACTTGAGCAGGACAGTAGTAAGGAGACAGCAACTTAAAGATGCAAAGTGTTGAGTCAGACATGTGCTGGGTTGCATTTCATCAGTTTCCTTGCTGCTTGTCCAAGCAAGCAGCCCATCAAACAAAAAGGCCTCCATCAGAGGGAAGAGATTGCCATTGGCCTATTCTGGGCTCTGGTTGTGACACAGGTAGAAGATCTTGCTGAGGTCTGAGTGTTAATGATAGCAGCTCCTGCAACAAGTCACTGTCTCCCAGCAAACTGCACTGGCCTCCCTGGGGATTCACTCTCTGCTTCCAGGAGCAACTCCTGGCAGAGTTACAGGCAAGCCAGAGGCAGGTCCCTGCTCTTTTCCCTTTCTCCACCCATAAGCATGTCTGCTGTCTGCTCTCTTTCTCTCCCTCTGTCACTCAAGCTGTTTTCTGACTTTTAGAACTTCTTGCAGAGAATCACCTTTAAGCTTAGGTTAAGCAGGGGAAATTTCAATCCCAAAGGGAATAATCCATAGATTTGCAAAGTTCTGTAAGGGGATGAAAACCAGAGCTCTGCATGGGATTCCTTTTGGAGCCACGACTCCGTAATTGAAGCATAAATCCAGCCTTCCCTGCCTGCACAGTGCCAGGCGTTGCTGTGGGAACCGTAACTTTGCACATTTGTTTTGACTCTGCTCTCCAGCCCAGCCTGCTCCCACTGGGCACGACAAGGAGGACAGATCCACAGCCCACCTCGGGACTGCGCCCGCAGGAGGTGCCTTGCTGGAAGAAATGAATGGTTGTGCAATGGGGAGTGGGGAGGGGAGAATGATCAGAGGGCTGGAGCACCTCCCCTGTGCAGACAGGCTGAGAGAGTTGGGGCTGTTCAGCCTGGAGAAGAAGGAGGCTCCAGAGAGACCTTAGAGTGGCCTCCCAGTACCTGAAGGGGGACCTATTACAAGGGCTTGGAGTGGTAGAATGCTACAATCAGTCAGGGTTGGACGGGACCACAAAGATCAGCCAGTTCCAATTCCCCTGCCATGGGCAGGGGTACCCTACCCTAGAGCAGGCTGCACACAGCCTGAGCCAGCCTGGCCTTAAACACCTCCAGCCATGGGGCCTCAAACACCTCCCTGGGCAACCCATTCCAGCCTCTCACCACTCTCCTGCTCAACAACTTCCTCCTTATGTCCATTCTGAATCTCCCCACCTCCAACTTTGCTCCATCTCCCCATAGTTCTGTCACTCCCTGAGAGCCTAAAAAGTCCCTCCCCAGCTTTTTGTAGCCCCCTTCAGATCCTGGAAGGCCACAAGAAGGTCACCTCAGAGTCTCCTCTTCTCCAGACTGCACAGCCCCAACTCTTTCAGTCTGTCCCCACAGCAGGGCTGCTGCAGCCCTCTGAGCATCCTCATGGCTCTGCTCTGGACACTCTCCAGCATCTCCACATTCCTCTTGTCATAGGAGCTTTAGAACTGGATGCAGTACTCCAGGTGGGGTCTCAGCAGAGCAGAGCAGAGGAGGAGAATCACCTCCCTGGCCCTGCTGGCCACACTTGTGCTGCTGCAGCCCAGGCTCTGCTTGGCTTTCTGGGCTGCAAGTGCACACTGCTGGCTCCTGTTGAGCTTCTCGTCCAGCAGCACCCCCAAGTCCCTCTCCTCAGGGCTGCTCTCCAGCCCCTCACTGCCCAGCCTGGATTTGTGCTTGGCATTGCCCCGACCCAGATGCAAGACCTTGCACTTGGTCTTGTTGAACCAAGTTGAGGATGAGGGGAAAGGGATTGCAGCCTGATGAGCAATGCAGATGGAGCCTAGGGTGTCCCACCAGCATTGGCTGAGCCTGTGCCATCAGCTCCCTATCACCAGAGCTGAGGACTTCACCAGTGCACAGTCCCAGCCCTGGGCCCTTTCTGTTGAAGGGTGAAGTTGCCGACCCTGGATATGTTTAAGGGTCGTTTGGATGTGGTGCTTAGGGACATGAGTTATGGGTTAAGATGAATCTTGTCGAGTAGGGTTATAGATTGGACTTGGTGATCCTGAGGGATCATCCTGCCAACCTGGATGTTTCTGTGATTCTGTGAGAGATGGAGAGAGAAAGGTGCGGGAAGGGGGGTCCCAGTTTGTCCCAGCCCCACAGAGGATTTCAGGGCTCACTTTGAGCCAACGTGAAGGGCACAGTGCTGAGCACCATGCGTGCAGGAACATGACACCAGCCTGGAGGAGCATGGTGTGTGCCTGCAGGCATCTCAGCCCCAGCGCTGCTATGATCTACTCCTTGAAACACCTCAATTTAAATGCTAATTCTCCCTGAACCGAGAGGGTGAGGCAGCTACTGAATATTGCCAGGCTGCTTATTGCTGGTGCTCCAGTGGGGCCCACTGGGCATGTGATGGGGAGTGACAGGCAGTGTGGGGACAGATCTGATCCACAGTTGGATGGGGCAATAGCTGTGTTGGCACCAGAGAGATTTGGGTGGCAGGGACAGCTCCAGGTCGGTGCTCTCCTCCCAGCCTGGTCTGTCTGTGCATCATTGCATACAGTGGTTAGGGCTGAATGCGGGGGAGCTGGAGGTGCTCCAGGGCCTGGCAAAACCTGAGTAGTGTCTGCTTTTTCATCCTGCCTCATTCCAGAGGAGTGGAGCTTTGCTATAATTAATGACCAGTAGATTTGGAGTAAGTAACTGCTGCTTCAGAGGGTTTGCATTAAGTCTTTATAATTCAGCGGTGCCTGAGGTCATGGAGACACGTGGGGAGAGATTTACGATGTGCTTACCTTGTCCAAAGTGTCTGTGGAGACAGGACACCCTCTTTTCTGTCTCCCAGTGCCTCTAGATCCATTATTTTTGGTGACCACAAGCTAAAAAGCTGTTTCTGAATGTCCCCATGACAAATGCAGACTGGGCTCTTGTGAGCTTGCAGCCACCGTAGCAGGAAAGCTCCTCCAAGGAAGAGCTGGGTCAAGTGTATCCTGAGCTGCCTCCAAAGAAGCATGGCTTCTGCTGCTCTGCTCTGGTGAGACCTCACCTGGAGTACTGCATCCAACTGTCACAGAATCATAGAATCAGACAGGTTGGAAGAGACCTCTAAGATCATCCAGTCCAACCTAGCACCCAGCCCTATCCAATCAACCAGACCATGGCACTAAGTGCCTCATCCAGCCCTTTCTTGAACACCTCCAGGCACGGCGACTCCACCACCTCCCTGGGCAGCCCATTCCAATGCCAATCACTCTTCTCTATGAAGAACTTCCTCCTAACATCCAGCCTAGACCTCCCCTGGCACAACTTGAGACTGTCCCCTTGTTCTGTTGCTGCTTGCCTGGCAGAAGAGCCCAACCCTACCTGGCTACAGACTCCCTTCAGGTAGTTGTAGACAACTATGGGTCCCCCAAACAGGAGAGACATGGACCTGCTGGAGCAGATCCAGAGGAGTGCCACAAAGATGATCAGAGGGATGGGGATTCTCTCCTATGAAGACAGGCTGAAAGAATTGAGGCTCTTCAGCCTGGGGAAGAGAAAGCTCCAGGGAGACCTTATAGCAATATATCAATATGTAAAGGGGACCTACAGGGAGACTGGAGAGGAACTTCTGGTGATAAGGTAAGGGGCAATGGTTTGAAACTGGAGCAGGGGAGATTTAGGTTGGACATCAGGAGGAAGTTCTGCACTATGAGGGTGGTGAGCTACTGGAACAGGTTGCCAAGGGATGTGGTTGAGGCCTCATCCTGAAGACACTCAAGATCAGAGTCAGTGAGGCCCTGGGCAGCCTGATCTAGTTGGAGGTGTCCCTGCTGACTGCAGGAGGCCTGCACAAGATGACCTTTGAGTGTCTCTTGCAGCCCAGCTCAATCTGCGAGTCTGTAACACCTGGCACTGGGTAACCTCACATCCATCTTGTTCTCCCCAAGCCATCACAGGACAGAAAGAAGCAAGATTAAGTGATTCTTGCTGGGGAAGTTGTCCCCTCAGCTGGGCACAGCAGACAGCGTGGTCCTCGCACAGTGGCTGTGCTGAACAGGAGCAGCCTGGATGATGATGTGATTAACATTTGTAGCTGTGCTGGCTCAGATAAGGGTAATTAAATCTCATGCTTCAGGGCGTCAGCTAATCACTTGTGAGGTCATTTGATAATGATGGTCCTTTTTTCCCCCCCTTACCCCTTCATGAATATATTTGTCCAGTTTCTGCAGTGCACTGCAGGGTCTGCTCTCAGTGCTGGGTGGAGGCTGGAAGCCCCACACCAACTTTGCAGGAGCGAGGAGGTGTCCTAAAAGGGTCAGTGTGCAGCCTTGAGGCTGTGTCCTTTGGGAGTGAAGCATGAAGGGAGGAAGCCACAGCTGGCTGAGCTGAGGAGGAGAAGCTGCTCCTTCACCCAGTGATGTTCCTAAGAACATGAAATTAATCTGAGTCCACAGCTGATCTTCCACAACTAGCAGCCAGAATCCCACTGGGAGCTTGACAGGGGAATAAGGTTCTCCAGAGCTCAGCAGAATCATATCATGGTCCAAGACTTGGGATTTAGGTTGGGTGTTAGGAAAAATGTCCTCACTGAAAGGGTTATCAAGAATTGGACCAGGCTGCCTTGTGGATGTGGTGCTGAGGGCCATGGTGTTGTGGTTGTAGCTTAGCTGTGGGATTGTGAACTCTAGGGATGTGGTTAGACTTCCAGGAGCACCCCAACATTTCAGCTGCTCCCCAGCAACTGCACAAAGCTCTCCTGCTCCTCCAAACCCCCTTTCACTCAGGGGTGCTGTGGGATGCTGGTGCTGTGTAAAGGCTTCCACTCAGCTGCATAAGATGATAGCAGCCCTGCAGAGCACAGCAATGCAGCCCTACACTGCACTGCATGATCTTGGGTGTGTTATTTAAGGTCATATTCCCCAAAAAACATCTCTAGTTTGTGCATGCAGTTTCAGAAGGGCAGGAGGATGCCAGCACAGTAGCCTCTGGCTGCCTGAGCCCCCCTCCTGGTACCTGAGCAGCTGCTAATTGCCTTCAACCCACCAGCAGTCTGGGATGGAGAGTGCTGCTGTCTGTATCTGTCACCTGAGGTGGGTTTCATGACTTGGTCAAGGTTACTGTCCATCAAAGCCAGGATTTTGAACTCAGTTTAATCCAAGCAGCTACCTTCCTTCTTAGCCCACCCTGCCACCAGGAGAGCTCATTAAAGCCTTTGGCCATTTGACCTTTCCCAGCATCAAGACTCATTTTGCTGGAAGTCAGCTCCCTCCTAGGGCAGGAACACAGTCTGGGTCAGCTGCTGCTGAGGACTGGGAGAAGCAGCATTTCCTTGTGTAATCACTCAGAATCTGAGAGATGTGAGCCAAGGAGTGGATTCAGTGTGCATGGTGCTTGAGAGAGCAGCTTGCCCTGTGCTCGCTGTCCTGCAAGCATCAACAACATGAGTGCTGGGAGGGCAGAACAAGAGGCAGAGGAGGATGTAATGGGGCCAGCAAGTGCTGGTAGCAGGTGAGTTTGTCTGCCTCTCTCCTGATCCTATCAAAATAAACCTGGCTTCATGATCAGAGGGAGCCACAAGGTCCCATGAAGGCATAGTTGTGCCTCTTGGAAATGGCCTAGACCCCCAGGTGGGAACCTTGCATGTGGCCCTGCACCCATGTGGAGATGCTGGTGGCTTGGCTGTGCCCCAGATGGAGACACGTGTGGCAGCACAGGCACAAGGATGCTGCCACATCCCTTCCCTCCTTTGTCTCCCTGCCCCTCACAAAGAGCCCAGCAGCTTTGATCAGAGCTCCCAGAGAGCACAAAAGCTTGGCAGAGGCTCTTCTTTGTGCCTCTGCGGTGAGCAGTGCTGTGAGCCACAAGGTTATTAATGAGGCACAGTGGCAGAGGAGCTGCCACTCTGCTGGCTGCAGCTCCATGGCACACAGCCAGGCATGCTGCCTGGCACAAGTGGGTATGGGTGTCCACATCATCCGCCCTCCCAATTTACCTTCCCACACAACAAGGGCTTGACACAATGCAGGCTGGCAAGGGGACTGTGCCATGGCCAGATCCTGTGTGCTGTTAGATACTTCCTCCTGCACAGCTTCAGCTCATCCCTGCTTCAGGGTGGCAGAAAGTAGGGCCCTGGAGGTGGGGAGGAAGGGAAGAAGGAGACTGTGTTCAATTTTGGAGCCCTCACTCCAAGAAAGACATTGAAGTGCTGGAGCAGGTCCAGAGAAGGGCAACTATGCTGGCAAATGGTCTGGAGATGGAGAACAAGTTGAATGAGGTGCAGCTAGGGCAACTGGGATTGTTTAGTCTGGAGAAGATAAGGCTGAGGAGAGACCTCAGTGCTCTCTACAAGTCCCTGAAAAGATGTAGCAGGGAGGTGGAGCTGGTCCCTTCTCTCTAGTATTAGATGATAGGAGAGGAAATGGCCTGAAATTGTGCCAGGGGAAACTTAGGTTGGAGATTAGGAAAAAAATTCTTTCCTGCAAGAGTGGTCAGGGATTGGAACAGGCTGCCCAGGGAGGTGGTGGAGTCCCCTTCCCTGGAGGTGTTCAAGAAACCTGCAGCCATAGCAGTTTGTGACAGGTTTAATGGCCATGGTGGTGTTAGGTCAATGGTTGGACTCGACCTTAGAGGGCTTTTCCAGCCAAAACAACTCTGTGCTCCTACAAAGGGTTTGGTGCAAACATGCAGCACTGAAGTACTTCTGAAGTCCAGCCTGGTACTGCTGCAGCCTCCCATCACCAGAGCATGTTGTGGGTATGTGCTGGTGTGTTCAGCCCCACCTTGGCTTGCCTTGCCCCTTGTTTCACCTGGACCTTTGCACTGTGCCGCAGGTGAGCTGGGCTCATGTCCAGGCTCATGCCAGCTGGTCCGCAGGCTCATGGCATAGGCAGGTGTTAGGGAGATGATCAGAATGGGTTTGCACAGGAGGAGGAGATGCTGCTCCTTAGCTATGGGACAAGAAGAAATGGCTAGGGCATGTTTAGGTTAGACATTAGAGTCATAGAATCAGCCAGGTTGGAAGAGACCTCCAAGCTCATCCAGTCCAACCTAGCACCGAGTTCTAGCCAATCAACCAGACCATGGCACCAAGTGCCTCATCCAGGCTTTGCTTGAACACCTCCAGAGACAGCAACTCCTCCACCTCCCTGGGCAGCTCACTCCAATGGCAGATTAGAAACATCTTCCCCCAAAAGCTTGTCAAGCCCTGGAAAATGCTGCCCAGGGAAGTGGTGGAGTCTTTGGAGGGACCTGTAGATGTGATGCTGAGGGATGTGGTTTAGTGGTGACCTGGCAGTGCTGGGTTAAAGGTGATCTGAAAGGTCTCTTCAAGCCAAAATGGTTCAGTGATTCTGTGACTTTTTTCATCTTCCCTGCCCTGTGTGCAAGGCACAGGGCTGATGCAGTCTTCTGGTGTCTGCCATGCCATGTTTTTTCTGTCCCATGCAGCTGAGCTCCTCTGACACCACTGAATCTGTCCCAAGGCAATGGGAGAGCACTTTGGAAGGTGCCATCAACCAGTGTCATTTTCTTCCTGGGCATTCTGTCCTGGTCCTGCAGGGCTGGGCAGGCCTCTGCTGTGACCCACCTAGCCCTTGTGCACTGCTGAGTGCAGGGTACAGGGCTGACCCATCATGAAGGGGGCAGTCCCCATGCCCTGGGGTGGCAGGTGGCCTCTGTGCAGCTGTGTCCTGTGTTCCTGGTGCAGCAGCACCTCTCAGAGCTTTGGGATTTGGTAGTGCTGATGCTTTTCTCCCTTTTGTGCTGAGGCAGAGCAGCACAGATGCTGCCATGCTCCTTCCTGCATTCCCTACCCACTTGCCTCATTTTGCAGCCCACCACCCACGCAGCCTCAGCAGTAATTGCAGTCCCCCATTTGCATCCCTCCGAGCAGCCAGGCTCTGTCCCACCACGGGGATCCTGTGCCAGGCATGAGCAGTGGGGGCCTGGTGAGCACATGTCTGAGTGAGAGGCTTCCCCCCTCATAAACCATTTCTTCTCCAGCAGGGCCTAAAGTGAACCTCCTGAGATGCAGGCAGGTGCTGCTGGCTTTGAGAAGGGGGTGCAGCATGAAGGCAGGCTGCTGCCTGCTGCCAGGGCTGCCCGTGCAGCCATCCTTGGTTGCACTCAGGTGTTCCCACCTGCAGTTGCTCATCCCAGTGCACCCACCTCAGGGCTGGGAGTGTCCCCAGGCTGGTTGCATGGAGCTACAGCCTCCTGATGACAACTCTTAGAGGTGGTACTGGCTGTATTCTGTCTGAAGAGCAGCAAAAGGGCCTCAGGGAAGTGCTCAGCGTCTCACTGCAGCTGGACCCTTGGAGGTGGCCAAGGTGTCCCCGTGTGTGAGATGATCATGGGATGACAGAGCATCATCCCCAACCCTCAGCAATAGGCTATGGGGGGATAGAGGTGGGGAAGAGGAGTGAGAGCAGCAGCTGCTTACAGGAAAATCCATTCAGAGAAATGGCAGCCTGAGCCTCCCCCCAGCTCCTGGGGCTGACCTGATTTTGCAGGAACCTCCCTTTCTCTGCTCTGCTGCCCTTTTGTCTCTGTACCCAGGGGACACAGAGCCTCTTGGCCTATATTTTGGCAGCAAGATCAATATTTAAAGTGCCCCCTCCCGTTTCTTTGTGCAGGCATGAGGCGTTGGGCTTGCCAAGGGAAGGTTGTCTCCCAAGGACCTGCCTGCTCACCATTGCAAATCCTTTCCCCAGCATCTTTGTTCTAGATACAATTCAGTAGGTGCCTGTTCTCCAACATTAAGCCTGCTAAGGTTAGACAAGAGCCCAAGTGTGTGGCTGGCTGGTAAAACTTTTGGGTTTGCTGTCTGCCTTTAAATGTATCTTTTCCTCAGTCACTGGGATCAAGGCTGTGAGGGTGATGCTGCTGCCTGGTTTGGGGAGCCCAATCAGGACTTGACCTGATGCTTGCTCACTGTTCTATACTGGGAAGATGCTGCAAGGGGTAAAAAGGGGCAGTTTTGGGGTGTAGCAACTGTTTCTCTCTCCTCACTGCCGTCTGCCCCCTCTCCAGTGCCACACTTAGACAATCCAGGCCAAAACCAGAGGCCAGGTCCCCAGTCTGAGAGCAGTCCTGTGCTGCTGGAGAGCTAACAGAGCCTTGGTCCCTAAGGAGCTCATTAAGCATCACCTTGGAGATCTGCAGAGCTAGGGTGGTTTGTGGTGGGTACTACAAACCCATCCTTGGTTAGTTCTGCCCAGAGGAGATGTCCTTCACCCTCCCTCACCGCCTGTCCCTGTGCCACCAGGGCAGCTCAGCCCCACTGCCAGGCCGTGGCCTGCATCGTTGCTTTGCAGTTGTCTTTTTCTCTCTGCAGGGAGAATAACTTCATCAAGGACTTCCCTCAGCTAGCTGATGGCCTCCTGGTGATCCCCCTGCCCGTGGAGGAGCAGTGCCGCGGTGTCCTCTCAGAGCCCCTTCCTGACCTCCAGCTTCTCACTGGTATGAGCTGCCCCCAGGCTCAGCCTCAATGGGGACAAGCGTAGGAGCCAGATCCCCTTCTCCCACCCTCAATCCCAGCATGGTCCCTGAGGAGCATCAGCAATCCTGGCATCTTGGAGTCCTTCACAGTATCACTGCTGTGTACCTGGGGCAGAAATGGGCTGTGTGAGTCTACCCCAACACAGCATCTCAGCCATCCCAGCACTGGTGCTGCCTGGGGACTCCATGCTGTGACCTTCAAAGGAGGTCACCATCCCTGCTACCACCTCATTTCTCACCTCTGTGGCATGTAGCAGAGCAATTGCTTGGTGTGAGCCTTGAGAACTCCTCAGAGCATGGTCAGCAGGGACTGAACATCAGCTTTTCATTTGCAGGGGACATCAAGTATGACGAGGCAATGGGCTACCCCATGGTGCAGCACTGGCGGGTCAGGAGCAACCTCTACAGGGTGAAGCTCAGCTCCATCACCCTCTCTGCAGGTGAGGGTTTGTAACAGTGGGGAGGTCTTGCTTTTGCATGGGTAAGGAGGTGGGTGGGTGCTGGTCTTCCATCCCCAGGCATAGTCTTGCTGAGCATCTGTCATGGTTTAACCCCAGCCAGCAACTAAGAAACATTCAGCTGCTTGCTGTCCCAGTGGGATGGGGAAGGGAACTGGGGAGAAAAGTAAAACCTCTGGCTTGAGATAAGAACAGTTCAGTCATTAAAATATAATAATGATGATGATGATGATGATGATGAAGAAGAAGAAAAGGAATCTAACAAAAAGTAATGAGAAAGAGAGGAGAAGACAAGAGATGCACAATGCAGTTCCTTACTATCTGCCCACCAATGCTCCAGAAGTGATCAGCCCCTCTTGGTCAACTCTCCCCAGTTTATATACTGGTCATGATGATCTGTGGCAGGGAATATCCTTTTGACTAGCTCAGGTCAGCTGTCCTGGCTATGCTCCCTCCCAGCTCCTTGTGCACCTCCTTGCTGGCAGAGAAAGGGAAGCTGAGAAATCCTGAATTTAGGATAAGCTACCTAGCAACAACTAAAACATCAGCATGTTATCAACTTTGCTCTCACACTAAATCCAAAACATGCCACAGCACTGCACCAGCTACTAGGAAGACAATTTAACTCTGTCCCAGCTGAAACCAGGACAGCATTTCACCATCATCTCCCACTTCAGACACTGCTTTGTGCTCCCAGCACTGCTGCAGTGGCAGGCAGAGGTTTACCTCTTTTATACAGGGGGGAAACTGAGGTAGGGAGCTTGTGCAGCTCAGTCACACAAACCAGGAGTCCCAGAATCCCAGCATGGTGGAGGGTTGAGAGTGATCTCTGAAGATCATCAAGTCCAATCCTCTTGCTAAAGCAGGGTCACCCAGAGCAGGTTGCCCACAGTCACAATGTCTATGTGGGTTTGGAATCTCTCTATAGAAGGAGACACCACAACCTTCCTGGGCAGACCACTCCAAGGCTCCAGCACCCTCACAGCAAATAAGATGTTCCTCATATTCAGGTGGAATCTTCTGGGTTCTAGTTTGTGTCCATTGCCTCTTGTCCTGTCACTGGGCACCACTGAAAAGAGTCTGGTCCCATCCTCTTGCCCCTCTTCAGCTCGTGCTAAGTATTGGGAAGATTCCCTCTGAGGCTGCTCTTCTCGAGGCTCAACACCCCCAGGTCTCTCAGCCTGTACTCCTCACAGAGATGCTCCAGGCCCTTCAGTATCTTCATAGCCTCCACTGGACTCGTCTCAAGTAGTTCCCCATCTCTCTTGAACTGGGAACACCAGAATCATAGAATCAAGCAGGTTGGAAGAGACCTCCAAGCTCATCCAGTCCAACCTAGCACCCAGCCCTAGCCAGTCAACCAGACCATGGCACCAAGTGCCTCATCCAGGCTTTTCTTGAACACCTCCAGGGATGGTGACTCCACCACCTCCCTGGGCAGCCCATTCCAATGCCAATCACTCTCTCTGACAACAACTTCCTCCTAACATCCAGCCTGTACTTCCCTCAGCACAACTTGATACTGTGTCCCCTTGTTCTATTGCTGGTTGTCTGGGAGAAGAGACCAACCCCACCTGGCTACAACCTCCCTTCAGGTAGTTGTAGACAGGAGTGAGGCCTTACCAGGGCAGATCAGATGGGGAGGAGAACCCTCCTTGACCTGCTGGCCACACTATTGTTAATGCACTCCAGATGCCATTGGGCTTCTTGGGCACATTGCAGGCTCATGGAGAACTTGATGTCCACCTGCACTCCAAAGTCCTGCTTCAACAGAGCTGCTTTCCAGCAGGTCAACCCCTCACCTGCCTTTAGAGGACTGGGATTAGATCAAGCTACAGAAGCAGCACTGTGGGGAGGCTCTGTGTGGGGATGTCTGTGTATGTACCAAGCCCAGCAAGCCTTTGAAGAACAAAGCAGTTTCAGAGGGACCCAAAGCAGCTGTAAATGTGGGTCGTATAAAGCAGGGAGTCACAGATGAGGAAGGGGTGGGCAGGAGGATCCTGCAGATGTCAAAACATTTCACTTTCACATTTTTATAGCTACACATTTTTGTTTCAGAAACGCTGAAACATTTTGTTGCGACCTGAAATGTTTTGCCTTTTCATTTCAAAACAGCCTTTCTTATTTGAATAAATCAACCTGGGTTTAAATGGAGAAAGGAAAAGAAAGGAAGAAAGGAAAAAGAGCCTCAAACAAAATATTTAGTGCAGACAGGCTGCACCAGCTCCAAAATCACAGAATCATAGAATCGAGCAGGTTGGAAGAGAGCTCCAAGCTCATCCAGCCCAACCTAGCACCCAGCCCTGGCCAATCAACCAGACCATGGCACTAAGTGCCCCAGCCAGGCTTTGCTTGAACACCTCCAGGGATGGTGACTCCACCACCTCCCTGGGCAGCCCATTCCAATGCCAATCACTCTCTCTGACAACAACTTCCTCCTAACATCCATCCTAGACCTCCCCTGGCACAACTTGAGGCTGCGTCCCCTTGCTCTGTTGCTGCTTGCCTGGCAGAAGAGCCCAACCCCACCTGGCTACAGCCTCCCTTCAGGTAGTCACAGACAGCAGTGAGGTCTGCCCTGGGCTTTCTCTTCCCCAGGCTGCACACCCCCAGCTCCCATAGCTTCTCCTCACAGGGTTGTGTTCCAGGCCCCTCACCAGCTTTGTTGCCCTTCTCTGGGCACATTCCTGCCCTCCACACCGCCACTGCTGCCATGCCAGCTGGGATGGCTGAGGGCAGTTGTAGAATTGTTTGAGTTGGAAGGCACCTTGAAGATTATCTCACTCCACCTCCTCTGCTATGGGCAGGGACACCTCCCACTAGAACAGGTTGCTCAAGCTCTCATCCAACCTGGCCTTGAACACTTCCAGGAGGGGACATCCATGACCTCCCTGCACAACCTAAGTGCCTCATCCAGGCTTTGCTTGAACACCTCCTGGGATGGTGACTCCACCACTTCCCTTGGCAGCCCTTTCCAATGCCAATCATTCTCTTTGGCACCAACTTCCTCCTGAGATCCAGCCTGAGCCTGGCCATGGTGGTGTTAGTTGAAAGTTGGACTTGATCTTAGGTTTTCCAAGCAAAACAGTGTTATGACTCTATATGTTCCATAGAGTAAGGAGGACCTGTGTCCTTGCCCCATGGCAGCAGTCTGCATGGGCACTGCAGAGCATTGCTCAAGAGATGCCCCAGCCCTTGTCTGTCCACAGGGTTGCCATCAGCCCAGTCCTGGATGCCCCTCTGGGCTGTCTCCAGCTATCCTAAAGAACATCTATCAGTTGCTCAGGGTATTTACAGTGGGGACGTTCTGCAGTGCAATCTAGGATGAATTCTACCTTACACCAGGCCAGCATCTCTGGTTAAGGTTACTGCAAGGGGCCTAGAGAATAAATCTTATGAGGAGTGACTGAGGGAGCTGGGGATGGTTAGTGTAGAAAAGAGGAGGCTGAGGGCAGACCTCTTTGCTGTCTACAACTGCCTGAAGGGGCATTGTGGTCTCTTCTCACAGGTAACTGGAGACAGAACAAGGTGGAATGGCCTCAAGCTGAGGCTGGGGAGGTTTAGATTGGACATTAGGGAAAAGTTTTTCATGGAGAGAGTGGTCAGAGACTGGAATGAGCTGCCCAGGGAGGTGGTGGAATCATCCATCCTGGATGTGTTTAAAGGTCTTTTGGATGGTGTGCTTAGGGATATGGTTTAAGGTGAATCTTGTTGAGAGGGGTTGTAGGTTGGACTTGGTGATCCTGAGGGGCTTTTCCAACCTGGATGTTTCTGTGATTCTGTGAAAGGCCACAGATCCTCAGAGGAAAGTGCTGCTGATGTGCCAGCAGCCTGCAGACTGAGCTGGAGCTGGCAGGAGAGTATTTTTGTGTGTGTGCACACATATCCATGTGCATATCCCTGTAAAATGATTTGAGGACTCTCTTAGGAAGAGGAATCCTAGAAGGATGCCAGAGCCACAGCCCATGGCAAAGAACAGCTTGTGGATTCCAAAGGAACTTGTAGGCCGTGGTGGCAAGGGGAGGAACTGAGCTTTGTACCATGTACTGTGTACCATGTACTTGTGTATCTCAAGCAGGACATCTTCTGGGCCTCCTTCTCCCTGGCTCTGGCCCTCCTGTGATCCCCTGCCTCCCTCCCACAGGTTTTGCCAACATCCTGAAGATCCTGAACAAGGACAGCAGCCGGGAGGAGCTGCTCTCCTTCATCCAGCAGTTTGGCTCCCACTACATCGCAGAGGCTCTGTATGGCTCCGAGTTCAGCTGCACCATCCACTTCCCCAGCAAGAAGGTCCAGCAGCAGCTCTGGCTCCAGTACCAGAAAGGTGAGGAGCGCAGTGGGAACGGGCAGGGGCACAAATGCCAGTTATCATTCGTGCTGTTTTCCATCCATCACCCCTTTGTTCCAGCTCATACACCATCACCATGCCAGTTAGCAGATGCAGGCAGGAGACTTGTGCCAAACCATGTGCCCAGCATGGTGGCAAATGACCCTGGGCAGCAGCCCTGAGCCAGGTGAATGCATCCCAGAGATGTGTTGGAGGCTCCTTGGAGAACCTTAAACACATCCAGGGTTGGTGACTCCACCACCTCCCTGGGCAGCTCATTCCAGTCTCTGACCACTCTCTCCATGAAAAACTTTTTCCTGATATCCAATCTAAACCTCCCCAGCCTCAGCTTGAGGCCATTCCACCTTGTTCTGTCTCCAGTTACCTGTGAGCAGAGATCAGCAGCAGCCTCCCCACAATTCAGTCAAACTTATGGGACCTTGAGCAGCCTGATT
Source organism: Pogoniulus pusillus (assembly GCF_015220805.1). NCBI lineage: Eukaryota > Metazoa > Chordata > Aves > Piciformes > Lybiidae > Pogoniulus > Pogoniulus pusillus. The sequence goes on along the minus strand of NC_087298.1, from coordinate 4,738,245 downwards.
TAGTTAGAGGTGTCCCTCCTCACTGCAGGGCTGTTGGACAAGGTGACTTTGAGGGTCCCTTCTAAGATGATGCATTCTCTAATTCTGTGATCCTGCCTGCTCCTGCCACACTCCAGTTCTGCCCTTCCCCAGGGTGACCCAGCTCACCAGCTGCTCCTGGCCCTGCTGCGATGGCCCCTGCATGCTGGGGGTGCTCGGGGTTGGGTGATGGAGATGTGACATAATTGAGCTGTGTCAGAATGGCTCTGTTTTATTGCTTGTGACAATGACAGTCTTTAAGGAAGTGTATTAAATCAATAGCAGACTCGTTGTGCTACACCATAAATAAGGAGGCACATCATTAAACAGGGCAATAAACTTCAGGACTTTGAAGTAATACAATTAGGTTATGTTTATAAAAACTCACTTATTGCCCTGGCCTTCCATTTGCCAATTCATCTCTCTCCTCCAGGGAGCTGGGGATATTCCCTGGCTCTGATATTTTTTCTATTGAGAAACATCTGTGATGTTTCATAGAGCTGATGGAAACAGAGGTCATGGAGGCACTCGCAGCCTGCCCGGTGGGCGCTGCCAAAAGCAGCCTGGGTTTGGAGAGCAGCAGGTGCAGGTGGGCTCCTGCTCACCACCTCCCTTGCTTTCTGATCAATCTTTTCCTCACCTTCCTGGCACAGCTCATCTTGAAAAGTGTACTTAGAACAACCTGGGCTCGTTTGTTTGGGTTTGAAATAGTGATAGGTGAAGTTTGCCATAGCAATGCCCCTGCTTAGCAGGAGGCAGCGTTGTGGAGGTGTGTTCTTTGTGTGCTTGGGATGTTATTCATGGTTCCTAGGAGGTGTGGTCTTTGTGTGTTTGAGGTGTTCTTAAGCATTCCTCTGCACTCTCTGCAAGCCCTGAGCAAATATGGCAGTGAGGAGCAGATCCTGAGTGGCTTCATGGTGCCAGCGTGGTCACTGCAGGAGCAGGGTTTCTCTGGAGATGCCAGGTGGGAATGGGATGCCGCAGTCTGAGCCTGGCACAAGCATCGCTGCTGTTTCACAGTAATGGGGACAGAGGGCAGAGGAATGGTGGCAACATTTGATTCAGTGGTGAAATGTCTCCCATTTCTGAGCTCTCACATTCCCTCCTAGCCAGGGAAGTGGTGGTTCAACTGCAAAGCCCCAGAGGCACAGGGTCTGAAGGCAAGCAGTGCCTTGCTGACAGAATCATGTCCTTTTTAGTCCATGGAATGCAGCTGCCTGAGGTTCCTCACCCAGCTCCCTCATGTGCCCCTGGAGCTGTGCCCACACGGTGCCACTTGCAAGGCTGCCCTGGAATGCTGAAAGCACCTGGAGCATCCTTCCTCTCTGGCTGCAAAGCACCAAAACACTCACGGGGCCCCCGGGAACACCCCAGGGGTTTGCATGTAGTGACTGGACATCAGCTTCTGACCGTGTGGCATTTGGACAGCAGGTGCTGGTTCTGCATTGTTCTTAGTCTGAGGCTCTGCTTGTGCCTTTAGTAGGTTTGGTGAGGTTGAACTTTGGGGTTATTGGTACTGCAGAGGGGACCATTTTGTACTTAGCTCTCCGGTGGTCAGAAAATGCTCTTGGAGGGACTCTTGCTGATGCCAGTCCCAGCTTTTTTGTAGGCCCTCTTCAGACACTGGAAGGCCACAAGAAGGTCACCTGGGAGCCTCCTCTTCTCCAGCCTCAACAGCCCCAACTCTTTCAGTCTGTCCTCACAGCAGAGCTGCTGCAGCCCTCTGAGCATCCTCCTGGCCCTTCTCTGGACACACTCCAACATCTTCACAGCCCTCTTGTCCCAGAGGCTCCAGAACTGGATGCAGGACTCCAGGTGGGGTCTCAGCAGAGCAGAGCAGAGCAGAGCAGAGGGGGAGAATCACCTCCCTGGCCCTGCTGGCCACACTTCTGCTGCTGCAGCCCAGGCTCTGGTTGGCTCTCTGGGCTGCAAGTGCATACTGCTGGCTCCTGTTGAGCTTCTCATCCACCAGCACTCCCAAATCCCCAGGGCTGCTCTCCAGCCACTCACTGCCCAGCCTGAATTTGTGCTTGGCATTGCCTCGACCCAGATGCAGGACATTGCACTTAGTCTTGTTGAACCTCATGAGGTTGGCTTGTGTCCACCTCTCCAGCCTGTCCAGGTCTCTCTGGATTGATCCCTTCCCTCCGGCCAGTCTGCTGCACCACACAGCTTGGTGTGGTCAGCAAACTCTGAGGCTGCACTCAGTGCCTCTGTCTGTGGCACCCACAAAGATGTTGAACAAGACTGGTCCCAGGACTGATCCCTGAGGGACTCCACTTGTCACTGGCCTCCACTTGGACATGGAGCCAGTCTTGCTTCACAGCAAGAAGGATCAGAACAAATAGCTCCAGCTAGAGAGTTCTGGATGCTTTTTCCACTGAGAAACAGCTCTGGCCTGCCGGGCTGCCCTCCACTGGCCAGACCGATTCCAAACGGCTCCGAGCACACACAGATGCATCAGCATCTCTAACAAGCACAACAGTGAGGCCGGGAGAGCTGGAATTTGTTCGTGAGCAAGGCAGGTCAGAAGAGGAGGGGGAGAGGAGAGTCTGGAGCTGACTGGCAGGGCACCAGAGATGATCCAAATGCACACTGCGGCGTGTTCACAGCCTCGCACAAGATTATTGTCATATTTTAATCAACTCCATAAATCAATCCTTGGGCCCTGGGAGGAGGTTTCTGCCAGTGCAGCCACCATCTGAGCCTCGAGCCCTAATTGAAAACAGAGGCTCCAAGAGGAACCCACCCTGCTGGCAGCCAGACTCCTTGGGGAGCGCTGGACCCGGCGCTGGCTGGCTGCCGAGGCTGGAGCGGCCCAGATGCCATGCTTGCAGCCAGCACAGGAGCCTGTGACGTGGGTTGGTGTCTGCAGAATGTCTCCTTCAGCCAAATGGAGGAGAAAATGATTCAGCTCTCACCAGGGACAGGAAAAAGTCAGTGCCTTCTTGCTGTCTGGACCCATCACCCCGCTAGAATGGGTGGGCTGCGCTGCTGGCCTTTGCAGGCTGCTCTGCCTCAACAAATGCAAAGCTTTGCCCTTTCTCCTGTGAAAGCTATCACCTGGATAAGCTTGAGAAGGTCATGAAGTACCATGAGACCAACTGCAAGGTCCTGCACATGGGTCAGGGCAATCCTAAGTGTTAATTCAGTCTGGGGGGGATGAATAGCTGGAGAGCAGCCCTGTGGAAAAGAACTTGTGGATGCTGGTGGGTGAAATGCTGAACATGAGCCAGCACTGTGTGCTCACAGCCCAGAACCAGCCATGACCTGGGCTGATCCCCAGCAGTCTGGGCAGCAGGTGAAGGGAGAGGATTCTACCCCTCTGCTCCACTCTCCTGAGACCCCACCGACAGTGCTGGGGCCAGCTCTGGAGTCCTCTGCACAGGAGAGATGTGATAGTCTACAACTACCTGAAGGGAACTTGTGGAGAGGCTGCTGCTGGGCTCTTCTCATAGGTGACTGAAAACAGAACAAGGGGGAATGGCCTCAAGCTGAGGCTGGGAAGGTTTAGATTGGACATTAGGAAAAACGTTTTTCATGGAGAGAGTGGTCAGGGACTGGAATGAGCTGCCTGGGGAGGTGGTGGATTCACCAACCCTGGATGTGTTTAAGGGTGGTTTGGATGTGGTGCTTAGGGATATGGTTTAAGGTGAATCTTGTTGAGTGGGGTTATAGGTTGGACTTGGTGATCCTGAGGGGCTTTGCCAACCTGCATGTTCCTGTGATTCTGGGATCTGTTGGAGCAGTGCCAGAGGAGGCCACATAATGGAATAGCTGAAAGCCCTCTGCTGTGAGGTCAGGCTGAGAGAGTTGGTGTAGTTCAGCCTGGAGAAGGGAAGGCTCCAGGGAGACCTTCTGGTGGCATTTCAGAACTTCAACAAAGGGTACATGATCTGTGCCTAAATCAGCACTGATAACACCCCAGTATCTTGGCTGCTGCTGAGCAGAATTTGCACATCATCCAGGCTTCCTCTCCTTCCCACTCTGTCCCAAGAGGCTGGGAGGGGACACAGGCAGGACTGCTGAGCCAAACTGGGCTATTCCATGCAGCATAATGCCAGGCTTAGTGATAAAACTGTTAGGGAGAGGCTAGAGGTCAGCCTTCCACAAAGAGACTCAAAATGTACAGGAGGGAAGACAGCAATCAGAAACCCATAGAACAGAATAACAGAGTGCAGAGGGTAGGAAGGGACCCTTGCAGGTCATCTTGTCCAACCCCTCTGCAGTAAGCAGGGATACCTCTAAGTGGATCAGGTTGCTCAGGGCCTCATCAAGTTAGACCTTGAATGTCTCCAAGGATGGGGTATCTGCTACCTCACTGGGAAACCTGTTCCAGTGTTTCACCACCCTCATAGTAAAGAACTTCTTCCTGATGTCCAATCTAAATCTACCCTTATAGAATGATATAGAATCATAAAATCAACCCTCCTCTGGTTTCAAACCGTTGCTCTTCATCCTGTTGCTACAAGCCCTTCTAAATGGACCCTCCTCAAGTTTCTTCAGATAGTGAAATGCCACAAGAAGGTCTCCCTGCATCCTTCTCTTCTCCAGGCTGAACTCCTCCAACTCTCTCAGCCTGTCTTTGTAGGAGGCATGCTGCAAACCTCCAACCACCTTCATGACTTCCATCAGCTCCATGTTATTCCTGTATTGAGGACTCCAGAGCTGGACATAGTCTAGATGAGGGCACACTTCAGTCCCTGTTAAACACAGTCTCAAGTTGTGCCGGGGGAAGTATAGGCTGGATGTTAGGAGGAAGTTCTTCACAGAGAGAGTGATTGGCATTGGAATGGGCTGCCCAGGGAGGTGGTGGAGTCACTGTCCCTGGAGGTGTTGAAGCAAAGCCTGAATGGGGCAGCAATGCCATGGTCTGGTTGACTGGGCAGGGCTGGGTGCTAGGTTGGACTGGATGAGCTTGGAGGTCTCTTCCAACCTGGTTGATTCTGTGATTCTAAAGGTGCATCAGAGAGCTGGTTGCCTTGTGGCCCCTCAGTGGGGAGCTTGATTAGAGGAAAGGAAGAGCTGCTGACAGCAAACTCTGACAGCCCCAGTGGGACTTCCCCAGGAGCTGTTCTCACTCGCTGGCTGCCAGCGCGATGCACAAAGCGCAGAACAAACGCCTGCGAGAGCTGCGGCACTTAGCGCAAATGGAGACATTATCAGCAGCAAGGTGAGGGGCTTGGAGTGACAATTCTCTCCCTTCACACGGTGCAGAATAGCTGAGCCTCTCTCGGTGTGGGAGAATTCTGTTCTCCAGCTAAAAGAAGTTGGAAAAGGAACAGTGTGTGGCTGGGCTGCTGTCACGGAGGAGCACGCAGGCTTCTGGGGGCTCCTTTCCCTTGCCACCAAGGAGCTGGGAGAAGCACAGCTGAGGAGCAGGGAGGGCTGCTGGTGGGCTCAAGATGTGTTGTGCCTGGGTGAAGGAGATTCAGAGGTGTCTCTACCCAACTCGTACGTTGCTTTAGGTCTGCAGTGAGTGAAATGTTTGGTTTTGCAGTTCCTGTGATCTCTAGAGGGAGTTGAGTGCTGTGTCCAGTTCTGGGCCCCTCAGTTTCAGAAAGATGCTGAGGTGATTGAATGTGTCCAGAGAAGGACACCAACGCTGGGTGAGGAGGCTGGAGCACAGCCCTGTGAGGAGAGGCTGAGGGAGCTGGGGGTGTGCAGCCTGCAGAAGAGGAGGCTCAGGGCAGACCTCATTGCTGTCTACAACTACCTGAAGGGAGGCTGGAGCCCGGTGGGGTTGGTCTCTTCTGCCAGGCAACCAGCAACAGAAGAAGGGGACACAGTCTCAAGCTGTGCCAGGACAGGTCTAGGCTGGATGTTAGGAGGAAGTTGTTGGCAGAGAGAGTGATTGGCATTGGAATGGGCTGCCTGGGGAGGTGGTGGAGTCCCTGTCCCTGGAGGTGTTTAAAAGGAGGCAGGATGAGGCACTTGGTGCCATGGGTTAGTTAATTAGAAGGTGCTGACTGATAGGGTGGAGTTGATGATCTCAAAGGTCTTTTCCAAGCTGGTTAATTCTGCAGTTCTGTGAGGTCCCTTGGCTGAGGCTACCAGGCTGTGTTGGGCAGGGGACAAGTGGCTGCTTCGGCTGCAAAAGCTGTTCCCTCTCAATAACTATTCACTGAAACAGTCCACCGAGAGGCTGTGTTCTGGCGGTTCTCATTGTATAATTCTAGGTCCCATCACACTCCCTAAGGCTTTTTGCTCACCAGCATCCCCAATACTTGCTTCTCTTCTCTTGGACCATACATTGTTGGTCACATTTACCTTCAAGAGGTGATAGTTTTGATGCTGTCTTGTGTCCTCAGCAGTTTGGACACAGAATGTTCATAAAATACAAGCCACATTAAAGATACAGCCTCAAGCTCTGCTGAATCAGCAGTCCATATTCTTCTGAGTAGGGTCTGTGAAGCTCTTCTGTCCTCTCAAGGTCTCATTCATCTCCCTTCAGGTCTGGGAGTGCCGTAACAGAATTAAGATTGAACCAGTCCACGGGAGCCTTTAGTTTTCATTTCCCAGACACAATCAGGTGCATTAAGAAAGCTGTAGGGCAAGCTTTGCATCTATTAAAGGAGATAATGGTTTCTCTTATACCTGCTTGGTCAGAAGTGAAGTGTATAGATTTTCCTTGTCCTTGAGATCTGTTCCTATAAACAGCCACTCTATTACCTCTGTAACACTCCTGCTTGCTGGTGGTTTATGTCATTATATTTCTTTCAAAAACTCAGATTTTGACATTTTGTTTGGAGGAGAGAGAGGAAAAAAAAAAACCAACAACAACCAACCAAACAAAACTAACAGCATTCTAACTGGTGGCTGTGAAATTGTGTTTGCTCTAAAATCTGTGCTGTGACTCAGGCTGCTAACTGACCTTATGCACTGCTCATTGTAATCCAAAATTGCCAGGCAAGCAGAGTAATTAGTTGTGTAAAATGAAATAACTTTAAATCCTCACGTTGAGTAATGACCCAGAAAAATCACTTTAGCTATACAATAGGAAAGGGTCGAAGCATCTGGCTTGATTTTTACTTTTGTAGCTCTGCCCCCTTTGATTGAGAAACAGCCTTTCCCCCTCCTCCTATTAGGAACCCAGGCTGTCAGCTGCTGCCCAGAACAAATGTTCATGGCTTAGCTGCTGCTGCCCTAGGACATTGCAACGGCTTACAACAGCAGGGTGAGGCTATCAGCACTGGCAGGGCAGTTGTTCTGCTAGCATCTTAGATTTGACAAACTCCTGTGTGTTTTAACTGCTGCTTCTTAAAGAGCTGCTTCAACAATGTGACCAGCAGGGCCAGAGAAGTGATTGTCCCCCTGGACTGGGCACTGGAGGGTTGACAACATAACTACAACTACCTGAAAGGAGGCTGTAGCCAGGTGGGGTTGGTCTCCTCCCAGGAAACCAGCAATAGAACAAGGGGACACAGTCTCAAGTTGTGCTGGGGGAAGTACAGGCTGGATGTCAGGAGGAAGTTGTTGGCAGAGAGAGTGATTGGCACTGGAATGGGCTGCCCAGGGAGGTGGTGGAGTTGCCATCCCTGGAGGTGTTCAAGAAAAGCCTGGATGAGGCACTTGGTGCCATGGTCTGGTTGACTGGCTAGGGCTGGGTGCTAGGTTGGACTGGATGAGCTTGGAGGTCTCTTCCAACCTGGTTGATGATTCTATGATTCTATGAAATACTGGGTTAAATTTTGAAGTCCTCGCTCCAAGAAGGACATTGAGGTGCTGGAGCAGGTCCAGAGATTAATGAAGCTGCTAAAGGGTCTCGTGAACAGCTCTCATGGGGAGTGGCTGAGGGAACTGGGGCTATTTAGTCTGGAGGAAAAGAGGCTGAGGGGAGACCTTCTGGTTCATTACAACTCTCTGAAAGGTGGTTGCAGTGAGGTGGGAGTTGGTGTCTTCTCCCAAGTAACAAGTGATAGAATGAGAATGGCCTCAGGTTGCGCCAGGGGAGGTTTAAGTTGGACATTAGAAGAAATTTATTATCTCAAAGGGTTCTCAAACACTGCAACAGGCTTCTCAGGGAGGTGATTGAATCCCCATCCCTGCAGTTGTTTAAAAGACATAAGAAGTAGTGCTGAGGGACATTGTTTAGCACCAGACCTTGTAGAATTGCACAATGGTCGGACTCTGTGATCTTAAAGGTCCTTTCCAACCAAAACAATTCTAGGAGTCTGTGATCTGTGTCATCTGAGATGAGCCCAAGTGGTAAAAATCTTCACCCAGATTTGCAACCCAGCTGGGCAGCAGGACCAGGGGTGACCCTGCATATGCTGCCGATGCCTTTGAATGCTAGGGGGCCAAATTGCTTAGCTCCCTTTCAGAGCTACTTAAATCCACTGTTTCTAATGTGACCTTTTGCAGCCTTTATCAAAGCAGAAAAACAGGTGAACCCCCAGCAGCCCTCCCACCACCTCCAGCAAATACATCACCTCAGCAGTGGGGCATGGGTGCTGAAGCCTCCAGCCAGGCTTCCACATCCTGTTACTGAGCGTTCAGTGCCAGTGAATATGGAGCAGACCTTTACAACATCAGGTATCAGCTCCAGTGCAAAGTAAGATACAGCCCTTGTGGGAGTATCAGCCTGAATTAAGGCACGAAACTCTAGTATTTGTTTATGAGGTGGGGAGGGAGCTGTCAGCTAGAGTTACACAAGACCTGCCAGGAGATCAGATTTATCCTCTGCAACCTGACGGCATAAAAGGGGTCTTGGAGCCGTTGTGTTCCCAAGTCTAATCCCTGCTGGCCATAAAACCCAAGCTGCCACCAAAGGGAGGAGATGAAGTGTTTTTAATAAGAAAATGAGCCCTTTGCAATGTGCTTTTAATTGGATCAATTTTTCCTTTATTACACAAATCTTTACAAACCAAGCACACACATACAGCCAGACGAGCTCTTCCTCCAGGTTGAGAGAGCAGAAGCCAAACTCTTTCATCACAAGCCTTAACTACTCCATTTCATCTCGTTTGGCAGACGATCACAACATTGGTGGGGGGGCACTGATGGCAGGAAACAGCTCTGCAGAACCACCTCACAGACAGCGTTGAGCTCTGTCAGGGGATGTGTGTGTGCCCTGGGTGAGGGACAGCAGGTTTTCTTCTTCTCTTTGCTGCCTGAAACCCATGACTTAGAAGAGCTGCAGGGGACGTGTGTGTGCCCTGGGTGAGGGACAGCAGGTTTTCTTCTCTTTGCTGCCTGAAACCCATGACTTAGAAGAGCTGCAGGGGACATGTGTGTGCCCTGGGTGAGGGACAGCAGGTTTTCTTCTCTTTGCTGCCTGAAACCCATGACTTAGAAGAGCTGCAGGCAACACACACCCCCAGGCGCCGATCGCAGTGTCCTGGCCCACCAGTGCGTTGCAGGGTAGTGTTATTTTTCTTGACTCTCTAAGTGAGAAAGAGCTGACAGATGCTTTGTTTGAACTGTGTAACCAGGAACAGGCTGGGCTACCCAAATGCTCAGTTTACTGGACCAGTTTTTATGTCCCTTCAAGCACTCCAGGAAGTGTTATTGCTACTAGTGTGATGTTTATTGCAAAACAAAATAATCCATTGGAACAGAAAACGTCAGAGGTACATATTATCATAGATAATATTGCTTCAATTATTCAGGTCCACAGTAGCTTCCTGCTTGCAGCAGTTCTTAGAAAGAGGAGAAATGTGTGAAAGAGATCAGTAGGAGAGGAACTGCCATTACCAGAACACTGGCAAAAACATCTTGAGTTATAACTGCACAGTAACACTCCTTAGCTCCCCGAAACACACATCAAAGGTGAGATCAGCTCCCTAGAATTGCTGTTATGCACCATAGGTAACTGCTCCCTCCCACCCAAAAGAGAAAGGCAGGGAATGTAAATAATTACATGCAAGTTGGCAGCCTTGGCAAACAAACACACGAGCAGCTGAGGAGGGATGGGGGAGTCAGTTCCCTGGGCTCCCTCAGTACCACGCTAGCATCTGAGCACCTACTCCTTCCTCCACAAGCTTTCCCCAGTGAATTTTAGCAAACTAAGAAGCTGCCCTGATGGAGGGGCACCTCCACTACACAGCCGGGTGTTTGTTGTGCTGGTTCTCTTCAGCACTTTGGCTGAGCAGAACAAGGCTAGGGGTCAAAAAAGCAAAACCACACAACTGCACCAAAATCTGCTCCCAGCACTTTTTATGCAAACCCTGTCAACTGTCTGGAACAGCAGAGGCTCTGAAGCCTGTTTTACTTTGCTCTTTCACTAGGGGAAAGAAGATGGGCGCTTACAAAATAAAATCCAAGTCACCTGTTGCATACATGTAGCACAAGTAGCAAAAAACAATTTGCTGTAGCATGGCAGCCACCATAAAATCAGCTTTTATATTGTCTGTCGTGCCCACAAATTTGCAGCCACATTGTTGATAGCAACAAATAAATGCACTGCAGTGTAACTATTATCTGTGGCAGATTAACATGCTACCACCGTGCCCTATTTAAATGCATCTTTCCTTCAATAAGCTATTCTGGGCCAGCAGCACCACACTGAGGTACACATTTATCAGCCAGGAGAGTAGCACTGTGGGGGCCTTGGTTCACACAGCTGCAGTTTTGTGCTTCATTTGGCCCAAAGCCGTGAGGAACATCAACTCTGGTGCCTGCTGATGCCACCAAAAAAAAAATAATCTGAGGCATGCAGTGTTTTGCTGTGCAAGGGGGAAAAAAAGAGTAAAAAAAGAGAGAAAATAGGAAATGCACCAACCAGCTAAGCTTCTGAGTATGACAAAAATAAAAGTGAAAGAGCCCCTCCCTTCCCCATCTCAGCAGTGAGTAGCTTGCACATAAGAAGTGCAGATGAGTAGAAAGCCATTGCTGAAGGCAATGGTCTGGAATGCAGGATAGTGAAGTGCAGGTGAAGGTAGGGTACGCTGCATTTCATCTCATTGACTACAGTCTCCCAGTTTGACTCCCTTCACCCTTTCCCCTCCCCAGGAAGCTTTAGGTACCACACATACCTTCCAAAGACAGTTTCCAGAATACATCAAAGACAGTTTCCAGGATACATTTAATAACGAAGCAACCAGTAAATATCAACTGTAGATTCCCCCTCACTATTTTGTTTTCTCTAGCCCCCTCCCTCTCTACCCCATTTCTACCTAACAGAACCCTCAGTAGTAATAAAAACCCTGTTGCCATCAGAGGGCAGTTTCCAGGCTCAGCTCGCTCTCCCCACGATTGCACAGCACTCACTTCACATCCAACAGACAAAATGGCACGACAGGGACTATGTCCTGATTACCAGAAAAACAGAGACAAAACCCTCCCACCTCAGTCTGAAAGCTCAGCTCCATCTCCACGTGGTTTAAGAGGACTACTGCACTGTAGGCAGCGCTGCAATCAGTACTTGCATGCTCTGGTAGCCGCCCAGGCAACTGCTACTCAGTTCCTTGTGAGTACCACAGCGAGAAGAGGGTTGGCTTTCTAGTGCTCCAAGGGAAGGTGATTTAGAGGAGTCTATCAGTGTTTATGGCACAAAGAAAGTTACAACAGTTGAAGCTGGAAGTGTAGGAGATGTGGCGAGAGAAGGTGAGGTTTATGGAGTGACCAGTCATTTAGCAAAGCATCCATACTCCAGAGGGATGGGTTCTTTCCTTGGATGGTTGAATGGATTTATATGAAAAAGAGGAAGAAAAAGCAGACCACCACCACCACCACATAAGCTATTTTGTTTCTAAACACAAACCATGACAGCCTCTATGCTAAACCCACTTTGGTTATGGCACAACCACTCTGAACTCTTGATGCCGGTTCCCATCAGATTGAGATGAGACTGGAAGACTCTCTGCTGCCAAAAAGGGTCTTCACCTAAAGACAGGCCTTTAAGGGGTGGAGTATCTTCTCAGGTGGTAGCTGTAGATCTTAATGCAATGATCCCAACAGTCCAGCACCAGCAGCTGCCCTTTGGGGGTAATGGCAATACCAACAGGACAGATGAGCCCCTCCCGAATCAAGACATTGTAGCCACCTCCCTTAGGGAAGTGCAGGATTTCCCTACGGCTGCTGTCGGCCACAATGAGGTCTCCCCTGGCATCCACACACATCCCAGCGATGCACCTGAAATCCTCATTCTCAGAGAAGAAGTGGCTGATCTGGCGTCCCAGCTGCCCGTCAGGGCCAACAGAGCCAATCGAAAAGCCCCCCTCTAGATGGTGCTCGTACTGCCGGTTCTCCAGGTTGAGCCCCAGCCCTTGAGTGAAGTAAATGGTCCCTTCAGCGTCACAGGTGACAAACTTGGGGCGCACGGCGCTGCACAAGCAGCTGTACTTCACTACCCCTACGCCACGATCCACCGTGAAACACCAGAGCTTCCCTCCTTCCACGTCGGTCACCACGAACTGGCCAGAAGGCAGCGCGGCGATGCCCCAGGGCTTGCTGAGCTGGCTCCGGTGACAGGCCACGCAGTGCCCGTCCATGGTGTAGACCTTGACAGAGTTATCATAGCTGTCAGTCACACCTATCAGGCCGTGGCAGTTCATGGTGACAGAAAGGGGAGTCAGATTGGGCAAGTCTGCTCCAAGGAAGCTCAGCACAAAGCTGTCAATTCCACTGGGGCTCCGTCGGATCTCCTTCAGAAAGCCCTTGCGGGTGAAAACTTGGATTCGGAAGTTGCCTCGGTCTGCCACAAGCACCTCACCTTGCATGGTGACATGGAGGCTGACGGGGAGGTTAAACATCCCTGGCAGGCTGCCCTTGGAGCCCATCTTCTTGATGAAGTGACACTGCTGGATGCTGGTGGCTGCTTCAGGCATCCTTGGCTTGGCTGGTGAGGAATTCGGTGTGCAGCTGGCCTCTTCTTGCACCAAGTCAGGCTCCTGAAACGATGCTGACGAGGATGCTGCAGTTTCCATGAGTGATTCCTCCATGTTAACAGTCCGGGGCTTCTTCACCACCTGTCCAATCTGCAGTGGTCCCACATGGCTCACCTTAAGGAGTTCAACCTCTTGAAGAGTCAGCTCTCTTGGGAGACTGTTTGTGAGTTCTGGTTCTTCTTCGTCTGCAGCCTCCTCCAAGAGGGCAATATCCCCCTGCTTTATTTTGGCAAGGAAATAGTCACAGCGAGACATTATCTGCACTTCTGCTAAGTTCAGCAGATAAGCTTGCTCCTCCATTACCTGATTATTTGCCTTCTCCACCTCAGACAAAGAGGTGGTGAAGAACTTGCGTGACCTGGCCAGTTCTTCCTGGATCTTGCGCTCTTCTTTGCTGTAATCTTGCAGAACTGCCTTGTATCTGGATTGCAGGTCCCTTGAAACACCTTCCAGAGATGCTTTTCTTTTCTGCAGATCACCCATAAGCTCCCGAAGTCTGGCAAGTCGTGTCCCAAATTCCCTCCTACGCTCCTCAGCAGCCTCTTTGATAGCAATGACTCTGTGTCCTTGGGGCATGTGTGATGTCTCCTTGCAGGGCTCACATAAAACCAAGCTACAGCTCTTGCAAAAGTGTCTTGGCAACCTTCTCCCACAGACCTTGCACATGAGAAGACCCATCACTTCCCCCAGTCCAGTGGTGTCTATGATCTTCAGCACAGTGAGATTGTCAGTCAGCTGAGCTAAGTTTGTGATCCGTGTGATTTTGCTGCAAAAGGGGCACCGTATCCCATTGATGCTGTTTGCCAGAAGTTTCTCCAAGCACTGCCTGCAGATGGTGTGCCCACAGTGCAGAAGCTTGGGCCTCAGGTGCTCCTCAGTGAAGGACTCCATGCAAATAGGGCATTCCAGGACCTCTCGGAGTGCATCCGAGTTGAGATGCGGGGCAGCAGCCATGGCTTTCCAAGGCGGCTGCAGCAGAATCCTGTGCTCGCATCTATTCCAAGGTGCTCCGATTCTGTCCAGAAAGAGGAAAAGGAAATGTGATTTATGTCATCACCAGCAGTTACATATACATGCAATTTATTTCTGATTTATCACCTAGCCCTGCAAAAAAAAAGAAAGATGCCCAGTTAGCTGTTGCAGGTTTGGAAAGGATGGATTAGTCATAGCTAATCTCAGAGCGGGCAGATTCCAAAACTAACTTGCAGCTCCTAGTGCGATGAATTATTCACTTGCAAAATGTCTAAGTAGAGCTCAAAGAAGTGTAATGGCAGCAATAAGGAAGTCCAATAGATATTGATGACTGAATCATCTCCTCATGGTGCCCATCTCCTGCTGCCAAGCCTCCAAGTTTACATAATTTACTGAAACCCAGGGAGATTAAACCAAGCATTCAGAATGTTGCGCATCAGAAGAGGAACCAGATGGTGCAACGCTTTAGGACATTAATATATCACCTCTGGAGACCTACCTTCAGAAGTGACATCAGAGACGAACAAAATAAATGTGGTTGTTTCACTCTGCCTTTCTAGAAAATCAAAATAAACTGTCAAGGTTTCACACATATGCCAGAAAGTGAAACAAGAAGGAATGAACAGCTTCCAATGTTCTGGGAACGACAGGAGATACTGCAAACTCACAGGCTAGTGTGTTTCATTATCCTCTGCCATGCTGCATCACGCTCCAGCATGCAAATTAAACACAGCAGGACTCTAGCAGCTATTAGCAATGAAGGAGTTAACTGCCAACTCCAGACATTCATTAATGTGTACTACAAGTGTTCACTATAAGTCTTGAACTTAGCTTAAGTGCATACAATTTCTCCTTATTTCAGTCTTGCAACGTTGACCTCATTCTTGTATTCTGGTTCAGTTTTCTACCACTCTGGTTGCTGTTCAGCTTCAATCCAGGTTTCTCCATCCTCACATCCCTCACAGCAGGGAGCAGATCCCAGCAGCTCTCTTGCTAAAGCAGCCATCCATTCAAAAGGAACAGAACAGGGTTCACATCATTAAGTTATTATTCAGCAGACTGAGTTTCAATACTTTTGCTATTGCATTGCTTAGCTGTTAAAGGAAATGGGGAAGAAAACATTTCTTCTAGGGGGAGAGGAGGAGAAGGAAGTAGTTAGTCTTTAAAATGAAGAGATGGTCACAGAGGGATGTGAACAGACAGCTTTTTCTGAGTAATGGCTGCATGCTTGCAGCACTTTAGCTTCCCTGCTGGGTCTGCCTGCTCCATCCTCAGGAGCTTTTCAGACAGAGAGGTTCACTGTATTTTAGTTTAACGTTGGCTCAAGTGAAAGAAGAAACTGCAAAGAAGAGTTCTTTATGTTCATAGAGAGAAGGAAAAAACCTGCAGCATTCTCATTTAGCAGCTGCAGTGCACTCGCCCATAAAGGCCACATTTCAGGAAGGTGTTTGGTGGTGTAGCACTATCAAGCTCGGGTGTGATCCTTGGCTCATCAGTGTCCTAAGTATCACACCCAGGCCGCAGGGACAGTCCAGGCACTTGCTGCTGCTGGCACCAAATACACTTCCCTTTACTCTTAGCATGTATGCCAGCTGGGGAGGCAGAAGTCTGGGCACTGCTGTAAAGATCAAAAACCTTCTTCCCAGGGATGAAAAATCAGTATTTGAAAACGATTTTTAAAAGTGAAACCAGGGCTACCAGATCCATTGTTTCTGTTTTCCTTGGAAATAGGTCAAAAGACTTGCTTAGAGAAGAAAGAGGGAGCAGCACAGACACCAGATACACCAGAGAGTTACATAAAACGCCACCTTTAAAACAAGCATTTGCATTAAAGAACAAGGGCAGAGGAGACTTTGTTTAGTTTTAAGTTAGGTTCATGTTTTGGAAAAGACAATTTGTACAACATTCTTTCAATGAGAAACTCTATCAGACCGTGCCTTAGCAACACGGGGTTATTTTCATTGCCTCTCTTTCATCTTTATCTCAGGCTCGGACGTGCCTTCGTGGAAGTTTCCTTAACAGCGACTTGTTCTTGCGTATCAGTCCCTCCCCAGGCAGCTCCTCCGAGGCAGAGCAGGGTGTTTAGAACGCCTCGGGTGAGGACTGAGCTAAACAATTCGGTAAATGACTTGAGTTTGGTTCCCTTACATTGGAAAAACGTAGTTTCTCTTCTCGCTCTGCTGCTTTTAGTTAGGGTGTGCCCCCAGACAACCAGTTCCAGTTGCAATCCTGAGCTTGTGACATGAACAGGTTAAAACAGCAGGGTAAAGCTGTGCAGTCTGTGTTGTGACTTCATCCTGCGGTGGTTAGCAGACTTTTCGGTGAAGCTACAAAAGCAGCAGGGCAATATCCCTGGGGTTTTGTGTTGGATGTGGCTTTTTGTGCTCAAAGCTGGCGCTTGCAGCCTCTCTCCTGCACTTAAGCAGTTTGATGTGCATTGGCGCTGGGTGGGCAGCACAATGGGCGCTCTCAGAGACACCCGCGATTTTACCGGACGCTCGGTTCGGTCCAGACTCCCGTTTTCATCGCAAAACGAGCCTTCTCCTACCACCCCATCTCCCCCACGCCCCCCGGCCTGACCCGCACTATCCCCACACTGCGGGCAAGCAGGTGCCTGTGCCAGGCCTGTGCCAGCCGCGGCCTGGAAGTGCCCGGCGGGGCAGAGCCACTCGGACGCCGTCAGTCTGTACGCCCGCAGCGCTCATTCTGCGGAGGAAGGGACCCAGGCGGGGCTGCCCGACCCTGCCCGGCCCCATCGCCCCCTCCCCGCCCCGTCGAGGCCGCCCCGTCCCCGCGGCTCGGTTTGTGCGTGAGTGGGTTCCCGCCCGCCACCACCCCGCCGCCAGGGGGCGCCGCCGCCACGGGCCCGGGGTGCGCCCTACCTGCCCTGCCGCTCCCGGGCCGCGCCGCGTCCCAGCCTGCCCGGCGCCGCCGCGCCGCCGTGACGTATGTGCGCCGCGCCGCGGAGCCCGCCGGGAAATGTAGTCTGGGGGGCAGAAGGCAGGGCCGGCACTGGGGCCGCGGGTTCCGCAGCGGGCCCCGGTACCGGGGAGCAGGGGTGGCCGTGGGAGGTGAGGGGTCCCTTCCACTCAGTGGTGGAAGGCAGCGAGCCCGCAGGTTGGCCCTGGGCCTGCCGTCGCACGGGGGATGGAGCAGGGAGGTGCCGGCGCAGGCAGCGCCCGGGTGGCCCAGGCTGCATCCCCGTTCTCAGCGCTCTTGCTGCGAGTGTTTCAGTGAAGGCAAGTTAAAAGAGGTGGAAGAAAATCACCCGAGATGTTTGCCGTATTGCTTATGTTGCACTGTGTGCCATTGCGGGTTGCTCCGTGGCCTTTCCCACATCATCATCCCGCATCTCCTTCCTTCCCCTGCCCTGCGCTCGGGTGGGATGCTCAGGGCCGGGGGCTGCGCCACCCAGCGAAGATTTGGCTTTCCGAGCCCGATTCATAAACCGCGTCGGAGCAGCCCGTGGGCTCCCAGAGCAAAAAGGACTATTTTTAGGTAGAGAATAGCAAATGCAATCAGTTGATTGGGTGATGTGCATAAATACCGTCAGTGGATGGATAGGCAGCTGCGGCTGCTTATGCAAGGACTCGCTCAGGGCACGTCCCGCTGGTGCCAGCTCGTTCCCCACAGTGGCCCCGATCCTGGTACTGGTGGCCACCGACCGGTACAGCTACCGAGGCTCGGGCAGGAATTATCTGCTCACGGAGAGCTGAGTGGTTCTGGGGTTTGCCCTCCGTCAGAGGAGAGGTTGCATTGCCCGGTCGTTTGGCTCATCTGCTCATGCCTGGGAGGTAGCAAAGGATGGCATCTTCATTACACCCGCACAGAGCTAATGACTGGAGTCATTAATCATAGAATCAGTCATTTCCCTCCCGTCTCTTCCCTCCTCCCTCTCCTCCTCCTCATCCCTCCAGCCTTTATTTCTGACCTCGCTGCCTGTCAGAAGGGCTCTCATGCTGCCTGCAGGCTGGCAGCAGTAGCCAGAGGCAGGAGTTTAGCCACTGGACTTCGGTTCTGCTCTGCCCTCATGTTTCTTGAGGTTGTGCTGTTGCAAGGGGCATCAGTAACATGGGTCCTGTTCCAGCTTGGCTTTCACTCAGCTGGTGTGAGACTGCTTTAATGATGTCTGAGACAGGGTTTACTGTGACATGGGATGGCACAGCAGATCAGGAGATGTTGAGACTTGCTCTGTGCAAGCAGGGAGAAGCCCAGCTCTGAGCCGTGTCCTTCACACACCAGCAGTGCCGTGGCTCCGGTACTGCAAGCAGCACTGCTGGTCCCAATGGTACCTAAGCAGTATCCCACAGCCAGCCCTGCTCGAAGGCTGATGTCCCGGTCCAGAGGTTCAAAGAGTTCTCTGCCAGGGGAGGAAGCAAGCCCTGGGTTTAACCATTCCCCTTAACCCTGTGTATGTCCTCCCTGCCTATATGCCCAGGCAGGAGCAGAGCACAGCCAGCACTGTGCCAGCAGCTGCTGGCTGTATCCAGACCTTGCAGCAAAAGCTGCAGCACATTTCTAGCTCTGCTTGCTCACTCTCTCCAGCAGCTACCAACCAGCACTGAAAAAAAGCACTAGCATAATGCAGTAATTCTTGCCACCTTCTGGTTTTGGTATGTTTTCTGTGTGTTTCTGTTTAGAGTAGGATAGTTCAGTTGGAAAGAACCTCCATCTGAGCAGTGACCTGAGGCTGCAGAGATCAGCAACATGAGCAGCAGATGCAACCCTGACCAGGGCTGCTAAATAAAACGAGTGGGGTTTACAGTTTCCTGTTTTGTGCTGTGGTTCAGCTCCAGAGCAGCAAACCCCAGCAGAGCATCCCCCCAAGCACCAGCAGTTCTCTGGGGATGCCGATATACCTGGGGAGGGGATGCTGGGTTCCCTTTTTGTTCCTGGCCTCACCAGGGAGATGCTTTTTTCAGCCCCTGCTGCATTTTCCAGTGAATAAAAGTGGATGCCAGCATTGAAGCAGGGTAGTCTGGCAGATTTTGTGGGGGAACCCACACCTGAAAGTGAATAGTGTGAGGAAAACCAGTGGGAATAAGGAGTAAGGAAATAAACTTCTAATGCATCCTGGGGAGAAAGCACAGGATTCTCTGGGTGTGGTTAGAGGTGATAACAGTGAGCCGATGCTGCTACTCAGCATGTCAGAGTGTGGAGAACCCTGTGCCATGCCAGAGAAGGGCAGGGGGACTGTTCAGCCTGGGACACCAGTGACCCTGACCCCTTGGTAGCCAGCTAGCCTGCAGGACTGGGTAGGTCTTCACCATCCAATGGGCAAAGAATGTGCAGGTTATTTGGAGCAGGGAGGGAGGCAGCTATCCAGGTGAGCCCTGCACAGCAGCCCGTGGGGGCCAGCAGCAGCGATTGTGGGGAGTGGTCGTGTCCCTGCGGGGCCACGGTGACTTGGAGGAAGGGAGGCAAGCACTAGAGGGGGAGAAGAGGGGTCTCAGACCATTGCATTCAGGAGATCACCAGGTGCTGGCATTCAAGGATATAGCACCTTTGGGCTCCCAGATTCCTCTTTCTGAGGCGTGAGGCTCCCCGAAGGTTGAGGCCGCCGAGGTCCGAGCGGAGGGCTGTGGGGTGACAGCGGCGGTGAGCGGCGCTGGGATCTCCAGCCCGGGAGCCATCCTCCCGCGGTGCCACGAGAGGGCAGCAGGTCCTCACGGACCGCACTGCCCACAACTGCCCCGCGGCCACCCGTGACGGGGCCCCACGGTGCCCCACCAGCTGCTCGGGGGCTCGGTGGAGGTGTCCCACGGGTGTGTGCTTGCGAGCTTGTACGCCCCAGCTTGCAGCCTGCTGGGGGTCTGCTCTCGCACACTGCATCCCTCCCGGACAGGCTGCAGTCGGAGAGCCTGCCCGTCCTTTAGGCTGGAAGAGACCTTTAAGATCATGCAGTCCAACCAGGAGCCCAGCGCTGCCAGCTTACCGCTGAGCCATGTCTCCCAGCACCGCGCCTACACGGCTTTGAAACCCCTCCAGGGATGGGAGCTCCACCGCTGCCCCGGGCTGCCTGTGCTTGACCACCCTCATGTGCAACCTAAAGCTCTCCTGGATAACCTGAGACCATTTCCTTTCATTCTATCAGTTGATGCCAGGGAGAAGAGCCCTACCCCCACCTCGCTCCAGCCTCCTTTCAAGGAGCTGTAGAGAACAATGAAGTCTCTCCTCAGCCTCCTTTTCTCCAGTTCCTTCAGCTCCTCCTCATAAGAGGTTATGTGTTTACCCATGCTGGGGGATAGCTGTGTTCCCCAAAAGGTAGGTGGCAGTTCCTAGGTGAGCCTTTCCTTGTCCCTGCCCACATGGGAGCCCCAGGGACGTCTGCCTTGCTGATTCTTGGTGTGGTTTGGCCCAGCCAGAGCTGCTGCTGGTATTGCATTTCCTGGGCAGCAGCAGGGGCTGGCACTGCACTTACTGCATGCATGGCTGCATGTGGCAGAGGAGCTCTGCTGCCTTCTCTGGCCATTGCACTCACATTTTCCTCACAGCCCCGAGCAGTGTTTGCCCATCACTAACAGTGGGCAGCATTAAATCTGTCCAAGCCTTTCACAGACCTGCTGGTTACCACACTGACAATATCTTACTGCAAGAGAAATTCTCAGGCAAACACAGCTATTGATTTTCTTTCTAACTCCCTTTCAATGGATTTACCAACAAATAGGGTATTATTCCACCAGGTAATAAAGGGGCAGCCTGTGCCAGAAGATGAGTATTGGCTGTAAATCCCCTGTGTCCTGCCCATGGTGGCACTAGGTCTGTTCAGCTAGAGGATGATGTAAAGGTGAGGTGGACCAGAATTGCCTCTTCCCTGCATCAAATGCAAAACCTAAGTACTAAATCGGCCCCCATTGAGCAGCTGGTTGGTTTCAGTGGGGTTAACCTGCTGAGCCTGGAAGAATTCCTAGCTGGGTCTGTTCCTGACCTGGGTCTGCTGCTGACATTCCCTCTGTTGCTTCAGCTGGAGAGATGCCATCTCTCCTTGTTCCAAGCATTTCTGCTGTTGAAGAGCTACCACATCCTACCCCTGATGTGATTATATTCTTGTGGCAAGTGGAGTGATTCCCAGATTTGGAATGACTTGGGATCTCTTGGAAGAGGTGCTGTATATAATGCTAGACCACTCAGAAACCTCTCATCTCCTGGGAGCTCCTAAGACAAAACTCCATTACAAAAGAATTAGGTATGATGCTTTCGTTGCTGTTAGAGTAACGATGTTACCGAGCCTCCCTCTTGTCCGAGCACTAGGAGGTGCTGCTGATAACGCTGGAAGCCGTTCCCCGCGTCTGCAACTGCTGCATCCTGAGCAGGGACCTCTGCAAGCTGTGCCAGCAGTCCCCTCATGCTGTGGGGTTATTAAGTCCTGGTGGAGCTGGGAGATGGAGCCAGACACCCCGAGAGGCGAGCGCTACCTCTGCGCATCCTCCCCTTCTAAGCAAGGCTTGATGCTTGGCAGAGGGCTGCCGTTTTATTCATCTTGTTGTGTTGGTTTGGGTTTAAATTCATATTTCAAACATGCAAGCAAACAAACTAATAACTCTCACAAGTTGCCCTGATGCGTCTAACCACATCCGCGGTGCTCTGCTTCCAAGCAGACGTTGCCAGGATCCTAATGAGTCGCCAGCAGCGGTAGGGAAAGTGTGTTCAGATGTCAGGGCTGATAAGGAATCCTTCTATCCTTGCTGCTGCTGCTGCTGCTGCTGCAGCCCCGGCAGCCAAACCTCAGCCTCCCGCCAGAACAGGACCCTTGGAGCATCCTAAGAGTGAAGGAGGAGCTCTGCCAGAGCAATCTGAGTGCCCTGGGGTGTTGTCCCATTCTGCAAGAAGCTTGTGCAACATGGACCTGAATGCTAAAGCTGGACTCTGAACTGGACCCAGCTTGCAGTGAGGACAACAGGAGCATTTCTGTTGGCTTCACAGGCAGCTGGAGGTGGCATTGCAGGGGTATGTTGCAGGGGCTGGTTCTGATTCTCTCCATCAGCAGGCACTGCCTTTGACTTCTCAGGAGCAGGGCTGGGCCTCTTGTGTTTTCCTTCCAGAAGAAGCCAGTCAGCTGGGGCTCAGCACTGACAAACACTGTGCAGCGACCTAGTAGTAAAAGACAGACTCTAGGAATTTGTGGGGCTTCTCCAGTTCACTGTCAGGTTTTCCAGCAGGTAACAAAAACTCACCTCAGAGGTAGGAGACACCGAGCTAGAGGGACCCCAGCACCTTCTTCCTAGGCTAGTTGCAAAGGCAGGTCCAGGGACAAAAGAATGTGTTTGAAGGGAAAACACCTCTCAGATCTGATTCCCCTGTGAGATGGTTTGAGTGGTGGGTGTTGTGGGTGGGTAGATGGGGAAGCACATTCTCTGTCAAGGAAATCACCAGCTTTCTAGGGATGAGACACCTGGAGCTGATGCTTTCCGCTCCTTAAACAAGCAGATGAGGAGCTGCAGTTCCTCCTCGCTGCCTCTCCCCAGCTCTGGAGGAGCTGGCTCGCAAGCACGGCGTGCAGCTGGCACTCCTAGATAGGCTTTAATAGCAGAAGTGGGGTGATTATTTTGTTAGGGCTGTGCTTAAGCCCCCAAAGCTCATTCCACAAAAGCTACCAGGAATTTCTGTCCAGTGCTGATGACTTCCAAGTGCTCATCTGGATGAGAGCTGGTAATTTGGCAGTGAAGCTCGTCTCCCTCTGCTGAGCCATGTCCTATTTCATGTTCCCACTTTGGAGTTGTACTCAGAGCCTTTTGGGCACAAGGAGACGCCATGGATCACTTGCCAGCGCGCTGACCCAGTAAGCTCAGCTGCACTAACCCCTTAACCTCCCCAGGAAGCCAGTCTGCAAAGCAATCCTTTCCCCAGGGCAACTGGAGCTTTGACTGTTCTGCAGAGGATTAAATGCAGACAGCTTTTTCCACCTTACCTATGAAGCCTGCTCTGCTGACAAATCTACCATGAGTCACCAGGCTCCGTGGGTAATCTTCCTGGCTGCTGTGGAAGTGGAGCTGTGCTACTCACAATTTTCTACCCTACTTTGTTTGCAGACCTCTGTGCTTTGCCCTGCGCAGCTCCATTTGATGTCTGCTCCTTCTGAAATGGCTTTGCTGTGTCATTAGTTAGAGTCATGGTCTAACAGTTTGTCTAACAGTAGGAAAAAGTTAGCTTATGGCTGAACTCAGTGATCTTAAGGTCTCTTCCAGTCAGGTGGTTTTATGAGTCTATCTGAGTTTTCTACAGGAGAGAGGAACCTTCTCTTAGAGCAGTGGTCTAGCAGTGCCCACCCAGCCTGGGCTGTCTCCAAGCCTTCTTGCAGGTTGTTGGTGGAAATCTCTATGTGCAATGTGAGCAATGGTTTCCAAAAAGCCTTTTAGAAAGGTTTGAAGCTGTGTGCCACATCTCCACACCAGCCTTAGCTAAGCTTAGGCTGAGCCATAGCCTGAGTTAAGGACACATCCAGACATCTGGTGATAATGGTTTGTAATTCTTGGCTAGAAAACCAGTAAGTGAAAGAGGACAGGCTCTGCTCGCTTGCTGCCTGGAACAAGACAAGGAGCAATGGATGGAAGCTGTGGCACAGGAGGTTCCACCTCAACACAAGGGGGGACTTGTTGTAAGGCTCACAGAGCACTGGAACAGGCTCCCCAGGGAAGTGTGGAGTCTCCTCTGGAGACTTTTCAAGGCCTGACTGGATATGTTCCTGTGTGACCTGAGCTAGATTGTATGGTCCTGCTCTGGCAGGGGGGTTGGACTCAATGATCCATTTGAGTCCCTTCTAACCCCTAACATTCTGTGAGCCTGTGATATGCTGTTGCAGATCATGAGATAACTGAATCTACTTTCTCTTCACCTCTGTGTTCATGTTCTTCCTTAAAGCATGGCTCCAAAACTTCCTTCCCTGTGGAGGATTTCTGAAATCACTACTTCAGCTCTGTTGAAGAAACTTTGCAGCCCAGAAGGGTCATTGTCATCTTTCTGTTATACATGTGGTTTAGTAGCAGTGTTTTAAGAGGTGTTAGGCTTATTCAGAGGCAAGGAGAGCCTCATGGTATCACTTTGTAGCTCCTTTCTGAGACACCCAGTTCATCATGGTTTCATGGCCTTCCCTTACAAGGCTTGAAGTTGCCTGGAGCTGCACTTCTAGCAAACAATCTCTCCAAGAACCAGCTCCAGCCCTCATTTTCCATGTCTGTGCACAGCAGTGTCTCCCTAGATGTTGAGATATCTCCTCCCAGCCTTGTTTTAATTAATCTGAGCAACTGTCCCCCCCTTTTATTCCACTGAAAGATGTGTTGGCTGGAATTTGCTTGCTCTTCTCATGACAGCTTTGATCCTGCACACAGAAGTGTTTCCTGACAGCTAGACAGCAGGGAAGGGCTGTCCGAGCCTGGAGGGCTTTGAAAGTCATGAGTGAATACTGTGTTTACTTGTATCTCTAATTGACTAGTGCCTTGCCAGATCAGCTGCATGTCCCTGCAAGCCAAGGGCATTGAGATAATCCTTGTTCCTCTACAGCTCCCTTCTTGGGACCAGGAAGTTCTTCTGGAAGACTCCAGAAGAAAATTTATTACCATAAATTGAATTTGGACATTGAAATTGACTCCCAAGGGAAGCAGTTTTAGAACTCTGGCCACTGGGATGCTCAGAGGGCAGGAGCACCTCCTTTATGAGGACAGACTGAAAGAGTTGGGGCTGTTGAGTCTGGAGAATAGGAGGCTCCCAGGTGATCTTCTTGTGGCCTTCCAGTGTCTTAAGAGGCCTACAAAAAAGATGGGGAGGGACTTTTTAAGCTCTCAGGGAATGACAGGACTGGGGGGAATGGAGCAAAGCTGGAGGTGGGTAGATTCAGAGTGGATGTGAGGAAGAAGTTGCTGAGCATGAGAGTGGTGAGAGCCTGGAATGGGTTGTCCAGGGAGGTGGTTGAGACCCCATGGCTGGAGGTGTTTAAGGCCAGGCTGGCTGAGGCTGTGTGCAGCCTGCTCTAGGGTAGGATGTCCCTGGGCATGGCAGGGGGGTTGGAACTGGCTGCTCCTTGTGGTCCCTTCCAACCCTGACTCAACCCTATGAATATGGTTGCATCTTGACAGGATGCTGGGCCAGCTCATTTCAACTACACTATCATCTAGAAAGGTTGTAGCAGATGATCCCTGGGGTCCCTTCCAACCTGGCATTCTATAACTCTGACTCTGTGAAGTTATTGCTAGAGGCAACAGCATTCCAGCTTACAGTGCTAGATTCTGTGATTCTATGCTTCTGACCTCCTTTGGGCACAAGATGGAGAAAGGCTTTACTTCTGTGGGTCTACCACCAGGTTATGAAAGTTGGACCTTCCTTCTTGGACCAACCCAAGAGAAGTGTCTGTAGATAAAGAGTTTAACTAGAAGAGTACAGAATAAAGCTGGGTGTGCTGTCTCTTTTGCTCAGGGCATCACCAGGTGTGATACTTCCCCTGTCCTCAGGGAGCGTTTGGACACAGGCACGACAAAGTACAGCTCTGTGGGTTTATTGCCTTGTGGTTAAGACCACCAGGAAGTTTCACAATGGGTTTCAAAGTCCTGAATATTTCCTGAGAGCAGAGTGCTGACAGTTTGGTTTTGTAACATCTCCATCTCGTCCCTGTGCAGTGAGTCTGTTCCAGCACCCACTTACCCCCTCTGCCAGGGACTTCATCCCACAGTGCAATCTCTTTGCAGCCTCTTTTGAGTCTGTCTCGGTTCCTTGGATAATTTGTCAGCCAAAAGAGACAGCTAAGGGCCACAGGGACTCGAGAGGGCTTGTGCTGGGGCAGGGGTGAGGTCACTCAGCTCTTTGACCTCGTCCCTCTGGAGAGGTTTCTCTTCAGCAGGGTAGATAAACTTGGGTGGTTTTGTTTCATGTTGAAGGGCAGAAAATGAGTCTGCAAGTTACAAAAGAGACAAAGGAGAACACAATCAGTCATGTCACCCTAGAAGTGCTTGTCTGGAAATGCTCACACTTTCTACCCAATTCCAAGCAGTGACCTGCAAGTCTTGTTTTTCTCCTTCTCTCTTTGACCTTTCTAATGACCTGCTCCCACCTGGCCTCCACCTTCAGCAGCTGCATTTGTGCTGGCTGCAGCAAAGGCTGGCTTGGGGAAGATGATTGTGCTGGGATTCGTTTAATGTTGTTTGGTTCCTTCTCTCTCTCTAAACCAGAAACAACTGAGCTTGGGAACAAGAAGGAGTTGAAATCCATGCCCTTCATCACCTATTTATCAGGCCTGCTGACAGCACAGATGTTGTCTGATGACCACCTCATCTCAGGTGTGGAGATTCACTGTGAGGAGAAGGGGCGTTGCCCATCCACTTGCCACTTGTGCCGGCGCCCAGGCAAGGAGCAGCTCAGTCCTACACCAGTTCTGCTGGAGATCAACCGAGTGGTGCCTCTCTATGCTCTGATCCAGGACAACGATACCAGAGAGGTGAGTGAGCCAGCAGTGGACCAGCTCCACCACTGTACTTCTGCCTTGGTCACCTCTCAAGTCTATCTTCCTCAGTCTCTGGATAAACGCTGGGTTCCAGTGCAGCCCAGCTGGGCTCTAGTGCAAGGCAGTGTTTGTGTGTGTGGAGGGGGGAATGCTTTAGGATGTGTTAGTAGTGGAGCTGGCAGATCTTGCTGCCCACCACCTGCAGCCCTCATAGACCTGTGACTCTTTGCCTCCAGGATGGTGAAGGCAAAGCTATAAGCAGCCAGGACCGTGGTCATTCCTAGTGTCCACCCACAGCAGGCAGTGGTGTGCTGCAGAGGAGTCTGAGGGGCCGGGCATTAGATCAGCTCTGAGATCTCAGCTGTAGCTGTGCAAGGGGTGGCCAAAACCCTCCAGCATGGCTTTGCAAAGTGCCGGTGCAGAGGAAGGGTCTGCCCGGCCTCTTGGGGCCGGTATCGCAGCCACAGGAGGTCACTGTTACTCCAGGAGGAGCCAGCCAAGCTGCAGGTCACCCTTCTCTGGATCTGGGCTGCGTCACCTCCTTCAGGAACTTCAGTGTTAATCCTCTGGAGATTGATTTCCCACTTTGTCGGTCCACTGCTGCCTGCACCCCCCCCTCCACAGCCCTCTAACCCCAATCTCAAGCCCAAAAAGTCAGACCTGCTTAAGGTCACCTGTTAGCAGTGAGCCTGCACTTGATTAAGGTGCCTGGAGTGAGCCAACGAGCGGCAGCTGTGAGTGGGACACAGAGGGCTGCAGGGCAGGAGGCAATCCTAGCATGTGGAGGTGTGACCACCAGGAATGAGGCCCAGATCCAGACAAAATATTCTACATGCTTCTTCTGGCACTGAATTTCCTTATGGGCATTATCCCTCCTTGCCTGCCCCTTGCTCTTGCTCCTGTTTTCCTGTCTATCAACCCTCCTGGTTCTTCCATGCAGCTGTGCCTGACTTCCTTACCTTGGTTCTTCTGCCTTTCCTGTGTCTCACCCTGAATTTCCTCAGCCATGCCTCCTGCTGGGCAGCTCTTGTGTAGGTATTGAGATGCCACTTTCAGCATGTCCAAGGTAGTGTTTGGCCCAGGCATTACAGGTACAGGTTGAGCAGTGGGAATGTTGGTTCCCTTTGGGAAGAAAAGACACTTCTCAGCAGCAGTCTGCAGGAAGACACTTCCTTTGGGGTACCAGGGGTGGGTTAGTCAACAGCAAAGGGCTGACAGTGAAAGCAAACAGAACCCAGCAGGATATGAGGGATCCCCATGGACCCATTTTACCACTGACTCTCTTTCCTTGCCCAGCACCCAGATGGTAATGACTCCCTGTCTCTCTGGCCCTGTCTGTAAGGTCCCTTCCTCCTTCTTACTTGTCCTCCCAGCCCTGCTAATGCTGCCTGCCCTGCCAGGCTGACTCGGGGTGCCTCCTTGTCCTGTGGAGCTGCAGCCTGTGTTTCACCAGCAGCAGCCTCAGTCTTTCCCTCCCTCTCTCCCTCCCCTGGTTCATGCAGAGGGCTGGCCCCATCAGCTGCAGCTGGAGGAGAGCCCACATTGTGCTTTCTGCTGAGAGGCTGGGAAAACCACCAAACAAACACACAAACAACCAACCTCCCAATGAAGCAACCAAGCAAGAGAAGCTGCAGCTGGCTTCCAGAGGGCTGCCTTCAATGCATCCTTCTTCCTCCTTCTCCTTCCACCTGCTCACCCATAGGTGGAGGGACATCCCTGGGGAGCCTATCTGTGTGTGGGTGCTCACCTTCACCCCAGAGTGCTCTCCGTCAGCATTGATGGGGTTAGAGGTGGCAGAATAAAAGATTTGGCTGGCTGCAGGGTGAAGGATGCTGCTGGAACAGATGCTAACAGCAGACCAAGAGCTGGCAGTGAGCAGCTATTTCTGTATCAGCAATAGTGTGCCAGCAGGAGCAGAGCAGTGACTGCTCCTCTGTACTCGGCATCAGCGAGACTGCACCTTGAGTACTGGGACTTTCACTTCAGAAAGGACATTGAGGTGCTGCAGTGGGTCCAGATAAGGGCAACAGAGCTGTTGAAAGGTCTGGAGAACAGGTCTGATGAGGAGTGGCTGAGGGACCTGGGCTTGTTCAATCTAGAGAAGAGGAAGAGACCTTCTCACACTTTACAGCTCTTTGAAAGGAGGTTGGGGCAAGGTGGGGGGTCAGTCTCCTATCCCAAAGAGCTAGCAATGACATGAGAGGAAATAGCCTCGACTTGCATCAGGGTGGTTGGGTGTTAGGAAAGAAATTCTTTATTGAAAGAGTGGTCAAGCACTGGAACAGGCTGCCCAGGAAGATGCTGGAGTCCCCATCCCTAGAGATGGCCATGGCACTTTGTGACATGTTTTATTGGCCATGATGGTGTTGGGTCAGTGGTTGGACTCAAAAATCTTGGAGATCTTGTCCAAACAAAACAATTCCATGGTTCTGTGATTCTCTCTACAGAGTTTGCTGGAAGTTTTCCTATATAGCAGCAGAGACGAGGCAGGACACAAGGAAAGACATTTCTCCCACTTCACCTCGTGTAGTGTCTCCAGTGGGTTTGCCTTTCCTTCTGCCTCAGCACAGTGAGTCAGGCACTGACAGCTAGCACACGGTTGCTGATGTTGTTTCTGCTTGCTGATGACCTTGCTAGGCTCTAAGTGTAAGTTTCCATGCCTTGGGCTCATTTGTGATTTTTTTCTATGCATGCACATTTGAGGCCAGCTCAAACTGACCATTTTGAGAGGGAAATTAGGTGAAGTAAGTTGGAAAACTCTTTTGTTTCCATGTCATTGGGAATGCTGATTTCTCCTTGCTTTGAGGCAAGGGCTTGAAATTTAGAACTGCTCTAGGAGTCAGGTTTAGCCTTTTGCTGCCCAGGGAGCATTTATGTGGAGACACTTGTGCTGTGAGCTTCAGGATGATCTCAGTGCATGATCAGCAGGGGTTTGATTTGTCCCCTCAGTCCTGCTCGAGCATCTCTTCTCCTCCCAGCAGCAGGGAGGAACAGTGAAGCAGGACACTGCCAGTTATTGATGGCCTCTGTTTTCCTTCTTATGTGCAAAGCAAACTATGGATTTACAGGAGCAAATGTGCAGAAGCAGCACCAAGACCTGGAGTATTTGGTGCATCTGGGAGCACTTTGATGGGGGTGTGCATGAGCAGGGCCATGGGGCAGCCATGGCCAGCAATGGAGAGGAAAGGGGCAGGCGTGTTCAGCAGCATGGTCTGTGTTTCTGGTCTGTTTATTTCCCCCCAAACATCCAAAGCAGGGAGAAAGCCTGTCTTGCTAGCAGCTCAGCCAGCTGCAGAAGAGCTTGGAGGGTGGTGTGGGGCGCTCAGGGAAGGGGGGCAGGAGAGATCAGCCTCGCTGCTGGTGGGAAATGGCCTCAAACTCCTGTTGTTTGTATTTAAGAAGACAAATGGATGTGGAGCCTGGATTTTTAGAAGGCCCCAAGGACCCTGGTTTAATTTGAAAATTGAGTCATTTCAGCATTTGCCTGCAGCTCACCTAGGCCAGTCAGCAGTGTGGAGCCTTACTGGGGGGTATGCCCCCCTCACTGCTGGCCCCATTGGCCTCAGCAGGAGCCTGGCTTGTGACTGGGACACTGGAAGGGCTCTCAGCCAGAGCTACTTCACTGCCTGTGCCTGTGAAGAGACACTGGAACACAGGACATTGGGAAGAGACACTGATGGTGAGACACTGGAACAGGTTGCCTAGGGACACTGTGGATGCCTCATCCCTGAAAGTGTTTAAGACCAGGCTGGATGAGCAGCTTGGTCTAGTGAGAGGTCTCTGTGCCCATGGCAAGGGGGTTAGAACTAGATGACCTTTAGGGTCTCTTCCAGCTGAAGCCAGTCTGTGACTCTATGATTTCTTTTTCCACCCAAGCTGAAAAGGAGCCAGGGTGAACGTGGACGGCGTTTGTAGTGCTGAGGTGCATTTTGTGTGCTGGCTTGGGGTGGGGTTTTTTTCCTCTTTGGTTTTGCTTTGGTTTAGTATCTGCTAGCTGGCCCTCCTCCTGCTGCTGTGGAGCATCCTGCTGCAGCTCCAGCCCACATCCCACCGGCTGAGCAGGAGAAGAATGGCTCCATTGTAGCAGCGCCGGTGCTGGAGCCGTGCGCTGAGGTGTGAGAGCAGAGCCGGCACCGCGGGACTGGACGGGACGGGAGGCTCCTGCAGCGCCAAGGCTGCTGATTTCCCCTGCTGCCAGCTTTTACCGTGTCCTCTGCTCCCTCGGATCCCATAAATCATGGAAACCAGGATGCTGCCCACCCTGGGTCCCTTCCAGCACCCTGACCTTTCCGGCAAAGCGCCGCTGTGCCTTCCCGGGATGAAGTGCTGGTGATCCTGCTCCCCAGGGCCAGGCAGCGGAGGCAGGAGGGTGTGAGCAGCACAGGATGAGATCACCTGCCAACAGCAGTAGGGAAACTTCATCCTCCTTTGCTGTGAACCTGGAGCAGACATTCAGACGCGAACTGCGTGATCCTGGAAAGAGTCTCTGGCCTGGGAAATCCATAGTTTTCCTCCTATTTTTTTCCTCTCCACCCAGAGATGTCTAGACTAAGGAGCAACATTTCTCTCCTGTGAGCAGCTCTGGATGTTACTGTAAGGGCACAGAAATGTCTTACTCCAGCCAGCTTACCATCATCCAAGATCAGATTTGATGTAGCCCTGGGCAGCCCCATCTAGTTGGAGATATCCTATGAGGAGAGGCTGAAGGAGCTGGGCCTGTTTAGCCTGGAGAAGAGGAGGCTCAGGGGTGATCTTATTACTGTCTACAACTACCTGAAGGGGCATTGTAGCCAGGTGGGGGGTGGCCTCTTCTCCCAGGCAACCAGCAATAGAACAAGGGGACACAGTCTCAAGTTATGCCAGGGTAGGCATAGGCTGGATATTAGGAAGAAGTTCTTCACAGAGAGAGTGATTTCCCATTGGAATGGGCTGCCCAGGGAGGTGGTGGAGGCACCATCCCTGGGGGTCTTCAAGAAAAGACTGGATGAGGCACTTAGTGCCATGGTCTAGTTGATTGGTTAGGGCTGGGTGATAGGTTGGACTGGATGATCTTGGAGGTCTCTTCCAACCTGGTTGATTCTATGATTCTATATCACTGCTCACTGCAGGAGTAGTTGGATAAGATGACCTTTGAGGATCCCTTCTAACCCAGTGCAATCTGTGAATCATGGCAGCATCCCGTTCAGGCTGTGAAATCCTGATCCATAGTTGCCTTCTTTCCCTTGATGAGCAGTCAGTGTTGCTGTTGCTCTCCACAGACTGCTTGGAGCAGTCCAGGAGCTCCAGTCAGTGGCTCAGTTTTGTCAGGCACCATGTGGAGTGGCACTGCTGTGTGACAGGATTTACTGGTAAGCAGAGCCCAGCTGTACCTCACCAGACAGCCCTCTGCCTGCTCTGGTGGTATCTGCCTGTGCTGGAGGGAAGGCCATAGTGATGTGCAGGCACCATCTCCATCCTGCAAAGAGGAAGGGATAGAATGTCTCCATTGACTGGTGTGTCTCTGGGCATGAGCTCAGCCTGTTCATGGCATGGCCCAATCTGCTTCCATTCTTCTTCCCTTCCTTCTACATTTAGAACAAAAAACAAGCAAAGAAAGACCTGGGTAAACCAGTACAAAACCTAAGGTTTACCAAATCATCAGCTTTTAGGTCACCTCTGATGTCTCAGACATATCTCTGTCCAGCCTGCACACTCATTTGGGGTTATTTTGCCATTTCCCTGGGTTTTCTCTTTAACTCTTTTCCCCAGAAACTGAGGTGTGCTTATCAACCACAAACCAACCTAGGCTCAAAGAAACAATTGAGCCAGATTTTCATATCCCTGTCAGCCATGGAGAAGACCAGATGTTCACAGCTAAGCACCCAGCATTCATTCTACAATTCTCTGGTTTCTTTGTCGACCACCAAAGCTAAAATGTAGCCAGGACAAATGTGAACAGCACATTGGAATCCACAGATGAGAACAAGCACCCAGCACATGCCCTTTCCAGTACCCCATCTGGAGAAACACCAGCCCCTGTATTGTGTGCTGACTCCTGCAAATGCTGATCTGAAAGGTTTCTTCATGGCCTATGATTTTCCTCTCTGGGGATGTCAACAGCAAAAAAACCCCACGGTCAGAAATAACTTAATACTTTCTCCCTCCATCAGCCAGGTCTAACAGAGGACAAAGGAAATGTTCTTCTATATTCCGTTGCAGAAGTGTCTAAGCCATAAACTGGGGCCAAATGGCCTCCCCTTGAGCACAAATAACAACAGGAGAAAGATCCATATGCAATTGAGTGTGGGATGAATGTGCTTAGCTGATCATTCGTTTCCCTAATATTTTCTTTATGAATAGGCTTAACTTATGGTAAGATGGGACTTTATGGTCCTCTAAGTCTTGCTGGTGTCAAAACAAATGAACTAGCCATCCTAAGGGGGAACTATCAATCCAGTAGATGTGTGTGTATGGGTGTGGGGAGTCAGACCTATTATACCTTTAAGAGCAAATTAGATGCTGTTGCTGTGATTCATAATGCTATATATCTAATGGCATGAGTCGTCATCTAGAAAGTAAACGTTTCGAGCCAGTTTCTCATCTCATAAATTTCCCCTCTGGCACTGAAGGACATAAACTAAATGGCCTGACTCACAAGGAAACAATACAATTTGGATACTTGAAAACCAAAGATAAAATTGCCTGAGGGCACAGAGGGGCGTTGGGATCCCAGGGAGTGGTTGGCAAGCACAGGACAATGTGTCGGGGCCCCCCAGTCTGACATCCCCAGCAGGCAAGGCTGCTGCTGGGAAGACCTTTCTGCTTCCAGAGGTTGTTGGGTTTCCCCAGGTTGAGAGCTTCATGTGAGCAGTGTGGTGAAGCATCCAGTGTGGAGATGGTCATGTTGGAGATGGCCTTCTTGTTGTAGATGCTGTCACCTGGCAGTGAAGAGAGAGTTTGCTGCACTCTTCCAGCATGGCAGCAGGCAAGGATGGGAGATTTGGAGGTGCTCACTCCAAGGCCTTAAGTTGCATCAGGGGAGGTTTAGACTGGATACTAGGAAACATGTCTTTACTGAAGGAGTGCTCAGACATTAAAACAGGTTGTCCAGGGAGGTGGTGGAGTCACCATCCCTGGAGATGTTTGAAAGTCATTTGGATGACCAGCTCAGGGATATGGTCTAGCAGTTGTGTACAGGGAGATGTTAGGTTATGGTTGGACTTAATGATCTTAAAGTGTTTCCCAACCAAGCTATTGTTCTGATTCTATGGCAGGAAAGGAAGGTGTTGCTCAGCCACCACAGACCAGGGAAGTTGCTGTGTATTCCCACCTGCAGTTTCTGAAAGGCTGCAGCTGCCCATGGGATGTCTCTCTGCACCTTCACTGCAGCCTTTGTCCATTACTCTTGGTCTTCCTGTGACATTGGACTCCTGCTTTGAGCAGCAGCTGCTGTTCCTTGGGTGTGTGTGAGTGGTCCCATGTCTCCTGGGCTACCTTGTCAGAAGGAGAAAGGGAATGAGAGGCTTTCATGTGGTTACCACTTGAGGAGCACAGGCCTGCAGCATGCCTTGGGGCTGGGCTGGTTAAAGCTGATACCTTTGCAAAGGAAGGGACTCCAACTGCTGATCTCTGGCAGAGCCTAAGAGCAGCTTCTACCACTGCAGGCAGCACCTGGAGCTGGGGAAGGAAGGGTGGGCTCTGCATGCAATACAGCAATAGCTGTACCTGACTTGTGGGCTGGGAGGACCAGAGAGTCCTCAAAGCTCATGGAGACCCTCTATTTGTCCTGAAATTATTGCAGAGCAACTGCATGTCCCCAGAAAGCAGGCTGGTGAGTGTAGAGCCTCCTAAAATGATGCTGAACATCTTTGTGCAGCAAACTCCACCCCTACTTTCTGCATGATCTTACCCATTTCTCCCTATCATGGTTTTAAACTAGAGCAAGGTAGATGTAGATTGGACATTGGGAAGGAGTTCTTCACAATGAGAGTGATGGAACACTGGAACAGGCTGCCCATCCCTGGAGACATTCAAAGTCAGGCTTGGTGGGGCTCTGAGCAGCTTGCTGCAGGGGAGCTGGACTTCTAGAGGTCCCTTCCATTCCACAGCATTCTGTGATCAATTCTCTCTTGCCACTTCCCCACTCCATTTTCCAGTCAGTGTCCTTTGTTCCCGGGCACTAACTGTAAAATCCTGGAAACCAGTGGCTCAGAATCCTGCTGGAAAACACAGGAAGGTGTGCCCTGGCTCCTTGGTTACCCCAGCCTGGCCCTGACGTCAGGGAGGGAGGCAGCAGCTGGCACTGGGGGCTAGCGATGCCCTGAGTAACACAGTTAGTGGGTGTAGGTGCCCTCACCTTAATGAGTGCAATTGAAGGGCACATCGATTAGCTAACCTTGTTTGGGTGAAGGTTGACACAAGGCAGATGACTGCTTGGTACCTGCAGGATCTAATTAAAACGGATGTGAGGCTGGGCAGGCTGAGCAGAGGGGATTGCTCATCCAGCCCTGCACTTACCAGCAGAGAAAAAACAAAACAGAGGCAAGGAATTGCCTACAGAATTTGGCTAAAGTGCATGAATGGGTTGGGAAGGGATTTCTTCTCTGGGGATGTGAAAGAGGAGGTGGGTTAAGGGATAGGGAGGGAACGTGCAGAGCAGCAAGGGTTGGGCTGACAGCAAAACGATGGCATCAGTGTGACTTCCCAGCTGTTCCATGGATCACCCATCTGCCCTCACCCACAGTGCATGTCCATGCACAAGTATCCACAGCACATGGATCCAGCCTGCTTCCCAGGGAGAGCACATGCTTCCCCATCCATCTGCCTGTATCATTTGCTGGTTTCATCCTGTAGAGACCTGTTGTTCTCCACAGACATGTGTCTGTTCCCATTCACCCAGTGTCAGAGAAACTCCTCTCTCTCTCTTCCCTGCTCTTCAGTTGCTTTGTGATGCCCTTTCCAACCCAGCATCTCCATTACATTCTAAAGAACAAAGTAAAATAACATCACATTTTCTCCCTTTCACATGTTTTTTCCTTCCTTTTTGGTGCTGATTGATATATATTTTTTTTTTCCTCCTTTCTGGAACAGTCTCATTTTGTAAATGCCTGGAAGCAGAGAAAAAAAAGTTTCAGAGGCAAGAGCCTTGAGGCGCCTCTATAAAAGTGCTGGGGGGTGTTTGGGGAGAGCGACAAAACTGCTGGACAATGAGAGCCCTGACATCAGGCTCTATTTATATCTCCTCCTTTCAGAACCCTCCCTGGGATGGTGCTTTTCCTCGAGTTCTCTGTTGAATGCCACAGCCACCAGAGCCATGCCTGTCCTCCTCAAAGGGCATGGATTGATCTTTAGGCGTGACTTGGCAGCGTGGGTGATATCACCGGGGCCAGGCATCTGCAGGAGGCTTTGAGTGGCTGGAATGGTGCTTCTGGGAGCTGGACTGCCTACGTGGACGAAGGCCCCTGAAGGCATTTCAGCCCCAAAATGTGCTCTTTGAAAGGTCAAAAGCATTACAAAGAGGTCTGTTTTAGTGGAGGAAGTTTTGGTGTGATGATTATTCTAGCAGGGTGTTGTAGTTTCAGAGGGTTGGGTTGAACGTTGGCCATGTGTGCAGGGAGAGATGCTGCCTGCCAAGCTGGAGCTGTAATTAGTTGCAACAGGCAAAGGGTAGCAGGAGAAACCATGGTAAATCCATGCAGGATTTACAGCTCTGAACTACAGCGAGATACAGAGCAAGGGATGCCCTATCCTGCAGCCAGGGCACTGACACTGAGCACCCAAGACTGTGGGATGAGCACAGAGAGGATGCTGTGGGGGCAGACCTGGAGGGCTTTGGAAATTCATGCAAAGTGTTTCAGCCCCAGCCCCCAGCAGATAAACAGTTTTTGTTCTGAGGATCCACTGGCATCATTAGGAGCAGTCAGGAGGGTGCCTGGTCAGACTGGGGACAGCCTGCAGAGGGGAGACTACCCAGCTGGGGAACACTGCAAGTATTTCACAGAATCATTGAGATTTTTTTCTTCCAGATGCTGCCATTGTGCTTGTGACTGTCCCTCCTGCAAGTGGAGCAGATTGCTTGCAGCAGGGCAGCTTGGATGAATGACTAAGCTATGAGAAGGATGGAAGTGGAGAAGTAGGAATTTGATAGTTGGACTTGATGATCTTAATGGTCTTTTCCAACCAAAATGATTCTGTGATTGAATTAATTTTATCCTTATCAGGGAACAGAAACAGCTGCAGGACGAACACATGGAAGGATTGTGGAATTGTTTGGGTTGGAAAAGACCTCTAAGCTCATCAAGTCCTACTGTTAGCCCAACACCACGCTGCAAAGTGCCACCGCCTCCAGGGCTGCTGACTCCACCACCTCCCTGGGCAGCCTGTTCCAGTGCCTGACCACTCTTGCAGCAAAGAATTTTTTCATAATGTCTGACTGAAACCTGTCCTGGCATAATTTCAGGCCATTTCCTCTCATTCTGTCACTTGACACTTGGGAGAAGGGACCAACCCCACCTCATTCCCACCTTCTTTCAGGGAGTCAAACAGAGCAATGAGGTCTCCCCTCAAGCCTTCTCCAGACTAAGCAAGCCCAGTTCTCTCAGCTGCTGAACCAGCCCTGTTCTCCAGAGCCTTTGTTGCTCTTGTCTGGACCTGCTCCAGCACCTCAATGTCCTTCTTGCAGTGAGCAGCACAAAACTGAACCCAGTACTGGAGCTGTGGCCTCACCAGTGTTAAGTGCAGGGCCATGATCACTTCCCTGCTGCCATCCACACCGTTCCTGCTCCAGGCCCAGCTGGCCTATTTCACTGTGCGCAGCAACAGCATAGAGGTACCCTAAGTAAGATATCCAGAGTCACAGATAGGCTTTCATTGGCATTTCTTCAGCTCAGAGGAGATCCCTTCTGTAGGATCACTCAGCACTCCTCATCCCCACACCAAAAGCAGCACCCAGGGTTGAACCAGCATCGCTCAATCCACAGGAGCCAAAGCCCAGGGAGGCAAAGAGTTTTGCCTAGGGCCATGCAGAGGGTCCAGGGCAGAGCTGAGGAGGACCTCCCGTGTGCTCCCCGGTCCCAGAGCTCCGCACACAGCCCAGTGCTGGTGCTGGCAGGACTTCCCCGCTCCTTGGTGCACGTGTTCACGCCTTCTGTTCTCACGCCAGGCTTTCAAGGCAGCCCTGATGAGC
Source organism: Pogoniulus pusillus (assembly GCF_015220805.1). Classification (NCBI taxonomy): domain Eukaryota; kingdom Metazoa; phylum Chordata; class Aves; order Piciformes; family Lybiidae; genus Pogoniulus; species Pogoniulus pusillus. The sequence continues at coordinate 4,700,834 of NC_087298.1, read as the reverse complement.
TCATACTGGTGCTCGGGGAAAGGCGATGTGATCGAGGACTGGTGCAGGTGTGACCTCAGCGCCTTCGATGAGAACGGACTCCCCAACTGCAGCCCTCTCCCTCCGCCCGTGTACGTATCCTGCCAGCCCTTCCCGCGGGTCGCAGCCCCCCAGCGCCCTTCCCTGTCCCTCAGGCTCAGCCCATGGGCACCTCCTGCCTCTCACCTCCCAGCCCCAGGGCCACAGTCCAGCACTCCACTGTGTGACTGATGCCTTTAGGATATCCTGGCTCCAGCTGTGGCCCTGGAAGGTTTCCTTATAGATTTTCATCACCTGATTAGCAGGGCTTGTAGAATGGGATTTCTAATGCTGAAAGAAATGGAATTACAGTGCAATTCATTGTGGCTTGTCAGAGCAAGAGCAAATCAGGAGCAAACTGATGGGGAATTAGCTGAGAACGCAGGAAGACTGGCTCCAGTGAGCCACAAGGAGCAGAACACCTCCTTAGTGAGCCAAAATCCATGGAAGGGTTTTGTTTCCCATCCTAAGTTCAACAAACACGCTCAAATGTTTGGGGCTGGGCTCTCTGTAGCCTTACACTTCATGTTGTCACTTACCCTGGTGCAAAAAGAGCAGAGGCCTTTGCACTGGCATGCCCAGGAGCACAAATCTGTTCTACCTTCACCCATCACCGTGCATTCCTTGAGCTGGGCTGGAGCTCCTGCCCAACTGCCCTGCTTTCACTGTTGCCCATGCCTCACAGCCTCACTCATGTGCAGCTGAGTAGATTCCAAGCCACAGCTGCCTTCTTCCCTCCTTCCCACCCTCCCTTGCCTTTTCTTACTGGTACTGGTGACTGGACCTCCCCTCCTGTAGACTCAACCCCACCATATTGTATGAGGGTTAAGCTGGATCCTCCCCTTCTCTTTTGCCTCTGGGTAGCTGGTCCTTGTCTCCTAGTGGGAACACTGTGGGTTCTCCCAGGAGCTAAAGGCTCCTTTTGATGGGACATTTGAGGTTGCATGTTTGTTCTGGCACAACCTAGGCTTTTCCAGAAGCAGGGAGAGGTAAGGACACATTGCAGTAGGTTGAGCGCTACTGGCCGTCAACTGGAAGTACTTCCATGCTCACCTACCTGCCCTCCCCTTGTGCTCCTGTCCTTGAGGGTCCATGTGCACATCCCTGTGTATGAGTGTGAGCCCTGCCTGGAGTTGTGCTCTTTGTAGAAGGGGACTCCTCCCCAGAAAGGGAGCTAATATCTTACTTGGTTTCTTTCTTGTCTCCTGCACAGCCTGCGCCTGTCCCCCACCGTGGAGCCCTCCAGCACAGTGGTCTCTCTGGAGTGGCTGGATGTGCAGCCAGCCATTGGGACAAAGGTGTCTGACTACGTCCTGCACCACAAGAAGGTGGATGAGTACACAGACACGGACCTCTACACAGGTGAGTGCAGCTGCCAAGGGCAGTCTTGATGCAGAGAGCACTCGGAGCTGCTGCTTCTGTGCATAAAGCTAAGGTGTTATATAAGGTATCAAAGCTGCTTCATTCAGGGAATGCTTCTGAAGGCTTCTGCAGACATAAATATTTGAGGGGAAGGGGAAATACAAAAATGCATCATGGCAGAAGGAAATTGTTTGCCCTTTTTCACTATGAGAGCTTTGAGCTGGAGTTTCTGATCAGATCAGTCTGAAATGCTGGAGGATGGTGGCTGTGGGAGGAAGGTCAGCCCTCAGCAACTCAAGGGTTTACTAGTCTACTTCAGTGAGTACAGCATTGTACACCAGCCTCTGAAAGGACACTTGAAGTTGCCTTGCATATTTATCAAAGTAACTTGAAGCCTACAACGTTTATGGAGAACATTTAAACAGCACAAAACTTCTCCAAGGGAAGAAGTTGCCTGGGCTGGAGTTCAGTTCCCAGCTCAGGCTTGGACTAGGGACTGTGTGCCTTGCAGAGGTTTCATCAGCAATTCAAGCCATGCTCCAGTGGCTGCTGGGCAAGGTGTAGAGGTATGAAGGATGGGGTTTGACTTGCTGAGTCCATGATGTATTTCAGAAACTAGTACTTGAGAACTTGAGTGATGCTACTGCCATGTGGAAAGCCAGGCAGAACCTCCTGCTGCTTTGTGCTTGAGGATTTTGGATGCAGTTTGTTGAAGAAGCTTATGTGGTATGTCAGGGGCAGCCAGTACTGATGACCAAAGCAGAGATTCATCTCTGTGTGAAGGCTCCTACCCCAGATGCTGGCAGTACCTAATTTCTGCTCCCCCACAGTAAGGGAACATGGGAAGAGAGTTTCTACCTGTTACTGGAGTAACTCTGTGACAGCTCCTGCTTTGGGTGGTAACCTCATTTGCTCTAAGGTGGAACCTGGTCAGCTTATGTGAGATGTGGCTGGCTGGGCTGAAGGTGGGGACAGGGTTGGTGCTGGAAGGAGGAATGTCACTGCACTCATGCAGCTTTGCAAGAGCTTCATTGCCATCCTGATGAGGTGTTTGTCTGTGTTTCTCTGTTGGGAAGTCGTTTTTGGGAAGATAATTCAGAGCAAGCCTGGATAAGAGGTGATTGAGGGGAGACTTTATTGCTCTCTACAGGTACCTGAAAGGAGGTTGGCGTTAGCTGGAGGTTGCTCTCTTCTCCCAAGCAACTAGTAATAGGACAAAGGAAAATGGCCTCAGATTGCACCAGGGAGGGTTTAGGTTGGATATTAAGAAAACTTTCTTTGCTCCAAGAGTGGTCAGACATTGGAATAGGCTTCCCAGGGAGGTGGTGGAGTCACCATTCCTGGAGATGTTCAAGAAATGTGTGGACATGGCACTTCAGCTGTGGTGTAACAGGCATGGTGGTGTTGTGCTGACTGTTGGACTTGATGGCCTTAAAACCCTTTTCCATATAAGATGATTCTGTTATTGTGGGAGTTACACACAGGCAGAACTTAGATCTTGGTTGGAAGCTCACTCACCTTGTGGTGGTGGCTTTTTTCTTCTCCTCGCTAATTTTGTAAGACCCTCAGAGCCAAGCCTTCTGCTGCCATGAGCTGCTGCAGAGCACTGGGAAGCTTTCCCTCCCTCTGTTCATCTTAGGCCCATCTATTCTGCTTCTGCAGCCTCTATTACCACTGCATCCAAAACCTTTGTGCTACATGACCTGGACTTTTTATGCTGGAGAAAGCCAGAACCTCACACCTTGGGCAGTCCTGGCTGCTTGTGGAGACCCCTGCAAGGAGCTCTGGCTCATGGCTCACACATCAATCCTCTCCCTCGGGAGCTTTCTCCTACACCTTGCCTGATATGACCATGGCCCCTGGGTTATGTTTGTAGTTTCCCAACGTGGCAGAGGGTTTGTTCTTTATCTCAGGGGGCAACCTCCAGTACCAGAGAAAGAAAACAAGCCACCAAAGGAGGGGCTTTGATTTGCATGAGGATTACAGATTGCTCACACATTGGTCAGATGAGGCCAGACCAGGGAAGTGTGGGGGTTCTCTTTTGAAGTCCTGGTAGCCAGAGTAGGAAATACAGATTAATATTATTATTATTATTATTTTCCCTTCATGACTGCCATGTGTTTGACAGGTGACTGAATTCATTGTGGGGAGCTGCCCTCCCCTCTCCCTAGTGAGGAGGACTGTTTGGGACAGAATGACCTCATTAACAATTAAAAAGAAAAGCCAGTCCTAAATCTCCCCCTTTTTTCCCAGGTTGTTTATAACCAAAGAGCATTCCTGCCTTCATTCCTTTCCTACCCTACAGGCCCCTAATGCCAGATGACTTGATTCTTGCACATATCTTGCCTAGATTTGCAGAGGTGCTGACTGCTGCAGCTCTCAAAGGCTTTGCTTGGGACCATTCTTCACCCAGCCAAAACTCCTGCCAAGGGTATCCTCTCACCACTGTCACCCACCCCTTGTGCTGCATCACCTCTCCAGCACATCTCAGCAGCATCCACCGAAACAATAAGTCAGCCTCAGAAGGAGGAAGCTCTGGGAGGGAGCTGTGGGGCATGAACTCTGTATGAGTTTTGGTGGATATTGGCAGATCTTCCTTGCCCATCAGTCTCCTGGCTGCTGGCAGGTTGCTCCTGATGCTGGGAGGAGCACCATGGGTATTTGTGGAGCATGGAATTGCTGGGATGGGGTGATTCTCCAAGGTTTGAGGGCTCTTGAAGCTGCTGCCATTCATCCATTTGATCTCTTTGAGTTTTTAATGTGTGGGTTGTTTGTGCTTGTGCAGGGATTTTGGTTTGGTTCAGCTGTAGTCATTTCATTGTGAGATTCCTGACTTTGGCTGGGGCTAGAGCTGTGCCCACCTGCTCTTCAGCCCCATGGCAAGCTGGTTCCTGGCCCCTGCCTAACCTACTTTCTGCCATCCTTTTGCCTCGCAAACACTTCTGGGCTCTCACTGTTGCAGAACCCATTGACTTCCCCTTTGCTTTGCAACTAGGAGATGTAGCCTCAAGACAGAAAATATTTACACCTCTTCTTCTTGGAGCCGAGTCAGAAGGGAGTCTGGAGACTGGTTTCTCGTGTGCCCCCTCTGCTCCCCACTGGACTCCACACAGGGCAGCGCTGCTGTAGGACAGGGCAGAAGGAGCTGGGAGCTCTCATGGATTGACCGCCCCCAGCTGTACATGCATTTTAAAGAGGCTTATTGCCAGTCCTTAGCAAAACACAGCCCTTGGACCATCTGAGGCTAAGGGGAGGCGAAGCTGCGCGCGAAACAAACCGCGCTTTCAACACCAGCGCGCGGGGAGCGAGCCGCTCTCCGCCCGGGAGCCGGAGGAGAAGATGGAGAGCAATTACATCCCCAACTGTTTGTTAAAACTGGTGGAAATTACTCATAATTCCATGTGTGCGACAGCTTTGTAGTTGAGTGATGCTCTTTGTTTGAACGTGGGGCTCTGGAAGAGGGCGCAGGCGCGTCTCTGTGTGTGTGTGTGTGTGTGCGCGGCCAGCCCCGCCAGCCCATGATGTCATGGACCAAGCAGGCGCTGCACTTGAGAGAGGGAGAGGGAGAAATGTGTTTTACAGGGTGAGGTACAAACTGAAATGGCTGTGAACATCTGGAACTGATATTAGGCTTGGAAAATGTTTTCTGTCACTCCAACACTCCTCTGGAGGAAGGTTTCTGAAGTTAAGAAGCTCCGAAGGGGATGAGGGGGAAGGGACGAGGGGAGAACATGACCGTGGTGCAAAGTGCTTTTTATGTCTTGGTTCTGGTTGCTGTAGCCAGGCCATGTCTCTGCCTGTGCCAGATGGGGGGACCTGTGGTATTGCTCTTGCACATCATGGTGGCTGTGGCCTAGGTGGTCCCCTGGATAAGCTGAGCCTCACTGCCTGCTGTGGTTCTGTGAGGGAGGCACCACAGCCTCCAGCCCATGATGGGTAGGAGCACAGAGAAGACTGAGAGGGAATTTAATCAATGTTTCTAAGTCTCTGAGAGCTGGGGGTCAGGAGTGGAGGGGATCAGGCTCTGTTCACTTGCTGCCTGGGATAGGACAAGGAGCAATGGATGGAAGATGCAGCACAGGAGGTTTCAGCTCAACACAAGGGGGAACTTCTTTCCTGTAAGGGTCCCAAAGCACTGGAACAGGCTCCCCAGGGAGGTTGTGGAGTCTCCTTCCCTGGAGACTTTCAAGGCCTGTCTAGATGTGTTCCTCTGTGATCTGTGCTCTGGCAGAGGGGGTTGGACTCAATGATCCCTTTGGGTCCCCTCCAAACCCTTACATCCTGTGAGCCCGTGATCCTTGCCCTGGTTTTAGTGTTGAAGCTGAGGAGCTGAAGTGGGAGGCCTCATTAGAAAGAAGAAGGGTGACATCCTTAAGTGGGGACAGGGAAACCTGTGCCTGCTTTAACACCACCTCTGCATCCCACCTGGGAGGTCAGACCAAGCTGAAGGCTGGTGCAGGCTGGAGTGGCTGCTGTGAGCATGCAAAATGCAAGGTTTATAAAGAAAAGAGCAAACACTTTGAATGTGTTTGTAGCGTGCACACAGCAGAGCTCTGGCAGCCAAGGGACTAGGCTTTTTAAAGGGTGAGGTCCTTGGCAGGGGGCTGCCCTACCTTGAGGTGGTGGCTGTGCTGCTGCTGTGGTGCTTTGTAGCTCGGGAGTCTTCCCACTCCCTTTCTCAGTGTTCCTGTCCCTGGCAGAGCTTTCTTCCCCTCTGCCCACAGCTGCTGGGTCTCTGAGCACACATCTGGAGGGGGCTTCACAAGGATGGTGAGGAGGCCCAGAGAGGTGGTGGTTTGAGGGTATGAGTGTCTCAAATCACTTAGCTGATGCTAAGTCAGACCTTGTACTCTAAGGTGGGAATGGTCTCTCCCTAGCTGAGCAGATGGAAGGAAGAAACCCCAAGACTCGGAGACAAACTGCTTTTGCTGAGGTCGTAAGAGCTGGGTAGAGAACTAACCTCAGCACAAGACCCTCAGCATCAAGTAGTACTCATCTCCAAGGGCAGAGAGGATTGCAAGTCCTGGTTCCCCCAAGTTCTGTGCTCTGCCCTGTGCTTACTCCTCTATCAGGACCCACAAGCAGACCACTGAATGATGCTGCACCTCCTACTCATTCCCCACCACCACAGTGGTCAGCCTTGTACCCGTGCAAAGCATATGCATAGCTGTGCTCCTTGAGTGTGAAATCATCTCCTGCTTGTGCTTCAGTGTCAGAGGACTGGGGAGATGCAGAGAAATGAAGCATCACATACAGCTGAGGGTGACAACGAGGGCAAATGTGACATTGCCACAATATGCTGCTTGCTCCGTGTTGCTAGTAGCAGATCATGAAAGAATTATGAGGCTTTACCTCTCTCCCAGTCCATTGTCTCCTGCAGAGGCATTTACACTGTGGTTTCCTCCTTTTTCTGTGGTACCACTTATACAGCTCAGTGTGTGCTGACAGCTGAGTCAGTGTAGCTGGGGGTATTGTTGGGTATTAGCTGAATCAAGCAAACATTGCCACTGCTCATCTGCTTTTATACATCAGTGCTGCTGCTGAGCATAAGAAGCTATATCCCAGAAGGAAAGATGAAGTCTAAGCAAAGACTCCCAAGCTTTGTTGTGTCTCCTGACATCAGGAGATGGCTGATCTTGGCTCTCTTTGGCTGGGCAGTGATCACGCTCATGAGCAGTGGTAGCCCTCATCCAGAACAGCTTGTAGTTCTCAAAGAAAGAAGGAGAACAGAAACACAGCCTGCTGAATGAGCTTGGTGGAGAGCATGTAGACCTCAGAGCAGGAGGATGCAGATTCTGGCAGCTTGGAATGTACCAGAGCCTTCCATATACAGGACTGTGGTGTGGAGAAGAGCTGTAGGAGATAGGCTGGGAAGGCTGTCAGGAGAATAGACCAGGTAGAACAATGTACCTGGTCTACAAGGAGAGACTGGGGGAGCTGGGGCTTGGAGAGGAGGAGACTGACAGGTGACCTCATCAATGCTCAGCCTGGAGAAGAGAAGGCTTCAAGGAGACCTGATAGTGGCCTTCCAGTATCTGCAGGGGACCTACAGGAAGGCTGGGGAAGGACTATTTACAAGGTCTTGTAATGACAGGGTAAGGGGTAATGGGTTTAAACTGGAAGAAGGGAGATTGAAACTAGATGTTAGGAAAGGGTTCTTCCCAGTGAGGGTGGTGAGACACTGGCACAGGTTGACCAGGGAGGTTGTGGCTGCTCTCTCCCTGGAGGTGTTCAGGACCAGGTTGGATGAGGCCTTGAGTGACCTGTTCTAGAGGGAGGTGTCCCTGCCTATGGCAGGGGGTTGGAACTGGATGATCCTTAGGTCCCTTCCAACCTAAACCATTCTATGATTCTATGAATCTATGTTTATAAGTATGTAAAGGTGAGTGCCAGGAGGCTGGAGCCAGGCTCTGCTGGGTGATGCCTGATGACAGGACAGGGGGCAATGGTGGAAGCTGAGGCATAGGAAGTTTCATGTAAACATGAGGAGGATTTTTTTCCCTGTGAGGGTGACAGAGCCCTGGAACAGGCTGCCCAGGGGAGCTGTGAAGTCTCCCTCTCTGGAGATATTCAAAACCCACCTGGGTGTGTTCCTGTATGATCTAGTCTAGGTGATCCTGCTCTGGCAGGGGAGTTGGAGTGGATGAGCTTTGGAGGTCCCTTCCAGCCCCTGACATTCTATGATTCTATGAAGTTGGGGGTATGGTTATATGAAGGCTGTGCTTTCCATGTTGCTGCCTGCTCTCTAGAGGAATCTCTGAATATGCATCATGTCTATAAACAAAAGAGAAAGAGGTCAAACCAGAAGGCTTAATGGTTTGTACACTGACAGGTTGTGCTCTGAACCCGAACTTGAGATACCTTATTACAGCTTAATTCTGTTCTGTGGAGCATTGTTCTGATATATCTGGAAGGCCAAGGCTGTGTAGATTAAGCTGTGGCAACCATCACCTCCACTACACCCTTGTGTGCAAGCTGTGCTGCTACTGTCACATGAAAACCAGTGGTAGGCTGGAGGAAGAAGAGAAACATCTACCTGGCTAGACCACAGACACTGTGCCTATCAGGAAGGAGCTGGTGCAGTCTCCATCCAAACATGTTATATTCTTATGATGTGCCTTAAGATCATCTTCAGAGTCCTGACTTCCAAACAGCCTAGGCACCTGAGAGTGGGAGTTGAAAGCTGCAGAGCTCGAGGTCCAGCCAGGAGCTGGTTACCTCTGTGAACAGTCAGAGTTCTCATTCACACCACAAGGTGTGGAAGGTGTTAAAGAAGCACGTTTAAACCAGTTAAAGGTGCTCATGAGTCCAAGCGTGGATGATGGTATTGACTACCTGTGTAGGGCCCTGAGGAGGCAAAGCCCTCTCCACAGAGCAAGCTGTGGCACCTGCCTTGCTGTAGGTGCTGTCTTGGTAGGTTCTTTGTGATTTGTAAGCTGCCAGATCACAAACTGAGACTTGGGAAAGAGACCACAGCCTGCCTTGGCTTCAGGACAGCAGTTGTTCTGCCCTCCTTATCTAAGATACCAGACCACTGCTCTGAGCACAGTGATGGTGGTGATCAGGAAGGTTGGTGCTCAGCCTCGGGGTCATTGAGAGCTCCTTCAGGGAGGAGCTGGGCATTTGACCCATTCTCAAAGGAGCTCATTGAACATCAACAAAGTAGAGGAGGACCTGATGGTGGTCAGGAGCTGGTGATGCACCAGTGCCAGTCTTACTCTCCTTGCTTGCTTGTCTTCATCTCCTCCTTCCTGGTGGATCACAGAATCATAAAGAATGGTTTAGATTGGAAGAGACCTTAGACATCATCTACTCCAACCGCTCTGGCATGGGCAGGAATGCCTCTCAACTAGACTTGTTTACTCAAAGCCTCATCCAACCTGGCCTTAAACACCTCTAGGGAAGGGGCATCCACAAGCACTCTGAGCAACCTATTCCACAGTCCACCCTCATACTGAAGAACTTCTTCCTTAGATTCAGTCTAAACATACTATCCCTCACCTTAAAGCCATTCCACTTTGTCCTGTTGCTAGATATCCTTATGAAATGTCCCTCTCCAGCCTTCCTGTAGCATCTCTGCCAGTATGGGAAGGCAGCTCTGAGGTCCCCCACGGAGTCTTGTCTTCTCCTGGCTAAACAACCCCAGCTCCCTCAGCCCATCCTCATAGCAGAGGTGCTCCAGCCTTTGGGTCATCTCTTTGGCCTCCTTCAGACTTGCTCCAACAGTTCTCAGCTGGTTCCTCAGTGGGCATGTGTTTGGCTGACCATAACCCCCAGTCAGTGAGGACTAGTTTGCTCTTGTGCTGGGAATGGAAAGGCAGCAGAGCTTCATCTGCAAATGCCTGTGTGCATGGAGCCTGGCCAGGACAGGGCTGCTGTATGGAAGTTGGCATTGCTGCTGCCTCTCCTCTAACTAGCAAATGGGCAAAGATAGTTTCAACACCCTGAGCACCCTGCTGGAGTGCTGAATCCACTTCACTTGTTAGCAGAAGGAAAGCTGATTCAAAAAGAAACCTTTGAAGAGAAGGTCAAGTTTTTGGAAGCTGCTTCCTGGGATGTGTTGTGTAATAGCACCAAGCAAGTGCTTAGTTTTGGCCAATGCACTCACTGCAAAGTACTGATTCCTCTCCCACTGGGACAGCTGGAGTTATTTCCACCTACCAGTGTCATTTTTGTATCCTGGAAAGCAGAAGGGAGGTGGAGGGTTCTCAGCTCTCAATTAGAGTTGAGTCAGTTGCTGAAATATTTCATCAATTCCTGTTTCCATATGGTTGTTCCAGGGGGTTTATTTTTATCTACCCAGACACCTTTTGGCCAGACCTGGGCATTCTCTTTGCTTTCTCCCACATCATTTCATGGGAGGAGAGCTGGGACTGTCTGCCTGTTCCCTGCTGACTGGAGGATGGAGCAGCCTAGATGGTGCCACGAGTATGTCATGCACTTTAAGAGCATGGTGTTTGCCAAGAGCTTTGTGCTGCCTGTTCAGAGCTACCTCTCCCTTAAGGCAAAGGACAGCTGTAGATACTCCCTTCTGACTAAGAAGGCTCTGAACTTCTTACACAGCAGTTAAGGAGGGCAGTCATAGAGGAGCTTTTTATTGGTCTGTAAGTTTATCCTGTAGGATTTAGTTTCTCCTGATCTGGAAAAGTCAAGACCACAAATCCATCTTGTCAGGAAGCATCAAAAGCAGAGGCTGCTAACACAGTCGGATAGATCATGGCATGTGAGTGTGGCTCATTGGAACATTTTCATAGGAGCCTTTATTGACTAAACAGGCTTTTCCAATCAGTCAGTTGTGGCTGGGATTCGGAGGGAAGCCCAGTCTGTGTTTGCAAAGCTGGGGCCTGGCAATGCAGCCCTGTGCCATGTGGAAAACAGAGGCTGGGGGGCATCTGTGAGGTGCAAGACAGCCCTGCTGTGGGAGGAAAATTGGGTATGCTTATGGAGCAAAGAACATGGGCCTGCCCTTTGGATGGGCCCAGGCTGGGCTTCCCTGCCAGGCTAGGATCTTGCTGGAGACTTTGCATGTTCCTTACAATCTGGCCAAAGCCTGAGATGAGATCTTGAATGGGACAGGGAATCTGCTTTCCAGTCCTCTGGCTGCCGTGGAGGTTTCCCATGCGTTCAGCTTTGTCAGGTGGCTGAAATGCAGTCCAAGAAGCCAGACAATGTCCCTCCACGCTCCTCTGGAAGGAAATAAGGCTAAGAAAGGGATCCAAGGAGGCACAAAAGCTGCCTAGGGACATCCTATTCTGTCCTGTTTGAAATCTCTCAGCCCCAGTGCAGGAGGTACCTCGGGGACACTGCAGTCATTCTCAGCTGTGATTCTGTCCATTGCCTGCTCTGCCCTGCCAGCATCAAGCCTGCTCTAACCCACACTGCTCTTCAGGCACATCTGTATTAGATGGCACATGGTGGTACAGGCCCCAAGCTGGACTGCGTACCCTGTGTGTCCTGAGGACCATTGTCCCCTGCCTCCCTGTTCACCAAGATGATGAGGGGCTCCTCCTGTTGGGCAGTGGCTCAAGGTGGGATATGTCATCTGTTCCTCGTGATGCTTTGGTGTGAGGAAAGTGAAGTGAAAATGGAGGGGGATTTAACCTTCAGTCAGGGGATTTGCCAATTAAAATAGCTGCTCCTCTGGCAGGTTTCATATGATATAAGAGCAGGGAGAGACCCTCCCCATCTCCCCTGTGGCCCCTTCCCAGTTTGTTCAGCTTGCCATGGGTTGAGAGCTGGCTCTTAGGAGCGAGGGGGCAGCTGGGTCTAGGTTACATTTCATGCTGTTTAGATAGGATAAACCTTTCCTCCCTGTAATTGGGTGATTGGGCTTGTGAGCTTTCTCAGATATTAATCTGGAGACCCCAGAGGGGGTCAGATTAGGGTATGGAGACATAATAGGAAATGCTGCTGTGGGTAGTTTGGGTTATGGGGATAGAGTGGCTATTCCCCAGCATTCCTCTGCTGGGTTTCCACTGATCAGGCCTGCATGGTGGGGTCAAGGAGCGGTCCTGTCCCAGCACCAGGTTGACTTGGTCTTTGCTGGCAGCAGAGTCTCTGAACATTATCTACCCCTGAAGTCCTGCTCTGCCAGAGAGCAGGACCATGACCTCTCCTTTGCCAGAGGGAGGGGTGAGTAGTGCTGACCTGCTGTTGGGGTTCTTCACAGAGGAGAGAACCTCTCATTTCAGATGGGCATCATGTCTCCAGGTCCCCTGAGAGAGAAGAGGCTCCATATTCTGAACTGGTGCTGTTTGGACCAAGTGAAGTCTTCCTCCTTGCCAGCCCATGTCCTGCCAATCCTGGGAAAGGGATTAATGTATCCCAGAGGGGATCATTTAGAGCAGTGAACTTTTCATCTCTCTTATGTGGGAGATGCATTTGAGGAAGAATGTCCTGTTGGTCCAGTCAGAGCCAGTGAGATCAGCTCATCCCTGTAGCCACAGGACTGTTGCAGAGTTCTGCCAATTAGGAATGTTGTTTCAGTGTGGGTTTCCCTTCTCCAACACCTCTTGGGATGCTGCAGCATCCTAGGCCGCATCCCAGGAGGTGCTGAAAATGAGAAACCCACTCTGTTTATGCTGCATGCTTGTTTGGTGTGGGGGTTAGTACCTCCTCCCAATTCCTGCTGTGACCAGGAACTGCTCTGCAGCGTTGCTGGACGCAAGTTCTGCTGATACGAGCCTGGCTCCAGGCACTGGTCTGCAGTGCTCCTTCCAGCTCTCATTTCTTTTTATTAACAGTGAGATGACAGATAGAGGATGGTCATTAATTTAATAAAGGAAGTTTCTGATTGTGACTACAGAAGCAAAGTCCTGAGGTTTTTTGTGGAGGTCTGATGACTCACTCTAATGAAACTGGGGTAGGAAATATCTGACTGGAGCTTGGAGCATGGCAATGGCTCTTCTTACATAGCAGCCAGGCTCCTGCAGTCATTCTACTATCTTTGGCTGGGCTGTTGTTGTGACTGGCCTCACCAATCTGAACGTTGTCCCACTGAGAAGACCTAAATTTCAACTCCATAGAGACTCAGAGTCTTGTGCTGCTTGGTCATTTTGCTGGCTGTAATGGGGCTTGCTTATTGTTTCCATGGTGCTGGCCCTCAATGCCTGCCTGGGCTGACGGTGGAGTCTGGAGTGCTGTACCATGGCTGAGGGGCTCTGTGTGTAGCACTCAGATGTGTGCACACTCATGACGACACCAAAGGCAGGACAGTCATGCTGTGAGGGGAGGGCTTGTGCACAGTCACAGATAATACCTGGCTTTCCTTTATCTTGTCTATGGAAATCAATAAATCTCACCAACCTCACTGTGCAGCCTGAGAAATTGAGGCACTCTGCAGTAACAGCCAAAAATGCTGTGAGGACTCTAAATCCAGAAGAGCCAGTTAAGAGCAGGGGGTCTTAAAGTCATGCACAGTCAATATTTGCTGTGCCTGCTGCTCTCAGTCCTCAACAGTTCACACTTGGCTGCTGATTATGTTCAGATCTCAGTTTCCCATTCCTCTAAAAAACCTTGGTGTTGTTTTGGTGGATAGAGAGTGTCAAACCCAGGATGTCCCTGTCCTCTGAGGGACCAAGGCAAGCAGCAGCAGCAGCAGCTATTTCCCAGACATCAAAGTTGCCATTGGGTCTGCTCTGTCCTGGTGCACAGCTGTCATGGTCAGCAGGGGTGCCAAACCCTGTGGGGACAATGTGAAGTGGCCATGGGGACTGTTCCACGTCAGCATCCTCAGTTCACTGGGGGTCCTACCACAGTCCTGCAGCTGATGTAGCTTCCTCTGCCAGACACCCTCAGGTTAGAGTGATGGTGTCCAGCAGCATAACCCTATCTTTATCTCCTTCATTTACTTTACTGAAAGAGTGGTCAGGCATTGGAACAGACTGCCCAGGAAAGTGGAGTCACCATCTCTGGAGATGTTAAAAGATGCGTGGACATGGCACTTTGGGACAGAGTTTAGTGACCCTGGTGGTGTTGGTTTGATGGTTGGGCTTGATGATCTTAGGAGTCTCTTCCAACCTTAACAATTCAGTGAGCTTGGCACCCTGCTTTCTGAGGATAAAGGCATGAGGGCATTGTCTCTTTAGTTAAGCTGAGCTTTCTTTGAAAACTCTCAGACTTCTTCCAGTCTTCAAGGATGAGCTCAGAGCAGCAGCAATAGCTGCTTCAGATTGGGCACTGAGGCCCCTAGACCTAGAGAGAGACTGCGCGTTCCTCTCCCGGGGGGGCTGGGAGGACTTTTGGCTTCAGCTCTGCCTGGCCCCAGCTCCCAGCCTTCCTGCTCCCTTTTGTCCTGAAAGCAGGAGGCTGTGGAGAGGCATGCTGGGACTTGTTGGGAACAGGGCTGGAGAAGGGAGCGTGTGAGCTGGAGAGATGGCATGTGATGGGGAGACACGGGAAAGCTGCCCAGTTCAGCCAGGCGAGGCTGGGATAGTGCAGGCGCTGGGTAGCTGGACAGGAGCTCCTTGCTCGCCCCAGCTGTGCAGCGCGAGGGTCGGCTGCTCAGCATCTGCCTGCCTCCTCCAGCTGCAAGCAGCTGGCGCGTCCGTCGGGAACACGCTGAGCTGCACTGGGACCGACCCCGCTTCGGCTCGGCCGGGTCAGCCAGCTCCCTTCAGCTCCTGGCTGTGGGCTGATCCTGCACCCTGAGTCCTCTCCTCCTGGGGTACCCCACAAACAGGGTGCTGGGGTGAACCTCTGCCCTGCTCTCTGCGTGCACAGCACGGGCAGAAGGTGCGACGAACACCAAAGGCAGGCAGCAGGGTTGAGAGTGGGAAATGCCTTCCTCCCTGCCCCTCAAACGCATCAGCCAACCTCCTCCAGCATGTGACAGATGCCCTTTATCTGCTGATATGGGCCATAAAACAATCCAGATCTGTCCATAATCCTGTTAGAGCCTTTGACTCTTGCTCCTGCGACTCCCGGCAGCTCTAATTGCGGATCCCCATGCCGGTGATTAATGACTTGGTTCATCTTCAGCGGCACCAGCGAAGCCTGCTCGCTCCCCGCCACGATTAGTGCAAAGGGGAGATAATAACCCCTGCTAAAAAACCAACAGCACAGAAACGTGGCCTTGGCGTTTCGCCTTCACCTGGCCCTTCTGCATCCCCTCCATCCCCTCACTCCTCTCCCCACCCCAGCCTTTCATCTCGGAGAGCAGGATCCTAATTGCCGCGCGCTCTTAATTCTGCCGCACCGTAACCCATAAATCACTCCGACACGCGGAGCGTTTCCCTGCTCCTCAACAAAAGGAGCAGGATTTTCTCCTCTGCTGCGTGTTTCACAAGTGACTAATTGCATCAAGGCACCTTTGAAGCAATGACTTCATCAATTGCTCATCCTGCAGGCGCGCTGCTGGTCTGATCTGCCTGATCAGGATCCTACATTTATTAGGATTAATTTATTCTCCGATCGTTTTTCTTTCGCCACAGGAAGGCTGAGTGATGTTACTTGCTCAGCTACGTAAGCACGATTTCTTGCCTCATTACTGAGCCTGAGATATTTTTGTTACATGCTGAAACTTCTCCAAATGAGTAATGCTGCATCTCGGGTAGGAGTGCTCCTGGGACACCAGAGAAATCAAGTTATTGCAGGGTACCCACAAGCTGGCTTCAGATCTTTGTGGTCTTCCTGTCTGATCGTGCCCCTCCTCACCCCATTTTTCGTGGGGCACACATTGGTGTGAGTGATCGCGCTTCTTGGGGGGCCAGGAGTGGGTTAGAGTTTGTGTTTGTCCCAGCTAGAGAATCATCCAAACATGGAGGTTCTTGCTCTAGGTTAGCAAATCCTCATGAGGCTGCTGGCAAAGAGGCTGGGTGTGTGGCTGAGCCGGAGGGGTGTGGAAGGGCTGGCTAGTGAACACAAGCTGAGCATCTGCAAGAAGACACTCTGGCTGGTGAGGACAGAGAGCAGTAAACACGGGCAAATTCACACATTGTCTGAGAAGCTGTGGTCAGGCTGTTCTGTAGGAGTAGTGGCTGATAACTGCCAGAAGCCCTTGACTCAGCTGCTAACCTCCCACCCCCAGAAAGACTCCTCTTTTGGGAAGGACAGAGCTTGTTTGCATCCAGGCAGGAATTCAGCCTCGGCTTCTTCCATTTCCTCTGCTCTTCATTCACTGTTGGACCCAGAAGGAGCCTGGGACAGGGGATTTTGCAGCATATCTTACGGGCCAAATGGTTTAAGATGTGGTTTTGGAAAGCTGTAGCAATGCTGGAGAGCCTCACCTGGATGATGTGTAGTGCTGGGATGAGGAGGTGCAGGAGGGAGGATGAGGGAGCCCTGGGTGTGGATGGCTTCTCTCTGTTGTACTGTGAAGGAGTACACCAAGGCCCCCATAACACAGGCTGGGAAAGTGCTCGTTCAGCACCAAGGAGCTTGGGTTTGGCCAGAGACCACGGAGAAGTAGGTGACTGTTTTGGAGAAGCTGGAGAAGGGGCAGCTCTGGAGCTGGGAGTTGTACTGGAGCCCAGAGCTGTACAGTGATGTGCTTGTTTTGCTCTGCCAGCAGCAAGCTGGCAAGACATGGGCAGCTTTGATGGCAGATCAGCTGTGCTGCTGGATGTCCAGCCTCGGGTCATGTCATGTGTGATGGGCTTAGCTGTTAGCGAGTGACGGAGCAGAGACTTGGTCCCTGCCGGTGCTGAGACCTGCCGTTCCACTCTCCCTCTGGCCCCATGGTAGGGGGCTTGGGTTTGGGTGGATGAAGAGGGGTTGCTGCCAAAAGCCCCGTTAAGAAGCAGGGGAGGCTGGTGACTGTGGGTCTTTGCCTACAGAGGGGGCTCCTGCACTGCCCAAGGCTGTCCGGGCTGGGAAGGCAGAAGGGATGCAGCGGCTGCCAGCTGACCTTTCTCAAACAGTTCATGGGTTTCCAGAGCAGCCGAGGTGTCAGCGGTGTAGAGCAGTCACAGCTTCCCAGTCGCTGGAGGAGGAAGGCAGGGGGCACTCGAAAGGGGAGGAAAAGGCTCTGTCCTGCAATGGTGGAAACCTTGCAACCTATTAACCGTTTGCTCAGCGGAGAGTGGAGCAGACAAGGAGCTGCTTTTCTCCCGTGCCCTGCTCGTCCACCTTCTTGCCCTTCTCTCCTCTGCCCCTGCCTGCCTTTCCTTCCCAGCTCCCGCCGAAGCAGGGCTCAGGACATTGTGGATGTAGGTGAAAAATGAGCCCTGCCCCACCAAGCTGAGCAGCCCTAAGCTGAGCAGCATAGCGGAAAGCAAAGCGTGTCTCTGCACCCAGCAGTCCCTGTGCTTGTGTCTCCATGCAGAGCCCTCTGCTTTGACAAAGCCTCTGCAATCAGACTTAATTAGTAGACAGGCACCCACAGAATAAAACCTTTTCCAGCCCATTTCTAACCAGGGTGCTGAGGGTTGCCAGATACCTTTGCTTGCTGAGAGCGCATTTGTCTCAAGCAAAGGGCTGAATTGCTCCACGGCAGCCTAAAATCAAGACTCTTTTCCTCACGGCTGACAAAGCCTGGGAGTAAATTAGCAGGCAGAGTCTGTGAAAGGAAATGTTTCCTTAAACGTTTCCATAAAAGCTAATTGGCCTGTAAGAGCCACGTACCTGTGGGCTCACTGCCTCCCGGGGTTCAGGGCTCAGGGAATCTATTCCTGGCTCGGCTCATAATTTGCAGAGTGACTTTGAGCAGGTCATTTCAGTTCTTGGTGCCTTGGTTTCCCTCTCTCTGAAACGAGAATGCTCCCTTTCCAGAGCACTGCTGAGGTTTAAGTACTAAAATTTTATTACTCCATTGAAGATCCTTGGCAAAGGGATGTTATGCAGATAGAAGGTTAATGATGATGATAGGGAGAGAATAAAAGAAGAAATTGCTGTTTTATTTTTATTTTGTTCTTTAAATGATGTTTAATAGCCAGTTTTCAATTCAGGAATAAAACCCAGTCCTCTGTGACCACCAAATTATCCCACAAATGCTGTTCAGCATGCTCTTAGAGCTTGCAGAGAAAGGGAGGAGCCTGCCCCTTCTCTCTGCTCTTAGGAGCGAAATGCCTCTGAAGCAGCTGATCTTGTGTGAGAGGTTTTCTTTTCCCAATTAGGAAGCTTGTCTTGAATCGTGAATAATTAAGAGAGCACTTCCCAAGAGTCCTCCACCCAGTGCCATGTGTCTGTTAGGAGCTGGTGGTCCCTCTGGGGGTGGCAGCCCCACTGTGTCAGGTAGGATGTGTGTTGCAGCAACTCCTTGCCCCATGTCTGAGCAGATGAAGGGGGATGGAGGGACCTGCTTGAGCACAGCTGGGAAGTCAGACAGACAGACAGGACAGAGCTCCAGATCTGCCCGAGAGAACTGGAGGTTGAACCAAGCCATTACCCTCACAAATTAACACTCTGCCTTTCCAGAAGAATCTCTAGGCAAGCATGTACCACTGTGGTGAAGACCTGGAGAGCAAAGGTGCCCCTTCCAGAATAAGAGCCTGTTAGTGTTTGCAACGGCGCTGGGGGATGGGAGGGATGCCCACAGGCTGAGTGCCCACCCAGATCCTCTCTGGCCCCAGAGCCCTGCCCATGGCCTGCCCCAGCAGCTTCGCTGGCCACCCCAGTTTGTCATCCTCACCACATCCACCATGGGCTGGAAATGTGAACCACAGTGAAACTGAGCGCAGTCTGCGGCCTGCTGCCTGCTTGTTTGTTTCTGTTCTCATTTGTTTTGTTCACAAACAGTAGCTACGTCGAGAATGCCATGTTCATCACCCCCAAACTGTTACAAAAGTTAAGGTCAAATTCATGGGATAGTTTTGGCCAGGGAAAAGAGCAATGTGGACAAGTTGGTCCCTGGTGGGTGAAGCGCGTGGGGGCTGGAGGATGCTGTCTCCTCTCTTTCCGCTGGTTGTGGGTGAGGTTTCCTGTCTGGGTGGCAATGTCCAGCCGTGGGGTAGAGGCTAAGTTTGTGAGAATCCACTCTTGGTGCTTGAGCTCTCTTTTTCTTCCTGCTGAATTCCACTTTGGAGAAGTAGTTGGCGAGATGCGGTTTGTTAGGGGAAGTTAGGGCAGCTGGAGAGGGAAGCAGGGGGAAAAGCTTTTGGGCACACAGTCTGCTTGTAGTCACCAGCTAGACCCTTCACTGTCTCCCTACCCTCCTCACTGTCCAGTGGCTCATTTGAGAGGTGCAAGACCTCTGCCCATTTTGCCTGTCTCCTCACATACTATCCTACCCCTCTGGCTGTCCACACTACCTTCCTCTGATCTGTCCTTCTGCAAGTCCCCATCACCTCCTGTCAAGCTTGTTGTCCTGTTTCCTTTCTGCACAAAAATCCCACCCCACAGCCTATATTCAACCACAAAGTCTCAATGTATGACTTTTTTCCTTTGTTTTTGACCTCTTGAATATCTCTGAGGTTCTTTGCAGCACTTCAGATTTCATTGTCTGTGTAACAGGCTTCTAAACAAGGAACAGTGTGGCCAGCAGGACAAGGGAGGTTATTCTTCTCCTGTACTCAACATTGCTCAGGCCACATCTTGAATACTGTGTCCAGTTCTGGGCCCCTCAATTTAAGAAAGATACTGAGGTGCTTGAACATGTCCAGAGAAAGGCACCAAGGCTGTTGAGAGGCTGGAGCACAGCCCTGTGAGGAGAGGCTGAGAGAGCTGGGGGTGTGCAGCCTGCAGAAGAGAAGGCTCAGGGCAGAGCTCATTGCTGTCTACAACTACCTGAAGGGAGGCTGTAGCCAGGTGGGGTTGGGCTCTTCTGCCAGGCAACCAGCAACAGAAGAAGGGGACACAGTGTGAAGTTGTGCCAGGGGAGGTCTAGGCTGGATGTTAGGAGGAAGTTGTTGGCAGAGAGAGTGATTGGCATTGGAATGGGCTGCCCAGGGAGGTGGTGGAGTCGCCCTCCTGACAGGTGTTCAAGCCAAGCCTGAATGAGGCACTTAGTGCCATGGTCTGGTTAATTGGACAGGGCTGGGTGCTGGGTTGGACTGGATGATCTTGGAGGTCTCTTCCAACCTGATTGATTCTATGATCCTTGCACAGTCTCCATCCCCTCATCACATTCACTCAAAGCTCTTCTCAATCTCTTCTGAGTACAGACAGCTGTTTTTCTCCTCATCCCCATGCACCTCTGTCTCATTTCTCTCTCTCCCCCCCTGGATTTTCTCTGCCACTTCAATAGATATGGTCACAGTGAATTTGTTGAAGACATGGGTTCATCTGGGTTTGCCATCTGTGCCTGGACAGAGCCATTGTGGGACTGTGGTGATGACAGTAGTTGATGGAATAGCTGAAGTTGGAGAAGACCAGTAGGGATCATCAAACTGACTCACTGAAGCAGGAGCTGTCTGCTCACAGGTGTGTGTATGCAGCCTCTCCCAACCATACCCTTATCTGTCTCAGGACCTTGAAGTGCTCCTGCAGGATGAAGTGATTGAATAACATTGCCCAGCAAATGGTCACTTTGCATGAGTAAAACTCAGCATTGTAAAGAGGAGGAGCTTGTTCTGCTTCTCAACTGAAGAAGCACTTTGTGAGATGTTGCCATAAGAGCTGTTTGAGTGTTGTGTTTGTGTAATGGATGAGGAAGCACTGGGAATGTCTGGAGAGGACATCCCTCAAGGTATGACTTTACATCCTGCAACCTTCCTTGCCTTGTGGCTTGCCATTCACTCAGTGCTTCTTCATAGCAGAACTAAACCCAGCCCTTTTGTGACCTTAAGTGATTGCTATAGGATTTCTTTTATTTGTGGACCTTGGCTTGGCCTTCTGCCGCTATTTGTCTCTCCTGAAATAAGAAAGGATTCTGCTCTTTCAATTCCTGCATCCAGTTTGGAGGGGGGGTCGGGTATTACCGATCGGGGTCAGTAAATAGCTCATCTGACTTCATAATACTTAGCATTTAGATAGTGCTTTCCACTGCCAGAGCCCTTTGCAAACTCCCAGCAATCCTCCCAGCACCCTTCCAGTTAGGTAAGTATTAACTAATCCCAAACAAATAGATTTCGGTGTGGAACTAATGTAGAGAATGCAGAAGAGTAATTGAAGCTTTCAAAGAAAACTAGTGGGTAATCTTGCAACAAAATTAGAGGAAAAGGGCAGGGAGAAGGGAAAAAAGCCCAAGTTATTCAATGTGAAAGTTAAATCAGACCTGAGCATATTGTTAATTTGCATTTCAAGTAGCCAGTTTGGCTGCAAATGTGACAACTACTTAGTGTAAGTCCTGCCATTTGGAGGTCTGAAATACATTAAAGCTTCAATAGGATGCAAAATAATTGAATTGAAAGTGCCCTCAATGTTCAGCTTCTCCATGTAGGGCTTTTTTTCACCTTGCAGACAGTATAGAATTCCCTGTTTTCTGTGTGTTTATATCTAACAACTCTAAGTGTTGGTTCCCTAATTTCATTCTGCCTCTTATCTCCGATGACTGAGAAGTGAAGGAGGTTTACACACCCTCACTAGCAGCTTCATCAAAATGTCTTGCCATTGGTGTGTCTTGGCTCATTTTCCTTCTATCTCTGATTGAACAGTTGCATTTGGTCAGCAACAGAACTCACAGAGTGGTTGGGGTTGGAAAGGATCTCCAAAGTTCATCTAGTCCAATCCCCTCTGCAGTCAACAGAGGCATCCTCTACTAGATCAAGTTGCTCAGAGCTTTGTAGAGGCTGACCTTGAATATCTCCAGGGATGAGGCCTCAGCTACCTCCATGGGCAACTTGTTCCAGTGTTCCACCACCCTCATGATAAAGAACTTGTTCCTAACTTGCAATCTAAATCTACTCTTCTCTGATTTCAGACCATTGCCCCTCAACCTGTCACTGCAGGCCTGTGTAAACAGCTCCTCTGCAGCCCTCTTGCCTTGCCCACTGGCCCAGGTCCCTGCCACAGAACCAGCAGCCACAGTGGTGGTGCATGCCAAAGCCCCACGTGTGCCCGCTTTGCTGGCTGGGGTTGAAGGCAGCTTGGGTTGAGGTGACAGCCATGACAATGCTCAGGGGTGACTCTGGATGACAGCTGGCAAGGCCACAAGCAGGGCAGGGCAGAACCGAGGTGTGATGGGGTGTTCCTGGCACAGGAGATGACTTAGACCTGTGTGCAGGGCAGAGGGGGTGGAGGGGCTGGGAGTCCTGACTGGGGTGTCTTAGGGGTGAAGACTAAGAGTGGGACAAGCTGTGAGCCCAGCCAGGCTAATCTATGTTAGCAGAATTCAGAGGGTGCTCTCCAGGAGCTTTTCTCTCTTACACTCACCCAAATCCCAAGTCCACTGCTCCCTGCCCCAGGTGTTTCTAAGCAGTTGTGCATTTTCCTCAGACTTCTCTTTCTCTCCACCCTCAGCTCCAGGTTTTGAGTAAAGAATTGTGCCTGTGGAGCACCAAGCATGACCATTTATTGCAGAGGTCAGGCTCAGGGGAGGCAGGAGGGAGCATATCCCTCCCTCCCTCCCTCATGCTCCCCGCCCTCCCCTCTGCTCCTTGTACCCCTCTGCTGAGAACTTCTCAAGAAGAAAGAATAATACCAGGTTGGCAGGTCTATTCACACGGTGTAAAATTGAATTAGTGGAGGTATGTGAGGAACATGGCTCAATTTCCATGGGGATGAGGAGATCTTTATCACCACCCCCCAGGATTATCCCGTGCAGCACAAAGCTGCTTTTGGCACTGGTGGGTGGGCATCCCCCCAGCAGCCTGGTCAGGGTAAAATCGAGGTGACGTCTGAGCTGGGCTGGCCTCGCTGGGCTGGGGAAGGGAAAGAGGAGAACTGAGCTTAGGGGGAGCTGAGGTGAACATCTGCAAAGGTGCAGGCTGGAGATGGGACAAGCAATAGGAGCCACGAGTTTACATGCACCTCTTCCCCCCAACATTGTTTTCTGTCCCTTCTCCTTTGACAAAGTTCAGCACCTTTGACAAACCTGCGGGGTTTGAGGAGGTGCTGAGCTGTGCTGGGGCCAGAAGGGACGGCAGCAGTGGAAGGCAATTGGAGGAGGCTGCATCCTAATCCCCACAACAACAGCCACCCCTTCTCTCTGTGCTGCTGCTGAGCTCCACCTCCCCCTGCTTTCAGTGACAGCTGAGGAGATGCCCAGGACAGAACCTGCAGAGATGTTGGCCCTGTTCCAAAGGGATTATCATCTCTCTGTCCCAGAAAAGTCCCTGCAGCCCGTCCAAAAGCTTATCCAGACCAGCTCACCCCAATCAAACCTCAGGGAAGGGCTGAGGCTCAGCCTGAGCATGGTTGCAGTGCCACAGGAGAGATGTGACGGTGGAGCAGTGGAACAGCAACCGCAGCTTGCTGGGCTGGTGGGCTCCACGTTCACAAAGTGCAGGACGGGAAGGGCAGGCGAGAGGGAAGAGCCCTGTCTGCACACACGCCCCTGTGCAGCCCAGCCAAGCTCGGGGGCCGGGAGCAAGAGGCCTCTTTGCTTCCTCCCTCTCCACCCTGGAGAGACGTGGCTGGGTGGAGGTCTGGCCAAAACCTCACATCCTCTGGCTTGCCAGCACAGCTGAGCCGGGGCAACTGGTACCTAGCACCAGTACAGTTCTGGCACTCCAGCAGGGAGAAGCAGTGTGCATCCCTGCGGTGCCATGAGGAGAAAGTCCTGGAGTGTATGGGATGGGTGTGCTGTGGCTTTGGGGTGTACAGGGCAGGGCTTAAAGCAGGGTCCCACAGTGTCAGGTGAGAAAGTATCTTCTCCCTGCATGGCCAGCATGGGAAACGGTACAGAGAGGGGCTGCTGGGGCAGAGGAGCACGCAGAAAGATGAGCAGGGAGTCATGGGCACTCAGTACAGCATCGCCCAGGAAAGCAAGCCCAGCCAGGGGTTGAGCAGCAGTGGGGTCCTGTGTGGGCAGCTGATGGAAGAGCTGCCCAGGACATTGGTCCTTGCTCCTCCACCAGCCAGATCTGCCACTCACAGTCTCTTTCCCACCTCGGAGCGATTTGTCCTCAGGTTCCTGCAGGAGGGCAGTGGCCCAGTTCTCATGAGCAGCCCTGCCAGATCTGCTCGCCGAGACCTGCCCAACCCAGGCTGGGAAAACCAGGCCCAAAATACCATGCGATGAGCAGATGTTCCCTTTGGGCTGCAGCCCATCCCGAGCAGTGCAGGCCAGGCTCCATCAGCGCTGACCCACGCGCTGTGCGCTCCCAAGCCTCATGTTTGTAATTGCTGCCTTTAGGTGTGACCATCTGAAAAGTTACAGTCCTTATTTTCCAGAGACTGGGGCACAATCTCTGTGGCTGGGACCCTTCTTAATTGAGCCTGGCCCCTTAGGGCCTCTTCGACACCTCTCTCATTCCCTGAAATTGCGATCAAGGGCTCTAAATAGTAGTGGTTTCTACTTTTACAGTGAGGAGCTGCTCCCTTTCCAGTGTGTGCAGCTGCTGGTAACCATATGCTGCTCCTATATGGCACCCATGTGCAAGGAGCATGTAAAACTTGACAGCCAGCATCCTTCAAAATAGGTGGGAGGTCTAAAAAGGGGCATCTGGGGAGCGGCTGGGCGTGCTCTGCCATGGCACTTCACTCTGAAAGGGTCCTTCAGCCAGATGGGCTTGCAGTAGGTTGGTTTGGCACTGCCCAGTGTGGGATGGGTGCTGGGGGAAGGCAGAGCAGGATGCTCAGTGGTTTGTGTAGCACTGTGGCCTCCATCACCACCAGACCCACAAACACTGCTGCCTTTGGGTACTGCTGCTTGCTCCCAGTCCACATCTAAAGCATCCCCTACATCGCACATCATCGCAGGAGCCCTTTATGATGCCAGCACAGTGGCTCAGGTAGTGAAATACACTTCAGTTTCCAGACTAAAAAGGGTTAAATCGCCACTGTGCATGGGCATGGTGCAACTGCCCTGGGGCCCCTCAGTGCTGAGCTGGGCAGGATGGGGAGCACAGCAGCTGCCCAGCCACCAGTGCCAGCTCAGCCCCTTGGCATTTGCCCACCACACGCCTTCGCTCGTGGCAGCAAGCAGAGCCCACAGCCTTCTTGCTTGTTTGATTTCCTCCTGTAACCAGCCTGTTTATTGTTCTGAAAAGGTTAAATTGGTCAGGGGGAAAAAAAATAGGAGAGATTTTTTTTTTCTTCCCCTTTCTAATGGGAGTCTGGGGACCTTTTCCCTGCTGACGTCAGAGTCATATCCAATAGCCTTTGCAGTGAGGCCTGATTTGCAAAGGACACCCTGGGGAAAAGCAAAAATCTTGGTGAAAACTTTAAAAAGAAAAAGCACCCTTTGAGACGATTTTCTGCTCCTTTTATGTCCTGATTTCACCTTCTAATTACTGATTCCTCCTTTCTCTCTTTTTTTTCCGCCCCCCAGCTGAGGGAAGGCAGGAGGGGAGTGGGTTCGCAGCCCCCCGTCCACGCACACGCTCCCCGTTGCTCCCTGTGCTTGGCTGTCCCCCCCAGCTGCCATGCAAGGAGAAGCCAAGCCCAAGCAGCTGGGCTGCTGCGTCCTTCCTTGGCTGGGAAGCTGAGGGGGCCCCGTCTGGGTCGCTGTGTGCTCAGGCAGCCCCAGCCCTGCCATTCTCCAGCCTTGCCTCGCCTTGCAGGCACACCAGCATGGTGCCCACTGGGCAGCGGTGCAGCATCAGCTGCTTCTCACCATCCCTCAGGTCCTGGAGGGCATGAGAGTCCATTGCCTCCTCCTTCCCTCCCTCCCCAAGGCAGGTAGGCAGGAAGAGGCAGTGGCAATGTGGAGTTGCAGCCCTGCCTGTGTCTCTGCAGGCTTTCAGAGCAAGACCATCTCCTGTGTGATACCCAAGCAATGTCCTGCAGCCCCCCACAGCGGGACCAGCAAGGGTGTAGGTGGCAGGGGCATAGTTTCAGCTTGAGGAATTAATTTTAGGTTATGAATGCCACTCTGGGGAAAGATGCCAGGACATCTCAGCTGGAAGCTGATGTCCCCTGTTTACAGCATGACTGCAGGAGATGCCCAGGCTCATTGGGCATTGCTGAGGGGTCAAGGTTGGAGGTGGCATTTCTAAGATGCTCTTTGCTGGGCTGCTGTGGGCATCATGGCTCCCTTGGAGCCACAACCCACATCTGGCTGTGGCCATGGTCAGGAATTTGATGCAATGCTCTTAATTAGCACCCCAGCACAAACAGTGATTTGTAATCCCATGTGCCTGGGCTGGCCTGAACTCTTTCCCTAGGGCTGAAGGGGTCCTTTATGCAGCTGAGTCATTTGGTACCCTCTGGGTGATGTTAAGAGATCATCCACTAAGAGAGTGTTCTGTTAAGAGAGTAGAAGCATCTTACATTTACCATTAAAACTTCCTCCCTTGCCCATTCTGTCCAGAGATGGAGGATCTCAGCAGCCTTGTGGCACTGGAGCTGCTCTCCCAACCTCTGCTTGCCATTGCCTGGGTGGTGAGGATGAGCAGTAACCCTCTAGCCCTCAGCACTGTGGCCTGAGGTTGCTCATCATCCCTTCTGGATGAGTAAGGGAGGCTGGGATGCATGAATGCACACAGGTTTCCTGGGCATGTTTCTGTGGTGGTTTTTCTGGGTGGCTTGTTTGCTGATTTTGGGGACGTTGAGAGGAAAGTGAATCTCATCCTTGTTATAGCTGGACTTTGAAGAGGTTTGCTGGGCTCAGAGCTTGCTTGTTTGGAGAATGCTGGCCAGATGGTGATGGCATTTGATTGTTCTCCTATGTCCTGGATGCAAAGCTCATCTGCTTCCCCCATATGATGAAGTGTCTGTATTGAAGGTGGGGAGGGTGCAGCTGCCATGGGGTCTCACCTGCAAGCTGCAGTGGCTGCTTCCTCAGAGAAGAGGGACAGAGCAGTGTATCTGAGTCCAACAAAACCCCTGGAATTCAAACAGTACAAACTGCCTAGAAGCTTAGTTCTGGCTCCAATCTTCATGGCCATTCTCTTGCTAAGGAGCTGAATCTTTTTCTGGTCCAAATACACCCAAACTTGGAGCAAGCAGAACTTCTGCTCTGGCTCCTAAGCCAAGCTTTGCAGATTCAATCTCTCTTCTTCTTGCTTGTGCTTTGCTCTGGGCATGTTTCAGCACCGAGTAGATCTACATCCAACAGCCATGCCTTCCATATCCCCCTCAAAGCTTTTTTCTGTCCCCCAGCAATTGAACCACTTGGTTTTTGTATGCTGAGCACAATTTAACTCCTTGGCTCTGCTCTGGTGTGCAGAACCCTGGGCACAGCAAGCTGCAGGACAAGGTCCCTGGGTGTCTGTCTGCACAGAGACTGCTGCAGGGGGATCTCATTGATGAAATTAGTGGGACTTGCTATGAGCTCCATTAATTAGCATCTTCAACACGAGGAGGAACTTCTTTACTGTAAGGGTCACAGAGCACTGGAATGGGCTTCCCAGAGAGGTTGTGGAGTCTCCTTCTCTGGAGACTTCCAAGGCCTGCCTGGATGTGTTCCTTCATGATCTGTGTTAGATAGTGTTGTCCTGCTGTGGCAGGGGGCTTGGACTCCATGATCTCCTTGGATCCCTTCCAGCCCCTAATACCCTGTGATCCTGGGAGTGTGGGCCACAACCATGAACTTAACCAGCTGCAGGCAGCATTGGTTTGACAAACCTGTTTGTCCCTCTGCTGAGTGCTGGGAATGGTGAAATCCTGCTGAGAAAAGGATTCTCCTGGAAAAATAAATCCCTCTGTGCCCTGATTTTGGGAGGGTCTGTATGAAGGGGTCTGCATGTGGAGCATTTTTAGTATCCACCACTCACTGCAATGCAGACCAAAAAAAAACCTACAGTAAAACAGATACTGTGCAGGGTGGGAAGAGGCTTCACAGGGCACAGAGGACAGGGCTTTGTGATGAGATGGAAAAGCTCAGACTCTCATGTGTCTATCTTTGGGTAAGATTTCTTTCAGCAGTCTTTGGAGTGATTGAATTAAATTACTGGCTGAGGGTAGGCATATGGTGGTGAAGGACACAGAAGTGATTTCTGCGTCTTTCAAGCTATGTATGTGCAGTTCTAAGGATGCTTCTTAGAAGGAGGTCAGGTAGCTGTGGCCCAAGAGCATGACCTGTGGGGAAGGGGACAGTGGGGAAGAGCAGTGAAGCCCTGTAATGGCTTTGACATGCGCCACACTGTGCTTTGCCAGGGCAGCAGCTTGTGGCAGGCCTGGGGACAACTTTGTTTGGACAAGGGACCTGAGGGCTACTGTGACACAGAGAGGGGAAGTATCAGCACTATGAGTCATGGCACCAGCCCCCTGGCACCAAAATGCTCTCTGTGACATCCTCCAGCTCCCAGAAGTGCAGCCTGACCCAAACTGCAGCCACCTTCTTGGCCAAGAAAAACATCCTGACTGCCACTGCAGTTGAGCAAGAGGTTAGAGGGGGCAAGCATGACTATGTGCCACAGCTGTGTGTGGCAAGGGGGTCCCAGTGATGCCTCATGTGGGACAGCAACCCTGTCCTCTCTGGAAACCTGTTGTCCAGCCAAGCTTCTCTTCCAACAGCCACGATGCATTGGGAAGGTTGGGAGCACCCTTTACCTGCCCTTCCTCATTTTCCCTCCCTTCTTCTTTCTTCCTCTTCCCCTGCCTCATCATTTTCTGCTGCTCCTTCTCACTTTGGAGTTACCTTCAGCAAACACCACTGCGTCCTACCCAAGCCAGGCAAAAAAGCAGCTCTGGCCCCGTGGCCAAATGTAGGCTTAGAGGCACAGCACAGACACAGCTCCATTAAGCCAGGCTGAGCCTTACGGGAATCGCTCCTGGCCTGGGCTTGAAAAACAAATATAGCACGTTGGTTTGCTTTGGCTGGGCCAGGAGGGTCACACAGGGACACAGGTTTGCTGTTCTGATGGGAGGCAAGGTCCAAAGAGCAGTGTAATAGGCTGGAAAGCCCTGGAAATGGTATGTCATTATTTACATGTCAGGGATGGAGCCAGCAGAGGCTGAGGATGGGCTTGTAGGAACACTCTGCATTTGCACTTGTGCTCATCACGTGTGGCAGAGATGCAGGACGTCTCACAGGCTGCTGGGGTCCCAGCCACATGTTCAACCACTGCAGGCCCTGCAGGGCAGGGATGGGTGAAAGCCCAACTGTGTCCTGCACAGGGCAGGCAGTGCCTCATCCATCCGAGTTCACACCGCTCCTCTGCACCCTCCTTGCCGTCTCAAAGCGCAGCAGCTCCGCGCTGAGTTGAGGCATCCAAGGGCTTGCTGGGTTTTAGCAGAGGTTTGACCATCATGAGGCTGTCCTGGATGCTTCTCCTAGGAGCCTTGGGTCCAGTAAGGTGCAGAGGTGCTGACTGCAGTGATTCAGTCCATGAAACATTCTGAGCTGCATCACTGAGGGGCTTTACTCTGCCCTTTGCCACACAACCTGGGCAATGTGACTTTCCTCCCAGTTTTGCTCCATCTAAACTGTTTAAATTGCCAGTTCTTTGGGTTAGGAATTATTCATCCATAAAGCATCCAGCATGTGTTGGTTATTATTTGGGTCTGTTATTATGAGTCAAATAGGCAGTAATAATTTATGCTGGAGCTGGAACCGACCTTTGTACACCAGGGAAACCAACCTGAAGAGGGAAAACAGTGACGACATCCCCTGTGTTTACTGACATTTTGGCTTTTTACTGGCATGTTTTCAAACACCAAAGGCAGGCAGTAAGTGGATTCTTTATAAGTACACATAGATATAGCATACAAGCACGCAAGGGTCGGTCCTGCACCTTTGTTGTGCACGTATATGTGTGTTTAGATCCATATTAAACCCAAAAAACCCCACACCAAAACAATAATGCAGGCATCAGGTTAGCAAAATTAATATCCAAATGATTTTCTCTTTGCGTGCTTGCTGTTTATGACCAGAGCATGACTTCCTTTGCTTTCATAACCCAGCATTTCACTGAAAAACAACAAAACAAACCAAAAAAGCCATAAAGCTGGGTTTTATATATGAAAAAACTTCCCATATCATCTGAAGCTTGTGCTAGACTAAGGGGGGGGGAGGGCAAGGAGGGGAGAAAGTGAGAAAAAAAAATGCCTTAAAGTTAATTTAGCGTTTTTATGGCTGTGTTTGAGGCAGGGAGGGGAGAGAAATATGGACTAGTACCAAGATTTAGTCTTTGATTTTATTTCTTCTCTTTACACCTCCTTCTTGGTCATTTCAGTGCCCCATCCAGGAGGTGGGCATCGACGTGCCTATGGGCACGCAGGCGTGCACACACAATCTCTCTCCTCTCTTTCATGCTCACATCCAACCCAGCCCATGCAGACAGCTCTTCGACTGTTCAGTCATCACCTTATAAATAGCTTTTCCTTCCCCTGCTCAGCCAAGTGCATAATGCAGAGAGCTATACCCAGCCCTCCTTGGATTCTGGCTGCAGGTTTGCTGCTGACCCATTGTGGGGAGTTGAAGCTGTTTCTTTGCCCTTTAGATCCTCATTCATCCTTTGATTTGCTGTTTCGGGATTGGGAATTGTTCAGGACAGGGATCGTGTCTGCATGCCCAGCACAACCAGGTATTAAATAAACCCAGAGAGGGGCTGAGTGTTCCTTCTGAAGGGAAAAGAGGTGTGTGTGCATATATAGATGTATATGGATGCACAGTATGCATGTATTTAATGATGACCAAAGGGAACAGTTCACCTCCTTTCCCTCCTAGAATCACTGGAAATATTCCATTACATCAAACCTGCTCTTTACAGCCCCTTACCTCCCCTCCCTGCCCCCTCAGCAAACCCACTTAGGGTTAATTTTAGAGGGGTTGTTGTGTGAAAGGGATTTTTTTTTCTCTTCCTGACCTTTAAAAAAAGTTAATATCTTTAACCACTGATGATTGCCTTTTAAAAAGTCACTTTGAAAGCTGAAGTTGCATTGTTGCGTGCCAGAAATGTCATGATGGGGCAGGTTCAACACTATCAGAGGTGTTGCCTCACAATTGTTTCTCCAGCCTAAGATTTCTTTGACCTGAATGCCTGCTTCTAAACCTGTCATTTTTAGCCAAGAGGACTTTGTTTGCTGGACAACTGGTTTTGACCTAGTATTCCTAACCAGGCCTGCTCATAACTGCAGCCTGGCCTCTTGGGAGATCCTACACTTCACTAGGGGTGGCCCAAGCCTTTCACTGCAGGCAGTGGCAGCTATTTTGGGACCCTTTGCATTCTCCACTGAAACTGCAAAGGTGGTTATGGGAGTCTCTTGGGCTTTGTAGAATAATAGAATCAAGCAAGATCATCCACTCTAACCTAGCACCCAGCCCTGGCCAATCAACCAGACCATGGCACTAAGTGCCTCATCCAGGCTTTGCTTGAATGCCTCCAGGCATGGCCACTCCACCACCTCCCTGGCCAGCCCATTCCAATGTCAACAACTTCCTCCTAACATCCAGCCTAGACCTCCCCTGCTACAGCTTGAGACTGTGTCCCCTTCTTCTGTTGCTGGTTGCCTGGCAGAAGAGCCCAACCCCACCTGGCTACAGCCTCCCTTCAGGTAGTTGTAGACAGCAATGAGGTCTGCCCTGAGCCTCCTCTTCTGCAGGCTACACACCCCCAGCTCCCTCAGCCTCTCCTCACAGGGCTGTGCTCCAGACCCCTCACCAGCTTTGTCGCCCTTCTCTGGATACCTTCCAGATCTGCTTGGACAGATCTCCTGGACAGATCCCACCACCTGCTCTCCACATGGAGCTTGCCTGCGCTGTGCTTTTCAGTTGGAGGCAGATGTGGGTCAAACACCAGCAAGAGCTGGTGGCCCCTCAGCACAAACTGGAAGCCTCCCATACACTGTGCTAGGCACAAGCACTTGTGTGCAGGTACACACTTGGAGCCTCAATTTCTTGTTCTGTGTTTTCACAAGGCCTTAGCTTCCTCCCTCAGGTCAGCCAAGAACATGTCCTTCTCCTTCTGCACCGCAGCTCCCCGTTGGCTTGGCTCACCAGAGGGTTTTCGTGTTTGCTCCTGTGGTCTCTCAAGACAAAAGGGTTGGGATTTCTCCAAGCCTGGGATGCTTTTGTTTTGTTTTGCTGTCCTTTGGGGTGTTTTGGGGTTGGTTTGTTGTTTGTTGGGAGTTTTTAAGCGTTGTCTTTGCAAGGTGAGCCCCTCCAGCTGCCATGGCGTGCTGGCAGCCCTTTCACCCATTCCTCATGCAGAAACCTCAACGTCCCTCCCTGGGTGTCTGGAAGCTGCAGGAGCCCCTCTTGGCTTGCCTGAACCTTGTATGGTGAACGTGCTCGGAAATAGCTCCAGCAGCACCTTTCTTAAATCATGTGTATTACATGCAGCCTCGACGTTCGTTGGGAGGCCACTGGAATGGCTGGGAGGGATTTACCAGGTCCAAATTCACTTGACAGAAAAACAAAATTCCAGCATAATCTTAACCAGCTGTGGTGGGAGAGTGAAAGAGAGAGAGAGGCAAGGAGGAGAGCTCGGTGTGTGTGGGGAGCACGGGAGGGGAGGTGGGAGAGAGGTGCTGCTGCAAGCAGCAGTTGGGCCAGAAGGAGCTCTGAGAGGCCACTGACTCATGGGTTGGTGGTGATGGGGGCTTGGGTGTCTGCACTTCTCCATGGTGGCCATGAGGATGATTAAGGGACTGGAGCATCTCTTTTGCTAGAAGTGGCTTAGAGACCTGGGGGTCTTTAGCTTGGAAAATAACAGACTGAGAGGAGATCTTATAAGTGCTGATCAGTATCTGAAGAGTGGAGGTCATGAGGATTGGGTTGGATTCTTTCTAGGGGTGGCCAGTGATGGGGCAAGGGGAATAGGTACAAACTAGAACAGAGGAGATTTCACTTGAATTTAAGGAGAAACTTCTTTGCTGTGAGGGTGGCAGAGCACTGGACCAGGCTGGCCAGAGAGGTTGTGGAGTCTCCTTCTCTGGAGATTTCAAACCCCACATGGACATATTCCTATGCAACCAGATCTACGCAAACCTACCTTAGCAGAGTGGCTGGAGGAGATGATCTTCCAGAGGTTTCATCCAACTCCCACCATTCTATGATTCTATGTCTGTGTGACCTCTTCACTGTTGTAGGAGATGGTGCTGGTGCCAGTGAGTCAATGCTTGGGTATTTTGTCCTGCTAAACCCTTCTGGCATTGCCACTGGTGACAAGTGAAGTGGGGATGCACTTTTCCCCAGCAGACAGGACGAATCCATACCACCATCATATCATCTTTGGTACCAGAGTGGTAGCAAAAGATGGCCTGGAAAAAAAAAAAACAGTTGATGTTTGAAAAGAGAAAAAAATCAAAGGTGTCAAGAGAAAAAGAGCTGCATGAAATCAATACCTAGCTCTTATCTTTGTTTCCATTGGTATTAGAGTTGCAGGAGGAGTTTGCCCTCCCGAGGCATATGGCAAACAAACAGAACTAGTTTCAGCATGATTTTAATCTTAGATTTCATTTAAATAATGGAAATATATATTTTTATAGTGCAATAATAAATTCTGTCCATGTGTAAGTTGCCTGCATTTTGTAGGTCTAACTGGAACAACACAGTTTTTTGAAGCAGATAAGGGCTACTTTGAAGTCTGACTGTGTGAGAATGCACATCCATGGCTTCAAAAGTTGGAGAATTTGCAATGAGATATTTTTATTTTCAATACTCTGGAATCTTTAAAGCCATTTTTTATGATGTTTTGTTATGGCTCCCATCCCTACTTTCGTTTTAGGCTGTGTGTACCACACGAGTCAAGCAGAGAATTGCAGAATCGTTTTGGTTGGAAAAGAAAGTTAAGATCATTGAGCCCAACCATTCTCTAACTCTACCAAGTCTGCTGCTAAGCCATGCAGCACTACAGGCTGGGGACAGAGTGGCTGAGAGCAGCTAGGAAAAAAGGGACCTGGGGGTGCTGGTGGATAGTAGCTGAACATGAGCCAACAGTGTGCCCAGGTGGCCAAGAGAGCCAATGGCATCCTGGCCTGGATCAGGAGCAGTGTGGCCAGCAGGACAAGGGAGGTTATTCTTCCCCTGTGCTCAGCACTGGTCAGGCCACACCTTGAGTGCTGTGTCCAGTTCTGGGCTCCTCAATTCAAGAGAGATACTGAGGTGCTGGAAGGTGTCCAGAGAAGGGCAACAAAGCTGGTGAGGGGCCTGGAGCACAACCCTGTGAGGAGAGGCTGAGGGAGCTGGGGGTGTGCAGCCTGGAGAAGAGAAGGCTCAGGGCAGTCCTCATTGCTGTCTATAACTACCTGAGGGAGGCTCTAGCCAGGTGAGGTTGGTCTCTTCTGCCAGGCACCCGAAGACAGAACAAGAGGACAAAACCTCAGGCTGCACCAAGGCAGGTTCAGGCTGGATGTTAGGAGGAAGTTGTTGTCAGAGAGAGTGATTGGCATTGGAATGGGCTGCCCAGGGAGGTGGTGGAGTCGCCATCCCTGGAGGTGTTGAAGCCAAGCCTGGCTGAGGCACTTAGTGCTGTGGTCTGGTTGATTGGCCAGGGCTGGGTACTAGCTTGGGCTGGATGATCTTGGAGGTCTCTTCCAACCTGATTGATTCTATGATTCTGTTATTCTATGGTTCTATGATTCTATGTCCTTCAGCACCACATTTGTGTCTGATGAATCTGGGACTCCTCTTTAAACCCTATTGTTACATAATAATTTTTCCTCATGCATAAAACATAAGTTCAGCTTCAAGCTCTTCAGCAAGCTGGGGATGAATAGCTGATTGAAGCCAAGGATATCTCAGGCACACACAAAGCTGTGTCTGCCTGGAGACTTTGCAGGTTCTGGGCTGCGTGTTATGATGCATAAATGCTGGTAAAAGTGAGTTCTTCTAGGACATAAATAGAGGAGAACCCTCACACCATTTACAAGTTAAAAACCACAGTGTTCATGCTGGTAAAAGTTCCCAGCTGACTGCTGTGCTGTGCCGAGGGACATCATGTTCACTTGAGAAGAAAGCCCTTGGAGATCACATAGAAACACATAGAATGCATTGGGTTGGAAGAGACTCTCAAAAGTCATCTGCTTGGAGGCTTCATTGATGTCTACAGCTACCTAAAGGGAAGCTGTGGAGAGGCTGGTGGTAGTCTCCTCTCACAGTTAGTTGGAGGCAGAGCAAGGGGGATTGGCCTCAAGCTGAGGCTGAGAAGGTTTAGATTGGACATTAGGAAAAAGTTTATTTTCATGTAAAGAGTGGTCAGGGACTGGAATGAGCTGCCCAGGGAGGTGGTGGAGTCACCTACCCTGGGTGTATTTAAGGGTCATTTGGATGTGGTGCTTAGGGCTATGGTTGGACACAACCACCCTGCGGTGAGCAGGGACATCTCCAGCTAGATAAGGTTGCTCAGTCAAGTTTCATCTTGGAGCAGGGCCTCAATCACATCCCTGGGCAAGCTGCCCCAGGCTTCCACCACTCTCATTGTGAAGAGCTTCCTGCTAATGTCCAGCCTAAATCTACTCTGCTCCAGTTTCAAATCATTGCCCCCCATCTTATCACTACAAGACCTTCTAAACAGTGTCTCTCCAGCTTTCCTCTGGATCCCCTTCAGAAAAAGGAGCTGAGCTCCTGATGACAATTTCTGTGGACATATCACAAGTCATTTTTTCCCTTTATTTTGGTTTGCTTTTGATAAAAAGAGCAGCACATCTTTGCAGCCCCATCCTTGGTTTAGTGAGGGCTTCTGCATGTGCTAAACTCATCACAGACAAGAAGTAAGGTGTGGTGAGATTGTGCTACAGCAGGCAAGCTATGCAGTGAAGGCAAAAGAGGCTTTTGGGGAACAGTTGTCCTGGATGTCCTACAACACATGAGGGTGGTTGAAAGTCCTTGTTTTATTGGCCTGCCCTCAGAGCCATGGTCGTCTGCTCCTGCTGTGCTGTTAGGGGATGTATAAGCTGAGACCTATGTGTGTGCTGGGAACCCCAGAAGACACTGCTTGTCTCATTGACTGTGTTCCCTTAGTCTCCTTGACTGTGTGCCTGCTCTGCTTTCTCAAATCCTTTCCCACCTAGATGTTAACAGCTTTGTGAAGGCTATTTGTGAGATTTGGTTTTGCATCTTCTGGAGATGGGACACCTTTTCCTACTCAGAGCACATCAGAACTCTCCAAGCCATGACCCCAACCAGTGATAGAAGCTGACAGACTGGAAACCTGGGGCTGTTTAGTGTGGAGAAGAGAAGACTGAGAGGAGATCTTATCAATGTATGCAAATATCTGGCCAGGAGGAGGGGACAGGCTCTGCTCACTGCTCCCCGGGATAGGACAAGGAGCAATGGGTGTAAGTTGCAGCAAAAGAGGTTCTGCCTCAACACAAGGGGGAACTTCTTTACTGTAAGGATCCCAGAGCACTGGCACAGGCTCCCCAGAGAGGCTGTGGGGTCTCCTTCACTGCAGACTTTCAAGGCCTGTCTGGATGTGTTCCTCTGTGATCTGTGTTAGATAGGATTGTCCTGCTCTGGCAGGGGGATTGGACTGGATGATCTCCTTGGGTCGCTTCCAACCCCTAATACCCTGTGAGCCTCTGATCTGGGGGGTGGTTGTTGAGTGGTTGAGGCCAATCTCTTTTCAGTGGTCAGCAGCAATAAGACAAGGAGCAATGGATACAAACTGGAACAGAAGATTTCACCTCAACATGAGGAGAAACTTCTTTAGAGGGAGGGTGACAGAGCCCTGGAGCAGGCTGCCCAGAGAGGTTGTGGAATCTCCTTCTGAGTCTTCTCTGGAGACTTTCAAAACCCACCTGGATGTATTCCTGTGTGAACTACCCTAGATCCTGCCTGGGCAGGGAGGTTGCACTCGATGATCTCTAGAGGTCCCTTCCAATTTTTACAGTTCTGTGCTTCTGATTCTGTGAAACTTGACGAAAGTCAACTGTGTGAAAGAGAAACTCTGCGAGGTGAAAGGAAGCCAGCTGGGCTATGGTTAGACAGCCTTCAGCATCGGTATCAACTCCATTTGTGTGTTTATACATTGAGCATTTTCTGAGAGACTGACTCAACAGGCTGCCCAGGGTGGTGATGGAGTCACCATCCCTGCAGATGGTCCAGAAACATGTGGACATAGCAATCTGGGACATGGTTTAGTGCCTGTGGTGGGTTGATGGTTGGACTTGATGATCTTAGAGGTCTTTTCCAACAGAAACAAGTCTGAGTGTCTGAAGACCTGTGTGACTCTCCCGTGCCACCGAGGTGAAAGTGGTGCTTCCTCTTCCTGGGAGCCTAAAGGCTGCTTGTTCAGAGTGCCTTGAGATCCCTGAGAGAAACATTTCTGCAGTGACAGGAGGCATTTAGCACATGGCCCACAGAGTGTCCCTTGGGCTCACTTCCCATACAGCTCTCCAGAGCAGGTAATGTTGAGCTGCCCATTGACTATCACTTGTTGCCCTGGTCCCCAGCCCTCTCGCTTCCCCCTTTGCAACACATTGCATGGTTTCTGCCAGACCAAATGGCCACAACAGGCTTCATATGATTATTTTTTACCCTAATTGGCATGACTGACATTGTTTCTGCCTGCTTCTTCACAGCTGGAAAACTCCTGAGTGAAGCTGGGGGGAGCTGGGAAGGGCAGCTTTCTCCTACACCAGTTTGTGTTTTACCTAAGGCAACATTTATTTGACTCAATCCTATTTAGTACCCAGCAGATTAGGAGCAAGGAGACTGGGAAATAGCAGCAAATGAGTTAGGATGCTGATTTCCCACTGATTTCTAAGGTGCCCCTTTCCTCTGGCTGTCCCAGGGATGTTGACATCACCACTTCTGGAGCTGCTGCTGACTTAAGTATGATTTAGCGTGAAACGACTGAGCTTAGATGTAACATGTGTCTAAAAGGATCTGCTTTCCCCTGGGAGCACAGAGGTGTTGACTCTCTCTGATCAGTCAGTCCTGGGCTCTCACCCACGGATAATTACGTTCTTCCATGGATGATCCTGAAGGCCAAGTTCTGCTGGAGTGGGAGGACGTGCAGGTGGGCAGTGGTCCGCTCTTCACCTCATGCTTCGTACAGCTGTTGCTGCAGCCACTCTTCAGTTTTCTATCTCAGGAGAGTGGAAGACAGAGAAAAGAAAGCCTTGACGTAACTGTCCCTCCCTTCCCTCTTCAGTAGCAGCAGTGAAATTCATGATCCATTCCTGTTGGCGCCGAGCTACCCGAGGTGGCTTCTCACAGGAGCACTCAGAACTTTGGCTCGGTCCAAAGGGTGATATTAAGCAAAACACTTTGTACCTCAGTCCATAGTGATCCCTGGACTTGGAGCTGGGCTGCTATGGTGACAGTCTCCCTAGAGATGCCTAAATCAAGGAGACAGGGACACATCATCCCTGGTCTCTCAACTTTTTCCCCATTGCCCTCCCCCATCCCATCTAGCTGCATGTTCTGTGCAAGATACCTACCACTCCCAGCCGGTAATGACTTCCACATGGGGCTGGACCTTGTGGACAAATCCCCTGTAACAATAGGAAATGTTCCTTGGTCTCTCATTGTGTCTGTCTTTGGGAAGGAGGAGAAGGCGTTGACGACAAGCCGAAGAGCTCTAATATTCCTCCCGGACAGCTGATTAATTCCATCCTCTGCATCCGCTCTGGACCATCCCGCCCCGCCCCGCGCCTTCTGCTTTTTATTGTTCTCTCCACCTGGCTCCCTCTGGCAAGGAAACCGATGGGATTTCATGCCACGTGGAGCTCCAAATGGAAAACCCTGACAGCAAGAGCCTCCTCTCCCCCCGTGGTCTAGGCCCTGTGGCTCTTGCTGAAGGAGGAGAGACTGCACCTTCCTCGCAGCCAAGAGCAAGCACTGGAACGGGGACGCAGCATTCCTCCCCGGCACGTCTGCTTCCGCCTGGGAGAGATGAGACCCTGCCTTTTCCCACTCCTTCCCCTGCCCTCGGGATAGCTCCTTTCTTTACAGATAGCTGCAGACTCACTCTCCCACTTGTACCTTCTCCCTACATGTATGGGGTCCTTCCTGCTTAGAAAAGGCCCAGTGCCCTGCAGGGATGTGCCCAGCCTTGTGCTGGAAGTTGCCTTCCTGTAGCGTGCAAAGCCCTCATGCTCATCCCTTCCTCTGCTCGCTGAGGTAGTGAGTGGCCAGGT
The DNA here is from genome assembly GCF_015220805.1 of Pogoniulus pusillus. Lineage (NCBI taxonomy): Eukaryota > Metazoa > Chordata > Aves > Piciformes > Lybiidae > Pogoniulus > Pogoniulus pusillus. Next base: position 4,662,023 of record NC_087298.1, on the reverse strand, counting down.
CAGCTCCCACACTCAGCTGTGGTCACACCTGCAGGCTGGTTTGCACACTTGCTCATGTGTCCCCTAGCTCTCTTGCCACACTCTGGTTTCATCCTCAGTCCTTGCCATTCCCTTGTCGGGAGCACACTCCAGCCTCCTTGCACTCGGCTGTGATCCACGGAAGAGGAGGAAAAAAAGAGACAAGGGCATTTTGATTGTGATTATGGAGCTGATTTATTAGAATCATTTTAAAACACAAAGCCATCTGTGTGCCTCTTTCCCATCCAAGATTTATACAAGGTGAAACCATCCATCTGACCCCCAGCTCTCACTCCCCTCCTTATCCTCCACCTCATCCTTGCCTTCCATTCTCCTAGGTGGCTCTCTTGCCAAAACACTTGCCCATAGTTAATTCTCCTCCCAGAGAGACAATGCTTTGCATTCTTGTGTTGGAAGCCAAAAGGAAAAAAAAAGGAAAAGACAATTCTATTCTGTCTCTGCTTTGCAGCTTGGTCTGCTAACTTGCTTTCCCAAGAGTCTGTTTTTAAAACAAAAAAGAAAAGAGATAAAGGAAAAGACAAGTTGGTGCTGAAAGGTGTTGGAACATCAGCCTGTGGGGGTGACGTTTTCATTCACTCCACATATCAAACAGCCGCTGGCAGGTCGTCCCCAGGCGGAGCAGTGGGACTCAAGCCTGTTCCAAAGGGCTCACCTTTAGGGCGGAAAGAGGCTTTTGGACTCCTTCTCCCATCCTTCCTTTGCTCCCTTTTGAGGGCCTTGGCTCAAGCCCCAGTTTTCGAGGGTTGAGGTGTGCTGATGGATTCTCCAAGCAGGACAAGCTGGTGGCTGAAGTCCAGAGCAGGAGGAGAGACGAGGTCCAAGTTCCCTGGAATCACATTGTATCAAGCAGGAAGAGGCTCAGCCCTCTTCTTCCTCGCTGCTCCACTTGATGCTGACCCAGCTTCCCTGGGGTGCTGACATCCTAGGAGCTGTAATGATTTACATCTCTGGAGGATCTGCCTCTCCTTGCCATGGCCAAGTCTTTTCACCTCTACATGCCTCTGTTTTTTCTGGGCCTGGGATGTTTTAGGAGCTTGTGTGGTCACCAGCAAAGCTAAACCAGCAGCTTTGATTGGCAATTAAGACTTTTAACATGATAATGTTGCTGTCTCCTCATGAGACTGGAAGGTAGGAATCGATCTAGAATTCCGCAGCTCCCATCTTAGGTGAACCAAGCTGATGGAGGGCCTGGAGAGCAAGTTTTAGGAGGAGCAGCTGAGGGAACTGGGCTCATTTAGTCTGGAGAATAGGAGGCTGAGGGGAGACCTCATTGCTCTTTACAACTCCCTGAAAGGAGGTTAGAAAGAAGTGGGAGCTGGGCTCTTCTCCCAAGTATCTCTGACAGGACAAGAGGAAATGGCAGGTTTAGATTGAATACTAGGAGTGGTCAGGCGTTGGAAGAGGCTGCCCAGGGAGGTGGTGGAGTCTCCATCTCTGGAGGTGTTCCAAAACTGTGTGGACATGGCACTTTGGGATGTGGTCTAATAGTCATGGTGGTCTTAGGCTGGTGATTGAACTCGAGAGGTCTTTTCCAGCCAAAATAATTCTGTGGTTCCTTGATTCTATGAAAGGAGAGCTAGAGGGAGCATTAGCAAGCAGTTTGTGTGAGCTAAGTGATCAGCTGAAGCCTGGGATTACCTAATGCATGTTGAGCTTTTTCTTATTTACACATCAGGGAAGCATTCTCCTCAGTTTCAGCAAATTAATTTGTAGCCAGTGTCCAGGATTCAGAATCACAGTGATGATGGGAGAAGGTCACGGGGGATGTTGATCTCAATCCTGAACAGCAGTGGTCTGACTTTGATTTTATTTGTGTGTGCTTGGGTACAAACAAAACCTTTCTGGGTTTTGTAACTGTTCTTTTGAACTTCATCTTTCCATATAAATCTTAGTTTTATGTTGTTAGTGACTCCCATATGAGAGCTGACATTTGTTATTTGATACTGGCAGAGGAGAATGAAACCTATTAGTGAAGGCTCATGGGTTCAACAGGATCCGAGGGAATAAGAGCAGGGCCTGTGAAAAGACCTGAGGATTTAGTGTCACTGTCATCTGCTCGAGCTCTTGAGTCTCTTTGCTGACCCCTTTCTAGCCACAGAGTTGTTTGTCTTCAGTTGCCCTGGTTCCAGGTGTATATTCATCGAAGCTGATGATTCCTCCACTTTGTCCTGCACTAAATCACCCAAGTGCTGAGTGTCCTCCCAGACCACTTCACAATTCCCTGGTGTCTGCTTAGAAAAGATAGGCATAACCTCATGCATTTCTTTGGGAAAGAGGGGGAAAGGAGCTTTGCTTAGAGCACAAAACTGCTGTGCTCTGGGTGGCACCACTCTGCACTGCTGCCCCTCTCACTCCTCATCTGGAAAGACATCTTGTAGAGGAAAGATGTTGCTGAGCTGCCCTCCAGTCTATCAGGAATCCTTGGAAAGGGCTGGAAGAAAATGGTTGCTGTGCTCACATGAGGCCATGTGTCTAGTACTGTGGTTGGTTTGGGCCCCTTACTACTAGAAGGACATTGAGGTTCTGTAAATGTGGTCAAAAAGGGCAACAGAGCTGGTGAAGGGTCTAGAGAACAGGGCTGGCGAGGAGTGGCTCAGGGAGCTGATTAGTCTGCAGAAAAGGAGGCTGAGGGGAGACCTCATTGCTCTCCATAACTTCCTGAAAGGAGGCTCCAGAGAAGCCAGTTTGTAGGTGGTCAGTTTGTATGGCCAAGTGGTGAGTGACAGAACAAGAGGAAACATCCTCAGGTTGTGTTCAAGGGAAGTTTAGGTTGGATACTATAGAGTCATAGAATCAGTCAGGGATGGAAGGGACCACAAGGATTATCTAGTTCCACCCCCCTGCATGGGCAGGGACACTCTAGATCAGGCTGGCCAGAGCCCCATCCAGCCTGGCCTTAAACACCTCCAGCCATGGGGCCTCAACCACCTCCCTGGGCAACCCATTCCAGGCTCTCACCACTCTCATGGTGAGGAACTTCCTCCTCACATCCAGGCTGAAGATGAAGTTCTTCACCATAAGAGTGGTGAGACCCTGGAATGGAAGAGTCTCTTTGCTGAAAGGGTTCTCAGGCATTGGAACAGGCTGCCCAGGGAGGTGGTGGAGTCCCCATCCCTGGAGGTATTCAAGAGTGGTGTAGACATGGTGCTTAAGGATATGGTTTAGTTGAGGACCTGTCAATTTTAAGCCAATGATTTGGCTTTATGATCTTAAAGCTCTTTTCCAGTCTGGGTGTTTCTGTGCTTCTGTCTTCCAGGCCTAGAGCCTGCTTATGCCAGCAGTGATGAGAGTCCAGTCAGCAGCATCCACAGCTGCACTGCAATAGATGACCGTGAGAAGGCCTTAGAGATGACCCCCCACTGTTGGTGTCCCAGGGTGAGTCAGGACAGTGAGTGGCCACATAGAATCATAGAATCATAGAATCAACCAGGTTGGAAGAGACCTCCCAGATCACCCAGTCCAACCTATCCCACAGCCCTATCCAATCAACCAGACCATGGCACTAAGTGCCTCATCCAGTCTTTTCTTGAAGACCCCCAGGGACGGTGCCTCCACCTCCTCCCTGAGCAGCCCATTCCAATGGGAAATCACTCTCTGTGTGAAGAACTTCTTCCTAACATCCAGCCTATACCTACCCTGGCACAACTTGAGACTGTGTCCCCTTGTTCTGTTGCTGCTTGTCTGGGAGAAGAAGCCACCCCCCACCTGGCTACAGCCTCCCTTCAGGTAGTTGTAGACAGTAATAAGATCACCCCTGAGCCTCCTCTTCTCCAGGCTAAACAGGCCCAGCTCCCTCAACCTCTCCTCATAGGATTTGTGCTCCAGGCCCCTCACCAGCTTTGTTGCCCTTCTCTGGACATGTTCCAGCACCTCAACATCCTTCTTGAATTGAGGGTCCCAGAACTGGACACAATACTCAAGGTGTGGTCTGACCAGTGCTGAGTACAGGGGCAGAATAACCTCCCTTGTCCTGCTGGCCACACTGCTCCTGATGCAGGCCAGGATGCCATTGGCTCTCTTGGCCACCTGGGCACACTGCTGAAACACACATCTCATGGACTTGGATCAGCACGCAGAGCTCTCTGGTCGCTCCTCAAACGCCAGCAGGAGGAGGGAATTTCCAGCCGCGTTCCCAGCGCTCGCAGCTTCTCCCTCTGCGTTGTCTCGGGCGCGCTGCTCATCTCCGCTTCCCACCCAGCACTGCTCCATCATGGCTCAAACAGCTGCCACGTCCCACCCTGGAGGCAGCTGCGTCCCGGGGCTGTCAGGGAAGCTCCTCACCCTGACCCTGGTCCTGCTGCCCAGGCCTGCTTCTGCCCTGCAGCTCCCAGGTCTGGCTGGAGGGATGGGGCAGGACCCTGCCAGGCTTCCTTCACGCTTTGCAGTCTGGTTCAGAGATGCCTTTTCTCCTCTTTATTTTTTTCTTGTCCTTCTCTTATTTTTTCCTTTTTTTTTTTTTTAATTTATTTTTTCTTTTTTTTTTTCCCCATTGGTTGTTTGGATTAAGGGGCCTTAAAGGGGCCAGACATTTTCTGTGTTCTCTCATACCCTATAAATAACCGGCACCTCTCCAGTGCTCCAACTCCACCCTTCAGTTGCAGATTCCACTGTCTAGCTGCCACCACTCCGCGTGGCCTTTCACACTCTTCCTTTCTATTTAGTATGGAAATATCAGTGAAAAAAAAAAGAAAAAGAAACCCAAAACAAAGCAAAAAAAACCCCATTGCTGTCACCAGTTCTCCAAGAGGAGGAGGAGGGAAAGGGAGAGAGAGGTGGGAGGCAGGAGGAGAGGACACAACCAGCCAAAAAAAGTATCCGAAGGAATGTTCTTCTCCCTCCCAGGTTTACAGCAATGCCTTTCCATCCAGAGTCATCTGTTTTGTTTTCCTTCTCCCTCAGCCTTAAAGTGCTGCAGCATTATCATGTAATGTTGCTTAATGTGACCAAAGGCTTCACCAGTCGCCTCCTGGACCGCAAGCATAGCCCAGATTCCAAGGCAGCAATGCCTGCGGCGTCTCGTTAAGGCAGAGGGCTGGTAGCTCTCCGTGTGCCCCATGACTGGCTGCTTGGGGGTTGTTTTTCCCTCCTCTTCTCTTCTTTTCCCTCTTTTTATATGTTTTTGTTTGTTGTTTGTTGTTTTGTGGTGCTTTTTTTTTAAGTGCCTGCCACCACCCAACCCGAGCAGGGATTTTGTAACTGCGCAGGCATATCTGGGAGGTATGTGAGGAATCTTTCAAGTGCTTGGTCAGTTCTCTGTGGTTTCCTTTGAGCAACTGCCCACCCTGCCAGCTCCCACCACCCCTTCCCAAGCCCCCTGACATGCAACCAGTTGCGCCATTCATGCCAGAGTTTCACATGACAGTTGTCTCCTCCAGCTTTCCTTCTGTTCCTTCCTGCTGGCACATTTCCTGATGCTGGATCAGAGGGTAGTAGACATGAAGACTGAAGCAGTCTTGAAGACTGTGGAGCAGGCAGAGGTAAAGGAGAAGCTCTTACCTACCAAGTGTACCAATCCAATCTGGAGACTGAGATATGATCACAGAATCACAGAATTAATCATGTTAGAAAAGACTTTCGAGATCATCAAGTCCAACCTATCACCTAACCCTTCTAATTAACTGACCCATGGCACTGAGTGCCTCATGCAGCCTCCTCTTAAACACCTCCAGGGATGGGGACTCCACCACCTCCCCAGGCAGCCCATTCCAATGCCAATCACTCTTTCTGTAAAGAACTTCTTCCTAACTTCCAGCCTGAACCTGCCTTGGTGCAGCCTGAGGTTGTGTCCCCTTGTTCTGCTGCTGGGTGCCTGGCAGAAGAGACCAACCCCACCTGGCTACAGCCTCCTTTCAGGTAGTTGTAGAGAGCAATGAGCTCTGCCCTGAGCCTCCTTTTCTCCAGGCTGAACAACCCCAGGTTTTAGATGATGTTGAGGGTTTGAGTGAGGGAAGTGGGATGCTGCAGCAGAGGAAGGTCTGACCTTTTGCTCTACCTGAGATGTTGTTTCATCAGTATTTTATAGTATCTTATGATTGTTCTTCTCAGTAACCATCTCTGGGACAAGGAACTTTTATTATCTGCATTCTGAGATGGCAGACTTGAAGCATAGATAAGGGTTGGTTTGAGCACTGCTGTTTTCCTGGGCTTTCCAGCCTGGTCAATGCCCATTGGCCAGAGTGATGGGCTCTTAGCCTCTAGGGTGAGCTCCCATGCACCCATGTCCACATGGCTCTGTAAGAAGTGTGCTGGTGGTTGTATTGGCTGTGGATTTGATCAGAGTAGTTGAGACTGTGTGGGTGAAAATATAGACCTGGGGGATGGTGTCTCATGGTCCTCAGCCTGCATCCACATTTCAGTTGTGCTTCCTCCATGATGTGTAGGGTAGAAGAATCTCACTATGAAACTGGTTATTTTTGTGATGGTTTAGCTGTGTCCTTAAGCCTGGACACATCATTAACATCATCTCCCTAACCTGCATGGCCAGACCTCCATGGTACTCAGTGGAGCTGCACAGGTTCCGTCTCAGTAAATGCTCATATTAACATCTGGGTGTGAGGAACCACCATCAGGGAGACACTTTTACCTTTCTGTGGATTAAAAGAAGAGCCTGACTAGATATATGGTTGGGAGAGGGCTAAAGGGAGGTATGTCCCAGCCAAAGTGATTTATTTGGCAGCCTAGGAGCTGCCTTGCTTCCTGCTCAGGGGTTACCTGCTGAGCAAATGGCAATGTGCGGTTCCCATTACCACTTGCAATTAAAACAATTAATAGAGGAGAAACCCCAAAGCACTAAACCAAGCAAAGCAGCAAGGCCTGTTCATGCAGAATAGGTCAGAGTTTGCCATGAGCCTTCTGCATCACTTTGTTCCTGGATTTCTGTGTTTTCTTTCATCTGTCTTTCCTTTCTGCAAGCTGAATCCCACCCTGCAGCAGTCACTGGTGTTCCTCAGTGCACTTGTGCAGAAGGTGGCTGAAGCCCTTCCATTCAGGCCTTTCTTTATGCAGTAGGATCAATTCCCTGCATTCCCCTGCACTCTCCTGTTGTGGTCTTGCAGAGCCTTATCCAAGACCCAGCATCATCTCCAGTCTGTGCAGGGTTCTCTGACCTTCCTCCCTTATATCAGTGCTTTGTGCATGAGTTGCCTCTCTCTCCTGGGCTGCAGCAGGGAAGCATTGAGAAATGGGATTTTGATCCCTGGATAAAGAGTGACAAAGCTAAGGGAACCTGCCTCTTTGTCTTTAGGGTTGTTCAGCCTGGAGAAGAGAAGGCTCCAAGGAGACCTTCTTTTGGCCTTTCAGTGCCTACAGGAGCTGACCAGTAGGATAGGGACAGACGTTTTAGCAGGACCTGTTGTGACAGCACAAGGGGTGATGGTTTGAAATGGAAAGAGGGAGATTGAGACTGGAGAGAAGGAAGAAATGTTTGACACTGCAGGTGCTGTCACCCTCTCCCAGGTTGCCCAGAGAGACAGTAGTTGCCCCATCTCTGCAAACAGTCAAAGTCAGGTCCTGATCTAGCTGAAGATGTCCCTGCTCACTGGAGGAACCTTTATTATGATCTTAGATGACTTTCCAATTCAAACCAGTCCATGATTCTATGATTCTTTTGGCTGGGGCATGCTCACCTACCCCTTCAAGAGGAATGTCTACATGGTGTGATCCAGTGCAGGAGCTATGAGGGGCTGAAGCATGGTGGGGAACTCAGGAGAAGCAAACCACCTCTCTGGGGACTGTGTGCCTACCAAGTGCTTCTGGCCTGCAGTGCTGCCAGCTTGAATATAATTTCTAAGCATGATGCCATGACCCTGACACAGTGACCAACCAACCCTATCTGCCAAATGCTGAGTCCCTGCTCTGAACACTGGGGCTTCACAACAGAAGTTGTACCTCAGTTTGAGGAGTTTGACCTTTGTTTGTTGTGGTCTGGTTTGGTTTTGTTCTGGTTTGTTTTTTAACATGGAGAAAACTCTATTTTTTTTCCCAAGCTGCCTTGTTGGAATTGGCTGGACTTGTTTTATCTGAAACTTTCCAAGTAACCATTCAGCCTAAGGCAGATATCCAGTGTGGAAAATTTCAACCCAAACAGTTCAAGTTTGGCAATGCTGTAGGAGCTGAGCATTCAGAAAGTGCTGGGCCAATGTGCTACCATCTGGCAGTGGCTGGGAAGTGTGAGGCCATGCTACCTGATCTGCCTGGAGAGGTGTTTTCATGGATGTCCTCTTCTGGGGTGGTTGAGCATGGATCTGGCCTCTTGTGGAGGTGCAGTAAGAGATAGAAGTATCTATAGCAGGTTGTAGGGATCTGCATGCTAGCCATAAAATCACTGCTGATGTTGGGACCCTGCCCAATCACCTCCATAGAGCTGCTGCAGTGAAATGAACTGGGGGAGCTGGATCACATCTCCATGCTCCCAGGGCAGGGTTCATGTGGTTGGAATGGTCTGTGGGGAGGATGGAGAGGAAGGAGGAGAGGAATCTACCTTCGATTTCTCATAGCAAACTGAGGGTGGCACCAACTTCTGGCTGGTGGGATTAACCCTTCAGAGCTATTAACCCCTCAGAGATTGAGCTCATCTCCTCTGTGCTGATGAGGTTTCTAGCACAGGTACCAGACCACCCAAAGGTGAGCAGTTGCATTGAGTTCCTTCCATGGTCTAGTGATGAAGGATGCTGGGATGAAGGTTGGACTGGATGATGCTGGTGGTCCTTTCCAACCATAACGGTTCTTAGGATTGAGATGTTGTGCTGAGGGGTTTGGGTATCACAGTATCATCAGGGTTGGAAGAGACCTCACAGATCATCAAGTCCAACCCTTTACCACAGAGCTCAAGGCCAGACCATGGCACCAAGTGCCACGTAAAACCTTGCCTTGAACAGCTCCAGGGACGGCGACTCCACCACCTCCCCGGGCAGCCCATTCCAGTGTCCAATGACTCTCTCAGGGAAGAACTTTCTCCTCACCTCCAGCCTAAATCTCCCCTGGCACAGCCTGAGGCTGTGTCCTCTTGTTCTGGTGCTGGCCACCTGAGAGAAGAGAGCAACCTCCTCCTGGCCACAACCACCCCTCAGGTAGTTGCAGACAGCAATAAGGTCACCCCTGAGCCTCCTCTTCTCCAGGCTAACCAATCCCAGCTCCCTCAGCCTGTCCTCGTAGGGCTGTGCTCAAGGCCTCTCCCCAGCCTCGTTGCCCTTCTCTGGACATGCTCAAGCATTTCGATGTCTCTCCTAAACTGGGGGCCCAGAACTGAACACAGTACTCAAGGTGTGGTCTAACCAGTGCAGAGTACAGGGGCAGAATGACCTCCCTGCTCCTGCTGACCACACCATTCCTGATGCAGGCCAGGATGCCACTGGCTCTCTTGGCCACCTGGGCACACTGCTGGCTCATGTTCAGGCTAGTCAGTGCTGGGGATTTGAGCAGGGCTAAGTGAACAGGCTGAGAACTGATAAGAGATACAGCTGCAAGGAAGCAGCCTTGGGTAGAAGCTGGGAAAGTTTAGCTGCTGTCTGTAAACTGAGCCAAGTGAGAGGGCCTCGAAGAAGGGGCAGGCTGGTTAGGCCTGGGAACAAGCAAGTGTTGTGGCTGGCTGCACAAAGGGGGATTAAGGGGGGTAGTTGGTCAGGTCTGCCTCTATGTGTGTGGACAGCCCATGTTCTGCTATCAGAAGTACACACCTCTGTACCAAACTCCATGATCATGCTTAGCTTCAACAAATGGATTGATCTCTATATACCATACTGGTATAAGCTCATGTCTTTCCCACTCCTGCACCACCTAAGTGAGGCCAACTCAGCAAGTCAGGGACTTGTCAGTGTGAAAATCATAGAATCAGTCAGGGTTGGGAGGGACCACAAGGATCATCTAGTTCCAACCCCCCTGCCATGGGCAGGGACACCTTACCCTAGAGTAGCCTGGCCAGAGCCTCATCTAGCCTGGCCTTAAACACCTCCAGGGATGGGGCCTCAACCACCTCTCTGGGCAACCCATTCCAGGGTCTCATCACTCTCATGGTGAAGAACTTCCTCCTCACCTCCAGTTTGAATCTACCCACCTCCAGCTTTGCTCCATCACACATCCCTTTGTTGTTGGTCACAACAGATTCAAAGACTAACAAAAGAAAATACCTAGAACATGAGTTTTCTCTCCTAGTTTCAAGTTCTGACACGAGTGCAGAGTCTTTCCTGGTTTGCTGCAAGGTAAACCATCGATCACACAGAAACAATTCAATGTATATAAAAACCTGACAGATGCATTTGAAAACTGAACCTATTGTCAGGTTGAATGAACCTAGAAAGTGGTGGAGTCGCCGTCCCTGGACCTGTTCAAGGCAAGATTGGACGTGGCACTTGGTGCCATGGTCTGGCCTTGAGCTCTGTGGTAAAGGGTTGGACTTGATGATCTATGAGGTCTCTTCCAACCTTGGTGATACTGTGATACTGTGACTCGAGGAGCTTGAAAGGGCTTTTCCAATCTAAGAAATTCTGTGTAAAGAGGAGCCCAGTTAAAGGAAAAAAACAGCCAGCTTGGATCAGGCTGGATGTTAATTCCAGTTCAGTGTCACCACCATCTTTGCCCTGATGGTTTAGTCATGTCCTCCTTTCCATGTTAATTAAACTGATGTGTCAGGGAGTGCTGCGAGTACAGACTTGGGCAGTGTTTGTTTCTTTGTTTTCATTCAATGCATAAAATATGAAGGGAACAAAGCCCCTCATGCACACTGGATCGTGTAATGAGACAGCTAACCAGATGTTAATTAATATATGAATATCGTTTCCCTTTCCACTCGTCTGCCTGTGGTTTGAGCAAACCTATGTCCCCCAGCTGTCGCTGCACCAGATGCAGCCCGAGCGAAAACAGAGCTGGAGTTCAGCCGCGCTGCTCTCAGGCCACAGGCTGAAAGAGGAGATGCTTTTAGGATGTGCTGTCTCCCGGCACGACACAGCAGTGTGACATTTTCCTTCCATCCAGTGGAGGGCAACAGGGGACAAAGCCACAGCCTCTACCTCCTGACCAGTTTGGAGAGTCAACATGCTGGGGGTATGAAGCTCTGTGGAAAAGCATCCAGGTCTTTCCTCATGGACAGTGCTGCCCCCAGTCCTGTTTAATATCTTCATTGATGATCTGGTTGAGGGGATGGAGTCCACCATCAGGAAGTTTGCAGGTGGCACCAAGTTGGGAGAATGTGTGGATCTGTTAGAGGGCAGGAGAGCTCTGCAAAGGGACCTGGACAGGCTGGACAGATGGGCACAGTCCAGCACCGTGATTTTAACAAGGCCAAGTGCTGAGTTCTGCACTTTGCCCACCACAAGCCCATGCTGTACTACAGGCTGGGGACAGAGTGGCTGAGAGCAGCCAGAGAGAGAGGGAGCTGGGAGTACTGCTCGACAGCAACTGAACGCAAGGCAGCAGTGTGCCCAGGTAGCCAAGAAGGCCAATGGCATCCTGGCCTCTGTCAGGAATAGTGTGGCCAGCAGGACCAGGAAAGTCCTGCCTCTGTACTCAGCACTGGTGAGGCCACACCTTCAGTCCTGTGTCCAGTTCTGGGCCCCTCAATTGAAGAGAGATGTTGAGGTGCTTGAACATGTCCAGAGAAGGGCAGCAAAGCTGGTGAGGGGCCTGGAGCACAGCCCTGTGAGGAGAGGCTGAGGGAGCTGGGGGTGTGCAGCCTGCAGAAGAGGAGGCTCAGGGCAGACCTCATTGCTGTCTACAATTATCTGAAGGGAGGGTGTAGCCAGGTGGGGTTGGTCTCTTCTGTCAGGCACCCAGTGACAGGACAAGAAGATGCAGGCTCAAACTGCACCAAGGCAGGTTTAGGCTGGACATTAGGAAGAAACTGGCATTAGGAGGAATGGGCTGCCCAGGGAGGTGGTGGAGTCCCCGTCCCTGGAAATATTTAAGAGAAGGCTGCCATGGGTTAGTTAGTTAGAAGGTGTTAGGTGATAGGTGGGAGTCAATGACCTCAAGGGTCTTTTCCAACCTGGTTAATTCTGTGATTCTGTGACACCACAGTCCAGTGGGATTTTTGCTACCAGGCAGTGATGATTATTTATACACCACTTATGTGGCTCTTGGGGGAGTCCTAAAGATTTTGAAACTCAACTGATTAAAGCCCTGAGCAGCTATGCCCTGACTTTGTGCTGGCCCCACTTTGAAGAGGTTGGACTGGAGGCTTTCTTCAATTCAAACCATCACAGAATTGTTTTGGTTGGAAAAGCCTTCTAAGATCAAGTCCAACCATTGACCATCAAACCATGGCCATCAAACACTGTCCCCAGGTGCCATGTCCACATATTTTTGCACAGGGATGGGGACTCTACCACCTCCCTGGGTAACCTATTCCAATGCCTGACCACTCATGCAGGACAGATTTTTTTTTTCTAATCTCCAACCTAAAGCTCCTCTGGAACAATTTCAGGTCATTTTCTCTCATTCTATCACTGGGTAATAGAGAGAGAGGAGACCAACCCCACCTCTCTACAACCTCCTTTCAGGCAGTGGGTCTCCGCATTCAGCCTTTTGCTATCAAAGGATTTGATTCTTCTCTCTTTCAACTGAAAGATCCTTTCTAAGCTGATCCAAGAATTCCCATTCCTTTTCTCCATCTCTCACCCAGCAATAGCATGAGGTTGTGCTGTGACCAGCCAGTGCATCCAGGTGTTTCTCCTCATCCTCCTCCTTCTCCTCCTCCTCCTCCTCCTTCATTTCCATCTGCAGAGCTTCCTACAAACAGAAGAATGATATTAATGTCCATATTTAAGTTTATTTGCCTTTTTAAGTACTGAAATTCCTTCCACTTGGGTTACTCTACCCTTCAAGATCTTGTCATGTCTGTTGACTGATCCTCTGGTCTCCTGTGCACTCATGTCGTGTTCCACTTCATTGCTGCTGAAATCATTGCTGCATTCCCTGTGAGAAATCAGACTGATGATGAGCCTGATCTTTGAGGAGCTCTGATAGCTAGAACTCAGTTCCCATCACTCTCTGTTCAGCACAGCCTATTTTCATCTGTCCATTACTCAGTTCCTTACCTGCTGGGTAATTCTTCTGCTAATTCCCATTTTTTCCAAGCTTACCTAATAATTACCCATGTCATGTCACGGCTGCTGGCTCCTGATGCCCAGACAAATTGGATGTACCATGCTTCCTGTGCCTAGGGAATGCACTGTCTCATTGAAGAAATACATCAGGTTGGTCTCACACAATTTACTAACCCTGGGTTTGCAGTTTGTTTCCTTGTCTCCAGGTCATTAATGATTCCTTCCTTTAAAAGACAAAGAAACCTCAGAGAGGGCTCTATAATGAGAGAATTTTCTCTTTCAAAGCTATACTTGTGCCTTGACTATCAGCAAGGAAAGCTGATGCTCCACCTCTTTGACCCATCAGATGTCTTGATAGCAAGGGTGGTGAGATGCTGGAACAGGTTGCTCAGGGAGGTTGTGGATGCCCCCTCCTTGGACAATGCCTCGAGCAGTCTGATCTAGTGAGAGGTATCCTTGCCCATGGTATCCGTGCCCAAGTTGGAACTAGATGATCTTTAAGGTCCCTGCCAACTCAAACCATTCTATGATTCTGTTTTCTATGCCTGACTTTCTCAAGGCACCCCATCTTCTTTTCCCCTGTACTCAGCACTGCTCAGGCCACACCTTGAGTGCTGTGTCTAGTTCTGAGCCTCTCAATTTAAGAAAGATGTTGAGGTGCTGGAAGGTGTCCAGAGAAGGGCACCAAGGCTGATGAGAAGCCTGGAGCACAGCCCTGTGAGGAGAGGCTAAGGGAGCTGGGGGTGTGCAGCCTGCAGAAGAGGAAGCTCAGGGCAGACCTCATTGCTGTCTATAACTACCTGAAAGGACGCTGTAGCCTGGTGGAGTTGGTCTCTTCTGCCAGGCACCCAAAGACAGAACAAGAGGACACAACCTCAGGCTGCACCGAGGCAGGTTCAGGCTGGATGTTAGGAGGAAGTTGTTGGCAGAGTGATTGGCATTGGAAGGGGCTGCCCAGGGAGGTGGTGGAGTCCCCATCCCTGGAGTTGTATAAGAGGAGGCTGCATAAGGCACTTAGTGCCATTGTTTAGTTAATTAGAAGGTGGTAGTTGATAGGTTGAACTCAATGATCTCAAAGATCTTTTCAGCCTGATTCATTCTGTGATTCTGCTAAGCCAGGACAAAAACCTGTGACTCTCTCTAAATCACAGATGAACTCCCTGACACTTTTGCTTTGGCTCTATTTTCTCTTCTCCCTCCCTACCAGTGACTGGCACAAGGAGAATAACAGTGGAATCTCCCACATTGCTGTGGTCTGAGCAGGTTTCCCTCACATTATGGCTAAATAAATATTAATAAGAGAAATGGAATAAGAACTCAATTGACAAATTCGGCAAATATTTGCCTCTGCCTTCCCTCTGCAGCCACCTGGCTCCCACAGCAAAGTTTTACCCTTTCTTTTGACCAGAGCATTCAGGAAATAAACACTCAGCTTATTTTCTTGGAAGAGAAGGAAAATGAAAATAGCATTATGGAGCCTGGAGCCCACTTCTCATGTGGCTGGAAGCAACTTAAAAGTGCTAGCTTGGGCAAGGGCTTTTTGTCAGTGCTTTCAAGTGACAAGTTCAAGTGGCAGAACTGGCCAGGATGGGCTTGAATGGTGCCCAGGATGGGCTTGAATGGTGCCCAGGATTCCACCTTGATCACCTGAAGGTCTTTTCTGCATCCTTGGAGAGAATGGTTGTAGCCAGGTGGGGATTGGCCTCTTCTCCCAGGCAGCCAGCAACAGAACAAGGGGACACAGTGTCAAGTTGTGCCGAGGAAAGTATAGACTGGATGTTAGGAGGAAGTTCTTCACAGAGAGAGTGATTGGCATTGGATTGGGCTGCCCAGGGAGGTGGTGGAGGCACCGTCCCTGGAGGTGTTCAAGCAAAGCCTGGATGAGGCACTTAGTGCCATGGTCTAGTTGACTGGCTAGGGCTGGGTGCTAGGTTGGACTGGATGATCTGGGAGGTCTCTTCCAACCTGATTGATTCTATGATTCTATGAATGTGTCTCAAAAACACTCCCATTAAAAAAAAGAGTCTGAGTCTTCAAGCCAGTCTCAAAAATGTGAAATCTTGGGTTTACCAGCAACAACAGGCAGAAGGAATGAAGAGAGAGCAGCAGGGATGGTAACAGTGTGAGCTTCTCTGGGCACATGGTCCAGGCAGCCTGCTTCTCAAGCAGCTGAAGTGGGAGACTGAGGTTCAGGTAGCTCTTCAGCCTTACCATCCACAGCACATCACAGCTGGCCTCTGTGGTCTCCAGCAAAGCTGAAGGATGCAGTTTTGTTGCAGAGAAGGAGCTCCTTCTCCATCAGCTCGGTGCAGAGATTGGCACAGGGCAAGACATTTGCAGTGAGCCTAACCCACAGCCACCTGGAGGAGTTCAGTGTGAGGGCTGCCTACCTTACTGCAGAGCAGCAGCTAGTTGTGTTCACACCACAGACCATCTCCTGCCTGAATGCCCACCTTCAGCCTTTCTCTAGTCCCTTCCAGCAGAGAGCTGCTTTTCAAACAGGCACATCCTTGCCTGGCACCTGCCCATGGCTGCAGATAGCCAAGCTCCTCATGGCTCCTCCAGCCCAGCCTCTGATGCCACCCTGCCTTGGGCCTTTCCTGGGCAGAAAATAGACTAAAGTAATTCCTGGGCTACCACACAGTGGCATTTCTTAGTCCTCCAGAGATGGAGCAGTGGATCTCACCATTCTCTTAATGAAACTAATTATTTATTACAAAGGAGGCTGGCTGTAGGAATCTGGAGTTGAAACTACTCCCCAGGCCAGCTAACTCACACCTCAGCACAGCAGGCTGAGCACATGCTGGAGCAAGCAGAC
Source organism: Pogoniulus pusillus (assembly GCF_015220805.1). Classification (NCBI taxonomy): domain Eukaryota; kingdom Metazoa; phylum Chordata; class Aves; order Piciformes; family Lybiidae; genus Pogoniulus; species Pogoniulus pusillus. Next base: position 4,646,129 of record NC_087298.1, on the reverse strand, counting down.
CTGCTGCTGGGAGGCTTGTAGGAGTAGGGGACCAAGGCTATTTTATGTGTGTCCATGAGTGTATGTATATATGTCTGCATAAAAACTCTCTCTGTGTATATTTAACTATGTTAAGCTATAAACTGTATGGGTTAGGTATGAATTAGAACCTTATAAAATGTGTTTACTCATTCTGTGTAACTCAAAGCAGGGATTAAACAGTAGGAAAATCTGAGCAGGAGAATTTTCCAAGCAGAAAAAAAAAAAAAAGGTTTTACAGCTCTCATTGTGAACTGGAGAGGGAGGACTTCTTTTAGTTATATATTTTAGTGCAATTATTAATGTAGGGCTTTGTTTTCCAGAGCATTTTGTGTGTGTTTTAATTGTTATGGTTATTAAATAAAAGGAGGAGGAAGGGTGAATGGAGGAATAGCAGGAGAGCATTCTGGCAGGTAGAGTTCTCCCCAGACACCTAAGCCACAGCCTCTTCTCTAGTGACAATGTGGTTTTTGTCCCAGGAGGGCCTCCCCACAGCACACTGTGCCCCTGAGCAGGCTCTGCTTTGCTCATCTCCTTGCATGCAGCATTTATGGGGGAAACAAGAGTCTTGTAGTACTGACCTGATCAAAGAGAATGGGTGCAGGAAAGGAGCAGTGGATTCAGGGACAGCAAGAAGGGGAGGCTCAGCTGAGCATCTCAGCCAGGGGAAGATGGAAGTTGAGAGGAGGGAAAGGGGATGGATTGACATAGTGCAGCTTGTTCACCTTCCTTCTCTTAAAGAAAGGGTGGACAAAGCACCAAGGGAATAACCTCACCTCTGTCGGGTGAGTCATCCTGGGTCAGCTCCATCTCAGTGGTGTTTGATAAAGGGCAAGGTGCATGCATCCCAGGATATTTTCTCCTTCTGTTCTTGGATTCAACTTCTCTTCTGCACCCTCTTTTTGATCTCTGCTACCTTCTAGTTCTTGCTGCCTTGGTGAATCATCTCTGCCTTCAGGACTGGTGACCCGTGCACACTTAGAGCCTGACTCACTCTTCTCCTCTACATGTTATTTCCACAGCCTTAGGAAGGTTGGGGTTTGGTTGGTGGGGTTTGGGTTGGGTTTTTTTTCCATTTCACTTTATGAACATTTTCCAGGAGACCAGGGGAAGGGAGGGGAGAAGAGAGACCTGAGAGGTCTCATTGTTCGGGTAGTTTTCCCTACTGCTAAATGTCAATGCCCTGTGCATGATGCTTAGCACAGGGACTTGGGGGGCTTCTATTTCAGGCTTTGCAGGGGATGGGAGAGACTCATCTTATCTCTCTAACATGCCCCAAGTGATGTTTGGGTTCTATTTACGGCTTTGAAGAAAGGAGGGACGTGATAACGGCAGCGTACGAGCTCCGGGTTGGCTACCTGGCACTGGCTTCCCTCATCAGCACAGATGCTGGAACAGCCCTGGAGCCCATTTCCCACTTGGCTTAATCCTACTGTGCTCATGCTGGGAATCTGTCTTTCATCATCTGAGTGGTAAGACGTTGCAGAGTTGCTGGCGATGACGTGTCTCCAGCTAACCATCCTAGAGCGATCAGTGATCCTGGGCATGGGAAGTGTGCCCAGATACCTCGTTTTGCCAAGGACACCTAGGAGTCAAACAACTCTTCCCACCACAGAGAGCCTTTGATGAGGTGGGTTCCCAGGGGACATCATCCATCAGAGCTGTCCTGGCTACTAACATCTCCCCTTTCCTGTGGTTGCCAGGATTGATTTGTCTTGGTTTTTGGGAAGCATGACTTAAAATTCAGAGCAGAAGGCATTCCTGCTGTGCCAGCGTCCTGCTGTGCACTTCTGGCAGGTATCCTCAGAGCCTGGAGCTTGCTCACTCATAAAAAAGGGTTAATAGTCTTTCAGAGATGAAAGCCAACTATTGCTGGTGAGAGATCCGAAATGGGGGCTCTGGGTTACAGCCTCAAATTTGCCTTTTGCCTACTGTCTTGAAAAAGTAATTTCCTCTTTTTGCATCCTTGCTCCTTTGCCCACCTCCTCTCCCAGCACTTCAAGTGTGTGTCCTAATGGAGGTCATGTTTTGGCTGAAGGATGGAATTGCTGCCACACCTTCAGAGGCATTAATGGCCTTTGTAAAGGACCTTGAGGTCTCTGTGAGTTGAGTGCCTTGTTGACACATGTTTTGTGCTCAAGGAGACAAAATCAGCATGGCTTGAGAAATCAGAGGCTGTGCTCTGTCCCTGTGAGCAGCAGGACTGCACAGGAGTGCAGGAGATCCTCTCTCACTTCATAGTCTTAGTGGAAAAGATGAAGTGACTGCTAATGTGATGATAGTTGCTGAAGTAGACTCCTCATGGCCAAGAGATTCTCATCTCTTTTCTCCTCTCCACTGACTTGTGCCTTCAGTGAATCAAAACCGTGAAGAAAAGACGTTAACTTCCTTAGGGGGAAATGGATAAGTGGCTGATCTATTAGCTGTGTTAAGAAAGCTGTTGTGAATTTACCCACAACCCAGGGAACAAATTGTTCAACCACTGGTGTCATCTCGTGTGTGCATTAGTCCTGAGCGAGTGGATATTGCCTGCTCTCTGTGTTGGGTCAGGTAATTGCTTCTTCGCAGCATCTCCAAGCAGTAGGTGCTGAAAAGGACCTAGAAAGATCATCTAGTCCTACCCCCTTGCCAGAGCAGGATCACCTAGGGCAGGTTGCACAGGGATGGGTCCAGACAAGGCTTTAAATGTCTGCAGAGAAGGAGACTCCACAACCTCCCTGGGCAGCCTGTTCCAGTGTTTTGTCACCCTCACAGTGAAAAAGTTTTTCTCTGTGTTCACATGGAACCTCCTCTGCTCCAGCCTGCACCCACTGCCCCTTGTCCTGTCACCACCATCCCTGAAGGTGTTCAAGAGAAGCCAGGATGAGGCACTTAGTGCCATGGTCTGGTTGACTGGACAGGGCTGGGTGCTAGGTTGGACTGGATGAGCTTGGAGGTCTCTTCCAACCTGGTTGATTCTATGATTCTATGAGTCATTGGGCATCACTGACCAGAGCTTGACTCCGTCCTCCTGACACTGCCTTTCCTATCCTTATCAACATGAATGAGGTCACCTCTCAGTCTCCTCCAGGCTAAAGAGCCCCTGCTCCCTCAGCCCTTCTTCATGAGGGAGATGTTCCACTACCTTCAGCATTCTTTTCTCACTTTTATCCTGATAACTGCATTTGGCTTCTGTTGTGGTACCGGCTTGGATAAATGGAGAGTGAGGAAAGGAGGCAGAGTCAAATGCTGTGCTTTCTAGTCTGGATCTGAGGATCTGAGTGTCTCTCCAAGACCACTGAAGAACTTGCTGTGTTTGCACAGGTTTTAACCTTGCCCCTGAAGCATGTACATTAGTTTATCTGGCACACAGGCGTAATGGAACAGCTCGCATGAATAAAGCTAAACATGTGTAAATGTTTGCAGGATAGGGGTCAATAATTCTTTGGAAATCATAGCAAACCAAGGCTCTCTTTTCTTATGCAGTGGTATTCTCCTATCCATCTTAGACAAGAGATCTGAAATATCCATTATGGTGTAGTTGTTCCAAGTAGCTCACAGCCAGGGTGCAGAAACTCAGCTAGTGTAAATTATTAGTGTTCCATTGACTTCAAGGGAGCTCCAGGAGGTTTTATGAACTGAGGAGCTGCCCCCACTTTCTCAAATGTCCAAAAATGCATCTCAGGGCCAAATAAGAGGTCTGCTTCCACGCAGGTCCCTCCATCAGGACCAATTCTTGTAAGTGTTCATTGGCTACCAGGCTGCAGATCTGGCTGCAGTTGTGTGTGCTGAGCCTTTCAGAGTGCACTGGGCCAAAGTCTCATCATTAATTCGTCAACATCACCATCTATAACCTCTGCTTAGAGTAAATGGGACCAAAGGAGAGTTTCTGTAAATTGGTTGCCACTACAGGCAGTGATTTGATCCACTTTCCAGCACTGGGCCATGAAGTGTAAGAAGGGACCAGGAACAGGGTCCCACAACAGTAGCAATATAGAAGAAATTGGCTGATCTAAGAGGTGCAAAACTTCCACTTTGCCAGTAAGTGCGAGGAGAAGTGAAGCAGAGGCCAGCTGATGACTTGTCAGCAAAAGGTTTACATTCATTTGATTTGACAAACCACCCAAGATAATTATGGTTGTAGTGATTACTTGCACACTGTGTCTCTTTCTAGGAAATGTTCTTTCCCCCTCCTGCTAGCCTGCTGCTTGCATATGTGCGTAGGGCTTGATCTCCACTGGGTGCAAGTCAGCCAGCAGAGCATTAAACTACTGCAATATTTGGTCACAAAGAGCTGAAAATAAAGAAGCTGCTCAGTAGAACTGGAAATAAAGGCCCTGACCCTGCTGTTTGCCAGATCTCACCTACTTTCTATGAGACACCACTGTGTACTAGGGAGGTTTTTAAGTCAGACATGTTGTGGGTGTATCACCAGGACCCACTTGGACTGGCCAGAATCACCTTGTCATTGGCCTTTCTTTAGGAAGCATCCCAGGATTTGTCTTCTGATGGGACTCACAGTGAAAGCTGCTCCCCTTTGAATTTAATCATCTTAATTCCAGCAGAGGATGGAACCTTGCAGTGCTCTGCATTGGTGGAGCCCAGGTCCTAGGTGCCATCTTTGCATCCAAAATTTGGGAGTCTTTTTTAAGCAGTAGCTCCTTCCCCTAGGAACTGTTAGAGTGCAGTAGCTTTGTGCATTTAAGAAGAAAGAAGTCATGATACAGGTTTTGTTGCCAACTCTGAAGTAGCTGACACACCACTTTATAGGGTGCAAGAGTGGCTGTGGGGCTGTAGCAGTGCTGGTGGGATTCCTGGTGAATATAAGGCTCCATGCAGTCCCCTGGATCTGCTACACACTGCTGGCTACAGGCCTTGGGGACCACCAAGTGGTCTGAACCCCTGGTCCATTATTTAGACATCTCTAATTTAAACAGAGCTAAAAATGAAAGGAAAGCAGGCATGAGAGTGGGAACTAGATCTGTGGCGATGAGAGTGAGAACTAGATCTGTGGTGATAAGACAGAATCTTTTTGCCAGACCAGAAGTATCTGAGGACCAATCTCATGTCATTGCTTTGTCTGCACAACTCCCAGCACAACTGGGTTCCCACTTTGCCTTGAAATCAAGTAACTGTTTTAACATGCTGCAGGGCCTGAGACAGACTCCAAGGGAATAGATAAATTCACTTGGACTCTCAACCATCCTAAAGTGAATACGTGGCTTTGAGATTGGAATTGGCTCATGCCTGGATGGCTTCAAGCACAGCTTGTGTCTGGCTGTGCTTGACCCTTAGCAACCCAGTGAACCTTGAGAAATACTGGAGGGCTCATGGCACCAAATGAAATGCATTAATTCTCACTCTCCTCCAGCAGCATTCTGCCTTGGGGAGATGGAGGAGGTGATGCATTCTTACATGAATGGAAGCAGTTTTTCTGAGGTCTTAGACACTGACTCTGAAAGAACTGCGCTAAGCAGTCTGTGGAGAGCTCAGGTGAAGGAGCAGTGAGTCCTACTGATGACCCTAGAAGAAGAATACACTCATGGTCAGCCTTGTGCATCATGTTTTCAGAACATTGCAGCTCTTCCCAATGAAAACCATTTCCTTCTGTTCAACTGTGTGATAAGAACAGTGTGAGACAGCCCATCCTTCTGTTCCAAATGGCCACTCCATATACAGCAAGCTCTAGCCCTGGAGAGCACCAGCAAAGCCATTCGAGGGACCTTTGTGACACAAAGGCAACTTTTGTTCTTAGCTCAGCTAAAACATTGCTCCTTTAATTTAGCTACCTACAAATGCAGCCTTCCATCAGCAGAGGAACTGGGGGAGCCCCGAGAAAGATCTTCACCATTATTAATGTGTCTAGAAGCACACAGGAAGCAACTTCCCCCCAAAATTCCCACCTTAGGCAAGGTGAAGTCATTCAGAGAAGTGCTGCAATTTGTGCCTTTGTGCGAGTCGGTGAGTGAGTGCCCCAAGTTGCACAGAACAATAACCACTGTTTTGTCTGTGGCAGCCTAGACAACCTGTGCCCAGGCAAAGGGATTCCCAAAGGATGTGCCTTTGAGTAAAGTCACAAGCAAGAACTTATTTCAGAGGCTGCAGGCTTTTTTTTAGGTGTAGGGCTTAAGTCTCCCATCTGACACAAGACACTGGCATGCATGGATGCTCCTAGAATGTGGGCAGAGAGGTTTGGGTTTTTTTGGTTGTTATTTGGTTGTTTGTATCTTTTTTTTTTTTCAGTAATAATTTGGTCTTTTTATTTCTTTTCTAACCTGGCAAGCCATGTAGGAAAGGAGGTTTTGACATCCTTCCACCCAGATCAGTGGGGACGGTTTGCTTTTAATGATCTTCTAGGCAGCGAGACAGACCATCTGCTGATGTAAATCGGAACAGCTCCGTCGCCTACAGTTATGTTACACTAATTTAAATCAGCCCATCTTCCCCATGACAAAACCTCTGCCACTGCCTTCCCCCACCCAGCACCAGATCTGAAGCACGTTAAACCCAGGTACAACCTCGCTGTGGAGGGACAGCCCTCCAAGCCTCTTCTCCCCAGCCACCCACCCAAAAACCTGGTCCAAGACTTTTTGCTCCTTTGAACCTCCCCTCCCACCTCCTCCTCCTCCTCCTCCACAGAAACCATGAGGAAGAGGAGGGTGGCACGAGGACCCCCAAAAGGTGACCACCTTGGAGGGCTGAACCATGCCATTTGTTTCCTCGTTTCAGGAGCCTGGCAAGAGCAAAGCAGAGTAAGGTCTCTCTTCCCATCTGCTTCGCTGGCATCGCTCTGGCGATCACTGCTGGGGACAGAGGTCCTCGCTGGGCCCCATCTGCCTTCTTTGGGCTCCCTCCTTTATGCCCACTTGGGCCTCTGACATTCTACTCTGTTTTTCTTTCCTTGAAAATGGATGGGGAATTGGGAGCCGCGGCGCAGGAACGCGCCTGTTCCCCATTACAGCTCCAGCGGGGCTGTAACACGATCGTGCCTGCTCCGTACCCACACAGATATTTATTTATCCATACAGGCTTTCTCCTTGTTTTCATTAAGTTAGGCAGAAAAGGTTAATCTTTCTTCTGCTAAAGCTTCAAAACCAACCAAGCTAAATAAAATATGATTTCTTTCATTTCTTTTTTTAAAGGACACTCTCTCTCTTTTTCTTCTCCCCCCAACCCTCCCCTTAAGTACCAGAATGAGGTCACAGTCAGAGATGCCACAAGAGTAAATTGAAAACAGGTTGAAAAAAAAAAAGCAAAAGGGAGAAAGACAGAGAGGGGAGGGGGAAGCCACAATCAGAAGAAAGTGGCTGGTAACATTGCAGGGTTGGTTTCATCCAGTCTAGTAAAGAAGTTTTGGAGACAGAGATGTTGATGCCTTCCTGCTTCCCACTTTGTGCTCTTTCTAGGAATCTGAAAGGTGAATTGCAGCAGGGAGGTCTCTTCTCGTCTTCATTTCCACTTTGGTTTGCGCTGCCTGGGTTTTGTTCATGCTGCTCTTGGCACAGGAACGTGGGCTGAAGGTGTGGGAATGCCTGTGAGGGTCTCAAAGCTTCCTTTTGCTCCTCTAACCTCCTGGAGGCTCCTGGCCCCGCTCTCTTGTTTAGTCTGGTCAAACTCAAGGCTGTAAGTCTTGGTGGCTTGGGTGGGATGGTTGATAGGTGATTCATCCTGCCTGCCATCCACAACTGCTGGGCACTGGCACAGGTCATGCTGGAATGACTGAGGCAGACTCAAACTGTTGGATGCTGCAAGTGAGCAGTCTGAGCCTGCTCCAACCCATTTCCAGTCTCCATTCCTGCCCATCTCAGCCTCCCCCTAGTAGAACTGTGCTTGCTTGAGAGCAGAGTGCCAGCTTGGCCTTGCAGACAGGCAGCTCAGTTTTGGGGTTCCCCCTCCTCCAGGTCAAATATCAAGGTCAGATCCTAGGTGGCTACCCCAAGGGCTTCACCACTGGGTTGATCTACTTGCTTTGGTGTGGCTGGACCTGGCGTGGCCAGAAGTTAGTAAAGCTTCACAACATGGGACTAATCCCCACCCTTGCAAGCTGCAGGTGTGCTGCTGTTTTGCTCTGGTTTAAGGAGAGCTCTGACTCACCACAGTGCCAGAACCAGTATGACATGCATTTAAAAACAAAAAAGAGATGGTGTGCTAAACCCCACAGTTGTGCCTGCAGAAGGGGACAAGCCAGTAGTGAGGCACTGGACTGCAGAGAGAAGCAAAAGGCCACCTGGAGAGAGAAACAGCTTCCCAATGGTCATTAGTAGGGCAGAGTTTGATTTTTCAAAGGCTCCTGGCACTGGAACAGGCTGCCCAGGGGTGTTGTGGAGTCTCCCTCTTTGGAGATGTTCAAAAGCCACCTGGACGTGTTCCTGTGTGATCTGGTATAGATGATCCTGCTCTGGCAGGGGGGTTGGACTGGATGAGCTTTCAAGATCCATTCCAGCCTCTGACATTCTGTGATTGTGTGAATCGGATGGTTTGGGGTACACCAGTCCTAGGAAGGCAGTGGCACAGAAATGAGGGGGAAGAGTCTTGCAGGGATTTGGTGTGCAGCTGGGAGCATCAGCATCCCCTTGCTGAGCACAGCTGCTCCGTTACTGCTCAGCGTGCAGCGAGCAGTGACTTCTGCTCTGCGCACAGCACTTACTGTGGCGATGCCAAGTGCTGGTCTGGATTTTTAACTCTGGAGAAGTGAACATAGGTGAGGCCTCCTCAGAGGAGCTGGCCATTTGTCCTTGATAGCTGTAACAGCTTATTGCTTTATTTAGTGTGACATCAATTATTTATTGCTATTAATGAAGGACACAGATGGCTGTCTGGTCAATAAAATATCTCCTACTCCACAGAGATGATCTCCTCAGCTATCGTTTACTCTGCAGAGAACCTTTGGATTCTTGCTGAAATTTAATAACATGAGCAAAGATACTACAGCAGTCTACAAGGTTTGTGCTTCAGGGCTGCTTTGGGAGGCTGAAATCCTTCTTTATATTTGCTGGTGGGGTGTGTGAGACCACAAGTCCAGACAGGAAAGACAAGCCCCTTTGCTTTCCATCACAAGCTACTTATCCATATAATCCCTTTTATAAAGTGATCAAATCCTTCTCAGAAGACAGTTAGGTTCTTTGCCCTTCTCAGGAACAGCTCCTTTATTCATATCCAATTTACTTCCTCTTGCCATTACTGCCCATTAGCCTAAATATTTCTTTTCCATCTAAGTGCTGCCCCATTGATGTGTTTACAGACGTGTATCTCTCCTCAGCCTTTTCATGTCTCTTCTCATATGGTAAAACTTTTGTGTTCTGTGATTCCCCTGTGAAACCTTCTCTTCTGCTTCCCCTCTGCCTTCCTCATAAGCCTAGATGAGCAATACTGTGATCTCTCACCACAACCTTGTGCACCTAAGTCAGCGTTCCTCTGTTGCTACAACATCCCAAGACCACTTTTACTTGGTAGAGCAGCATTAGTGATCCATCCTCCTCCTGCAGTGCCAGCAAATCAGAGTCACAGAATCATAGAATGGGTTAAGCTGAAGGGACCTCAGAGATCATCTACTCCAACCTCCTGCTATGGGCAGGGACACCTCTCTACTAGACTTGTTTGCTCAATGCTCATCCAATCTGGCTTTAAACACCCCTGGGGAGGAGGCATCCACAACCACTCTGCACAGCCTATTCCAGTGTTTTACCACTCTCATGCTGAAGAACTTCTTCCTAAGATCCAGTCTAAACCTACTCTCCCTCAGCTTCAAACCATTCCTCCCCATCCTGTCTCTAGACACACATAGGAAAAGTCTCTCTCCAGCTTTCCTGTAGGCTTGTTGCCTTAGTTGTATCCCACTGGCACATCCTAGTCTCAATGGAATCACTGCTTTTCTGTTCCTAGGGAAGGCTTAGAGGGTTCCATTTCAGCTGTTCTCAGAGCACTGTGGACTGGACAAAGAGAGACTTCTCTTGTGTGAGATGAAGAAATAAAGTTGCCACATGCTGTGCTTCACCCTGGAGAGAGCACAGAAAGCAGCTCCCCACGCTCACTGCAGATTGAGAGCTCTGCTGTCCCTGGGGTATCCCTTAGCCCACCCCATCTTAGGTGCATGGTCCATGCAGTCTGGCACCACCAGTGGCCTCACTGCTGCTTATACAGGTGCAGAAAGACTCCCAGCCTTGGGGCTGAGGTTTCACCACCTTTTCTAGCACCTGTTTAGCTATTTTCATAGCAACCTCTTTGCTTTTGTTTGACTGTAGCGGAGCCAAGGAGAGGAGAGAGTTTCCCCGAGGCTCAGCACTGAGCACAAAGCACCCTCTTGCTGTAGGGATTTTGTTGCAAGGGTTTGGGCTTAACCCAAGCTGACATGGTGCTGGCAGAGCTCCATTTCCTCCTGTGCAGGGGGTCAGAAACACTCTGTAAAGATGAGTCCTCAGAAGTTAGTGGGTGCCTTTAGGATACTTATCTGTGCAGCTTTAAAGCACACTTGACTTCAGAGGTTGGACGTGACATTTTCCATCCTATTTCCAGTCTGTTCAGATCTGATTCCACCCTCTGCACTCTCTGTCTCAGCCCTTTGTTCTTCTCTCCCATCCCATCTCTAGTTCTGCTGGCACAGATGTCCTGATTGATGCTCCTTGTACCCATGGACTGCCAGTCTGGATCTCCCTTAGGTCTTTTCCAGTTGCTCATCACAGACTCTCTGCCCAGCAGTTTTCTTTGCTGCCATTCATTGGCTACTTGTCAACCCTGACTGCTCTGGAGAAAGGACTGAGATCCCACAGCAGGCACTCCTGGGGTGATCTGTTTTCACGTGGAAGTTCTTCCTGGTCAGAAGGCAGGCTACTTGACATCTGAAGAGGCTGAAATGTTACTTGACATCTGAAGAGGCTTAAAAGCTCTTGCTCTTGTTCAGCAGCAAAATCATAGACTCACAGAATCATTTTGGTTGGCAAAGAGCTATAAGATCACTGAGTCCAGCAGTCATCCAACATCTGGTCCTGCTTCTCCATTATATGTTTGTGATTCATCTGGATTTGAAGTCACAGCAGTGTGTGTTTGCAGTGACTTCTGGTGACAGGGAGTTCCCCAGTCCAGCCTGATAGCCTACAAAAAGAGCCAGAAATCTGGAAGTGAGCAGTAAGGGTTGGTTGGTTTGTTTAAACCCAGAGCTAAGGGCTTGCTCAAGGCCACTCAGTGCTCATGACTCCAAGCACTGCCAACCCAACCTGCCTGTTGAGCTTACTTGGGGTTTGGTACAGACCCGAGGATGGGGACTGGGTTAAACTGCAGAGCCCAGTGACAGAGCTGCCTGAAACAAGTTTGGAAAGAACAAGTCGTGCTGGGACCATTAAAATGAGTAATTAAGGCTTGGATTCCTTTAGGGAGGAAAAGAATTTATTGCTGCTCTTTTTCTCTAGCCAAGGGGGACATTTGTTACCAAGTTGTGTATTTTGAGACAAGATGCACATACAGGTTGGGGGTGGGGAGGGCTAGGGAGGGAGTTTCTTCTTCTACCTGGGTAATCCAGCTGCACAGTGAGAGGTTCTAGGCTGCTTGCACCACTTATGGTGGGGAGGGCTAGGGAGGGAGTTTCTTCTTCTACCTGGGTAATCCAGCTGCACAGTGAGAGGTTCTAGGCTGCTTGCACCACTTATGGTGGGGAGGGCTAGGGAGGGAGTTTCTGCTTCTACCAGGGTAATCCAGCTGCACAGTGAGAGGTTCTAGGCTGCTTGCACCACTTATGGCCTGTACCAAGAACTGAAAGTTGTGCTTCATTTCAGTAGTTCTCAGCCACTTCTGCTTTTGGAAAAGTGAAGTGCTGAGAAGGGAATTCTCCTTCTGCTGCAGTGTCCTGACAGTTACACGTGTGCAGGGTCCCAGCACAGCAAGCTGGGTCCAGGATTGCTTCTGTCAGAGTAGCTCTCTCATTTGCAGCAGCCCATCCTCTGATTCCTGTCGGTGGGAATGGGACACAGCCAGGGCAGCTGCTTTGTTTTTTCACTGCTTGGTACCTTGGGCTTTTGGTTATGCTAATGTGAAGTGGGAACCATAGAATGGGTCAGGTTGGAAAGGACCTTTAAAGGTCTTTACTTCAATGCCCCTGCAGGGCCATCCCCAATTACATTAGGTCACTCAGAGCCCCATCAAGTCTGACCTTGAATGTCTTCATGGGTGGGGTCTCTACCACATCTCTGGGCAGCCTGTTGCAGTGCTCCACCACCCTCATTGTGAAGAACTTCTTCCTAAAGTCCAATCTAACTCAGCCCTGCTCTAGTTTAAACCCACTGATCCTTGTCCTAGGGCTGCATGCCCTTGTAGAGTCCATCTCCAGCTCTCCTATAGTCCCCTCTAAGGCTGCTCTAAGGTCTCCCTGAAACCTTCTCTTCTCCAGCCTGAACAACCCCAACACTCAGCCTGTCCTTGTAGGAGAGGTGCTCCAGCCTTCTGATCAATTTTGTGGCCCTTCTCTGGACCCACTCCATTATGTCCACATCCTTCTTGTATTGAGGGCCCCAGACCTGGACACAGTACTCGAGCTGAGGTCTTCTCAGAGCAGAATAGAGAGGCAGAACCACTTCTCTCCATCTGCTGAGCTCTGCAGTGAGCTCAACCTGCCAGACAGGCTGCTCACTGCAAGGAGATGGTTTGCAGGGCAGTGGGTAATCAGGCCCAAGAAGCTTCATAAAAGGAGTGTTTTCAGTTTCAGCTGGGTCATGATCTAAGTGTTTAATAAGCTTTGAAGACTGAAAGAAAAAAAAAAAAAAGCATTTTTAATTAGTTCCTTTAAAAGTTCAAATGCTCATAAAGAGGTGAGTGTTCTTCAGCCCAGCTGAAGGAGCTCCAATCATAGCTCCAGGAGCTGGAAGGGTGCAATGTGGAAGGGAATGCAAAGCTACTGATTTTCATTGAATAATAATCATAATAATAAAAACTCTACAGAAAAAGCCCCAGGACATTGAGAGCAATTCCATCCAAGCTCTACAGATGTCTCCTTTCCTTATAACTGAACCTAGCAGAAACACATTTCCCTGTGGCAGGTGATTTTTGAGAAGGGCCATGTCCCCTTTAAGAGCTAAGCATGCAGTTAGGGCAGGAAGAACCCTATTTAGCCAGGCTTCCAGCACTTCTGGGGACCTGGAGCACCCCCTGAGTGATGGTCCTGTGTGTGGTGTTTGAATTGAGCCCACACACTGCCTGTACACTCTGTGAGTGCACCTTTTGTAGTGGGCTAGGGAGGAAGATATTAGAGAGGAGCAAAGGAGAAGTGAAAGGAGCAAGAGCTCTGAAGCAAAAGAGGGACAAATTGTTTATACTTTGGCTTTTAATCCCTTTTAGCAAACCAATGAATGATAGAGACTTTATCATTATCTTTCTTTTATAACCAATCATCTAAAGCAGCCAGCTTGAGCTAGGGTAGGGTGTCCCTGCCTATGGCAGGGGCTTTGGAACTGGATGATCTTTGTGCTCCCTTCCGACCCTGACTATGATTCTGTGAAATTCTCTTGCTAGAATAGTCCAATTAGCCTGAATCCAGCAGACCTTCCACTGTCCCAGCCATGACTTGGCACTGGCCCTGGTTTCTGCAGTGGGTTTGTGCTGCAGATGGTGGTCCAGATGTGTTTTCAACTTGCTTTGTCTGTAGGTGATCCTCTCCATATAGACTCAGGACCATCCCTACCATCCACAGCCAAGTAGGCTTTGCATTGGTTTCCTGTCACAGAGTCACAGAATATAAGAGGTTGGAAGGAACCTGCAGAGATCATCCAGTCCAACCTCCCTGCCAAAGCAGGATCACCCAGGGTAGTTTGCACAGGAATGCATCCAGGCAGGTTTTGAAAGTCTCCAGAGAAGGAGACTCCATAAACTCTCCAAGCAGCCTGTTCCTGTGCTCCTGTCCTGCATAAAGATGTTCATGCAGTGTTTTTTGCTAAATGGTTAGCAGCAGTTTTGCACCTGTACTGATGTCTTGCTCATCTCTTTGCTCTCCAGGAGAATCCTTGAGCTTTGCAGATGATTTGCTTTCTGGCCTTGCAACATCCTGCGTGGCAGCGGGTAGGAGCCATGGAGATGTCCCTGAAACCAGCCTCTACTCTGTCATTTTCAAGTGCCTGGAGCCAGATGGTCTGTACAAGTAAGGAAAGGAGTGTGGGGGGGTGCTGGGGACAGAGAGAGATCTCTGATGCTGTTATTTAGTTGTCATTGGCCTTTTTGGTGAGCACTATGTTGCACCACAGAGTGGGTGACTGATAGGACTCTTTCTCTTGCTTTGGCTCTGAGGCTCAGCTACTGAAATGAAAAGCCAATGTCTGCCAGTACAGTGCTGGAGGCACTGGCAGTCTGTGGGAGACCTCTCTGACATTACTCACATGTTCAGTACTCTAGGCTTGCAGGTCCATGCCTGGTGGGCAGGGTTGTCTCTCATGGATCAGCTGAGCTTGTGGTCAGGTTGAAGCATTTGCCAAAGCCTGGTGGACTGTCATAGCCAAATGTCCAAAGTGTGATAGGTGTTGATTACCTAAATCACTGCTTGCATTAGTAGGGCATATTTAGCAGATGAGAGAGACACCAAACTCATTGATCCACCACCCAGTTGCTTCTGCAGGGATGGGTGACCATGCTGGTCACATGCTGGTGTTCTTGTTCATTGGACTCTTCTGAGATGTTCTCTGAGCACATGGGATTGGATTTTCTGTCTGAGTCCTGCAGAGCAATTAGTGTGCAGAGCAAGCAGGTCATTTCAGGATCTGAATAACATCTCCTTCACTATTGTTTGGAGGTGGTCTGGGCTTTTCAGTGTGTCTCCTTACCCAGGGCATCCTCTGTCTTGAGGGAGATATCAGCAGTCAGGACAGAAAGAGAGAAAAGAATAGAAAAATAAGGCAAGGAGATGGAGAAGAGAGAGAGAGCAAGAGAGAAACACCCAGGGATTAATGTCAGAGCAACTGTAATAATTAAAACACATTTTGTAGTGAGTAATGAAACTTTTTATGGGACCACAAAAGCATTTAAAGCAAGAGCTGGCAAATGGTCTGTCAGCGAGAACTTTTTAAGGTCTTGATTAATACTTTCCCTTTGCCTCCCCCTCCACCACCTCCCAGTTCAGTATGCTGACAACCTCTGAAGAGGAGAAGCCTTTACTGCACATCTCTCACGCAGGGCTGTGTCCAGGAATGGGCTCCAAGTGATGCCATTTAGTAATTTTAAATGTTTTCTTGTTAAATATATATAATGCATAAATAGAGTTATTAGTGTCTCTGGGAACTGGGCTGCTCTGAAAAGGTGCCAGGGAGAGGCTGGAGCAGTCACAGAACTTTCTAATAACCTGCTGCCCATAAAATCAGCTGGTTGTGAGCTCTCAGCCATTCCTCTCATGGCTGCCAGGGGCACTGGGCAAGGGAAGAGCTGCTGGGTTTGATGGGGAGGCTGCTGCTGAGGTGAATGCACAGTGCTGGGAGCCAGAAGGTCTGGCTCTTGGGCAGCCTGGGCTGGCAAATCATCTTCCCCATCTGCTGGGCAGGGATAATTGCACTCACCCATCGCTTCAGGGGCTCTGTGATCTAATTCCTGATGTCTGTAGAGGGCTGGGACAGCACTGGGTGGAAGGCAGAAGGCTTTGTCCGGGATTTTGTCATCTCCTTGGTCAAAGCCAAGCTTCTGCTTCACAGACGTGCAGCGCATTGCCTTGGAGGGGATAAACAGAGCCAGCACTGCCCGCAGTCCTGGGGTGGCTGTGGGCAGCTCCTGCTCTCTACAAGGTGCCCCTGGATGAGGGACAGTAGGTTTTTGTGGGGAGCCGTGGCTGCAGGCAGCTGTCCCCTGGCACTGAGGAGCTTTGGACCACATCCTTCTGCAGGAACAAGCCATGGGTGACACAGAGTGTTGGCTAATGCTCAGCAGAGCTTGGCACACCGTTCCCAGGGCTGTGCACACTGAAAGGCACATGTATGGGCACATGTTCACATTGGCACTTGGAGGGCATGGACCAACACTGCTGAGCATCAAAAAAAAAAGGTGCCATATCCACACAGTACATCACAGCCTCCTTGGCATCTGTCCCAGTGTGCCCCACCATACTTATGTGGACTGTCACACCACTGTCCACCATGTGCACACACTGCCATGGCTGCAGGGCTGTCCAGCACAAACACACACCTTTGCTCCAACCTGGGGCCTAACCAGCATGTGCTCACTTGGCAGCTGTGCATTCCACAGTGCACAGGCACATAGATTCAGTAGTCACCTGCTCAGCTGTCCATGCATTTCAGGTGGCCAAGAAGGCCAACAGCATCCTGGCCTGGATCAACAATAGTGTGGCCAGCAGTAAGGAAGTGATTTTACCCCTCTACTCAGCACTAGTGAGGTCACACCCTGAGTATTGGGTTCAGTACTGGGCTCTCACTCTAAGAAGAACATTGAGGTGCTGAACTGTGTCCAGAGAAGAGCAACGAAGCTGGTGAAGGGTCTGGAGAACAGGGATGGTGAGGAGCAGCTGAGGGAGTTAGGGTTATTTAGTCTGGCCAAGAGGAGGCTGGAGGGAGACCTCATTGCTCTCTACAACTCCCTGAAATAAGGTTATAGAGAGATAGGGGTTGGTGTCTCCTCCTTAGTATCAGATGATAGAACAAGAGGAAATGGCCTGAAACTGGGGGAGGGTTAGGTTGGATATTAGCAAAATAGTTTAGTCTGGTGAAGAGGAGGCTGAGGGGAGACCTCATTGCTCTCTGCAACT
This sequence comes from Pogoniulus pusillus, assembly GCF_015220805.1. Classification (NCBI taxonomy): domain Eukaryota; kingdom Metazoa; phylum Chordata; class Aves; order Piciformes; family Lybiidae; genus Pogoniulus; species Pogoniulus pusillus. The sequence goes on along the minus strand of NC_087298.1, from coordinate 4,629,418 downwards.
CCCTGAAAGGTGACTGGAGTGAGGTAGGGGTTGGTCTCTTCTTCTTGTTGTCAAATGACAGAAGGAGATAAAAGGGCCTGGAATTGTGCCAGTAGAGGTTTAGGTTGGAGATTGGGAAAAATTTCTTTGCTGCAAGAGTGGTCAGGGGTTGGGACAGGCTGCCCAGGGAGGTGGTGGAGTCACCATCCCTGGAGGTGTTCAAGAGCTGTGTGAACATGGCACTTTGGGACAGGGTTTGCTGGCCATGGTGGTGTTGGGTTGACAGTTGGACTGGATGATCTTGGAGGTCTCTTCCAACCAAAACAGTTCTGTGATTCTGTGATACAGTTGCACCACAGCACAAAGAAAGCCAGGACAGTGAAATGTGAGGCTATGGCTGGGTTCTGAGCCCATGCAGATATTACAGCCACAGAAACATGGGCACAGGGTCATTTTCCTGCTTGTTTTATTTGTTCCCCTGAAATATATCTGTCTTGGAGAGCTCTGGCCTGGGTATGATCCTGTTGAGAGCCACGTGGCAGGGACCTGTGCTTTTCTCCAGGCTGTTAGATGAGCACTCAGAGGCTACAGCATCAGAGCTCTTCAAAAACAAACCCTCAGTGGTCTGAGGATGTCACATAAACCAAGAGGAGGGACTGTGAGATCATGAAATTCTCTTCTGCTCTGTAAATGTTTTGGACATCCTGTCCCTTCTGCAGTACCTACGGCAATTACACTGCTGTTGACCATTAATTTGGAGCATTACCAGCTTGAGATCAAAGCTGGGCTTGAGTTTGAATAGCAAAACAAAACAAAAAGCTCTACAAGCAAACAAATAAAGTCTGATTGATTCCTCTGCTTTTCAGACTTCTGTAGTTTCAAAACATAAACTAACAAAAGGAGAACTAATTTCTTTGTCCTTTGCAATTTCAGTCTGGGGAAAACATGTTGCCTGTCAGCCCTTTTCATGGAATCACAGATTGGTTTGGGTTGGAAGGGACCTTTAAAGGTCATCTAGCCCAACCCCCCTGCAGTCAACAGGGACATCTGCAACTAGTTGAACATTCTGTCCAACATGACCTGGAATGCTTCCAGGGATGGGGCATCTACCACCTCTCTGGGCAACCTGGGCCAGTGGCTCACCACCCTCAGTGTCAAACATTTCTTCTTTCTCTCTGTTCTGAATCTCCCTCTTTTAGTTTCAAACCATTACCCCTTCTCCTGCCACAACAGGTGTGCTAAAAGGTCTGTCTTTGTTCTTACCTCTTGCTTACCTGGCGTGCACCAGGCATGGGCACCATGCTGCACGGGATCCATGCTGCAGTCATGGGACTGCTCTCGTGCATGTACACACAGGGACACTGAGGGTGGGCCTTGAAGAGTGGCAGGTTTGGTTTAAGCTCTTAAGAAAGTCTTAATAGTTCCTACAAAAGGCATCACAGGAGAGAGGATTGTTCTCCCCTGAGGTCAGCTAGACCAGAGCACTCTGTCAAGCTTCCTCTCAGGTGGATCTGGAAGAGGATGGGGTGAGGAAAGCAGTGGGAGAGGTGTCCGTGTGTCTGTTAAGAGATTGTCTTGCATGGACCGGCCAGCCTGGACAGTGGTTAACCCCAAGGAGACTGATGGTTTGGGAGCTTGGGAGCCCCATGATGTGATAGAGAACTTGTGATGCACTAAGCACCAATCACTAGTCAAAGGAAAGGGCTCTGGCGTGTCTGAGAGGGCAAACTCAGCCTAGAGGATTGAGCTTACATTGCTCATGGCCCTCACACAGCTCAACACCCCACAACCTAATCAAATCTGCACTGTGGAGACAAGAGATTCCCATGTGTCTTCCACAGCCTCCCTGAGCCTTCAGCCCACCTCATCCATCTCAGCTTCTCTCTCTCTGTCATTCCTCAACTGCCTGGGGATGCCTCTTTGCTGAGCTGTACCTGACCAGCTGCCGGACAGCAGCTTTGCCAGCCCAGCACGTTCAGTTCAGAGACTTGAGGAGACACCAAATATCCCTCAGCCAAAAAGGGAGATTTTGGAAAGGGGAACGAAAACCCCCTCCAGCTCCTCAATGGAACAGCAATGCAAACTCACCAACTTCTTCCCTGCACCACAGATACTATAATTATAGATTAGATTAAATCCCAATGTTTCACTTTATTTACATTCCTGACCTAGGCTATTCATTTCCGGTGTTTGTGCCAAGAATCAGCACAAAATTTACTGGAAATAATATGGAAGTCATCAGGATCCCTTCCAGAGCCTTTCCTTGGAGTGCATTCATGTGCTGAGAAGGAGCCTCGACTTTGCCTTCTCCTTGCTGGCTCAGATAGGATTACCCCAAGGTGATCCCGAACCAGCCCAAAGGCTCTGGGAGAGCACATTCCAGGAGTGTGGGAAAGGTGGAAACCCCCTTCCAAGGTGTGAAGATTGGGCACTGCCGTTGGATGGAATGGGACTCAGTCAGACCTCAGACTGACACCACAAAGCTCCTGTCCACCACCAAGACCTACCCAACTGTCATCATTTCCTGTAGGGTCTGGAGGCCATGGGCAGCAGGGCCAGGCTTAGCTTCTGTCACCATGTGTGGGCTAAGAGGGAAAAGACTTTTTTCTGGTGAGGTGTTGAATGTGAGGAACCCATCACACAGTATCACAGTATCACAGTATTATCAGGGTTGGAAGAGACCTCACAGAACATCAAGTCCAACCCTTTACCACAGAGCTCAAGGCCAGACCATGGCACCAAGTGCCACGTCCAGTCCTGCCTTGAACAGCTCCAGGGACGGCGACTCCACCACCTCCCCGGGCAGCCCATTCCAGTGTCCAATGACTCTCTCACCTCCAGCCTAAATCTCCCCTGGCATAGCTTGAGGCTGTGTCCTCTTGTTCTGGTGCTGGCCACCTGAGAGAAGAGAGCAACCTCCTCCTGGCCACAACCTCCCCTCAGGTAGTTGTAGACAGCAATAAGGTCTCCCCTGAGCCTCCTCTTCTCCAGGCTAACCAATCCCAGCTCCCTCAGCCTCTCCTCGTAGGGCTGTGCTCAAGGCCTCTCCCCAGCCTCGTTGCCCTTCTCTGGACACGCTCAAGCATCTCAATGTCCCTCCTAAACTGGGGGGCCCAGAACTGAACACAGCACTCAAGGTGTGGTCTAACCAGTGCAGAGTACAGGAGCAGAATGACCTCCCTGCTCCTGCTGACCACACCATTCCTGATGCAGGCCAGGATGCCACTGGCTCTCTTGGCCACCTGGGCACACTGCTGGCTCATGTTCAGGCAGGTATCAATCAGCACCCCCAGATCCCTCTCTGTCTGGCTGCTCTCAGCCACTCCGACCCCAGCCTGTATCTCTGCATGGGGTTGCTGTGGCCAAAGTGCAGCACCCTGCACTTGGAGCTATTGAACCCCATCCCCTTGGACTCTGCCCATCTGTGCAGGCGGTCAAGGTCCTGCTGCAGAGCCCTTCTGCCCTCCAACCCAGCCACATCTGCCCCCAGCTTAGTGTCATCTGCAAACTTGCTGATGACTGACTCCATGCCCTCATCCAGATCATCTATGAAGATGTTAAAGAGGATGGGGCCCAGCACAGCGTGGAGAGTTCAGCAAGCTGAATGTGCTGAAGGAGCTGGCCCACAGCAAGGCAGATTAGTGTTGACTGACCTCTTCCTTGTGCAGAGCTGGGATCAGAAGTGGAGTGGAAAGCCTTGGTGCTCGAGAGCGTGCTGATGCTGGCAGCAGTCCACTGCTCCTTATATGATGCTAATTGTTATTGTTGGTCTTCTGTCAGGAAGACACACGAGTGAGCACTGCAGCAATCAGAGACAGACCCCAAATAGCTCGGTGGCATGGGTTAAAACACAGCTGTTACAGCCCTTGGCTGCGTCCCCTGTGTGCACAGGAGCTCTGCTGCCTCATCAAATCCACCTCTTCTATCCCACATGTTTTCCAGCTTCCTGAAGCTGAGCACTGCACGGGCTGTAGTTTCTTCTCAGGCATTCCTGGCTTGTGGAAGCTCATGCAAGGCACATCAGGAGTTGAACAAGTGTTTGCTAAATCCAAGGTCTGTGCTCTAACTGCAGTCTGGTTCTTCCCCAGCACGTTGGGGTTGCTTTAGAACCAGGCTGCCCATATGCTGGCTGAGATGTGTGCTTGCTGAAGGAAGGCCTGGGCTGAACTGTGCTACACTGCAGTGGGTTGGCCCAGTGGAAGGTGGTCTGTACAGGGAGGTCAGAGGCTCTCTTTCTGCTGATGTCCCATTCAGGGTGATAGGTTGGGCTCTTGTTGAAGTTTCCAGCATCAGGAGGGTACTCACATAAAAACCACAGAGAAGACATTTATACTTTCTTCAAGGTGCTGGAGTTAGTGCCCAACTTTGCCATTTGCTCTGTTGAGCCTCACTTTCATCTTCATCTGTTTGCCTGTCCCCTTTATGACCTCAGGTTTAAGCTCTCACTGTCTCTGTGCAGCCTGGCTTGAGACAATCAGATCAGGGTCTACAGATGCTGCTGCAGTGTTGTTATACTGACCATTTGCCATCACCCTTCTAAAGGCTGGGTTTGTGCCTCAATCCTTCTGCTCTGTCTCTACCACCAGTATTTAGCCCCCTGGGGCAGATCAGTAGTCACCAGGCACCTTTCCACTGACTTTAGTGGAGCCTTCTTCCCTACTATTGGCCAAGAATGTGAGCATCTTGGTCCTTTTCACTGCAAAGACCAGGTTATTCTCTATTTCATACCTCAGGCCACAAAGAGAAGCAGAACAGCCCTTGTGGCTTCCTACAGCCAGCTCCTTCCCAGCCCTTCCTCAGGACATCTGGATTGAAATAACATTCTTGGGTTTGTCCCTGAACCCTAAACCTGGCCAGTGCATTACTCCTCTGAAGGTGGCTGAAGCAAGGAGGAGGAGAAGGAGGAGGTATGGTTGTTGTGTAGTATATTGCATCTGAAGGAGTGTGTGAATATAGGATTCTTTCTGGGAATGGTAATGGGGTGGAGAGGAAGAGATTGGCCTCTGTCTGTTGGTAGACAAATGGACCTCTGCAACTCCAGCTTGTCCACATCATCAATCCCCTATCACCAACCCTTTACAGTTATGGGCTTGGAGAGCGTTCCAGTTTCTGAGTGTGTAGAAACCCAATGCCACTGGTGCAGCTCTGTCCAAGTCTTATCTCATTGGCTAATGGGGGAGGAGTGGGGGGTGAGTGAGTATGGGAGATGCACTATCAATATCAGTACAGACCTTGCTGCCTTCCATTTGCCTCTGAGCCAGCAAAAGCTGCTCTGTGCTGTGGCTGTGCTGTGTTGGAGTCCTTTACTTGTTCATCAGTTCTCCGTGGTATAGAGCACCTTGTCCTGAAGGATGGAAATCTGAGGACCATGTTGGTTTGGTTCTTTAGTGGGGTTTGAACCTTCTCCCTTCCCAGGCAGGGTGTTTCTTTTATCTTGGAATCACAAAATCATAGAACTCTGCTCTAGACCCTTCACCAGTTTCATTGCCCTTCTCTGGACCTGCTCTAGCACCTCAAAGCCCTTCTTGTAGTAAGAGACCCAAAACTGAACCCAGTGTTTAAGGTGTGGCTTCAGCAGTGCTGAATACAGGCAGAAAATCCCTATCCTAGTTCTGCTGGCCGCTCTACTGCTGATGTACACCAGGATGCTGGTGGCCTTCTTGGTCACCTAAGCAGGTAGAGTCGGGAGAAATGAGTCAGAGGAGGGCAAATGTTTTTGTTCTTTTTGGCCATGTCCTAGCTAAGGAAACTGAGGCAGGGAGAGGTGATGTGACATGCCTGAAGCTCTTCAGTGGACTGGAGCTGAGCAGAGCTGAGGGATACCCTTTCTCACAACTCACCTAAGTGAATTCCTGAAGCAGGGCTGAGGAGAATTGTTTATCATGGGGATTAAGCAATGCCTCCTACACAAAAATAAGACTTCTTTTCTTCCTAGTTTTGCCATGCAGCCTGGGACCCAGGCACCTGAGAGTGCACATCAAGGAACCCAGGGCCTGTTTTCAAAGTGCTGCTGCCTGCATTGGTGTCTCACATTCTCCCCTCTCTTTAGTGTGTTGGTGTTTGGTTGTTTTTTTTTTCCCCAGCAAAGGCAATTTGGCAGCAACATTACTTCTTTTGCCCAGTCCTAGACCGTCCTGGGTGCTTGTGAGGAGCGATGCTCACTGGTCTTGCAGGGGACAGCACCGTGGCTTTGACACCAAGAGGCAGTGTTACATCATGTCTGCAGCTCCGGGTCGGGCTTGCAGTCTGGCTGGGGTGCACACAGCCCAGAACAAGCTCTGCCCATGCTGATCCTGGAATTTAAATTATGGGCAAGCGTGCTGCAGAGGCATCCAAGCAGGCTGTGCGTGAGCCAACCCAAGCCAGACGCAGCACGGCTGCCTTCGCTTGGCACTCCCGTGGCTTTACAGCAGCGCTGCCAAGCCAAGAGGAGAGCAAAAGGGGCATCAGACAGGGTGCAAGGCTGGGCTGGCAGGGCTGGGCTGTAGCTGGCTTGGAGCTGGTGCCTCACCTAGTACAGTGCTGGTGATGTTTTCGTGTCTCTCTTCAGGAGATTGTCCCTCCACTGTGTGTTGCTTTGTGGCTGGAAGGTTGTTGTACGCCCCAGGAAGATTTTGCCTCTGCAAAATGGTGTTCAGAGTTGCCACCTGTGGGTCTGTGCTTCAATAGCCAACATCTTGACATTTGGGTGGGAAGTTTCTGCCTATTCCTGTGACTGTTTTCTTTACATCCAGTAGCAGCTCAGTCTGATGTTTGCAGATGATTCAAATTTTAACAGCCTTAAAGAGTGAGCAGAAGCAGCTTGGTTATACCCATAAGTATGCCCCAGGAAGGATGTGACAAGCTGAGCTGGTGCCCAGGTGTTCAGCTACTACTACACCCACAGCTCTTATCTGAACCTCAAGCCAAGGAGTAAATCAGCTCAGACAAACTCTGGATTGGACCCAAGGTGCCAAAAGCTGGAGATACTTGGCCCAAAGGTAGTGCTTATCCAAATAAAAAGATGAGTGGCAAGCTATTCCCACTTGCCCATATTTTCTGCCCCTCTCTAGAAGCAATGTTTGGCTCTGTTGAGCTCAGACCAGCAATGTGCATATATCTCACACATGACCTGCAAGTCCATAAAACTAGTTGAACATTTCTTTTGTTCCATGTTTCCAAAGGACACCTGCAGCACCTCCCACTCCATCCTTTCCTTGTAACCACAACAGCACAGAGTCCCTCGCCAGCTGTGTCTCTCAGTTGCACACTGTTACTTACATCTGAAGCACACACCTCCTGGTCATGAGTTTATCAGCACACAGCAACTCCTCCAGCTCTACCACCCTTTCTTCTCCTCAAGGTCCCTGGACAAGGCAGTTCTCAGCTGCAGGGAGTTTGTTGTGTGGGAGGTGTGCAGATGGTAGAGCCCCTGCACGGGCAGCTTCTCAACTCAGCTGTTTTCCAGTAGATCTCAAGTGATCTTTAACTTATTCTTGGGTTTGGAGATTGTTTCTGCCCTGCAAGAGAAGCTGGCTTGCATTTTCCTTCCTTTGCAACTTGGCTTTTCTTTGCTGGCCCTGGTTTTGCTTGTGGAGTCTGGTCCAGACCCCACTGTAGTCAGTAGGAGTACTGCATTCAGTTCTGGGCCCCCCAGCTCAAGGACAGGGAGCTGCTTGAGAGAGTCCAGTGCAGAGCCACAAAAATGATTAAGGAAGATGAACATCTTCCTTATGAGGAGAGCCTGAGGGAGCTGAGGCTGTTTAGCTTGGAGAGGAGATGACTAAGGGGTGACCTCATTCATGTTTATAAATATGTAGGGGGTGAGTGCCAGGAGGCTGGAGCCAGGCTCTGCTCAGTGATGCCCAGTGAGAGCACAAGGGGCACTGGGTGGAAGTTGAAGCACAGGAGGTTCCATGTAAACCTGAGGAAGATTTCTTTCCCTGTGAGGGTGACAGAGCACTGGCACAGGCTGCCCAGGGAGGTTGTGGAGTCTCTCTCTCTGGAGAGTCAAGAGCTATCTGGATGCCTTCCAGTGTGATCTGCTGTGGGTGACCCTGCTGTGGCAGGGCAGTTGGACTGGATGAGCTTTCGAGGTCCCTTTCAGCCCCTGACATTCTGTCATTCTATGATTCTTCCCTTAGACCTCAGGCAGTCTTAGGTTCTGGTGGTGGAGTAGGAGTGTGGTAGAACATGGCCTGCAAGTATTCCATTAACTACTGCTGCTTTACTCTTTTGCTTTAAAGTGGAACTTGTCAGGGGTGCCCACGTTCTGGGACCTTTTCCAGTTGTGTGTGCTGAGACTACAAAACCCACAGGTTCACAGTCCTCATGGCCTGTCTCAAGTTATGGTGGTGCTCAGGTGGTCAAATCCCTGCTGCAGAATGTGTGCTTGCAAACATAGGCAGACATCTCCATTTTGAGAGCATCACCTTTCAGTCTTCACTGGCAGAGCCACAGCTGCCATTGATTTCAGCTGAGTTTGCACCAGAGTAGGTCAGTGTGAAATGGAGACACTCAAAGCTAGCAAATAACCTCACTGTAGCTGCTTCTTCCTGACTTTTCCAACCTGTAAACCAGATGAGTTGAAACTGAGCTGCAGCTTTTGCTGGGTTTCCTGTGCAGAGAAGGGCAGTGAAACTGGTGAAGGATCTGGAGGACAGGAGTGGTGAAGAGCAGTTGAGGGACTGGGGTTATTTAATCTGGCTAAGAGGAGGCTCTCTACAATTCCCTGAATGGAGATTGGTGTGAGGTGAGAGTTGGTCTCTTCTTCCTATTATCAGATGATAGAACAAGAGGAAATGGCCTGAAATTGTGCCAGGGTAGGTTTAGCTTGGAAATTAGGAACAATTTCTTTCCTTCAAGAGTGGTTAGGCATTGGAACAGGCTGCAACAGCTGGTGGAATCACTGTCCCTGGAAGTGATCAAGAAATATGTGGACATAGCTCTCTGGGACAGGGTTTAGTGGGCTCAGTGGTCTTAGGTTAATGGTTGGACTCGGTGATCTTAGAGGTCTTTTCTATCTGAAACAATTCTCTGATTCTCTGATAGAGTGGGAGAGAAAGACAAGGAGTAGCTGCTTGGTTGCAGAGGTAACAAGTACATGGTGAGGTGGGTCTTGCCATGGGTGATGTTCTGTGCTGGATTTAGGGTGCACTTGGTCTTTGCTTGGTCTCCTTAATCTAAGGTCACCTCATACTGCTGAGTGCCTTGAGTGTTTTAGAGTGATTGCTCCCACCATACATGCTGCTCCTGGTCACCTCACACAGGCTCTCACTTCCCTCATCAGGAATGGGATAAATTTGATTATCCAGAAATATGGTTTCTGTTATGAAAAGGGGGAAGCAAATACCCTGGCTTTACTGAAAACCCTCGAGCCAAAGCTTATGTCATAACTTAAATGTTTATTAAAATAGTAAAGTCTGAGGGTTGGGTTTTATTCAGAGGGTGGTGGATGGAGAGAACTGTGAGGCAGGCTCCTGTCTTCACTAGATGTGCTGAGGGAGCTGGATGTGGAAACTTGCGCCCTGGATGCAAAGGGAGCCTAAATTCAGGAAGATGTTTGCCCACACATCTAAGGCCATTGCTTGGGCAGTCAGGGAACTCAATGAGGTGGCCTTGGGTGCTTACTTCAACTCATGTTTGGACCATCATACCCCTAAACTAGAGTCTGTTGCTTGTCTTCCATCCTTTCTCCTCTTGACTTCCACTGAGAGAGCCTCGGGGCAGTGCATGGCAGCAGTGACCTGAGCTACATCTGGAGAATCCTAGTCCTGGGCACAAAGGTCTCTTTCCTCTGAACATCTCCCCCCCTTGCCCTGCAGTTATGGAGCCAGCCTCAGCTCTGAATCTCGTTGCACCACCCCAAACAGAAGGGTCTGCCACCAGGTTGGGATACTTTCTTTCTATCTTGCAACATCTTGACCTTCTGGCCTTCCTGTGCCAGGGAGTGTGTGCACGCAGGAGGCTCCACACTTGCCAGTGCCAGGCTCTTGCATGAGCCAGAGGATGCTGGGAGGTGCCCCTTGGTGTTTCCTCAAACAAAAAACTCTTCTTCTGTAGCCTTTGCTATGTCACCATGGAAAGGATTTCAAGCCCTTACAGCTGCCACAGGTTGTACTTTTGGCCCTACATCACACCTCCCTTCTTGCAGGAGTATCTGTCCTGCATGGGCAAGGGTTGATGTGTGCCTTTGACTGGGGCAGCCTGTTCTCCAGTCTTAGTAACACCTTATTCTTGCTCAATTGTGAGCTTAGCTGCTAAGTCCCAGAGCAACTCTGGGATAATGCCTAAGAGTTGCATCACTGCAGGCCTCCCTCCTTTATGGCCAGAAAATAGCCCAAGACAGAAACAAAGAGTCTGTCTCATCTCCATCCGATGTTTCCTCTGCCCAGCTGGCCTCATCCCCAGCAATGCAGTGTGTACAGGACTGCTGGGGACCTGAAGTCCAAACTTCATAGCACTGCCACAGGTTGTGGTGTAAGCACCCAAGTGACAAGCTGCCTCTGGGGACCATCTACACTGCCAGTGTCACCTTCTCCGCCCTCTCTGCCTCTTGTGCTTCTCCCTTCTGGGTTTGTGTCCATTTTGCAGTGCCACATCCCTATGGGTGCTGCTGGTTGTCAGTGTTGGAACTGAGTGCATGGAGATGTAGAGGTGAGGACCAGCCTGCATTTCTGCCTGTGCTGCTTATGGCTGTAGATCTGGGGGGCTGGGACACCTCACTTCATTGGAGGTCTTTCCCATATCAGCAGCAGAAGCAGATACCTTAGCCATAAACCCACCATCCCCTAACCCTTAACCTGTAGCCCATCTGAGGTGGAATCATGACCATATCCTGCTCTGAACAGCCTCTGGGTGTGCAGAGGTGTGCTGAGATGTGTGCTGAGGGTGCCTGTGGCTGTGCAGACATGGAGCAGCATGTGATTGTGCAGATGGTTCACTCCATGCCTCTGGCATGTGAAGCAGACCTTACACAGGGCTCTCAAAGTTGCTGCAAACAAAAGCACTGCAAAGAGTGGAATATCCTAAATCCTGATGAAGCCCAGAAAGGTGCTGCACCTCGAGTTCCCTTTATCAGTGTACTCCATAGCATCATCCCCAGGCAGCAGCTTGCAGTGACATGTCTCATGAGGAGCAACTGGAGTGGCTGGGGCTGTTAGGCATAGAGAAAAGGGGCTCATGGGAAAGCTGCTCATTTTCTACAACTCCCTGAAAGGAGGCTGCAGCCAGGCAGAGTGCAGCCTCTTGTCCCAAGGAACAGGTGACAGGAGAAGAGGAAACAGCATCCAGGAAGGTTTAGGCTGGACATGAGGAACAACTTCTTCCCCAGAAGGTTGTCAAGCCCTGGAACAGGCTGCCCAGGGAGGTGGTGCTACCCATCCCTGGAGAGGTTTCAAAGCTGTGTGCATGTGGTGCTGAAGGACATGGTTTAGTGGTGACCTGGCAGTGCTGGGTTAACAGTTGAAGTTGATGATCTTAAAGGTCTCTTCCATCCAAAACAGTTCTGTGATTCCATGAAACCCCTGTGGCTCTTTCCATTGCCTAGCCAAACCTGCCTGATTGCTGCTGCAGTAGAACCACCCCAGTGCAGCCCAGCCCATGGCATGAAGCCCACCCTATGGCATGAAGCCCACCTGTATCACCCCACGCAGCTCCTGAGCTCTCTCAGGCCACCTCCAGCTTCCAGCTCTGTCCCTGCCTTGTACCTGCTGCACTGCCACACGCCAATTTGTTTTCCAAGTGGAAACATGAGTCGAAGCATTAACTCCACAAGGGCCTTCCTGTGCAGTTCACCAGCATTAAATATTTATGTTGGCAAAAAGCATCTAATAGGCAGCTCGAGATCAGAGATAAAGGAATTGAGGTGTGCAGAGAGAGCAGGCAGGCAGGGACCTTGCAGAAGCTGGAGGGACCCAAGTGGGTTGTAGTTTGTGTGTATGGATCATAGGCTCACAGGTTGTTAGGGGTTGGAAGGGACCCAAGGAGGTCATCCAGTCCAATCCCCCTGCCAGAGCAGGACAATGCTATCTAACACAGATCACAGAGGAACACATCCAGACAGGCCTGGAAAGTCTGCAGTGAAGGAGACCCCACAGCCTCTCTGGGGAGCCTGTGCCAGTGCTCTGGGACCTTTACAGTAAAGAAGTTCCCCCTTGTGTTGAGCTGGAACCTCTTTTGCTGCAAATTACACCCATTGCTCCTTCTCCTATCCCAGGGAGCAGTGAGCAGAGCCTGTCCCCCACCTCCTGGCAGCCCTTAGATATTTATAATCATTTATCAAATCCCCTCTAAGTCTTCTCTTCTCCAGACTAAACAGCCTCAGGTCGCTCAGCCTCTCCTCATAAGCCATGCCCTCCAGTCCCCTCATCATCCTCTTAGCCCTCTGCTGGACCCTGTCCAGCAAATCCCTGTCCCTCTTCACCTGGGGAGCCCAAAACTGATCACAGTATTCAAGATGAGGTCTCAGCAGGGCAGAGTAGAGGGGGAGGAGAACCTCCCTTGGCCTTCTTGGCCACAAGGGCACATTGCTGTGCCATGCTTAACTTGTTAGCCACCAGGACCCCCAGGTCCCTCTCCACAGGGCTGCTTTCCAGCAGTCACCTCCCAGCCTGTACTGGTGGAGTTTATTATTCCTCCCCAGATGCAGGACTCTGCACTTGTCCATGTTGAACTTCATCTGGTTCCTCTGTGCCCAGCTCTGTCTGTCCAGGTCTCTCTGGATGGCCACACAGCCTTCAGCTGTCTCAGCCAAGCCTCCCAGCTTGGTGCCATGAGCAAACCTGCTGAGCAGACACTCTGTGCCCTCATCACTGTCATTGATGAAGATGTTGACCAGGACTGGCCCCAGCACTGATCCATGGGGGACACCACTGGTCACAGCTCTCCAGCTGGACCTGGCACCATTGATCACCACCCTCTGAACTCTATCTTCTAACCGGTTCCTAATCCACCTCACTGTCTGCTCTTCCATTCCACACTTCCCCAGCTTGGTCACATGGATGATTGCATCTGGGTTTATGAAGCCCCCACCTGTTTGGGGGAGACACCAACTCCATCACCAGCTGCCCAGGCAGGTTGTGGAGTTTCCCTCTCTGGAGATATTCCAGAACCAGCTGGATGTGTTCCATTGTGATCTACTCTGGGTGATCCTGCTCTGGCAGGGGGGCTGGACCAGATGATCTTTCGAGGTCTCTTCCAGCCCCTGACATTCTATGATTCTGTGATCACTGAGAGCTCTTCAGCCCACCAGGGGTTGCAGAGCTCGGTCAGCACCACTGCTTGTGTGTACCCCAGCGCTGAGCAGGAGCAGTGCTCACCTGGGTGACCTGAACTTAGAGCCAAGTAAGGTGAGGCAGGGATTGTCTTGGAGAAGATGGGCAGAAGATGGTGGGAAGTAGCAAGGGATGAGACTTCTCTGTGTCATCCAAACGACATAAGATCCTAAATCGTTACTGGGTGTGACACAGGATCCCTCTCTCTTCTGGACCACCGCAGTCAAGGTTATTTACCGGTGAGCGCAGCTGATCAGGCTGCAGTGTGGTTTGGATAATAGAGGGCTCTGATCAGGTCAGGAGGATACTAGCACGGCACACTGGTGTGGAAAGTTCATGTAGCAGCCTGCATGGTGGCTGTCCATGAAGGCTGGGCAGCAGGGCCGTGCGAGGGGAGTGTGCAGAGGCGAGGTGCGGGCAGATGGGAGGAAGCTGGGTGATGCAGGGGGGACGCCTCTGCTCCTCCGCCGCAGGAGGAAAGCAGAGAGTGCCTACACCAGCAAAGAGCCCTGCTCTTTCGCAAGTCATTATCTCCATGAGACAAGGACGTCTCTCTCCTTCCAGCCAGCAGCAGCCAGCGCAGCGGCGGCGCATGGGGGGTGCGAGCCCCACGCCGCCGAACCGCGGCCGGTCGCGGAGCCTGCGGGCAGGCAGGACCAGGGCATGAATGGAGTGCGAGGAGAGAATGGAAACTCTCCCCTGGCTCCCAGGCCTGCCGTCTTGCGGGGGGTCCCTTGCTCACGCCGACAGCGCTGCCTCTCATAAACAGGCATTTCCTCACCCCCGTTTGTTCCTCTCTTGTGCAATCTCTTGTACCAGACGGGAATGGGAGCGAGTCCCAACGGTACGTGAATGTGTTACAAAAAACCTTCCCACCCTGCCACCAACGAAGCGCTGAGGAATAACAACAGGGTTTAAAAAGACACAAAAAAAAAAGGAGAAAGATAGATGGGGGGAGCCGGATGGGTTTGCTGCTGGCCAGGGGTTGTTTTTCTGAGTGTAAACGCCAGGGCATGGCTGTGCCTGGCGGTTTGGTTCTCGGCGCTTGTGGATGCGCACTTGGTGCTGTGCATCCCTCCGGGAAAAGGGAAGTTCCTTCCCCGGATGGCTTTCCTGGGTGAAAAACGTGGGACAAAAACAGAGGCCAAATAAGCTGGGCTGAGACTAAGAGACAGTCCCAGTCCCAGCCTGCCTGCCCAGCGCTGTCCCGGCTGCTGGGTTGTCTTGCCTGGGGCACACAAGGAGCGTGGCTGTCATTCTGCTGCCAGCTGCTGCTGCCCGTGTGGATTGGCCTGGCTTGCCCTTCTTGACCAACACTGCTAGGACAGAGCACAACTAGGGTGAGGTGTGATGCTAAGGTGTAGAGGAAAGTCCTAGTTGACTGGATAGGGCTGGGGGATAGGTTGGACTGGATGATCATAGAATCATAGAATCAACCAGGTTGGAAGAGACCTCCAAGATCATCCAGTCCAACCTAGCACCCAGCCCTAACCAATCAACTAGACCATGGCACTAAGTGCCTCATCCAGTCTTTTCTTGAAGACCCCCAGGGAGGTCTCTTCCAACCTGGTTGATTCTATGATTCCTACTATCGAATATATCCTGGAGCAGCAGTAGAAGGAAGGAAGGACATGGGCTTGTGGAGCAGGGACTGATGATCTGTGTGTTGGTTTGAGACACAAGAGGAAAAGCTGCTGGGAGTTGCAATCCTTCCACACAGAGGGAAAAGCAGGGGAAGAAACCTGCAGGGAGCAATGCTTCTGGAGCAGCATTTTGCAGGAGAGCAGAGTTTGCTGTGCAGCTCCGGCCAATCAAAGCATGGACACAGCAGTGACAAGGTGCTCTCCCAAAATAACAGGGCAGAGATCTGCTGGGGCATGGCAGGGCTCTTGCTCAGGAGTGGTTGGCTGTAGAGCCAGCGTTTCAATAAAGAAATTATTTTGGGGGTGGGGGGGAGTTGAGAAAAGCCCCAAACATCTGTTTTACTTCAAAACAGGGAAGATTCCTCTGCTTGCAAGGAATGTGTAAATCACGCCGGGCTGGGAGATGCACATAGCCCTGCCTGAAAGCTCCTCTGCACTTCAAACGAATTCTAAAGTGCTTACTGGGATTTGGGGGTTATTATTTGTTTCAGTGCCCCCCCTCCCCTGCTCCTTGTCCTACCCTCCCTGCCTGCCTGCTGGAGCTGTGAGAGTCTGCCTTCTGCTGCCAGCCCCTTGCCTTCTCCCCCCTCCATGTGGGGGCCTTGAGGAGCATTCCACAGGCAGCAGTGACTACAGACCTGGCTGATGCCCTTCTGCCACAGCTCTCTGGCATGCAGCATCCTTACCTTGCCAGTCTTCTCCTCTTACACGGTCACTGTGCCCACAGTGAAGTCGTAAGGACCTGTTGGTTGCTCTTACCATTTTCACTGCCTGGTGCAGACGCCTCTCACTTGGAGGCTGACACTTTTGGATCCTGTTGGAATGGTGCAAGCACAGTGAGTTCAGACATCCCCCTCCTCTGAGCCATTCCCTTGTGTGCCCTTATTGTTGTCGTGCTTTGTTTTGTGCAGAGGCTGAAGCTGGGGCTGGCCAGTGGTGCTGGGGACAAACCCAATGGAGAGAGAGAGAGAGAGATATGCATAGATAGATAGATGCATAGATAGATAGATGGATGCACATATCATAGTATCATAGTATCATAGTATCATCAGGGTTGGATAGATGGATGGATGGATCAATTATTCAATCAACAGCCTCTGCTGGTAGGGGTGCACAACCACCTGCCTTTGATAGCCTATTAAGGTGACTTCCTTGCCTCAGAAGGACCACCCCTGGGACTGAGGACAGGCTCTGCTTCCTGCAGTTGGTGCAGCCCTTTGCCTTTCATTTGAGACTGTCGACCAGGAGGCCCTATTGTAGTGGCTTGTATAAGAACAGTCAGCCATCAACTTGCTTGACATGGACCACCCACTACTCCTCAGATGACATTGTCTTTTGAAGTTGCTACCAGCCTGGATTTCAACCAACAGCCCAGATAGAAGCCAAGCCCCCAGGAGGATGAGAATAAGCCCTACTAAGGGGTTCTCCTTGAGTATCAAACTGTGGAGTGTCTGGTTCTTGTTTAGAGTGACTGTGAGGTTGGGAGGGGCAAATGTTTCCCAATTATCAGGGGTCACAACCTTCCTCTTCCCCACCTCCCTAGGGCTGGTGATGGCCAAGCTTTGCAGAGCATTGGTACGCTTTGCAGCTGGTATGGTTAGCTGTGAACATTTCCATTGTGGAGCTCTCTGCAGGGGACCAAGGCCTTGCTTGTCTGTCCTTTCTCCTTGGCACAGCTGGAGGAAGGGTTTGATTTATTCCCTCTCTCCTTCTGAGCAGCCTTCTCATCTCCTCCAGCTGCAAGCTCCTCGAGCGTTGCTGTCTCTTCATGGAAGAGGTCAGCAGCTGTCCCAGGAGTAACCCAAGGAAGGCAGAGAAGTGTTGTGTCTCTCTTGGGAGACCCACCCAGCACCCAACACTAAGGCTTTCAGATGAGGCTGAAAGCCACCTATTCATAGCAAAACCTCAGAGTAATGACCTACCCTTAGACATGTAACCTTCATGGAGCTGGGCTGGAGCCTTCATGGTGTCTGTACTTGGGGAAGAGGGGCAGGGTTGTGCTACACCTAAGAGAGCAGAAGGTATTGCAACAGGAGGCAGAGAGGATGCAGGTGCTGCCTGGGGTTACCCCAACCCCGGGAACAGAGGGAGCATTGCCAGGGGGCTTGTGGAGAGCTGGAGGCATCAATGGGCATTGTGGTGCCTGTGCTGCAGCAGGATCTGAGGGACATGGGACACAGAGCCTGGGAAAAAGCCCCCTCTGCTGTGTGGTGCCCAGGACAACTCAATCCATCAGCAGCTCTCACTGATGCTCTGTAGCCAGAGCAGGATGCTCCCCTGCAGTTTGCAACCTCAGGCATCAATCTGCGCCATGACATGGGGAGAATTGTTCCAGCAGCATGGTGAGTTGGAGGTGACTTGTTTGACCTTTGTCTAAAGGCTTTGCTTGAGATGTCCTGATGAGTCCCAGCAGAACAGGAACTCTGACACTCAGCAGACTGACATGAGATGCTTTTGCTTCACTGGAGACCAAAGCACCAGCCTGTAGTGGCTCAGCTCCACCTCCTTCTGGCTTCTCACTCATCCAAACAACATTGGAATTCACTTCCTGGGACCTTCTCTGGCCTTATCGAGCAGAGGTGGGGAACACCTTTGCCCAGGGCCTGGGATAGGCAGTGAAGATTGTGAGAGCTGGGACAGTTCTTGTTGTGTTGCCTTCATAAGCAGGTCTTTGCATCTTCATCCTCACAGCCAGCAAGACAAAAGCAAGGACACAACTGACAAGAAATATGGACCTCACATATCATCCTGCCCTAAACTGGTAATTCCGTTGTGATCCTGCTTTTTCTACCATCAGACTTCAAGGACCATCCATGTGGGACACCCCTACTGGGCATCTTTAAGCTAAGAGAAGACTTTTAGCTCCTTGGAGTATGCCTAGAAGCTACAGCTCCAGGGTTGCAACACAGACTGTGTTAATATTAGCTCATGTCAGGATGGCTTTTTTGGGTGTGTTGTCCTGTTGCCAATCCAAGGAGCTGTTCTTTCATCCACATCCTATCTCCATGAGAAGCTTTGTGTAGTGCAGCTCCTTTCTTCAGAGTAGCTTATTCTGCTCCTCCTTCATCCATTGTGTAAAGCTGCTCCTGAAAGGATATATCCTTGAGTGTGAGCCACGCACCAATGGAGACACCAGCTGAGCCCTGGTACTGCATTGAGCTCTGGAGCCTCCAACACAAGAAGGGCATGGATCTGTTGGAGAGTCCAGAGGAGGACCACAAAAATGATCAAAGGGCTGGAGGACCTCTCCTGTGAGGACAGGCTGAGGAACTGGATCTGTTCAACCTAGAGAAGAGAAGCCTCTGGAGAGATCTAACTGCAGCCTGTACTTGAAGGGGGCCTACAAGAAAGCTGGGGGTGGGGGCAGAACATTTGATAAGGGCATGTGGTGATAAGACAAGGGGCAGTGGTTTGAAACTAGAGCAGGGTAGATTCAGGTTTGACATAAGGAAGAAGTTCTTTACTCTGAGCTTGATGAGACACTGGAATGGGTTGCCCAGAGAAGCTGTGGCCACTCCATTCCTGGAAGCTGGAATGAAGCCTTGAGCAACCTGGTCTAATGTCCCTGCCCATGGCAGGGGGGTTGAAACCAGATGATCTCTAAGGTCCCTCCAAGTCACACTGTTTTATGAAATAGAAACCTTACCAAGGGCGAGAGAAGAGGGATGAAGTATCTGTTCCTTGCCTGGGGCTGCACAGAGCAGGACTGACAAATGAGGAAATCTGTAAGCCAGAGAAAAGGGAAAAGGGGATGGAGTGGGACACTGCTGGTGCTCTCAACCCCTTGGTGGTGAAGGAACCCTGGGGATGCAGTGGCCAGGAAGGCAGCAGTGACCATGCTCTAGTGTGAAACCATGGCCCTGCTGAGGCTGGCTGGCACCCTCCCCTCATTTCCAGTGAAACACATTTTCACCTAAGGCAGCCTTGGCACTGCTGCTTGCAAGGTGTCCGGCTGGCAAAGGGGCTCCTTGTGGGATCTTGGCCCTCCAACACAGGTAGCATTCAGGAGCAGGGCTCTAGGGAACAGAAAGTGGCCTGTGTATCAAGGGGCTCTTTCACAGCCATGGTGATACTGGGAACCACTGCTCTGGTGGGGTTTGTTGACAGGGTTTCCAGGGAAATCTCAGGCAATGGAGACGTCTCAGCTGGGGCTGGGAAGGTGAACGTCCTGCAGGGATTTCTTTAGCAGGGCAGCAATGGATCCAGGCAGGATCAAGGAATTGTTGGCATTTTTCATTTCCCTTTCATCCTTTTATTTGGATCTTGTTCGACAGGGATCTGAACCAAAAGGAAATTGATCAGGTGCTACAAGGAGTGAGAGCTGAGTGGATTTGCTCAGGCTTGCAGCATCTGCTGTGCATGCAGTGGGACTGAAGGAACCAGCTCCTGTACCATGCCCACAGCAGGTTCTGGGTCTCTGTGGCCTCTTAACTTAGAATCAAGCCTAGGAGACCTGGAGAAGCATGGTAGGATGGCTCAGTGCCCCACAGGGGCAGCAGACTGCCAGAAGTCATGGAGAAGCATCTCAGAATCATGGAATCATAGAATGGTTTTGGTTGGAAGGGACCTCAGAGACCATCCAGTCCCAACCCTCCACCCTAGGCAGGGACACCTCCCACTAGAACAGGTCACTCAAGGCCTCATCCAACCTGGCCTTGAACACCTCCAGGGAGGGAGCAGCCACAACCTCCCTGGGCAAGCTGTGCCAGTGTCTCACCACCCTCACTGGAAAGAACTTCTTCCTAAAATGTAGTTTGAATCTCTCCTCTTCAAGTTTCAACCCGTTCCTCCTCATCCTGTCATTACAAGACCTTGTAAGTAGTGCCCCACCAGCCTTCCTATAGGCTTCCTTCAGAGACTGGAAGGCTACTACAAGGTCTCCTTGAAGCCATCTCTTCTCCAGGCTGCCTAACCCTTGTAGCCTGCCCTCATAGGAGAGCTGCTCCAGCCCTCTGAGCATCTTTGTGGCCCTCCTCTGGACTTACTGCAACAGTTTGAGGTCTTTCTTTTCCCCTTCCTCATCTCTCAAGCTGGTACAGCTGAAGCTGAGCTACCATGTTCATGCTACCTGGAGACCAACCTTGCATGTAGATATGCTCAGCCTCTCCTCCCTCTTATCATCTCCCCAGTGCCACCCTGCTTCCAGGAGACAACACCTACTGCCTCAGACAGATCCAGGTGCTGGGTAAGAAGGCATCTGACACTGCTTTAGTTCCTGTCTCTTGTCATGCAGGGTTGCTGCCAGCTGAGAGGTTTGTGATACATCCAG
The DNA here is from genome assembly GCF_015220805.1 of Pogoniulus pusillus. Classification (NCBI taxonomy): domain Eukaryota; kingdom Metazoa; phylum Chordata; class Aves; order Piciformes; family Lybiidae; genus Pogoniulus; species Pogoniulus pusillus. The sequence continues at coordinate 4,609,274 of NC_087298.1, read as the reverse complement.
TGGGTGCTGCGGAACACCTCCATGAGCTCAGTTGGTGTGACACTGTCTCACATGCACTCCTGTGCTGCAGTAGCATTGGGTGGTCCTGCCCTCCTCCCTGCTAGCTCCCGTGAGAAGCACCAGGCTTTCAAGTCAGTGATTTTGGGCGTGGATGTGCCATCAGCTGCAGCTCAGAGTTAACCTTGCAGTACAGATAACCCTAGGCTTGCCACAAAGCTGAGTTTACCCACTGCTGTGCAAGCTTGTCCCCAGCCCCACAGCTGCTCCACCTGCCCTCACTGCCTCAGAAATCCGAGTCTCTGTCTACTTCCAGAGATCTCCTTGAACAATCAGCCTCTGATGCTGCAGACCAGACCCTGCTCTTCCTTCTGCCAGCACTGTTTGAGGGGCACTGTTGTAGACCCTTGCGAAAGGCATCGGACACCTGAGGCATGTTGTGGCAGGTGCATGTGTCCCTCCACCTGACAGCTGCAGTCTGGTATTGCTAGGAGGCATTTGTTGAAGGGTAAAGATTAGTCTCACAGCATTTGCTGTCCTAGATGAAATACATAAGCTGTGAGAAGGGTTCCCTGACAGCCTCTTGCACGCATGTAATGGCAAAGCCTCAATACTCTGGTGGGGCAGCAGCACTGCTGCTAACCTGTTGCTTCTTCCCACTGAGGGCAGCAAGATCATTGTCACAGATGGTTAAAAGAAACCCTGTTATAAAAGGTAATTTCTTGGGTGGCAGAACTGTGAAGAGAGCTTTCTAAGAGATGTTTTGTTTTAAAATGGCACTTTCTGCTGCTCACTTATTTCAGTGTGAGCTCTGCAGGAAAACCAATGGCAATGCAGAACAGAAGAGCTTGGTCCTTCTGCAGAAGAGGTATGATGCAGGAGCAGCAATTCACTGGATGGTGGTAGCAGGTTGATGTCAATTTCCTCAGTGTCTCTCCTGAGCTGTAGTAGGAACCAAGCTGCTCAGAAACTTCTCTTCCACCACAACTGTAGCCAGAGGCCACAGCACAACCCCTGCCCTGCATTCCTGCCAGGATTCAGATGCCCTAGCAGGAGCATTTGATTGCTGTAATACTTGTGAGAGTGCCAGCCCTGGGGAGATGGCACGAGGATGTCCACTGCTCTGTGAAGCTTAGCAATAATCATGGAATCACAGAATTGTTTTGGTTGGAAGAGACATTTAAGGTCATGGAGTCCAACCATTAACCCAGCATTGCCAGGTCACCACTCAATCATGTCCTTCAGCACCACATCTTCACAGCTTTGAAACCTCTCCAGGGATGGGGACTCCACCACTGCCCTGGGCAGCCTGTTTCAGGGCTTGACAACCCTTCTGGGGATTTTCTTTCCCCCTAATATCGAAATTAAACCCACAGCTTCCAACAGGGTCTCTGGAGGGATGCAGTGTGGCCAGTCCCATAGTAGGATTTCAGCCCACCTCATGCTCTGGCACCATGGACATGAGCATGGCATGAGCAATCAGCCTGAAGTGAGGGCACAACAAATAGTCCAAGAAATCCTCTCTTTCCAAAAACCACTCCCTGCTCATTGTGTGCTTGGTATTTGCCTCAGAGACTGGTGTGGGGGGGGGTTGTTTTCATTTACCTTTCTCAGCTATTTTGAGTCACTAAGACACCAGTAAGCTCAGCTGCATTCCTGTGGCTCCTGTGGAGTGGCTGCTTTGGATTTGAGTTGATTTCTTCTTCAATTGTAATGGTGTCTGAATTGGGAATGCTTGTGCTAAACACACCCACCCTTTCCAAGCTTGCCCAGACTGCTGCTGGCAAGGCAAGCCCTCCTCCTGCTCCGTGGCCATCAATGGAAGTGGGTGGGAGGCTCAGCAGGAGATGTACAAGCTCATGATGGCAGCACAGCCCTGTGGACCACGCACACCCCGTGGCGTGTGGCTGTGCTCCACCCTGCAGCACTCCTGTGCTCCTTGCAAGAACAGCCTTCCAGGGAAACTCTTTGTGTACATCTATTGATGCTTTCAGCCAGCCAGGAGGTGCTGAGGTGAAGGTCTGTTGCTGTCACCATGTAGGTGCTCTGCTCTGAGTACCAAGACAAACAGACCCCCCCTCAGCCTCCTCACCTCCACGCTGCCTCCAGCCAGTCCCTCACCTTAGTGTCTGGGAACTGAAGGTGATAGAAGACTGGGAGAGGACGACGTTTGCTCGTGGGTCCCCCGAGCACAAGGGTGTGCAGAGCACTGGGTGTGAGCAGCATGTTCACACCCACCCATGTCCATGGCACTGCTCCTGGCTGCTCTGTCCGCACGTGCCGAAGCCTTGCTGGCCCCGAGCCCTCGGTGTTGAGATCAGCAGGGAGCGAGGAGGCAGGGACTGCCAAGAGCTGGTCCACTGAGAGCTTTTAAATGAAGGCCTCCAGATTGTTTTCAGCTGGAGCAGGAGGCGAGCAGGGCTGGCAGAGCAGGGGTGTGATGTGTGAGTGTCAGCACGCTGGGCCAGCCTCAGCGGCACCGTGCTGGTTGCGTGCGAGCTCCGAGACCCCAGGCTGTGCAGAAGGCAGGGATAAGCTGTGACCAATCAGGGGCTGATGGCAGGATGTGCACATAACACCAAAGTGATGCAACCTCAGCCAGGTCAGGATTTGTGCTTTCCTGCTCAGCATCACGGGTGGTGGTACTCAGTCTGCCAAGGGAGAGACAATCCATAGCGTGATACTGGACCTGGACCTGCCATCAAAACAAACATCCTGGTAACTGCAGGAGCAAGACATCAAGCCCAGGCTTATCAGCTAAGATCAATCCAGGTCCCACTGACAAGAGCATCTTGTGCTACCCAGTGGCAGGACAAGAGGTAATGGGCACAAACTTGAACATAGGAAGATGCCTCTAAACATGATGAGGAACTTCTTTAAATTGAGGGTGGTAGAGCACTGGAATGGTGGAGTTTCCATTTCTGGAGTAATTTGAACCCCATCTGGACACCATCATGTGCAACCTGCCCTAGGTGAACCTGCTCTGGCAGGGGGGATGAACTTGATGATCTCCAGAGGTCCCTTCCAAACCCTATCATCCTGTGATTTTGTGGCTCCATGCATGAGGCTGGACTCTGAAGCAGCATCTGTGCCCTGTCTCCATTCATGTGGTAATCATGGCTTTTGGATGCAAGCACCTCCCTGTCAAACCTGGTGGCCTTCTATGAACAGGTCACAACATGAATAGCTGAGGGGCAGGCAGCTGATGGCATTTACCTGGAGCTGAGCAAGGCCTTTGGCACTGTCCTGCACCACATCCTGGTCTCCAAGCTGCTGACACATGGGTTTGATGCACGAACCACTGGTGGATAAAGAACTGGCTTGATGGCGGCACCCAAAGAGTGGCTGCCAATGGCTCCATGTCCAGGTGGAGGCCAGTGACAAGTGGTGTACCTCAGGGATCAGCCTGGGACCAGTCTTGTTCAACATCTTTGTGGGTGCCATGGACAGAGGCATTGAGTGCAGCCTCAGTTTCCAGGAGTAAAAGAACACAGCCAAGCCCAGCAGCACCCTGCACAGTGCCGTTACCTGGCCCTGAAAGTGCTTTGCTGCAGAGAGGCCGAGTGGTCAAGTGATGTGAGAGCAAGCTTGGAAACCATCACCTCCCACTTTTCCAAGCTCTTCGTGTCACTGAGCCTCTCTGGGCCACGATGCTTCACTCCAGGTGTCTCTGTTTACCACTGATAAAACAGAGCTATTAATGCTGCTGTGCTTCAGAGTGATCTTTTGGGCTGTAATTAATGTTCAAACCTTCTGAGCTCGCTCGCTGGAAGGAGCTGAAGAGGTGCAGCAGTCTGAATGCTGCTGGGGCTGCCAGCTTCCACCAGAGCTCAGTTTATTGGTGCTGATTCCAAAACCTCCCATTCAGAGTGAAGGAAAATGAGAAGCTTCCCTCTAAGACTCTTTAAAGAGGCTGGTTCCAGGTGGGGTGAAGCAATTACTGTTGTTTTTCTCAGGGAAGAGAGGAAAGGGACTTGTGACCTGATCAAAGTCCCTTTGGCTCTGATGGATTTTCCATTTCCTTTTTTGTGTAATTTCTTTCTTTCTTTGTGTTTGGTTTGTTTGAGTTGGTTTGGTTTTTTTTGGGGGGGGGGGGGGGTGGGGGTAGTAGTTGGGTTTGTTTGGGGTTTTCTGAGGTTTGGTTTGGTTGGAGTGGAGTTTTTTTTGTTTGCTTGGTTTGGGTGGGGGTTTTGCATGTTTGGGGGTTTTGTTTGTTTTTTAGTTGGTTAGTTGATGAGTTGGCTTGGTGAGTTTGTTGGGGATTGGGTTTGGTTTGATTTGGTTGGGGTTTGGTTTGGGGGTTTTGTTTGGGTTTTTGTTGGTTGGTTGATGAGTTGGCTTGGTGGATTTGTTGTTGGGGATTGATTTGGTTTGGTTTGATTTGGTTGGGATTTGGTTTGGGGGTTTTGTTTGGGTTTTTGTTGGTTGATTAGTTGGCTTGGTGAGTTTGTTGTTGGGGATTGTTTGGGTTTGATTTGGTTGTTTGGATTTTTTTTGTTTGGTTTGGTTGGGGGTTTCTGTGAGGTCTCTTCCAACCCTAATGATACTGTGAGTTGGCTTGGTGGGTTTGTTGTTGGGGATTGTTTGGGTTTGGTTTAGTTTGGTTTAGTTTGGATGTTTGGGGTTTGTTTTTTTTTTGTTTGGTTTGGTTTGTTTGGAGATTTTATTTAGGGGGTTGGTTTTTGGTTGGTTGATTAATTAGTTTGGTGGGTTTGGTGTTGGGGATTGTTTGGGTTGGGTTTGGTTGGGGGTATTTGTTTGGGTTCTGGTTTGTTGATTAGTTGGTTTGATGGGTCTGTTGTTGGGGATTGTTTGGGTTTGGTTTGGTTGAGGGTTTTGTTTGGTTTGGCTGGGGTTTTTGTTTGGGAGTTTTGTTTTTTGTTTGGTTAATTGATTAGTTGGTTTGATGGGTTTGTTGTTGAGGACTGTTTGGGTTTGATTTGGTTGTTTGGGTTTATTTTGGTTAGGTTGTTTGGTTTCTTTTTGGTTGGTTGGTTGATTAGTTGGCTTGGTGAGTTTGCTGTTGGGGATTGGTTTGGGTTTGGTTTGATTTGGTTGGTTTGTTTGGGGTTGTGTTGTTGTTTTTTTTTTGTTTTGTTGGTTTGGTTGGGGATTTTGTTTAGGGGTTTGTTTGTTTTCTGGGTGGTTGGTTAATTGGCTTGGTGAGTTTATTGTTGTTGGGGATTGTTTGGGTTGGGTTTGGTGGATCTTTTTTAATGTCATCTGACAAAATGAGGAAATGAAGAGTTTGATTGTTGATACATGTTTTTTAACCCAGGCCTGACCAGCAGAGATGCTCTTACTCTTGGCAAATGAGTGACTTTGCTTCTGTGTGTGCTGGGAGAGGGTAAAAGTGCAGCCAAAGGGCTCGGGCAGGTCTTTAGCATCGCCCAAAGGGGTGGATGTGCTTTACACCCTGCCAAGCAGAGATGCTTCCTCCTGACCCCACTGGTGATGGAATAGGTGATGTGGGCACTAATTGCCCAATATTACAATGGTGTTTTGATAAAAGTCTGCTGTTTTTCAAGGAAAGTGCTCTGGCACTGATTGCCTCAGAGCTAATGGAGCCTCGCTGACTGAGCTCTACGGGCAGAGCAGAGGTTGCACATTAGCTGTGCTCAGCCTCTTCAAAAAGCAAACACAACAACACAGCTGCTGTGGCTAGGCAAGTGACCCCGGGGTGGGAATGGCAATAGCTTGCAGCAGTAACATGCTTGTTGATCCCTCTTGCTGCTTGTTGTGTTCCTGCTGACAAGCAAGAAGAGCACTGCCTCCTAAGCACCAGGACGGGCAGCAGGACTCGTGAGGTCTCTGCCCAGCTCTTCCACTGCAGAGTTCCTCTGGGGAACACCCAACACTGGCTGGCCCTGTTGCTGGACAGAGCAGGATTCATGCTGCAGGGACACAGAACTTACCTGCTCACAGCAGAAGGCTCCTAACTGGGGAGTGTTGGTGGACAGCAGGTTCACCGTGAGCCAGAAGCGTGCCCTTGTGGACAAGAGTGCCAGTGGTATCTTGAAATGCATTACAAGTAGTGTGGCAAGCAGGTCAAGGAAGATTCTTCCTCATCTACTCTGCCCTAATGAGGCCACATCGGGAATGCTGAGTCCAGTTCTTGGCTCCCCAGTTCAAGAGAGACAGGGAACTACTGGAGAGAGTCCAGCAGAGACTACAAGGATGCTGAGGAGCCTGGAGCACCTCTGTGAGGAGGAAAGGTTGAGGGACCTGGAGCTGTTGAGCCTAAAGAAGAGCAGCCCCAGAGGGGCTCTTCTCAATGTTGATCAGTAGCTAAAGGGTAGAGCAAGAGAATGGGGCAGACTCTTTTCAGTGGCGCCCAATAACAGGACAAGAGGCAGTGGGCACAAACTGGAAGCCAGGTGGTTCCACCTGAAGAGAAGGAGACAGTTCTTTGGTGTGAGGGTGCTGGAGCCCTGGAAAAGGCTGCTCAGAGAGGTTGTGGAGTCTCCTTCTCTGGAGAGAAAACAAACCTGCCTGGATATTGTGATCCTGGGCTACCTGCTGTGGGTGACCCTGCTTTAGCAGGTTGGACTGGATGATCTCCAGAGGGCCCTTCCAACCCCACCATGCTGGGACTCTGAGATTCTGTACTCACCATGAACCCCTTATCTATTGAAGGGAGGAGGAGGAACAGCAGCACCACCAGGATGAGTTGCAAAGCCCTGACGTTAAGGAGGGCTGCCATGGATTCAGTTTTACCCTATTGCTCTGTTGCTGTCCCTTAATTTTAGTGGGAGAGCAGCCTGTGTGTGGTACTTGTGAAGCTGCACAGTGTGGATGTCCTTCCTGAGATGCTCCCACTCTAAGCAGCGTTGCTCGTAAATTAAGGAAAGTGATGTCATGCCAAGGAATGAAATAGCATCTCCTTGAGTGAGCTCAGCGTGTGCATCCCCTGCGTGCCCCCAGCCTTCTGAGCTGTCCCTGCACACGAGTGGGTTCCTTGGCAGTCTGCTGGCATCCCTTCAGACAGCAAGCCCTGTTAAAGAATTGATGCTGATTGCTGGGAGACAACGTGTCCTGTGCTGGGAATTGCTGCTGTGCAAATGTCAGCTCTTATCAGCTGGAGGAGAGAGAGGAGGGCTGGGGGAGCTCCGGTGTGGGGCAAGGAAAAGGGAGGGATTGCTTCTGTCCCTGTAAAGGATGCTAAGAAGCCAGGACCATTCCTTAAGTAAACATACCTCAGGGTCTCAATCCCATCTAAGCTTCAGCTGCTTTTATGGAACTCTTTGCACTCACTCACAAGAGCTGCTCGGTTTTGCCTTCGGCTAAGGAGCAGGGCTGTGTTCTTTCTCAGGAGCTGGGTACCCCACCACCAGGCATCTCAGACCCCTGAGGCATTCAAGGCAGCTTCTGCACTTTGTCAAAGCCAACTCAAGTTTCCTTGCGTGGCTCAGAGTGAATAAAGGAGAACTTGATGCCTTTTGGGAGAGTGGACAGAAGACTGTCGCCCCTGCTGCGAAGGAGCATTCTCAATTTGAAGCTTTGATATTCTGAGCAGGGCCCTGAGGTCATCATCCCGGGATGTCCCAAGCAGCCACAGCCTGTTTGTTCAATGCTCCATCCAGCACAAAGCCTGTCTTTTACTGACAGATGCTCCCCATTAGCTTCAAGTGTGACATTACCATTCCCAGCCGTTTACCAGCCCCACCCTGGTGGGGAAATGAAGGAGCAAACAACCTCAAGGGCCATTTGTAGGACATGTACGAGCTGTCACTTGTCAGCACAGAGCCTGCTCACGGCAGGAATTCCTGCTCTGCTCTCAGGAGGGCCAGAGAGGAGCACAGCTTGCAAATGCCACAACATTAGAGTGTTTGCATCAGAGCATGGCAAAGCAACCAGAGATGTCTGCATCCTTGCCCAGTCAGGCAGCCGCAGGGTGCAGCCTCACAGGGCTCCCAGAGGTGGCATGGGGAGAGGAAATGCAGCTCTGCAGATGCTACGTGGGGACACGGTGGCCTCTGCCTCTTGCTCTTTTCCCTGGGTGATCTCCTAGTATAAGCTTGAGATCTTCCCAAGACTCCTTGAGATGCCAAAACTGGCTGATAGGAGCCCAGACCACATTGTTCTCTCTCTCCTGAGGGCCAGCTCCCATAGCAACCTGGCTGTGTGGAACTCAGGGCTAAAGACATTCTTTTCCTTTTCCTTCCTGCCTTCCAGATTTACCCTCTACGCAGTGGACACGCGAGGGAGACACTCAGAGCTGAGCACGGTCACCCTGAGGACAGCCTGCCCGCTGGTAGATGACAGCAAGGCAGAAGGTCAGTCTCCAGGCACCTCATGTTCCATGACAGAAAACTTCTCCTGCTAATTTTGCTTTGCCTCTGTTCATTGTGCTCCTGCAAGCCCCTCCAGTCCCTCCTTCCCCAGCTTGAAGGCTCCTCTGAATTCACCCATGGGCACAGGGACATTAATCTGGGAAGTGACAAACTGCAAGAGTGTCTAGTAGCAAAGTCACTTCAGCTGAGCAGCTGGTGGCTTCGTGGTCCCGTGCCATGCAGCACCATGGCATCCTTCCCCACTTGCAGCCACAGAAGCTGCTGACATGCAGCTGACACATGTCCCCTGGGAAAAGAGTGAGGCAGCCCTTGCTGAGCTGGGGCAGTGAGCAGCGTGGGATGATTGGGACAGAGTGGCTTGAAAGGTGCCCGTCAGAAAAGGACCTGGAGATGCTGATGGACAACCAGTTGAATGTGAGCCAGCAGTGTGCTCAGGTGGCCAAGAAGGCCAACAGAATCCTGGCCTGGATCAGCAATAGTGTGGCCAGCAGGAGGGAAGTGATCATACCCCTCTACTGGGCAATGGTGAGGCCACAACTCAAATACTATGACCAGTTTTGGGCCTCACACTCCAGAAGGACATGGAGAGTGTCCAGAGAAGGGCATCAAAGCTGGTGAAGGGTCTGGAGAACAAGCTGGTGAGGAGTGACTGAGAGAACTAGAGTTGTTTAGGTGAAGAGGAGGCTGAGGGGAGACCTCATTGCTCTCTACAACTCCCTGAAAGGTGATTGGAGTGAGGAGGGGTTGGTCTCTTCTTCTTGCTATCAGATGATAGAAGGAGATGAAAGGGCCTGGAATTGTGCCAGTAGAGGTTTGGGTTGGAGATTGGGAAAAATTTCTTTGCTGCAGGAGTGGTCAGGGGTTGGGACAGGCTGCCCAGGGAGGTGGTGGAGTCACCATCCCTGGAGGTGTTCAAGAGCTGTGTGGACATAGCACTCTGGAGCATGATTTGGTAGCCATGATGGTGTTGGGTTGACAGTTGGACTGGATGATCTTATAGGGCTTTTCCAGCCAAAACAATTCTGTGATTTTCTGATTCTATGCTGCTGGCTTTGGGTGTTTAATGTTCGCTGGTAGCAGCAGGATCAGTTCTGAAACATCAACATGGATGAAAGTCCATCCCCTTTTCTACATTTGCATTTTCCAGTTTTGAAACCAGTCCCATTTGTTCTCCTCCCCAGAGCTCTTGGCTGCTTTTGAATTTAAGAAGATTCCTCCAACTGCAAGTTGCCTCTTCCTTTGCTTGTTTACTTTCTATTTTGGACAGCATACAAAAGAAAGTTGTGATGAATGCTTTGTTCTGTCCTATTGATAAGCATTCCCAGGAAAAAAATGAGCAAACAGAAGACAATAAAAGGAAGGAAATTGAATTCTGTGCATTTTTCATTTCCATAAAGAGATCCTTTTCTAGAGCAGAGAGTGCACCCTCGTGTTTAATGCATCTGAGCTGCTCTTGCTGAGATGCGCAGTGATGATGTGCTGCTGTGTTTCTGGCCATTGCTGTTATCACAGAATCATAGAATGGTTTGGGTTGGAAGGGACCTCTAAAGTTATCTAGTCCATCCCCACAGTGAGCAGGGACATCTCCAACTAGAGCAGGTTGCTCAGAGCCCCAAACAACCTGACTTAGAGTGGTTCCAGGTATGGGGCATCTACCGCTTCTGTGGGCAGCCTGGGCCAGTGTTTCACTGCTCTCAGTGGAAAAAATGCCTTCCTGCTCTTTAGTCTAAGTCTCACTCTTTCAGACTGAACCCATTGCCCCTTTCAGCACTGCTGTATCCTCCCTACCCAGAGCATCAGAGCTCCACAGTTGCTTTTGCTCTGGTGAACGAGGGAAGAGTTTGCCTGCCCTACCTGGGAGGAGAGGGCTGTGCTGGCAGCCTCCTCTCCTTCTCCCGTTCCTTCACGGAGTACTGTTGGAGTCCTTGCTGCTGCTCAGCTCATGCAGGACACTCTCTGCAGGATTAGCCTGAGGAGCTTCTGAATGCTCCCTGGGTCACTAAACCCTGCTGTATGCAGCTCTAAGGGGCTGGCAGCCATCCCTAATGCCCTTCCCTCCTGCCAGGCCTGCCAAGACTTCAGTTCTCCTCCTGTGTTAGCCCCTTCTGGCTGTTCATTAACCTCATCCCCCTGATCCTTTCCAGAGATAGCTGACAAAATCTACAACCTCTACAACGGCTACACCAGTGGGAAGGAGCAGCAGACAGCCTACAACACACTGATGGAGGTCTCTGCTTCCATGCTCTTCCGAGTCCAGCACCACTACAACTCCCACTACGAGAAGTTTGGAGACTTCGTCTGGCGCAGTGAGGATGAGCTGGGGCCAAGGTACCTGTTCCTTCTCTGTGTCCTCACCTGCCTCACCACCTGTAGCACCCCTCTGCTTGGCCACTGTGGGTGTGACCCTCACTGCCTTCACCTCATAGCTGTGAGAGGTTCCCATTTTGACACTCCCCAAGCTGACCTGCAATCCCCTAGGACAACGAAGCCCCACTCAGTCTTTGGGTGAATGTTTCCATAAGCAGCTGAGTGGTCTTTGGATGAATGTTTGTGGAACATCTGGCAACCAGCCTGAAGCAGGCAGGTGTCACTCCTGTTGTTGGAAAAGCTAAGGAGTGAGGGCCAAAGGGTGTAAATTAGGCCTGGGACAGAGTGTAAATAGGGACCAACTCAGATCTTCTTCAGCTGTAGAGCCATGGTAGATGAGCTCACAGCTGCCCTAGGGTCCACAGGTTGGACTCTAGGCTAATTGGAGGGTAGATGGCTGGAAAGAGTGACTGAGGGAAAGAAGCAAAAGTGCAGCAGGTGTGTGTGTGCTGAGTGGTGTGCTCAGTGACAGGCATTATGTGTCAAGAGCTGCAGTACAGACAGCTGTAAACCTTGGAGATGTCTGTGGAATACAGACCAAGACCGTCCCTGTACTGCAGCGTTGGAGATGTCAGATAGCCAGGAAAAGAGGAGCTGCAGAATCCCTCTTGGGCATGTTGAGTGGAGCTCATTGGTGTCAAGGTACATAATGTGACTTCCAAGGCTGGCCCCTGCATAGTGGGATGGATTCTGCATCTGGGGCAGAACTGTTCTGCCATCCTGAATTCTGACTAACTTCCTCCACACATTGCCCACTTTGGGCACCTGCTACCTCCTCATGCGATCAGGGAGGAGTGTGGCACTGCTGCAGGAGTGTTGTTCATGCCCAAAGGCAGTTTGAAGCCCTGGAAGGGCAGAGCTGAGGTGGTGGTGAACAGGTTGTTAGTTCTGTTTGTAGCTTGGCAATTTGATATCATCAGAGTCAGGAACTGAGCAATCCATGTGCCGTAAACTTGGCTGTTCTAAAGAGTAGGTTTTGTGGACATTTCCTTCTATTTATTGATTGATCTCTGTGACTGGATGTTTGTTTGTTCTCACAGTGGTATATGGTTGCCATACAAACTCTAAATGTTTCCAAAAATCCATTTTCCACCTTCCCCTTCTCCCAGAAAAACAATTTGTGCTGTTTTAGGCACTAGAAAGGTCCTCCTAAATTTTAGCCCTGTGGTGCCCCTGACGCCATGCAAAGATACCACCGAGCTCATAGTATCTCATCTGGTACCTCCACACAGCTTTATGGTAGAGATACGTTCTCTTTACTGTACATTTAATCTTCTGAAGAGGGTTGGCAGAGGATTGGTTCTGGGAATATAAAGAGCAGCCTTTCCAGAGAGACTGCACCTGCAAAACCCCCACTGTACCGTGAAAGGGTGGTAAGATCCCAAGAGATCACGAAGAACTACAATGCCTCCAGGGGCTTGGCAGTGTCCTGGCAGTGTCCCAGCAAAGGCCAAACTATCACCAGTCCCTTGGGAAACACTCAGCAAGAAATGCTCAGAAGTAGCCATATTCCTTTAGAGATCTTGAGATTCTTTACAGGATTCAGATAACCTTGACCTTCTTTGAAGCTTTTGGAGACATAGTCCATCCAGTGTCCTTATCCAACCTGTTGTTCTCTGAGAAGCTGGAGTGGATGAAGATAGAGGAATGGAGCCCTGCAGTCCATGAATAACTGGAAAAGATTGTCCTTCTCTGCCTCCTAGATCCTATCTGCTTGTTGGATGTGGCTGGGGATCTGTCCACAATACCAGGATGACAGCTCCTCACCACAGTTTACATCCTTCTTGGACGTAAATCCAGATTGGCCTGGGGCTTGCCCTCCTCCAGAGATGACCTTGGTTATAGTATCTTTGGTAGTTCATTAGCCTCTGGCACAAAGCCATTCTTATCCTTCCCTCTGCCTCCTCTCTTTGATGACATTGCAGACTTGTTTGTCCTTTTCAATTGTTCCTCTCTCTCTAAATCCGTGGGAACCATCAGCCTCTTCTTACACATCCTTGTTCCCTCTGTTACTTGAGATCCAGCACACTTATTGAAGGATGCAGTCGAACCTGATACCAGCCTCAAGCCAGGAGCTTGGCAAGGTGACATTTAAATCGTCCGTGTTGCCCGACTCTGTCCCAAGCTACCTCTGGAGTCAGTGGTCGATTCAGCTGCTGTCTGTCTTCTTCCTCCCCGAGCCAGATGAGCTCCCAGCAGCACTCCTATGCTCCTGTTCTGTGCTTGAGAAATATGTGACTGTCAGCCAAGGGGAAACATCCATAAACTCCACGGCAGCTGGTGCCAGGCTCTTGACAAGAGCGGAGCTCTGTCGTCCAGCCTCGCTTCTCAGTCTGCTTGCAGAGGAGCGGAGGCACTGCCGTCGCGGGAGGCGAGCGAGGGTTTGCCAAGGGAGGCCATCTCCTAACACGATTTTAATTGACAGACTGTGCTCCTTCCCAGGGGGACATTCATTTTCATACCTTGAAATGTTTATCAGATGAGCCTCAGCTTCCCAGTAAATGTTCACTCATAAAACTGAGCGACAAGAGGGAAGTTGATTGCCTCCGTGTAATAAATACATCACCCTGGAGTCCTCGTGAGCCCAGTTTCCATGAAAGCCACAGGTTACTGCAAACAGCTGCTTGTGAGAAGACACACTGACAGCCAGATGTCCCAACCAGACCGTTTACATTAAGGAGACATTAAAAACTTAGCTCATAGGTGGCCCTAAACCAGGACTTTCTGTGGTCAGCAGCATCTTGGCACCTGGCTTGCCTCATCCTGCTGGTTTCCTTTAGCAACAACAAACAGCCCCTTTCCTGCTCCCCTCGTTCCTCCTACAGGCACCAAGCAAGTCTCACAGAGTTAGTTTGTTCCAACAAAACAGAAGAATCTGTCTAAACCAGTGAAGGTTTAATGCTACTGTGTGTTCAGACTTTGGATCTGTGCAGCCAGACACAGGGACTGGAGATTTCTCAGCTCTTTTCTCTTGTTACTGTGTTTTCAGGACAATTTTTGTGAGCACTGCTAACAGGACCTGGCTTTTAGGAAAAGGAGGGGCAAATAATTAAGTTAAAATCTTCCTCCCGTGCCCCTGCTTGTGCCTACCAGCAAAAATGGGGTCAGGATGTGTCATCATCAGCACAGGGCTTGCAGCCTCTCCTTTGCTGGAGCAGGTCACCAGCAGGCAGCTGGGATGGCCAGAGGAGACTCAGCTCATCTCCAGAGCAGCTGCCTTGTGGTACTGAGGGAGAATGCAATGTACTGATGGGAGGCTGTGATAAGAGGCCATCAAGTCCTGGACTCATTGTCCTTCCACCAGGGTCTGGCAGACCCAGGTCAGTTCTCAGCAAAGTGGAAAAACCTGAATTTATGACAAAATGACCCCATATGGGAGCACAGCAGCCAGGCAGCCACCCTCTCCCTGCAGCAGTCCTGGGAATCTCATCCTTCCCTCCAGCCCAGGTATTCTATCTTCTTTGCTTCCTCCTGCTGCTTCATTCTCTTTAGCTTCCTCCTAGGTGTGATAGGGCTGGGGTTTGCTGGCTCTGGCTGTGGTTTCATCCCACACCAGCCATCAAGGTGAGTGATCACTGTTCCCAGAGAAGCTGGGGGTTGAATGTCCCTGTAGGAGCAGGGCTGGGCAGAGCAGGAGGTAATGTGTCTCTTAGCTTTGGGCACATCCTGGCAGACCTGTAGCTGGCAACCAGGGACCTTGGTGACTTGTGCCTTCTGCAATCACTGCATTACAGTCCTTTACAATGGGGCCACTGCTTCAAGCAGGAGCCCTTGGAAAGTGCCCCAGCAGCAGACATCTTCCCCCTCCCCTTCCCTCTCCCTCACCACGCCATGAGGTACCACAGAGGGAAGCAGCCCCCGAGAGCCATCACTGTTTTTAAATCCCCCTCTCCATCATTTATGGCCATGGCTGTGACCTCCTAAATCCATCACATAAGTGGAGACCAAAATCAGTCCCCGGCTGGCGCCAACTTAAAAACAACAGCCCCTGCAATGAGCACGTGGCAGGTGGGAGGGCACCACCAGCTCATGCCAACGTGAGGCACCTTCATCTGGGCTGTGGGGTGAGGCAGAAGGGGGGTGCTTCATCCCTTTGAGTGCTGAGCACTTGGGGTCTGGCCACAGGCAAGCATGAGCCTCACTCCCCACGCCGCTCGCTCCCGCACCCTCCTCTCCCAGCTCCTGCCCTTTAATAAGGCAATAAATCCCCGCTGCTGGCAAGGATGGGGTTGGTCAGCATTTAGGAAGATTTCATTTCCAGGATTTGAAAAGGTGGTCGCTCTGACCCGACAGCCCTCCACGGGGAGCACTTGGGTAATACCCAGGGCTTGATTTATGGTGTTAAATTGGCAGCCCAAGCGCTGCTCCTGTAATTTATTGCCCAGCCTCCACCAGAAAGCCTCGCTCTCCTTTTCACCCCTCCTCTCCCCTCCCCCTCTCCATCTCTCTACTTTTTTTTTTTTCTTTCTTTTTGTTTTCTAAGAGGGAACAGCTGACAGCAAAAAGCTGCATCTAACGTTTACACACGACTCCATTATCCCACTAAAACACATAACTCAAAGTGGTGAAGGCAATCAAAAGTGGAGCTTGTGCACTGGACACCAAAAGCAAGGGGCCTGGCCCCCTCCATCCCTTTCATTCTGTCTCCTCCTTGCCCATGGTGCAGTGTGCTTGCAGCAGCCTTGTTGGGCCAAGGCATCATGTGCTGCACTCAACCCTTAAACATTGCTTCTTTCCTGGGGCCAGCTGCAACGATGCTGATGCAGGAGGTGTGTGCAGACCACAAGGAGCACCACCTCCACTGCATGGTCTGGGTGATTTGGCTCCTGGACTTCTTGCCATCCTTGAGCTGCTCCTCACACAGGAATGTTTGCTTGGAAAAGAGACCTGAGTATGTAGCAGGGACAACCTGGGTGTTTCTAGGAAAATCCAGGAGATCACAGGAATGTGGTGGAGCAAATGATGAAAATGGGAAGGTAAGGAAGGCCAAAGGAAAAATGGAGGCAAAGGCAAGTTGTGGTGGTGTAGGATAGAATTGTGAGGTGGGTGAAGAAGGCTGTGAAGTATAAGAGAAAGGTGAAATGATGAGAAGGGGTGAGAGGAAGAGAAGAGCTTGATCAGCAGATGTGTAGGTGCATGCTGAGGACTCAACTCCTTGTGTCAATAGGGCCAAGTCACGGTGACCACTAAAGCTTGGCTTAAGGCCCATCATTATTGCTCTTTTCTTGCCATGCCTGGGAAACACCTTGTGCTGAGCTGGAGTGGGAATCAATCTAGGGTAAATCCATGGGTTGCTTGGTTGCCCTTTGGCTGGACAACTCCCCCAGGTCCACAGACACCTGCACAAGCACGTGCAGGTGGGCTGGGGAAGGGCCAATACTCCCTTCTGGCAATAGAGATGGTTTCCTATAAAGAAGGGTGCCCATGGAACCGTGGCCTTAGAGAGATGGCAGCTGCCCTTTTTGGGGAGGAGAGTGTGCTGGCTCCATGTCCTTCTCCTCAGCACTGTCAGCTCACATTAAAGTTTGTGTCCTGTGAGCTGCCCGTGGGCCTTGTGCATGCTCAGACCTTCCTGAATGAAAAAGGGAGGATCAGCACAGACAGTAAGAAATGATTTCCCTGTCTTAGGGTGGGTGATCCTCCCAGCGAAGGATTGCCAGCTGCTGGCTCTAAGAACAGGTTAGACATTCCTCAAGGCAGGTTGGTCCCAGCAAGGAAACAGCACAGGTGATGCCTTTTGGTCCCTTCCAGCACCAGTGACTGTGATTTATTGGAGTTTATTAGCCACAGTGACAGTCACACTGCAGACTTTGCTTCGCTGCTGAGCTGGGCTTCACTCCCTCAGTCGCCACTGGAAGCATCTCATCCCATCAGGGACTTTCATAACTTCTTTCAGCAGGTGGCCAGCAGTGAAGGACCTGTTCTTGGCAGCGTGTCAGGTCCTGCCTTGATGTGGAGCACCAGATGCTGTAGAAGGTCAGGTGGCTGTGGAGAGTAGTGTGAGTAAAGCCTTTCTGTCAGAGCTGGGCACAGCTCATGACATCATTATTATGTGTGCCTGTAGCTAACGAGGCTCTAACTAAATTAGTTGTGGAGTAGTGGAGGTGCCCAGGAAGGGCCATCTCCCTGTGCTCTTCCCTTCCCCTGGAACGCCGACCCTGAGCACATCACCCCGGGGAGGAGCAGGATAGTTCTACACACGCAGCCTCGGAGCAGCAGTGGTTTCCTTCAGCCTTTCATCCACTCTTCCCGCTCCAGAGGGAGAGGTCTGTAGCCTGCTGGCGATACCAGGATGCTCTTTTGCCTCCTGCCGTCATCTCTGCCCTCTGCCCTGGTGCCGTGGTGGCTCTGAGCAGCCCATTCCCGACGGCTCATCCCTGGGTGCCTGTGGCTGGAGCTCCCAAGGCTGGCAGGAGCACCGCTCGGCTTTCACAATCAAGTGCTGCCCATGTTTATGCCTCGCCGAGTGCCGGCGCGGCCCCTGCCGTGTCCTTCGCAGGAATTTGCATTCTTGCAGCAACTTTGAAATCCCCCAGCCCCAGATCCACAGCTTTCCTGTGGCACCAGAGGGAGAGGAAGTCATCTCTGATCTTAAGACTTTCAGCCCACTGAAGCAAACCCTCTTCCCCTCCCTTTGTTTGATTTAGCACTTTGCAGACACCCACGGGGGGATTCTTGGTTTCTAATGGGTTTATTTTGTTTTGTCTTAATGTGTTGTGCTTTTATTCCTCTCTCTTCTAGTGTCAGTCCTTCTGGGCCATTTGCCTCCTGGAGACTTGGGAAAACAGGAAAGGGAGGGCTGAGCTCAGCATTTGGGAGCAGTAAGGTGCTGGGGGTCTGAGGAGCACCTGGTGGTAACCATCTGGCAAAGGGCAGGCAGTGTCCCCAAGGCACCCAAGCTGCTCTGTTGCATCAGACCTGAGTAACCTCCAGCCCTGTTGCCCTGGTGCTGTGGAATAGGAGGCATCTGGAGACTTGGGAAAACAGCAAAGGATGGGTTGGGCTCATCAGTTGGGAGCAGTCAGGTGCCGAAGGTCTCACCAGGGTGCATAGAGGTCAGGACATGCACTTGATTCTGCCAGGAGTATGCCAGGTGACCAGCCAGGGGCTGACAGTGTCTTCTGGGCACCAAGGCAGCAGAAGTTTGGGGCAAAGCAGAACTTCTCTTCATTTGAAATGGGAAGGAGTGTCATGGGCAATGGTTCTCATCTGTTTCCTTAGAATCATCCAGTCCCTAAGGTTTGGCTCCTGGACTTTTTGCCATCCTTGAGCTGCTCCTCACACAGGAATGTTTGCTTGGAAAAGAGACCTGAGTATGTAGCAGGGACAACCTGGGTGTTTCTAGGAAAATCCAGGAGATCACAGGAATGTGGTGGAGCAAATGATGAAAATGGGAAGGTAAGGAAGGCCAAAGGAAATAATGGAGGCAAAGGCAAGTTGTGGTGGTGTAGGATACAAGACCTCCAAGGCTATCAAGTCCAACTGTCAACCCAACACCTCCGTGCCCACTAAACCACAGCCCAGAGTGTCACCTCTACAGTGTTTTTGAACTCCTGCCAGGATGGTGACTTCTGCATCAGGCCAGAAGGACAAGGGAGGTTATTCTGCCCCTGTACTCAGCACTGGTCAGGCCACACCTTGAGTACTGTGTCCAGTTCTGGGCCCCTCAATTCAAGAGAGATGTTGAGGTGCTGGAACGTGCCCAGAAGAAGGGCAGCAATGCTGGGGAGGGGCCTGGAGCACAGCCCAGTGAGAAGAGGCTGAGGGAGCTGGGGGTGTGCAGCCTAGAGAAGAGGAGGCTCAGGGCAGAGCTCATTGCTGTCTACAACTACCTGAAGGGACATTGTAGCCAGATGGGGTTGGCCTCTTCTCCCAGACAACCAGCAATAGAACAAGGGGACACAGTCTCAAGTTGTGCCGGGGTAGGTCTAGGCTGGATGTGAGGAGGAAGTTGTTGGCAGAGAGAGTGATTGGCATTGGAATGGGCTGCCCAGGGAGGTGGTGGAGGCACTGTCCGTGGAGGTGTTCAAGAACAGCCTGGATGAGGCACTTAGTGCCATGGTCTGGCTGACTGGCTAGGGCTGGGTGCTAGGTTGGACTGGATGAGCTTGGAGGTCTCTTCCAGCCTGGTTGATTCTATGATTCTGTGATTCTTGCTGCAAGGTGAAGCTGGTGCTGGAATTCAGCAGTCCTGGCTCCAGATCTCCTCATAGCATTGCCCACCCTACTCTGTCTCTCTCTGTCCCCTCTAGGAAGGCACACCTGATCCTGAGGAGGCTGGAGAAGGTCAGCAGCCACTGCTCCACCCTGCTCCGCAGTGCCTACATCCAGAGCCGCACCGAGACCATGCCCTACTTGTTCTGCCGCAGCGAAGAGGTGCGGCCGCCCGGCATGGTCTGGTACAGCATCCTAAAGGACACCAAAGTGACGTGCGAGGAGAAGATGGTCTCCATGCTGCGCAACACCTACGGGGAGTCCAAGGGGCGGTGAGGGAAGGAGCGAGCCTGGAGCTGCGGGAGGCGAAGGAACTCCAAGGAGTCAAGGACTCGTGATGAGCTGAGTGGCTGGTGGGGTTTGGGGTCGGGTGGTGGTCAGAGGGGGTGGAAGGGGACAGCGAGGCCAGACAGGACTCTCTCACGCAGGTGGCAGAGAAGTGAGACCACAGCAAGTTGGACTTTCATTGCTTTTCTTTTTTTTTTTTTTCTTTTTAATTTTTCAAGAGGGAAAAAGAAACCATCTAAGCTGACTCAGCATAAAAGCCTCTCCTTTTTAATCTTTTCTTACTGGATTTCCTGGACTACACACTCCACAACCCTGGGACGAGAAGATGCCAGGGCCAGGCAGAGGGGAGCTGCTGGGTACAGGATGACCCCCTCCCTGCCTGCCCTGCCTGCCCTGCAATGGAGCAGGAGCTGTGGGGTAAGGGGCCCCACTGCCGTGGTGGCCGAGGACAGCAGGAGGAGGTGGTGCGGGTGGCCGGTGACACCGCGCTGCCCGCGATGGTCCCAGAGGGGGAAGCCAGGCTGGTGCCAGGCCGGCGCAGGCAAGCTGGGCTTTGGTACCACTGCGAGCCAGGGACCGGCTCCACGCCGCCTGCCTTCGCAAGGCTCCCAGCAGCTTGTTCTGTGCATTAAAAATTCACATTAAGTCCATCTTGGCTGCCTCCTTGGTGGTTCTTCCTGGCACCTTCTCACCGCCGCTTGGCTGTCCGTAAGGTTGAGGACTGGAGAAGGCATCGCCGACAGCTGTGCCTGTGCTGGGATGTGGCTGCAATGAGAGGGCAGTATCTGGGAACTGGTGCTGGACCCTCGAAGAGGAGGGGAAAGTGCAGCTTCTGTGCACAGGGTCTTCTGCCTCCCTGGTGGGAGCTGGCAGTGTGTGGGAAAGCCCAAGAAGGATGCCAGGGGCTAAAAGACAAGGAGAATCTGGTTTATTTTACTGTCAGATGTGGCTTGGGCTGGCCCAAGATCCCTGTGGGTAATAGACTTCACAGTCTGGTGGCCAAACCAAAAAGTGTGTGTGTGGGGGGGGGGGGGGACGACACATGAAAACCAAAAATCAGATCAGCTCAAAGCTTTTGCTTTTTCCTTTTAAAGCAAAACAACAAACCTGGAGAGGGAAAAGGGAACAGTGTGGGCTGAATGAATCAGTTTAGTCAGCCCAAAGCAAATAGTTTTGTTTAGTTTTTCAGGTTATTTAACCCTTTAACTTAAAAGCAAACAAGCAGGAGGTGAGTCTCAAAATGAAAATGTTTTGAAACCAAACAAAGGTGCAGGATTTGATGTGGAAGAAGTTCAGCCAGAGACCTTTTCCTTCTTGAGCCAAACCTGCTTGCCTGAATTGCACCTACTGAAGTATTTCAGGTCGTTTCTCCCAATCTGCTCTTTTTAATGCCCTCTCTTTGGTGCTGTCTCTTCATTTGTCTTAGGCAACGTTGATATTGCACAGTGAGGAGGCCTCCAGTACCTGGGCAACATCTCATTGGAATTCACAGACAGGTTTGCTTTGACAGAGCAGGCAGATTGCCTGAGGGCTTCTTTTCGAAGCTAAATGTTTCTTTCTGGTGGACAGTGATGCTGAGGGATCTGGGTTATGGTCACTGTGTCTCTGAGGCCTGTACCACACTGACCACGGGGACCATGAGGCCAGATGAAAAACCTCAGTTCCCTCAGGCACTCCTCGCAAGACTTATATGCTAAACCCTTCACCAGCTTCCTTGCCCTTCTCTAGACCTGTGTCAGCCCCTTGATGTCCTTCTTGGAGTGAGGGGTCCAAAACTGAACCAAGTATTCAAGATGCAGCTTCATCAGTGCCCAGTACAGAGATGTTGAAATGCTGGAAGGTGTCCAGAGAAGGGCAGCAAGGCTGGGGAGGGGCACAGCCCTGTGAGGAGAGGCTGAGGGAGCTGGGGGTGTGCAGCCTGCAGCAGAGGAGGCTCAGGGCAGACCTCATTGCTGTCTGCAGCTACCTGCAGGGAGGCTGTAGCCTGGTGGGGTTGGGCTCTTCTGCCAGGCAACCAGCAACAGAACAAGGGGACACAGCCTCAAGCTGTGCCAGGGGAGATCTAGGCTGGATGTGAGGAGGAAGTTGTTGTCAGAGAGAGTGATTGGCATTGGAATGGGCTGCCCAGGGAGGTGGTGGAGTCGCTGTCCCTGGAGGTGTTGAAGCAAAGCCTGGCTGGGGCACTTAGTGCCATGGTCTGGTTAATTGGCCAGGGCTGGGTGCTAGGTTGGACTGGATGAGGTTGGAGGTCTCTCCCAGCCTGGTTGATTCTATGATTCTGTGATCAGTGCCCATTGAAATGTGCAGGTGTCTTGGGCAGTGCTTGCACTGGTTTGTGGCACTGGGGTGTTATGCTGAGCTGCTGTGACACAGCATAGCTGCTGATGGAGGCCAAACCCCTAAACTTCTTTTCAGAGCTACTGGTACAGACTGACCAGGACTGATGTACAGTTCTGGAGCCCCCAGCACAGGAAGGACATCAAACTGTTGGAGCAAGTCAAGAGGAGGCCACAAAGATGCTCAGAGGGCTGCAGCAGCTCTGCTATAAGGACAGGCTACGAGAGCTGGGGCTTTTCAGCCTGGAGAAGAGAAGGTTTTGAGGAGACCTAGTAGTAGCCTTCCAGTAGCTGAAGGGAACCTACAGGAGGGCTGGGGAGGGACTATTTACAAGGTCTTGTAATGACAGGACAAGGAGTAATGGGTTTAAACTGGCAGAGGGGAGATTTGAACTACATGTGAGGAAGAAGTTCTTTGCAGTGAGAGTGGTGAGACACTGGCACAGGTTGTCCAGGGAGATTGTGGATTCTTTCCCTGGAGGTGTTCAAAGCTAGATTGGATGAGGCCTTGAGTGACCTGTTCTAGTGGGAGGTGTCCCTGCCTATGGCAGGGGGTTGTAACTAGATGATCTTTGAGGTCCCTTCCTACCTAAACCATTCTATGTTCCTCCCTTCCTGGCAGCTGCAGAGCAGGCAGTGGCTCCATCACTCCATGGGACAGGTCCCACCAGTTCACTGGGGCTGCTGAGGCCAGCAGCATCTGCACAGCAGCCAGCTGGGCCCAGCCCAGTGGCTTGTTGATGTAGCACTGAGTGCACCTCCAGGGGCTTTGAGGCTGTGCTGTTTTCTCAAGGCTCTGGCCCCCAGCCATGGGCCTGTCCCTGTGCATTACAAACACGGGGGTTTATTTTGGTGTTGCTCAGAGGTGATTCATTTCTCCTCATGCCCAGTGTGATGGGCAGCAGCTCTGTGGTTTTGTGGCAGATGGGATCCGGTGTTGACCAGCCTGATGGACAAATTGCTTGTGTTTTCTTCAACACCACTGGAGCTGGAGGCACTCATAGGTGTGATGGGGATAATGCTGCTGCTACTGGAAGTTTTGACCATGGGTATGCTGCTAGGCATTAGGAATAGGAGATACCAGCCAAAATACAGGGTGCTGGCCAGATACCCTGCAGCATATTTATCTCCACCCCACTAGTGAGCTCTCCTCAGTGGTATTTTTTTCCACCTGGGACATCTATCTGAGCAACCTCCTTTGGAAGGGTTTGAGGGGAGTGGGGCAAAGCCCGTAGCATAGCATAGCATTTTGCTGCAGGTAGCAGTGGAAAGGAAAGGACACTTTCAACTCTGATTGCTGGGAACAAACCATGAGCAGCACAAGGCCTTTTGGTACCCAAAGCATGATAAGAAAGATGGGGATAATCTTTTTTAGCAGGGCCTGTTGTGACAGAACAAGGGGTGGTGGCTTTAAACTGAAAGAGAGGAGATTCGTACTTGAGTGCTGTGACCAGTTCTGGGCCCCTCAATTCAAGAGAGATGTTGAGATACTGGAATGTGTCCAGAGAAAGGCAATGAAGCTGGTGAGGGGCCTGGAGCACAGCCCTGTGAGGAGAGGCTGAGGGAGCTGGGGGTGTGCAGCCTGCAGAAGAGGAGGCTCAGGGGTGACCTCATTACTGTCTGCATCTCCCTGAAGGGAGGCTGTAGCCAGGTGGGGTTGGGCTCTTCTGCCAGGCAACCAGCAACAGAAGAAGGGGACACAGTCTCAAGCTGTGGCAGGGGAGGTCTAGGCTGGATGTGAGGAGGAAGTTGTTGTCAGAGAGAGTGATTGGCATTGGAATGGGCTGCCCAGGGAGGTGGTGGAGTCGCTGTCCCTGGAGGTGTTGAAGCAAAGCCTGGCTGGGGCACTTAGTGCCATGGTCTGGTTGCTTGGCCAGGGCTGGGTGCTAGGTTGGACTGGATGATCTTGGAGGTCTCTTCCAACCTGGCTGATTCTATGATTCTATGCTAGATACAAAGAAGATTTTTTCTTTTTGCAGTGAGGATGGTTAAACATTTGCCCAGAGAGGTGGTGGAACTATTTCATGCCAGATAGGATGGGGCTCTGGGCATCCTGCTCTAGTTGAAGATACCCCTGCTCACTGCAGGAGGATATTGGACTAAATGTCCTTTAAAGATCCCTTCCAACCTAAAGCATTCTATGATTTTTAAGGACAGACTGCGTATCCTTCTGGCTCTGTGCTGCAGCTGTGTCCACTGCAGAGACCAGGAGCTTAATTCTCCCTGCTTACCTTGGAAGGCTGCTGGAGGGCTTCGTTTCGCATCCTTGGTGAGGCTGGCTGCGGCGCACGGGTACGTGTACAGAGCGAGTTGTGTGTGAGCCTGTGCTAATATGTACACAGCAGGTGGAAGAGTCTAGACTCCTGGGCAGGAAGGCTGCACAGTTTGACGGCCATTAACCTGTCGAGAAGCACACCTAGCTCCTAGATCAAAGCCAGGAGAGCCTCTGGCCAGCGATGCTACCCGGTGCAGGGCACCCAAGCCAAACAAAACCGAGGAATTCATCGAGGTTACACATCCTCCAGCACGCAGCTGAAAGGAAGGGTCTGTCTTTTCTCCCTGGAAACTTTGGAGAAGGTAACCCTCCAGCTTTCAAGATAAACAGTTGTAGTCACAGCCTAGCAATGCTGGCAGAGGGACCTGTGCCCTGTAGTGTGTGCTCACACACACCCCTGCCATTCCTCTGGCTCCCTCAGGGGAAAGAGATCCCTGCTCCGAAGCAAGTTACTACTGCCCCAGGAGCTGGTTCCTCTTCCAACCTGTACCCCAATTTTGCTGGGCAGCCCAAAGGTAAACACTGTCCTGGGTGGGGAGAGCACAAAAGGGTCGATGAAACGTGAGAAGTGGGTGGGGAGAGGGCCAAAAAGATGCCATCACCCAGGCTTAATAGAGAAACTGCCCACGTGCATTTGCAAAGGTGAAATTGTTTGCCTAATGGCATGAAGTAGGCAAAGGTGAATTGGCGTCAATGGCTGCTGAGTGGAGCCATCAGCTTCAGGATTAATTCAGGTCAAAAGGAGCAGTCTCCTCCGTGTGCCTTTGCGGAGTGCTCATGCAAGTAATGGCACTGACAGAGCAGTGGTGGCGATGTGCAGGGTGTCACAGGCTGCATGGCTCAGCCTGGACTTACCCCC
Organism: Pogoniulus pusillus; assembly: GCF_015220805.1. NCBI lineage: Eukaryota > Metazoa > Chordata > Aves > Piciformes > Lybiidae > Pogoniulus > Pogoniulus pusillus. Next base: position 4,584,644 of record NC_087298.1, on the reverse strand, counting down.
ACCAGCCCTGCGTCCCCCAGCACCTCGTAAAGTCCATCTCAGCCTCAGGAGGTGGCTTCCCAGCAGAGGCTGCTCACCCTCCACTGTGCATGTGTGCACACAGTTCCTTTTAACAAACATTTTCACTGCCACTTTCAGCATCCCTTGAACATCCTGGTGGGCACATGCCCCTACTAAGGGCACCTCAAAGCTGCCACTTGTTTGTCAGTTCAGAGCTGGTGACAGATGCAGGTCTCCTTCCAGGGCTGTGTGGGGCTGTCCCCTCCTGAGGAGCAGAGCTGGCCTGAACAATCCCCATTGTCCTCACAGCCATTGTTCCCCACCTCCCTCATCCCCTCTGGGCTGCAGCTGGCAGGCTGCACAGAGGGGCTGATTGTTTGGCTTGCTGTGGCAGATGACACCCCACTTTGGGACAGCTTCTTCCCACAGCAAAGGCCTCTGGAGTCAAGCTCTGCATTTGCTCCTTCATTTATTTGTTTGCTTTCTGCTTTTCCTCTTTTTTTCAGTTTTTACTTGTTTGGATGAAGTTGGCTCTGCTGAGCCTCTGAGCCTGGGGAAGAATCACAGAATTGTTTTTGTTGGAGGAGACCTTTAAGATGATCAAGTCCAACCATTAACCCATCATTGCCAGGTCTCCACTAAACTGTGTCCCTCACCACATCTACACAGGCTTTAGATGACTCCAGGCATGGGGACTCCACCACTGCCCTGGGCAGCATGTTCCAGGGTTTGGCAACCTCTCTGGAGATCAAATTGTTCCTAATGTCCAAACTAAACCGCTCCTGGAGCATCTTCAGGCTGTTTCCTTTTGTACTGTTGCTTGTCCCTTGGGAAAAGAGACTTCTCAGGAGGTTGTGGAGAGCACGAAGGTCTTCCTCTCAGCCTCTCTGAGGGAGGAGCAGAAGCCAAGGTGAGTGCTAGAGACTGTTCAGCATGGGCAGCTCAAGTCATAGAACCATAGACTCGTAGAATCATAGAATCAAGGTTGGAAGGGACCACAAAGGTCATCCAGTTCCAACCTCCCCTGCCATGGGACACTTCACACTAGATCAGGCTGTCCAGAGCCTCAACCAGCCTGGCCTTAAACACCTCCAGGGATGAGGCTTCCACCACCTCCCTGGGCAACCCCTTCCGGGATCTCCATGCAGGCTTGCCCAGCACAAGCACACAGGGATGCAGCTGTAACACCCAGCTGGCAGGAGCTGTATTCTTGTGAGACATTCACTGCTTTATTTATGCATTCTCGCCACCCTCCTGGGTGGTGAGACATCCAGTCTGAATCTACCTCTGCATCATGGGGAGTGCCTCGTGTGGACAAAGCCCTGTAGTAACACTAACTTAGGCATGGCAATGCCCTGTGCTCAATTTGTGCACTACACAAACTGGACAGCTAATCCTGCCTCTTACCCAGCAGGTACAATGTACAGTTTACATCCTCCCAGTGTGCTTCTTAAGAACAAGACAAGCAGTGGCTGGAAGTGAGATGTGGCTGTTTGGATTAGGTCTTCACTTGTCTTATGAGAAGTGATCAAGAAGTTGTGAGTAACATATTAAGCAAAAAAAAACAACAACTAATTTCATGAAAGCTGTTCTTAGCCACTGATAATCTTCCCCAGGCCCAAGAGGAGTCAGCCAAAAGATTCTCAAGACCATTAAAACTATTTTTCACAGCATTGCCTCACTTAAATATTTAAGCCCCTGGCACTTTGGCTGCATTTTATCAGAGCTATTGAATCACAGAAAGAGTGTGGATGGAAAAGCCCCTCAGGATCAGCAAGTCCAACCCAGAAGCCTACTCTACAAGGTGCACCCTGAACCATATCACCAAGCACCGCATCCAAATGACTTTTAAACACATCCAGTGTTGATGACTCCACCACCTTCCTGGGCAGCTCATTTCCAATGCCTGACCACTCTTACTGTGAGTTTTTTTTCCCCCTAATATCTAGTGTAAACCTATCAAGTCGCAGCTTGAGGCCATTACCTCCTGTTGACTTGAGTGATGCAGGCAGCTGCACCTCTAATGCAGGGCTGAAGGGAAATGTGGGCACGGTGCAGTGTTGTGGTAGTTAAAGAGCAGCAAAAAAGAGAATTGCAGCCTGAGAACTGCTGCCTTGCCTTATGCACCACCCTAGGTGTGTAGCTGAGAAACTGAAAGGCTGAGAAAGCAAAATGGAAAAGCCCAGGAAAAGAAAGTGTTGGACCATAAAGTATCTGCTGGGTTTGTGTGTGTGCAAGCAAGCGTGCACGTGGCCAGTGCACACACCTGGATGCTCCTGGGAAGAAGTTTCATTCTGCTCTTGTGAGCAGTTTCCTTTCTATTCCAGACAGAAGTCTTTTTAAGCCTCTGTTTGCCCAAGTTGTTCAAGCAGCTTCATTTTCCCTTTGCCATAATTACCAAGCCATACTTGGTGGCTGTGGCTTTCAGCTGGCAGAGGACTTTTCTGTATGAATTCAGAACATTCTCTGCAGCTTTCATATATAATTAATGCAGTCAGCTCCTTTTGATTTAATGCAGCCAACAGCAGCCACATCTGCTGTCACAAGTGCTTCACAGTCATTTCAGTATGGGAGCCACTTGCAGAGGCTGGTGGCCCAGTCTGGGTAATGTTGGAGTGTGTCATGAAACTCCCGGGGCTGGTCACCACACATCAAAAGGGGACCAGCATTACTGCCTCCAGGCTGAGATGTTAAAGCTGCCTTCATTGCTAGGTCTCAGCCAGATTTACCATTTGCTGGTGGCCACCAGCCCTGTGGCTATCTCACAGGACAGTGGCTTCAGACCTTGCTCAGTCTATCTATGTATTGATTACTTTTTTTTCCTCTCTCTTGCTTTAGTGATTGATTTCCAGACAGCCACATGAACTGAGTGTAGGACCTGTTGTATTTCCTGTGCATGTCAATTGATGATGCAGGAGAAACAGAGCTGAGCAGACATCAGCAGATGCAGCCTGGCCCAACAAGAGCAAGCTGTCTGCTGGTCCTTGGCTTTATGGCTTTATGGCTTTATGGCTGGATGTCATTAGTGCTTGAAAGATAGCTCAGCATACAGCCCATTAATTTGTGTATTGCAATTGAATCACAGAATCATGGAATGGGTTGGAGGGCATCTTTAAAGGCCATCTAGTCCAACACCCCCTGTAATGAGCATGGGGCATGTTCAATTAGAGCAGGTTGCTCAGGGCCCAGCCCAACAAAGAATCACAGAGTTGTTTTGGTTGGAAAAGACCTCCAAGGTCACTGCGTCAGTTACCTAGGACCACCATGCCATTAAACTCTGTCCCAAAGTGCCATGGCCACACATTTCTGGAACACCTCCAGGGATGGGGACTCTCTGGGCAGCTTGTTCCAATCCCTGACCAAACCTTCAACTCTCCAACCTAAACCTTCTCTGGTACAATAGGCAATTTCCTCTCATTCTGTCTCTTGATACTGGGGGAAAGAGACTGACTCCAACCTCCTTTCAGGCTCCTCTAGGCTAAACAACCTCAGTTCCCTCTGCTGCGCCTCATAAGACTTGCTCTCTAGACCCTTCACCATTTTCATTGCCTTGGGCCATAAACATAGACCCAACCCATTTCCCACATTGTTTGTGGGTCTGTTCATCTCCTGTATGTTCTATTGCTAGGGCTGTTGGTGATTTTCTTGCACCCTGTTGATAATGCCTTGCCCACAGACAAGGATGGCAGCAAAAGCAGAATGTGCTCTGGCTTGTGCTCTTTCTGCCTCTCCCTTGCTTAACACATGCAGTCAACTTTGACACTTAAAATGCAAACCAGTTCTTGACTGACTGACTGACTTATGCTGGCAAAAAGAATTGATTTATTCCCATCCTTCAGTTTATTGCCCCCAAATGCCCATGGATTGTGTGGTGTGGAACTAATTTATTGTTCAACCCATGGGCTGTTTACACACTGTGGTCTTGCTGGCACAGTTTTAAAAGGGACCAAGGTGGTACCAGCCAGTACTGAAACCATGTCAAGTTGAAGCTAATTTGCATGGCAGCCCAGTGGTGAATAAAGAAGAGGCAGAGGAACAGGTGTAAATGGGAAAGCATAGCTGGTATTTAACACTCCTGCCCCTGTCCACCTCTTCCCTGTCCTCTGCCCATGCTCCCAGCTTCCATGGCTAACCAGGGTTTCCTGGGAGTTAAATCATTCATGATTTGGGGAGTTAACTGGGTTAAAAATGTCTCTCTTTAGGCTCAGGGGTTCAATAACTGTCAGGGTTAAATGGCACCTATCCTGCTTGCATTCGCATCCTCCAGACCTGGAGCTGTCAATGCTGAATCAATTCCCATTTGGAAGCTGGATCAATACAGGTTCCTTGGTGTAACAGCAAAAAGTCTCTTTCTTTGCCTGCCACAGCAGGGCTGAGCGGGCAGCAGGCTGGGTCCTGCATTGTAGCCTCGGTATGAGGGGGTCCTACTGAAGCAGTAATGGTGCAGGGGTGACACTGGCAAAGTGGGGCAACATGGCAGGACCACTGTGGCTGGGACTAAGGGGGCTCAAACCCTCAGAGAGAAGAAAATATGCGAAGTTGGTGGGGCAGAATCTGGCTAAAGGCCTTTGCCATTAATGATCATCGATTTAATTGTCCAGGGAAGCTGCTCTTGACTGCACAAGCTGTGCAGGGCTGAGCTCTGGGCTGCTGCAGACTTAGCTGGACCTGCAGCTCCTCCAGCCCACTCTCCCCTCCACAAACACCTGCCATGGCACCCAAAACCCACAATTTTGGTAATGAAGGTTCTTAATCCAATTCAGGTTAGTTCACACAATAGCAAGGACTGACAGCCCTATGGTCTGGGCACACCTGTCTCTCTGCATGCAACTGAGATGTGGCCACCACTGCAGTGACCAAAAGATGGCTTTGGACTGCAGAGCCTTTTTCTTCAGGAGACCAAGCATGCAACTTCCCTGCAGGTGAGCCAGCTCTGAGGAGGGGGTCAGGACTAGGCCAAGCTATAACATGGCATGTGTGGGTGGGTTTATACTGGACATGGGGCTTCTGCATCACCAGACATGCATGAGCTCATGCTCCACAACATACAAGGACTTGGTCTGGCATGGGGAGCCCACAAGCCCTGATATCTGCTGACCACTGGACACTGCCTTATCTGTTTGGTTTGCTGTGCGTCCAAAGACCATTTGGATGGTCTGCTCTGTAGCTGCACATAGCTGTCAGCTTTCCTTCCCTCCTAGGTATTAACTCTGTGTGTAGGTAAATTGCTACTGGGACTCATTGTCTGGATGACCATGTTCTCCATGTGATGGAAAGTGTGAGCAGAGGCCCAACTTTAATATATGTTTTAAAATTAGAATCAAGCAACCTCCACATTTCCAACCATTTCTCACACCAAAACCTACAGCATGGACCAGCTTGCGCCAGTTGAAGCCTTGAGCTGGGGGGGGGGGGTTGGCAGATGATCTTCGAGGTCTCTTCCAACCTAAACCATTCTAGGATTCTATGATCTGAACTGGCTTGGCAGACCCAAAACTCCTGGAGGTGGACTCTTAGGCTGACACTTGGCTCTGGCCGCTGCTGAGTCCCTTCACCTGCTGCAGCTCTCTCCCAGCAGGGCTCTGTCAAAACATGACAATTTTTCAACCTCCTTGCCCAAAACCAAAGCCCTGGAGGTCAGCAGGAGCATGTAGCCAGGGCGCAGCTGTGCAGCCAGATGTGGAACCTCCCCTCCTAGCCACACTGACACCCTACCCTGGGGTACCCAGCGATGCTCGGGGCCGGTTCAACCGAAAGCAAAGGAGACGTAGCACGAGCAAAGGGGTCCAGTTCAGAACTCTTTAATACAAGCTTATATTGTTTTGTGTTTCTGATTCTCTGTTCTCCCAACCTCTGGGGACATTAACCCTCCTATGTGGTGTGAGCATGTGTATGAAGATTATATATATATATATATATATATATATATATATATATATATATATATATATACAAAAAAAATCACACAGTTAAATACTTAAGCATACAAGGTATTATATATTTATATAATATAGAACTTTAGGGTATAGGAATCAACAATGGCAAAATATTTCTGATGAATCTGACATTTTTTTTTCCTTTTCTTTTGTGTGTATTTCTCTGTGTGTGAGTGTGTGTGTGTGTGTGTGTCTGTGTGTGAAACATGACCTGTTTTTTGAAAGACCAGAGGAGGTTGTTGCTTATTAAAAGAAAGAGGAAAGGGGGAAGGGGGGAAAAAAAAACCCAACCAACAAAACCAACCAAGTAAACTGAAACCAAAACTGTATAAAGAAATTCTGTGAAAAAAAAAGTTTAAAAAAATAAAATAAAATAAATCAGGACCCAAAAAAGAAAGAGTAGAAAGAAGAAAAAAAAAAAAGATGAATGTTAAAAAACTGAAAGGCAAAGAAAAAAAAAACACAAAATAAATTAGCTGAACCACTGTGTAAATATAAATTAAGGAGGAAAACCAAAAGCAAACCAAACCAACCAAAAAAAAAAAAAAAAAAGAAGAAGATGACAATCTTAATAAATAAGCTTTTACTATTTACATCTTTATATATTGCTTGGAGACTTAAATTAGATCCGTTAAAAAACAAAACCAACGCGAAACAAAACCCATAAAACTGGAGCAGCAAACGTACAGGCGTGAGGTACAGAATTAAAGGTTGAACTGTATTTTGCTTCTTTCTTTTTTTTTTTCTCTTTCTTTTTTTTTTTCCCTTTTTTTAATTTTTTTGGTTGTTTTTAATTTTTTTTCCTTCTTTTTTCTTTTTTTTTTCTTTTTTTTTCCCTTTTTTTTTTTCTCTCTTTTATTTTTTCTCTCTCTTTTCTACAGTAGACCGTGTGAAAAATAGATCCTCAGCACTTCGTTGGGAGTAATGGGTTGACGTGGCTTCCAAAAGGTGCCAAGAAAGATTCCATCATCATCATCATCATCATCATCAAAATAATAATAATAATAATTAATAATAACAATAACCATAATAATAATCGTAATAACAATAATAAAAAGGTACAATATGATACATAAATATGGAAGAGCAGTTGGTAATATGAATACATTTTTTTTTCTCTAGACGAGATCACAGTTTTATTTGTAAATATTACACTGATAGATATATATATATATAATATTACACATATAATATTATATATATATCATATATATATATTTATATATATATTTATATAGAATAGGAACGGCTCAATCCTGCTTCCAGTGAAGTCAACAGCAACAGCAACAACAACAACAACAGCAACAACAAACAACAACAACAACAACAACAACAAAAAGAAACACCCAAGCCTGTTGACTTGATGGGAGCAAAATTCAGCCTATCATCTGCAGACAGGTTTAAGTAATTACAGAGGCGGTACAATGCAAAACTCCGCAACGGTCCCGATTCCCTCTTAGAATTGCTGGTGAAATGTTTCGTTTAAAGCCCTGCTTCGTTGCACTCAGAAGATGGAAACTGGTGGCTGAATTGTGGCCTCACCAATGGAAAAACAACAAACAAATAACAAAAGACCAAACCAGAATGGGAACCAAAGACAGCTTGGATTCGGTAGCTCTGTATCTTCACCTGACAGGACTAATGCCACCAACGTGTAGCACCAAGACTCCTCACCGACCACCTGAAGCCAACCCAAGCTCTTGTTTTTGGCCTCAGAGGAAGCAGTTATTATTCTTCATGAATCTTGGCTGTGCAGGTCAGGTGAAAAAGGGAAAATTCAGTTTGTCAAACTGAGATGGAAAGAAAACGTTGGGTTGGCCCCATTTTGCTCCTGCTGAAACAAGCAGGGTTTGAACACCACTTCCCCAGCTGGCAGGAACAGCCCAACACCAACCCTCCTCTGCCCAGTCTGACTGTAGCTCCAAGGAAACACATCTCATGTCACCTGGAATTGCTCCTGCTGATGTTTTGGTCGTGCTCCCACTGAACTCAGTGGTCAAGGTGCTCCAGTGGAATGTGGACTAAACACAGGGCTCCACACAAGGTCAGCTGGGAGTAGGGGATGGCTTTCCCCAGAGGATGGGAGGACATGGACTAAATGCAAAGTAAATCAGCTCAGTTAGACCACAACATGAAGATATCAAGAGTATAGCTAAGCCAGGCATATGGTGCTCTCCCAGTGATAAGAACAGGCCCATTGGCTCTCACTGGGGCATCCGGGGATGGCAGGAACGGGCAAGAAATGCCAAAAGGCTGGAAATTTCCATGGCATCCAAAACAGTTCAAAAGCTAAATCATCAGCTCTGAAACCTCTCTGAGCATCCCAGCCTGGGCTGACTAAACCCCATCCCTTCCTGTCTTCTAGCTTGGCTTCATATGGAAACAACAGGCTGGCGAGCGGGAAGGGGCCAGTCAGCACCGTGCTTCCTGCTGTTGGGAATGACCTGTCTGCTCGCTTAGCAGCTTTCTCCTCTCCCCCACCTCATCCCCAGTCTCTCGCAGCTCTTGGGGATTCAGACTGTGCAGTAACTGGAGCACAGTGAAATACTGGTTAGATGCCTATGTACAGTTGGCTAATGTAAAAATAAGCACAAATACACACTTACAAAAATAATCTGCAAAAAAACCCCAATCATCATCAACTCCACCCTCCCTCCCTCCCCACACACCAATATACTGGGGGGGAAGAGGGAAGAAACCCACCTTAGCCTCAGTTCCTGGCCTTACCACAAAGCACAAGGAAAACAAAACCAGACAATGTTATAAAACCTCACGGTACTTCTAGGGAAATCTACACTTAAGTATCTAGCTCTCTACTCAGCTGGCAGGATCAGTGTTTTCCTTTCAGACACACAAAAATAGGCTTTGCTCTTCTCAGATCTGGATTATGTGGGTTTGCTTGTCTCCTTTTCTTTTTTTTTTTTTTTTTTTTGTTGTTGTTGTTTAGTATTTTCTTGAATGACTTAAAAAGAAAACCAAAACCAATTCTTTTCTTCCTCTCTGTAAAGCCTCCCTTCTTGCTCATTCCCCCCCCCCCCCCCCCCCCACTTGAATCAGTTGCAGCAAGGAACTTTTGCTGGTTATGGAGTTTTCTTTTTTTTCTTTCTTCCTCTCTCTCTTTTTCCCCCTTTTTTTTTTTTCCTTTTTTCCTTTTCCTTTTTTTCTTGGTTTTTTTGTTTGTTTGCTTGTTTAAACACAGGTAAAACCTAGAACATAACCGACAGTTACAACCAAGTGAAACCAAAACCAGAAGGGAGGTAGCTGGAACCCGACTCCAAGAGTCCTCTGGTGCCATCCTCCTTTCTCAGCCTGGAGGGGACAACGGAAGGTGCAAGAAAAGCAGGAGGACACCAGCTCAGCCTGTCTGCGAGAGGGTGGGGAGGGAGAGGGGTAGCAGCTGATAGGAGTTTCCCACCCCACCACGCACCATTCACCACTTTCTGTGCCAGCTTTTCCTCCTGCTGGCCATGGACACCACCCATAGCCAGAAGGCTGGCTGGTGGCCCCAGGTAGGGTACAGCCTTGGCTCTCTATCTGTAACAGAAAAGAGCTTGGCACTAATGTGACCTGAACTTAATGAGCAGCTAAATTTCATCAGCATGAGCACCCTCTTCTGTTTCCCAAACTTCTACAAGGGTGGTGAGATCTGGACTAGGTTACCCAGGGAGGTCGTGGATGTCCCCTCCCTAGAGGTGTTTAAGACCACATTGGATGAGGTCTTGAGCTACCAAGTCTAGTTGAGAGGAGTCTCTGCCTAGATGATCTCTGAAGTCACTTCCAACCTAGGCCATTCTATGATTGATTCTTGTTTGATGTTGATCTCCATCACTGTCTTGAAAGGAGGTGATGAGTGCTGTCCCACGCACCTCCCTGCATGGAGAGTCTTTCCTGGGGACCCCACTGGGCATTCAATGCCCTTACATTGGTAGAAGCTGCAAGGTCATCCATCTGGCCTTGCCCTAGAGTGGGAGCACAGAGCAGAGAGAGCTGGGCAGGTGTCCCTGTCCCATGGCTCCCTTCTTCACATCCCTCTGGGTGCACAGGACAGCACCTGAAACACAGAGGGCAAAGCTTTGCCCCAGTGTGACCTTTTCTCAGTGGAAAAAAACAAATGCCATTGGATTTGACATGACCCAGAGCACAAGGTCTGCTGCTCCCAGTTCTGTCAGTCCTGTTGGAGATTGAGGGTGCCAACAGGGCAGCTAGATTAAAAAATCAAACAGCAGCATGGAAAGTCTGCCCATAGGAAAAGGAGTTTGGTCAGCCCTGGACTCAAGAGTGAAGCTGAGGTGTGAGGCCGCGCTGGCAAGAGGACACCATCTCCTTCAAGCTGAGAAGGACTCCAATTCAGCAAGCAAAGGCTGGCCCTGGCTGGGCAGAGAAGCTCAGCGGTCCTGAGCTCCTGGGAGCCCACAGCAGCAAGTGGCAATAATGCTTACACAGATCGTTCTCCTGGGCAGCGTCCTAGGTGGGAAGAGCAGGTGGAGAATCTCCTCCATGCTGAGCTGCATAACTGATAAGGGGATTCTTGCAATCTGAGCTGCCACTGGGATGCATGCAGGACCTGACCTGAGGCTACCTTCCAAGGCGAAACCCTGGTGGGGTACAGGAGGAGATCATGCCAGGATGCCTCAAGCACTGAGGATATGATGTGTTGGCAGTCTGAAAGGTTTTTGAGGTCATGAGCTCTTCAGGTGGGCTGGATGGCCCATGAACAAACTGCCAGCAAAAAGGGGAGGGCAAAGGGGCATGAAGGAAGCAACCTTTGCCCAGATGGCAGGGGACAAAAGGGGAAGTTTTGCCTAGGTCCAGCTTATGCCAGTGGTCTCTACACTGGAGGGCATTCAGTCTGACTCCACTGAGGGAGCTCTGATCCCACTGCACCTCCCTTTCCTGGACACCCACACACAGTGTGAGCAGAGCCATCTGCACAGCTCCCATAGGCAGGCCTTCTCCAGAAATAAGCAGGAGCTTCACACAAGAGCTCCTCACTTTCTTATGACAATCACCTCTCCAGGCCTCTATACTTTAGTTCTTGAGACTCATCTCTGATTTAGTCCAATAGAAACACCCCCTACAGTGGGTGACAAGAGCCTGGCTCCTTACACCTACAATTCTGTCAGTTTTCCATTTCTACTTTTCCAACTCATTTTTACAGCCATCTCCAAGTGCTAAATGACCCCTTCTGCCTTGCTCCAGTGCCTAAATGTTCAATCAAGCAGGAGCAGGAAAAGTAATTTTCCAACCTGTCTTTACCCAGTAGCTTCTACAAGCTGGGAGAGTCCCAAGGAACAGACAGACTTAACACTTGGAAGGACACTCTTGGATCTTTTGGATGGGTGTTCTTCCTAGCAAGAGCCTGAAGCAGCAGCAGAAGACAAGCCCAAGCCACACTGGAAAGATCTCTGGGATTTCCATGGGATGAGTTGTAGCAGCAGTGGCAGCACCAGATGCCCTGGGCATCTCAGTGACTTTATGTGATGAATCCTATGAATCCTCAAGGGTCTGGCACAATATGTTCCTCTCTGGGCTGAAAGAGGAGGATGGAGCTATACGACAGGGAAGTGTGAGGTCTGCTGTAGCTAATGCCCCTCCTTCTGGAAGATTACAAGCAGCTAAGCTCCTGGTCTATCAGAAGTGTCTGATCCACTGGCCTGGCAGCTTAATACTGATGAATGTGGCCAAAATTCTAACACTGTCTGCTGTGGTCCTTTCCCCATAGCACATGCCTCCTCCTCTTCCTCTCTCCTGAGAAAACAGGAGCATGCAGTGGTGGTTAAGCACAGATGACCATAAGAAGGGGTGGAGGAGGTCTAGAGAACCACTTGGCTGGGTGGAGACCAGAAAGCAGACTCTTTTGGCTGGCTGGTATCCTGTTTTCTTGCCCCAATGCTGAGGAAGAGACCAGAGGGTCTGAAAGGCAGGTTGTAGATAAGCTTTAAGGCAGACTGTTTGGTTGCATGGGGTTGTTTTTCACCCTGTCCTGACACAGTAAGGAAACTAGTTGTATGGGACGTAGCAGCAGGAGTAGCAGCAGCAGACATGCTCAAATGACAAGTGCGGGCGCGAGTTACTCTCTCTGCTCCTCAGAAGCAATCATTCACGTTCCTCAAGGCCAGTCCTTAGACTCCCCACTCCCTGCCTCCAACACCTCCACACAGAAATGTCCCAGCTGCAGCTTGCAGTCTACAAGGGGACTTTTTGTTGGCTTTTTGAGGGCATGGGGAATAAGGAGGAGCTGTACAGAAAGGTCACTGCAGTCTGAGCTCCCTGGCTGGAAGCAGCATTCGCGTGAGGAGCAGATGCATCCCACATCTCAAGCTGGCTGGGCATCTGGCAACTCACTTGCCAAGAGGCACAGCCCTGTGGAGATCCCACCCCAACCTCAGTGCCCTGAACATGCGATACCTTGGCATTCAGCATCAGAAAAGGCTCAGCTTGGAGTCCTCCAAGAGCACAGCCTCTTCCACGAATGGTCTGAGTTGTGAGTGCTGGAGAGGGGAAAGTGTTTTTGCGTTGATCATCATCTCTCTTTCTCTCTTCCTCTACTTATTTCTATAAATATGTGTACACAAATAGCTTGTTTCTCGCCTTGAATCTAGGCAGGAACTGTTCAGATTAGGTGGGCATAGCATGCTGTTTTGATACATGAACGTCTTCTCGACTTGACTCTTGGTTGGTTGTTTCTTGTCATCACTATTTAAGATATAATTAATACATAAACCCCTACTTTTGAGTTCTCCTTGGACAGAAATTAAAGGCAGACTGGTTGAATTCTAAGGGTCCCTGGTGCAGAAATGCCATCCAGTTGAGCAGCTAAATGTTAAAAACGATACCAAAAGGGATGTGGTGTCTCTCCTAGCCTGCCTCGAGCATTGTGGTCTTCCATTCCACGTCGCTTGGCATTACCCAAGGCTGAAGCCACGAAGGTCTTTCTGATTGTGCTCCTGGGCGTTGGGGTCCCGGCAAGCACATTCTCCTTGTAAGTCACAGGACATAGGGAAGGGTGTAACCTGCAGAAGGAAACCAAAGACATGAGGACATGAAGAGGGGAGCATACCTTTAGTACCCCGGAGAACAAATGAGGCCTCTGGAGCGGTATCTTCAGAGATCAGCTCCAGTTTTCAGCTCTGTTATTTTTCACAGTGCTTTATTTTGGTGCTGAGCTGGTAGGGCACTGAGACCTCAGACTTGTCCATAGGAAAGGCTGTGAAAAGTGTGAAGAAGAACCTGTTCAACTCATGCAGTTACTGGACAGCAGATCCTCCCCTTAACAGTTCACACCAAGCAGAGCTGGCTGAGGTTGCCTCTCAGGCAACCCTGGGGCTTTTTGGGGTACTCACCATAAACCAACCTGCCAACCCCTTCTCAGCAGCTACCCTTACCCCAGAATGGTCCAAATGCTGCATGACAGCAAACTTCCAACACCCTCATCTCATACTACCAACTCAAATGCTCACCAAACACTAATGGATCTATCAGGTCCCAGCTTCAGCCTCCCCATACAAACCACCCTACACACCTCCAGTTTGGGTTTTTTGGTGAACCCTGCTCCTTGGCCACAATCTCTCCTCTACAGGGTATCATTTTGCAGTAGGGCTTGGGTGCTGCTGCTGTGCCAAAGTCCATTTGTGCATTTGACTATGAATGTTCTTGCTTTCCATTCCTTGGGCACTGCAACAAACACTACCTAGCAGATCAGAGAAGCTGCATTCCAGCAGAGACTTCTCCAAATACCTGCTGTATTTAAGGGCAGGAGATGCAGCTAATGGGCACTGAGGCATAGCAGAGGAATGCAAATGAGAGAATGCTGCACACATCTCTCCATGATCTGACTGGAGGAGCATGAGAAGGAGCTGAAACAATCGCCTGCAGTGCCTGGCTAGCAGGAGCTGATTTGGGCCTAGAGCATCAGAGCAGTTAGATAAAGAAAAGGGGGTGGCAGTGGAACAGTGTCTCACTTGCCCTAAAGTGAATTCCCAAGAATTCCTCCCATCTGCACAGACCGAGCAAATGACCTCATTCCTCTCCTTTACACTCCTTCCAGGACAGTGCCACAACCTGCTCAAGCATTCCCAGCGAGGGCTGCATGCGCGCACTCCGTCTGCTTCCCTTGGTGCTGCTGCCACACGTTTCATAAACACTTCACAAACACTTTGCTCCAGGCTATGAAGCCTGGCTCTGCCTGTTCCCTGTGTGTCAGCAACAGCACATCTAGGAACGTGGACCGAGCACCGTGTGTGAATCCCTAGCTGCCATTTCCACCTAGACCTTCCATGCATGTCCCTGCATGTCCACCTCCAACGTGCCTTTCTCCTGATGCACTCAGCAATGGGACGTTGGGGTGGGGAGCTTTATTTCACAACTGGGGCGCCTGAGGCAGGGACATGCTGACAGAGACGTTAAATAGCCAACACTCATCACCCAATCAATGTTTAGAGAGCCTCCTCCCCTTGCTTTCGACTTTAATCCCAGAAGACCTGACCCTCCAGGTAGAGTAGGGTGATGACTCTTCTTCAAGCCATGGCCTTGGTGACCCATGAGCTAAGTGAATAGTCTGGATCTACAGGGGTGCAAATGTGGTGGTTGTAAAAGAGAAGACATAGCCCAACAAGCTGACCTTCAAGTCACTGGAAACTGAAGAAGTTTGCAAACTGCAGAACACAATAGGAGCTTAAGGGTCACTTGAGCCAACAGAAGCCAGCCAGAGCAGGACTGTCTCCTAGCACACTGTTATGAATATTCTTAGATAGGAAAAGAGAAAAGTTTGCAAACAATGGGGTCTGGGGAGGAGTCTGAGGAGGAGTTGTTCAATGACTGGAAAGAAAAGCCATGAAGAAAAAAAAGGACCCAAAAAAAAGCCTTTTCCTTTCTTTTTGGCAAGTAGAAGGAAACATTTTGGTTTGGATTATCTGCTGCACTTCAAGCTTGACCTTTTCCTCCAAGACATACAAATAACAAAGACTATTTCAGAGCAAGAGTTATGTTTTGAAATAAAAACTTACTTGACTTAGAAAATGCTCAAACAAAACATTTAAGTATGCCTGGAGTTTTCCTGCTTTTTTTTTCCTCTTAATTTTTTATCCTGGATCTTTCAATTCGACCTGGATTTGGCAATGATTTTGACTTTCAAAGTCCTCCCTGTTGCACAACAAAGCTACTGGTTGGAGGCAAGACCTGGGAATCTGATTCTTTCATTTGTCTTGATCAAACTTTTTTCCCCTTCCTAGCCTGGCTTGGCTGTGTTTCTCTGCAGCAGTCTAACGAAGGTGATTAAGTGGTCCCTGCGTTCAAAGCAGACACAGGCTCACAGGGAAGGTGGAGACATTCAGGCATTTCAGTAAAGTGGCTGAAATTAGCCCTGACATCCTACTGCACTTTGTCTTTGCTGCTGTCCCACGAGTGGGATGTCAGACATGGAGATCTTAGAATGGCTACCATTTCACTTGCAGAACATGAGAGCCAAGAGTGAAAGCCTCATGTGACTGCCCTCCAAACTACCAGCTCACACTCTTCTAACCTACCATGCAGGCTGTGATGTGAGTTTGGTGTTGCCTTGTAGAGATCTACCTTCTTCATTCCCTTTATTTCCATCTCTCTTTGTGAGTTCCTCCTTATGCCCTTTGCTTTCTTACAAGTCACTAAGTCTGTACTCAGCCCGGAAGCAACCTCAACAAAAGGTGCAGATAGGGGCCTATGTTGCTCCTACACTGCAGCCAATTTCTGGTGAGATGGAGCCACCAGAGAAGAAATGTCATGCTCTGTCTGGTCTTCTAGAAACTCTCTGGTCTCCTCACAGTAGCCATGGACAGAAGAGCAGAAGATTTCTCTCAGGGGCAGTTATGGCCCCCAGAGCAGATAGCTCCATGGCTCAGCAGCAGTTGGCAGCAGTGGGAAGCCTGCATGTAAGAGGGTTTCTTCCTGCTCAGATTAGGCTTTATTGACTTTATGTCCCTTACAGAGGATTTTTTATGCAGTTTGATTTTCACAGTGCTATTGTCCAGACAGATGAATTGTTTTATCTTATGGCAGCGAGCTCCAGAGATCACTTTTCTATTATGTGAACAGGCAGAGATTTCTATGGGTAATGAGCACATCCACAGCCACATTAGACAAGCACTTTGCAGTACTGCAGGCTTTCCACTTTAAACAACAGCTACAACAACAGGCAACTGAGTTCCCCAAGGGCCTGATTTCCATAGGTATATACAGAAGCTAACCCACGGGTTGCAGCTATTAGAATTGTCCCAAGTACCCAACTCAGAGAAATCACAAAAACCCCGTAGAAGAAGGACTGTCTATTGCTGTGGGCTCACACAAAGACAGCCCTCAGGGGCACAAAGCTGCAGGATGTGCTAGGAATAACAAATGCTGCATCTTTTTCTGAATGGTAGCCCATTTAGGTGTGGAGCCCAGATATGCATACTCCAGGACTAACTGCTGCTTTCCCTTTTAAATAGGTCTGTGAAAGCTCAACTCATTAACAGAATATACAACCTGTACTGAAATTTCCAGATAGACTCGTTGTAAAGGCAAAAGGAGAGAAGCAGTTTTAATTCCTTCCACCCACCAAGTCCTGCATTTCACCTGCATCTATCTTCTCTTGTAGAAAACCTGGCTAATATCTAGGAGGAAAGAGAAAACAGAGCTGAAAATGAAGCTTAGGGCCTGGCTTGGTCATTTGATAAAATAGGTTGGATTATCACAGGCTCACAGGATGTCAGGGGTTGGAAGGGACCCAAAGAGATCATCCAGTCCAACTCTCCTGCCAGAGCAGGACCATACATTCTAGCTCAGGTCACAGAGGAACGCATCCAGACAGGCCTTGAACGTCTCCAGAGAAGAAGATCCCACAACCTCTCTGGGGAGCCTGTTCCAGTGGCCTGTGTCACAGTAAAGAAGGATGATGTCTCCTCAGACTAGCTAAAACAGGTTGGAAACGGCACAACTGAAGAATGCAGCTCCACACGCATCCCTGCAATGCCTACACACACACACGCATATCCTGGACACAATCCAGAACAGAGCCATGGCACGAATCAACAGCACTTAGGGGGATGTGGGTCACACCTGAACCACACTGGGCTACAGACCTGTCTACCTTCAAGAGAAAACAGGCACAATCTAAATCATGGCTGTGACCCCAGGAGTGTGCACCGCATGAGACACACTTCTCTGAACCTAGAGGAGCAATTGCAGCAGTAGGCTAATGGTCTAGGCAGGAGGCTAGCACAGACATCTGGTGTGTAACAAATACAAGGTCTGGGGCATGTCCATCCTGACCACCTCACTACCACTCAGCACTGCACGGTGCATGAACCCATATTCCCATTCTTCACAAAGGTATGGGAGCCATAAGCATCCTGTCCCACACTAGGTGATGAGACCTTGGATAAAGCTCAAGCACCCTCTTGGAAACAGATCTGCCTTTGTCCTTCATGTCATGCTCCTGACTATGGGAATGACAACATAACAGAGCAGTGCAGAACTGGGATCTGGGTCATGGAAAGAGTGAGAGGACACAAACCTTCACTGCACAGCACCTATCTTAAGAGGCTGGTGACATCCCAAGACAGATCCCTGCTGAGAAAGGCCAGTATATAGGGAAGTGGTGGGAATATTGACAGGAAAAAAATCCCAGACAGGTGCAGGGAGGGATGGGAAACAGTTCTGCAAGGGTCGGAGCTCATCCCTCATGTGCGCTCCTATCAGGGTGACCTGGTTGTACCTCCCACCCAGCGCACTTAGGGCTGGATCACCAGGGCAGCCAGAATCTGGACCAGAGAAGGGCCCAGGGTGGAGGCAGGGGGAGAAGCATGGGAAGAGGGCTGCAAAGTGTTGGGAAACAGCCTGTTGTTAGATTTCAGCCCTGAAGTGTTTGCGAAATCTCCCAGACAAGCCTCACTGGCAGTGCAGAGGCCCCGCTGCAGACGGAGGCGCTGTGGGTGAGCGCAGCGTGGCGAGATAAGCGTGGCAGGCTGTGCGCAGTGTCGCAGCCACCCGAGACCCCCATGGCTCCAGTGCCAGCCAGCATTCTGTTCCCTGAGCAGGCTCTTGTGGGACAAAAACGTGTCTTGTAAAGGTCTCCTCAGTGGTTTTCGGCATTTAAGTCAGCAGGGCTGTTCAGAGATAACGGAACAAGTCCCCTTTTCACTCTGGGGCTGGTATGCAGGTTCATACCTAGGGCACTGCTCCAGAGGGACTGGGAGAAGTGGAGATGGGGCTTGCAGGAAACCTTCTCTCCATGCAAACAGAGAGGTTTAAAGGCTTGAATTTTTTGTTAACTGCCTCGCCATAACCTGGGCTTTAAATAGAATCACAAAGTCATTTTGGTCAGAAGAGATCTCTAAGATCATCAAGTCCAACCCTTAACACAGTACTGTCAGGTTGTCCTTAAACCATGTCCCTCAACATCATACCTACATGGCTTTTAAATCCCTTGAGGGATGGGGACTCCACCACTGCCCTGGGCAGACTGTTCCAGGGATTGGCAGCCTTTTTGGGGACAAAATTGTTCCTTATGTCCAACCTAAACCTTGAAGCCGTTTCCTCTTGTCCTATTCCTTGGGAGAACAGACTGACTCCCACCTGGCTCCAACCTCCTTTCAGGGAGTTGTAGAGAGCAATGAGGTCTCTCTTCAGCCTCCTTTTCTCCAGGCCAAACAATCCCAGTTCCCTTGGCTGCTCCTCACAAGGTTTGTGCTCTTTCCCCAGCTGAAGCCAGCAGACATGGTATAACAAGACATAGCTCAGCTGAACCCAACAGATGCTCCTCTCTCTTCACTGGCTATAAATTGGGAGCAGCCTCACCAGAACTGGTGGAAGCAGGATGGCCCAAAGCCAGGAGGGATCCCCGGGAAAGCCCTGCCTGCACCGATCCCCGCATCCCCGCCTGCCTGCTGAGCGGAGCGAGGGAGCCCGTTTGCCAAACCGCATGGAGCTCAGTTGCTCAGCAATCAGCTGCACTTCCTACCCTCGTGCTACTGATTGTGCAAACATGAATGTAATTACTCTAAATAATCACCAAAGATTTAATAGGAGCCAGACCACCCAGAGGCCAAATAGCTGGCGGTGGAGCAGGGAAGGTTTGTTGGCTGGTTTTTGTAACACTTGCTAATGAAGTGAGGTCGGATAGCAAAGCAAACACCCTCCACCAGCACGTCCCCTGGGAACGCTGTATGTTGTGGGAAGCCCCACGTCCCTTGAAGCCAACAGCGTTCTCTCAAGGATAGGCAACATGTGTTACTACCATCACTGCTTTTAATTTATTGCCGCCTGGAAAGCCTCCCTGGATGGTGATGAAACCAAGCTCTGAGCCCCAAAACAAGCTCCCATCCCAACCAACCATGACAGAAAACTCTCCTCACATGGCAAATGGCAAGCCACTGAGGCTGTGACCAACAGCTCGCGGGTAAGCGAGTTCACCCACGCGCCCGGGCGAGCCAGCGTGCTTGGAGCACGCAGCAGCGCTCCACCGCTTCCAGAGGCACGAAGCAACACTTTGCACTGCACCCTTCCTTCCCCCATGCTTGCCCACTATTCTTTGTATCCTACCAGGTAATTGTGGAGCTGACAAACACACCCAGCCATGGACATTCATGCTGTTGGAAGCAGGAATGTCAATTCTTCTGGACAAGCAGGATTTCCTCAGCTGGAGTGGTCACTTCGGCTGCTGATCGCACAAACTGCCAGCCAGCAGTGTGCCCAGGTGGCCAAGAGAGCCAATGGCATCTTGGCCTGAGTGGTGTGGCCAGTAGGACGAGGGAGGTTATTCTTCCCCTGTACTCAATACTGGACAGGACACACCTAGAGTGCTGTGTCCAGTTCTGGGATCCTCAATTCAAGAGCGATGTTGAGGTGCTGGAAGGTGTCCAGAGAAGGGCAACAAGGCTGGTGAAGGGCCTGGAACACAAACCCTATGAGGAGAGGCTGAGGGAGATGGGGTTGTTTAGCTTGGAGAGGAGGAGGCTCAGGGGTGACCTTATTGCTGTCTACAACTACCTGAAGGGAGGCTGTAGCCAGGTGGGGATTGGTCTCTTCTCCCAGACAACCAGCAACAGAACAAGGGGACACAGTCTCAAGCTGTGCTGGGGGAAGTATAGGCTGGATGTTAGGAGGGAGTTGTTGTCAGAGAGAGTGATTGGCATTGGAATGGGCTGCCCAGGGAGGTGCTGGAGTCACCATCCCTGGAGGTGTTCAAGAAAGGACTGGATGAGGCACTTAGTGCCATGGTCTAGTTGACTGGATAGGGCTGGGTGCTAGGTTGGACTGGATGAGCTTGGAGGTCTCTTCCAACCTGCTTGATTCTATGATTCTATGATTCTATTCTACCAACACAGCAGGACCTGTGATTCTCCAAGACAGGTCTGTGTTGCAGAGCTGGGGGAAGGCACTTATTGCTCCAAAATACCAAGAGGTTGTTATTGCTGTCATCCTAGGTGGAGGAGTGCAGCAGACTCCCTTTTCTGAGGAGACAGGGAGAGCCTTTGGAAATCCCTGCTGGAGTCAGCAGCAGCCCCTCAGTTCAAAGCTCCTTCCTTCAGGCCTTGAATTTTCGGTCATAAAGTCTCTGAAGAGGTTTTGATAAGTTGCCTATCTTTTAGATAAGCAAAGCTTTAGATGAATCCCACACAGAGTCCTCTATCTACTCCAAGTCCTCATTTGTTTTCCGCCAAGGCGCTTGCTGGTTTTCCTCTCCAAGGTGTCGGGCAGAAATGTCAAGAGGCTGGAGGGGAGGGATAATTCTTTTTTGCTTTCTTAAGTGCTGTGGGGCAAGGTGGTTGAGGGAAAACCTGAGTGATAACTGACTGAGACGAGTTTTTCTCATGGGAGCTGCAGGTTTACCCCTTTGAGGACAAGAAGGAAAAGCAGAGAGGAAAGACAGAGGAATGTTCACTTTGCAAATGATCTTGGTTGGGGGAAATTTAAACCAGCAAATTCTCTGTATTGAAATCTGCAGGGACCAGAGTGCAGGATCTTCAACTAAGCAAAACTGTGATCCGAGTCTGGAACAAAGTACAACAGCAGAGCCTAAAGAGAGGCATCACTGATTTCTGTGAGGCTTTTCTAGACAGTTTTGCCCAGGGAAAACTTGCAAAAGGGAAGGGGAAGAGAAAAAAAAAAATCGAAGGAGAACAATAGCCAGAGAGATTTCCTGAAACAAACAGCCACAGCCTCTCTCCCTGCAGTGCCACACACCCCAGGAGCTCCTTGCAGGTGGCTGCCAGCCCAGAGACAGAGAGTTATGCCCAGCTTATTTATTTTCCTCACTTTAGCAGCCTCACGTATTTAATGTTTTGAAAAATAGTATATTCTTTTATCTGTGCAGGATACAAAGCAAGAAGCAGCTTCCCAGAGCAGCCAGGCAGAAGGGAGCTGGCAACCTGTGCTGGGTCAGGAGGGTAGGAAGATTAAAAGGAGATGGGATTTTGCTTTGTCCTTCACGGAAGACTTTATCCCCTCCAGACACACAACAGAAGCTTTCCCTCCCTTGGAGATTGGCCGGCAATGGCCTTCCTGTCTCTTAAAGCTGCTCCTGGGTCATGCGTGGGGCAAGCTGAGAAACGCAGTCCCATCCTCTGCCCCAACTACAAACTCCGCCACCAGCCCCTGCTCCCCACACAGCCCATCTCCCGTGGGCTGCTCCATCAGGCCCCAGAGGAGGTGTGTCCCTACTTCCTCGGGTGGCATCAACCCTGTGCCAGCCCTGGCTTCTTGCCCGCTGCGAGGGGACATTGAGCAATTAGCGCACAACAAATAATTAAGCTGATGAATGTCTCTTGTGCCCCTTTCCACTGACTGCAGTTGCCTCAAATTTATGCCCAGAATATGACTGCATTTACTCGTTGCTGTTCGCAGCATTCAAAAGAGGTCTTTAATGATTTCTTTTAAGCTCTCCAGCCTGATTGTGAGCAGTGCAGGGTGAATACTCATTATTCCCTATCTAAGCAGCAGCACTGATTAGGCGGCGGTCGGTCAGATAAGTCACACCGCTCTGTTCCCCTCTCGCTGCAGAAAGGCACAAGGTCATTTGCTGCTAATGCTCAAACGCAAAAGGGACAAAAAAACATGGCCTGAGCAAAGGCTGTGTGGAAGTCTCTGGTGTGTTCTCAGGGCGACAAAACCAGAGGTGTGCAAAATCTCACACTGAACGAGAGGGCTCAGAACTAAAGTGAAAACGGGCTGAATCCTTTTGCTTTCGCGCAGCCCGGCTCACAGCACTGCGCGCAGCTCAAAGTGCCTCTGGGAGGGCAGTGGGACTGCAGTGAAACTCAAGTCTTGACAGTTTGTGGACATTAAAGATCTGAAGCTGGCTCTTACTTGACTGTTAACTCCTGAATCTTCACATGATGCAATGTTAATCTTCAGCCCTCTCCCAAAATAACGTGCGGAGTTGCTATGTTCTGTTAAATGTGAACCATGTGTCACCTCGACAATGGTTGCAACGGTGAGAAGATGATAAATCTAAAGCTTGTAAAATGCCCTGTGACGTTTTGGGGAGAAAAACAGGTGTTGCATAAATGTTAGACATTTATGGGTAAACTTGCAGGGGGCTTTAAAAGACTGACACATCTGCCATATAGTATGTAACCCTGAAATAAATGGGCAAACCAGGCTCTTTCAAGTGTCTCGCTCTTTCTGCAACCGTATGAAAATACATCCTCATCTGGTATTGGAATTAACAGAGCTGGACTCACCCTTCCCTATGTCTCCTCCAGGTTTTTGGCTTTTACACCCAACGTGTATTTTAAAACTGTGCCTTTTTAAGTAGGTGGCAAACTGTGCTGGAAGGATTTGGTATGCGGAGTATTTTTATTCAGCTCCCTTTTCTCTCACCTTTCATTGTTTTTCCCTTTGGAATATCTCCTGTAACGCTCCACTCATAAACCTCTTCAAAGGAAGGGCTGTATTTGAACAGCCTGGCCTGAAATCTGGTCTCAGTCAAAGGCCTCCGACGGGAAAATGGCTCGCAGAGCTGAGACTCGTGGCCCCACGGCTGCCGCCGCAGGTGTCAGCGGCCGCCTTGCAGGCAGAGCGGTGCTGCCGGCCACCTCTTTGGCTCTGACACTGAGGCCCCACTGGTGGGTTATTGTTCCCCTCTTTACCCTATAAATGTAATAAACTGGGACTTAGCATCTTGCTTTTGACATGGAAGGTCCAAGAAAAGGCGGTGCGCTTTTTTCACTTCTCCTGAGGTCCTCGTTCGGCTTCTGAGATGTTTGGGAAAGAGGAAAAGATTTGGGAAGCTGACTGCATGCTGGGGAAGCAATGGCTCTGTGGCTCAGCCTTCAAACCAGGACCTCTAGGGTGGGTGTTTCACAAAGCTCCAGCTCCAAGTACAGTCCACAGAAGCTGACTTTTCTCTGACAAGCTACAAAACATCCACAGGGGAAATGCTTCCAGCGTGTGACCTGCTGCCTGCCCCTTGACCATCTTCCCTTTGCAGCGGGTGGCGTTAGCACAGAAACCAGTAATCAGCTGGGCTGCAAAGTGCTTTCACCCTCTTGGGTGGTCACTTCATTTCTGGGTGGCAGCAAAGCAGCAGATATTGTGAGCGTGACTTGCCTGGCTGGTAGCTGCTCACAGCTCGGTGCAGATCCCACTCTGTCTCAACTCCCTGCCCAGCAATAAATTCTGCTCCCAAATCTTAATCTTATCCCTCAATTCAGCAATCACATCACTTGTATTTCAGTCCTGTCCCCACTCCAGCAACATGTTGTGCTTTAGCTCCTGGGGCTGGTTTGGGTCTGTCTCCTCCCAGCCACTTCACTTCCACTCCTCTGGCACTTCTTGGGATATTTCATCCTCTGCTTTCAAGCCTGGAGGCAGCAAGATAAAGTTTCCCAGGCAGGCTGTTGGAGGAGGAGAAGACCTATGCCATGCTGAGCGACCAGGCACTTCCAGCTCTGTCCTCCCAGCTGGTGGGCCTGTGAGGCCAGCGAGCAAGCTGTGCTTGCCCTTGGGCTGCTCCTCCCAAGGAGGTGGAAAATCAGCCAGAGATAGGAATCTGTTCTTGGAGACGACACTGAAGACAAGCTGCTGCCTGTCACACTGCTCTTCTCTGCAGTGGTTGTTTCAGCAGGGAGCTCTGTATAGGCTCTCCATGCCCTACTCCACCCTTGGGCAGCAGAGAACTCACCTGCCCATGCTTTCCTCCCAGCATGTGGCTCACAGGGCCAGTTGCAAAAGAAGCACAGCAATAGAAGGGAGAATGTGTCAAAACCCCCCACATTTAGGAAATCTACCTCTTCCCCAGTGCAGAAATGAACTTCTTCCACTTGCCAAGACATGTCCACTTCCCTTCCCCAGTGTTCCCAGCTGGGCCAGAGACAGCCAGCAGTACTGTACTGATAAGAGATCTTTGGCTCAACCAAGTAAAAGAAGGCTCCAGCCAAAGCTGTCTTAGAAAGGACTGCTCCCTGCAGAGAGATCTTCAGTACATACACCGCAGTAGTGGGGACCTCCCTCAAGTGGGTGATCTGAATGATGTCATATGCTGAGGCCAAGCTCCCTCAAGTTTTGTCATTTACTAAAATACATCAAATCCTCAGCATTGCTGGATTTGCATTCTGAGCTACACTCGAAGATAAGGTAAAGATCTCACATTCCTTTCTTTGGGAAACAAATTCAACAGCCATCGTAGTTAGAAACATGCAAAAGGTTGTGCTGCTTCAAACCACAAGCTCCACCACTCCACTGTCACTGTGGCCAGAAATGGCTGTTAAAGAATCAGAGTCAAAAGAGGATGTTTGGAGGAGTCTTTCCCCAGGCTGAGGCAGGCAGTGGTTTAGATACTCCTGAGCCAGCCACTGCATCCAGCTCAGTGTGTTTAACAGCCTCTGATGGAGCTAACTTCCACCAATGTTTTTGTTCTTAATAATTCTCTGTAGCAACACCTCCTGTGATCCTTCAAATACACATTGTGCAAATAAGCACTTCCTCACTTTGCATCCTGCTTCCAGATAATTACCATTTCATCCTCTCACTGCAGTGTGATAAGAAACAGTGGATACCATTTTCCCAAGCATCCTCTCTGCATTAAATGGTTTATAAATCTCTGCCACTAATTCTGCCTGTTGTCTCTTCTGCAAGATTTGCAGGTCCTGTCCTATGTAGTCTCTGCACCTCCACTCATCCCTGCTCCATACCCTTCTCTATCCCACTCTGTCCCTGTGGAGATGGGATGGTCAGCAGTGAGCCGTGTGCCTGTGGGTACACACAGACTCAATACAGACCTATGATGATGCTTTTGCTGTGCTCTCTGGTCTTTTCCTAATAACTTCTAACCTCTAATTTCCCTTTTAAGCATGAGGGTGGACATCAGAATGGGCAAATAGACCCTTCTCAGATTTCTGGGTGAAGGTTTCCTGAGCAGTAGGTACAGCTTTGCTGATGAATACGCCCCAGAGTTTTAGAAGGAGCCAGCCAGCCTCTGCCTATAGATCAGCTGGAGTGTATTTACAGTAAGAATCAAGGAAAACCTTGGACTAGTTTATTTAAGAGCCTGCTTTTCTCAGGTCTAAGGTGGGTTATGATGGGGAGTGCCCAGGCATATCTGGAGAAAACTTCCAAATGAACCACAACAACCTGGCGCCTGCAATGCACTGGTGTCTTCAGTCCTTCTGAGACCTTGGATCTCCCCCTGTTCTGGCAAAAAGACAACTGTCCCAGGCACAAAGCAGCACTCTCCAAGGAATTCCCAGTGAAAAGAGGAAGGAGCATCCCTACCTTTTTGGTCTTGACTGTTGAGGCACAGCAGTCCCCACCATCATAGTTGCAGAAGGCCCGGTTGTTGATGGAGTCACAGTAGTTGTCCCCCATGAAAGGCTGAAAAAGGAACAGCAGAGAAGGGCTGAGAACATGGACGTGGATAAAAGCTCTAACAATATGTCAGAAAGAAAACATGAAGCCATGAAGGAGCCATATAATTTGTGACACTGGCAACTGCCCTGAAAATCAAGAGCTAATTATTCTCCTCTCCCTTTAAGACAGGCAGAGGGGGAAAAAAAGGACACTAGATGGACGGGAAATGAGCCCTTGTTGGTTTTTCACATCCCACATAAGATGATGCTTCAGGAATACTAATTTGCCTAGGCCCAGAGACAGCATCAAGACATCTAAACTGTGGCACTTGTTGATAATTTTAAGCTAACCTTCCCAAACTATGTGGGCTGAGAAGCAGGTTATGTATAGCAGCAAAACTGGCTTGCTTTTAATAGCTGCACTTCCCACCACACATCTTCTAGCTGAAGAATCACAGAATGGTCTGGGTTGGAAATGACCTTAAAGATCATCTAGTTCCAAACCCCCTGCCATGGGCAGGGACACCTCCTGCTAGACTACCTTGCTTAAGGCTCTGCCCAGATTGGCTTTGAATGCTTCCAGGATTGGACCCTCCACCACTTCTTTGGGAAACCTATTCCAGTGCCTCATTAGCCTCATGGGGAAGAATTTCCTCCTAATGCCTGATCTAAAGCTTTTTCCAGTTTGAAGCCATTGCTCCTTGTCCTGTCACTACAAGCCTTTGTAAAAAGTCCCTCTTCAGCTCTCCTGTACCCCCTCTTCAAACACTTGAAGATCTACCCACAGCCTTCTCTTCTGCAGGCTGAACAGCCCAAACTCTCATTCTGTCTTTAGAGAAGAGGTGCTCCAGCTGATCTTTGTGGCCTCTTCCAGACTCACTCTAACAGTTCCATGTCCTTCTTGTGCTGGGAGCTTGACAGCTGGACACTCTTCTAGGGGGCATCTCATAACAGCAATGAAGAGGTGGAGAATCCCCTCCTCTACCTGCTGAGCACACTTCTTTTGATGCAGCCCAGGATATAGTTGGCAGCAAGTGTCAGCACAACGAGGGCACAAAAGACATGACAAAGAGAGATGGAAGTGGCCTGAGCTGAGCACAGGCACCATGTGCTCACGTTCTCCAACCAGACAAGTGACCTTGGCCATGACATCTCACTTCCCCCTGCTCCACAGCTCAGAACTGGGATAATGGCAATTATCCAGAAGGACACTGTGGACAGCTACTGAGTGAAATTCATCAATCACCTTGAGAAAGAAACTGTGGTCACTAGTCTGTGCAGTGTGATCACTAGAATGTGCTCCACACCATCTGAATCATAATCACACCTCTGAGGGGAGTGCATGGAGGACAGCTTTCATGCCAACCTGGTCATATTCAAAACTTTGACCTCTGCTCAAGCTCCTAGGATGTTTTGCAGGCTTCTCCATGCTTCCCCTGTACTGCCTGGCCATGCCTGCTTGTCAAGAGAGGCTTGACTTTAATTTTCCATACCTATGTCTGTACCCTACATCTATGAACAGTGGAAAATCGGTCAAAGAAGCCTGTGGAAGAACTTGCCCTTGACTGTCACAGAGTAGGCAAGGCAGTCTTTTGGAGGAGAAGAATGAGGCAAAGGGCATCTCTTCTGATTGGGTACCAAAATCCTTCTTTCAGGCCTGGCTGTGGAAAATGAGGTCTCTATAGGTCTTCACGTGTATCCTGCATTTTTGGAGGTCCATCCAGGCAGGCCAGACAACCTTGTTTTAGTACTGAAACACCCAAAGTGAGCTGCGGAGAAGTGCGGGGCTACCTCCTCAGCCTGTGTTCCTGCCACTAGGGAGCGACAAGAAATCACCTTGCCGCAGCACTCGGGGCTCTCACCGCTGCCGAGAGCACAGTAGTGCCCCACTCGCAGCCTCCAGGTCAGGGAACCCTCCCGAATGCTAAGGACAGGGATAAACCAGGGACTGGATCAGCCTAATGGCCCCATGTCATTGACCTCCTACTGCCTTACTAGTCCCTGTTTCCACAGTCGTGAAAAGCACCTTGGTGAAGGTGGCATTTCCCCTGGGATCCTCATGCCAAAGAACAAGCTCTGGCCCGTCTGTGGATCCTGGAAGCATCATGCTCTAAAAATGATGCTAGAGGCCATTATCAATTGTCTGGGCAAAGCCTTCTGAGATGATAGATTGTGATGTGGTGCACTGACATGATGGAAAGAAGAAAGTTCCTACGGATGCGGAGGGGTCTGGCAATTAGCAATGACAGACGGGAAGATGATGCTGAGAAAAAGCACATCTGTCATAATGGCTTCTGGTAAACTATTACATCATTGCAAAGTCTGCCTGAGTACCAACTATCCTTAAACAGCAGGAGAGTGGCTAGCCAGTGGTGTATCAGCACCTGAGTGGCATTTCTCAACGGCCAGGGGATGTGATTTTAGCTCTCCGCGGAGAATAGCGGCGCCCAGCCAGCCTGCATGAATGCAGCGCGGGAGATGGCTTCTGACAGGCACAGCACTGACAGCAGAATGCTTTTCATTTAGGGAACAACTAGACAGAAACTATTACATTGTTGGGGAGTTATTACCCTCTTGGGCCCGACATTTGTATGCAAAGGAAACCTGTCTTTCACTTCAAGACAAATCACACGCCGCACAGCTATGTGGTCTAGAGCTTCGTGTCAGATTGAGGAATTCTGTGCCATGTTCTGCCACTCCAGGCAAATAACTTCAATGAGCTTGTAAAATTGGGTTACTGGGTGCTGAGAGCACAGTCAATGCTGCAGAAAGTCAGGAGGTGTGGGGTCAAGACAGCTTTCCCGCTGTCTGTTCCTGTAAACAAAGCAGCATCTATTCCTCTGCCTGTGAGCTGCCCCACTTCTAACACAGGCATGAAGCTTCTCAGCCTTACAGAGGTTCCACAAGGACCAAGATGACATGGGTGAGAAACTTCAGGGGCAAGTATGATGGAAACCACAAGAGCACCATGACCTAGAGAGAGGTGCTTCAGTGCTGCTTAACCATGGGAAGCAGCTTAAGAGTTCTCAGACTTTTCAAAGGCTGTTGCCAGCAGAAACAACATCCTTCAAAATAATTGCTTTCTCCAGATAACACAGGAGCCTGTAAGAAAGCATCACAGCTCAAATGTAACTTCATTTTTCCAGTTCTTTTTTCTGGTTCAGATGCACAGTAAAGGGATATGTGCTTTGCTCACTGTCCAGCTGGGCTGCCTGCCCACTGCTACCGTTTCTGCCTTTGGCCTTCCTAAAGTTCATCTGAACACACCAAAGCCCAAAGCCTAGCTGGCCTTGGAAAGAAGTGGTCCTCTAACAATATATCAAAATCAAGGAAAAACAGATTAAGGTTTTTGCAGCTTCCCAGAATTTGATGGTCTACCAATGTTGTTGAGCTACCTGATTGTTTAACCCCTGTGAGAATCACCCAGCCATCGGCTCTAGAAAGCCACCAATCCCACCACTGAGTGTCAGAATTGATGCAGGTGATCCCAGTCTGTTTGGCAGGACAAGAAATTCCTAGATTCTGGGGAAATTTGATGGTCTACCAATGTTGTTGAGCTACCTGATTGTTTAACCCCTGTGAGAGTCACCCAGCCATCGGCTCTAGAAAGCCACCAATCCCACCACTGAGTGTCAGAACTGATGCAGGTGGTCCCAGTCTGTTTGGCAGGACATTAAGGGCAAAAGCCTGTTTGCCCCACTTGAACAACAGCATTTAGAGCCCAGGTGGCTGCAGTGAGTGCTACCACAGCATTTAGGAGGGCAAGCACAGACCACCTAAGCTCACGCCAAAGCTCACCTCGCAGCCTTTGACACAATGGATCAGAGAAGGGTGAGGGTACCACTTGAGTCCTGCCGTGCAGACAACGCTCTGGAGGGAAGAAGAAGAAGAAGAAAAAAAGACCAACAGGTTAAGACAAAGAAATCAGTGTACAGAAAGTCAGTGTGCTGGCTCCTATAGCTCTCCTGTACTTAACCAATGAAGTTCAGTTACTAACACCTCTTGTGTTCTCAGGGCCTGGCTGTCCTCCAGGTATTTACAAGAAGTGTTGGACTTCACACTTGCAATAACAGAACATTTGAGATTAAAATAATATTTAAGGTTCTCCTTAAATGTCATGTCCAATATTTCACTCATGGTGGGGGAACGTGGCAGGGAAAGGCAAAGGCGCAGGTTCCCTATCTTGCTCTGGAGTAGAATTAATTCTAGGCATTAATTGAGGAGTTTATTCAGTGATGCTAAACATTGGTCTCTTTTGCTACCCATTATATCTGAGGTTCTTGAAGATGCTAAAGGTGCATTTCAGATACATTTTTGCATCATCCTTTAGATATGAAATGGAAGTGCCTCCCACTACATGCCTTCAGAATCACAGTATCACAGTACCATCAGGGTTGGAAGAGACCTCACAGATCATCAAGCCCAACCCTTTACCACAGAGCTCAAGGCTAGACCATGGCACCAAGTGCCACGTCCAATCCTGCCTTGAACAGCTCCAGGGACGGTGACTCCACCACCTCCCTGGGCAGCCCATTCCAGTGTCCAATGACTCTCTCAGTGCAGAACTTTCTCCTCACCTCAAGCCTAAATTTCCCCTGGCACAGCCTGAGGCTGTGTCCTCTAATAACCCCTAGGAAGGACACCACCACCTGCTGCATTATGTGAGCCTTATAATTTCTGTATTTATCAGGAAGCCTGAAGTGCCTGGCTTGGGGTGACAGCCTACTGAGTGATCACACACCACTGTGCCTAGCTTGGGGTGACAGCCTACTGAGTGATCACACACCACTGGCAGGGTGTGGCAAGTGCAGCCACTTTCTTTGCCTGTACACACAGAAACTTAGATTTTTAGTGTGGATGAGAAGTTTGCCCCCTCAGTGGGGACGCTGGCTCAGGACCATGGAGGGCTAGGAGCCAGGACTCCCACCCATTTGCCAGGACATCAGGTACAATGCTCACTTCAGATTATTGTCCACGGATGGAGCACTACGATGTTCATTTGGGCAAGATGCTCATTTGGGCAAGGTGAACACAGAGGCACTCACCCAAGGACTGGGGTTGGATGGAGGCCTGGGGAAGGAAGGGATTAGCATTGGGGAAGACCAGGGGAAGCCCTGTGTGTTTGGGGGCTGACTGCATCCATCTGCAAGGGAAGCTCAGCGCGTTTCTGCAGCTTCTGTCACCCGAGGCTTACCTGCTGCTCTAGCAAAGGGACTTTTATACCATCTGGCTGGGGCTGTTTATCTTTCCGATGCTCTCGGATTTTCCACCATTAGTCAAGCCCTGCTTGCCCCACCTGCCTCGCCACAGGGCCCGTCTGTGTGAGCCCAGCGGCGGCCGGGCGCGGCGGGAGGACCTTGTTTATCCCCCGGGAGGGAGGCTGCAAGGTGCGGGGGCCCTGCCGTGTCAGATCTTCCCCCAGAGCGCTCTTGACGGACAGCTGGAGATTTCCAGGCTGTTGCCTCACACAAACGGTGAGAGATTTTCTTTCCCCCTCCCCTCTCTTCTGTTTACTGCACTTCAGAGGGAAAAGAAAGGAAACTTTTCTGGGTTTCAAAATAAGCAAGGCCAGGCAAGAGGCGAGGAGTGGGAGAGCAGAGGGGAAGCGGTTCAAGAGTGTTTGAGCTCAAGAATCACACCGAAGTAGAGAAACAGGAGCTTGCCTCCCGTATCCAAGGCCAGCCAGCCAATCTGCAGCAGTGCACTTCCAAAGAGCATCTCACATTCCCCTGGGTGAGAAGCATCAATATTTACAAAACCTCTGGATATGTGTGAATGTGTGTGAGCATGTGGAGCTAACAAAAGGAGCCCAAGAGCCCTGAAGCAGGCTCTTAGGAAAGGGTGTTTACAACTGAGAGTTAATCCCTTGTAGAAGATGCACTGCTCACTTTCCCAGCCTCCCCAGTATTAAATCCTCAGCACCTTCCCTTAGAGGAATGGATGGTAGGTGAAACCTTGGATGGGACAGAGTTCTCCTTGGAGCTCTCACTCAAGGTCATCCTCAGACCCAAGGGCTGCACAGCCTAGGGCTGGACATCCTCCAGACAGAGGGAGTGTAGCCCCAGGCAGCTCTTCATAGCATAGGAAAGCCACTTCACCTGGTGCTACATTAATCAGCAGACCAGTAGGACATTCCAACTGTGCTTGAATGGTACCTGCCAATAGTTTAGCTCCAGGTACTTCACCTTCTCCTTGGATGCTACTTTTCTAGCAGAGACAATTGGAGCTATTCCACGTAATTCAATCCTGCTAACACTCCCAGAGCTGGAAGCAGAGTATGCTCAAGGCATGCCCCTCAGCCATGGTCCTGGTTCTTCTTGCTGTTTTTCCAGGCCCTGAATCCCCACTACCCAGCCCCAGCCTGTTCATCCCCTCAGGCTGCTGCTGTGCTGTGTGCAGTGCAGTGGGAGAGGAGAGGGTGTGTGGGCACAGGCAAAGGCTGGGTTGGAAAATTGAGGAATTTGGGATGATTTGGGTTGCTGGGCATAGTTCCTGCCACTTGTGATGCAAGCAGGCACATGAGTGCCATAAGGATACAGAGTGCTAGTGTGGTGGGGGTTGGAAGGGACCTCTGAAGACCATCTAGTCTTATACCCCTGTTAAAGCAGGGTCATCCACAGCAGGATCACAATGCCCAGGAAATTTTGGAATCTCTCTAGAGGAAACTCTACAACCTCTTTGGCCTCCGGCAGCCTCACAGCTAAGATTTTCCTTATGTTTAGATAGAACCTCTCAGGTTTTAGTCTTTACCCCTTGTACTGTCACTGGGCACCACTGAGAAGAGTCTGGACTCTCTTGCCCCTGCCCTTTACCTCTTGATTAGCATTGAGAAGATCCTCTCTCAGGCTGCTCTGGTCCAGGCTAAACACCCTCAGCTCTCTCATCCTTTCCTTAACACTGAGATGCTCCAGTCCCCTCAGCATCTTCAAAGCCCTCCATAGCCACTTCCACCCTGTGGCACTGCATGGGGCAGCTGAGATCGATGTATAAGAAGCAAGAAAGGAGGGGTACAGGCAGAACTACTGCATGACATGACCAGGATCCAGCAGCATCATGGTTGGAGTCACAAGACCAACAAAGGATGTCGATGGAAAGACCACATCCACCTCGTGCCAAGCGGTGCACGGGGATAAAGCCCATCTGGCTGCTGTCTCTGTGAGCCCCAGCCCTTGCCGGTGCTGCCACATGCCCCAAGCTGCTGCAGTGACATATGCTCCCCTCCCAGCTCCCCTCCTGCATCGGCTTCTGCAGCACAGCTGCCCTCCCGCGCAGGCCACGCTGCGCAGGCAGGGCTACTGACTTTGGTCCCGTCCTCACCCCAGAAACGCCACATCTGCGGTTCAGTGGCTGTGACTCCATCTGCTGCCAAGCGAGAGGAAGCTGGGATGTGCTCCCACAGTAGGTAACAAAGAGCCAAGAAAGCAAATCAAGCTGTCATTTTCTCCTTGTGAGGGAAGACCCAGTGCCTCCAGTCACGGCGCTTCTCTCCCATGGTGGGACTAACGCAATGATGTCAACTGTTTGTGGGCTTTGGAAGGGATTAGATTTCATAGTATCATAGTATCATAGTATCATCAGGGTTGGAAGAGACCTCACAGATCACCGAGTCCAACCCTCCACCACAGAGCTCAAGGCTCCCCCAAGGGAGGCCAGTGAAGATCTCTCCTCCACCTTAGATGGGTCAAGTGCTCCCCATGGTTAAAGCCCAGGGACTGGCAGCTACTGGTCTCAGCTAACTCCTCAGGCACTAAAGGAACACAACAATTAACCACGGACTTATAATAGGGTGAGGGCATCAACCAGTGTGCTGCCAGGAGGAAGGAGACACAGCACTGGTGAAACATTTTACAACTTCATGGCTCAGTTTCTCTGCCTGGAAGATGAGCCCCACACCCACTGAAAGGGGTAATGGGAAGGAAAGAAGAAAACTGCAAAGATTAATTGAATAGAGGAGTATTTAAGGAGAATTCCCATTGATGACTTATGGACATCCAAAGTTCCAGGGCTTGCAATATGTGTGGGAAAACACATTGCTGGCAGTAGGGCCAGGTGTGCAGAGGGGACACAGCTACTCTCAGCCTCACTGGTAGGCAGATCCAGGCTTGCTGGCCCTTTCCAGGCTATCCCATAGAATCATAGAATGCTTTGGATTGGAACAGACCTTTAAAAGTCATCTAGTCCACCCCCCATGAAAGGACATCCCTAACTAGATCAGGATGCTCAAAGCCCCATCAAGCCTGACCTTGAATGTCTCCAGGGTTGGGGATTCCACCACCTCCCTGGGCAGCCTGTTCCAATGTTCCTCCACCCTCACAGTACAGAACTTCTTTTAAATGTCCAAACTAAACCTACCCTGCTCTAGTTTGAAACCATTTCTCCTTGTCCCAGTGCTACATTTGGCTTGTTCCTGCTCAGCGCAAAGGGAAGGACACCCCCTCAGACAACCTAAGCAATGAGGTGCCTGCTCTGTCTCCCTGCAGTCAGTGGGAAATCGCTGTCAAGCTGTCTTTCTGAGGGATCTCACTTTCTTCTCTCCACTGCCCGCAGGGTCAGCCTTGGCAGCTCTATCTAGAGGTGTCCTCAACAGCTCACTGCCCCTTGCACACACATGGGAAAGGGGAACTGGTGGGAGCAGGGAGAGTTGCTCTGATCACAGACACACACAAGACCCCAGGTGAACTGTTTGGGGCTGCTTTTTCTTTTTTCCTGCTGACAATACTGATCTGGAAGGCACTGCCTGCTCACACTGACCTCATCAAGCCAGTCCAGATCCAACAAAGCAACTCAGTCCTGAAGAACACAGTAATATTTAGTCACTTTTCAACACCAGTTCTCCGTTGTTGTTGTTCTTTTGAGAGGATGTTTAATTTCTAGGGTTGTGGGGTTTGTTTTACTTTTGTTTTGGTTGAGTTTTTTTCTTTCCATTTTCTTTGAACAAAATGTTTAAGAAACACCCCTGGAGATGAAACTCTCTGTTAGGTTCAAACCAGCATGTTGTTTTCTGCCATTTTTTGGGTTCACCAACACTCACAACAACAACAAAGTCGTTTTGATTAGGAGAAAACTTTTTTCCCCCCTTCCTTTTCTTTCCCCAACATGACAGAACTCCCAGAGAACCAAAAAAATCAAGTGCCTCCCTTCTTCCCACTTTGCTTCTGCAACAGCTGCTGCTTCAGCAGCTCCACACAACTACATGCGGTTGGCTTTTGGTTTGGGTGGGATTTTTTTTCCTTGCTGGCTCTCCCTATCTTTTATCTATGCCTGTCCTCTCCAAGGTAGGCTCCAGAGATCTGTCCTGCCTTTATCTGCTTCTCATACTGGGCTCATTTGTACACTACTTGTGCCTGGAATTAAGTAACTAAAAGTGTTTCCTTTGCGTCATCCAAGTACTTTGAGATCCACAAAGCCTCGCCGTGTAAATGCAACCAGCTGCTCCCTTTCCCCGTATGGCACAGCAGCAAGCTGTCACTGACCATAAACAGAGACACGTATTATTAATGATACATAACACATTGCCATGGGGACCTTCCCCTGAGGCATCCCACTCCTGCCTCTCCAGGGCTCTCCCCGTTCCCGCACCGTTGCCCCACGAGGCGCAGCAGCTCCCTGGGGCTGCCATCTCCTTATCTGGAGAGTCGAATAAAGTGGATGTTTTACAGCTACCAAAAGCTTCCCCTCCAGCATGTCTCAGGATCATCCTGCTGGCCTCCTAAAGACTCCCCTGACCTCCCAACACAAGTTTTCAAGTCCAAATTTCACTCTCCAGTTACAAAGTGTTTGTGGGGTCGTACTTGTATCTGCTCACAGCTGAAAGCTCTTGCAAGATCCTCACCATTGGGGCATAAGGGAAAAAAAAAGGTCTTATTTACCACTACACTCGTGGAAACCATGATTTCTCCTGCATCCTTCACTTCCCTCATCTCCCCCTTTACTACCCTGTTTTCCCTGCTGCCTAATGAGCCCTCCAGAGACCTGCAGGTATAAAACTCGTTACAGCTCCCTCTGTGTGCCCACATCAATAAAAGAAGGAGCGCAGCAGAGGACGGGAGGGAAGCTGTCACTTTATCTCACCATGAATTACAAAACCACTTTAAAGCTGAGCACTCAGGAATGGGCCAGTGAGAAACTGTCCCTAGCACAGAGATAGGGGTTTTCTTTATGTCTCATGCCAGAAACTTGGCAAAGCCAAGGCTTAGGCAGTAATATAATCTTGGCAACTGGAGTGAA
The DNA here is from genome assembly GCF_015220805.1 of Pogoniulus pusillus. Taxonomy (NCBI): domain Eukaryota; kingdom Metazoa; phylum Chordata; class Aves; order Piciformes; family Lybiidae; genus Pogoniulus; species Pogoniulus pusillus. Next base: position 4,548,679 of record NC_087298.1, on the reverse strand, counting down.
TGGGAAGCTGGGAAGAACACTGTGGGCTGGTCATATTTTCTGGATGTAGATTTCTCACCCCTTCCCAGCATTTATTCTGTTGCTCCGTGTGAAATAGCAAAGTGTAAAGTGGTGGATAATTTTTGGAGCAGCCAAGGCCAGATTGTAAGAATCCCAAACCCTGGGTATGCATTTAGGCACGTAGAGAATCAAATAGACTGTCAAAGCTGTTCAGGACATGCTGGGGCTGTGTTGGCTGCTTATTCTCCTCCTAAACGGAGTTCAAGTGTGTAAAACAGACTCCAGCAAAGCCAGAGCCAAGTATGTAAAAGGCAGCAGTGCTTACACCAGCAGCAGCCTGCACCCTGGTGACATGCAGTGTGCCAGCATCTTCCAACATAGAATCATACAATAGTTTCAGTTGGAAAAGATGTCTAAGATCATTGAGTCCAATCCTCAACCTAACACAACCATGGCCATTAAACCATGTCCTGAAGTGCACTTGAGCAGGTCCAGATCAGCATCTACACCTGCAGAAACACTGCACAAGCACAAGGACCTGGTGATATATGTTTTGTTACTCCTAGGCAGGAGGGCACATCTGTGCAGCTATCTAAGCATGAGGGGGTTCAGAAAGAGTGTGTCTCCCACTGGTATTCAAGTGTTTCCCATTGGCACCCAAGTGCCTCCTACTGGTATCCAAGAGTTTCCCACTAGTATCCAAAAACAAGCATGAAACACAGCAGCTATGTGCTGCAAGTGACACGTGTGCAGGGGTGAGGCCACGTGCAAGTCACTGTACATGGGTGGACACATCTCCTTCAGGGCTGGAGGACACCCAGGACAGAGTGCTATGAGTGGTTAATGCTGCCTGTGTGTTTGCAGCAGGCAGGAGGAGGAAATGGTGACCTCTGGAAGGGGCTGTGCTGAGCTGGCATCTCTCACATGCGGGCAAAGGGCCGGGGGGAGGACTCAGCCAGCTCTGCTGGCTCGGGAAATGAAATACCTTCTGTATCAGCTTCTTTTGTCATCCAAAGGCAGCACACAAAAACCCAGCCCTGCCACCCAAAGAATGTAAAACACTGAACGGGAGGAAGAAAATAAAACCTGGCCGGTGCCCTTTCCCTCACCATCCATCACATCTTCCTAAGTAACTAATCACATTTCCAGATCAGACCCACTTAGGTGCAGGGTGGATATGAACACATTCAACTGAGGCTTTTACCTTGAACTGACTTTCACTGGGAAATCACAGAGGGAAAGCCACTTGGAGAGAAAGTCACCATGTTACCAGAACATGCAAAGACACCACAACAATCAGGAATTCTCTTCTAAGGGGCAGAACTCCTCATGTATCCCCTCACTGAACAACCCACAGGTAACACTGCTCACTCACTGCACACAAGGACCCAGGGGATACAGCCAGTGAACTCATCAGGCTCTGACCTTCACTCTCTGAGGGTTCATCCAGTGCTGGATGTCTTGCACAGTCTCGTTGATGCGCAGGAGGATGGGCTCGTGACTGTGATCCAGACATGAGGTGGTACACTCCGTGCCTGCACAAAACACAGAGAGGATAAAGCAAGCAGCTTCTGACCCTTTCAGCATCCTTCCAGCTGAAGGACAGGATTAGGGCTCGTTTTTCCTAAATTGCAATTAGCAGTCAAGCATAACTATCACATATCTTCTAGGCACACTTGAACTGCTGAGTACAACCCTGCATCTCAGCAGGAGATGGTGGGGGTGGCAGATATTCCAGGGCCTTTTTGTACCAGCTGCATTTCTAGGTATTTCTCTGGCTATTAACTCCAAGAAGGGGGTCAGGTTTTGTGCTTTCAGATCACCGAGGAAATGTGAAGGTTTTTCCATTCCAGCCCTTCTTTCAAGCAACAGGACTGATTAAGCAGAGGCTGTCGATCTCCTCTTACCTCTGACATGACCAAAACCTACCGTTTGATCTGTCACATTTACAGACCTTCAATAATAATCTTTTGGAGGGTGACCAAGACTAATGATATTGCAGACAAGCTATCACCTAAGTCCCACAGCCGACACCAAGTACGCAGAGAGGTAATGATGGCTTTGTTCACACATAAACCTGTTTTTCCTCTGATTAACTGTCATGCCCAGTGGGAATCCTGTCCTTGCTTTATTAAAACATGCTGCGCTACTCTGCAGCAATATCCCAGAGCCCTGTAGTGACACAACTGTAAGCCCCAGTGTGTTGGACCATTACCATTCCCCCCCTGGAAAATCACTCTTGAATGGCACAGCTGCTGCAAGCATGTCATTAGGATTTCTGCACTCCAGTCAGCACTGGGGGAGGAATTAATCTCTGCACTGGTTTGGAGAGCTGAACCTTTGGCTCAACACACACCTCAGCCTGGAAGGGCAGATTAGGTGTCTGAGGAATTACCAAAGGTGTGTGGGATTCATAGTGACCATGGCTGGATGCTATTATTTTTCCCACCTGCTTCTGCCTTCCCACATCTTCCCACATGGAGGAGTCAGCAGGAGCAAAGCAGACCTGGGCTGTTAAGCCAGCAAGACAAGGAGAGCTTGGGGTTCATTATGCTTTCCCACTACACATGGCAGTGGCTCCACGGATCTGTTGGGTGAGGCACATTGACACCAGCCCCACTATGAGTGAGTGGCAGGAGAGCTCCTTCTCAGAAGGACACTGACCAGGCTTCCAAAAACAAAGAAGAAAACCCCAACAACCTGATCCTGAAAGGTGGTGCTGGGCGAGCCTAACAAAGTGTGTGGTATGTCTCCATCTGCTGAGGATAAGAGCCAACGGCTGCTGTGCCCTCACCAACATCTTCCTCTCTCTCTGGCAAAAGCCACATTCTCATGGAGGACCTGGCCCATGAGTTCCTCACCTCCATGATGGCTGTGTGGACCCATCCCAGAATCGAGCCCATCAGACCTTACATCTGAGATCAGCCCCTGCTGACAGCCATCCTGGAAGGGCTGGGAGAGGACCGCAGGCTGGCAACCGCCCACTGCATGGACAGCTGCAGCCCCTCCAGCTTCCAGCATTGAGATGCTCCCCTCCAAACTAGGAACTGGTATTCCTCTCCTCACTAAGCCTTGGTTGGGCCAGGAGGTAACCTCTTCTCAAGGGTAAAACTCCTCGCCACGTTAAGAGTCGCCGCAGCCCGCTGGCCGCTCGCTCTCCCGCGCTCCGCCACGCTGCTCACGCTTAGGGGAAGGAGCGGGTGGGAATTGTTTTGATATATGATCTGTAATTGGCATCATTACAGAGTGGTGATCTCATCCAGGTCGTGTTCTCCTCCCCGGGGAGGGAACACAAGGAGGCTCGTGGTCCCTCGCATGGCTGCGATATAATGAGGGAGCTGCGCAAGGAGGAAATTTCTCCAAGTTCAAAGGGACGGGCAACGGGGGGGGGGGGAGGCTGGCAGGGGCTGGGAGTGGGGCTGCAGGAAGGGGCCTCACAGGTCTGTGTGGGCTGTAGCCTCCTGCTGCACCACTTTCAGCAGGGAGATCTCAAAAACAGAGGTTGAAAACACTGTATAGAGTGTACAACTCAGTGTGGAATCTGTCCCCCTGTCTGCCTGGGTGACACAAAGTAAAGCTGAGCACAGGCAGTCATCATCCATTGCAGAGTGACCAAGCAGCCCAGAAAGAAGAGGAAAAGCAGACTCCTACAACAGCTCCCAAACATCTGTCACACCAAGAGGGATGCTCAGCTGGTTTTATATTCCTTCTGGAGAGACCTGAATTACCCTGGTGCTGTTCTTCCCTATCAGCTTCCTGCCTTTTGGCTTCTAAAAGTGTGTGTTTGTGTGTGTGACATGACCAAAGTGTGAGAGCAAACGCAGGTACAACTTCTCCCTGTATTTGGAGGTCTGGATGTGCCTCTGGTGTAGTCTGCTGTGCTGGCTGCCCATTCCAACCAGCTGGCCAAGAAGAGACACGATGAAACTGGAAGTGCAGTGAGGAACAGGCAGTCAGAGCATGCTAGATGATGCCTCTCAAAGCTTCACCTTTCCTAAAAGCAGTTCTCTGAAAAGCCTTCTGCATCAGCCTCACTCAGGCAAACAGGCCTATAGGAGAAGGTGACTTCAAGGACTGCAGGCATCTTCCCTCCTCCCTCTCACTCCTATCCTTTTCCTCATCTCCTGTCCACTGCTCCCCATTCCCACCCAAGCTGCACCCCCACGGCAGAAGCCCAGGCTGATGCCCACACACCTATTCCATAGCCTCCGGCGCACTGCAGCTTCAGGTGACTGTTGAGCTGTGTGGGCAGTGTGCACTGACCCTGCATCTCCCGGCAGAGGTGAAAGGAGCCACTCCAGGTGCCATCCTTCCTGCAGTGAATCACATTGCTGCCACGGCCCTGGGAATGAGAGCAGGAGATAAGGACGATGGTCACCAAAAACACCAGCAAGGACAGGCTGGGAAGTGAGAAGTGGGCAGATCTGAGCTGCGACTAAAAGTTCCTCTGGAGCCAGAAGAGTCCCCAGCTGGGACTGCCAGCCCTGGTTGGGACTACCAGCCCTGGCTGGGACTGCCAGTCCTGCTTGGGACTGCCAGCCCTGGCTGGGACTGCTGCTGCTGAGGAGCAAAGAGCAGTTTTCCTCTAAAGAGTAATAAAACAAAAGGCAATCTGCGTTGCACACAAACACACAGGTGCCTCTTCTGTGCAAGACAATGGTTTTCTGAGGCCCTTGGAAGGTCTCTACCTCAAAAGAGAACCCCTCCAGCAGCAATAAAGGTGCTGTCAGCCCATTTGCCTTCTTTGCTGTTGCGGAGAGGTTCGTGTTGCGTGCAGACAACCTTTTCCCTCTTCCCGTTCTCTAACTAGTTGCATCATCTTTGCCTCAAAAAAGAAAGAATCCCCAATGGCTGTCTGAAGGAGGAAGGAAAACAGGACACGAGCAGGGATGCTTAGCAGGGCAGAACGTGCTCTGTGGAGCTTGGCTGCCCTGAGTGACAGCAAGCGAAGAGGCTGAGACAGGCATGCACAGAGGCAGGTGGAAAGGAGGAAAAAAACCCCTTTGGTGTGGGAATGGGCAAGGACTAGAATATGACATTTCTTACAGGAGAGGTTCTCTGTATGATATTGGAGAGTGAATACCAAAGTCCGAGGGGAAATACCATGCCCTTTAGAAACAACAAAGGAGTGCACAGGCAATCTCTTGTCAGATCTATCCTCGTGGCACTGGGGATTTCTGCACAAGCTGTTCTGCAGGAGCTGTGAGCCTAACTGCCATGGGGGAATGTGGGACATGCAGCAGGAGGGTGCCTCGTGTGGCTGGGCTCCAAATCATCCACATGGACCACACTGGGTGGGAGAACCACGAAAGATCTCTGGTTCTCCTCACTGGTTTTACATGCCAGATATGCTGCCTGCCATCAAACCCACCCTGCTCTTGGGAGACTCTGCTGGATATCCCTGGGGAACCTTTACTGAGCTAGCTATGCTGGGACTCCAGCAGGGCTGCTGAACTTCCCTCAGGAGCAACATGACCCACACCACCTGTAGTGCAGCAATCTTTACTGTGAGGATGGTGAGACGCTGGAATAGGTTTCCCAGAGAAGTTGTGGATGCCTCATCCCTGGAAATATTTAAGACCAGGCTGGATGAGGCTTTGAGTAACCAGGTCTAGCAGGAGGTGTCCCTTCCCGTGGCAGTGAGGACAGAACTAGATGATCTCTAAGGTCCCTTCCAACTCCAGCTGTTCTATGATTCTATGACCAACACAAGCCCCTGGAGCTGTTGTGGAAGACTGTGCAGCCTTCAGTGTTACTCTTGTCCTTAATATCCTAATGCTTTTTTTGCTCAGCTTTGTGGATGACCACAACATTGAGTGAGATGCAAAGTGGTCGTATCAGCAGACTACTGTGTGGGACCTGCTTCCTCTTCTCGAGACATCTGGCCATTGCCAGAAGTAATAAGGAAATTGTATGAAAAGATAATGGGCCAGATGGACTCAGAGTGTGATCCAGCTTGGTGACTCTCACCTAAGGGCCAGTTTGGCAGAGACTGATTCATTTAGATCTGACTGTTCATATGATTTGTGCACAATACTCAGTAATGGAAGACCCTCGCTCTGGGTGCCAGGGGAGGTGCTGGCTCAAATGACCACCCCATTCCTGGTGATTAAGAGATGCCATATGTACAGCTGAGTAATGATCCTTCAGCCCTGTGACAAATTCAGGAAGGGATAGCTAAGTGATAATTGAGCACAATTTGCTGGTTTAGCAACTGTGGTGCACTTCCAGGGCAATTTGCATGCCAGGGTTCAAGCATGATTATTAAAGGTGAGCCATGAAACCTGATTTACATTCCTGGAGCTGGCTGTGCTCGAAGGTACTATCGCACTGCCTCTGCAACATCCTCAGAGATCCCAGGATATCCATTGCTATAGTAACATACTGTCCATCATTCCCTGACCTGTGAAATCTCTTGTGAAAATCCCTGCTGGGTTTCTTGCTTGGATGCAACGTGCATTATCACCTTATATAGCTGAGAGAGACTTAGTGGGGTTTAATCCTTAAATAATTAACACCTCTCAAGTGGTTCTGGCTTGTGCCAGGAGTCCTCCCTCTTTTGCTGTAGTCTATTTTCTGGGATATCTGGAAATACCTTTCTCTGCAAATCTCTTTCTCAAGATGTTATCTGCTGCTTTGCTCAAGGTGCTTTTGCAGATCAACAGTCAGTGCACTCTTCTTTAGAGTGAATGGAGACATTGCTGTATCTCTCGCTTCCCAAACTCACTTCATTATTGCTGTAACCCTGACTCCCCTACTTGCTCCTCTTCACATCTAGCTCATCTGAAAACAAACCAACCCATCACACCAGCTGCCATTACTCTGATGGCTCCAGTTTGCTGGCACTGGCAGACATGGTACATGTCTCCAGACACAACTATCAGTCTGAGCAAGTGGTTAAATACTGCTGTAGAATAGTTTTGGTTGGAAGAGACCTTTAAGATCATCAAGTTCAACTGTTAACCCAGCACTGCCAAGTCACCACCAAACTATGTCCCTCAGCACCACACAGAATCATATAATCCTAGAATCAGTCAGGGTTGGAAGGGACCACAAGGATCAGTCAGTTTCAATCCCCCAGCCATGGGCAGGGACACCTCACCCTAGATCAGGCTGGCCAGAGCCTCATCCAGCCTGGCCTTAAACACCTCCAGGGATGAGACTTCCACCAACCTCCCTGGGCAACCTGTTCCAGTGTCTCACCACCCTCATGCTGAAGAACTTCTTCCTAACTCTCAGTCTGAATCTACCCATTTCCAGCTTTGTTCCATTCCTCCCAGTCCTATCACTACCTGACATCCTAAAAAGTCCCTCCCCAGCTTTCCTGTAGGCCCTCTTAAGATACTGAAAGGCCATAATAAGGTCATCTTGAAGCCTTCTCCTCTCCAGACTGAATAGCCCCAACTTTCTCGGTCTCTCCACATGGGAGAGGTGCTCCAGCCCTCTGATCATCCTTGTAGCCCTTCTCAGGACACCTTCCAGCACATCTATGTCTCTCTTGTAATAAGGGCTCCAGAACTGGACACAGTACATCTACACATCTACCAATACTCTGAGCAGCCTGTCCCAGGGCTTACCAACACTTCTGGGGAAAACATTTTTCCTAACATCCAACCTAAACTTTCCCTGGCATGATTTGAGGCTGATTTTTCTTGTCCTATTACTCATTCCTTGGGAGGAAATACTTTTTTCAGGGATTCGTAGAGGGTTAGGGCTCTGCTAAGCCTCCTTTTCTCCAGGCTGAGCAAGTTCCATCTGCCACTCCTCACAAGACCTGTCCTCCTGACTCTTCACCAGCTTCATTGCTAGATGCACAAAACCATAGCTGCCTGCTCCCAGAGCTCCCACATGACCTGCACCCACACGTGCAACTTCTCATTTCGCAGAGCTTAACCTCACCTAAGCCTTACACAAGGAAACCTTTACCTGGTGCCCTGATGAGGCTCTGCCTGTTGCCCCCATGAAGAGGCCAGGCCAGCCTGGCAGGAAATAGGCCAGCAACTGGCTTTTTAACATTTGGAGCAGGTATCAGAGGTGTCTCAGATCACTGGCCCTAGATGCAGGCATGGTCCTTTTTTAGTATGTCCTGAGAATCTGGAATGACACTGAAAGGCCTTCAGGAGAGCACTCCCTGCACCCTGCACTCTGTGTGGTAGCAGCAGCATCTACATCCCCACTTTCTATTCCCAGGGGCACTAAGCAGCAGCAGCACTCTGGGGAGAAGTTATTTATTCCACAAACTACAATTACCTCTGGTGAGGAAAATGAAGCATTTCAAACAAGACACTACAGGCTAGACCTTCTCCTATCAGTGAGCACAGCTGCTAGGAAGTCAAAGGCAATATGCTGATTTCTGCTAGGTGGGGATCTGACTCCTGATTGTAAAAGACACCTTCACAGCCAGAAACCCAGGAAAGTTTAGAGACAGTTCACCTGGGTGGTTGTAATGCTGTAAAGTGAGGTTATCACATGGCTCACATACATATAATGAGCAGGAACTGGACAGAAAAGGAAGGTAATGTGGAACAAACCAAGAGCACAAGGGCAGGTAACTCATATCCTGCTTACCTCCCTTCATTGCTCCTCATTTTCTAGCCAGGTCACAGAGCCACTGAGGCAGAGGGTTTGGCCACTTATTGTCTGGAAACAGTAAGTCACTCACTGCTAGTTCTCTATGGGTGATAGTTGCTCCTGTTGCTGCTTTCATAGAAGTTACTGGTAGATCTCTATGGGTAATAGTTGCTACTACTGCTGCTATCATAGTCACTCATTGCTAGCTCTCTATGGGTGATAGTTGCCACTATTGCTGCTATCATAGAAGTTACTCACTGCTAGTTCCCTATGGGTAACAGCTGATACTATTGCTGCTATCATAGTCAGTCATTGCTAGCTCTCTATGGGTGATATTTGCCACTATTGCTGCTATCATAGAAGTTACTCACTGCTAGTTCTCTATGGGTAACAGTTGCTACTATTGCTGCTATCATAGTCAGTCATTGCTAGCTCTCTATGGGTGACAGTTGCCACTATTGCTGCTATCACAGAAGTTACTGCTAGTTCTCTGTGGGTAACAGTTACTACTACTGCTGCTATCATAGTCACTCACTGCTAGCTCTCTATGGGTGATAGTTGCTACTATTGCTACTGTTATAGAAGTCACTCACAGCTAGTTCTCTGTGGGTTAACATTTGCTACTATTGCTGCTATCATAGAAGTCACTCATTGCTAGCTCTGCATGGGTGATAGTTGCTACTATTGCTGCTATCACAGAAGTTACTCACTGCTAGCTCTCTATGGGTAATAGCTGCTACTATTGCTGCTATCTCAAAAATAACATTTCCAGACTGTTCACAGTAGCTTTTCTCCTCTATTTCATCTGAGCGTCATCCTCTCCATCTCTCTGCCTCTAGTCTCAGAAGAGCTCAGCAGCCCCTCCAAGATCAAGATCCTTGGGGAAGCACACGATAAAAACACGCCAGCGTGGGCTGAGGTAATTCAGCTAAGAGGGACTCACCGCCTGGCTGTCATCATCTTCGCACTTGATCCGGCACTCACTGTTGAACTGGAAGCCGTTGGAGCACTGGTAGAGGCCGTGGAACTTGGAAGGCGGAGGGTCGCAGGTGACGGGCACGCAGGCGCCCGGCAGCCACGTGCCGTCCTGCGTGCACTGGATCTTAAAGGCTCTCCTTTTTGTGCGGGAGAAAACAAGACTGTTTAGTGAGTGGCTGAGTCAGCCGAGAGCCTCCACAGCCTCTGAGCTCTTGCTAGCAGGTTGCAGGGGAAGGGCGTGCTGCAGCTTTTAACACTTGGGCAACGAGTTGTGAATCTGCGTCACGAGGTCTCTGAGCAAAAACAGTGATTATTTGCAAAGCCAACACTCAGCTGCCCAGCCTAAGCTTCTCTTCTGGCCTTGGACACCTCTCCCAGAAACTGCTTCCCAGGCTTGCGGGCTGTGGTTGGTTTGAAGTGGGTTTGTGCAGAGTCAGAAGTGTATGATAGCGCTAACCCTTTCCTGCAGAGGTTCAAAGGGGACTCCCCAGGCTGCATATCAAAGGGGTATTTCTGAGGCAAGATCTGGTTTTGAGCATGTTCAAAGAAGCCTAAAGTGAGCTAAAGGTGCCTAAATCCCCTTGAGACTGCACAACCATCTGCATGAGGGAATTGCTCAGCGACACTCCTCACGGCACACACAGTCTGTTATAAACAGCCCATCCCTTTCCCAAAATCATTTTAACTCCTGGCTTTCTGAATCACACTGACTCATAGCAGCACTCTCTCACGTACTTCCTTGCTTTTCTGGAGGATCCAGGGACATGGTAACCTGGTTTGCATTTGTACTTGCAGAAGGAGCCCACTTTGTGCTTATCTTCTCGGCAACGAGAGGTCTGGAGATCCGCGTTGGGGACGACGGAGGGTGCTCGGCACATCAGCTCACACAGGGCCTCTGGGAAGGACCACAGCCCATCCTCCATGCAGGTCAAGTTGCTGTTGTTTCCTGAGCAGAACAGAGAGCAAAGTTACCAATGTTCAGCAAGGCTGCATGTCTTGGAATGTCACTGGAGCCATCATGTACCAAAAGCCACCTCAGCTGGTTTGACAAATTCAGCTGTGGATGTCCTATGCATTTTCTCTTCCTAGGCAATGGCATTGAATCATTAAATACTCTGTTTTCAGCTGACAGGCAGACAGTGCTCGTTTCAGGAGATGCTATAGCACAGGGAAAACACACTGGCTTTGTCATCTTCTGCGCTTCTCTTCCTTAGTCTGTTCTTCTCTGAAAGGAAGCTTGCTTCATACATCAACCCTCTCCTCTCCAAAGGAACAGCATTAACAGGGGCTTTGGTGCCATTACATTCTTCACTCTGTTTCTGTGTTCTCTCTCTTCCCTGAATCTGTCTTTTTTTATTTCAATTTTGAGCCTTTTGGAGCAGCATCTGCTAGTATTAGAGTCACTACTCCAGCACAATGAGGAGCCATTCTCAGCTGGGGACTCTCAGTCCTTGGGGACTACTGTGATAAATACGATTCATAATACTCATTAGAGACTCATTTTTCTCAGGAAGCTTTCTTGGCCAGCACCTCAAAGGTAAAAGGTACAATAGATCTATTTGCCTCTGCTATGACCTACTTGATTTCAGAAGGTGAAGCTAAAAGTAGCCTAGTCTCAGTGTATTTCACATTCTTTGTTATTTTATACTGTATGTTGAAAAGGAATAAGCTTTTCCTAAGAAACAAAGCACAGCTGTGAGCCACTAACCCTTCAAAAATCCCTAATACTCCATTGAAATCCCCCAGCATTGCTGCAGGAACTCCTGCAGCATTGCTGCAGGAACTCTTCTCAACCCACAAGGCATATTTTCAACAGTCAGCCAACCTCGGAGTTAGCCAAAATAATACCGACAAACTGCTAACCCCAGAGCAATGCCATCTCTCTGAGAGGGAAGGAAGAAAGCCAGGGCATGAGGCTGGAATTCAAAGAAGAAGAAAACAAAAGGCTCTGGAGGGCTCAGGAAGGTATGTGGAGGAGCCCTCCTGCCCTACCCACAAAGATAAGAGAAGCCACATTAAATCAGCCCTGGCTTTCTCTCTCCCCTGCCCAACTGCAGATGATTGCAGAGGTATTCGGTGCAGAAGGCAGCTCCTTTCTGGAGCACCAGCATGCTGCCCTGCTCTGACTCATGCAGCAGCTCTGCAGACCAGCCATGGTGATATCATACTTGCCACTGCAACTGATAAGCTGTGACATTACCAGCAGTGGCTGTCATGACGTCAGTGATTGAATTAGGCATGAGTCATTCCAACGCCATTCTCCAGCAGCTTAGAGGCAGCATCTATTAGTCATCACCGATGGCTGCACACCAAATGGTGCCTTTGCCTCACAGCTCACAATGTGTCTGGACAAAAAAGTGAAGTGATGCCACACACCACACTTGCCCCCTTGACCTGGGAGTTGGTTATCATTCCCCCAGCTACCCCCGGGGAGTCATCAGGTGAAGTTCTTGTTGGTCAGGATGAGTAAGTAGCATTGTTTGCACCACCCCCTCAAAGAAAATTCCAGGCATTTTCAATGAACTGTTTTGTGAAGCTGGCCTTCTGAGGGTATGAAGAGAAAAAAGGGAGTTCTTTGATAAAAATCTCTCCTTTGAGTAGTTTTGCTTGTGGTTACCCTCCTAAGCCAGAGTTAAAAGAATTAGGCAATTTGGTTATCGATGAAGAAATCAACCTATCCTTTAACTGTAATGAAAAATGCTTCCCATACCTCTTTTCTGCAAGGAAGCCCAGCAGAAAAGGTGATAACACAGCTACAAAAAAACCCTCTTTGTACAACATTTGTACCTGAGTTGACAACAGCAGTTAAGATTACTGCTCTGCAAGATGATGAGTTAATTTGGCTCTAATGTTCCTTCAAATTAACAATGATATCTTTTTCTTGTTTCCTGAGGACCAGAGCAAAAAAGGTAATGTGCCAGTGAGCAGAAGAGCTGAGGGTGCTGAGATGATGATGGGGATGCTAGCAGAAAAGCAGCAGGGAAGAAGATGAGGGAGAAAAGGAAAGAAGGCAGCACAGTATGTTATTTTGAAGGGGGAAAAAAAAGTAGAAAAACCCAAACAATAAGAGGAGAGAAAGGTCAGAGGTAGAGCAAGAGGAGTGTGGAAAAGGAGAGAGGTTTTGGATGGATTAAGAAGAACAGTGATAGGGGAGACCGTGCCACTGGGACATGGGACTTGACAGCCTTCTCCTGCCCTTCCAAACACATGGATGAGACACAGAAGGAAGACAGACACAGAAAACAGCAAAAGTAAGGGAAAGAAGATGAGAGAGTTCAGTCTGATTTATCCCCATGACTTTTCCATGTTTTGGTTGTATGGAAGCAATATTCACTGTCATTACTGCCTGGCCAGCCGTGATCAAGGAAAGGTCAAAGGAAGGTAATAGAGAGATGCAAAGGAACTTAACTTCTAACATAAATAAACCTTCCCACAGAGTCTCATAATTCTTCATACTTAAAATATCATGAATAATTCTAAACCAACAGCAACAGTAACATACAACACCAGGAACAGTCTGTGTTAGCTGTGCAGCTATGCCCAGGTCACTGCACAGACACCCTCCAATACCTTTCAGAAGAGCAGGAGGTCGGCAAGCAAAGGAGCACTTCTTGCCAAAGGTGGTCCCCTCGCTGCAGTTGAAGGTGGCTGGGTAGACATGGTACTGGTCTGGGATGCCACAGTCCACAGGCTCACAGGTCACCTGCTTGTTCCACTTCCCATCAATGCAAGTCATGGTGATGCTGGACTCCATCTGGAAAACCATCACAGCCAGCAAGAGAGAGATCAAAACCACTTCAGGTCTAATAACAGGTATTATTTTGGCTGACGAGCTGCACAAAACTGGGCCTGATCACTGCCATCATCATTTGGACAGCAGCTACTCAAACTGCCACAGCCACACCAGAAACGGTGTCAGAGAACCAGGATGTATTTCTAGCACCCCTGAGGTGAGATACCAAAGGGCAGCAATATGAAGAGAGAAGATCTACAAATGGTCTGAACTCTTGTCTGCACGGCCTCCTGAGATAAGCTGCTGCTCTGCCCCGGGGTCAGAAAGGAGCAGGCAAGTCTGAGCTGTTCGCAGCTGACAGCTCTTCCCAGTCCCTGTCCTTTGCAGTTACACAGCCACTCCGAGGGGATCTATTCTCCTGAGCAGTCAACCCCACTCTTGGGTTTGAAGCCAACCTGACATGAACCCATCTGGGATTCATATCGAAAGCTCTCCCAGGAGGCGTCAGTCACCCTTGGACTGGGGTACCAAGGGAGGTGGTCTAGGCCATGTCAAATTGTGTTCAGACACTGACAGCTGCTGTTAAGACTTCTGTCTAAGATCACCATCTGGGCAGAGCCCCAAGGCTCTGGACGTCCTCAGCATCCTGCTGTCCTGGCCCCAGTGCCATGCACACCTGAGAGACAAACTTCTTCCTGGAGGAGTTTGCAATGGGCAGACGCAGGAGCATCCTGCCCATACATTCACCTGGCACCTGAGAGATGAATACCGAGACAGTGTCTGTGCTCTGCCTTCCCAATGTCACTCTACTGTCATAGTTACACAGAAACTACTTGTCTATGGATGTGAGGAATGTGAGGATGTGAGGAATAATCCAAACAGAGCAGCAGACTGAAATCCTCTGGGGAGAGAGAAGAAAAAGGGGAGAGGTACTGTGTCCAGTTCTGGGCTACTCGACTCGAGAGATGTTGAGGTGCTGGAAGGTGTTCAGAGAAGGACAACGAAGCTGGTGAGGGGTCTGGAGCACAGCCCTGTGAGGAGAGGCTGAGGGAGCTGGGGGTGTGCAGCCTGCAGAAGAGGAGGCTCAGGGCTGATCTCATTGCTGTCTACAGCTACCTGAAGGGAGGTTGTAGCCAGGTGGGGATTGGTCTCTTCTGCCAGGCTACCAGCAACAGAAGAAGGGGACACAGTCTCAAGTTGTGCCAGGACAGGTCTAGGCTGGATGTTAGGAGGAAGTTGTTGGCAGAGAGAGTGATTGGCATTGGAATGGGCTGCCCAGGGAGGTGGTGGAGTTGCCATCCCTGGAGGTGTTGAAGCAAAGCCTGGCTGGGGCACTTAGTGCCATGGTCTGGTTGAGTGGACCAGGGCTGGGTGCTAGGTTGGACTGGATGATCTTGGAGGTCTCTTCCAACCTGGCTGATTCTATGATTCTGTGAAAGCTAAGATGATGAATTTACTGGGTGACCAAAAGACAAACAGACACTGGCAAAGAGACCAAACAACAGAGCCACCTTCTAATGACAAAGAGAACATCGTTAATAACTAGAAGTGAAGAATGTGAAAGTGGGACTCTTCCCTCCATACCAAAGGGAGAAGAAAAAGAAATGTGAGCAATTCAGGCAAGAGAAGGGGAAGATATTGGTGAGGAATTTGACCAAGCAGCACTCCCCTGCCTCGAGGGAATTTTCTCCTCAGGGCTGGTAGGCTCGCAGGAGATCAGCAGGGCCAGCCATTGATCCGGGTTTATTAAAGGAGGGGTCTTTTTCTAGCACACATCAAAGGGAGCTGGATTCCCTCTTTGCAAAAACACCCTAATGGTTTCAGCAGAAGTTCAGACCTGTCTCCCTTTGATATATGGTTGCATTTGGAATGGAAAAAACAGTCCCAGAGCTGAGAAACTGGACACTTCCCAAGTGGGCACAAAACCCCTTTTCTAGACTGTGGAGTTTATTTAAACAGGGATCACTGCTGATGGAAAAAAATGCCTTTTCTGCAAATTTAGTGTAGCACATTCTGTGAGTCTTGGTGTGCTCAGGTGAAGTGACACTTTGTGTTCTCCTTCCCAACGCTTTTGCCCCCCAGTGGCTATTAGCTCTACCTTTGTTGCTTATCAGAATATCTGCACCACTAAAAAGCACACCCATCCATAGGCAGTTGGTGATTTGATGATGCCTGTGCTTCCAGAAAGCTGTGGTGTGCCAGCCACAGGAGAAGGGATGATACAGAACATTTCCATGTCTTCATAATGCACACACAGAGCAGCATCCCCATCACACTTGCACTCCGGGCTGAGCTGCTCCCGCATTCAGCAATGTCTCCATTTCCCTTGCCAGATGCTATCATCAAATAACACTCCAGCAATGTGGCTGCTGGGCACCTCGACAGCAGGAGGTTAAAATGTAAACTCAAGCTATTGGTGTCAGGGGCTGTCCAATGATATGGAAAAGACATGGATCTTACACTGTCTTTTGATGGATGTTGGAGCCATGCTGAGAGCAGGGAAGCTTTGCCAGCGAGAGGAGATTCAACTCTAAGGATTCAGTTATTAGTGTTGGTATGATCTAGTTAGGGAATAAATCATTGTCCCTGCTAGCTGATACTGGCTGCTGAGACACAGCACTGTGCACAAGGGAGTTTCTCTAACAAGAGAGTTGCTCATGAGGTGAACCTCTGGAGAATACCAAGTAAACAGTACACACTCAGAATCCAGTACCTGTGTACTGTACAAGCAGTACCTGTGCATGGCAGAACATGGACAGGAACCTTTATCCCACACTGACACTTGTCAGGCACTGGAATCAGCTGCCCAGAGAGGTGGTGGAGAGACCGACCCTGGATGTGTTTCGGGGTCATTTGGATGTGGTGCTTAGGGATATGGTTTAAGGTGAATCTTATAGAGTAGGGTTCTAGGTTGGACTTGGTGATCCTGAGGGGCTTTGCTAACCTGCATGTTTCTGTGATTCTATTTCAACTGCAGCCTTGGTCTTTGTTAGCAGAAAGCTGCAGGACACTACAGCCTGATGGAAATGCAATGTGCCTGGGGTCATCCCTCCTTGGAAGGGATTCCTCATGAGGTCTCTACTCCCACTGCACTTTATTTCTAGATCTTGATGTAAACAAAACAAACCCAAAAAAGTCTCTCCACGTTTTCATCTCTGGGGTTTTCCTCATCTATTCCCAAGAGAAACACTAACCAGATCCAGAAGAATCACCTCATTCTAGACTCATCTGGCTTTTCCTCTTCCTGGCACACTGGCAAGGCCATTGCCACACAGAGAAGCTGTGCCCATGTGGGGAAGACCCTGGCTTCTCAGCTGTTTCCAGTAATTTGTTCCACACTTTGTATGATGGAAGTTGAGGTTTCCAAGGTCAGACATAATAATGGCACATTTTAGAGCATGTCTATCATGTCATCGCTTCAAGAGACAATGACACATGCCTTTCTGCTGCAGAGCACAGCACAGAGCACTGCCCACAATGGAGACAACGACCAGTGGCTTTGCTTGAGTGCAGAGAGGACAGTCCTGCCACACATACTATTGCAGATGGCACCCACCAGCTTCCAGCTTCACCCTTTCGCAATGTCCTACCTGAAGATGGAATTGTTGCAGTGCCCAGAGGCAGGACCCCAGGCTGCTGAGGAGCCTGTCTCTTCCCAGCAACCCACTGCACCTCGGGAGCATTTCACAGAACAACAGAATCGCTTTGGTTAGAAGAGACCTTTAAGATCATCAAGTCCATCACTGCCAGGTTCCCACTCTACAGGGATGGGAACTCCACCACTGCCCTGGACAGTCTGTTCCAGGGCTTGACAATGCTGTTGGAGATTAAATTGCTCCTCATGTACAAACTGAACCTCCCCTGGCATAACTTGAGGCTTCTTCCTTCTTTCTTACTGCTTGTTCCTTGGCTGCTCAGGGAGGTGGTGGAGTCACTGTCCCTGGAGGTGTTCAAGCAAAGCCTGGCTGGGGCACTTAGTGCTATGGTCTGGTTGATTGGCCAGGGCTGGGTGCTAGGTTGGACTGGATGATCTTGGAGGTCTCTTCCAACTGGGTTGATTCTATGATTCTAACCAGGTGCTGCGCCCAGAGAGAGCCATGGCCCATGCTCATCCATAAGGAAACAGACCCTGTGGAATGGATCAGCCACAGATCTTTACTGCTGATTCTATGGTTCTATGATAAGAGACCAATCTCCCCCTTGCTACAATCTCCTTTCAGGGGTCTGTAAAGAGTGAGAAGGTTTCCTCTGAGACTGCTTTTCTCCAAACATTCCCAGTTCCCTCAGCTGCTCCTCACCAGACCTGTTCTCTACACTCTTCAGCCACTTTGCTGCCCTTCTGCACATGCTCCAGCATCTCAATGTCCTTCCTGGAGTGAGATTTCCATTTGACTCGGCCTGAGCAATGCCACCTTCAGCACCAGCATCAGTTCTTAGCGGCAGCATCTGCCTCTGCCTTTGCAGATCTCCCACGCGAAGCCTGAGCAAGGCACGTGCCTGTTTCGCCTGTCTGCTCTGACAAGGTCACCCAGCTCACAGCAGCCCATACGAAGCACTTGGCTTTCTCATCTGGTTTATTAGCTGTCACTTTGGGCACTTTGTGCTGCTTTGACTGGCATCACAGCAACTGCTCCTCTTCATGTCCTGCCTTCCAAAAGAGGCTTACGCAAGGAGGGAGGGCAGGCGAGGAGGAGAAGAGAGGGGTAAAAAGAAACTCACAATAAAGGGCCTCCAAAGATACAGGGTACAGTACAGTGAAGAGGAAGCAAACTTAAACAAATCTGGTGCCAGAAAGATTTGTTCCTTGGGACTTTTAACAGCCTGGGAGAATTCATGTCTCTTTCCTGCTGCCCAAGATCCCAGCCGGCTCCTTCTTCAAGCGATGCCTCACGTGTGAAGTTTCCTCTCCTTAAAAATGAACAGCTGTGCCCTCCCCTCTAAGTATTCTTCCACTTCTGCCCACTACTGTGCCTCTAATTGAACCCACATGAGCCGCGCTTTCTTTTCCTGGCATGATTGATGATGCCTTTGCACAACATTAGGGAGCTGCTGGGTTTTAAATAACACCTCTTGACCAGAGCAGCAGTGGTGGTAGCTTCAAGGAGAGATGACAACAAGGAACTGAATGAGTGGGGCTTTCAGCGAAGGACAAGGGGGGAGGAAGGCACTGAAAGACAAAGGGGGAAAAGGAGGAGAAGAGAAGAAAGAGAGATGGAGTTGTCAGGGGGGTGGTAAGAAATCGGGTGGGGGGGATGAAAATATCCTGAGATCTTCTTTGTGAGAATGATACAAGAAGGGTTTTGCTCCATCACTGTGCAAATCCTTTTGTGTGGCTGCTGCTCGAGTCCCTATGTGAGAACGAGATTGAGCCCACAAGGCTGTAAACAGCTCTGCTTCAAACAGCAAACAGCTTCTACTGCACGCTGTACTGATGGGTTTTAGGGTTTGGTGATTTTATGGAGTTTTAACAGAATTTGGGAATGGGAGCTCCTCAGAGAGCAGAGGTGGATGATTTTTTTTGCCCTAAGACTGATTAAAATGGTGGCTTCAGAGGACACACAGGCCGGAAAGTGCAGAAACTCTTAAGGTGGTTTTCAAAGCCCCCTTAGATGTAAGAGATTGATCTGAAATGTGACTTGTGCCCCCACATCTCTGTGGTGCTTTTGAAAAGTTTGCTTTTAATTCCCTGTTCACCCTTTTTTTTCTGCCTTTCAGGGAAATACAGAAGACAAATGAGGTTCAGATGCTAAACTGGCCTGTCAATCATCTCATCAGCATGCAGTGGCCATGGGACACCGACGTCTGCTCTGCTCTTTGAGGCATTGTACCTCACCTCAGCCTCCTTCCTACCCAAGAGTGTGAAACATCAGCATGGGCAAAGCTACCTTCCTCCCTCCTCTTCCTCATGCAGCTCCTCCCCCAGTGTCAGTTAAATGATGACTACTTTTTGAGACAGGTGATGAAGGACACTATGAGGAGAGGTGTGCTGCTGGACCTTGTGCTAACAAAGAAGGTCACATCAGGGCAGAGACCTACTGGAAAGAGTCCATTGGAAAGCCATGAGGATGATTAGGGGACTCAAGCATCTGTTTTATGTGGAAAGGCTGAGACATTGGAGTACTTTGGCCTGGAAAAGAGCAGCCTGAGAAGGGATCTTCTCAATGCATATAAATATCTAAAGCATAGAGGTCACAAGGATGGAGCTGGGCTCTTCTCAGTGACAGCCAGTGATAGGACAAGAGGCAGTGGGTGCAAAGTACAGCACAGGAGATTTCACTCAAAGAGAAACTTCTTCACTTGGAGGGTGTTGGAGCACTGGGAAAGGCTGCCCAGAAAGATTGTGGACTCTCCTTCTCCGGAGACTTTCAAAACCTGCCTGGACATGTTCCTCTGCAACCTGACCTGAGCAAACCTGAGTTAGCAGAGAGGTTGGACTAGATGATGTCCAGATGTCCCTTCCAACCCCTGTGATTCTGCAATAGATAACAACCCACAGGCTTTATCTCCTCTCCAACTGTTTGTGATCAGAAAAGGAGCACAATTCCATTCAGTGCAGCACAATATGAGGAATCCAAACCATGGATTCTGGACTTCCTCAGACAATCAATTTCTTGCTTACAAGTTCCACAAGTTCTGGCTTGAAGCACCTGACACAAAGAAATAAGACAACAGTAAAATAAGCTATTTGTTCCTTTTCAGAAGATCTCCAAAGCCCAAGAACAAACTTCTCGGCCATGTGTTTCATGTGCCAAGCTCAACGTGGATAGCTTTAAGATGCTCCACTCCTCCTTCCCTGACTTGAACAGCGAATGCACAGCACTGAGCAAAACAAAGCCATTGGCCTCAGGGGCTTTATCTGCAGGAAAAAGAGAGGATGAAGTGCAATGGTAGCTCAGGGTGAGAGGAAGCATGTTGTAATAGACAGTGAATCATGTTAGCCAGGGGTGCTAAAATCTCTGCTCCTGTCACATGTGTCCAATCAAGGCTCTGAAACCAAATTCTGCAGAACAAAACCATGCACAGTTGGCTGAGCCTGCCCAAAAGGTACTTCTTGTGTGTAAATAACACAGTGCTGGTGAAACATGTTTAGGCTCTTTTATTTGGTTTGGGATTCTTGGATGCTTGATGTACAGATCCCTTCCAACTGTTTCCTGGTTCAGCCATTCAGGCTCGTTTGAGAACTTGTTTTCTGTTCTGCAAAACTGCTCAGCTGGAGCTGGGGTTCTGGTGCTGATGCCAATTAGGATGGAAGAGGCCCAGCTCACAGGGTCCTGTATTTGTTTTGTAATCGAGTTGAAAGGGCTGACTCACTCCCCTTCGCTCTGTCCCCCCCCTGCCTGCGAGCTCATGAAGAACACAGGATTTCACAAACACAGCCCAGGCTGCTGAGCCCTGCCTGGCCCCAGATGTGTGTGAGCTGCCCTGACAACATGTCAGAAGGTGCTGATGGGGGAAACCACTCCCACGTCATGCTCAGGGGATCCAGCAGCACCGGGGATGAGTGTGCAAGCTGGGATGCCTGCCCTGCACCCGAATCCCCTGCACGTCCTGCTCCCAGCAGCGTGCCGAGGCTGGGACAGGCTGCTCATACATCTTGGTCACCTCCCCCAGCGTGAGGGACTGGCATTAGGGGTTTTTTTACATTGAAAGAAAATGATGATTTTCCTCAATTATTCACTTACTACATCAAGACCTGCTGCTCTTGTAGGACTGCATTACTGATGCCTGGCTTAGAGAAGATGGGGAGCACACCTTGGCCCTCCACACTGGATGTTTGGTGCTTTCTTTGGAAGCAAAAAGTGCTGTTTGCACCCCCTCCACAGCCTGCATTTCTGTGGTGTCAGGGTGAGATTGGGAGCTGGAGGATTGTAAGGAGTTATGACATTGTTAGCCTCAACCCAAGGAACAAAAAAAAGACACGTTTTGCCCAGAAACTGGTTGTGCAAACCCCCAGACACCCCACCCCCTAAAAAGCAACCCAAGAAACACTGTTTGGCTCAGTAAAGTCAGTGAGATCAGAGAAGCTCTGAACACATTTGAATCTTTTGGTTTGGAAATGTCTAATTTGGGGGAATATCTAAGATTTGCTCCCTGTCAGTACCTCCTCCTACAGAGTCAGATGGCTCCTACCCTGATGAGAAGTACTTGCATAATGTTTTGTCCCAAGGCTGAGCTGAGATTTTGGGTTCTGGGCTGGGTGATCTGTCAATCTCTCCACATGGGTTTGCTCATCCCTGTCCCGTGGGTCACACAAAGCCAGCAGAACAAACCTGGCTCTTGCTGAGCTCATCATCTCGCTGGACCTGCAGAATGTAGCCAGTCTTGCAGCTCACGTTGCACTGGGCTCCGTTGTACCACCCGCCCCCGGTGCAGTCCAGCAGCGCGTTCTCGATCTCCAGCTTCTGGCAGTCGGTGGCTTCGCAGGAGTAGTGGACACAGCTGGGGGAAGGCAAGAAGGGGCATTTTTATTCACTTCATTTAATGCATACCACCAGAGCAAGCACATCTGCCTGACAAAACTCATCATTTGTCAGGCAGCAGGTACAGAGGCCTCCCCAGCAAGGACCATGCCCCCTAGTTATGCCTTCTGAGGACAGGGAAGACGCTAACGGTGTTGCAAATGAAATCCAACTACAGATCTTGTGGCAAAAGAAGAACCTCCTCTGGAGAAGAGGATGCTGAGGGGAGGCCTTATTGCTCTCTACAACTACCTGAAGGGAGGTTATAGTCAGGTGGGAGTTGGTGTCTTCCAAGCAATAAGTGACAGAACAAAGGGACACAGTCTCAGGCTGCGACAGGGCAGGTTTCGACTGGATGTTAGGAAGAAGTTCTTCATGGAAAGAGAGACTGGCATTGGAATGGTCTGCTCAGGAAGGTGGTGGAGTCACCATCCCTGGAGGTGTGTAAAAGGAGATTGGATGAGGCACTTAGTGCCATGGGTTAGCTAATGTGAAGGTGTTAGGTGACAGGCTGGACTCGATGATCTCGAAGGTCTTTTCCAACCTGGTTAATTCTGTGGTTCTGTGAAAAGGAAAGAGCCTGCCAATTCTGCAGTATTGTTCACGCTTCTGCTGTACTCAGCTACACTGTGGCCTTCCTACTCCTACTGTAGGAGTCCATGCATCCATCTGTCCATCCCCCCATCCCTCCATCCCACAAAAGCTCACTCCCTCCAAGAACAGTCCCTACCCCCCCCATCCAATTTAAAATCTGTGCTGAACTCAGGAGTGATAAATCTTTGTCCATATCAGGAGGGGGTTCTGTGATAGACATTCTTATCTTTGAGAAACTCGACTGAAATCAACACATTCATCTTACTCCACTTCATAAGGAGCATCAAACATCAGCCGTGTAGCTGTGTTGATAAGCTCTTATCAAGCTCAGCAGCGTGCTGTCATTTCAGATCTCTCCAGTTGCTGCTCTGCCATCCATAAAACGTTTCCCTGGATGGAAATGGCCTCTTCTCCCCCTGGTAAGTTATTGTAACATTTAGCACAAAGTGTGAAAAGAGAGGTGTCTTTTATTTTTCTATACACAGAGGTGTCTGCTTGACTCAAAATCTTTCACCATCTCTGATAAGCAGAGTTAAACATTCTAGCACATGTTCAAATGTGAACACGGGGCAGTCCCTCAGGCAAAAAGGCATGAGAAGGCTGAGAGCCTTACTGCATGAGAGGAGATTTAGACTAGGTATAAAGAAGAATATTTTATGCTAAGGGTGGTGAGACCATGTCCCAGGAACCATTCCAGGTCAGGTTGCTTGGGGCTCTAAGCAACCTGCTCTGGCTGTAGATGTCCCTGCTGACTCCAAGGTTAAACAAGATGACTTTCAAAGGTCCCTTCCAACCCAAACTGTTCTGTAACTCTGTGCAAAGTTGTTTTGATGGATTAGAGACATGATGTCTAGTGCTAAGGATTCCTACAAGGTGCTATGCTTCTGCTGAAAATTTCAGTGGATGCAAGTGAAACACAGTTAAACTAACTCTGAGGAGGGAAAACCTTCACTTATTTCACCATCTATGTGGACAGGGAAGAACCTGAAACTGAAAACTATAGGAAGAAGGGAAAGAAACGCATCAGTACACACACTTTGAGATAAGATTACAAGCAAGCCACCCCTGTCTGCTAGAGCAAAGGGTTAACAGCCACCAAACCACCATCCACCGTGGTAAGCCCAGGGCTTAGCACGTACGTGGTGTTTTGCTGTGTCCAAAGCACTGTGCAGACATCACCTAATTAATTTTCATGGCACTCCTGTGAGACACCTGGGCTGATATTGTTATGCCCCTGTTACTGATAGAGAAGCACATCTGCACAGGTCTCTACTGAGCTCTAGATCAGATTAAACAGCAGCATTATGTACCTCCACCACTCACTTTTCTGTCCCAGACAGTGTGCCCGCCGCTGGTAATTTAAGGTTGCTTGTTCAATGACAGCCCTTCCCTGGAGTGCAGCAAGCCATAAACAATTCCTATGTTCAGGAAGATCTTATTTCCTCATTGTGCACAAACCACTGCTGCTGATGGCACTGAGGAAGGAGAATTCCACCTGTCTTGGCCAACTTGATACCCTTGTATGCAGCAAACAACATCCTAGCTATCAGCAGTACAACTGTGATCACAGAATCACTGAATATCAGAGGTTGGAAGGGACCTCCAGAGATCATCCAGTCCAGCCCCTTTGCCAAAAGCAGGATCCCCTAAGGCAGTCCACACAGGAATACACCCAGGTGGGTTTTGAAGGTCTCCAAGGAAGGAGACTCCACAATCTTTCTGGGCAGTCTGTTTCAGTGCTCTGTCACTCTCATTGTAAAGAAGTTTCTACTTATGTTGATCTGAAAACTTCTCTGTTCAAGTCTGTACTTGTTGCTTGTTGTCTTATTGCTGTGGACCACCAAAAAGAGATTGGCCCCATTCACTTGACACCCGCCCCTCAGATATTTGTACACACTGGTGAGATCTCCTCTCACTTATCTTCTCCAGACTAAACACCCCAGGGCTCTCAGTCTCTTTCCATAGGGGCGATGTTCAAGTCCCCCAGGCATCCTTGTGGCTCTCTGCTGGACTTTCTCCAGCAAGTCCCTGTCTCTCTTGACCTGGGGAGCCATTCCAGGTGATGCTGACCTACACAGAGTGAGCATGCCTTCAACAGGATCCTCCCACCCCATACCAAGGCTTTTATGCATGTTTTCCAGTCATGGCAACCCACAGCCTGACATACACATTTAAACTTCCATTGACTTCACTTTGCAATCATCATTAGGACTGTGGATGGGACTGCAGAAGAACAAGTGGACATCCTAGTGTCTCTTGCATGGAAATGAGGTGTCTTGTAAATGCCTGATGTGAATCACCTAGGAGGGAGAACCACAGACGTTGCTATTTTGGCAGCAGCCTCCCAGCAGCCTTACACACTGAGCTCCCCTAATGCAGCAGGGACCTTCTCACTGACCTCACAGCACTGCTAGTTGAGTAAGTCACCAATGAACATGCTGACTGAATGTGGCTGTTGAGTGAGAGTGCAAATGATGAATGACATCTTGTTGAACCCTCCTTACATGTCCGTGAAGGACAGCACTCTGCTCCCCTCCATTCTGCAATATTGAGGCTGCAATATGAGTCCCTGCTGTGCCAGAGCTCCAGGGACAAGAAAGTTGACTCATTGAGGAAAAAAAGGAGCACCATTGCCAAGCCATTCTCAGAAGCACAGATTGGAAGCCTTGACTGCCCATTGCAAAACTCCCACAAAATCTGAAAACCTTTTCACACCAAAGCTGGGAAAATGAAATCACAGCAGACCCACTTCATGCAATACTTCTGTGAATCAACACACTGCAGTGATGGAGCACTGAATTCAGCCTTGAATGGCTTCAGAAGGAAGGAAGAGCCCTTTGCAATTCGCACAAAGGGAAATCTGGAGCAACATCACCACAGCCAGTGGCATCGCTTTTCATTTCCACCAATGTAAAGGAGAAAGAGAGTCTGGTTCCTTGGGTTCATATCAGGACACCAGATGAGCATGTCTGGGCTTAGAAGTCCTACAGAACTGAAACACCACAGACAAAGGCATTAAGAAACACTTATTGTGATGTTCTTCTCTCTGTTTACAAGTCCCCTTGTGGTCTTCTTAAATGGCCAGGGAACATTTTTAGCCACCCCCTCCAGGCTCCAGATTATGCCTTGGTTAGCAGATCATCTGGGCAGCTCTCTCTGTCTGTAACTCTATATGAATGACTTCAGTGACAAACAATACAACCATTCACTTTTTGCAAAAAAACAACCACTGCCACCAAATGTTTCCAATTTAAATATTTCTGGTTCTCTAGCTACTGCTTCCAATTTGGTATCAGCTACTGTCAGCTGCAAATCCCAATGAATGTTGAAGTCATGAGCCTGAACTGAGTTCTGTAAATGCAGAATTAGGGAGAAATTCCTATCTCTAAGTAGGAAGTTCAGACAAAGCACCCATCACATCCAGATTGCAGAACTGTGGGTTGCAGAAGCTCTTGCAAGGGCACTGCCATTCAGCAGTGGTTAGTCATCACATGCTCCTGAAACCATGCAACCCTTGGGGAAGAAACTCTATAGGGTGTCTGTGAGCGAAGTCACTTCTTCTTTAGCTCATGTTGATCCCTGGCATAGGGCAGCTTGTCTCATCTGCTTACAGCCCACATTAGGTGACTTCATCAAAGCTGCCTATATAAAATCATCCCTGGTCTGTCCTAACACTCCAAATGCACCTGGGCATTGCTTACTCAAGTGTGAGCTGGTCTGGATGAAAGCCATGCGAGGGACCCAAGGACCACTAATGATTCACTGACAGAAATGTAACTAACAAGTGTTGGCATCTGGAATATTCCCTGACAGTGTTTACTTCACTAGACCCACCTCTGGGTTCACCTGTCCTTGCCCTGGCTGTGCTCTCCTTCCTAAAGGAACATAGAATCAACCAGGTTGGAAGAGACCTCCAAGCTCATCCAGTCCAACCTAGCACCCAGCCCTGCCCAATCAACCAGACCATGGCACTAAGTGCCCCAGCCAGGCTTTGCTTGAACACCTCCAGGGACAGCAACTCCACCACCTCCCTGGGCAGCCCATTCCAATGGCAAATCACATCTTCAGGCCAAGCTGAGTGCAAGGAGCAGTGGACTTCTCACACACATTCCATTGCCTGCAGCATGTGAAGAAGACAGATCAAAATACTAACACAGACTGTGTCAATAACATGAAAAGCTCTGAACCGAATCAGCTTCACATGGAGGCTGAAGCTCTGAGCCAGTTCTTACTTTATTTAAATCTATTCTGCCCATCCCTAATCTAAATGAGCTCAGTCATTAGCCTCTAAATCTTTCTTTCTCTGTGCCAATATTGGCCACAATTCAGCAAGGCACTTAAATCTGTGCTTAACTTCAAAAGCACAGTTAAGTCCCACTGATAGATTTGACTGCAGGGGGATGTAAGCAAATAGCTAAGGGCTTAGCTAAACTGGGGTCTTAGTGACACAGTCCTAGAAACATTTGCATTTTAGTATGTTTATAGAGAATTATAACAATTAAGTGGAACTCTTCCTTCCACACATACAAACAATCCAGGACTTCCTCTTCTGAAAAGCTTACAGCAGCCAAACTTTTCTTTTCCTAACTCTGGGGTCAAGCACTTTTCCAAGA
Organism: Pogoniulus pusillus; assembly: GCF_015220805.1. Classification (NCBI taxonomy): domain Eukaryota; kingdom Metazoa; phylum Chordata; class Aves; order Piciformes; family Lybiidae; genus Pogoniulus; species Pogoniulus pusillus. The sequence goes on along the minus strand of NC_087298.1, from coordinate 4,521,731 downwards.
ACTTAACACAGTGCCCTAATTATCTGCTTCCTTTATGATAGCTCTGGCACACAGATGAGCAGAAAAGCTCATGGTAGACACTTGTTACAAGAGTCACACCATTGTCTATTGTACATAGCAGTAACTTCCTCTTCCACACTCCTGGCCAGCCTGGGCTGCAGATCTGAGGCATACTTTAGTATGGTCCTACACCACCATACATACAACTCAGCCACGTGGAGCCTGCTGAGTGTTTTTCTAACAGGTTTATCCTTACACTGGGTTTATCTTCTCCTCTCTAGAGACTCACTCTACCCCTCTGAGGCCTCATCTGGAGTGCTGTGTCCAGCTCTAGGCTTCTCAGTTCAAGAGAGAGGGAACAATCAAAGAGTCCAAGAGAGGGCTAGAGAGATGATTAAGAGGATTGAACATCTGTGGTATGAGGAAAGGCTGAGAATCTGGGGCTGTTTACCCTGGAGAAGAGAAGGCTGAGAGGACATCTGATCAATGTTCACAAATAACTTAAAGGTGGGTATGGAAAGATGGGTCTAGACTCCTTTAAGTGGTGCCCAGTATAGGATGAAGGACAGCAGATACAAACTAGAACCCAGGAAGTTCCACCTCAATGTGAGAAAAAGCTTTGAGGGTGCAGGAGCCCTGGAGTGGGCTCCCTGGAGTGGGCTGCCTGGAGTGGGCTGCCTAGAAAGGCTGTGGAGACTCCTTCTCTGAAGACTGTCAAAATTCACCTGTGTGGCCTGCCCTAGGTGACCTTTCTTTGGCAGGGGGATTGGACTAGATGATTCTATGTCCAGAGGTCTCCTCGAATTCCTACCATTCTGTGGTTCTGTGATTCCTCTAAAGGCAGCAGCAGTTTCTCTCTCTCTGACTTAAACATATATGCAGTATTTTGAAAAGCACATTCCTTGGTTTAGAAATAAAACAAGGATGAACTGCAAATGTGGCAATGGACTTATCTCCTTCAGCTGGAACACACTGGTCTCCTTGTCCTAACACAAAACCTCAAAGAATATAGGCTGGATGTTAGGACGAAGTTCTTCACAGAGAGAGTGATTTCCCATTGGAATGGGCTGCCCAGGGAGGTGGTGGAGTCACTGTCCCTGGAGGTGTTCAAGAAAAGACTGGATGGGACACGTAGTGCCATGGTCTAGTTAACTGGATAGAGCTGGGTGCTGGGTTGGGCTGGATGAGCTTGGTGGTCTCTTCCAACCTGGTTGATTCTATGATTCCATGATTCTATTTGAATCCTTGGGGCTGAGTGGGGACTGTTGAACCTGTGTTGACTGTGGCACTGGAAGAAGGATTGAGCAGAAGGATCCAGCCCTTTCCTTTTAGGTGTTTGCCTTCAAATCTGGTCCATGGCAGAAACCAGATGAGTAGCATCAATTATGGTAGCATCAATTATTGTCTCTTCAGTGATCTCACCACAGTGCCACTGGGTTTGACTCCAGCAGCAGTCACAGTAAAACCTTAAAATTCAGATTGATGATGTCATGAATGTGGATAAAACCAGAGGTTTAGAGCAAACACTTGATCCGACTCCAGGTAAGCAGTGGGAGGGAGAGACTAAAGCCAGCACATCCTACCGCTACTCCCACCACTGGCCGGGCAATCACAGAATCACAGAACCACAGAATTTCTTAGATTGGCAAAGACCTGAAGGGAGGTTGTAGCCAGGTGGGGGGGTGGCCTCTTCTCCCAGGCAACCAACAACAGAACAAGGAGACACAGTCTCAAGTTGTGCCAGGGTAGGTCTAGGCTGGATGTTAGGAGGAAGTTCTTTCCAGAGAGAGTGATTGGCATTGGAATGGGCTGCCCAGGGAGGTGGTGGAGTTGCCATCCCTGGAGGTCTTCAAGAAAAGACCGGATGAGGCACTCAGTGCCATGATCTAGTTGAGTGGATAGGGCTGGGGGACAGGTTGGACTGGATGATCTTGGAGGTCTCTTCCAACCTGGTTGTTTCTATGATTCTATGACCTTCAAGCTCCTTGAGTCCAATCATTAGTTTCACACTGACAAGTCGTTGGCTAAAGCAAACCCCACAGCACAACATCTAATCACTACGAATCGCTCTGGTTGGAAAGGACCACCAGGATCAGCCAGTCCAAATGGCACTGTTCTCCCTAGGGACCTGCATCCTGCCCTGTGAGATATTCCTGCATGGGGAGGTCCATATTGAACCAATAAAGCTCTCAAAGGCCCTTCACCCTGCCAGCCTGGGGTCCATCTTGAACCCATAAAGCTGTTGAAGGCCCTTCACCCTGCCAGCCTGGGGTCCATCTTGAACCCATAAAGCTGTTGAAGGCCCTTCACCCTGCCAGCCTGGGGTCCATCTTGAACCCATAAAGCTGTTGAAGGCCCTTCACCCTGCCAGCCTGGGCGAGGGGCCGTGTGCCGGGGTGTTAGCAGCCCTGTGGGTCCCCCTGCCAGAGCCTGTCCAGGCGCACAAAGCAAACGCATCGCCTTCCACTTTAATAAAAGCCAAATGATGCCGCCTGCCAATTACCAAAACGGGGTGAAGGTTAAAAACCCACTGAATTATAACACATGTCACGGACCAAAGCTTCTATGATTAACAGTTCTGTGAGAAATTCATTAATTTCACCAGAAGCAAGCTGACAGAGATTGCGCTTAATGACAGAACGCAGGGCAGGGGAAAGGCAGCTGAAGCAGGAAAGAGAAAGCTGCATTAAATCACACCAGAAAGCAAGAAAGAAAAGAGGGATGAGGAAATCCTTTTTTCCTCCCTTATTAGAAGGGAAAAGTATAAATAAGTGGAGTTATAAAGGGCAGTTGTATTTGTTCTGCTGGCGAAGATTTACCTTCATCAATTCTTGTTGGGGAAGATGACAGCAGGAGAGAATGAGACAAAGAGAAGAGCTGGAGTGGGCTACATCTCCCTGGGGCTTGTTGGGGGCAGTGAAGGGGGAAGCTGGAAGAGCAGCCCTTCACGGAGACTAAGGTGAGGGCTGGTGATGGATGCTGGCCAGGTTTGGGTTTTGGTGCCCCCAGTTGTCCGATGGCCAGATGCACACACATATAGGGGAAGGTAACCCCCAAATCTCCCCTGTGCAAGCGATTCTGCATCCATAAGAGTGAGTCTGTGCCAAGATTTAACTGAACAAAGGAAAGAAAAAATCTTTGCTACTCTAACTAGAAAGCAGAAGGAGGTGCATGATGTGGGGCATGCATGGCAAAGAGCTGCAGGTAGCCAGAGTCCTCTCCAGGGGTGAGGGGAGGCATCTTCACAATGAACACAGAGTTAATGGGGGATCAGAAAGGTGAGGACTCCTGAAATCCACAATTCTGGCAGCTGAACTGGGCTGTCTACCCGAGCTCCATACCTCCTGCCTGTGGTTTCCAGGAGAGGAGCAAATGGCACCAGGGGGGATGGAGGATTGAACAGGCAAGAAACACTGCAGGGAAATGTCACCGAGGGAAAGCTGCACTTACAAAAACTGTCTTGTCAGGGTGGGAAACCCCCAGCTGATGTTTCCTATGTGGTGAAAGAGATGAAAACCTGACTTCTGAGGAGCTGCTTGTCAAAGGCAGCCCCAACCAGACTTTCCTGCTGCTCGAGTGACTGCGGGGTGGGAAATTATATCTCAGCTTCTGCACACCCAATTTCCCTGTCGTCTCCATGAGTAGAAAAGAATGAAAGTATCAGAATTTGAGCTGTGAATTGCAAGAGGAGAACTAACTGGGCCATTTTATCTGCTCCAAGGATGCAATGTGAAACTAAAAGGGTGTTGGTTTTCTTTTTACAGGACATCCCCAGCAGAGAGGTAAACTTCTGTTGAAAACAAAAAGAAAAAGAGCCTGTGGTCAGCTGCAGCAGAAATACAACAACTGGAAAAATACAACTGGAAAGTACAGAGTTGGGGGTGGGTTTTTTTTTGGTTATATTTTTTTTCTCAACCCCTCCATAAATCTCTTCTGAAGGCTGGAATGGATTTTCAAAAGGGCTAACGATGTCTGAGGACAACTACCTATAAAGTTCAATGGGAATTTCACTTTTAAGCTCCTTTCTCTCTTCTAAAATATGAACTGCAACACATATTTTCAGAAAGAAGAGTGAGTGCATGTTTTATTTTCAGTTATTAAGTTGTCACTAGCCCATGGGAGTGATCCATTCACCATCAAAATAAAAGCTGTGTTAACTTTTAAGGGCCAATATATTTGTCTTCCCTCACATATTTAAAACCTGCACCCTTGCCTAGAAGTGTCTGTATCTGGCTATAAATCCTCTCCAACCAAAATAATTCTCCTTGAAGAGAGAGAAATAATATCTCTTGCAGTGAAAAGCCAAAAGCCAGGCAAAAATATCCATGTTGACCCAAGGAAAATGAAAGTGGTGAAGCTGATGCTTACACATAGGAAGGAAAGGTCCTTAAAAAATCAAATAAACATTTTAAGAATCTTATTAGGCAAATGTAAGCAGCTGGGAAAAGGGAGAAGGGAAGGATGGTTCTGGGCTCCTCAATTCAAGAGAGATGCTGAGGTACTGGATTGTGTCCAGAGAAGGGCGATGAAGGTGGTGAGGGGTCTAGAGCACAGTCCTGTGAGAAGAGGCTGAGGGAGCAGGGGGTGTGCAGCCTGCAGAAGAGGAGGCTCAGGGCAGACCTCTTTGATGCCTCCAACTACCTGAAGGGAGGCTGTAGCCAGGTGGGGTTGGTCTCTTCTCCCAAGCAACCAGCAACAGAAGAAGGGGACACAGTCTCAAGTTGTGCCAGGGAAGGTCTAAGCTGGATATCAGGAGGAAATTCTTGCCAGAGAGAGTGATTTGCATTGGAATGGGCTGCCCAGGGAGGTGCTGGAGTTGCTGTCTCTGGAGGGGTTCAAGCAAAGCCTGGGTGGGGCACTTAGTGCCATGGTCTGGTTGATTGGACAGGGCTGGGTGCTAGGTTGGACTGCATGAGCTTGGAGGTCTCTTCCAACCTGGTTGATTCTATGATTCTATGACAGGGTGGGACTGGCACACAAAGGGAGTCTGATGGGGATACAGTGAGCAGGGGAGGCAGAAAATCCACATCCAGCTTTTGAACTGCTTAAGAACAAATGTCAAATCTCTCTTTCTATGCTTTTCAATTGGGAAGAATAACAAAGGAAAAGGCTGGCAGGTGCCAGCAGAGGTGCCACCTACTTTCTGGCTGCACAGCATAATGAAGATTCTCTGTATATAGGATACTTCAACTGCTTAGAGTTTCTTCTAGGAAGGAAAGCAGATGTGGTCACCCAAACCAATCCCATCACAAAGCAAACAGGAGATTTTCCACTGTAGCACTCTCATCAGTGAAGAAAATCCTAGTGATTGCAGCTGGCTTTGGATCAGGGATCTACCTCAGAGCTTCTAGTTCCTTGACTGACATAAATCATAGAACGGACTGAGTTGGAAGGGACCTCCAAAGGTCATCCAGTCCAACCTCTCCTGCAGTCAGCAGGGACATCCTCAACTAGATCAGGCTGTACAGAGCCCTGCCAAGCCTCACCTTGAATATCTCCAGGGATGGGGGCCCAACCACCTCTCTGGGCAACCTGCCCCAGTGCTCCACCACCCTCATGGTAAAGAACTTGTTCTAACTTCCAATCCAAATCTGCTCCTCTCTAGTTTTAAGCCTTTGTCCCTTGTGTCTTCACCACAGGCCTCTGTAAACAGTCTCTATCCTTCTTGTAGCCCCCTTCAGGTACTGGAAGGCCACTATTAGGTCTCCCCAGAGCCTCCTCTTTTCCAGGCTGAACAACCCCAGCTCCCTCAGCCTGTCTTTGTAGCAGAAGTATTCCAACTCCTGATCATTTCTATGGCCCTCCTCTGGACCTCCTCCACCAGATTCATGTCCTTCCTATACTGAGGGCTCCAGACTTGGACACAGTACTCCAGGTGGGATTCACACACCGGAAACTTTATGATCAACCCAGCATTGTAATTTGCAAGATCCAAAACATTAGTCAGAAAGAGCAAAGTTCTGGTGGAAGTATTTGAGAGCCAGGGGCTGAGACGGTTCAGTGCATCACAAAATCAAAACAAGGAAAAACAAACCCAACAGCAACAACAACAAAAAACCCACCCAAAAAACCCAAACCCAAAACATTAAGAAGAAAAAGAAGAGGCAACAAGTGGGTGACTCCTCTCCCAGAGATTTCTGAGGGTTGCTGTGCTGGGCTGCAGAGGCTCACTGCAGCTTTGCCTAAGGGGAACACATTTTTTATTAAGGAAATAACTTTCTAAACACAGAGCACTTCTAATTTCATAAGTGAACAAATGGTTCAATTCCTACTGAAAACTTGAGAGGGAGGAATGTGCTCCTGTGCTCCCTGTTGCTTCTCACCATCTCCTTCCAGTAGGTCTTTCTCGCTCTTTTTCTGTCCTGCTCCCTCACTGGGATTTGGCCAAAGTTCCTAAACCAGACTCCTCATCTGAAACTTGATCCTGCTGTCTTTGGGCCTCTGAATTTATACAACCTATTGCACAGAATGATCAGACTCCTTGAATCTAGGTCAGAACACACTGACTGAATTGATTTAGCTATAGATATGCTCCTTTTTTTTTTCTCCTCTTTTTCCTTTTTCTTTTCTTTTCCTTTTTTAAATTTTTTTTTCTTTCTCTTTCCCTTTTTGTTGTTCTTTTTCTTTTCATTTTTATTTTTCTTTCTCTTTCCCTTTTTCTTTTCATTTGTCTTTTTCTCTTTCCCTTTTCCTTTTTCTTTTCATTTGTCTTTTTCTCTTTCCCTTTTCCCTTTTCCTTTTTCTTTTCATTTGTCTTTTTCTCTTTCCCTTTTCTCTTTTCCTTTTTCTTTTAATTTTTCTCTCTCCCTTTTTTTCTTGTTCTTTTTATTTTCATTTTTCTTTTCCTTTTTCCTTTTCTTTTTCTTTCCCTTTTTCTTTTCATTCCCCTCTCCCTTTTTCCTTTTCTTTTAAATTTTCTTTCTTTTTCTTTCCCTCTCCCTTTTTCTTTTAAATTTTCTTTCTCTTTCCCTTTCTCTTTTTCTTGTTCTTTTTAATTTTTTCTTTTTCTTTCCCTTTTTCCTATTCTTTTTCATTCCCTTTTTCTTTTTCCTATTATTTTTCTTTCCCTTTCCCTTTTTCTTGTTCTTGTTATTTTTCTTTCTCTTTCCCTTTTCATTTTTCTTTTTCTTTCCTTTTTTTTTCTTTCCCTTTCCCTTTTTCTTGTTCTTGTTATTTTTCTTTCTCTTTCCCTTTTTCTTTTTAATTTTCTTTCTCTTTCTCTTTTCCTTTCCCTTTTCCTTTCTTTTTTTTTCCCCTTTTTTACCTTTTGCCTTCCCTCTCCCTCTTCTTTCCCTCTCACCTTTCCTGGAATAAAAAGCAGGTCCTAAAAACAAGGCAGAGCGTTGACAAAAAACCTGTCAGCTTGCTCAGGAGGCTGAGCAGAGGTTTGCTGGGACAAGTAACTGGGTTTACTATTGCTGCAGCTACGGTATGACGACTGCTCACAACTTTGAATTCACAAAGGAAGGGGAAAAAATTATTCTTTCAGGGTTTTTTGCTAAATTCTCCCCTCTTCTTTTCACTGCCTCGCTGAAAGGATCCATGAAGCTGCCGCACCAGAGGCCACAAAAGGTCACAATCTCTGTGGGATGCTGTAAAGCAGAGACTGAGAGGGTTTGGTGGTGATCTATTGATGTGTCTGTAATAACAACAAGAATAAAACGGTAGCCATAAACCTTTCATCCTGGGGGGTCCCACAGAGCTTTTCAGAACGTGAGCCGGATCCAGAGAGGTACTGAGGGCCCTTACCCAGCCGTAAAGGCACCACGATTGCTGGTGGACAAGCACTAGCCACACGGGGCTGAGCACCTTGCAGGATCCGACCCCACCATGGCACAAGCATCACTTTGTCTCTGTGCAACTGCTTCCGTGGGAGGTCCCTGTAGCACTTCACAGCACAAAGCAGTTCAGATTGAAGTCGGGGTGTGAGTGACAAAAACGATGCTGTGGTGGGGGAATGTATGGAGAGTTAACTGGCCCAAATTCCAAGCTTGGGATAAAGGAGGGAGGAGAAAGGAAGAGGAAATAATTCACTAACAGTATCCCATGCGGGTTAAATGTCCCATCCATCCTGATCAATGAGAACACTGCAGGTTTTTTACTGGCCACACAAAAGGGTCAGCAGGGTTCAGCTGCTGTGCCCCTCCTGCCTCCTCTTAACCCCTGGCGGTGCGGGGGGCGGTGGGTGGCGAGGCAGAAGGAAGCAAGCTGACAGGCTCACCTCTGCTCCGCGGGGCTGTAGGTCTGTCCTCGCTGGCAGCTGCTGATGGTGATGGGGTCGAAGTTGTGGAAGGAACGCAGGGCCACCCCGGAGATGGCCACAAACTGGGAGTTGAAGCTAATGAGGACAGCCTGGGTGTGATAAAAAGGGTGACTGAGGTCATGGATGACGGGGATAATCAGGGGATTGTTCCTGCAGCTCAGGACGTGGACACCTGCCAGAGGAGAGACAAGATCAGAGGAAGGGTCAGACTTTACACAATTGCTTCCCGGAGCCGTGGGCACTTCAGAAGCATTTCACCCCTAGGAATGGCCCTATAGAGCTGAAAAGTTATGGTAAGCTGCCTGGAGGGGCTTCCCAAATCGCTCCGCAGAGCTTAGCTGAGAAGCATATCCCTCCAGACAGCCGAAGAAAGGCTGCCATTCTCTCCGCCAGCACGGCAGGCTCTCAGAGCACTTTCTTTGCACCACGTTTCTATTGTGCTCCTTTAAATCAGGAGCAAGCATCCCGGAGGAAGCGGAGTCGCACTATTGTCAGACCGGGCTGAGGGGACAGTCGGAGCCTTTATGCCAAGCATCAAATGGTGCCGGCAGGCTGGGTGGCTTTGTGCGCCGTGGGCTCGTTGGGAGCCGTGCATGTCATTAGCGCTCAGCGCAAAGCTGCTCTTGCCTGAGCCCTGCACTAAACGTAGCCACTTTGGATTGTTTATTTGTCCTGATGGTTTTGTAGCCTTAGGATACCTCACTCTTCCCTAAAAAACAACACAGCCAAGATGGTCCCAGAGAGAGATGCAAAGGTGATGGAGCCACTGAGGTGATCTCATTGGAGCGGAAAAGAGTCGTGCTTGGGAAAGCAGAAGTGTCTCAGGAGGTTCAGGTAGCGACAGGACTGGGGGGAATGGAGCAAAGCTGGAGGTGGGGAGGTTCAGGCTGGACGTGAGGAGGAAGCTGTTCAGCAGGAGAGTGGTGAGAGCCTGGAATGGGTTGCCCAGGGAGGTGGTTGAGGCCCCATGGCTGGAGGTGTTTAAGGCCAGGTTGGATGAAGTTCTGGACAGCCTGATCCAGAGTGGGGTGTCCCTGGGCATGGCAGGGGGGTTGGAACTGGCTGCTCCTTGTGGTCCCTTCCAACTCTGGCTGATTCTATGATTCTGAGATTCTATGATTCTGAGATTCTATGATTCTATGATTCTGAGATTCTATGATTCTGTGATTCTATGATTCTATGATTCTATGATTCTATGATTCTGTGATTCTATGATTCTATGATTCTGTGATTCTATGATTATGTAATTCTGTGATTCTATGATTATGTGATTCTATGATTCTATGATTATGTGATTCTGTGATTCTATGATTCTGTGATTCTATGTTGAGGTGCACAGATGCACCAGAGAGGGGATGAGGAGGCTCCTTAATCCCTTTTCTTCCACAGAGAAGGCATTCAATGACAGTCAGGAATAAATTCCCACCTCCAGGTAGAAGCAACCTGAATTCAGATGGGTCCAATCCATCTCAGGGGTAACTCAAAGGACAGACAGCTGTCAGCTGGCCTCAAAATTCATTAAGAGAGATTCTCGCCCTGCTGGCTGCCTGCAGAGCCCTGCCTCCACGGCTCCATGGCATTGCTCCGAGGATCAGCTTGGCTCCAGTTCCATTTGCTTCACTGGAGCTCCCCCAGCAATGGCTTTGGCCCAGGCCCTTTGGCTACTCTGATACACTTGCAAATATGAAAATAAATTCTATTTGCATGTTTAACTGGCTCAGGGATTTCTATTATTACTTCTCTTTTTTTTCCTTCTTTTTTTTTCCCAGTTCAAGTTTCTTGACTCAGAAGGGAAAGAATAAGAAAGTTTTCATTTCTCTCCTTAGAAAGTGATTTCCTGTGAATTAAGACAGACTTCTGACCACTCTCTTTAAAAATCTCTCTCCCACCCTCTACTTTAAAAAAAAAAAATCTTCCTGTAATAAAAAAAATAAAATAAAATAAAAAATAATTAAAAAAAAATAAAAGAGCAAACCTCCTTTTGTTTTGGTCTTTACCTGACCCTGAAATAACCTCCCTGTCTATTTGCCTCCCACAGGTCTTTTGATATCAGCTCCTTGTGGAACGGTGCACGTTTCTCACTTACAAACAGGTGCAGTTAATACTCAGAATCCCAGGTTCCCAAATTCCTGGGAAGTTTCTGTCTTCTCTGATGGAAAGCCAAGAAAGAACTTATGGTATGAGGCTGTTTATTCACTTCAATTTCATTTCTTGTGCTCAGGTGGTGTCCACAACAAAACAGACCCTCAGAGCTATGCTGCAGTTTCTGGTGCTTTCTGACCCCGACAAGGAGAGCAGGGGCTGAAGAGGGCAGGTTGATGTAACTAACCTGCCTTCATTACTAAACACCACTCAAGACAGCACAGGTGCCCATGGCAGAGGACTCAGAGCTGTCTCCATGCTTGCCCCTGTTTCTATAGCTCTGTATCCACATACTCAGTGCTCAGCTTCTCTTGCAAAGCACCCAGCAGCTGAAGAGTGGTGTCTGCAATGGCTCTGAACTAATGGCTCACACCTCAGTGTTTGCCATCCCAACCTCTCCATCTCCTAATGAGACAAAGAAAAATTTCCCATTTCCTGGGAAACTTCCCCATAGCAAAAAGGTGCTGTATGAGTTATGAGTGAACTGCACTTCTGGGCAGACTGCATTTTGCTCGTGGGAGTGTCTTTAGCACACTGAGGACTGAGCAGGCTTTAAATTACTTCCTCTTGGATGAACTTTTAGTTTGCCACTAAGTTCTGCTTAAGGCTGGGTGACCACCTGCAGTCGATCCTACACCCAATGCACGCCAAAGTTTGCACTTCAGCTGCAGTTTCTAGCATGCCAGGCTGACAATTCACACACATCACACACAATATCCAGGAACAGGGCTTAATGCTGCACCCAGAACTCAGACAGACCAGTGACTGGGAGCATTGCCTGACTGACAAGTGCTGAGCAGCCTACTTACACTTCTCCTTTGCTCCAGGCCAGCCTCTTCTGCAAAGCTGAGAGGCTTTTCCACGATGAAGGCGGCACTGTGAAGATCTCCAAGCACCAGCCTGAGCCATGCCAAACTCATGCTGCAATTTCATCACAGATTTCAAAACCTAACCCTCAGTTTCCTCTTTGCTCCTCTTTCTTGTTCTCTTTCTCTCCCAGTCTGTCTGTCTCTATAAAGTGTCACATTAAGTATGTGTTGGCACACTTGTGTCTCCATGATTTATTTCTCAGGGGGAAAGAGCCACAGCCACTGTTTTGTGAAAGGAGAACATGACTAATCCAGGGACTCTGGCAAACCAGGAGCTATCCTGACTCAACCTGCACAACTTGCTCTGATTTTTGGTTTGTTCCTGGACAACAGACTCCACACATGCTTTCTTTTCCTCCTCGCCCCACCAAATTATGTGTTACCTTGGACAGTCATCCAGCACCTGTCACTTGTGTGTCTCTTCTCCTTCCCACCACTAGTAAGAAGTTCATTTGAGTTTCTGCTTGTCAAAATTGCAAAGATATGATAAAACAGAAAGCTGGGGGAAGGGGATTATGTTTCCTTAAAACCTGCTCTCAGGGTGGCATGGCCAGACTTCTTCCCCGTTGGAAACAAGGGGACAGGACAGCTAGAGTGGGAAGATAGGGTGAGCTCCTTGGTCCTGGAGCTTAATGCAGCCAGAATCAATCCCAGGTACAGGGACCTGTGGCCAAGGTACAAGCAAAAGCAGCCTACCCTGGTGCTTCAGCAGAGCTAGAAAATCCACAGACACTCTCAGGCATATCTGCTGGAGGCCATGCAAGCAGCCCATAAGGGCCTTGGTGTAAGACATTCATCAAACCTGAAATACTTTGCATGAAAAAAAATTGCCATTAAATAGCCATGGAAAGCTCCCTGCAAGCAGGACTAGAGATGTGACCAACTACACCTGGAGAAGCAGAAGCATTTGCTGCACCAGCCAGTGTAGGTCCCTTGTCTCTGCTACCAGCAGTTCATCTGTATCACTGTAAATCTCTCTCCAGGGAGGTGCTGGGCATGAGGCACTGAAATAGTGTTTATTTTAATGGCTAAAGAGGAGCTAACCACTTCTGAATGCATACTGAACAGGTATGGAGAGTTGTCTGTAGAAAATGATGCATCATTTTCAACAAACTCTAATGAAACTCAGGTCTTGGAACACTGAGCCAGCACTGTTTTAGGTCTGATCCTGGAAAAACTGAGCAGGAGTAGTGGTCAGTTTGTCAATGGGGTATTAACAGACTAAGCAAGCAGTAAAGAAGGACTTTAACAAAACAAAGTCTTACCAAGATCGTGGCTTTGCTCTTTGGTGTCAAACAGCTGCACACCAATGGTCTCCTGCTTCTGGTCCAGGTAATAGGTCCCATCAGTGACCAAGTGAACTAGGACTGCTGCAGCCACCATAGGCTGGGAAAAATAAGCCTGGGAAAACAAAAGCCCCAAAAAATCCTGAGGTGGAGAACTGTAGTAGGCTTTAAAAAAAACCCAGAAGTCACTCCAGGACTTCTAAAATAACAATTCCCATCCCGGGTCACACAGAAGTCTTCTATTCCAATCTCTCCTACATAAACTAGATAAACTTGAGTCAAGCAACCCTGCAGCTGGAGGCTGTAACCTCTCAGAAATTCAATAGCCTTGTCACAGGAGGGGACTTCACCACTGCCTCTCCAGGCAGTGCTCAGAGGCTTTGTTTTGCTATTCTGCACTAAACATACTTCAAAGAGAGGAAAAGCTTGGCTCAGGGAGGGCTGTCCCATGATATTTTGTCTGTTGGAGAAACTGTGTGCAGGCAGGCAAAGAGGAGGTCTCTGACTGACACGTGCACTGCCTACCTTCAGCCAGAACACAGCCTGAGTGATGTGGGAGTACTGGAAGTTGGCCGTGCAGGGGTACCAGGCATACTGCGAGACGCCGTCGTTCAGGTCAATCACCTTAGTCCGACACACCTGCAGGAGGAAAAAGAAGCACCACACCAGAGGTGGGTGACAGTAAGAAAGGATTACAACTGTTTAAAGCAAGGGAAAAAGCCCAAGTGCACAGCTAGAATGAAAGTGGAGAAAACAGTGACTCTGTTAAATACCACAAGAGTATTCGAAAGTTAAGTTTCCAGGTCTTCCACCTCAGTAGGAGAAACTGAAACATGAAAATGAGCTAAAGGCTCTCAGCAGCTGGATGGGAGCCAAAGTGTCCTCTTTATTTGGTACAAGGTCTTTGACAGCGTTCAGAACAGTTCTGCTCCCACCAAAACAGACCTTGCCTCTTGCCACTGGAGTCAAAGCGGCAATGGCTCCGAACGTACCAGCAGACAGCCTGCAGATGCTCTCCACACTGCTCGAGCAGCGTCCTATTTAAACCTGCACATTCCTGTAATCCCAGGGAAGCTGCAGATGGCCACAGAAACAACTTGGAAGTCAGTCTAGCCAGGATAGGGCTGTCTCTACAACCCAATTTAAGCAAAGCACTTTCTTATTTTGTTAACTAGCTTCTGTGAATGGAATCACCTCGCTGCACCTGCAGCACTCCCCATGGCAGGCAGCAGTGGGGCTGAGACTGAACTGCTCTTTTCAATAAAGAATGGGCAGATGGATTCCAAGTGCTGGCAAGCAGGAAGAGCTCAGAGAAAAAAATGTCTAAGTATCAGAGAGCCTTGAGGCAGTATCATTGTGTGAGATGGGAAAATGAAGCTGCAAGAACTAGATGGTCCTTGAGGTCCCTTCCAGCCCTGACAATTCTGTCATTCTGTGACAGATGTATCCTGACACCACACTGCTCAGCGAGGCTACTTCAATGAGAGGACAAGAGGAAATGGCCAGGGGAGGTTGAGGGTGGATCATAGAATCATAGAATCAACCAGGCTGGAAGAGACCTCCAGGATCATCCAGTCCAACCGAGCACCCAGCCCTATCCAGTCAACTAGACCATGGCACTAAGTGCCTCATCCAGTCTCTTCTTGAAGACCTCCAGGGATGGTGACTCCACCACCTCCCTGGGCAGCCCATTCCAATGCCAATCACTCTCTCTGCCAACAACTTCCTCCTAACATCCAGCCTATACTTTCCCCAGCACAACTTGAGACTGTGTCCCCTTGTTCTATTGCTGGTTGCCTGGGAGAAGAGGATATTAGGATAAATTTATTTACTGAAAAAGTGGTCAGGCATTGGAATAGGCAGGTGGTAGAGTCCCCATCCCTGAAGCTGTTCAACAAACATGCAGACATGGAACTTCAGGAACATGGTGTGGTGGGCATGGTGGTGCTGGTTTGACAATTGGATTTGATTGGTCTTTCCCAACCTTAATGATTGTATGATCCAAACCAGAAACATGCATGATCACAGCTTTCATTGCCCCAACGAACATGAGAAAGGAGATGCCCACCATGCAAAAGACTACAACTGCACTAGAAGGATGCTTCCAGCTGAGGCTCTCAGAGCATCTGAAGGGTGCCTGTTAAGATTCACAACACTCTGGTGAACTCAGTGACTGTCATTACCAGAGCCACAGGCATAGAGAGAATTCTTTGTGCTCCCAAAGAACAGCAGCGATGAAGCTACAAACGTAACCGGAGAGGCCAAGTCATCTCTAGCAGTTGTGCTAGCCACAGGAGAGCCCAGGACTGACCACACAGACCACCTGTGCTAGGTGCTAACTGGAGCCATGCACTCATGGGAACAGTGTCAGGTTTCTTTCTGAGACCAGAGCTTGAAATGAGCCGTCAGGTGGTGTCAGTAAAGCTGCTCCCATAAGCAGTTTTAGAACAAAAAATAAAAGAAGAGACTGAACAGAGATGGTTTTATCCATTCAAAGTTCTGTGTCCTGCATGGAACTGTCCTCTTGGTCTCAGCAGGCAAAGTCTGGGTGAGTCTGGGATGCCTGGGAATGGGAAAGCAGATTGGCTAGAAGTGAGGTAATCACCTCTATAATCAGAATCCCTCGAGATCCAGGGCAGAGGAATCTATGGGCAAAACATAAATCAGCTTTAATGGGCTGGAAGAAGATTTTTAGTTTATTTATTTTTTAAAACAACTGGGACCAAGCTTGACTGAGGCTAGCCAGTGGATAGTGTTACATTTTACAGCAGAGCAAGGCTTTACATAAACTATCTTTGGCATCTGAAATCCAGGCCAGCAATTCGACATGTACCATTTCACAACTCTCCCTTCTTGCATTTTCATGTTCCCTGTCTCTCGTTGGGAGCATGGGTTTTAGTTTGATACCTCTCCAGCTAGGGAATTTATCTTACCCACATCTGCAGTTTACATGGTCAGAGAGCTCTTTGACATGAACAAAGGTCTCATTACTTTTATATGATTTTTGTCCTTGTTCTTATGTCTTCTCCTGCTTCACTGCTCCAAAAAAGGTGGTTAAAAGAAACAACAGCCCTGACGTTTGGTGCATTTTAAGTGCCACTTAATGGATGAATGAAAACTGTATTAAGAAATCACCCAGACCTTCACCAAAAGTTTGAATCAAGCCCAAAATAAACCCTTGCTGAGGTGGGTTGGAAATCTCTGATAACTTTCAGATGCCTGGTTTGATTTGTGTGCCTGTGTGAACTCTTGCACTTTCTGCTTCTGCCTGAGACTATGAGCAAAAAAAAAAGCTCAGTGCTTCATAAAGAACCTGTGTTTGAGACATGTGCAGTCGAGATGTGCAGGCTGTCAGCTGCTTGGGTTTGAAGAGGTTAGATAAGTTTCCTCCTGCTGAGGCTGATCCACTGCTTCTCCTAGAAGCGTTTCAAAGCGGTCCTGGGGTAAAAAGTTCTTTTAGGAGAAGAGTATCATTGAGAAGTGTGGGAAAAGTCCAAGAGCCATGACGTGACACTAGCTGCTGTCCAGGAGGCTTAGCTAATGGCAAAGTAGTTCTTGCAGATTTTCTGACAACAAACTGACTGCAGAAACAGCCCTAGCACCAACAGGCTCTGAGTTGGGATTTGTCACAGAATCACAGAATCAAGCAGGTTGGAAGAGACCTCCAAGGTAATCCAGTTGTCCAGCCAGAGGACACCTCTTCAGGGCTAGAGGAAAACTCACAGGGAGGAGGAGGTCATCATGATTCTATGGGGAGGTCTAGGCTGGATGTTAGGAGGAAGTTCTTCCCAAAGAGAGTGATTTGCCATTGGAATGGGCTGCCCAGGGAGGTGGTGGACTCACTGTCCCTGGAGGTGTTCAAGAAAAGACTGGATGAGGCACTTAGTCTAGCTGATTGGATATGGGTGGGCACTAGGTTGCACTGGATGATCTTGGAAGGATCCAACCTGGTGGATTCTATGATCTCTAACACGTCCCCTTTTCAGTTCTACCCAGCTAGTGAGTGTCACACCACTCCTGCCAAGCCTGAGAGGGAGACTCTTTCATGTCTCTACTACTGAGGCATGCCTAGAAGATGGCAGGCAGCACCACGAAGGCTCTCATGACTGCAGCACCACCACTTCTAAGCTACAAACTCCAATGGCCTGGAAGACAGAGTGTGGCCTCTCCTCACAGTTCCAGATTCACAGAGATTCACATTTCTGAGAAATTCTTTTCTAACATCCTCCAGTTTGTTACAGTGACGCAAACCAGCAGCTAAAGCACCTGACAGCTGTGGAGGGAAGGAGGGATTGATGTACTTTTCTTTCAGGGTGTTACCAAACACTGAAGTATTTGCTTTGAAGAATGACAGCACCGCTCAGGACTCACAACTTTGCTCACTGGGTCTCATCCAGGTTCTCAGACCCACAGAGCAACTGAGATCCACAGGAGCTCTGTATCTTCTCCAAAGTATTTGGGGACTATTTGTGTCTTCTTCCTAGAAGCCCATATCATACCCCCTCCCCAGGAAGCTGCTTTCAATTAGAAGAGTTGCTGTCTCTTCCTCATGGAGGTTCTAATCCAGCTCATCTCCCACCCACACATTCTGTACACAAACATCAACAGACAGAACAAGCAGGGCCAGGGAGCACTGTGGGATCTTCCCACAAGAGGGAATGCCTGGAGGATTCCCTTTGACTGATTTACACAAGCTCTTGTCAATCACAGAGACAACATGTTCTTCAAACCGCCTCTCCTCTTTTCCTTCTCTTACTCAAGGGGACCAAGGAATGTGTCAGCAGTAAGAGAAAAGTGATATATCAGGAGCACTTAGTTCCTTGCCACATCTAAAATGCAGTTACTATTGCAATCAGCCCCATATCCTCAGAGCATTTTCCTTCAAAGGAATATGGGAAGATTTACTGAAGACCAGATTTTGGAAGGCACCCCTGTGAATGATTCCCAGCCATCCCATGACTTCAGGCAACATTAGGTTGTGTTGATGGGCTCCTGTTGCAAACAAAGTACAGATTAAGCATCGCTGGTCCTGTGGACTGGGCACAGGACTAGTTATTGACCTGATTCTGTCCAGTGCATGGTCCACACTGCAGCCTTCTGGGCAGCACTTGGCTTCTCCTCATCTGTAAGACGAGGATAATGCTTCCCCACATTGCAGAGACATCTTGAGGGTAAAAGCCACTGGCCATAAAAAGGTGCCCAGACGTTACAAGGTAGAAAGACAAAGAAGCTCATACACGTGCGAAGGAGGACTGAGTTAAATACAACCAGCTGCCATCCCCCTCTGTCCTGCCCATTGAGACACTACAGGCTTTGCATGCACTGGTGGTTCTCATCTCTCACACTGTAACATCAAAATAGCTCATAAAGCAGGCAGGCAGAGCTGCTATTTAAACCAGGATGTTGCCCTGCTCAGCTCTGGCACACGGCTGACGCCGCGGTTGGAGGGGACATGTCTGTCTGCATGCCCGCGGGTGGCTGGAAGCTGAGCAAACCTCCAGCGTGCAGACTTGTCTGCTCCTAAAGTCCCATCTGTTGTCCCACTGCAGGGCTTCCTCCAGCCTGTGTCTTCCAACTAAGTATGGCTGTGAGGGGCCATCATGAGCACTTGTCCATCGGGCAGCAGGGAGCAACCTTCTTCTAAGGAAGAAGAGTGGCAGTGATTGCCCTGTCCCAGAGGTGATGCTGTTGCCTTTCCCTCCCTCCTTCCCACTGGGTACTGAGCTGCTGCCTCTTGCATGTTCAGGCAGTACAGTGAGTTTTTGGTATGAAATGGTCAATACCCAGTCCCATTTGCAAATCAGCAACCACAGAACAAGCAGGAACAGGATGTGTAGAACCATCACTTTGTGGTGCACACAACATCCTGAATGAGGCTGTACAAGCACACAGAAATACTCATGGACTGATACAAAGCCTGGGGAGGCACAAACAGGACACACTCTGTTGTTTGAAGATCCAGCTAAAGAACATTATTCAACCATAGTAATGAAACCTCATTAATCTACAACTCTCAGCAGACTGCTCTGCAGAATGTTATTTATATTTAACTCAACACACCCCACAGAATCCCAGCCAGGACATCAGTAGTATTTTAACACATCCCTTACAGATGAAACCTTTCTCTCTCCATTGCCAAAGGTGGGGGCTGGCAGGCACCCAGACTTTTGTTCTTAGAGATGTTACTGTTCTTGCAGACCTAAGGTTAATCTTGCCAAAGGATCATAGAATCATAGAATCAACCAGGTTGGAAGAGACCTCCAAGATCATCCAGTCCAACCTAGCACTCAGCCCTGGTCAATCAACCAGACCACGGCACTAAGTGCCTCATCCAGGCTTTGCTTGAACATCTCCAGAGACGGCAACTCCAGCACCTCCCTGCGCAGCCCATTCCAATGCCAATCACTCTCTCTGCCAACAACTTCTCATAACATCCAGCCTATACCTCCCCTGGCACAACTTGAGACCATGTCACTTTGTTCTGTTGCTGCTTGCCTGGGAGAGGAGACCAACCCCACCTGGCTACAGCCTCCCTTCAGGTAGTTGTAGACAGCAGTGAGGTCACCCCTCATGGATGAGGACGAGGAATTAGGGCGCAGTTGCTCAATATCAGAAAGGCTTCTGCTCGTTCATTGCCCAATATTACAAGGCTGGTTGACTGTCACATGGACACCACCCAGTCTGCTGACTGCAGCACAAAGCTCCAATCTCTTCTGAAAGCTGCTGCACTCTTCTTCTCATTCAGGCTGCGAACTGGGATGGAGTCACAGCAAAAAATGCACACATTAGTGAGCACCCAACCATTAAAAAGGCCACTATTTGGGTTCCAACAAACACCTCACAAATCAGCCAACTTCATAGAATCATAGAATCAACCAGGTTGGAAGAGACCTCCAAGAGCATCCAGTCCAACCTAGGACCCAGCCCTGTCCAATCAACCAGACCACGGCACTAAGTGCCTCATCCAGGCTTTGCTTCAACACCTCCAGGGTTGGTGACTCCACCACCTCTCTGGGCAGCCCATTCCAATGGCAAATCTCTATGACCATTTCAAACCTCAGGAACCCACAGAGCTCAAATGCAAAATCCATGCACTCAAGCTGATGTCAAGGGACATCAGAAATTTTGCCCAGTGTTTTCTTGTAGCTGCTGGTCAGAAATTCTTTGGGACTATCCTCTTTAGTAGTGGTCTAGATCTGTCCCCTCGGAAGATTTGAGTCAACAGTTGTGTGCCAACTATGGAAGTCAGCATTAAATCATAGAATCATAGAATCAACCAGGTTGGAAGAGACCTCCAAGCTCATCCAGTCCAACCTAGCACCCAGCCCTATCCAGTCAACCAGACCATGGCACTAAGTGCCTCATCCAGTCTTCTCTTGAAGACCTCCAGAGACGGTGTCTCCACCACCTCCCCGGGCAGCCCATTCCAATGACAAATCACTCTCTGTGAAGAACTTCCTCCTAAATCATTTCAGGTTAGACTTGAAGACTTAAAGAGAGCATTCAAAGTTACTTTTTCCAAGTGGGTATATATGTTAATTTTTTTATGTGCACTAACAAATTCAATTGTAAAAATCAAATTAAAAAGTAATCTAACCCCAAATCTAAGATACAGCAGCACAAGTTACAAGCATAAGAGAAGAGGAAGTTGTGTCTTCCCTCTCTCAAAGCCACCTTCTGCTGCTGCTGCTTCCTCAGCAGCAACTTTCCCTTGATGCTCACAAACTGCTCCAAACCTCACTTTGTCCTTTGTGAATGATAACACAGCTGCCCTGAGTTGCATGATATTTGTGTGCTTTTGCCTGTTTTCTTTGGGGTACTTAAAGGTTTGATGGCACAAGATGAAAAACTACAGCATGTCCTGCTGTGGGACAAAGGTATGCAGGCAGGTGAGCAACAGAAAAGCTTTATCAACTGGAAGCTGATAAAACTCTTGGTGTAACACACTGAAACTATATTAGTCCCAGATTCAGTTGGCTCCAAAGTAAGAGGAAATCCCATCTATCAATTTTACTTGCATAATGAAGAACAGGATTTGGCTGGGGGATTGGGAAGGAGATTACATCTCATGCAGGTCAAAAGAAAAGCCCCTTTGCCCGGTGCTATGTCCACTCCCAGCACAGCCACTTTCCCATGGAACCAGAAGCAGCTAATGACATCTGGACCTTGCATACTTAAGTGTTCAATTAAGCACATTACTGCAGCTTTCTCAGCACAGAGCCTCAATTTCCAGCTGCAAGTTTGCCTGGATTTTGCAGCAACTGGAAAGTGACCTTTATGTGTCTGAAAACACCGTAGCTGATGCGACACCGCATCGATAGTTCATTCGCAATGTGACATGATGATAAATCCTTCTGCTGCACAAATAAAAATGATAGTGCTGCTTTCCAAAGGGAAATCTCTTTGGGTAGAGTTCTGGATGTGACACAGGGCTGGGCTTCAGAAAAGAGTGGGGGGATGTGAGGGCTACTTTGTTTTGTTGTAGAAGACGGTTTGGTTTCAAGAAAGCAAATCAGAGTTGCAGGGATTTCCAGATTCCAGATTTTCCCAGATCCAGTGAGTGTTATTAACTTTAGCTTTCTAATAATAAAGAAAAGAAGCACTTACTTCCCTTCCAAAGAGTCTGTATGAACAATATATTTCTATTTCTAAGCCATGCAGACCTGAGTTCTTTGAGCTTTCCTTTGAATGTCTGTTATCTCCAGATTCAAAGCAAACTTCATTTAAAACCGGTTGAGCTCAAATCAAAATCACAGAAAGCCATAAACTTCACACGGTACACCTTAAAAACTGTAAATCACTTCTGCCTGGCCCTATCCCAAACCCACAATGGCTTTGACATCCAGCCAGGTGCAATCAAAATAGCTCAGATGCTAGCTGGACCTGTGAAAAAAAAAAAAAAAACCCAAACAAAACAACATGGAGGTTTGATTTTACAACAAAACCCTAAGCAGATGATTTCTGCATGGTTCAAAGGATCACCCTAAAGACATCAGTTGAGCCAGGGCCAGAAAGTAGAGAAAGAGAGCTAGGGGAGAAAATAAAAAAATCAAAACCTGTGCTAATGGGATTTAAATAATCAGCTCAAATTTACACAAGGCCACAAGTAAACACCAGCAGAGCTCGTGAGTGTGATTTGTACTTGTCCTAGCTCCTTTTCCCATTCGGTAACTCACGCAGAAGGCTGCAAAAGCAAGCGGCAGCTTCAAGAGCACAGCAACGAAAAGCACAGTCTTGGATGAAGCACATGCAAATGTAACTGAGCAATTTGCCATGTGCTCCTGTTTATTCACATCAGATGTTTGCTGCTTCTTCAACACAGCAGCAGGACATAAAGACATAAAGATGCTGCTCTGCAGCAACAGCATCTTCTACCCCAGCACCGACAGGCAGTAGGTGACAGCATCTTCTACCCCCGGCACCTAGGAGGTATCATTCTTTGAACCAGCCCTGAATTGCATTCTGCTGTTATGTTCAAACACACGAATACATCTACCAGTAGAAAGGGCAGCATAACACAGCCTGCCAGACAGACAGCACCAAGAAACTCTGCCCAAACAAGACCTTGCACCTCCAGCTTTGCAAACATCTGCTTCATTAAAGCAGAAAGACACTTTCAACCCACAGTAAAAGCTCCTGTCTACAACTTCTACACTGCTGCTCACCAAAGTGTGAAGACATTATAGACTGGTAAGTGCTTTAGCAGACAGTATATCCATCCACTGGAGAGCGAGGTTAAACAAACACAGTAGCCAGAACATTATTGTTGGCTGCTCACTCTAGTTCTCAAACTGCCTGTCTCTAACTTGAACCAGCAAGGTCCACTAAAGCAGAGCTTGCACGTAACTGTGGGCCAAGGCTGGCCACAGATTGCTGCAGCATAGCAAAACAACCCTGTCCAGAAGGATCAGCCACTGATGAGCAGAGCAAAGGTGCCTTTTTGTTGTGCTTTTGGTGTTTGGGTTTTTTACCTTTTGACTGGAGCATGTAATTTAGAAGCATCTGAAATGTGTGTTTACACTTTAGGATGCTCTTAAACATATTTTTATGCTGATATTAGAGGATCCTTGATTATGATATTAGTGGATCCATCTCACTGGATTCAGGGCAGTTGTTTGGCACTCCTGTGAGGCAAAGTGATTGTATCACCCCCATGATATTAGTAGATCCAATTCACTGGATTCAGTGATGCTGGTTGGCACTCCTGTGAGGCAAAGTGATTGTATCATCCCATGATATTAGTGGATCCAATTCACTGGATTCAGTGCTGCTGGTTGGCACTCCTGTGAGGCAAAGTGATTGTATCACCCCATGATATTAGTGGATCCAATTCACTGGATTCAGTGCTGCTGCTTGGCACTCCTGTGAGGCAAAGTGATTGTATCATCCCCTCCTTCCTTCCCAAAGCTGGTCCTATAAATTTGCTTGGGTGAAGAAAGCACACAGCTGGTCAGGGAAAGCCCCAAACCAACAACAGCAAAGCCCTAAAGAACTTCAGTCTGGAGAGGAGTTCTCCATCAGAACACCACACTGGCTGAGGTGGGCAGAGATGCTTAGAAGCACTTGGGCAACATTTCTAATAGGAAGAGAGACAAAGAGGACAAAAAATTAAGTCAGCTATTGAGGAAAAAAAAAAAAACAAACCCCACAATGCTTTGGTTTCCAACACAGTAGGATTAGACCCTAAATATTCCAGTACCTAACCTCAGCTCCCCTGGACTGCTCCAAGTGCAGAGAGAGCACAGAAGCAGCTTCCAGAAGATGTGAGAAGATGCAGGTGCTACTATGAGCACTGAAGGTCGCTTGCTAAGCTCCTCCTGTGGCTGAAGCAAACAGCACTGCAGTGGTTAATGTCAGTCCTGGCCACATGATCACATTAAGGAAAGGTCAAAAGAGTGATTTTTCATTTAGAAACATCTGTGTGTTTAAAGAACAAAACTTTCTCATGTGCAGGGGCTTCCAGTGCATTTGTTTCCACAGTTAGAGTCATGTTTTGCAGCTTTGTTTGGGGTTAGGAGCCATGTAAACATGCTGTGTAAACCACACACAGCCCTCCCCATGCACAGAGCACTTGGGGTGCAAATCTCCCTCTCCCTGGCTCCATTTTCCCCTCCACGCTGCTCAGCTCCCCACACCATGCTCCCAGCCAGCCAGCCAGACACCCAGTTGTTGTCCTTCCCTATATGAAGACATACATATGCCTCTAATCCTAAGGGTATAAGTCTGCTCTGGGCTGTCAACAGGCCTTAATTGGATACATCCAGGGAGATGATACATTGGGAAGAGGCTCTGAATTCAACAGCAAGAGGGAAGGCTGCGGTGGGGCTCCTGGGGAGTGTGGCAGCAGGGGAACAGGGCTGAGCTACCATCTGCTGTCCTGGGGAGCTGACTATGGCTGCACCTTTGCCCATTCAGCTGCCATGTGCTGTCCTGGGGAGCTGACTATGCCTTTCCTTTGCCCATTCAGCTCATCAGCCCCACGCCAGTGTGCACTCAGGGAGTAAGCCCTGCAGTGAGCTTTCCTTAGTACCTGAAGGCATGGCTCATGGTATGCAAATCAGAAGGTTCCTCCTGTTTTCACTGGGCCTTCCCCATTGACACTGTAGGGTAATAAACTCACCACCATGCAAACACCTTCCTCTGAAGGAGTTGGATCACCCAGGGAGAGCCTGTAGAGCAGCAGCCTCTTGCTTCCTGCAGCCCATGCCCATCTCCACCCAAGCAAAAGTTTAGCTGCAGGTGTTTGGGGAAGCCTGTTGCTCTCCCAGGAGATGATTCAGGGCATAGAACAGCTGTCTTATGAGGAAGAGCTGAGAGATCTGGGGCTGTTCAGCTGGACAAAAGAAGGCTGAGAGGGCATCTGATCAATGTTTACAAATACTTTAAGAGTAGGTGTCAGGAAGATTAGGCCAGCTCTTTTCACTGGTGCCCAGTGGTAGGACAAGGGCCAATGGATACAAACACAACCCAGGAAGTTCCACCTCAACATGAGGAAGAATCTTACTTTGATGGAGCTGGAGCTCTGGAGCAGGCTGCCCAGAGAGGTTGTGGAGTCTCCCTCTCTGGAGACTTTCAAAACCCACCTGGTTGCATTCCTGCGTGGCCTGCCCTAGGTGACTCTGCTTTAACAGGGCAGTTGGACTAGATGATCTCCAGAGGTCCCTTCCAGCCCCCACTATGCTGTGATTCTGTGATTCTCTGTGACCTCAGAACAGCCCTGGCTGATCTAATAATCATCAAACTCCTATAAAGCCAAAAGACCACGTGGAGCATTTGGGATTAAAGCCCTCTTATTGGCTAAAAGGAAGCTTGGGGCTCCTTCAGTCTCATTGCCTCTCAGCAGTAGGCTCTGGGAGGATGAACTGGGAGTACAGGGTGTGGAGGAACTCCCTCCCGGCAAGACTCAGCCTTTCTCACCAGAAACAACCACTGGGAAACAGTTAAATTCCCATACAGTGAGATTTTCCTTTGCCAGCAGGTAAGGGTCAGCGTGAGTACAGCACAGTGCCCCAGGAACAGATCTGCTCTGCTATAAGGGCAGATCCATCAGAGATATTTGGATGGAAATTGAGGAGTCACAGAATCAAAGACTGGTAAGGGTTTGGAAGAGATCTCTGGAGATCAACACTGGTCTGGCCACACCTTGAGTACTGTGTCCAGTTCTGGGCTCCTCAGTTCAAGAGAGATGTTGAGAAACTGGAACATGTCCAAAGAAGGGTGACAAAGCTGGTGAGGGGCCTGAACACAAACTCTATGAGGAGAGGCTGAGGGAGCTGGGGATGTGCAGCCTGCAGAAGAGAAGGCACAGGGCAGACCTCATTTATGTCTACAGCTACCTGAAGGGAGGTTGTAGCCAGGTGGGGTTGGTATCTTCTGCCAGGCAACCAGCAACAGAAGAAGGGGACACAGTCTCAAGTTGTGGCAGGGGAGGTCTAGGCTGGATGTTAGGAGGAAGTTGTTGGCAGAGAGAGTGATTGGCATTGGAATGGGCTGCCCAGGGAGGTGGTGGAGTCACCATCCCTGGAGGTGTTGAAGCAAAACCTGGCTGGGGCACTTAGTGCCATGGTCTGGTTGATTGGCTAGGGCTGGGTGCTAGGTTGGACTGGATGAGCTTGGAGGTCTCTTCCAACCTGGTTGATTCTACGATCATCTAGACCAATCCTCAGGGTAAAGCAAGTTTGCCCAGAGCAGGTTGCCCTGTGCTTCAGCTTCTCCTCTCTGGAAAGAGAGCAGCCTTCTCTGAAAGTGATGGTGCAAGTCTTAACTAGCAAAAAAATGGAACAATGCTCAAGGTGCTGAGTGTCAAGAGTTTGTCCCAGTGACCAAACGGCTAAGCAGAACTTGATGTTGTCCTGAACATCAAGGGCTTCTCCCACTGAGCAGACAGACAACAGCACTGATCCTGAAAACAACCATCTGCTGGCACATATTATAGTTTTCAGCTGGCCCCTGAGGTGATGGTGCTAACCTAGACCCAGGGCAAGCTCTTTCTGGCTGCAGAGGGAGCTGAGTCCCCTTACCAAACTGGTGAATCGAGTTGTGCTATCAGACTCACCACGGCAATGACCCCAGAGGAAACAGTGAGCTTCCACCTCTACAGGCAGTATTAGCATGGATTTGGGGTTCCTCAGCAGCTACAGCTCTAACTAAGACAGCACAATTCAGGAGACATCTAGAGCAGCTCGAGAGTATCCAAACAGCTCTCAACTTTGTTTGATTACTTTCCAGAGCAAACACTTATTTGCAGGTGGAAACAGAGTGGTTGACACGAGGCCTTCATGACAGTGGTGAGCAATCCTCATCCTCCAGAAACCATGCCTTTTAGAGACATCTCAAAATGAACACCTTCAAACCCACAGGCATTACGCAACAGAAGGTCTCTCATGGAAATGTGGGCTAAGACTACAGTGCTCTGAACAAGTAGTGCAGACCATCCTGCATTTAAAAGAAAAAAAAAAAAATAAACCAAATCCTTTGTTCCTGGCATGAGAAAGTTTACTTTCAGCTTAAAGAAATGCCCGTGTGGTTTTGGGGATGGCATTCCGTTCTGCTCGGGAACAGCACCCTGCCTGCCTCTCTATCTGTGGCTTTGTAGCTCCATTGCAATCCTGGAGAGCTCTGTTTACATATTTCACATGTTTTCTTGTGCAGAACACGAAACCAAATTACCTAGCAGAGGCCATTAAGCTTCACTCTTGCACCCGTTTCCATCCTCTCCTTTCCAACGCTTGTTTTAATCTACCCAAAATAATCGACTGGGTATTTTGTGCTGCTCTCCATCAGCTGGCACTGCTTCAGGCAGGTTTATTCGCTACTGCACAGGAAAATCACCCCAAAGCTGGTGAAGCCACATGCCAGGGGGGCAGGGAGAAGACGGCCGGGGTGGGATGAGAAACGCCGAGGACCCTTCAGGCACAACAAAGCAGATGTGTGGCTGCGCTTATGCAAAATCGCCCTGCTCTGAATGGAGAGGGACCCAAGACAAACAACCCGGATGGGATGCAGGAGAGCTATCCCACGCTTACGGCTGGACATGCTCTGCATCTAAAGGCTTGTCAGCAGCAAGAGCAGACAGAGAAAGTGGCAGGTTGAGGGGCAAGGGCCGAGGAGGGGGGGTGTCTCCTTTCAGAAGATTGCATGCTAACGAGCACCGCCGCGGTCGTGGGGTCCGGCTTCCCAGCTCGCCAAAGCCGGGGGGCTGGGGGGGAGTGGGTCCCGGTTGTGTTCTGCTGCCGCCTGTAATCTGGGTGGGTGGCTGGGGGTACAGCAGAGCAGACCATAAAATGGGAAGTTACTCCCTAAAGAAGCACATAATCGTTATTATCCAAGACAATATTCCTGTCTTGCCTTTCCTCTTGCCTCTAGCAACAACAAATGGCACGGAATCCTGCTAGCGGTAAACGTCTCCTGGTCCTAGGAAGATGAGACCAATTTCCGGCACCTGAGGATTTTTGGTTTGACCTTCATCTCTGAAAAGGTCAGACTGAACCTCTCTGAGAGTACTGATGGCTGCTTTGCTCTCTGCATCATCCTTTGTTTCTTTTATCTATTTTCTCTACAGTGCACAAAGGGAACACAGTGTACCAGCCCCTGGTACTCCCTGTTCTGTTCCCCTTAGATGACTTGCATATGTGCTCTTCAAAAATCATTCTAAAAACTAAGGGGGGAGGGGAGTGGAAAGGAAAAAATATCCCCTGAGTGTTTGGCAAAATTGCTTGGAATCTCCTCTGACATCTCATTGTGTTCTCTCTGTCCTCCCCTTACACAAATCAGCCAGAGGCTATGACACCAGGCATGGGGTCTGCTAGTTTACTGCAGCCAGGAGCAGAGGAGCACTGGACGCCATGGGGATGGAGGGAGTAGGGCAAGGAATCACTGTCTTTTCTAGCAGAGAGCAGGCAGCAAGGTGATGGGCAGCACTTCCTTTTCTCCAGCCAGCTCTGGATCAACTTCAAGGCTAATGCTCTTTCTCAGCCATCTCTCTGCAACTGATCTTTTTTTAAGCCAGTCTACCTAGAAATCAAATTTCTCATTTGATTTGTGTGTGGGACCTCCCCAGAACATTGCTCTCACTCCTGAACAGGAGCCACGGCACTGATGTTAGCACATATCTTTGCAGCATCACCTTGGTGTGGACCCTTCACATGGGCAACCTCCTCCAAGGAGCCAAAGCAGCAGCGCAAACGTGGGACGAAGGACCAGTGGAGTTCCTTTGGCAACATCCATTTTTGTCAGTAAGACATGTGGGAAAAAAGGGTTTCTAGCTCTTAAAGGACTTGGTGGGACAGTTTTCCAGCTCTTTTGTG
This sequence comes from Pogoniulus pusillus, assembly GCF_015220805.1. Classification (NCBI taxonomy): domain Eukaryota; kingdom Metazoa; phylum Chordata; class Aves; order Piciformes; family Lybiidae; genus Pogoniulus; species Pogoniulus pusillus. The sequence goes on along the minus strand of NC_087298.1, from coordinate 4,493,365 downwards.
CTGGGAACAAACAGCAAATCTGTGCTAGGATAAAGACTGATTAATTCACAAACGGGATGACGTGAGGTGGCTGACAGAGCTAAAATGCAGATTGAATGACCCCAAACCCCTTCCAGGTCTCTGCTTCCAGACAGTGACTCTCAGCAGGCCCTGAACAGTTTTCCATTTATCCAATACATGCATATTTCTCTTTCAAGATGTCCTGAACTTCTTAGGCTTGGGGAGGTCAGGCCTCAATAGTGCCCAGTGCCTGCAATGTCTCTAAAGGATACTGAGGTTTATAATCCTCAAACGGCAGCTTTACCTTTCTGTGCTCCAGATTCCACCTCTATTAAATAGAACAAAGATCAAGCAGTGTGGCCGTGATAAGGCTTAATTAATCCCTCTACATGGAAAAAAAAAACCATGTAAAATATCATCACTTAAGCCAGGGAAGGAGCATTCCAGCCTGAATTTGCCTGACGGTCAGGGCCAGGCTCATGACGCAGCTCTCCAGCCTTCAGGCAAAGCACCAAATTGGCTGCTCTGTAGCATCCGGGGGAAGGCTGAGAGAACAACGAAGGTTTGGACCCTCGTGAACTAACTTTAGACTTGGAGACTCTGTAAGCTAAGGCAAAGGCTTTTGGTGGATCAGCCAGTACTGGAAATCAGCTCAGACATGTACAGCAAACCTCCATTTCTCTTGCGTCAGCCTCTGCACTGTCCAGTTCATCTTTTTCCAGAACTGCTCTCTGATCACTCATGGTTCCTCCATTAATGTTTTTTCTTAGTGGGATTCTGCCCTCATCCTCCAGACATTAGTAGTTCAAAGCCTGGCTCGACTATAAATAACAAAGACATTTGCAAAGCAAATCATCTTATTAAAAATGGGGATTTTTGTATCCCTCCAACCACAACAAAACTCTTACCACTGGAGAGCAACAGGACTTGGCTGTGAATTGGGAAGTTCAAAAAGGGCCACTTGCAGAGCCGACAGACAGACACCCTCCCTCTTCTCAGCAAGATCACCCCAAAGGAAAGGAATGGCTTCTCCATTAAAAGTTGCAGGTTTCCTCTTTTCCCACTCCTGTTCAAGATTACTCTTTGTTGGCTTTGCTGGACCTTTGGGGAATTATCTTCGGCGTTGTATTTATTAGAGGGAATAAAACCACGTGGCAGAGAACTTCATCATCTTTCTCTCCAGTTTTCTAACAGTATTTGCTTACCACTCTTGGAGCCCTTGCTCTACCACATTATTTCTTCTAGTATTCAGGATATTTTTCTGCTCCTGTCTCCTTCTTTTAGTGGGCAGTTTTGGACACACTGTGATTCTAGACCCCTATCTGCTGCTGGTGGAAGAATAGGTTTGTTGCGGTGAGTTTGGATGACTGCAGTTGTAGGAACTGTACTAGGGGCAGGAGGGGGCCTCTGTTTGTGGGAAGTATGTAATAAGAATCCTCTTCCACAACTTCTTACTCCATAGCTGCCCCTGTGGGGTACCCAGAGAAGAACAGGGTGTGTTCAACAGTCTGGGAACAAGAACGAATCTCGGGATGTGTCTGTGCCCAGCAGCCTTGGGAAAGAGTCCCTGACGGTTAACTATGCCCAACTGTGCAGCTTTTTCCATACAGGGGAAAACTGAGCTCAAACAATGGCACAGAGAGAAGAAAAATAAATATCTGTATACATATGTGTGTACAGTTACTTGGTCTAAACTACTTCTGTACTACTGGGAGGAAATGCAATGAAAGACAACTGCTGGGAGACTGGCCCTCTAACTCACCGAGGCACCCATCAGCTTCCAAGGCTTGAGCTGTGATGCAGTAAAAAGGTCAGAAATATGGCACCTAAAGATCTCTTAGTCCCTTTTAATAACTCTCCATTATAAATGCCCAAAGGCAAGTGGCAGATGAAACAGTTTTCCAAGAGCAGGACTGGCACCAACAAGAGGAAAGGAGAAATAGCATCTCCAGCCTCCTGTGGTTGGTCTGCACCTGCCTGCCTCTGCTGCTCTCACCCAAGCCATGGAGCCAGGCCTGTCAGAAGCTTCCTTCAAAGGCATGTCTGTTTAGGAAAGACACTTCAGCAAAGCATCCAAATCCTTCTTGCTGAGTACAACCTGCTCTAGCAGGAGACACTAACATACAACAGCATGGAGTGTGCACTCGCAGCCCACAGGGCCAACCAGATCCTGGGCTGCATCAGAAGTGTGGCCAGCAGGGCCAGGGAGGTGATTCTCCCTCTCTGCTCCACTCTGCTGAGAACCCATCTGGAGTACTGCAACCAGTTCTGGAGCCCTCATTACATGAAGGATGTGCATGTGCTGGAGTGTGTCCAGAGCAGGGCCAGGAGGATGCTCAGAGGGCTGCAGCAGCTCTGCTGTGAGCACAGACTGAAAGAGTTGGGGCTGTGCAGTCTGGAGCAGAGGAGGCTCCCAGAGGACCTTCTTGTGGCCTTCCAGTATCTGGAGGGGGCTACAAAAAACCTGGGGAGGGACTTTTCAGGATATCAGGGAGTGACAGGACTAGGGGGAACGGAGCAAAGCTGGGTAGGTTCAGACTGGAGGTGAGGAGGAAGTTGTTGAGCATGACATTGGTGAAAGCCTGGAATGGGTTGCCCAGGGAGGTGATTGAGGCCTTATCCCTGGAGATGTTTAAGGCCAGGCTGGATGGAACTCTGGCCAGCCTGCTCTAGGGTAGGGTGTCCCTGTCCATGGCAGGGGGCTTAGAACTAGATGATCCCTTGTGGTCCCTTCCAACCCTGACTGATTCTACAACCTACTATGCTCACCCAGTGTAAACAGTGACAAAACAGAATTGGTGTGCAGTGAGAACAGAGAGACTGAGTTGACTAAGACCACTGCAAGACACTGCTTTCTTGAACTCTACAGGACAGTGACCTTTCACAGTGACATAATCCACACTACATGCTCCTGCTTAAGACTCCCCCTGATGCAGCTTCATCAGTGACAACACAGCAGAGATTGTCTGAGTAGACCTGGAGCTGGCTTTTTATACTCATGCCTTGTCAAACCAGGTGTACTTAAGTTGGTGGCAGAAGGCCACATCCTACTTCTTCAAGATGTTGACCCTAGCTGGGTACAACCCAAACAGGGAAATAAGTCTCTGGGGACTTCCAGTACAGGAAAACTTGCAGCCATTCACAGCTAGATCAGCTGAAGCACCCTTTGGCTGTCTGTTAATACTTACTGAATCTGTCCTCCAGCTAGCAGAGATCTGCCCAGTGCTACTGCCTTTTTGTTGTCTTTGCCAGCACACACCAGCTGATGACTTAATGCTGGTATCAATAATCTTTAGCACAAGAAAGGCCCTGAGAAATAAGCAGTGCTGTAGAACCCCCTGCACAACCAGCACATCAGCACCGATAGTATTTCACACACCGTGGGCTGCGAGGAGAGGCTGTTTACAAACCCACGGCAAGGAGCAGCAGGGAGCAGAGCAGCCCAAGAGTGTGCCAAACCCTAACTGCTGAATGCCTCCTGTGGCTGACCACAGGTACTGAGCAGCATCTGCCTGGAGATCTGTGGAGGATGTCAGGTTAGAAATCAAACAGTAAAAACACCCTGCATGGTGCTCACATTTCCGCGCCGCTGCTCTGCTGCTGACTGGTCCTCCTTGGCTCCAAATATGAGCTGTGAGCACTGAGAATATTTCTTAATCACCACTGAAGGGTGGCTGCCAGGAAAGTAGAAGTGGCTGTCTATCAGCCTTGCTTCTGTAGAAAGAAAGACTGCTGAAGGGGGAGGGGGGCGCTGCTTGACCTTTCCATTCTTCAAACGTGTGTCTCTTCGCCAAGACTGCGTCACTCTTTGCAAACATTTTGTTGTTCACAACAAATCTTATGCTGTGAACTTCTTTTCTCCCCCCCCCCCCCCCCTTAGTATGTTGTCATTCAGCAGCCTCATACTAGCAAGGAGCCAGCACATAAGGTCTATCTTAAAGTTTAGAAGGGACATCGAGATGCTTGAGCGTGTCCAGAGAAGGGCGACAAGGCTGGGGAGAGGCCTTGAGCACAGCCCTACGAGGAGAGGCTGAGGGAGCTGGGATTGGTTAGCCTGGAGAAGAGGAGGCTCAGGGGTGACCTTATTGCTGTCTACAACTACCTGAGGGGTGATTGTGGCCAGGAGGAGGTTGCTCTCTTCTCTCAGGTGGCCAGCACCAGAACGAGAGGACACAGCCTCAGGCTGCGCCAGGGGAGATTTAGGCTGGAGGTGAGGAGAAAGTTCTTCCCTGAGAGAGTCATTGGACACTGGAATGGGCTGCCCGGGGAGGTGGTGGAGTCGCCGTCCCTGGAGCTGTTCAAGGCAGGATTGGACGTGGCACTTGGTGCCATGGTCTGGCCTTGGGCACTGTGGTAAAGGGTTGGACTTGATGATCTGTGAGGTCTCTTCCAGCCCTGATGATACTGTGATACTGTGATACTGTGTAAGTATGGCACCTACTTCTAAGGAGCAACCAACTCTGCAGGAGTGGGCAATGTCTTGAGTGAACTCAGCAAATGGGTGTGGGGTGCTTAGTTCCAGGAGTATAATAACGAGAAAATGTTCTCTGGCTCGTGGCTCAAAGAATCACAGAATCATTGAATCATTTTGGTAGGAAGAGATCTTTAAGATCATCAAGTGCAACTGTTAACCCAGCACTGCCAGGTCACCACTAAACCACAGAATCAGTCAAGGCTGGAAGGGACCATAAGGATCATCTACTTCCAACCCCTTTGCATGGGCAGGGACACCTCACACTAGATCAGGCTGTCTAGAGCCTCATCCAGCCTGGCCTTAAACACCTCCAGGGATGGGGCTTCCACCACCTCTTCCAGGGTCTTACCACCCCAACTATGCTCCTCTGCACCACACCTCCACGGCTTTGAAATTCACCCTGCCAGGGATGGGGACTCAACCACTGCCCTGAGCAGACTATCCTAGGGCTTGACAACCCTTTTAGGGAAGAAATTGTTCCTCATGTCCAACCTGACCCTCCCCTGGTGTAACTTGAGGCCATTTCCTCTTATCATAAGCAATCCTCCACCAGCAAACGAGTGCATGCAGGCAGAGATTGCTGAGAAATCCCACAACAACAAACCAAGCTGTGATGCCTACAGATCAGAAACAGCCTAGGCAAAGCTATAACAGTCACACAGAGAAACAGGTGTTGAGACATCTAAGGCTGAGAAACAGTTTAAATCATGAAGGAGATACTTAAAATGCTTTAAAGCACCTGGAAAGGGCTGGGGAAATGGCAAGGAAGGGGGCTGGCTAACAAACAGGCAGCTTATGTATTCTGTATGTTGCTGTGCACTACACTCAAACATATCTTTCATGGCATTCTTGATGAGAAGCCAACGCAAATACCGCTCTGATTAATCAGGAAACTACCCAGCAACAACACGAAAAGTTTGCACAACACCAACAGGCACACAACCTACTCTGAAAGCTATCTGGATGAGGAAAGGTGCTCCTTTCATCAATACAAAAAGCCCCAAAGGCTCAGTGCTTGTGCAGATAATGAAGCCAAACATGTTTACACACCAGTGATCATTACAGGCAGCGATTAGAGGAGATCTTAGGTTAATTTTCATCTCTCTGGCTAACAGACTGATGACCTGCTGCCCCACCTAACCTCTCTGGAGCGACAAGTCAGGTGCTCTCACAAGCCCACGAGGCTCTCTTGTTCTTTGGGAAAACAAAGACTCTCTCAACATATATGATTAAAAAGGTCAATGAACCCCCATGCACTCCAACTGGTGTAATGGGACCAGCTGAGCTAAAGCAAAAATTCCTTTTGCTGGAAGTAAATAGCACACTGTTATCTCCCCAGGGGGCAGGCAATAACAGGAGGCATGCTCCCATTCACTCTGCCAGTGTGTGATATGCTAGTGCCTCTGCCTATAAATAAAACAACCTTTTTTTCCCTCTTTCCCCCCCCCCCCCCCTTTTTTTTTTAAACAAGGCTGTGACAACTTTGTCTCATCTGGGTACAACAAACATGCTGGAGCTGTGGCTACACAGCAGGGTGCTCGGCTGTGTATGTGCCTGGTGGTGTCTGTCCCACCACGGGACCATATGTTACCTACTGCATAGTATGGTTGCCTTCCTACCAGTGCACCAGGAGAAAAGCAGGGCAGCTCTCCACAGCCTTTGCACAGGGACAGAGAGCTGGGGGAGAGGCACACAAAGCAGCACCTGAACTGGAGACAGTGGCCTTGGGACTGTACTTGCACAGGCAGCTGCCATGAGAAAGGACTTACGAAGGCACTGGTAGGGCTCCAGGGGAAAGTTGCTTTTACAGTGTGAAATAATAAATGAGACCATGACAAAAAAGGCAATACTGGGCTCAGGATTCTGTCCTGGTACTGTGCCAGCTGACCATGCTTTGTGCTTTTAATACTGACCTGGTCATTAATTCGTTACAGACTTGTGCAATGTGAACAAGGCCAAGTCTTCTGGACAAAGATGTTTTCTCCTGCAAGCCAACTGGAAGTGCTTAGCCCTTACTATTCATAGAGAAATCTGCTTGCTGTATCTGTGACACAGCATTCCTCCACACTGTCCACTCCAAGCACCTCCCAGACAACCAGGCCAGAAGAACAAGGTAGCTACGTCAAACCATAAGTCCACTTAACCTACTGTTCTGTCTCTAGCCAACAGTGGAACATACAAGGCAGCTCCTCTGCATGATGAGCCTATGACAACCAGTGTGGGCTTTTCTTGGTCAGCTTTCTCTGGGCTGTTCCATGATGGACAGCTCTGCTCTCCAGGTATTTATCTAATGTCTTTTTGAACTCATTTGGATCTAATTCAGGGAGACAAAAGGTAAAGTTATGGTAACAGGAGCTGTTTATGCTACAAAGGAGACATGTGGGAAAGGGGTTAAAGCTGATGAATGACTTTGGGAATGGACAGGACCTTTCTCAGAATAGAACAACAGGCTGCTTTTATGATAGTGGGAGACAGAAAACACAAAACTGTTAAAAAAGAAAGAACACTCTATTGTATTATTCAGCACTGCCCTTCAAAACCCATCCTTACAAGACACCCTATGCTAGCTGCAGAGAGCCTGGATAGCCCTTTAGGTGATGTTAGTCTAGTGTTTCAGTGATAAGAGCTGAGGTAACTCCACAGCTTACTGGATCAAGCAGGCCACAACCTAAACCAGTTTTGGGTTGCATGATAAGAACTGAATTTCAACTTATCTCTAATAATCAGGCTCAGAAAGAGGGAAACTGCTGTCAAGGGCCTTCCTTGGTGAAGCAGCAAGTTAACAGGCAAGAGTAACATGACAAATGAATGCTGACCATCCTGCTATGCTCATGAATGTTGCTCCTGGCTGGACTTCCCAGGACAGGAAAGGCAGTATGCTTTCCTTACCTGGGTTGCTGCTGGCTGACCGATGACCACCCATCCTGGACACTGCTGGTCACTGTGATGCGAGACGGAGACGTTGGAAGCCCACTGATCTAGGAAGCCTTTGGGAGTGTAAACACCACAGTCTTTGATGCTGGTCATTTGCTCAAATTCCTCACAGACTCCGTCACCATCATGGAAATAGCACCTGCTGGGTTCATCTGCCAGGAGAAAGCAGAGAACAGAAATCACAAAGGATTGGCTATGCATATCTGCGATAGAGTTCCTAGGACCTGGTAACATCATAGAATCACAGAATCAACCAGGTTGGAAGAGATCTCCAAGCTCATCCAGTCCAACCTAGCACCCAGCCCTGGCCAGTCAACCAGACCATGGCACCAAGTGCCTCATCCAGGCTTTTCTTGAACACCTCCAGGGATGGTGACTCCACCACCTCCCTGGGCAGCCCATTCCAATGCCAATCACTCTCTCTGGCAACAACTTCCTAACAGCATCCAGCCTATACTTCCCCCAGCACAACTTGAGACTGTGTCCCCTTGTTCTACTGCTGGTTGTCTGGGAGAAGAGACCAACCCCCACCTGGCTACAACCATCAGTGGTCCTGTATCTGCTGGGACAGGACCCTGGGAAGTGAAAGTGTTGTTGGCCAATCCTAAACAATGGCAAAGTGCTTTTAGAAACACCAAGCAACAAAATCGACTTTTGTATTGGGCAATTCCTCCAAGATATTTCCTAACGTGAGGGGTTTCTGTTTATTTTCATCCATCTTCATGTGAAAGGATGGACAGGAGAAAGCAGAGATAGCAAACACACAGAGAGACAATGTGGGTGTTGGCACAAGTCCACCAGCTCGGACAGAGAAACACCAGCAGAAGGTCTGGTCTACAATGTTCCTTTTTGTTTGTTTTCAAAAGATAGCTGAAAAACAACAACAGGCAGCAACTGTGAATGCAGGGACAGCGAGAAGTGCCAAGTTCACAGTTGCAGTGACCAAAGGGCCAAACAGACCTGGATATTCAGAGAGAAGCCACAATAGGCGTAGCGTGAGGGTAAGCTTTGCCACATACACACATGGCTCCAACCAACACCACTCAGATCTGACCTGAAAAGGATCAAAAGCAGCAGAAGACTTTATTATCTGCGCCCATTTATTCCGTGGCTTCACTAATGAGACTGCTAACAAAGATGCCAAATTTTTGAGGTTGTTTCAGTAACACTGGCCCATTAAAAAACTGAACTGAGATCCATCTACTCTTTTCAAACAGACTGCATAGCAATAATGACTTTCAGTCATTAGAGTACTCTGTGAAATGGAAACCTTTGACCTGTTGGTATCCTATTTTGTATTGTATTATCATTGCCAGTCCCCAGAGGTATCCAGTTCTGACAGCCTGTTGTATTTTTGTCTGGCAAATAAGCCTGCTGGAAAAAAAAAAGAGAGAGAGAAGGGAAAAAAAAATATAAGGTAGGAAATTAGCCAGAGCTGCTAGCTGGACTGATGGAAGAGATCCCCAAGGAAAGGTCCTGTCGGTAGCGTTGGACTAACTCGAGTTAGGTGTCAGAAAATCCAGCGGCTGCTCAGTTTTGAGCTATTTCCAAACTACTAAATCCCTTGTTTATTTTACCTCTGAGTTTACACAGTGAAATACCATCAGGAGCCAGAAAAAAAAAGAAAAGAAAAAAAAAATCAGTTTATTGTAATTCAATTATTTAATGACTTTCACTCCTTTTCCCTCCCTTCTTCCCTGAGCAAAATTCCAGGTCCTTAGGAGAATGTGACTTTGAGAGAATGGAGAAGTCTATCAGGGAAGAATGTCATTATGGTTTCATTTCATCACAACCTCTGAGAACTGGGGAGCTGTGTATCTGCTGGGCCACTGCTCCAAGCTGGTGAAAAGAACCAGCATGAATCTGGAAGCTGTTCAGCTGATGAGTGCAGCCCTCTGTCTGAGCAAATATTCCCTAAGTGGCCAAACTTCTTGACCCTTCTTGTCACATCTTAAAATCTTCATATGGCTGGGAGCTACCAAACATATACCACACACTTCGAAGAGCTTGAAGGGAGGAGGGCTTGGGAGGCTGCTCCACAGACAAGAGATGACAATGGCTCCCTGGGGGGAGGGGGTCCCATTACTCCACAATGGGAGGGGGCTTGGTGGATGTGCAGATGGGCCCTAAGACAGCTCAGCAGTGCTGGCCCCATCACCTCACTTCCTTGCCTCCTCCCATGCCTGATTGCACAACAGCCTTAATGCCAGCACCACCAATATCACACAAGGCTATTCCTTATCTGGTACTGACCCATCTGGGAACATGTGCTTGAACTCTACGTCCCCCAGGAGCCCCACTTTGGACATCCCTGTAATATACCTCCTTTCCCTGCAGGATTATTCGTGCTGTCACAGTGCTACACAAGTGTGGTCAGACACTCTGTGTCTGGCCAGCTCAAGGAAAGGGCAGAGTGAGGACTGTGATGGCCACAGAGAGTTGCCTCATCTTCTCCTTCTGCATCTCTTGCTCAGCTCCTTTCTGCTGAACCCAAAACCAGCAGAATGAAGCTAAGCAGCTCACCCACCTCGGAGCACTATGCCCCACTTTGAGTGAGAGCCTCAGCAGAAACCTCTGAGAAATATTCAGCCCTGGAAAGACTGTGGTCAGCAATCAAAAATCCTTAACCCCAAATCCCAAAGAGAGGCAAATGTGTATTTTTGAAAGAAGAGTTTCCTTCTCATTTTATAAAAAAAGGGGCTTAATTCTGGAAAAGTGGGGGGGGGAAGGAAGGAAAATAGCTCCCATATTAAAAAGACCCAACCCCCAGCCTGTGAACATATGCAGAGTCAGATACACAGCTCAAGTGCAACATGGCAACACCCCCACACTGACAGCAGCTCTGACACATAACCTCCTGTGTGCTCTCTTTACACGGCCCCAGTGCAGCCACCCCACTGATGCAGACACACACCCCAGCCCTCACAGCCTAATTTTAGGTGTATGCATTCAGTCAGTGTTCCCCTGGCCTTCCTGGAGCTCTGACTTATGCTCATGACCAGCACTGAAGTAAGCACAACATTTATACAGCCACATCCTCCTGCACTGGCTCCAAATGTTCTCTCCTAATGCAATGATAAATGTAATGGGCTTCTGATAAGATCATGTGTTTGGGATAAAAAAATACTCAAGCTCTACTCCAGTCCAATGACTTAATTCATACTCACATGGATGGGAAGGCAGCCTTTGAATAGCTGAGATCCAGGCCAGTGTGTGATCCTAACAGAGGCTAATTTGTTCCTGATTATGCTTAAGACCCCAATAAATCTGTCTGCTCAGAGTCTGCAAAACCCGAGGGAGGAACCGAATGGAGAGATGGAGATGTCTGAATTAAATGGAGACTGCCTCAGTGATTAACAAAGTCTTACTGAACTGTGCTGTCATGAGCCCTGCTGAGCAGGTCCTGCAGAGTCCCTGCACCCTGCCCTGTGTGGCTTTGCTGCCTGGGTGGAACTGTGCATAAAGGCTGAGAGATCAGGTACCTGCTGGCTGAAAAATGGTGCCAAAAGTGGCTTTGCAACTCTGCTGTTAAGGAAGGTGTGTGAGTCCTGCTATTGCCACAGCACCCTCAAGCATGCAATGCATTGGTGGGAGGGGAAAACCTTTCATGCTTCCTCTTTATGAGTGATGGTAAAGAGAAGGACTTCTTTAAGCTCTTCCCAGATGCTGGTGAAGTGAACTGACAAGAACATCATCTGGAGTAGGTCCAAAGAAGGGCAGGGAAGCTGGTAAAGGGTCCAGAGCACAAGTTTCCTGAGGAGTCACTGAGGAAACTGTGCTTGCTCTGCCTGGAGAAAAGGAGGCTGAGGGCAAACCTGGCTGTCCTGGATTGATTTTATGAATGATTTTAAAGGTCTCTTCTGATCAAAAGCATTCTGTGATTCTATCCTGTGACTCTATGATCAACCTACAGCAGCCAAACATGGTGCATCTTGGAGTGGGCTGCCAGAAACAAGCATAGGCTCTTCCTTCCACAGGTACTGAGCACCAGTTCTGACTCCTGGTTCTTTCATGCTCTTGGGGGGAGCTTGGTAGCTTACAGGCTGAGCTTTACATTTTCATGAGCAAACTGAGGAACAACCAGATTGCTTCATCCTACTTTTACTCTCACAAAATAAAAACTAACAGGCTGCTTCTCTTTCCAGAGTGGTGTGAACCCAGAGTCCTACATGCTCAAAGCTGGACAGGGCAGTGTCAGGAGTGGCACATTTCTAGGAAGCAGTAGCAAACATCTCTATTTCCATAACAGTGCAAAATGAGTTTTCCATCCTCTCTTCAGTTGCTCTGGCATGAAATGCATCCAGGGCCTTGGTAGTAGGAGCTAATTGTCTCCACAGAGGTCTATAGGCTCTCAAGGCCTGGTAAAGGTCATAGTCATGGACTATGCTCATCAATGCTGTGAACTTCTCATTTCAAAGCAGATATGGAAGAAAGGACCATGAAGGAAATCTGATTTGTCCTCAAGAAAAAAAGTGACTTAAAAATCAGTTGCCTGGAAATGGAGAGTACATCTCCAACACTGAAGTGTCTGCAGGCAGAGCACCTGGCAGCAGGTGCTGAAGGATCCTGAGCTCAACTCAGAGAACATCTACTCATTCAGGCAGCCTGAGCTCCTCTTCCCTGACAAAACACAAAAATCTTGGGGCCATGTCAAAGTCCCTTTCTTGCCCTTGCTCTGGGAAGAAGTCTCTGCTTCTGCAAAGATCTCTCTGACATTTGGGTACCCCTGGATGTTCCACAGCTGCTGTCAAGCTGGAGAAGAGGCAGCATTTGTTGGGGGAACAGATAGGCAACACCTAGCAGGCTTATAACTGCAGTTCACAGAATCATAGAATGACAGGGATTGGAAGAGACCTCTGGAGATCATCCAGTCCAACCCCTGCCAAAGCAGGTTCACCTAGGACAGGGGCACACAGGAACTCATCCAGATGGGTTTTGAAAGTCTCTAGAGAAGGAGACTCTACAACCTCTCTGAGCAGCCTTAAAAACTGACTCAAGACTGAGAATGATGTTGGTGTTCTTGTGTGTTGCACCAGAAAATCCATCTCTCCTTGCTTCTTAAGCTGCCTGAGACCAGTGCAAGGTAGCCTCTTGTACTGAAACAAACTTCCTTCTTCTGAGGTTCAGACATGACAGGATGCACAGGGTAAAGCAGAGGATTTGGGGAGTACCTGAGTGCACCTACCAGACCAGCTCTGGATGAGCAGGTAAGTCTCCAGCCCAGGTACCTGTTTGATGCAAGGCTAGAACAACGACAGTGAAATGAACGAACCCTGGTACAGACATGCAGGAGAGACACTTCTCTGTGGCAAGCAGCCTTCCACCTCATTAAAAAACATCAGAGAGATAAAGAGATCCAATTCATGGCAAAGGGCACATCCTCTGACCAGGCTCTTCATGTCTGAGCCACATAGTCAAAAAGTGCTGGGGACAGACACTGGGGACAGCTTCCTGTTTCCAGCTTCCTCACAGTGACTGGCATCAGCATAGTCTTCTTTTCTGCAATAACTACTACTATTTTTCAAAGGCTAGAAAAAAAAAAAAGAGTATTTTTAAGCTCAGCTGTTTACTTAGGGATGTTTCCAACTATAACAAGCTTCATGTCACTTAACTCTGTGTCCAAGATAAAAAAAAATACAGAGGAAAACAAAAAGGGGAGGAGGGGGACACAAAAAATGCAGAAGCATTGGTTTGTAGGTACAAATTCTTGGAACAGAGAAAGTTTCACGTTTGAACTCCTGAACAGGCTGTCCAAAGGTGTGCAGAAACAGCAAGGGCAAACTCACAGGCTCACCAAAGTCAGCAGCTTCTGCAGAAGCTGGATTTTACCACCATGTCACTTGATCAGCATCTCTAGCACTGGTGTTTCTGTTTGCACAGGAGAGGAAACTTCTCCAGAGGTTCCTATCCCAAAAGGAGAAATGATTGCACTGCAGATCATAGGGACCCAGCAGCTGAGCAATCACAGGACCTACTCCATTTATTCCTATGGGAGTTTCACCTTTGGCTTCAGTGGGGAAGGAGTGAATAACATGGCCTGCTTCCAGGATATCTGCTAATCTCTTCTTTAATACTGAAGAAGCCAGAGGCAGAGATATTTCCTGCTACGGTAAAAGATTTGAGAGTTATTTTCCTTCCTGGATGTTCCTATTTGAAAAGAGGAAAACCATTAGGGAGAGCTGGGGGCAGACCTTTCCCAGTGAAGTTGCATATCAATAAACTGTGACATTTTCCTCCAATGAAATAAACCAGACACCTTGGAAACGAAGGCAACGCAGTGTTGCAATCTGCTGTGCAACATCCAGGGGCCTTGCAGGAGGCTTTTTTTCCCTGCAATATGACAATGGTGTCTGAGCATCTCCTGACCCCAGCGGGCAGGCATCGTGCATCTGTGGAGCACTGCTCCCTGGAAATTGGGCTGCATCATGGAAATGCATTCCTGGGCTGGTCCTTTGTCTGGCGTGGCTCAGCTCATCGCTCCGATCCAGCGGCTGGAGCACAGTAATTATGCAATTGATCTGTGTGCTGCAGACAGATACAATTACAACTCCCTCCCAGAGCCCAGCACTGAAATTTGATATTTCACCTCCAAGAACGTGAGCCTTTGTCACTTCAGCAAAAGGATATTTTCCATCACTGGCAGTGTTAGTAGGACCTTATCTGCTCTGCAGCTAGCCAACAGGAGCCAAGGTGGCCTTCCTCCAACCCTGGGCAGCCAGCATGTTCTAAAAGCACTGCTACATGCATGCTCTTCTCACCTAACCTTCTTTCTCTTGCCTGGGTGGTTGAGTAAATCACAAAAGTGGTGCTGGGAATATTCTGATATCTCCTCAGAGTTACACAGATTGATCAGTTAAGTTTGGAGAGTATTTGAAGGAAATGTTGAGGTCTCTGTCACTCAGGGCAGCAATGCTGTGGCTACAGGAAGACTGGAGAGTGGGGCCCTTCCCAACACCTTCCCAGGCCCACTTGCTTGGGCAGCTGGGAAGGAGCCCTGGAGAAAAAAAACACCAGTGGTTCACCAAGGAACACAAGCTCTTGTTTGTGGATGTGCTTTCATGCTATTGCAAAGGAAGGTCTTCTGCTCAGCATCATCCTCTAAACACAGCAAGTTGCTGTTGAGTCACAGAGGATGCTCTAAGGAAGGATGTATGGCCAGCCATGGAAGCCTCTCTGATCCACAAAGAGTAATGTGTGAGGGTGTAATAAGCAAGGCAGTAATTCTTCTGCTGGGCTCTCATCGTAGCTGTGTCCTAAAAACCAAAGCTGGATTGGGCTGGGCTGGAATCACTGGCCTAGGGAAAAATGCAGGCAAATACCACTACAGCCCACATTCTCCCCCACAATAAAGCATCTGTCCTTTGTATTTTGCTGCCTGAGATGCCTGCTCTCTCTGCTCTGTGGCTCAGCTGGCTCTGCTAAGATTGCACTATTAATGATGACAGTCTGAAAATCACTTTAAGAGACTTCATGACGATGTTGTGATTACTGACTTGCCAAATGGGTGCTTAGACATTTTAGAACATGTAGCCACATTCCCATGAGCTGCAGGAAACAGTCAGCTTCAAAGTATTTGCCTTAAGCTGAAGGATTCACACAAACAACATCTGAATAGCCTCGGTCAGTAAACTCATTGCCATTTGCTATGAAATTCTGCTATAGAACTTCAGCTTCTTTATCAACAGCAATACTCTTTCCCAAGCTCCTTGGTCAATGCTTTAGTCTTATTGATGCCCTGTGAGATGCTGAGTTTCTCTTGCAAGGTGGCTTGGTTTCTCCCATGCTGTTGTTCTACTGAAAGCCCTCGGCAGGGTCAGCCAAGACCCTATTTAACGTTGGTGAAAGGCGGCGAAATCGCCATTCGCTGCTGCGTGGGGCCACGGTTTGGGCAGTCAAAGCCCCATCCCTGGGCAGGGGTATGAGGGAGGGAGGGGGTGAGGATGGGAGCCAGGCATGCTCTCAAAGCATGCCCACAATGAATATGGATGGTCATCCATCAATTTATTTTAAGCACATTACTCCTCTGTCAGAAAGGGAGGGGGGAGAGGGAAGGAAAGAAGAAAGAAAGGAAAGAAAAGACATATAAAATTAGGTTTGTGTCACTCATTTAACACTGCAATTTCCCCAGAGGATTATGCACCAAACAGAGATAGCAAGCTCATGAATATTAATCATTTCCCTGAATGCAATGCAGCCCACCAAACAATAAGATTAGGGGAAAGTGCTATGCTTAATTTATGGATAATGGGAGAGGTAAAGGATAGAGCTCCCACAAAGGTAAGGCTCACAGCTGGAGGGAGAGGCCTCTGAGGAGGAGAAGGACTGATCCAGATTTCTGAGGCAGCAAAAAAAAACATTTGAGGCCAAGCAGGAGCCAAAGAAAAGGTGTTTAAGGATCACAGTCAAATTAAAATCAAACTTCTCCCCGAGCAACCACTGGCAACTAATGCTTCAAGCATGCTGGCAACGTGGTGAGCTCAAGAGCTAGACACATTTATTTTCTCTGCTCCTCTCCCCTGTGCCTTTGCTTTGTATTTTACATCCCTGAGGCCTTGATCCAACAAACCACGTTGGGCAGACCAAGTGTCTTCACCGGTCCTTCAGTGGGACACTCATATGGGGAAGGCAACAGAAATGATGCTCTGTTTTGCTGTAAAGAGGCTTTAGTAAAGGGTCCCTTGTAAGCAGAGAAGGTGTAGCAATAACATCAATAAAATGTGACTGAAAGCCCCATAAATTACCAGGCAAACTTAGGAGTTGATAAAACCAGAGTCACAGAATGGCTTGGGTTGGATGGGACCTTTTAAGATCCAACCCCCTGCAGTGAACAAGGACATCTGCAACTCAAGCAGATTGCTGACCTTGAATCTTACCAGGGATGGGGCCTTTGACAATGCTTTGGGCAACCTGAGGCAGTGTCTCACTATTTTGAGTGCATAAAACTTCCTCCTTCTATCTAGTCTAAGTTCTGAAGCTTCTTACCAGCTGCGATTCAATGTGTCTATCAGTCTTCACTCATCTCTTTTCATATTGCTTTCTCTCCCCCTCCCTTCCTTTTTATTGATCTCTGCATCTTTTTTATTATATCCTTCTCTTTCTTCAGCACTGGTGAGCTAAATCAATGCATAATGCACATCACACTCAACAAAAGGAATGCAAATGAAAGCGGCTCTCCTTTTCACATCTATCTAGATGCATGTGTGCAGAGGCGGTGTGGGGGAGAGTGCACACCAAGGACAAGGTGCTCAGCTGCTTGTTAGACACCCATTTCTCAACTCTCTGGTGGGAATGGACCAAGTGCTAGAAAGCTCTGGATTCCCACAACTGCAGATCATAACTCTCACAACTGGGGTCTGTTTTACACAGCACACATTGGCTTCAACTTGGCTGGGATCCGCAGTAAGCACCACAATCAGTTATCCTGGAAGTAATCAAGAGCAAGGTGAAAGCAAAGCAGCCAAGAGGCAGGAGAAGGGTGCAGCAGCCACAGTGGACAAGACTGTGATCTGTTTCTCTCCTACAAAGCACGTGGCAAAGTGGAGCTTCCCCTGTGGGATCAAATTCTGGGCAGAGAAGGTGAAATGTGCAAAATACACCACGCAAAGCGGAGGGGGGGGAAACAAGTAGAGACAAAAACAATTCAGGATGGGGAAGGGTAAGCGTACTGCAGAACTCAAAAGGAGGAGTGCTGCCAGATGCTTCCATTAATTAATTAATTAATCTCACTGTCACTCTTCAGCATGTTGCAGGAAGAAAACGCTATTAATCTTATCTGGTTTCTGTTGCCCAGCTTTGTGCTCAGAGAAGGCCAGGACAGCCTGACAGTGAGACCACACAGTCTTCTTCCCTGCCTCCCCCTTCCTTCCCCCGCAGCCCCTCCTCCCATGGCAGAGCAGATTGATCCACTGTTATCTGATTAGAGAGGAAAGGAGGAGGGAAAACAAAACCAAGAAAAAGAAAAAAAGCAGAAAGTTTAATTTTATTACAGGCACTAGCACAAAGTGTCTGGAGAGCCTTCTGCCATTGATTCGAGGGAGGCTGGACCAGTTAAAGCAAGAGCACAAACTTTGTGATCCTAAAAGGCAAAAGGAGCCGGAGAGGCAGAGGGACACCTGCGAACAGGCTGCCTCCATCCTTGGAGATATGCAGAACGCAGCTGGACATAACTCTGAGCAATGTGCTCCAACTTAGAAGCTGGATCTAACTTTGAAGTTGGCCCTCCTTGGACTACAGACCTCAAGAGAGTCCTTCCAACCTAAATTATTCTGTGATTCATAGCTCTAAATCGAAAGCTTGATGGTGTTTGCAGGCTCTGTTGTATTTCTCCTCTACCAAGCAAAGTGACTTGCACAGTCTGTGCTCTGAAGGAAGACGCAGGCTTGGGCTTTGCTATCAAACCTCCTGCTATGGAACCCCACCCCCGACGATTCCCCTTCAGCCCTTCCTTTGCAAACAACACGTTCAGCGATTGTTTTCAGCTATGTGGGACCCAATCCTGCAGACAGTTTGTGACAAGCATTGCATTCACTGCTGTGGTTAGATTTGCTGAAATCTAAAGAATGCCTTGTGGTAGTTCAGAAACATGCCTGGAAGGAAGCATTTGCAAGATCAAACCCTGAGGCCCCCAATTCAGCAAAGCTTCTGAACATGTGTTTGAGGCTCACGAAATTCTTTGGTGAAGGGGAGTGATTCCCAGGGCTCTAAAGAGCTACATAATACAACAAGAACATCACTGCAAAAATAACACTGTCTGCAATAATTACTTGCTGTCCTACAGGATTCTAACATGTGTTAGCCTTGTAAACATGGACATAAAGTACACTGATTTCTCTGTGCTCCTCAAACACTCTGCATTTTCCAAGCAAACAACTCACCAGCCTCAAAGAAGACTTTAGTTTGGCTGCAGGCAGAGGATCTGGTCTGATACTGCTAGATCGTGGAGAATGCTAAATTACTGCTGTCTTTAATTATTATTTACTAGGAAATGTGCACAGCCACTAGCTTCCCCAACACTTCTATGTGTCCTGGTGAGATTTTAATGCTTGTTATGTTAGAACACAAATCAGCACTGCTCCTTTGTCTGAAAGATTAGCCAGCAGTTTCTCTCTAGCTTTTGATGTCCTCGGTGGTGGTCCAGAAACTATGAAAGTCAACAGGACCAGTTTCAAAGGCATTACTTCCTCAGAACCTTTGGAATCATAGACTCAGTCAGGGCTGGAAGGGACCACAAGGATCATCTAGTTCCAACCCCCCTGCCATGGGCAGGGGCACCTCACACTAGATCAGGCTGGCCAGAGCCTCATCCAGCCTGGCCTTAAACACTTCCAGGCATGGGGCTTCCAACACCTCCCTGAATAACCCATTCCAGAGTCTCACCACCCTCATGGGAAAGAACTTCTTCCTAACATCCAGTCTGAATCTACCCATTTCTAGCTTTGTTCCTTTCCCCTTACTCCTATCCCTTTCCCAGGGACCTGAAGGCAGCATTGGCCCCAAACCAGCAGCAGCTGGTCTACCCTCACAGACCCTGAGTGCACTCTGAGGCCATCATGACCACAGCAGTTGCACCACCACAACTGTAAAGCCACCCGAGGGGACCTTTGCAAGGTCTGTGTCCCTGCACCTTTCTACCCATTCAGCTGATCTGATGCACCTAAGCCAGTTCCCGTATTTGCTGTTCCACAAACAGTTTGACTGTCTTTGCTTTTGTGGTCCATGACCTGTGCTCAACATAACCTTGCAGAGCCCATGACAAACAAACTTTTAACCTCTGGAATTCCCCTTCCCTTTTCACCACATGCAAATCTGAGAAATCACTTCCTCTGCAGAGGAGTCTGTGGGTATGTTTCAGTTGCTTTGTTTTCTAATCATGTTGCTGTCAGACTGGTTTCTTTCCACACTTTTAACCTGTTGCTGGTCCCAGAGGCGAATGTGTGTGTAGGCATAAAGCAGGCTCCTGTACCCACCTGGTAGGACATCACTGTATGGCCCAAGACCTGGAATACCTCACACTTACTGCTGTCCAGGGATTTGCTTAGAGCATGATGCAGCTCCTGCACAGGCCACACAACTTGGTTTTCTTGAGAACCAGTGAAGACAGACAGAGGAGAATGTGGGTCATGTCTTAATGCGCAGCTAAGATGTGGTTAAAGGACAGGTCTGGACCAAGGAGCTCAGCTCTCCACTAAGCAGGGCAATACAGATGCAACCACATGGGTCCAACCTAAACCTTAGCTGAAAGCAGCCTTGCACTGTATCTGACTTTTGAAGAACCCAAAAACAATTGCATAAGTGTTTATCTCACTTTCCAAATATTATGACTAATATCTTTCAGTGCTTGAGGCTCAAGTGCAGCAAGTTACTTGAAAGACAAACCTAACTTCAAGACCACCAATAGTCACAATTTGCCTCCACCATAAATACTCTTCAATACAGCAACTTATGTATGCAAATATGGAAACAAGCACAGCACCAAATGAGGCCTCAAGCTGCAAAGCATGGGGTGCTGAAGTAAAAATGTAATTGCTAGGATGAGACAAGTAGTCCCCAGCTTGTCACCCAAGAGAAACATGGTGCCTGTGAGGTCCTTCATACCTTGCTCCAAGCACAAAACATAAGGTCAAAAAGAGCAGATTTCAGTCTTGCCAACATCCCCCTAGGCCTAATGCCCTCAGCTGAAGGCATGGAATCACTAGATGGACTCACAGAGTATTTGCTTGGTCAGTCCAGATAAGCAATCTCATAAAATCTCTTGAGGAAAAGCTGCTCCTATATAAACATTAACTCTGGTTTCAGAAGCTCTGCTGGTTGCATCCTTCCCCAGATCTCCTGAGCCCTGTCTGGGAAGTGCAATCCCACAACTGGGCTACCCCACAGAGGGTGCCACGTAAATTGGTCTCCACTTCCCTTCTCTGTCCCCAGCATTCCTAGAGACTTTAATAAATATGTAAAGCTGGCAACTGCAGCCCTGCTATCCCCGATAGCTCGAGCATCTTCCGGCCATTGTGCTTACAGGTTTTGCTAATCAGAGCAAACCAGGCTTGCAAATGAAATCTGATTAAGTAGTTTTCACCTCTGAAAAAGGGGATTAGCTAGACCTTTGATCCTCAGATATTGATTTGCAACTCAAAGGAGGTGTGACCTCAGCTGGACTTGCCTCTGGTCTCACTCCCTTCCCCTTTCACTCCTCCTCCTGTTTACCAGGAAAAAAAAAAAATCAGTTCATGTCTTCTCACGTAGCCAGATCTAAAGCCTATTGAATCCAGTGGAAAGCCACCCACTGACTTCAATGGGCTTTGGAGCAGCCCCACAATGGCTGACTTAGCCCTAAGTCCCAGACTGTTTCAAAGCCAGCAGAACCAATTTCCCATCAAAATGACCAGAAGCTGGGAAGATATGTTCGCCTTTCAAACATACAAATCCCACTTTTTTTCCCCCTCTTCCATGACAACTCTTCAGCTGGAAATGTTGGGAATAACTGCTGATTTTTTGGTTGCATTCCGTGCCGAGTTGTTGCCCACCGCGAGTGGAAGGGCTCTGAGCCAGACTTACCGATGCAATTAAAGGACAACTCTTGGAGGCAGAACAGGGAGCAGCCATCGCCATTCATCTTGTTCATGTCATCACATTCTTCCCCCAGGTCTCTGCAGGCAGGGCACACATATGCAAGAGTCAGATGGCAAATGGCATCATCCCGACGATTGCTGCCACCCCTCTGTAGAACCCCAAAGCCCTGGAATCCAACTCAGCATGCTGCTTGTTTCAGGCCAACCCTTAAAATATCTCTTCCCTTCTCCTCCAGCCCTAACTTTCATCATTCCTGGCTCACAGGCTTGCCTGGCTACTTCTCTCCTGCACATGTGGATACCACTTGCTGTTCTCTGATGAGAATATGAGCAACTTCCTTCATGGCTGGTGTGGCTGCGGCTCAGCAGGTGGGGAAAAAGAGAACAAGCATCTCTGAAACTCTTTGTATTAAATCTGGAAGGGCCAGACAGTGACCCCAGCTTGGGAATAACAAGGCAGAAAGCCTGGTGCTGGGCTATTCCAGGTGAAGCACTCGGAGGAGAGCAGCAGGTGGTGTCAGGGATAGGATCCTGCCTTGAGCCAGCCCACATGGTTGCAGCAGCGTGTAGGGAGAAGAGTGTGAACCAGATGAGAAAGGGGCTGCTACAGCTGCAAGTGGGGCCACAACCAACCAAGCTGTGACACAGTCTGGTTCCTGCTCACTCCTGAGGCAGCTCAGCTATTGTTCAATGCTTGCTGCAAAGCCACAAGTGATGCTTGAGGAATGTGCAAACATAACAGTAGGAAAACAAGTTATGGAAAGCAAAATGAATACATCTTTCTGCACTTCTCTCTCCAAGACTGCCCTGGACTCCTACGCTGTTTGATTGGTCTCTTTGATTTCCCTGCCTGTTGGGCCTCATCCTGCAAATACTTGCTGCCAGGTGTATCATCTGATGGACCTGTACTATGTGATTGCTGATCAGCACTACTTGAAGAAAATAATACTGGCTGGATTAAGCACTTGCTTGTTACTCCCATCATTTAAATAGCTAAATTACCTAATGCCAGGAAGCTGTGAAGCAGGTGGCCTTAAGGGCCAACAGAGTAGAAGAGCAAATCCTAACATTGTTCATATTTTCAGTGGCCTGGAGACTGGCAGCCAGTGAGAAGGAGCAACTGGCTGGAGACAGGCAATTCGCAGCACTCTCCCCAAGAGGCCATATCTGCCACCCCCAAATGCATCCCAGCCTCCTAAAGAAGAAGTTGCACCAGAAATCTGTCCCACCATACAGCAGGGACTTTACCCTGCCCACCAGCTGCCAGGCACACAGGGCTTCCTGTGTAAGCACAGCACCAAAGGCTGTGAGAACTCCTCCAGTGCTGACTTCAGCTCTGTGTAGGAAATCTCATGTGCATGTATAAAGAGATGGACACACAAACAAACAGCACAAACAGCATATGGCACACTTGGGTATCGATCCTGCTGTCTGGACTCCATTATCTGCATCTCTGTCTGTATCTGCTGGTGCCAGGATGGTAGAGCCTAAGTTCCAATTAAATGTCATCATCCTGGTAATCATCAAGCACATGAGTCATTATCTACAGATGAGAGCCAGCCTAAACTGAGGAGACATCAGAGGTCATCAATTCCTTTCTAGTCTCGGATTCTGGCCGAGGAGATGCTCCCAGGTTTCTCTGACTGTTTGCTCCAAACTTACACTTGGATAATCCCATCTCCACAGTATCCACTCCCAGAGACGTAGACAAGCGCAGGGGAAGGCTCACTCTCCTCCAGCCCAGAAACAACCACCACCTGGTAGGTGTACGTGGTCCTGTTGCTCAGCTCCCTGCAAGGCAGGAGGACATGTTAAGGTATCAGCACAACATAGGCAGTAGCAAAGGGCAGAGAAGGAGGCACTGAAATGGAAGTTGGCTGCCAAAAAATCAAGCTGTATTTCAATCAGATCCACAGCACATTCCTATCCCATTGTGACAGGATTCAGTATTGGGTGAGTGTCTTCTTGTGAGCACAATCAGAGCTGCCTGTGTCCATGCACATCTCTGCAATCAGTGCTGCTCCTGACTATTCAGTAGATGAACTCTGCGGTTGTGTGTGTGTGCTGCTGCCTACATCTACCCCTGCTGCAGAGCTGGCAATGCACTGACACCATGCCAGGGTATCAGCTCTCACCATGTGCAGGGGAACAGTAAGAGTGGTACTGACAGCTGACAGCACTGCAGCATCTGAGAAACCAGCCCTGCGTTTCACTGTGCTTAGCACTCTGCCCCTGTCTCTCTCTGGCAGGGACAGTGTCACCTGCAGGTCTGTGGCTCAGTGTCTTCAGGGAGCTTAAAGTCTCCTGCAAACACTCATTATGTCCTCAGCAGCCCTGAGCTCAATCCAACTGCAGCTGGGGCCAGTGGGAATTTCTTATTGATTGAAGACAGAATTGGACTGGGGATGTTTCAGAGACAGATAAATAAGTTGTCTCCTTTGCATACAGGTATTAAACCAACAGAGTTAAAAGGGAAAGCACAAAAAATAGGATCCACAACATTGCATCATGGTATTAGCATGGAAATGGAACCACAGAATCATAGAACTGTTGAGGTTGGAAGAGATCTTCGAGGTCATCACATCCAACTACTCACCTAGAGCTCACACACAGAGTCATGGGAAGACATAGCAAACTTCTAAATATTTATGCAGTCATAATTACTTAAACTCTGTGCAATTGCATAGAATCATAGAATCAACCAGGTTGCATGAGATCTCCAAGCTCATCCAGTCCAACCCATCCCCCATCCCTGTCCAATCAACTAGACCATGGCACTAAGTGCCTCAGCCAGGCTTTGCTTAAACACTTCCAGGGATGATGACTCCACCACCTCCCTGGGCAGCCCATTCCAATGCCAATCACTCTCTCTGACAACAACTTCCTCCTAACATCCAGCCTATACTTTCCCCAGCACAACTTGAGACTGTGTCCCCTTGTTCTGTTGCTGGTTGCCTGGCAGCAGAGCCCAACCCCACCTGGCTACAGCCTCCCTTCAGGTAGCTGCAGACAGCAATGAGGTCTACCCTGAGCCTCCTCTTCTGCAGGCTGCACACCCCCAGCTCCCTCTGCCTCTCCTCACAGGGCTGTGCTCCAGGCCCCTCACCAGCTTTGTTACTCTTCTCTGGACACGTTCCAGTATCTTAACATCTCTCTTGAATTGCGTAGCCCAGAACTGGACACAGTACTCAAGATGTGGCCTCAAGAATAACCTCCCTTGTCCTACTGGCCACATTGTTACTGATACAGGCCAGGATGCCATTCACTTGGCCTTGTTCAATCTCATCCCATTGGCCTCTGCCCACCCATCCAGCCTGGCAAGGTCCTTCTGCAGAGCTCTCCTACCCTCCAAAAGATCCACACCTGCTCCTAGCTTGGTGTCATCTGCAATCTTACTGATGCTGGATTCAATCCCCTGGTCCAGATCATCAGTAAAGATACTGAACAGGACCAGTTATTGATATTGTAGACCAGGAATTTTCTTTTCTTTATATATACATATACAATACAGAAATATTAAAGAGCTTAATATAAATGTTTAGCTCTTTTACAGGGTGTTTTACATTATCAGAGTTCAAAGTGTTCTAAGGAGAGGCTCATTTCCATCATTCCTCATTGTACCTACTTGTAAAGCCACAGAGCGGCAAAGGCAAAGTGATTTGCTTGAAGTCATCAATCAGGGTAATTGCAGAGCCCAGGACACAACCCAGCTCTTCCCTAACTCGAGCCAGTCTTCTGCTTACTCATTCATATTGCTCCAATTACTGACAGTAATACACGTGTCTGTCAGTGATGGGAACTCAGTCAAAACACAGGTATTGATGAAGTGTGTACTACAGTGAGATATGCCTACTACACAGAGCAGCAAAGCCACCACAGCAGATATCAGTGGGCTGCAGTCACTGAAATCTCCAACCTTGTGAAGTAACTATTGCCTCACAACATCCATTAAATTAACAACCACGACTTCAGCTCCAACATCACACTTTCTATTTCACAACAAGGCTGTTTCTCATGAATATTCCACCTGCATAATAGCTGTCACTGAAAGAACTGCATGGGAAGAGCACTGGGATTTGGGTCTTTGTTATCACACTGGAAACAGGAGCAGAACTTTTTACAAGGGTTTGTAGTAATAGGATGAGAGGCAATGGATTGAATCTTGAGGAGGGGAGACTTAGACTGGATATTAGGAAGCAAATCTTTGCAGTAAGAGTGGTGAGACACTGCCCAGGGAGGTTATGGATGGTCTCTCCCTGAAGGTGTTCAATGCCAGGTTGGATGGGGCCTTGAGCAACCTGATCTAGTGGAAGGTGTCTCTGCCAATGGCAGGGGTGCTGGAATTGGATATTTAATATCCTCTCCAATCCAAACCACTCTATGAATCTATTAATGAAAGCAAAACACAACTGCTTCTCCAGCTGACTCCAGCCACCAATAGTCTGTAGCTCCTATTAGATAAGCTGGAGGATTCAGGCAGCACAAACTGTTCTAATTCACCTACAGACTGGGCAGACAGCTACTCACTGGGCAGACAGCTACTCACTGGGCAGACAGCTACTCAGATACTGGTGTGAGCGCTTCTTTGAAGCGAAAAATCACAGAACAGAATCACAGAATCACTTGGGTTGGAAAAGACCTTTAAGATCATTGAGCCCAACCATTATCTAACTACTAAAAATGTCAAACTTCTGACACTGGGACCTGCTTAAAGCAACTGTTTTGAAGAAAAAGAGAGAGAGAGAGAGAGGGAGAGAGAGAGGGAGAGAGAGAGGGAGAGAGAGAGGGAGAGAGAGAGAGGGAGAGGGAGAGAGAGAGGGAGAGAGAGAGGGAGAGAGAGAGGGAGAGAGAGAGGGAGAGAGAGAGGGAGAGAGAGAGGGAGAGAGAGAGGGAGAGAGAGAGGGAAAGAAAGAAAGAAAGAAAGAAAGAAAGAAAGAAAGAAAGAAAGAAAGAAAGAAAGAAAGAAAGAAAGAAAGAAAGAAAGAAAGAAAGAAAGAAAGAAAGAAAGAAAGAAAGAAAGAAAGAAAGAAAGAAAGAAAGAAAGAGAAAAAAAGAGAGAGAGAGAAAAAAAAGAGAGAGAAAGGGAGGAAGGAAGGGAGCGAGGAAGGGAGGGAAGAGAGAAAGAGAGAAAGAAAAAGACAGAGGGAAAGAGAGAAAGAGAGAAAGAGAGAGAAAAAGAGAGAAATAGAGAAAGAGAGAAAGAGAGAGAGGAAGAGAGAAAGAAAAAGACAGAGGGAAAGAGAGAAAGAGAGAAAGAAAAAGAGAGAAATAGAGAAAGAGAGAAAGAAAGGGAAGAGAGAAAAGGAAGAGAGAAAGAAAGAGAGAAAGAAAGAGAGAAAGAAAGAGAGAAAGAAAGAGAGAAAGAAAGAGAGAAAGAAAGAGAGAAAGAAAGAGAGAAAGAAAGAGAGAAAGACAGAGAGAAAGAAAGATAGATAGAAATAAGGAAGGAAGTAAGGAAGGAATGAAGGAATGAAGGAAGGAAGGAAGTAAGGAAGGAAGGAAGGAAGGAAGGAAGGAAGGAAGGAAGGAAGGAAGGAAAAGAGAGAAAGAGAGAGAAAGAGAGAAAGAGAGAGAGAGAGAGAGAGAGAGGGAAGAGGGAGAGGAGTAAAATTGCAGAGATTAAGTGCAGTGGCCAAACACACACTGGTGTATAATGCTAAAGGTTTCCTCTAGATTTCACTCCCAGATAAATCCACTTATTAGGATGGGGAGTTTCTGCTGCAGCCTAATGAACTGAAAGCAGGGGCAAGCTTTGGTTATTGAGGAGCAGTTATTTCTCAAGTCCTTTCTCCAAACCATTCGTAAAATATTTAAGATTAACAAACATACTTGCAGAAATGTGGATTTTGTCACTGGGGATCTGCTAACCACAAGAAAGGTTCAATTCTTAGAAACGACTGTTAACAAATGAGCAGTCTGAGCAGCTGTAGCAGCTACAAAACAACCGAATCCACGCTGCTTTCAGATGCTCTGAGAGCGCAGGGCTGGAGTACGAACCGGGAGCTTTCAGATGCTGATTTCCTCTGGTGCCCAGAGGGGATGGGCAGGCATTGGGCTAACAGCAGCATGTGTGTCCCTGAGCGTGTTTCAGCGGGTGGGAGTGTTTGTGTGTCCCTGTGTGTACATGTAAGCAAGTGGGCAACAGGAGAAGTTCACATCTGTTCATGTGCAGGGTGGGAAACTGGCAGAACATAATGGGAGAAGACACAGAACTAAATACAGCCGGGGGGGAATACAGTGTTTATGAATTGTTAGGTGACTGAAGATGAAGGTGTATGAGAGCCAGCAAGACAGAAAACTGGAAATGGAAGTTATTGGGAGGGGAGAAGTCTGGCATAGTTGAGTGTATGGATGGTGGAGCACAGAATCACAGAATGGCAGGGGGTTAGAAGGGATCATCGAGTCCAACTGCCCTGCTAAAGTAGAATCACCTAAAGCAGATCACATAGGAACAGGTGAAGGAAAAGCATCATCTGGGGAGAGGACCCTTTGGACATGGCCAGGAGTGATCACTGGCTTTGGGGCAGTGAGCTTCAGTCTAATCCTGCCACCTGCCACATGTCAGGGAGGCAGAGTCCTGCTCGGACATAGAAAGCTCTTGGAGAAATGGTATCCCATGACAGCTCACAGGTTAATGGCAGGTGAAAGGGCCATTTCTTCTCCAAAAGAGAAGCTGAAAAAAAAATCTGCATGGCCTGCATTCCCTTAGACTCACAGGATTGTTGAGGCTGGAAGAGATCTTAAACATCAGTGAGTCCAACCACTAACCCACCACTGCCAAGTCCACCACATGCCCCTCAGCACCACATCTACACAGTTTGGGTACCAGATAGCTATTAAAGTTATTGATGCTCACAGTGTCCACGATTAAAATGTTGAGAAAGGGAAGACAAATGCCTGGAGACACGGTTCCTGTAAAGCCACAGCAGGACTGGGAGCCAGATCTGCAGACCCATGCTGCAGCCACAGGGTGAATCCTCTCCACCCTCATTCCAGCCCCCCTTTCAGACAGTACAGTTGAGAGCAATCTGAAGCTTCTTAACCTTCAGCACCCTGGGGATGACAGAGAAGTCCTAGGCTTTCACACCCAGGACAGCATCAGCAAACTAGCCATTCTCAGAGGAGATCAGAGATGAGAGGCAAGCAGAGCTGGAAAGAAGTTTGGATTGGAGCACCAGAAAGTCACCTCGGAAACTCAAATGCAACACACTGTGCTTCCAGCTCTCCCTGGCCTGATGGAACTGGTGGCAAAATCCTGACTGAGCTGGATGTGGTATTTCACATCTCAACAACTGGAACCCGAGATGCTTACATCCTCCTGAATCTGTTAAATGTATCCTATTGGCAGAAACTGAAAGTTTCAGCATTCCTTCACAATACCCACATCTTGGAAAAACAGAGCTGCTAAAGGGACTTGATGTGCAGTACTGAGGGCAGTGATCCAGTACCACAGCAAGGGAAAGAGGAAAGAATGCAGGAACAAAGGGGGGGAAATAAAAAGACACAAAAAGGAATTTATTCTTTCCTATACAGTTGCAGGGCAACAAGGTAGACCTAGTAAGGGAGATCACATAGCAGCCTTCCAGTACCTAAAGAAGGTTTACATGGAGGATGGAGACTGTTTACCAAGGCCTGCAGTGACAGGACAAGGGGCAATGGCTTCAAACTAGAGAAGAGCAGATTTAGATTGGATGTTAGGAAGAAGTTCTTTACTATGAGTGTGGTGGAGCACTGGGACAGGTTGCCCAGGGAGGTGGCTGTGGTCCCATTCCTGGAGATATTCAGGGTGAGGCTCAACAGGGCTCTCTGGGCAACCTGATCTAGTTGAGGATGCCTCTGCTGACTGCAGAGGGAGTTGGACTGGATGACCCTTGGAGGTCCCTCTTAGCCCATTCTATGCTTCTGTGATTCCACGATTCTATGATTTTAGGATTCTATGAGGTGGATATTAGACTGTATATGGAGATGTCAGCCAAACTACTGTGCTCAAAGTGGTGACAAAAGTGTGATTTTTTTTGCCCTTTACTGTCCCTTCCACCTTCCCTGGGAGCTGACAGCACAGGAACAGCAGCAGAGTGCTTGTTCTGCTCTGCTGTCAGGCGGGTCCAATGCACAGCAGCTTCATACGATGCTCCTTAAGGAAGTGAGCAAGAAGAACATCTTTAACATCAAGGATGTGAACAAACACTCTTTTAAATTTATATCTATGGTCTTTTAATGACCTTTTGGAGAAGTGAGTAAGCCTCATTGATCGCTGCAGCTTCCGCCCGTGGGGCAGCAGCCCCATTAAAAAGCAATGACTCAAGCCCTCTGCTCAGAGGGGGAATTAGGACGTGCCGTGTGAAATACCACGAGGGCAACTTCCCTGTCTGCTCTGGAGAGTGACAGATCCAGGGTAAGAGGTATAAACCCCTCTAATTATTTTCCTGTTTTTACTGGGGAGGTTGGGCAGTTGAGTTAAGCTTGCAGTGTTCCCCAGGCAAGAGACCTCTGCCTTCAGCTGGGGTGTTCCTGCAAACTTGCAGGGAAGATTATACCTCTGGGAAGCTGTTTTCTACTCAGACCAAGCTAGGTTTAAAGGATCATCGAATTTACAGAAGCAACACACAGGTCCCCAGAGTGCCAGCAGACCTGCAAGGGCTGCTGCATACCCATCCACATCTGCTCTGTGCCCATCACAGTGCTTCAGCATCTGAGGACCCAGCACACGCTTGAGATGCCCTGAAAGCACCAAGGGAAAGCAAACATCCCATGCCTCTCTCCCTGCTCCAATGACATATATGTTTTTTTCCTAGCAGAAATGGCAGCAGGGAGAGCTTCTAAACAGCAGACTTTTTTCCTGCAAAATTGAAAATATCCTTAAGGCTGATCCCAGCTTCTGCCCTGTGAAAACGTACATGGCCAGAAAGCAATGGAAGCAGACATTGGTCCTGTTATTTAAGGACAAGGTCCTACGCATCCCCAGTTAAGTTCTGGCTGTCACAGGCAGTGTCGTGAGAAACAGGCAAATGCCACACCTCAAAGCTCCTCATGAAAGCCTCATCTTTCTTTGGCCTTACATAGCCATCAAACTCTTGAGCCAAAGGACAAGATCCTGAACAGCTCTCCACAGCCCTGGTCTGCCAGCAATGTCCTTGTTTCCCTCTAAGACTGTCACCTTTGCTCTTCTCTAGCAGGGAAACCTTACTGAGCAAACCAGGAAATGTGCTGGCAGCAAACAGCAGCAGCCTCATGTCTTCACTTACTGCAATGCTTTCAGTCAGCTGCTCGAGGTGGACTGAATACAGATACACTGAGAGGAGCCAAAGTTCTACACCACCTCCTGTCCCCCATCCCCTGCAGCCTGGAGCTGTTCAGTCCATCTTGACATGCTGCTCACAAACACTGAAACACTCAACATAATTTACAGAGGTCCTGAACTCCCTCAATATCCACTGACTCAGTGAAGAAGCAGTTGCCCTGCTCACAAATGGTTAGAGCCTCCCAGTCCAGGGCAGTGAACTGTGCTTCCAGCAACGAGTAGCAAAGTCTTCACTGAGTCATAAAACTGCACTGGCATTCACCTCTCAGTGGTACACTATGGTGTTTGCAGGCTTCACCACTCTCAGGTGCTGAAGTAATTGATAAAAGTAATTGATAAAAGTACTAAAAGTAATTGATAAAGATTAACCCAGGGGATGAGCTGGCATTAGGACAACAATGGATCTGCTCCTCAGCTGCCATCCTTTCTCCTGCATTGCCACTGACCATACAAATGTAAGTGTTTTAATGGAATCATAGAAGGTATTGGGTTGGAAGGGACCCAACCATCAATGGTTGTCTTGTTCAACTTCCCTGAATGTCAGCAGGGACATTTTCAACTAGCTCAGGTTGCTCAGTGCCCCATCAAGTTAGACCTTGAATGTCTCCAGGGTTGAGGCCTCAACCACATCTTTAGGCAACCTGTTTCGGTACTCCAGATTCTCTTTGTGAAGAACTTCCTCCTTAAGTCTAACCTACATCTGCCCTGCTTCAATTTCAAGCCAGTGCCCCTCATCCTATCACTACAAGGCCTTGTAAACAGTCCCTCCCCAGCCTTCCTGTGGGTCTGCTTCAGGTATTGAAACACTGCTCTCAGGTCTCCCAGGAGCCTTCTCTTCTCCAGGCTGATCACCCCTAACCTTCTCAGCCTGTCTTTGGCAGGAGAGGTGCTCCAACCCTCTGATCATTTTTGTAGCTCTCTTCTGGACCCACTCCAGCAGGTCGATATCCCTCTGTTTTCTTCTTGTACCTCCTCTCTCACACATGCTGCCCCTTGCCTTCCCTTCCCTTCTTTTAATAACAATGGCATGAGAAGCATGGCAGAAGGTAATGAAGAGAATTCCTGCCTGGCTCTGAAGTCAGGAGAGAGGAGGAGCGAGATGCTGTAAACAAAGAGGGACATCAAAAATCCCCAGCTCTTGCTGTTTTTCCAGCTGCAGTCAGATCTCTGCCTGTTTGGATAAGCCACATGGCAGGTGCAATGGCCTCAAAACAAGTCTGCAGCCTCTCTCCCAGACACTGAACTGACACAGGAGACATAAATGCCCGGAAAGCAGCATTGGAGAGGTTTTTCTCTCTACCCTGATGTGTTAGATCCCAGCAGAGGTGGTGAGTTTGCTCTGTGCCATCTGGCTGTTGTGTGATTTCTGTGTTTCAAAGAACACCAGAACATGGTAATGAAAGTACTGAATGGTCAGCTGATGGGATGGATGGGAGAGTGGACACTGTGCAGCAGATGTATGCTCAAGCCTGAACTGAGGAACAACAGAGCAGCCAATGATCTGAGCAGAAAATCACAGGTGAATACTTGGTGGGGAGGTTGTGTACCATGAGGTGGCTCTGCTAGCTGAAGCCCAGTCTCAACATCCAGAGCAATGGCACCAAGGCAGTGCTCAAACTCAGCATCCTCTTCTGAATACATCAGGAAGGTATTTCTGCTAACACCTAAACCAACCCTCTCACCCACTTGTGCAACACTGTGTAGGCTTAGTGTATTTGAGATTGAAGTCAAAGGTTGAGAGATCAAATCTATTAGGAAAACAAAAACACTCTTTGCCCCATGAGATACTTCTATGAACCAAAAACGCCACCACCTCTCACAATCACCACAAAATCAAAACAGACAATTAGGCTACAGCTCTGATCTCACTTACACTGCAGTAAATCTCATATAACTTTAGTTAGACCTCAGCCAAACACTCCAGGTTTAAACTGCTGCAACTCAGCTGCTCATCTGTTCCTCTGAGTTGTAAAGATGTGTTCTTGCTCCTCCCTGCGTGTGCAAGACGCCCTGGTGCAGGACCACATGCCTGGCTGTAGCACTTCTGCTCTGAAACTCAGGCCCTTCAACATTCTGAACGAAGAAGAACCATAGAGAAGCAAACATATACAAATACATGCAAGTAATTAACTCCAGCAGGCTTTGATATCATCATCCAAGCATTTGCCCTGGTACCAATTTAAAACACAGTAGCACATTTAATAAAAACAAAAGTTGTAGCCAAAGCCTTAAAGATATTTCTTGGGTTTTGTCTAAAGAAAAGAAAAGAACAAAACTTAAATGTCAACAGACAATTTTCTGCCTTTCATGTTTACACAGCAACAAAAATGATGAATTTTTAAAGTGGGTGATCTAAATAGAGGATCTAAATGAAACTGAGTTACAAGTCCTAGGATGAAGTCAATGCTGGAGGCTCAGGGCCTCATCTGGGTGTTGCACTAGACAGGCAATTCCATAGCAGCACACAGGTTAAGTGTTGGAGCACCTGGTTGCTATTAGAAGCCAGGAAGGAGGAGCAAAAAAATGTTGTATTTGCTGCTTCACTGCTGTGATCAGACCCTGAGCTGAGATGGGAGAGCTTCTCGATGTGCAGCTCAGATGTCACAAGAAGAAAGGCTGTCAGGGCCTGACTGAGGAAGGGAAGATCTGAGAGATGGAAAGCAGAACTCCTCTGAACATGAGCCAGCAGTGTGCCCAGGTGGCCAAGAGAGCCAGTGGCATCCTGGCCTGCATCAGGAATGGTGTGGTCAGCAGGAGCAGGGAGGTCATTCTGCCCCTGTACTCTGCACTGGTTAGACCACACCTTGAGTGCTGTGTCCAGTTCTGGGCCCCTCAGTTTAGGAGGGACATTGAGATGCTTGAGCGTGTCCAGAGAAGGGCAACGAGGCTGGGGAGAGGCCTTGAGCACAGCCCTACAAGGAGAGGCTGAGGGAGCTGGGATTGGTTAGCCTGGAGAAGAGGAGGCTCAGGGGAGACCTTATTGCTGTCTACAACTACCTGAGGGGTGGTTGTGGCCAGGAGGAGGTTGCTCTCTTCTCTCAGGTGGCCAGCACCAGAATGAGAGGACACAGCCTCAGGCTGTGCCAGGGGAGATTTAGGCTGGAGGTGAGGAGAAAGTTCTTCCCTGAGAGAGTCATTGGACACTGGAATGGGCTGCCCGGGGAGGTGGTGGAGTCGCCGTCCCTGGAGCTGTTCAAGGCAGGACTGGACGTGGCACTTGGTGCCATGGTCTGGCCTTGAGTTCTGTGGTAAAGGGTTGGACTTGATGATCTGTGAGGTCTCTTCCAACCCTGATGATACTGTGACACTGTGATACTGTGATACTGTGACTTCCAACCGGTGGCAGCCAGCACTGCTCTATTGATTTTAAGGGAACAGTGCCAGTATCCAGCACCTGAGCACTGCGCTCTGGTGTACTGGCATGGCAGGGAGGAAGCAGTAACAGGATGGGCAGACAGGTTAGGGCAGGTTAATTGCTTTAAAGGCCATCATCATCGTCACTGGTGAACCTCTGCCTGTTGCATCATGCCTCTGGATGAGCACTGCCTGATTACTCACACCATTAACAGTATCCCAGCTGTGCCATGGCTTTTCCATACATGACCACCAGTGGCAACATCTATGTGGGTTCCAGCACTGGTTCAGACCTTAAGGTAGGAGAAATGTGTGATGGAAACCCTGCACAGGATCTGGGACCTCAATAACTGTCCTTCAACCTTCACACTTCAGCTAGTCATGGCTGGGGCTGGGACCACTTCTGTTGTCACCCTCTTTGCCAGGCTTGGCTCACCCAGCAGGCAGAAGGCTCTCCCCAGTTTAGGGCCATCAGCTTGGCAGAATAACATTCTTCAGCTTCTCTGCATCCAGATTCAAACTCTAGGATTTCCTTTCAACAGGCATGAGTCAAGACCCAACTTTGAGAACTCAATGCCCTCCTGTTTCTATGTAATCCCACCAAAATGGTAAAGAGAGCCATGAGAGCAGGCACTACCCAAAGGCTGCTGAAGGCAGTGGAGGTTATTATGTGCACTTTCAGTAGGGTTCAGAACGGGCCCCAAGTTAACACAATGTTTGCAGCTTTCTCTGGTTTCACCTCTGCCATCCCTCCCATCCAAAACTCTGCTTTAGAGGGTAAGGGCATGGGGGCCACAGCACTCCTGGGGAGCTGCTCCTTAGGAGAAGGGGACGAATCTCTACCTACATGTGTGTATGTGTGTGAGAGGTCTACGTGATGTCACTCAGGCCACAGAACAGAGCATGGAGGGCTGGGTGAGGAGATGAAGTGACTATTCCAAAGGAACATTTTGTCATTTCCCTCCTCAGGGGCTCTGTGTTTTGCCTTAAGCCACATCAGATTATGAGAAATCCTCCTAGCTGGTCTCCACTGGGATCTTTAATGGTTTAATAACTGAACATTACTGAATATACTTCCACTAGCCTCTTTCTAAAATCCCATCATGAGCTAATTTCCTCTATTGTCATTACATCTGCAACTGGTCTTACATTAAACAAAAAATAATCTGTGAATGAATGATCTGGTTTACTGCCCTCAGCTCTCAAGGACAGGATTTTTAGTAGTGGCTGATAATGAGTGGTCTCCAATTCCAGGCACCCTCTCTAGGGTACAATTAGCAGAGAAAAATGAGCTTTATTTCCACCTTACCCCTTCCTAACGCAAAAAGCTCCAGGAAAATGCTGGAACTGGGGCATCAGCATGGAGATCATAGGATCATTAAGGTTGGAAAAGAACTCAAAGCTCATCAAGTCCATCCATGACCACTAGACCGAGTCCCAGGGTGCCATATCTACTCATTTTTTAAACACCTTCAGGGATGGTGGCTCCACCACCTCCCTGGGCAGCCTGTTCCAGTACCTGACCACTCTTTTAGTAGAGAAATCCTTCTTAATATCCAACCTAAACCTTCCCTGGCACAGTCTGAGGCCATTAGCTCTAGTTCTGTCACTAGGTACTTGGGAGAAGAGGTAACTAACAATAGGATGCCCAATCTCACTGTACATTTAAGACAATACTGGGCAGAAAGATTAAGATCAGAGCTGAGTGAAGCCAGCACACCATGGGTGCCTTAGACTGATCAGGTCTGAGTGAAGCCAGCACACCATGGGTGCCTTAGACTGATCAGGTCCGAGTGAAGCCAGCACACCATGGGTGCCTTAGACTGATCAGGTCCAAGTGAAGCCAGCACACCATGGGTGCCTTAGACTGATCAGGGCTGAGTGAAGCAAGCACACCATGGGTGCCTTAGACTGATCAGGTCCAAGTGAAGCAAGCACACCATGGGTGCCTTAGACTGATCAGGTCCAAGTGAAGCAAGCACACCATGGGTGCCTTAGACTGATCAGGTCCAAGTGAAGCCAGCACACCATGGGTGCCTTAGACTGATCAGGGCTGAGTGAAGCAAGCACACCATGGGTGCCTTAGACTGATCAGGTCCAAGTGAAGCAAGCACACCATGGGTGCCTTAGACTGATCAGGTCCAAGTGAAGCCAGCACACCATGGGTGCCTTAGACTGATCAGGTCCAAGTGAAGCAAGCACACCATGGGTGCCTTAGACTGATCAGGGCTGAGTGAAGCAAGCACACCATGGGTGCCTTAGACTGATCAGGGCTGAGTGAAGCAAGCATACCATGGGTGCCTTAGACTGATCAGGTCTGAGTGAAGCAAGCACACCACGGGTGCCTTAGGCTGATCAGGTCTGAGTGAAGACAGCACACCATGGGTGCCTTAGACTGATCAGGTCCGAGTGAAGCAAGCACACCATGGGTGCCTTAGGCTGATCAGGTCCGAGTGAAGCCAGCACACCATGGGTGCCTTAGGCTGATCAGGTCTGAGTGAAGACAGCACACCATGGGTGCCTTAGACTGATCAGGTCTGAGTGAAGACAGCACACCATGGGTGCCTTAGACTGATCAGGTCCAAGTGAAGCAAGCACACCATGGGTGCCTTAGACTGATCAGGTCTGAGTGAAGACAGCACAACATGGGTGCCTTAGGCTGATCAGGTCCAAGTGAAGACAGCACAACATGGGTGCCTTAGGCTGATCAGGTCCAAGTGAAGACAGCACAACATGGGTGCCTTAGACTGATCAGGGCTGAGTGAAGCAAGCACACCAGGGGTGCCTTAGACTGATCAGGTCCAAGTGAAGCAAGCACACCATGGGTGCCTTAGACTGATCAGGTCTGAGTGAAGACAGCACAACATGGGTGCCTTAGGCTGATCAGGTCCAAGTGAAGACAGCACAACATGGGTGCCTTAGGCTGATCAGGTCCGAGTGAAGCAAGCACACCATGGGTGCCTTAGACTGATCAGGTCCGAGTGAAGCCAGCACACCATGGGTGCCTTAGACTGATCAGGTCTGAGTGAAGACAGCACACCATGGGTGCCTTAGGCTGATCAGGTCCAAGTGAAGCAAGCACACCATGGGTGCCTTAGACTGATCAGGTCCGAGTGAAGCAAGCACACCATGGGTGCCTTAGACTGATCAGGTCTGAGTGAAGCAAGCACACCACGGGTGCCTTAGACTCACATGAGCTCACTGCACTGCACACCACGCAATGAGACCCCTAAAAGGCTTCTGTCTTGTTTGTCATTGTACCCAGCAAGGTATTAAGGAGAGAGTGGATATTTCAGTCTTGCTGCAGCATGGATTTCAAACCCACGCCTGTTTGAGTGTAGCTCCAAACTGAACTGAGACTTGGAATTTATTTCCTAGAAAAATGTATTCACATAAAATGCCCAGGAAATGATCAGGCCAATAGTTCAGTGCAAGTAGCTGCAAAAAGAGCTGTACTGGCTGACACTGCTGGTGAAAAGGCAGGTAACACATTTCTGCCTCTTCTGCGGTATTTGAGGCTCACTCCAAGTTTTACAAGGGAGTTATTTTTAAGTTGTTGCATAACACATGTCTGTCCAATATTTCTTTCCTCAATCGAGCAAAGAAAATACATTTCTTATTCCTGGGAGATTTCTGCTGCTTCTTATCTTATTTAGAGCCCAAAATAAAGATGCACACAAGAAGGCAAACATCAGAGAGAAATTAGTGTCCATGAGATAATGCACAGCCCTAATTTACCACACATCTGAGACTGTTTCACCTGCAATAAATTATTTTGCCCAGCAGGAAAAGTCCTGTTTGACCTTCATTCTTTTTTTCCTGCAGCTGAAAACTCTGCTACTACATCTAGGTCGTGAGTTCAAATTCTGTCTTGGCTGGGAGTGATTAAATATATCAATTTCTAATAGTATCTATTTGGGTAATAATGGAACAGCTGCTAATGTTCACTTTTCTTTTCCAGGCATCCTTTCATATGGTTAAGTCTCATTCTGCACATCTGATCCCTCTCCAACCCCCATGTATAGCCCAGGAGGTACACTGGAGCTGTGAATCCAATGTAACAGCAGACTTTGGGGAGGAGTCCCTGGCTGAAGCAGAGCTGGCAGGGA
The DNA here is from genome assembly GCF_015220805.1 of Pogoniulus pusillus. Lineage (NCBI taxonomy): Eukaryota > Metazoa > Chordata > Aves > Piciformes > Lybiidae > Pogoniulus > Pogoniulus pusillus. The sequence goes on along the minus strand of NC_087298.1, from coordinate 4,455,628 downwards.
CAATCCCCAAGCAGAGCATCCCTCCCCAAATGAAACAGTCCTTCTTTTCTGGCTCTCCTCATGCTGTTAGGCCATTTCTTTGAGAGGCAGCTGGGGGTCATTCAGATCAATCCACCCTTTTCATGCCAGTTGATGAAAAACTCAACATGAGCTGGCAATGTGCACTTGCAGCCCAGAAGGCAAATCATATCCTGGGCAGCACCAAAAGCAGTGTGACCAGCAGGACAAGAGAGGTGATTCTGCCCCTCTACTCTGCCCTCATGAGACTTCACCTGCAGTACTGCATGCAGTCCTGGTGTCCCCAACACAAGGAGGACATCAAACTTCTGGAGTGTTTTCAGAAGAGGCCATGGCAATGATCAGAGGGCAGGAGCACCTCCCCTGTGAGGACAAGCTGAAAGAGTTGGGGTTGTTCAGCCTGGAGAAGAGAAACCTCCAGGAGACCATATAGAAACCTTCCAGTACCCGAAGAAGGCTTACAAGCAAGGTGAGGAGGAACTGTTTAGAAGGGCTTATAGTGACAGAACGAGGGGCATGGATTGAAGCTTAAGGAGGGCAGTTTTAGACTGGATATTAGGAAGAAATCCTTTACAGTGAGAGTGGTGAGACACTGGAACAGGTTGCCCAGGGAGGTTGTGGATGCTCCCTCCCTGGAAGTGTTCAAGGCCAGGTTGGATGAGGCCCTGAGCAACCTGTGCTAGTGGAAGGTGTTCCCTTCAGGGTGGGGGCATTGGAACTAGTTGATATTAGAAGGGACATTGAGAAGAGGAGGCTCAGGGCAGACCTTATTGCTGTCTACAACTACCTGAGGGGAGGTTGTAGCCAGGAGGAGGTTGCTCTCTTCTCTCAGGTGGCCAGCACCAGAACGAGAGGACACAGCCTCAAGCTGCGCCAGGGGAGATTTAGGCTGGAGGTGAGGAGAAAGTTCTTCCCTGAGAGAGTCATTGGACACTGGAATGGGCTGCCCGGGGAGGTGGTGGAGTCGCCGTCCCTGGAGCTGTTCAAGGCAGGATTGGACGTGGCACTTGGTGCCATGGTCTGGCCTTGAGCTCTGTGGTAAAGGGTTGGACTTGATGATCTGTGATACTGTGTGATACTGTGATACTGTGATATTAAGATCCCTTCCAACCCAAACCATTCTATGATTTTATGATTCAAAGACAGACACAGGCTGAAAGCTTCCTCTGGGCTGCCTTGTCTCCAGAGCACAGAAGTATAAAGGTTTAGACCTGCCCTTACTACCTTACTGTTGCATCATGTGCAGCCGAGCCAGAACAGGAGCTGCTGAGTGTGTCGAGTGCCAGCTTTAGTTACAGCCTTACATAAGAAACCGCAGCGGCGAAGAGTCACAAATCTATCACTACAGCTGGCACCGACAGCTCCTTCACACCAGCTTAGCACAAAAGCTGCCTACTGAATGGGCACAGATTGCCAGATTGTTCTTTCTCTTCTCCAGGGCAGGGTTCAGGCAATTTGGCAGAGGGTGGCAAGGGGAAAAAATTGCTCTATCTGTTCTGTGTGTGGGGCCAGGAAGCAGGTTTCATTGTTTTGCAGACATCACCTGGCTCCTCTAGTGCAGAAAGAGAGGAAGCAGGGAAGCCATCAGAAGGTGACTTGCAGCTGTCAAGTCGCATCAGACAAGTGGAGCCATAGAGTCCCCAAGAGCTGGACACTGCTAGCCTCCAACCTACAGCTGGGAGCTCTCTGAGACAAGGCACCTGCCACGTTTTCTCTGTGGAAGACTCAGCACACTACCAGCAGCTACAAATAGTGACAACTGCCACCTTGCTACTCAGCAGCACAACGTATGTGAAGGAAAGATGCAGAACAGGAGATGGAAAAGAAGTGTTTTGCTCTTTCTGGCTTCTCCAGCCCTTGGTGCAGAGCAGGTGCACATGACCCTTTCTGGCATAGGGAGCAGGATCAGCCATCCCTGCTGCCTCCTTGCCCAGTCCCATGATACTGCTGCCATGCAAGTTAGAGATGAGGCTATGCTGTTCAGGAAGGGGATGTTGGTGGTGAAGATGCTGCTGGGTGGAGGACTCTGCTTTCCACCAGCACTGTGTCTCTGTTAGGGTCAGATGAGCCTATGACTGGTTTCCCATTTTTGGAAGGGAAGGTCTGGGACAGGCAATTTTCCTTTGTGTTTTGGTTCTTTTTCTGTGGGAATTTTCCAGAATTAAGCAGAAGCCTTTAACACTTAGAGGGGCCTCTAAGGAAGACTGGGACAGACAGCTTTGCAGGGCCTCTTGTGACAGGACAAGGGGTGATGGGTTTAAACTGGAAGAGGGAGAGTTAGACTAGAGAAAAGGCTTTTTTATGCTGAGGGTTGTGAGACGCTGGCCCACATTGCCCACAGAGGTGAGAGCTGCCCCATCCCTGGAGCTGTTCCAGGTCAGGTTGTCTGAGGCTCTGAGCAATCTGCTCTAGCTGCAGATGCCCCTGTGACCCCAGGAGGGTTGGACTAGATGATGTTTAAAGGTCCTTTCCAACCCGAACTATCCCATGACTCTATGAAACAGGGCACTCAATACTGGCTATGTGAGGAAGAAGCTGACAACACAGCCAAGGCTAGAGAAGGCTCAGCGAGGCATGAAGATGGACAATGATTTCTAGCAGAATCCCAGAACCTTCACTGAGTTCCAGGACTGCTACACTGTCCTATACCAGTTCAACAGTAGACTTCACAGCATTGCCAAGACTGACCACAGGCAGCTCTGACACACTCGAAGCTCTTCACTGACACACGGAGGTTTTTGGACAGTGACCACATGGCAGTGATCCACCTTGGAAACTAAGGTCAGAGAGGAACAACTCAAAACATCCTTAATGCAAGAACTCTGGATGAAGAACTAAACAAGAACTAGGAGTGTAGCACTCTACTTGAAACTGGAAGTTATAGAGGCAAGAAAAATCTGCTGGGACACAAGGGCGTTTGGTGCTTGCTTCTTGGGAAAGCTCAAAATAGCTTTGCCTGTTCAGTTCTGCAACCTAATGATAGGGAAGCTCTCAGGAACGAGCAAGAAAGTATGAATAAGGGAAAATCTGCTCATGTTGAAGCTTGGTAAAAGCATTCACACTGCAGATGAGCTGTAAACTTGCAGATAGGGATCTGTAATATATTACAGGAGAGAAATAATATGCAGAATTATGTAATCATGGGAAAGAAACCTCCTGGATGCAGACTATAAAATTGATGCTTTTAATGGTGCTGCAAGGTGTGAGATCAGGCATCAAACACTTTGGGCTCAACAAGAGATGACACTATTCTGCACTTCTAGTAGCTGAAATAAGCTGGACTGAAAGAGAGATTCAAATGGAAATGTCTTTCAGGTATCACTTTGAGGTTAACTAGCAAACATCTCCTGCAAATAAAGAAATGGAACAGGTTGCCCAGGGAGGTTTTGGCTGCTCCTTCCCTGGAGGTGTTCAAGGCCAGGGTGGATGAGGCCTTGAATGACCTGTTCTAGTGGGAGGTGTCCCTGCCTATGGCAGGGGGTTGGAACCAGATGATCATTGAGGTCCCTTCCAACCACTCTATGATTTAACTCCTAAAGTCCAAGTACCTACAGACAACACAGAACTGGTGACTAGGCTCAGTAGATGTAGAGAAGAAAGGAGCTATAACGTAGAAATGCCTGTGGACCATCAGCAGAATGGATGCATGTACAAAAAGAGCACGTGAAGTCCTTGCACGCATCAAGGCAAGGCATTTCCAGGGCACTGGGTAGGTATTCATGGATAAGGACATCTGGAATACCACACAGAGTTCTAAGGCCTGTTGGGAATCCAGATGTGTAGCATGCTGATGTCACACAGACAACCTAGCAGCTCTTGCAGATAAATCTGGGCATGTAAAGTGCTTTCTTAACATTTCCGCCCTCTCCTAGATACTCCCTGATACTTCCTGGCATATCAAGAGAGGTTTGGCAGGGTAACTGCAGAGGAGGGGTGAGCAGAGGATGGTGATAATATGGGCTTCGGCTCTTAGTGTCAGGAGAACATCCACCCAGTGATCTGTATCTTGTTTGGGTGGAAATGTGGTGTTAATTATCCTCACGACAGATGGATCTGGCAATTCATTTCAGCTGCTTTAGATCATACATTCCTCTGGCTGGTAGATCTTCAGAAAATAGAGAAATAGATCTTCAAGCTGAAGGAAGGAATGCCATAACAAGGACAGATGTTGCCATGAAATTTTAGTGATGCATTCAGCAGAGACTCAGGTTTACATAGCACCACTGTGATAGTCAAAGCTTTGCAGTGCTCTGCTCGGCTGGGCCTGTCTCATGCAAATACAGCCTACCTAAGCAGGTGGGGGGCTACAAGGCACACCAAAAATTATCTGGAATGACTTATTGCACTGCCAACTGTCCATCCCCTCTGCTTCTTCATATTTGTAGGAATCCACCAAGTTTTTCACACTTAGTCAGACTCAGACCTGATTTCCATCTCCTTCAGCTACATCCAGAAAGAATTCTTTCCTGTGAGGTGCTGGAACCCTGAAGCAGGTTGCCCAGAGATGCTGTGGAGTTTCCTTCCCAGAGGAGATTCCAAACCAGCTGGATATTGTGATCCTGGGCAGCCTGCTGCGGGCAATGCTGCTCTAGCATGGTGGGGTAGACTGGATGATCTCCAGAGGTCCCTTCCAAACCCCACCAGTGATATTCAATCTGGAGTGTCTGGTAAGTCACACACACTGCCCTCCAACTGGATACCAATAACAAATGGCAAACACATCAGTAACAAACACTTCTTTTGGGTAAAGTACAGTGCTGGAGGACACGAAACTCTAAGAACCCACAACTGACACCACAGCAGCCCTCTAACTACCTGCAGTCATGATAATGGCAACTTCTCTGTCATGCTGCCATCACTCCAGGAAGCTCTGGTGAGATCAGAACAAGAGGGCACAGTCTCAAACTGCACCAGGGCAGGTTTAGGCTGGCAAGTGATTTCCCATTGGAATGGGCTGCCCAGGGAGGTGGTGGAGGCACCATCCCTGGGGGTCTTCAAGAAAAGACTGGATGAGGCACTTAGTGCCATGGTCTAGTTGATTGGATAGGGCAGGGTGATAGGTTGGACTGGATGATCTTGGAGGTCTATTCCAACCTGGTTGATTCTATGATTCTATGATTCTATGATGCTAGGAAGAAGTTCTTTCACAGAGAGAGTGATTGGCATTGGAATGGGCTGCCCAGGGAGGTGGTGGAGTCGCCATCACTGGAGGTGTTTAAGAGGAGGCTGCATGAGGCACTTAGCTGATTAGAAGGGTTAGGTGATAGGCTGGACTCGATGATCCTAGAGGCCTTTTCCAACCTGGCTAATTCTGTGATTCTGTGATCTGCACTCCACCACCTGAGGTGTGGAGTGCAAGCACAGTAAACGGCATGGACTTTACAGTCTTAGCACTGGTGGGGCTCCAGACTCCAGCTAAAGACTCAAAAATATTGTGTTTGCTTAGACAACTGTAGATAGGTGACAACTGATCCCCTCCAACTGAGCAAAAGAAAACAGAAAAGGAACAGCCATAGAACACAGCTGCAAAATAGCCAAACCTGAGTAGAAATACATATTCTCTGTATGAGAAAATGTAAGTTTCATTCTCAGTCTTTTCTTTTCTCTTTCTTTTCAAGTATGGAATCAGTATCTCTACACATCACCTAAGTACTAAAGCTCTGGTCAGTGCAGGAATGGCTCAGCTGTGTATTTCACAGCACCACATACTTGCTTCTCAGTGATGTCCAACTCTGCAAACCCAAAACTCACACTGGCTTCATGCTGGGATTCTTTCTAAGGCTATTTCAGTCAGTGCCTTTGTCTTGAAAAAGCCTACAGGTTAATACCACAGACGACTCAATCCATCGCCATCCACCACGTTTTGAGGTTTCCTACAAAGTCTGTGGCAGAAAAGTTGGGAAAAGTTCCAATTCTTAGAAACTTTTCCAGTTATTCTGACAACTTTCCAAAACTAACCTCAGTGTCTCTCGGCATGGCCTGCCAGAGGGGAGAGCACAGACCTCGCCAGCACACCCAGCTGCTCACCGCTCACACACTCAGCTGCTGAGAGCGCCGTGGGGCTGCTCACCCCAGACCGTCCCAGGGGGACTGGCACCTAACTGTACCTGGTATATCCTCAGGAGGGCATCTCGCTGTGGGCATTCACTTCTCACCAAGCTCTCGAAACACCAGTGGCTGCAAAGGCAAGAGCAGCAGGGACTTTCCAACAGCAATGGTGTGAGCACCGAAGTGCTGCAGTAAGAGCAAAGTCAGGGCAAAGCAACTGCCATGTTCACCACTGTGACTATCTTGCACATCCTTTCTAGACAAGGGCCAGGGTACAGCCCTCTTCATAGGAGCACAACCCAAACTTTGGATTAAACTGTGAGCTGAGACTTTGAGAGTTGCAGATGAGGCTCCTTCCTTATCACTCCCTGCAGTGTGAAGACTCAGCAGTTCTGCTGCTGCACCTGCCCTGACCTCTTTCTTTTTTCCCTTTATTCCCCCACTGATTTATGTAGCTTTCTGCTCTCTTCCTAGGCTCTGACTCTCATTTTGTATCACAGATACCAGCAGCTCTGGCTGATCATGCTCAGTGGAATTGAGTGTGCTTGCCTGGTTTCCATGAGGTCCAAGTATAAGGTCTTGTCCCTTAGAAATGTTTGTTAGGCTCAGCTTCAGCCAAGAGCTGAGATTAAAATGTAGCTTGAGAGCAGAGGTCTGCCATTATTTTGCATTTCTTAATAAAAGGTTTCCACTGCTCTACTTATTTACTCTCCTCTGAGGAGCACCCAGTGCTGACTAGGCAAGGGCTATCCATTAAAGGCTGTCTCTCCTCTCAGCTTAAAGGGAACTTCCCTCTCTTTGACAGGAAAAAGGCAGAAGAAATTAATGTTTCTTTCAGCATCACCACACCTGGGAAAAGGATCCTGCTCACAGATAACAGTGCAAGCAAATATTTTCTTTGGGAGAAAAAGAGAAAGTGAAGATCAAGGTCAGAGAAGGCAAGGGTACAGAGATGTGACTGCCTTCAAAATAACCCTCCGCAGAATTTCTGGGGGTGTCATTTTATTGAGGATGGAAAAGGTGCAAAAACACAAAGGAAGGGTTAACTGGCTTGGGGCTGACAGGGAGATAAAGGGGCTGCAAAGCCTGGTTGTGCTGATATGCTGAATGCCAGCTGCACAGAGTGAGACAAACAGCCAGATGAGAAGAGGTCAAGAGAAACTGCATTTAGCTCTACACATACAGACAGAGGAGCACAGCCCTACACATACAGACACATAGCAGCACAGTCCAACACCTCTGTTCCTGAATTCATAGAATCATAGAATCAACCAGGTTGGAAGAGATCTCCAAGCTCAGCCAGTCCAACCTAGCACCCAGCCCTGGCCAATCAACCAGACCATGGCACTAAGTGCCCCAAGCAAGCTTTTCTTGAACACCTCCATAGACAGAGACTCCACCACCTCCCTGGGGAGCCCATTCCAATGCCAATCACTCTCTCTGCCAACAACTTCCTCCTAACACCCAGCCTAGACCTCCCCTGGCACAACTTGAGACTGTGTCCTCTTGTTCTGTTACTGGGTGGCAGAAGAGCTGCCTGGCAGAAGAGCCCAATCCCACCTGTCTACAGCCTCCCTTCAGTGAGTTGTAGACAGCAATGAGGTCTGCCCTGAGCCTCCTCTTCTCCAGGCTGCACACCCCCAGCTCCCTCAGCCTCTCCTCACAGGGCTGTGTCCCAAACCCCTCACCAAAGTCATTGCCCTTCTCAGGACACACTCCAGCATCTCTCCTGCCTGCTTACAGAGTATTAGAACACCAGAACAGGTTGCCCAGGGAGGTGGCTGGGGCCTCATCCCTAAAGACATTCAAAGTGAGCCTTGACAGGGCTCTGGGCAACCTGGTCTAGTTGAGAATGCCTCTGCTGACTGCAGGATAGTTGGACTAGATGACCTTTAAAAGTCCTTTCCAACTCAGACCATTCTATGATTCTACTACTGTGGTTAGACTTTGCACAAGATGCTACTGGGAAATTCATCTTGCATTTGCCTCTACCATATAACCACAATCCCATAAGAATTTCAGCACATTGGAGGTGTCTCAAGGTGTGGGACAAGAGCAGCTTGGGCATCCAACATCAGCCTGCAAACCTGCCTGCCCCCCCCATCATCAGGGGCAACGGAGCAGTGCTGTGCACATATGCTATGAGGAGAAAAAGTCACTTTTCAACGTTTCAAATGCATGCACAGGTCTTGACTCAAAACCAACAACAGTGCTCAAACAAATCTGTTTCTTTGACTTCTCCCTCAGCGACTAAAACTTCATTTCAGCTTTCCAAGTGTCTCATCACAGCTCACTGGCAGCCCCTGGAAAGACAGAGTCAACCTAAGGCCAGCAAGGTGGGAGGGCAGAGCTAGGTGAGCTGTGTAAGCCTCCAGGAGCATTCATTTCTGTCCACTGGTCACAGGTAGAACCCAGAAAAACTACTGTAAATTTCCTGTCTGATTCTTAGCTGGCTACATACCAGATGAGCTGTACAGACAGGTACAGTAATGCTACCCCATGTTGCTTATTCAGTGATGCACAGAAAGCTGTCACTAATGCCAGGCTACAGATCTAATTACCAGCCACCCTTTCACTTCACTTAGCTAGAAACTAGCAGAGACCCAGGAAATCACAAGAGAAGACAAGGGAACAGAACTCAGAGTGCAAGCTGTGTTTTGGGCTTTGCTCTTTCTTTTCACATTCTGCTATGAGCTCAAAACTGGACCTGTTTCTGTGGGAACTTGTGCTAAGGTATGCAAGTATTTCAAAGCAAACCAGTCCCATTTTCCAAGCAGAGTGGGCCAGGTTTCAGGCAAAGATGCTTTCACAGCAAAACCATGGGAAAATTCACCCTTTCCCATGTTTTCCATATGCCAATATTCACCTCAAGGTAAGTGCCAGCAATTGTTGGAACGAGGCTACAGCCCAAGAAAGCACTTAGGCACATGCTTAACTTTCAGCACATGAGTAACATCAACCAATGTCCCAGGTCTTGTTTTTATAATAGCTGTTGTTAGTTACCTTGAATTTTTCAACCCACAGGGCCCATTTGCATCTTCTGAGCTAGATAATTGGGCCATGAAAGGGATGGTAGCTCATAATCACTGAATTGTTAATTAATCATTTTTATTATATTTAAATATGCTGTAGAAGGCCATAATGATCTATGCTTCCTTGGTATTAGCTCTACTAATTAGATCAGCTTTTCTAAATTAGAGTGCAGTTTTCTTAGCAGGTTTCCTTTTATCTGGTGCTCATTTTTCAAAAGAGCTCCCATGTTGTTCCCACAGATGAGTGAATCACTTCCAGGGAATCGTGTTATGCAAAAGATGTTTTTCTTGCTGCTGCAGAATGCCTTTGGGTAGATCATGCAGCTCCTTGAAATCACTAAATATTTTGACGTTGGACTCCCCTCAACAATCTTGCATTCCTTGAGTAGATGAACACAGCTGCATATGGGATGGAGCTCAGTCCCTACAACAAACCAGTGCATTTGGCATGTTTGCTACAGCAGAACAATCTCACTCCAACACAATTTGGTTTACTGACATGTGAAAGCAGAAAATGAAAGCACCTGAAATACTTTTATACACCTAAACGTGCAAGTGTATTTTTGCATCCTTCCAAGTGTGTTTTTGCATCTTTCCAAGTGTGTTTTAGTATCTTTCCAAGTGTGTTTTTGCACCCTTCCAAGTGTATTTTTGCATCTTTCCAAGTGTATTTTTGCATCTTTCCAAGTGTGTTGTTGCATCCTTCCTTATGCATTTTTGCATCCTTCCAAGTGTGTTTTTGCATCCTTCCTCTAGCACCTAATTGGCGCTCCAGCACTGAGAGCCATGCTCTCTCCTTCTCCATCAAAATATTACTTTCAAAAGAGTTCTAAAGAAATGATGATCATATTACTCCAGAGGTCCTCATTTAGGTTATCTTAAATAATTATCACAGAATCAGAGAGTGCCAGGGGCTGGAAGGGACCTACAAAGCTCATCCAGTCCAACCTCCCTGCCACAGCAGGATCACCTAAACCAGATCACACTGAAACACTTCCAGGCAGGTTTTGGGTATCTCCAGAGAGGGAGACTCCACAATACTCCTGGGCAGCCTGTTCCAGGGTTCTGTCACCCTCACAGGGAAAAAAAATCCTCCTCATGTTTACATGAAACTTCCTATGCCTCAGCTTCCACCCATTGGCCCTTGTGCTGTCATCAGGCATCACCCAGCAGAGCCTGACTCCAGCCTCCTGGCACTCACCCTGCACATCTTTATAACCATTGATGAGGTCACCTCTCAGTCTCCTCTTCTCCAAGCTCAAGAGCCCCAGCTACCTCAGAGCTCAGGTAGTTTGCAACATCCTTTCTGATTAAGCAAAGCCTGAATTTATTTCACCTCTCTGCACAAGGAGCCCGAAAATCTGTCCGCAACTACCCATGAAATCTCAGGCTGGGCACGGTGCTCCTGTGAGAACATCCCAAAATACATCCCTGAGAACATCCTCTTTGGGTGATACTTGGCATGTCTATCTGCTCCCAAATCCCATGTTGTGGAGCACTCCAAATTCCTTCTCTTCCACCACTACCCCCACCACCCCCCATCTCCAGGATACAACACCCCAGCAACCAGTTGTGATGCTGGACATTAGCAAGTTGGGAGGAGCAGTTTTCTGTTTTGCTCTGCCCAGGCCTATTCAGCTGTCTGGAAGCAGTACTTACATGTCGACAAATCTCCTGCTGAGGTTGGAGATGACAACTGCAGATCCGGACTGGAAAGGAGGGTCCCGAACCACTTTGTACTGGATGGGTTTGCAGTCCGCGCACAAGGTGCTATGGGGCACAGAGCTCAGCATGGCAGCGTCGATTTCCAGGTGCTCATCCAGAGTGTAGATCTGGATCCCATACACCTCCTCCCCAACTCGTCCTGCATCCAGTTTTATGGTCAGTGGGATGTCACAGAAGACGTTCTGCGGCCCAAGGGAAATGTTCTTCCCGCTGACGGTGAGCAGCTTGATGTCATTCACCGCTCCGCTGGAGTCCCAGTCTGGGGAAACAAATGTCACCCAGACTGTGAGGGACTCTGGAGTCAGGGGGTAAAGGAACTCCAGCTGCAGGTAGCACCCCTGAGGCTCAGGGCAGGCTGGGGGCACTGTGTGTTGGTTGACTGCAGAGTTGGGACTCCATGTTCTGACGCTGGATTTACAAGGCTGCTCAACATCAGGGTGCCCTGGAAGGAAACAAGGAAGCAAAGAGAGAGCACAAAAGAAGTTAGAAGATGGGTCAGCACTGGCATCAGTCTTGAAATACAAGCTGGTGGCATGGGAACATATCTGTCCAGGAAACTAATTGTGTACTGGAGCAGAAGAGGCATGGCCGGCACGGAGAGAAGGAATGGAATGCCAGCGTCTCCTGGCTGGGTGAGGGATGCAAACCCAGCTGGGCTGAACACCACACAGCACACACTGTGCCAGCGTGTCTGATCCTGAATTTCCAATTTCTGCTGCCTTCCCCTGAGCCAAACAATGATATTTCCCAGCATTTCCACCGGGTACTTTACCTGACAAACAGAGTCACTTTGCCATCACTTCACCCCCATGCCCTTACTTATTCCCTTGCCTCTCACTCTAAACCACAACCTTTTTCTCCTCAACAAAGACAAGAAAAGAGCTTTTGTTGATCCCAAGGAGCTGTTGCACTGTGCTGTGGAGGCACTCTAGTGCCATTCACAGGCTAACCCAGCACGTTGTGCAAGACCCCTTTTTCTTGGAGGCACATGAAGCTAAGGTGTGGACTGTCTCTGCGCTTGCTGCGGTGGAACAACAGGCACTTGTACTCTTACATTTCTGGCCGTTGGCTACGTTCAGCTACATGGGAGGTATTGCTAAAAACTAATGAAAGCCACAATGCTTGCTGGGCTCCCAAATACTATGGTAACATTACAATTTGGCACGGAGTCTGGATCTGCAAGATCCAGAGAGGTCAGATGGGTGGAACAGTTGGTAACAGAATCCAGTGAGAGCCATAAATTCCCTCTTCTTCCCAAAAAATCACAAGAAAGAGGAGCGAGCAGGACAGGCAGCAGGCAAAATGCAGAAAAGAAGACAGGGAAAAGATAAAGAAAAGTAATGAGAGGAAAGGAATGGAGAAGAGAGAGGGTGAAAAAAAACCAAGGAGAGCTTAGTTGTTTGTAACTGAGAAAGCAAGCAAGATAAAGCGCGGGGCAGACACGGACAAACAGGACATCACTGCTAATTCGAAGAGAAAAGGGCAATGTGTGAAGGTTATTCTTATTGTCTGTGATCCAATGAAGTGTTAGAAATGTGCCTCTTCTGTCAAGGATAAGCAGCACAGGGAATTCTCCTGTCCATACCAAATGAAGGCAGACGCAGGATTGATCTGCCGGTATCTCGGGCAGTTCTCCCACCAGCCAGCACCATCGGCCTGCAGATGCACAACTCCCCTCTCACCCACACATACCCACGGCCCTCCTCTCCACCTTGCATGCCAGAGAGCAGCAGGAATGCCATGAAGCTCAGCATCTGGAGACAACACACAGCAGCCATATATGTTTTGAAGAAAGCCAGAGTTCCATTTAACACGCTCAGGGCTTTTCCCCCCCTGGCAGGCTCACAAGAGCTGTGAGTAATCACTGAGCAGTGAACATCCCCCAGGACTCACATTATCTCACAACACTTGCTGACCTTCGCCTGTGCTTGGCTGGGCCTGCCAATGCCTTTCTCACAGGCTCACAGCAAGCTCCTGAGTGAAGCCCTGTAAAGGTGGGGTCTTTTAACCTGACTATCACAGAATCACAGAAACATTCATGCTGGCAAAGCCCCTCAGGATCACCAAGTCCAACCCATAGCCCTACTCTACAAAGTGCTCCCCAAACCATAGCCCCAAGCACCACATCCAAATGACTTTAAAACGCATCCAGGATTGGTGACTCTACCACCTCCCTGGGCAGCTTGTTCCATCATCAGTAAGTTTGTGGATGACACCAAGCTAGGAGCAGGTGTGGATTTGCTGAAGGGTAGGAGAGCTCTGCAGAGGGACCTTGCCAGGCTGGATGGGTGGGCAGAGGCCAATAGGATGAGATTTAACAAGGCCAAGTGCAGGGTTTTACACTATGGCCATAACAACAAACCCAAGCAGTGCTAAAGGCTGGGGACAGAGTGGCTGGAGAGCGGCCAGGCAGAAAGGGACCTGAGGGTGCTGGAAGAGAGTAGCTGAACCTAAGCCACCGGTATGCTCAGGCAGCCAAGAGAGCCTGCATCAGAAACAGTGTGGCCAGTAGGACAAGGAAGGTTATTCTGCCCCTGTACTCAACACTGCTCAGGCCACACCTTGTGTCCAGAGAAGGGCAACGAAGCTGGTGAGGGGCCTGGAGCACAGCCCTGTGAGGAGAGGCTGAGCTGGGGGTGTGCAGTCTGGAGAAGAGGAGGTACAGGGCAGTCCTCAGTACTGTCTACAACTACCTGAAGGGAGGCTGTAGCCAGGTGGGGTTGGGCTCTTCTGCCAGGCAGCCACCAACAGAACAAGGGGACACAGCCTCAAGTTGTGCCAGGGGAGGTCTAGGCTGGATGTTAGGAGGAAGTTGTTGGCAGAGAGAGTGATTGGCATTGGAATGGGCTGCCCAGGGAGGTGGTGGAGTCACTGTCCCTGGAGGTGTTGAAGCAAAGCCTGGATGAGGCACTTAGTGCCATGGTCTGGTTGATTGGCCAGGGCTGGGTGCTCTCTTGGAGGTCTCTTCCAAACTGGTTGATTCTATGATTCCAATGCCTGATCACTCTTACTGTGAAAATATTTTTCCTAATGTCCAGTCTAAACCTACCCAGTGGCAGCTTGAGACTATTCCCTCGTTTTATCACTGATTACCTCTGAGAAGAGACCAGCACCAATCTCTTCACAACCTCCTTTCAGGTAGCTGTAGACAGCGATAAGGGCTCCCCTTAGCCTCCTCTTTATCAAACTAAACAGCCCCAGCTCCTTGAGTTGTACATCTGCAGATATGTTCTCCAGGCCCTTCCCCAGCTTTGTTGCCCTCTTCTGCATTCAGACTATCTCAGAGTGCTTTGTGAATCTTTTTGCTGCCATCTCAAAGACAGAAATAATGGAGTTGATGAATGGCTCACAGCCTGCTACCATCAAAAGTGATCTCCATGTGGGTTCCTGCAAACTCACCTCTGCCAGCTCACAGCCTCTGTATAGTGACTAAACCCACACATTTTGGCAGATCAGGGTGTGACCCCTGGAGTTACAAGAACCTGCATCAGCCCCCAGGGAGTGTGATGCAGATCATAGCCCCAAAATGGAAGACTGACTGTAATCATCCATAGACTAAAACCATCAATTAAGTTGAGATAAAGAGACCCTGAAATATCATCAAACACTAAGACCTGCACAAGAACCATTCATTTAACTGTGGGAGAAAATGAAAACCTTTTGCCATGTAACAGATTTCTAGAGATGAGGAAATACTATGAAAATTAGAATATTTGTATGTAAAAAGAAGAGGTGCAGTAGTTATTCTCCCCCTGTGCATCTGGGTTCTGAGATTCATTTGGCTTATGACATCATCAATATGACTGCTCATGGAACAGTCTTGCACAAGCTTATGCCTTGCCTAAGAGCAAGGGACATGGTTAACAAAGCTGTAGCAACAGATGTGGTAGAGTTAGATAATGGTTGGGCTCAATGATCTTAAAGGTCTTTTCCAACCAAAAGGCTGTTGTGAATCTACAAAATGTGAATGTTTGTGGGAATAACCCAAATGTCATCTCCTGGTTAGAGAGCAGGGATGCTAGGCTGGGAGAGAGCCTACCCTCAAATGCTGGTCACAGGCTCTGCAGCCTGGCGATGGGAAGGCTTCAAGGAGACCTTGGAGTGGCCTTCCAGTATCTGAAGGGGGCTACAACAGGGCTGGGGAGGGACTATTGACAAGGTTTTGTAATGACAGAATGAGGAGGAATGGTTTTAAACTGGCAGAGGAGAGATTTAAACTGGATGTTAGGAAGGTCTTTCCAGTGAGGATGGTGAGACACTGGTACAGGTTACCCAGGGAGGTTGTGGCTGCTCCCTCCCTGGAGGTGCTCAAGGGCAGGTTGGATGAGGCCTTGAGTGACCTGTTCTAGTGGGAGGTGTCTCTGCATATGTCAGGGGGGTTGGAACTGGATGACCTTTGAGGTCTCTTCCAACCTAACCCATTCTATGATTCTATGATGCTTGTGTCAGTACAAGCCTTTATCATGCTCTCAAGTGAAGTGGCTGGCATAGATGTCCCTCTGTGAACCTGGCACACAGGCAGAGACTTGGCACACTGGTATGCACAGGTGACACCAGACACACTCACCTGGACACAACTCTGTGCAACATGCTCTAGGTGAACCTGATTTAGACGATTCCCAGAGCTCCTTTCCAAACCCCACCATGATGGGATTCTGGGATTCTGTACAAGGCCATTTGGGATGCAGCTGCTGTCACAGCTACAACTCATCTGCCACATGTCCTAGGTGGTCAAGAGAAAGGAACCATCCAGTGGGACTCTAATGTTCAGGTGAGACAATTGCACTTGTCAAAACAGAATTAATCAATCCCCAGTGAAATAATGGCCACCTAGAAAGGAAGGGCACTGGGGCAGCCTAAGGCAGCAAAACATATTATTGTGTTCTCACACTGCTCTTAATCAACAGTGAGCCAGGCAGTAGGAACTGACTGATACATGCATATACTGCACAGTAAGCAAAGGTACTTACTTAGCTTTGAGCCAAAATCACCTTTTGGATATAAAACCCCCCTTTGACCAAGCTGTGGAGGTGCTGTAAGGTTTGTTTATCTAGCTGGTGTTGCTGGTGGGGATCCAGACAGGATAGAGTTCTCTTGCTCTACACTGAAGGTAAAGAGTAAATCCGAACTGTCTGATCTCCAGTGCCCTCCCACAACCCCTACCAAGGGGTACAAGTGGCTGAGAAAGAGTCACAAATTATCTTAGCCTAGAGTTCTGGACCCTGCAATGATCAGGCAAAAGCAGGGCACTCGGAAGGACACACTCCTCATTGCTTGCAGTGCTTTGCAATGGTCACAGCTCACACACGGTCCAGACCACAGCTGGTGCCAGCCACTGGGGGGGTAACTGTGCAGTGTGACAGTGCTTTGAGACCTCCAGAAAATTAAATCAGACCAAGGAGGTTCAGAGCTGCTTCAGAAGCACATAAGAAATGTGGTTTTCTGTTAAGAAGTTGGATAAGTACCACAAAACCTTTTCCATGAGTGTCATCTCAGATTTTGAAATGAGTTCATTTTGGCCATGTCTGTGGCTCCTCTGTGCTCACTTTCCATACACATTCGAGCAGTGGGGATTTACACATGACTATGTGCAGAGAGTGAATTTAGAGCTTGCATGCTCAAGTGCTCACAGATAGACAATTAAAGAAGCCAGACAATGATCTAACTGTGCCCTTTGTAACTCAGAGAAAGTGCAAATAGGCAGAGATCCCAAATGTCAGGGAGGTGGTGGTAATGACAGAAAGTTACAGCAACAAATACCATGCAGAGAATCACAGAATGGTGATTGGAAGGGACCTCTGGAGAGAGCATCCAGTGCAACCCCCCTGACAGAGCAGGTTCACCTAGGGCAGGTCATAGAGGAACACATCCAGACAGGTTTTGAAAGTCTCCAGAGAAGGAGATTCCACAACCTCTCTGGGCAGCCTGGTTCAGTGCTTCATCATGCTCACCGTAAAGAAGTTTTTCCTCATGTTGAGATGGAACTTCCTGGGTTCCAGTTTGTGCCAATCATCCTTCATATTATCACTGGGCATCACTAAAAAGAGTCTGGCCCCATCCTCTTGCCCCACACCCTGTAGCTATAGTCCAGCATTGAGAAGATCCTCTCTTAGTCTGCTCCTCTCCAGGCTAAACAGCCCCAGCTCTCTCAGCCACTCCTCCTAAGACAGATGCTTTATTCCCTTAATCATCCTTGTAGCCCTTCATTGGACTCTCTCCAGTAGCTCTCCATCTCCCTCGAACTGGGGAGCCCAGAACTGGACACAACACTCCAAATGAGGCCTCTTTAGGGCAGCACAGAGGGAAACAAGCACCTCCCTCGACCTGCTGGCCACACTCTTCTTAATGCACCCCAGAAATCTCCAGCCTAAAGTGGAAACAACTTGTTAATGCAGCACGAGGCCACCGGCCCCAAATCCTCTTTCCAGAGCAATGGCACAACAGCAACCGAGCAAGACCGATAAGGATCAGACTGCACCCTTCATAGTTAGGAACATGCAGGCACACACTGTGAGAAGAGGAAATTAAATGCAAAATGCAGCTGAGTAATAAATCTTAGAGTGGCTTAGTTTCTCTAGGAATAATGCCCCTGGCAAGACGTGTGAGATCCAGAAGTTCGCAACTCAGAGCTCGCTGGAGCAACTCTGACCGAGCTGCCTATCTGCCTGGGATACACAGTTCCTTCAAAATCAGAACACTTGGCAAAATTGGGTTTCTTTGGCCAAAATTTGATGATGGAACAGGAGAAGAAAGTTCTAAGGAGATTGGAACACTGTGTTTTGACATTTTTGGAAGCAATGGCTTCATTTTTGCACTTTGAAAGGCTTTGTGGATTCTGATATGAAAAGTTGCTTTTGCCCTAAACTGTAATGCTAAAAGGGGATCTCTTCAAATGTCATCATTTCACTGAAGTGCATGAAAGAGGAATTATATGAGCTAAACAAAATATTTTGCCCAGCCTCAAACACTTTTTGTTTTGAATTTTCCTTTATGGAGAGTTTCAAAAGCCTCAGGTTTGGTTCCAAACAAAACCAAGCTTCAAAGCCTTGTAAGCCTTGGCTAAGTGGAAATTCCACCTTCCACCCTGCACTACTGCTGCAAGTGATCCAACCTTTGCTAATCCTGTGGGCTCAATAATCCAGCCACACTCATAGCTGCAGTGCTGCTTCCCATGATGGAGCTCCTCATTAACAGCCACCCAAGGGGCAGGTGTGCTCTGTGCTCTGCCTGACAGCCTTGGCCTTGGATGTCCAAACCAGCAAAGTGAGATAGAGAGAACCACAACCTCTGCTGGGCCCACACACCTTGTCCCATCATGCGGGGAAGACCCAGCTTGCTGTACATGCTGACCTTAGCACAAGGGAGGGTACCTGGGAGCCAGCACAGGGAGGTTCTCCTCCCCCTCTACTCTGCCCTGGTGAGACCTCACCTGAAATACTGTGTTCAGCTTTGGGCTCCTCAGTTCAAGAGAGAAAGAGACCTACTGGAATGAGTCCAACACAGGACTATGAAGATGATGAAGGGGCTGGAACACTGCCCGATGAGGAGAGGCTGAGAGACCTGAGGCTGTTTGGTCTGGTGAAGAGAAGACTTAGAGGGGATCTAAATCAAGGTTTATAAATATCTGAGGGCTGGGGGCCAGGAGGGAGAGGACAAACTCTTCTCACCTGTACCCTCTCTATGGTATAATCTTAATATGCTCTACCACATCACACCTACTTACATAATGGGAAGTGCACATGGAGGAGAGTTAATGATGGAGACCTATGGCACTGTACAACCACCTCTGCAGACTGTCCTCTCCTCAACCTGCTCTGAGAGGAGCAGTAAGAATGACTTGCAAAACCTCCTGAAACAGACTGGGCTTGATGTAGTCACTTGAATTCCTGCTGCAGAGTGCTTGCCCAAGGGACAATCTCCTCTCAGCCTTCCTGCTGGTGCAGCTCACTGTTATCCAGTGCAAGGGAAGGCAGCAGAAATCAGAGGCAAATAAATAACACACAATTCTTCATTTCTGGAGCTAGAGTAAACACCTCCCCTGAGGAATTCATCTGGCAGATGTGAATGGTCAGCATTTCTTGGCATTCTGCTCCCTTCTGAACTTCAGGTTCAGCTCCTGGAATTCAGTTAATTCATGGGCAGGGTCAGGATACAGGGGCCAAAGCAGAGGTACTTCAGCAGTGGCATTGCTACAAGGCACAGGGCATGCATCTGTCTTCCAGTTTGGTTCACAATACACACAGGAGTAATCAACCACTCTGCCAGGTTTTCCATCTGTCCTTGTGAATCTCCTTTTGCTCTGGCCCACCTTATCATAGAATCATGGACAGGTTTGGGTGGGAAGGAAGCTTTAGAAGCCATCCAGTCCAACACCCCTGCAACTAGAGCAGGTTGCTCAGAGCTCCAAACAACCTGACCTGGAATAGTTCCTGAGATGGTGCATCTGCCACCTCTCTGGGTCACCTGGGCCAGTATCTCACCATCCTCAGTCTAAAAAAATGTCCTCCTTCTACCTATTCTGAATCTCCCTCTTAGTTTCAAACCATCATCCCTAGTCTACAAAATCTGTTCCCAAATCACCCTTTAAAGTGCTGAACAATCACCAGAAGATCTCCCTGGAGCCTTCTCTTCAGACTGAACCAGTCCAACTCTCTCAGCTCTTCTCCCATACCGTGTCTTTGCCCCCAGCCCTGTGACTCACCTTCTGCTTCCCGTGGGCTCCAGTGCCCTGAGGGGTCGCAGGGCATCGGGGAAGAGGCACTGAAGGCGTATTGCACCAGGACTCTTCCTTCCGCACACAGATCACATGCTGATCCCACTTCTCTAGGAGGCCAGGAAAACAGGAAAACACACCAACTTAGTAACAGCTGAATGAGCTGCTTATTCAACTGCATTAAAAGCAATAAGACTTAGAATTCAGTACCACTTAAACCTCTTTTCTCAAGGCATTCGACAAGAGCGCTCCCTGATGCCGACCTTCTGTAGGTTTGAGCTACCAGGCTGTGTAGACAGCATCTGCGAGTCCACCGCCCAACAGGGAACAGCAGGGACCTCTGGAATCATGCTCAGCTCTATCTTTTCTTTTTATTCCCCCCCTCCTACACCACACCTGGATCAAAACCCTGACAAAGGAGATTATGTGTTGCTTAGTGGTTAGAGAGGAGAAACTGTCCTCCCGAGATTTCAGCTCTATTCCTGCTTCCACCATGGATTTACTGCTTGAACTTGTAGTGTCTTCAGGATGCGAAAGCCTTGGGCTTATTAGTGATTAGAGGAGAGTCCTAGGCTTGAGAACATCAGACAGAGCTGCTCTCCAGAGCAGTTAAGGATAGCTAAGGACCTGCTTTTGGAGGTGTATCAGAGCCCAGACCATTACAAGCGTGGAAAAAGGGTGGGTTGGGGAAGAAATTATTCCTCATGTCCAACCTAAACCTCCTCTGGTGCAACTTAACAATCTTTCCTCTTGTCTTGTCACTTGTACGTTAGGAGACTGATCCCCACCTGACTCTGAATTTCCTTTCAGGGAGTTGTAGAGTCTCCCCTGAGCTTTCTCATTCCAGGCTAGACAACTCCAGTTCCCTCAGATGCTTCTCACAAGACTTGTGCTCTAGGTCCTTTACCATCTTTGGTGACTCTCTCTGGACCCACTCCAGTACCTGAATGTCTTCCTTCAAGAGAGACATTCAGAGACACTATAGCTTAAGCAGGAAGCTGAGGAACACACAGGTACACTCAGAGCCAAGCTTCTCCCATGATTCTGTGTTATGAAGACACAGAACAGGACATGTCTTTAATACTTTTTGTCAGGGAAAAGAGGTTTAAGATGCTGATGCTCAGGCATCAGTGGACAGCACTTTCTGAACTGGAACACCTTATGGCTCCACATCATCAGATGGCATGGCATGGCATGCAGTTCCCTGCCCAATGCCAAGTCCACTGCACTTACACAATACATCCAATAGCAGCCATATCAACGAAGTCCTATCAGCAGAAGTAGCTGAACTGGAAATCTCAGTTAAAAGTTAAATTTTGATTCACAAATATTTTTTTCTAAGACACTCACTCACAAGATCAGGGTTTAAGGTGGAGCAACTCTGTTTAATCTTCTGTAACATTAAGCTGAACTATATCAGCTGGGGATGCAACACAGTTCAGCCCTGTGTTCCTTGAGGTCACAAAATTTGGAACCCTGTATGATCCAGAAAGTGAGGTTGTTCATCCCAGTAAGTTGCTTAATATTCAGAAGTCCTTGTTCTGCTTTAAGGAAAGCTGCCCACTCAAAATGACAGGGAAAAAAATCATTATCTTGATGAGCAAATGCACTTAGGAAAAGGATGAAAGTTCTAAGCACACAATTTGTGTGTAACACAGTGCACTCTGCAAGCTGCCCCTGTCAGTATGGATTGAGTCATCAATTATTATAATCAGCTCTGCAAATTTTAACCATCTCCCATTGCTCTATGGGATCCTCAGGCAGAATCATAGAATTATAGAATCAACCAGGTTGGAAGAGACCTCCAAGATCATCCAGCCCAACCTAGCACCCAGCCCTATACAGTCAACTAGACCAGGCACCTCAGCCAGGCTTTGCTTCAACACCTCCAGGGACGATGACTCCATCACCTCCCTGGGCAGCCCATTCCAATGCCAATCACTCTCTCTGCCAACAACCTCCTCCTAACATCCAGCCTGTACTTCCCCCAGCACAACTTGAGACTGTGTCCCCTTGTTCTATTGCAGGTTGTCTGGGAGAAGAGCCCAACCCCACCTGGCTACAACCTCCCTTCAGTAGTTGTTCTGGATCCTTAGCAAGAACACTGGGATCGCAAATTTAGAATCAGAGCTGTCCCAGGCTGGGAGATCTCCTTTCCTTGTGCTGGGAGGGATGGCACATGCTCAGCTGCTCCACAGCTTAGCATCTCCTATTTGTTGACAGGGATCTATTTGAAACTCAACTTTCTGGTGGCTTAATTAGGCGGAAGCAGAGACTGTCAACAGGGGGCACTTGGAATGAAATCAGTAGTAAAACTCATCTCCATTTCAGTCTGGCTCACAGCCAGCCCTGCAAAGAGGGTGAATGACTGAACTCACAGAGTGCAGAAAGGGAAGCACCTGCTGAAAACATCTGAAGAGTAACATGTGGCAATGGGGTGGAATAAAGAAGAGGGAGGCAAAGGTGCCCTCCTCTTCCGTGCACGGTCTGTAACACTAGCAATGAGCCAATCTGGGCACGGTGTGAATAACTTCTCTCTCTGTCTCACTTCACCCACCTGCACTATTGCTACGGCACTGCCTCCCTATATCCTCTCTCAGCTGTCCATTCAGCAGTGGTTTAAGGGCCTAGCTGAGCTTGCCTAAATAATGTAAGCAAAAATATGTCAAGAATCCAAGGGACTGAGGACTCAAAATGCAGAATTATTACAGTGCTGTTGTTTTTCAGACACATCCACCAGCAGCCAGGATGGAAGTCCCTGCAATAATAATCTTTCAGTTTCTCTACAAAGAGACTCCTGCATTAGCACTTGGTCCTGGATGAGGATAGGGCTTTGAAAGCCAAGTTTCCACAATTAGGACTGCTTTTCACTCAAATTAGCAGCTATACAATTTCATCACAGGCTGCCATGGTGGAAAAAACTGTAAGGCTTATGGACAAACATTTCCTTTTACCAGCAAGGACTTGGAGGTAAGAGAGAAATCACAAGGAGCATCATGTGGGAAAGGCTATGAGCAAACTTTCTCTTTATACTTTTCCAATTTGGGAGCCAAACTCAACCCTGATGTAACTCCACTGGCTGAAAGGAGTTACACAGGGGATGACTCCTGGGTTCGAGGGTTTGGTCTGCAGACTCTTGAACACAAATCCTACAGACAGCCATGACTGTCAAAACTAATTCTGGAATCACATTTACAGGCTTATGAAAACCTAAGCCAGATCCTTACACCTTATGCAGCCACAGACCTGATGAAAAAATGAGCATAAATTGGTTCAAAACACTACTAATTAGGAGCGATAGCATATCTGACACCCTATACACCTGTGCACGTGACTCCCCAAAGTGCAGGCTAATGGAAAAATCTAGACTTTGCTGTTTGCTAATGAGCCAAGTACTGGGGAAACTCCAGCAGATGAAGCTCAGAGTGCAGGAGGAATTTGTTCCTCCAGCATAATATTGCAGGGAAGTGGATTCAAAATCTAAAGATTGCTAGCAAAAAACAGACAATTCTCTCCAGGGCCAGCACCGGTCCAGTGAGCAATTCAACTCCAGCAAAAATCTGCCATTCCTCTCAGCAAGGAGTGCTTCTTTTCAGACTAAATTGGACCTGCTTACTTGAAATTCAGAACTGGTGCTCACCCCTCCAAGGCACTGAAACTTTCCAGCAAGCCTTAAGCCAGCGATTATCGAGTGCAGCCATCTAGATCTGGGACACCGCTGACCAAAATATTTGCCTGCTAAGGATGAGATAGCATCGGATTCATGGAAATTAATGCAGTCACCTCAATGAAAAGTTGGAAGTGCAGATGCATTCAAGGTTCTCTGTCCAAGCAGGATCTGCTACAGAGCACTATTACAATAACTGTTTACATCCAGCCCACGCATATCAAACAGGAGGCGCCTGAATGGATGCTTAGCGACAGCAGATGAATGCATCTGGTAGGTGCCATCAGGAAATGAACAGAGTTTTCTTCTCCTCACTTGTTTTCACTTGTTTTGTTGGCTCTGTTATTACTTTATTATTACATATTATTACACGTGCAGGCCAACATTTTTCATGCTTATTTTTTAATGGGAGGACGGAGAGTGGGAATTGTTCCAATCCTGTGTGGAGTAGCTACAAGAAGAAATGCTGGTTCTTGATGTATTTGATTACTAGAGATGTTTAGAAGCTCAACCAGCTGCTGGATTCAGGGTGAAACACATGCTGGCAAATGTATGTGTTAGGTAAATGACTGGAGTAGCAGAACAGACATCATAGGCACCCTAAACTGCTAAGTAGGGGCTGTCAGGAAGAAGATTCTACTTCTGTGCACAGCTGATGTAGCTACTCTTACAAAGGTGTGAAGACACAGAAGAGCCAGCTCCAAATTTACCAGAAGTGTGAGTTGTCATTACTCTCTGGACAGTGGCATTAAGTACACCCTCAGCAAGTCTGCTGATGACACCAAGCTGTGTGGTGCAGCAGACAGGCTGGAGGGAAGGGATCCATCCAGAAGGACCTGGACAGGCTGGTGTGGTGGGCACAAGCCAACCTCACGAGGTTGAACAAGACCAAGTGCAAGGTCCTGCATCGTGGTTGAGGCAATCCCAAGTACCAGTGTAGGCTAGGCTGTGACTGGCTGGAGAGCAGCCCTGAGAAGAGGGACTTGGGGGTGCAGGTGGACAAGAAGCTCAATATGAGCCAGCAGTGTGCACCTGCAGCCCAGAAAAGCAACTAGAGCCTGGGCTGCATCAAGAGAAGTGTGGCCAGCAGGGCAAGGGAAGTGATCTCCCCCTCTACTCCACACTGGTGAGACCCCACCTGGAGTACTGCATCCAGTTCTGAAGCCCCTGTTACAAGAGGGATATGGATGTGCTGGGAGGTGTCCAGAGAAGGGCCAGGAGGATGATCAGAGGTGTTCCCTTCAAACCCTGACTGATTCTCTGATTATATGAATCCACATAACTAATCATGCAATTCCTAGAGCTGCAAACGTGTTCATCAGCACAGCAACTGGGAAGAAGACAGGGAGTCAGAATAGAGCAGCACCTAATACTGTGGCACCTGTGTCAGGGTTTTGCCTAAGCAGGGGGAAAGGCACATGGGTGTTAGTTCCACACTTCCTCTCCCTTCCACCGCAGACCTGTCAGGACCTCACTCACAGACAGAGCTGGCCCAGAACTACATTTCTAAACACAAACCTGAATTTTCCCTTCCCAGCTTTAATTAAGCACACTTTTATGAGGCAGAGGTCACTGCCTGTGCACAGCTCTAGAAAATAAAAGAAACTTAAAAGAAATGTGATCTACACCAAGTGTGGCTACAGTAGTGTTGTAATTTGGACCAGGAGCAAGTTTTGAAGTGAAACTCTGCATCTTCCCTACTTACAGCACTTGGAGCACTTCTGGAGCATGGAAGCTGGACCCAGTTTTGCCTGAAACCAGAGCAGAGATGTGCTGCAGGACCACCCCTGATGCACTCCAACTGCTGACGCCACAGAGCCAGGCTAAAGCTGAGCTGAATCCATCCCCCAGAACCCCTCCAGTGTTGACGTCAGGTCTTCATTAACAACTGTTTTGCACTAGAGATCTACTCATATTGGGCCACAATACTTGCTAATGTAGCCAGAGCCATTCATCCTTTTAAGGCCCTTTTACACTGTCAAAACAGCATGGAAGGGGCCTCTGTGCATGAGAAACCAGGCCCAAGGCACTCGGCAGCTGAGTCTCAGCCTTCTGTTTTTTACATGAATAGTGCCATTGAAGTGAATGAGTTTATTCATTCAAGGGAGGCAAGTAAAATTTGGGCCATGGTGTGCACTTTGTGTAAAAATATCTGCAAAGATTTACAGTATTCCCACACACAGATAAGATTATACTTGGCCAATTTTACCTCCTACTTGTCTTGCACAGTGACCCAGTTTTACCAATTGATACAGGCAGGGATCTCTAAGCCAGCAGTGCTGGACACATGGGTACTGGAAGTTCAGCATGCCAGATAATCCAGGGTTAGTCACCATCGTTGTGATTAATGCATCAAAAATGTGGGCATGTTTCAGAACAGGAGTAGTTACATATTTCAGTGACATTTTTAAATGGTCACAGCAACATTTCTCTACCTTGTGGCCAAGAAGACCATTGGTGTCCTGGGTTGCATTAAGAAGAGTGCAGCCAGCAGGTCAGGGGAGTTTCTCCTCCCACTCTACTCTGCCCTGATGAGACCACAGCTGGAGTCCTGTATCCAGTTCTGGACTTCCTAGTTCCAGAGGAGCAGGGATATACTAGTGAGAGTCCAACAGAAGGTTACAAGGATGATGAAGGAACTCGAACATCTGTCTAATGAAGAAAGGCTAAGAGCCCTGGGGCTGCTTATCCAGGAGAAGAGAAGACTGAGAGGAGATCTTCTAGTTGTTGATCAATAGCTAAAGGATGAGGCCAGACTCTTTTTAGTGGTACTCTGTGATAGATGAGGGGCAACAGGCACAAACTGGAACTGAGGATGGAACAGGATGAGTAACAACCTTGCTCTGAGTGTGCTGGACCCTAGAGTAAGTCCCCCAGAGAGGCTGTGGCATCTCCTTCTCTGGAAAGATTCCAAACCCACCTGGACACATTTCTGTGTGACTGGTCTCAGGTGATCCTGTTTTGGCAGGAGGGTCAGACTAGATGATCTCCAGAGTACCCTTCTATAGACCTGCTATCCTATGACCTGTTAGCACTGGGAATCTCACTTTAACAAGGAACTGGAGTGAACTATTTGAGGCTGTCTCTTTAAATCTCTTCAGTAGTACTGAGCACAGGGATCTGAATACCCAAAGGACTTTTTTTTTCCCCTAGAAAATCACTATTTATTTAACATATGATAACTCTGTTATGAAATTTTAGATTTAGCAGGCTATCCACTGTATGTTATTTAAGAAGCTACTAACTAGGGGTTATTAAGAACATATTGATTGAGTTATGAGAAATATGTAATAAAGACATATTTGGTTACATCACAATTAACTCTGCATCGATGTGTTTTAAGAGGCAGATGGTATTTATTTAACTCACTAGAAGTATCTTCTGAAATCTAAATTCAATTGGAGAAACTTCATTTCCCTAAAAATGATTATAGGCTAAAAAAAAATAAAAGATCTGAATTCATTTTCAAACTCTACCTAAGTCCTTTTCACACATAGGAAGTTAAAGGATTGAGTTGCAAAACTCAAATTGAAGCAAAGGCTGTTCAGAGCATAAGACCTCTCTTAATATGATTTGATTGCCCTGCCTATATTAACCTGCAGTAAAGGTGGAAAATACTACCTGAACAGAACGAAACAGCTATCTGCCTACTGAGACAAAGTGCAAGCTGGCCACTGAAATGGCCATGGTGTCCTAGCAGTGCTGGAAGGAGTTCTGTCCCTGATGGAGGCTTTCAAGGTGTTCTCACTGAACGCAGCAGCAGTGGGCTCTCTGGGTGCTATACACTTGTAAATTCGGCCTCCTGTGATACCCACTGCTTCAGTGCTGAAAGACACACTGAGTTTGTTCTCTGTAACATAACAATGCAAAAAGTGGAGAAGAAATGCAAACAGGGAAGGTGAGCTAATGGTAGTGTGAGAAGGTCAATCATCTAAGAAGTTATTTTCCAAGCCTGTCCAAGTGCTGTGTAGATGAAGCTACCAAGTTGCTCAGGTCGTCCTGGGGCAGAGCTGCTCCAGCTATGAACTGCAATGTGGTGCACCTCTTGTGCAGAGCATTACATTCATTTCATTTTTCATTATTGATACCACGTAGCTGCCTGCCTGCCAGACACAAACACACACACACACACACTCTGATCTACATGCTCGACTCAAGGTGTAGCAGGATAACACTCCCTCATGTTCAGGGGTTTAGGTCCTTCACTCTGCCTTGTTCAATTCCCATCTCAGACCTGTAGCTCAGGGAAGGATACAGTCCCTCTCCCTAGCTGTACCACTTGTCAGTCCTATGAGATGCCACTGCATGTGAGCATTGTGTGTTGTCATGAGAGTAGAAAGGAGACTCGCTTTACCCTTCCAAACACGCAAGAGGAGGAGGGGGGAATGTGCAGGCAGAGCTGAAGCCCACACAGATCTTTGTGAGCTGCAGTAAGAACAGCAACCACAGGACTAGAATCTGATTGAAAATTCTTCCCATAACATACAGAAAAAGATTTGCCCTTTACATGGCAAATCAATGGCCCTCGACTGAGTGCTACAGGCTGAGAAAGGAAGAGTAGAAAACAGATCAATAACCTCCTCAATATGAACCAATTTAGGATAGAGCCTTAATCCAGACTGAGCACAGCAGATGATAAAGTTGTGCTCCTGGAGTGGGCCTTGGGTTGTCTCCCTATTCCCACCTCCCTTTCCACTCAATTCAGTGCAAAAGTACAGAGCAGCACATGATCACCTTTCAAAGAAGTGCCCATCAATGGGTGGAAACCACTCCAGGGTAACAGAGGTGGAGGTCCGAGCTACGATCTGGGGAGCAATTGCAACAGGAGCTGGTTTCTTGGTGGGCTGCCAGCTGTGATAGACCAGGTCCAAGTAGCAGTGCATCCTGGCCACCTGGTTGGGCGTGAAGGAGTTGGTGCAGTCATCGTCTGAAATTGAAACACAAGACACATCAACCACACAAGAGATAAGGTGGAGCAAGTGAGAGAAGTATGTCCCAGCAAACGGCAGCTTCTTGTAAGGTCTGGGCTGGGCAGCACTCAGAAGTTAACGACTTGTGAACAAATTAGTGCAGTCATCACTTGTGAAGGCAAGAGAAAGGAAACAAAAGCTAAAAATACATCACTAAAGGTTCCCTCTGGTCCAGGATACACACAAAGCACCTAGAGTTCACCCCCTGCATAAGACAAAGGCACATGCAGGTGGAAAAACAGAAAGCCTCAGGGCAGCACCTTCTGGTCAGAACTGGGGCTACCAGTGGACCTCTGGGCTTAAAAGAGTTTCATGTCTGAAGGAGTATCTCTGAGAGAGGACAGGAGGGAAAGGACAGTAAGTGTTTGGGTAAAGCACTGACTGAGACTCATGCAGACTCTGTCCTCTGATGGATTTCTTAGATTAAAAGAGCACAGAATGTTGTAAAGACATCATTTTCTTCAAGTCCTTAAATATCCTAATGAACAAATTAAAAGGTTCTGAGAGATCTTCTTTCTTTTTTTTTTTTTTAATGTCATTTCTGACTAGAACTGTAAATATCTTTTTTCCTTGTTCAAAACCTCTCCCATCACCATTATGGCTCTAACCTCTTTCTGAACTTTTCAGGAACGATTTTGATACTTCAAATTTCTTTTTCATTCAAACTGGAGAAAATAAATTGCTGGACAGTTTCCCACAAACAACCATTTCTCATTTCATCTCTTTTCCCCAACCATGATTTGGCAACAAGTACGCATCTGGTGCCCTCTGAACGCCTTATAACTTTACAACTACAATGCCCTGAAGAAGTGGAAAATGACTATTCCTCTATTGTGCAGATCACAGA
Source organism: Pogoniulus pusillus (assembly GCF_015220805.1). Taxonomy (NCBI): domain Eukaryota; kingdom Metazoa; phylum Chordata; class Aves; order Piciformes; family Lybiidae; genus Pogoniulus; species Pogoniulus pusillus. The sequence goes on along the minus strand of NC_087298.1, from coordinate 4,426,608 downwards.
AGGAATAAATATGTTATGCAAAGTCAGCCAGAAAAGAAGAACTCGATGCTAGCACTTTAACCATTTTTCTGGGACTCTTCCCATCAGATGCAAAGCCCTTGAAAAGACAGAGCGTTCCTTCACGTGTGCCTGCAGAGTTCCCAGCCCTGGAAAGCTCACTCCCAGATGGGACCTCTGCACGCTGCTGCCATACAAACAACAATGACAGCTTTGCACAGGTCAAGTAATACATTTTTCTGGGAAGATGCAGGTCACCAAAGGCTGCTCAGACTGTTGCTTGCCTGCGTGTTAAGTTGGCAGTTCAATATTGCAAGTGCGTTACTAGATGCTCTGATGTCTTCAAGTCCGTGCCCTGTGGAACTCAAAAGGAGCAAAAAAACATGAGAAGTGTGAATTTGCTGGCTAATTTAAAACCTTACCACATCTTCCCTGAGATGCAAGCAAAAGGAGACAGCTTCGGTTGGGATCCTGCTCAAATTACAGCCCCAAATGCAGCCCTGCCACAGTAGGGACAGGACAGTTCGCATCGCATCTTCTCCTGTGCCTCTCCCTAATTCCACCCAGCACTGAGGCTCTGCTCATCAAATATGCAGAGCAGATAGACACCACCCGCTTGAAAAGACCTGCAAATCCCCGTGGGCATGCAAAAAGCTGCTTCAATAGGACATCTCTGGATTTCCTCAATAATTATCGATGGGCTATCCCTGAGCAAGCTGTAAAAGCCATAAATATTCCTCACGGAAGCCCAGAAGGAGACAAAGGCCCTTAATAGCCATCATAAAGGAACAATAAAATATATATAGGACAAAGCAGTGAGACAATGGCACAGGAGAAGGATGACCTGCATTCTCAATCTGTTCAAACATCAGCACAGGCTGTGTCCTGGGGGAGGGGAAGGGAGGAGGGGTGAGGGGAAAAGGTATTTCACTGATCACTCGCTTTCAAGAAAGGTTCAGACTCCTCGGATGAAGCAATAAGTAGAGAAATTCAACAGACTTCGCTGGGGTGATTATTCCAACAGAATTCAGAGGCAGAATTCCTGCTGATTTCACCAAGATCCTCAAAAAGACCAAGTTATCTTTTTTATTTGGGAACACCACAGCTATTTGGACTTGTAAAAATAATTTACAAGTCCAATTCCTCACACTTCTAGACCATCTGGACATTGTAACTTGTTCTAGGGAAGGAAAAGTTATGCTTTCAGTCAGTGCTTTGCTACAGAGCTGGGGGGAACCGGACAGATGGACAGCAGACAGAGGCAGACAGACACGCACTGTCTGATCAAGCTGTAGTATACAAGCAACAAAACAGAAAGGAAAGGCAGGCAACGTTTAAAGCTGCATGACCTCAACCTAGAAGTTTCAAAGGTATTTCAACAGCAATTTGATATCCTGATATATTTTTATTCCACTGGCAACAACAGAAAAGCAAACAGATTCATGCATGAGCTCTAGCGATGCCTATCGTGTCGCTTCGCTTCATTTTTCAAGAGGGGAAGGGAAGAAAAAGGGGGTTCTGCTCAGAACATCAGCACATCTGCAGCTCCCAAGAGCAGATAGGTATCTCTGTGGTCTGCCTCTCCACCTCAGCTCTCCAGACAATTGGCAAGGGGAGTTCTCTTTGGAAGAAAAGACCTCAGCGTTCTGCAACAACCACTCTCCACCCCTCCTCACACAGACACAAGTAGGGATCGTAGAATGGTTTAGGTTGGAAGGGACCTCAAAGATCATCTAGTTCCAACCCCCTGCCATAGGCAGGGACACCTCCCACTAGAACAGGTAGCTCAAGGCCTTATCTAACCTAGCCTTTAACACCTCCAAGGAGGGAGGATGCTGTCACCTGGCCAATTCGTGTGGTTACCAGACAGTAAAATGCTGTCCTACCACACACACCAAGAGTGCACAACACACCAAGGAGCTGACTCGGTGTGTGTCTCCGTGTGCTTGTCCCTGAAAACACCCTCTAAACAAGCAGAAAAATAAAGACAAATAAACCTAAGCATGTTTTTTAGCTGGTGCCACGGAGGGCATAGAAGCATTTCTGTTATAAATCATTTCTGCTATAAATCATTGCAATCCGTGCCCTAGATGACATTAAACACTTTGCTCCTCTCCAGTTTTATTACAGAAACAAGCACTCCTACGACCTCTGGAGTGGGCAGTCTGTGTTTCAGCCTGGAGTACAGAGGTGCCCTTCAGTGGCTGGAAGCATATCGGTCACCTTTAAAATGTTGTTGATGCTGTCAGATGCTCTGTCACAGACCTTCATCACAGCTAGACCCTCTGACCCAAAATAAGGGGAAATGTGAGCCAAGGTATCTCCTGTTCTTTCTGGGAAACAGCAGAGGATCCTTCAACTTCCCCTTGAGCTGCTGGGGTGCAGCAAGAGCCTCAGCCTGCCCTCGTCTGATGGGCAAGGGTCACAGGTGCTCATGCCTTCTTTGTGTGAGGCTCTGTTGCAAGGAGTGGCATGCAGCAGCACTCCCCAGCAACACCGCTGTGCCGACAGAAGCTTGCAGAGTGTACTTACAAAATCAAGCTATTGGTTAAACGTCTTATACCTCTTGGAGGGGTGGTTTAACCACACTGATGTGGAGCCTTCATAGCTGCACTCCCAGCACAGCACTGGTAGTCCCTGAGCAGGAGAGCAATCCTGACTCAAGGGCTGTCCTAGTATTCACACCCTGATGATGCAACTCAGATGTGAGTGATTGCAGCTGAGTGACAGCAACTGCAAATCAAACAATACCCATGGAATTTGAATGGACACCTGGAGGCATGAGCGGTGTCTCCTCCCATGTCTGCCTATCACAGGCTGATTCTACGGCCTTGGTGGTATCAATACGTATCTGACATTCAATATCTCCTTGGGGGAGGGCAAACAATCCCTAAACTTTAGTTTTTCAATGCCCTCAGGCATCCAGGTTCCAGGGAAATAAGGTGTCAAATTTGCTGCAGAGCCTTTAGAAGCTGTTTTCTTAATGCTTATCTCATTTCTTCCCTCCCCCAAACCTTCTGCCTGGTCTTCACATGAAACTGTGTAAAGTTGAGGAAGACTGGGAAAAAGGAATAAGAGAACCAAAAGTTTGATCCCTGGTCAGGTCCTGTGTAGGAATCAGAGGTAGTGCTGGTGTTCTTTGCTCTTGCCCAACCACAAGCACCACCAGCAAGCCAAGGGAAGCCACGTACCTGCGTAGCTCATGAAGTTACTGAATGGCGTGTTCAGGAAAGTGTGGAAGCCACAGGTGTCATTGCCAGGCCCAGGATCTCCACACAGCTTGTGCTTAGGGGCAGGGTTGGTGTCACTGCAGAGGTCTCCAGTCTCGAAGGAGGGCTCTGTTTCCATGCAGGGATCGCTGCAGGAGAGGATCTCTGAGATTCCCCGGAAGACATGGTAGAGCCCCAGGCTGTGCCCGATTTCATGGATCATCGTGTGCGTGTGGCCAGGGATGCCATAGAAGGAGGGATTCAGCACAATGCCACCTGCAAGGGAAAAAGAGAAGAGCTTCAACAGTAAAAGAAAGGGAAAGGAAGACATTCATAAGGACAGATCCACCGGCAGTTCACTGGATCCTCTACAGCACAGGCTGCTCTTTGCACAGTCAGCACATTGCCTGCTCAGAGGAACAGCACAGCCTGATTTGATCTCACGCTCAATGTGGGGCTCTGAGGTGAGGAAGCACGAAACAAAGCCCAAATCTTAATCTAGTATCACAATGACAACTGCATCTCAAATGCTGGGTTCAGTTTTGGGACCCTCACTACGTTAAGGTGCTGGAGTGAGTCCAGAAAAGGGCAACGAAGCTGGTGAAGGGTTTGGAGAACAGCTCTGGTGAGGAGTGCCTGAGGGAACTGGGGTTATTTAGCCTGGAGAAAAGGAGGCTGAGAGGAGACCTCAGTGCTCTCTACAGCTCCCTGAGAGGAGGTTGCAGGGAGGTGGGGGTTGGCCTCTTCTTAGTATCAGGAGATAGAATGAGAGGAAACAGCCTGAAGTTGTCAGGAGAGATTGAAGCTGGAGATTAGGTAAAATTTCTTTGCTGCAAGAGTGGTCAGGCATTAGAACAGGCTGCTCAGGGAGGTGATAGAGTCACCATCCCTGGAGGTGACGCACAGACATGGCACCTTCAGACATGGTTTAACGGCCATGATTGTTTTAGGTCCACAGTTGGACTTGATGATCACAGGCTCACAGGATGTTAGGGGTTGGAAGAGTTCAACCCCCCTGCCAGAGCAGGACAACACTAACACAGATCACAGAGGAACACTTCCAGACAGGCCTTGAAAGGCTCCAGAGAAGGAGACTCCACAACCTCTCTGGGCAGCCTGTGCCAGTGCTCTAGGACCCTTACAGTAAAGAAGTTCCCCCTTGTGTTGAGGCAGAACCTCTTTTGCTGCTGTTGTAGAGAGCAATGAGCTCTGCCCTGAGCCTCCTCTTCTGCAGGCTGCACCCCCCCAGCTCAGCCTCTCCTCACAGGACTGTGCTCCAGGCCCCTCATCAGCTTTGTTGCCCTTCTCTGAACACATTCCAGTATCTCAACATCTCTCTTGAATTGAGGAGTCCAGAACTGGACACAGCACGCCAGGTGTGGCTTGACCAGTGTTCAGTACAGGGGCAGAAGAACCTCCTTGTCCTGCTGGCCACACTGTTCTTGAGCCAGCCAGGGCAGGATGCCATTGGCTCTCCTGCCCACCTGGGCACACTGCTGCCTCATCTTCAGCAACTCTCACACAGCACCCCCAGGTCCCTCTGTGCCTGGCTGCTCTCAGCCACTCTGTTCCCAGCCTGTAGAACTGCTGGAGGTTGTTGTGGCCAAAGTGTAGAACCCTGCACTTCACCTTGTTAAATCTCATCCCATTGTCCTCTGCCCATTCAAGACATAATAGAAGCCAAATAACTTCTTATGTGCCCTAAACACTGCAGCAAGTTGCACCAATATTTGCACACTAATAGCTGGAAAAAGACAACAGAATACACCCAAGGCTGGGATAGTTCTTGCAGGGTGTGCTTGGGTCATGCTTTGAAGTAACTGCCAGAGCCAAGCTCTGCTCAGATATGCAGGCAAACCCAGTTTGATCTGAACTGCACAGGCCAGTGAAGAATATGCAGGAGTCTGGTGTGTCAAAACCATGAAATCCTGGAATGTGCTAATCCTGAGAGAACTGCAGGGTGGTTAAATGTGCACAGAGAAAACCAACAGTGATTTTTTTTTTTGTTGGTGGTGGTGTATGAATTATGGAATGTGTAGATAAGCAAATGGTAAATTAATGAGGCTTTACAGTACACTGAATTAATCATGAGAATTATTTTTGTAGCTCAGCTAGATGTACCTCTGGATTTATGATATGCTTCATATTTTCTTTATGTAGCTTGTTGACTTCAACTTTTCCAAGCCTTTTATTTAGAACTGTTTGTGTATATTGCTTACCATGAGAACAGGAGACTGCTTTGTAAAAGTTATAGCAGGCTGATAAATCTTGGTACACTAATAATTTAGTGACATTGAGGAGAGAAAAGATTTTGGCAGGAGGAACTTTATCAGAGATGGCAGAGCAGGGAAGATGAGATCACTGGGTTCTGATGTATCACAGGCATTTTCTTCCTTTCTTCTCATCTGCCTGGAGACTTGGTTGCAACAGCCGTGGAATTAGAGGGAAAATAAGACCAAGAAGATCTTAGGAAGTCACCTAAATTCCGCTCTCAAACCATCACAGAATCACAGAATGTCAGGGGCTAGAAGGGACCTCCAAATCTCATCCAGTCCAACCTCTCTGCCACAGCAGGATCACCTATACCAGATCACCCAGGCACACACCCAAGCAGGTCTTGAATACTGCCAAAGACGGAGACTCCACAACCCCCCCAGACAGCCTATTCCAGTGTCCTGTCACTCTCACAGTGAAAAAGTTCCTCCTCATGTTTTCTATGCCTCACCTCCCACCATTGCCCCTTGTCCTGTTGTTGGACACCACTCAGCAGAGCCTGGCTCCATCTTGGCACTTGCCCTTTACATATTTACAATCATGAATGAGGTCACCTCTCAGGCTTCTCCTCTCCAAGCTCAAGAGCCCCAGCTCCCTCAGGCTCTCCTCATAAGGAAGATGTTCCACTCCCTTAATCAGCTTTGTGGCTCTGCACTGGACTCTTTCAAGCAGTTCCCTGAAGCCCTTCTTGACCTGAGGGGCCCAGTGCAGGACCAACTCTCACAGATCAGCCTAACATCTGTTTCCAGCCCCTCAAGCCACGACTGCCCCAGCAATCAATTTCAGCACCCAGTATCCTTACAGCAGCAAGGATTTAAGTTACATCTAATCTGAGCTGGGTTAGGTTTTTTCGGTCTGTTATGTTCATGTCTTTGAGCCTTGCCTCACATGGATATGAAGAACAGAAGATTCTCCTCCCCTTTCATCAGCTTTTATGAGACTGTCATCATCCCTACTTCAGGCTCTTTTCCTTCACTCTGAGTAACTGTAATCCATTAAACTTTCTGTAGCTCAATCCATTCTCTAGACCTCCCTGACTGATGTGCTCCTTTGGTTTACCCACTCAGCTCACTTTTTCCTCCAAATGCAAGCAGTGCTCTGGCTAAAGTGTATCACTGCTGAAGAGGGAGAAGAGACCACTCTGGATGTCCTGCAAGGACGTATGTAGAAACAGGAACAGGGAGAAGACTTCCCCTTTGCACATCAAATCATAGAATCGGTCAAGGTTGGAAGGGACCACAAGGATCAGCCAGCTCCAACCCCCTGCCATGCCCAGGGACACCCTACCCTAGAGCAGCCTGGCCACAGCCTCAGCCAGCCTGGCCTTAAACACCTCCAGCCATGGGGCCTCAACCACCTCCCTGGGCAACCCATTCCAGCCTCTCACCGCTCACATGTTCAACAACTTCCTCCTCTTGTCCAGACTGAACCTACCCACCTCCAGCTTTGCTCCATTCCCCCTAGTCCTGTCACTCCCTAAGAGCCTCAAAAGTCCCTCCCCAGCTGTTTTTTGAGGCTACCTTCGGATACTGGAAGGCCACAAGAAGGTCACCTGGGAGCCTCCTCTTCTCCAGACTGCACAGACCCAACTCTTTCAGTCCGTGCTCACAGCAGAGCTGCTGCAGCCCTCTGAGCATCCTCCTGGCCCTGCTCTGGACACTCTCCAACATCTCCACAGCCCTCTTGTAATAGTGGCTCCAGAACTGGATGCAGGACTCCAGGTGGAGTCTCAGCAGGGCACAGCAGAGGGGGAGAATCCCCTCCCTGGCCCTGCTGGCCACACTTCTCCTGCTGCAGCCCAGGCTCTGCTTGGCTTTCTGGGCTGCAAGTACACACTGCTGGCTCCTGTTGAGCTTCTTGTACACCAGCACCCCCAAGTCCCTCTCTTTAGGGCTGCTCTCCAGCCACTCACTGCCCAGCCTATACGGGTACTTGGGATTTGCTCAACCACGATGCAGGATCCTGCACTTGGTCTTGTTGAACCTCCTGAGCTTGGCTTGTGCCCACCTCTCCAGCCTGTCCAGGTCTCTCTGGGTGGATCCCTTCCCTCCAGCCTGTCTGCTGCACCACACAGCTTGGTGTGGTCAGCAAACTTACTGAGGCTGCACTCAATGCCTCTGTCCATGGCACTGACAAAGATGTTGAACAAGACTGGTCCCAGGTCTGACCCCTGAGGGACTCCACTTGGGGGACACACGGGCATGTGTGACTGTGCACAGGCAGCAGTCACATGCAAATGTACAAATAAATGCACAATATTTAAAAAAATTAACTGACATTTTAAATACAGGCAGAAAGCAAGGAATAAAATCAGCCACACCACACCACCATGCCTCCTATGGCACACGCCACACCTACACACCCTTCTCACAGCACTGCACTGCTCCTTACACCAGATCTCCGCAATCCCAATTCCTGTGTGTAGATCTGCCAGTACACAGGCTCTGCAATCCCTATGCTGTCTACAACTACCTGAAAAGAGGCTGTAGCCAGGTGGGGTTGGGCTCTTCTCCCAGACAACCAGCAACAGAACAAGGGGACACAGTTTTAAGTTGTGGCAGGGGAGGTCTAGGCTGGATGTTAGGAGGAATTTGTTGGCAGAGAGTGATTGGCATTGGAATGGGCTGCCCAGGGAGGTGGTGGAGTCACCATCCCTGGGGGTGTTCAAGAAAAGCCTGGATGAGGCACTTAGTGCCAAGGTCTGGTTGATTGGCCAGCGCTGGGTGCTAGGTTGGACTGGATGAGCTTGAAGCTCTCTTCCAACCTGCTTGATTCTATGATTCTATGTTCCCTACCACATGCTCTGGTGCTTGGTCTCTACCCAGGTGAAGATCTTGATCTCCACCACACAGGACTCTGCTGTACTGTGTGGGTGTCTCTTTCCCAAAGATAATTCCAGAGTCATGGTTTGTTGTTTTGTTTTTTTCCCCCAATGGCAGGAGTATTTGTGAAATTCCTCAGCAGGACCTGCCTTCAAAGTAAAGGGCTGGGTAAATGCTTCTGGCATTGGACAACCCAGAGGCAGCTGGAGAGGGAAATTTTCTTTTTGCCTTTGTTGAAAATTTATATTTTTCCCAGCTGTCAGGAACCTAAATCAATTGCAGTTTTCCAGAAAAGATAAACTCCCTCACCCAGACAATCTCTAGCCCAGCCTTTAGATCTGCACCACAGGACATATTTCATATTTTTTTTTATGAAGTACAGATTGGATTTATAGAAAGAGAGTTTAAAAAAAATTATTAAAGATGAATTCTTACAGAGCAAGCAGAGGTCTGGGCGGGCTACTATGACAGGAAATTAGGACCTTTATTTATTTATTTTTACCTTTTTTTCCACTGTAAGTCAACTTTAAACCCTTGGCTAAGGCTTAATTTCTTTTTTCCCTCTCTCATGAGATCTTTTTCTTTTTTTTTTTTTTTTTGGCTAATGGATCCTGTCAATACACTGCAGGAGCTGCATTTAAATTGTTTTGCTTAGGCATGATGTTGACAATTAGCTTAACGAAGTGACAGAAGTCATCAGGGCATTGGGCAAGCCTCAGCCCTCTTGTAGAAGGTTCTTGTTGGTGCTCTGGAGCTCTCCCCTTGTTCTCGGCTCCCTCCCATGGCAACGCCAAGGGGAAGCTGTGAAAATGCTCTTGCAGGGAAGAATTGGCTACATTGCAGCCTTGTTTCACTCCATCAGTGGCATCTGAGCTAACAACAATAAATCATAGAATCAATCAGGTTGGAAGAGACCTCCAGTCCAACCTAGCACCCAGCCCTGGCCAATCAACCAGACCATGGCACTAAGTGCCTCAGCCAGGCTTTGCTTCAACACCTCCAGGCACGGTGACTCCAGCACCTCCCTGGGCAGCCCATTCCAATGCCAATCACTCTCTCTGACAACAAATTCCTCCTAAATCCAGCCTAGACTTCCCCTGCCACAACTTGAGACTGTGTCCCCTTGTTCTGTTGCTCATTGTCTGGAAGAAGAGCCCAACCCCACCTGGCTACAGCCTCCCTTCAGGTAGTTGTAGACAGCAATGAGCTCTGCCCTGAGCCTCCTCTGCTGCAGGCTGCACACCCCCAGCTCCCTCAGCCTCTCCTCACAGGGTTTGTGCTCCAGGCCCCTCACCAACTTTGCTGCCCTTCCCTGGACACATTCCAGTATCTCAACATCTTTCTTGAATTGAGGAGCCCAGAACTGGACACAGTACTCAAGGTGTGGCCTGACCAGTGTTGAGCACAGGGCAATCCACACTCCTGCACAATCAGAAGCAGAGTTACTGAGAGTCTGGTGCAGGAGCAGGGGACTGTGGTAGCAGAAAGTGACAGATATCACAGCAGTGTCAATGCTGGTTGAAGCTGAGGGCAATGTTTATCTTTGGTTTTGCCAGAAGATGTTGCTATGGAGAATGCTCACTGGTAGGCATTTACAGCATCTCCAGGTTTGGGTGCTCCCAGCCCATAGAGATGGAGACAAATGAGAGTGGAAGTGGCTTTACCTCCAGCCCAGCTCAGCAGGCAAATGGATATGTCAGTACTGTCCTTGGGAAGGGAAGTTTGCTCACACTTCTTCCAGAGCAGCTGCAGAGCTGAACATTGTAATCAAACATCTACTAACTCGAGAAGAGGAGGCTCCAAGGTGACCTTATTGTGGCCTTCCAGGATCTGAAGTGGGTTACAAAAAAGCTGGGGAGGGACTTTTTAGCCTATCAGGGAGTGACAGGACTGGGGGGAATGGAGCAAAGCTGCAGGTGGGGAGATTCAGACTGGACGTGAGGAGGAAGTTGTTGAGCATGAGAGTGGTGAGAGACTGGAATGGGTTGCCCAGGGAGGCCCCATCCCTGGAGGTGTTTAAGGCCAGGCTGGCTGAGGCTGTGTGAAGCCTGATTGAGGGTAGGGTGCCCCTTCCCATGGCAGGGAGGTTGGAACTAGATGATCCTTGGTGGTCCCTTCCAACCCTGGTTGATTCCATGATACTAAGTAGGGCAGCCACTTTAACTGCTAGATGTGACCATGCAACTCTCCCACTATGGAGACAGGTGACTACAAAGAGATGCTAACACTATGTCTCGGGGTAATGTATTTGTGGATGTGGAAGAGCCTTCCTGACTGAGGGCTGGAGCTGTAGCCCAGCTCTCGTAGCATGCTTTAGAGTAATAAACACCACATTTCGCTCTCCTCATCGAGGTTTGCATTTACCATGTCTTCTTTTTCTGTTGTTTTGCTCAATGTGGGCTTGGGTTATATAAAAACTGGCTGAAAGAGCCTTTCAAAAAGACTGAACTTGGCTGAAACTAGACTTCTCTTCCAGCCTAGGAAGATCTGAACAAGCTGGAGAAATATCTGGAAAACTTCTGAGGAGCTCTGCTCTTATAAGATGAGCAGATGAGGCTTGCAGCCTGAGGGAGGCTTGTGCAGTTAGAAGGAGTATATACAGACTCAGCTGGTGCCTTCTGAACCTTCTGAGGCTCATCTGACATTTTTCAAGGAACAGAAGTCCAGTGGCACTGCAGGTGTCAGGGCAATGAGTCATCTGGGAGGCTGAACAGCTTTGTCTGGATCCTTGGGTTCCAGCAGCCATACTCAGCAACGTAGTTATGAAACATGCAGGGCAATCTGCAGGGTAGTGAACTCTTTCCAGTTCCACTCAAATGAACATTAGAAATAGAATCTCTCAGCAGTTTGCTCTTTTGCACATTGGCAGAGAAAAACAACAACAAACTCTAACTGCATTTTGTGAGGAAAATTAATTGAGCACTTACCAGTTAACGAACTACAGGATCAGAATGTAACAGGCTAAGGTTAAAAACTCACTCCTGCCAAGCATCCCCCCAACCTATCCCCCCGCAGTCTTCTTCACAAAGTGCTCCCATGGAGTGATTGCCCTGTAAAGTAGCTTCACTTAAAAGGTGAAATACTTTCAGCTTGACATCATCTACAAATACCATAATATGCTTTGGGTTTATAACCTAATATTTTCCTGGTTCTGAGCCAGTATCTGGGAATCGTGAAATACTTTTTTTCCCCTGACTATATATTAGAGGAATGATAAGAAATCAGAACAGAGCTTAACGCATATTTGTCTTTCCTCCTTAGCCCCTCAGAAGAATGCTTTCCACAGAAGAAACATCTTTATCACTCACCTAGATGCATCAAGGCTTCCTTGTCCCAGGGCCAAGTTGCCACTCCAGCCAGCTCTTCCTCAGAGGAATTGGCAAAGAAGATGTTGAGGTGTGTGGACCCATCCAGTTTGAGTATGTTCTTTAGTTCGTTGACATCTAAGTATGCTCTGCAGAAAAAGCAAAGCACTTATTTGTCCTGCAGGTGACATAGAAAGCAGCAAAGCATTGAAGAAGTGCCACAATCCAGGCAGAGAGCTCACAATAGCCTCTCTATCAATCACCTGAAATACTTTCAAAACCTACTCCCAAACTTCAATTACTTTGCATTCATGTGGGTGAATCCAATCTAAGAACTTCAGGCCATTGATTAACTAAGGCCACAGAATCCAAGGTAAATACATAAAGCTGTCCACATTCCTAAGATAAGTATAGGAATCTGTTCATTATGAATGTAATTAAGCAGGTATTATGGTCAGTAAATCTTTTCATATCAGCAGTTACCTTGCACATTTCCTCTGAGCTGTTTATTATTGTTACCTCCAATTTTCCTTCGCAATAACAAGTTTCACAACTTCAGGCTGGCCCAATAACTAACACCAGCTTGCAGAGTGACTCCTTTAGCACCAATGGCAGTCACTTGTGTTGAGATGATGACACAAGAGTGGTCAGTTGGAAATTGCTGTTTTCAGCAAGAAAAGTTGCGCTAAGAGATCTCCTTGCAAGAGAGGTACCACATCATGGCATAAATTCCCAAGGCTCCTTAGGTCCCCACCCTAGGTGAGCAGTATTTTGGTATATCTGGAGCTCTCAGAGCAATCTCTTTGCAGGGAAGCAAAGCCAATACCTTAAACTTGATGGCACTTTTTTGTGGTCCTTTAGACTTTGTCCACGCTGCAGCACAGGAGCTATTTGCCAGTGGGTGGACCACAGTGCCACGCTCTTTTCGGTGGCACTGTGATGCTCTGAGTGGGAGTATCACAGTATCACAGTATCACCAGAGCTGAAAGAGACCTCACAGATCATCAAGTCCAACCCTTCACCACAGAGCTCAAGGCCAGACCGTGGCACCAAGTGCCACGTCCAACCTTGCCTTGAACAGCTCCAGGGAGGGCGACTCCACCACCTCCCCAGGCAGCCCATTCCAGTATCCAATGACTCTCTCAGTGAAGAACTTTCTCCTCACCTCGAGCCTAAATTTCCCCTGGCACAGCCTGAGACTGTGTCCTCTTGTTCTGGTGCTGGCCACCTGAGAGAAGAGAGCAACCTCCTCCTGGCCACAACCACCCCTCAGGTAGTTGTAGACAGCAATAAGGTCTCCCCTGAGCCTCCTCTTCTCCAGGCTAACCAATCCCAGCTCCCTCAGCCTCTCCTCGTAGGGCTGTGCTCAAGGCCTCTCCCCAGCCTCGTTGCCCTTCTCTGGACACGCTCAAGCATCTCAATGTCCCTCCTAAACTGGGGGGCCCAGAACTGAACACAGTACTCAAGGTGTGGTCTAACCAGTGCAGAGTACAGGGGCAGAATGAGTAAAGCAAGAGCAAGTGAAGCAGAGGAGTAAACTCCTTGGTTTACCTTGGTCTTTGGGTAATGAAATGTTGTGCTACCACAAGATCTAAAACACAGATAAGTTGTCCTATCTTCACTTGACAGGTGAAAGCAACAGAGAGATCACACAGAGTCAAGCACGGTTGACTAGCTTATAAGGAAAGGAAACCATGATGGTCTTGAGCAGGTTGATTCCTGCTTTTGAAGTCTCCCTCCCCATATGTGTGTGTGTGTGCACAGGGCTCACATAGCTCTCACAAACCAAAGGCAATCACATTCACTAAGCAGGGTTCCTCACATACTTTGCAAGGCTTTTGTTCCCAGAAGGGTAAAGAAAAAATAGGGGAGCTGGCTCAGCACCAAGATCTTTCTGTCCTTCCCTGGAGGACTCCCCAATGGAAAACACATTCATGTTTCCACAATAGCTTCTCCTGCCACTTGCTGAAGTCATTGCCTCCAAAATAGTTCATGGCTGGGTGTCCCCAGGCCCTCGCTGACTCATGGAGGAAGATGTGCTCTTTGGGGACACCAATAGAAGGGTATGTTTCCATTCCATACAGCATTTATCCTCCAATCAAATGTGGATGACATCCTGAAGGACAGGTCAGTGCTGTGACCCTTTACACATTTCTCATCTCTCCAGTGTTCCCAATTCATCTATGGAAAATACAGAGATCTTCCCCTCAGCTCCTCAAAGAGCTGCATGCATGCCTCTTGTTCTGCATGCATCTGTCCAGTGTTCTGAGGGTGTGCACAATCTATTTCCAAGGTCCTCTTTGTGCATTTGAAAACATCTTTGTCAAACGTGGGCTCACACTTGCACACATCCATGAGCAACAGTTGGAGATTACGTATCAGAGCTCGTGTGCATTTCCAAACAGAAAGTGTAAGTGCAGAGGGGGAACACAGGATGTAGGATGGGTGCCTGTGAAGGGCACAATGTATATGTGGGTATGTATGGCAGTACCAGGGAAAAGCAGCCAGGAGAAGCACAAGAAGGCAAGTGGGAGTGCTGTGATACTTTGTGCAAGAGAGAAAAGGACAGAAGCAGAAGCATCGTGCACCTCCCAAATAGAGACAGTTGTGTTTGTGTCCTAGCAGGAAGGGGAGGAAAGGCACTGTCTGGACTGAGTCTGTGGCTGTTGCCCCTGGACTGTAGGAGTGACTATACTCAAACTACCCTCCTGAGATACCCATTTTTATCCTCATGCTTATGTTTTCAAATAAGCTAAACTAACATTTCCTCATTCTCAGCTGCTGATTATTTGCACACTCCGATCCCATTTATATCCTTTGTGCAGGGCCACATCACTCCCACATTTCTTTAAGGCTGTGTGCACCGGCACCTAGGGCTGCTCTGTGCAGAGATAGTTTCAGCAGACAGCATCCAGGGCAGGCAGCATTAACCTAAGTGGCCAGTGATGCCAGTGCATCGCCGAGACTGAACTCCTGTTAGGCGCAAATGCACTGTACAAGGTCGGTTGGACTTGGTTTCCTAGCAGGTCCCTGACCACTGCTTCTCTGCTAGCCAGCAGAAGTCTGCAGGTGAGCAGAACCACAGAGCGGCAGGTTGGAAGGAACCTCGGGGATCAAACTGTGTGAGGACAGAATGCTGAGAGGATTTTCAGCACAGGGTCCGTACAGGAGCGGTGTAAACAGATCGTACTTGGGAGGAAGCGACTGCAAACCCCTCGCCAAGAGCAGCCAGCAAGCCCCAGCACATAAGCATGCTGCAGCATTAGCTCAGGCAGATCCCTTGTAAGCATGTGAACATGTGCCTGCATGTGCGTGCATGAGGAGAGCTGCGAGTGTGGAACCAGGGCTTGGGCTCTGCACACATGCGAGGCAGCCAAGAGTATGTATGCAAAGGATCCAGGCTCTGTGTGTGTGTGTGTGTGTGTAAGAGATAAAAACACCAAGCTGGAATTCCATTCTCTCCTTCCTCCCCATGTTTCTAATAACCTCCCATCTCTATCCATCATCACCACATTCCTACACTCAAGGAGGCATAAATTAACTACTTTTGCAGTTCATGTCCAACGATGTAGCTGCAGGCAGCAGACCCAACAGTTACCAGGTCAAAATAGTTTTCGGTTATTGCGTTGGACTGGGCTGACTCCCCCCTGCTGCTGCGGCTGCTTTGTTATCAGCCCAGACTATCTGACCCAACGCAATCCACGAGCATTGCTTACACTTCTCAAGGTTATGTGGGTCCCCTGATAGAGGACATAATGTCTGCCACATGGGCTCATGCCAAAGAGAGCCAAAGAGCCCAGCCTTTCCAGCACTGCCAAACTCACATTTCAAAGATATGAGTGCAGTCCTGGAAAGGGATCAAAGCCTTTCCAACTGTCATTAGAATATTTCCTTTATGCAGCTCATCTCTGAGTGCCAGCAACATATTTCATAAAACTCATTGGCTCGAGATGGTACCTCCAACATAAACCTGAATGGGGGAACTGTCAGGGCAAGTCTGTGTGGAAAACAAAACAAAACCCAAAGCACAACAAAACACGTGCAATTCCTGTAATGGAAAAAACATACGATGCTGGGAGCCTGCCTTGCTCCAGAAAGCCTAATGAGGCTATTAGTGCATCATAAAAGGTCTCCTCTGCTGGAATCTGGTTTAGACATAGAAATTCTATGGGCTGTTTAAGGCCATTTGGGACACCAAATCATATCAGGCAATGTGCACACTCCCACCCGAATCTTTTCATCGACTCACTTGTCCAAAGCACAGCTTTGGATGCTTTTTTTCCCCTTCACTGCAGTGTAAGTAGCCCTCTGAAACGGCAGTGTGTAGCAGCTCGCCCTCAGCCAGCAAGCCCCAGACCCCAGGCAGTAATACATATCCCATACCGTGCTCCAGTTTCAGCCTAATGGAGTCTTCAGCTCATCCAGCAGTGTCTCGCCACTGCCTGCTCACCCACACAGCCTGCCCCATCAGTCACATCAGCCATTATCCCCCTGCCTGTCTCCTCTGTCAAGCCCATTTCCTGGCCATTTGGACTGCAGCTCCACCACAGCAGGACTTATCTTGGGCAACGAGGTGAAGCCCTCATCCAGCAGCTCCACCTGCCCCTGGGGACCACTGTGAGGAGCTCCCTTCTTTTGGCCTTCAGCTCCAAATCCAAATCCAGCCACCAATCCTTGCTATTTAGCTACAAACACATCTGACAATGGCTTTTAAACTGGGCTGATACCAGGTTTAATCGTATTAACTCTAGCCTTGATGGCTGGAGTCAAGCAGTTTCGTTGCAGGGTTGGAAACTCTTCCTCCCCCACTTTCTGCCAGGTCAGAGAGTGGCTTCTCCGTGTTTCCCTAACACAGCTGGGGTGCAACCTCTTGCAGCCCTGGTTGTTTTTGCAAGGAACACGGAGCCTTCCAGCCCTTATTGTTAGGAAATGTTTTCTACTGTTTGCTTGGAGTTATTCTCTATTTGACTTGGTTTTGTTTTTTTCCTTCAGAGACAAGTGTCACTTTACAGCAAGAAAACAAACAGGGTACTTAAGGGATTATTCGCAAGACTCCACCCAAACGCTGAGCAGGACCTCTGCTATCTGCTCATTGTGGAGTGTGGGCTCCAAGTGCCTCATCAGTCTGCTAGGAACACAGAGCACTGCATTTCAGCACTCCAAATGAAGAACAGAAAAGGGAAAAAAATCTAACCAGTAGCATCTTCTGCAACGGGGAGTCAGCCTCCAAGTCTGCTCTTTATCTCTTGGCACACAGTATCCTGTCCTTTACCAGCACATGGCAGGACAGAGGAAATCTGCTGGAACCATAGGACCCAGTACTTCGCTCCCCTTCATGAGACTCTCTGTCTCTGCTTTCATTTGGTGCTCCCAGGAAGCTGTCAGCCCAGCCTAATCCATTGTATACAGCTTAGAAGGCAGAGAGAAAGCTCTTCTGGATGGCACTGGCAGCACTCGCGGGCAGCCTATGACTGATCTTGGTGTGGTTCCCAATGTGGCGTGGCTGAGGTGTCTCAGCCATGTTCCCTTTGTCCCTTCAGCTCTGAGCTTGGCCCCAGGACTGACATCAGCTCTTTAGAGCAGCAAAGACAACAGCAGCCAGTATGTGGACAGTCACCCAACAATCAACTGCCCCATTAGTTCAACCAACATGAGGAGGGGTGGGGAGGGGGAAGGTTTTAGGGTGCAGTGTCTACCTAGAGGTTTTCAACAGCCACAGTGAATAGTAGGAACAGATTGGAGATAAACTGCGGAATCACAGAATCATTAAGGTTGGAAATGACCTCTAGGATCAGCAAATCCAACAACCCAACACCACCATAGCCACTAAAATGATATTCTTCCTGAAGAAAATGGTAAGAAGCATCCCTTCAACAGCACTGACAGCTGACCCTGAAGTGGGGCTATTTAGCAATTGTGCACAAGAGTAATATAGCTTTTTGCCCTGTGATTTCTCAGTCTTGGGTGCCTGGACACAGATCTTGCCTTTTGGAGGTGCAGTGTTGATGCTGGTGTATAAGCTGCCTTCTGGAGATGCAGTGTTGATGCTAGTGTATAAGCTGCCTTTTGGAGATGCAGTGTTGATGCTAGTGTATAAGTTGTCCTTTTGGAGGTGCAGTGTTGATGCTGGTGTATAAGCTGCCTTTGGAGATGCAGTGTTGATGCTGGTGTATAAGCTGCCTTTGGAGATGCAGTGCTGATGCTGGTGTATAAGCTGCCTTTTGGAGATGCAGTGTTGTGCTGGTGTATAGGCTGCCTTTCTGGAGGTGCAGTGTTGATGCTGGTATATAAGCTGCCTTTTGGAGGTGCAGTGTTGATGCTAGTGTATAAGCTGCCTGTTGGAGATGTCCTCGTGTCCCATCAAGTAAACTTCTATCTTGCTCATACTTCAGCCCACACATGACAAGGACTCTGCCATTGCCCCAGAATCCTGCAGTCCATGTTTCAATACCTTTAGGGTCAGGATTTTTTTCTGAAGGTTTGCCTGAGCCTCTTTTACTGTAACAGGTGCACACAATGTTGTGCCTTTCTCCAAACCAGGGGATTAGATTATTTCCTTCTGCTTTACCAAACCTATCACCTTACTTCTTCAGCCAGTCCCCACTGGTTATGTGTTTTCAAGACCTCTGGTCATTCCTGATGCTCTCACCTGCACTCTCCATATCTTTCTCAAAGGGAAGTCATCCAAAGAAGACAGACTCCTCATGCTGAGAGCTTATCAGTGTCATGTAACTGCTACATTTGTCCTGTCTATCACCTTCAATCTGATATAATGTACACAGTGGAGATTCCAGACCTGCAAACATTTCTAACTTTTATTTAGTCTCCTTCGTTTTTTGTTTTAACCTAAAGTACTACAGGTCTACCAAACCCCAAAGAGCAAAAAGACAGCCTACACCCCCTATTTAGCTGTGAAACCTGCAGTAAAAGTTTCTGTCTGACCTGATGTTGAAGATCTGCCTTCAACTGGCAAATTTAATTCTGCTCCTCATTTCAGACAGGTTGCCATAAATCATGTGAAGCAGGAAGTGTGCCTCATCTACATTTAGTTTAGTGTTAATTTAAGACACTGGTGTAAGTGTAGTAAAAGTCATGATAATTTATTGATAAAGGTATAAATCTTTCAGTGACTGGGACAGAGCCTGAAATAGAGTGGAGCCAGAATGCTACAAGTGAAAAGTCCCAATTTAGATCCAGATCACTGCCTGGGTTCACACCTGAAATCCAAATGTGTAACTGCAATCCTGACTGCATCCAAACCAGGCAGTCACCTGGGTCATGTCCACAAGCATAAATTGTGAGCACTGTCAGCACATGCAAGGCTTGGCAGCTTGGAAAGAATTTTGCTTTATTCACTGCAGCAGTGTCCTCTTCAGCCCCCAAATCTGATCTTCTGTTACAAGAGATGAGAAATGTTTTGGCCAAAATAACACCAATGATAAGGATCCAAGAAAAGACACTGAGGATAATTGTTCAAACATAAACCCAGCTTCTTGGGTAGGTTTGGCAGCCTGTGCTGGGCTCTGTGGCACTGCTAATGCGTTCAGGGTAGCTGGTTTGAGCTGGACAAAGGGGTTTTTTACATCAGTGGCCAGTCCTACAGTTAAGACCAACCCTAAGCAACACATATTACAAAATCAAATCCCACATGGCTACAAAAGTCTGGGTGTTCTTTGGTCCTGGGGTGCCCTCCTTTCCAGACTGAAATAATTCTATCATTATGCTAGTGACTCAGGCTTTACTCACCCCATGAAAAAGAAATCACATTATAGAGAGAAAAGAAGAGTTGTAATATGTGCAATATGAGAAAGCTTTGGGGTTAGGGTTCCTTTATCTTGCAATGCAGACAGAGAGCAGTGACTTGGCCTAACACAGAGAACTCTTACACTTGTCAAGTCCTCTATTTCATTCCATTTGCTCTGAAATGCTACCTTCCCAGCAGGGCAGTCCTGAAAACAAGCACATTTCTTCTGTAACACTTTGCACTACAAATCTACAGGACTGCAAGGAAAAATCTCATTCCATACATAAAGGAAATTTGCTATCAATTCCAAAAATCAGTCTCCTCATCTATAGAACCCTAACGGCACAGTCCTGCCCAGCCCTATCTGACCTTCTGATAAAAGACCTCTAACAAATGATGCAGCTTTAGTTCATGCAATTCCTCACAGGTATCTTCTGGATGTTGTAAATGAAATATCTACTTTACAGGATGAACCACAGCAACAGGTTGCAATAAACCTTATGGTTGGGCTCCTCCAAGCTCAGCTCTGGGTCCTTTTTTGGTTCAGTCAATGTAAGATTGTACTTTGAGCCAACTTCTGTTCTCAATGGCTTGCATACAAGTATCAGCACTGACTGTGATGTATTTGCTCCAGCGTAAATCTAGAGTTAGTCAGAGCAACATTTGATTCTCAAAGTGCAGCTTCAGGTTCAAATCCAAAATCTCAAAGGAAACCTCAGTTGAAACGACCAATTTTTGCCCAACTGCTGGCCAAGGCAACTTGCTTTTTTTAAGGAGGGAGGAGGGTTTCCTCAGATCTCCACACAGATTCTCTCAAAGGTTTGCAAATCCTTGCCAAATCCTTCACAAACCTGGGCTGAGATTCAGAAATACAGTGAAAACAGATTTTTTTTTTTGCTCTCTTTTTTCTCGGCACTTTTGCTGCTGGTTCTGGCCAGGATAAGAAAGAGCAGAGGCTCAGGGAAAAAGAATGGGGAAAAGATGATGTAAAAAAATTTCAAATGTCAAACATGCTCTGTCTGAGCTCTTGGCAAGAGTTTGGAGTGGCTGTTAATGTACACAAAACGATTCCTTCGTTCCCTCCCTTTATCCTCCCAGGCTTTGCTCTCTGCCTCTTATAGCAGAGACCTGACTTTGAGCATAGAATGATAGAATGGTTTGGATTGGAAGGGACCTTAAAGATCACTTAGTCCCAACCTCCTTCCCATGGGCAGGGACATCAACTAGAGGAGGTTGCTCCACAGCCCCATTCCAATCTGGTCTTGAACACTTCCATCCACAGCTCCTTTAGGCAACCTGTTCCAGTGTCCTCACCACCCCCTATGGTGAAGAACTTCTTCCTAAAGCCCTATCTAAAGCCACCTTCTTTCAGTTTAAATCCATTACTCCTCATCCTCTCACTGTCTACTCTTGTAAACTCCTTTCTATACAACTTTTATACAGGTTTATAAAGAGTTGCAGTGCTACAGACCACAAACATGTGATCACTGAGCCTTCTTCCTTTGCAAGGTCTACATCCAAGAGTGGAGCAACTTGAGTACACTCATAGAATCACTCCTGCTAGAAGAGACCTCCAAGCTCATCCAATCCCACCCTCAACCCGGCACTGAAGGGCCAACACCAAACCATGTCCCTAAGCACCAAGTCTGCAGGCTGTTTAAACACCTCCAAGGACAGTGACTCCATCACTGCCCTGGGCAGACCATTTCAATGGCTGAAAACCCTCTCTGTGAAGAAATATTTTCTAATATCCATCCTGAACCTCCCCAGGTGGTTCTCAACAGGAGCCAGCAGTGTGCACTTGCAGCCCAGAAAGCCAAGCAGAGCCTGGGCTGCAGCAGGAGAAGTGTGGCCAGCAGGGCCAGAGAGGTGATTCTCCCCCTCTGCTCTGCTCTGCTGAGTCCCCACCTGGAGTACTGCATCCAGTTCTGGAGCCCCTATGACAAGTGGAATGTGGAGATGCTGAAGAGTGTCCAGAGAAGGGCCAGGAGGATGCTCAGAGGGCTGCAGCAGCTCTGCTATGAGGACAGACTGAAAGAGTTGGGGCTGTGCAGTCTGGAGAAGAGAAGGCTTCCAGGTGACCTTCTTGTGGCATTCCAGGATCTGAAGGGGGCTACAAAAAACAGCTGGGGAGGGACTTTTTAGGCTTTCAGGAAGTGACAGGACTAGGGGGAATGGAGCAAAGCTGGAGGTGGGGAGAGTCAGGCTGGCCAGTGAAGAGGAAGTTTTTCAGCATGAGAGTGGTGAGAGCTGGACTGGGTTGCCCAGGGAAGTAGTTGAGGCCCCATCCCTGGAGGTGTTTAAGGCCAGGCTGGATGAGTCTGTGGGCAGCCTGCTCTAGAGCAGGGTTGGAACTGGCTGATCCTTGTGGTCCCTTCCAACCCTGACTGTTTCTATGATACAAAGGAGAAGAGGCTGCCCCCTCCTTGCTCCAACCTCCCTTCAGGTAGTTGCAGAGAGTAATGAGGTCTCTCCTCAGCCTCCTCTTCTTCATGCAGCAAGACCTGAAAAGCCTCATTTCCTCCCAAAGCCATAAAAAATAGCTAAGCTAACCAACATGGAACTAGGGAAAGAAATGCTGGCTGCCCAGCCTGCAGGAAGAAAACAAAAGGAAAAAGAAACCCAAAGGAATTGTGATCGAACTGTACAATTAACTTCTGAGACTGTGAGCAAGATTAAAGCATGGAACATTTCAAGATTCATCTCTTCAAAACAGCAAAGCATTCTGAAAGGCATAGATGCACATTTCACAGACCTTTGAAATCAGCAGCACTGGCAGGTTTATTTGTTTTGATTGTCTCTTTTCCTTTCCTTTACTACTTTGGGATTTGTTTTCTCCCTCCTTTTCAAGATGAGAGCCAAATGACCCATGAGAAATGCACTGTAATTTGTCTCTTATCCATCCCTCATCTCCATCTGATATTCCCTCTGCCCTGGCTACCCTGATGTTTTTCCAGACTCTATAGGCTGAATGATTGTAACAAGGAGAAAAGTCAAATGATAAAGAAGTGGTGTAAGGGTATTTTCAGGAACCAGTGCTGTTAAAACAGATTCCCTTTGCCTCTTATCCCAAACCTCTTTTTGGCTGCAGTAAACCTAATTCATGAACACTGGAGAATTTCAATCAATATAGGAAGACACACATACACACACATATATATAACACACACACACACATATATAGGTTATTTTAACTTAAATCAGTTATACTGCTTGGCACTTCCACAGTGCTTCCCCTCTGGGCCCCAAAATGCTTCCTAAACATGAAGGGAGAAATTCCACACTGGTCAAAGCCCTGACACAAGCACTCTGCACTGCTCCAGATCCCCTCCGAGTGCTTAAGTGATAGCAGCATGGGACAAGAACCCTTGTGGTGGGCCTCCTCTCCATGAAACAGCCAAATGGAATAATCATCTCTGTCTTTCAAATGGAGAAAACTGAGGTAGAGAAATGCAACCATTTGGTCAGAGTGACAAAATCATTCAGTATGCCAGCTAGGATTAGAAACTCCACCTTATGAACCTGTGTTCTATGACAATATAGAATCACAGAATCAGTCAGGGCTGGAAGGGACCACGAGGAGCAGCCAGTTCCAACCCCCCTGCCATGCCCAGGGACACCCTACCCTAGAGCAGGATGCACACAGCCTCAGCCAGCCTGGCCTCAAACACCTCCAGCCATGGGGCCTCAACCACCTCCATGGGCAACCCATTCCAGCCTCTCACCATTCTCATGCTCAACAACTTCCTCCTCATGGCCAGCCTGAATCTCCCCACCTCCAGCTTTGCTCCATTCCCCCCAGTCCTGTCACTCCCTGAGAGCCTAAAAAGTCCCTCCCCATCTTTTTTGTAGCCCCCTTCAGATCCTGGAATGCCACAAGAAGGTCACCCTTCTTTTAAATGAGCAGTGCCCTTCAGCTTGTCTGCTGGTGGCCGCTCATAGTCTTTTACAAGCCTTCACTGTTATTTTACAATCTTTCACTCACATTTTACAATCTCCAAAGGTCCAGTGGTCAGCAGATGAAAGTCTGAGCTCCTTACAATAAGTTGATCCTTCCTGAATCCCTCAGCTTCACTGTTTCTGAGGACAAGGTAGCACACTGGCTTCAGGAGCAGCTTTTCCTCCCTGCCTTCAGTGAGCAAGCAGCCACCGTTCTAATAATATTTGGCATTTACATAGCACCTCTCATCCCAAAGCTTCCAAGAACAACCAACGGATAATGCTGCACAACAGTTCAAGTAAAGGACATTTTGGGTTCAGTCACCAGAACAAACCTGATTTTTTTATGAAAAGCACCAGAGACCAGGAATGCAGCCTGTCATCACTCCCTTGAATCAGGTCAAGAGTTAGGTACAGCCTCTGTTAATCAGACTGGAAGTTAGAGATCAAGAGGAAACTCGAGGCTCTGACACAGAATTTTCTTTAATTACAGGAGAAGTTCACTGAAACTCTCTAGGTCCTAAACTTGTCTAACAATTGCCACAATTAATATTCAACTCCAGCCTTGTCTTCTCATCTCCATCCCAGAGGCTGTGGGGTTGAGCTTGAGGTCCTATCTGTAGCCTGCCCAAAAAAGTGCCTGGCTGCATGATCCCTGATGTCACAGCTGAAGTGACCCAGGTTTGGGAACTTCTGGAGTACTGGCAAATGCTTTCTGTTCCCTCTTTAAAATCCATGGAAAACACAGGAGCATCCTACCAGGAGGAATACTGCGCTCTTCTGTTGCTCCATCTCCCTGTGCCCTCAGCCTTCAACAGCAGGCAGGCAGGATGGGTCAGGACCCTGCCAGGGTGGGCTCTGGTGGGTCACCTCCCGTGGAATATTTGGGATTTTCAGGAAACTAAACACAGACCTGGGCTGGGAGCACTGAGGCCTTGGGGTACTTGCAGCTAGGTTGGAATTAGCCACAGCTCCTGTGGAAGAGTGACACACGGCACCATCTCGGCCAGGGTGTGCAGCTGGGTCTTTAAGGGATTGGTCCTTTAGCATCTTCCCTAAGCAGCATGCAACCAAAAAATGCAGGATGAAGAAAAAAGAAAAAAAAGTGAAGATCAAATTCTTTGCTCCTTTCATCTCACTTTTTGACACTAATCTCCCTGCACATAAACCCTGTGCCACGGAGTGAGATATACATTGCTATTGGAACGAAGAGAGACTTGGAATGGGGCCGACATCAGCGAAAAAAACAAAACTAAACTGGAATCATATATAACCACAAAGGACCTAGCATGTTTTATTACAGACACTGCTGTAGTTGATGGGCCAAAATAACCAGTCCAAATATGTATCTTGCAAAACATCACTTCTGGCTTTGGAGATGCCGCTGCTTTTCTTCTGCTTTTGTTTTTACAACTCGTGGACTTCCAAATCTCAATTCCTTAACCTCCTGGCAGGGTTGTGCACAAAGCTGGTCCTGCTGCAGGCTTCACTCTGATTTTGAATGGCTTATGGTTAGGATATCTCAGTTTTCCTCTTTCTGAGAAAGAAATGAAAACCTGATTGAAATTTCCCTCTTAATTCATCTTCTGCAGGAATGGGTAGGAGACAGCAAGGTGAGATCACAAAGAACATCATCTGATGATGGAGATTTCAGCTCAGGGAAACAAAAAACCTTGTGCCCTGGCATTAAGAGCCTCGCATTGCTAAAGATGATGAGATTTCCCCCCTCTCTTTTAAAACAATGACCTAATATCTAGCTCTCTGCTTTCTGTTTTTATCAGGGATATGGATGGATCAGAGCAAGAAGTCTTTATCTTCGACAAGCGAGGTCCTGAGCACATTTTTAAAGGAAGGAAACTGAATAGTCAGATTCTAAGATGCAGCAGACACAAGGTCTGCAATAGAAGGTTCCTCTTGTTCTTTCCTTGTAGTGAAGAGACTACTAGGAAACAGTAAATGTCAGTTTCTGAAACAGAAATTTCATGGAAGAACATTTAGCTTTGATTTTGCCAGAATCCACAGCAATTTGCCAGGTGATGTGGAAGAAACACCACCAACACACCTGCAACAATGACAGTTCAGAGTTGCAGAAAGAAAATATTGTGGACTGTGGATTTCCTAAATCAAGTGTTATCATTGTTTTCTTTTTCTACTCCTGTTCACTCTGAAGACAAAAAGAAAGGAAAAGCAAGAGCAGGAGACAGGACTTAGTGGATTACTATTTTGTCAAGCAGCTCTGTTGGGAGACAGATGTGGCAGCAATGGCTGTAACAGATACTGCTAACTTAATTAACTCCCTGACATCAAAATCCTGCCCCTCATTTCTCTCTGTTGAGCCAGAGACAAGCAGCAGGAGGAAAGATGTAAATATGCCTTTTCCAAACCCCCAAGGCCTTTCAGACTTTCTGATTTTCAAACCTATGCAGACCCACAACTCCTGCAGAGCTAGGAGGTGAAGCAGATACCACCGTACACATGTGCTGCTGAGAGCAGATGTTCCTTCAGTTGAAGGACACATAAGCAGAGAAGCTCCTCTACCCCTTACATAATGAGCAAGAGACAGACCCAATGCCCAGGTTATTAGGCAGAAGGAAGGACATTTGGGTTGTTTCACATCTGGATCTGCTAACACATGTACCAGAAAACAGGCACTATCAGTCCAAAACGTAAGGCTGATTGTAAGCATTCCCTGGAGGACACATTTCCCAAGGCCCTACAAAACTGGGCTGGCAGCTCATGAAAGGTACACTCCTGATCCAGCATGTAACAGTAAACTATAGGAAATCATACCCATACATTTGGCCTTCAGATACAAGTGCAGAAATTGCCTGTTTTGGCACCATGAGCCTGTGGATCCACGAGAATCAAACACAGGACTCTAGCAAGGGGCTGTGAGTGCAAATCTCTGGTCCCCGTTGTCCAATACTGACACAAGAAGAGGAAAGCTCTGACTTGCCTCTGTGGCAAAGTTCTTGACCAAGTGTTGCCACGAGTATGACCTCTATAGACAGGCCACACAGACTAATGTCCCCACAACACTTCCACCCTCTGTCATCCTATCTACATATCACAGACACATATCAACTTCCACTCTGGTTTACTGCAGCAATTTATTGTTTAGGTGTTGCTAACAACTACCACAGGATTTGAGTACTGTTGCCCAGTTCTGGGATCCTCGATTCAAGAGAGAAGTTGAGGTCCAGAGAAGGGTGACAAAGCTGGTGAGGGGCCTGGAGCACAGCCCTGTGAGGAGAGGCTGAGGGAGCTGGGGGTGTGCAGCCTGCAGAAGAGGAAGTTCAGGGCTGACCTCTTTGCTGTCTACAACTACTGAAGGGAGAATCATAGAATCAACAAGGTTGGAAGAGATCTCCAAGATCATCCAGTCCAACCTAGCACCCAGCCTTAGCCAATCAACTAGACCATGGCACCAAGTGCCTCATCCAGTCCTTTATTGAACACCTCCAGGGATGGAAACCCAACCACCTCCCTGGGCACCCCATTCCAATGGCAAATCACTCTCTCCATGAAGAATATCCAGCCCATGCCTCCCCTGGCACAGCTTGAGACTGTGTCCCCTTCTTCTGGCCCTGGTTGCCTGGCAGAAGAGACCAACCCCCATCTGGCTACAACCTCCCTTCAGGTAGCTGTAGACAGCAATGAGCTCTGCCCTGAGCCTCCTCTTCTGCAGGCTGCACACCCCCAGCTCCCTAAGCCTCTCTTCACAGGGCTGAGCTCCAGGCCCCTCACCACCTTCATCACCCTTCTCTGGACACGTTTGTGAGCATAAATCATAAAATGATAAAATTGTTTCAGTTTGAAGAGACCTCTATGATCATTGAGTCCAACCATCAGCCCAGCAGCACTCAACCATATCCCAGGTGCCACGTCCACACATGTCTTGCAGCTTCCCAGCTAAGACAGAGGGAGGCTGTTACAGACTTCCTCACTTCCACAATTCCTCTGCTGCCAGCTCAGGCACAGGTCAAGAACTTTGCAAACCTGACATCCTGCCTCATTTAGTTGCGGGAGAAGAGAAGGCAACCCTGAACCACCTTTTGGAGTATCTCCTCCTGATGCTTTTCTAGATCAAAACCTGGAAATGCTTCAGGTATTGTTCACAAGATCACAAAATGGCAGGGGTTGGAAAGGATCTCTGGAGATCAAGCCCAATACCCATGCCAAGACAAGTTCACCTAAAGAAGGTGACAGAGGAACACATCCAGGTGGCTTTTGAAAGTCTCCAGAGGTGGAGGTTTCGCCACCTCTCTGGGACAGCTTTTTCCAGTGCTCCATCATCCTTAAAGAAGTTCATCCTCACTAATAATGAAGTTCCCACAGGGATAAAAAAAAGAACTTTGTGCCTGGTCAAGAGGAGGATAGCAAAAGGTTTGGGCCTGACAAGACATTCCGAGGAACTAGATGGTCTCTGAGGTCCCTTCCAACCTAAACCGTGCTATGACAACCAGAAGCAAAACCATATGAGGACTTCTGAGTGCAGGAAGAAGAGGTCAGAGACTCCTGGATGTGTTCTGAATCCAAGTAGGTGCAGGGGGGAACCAAATGGCACAGATTTCTTCAGGCAAACTGGGAGAAACACTCTGATGTGTCTGACGGAAGCGCTTTACTCCGTGTTCGGGAGTTTATCATGACCGATCAATTCTGGAAGAATTAGTGAGTGAGTTCTGGGTTTTGGCACGGACACAGTCGTGGTAAAAAGGCTGGAGGCAAAAGGGAAGTGATTTTCATAATGCTGTGAACTGTTGCCATCAATCCTTGCCCAAAACACTTCTTGTACTTACTCTGTGCAGTGCTGTGCTGCAGGAGCTTTCCTCTGAGCTACTGCCCTTCGTCTCAGGAAGGCTCTTGACCTCGCTTGTGCTCTGGATGCAGAGATCCAAGCCAAAGACCAAAGTCTTTGGGAGTTCAATCTTTCTACAGACTTCAAAGGGCTTGGGATATATAACTTAGTCCAGACAGAAAGCATAACATCCATTTGGAACAACATTATATAGGTAAAAATAGAAAAGATTGAATGACTGTTAAGGAATGCAGTGTGATAGGGAAGCCTGATGTAAAGTGTGCTTGGTATTCACATACCTATTCTCAGCCTCTAACCTAGGTGCCCTGAATGCTTGCAGAAGCACCTACCTTCTCTCCAGCAATTATAAAGACTTTAATTCTCTAAATCATGCCTCTGCTGTGTGTCTATACCTGCTGTGAACAGATGGCATGACTGTTCCCTAAGGAACTAACTGAGTGACTGCTACAAATAGCCAATGCTTATGCTCAGCATTCAGTGCTGTAACATTGAGACTATGTGGTGGGGGAGAAAGCAGCAGCTCACAGAGTTAGTCCTTCCAGAAAGCATATAGGCAAGATAAACCCCTCTGATCAGAAATGCCAAGATCAAACTGCATTGGTGAGAAGAATTAGATGACAGGCTGTGGAAAGGAAACAAAGGTGATGTCTACTTCACTCATAGGCTTGCTGAGATGTAGAAAAACAAGAACACAAATATAGATAAGAGAGCTGCTCTTTAGCTCTGGCTGTATGCACTTCTCTCTCTAATCTGCTGTCTTATGACCAATCCTCCTGCTTCCTAACTCCCCTGGCCAATTCTCCAAACTCACCTTGAACGTAAGGCAAAGTCTGGGATATGGTAAAGGGCTGGAAAGGAGGAGGAAGGGTGGTTGGGAGCCCCTCCTGGGGACTCTGGTTTCTGGGAGGGCTGCTGTGTTCCTGTATTACCTTTTTAACTTGTATATTTTTGTCTATAGCTGCAAGTATTGTGAATCTCTGCTTGTATATTGTGCCAAGCTGTAAATATAAAGCTTCATTCTTTACTTTTCAGGTGCTGATCTAGTCTGGGTGATTTTCTTAATTGGAGGGGGAGGGGGAGGGGGGGGGCAGGGAACACCCAAACCATCACACAAACATATTCAGGTATTTCAAGTAATATCAGTTCATGTAACTATAAGTATGTCTCAGGAATGCCTATGGTTGTCTCCATATGCACTTGTTGGGATTGAAGGTAGAGAACAGAGCATCATCATGCCCGTGGAAATCAGGAGATGACAAAGAAATGCTGGTTTGCAGTTGCTCTCAACCAGTTCTGCAAACCTGAGCACTTTGGTTTGGAAACACATCCCTACTGATCTGATGCTCACGTGAGGCAAATTAAACTCAGGCCTTTTTGACATCTACTCACATCCTCTACATGAATGTATCACATGTCTGTATTTATTCAGAACTGCTCACCAGTTAATCTCTCCCTCTCTCTTTTCTAATTAAACAAAACAAATAAGTGAAGCAAGCAAAACAGCTTAAGGTAAGGCTTTGCAGAGCACGAAGGGGATGCTGATACCCACAGGCTATGGATAGTCAGTGGGTCTCATCTAGGGGACACAGTTTGCTGCTTTGCCTTTGGAAGGTGCACAAAGCCCATGCAGCTGATTACAGAGATGGGTCTATTAATTGATATCATCTGGATTTGCTGTTATTTAATCAATGTCTGGGCTCTGACTGCAAAAGAAGCTTAAACTGACAGCCTCATTCCTTTCTGCTGAACCTTCCTTAACCTGTCTTCTTCGATAGGCAACTAGAATTTGTGAGGCTGACAAGGGCACGAGTCTCATTACATCATATCAAGGAAATTAGAAATGAATCAATAAACAAAGCAGCAAAGTCCCGACCGGCTCGTTCCTACCACACAATGTGGAATTCTTCACATTTTACCCCTAATCCCTCGTCTGATCAAACCGAAATGTCTTCAGGGTCAGGAATGCCTCTGCTTCCTTCTGGTATTTCTTTCTCAGTCTAATGGCAGCTCAGGAAGAAAAAAAAAAAGCAGTGTTTTCTGCCTATGTGTCTTATCTTTATCCTTTGTGCAATTTGCGCTCTTGAATGCTGAAGAAATAATTCAGCAACATACTTCAGAGCCTTAATGGAGGAGAAACGCTGGCACGGCCTGAGAAACAGATTAAATCCCTGTCTTGGCATATTCATCTTTACTGTGTCTTTCAGTCTAATTCCGACATGGAATTTTCCTGGCATAAATCACACAGGTTTCCCTCTTCCCCTCCACACCACGCTGCGTAGCTCCGTGTTTTGGTAAATCTCATCTATTAATAGTTGCCCTCTGTGGCTATAAAAAAATACCTCAGTAGTCAAAAGCCAATCCTTGCTAGGGAACAGCTGTGGAGGCCTGAACGCACGCAGGACCCAGCATCACACACAGCAAAGCCCTTTCTTGGCTCCGTGTCAGAGCAAACCGATTAAATAAGGCCACAGTCAAGCGAACGGAAAAGGAGCCCCTTCCCTGCGAGAGAGGGGGAGAGAGGCCGGCTCCAGCACCAGGCTGGAGAAACATCAGGCTATTTCCATTTTCTCACTGACATTTTCTTTTGCCTTTCTTTAAACTCTGCAAACCCCCCCTCCCGTGTCTCCCTCGCTCCACCCTTCTGCCAAGCCCCAATGAAAACCTTGCGCTTCAAGAAACAGGACAAAGACGTCACCGCCGTGGGTACCGAAGGTCGCGGGGTGCATTTTGAGGTCTAGGCTACTTTTGGTGTGTGTGTGATTGATTTAACTGATTAAAGCGTTTCTGCTCTTCCTGTGCTTTCAGCAGCATCCTGGGTAACTCAAGGGAAATTCAAACCAACCAGCTGTGATCTGTATTACAAAGTCAAGGCTGGGAATGCGACACAAGGATGTTGATGGGGCCATAGTGGAAAGGGTGAAAGGAGAGGAATATTGTCTCCTGGTAAAGTGACAAAGTGCTTGATGTGTCAGAATGAGGAATATTCAGCTTAGCAGAGGACACAGGGAGTTCCTCGTCCTCTCAGTGCTGTGGGGTAGCAGTCCCATCAAGGAGGGGCTGGTCAGAGACAAGTACCTGGCTCCAGGCAGCAGGCCTCCTCCCCATATCTCACTCTCAATTTTCATTGTCATGATCTAAAGTTCTTGAACACCCTCGCAGGTTGCTAAGTTTCAGGTACTTCCACGCCAAGTGTCCAATGCCACAGGCACCATGAAGATCAGCAGGGAAATGTAATGGGAGTATGGAGTCCTCTGTAAACCAGGCTTGGGATGTCAGCACTCAGAGCACACCTGGTCTGAGGCTGCAGCACTTAGCCTGTGCCACATCACTTCAGCAATTCTCCAGCTTCCCCGGGGACATTCCACTAAAATAAATTCCCTTGGAAAAGCTGATGGGAATGATGTGAAAAACCAACTGTGTCTCGTGCTGGGGTATCAAACTACCACAGCTTCTCACTGAAGTCCTTGGTTTCTGGCCACGACAAGGTTCTCGCACGGGAAGCGAATTTACTCCTTATTATCTACTGGCACTAGAGCTGAAAAGATGCATTTCGAGGCAGCAGGAAGAATGTTATTCTCCAAAGCCTTGCAATTCAACCCTGCTGAAGCTGCCCTCACACCAATCACTGATGACACATCTTTTCAATGCTTAGGGCCAAAATTATTTTTGAAAGCACTGCAGGTAATTGCTCCTGCTCTCAGCCCAAACCACGGCTCCTTTCCACCCTTTTACCATCACTGATGTCACCTAACAAGTGTCAACAGCAAACGTGGGCTGCCCCTGCAATTATTATTGGCTTAATGGAAATAATCCATTCCACAATGTGCAGCTCACAAGTATGAATAGCCATGATGGGATCTTTAACTAGAATTAATCAAGATCTTTCTATGCTTCCAAGGTTTGCTCTGTACTACTCTGACATGTGGGTACCTTCTGAATTAGCTGGTCTGCAGGGTGTAGGTTTTATCCACCTTTTTCACAAGGGGGGATTGGCCACAAGAGTCTTTAAAACAAAGGCAGGAGAAGTTTGCTGAACTGAGTGCTCCTGAAGAAATTCAGAAAGATCAAATTAGGCCAAAACTTCTAGTTCTGGTTTCAGTGAGGTCTCTTTTTAGCAGGGGTCCCTCTAGAAGGGTCCTTCCTTTAAAAGAAAAAGGAAATTAAAACTGAAAAACAGCACTGGGGAAAAGTTAAGAGTGTACTTCAAATTCACACATGCCAGGAAATTTAGAGTTAAAGGTGAAACTCCACCCTAAAGAGCTCCATCCTGGAGATATTTCAGCGAACAAATATAACGTGTTCTGAAATACAAAGACCAGTAGGGTGCACTAGGTATGGAGTTTCAGCCTTCACTCCAAATTTCCTGGCTTTTGGGAGGTTTATTAGAGTTTCATACTCCAAACATTTAAGTACTCCAAGAAGTTTCCTCTGTGCAGCTCACCCTGATGCTTTTGGAAGCAGAGAAGAAGCACTGCGATGGCGCAGACGCTCATCCATTAGTAATGAACCTGAAAACACTTTCCTGCTGATTTATGTTAATTTGGAGTGCTGAAACGATGTGCAAAGCAGGTAGTTTCAGTTGAGTTACCCTCAGAAACTTCAAACCTGCAAATCTGCTCAGAAGAAAAGTGAAGGACAGGATTTCATTGACCCCAGCAGAGCACGTGCTCCTAATCTCCCTCCACAGTATGTGGGTCCTGTAACTCTGCATCTGCCAAGGGCTGCAATCAAGGCAACACAGAATTGCTTTTGACAGCAGTGGTTTGTGCTCCTGGTCTAAACACTCTCCATGTTGTGGGGTGGGGATATACCCATCTTACTTCTCAATCAATCTGGCTCTAATGGATGAAGAATGACTATGGCTTTTTACCACACAGCTTTAATGAACATGTTAAATATTGAAGTGAGTCCAGCATACCTCAGTAATCCTAAAAGATTTGTTGGGAGGTTCTGCTCCATTGCATTTCCTGAGAGCTCTGAGGATATTATTACCAGCAACTCTCTGTAGCCCCTCTGATCAGCCATACTCACCCATCCTTCTCAAACATGCACACAGAGAAAGTTCTGGGGATTATATGATGATTTGAATGGATGTCTTGACACACAGCTAATGGAGAAGACATCACAACTACATTAAAACTGGTCGTGCCCTCGCCAGTCACTCGGCACAGGCTTATCTTGGTGGTGGACAGCTGCAAAAGTGATGGGACAGCTCCACACGGTTCTGATCCTGGGGTGTTTAAGGGACAATTAATTCCTCCCACTGCAGCTAGGAGAAAAGAAACTGAGATACCCATATCTTGGCTTTCCTCTAGCCCAAAACTGGATGAAGGAGAGAACTTGTACTGAAATGGTGACTTGACTTGTGGAAAGAAGGAAGACAGAATAGGGAGGAGGCAGACAGGGACTTAAACTAGCAGGAACCAGTGCCAAAGAAGTTCAAACAAGGGCCAGTAGACACAGACTGTACTTCATCTGTTGCCTACAGATCTACCTCTCTATCCTTTCCCTTCAATCTTTTCCAAGACCTTCCTCTCTTCCATCACGTTTCCATTTAGTTAATCCCCTCCTCACTTTGTTCCAGCTATCAAATTTAAACATACATACATAGCCAAATCCCCTGACACACACTCCTCATCCCTCTGAAATCCCCCAACAGGCCAACAAATGAAAACAGGAAAGACTACCCAAAAATCATAAGCAATGATTTCTTGGGAGAACTCTGATTTTTTTTATGGTGTGGGGTTTTGTTTGGTTGTTTTCATCCTTTAACAGAGCAACAGATTAACTTGAGGAAAACCAAAAAGACAACTTTTCAAGCTATTAAACCCTTCTTAGCATTATTATTTGTTTCCTTAACACTAGTAACTGGCTTCAGTAAAGGCATCCTCTCTGCTGCTGAAGCCTGCCAGCTGCATTGAAACCATCGCTGCACCAAAACCTGGCACAGCACATTTACCTGTGCATGCTGATCAGAACTTGCATCTCTTTTCCCAGCCTTTTCATAACACCTGTTGAGGCTGAAGACAAGTCCCTGGTGGCATAAAGGTCTTTGCACGTGTCCAGAGAAGGGCGATGAAGCTGGTGAGAGGCCTGGAGCAGAGCCCTGTGAGGAGAGGCTGAGGGAGCTGGGGGTGTGCAGTCTGCAGAAGAGGAGGCTCAGGGCAGACCTCATTGCTGTCTACAAGTACCTGAAGGGAGGCTGTAGCCAGGTGGGGTTGGGCTCTGCTGCCAGGCACCCAGCAGTAGAACAAGGGGACACAGTCTCAAGTTGTGCCAGGGGAGGTCTAGGCTGGATGTTAGGAGGAAGTTGTTGTCAGAGAGAGTGATTGGCATTGGAATGGGCTGCCCAGGGAGGTGGTGGAGTCGCCATCCCTGGAAGTGTTGAAGAAAAGCCTGGCTGGGGCACTTAGTGCCATGGTCTGGTTGATTGGGCAGGGCTGTATGCTAGGTTAGACTGGATGAGCTTGGAGGTCTCTTCCAACCTGGATGACTCTATGATTCTATGATAACTCCCAAATACAAATTACTTACAGAAACTTCTGAGTAATCACACTTTTGGGGTGGCTTCGTCCCCCAGCAGTAAGTTCACAGATATTGGGCAAAGGCAGAGCTGCTGGGCCTCTGCTCACAGTGACATTTTCACCTCAGACTATATAAAGAAAATTCACCTTCTCCTTCTCACCCCTTCTCCTGAACCCTGTGACCACACCATGTGAAGGCACCAGTGAAGCTGTGGGTTTGAAGTGTGGTGGCACAGAGCAAACTCCCCCAGGACAAATCTAGACATGAGGAGGAACATCTTTAATTTAAGGGTGATGGAACCCTGAAACAGGCTGCCCAGAGGTGGTGGAGTCTCTGGAGACTTCCAAAACCTGCCTGGACATGTTCCTATGTGACCTTCCCTAGGTGACCCTGCCTTGGCAGTGGTGTTGGGACTCTATGACCTTTAGGGGTCCCTCCCGGCCCCTACTACTGTGTGTGTGACACAGCACAAGTCACCATCATCTCTTCTGAAAGGTTTCTGCACATTTCCACTGACAGCAACACCAAAAGAATTGATAGGGAAGAAAACAAAACCTCAACCCAACCCAATTCCAGCAATCCACCTGAGAGTCACAGCCAAATGCATCATGCTCATGGATGCTGTAAGTGGAGCACAGTGGAGGTGGCTGCTCTGTAGTTCCCCAAGGAACAGCTACTGCTTGCAAGAACTAGAATGAAGTCCCTAACAGAGAAGAAGTCTGCAAGATAGAATGGGGGAACTGCAAACCTAAGTATTGCACCTGGTTAAGCTTGCCACAGAAACTGCCTGTGCTTTGCATCTTTCTCTGCATGAAAGGTGCAACCTCCTGGATTTAGTTTCAGCCACTGCTAATTAAAGGCTCAAAGGGCACCTCACAGCCACACCTGGAGAGAGGTCGTACACAAATGGGTATGGGAGAAAAGCAAG
The DNA here is from genome assembly GCF_015220805.1 of Pogoniulus pusillus. Taxonomy (NCBI): domain Eukaryota; kingdom Metazoa; phylum Chordata; class Aves; order Piciformes; family Lybiidae; genus Pogoniulus; species Pogoniulus pusillus. The sequence goes on along the minus strand of NC_087298.1, from coordinate 4,391,046 downwards.
GGGATGAATGCACAGCCCTGCAGCTCCTGAAGGAGACATGCTGGACATGATCAAACTGTGTGTGTGTGAGAGACAGTATGGCTTGAATGATCAGCAAAGATAATAGAACAGCTCATACCCACTGCTGCTTTTCAGGGGATGGCAGGGGATGAGCTTTACCTTGTTTGCTTAAAGAGTGCCTGGCAAGAGCACTGAAAGACACAGAGCTGCAAAGCAGAGAGAGGCAAACTGAGTCCCAAATCTGCAGTCTCTCTGCCTGCCAATCTGACATGTGGGGCTCCAGAGCCAGAGGGGTCTGCGTTAGCACCGGAGACTACAATAACACTTTAATCTATTGTCTCTCAGAAGGGTTTTTAATGCTCTCTGACAGTTTACTCCATAGATTTTACAGGCTGTCTTCATTCCAAGCATCCTGCAGTTTGACCAGACAGTGATCTTTTTACATAATGGATAATATCCATGAAAGAAACCATGAGTCCTATGAGTCTTGGGGAAAAAATGTTTCCTGAGAAAAAAAAGCTATTGGAAAAGATGACTGCGGGTCAAGCTAAATCCAGCAAGCTCCTACTGTTCCTAGGGTGTGCAGTCGTATATGAAGGAAGAGTTTCCTTAGTACTCGAGTCCTGTCTGTATCAGAATTCAATACTAGACTTATAAATGTCAGTGGCTAGCATGGGAACAGATGCAACTCCTCCCAGCTGATTAACATCCCTGACATCTGGAGTAGAGGACAGAATAAACAGAACGAACAGAGGATTTCCTGTTGGGATCGGCTTTTGGGTGACAACTACCAAGATAGAGCAGCTTCGCCTTTGAGAGTGGTACCTCCCCACCTCCTACTCAGCCCTGGGGCTGGTAATTAAGGAATTGGACATTTAGCACTGAATCCCTAGACAAAAACTCCGGTATTTGCTGTATGTCTGCCTGATACCTGTGTGAATACAGAAATCCTTGATCTCAAGAGCTGCACAATGCTCTCTTCCAGGCAGGGATTAAGTTCTCAAGCTTCCTGAATTGAAGAGCTTTGATGCATTTCTTCTGTTCTTTTTAGTGTCCAGGATTAGATGGAAATTAGTCTTTTACCGGGAATCAAGAACTACTTCTTACAACTTTCCTAGCCCCTAGAAGTGGGTATTAAGTATGTCTCCCTCCCCTGGAGTAAGTGCTCCATAATTTTCAAAGAAGCCTCATGAAAAGGTTTCCAGTGGAAGAGAAGAAAAAAGAGGTAAGAGGCTGATCTGATGAGAGACTCCACGGAGGAGCCCTGAAGGGCAGCCACTGCTGGGTTACTTGCACAAGGCTGCCCCGGGCTGTGGATTAGTCATCTGTCTCCTCCTAGCGCTGCTGCTGTGATCCATAAGGCACAGCATGGTGTGCTCCTTGTCCAAGGCTCTACCATACCTGCTGCTGCTCAAAACCACAACAGAAAGTTCTACAGATAGTTCAAACATTTACTCAAAGGCTAATTTACCCCTGACTGGAGTGTGCCAGTGCCCTTCATCTTCAGTGAGGTGATGTGGTAAGGTGCTCTGGTAAGACCTCACCTGGAGTACTGTGCCCAGCTCTGGTGCCCTCAACATAAAAAGGACCTGGTGAAGAGGGTCTGGAACACCTCTCCAAGAAGGACAGGCTGAGGAAGCTGGGGTTGTTCAGTCTGGAGAAGAGAAGACTCTGGGGAGACATAATATCAACCACCCAGTGTCTGAAAGGAGGCTACAAAGAAGGCTGCAAAGGGACTGTTTTTAAAGGCCTGCAGAGATAGGATGAGGAGCAATGGTTTGAAGTTACAGAAGAGTAGATTCAGGTTGGACATTAGGAGGAAGTTCTTTAACATAGGGTTGGTGGATCACTGGAACAGGCTGCCCAAGGAGGCAGTTGAGGCCTCATCCTTAGAGATATTCAAGGTCCAGCTTGATGGGAGTTTGAGCAAACTCATCTAGTGGAGGATGTCTCTAATGACTGCAGGCGGGTTGGACTAGAGGAGCTTTGAAGGTCCCCTCTGATTCAAACCATTCCACAATGTGACACAATACTAAGCTTTGCTGAACTGCTCAACACAAGTGTTGGAAAAGGACACTCACCATGAGAGTGGTGAGAGCCTAGAACGAGTTGCCCAGGGAGGTAGTTGAGGCCCCATCCCTGGAGGTGTTTAAGGCCAGGATGGATGAGGTTGTGGCCAGCCTGATCTAGGGTTGGGTGTCCCTGCCCATGGCAGGGAGGTTGGAACTAGATGATCCTTGTGGTCCCTTCCAACCCTGACTGATTTTATGATTATACTATATGGAAGAGGGTAGGATCAGCAAAGAGTTGTACTCCAGGCCTTTGATTTGCTGTCACCTTCAGTCTGCAGGCAGCTGCTGTGAATAGACTCTGGAGCAATTACAGCTGTCCCTTGTTTAGGCTGTGCAGAAGGGTTGTAAGAGACTCCAGGGCACGCATGTGGACGCTGAAGAAGTCTGTCCCCATGGTCACCTATTCTGCGGGGATTTCCAGCAAGTACTCAGCAGACAACATGAATCCAAGGAGTTTGAAGAGACTCCAGTAGCTGTTACTGCTTCAGGAATGGCATCAGCGTTTTCCTAAGAAGGCACCAAGGGGAATGTTTTCTTATCTGTCCACACGATCCTGTGGTAAAGGCTGGTGAGCAAGCCCAGTATTACATAAAAGGGATGGCTCAGTTAACCATAGAATGCTGTAAGAACTTGCCACATCAAATGGCACCTCCAGAGCATGATTTCCTATGCTTCCTCACTGCTTGTTTCAAGTTTTTTGAGAAGGAACCATGGTAGGTGCCATGAGCTCAAAGTCTTCCCTATTTTGTAACCAGTAAAATCCCAAATAACACGAGGAATGTGTCCTTGTGTTTATCCTTGCTCCTTCCCTTTGTATTGGCCAGACTCTATGATCTTAACATGCTCTAATTTCCCAGAACTGCAGAAATAAAGAAAAGCTGAACACTGTTTGCAAGTCTTGTACTGGGACTGAATACATTTTGTCCCACTCTCATGAAATTAATAAAAAGAAGAGAGGCAGATATTCTTGGATAAAGCCTGCTGTGTGGCTAATGATAACCAGGCCCCTGTTCCTTCCCTGTAGGCTATTAAAAGAGAGAGAAGATGATCTAGTTGGTACCACAATGTTTCCAGCTTTTCTGCTGAGCCAAGTCCCCATCCAACAATGTTGCTCCTCTGGCGAGCCTCTTTATGGGTATATCACTGTACTCTATGCACTGACGTCCCTGCTACCTGACTATGACATAGAATTTCATCTCTTAGAGGGGAAATAAGTTTTGGAGAGGTGCCAGAAAGAGAGGTTGGAAACAACTACCAAAAAAACCCAAACAAATCAAAAAACCAACAACCCAGCTCTGCTGCTCTGATCAGCATTAAAATCACCTTAGCTGCACCACAACAGTGCCTGAAGGACAGCAAGAAAGTACCAGAACAATTTGTCCAAGGTGCCAAAAAGGATCTCAACATACTTATAATGCAGAGTGAAGCTGTCTTGAAATTATTTCAGTGATATCACAGCTGTGGTTGCATTTAGTCAAGTCTCAAAATTACTTTCTCCCAGGATGGAGGCTTGATGCACCGGGACTGAGATAGTCAGGAGGAGGAAAAGTGACTGGAAAAGGATACCTCTTCTTTTGGGGCACTGGATAGGGTTTGTGTTTATAACAGCATTAATCAAGCATGAACACGCTTTGGTTAGCTCCAAAGGACAGAGGTATTTCAGGAATAAACTCTGCATGGCAAACAGCTGGCTACAACTGCTGTAGATGTAGAAGCAGATGGATGTAGATGTAGTCGAAACAAAACCCAGCAGCATCCTGAACAAAACCCAATACCAGGAAAGCCTGTGAAGAATCTTCACAGCATAAACCCCATGAAACTTTTGTTGGGACCAGTTCACCATTATCTCCCCTTTCCTCACCAGATTGAAGGCTCTTTTCCTTTCTTCTGCTATTGTTAGGCTTAACAGTGGCAGAGGAAATACCTGGAATTAAATGTGAGCAATCAGTGGCAATGAAGACGTCTTCATTGATGTGGTGCAAGGCTTGCACTAGAAGGGACCAAGGACTCTGCCAATGAAAGTGATGACAAGAGGGGCTGGTGATGCAAAATGGGCCCAGAGGGTGCCAACTGAATTGCAGATTCTGACTGAGTCACTAATTGGCATGGCAATGTCTCTCAGAGGATGATGTTGAGGGCAATACCAAAGCCAGATGTAGGGTTTGAATCTTCACCCTTTTAGTCAATCAAAGCTTTGCTGCCAAAGCATCTGCTCTAAACCTGTGTTTCTGAACTCAAATATTCAAAGCACTGCCAGCCTTACAAACCTCACTGATAAGTCCACAGAGCTAATTGCTCTGTTTTGCCACACTGAGTGCAAACACCCATCATGGTGTTTGTTAGGAGTGCAACCTAAGCACAACAGTCACCAAACAGAGGCTCCAGAGAGAAGGAATCTCTTCTGTTGCCCTTCTTGGTTTCATTGCATGAACAATGCTGCATTAAAATCTCCATGCAAAGACAATAAATGAAGTCTGTTGCAAAAATAATCTTTGCAGGACAGATGGATTTTTCTCAGGCTCTACACTGCGGAAGAAGACCTTCAAACCTTTTTCACTGAATTCAATAAGTCAGGAAGAGGAGATGCTTCTCATGTCAAAATCAACATGCACTGGAGCATTTCTCTTAGAAGGAAAGACAGAGAGACCTGGGACTGTTCAGTCTGGAGAAGAGGCGGCTGGGAGGAGACTGTATCAAGGACTACCAATATCTGAAGGGTGGTTCTCAGGAGGATGGAACCAGGCTCTTTTCAGTGATAACCACTGACAGGGTGAGGGGCAATGGATGTAAACTCAATCACAGGAAATTCCATCTCAATATAAGAAAAATATTTTTTTTTACTGTGAGGGTGTCAGAGGCCTGGAGCAAGCTGCCCAGAGAAGTTGTGGAGTCTCCTTCTCTAGAGTTCTGCAAAACCCACCTGGATGCATTCCTGTGTGACCTGCCTTAAATGGTCCTGCTTTGCAGGGGGGCTGCCCTTGATGAGCTCTGGAAGTTCCTTCCAACCCTTAGACAGGCTTGGACAGATTCACTCTGTGCTGGGTCAAGAACTGGCTGGATGGCCAAGCCCAGAGAGTGGTGGTGAATGGTGCCACATCCAGCTGGCAGCTGTCACCAGTGGTGTGCCCCAAGGATCAGTGCTGGGCTCAGTCCTGTTCAACATCTTTACTGATGATCTGGACAAGGGGATTGAGTCCAGCATCAGTAAGTTTGCAGATGACACCAAGCTAGGAGCAGCTGTAGATCTGTTGGAGGGTAGGAGAGCCCTGCAGAGGGACCTAGACAGGCTGGATGGATGGGCAGAGGCCAATGGGATGAGATTGAACAAGGCCAAGTGCAGGGTTCTGCACTTTGGCTACAACAACCCCAAGTAGCACTACAGGCTAGGGACAGAGTGGCTGAGAGCAGCCAGACAGAAAGGGACCTGAGGACACTGGTGGATAGTAGGCTGAAAATGAGGCAGAAGTGTGCCCAGGTGGCCAAGGGAGCCACTGGCATCCTGGCCTGTATCAGGAACAGTGTGGCCAGTAGGACGAGAGAGGTTATTCTGCCCCTGTACCCAACACTGGACAGGACACACCTTGAGTGCTGTATCCAGTTCTGGGCTCCTCAGTTCAAGAGAGATGTTGAGGTGCTGGAAGGTGTTTGGAGAAGGGCAGCAAGGCTGGTGAAGGGCCTGGAGTACAAACCCTATGAGGAGAGGCTGAGGGAGCTGGGGGTGTGCAGCCTGCAGAAGAAGAGGCTCAGGGCAGAGCTCATTGCTGTCTACAACTACCTGAAGGGAGGCTGCAGCCAGGTGGGGTTGGGCTCTTCTTCCAGACAATGAGCAACAGAAGAAGGGGACACAGCCTCAAGTTGTGGCAGGGAAGGTCTAGGCTGGATGTTAGGAGGAAGTTGTTGGCAGAGAGAGTGATTGGTATTGGAATGGGCTGCCCAGGGAGGTGGTGGAGTCACCATCCCTGGAAGTGTTCAAGAAAAGCCTGGATGAGGCACTTAGTGCCATGGTCTGGTTGACTGGGCAGGGCTGGGTGCTAGGTTGGACTGGATGATCTTGGAGGTCTCTTCTAACCTGCTTGATTCTATGATTGATTCTATGAATTCTATGATCCTGTAGTTCTGTTTAGAAGATCTGTGAGCTCAATGCCATGAAATGCAAGTTTGCAAGGTCCCCAAAAGGGACACACCACTGCGTATGAAAAGCAACTACACCGTGCTAAGGTATCTATGGTTTTTGCAACTAAACTTCTTCCTCAAGCTTGTGCAAATACAAACTGTGCAGCACAAAGAGTTCATCTGAAATAGAAACGTCTCTGTCTGTTAGAAGAACATTCAGGAGAAGCCTTCAATCCTGTCAGCTACCATCTACGAGGCTTTTTTTTGCTTGTTTCATTTTGTGTGGGAACGACGCTGGTCGCAGAACAAGTGACAAAAAGGGTACCACCGAATGAAAACTCCAGCCACTTTCTAAAACCTGTCAGAGCTGCTAGAACTAACACCTCCAGTTCTCAGGGCTGCAGTGTTAAACCAATCCAATTTGCATGATGCCTTGGATGGATGATATTTGCTTAGCTGTGTTCCTCTCCAGTTGAACGGCGTTAGAAGATTGCTGTTTCTCCCTTCGATATTTCCAATCATCAGTATTTAAAGCCCTTCCTTGTTTGAGCTTTGTTCACTGGGAACTGACTGGAGTCAAGCTGAGCTGTAAGGATTTTTTTTTTTTTTTAAACAACCTCACTGGAGTTTAAAAAAAAAAAAAAGAAAGAAAGAAAAAGAAAAGCAAAAAGAAAAAGAAAAAGAAACCAAAAAAAAGCCCCAAACAACAAACTGGAAAGGAAGCATTTCTCTGCAGCTTAATTATGTGTATTTAAAGCTCCAGTAGAGCTGATAATGTTATTTAAAAGCTCCTCTCTACTAGGGAAGTTACAAATATAGCCTGAATTGCTGTAATGGAAGGGACTCCAGAACAGCTCATACTTCCCTTTTTAACCTGAACTTTAGTGTCGACAGCACAGGGTGTTCTGACCATCTAGAGGTTTTCCCCCATGAATTGCCCTTAAAAAAACCCTTGTAACATGGGATACAGACAACAGGATTCCAGCTTTAACCTTCATCTCCAGTGTGTTTATATTTCTAATTCATCCACAGGGAACAGTTTATTACTTTTATCTGAAGATGACCAAAAGCAAGTTGGAGTAATTGTAGGCACATGATACTCAACTGGTGCAAGTTACCCAAGGACAGATTGATTCACAGTATCATACAATGCACTGGGTTGGAAGGGACCTTTAAAGGTCATCTAGTTGAAATCTCCTGCAATAATTAAGGGCAGTCCCAACTTTGGCCCTATTGCTCAGGGCTACTTCAAGCCTGAGCTTGAATGCCTTCAGGGACGGGGCCTCAACCACCTCCTTCAGCAACCTGTTCCAGGGCTTCATCATCCTCATAGTAAAGAACTTCTTCCTAATGTTCCATCCAAACCTACCCTGCTCCAGTTTCAAACCATTGCACCTTCTCCTAGTGCTACAGGCCCTTGTAAACAGTCCTTCTCCAGCTCTCCTGTAGGCACCCTTCAGGTACTGGAAGATCATTGTAAGGTCTCCTTGGATTTTCTCCAGGTTGAACAATCACAGATTCACAACCCCAACTCTCTCAGCCTGTCTTTGTAGGAAAGGCACTCCAGCCCTCTGATCACCTTTGTAGTACTCCTCTGGACCCTGTCCATCAGGTTCAGGTCCTTCCTGTGTTGAGGGCCCCAGTGCAGTCTCAGCAGAGCAAAGCAGAGTGGCAGAATCACCTCTCTCAATCTGCTGCCCAAACTTATCTTGATGCAACCCAGGTTGCGACTGGATGCCCCTCTTCAAACTATGACACAAAGAAACCTGTAGCTGAGGAACTCAGGATTCTAGAGACTCACATCCACCCACAGTTGCCCTGCCACTTGCAGTGAAGTGGTGTTACCTCCAGCTACTATATCTTAAAAAGGATGCAGAAGATTTCATTTCCCCACTCAATGTGGGCAACATCACTGCCAGAGAGCTGGTACCCATCTCCCTCCTTATACCCCACAGACTCAGCTGCCCCTCCGCAACAGCACTTACAGAGAGCTGTACTCAGAGCATCAAGAATATAGAATAGCCTATCTGCCTTCAAAGAAGTCCTGCAGAATTAAAGCCTACCTAAGAGGACTCATGTTCTGTTCCATGCCTGCGGGGCTCTTCCCTCTCCAAACACATCTGAGCTTTCTGTGACATCCAATCCCCACTCCTGAGAGTCTGTGGTTAATAAACTGTGCAATGCCACAATATGCTGCTCATAACCAACAGCTCACAGGTCTCCTGGAGTCGGTTGCTTCAGTCTTTAGCACTAACTTTCTTTAGCCTAGATGGAGAATGCCAATTCAGCGGCGAGATGCTGTTGAGACCATTAGTGAGATTGCATCTGGAGAACTGCAACATGAGCCAAAATCTAAATTAATTCCAAACTCCAAAGCCCACAATGGCAACAACACAAGGGTCCAACAGCCAGCAGTGCTGATCAATAGCCAGAGCCACATTCATCAGTATCATCAACTGGCTTAAGAAACTGCTTACCTGTGAGGAGAGTATGGGTCAAAGCAGGTCTTGGTGACTTCTGTGATCTCTGGGTTACAGCATTCCCCACCGTCGAAGTTGTACCTCTCGTAATTACAATCCATGTCACACACCCCGTTCTGCTTCTTCTTGTTGAAGAGCGTGTGGCGCACGTGCCGGCAGTCTCCGCCGTCGTACCCGGTCAAGGTGTGGTTGCATTCAGGGTCACAGTTCTCGTCCCCGATCTTGCTGATGTCACAGTTGGCCAGGATGAGTCGGTGGCGAAGGGAAGAGTTCTTCACCTCCAGCACCTCCAGCTCCCAGGTGATGTTGTAGCGGCTGAAAGCCTCGTTTAGATGCTGGTGCTGGAACTCGATCTGCTGCCGGCTGACGGTGGGGTTCTGGTGCTTGTCGTCGTAGAGGTTTACCACACGGTAGCGAACGACTTTGTTGCGGCGGAAGCTGGGGAGCTTGTTGTAGCTGGCGATGACATCTGTGTTGTCACAGACTGTCTGGCCACAGACAGGAGGCTCCAGGCTGGTATCCAGCAAATAGCCATGATGATAGCTGAACTTGCTCTGAGGACTGCTGCCATCCTTCATGGGAGACCAGGTGCTTTTCACATTCAGTAAACTGTCTTGAAGAACTAGCTGAGGTAGAGGCATGTCCTGCCTGTGAATTGCCTGGCCCATGTCCAACAAGATCTCCTCCTGAGACCGGGCTGTCCTCCAGAGGCTGAAGTGCTCTACATAACCCCGATAGTTCTGGTTCAGGGCATTTCCTCCAACCATGAGCACCTTACACTTCAGGGTCAGCAGACTGAAGACGCTGCCCACTTGCTCTCCACTTGTGGCCACCTGGGCACCATTCACATAGAGTTTCATGAGGTGCCCATCGTAGGTGGCAGCCAGGTGCACCCACTGGTTGGGGAGGTAGCTGCGATGTGCTGCAATGGTGGTTACTTTGCGAGCACGGTCCGTCTTCAGAGAGAAGAAATAGCGGGGGTCTCTATTCCCCTGGTCACTGACGGTGTTAATCCCCAGGACCCATCCTCGGTCACGGGAGGTGTAAGAACATTTGTCATACAGTCCTAAGTGCCCCCAAAAAAGAAATATGGATAAATAAGGATGACAGAATACAGAAATTAGTCTTTAAAGTGTATAAATCTCTCTCGCGCTCGCTATGTATATACACACACTCACCTACGTCTGTTAGAAAGTTAGGGTAAAGACACTAAATCATCCAGTGGATGACTGTGGGAGGTCATGTTAAGACTTGATAGTAAAGGTCAAGACTTGCCAGTGGTGTGTACAAATGGGATTCTCCTTTCCTGACTAGAGACCAAAACTCCTGCAAATTCCTACCAGCAAAACATTGCCATGTGCGTTTAGTTCTTACCTTCAGAGAAGCCATACATCGCTGGTTGAAAACAAGAACTACCCTGTGATCATAGGCTTGTTTTGGTTGGAATAGAGCTTTAAGGTCATTGAGTTCAACCATTAGGTCAACACTGCCAGCTCACTACCAAACAGTGTCCATCAGCACCACATCCAGTCATCTTTTCACACCCTCAGTGACTTCAGCACTGACCTGGGCAGCCTGTTGCAGGGGCTGATGACCTGTCTGGGGAAGAAATTATTCCTCATGTCAAGCCTAAACCTCCCTTCGGGCAGCTTGAGGATGTTATCCCTTGTCCTTGTTCCACTTGTTCCTTGGGAGAAGAGATCTATCTCCTCCAAGCTCCTTTCAGGCAGTTGTAGAGAGCAAGAAGGCATTCCCTGAGCCTCCTTTCCTGCAGACTGAACAACCCCAGCTCCCTCAGCTGCTTCTCACAAGACTTGTGCTCTAGACCCTTCACCAGCTTTTTAAAGTCTGGAGAACTAATCCTTACTGATCTCACTCATACCATTGGACCCTGAGAAGAAATAAGCATAACATCTAAGTACTGCACAAGCACTGAGCAGCTGCACTAATCTCGGTAAGTACAAGCACACAAATCCTCCAGGGAGTGAATGGGATGTGTCCAGGCTACCATCAAATTCATGCACAGTAAAAACCAGTATATAATGGTATGCTGGATGTACTGAACAAGGTATGCACCACAGCTGAAAAGGGCAAGAAGCATGCATGGATGGACACACACATTCAGAAAGATTCCTGGCTCCTCACACAGTTACTAACAATTTAGTGCGCTGCAGGGATATAATTATGGGAACTGATCATTAGGGCGCTAATGATTTCTCTCATACAAAGTGTGGATCCACACCTATGGCTCTCTCAAGCAGTCTTCAGACAGCTCCAAGCTGTGGGAAGAGCCCACTGCTTCTCAGTTTGAGACAGGAGGTTTGGCAAGCTAAAGAGGCATTTCCATCTCCCTGTTCTGAAGGGCCAAGGGCTGCAGGGACACACCTCAACGGAAAAAAGCAATCGTTAGAGCCTTCAGCACCAAACGGCCTCGCTACTATCAGCACGCAGAAAACAATCCTTCCCCCAAGCCTCCACTTCCAAAAGCCTAGAGGAGAAATCATAAATCTCTGGCAGTGCAGTCCTCTTGAAAAGACTAAATATCCCCTTACCTCACCCCTGCACCCTAACCCTCCCAGCACTACAACCAAACAACATCTTCTGCTTCTGACTCAGTTGCTCAACAGCCATCTGTTAACAATCACTCATTAACAGCCCAGTCTTGTCTCCTATCGACAGAGCAAAGGTTACAGGAGCATTCGCTCTATTTTCCCTCCCCTCTCCTAGCACCTACCTTCCCCACTCTCTTCACACCCTTCCTCTCTCCTCCTCCTCCTCCGCTAGTAAAAAACAGCCTTCTCATGGGAAAGTTAAAAAAAAATCAAACAGGCCTTTCCCCCCCCCTTTTGTTCCCTTCTTCTCTTTTCTTTTCCTTACTCCCTCTCTCTTTATTTCTTTCTTTCTATCTTTATTTCTTTTTTCTTTCTTTCTTTCTTTCTTTCTTTCTTTCTGTCTTTCTTTCTTTCTTTCTTTCTTTCTTTCTTTCTTTCTTTCTTTCTTTCTTTCTTTCTTTCTTTCTTTCTTTCTTTCTTTCTTTCTTTCTTTCTTTCTTTCTTTCTTTCTTTCTTTCTTTCTTTCTTTCTTTCTTTCTTTCCCTTCCTCCCTCTCTTTCTCTTTCTCTCTTTCTCTTTCTTTCTGTCTTTCTGTCTTTCTTTCCCTTCCTCCCTCTCTTTCTCTTTCTTTCTCTCTTTCTCTCTCTTTCTTTCTTTCTGTCTTTCTGTCTTTCTTTCCCTTCCTCCCTCTCTTTCTCCTTCTTTCTCTCTTTCTCTCTTTTTTGGTATTTTTTTCCTCCTGCAGGCTGGTATTTTGCTAGGGACTCTGAGCTCCCCCTTTTCCTGTTTCCTTTGGAAGAGAGATCCCAGGGTTCAGAAGGTAATGTGTTTATTCATCTGTAGGGCGCACTCAGTTCAAAACCTTTTGGAGACCAGCTCCTAGTTTATACTGCTACTTCTGATCAGGAGAAAGGAGAAGAGGAGAAGCAGAGCAGGAAAAAAACAAAACAAAACAAAAAAACATTTACACTAAAAAAAAAACCAAACAAGTATGTTTGCTGGGATGGCTATTTACCTCAGAAATTTGTGCTACGAAAGCCAAAGCCATCAATGACCTTCTGGAGTCTGCTTTTAAAGTGGTTTCTTTATGGCATAAATACTTTTACAAAGCATCTCATTGCAGATATATAAACATCTGCATTTCTATGCAGCTCAAATGTGGGTATTGTCCGGTGACAGTGGGTGGATAATGTTGCAGTGAATGAGAAGGCATCTGGCAGGATGAATCCTTCTTCCAAAGATGTCATTACAAAATAAGTTACAAAAATCTCAACTTATCATGGTAAGACCATCAGAGCTGGACAGACATTTTGCAAGAGGCTGTTTTGCCTGCCAAGAAATGCCAACATGGTGAGAGCAGAAAAAGGGATGCTAGTCCCAACACATCTCTCTGAGAAGCTGTGGGGCTTCAATGCAAGGCCAGGGGGAAGCCCTGGGACTCCCACAGCTGTTTTGATTGCGAGTACAGAAGGTCAACTCATGCTAGCCACGCTCCACACCATCTCCTGCCACCTTTGCCACCCAGTGACCCAATCTGCAAGGCCTGCAAGATAACAGGACAACCGCACACACAATAGCTGCTCCACCTGTTTCTTAAGGCATCCAAGATCCCTGCTGTTGGATGGACAGCTGGAAGCCCTTGAACAGGCTTCTGGGGTCTCCCGCTCTGGGGAAGTCCACCATACAGTCTTCAAGGGTCAAGGATTTTGGCTTTTTGTCCTGACCAGGGCTGGAAATATTCCCCCAAAGAACTAATAAATTATTGTGGAATGGAAACTCAGACTCCGGGCCAGCATTACAGAACATCTTCCTCTCTCTCTCTGAAGTGCTGCATGATGCTAGTGATTGACCTCAGCTGAACAGAGGGAGCTGCTGGAGGAATACTACAGAATAGTAGCAATCCTCCCTTGCCTTTGAGCATTTAAACCCTGATGTGATGCAACGTGTCTTGAGTTTGGCTCAAACAGCTGCCACCAATTCAAGGTTTACAGAGAGCCAAAGGAGGGCAGAAAAAGACAAAAAAACCCAGTGACAATAGGGACACCGCTGAAGATGCCACTATGAAAGCTGCTGAGCTAAAACAGTCTACTATGCCACTTCCTTACATTTTCTAGTTTAGGGCAGAGGTCATTACTGAATCCATGTGCCACGTACAGGATTCTTTTCTCAAACTTTTACTATTACAGACATCCAACTCCTGATGAAAAGATGGACTGAACACAAGCCCTTCAGCTGCAAGACTTGCTTTATTCTTAGGAGAAAAAGAGTGAGGAAAGGGATAAGAAACCCACACTCCCTATAACTTGCAAAGTCCTACCAGCTCTTGATGACCTTCTTTTGCTTATAGGCTGCACCTACTTTTCCAATCCTTTGCTTACTTTTGGCTGCAGACTAAGAATCCTCTGGCTAAGGGAGTGTCACTTTTCTGTTTTGTCCCCAGCACAATGAAACTAATTTCAGCTGGGACTTGGGATGTCATAATAAAAGAATTTATTACTTCTTCTATGACAGCTAATAAGGGCAAAGCTATTGGAAGAGGGACACGAGAAATAATTGCCAGAACTTCTGAAAACTGAATAATTTGCTGTTTTCACAATTTACTTCAATTTAGTAAAAGGTTCCATGGCCATGAGTTATTTTGCAGACGTAATTAAGAACACTTTAAACAAGAAGAGGCCTCTTTTACCCCAAACAAGGCTGGTCTTGAGCAAAATCACAATGGTTGACACTCCAAATTTCCAAGTTCAGCTGTGACCGCAACCAGCATTTACATGAAAAAACATACAGAGTTTAGATTCTCATTTACACTCAGGATGCTTTACAATAATGTGGTGAAGGACATTTTTAGCTACTTCATATCCTTTAACAAACCAAGAGTGGTGTAAAGAGGCCTCATGGTAAATGAGACTCAAGCCCAGTGACTGTAAAACCGCAATTTGGCGACTATGCCTGAAGTTTCCGAGCCAAGAAATGGTGTGAAATAAAACTGATGTTTGTTTTCCCCACAGCAATTAGATTAAAAAAATATGTACAAGTTTCATACAGCAGCAAACAGTTTTCCTCACTTCTGCTTGCCCTGAGCTGCTAAGAAAGGGATGGAGCTACAGCTGAGAAGAACACTGACAGCCCTTCTAAATCCTGAGCCTGGATGGTTTTTCCCCTGTTCTGTTCTTGAAACCCAAGGGCTTACAACATTATCTTTCACTAAAAAAAAGAGAAGAGGTGCTAGCTGGCTTTCCAGTAAGAGGCACTGGTAACCTTCTCTTCCCACAAAGGGGTGAGTCACCCTAGAGGAGTGCCTGAGCAGTGTGAGATGCCACGTTCCTGTGTGCATGGTCAGAGACAGCCTTTGATGGCCCACCAGGCTCCCTCTGGCCCCGTGATGTTTGTCCCTTATAGGAGAAGGAAATTCCTAGGCATCAAGAGCAGGGAAAGCTGGAAAATCAAACGCCAGAGGTCAAAAGCCAAACGTGGAAAACCAGAAATACAGTCTCTGTCAGTGCTTGACATGTGAAATCTCTGCTCTCTGGCCACTCATCCTCAACTGCTCCCATACACAACTGTGCCCCTGTCTTCTTCCAGGAGACCCTAACCTAAGCCAGTGTATAATTCACATCCCCAGGGCTTTGCCGGGGACCTTGATAGAATCACATCCTCGTGTGACTACTGTGTGCCTGACAGGGTTTGGCAGCAGGAGCCCAGCGTGCAGCATCAGCTGCTGAGCTTGTGGAACAAAGTCCTGGGTGAGTACCGGAGGCCCTCCCGTAGCCACGCTCCTGAGGCTGAGACGGGAGCAGATGTTTATCAGCAGCAGCCACAGAGAAATGGGAACTCACAGCTAGAGGCTGTAGCTGCTGGAGTCATCAGTAGCACCGTGGGCAGAGTTTGAAAGGGGAGAGGCCGAAGTAGCCCCTGCGAGCTGCTCTAATCCACTTGAATATTATCAATAACAGACGCCAGACCTCCCTCCCTCCTTCCCTCCTTCCCTCCCTCCCTTCAGCGCCCTGCTCACGTCTGGCTCGCAGCAGCCTCCCTGCTAAGCAGCCACAGAACTACCTGCGAATGTCATTCTCTAGGACGGAAGTTTCCTCATTTTGCTGAGCAATGGGAAGCAAAAGGAGAAAAAGGGGGGGAAAAAAAAGAAGCCTTGTTATGCTTTCCTTTCCAGGAGGGTGAGGCTGGGGGAAGGGGAAGCAGGAGGTCAGCCTGACTTTGAACACATCAGGTGTGCTGTGGAGCCCGTCACAGCCGCGCAAGGCAGAACGGAAAACAGTGCCCTGCACTTCTGAAAGTTGGCCGTGCCTGTTTGGCTGGGAGACTCCAACCAGAGGTGACAGGACTCAGTTATGAAAGGGGAATTTAGGTCAACAATCAAAGCTGCAGTCAGGGGGCCCAAGAACAGGGAGCTAAAGGTTGGGGCTGTTTTTTTTCTTTAGCATGCTTTAATCGTTTAGTATCAAAGCACAGAGGAACGCTTGAAAGAGCAAATATTCTACAGGAACCTATAGAAAGCTTTTATCTGTCCAGAGGAAAATAATTAAACCCGACAGATTTGGGTTAAGTATCCCCATGTTCCATGCAATTGGATAAGTCAGCGAAGATCCACTGGAGCAGTCCTTGAGTTCTGCGCTGGATATTTCATGGTGTGACGTTGAACCCAATATAGTTTTACAAAGGGAAGAAATAATCTCTCCTTTCCTTTGCCATGCTTCCCCCAGCCCCCACTTCCTTCCACAATAGTTAAATAATTCAAAGTTCAGAGTACTTAAGGCAGCATCTCTGTCTATATCATTTCCAGCACCGTTATAAGAGGCCTCCTGAGGTCACCCCTTGAGACAAAGAGTGGCCCAAGGAAACCACCTGAGCCTCACTCAGGTGGCAATGTACTAAAGAAAGCAAAAAGGGAATCTTTGTTGCTGCTGTCCATCTAGCTGAATTCACACCAGATATTTACAAGCTATCCAACACGACTCAGATCTGAGACAAGACAGAGGTTTTAGATTTTTTTTTATGTGGAAGACAAGATCTTAGTGCAGAAATAGAGTCTGATAAAGCTATGCCTATTTAATGTTGAGAATTTGGCCCAAGGCTCTCTGCAATATCATAGAATCATAGAATCAACCAGGTTGGAAGAGACCTCCAAGCTCATCCAGTCCAACCTAGCACCCAGCCCTAGCCAGTCATCTAGACCATGACACTAAGTGCCTCATCCAGGCTTTGCTTCAACACCTCCAGAGACGGAGCCTCCACCACCTCCTTGGGCAGCCCATTCCAATGCCAATCACTCTCTCTGGCAACAACTTCCTCCTAACATCCAGCCTAGACCTGTCCTGGTACAACTTGAGACTGTGTCCCCTTGTTCTATTGCTGGTTGTCTGGGAGAAGAGACCAACCCCCATCTGGCTACAACCTCCCTTCAGGTAGTTGTAGACAGCAATGAGGTCACCCCTGAGCCTCCTCTTCTCTTTATTTCATTGCAATTAAGCATTAAATTGCACATACATGCTGTACTGTTTCTGAAATTCCCAGTCACTCATATGCTCCACAGCTACCTTGAAGTCTGAAAACAGGGAGGTGAGAACAGTCAAAACAGCAAAGCACAAATTTGTAGTGGCTGGTTAGTTATGAACATTACATAAATCCTTCCCTTCTGATAACAAAATCATGTAGGCTGCAACAGAGCAGCCACTGGCATGGACAATCATATTAGTGACACTTCACTGAGCCTATTGTGAGAGTACACCCACTAACAGTATAGAAGAGCTTACTGCAAAAAGACCTGCTAGGCTGGGCTTAGCAAGAAATTATTAGGCTGTGGGGATTTTGAGGTGTAAGTGAACACACAACACTGCATAAGCAGATGGCACAGAGCAGTGAGCTTCAGTCCTTGTAGTATTGTGGCAGGGTCATCCTTGGACTGGGTACTGGCTTTTGCAAGGGCTCTTTTGTCTAAGTGTCAGCGTAAACAAGCACTAGTGGGAAGGTTGGCTTCTTATCTAGATCTCCCCAAGCATTTCACAATAAAGCTGCAGAACCAGTGGAGACTGGTACTTGGTTAACAAACTGGCTGTTTATGATCTAAGAACTAGGTTTAGGTGGGCTTCTAGTTGGATAGCAAAAAGCACATCCTTCACAAGGGTCCCTTCTATAAAGTCTGGGACCATGGGAACATTCCAGAGCACAAGGGTAAGGATTTTCTAATCTCTACACAGTATCTCCTGCCTTGTTTCAAAAACAACTGAGTATTCTTGGTTGAAGCTTGGAAAGTCAGTATGTGTCCATGTTATCAGCGAGAACCATAACACACGCAGACACGTGTATTAAGATAGTCCAGGCAGGCTTCCCCTGGAAACTACTAAGTCATAAACCCTGCAGCCATCAGCATATTCCTTCAGAGAACCACTGGTGTCTGTCACAAATGTGGGAGGCTTTAATTCAGGATTGATTCAGACAAGAACTCAGGTTGGGGGTTACCAGTTTCAGACATTCTAGTGTGGCCCACCAAATCTAATGTTTATGAAAACTCAGGCACCCTTCAAATCCAGGGAATGGAAAGAGCTCAGTAACCTTGTTGGTTTGGCTCCAAGGGACCTTAACACACCTCTCCACTTCCAAGCTTATCTATGCCAGCTGAGCAGCAGAACCAGGTTATGGATTAACCACCCCATTGTAGCTGAGGCAGGTATTCACCTTCAGAGAAACCCACCACTAGCAGCCCTCTCACTTTGAAAGCAGATGCTGCAAAACACAAGGGTACATATCAAGAGGCACACATGAAAACCATCCAACTTCCCCAGGAGCCTGCACAACACACACAAAACTGGATGCACACACAAACCTGCAACAAAAAAGGACACAAATACAGTGGCAGAGCAGCAGAAGGGGCGCTCTGCATGCACAGGTGAATGTACGTGCTGGCCAGAACATACATTACCTATGCTGCCACATCTCCTCCTCCTCCTCCTTCCTGCACTATCAGCCAAATACTGATTAGCTATCAAAGTTCTACAAAGAAATTTGTGCATGCTAATGTGGAGTGGCTTCCCTCTTGTTTGCAAGAGGTGAGAGTAAACACAGAGTATCTGCTACGGAAGGAAAAGACACGTACGTACCACAGCTTCCAGGCAATCTAGATGATAAAGTGGCATTTCTGGCTTCTTTTGGAATATAGCAGAGAGAGAATTGATCATAAACTGGGTCAAGATAGGTCAGCATACCTCAGAGCAGATCAGATGGCCAGAGCATCCCAGGAGGAAACATTCTCCTGGAAGGATTATTAGGGGCACATCTGTGCCATCAGATGACCGTGCACAATACCCATCAGCTCACTGGGAGTTCAATATGGCATTTCCTTTCACAATGTGCTTTGTGCCTGACAAGCACTGCAAGTCAATCAGCTGCAGAGCAGCCAGGCCCCTAGACTACTGGAAAATTGCCCAGGATGCTGTCCTGCAGAACCCCTTCCATGGCCAGAAACGTGGAGCAGCAAGAAATGGAGGTCTATGCCTGAGACCGCTGTGGCGCTGATCAAAATACACAGCCAGGACTGAAAGGGGGACAACAACACAGCTTGTTTTGCTTTTTAGAATTCCCTTGTCTCTGACCTTTACAGCAGCTTTAGGGCAGCACTGGAGCCAGCTGAGCAGTTACTACTCCCAGCTGCAGAGAAAAGAGCTTTTACACCATTGCACAATGCATGTGTGGTTGTGGGGGGAGGTAGGTTAGGGCTAGAGAACAAAGGAGGAAATCTAGTGGCACCTAAATCAAACATTATGATCAATGAGGGAGTGGGAAGAGGACCTGGGGAGCAGGGACAACCTTACAACCTTTGCAGGATCAGACAGATGGCCAACATCCACATTATTACAAAAACAAAACAAAACCCAAAAATTCCATGAATGCAAACTAGGGCACCCTGCGAGGAGACTGTAAAAATCACATCATGATAGCTTAGGCTTGTCTTTGTAATTGAGGGGCATTTCCACATGAAACAGTTCTAGTTATTTAATTGGATTTTGAGAACATTCTTGGGCAGATACTTTGTGAGTGCAAAACGGAGCAGTTGCAGTGCACTTACACTGATATACACCAAGCAAGGTCTTGGCTGCAGTGAGAATTAAGTATCTTACTGTAAAAATATCTCAGATCTTATCCAGACTCAACTATCTCACTGAGTCTGCCTTTCCCATACGACTGCATCTTTTCTGTCCTGACAGAAATAACCAAGGAGCTCACCAACCTTAAAAGAACCAACTCCCATGGACGCCCAGACCGGCACACAGCAACAGCAGGCAGGAGGGAACTGATCCTGTCTGTTTTCTGCTGTCGCTTTGAAAGGGATCTAAGCTCTCTCTAATCATGACTATTTCATGCCTCAAATTCCCTGTTCCATACTTGCATACAAGTTCCAAACCCATACAGAAACCACAGAGATATTTCTGCTTTCTAGGAAACATCCTGCTGAAAAAAAAAACCCAACCCTGCCTTTCTAACGTGATATAGC
Source organism: Pogoniulus pusillus (assembly GCF_015220805.1). Lineage (NCBI taxonomy): Eukaryota > Metazoa > Chordata > Aves > Piciformes > Lybiidae > Pogoniulus > Pogoniulus pusillus. The sequence continues at coordinate 4,371,326 of NC_087298.1, read as the reverse complement.
TATTAGAGTATGCATTCCAGATAGGCTGGAGTCACCACATACTAACCAGAAGTATATAATTTTAGAGCTCTATTTTTCTGCTCAGTTTGAATCCAATTCCATTTGTTTTGCTATGATTTTCCTCCTGGAAATACCTGAGCCTGTGTTTGTGCACAGCAAATATCAGTGATCACTTGATATCTGTGAGCACACATAGACAGACATCTAAAAGGCAGTCCTCACACAGATACTCACAAGAGCTTAGGAGCACACAGAAACAAATTCACACCTATTAAACCAAAGGCCTTTGCTGAAAATTCAGCCTCTAGTTCTTAAAGGACAAGATGGGACAGCGATGGGCAAACCTCCAAGAGGTCATAATTCTACTTGGCTTTCCGTAAGCATTGCCAAAGTCAAATGCTTCTCAGAAGTAATTGACCTTCTCAAGTCTGCAGAACTGGGAGAAAAATGTAAAAGAAACAAGCTACCTTGGAAAATTTTTGGCAATTCTTGTGTTTAGCTGAGCAGCAGGAAATATCATATGTCCAACCTTCCTTGTGTTATTTCAGCCCTTCCACTTCTGGTTAAATTTGGAACCAAAGAAGTGAAGACTAACAAAACAGCATGCACATGTACTGCCTCCTCTGTGCACAGCCCAGGCACACATCTGCACATGGGTTTCAGGCAGCAGACTGCTGCATTTTGAGCACTTGGCTTAAGCTGGGATTTTGAGGAACAGGCTCTAGCTGGGGATGGCTCAAATGAAACAAAATCCTGCCGCGGAACACTAATTACCTTCAGTGAGGCTTTGGTCTTTATTTTCTGTTTGCAGCTCAGCCAAAGTCACAGGAGTGACATCATTTCAGCATACAGCCTACCCACCACTCTGGACTGCTCTTCTGCCCCGAGATTGAGACCCACCACCCAGCAAGGAGACGAGAGGCAGAAGTAACCCCAAGCTATCTCGTTCACATCTTCTGTTTTTAATGAACGTCTGCTCTGACAGCTCCACAGCCCTGGCCCTGCCAATATTCCAGCTTCCAGAGGGAAATCCTGATTCTGCTCCCCAGAGCTTGCAATCTGAAGGTAAATTCTTGGCTTGGTCGAAGCCAACATTAAAACTTTTACTACCTTCAACGAGAAAAAAAAATCAGCCTTCTTTTTCTGTTTGTCTTCAGACTGGCTGGACACACTGGACTGTTTTGAAGGGGGAAAGCCAAGCTGTTGCTAGTTAAAGGTGACAACATCTAAGCAGCACATGAAAGTCAGCCTGACAATTCAACTACAGTGACGTCCAGGAGACCCTACAAAGAGCTAGAAATATCCTGCCAGTGTCAAGGAGAATCCATCCAAACACTGGAGAATCAAAGGAAATCAGCATCCTCCTGCTACCTGTGCTTTGCTCTTGGTGTCAGCTATTTTTACATTGATAGCTGAGGACCCCAGACCCACCTGATGTTAGAAGCAGGCAAGACACAACATGGGTGGGGACTGAATCAACTCCTCCTTTAAAGAACTTGTGATGTGGAAAAACCCTGAACTTGTATTTTAGAGTTCTGGTGACAGATGTTCCATCATTCTACTCAGAAAGGTTATTTCAATGACTGACTACTCTCAGGGCTAAACTCCTCCATTTTCTCTCTGTTCTGAAGCTGCTTAGTCTCTGTAGGCATCTACTGGATTTACACCTATCATCTGCTACTAGATTCCCAACCTCGAATTATCAGCTTAATATTCCTCAAACAAATACTCAGAGATCATAATGATGAAGCCACCTCTTAATCTTCTTTGGGTCAAGCACTGCAAAAGGCTTGCTACAAATCACATAATTATTGTCATTGTTAATTTTTTTTCCCCCTCTAAATCCTCTTTCACACAACATCCTTCTTAAACTCTGGACACCAGACCAGGACAAGTACTTCATCAGCAGCTACTCCTGCGTCACTACAAGGATAACACAACCTCCCCGATCCTCTTCAATGCTTCCTTGTTTACATAGCCAAGGATGACTTTAAACCTTTGGCCACAGCATCACCCTGGCAGCTCACATTGACATGCTTTATCTCTTCCACCGGGCAGTTACTCCTACACATTTAGCTTCCAGGTGAAAGACCCTTCCCCCACCACCCAGCCTTTACATATGACCTGCTGCCCATCTTCCTATATCTATGACTTCACATTTGGCTTTACTGTTTGCATGCTCTCAGATTCTGAAAACACCCAAATGAGAGTCCTGTTTTGGTCATTGTTTACCACTCCCTGAGCTCTGCAACATCTGCAAATTTTACCAGCACTGATTTTAGGTTTTCTTGCAGGTTGTTGACAGAAAATATTAACTAGTAAAGAGCCAAGATCACCTCGTGCTGAACAGGAGGGAATGTGGCCAGAGCAACATTGTTCAGGCAACAGCCCTGTTTTTCAGTAGGGGAAAAGAAATACCTGTGACACTCATGAATATGAGCTTACACAAGCCAAGAGAGAAAAGATGGGACAAACAGATAAACAGGAGATTGGTGAAGATATGCCTCTGTCTTTTTGTCTCTTTGGCATTCCACAGCCTCAGCTTTCAGCGCAGCACAGTGCAGCAGGGACCTAGCACGACCCTGGCTAAGAGGACTGCTGAGCTGAGCAGCTCTTTTTGGTACAATAGAGTGACATTTGCCATTTACAGCATCAGACGTGATCAAAGCGCTGCTCTGATGATATTACCTCATCCTTACAAACAGCATCTCTCTAAGGGCTGCTGAGAATCGTTATTCCACCTTCACAAAGGGAAAGGACAGAGATGAAGGCACCTCAGAGCAACTGCAAAGCGGGAACTAAAATCCCAGAGCCACCTTTGCACCTTCAACCACTACGCCACAAAATGAGCAGCTTATCAGGAGAGGGAGCTTGCTTGCCTCTCTCTCACACAGCAGTTCCATCACTGCTGAAACAAACACCCTTTCTTTTTCCCAAAGCAACTCATTCATCACTGAATGAAATCTCTCCTCTCTTCCCCAAACCACCAGCCAAAAGGAAACCTCTACCCTTCGCAACCGCCTGTTTTCTTCTCTGGCAGCTCATCTCTCTTTCCTTCCCTCGCAGAACATCTTGTTGCAATGCCCTTCTCTAGTAATTTTCCCACAGCCCCTGTGCCTCCTCAGGCCTGCCCTGTCACCAGTGCTTGACAAGTGTCAGAGAAAGCCCATAAAAGCCAGGCTCTGCGAGCTCGTCAGAGCAGAGGACACCATGTGTTGAACACATTGGCAGCCCTCAATAAATAACATCCCTGCTGAACAGCTGGTTGGATTGCTTGGGTTTGGGAGAATGTTGGCCACGCTGCCTACTTACGTGCATCCTCCTCGCTGAGGCACAGCACATCCTCTGCATGGGGAGCAGAAATGCATCACTTTGTGGTGGAGGGCTTGTAGGTCCGAAAATAGGCTTATCTATGCCTTGCCCTGCCTGGACATGTCTCTCTGCCTGCACCAGGGGTAAACGAGCACAAAGGGGCACAACAGACCGGGGCCATAAAGTCAGTTGCCCAGGACACCTGATTGTGTAAGCTCCCACGCGCCCAGCTCGTGCCTGCCTAGTGCTAGGCCCATGTGATTCCCATATTTGGAGTCCAGGCCTGCAGCTTTTGCCTGGTACGGTAAGGTTTGGCTGACTGCCAACCTGATTGGTCATTTTGGTGGCCAATGGGCTATTAATTCTCTACCCACATTCAATAAGTAGGGGTACACAGGCTCACGTGCTTGCTCCCCCACATTGCTTGCTTTCCTGCCTGCATTCGATCAGCCTGAGTAGCCAGTGTTGGACCCATGCTCAGACTGCATGGAATCCTGTCTCTGCACCTGACATCCTGCCTACTTATCCCTGGAGAGAGCATCCAGAAGAATCCAGCAGCATAAGGTCAGAGACTGTCATTTCCCCTGAAGCCAAAGGATTCCAGCCTCAAAGTCCACAGGCAGAGACCCTGAAGAACTGGACACTAGGCATAGGCTGTGACATAGCCCTGGAGGGTGATTATTGATTAATCAGAATTGTAAATTAATGCCTCTGAAATTTCTATTGCCTCCTGCCAGTTTTCAGCCCACTCTGCTGGGCAAGTAGTATATAGACCCCAAGTGGCATTAAGCCACGGGGAAAACTCTCTCTGTTAATAGCTCGAATGTATGCTAGTTGTTATAATAGTTGATGTTTGATATATTCCCATAATGTCCTCATAACCATGTAGAACAAATATCAATACTAAAGTTCAGTGGTTGGGGGTTGTGAGAGTTGAAATATTGAAGTTAATAAATCTATATATTGTTATAAAATATCCTCTCACATTAATTTCTCCCCTGTGCCACAATTGGCATAGGTGGCAGAATATCCCTCTGCGACACACTTCCAGAAGATACCGAAGGGAGGGGGGGTGGGTGGGTGGGTTAAAACCAAAAAATCGATCTGAACACAGGCTTAGATCCTGAGTCAATGTTTATGGCCCGCTGCAGACATAGAGTTGTGCAGTAAAGTGTTGGTTTGTTGATATAGGTGCAAGAGATGTTCATCCTCCTTCCCTCTGTCTCCTGAAACACAGCACTCCCGTTTCATATCGCACAATCACAGAATGTCACAGTATCACAGTATCACCAAGGTTGGAAGAGACCTCATAGATCATCAAGTCCAACCCTTTACCACAGAGCTCAAGGCTAGACCATGGCACCAAGTGCCACATGCAATCCTGCCTTGAACAGCTCCAGGGACGGCGACTCCACCACCTCCCTGGGCAGCCCATTCCAGTGTCCAATGACTCTCTCAGTGAAGAACTTTCTCCTCACCTCAAGTCTAAATCTCCCCCAGCTTAGCTTGAGGCTGTGTCCTCTTGTTCTGGTGCTGGCCACCTGAGAGAAGAAAGCAACCTCCCCCTGGCTACAGCCACCCCTCAGGTAGTTGTAGACAGCAATAAGGTCACCCCTGAGCCTCCTCTTCTCCAGGCTAACCAATCCCAGCTCCCTCAGCCTCTCCTCATAGGGCTTGTGCTCAAGGCCTCTCAGTTTGGAAAGGACCCCAAGCATCACCTGGTCCAATCTTTCTAGGCAACAGTAGAATTTAAATGAGATGGTCCAGCATCCTGTCAAGCTGAATCTTAAACCTCTCCATTTTCTGCCTTGTTAAGCACTGGAGGGCTAAAAACTGTTCACCTCAACAGTTTGGTTTTCACAGCATGAGACAAAATACACAGTTGGGGCAGAAAGGTCCTTGGCTCCTCTGCCATCTGTACTGGAGGCAGAGTTTGGTCCAGGGCTCATCTTCTTACCACTGCAAGGTGTCTTCCTCCATAATTATGCCGCAGCACAGAAGGTTCCACCTCAACACAAGGAACCTTTACTTTAAGGGTCACAGACCACTGGAACAGGCTTCCCACAGAGGTTGTAGAATCTCTTCTCTGGACACTTCTAATGCCTGTCTGGATGTGCTCCTCTGTGACCTGAGCTAGATCGTGTGGTCCTGCTCTGGCAGGAGCGTTGGACTTGATCTCTTTGGGTCCCTTCCAACCCCTGACATCCTGTGAGCCTGTGATAATCATGTGCTCCTATCCCACCTTTGCTGCCAAACCCCAACACAGCAGAAGCATTTGGAGGAGATACACAGACCCCTCACAGCATCATTTTGTCTCTGTGAGATGCAGCTGCTGTTGCTTCCCTCTCTGGCCTGCTCTATGGAGCCTGCAGGTGTTTGGAGGTGGCCATCTCACAGCAAAAGTGGTGGTATGCTGATGTTCAAAATAAAACAAACCCCTGCTACTCCAGAGTATCTCTGAAGACCACCCCTGTTTGAGCATTGCCTCCAGTGAGACACAGGATGTAAACACTCTGATTAGACCATCTCTAGCAAGAGGGCTTTGGGGAATTCCAGTCTTTCCCACTGCAAAGAGCAGAAGATACTGCTCTGCTCTTCATTAATTCCCAGCTCTTCAAAGAGCAAGAATGAATCGTTCAATTTTCCTTCTTGGAGGAACTGCTGATAGCCATTCTAGAACTCTTGGAGTAAGCTCACCAGGATCAGGTCCACACTCATCACCACCACCCCCAGCCCCCTTCTTTATTTAATCTCTGCACAGGCAAAGGCATTGTGCAACAACTGATAAACTTTGTGCCCACTGGAATAGAAAACGCTCATTTCTGATTGCCTTCCTCCCCTTGTGGGGTGGGAGGTGGAGAGACCACACTGGGATAGCTTTACAGACAAGGCTATTAATTACATGACAGAAAATATTTGTACAGTAAGAGAAATTGCTCTTTCCACAAAAAGCAACAGATAAGACTGTTTTAAACCATCACATTTTAAGGTAATTCTGCCAGCACCAGAGACCTTTTGTAATACATCTAAATCTTCAAGGCTGTTAGAACTAAACACTGGGCCACAACTCCCACATCTGTTACATCTGTAAAAATTCTCTTATTCCCAGGTTCCAAAGGCTCTCCTTATGGAAGAGTGGGAGCCTGAGATGGTGCCTTGAATGCTGCACAGATTCCACCCCTCTGCACAAGTGAGGAACCACAGCCCTGACCAGTGCTGCCTCCCCCACTGTCAGAACTTTTCCTGATTGGATAATCTGTCCATGCATTCTATAGAGCCAAAAAGCCTTTTTAGAGGCTCCCAGCATCTCCTGGAAAGAAACAAACACCTACTACCCTCACTTCCCATTTGAGACCACCAAAGTGCAGTACTGCAGGCACACCCCAGGAGCAGTCATAAGAAAGTGGACTTCTTTTTTTTCTAGTTTTTTCCTCTGCTGTAAGGGGGTTTGGGGATCTTCTGGAGCAAGTTAAACCCTTCTGTTTTTCAGTTGACAGCACTATTACCATGCCTATGTGCTTCCTGCTCCAGAGCTTACAGCAAGGACACAGTCTTGTGTTATCTACTTCCTTGGGTCCTGCTTGCTCCTACCTCCTTAACCTGGTGGTTCTGTGAGAGCGATGTCCAACACAGGTGTATCCTACTACAGTAGGATAATCATCATTTGGACTAATTTAGTCCTTTCACATCCTTTGAGCAACTCAAAAGCAATCTACATTTTAGTGTTGGAAAAAAAAAAGACAGAAGAAAAATGAGAGAGAAAAAAAAAGAGAGAGGAAAAAAGGAGAAAAAAAGAGAGGAAAAAAGAGAGGGAGAAAAAAAGAGAGGAAAAATAGAGGGGAAAAAAAGAGAGGGGAAAAAAGAGAGAGGAAAAAAGAGAGGGAAAAGAGAGAGGAAATAAAAAGAGGGGGAAAAAGAGGAAAAAAAGAAAGAGAAAAAAGAAGAGGGGGGGAAAAAGAGGGAAAAGGAAGGAAAAAAAAAGAGGAAAAAATGGGAGGAACAAATAAAGAGAAAACCATTGGATTTATCAAGAAGAAATTCTACACATTCATTGAAGCCACCTTGGGCTGTCCACACTGATTTCAAAGCAAAGTGAGACTGTAACATCATTCCCTCTTTTTTCATGTTTTCTGTGGCAAAGGGAAAAGAAGAAGGAGATGCACAGTTAGGCAGACTTCTCTCATCAAAGAAACTCACAAGCAGATGCAGAGCAGGAAACATCCAGCAATGCTGCTGGCTCCAACCCACAGCCTGGACCTGAGTGTGTGGTTCATTTTCATTAACTAACTTTCCTTCCTGTGAGCTTCCTCTGAGGCTGTTTGTTTATAAACAGAGGAGGGAATATTATTGCTGGATATGGGACAGTATGGGAGGAGGTGAAGAAGTTTAGAGCCACAAGACTGGAGAGTAGAGTTCAGAAGTGTTTGTTGCTAGAAACACAAAGGGCTCACTGTAAAGCTGGGGTATGGCCTAATTTCACAGGCTGCAGGGATTAAGACAGGTATATGAAGAAAATGCTCCAAAGAGTAAAACCAGCTCCACACTGTACAAACGTTTCCCACTGCATCACCATAACCATTACACACCCAAATGAAACCAGGTTGCTCTCCATGACATCCTCTGCTCGGCTTGTTCATTTTCCCCATTGCAAGTGCTCTGGGTCTGCCCCGGATTCGACATGTTCACAGGTCTGCAGCAGCCCCCCTGATTTCCTCTCCAAAGGAGTTACTCGAGGTTTACACTGGTGTGTTCAACAGCAGAATCTGGCTTGTGCTGCCTGTCCTTCCCTCTGCCAAAACAGTTTCAAAATAGTGTGTGTAATGCATTTAGTTAATATTTGCTTCTTCTCCCAGTACTCCTTTTCTCCCTCAACATCTCCATTCATAAGCCACAGCACAGGAGGCTTCCAATTCATGTCCAGTTTATGCTGAAAATAATTCCCATTAAAGCAACACTGATAAAAGGTGCCTCAGAGAGGCTGCTCTCTCTGCCCAGAATGCAGGTGCAGTGTAAGACAGCAGTGTGCCCAGGTGGCATCCTGGCCCGGATCAGGAACAGTGTGGCCAGCAGGACAAGGGAGGTTATTCTTCCCCTATACCAAACACTGGACAGGCCACATCTTGAGTACTGTGTCCAGTTCTGGCCCACTCAATTGAAGAGAGATGTGGAGATACTGGAATGCGTACAGAGAACGGCAACATAGCTGGTGAGGAGAGGCTGAGGGAGCTGGGGGTGTGCAGCCTGCAGAAGAGGAGGCTCAAGGCAGAGCTCACTGCTGTCTGCAACTACCTGAGGGGAGGCTGTAGCCAGGTGGGGTTGGGCTCTTCTTCCAGACAACCAGCAATAGAACAAGGGGACACAGCCTCAAGTTGTGCCAGGGGAGGTCTAGGCTGGATGTTAGGAGGAAGTTGTTGGCAGAGAAAGTGATTGGCATTGGAATGGGCTGCCCAGGGAGGTGGTGGAGTTGCCATCCCTGAAGGTGTTCAAGCAAAGCCTGGATGAGGCACTTAGTGCCATGGTCTGGTTGATTGGCCAGGGCTGGGTGCTAGGTTGGACTGGATGAGCTTGGAGGTCTCTTCCAACCTGCTTGATTCTATGATTCCACAATTAATGCAAGCTCCAGATTTCAACCTCAGCACCTCAGACTTCACAAGCACGGATGCTGCTGAATTCTGACCAAAATCACATGGATTGTGTGATGTACAATCTCCCTTTTGACCCTCCTGACAGAAAGGTTGGTCCTTTAGCCATAAGGGTACGTACTAGATGATAGTTTCCCTCCACCCCCCAAAAAAAACAGTCTGGGGCACTAACATGCTGTGTGCAAAGCCCCTTTGGCAGCCTCTCACCTGGTCTGGATTTAACTATGATGTTGCTTTTGCCCTTAATCAATAACCTGAGATACCCAGAGAGATTTCCAGCATTTCCTAGGAAGACAAGCAGTTTCACCTTACATATTTTATAAGCTGTTTCAGCAAGTCAATATATCAATCAATATGCAGATGTACCAAGAATATCAAAGTGTTCCAATTGAAATAAGAGCACTCTGAACTGCAGGGCTTTGGTGAGATCTGCTTCCTTCTCCTATTGTGGGTTGTATACACTGATCCATTTGAGAAATTAAATCACTCATGCTGATTCAAGCATCACCTACATGTCTGGCTCAGACTCCAGACCATCTGATTTTCTGCCAGCTCCAAAGAGCTCGTGTCACAAATGTCAACTGCCTTCAACCTATCCTTCGTGTCACCAGTGCTTTCCCAGTGTGACATCAAGTAGAAGACTTCATCACCACCATTAGCTCAGCACAGCAACTACCCAGTGAAAAACCAGCAGCAGCTATGAAGGAACATCCTACTGGAATTCAGGTGTGTTGACTTCTCAGGGAGAACAGCCCAGGCTGAGGAAGAACAGCCAGCATGCCTAAGGAAAACTTTAACAGAAGGTTAAACCTGCCAGGCTGTGCTTCTGACTCTGTCACCAGCCACTGCCACATCTTGGACAAACTGGAGCATCCCTCCATTCCTTGGTTTCCTTGATTTTAAGGGCAGTGTTTTCTCATGCCTGAGGAGCTTATCACCACTATCAGCAGGATGTTTTGGAGCAGTTATCAGGACTACAAAACCGCAGTCTTACTGTGATGATGAACAAAAACAAAAGCAGTAGGATATGTTAGTACAGGACAAAAAACACTGCACTGAAGACTAAGTCACACTGCTAACAGGGAAAGCCTTTCCTTTCCATTTCTTTCCCTGTCTTAAATAAAACAAACAAAACAATGGTGATAAGATCTCTTTCCTCAATCCAATGGATGATCTTTGTGAATATGCTTCCAACACTAACAGCAGAGAATAAGCAAGGAAGAAAATGAAGGAGGAAAGGAGCTTGCAGCTGATGCTCAGTGTCAAGAACAGGACTGCTCCTCTCCCAATTGCATGACGACAGAAGACTCCTAGGCAGCAAGATGAGGGAGGAGAGAAATCCATATGGGAAAGTGATTTAAAGGAAATACAGACACAATAAATTAGATAAGGAAAAGGAAAAAAAAAAAAACCCAACCCAAAAACACAGCAAAAGGGAGGAAGGAGAAGAGCTACAAGAGCCCTGAGTATGACTCAAAAGGAAGCCCCAAGAAATGCCCACCAGCCCCCAGGAGCTGATCAGCAAACAAGAGAGTGGCCATCTTCTTGAACACAGTGATTCTTTTGCTTTCATGAGCTGGTATCACATCTCTCATGCTGCCTCACCAGGCCAGTTCCAGCTGCTTCTCAGTTTCACTTCACCCTTACTCTCTCTTTGTGGGAACAAACGCTCGCTCTTGTTTGTGCACCGTCAGGATGGATATTAAACAGAACAGTATCAATAGTTCCTGGAAAATATGCATGAGCATATGCCTGAGTGAGCACACAAACACACAGCCTGCATGCCCTCTGCTCCCACAGCACTGCCAGCACCACTTGGCTGAAGCCACCAACCTGGCGGCCACTCTTGGATGGCGAGGAGAGGTTACCACCCTCCTGTGGCAAAAGAAGATGAAGAACTCCAGAGAGCATAGAGTTATCCATGGCACACGCTTGCTGGGGAGAAGGAAACCAGAGACTGTGTGGAGCAGGAAGAAAGGAAAGACAGGGGAATCGAGGACTCCAGATAGTAGAGAAAGAACCAAGACTGTGGTGGTGATAAGAGAGGGTGGAGAGATTGTACAGGTGAGTTATACACTTACATCATTCAGCAAACTTGAAAACTGAACAGTGAGGTTTGTGCTCAGAAAAAATAAACCAACACTAAAACAGAAGTAACACAAAAACCCTTCCAACCCAAAAAAGAGATGTTAAAGAGGCAGAGTATAGCAAAACCAACCAAAATAAACATGTCCCCTTCCCCTGGCCAACTTCTCTGACGCTAGGGCTTTGCAATCTGTCTTCTCTTGTATCCAAAGCAAGAAAGGATAGCAAAATAAAGGATGTTACTGCAAAGGTCATGGAAGGGTGCAGGCTGTAGAGGAGGGATGCAGAAGGCTCTCTGGAAATCAGCCCAACCCAGAGTCAGTCACAGTCAATGGTATCTTTTAATGATTTTGAACAGGCTTAGAATCAAATCTCTTCTGCCTGCATAAAGCTAAGACCTGAATGCAGCCCTCTTCTCAACCAGGGGATAACCTGACCTGTATTGCTGTTTGTCCACAGATTTAACTCTGACACATACTGCACCCTCACTGGGTATTGGCAACATTACAGACTTTGAACAGTCCCCAATCAAGCAAATTGTTCTGGTCACTATGAACAAGGATAGCAGAAAGCATATTGTGGGATAAGCTGCTCACTCTTGTTCTTTTTTAATTTGCCTTTCTGAGTTGTGCTCATGTTCTTTGTACTTGGACTTCATGGACGAGTGTGCGTACAAAATGAGTTCTTTCACTCCATGGATGGCTTTGGGGAGAGTAAGCTTTATAAAAGGCACTAACATCAAATCAAAGCCGTTTACAAGATCTGCCACTTGTGTTGGAATATGTGGAGAAATAAACAAGCTGCTCTTCCTTGATCATTGCAGTTTAAATGCCTTATTGATCTGGGGAAAAAAATCAAAGGTGCTTTGGAAATTGTGCGTACTGTGCATGCGCGCTCACACCAGAGAAAATGAAGAGAAGCATAGGGACAAGCAGAAATTAGCAAAGCAACAAGCAGGCATTTTTCCTCCACAGAAAAGTCAAATAAAACTAAGAAGCCTATGCAGATGTCAGCTACCTCAAGGCAGGGAAATACCCATGGAAGCAGTGTAAGTACAAGGTCAAAAGAAAGGTACGCCTTCAGTTTTAGAAGCCTTATTTTGGGGGAAATAAACAAACCAAAAGGACAGCAGAGTCATCTGTGCCCAGAACAATGCCTGAAGCAAATGCCTAGAACCTAGGAAATAGAAAAGTCCAATTTCTTTTGCATAGTTGACACACAAAGAGCAACAGATCCTGACTGTGTAGAGCCGGTATTATCTGACTGTGTAGAGATGGTGTTACCTGATCGTGTAGAGATGGTATTAGATGAAAATCTGCTACTACAGAAAGAGGTGAAATGAAGAAAAAAGATACTAGACAAGATGATAGAGCTGAAAGAAAAAGGGGTGTGTGTGGGGGGGGGGGGGGGGGGGGGGGGGGGGTGTTTAATCAAACAAGACTTTCCTGATGCATTTTCAGAACAATCTGGGATATAGGATTTGAAGAAGGAAAAACGCAACTAAGTGAACGCGGTCACTCTCCCTGTGATGGGATGCGGGAACTGCCACGCAGACCAAGACCAGAGAAGGGTGGGAAATGTTTGATCAAATATTTTTCTCAGGAAAAAGGGAAATTAATCAAAACAGACTATCTGTGGGAAAGAATCAGTTCTGGCATATATTCTGACTTAAAATTTCAATTGAAGTTTCGTAACTGTCAAAACACCTGATTCGTTCTTCGCTTTCTGAAAATAAGAAAGCTGATACCTTTAGCCAGCAAATGTTTTTCTTTCTCATACTTAACACTTCTCTAAACCAATTCTTTGGATTTTAGGTACTTAAGATGTTGTCAATCTACCCTTCTCTTTTCCTGTCTGACATTATACTGGTGACTCCTGGACTGAGCTAAAAATCTTTGGTTTATAGTAGAGCACTGGGAAATGTTCTGTGCCCTGTGCTACATCAGAACCTACAAAGTGGATATTCTCTGAATGTTTGGACTAATTATCTGCTGTTATATCCCTGACACTGCAGGGGACTGAATTTGGCAACCCAGGTGGTCCCTTCTCTGCTTCTGCTCCTATAATTTTTATCACAGAAAAGAAAAGAGAGGCTGAAAAAACAAGGGATAAAATTGGAAGCAAAACTATTATATGGGAACATTTCAGCTGACCCCAGTCATGGAAGGGTTTGTTTTTGTTTTTTTCAATATGTCTTTTTGAAAAAAAGCCACTATATTTTGGCTCCTTTTTTTTCTGGCTCGGGCCAACTTGAGCAATGAAAACCCTAAGTGAAAGCACTTACTTAGTCCTGCAGGTCTTGAGAGCACCTATCATAGAATCATACAATCATAGAATCAGTCAGGGCTGGAAGGGGCCACAAGGATCATTGAGTTCCAACCTCCTTGCCATGGGCAGGGACATCCCACCCTAGAATCTATTGGTCCTGCAGTACTTTTGTGTTAAAGCTGCTCAAGCCAGTGTCATGTCTGCACTTCTTTGTGACACACCTAAAGAATTTGGCACCTACGTCCTGATGGAGCCAGACCTGGGCTCCAAAGAAGGCATTTCTCCACCAAAAATGCCTGCTCCACCCAGCTACCATGGCTCTGCTGCATTTATCCAGGCCCCAGCGACCAGGGAGGTGCCTGCCAGCCGTTCAGCTCTCTGTTGTTCGATGCACCCAGCCAAGGATCTCTCCCTCCCTTGGCAAAGGCTAATGAGAACACAAAGCTCATGGAACAGTAACAAGAAACTCTTGGGCTGGCTTTGAAAGCAGAGACCTGTTATGTTCTTCATGAGAAAGGTGAGTGGCACCTACCTTCATGGCAGGGTCCCCAGGGAGCCAGCATCACCTCTCCCAGTCGCTGTAGTGAGACCTCTGGGATTGGGGCTTTAAGTGCATCCCTCACTTTGCCTCTCCACCTCTGCTTGATTTGCCCATGGCCTGAGGATCCCTTCGGCCACCTGCAACGCTCCCATGGTGTCGCAGGGGGAGGTGACGTGGGGACCTGGAGAGCAGCTTCTACCTGATGCAATAACTTCCAGGCATCTGAATCACCAAGCGGGGCTGCCTTTCCGTGATGGCTTTGCGTGCGAAGGCTCTCCAAGGGCTTCTTCTCGCCCTCACCGCGGGGCCCGCCCACCGCAGCTCTGCTGCGCGCTGCTCCAGACATCTCCACGAACCCCTGGGGAGAGCTCTGCTCCTGCTCTCTCTCCAAACACCAGCCCCTCAGCTTGCTTTCTGCCTCACATGAGGTTTTTTTCTAACTGAAACAGGCCAGCTTGAAGTAAATTAGGCTGAAATGACGCTTGGAGAGGAGAGCTCAGCTTGGGACACATCTCCATGCTTGCAGAGATGACCACCCATCATTTAGGAATCTAAACTTACCATCCTTCACACACAAGGTCAGATTTCCCTCTTTCTTTTATCATCAATTTGTTCATCAGAGCAGCCTATATGTAAGTGATTTAAGAAAACAACCAACCAACCTTCTCCTGTGCTGTTCTGACTCTACTGGGTCACTGGTCAAAAGAACAAGACTGGTTAAAATTGGAAATCTTAGAAAGAAAAGTCTTTCTCTTTTCCACTCTCCTACTCTGGTCCCAACTTCTCCATGCTGAAGGAAATGTGCTGTTCAAACGCAAATATTTAGTAAATGTCACCCTGTGATGTATGTATCAGCAGGCTATTAGTCAAACTTTCTCCAGATCCATAGTCAAGAGGTTGCTGATCACTGAACCCATCCACGGGGAAGCCAAGACCACACAGCTATCTGTAACCTTCAGCAACGGTGCGTTGGAGGCTTATTACCCTGAAGAAACATCTGGACAGGTGTTCAAGTTCCTGGCACTTTTGTTTAGCCGTTACTCTTTTCAGCTCATTGTGTCTACGATCCCTCGGGACCTGGCACATGACAGTTGCTAAATAACCAATCTAACTACAAGCTTTAGCTATGACTTATCCTATAGTCCTTCATTCTAGCACTTCATTAGTGCCAAAACAAGAATACTCAGGCAATTAAAAGGTAACAGGCTGCTGACGACTCCAAAGTGCTGCATTTGTTATTTTAACACCAGTGAAACTCTCTGTTGAAAAGGACAAGTTCCCAGCACATCAGCTACAAGGATCAGCCCTGGGGCCAGGACCCAGCTCACCAATTCTACCTGAAGGGTATTAAACCCGTATCAGGCTCCAAATCTTCAGAAGGCAAACAAATTAACCCCCGCAAAGTAAACATATATTCTTAACCCTGTGGAGGCAACAGACCTACGCAGTGTCAGTTACATCCCTTTATAATTGCCCAGTTACTGGACTCCAACCCAGACGTTTCTCAGCCTCTTACATGCAAAAGCTGTGGCTTTAAGTGAGCTCCACTGTGCTGATTTTGGCATCTCTTTCCCTTTGGATTCTGCTGCAGTTTTATGTTCATCAAGGACCGAAGTTGGGAAAATATAGGCACTCCCTTACATATGAAGCTTTATTAAGTTGGGATCATGCTCTCTGTTGGCAGACAGAGGAATAGAGACAGAGGAGAATGAAACCAGGCAGGGAAAAAAAAGCCCAAACCACAACACAACACAAATAACTCTCACTGTTCAGAGCAGGCACGCCTTCTTACTCCAGCTCCCGCTGCCGATCATTCATCCCGCTCCTCTCAGCTCCCAGACAGTAAAGAGTCAACATCTCACTGCTATGAAAACATGAGCCTCCCGAGCCATATACCAGAAAACACACTGTCAGGGACTCAGAGGATCCCCTTTCTTAGGATGCAGTTACATTTCCACAGTAGGAGTGAAATAGCTTTGATTACACCAGAAGCAAGGTCAACGGTGCTTTGAAGCGCCCAGGTTTGCACGGCAAGTGGATTATCTCTCTGGACTGGGGTCTGGACCTTAACTCCTTCCTCCACAACTGGAGACGCACTCAAAGGCTCCTCGGGAGAAGAGCACAAACTCGCATGATTAATACCATGTGCACATGTGTGTGTTTACAAGAGGGATGTACTGTGCTGTGTGGTAGGTACGCACATCCAAGGAGCGGTTGTCCAAGAACTATGTGGCCCGGGCAGGGGACGCAAGACCACAGGAGCCGGGAGCTGCCTCCGCTGGGCAGCTGCACCGGCGGAGCCGAGCCCGGCGCCGAAACCGCTGCTGAGCTTTTTGCGTAAGGCAGATCAATGGGTCAGGCTTCTCCTTCCCCAGCAGCTTTCCCTGACAAATGCCAGAGCAGATATGAGCGAAGTCAAACAGGGCAGCAACAACATCGCTGCCAACCAGCGTGAAAATTGGCAGAGCCTGGCAGTGAGGACTGCCTATCAAAGAGAGACAGGACATGGCCCAGCACAGTGACGAACCCACTTAACCACGCTGTAAAATTAGCCATTTATGAAAACAAATTGAATACTGCAGCAGAGGGTGACGTAAGGAGAGTTGGCTCCAGACAGAAACTCCTGTAGCCTGGATTAACAGAAGAGCTCCGTTGTATCAGGGCTCAGGCAGAGAAGCTGATACAACTCGGGTCCTGCATGAGGTTTTTAACAGACACAACAGGCTTCTCCTATAGGTACACATGGAGATCCTATACGGCTTGGAAGGCAGCCAGGAAAGGTGGAAGGGGAACAGTCAATACAGGCCGAGGGCAGGGGGTAGAAAGTAGACGAAGACAGAGGACTCCGATAAAAGATTTCTTCAGTCAACCCTGCCCTCTCCCTCTGATACGTACATCACAAAGTTTCCCAATTTGTAACTGGGATGGAAGTTCGGGAGAAACTCACTTCTGGCATAGTCAGCAGATTTGTCCTGGTGTCGATCCCCCTCTCCAACACCCAGAAGGGCTCTTGATTTCAGTGGGGTCCTACAGATGCAGCTTCAACGGCAGAACAGGGCTCCTGAGTCTCTCACGTCCCAAAACAGTGAAAATGAGAAAGCCAAGAGTTTTGGCAGCCAGAACCCTTGATTTCCTCATTGAGGAAAGCGTAATCTCTCCCTAAGCTAGCTGCAGGTCTGGGAGGCTGTGGTGTGCAGAGGATACTCCGAGTGAGTTCCTCTTGGACCTCTTCCAGGTGTTTACACACAGAGCCAAACCTGGCTCCTCTTCAAGAGTGTGTGGAGTGGGGGGGAGGGGGGAGCTTAAAAATAAAGTAAAAATCACAAAGTCTTCCCGAGCTGAGCTGTGAGCTCCATGGTGCTAAACTGGGGCACTTCTTTTCATTTTTCACAGTGGAATGTTATTTCCATGCATAAAATGGGTCAAGTGTTTTATACAGGCAACAACCCAACCTCCCCCATCCAATTAAAGTATTTTACTACAAATGATCTTTGTGTGTGTTTGTCTAGGTTCCCTGTTGTACAAATTAAAGATACTTGCAGCAAAGACACACACGGGGGCTAAGGTATTGGGTTAAACACACTACAAAACACACTGACAGTTTTGCCACTGATGAGATCTGTGCAAACCCAAATTCTGCTTTTCCCAACTTAGAAGAGAAGCACTTTCAGCTTGAGGGGTTAAGACTAAGAATCAGAGGGCTATGAGAAAGTCAAGGGAAATAAAGAAAGAAATAACCTG
The DNA here is from genome assembly GCF_015220805.1 of Pogoniulus pusillus. NCBI lineage: Eukaryota > Metazoa > Chordata > Aves > Piciformes > Lybiidae > Pogoniulus > Pogoniulus pusillus. The sequence goes on along the minus strand of NC_087298.1, from coordinate 4,353,737 downwards.
TTTCACCTATGAAATTACTCATTTGCCTGTGCTATGGAGGGCAAAAGCGATTAGTCCATGCTCAGCACCTCCTGCCCACCCCAGCACCCACACACACCCCACGTCCCCTCCTCACAAGCAAGCAGAACAGCTGTGACTGGAGAAAGTTAAAGAAATGCACTGCTGAGATCATCTTTGCTTCTGCTTTCCTCGGGACTAAGCAACTTTTCTTGCAAGAGGACAGTCGCACGGGTCAGGGATGGGGCAGCTGGGACAGGGAAGACCGCGGAAGAGAGAGTGGCAGGGGAGAGGGAGCTGGGCTGAGCGGAGCAGCCGCGGGATCGAGCTGAGCTGGCTGGAGCAGCCGCCGTGCCACCGGCACAAGCATCTGCTGCCTCCTGCTAGGAAGTGACTTCAGTCAAAGGGAAAGGGGAAATCCTCCCTGTCTCTTTAAGGCATCCTAGGACATGGAAACTTTGTACTTTCAGGGAATCTCCTTGCCAAAAGAACTGTAAAACATGTCTTCCTCCCCCCACCGCCTAATACCCATTTCGCTTTCTGACTTGTTTTCTTTTCCTTTTCCCTTTTTATTTTTTTTTTAAGGGCATTTCCATTTTTCCATGACTTCCTTCAGAGCAAAGATGGATGTGGCGACATTTATAAGGGTTTGTAACCCTCCGAAAAGTATCCGATTTCACGACAACTTTGCTGCACTTTATCACTAAAGCGGGGAGAGGGCGGGAGGTGACGGGAGGAGGGAGGGGGAAGCGAGCGCGGAGAAAAGGACCCAAATTCATGATGGGCTCATAAAATTTAAATCAGAAAAGTGCAATATTCCTCGTTATTGTTCAGCTCAGACAGCTCAGCCTGGTAGCTGCTTTGAGTGCTAAATGATTTTATAGGGCTATTTGACCTTACAATCATGTGTGCTACACTTGCCATTTCTAAGGGGAAGACAAAAATACTCAAGACATCCTCTGGCTGCAGTGCCGGTCCCAGCCCTCACTGAGTGCTGAGGGGCTGGGAACTTTATAAACTCATTTGATTCATCTGAGATTTTCACAATAGCCAAAAGTTCATTTATAGCAGTTTGGAAACCACACGCTAGCACTGCATCTCAAAAGGCTATGGCGACGTACACTTAAGAGCTGATAAAACTCAGGAAATCGCAGAGGGACCCGAGATGTGCGTTCCTCTGCAGCCACACGCTGGGCACACGCCTCGCTTTGCACACACACACAGAGACAAGCTACTTTCAAACGCTCTGTTTACACTTTTCCAACCAGAAAAGGAGGTAAAAACCCACCGTAAGAGCTCCCTTTCCTATCTACTCCTTAACCCGTGCACGCAGAAAGACAGAAAGAAACTACCCAGGGTGCTGCCATTTGCCTATGCAAAAGTTTACATAACTTTTCCTGCCAGCACACACTTCCAGCCAGTTTGCCCAGCCCCGGTGTCTCTCACCCGGTGCACGCAGGAGAGAGGCAGCCCTGAGTGATCCCACAGGCACTGCCGGGCAGATGGATGCTGCGAGGCACACAAGCACAGCTCGGTGTACAAACACCTTGGTCTACACGCACCTTGGTCTACACGCACCTCTGCTACACGCACGCACAGCCCAGGGTACGCAGACGCACACCTCAACTACACACACCTCTCACGGCGGAGTGTACACACACCTCGGTGTACACACATGCACTCCTTGGTGTACACACACCTCTGTGACACGCACGCGGAGCTCTGTGTACACACAGCTCGGTGTACACACAAGCACACCTTGGTGTACTCACACCTCCGTTGCACACACACACGCGCACCTCGGTGTACACGCATCGCAGCTCGGTGTACGCACACCTCCGTCACACACTCCTCACAGCTGGGTGTACGCACACCTCCGCTGCATGCACTTCTCAGCTGGCTGTACACACGCCCCGGCTGCACACACGCACGCCTGCAGCTGGCTGCTCCGCCGGCTCCCCGGAGGTGGAAGGGATGCTGCAGCCCCAGGCACGCCAGCTACCCACCTGCAATGACAGCGGGCGATCTCTGTCCTCCCTCGGCGTTCAGCCACACTTGCAGAGTGAAGGCATCTCGGGGCAGCTCGATCTCTGCCTTCAGCCGCAGCTGGTCGCCGTCTCCCGTGAAGTAGAGCGCTCTGCTCGGGCTCAGGGACTCCTGGCCGGCCGGCACCTCCCGCTGCCGCCTCCCGCGGGGGCCATGCCCCGGCTCCAGCCCGGGCGTGGAGCGCCGGCCGCGGGCCAGGCGGGTGGCACAGGTGCCCGGGGCAGCGCGGGGGAGCGGGCGGCCGGGCCGGGCCTCCCTCCGCGCCCGGCGGGAGCGTTCGTCCATCCCACATTCGGCTCCGCTGGCCAGGGCTGTGCGGAGCAGCGCGAGAGGCAGCAGCAAACTCCAGAGCTGCATTTCCAATCTTCCCCCCCCCTTCTCCCCTGCAAATCCTCCCGATCTGCCAGCTTTGGGCTCCTCCTTGCCTTGACTTTCTTCTCTTGTTCACCCTTCTTGGTATTTGCTCTTTTTATAACCCTTCTCAGTTGCTTTTTCTTGTCTTTTTTTCTTTTTCTTTCTTTCTTTTTTTCCTGCTTATAGATTTTTTTTTCCTTCCCCCCCCACCCCCTTAAAACAAATAGAAATTGAAATCAATCAAAACTCCTTCTTGGTTGAAATGTATTTCTCTGTTCTTCCTCCTCTATCTGTCTTCTTCTCCTCTATTCCTTCCACAGCTGGAATTCCTCTCTCTCTTCTTTTCTCTGCTGGATTTTCTTCCCTTTATTTTTTTTTTCTTCTTAAAAAAAAGCACACACACACACACACTCTCACATACACACACAAAACCAAAACAAAAAACCAAAACAACCCCCCACAGCTTTCTCCAAGACTCAGACCCACTGATTTCCCTCCCCCCAAAAGATGCTCTAATCTATTTATTTTTTTGGACTCCTTTATAACATAAGCCACAACCCCCTCCTTCCCCCCAACCTCCCCCCCTCCCTTCTTCTCTACAAAATGAAAGAAAAGAGAAAAAGCCCCTCAGAAGATGAGTAAACAAGAATATGCTAATCTACTCCAGGGTGCTCCACCTTCCCAATTGAATGATTCCCATTAAAACTGCAGGGATCATGACTAATCAATCAGCCTGAAGGAGCAGATAGCTCCAGAGGTTCAAACACTTCTGCTGCTTTCTTTTTTCCCTCTTCTTTTCCTCTCTTCCTCTTTCCCCCTATCACTTCCCTTCTCTCTCTTATTTAATTTTTTTAAAGGAGATAACCAAGATGAATGGGTCAATGTGACAAAAATCCTGCACCCCCGTTTTTGCAGTCTCCCCAGCTTTCTTTCACAGTTCAGTCCAAAACACACATTCCTTTTTCTCCCCCCTCTCTTGGCAAAAGAGAAAGCTATTTCTCCTCTCAGACTCCCCGTTGCACTTTGCTGGTAAACCTTATGCTCCTCTGCAGCACATAAAGAGTCTTGAAACTTGAGTCTCAGATTTTTTTTTTTCCCCTTTTAATTGCTTTCTTTCTTTCTCTCTTTCTCACTCTCTCTCTTTTCCTAATTCTTTCTTTTCCTCTTATTATTCTGTCAAAGTTATGCAATCAGCCAGGCTCCCCTTTTGTGGTCCCCCTCAGTGCAGTTGTGTGCAGCTAATCCAAATGTTGCATCAAAGGTCCCCATCGAATCATCAGGAGCTAAAAGGAGAGAAGCTTTTTGAAGAGCATTTGCCTTCCAGAAGCTGCAGCAACAGAGCAGGGATTGGCTTCTGAATGCTCCAGAGACTCCTGTTGTGTTGGCTTTTTGTTGTTGTTGTTGTTTTAATAATAATAATAATAATTTTTAATTATTAATTTTATTTGTGGATTTAGTAAAAAAATCCTGTTTCCATGCTGCTAATTTTTCAGCCTAAAGAATTCAGCTCCCCTGGTTTCCTTGGCATAGGTGTAGCCACAGGTAAGATTCTGGCTGCTTGCTGGGTTGGAGAGCTCTGTTTCTGAACTGGGACGGTTCCTTCTTTTTCTCCCCCCCCAACCCTCCCTCCTTTTTTTTATTTTTTGGTTTAATTTATTTTTTCACTCTTGAACGCTCTCAAAAGCTCCCCCTGATGGCAACAAAAAGGATTTTTCTAAGTACTTCGTAAGTGGAAATGACTTAGCAGTAGCACACTCTGACTTTACAGGCCACTATTCCGCTCAGAAAAAAGTCCAGAAGGACTAAGTTATATCACACCGAATTCAGCCACGACCCAAGTAAACCCACAGCGCCCTCTCCTTCTACCTCCACCTCAATGATTGTCACACCTCAGTTTCCTCTAAACCTCTAACAGCAATCACCCGGGAATGCTTCCTGGGACTAGGCTCTGGGTGCTTTCACAGACTGCCCTGTTAGTGTGAGGTTGTTATCTCTGCTTACGCTTAAAACGTGCCCCATAAAATTAACAAAAGGGAGTTTTTTCAATGGGAAGGAGTTGCTGCCTGCTTGCAAAGCTTTCAAGAGAGGCGTTCTCAGTGTCTTACTAATTTGCAAATGCTCAAGAATGTACAGTTGGCATTTCAGAGATGTTGGCTACTATAACCACAAAGTTCCACCAGAAGTCATCAGGCACCAGGCAGCCAGCTCCTCTAACAATACAGAGCTCTTCCCTCCACAACTCTGCTTAGAGGAAAGGCACAAAAACCTGGTGACACCTACAGTATTTCTAATGGAAGACCTCAGAGCCATTAAGCCTCTCAACAATCAAGAGCAAGCAAACTGTATCAGAGTCTGAATACTCATAAACACCCCAAAGAACTCAGAGAGATGCAAAACAGACACTTCTGTGTATGTGCCTGCTCAGCAGAAACAATGTAAGATCAGCGCCAGGTACTGCACTTGATTGTTCTACTTTAACCTGTAAAGGGCAAATCAAAGAATGCAAAAATGTAACAGGGATCTCTACACCCTCAAACAAGAGCTAACCCAGGGAGCATCCTGCTAGGGGGACACACACACTGCTTTCTCCACTCGACGACTCCCCTGAACTCCTCAGGAGCTGTGCCCACATCATATTTGGAGGAGCAGGCTCCTTAGCTTAAATAAAGTGGGTTCCAGTTTTTCCAGTGGAAAAAGCTTATTGGGTGAAACAGCAATGCCTCTGAGGGCCATTATGATTTGGCTGAAATCATCATGGAAAGTGACTGATACATTGCAACTTGATGGCACTGCATGATTTTGTTTTGAACGCACTTGACCTTCTATCTCTTACGATATTACTGGCAAAAGAAAAGGGTCTCAGCACGACCTAAAGGCAACGCTTCAGTGCATCAGACTATGACTTCATTAACTAATTCTGGAGTTGTTTTGATACAAAGGGAAAGCCTAAAGCTCAGTAGTGAGCAAAGACAGAAGAAAGTAGAAGATGGAACTTACTCTAGTGCACGAACTACAAAGTTCGATCAGTTTCATTTCTAAGATACAGCAAAAGCATAAAACAAACGTGAGTCAGAAACTCTTCTGAGCAACAGAGAATAGAAAAGAGATGTGATTTGAGGAATAGTGAGTAAATCTGGGATTCCTTAAGTGTATGGGTCAGATCGAACTTCCCTGACAACAGATGAAATTCTACCCTGCACAGATGGACACTTATTCCCTGCTTAAGCCAGTACTGAAGTGATGTACAGGCCTTCTGGCAGAGGGGTTTCTACCCAAGGAGAATAATCCTCCTGTTGAACTCCAGTGGAGTATTCTCCTAAGTGAAGGGAGCAGGATATTGTCCTGCATCTAGAGGTGTTTTCACAAGCAAAAAAAAAAAGGCACCAAACCCTAGATACAGAGACAGAGACAGGAATTAAAACAGATATTTGTGAGATTATGCCAAAAGAATCGCATTCAGCTACATGCTGTATGCAGTCATTAGAAGAAGAAATGCTCAGCAGGACTCTTAGCTTGAGCTGCCAGTAACTCCCAGGTTCAAGACCAGAGCTGAGTGAATAAATCATAACAAATAATGGGTTTGTCAAATTTGGACCTTCCCCCCCCACTCCCCACCTCCCCCTCCTATTTGTAAGCAGGGCTGCAAAACCTCTCAAATATGTTTGAAATTATGTGCCTATTTCTTCCTCATTTTTAGTACTTCTGCAAGGCCAATTAGCACACAATTTACTGTAATGTACACATTTTCACATTTGTTCTGTGTTAATTAGGCAAGGAAGTCACACAGCATTATTTTTGGCTCCCTGGGGGTCAGTTTGAATCACTCATGATATAGAAAAAGTACTAATTTTACATAGGATGGGAGACTCCACTGCTTGAAACTCTCCTTGTGAACAGCGGAGCCTGACTCTTCAAGTTACTCACAAGAAGGTCAATTAAAACCAATGTTTCTTGAAAGTCAGGCTGAGAAGTCTGCCAGTTACAGCTGAATTGAGGCCCTACTATTTTGGGCAAGTATTTGTACATATTTGTCTTCACAGTGCACAACTCCATCAATCACAGCAGAGCTTTGCATGGTTTTTACCCCTCACCGATATCCCAATCAAGTCTCTCCAAACTTGGCTTGGGTTGGGGATGACTGAAACACAATCCAACAGCTACTCTGTTCAGAATCAGACAGAGCCCAGACACCAGATTTTAATGCAACGTGTTGGATTCAGGGAATATTTTATGCAATCAACAATGGTATGATAGGAATCACGCTGCCTCCACAGAACAGCGAGGAATGAAACCCAAAGAGCTGAGAATAGCTTCAAAGAAAAAGGGATTTGGGCATTCTGGCTTGTGAAGCCCATAAAGTCCAGCACTTATTAAGAGACAGAATGAGCCACTCACTTGGTTGCACGATGGTGAAATGGGTTGTGTAAGGTGGAACGCAGCCACAGCTCCTCCCGAGCCCAAGAAAATACAGAAATGCTAATAACTGAAAGAGCAACCATCAAAAAATCCATCAAACATTCTGTCTGGGAGAAGATTTAACAGAAGAACTCATTTGGACTTGGGGTAAATTTGACAGTTTTCAAATGTTTTCTCTAGCTGTCCTTCCTCCTCCTCCTCCTGTTTGAACAAGGATGAACCATTAAAGATCCCTGTGCTGCTTCACTGCTGCGCTCCTAACAACCTGATTGCAAGGGCTCTGTAGAACCATGGTCTGCATACTCCTCATGCCATACAGCTTGAGCAGAACTCACCACACCAGCACTGCATTGCCTTTACCAGTGGATAGTAGACTCTTCTACTGCTGGTCCCCCAGGTAAAATACCCACTCTGTTAATTCACATCAATAAACCAGCTCTGTGTCAATTTGAGATACACCACTTAATCCAGAGAAGTTTACTGAACAATTAAGCAGTGCAATAAATGACAATCAAGACTAAACATATAACTGATGGCTTTATGAAGGTACCAGTAATTTTATAAGGTAGTTTGCAGTCAGTGGCTATAAATTCTTCTTTAGACCTGGCATAGCACTCCATTCTGCCCTGCAGAGAGCTGTATTTCCTAACAATATGGATGCCTGTTCCCCTGGAATTTGGTTACTTTATCCTTTGAATTTCACCCATGAAATATCACATTTCCAGAAAAGTTACATATTCTTTGGTTTTTTTTCACCACATTCTTGAAATATTCTTGGGGGTGGGGCCATGATCTCTATCCTACAATGCTGTGGTGAGAGCCAGAAGGCACAGCAGATGATGTAAGCGACGGAGCACACTACTTCTCTTCAACTGAACCATGTAAATGCTGATGAATTCAGCCAGTCCAGTTTCATTTGGGCTGCATACTGTACAGTTCTAGGTGCTCAGAGGAAATCCTCACTCTGCACAAAAAGAAGAGCACCTCCTGACCTCACATGGTACCCAGTCACCATCACTCCAAGGCCGCATGCTCGTGACTTGAGATGCACAAATGAAGATGCCCAAGGCTTAGGTAAGCAGCCCCAGTGGGTCCCAAGAGGAGACTATGGGGCCAGGCTCATTGCCTCTCACTTCTGCAAGGCCAAGTCCCCACTCTCTGGGAGAGCACCACACAGGCACAAGAGGCAGGTTCCTAAACCGGCAGACTGATGGGGGCAGCAAAATCACAGCCTAAAGTAAAGGATCCTAAGAGGAAGAAGGATCTCCTGGGTCTCTGCAAGTGCCCACAGCACCATGTCCAGCCAGCCCCACACCACTGGAGTGGCTGAAGGCCATCCCTGTGTGCCCATGGCAGGAGTGATCTCCCAGCACACTCCCCAGACCCTCCTGGAGCTTCCCAAGAATCAAAAGTCTTGCTCAGAGACCTCTGCCCCTTTTGAATGTCTGTTTGCCCAGAGATGTAATATACTGAGATGACACCAGGATGCTGAAACCCAGAATGACAGAAGGCAATTTTTGTCACTTCTGCACTTCTTGCCCAATGAGGGGACAAGAGAAGGAACTATGAGAAGTTGACAAAACAGGAACTAAAACCCAGGAGAATGCACGAGGAGATACCTTGGTTTTCCAAAACACAAGATGCATTATGGGGTTCACAAACTATCTCACCCAAAAGTGTTTCAAAGGTTGGGTCAAATGCTGGGGGAAAAGAATTAGATCTGGTTGGGAAGGAAAGAGGACCAAGATGAGCAGTCAGCTGAGCAGGAAGGAAAAACAGCCCCCGTGATTTGCATCTCCTAATGGTTTTCAAACACTGGTAGTTGGTTTATGGCCTACAGGAGGACCCTTTGCCATTGCTTTATTCAGCTCTGAGCATTTTCTGTTTGCTGGGGCTTCCTGGCTGCAGTCTGTACCTCAAGAGAAAGATGCCCATGAAAGGACCCACAAGCCCACCCTGACATCTGCTGGCACCACCTCATATCCATTTCTGGGATGCACAGGCTCCCATACCAGCCAAGACCAAATCAGGATGGTGATGAGGGAGGAGAAAATACTGTTTCACTGAACCAAAGACTTGCTGGACAGTACCAGAGAGCCAAACAACTCAAAGACACAGAAGACAAGGGCTCATTTATGACATGGGGGTCTGTCTTGTAAACAGATACCACATTAGCAGATAGGTTCCACCCAAAGAGGCATGTACCACAGCACAAACTGCACCACTGCAGTTGCCCTTAATTAGTCACTGCCCCACTGGCAAGTCTCAGCCAAGAGGTCAAGGACTGGGTAAGCTCTGGAGCCTAAACTATGCTCTATGACCTATTACTGTTTTCCCCACAAGATAAATAGCATGGCTGCAGGGAGGTCAGGGAGCTGTCTTGGAAAGGCTCATGGGGCCTCTGCCAAGCTGGGTACCTGTTCAGAAGATACATGGGAGGTCATCAGTCTTCCAGTGCTCTGCTCTGACATTTTGCTCTAGCTATACATCACTTTCAAAACATTAAAGAGGGAGAGGTCATTATCAACTGTCCCAGAGGAGGACCACAGCAAACGTAGCAGGGTGGGCTCCCTCAGGCAGGATGGCATTAGCTGCTGGAGGAGATGTAGATTCAGGAGGTGGGATGGATAGATGGATGGATGGATGGATGGATGGATGGATGGATGGATGGATGGATGGAGAGGTTTGCTTTGCTTGCTGCTCTCTCAACTCTTCCAAAGTCAGCACATCGTGGTATAACATCAGAAGAGCTACATGAGCTGCTTTGAAAACCAGTAGTGAAGTCTGGTGCTAGCATGCAAGTGTGCAGAGGGTAAGACAAGGAGCAGGGCTCAGACAGACAGATGGAAATACAGGGCTCAGGAACAATCTGGAAAATTCAGACATATCAGGCCATGTTTTGGTATTCACAGGCATCATCTACAAGAAAGCTTAACATACCCAAATGTTTTCCCAAAGTTCTGCTCCAATGCCAGTACTAACAGGATCAGCAGGAGAAACCTGCCGTGTCTTGCTATTGAAGGAGAAAATCAAGCAAATGATAAACAAATTGATCAAGAGAAAGACATTGTGTGTCATTCTGCAGCAAGAAAGCCAAAAGACAGAATTCAGAGGAAAAGCTTCTCTCTGCATTTGAGAGCTATTCCCAGAGAAATGGGATTTCCCCTTCTGCTTTCATTTGAATGGCATTTGAAAAACACAGCTGCAGAGTCCCATGCACAGGCGGTGTGGAGCCAAGTGGGGAACCCTCCCAGCCAGGCCGATGCAGCCTTCAGCAGCAGATCTGAATGGAGCAGTTTGTCCTGTCTTCACAGCACACACAGCCCAAGTCAAGTCCTTGACTCAAACACTCCCAAGCCTCTAGAGGTATCTGATCCTCATCCAGATCTGGTCCTCAAGATCACTCCATAAACCAGCAGGCAAAAGCTAACTTCTGCCCCAAGCTGAGACAGAAGCCTATCAGCCCAAACACAACGTGCACAGCATCTGAGCCAACCTCTGCCAAACTGCACACTGCACCTGAAACCTGAGCATCAGAGCTAGGCAGGCAGGACTGGAGAGGTTATCTTTTCAATGCATATAAAAATCTAAAGGGCAGAGGTTAGGAGGATGGGGCTGGACTCTCTTCAGTGGGGGCCAGTGACAGGACAAGGGGTAATGAGTACAAGCTGGAACACAAGAGGCTTCGTTTCAACTTAAAGAAAAAACTTCTTTACTGTGAGGGTGCTGGAGCCTTGGAGCAGGCTGCCCAGGGAAGTTGTGGAGTCTCCTTCTCTGGAGAGATTCCAAACCTATCTGGATGCTGCAGTCTTGGGCAACCTGGTTTATGTGTACTTAATTTGGTAGGGAGGTTGGAGTAGATGATCTCACAGTATCACAGTATCATCAGGGTTGGAAGAGACCTCACAGATCATCAAGTCCAACCCTTTACCACAGAGCTCAAGGCCAGACCATGACACCAAGTGCCACGTCCAACCTTGCCTTGAACAGCTCCAGGGACGGCGACTCCACCACCTCCCCGGGCAGCCCATTCCAGTGTCCAATGACTCTCTCAGGGAAGAACTTTCTCCTCACCTCCAGCCTAAATTTCCCCTGGCGCAGCCTGAGGCTGTGTCCTCTTGTTCTGGTGCTGGCCACCTGAGAGAAGAGAGCAACCTCCTCCTGGCCACAACCACCCCTCAGGTAGTTGTAGACAGCAGACGTCCTTTCCAACCCCTACTGTTCTGTGACTCTGTGACCCGGCACTGCAGAGCGAGGCGATCACCTGCCTGCCCAGGAGATCTATCTCACCCTTTCTGTCATGTGCTTAGCTTCAGAATTCCAAAGATCTCATAATCTCATAACTTTATCTGTCATCTCCTTGTACGTGAAGCAAGGACTCCAGAGTTCTCCCTTCCTGACCCCTTCACCATCCTCACACCAGCCTTGCATCCCGGTGGCTTCATCTCCCTGTGCCCCCCTCAGTGCTCTATGCCCAGAATCCAGAGATATTAATTGATTTGTCAAAAGAAATTTCAGGCAAGGATGTATTAAATCAAAACATTCCACTCATACCTCCCAGGCTTCTCAGTGCAACTGAGATTCCACAAATACAGTAAAAAACCCCAAACAAGATAAAACAGAAGGGAGAAGGAAAGAACAGAAAGCGTGGAAATAGAAACCAGGCAGATGAAAAGCAGAAGGAAGAAGAAAACCAACAACAAAACACAACTAATTTGGAGGAGAGCCCTCACTAAAAGCTGCAGGTTGAGGGGGGGGACTGTCAAGAATTTGGCACTAATATGTCACTGCATGAAACAAATACGAGACAGCAAACCTTGGAGGAAACAAGTGCCATATGTGAGGGTGGTGGCAGCCTGTGCTTTCCCCGCCACCCCCTATTGCTTTTGTCTGCACTAAAGCTGCATTTAAACTGGTGAAATCCATCTCGAGCTGCCTTAATGCACAAATGCATTTTCAGCCAAGACCCACCACCGGCTGGAGTTGTGTGGCAACCCTCAATGAAAGGTCTAAGCGGGGTTTTGACTTTATCCCCAGCTCATTGTTAATGCATTTAACAGGATTTTCAGAAACTCCCTTTGCTCTGGGAGGTGATACCTGCTCCTCTGGTGAGATGTAGCAGAGCTCTCTGATGCTGTCCAGCTCACTATTGAGTGTCAAGCCCTGTTTGCCCACTAGCAGAGAAAAACAGAAAACATCATGTGGACAGCTATAAAAGCTGCAGAGAACTGGATCTGAGAAACCCATAACCTTGTTTGTACTGGAGGATATCTCTCACACATCCTGGTTTTCAAACCGCTCCCTATTGCCCCAGCACATCTCCTGCACAGAACCGCAGATGCTAAGCGGGCTGGACTGTTGAAATGGCAGCTCAGATACCTGCTAAGGCAGGTAATTAAACCCATGACTATGTGAATGACCTGGTTAAGAATCTCAAGAAAATAGACAATTCCTCAGGAGGCAAAAAAAAAAAACAAAAAACCCCAAACCACCTGGAATTGAAATATCAAAATTTTCTCCTGCGGCAAAAAATAGCTTCTTTTTGTTCCTCTGCCACCAAGGCTTGGAAAAAAAATAAAGAATGAGGGAAAAAAAGAAAAATGCATCAAATGAAAACCCCAAATAATACATTAAAACAGGCTCCAAAAGGAAATAGGCATGGAAGCACAAAGCCCTGTATATATCCCAGGCTATTTTTAGAAAACATTTAAACCTACAGACTTCAAAGTTAATTCTCTCAAGTACAATTTCTATAGTGCAACACAAATCTCCCCAAATTCCACAGGTCACAATATTTATACAAGAAGATAGCCTTTGCTGTGAAATGCTGTAGGAACTGCCCAGAAAGGTTAGCAACTCTTTCTAGGATACCAAATTTTTTGCAGTTGGGCTCATTGCTAAAAATAAGGTTGGACTGATTTTAACCTGATTGGATTTGAGTTGTTGTCAGAGTAGTTTACTGGACAGTTACTAGGAAAAAAGAGGGAGGCTTTCTGGCCACAGACTAAATCTTCTTTTTTCTTTTTGTTTAATTAGTCAGGATTGGAAGGCACCACAAGGATCAGCCAGTTCCAACCCCCCTGCCATGCCCAGGGACACCCTACCCTAGAGCAGCCTGGCCACAGCCTCAGCCAGCCTGGCCTTAAACACCTCCAGCCATGGGGTCTCAGCCCCCTCCCTGGGCAACCCATTCCAGCCTCTCACCACTCTCATGCTCAACAACTTCCTCCTCACATCCAGCCTGAATCTCCCCACCTCCAGCTTTGCTCCATTCCCCCCACTCCTGTCACTCCCTGATAGATCAAGAAGTCCCTCCCTATCTTCTTTGTAGGCCCCTTCAGATTTGGAAAGCCACAAGAAGGTCACCTCAGAGCCTCCTCTTCTCCTTAACTGCACAGCCCCAACTCTTTCAGTCTGTGCTCACAGCAGAGCTGCTGCAGCCCTCTGAGCATCCTCCTGGCCCTGCTCTGGACACTCTCCAGCATCTCCACATCCCTCTTGTCCCAGGAGCTCCAGACCTGGATGCAGTACTCCAGGTGGGGTCTCAGCAGAGCAGAGCAGAGAGGGAGAATCCCCTCCCTGGCCCTGCTGGCCACACTTCTCCTGATGCAGCCCAGGCTCTGCTTAGCTTTCTGGGCTGCAAGTGCACACTGCTGGCTCCTGTTGAGCTTCTCATCCAGCAGCACCCCCAAGTGCCTCTCCTCAGGGCTGCTCTCCATCCACTCACTGCTCAGTCTGGATTTGTGCTTGGGATTGCCTCAACTCAGATGCAGGACCTTGCACTTGGTCTTGTTGAACCTCCTGAGGTTGGCTTGTGCCCACTTCTCCAGCCTGTCCAGGTCCCTCTGGCTGGCCTCCTTGCCCTTTAATGTGTCTGCTGCACCACACAGCTTGGTGTGGTCAGCAAACTTGCGTTGATAGGAGCATTGAGAAGATCTCAGCCCTTCCAATGCCATGTGCTCCAGAACAGTGCTGCCTTTGTGGCCAGGAAGGTGTTGCCAACATTTCATGGGAAAGCTGTACGTGGGGTTTGCAGCCATTACCTCATGGGCAATGGGGGCAGCTATTTCACCAAAGGTGAGTGGGGTGATGTGCTCCATTGCTTAGGCTGGGGCAAATCAACCAAAATCAGGAGCTACACATGTTGGTGCCTGTATTTCCAGCCATACCAGAGAAAGTGAAGAGGAGCTGATGCTTGCATTGCCAACTGCTAGGTTTTGAGCAGGTTGCAGTGATACCTGCTCTTTCTCTACCTTGTCAAGTGTAAGCAAGGTTATCAAGGAGGTGCTCAAGAACCACACAGATGTGGCACTTTGGGACATCACTTAATGTCCATGGTGGTGTTATATTGACAATGATCCTAGAGGTCTTTTCCAACTGAAACAATTCTGTGATTTGCTGGAGGACATCATCTTAGCAATAGGATGAGAGGGAATAGGCTCAAGTTGTGCCAGGGGAGGTTTAGATGCGATACCAGGACAAGATTCTTTGCTGCAAGAGTGGTCAGGGATTGGAACAGGCTGCCCAGGGAGGCGGTGGAGTCATCAGCCCTGCAGGTGTTCAAGAGATGTGCAGAGGTGGTGCTTCATGATGTAGCTGACTGGTCTTGGTAGCTGGGTTATGGTTGGACCTGGTGATTTAAAAGAGCTTTTCCAACCTTTAATGACTCTCTGATTCTATTATCATGAGCCTTCACTCTTCAAAACCTCACCTAGAATCTGCCTGATGCTACCAGGAGGTGGAAGAGGGACTGGTGCAGAGGGGTGCAGCAGACAAACACATGTGCTGGCATTTATTCTCCAAGTTCCAGCCTCCATCCTTCTATGTCTAGCATCTTTTGCCAAGACTAAATTCACCACGATTGCCATCAGAAAAACACAGCTGAAAAAGGAGACAGACTACCATGCTCAAGAACCAGGCCTTCAAACCACATCCTATAGGGGCTTCTTGTTTCCTCATTCCACTAACTTACTTTTACTAAGGCTGGCTGTAACAATAGCATGAAATTAACAGAGAGAGGGGGGGGAAAGGAAGAAAAAAAAAGACAAAAAAAGGAAGACAAATACTCTCTGTTTGTTTAGATTGGGTCACATTGTGAGTTTAGGTTTCATTTTTCTCTTAATTTTGAGCAAAGATTGGCCTTAAGAAGAAACACATTTCTGGAATTGGGAACCTACAGCATGGTACAGCTTTCAAGACACCATGCCAAAGTGTCTCTTTAATTATTTTTTAGATGAATTTTCCTTGTTCTGAGCTAATGGGTAACAGACCATGTCACAGAAATATTCCACATGCCTATTTATTCAGCAGAGGAGAGCTTTTCCTAAGAGTCTTCAAGGGGGGTTTTAAAAGTATAGGCAGAAAAGTCCTCACAGCCTACACAGGTTGTAGGCATCAAGGACAGGTTCACTGAAGCCACATTCAGCCAAGGACATCCAGTCTCAGTTGCAATTTAAGATGCTTATGAGGTATCAGACTTGTTTGATATCCTCTGTTCCCTCACTGCCTTCACACCTCAGAGTAAAACCCTAAGAAAGCTCCCAGAAACTACAGGTACAGCTTCAACAACCCTTTAAAATGTACAAAATAAACCTGCTTGAGTGATTAGGATGCTTCTGATGTTTAAGATTACTTAATGCATGAAAATTAACAGATACCCCTGAGCCATCTTCAGCCAGAAAAAAACCTATGACAGCCTGGAGCAGGCCACTTTCAGCTATAAAAGGTGCCAAGATCCATGGCAGGAGTCACTGTGGGAACCCAGCTGAGGAGCCTGACTCTGGGAAGGTTTCAGCCCCTCTGGGTTCAGCCCTACTCCACTGCCAGAGCAATGGGTTGGCTTGGGGCAACTTGAGGCAAGAGAAATGGCTAAAACTGGTGTAGGATCATAGAATCATAGAATCAACCAGGTTGGAAGAGACCTCCAAGATCATCCAGTCCAACCTATCCCTCAGCCCTATCCAGTCAACTAGACCATGGCACCAAGTGCCTCATCCAATCTCTTCTTGAACACCTCCAGGGACGATGCCTCCACCACCTCCCTGGGCAGCCCATTCCAATGCCAATCACTCTCTCTGTGAAGAACTTCCTCCCAACATCCAGCCTAGACTTTCCCCGGCACAACTTGAGACTGTGTCCCTTTGTTCTATCACTGGTTGCCTGGGAGAAGAGGCCACCCCCCACCTGGCTACAATGTCCCTTCAGGTAGTTATAGACAGCAATGAGCTCTGCCCTGAGCCTCCTCTTCTCCAGGCTAAACAACCCCAGCTCCCTCAGCCTCTCCTCATAGGGTTTGTATTCCAGGCCTTTCACCAGCTTTGTCGACCACCCAACAGGAGTCAGCCTGGCTCTGAGCAACCAGGTGGGATCCTCTTTCTGGAGAAAAGGACACTTTTCTCTCAGAGAAGCCATTCCCCACAGGGCTGCTGCAGCCAGCCTGCTTTTTGTTCTCAGTAATCACCGCACTGATATTTCAAAGGCATTATGTAACCGAAACGGTGTAAAGTTATCGCTACCGACACTGTCAATAAATCATTAACATTTCTTAACAGGAACAGCACCACTGTTCATGTCATGGCTGTCTCCTTCACTTTCAAATCAAAGCTTTCAAATTAAATATTCATTTAATATTAAAATATTAATGCAGTCCCACTGTTTCTGTAACAAATATGAATTTCTTATGGCATTTCCAGGCAAATGCATACATTATAAACTTCATCTCCCACAGGAGGGTCCCTCAGCCTTCCCTTTCCCTCTTTTCAGCATTATCCTGATAGCAGGCCAGGAAGACACTTGGTGAGAAGGAGGGGTTGTCTGAGGAAGAGGAAGGAAGGTGGATAATTTAACTTCAAATGTACCTCGTTCCTCCCCTCCCACACACCCTCCCCACCCTAAGATCAGGATATCGAAGGCTGCCATTATATCTCCCGCCTACAGCGTGAGTCATTCATCCATTCAGCAATTCCTGTTGGAAAAACAGTGAATGCCTCTGTCACCAGAGCCCATTACAGAAATTAAACTTTGCAAATCATCAGGGAGGGGCAAGTTTTGGAGTCTTTCAAGGCGCACTCCTGGTCTCTCTGGTCTCAGTAAGAGCGGAACTGATCTGACAATGAGCTTTTACAGCCGTAATGTCTAAGGTAGGCAGCACGCACGTAGCTGGGTAGGAAGCAGGTCAGAGGGATACAGCACTTCTCCTGGATATTTTCCTGTTTTTTTGCAGTGGTTCATCTCAGGTAAAAAGGCACCAACTGGAAATCCACAGTGGCACTTCCATCTCTGTACCACAGCTCAACATCCCAGGCTCGCACGAAGAGCATCCCAGTCCATCTGGCTCCTGCTGGGTGTCCCCACATGATGCTCCCTGGAGGGCAGTGACCTGGAAGGAACTTGAAGCACCCTAAGGAAAGCTTCAGGCTTCCAAGGATTTCATTCTGTAAGAAACTCTGACTGGGAAGATCTAAAGGAAAAGCTAATATTATTCACTGACAAATGGCCAAGACATAAACCCATTCAGAAAGGCTAATTTTCTGCACAGTTTACTATAATTACTTCTGTTGCTTGTAGCTTCCTTATCCCTCCTCCTGAGACCATTAAATCTACACTACTCTTCTTCAGAGAGAGGAATAAAAGCTCTTCAGCCTTCAGGCTCCTTAGTATTTTCTCTCACTATTTCCTTCTGCAGACATGAGATCCTGGTTTTTGTTTGGGAATTTGTATGTGTGAGAGGTGGTGGTAGTGTCAGGAGTGTTCTTTTAAACTAAGCACTCCATCTGCATAGAAGTAATCCATGCCTTTACAGTCTGCACAGGCATGGAAATTATTTCTCATCTCTATTTACCAACAGCTACAGACCTCCATATCTCTCCATGTCTTGAAGTTCCAGCAGGTCTTTGAAGTAGGAACAGCATTCTCAAGGCTTAATAAGGAGCTTCTAACAGAAGTGGACACAACCTGCAACAGGAATACTCTGGTGCTGGACTTCACATTGGTTGTTGGAATGCTGATGTTAAAATGATGCTGGGAGATTCCTTTCTCAATGGGAAGGGCAGGAGGTGTCATCCTTCAGATACCATTATCTCTTTCTGCCCTTCTGATCCTGCTACATGCCAAGCTTTTGTGTCTGAGTGTTCATGCCCTGAGTGCTCAGTGGGTTCATGAGAGCCACTTTCTAGCTTCATTTCAAACACAAGAGCAGTCTGTTAGCTCACAGGAGTCCTTGCTTGCTTTGAGATTTGTCATCACAGGCCACGTTGCAGAAGTTGTACAATCATTCTGGATTAAAACCACAAAGGCTTATCTTTGACAGTGCCACCTTTGGATAATCTTATCTCCAAGAGTGGTGTTTGGACACTTGGTCTGCCTGAGGGTGTTTGTGCTTAGCAATCTTTCTTTCTACACAAACCCCGCACAAAGACCATCTTTGGGGAGAGTGTTCCTGGCCAGAAACTAGTGGCATGTTCAGAGAATGTAATACTGGAATCAAGTTTCCTTACATTTCCAGAAATCACACAGCAGGGTACAACCATCACCTTCAGAAGCAGCACAGGAACCCAGCAATTTGGTCAGGTCAATGTCTTGCCCAGATACAACCCAGCTCTCACAGCCCTGGTCCTTCTCAGCAGCCACCTCCCACCAACTTTCACCCCTCCTGTCAAAAACTGTTCCTCTGCATCTAGCCCTAAACATAACACTCACCTCTCCTTTCCCATCCTGTAATTGCACCCTTCCTCTCTCCTACTGCCCAACTCCTCCACATTCATTTTCTTTCTGCCATTACTCTCACTTTCCATTCTCTTCCCTCATCCTTCCCACTTGCAAACAGTCCCTGTCCTTTATCTACCACTTCACCTTTTCTCCCTCCAAAGCAGCACCCAGCTCCTGGAAGCATTCAGTGCCTATTTTACCTTCTCCTGTAAAATATTTCCTGAGTTTTTTGTATTTTTTTTTTTTATTTAAAGGATGCTACATAAAGATAAACTCTGTTCTTTTGTCAAAGTCCCTGTGGCCATTAAACCACCACACTCAGCGCTGCGTTTTTACAGCTTATCATAAAGCCTCCTGCAGTCCCATTATAGTTGACTGAGGGAATAAAACATGGTTCAAAAATAATCCCAAGTCTACCATTACTGATTTCCTCCTGAGCTCCTCAACCAATTGAAAAATAATAAAATATATATATATATATATATATATATATATATATATATATATATGAGAAGAACTCTGTCCTCAAGTTTTCAGAGGAGAGCCCAAAGGAGACAAGGGAAGGGAGAGCTTCTGCCAACCCCACTGTCAGTAAAACACAGAGGGCAGGGGCAATCATAGAATCAAGCAGGTTGGAAGAGACCTCCAAGATCATCCAGTCCAACCTATCACCTAACCTTGCCCTGTATCACTGTCATCCAGTCACATCTGGTCTAGTTGACTGGATAGGGATGGGGGATAGGTTGGACTGGATGATCTTGAAGGTCTCTTCCAACCTGCTTGATTCTATGATCTTTGAATGACATTGATCTGCTTTTTCAATTAGAGGCCCAGCCAAGGCCTCCAGACAGGCCACTGGTGAAGAACAGGTCTTGGGAGGAGCAGCTGAGGAAACTGTGGTTGCTTGCTATAGAGAAAAGGATGCTGAGGGGAGACCTTAGAACCACAGAATGGTAGGGGTTGGAAGGGGACCTCTGAAGATCATCAAGTCCAATATCCTTGCCAAAACAGGATCATCTAGAGCAGGTCACAGAGAAATGTGTCCAGACCAGTCGTGAAAGTCTCTAGAGAGGGAGACTGCACAACCCCTCTGGGTACTCTGCTTCTGTGCTCTGTCACCCTTACAGTGAAGTTTTTCTTCATTCTGGGGTGGAAGTTCCTGTGTTCTAGTTTGTATTCACTGCTCTTTGTCCTGCCACAAGGCACCACTGAAAACAGACTGGCCCCTTCCTATTGACATTCTCCCTTCACTTATCTATAAGCCTTCTTCTCTTACAACTCCCTGAAAGGAGGTTGGAACCAGGTTGGGGGTGGTCTCTTCTCGCTAGTACCAAGTGATACAACAAGAAGACATGCCCTCAAGTTGCATAAAGGGGAGGTTTAGGTTGGCACCTGATCACTGAAAGGGTTCCCAGAGAGGTGGTTAAATCCCCATCCTTGGGAGGTGTTTCAAAGATGTGGTGCTGAGGGACGTGGTTTAGCAGTAGAATCAGTAGAGTTAGGTAATGGTTGGACTTGATGATCTTAAAGGGCTTTTCCAACCAAAAGATTTCTATGATTCTGAGAAACTGAAACAAAAAAAAAAGCACAGGACAGGCTCAGAAGAAGATGGCAACACTGGAACGGATGCTGGGCTTGGCCGTAGCACCAAGTTTATGAAGGCACCACGAGTCTCAGCTCCATGGCCATGTTTTGGGGTGGGTGTGCATGAAGAGAGGCACAAACACGAAGCCTGAGTCAGAGCCACACCTTGCAAGTGGCTGTCACCAGTGTCTGTTCTTGTTACGCAGGAGGTTCTGGCACCAGCAGGAAGGTTTTCTGGGCTGTGGCCAGCCAAGCGATTGCTGTGGAGGATATTAGGTGTAACAGGATGTTTGTCTAGCGAGGGCTAAAGGCAGAAGCTATGTCATTGCTTTGGCTTCCCTTCTTCCACACCTCCACTAAGGCTGAAAACGGATCCCAAGGTAGGGGGAAAAAAAAACCTTTGAGCGAGCAGGCAGCAACTGAGTCTCCCTCTTTTTGAACAAGTTATTTAGCAGCACTAATAACTGCATTAGGGATGAGCACATTTCCCGGCCCTCCAGCTCGCTCTCCCTCCCTAGTGCTGACATTTCAAATAGACTGTTACAGAGTTATACCATTACTAGATTAAAAGGATGTCACAGGCAGCCTCAATTATAAAGCCAAGTGATTGTATTAAGTGCAAAAAAGAAATCCTGAGAATCACGTCAGGTTTATAACATCATTGTCTGCAGTTGTAGCATGGCCTATGAGCAGCAGGGAGAATCAGGAGAGCTCTGCACCCTGTGTCAGGAGGAGGGTACTGCTGGCACAAAGTTTCTTTTAACTCTATTTGAAGGTGCTGAAAAAACTTTCATGCAAGAGAAACGCAAAATGAGCGGCACAAGTACAGTACTACGGACGTGCAAGCTCTGTCAGGTAATACAAGGCATGAAAAACAAAACAGCTCCCAAAAGCTGCCACTAAATCATCAAATTCCCAGCAAGCAGGGTCCAAAGGATCACACTACAATGTCATAGCAGCCCAAGCAGGACACTTCTGTGGGCATCTAGATCAGCTCTTACTCTGTCTCTAACCGAGTCTTCTTTTGCTACCCTGTGCTGCCTCTCAAGCTGGAATCTTAGAATCACAGGATCATAGAATCAGTCAGGGCTGGAAGGGACCACAAGGAGCAGCCAATTCCAACCCCCCTGCCATGCCCAGGGACACCCTACCCTAGAGCAGGCTGCACACAGCCTCAGCCAGCCTGGCCTTAAACACCTTCAGCCATGGGGCCTCAATCACCTCCCTGGGCAACCCAGTCCAGGCTCTCACCACTCTCATGCTCAACAACTTCCTCCTCACCTCCATTCGGAATCTCCCCACCTGCAGCTTTGCTCCATTCCCCTTGTCCTGTCACTCCCTGATATCCTGAAAAGTCCCTCCCCAGATTTTTTCTAGACCCTCTTCAGATACTGGAAGGCTACAAGAAGGTCACCTGGGAGCCTTCTCTGCTCCAGCCTGCACAGCCCCAACTCTTTCAGTCTGTGATCACAGCAGAGCTGCTGCAGCCCTCTGAGCATCCTCCTGGCCCTGCTCTGGACACTCTCCAGCATCTCCACATCCCTCTTGTCATAGGGGCTCCAGAACTGGATGCAGCACTCCAGGTGGGGTCTCACCAGAGCAGAGCAGAGGGGGAGAATCATCTCCCTGGCGCTGCTGGCCACACTTCTGCTACTGCAGCCCAGGCTCTGGTTGTCTTTCTGAGCTGCAAGTGCACACTGCTGGCTCCTGTTGAGCTTCTTGTCTACCAGCACCCCCAAGTCCATCTCCTCAGGATTTCTCTCCAGCCAGTCACTGCCTAACATCTGGAGCATGGGCCAGTCAAAACTTCTTGCCTGCCTTCCCATGGAAGGGTTCAGCACATCATGTTAATGCCACTGGCCCTACCAGCATTCTGTGAGCAGCTCTGGCTTTGTTTTTAATGTTGGCAATATTCTCCTTCAGCTATGGAATGTTTAGAGACACTGATTTCTTCATATCCTCTACTACCTGTACAGGGTCTACCTAGAAGACTTTGGAACAACAAGGCACAAAGATAACATTTGGTTAGTGATAAGCAAAAAGTATAATTTTCTGGGTCACAGCTTTTAGAGCAGGAACATTTCTTGCATATGCTAGGAGTTGCTCCCTATCTTCACTCTCTATTTTTCTCCAGTTGGCTTATCCAAAAATCAAATTAGGTAAACTCTGACATTTTCTCAGATCACTTAAAATGACAAAGAAGTTCAGAGGTTTATTCAAAGGACACTCACAAAACTTCAGATAATATACTGCCTCTGCTCTACGCTGTCCAAAACTCCTCTAAATTCACAGGAGGGCAGAACAGCTTTCCTAGGATTTACATCTTGCATCTGGTTGAACTACAATGCCACTAAAACAGCCTTTAAAGCCTTCTGAAAAGGTAACTTGGATCTCCTCTAAAACACCAGGCTCACAAAGGCTAGGGGGAGAAGTTGCATTTCCTTTCTGCAGACAAGCATCACCTATCTTTAGCTTGCACCCTGCTAGCCAGACAGGCTTGATTGTACCTTCCGACCTCGTGTGCTCTGCCTCTGCTCAGTGTAGAATCATAGAAGGGTCTGGGTTGGAAGGGACCCCCAAAGGTCATCTGCAACACCCCCTCTGCAGTCAGCAGAGGCATCCTCAACTAGACCAAGTTGCTCAGAGCCCTGTTGAGCCTCACTTTGAATATCTCTAGGGATGGGGCTTCAACTACCTCTCTAAGCAACCTGTTCCAGCGTTCCACTACCCTCATGGTACAGAACTTGTTTCCTAAGGGTGATGGCACACCCACATGAAGCTGCCATGCTTTAACAGTCTTTAGTGACAAGTGGCTTCTACCTGGCCACAGCCCAGGAGAAAGCAGCACATTGTGAGCTACCAACAAAAGAGAAGAAAACCAAAGCAGAGATTTTGCTGACATTGGTTAGGAAATCAGCCAGGTAGTGCCAAATGTACACTCCTATCATACCCTGACACTTCACACAGTGCACGGTGCCACAGAACCCAAGACTGTCAAATGTTTACTATTTCAGTTTTTCTGCCACATCATGGTTTCAAACCATCCCCAGCCATCTGTTGCAATCAGCCAGGAATTACACCACCACAGATGGAAGAAAACTCATAGGCTTGCAGCGTCAAGATTCCAGTGATTAGGAAATCCCTGAATTATGCTTGACTGTGCAATCAAAGTTTGTTCCCCATGCACAGACACTACAACACTGTCCCCAGCACTACCATCACATGCTCCTTTATCACATGCTAACTTTGGGCTGCCTCACTCAGCACACAGATCCCTGCCCCAGGAATGAACTGGGCTGGTGAGCAAATGAAGCTCTACTTTTGGCACGTGAGCACGGACAGAAGTCTCTTCCTCTGCCATGCACTGATAGCTTCTGAGCAGAGGCTCCAGAAACACACAACATGCACAGTTGGAGACAGAATTAGCTGCAAACCTAGGAGTGGAAATATGCACATCAGCAGAGTGAAGCCCCCCCACCTCCTATTAACAAATGTCAAATCTTTTTGTGTGGAAGTTTGAGAGTTTCACATTGGAACAGCTGTGAGTTTGTTTGGGTTTGGGTTTTGTTTGTTTGATTTTAATGGGTAATACAAACCAATTTCCTCCCAGTTTGTTCCTGGAAAGAGAAGACTACTTTGGCTCATATGTTTTAAGAGATGAACCAGAAGGAAAAGTTTCAGCTTGATGAGTAACTGGATAGAAGTCAGCATTTTATATTGAAAGCACTAGAAAATCCTACACTTGGCTGTTACCTCTCACATGGCCTATTCTCAGAAGCATCTACACCTGAGGGCTTTCATTTGAAGGTAGGTTTGGGGTTTTGGTTTGCTTTTGTTGGGTTCTGTTTAAGCTGGAAGTGAAATTCTGAGCCATTCACAATTTCTCCTGAAGCTCTCTAAAATCAAGCTAATTGTTCTGGCCAAAGGAGATGAAAAAGAGCAGAAAACAAAAGCTTTTGAAAGAGTCCAGCTGATTCAATTCCAGCTTTTCAAAACAAAGAGACTCAATTTTGCACTCCATGTGAAGTTTGGAGACCAAATTTACCTGCATTTAATTTCAAAGCCCTGAATGCCTCCATACAATGCTTTGTTTCAGCTACATAAGAATTGTTATCTAAGCTGGTGGCCTCCACGTCCTGAGGGGAAGGCACTTCACAAGGTGACAGTGACGAGAGGCCATAGGACAAATGTCAGCAGAGTTTTTTCCACAGGCTGAA
Organism: Pogoniulus pusillus; assembly: GCF_015220805.1. NCBI lineage: Eukaryota > Metazoa > Chordata > Aves > Piciformes > Lybiidae > Pogoniulus > Pogoniulus pusillus. The sequence continues at coordinate 4,329,417 of NC_087298.1, read as the reverse complement.
ATCTTTCCTATGTGAGATCTGCAGGAGGCTCTTTCCAGGAGTTTTTGGACACTCACTAAGCAGAGGAAAATATTTCCAAGAATCTGGTTATCTGACACTCTGCTTTCCTTCTCTGGGTGTGGTTTGGGAGATGCTTTCCAGAGACATCCTCCTCCATCCTGCAGTCGCTGTTGTCTGCATTAACACCTCTGTTTGGCTAAATGGTTGGTCCAAAGCACCTTCTGGTAGTCAATTGTCCAATGCTGACCTCCACTTACAACGCCCAGTTTGCTGGGACAGTTCTCTGCAAGGGCATTTTGGTTCATCTCTGGAAAGTTGGCAGAAGACTGGGGAAAAGGTGTTCATGGAAAATGTATCAGTGTGGTGTTTTGCCTGTCCTCAGAGTAGCTCGGGAATCACTTCTTCCAGGGATAACTTACTGCCTCCACAAGTCATTTCAGAAGATGCACTTCTTCCCTGTGGGAGGGGAGGAGTCCCCCAAACTCACTGTCCAGCTCTATCGCCCTGCTTCTAATTGGGCCTGGTTATAAATAAAGGCAATCTGGCACCTTGCAGAGAAGGTCAGTGCTGGACCTGGGGACCAAGCTCACTCCTGTCACCTTGCAGGAAACACCACTCAGATTGGGTTCTGCTAACAATACCCTCAGTCTATTTTTCAGGAACTAGGTTTTTTTTCCCCAGCAAGTGCACTTACTACAACCTTTTTTGCCAAGTGGAGCGGTGTTGCCTCCCTCCTTGACTATGGTTAACTAAAAGTGGGTTTGTTTTAAATGAGAAAACAAATGGAACAGATTCTCTGGCCTTCAAGGACTTGCAGGCACCCTTGCTATCAGGTTTATCACTCAGCAAGGCTGAGGGGGAGGAAATAACAGGTTTGGAGGTCCCTAGTTATGATATGGACAGCTGATTATAACACAAGATAATCCACAGTGAATTATGTTTGACAGTGTTGTACCAAATACCAAACTGCCACAGTGGTATGCAAGTCAGAGAAGAAAGCTCTAGGCCAAATCCCTAGAAAACATAAATTGATTTCTTCTGGAGAACATGTCCCTTTGTCTACAGCTTACAGAATTATTCATGCCAAATCAATTCATAGAGAAGTTTGAGCTTCTTTCTTGTTGCTGTTGCTTGGGGATACAGTTTTGCTGGTTCTTGCATATGAATAACCTCATGATCAGACACAGCCTCCATCTAGCTCAGTATCCTGCATTCAGGCTTGTCCTGGGGCAGAAGGCAGAACCAGGACCAGAAGATGCAACAACAGATGAGACCAAAAGCTTTCTGCTTTTTATCCCAAAGGAAAAGGGAGTCAAGTACCTACATCACCATGCCACTTTCAGCATTGCAGTCCACAGGTAACTGACTTCACATTTCCCTCACAGCTCCCATTTTTCTAGCCAGGTGCTCATTTCTACCTGCTGCCTTCTGACAGATCAATGTCAAAAGCAAGTGCGTGGATGAAACACTGAGCTAGGGGCACCCTACTTCTGGGGCTTTAGATGAAATAACTGCATTTGCCTGGGGGAGTTAAAAGAAAGCATTGCCTATTCCTCTCATCTGAGACTGTAAGAAACATTCAGAGTGGGGTTTCTTTTCTCCTAAGCTTTCCAAGGGCTGGCCTGAAGGACACAGGCTCCACTTCCTTGGAGTAGCACATAGCGTATTACATCAGGCTCGTGGCTGTCCCAGGCTGAACTACAGAGTAACTGGAGAATGGAAAAATGCTGCCAGTGCCCAACTTGCCTGTTGCCACCTCCCACTGTAAGCTCCTTATCTGGGAAATGCCTTGTGAATCGGATGGCAGGATTTCACTGATGAACCACTGCCTCTTCTGGTGCTTATCCTGCCCCAAAAGTGCCCAGCATGGCCAAGGAGCTGGTCCCAGACAGGACAGCCCCTGGACTTCGTCACAGGAGGAGGGACAGGGTGAAGGGGCAAGCACAGCAAGGAGGATTGCCCTTTGCAGGCTTTCACAGCAGTGCACGTAACACAACAGGGCTCTGATAAGGAGGGAAGGGGAACGACTGATTTTGCCATCAGATGGAGTAAAATTAGCTTAGGTGAGTAAGGGTGTCTGGCTGGCAGACAGCCAACTTCAAATACAGCTCAACGAGCTCAGCTCCACAGCCAAGAAAACAGTGGGATTTGTATTTTAAAGTGCTTCCTTAGATCAAATGCTCATAGCCAAAGCTGAGAGCCAGTCGTAGGGGGAGGAATGGGGTGGTGGCAGCTGGGAGTCTGGCAGCTGTGTGATCTCTGGGGGCTACAAATGAACATGTAAATTTCTATATTAAGCAGCAAAAGCATCTATTAGAATAAAATTGCTCCAGCTTAATTGTTAGATAGGCATGTTTGTTAAAATACAATTTAAGCAAGATTGTATCACTCTCCCTCACTCAAGAGCACAGCTCGATAACGTCGTTTGTCAGCAACTGCCTATTATGTTAAATAGCTGAGGAATTGCTGGATATCTTTCTGCTTAGATAATAACATTAAAGTTTCTTGAAGCATTTTAGAAGTCTGACTAATCTCTCTGTCTCTCTATTTTATTTTTCTAAAGTGAATTTAGTGCTGGTGAAAGGTTCCAGATTGACAGCCCTGGAGACAGAAGCTGATTGCTTATCCACGTAATAAGTGCAGTCCAGACAGCTGCCATGCGTGCGTCGCTCCCTCCCAGCCACCAGCTCAGGGTCCTGCACCTTGCACTGTCACTTTGAACCCTGGAGAGGGGCTGCAAAGTTTTGTTGCGTGTGTGATGGCAGCTGGCATTGACCCAGATGGTCCCTGGTTTGGCTAGGTTAACCTTTTCAGGTTCCTTGCAGAAGCAGCTATAAAGGATCACACTCCAGGAAAACCTGCATGAGCTGGACTTGGGCTCATATACCTCCTTTTCATAGAACCACAGAATCAACCAGGTTGGAAGAGACCTCCAAGCTCAGCCAGTCCAACCTAGCACCCAGCCCTGGCTAATCAACCAGACCATGGCACTCACTAAGTGCCTCATCCAGGCTTTGCTTGAACACCTCCAGGCACGGCAACTCCACCACCTCCCTGGGCAGCCCATTCCAATGCCAATCACTCTGCCAACAACTTCCTCCTAACAGCCAGCCCTGGCACAACTTGAGGCTGTGTCCCCTTGTTCTGTTGCTGGTTGCCTCGCAGAAGAGACCAACCCCACCTGGCTACAACCTCCCTTCAAGTAGTTGTAGACAGTAATGAGCTCTGCCCTGAGCCGCCTCTTCTGCAGGCTGCACACCCCCAGCTCCCTCAGCCTCTTCTCACAGGGCTGTGCTCCAGGCCCCTCACCAGCTTCATTGCTATCAAGGAGTCTTTGGATTTCAGGCTTATGAAGGTGCAGTCAATAAGTAGTCTTGTGTGGCTAGGTCTGATCTCCTGGGAAGTGACAGCTTTTGTGGAGATGCCTTTCCCTACACAACACCAAATAACCACAGCCTCAAACCAGTCCTGAAGCTCAGGCCTTGAGAAATGCCTGCAGCTGAGAACTGGCAGTGACTGGAAGACAGTCTTTGGCTGAAACTGCTGAAAAGTTCAACAACCAGAACAGCCAAAAACCACAGCATTTGTTTATTTGCTTCCGACAGGTACGGAGCTGAAGCCACCTGGATGCCTGCACAATCATCAGCTGGCAGCAACCTTCAGACATCAACAACTCAAGACACATTTGAATGACAGGCTCGTTAGAGGAAAGCTAATGATAGATGGTGCTAAGGCTGTCCAAGTCCCTGACTCAGAGCTTCACTCTCCATTCAAGTCCATTCTGGGCATTCCCACATACTGAAAGATCCATGCATTTGGAGGAAGAGCATCACACTGCAGGAGACATGACAGCTTGTGGGAAAGTACTTTGTTAAGAATACAAGGCAGAAAAAAGCACCTCTGGAAAATGCATCAAGCTAGAAAAGACCTCTTGAGTGCTTCACATACTGCAGTGTCAGATTTGCTCCTGCTGGCAGTGCTTGAAGGTCTGCTCTGGCAAATCCTACTAAATCCATGCAATGCCTGGAGCAAGCAGGTCAAAAAGCAGCAAATGTAATCGAAGTGGGTAGGCCTGGATGGTGTCTTAAATAAATGAGGAGGAGTTTCCATTTGGCTGCCATTGCTGCTCTTGTTTGTAAAATGATATTGCTCTTTGGATACCAGTATGGCAAGCAAGGAGGTAATAGACTTCAACATATTCATCAGCGACCTGGATCAGGGAACAGAGGGCACTGTCAGCAAGTTTGTTGGTGACACCAAACTGGGAGGACTGGCTGACACACCTGAAGGCTGTGCTGCCAGTCAGAGGGACCTGGACAGGCTGGAGAGTTGGGCAGGAAGAAATGTAATGAAGCCCAGTAAGGACAAGGGTAGAGACCTGCATCTGGGAAAGAACAGCCCCATGGACTGGCATAGGCTGGAGGCTGATCTGTTTGAGAGCAGCTCTGGGGAAAAGGACCAGGGGGTCCTGTTGGACAAGAGGATGGCCATGAGCAAGCAATGTGCTCTTGTGGCTGAGAAGGCCAGTGGAATCCTGGGGTGTATTAGAAGGGCTGTGGGTAGTAGGTCCAGAGAGGTTGTACTGCCCCTCTATTCTGCCCTGGTAGGGCTACACCTGGACTATGGTGTCCAGTTCTGGGCCCTCAGCTGAGGTGAAGCTAAACCAGGCTACCACTTCCTCACAAGACCTCTCCTTTTTTTGAACATTCACATCCAAGCCCTGCATTAGCAAGCTTCTCTAACGAACCAGGGCAGCTTCCAGCACCAAATCCTTTTGACAGCCAAAATGCAAAGCAACCCCAGGAGAAACCATAGCAGATAAACAGCCTTTACTCAACAATTCTTAGGTTGCTCTTGAGAAACTGTAATTGTTGAAGGAGGGAGGAGGATAAACCACAAGCCTCAACAAAGAGGAAGGCTTTACGCAATAGTTTCTTGTTTTCCAAAACATCCCCAAACAAACACCACAGTGGCAAATTCTGTACCTTTATATCATCCTGCTTTGGCTTTCAGAGGGAGGACATCCACATCCCCAGTGCTGTAAGGACATATAGACATTATACTAAAACAGCAGGACTGCTCTCTCATGCAACTACTCCTGGGATGAAAAGTTTTGCTTACACACAAAAGCCTTCACAGAATTAGGGAGTTGTCCTCTAATACACTTATTTAAATGCAATCAAACCATTATCAACTTCATTTCCTACCAGTGGAAGATTAAAATTGCAAATAATTTTTCCTTTGTCCCAAATATTGGCAAGTCCATGGCACAGAGTAGAACTGGAACATTTTAGTTATAGCTCCAAGCAATATACACATCATAAGTGCAATGAGCTGAGCTCACTCCAGTCCCAAAATTGATTTGGCTTCCACATCTCTGTATGTTAGGTTACCTATTTCCATGCTTAAGTGAAAAAAACAACCTGCAACTTCAATGCTTAATATTTAAACAAAGTGCTGCATATTTACACACTAAGCTATTTTGCTAAATTTAAGCCTTTGCCTAAGTTAGAAAATAGTCATAGGTGAACCTCAAACCATTGGAAGGTTGAATCCAATTCAGAAGCTTATCCACCCCCTTTCTGTGTTTAAAAAACATTGGCTTACAGACCTGCAACCACATGAGTCATCTGAATGCCACTCTGACATTATAGGCCATCACACTTTGAGTGATGGTCCCCAAGTCCTCTTTCTGATCACTATTGCTCTCAAGTCTAATGATGCTGAGTCACACCAATGATAAAATCACTTGGAAAACCAGCTTAATCTGTTGGCAGAGCCACAGCCAAATGCAGGTCTGTCTGAGCCATGTCCTGATTTGCCCCCATCTCAGCCTATTCCAGTCCACCCTGGAACATTCCCCAAGGCCAGGGCTGACGCAAAGGTGATACAAAATTAATAGATCTGCATTTGACTCCCCAGTCCTCCTACTGCCTGGGGTGTTCCAGAAAGGCCCTAAGATTTCACCTGCAGCACCTCTCTGTCAGTTCAGTTTATGTTAAGAGCCACAGAAAAACATCAAATCCAACCTCGTGGCTAATGCGAGATGTGCGTAGCTGATGTGGTGGAGTTACATAAACTCGTGACAGCTACATTCACCTAAACTACACCCCAGGGCTGGGCAGTGCACCAGAGCAGAGCAGTCCTCCTCCAAACTGAGAAAGAATTGTGCTCTGCAGCCATCCTGGCAGCCTGATCTCTAGAGACTGTCCAAAGCAGCCATGACCCCACCTGGAGTACTGCATCCAGTTCTGGAGCCCCTGGGACAAGAGGGAGATGCTGGAGTGTGTCCAGAGCAGGGCCAGGAGGATGCTCAGAGGGCTGCAGCAGCTCTGCTGTGAGCACAGACTGAAAGAGTTGGGGCTGTTCAATTTGGAGGTGCCAAGGTGGCCTTCTTGTGGCCTTCCAGTGTCTGAAGGGGACCTCCAAAAAAGCTGGGAGAGACTTTTCAGGGTATCAGAGAGTGACAGGACTGGGGGGAATGGAGCAAAGCTGGAGGTGGGGAGATTCCGAGTGGAGGTGAGGAGGAAGTTGTTGAGCATGAGAGTGATGAGAGACTGGAATGGGTTGCCCAGGGAGGTGGTTGAAGCCCCATGGCTGGAGGTGTTTGAGGCCAGGCTGGCTGAGGCTGTGTGCAGCCTGCTCTAGGGTAGGGTGTCCCTGGGCACGGCAGAGGGGTTGGAACTGGCTGATCCTTGTGGTCCCTTCCAACCCTGACTGATTCTGTGATTCTGTTTGGATGAACTCAGGAGCTTTCAGGACACCACATGGAACTCTTGTTCTGTTAAAACTCCCCATTAACCCACCTGGTTGAGGTATCTCACCTTGCTTTATCTGTTCATTGTAAAATGATATGATCCACCACAAGGCACCACATCTGCCCTTGTACACCAACAAACAGTTTAAATAGTCCTAATTCAATGGTCCAGAAATAATAACCGGTTTTATCGCTGGCAGGTAAAGGGAGACAAGAACTCAGCTTTCTGGAGTCTAAGCAAAACTAGATACAGCTCAGACCTTCAGCTTCAGTCTTAGAGGAAATAAAACTAAATAGCTTGTGCCACTGCACTCATAAGAAAACAACCCAACAGAAAAATACCACTGGCACCATCCAAAAACCCTACCCACCAGATAGGAGATGTTTTGCAGACAATACTGAGCATGATTCTTAAAAGGAGGAAAAAAAACCCAACCACAATGACAACAACAAAATCCTGTTGATGCTCCTCCAAGGCTGTATTCAGGGTCACTGATACTAGCAGAACTCTTCAGTGGCTGGATATCAACACCTTCATCAAAATTGCTGTTCCTTCATGGAATTACCTAACTGTCTGTGATGGTTTGGGCGCTACCTGCCCCCTCACACTTGTGAAAATCACCCAGACTAGACTGAGTGGATGGAAATTAAAGAACAAAGCTTTACATTTACAGCTTAGCACAAGATAAAAGCAGACAGCTACAATAGCTATAGACAGAAATATACAAGTTAAAGGTAATATAGAAACACAGCAGCCCTCCCAGAAACCAGAGTGCCCAGGAGGGGCTCCCAACCACCCTTCCACCTTCTTCCCATCCCTCTATCTTATCCCAGAGTTTGCCTTATGTTCAAGGTGAGTTTGGAGGATTGGCCAGGGGAGTTAGGAAGCAGCCAGATTAGTTACACAGATGGCAGGTTAGAGAGAGAGAAGGGAGGCAGTCCAAAGCCAGAGAGCAACTCTGGTATCTATATTTATGTTCTTGTTTTTATACATCTCAGCAAGCCTATGAGTGCAGTAGACATTGCCATTGTTTCCTTTCATAGAATCATAGAATAGAATCATGGAATCAACCAGGTTGGAAGAGACCTCCAAGATCATCCAGTCCAACCTATCCCCCAGCCCTATCCAGTCAACCAGACCATGGCACCAAGTGCCTCATCCAGTCTGTTCTTGAAGACCTCCAGGGACGGTGCCTCCACCACCTCCCTGGGCAGCCCATTCCAGTGGGAAATCACTCTCTCTGTGAAGAACTCCCTCCTAATCAAGAAGGTTGGAAAAGACCTGGAAGGTCATCCAGTCCAACCATCACCTTTCCATAGCCGGTAGCCTAATTCCTCTCACTAAAACATCCCAGCTAGCTTCAAACTAGCACACTGACACCTAGGCCAGCCTCTCCTTCTCTGCTGTCATGTATTTTCAGGCAGAGGACTGTGATCATTCACTTGCTTCCAGAAGCAGTAGAGTGCTTCCACTGGCAGACTGTTGGGTTCCTTTAACATGGTGAATCAGCTGGGCAAAAAGTCTCCCATAGTGGGAATTTGTCCCTAGATATTTATGCTCCTGACTGCACCATTTCAAACAGAGACAGAAAAGTTTGACAGAGAGAGACAGAACTTAAGAAAAAAATTACTGCCTTTAAGTAACATCAGTAACTTACACCAAAATTATCCATCATCTGTGATGCTTCTCCAAGAATTTCTGGACTCATTCCTGTCACAACTTCAGAAAAGAAACCTGGGCTATGAAAGGACCTAAGTTGTGTCCTCTGGTGGCGACATCTCAAAGATCAAATTCAATCAAGAGAACCCAAATAATCTATTTTTATTTCTGCAACTGCTGGCAAATTTTATTTCTGTGACTTGAGGTGATTATTTTTCCCTTTTGATACCATTTTCAGTGCATGCCCTTCATCTCTCCTGTGGAGCCAGCCCAAATGTCACAGAGACTATTAATGGTGTATACTTAACACACACACACTTACAGTATGTTCATTCTTGGGGAGACTAAACATTATTGAAAGGTTACAGCATTTATTTTGATGTGTGCCTGTTTAACCAATTCCAGCAAATGTTACACAAACACAAAATGGGCTTTCCTTCCCTCTCCCTTGCAAGCCACCCTCAGCCATTGATTTGGAAACTCAAATCCTCCCTCAAATCAATGAGGAATTATAAAACCTGATGCCACAATATGGTACGTGGAGATAGTTTGGATGAACAGCAAACAGACACGTAAAGGAGAAAGAAACATTTCAGCCTCACTGCCTGTAGACTCACTAGAGCCACTTCCCAGCTTGCAGTCCACCAGTTTCTATCCTTTCTGGCTGATTCCAGGGACTACCTTGCCAGAAGTAATGTCGGGAAGAATCAGCAGTTTGGTTCCCCACTATTTTGCTTAATGGATGAGACTTGGATGGATTTCTTGTGATTCCTAAGGATTTTCTGTTTTCACTGGGCCTGAACATAACAGTCAATAAATGCAGCCCTTCCTGTGGCCAAGTCCCTAGGAGAAGCACAAGTATGGAGACAACACCAAACTTCTAAAACACTGGTTAGAACATCAAGCTTTGTGTTATCCCAGCTATAGTTTAGAGAGGATCTATCCATGAATCTGTCATAGAATCATAGAATCAGCCAGGTTGGAAGAGACCTCCAAGATCATCCAGTCCAACCTATTACCCAGCCCTATCCAACCAAGCAGACCATGGCACTAAGTGCCACTCATCTGCAAAAATAGGGTTAATAATCCCTGCTGTACCTACCAGCAAATCTACTGACTCTTAGGTGGTATTCCAAGAGCCAGATCTTTAGAAGAAAAACACAAACAAACCCAACCAAGTAGTTTCCCCCTCTTGCCTCAAACTCCATATAAAATCAAAGATTTAGTGCTAGAGAAACCCCAAATCACAACTCAACTGACTGCAAGCAGAGAGTCAAGGGCATTCGAGGCCATAGCAAAGTCAAGTGGTTCTATTTATCATGTGCTAGCTCCACCTTGGTTTACCATACCTTAGGAACTGCTGCTGGGGAATCCATCCAATGCCATCAAAGCAGGGTGCTAACATAAACATTGCTCACCAAGGCAGGATCATAAAGGAATAGCAGCAACTAATATTCAGAATATCAGCAAAACTAATGAATAGGTTCCCTCAGTGCACATCCTCAGTCCAAAAACACAACCTTCCACTGCCAGGCACCAGTTAAATTCAATGTCTTTATGGAAGAAATTGGACTGATTCAGCTCCTCAACCTAAAGGTCAGATGTGAAAATAAACTGAGGAAAAGCAGGCTGTCCCTTCCTCAAGCATCTCACTGCTCTGCCACCTTGTCCATTGACTCTAAACTGCTGATCTTCTTAGAAACTCGTCTTCAAGCACCTCACCATCCAACCCCTGCTTCTTACCTTCCTTCTAGTTGCTAGACAGCATTGGCAGGTTCTCCTCAGACCTGGAGAAGCTGAAGCAGCAAGGAGCTTTGCTGCTGCAGGCAATGAGGAAGTGCTGTCAGAGACCTCATGGGTGGCTTCTTAATTGCTCCCAGAGAGCCCTGTAATCCTGCCTGTGCCTTCCCCAAATGGACCAGATAGGAGATATTATGGTGTAAAGGAGAAGCTTGAGGTTGTACCAGTAGAAATAGAATAAAAAAGCAGCCAGCTCTTCACCTCAGCTACTCCTCCTGATCTCCATAGTGTCCTTCATTCTCATCTGCCATCTCCCAGCCCTACAAGTTGGTCAGACTGGGAAGATCTCAGGGCACTTCTTCCATCTGACCAGCCTTGAAAGAGAGAAGAGGATGACTGTCTTGGTCTTCAGGAGATGACCTTGGAAGAGATGCTCTTCTCAGTGCAGGCAGGTGGAAGGAACTCAGCAGCTCCTGCACAAATAGCTGTCGACATTTTCCTATCACCAAGACCACAGCCTGAGCAACGAATCAATAAACCAGAAACCCAAGACTGGCAGTATCTCCAGTCTTTTGCCAGTCCTCAGAGTAACATAAACCTCTCAGGTGGCCAGCATCAGAATAAGAGGACACAGCCTCAAGCTACGCCAGGGGAAATTTAGGCTGGAGGTGAGGAGAAAGTTCTTCCCTGAGAGAGTCATTGGCCACTGGAATGGGCTGCCCGGGGAGGTGGTGGAGTCGCCGTCCCGGGAGCTGTTCAAGGCAAGGTTGGACGTGGCACTTGGTGCCATGGTCTGGCCTTGAGCTCTGTGGTAAAGGGTTGGACTTGATGATCTGTGAGGTCTCTTCCAACCTTGGTGACGCTGTGATACTGTGAAACCAGAAACCCAAGACTGGCAGTATCTCCAGTCTTTTGCCAGTCCTCAGAGTAACATAAACCAGAAACCCAAGACTGGCAGTATCTCCAGTCTTTTGCCAGTCCTCAGAGTAACATAAACCAGAAACCCAAGACTGGCAGTATCTCCAGTCTTTTGCCAGTCCTCAGAGTAACAGGAATGCTGCACCCTCTACTACTGCAGAAGGGGAGCACTGGGACAGTAGTTTCCAAGTTTTACCATTGGCTTCACCTCCCCCTGGAAGCATCGTTTGATGTAAGCTTGTCAAAGGCTTGTGGACCCCATTGAGCAGCATCTGCTGTGAACATGGTAGGACCAGCGCAGAGTGGTTTGTGGCATCCCATGCTTTCCCTGTTCACATGTCCCAGCATAAAGAAACATCACCCTTCTCTCATCTCAAAAGATGAATGAACCAGAGACGTTAAAAAACTTCAACCCAGCTGGAATCAAGCAGGAACTATCCTCAAGGCTCTTACTGAAAGTTAAGAAACAAATATTTCCATAATTCCTATTTCAATTTCATGCCACCTCTGCAGTAATTATTTGTGGCCAGCACCCTGCCTGCCAAAACGTTACAAAATGCTACCAAATTATACTACAAGGGAAATCTTGGGGGGGAAATTCTCACACAAGAGTCCTGCAGCCACAAGAAGCGATGGAGGCAGAATTGGAAGAACGACCCAGAGCATTTTGTCGATGCTTCCCCATAGCATGTCTCCAGCCCCCCCCTAAAGCATCCTCTCTCTCCTTCCCATGCTAGCAGCAGGACTGGTCCCTGGCAGAGTCGATGTTACAAGATCCATAGGGCACTGCAGGGTGTTAGACAGCCGTAACGTGTGCAGAGCTCTTTAAGCAGGGGAATCAAACAGCTGCAGAGTTTCTGACCATCCCAGCACAACAAGCCCATGTCGGTAGGTGGAGAGGAATGCAGAGACCTCAACGGTGCCTCTCGACACCCATCTATTTTTTAGAGTCGACTTCCCTGAACTCCTCTGCAAACCATTAGCAGGCTGAATGTCCAGTCGAGGGCTATGTTTTGAGTGAGCTTTAATTCCAAAGTAAACTCTTTTGCCCCGAGAAACATGCAACACAATAAACTAATTTGAGCTGAGCTTAGTTTTAATCTTTCTGGGCTTTTAGTCGTTTTGATCTGATCCCAGAAGTGGAAGTCTGGTTTAGGTATCGTGTTTTTGTTTTGGTTTGGGGTTGAGGGGTTTTGTGTTGGGTTTGGGTTTTTGTTTTTTTTGTGTTTTTTTTTTTTTGGGTGTGTTTTTGTGTTTTGTTTTGTTTTTCTTTCTCTCTCTCTTTCTGAAATTTGCTCTCCACAAGCCAGATTCCTGGGTTTGACAAGTTCTGGTTTATGCTACTTACGCTGCCACCTGCACAGCTGGGGCGAGAGTTAAAAGGCTGCCATTGCCCTGTTGGTAAAAGCAGCGAGCAAACAGAGCTGTGTTCAGCACAGGCTGAAAGCAAATTTGCTTCCTTTCTTCATATCCATTTACAGATGTGTCCATCTCCATTTTCCTATGCCCTATCCTTGTACCTGGCCAATGCTTTTTCTCCTGGAGTGGACAAAAGCTGTGCTTACTTCAGCTCCCAGAAGTTCTCCTGCCAATTTTGTTTAATAATCTTCTTTTATTTTTCACATTTAACATAACTTCACCATTGCCTGAAGACAAAGTGGCAGAGAGCTCCACAGGTACATAGGCTGCCCGAGGGACACTGCTCTGGCAGTCTGTGCTGAGCAGCATCAGCTCCCTGTCATCTCAGTGCTGCTCTCTCCATGCCAGGAAGGCCCAGAGATCACAGCTGTCCCGGCAAGAGCCTGCTGATGTAATTTGCCCAACACTCCAGCAAAACAAGGCCAAACTTCACTGACTAGTGAAGTGACTCATGGTGTACACAGAGTCCTGCACAGGGTCAAGAGGAGGTTCAGGAGCTGATTCAAGATCTCTTGCATGGCTGAACATAAGGGTGGGGAGCAGAGAAGAAGAAGGTTCAGTGCAGCATCAGCCTGGATGTTTAGGTGCTAAGCCTAACGCAGACACTTCTGCTGCAAGTTTTCATTTTGGAAAACCAAAGGTCAAGGGATTGGAAGTTTTGCTCAGTTCCTAGCAAGGTCTGCCAAGCACTACTGTAACAACCCAGTGCTCTGAGGACATGACAGGCACAGGAACGTAAAAGGAAAAATAATAATAAAAAGGGAACAAGTAATCCCTTTGTATAAAAATAAAAGCAAATAATGCACTATGAAAAGAAGAGCTATTTGGAGAGGTGAGATCTGACGTTACAACTCAATGGGATTCTCCAGCACGGCAAACAACTCGGAAAGCTGGCTTAGAGAAAAGCAGTGGCTTTGTGGACTCCTCATTCTTTCACAGTTGTATCATTATTTAAGCCAATGAGATAAAAATAATCTAAAACAAAAGTAAAGGCCAGCTGTTTCTAAACAGTAGTGGGACCTTTCCTTCAATATGTGTACCCTTCCCACTCCCTCCAGCTTCCCTCCCTCCCTATTCAGACAAACCAAAGTGAATAAGCTACACCAGGAAGCAAGAGCAGAACGAAATGACTAAGATCTCGCTGTGTAATAATACAGTCTGTACTGTAACTAGACACAAACCTTTCAAAAATTCAAAACAGGTGACTCAAAGCTATGGAGAGTTTTCCAAACACCAGACAGAACAAAACCCCCCTTGCATTAGGGTATTTTCAGTTAAAGCAATTACATTTAAATAAAGCTGCTTATTATTGTGATTGCAGGGAAGCTCTACAAAGTGGCGTGGCATCAGTGAGGCAATCATAGAATCAGAGAATCAAACAGGTTGGAAGAGACCTCCAAGATCAGCCAGTCCAACCTAGCACCCAGCCCTGTCCAATCAACCAGACCACTAAGTGCCCCAGCCAGTCTTGTCTTGAACACCTCCAGGGACAGCGACTCCACCACCTCTCTGGGCAGCCCATTCCAATGCCAGTCACTCTCTCTGCCAACAACTTCCTCCTAACATCAAGCCTAGACCTCCCCTGGCACAACTTGAGACTGTGTCCCCTTGTTCTGCTGCTGTCTGACAGAAGAGACCAACCCTTACCTGGCTACAGCCTCCCTTCAGGTAGTTGTGGACAGCAATGAGGTCTGCCCTGAGCCTCCTCTTCTGAAGGCTGCACACCCCCAGCTCCCTCAGCCTCTCCTCACAGGGCTCCTCATTGACTAAGAAGCATCCAGGACACGCTCTACCTTGATTTCATATGTCTTACTCCAAGTCATCTTTGCCCACTGGAGATTAAGGACCAGGGTGTTACTGCAATCAGCTGCTGTTTCAAGAGAGCTTCGATTTTGTATGATCACAGTTTCTTGTAAATGTTATAGACCTGACTGGTCTGCAAAAGAGGCTGAAGTGCCAACTGGCAAGGGAAGATCTGGTGACCCCTGTGCCACAGATACTGCATAAACCAAGGACTAAAAGCATGAGGTGCTAGTCTGAGCTCAGCGTAGGAGGGAGCCCCACGAACTGTGAAGCAGGAGCAGGCTGCTGCACAGCTTAGCCAGCCACAAGCAGCATCCAACCCCTCAACCCCACAGAGCTTCACAAACCAAACTCCTCCTCATCTACTGCCTTCCAGCTAATGAACTTGTAAGAGCACCCACATCCATGAAATGTGGTGTAGAGAAGAACTGCATTCGGTGTCAGTTGATCAGATAGGCCCTAAAATACCTAAAAAAAAAAAGAAGTAATTGAATATTCAATCTGCAGTTGACAAAAGATAACTCCACATCAAGGTACTCCTGCAGCGTAAGAATGCAAAATATTCTGCTCCAGGCCTAATCCTGATGAGGTGCCTTGGGCTAAAAGGAAATGCTTTTTAGTTCTGTTACAAAACATGAATAAACAGAAGACTTGGGTAACACAAAGTGAAAATCCCGGAGCAAGGATTCCAAAGCCTTACCCCATTAATCATCAATTACTAAGAAAAACAGAGCACAGAAGAGCTCGCTTTGTTTTCTTCAGTTGTTCTTTAAAGCAGCAGCAGCAGCCAAAAAAATGTAAGTAATGATGATAAAAGAGCAATGGTTGTATAGAAACTGCGTGTAGGATGTGCATGGTTAATGGTTCATGAGGGTGGCTCACTTCCTAGCGGAGGGGCCAGGTTGTGCAACAAGTCCTTACCCATGGAAGAATTCCCAACTGCAGTCCCACTGGTGTGGGCAGAGCTGGGAGACGCCCGTCTTGAGTGGAAGGGGCTGTGGGCCTGACCCAGCTGCTGAAGTGATTCAGGCAGAGGGGCTTCAGCTGTCCTCCTGGGAAGTCATGCTCAAATCATCAGAGCTGGAGGTGGAGAAGTCCAGTTAGATCATCCAGCTTATTTCCCTGCCAGTGCAGGTTTGTCTTCAAGGATGTTTTCCAGGATCTTGTCCAGATTGCTTGAACAAAGCCCTAAACAATGGGATTCCACCACCGTGCTGCTGTGACTCCTTCACAGCCCCGTGCCCTCTGCTAGCAGCACTTCTTGATAACCACATCTCTTGTGTTTCTTTCCTGAAGTTCCAGACTGGTCCTTCTCTGTCAAGCAGATGGCTTAGAATTCAAATTCAGCAGGATTCACCTGGGTGGGATTGAAATGACTTATCCTCCTTCACTGAACTTCTTTACTGTAAGGGTCACAGAGCACTGGAACAGGCTCTCCAGAGAGGTTGTGGAGTCTCCTCTGGAGACTTTTGAGACCCATCTGGATGTGCTCCTGTTTGACCTGTGCTGGACTCTATGGTCCTGCTCTGGCAGTGAGGTTGGACTCGATGATCTTTGCAAGTCCCTTCCAACCTCTAACATCCTGTGATCCTGTAGTGACAGTTTCTCTTTTAAGGAAATAAACACAGGATTTTGCTCCAAGGAACTGGACAGTCCCTGGATCTTTATGATCTTAGAGAGCCTGGTCATCAGCTCAGCCTATTTGGAAGGGAACCCTGAAATTGTTGGTTTTTTTCAGTCCTTCTGTACGCATTGTCCCCTTGATTTAGGAGCACTCAGGAGATTCTGTTGTCTTCCTGCTCCCTGTTTTCCTTATTTACATGCTCTATACCCCACAGCAACACTGCACCTTCATCCTGTATTTCTTGCTGCAGTTACTCAACAAAGTCTCATTTGGCCACATTGATACAGAACTATTCTCTTTTCTTTTTTTGTTCCTTGCTTTGTTCTGGACTTAAGGTTTACACCCAAAACCCCATCTCAGACATTGTAGCTGACTGGGTCCATTGAGGCTCTCTTTATCATGCACTTCTCACCGCAACCCTGTATGAATCCTAAAACTCTTACTGATAAATAATGCATTCAAGCAAAATACAAATCCATTTCCGGCTATTAGCTCCAATTACAGCCTAAAATAGTAATGGAGGCATTGGGTTACCAAAGCAGCCATGCTTTCATTAAGAGCATTCACCATTCAGATTGCACTTGGAGCCCAAACAGGATAATTTCACATTCACCTTCTCTTTGGTCATTGTCTCCCTCTGCTCGTTGGCACCGAGAGCTTTACCTGATTTGCTCCTGCACTGCTTCCAGATCCTTGCAGGGGCTAATGACTGAATCAAGCCTTCCTTTGCCTGGGTTACTTAATCCCACCTGGGCATAATGAACGGGAAATCCCCAGCACTCTCCACAATATTTGTAGCACTGGGACACTTTTACGACATTATTACAACTGGAGCATTGTTGTACCTTGTACAAGGAATTTTCTCTTGATATTCTGCCTGGCTTTTACTTATTTTCTTACCATTGCCTACAGGTTTGCCTCTGTTGGCTTAAACTAGACATTTCTGTTTCTCTCTAGTTATTTATGTGTTTGAAGATAGTTATCATATAGCTACTCAGTAATTTTAAACCAAGCAGCCATATTTAGCTCTTTTTCATCTTCTACTCGTAAATCATCCTGCCCTGGACTCCTTTGCCAAAGCCAGGAATGTTTTCCTATAGGTCCAGAAATGAAATATACCTCTGCTACAAAACAGCTTCTATCTGATTGCAGAGAGGAAGAGAAGGGGGGGGGAAAAGATTCAGAAATTACAAGAACAGGAAAGCTGAATATCCTCTGGCAGGTAAAACTCCCACGAGTCCAGAGCCTTATGTCTTATGTTCCCAGCTTCAAAATCCTTGCAGAACCTCAAAACTAAGCAACCACGTATCCAAATACCCAATAAGGCACCTAATCACTCATGTCACTGCTGACCCTTGCCACCTGAGATCAGGGCATTTCCTTCCTTGCACTTTGTTAAATGTGTTTTTAATCTGTTTAAATTGCATGACAACATGGCACAAGGTAAATGCCTTTGTGACCCAAGTGATTTTCAAAAGGCTTTGTTACAAAGGTGGTTCTTTCCCATTCAGTCAGTGAAAAGAACTGGGCCACATCTTGCCTTGACCTCGTTGAAACTCTGAGTAAGAGAAGAATACAAGAGACTCCAGAACACTATTCCTAGGTTGCTGGCCATGCAACTCCCTCCACCCTCCAACTATCTCCAGACTTCTACTGTAGAAGCAAGCAGACTGCCCTGCCCTTTGAGCAATGACGGTGCTGCCCTAGGACAGTGCTGCTGTCCCTTGCATGGATGAACAAACCTCTCTGGGAGGCAGAAGTGTTTCTGCATGGCTCTGCCAAAGCCCCAGAGCACCCATACACAGACTTGCACAGCTTGGGTCACTTCTGACCTTTCGTCCTCAACTTTCTAGTGGGATAGCAGGTAGGGAGCAGAGTTTCCAAGGTAATTATTCTGTAAAACAAACCACTCTGTATTTCCCTTTTTAAACTCGTTCTCTTTCTTTCTTTGTACAAGAGCTAATAGGCTGGATTTCCTCCTGCATTCAGCCAAACACTGCAGTACAACTCGAGAAGACAAAACAAGGCTTTTTTTCTTTCTTAATACATTTCTCCCACTGTTCACTTGTTTATTGGACTCAGTCACTCTCATCAAGCCAAACCTGGCACGACTAACTCTGATCCCACGTTCAACAAAATCACTGCTGTGTTTATATATCCAGGGGGACTTTTCAGAAGGGGAGAAAAGCACCTCCAGTATGTTAATTCCCAAGGACTCAACGATTAATGAACTAATCTTATTACACGTGCCGGGGGCGGAATCCTGGTAGGTGAAACCTGAGCTAATGAATTAAAGCCCAAAACCTCCTTTGGCCACATAAACGTGCTTTTAATTTTAGCTAACCTTTCAATAATAATCCTTCAGGATTTTTTTTTCCATGATGCTTATGCTTTCTGAAGATATGTGACTCCTCTTGGATACAAGCTCCTTTGTTATTTTATTTCTTGGAAATATTTAGCTACATCCCAATAACTTTCTTGTTAAAAGTGTATTTGCTTTTCCCGTCCTGAAGGTTGTAGTGGAGTTTTCCTCTCTCTATGGAAGGCCCTTGGCTTTTTTACTGATTTTTTACTGCTGGGAGTAAACACAGAATAGGAGAAATGTTTGCCATATGTTGACATAATGGTCACATTGTGGGAGGGGAGCAGAGAGGAAGGCTGGCCCCCTGACATCATGGTAGAAGTGCCCTTTCTTCACAGTTAGAAGTAGGTAAATAAATTATGGTAAATAAAAACCAACTTGAACTTTCACTAAGGACTTCAAAGGAAACCTAAATCCCATGTGACTGCAGAAGCCAAAAAAGGTTCCATTAGCATTCCACATGTTTAGAGACGCTGGTCAGAAAGACGCTCTCGTTATGAGCAACTTATGCTCACACAGGGACTCCCCAGAAAAGTCACTTTCTCCTGTGAATACTTTAGATGCCAGATTGGGCAGCTGTAGAGGAAACAGAGGTAGAGATCTTCCAAAATCTGTCAGCTCCATTCCTGGATCTCTGCACTTTCTGTTCAGATGAGCAGTCTCCTTCTCTTTCCTGTTTTTTGTGTTGTCCATGGTAATGTACACAATATTCTCTTGGCACTTCTGATGACTCCCATAATAAATGATGACTGAGCTAAGAACTTGTACCAGAAGATACTGGCTGAGTTACCTGCTGCTGTGATCTTTCTTTGGAAGCTTATAGCAGTAGTGTCAATGAGGCTTTAATATTCTACTACACAATACAAGTTGTGAGCAGTAAACATGAACAGTCTTTTACCTCAACTTGAACCATTGCAAGGATGAGTAAGGGACCAATAACTATACCTCTGCCTAGGTGAGAGCCAAAACAATTCCAAAAGCTTCCTCTGCAGACAGCTTTCCTAGATGACCACTATCATGTAAAACACCAGATGGCCAAGAAGAATCACTGCCTATATGAACAACCTCCTTGGGAAGAATCCATGGAGAGACCTGCTCAAACTCAGGAAAGAAAAGTTCTTCATGCCCTTTGTAAACTACAGTTTCACCCTGAGATAACCAACTCCCTGTAAACCATTTCATTTTTCTTCTTCAAACACAGCAGTACAACTTTTCCTCACAAACAGACCCCATTTCTCTGAAAACCACTCTGGTGAAGTGGATGCACAATCAACCTACATTCTTCATTCCATTTTGATCTGCTTAACCCAGTTGGATCACTCAGGCTTATTTTATGCTTCCTGGCCATGATTTTCAAACACTTCTGGAGTTCTGCAGCCCCACTTATCAAGAGTGGGAGACAGGTGGCATCTTTTGACCAGCCATCAGATAATCAAAAGGACAAGCTTTCCAAAATGCAGAAAATGAAGAATTAAATGCTGTGACATCAGGGATACTTGGGCAGAGAGAGGGGAGGGAAGCACCAGGGGAACAGGCATGTGAGTGGTAAGTACATCCATTGGGATTCTGCTGGAGCCCCCACACCTTGACTACTTCGATGAAGTCTAAACCACTAATTCACTCATTTGAGAGGAAAAACTTCACTCTATCAGAACAAAGCACTCATCACTGGGAGCATGTGGCATAAACACAGAGAAAATAGCAAACATGCAAAATCCCCAAGCTGCCCCTGGGCACCATTCTGGCAGCAGAACAGACTTGGCTTTGCCACCGAGCTCTGCTGTGACCCTCAGCAAGCTACATCACAGAATCACAGAACTGCTGAAGTTAGAAGAGACCTTTGAGATTATCAAGTCTAACTGCTCACCTATCATGCCAATCCCACCACTACTACTAAGCCACTACCACTAAACCATGTCTGTAAGCACCATATCCACACATCTTTCAAATATCTCCACAGGTCACAGTGTCACCAAGGTTGGAAGAGACCTCATAGATCATGAAGTCCAACCCTTTACCACAGAGCTCAAGGCCAGACCATGGCACCAAGTGCCACGTCCAATCCTGCCTTGAACAGCTCCAGGGACGGCGACTCCACCACCTCCCCGGGCAGCCCATTCCAGTGTCCAATGACTCTCTCAGGGAAGAACTTTCTCCTCACCTCCAGCCTAAATCTCCCCTGGCGTAGCTTGAGGCTGTGTCCTCTCGTTCTGGTGCTGGCCACCTGAGAGAACAGAGCAACCTCCTCCTGGCACCTTCCTGGGCAGCCTTCTTCAATGCCTGAAAACCTTTTCTGTGTAGACACTTTTCCTAATGCCCAACCTAAATCTCCATGGCACAACCTAAGGCCATTTCCTCTCGTCTTGTCACTTGCTGCATGCAAGAAGAGACCGACCCCCACCTTGCTCCAACCTCTTGACGTAGTTGTAGAGGACACTGAGGTCTCTCATCAGCCTCCTGTTCTGAAGTCTAAACAACCTCGGCTGCCTCAGCCATTCCTCACAGGACTTGTGCTCAAGGCCCTTCAGCAGTTTAGCTGATCAACCTCCCTGCATGCAGCTTGTCTACTTTCCTTGCCCATGTAGTCAGAACAGCACTACCTGCCTGAGGCCACAGGAATTTCAAGGTACTACCACAGTGTGAGCGTTCATAGCTTTAAAAAGCCTTGCTTCAGGCTAAATGCTGCCCCACAGATGTGGAGGTTTGCTTCAGAATAAGGAAGGTCTATCCTCATGGCCTCTCTGCTGCTTACTCTACAGCAAAAGTCTTCAGTAAGCTATTAAAATATGCCGAAAGGAAACGGAGGGGGAGCAGGAATGGATGTCGTAAGGGATTCCTCTGACATGACATACAAGAGCCCAAAACACTGCTGCCTTTCTCAGATGGGCAGCATCAGAGACGACTCCACATCCCCAAACCAGGCAAACCCCCTCTCAGTAGCATGACTTCACCAGACTACGCTCTGGCAGCGCCGAGAAAACCACCTCACTCAGCTGAAACCCTCTCCCCCTCACACTGCTCCTTTTCCAATCACGCCATTAGAAGATATCACTGCTAATGATATGCCTCCGCTGGTGAGCTCCGCAAATAACCCTTCCAGATGGGATGGTGGGGGATGAGAGCACCCACCCCGAGCCCTCCTCATGGGTGCTGCATGGTGGTTTGTGTTGGCAGCCCTGAGCCCCTCATGCCAGGGAGCAGCGGGAGGAGGATGGTGACCTCACGAAACGCAAGCGGAGGCTTTGGCAGGCCAGCAGCAGTCAACCTTCCTCCCGGGATGCACACATGGGTTTATTCCACATGCTGCCACTGGCTATTCCAGCTATTTTCTTCCCCCCCCCCCCAGGACCCCCCCTCCACCAGCTCCATAAAATAATACATAAGTATGCGATACCTCAGGAGCTGGATGGGGCAGAAACCACTGTTCTGAGCTCTCTGGGAAAAGGGGTTATAGATTCTATACTTAAATAAAGGTTAGAACAATAAAGCAGCAGGGATTTTCCACACCAGCTCTCACCTCTCAGACAGCAAACGCTGAGTAACCCCTCGGCCCTCCTCGCCCTCGCCCTCCCGTGCCCTGGCCACAGGGCTCCGGCTTCCCTCGTGTTTACTGAGCGTCTGCAGCGGTGCCGGGACAAGCCGCGGGGCTGCTGGCTTTCAGAGCCCGGCTGCTGGCTTTCAGAGCACGGCTGCTGGCTTTCAGAGCCCGTGCCACTTGTCGCCACGTTCGTCACCGGGCAGAGCGGCTGCTCCAGGCCAGGCTGGTGGCACTTCCACCCGCCTCCAGCCCAGCCGGGGCACGGCGAGCGACCGGTGCGGGTGCGAGGGGGTTCTGCCTATTTTTAGGCAGCAGGAGTTTCCACGAGGATTCTTAAATCTCCAGTTTCATTAGGGCGGGGGTGCTTTTTTAGGAGCAGGTCATTCAAACTTGCGGTTGTGTCGCTCTGCTGCTTCCCCTTCCACGGTGCGAGGCCTGTGATATAAATAACAGACCTATGGAACAAGCCTGCCAGCCTGCCCTAAGGCCGGAATAAGGCCTGGTCAGAAGGCTGAAGCTGGGCTGATGGACAACCACGCTGGTGGGGTATGGCCTAGCACAGGCGTAGAGCAGCAGGGATGCTGCCCAGTGCCATCACTGGTTGGGCGAGGGACCTATGCCTGCTCTTGGCTATTCTTCCCAGGCGACAACAAGGGTGGATTTACCCACTCGAGCCGCTGGCACTGCAAACCTGCCTGGTTGCCATATGCATGCAATTTCCATACACTTCAAAATAAACAACGCACATTAGAGTCAAGCTCTCACGCCAGGCTCTGTGACACTCTCGCTGTGCTCTTCCAGTTTGAAGTCTCACACGGCACTTAGGACTGTCCAGTGATTTGCCTTGTCAGCTCACTGGCATAGGCGCTTGTGCACATTACCCTCCTGACCCCAGCGCAACAATCTACCCCTCCCACCCTTTCTATTTTTTATTCCTCCCCTCTCCTCAGCCTGACCAGGCTAAACTGTCTACTTACCGTTCCCCACACAGCAGCAGCAGCTGGGAGCATCTGGCATGGGACATATGGAATTTAATTTCCCGATATTTACATAGATTGAAACAATTCCGAGTCCAGACTTCAGAAGGCCTAAAATACAGCAGACCTCAAGGCAAAAGCTTTCAGGTCGTTTTATTTTCCTCCT
The DNA here is from genome assembly GCF_015220805.1 of Pogoniulus pusillus. NCBI lineage: Eukaryota > Metazoa > Chordata > Aves > Piciformes > Lybiidae > Pogoniulus > Pogoniulus pusillus. The sequence continues at coordinate 4,306,453 of NC_087298.1, read as the reverse complement.
CTTCTTTTGGCGAATGAGCTGGGAATACCAGTTTAAAGTCTGCATGGGCTTTAGGAGGTTGAAAGATACTCAAGTCCTTGATCTATAAGGCTTACAGGGTAAATGCTCCTTTTTTTGCTTCTGGGGAATCCAAAAGGACTTTTGAGAGCCCTAGCCACCTTAAAAACATCTTTTTTTTTTTTTCCCAGTGACCTTGACTAGATTCAAAACAGCCCAGTTGAGAGTTTTGCACGTGTGGCTACAGATACAAGTTTCTTAGTGAAAAGAAAATATATAGCTAAAGTGAAATATTCAGTCGCACAAAGGAGAACGAGGAGGGATACTTCTAGCACCGACTGCAGGGCCAGCGCGGCTGCTCTGCTGCTGTTGAGCAGAGAGTTAAAACCAGGACACGCTCCTGAGCAAGACAGATGCTGTATGAAAATGGCAAAGCAAAAACGTGGCTGAAACACTGCACTCCTCCACAACCAACAACAGTTGGTTGTCTTTAGTTTGCCGGTCAGTGACCAGCCCAAGTATTTCTAATAATTGCAGAAACAGAGACTTGAAAGGTGATGGAGTCCATCATCAACAAAGATTTGCCAGGGATGGCAGCTTTGCAAAATCCCTCTTGCAACAACACTTGAAGAGAATGGCTTAAAAATCCCACCTTATTTTTAAGGACATCCACAGCAGATTCGCCAGTTAGAAAAGCAGATAGGATGGCTTTGTCTTCTGTATGGCTCTAAGTGACCAAATTCTTCAGATGGCAGTGGTGCAGACATGAATACCAGCAGTATCAGTCATGGAGCTCCTCCAACATACAGCATCCGAAGGGACCTCACACATTGATGTGCAATTTGCCAGTAAAATCCTGGTGGCTGCGCAAGAGAGACTATGGTTTCCTGGGAGAGTTCATCCAACAGAAAATATGCCTCTTGCCTGCTGCATACACATTTTTTAAGACAAAGGTAATTTTTTTTTTTGAGCGTGCAATCAGGACAAGACCAAAATAGGACTTGGAGCTTCAGATTTAGATTCTGGGTTTAGATTTCTATGCTCAAAGCATCAACCTGAAAACTTCCGTCAACCCTAAAGGCACCTCACTCGGTTCCTTTGAACTTCCCAAGCTCCTCCGGTTTTCCTTCTTTGCTTGCTCAGCTGTTCCATGAAAAACACTTAAACAACCTTGGAGTTACGGCTGGAACTCAGGTCTCCTACCACTGGCAAAGGCAATTTTTACAAGGCCTCAATTTTTTTTTCCTCTCCCTTATCCAATGACTTCTGAATTCTTATTAAGAGACCAGGAAACCTAACTGCAGCACTGGAAAATGCACCCAATGGGAAGCAACCAAATCCATGGGCTGAGATCTTTCTGGAAAGAAGGAGATGTCAGCCTGAATTACAGTATCACAGTATCACAGTATCATCAGGGTTGGAAGAGACCTCACAGATCATCAAGTCCAACCCCTTACCACAGAGCTCAAGGCCAGACCATGGCACCAAGTGCCACATCCAACCCTGCCTTGAACAGCTCCAGGGACGGCGACTCCACCACCTCCCCGGGCAGTCCATTCCAGTGTCCAAATTCTCCCAGGCAGAAGAGAAAACTGAATCTGGGTCTCCATCATCCTGATTAAACACTCAGACACAGGGCTGTCATGTAAGAAAAGGCCACTTTGGGGCATCTGAGTCTTGGGTCTTCAGTCTTTTTTCCCCAGTAAAGCCAGCCTCTGGTAACTCCGCTGCTCAGGTATGGCTGGCAGCAGGGAGGGTTTGCAGTGCACAAGGCAGATCTCCACTTCTGCTGAATTACAACAGCTGAGACTGGGGGAAAAAATGAAATCCCCACTCCTGATCGCTTATTTAGGTGGGTTGTTAAATCTGATTTTGTGCCTGTGTGTGCCAAAGGACTTCCTTCAGGACTTTGAAAAAGCCCAATAACACAGAGTGCTTTAACATTGGGTTCCTTCAACTTTTCTAACTCTATTTAGAGGATCTTATTATAGTTTTATTGCTATTAAAGAGCTATATTCTCCTTACAATTATTTTACAGTGCTCTAGACAGTTGATCTGGATGCTGTCTTATTAACTGTACCAGGTGGTAGAAATGTCAATTATCCTCTTTAATATCAGTAATTCAGACTACATGGCAAGGCTGACCTCAGCATCTCTCACGTCCCAGGAGGAACTACATTATATCACCACACAAGGGGTCAGAGATGAGAGTGCTTTTGGCAAGGGGCTTTCACTGTGCAGATGAAAGCATCCTGATTAAAAATGATGCTTCCTGCATAAGGCTGCTGTCCTCACACTTTCCAAACCCACAAAAGCTGCTTTCTAAAGTTGGGTAAAATGATCCCTGTGTGGTTTATGTAATATATTTGCTGTGTAGTTTTAGGTTTTTATTTTTCAGGATGAAAGACACTGGAGTACAGTCAGGCTCCAGGACAGGTTGTCGAGCATTCAGAAGTAATTGGTACTGAGAAGGGATAAAAAGATGGTGAGATGCCCCCCAGGCTGCTCTAAATTGAGCTTCAGAATTGGTCCATGGGATTTGCATTGTCTCTATCTGCTTAGCTCCCAAACACTTTTTACAGCACTAACATATTTATTCTCACAAATCCCTAGGAGGTAAGAATTTTTAAATGCAAACAAACCAACCAAGAAGGCAGAGCAAACCAACTCTGAACAATGATAAACTTCTTTACTTTGAGGGTGGTAAAGTACTGAAATAGGCTCTGAGCATTGGAAGAGGTAATGGAGTCTCCATCTCTGATGTCATTCAAAACCTGTTCTGTGAAACCTGCTCTAGGTGACCCTGCTTCAGTAGGGGACATGGACTGGATGATCTCCAAAGGTGCCTTCCAACCTCTACCACTCTGTGATTCTGTGATCGTGAAGACCTCCACTCTCACTGCCTGATATGGGATATATATTAAAGAGAGCAGAGTTAGGTCTCAAAACCAGGTTCTTTCAAACATATCCTTTTTTTTAGGACTCAAAAGCTGAATTACTTCCTTTTGACCCTCAAACATGCATTAAAGAGTCTGAAAATCTCAGCCAAAGACCCTGAAGGCCAGCTGTGGCAGAGGAGGGAATGAAATGCCCATCTCCTGTATCTGAAGCCCCTTACCACTTCCTCGCATAGCATCCCTCAGGATGTCACACCAGCCTGGCCACTCACACTGCATGGTGTCACACCACAGGCACAATCAACCCCAAGGTATCCCCAAACATCCCCTGTTTGTCCAAGAACAAGAAATTTGAGGCCAGCTTTCTGAAAGCCTTGAGCCCCAGAGCAGACGTGAAAGGCAGCCTCTATTTTCACAAGTGTTCAGCACGCAGCCGATTGAGCTCTTCTGAAAATCTGGACCTTATTTAGAGGAGTAAATGAGAGCCAAGCCCTTTAAAACAGAGGGTTTAATAGAAATGTCTGCTGCCTCCTATTCTTAGGCCCCCTAAGTAAGTGGTGCTGGCTGTGGTGGGAGCTGCCGGTGCATGGCTGGTGAGTGGCTTTGTCATCCTAGAAGATCCTATGGGTTGCTAAAATGTTCATGAGATGCCAACAGAAAAATGTGCACAAACAAGAAAAAATGAGGGGGAAAAAAAATATATATATATAAACAGCTTCATGCTACAGCAAATGCTCAGGGAAAATGTTTGCACAGGTCCAGTGTGAACTGGTTAAAAGTCAAACCCAAGTATTGGTCTCTTGGCAGCTAAACTCCTATTACAAAATCCCATTGCCTCAGTTCACTTCAGAATTGTCTCAGCTACTCATTCCTGTATCAGTGGGAAATTTGGAAGTGCCTTTGGATTTGAAGTTTCCTTTTGATAAATGTATTAAAAATACCAATACAACAGCTTTTTATATCATAATAAAAATACATGGAGGATTAAATCCTGCCTAACTCTTGCTGACTTGGAAGCAGGTTTGCATGCTTTCCTCACATCCAGATTCGATTACACTAACTCTTAATGCACAGCTTTGCCAGCAATGTTTTTATTAGAAGAAATTGCACTTGGTCCAGAATGTGGCAGCAGGAATGATCTCTGGCATGCATGGTAACAGGCTTTTTTCACCCATCTGAAATCTTTACATGAGTTATCTAATTTCAGCCAGAACTGAGCTGAAAAATTGGCTTTTGGATCAGCAAGAGCTTGGACATGGTTATAGGTAATGCTGGACTTCAGAAGTCTTGGACAATACCTTTTGGCCAATAGGCTTTTTGCATTATATCCCTCAGCTGGGAAGATCTCTACCAGAGTGTACTCACATTCACTCTTGACTTGCCTCCTCCTGTTACTAGTGTGTAGTTTATTCCTTAAAACAGCTTTTTGAAAGCCTTTCCCAAAACAATTCAGCTGTGTCTAGAATTTATGCTCTCTGTCCTGAGCAGCTTTTAAAAGTATTGATAATTTTGTGAAGGGCTTTGAAGCAGCAGCTGTGAAAGGGACTGGAGATGAAGAGATCGAATGGTTAACAGTCACTTTTATTGGCTCTCTCTGGAGTACTCTTTCCTTTAGTCAATCAACCTCATGCCTTTACAAAGTGGGTTTTTTGTGTGTAAGCACCTTTGGTGTTATTCACAGCCAACAGAAAGTGAACCACTGATGTTTTTAAGAGTGAATGCTGATTATTGCCTTCTTTATATCAGCTGTATGTTAAACAAAGAGTACTGGGATCATATTCATTGCTTTGCTGGAGGTCAGCAAAAGCCAAAGGTTGTAGCCAGGTGGGGTTGGCCTCTTCTCCCAGACAACCAGCAATAGAACAAGGGGGGACAGTCTCAAGTTGTGCCAGGAGAGGTCTAGGCTGGATGTTAGGAGGAAATTCCTCACAGAGAGAGTGATTGGCATTGGAATGGGCTGCCCAGGGATGTGGTGGATTCACTGTCCCTGGAGGTGTTCAAGAAAAGACTGGATGAGGCATTTAGTGCCATGGTCTAGATGACTGGATAGGGCTGGGTGCTAGGTTGGACTGGCTGAGCTTGGAGGTCTCTTCCAACCTGGTTGATTCTATGATTCTAGCTCCATGCTTCTGTGAAGTGATTCCTTGTGTCCCCCTTGGGCTCTGCAGCCAGAAGTCTACTGCCACTAAAATGAGATGGTTGCAATGCAAGACTGGAACAAACACAGTGTGGGACTCAGCTCCATCTACATCTTCTAGTTATCTGAATTTTGCATGCTTGAAGACTTTGAGGGGCATGGGCTGTAAGATTTGTAACTGCAAGAATCATGTTGGGAGTTAAGATTAAAATGAAGGACAGCTTGAGGTTTCTCAAGCCAGCTGAGAAAGCCTACATCTCAATCTGGCTGGATTCCTGAGCTGGTCAGAAGACACTTTAATTACACGATCAATACAGTTTCAAAGGAAGCATGGAAGCCAACATGACTCTGAAGGCACAAACAGTATTTGAAGGGTAAAGTGAAGTTCCATTGAAGAAAATCATGAGGTCTCTGATCTAGAGAAACCAGTCAATGTCTGCCCAGTCTCTCATGTGTTACATTTAGAAATGCATCAAACAAACAACAGACATCTGAACTGGAAGGGTAAAGATAACTATGCAAGAGCTTAGCATTTCCCCAGATCTCTGACAGCCATCCAGTGGATCAGACAAGAACAAGTAACAAGTTCATCCTGCTGAGGCAATGCAGGTGCCTGAAACGTGGCAATCCTTGTTGAAAAATCATGGGACTGTCACACAGAGCAAGGCTGGGAGGTAGCTTGACCCCTTCCTCAGACTGTTGCTTGAACAATTAATGCTTTCCTTTTTGACTGAGAAATCTCTGGAGTCAATATCCCAAGACAGATACTACACCAAGATGCTGCATCAGTAAACACACAGCTTGTCCTGTCTTTACCAGTTAAGGCAACAATCCATGCTTCCAGCCCAGACAGCAGAGAAGATACCAAGAGCAAAGATCCCAGTGATATTTATTTGTTTTCAGAGAAAATGAAGATTTGTTGAACCAAACACTGTAGTGATAAGTTTCAGTCACTCTGTTGTTTTAAAAGAAGATCAAGATGGGATTCGTGAATCAGTTCCCAAATGCCCTCTAAGATGATTAAGGTACCACCTAGACCTGACTCAAAGCCCAAACAAAAAGAATAAGGGCTCTGAATCTGAGTCATCTCAATCCAAGCCACTGGACAGTGATGGTTTTGGATGGATGTAATCATATCCTTCCATCTTCCCCATCCTGAACAATGTTAAAACTTTTAAATCTGAGAAAAAATGAAAACAAACATTAGAAAGTCAAAAAAATGTTTTCTGCTGAACAGAGTCCTCACTTTCAGGCCAACTGTAACAAAACACTGTAGAAGTACATGAGGAGCAAAGCCCAGACTTTCCAGGCTGGAACACAGTGCCAGTCCACTAGATCAAGACTCTTCCAGTCAGATCTCTTCTGCAACAGACAACTGCATCATTTAATCACTTGCAGCAATCTCTCCCTCTCCCTTCTGAAACCACTGCAATTTGCAGCCATGGTAGTATAATGCAGAAGAGTGGTGTCAGAGGGAACAACTCTGCAAAGTAAATGTAAGCTTGAGAATGAGAGAGATTTAGTTTATAAAGTTAAAGAAAGACAAGCTGGTAAAGAGGACCCTTTGCTGATAGGAAAATCCTGACTCCACATTCCCTTCTCCAATTCTTTTTATGTTCTGCCTACTTGAGAAAGGAAGTCTCTGTGGCAGGGACTATACCAGAGTGCACATCCTGAGCAACCACAGAATCACAGAGTTTCTTAGATTGGAAAAGCTCTTCAAGATCATGAAGTCCAATCATTAGCTTCACACTGACAAGTCCTTGACTAAACCAAATCCCTCAACACAACATCTAATCACTGTGAATCGCTATGGTTGGAAAGGATCACCAGGATCAGCCAGTCCAATCTTCACCCCAGCATCCTTCATCACTAGAACCGGCTCCATCCAACACACCACTCTAAGTCTGTCCCATTAAGTCTTAACACAGAACACCCCAAAAGAATTACCCTCATCTTTGGTCATGCCCCATAGGGTTTTGTTGAGCCTTTAAACAGAGCAAGAGCTGGTGGGACATCCACTGAGATTCAGCAGTATCCAGGTGCCAACTTTTGCAGGCTCCTCAAAATATCCCCACCAGTATAAAGACTTCAAAGTATTTTCCCCTGCTGAGTTCAAGTCTCTTGCCCAGAACTAGTCCAGAGTTCAACGTTATGATGGACAGATCTAAGGGCAGGCCTCATCCACTGAAAGATGAAACACCTCCCTCCCAAGGTGTCCCTAGTTCCCTGCCATTGCAGAACGAGGACACTGCAGGGTTTTATTGCTGATGAACTCCGAGAGCAAGCATTTTCCTCCATACTTATTGAGAATGATAAAGATGCAAGAGTGATTATAAATGTGCACCTCATGCATTTGCAATTATGCAAATGCACATGCAAATGAAGCACAACCTTTGGGCTCCTGTCATGTTGCCAATGCTTCCCCTCTGTGGCACAAAATTTGGCTATGCCCCTTGCTTTAATATCAGGTCTTGCACACAGGGCCCAGATGCTGTAGGATTCTGAGTGTCTGCCAGCCAGCCCTTGCAACACAGGACTTCCCCTGACTTCAACAGATGCTCAAGGCTCTCCATACCATTTTCAGGTCTCAGAATCTCTCTGGGGCATGTTAGGAGACCACCAAAATCACCACTCACAGAGAAATCTTCGAGGTAAACCACTGATACATGAAGCAAAGCAGTGAGCAGTGTCCCAGTTTGCTGGGTCTGTATTCAAGAGATTACTTAACGCCGTGGCTCAGAATGAAGCTAGAGTGCATGCCCACCTTTCTGTTTAATTAAAGCACAAAATCTAATTGGTAATTTGTTTGGAAGTTCTCTTGGGATGCTGAACAGCAGATCTGCCTAAGGAAACCAAGACGATGCAGTGCACACACTGAGGTGAAACTGATCTGAATGCACCTCACAAAGTGCTGCCTTGGACCTACAGCAACAGCTCTCCCTCTCTCCCTACCCACCCCGGCCCAGGAACTGCTGAAACAGGATTAACTCACCTCCTGAAGGAATAAATCTGTTGCTTTCATCCCTCTCCAGCCATGCACACACTGAAAATCTTGATGAATGAACAGGCTATAAAATTCCTATAAGAACTGCTGACTGGATATCAAAGTCCCTGTACTTCTAGCTCACTGGTGGTGGGGGGAAGCATTGCTGGGACAGACTGAGATCCTCTACGTCTGAGACCCAGCAGGGTCTGGAAGCATATCCCAAGCACACTTCTCAGGCCCTGAAGGTGGGGGCAAATGCCTTGGGCTGAGACTGATGCTGCTCCCTGCCCTCTTCAGCTGGAAACACAGCTAAAGTTGACACGTGGATCTCACAGCATCCTACTGGAGGTACAAGAAATGTGGGTGCCTGCTGTTTCTTCCCAAAGCTGTGCAGAGCACAAAAACATGGTAGCAGAAGACTATCTCATTAGGCCAGAACAAAAAGTCCTCTGACTTTCAGTCACCCCTCTGGTTCAACAACTTGACACCTGTACTGGGGCAAAGAGAAGTTGGTCCTCTAACAAAAAGAGTGGTAAGAACCAAAAGAATAAGAAGGAGTGACACGGTGGGTACTTTTCCCTGCAATGCAGTCTGTGCTGTGCCTTCCCTCTCTTCAAGAGATGTTGAAATCCAACTTTGATTTGATTCCCCTCGAAAAGTACTAAAAACTCCCAGATCACAAGTGCACAGAGAGGAGAGCATCACATGGATGCTTTTAAGCCAGACTGGATGTGGCTCTGGGCAACCTGATCTAACAGAAAGTTGTCCCTGCCCATGGCAGGGGGTTTGGAACTAGATGGTCCTTGAGGTCGCTTCCAACCCTGACAAATCTTTGATAGTTGCAAAGTGACTACAGCAAAGACAGCCTCTGTGTGAGTCTCATATCCAGTTCCTAAGGATCATTCCCCAGAAGGGAAACTTTAATGAAAGACAAGGATGAGAAAGAAAAAGGAAGGAAGGAAGGAAGGAAGGAAGGAAGGAAGGAAGGAAGGAAGGAAGGAAGGAAGGAAGGAAGGAAGGAAGGAAGGAAGGAAGGAAGGAAGGAAGGAAGGAAGGAAGGAAGGAAGGAAGGAAGGAAGGAAGGAAGGGAGGGAGGGAGGGAGGGAGGGAGGGAGGGAGGGAGGGAGGAAGGGAGGAAGGGAGGAAGGGAGGAAGGGAGGAAGGGAGGAAGGGAGGAAGGGAGGAAGGGAGGAAGGGAGGAAGGGAGGAAGGGAGGAAGGGAGGAAGGGAGGAAGGGAGGAAGGGAGGAAGGGAGGAAGGGAGGAAGGGAGGAAGGGAGGAAGGGAGGAAGGGAGGAAGGGAGGAAGGGAGGAAGGGAGGAAGGGAGGGAGGGAAGGGAGGGATGGATTTTAAAAGCAATTATGAAGAATCAAACCAGGGGTTAAAGTAGACCTAAAAAAATTAACTGAGCAAACATTTGGCAGAAGATTTTAAAACTTTCTTTAGTGACTCTGGGACTGCAAGTGTGGGTGGAGGTGGAGTGTAAGCCCTGAAGAACTCCTTTCCCAGCCAGTTAGCTGCAAGACAATGTCAGTGTGCAGAGCTTTCTACTGTGCTGCTCAGGACAACAAGGGACTTCAAGTGCTAACCAGTGCCAGGAAGGATTGTGCAAGCATCTCCTGGACCATGCTCTCACTGTCCCTCTCATCACAGCAGTGGTGGACCAGACACTGATTCTGAGGGGTCAGAAACATGCTGAAGCTTTCTTTTTAAAGTGGCCTGGATCTGGGAAGATGTCTTCCATAAAATTACACCCCCCAGTTATGGCCAGTTCCTACTTTTTGTATTTCTGGAAGTCTTGCTTTGCTGCTTTTAAAGCCTCTGAAACCATTTCTTCCTCTCATATTGCTGCAATGCCTAGGTCTTCCTCACTCCCCTCATCCCATCATAGAATCAGTCAGGGTTGGAAGGGACCACAAGGATCAGCCAGTTCCAACCCCCCTGCCATGCCCAGGGACACCCTACCCTAGATCAGGCTGCACACAGCCTCAGCCAGCCTGGCCTTAAACACCTCCAGCCATGGGGCCTCAACCACCTCCCTGGGCAACCCATTCCAGCCTCCCACCACTCTCCTGCTCAACAACTTCCTCCTCACCTCCAGTCTGAATCTCCCCACCTCCATCTCTGCTCCATTCCCCCTAGTCTTGTCACTCCCTGAGAGCCTAAAAAGTTGCTATGATGATGCTCATATCAGTGAATAAAATGGGTGAGGGACTATTTTCTTGGCTTGATGAGAAATAGCATGCAGGTAAAAACAAACCAACAAAACCAGTGGCACACAGCAGGAGATAATCCACATCCTTCTCATAATCTTCTCCATCGTTCATCTTCTAATGCAATTAAGAGGGCTGTGAAATCCCTGCTGAAGCACAGTTCCTTTCTCTTGCCCTCCACTGGGACTGCTGCAGTGCTTATTGCTCCTGCAACAATGCCACCACCAGTGATTGCCTCACCTTTAGTGCTGGACAGTGCACAAACACATAGGAGAAGGAATAAAAATAGTAAGCCAAGACTAAAGAAGCCCTTTTCACAGCAAAGACCAGACATGCTGCTGCAGGCCACACTGACTTAGACAGGATGGTGTCCTCCTCAGCTATGCAAAACAGCTGAAAGGAGAACACCATGCACCAGCCAAAATTCTTCATGTAACAGAATGTCATCACTAGAGCCAGAGACAGCAGAAATGTGCCAGATGACACCAGAACTTGAACTCTGAGGCACTGCTGTGCTGGAACGCACCAGTCAAGATAGCCCCCTTGGATCAGCGTGGAGCAGCGTGTTGGGAAAGCTGCCTTAGGCTGAAACTCAGAGGAAAGTGACCCTGTCTGCTGATAGACTTTGTTGAGTCTACACTTCACAAGAAACGCAGTGGCACCATTCAAAGCATGAGCAGCACCATTCAGCAGCAGCTACTACCATATATGCTCAAGTAATGGATGCAGTTTTGCCCTCACAACCCCAGGTGCAGCTTGCTTAAAACCTTCACAACTCTGTGAAGTCTGTAATCCAGGGCTTGAAATGCTCTATAGGAAAGTCTGTTTCTCTTACCCTGAGCACTGAAGCACCTCTATCTATTCAAAGTCCTGATTTGTCTGCATCCCTTAATATCAAGATGACTGCAGGAAAAAAAACAGGTCATAAACCAAGATTCTTCAAAGCAATTTTGGGTCTAATTCTCAAACACTTACAACTTGGTTGTCTGAGAACTCATTTCAAAGCTTCTCAGAAACAGAGCTAATCAGGCATAACTTTTTTTTCAGTCCCATTCAACCAACTCCATCAGTCAACCATTTTTCTTGCCCCAACAAACCATGAAAACACAGAGATGGTTTCAAAACCTCAGACTGGGACATGCCAAAGATTTTTTTTTCCTTGGTTTTTTTATGATTTTCCATTAAAAAATCATCAGAACGTTGAAGTGAAACAGGCAAACTTCCTTCCCTTTCAGAAGTGTTAGATTTGGTCCAAACCTTAAACATGCTCCAGGACACGAGACTTAAAATGGTACAAGCGGAGTCTATTTAAACGCCTTGGATGGGGAGCGCTGAGCTCCCAATGCCTCCTGCGGAGGCAAGACCTCACCCTGCATAAAAAGCCTCACAACATGCAATGCCATGAGGACTTCACTGGGAAAAACTAACACTCCAGGAACCAGGACAATGGCAACTTCAGCCTTGCAGCTCTTTCACGTTCACTTTCAGAAAGGAAAAGTAACAAGCCCGGGAGGCTGCGTTAGCGAGGCACCGATCCCTCAATATGCATGTGAACTCAAGTAACCTCCTATTCATCCAGGCCCTAAAATAGGAAGGCACAGTTCTGGACAAGCATATTGATCTGGATTCCTGTAACTATCCCTTTGAAACACAAATAAACTATTGTTAAAAAAACCCCAACAGATCTCAGTGTGTGCTCTGGTTCCTTTGCAATGTGTACTATCTGACTACAATCCATCTTGGCAGTGGAACAGCTACGCAGACGCTCTTCTGAGCCAGCTCTAATGTAAAGGGATGCCAAGTATGTCTTCCCTTTTGTATTTACAGTAATACTTTCAGCTTTCCCCACCACTGGGAGTGCTGTTGGGGATCAGCTGGCAAAAATATACTTATCTAATAGGACCACTGTAATTCCACTTGAAACTGAACTGTTTTGCAGGGGTTCTCGGCAAAGACCTTCTCCCACATTAATCTACAGCAAGTAATGTTGTGGTGCTGCCACTGGCACCAAGCTGACAGCAAATCCTGCCTCATCCCAAGCTGGATGATCTGCTGATAGACCACTGGCCTCAGCTCGGCTCTCCGACACTGGTTTGCTCAGAGTGAGGCTCTCTGGTGTGTCTGAGCTGAGCTGCCTGCTCTGGAAGTGGGAAAACAAGAGTGATCTATCACTGAAGTGGGTGCTTCAGAGAGACAGGCACACAAATGCTTGACTCAAACAGTGCTAAAATGCAGCTGGGGTGTTCTGGCCTCCAAGAGCTATCCAGGAGTAGCCAGAAACATGGAATGTGCACCACCTCACTGCACTGAGAATCCAGCAAACAGGGGCATTTGGTAGTAGTACAATTTGCCGGCACTCAGTGCCATGGTCTAGTTGACTGGCTAGGGCTGGGTGATAGGTTGGACTCGATGATCTTGGAGGTCTCTTCCAACCTGGTTGATTCTATGATTCTATGATTCTATGATTCTAAGGTTGCCTCATCCTGAAAAGCCTACAAGCTGATGTCTTCAGCTGACCTGACACCACAGCTGGCAGGTCACCTCCAAGTAACCAGTGCCATACTGGCAGACAGACATGCTGGCCACTGACTTTCAGGAGGACTGCCAATATCTGAGCACCAAAAAGTTCTACAAGAGCTACAGATCAGCTTTCCACAAGCTCGCACTATGGATGGACCCACAGCAATGCTCTAGGCAGAGCACCTACAAGGATGCAAAGGACAGGCTGTGGGTTTGCAGGCAGAACAAGCCACTGTGAGGGCCTGGGTTTGGCTGGTTGCTGAGCAGCATTGGGATTAACATCTTTCTCACACTGTAGAACAGCTAATGTGCTCTGGGTTCTGGAGGAACTTCCCTACTGCACCTTTTTTTTGTGAGCTGCTACACACTCACAACAGCCTGAATCCCAAACTGCTGCCATTTGTAGACTTGCACTCTTAGGAAGGAAAGGTACAAATCCTGCACCAGTCTGACACCACGGCAGGCTTGCTCAGCTCTGCTGCACTCTTCACTCTGTCACATATGCCCATCTTAGCAAGACTCCTTTGCTCAGGAGCTGAAGGAGGGAGAAATTATTATATCTTTCCAGGATATATTCCTGGGTGTCAAAGCTCTGCCCAAGGCACTGTGTAACACAAAGCATCATTGAATTCTGTGGAAAGAAACTGCAGGGAGTAATTTTCCACTGCTAAGAGCAAACTCAGTGGAGAGAAGTCTTTGGTACAGGAATCACAGAATTGTTTCAGTTGAAAAAGACCTCTAAGATCAAGTTCAATGGTCAACCCAACACCACCATGCTCATTAAACCACATCCCAAAGTGCCATGTCTGCATGGTTTTTGGACACTTCCAGGGATGGTGACTCCACCATGTCCCTGGCCAGCCTGTGCCAATGCCTGACTACCATTTTGGTAAAGACATTGTTCCTAACATTGAACCTAAATCTCCCCTGGTGAAACTTGAACCTATTTCCTCTTGTGCTGTCACTTGATAATAGAGAAAATAGACTAACCCCCATCTCACTGCAATCTCCTTTCAGGTCCTAAAGAGGACAGACTAACCCCAGCTCCCTCAGCTGCTCCTCATAAGACTTGTTCTCCTGGCCCTTTACCAGCCTTCTTGCCAGCCTGTGTCCTCTCCATCGAAGCAGGGATCAGCCACCATCTGACTGCCTCACCTCCTCCATGCTCTAGGATAATACACAGGTTTGTCACAAAGCTAAACTCCCACCAGGATTTCAGAAGGACTTTGTTGTTGTTGTTGTTGTTGTTTTGGGGGGGTTGTTTTTGTTTTGTTTTGTTTGTTTTGGGTTTTTATTAAAGGTGCTAATTCATGTAACTAAACCACCCCCATGACCATTTAACGTTTAACTTTTTATACCATCCTCCTAATTTACTTTTTGTTAAGCCTTCAGGGGTTTAGCTGAGAGTGCAGATCCATTGCAGCCAGAGCTATAAAGACACAACAGTAGAAAGCAGCCCTTGCTCCAATGAATTTACAGTCTGAATAGACAAAAGGCAGGAGAAAGGCAGAATTATTCTCCAGACCCCACCAAAACAGCCAATAAACTTACCCCCATTTCCTGCTGACTTGTGCTCCAGAACGTCAGCTTTCATTAAAAAAGAGAAACAACAACAAAAGGCATTTCTGGCTTCTGTGGCTGCAAAAAGCCTCATGAAGACATGCTACATCAGGGCAATCACGTTCACCCAGCTATGCAGATCACTTCAAAAAGACACACGCAGCCTTTCAGCTCTGACAGGGCACAAATCATGACAAATTTCTGCAGCCACAGGCTTCTCCATTTCAGTGCCCTGACTTTTAGTCCGTATCTCCTTGTCTTACTCCATATTTCCCTGTCTTACTTCATCTCACCTTAACTTGTGACTTATCCTCCGGTCTTCCCACCCCTCATTTCCATCACTGTTGCAGGCAGTCAACAACTAAAAGCTTTGGTTGGCGGAGCTGATGTCAGCCTTACGTTCAGCAGCAGGAGAAGCAGAGCTAAAGCAAAAGAGTCTGAAGTAAACTGCACTGAAACCAGGACCCAGAGGAACAGGTCAATGGAAATAAGCTGAGAGAGGTTAAAAAAAAACCAACAAACTCTCCAGAATCCACAGCTAAATCCCATCCTGGAAGGACATGTCTACAAAGCACCCAGGGGCTGAGGGACAACAGATATTTGATGGGCAGGAAACAAAGCAACCTTTACTGTATCGTTTAGGTCGGTACCACAAAACACATGCATCTCCAGTGAGCATCCCCACCACGCAGAGCTCCTGTGACTTCAAAGTCACCACCTAAGCCAAAATTAGATCTCCCAGACTGAAACCAGTAGTGTATCCACTACCTTTTCCAGCAGGACACGTTGCGTGCTAGTAAACCTTCCTACACCCACACAATTATGTGTGTTGAAAGCACAGACAGGTCTTAAACCAAAAAAAACCCAAATCAAAACAACAAAAAAAAACCCAACCCAGGCCTGTCTTCCCTTCTTGTCTTGAAAGGACACAACCCATCAAGGTGATGTTGGGAACATTCCACACTTGGGAGCACACCACTGCTTCCACCACCTGCTGGCATGCTCCAGACAGATCTAGCTCTGCGAACTTCACCTCCCCTGCCAGCAGGAAATAAATCTTGTGGTTTTAGAGTTGGAGAGTGAATCCATATTCAGTTAGGAATTTATGGTGACTTTATGGATCCCACAAATGCTTCACTACCACCATTTTCTGGAAACTGTACAATTCCTGCAGTTCATTCACTGTGTTCAATTGCCTCTCTCTTTTTTTTTCCAGGGAAGCACTTCTAATTGCTTTTTTACAGATATGGCTTTCTGTAAAGAATAGAACATGGCTCATACCACATAAAATGTTACCATGGGCTTTTCAACTATATATAGCTTTTACAGCTAGTTTTAATTTCCCCAGAGAATTCATCCCAAAGGGTCAAATCTGTCCCTCGTGTAACTCCACACACCAAAGCGTATTTGACAATAATCACAGTGCTGCAGTTCAAGCTAAGTTTCTCCATAGAGCTTCCACACAAGGGCCCTTTCCTCTCAGCTGCAATGAAGTGTGCAGCAGTAAGCAAATACCTGTGCAGTCTGCACTAATTTACAGATCTCCAAACACTGTCACCAGCCCCTGGATCCCCATGGCTGTGCTTTTGGGTTTGGGTGGGTATTTTTTTCTGCTTTCAATATTGCATCAGATTGTTCCTCTCTTTCCCTGGGAAACATTTGTACACGTTTCTGCACCACAAACACTGCAAAGCCAGTATCAATTTTCTTCCCTTGTATTAGCCCCTCTGGTACCTTTACATTAACCCAGAATGAATCATTGGCCTCCCAGTCATTTCTTGCTACACAGAGTTTTGAGAAATGGTATCACTCACATTTCAGAGAAGGCTTAGCTGCTGCAGATGAGTTCCTCAACTGCCAAATAGTTGGTGCGATGGCTCACGCTTCCTCTGCACACGTATCCATCCAGACAGCCCCTGGCAATTCAGGCTCTGCTTCTCCCAGCTCTACATCCAGTGCTGGCAAAGAGACTCCAGTGCAGCTGGTGCAGAACACAGAAGGAATGGCGAGGTGAGTCCAGTCCTCCCACCAGCACTGTTTCTTTCCACCAGACAGGGTCAGCTTGCACTGTCACTTTTCACTGCCAACTCCATGTCTTTTTCTCTCCAAGTTGCTCATCTTTTTCGTTGACTGACTCTGTCACCCTGTACAGAAAGAGGAACATTTACCCTGTAAGCTCCTCATTGACAAAGCTCCCAGCTCCATCAAAACAAAGACAGACACAGCACACACAAGCTGAGCAAACTCTGAGTGAGCTAACCACAAAAAAGGAGCCCAAAAGTGTCCGTATTAGACCAGTGAAAAGTGAGTTGGGGTTTAGATTGTAGCAGACTCAGATGAGAGTGGCATTAGCCCAATGTAAAACCCAAAGCTCAATGTGTCCTTCATTGTAGTGGAAGACATATCTGTGACTTCAGGATAGAATAGTTTGAGACAGAAGGGACTTTAAAGATCATCTAGTTCCAATCCATGGGCAGGAACAGCTCCTAGTAGACCAGGTTTCTCAAAGTCTTGTTCAGTCTGGTCTTAAACACTTCCAGGAGCAAGGAGACCACAGCTTCTCTCATCAAACTGTTCCAGTGTCTCACGCCCTCATAGTAAAGAACTTGTTCCTGATGTCCAATCCAAATCTACCCTGTCTAGTTTAAAACCATTGCCCCTTGTCCTATCACCATATGCCCTTATAAAAAGTCCCTAAGCAGCTTTCATTGAGGCCTTCCTCCAGGCCTCCTTCAGGTCCTGGGAGGCTGCTACAAAGCCTTCTGCAGGCTGAACAGACCCAGCTCCTGCAGCCCGTCCTCACAGGAGAGGTGCTTCAGGTGCAACTTTGTGGCCCTCCTCTAGGCTACCTCCAACAGATCCACATCATTCTTCTGTTGGAGGCTTTGGAGCTGAAGTCCTGCTCGGTTTCCTCCTGCCTGGCCAGCAGAAAATGCTGCACTTCTCACAGAGGACCCAGGGCAAGCAAAAATACTTGACAGTAAAGGCAATATTTGTTATCATCATCTGCACTACCACCAGACAGCTGTAGAAAGACCCATGCTGAATTTGTCAACTTCAGCATCTCTGTGAACATCACCCTCAGAACCACAGAAACATCCAGGTTGGAAAAGCTCCTCAGGATCACCAAATCCAACCAATATCCCTACACTATGAGCTGCACCCTAAACCACATCACCAAGCACCACATCCAAACCACCTTTGAATACATCCAGGAATGGTGGCTACCACCTCCCTGGGTAGCCCATTCCCACGCCTGATCACTCTTGCTATGAAATGAAGTTTCCTAATGTCCAGTCTAAACCTACCCAGTTGCAGCTTGAGGCCATTCCCTCTTGTTCTATCTCTAATTACCTACGAGAAGAGACCAGCACCAACCTCTCCACAACCTCCCTTCAGGTAGCTGTAGACAGTGATGAGATCTGCCCTCACCCTCCTCTTTTTCAAACTAACCATCTGCAGCTCCCTCAGTTGCTCCTCCTAAGAGTTATTCTCCAGGCCCTTCCCCAGCTTCCTTGTCCTCTTCTGCACTGGCTCCAGCACCTCCACATCCCTCTTGTATTGAGGTGCCCAAAACCAAACACAACACTCGAGATGTGGCCTCACCAGAGCTGAGTCCAAGGGGACAACCACCTCCCTGCTCCTGCTGGACACAGCATTTCTAATACAAGCCAGGATGCCATTGGCTTTCTTTGCCACCTGGGCACACTGCTTGCTCCAAGGTGCCTTTTCACAGAATCACAGAATGGTTTAGGTTGGAATGGACCTCAAGGATCATCCAGTTCCAACCCCCTGCCATAGGCAGGGACACCTCCCACTAGGACAGGTCACTCAAGCCCTCATCCAACCTGGCCTGGAACACCTCTAGGGAAGGAGCATCCACAACCTCAGCCTTTTCCTCTTGCTAAGGTAGTAGTAGCAACAACAGAGAGAGACACCAAATACCCCCCAAAAGCTCAAGGGTGTCTAAATGCTGTGCTTCTGTGTGCCAGAACAAAACTGAAAGGAAATTAAAGTGATTACTTAAGGAGCAAGGAAAACAGCAAAAAGGAAAGAATTCATTTAAACAACATAGTAGACCCTAGTAGAGAAAAAAAAAAAAGACTTTATTTTGTTGTTGTTTAAATCCATCTTCTTGGCCAGAAACCTCCTTATTTGATCAGCATCACTCACTCTGCTCTCAGAAGCGTTGTTATGTCCATTTAACTCATGAGAAACCGGGGTATAAGAGAAGTTGTTTTGGAAAGGCCATGCAAGGTTTGTATGGCACAGCAAGGATAAAATATTTAGGGCACTAAAGACCCAGGTCTTTCTTCCTTCAGGCACTGGCGGGCCAAGATATTGACTTCTACAGCAAATCAGTCTTGACAACTACAGTAAATCTGTCTGACAACAAGGGTATTAGGAGCAGCCCACTACAGAACATGATGTAAATCTGTCCCTTGCAGTTTTGAAGAGAAGGTGTAGATTTAGCTATTAAACCCATCAAAATCTCCCATTACAAACCCCCAGACCTCATGAAACACATCTGCTCCTCTCAGGGCCTGACTTTTCAGATAGCTTCCTGAAAACTCTGATTTGAGTTAATAACATTTAAAGTCAGGAAAACACAAGACTGAGATTCAAGAAATGCACTTTTGGGCCATGGCTTTGACATGAATTTTTGTTGTTGTTTTTGGCCAGCCAAGCCCCCTTGCCTGCCAGGTTGGAATAGCTGCTGTCTTGTCTCCTTAGCTGCTACGTTCTTCATGGAAAGGGTCATCACTACAGGAACACAGCACACTGCGGCTCGAGCCCCAGACAAGATCTGGAAGTCGGGTCACTCAAAATACAGCTTCAAATGACATCAGATCTGTTTTGACATCCTGTGCAATTCCAGTATTAGTTAAGGTTTGATTTGGAGCTTTTATTTTTCTGGGGAGGAGGGGGAATTCTGGCTGGAATCTCATGGAAAACGCCTGAGGGCTCCCCGCACGAGAAAAAAAGTACATCAAATCAAATCAAACCATTCAGTCCAGCATGTGGTGCTACGACCCCCCTCAAAAACCACACTGCTGGTGCCTGGCTGGCTGTCCCCGAGCCTGGCTGTCCCCAAGCCCTCCTGGCCTGCTCACAGCAAGGGGCAGCACATTTCCAGGGGGTGGTTTGAAAGCCAAGCGAGCGTGTCTCGAACCGAGCACCCCGCGAGTGCTCTGGAGCCAGCCCGAGCATCTCGCTGCTAACAGACTGTGCACAGCTCCCAGCCAAATCCATCTGAACACATTTCTTGTGGCCTGTTATTTATGAGGGGAAAATATCCCCTAGCCTCCGGGGCTGAAGTGAGCCCGAACTTTCCCTGCTAATCCCAACTGCCTACGATTAACAGCCCCGTTTATAGGAGGCTCCTCTGCCTTATAGACCCCCAGCACCCCACATTTCCATCCTGCAGGGCTCCGTGGCAGGGGAAGACACAGAGCACTCAATTACTGGCATTTCAATGTGCCTTTTGCAGCACACTCCTACACTTGGGGTAATCTAATTACACAGGGCAGAAACCTCACCCAACCATATATTTTCCTTAGACCCTGTTGCCACCAGCTACTTTTACTCCTCATTGAAACAGAGTCCCCCCTCTTCTGTATTTCCTTCTCCTTTCTTTGGGGCTTTTTTTTTTTGTCCTTTTTTAGTTCTATTTTTTTCTTTCCACATCATTAAAAATTTATTATTTCGACTGATGATGACATCATCTGGAAAAGGACCCAGGCTGTGGTCATCAGGGCCTTTTTCTGCATTACAGAGATGCAGTTTCTTCTCTCTCCCTTGCAGATCATTAATTTTTAAACTAGAGCTTTGCTTTAAATACATACAGCTCCTTTGGCTTGCAGCTGATGAGTCAGAGGAGCTGTCTTTCAACCAGGTCAGGTGTCCCCCCACCACTCCAATGCCATGCTTCCTGCCCAAACCAGCAGGCACACTCCCTGATGAAGCTCTGGGTGCAAGGCTCAGCAAAGAACAGGAAGCATGGAAGCATCCTCTCTGTGAATAAACAACCAGTTGCATCTGCAGGCTGAGCAGCTCTGCTCCTGAAATGGCCTGGTGAGTACAGGCCTGGTCCTGCAGGTGTTCCTCAAAGGTAGGATCTCATCGACTTTGCCTGCAGATATTTTGTTTGAGGGAAGTCTCTCATAACAAGGCTCTTCCACAAGGAAAGTGAGCAGGTTTCAGCCCAGAGTGGGCCCATTTCACCATAGCACATCGTGTTTTTATGGTGATTCTCCCACAGATCTTCACAGCACTTTGCTGAGAGCCTCTCCCTTGTAGAAAATCCATGCCTCTGTATTTTCTGTAGCATTACACAAGGGCTTGACAAAGCAAATGCTAATTATGGTATTCACTGCTAGCATCCTAGAGACCCAAAGGATCACCTTTCTACCAGGTGGAGTGGGCAGATGTGTGTGGACCCTTGTCTGCAGGGCTGACAGCACAAGAACCTGCAGCTGAGGCAGCACAGAAAGCCCTCCAAGAGATGTCTGTGTTGTCACATGCCAGTGGGATCCAGGATGGAGCAGACAGAGCCTGGAAATGAAAACACTGCAGAGCTCTGTATGCCTGTAGCATCTTTGCTTGCAGAGAGACTCCTCCATCCCCACAGAACCTACCATCCAGCTCTCACCTTGTTGGGAGCAGGAGGTCTGGGTGGCACAACTCTGCATTCATCCACTTAAACTTTAATCCAGTCCTAAGTCTACAGGCAGTGGTTGCTAACTGCCTTATGTGAGGTGCAACCATGATTTTCCTCAGCTACATCCATTTCTTCATCCTTTTGTACATGCAAATCCCTGCAAGCCTTTCTCTGTTGAAGGCAGTATTTTGCTGCTTGCAAGTCCCTTCAGACAGAGCAGATTTTATCACTCCCATGCACATCTGGATATTCCCAGAAGCACGTGGGATGGGGATGGATGTGCAGCTGCCTTGGAAACACTTTAACGTGACAGAGCAATTTAGGAGGAAGAGATGAGGTATATCTTATCTGAATGAGGCTTGCAGGGCACATTCAGAGAATGGAGGTGTAAACACCACTTACTTTCAGATACCTATTTGAGCCTACATTAGGAGTCTAATCTCTCTAGACTTCTTATGTACTTAGTGAAGGGAAGAAACATACTTCCAGAGGGCTAGTGAGAAAAGAAACTTAATTTAGATGCACTCTCCCTTCATTGACTCAATGGAGAAAAAAAGTGATGGAATAGCCTCCTAAATAAGGTGTTATAAATAGCTGCAATCAACACATAGAATAGACTGCCTCGAGTAAGTGTCTGACCAGGGCAAGGTGTTGCTCATCCAGCACACAGAATGCTGCCACAGATTCTTTAATGAGTGTAAGTGGCTTCAGCTTTGGTTTTCAGTTTACTCCAAGCACAACACCAGTCTTCAAACTGCTGGGGCACGAGTTCAGGACAGGTCCATGAAGAACAGTGCTCCTCATTCAATCGTGTCCAGCTATTACTTTGTTTAGTGCCTTGTTTTTCACTGAATTTTCCATATCCTAGAAGAGGCCCAGCCCTTAGCTTATGAGCACTCAGAAGCCATGAAACCCTAGCATGCTATACACAGATTCAGAACTAAGAATCTGATAGTCCTTTATGATGTTATTATGGTGTTAGTATTCTGTTCTTTTCCATAACTGCCTAGTAGATAGGGAAGGCTGTCAAAGTACTTCTGCAGGCAAAGTCATACATAGCTTCTGAGAAGAACATGAGGAGGTCAGAAGTAGGAACTGGCTGTTACACAGACACGTGCTGTAATCTTTTCTTGGACTCAGTGATCCAACAACACACTTCAACAAAACCTGTCAGAACAATGCACCATGCCTTCCTCACACTCAGCATCAACACTTTTCCCTACAGCTCCTCAACCTGATTGCTTGCAGGTCCTGAGCCCTCTTCCACACCCTCCAAGCTTCCAAGGGATGATCTACAGAGCACTCAATAACCCTTCCTTTTTGGCTGAAATAAACAGAACAGATGGGAGATGGAGATGAAACAAAGAGCCAAAGCAGACAGCACAGTCAAATACATTTTGCTGCACTTAAGAGTTATAAATGCAAGAAGAATTCCCCAAATACAATTTCTGCAGGCAATGGCAAGGGCAGAGAAGGGAGAGCAAAATGCTGTACGGTCACAAAAGGAAAGGAGTCGCTTACAAGACAATCTCTGGGTGCAAGCAGGCTCCAGACTATGGAATTTTCTCAAGGAAAAAAATACTATTATCTCTAGTTCAAATCACAGGAGGGAATCTCTTTCAAAGCTCATTGCTTTATCTACACCTCCTGGCACTGATTCTTCTACAGTCACGCTTCAAACCCTGAGTTGCCCTTTCCTAGACCTCCTCCTCTACAAAAGACACCTGCCCCTCTGCCACCTCTACTCTGCACTCGCCAAGGGCTTCCTCTTCGGAACCTGACTCTCACCCTGCATGGAAACCTTCCCATTATCTGCCATGAGCCTGTGAATAGGGCTCTAAGTGTGCTGCTGGAGGAGAGGAAGGTTTTATATGCAGGAAAAAAAAAAAGAAGTTAAAATGAATTAGATTATGGCCATATTAATTCAGGGCACCCACCCAATCCTTTCATTAGCCTGATTCTCCTGCTATGGTAGCAATCTATAAATGTTATAAGCTTTAAATGCTCCATGTACTTCAAGCTTTATAGGAGACTACTGCTATTAATGGTTACACAAGTTGGGAGGAAAGGGGGATGCTAGGCAGGGTTATATATGAGCCTGTCAAGACCATGAATACACAATCTTATGCTAAACATTCCCAGAACTTGGGATGAGACTTCCAGATAGTTCACATCTACCAAGGTGACATCTAAGACTGCATTTCCAAGAGGGCCAGGTCCTACCAGCAGCATGTGAAGCCTTCCACCTTTCTGGCCATGCATTGCCTCGAAGGAAGATGTTACATGACTGTCACCAGGTCTGAAACACTGAGCAATTCAGCCTCTTTGCCCTGCAGCCCAGACAACCACAAGCATGTGGTTAGCAAAGGAGTTCCTTGAACTTCTGAACTCTACTTTTTTCTCTTAGGTGGGGAATTAAGTGGACTTAGTCACACAGAGCTTCAGTCAGGGGTCTTTGAAGATGAGGAGCTGGCAGTGATCACACTTGCTGTGTACGTGTGGGGAGGCATTTTTTTTCTCTTAGCCATGAATACCACGTTCAGCTTCTCAATGGGGGAAAAAAAAGCCAGGGATGAGGGCAGCAGCCTTCCTATAGCAGTGAAATCACTTCTTCCTAATCACCTCTGGAGCCTCAGCAGCAAGAGACCATCAGGTCACAACCTAATACCTTTTCCAGTCACAGATTTCCAGATACCTGCAGTAACACCTCTGACCTCAGTTTACTGGAGCTGGGCTTTTTTTGGTTCATTTTCCTCAGAACAGGTTTATGGAAGAAGAGACTCTCTATAGGCAATACCCTGAGTTTCTAGAGCTTTATCTCAGCCACTGGCTGACCACCACATTCCGTATTTACATCTATAGTGAGTACAGTCATTCTAAAAGTCAAGTCTCCATTAACTTTTATGTAACTGAGGACGAGATGGAAGCACACAGGCATCAAACCTAATCTCAGCATGCTTTCCAGGAACAAAATCATGCTGCTTTGTGTCCTTCCATGGAGAGATTGGGGCAAAAATTAATCAGTGATAGCTCAGCCTCCTATTCATACATGAAGAGTGTGTCTCTAAACCAATGTTTTCCTCTCTTCACCAAGGGCTGCCTTACCAACAGATGCCTATTCTCAACCTGCCACTTGAACAACAGTCTCAAAACCAGTTTTGGGATAGGAGATGTTTTGTAAGTAAAAGACACAACAGCAATAAGGGAAAAAAAACAACACCCAGAAGCACTTGCTCCCAGTAATAGCTATTTTCCTTTCCTCTTAAAGCAACACAATGAAGCAATTACCACCCCCTGGACTTCGCTGGGCTGCCTCAGCCAAAGCAATTGGCCAGGCGGCTGGGAGGGGGCTGGTGGTGTGGCACAAGAAAAAGAAACAACTCCTACCAGATATGATTCACTAACAACAAAAACATCCCCATGGTACCTCTTACTTTTCATAGGATGAGCACAGGTTTTCCACCAGCAGGGTTTTCCGATCTGAGGAATCTGTCTGTAATGGGCTTGATGACATAGGTGTTGGTATGAAAATAGGAAGGACCTCAAAGGTTACAGCTAAGCTGGGAGTCTCCGTGTACCTGAACCTTTGCAGATCCTCAGGAAACTCCTTGTGGTCTCAGGAGGATAAACCATCTGGGAAACCCTTTAATTTACTTGAGAAGGGAGAACACATTTCAGGGGTAATTATCTCTCTGGAATGAAGGGAGACTATATGAAGAAACATAGAAAGGTCCCTGTGCCTTGCACAAACACATCTACTGCTGGACACACAGCACGGGAACCATCAGGTTAGAGCAAGGAGCATGGTATAAATCTCCAGTAAAGAACATCATGTAAATCTGTTCTGTCTCTGGGCATCAAACGATGTGACTCATCAGACCCACTTTACACATACATATGCTAAACCATGGCTTCAGCTCCGCTGGCCTTTGGCACACAGCTTTGCTATGAGTGTGCCTGTAAATCTGTATTTGTTTTAAAAGCATTAAAGGCAGATTTGGCAGTAGCTTCCACATTTAGCTTGCTTGGCACTTTCTGTTAAAAAAGGATTCTTTAAGTCCTTTTTTGGTTTTAAACTTAAAAAAAAAAATGATGAGACACCCTCTATAAAATGAAATTGAAGGAAAGGCAGGTGGGAGAGAAATACTATTACCATTCATTTCCATGTCAGTGGGCACTAATAGTTCAATGTTTGGCATTATAACACACGAGCTTTTGGAATTGTCTCATAGAAGTGAAACTTTGATGAGACAGAGCTGAGCTGAGAAGTGTCTGAGATTTCTGTTTGTCATCCTGTGGAAGTTCTCCTAACAGCCAGGTTGTTGTACCTCAGCAGGAAGTCTGATGCAGCCCCACTGAACAGAGTCATGGCTTGTGTTGGTCTGACAAATGATTCAATTGTTGTATCATGTATTTGAAGCACTGTTTCAATATGAGGTTCGATGTTTTCACAACCTTGACTCATGTAGGCTACTCGCAGCTCCCAGTGAGTTCAGAGATGTGAGTGGTTGGTATACTGTGGAGCCAGACCTTTGCCAGCCCTTAAGCAGCAGGCAGCATTCCTCTCCACAACTAAGCAGAGCATTTATTTTACCCCACAGCAAGTGGAAGTATTCAGGCACTGGAACAGGCTGCCCAGGGAGGTGGTGGTGTCACCATCACTGGAGATGCTTAACAAACATGTGGACATGACATGGCACCCTGGGACATGGTTTAATCATAGAATCAACCAGGTTAGAAGAGACCTCCAAGCTCATCCAGTCCAACCTATCACCCACCCCTATCCAGTCATCCAGACCATGACATTAAGTGCCCCATCCAGTCTTTTCCTGAACACCTCCAGGGATGGTGACTCCACCACCTCCCTGGGCAGACTCCATCACTCTCTCTGTAAAGAACTTCCTCCTAACTCATGACTCTAATGGCCATGGTGGTCTTATGTTGAAGGCTGGACACAATGATCTTAAAGCTCTCTCTTCTCTCCCAAGCAAAACAATTCCATGGTAAGTGTGATATTACCATAGCAAGTGGACGTATCCCTGCCCACGGCTGGGAGATTTGACTTGATGATCTCTAAGGTCCCTTCTAACCTAAGCCATTCTATGATTTTATGATCATTGTACAACCAAAATATGCTTTGGCTGAAAAAAACTCAACACCTATGAAACTAAGATACAAAATGTTGATATTGTCTGAGTTGTTGTTTTTTTCCCCTCTGGAATAGATAACATCAAAAAGCATAAATAATAATTTAGCTGCCCTTTCAAATTAATGTATTTGCTGTAAGATAAAGGTCTACTAATGTCAGATTACTAATAATGGATAAGACCAGACCTGGACAGAATAATTCCTAGAAGAAAAACAATCCCCATGGCATGGACAGGAACAGTGCATGCTGTCTAAAAAAAAAACTGGCAGGAAAATTCATTAATCTGCTACAAGAAAATACCTTTTAGATACTTTTATCTCATAGAAATAAGGAAATGTAAAGAAATATGCTAACCCATAACATTTCAAACTGAAACAATGCCATGGCATGTCAGCATTTATTTCCTATCCCATCTGAAATTGCTTATTAACTTTGTATAGTGAGAAGTGGGAAAGCAGAGGAAATGGGAAAATGTTTTCATAGATTTTTTTCTTTTCCCTTTCTCCAAATTTCATAATTATGATGGCATTTAGAAGAAGGAGAAATTGCTATCCCCTCGATCCATCAATTATACATCAGTCACTGCAGCCTAAACGGGACATTAAACTTCCAAGTTTGACATATTCCACTCCAAAACAGGCATAAAAGACTGCAAGATTCTCATGCAAATTACTGTGTACAGCTTTTCTACACTTCAAGCTGCAAATGATAGCTTAGATGAGCAGCAGGCTCACACCAGCATGTCACAAGCACTTAAGAGCACACCACCTGCCAGTGGCACACTGAAACACAGCAAGATGTTTGAGACAGTTGGGGCTGTTCAGCCTGGAGAAGGCTCTGGGGAAACCTTAGAGCAGCCTTCCAGTAGTTGAAGGAGATGATAGGAGAGCTGGAGAGGGATTTTTGAGAGAGGCAGGGAGTGCCAGGGTGAGGGGTGATGGCTTCAAACTGGAAGAAACTAGGAAGAAATTCTTACAATCTCAGAATGGTTTAGGTTGGAAGGGACCTCAAGGATCATCCAATTCCAAGCCCCTGCCATAGGCAAGGATACCTCCCACTAGGACAGGTAACTCAAGGCCTCATCCAGCCTGGCCTTGAACACCTCCAGGGAGAGAGCATCCACAACTTCTCTGGGCAACCTGTGCCAGTGTCTCACCACCCTCACTGCAAAGAACTTCTTCCTAACATCCAGTTTAAATCTCCTCTCTGCCAGTTTAAACCCATTCCTCCTCATCCTGTCATTACAAGACCTTGTCAAGAGTCCCTCCCCAGCCCTCCTGTAGGCCCCCTTCAGATAGTGGAAAGCCACTCCAAGATCTCCTTGAAGTCTTCTCCAGGCTGCCCAGTTCTTGCAGGCTGTCCTCACAGGAGAGGTGCTTCAGCCCTCTGAGCATCTTTGTGGCCTGCTCTGGACTCACACATCATGAGGGTGGTGAGGCACTGGAAAAGGTTGCCCAGAGAGGCTGTAGTCTCCAACCCTGGCAGTGTTCAAGGTCAGGTTTGATGGGCCCTAAGCAATCTGGTTTAGTAGGAGGTGTCCCTGCTCATGGCAAGGGGGAAGAACTAGGTGATCTTAAGGCCCTTTCCAGCCCAAACCATTATTTAGTTCAAGAGGAACTGAAGGGGAACTTTAATTCAAGAAGTTCCCCTTAGAACAAGGGGACACAGTCTCAAGTTGTGCCAAGGGAGGTCTAGGCTGGATGCTAAGAGGAAGTTGTTGGCAGAGAGAGTGATTGGCATTGGAATGGGCTGCCCAGGGAGGTGGTGGAGTCACCATCCCTGGAGGTATTGAAGCAAAGCCTGGATGAGGCACTTAGTGCCATGGCCTTGTTGACTGGACAGGGCTGGGTGCTAGGTTGGACTGGACGATCTTGGAGGTCTCTTCCAACCTGGTTGATTCATGATTCTATGATTCAGAGCACTGGAGCAGGCTGCCCAGAGAGCTTGTGGAGTCTCCTGGAGATTTTAAAAACCCACCTGGACATGTTCCTGGGCAACCTGCCCTAGGTGAACCTGCTTTGGCAGAAGGATTGGATTTGGGGTTCTCCACAGACCCCTTCCAACCTCTACCATTCTGTGCCCGTGTGATGAACAAGCGGCAGTGCCTTAGGAGATCTGCTGATTCATTGATGCTTATGCTTTCACTTCAATAGCAAATATCTGTTTTGGTCTCAAATAAACACATGCAACTAAAGCCACCCTTTATGTCAGTAAATTATGGTTTGTGTACTTCGTTTTCATGCCAATGGGAAAGATGTTGTAAGAAAAGTAGTTCGAGGATGGTCAAAGAGAATTGCAATGAATCTGCCAGAAAGAGTTATGGTAAATATTATTATTATGATTATTAATGATTTGTAAAGAGCTGTAAATCTCCATGACAGTAATTATGATGCTTTGTATATATAAATTTGGCATTCTGCATACACAAGCACTTGGGCTTGAACTCTTCCTAGATCATTAGGAAATTAGAGGTCATCTCATCGGTCACTTGAAAAGTAATTTCCTGCAGATTTTCAGGCAATTCTCAGATTTACCCTGACTGTAAAAAGGTACTAATGATGTCTCCCCAGGCAAACAAGCTTTACAGACTGCCTTTGATTAACAGCCTTTACAGTACAGTGACCCAGGGCTGCAGAAAGCACACTGAGTCTGGAACCCCTTCTGGGTCAGCCACAAGGGAAAAGAGGGTGGGTATGGCCTGCTGGAGACGAGGAGGTGGCAGGCTGAGGGCCCATGTTCTACAGATGGTGGTTGAGCTTCCAAAGATAAACTGAACTGGTGAAGGCACTAATCTTCAGGGGCCTCCTCTAGGCTATGTGTCACTCAATGTATTGAGAAAGACAGTAGGATTGCAATGATCTGCTGTTCTCCTGCTAACCTACTCTGTGCAGAGGAAACCCTCCAAGAGAGAGGTCTGCTTCTTCCCAAGCACCCTTCTCAAAACTCAGCTTCAGGTCTTTGGAAATCCATGACTGCAGGAAGGGGATTCCCACAAACCATGACTTGCTGTTAAAAGAGGGAGGCAGCTACCCATCTCCTCTTGCAGGGAATCAATAACCTCTCTGCTGGCAGCAGTTCAGCTGCGCTTGGTGCTCTGCCCTCTTCTACAGTAGATTCCTCCTCTGGTGATAAGCAAAAAGGACATTACAAGGCAATTCCATTGAAGATTAAACCCAAGTGTCCTCTGCTCAGCTACATAAGCAGTTTCTGCAGTCTAAATGCCAGACAGCAGCAATTCCCCTACTCCATCTCTCCTACTAAAACGCCCTTGGCTGACTTTCACCCCAGCCAAAGAGCCACTCCCTGCACTTGCAGGAGCACCCAGGAGAGCAGCTGGGGATGTGCAGGGAACACACAGTTTGCAGACACACAAGCCAGTGGAGCTCCTGTCAAGGGAAGCAAATGGCTGGTTCCACTGCTGGCAATGGCTGGGAAGCAAAGCAGAGATGCTGCTGTTGAGTCTGGCTGCAGAGTGCTGGCTCAAGGAGTGCCCGAGCACGCCGGGCTCTGACATGACATTATTGCTCTATTAAAAACAACGATAAAGTAAAAAGGAAAACTATTGGGAGCAGTTTATCCACTCCATCACAACTGAGTTCAATAGCCTTATGATTCCAAGCTTTGGAGTGATGGGTTTATGAGAACATCAAAAGCAATGAGCCTGACCAACCCTCCTGGATACAAAACCACTTCTACAAGGAGCCGCAAGTGGCTGCAGGCAGCATCCATTGGGAGCTTCCCAAAAGAGAACCCTTCCTGAATTATGAGCGGGCCCACACACGCACACACTCAACTTCACAGTCCATTGCTTTCCCAGGAGTGGAGTCTGTGCTGTCTGCACCAAGGCAATATATCTCTTTATGGCCTGCCAGTGACTTTACAGAGAGATAAACAAAGCTTTTAAATCAAAAGGAGAAGGAGCAGAAGAAAAAGTTTGGCACCCCAGAATACACGCCGCTATTTATTCTTTAACCCTTCATAACAAGGAATTTCTTACCCAGTATCTGCCAGCTGAAGACCATGAGAGAAATGGGAAACCCAAGGGTGGAAATAAAAAGGAGTCCTCTAAACTTTAACATTCATGGCAAAATCTTTGTTCAGTGTGGAGATGGCCTGGACCCATTTACAACAGTCTGAGAAATGGATGTGGCACTGAATTGAGCTGTGGAATAAGTAGTCTTAAAGTAGAACAGTTTGAATTTGCTGTCAACCAAAGACGTGGATTTAAGACTCTTTTTGACTCACCTATATTGACTGCAAATTTTGGGGAGCAAGGAGAAGCACTGACTTCATATGCACAGTATTGAGAATGGGATTGTCAACAAGATCAGAATCCTCAGAGGTTCTGTGGTGTCAATCTGTGTGAGGTTCTGTGATGCAACTGGAGAAAATGAAGCTGAGGGGAGACCTTCTTGCCCTCTACAACTACCTAAAAGGAGGTTGGAATGAGGTGGGGGTTGATCTTTTCTCCCGAGTAGCAAGCAATAGGACAAGTGAAAATGGCCTCAAGTTGCACCAGGAGAGGTTTAGTTTGGGTATTGGGAAAATATTTCTTTCCTGCAGGAGTGGTCAGGCATTGGAACAGGCTGCCCAGGGAGGTGGTGCAGTCACCATCCCTGGAGGTGTTAAAAAATCTTGCAGACATGGCACTTTTGGGATGGGGTTTAGTGGATATGGTGGTGCTGGGCTGACAGATGAACTTGTGCTTAGAGGTCTTTTCCAACCTTAATGAGTCTATGAAATAACACCAAAACAATACCAAATCATCACATCCTGTCTTGAGCTGCTTCTCAACTGTGGAGCCATTTGGACAGGCCAGAGTAAGACAGGGTTGTAGCTCCATCAGTGACTGCATTTAACCATTTTAGAACTGATTAGAAAGTTGAAATTTTTAAAGGAGTGAAAACCCAGAGCTACTACAAGCCAGAAAACATCAGGAGGACCCAAAGTATTCCAGTGCCTCACTGCTTTTAAAGTTCCATCATTTCCCTTCCCCACAACCTGTTTCATGGATCTAGGACATGGGTTTTATATTTGGTGCTGGAAGAATGTCTGCATCCATTAAACAACATTCCTCCCTCATCATACAGAACCTGAAAACTCCTTCACCTTTTCACTGAAAGTGAATATGCTTGAGGTTTCCCTTTATTCCCTCCTAAACTTCTGTCTGCAACAACAAAACCTGCACTCATATCCCAAGAGGAACTAGACCAAATATTGCTCAGCAGCTACTGCTGTACAAAAGTGAAAAGCTTGTGGGGATAGATTTCACAGCACCAGGTCATTCAACTTCAGCCAGAAGAAGTGTGAGGGCTTAGAAGTACCCATGTAAGCCAGGATCTGCTCTTTTCATACCTATCAGACCAAGCCAGAGTCTTTCAGATGTGTGTACAAACTGAAAAGCCACCAACTTGAACACGCAGAAAGGTTAACTGTGTGAACATGTCTGTCCATGGCTGCTCATCTGCAGCTCCCTCTTTGCAGCCAAGGAGTCTTCTATTCACCAGACAATGTTTCCTAGAACAGCAGGCTCTTTCACTGCAATTCTAGCCCACACAAACCAATCTCACATCCACCTTCCCAAATCCCAGTCCAAGCCATGCTGCTGTAATAAAAGGTTTGCTCAAGGTCAAGTTCCTGCATAAGATGATTTGCAAAATTGAGAACTAGAATGGGAATGAAACTGCAAATCCTTTCCCACTGGCTTGGATGCTCAGAGCTTTCTCTCACTCCAACTGCACAGCAGCTGAACCTCACCAGCTTCAGTAGGACTATTCCTGATAATTCCTATGTAAAAGTCAGAGGCCAGAAACCCAAACTCATTCCAAAGCAAAACAGACTCGCTGTTCTGTCCAGGACCACAGATCTCACTAGAGCCCTCCCAGCACCTCAGTACAAAAAAGCTGCTTTTCAGCATTTCTAGCTGCTTTCACTACTTTTTTTTCCACCCAAAACTCAGAGTGCAGAAAAGCAGCTCCAGACTCTCCTGATTTTTCTTTAATTATTATTTCTAGCATTTTGGGGTGGTGCATTTTTCTGTTGCTGGGGTTTTTTTTTTCCTCTTCTCTATGATCACAGCTGAGCGCTCTACTGGCCCAGAGGGAGTAGAGAGCAATAACTTTAAATGGCCTCGTAGAAGCAGCCATGGCTTCAAGCCAGCACTAATTTCCAATCTTGTTATGATGAAGAAAGAGGGTGAAGGAAAAAAAGAGGAGAGGGGAAAAAGAAAAAAGAAAAGGAAAAGAAGAATGGGAACCAGAAAAAAAAACCCAGAAATAACCTTTAATGTCAGTGAGAACTAGAAAGTCCTGTTGGTGGTTTTAGTGACAGGTTTAAGTTTCTACTAAAAAAAAAAAAGCAGCAGCAGCAGCAGAAGAATTTGGAATCTCTGTTTAAAATGAGAGTGAATATTTTTCCTTAGACACAGAACATCCTTGTGACATTCAGGTCTTTGCGTACTGCAGGCAGGATGGAATTTTACTGACCAAATAAAGCATCGTCACTACTTGAGTACAGCAAACATTTGTAAAAACATATTAAACATGTCATAAATTAACTGAATTTGGGAGTCTGTAAACACTCACTTGAACTTACAGTTCTTTGATTTCACCAGCATATCCAGATATCTGGATATCCAGAAGATCCCAAATCCAGCCCTTGACCTGCTATGGTGTTGGCTTTTTAACTCATTTTGCATTTGCTAAACTCCTCCAGGCCTGTTTAGTCAACTCACCATCCCCTTCCCTCATAGTGGGTGAAAATGAAGAGCACAGGGGAAGAGGCAGCAATCTGCAACCCCTTCCCAAAACCTTTCCCTTCCCAGACTCAGGTTTTTACCACTATTGAGGAAAAAAATACAGTCAAGACCAAGTAAATCACACAAGGAGCAGACACAAATAAGAGCAAAACTCCAAGAGGAATTCAGCAAGGAAGTATGGAGTTACCCACACAGATATTTGACCATGAAAACAGAGGTACTCTTACAGAGAGCACTGTGACCACAAGCCTGTGAGAGCCAAGGCAGCAGCGATGTGCTCAGCTTTAACCCCACTGAAGGGAAAGTGAGGCTGGAGCAAAAGATGGGGACTGGCAAGGAGAGGCAGCACCATTGCCTTATAAGTTGGTCTCCATTACAGCTTGGTCACACTGAGCTCCTCAGGTGAGGATGGTTGCACTGTGCAGTAACACCTCACTGGCAAAAGCTGACAGGACTAAAACATGTTGGAAGTCTTCTAATAGGCACATTCAGCCCTTCTACCCAACAGCACAGAATGACAGGATTGTTTTACCTGGGACCTCTAAGATCATCAAATCTGCCTGTTGACCACACCACCATGACCACTAAACCATGTCCCAAAGTGCCATGCCTACACATTCTTTAAACAGCTCCAAGGATGGTGATTCCACCACCTCCCTGCCCAGAAGGATTCAGCTTGCAGCCCTGCTTGCCCTACAATCAGGACTTCTGTGAATGAGCAAAAGACAGGGCTGAAGCAAAACAAGAGCTAGAGTTCAGCACAGTACTACAAACACAACACAGAGTTAAAGCTAAACTGAGGAGGTCTGGCAGGTAATCCAGACAGAGTCCAAAGGGAGTTACATAAAGAAGCATAATATGCCCAAAGGTGCAAGGAAATGCAGAGTACAAAAATTAACAACTCATTCTATAACATCAAGTCAAGGACAAGGGAAAGAAGTCCCCTGTCCTTGCACTTTGGTTTCTTTCTGTCCTGCATTCAGGCTTTCCAATGTCACTACAGAGACTGACCAAAAATGTCTTTTTGAGCTCATGTATCCTGCATCCCCCTGGAAAAGGCAGCAAGCCACATTGTCTCCTTTTAATCCCAGTAATTAGACTTCAAGGCAGCCAGGCATTTTATTGCCTGAGGTGATGCAAAGCTGAATCTAGAGTCCTAAACCAGGGCCACTAGATCCAAATGTTAACTGCAGATGAAACCAGCACTGTTTGGTACCCCAAAGGCTGCCACGAGAGCCAAGGAAACTCTCGCTGCTGCACTTAGATCAAAGTTTTCCTATCTGCCTTGGACGATCCTGGTGAGCACCGAGACCTGGAACAGCACAGCAGCAAAATGCTGTCAGAAATCACTATGGCAGGAGCTCCTTGGAACAAAGCTGTAGGGCTGATGGGACAATTAATGTTGGGTGACAGACTACTTCTTCACTGTCAAAGACACAAGCAGCACTTCACCTGCTGTTTCTAGTCCTCAACAGGCGAGTAGCTCCCAGGCATCTAACTCCTATAGATTTCTCACTGCTTTGAACTGGAATTAGAGCCCAGAAGGCAGCCAAGGGATCCCTTACACAGTCCTTAAGCTTTTAAGTGCACAAGAAACGTTTAAAAATGGGGTGTCAGAAACATCTCAGGTGCCCAGTTCGCTTCCAAAATTGGACTTTGTTTGCCTGCTTTAGAAGCATAGAATCATTTGGAAAAAAAAAGAGATGTTTATGATCACCAAGTCTTTCTTCTTGACTTATTTGACAGAGAAAAACAACTATAAATCTGGGCCAGCGTGCCTCAACCTCCCATGCAGACGTTTCACTCATCCCCAAAGCACAGAGACCCAATGCCACCCGCAGCATGACAGCAGCGAAGGAGCATTTCTCTTGTGTGGCAGCAGACTCCAGGCCAGCATTTGAACATATGGCCCTAGGACCAGATGTTGCCTTCTAATGTGCACATGCATCTTTCCCCTCCAAAAGCCGACTGCTCCTGTTGGTCTGATGCCAAAGATCCCCTCATGAGACACACACACACCTCCCCTTTTTGTTCTCCTCTCGCACTGGGCTAAGTTGGGAGTAATTCTTTTTAACGCTGGGTACAACTGTAAGCAAAAGCAGCTCCCTGTGCCAAAATGAACTGCAGGGTTAACAACAACCAAAAGAAACCCAACCCTCCAAATCCCAACAATCAGAACACCCAAACAACAGAAGTAGTCATAATTTCTCAGCATTTTATATCAGCTGTGGGCCCATACAGAAACTGAGGCAATTTGGTCAAAAAACAGATGTTAACTGAGGAGACGCATCCTGCACTGCAGGTCCTTGGCAGTAATGAACAAGCTGCACTAAGAGTCATGTGCATCTCAATTGCCTTTAGAGGAAAATTGTCCCTGGGAGCAAAGACTGGAAGGTATTTGGGGGCTGAGACCAACTCAATTGCTCTTTATGGAGGATGCCAACCTCCAGACACTTCATTCCTAATTGCAAACAAAACAAGAAAGTTGTTGTCTGCCAGATCACACTGCAGCAAGGTTGGGGTTATGTAGGTGCTGTTCCCAGGCCTGCCAGGGCACCCTTTAAAACCCACCTGACCGTATGCAGAGGCTGTTTCTGCCTCTGTGAAGTGGAGTCTCAGCGGGTAGCCTCGCTTCACTAAAATGCTTGTGAGCCTCTTGCTGGATGTGCTCAGAGACCCCCCCCCAGAGAAGATGCTGAGTAAGAGCAAACAAACAAGAAGATGAGTTCCTGAGCAGCCAGCTTCAGGCTTCTGTTTGAAAACCAACCCTGACAAACACCAGAGCTGCTGCCATGAACAGAGGAGTGAACCAGCAGAGCCACCTCTACCTCCAAGCCCGTGTGAAGCAGAAGCTCACCTGAGGGCAGTACTGCTTCTGGGGCAGACACCCCACTGGCTTTCTGGAAGGTGGCTGCACAGCTCTGTGTTTTGCCATGCTGATCTGAAGCCAGTGAGGAAAAGGGTAATTGTTCCTTTTGGTTTTCATCTCTCCCCTACATCTCCTCCCTAACAACTTCGGCTGCAGCCACATTCTATTTTTTCCCCTTACAATTGTTTCAATAGATTCTTTATGGTTTATGGGTTGGGTTTTGGTGGTGTTTCCCCCCTCCTCCCTTAAATTGAAGCCTGAAATATGCTCTGAATTAAGAAAAAGCTCCATGTCACTGGGGATTGGACTGCTGCTGAACTGTTCCGTGTGTGTGTGCGCGCAACCTCCCGGCCAAAAATGCCTCAGGGGCTCTCCCTCACTGTTGGGGTCCTAAAAAGGGTCCATTCCTCCTGATTGGCCACCCCCTGAAACGGCTGGGGGGGTGGAGAGCTTTCTCCACCCCAACTAACACCACACTCCCTCTATAGCACATCTGTCCAAGCTTGCTCACTGCTGGCCCTTTCCTTCCCCATATGCTACAGGCATTTTTGGCCTGACTGAATCCTTGGTGCATTAAGCAGGAGGCCCCTGGTTCAAGAAGTCTCCCCCCACTTATAATCTGTAGCACAGAAGAAGTGGTGTGTGCAGTGGAGGGGTGAGGAGAAGGGATCAGCAAGGAGGGGAAGAATGAAAAAAAAAGGTGTGTGTGGGGAGGGGGAAAAAAATCTCTCCTGTTACCCTATGGTAAAATAAGTAAATTCAGTGCAGGAAAGCAACTCAGCTTTGGCTTTTTAACTTCTGTGTTCCCCAGGCAAAGGGTGAAGGTGAGATGTTACAGGGACTTGCTGCTTGCACAGCCCAATTCTGAGACACAGAGGTCTCCACGGTCCACCCAGTCTCTGTCCCTGGTTAGGGTAGGTTATTCTGGGTTGATGCAGCTGTGCAGCAAAACAACACACAAGCACACACGCACCCCAAACAAGAAAGCTTCTGGACAGCACTTGGTTTGGTCCCAGGCTTAAAACTGGAATTTGGGAACCAGTCGGTGCAGCTGGAAAACATCCCATCTGGACTCTGCTGATCCAGCCCGAGTGGAGGTCATCTGCTGGGGCAGCCAGCTACACCGTGCAGCCTCCCTCAAACCTGCCATCAGGCTACCTAACTCTGCTTCTCTGCTCCCAAGGCACGAAAAACGGCAGTCCCAGTGCTAAACACACATCAGTGGCGAGGACTCAGCTCTTGTTACTTGGACAATTGCTTCCTGCTGCTCAGACACACAAAGCAACATCGTGTAAGGGAAGGCAGCATGCTGGGAAGGCAGAAAAACTGCCAATCTCTGCTGCTTCTCAGCTCACCATCGGGGTGATCTCTTAGCAAAAGTACCAGTGAGGCTGCAACTCAGTACTGGGTTCAGGTTTGGGCTCCTCACTCCAAGATGGACATTGAGGTGCTGAAGCAGGTCCAGAGAAGGGCAACAAAGCTTGGGAAGAATCTAGAGCACTGAGTCTTGTGAGCAGCAGCTGAGGGAATTGGGGTTGTTCAGAGTCTGGTAAAGGAGGCTGGCTTTCTACAGCCACCGGTAAGGAGGTTGAAGCCAATTGGGTGTTGATCTCTTCTCCCAGGGAATAAGTGACAGGACAAGAGGAAATGGCTTCAGGTTGCACCAGGAGTGGCAGTGGTGGAATCCCCAAGCCTGGAAGGGTGGTGAGATGTGGTGCTGAGGATGTGGTTTGGTGGGACCTGGCAGTGCTGTGTTAATGTTTGAACTTAATGATCTTAAAGATCCCTTCCAACCAAAATGATTCCATGATTCTATCAAATTTCAAACGCTGACCAGTTTAATATATTCATCTTTTCATAGAATCATAGAATCAACCAGGTTGGAAGAGACCTCCAAGATCATCTAGTCCAACCTATCACCCAGCCCTCTTCCATTTACTCACATCCCATCTACCACAGCCGTGCTTACACTACATTTATATCTGTTTTAGACTTCTGGGGTCGGGTGTGAAAGCCAAAGAGCACACAATAATGTTTAGATTCTTCTAGTCACAATTCTAAGAAGGAAGCCAGGACTACATCCTGAATTATCCTTTTTTCAGCATTGAGATGTTCATTAGTCTTAGGAACCTGTAAGTGTCCAGAGACTTTGAAAATCCCAGCCTCCCTTGACCTCTGTATCTAAAAGTTATCTGTGATTTAAAATGAGAGGACTCTGCTTGCAGGAAGCAGTGTTTACCTCTTACTTGACCTTGGGAATACAAAGTTGTTTATCTATCACCACAGCACTTCCAATGGGTCCCAGTTATCTCACAGGCAACCATAAACAACACATTAAGCACACTAACTACTAATCACAGCACAATGAAGGAGAAGAAAAATAAAACAGAGCTACAGAGAAGCCAGGCACCCAGAGACAGAACAAGAGGACACAGTCTCAAACTGCACCAGGGCAGGTTTAGGCTGGATGTTAGGAAGAAATTCTCCATGGAAAGAGAGATTGGAATTGGAATGGGCTGCCCGAGGTGGTGGTGGAGTCACCATCCCTGGTGGTGTTTAAAAGGAGGCTGGTGAGGCACTTACTGCCATGGGTTAGTTAATTAGAAGGGTTAGGGGGTAGGTTGGACTCGGTGATCCTAGAGGTCTCTTCCAATCTGGTTAATTCTCTGATTCTGAGAATCACAGAACAACCACTGAGGAAGACTATGATCATATGAAACAACTATTCCCAAATAACCAGGGATGAGATAGGCACAAACTCTGAAGGATCTTTTAGCTGAAAGGGCAGCTGGCCTAGTTATGTCAACTGATTAGTTTATAGACTAGAGAATAACCCTGAATCTACTTGATCCACCTTGTTCCTTGGTTACTGTAGGACATGTAAGAGTCATCTTGCACAAATATTGGATAAGCAAAACCATTCATGATATAAGAGCTCACATGCATCTCTAGCATCACAGGTTCACAGCATGTCAGGGGTTGAAAGGGACACAAAGAGATCATCCAGTCCAACCCCCTTGCCAGAGCAGGACCATGCAATCTAGCTCAGGTCACACAGGAACACATCCAGACAGACCTTGAAAGTCTCCAGAGAAGGAGACTCCACAACCTCTCTGAGGATCCTGTTCCAGTGCTCTGGGACCCTTCCAGTAAAGAAGTTCCCCCTTGTGCTGAGCTGGAACCTCCTGTGCTGCAGCTTCCATCCATTCCTGCTTGTCCTATCCCAGGGAGCAGTGATCAGAGCCTGTCCCCCACTCCTGACCCCCAGCCCTCAGACATTTATAAACATTTATTAAGTCCCCTCTCAGTCTTCTCTTCTCCAGCCTAAGCAGCCCCAGGTCCCTCAGCCTCTCCTCATCAGGCAGTGCTCCAGTCCCCTCATCATCCTCACAGCCCTACATTGGACTTTCTTGGGCAGATCCCTGTCTCTCTTTTCTCTCTTTTTATACATATATACAGGCAGAGGAGAACCTCCTTCAATCTGCTGGACACACTCTTCTTAATGCACCTCTTGGCCACAAGGGCATCACCCTTCCAAAAAATACAACAAACTAACACTCCATCTACCTGCCAGCTGCTAAGACTTTATTCAGTCTAACCTTTACATGCACTTCCTACTACAAACTAAGGTGTAAGAGCAGGAGATAGGCAAAGCTGCAGTCTAGCCTGGTGCCTCAGACAGAAAGCAGCACAAAATACTCCTAGGCCATTCCTAACAGATGACTGACTTGTTTTTAAAGACCTCCTAAGAAGCAGATCCAGTAACCTTCTGCCATGGAAGCTAGGCAAAAGCTTCCACAACACCTTCCCACACAGCTTATTTTAATACTGAAATATCCTTGAAGCTAGAAAGCTTTTTCTAATATCTAAACTAAACCCTTTCTGTTCAAAATTACACCAATTATTTTTCTCCTCCTCATTGCTGCTAGGAAGAACAATTCATCACCATTCTCTTCCTAGCAATGTTTTACATGTTGGAGGAATGTTATCAAGTTCTGTCAGTCTTCCCTTCCCTAGACTAAACAAATCCAATTCTTTCAATCTTTCCTCACAGGTTGCATTTTCCAAAGCTCTTATCATTCCTAAGGCTCTCCTTTAGTCCCTCTCCAATTTGTCAAGATTTTTCTTGAACTGCACAACCAAAGCAGAGCTCAGCCAAGGCTGTACGAAGGTTGCTTGGGAAGACAGATTTACCCCCATGTCCTTTACCCACAGGTCCCACTAAGACTCTCTGTTGCACAAAGTTGTCTTTCCTGAAGCAGTTTCATGGTGTTCTGTCACATTCAGTTTATGATTTTCCACTACTCTGCATCCTTAATTGTCTTAATTTAAAATATTGCTTCTCCTGCAAAATATTTTCTGCTTCGAGCTCCGCTCTGTACTTGCACTTATTCCATTAAGCACTACAATTCACAGTATCACAGTATCACCAAGGTTGGAAGAGACCTCATAGATCATCAACCCTTTACCACAGAGCTCAAGGCCAGACCATGGCACCAAGTGCCACGTCCAATCTTGCCTTGAACAGCTCCGGGGACGGCGACTCCACCACCTCCCCGGGCAGCCCATTCCAGTGTCCAATGACTCTCTCAGGGAAGAACTTTCTCCTCACCTCCAGCCTAAATTTCCCCTGGTTTTATCACATTGCAAGTTATCCATTTCATATAACCAGACATAAAAACCATTCAGGCTTCTTTCCAAAATGCTGTGATCTCACCCAACAGGACCTTCAGGAACTTTATTAGTGTGCACTCTAGTGACTGTCTTGCATGATGGCATCAAGTACTGGGCATGTCCCAACCTAAGGCAGACCCTTGATGGGCACCACTGGATGTGTCCTCCCACCCTGACAGGAAAATGTCTACATCTACTATTTGAGCCTTAATTTGCAACCAGTTGTGCTCTCATCTGCTCTGACTATCAGGATGCCATGGATGACAGCACTCCAAAACCCCCAACATCACATCCACTTTTAGACCATCTACTCTGAAGAGAAACTGTACTGGCTTGACGTGAGCTGCTCTTGACAAACCCATATTTACTGGTTCTTATTAAATTCTTATTCTCTGAGTGCTTGTAACAGCTAATTCTAGAGAATTTCTGGGTATTGAAGTTAGTTTTACTGTTCCATAATCCCCCTGCTTCTCATTTCCCCCTTATTTAAAAATAGACCTTATGTTTACCCTTCCCTGGGCCTCTGACTCCACCTTGGTCATCTGTGAACTCTGAATGATAATCTCTAATCACTCTGGGATTGTTTCAGCTAGATCCTAAAGTACTCCAGAGTAGATTTCATCAGGTCCTGCTGAATTGCAGAACATCTAAATTATCTCTATTTCAGCCAGCAGAGTCTTTTGCTGGTTTAGATGATCCCCTTGCTAAAACTCACT
Source organism: Pogoniulus pusillus (assembly GCF_015220805.1). Lineage (NCBI taxonomy): Eukaryota > Metazoa > Chordata > Aves > Piciformes > Lybiidae > Pogoniulus > Pogoniulus pusillus. The sequence goes on along the minus strand of NC_087298.1, from coordinate 4,265,314 downwards.
GCATTAGTATACAACCACAGTCAACTGGTTTTTGGAGAAGCAACCAAAAAAGGCATTGAATCCTTCATTCTCTTTATCATTTGTTATTTCCTTTCCTTCCTTTTTAAGTCATGGACTAACTAACCCAGCATTTGTTGTTTTTATGTTTGCATTTATGCTTTTAAGGGGGTTTGACTCAGGGACTGATTTATGAGGGGGTAAAGTAATGCAAGAGCAGGATCTGTATTATCTAACAAGTCAGATACAGTGAGCAGATGAATTTAAGCATAATTCCTGGCTTCAAAACTAACTCAGAACCATTGAAACGAATAAATAAATAGAAAACCAAATTCCAACATTCCTTTAGAAATTAACAGAGGTCTAAATAATATAAATAGATGTGCAAAGGATTCTGCTTTCCTCGAAGAGAGTTTGTCCTGGAACCAGTATACATAAGACTGTGTCTGCAAGCTGGAATCCTTGCACAAGCTGGAGACCAAAACCATTTTGAAAAGCAAATTTCTTTGTTAATGTGCTCAACATATAATTTCTCATCTAACTGAAAAACAAATCATCTCCAATTCCATTTTGTCCACAGATGTCACAGAAAGAAAAGGAAGAGGATGACAAAAGCAGTCAGTGCACTTTGAATGAAAAAAAAAATAACTCCAAGTTAAGGAGTTTTGCTTTTTTCTGTAAGTGTATCCATTAGCAAGAGATCCTTGGAAACCCTGCAGGGTTTGTGAGATTTGATGAGCTCTTAACTAGAAATGGCTGAAATTTGACTGGAGGACTTCTGAATGCTGTGTCTGGAAGGAAACAGGTTTGCTTCTGTCCAATTTTCTACTTCAATCAGGTTTATGTGCAACTAATAACAACTAATGATGATGTAATGGGGCTGGGTGCTAGGTTGGACTGGATGATCTTGGAGGTCTCTTCCAAACTGGTTGATTCTATGATAAATCTGACTATGAAATAATAATTATTCCAAATCTAGTTAAGAAAAAAAAACTCAAGAAGGGATTCCAAAGTGGCCAAGTCTTTCTGATACAGACTAAAAAATTTCTTCTCAAAGTCAGGCCAAAAATTATTTTGATCAAGGAGATGAGCAAATGGTTCAGAAACTGGTTGAAGGCATCAAGATAGGAAAGAAGGATAAGGCTGGGTCAGAGGAGACTGAGGTGGGAGTGGAATTATAGGAATCACCAAAGTTCTGCAAAGCACCTGGGAATAAAATCCCAGATTTTCAAAGCTAATTAGGTACTGAGCTCCATTTGGAGGTCTCAGCCTAAACTCTTAACTGGTGTGAATCACTGTTGTTGGTGTGAAGGCAATGGAGATTCATAGAATGGTTTAGACTGGAAGAGACCTTAGATATCATCTAGTTCCAACCCACCTGCCATGGGCAGGGATACCTTCTACTAGCCCAGGTTGCTCAAGGCTTCTTCCACCCTAGAATTCCTGGATAAGAAGTTGGCTTATTAGATGGTATCAACCTTATTAGATTATCAGCCTGGAGAAGACTTTGAGGAGACTTTGGAGTAGCCTTCCCCTACTTGAATGGAGATTCAGGGGGGCTGGAGAGGGATTATTTACAAGATCTTGTAATGACAGGATGAAGAGTTTAACTGGAAGAGAGGAGATTTAAATTAGATGTTAGGAAGAAGTTCTTTACAGTGAGAGTGGTGAAACACTGTCACAAGTTGCCCAGGGAGGTTGTGGATGCCCTCCCTGGAGGTGTTCAAGGACAGGTTGGATGAGTGCTTGAGTGACCTGTTCTAGTGGGAGATGTCCCTGCCTACAGCAGGGGATTGGAACTAGATAATCTTTGTGATCCCTTCCAACCTAAACCACTCTATGGTTCTATGATCAGATGCTGCTGATTTCCAAGGCAGAACTGGCAATTTCTTCAGACAAGCTGCACCCTACAAGCACGAAAGAAACCTAACTACTGAACTCTGCTTGCCCACAGATGGATGATCTTCTGTCATCTCCTTATTAACTCATAGACCCCAGACACATAAACCAAAGTGCAGAGCACCTGGAACCACCTCAATCCTTTGTGCACTTACAAGAGCTACTGCATATGGTCACAGGAACTCTGAGAGGGTTCCTTATAGATCTGAGGTCTTTTATCTGTTTCCAGGCTGTACCTGAAAGCAATACATTCACCTCTTGCATGGACAGCTTAACTGCTCTCCTTTTGCTTTGAATTTCAGGCTGCATTTGATTAACTCTGAAAAATACTTGGGGATGTAGTAGGTCTGGAGCAACATACACAGCCCAGATTATGGTTAGGCTGGGTGAAGCAGAGCTCACTGAACATGAGACGGATTAGCAGCTCTGCTAGACAGACAATCTATTTAAGCCCTCTGCATTTCATTATGATTTCATTTAATTAAAATATTATGGGGTTTTTCCAATGTATTACTTGAAAATAGGATTTGGTTGGGTTTTTTTTTTCCCCTCTGGAAGATTAGCATTATTATTTAAAGGTGTTCTTCTCATGGATAAAAGCCCTCAAGATTTTTGGGCAAAACTCCTCCTTTTCAAGAAATGACCACTTCTAAGGATTATACCTCTGAGGAGGAGGATTCTTCTTCTCCACCCCAAGCTGAAAGACCAAAAACTGAGAACTTCAAGATCAAAAGTTCAGTGAAAATCTTCTTTAAAAGAAGCAAAAAAAAGAAAATTACAGATTTAGAACAGAGTTCTAAGAGACACAAGATGTATCTGCCAATTTCACACTGTTCTTTTGCACTGAAGAACTGCATTGTGCAGGTCCTCCTGTAGCCTAAGAACTTCTTTCCTGCTCCTAAAAAACACTAGGACCTGTGTGCTGACTGCAACATGTCATCTTTGGACATGCTGCTTCTCTTCTGTCCTTCTCTGGGCAGAAAGTGTGATGCCAGGGGAAAAAAACAACACCTTCTATCCGTTTTACAAAGCAATTGTGTGCCAAGACATTCCATGGGGAGAGGTGGCTGCTCACACATGGGCAGCAGCCTCACCTTTCCAGGCACCTCTGTTTCTCTCTTCAGGATGTTATCCCATGTGGATGTGGTCTTGGGAGACCCTATGTGGCTTCAAACAGGCTGGGGGAGGTAAACGTCCCTGTGCAGGTTGGGTAGGGTGTCCCTGCCCATGGCAGGGGGGTTGAAACTGGATGATCCTTGTGGTCCTTTCCAATCCTGACTGATTCTGTGATTCTGTCTGTCCTGCCTGACAAGCTGAAGTGCTCTCCTGCAGTTTTTGCTTTCCACCTTTTCCTTCAGAAAACTGGAGTGGCAGCAGCTGGACCCTGAGTAACTCAGCCACTGAGGCTGTGTAAATACTGAGGGTTAGAAGAATGAACTGGGGCCAAGCAGCTTCAGGCTGGGGAGGGGGCAGGGACATGCTGCGTTTGCTGGAGAAACTCCTGCGTGGTGAAACGTCCCTGGACATGTCCGGACAGGCCTGCACTTGCCCGAGCTTAAAGCCAAACAAACTTCTGCCTGCTTAGCCTGGCCCCTCTGTTCGAACTGGAATGATGACATCCGAGGAAATGAAGGCTCAGGGATGGAGAGAGGGAAGCAGCCTGCGGAGACCGAGACCTGCTCTCTGCAGCGTGCCGCAGCTCTGCCGGCTTGCACACATCAAACACCTCGGCTTTAGCCTGTGCAAAAGCTGGCAGGAAATCAGTCCCCGTGTTCACCCCACGGACAGAGCAGCAGAGTGATCTGATTGATGTGTGCAGACACAAACGTGACGGGAGGATGGAAGTCAGCGCTGAGGAAGCCTGCTCTGGAGGCTCCGTGTGAATTAAGGGCTGCTCTCCAGCGAGGTGACCAACCACAGCCCTCTGCTCCAATCACAGAGCCTTCCACAACGACTTTGCATCTCCCACCAAGACCTCGGCCGTTTTCTCAATCAGACACAGCACCTTGCTCCCTCCTGTCTCTGTCCAGGAGCTATCCTGGGGCTCTCGGCACAGCTCCTCAAAGCCTGCTCTGAGGGTTACATAACAGGAGGAGACCACAGCACACAGGTGAACAAGGGAGGGTTCATACCAGAGCAGGGTGGTTGTAACAATAATCAAAGACAAACGTGAGTCAGAGTCCCAGTAACAATCAGTGGGAACTTGTCTATCATCTTAGCACTGAAATGTGCCCTCTGCACCACAGGGATTTACCTATGGAAGTCTAGTGTGCTACAAAGTAAACCCAGGTTGTATGAACTACAGGTTTATTACTTTTCTCTCTACTCTGAAAGCTCTTTAAGCCTCCTGGTAACTTCACCCATATGGCTGCACCCCTGCACCTGGCTGGAACTCCTCTATGAAACCACCAGGGAGAGTCTCCCAAAGGGAATCCATTTCAGCTCTTTCCAAGCCTCATGTTAAAAAGGTTGTTTCAATTTCATAGAGTCTTACTTTACTGGTGGGTCAAGGTAGAATTAAGCTTTACCTGTCTTGTAGCATTTATCTTGGTGTCCTGCAATGTGCTGAGAGTTACGATGTAAGGGGAACTAAGCCACTTCTTTGGTTGCCTTGGTTTTTTCCCCTTGACATGAAGACAACAAATGAAAACTGCTTTGGGGGACTGCAGGACAATTCCTACCCCTTCATGTAGAACACAGCTCCTAAAAAAGCTCTGTCCCAGAAGATTGGGGTTTTCTGCACCGTTACTCTACTCAAGAGCCTTGTACTAATTGTTCTGATCAGCAGCACCAGCCTCTGTTCTGCCTTTTTATGGATATTATGTAAAGTAAAAGGACAATGAATTAAAATGGATTTTGTCAAAGCCACCAGACCATTACAAAAGATTCATTGCATAATGGACGCCCTTTTCCCCATAGGGAAAGAAAAATACCCTGGCTTCAGCTTCATTTCTTTTGGTTTGTCTGTTTGATATCTGATGCCTACCAGAAGGATTTGCAACGAAACCTAAGGCATTCAGCCTCCAATGTAACGGGATTGAAGCTTTTGCTTCTGCTGGAAACGTCTGCAAACAAGTTGTGAACGAGCAAACAAACTGCGGAGTTTTAATCGCCTCCAAACTTTGATACCTTCAACAATAACACCTTAAAGACGGTCGAAAATCACGGGGCTGGAGGCAGCAGAATGCAAATGAACCTTTCCACGCCCTGACTTTCCAAAGCATTTCAGCCTATTAGTTCTCAATAATTTCAACAGAGGCTGCAATTACTAAAGACTTCTTCAAGTCATCTGTCAGCTTCTAAAGTGTCTTGGAGGTGTTGGTTGGTTGTTGGGTTTTTTTTTCCCCTCAATAACAGCAGATGGTTTGGAGATACAATGGCTCTAAATGCTCACTTGAGGAACCTGACAAATCCAGAAATAGGAGATTTTTGAAGCTGGCAGTCAATTGATAACTTTTGAGACTATTCTACGAAGCTGGGGAAAGGTGAAAAGAAAAGATCAGGAGGAGAGAGCGAAAGAGAAAATATGAACAGGCTTTCTCAAAATAACCAGAGCTCTTGGCAGTAACAGGGGAATAACAGAACCTGCTTGGTGCCTGACTCCGCTACTTCTGCCTTTACTCTCGTTGAATAGTAGCATTAGTTTCACTGAAATCAATCAGCCTGCCTCTGGAGTCAGCTGTTATTTAATTTCACTGAAGGGAAAGGGCAGAACCGAGCCAGTAAATACTATCACGTTTATAGATATGTTTTGTTATGTTACATGAGAAATAGTAGCGTGGGGCTGCTGGCAGTTTTCAGACTGATAAAGCTGTTATCGTATTTCTATTTTTCACTGGGGAGCTGCAGCACCAAGAGATCAAGGTCATGTTTAGCAGACTGGGCTTAAGGGGTATTTTACATATGAATAACTTTAAGCGTAGGTTGAAGCGTTTGTCTGAACTAAAGCCTCCACCAATGGCCTGAGACAATGCAGATCAAGCGAAGTCCACAGCAGTGAGCATCAATGAGCCCCGAGTAGCTGTTCGGGGCTGTAATTGCAAAACCATCAACTCTTTACAGTGATAGCTCTATTAATGTCATCATGCTCTTGTCCCTAAAGAACATTTCTGCCCCTCAGAGCCCATCCAGCGAAGGGAAATGAGGAGACACAAGCTTCAAGTTCCTCTCCATTCTTTATCTAAATACAGCCTCTTAGTTCATCAAGAGCATCACACTGTCCTAAGCCTCTCATGTGAACAAGAGATGAGAGTTTTACCTGAAGTGCTTCAGTGACTCTTAGACAAGTCTGCAGCTCTTGAGACTAGTATTAAATGCACTAGGTGTTCCTTCTGCATTACTCAGATCCTTCAAGAAGTCAGAGGGAGAAATGAATATGTATTCTATATGTCAGCTGGTTGTATCTGTGTCTAATTATGGAAAACAATCTGCCAATGTGAAGTTAACGGGGAAAGCTCTAAACAGATGTTGATTAAAGAGTGCCTCTGTAGAGTACTTTCTGAGAGGTCATTTTGCTGAGTTTAGATTGAGATGGATGAAGGTGAGGTATTTGGCAGTGAACTGCATCTTTGAAGTGAGTGACGGGATCAGGTTTTAGCATGGCAGCACAGAGGTTGCAGTGACATTCATCTGCAGAGGAGGCAAGTGGGATTATTAGGAGAAGGAGCAAATTAATGCACATTTCTGGAGTGAGTAGTCACATCTACTTTCAAGGTATACATGATCCTAAAGGTTAGCCTAAATCATGCCACAGAAAATCAGTGAACTTTTTGCTGAGGGAAGTGGCAGAGAGAGGATATTTGGTCACTGAATCGATGAGATTAAAATTCTTGCTGAGGGAAGTGGCAGAGAGAGGATATTTGGTCTCTGAATCGATGAGATTAAAATTCTTCCATACTTTGAACAACATTAGGGTGAATATTTCCCATTGAAATCTTCTTCACAGCCCTGAAGGTGCTGTCAAAGGTCAATCAGCTCACCCCAGTAGAGGGCTGGTTTTTCACTTCCACTGGCAGCAAAAGCAAACCATCATACTCCCCTGAACAGTTTGCAGAGGATGGGCCCAGCCCTTTAGTGCTGGAAAATGACAGAACTGCTGAGCAGAGAATTTGGCTCATGCAGCCAAACCTTTGTGGAGATGATGCCCGAGATTGAAATGCCACAAGTTTCTCTCTCTCAAACGATGTTGGCACTCCTTGTGACAATCCCAGCAGCTTTATTACCTCTCTGAAAACATCCTACTGTTCTTAATACCTCCTTGTGGAATTGCCACCATTTACTGGTAGCCAGAAGCCATTAGGTGGAGATGGTCCTTTCCTTTTCTCTTTGATTTCAACAAACAAAAACTCAATGTACAACAAAGAGCTGCAGATAGGAACTCCACTGAATGTTTGACTGTAAATTAAACCCTCAGTAGCTCACTGCTTGGAAGTGAGAGCAGAGGTTGAAAAGTAAATGCACTTTGTCCAGGGCAGAGCATTGCTAAAATAATTTCTGACAGCCTATGCCAAAGCACTGAAGGCAGTGGGCTTGGCTAACCCACCCTGATAAATGCAAGTTACAAAAATAAGTATCTTCCAAAAGCAGCTGGGAGCTGGCCAACAGGAGCCATCAGAAGGCAGCCACATTCACACCCCTAAACCCTGGAACAGTCAATAGGAAAAGGTTACACTTACAGTGACATTTCTATCAGCCGTGGACAGCCTCTGTTTGCTACCAGCCATAGACATCCCACTGGTGATTAGCAAACCCTCTGCTCCAAAGGACTGTTTGTGGGTACCAACTGTACAGCTGTACCTTATTTCCATGAGCTCCTTCAGCTAAACAGCCACCAGCTCTAAAAGACACCCAGCACTCAAACTGCTCTGCAGAACCTTCTGCTTTCTCTGCTGCTCTGTTGTCACCTCAACACTTAGAGATGGGCAGAACTGTTTGAGGTGACCTCCCAGTACACTGCATCAACACTGAAGTAATAGGACTGCTGTATTTACTGCTTCTGTTGTATTATTTCATGGAGAATGAAAACACAACCTTTTTTTGGCAGTTTATCTCACTTTTTTGGCAATGCAGCTTCAAGTAGATTTCACTAAGTACAGAGAAAAAGTTGCTGTGGAGAGAAACTTATAAAGGAGACAAGTCAAATAGATAATACATTTTAAAACTGTCTTTTCCTTTGGCCTACTTCCCATGGAGTCTTTCCACCTAATTTATGTGGTACTGTGAATCTCTCAGAAATCAATGGACCTCTCTGCAACTTCCAGAAGAAGCCAGGAAAAAAAGATGCAAGTACTTGTAAGGAAATCCTTGAATTTCCAGCAGCTTTTTATGCAGTGGCTTCATGTCTAGACTCTTTCTTGAAATCAAGACCCTGGATCACTTTCCTTTTTCCTCCCCCCAGGTGCTGCTCTGCATGACTGCAAGACATCAAGAGGCAGCATCTCTCCAACTGCTTTCATTGATTTCACTAAACTTGCACCTTACTTTCAAACTTTGTAAAGTGGGGTTATATGATTTTAAACTATATAGAAATGGAGAACTCAAATGATCCTTTAAGCACCACTGATTTAAAAGACATGTGACTAATTCCACATTAAACAAACTTCCAGCAGATCACAGCTCAGCAACAAATATTTCACAACTAGGCCTTCACTTCATAAATTATTTTACACATCTTTTCATACAAGATCAAGCTGTGGCTCTCTGTACACATTGTTGCTAATCTCAGATTCATTCTGCTTTCAGAGCTCACACACTCTGACTTTGCTCCATTTCATCCATTGCAGTACTGCTGACATCTGTATTAGGGCACCATCAGCCTTGCTGCAGTCCAACACAAAGCTTTAGCTCTGGTTTTGCAGGTCCATCTCGATGCCTTACAAGGGATAATTTAGTAGTTTTGCCTGGACACTTCTCTCTCCTCAAGTGCTAGCAGCAGTTGCTTTACTATTCCAGAGGCAAGCACCCACTCCACTTCAGTCCATCCCTAAAAGTGGTCCAGCAGACTGGACTGAGTGCAGTCTCTTGGTCACCAACGAAGTTAAGTGATCCAACTGCCTTTGTTCCCACCTTGAACTTTAAATATTGCCTCCAAGTATGAAACCAGATACACGAGCATGATGATACTAGAAACACCATTTATCAATACTGTCCATTTATTGGAGCCAAAAAACCCACATCCCATCACAAATCCAAAGTCATATCTCCATAACGTCAGCAATGCTACGCCAACGTATCACTTTTGCATGCACAGGTCCCTCATTTTGCCTGCAGTGGAACTAAGAGTGTGGGTCCCACCAGAATAACTGCTTTCTGCAAAGCCCTTTCATGGACATTAGCAACCACAGAGTCACTGTGTCCACAATAGGAGCTTGCAGTGATTTAACAACCAGAAGTTCCAGATTCTGCTTAACTTTAACCACGCTTTCAAGCCTGAAGTAAAGAACAAAGTCACAGTGGCAATGGCAGAACACTGGCTGTCAGGCAGCCCTAAATCTGGGATGCATTAATGGTGGTTGGAGACAATTTATTACTTCATAGTGTAGGTTTACAGAGCTGTTGTCTACTAATTCACTGATTCAGAGAACCACTGGGCTGAATGTGAAGGAGTGCAACCATGACCTAGTTGAAGATAATCCTCTTCATAGAATCACAGAATCATAGAATCATAGAATCAACTAGGTTGGAAGAGACCTCCAAGATCATCCAGTCCAATCTAGCACCCAGTCCTGTCCAGTGAATCAGACCATGGCACTAAGTGTCTCATCCAGGCTTTGCTTGAACACCTCCAGGGACAGCAACTCCACCACCTCCTTGGGCAGCCTATTCCAATGTCAATCACTCTCTCTGGGAAAAACTTCCTCCTGACATCCAGCCTATACTTCCCCTAGCACAGCTTGAGACTGTGTTCCCTTGTTCTGTTGCTGGGTGCCTGGCAGAAGAGACCAACCCCCATCTGGCTACAGCCTCCCTTCAGATAGACAGCAATGAGGTCTGCCCTGAGCCTCCTCTTCTCCAGGCTAAACAACCCCAGGTCCCTCAGCCTCTTCTCACAGGGTTTGTTCACTGCAGAGGAGTTGGACTAGATGACCTTTAAAGGTTCCTTCCAACCCAAACTATTCTATGTTTTTATTCTGTGATCTAGAAAGTGACTCTAGTACCTAAGGCAGTGATGAAAGCAAGAGGCTTACATTTAGAGAAGCCATGGGTCGGCTTTGATGGAGGTAACACATGTCTGGGCATTGCTGCTTTCTTCTTGCTGGTTTACACCAGCAGCAGCAGCAGCAGTGAAACCTTGCAGAGGTTTTTCAGACCTGTCTCTCTTTAGTCATGGATCCTTATCATAAGGATTAACACTGAAGTAAGATAATTGAGTTATGACAGGCCAGCTCAAGCCTCCTCCTGTCCATACTGTGCACGATGAGCCAGAGCGACAGGACAGAACCTCTGAATACATCATGCATTATGGATCACTCCTTGCACCTCCCAGGCACTGCATTCTTACATCACTTCTTTATGGGAGGCATGAGACAGAGCTAATGTATGCGAGTCTTAGCACAGTATGTAATGCAGTGAAGTGCCGACCTTGTTCAAAGTTATTAAGTGCTATTAATATATATAATGGAAATAAATATTAGCCCTGATTTGCAGATGGAGAACCCAAGACACAAGGCCCCCAAGCAATTTGTCAGGACCGACAGGGAGCCAGGTATCCTGACAAATCCTTTTACTCTGAGCACCTGATATATTTCAGAGTTCATTCCCATCCATCCTTGGGCTCCTGCAGGGTGGGGGTGGGGTGGAGGAAATAAATCTCCTCTAAAAACGTTTCTATGCTTTATCAGCAAAAAGAGGGTGATAACAAAACCAGTTCGAGCCAGACAAAAGCTAATTGAAGCACTGGGCTCACACAGATGCTCAGAAGCACTGCCTTAAAATAGCCCAGCAGGACTAGGGGCTGAGTCCTCCTCGAGGGCTGCAACAGTCAGCCCAGGAACAGCACTCAGCAAGGCTGCAAATGAACCACGATACACCACATCCAGCAGGTCAGGCACCTGCTTCCAACTTTCTGACAGGACAGTGTGGTCCACTGTGCTGAAAGTGAGGTGAACATGTCCCTAAATCATTCTGCTCCACGAGATGGCTGCCTAAACTTTCCAGTGGGCAGGCTGAGCTCTACCATACTCTTGCCTCAGAGCCAGCCTCAAATACACGTATGAGATCATGGTACAGAGGTGCTATTGATGCTGCACTGAAGTGACCTTCTCTAGAACCTTGAATATAAATGGCAAACACCACAGACGACCAGATGAAAACTTGACACACTGCCTGCAGAGGGAACAGCCTGTTTCAGTGCTCCAATGAGGAACGCTGCATGGCAGCAAGTAATAGGTAGCATCCATTAAGCAGGATCCCTTTGGACACAGATCTGGGGGATAAGTTTTCAGTGTGACATTGAATTCTTCAGACACTGTAGTAGGCTTAGCTTCTTTAAAGGAAATTTGCTCAGAGGAATATAAGCCATTTCCAAGCATGAACAGAGTACATTAAAGCACTGAGTCAGGCTTTGATTCAGAAAAGCACTTAAGCACCCTTCTTGTAAAGGGATACTTTTCGTCCCTCGGACCTTGGAAAGGAAGGTGTGTTGTGGTCTCTTTGGCTCAATGCCACGTATCAGGGCATAAAATAAACTTCAAACTAATGCAGTTAAGGAAGAATATTTCATGGTGGACATATTTAATCCATTACTGCCCACTGCAGCAGCTCTTGCACCTAGAACCGGCCACTGCCAGCAGCATACACTGACCGGAGAGAAGAATGACCCATTTTGATAAAAGCATTGTCTGAAATATTTAAGCAAAGTTTAAAAAAAAAAACCCAAACCCTACTGCTTTACACTGTGAATTGAAAGTGATGACTTTGCTCTTTGGCTGGGAGAGCTTTGCAGGAGTGTATAATGCAACACAAAAACAGGCGCAAGGAGCTGTTCAAGGCAGGATTGGATGTGGCACTTGGTGCCATGGTCTAGCCTTGAGCTCTGTGGTAAAGGGTTGGACTTAGAATCATAGAATCAACCAGGCTGGAAGAGACCTCCAAGATCATCCAGTCCAACCTAGAACCCAGCCCTATCCAATCAACTAGGCCATGGCAGTAAGTGCCTCATCCAGTCTTTTCTTGAAGACCCCCAGGGACGGTGCCTCCACCACCTCCCTGGGCAGCCCATTCCAATGGGAAATCACTCTCTCTGTGAAGAACTTCTTCCTAATATCCAGCCTATACCTACCCTGGCACAACTTGAGACTGTGTCCCCTTGTTCTATTGCTGGCTACCTGGGAGAAGAGGCCAACCCCACCTGGCTACAATGCCCCCTCAGGTAGTTGTAGACAGTAATAAGATCACCCCTGAGCCTCCTCTTCTCCAGGCTAAACAGGCCCAGCTGCCTCAACCTCTCCTCATAGGATTTGTGCTCCAGGCCCCTCACCAGCTTGATGACTTGATGATCTCTTCCAACCTTGGTGATACTGTGATACTGTGAAGACAGCACAAGAAAACAGCTTCATGCCAGCATCACCAAAGGGGAACAGAGCCCCAGGGGAGTGTGGAATATTGTGCATGAAAGCAGGAGTGTGGCAGGTAGGAGCAGAGGCAGAAAAAGGTTGTCTTTATAAAAAAAGCAACATTTCACAGTATCACACAGTATCACAGTATCATCAGGGTTGGAAGAGACCTCACAGATCATCAAGTCCATTTGGTCTAGAAGAGGAAGAAGCAGCAAAGCTTGAAGGGGGGAGAACCCAAACAAAACTCCTCTGCTTTCACAGCTGGCTGAACTCTCCAAGAAAAAGATTACAAAGACTCTCACCAAGATTTACCTTCTCCAAATTGTGTCAAAACTTCCATATTAAACACACACACACACACCCCCCCGCCTTGCATTCACCGGTAGCATGAAAGCATCAACGATATTGATATCAAAGATTCTGGGATCACAGACTCCAGCACAGCCTCATTTGTAATTCCAGAGCCTTTCGTTCCGTGATGCACTGCTAAGTGTTCAGTAGTGCATTTTGCAACAATAATAATAAACTAAAAGCAACATGAGATGTCAGTGCCGTAACTTGGCTGCTAGATCTTTTCTTGGAAGTGCTAGGAGCTTGCCAGAATACTTGGTGAGAGATGTCAGGCTTGCAAATTGACACAAGGAATTAACCAGGTTCTTATGAGATGCTACAGACTTTTCTTTGAGCTGTTTCTGTTATGATTCATCTCCCACACTCTTTGCAACTGGTTTTTATTATAAATATTATTATTGACATCAATATTTTTACTGCAGGCCAACTGTAGGCTTGCTTCAGGTCCCAGTTTTAATTTGCTCCTCCTTGCTCGTGCTGCAGACGCAGTTTCTGTCCCTTCAAACTATTATGTAGATAGAGACATTGCACAATACAAGAAATTAAGATGAATAAGGTGGGAATTTTTTTTTCCCCTTTGAGAAAATTGATCTTCAGTGCCACAGCCAAGGTTGCAAAAGGAGTTAACAGTAGAATTAGTTATTCCTCTTCCAGTGTCTAATGATGCAATCATCCTTGCTTGCCAGTTAGCTCTCCTAATAATTAGTGTACAATGACGCATGTTTTAAGAGTATAGACAAGCACAGAGCTAATATCATGTTAAGTGGTCTCTCAAGTAACTGCATCAGCTCTCTCAAAGTCTGTCCATCTAAGGATGAACTCAGAAGAATGTGACCAGGGCAGCTGGGGATGAAGAACATCCAAGAAAAGTCCTAAGATTTAGATGTACTCTAATTCATAGAGTTTCTTCCCATAGTCCCACCAAGGAAACAGGTAGAAACATAGAATCATAGAATCAACCAGGTTGGAAGAGACCTCCAAACTCATCCAGTCCAACCTAGCACACAGCCCTAGCCAGTCAACTAGACCATGGCACTAAGTGCCTCATCCAGGCTTTGTTTGAACACCTCCAAGGATGATGACTCCACCATCTCCCTGGGCAGCCCATTCCAGTGCCAATCAATCTCTCTGGCAAGAACTTCCTCCTAACATCCAGCCTAGACTTCCCCTGGCACAACTTGAGATTGTGTCCTCGTGTTCTGTTGCTGCTTGCCTGGCAGAAGAGACCAACCCTACCTGGCTACAGCCTCCTTCCAGGTAGTTGTAGATAGCAATGAGGTCTGCCCTGAGCCTCCTCTTCTGCAGGCTGCACACCCCCAGCTCCCTCAGCCTCTCCTCACAGGGCTGTGCTCCAGGCCCCTCCCCAGCCTTGCTGCCCTTCTCTGGACACATTCCAGTACCACAACATCTCTCTTGAATTGAGGAGCCCAGAACTGGACACAGCACTCAAGGTGTGGCCTGACCAGTGTTGAGTACAGGGGCAGAATAACCTCCCTTGTCCTACTGGCCACACTGTTCCTGATCCAGGCTGGGATGCCACAGGCTGTCTTGACCACCTGGGCACACTGCTGGCTCATGTTCAGCTATCTACCAGTACCTCCAGGTCCCTTTCCTCCTGGCTACTCTCAGATAAGGTCCTCTCTAAAGTGAGGAGGGCAGTGCAGCACTTCCCCTAGGAGCACTGATGCAAAGTCAGTGCATGCTTCTCCATGGAAAAGAACTTGATATTCAAGCATGCCCTGCAAAGCGTGCAGGCTGAGCTCACTGACCTGTCTTCAGGAGCTGATCCCTCGTTTCACATCTCTATCTTCAGCTTCATGGCAACCAAATTTACCTTTGGCCCTGGTGGCACCAGAAGAGCAGTTTGGCTTTCAGATCCTGAGAGGCCATGCCCTATTTTCCATGACAAGATGGTAGTGCAGCCAAAGGTGATGAACTGCTCTATCAAATGGATATTGGTGGAAATTTCTGTACTGAAAGAGTGGTCAGGGATTGGAACAAGCTATCCAGGAAGGCGATGAAGTCATCATCCCTGGGGGTGCCCAAGAAATGATCTTTTGAAACTGAAACAATTCTATGAAAACATCTAAAGTAAATCAGCCAAGACAGGAGGTGCAGAATGCAACCAAAGGTGATATTTACAAGTGATGAGCAGAATATAAGAATGGAACATTTGAAAGTATCCTAAGCAGTCAGGGCAAGAAGTAATCTAATTGGAACCTGGCCTTAACGAGTTGGAAGTTCTTCAGAGAGGGAGTGATTGGCATTGGAATGGGCTGCCCAGGGAATCACCATCCCTAGGGGTGTTCAAGAAAAGCCTGGATGAGGCACTTAGTGCCATGGCCTAGTTGATTGGATAGGGCTGGGTGCTAGGTTGGAGTGGATGATCTTGGAGGTCTCTTCCAGCCTGGTTGATTCTATGATTCTAAGTCCAACCCTTTACCACAGAGCTCAAGGCTAGACCATGGCACCAAGTGCCACGTCCAATCCTGCCTTGAACAGTTCCTTGCGCCTGTTTTTGTGTTGCATTATACACTCCTGCAAAGCTCTCCCAGCCAAAGAGCCTAGTTGATTGGATAGGGCTGGGTGCTAGGTTGGAGTGGATGATCTTGGAGGTCTCTTCCAACCTGGTTGATTCTATGATTCTCAGATCAACACTTCAGCAACACTCCTTCCAATCCCTTGCAGTTTCAAGGGAAGAGGTCTGCTTTGCCTCATTCTTCATGAAAGCAGCTCCATTTTCAAAGCCCAAAGAGGCTATGAAAGCCATAAACTCTATGAAGCCTATGATGATGATAGGAACACTTGATCAAAGCAATGGGAAGTGTGAAGATCATCTTGTGAAAGGCCGAGCTAGGAACATGCTCCTTACAGCAAACAAAACTCCCTCGCTTTATCTGCTGATTTTTATATCCCATTTCTTTGGCCTTTCCAAAGCTCTGCAAACCAAGTCCAGAGTTTCATTATTTATTTATTTGGGATGCTGTGTGTCACAGTGACACATTGAGAAACTGGCATCTGCAATTTTCACATGTCAGAGTGACTGTAACTTGAACTGACAAAATAAATTGCTGTTCACACACTCCCACTGACTTTGTTATGTCCCAGAAGCCCTAGGCCTATTTTTTCAATTAAGATCCCCATTTCTTCCATCCCCCCTCTTCCTACTGCAAAAGCACAATGAAGGGCTGGCAGGAAGGAACGTGACTTCCACAGCTGGCAGCAGTTGACTGGGAAAGGCAATGGCACTGCTGATCCCCAGCACAAACAATTCTCCTTAGCTTTTCAGGAACAGGCACACATCCTACCTCCATCACCTGTGCTACCAAACCTTTCAGGACTCGGTGTGCAGAAGACTGCAGGGCCGTATCAGGTTTGCCATGGGCTTTTGGCTCACAAAAGGAGTGGGATAGTTCTGCCAGGGTAAAGTAGTTCTTAATTAAAACCAGTGGAAAATTTCCTAATCGGAAGATTAAGCTGATCTGATCAGAGGAATGTCAGAGATCCGAGTGAGCACAGTGAGAAGCTGCACTCATCTCCCCAGGAGGGGTGATAAAATCTCCCATATGGGCACATCTCAGTCACTGCAAGGTCCAGCCAGGGGAAATAATCATAGAATCAGTCACGGTTGGAAGGGACCACAAGGATCATCTAGTTCAAATCCCCTGCCATGGGCAGGGACACTCTACCCTAAAGCAGGCTGCACACAGGCTCAGCCAGCCTGGCCTTAAACACCTCCAGGGATGGGGCCTCAACCACCTCCCTGGGCAACCCATTCCAGCCTCTCACCATTCTCATGCTCAACAACTTCCTCCTCATGTCCACTCTGAATGTCCCCACCTCCATCCGCCCCAGTCCTGGCACTCCCCAAGAGCCTAAAAAGTCCCTCCCTAGCTCTTTGGTAGGACCCCTTCAGATACTGGAAGGCCACAAGAAGGTCACATCAGAGCCTCCTCTTCTCCAGACTGCACAGCCCCAACTCTTTCAGTCTGTGCTCACAGCAGAGCTGCTGCAGCCCTCTGAGCATCCTCCTGGCTCTGCTCTGGACATGCTCCAGCATCTCCACATCCCCTTTGTAATAGGGGCTTCACAACTCCTCTTGTAGTAGAGGCTTTCAAATAGTCTTAAAGACCTGGGATTCCCCTAAGCTTTGACTCACTGAGAGCTCAACATGAAGACTCCTTCCTTTGGAAGTCCCTTCCAACCCAAACCATAGTATGATTGTATAATAATTTTCCACTAGTGAACCTGAGCCATCACCTCGCCTCGGACTCCTACCTTCATTCCTTCTTGTCCCATCACAGTGGGCACAGAAAACATTCCCTTCTCTGCAGCAGCACAAGCCAAAGCAAGCAAGCAGCAACTATTTCAAGCAGCAGAAGCAGCAAGGCTCACGAAGCAAATCTACCCAACTTTCTTAGTCCTCTGACAGCTACACCTTGCCTGAGCACCCTGACTGGGTTCCATATTATCATCTTCCTTTGGTAAAACACACCACATACTCCTAGGTGCTACTGAAGGAAAACATATTTTGTCCAGGTTGACCCAAGTTGTTCTCTCATTTTGTAATCTTTTCCATTTATTTGAGCTGGATTTGGAGCAACAAAACCACATGTGGCTTGCATGACATTTAATTGCAAGAACTTCACACACTTCTAAATTCCTTCCTTTCGTGTGCAGCACTACATATTTAGTCATGGACAAGCTGGGGAAGGTCAGTGGGAAGGGAGAGAGAGAAGAGAAAATCACCTCCTAATGCACTGGTCATTCCAGAAGGAGCCCTGCTCAACCACAAGAGCTAGTCATATGTATGACCAACTCCTATGGGCAGAGCAGTGAGGTTGAGCTCATCCAACAACAGCCACTTACCCAACAGTCATCAATTCAGGGAGGTATTGGGGTGTCATGGGGCCTAGGAAGTTATGAGAAGACAACATAACTGGCTTACAAACAGGGTTATTTGGAGGCTTCCAGGTTTGTGGTACTGACTATCTCACCAAAAATTCTCCTCCTGGGCTACAAGACTACAAAGAATAACACAGTTCTGCCTGTCCCAGACGAGCCACCAACAATAGAGCAGTGAAAAGAGTGAGGGAAAGAAGGAGCAAGGGAGCCTCAGGTCTTCACAGAAAGGCACTCTAAGGGAGTGGAGTATAAAATACAAAGCAATTCAGTGACAAACTGCTGCAATTCAGCTAAGTACATGAGAGTGTTTGCATTTCCTAACAGTGATTCTGCAGTGAACCAAACCCAAGGCAAAACTGCAAGAACAGATCTCATGCTGCTCTGCAGCTGGACCCACACCTTGGTACAGATCACCTCTTCTGAGTTCAGCAGTAACTGTTTGTATTCTTCAGCTCAGCTATCACCACAAGATTTCTGTGCTGTCAATTCCCTGTCAGCTTCTTAAGGACCAGTCAGGAGCCTTCAAACTTGTTTCCATTTCACCCCTATACAAAATGCAGTAGGAAAAGTGGCAGCCAGGCAGGGGGAGATCTAAAATGTGAGCAATTCATTTTATTCTTTTACATATCAATTTTTTTTGTGGTCCAAAACAGATGCAAAAGTTTCTCCCTTAATCTCACCTTCCTGAACTGAACTTGCTGCTCCCCAAAGAGAGCTGCCTACATGTGGTACTCGGCCCCATTCCCAGATGTTCTCACAGCCAGGTGCATGCACACAAATGGATCTACCTCTGGTCTGGGTCTGCCCTAATTTCCATAGGAACAAAAGGGAATAGATTCTTTTTAGCCATCTGAATCTTGCACAGAAAGGATGAGTGTGAAGAGCAATGTATTCTGCTCTCCAAAGTGATTGAGCATGAACTTGGTAACCAGCTAAGCTGAGTGTCTGACAGGGAGGAGAGTGTGCATGAGCAGAAACATCTCTGGAATGCCAACAGGAGCTGAGTATCCCTCAGGAACAGATGCCCACATCTCTTGGTGTCATTTCAAGCTGTGGAAATCAAACTTTCTTCTCAAGTGGCCAACAGCAGGGCCTTTGAGACTTCTGGTTTCATGCCACAGAAATCAAGGTCAGTAGTTGCTCTGCCTTCAACCTTGAAGTGAATCTACTGAGACCAGAAATTGCCAACTTGACAGCTGATGAGAGTATATTCCTCTGCATCTACACAGCAGGTAGAACAAAAATAGCAATAGCATAGAGTTCTTCCCATTGACTGGCTGCTTCTCAGCACCCACCTTCAAAATACCTGGGCTTTCTGCCGTGCAGGGAAGGCTGCTCTGTGTCTTCAGACCCACTGACAGGGATGCAGGTTCTGGTGATCATAGGAGAACCAGAGGAACAGGGATAGACTGGAGTAACACACACACAAAAGCCCTCCAGACAGGCAGCTCAAGGCTCTAGAAAATTCCCTGAGAGCTTCTGTGAGAGCAGTGTGTCACTGTTCCCTTACTCACCTCTCCTTGATGCACACAAAAAAATGTTCCCATATGAAAGCACAAACTGCAGATGTACAATAAAGGGAAATTTAAACAAAGTTCCTCTTCAAGAGAGCTGTCCAAGGCAGCATGGTCTGATTCATGCAACTTAACTATGGCTGAAGTCACTGTTTGTGCTTGGAAAATGTGCTTAGGTGTTGGCAGCCATCTCAGATCTTCCTAGTGTGTCAGCAACTTATAGATTTGAAGGACAAATTAAACCTCCAAACTCTATGCCATTCCTGAGGAAGGCCTTAGGATTTGAACTCAGCAACACACACTAGGAAGGTTTTGAAGAAGATACTGATCTGTCAAAACCAAAGGTGATTTCCAGAGGTGCACTTGTTCAGCAAGAGAAGAGAGATGTTTCTTCCTGCCCCTAATTCAAACTAAGCAGCAGCAGCAGCTGAGTGATGACAATGCTCAGATCTGTACGTGTTGAAGCCCTGTCTGCTGTACAGAAAGCACCTGAGATAAAGCTTTCTCCATGCTATGTCAATGCCTGACAACCATCATACAACATATTGGGTTGGAGAGGGAAAACAGCAAAGTTCCTTTTTGGAAGCAGAAGAAGACTGGAAAAGAAAAGGAAAATTCAATCTAGCTTGTGATTTCATTCTGTAGCAGAATGCATATCTGAACCTCTCTGCCACCAAGCAAGGGCCTCTAGCAGAAAGCCAGCTCTCCCATTAATGAAGCATCCGATGAGAAATCAGCAAGGCTGAGACAGCCCCAAGGTGCTACCACTCAGCAGCAGCACTCAGGAGTGATCCCATCTTTATTACACTACATCTATCAAACATACTCACATAGTTC
This sequence comes from Pogoniulus pusillus, assembly GCF_015220805.1. Taxonomy (NCBI): domain Eukaryota; kingdom Metazoa; phylum Chordata; class Aves; order Piciformes; family Lybiidae; genus Pogoniulus; species Pogoniulus pusillus. The sequence goes on along the minus strand of NC_087298.1, from coordinate 4,245,255 downwards.
ATAGAATCAGTCAGGGTTGGAAGGGACCACAAAGATCATCCAATTCCTACCCCCCTGCCATGCCCAGGGACACCCTACCCTAGAGCAGGCTGCACACAGCCTCAGCCAGCCTGGCCTCAAACACCTCCAGCCATGGGGCTTCAACTACCTCCCTGGGCAACCTATTCCAGGATCTCACCACTCTCATGCTCAACAACTTCCTCCTCATGGCCAGCCTGAATCTCTCCACCTCCAGCTTTGCTCCATCCGCCCCAGTCCTGGCACTCCCTGAGAGCCTAAAGAGTCCCTCCCCAGCTTTTTTGTAGGCCCCCTTCAGAAACTGGAAGGCCAAAAGAAGGTCCCCTGGGAGCCTCCTCTTCTCCAGATTGAACAGCCCCAATTCTTTCAGTCTGTGCTCACAGCAGAGCTGCTGCAGCCCTCTGAGCATCCTCCTGGCCCTGCTCTGGACACACTCCAGCATCTCCACATCCCCCTTGTAATAGGGGCTCCAGAACTGGATGCAGTACTCCAGGTGGGGTCTCACTAGAGCAGAGTGGAGGAGGTTGTTTTCCAGGACGCAGCACAGTTTGGGTTTCTCCTGTGATGCAGACTACTTAAGAGCTATACACAGATGGGAGGTAAATAGAAACTTTTCCCCAGAAAACCTTCATATTGTCCCAAACTATTTGACCAGCTCTTGGAATACAAACATCCATGGCTGGAATAAAGATCTCTGCTCCAGGAGAGCTGGACTGGCAACTGCTTCTCTCCAGCAATCCTGCTAAATCACATTGCTCCTTCCTCCACTCTCCTCCCAGGGCAGAACTGATTGAAGAGCAAGAGAGAATTTCAAGGTGAATAAAAGCCCTGTGTTAAGCACGAGGTGAGACACAGGTTGTGGTATCACAGCAGCCTTGGAGATGCCCATGAATCCCCAAAGCTTTGATTTCAGCATTAAATAATGCTGGCCTGAACATTCATCCAGAAATGTGCACTGCACAGAATTTTTTATGTACAACTTTTCTTTTTCAAAGGGTTCACTTCTCCCTTCAGCTTGGGGGACTGAAAAAAAAAAATGCCAAGAACATGGGATTCAGTGTTCAGGTCAGTCCACTAATACATCTCTTTCGGCACCCTGCCTGACAGATGAGTTGAGCCAGCACCAGCTGCTCCAGCGGTAAATGTGAAACTCTGCAGTAGGCAGTTATGAAATAACCTTGGTCAGAGGAGGCTTCCTGCTAGCCTCATCCTAACCCCTATCATTTAGTAAACTGGCTTATACCCAGGAGGTCACAGCACCCATACACCTCCCTGTTCAATCACCCTAACATAACTGGATGTTCCCATTAGCCTTACGCATTTCTGCCGTGCTCCATCGTCCCATAAATCAAAATGCCAACTGCTTCTTCACACGTCACTGGCAGAATATTCACAATATTTAATAAATATTTAATGTTTATATTCCAGCAGGGCCTCCCAGTCCAAGTCTGACCATGCTTTACAGATAGCAAGAGACAGTGTTTGCTGGAGCAGGAACATAAACTGTCCAGTCTGAAGTGCTGAGCAGCTTTGTGCCTGTTGAGAAAAACAGCCAGATGAATACGTTGGGCAAAGTCAGCTGCAAGGCCTGTAACAGAACAAGGAACTGGCACAAAGTCTTTCCCATGTTACCTAGATCAACAACACTTTTGTGGCTGGCTCATGATGGTCTTTTGGACCATGGAGGAAAGCAGTTTCACAGCTTGGGGACAGCTGCTCTGTGCAAAAGTCTCTCCACTCACTGCAGAAACCTCAAGGCAGGCACACAGGGGAAGCTAGGATGGCTGGCTGAAGACAATAGGAATCTTTTTCAGGAATGGATCTGACAAAAGCTGGTCACAAAAGGAATCAGATAAGCCTAATATAGCAAGAATCTCCTATACATACATGCATGTGTCTGTGGATCTGTATTTACATGCCATAGCTTTCTCAACCAGGTGAAAATTGTCCAGGCAATAACACATGAGATTTCTCTCTGCTGTCATGTGCATGGCAAGGTTGATGAAAAGCTCTCACTGTTTTTCCTCCCCAGAAAAAGAGTTAGAACAAGTGTATTTTTCTTGCCTAGAGAAATACAGAGTCACAGATACATTCAGGTTGGCAAAGCCCCTCAGGATCACCAAGTCCAACCCATATCCCTATTCTACAAGGTTCACCCTAAACCATATCCCTGAGCACCACATCCAAATGACTTTTAAACACATCCAGAGTTGGTGACTCCACCACCTCCCTGGGCAGCCCAAAAAACACTGTCAATTATCTTCCATTTACCTGCAAAACTCGTAACAAACACTTGAAGTGGGTTTTGAGCAAAAGTTGGCTTTTAACATTTAATCTGCCTTTCACTGCTTCCTCAAAACACAGGTAAAAACAAAAACTATCTTCAGTTTCTTTCCAAAACAGATAACACTTTCCTTTGCTGGCCTGCTGCTCCCTCCCTGCATTTAGCACTTGTTTCCACTGCTGGGAAGATCCATCCTTCAGCAGAGCTAATTTTCCTGGTTTACATGGAAAGTATATGCAGACAAAAAGGCAACTCGAGCTGATAACAACAGTTAGGACTTGAAAGGAGCCCTCAGCAACACATCAGTTCAATTACAGCAACATAGTGAGGACTGAGCAAGAATCAGGCTCTTGTTTTGTGTGAGCCCTTATAGTCATGCAGAATAACGACATGCTCCCTGGGACAGGAACTCCTCACAAGATACCAAGGAAACAAGAGTGAAGCACATTCTGATCTCACTGGTCAGTACATCCAGGGAAAGGGGGCTGGTGTAATTTCCTGGGTGAAAGACAGGCTCCCAAGGGATTTCCTCAGATTCAAGGCAAGGTTGGATGTGGCACTTGGTGCCATGGTCTAGCCTTGGGCACTGTGGTAAAGGGTTGGACTTGATGATCTGTGAGGTCTCTTCCAACCTTGGTGATACTGTGATACTGTGATACTGTGATCTGGTCTCAGGGGTAGCATTAGGTGATCTCAGAAGTCTTTTCCAACCAAAATGACTCTATGATTCTACAAGCAGAGAAGCAAACACCTTTGAACATCCTCATCTGAGTCTTTTTACCCTTAATGGAAAAGGCTGAGCCCTGGATCACAGTAAAACCTGGAAAGTACAGGGAAGGTCCACTGCATTCTCCATTTACCTTCCTCTTTCTCAGTCAACATATAATTGCCCTGAAGACTTCATTTAGCTTCAAACCTCTGTTTGAGGGTTTAGCTTCACTCCCTGCAGTTTGCCATCCTTTCACTGAGCCCAAAACTGAGCCTGTACAGACACCAAGAGAAGTGTGACTGGGGAGGCAGGAGGAGAAAACAAGTTTTCTTTGGGATCTGAAGATGCAAACTGAAACAAAAGAGCCTGTGCGATGACACCATCGTCCTCACAGCTCTAAACACCACATCCCACCCCTAAGGCAGGAGCAGAGCAAAGCAGCAGCTCTGAACAGCTCAAACCTATTTGCAGATGCTGAATCAGTTGAAACTCTTTGTGATCATAACATAACAAACAGTGTGCTCGCTGCTATCAAAACTGGAGGCCTGTGAGTTGAAAGGAAAAGTCTTCCCTGCATCTTCAAGACAGGGAAAGAATTTCAGAGGGGCTGTAGATGTTTTTTCTCTCCCATCTCCCTACACAACAAATGTTTTTTTTCCCTTTAATCTGCAATGCCACCTTGTGGCTATAAACAATGAACACATTTAAAAGGCGCTTCAAGATTGGAAACAAAATCGTAGGTCACTGACCCGAGCTGCCAGTACCACGTTTGCAAGAGAAACACTTGCTGCAGGAGGACCAAATTCATCTGCGGATGCCTGCAGTTACTGTTTGATCTGGATGTGTCTCACAGTGCCATGTGGGGAAGATTACACAGGTGCAGTGATGGAGAATTCACAGAATCATAGAATCAGGCAGGGTTGGAAGGGACCACAAGAATCAGCCAGTTCCAACCCCCCTGCCATGGGCAGGGACACCCTACCCTAGAGCAGGCTGCACACAGCCTCAGCCAGCCTGACCTTAAACACCTCCAGGGCCTCAACCACCTCCCTGGGCAACTCATTGCAGCCTCTCACCGCTCTAATGCTCAACAACTTCCTCCTCACATCCACTCTGAATCTCCCCACCTCCAGCTTTGCTCCATTCCCCCCAGTCCTGGCACTCCCCAACAGCCTAAAAAGTCCCTGCCCAGCTTTTTTGTAGGCCCCCTTCTGATACTGGAAGGCCACAAAAAGGTCACCTCAGAGCCTCTTCTTCTCCAGACCGAACAGCCCCAACTCTTTCAGTCTACTGCATCCTCTCTCTGTATCCAGTCAGAAGGCAGGTGGATGGGGAGTCTCCTTGGGAGAGGGATGAAGGTTTTCATCTGATCCCCTGTCTCTCATTTCCTGTAATCTTTTCACACCAGACCTTCAGAGAAGCAACAGCAGCAGCTGAAGCACACAGCCAGACTGCCGCCAAGGCACAAACCACATTCCCAAGCCATAGCACTGACATTTGCTGGAAGCATGCAGCCATCATCTGAACACCTGGGCCATGCACAGGCATCACTTTCCAGCTTGCCCATTAGTCTCTGCTTGCAGCAGCAGGGCTCCTTCCCACCAAGGGCTGACAACCCCTTTCAAGAACAAGTAAAATGTCTTAAGCAAAATGAGATTTGTCCCATGTAGAAGCACCTGAGTGACCAAAACTGGTGCTGAGAGAGGATATTCCATCTGTGAGAGAAGCAATGGCAGCCACAGCTTTAGCTGTGCGCTGCATAAAGCCCCAGCTCCAGATCTGCCCAATTCCCTTAGGTGTAAGCTGTGCCAACAGCCCGGTTGGACTCTTCCTTCCCCTCCTGCCTCTCAAGACAGGCTCATTCTTTAGGAAGATGAGACCTTTCCAATAATAGCTCCTTCAGTCCAAGACTGAGTGAAACATCCACAATCTTTACCTCCTGGTGTTATGCAGGGAGAAGCGTTGAGGTCCCTCTGGACTGGCAGGCTTGGCTTAATTCAGATTGGACACTGTTAACCTGTTGCAGGATCCAGTGCCTAAAAACTTTGTCCAACTCAGCAGTTTTCTTCTGAAGGCCTCAAAGATATATTTTGAAATAATTCAGCATGTTTCAAAGTGGCCTTTTGAGCAGACAAGTATTCTTCCCATCTCACAGCTGGCAAGCCAAGGCACACAAATACTAAACCCTTCTGGGTAGGGAGTAGCTGCCCTGCTATGCACAAAAATTATTGTATTTTTAAGCTTTAAAATATGATTCTCTCAGGCAAATTAGGAGCAGCTGTCCCTCCCTGGGACAAGTTGGCTTCTTACAAATATTTGGCATTTATTGTCCTTTGGCCACTGGGTCTGGTTTGCAATTAGGCCTGATTTTAAGACTGAATAACCAGGCTGTTGCTCTGGGTTGCTGGGGCATGGGAGGTAGCACAAAGCTAAATTCAGCCACAGTGCAAGTCAGGGCACTGCAGAAGCTGGATGGAGGAGCTCCCACCTCCACGTCACCCTAGATCCTTAATCCAAGAGTGGTTTCATTCCCTACTCCCTACATCTACCAAGGAATCTTTCTTCACCCACTCTCAGCAAGGCAAACATGAACCACCTAGAGATGGGGTTCCTCTGTCCTGGGGAGCACTGAGCAGGCCACCTACTGGACTAAGCATGAAGCAATCTCCATTCATGGTTCCGCTGTAAACTCCATAAAGCCAACAGACTTATTTCAAGTGACAGCACTGAAGACTGGTCTGGATTGATCCCATTCTATACACTTACTGAAGTCTTTAAGTAAAAACACCAGGAGGCAAAGCCTAGGGTAAGCCTTCCAGATCCCCACCGCAATTAATGAAGATACAGTGACCCTCCTGAAAGTAATTAAGATCCTAGATGTGCCCAGGTGGCCAAGAGAGCCAGTGGCATCCTGGCCTGCATCAGGAATGGTGTGGCCAGCAGGAGCAGGGAGGTCATTCTGCCCCTGTACTCTGCACTGGTTAGACCACACCTTGAGTACTGTGTTCAGTTCTGGGCCCCCCGGTTTAGGAGGGACATTGAGATGCTTGAGCGTGTCCAGAGAAGGGCAACGAGGCTGGGGAGAGGCCTTGAGCACAGCCCTACGAGGAGAGGCTGAGGGAGCTGGGATTGGTTAGCCTGGAGAAGAGGAGGCTCAGGGGAGACCTTATTGCTGTCTACAACTACCTGAGGGGTGGTTGTGGCCAGGAGGAGGTTGCTCTCTTCTCTCAGGTGGCCAGCACCAGAACAAGAGGACACAGCCTCAGGCTGTGCCAGGGGAAATTTAGGCTGGAGGTGAGGAGAAAGTTCTTCACTGAGAGAGTCATTGGACACTGGAATGGGCTGCCCGGGGAGGTGGTGGAGTCGCCGTCCCTGGAGCTGTTCAAGGCAGGATTGGACGTGGCACTTGGTGCCATGGTCTGGCCTTGAGCTCTGTGGTAAAGGGTTGGACTTGATGATCTGTGAGGTCTCTTCCAGTCCTAATAATACTGTGATACTGTGACTAAAGACAACATTACTGTAACTTATGACATCACTGAGATGCTGCCAAAGGCCTGACTGAAAGCTGAATGCACAACTCTGCTGCTGCTGCTCCTCTGTCCGCAGGACCTGTTGGCCACATGGCACAAGGGCGTTCAGATGGCTTTGATGGCATTTTTGACCTGCTATTTTTATCCTCTTCTCTTCTAGGTGCTTAAAAAGGTTGCTGGATTACTTGTTCCTGCACTTTTCCAGAAGTCAATGTTAACTTGCTGGATCTTTAGCTCCCTGACTCCTCCTCTTTCTTCTTTTTTTGGGAACATTCACTGTGCTAGTCTTTTTGCAGGCTTCTCTCCTTTGCAAGTTCACCCCACTTGCAGCATGGAAATATCACCTTTTAAGCATTCTAAAATTAAATCCATCATTCCAACCCATTTGAAATCACCAAAATTATCCAGGTTGGCTCTAACCCCATTTTCATATACCTAGGGTTGGGACCTCATTGCTTTGTAACTAGTCCTAATTACAGACATCATCTAATTAGTGTCGAACTTCCTATGAAGAAAAGACATTAAACAATTATCTCCAGTGCTGCTATGTTGATAGCTTGCTTTCCCTATTGTATAGCAGAACAGCCTCTTGTGACAATGATACAAATGGTGTCTAGTTACTGCCAATGGCTCTCAAACATCCTATCTTTATTTAGTTCTCTGGCCTTTCTGATTTTTGCCTATGCTCCTGCTACACTTCTGTTCTCATTCTTGGAGCCTGACCTAGTTTCCTCCTATTGCACATTTCTTTCTTGCATTCGAGGTCAACGATGAGCTCACGATTAAACCAATTTAGTCCCCTACTATACTTTCTGAATGGGATAGCTTGAACTTGTGGCCTTAAGATTCCCTAAGGGTTTGCCAGCTCTCCTGAAGCCACTTTTCCCTTAGCTCAGCCTCTCAGGAGATCTTTTCTCCCAGTTCCTAAAGTCTATTCCAGTTACCTTGCCTTTCTGAAAGTTACTTTTTAAGTTTTGCTGTGATTTTTCACTCTATAAACCATACCCATTTTGCCTCTACAACCTTTGTAAACAGCACATAATCAATCAAGAAATACATTCATTTACATACAACACACACAGTAAAATGCAGCAATTCAAGAGAGATGTTGAGATACTGGAACGTGTTCAGAGAAGGGCAACGAAGCTGGTGAAGGGCCTGGATCACAAACCCTGTGAGGAGAGGCTGAGGGAGCTGGGGGTGTGCAGCCTGCCGAAGAGGAGGCTCAGGGCAGACCTCATTGCTGTCTGCAACTACCTGAAGGGAGGATGTAGCCAGGTGGGGTTGGTCTCTGCTCCCAGGCAACCAGCAACAGAACAAGGGGACACAGTCTCAAGTTGTAGCAGGGGAGGTCTAGGCTGGATGTTAGGAGGGAATTCTTCACAGAGAGAGTGATTGGCACTGGAATGGGCTGCCCAAGGAGATGGTGGAGCTGCTGTCCCTGGAGGTGTTCAAACAAAGCCTGGATGAGGCACTCAGTGCCATGGTCTGGTTGACTGGACAGGGCTGGGTGCTAGGTTGGACTGGATGAGCTTGGAGGTCTCTTCTAACCTGGTTGATTCTATGGTTCTATGTAGGAGGAACAGAAACAAACAGTGGTAAGCAGCAGTAGGAGCAGATTCTGTGAATCTCAAGTCTTTCAGCTTACCTATACATTGTCCCGTACAAACATGATGATCTTGGAGGTCTCTTCCAACCTGTTTGATTCTATGACATTGCCACAGGTGTTTGGTAGGCAGTAGGGATTGAACAGATAGTTCCAAACTGACAATATGAAGTGTTTTAACCAGGGAAGGAATCACTCACACCTCTAACGCAGGCAATGTTGTTTTGAAGACTGGTATTTGAAGCATACTGTGACAGCAGGGGCAGGGGGAGGGGGGAAGTCTTAAGTAATTGATCTAATTAATCAATTTACCAATGCAACCCTTGCTGAGTATCTCACTGATTGGAGACACAGCAGATTTTAACGACACATGCAGCACCTGCGCGTTCGCCTCCAGGATATAACAGAAACAGAGATCTCCATCCCCAGCAATAAAAAGAGCCAAGAGCATGAATAAATCTGTGTGCTGGTCTCACATCAAGAAAATAAAGCACAGCCTTTCTCAAATGATTCTGCATCAACTGAAAACAGAAACGTGAGGATTCCCACTACTGCTTCAGTTTGATGCCTTACTATGCTTGCCCTACTCGAATGCAGATGGTCTCATCTAATCAGCAGTCACACCTGAACTGGGACCTGCTATAAAGCTGCAGAGGGAAAAAGAGAATCTGGGTAAACTCTAACAAGTCAGAGACTTCTGTGGTTCCAAACCACTCCTTCTCTGCCCCACTGATTTGTTTTCTCTGCAGTCACCCAGGTTTTTGCTTCTGGTGCTGAAACAACGAGCATCTCCGAGAGGGCAACAGGTCCTCTCTTCAAGAATTCAAAGGCAGCAAGATACTATCTCAACTCTTCCTCATCTGCCATGATTGTGTGCCCTAGTCATGAGTGAAGCTCCTGTTTTCCAGGACTCCGAAGTAGAAGATATAAACAATCACCTATTCCTCCACCTCCTGCTCCCTGCTTCCACCCTCACAACTTTAACAAGTGGGTTGATTGCCCCATAGCTCAAACTTCCAACTGCTATCTTCATTATATCCCTGATTTCCAAAAGCATACCCTCACACCTTACTCCTGCCCACCCTCACCTCCTGACACATTACTGATGTTCTCTTTTTCCTTAGGGACAGGGGTGGCCAGTTCTCAGCCCCAGGTTTGGTGGAAGCCTCAACGAGGATCCAGCTCTACAATCCAAGCTGCCTGTGTCGCCACCAAACTGGCAGGTTTCCCATCTCCTTACAATGCATTGCAAGGCCTTGATAGTTCAGGGGGGAAATATCACAGAAGCAGCAAGAGCAACTGCTTTTCCTCACTTTCTCTGTGATTAAGTGTAGATGCCAAATCTTGGACAAACAAATGAGTTCCTTGGATCAGGAGAAATGGAGAGCCACTCAAGCTGGCTGAATTACAGATGCTGTCAATGGAGCATCGAAAAAGTTCATCTGGGGATATATACAAGAAGTGTTTGGACTTTGCAGTCACTGAATGTCCTCTGGTCTCCCCATAGAGGTCAAGATGAGAGCAACAAATAAATGTCACTCCAGCAAATGAGCATATTTATTTTTTCCCCAATGTGGTTTGGGATTTTTTTTAAGAGCTGGATCACACTTACAAACTCTCTCATGCCAAGCAGCTCTTATTCATGCAAGGTGTGATTTGTCTCAGGCTCCCAGAGACACCTGAAGAGGATGCTGAGAGCCTTGGCCTCCCCCTGCATCCCTTACAGCGAAAGAAGGAGCAGAATGAAGCATTAACTTTGAAGGCTTCAGGAGAAGGAAGCAGAATAGATTCACTTGTCAGTAATGTCCGCACTGATTAATATAAATGCTCATGGTAGCCAATATCACTGCACGCTGGGTGGATTTATTTACATAATTATTGGAGAACTCACCCTCCCCTCCTTGACTTTGATGCTTGGTACATATTTATTTACACAACACTGCACTGCCAAACAAGCCAAATGTTTTCCAGAAAGACATCAGAAGAATTACAATTGTTTGAGCAGTGGTTATTTCAGGATGATAAAAAACAAACTCAACTCAAATCCATTTAGCAACTGAAGCACTTTCCTCAGATCACAAACAATACTGCTGCTGCTGTCCTTGCCTGGTCACTGACCTTGAGTGGCTTTGAAGTCATCAATGCAGCTTAGGAAAGAACTGCCACAGGTATAACTTGGGCAGAAGATAACCCCTGTGTGAAACAACGTGGGAGCAAGTCAGAGGCAAAGCCCTGAAGGCCACAGGTGCTACAGACAGGGCAGAAATGTTGTGAGCTGTTCCCTCTTCCTATAGGGAATAAAGAGCTGAAACTCAAGTAGCTTGCATGAACCTGTATCTTTACTATCTGTAGATGTTCTGGACACAGCCAGGTGCACCAAAGCCTGATTTCATCAGTTTCCAGATAGCTACAAGGCACCAGTGGGCTCCCATTACACCAGTAAACATCACTGCTTGTTTTGGGGTCTCAACACCCCCCACAAGTCAGACCACAAGTATCACCTGCTAATAAGGGGACACGCTGTATATTGTCTCTCATCTGTAACACTAACTGACAGAGCTTCCTGGCACAGATCCTGATGGGGTGGTAGGAAACTACTCACACTGACAGGTCATGGCAGCATATCAAGCCTAAGCCCATCTGCGCCCAGCGTACGTGGAGCTGGTGCAGCTCCCAGGGCTGAGCTCTGCCCAGTGCTGTGGCACAGGGAGAGGGGCACCCAGCCAAGGCTCACTTGGTATTTCATTATTTTTATAACATTTCTCATTAGTTTGCTGAACTAATGAAAAAAAAATACTCTCACAAGTTAAATCAAATATAGGGGAAAATGTTAACTAAACTTTCCATCAGTTCCAAAGGTATCAGTTGGAGTTTTTGGCAGGGCAGGCTCTGGTTTTGCATTCATCTGGACACAACATGTTTTTTTGCCCCTGATCCTAATTGATCACTAGAGTTACTCAGCACACAAACAATGCCTGTTGTTTTGGAGCTGATTTCCCAACCTATTATGTGTATTCCTGTTTACAAACGGTGGCTGAAGCAAGCAGAAAATCTGCAGGGCACTTGACTGCACCCACTTAACCCTTGTGCCTGCCTGCCTGTAGGCAACCCCAGAGTCATCTTCCACCCTCATAGCAAGCAACTGGAGCAGAAGCAGATTCCAAAATCAGAATAGCCAAGATTAGAATCACAGAATAAGTCAGGGTTGGAAGACACCACAAGGATCACCTAGTTCCAACTCCCCTGCCATGCCCAGGGACACCCTACCCTACAGCAGCCTGGCCTTAAACACCTCCAGCCATGGGGCCTCAACCACCTCCCTGGGCAACCCATTCCAGCCTCTCAGCACTCTCATGCTCAACAACTTCCTCCTCATATCCACTCTGATTCTCCCCACTTCCAGCTTTGCTCCATTCTCCCTAGTCCTGGCACTCCCTGAGAGCCTAAAAAGTCCCTCCCCAGCTTTTTTGTAAGCCCCTTCATATACTGGAAAGCCACAAGAAGGTCACCTCAGACCCTCTTCTTCTCCAGACTCAACAGCCCCAACTCTTTCAGTTTGTCCTCACAGCAGAGCTGCTGCAGTCCTCTCAGCATCCTCCTGGCCCTTCTCTGGATACACTCCAGCATCTCCACATCCTCTTGTAATAGTGGCACCAGAATTGGATGCAACATTCCAGGTGGGGTCTCACCACAGCAGAGTAGGGAGGGAGAATCACCTCCCTGGCCCTGCTGGCCACACTTCTCCTGATGCAGCCCAGGCTCTGGTTGACTTTCTGGGCTGCAAGTGTACACTGCTGGCTCCTCTTGAGCTCATCCACCAGCACCCCCAAGCCCCTCTCCTCAGGGCTGCTCTCCAGCCACTCACTGCCCAGCCTGCATTTGTGCTTGGCATTGCCTTGACCCAGCTGCAGGACCTTGCCCTTGGTCTTGTTGAAACTCCTGAGCTTGGCTTGTGCCAACCTCTGCAGCCTGTCCAGGTCCCTCTGGATGGATCCCTGCCCTCCAGTGTATCTGCTGCACCACCACCTGCTGCTTGGTGTGGTCAGCAAACCTGCTGAGGCTGCACTCAATGCCTCTGTCCATGGCACCCACAAAGATGTTGAACAAAACTGGATCCAGGGCTGATCCCTGAAGGACACCACTTGGCACTGGCCTCCACTTGGACGTGGAGCCATTGGCAGCCACTCTGTGGGTGCAGCCATCAAGCCAGTTCTTTATCCATCAGTGGTCCACCCCTCAAACCCATGTGTTGGAGAGTTTGGAGACCAGGATGTGGTGCAGGACAGTGCCAAAGGCCTTGCTTAGCTCCAGGTAAATGCCATCAGCTGCTCGCCCCTCAGCTATTCATGTTGTGACCTGTTCATAGAAGGCCACCAGATTTGTCAGGCAGGATTTTGCCCTGGTGAAGCCATGCTGGTTGTAGCCAATCACCTCTTCACTATTCTTCTGTCTTAGTAGCGCCTCCTGCAAGATCTGCTCCATGATCTTACTGGGCACAGAGGTGAGACTGACTGCCCTGGAGTTCCCTGGCTCTTCCTTCCTACCCTTTTTGAAAGCAAGAGTTATGTTTCCTCTTTTCCAGTCAGTGGGGACTGCACCAGACTGCCAGGCCTTCTGGAATAGAATTACTGACCCCCTAGTTGCACAGGATTTATGTTGAAGGTAAGTGGCGGAAAGAGCTAAGAGGAGTAAGGAAGGTAACATTGCAATGCTTTTAGTAATAGTAACAATTATCATAGAATCATGGAATTGTTTAGGTTGGAAGAGACCTTTGAGATGATCAAGCCCAAGAATTAACCCAGTACTGCCAGATCACCACTGAACCATGTCACTCAACACCACATCTGAACAGCTTTCCAGTCCCTCCAGGAATGGAGACTTTGCCACCTACCTGGGCAGCCTGGTCCAGGGCCTGATGATCCTTTTGGGGAAGAAACTGCTCTCAGTGTCCAAACTTAAACTTCCCCTAGGTGACACTTGAGGCCATTTCCTCTTGTCCTTTCACTTGTTATTAAGGAGAAGAGAATGACTCCTACCTAGCTCCAATCTCCTTTCAGGGAGCTGTAGAGAGCCAGATCATTTCCCCTCAGCCTCCTCTTCTCCAGACTAAACACCCCAGCTCCCTCAGCTGCTGCTCATCATCCCTGTTTTCCTGACCCTTCATCAGCTTTTCTGCCCTTCTCTGGACACTCTCCAGCACCTCAGTGTTCTCCTCAGAGTGAGGGGCCCAAAGCTGAGCCCAGCATTCAAGGTGTGGCCTCACCAGTGACAACTATATGGGGATGACCCCTGCCCTTCTCCTGCTGGCCACAGTGTTGCTGATCCAGGCCAGGATGCTGTTGGTCTTCTTGGCCATCTGGGCACAAGCTGGCTCACATTGAGGCAGCTGTAGACCAACACCTCCAGATCCTTCCCAGCCACTCTTCCCCAGGGCTGGAGCATTGTATGGGGCTGTCGTGAGCCAAGTGTAGGATCTGACACTAAGCCTGGCTGAACTTACTGTCATAATAACATGAGTTGGTGGCACATCCTTTAAACATGCAACTCAGTTTATGCTCTGGAGCATACACAGGACTCCTGACATGCTCCCCTGGGGAAAAGGCAGCCAAAAAGGAATTTAACTTACATCAAGAAGCAGAGAGAGAGCACAGCTGTATCTATTTGCACGGGCTTGAGGTTTGGGTTTGCAGAGAACCACGGGACTATCTTCAGCTCAAATGTGAACAGAAGTGCTCAAAAGCTGAGTGTGAAAAATCAGCCAGAATCATGAAGTTTTGCCTGGCTCAGGAGAGGGATCAGATTCATGTAAAATTAGAGTTCAAATTGGTTTCCACCCAAGATCATAAATCCACCTAGGTTTGCCAATAGGATTCTGCCTGTCAGCAAATCCTTTCTTTTGGCAATGCTGGATAATTTCAAGAGCTTCAGAGTAAAACTCAGAGGGTTTGCTTGAGCCATTGGTCTTTGTAGGAAAAGAAGGGAGCGAAGGCCAAGAACACCTCTGAGAACAATGTACATCCCAAAAGCCTACCCACACTGGGAGTACTATGGCAGGGAGAAGATCTCTAGGGCACTTTTCCCTCTTGATTGGCATGAGCTGTGGAGCATGCACTCCTGCAAGACAGGACAGAGTCTGGGGACCACTGTAGCCCTCTGGCATCTATAGTGGAGATTGTCCTATCTCCGTTTCATCACTGGCATCTCACCTTAGTATGTTATACAGTAACTCAGCACCTGTCTCCCAGTGGAACTAGGAAACCACAGGTTTTTAACCTCTCTGAGGTCCTGTGGGTACAAATCTCCTAAACCTCCCCTAGTGATTTTCATCCTCTGTTTGAAAAATACATCCTCTGCCACCTGGCCAGAACTGATGCAGCTAGCCAGTGACAGAAGCCACTCCCTTGGCAAGGGAAAGGTGAACTGGGCTAGCAGGAAGAAAGGCTGTTTTGAGAGGAAGGGATGATTGAACAAAATCACTTCTCAGAGCTGCAGGGAGCCTGCAGCGGACATCAGCTCGGGGAAGCAGCATTCACAGTAGTATTCCTTCCTGATAAGTGGAAAGGGCCCTCTCATATTTCCACTTCTTTCTGCACTTTAATAGATGGGGGCTGAGGCTGCGACCATGACCTCAGCTGTCTTACAATGCTTCCCCCCACCAGGGAAGCCCCACGCTTATCGTTTAAGCAAGGATTAAGTCTGCATGCAGCTCTGAGCATTGAGAAAAGTCCCAGCACACATTTCTCCTCTTCCACCCAATGCAAAATGAGGATTGATTTTGCTCCAAGCAAGGAGGAGCATTTGGAATATAATGAAGTTGGAAAGGGTGGAGTGGGAGTACAAAGAGATGAGTCCAAGCTCAGCATGACAAATGGTACACAGGACCACTTGGTTTTATTATACACTATCAAATATCCCTAACTTCAACAGCAGAGCTAATAAGCATGCCAATGTATATATTTACATTGCCTGAAATGTGCACAACCCTGTACAAAAATTAGAGTGCAACTGTTATGATCAAGCCATTAGAGAAAACAAAATCAATCCAAAGCATAGAGCAGCTTTGCTAACAAGCTCCCTGCTTTGCTGGCTCCTCTTGCCTCAGAAACTTTTCACCAGACCTCAGAATGAAGGAACTTCCACAGGAAACCTTAAGGACTAATTGAACTGATACTTCACCTGGCTGAAACAGCAGCCATGAAAAACACAGCACCAAGGGCAAGAGGGAAGATAATTCCATTTATATCTGTGTAAAGGTGGACTCAAGTTGCGCAGTACTTAGGGCAGTGGGCATGTCCTATCTGCTCCTTTCAGGAACCTGGAGTGATTTCTCTCTTGCTGTTAGCTCTGGGAAGAAAAAGTCTGCAGGATTTTGAAGATGCCCAAACCAGTCACACTTTTTTTTTTTTTTTGAAAAGTTGAAATTGCAGCAAGTTTGTACAGAGCAAAAAGCTAATGAGGAAAAGGGGAGTGGGGGGGAGGAAAAAAAGGTCTGGGTAAAGTGGAATGCTCTCCTTTTAAACTTTAAAGATAGCCTGTTCTGCTTTAGATCGCTTTGACTTGATGTCTCTTTCTCTATATTTAGCTTAATTTCAGCTATTATATAATTTAGAATTCTTTGTTGTTGGATAAAAGAGGATCTATAAAAAAACAGAGCCTTTCTCATGAGAAATTTGGAATAATCCAGATTACTCCTGCCCATGAAGATATTAATATTTGTACTGACTTTTTTCCAAACCAGTTCTGCCTCTTTAGGCAGAAGAGGGAGAGCTCTTCATAAGTTTCAGATGCTGACTTTTGCAGCCTAAATGACCTTTCAGTTCCCACAGATCTTTGTTTGCACTCAAACGGTATAACCTAACAGTCTATCAATAAAGCACTCTGTAAAGGATTTCAGGGGGCTTCGTGTTTTGCAGGCTCACCTGCAGTGCTGGAGATCTCGACTAGACAGCCAGGGAAGTTGAAGAGTGCCTCGACAAAGCTGATTTCTCCTGTTTCTGTGTGGTGAGGATGACATCCAGCCTTGCTGTAGGGTGTTGCCAGGCTGTCTGTCTGCCTCCTAACAGAAGGATGTCTCAGCCTCCACACAACAGAACATGCTCTGTGCTCGACAGAAGAGCACGCTGCAGTAGCACAGGGGATAGGAACGTGCAGGGGCAGACAGGGAAGAGTGAGCAATTTTAAAGGTAACTGTCTTTTTTGGCCAGCAAAGGAAAGCTCTTCTGGACTCAGAAAATTATTTAAATGAAAGACCAAGTGCTTGACAAAGAGACCTTGGGAGACTGAGATATGCCTCTGTCTGATTACAACTTGAACAGTATGACTGAAGACATCCTGGACAGATTCTTGGCAGATAGAAATGAGCATTCACTAATCTACATCTCCTGAGGATCCTCTTCTCCTCTACTATCATGTCAGCTGGGACGTAAATAAGTCTAATGTAAAGAATAAATTTGCATGGCATTTTTATCTGGAAGGACCCAAATGGAACACACTTAGCACTTTGCCATCGAAATGCAGCCACCTCAAGCACAGCAGCTCCTCAGGTACAGCAAAATAGATCAAGTTTATCAAATCCATTGGAAATTCCACAAAGGAGGCATGACACAAATAAAGTTTGCACCTTCTGGAATGTAATCAGCACACTAGCACTAGGTCAGGTGCTTAAGGTAGGCTGGATGAGGCTGTGGGCAGCCTGCTCTAGGGTAGGGTGTCCCTGTACATGGCAGGGGAGTTGGAACTAGATGATCCTTGTGATCCCTTCCAACCCTGAATGATTCTGTGATTCTAAGTCCTCAATATTTGTAAAGATCATTTTGCAAGCCAGAGGTAGGATTTTGATTTCACAGATTTCCAAGGTAACTTCTATATAATCAGAACAGGTTGCTCAGGGAGATGCCCCATCCCTGGAACCATTCCAGGTCAAGTTGTCTGCAACCTGCTTCAGTTGCAGATGTCCCTGCTGGCTGTAGTGGGAGTTGGACTGGATGACCTTTAAAGGTCCCTTCCAACCAAAAGCATTCTTTGATCTCTCCTAAACTCCAGCACCATGTACATGCAGCATGAAGCCACAGAGGAACACTGTCTTGCTACTCAAACTTCTTCTCCCACCATCCAGTCTATAGTTCATTCTGCAAACATCCCCTGTCTGAGTTCTCCACTGGCTGTGGTTCAGGTGCATGTGCAAGGTGGGCAAAACAACATAGATTTCCTCCTGGCTATAGACATATGCCAGCAGATGTCTGAGCTGAGGTTTTCAAGATGCACAAGGTCTTTTGGGTATGTAATCCCCCATGGAAAAAATCTCTTGCTTCCTAAAGCAAGCTTTTGAGCTCTGGAATCACATATTGTCCAAAAAAAAAAAAAAAAAAAGGCATCCAATGCATTTTAAGGTGTTTTGACCTGAAACCATAAATCATCTTTTTATAGCTGTGAATCACTGTTATTAAGCAGTTCTTGTAATGAAACAGAGGACTGGCCCCTACAACGTCTCTTAACACAAATTCAGCCACTTGCACCCTTTGCATTCTCACAGCTCATCAGGAAATGCTACTGGGAAATCCCTACAGTGAGTCAGTGAATAGTGCAGGATTTTGGGGGGGAGGAATATTTGGTCATTCCATCTGATCAGGAGCCTTGGTAAGTGCAGCTGCTAGGAAAGAACATTTGCTGCCTACTGCTGACATGAACCATCTCCTCCCCCTTAACAGTGAAATGTCCATTGCCTTCATTAGGCAAACACCCAGTGCCTCAATCCCTAACTGGAATCCTGTTTTGTTAAGCATTGCAAACACAGATACCTGCCTGTCTGTGGTGCTCCATCAGAGACACATTGAGAAGTGCTGCAGGGCTCCCAGCCCCCTCAGCAGCACTTTCTACCACACAGCGTTGTTCCACAGGTCAGTTTTCTCTACCTTCATGGGCCACTGCCATCTAGTCCCCAGGCTTATCTAACTGGCTGTTGTCTCTCTTTCTGATATATCAACACTAAACCATAACATGAAGATCATATGGAAGGAAAGGAGGTGCTGGAGTGTGTCCAGAAGAGGGCAATGAAGCTGGTGAAGGATCTGGAGAACAGGTCTGGTGAGGAGCAGCTGAGGGAACTGGGTTTGTCTAGTCCAGAGAAAAGGAGGCTGAGGGGAGCCCTCATTGCTCTCTACAACTCCCTAAAAGGAGGCTGGAGTGAGGCAGTGGCCAGTTTCTTCTTCCTAGTATCAGGGGACAGAACAAGAGGAAATGGCCTTGAGTTGCACCAGGGGTGGTTTAGGTTGGACACTAGAAAATCTTTACTGAAAGGCTGCTGAGGTAGGAGATGGAGTCACCATCCCTGGAGGTGTTCACAAAGTGTGTGGACGCAGCACTTGGGGCCACAGCTTAATGGCCACTGTGGAGTTGACACTTGGAGTTGATGATCTTAAAGGTCTCCTCCAGCCAAAACAATTCTGTGATTCTATTTGTAATAACAATGAACATCAGAAGCAGAAAGGAACGATCTGCAGAGACATTGATGTGCCAAGGAAAGAAGAGTTCAGGCTTATATTTCTGCAGAGAGCAAAAAATGTTCAGTGTCTGCAAAACCAATCTCAATTGTGTTTTCAGCAAATTCATAAATGTAAACAACACTTGACATGTTTGACTCAGTTTTTTGGCACTTCTTTTGTGTTTTGTTTTGGTTTGTTGTTTTTTTTTTCCACAGATTTAAAGAGAAGGACCAAATTAGCCATCAAACCATCCCTTCTGAAGAGGTATCATTTATCTCTCACACTAAATCTAGCCCACAAAGAATTTCTTAAGAGCTAGGTTAAGGCGGGGGGGGAGATGGTATGGATAGAATCTTGATGCAGAAATCATTTTGATAACTGCTGTAGTAGTAGCTTGAAAAGTCAACCTTTAAACAAATATCTTCAAGCCCAGTATTGCAAAGACTTTACCCCAGGATGTATACTTCTGTGAGACACTGCAAATAGGCTTTCCTAAATGGTATTTTCCCACCAATTAGAGTGGTGCTGGTGACAGATCTAACTCAAAAGAACAGCCACTAAGAGCCCAACACTTCTGATCAGCCTAGCCCTTATTATAGCCTTTTAGCTATAAAGTATTTATAGAGTGAAGTTTTAATAAATCTTTAATTAATGCTTAAAATTAAGCTAAACCATCTATTCCACTACTCTGCTTCTATTAATATTCATACCAGAGCTCTCTGATGAATGCATACAGGGGTTTTATGACCTTTAATTCCAATTCTGAATCACTGTTTGATTTGGCCATTGTTGACATACTGGGTTTTGGGGTTGGTTTTTTTTTTTGGTTGGCTACTCACAGATTGTTTTATGGTTTTGAAGGCATTTGAGAAACACTGCTTCTCTGTGCACAGCAACTCAACTTAATTAGCCCTCTTTTAAGAATGTAGTCTGCTTAGATTTTTTTTTTGCAGTGTCTGAAAGGCAACGAGGGACAATGATTGTTATTGCATAATGTTTCTTTTGCCCCAGTGCTAGAAATCAATCGGATCAGGATTTTCACGATGCTAAGTGCTGTATAAATACATCATAAATTACAGCCTACATGGGAGAGAACACATCTTCTGTAAAGAAGACACATGCATAAAGCCTGCTGAGACAGCTCTGCCTTGGGTTGGTCTTGGCAAAGGACCAGTACAAGGTTTGATTGCAAGCAGAAATGGCACACAGGGACACAGGCTGCTTCATAAATATCCTAACTCCTTCACTTGTATTGCTGAGATACCAGCGACTGGACAGGCTTAGGGAGCTGGGGTTGTTTAGCCTGGAGAAGAGGAGGCTCAGGGGTGACCTTATTGCTGTCTACAACTACCTGAAGGGTGGTTGTGGCCAGGAGGAGGTTGCTCTCTTCTCTCAGGTGGCCAGCTCCAGAACAAGAGGACACAGCCTCAGGCTGCGCCAGGGGAAATTTCGGCTCGAGGTGAGGAGAAAGTTCTTCACTGAGAGAGTCATTAGGCACTGGAATGGGCTGCCCGGGGAGGTGGTGGAGTCGTCGTCCCTGGGGCAGTTCAAGGCAAGGTTGGATGTGGCACTTGGTGCCATGGTCTAGCCTTGGGCACTGTGGTAAAGGGTTGGACTTGATGATCTGTGAGGTCTCTTCCAACCTTGGTGATACTGTGATACTGTGATACTGTGGACAGGCTGCAGAACATCAGTGAAGCTGCCTTTCTTCAAGAGAGAGCAACAACCTAGGAACCACAGTCCATACGCTGCTGGTGTTACTTGGGACTGAAGAACACAGACTTGCTGAATGGTTTAGGTTGGAAGGGACCTCCAACAGTGCCCCTGAGGCAAGCAGAGACATCCTCCATTCGATCAGGGTGCCCAGAGCCCTGTCGAGCCTATCCCTGAATATCTCCAAGGATGAGGCCTCGACTACCTCCCTGGGCAACCTGTTCCACTGTCCCACCACTCTCATGGTAAAGAACCTCCTCCTAACCATAGAATGGTTTAGGTTGGAAGGGACCTCAAAGCTCATCCAGCTCCAACACCCTGCCACAGGCAGGGACACCTCCCACTAGAACAGGTTGTTCAAGGCCTCATCCAACCTGGCTTTGAACACCCCCAGGGAGGGCATCCACAATCTCCCTGGGCAACCTGTGCCAGTGTCTCACCACCCTCACTGCAAAGAGCTTCTTCCTAACATCCAGTTTAACTCTCACCTCTAGCCAGTTTAAACCCATTCCTCCTCATCCTGTCATTACAAGACCTTGTTAAGAGTCCCTCCTCGGCCTTCCTGTAGGCTCCTTCAGATACTGGAAGGCTCCTTTTGGCCACAAGTGCCACTAGTCCTGGGGAGTGACTACTCAGTGCTGTACATCTCTGCCTGCTGCTAACCATAGTGCAGCTACATGGCTCCATCCACAAACTCCTGTGGTTTCCCTGCTCAGCATCCATCTGAGCTGGCTTCCAAAAGCCTCTGAAGGGAGAGCTCCCTGCACAGATGAGAGCAATCCCCTGCCAAGCCTGGTGAGCCACAGTAGCATGGAGCACTAACAGTGGTGATGCTGCAAACAGCCCTTCCCACAGGCTATCTTGCACACATACTGCAGGGTAAGGTCAAGAATAGAAACTCACAGCAACCTCACGAGAGGAAGAAGTTAGCAGCCACAATGCAGAGCCTAAGGACACACAGAGTAGATTGCTCTCCACCAGGATGATCCCATTCAACCCTTACACCAGCCACAAAGCATTTGCCACTCCTGGGGATCAAACACCAGACCTGCCAAGACCTAGAAGCACATCCTAAACACAGCTCAGGGGAAAACTAGGGTTGAGTTTGGTATTATGGACACTTAACGATGAGGATAACTGACCAAAGGCTGCGCTAGATTCTCAGCTCCTACCAGTCTGTAAGTCAGAACAAGATTCCTGACACCCCAAAAGCTTTGTTCCTGAGCAGGAAGGATTCTCTTTGTGGAGCTACCAAAGTCTGTGCTACAGAAGGCCTATGGAACAATTGTCTATTTGTGTGTGTGTGTGTATATGTACACACACAGACAAACCTCTGCATGCCTATGGAACATGGGGGTAGGGCTGGATGACCTTCAGGGGTCCAGTCCAACCCCTCTCACTCTGTGATTCTAAAACTGACTTTTGGGTTGTTGATCTTTTTGCCATGTCACAAGCTGTTGGTTTTCTAAGGCAAGAAGGAAGCACGCCTTTCCAAAGGGAATGTTTTTGCAATGTAGATGTCAATATCCATACAAAAAAGAAGTTGCTGAAACACAAAGCAGTGCACTTGTAGGAACAGCGTAGGAGGAACTGTGAGAAACTATGTCACCACATTGCTCTTTGGTTTTGGGCAGATCCAAGTTCTCCTCCCAATTCTTGTTTCAATTCTAAGCATTTTAAGACTCTCACATTAGATGGAAACAATACTCAGCATACTGAAGGCCAGATTCCCATCTGGGATTTCATGATACTGTAATAATCATCTTAATACTGAGCGATGTTATAACACAGAAATTCAGCACTATGGATCCTTCCCCATCCCCTGGAGGTACCCAGGCTTGCAGATAAGAGGAATGTGGGAATTCAACTCCTCAAACTTCACGTGTCTCATTAAAGGAGTAATTTATAGCCTCTCATTAGAGAAAGTGATTTTGGTTTTAAATTGTTGTGCATGAGAAAAAGCCAACTGTGAGCAAGGGAATTACCGAAGGTTAGGCTCCCTCCTTCATCCACCAGCTCCAAGTGGGATTAAATTGCCTTGATACGGATTCAAATTTAATTTCAGAACAATGCCTCATATTTCTCTGTGCAATATCAATCTGAAAAAAAATTATAATAAGCAAAAAAAGATATAAAAATATGATATCAGATATGACTTGTCTCCACTTCAGCTGAATGACTTTATTGTGAGTGAAAAAAAAAAAAGAGAGAGAAAGAAAGAAGTGAGTCATTTCTCTATCCACTGAACTTCTGACTGTGATACATTTCAGTGGCTGATGCAAAGGGACACAGCTCTGGGTGAGTCCATCTGCTTCCCTCCTCTTGAAAACTGTGAGGTTTTCATCCAGACTACAATGACAGCAAGTTTGCTGGTGCTATTTATTCAATCATCAAGACAAATATTCCCCTCCACAGCCATAAATCTAATGAGATTTCAGGCTGAGAAAAAGAGTTGTCTTGACCAGTTTAACGTGACTGGTACTTTCCACCACTACAAAACACACACAAATGCAGTGCCACAGTAAGTACAGCATCAGTAGTAAACAGATCAAGACAATGCTGCTATTTCTTCACAGTCAGAAATACTCAGATTACTCTTTCCCAGCATTTTGTTAGTTTTGGACTTAATCCATGACACAGGTCAGCAGCCTCAAAGAGCCACAACTAAAACTGACATTTGCAATGCCCTTGTTTGAAGCATCTGCAGTGCAACCCTGGTCCTGCTTCCTCAAGTTAAGGACAACACTGGAGATGGGTTTTGGATAGTACTTCTCAGTTCACTTGAGAACAGGATTTCACAGTATCACCAAGGTTGGAAGAGACCTCATAGATCATCAAGTCCAACCCTTAACCACAGAGCTCAAGGCTAGACCATGGATTTACTCCTATGCAGCCACCTATTGCAAACACTTTTGCTCCATAAGCTACCTGAGTGAAATTTGTTTATACCACAGAGAATTCAACTCCATTACTGCTACAGGGTATGAGTTTAAGCCAAGAAATCTGTGGGTTTAGCTTTCCTTTCAGTCACAGCTTCAAGCTTTTGGACATAGTTTCAATTTTTATTAACAGCTAAAATCATGTACATCACAAGTGGGGCTGTTTCAGAAAGAAATTGCTGTGAGATTGAGTAAATTGAGATGAATTTCTTTTGCCTAAGAGAAGCAGTCATTCCACCAGCTGATGTCTGTGACACACTGCTTTTCCTACCCCCACAAACCATGTGCCATGGGAAAATAATAAATAAACAAATAAATACAAATCAATCAGTCAGAACAGCAAAAGTCACCTCCTAAATCAGAATGCAGTGACACAAATCTTAGCACTGGATCCCACTACTCAAAAGCAGCATTCTCACATCACCAATGACTTTTTTATTCAGATTCTCACATCACTGATGGCTTTTTTTTATCCTTTAAACCAGGAGAAAGAGCAAGGCTCTAAAATAGATGAGAAGTAACCATTTGCATCCTGCAAGGTCAGTGTAAACTCCTGTGCTGCAAGGCTGCACACAGATCCTGTCCCTTTGTGGGCTGCACCTGTACAGCAGAGTTGTTTATTTTTCAACAAACATGCAGTATTCTCCGAGGAAAGAATAATAATCCTCAGTTCCCTGGGTATTTAGGTTACTCTAGGTTACTGCAGAGGGAGGTTTGCAACATGCCAGTGAGAGATGAACTTACTTCACAGTATCACAGTATTATCAGGGTTGGAAGAGACCTCACAGATCATCAAGTCCAACCCTTTACCACAGAGCTCAAGGCCAGACCATGGCACCAAGTGCCACGTCCAGTCCTGCCTTGAACAGCTCCAGGGACGGCGACTCCACCACCTCCCCGGGCAGCCCATTCCAGTGGCCAATGACTCTCTCAGGGAAGAACTTTCTCCTCACCTCCAGCCTAAATCTCCCCTGGCACAGCCTGAGGCTGTGTCCTCTCGTTCTGGTGCTGGCCACCTGAGAGAAGACAGTAACCTCCTCCTGGCCACAACCACCCCTCAGGTAGCTGTAGACAGCAATAAGGTCTGCCCTGAGCCTCCTCTTCTCCAGGCTAACCAATCCCAGCTCCCTCAGCCTCTCCTCGTAGGGCTGTGCTCAAGGCCTCTCCCCAGCCTCGTTGCCCTTCTCTGGACACGCTCAAGCATCTCAATGTCCCTCCTAAACTGGGGGGCCCAGAACTGAACACAGCACTCAAGGTACAGGGGCAGAATGACCTCCCTGCTCCTGCTGGCCACACCATTCCTGATGCAGGCCAGGATGCCAAATTCTGATTTTTTTCAGATTAATCAGTTGTGTTCATCCAAACACAGCCTTGCTTGTTTGGGGCTAAATGGTGACATTGTTGAATGCCCTTTATTGGGAAGAAGAATTAATTGCAGATCAAGGCCTTGTAATGAGAGTGCAAAACCACGTAAAGGTTTCACGATGTTAATTCTGGATTGTTTGGGCTTTACCTGCTCTGACTGGATGAGGCACTTGGTGCCATGGTCTAGTTGACTGGATAGGGCTGGGTGCTAGGTTGGACTGGCTGATCTTGGAGGTCTTTTTCAACCTGGTTGATTCTATGATTCCTCTGTGTTTTCTCTTGCAAGTGCAACACAGACCCACACACAAGGTGTGAAAGCTGCTGGCAGGTTCTGAAGGAGCCGCAGAAGTGGTGCATGAGACAGAAGATGTCACCTGCAGGGCCAGGCAAGAATGTGGATGCATGTGCAGAAATGACAGGAATCCAAGCCCAACACTCACCCACCTTTGAAGCAATGCGGTGAGCCAGGACAACGAAAGCTGTGGCAGTTTCACAATACACAACCAGGACCACTATACATGACTGAAAGATGCACACATTAGGAAGCAACAAGGTTTCCATCTGCTTGCCAGAGTGAGTGCTTCAGTATCCTCCAGAATAGAGAGTTTCATCTCTCAGCACACAGCTCAGCACTCCAAATAGTTTTGATGTAGTTTACTAAATCATGCAAAGAAAAAGCTGCCCTAATTGCTGGTGGGCTCACAAAGACTCAGGAGCACTGGAGAGAGAGGGCAGCAGAACTCAAATGTTCTAGAACACAGAGGGCAAACCAGCACACCCACCCTGCCGGCTCCTCACCCATCCGCAGGGCAACTGCTCAACTAAACAGGGCTCAGCTGACCAGGGCAGCACAAACATTTTCACTGCCAACACCCTCCAGTGCCCTGAAATCAGAATAGGCTTAACTGGAGAAGGCAAAGCTGCCTAGTAGGGGTCTGTGCCTCCAGCCCCACCACGCTGGGCCCGCTCTGGGGAGGCTGCAGCCCCTTGGCTGTGCTTTGTGTTTAAGCAAGATGCAGCAATTAAAGCAACGGGGGGAAAAAGAGAAAAGGCAAACAGTTTGACAGGATACAAAATGTCTTTCTGCCTCTTTCCAACAAAGCAGGAAACTGCCCCTTGAAGCTTTACCTCACTTACCCCCTTTGCTCAGACAAATCCTATTCTGGCATGGACAGGCAGACACGATGAGGACCGCAGCACGCAGGCAGAGCTGCCTGCAAGCTTCCTCCCGCTCTGCGCTCCCGGCTCAGGGGGAATCCGGTGCGAACAAAACAGCCACAAGGAATAAACCCTCCTGGTGCTCAGAACAGGACTTTTCTCCCCCTGGCAGCTTTGTGCTCGCTTCCTCTTTTTCTTACTTTCAGCACTAAATAGAGGATATGTATTTTTAATAAGAACACCGATTTCTGAAGAAGCCAGAAGGCAACGTTCCCCCCCCACCCCGAGGAAGGCAGCAACTGCTGCACAAGCAGCGGCAGGGAGGGAAGGCCTGTGAAATCCATCTGCCAGGAATTGAGTCAGGATTATGCTGACCATAAACGCCACAATTATGTCTCTGGGCTGAGCATTACTGCTCACCTGAGAAGCCTGTGCGTGGCAGGCATAGCGTGACTGCATTACAAGCATCCACCTCCGCAGCCAGCTACGCCCAGGGGCTGCACAGCCATCAATGTTTCATCTCCCTCTGCCTTGGGGGAGAGGAACCACACGAAGGAGCTCTGGGGTGGAACCTGCGCTGTGCATTGGCAATGAGGCCTTGCAGAGGGAACTGGACAGACTTGGATGATGGGCCAAGGCCAGCTGTAAGAGTTTCAATAAGGTCAAACATTGAGTTCTGTGCTTTGGCCACAACAACTTCTGTCAGTGCTATGGGTTTGGGAGGGAGTAGCTGAAAAACCATTCAGCAGAGAGGGGCCTGGGGGTCTTGATGATGATAGCCTGACAAACGTGAGCTGGAGTGTGCCCAGGCGGCCAAGAGGGTCAAATGGCAACATTCTGGCCTGTACTGGCGATACTGTGGCTGGTAGGACCAAGGATGTGATTGTCTCCCTGTACTCAGCACTGATGAGGCTGCATCTAGAGTGTTCTGTTTTGAGCCACTCACTACAAGAAGGACATTGAGATGCTGGAGCAGGTCCAGAGAATAGCAATGAAGCTGGTGAAGGGTTTGGTGAGGAGCAGCTGAGGGAGCTGGGGTGGTTTAGTCTGGAGAAAAGGAGGCTGAGGGGAGAACTCATTGTTCTCTACAACTCCCTGAGAGGAGACTGGAGGGAGATGGGGGTCGAAATGCTCAAGCAATTAGCAAGTCACAGTACAAGAGTAAATGGCATCAAGTTTGTGTTGGATATTAGGAAGAATTTCTTACTGAAAGGGCTCTCAGGCATTGGAACAGCTTGCCCAGAGAAGTGATAGAATGTCCATCCCTGGAGGCATTGAAGAGCTGTGTAGATGTGGTGCTTAGGAATATGGTTTAGCCACGGATTTGTCAGTGTTAGCCCAACGACTGGACTCCATGATCTCAAAGGTTTTTTCCAGTCTAGGCAATTTGGTGATCCTATTCAAACCTCCTGCTTCTCCGAAGGGAGCAGTAGAGCATGTTGCAGTATATGGGGGACATATGCTGTTGCTGAGCTCCTAAGCTTATGAGAAGGCTTCACAGCATCTAGAAGGATGCCAAAGAAATAAATTACATTTTACAAGTCCAAGGCTTGACCCAAAGCTTATTAAGGTCAGTGGAAAGCCCTCCACTGATCTCTCTGAATTTTGATCTAGGTACACAATGCACTTAGTCTCAACCAGAGCCACTCTTGTTCGTGTTCCCCATTGCGACTTCATGTACCTAATTAAAGTTGTAGTTGTTGGGTCCCTGTGACCTTCCCTCACTAAACTCCCAGGTTGTTTTGGCAGAAAAAATGGCTTCCAGATTTTCAAAGGCTTTCTGATTCTAAAGAAAACAAGGAGTTGAGAAACTTGTGCCCAGTCTGAAAACAAGATAAGTAAGAGGAAAAAAAAACAAAGAAGAGACATTAATCCTAAAAATCTCCATTCTGTTACAAAGAAAACAACCAAAACAAATCCCAAAGAAAACAAAACAATATTTTACTATTTGGCTAAGAAATTTGTCTGAGAAGTTTTCCTAAAGCATTCCTGTACTTTGACACTTCGCACTACAGATATTGGCTCAACGCTTTGATACGAGAAAAATAGACTGGAATACCTCTTAGCACATCATTAATCCTGATCAGAAAAGGAAGAATTAGTCAAGTTGGTGGGGAAGACTCCAGTAAACAAATTGAAACGCTTCATTCAGCCAACATTTCAACCAAGCCACTTGGGTACCAAAGGAAAACACACTGCACTTGCTTGGCTTCAAAACAAATACATATTTTCCTTTCTCTTTAGAAAAAAATAAAGAATCAGATAAATAGATTCAATCTGTGTACAATCAAACCCAAAATCTGGAAAGACAGGATTTAGGAAATGGGTGGGAAGACACAGATAGCTCTATACAAACAAAAATATATGTCAAGCAGCCAGAAAAAAAAAGTTCTGGCTCTGAGAGGAAGAGAGAGCCAGATCCTGAGCAGAGTTAAATCAGCCCAATTCCACCAAAAGCAAGGGAGATGCAGCTCTTTGCACTAGCTGCCAATCTCACCCACCGACCAAGCTCTCAATCAACTTGTATTTTGGGTCCTAGGCAAAAAAAAAACACCCTCCCTCTTGGAGCATAAAGCCAGTATTTATCCACTGGCCTTAGAAAGTATGCACAGCTGTGACATAAGTAACCCCTGCTCTGTTTTTAAATGTATGCAAACATAAAACGAAGAAGAAAAACGACATTAAAATAATGTTAAGGATTTGGCTCGGGGCCATCAAAGCTAGGACATTCCAAGTTAAAGCTGAAACGACATCCTTAACCTTAACTCACCCCATTGTGCCTGGGTATTGCAGCTGCTGAAAGGGGAAAATCAGAGCGGTTACGGTCTGGCGTGTGAATGAGTGCTGAGGGACTCTTAAATCCATGATTATTTGGCTGCCGCACACCACGCACTGGCTCCACGTGCGAGCGATCCTTATGCAATCTTCGCTGCGAGAGGGAAAGAGAGAGCCCTCGGGCTGCCTTTGCACAGCCACAGCACTTCTGCAGACAACAAAAAGGCCACTTTAATTAATGCAAGCTCTGCAACTGTGTTTGGGGAGGGCGTGAAGAGCAGCAGTGACCTGAACTGCTAACCCAGAGCACCTTTGATCAGAGCATGGGCCGGGGAAGCTCTGTGCAGCAGGTGATGCCGGGGAAGCAGCAGCTGAAGCCTGCCCTGTTCAAGTAGTTTTCGTTTGAAAACTCCTCAGCAGAGGGTCTTTCTGACTAAATAATAATAATGAAAAGTTAGGCTTAACAGGACTTCTTTCATTCAAAGTTTCAAGATGCCAGCGCCAAATTTCCTGAAAGTCAAAACTGCTTTTTGTTTCCAAAAGGAAAAGTTGAGACATTGGAGACACTGAGGACTTGGGTGAACTGGACTGTTCTTTTACAGGCAAGCTGAAGGCATTGGAGACAGTATCACAGTATCATCAGGGTTGGAAGAGACCTCACAGATCACCAAGTCCAACCCTTTACCACAGAGCTCAAGGCCAGACCATGGCACCAAGTGCCACGTCCAGTCCTGCCTTGAACAGCCCCAGGGACGGCGACTCCACCACCTCCCCGGGCAGCCCATTCCAGTGTCCAATGACTCTCTCAGGGAAGAACTTTCTCCTCACCTCCAGCCTAAATCTCCCCTGGCACAGCCTGAGGCTGTGTCCTCTTGTTCTGGTGCTGGCCACCTGAGAGAGAGAGCAACCTCCTCCTGGCCACAACCACCCCTCAGGTAGTTGCAGACAGCAATGAGGTCTCCCCTGAGCCTCCTCTTCTCCAGGCTAACCAATCCCAGCTCCCTCAGCCTCTCCTCACAGGGCTGTGCTCAAGGCCTCTCCCCAGCCTCGTTGCCCTTCTCTGGACATGCTCAAGCATCTCAATGTCCCTCCTAAACTGGGGGGCCCAGAACTGAACACAGCACTCAAGGTGTGGTCTGACCAGTGCAGAGTACAGGGGCAGAATGACCTCCCTGCTCCTGCTGGCCACACCATTCCTGATGCAGGCCAGGATGCCACTGGCTCTCTTGGCCACCTGGGCACACTGCTGGCCAAGACACTGAGGATTTGGGTGAACTGGACTGTTCTTTTATAAGCAAGCTGAAGACATTGGAGACACTGAGATTTGGGTGAACTGGACTGTTCTTTTACAGGCAAGCTGAAGGCATTGGAGACACTGAGGATATGGTTGAACTGGACTGTTCTTTGCTAGGCACTTAGACATAAGTTCCCTCTCCTTTCTACCTCTTATTTTATTTTTACTCAGTCTATCTCTTCCTCCTTTCTCTACTCATAAAATGGAAGAAAAAAAAGACTGAGAACAACAGAAAAAAAGAAAGACTGTAAGAAAACAAAGCCTATCAACACAGAATTCCTCCAAGCCCAAACTTAGTGAATGCCTCAGGGGTGCTGGAAGCTGTAGGTAAAAGCAATTGTAAAAAACCTCTTGTACATGCACGTCTGCATGCAAATAAATAGCAATACATAAATATTTGTAGCTTAGCCTAATATTTGCTTCAGTTAACCAATAAACAATGGTAGCAAAGCTGGTCAAGACAGCATTTGTATTATTTTTATTGCTTAAGTAGTCCAGATAGCTCTTAAGTTAAAATAGTTGGTGAATGGTCAGGCTCCAAAGCTACCAAGGCTCTCTCTAGCTCTGGTTTTCTGCAGTCCTCTGGCTGGCCACATGTACACAAATGCCTATGGGTTGAGCACATCCAAAATGCTCCCAAGTTCTTTGGGTCGGTCGTTAAGAGCTGTAGCTAAAATGCAAACTGCTACTGCAAACAGCTCCAGGAACTTGTTTCTATATTCAGCTTTGTCATTGTTTCAGGCAACTAACATCATCCACCACCACCAGATAAAATCCCTTGGTCTCATTCTCTCTCCTCCTTGAGATCTGAGAGACAGAACTTCCTTTATTATCCAGCTCAGGTGTTTTGTCTTGCAGGAGAATGCACAATAAAAGTATAAGCCTTCTTTTTATTTATATGACTGTGTCTCAGCCTCTCTACTCCACCAGGAATAGGAGAATAATCAGCTTGGTACCACCACCTCTCCACACTACTCTGCTTGCAAAGCAGATTTACATCTAAATTCAATCCTTGATCTCAGGGTTGAGAAGAGCCAAGGAGGAATGGCACAACTGGAGGGCTTAGATGTTTTGCTTTGCCACAACTATCTGGATGCTTTGAATACTGTAACAAAAGAGTAGTGTCGGAACTCGATGATCCTTGAGGTCCCTTCCAACCCTGACTGATTCTATGATTCTATAAAACCAGAGTAAATTTGAGTCACCTACAGAATGAGCAGGCCTCAGGTGTTTCCATTGGTTCTGCAAGGAGCAAACCATCTCTAAGATGGCTCTAAAGTGACTCTAGAACATAGCTTCTATGCAAAGATGGACATACAAATGGAACCAAAGCACTCACAGATAGCTTCAGGCTGGAGCACATGTCCTGTGAGGAGTGGCTGAGGGAGCTGGGCTTGCCCAGTCTGCAGAAGAGGAAGCTGAGGGGAAACCTCATCGCTCTCTACAACTACTGGAAAGGAGTCTGAACAAGGAAGGGTCAGTCTCTTCTCTCTGGTGACAAGCAACATGACAAGAGGAGCTCTCTACAACTGCTGGGAAAGAGCCTGAAGTGAGGAAGGGGCAGCCTCTTGTCATGTTGCTTGTCACCAGAGAGAAGAGGAGATGGATACAAGCTGTGCCAGGGAAGGTTTAGGCTGGATGTTAGGAAACAGTTTTTCACTGGAAGGGCTCTCAAACATTGTCATGGTCTGCCCAGGGCAGTGGTGGAGTCCCCACCCTTGGAGGTGCTTAAATGGTGTGTGGACCTGGAGCTTAGGGACATGATTTGGTGCTGACCTTGCAGCGCTGTTTCAAAGGTTGGACTGGATGATCTTGAAGGTCTCTCTGAACCAAACACATCCTGTGATCCTGATACCAAGGACTATTTTGTTCACTGAAGATTCAGGCAGACTCTTCAGCTCCCTGCTCTCTATTCCCAGCTTTCCTCTGCTGCTACCAAGAACATTTCCTTTCGACATGAAGGTAGTGGAAGAGCACAAAGAGATAAACTGCAGTAATAATTTAATCATCAAAAATAAGCTCCATTGTAAAATACTGATGAGCAGTCATATTTAACAGCCTGGCTATTACATTTGATTAAAATACAGTACAAAAATATTAATTAATTGGGCTAGCTACACAGACAGCTTTATGTCCTGCAGGAATTTGTGTAATAACAAATTGATTTCTAGCTAAGTGTGACACTGTGGGCTGAAGAAAGGGAGAAACTGGAAACAGTGTGCCTGAATGCATTATGTGTCTTCAGTCTGAAACTGTAATGTATGTGTAGCAGAAACTGGTGGGGAGAAACACAAAGAATGGCTCCTTCAGTGAGAGAATGAAACCTAATTCATTTAGTGCCCTTTAAATATTTAAACTCCTCCATTTCATATCTGTGTAATCTCACCCTCACCAACACTACCTGCTGGGCAGACTTCAATATTAACACCCCACCCCCCCAAATAAATGTACAATACAGCAACAAGGTAAAGAAGCTCTTAGATGGAAATGCCCCCAGCTGAAGGAAGGGGCAGTTGTATTTCAGCTCCTCACACACACAACTCTGCACGACCAAAAGTCACTTCCAAAAACAACAGCACCTTCTACCGCTCTGAGCAAGCAGAGCCAGGAACAAAAAAGGTTATATAGATAGAAACCTGATCCAGGTCCCTAAAACAGGTCTTGTGGTTCTGTTCCATCATTTCAGTGGGATCCTACTGGTTAAGCACCTTATGGAGGAGCTGCTGTGCAAAGACCCTGGGTGATGTCTGTGCAGAGGTCTCTTGTTCCAGGTCACCCAACACTCTTGAGTGTGTGGGTCACCTGCACCACGAGGCTGGGAAGGCTCTGCTCAGACACATGCACCAGGCTGTGCAGGGGAACAAGCTGAGCTGCTCAGGGAGCAGAGCACACTCACAGATCTGGAAACTGCCACATTTATGCCTCGATAAACTTCCTCCATCTGCTCTGAACTCAGCGTCAGCTGCTCTCTACTCTAACCCTTGGCAGCAGCTTAGGGAAAAACCCATCACATCCAAGAGCTGGGAGATGGATGAGGAACAATGAGAAAAGCTTCCAGATTCTGCAGCACTGACACTACAGGAAGAAAGAAGATAAAAGAACAGTTATGAGCTGGAGTTGTTCAGCCTGAAGAAGAGATCATCAGGGATACCTTTTGGTGGCCTTCCAGTACTTAAAGGCGATGAACAGGAAGCTGGAGACAGACCTTTTAGCAGGGCCTGCTGTGACAGGACAACAGGTGACAGCTCTACACTAAAGGGGAGAGATTGTAACGAAATAGAAGGAGGACATTTTTCATACTGAGGGTGATGAGACCCTGGACCAGGTTGCCCAGAGAGCTGGTAGATGTCCCATCCCTGGAACCACTCCAGATCACGTTGTTTAGGACTCTGGGCAACATGATCTAGGGGAAGATGTTCATGCTCACTACAGGACAAGAAGACCTTTAAAGGTCCCTTCCAACCCAAACCACTCTATCATTCTATGATGAGCACAATCAGGGCAGAAGGCAGCTGCCTTCCTGCCTCTCTGATAGACTTAGCCAGTGCTGCCTGCACTCCTCACAGGATAGAGCTTGTTTGAGGAGAAACGATGAGCACTGAGTAGCCAAAGAGAAAAGCAAAGGCTTTCAGAAGCAAGCAAGCACTCAAGTGAAAACTGTCACAGCTACTTAGGAAATGGAAAATATTTCCCATCCTTGCCTGAATGATGACTTCCAGATTTTAATTATTTCCCAGTTGCCTCTGAGAAGGATGCATGGCTACCACCACGCTGGGCCTGAGGAAACAAGACTGTCAGCTGCACGGGCTAGATCTGATTGGATTAAGAGCTATGTCAGATGCTGAGCCCCAGGATGGGACAAGGAAGCCAGAGCACTCTATCTGTGTTTGGATACACACAAAACCCCAGCAGATTTCTGCAAGCTCCTGCCTGCTTCACTGTGATGCTTGCACCGAGTTATGAGAACTTGTAATTCGAGAACATTTACCTCTGTGTTTGTCTCTCCTGTTTCCACTCTCAGCTCCTTCATAAAGCAACAGCCACTTTCAAGTAATCTCAGTAGAGCTGAAACTCACTTTAGCAAGAATGAAAGAATGGAAGAGAGCCTTAAGTTAGTTACATCAACCTAGAAACAGGTCTCAGGAATAACTACAGGGAGGGAGGAAACCAAGGTCAGCAAAATGAGGCTGAGCTGGACCAAGTTCAAAGGAGAATGACTACCACGGTCACAGACCACGGTCTGTGCATATCAAGTATGAAGAGTGGTGGGAAAAGTGGAGTTTGCTCTACTTGGGGGCTAAAAAGGATGTCTCATCAGAGTCTTCAAGCACCTAACAGGGGACTAATGAGACAATGGAGCCAAGCTCTTCTTAGAGGTGTACAGACAAAGAGCAAGAGGAAACACAGAGGTTGCAGTAAGAGACACTGCAGCTAGCAAAGAGGAGAAAAGAACAGTTCAGAGCAAGTACTGGAACACATTTGCCCAGAGAGACTGCAATCTCCATCCTTAACTAAACTCCTACTGTGCAAAGCCCTAAGCAGCCCCATCTGACTTCAAGCTTGGCCCTGATCTGAGCAGGAGGGTTGGACTAGAAACACTCAGATGTTCCTCCTTACACCCAACCTAGTTATTCTGTGATATATTTCATCTTCTATTGAGACAGTATTTTTCCTAAGAGAGGAAGGAGTCAATCTTTTAGCACCAGAAATTAATTTTGAAAGTGCTAAGACTTGAATAGGAGCACAATTCTATACAAAAACCAAACCTCTTTTCATCTCACTTAGCATACAGCAGTGCCCCTGACTGTGAGTACACTTAACAGAACCTCCTGTGAAATAAGAACACGCTTTGTAGTGGAATTTGATGCCTTTGGTTTACTGATATAGACAGAAGGAACAAAAGCAATTGAGAAGACATTGGCAGCGAAACTCAGCTTCAACATGTTCTTCACAATGGCACAGTGGTGAGTTCAGATCCTCTCTGAACAGCGACAGCACAAAGTCCAAAACTGCATGGGCAGGCACTGGTTTAACTTCAACAGCAATCAGACACAAAGGTAGCAAGCTTATGAAGTAAATGAACATTTCTGGTGGCTCAGCAGCTGATGAGTTTGATCAGAAAGCCAACAGTGAAGCCTCTATCCTTCCTGCTGCCCTGCAGTGGGCTTTCACGTTGAGTGCTATATATAACGTCCTGCACGGGGAAGGCAGGCAGTGCTCCCTGTGCCTTGCACAACCTCTGCTTCCTACACCCTCCTCCTCAAGCAATGCATTCATTCCCCAGAGGAATTTTCCAGTCTGAGGAGCAAAACAAGCCAAGAATGTGTTAAAACAGGTGTTTCTATCAGCTCTGGGTACAATCTTAGTACAACTGAGGTTAAAAGTATTTGGGGATGATGTAATAAGAGGATAATAAGTTCTTGTTGTATGGACCCCTCCACCCACACAGTAAGATGGTCTATGTGGAGGTTGTCAGCTCTTCTCTCTTTTCATACAGCACATGCTCAGGTTCAAGGGCCAGAGTCAGCCAAATCAGGCTGGAACAGCCCAGGATGACAAGGGATCTGCAACAGCAAGTCCAAACTTTGAAGGAAGAAAGAGCTTTGTGATAACAGCACTGTTTGGGTCCACTCCTGGTGGGTGTTAACACCAAAAGAAGTAAGCAAGAACCATTTGCAGTTGGAAAGCTGCTTCACTGTCAGAAAATAAAAGGAGGCAACCAGTCAGCCAGACCACACCATTCATTTCCAGCCCCTGCATGCTGCAGTCTCACCAGTGATACATGCCACATAAATGAAAACCGATCCTCTTTCTCCAGCCCCACTTGTGTTACAGAGGAGCTGCTCAGCTGGCTGGCTAACACACCAGTGTGCTGCAGCACACATTGCTACAGCTGCTACAGAAATCCCAACAGCACCTGGCTGATCATCTCTCTAGATGTAACTTGGAAAGAGTAAGAGCTCTCCATATTCTCTCTACCTATTGCTGGAGATTAAGTTCAGTGATAGGGCTTGCAGTCAATTTTCCTGGGGTGTGAAGTTTGCCAGTAAGTCAAAGCACACCCCTAAACCAGTACTGAGGTATTACATCCATTATCACTGCTGTGTTGGTTGCCTCCACAAACTGAGCTGCAATGTGGTTTGTCACAGCAAAGCGCTTAGGGAGACTCAGCACAAAAAGCACTGTAGAAAAGCCTGTTCCAGTTGAAATGAAAGCTGCTAACAGACAACTCAGATCACTTCCATCCTACATC
Source organism: Pogoniulus pusillus (assembly GCF_015220805.1). Taxonomy (NCBI): domain Eukaryota; kingdom Metazoa; phylum Chordata; class Aves; order Piciformes; family Lybiidae; genus Pogoniulus; species Pogoniulus pusillus. Next base: position 4,209,130 of record NC_087298.1, on the reverse strand, counting down.
CTGAGATTAAGAAAAACCAGACTGCTTCACTTGGAAAATATCACATCACTTTACATTCCACTCTCACCAGCTATAAATCATTGTTTAAGACCTACCTGATTTAAATTTGGAGAACATCCATCTGTCAAGCTCCACATCTCCAGCACCTTTTGTGCCAACCTCCCCCCACCCCGAGGTGTTCTTATCAAATACTCACATTAACAGCTCAATTAATTATGAGTTAGCCAGATCAAACAGGCCAGTCTCTAGCTTGACAGGCATCTGATGTTCAGATATCCTACCTATGCAAACTTCACAAAGTCAAGCAAATTCAAATTCCAGAGAGCCCAGATCAATACCACATTAAGATGCTGAGCTTATCTCTTCACTAGAAAGACCCATGAGAGAGTGTGCAGATTTTGCTGTTTGTCAGTTCATCTGTGGAACTGAAACAGAAAAACAATCCACTGGGTCTTAATGATTTGATGTGATGTGGTAAAGGACACCAACCAGGAGGCAGAGAAGTGCAGAACTCTGGGAAGCCAAGAGAAGGCAGAACATGATGATCAATAGGTGGATCTTTTGGAATGACCCCAAGGATGGTCAGCCCTTTCCAGCTGCTCAGTGTCTCACAGGACATTTCCTAGCAGGGGCAGGATAAGCAAAGAAGTTTGGCCACCCAGGTCTATTAGTCTCTCTGCAAATCCTAGCCTAGCTAGAGAAAGAGACTCCATAAAGAGGTTTTTTTATAGAGCATCTTCCTGGGGGAATTTCTCTCAGTGCTCACCAAAGCTTCATGAATGAATCCTATCTCCTGAGCCCATCCCATTCACTCTCCAGACTAATGAAGCTGAGAAGGGATGCAAAACAACATTGCTCCAGGTATAAGTTCTGTATGTGAGATGACACAAATGCTTGTGCAGATATCTCCTGCTTATCGCTTTGCAATGCTTCGAAGCACTTTGTGCTGATAGAGCCTGGGAAGTCCCCGTGTTCAGACAAGAGGCCAGACAAAAGCCAAGGTATCAATCTGGCTGCAAAGAAAGAGGAGGGAAAACATACACTGAGATACGAAGCTAAAAGCCCTCAGCACTGCAGAGTTGCAAGTCTCAGACCTACTCTGAAGTTTGAGGATCTTTTCCAGCTCATGCTTTTAATTACTTGAGCTTTGTCAGTTCAGATTTGTCAACTGCAAATCTGCAGTTGAGTCAACCCTTGCACATTTGTTCTGTTGTTGTTAATGACACAGGCTTTTATTTATTTAACACTGAGTCACAGATGCCTCAGTAAGAGTAGTACTTAGCATTTATGGCAAATAATGCTTCCCAGTTTCGCAGCGTATTACAGGCAAAGACTAATCAATCTTCCCAGCATACCTAGGAAATGAGAAGGTATTCTCTTAATAATGTATTATTGGTCAGATCTCACATACCTAAAGAGTGCTGAGCAGTATTTCTTCATTCCAGCCTCTCCACCAAATGGCACTGAGAAAGTCTCAGGGGAAATCACAGCTCTTTACACATTTGCATAATCTCTCACTGTATTTGCATTGTACCTCTCAGCTTGCACAAACTAAAGGGAGGATGAGGGAATTGGAGCATCTCTGTGAGGAGGAAAGGCTGAGAGACCTGAGACTGTTTAGCCTGGAGAAGATCAAACAGAGACAGGATCTTCTCAATACTTACAGTATCTACAAGGCAGGTGTCAAGAGGATGGGGCCAGACTCATCTAAGTGGTGCTCAGCAACAAGACAATGGACAAAATCACAAACTAGAACACAAGATGTTCTACCTAGACATAAGGAAAGTTGCCTTTGCTTTGAGGGTGCAGGCTGCAGGAGAGGCTGTCAAGTCTCTCCCAGAGAGATTTCAAACCTGCCTGGACATTATGATCCTGGACTTGGTGATCCTAGTTTAGCTGGGAGGTTGCACTAGATGAGCTTCAGAGGTCCCTTCCAACCCCCACCACGCTGGGATTCTATGATTTTTGCAGTGCATTAAGGGAGGAGGAAGTTATTAGCTACAGTTGTCATTGTCAGGCAATGGCATTTACACTCTGTAGGCTCTGACTCCCTCAGTGGCAGCCTACAGACCACCTCTCTGGTAACCACACATGAAACTTGCAGAGAGCAAAGCAGATGGATATGTTCAAGTAAACATGGTCCATTATTTTCCAAAGACCACGCCTGGCCTGACCTCAGTTGAGCTTGCTGCTTGCTGTGCAGACCACAAACCCAATGCTCACCATGGCCCTAGAACAGGTGTCCAGATGCAGTTCACCATGCCACACTTCCACCTCTCTGTGAGGGATGGCTGTAGACATGATCCAGCTCCAAATGTATCACACAGTATCACAGCATCACCAAGGCTGGAAGAGACCTCATAGATCATCAAGTCCAACCATTTACCACAGGGCTCAAGGCCAGACCATGGCACCAAGTGCCACGTCCAGTCCTGCCTTGAACAGCTCCAGGGACGGCAACTCCACCACCTCCCCGGGCAGCCCATTCCAGTGTCCAATGACTCTCTCAGTGAAGAACTTTCTCCTCACCTCCAGCCTAAATCTCCCCTGGCACAGCCTGAGGCTGTGTCCTCTCGTTCTGGTGCTGGCCACCTGAGAGAAGAAAGCAACCTCCTCCTGGCCACAACCACCCCTCAGGTAGTTGCAGACAGCAATGAGGTCTCCCCTGAGCCTCCTCTTCTCCAGGCTAACCAATCCCAGCTCCCTCAGCCTCTCCTCGTAGGGCTGTGCTCAAGGCCTCTCCCCAGCCTTGTCGCCCTTCTCTGGACATGCTCAAGCATCTCAATGTCCCTCCTAAACTGGGGGGCCCAGAACTGAACACAGGACTCAAGGTGTGGTCTAACCAGTGCAGAGTACAGGGGCAGAATGACCTCCCTGCACCTGCTGACCACACCATTCTTGATGCAGACCAAATTCCCTACACCACTAATCTGTCCAGAAAACTGAAGGGGTTGAGGAATCCTGCAGACACTTTTGAACAACTGGATGCTTTTTCACAGTTAGAAATGTCTCATTTGATAAAGCTCACAGGGTCCTGAATATTTGGATCTGAATAACCTAGAAACAAAGACACAAAAAAATGGCATGATTAGCAAGCAAGGTTAGGTGTTTTACAAGCTCCAACAGGGATCCTGTGGCAGATCCACCACCCCAGTCCAAAGCACTGGGGTTCATTGCTTTGACCAACATCATCCTTCTTCCTATTTCATATGATTTGATGTCCCTGCTATTTAATGTTTAAATGCAACCATATGCCAGAGTGCTTTGTTGGATCTGGGCCTTCTGACTGACCCTTGCCATTGCCAGCTGCGTGCTGAGATAAGAGAGAATGAAACACAAAGGCTGGAAACATCAAATGGGTCTAAAGGTATTTTTATGGCCAATTCTTGCCAAAAATGTGGAATCCCCACTGGGTGTCTTGAAAATTTCAGCTCCAAGACTGCAGAGCTGGGCACAAGAGAGGCATCAAACCAGCATGGACTGGAGAAAGTTTCTCTTCCTTAGAGTCAATAGAGAAAGACAGAAGATGCTCCACAGGGCATTTCAGAGCTCTGGCAGGTCCTTAAATCTCTTTGCAAAAGTACATTTATGATGGCAAGAGAGTGTCACAAACATGAGGATTCCGGCAGAAGCATCAATTTTGATTGCCACGGGAAAATAAGTCAAGTGAAATGAAAATAAAAGGAAATGATTTTCTGTTAAGTTTAGCTTTTGCTCATTCGTGGTTGTTTGTTTTATGATGCATTGTCTGTTACAATCTTCCTCTGAGAACCTCTGCTTCACCCACAAGGGCTTTCCTCTCGGCTGAAAGTACTACAGGAATTGTTTTCCCCTTCCGTTATCATTTATCTTTTATAAAGAGGTGTTAACTGTGACACTTGTGTCTGAAAGGCAGTTTTTCTTCGCTGCAGAATAATGGGACAGATTAGCATAGCTTTAAATTGTCTCATTTCTTTACAAAACCAAGGCAGATAAAAAGATACTCTGCACAGTCCATTCCCTCATCCTAAGAACTGCATTTAATTTAACCAAGTAGACCTCCTCTGTTTCTTAAAGGATGCTTTTGAGTTTCCCAACCATAGATTGCTCTCAGGAGGCTCAATCTAGTTTTCCTCATCTCTAAGGCAGAGCTCTGGAAGACATTCAGAGCTCTTTACAAAATTTTGGAGGAAAAGAGGAAAAAAAATATTAATTTCTCTGTGGAAAACGCAAAAGCCAAAAAACTTTTGATACAAAACAAATGGGATTTCTTTTTCTTTGCTACAGAGGATGGCACTTAGTGCCATGGTTTGGTTGACTGGATAGGGCTAGGGCATGGGTTGGACTGGATGATCTTGGAGCTCTCTTCCAACCTGGTTGATTCTATGATTATATGGCATTGCCCAGAAGTGAGTCATTCCAGACACACTCTTTAAGTCTCTCCTTTAATTAATATATATATATATATAATCCAAGAAGAAATCTTTGTGAAATTACCATTTTATTTTAGAATCCTAGAATCAGTCAGGGTTGGAAGGGACCACAAGGATCAGCCAGTTCCAACCCCCCTGCCACGGACAGGGACACCCTATCCTAGAGCAGGCTGCACACAGCCTCAGCCAGCCTGGCCTGAAACACCTCCAGCCACGGGGCCTCAACCACCTCCCTGGGCAACCCATTCCAGCCTCTCACCACTCTCCTGCTCAACAACTTCCTCCTCATGTCCAGCCTGAACCTACCCACCTCCAGCTTCATTCCATTCCCCCCAGTCCTGTCACTCCCTGATCGCCTGAAAAGTCCCTCCCCAGCTTTTTTGTAGGCCCCTTTCAGATACTGGAAGACCACAAGAAGGTCACCTCGGAGCCTCTTCTTCTCCAGACTCAACAGCCCCAACTCTTTCAGTCTGTGCTCACAGCAGAGCTGCTGCAGCCCTCTGAGCATCCTCCTGGCCCCGCTCTGGACATGCTCCAGCACAGCCACATCCCTCTTACAATAGTGACTCCAGAACTGGATGTAGTACTCCAGGTGGGGTCTCACCAGAGCAGAGGGGAAGAGTTTGGGGCTGTTTGCTTCTGTCTATGAGAAGGGAAAACTGAGGCTGCAGTAGCTGCGCGGCAGCTTTGTGCCAACTGTAACTACGTCCATCAGCTTTGTAGGAAAGAGATAAAGGGGAGCGCGATTCAGCCACGTAGCTTCTCCAAGGCAACTCGGCAGCACTTTTCTTCTGGCTAGTTTGAAATCCCCGTTGGCTACTCAGCACAAAACCCAGAGTAAAACTGTTTGTCACAGGGACTCCTAAACAAAGCAAACAAAGTGAACGACAGCCAGGGCGGGGAGAAGAGGCGATAAAGTGGCAGTTGTAAGCTGCGTGCTCCTAAGGAAGGAGAAAGACAACCGCATTTGCCGTGCCTACAGCCGGGGAAGGCATGAGCAGCGACGGCAGCTTATAAAGCACCAAGACTTTCAAAGATGCTTCATGCCTCCAAAGTCACTGCTAATAATTTTCTTCAATGGACATCCCGGGGGTGAGAAGCGAAGGGCTCAGACGTGAAGCTGGCTGCACGCAAAGTGATTTCAGACCTAAGAACACTAACTCAAAAGGCAATCTTCTTTTTTCCCCCTCCTCCCTACCCCTCCCAATCTATATCCGTGACAGTACCTTTGAAGGTCGTTAATGTAAAGTAGGTCAAGTGCTTCTGACAGATGTATGGTTTTCAAGTGGGCACTGTGTCTCTCTGTGCATCTTTGTTTCTGCTTCATGAACATTGTGTTACCCAGTTGTAAGGCACGATGCATTGTAAGTTTTAACAATAGGATTAAAAATTACTTGGCCTGTAAATGCTCTGGAGCAGGGGACAGCTCTTTGGAGCCAAGTACAATGGGGGTCTTGTCCGTGGTGGAAGCCCCTCAGAGCTACACCACCAAGGAATTTGAACGTCCTCTAGAAATGCAGGTTTGGGAAACATCAACCACCTGCAGCTTCCATCAGCACATCAGTGTGGGATTAATTATTGTCGTGCTTAAAATGCTTGGAGCTGCCCAATGAGGGAGCAGAAGTGATCCCACCTCACTTGGACGTCCAACCACACCGCGGGCGGTGGCAATAGAAAACAGATTGGGGCCCGAAGCCTGAACTCGACCCCTCCGAGCTGCTTCCCAGTAATTGCAGAACAACAATCAACTGTGAACGTGGAGCAGGGCTGATCTGCCACCACTTAGCAACTAGAAAGGCATTAAGTTGTTAATCCTGTTTGCAAGGAGAGTTTGGGCCAATTCGAGCCTTGAGCGTTCAGGGCTCTCAAAACCAGCGCAGAGGTTCCTGCCAAGCTGCAACTTGGCTAATTTCAGCCTTACATCCCTACCTCACAGCTTCATTATTTGTAGTAAGTCAAATGCTGAGCTGGAAGAAGTCAGAGCAGATTCATTTGTCTGTGGAAACACACTAATTTTTCCCAGCTGAAGATTAGCACCACAAGTCTTTGCTCTCTGCAATAAGCCTTAACTACACGAAAAATTACTTAAATTAACACACCCAATGCTGGCTTTTTTCTTTTTTTAACATAAAATATTTATCACTTCTTTTCTTCTGCACTTCTAGAAAATCTGAAGTGTTTTCACTGAGCTAAAACTCACATCCCACTTTTCCCCCTGGATATCATCATTCACAGCCCAGCAGAGCTGGCACATAGGCTGCAAGTCACGGAGGTGACTTGGAACCACACAGGCTGAAAGAAACTTGCTCTGTGGTGGTGCTCTCGCTTCTACAAGGAGTATCACATTTCAGCCTGCTCCAGCTAAAGCCTGCGAAACAGCAGACCCAACAGTTTCTGTGGCTCCAAGTTGCCAAGCAAGCCACAGTTCCAGGTAAATGGTGCCATTAAATGGAATTAGAAAGAGCAGGTGAGAATGAAATGAATAGGAAGAAAGGCCTGGACGGGCAGTAAGGGGAAGAGGAATCACATGTTGGACTCCAGACACTTTCTGGCAATTTCTCATTGAATTTGCTTCCTTTCTCAAGCACTAAAAATTATCTCTTCAAGTATGGGGCTCTTTTGGCAAGCTTCTTTGTTTTATCTCTCTCTCAAAATGTCTTTGCTGTTTCGATGGAATGTACAATCACTGACAAAAAAAAACCCTCACTGCTTTCCTTGCCCAGTGCTAAGATATTGCTGAGAGTAGAGAACTGCACACCAAGACAGAAGCCACCCTTGATGGCTCTCACCTTTATCTTACTCTGGTGCCTACGTGCTTGTGCTTATCTAGCAGTATAGAGAAGGGTTTGATACCACACTGAAAATGCAACCTCCTGCATTTAAAGTGGGTAAAGAGAAAGCAAGTTGCTCCAGATGTCTGAATATGCAGCTGAGTACAACCGAATCAGAAGCTTGCTGGAAGTGCTGAGGTTGAAGGGGTGATTCACCTTCTCCACACAGATAGCAACCTCGGGGCAGCAGAAGAGCTAAGTCTGCTCTGCACGGGGGGCTGGAGCCTGCTCTAAAACACAGCTGAGCTCAGCTTGTGTTCTCTGTGGTGTAGGTCAATCACTGCTGCCTGCTAGGCTCCAACACACTTTGCTGGTGTCAAGAAAGCCAGTTGGCAGCTGTCACTAGCAGTGTCCCCCAGGGATCAGTGCTGGGCCTGATCCTGTTCAATATCTTTATTGATGATCTGGACCAGGGGGTTGAGTCCAGCATCAGTAAGTTTGCAGATGACACCAAGCTAGGCACAGGTGTGGATCTTTTGGAGGGTAGGCTGGATGGGTGGGCAGAGGCCAAGGGGATGAGACTGAACAAGGTCAAGTGCAGGGTTCTACACTTTGGCCACATCAACCCCCAAGCAGCACTACAGGCTGGGAACAGAGTGGCTGAAAGCAGCCAGGCAGAGAGGGAGCTGGGGGTGCTGGTAGCGAGTAGCTGAACATGAGCCAGCAGTGTGCCCAAGTGGGCAGGAGAGCCAATGGCATCCTGGCCTGCATCAGGAACAGTGTGACCAACAGGACACGGGAGGTTATTCTGTTCCTGTGTTCAGCATGGTCAGGCCACACCTTGAGTGCTGTGTCCAGTTCTGGGCTCCCCAGTTCAAGAGAGATATTGAGATACTGGAACATGTCCAGAGAAGGGCAATGAAGCTGGTGAGGGGCCTGGAGCACAGCCCTGTGAGGAGAGGCTGAGGGAGCTGGGGGTGTGCAGCCTGAAGAAGAGGAGGCTCAGGGCTGGGTGCTAGGTTGGACTGGATGAGCTTGGAGATCTCTTTCAACTTGGTTGATTCTATGATTAAATGAACATAAAAGATGATTCCAAGGATTCCACTAAGCTATGACTAAAGTGACTCATCTGAAGGCCTCCTGAACACACACAAAAAAAGTTCAAGCAGCAATAAATAAGTCAGAAAAATACACCTGAAGCTGTAAGGTATAGATAGTAGTGCAAGAACAAAGAATAATGCCAAGTTACCACTAAGCAACAGCATTCTCTATCACAATGTATTATCTGCTTTAAAAACACCATCTCCAAAAGCTAACACAACTTTGGGTCATTATTAGTGCCATTATCATTTTAGAACAGACTGATTCAGACAACAAAGTGTTTGCTCAGGTGGATGCTCCATACAGCTTATGACACAGCACTGATCATTATGTTCACACAAGGAAAGCACTTAAACACTTACCCAGTCTTTCTGCCACTCCTGGCTGCCAACTTGGACTGCAAGATGTTCACAAGCAGCCTTTAAGCTGCCTTTCAGTGCCTGCCCTGCCGCTTGTACCAGGAATGCCACAAGATCGAAGGCAGCTGGCAAATCTGCAAAGCAGCAGAGAAAACAGAAACATAACTAACCACAGTTTTGTGAACCTCAAACAATCTGAACAGAAAACAAACAGGGAAAGGATACAGATTTTGGATTAGCCTTACTGTTACATCCATGCTGATTCTCTGACTCTATACCAAAGCTGATGCTACCCCTAGTGTCAGGCCATGTTGTACTGCAGTTCAGTGGCTCAGCAGAGTCCAAACTCTGGGAGCCCCAGACATGGCAAACTTGAGGAAGCTGCCTAGCATAGTTTAATCCCTGGATGAGAGAACAGGATGAATCCCCAGCCCCAGGAAAAATGTGAACTTTCACCCTTGAGAAGGAATTCCCTTTAACGTAGGGCCTGTAGGGAGCATCCTCCACCCCAGTTCCTGGATGCTGGCAATGGGCTGAGGGCCAGCAGTATGCCCTGTCATGGCCTTTAGATGGTCAGCATGGGAAATGACTAATGGAAACCACCATTTTGGCTTCTCTCAAAAGCAGCTAAGAATAGCAAACAGCTATGTCAATCTGCAATTCCAACTAGAGTAAGAACCCCCTGGAGGGAAATAAAGCACAAAACTGTGGGGACAGATCAAGTGGATTCCCCGAACGACATCCCCACTCCTCCTTGGAAATTCTCCTTTTCCAGCAAGGAGAGTCCCAGGGTAAACATGACACTTGTTACAATGGCATCCCTCCCCACTGAAAACAGACACATTCCTCAAAGTCCCTCAAGGAAATGCAGAAAAAAATAAACACACATGAGACAGCAACACTCAGGGGCAAAGGGAAGATAACCAGAATGGGGTCTTTGTAAACAAAAATATATAGAGGAAAGGACTTTGCCTCTGACCTACAGCATCCTATTAAGAAAGATAGCTGCTAGGTAGGTCCTGTAGTCTTCCTATAAAGGAGTTACAGCTACAAAATAGGAAGTAAAAGTTGTTGGGGAAACAACACAGAACAAAACAAAAAAGACTTCAGGAAAAGATACCAAAGAAACTCTCAGGTACTAGGAAAAAACTCTGGGCTTTGACCAGTGCACTGCAGAGATGAGCATGTCTGAGCAGACACAGAGAACTCATTTTACCTTGCATCTAGGAGATGTTAACACACAGGTATTGCAGGCTCCGTAAAACTGCTGTGAGCCAGGACAGTATCAGTGGACAAGGAAGGGGCAAAACAATGCTTCTGCCCCACCAAAAGCTATCATCACACAACATAGCTTTGAACTAGTATGGCCAAACATAATTTCCTTCCCTGAGCATTAACTTCTCAATCCAGTCACAATTCCTCACTCCAATTTAGTCACCAAATGAAATTCCTGCTCAGCACCAGTAAGAGACAATATGCAGGATCCTAACCATCAGCCTCCCAGGGCTCACCCTGTGCCACCACACCCCATGGTACAGCTGATGGTCACTCGTGCACCTTCACATGATAGCACAGACTTCACTCACAGTTTGCACAAGGCAATGTTGGTTCAGCTCCTCTGTGGTGTAAAAGAAGCTCATTCCTGTTATGACAGATCACACAGGCACATCATAGAGTGGGACATGCTCCTGTAGACAACACAGCACATCCTTCTGCCCCACCACAGAAGCAGCTACCTGAAGAGCATGTCACAGAGAAACCAAGCTCCCACACAAGCTTATCTAGTTGAAGATGTCCCTGCTCATTGCAAAGTGGTTAGAGACCAGATGACATTTCAAGGGCCTTTCCAACCCAAATTGTTCTATGACTCTATATCGTCACCAGGGTAGAATCACAGTATCACAGTATCACCAAGGTTGGAAGAGACCTCACAGATCATCAAGTCCAACCCTTTACCACAGAGCTCAAGGCTAGACCATGGCACCAAGTGCCATGATGAGTGCCTGTTAATTGAAGACAAGTATTTCAGAGAAGCCAATAAAAGCAGCATGGATGTAAGATTCAAGATAAGCACCTTCAACTGTAAGAAATGCAAAACTGAGGTAGGAGCTTTACCAAGCCAGAACAGTGCACACATTGGGCATCAACAGCTCTGCAGCGAGGCTGCTGGGCAGCAACTGCACAGGCAGGATGGATCAGCTCCCTCTCCTTGTTCTGTAGGTTCTGTCACGCTGTGAACATTACCACTCTATTTTAGCTCGTTAAAACAGTGATTCTGAGCAAATGCATCTTTTCTAACAGCCATTTTCCCCACTTCAGTTAGGGCAGGGACACCTTCCTAAGCATTGTTAAATGCAGTCCCTCTTTCACAACGAGAAGCAGGGCTTTGGTTTCCTGCCACACACAGCACCAAGCTTAGCCGCTTTGCAAAGATGAACAGCTGAGTCAGCTCCGCTGGGATTCAACCCTCTAGGCTTAAACATGATGAGTGCTTCCGGCCCCCTCATTATCTAAAACAATTAGTAGGGAGAAAAGAAAGCTGCATTAGAGCTGGCAGTTTCCTATTGCCATCCCCCGGTACAGCATCTCTGTATTTCAGTCACAGAAACTGGGTCCAGGCACTGATTCACACTGCTATCAATTCCCCTAGCTTAAAGCCGGTCAAGGTAAGTGATGCAGTTCAGACACATCAATAAAGAAGGCCTGAAAGATAATGCCCTGTTTCAGATCTCTCTGGCAGGGCCCTGAAGTTTTGGAGAGGGACTTCTCTCCTCTACTCCAGTTGGGCTCCTCTCTAAGGTGCTTCCATCAGCACACACTGTCAGACCAAGACAATTACAAACTCAGTGCTTTCAAACATGAAGAGCACCCAGAATCCAAGGAGAAAAGGCCCAGCTGTAGTTCAAGAGCAGCTCAGGGAACAGGACAGTAACTGCAACAGCTACAGTGTTTAAGAGGCATTTGCCCTCTTCTGTTTAGCATGCATCAGGTTCACTTAGAAAGCTCTATCAAAGAACAACTGAGGCTGCTTTCTAGGCCTTGATTAAGTATATGCTTAAGATCTGTTTAGGGGTCTTGATGCTTTGATAAAAAGTGAATTTTCATCCCATTTAGAGCAATAAAACCACTTCAGTAGTGTCTTCCTTGGAAGCCTGAATCATTGCTCAAGCTAAGCCTGATAAGTGCATGGCTTAGAATTGCCTCTTTCTGCATTTAGGGCCAGTAAGTGCAAAATCTTACAGCCCTCATTTCTCAGTGAAGGCTTTGTGCATAGCTATCATTTACTACCATGGAAGCTATTGTCAGGAAAGCATCAAAGGGATGCCACGAGGGCTGTCAAGAAAGACTGTCAGTCTTGAGAAGGTATTTTATTAACCTCCTCACTAGGACTGGGACAAGAGGGTTGCTTTATAATTTATCCTGAGGCCTCAGGGAAGAGGAACTCAAGACAGATCTTCAGCTGAAAGGTAGCAGGCTTTAAGGTCTCTCTGCTGGACTTGGGAAGAGTGGACAGTGAGTTACCTTTTCTTCAGAAAAGGGCTGATGAGGCAGTGAGCAGGATATGGACTTGGCCTGTGGTTTGCTAATTCTCTGAAGATTTCCCAATCTCTTTTATTACCAGGATTTAAAGCTGCACTATACACAGAGCCAAGAGGGATTGTAACTCCACTCAGCAAACCAGCTGACTTTGATGGGAATTACTTAAAGTTCACATAAGGGCTGTAGGACTGGACAGAAAGAGAGGAGAGAGTGGAGGAGGATATTACATTCTTGGATGTAAGTTGCTGGCTAACGAACACATAAGATGTGAATAGCCACTAAAGAGCATATTCAGGCTGCCTAGATTTCTCCCGAGTCCCTTTGCCTCTTGGCTGGCTTCAGATTCAGGTCTTCAGATCTTTGTTTGGGTCTCCAGAGGATTTCAGTAGTGCCTGCATTTTGATATAGCCTAGGCAGAGAGATGTAGGTGAAATTTAAACTCCGAATTAAAGCCTAAATGGATCATTATTCCAACCTCCCCAGGAAGGGCTGTTTGCTCTTAAGGGAATGCTTAAGAGTAGAGCCTTTACACATTCAGCAGCTTCATCTGTGTAGCAACGAGGTGAACTTCTTACTAGCCTATGCAGACTTTACTGTTTTGGGACAAACTTTATCATGGCCATCCATACAATATTTTTGACACCTCTTTGCTTCACATTAGTCTGTTTTCTAGATAAACAGCAAAACAGAATTCATATTGCTCATGATCACATCAGAATACATGAGTGCAGACTTCATGCTTGTGTTGCTAACATTGCATGTGAGCTTTGTGAGCTGGACCTAAGCAGGTTGGCAGATGTGGCAGCCCTTGCTCATGTTGAGCCATAGAATGTGACTAATCTGGGGCCAAGGTAATGGGGGTGTTTGTTTTCTAAATCTCAGGTAGAAAGCAAACAGAATGCAGTGAACAAGGTGCAGGAAAATATACCAACCAGGATAGTTTACACAACACATCAGTGGAAGCCTTCACCCAAACACAGACTCAGATCTTATGTACTGTGTCCAGTTCTGGGCCCCTCAATTCAAGAGAGATGTTGAGGTGCTGGAATGTGTCCAGAGAAGGGTGACGAAGCTGGTGAAAGGCCTGGAACACAAACCCTATGAGGAGAGGCTGAGGGAGCTGGGGTTGTTTAGCCTGGAGAAGAGAAGGCTCAGGGCAGACCTCATTGCTGTCTACAACTACCTGAAGGGAGGCTGTAGCTAGGTGGGGTTGGGCCCTTCTCCCAGGCAAGCAGCAACAGAACAAGGGGACACAGTCTCAAGTTGTGGCAGGGGAAGGTCTAGGCTGGATGTTAGGAGGAAGTTCTTGGCAGAGAGAGTGATTGGCATTGGAGTGGGCTGCCCAGGAAGGTGGTGGAGTCCCCATCCCTGGAGATGTTCAGGAAAAGCCTGGATGAGGCACTTAGTGCCATGGTCTGGTTGACTGGCTAGGGCTGGGTGCTAGGTTGGACTGGATGATCTTGGAGGTCTCTTCCAACCTGGCTGATTCTACAACTCTATGTACATGCATTGACCCTTAAACTATGGGGGCCATAAGCAACAGTACTGAAGAGAAAGACATGATGCAAGGAAGATGCAGTTCAGCATTCCTCAGCTCTCTCAGGGCTTTATGGATAACAGGAGGTTTTAGAGCTGTGAGTTCAGGGCCACTGTACTGGAGCTTGGAAATAACATTTGCGTTTGGAAATTTTATGTTTTCCAGTCTTGGTTCCCACCCTGAGCAGAAAGCACTAAATAAAAAGCAATCTAAACCAGGTGAAGCTTGTACTGGCTGTACACACTTGCATCTATTATTTCACAGATGCTTTCAAAAAATGTAAGGAGGTGAACCCCTGCTCTGAGAAACTCACATTAAAACAATGGATAGGCACATGTTGGAGAAAAGTGGGGGCAAACAGTGATTGTATTTGCTTCACAGTAATCTCTGCTCTACGTGTGGGTCTCAGTGAAAATACACCTGTTAAAGTCACCAGAGGAGGTATGAGTGAAAAGATACTCAAGGTTTGCCTGACTACTAAGTGCAGTGAACAAAGACCTGCAAAGATTAGTCCCACACAAGCACAAAACCTCTCAGATTCATGTGGTGCACCTTGCACTGAAACCTGGACTACTAAAGAGCAGATCTATGAGCCCTTGAGCTACCTGGACTAAAACTATGTTTGCTTCCAGAGCAGAGTCCCTTCTGCAAGGATGGAAGAGATCGCCTGTATTAACTGCACTGAACCTATCTTGCCAGCTCTGTTTACCTTACCTTCAATTAACTTATTTTTGTGTCAGATCACCATGTTCAGCTAAAAAACACGGTCCCAAACTCAAGGCACCTTTTACTAACCATTCTCACACACAGGGAGCCTCTGACATCATCAAAAGCCTCTCCAGCAGCTTGGCTGGATACCTGATAACAGGAAGGCTTTTGCCTCTGGTGCTTGAAGTGTTTGAGGCTTCTGCATACAGCAGTTGCAGAAGTGTCTCTCTTCTCTGGACCCCTCCACGAGGAAAAAGGCTGCTGAGGAGAGAGCTGTGCTGGCCCATTTCAGTCATTGCTGCTACAATAAGAGTTCTGGCCTGATTCCTGGGCAGCTCACTGCATTGCACCTAGGTACCAGCGGCTTCTTTCAAGTGTTCATACTTAGGAGAACTGTAGAGACAAGCATGCATTTCCTCCTAAAGACATAAGAAACTCTAATTATTAAAGTAATTTCTTCTTCAACCTTCTTAGATGGCACAGAAGGCTTTAAAAGAGCCACATGTGGTGGAAGTTAGCCTCTATAGGAAATCTCTTCTGTGTTGCTGGATCTACTCAATTAAAACCGAGTCCATCAGATCTCCAGCATGGAGTCTGTCAGCATTCACAGTGTGTGAGAGAGGATAGACTGACCTGCTGCTGCTGTTTCTATATTCAGGCAAATCAGGAACAACAGCACTGAAATCAGGTAATAGAGCTGTACATGCTGTTTATGTTTGTTTTACTGCAGAGAGCAGTCTCTTGGTTATCCTTTTGTCTGACAAAGCATTTTCCTGTGAGCTCAGAAAAGCTCTCTGGTTTGCAATAGACCTATGTAGCTTATACATGCACATGCAATGGAATAGAAAGGCAATGTATGGACATGCAATGGAAAACATTCACTGAATGCAGAAGCAATGACTTCCATGCAAAGGTGTATATGAAGAGGCTAAATACGCCCTGCTTAAAACACTCTGCAGTGTATGGATATGCAATGGAAAACATTCACTGAATGCAGAAGCAATGATTTCCATGCAAAGGTGTATATGAAGAGGCTAAATACACCCTGCTTAAAACACTCTGCAATGTATGGATATGCAATGGAAAACATTCATTGAATGCAGAAGCAATGACTTCCATGCAAAGGTATATGAAGAGGCTAAATACACCCTGCTTAAAACACTCTGTTCCATACCCACTCAAATTCCTCAAGTACTTGGCCAATAAGACAGAAAATCAGCATATTTTCCTCCTGAGGAAGAGGAGGGCACAAACAATCCTGCATAGAGCAAAAGAATAATCCAGATGGGAAAAGGGATGATGCATCTTGTGTTGAGCTGGCTGGTTTATAAGTCCATAAAGAGGAAGAAGTGTTCACACAGACTGACATTAAGAGCAGGCTGGTTTGATATGCCACATCTTGAGTACTGTGTCCACTTCTGGGCCACTCAATTCCAGAGACGTGTTGAGGTGCTTGAATGTGTCCAGAGAAGGGCAGCAAGGCTGGTGAGGGACCTGGAGCTCAGCCCTGTGAGGAGAGGCTGAGGGAGCTGGGGGTGTGCAGCCTGCAGAAGAGGAGGCTCAGGGCAGAGCTCATTGCTGTCTACAACTACCTGAAGGGAGGTTGTAGCAGGTGGGGTTGGTCTCTTCTCCCAGGCACTCAGGGACAGAACAAGAGGACACAGCCTCAAGCTGTGCCAGGGCAGGTTCAGGCTGGATGTTAGGAAGAAATTCTTAATGGAAAGAGTGATTGGCATTGGAATGGGCTGCCCGGGGAGGTGGTGGAGTCACCATCTCTGGAGGTGTTTAAGAGGAGGCTGGATGAGGCACTTAATGCCATGGCTTAGTTAATTAGAAGGGGTAGAAGGTGATAGGTTGGACTCAATGATCTTAGAGGACTTTTCCAAGCTGGTTAATTCTGTGATTCTGTGATCTTTTCCTGCCAAAGCACATCGAGTTTCCAAGAAGAGTAATGCCAGCCAACACCTGCATGCTTTTTACCTGCAGGTTTCTCAAGAGCAAGCAACATCAAAAGTATGACTGCTTCTCCCCAGTGGCAGTTCTCTGCCTGCTTCCTGGGAGGTGGAAGGTCGTGATGGATAAAGAGCTACATCTTTCCTTATCAATAAAAGAACTGTTTGACTTAGTCAAGTTTGCTGCAAGGTGCAGGAGTTTTACACTCTCCTCTCCTGCGGTGTGCAGCACAGCAGCAATGCAAAGGCAGAGGCTGACTGGTAAGGACACAGCTTCCTCTATACACTTTGTTTTTCTCCTCCAAGCCTCCCAATTTTAAGCATGGAGACAGGAGACTTGTCAATTCTTGGCTAAAGCTAACAAATTAATTCTGAAGTTTGCAAGAATGATTGACAAATCTACATCCCAGCCAGCTGAGCAGAATGGCTGCCTGACAGAGGCCACAGAAGCTACTTTCAATTCAGGAGGTGACCACCATTCTGCAGACCAACAGCAAAATGATGGAACAGGTCACTGTCAAATGTCCTCAGGAATTCATTTAGTGTCACAGTTTGGTAGAGACCAGATCTCAAAGACTTCATGACCTGCTGCAAATCTGTGGAAGATGCACCTGAGGAGAGGACTAAAGGGCCCAGGCAGCATTTGATGTCTCAGGCCTGGGGGATGTTAGAAAAATCCATCAGCAGACTACAACATTTTCTAAAAGCCAAGCTGGAGCATAAATCATTTCAACTGTGTTTTGTAATACAGTAATGCTAAACACTGAAAGAAAATGCTCTGCCTTTCACAGACTAGACTGCCAAAGAAAACCCCATATTTCCTCTTCAAGTTTTCTTCCTCTCCTTTTCTTAAAATCCAATAAATGAATACACTCCAAATGGGCTGATAGTGGGGAGCTATTGATTCTAAGCAAGATCTGCCTGTGAAAGAGAGAGCTAAATGGGTTAGAAAATGAGAGAAAATTGATCTCAGGCACATTTCCACAGAAACATGGTTCAGGCAGGTGATGCTAGGACAAAGACAGAAGCACATCTGTATTTTTTCTCTCTACCTGACTTGCCCTTAACATGAGGTGAATGATATTTAGCACTATCTGGCACCTAAGCTGCACCATCAGCTTTTTCAGATGAGCCCTCTTCACATCAGCTACAGGACTGCTCACTCACACAGCAACCAGCCCAGAGAAGCCCTGGGATAGTCAGAGTCAGATTACTTACTATGCCTAGCTTTACTCAGAGCCAACTTCTCAGTCAGTGTAGATCAGCAGAGTTTCCCCAAAATCAGTGCTGGAGTTTTACCCCAGCAGCAATTTTACACCTTTAGTCCAGCACAGGCAACAGCTTTTCATAGCCACAAGCCATCTGTGCACAGGTCCTTTCAGAGGTCCTGGGTTAGGTCTCACTGGCGTCACTGTAAGGCAGAAGCATTCTGCTGAAGCTGACGGCACAAATTCTCAGCTCATATTAAAAAGTCACCTTCTATGAATGACACAATCTGTGTCTGCAGAGCTGCAGAAGCATGTCAGCACATGCATTTGAGTTCCTTCTTCATAAGAAAGACAGCTGCATCCCTCTGTGATTCTGTGTTTGCAAAGCAGAAAGTTGGGGAATAATATCTGCACTGCCTACATGCCTGCTCTTCAAAAGCCTCTCCTTGGAAACTATCAGGTAGCCAAAGAAAAAAATTAAGCTACTGAAATTACTTTCAGTCCTGGTTCTGATATTTGCTGTTCCAGAGGTCTCAGTGCAGAGAGCTGTTCCACTTTGTGTCTCAGTGTAGAGAGCTGTTCCAGTTGTTTTTAATCAAACTGCTTAATTACAAAATGCTGGGGGACTTACTGCTTGCTTTTCAAGTTCCTTCATTAATCTGTGTTAGATTCTGCTCAAATGATCATGGCACCAAGCCAGTCTGCCTCACAAAACTAACATTTAAAGAAGTAAATAACTGAAAATGGTTAAAAGGCATAATTATTTTTGTAATGCAACATCTAATTAATCCATGCAGCTCACTGAAACAAGCGCTAATTGAAGAGAATACCTTAACAAGATTTTCAAAAGGAATAATTAGGCATGGTTTGGAGCAGGCATTTCACCATGCCAGTAGCTGAAATCAAGCTGCAAAGTCACTTTCCCATTTCTAGATATAAGCTAACCACAGGCAGGGGCTGAGGAAGGCTTCAGCCTGCCTAGCATGAGCAGCCTGATGCAACACCCCGGTTGTTTGTGTCTGTCTGAGGCATGCCACGTTAGCCATTATCATAGACAAGGTCCATCTAATCTTGTATCATTCATCTGTTTTCTTGTGGCAGTTCCAATATTGCTGTGTAACGTCAGAGGAATGTGATAATGAATAACTGACTCATGATGAAGCCATCATCTCAAAAGCCTTCTATGCAACTAAATGAATTAGTGCTTGGTATGAGCAGTATCTTGATGTGACTAAGCTCCCAAGATAACTCAACCGTTTACCCATTAGCGAAGCAAACTGGAACCAGCCCAGAATTAGGCTTCTGGCAGAACACCTTCAAGGTAATTTCCCCACAGCAAGCGTGAGAAGCATGCCCTCAAGAGACAAATTGGAGAGAGGATAGCAGTTATTGAAAATACAGCTGAAATTCTTGCTCCACCGAAGCCCCAGGAGTTCTGTCATTTCACATGGATCTTTAAACTCTATTCCTTATTCTGCAGCTTGGAAAGATTCAACACAGGAGAGTTTAAGAAGCCTATGGGCAGAAAAATATCACCTCTTTGCTTCACAACGTTGGCACCAAGATCAGGTAGAATTTGTCTTGCCTAGGAGATCTGCTTGAGCACTGCCACTGCCTAGAAGCAAACATGACCAGTCCTACAGGGTCTGACCAGCAGCACTAGGGAAGTCCTTCTGCCCCTGTACTCAGCACTGCTTAGGCCACACCTTGAGTACTGTGTCCAGTTCTGGGCTCCTCAATTTAAGAAAGGTGTTGAGGTGCTTGAACATGTCCAGAGAAGGGCACCAAGGCTGCTGAGGGAGCTGGAGCCTGTGAGGAGAGGCTGAGGGAAGCTGGGACTGTGCAGTCTGGAGAAGAGGAGGCTCAGGGCAGAGCTCATTGCTGTCTACAACTACCTGAAAAGAGATTGTAGCCAGCTGGAGTTGGTCTCTTCTCCCAGGCACCCAGGGACAGAACAAGAGGACACATCCTCAAGCTGCACCAGAGCAGGTTGAGGTTGGATGTTAGGAAGAAGTTCTTCACAGCAAGAAAGATTAGCATTGGAATGGGCTGCCCGGAGAAGTGGTGGAGTCCCCATCCCTGGGGGTGTTTAAGAGGAGCTTGATTAGGCACTTAGTACCATGGGTTAGTTAATTAGAAGGTGTTAGGTGATAGGTTGGACTTGATGATCTCAGAGGCCTTTTCCTACCTGGTTAATTCTGTGATTCATTGCTTGTTTCCCCCATGACTCCTCAAACTCATCACCAGCTCATGCTTTCCAAGGAGAAGGAGGAAGCTCTGGCAACTTCTAAGCATCTGAAGGCATGGGAACTACTACTGGCTCCAAGTATCCCATTTTTTTATCTTCTGCTGAGATTTTTCTCTATCTTCAGGATCAACCAATTAGTCAAATTTTTGCAGCAGCCAAAACTGACAGAAAATCCAACCAGCCTCTGGTATCTGGTTCTGATTTCAGCCACAATCACCCCATCACTACACTTTGCTGTGACAAGCCAACTATTATGACACAGGAAAAAATGTTGAAGTGAGTTCAACAAAATCTTAGAATATTCACCCAAAGTATTCTCTGCTTTCCAAATGAGTAAACATAATAAACCCAAGTTTTGTTTATACAGTAAATGTGCTGGGAATAAGCAACCCATAGAATCTATGCTTAATTGTCTCAAAGTGAAGAAAAGCTGTGACAGATGCACTGATGTATGGGCTTACATATATGGAAATGGATAGCTCCAGCTTGAGATGCTGCACAACTTCTAAGCCTGAGGTAAAACACAGTGTCTGGACTTCTTTTATTGCATTAAGTTGTTCTTTTCCCCACACAGTTAAGAAATGCTTTCCTCATGATTCCTGTCCCTCAACTAGTTTTGTCCAAGGCTGAGTATTAAAATAAGTGTTTTTGCAGATAGCTTTTCCCTTCCAATATCTCTTATCACAGAACTATTGGCTGGGAGGGACCTCTCAGCCTCCCGCTCAACACGGGACCCCTGCCAGCCTTGGCTCAGGTCAGCCACGGCTTTGTCTAGCCAAGACTCAACAACCTCCAAGGATGGCGCTTCCACAGCCTGTCTAGACAACCCGTCCCAGGCCTGCACTTCCTTTCTAGTGAAAACTATTTTCCTAATATTCAACTTGCACTTTCCAAATAGCTGTTTTACAGCCACTGCCCCCTTGTTTTATTATCTGGCACTAACATCTTCCTCATCTTAGCAACTCCCCTACAAGCAGCTGTAGATTGCTCGTAGGGAGCTGCTTCACCTCTGCCTAGCCAAGCAAGCCCAGCTCTGTGAAGCTCCTTGCTTGGTCACATACTGTTGGCTCCCAGTCATCTCAATAGCTGTGTGCTGGATCTTCTCCTTTAGATTGGGGAACCGAAGCTGTTTTCAGCACCCAAGTACATCATGAGAAAAAGGCAGACTTGAAAAGGAAGGAAACAACAAATGTTTCTGCACTTCAGCAGGCACCCACGTCCCGAAGCTACGTCTCACTAAGACACTTCCCAGTTATTTGGGTGCATGTAGGCTCCCAGCAGCCAGTCCTCCAGCTGGCAGTACCTGACAGCTTTGGCAATTGTTCATCATCACTTCACAATTGGAAATTATGTTGCCACTGGATCACCAAGTACCCAATCATTCAGAAAAAAAACCCCAAACAACAGCAACAACAATGCAATCCAAGTGAAGTAGAATAAATTAGCCTTTATCCCACTTTTCAGCCTTTTACAGCTGTTAGATGAACACCCATCTGTCTGTCGTGTTCCTGCTGCCATTCACTGCTATCATTTTAACAGCGACAGGCTCCTTTCATCCAAATGAAGGATTTGTGTGGGAACAGCTGGACCGCTCCACGCAGCTCCCAGTCCATCGCCCCCTTATTGCTGCAGAACACTGAGAGAGGAGCACAGCTTTGTCTGCTGCTTCACAGCATTTCAAAGGCAAAGGTGGCCTCCGTCCAAAAAGAGTTTATCATGCTTTTGCCAAACCAAAAGGCTCAAAAATCACAAATAAAGCCAGCCCCAAACCATGAGATTGATTTATTTAGATGCTTCATTCAGCAGCTGTTAAATAGAAAAAAGATGCTGAAATACTTCAAGGATCTGGGCTCTAACATCTCACAAATGATACTGAAATCAGCCCCTTGGCTCTGCCAGCATTTAGGGAGGTGTTTTTAGTCTCACTTTATGGATTAAGAACTGAGTGAGAGAAGTCGATAAGGTTTAACAATGCTGGTGAAGCAAACCCTTTACTCCTCTTGATCTCTGTGCCTCAGTTCAGAGCCACGTTTGCCACATGACCCTTCCTCCTCACTGCTCCATCAGTTGGAGATCTGTGGCACAAAACAGCAGGAGAAAGCTCCAAGCCAGGTGACAGGTTTGTATGCTTAGAGCTGAAAATGGAGGAGATGATGTAATTTATGGAGGATGCTGTGCACTACATAGAAAGGTCTGAAGGTCAGCTGCATAAAAGGCTGTTTCATGAGAGAGCATTCACCTTGACCTACCTACAACAAACAACACAGAGCTCTACTAGTTTTGTCTCAGCAAAGCTACTCATGTGGTCCAAAACAGTTCCTGACAACTTCACAGAATGACAGAAGCTCACAAAACTTGAGTGAGGCATTACGTGATACAGCGTGGTGACCTCTTTGGATCACATACCAACCTCCTCACACCAGTATAAAACAAAAGCCTGCTACTGTAAGAATGGTTCTGACCCTAAAGAAGCTCGAGCAGAACAAGTACAGCTCAGCTTCTTGCTTACAAGAGAGCCAATTCCACTAAAGCCCAGATGCCTCCTGCTTTCTGAGTGGTCTCGCACATAGCAATTCAATGCTGCTCCCATGGGAGCTTTTCATGTAAGGTTTTCAGCCCTTGAGAACTGGATTAGAGTTATTTGCTCAGCCTTGCAGCATGTGGAAGTAACAGAGGGGAACTGAGTCTGATCTACTGTTGAAAAATTAATGCTCAAGTTTGGGGCTGTCCCAAACACCTTCTTCCAATTCCTTATTTTCTTTTGAGCAGAGCTAGGCTATGGACTTCTTTTGAATTAGAATTGATGAGATCTTCAGGAAACAAAATGCTGCACAAAGCTATACCAAAGGTCTGATGGGGTTCTGAGAAACAGCCATTCAAAAAGAAAACACTTCCCAGGAATTTATGGTTGGAGAGGGACAACTGACAAAGGTATGGACAAAGACAGGACAAGGGCTAATGTATTCCAAGTGGAATTTTGATGTGACATGAGGAAGATTTCTTCCTCATGAGGTAGTGAGGCACTGGAACAGGTTGTCCAAAGAAGTTGTGGAGGCCTCATGCCTGGATGTGTTCAAAGTCAGGCTGGATGGGGCCTTGAGCAACTTAGTCTAGTGGAAGGTGTCCCTGCCCATGGCAGAGAGGCTGGAACTAGATGATCTTCAAGGTGTCCTCCAACCCAAACCATTCTATGATTCACTCACAAAGCATACATGAAAAGCAGGCAGATGGGGAAAGCAGTGTCACTTCACCTGGTCCCTGAGCAGCCATTTATCATCTAGTCCAAGGATCCACATTGTGCTGGTTGGAGCCTAGCTAGAATGCTTTGCTGAGTAGAATTAGATTACAGGCTGTGAACAGGAAACAATGATAATGTCTACTTCACACACAGGCTTGCTGAGATGTATAAGAACAAGGACATAAATATAGATAACAGAGTTGATGTCTCTCTGAGGCTGAACTTCTCTCTTTAACCTAACCTGCCATCTGTGTGACTAATCCATCTGCTTCCTAAACCCCCTGGACAACCCTCCAAGCTACCTTGAGCATAAGGCAAAGTCTTGGGCAAGGTAGAGGGGAGGGAGGAAGGTGGAAGGGTGGTTGTGAGCCTCTCCTAGGGACTCTGGTTTCTGGGAGGGCTGCTATGTTTCTGTATTACTTTTTAACTTGTATATTTCTGTCTATAGCTGTATGGATTGTAACTATCTGTATCTTGTGCTAAGCTGTAAATACAAAGCTTCATTCATTTTCCAGAGCTGCTGAGTCTAATCTGGGTGATTTTCCATAGTGGGGGGGGGGAGGTGGGGAACACTCAAACCATCACACACACACACTTTTGCCCATTCCAGCCCCTGTAGCCATGGCAGGTCCTACATCAGCAGAGGTAACACTAACATACAGCACACAGCTTTTCAGGAGGACAACTACTGCTTCATTAATTACTGTGAGATCCCCTGCTCAAATCAATAAACATCAGAGCACGAGTCTGAAAGCTGCAGTAACCAAAAACCCATCCAGCATGCACTGAGCACTGATTTCCCCTGCACAGCTCAGGCTCCCTCACCCTCCTCTGACCTCTAGCACACTCCATGCATATCATTTTGTTCCTGACAAATTAAAATTCAGTTAACATTCCTGGAGACTTCAATCACAGTGCTCCAAACCCCTGCACATATCTCAGCAAATGCACTCATCCTCCAGTTCTGAGATGATCCCAGCTTTTATTTGTATTGGTTTAAATGTCCTTGCCAGTTTCCGTTGTCTGGTGAGCAAATGAAAGGGTAGAATGTTCTCATGCTTGGGAAAGATAGCCAGGGTGGGAGAAAAGGTTCTTAGAAGTAGCTACACTCTTTTTCTAAAAAGAAAAATACAGTGCATGCTTGGTACAGAGAAACAGAACAGAGATGAGCAGAGGGAATGTTTTGGTGGTGGCCTTAAGAGATGAAGATGTTTCTTTGCTGTACTGGTAATGGAGAAACATCTGGAAGGAGAGGGACTCGGAGAAAGGAGCCTTTATGAGAAGCCCTGGTGTAAAAAGGCAGTGTTTACTTGTTGAAGAGAATACAGCACATTTTTCTGCCCAGCTCATACAGGCAGGAACTATTTGTGGCCTCACATCATGGCTGCCATCAGCAGATACATTCAAGCTCCAAGCTAAACTGAGCTGACAGAAATAAACTTCACCTTTCATGGGGGGCTTTGCACAATACTGGAACTGTTGTCTCGGCATGCTGCTCGTGCTTGGGGATCCTGTGACATCTCACGGGCCTGGGAACTTCAGAAGCTGTAATTCATCAGCAGAATGAGTGTTGGGGGCTACAGGTTAAAGCACCTGCCAGTAGGACTGCTCAGTGTGCAAGCCCTACACCTCCCTGAGCATTAACAAGCAGTTGCACTTTGAAGTTCTTAACTGTACTGAGTCTGGAGAGGTAACAGCTTCTATCAGGACTTGGTACACGGAGCCAATTCCCCCTCATGCTTAAGTTGTATGCTACCATCAGTACAGGTGAGAGGCTCATCTGCTGGAAAGCAGCTCTGGAGAAGGACCTAAGAGTGCTGGTGGAATGCAAGTTCCCCACGAGCCAGCAATGCAGGCTCATGGCCAAGAAGGTCAATGGTCTGCTGGGTACATTAAGAAGACTGTGGCCAGCAGGCTGAGGGACATTCTCCTCCCACTCTGCTCTGCCCTGGTGAGGCCACACCTGGAGCACTGATCCAGTTCTGGGCTCCCTAGAGTTCAAGAGAAGTAGGGAACTATTGGAGAGAGTCCAGCAGAGTCTATGAAAATGAGGGGAGTGGAACATCTCTGTGAGCACAGAGTGAGAGACTTGGGGCTGTTGAGCCTGGAGAAGAGAAGCCTGAGAGGGAGAGATTCCAAACCCTTCTGGACACTGGTCCTGGGCAACCTGCTGTGAGTGACCCTGCTTTAGCAGGGTGCTTGGACTGAATGATCCCCAGAGCCCCATCCAACGCTGTCAAAGTTTCAGTTTGGCATCTCCCAGCAGCACTGACTGAAGCAAAGTATATTTTAGACCATAAACAGGGAGTGGGGATGTGCTTTTTTTCCCCCCTCTCTCCTATTCAAAGAACTTCTGAATATGATCAGCTTTGGGAGCCAAGCATGGGCTAAAAGCAATTTCACATGAATACAGGAAGAACCGATGACAACACTTGGGAATAATCACAATGAGTCAAAGCTGCAGAAGTCTCCCCAATGCTGCAGAATAGGTTGGAAAAACAATCTCTCATTTTCCAAAGACAGTAAATGATGATAAATGAGGACAGACTTATTAAGAGGGAACTTTGCATTCAGTTTTCTCCACTCAGATGACAGCAGAGGATGGGGTCTGTATGCTGAGCACTTTTCTTGTGCAATATTCCAAATTTATTCATGGCAGCAAGATGTGACTAATAACCTCACTGACAGATTTAACACCTTGAAGGACTTTGCAGCTCCAGAGAAGAGAGCAAGAAGACAAATCAGAGGGCTGCAGCAGCTCTGCTGTGAGCACAGACTGAAAGAGTTGGGGCTGTGCAGGCTGGAGCAGAGGAGGCTCCCAGGTGACCTTCTTGTGGCCTTCCAGTATCTGAAGGGGGCTACAAAAAAGCTGGGAGGGACTTTTTAGGCTATCAGGGAGTGACAGGACTGGGGGGAATGGAATGAAGCTGGAGGTGGGTAGGTTCAGGCTGGACATGAGGAGGAAGTTGTTGAGCATAAGAGTGGTGAGAGGCTAGAATAGGTTGCCCAGGGAGGTGGTTGGTTGAGGCCCCATGGCTGGAGGTGTTTAAGGCCAGGCTGGCTGAGGCTGTGTGCAGCCTGCTCTAGGGTAGGGTGTCCCTGCCCATGGCAGGGGATTGGAACTGGCTGCTCCTTGTGGCCCCTTCCAACCCTGCCTGATTCTAGGATTCTATGAAATACTCCATTTTAAAGAAAACTCATCTCCTCATTTAACCTGCTTCCAGAGGTTCAAACAGAAGACTCACCATGCCTCGAGGGAACTGCTTAAGTTTATGATGTGTAATTACAACTGGAATACATGTGTACTGAAAGCTGCCCACTGCCTCTGCCAGAATAGGCATGAGCTCTAGGCAACCAAAAGTTTTTTCTCCCTGCAATCCAGTTAACACCTGGGCCAATCCAAAATCAGTAGCACGAATGCAGCCGGCAGCTTGCAGTTTCCCTCTGCCAGGTGCTGCCACTGCCTTCGTGCCCAGCATTCATCTCTCTTCACCTTGCTGTTCACTTACAGGGCAGAATCACACTTGGTTCCCATACAGGACCACCGTGAACTGCAATTTAGTCAGACTGGTAGAGAGCTGATATGGGAATGTCAAGCATCAGGCAGGCCAGAGCAGCCTGCAGGCGAGCTGCAGCAGCCAGCCATGTGCGAAGCCAGAGCAGAGCATGCACGGGAGAAGAATTACATTCGGGTGGTGGCACAGGGGAAATTATGAAAGCAATTCAGAAGCATTGTAATAAAGCACAATGTGCTGTAGTGCTGCTCAAATTCAAACCAGGAATAAATTCTTTCATATGTTAAGTGCTCCCTGAAGTACAGGGCTGCCTGAAGCGCGAGGCCCTGTACAGGGGGCACAGTGGTACATGCTTGAGGCTGGCTTTGGGTGCCTGACACAGAACTGCAGCTCAAATTCAAACTGACATGCCCACAGCTCCTTAGCTGTCTGAACCACAAAAGCCAAACTAAACATTGCTTCAGCTGGAAGTTAGCCTTTGTACCTTTAAAACCATTATATTAAAGAGCAGTGTCATTTATGAGCTGGCCACGGGGAAGGGCAGGTGTCTAACACTGAGAAATCATTTCAGCTAGGGGTGATAAATCCAGTTTATAAACTAAAAGCATCAAAATGAGCCCCACGTTCAATCCCACCCCTTTTCTTTCAGTTGCCTTTGCTGGGATAGATGCTGAGCTCCAAACCTGAACAAACTCCTTTAGTGGCACTGGCACAGTTGTAACCTGAGGTCATATCAGCATGCTGCTGGCAGCTTGCTCCAATACCTGCTGAATTCAATGGAAACCTTTCAATGGGCTTCAGCAAGCTTTGGTTTACTCCACAGGTGACACTGCATGTCTTTTTTCCCCCCTTCTTTTAAGCTTCACAGTATCAGGCAGTTAAAAGTGTTATTTAATCTCTAGCCAGCTTGAGTTGACTTCTCAGCAGGAAGCTCAATCTCACCAACAGACCTTGGAGCCTTCCTCTGTGAAGCAGCTGAGAGGAACATGTGTCACTTGGGGGCTGTTTTAATCATCCTTTCCTTGGAGAAAGCTCAAGTAGATTCTGATACCTAAATGACATAAACTGACCAGGGCAGGGAAGGTATCTGCTTGCCTCCTAACTCATCCACTGAGAAAAGTCTCACTGATTGATCATCAAGGTTTGCCTGGCTGTTACAGGAGTGTGCAGGAGCTGGGTCATCACTCCACACTGGGCATTTAGGGGCTGTGAGGACACACAGCCACTGAGCACTGTATCTTCAGAAGAGACATCAGCAATAATACCACAGCCCTGCAGAGGACTTGGGGGTGCTGGTGGTGGTGCCAGCGCCATGCAGTCCCAGCCCAGATGCAGCCATGTCCTGGGCTGCATCCCCACCAGTGTGGGCAGCAGGTGGTGGGAGAGGATACCAACACTCTGCTTTGCTGTGCTGAGGCCGCCCCATGCAGCTCTGGAGTCCTCAGCACAGACAGTGCAGGGCCAGAGGAGGCCAAAGCAATGCTGGCAGGGCTGGAAGCCCTCTGCGGGGAGGCTAGGCTGAGAGAGTTGAGCTTCTTCAGCCTGGAGAAGAGAAGGTTCCAGAGAGACCTTTCAGCACTTAAAGGAAGCCCACATGAAAGCTAGGGAGGTACTCCTCAGGCAGTATGTAGCGACAGGATAAGGGGTAACAGCTTCAAACTGAGACTAGATACTAGGAAGAAGTCCCCCACTGCGAGGGTGGCAAGACACTGGAACAGGCTGCCCAGAGGACTTGTTGATGCCTCATCCCTGGAAGCATTCAAGGCCAGGCTGGATGGAGCTCTGAGCAACCTGGTCTAGAGGAACCTGTGTTCCTGCCCATGGCAGGGAAGTTGGAAGCAGACCTTTAAAGGTCACTTCCAAGCTGAATGTTCTAGGACTCTATGAACAATAATTCTCCCAAGAAGCTCATCCTGCCATCGTGCTCTGCTCATTCAGCACATCTCATGCACCTCTTAAGCCTTGGTTTCAAAGGCCTGACAGCCACGTACGGCACTGCCTGCTACCCATGGATATGCAACTGCACTCACACTGCAGCAGGTAGCTCTACAGAAGGAGCTTACAGAACAGGAATATTAAATTGCCTCTCTTTCATAACACTCTAAAGTGAAGATGCCATGAATATCAGAATGCAGGAGAAAACCAAACCCATGTTTTTCTGCCTAGAAATCTAGAGGAGCTATCTGCCACCACAGCAGTGGCAAGGCAGCAGTGACACCAGGGATGCTTCAGATGAATGATTTTCACACCATTTCCTAAGAGGACACATCCCCAGTAGCTTTGAGCTCCTCCTTCCATGGTGCTACACAAAGGAAGGTGAACAGGGCTGCCTGGTACAAGCTGACTGCCCTCTCTCCCACCACTTACCTGCACAGGGGGGTCTCCACCAGCCTGTTACAGGTCCCTCTGTCCCAGGATCTGCAGAACTTGCTCAGTTCTTAAAGCAGCCCAGCAGCAGCATCTGGCTGAACACATGGCAGGACTCCATCACCTACAAGCTTTCGAGCCCTCCTTTCTTAAGAGGGAAGCTCTCCTCTAGAACAATCAGTCATGGGAAAAGAGTCACAGAACCTTAGAGGTTTGAAGGGACCTTCAGAGATCAAGACCAACTTCCCTACCAAAGCAGGATCCCCTAGGGTTGTTCACACAGGAATACATCCAGGAGGGGGTTGAAAGTCGCCAGAGAAGGAGACTTTCTGGGCAGCTTGCTCCAGGGCTCTGTCACCCTCACCCTAAAGAAGTTTTTCCTCATATTGAGGTGGAACCTCATCTGTTCTAGTTTGTATCTGTTGCTCCTTGTCTTAATGCTGCTGACCACTGAAAAGAGATTGGCTTCATCCACTTGACAGCCACCCCTCAGATATTTGTACACACTGATGAGATCTCCTCTCAGTCTTCTCTTCTCCAGACTAAACGTGCAGATAGATGCATATGTTACACTCACAGTAAGCAATACTCACATCTCTGCATTTAGAAATAGAGGAAGAATTGCCTGTTGCCTGAAGGACACTCAGATCTGTGTTTGTTATTTAGCTCTTCCCAGAATCAAGATGACAGAACCACAGAACTGGGGGTAGCTTTGGTGCCTCACAGCTTGAACTGTTACTTGCAGTGCCACTTCTCAGGCTGTTACGAGACAAACACAGAAACCTCTTCCACCAATCTCACACCCCTGCCTGGCAGCCCTTCCTCAGGAAGAGTTTGGGCTGAGGTTACAATACATAATGCTTTGCTGGTAAAGAGCTTCTCTGCTGCAATGCCTGCAAAACGTCATTACAGTGACTGCACATACCCAGTTTGTAAAAGCCAAGTGGTGTGTCAGACTACAATGGTAAAGGGGACTCCTGTCTATTGCTTTGAGTCTCAAGGTCTATAATTATTGAGTGGCATTTTTAAGTGTCACACTAGGCACACATTATGGCCATCTGCATGAGTGGTCTCATTTCCTTACATTTACAACCTAAAAAAACTCATTAATAAACTTTGACTTTGTGATTTATGGTTTTCTTTCCAGTAAACTCCAGATTTGTAACTTGGCAGAGGGAGTCATTGTAAGTAACCACCTGTGCAGACATTAACTAAACACTCAAGCTTTAAACCCAAGAAAACACAAAGTGCTAACACTGCTTAGATAGATGCTTGGGTACCTTCCAACTTCTCTCAGCAAGAGGAGGTTGTGAATGTGCAGCACCTTCATACAGCCTCTGCTCTCCCTGACGGTGCAAGGACAGGGGAGTGCTGCCACGTGCAGGAGGATTTATGGTGTTAGAGCCATTCCCAGGCAAGAGTCACCGCAAGGAAAGGTGCACACAGGGCTCTGGGGAGGTCACAGCCTCTCTCTGAGCTGTGCTTACTCGACAAGAGTTGCTTGCAAACTGGAAGCCACAGAAATTTCACAGCCAACCCAAGCAGGGCCTTCCACTTGTGTTATTCTTAATGTTTCATCCAAAAAAAAAAATCTAACAAAAAAAAACCCCACCACCAAGGTCTGAACAAAGCAACAGCCTTGCTCTGTGAGGCACTTCAGCTGCACTTGGTCAGGAGTGGCCCCAGCCCAGCGAGTTGCAGGCTGTGCTGACAAGAGACAGAAGAAAAGCTTTGTTAACCACATTTCAAAGGCAGAAATTTGACATCCAGAGAGAATGAAGTGACTCACTGATGACTACACAAGTCTTTGACAGACCCCAGATTTGAACCCTGCCACATCAATTTCAGGATCCATGTCTTAAACTCCAACACTCTCCTTGGCTACTACTGGAGAAACAAAGACCACAGGAATTGTCTGCAGAAACACACTCGAATTCTTCCAAGCTAGAGACATAAGACAGAGGAAAGCACTCTAACTGCAGGAAAGGCAAATCTGTACCATACCCTGGCCCTTCCTGGACCCTTTCCAAGCCCTTGCTGTTTAACACTCCAGGAACTTTGATTGCAGAGTTGTCAAATTTCACTTAATTATCTCTATTTCGTTAGGCTCTGATCTGCCTCATTCCTTCCCTATAAGCCACAGCACTCTACGCTGTGCCCACCTATGGACTGGATCTGTGCAGCATTACCTTTAAGCTTGAGTCAGTTTGACAGGGACAGAGCTGACAGGCTGAAGCCAAGTGTCCTTTACACCAACTGCACTGGGCTCTGGCTGGACCTCCTCAAACCAAGTTCCTGCTGACTGCTGCACTGCACATAAAACCTGTGTCATTATAGGGCTCATCCCTTGTAAGCTGGAGCAGAGAAGCCTGTTGGGCCTCAGAGTGAGAAGCCCCTGCTAAATGGTCAGTTCAGTCAGTACAAATAAACTGACATTGCTCAAAAGTGAGATCATTGGCAATTTATTCCTGCCCGAGCCCAACCAGAAAGAAAACAGTGTTTCATGTTGGGGCTTTTTTCCTCCTCTCTCCCGCTCTCATTTCTCATCTCTTTGCTATTTCCATGTGCTTCCCACCACTCTGTGATTAATCTTTTCTAAGGCCTAAGGGACTGGAGTAAAGAGGTAAGTCAGACTCTATCAAAGACCCTACACAGAGGCAGCCAGGATCTGCCCCAGCCTTTGTGGGGCTGCAGCATTCCAAGAAACATTTTCCATCCTCAAAAGTTATAGAGAGTCAGAACTTTTACAGCTCATTAGTAAATCATTAATGAGATATTCCCTTTACCTCTCAACAAGCTCCTTGCTTCCCTCCCCCAAACCGATCTTAAAAGCCTCCTGTGAAAAGGAGCATTTTGTTTTCAGGGCCCTGTAAACGCCAAACTCCTTTTCTTTCACTCTCCAGCACAACATTTTCCAAGAGCTAAATTCAAGCCCACCAGAGTTACTGCCAGGGAGGTGCAGAGCTGGAGCCAACCTGCCTGGCACAAGAAAGGGGATTACCACACCATGCCTCACATATACTATGCTTAAGGTCTGGTTTTCAAAAAAGACCCACCACAACCACCAAATTATTAAGAGCTGGAGCCCTGGTGAAAGTCTGGAAGATACCTGACTCCAGCATGGATCCTAAATCCACAGGAGAAACTTGCCAGTCTGGCCATCGATGTCAATTACAGTGAGGAATGGGGTCAGCTCTCGTGGTGTGTGCCAGTAAAAGCTTTTCCAATGCATTCACATAAAAGCACATTTATCAGCACTTTTCATCCACTGAATAGTCATCAATTAATATCAGCAGAAGTCATTTCCATCAGGATGAGTTATGCCTGCCTGATGAGGCTCTTGGAAGCACAGGCGTATCAGAGGGACAGGTGTAAAATAGGTCTGGAGCTCCATGCAATGTTTTCCCCAAACCAGCTGCACAGAGAGTTCTGTGCAACAGGGATGAGTGCTGCAGGGTCTCAACACTTGACTGAGCTAC
Organism: Pogoniulus pusillus; assembly: GCF_015220805.1. Taxonomy (NCBI): domain Eukaryota; kingdom Metazoa; phylum Chordata; class Aves; order Piciformes; family Lybiidae; genus Pogoniulus; species Pogoniulus pusillus. Next base: position 4,176,695 of record NC_087298.1, on the reverse strand, counting down.
TTGAAAAGAAATGGGCCCCTGCCAGGTACCCAGCTCCAAGAGAGTCTTCCACAGTACTCACAAAGGTTCGGGTTCTCTGTCAGATCCAAACCTTACGACATGATACTTGGCTTGAAGGAAGAAAGGAAGAGCTCAGAGCAATGGCTCCTCGTGGGACTTTTCGTTTTCTTTACTTACTAAAGCAAAAAACACAGATCTCCCACGTGAATCTGCTGGCATGTTAGCACTTATCCCTGCTCTTGCCACAGCCTCAGAGTATCTGCAAACATTTACAGTGTTTTGGCGTGGTCACTCTTACAAAATTATCAATAATCTTGCACCGCTTGACAGTATCCCTGAAGCCTGAGCTGCTGACAACACCTGATTGAAAACAGAATTCCCCCATGAAGGAGAAAAAAACCTGCCTGTCCTTAGTTTGAGAGAGAAGTCAGAAAGTATAAGGTTGCTGAAAGACTAGAAGTATAAGCAAAGAACTCCAAATATGTGATCTATTTAAACATCACAGGGAATATGGTCCTGGGCCACAACGTTTTAACCTATCACTGATAATAACGGGCCACGTAAGCACTAAGCCTGAGTCAAAAGTTATCAGTGCCTGGAAGATGATTGGAAATTCACAGTTCAGTTTAGGTTTGTGTTTTCAATGTAAATCCAAACCAATTATATTCCACATAGATTTCTCTGAATCATGGTAACAAAAAGATTGTCAACACCAGAATACTTCACTCAGGACATTGCCTCCCAGGACATTACTTCTCTCAAACTCGTCCAAAGAACCTCTCCTGCCTGTGAGTCAGGGGAAAACGTGGTGAGATCCCACTTGGGATGTGTAGTTAATTTCTGCAGGAGGTAGGAATTGGAGCTTTGGTCATTCAGAACAGACAGGCCAATATCCTAGCAACAGCACAGGAGTCATATGTGCCATACAAACAAGGGTCTGGCAGTGTTTATATCCTCTTTGAAATCCGAGGGAGAAAAAAGAAATCAGCGTGAACATAGACACTGTCATACAACAGCATGGGAAGGAGAGCCTGCCTCTGGTGCACTTCTGGGGCTGGCAGAGCAGTGCTGAACTGGGACCACATTTCAGTGCATGACACCACTTTTCACCAGCTGTCCCTGCTGCCCTGCATTTACCCCTCTGCTCAGTTTTTGGGAGAAGCTGGGGCTGCAGGTCTGCCCTTTTCTGCAATATTAGGTCACAACAACCCTAAGCAGTGCTACAGGCTGGGGACAGAGCAGTTGGAGAGCAGCCAGGCAGAAAGGGACCTGGAGGTACTGGTAGATAGTAGCTGAACATGAGCCAGCAGTGTGCCCAGATGGGCAGGAGAGCCAATGGCATCCTGGGCTGGATCAGGAACAGTGTGGCCAGCAGGACAATGGTGGTTCTTCTGCCCCTGTACTTAGTTCTGGAACCCTGTCCAGTTCTGGGTTCCTCAGTTCAAGAGAGATGTTGAGGTACTGGAATGTGTCCAGAGAAGGGCACCAAGGCTGCTGGTGAGGGGCCTGAGCTCAGCCCTGTGAGGAGAGGCTGAGGGAGCTGGGGGTATGCAGCCTGCAGAAAAGGAGGCTCAGGGCAGGCCTCATTTCTGTCTACAGCTACCTGAAGGGAGGTTGTAGCCAGGTGGGGATGGGCTCTTTTGCCAGACAACCAGCAACAGAACATGGGACACAGTCTCAAGTTGTGCCAGAGGAGGTCTAGGCTGGATGTTAGGAGGAAGTTGCTGACAGAGAGAGTGATTGGCATTGGAATGGGCTGCCCAGGGAGGTGGTGGAGGCACCGTCCCTGGAGGTGTTGAAGCAAAGCCTGGATGAGGCACTTAGTGCCATGGACTGGTTGACTGGACAGAGCTGGGTGCTAGGTTGGACTGGATGAGCTTGGAGGTCTCTTCCAACCTGGTTGATTCTATGATTCTGTGATTCTATGATTTTAACATAGAAATTTTAAGCCAAAACCCTTAAAGACATCATCCTGCCTCGTGGCGATGTGTCCAGCACCCACTCTATGGACTTTTCAACATTAATTTAATTAAAAGACTGAATCCTATAGAAGCCTCCCATGATAAATGAACACAGCAGCTGCAAGTCAGCAGAGAAAAACACATCTTTAAGCCACTTATCTCTGAGAACATTAAGATGGCAGCTCCCAGTCTTTCTTTTTTTTTTCCCAGAGACTACTGAGATGCCCAAGTTAGTCAGTGGAAAACTCCACAGAAAAGCAAAGTATTTCTCTACTTGCCAAAGAGCAAAGAGGGAAACCAGACAAGATTGAAATCAGCAATTTTACCCCAACAGTGACATCAAATCTTTCCTAATGGAACCACATGCAACATAAAAGTGATCTATTGCCAGGATGCAAGTGTTCTGGTTGATCTCAAATCAAACTAATTCCAATATCAAAGCACAACTGGTGGAGCCCTTGTTTATATATGGCAAGAATTAAATCCACAATGACTATTTGTTGGAAATTGAGTACTTAGGTTTGCCATCAAAGTTCTCTGGACTTTCCCTGATTTAATCTTTCTGGATTTTAATGAAGGCAGGATTCTCTGATCATTGCCTGTAAGGATGGACTGAAAACACTCCTGTGCTAGAAGACACAAGGGTATACTCAACCTCCACACCGTGCTGGTGGAGATGAAAGCTTTTTCAAAGAGGTTGCATCTAGATGAATAAGGTCACAGAATCACAAAATTAACCAGGTTGGAAAAGACCTCTAAGACCATCAGGTCCAACCTATCACCTAACCCCTTCTAATTAACTAAGCCATGGCACCAAGTGCCTCATCCAGCCTCCTTTCAAACACCTCCAGGGACGGGGACTCCACCACCTCCCCACGCAGCCCATTCCAATGCCAATCTGTCTTGTTGCAAAGAACTTCCTCCTAATATCCACCCTGAACCTGCCTTGGCACAGCTTGAGTCTGTGTCCCCTTGTTCTGTCCCTGGATGCCTGAAGGGGGCTACAACACAGCTGGGGAAGGACTACTGACAAGGTCTTGTAATGACAGGATGAAGAGCAATGGGTTTAAAATGGCAGAGGGGAGATTTGAACTACATGTTAGGAAGTTGTTCTTTGCAGTGAGGGTGGTGAGACACTGGCACAGGTTGCCCAGGGAGGTTGTGGCTGCTCCCTCCCTGGAGGTGTTCAGTGCCAGGCTGGATGAAGCCTTGAGTAACCTGTTCTAGTGGGAGGTGTCCCTGCCTATGACAGGGGGTTGGAACTGGATGAGCTTTGAGGTCCCTTCCAACCTAAACCATTCTATGATTCTATGTATTTTGTATATCACAGAATCATCCAGGTTGGCAAAGCCCCTCAGGATCACCAAGTCCAACCTATACCTCTGCTCCACAAGATTCACCTTAAACCATATCTCTAAGCACCACATCCACACGACCTTTAAACACGTCCAGGGTGGGTGACTCAACCACCTCCCTGGGCAGCTCATCCATGGTCATAACTTTAGCTTTGCTGCAAATATAGCTTTATCTTACTTCCAATCCATCTGAGCTGGTCTAGGAGGAGGGAAGTTCCCAACCCACCACACAGGGACATGCTGCAAAGACCGACACCAGGCACGATGTCATTGCCACTCACACTGCAGCCGTAGGTCAGGTAGGAAAGAGAAATGAAGCTACCAAGGAAATAGGTAAATGATAAATACTAGCCCAGAAGCAGTAACAAAAAGAACATTAGGCAAAAAAAAGAGGTTTGAATTAGGCTATGGTTATGCAAACCAAATGAAGCGAGAACAGCTACAACCAGTTAACAGCCAAGCAAAACCTGCCCATTAAGAGATATTTGCATTTTGCAAGGGCCCACAGAGACCTATTTTTCTATTTTATTTCTTTAAACATCTCTTTTTTTGCAGGAAAGTATAATCTACCTCAAATTTTCCTTTGATTTTTTTTTCCTTTAGTGAGCAAGAGTCTGATTTTTATTGGGAAAAGAATTATGTTTTCAGAGAGGCTGAAGAAGCAAACCACGCACATCCAATTAGAATTTGAGATAAGATATGAATTCATTTGCAAAACGTGAAGTGCTAATAACCTGAGCATAATTTTAGTCAGATGCACTTTAAGAACAATTCTTTTCTCCACGAGAAGCATTTCATAGGAACAACTTCTATCAGGTCTATTAGCAGTTTGAGAAAGAGGGATGTGGTTAGGAAGACAATCCCAGCTAGAAAAGGGCAGGCACTTGTAGGGGAAAATTAGGGGAATGTAAATAATTTTCCAATAAATATTCCATGCAGAATATTCAATTCTGTGATACACAATCCTGTCTGTTTCCAGAGATATTGCCTTCTCTCCCTGTGGATGCTGAAAGTGATTGCAGTATTAAGTTTCAATTGATTGTTAACAAAACCCCAAGCCTGTTCCTACTTTTGATTCAATCCACTTAGAATAGCAGCCTGAGCTTTTCTAATCTCATTTTAATTTTCCATGGGGGACTAAGTGTCCAAAATCCTTGCAAGAGGGCTGGAAGTTTCAGCTGTAGGATACAACAACCTGATTCAAAGTCAATGGAGACAGATTGTCGTTTAGCCTAGGTCCCTAATGGCCTCAGTGAAAAAAAGAAGTGCCCTGAATTAGCATCTTCCTCATGAAGCAGAATATCCTTCTGCTCATATCAGGCCTCCAAATTCACTTAATGCTCAGACATTGAGAGGAAAAGGATCACAAGAAGCAGCCTTAAGAGAGCAGTCTCACTTTGCAGCTGCCTGTTAGTGGGTAGCAGGACTGCTTTCCCTCAGTTCACTGTCACCAATGCTGGTTTGGGGTCCCCTGCACCATGCCACCTCTCCAGACCTATATTACTGCATATTTAATGACTGCCTGAATCCTAACCCATGCATGCAAGGGCTGGAGGGGAAACATGATAATGGTTCCACAGACTTTATCTTAACCTTCCATGCTCTACCTGTACCACTTCCATACAGGATCACAGGAAGGGACCTAAGATCACTGAGTCCAACACCCCTGCCATGGGCAGGGACACCCTATCCTAGAGCAGGCTGCCCACAGCCTCATCCAGCCTGGCCTTGAACACCTCCAGGGATGGGGCCTCAACCACCTCCCTGGAAACAAAACCCAAACCACGTAAACCAAAAACCAAAACCAGCAACAGAACAAGAGGACACAGCCTCAAGTTGTGCCAGGGGAGGTCTAGGCTGGATGTTAAGAGGAAGTTGTTGGCAGAGAGAGTGATTGGCATTGGAATGGGCTGCCCAGGGAGGTGGTGGAGTCACCATCCCTGGAGGTGTTCAAGAGAGGACTGGATGAGGCACTTAGTGCCATGGTCTGGTTGACTGGCTAGGGCTGGGTGCTAGGTTGGACTGGATGAGCTTGGAGGTCTCTTCCAGCCTTGCTGATTCTATGATTCTAAATAAGCAAAAGATACATCCCAAGCACTTCAGTTTCTCCAGTCTCATCCACTCAGGCATGGTACCTGCCAATCTCACAGTAGCTATTTAACACAAACTACCCTACTGGTCCCTGAAGAGCCACAGTGGTGTTCAAAGAGGAATTTCACACTTGGCAGATGTTTGGGAACTGCCCCCAAGATTCGTTCAAGCAGCTCACACATCTTCCTTTAAATAAAACAACCAAAACCCATCAACCCCTTAATCTGCCATTTTACCTTAACTCCTCTCCTCTCTCCATCACTTTCCTCTGCCACTTTGGCATTTTCAAGGTGAACGGCCTAACTACAGGAAATTGCTGCTGCATGTTAGAGTGAAGTGGTTTTGCAGTAACGTTTCAGCCCAGCTCATCAAACTAAGACTGAACAGCTCAGTGCTCGATCCTGTATACAACTTGGTACAATAACCACTGAAGTTTTGGAGCACAAATCCTATGAGGAGAGGTTGAGGGAGCTGGGCCTGTTTAGCCTGGAGAAGAGAAGGCTCAGGGGTGATCTTATTACTGTCTACAACTACCTGAAGGGGCATTGTAGCCAGGTGGGGGGTGGCCTCTTCTCCCAGGCAACCAGCAATAGAACAAGGGGACACAGTCTCAAGTTGTGCCAGGGTAGGTATAGGCTGGATATTAGGAAGAAGTTCTTCACAGAGAGAGTGATTGGCATTGGAATGGGCTGCCCAGGGAGGTGGTGGAGGCACCGTGCCTGGGGGTCTTCAAGAAAAGCCTGGCTGAGGCACTTAGTGCCATGGTCTAGTTGATTGGTTAGGGCTGGGTGCTAGGTTGGACTGGATGATCTTGGAGGTCTCCTCCAACCTGGTTGATTCTATGATTCTATGATTCTAAGTCACATTCAACAGCTCCTGAAGCAGCTCCAGCAGAGCAGCTCTCAAAGCAGCCCACAGGCAGCACCCTGCTCTCCAGCACCGTTCAGTGCCTCTCCTCAGCAGCTTTATTCTTCAGACTTAATAAGACAGATGCAAACAGCAGGCACTTATTCTCTAATTAACCAATTTGGCTGCCACTTTGTGATCATTAACCCAATGTTGCTGGGTCAGGATTGCACACAAAGTATTTCTTCCTTCCCTGCATTCTCTCTCTTTCAATCCTCACACATGCCAGGCTTTGAAACCAGCCACTTCCCTCCATTCCCCAGCCTCCCTGGAGTACAAACCATCTTTGCTCACTCACTGCAGCACCTTGCAAAGATGTATTCCTGAGATCTAAAAATAAGCTTGTTAGGTTGTTTGACAGTCAAAAAAAAAAACCAAATTGAAGGAAATTGGAAGCAGTAATTATTTTCTTGATTATTTAATATGGGCCAGGCTTTTATCAAAATATTTTGACACCAGAAGATTTGTGAAAATAAATAGGCAATCAGCAAGTCATTGCTAAGGGAAAAGATCCCTTTTCTTCAGGGAAACAAGTATATATTACCTGTCAGTGCCATGGGAAAGCCTCGTGCTGTAAAAAATGATGTGCTAACAGCACTTTATCTGGAAGACAGCATAACAGACAGATCGACAGCCTCAAAAGACAGATTCATGCAGTGCCACATTGAACGTGGCAGAGGCACTGTGTTGGACTCAGCGATTAGTGAACCTTTATGTATTTATGAGTCCCTAGAGTGCAGGTCTCTTCTCAGAGCCCTGATTGCTAGCCTAGAAACACTGAAAACTAAAATAAACTTTCATATTCATCCATCTTCCTCCCTTCTCGACCTAGAAATTCTGGACAACCTCAACAGGGGAACTACAGGGCACTCGCTTCTCAAAATGCTTCATAGAATCACAGAACCTTAGAGGTTGAAGGAGATCTCCAGAGATCATCCAGTCCAACCTCCCTGCCAAGCAAGATCCCCTAAGGTAGTTGGCACAGGAATGCATCCAGGCAGGGTTTGAAAGTCTCCAGAGAAGGAGACTCCACAGCCTCTCTGGGCAGCCTGCTTCAGGGTTCTGTCACCCTCACTGTAAAGAAGTTTCTCCTCATGTCGAGTTGGAACCTTGTCTGTTCCAGTTTGTAGCTGGTGCTCCTTGTCTTATTGCTGCTGATCACCAAAAAGAGATCGGGCTCATGCACTTGACACCCACTCCTCAGATATTTGTAGCCATTGATGAAGTGTCCTCACAGCCTTCTCTTCTCCAGACTACATAGCCCCAGGGCTCTCAGTATCTCTCCATAGGGGAGATGCTCAAGTCCCCCCACTCATCCTCACGGCTCTCTGCTGGACTCTTCCCAGCAGGTCCCTGCCTCTCTTGAACTAGGGAGCCCAAAACTTGACACAGACCAATTTATGTCAAATATGAGGAGGCTTAATAACATTGTGCCATCTACCACAGGAGTACTTCAAACTACACAAACTTAGGCAATCTCATGGCCCCGCTCCTTCCAGATGAGGTATGGGACATCTGCTGCCCCAGCCAGGGATCTGTCATAGCTGGTTATGCTCATTTTGACTTGCCATTTGTACTCTGAGTTAGTGAGTGCCAATGTTAGCAGAGCATTTCTTGTCTCATATCCAGGTAAACTCTGTCTTTCAAGACCTTATTATGAAGAGTCTTGGGATCTGCTACAGATCAGCTGGTTAGTGTTAGCTATGAATACACAGTGCCAGTTTGTTATAACACATACAGCTGCTATAATGACTTGCTTCTCCTTTCTTAAAAAGAAGAGGAATAACATATGAAATGAATTTTATCTGCTTTAGGGATAACATTAACATCATTTTCCTATGGCTGCCTCTTTTTTGGAACTGGTTTGTGCAATGTTTCCTAGAAATATGCTCCATATGTACAGCAGCTAGCTACACCAGCTACTCCAGCTACCCCAGCAAGGCACAGCAAATGGGGCAGATGTGGAGGCAGTGGGAGCAGGGACCCATCCCCATGCATTTGTTAACACCAAAACACAGAGATGGGCTCTGGCCGAGCCAGGTGAATTGTTCCAAAACAGCAGGACAACTCCCATCAGACTTACACAAACTAGGTCTGGAAAGATTACATTCAGCACAGCAAACACACACCTCAATTTGGAAAGGCCTCATTTAGCATCTGGTGTGGTGTGTCAGATTCCATTTGAGATACTGGGCTCCAGAGACCGGTGGGAGAAAACAACACACTCCAGAGTACATGTGTAACATGAGGAGTTAATCCCACACAGACATTCATCTTTTCAAAGCAGAGATTTCTGACAGCTCTGGAAAGCATGCTTACAATTTCCATAATGTTTGAAAACATACAGACACTTTCTCTCAGTGTCACAGCATCTTGAACTTCTGAGGCCCTTTTCGTGACACCATAAACTTCTCCTTGGAAGCACAGTATGATGTCAGAGGATGTAACAGTACAAGAGGTGAAGAGGAAAGCTGTGGGAGCATTCAAATAACTTTTTCTGGCCTTAAAGAAAAGAAAAAAAAATAAAATAAAAAGCTGGAGTTTGATCCAAGAACATTTTGTTCATTTGCTATACAGGGGTGCCTTTTGTATGAGCACAGCCTGTTTTGTGGACTCTGGTCCTCTGTAGTTACCATGAAACAGAAAATATACAATGAAGCCAGTGATGTGTTATCATCTAACATTTCTATGAATGCTATTTCTGTCTTATGTTCACAGTGACTGCTGGTCAAATGTTCATCCACTACAACTTGATAAAAACAGGAGTTTGAAAGACTTATCAGAGATATTTATAGGTTATTTTCTTTTCCCTCTTTTATCTTCCCTGCACAGTTGGCATGATAATGCTCATTAGTGCTCAGTTTTAAGTGAATCTTCCAAGCCAGCAGTTTCTAAAGCTGAAAGTTTCTCACCCATTCATCAGGGTTAAAAATATCCTTATTTTTAATAAATACATACACTTTGATATCATCCAGGAAAGCCAAACAAGTTTTATGCAGGCATAACTGAACTGCTGCATCTGTCACCTTCAGACTTTGACTCCTGCCACAGTTCCGACAGAGATTTAATGAACAAGTCAAATTTGATGCAAACTTTCAGAAGTTTCACAGCTCTAATCAGCAAAATAAAAGTGTGCTAGATAATTACTGGAGTGTTAAACTGGTATTTATCTCTGTAATCCCCCAGATGAAAGAGGCAGATTTCACATGAGTAGACTTTACATCTAATACCATATGCAAACAACAAAACAAAGCAAGACAACAAAAAAAGGAAAGACATTATAGCAACTGAGGGAAGGCAAACACTGAGAGGTTAACCAACATCAGGATGGTTTACACCTTCCCCCCTGCTTACCCCTCTGATCAGCCGACTGAACATGAGCCAGCAGTCAATGGTATCCTGGCTGGCATCAAGAGTAGTGTGCCCAGCAGGAGCAGGTAAGACCTTCTGCCCCTGTGCTCAGCACTGCTCAGGCCACACCTTGAGTGCTGTGTCCAGTCCTGGGCTCCTCAATTTAAGAAAGATGTTGAGGTGCTTAAACGTGCCCAGAGCAGGGCACAAAGGCTGTTGAGGGGGCTGGAGCACAGCCCTGTGAGGAGAGGCTAAGGGAGCTGGGGGTGTGCAGCCTGCAGAAGAGGAGGCTCAGGGCAGACCTCATTGCTGCCTATAACTACCTGAAGGGAGGCTGTAGCCAGGTGGGGTTGGTCTCTTCTGCCAGGCACCCAGGGACAGAACAAGAGGACACAGTCTCAAACTGTGCCAAGGCAGGTTTAGGCTGGACTTTAGGAAGAAATTCTTCACAGCAAGACAGATTGGCATTGGAATGGGCTGCCCAGGGAGGTGGTGGAGTCACTGTCCCTGGAGGTGTTTAGGAGAAGGCTGGATGAAGCACTTAGTGCCATGGCTTAGTTAATTAGAAGGGGTTAGGTGCTAGGTTGGACCTGATGGTCTTTTCCAAGCTGGTTAATTCTGTGTTTCTGTGTGTGTGTGATCTGCTTCTCTTTCACATGCCCACACTGGCTGTCACAAGGATCAGGCTCAGGACAAGAAGGGCGATGAGGCTGGTGAGAGGCCTCGAGCACAAGCCCTACGAGGAGAGGCTGAGGGAGCTGGGATTGGTTAGTCTGGAGAAGAGGAGGCTCAGGGGTGACCTTATTGCTGTCTACAACTACCTGAGGGGTGGTTGTGGCCAGGAGGAGGTTGCTCTCTTCTCTCAGGTGGCCAGCTCCAGAACGAGAGGACACAGCCTCAGGCTGCGCCAGGGGAAATTTCGGCTCGAGGTGAGGAGAAAGTTCTTCCCTGAGAGAGTCATTGGACACTGGAATGGGCTGCCTGGGGAGGTGGTGGAGTCGTCGTCCCTGGGGCAGTTCAAGGCAAGGTTGGATGTGGCACTTGGTGCCATGGTCTAGCCTTGGGCACTGTGGTAAAGGGTTGGACTTGATGATCTGTGAGGTCTCTTCCAACCTTGGTGATACTGTGATACTGTGAATTGGAAGAGAACTTAAAGATCTAGCTCCAACCTCCCTGCCATGGGCATGGAATCCTTCCACTAGACCAGGTTGCTCCAAGCCTCATCCAACCTGGTCTTAAACACTTCCAAGGATGAGGCACTTATAGAAACCTGTTCCGGTGTCTCAACACTCTCTTAGTAAAGAGCTTTTTCCTAATGTCTAACCTAAATCTACCCTTCTCTACTTTCAAACCATTGTCCCTTGTCCTATCACCACAGGTCCTTACAAACAGCTCTTCTCCAGCCCCCTTCAGGTACTATAAGGTCTCCCTGGCTCCTTCTCTGTTCCGGATTGAACAGACTAAACTCCCTCAGCCCGTCCTCACAGGAGAGGTGCTTCAGCCTTCTGATCAGCTTTGTGGCCCTCCCCTGGGCTCCCACCAGCAGGGTAGGGTGCTCCAGTGCTGAATGCATTACTCCAGATGGAGTCTCACAAGAGCACTCTGCTTTCGCTACGATTTACTCATGCCAACTTCTGTTCTCTCACTGCACCAGACTTTTCTGCTGAATACAACTATGTTAGCAAGCAAAAGCTCACAAAGAGCAGCACATACCTTTGTCTCTGGAAAAGGCCTACAACCCACTCAGACAGGACACTAGCACTGAACTAGAAAACCCTGCCCATCACTTGCAGCTGCCTCCACTGACACCTCTGTGTAGGGCTGTGTTTGGTTTCTGACCTGTGTTGACAAGGCTGAAGCTACACATGATCATACATCTACAGGATAGAGCTCACCAACTGTCAGCAGGACCTCCTCCTTATTTCAAGTACTCCAACACACTGAAGTTAAAAATATATATCAAAATAAAAGTTAGGAAATTATTGAAAACGTAGGAACAGGATGAGAGGTGATGGCTTCAAACTGGAAGAGGCTCAGTTCAGATTAGTAGGAAGAAATTCTTCCCCATGAGGGTGATGAGGCACTGGAACAGGCTGCCCAGATAAGTGGTGGAGGCTTCAGCTTTGGAAGTGCTCAAAGTCAGGTTGGACAACCTGGTCCAGTAGGAGGTGTCCCTGCCCATGGCAGGGGGGTTGAAACTGGATGATCATAGAATCACAGAATGAGTCAGAGTTGGAAGGGACTACAAAGATCATCTAGTTCCAACCCCCCTTGCCATGCCCAGGGACACCCTACCCTAGAGCAGGCTGCACACAGCCTCAGCCAGCCTGGCCTCAAACACCTCCAGCCATGGGGCCTCAACCACCTCCCTGGGCAACCCATTCCAGCCTCTCACCACTCTCATGCTCAACAACTTCCTCCTCATGTCCAGCCTGAACCTACCCACCTCCAGGTTTGCTCCATTCCCCCCAGTCCTGGCACTCCCTGAGAGTTTAAAAAGTCCTTCCCCGGCTTTTTTGTAGCCCTCTTCAGATACTGGAAGGCCACAAGAAGGTCACCTGGGAGCTTCCTCTTCTCCAGACTGAACAGCCCCAATTCTTTCAGTCTATCCTTATGCATCTTCGTGGCCCTTCTCTGGACATGCTCCAGCACCTCCACATCCCTCCCAAACCATTCTGTATTTCTATATATTTTTCAACATGGGCAAACCATTCATCTCAGGTTCACAGGATGTTAGTGGTTAGAAGGGACCCAAAGAGATCATAGAGTCCAAGCCTCCTGCAGGACCATACAATCTAGCTCAGGGCACACAGGAACACATCCAGACAGGCCTTGAAAGGCTCCAGAGAAGGAGACTCCACAATCTCTCTGAGAAGCCTGTTCTAGTGCTCTGGGACCTTCACAGTAAAGAAGTTCCCCTTTGTGTTGAGGTGGAACCTGCTGTGCTGCAGCTTCCATCCATTGCTCCTTGTCCTGTCAGAGGGAGCAGTGAGCAGAGCCTGTCCCCCCGTCCTGACCCCCAGCCCTCAAATATTTCTAGACATGTATTAAACCATAGAGTGGTAAATGTCAAACAGATCTGCTGTCTCAAAGCTCCAGAAACCCACCCATCTGCAGTGTGCTCATAGCCCTTAGCCAAATGACTATCCCAAGTTTAGCCTCTGAACATGAGATACCATTAGCAGCACTATCCAACACCCTCGAAAGGAGATGTTGCTGCTGTTTTCCCTCCGTTCAATCCCAGCTTTTCAAACTCTCACTATAAACAAAGCCTCAGAGGTGCTGAATACATTTTGGGCGCATCAACCTTTTTTTTTTAACCTCCCCTCCCCCCCAGGTAGAGCACAGCTGCTCAGCACATCAGTTTTCTCAGCCATCTTCCATTGAATCATTACCTTGATATTCACACTTAGACAGGCACACAAACTCTTGTGATTAAAAAAATCTAACAGTAAGGCCAAATGAAAAGAAAACAAACATCTCAGGAAGAACACGTGGACTTGAGCAGCAGGAACATGCCTCCATATGCCAAAGGAAGAAAAGGGGAGAACAGATGGCTTTCTTGCTTTGTCTTCATACTGCTTTCATACTTAACACTGCTTCAGACTTTGGGTTAATATTTTTATCCAGACCCAGTGATTAACAACAAGGAGACAGACGGAGGATTGTATTTCACTCTGCAATTAGGCAGACACAATGAGGTGAGTTCTCAGCACGGTGCAGAGGAAAACAAAGCGTCCACAGCTCCATTAGTGATATTGCCTGCACACAGGGGAATAACTTCTGGTCCAGTACGTGCAGCAGAGATGAGAATGTAAAAAAACCTCAAACCCACAAACTCCAGAGTTTACAGAGGTCATTCGTCAGGAGAAGACTTAACTCTCGTTAACTTTAAGCACAGGCTTGATGACTTGGGAGAATGAAGAAACAGACAATCACAGAATCAACCAGGTTGGAAGAGACCTCCAACATCATCCAGTCCAACCTAACACCCAGCCCTGGCCAATCAACCAGACCATGGCACTAAGTGCCTCAGCCAGGCTTTTCTTGAACATCTCCAGGGACGGTGACTCCACCACCTCCCTGGGCAGCCCATTCCAATGCCAATCACTCTCTCTGTGAATAACTTCCTCCTAACATCCAAGCCTATACTTCCCCCAGCACAACTTGAGACTGTGTCCCCTTGTTCTATTGGTGGTTGCCTGGGAGAAGAGCCCAACCCCACCTGGCTACAAACTCAATGTCCCATTTCAATGCTAGAAAGAACAACAGAATTGCTCTTTTTAAGCAGCCTGGCTAAAAAGCTGTCACAAACCTACTTTTATTCAAGCTTCAACATCTTTCGTGAATGTTTTGTGCAACTAAATGGCATTGGATGAGTGCTGGCTCCATCTACACCCACAGTGAACTTAGGAATGTAGAGAGGAGAGCACCACTCATGTCATGAGATGCAGTGAGAGAAAGGAAGGTGATCACACATGGAAAACAAAAGGAACACAGCTCTGGGAAAGACAGTGCCCTGCACTGAGGTATTCAAGAGAAGACTCAGTGAGGCACTTAGAGCCATGGTCTAGTTCACTGGATAGGGCTGGGTGCTAGGTTGGACTGGATGAGCTTGGAGGTCTCTTCCAACCTGGTTGATTCTATGAAACAGGGTGTGACCTGGGGCAGCTCTACTAAGGCCATGCAGAGAGCAATCTGCCTGCCAATGTTGAGAGCATCTTGCTCCTATAGGTTTGCTCATGACTGAGGCTTTGCCACATGAATGGGTCAGAAAAGATTGGTTCCTGAAAAAAACTCTTGAGACTGAGTTACAGATGCAAAAAAATAAACCCAGCAAACATTTCTGACAGCAGTGAAGGAATCTGTAGTCTCAGGGCTGTGGGTAAGAGCATGTGCTCATATGACCTAATTCAAGAGACTTGGTACACAAAAAGCTGTACAGAAGTGACCTTCCTGGTCACTTCTACTCAGTTTAAAAACTGACATGGAACTAAGCCCAAGGATAAACAACCTATGGAAGGGTGTACAAGACTCTATTCCCATCAGCATCCACACTGATGCTGGGGCAGTGTCTTGCACGCATCTCACCTGCTTTTCATGACAATTTTGCTCTTAACCAGATTGTGCTTTACCGATGACAGCAAAATGATGGCTGACTTATCACTGCCAAGACAAAAAAAGTGCCAAAAAGAAGATGAGGTCTGTTGTGCTCAATGTAAGTTGTAGAAATCCACAGTCGAAGTCTGGAGAGCCATGGCAGAGGGTGACAGCCAGCAGCCCAGCCCGGACAGGGCGTATTCCAGGAGGGCAGGGCAAGATCTGATTCAGCTCTTCCAACAAACTCACCCTGCTCTATTTACAGCAAAGTACAAGGACCTGTCACCTCCCTTCCTCTCCCCTCTCCAAAGCATAGGAATTGCCATGGTGACCAACGAGTGGCCCAACCATTTAATACCCTGCTGTCAGCAGAAGCTGGTACTCAGTGCTACAAAGGAAAAGCACAACTACTCTGCAACAGGCAGTGATAGAACAGCTAGTGGAGAGGGAGAGTTTCCTCCTAATCCCCTTGCCATTTGATATTGGCTTATGGCTTCAGCAGCAGCACCCTCAAACCCTGCGTGAGGAAGCATTTGAACACAAACGCAGCATTAAACAGAGGCTTACAGGCACATGCTCAAATCCCACAGACTTCAATGAGCTGTTTCCTTACAGAGTCACTCTTCAGCTGCAGCTGAGCAGCTCAAGTCATGAAAGCTTGTTCTTTCCCTGCAAGAAACACAGCTTGTGTGAACAATGCCAGTTCCTCTCATCAAAAAGACCAGGTCCATAGTGACAGCACAAGTACAAATGCAACTCTTGGCCTGCCCTAGACAAAGAGACACTAATCCGCCCTGAAGAGGTCTCAGTCCAGACCTTGAATGCACATCTCTGCACACACACTTCTTGCTGAAGCAGGTAACCCACATCAAGAAGATACCGAACACTGGAATGGCCTGGGCAGACTCTACTGCATCAGACAGTAGTCTGATGCAATTACCACTAGCTTCAGCTAGACACCAAGGACTGAGTCAGTACCCCTTAACAGGGTCAAGTTTTCCACAGGATTCAACACCCACCACTGCCAGAGCTCTGGTCTCTCTTGGAAACCTGAAAGTGCCTCTATACACACCAATACCAGAGGGACAGACAGTGCTGGCCCAGGCTGACTGAAGTACCCAACAAGTCTCTGGACCAAAGCTTCTTTTCCATGTGTGATGGAGAAGTCTCTCAGTCAAAGGAAGCAGCATATGGAAAACCCCCAGCACTGCATGTTCTCATAATTTTTGGAACACTGTAAATATTTGACTCAGTAGATCTTAATCCATAAACACAGCTGGACTCAAGAAACAATGATGGTAACTTATTATAATTTAAACAATTGTGTAACAAAACAAACCACCGATAATCACTTTGGTTTTCTAAGGACAATAGGCTCAACCTTTTCACAAAGTTAACAAGATGGTACATGTAATTGCATAAAAAATAAACTTACATATGCTAAGATAAATTATTCTCAGCTTTTAAAGAGCACTGCAGAGAAATGACAGTGGAGGAGAAGAGCTGTGTGGTGCTAAGCCAGCAGTTCGTATAATGTACAGGGCTGGAAGGGTAACTGCCAGCCAAAGGACATCCCTTTTTCCCTTCTATCCTCTTCCAGAACATATTCATTTAATGGCTTTATGACCAGGAACATCATTCCCCTAACTTCACCCTCAATCTAAGCCCTTGTGCATGAGTTTACATACAAAGAACTTGTGTCTGATCTCTGCTGTGATTAAAGAGAGGAACATTTATCCAAACAACATAAGACCAGACATGGACAGTCAAAGTCACATTTTAAATGAGTTTTAAGTTCTCTTCTGAAAGTTCAACTAAGTTCAGTTCGTTTTTACTTCCACTGCTGCTTTGCATCTCCACAAGTGTCTGCATTCAGCAATGCAACCTAGGAACAGAAGTAAACACACCCAGGGCTCAAGTCCATACCAGAGTTGTCCTAAGCAGGGCTCTATTCTCAAGCTTTACCAGAGGTGTAAAGTGGGTACAGCTAACACCAAAATACAAATCCAAGATCCCAAAATAAGCAAAACCAACAAGAGATTTTGTGCTAGTTTCAGCCTAGCTGGAATATTTTGGTGAGAAGAATTAGATTATAGTTTGGGAAAAGGAAACAATGGTGATGTCTGCTTCACTCATAGGCTTGCTGAGATGTATCAAACAAGCACATAAATATAGGTAAGGCAGTGGCTGCGTGTCTCTGCCTGTACCTTTCTCCCTGGCCTGCTTTCTGTGTAGCTCTCTAACCTCCCAGCTGACCCTTCAAACTCACCTTGCACATAAGGCAAAGTCTGGGATAAAGTAGAGGGGTGGAAAGGAGGTGGAAGGGTGGTTGGGAGCCCCTCTTGGGGACTTTGGTTTCTGGGAGGGCTGTTGTGCTTCTGTATTACCTTGACTTTGTATATTTCTGTCTATAGCTGCAGATATATCTGGTTGCATATTGTGCTAAGCTGTAAATATAAAGCTTCATTCCTTAATTTCCATCTGTCTGAGTCTAGTCTGGGTGACTTCTTAAGAGTGGGGTGGCAAGGAACTCCCAAACCATCACAGATTTCAATTTTAATGCAGAATAAATGGCTAGAAATCTTTTGTTACTCTGCTACCACCAACACAAAAAAACCTCTCCAGCTTTCACATCTTGCATCCAATTTACAAGAGATTCCTACCCAAACTTCTACAGTCCACAAGTGAAAATTGCAAATAAGGAAGGATAAAGCTCTTTAGTCAAGCATTAGAAGTTTGGTGATATAACTATTGCAGTTCTGGAATACCAGACCTTGCCCCCCTCGTGTCTGCCTCTTAGCAGTGAGCTACCTATCTGCTGTGAGCCCCAACTTCTAGCTCTTGGTGAAGTCAACAGCGTCACATCAAGCAAAAAAGCTGACATCTGAACATCCTTATACAAGGAAAAATCCTAATTCCAAAATTACTAGTTCAAAATGGAGAACATGAACAAAACAGTGTATTTTCCAGCTCCCTCCCTTGCAACAAGACAGATGAGCCACATTAACTGCAACTTCCAAATACAAGTATGGAATATGTCAGCTCCACAGTACAAGTCTGGCAGAGTTAAAACCAGCCACAATCAGCATCCTATAATAGGAACTGACAGGGAAATTCTAGCTACTTGTGTTGCTCATAAATGCTAACATTATCTGGCAAAGGGATGAAGCCACAAAGCTGAGATCCAATTCTGAACTAGAACTTACCCAAGTTTTCAGGGAACTGTGATACAGGAGCTCAGTTTGGTACAGGTGGCCAAAGGGAGCTCAGCTTGGTACCTACTGGTGGCCAAAGGGAGCTGAGCTTGGTAGAGGTGGCCACAGGGAGCTCAGCTTGGTACCTACTGGTGGTCAAAGGGAGAACAGCTTGGTACACCTGGTGGCCAAAGGGAGCTCAGCTTGGTACCTACTGGTGGCCAAAGGGAGCTCATGTTGGTAGAGGTGGCAAAAGGGAGCTCAGTTTGATACAGGTGGCCAAAGGGAGCTCAGCTTGGTAGAGGTGGCCAAAGGGAGCTCAGCCTGATACAGGTGGCCAAAGGGAGCTCGTGTTGGTAGAGGTGTCGAAAGGGAGCTCAGTTTGGTAGAGGTGGCCAAAGGGAGCTCAGCCTGATACAGGTGGCCAAAGGGAGCTCATGTTGGTAGAGGTGGCCAAAGGGAGCTCAGTTTGATGCAGGTGGCCAAAGGGAGCTCAGGTTGGTAGAGGTGACCAAAGGGAGCTCAGGTTGGTACAGGCAGCCAAAAGGAGCTCAGGTTGGTACAGGCGGCCAAAAGGAGCTCAGGTTGGTACAGGTGCAAGTGTACCTAAGTCAATGAATAATTAGAAGGTCTAAGAATGGTTAAAGGTTCAAAGGAACTCTTCCCACTCAGATTAAAACTCTTCTTTCAATAAAGAAAACCACAACAGAGGAGGGGAATTGCAGTGCCTGACGTGACCCCAAGTGGGTGAGCTGCACTGCACACCAGCAGTGTTGCCTCTGCTCTATCTGAATTTATCAGAACATTCTTTACCAAAAAAAGGAATAATAAATCTAGAACAATGACCACATTAATCCAGACCCAACTTGGCAAAGTCTGCCAAGCAACCATTAGCAGCCATTTATGCAAGTTCTTAAATGGAAGATCACTCATTGGCTTGCAGGATGATGTCACCCTGCAAATGATGGAACATTTCTTTCCTTTTGTGGCTTTGCCATCCTATTCCTCCAAGGCTTCCAGGCAGGTAAACAGAATTCCACTTAATCTGTCTGCAGTTTTAAAAAGACAACCTACAGCTTGTCCATTGAGCCCAGGTTTTTCCAAGATGAGTGCTTAGCATTGGCCACTTACATCCAAATTTAGGAACATAAATAAGTACCCTGGTTTTTAAAGCCTTTAAATAAGTATCTTGCCCTTCACAATGTTTTCCTATTCCATGCTCATGCTCTTGTTCCTCTACTGGGGTTAGCTCAGGAAAGTCTGCAGCAAGCTTCTGTTGACTGCAGGCTTCTCTCTTTCCCTTCTACACCACTCCAGCCCCATTGCAAAGGCTTTGGGATACGTTCATGAGGAAGTTCTTCACAGAGAGAGTGATTTGCATTGGAATGGGCTACCCAGGGAGGTGGTGGAGTCACCATCCCCGGAGGCATTCAAGCAAAGCCTGCATGAGGCACTTAGTGCCATGGTCTGGTTGATTGAACAGGGCTGGGTGCTAGGTTAGACAGGAGGGATGGGAGGGTAGAGAAGGAGATATTGTGCTATCTAGATTTATTGTTGCCCAGACTTCAGTCCAGTTGCTTAGCAGGAGGACTGGCTAGAGAACAACAGTTCTGCTCTATTAAACCCTCCAGCATTTTGAAATTTAGCTTCATTCCACATCACTGCTTCTGCAAGAGACTTAGAGAGAGGTGAGAGAGTGACTGACATGGCTGAGAACAGAGACTTCAATCTGCTTTAATCAGAAAAGCAATTGCACCTTATCCATCTTCCCAAGACAACAGCTCTGTCACTCCAACCTGAGGGCACTTCCTAACGAGTAGCACTTCAGGAAAACTTACTCCTCCAACTGGCTTAATGCTTTCCACAAATGGGAGACTTCAAACTGTAAACAAACTTTTCATCAAACCCTTCTTGGCCATCTCTATTTATAGGACACAAGTGGTTTTCTAGGAGATAAGTTTGCAAATGTGAACTGGGAGCTGACAACATGACAGCATGGCTCCAGCACTACCACCATTAAGAGGGCTCAAGGGAAAAGAAAGGAAGTTGCTTGAACGTTTGCAAGTGGGAATGTCACAAGGACTCACCCTACTCCCACTGGGGTCAGAGCAGCTGAGTGGGCCAAAAATGCCAAACAAATTTTTGCCTTATATGTATCAATTTCAGGAGTCAAGAGACTAAGGAGTGATCAAATGATGTCTCCTCACTAGGCAACAACCTAGCCTTTGGTAGCAAGCCCTTCTCTATTGCCCAGCTAGGATGGTTATGAGCTGCTGAACACTCTTCAGCTTCTAACCACCTTGGCGCAGGTCTGCGTTCACCCTGCCTGAGGCACCAGCCAGAGCCACGTGGCACCTCGTACCCCTCCACTTGTCATTGTAAGCAGGCCAACCTCGTGAAATCCAACAAGCCAAGTGTAAGGTCCTGCACCTGGGTGAGTGCAAGCCCAAGCACAACTCCAGGCTGGGTGGGGAATGGCTAAGGGCAGCCCTGAGGAACAGGACCTGGGGGTCTGGGGTGATGAAAAGCTCAACAGGAGCCTGCAGTGTGAGTGCAGCCCAGACAGCAACTGTGTGCTGGGCTGCAGCAAGAACAGTGTGGCCAGCAGGGCAAGGGAGAGGATTCTCCTTGTGTACTCTGTTCTCATCAGACCCCACCTGGAGTCCTGTGTGCAGTTCTGGAGTCCCCAACACAAGAAGTACATGGAACTGTTGGAGCAAGTCCAGAGGAGACCACTAAGATGCTCAGAGGGCTGCAGCAGCTCTGCTATAAGGACAGGCTATGAGAGTTGGGACTCTGCAGCCTGGAGAAGAGAAGGCTTCAAAGAGACCTTGAAGTAGCCTTCCAGTATCTCAAAGGGCTAGAGGAGAGCTGAGGAGGGACTATTGACAAGGTCTTGTAATGACAGGATGAGGAGTAATGGGTTTAAAATAGCAGAGGGGAGATTTAAACTGGATATTAGGAAGAAGTTCTTTGCAGTAAGGGTGGTGAGACACTGGCACAGCTTGCCCAGGGAGGTTGTGGCTACTCCCTCCCTGGAGGTGTTCAAGGGCAGGTTGGATGAGGCTTTGAGTGACCTGTTCTAGTGGGAGGTGTCTCTGCTAAGGTGGGAGGTTGGAACTGGATGAGTCTTGAGGTCCCTTCCAACCTAAACCCTTCTGTGATTCTAAATATCTGTCAGTGTGCCTCCATCCATCCATCCACCCATCTTCTCTTTTCCCAGTCCACCCTACCCATCTACACAGTGCTGGTGATGAGAGGGAACCCTGTCCTCTCCCACAGCAAACCTCATTTTTTCATAGAATCATAGAATCAGCCAGGTTGGAAGAGACCTCCAAGCTCATCCAGTCCAACCTAGCAACCAGCCCTGTCCAATCAACCAGACCATGGCACTAAGTACCTCATCCAGGCTTTTCCTGAGCAACTCCAGGGACAGTGACTAATAGCTTCCAAAGGATCCTCCACAGCATTAGGATACCTACCTGTATGCCTCTTGTCTACAGGAGGATACCAAAACAACTGTCATCCAGTAGCCAGGTGGGGGATGGCCTCTTCTCTCAGGCAACCAGCAATAGAACAAGGAGACACAGTCTCAAGTTGTGCCGGGGTAGGTCTAGGCTGGATGTTAGGAGGAAGTTGTTGGCAGAGAGAGTGATTGGCATTGGAATGGGCTGCCCAGGGAGGTGGTGGAGTTGCCATCCCTGGAGGTGTTCAAGAAAAGACTGGATGAGGCACTTAGTGCCATGGTCTAGTTGACTGGATAGGGCTGAGAGACAGGTTGGACTGGATGATCTTGGAGGTCTCTTCCAAGCTGGCTGATTCTATGATATTAAAGAGGCAAAAGTTAAGGAGATTTAATGCAAATCTTGAAGTCTTTTCTCCCTCTGTCACACAATAATAGACTTTTGGGGTTTTAATTTATACCATCAGCAGGATCTTGCAAGCACTGGCCCAGTTTTACATGGAGAGACATAGAGCAATGGGGATTTTGCTACTGCCTTCAGCAGGATCAGAGCTAGGCAAAGACTAGAATTCAAACAAGAGTTAACTGGGCTACATTAGGTTCCAAATCTGAGCCAAGTCTCAAGCCAGTCATTCCTCACTTTGTGGTTTAAATGTTTAAGTTGCCTAAACCCATAGACATCGCAAATTGCAAACAGTTCCAGTTGAGCCTTAACTTTTGGATTCTTCCTTTTCAGCTCTTATACTTCTCCTTATTTAGTCTTCCCTCATTACTATTTTTGTATTTTATTCACATCAGAAATAGTGACTCACAAAAAAGTACATAAATAGCTACTTATGTTACCGGATAGAATCCCTCAATATTTTCAGTCTGCTACAGGGCTGATTGCTGGGTCTCTCCATTTGTTATTTCCAGAGTCTACCCAGCCAGCATCCATAGCAAAGCAAGCTTCAGGACTGGGAGGGAATTGGGGGTTTACTGGAAAAAAAAATCCAAAGCAAAACTTAGTAAAAAGAAATGAATAAATTGAAACAATATTCTGATAAATTCCATTAATGAAATCAAGTGGCCAAAAAGTCCAGGTCAACTTGAAGCTCCTCAGGCTGGAGGTTCAAAAGCTTCAGCTGGATCAGTTGTTTTTTACAGAATCACAGAAGGGCTTAGGATGGAAGGGACTACACAGGGGCAGGGGATGCCCCACAACTAGATTCAGCTGCTCAAGGCCTCATCCAACCTGGCCTTGAATGCCCCCAGGGAGGAGGCATCCATAGCCTCTCTCTGGGCAGCCTTTTCCAGAGTCTCACTACCCTCACACTGAATAACTTCTTCCTTAGATCCAGTCTAACTCTCCCCCAGCTTCAAACCATTCCCCCTTGTCCTACTGCTAGATGCTCTTACTGAAGTCTCTTTGCAGCCTTCATGTGGGATCCCTTCAGGTAGTGGAAGGCAGCTCTAAGGTTCCCCCAGAGCCTTTTCTTCTGCAGGCTAAACAACCCCAGCTCCTTCAACCTATCATCACAGCAGAGGTGCTCCAGTCCTTTGAATCTTTGGCCTGGCTCTGGACTTGCCTCAACAGCTGTGTCCCTTTTACAATGGGGACACCAGATCTGGAATCAGAGAATCAACCAGGTTGGAAGAGACCTCCAAGATCATCCAGTCCAACCTAGCACCCAGCCCTAGCCAGTCAACCAGACCATGGCACTAAGTGCCTCATCCAGGCTTTGTCTGAATACCTCCAGGCACGGCAACTCCACCACCTCCCTGGGCAGCCCATTCCAATGCCAATCACTCTCTCTGCCAACAACTTCCTCCTAACATCCAGCCTAGACCTGCCCTGGCACAGCTTGAGGCTGTGTCCCCTTCTTCTGTTGCTGCTTGCCTGGGAAAAGAGCCCAACCCCACCTGGCAACAGCCTCCCTTCAGGTAGTTGTAGACAGCAATGAGGTCTGCCCTGAGCCTCCTCTTCTCCAGGCTAAACAACTTCAGC
This sequence comes from Pogoniulus pusillus, assembly GCF_015220805.1. Taxonomy (NCBI): domain Eukaryota; kingdom Metazoa; phylum Chordata; class Aves; order Piciformes; family Lybiidae; genus Pogoniulus; species Pogoniulus pusillus. The sequence continues at coordinate 4,153,287 of NC_087298.1, read as the reverse complement.
TCCCTCAGCCTCTCCTCACAGGATTCAGTATTAGAGGTGAGGTCTCACCAGTGCAAAGGGGAAGAATCACCTCTCTTGACCTGCGGGCCACACTCATCTTGATGCAGTCTAGGATAGGATTTGCCTTCGGGGCATGCATCTCCCCTGGGACACAATTCACAGCGATCTGTCAATATTCCCATGCTTAAACAGGTGACTGAAAGGCAATGAGCACAGTGATCTCTGCCTCTGAACCCTCCCAGATCCTGCTCTGGCACTTCCTCTCTGCTAAGCAGAACACTGAACTCATGAGTAGCTTATTTACAGCAAGTCTTGTCTTAACAAGCCTGAAGCTGAGCAGCCATGTCTGTGCTCCTTTGTAGTTTACAGGCTGAATTCATACCCACAGTGTTTTCATGGAATCAGCCAGGTTTGGGCTGTGTGGAAGGGACCACAAGGATCAGCCAGCGCCAACTCCCCTGCCATGGACAGGGACACCCTACCCTAGAGCAGGCTGCACACAGCCTCAGCCAGCCTGGCCTCAAACACCTCCAGCCATGGGGCCTCAACCACCTCCCTGGGCAACCCATTCCAGCCTCTCACCACTCTCCTGCTCAACAACTTCCTCCTCACCTCCAGCCTCACTCTCCCCACCTCCAGCTTTGCTCCATTCCCCCCACTCCTGCCACTCCCTGATATTCTGAAAAGTCCCTCCCCAGCTTTTTTGTAGCCCCCTTCAGACCTTGGAAGGCCACAAGAAAGTCACCTGGGAGCCTCCTCTGCTCCAGACTGCACAGCCCCAACTCTTTCAGTCTGTGCTCACAGCAGAGCTGCTGCAGCCCTCTGAGCATCCTCCTGGCCCTTCTCTGGACACTCTCCAACATCTCCACATCCCTCTTGTAATCGTGGCTCCAGAACTGGATGCAGTGCTCCAGGTGGGGTCTCAGCAGAGCAGAGCAGAGCGGAAGAATCACCTCCCTGGCCCTGCTGGCCACACTTCTGATGCAGCCCAGGCTCTGCTTGGTTTTCTGGGCTGCAAGTGCACACTGCTGGCTCATGTTGAGCTTCTCATCCAGCAGCACACCCCCAAGTGCCTCTCCTCAGGGCTCTCCAGCCACTCACTGCCCAGCCTGGATTTGTGCTGGGGATTGCCTCGACCCAGCCACAGGACCTTGCACTTGGTCTTGTTGAACCTCATGAGGTTGGCTTGTGCCCAACTGTCCAGATCCCTCTGGATGGATCCCTGCCCTCCAGCCTGTCTGCTGCACCACACAGCTTGGTGTCATCAGCAAACTTGTTTTGACCCCAGTTTCCCCAGAAGCAGACCGGGGCAGGCTGCTGTCCCTAACAGGATGGTCCAACGCAAGGAGTGTGCAACATGGATCCCAAACAGGGGTGCTTTAACTCCTGCTTCTTTGAAGACTGCAGTTCCACAACAAAGGCACTCTGCCTCCTGGAAGGCTGAGGTAGCATCAGCTGGTCAGGCTGTGGGCATCACATTATCCACACATCCTTTCCTATCTAACTCGGTGGAACCACAGAATCATAGACTGCAAGGTTGAAAGGGACCCCAAGATTCATCTGATCCAACCTTTCTACATGACAGTGCAGCTGAAATGAGCTGGCCCAGCACCCTGTCAAGCTGAGTCTTTAAACTGACCAACGCAGGGGACTCCACTGCTTCTCCTGGGAGGTGATTCCAACCTCTAACTGTTCTCATTGTGAAAAAAACTCATTCTGAATTCCAAATGAGAGCAGCTTGTACCCATTGCCCCTTGTCTTTCCCACATGACTCCAGGACGGTTTGTTGGATAGGATTCCTGGGCTAAAACCAAGAGATGTCAGTTTCCCTAGAGATAGAGATGGGCTCTCAGAGCAGTGAAAACCTCCAGCACCCAAGAGGATTGCAGTCTGACTTTGAAGAGCTCCCTCCCCTTAATGCTTAATTCCAAAATGCTTTGCAGATCTCCATAGAAGTGCAGTGGAGATGAAAACTAAGCATTACCAAAGGGGAAAAGAAGTTAAAAAAAAAAAAAGTAGTGAAAATACATTTTCAGTTAAATTTTGAAAAGTCAATGAGACAACAAAATATGGAAAAGTTGTTCCAGATGGTAAGAACATACTTGAGGAATTTCATTTAATCACATTCATGCAAGATGTTTTGATTTGGATGACATGTATCAATTGCATACTTAATTTAACAGTCCTTCCTACTGCAGTAAATGTAAAGCCCCCAGGAGCAGGCACGGGTCCTGGTGCTCTTACTCTAAGTGCAAGCACAGCATGTACAGAGCTGACAGGCTTTTTGTTATTCTCCTGAGAAGAAGCAAGGATTCATCAAGGCCCTGCAAGAACATCTCCGTTTTTAAAGCAGCCTCAAGTCTATTTGCCCACCTGGGTTACCAGTTCTGTGCCCACTGAACTACCAAGACAATTCACATCTCCCATGCCAGACAGGTAGAGAGCCAGATCCCAATGCCTTGAGAGAGAGAAGGAACCCTTGATAAATACGAAGCTTCCATCTTTTATCACAGTATCAGCAAGGTTGGAAGAGACCTCACAGATCATCAAGTCCAACCCTTTACCACAGAGCTCAAGGCCAGACCATGGCACCAAGTGCCACGTCCAGTCCTGCCTTGAACAGCTCCAGGGACAGCGACTCCACCACCTCCCCGGGCAACCCATTCCAGTGTCCAATGACTCTCTCAGGGAAGAACTTTCTCCTCACCTCCAGCCTAAATCTCCCCTGGCACAGCCTGAGGCTGTGTCCTCTCGTTCTGGTGCTGGCCACCTGAGAGAAGAGAGCAACCTCCTCCTGGCCACAACCAACCCTCAGGTAGTTGTAGACAGCAATAAGGTCTCCCCTGAGCCTCCTCTTCTCCAGGCTAACCAATCCCAGCTCCCTCAGCCTCTCCTCGTAGGGCTCTGCTCAAGGCCTCTCCCCAGCCTCGTCGCCCTTCTCTGGACACGCTCAAGCATCTCAATGTCCCTCCTAAACTGGGGGGCCCAGAACTGAACACAGTACTCAAGGTGTGGTCTAACCAGTGCAGAGTACAGGGGCAGAATGACCTCATTCCCATTCAGCAAGCCTCCAGTGCTTTTGCCCCGAGGTAATTCACCAAATAGATGCTCCAGAAGTGTGTCAGTAAGACAGCCCAAACCACCCAGCTCTCCTCACGTAGACAGGCACAGCCTCTTGGAAGAGTCAAGGCAAGCAAGGAGGTTCCAGTTGGAAAGGAAATGTCATGTTCCGCCCAGGTTTTCCCCACGCTGCACTTATCTAAGCTACCTTCCAGAAAAACCTAATGGCTCCAAGATGATCACACATAATTGTTTCTAGAAACATACAGGCAGAGAGGGAGAGAGACAGACATGTAGACAGGTGAGATCCCAAAGATTCTGCTTCCCTTAAATTCATTTAGAAAGGCCTGGGGAGGGGACACAGGCAAGACCATGAGGCCTGTGTGCACACAGCCCAGGAGGCAAACCGAATCCTGGGCTGCATCAAGAACAGTGTGACCAGCAGGATGAGAGAGGAGATTTTGCCCCTCTGCTCTGCTCTTGTGAGACCCCCCCCAAGATCACCGCGTCCAGTTCTGGAACCCCCAACACAAGCAGGACATCAGACTGCTGGAGTGTGTCCAGAGCAGAGCATGAAGGTGATCAGAGGGCTGGAGAACCTCCCCTGTGGGGGCAGGCTGAAAGAGTTGGGGTTGTTTAGCCTGGAGAACAGAAGGCCTTAGGAAGACCTTAGAGCAGCCTGAAGTGAGCTACAGGAAAGCCAGGAAGGGACTTTTTACAGGGGCTTGTAGTGATGGGATGAGAGGAAACAGCTTTGAGTTGGAAGAGGAGAGATTCAGGCTGGAGGTTAGGGAGAAATTCTTTCCAACGACAGTGGTGAGACACTGGAACAGTTTGCCCAGGGAGGCTGTAGATGTCCTCTCCCTGGAGATGTTCAAGGCCAGGCTGGATGAGCCTTGAGCAACATGGGCTAGTGGCAGGTGTCCCTGCCCACGGTGGAAGGGTTTGAACTGGATGAACTGGCTGAGGGAGCTGGTTGTTTAGCCTGGAGAAGAGAAGGCTCAGGGGTGACCTCATTGCTGTCTACAACTACCTGAAAGGAGATTGTAACCAGGTGGGGGGTGGCCTCTTCTGCCAGGCAACCAGTAACAGAACAAGGGGACACAGTCTCAAGCTGTGCCAAGGGAAGTATAGGCTGGCTGTTAGGAGGAAGTTCTTCTCAGAGAGAGTGATTGGCATTGGAATGGGCTGCCCAGGGAGGTGGTGGAGTCACCATCCCTGGAGATGTTCAAGAAAAGACTGGATGAGGCACTTAGTGCCATGGTCTAGTTAACTGGATAGGGCTGGGTGCTAGGTTGGACTGGATGATCTTGGAGGTCTCTTCCAACCTGGTTGATTCTATGATTCTATGATCTCTAAGGTCCCTTCCAAATCAAACCATCCTGTCATGAAGAGGTCAATAACAGAACCATAGCACAGTTTTGCTACATTCCAATTCAAAACAACATCTAAAACCCATAAATAAATACAAATGCTGTCCAAGGCCACAGCATCTTTCAAACAGGACAAAGCAATGTGTCCATTAAGAGACAAAACTCCATTTACACCCAAAGTACAGGCTGAGTTTTCAATGGTGGAGGATTTCAGTCACCTCCAAAAGCACTGCAAAAGAAGAATAAGAAAAAACAAAAACCAAATGACAACCAAAACTATCTTCTTGCACAGCTTCTTCCTGCAGCTGTACTCTGAAGGGAGCTATACATAGCCATACAGGTATGTATATTAGTTATTACCAGAATAACTGCAACAAGGCCCTTTGTTTGGCGACTCCCTGTTCCTAAGAAGTGAAGCATGATGATATTTCGCTTGCCAGCTGCACATTTCACTTTCCCATATCCCCAAACAGAGATTTAAAATAGCTTGTTTATCAGATCTGTATCTAACTCCTATTCCACTGTGAGGTCTAAAGAGGAATTTCCATTCTTACAAATGTCCCCCCTGTGGGGCATTACCGTCTGTTCTGATCATTGTAAAGGGTCCTTCTTTCCTTCTAGTCCAAAACCCACTGAAGCATTTCTTTAATGGCTATAAAAAGCCAAAAGGCTAGAGGCTTTCTTGCCTTAATTTATATACAAATACATCACCAATTAAAAGGTAGCTGAAGAATAGAGGTGATAATGAAATGCCTTCTGCAGCTTGAACTGTGGCATTGCTACTATGACATTATAATAATTAGTTAATCTACCCTCTAATTTGTCTCATTTTGCACTGGCAGACAAGAAGCTGCTGTCTAGAGGGTTTATTATTGAAAAGTGTGGTAGAAGGAGGGTGGGGGTGGGGGAAAGAGCAATTTTTTCCACCACCCACCCATTCTACACACAGTCTTTTACCTCTTCTCTCCGTCACAACTCTAGCTCTGGAAAACGTCTCCATTAAGACAAATAAAGTTATACTCCAGATCCACTGTGAAAGTAGCATTTGGCTCAAAACCATTGAAACAAACTCATGCATTCTACAATGCCCTGTCACTGCAGCCAGCAGCACAGCTCATGCTCTTGTTCCTCTACTGGGGTTAGCTCAGGAAAGTCTGCAGCAAACTTCTGTTGACTGCAGGCTTCTCTCTTTCCCTTCTACACCACTCCAGACCCATTGCAAAGGCTTTGGGATACGTTCATGAGGAAGTTCTTCACAGAGAGAGTGATTGGCATTGGAATGGGCTGCCCAGAGAGGTGGTGGAGTCACCACCCCTGGAGGCATTCAAGCAAAGCCTGGATGAGGCACTTAGTGCCATGGTCTGGTTGATTGGACAGGGCTGGGTGACAGGTTGGAGAAAAGACTTCAAGATCTGCATTAAATCCACTTAACTTTTGCCTCTTACTTTAATATCACTGGATATTGGTATCCTCCTGTAGACAAGAGGCATACAGGTAGGTATCCTAATGCTGTGGAGGATCCTTTTGGAAGCTATTAGTCACTGTACCTGGAGTTGCTCAAGAAAAGCCTGGATGAGGTACTTAGTGCCATGGTCTGGTTGATTGGACAGGGCTGGTTGCTAGGTTGGACTGGATGAGCTTGGAGGTCTCTTCCAACCTGGCTGATTCTATGAAAAAATGAGGTTTGCAGTGGAAAGGACAGGGTTCCCTCTCATCACCAGCACTGTGTAGATGGGCAGGGAGACTGGGAAAAGAGAAGATGTATGATGGGTGGGTGGATGGAGGCACACTAGATGATTTTGGAGGTCTTTTCCAAGCTGACTGATTCTATGATTCATAAATTCCCCAACTATTCAAAATACTCCACACAAAAGCAGATCCTCCCATCTCACCTCAGCTGCTCAGATGGATGGAACATCTGTGCCTCAAATTCAGGGGGTAAAGAGGAGTTCAAGGGAAAAGTCTGCACTTCAGCAGTGCCCTTGTATGACTTCGCCGCACATTTCTTTCCATCAGGAATCGACGGTTTTGCTACCCCACCTGTGCAGCCAGACGTCAGACAACAGTAATTCCAGCCATCAGCAAGACATTACACAATCTGTGTGCTTTAAAAAAAAAACAAACAACAAAAAAAAACCCAACAAAAAAGGCAAGGACACAAAAAAATTGGTAAAGATTTTCATTTGCAATTAGTGTGAGGCTTTTGACAAATTACATCTCGCCTTTTCGGTTCTATTTACGCTCTGCACAAGATTTGTGATACCCTTTCTTGCTCAAATCAAGCTCCAGTCTGATTGCTTCCATAGGATGGAAACCCAACATTACCTAAAGAAAAAAAAAAACTCAACCCATAAGTACAAAGTGCACAACTCATAGTAAGCATCTGCCAAAATGTTAGCCTTCAGCACTTCTTTTTAAGCAAACATAAGGTAATGAGATGCCCTTTAAATCGCTGCTTGACATGCACTACATCTACAGAAATGAGGAAGATGCTCTGGGAAGAGTTGTTTAATTTTAGTACTCAGTGTATTTTTAGCACATGCTAAGAATGTTTTGTGTACTCAAAGAGTGCTGTATGCAGTAACACCAGAGGGGGGTTGTCAAGCTTTGCATGTCGAGGGTTTAGGTTAAAGAGCAGTAGAAGTAATAGGTGAATGGCTTGAAGCAAGCAGAAAATAACCACTGTAAGCTAAACACAGCTTGCACTGCCTGGGAAGCATCCTTTTATTACCTCCAACCTCTTATCCTTTAAAAGTAGAGCTTGAGGATCCATTAGTAAACAAATTCCTTCTCCTCAGACACAAGGGGCAAATGACAAGAGTCCCATCTGTCAGCTGCACAGGTAGACTGAAGCCAGCAGCTGAACTGGAGCCCTAACTAGGATGGACTCAGTCATCCAATGTTCTTTTTTTTCCAGGGATGAATTCCACATTCAAACAGAAAGCAGGTGGCAGAAGAACAAGTGTCACAGGAACTGGTGATGCATAGGGAAGGCAAAGGGGCAGCATAGCTGCTGCCTAGCAAGAACCCCAAGAGACCTCTGCAAGTCTGGGGTGTAGAAGCTGAAACACAAGCACACAGCCACGGAGTAAAGGATTTGCTGCAGACTTCTGCTTAGTGTAAGCAGTTTGCTTCAAAGAGGAGATTTGTTTCACTGGGAGGGAAAGGATTGCAGCCAGCTGTTCCAGTCTGAATGCAAAGGGCTTTCTTTTTCCTCTCCATCACTGATGTAATGTGATGAGCAGCAAGCTTCACCAGGCAAAGGCAGGCTAGCCTAGCTCCATATGGTTTCAGAGAGCTGCACCATCACTAAATGTGGTCACAGCACCACATAAGCTGTTTGTGAGAGAGGTGTAAAGGGACATCTTGCACCATGGTGTGAGTAGGAATGGTGTAAAAACATCATGGACTTTCACACAAAGACAGATGGAAACTGGATCCAGTAGATATGGATGACTGCAAGCATTTGCTTCCCGTCACAAAAGTGCAAGCTCAGACTAAACTAGATTGGCTTAACATCACACCTAAATCAAAGGGACAGAGCAGTGCGAGCCTGAAGGGAGAGCAGACAGGGATGAAGGAGAACACAAGGAGAATTCGAAAGAAGTTACAGTCACTAGACCATGGCAACAATTCTGGAGAACTGAGGGGCCCAATTAGCAACTTTCCAACTAATAAGTATATCACTTCAGGAACCCAGAGGCAGCCAGAAGAAGAGTTAGATGCCATTCACTGGATATAGAATTCTTAATGCTAAGAAGACCTGCCAACACACTGCTCCCTATTTCTCACTCCTATGCATGTGTGTTAGCTGCAGAACTCACACAAGCAAAGCTGTCAGTTCAGAGAGGCTCTGCTGGCATTTGCTCTGGACTAAATCAAGAAATTGCTCTACCCAGTCTTCCAAGAGCAAAAAGTGCTGACCAGAGACACACACCTGCTTAGTAATGCACACTTCAGCCTCTGGAAGCTACAAGTTCAGTGTCTTCATTTCCCCCACTCCTGCAGTCATTTACTACTAGGAAATAGCAGCAGCTCCCAACTCCTTGCAGTAGTTTCCACAGATCCTCCTTGTGAAACACCTCTAGCCCATGCACTACAGTCAGGAATTTCTCTTCATAGCAGGATGCATAAGACAGGTCAGAGCAGCAGGCAAACTGCACTGGGCAGAAACACCAGAAAAAAAACAAAGAATGGGGACTTAAATTACGCATGACCTGACCTGCCAGCCCTGCAGTTTCTGAAGTCACCTCTACAGAAGGGTTTAGGGACACAGTCTCAAGTTGTGCAAAGGAAGGTATAGGCTGGATGTTAGGAGGAAGTTCTTCCCAGAGAGAGTGATTTGCCATTGGAATGGGCTGCTCAGGAAGGTGGTGGAGTCACCGTCTCTGGAGGTGTTCAAGCAAAGCCTGGCTGGGGCACTTAGTGCCATGGTCTGGTTGACTGGATAGGGCTGGGTGCTAGGTTGGACTGGATGATCTTGGAGGTCTCTTCCAACCTGGTTGATTCTATGATTTTAAAGGTCATCTAGTCCAAACCTCTTACAGTCAGGAGGGACATCTGCAACTAGGGCAGATTATTGAGAGCCCCAAACAACCTGACCTGAAATCGTTCCAGGGATGGGGCATCTACCACCTCTCCAGGCAACCTGAGCCAGCAGCTCACCATCCTCAGGATAAACAATTTGTTCCATCTGTCTAGTCTAAACGTCCCTCTTTTACTTTAAACCCTTGTGCTGTCACAACAAGCCCTGCTAAAGAAATGTGTGGATATGGCACTGTGGGATATGGTGGTCTGATGCTGATGGCTGGACTCGATCTCAGAGGTCTTTTCCCATTCTGCGATTCTGTCTTTCTTATCATCCCCCTAAAGTACAGAAGTACTACAGGAAGGTCTCTCACTTCCATTGGAAATAATTACTTTAGGCCTAATGACAGGAATTTAATTTCTCCATTTGTACTGCCTATCAGAACTCCACAACAGTAATGATGAGAGAAAATCCCGTCCCCAGGACCTAGCTCACTGTCACCACCTCAGAACAGCTCCAGCTCTCATAGCAAGTACCACCCATTCAGGAGACATCAATGATGCACACGGTCAAGAGGCTGAGGCAGAGAATGTTTTGATTGTTAACTCAAGATGTTCTCAGAGCCCTGTGGTGACCCAGCTGGTCACTCCTGCTCTTGTTTGTCCGAGCAGAACAGTCCACAGATCGTGGTGGTTATGACTAAGTGTGTTGACAGCATTCCTCTTGACAGCATCTTCCCAGAAATGATCAGGGAACCCGGTGGGTACGCATAAGGTCTTCAGACTTTCTTCAGACGTGTTGTACACATATATTTATAAACCTATTCCAGATGAAAGGCTGAAAGGAGATTTGTTTTCCTCACCCTTTTGATAACTTCCTGTAGACAAAGAGGCACAGAAGCTGCTTAGCACAGGGTGCGCTTGCTGCACGTATTTAAGGATTGCAAACAAGTGTTCCTCAGCCAAATATTTCCACTCATGGGGTGATGTGTTTACATACCCTGTGGTGCACGATCAGCAGTTACTTGGGATACACTGTGCCTCTAATGTTTGAAGCCTAGCACGCCACATGCTGGGAATTGGGTAGCCTCAAACTGTTTGACTGCTCCAGATGTGAAAGAGCGTTATCTTCCCTTTTTAGAGATGGCTTCCCCCATGCCTCCCTTCTTCCTCTACCTAGAAAGCTGAAAACTAAAGTTAGCAGAGGCACAGCCAGGAAACAGATGAAATTATATAGTGTGTGCAACGTGGAACACGTTCAAATATACCAGAAAAAAGCCCTACCAAAATAACTACAGAATGTGCAGTTCTCTGGAAAGAGGAACTTGTTTTGCAACACATCCCTAGTACACAGGGATAGCCAAAGATGGAAGCAGATAAGTTTAGGTTGTTCTGCCCATTCCAGCCCTGTGTTTCTAAGCCTTTGGTGGGACAGAGCAGGAGACATTCAGCTTGTACCTTAGGCTTATGTAAGATCCAACACGAGGCAGGCAGTGTTTCAGGAAGAGCGCCCTTGATCACTGAAGTACAGTGCCCTTCCTTTCCATCCATAGCATTACATGAGTCCACTGTCACTGCACCCAAAGTACCTCCTCTTGCGAGGACCTAATGGCCCTCACATGTGGGAAACCAAGACTCAGCTCTTGAATGGCACTTAACCATCTTTCAGTTGTGAGACAGAACTGATGCTGACCCTAAACGGCTTGCCCAACACCGGAGTTCATCTCTGTCATTCTTCCCAGTCCTCTTTTCCTACCACAGGACGCTTCTGAGCAGGTCACAGCTTGGCTGGACTGGGACCATCAGCAGCAAAGGACAGGCTGTGTGCAGAAGAAGTCACACAACAGGGACAAAGGCAATCAGAGCTTATGTGGGTTCTTGTCTCCATCACCTCTGGAGAGTCTTTGCCAGTTTGTTCTGAAAGACATCTGCCTTCTCATGCAATCCAAGGGAGTACAAGTGCCAAGGTGTCCTTAGTACCTTTCCCAGATGTCTGAAAGGTGAAGTTTGTAATTTCTGACTATATTCTGACACAGCAGACTGCTTCTCAAATAGTGCCTTATCAGAGATGTGCAGACACATGCTACAAATCCTTGTTTACTTACGAACTGGAATATGTTATCCACCAGCCACCCTAACTGCTGGGAAAGGCTGGTGTCACCAGCCACGGGAAGTGCCAACAGGCACACAAAAGGATTCTGAGAACAGAACTTGATTCTTCAGAGAAGGCAGGAGCCTGGACCACCCCTTGCAATTGTTGCTAAACATTGAGGGATCCTCAGAAGGCAGCTCAGTCATGGCTGTGCTAAGGCAGAGCACAGCCACACTCTGCTCAGGGCTAATTAGGCAGAGGAGTTACTGCTGCTTCTACGCAAGACACGAGTGGAAGCAATAGATCAAACCCGGATCTTGAACTCCTGTAGTAAACACAAAGCATGTCAGGAGGAGCTGCTGGCAAGCCCAGCATCTGAGAAACATGGGAATGTGCTTGTGACCCCATTTGCAGGCATCCTAACAGCTTCTCTGAGATTTCACAAGCAGGGGGATGTCCTAGATAATGGCCGGGAGCCCAGCTGCCCCCAGATGAGGGAGTTTCCTTTGTGCACGAGTCCCTAAGTTATTGCAGCAGCATCTGGCAGTGACGCTCTTGTTAAGGCTGCTATTTATAAAGCCTGATTGTTCGTTCAGGGACAGCTCTTGGCATAGGAGGCCTCAGGAGAGCTGGAGTGATCTGGTTAACAAAACATCCAGCAAGCTGGGAAATCAAGTCTGCTTTTGATTTATAATGCAGCAAATGAAAATTATGATTTGCCAGGCTCATTTTGGCACTCTCATAATTCAACTACAGTACTGATTATTTGAAAAAAAAATAATAATTAAAAACCCACCAAGTTTAATTACCATAATTATGGAAGTACTCAGAGTCAAAAGGACTTGAAAATAATGAGGCAAACTCACACAGCTCGAACTCCACCAATTAACAGGATGTTAGGTTTGTGAGAAGTCTCAGCAAAGAACTCCACTGGCACCATTGCAGCAGAGGTGTTTAGGTTTTATTACAAACCTATTGCACCCTCTTGTGCCGAGTTGTCAGAGTTACTTTGGCTGGGCTGGCTTGAAACTAATTGCTCTGCAGCACTTGACCTTCAAATCAGCTCCCCTGCAGCAAGCTGTGGCAAAGCACACAGCATCATAGCAGCAATACGTTCAGGGCTGCTATAAGCATCCAAGGAATGAACTAATTTCCTATCCAAAACTGAGTATTACTGACTCCCAAGCTTTAGGGGATCCCCTGGATCTCTGTTTTGCATACGTGACCTCAGATTTTCCTTGATCTCAAATGATATTGGAAACTTTGTAGAATCACTGGGGAGATATCAGCATCCCACAACTCTGCTTGGCCAAGCAGAGCTGAACTGCGACTGCCTGGGTTTCCTAGGAGAGGGGAACAAAGCTAAACACCTATAAACAAAAAAAGATTCCTGGCAGACATGAATATTTATTCTCCTGCATTGGTTCAGGCCTCAGGCAGGGCTTCCACATCCAGCATTTGGTGCTGCATTGTAAGCAAAGCACAGAACCTGAGCAAGTTCAGAGGAAAGGAGTTAAAATAAGGCACCTAGAAAACCGATGGAGACACAGCTGAACAATCAAGGAGTGTCCTGCTTAGGAAAGATCAAGCTCTCCTCAATCTTCAACTAGGCAAGAGGGAACAGAAATCATTTTTTCTCTTTGCTCCTGGTTGATAAGAAAGGAATAACAACACTAATTCGAACCGGAGGAGATTAAGGTGAAATATTAGGAAGAGAAAAATCTCTTCAGTCAGGCTGTTCAAGTATTCCCTCACTGCAAATTAAAAGCAGATTAGGCAGGTATGTCAGGAGTAAGCCAGGTACAAGAGATCCTGTCTTGAAGCAGCAGGCTGAATGACATATCTCCAGGTCCCTGCCAGGCTTGTGTTGAGCTCTGGAACTGTTCCTCTCCCATTAACACCGAAGCTTGTTTACAGAGCATCACGCACAAGCTTGTCCAACAGCTAAACACAAAAGTTCTTCTCTGGCAGTCAGAAACAAGCCCCAGCACACTGCCTTTCTCCTGCTGGTAACATCACTGTGAAATTAGGGTTACTGCTGATGTTACCACTGTCAAAACCAAACATTTCTAAACATTTCACTGCTTTAACTGAAATTATTAGTCTGAGTTAAGGTTGCTTCTGCTACGGCATGAGAAAAAAAACAAACCACATGAATTGAGGTACAGCAAATCCCCAAGTGTGTAATTCAATAGGGTGAATAGAAAGCAGGATCCTCAGCTGCTGCTCAGCACAGTGCTACAGCTTCCCCTCAGCCAGGTTTGGACCACTCTTTCCTGGAAGATGAAAGCCAAAGAAAGCGTGCTAAATAACAAAGTGCCAGAAAAATATGGGACAGGACTACCATAAGGCCATGGCTTAACAGAGACAACCTTCCCTACACCTACATCCTTCCCTATAGCCCATATCCTGCAATGCTGAGCTGCATCAAAAGAAGTGGGACCAGCAGGATGAGAGAGGTGATTCTATCCTCTCTATTCCGCTCCTGTGAGACCCCAACTGGACCACTTTGTCTAGTTCTGGGGCTTCCAGCACAAGGACATGGAACTGTTGGAGTGTGTCCTGAGGAGGCCATGATGATCAGAGGGCTGGAGAACCTCCCCTGAAAGAGTTGGGGCCGTTCAGCCTGCAGAAGAGAAGGCTCTAGGGAGACCTTTGTGCAGCCTTCCAGTACCTGAAGTGGGCTACAAGAAAGCTGGGGAAGGACCTTTGACAAGGGCTTGTAGTGATAGGATAAGAGGTAATGGATTGAAGCTGGAAGAGGGGAGATTTAGACTGAATATTAGGAAGAAATTCTTTCCAGTGAGGGTGCTGAGACACTGGCACAGGTTGCCCAAGGAGGTGATTAATGTCCCCTCCCTGGAGGTGTTCAAGACCAGGTTGGATGAGGCCTTCAGCAACCTGCTCTAATGGAATGTGTTCCTTGCCCATGGTGAGGGGGTTGGAACTAATTAATATTTAGGGTTCCTTCCAACCCAAACCATTCTACAATCATTTTTCTCTGCCACTGCAGCAGCAGGGGCAGGGGGACTTTGCTGGGCTTTGCTGATGGGGAGGTTTTCAAAACCTTTCTGGTAGCCAGGAGGAGAGCCTGCAACGACTGAAACTAAATTGCTTTGGAATCCATGAATCAAAGCAGTTAACAATTAACATTTCAAGGCAGGTGAAACAATAACAAATAATGAACAAAGAGACGTTTTGAGGCTTTGCTGCTGCACTGGCTGTGCTTACTGCAGGAACTGCTAACTGGACACATTTTACCCGGAGCCAAGGTGATTGCCTGTGATAGCCCCAGTTAATCAAGGCTGCAAAAAATGAGTGTAATCTCCTGGATTTCAAACCTCCTCCAGAGTGTTCCCTAACGTAGCTTTTGTAGCCTTTTCTTAGAATGAAAATGGGAGAACAGAAGCCACAGATGAATTGGGCCAAATTGCCTGTTTGTTTAGACACAGCATGGTCTGCTCAGCCCCTCAGTATGGATTGAGAACCCACACAGGTAAGCAGCAAACCACAGACACTTCACTTTGTGGGGGATCTACAGCACACAAGTCAAAGCTTCCTGCACTGAAGACTTGACAGTTTTGACACCTTTTACATTACAAAAAAAAAATCATACTCTGGACCTAGACTGTTGAAGTGTGGCTTTGTATTATTATTATTAGCCAAGTTCCTAAACCACAGGTTTCTCTCCCATAAGGCAGATACCTGCACCCTGATGACAGGTTCCTCTAAAAATCTCTTAGTAACTCCTCAGCAGTAGTTACAAACCACAGGTCAGAAAACAGTGGTTTCAGTAATGTCCTGGTATGCTTTTCTTTGTCTCTCAACCCATTTAACCTCTGGGCCATAGCCCATCTCTTCCACATCAACCATCTTCAGAACCTTAACTTTCTCTCAGCAGCTCAAAAAGATCTATAGCTCAGATGGAAGAAGTCTTACCCACAGCCAGCAGCAAAACCTCAAACTAGGTTCTGAAGTCAAAACAGAAAGGCAAAGGCAACTCAGAGGAGAGGCTGAAGCGCCCAGGTTGCTGGCAATCAGTATTTACATCTTCACACTCACAGAAAGCAGCTAAGGTACAAAAGAAGGGGGAACAATGACTCAAAAACCAAACTGGGATGAAGGTTCCAAGATGTGAATGGATCTCCTGGGGACCTTCAGCTGCCGAAAACCGTCACTCTTTTAACTTTCATGTGCACTGCTGGGGGGAATGCTGCTGCTTGCACCATTGAGCTACCAATGTCGCCTAACCCCATGCAGCAGCTCCGCATGAGCTGTGTGAGCTGTTCTGCTGCAGCTCCCCCTGTGAGCAGTGAGGGCTGTTCTGCTGCAGCTCCCCCTGTGAGCAGTGAGGGCTGTTCTGCTGCAGCTCCCTCTGTGAGCAGTGAGGGCTGTTCTGCAGCAGCTCCCCCTGTGAGCAGTGAGGGCTGTTCTGCAGCAGCTCCCCCTGTGAGCAGTGAGGGCTGTTCTGCAGCAGCTCCCCCTGTGAGCAGTGAGGGCTGTTCTGCAGCAGCTTCCCCTGAGCAGTGAGGGCTGTTCTGCTGCAGCTCCCCCTGAGCAGTGAGGGCTGTTCTGCACCAACGACCATTTGTCCAAACTCTGCTTTTGTTACTGGATTGAATCGAAGCAGCCTGAAGTAACAGTGAGCTTTTGGCAGGACAGGTACAGAAACCCAGCGAGTGTTATTCAACCCCCGGCCCTCCCAGCTCAGCCTGCTATTAACACCTATGCTAAATCCCCCATCAACCCCACTGGAAGCCATGTAGGTAAAAGGAAAACAAAGCTGGCTCTTTCAGATGAGCTGATGGAATAGGAGTGCTCTCCTGCAGAAGAGGAGAAAGGGGAGGGGAACGAGCTAAGCCTCAGGCTCCAGAGAATCCACGGCTGGATGATTTCTGGGCACCCATCCTGCTCTGTTTCTCCCGGCGTTGTGGGGCATTAAGTTCACATCGGAGCTCATGCTGCTCTGGATCTGGCGACACTGACACCCCATCTAGTAGAAAGCTGCTCTGCTGACAAGCAGCTGGGTCAGGACCCTGTGATATCCCCGCTGCAGCCCCCACATTGGCTGTTTGCCTTGGCCAGGGCTGCAGGCAGCAGCTGAGCTCAGCAAGTTGCATTTTGAGCACAGCACCACTGCAGCCGGGGTTCTTTGCTGGCAGTGTGACTCATGCTCCAAAGGTCACCTTCTCCTCCATCCCCTTAGCCGGGGGAGAGGAAAGAGGAGGGGGAAAGGAGGAGCAGAGAGAAAGGGAAGCTGATTCTCACCACAGCTGCAAGCTCCAACTCCAAACTGCTAACCCCTTTGCTCCTCGGAAAGCCGACTCCCAAATCCCTAGGTGTTTCATTATCTCTTCCACTCCATCCCAGCATTTCTCTCAGGTAATTGTTCCCACATAGCATCTGCTTCAATCTGAGCCAGCTTCCTCCTTCACTATGAGGTTTTTCAGCACAAGAGAAGTGATGGCTTTGCTTTGGCTCCCTCGTTCCCTGCATAAGCTGTAAGAAGTCTGAGAGGCAAGTTTGTGCAAGGACAAAATTCAGACCCAGGTAGAATGGGAACCACATCCCCAGGGGAAGTTATGTTGTTTGCAATACCAAGAAACAATATAAGCACAGAATCAGAAATAACCTTCTACCAGCCAGACAACATGAGCAGACACTGATGGACTTGCCTTTAGACCCCATGTCGCTCATATACACACACACAGAGGTAAAATTCCCCCAGCTCCAGGAAGAACAAAGCAGTTTTCACTTCTACATTGCTGCTGAGCAAGTGATGGTTTTCAGAGGAGTTGCTATGAGCAGCAGTCAAAAGGAGCTGTGGGTACAGAATCACAAAATGAACCAGGTTGGAAAAGACCTTCGAGATCACTGAGTCCAACCTATCACCTAATAACTTCTAATTAGCTAACCCATGGCACTAAGTGCCTCATCCAGCCTCCTTTTACACACCTCTAGGGATGGTGACTCCACCATCTCCCTTGGCAGCCCATTCCAATGGCCAATCACTCTTTCTGTGAAGAACTTCCTAACTTGCATCTTTGGTCCTGGTTAGGTCATCATAACCCTCACAAGACAAGTGAGGAACCATGAGCTCATCCCTTGGCAGGAAGGGTCCAACTGCAGTAATTTGTGTAATTTAATGCAGAGGGTGAAGTTCTCAACCAGGGTAAATCAGAGCTATGTCAATGTTGCACTGTTGAAGCAGCAGGGCCAGCCAGTTCATAAAGACAACTCTTCTTTTTCATTTCCTCCATTCACCTTGAGGAAGAACCCTTTAAAACTACACACTCCTTTTAGGGTGCTCCAAGTGTCAACTAATTGCTGCCCAGTCAGTGCTGTAAAAGGCAAAGTGCTCTCCATCGTGGCTTTGGCTGACTGGATCTGGGTGAATGGAAAAAGCAGATAAAGTATGGTTCAAAGAGATTTTAAAGGAGTGGTTAGGAGGCATATGGATAGTCAGGAATCTTAACAGGCATCTCATCATAAAAGTAAGCCAATAACTAGCTTTTTAATGTGTAACAACATTCATTGGGCCAAATTCAATGCTGCTGTCCATTCCTGGAAGCACCCCAGTAGCAGAGGAGAGATGGTCTATCAGACATCTCCAGCCCATGAACAGAGACTTAACAGCGGGCAGGAAAACTTCTGTTTTGTGTATTAAACTACAGAACAAGGCACTGCAGTGCAGCATCCACAGCAGACTGAGCTAGGAACCCACAGGAACCTTCAAAAAGGGCAAAGAGATGAAGGAAACTGTGCAATGAAGCACATGTGCTGGGTCCATGAACAAATACTCCCTTCTGCTCAGTCAAGAAGCTTAGCTCCTCTCAAAAGGCAACAGCCAGTCTGAAGAACTAGCTCTGACCACAGGTATGGACCTGTCCATGACATTCCCTGGGCCTGGGTGCACATCACTAAATTTGGACTTTGATCCCTTTTGTTTTCTTCCCCTCCTCCTTGCTCAGACAGGCTGCTGTGGAAGCCAGAAGAGCTGTCTCCTCAAGTGCAGACCCAAGAAGCCCTCTGTTTCCTCCTAGGCCAGCTTCTGGCAACTCCACACTGGTGAGTTCTCTTGCAGCAGCTTTAGCATCACTTCCCAGAAGAGGAAAGAGCTGTGGTTCCACTCACTCTTGCCACCAATCCTACACCAGCAGCACTCCAATCATGGCAAAACTGCCCCAGCTTACACACAAAAGGATCATGTCCAAAGGTTTTACACTAAGTCTGAGACTCATGGCCATGACCTACAGCCACCACTGTGCCTACAAGGAATTTGCTTTCATAGAAGCAAGCTTTTGGATCTGCTTTCAAACTGAAGTCCAGCAGCCAAGTAGGTGGCCACTTTATATCCCTGGGTACTTTCAGAGAAGATTAGGTGAAAGTCCAAATCCAGGTTGACATTCCTTCTCTCTGAGAAACAGGCCTGCAATAAATAAGGCTGCGTGCAAGTTGTTGTTCCTGCTATACTGCTCTACTCAGCCACTTACTGCCAATATGTTCCTCATTAGCACTCTGGGAAGCTGCGAGTGCATAAGGCACTCTGTGCAGCCCTGGGTTTATTCTGTTCTCAAACACATGGAAACACTTTAAAAGTAAGAGCCTTGGGACCTGTGCAAGGGCGACAAGTGACGAGATGAGGAGAGGAGACCAGAGCCAACCCCTGACAAATTTGAACCATCCACTCTTTAATCCACAACAACCAGGGGAAAAAAAAAAGAAGAAGAGAAGAAGAAAAAAAGTTGATGCTAAACAAACCTGGCCCTTTTCAGAAAGGAGATTACATGTGTAATGGAAAAATTATGGGTATGGGGAGTCTGGCCTACAAAAATTGGTTAAAATTAAGAGCCTTCAGTTTGCTTTCCATGATTAATGGAACTTCCCCTACATGCAACTCAGTCAACGTTTCCATCCCCCTCAGAGTCTATTGAGAGTCCCCCCCCCATCTTTTTTTTTAAGGTAAGGAAAATGGAATTTTAAGACTTTGCAACATTTCCCTAACTTACTGTGACCAGGTGAACAGCCTCTTTCCCCCCTTCAAATACAATCTCCCTCCCCTTCAAATCCAATCTCTCCCATGAGGCAGAGCTAGCAGCCAGGGGATTGCCTTCAGAGCTCCTTCTTGGGACAACAGGTAGATCTTTTTCAACCTAAATGATTTTCCTCCTTGTACCATCGTAGAAAGAGTGCTGTGTCCAGTTCTGGGCCCCTCAATTCAAGAAGGATGTTGAGGTGCTGGAACATGTCCAGAGAAGGGCAACAAAGCTGGTGAGGGGCCTGGAGCACAAACCCTATGAGGAGAGGCTGAGGGAGCTGGGCCTGTTTAGCCTGGAGAAGAGGAGGCTCAGGGGTGATCTTATTACTGTCTACAGCTACCTGAAGGGGCATTGTAGCCAGGTGGGGGGTGGCCTCTTCTCCCAGGTAACCAGCAATAGAACAAGGGGACACAGTCTCAAGTTGTGCCAGGGTAGGTATAGGCTGGATATTAGGAAGAAGTTCTTCACAGAGAGAGTGATTGGCATTGGAATGGGCTGCCCAGGGAGGTGGTGGAGGCACCGTCCCTGGGGGTCTTCAAGAAAAGCCTGGATGAGGCACTTAGTGCCATGGTCTAGTTGATTGGTTAGGGCTGAGTGCTAGGTTGGACTGGATGATCTTGGAGGTCTCTTCCAACCTGGTTGATTCTATGATTCTATGAGCAATGGCACAAAGCACAGCACAGAGCTGACCTGATTCTTAGAGCAGGTGGTGGCATCTCCATACCGTTGGGCCTGACAGATCGTGGGGATGCCCAAACCTCTGCAAGCAAAAGGAGGCTTCACAGAAGCAAGTTTCTACTGAGCCAGCTGAGCCCTAGCACTAGACAGAACATTAATGCCAACCTCACAGGACTTCAAGAGTTAAAGCTGTTGGAAGAAATATTTGTGCATGTGCTTTCATGCCAGTGGAAACATAAGAAAAAGCCTAAACTCTCCACACTGGCACAGCAGGTTCAGCTTTGATCTCTCAGGAGGTTCCTTTCCTTCATTAGGCTTTTCTTAAAATTCACTTTTATGAACCCTTTTAATTTCCCCCCTGCATTTCCCCCCCCATAAAAGCCCTTTTAGATTCATTGTAGCAAATGGGCAGGGTGGGGGAGGAGAATCTCATTTAATTGCCACTAAACGTTACCTGAAGCTGCTGGTCTTGGTAGAGGGATGCTGGAGCTGCTCACTGTGCGAGTCACAGGAACTGAAGGAGGGAAAGACCCCACTAAGGCAATCATAAACCATTAAAAGGAACACAGGGAGGAGAGAGGCACAGAGCCACAAAGCACCGACAAAGGTGAGGCAGTACAGGGAACAGCAGGGAGATCTCCAGCAGAACTTGGCTGGTCACTGCTGCAAAACAAGCAAAGCACTTAACAACCCGCATCACCCACGGCCTCCCCTCCGTTTCATCTCTGCTGGCGCTGGAGAGCTGATCAAAACCAAACCTCCCCCCACTTCAGGTGTCTGCTCTGCGAGTGCAGCTCGGTGACACAAGCCCTTCCTCGCTGGGGGCTGCAAGCCCTAAATACACTGACTGAAGGAGTTTAAAGGGGGGGGTCGACATCCCACTACCCAACTCCCAACACCAAGCTGACTCCAGCATTTGAGCAGGTGATTTATGGCTGCTGTTCCCACAAGGAGAAGCATGGGAGGAGAGGGGCACCTTTTGAAATGCCTTCCTCTGCTGATTGCTGCAGGGAGAGTGGGAACTCCGCATTTATTTCTGACCAACTCCTTGCAGAAGAAAAGAAACAATAAAACAGAAAAAAAAACCACAAACAAAAAAAGGGCAATTCATTTCTTTTAATTGAAAAATCAAAATAAAATATTTAAGTTAAAAGGTAAATAAAAACGAAACTAAAACATTAATAAATAAAATTAAATTTAAAATGCAATTTTAAAAAATAAAAGAAAAATAAAAGAAAATAATAAATTACATTAAAAAAAAATAAAAATAGATATAAAAATCTAAATGAAATGAAATTAAAAATAAAAAGATAAAGATAAAAGCAAAACAAAATAAAATGAAATAAGTTAAAAATTAAAAATAAATTCAAATAAAAATAGAAATACAAATTTAAATTAAATTAAAATAAAATAAGATAAAGATAAGATAAAAGCAAAACAAAATAAAATTAAATAAGATAAAAATTAAAAATAAATTCAAATAAAAATAGAAATACAAATTTAAATTAAAATAAAATAAGATAAAGATAAGATAAAAGTAAAACAAAATAAAATGAAATAAGTTAAAAATAAAAATTTAAATTAAAAATAGAAATAAAAATGTAAATGAAATTAAAGATAAGATAAAGATAAAAGCAGAACAATATAAAATACAATAAAAAATAAAATTAAATTAAAATAAAATTAGAAATAAAAATGTAAATGAAATTATAAACAAGATAAAAATAAGATAAAAGCAAAACAAAATAAAATGCAATTACAAATAAATTAATTTAAAATACAATAAAAATAGAAATAAAAATATAAATGAAATTAAAAATAACATAAAAGCAAAACAAAATAAAATAAAAATAAATTTAAATGTCATAAAAATAGAAATAAAAATTTAAATGAAATTAAAAATAAGATAAAAGCAAAACAAAATAAAAGTAATTAAAAATAAAAAATAAAATTAAAATAGAAATAAAAATTTAAATGAAATTAAAGATAAAATAAGATAAAAATAAGATAAAGGCAAAACAAAATAAAATAAAATAAAAAGAAATTAAAATGCCATAAAAATTGAAATAAAAAATTGAATGAAATGAAAAATATGATAAAAGCAAAACAAAATAAAATGCAATAAAATAAAAATGAAATTAAAGTACAATAAAAATATAAATAAAAATTAAATGAAATAAAAAAATAAGATAAAAGCAAAACAAAACTAAATATTTTTCAAAACCTTAAATTAACATAAAAATAGAAATTTAAAATAAATTAAATTAAAAATAACATTTTTCAAAAGCTAAATAGAAGTGCATGTATCATCTCCTCTGACCTCTAGGCAAACTACAAGTACCAGTGCTGTGCTTACTTCTCCAGAAGGAGTTCTGAGTCCTCCCCTGCAGCACACCACCTTACACAACAGCCTTTTACTAGCAAGGGCTGGCAAGCTATGGCCTGGGTTGCTGAATGCACTCCTCTCCTATTGTAGAGTCCACTGGGCTGTGCAATTCTATTCATATGCAGCAGCTTCATTTTAACAGCAGTTTGTGGCTTTACCCCCTCCACTCCTACTAAAACTTCTTATGACCAGCCAGTTACTTGGAGGAATTTAAACAATGAAACCATCAGGACAAACTGTAAGAGTATTCACCAGCTCATTGGTGGAGATGAACTTGTTCAAGTCCTTGGAAGATGATCCTGTTCTTAACGAGAAAACTCTGCCCAGATTCCTGCTTGTAGTGAACCCACATGGGTTGTGTCCTCTGACACGAGGTGGCCAGGAGGAGGTTGCTCTCTTCTCTCAGGTGGCCAGCACCAGAACGAGAGGACACAGCCTCAGGCTGTGCCAGGGGAAATTTAGGCTGGAGGTGAGGAGAAAGTTCTTCACTGAGAGAGTCATTGGACACTGGAATGGGCTGCCCGGGGAGGTGGTGGAGTCGCCGTCCCTGGAGCTGTTCAAGGCAGGATTGGACGTGGCACTTGGTGCCATGGTCTGGCCTTGAGCTCTGTGGTAAAGGGTTGGACTTGATGATCTGTGAGGTCTCTTCCAACCCTGATGATACTGTGATACTGTGAAGTCCTTGGAAGATGATCCTGTTCTTAACGAGGAAACTCTGCCCAGATTTCTGCTTGTAGTGAACCCCCATGGTGTGTCCTCTGACACGAGGTGACAATCCCCACTCCACTCCCTCAGAGAAAGAAAGAAGTTGCCATTTCTAGACAATTTCCAGGGGACAGATCCTGACCTCAGACAAAGGAGCATGAAATGTGAATCTGCACAAGGCAGGCAGTTCAGTCATTCCAGTCCTAAGCCTGGCGTAGCGGAGATGAGGCTCTGCCCTGCCTTTTCATTTCTGGTGTTCCCTTAATTCACTGTAACACGAACACAAGTGGATTTGAGAGGGCTCACTCAGCAACTGCAATCGCTCAGACTATTTCTTTAGTTCTGCAAGCACAGGTCTTCTGCTTTTGCTGCTACACCAACCCCAGGCTGCCCCCCAGCCCAAACGCATTTTCAATTACATTTAACAAAGCTAGGTGGATGGGCAGCGTGAAGTCAGATGAAGTTCAGTGCAGACAAATGCACTTAGGAAAGGATAATTTGAACTACACAGGAGAAAAAAAAAACAAACCACAACCCAGAATGCTTTTGCGAGATAATCATCTGCTGTGCACAGAGAGGTAGGGAACTGAAAAGACTGTAATGGGAAGAGATGGCAAGTCCTTCTTAGGGAAGCTGTTCACCCTAGCTCACAGTTATCTGACTGAGCTCACCCTAACTCTTGCAGCACTGCACTAACAGAAAAGCTCTGGCAGATCACAGAGAGACTGCCACGTAATCAGGAATGGTGTGGCCAGCAGGAGCAGGGAGGTCATTCTGCCCCTGTACTCTGCACTGGTTAGACCACACCTTGAGTCCTGTGTTCAGTTCTGGGCTCCCCAGTTTAGGAGGGACATTGAGATGCTTGAGCATGTCCAGAGAAGGGCAACGAGGCTGGGGAGAGGCCTTGAGCACAGCCCTACGAGGAGAGGCTGAGGGAGCTGGGATTGGTTAGCCTGGAGAAGAGGAGGCTCAGGGGAGACCTTATTGCTGTCTACAACTACCTGAGGGGAGGTTGTGGCCAGGAGGAGGTTGCTCTCTTCTCTCAGGTGGCCAGCACCAGAACAAGAGGACACAGCCTCAAGCTACACCAGGGGAGATTTAGGCTGGAGGTGAGGAGAAAGTTCTTCCCTGAGAGAGTCATTGGACACTGGAATGGGCTGCCCGGGGAGGTGGTGGAGTCGCCGTCCCTGGAGCTGTTCAAGGCAGGATTGGACGTGGCACTTGGTGCCATGGTCTGGCCTTGAGCTCTGTGGTAAAGGGTTGGACTTGATGATCTGTGAGGTCTCTTCCAATCCAATCCCAATCCTAATAACAATACTGTGATACTGTAAGTAAAGCCTGAATGGAGTTTGAGTCTGGTGGACTAAAGGAAAGCATGCATGAAAGAGCAGCTCTTTGTGTACTTGTGAGTCAGCCTCCCACCCAAAAAAAACCCTCATATTTTAGTCCAGATCTCCAGGAGTTATGAAGCCCTGTACACACACTGGTGAACAAGACCCACAATATGCTCACAGTCATTTTACAGCATAGGATTCTCTGTCCAACAGATGCCACAATGAGCCCTGCTGCACCTGCAGGGCCTTAGCACATCAGTTTTCCTTACACGACAGCATAGCCCTGAGACCCAAACTCTCTCTGTGCTGGGCAGACAAGCCTGGCTGGATTATTCCAGCCTACAAGCAGCACACTAAAAGCTAACCAGAGCCTCAAGCTCCCTATAATGCCATCAACACTTAGAGAATCATAGAATCAACCAAGTTGTAAGAGACCTCCAAGATCATCCAGTCCAACCTAGCATCCAGCCCTATCCAATCAACCAGACCATGGCACTAAGTGCCTCATCCAGTCTTTTCTTGAACACCTCCAAGGGATGGTGACTCCACCACCTCCCTGGGCAGCCCATTCCAATGCCAATCACTCTTTCTGGCAAGAACTTCCTCCTAACATCCTGTTTATAACTCCCCTGGCACAACTTGAGACTGTCTTCCCTTGTTCTGTGGCAGGCTGCCTGGGAGAAGAGACCAACCCCACCTGGCTACAGTCACTTGCTAGAGAAGTGACTACACACATAGTGTCTCTCAGCCAGCACTCCTGCTCCCCACTGTGACCAGCCTGCACCTTCACCCCAGAGAAGCGGCTACCCAAATTGCTCACAGCTACACAGGAGGGTGAAGGCAAGCAAGCCTGACGCCTTGCTTCTCATCCAGAGCTTTAAATACCAAGGTCTTCCCTTCCATACACCTCGAGAGGCCAAAGAGAGACAGCCCAGATGAGTGAACCGCAGCAATGTTTACTCAAGGCTTTGCTAGCCTTCCCTTTCTGCCTGCAAGCCATCACCCTACCAGGGAAAGGAAGGCTTGCAGAGCCGATGGAGCATCTCCCAGGCTGGACCGTGGGCAGGGAGCAGATTTGGTGAAGTGTGGGGCCACCTGATGGCAGACACGGGCAGCACCAGCACAGCAGCCCACAGGCTGCGCTGCTCTGCTCCATTCATCTTCCGTAATTGAATGCATGCCCTAGGGGGGTGTTCTGTGCAGGGGCGAGAGCGAGGGAGGGGGAACAGTATTTATATTTGTCTTCCCAGATTTAGTTTGTCTTTATCTCCAGCTATTTTGAATGTCATGGGGAGTTAATGAAGACATGTGGTGCATCTGCAATGCATGGAACAACTTCTCTCCTGTCTCAGCATATTAAATTCTTTCTTACTTACACGAGGAGTTCCAGGGAAAGAAAAGACAAAAAAGGGGAAGGGAGATAAAAGGAAAGCAGAAAGAGATAAGACAGAAGAAGAAAATAAAAAGAAAGAAGGGGGAAAAAACAGGAAAGTGCCATTTTGTTTGGTCAGGTGTTTGTTTTGTTTGGGTTTTTCATCTCTCACAGTTGCACCACACAGCATTTTCTAGCCCCTTCACCATCAATCCTCGAAGAACTGTCTGGGTTCATTTGGCAGGACATAGGAACAGCTCCTTAAACGTCCCATTTGGCCCACAGTCCACTCCTCACTACAAACACGAGTCTGAGTGAGGGCACACAGCAGAGATGCACCCTGAGTTGTAGCACCCTCAGTTGTAGCACCCTCCCCAGTGGCAAGCAGCACATCCCCAAACCCTGATCTACCAAACCTCCAGCCACCAGCTCTCCCTCCCTCCTTAAGCTAGGAAGAAGGTAAGCATGCAGCAGACCTCAGGGCTCCCACCATGGCCACACACTGCTCTGCAACTGGGTATTACTAGTTTCTCCTCCTCATGTATTGCAGGCAGGAAACTGAGGCAGACAGCAAACACAGGCTCAGATCTATAAAGGCTTTCTGGCATTCAACCTCTGTTTTAAGACAATTCCTGTCACAGATCTTGCCAGTCATTTCCAAGAGAAGAGAAAAGACAGCAGCAAAGTCCTTTCCTCAGGGTATCCCTTCCCCAGCTCTCCTCTCTCCCTTCTGGAGAGGCAAGAGTAGAGACTTTCCTTAGTCCTGGGGCTGTTCTTGTAGAAAATAAGATCTCCCCTTTCCTGGCATTTCCCATCCTCTCTCCCTCCCTGAGGCAAGATCTGGCACACCTTAGATGTTCTGGTTTGGCCTGAAGTTTTATTTAGACTGCTCCTTGCTTTGGGGATTCTCTGTTTATATCATTGAAGGGTGTTAATAAGGGCAGAATGGTTTCCAGATCCACACCAGCTGACTGGATTTCCTGAATCTACGCCATCTGTGAAAACAGAAATGTTCCCTTCTCCTTGTACACACAGATAAATGCATTAAGGCTAAACCTCCCAGGGCAGGAGTACAGGAGAGGTTTGGACTTCTGGCCAAATGAAACCCAGCAAGCTCTGGAACAAGGTACAGAAGTACCATTTTTCATGCAGAGGCTCAGCTGAAGACATGAAAGATCTCATCGCTCTGTGGAGCAGACAGAAGAGTTTGACATTTTAAAAGAGCACACTACGGAGTTTCTGGCACCTCTCACAGACACATCTGGCATCAGCCAACCTCAGAGACACAGGAGTAGGCAGATTCAGACCCTGGCTGGTATTGCAGCACTTGCACAGCCCTATCATTCAGCTCTTCCATTTCCAGGCAAGCTCCTCTGGAGTCACTCAGCAGCCACACACCACAGCACAGCACAGCACACCAATCCAGATGCTTCTCAATTATGCAGTGAGGCAGCACAGCAAGAGAAGTGCTTGGGAGAGGGACCCTTGGGGTCCAGTGCCCAAGTGTATGACAGGTTTGCTAACAGCCTGGGGCCTGTCAGCAGGAAGGGTTTATTTCTTGTAAGCCTGACATCAGTTTGATATCAAATTCCCAGTTTGGAATGATCCATGCCTGCCAAACTGGGAACTGAAAATCAGATGTCTCAGCCAAGATGTTGGTCTCTCTCCCTTGATGCTCAGCAGGTTCACACAAAACCCACGGCATTATCCAGGCATTGGGGGTGAGACACAGACCTGAATCAGTTTAATGCTCCCACTCCTTGCTTTCCCCATCTAACACAGCTAAATGTTGCCCAGACACTTAGGAAGGAAGTAACAGCCAGCAGTACAGCCCCCAGAATTCATTATTTGGGTATACCAGCACAAAAATCACAAGTGAAAACAGGCTAAACCATCAAAGAGCTGGGCTGGCTGAGGTGACGTCAGTAAGCAACTTGGAAATGCTCACCAAGAAGCAAGCTAAGGCTGAGAGAAGTTGAAGGAGTTTAGTCCTTTAGCCAGGGACTTGCAGCCAGAACTGGTATGTCTACTGGGTTACCCCAAGAGGGATAATTTTGTTAACCCAAACTGCATCAGCTCAGTGAATCCCATAAGCTCTGCAAGGAAGGGGAGGGGTAGACTTAACAGACAAGGGCAAGGGCAGACAGACAACTTACCGTCTTCCATCAGGAATGTAGTGTCCCTCAGGCTCAGCCATAGCATGTCCCTTCCTTCACTCCAAGATATTCCTACGATAACACTAGTCCCATCTCAAGAAGGGATGAAGTCACAGCAGCTAAACTGAAATAGCAGTGAGCAGACAACCTACAAGACCACAGGAGTGCTCCAGACCATGGGGACTCCCAAGTAACAACAGAATGTATCCCCACCTTCTGCAGCCCAGCTACAGAACCAGGATGCTTCTCTCCTTTCCCATGCCAACAGTCCTCATGTCTTAAGCCTGGTTTGAGGATGGATCTGGCCTTCACTGACTAGTTCAAAGTCACCTTGCATGTGAGGAAGCATCTAAGAGAGTGACAGTGAACATACCACCTGCTCCATGGACAAGCAGCAACTCTGACCACTGAGTCAGACCACAACACATCTGCCTAAAACTTTTAGCTCCCAGACTGGCTTGACAGCACAGTCCACTTAATATCACAGCGGAAATGAGGATAACATTGTCCTTTGGAAGCTTCCCCCTTGCACCAGCTCACTGAAACCCAAACACCCGCTGATTGTTTTCTGTCATGTGAGTAAAACTGCTTCCTACAACAGACAGCTTGTACAGCTACAATACCACAAAGGACACAGCACACCAGCAGTACTAGTCAGTCCAGGTGTCTCAGTTACAACACTAAGCTATCCACACCCCAAACTGTCCTGACAAGAAAGCATCTTGAACACAGCATCTGCAGCAATCACCAAACTATCTGCAAGGCTGAAGGAACCGTGCAGCAGTGCTGTGTTTGGCAGAGATGCTGGTGACCACCTGGACAACAAAAGGACATGAGAGCTGACCCTTAGCTTGGCTTCCAAGTGAAGAGCACCCATGTCTGACTGCAACAAATCCAGGCACCAGCTTGGTGTTCCTGAAGAGTTCTGCTTCATGCTAGCATGAACGCTGCAATACAGATCGTCAAGATCTTCAATCCCTGCCGTGTACAGAACTGCAGCTTGAACCCTAAAATAGAACCATACTGCTCACATTATGCCAACGCCTTGTTTAGCACATGACAACTATTTACTTCAATTAAAAGAAGCAATTTGCCACACATTATTCTTAAAGTCACCAAGCTCCAGAAGAGCAGCCCTACAAACGCTGGCCAGAAGCCAAAAGCACTCCATTATAAACAATCTTACTGTAATACAGAGCTCTACTAATGCATATACATGAAGTTTCATAACTTAAACCCATACTTTGTAGCTTTCATCCCATCAGATTAGAGAGAATTCACAGATACAGTTATTTCAGATTCCAATACAATACATGAAGTTCATTATAGCTTTATGTTTTACCTTCATCACAGCTTTATATTTTACCTTCATCACAGCTTTATATTTTACCTTCACCATAGCTTTACCTTCTACCTTCATTACAGATTTATATTTCACCTTAACAGAAGATCTGACCATCCACTTTGAGAACAAGAGCTCTGAAATCCATGACATGCCACAAGCCATTAGCTTTTTGATCATTCAGCTCAGTTTTCTGCTTTACATTTTGTGTTCATTGGAAAAGGCCTTGGAAGGTCATAAATAATGAACTACATTCTATAGCAATGGAGCATTTAACCCCCAAATCAGCTCTCAAACAATAGCCAAGAACAAATATTCCTATTTTCAACTTCTTTATACTTTAGCCAGCCTCTCTAAAGTGACTTTATATGGTTCATGGTTTAATTGAAGTTTGAAAACTATTCCCTTCTGGGTTTTTTATTTGTTGAGTTTGTGTTTTCTTTTAAACTACCAAATTTACTGCATATGTTTGAAGCTTCCTTACCCCATTGTTATTTTTACACTCAAAAGTTTATTATGTATAGCAATATCTTAACTTAATCTCTGCCTCAGTTTCCCTAATCACTCAGGTGATCACATACTAATTGCTGTGATGGCAGAACCAACAATCGCTGCCCTGGGATGAAAGCATTTCATTGTTTCACACCACAGATTTCTTCTCTAAAGTAATTAAAAGCATGAAAGACAGGAATGAGCCTCATTAGCTCCCACAAGCACAGGCATCCTCCAGCTCTTCCATGAATCCTCCCAAGGAGTAACAACTCACTGTGTGCACACAGGGGCATGTAGAACAGCGAAGCTCCCTGCTCAGCCCTTCACGGGCTGCGGAGCTCAGCAAGCTCACTGATCTGCGGAGGTGTCTGACGTGCAGCACCAAGCACAACAGGAATTACTTTTGTAGATGACAGCCTAGCAAAAATCCTGTACAAATGGGAGAGATTAGGGGAGAAAGGCAGCGGAGAGCACTACACAGAGCTATCAGCTCTAGCTGCTCTGCCTTTCCCTTAAAGCCCATTGACAGTCTCTCGGAATGAAGTAAGCCATTTGCTGGATCTCCCTTATCTTATTGTACATCAATTTGCTGAAACATTCATGGGATCACCACGCATTTCATTTACCCTTAAGGCCAACCCCTCTGCTTATTAAATTAAGAAGATGAATGAGAGATTTGCTCTCTTGCTAGCAGCCCAGGGGATTCATTAGTCAAGTAAATGATTGCACTTGCCTCAAGTTATGCTACTGCAATGTTTGTAATGTGTCTTCTGATCTCAGCTCCCCATGCACGTTTTGGAAACAAGGTTGGCTTTCAGACAGGTCACATTCAATTTCAGTCATCTGACTTCAAATAAAGGCCCCAGATTCACTATCCTATTTCTTGGGGTTTTTTGTTTTGTTTCATTTTGTTTGGTTTGGTTTTTTTTTTTCTACTCAGCCCTCCAAACATTCCACTGAAGAGACAGGCAAGGGGAATCGAGCTACATGTAAGCTACCAGCATCCACCCCATTTATGTCTCTCTCAGTATTAAAGAGGTAACTGCTTGATAAAGTACAGGCTTGGGTATACAGTGACACACTGCAGTGACACAACAGTGCTGGGCAGAAGACAGCATTTCCACCCCACCAAATTAGCTCGTTAATTAAACATGCAAATAGCTGTTAAAAAGTTCCCTTTTGCCTTCTGGAAAGGAGGTGGCTCTAGGTAACTGCATCCAGAAGATGCCAGTATTTCTGCATGCATTATTAGGAAAGCAGGAAAAGTCCATGCAGAAAAGAGTTTAAAATGTCACATCCCACCTAGACTGCAACGAAGCGTAGATGGGAAGTAGGCTGAACACAACTGAACTCTAAGGAATAGCTGTCCCCAGGTTTTCAGGACTGTTCCACAAAAAGCAGCATCTGGTTGAACAAGCTCCACCAACACGGTTGGGTTAGCACTTCAGCAGCACAGTAGGAGTGTAGCAGAGATGCCCTCTGGAGAGCTATGAGAAGATAACCAAATGGAAGATTGCACATCTTGAAGTCACTTCCAGCTTGTGCTGTCTTGTGTGTGAACTACTGGAAACACAGCCTAGCACCTTTAACACAGGGGATGTGTTACAGCAGAAGGCACAGCTTCTGGAAGATGGACTTGCAATGAAGCATGTTCCATTTGTTAGGAATGAAAATAGCAGGAGCCACAACGACTGTCACCCGATACAACTAGAGATGCCCAGGTGGACTGCGCAGTCTGCTACAAAGCTGCACAGGAGAGTCTGAAACATCAGGCATTAGGAAAACTGCCCAGTTCAGGTTTCCCAACAGATCTGTAACCAACCAGAAATGAAAGATTTCGGTGCTGCTCTCTGCCCAGCAACACAGCAGGCAAACACTCAGAAGTGCTCACTCCCATGAAACGCATCACAGCTGCAGGAGGAAAGGGATGCTCGCAGCAGCCTGGGAAACGAGGAGAGTGTGAGCACTACACACCAGAGGTACAAATGAGAGTGCAAAAGGGACTGGTAACAGCAGTGAAAAAGGAATTAGGATGTCTGAGCTAACTACATAAGTGCCTTTCTCCTTGCCATTGCCCATGAATAAACTGCTTATCTACCTCACAGCTTTACCGGAACTTTCTCACCTGACCTTCATCCAGTAATTTCCATCCTGTCTATAAATAGAGCAACATGACAATTCTGCTGCATCTGCAGAGAGTAAAGGATTTAGCCAGGACTGATTTCACACAAAGTACATGCCCAGGGTTCACACAAGACAAATATTGAAAACGCAAGGCACATTTGAACAGTACAGGACAATGAAAAAGGAGGTTCTACCTTACCACTAATTTCACAGGAGCTTTTGGCCATTGTGCAGCCAGTTATCAGCTGCCACATAGGTGAAACCACATAATTAAGTCCACTCAAGAGTAAAACTACATTTGCTTAAAGCAGTATCAAGCCAAAGTCCACAACAAGGTGCCACTGGAGGGAAGAGCAGGAAACAAGGCTGATAAATACAAGTCCTCCCAAACAGCATGATTAGGATAAAGAATAACCACGGAGTAGCCTGTTGCACAGCAGATCATTTTAGAGTGGCCACATTTACCTGCAAAACTAGGAAAAGAAAGAGTTACTGAAAGGGTAGTAAGGCAGTGAAACAGGCTGGCCAGGGAGGTCTTGGAGTCACTAATCCTGGAGGTGTTCAAAAAACATGAAACTTTGAGACACGGTTTAGTGGCCATGGTAGTGTCAGGTTGATGCTTAGACTTCATCTTAGATGTCTCTTCCAACTGTAATGGTTCCAAGATTCTATAAAACTCACTTTCCCCTTACCAACACCTGCCTGTTTCAGAAGAAGTAATAAATTCTATGCCTCTACTTCTTTTGGTCAGATTAGCTGCTAAAAGCTCAAACAAGAGCATCCAGAAAAGGGCCCTTAGTCCCAAAGAGATGGATCTGCATGACACAAGGCAAAAGATAGCAACCACCCAACCTGTATGAGATTGGGATATCATTTCTTGCCCAAAACAGGTGGGAGTAAATTATACTATCACAGATCAGGAATCTGGTGCCAAATACACTTCCTGTTGAAGTTTTGAGTATTGCTGATATCTAAAAGACTGAACACAACACTGCTGTCAGCAACAGCAATCAGAGCTGATAAGAGATTTTGGCACAGGAACTGTAAACCCAGGCAGGCTCCAGCTCTGAGCAGACCCCCTTAGCCGGTTTATGTAGTTACTTTTACATGCATTTGAACCTATTCAGAGGACTTTTAGCCTTACCACACACCAGACAGCTCAGGGTCAGCACACATCCAGCCAGCCCCAAGGCACCTCGGTAGGTTAGGACACACCGAAGTTTAGTTTGGGGGGTGCAATGCACTCCACAGGGTGCCAGAGCTGCAGGTTTGCGGCATTCACTAGAGGAGTTACACACTGGACTCCCTTTGCTCCGAAGGAAACCTTGCAAACATTGCACCGACCCCCGGACAAGGGCTCCGGGGCTGCTCCCAGCCTGGAGCACGCAGGGAGCAGGAGCGCTCAGCCCTGCTCACAGCCTCCCCTTTAGAGCCTTTCCCTGCGCCTTCCCCACGCACAACAGACAAACTTGAGCAGCTGTCGCCATCTAGTGGGAGTCGGACACAGGGACCGTCCCCCTGCCCGAGGCGGCCCTCGGCTGCGGTCAGCAGAGGCGCTGAGCCCCGAGGCTCTCGACCCCCAGAAGCGCAAGCAGGAGCCCCCGAGCCTCATCTGCGGGTCACAGCGCCCGGAGCCCCGGCCGCAACAATGCACCCTGCCCGTGCAGGGGAAGGCAGCAGCGCCTGGGAGCCCGAGCTCGGTGCAGGGGCACAGCGAGCAGCGGAGAGCGCACGCAGGGGCAGGCAGCAGCCGCTCAGACAGCCTCTCCAGCATCGCCCCCCCACCTCCCCGGTGCAGGGCACTGAAGGCTGTGCCCACACTCTGTGCCTTGAAAAGCAAACCTCCTACTTTCCCTGGGTGATGAAACTGTGGAGATACGGGGTTCAGTCCGGCCAGGACTGCACTGGGATGGTGACAAGAAGATGATAGAGAAGTAATTTTCTGCAGGCACTGAGTAGGGCTGTTGGGTGCTCCTCTTTACTGTTTCAGGATGAAGTACTAGACGGCACTTCAAGACGTGGTTCAGTGGTCAGGGTAGTATTGAGCAGACACTTACTGATCTCAGAGGTCTTTCCCAGCTTTAATGATTCTATGATTTTATGTGTTACCAAACTGACACCTTGAGGAGGTGTAAGAGGAAACACTGTTACCTTACAGGAAGCCGTTGTGCTGCTTCTAAAACGTGAGACAACACAGGATCCCCAAGACAGGCTTTGATATCAGAAGTAGACAGGTTGGAGCTAGGTGGGTGTTGGTCTCTACTCCTTAGTAACAAGTGAGAGAACAAAAGGAAACTGCAGCAGGGGAGGTTTAAGTTGGATATCAGAATCGACTTCTTCACTGAAAAGGTTCTCAAACATTGAAACAGGTTCCCCAGAGAAACGTTTGAATCCTCAAGCCTGTAAGTGTTTAAAAGAGGCAGAGATGCAGTGCTGAGAGACATGGTTTAGCACCAGACTTGGCAGAGTTAGAGAATGATTGGATTCGAGGTCTTAAAGGTCTTTTCCCAACAAAACAACTCAGTGATTCTGTCATGAAAGCAATCTAAACTACATGGGTCACTCCAGAATGTCTGGTTGTCATGGATAAAGGGAGTGACAGAAAGTTTTCTATGTGGAAACATAGGCAGGTGCCATGAGAAAAACTGATGTAATTAAAGAGAGATTGCTCTTGGTAATCTGAGAGCTACACAGGCACTGACAGCAGAGGGAAAGTCAAAGATAAAAGATGAATGTGTGAGAATTATGACAGCATAAATATGTTACTTCTGCTACAAAAGCACTTACATGTTGTTTCAGACAACAGCCTCAGCCTGTATTTCGTACAGAGTACATCAGCAAGTGCTCTGCTGAGTGCCTCCTCCCGAAATCTGTGCAGCATGGCTTATTCAGAACTGCTTTTGAGATTAGTTCCTTATCCCCAGAACAAGGAAGGGATTCGTTCCAGGAACAGAGCATTAGCTGCAAGTCACAAAATTCAGTAGCTAATATCATGAGGAATCAAAGTACTTTAACAGGGTTGATGTTAGTAATTTTAAGGTGTCTTCTGAAGGCAGACATAAAAGGAACTACAAGGATTTAGACTGAACTCTTCTCTGCAGCTAGTGGAAAATTCCAAGCAATCTTCCATTATGTTCAGTTTAGTATCTGCAACACAAAGCTCTGAACGTGGCAGTCGTCACCTGGCCTGGAGTGCCAAATCAGACAATCCTATCTCTTACTGGGACTCAGGGGAGAGACATTCAGGGACTTATCTAAGGAGGAAAAACCTGGAAATTGTCAGGCTGCTCTGCCATGACCCAGCAGTGGTTTGCAGAGATCTAACAGTGGTTTGCATACGTCTCCTGGGACACTGACACTGGCTGGCAGGGGTGGGTTTGCCACAGGCATCTGTGCAGCCTTGTGGGGTAAGATTGCTCTCTTGCCTTGGTGCCATCTCTGTAACAGAGCTTTGGAAGCCATGGCAGCACTGCCACCACATCTGATGTCTCAAGAGTGGCCCTGATCTTGCTAGGTGTGATGTTAGCCTCAGGTTTGTGTCGTGGTGGCCTGAAAAGGCAAATGGACAACCTTGATGCAAGGCCACTGCAGACAGTGAAGTGATTGGAAGGGCTGTGTTGCTTCAGGTGGTTACTCTGCTGCATTTGCACGTGTCAGGACCAAAGCTGTTTTGTGGGATAAACACCCAAAGCTGCCAGTCTCTTGCCTAGGGCTGCATCTTACCTTGCATGCCCTGCTAAAAGGTGAGTAATAACTGAACCTACCTCTGCATTGTTAGCCAGGCAGCAATCTTGTGCTAGCAGTAAGAGAGTGAGAACAGCTCTGGGACACAGACATGCCCTTCTTGATTACTTCAGAAAGGAAAAGCAACTAGACTTGATGTACACAGCGTGCAGTAACAGCAGCTGCATGCTTCTCCCTAATTCAGGCTGCCCTGGGAGCCTGGGGTGAGTTGTCATCAGGTCACACACACCTTTAGCCCTGCTGCTGTCAGAGCCTTGCAGTATGGTGTGTGCTGGTTAATGAGTATGCCCAGTGAAGAGGAGGTGTTCAAATCACCATCTTGCCTGAGGACTCAATTTTTGGAGGCTGATGTTATGCCACCTTACACCTTTAAATCAACCTTGGAGTTCCCTCTCCTTACAACTCCTGATGTGCCCTCAAGCTTTCTGCTGTGTTTATGTAGGCAAGTTGTACGGTCAAAGAGGTTGATCACACTGCTGTAATTAAGATGATGCCAATCTAGATTAAATGACTTTACTCATTTGCGTGCCTGTTGCAATCATCATCTTTGCTCTAATAGTGTTTACTTCTGATGCTGATGGAAAATCTCTGCTGCAGCTGAGCCATCCTGGAAGGAGTGGGAGATTCCAATCACACTGAAGAGGCGGTGGTGGTGGGTTTGCCATGTGCCACCTGCCCCACACCAGAACATCTGCACACAGCAAAAAGCAGGAGGACAGAACGCATTGAGGTTCAGGCAGCACTTGAAGGCTGCAGAAAAACATGAGGCACTGAATCCTTTCTCTGCTTCCCAAAGGTGATGCAGAGTTGCATATCCATGGGGACCCAAAGTAGGTCTCCGCAAAAAAGCTGCTCTGTTTCTCACAGACAAATTTGTGATTGCTGTTTGTGCTGCACACAGCAAGGTGTGGCTCTTGTGGGTGCAAAGTCCAGAGCAAAGCAGCATCACCACAAGCAGGAAAGGGATAAAACATCTCTCTGACCTTTTGCTCCTGAGGACAAATGCACCATTGCTGAATCTGAACACCAATAGCTAAAGCACTTTCTGATGCTGAACTGGGCTGAGCGAGTGCTGAAGGGGAACTAAGTCCATTTGAGTCACAGAATAGTAGGCATGAGAAGGGACCTCTGGAGATCACCAAGTCCAACCTCACCTGCCAAGGCAGATTCACCTAAAGGAGTTCACAAGGGAACACATCCAGGCAGGTTTTGAATGGCTCCAGAAGTGGAGACTCCACCACCTCTCTGGGCAGCCTGTTCCAGTGTTCTGTCACTCTTAAAGTTCCTCCTCCTGTTTAGATGGAATTTCTTATGTTCCAGTTTGTGCCCATTACCCCTTGCCCTGTCACTGGGCACCACTGAAAAAGCCTGGCCCCATCCCCGACACCCATCCTTGAGGTACTTATAAGCATTTATCAGATCCTCTCACAGTATTCTCTTTTCCAGACTAAAAATCCTCAACTCCCTCGGCCTTTCCTCATAAGAGAGAAGTTCCAGTCCCCTAATCATCTTTGTACCACTCTTCTGTACCCTCTCCAGCACATCCCTGTCCTTCTTGATCCAGAGAGCCCAGAGCTGAACATGCTATTCCAGATGTGGCCTCACCAGGACAGAGTAGAAGGTAACAAGAACCTTCCTCAACACATTTGCCATGCTCGAGTCACCTGAACCGAGGTCAGGTTTAATGAGGCCAGAAAGGAAGTGACTTGCAACGTTCAGAGGACTGAAATCCTAATGCATGAGGGATGCTGTTACATCCTACATCATGCCTCTACCTGCTTTGAAATGAGTATTTGGGAGAGATGCTGGACACAGCACGTGCAGAGCTTTGCAATTTCTGGCTCAAACATACTCCAGCAAGACAACAAAAGGAATATTTGCTAGCAAAACCACAGCTACCTCCTTGGTTTGTGTCCCAGAGTAACTCCCAATTTCCTCCTTTTCCCTCCCCTCCCCCATGGGTTTGAATGGGGAGCACAAGGCATGAACACTGCTTTCTGCCCGCCCTGCAGGCTGGAAGGGGGAAGAGCAGGAGGAACCTCTCTGCATGTGTGCTGACCCATGTGGAAGCCCGCACTGGAATCAGGCTGGTAGCTGGCTGGGTTTTTGCAATGGACACATTGCCTAGAAAACAGTAGAGCAAGGGAGAAGGCGAGAGGGCTCCCACCTTGGAAGAGCTGCCACCTGGACAGAGCTCCTGGCGTAACAGAATTCCCATTTTGGACCATCCTTGCTTCTGGACAGCTCCTACCTTTTCACATGGCTCTCTGTTTTACCCCATCCCTGCTTTTGGACAGGTC
The DNA here is from genome assembly GCF_015220805.1 of Pogoniulus pusillus. NCBI lineage: Eukaryota > Metazoa > Chordata > Aves > Piciformes > Lybiidae > Pogoniulus > Pogoniulus pusillus. The sequence goes on along the minus strand of NC_087298.1, from coordinate 4,115,563 downwards.
TCCCCACTTTTGCACCATTCTGTGCAAACTTGCAGGCTTGGCAAGCCCTAAGGCCCTTTGAGAAAGCTGCCGGCAGCACCCAGACCAGCTACCCTCGGACCACATCAGCAGCCAACTTGCTGGCTGCCCTCCAGTCTGAGGAGACCCTAGCAGTTTGGCTCCCCCGTGCTGCTGCTGAGGCAGTGTTGCTTCCATGAATCCCTGTCTTGTGGCAGCCGTGTCTCAGGACATTGCTGACTTTGGCAGCCTTGCCACTCACCTTGGATATTGCTTGCAGCATCAGGAGGCAGCTGAGAGCAGAGAAATCCAGCAAGGGATCACTGCCGAATACCTATCTCAGCTCTGTGAGTAAAGCCTGCTGTTCCCTTAACTCTCTGCTCAGCCTGATTGATAGTGGGGGATAGCTGTGTTTATAGCTTAGCCCTTTCCATTTTCTGACTTCCTAAATCTCTCAATGTATCCATAACATCCTTTTGAAGAATTGCTGATTGAACTAGAATCTGTAAATAGTTTTGTATATAGTTTGGGGGCAGCATAAAAGAATGCTATATTTATAATTCCTGACTTAGCTTCCCATGAGGACAGACTGGAAGAGTTGGGGCTGTGTAGGCTGGAGAGGAGGCTCCCAGGTGACCTTCTTGTGGCCCTCCAGTATCTGAAGGGAGCCTACAAAAAAGATGGGGAGGGACTTTTTAGGCTCTCAGGGAGTGATAAGACTAGAGGGAATGGAGCAAAGCTGGAGGTGGCGAGATTCAGGCTGGACATGAGAAGGAAGTTCTTCAAATGAGAGTGGTGAGAGGCTGGAATGGGTTGCCCAGGGAGGTGGTTGAGGCCCCATCTCTGGAGGTGTTTAAGGCCAGGCTGGATGAGGCTCTGGCCAACCCAATCTAGTGTAGGGTGTCCCTGCCTGTGCAGCAGGGTTGAGATTAGATGATCCCTGTGGCCCTTCCCAACCCCGAGTGATGCTATCAATTCCCTGCCTCTGCAACTGTTGATCCCTTTCAGTTGCAATTGTCTTTTTGCAGCTTGCAAGAGTAACTGAAAGCTTCTTTTGGAATAATATCTACACTGATAGCTCCTGTCACAGAAAGAACAGCCACAACTGCCTTTGAAATGAACACTGCTGCTTAAACTGAGCCTTGTGTTTCATGTGGTGTATCTGAGAGAAGTGTCCCTGTGGTAGACATGTCTCTGCTCCCAGACCTGTAAACATCCCATGCATGTACACAGCATATCACTGATAGTTGACACAGCTACAGAAGCAAAATGTTTGCCTGGAGGGCTTTTTTCCTGGGCTGAGAGTTGAGTTGCTGCTGAATATTGCTCTTATAGTTATCAAGGCAAGGGTAGGACTGAGAGCTGCACTGATCTTGGCGATTTTGAGAGCTCTTCTTGCCCAGTCACACCCACAAAGCTGTACTGGTACTGCACAAGTGTCTGTTAAGACAGACAAATGATGGACTCATCTTATACAGATAAAGAAAGCAAAGGAAAAAGGCTTCACTTTGTATTTTGCTTTCCTTTCAGATACCAAAACTGGCAGGCTCCCATCTCCTGAGCAGTGTTATTACAAGGAGAGGGATTTGTTCATGTCTAAGGGTTAGCCCAGAGAAAAACAGCTTTGAGCAGCAGAGATCCTTCTCTAGCTTTAGCACACAGTGGCCATAGCTTAAAGCTTATGTTAAAGCCCCACAATTAAAGTCCATTATTATCTCCAGAGGATTTGAATTATAAATGTATAGATACAATTAACTGAGATCAGAGCTCTCAGTCTAGGATCAGCAGGGCAGGTACATTTTTACCCAGGCATAAGATCCATGGCTGAGAATTGTGTGACACGTGGCTGCAGTGGGTGACTTTGGTGACCTCCCACCTCCTGAGCCCTGCACTCAAACAATGATGGATTAGGAATGAAAATACACTTGTACCACTGCTTGGTTTTACAGCAGAGCAGTCTGGGTTTAGTCTGCCACGGGCAGTAGCACAGTTTAGTTCTTCTAGCAAAGGACACATTAGGGGCAAGTGTGGCACAAAGGGGAATGGGCTCTGCAGCTCCTCAAGGTTTGCAGTGGGAGAGGACTGGGTGCCAGCTCATCACTAGCACTGACACATACTTAGAACCACAGAAGGGTTTAGGTTGGAAGGGACCTCAAAGCTCATCCAGTTCCAACCCCCTGTCATAGGCAGGGACACCTCCCACTAGAACAGGTTGCTCAAGGCCTCATCCAACCTGGCCTTGAACACCTCCAGGGAGAGAGCATCCACAACCTCTCTGGGCAACCTGTACCAGTGTCTCACCACCCTCACTGGAAAGAACTTCTTCCTAACATCTAGTTTAAATCTCCTCTGCCATTTCAAACCCATTCCTCCTCATCCTGTCACTACAAGACCTTGTCAATAGCCTCTCTACAGTCCTCCTGTAGCCCCCTTCAGATACTGGAAGGTCACTCCAAGGTCCCCTCGAAGCCTTCTCTTCTCCAAGCTGCAGAGCCCCAACTCTCATAGCCTGTCCTCAAAGCAGAGCTGCTGCAGCCCTCTGTGCATCCTGGTGGCCTCCTCTGGACTCACTCCACCAGTTCAATGTACCATCTCCTGTGTTCACAAGCTCAGCAACACACACGAATATAAAAGGAGCAGATGAGCACTGCAGCCTTGGTGAGGACAGGTTGGAGTGCTGCACTAGACAACTCATGATCCTTCTCTATCCATCTTTCTCCCCCCTAAAGTTTGCCTAAAGGGACACCTCGAGCAACCTGGTCTAGTGGCAGATGTCCCTGTCCACGGCAAGGTGGCTGGAACAGGATGATCTTTAAGGCCCCTTCCAACCCGAATCATTCTGTTATTCGTACAGGTGCACTGGTACTTGCCTATCTGCTTCCAGTTGCTTCTGGAGATCCCTTTCCATAGCCCCTTTGCCGTGGGACTCACAGTACTGTGCAGCGGCCAGAAGATGGCAAGCTTTGAATTCACATCGCTCTGTGCTCCTCCGCTCGCTCCCCGCAAGCGCAGCCTTTGAGGACCGCTGAGGCTACAGAGTCCTGTTTGTTCATGGGCTGAATGCTTGCGCCCAAGAGCGTGTGAGAAGCGGAGGGAGAAGAGCCCATGACCGATTAGCAGTGGCAGTGAGAGGCAGCAGTGTGCTGGTGCTGACAGTCACAGGTAACAGGCCCCGCAGCTTCTCATGCTCCAGGACAAGGCATCAGGAGACAGAGAGGGACTTAAGCTGCAGCATTTTCCCAAGCTCTCTGAATTCAATGACTTGGCCACAGCATGCTGCAGTAAGAGATGAATCTAATCTGCTACTACCAAAGCCAAAGAAACTGAGATGGTTTTGAGAAAACCACGTTCTCCCTCTGCACACTGGCATGCAGGCTTTTACCTCCCTCCATCCCACGCTGTGCACTGGACACGGGGTTCAGCCACAGACACAGCCTTGCAGGGTGACACCACAAGCTTTGATTCTGAGCACAAACATCACTGGAGCAGGAGTCCAGGTAGTGTGCAGCTGGGTGCACAACCTAAGGACTCCACTTTGGTTTATAGAAGATCTACTTCTAGTTGCTCTCCAGTGACACTGGGGCTCTGGCAAGGGAGGCCAGTAGCTGTACCAGTGACCTTTCAGGCTCTTTCCTTTGGCCAGGGCAGCCTCCCCTCCTGCTCTTTGCTTATTTAGGCTGTAGCACTCTTTGGTATGATGTGCTTGCATGTCACAATGTCTGACATTCTAGTTCTGTTTCAAGGTTCTGAATGTCACTGGCAGGTATGAGGAGCCTGGGATGGCAGAAGTGATTCAGAACCACATCACCTTATGGATGAATCCCTCCTCTAGAACAATGGCATGTGCTACTCAGGAGGAAACCTTCAGTGTGGTTTCTCAGGCTTTCCTGACATTGCAACACTGAAGGCAACAGAGATGAAAGAAGCTTAAATTCAGACTACATAAAGCCAAAGCAAAGTCCAAGTAAGCAAACACGAGAGGCAATAACAGCAGGATGGCAATTACTGCTTGGGTCAGATGCTAACTGTTAATTTAGGACCAGCTTAAGATGGAGCTTGGCACTTCCTCTGTTGCTCTTTCTTAGTGAAAGCAGCTTTCAAGGTTAACAAAAATCAAACAAGTATGGCAGCATCCCTCCTCTGCTGACACTGCAGCAGTGAGAGTTTTCCTGTACCTCCCAGAGTGAGTGTAGGTGGTGATGGTGGTTCAAGGATTTTATAGATCCAAACCATTTTTCAGGCTGCTGATAAGAAACACATGGAGCATAGCTCAGCTTACCTCAGATATATCCTCAAGAAAAGCACCATGCCAAGATTTGCTTTTACACATCCTGCTCCCTACATCATCCAAAAGGAGGGATAAATTTCTATTTCCCTCTTTCTTGTGCCTCTAACCCACTGCAAGTGCCAGTGACATCAGTGAACCCAGAAGTGGAGCTGGAGACACCCAAACCCATTATTACAGCCTTTATGTGAGCTTGGGGGTCCATAACTGCATGTAATACATGGATCATAAAACATACAACTTGGTCTGTTTGTTCTTCATCCTCTTTTCAGAGCCCTTCCTACTGCCACAGGATTTATTCTCTTTAGATCTTCATTCTTCCCCCAAAACTCTTCCCTTCACCCTATGAAATCTCTCCTGCTGGTGAATGTATTTAAACATACTGCTTGAAATGATAAGCAGGCAGCCCACAAGAAATAGCTGCTAACAGGCAGGGAATTACCCCTCCCATTGCCAAGAAGGAACCACTTAATACCAGTCTGGGATGCCTTTGCAGAGTGGGGTGACAACAGACCTGCTCTGACAATCCCAGCCTGACAGCACTGCTACTCATGGCAGTATTGAACTGGCTTCTGTTAATTGTACCAAACCCAGCAGTAACAGACAATAGCTTCTCCTATTCAAGAGCTCTCCTTTGTGGGGAAATATCTCCCGCTTTTCAGGGCATAAATGAGACACTTAGAAGCAGCTCTGGCAACCCTCCAGCAGCTCACAGATTCCTGTGCCTGGAGGCCTTTGTACTCCTGTCTCCTACCACTACACAGAAGTGTGTGAACCACAAGGAAGGGCATCACTGAGGGTGCTCTCACTCTACCATAGGTTCTCTGCTGCTGTATGTTACCAGCAGTAGGAGGCAGAAAGCAATATCTCGTCTCCTGGCCAGATGATAGTCACTGACTTGCTTTCCACTTTCAGAATCACAGAGTATATCATAGTATCATCAGGGTTGGAAGAGACCTCACAGATCATCAAGTCCAACCCTTTACCACAGAGCTCAAGGCTAGACCATGGCACCAAGTCATCCAGTCAAACCTCAACCCAGCATTTAAAGACCAACACTAAACCATGTCCCTAAGCACCAGGTCCACGTGGCTCTTGAACACCTCCAGGAACGATGACTCAACTTAGTGCCATGGTCTAGTTGATTGGATAGGGCTGGGTGCTAGGTTGGACTAGATGATCCTGGAGGTCTCATCCAACCTGATTGGTTCTATCATTCCACCACTGCCCTGGGCAGACCATTCCAAAGTTTGACAACCCTCTCAGTGAAGAAATATTTCTAGCTTGAACCACCTCTGGTGCAGCTTGTAACCATTTCTTCTAGTCCTGTCACTTGTCATCAAAGAGAAAATGCTGAGCCCTCCTCACTCCAATCTCCCTTCAGGTAGTTGTAAGAGAGTTCCCTTATCTAGCTAGCCTCCAGAAGATGGAATTAGTGCAAACTAGAGAGTTGAAGCCTAAGTACTGCAAAATCTAGTGGACAGCCTTTTAAGTGCTCTACAATAAGCCTTGCTTAGGTAGAAGAGACACAACCCCAGGCTTCCCATCCCACAGCCTTGTTGCCTTCACTTTCACTTGCTGCTGAGCTATTGGAAAAAAGAAGGGAAGATGCCATGCTGGAGCCTCCCCCAGCCATGCTGGCACAAATTAACAGCAGCCTGGGGGCCACTCAAACATGGGGCTTGCAAATCACTGTTGGACAACTAGAATGTGAGGTGATCCATGCAGGTCTGATATATAGCTTCAGGCCTTCTGAGAATCATCCTGACAGCCTAGTTAATAAGGTAAAGACAGAAAAACAGACTAAATGAAACCAGAGGCTGCACTGATGTCAGCACTGCAGTATAAGAGGCTTCACTGCAGGTTATCTCTGCAACACTTCCCTGTAGTTTTGAGCCTGTGCCAGACCCTTACAATCACCAATTCTAAACATCTGCCTTAACACCAACAGTACAAGAGGAACCTCTTGCTTTGGAGAGTCATAAAACCAATGACAGAAGTTATTTCATGTTGACTTCTTCCTCTCTTGACAGTGCTTCAGACCTTTCTAAAGGTAAACGTCCCCTGAACCACAGTAAAGTGGCCAAATAGTCAAAGAAAGGGCAGGGATTTCTTAGAATCATAGAATGGTTTAGGTTGGAAGTGACCTCAAAGATCATCCTGTGCCAACCCCCAGCCCTAGGCAGGGACACCTCCCACTAGAACAGGTCGCTCAAGGCCTCATCCAACCTGGCCTTGAACACCTCCAGGGAGGCTGTGGAGCACAGAATCACAGAGTGTAACGAACTGTAAAGAACTTCCTCCTAACATCCAGTTTAAATCTTCCCTCTGCCAGTTTAAACCCACTACTCCTCATCCTGTCACTATAAGACCTTGTGAACAGTCCTTCCCCAGCCTTCCTGTAGCCCCCTTCAGAAACTGGAAGGCTACTCCAAGGTCTGCTCAATTAGCTCAGCCAAGATAATTTTAGCCATCCACTCTGAAATCTATTGGCCAAAATTTTGGGCTCCTTCAAACCACACAAGAAGGAACAGCTGTCATCAGGCCAGTGGAACAGACTTGGCTTGGTTTGAGAGCAAATTGTGTTTTTGACGAAGTAGAACAATATTTCAACCACAGCTCCCAGCGTGGCTGCAGAACAGAGGTTTTCCCATCAGAAAGAAGCAAGGCAGAATGTAACATCCCTTCAAATCCTCTCTCAATCCCACAGTGAGTCAAGCCCTAAGTGAACTCACCTCTCTGGGCTTATCAGAAAGTGCTAAGCTGCAATGTTTAAGTTTTAGCTACAAAAGGAGTATAGATTTTGAAAGAGCTTAACTGTTGTTTTGGGCTCCAAGTAGTCTTCAAGTCAGACTTCAGATGCTGTGCCTGGCATGTCACAAATGGGAGCTGCTGTCTGACTGCTCAACCTCTGTTGAAAAATCAGCTCTGCCAGGTTAGTCAGCAGAGAATTAAAACTACAGCAGCTGCCCTTTTCCTTCAAGCACTTCTCTCAGCACTGGAAGAACATCATTTTAATTTCTGAATGGAGACAGTTAATGACTTTTTTCTTTCCACTCTGCAACGTCTACCATTAGCAACTCAGATCTTTAGAGAACTCAAAACTTATTTTTCACTGAACTGCTTCACTCATGTTGGCAGTCTGCTATCAGCAATTCCATATGGAATTATTGAGAGGTTATTTTTGAATCTCACCTCTTGGCCACAATCTGTTTGAATAAATAAGAGCATCAGAGGAGGGTTTTTTTTATTAACTGTTAATCCAAAAAGCACACAATGATAAAATCTTACAAATACCCCATGCTAGTCTTTGCCTTTCCATAAAGTTAACATTGGATAATCCATCTTTAATCTACGCTGTCCTAAGAGCAGTTTAAAGACTGTGCAAATTCCATAGCCAAACTAAATAACATCAGGCCTGCCCTCGATGACACACTGAAGACAAGAAAACCTAAAGAAACAAAATGCTAAACAACAGGGTTTTTTTTGAGGTTGGTGTTGGGTTCTTTTGTCTCTGACTGATAAATTGGGCAAAGAGAAGTGGAAGGAACAGCTTCACATCCATCAGCCACTTAAAGACATCACAGAGTTGAGAATAGAGAACTTCAGGCTCATCAATCCTGACTGGATCATCCCCACACTTTAGGACTCATTGTGCAAAGAGCTGTTTGTGTGTGCTTTAACAAAGCATGTTAGAAAGCAACAGAACAAGGGGACACAGTCTCAAGTTGTGCTAGGGGAAGTACAGGCTGGATGTGAGGAGGAAGTTCTTCACAGACAGAGTGGTTGGCCATTGGAATGGGCTGCCCAGGGAGGTGGTGGAGTCACCATCCCTGGGGGTGTTCAAGAAAAGGCTGAATGAGACACTTGGTGCCATGGTCTAGATGATTGGCTAGGGCTGGGTGCTAAATTGGACTGGCTGAGCTTGGAGGTCTCTTCCATCCTCCTTGATTCTATGAAGGTTTTGCAGCCCTTAGGTTTTGCCTGTACCATTTTTTCTTCTAATGCAGCAACTTTTAAAGCCAATCATGAACTAATGTAGCAATCTTAAGTCTGAGTTTTAGCAAGAGAAATATAACTGTTGAATTAAGTTGCTGCTTCATAGGCAAAAGTTGCAGGGATCTGGGATACTGGCATTGAGGGACTTGACTTCTGTGCCCTGAGCGCAGTGATTTATATGGACACTGTGCAAACTTTACAATAAGAGACTGGCTTGGAAGTTGAAATGGAAGAGGGCAACTACTAAGTCTGTAGCATGGCTTCCCACATAATCCAGGCTTGGAGGTCTTCCATGAGAAAGCAAAACGTGGTGAGATCACATTCCAAGCTGAACTGAGAGAGAAGAGGGAATCCTTCCACAGCTGGAGGCTGATCTGTACGTATAAATATGTGAAGTCACAGCTTCCATTAAAGTCTATCCACCACGAGTGTCTTTGCATGTGATAACTCCTCTCAGTCTGAGTGATTCATAGAAATGACCCTGTTTTCAGCAGCAAGAGAGAATCTGCAAGATCTTAGCTTGGCAATTGGCAACACCAAGAGTTTAGCAGAGCAACGGAAATAATGTACCAAGGAGAAAAAAATGTGGGGGAGGCTGTGTGCACAAAACAGCTTGGGAGCTTAGGGGAAAAAAACAGCCTCCCACTGAGTTGCTATGGGGTAATTAATGAAATGTTTCATTCTCTCCTACTTGTCTTCCAACTTTTTCCTCCCCAGGGGCAGAAGCTATCAAAGAAGATTTTTCTTTGGCTTAGTAGGTTAACAATGATGGATGCTTTAAGAGGAGCAGGTTTGGAACCCATTTCACCTCCCACTATTGAAAATTAATCAGAGCACAGTTGGCCAAATTGTAGATGGAAAGGAACATAAGGCTTCTTTGGTCTGGTGGTGTCAACTGGCACACCAGGATACAACACAACTTAGCAGAAACATCAACAGACAGTAGATGTACTAGGAGCTGATGACATGTAGTAATTAGCTTCTATTTTACATTGCCTTATTCTTTCATGTGAGCTGACAGATTAACCTGCCACAAGGCTCCAGCTGGCAGACTGTTACTCACTGTGGAGCACCACACATCAAGACTGAAAGATCAGTCATAAGAAGTCCAAAGAAGAGCTAAGAGAATGATCAGAAGTCTAGAGAATGTGACCTGGGATGAAAGGTTGAAAAGATTTGGTCTGCTTAAGTCTAGAGAAGAAAAGGCAAAGGAAAGACAGAACAGCATCCTAGCCTGCATCAGCAACAGTGTGGCCAGCAGGACCAGGGAAGTGATTGTGCCCCAGTACTTCATACTGGTGAGGCCACACCTTGAATACTGGATTCAGCTTTGGGCTCCTTACTCCAAGAAGGACACTGAGGTGCTGGAGCAGGTCCAGAGAAGGATAAAGAAGCTGGTAAAGGGTCTGGAGAACAGGGCTGGTGAGAAGCAGCTCAGGGAACTGGGGTTGCTTAGGCTGCAGAAAAGGAAGCTGAGGGGATTGAACACCAGACTTGGTAAAGTTGATTGAACTTGAGGATCATAAAGGTCTCTTCCATGTAAAATGATTTTATGATTCTAACAGTGCTCAAATATTGGAAGGCAATTGGAAAAAGGAAGGGAATAAAATGTTTACTGCACCTATTGTGATACAGACAAGAACTCATTAGTCTGAAGTGTAGCTGAGGCAGTTTGGATGAAACTGCTGGGGATGCACAGGAACAGTGAAGCTCCTGAACTATTTGTGTAAGGAAGCTGTTAACAGGCCAAGGTTGCAGGTTTGAGTGCAGGCAGGTCAAGCTGCTATCTGTAGACAGCAGTTCAGGTACAGCCCATCCAGCCTTGGACACAGAGCTAACTAAGCAGTATCTAAAGGTACCTTTCAGATTTCTTCTATGATTTGTGACCAAAAATGTCTCTTCTGTCACTCCAAATGCAGGACACCAAAGAAACATACCCACTAACAAGAGTTCATGTGGGCAAGTCAGCTAGATTCTGCAGCCTGAGGGATAGCAATGCCCAAGATGTCTTAATAAAATCATATCTTGTAATGGAACATGCAACTTCACCATCAGATAAGGTAAAAAAACACGTAAGGAGTTATTTGTGGGATGACCAGAGACTGGGGCTAAGGGAAAGGTAATGTTCCACTCATTCAGATTGGAAACATTCTCATTAGTAATTGCCCCATTTATAGTTAGAGCAAACCAGAACATTCGCATTCCTGGCAGCAAAACACTTCCCTAGCTGCAGATAAATATTGATATTGGCTTTAAGTCAGTTTACAGAAAGAAATGAAAAGAAAACAACAGCTCCAGTGATGCCTGTAGAGCTTTGAAGCATCTCTTGAGAAGCTGTTTAGTGAGTGGCATTATGCAGGATGCTAAGTCAAAACTCCTCACTGTTGATAGTCTGATTAGAGGAATTCAGGAGGAAGCCTGTGGAGCTGAGCTGCTCCTGCTGGCGTTCCCCAGCCCCTTCCCCATCGCAGCTCCTGCTGCCACTCCTCAGGCTCTTGTCCATCACAGCTCCTGCGGGCACTCCTCAAGCCCTTGTCCATCACAGCTCTCTCCAGCTCCTTGCCCATCACAGCTCCTGCTGGCACCCCTTGGCCTCTTGCCCACCACCAGATGCTACATCATTTGCACACACCCACCAAAAGGGATGCATCTCCAGACCACTTGGCCAGAGCCGCACTTTGGAGGTCCCTTCCAACCCAGACCATTATTTGATTGCTTTAAACTTTGAAGCAAGGAAGACTGAGCCTGATTAAACAATTTTACGTGGGTGTCTGGTTAGTTTTTATCTCCTTTTTGTCCATCTCCTAGTTAGCAGCTTCTCAAGAGCCACTTCCTCCTAGCAAGCTGTGTAGTGCATTCCATTGCAGCAATGTTCCTTCCTCTCCTTTAATGAAAATAAATAATAACAACAAAGATACTCATGTTCTGTGACTTTTCCTCCCAGAGCTGTCCAGTTTCTCACTCTTTCCTACTGCCGGGTCTTCATTTCACGCCAGTAGTGAGACTTCCTCCCTGAACTCTAACCTTCATGCCCACAATAGTCTATTTCCCCGAGATGAGAAGCCAGGAGGTCCTCTGCATTCTCAAGGGGAAGCAAGCAACAGTTCTCAGCAGCAGGCAGTAGATCTCCAGACCTTGATAGCTGCCAGACTGCTCAGGTGCTGGCTGACCCACACTGCCACCAAACCTTTCACAGGAGACAGAGTGCACCTTCAAAGATACTGGACAACCAAAGAACTTAAATACACATAATTTAAAGTACCAAATGGCTTTAAACCAAGAAAAAGGCTGTGAAAGCACCTTCCAAGCAAAGGGGACAAAGAAGCATTAATCCTAAAGTGATTATTTATTGCATGTTATTTGGCACTGGCACTTTGCCTGTCTGTCTCTCCATCTATCAGGAATATCTGGCAGGTTTCATTTGTAAGGAGTGGGAAATAGCTGCTGGATGGGCAGCAATGAAGACACAGGAGTATCACTGTGAACCACCATGCGTTGGTCTGACTTATTCTGTCAAAACCAGATCTCTGAGAGGGGCTATCAGTGGAGCACACCTGGCTACCTGACCTGTAGATACTTTACATAGCCTTCCAGCAACCAACACACAGAGGACTTGTCCTGATCTGCTTGAGGACAAACTGCTCAGGATTTTCCACTCATTACCATTACAAGGGTGGGACACAGCCCCACTAGTTCAGAAAGTCATTATGTGAACAGGAAACCACCTCAGACCTTCTGGCTCATCTCAACTGCCTTTTGCCTATTTTAGTGTCCTGACAGGATGTGTGGAGGAGAAGACAAGGTTTGGGAAGGCAGAGGAAGACAGCACACAGGGGAGACAGGGGTTTTGCTTTCTTACTCCATCGTGTGACCCCAGACAAGTCACTTAACCTCTGCCTCTACTCCCACTCTTTGGTCACATAGCTGTGACAGCTCTTTGTGGTGGAGGCAGCCACAAAGCATGCTCAGGGATGTAATGATCAGTAGGAAGCACTAGATTATCTATTCCAGCATTTCAAGTGGGCCAAGTCATTATATTTCACCTGATTATGCTGAACCAAATAATTTGTGTTTGCCCAAAATATCTCTTCCAGAAAGGCTTTGCATGAAACCATCCAGCAACAAATAATTTCTCACATAAATTGATGCAGCTTCAGATCTGACTGCAGGAGAAGTGAGATCCTCAGAGTGGCCCAGTGCTTTAATTTTAACCCAGCTACCTACTCCCAGAACATATTTACTTCACTTCTCAATATTTTCCTTTAGCTGTTAATCATTTCACCAATTTATGTTCTTGTTCTGAAGCATTTTTTCAGCCTTCATATAAGTCCTGTGCCTTCCTTTACAAGTTCTCACACTTCCTACAGTGCCAGAGTGACACATCACAGTAGAGTAGTTTTGCAGGAGGTGTGATGAGCCAAAACATCAGTGAAACAAACCTTGTAGGGGAGAAATCACGTAACATATGCTTTATTAGATCAACTGATGGAAAATATAGGCTGGATGTTAGGAGAAAGTTCTTCCCAGAGAGAGTGACTTGCCATTGGAATGGGCTGTCCAGGGAGGTGGAGTTGCTGTCTCTAGAGGTGTTGAAGAAAAGATTGGATGAGGCACTTAGTGCCATGGTCTGGTTGATGGGATAGGGCTGGGTGATTGGAAGAGACCTCCAAGATCATCCAGTCCAACCAACCTGGTCAATTCCATGATTCTGTGAAAAAGTTTCATGTATAGACTTTCCTTTGGCTTTCAAGTTTCAGCTCAGGGCCCTACAGAGGAACTGAATCCTGCTGGTTGCTCTATTTCTGCACAGCCAATAGGATCACCTTTCTTTGTCTCACTGGGAGATACACTCACAGGTGTGATGCCTGGCTAAGCTGCTCTGCCTCTCACTTTCTGGCAGTCACTATTGGTACAACGAATGTCAAGGGCATGGTATCTTGGGTAATGTGTACATCAATCAGGGGAGAAAGGCCCTGACAACTCTTTCTGCTTTTCAAAGGGAGAAAAGTTTGTCTTGGCTGAAAAGTGAGATTTGAGTGAAGGATCTTAAGATGTGTGCTGAAGGTTTTTGACAGCTGAGTTTTGCCTGGGAGGTTCAATGAAATGCTGCTATCCATAGCTGCCATATCATCTGTGTTCATTACACTGTTCTGGAGCTCCCTGAAATACATTTTAAATCAGAAACATTTTAATCTCTAGCATGTCCAACATTCCCTGATGTTACTGTATGAACATTACTCTCCTCCTTCTGATTCAGCCCTTGGACTTGTCTTCTAGCTGAGGCTAAAACTGGTTGTGCCTTGCAGGAGACAAGCTGCTGTGTAATGTGGAGCAAGTCCCAAATGTTGATTTGAAATATCCATATGAGCAATGCAGCAAACAGGCATGAAAGGAGAGAGGGCATCCATCAGCTCCAGCAAGTCCTCTCTGCTTTTCTACATAACCTTGTATTACTGAAGAGATATTATGGGGTATTTAATTGAGAAGAACATTTCCCAACAAGAATCACAGCAGGGAACTTGATTGACTTTCTGTATCCTGTTACTGGTTTCATGTGTTTTTTTTTCAGTTGAGTCACTGTCAGGAGGATGTAATTGTTAGAACTGTTTAGGGGTACATGAGCATCGCAGCATGTTCAAGCCTCTGAACCCTAAGGATTTGGTGCAGAGACAGATAAAAAACTAAGGAGTCCCACAAGAATCACCCCAGAAGCATCCCAGCACTCTGGCAAATATCAGATTGTACAGGTTCTGGGAGAAGTGCTTTTCTTACAGTGAATGCAAAAAGCAACAGGGATGGAGAAAAGGATGTGAAGGTTCAGGCTGTTGTCAGCCTCCTTTTGTGGTGTTCTCAATCTAGGGGTAAATATTTGACCTGTCCAAACCAGCTGATTTATTCCTGCCGTGAAGATGAACCAAAAGATTGTCTCTCTTTCCTAGGCTGCCTTGGTACGGATCCTCTCTGACACTCACCACGCTGCCTGTAATTGCCACATCAATACACGTCTGCAAATCCCACTGCTCAGAACCTTGTCCCCACCACTGGAAAACTACTGCAGCCTCAGAAGGAAGAGCTAATGGGATCCATCTGCTTTGGCGACATTTTTAATTCCTATGATTTACTCATTAATTTTCTCGTCTCTAATTACACACAAACGTCAGCGGGGTGGGGGGAGAGTGGAAAAGAGGAAGGCGGCAGGCAAGGAGAGCCAGCAGCTGTCAGGCACTGGCTGCACTTCGTGCTGCTGTCACTAGCCGGCGTGATCCCCAAAGCCATTGCAACACGCCCTGCGAACTGCTCCTGAGACAGGAATAACACAACAGAGAATCCTGATGGATAAGTGAATTGTCCCAAGAGAAGATTCAGAGGTCCTACCAACAGTTCAGATAAACTCACCTATTGTCATTAAGAGGCTCTGACTGAATGGATCAACCAACACCAGTTCAGTCCCAACCATAAAGCCCTAGGCTGGGACAAACAAGGGAGGGGTTGTTTATGAAGGAAAAATAATCAGAGGAACCCAGGAGAGAGGAGCCAAAGGGACAGCACAAGCCCCCGTGTTCCCTATTCCCAGCAGGGCTGTTCACTCTCCTGCTTGCCCAGAATCTGTCCTACAAAAACTTGGCCCTTCAAGGGTGGCACAGCTCAACTAAATGCCTTAGAGGTCTGCTTGGATCCTCCAAGTGTTGGATGTCTTTTTTCTTAGAGAAACAATACACATCTAGATCCTAAGACCCCAAGCATCCCTTATAAGATAGAATCACTTATGCCTGCACTAACAGATCCCTGCCTGGGGCTGTAAGCAGAGGATGGTCAGCAGCTCCCAGCTGCATCTAGCACAGAGCATCACAACATTTAAAGACAGTTTCTTCAGTGATTCAGCAAACTAGACCTGTTTTGGACAGACTCAAGTTCTGCCTGCAGTGCAAGGAGGGCACAAGCTGCCTCTGAATCTGAAAACACCTATTTACCCATCCTGTCTACAGCCATGCACATGTCAAGCAGTGCACAACCACTGCCTGTCCTATGCACCCCTCTGGCTTTTCTGCTGTCTGAGCTGCTTTGCCCCAGAAATGGCCAGCAAGCCTCCCCCATGGCATGGCTTCACCTTCCACTCTCTGCAGCGTTGAGCTCTGCAGTTAGTTTTACTTTCCCTGGCTCCACTAGTGAGCAGCCAGAACAAGACAGAGGAAGAGACCAGCAGCCAGGAGAAATAATTTGTTTTTTCCTCCTGTTAGGGAATTATTCAGGTATTCCCAAAAGGTGCTGGGCAGCTCTGAACCTTTGCCAAAACAGTAATAACTCACAAGGAGCAATTCTGTCTCCAGGAGAACATGTGGGCCCAACATTTAGCATCCTGTTTATCAGCCACTGCGCAACAACTCGCACAAAGCAGTCACACAGACATCCACTTCAGTGGTCTATTACTGCCACTTCTCATCTATTCCACTGTTTTTCTAACACAGGTCACTGTTATGAACTCAAGTGTGCCCTTTATGTGCCAGCACATCAAAGGTGTCTACCAGGAGGATGGAGACTCCCTTTTTTACAAGGAGTCCCATGGAAAGGACAAGGTGGTAATGGGTGAAAGTTACTGCCAGGCAAATTCCCATTGGATCCAGAAGGTAATGAGGTCTAGGAGCTGAGGAGGAAAGGATAGCCTCTGCTGACTTGTGCCCTGGGATAGGACAAGGGGCAGTGGATGTGAACAGCACAGGAAGTTTCACCTTAACATGAGGAGGAATTTTTTTACTGTATGGGTCCCAGAGCACTGGAACAGGCTCCCCAGAGAGGTTGTGGAGTCTCTTTCCCTGAAGACTTTTAAGACCCATCTGGATATGTTCCTGTGTGACCTATGCTAGATTCTAGGATCCTTCTCTGGCAGGGGAGTTAGACCTGAAGATCTCCAAAAGGTGCCTTCCAGACCCCTGACATCCTGTGAAGTGTTTCCTCACGAGAACAGCTGAACAATCTCCCAAGGGAAGCACTGGTCAGTTAAAGACTTAGCTTGACAGGACACTGGGCTTTCTCATTTCAGCTACAATGTCACCCAGAAAGGTTGAACCAGATGATCCTTTGGGTCCCTTCTAACCTGGCATGCTGTGATTCTGTGCTCACATTCAATCCTTTAAATGAAGTTCTCAGTAGTTTTTCCTTAGAATCACAGAATGGTTTAGGTTGGAGGGGATCTCAAAGCTCATCCAGTTCTAATCCCCTGCCATAGGCAGGGACACCTCCCACTAGAACAGGTCACTCAAGGCCTCATCCAGCCTGGCATTAAACACCTCCAGGGAGGGAGCAGCCACAACCTCCCTGGGCAGCCTGTGCCAGTTGCCAATAGGAAACCGAAATGGCCAATCTAAGGGCTCAGACAGACCAAGAAGTTGCTGTGTTGGTTGATCCAGATAACCCACAAAGTTTTCCTCAGATAACTGTCACACATCACAGCATGCAGAGACCACTCACTATCCTGTAACTTGCTCTCCTACAAGGAATTAAGCCTCCTCATCTCCATGGGAATCAGTCATAGCTAAGCACTGAAATAGAACTGGAGCAGTTACTGAGGTCACCTATGAAGCCTCTAATCAACCTAGACTTCAAGTAGACTCTTTCCAAGCACAGTCACCAATGAAACATTTGCTAGCTCTGAAATTGCTACAGAATAGAGAAAAAAGGCAATAATCTGAAGTGGATTGTGCAACAATTTTAGGCTAATAAAACTCTGTGATAAACTAAGTGCAGACTGCTAGCCACAGTGTATGAGAGATAGCCAGTAAGCTGATTAGTAAAAAGAGAAACATAAAGATGACTTTCTGGCTTTGTTTCCTTTTCCAGTTATCCTTCAGTATTTAAGATGCTTTATTACTCTTTAAGCAACTGGAGGCTGCCTCAAGATCACCTGCCCTTGTTCTGGTGGGCGACTTTAACCTACCAGACATCTGCTGGGACTTAAACACTGCAGAGAAGAGGCAGTCTAGAAGGTTTCTGCAATGTGTGGAAGACAACTTCCTATCCCAGCTGTTACGTGAGCCTACCAGGGGGGCAGCCCTGCTTGACCTGCTGCTCACAAATAGAGAGGGGCTGGTAGGGGATGTGGTGGTTGGAGGCTGCCTGGGGTCCAGTGACCATGAAATTATAGAGTTTTCAATACATGGAGAAACAAGGAGGGGCATCAACAGAACCTCCACACTGGACTGCCCAAGGGCAGACTTCAGCCTATTTAAGGAACTAACTCAGAAAGTTCCTTGGGAAATAGCCCTTAGAAACAAAGGGGTCCAGGAAGGCTGGACCTGCTTCAAGAAAGAACTCCTGAAGGCACAGGAGCAGGCAGTGCCACTGAGCCGGAAGATGAGCCAATGAGGGAGGCAGCCAGGCTGGATGGGCAGGGAGCTGCTGAAGGAATTAAAGATTAAAAAGAGAGTGTATCACCTTTGGAAAAGAGGGGAGGTGTCCCAGGAGAAGTTCAAGGAGGTTGCTAGGTCTTGTAGAGGAAAAATTAGAGAGGCAAAAGCCCACTTGGAGCTCAGGCTGGCCACGGCTGCCAAGGAAAATAAAAAGTGTTTCTTTAAATATATGAATGGCAAGAGAAGGGCCAAGGACAACCTCCAGTCCTTACTAGATAGAGAGGGGAACATAGTGACAAAGGATGAGGAAAAGGCAGAGGTGCTTAACACCTTCTTTGCCTCAATCTTCACTAGTGGGACAGGTTGTCTCCAGGACAGCTGGACTCCTGAAGTGGTGGATGGAGTCAGGGACCAGTACAGTCCCCCTCTAATCCATGAGGAAACAGTAAGGGATCTGCTGAGTCACTTGGATCCTCACAAGTCCATGGGACCGGATGGGATCCACCCTAGGGTGCTGAGAGAGCTGGCAGCTGAGCTGGCCAAGCCACTCTCCATCATTTATCAGCAGTCCTGGCTCACTGGAGAGGTCCCTGAAGACTGGAAGCTGGCCAATGTGATTCCCATACACAAGAAGGGTCGTAAGGAGGAGCCAGAAAACTACAGACCTGTGAGCCTGACCTCAGTGCCAGGCAAGGTCATGGAACAGGTCATCTTGGGTGCCATCACAAAGCACCTACAGGATAGCCAAGGGATCAGGCCCAGCCAGCATGGGTTTAGGAAGGGCAGGTCCTGCCTCACCAACCTGATCTCCTTTTATGATCAGGTTACCCGCCTGGTGAATGTGGGGAAGGCTGTGGATGTAGTCTACTTGGACTTCAGCAAAGCCTTTGACACTGTCTGCCACAAGAAGCTCCTAGCCAAGCTGGCAGCTCATGGCTTGGACAGATTCACTCTGTGCTGGATCAAGAACTGGCTGGATGGCAGAGCTCAGAGAGTGGTGGTGAATGGTGCCACATCCAGTTGGCAGCCAGTCACAAGTGGTGTTCCCCAAGGATCAGTGCTGGGCCCAGTCCTGTTCAATATCTTTATTGATGATCTGGACGAGGGCATTGAGTCCAGCATCAGTAAGTTTGCAGATGACACCAAGCTAGGAGCAGGTGTGGAGCTGTTGGAAGGTAGGAGAGCCCTGCAGAGGGACCTGCACAGGCTGGATGGGTGGGCAGAGGCCAATGGGATGAGATTTAACAAGGCCAAGTGCAGGGTTCTGCACTTTGGCCACAACAACCCCAAGCAGCACTACAGGCTGGGGATTGAGTGGCTGGAGAGCAGCCAGGAGGAAAGGGACCTGGGGGTACTGATAGATAGTAAGCTGAAGATGAGCCAGCAGTGTGCCCAGGTGGCCAAGAGAGCCAATGGCATCCTGGCCTGCATCAGGAACAGTGTGGCCAGTAGGACAAGGGAGGTTATTCTTCCCCTGTACTCAGCACTGCTCAGGCCACACCTTGAGTACTGTGTCCAGTTCTGGGCCCCTCAATTCAAGAAAGATGTTGAGGTGCTGGAACATGTCCAGAGAAGGGCAACAAAGCTGGTGAGGGGCCTGGAACACAAATCCTATGAGGAGAGGTTGAGGGAACTGGGCCTGTTTAGCCTGGAGAAGAGGAGGCTCAGGGGTGATCTTATTACTGTCTACAACTACCTGAAGGGGCATTGTAGCCAGGTGGGAGTTGGCCTCTTCTCCCAGGCAACCAGCAATAGAACAAGGGGACACAGTCTCAAGTTGTGCCAGGGTAGGTATAGGCTGGATGTTAGGAAGAAGTTCTTCACAGAGAGAGTGATTTCCCATTGGAATGGGCTGCCCAGGGAGGTGGTGGAGGCACCGTCCCTGGGGGTGTTCAAGAAAAGACTGGATGAGGCACTCAGTGCCATGGTCTAGTTGACTGGCTAGGGCTGGGTGATAGGTTGGACTCGATGATCTTGGAGGTCTCTTCCAACCTGGTTGATTCTATGATTCTATGCTAATTTTGTTATTTCCATCAGCAATACCACCACTGCCAGGCAGGACCACACAATCTGTAACTCTGTAGGCTTCATATAAACTGCCCTGCCTCCAGTTCTGAAATCAAAAAAAGCTGGTGAATTCCTCTCATGCCCCTGCTCTTGACTTTCAGTAATCTCACCATGATGCAGGTGTGAACTAAGGTGGTGTTTGATGTAATCAGGTTTACACGACCATGATTAATAAACCAGGCAATACTGTAGGAGCCAGGATTACTTCCTGGCTCCCAGGGTCTAGGTGTAAGTAGTGGCAAAGCTCCAGCTCTGTGACAGGACCAAGTCTCAGCTCTGCTCAGCTCTTCCTGCACTTCAGTTTCCATGCAGAGAAACCCAAGCCCATATGCTAGAAATGCTCTAGACTGTGCCTGAACAGGCCCCCAAGGACAGTTTATTGCAGGGCACTGAACAGATGCAGCCATACAGTGACATAATCAGGGTGTAAGTGACATTAACACCATCTCCTCGGGTCTGTATTTCAACACTTCCTCTTCCATCTGAAGCAGTGCATAAAAGCAGTGCTTAGCAGGAAGGAAACCCAGGGGAGAAGTGAGGGCAGGCTGTCTAGACATGAATTAGCACATGCTCACTGCTCTAACTCAGTGGCATGGACCTGTACCTACTTCCCTATAGACAACACAGGGCAAGGAAGACAGCACCAGTCAGGTGCTGAGCTCCCTCATGTAATTTCTCACTCAGATGCTCAGGGATCTCTGTGCAAGTCCTGGTTGGGTGCACAAAAGGAACTTGAGTCCTGGAGTCATCAGTGGCTCAGGAGGATGCCTGACAATAGATGCCAGCAAGGAGACCTCGCTTAGTAGCCTGTCATGATTTAACCCCACTGGTAGCTAAGCCTCATACAGCTGCACTCTCACTTCTCCTCAGTAAGGCAGGGGAGCAAAATGGAACAGTAAAAGTGAGAAAACTCCTGATTTGAGATGAAAGCACTTAAATAGGTAAAGCAAAAGCAAGCCAAAGAATTAATTCACCATTCCCCATCAGCAGGCAGGTGTTCAGCATCTCCAGCACAGCAAGGCTTCATGACATGCTTAGCATCACACCATAAGGTGTGGAATACCTCTTTGGTCAGTTGAGATCAGCTGTCCCAGCAGTGACTCCTATCAATGTCTTGTGCACACCCTGCCTGCTTGCTTTTGGGGTGGGTTAGAGGCAGAAGAGGCCTTGACTGCTCAGCAAGGACTAGAACATCCCTGAATTATCAACGCTGTTTTCAGCACAAATCCAAAACAAAGCCCCACACCAGTGTGAGAGTCTAGATCATCTCTCCCTTGGTCACCAACAAAGATAAAGATTGCCATTGTCTCTCCCTTATAAACCAACAAAGATAAAGATTGCCTTTGTTAACCTCCTGGGCTCAGACAGAGCTGCTTGGCTGAAAGCTCAGAGATGCAAATCAACAGACAGTGCCTTTGTGGACTCCCCAGACCTCAGCCTGTCTTGAATGCCCAGGGTATGTGCACCCTAGAAAAGGCCTATATGTATTCAGGGTATGGACAGGTAAGCAGTGCAGGGAGGGGGCAGAGGCCCTCCCTGGTGCTGCCATGGGACCCCTGGGAATGCATGACTACACAGGAAGATTTCCTGGGGAGCTGCACCTGGACACCAATCTAAAAACTGTATAAAAAAGACATGAGAAATGCTTGCCAAGGTGTGGACCTCCAGAGCTGCACCTCCACCAGAAGAACTCCTGATGAACTCCACAGAAGAACATCCCTGGGCCACGCACCCATCTCTCTCTCTCTCTCTCCCCCCCTCATCTTTTTCTTCCCTGCCTTTTCTCTTTTTCTCTGTTGATTTGCCATTGCAATGGGCTGCCCAGGGAGGTGGTGGACTCACCGTCCCTGGAGGTGATCAAGAAAAGCCTGGATGAGGCACTTAGTGCCATGGTCTAGATGACTGGATAGGGCTGGGTGCTAGGTTGGACTGGATCATCTTGGAGGTCTCTTCCAACTTAGTTGATTCTATGATTCCCTCTCTCCCCCTGTCTCTGTCTCCATTTAGTTCAACTTCACCCTTTAATACATAGTTTTGTGGTGATATATGTTTTTGCTTGCATCTTAATTTCTTAACACAGGCATCTATAAGAACAGATCTTGCTCCTCTGGACAGAGATGTTGTTAATGTCTGTTCTCTGGACCTTGACAACCCACTACTAGGAAAAAAAATAATCCCACCTCAGACAAAACCAGCCCATCCTCTCTGCCTGGTTAATTACTAGATGGCAAGGGTAGGAAAAGCCAAGCCTTCCCCCACCTTCTTTTACAGAGATCTCTTGCTCAGGAGTCTCATATATTTTCTGTAATAGGTACTGAAAACGTTTTGGCTCTGTCTGCTTTAGCAACCAATCTGTTTTCAATCCTGCACAAAGGTGAAGAGGCTTATTTTTGACAAGTGCTGCTAATAATGAGTCATTTTCTAGCACAGACAGCCTCCTGGGGTTTAACCTATAGCTTCCTTTTTCACCCCACTTAGTTCTTCCCACATGCAAAGCCATTTGGCTCTGTAGAAGACCCATCATAGTTATTTATGCATTCTGGATCTCTAGTTGTTCCTCATCTCTCTCCCATCACAGCTTGGTGCTGCATGAGAGTATTTCCAGGCAGAAAAAATACTTCAAAAAAGACAAGACACTATTACCTTCTTCCTCCTCCAGTATGAGCTCCCTAGGTGGACTTTGTAAAGTCTGCACAGCTGTTGGCAAAGTACCAGATCAGTAGGAATGCAACAAACCCTACTGACTTGCTCTTTACTCATCTTTGTGACAGGAGAGCTCTTGCTTTTCAGGGCTTTGTTTTCTTTTTCTCTTTGAATTTTCCTGTTCATGTACAGAGAATTTAAGCTCAGAGGAGGATTTGCCACTTGTGTCGCCTGCAGCTGCTGTAAGAAATCCAGCACTAGCTGATAAGTTTGCACATCCACACCTCCCAACCCCAGCCAGATACCAACAGCTCTCTGCAGAACATACAAGTCAGCTTGGTGGCCTCACAAGGAGCACTCCCAGAGGAGAGCTGGCTAGCCCAACACATAAGCCAAATGGACCACACGATGTTAGGAGTAGGAAGGGGCCTCCATAGATCATTGAGTCAAACCCCTCTGCCAGAGCAGGACCACAGAATTTAGCTCAGGTCACAGGGGAACACATCCAGACAGGTCTTGAAAGTCTTCAGAGAAGACTTCACAACATTTCTGGGCAGCCTGTTCCAGTGCTCTGTAACTCTCACAATAAAAAAGTTCTTCCTTATTTTGAGGTGGAACCTCCTGTGCTGCAGTTTATACTCATTACCCCTTCTCCTGTCACAGGGTGCAACTGAGAAGAGTTTGTCCCCTCCCTCTTGACCCCCAGCCCTCAGATAAGCATTAATTAGATCCCCTCTAAGTCTTCCCAGACCAAACAGCACCAGGGCCTTCAGCCTCCTCTCATGCTCCAGCCCCTTACTCATCTTTGTAATGGATGATATTCACTCTCCCACTCCAAGCACACCTCAGGTCTTAAGGCTGCCTTACATAAGAGTCGTGTCAAGACAAAGGATATGTTAGACTCTTTGGGTGGGTTCAGTGCCTAAAACAACAGAGCTGCAATTTCTGTTGGGATTGAGGTGTCACTCCACTATAAATAATCAATGTCAATTACAACAGGTTGGGCTCTTCTCCCAGGCAACCAGCAATAGAACAAGGGGACACAGTCTCAAGTTGTGCCAGGGCAGGTCTAAGCTGGATGTTAGGAGGAAGCTGTTGCCAGAGAGAGTGATTGGCATTGGAATGGGCTGCCCAGGGAGGTGGTGGAGTCACCATCCCTGGAGGTGTTGAAGCAAAGCCTGGATGAGGCACTTAGTGCCATGGTCTGGTTGACTGGATAGGGCTGGGTGCTAGGTTGGACTGGATGTTCTTGGAGATCTCTTCCAACCTAGATGATTCTATGACACATATCCAAGTATATTATACTTTCCTTCCTCTGACCTTATTCTCTGTGTTCAGACAGTGAACTCAGCAATGAAAGGCCCAAGTAGATATGCCCTGTATTTTGCCAAGTACATTACACAGTTCACTGAGTTCCCTGTGCACACGTGCAGTGCTGGGCCCCTCTGAATGCCTTGGCTGATGCTTTGCCATGAGTGAAAGCACCAGCCTTGCCTGCAGGAGCTGAGTAGCACTTGGATTTTAAAAGCTGGAAGACTCAAGTCAGGTTTTTAACATTAGGTATGAACAGCCCATCTGTGGTTAGGTGCCTGTGGGTTGAAGCAACATAATTCCTTCTGTTTATGGACAAAAGATCTGTGACTGTTACAGTCTGCACTGTGACCTCAAAGTCACATCTTCTACAGAGGAAAGAGAACAGCAGCATGTCTGTACCTGCTACAAGCAAGCATGGAGCTGCAGAACAGAACACCACTCACCTACAGCACATCCCATCATTCTTTTTTTGTGTTACAGGACAGAATGAACATGGTCCCCATGGAGCTGGCAGAGGACTAGGTCACACTGGAGACAGATGATGGCTCAAACAGCTGCAGCTTCCAGCAGGCTCTCCCCCACTGTCCAGTGTGTTTCACCTCAGTGAAAATGAATGTGGGTCAGCAGGTCAGCTGCTGTGATTTCTTCATTTAACTAGTTATGGGGATGCCCACAGGCAGCTGCTCCACCGTTCAGTCTTACCCTGCTCACAGTGCAGAAGATCTTGCCTTCCAGAAGTGAAGTGGAGACAGAACTGCCTCACGTTGCAGTGCCCTCCAACAACACAAGGCACCACACAGGGTGGCTACCTCTTATACTTGGGAACTTAGAGACAAGAGGACATTACTGCCATATGTCCCCATTTTGGAGTTGAGATTTCATTTGGAACTTTGTTATAAAGCTCCAGCCTCAGGAGAGGATGCACAGCCCACCCTCAGATGCCACTCCTCAAACTTCTCCTAGGCTGCTTTGCAGTAGCCTTTTGGACAAGCACTGAGCTCACTCCTGCATTATGTTGAGTGCCTCCTTGGAGGTGCTGATGACTCTCTTGTTTTTCTGTCTGCAACGGGAGGAAAATGGTGCAGCCAAATGTTTATGTGCCATAAAGCCCCAACAACAGTAATGAGGTGATGACATGAGCAATGCAATAGCTGCACAACTCCCAGGCTCTGTCCCACGGATCCATCATCACTGCCTAGGCTGACAAGGCACTCCCCCAGCTCTCTGAAGGGAAATTCTCAACAATCATTTTATTAGTAAGGAACCAAGTACCAGCTCAGAGATGAAGGTGCTAATTGTGGCACATCAGCAGCCAGAAGAAACAATTCCTCTAGGATCACACACATTAATATCCTGTGGCTGCTGGTCAGAGCAAGGAGCATTCCCTTAGTGGTGTTGACAGCTGCTAATATGACAGCAAAATACTCTGCAGGCATGACCATTACTGCTGCCAGCCAGGAAGCTGGGGATTCACAGCTCTAGCAGATCTGTCCCCAACATTTCCTTGTTGGATAAGCAGGAGGGGATATACTGGAGGCCCTTGAAGGCTGGAAAAGGGATAAAATGGCTTTTCATGCATGAATTGCTACACTGCTGAAAGGAAGACTTGGTTAAGCACCACACCTCCAAATGGGTCACATTTCTGACCCAAAGCAGTGGGGTGATGCTATCTTGAAGCCTAGTGATATTGAGGCTGAAGATAAAAGGTGAGGAGGCAGCACTATTTTTATGACTGGGTTGTTGGGACAAGGCTATGCCTCAGCTGGGTCTCAGCAGTGAATACTTCCAGGGTTAAGAGGTCTGCCTGCTGGTGTTTACACCCTGCCCTCCCCAGTTGCCACCTGAGCATGCCAGAAGTGGTGGTCAGAATGTGTAAAGGTTTCAGGCTCCAGGCTCCCATTTGACTATTGGGCTATCACCAGTACTAGCTCAAGGCAGCGAGCTCTGGGGATAGAGAGGGCTCTGGTAACCTGTCAGTGCTGCACTATCTTCCTAATGAAATGTGCCCCTCAACGTCCAGTACAAACACCCTACATCACAACTTGTGGCTCTAACACATTTAAAGTAACCAGATAAAGCAGACCTGGTGATTTACCTGAAACTAAGGACCCCAGGTTCAGGCACCCATTCCCACACTTCTGGTGCTTTGATATTCACAGCAGAAGAAAGCTGGGTTGGAGAATTAACCCTGCATGCTGGCAGAAGTTTACACCTCGGAGAAGAGCAGTTTCCAATTCCATCCATTCATGAATCCTCTCTGGGGACAATCCTTCCTCCTCCATGTCCCAGGCCCTGATATTGTCAACTCATGACAACATTTGTGACTGTGTCAGGGCTTTTCCAAGCTCTGCCAGCAAAACTGAAACCGTGGCTAATCTCTCCCTTTGCAAAGCTTGCAGTCAGGAACATTGCATCACAAGGCACTGAAATGAAGTGAGGAAAATGCCAGACTGCTCTGCCAGGTGCCTGGGTGCATTAGGGATGTAACAATAGCTCAGCCACAGTGTGCACAAACAGAGCTACACATCTGGCTGGAATCAAAGCTGCCCTAAGTTGGCAGCTCACCTCCAGCTCCATCTGCAAGACCCTGACTGACCTCAATACCAAATGAGCCCCCAGTGCATCTCCCTCTTTGCCTCCATCCATCTGTTATTTTGAGGCACCAGTAGGCTACTTGGTGAATTTATGGCTTCAAAGAGAAGAGAAACTTTCTGCATCAGTCATTTTAAGTTATAGGTGAGCAAACTTCCAGAGAGCCCAGTAGCTAAAGAGTGAAAAGAAGCAGGGAGAGGAAAAAAAAAGAGAAGTTATGAACTACAAGCATGACATGGAGAATGAAGGATAACACCTGAGGAAATAGGAAAAGGAATATGAAGAGAGGGAAGATGAGCAGACAAAATAAACTTTGAGCAAAGCAGCACAGTCTTTGCCTGGAGAGTTACCATAGATTGAGATTTCACTATTAAGAAAGGGAATCAATGGCTGGCCCCAAGCCTCACGCTGGCAGCCTCTGCTATTCTGATCTCAGGACCAGCATCTGTCAGCAATTTTCAAGAGGAACCATTAGAAATCACAACCTTTAACAGTTTGTCTTGGCCCCCTGGAATTTTACCACCCCCACCAGCTACTGAAAATAAAAAAAAAGGCAGAGGGTTGGAAGGAAGAGAGGGGAGGATGGTGGAAGGGAAGGAGGCAGGCAAAACAGAATGGTACTTGTAAGATTTAGTGCTTGCCTCCCCCTTTCCCCTGCCTATATGCCACATCCGCAGAGGTGATCTATCGGCGGTGGTTTTGGCCTCGCTCCTGTTTGGTCTAACAACACGGGTGCTGCTTTAGAGGAGAGCTTTGGGCTGGCTGGGATTCCCCAGGAGTGGGCTCCAGGCAGCCCTGCCAGGGAGCCTTCCCGGAAGCAGAACAGACTCAGAGATTTACAGTGCTCTGCAAAGTAAATTGCTCCTGACACTCCTGACACAAGAGTGACTTTTGGGCATCTCATATATAAATCCAAGAGAAAGAGAGATGTAGCATTTCCCAGAACTGGTTCAGTCACTTGGCTACCAGCAGACAATTTATTCCATCTGTTCTCCTCTCCAGATCTCTAAATAGCAGGCCACAAAAGGCAGCATGGGGAGTGGGGAAAGGGAAGAGCAGTTTCTCAGAGGCTTTTGGCAAAGCTGGCCATGTGTGGTGCTTGGTGGTCAGCTCTGGGGGGGGACATCCAACAGTCACAATAAAAAGGTTTTTAAATGAAGTGTTCAAAAGGGTGGTTCTGCTTGGCATCAGTGGAAGTGGTGAAAACAAAACTGAATGAAGGACAACAAATCATTGCAGTGAGGTCTGAATGCATTTTCTACAGTGCCAGTAGCATGAATCAAACCCACTGTGCTAAGGAGAGACTTAGGTGGCAGCTAAAGGAGGTGCTGTCACAGTGTGAGCACAGCACAGTGACTTGCAAGGACCAGAACCTGGTCCTTGGTCCACTGTAAGTGATGTCTGAACCCAGACCTTGAGCACCAAGTGCTACGGGGATTTAAAACTACACTGAACAGGATTTCAGGTCCAGACCCAAACTTTGATGCCACTTCAGCTTCTCCCTGAGCTCAGTGTAAGTTGCTTACTTCCACAGAGGTGAGATCTGTTTGTGTGCACCAGACTTGTGCACTATGAAGCTCACTTTTTGGTTCTTCTGTTCTGTAGGTAGTGTAGCTAACAAACATTCCCCTCCTGCACTTTCAGTTTTACACAGAACTCACCCCCACTCTGCACTGCTGCAGCCAGCTATCTGTACAGTCTATCTTAGGTATCAGTAACCCCAGCTTCAGCCCCATCCTGAGATGCCCATTTTATCTAGGGCTGGTTACCCACAACCAGAGTTTTGGTTTTTGTTTGCTCTGTCAGATAATTAGGGAGGAAGTAGTGGGTGAGATTGTGCTAGTTCAAGGCTAACCGGAATATTTCAGTGAGAAGAAATTGGATTATAGGCTGTGAAAAGGAAACAATGGTGATGTCTACTTCACTCATAGGCTTGCTGAGAGGTATTAAAAATGAGATGCCTTAAACTGGACACAGTACTCAAGGTACAGCCTCCCCAACACTGAGTGCAGAGGAACAATCACCTCCTGGTCCTGCTGGCCACACTATTTCTAATACAGGCCAGGATGCTGTTAGCCTTCTTGGCCACCTGGGCACAGTGCTGGCTCATATCCTCTCAAACAGTACTCCCAGGTCCCTTTTCACCACACAGCTCTGTCCATTCCTCCCCAACCTTGTAGCTTTGCATAGGGTTGTTGCGGCCCAGATACAGGACCCAGTATTTGGCCTAGTTGAAGCTCATACAGTTGATCTCAGCCCATCAGTCCACCTATCCAGGTCCCTCTGTAGATCCTCTCCACCCTCAAGCAGATCACCACTCCCATCTAATTCAGCTTCTTTGGCAAACTTACTGAGGCTGCACTCAATCCCCTCATCCAAGTCATTGATAAAGAAATTGAATAGGACCAGTCCCAGTACTGAGCCTTGGGGAACACCAAGAACATCACCATAGATAACACAGTTGGTCTGTGTCTCTGGGTGCCAGTACTTTTCTCTCTAGCCTGCTTCTATGTAACTAATCCTTCTCCTTCCTAACTCTCCAGCTGATCCTCCAAACTCACCTTGCATGTAAGGCAAATTCTGGGATCAAGTATAGGGGTGGAAAGGAGGTGGAAGGGTGGTAGGGAACCCCTCCTGGGCACTCTGGTTTCTGGGAGGGCTGCTGTGTTCCTGTATTACCTTTATCTTGTATATTTCCGTCTATAGATGCAGATATTGTAAATATCTGCTTGGATATTGTGCTAAGCTGTACAGAGAAAGCTTCATTCCTTAACTTTCAGCCAGCTGAGACTAGTCTGGGTGATTTCATAAGAGTAGGGAGGCAGGTAACACCCAAACCATCACAGTGGTTTAACTTCCTTCAGTGACACAGGACATATCCTCAGGCTTTGGCTTTGTAGAGGTTTTGTCTGATAAACTCCCTGAAGCATTAGGATCCTTGACCCTGTACCTTGTGGTCCCTCCTGTACCATGTCTATTTGTCTTTAATTATGTAATTTATATGATGTCTTCAGGAGATATTGTGTGGTTTGTTTTGTTGACTTGCCAGTCCTATGCCTTGCCGAACTGGAGAGAGCAGGCTTGTAAGAGCTGAGCTTTAACAGTTGGGGTCAATGACCTTAAAGGTCCTTTCCAACCTAAATGATTCTCTGATACAAAGTTAGCTGTAGGCAACGGAGTGAATCTGAACTTTGACTTGCCAATCCCAGAAACCAGGGAACTGTTCCACTCTAGCAATGAAAAGCTTTGGCTCACAGATCCCCTGACTCTTATTCATTGGTACTCTGTTAGAAAAGGGCTAGAATCAAATACAGAGATCTGCAAATCTACCCTTGGGCAGAAGGCCACATTATCAGTATAATCATTTCATTTACTGGACAGAGTCCTGCTCCAGATTTCAGAGCAACCTCAGAATCCTCTGTCCAGCATTTCTTTTGACCCCAGAAGAGGTGAACACTTACCAGCTAGATGGGAGACTGGGCAAGAAGGGAAAGGAAAAAACCTCAGGGGAGAGATGCCTCTCAGTGACTTAAAAACCCTCCAAACAGAGGAAAGCTAAATCAGTTTTGCAGATCCTCTAGACACTGGAAGCATGTGCAAACATGATGCCACCTGCAAGATCTCATAGCCTGGATTCCAGCAGCACAGTATAACCAATTGTACCTTACATAACATTTTTCACACCAGGAACAGAGTGATGGTCAAGTGACACAGGCAGAGAAGTTTAATAAGATTAATACTAAGCAGTCAGCATGGTCTTGGTTACCAGATGATGTGTTCACACATGACATACAGAGTCCAACCATGTTTTAGAGAAAAATCTGTGCTGAGTTGGACTAAACTTGGCTACAAATCAAGAGAGGTTCTCCTCTGCCTCTACTCTGCCCTAGAGAGACCCCATCTTGGAGAACTGTGACCAGTTTTGGGCTCTCCAGTTTAAGAGGGACAAGGATCTGCTGGAGAGGGTCCAGCAGAGGGATATGAGGATGAGAGGACTGGAGAACTGCCTGAGGAGAGGCTGAGGGACCTGGGGCTGCTTAGTCTGGAGAAGAGAAGACTGAGAGGGGACTTAATAAATGTTTATAAGCATCTGAGGGCTGGGGGTCAGGAGTGGGGTGGGGGGGATAGGCTCTGCTCACTTGTTCCCTGGGATAGGACAAGGAGCAATGGATGGAAGCTGCAGCACAGGAGGTTCCAGCTGAACACAAGGGGCAACTTCTTGACTGGAAGGGTCCCAGAGCACTGGCACAGGGTGCCCAGAGAGGCTGTGGAGTCTTCTTTCTCTGGAGCCTTTCAAGGCCTGTCTGGATGTGTTCCTGTGTGCCCTGAGCTAGATTGTATGGTCCTGCTCTGGGGGGTTGGACTTGATCTCTCCAAGTCCCTTCCAACCTCTAACATCCTGTGATCCTTTAAACTGGATTACCACACAGTGGAGGTACAAGCATGGTTTAGATTACTGCATGACTCCCTGTTTTATGTATTTGGCTCATGTTTAAAAGACCCCACCAAGTTTTACTACATGGTTCTATTTTCAGTGTCAGTTAGCTAACCAAGTTATCTTTTAGTAGTTTTAAGGTGTTTTTTTTCTTCCCTACTGAGAGGAAAAAAAATGTTTTCTGGTTAATATGACTCAAGATGTCACAAAGGGAACAGAGGAACCTTAGCATCTGTTTTCACATTGCCTTGACAGGGACAGACCTCAGTGAAGCATCTTATTAGAAGTATCTCTTCCTGCTTTATATCAAGCTTCAGTACTTGTGGTGCAAGCTAAAAATGTGCACACATGCTAACCACAGACTCGTAGTCTGAAGATGATGGAGTTGTGATTAGAGTAAGTTGTTCATGTTAGATTAGCTGCAACAGAGATGGATCATGGAAACTAAGAGAGCCTGTGGCAGCTTGGCTAGGATCTAGGAACACTTCAGATCCAAGTGCATTTGCACATTCAGTGGGGAAGCTATCTAGTACAAAATATTCTAGCCAATAATGGAGCCAACAACTTTTAAATTCATTTGGTGCTTTCTCCATGTTTCATTTGCCATTAACTGTCTCACTTGATTGATGATACCCTTTTAGTTTTCTTGTGGTTATCTCTGGCACCCCAGGTTTTTCCCACTGCTATAGTTAAAGTTACCTTTGAAAACCAATCAGCCCATTTGGACGCATGGAAAATTCAGGATTGAATAAAAAGTAATAAGAAAGCTCTTGAGTTTTCCACCATCGTTCTGCCTCCTCAAAACTGTTTGAAAACATTTGCAACAGATTTGTATAAACAGAGCTTGGTTTTCCCTGTACCTGCTACAGTTCACTGATTGCCCTTTAACCTGGCTCTCAGCTTGCACTAGGGATGTCAAGTAAGCAACACTGCTTGGCACCAGGCAAAGGCTTGGTCCATCAAGCCCTTCCTGAACAAGCTTCTTGTTTGTACATCATAACTACCTACCTGCTCGGTCAGAAATATGAAGTACCTGAAGAATTTACAGTTTCTTATCATGCATAAACTTCCCTCTCCCTTTGGAGATGTAAATGTTTGATACCTTCCAGCATCTCAACTCTGTACTGGGCTCAGAAGAGAACATTTCTGGATAATGCTGTCATATTTCCTAAAGCAAAACAAGTAATTCAGAGCAGCAGATAAATTAATTCACTCAGGAAGTTGAACTGTGTCTTGATTTCCACACAGCAACATGTACCAGTATGAGCCCAGGGATTAAGTGACTGCATCCAGCATTCCTTGCTGGGAATAACAAAGTGATTTCTTGGGTATCGCTTTAACTTTCCTTCCTCAGAGCCACATACTGAAGATTTTGCTGTGAAGCAAATCTCTGTGATTCTGAGTTTGAAACAGAGCTTACAGAACAGAAACAAGTTTCAACCAGAAGTCAGCAGATGGAAGATGTATTTCCACATATGTGCCAAATGACTGGGAAGAAGCCAGGAAAAGCAGGTGTATCTCTTTTCATGAGCATTCAAGCAAATGATAACCACACTCAGGAACCAAAGCAGTGCTGCACATGGACGCAGCTGATGCCTGCAGAGTGTCACAAGCTGAGGTTGTGACCTCCCTGTATTGCTAGAAACAAACATTTATTTGATCTTCTGGAAGTTAAGCTCCAGAAAATCATTGGAAATCAGGGATGTTGGTTAAGTTTAATGTCATGTTTCTGTCCCACTTAAAGCTTCCTTGGCTGTATAATGTAACTATTTGCTCCTTGTTTCGAGTTCTGTGATTTAAAGAACATATTCCATCTTTCATCCCAGAGGTAAGTGAACTGCAATGGAAAGATCCTTTCTTTCCACATCTCGAGCAGAGGGTGAAAAGATCAGGATAGACACTAGCAACACTGGGACTGCTGGGTAAGGAAACAGGAACTTGCTCTTTGCTCACAAAATATGTGCAGCAGTATGGCACATTTCAGTTCTGCTTCAATCCTGTGTTGCAGCCATCTGGGAGAGCTAAGGCAATGCAAGTTCAAGCTGTGAGTACTCTCCTCTGCGACTCATCTGCTGGTGAACGGTGCCAACACCACCGGAGGGCTCTAGGGGGAGATTTTTGCATACATCCATCAAGAACTAGCTCAGAAAGGATGCCCCCATGCTACTGAAAACAGCTGGAGTGCTAACTACCATCATCATGCAGCAGCTGAGCACCGAAACAGACCCTTTGAAGCCTTCCTGATCCACCTCACAGCAGAGCCAGCTGTAAGCAGCAGCCCAGAGCACAGCAGAAGCATCCAAAGGCCACTGCAAGGCTTCAGTCACAGCAGGGAGCATGGTGTGGATGCATCATTGGGTACAAATAAGCCACGTTAAGAGACTACAATGACAGACCTGTAGCTGTTCTGGAGGCAAAACAGTTTCAGGCACTGGGTACAAATAAGCCATGTTAAGAGACTACAACAACAGACCTGTAGCTGTTCTGGAGGCAAAACAGTCCCAGGCATTTCCAGTGGTTTTGCAAGCAGTTTGTAATCATTCTGATCAGAAGCAAGCAGAGTGAAACATGAACAATGGTCAGTGGCAGAGGCTATGCTGAATGCAAGGGTGCTTGCAGACTTTCATTTATGATCCAGAAACAAAACTAGAAGTCACTGCTGATGAAAACGTTCAGGGAACAAAGTTTGTGACAGCACCATAGGTCTGCAGTGCAAAGCCTATCACAGTCATATCCCTGCTTACTACAGGGGGGCTGCACTAGATGACCTTTAAAAGGTCCTTCCCAACCCAAGCCATTCTATTGTTCTATAATACCCAACGGAGACACAAAGATTTGAGTGAGAATGAACTAGGACTGTCCATTACTTGATGTTGAGTGCTACTGAGCACAATGCAGATGGAAATAGAGTTCCTTTGTTTGTGAAAAGAATTTGTGGGGAAAGAATTTAGGGGTGTTTTCTGAGGATACAACCTGTCCAAGGGGTGGTTATTTCCTGGACATGTATGTTGGGCAATGCAGGAAGGTGGTAAGATCAAGTGTGTTCTACAGAGGATTTTTGATTTGGACTGAGACAATTTGAGTTTAAACTATGCACAAGTTGTTATTGAGTCTCTTTCAGACAGTTGATGTCATCTGAGAAGTCCCAGTCAATGAGGAAAGCTGGGTCCAGGATCTGAGTGACAGATGGGTTTGAAGAAGAGCACTGGAAAGATGCACGATTTGGATGGCACTGTTCACTATAGAGAGTCTGTTTCTAGTTAGATGAGTAGTGAGATGAGCAGGAATTAGGGGATTGAATAAGGAGTGGAATGTCCCAGGTTGAGAATTATAGGGTTAAAAAAAAGAAAATCTTCTGGGGACTAGGAGATTGTTATTCAATCCCATAATTCTGCTATCTCTTTTTAAACTCACAACAAGACCAACTCATTCTGCTTTCCTCCTCTTCCTGCCCTGGGTCTGGTGGGAGTCACTTTATTGGGAAGAATATGTAAGCAGTAGGCCTGTTTTGGGGCTTCCAGAGGCTTGTCTTGGCCTCTTGGATGGTGGAGACATTGGGGTGGGGGGGATTGGAGCATTAAGGAGTACAGATTTAGTTTTTGGGTTGGGGGAAAATTCAAGTGAGTTTGCCAGGAATGTGGCAATTGCTTTGTAATGTCTCTCTCTCTATCCCTTTCCAAATATAATTCTGTGGTTTCTCTCCAATTTCATTTGAGAGATTCATTTCTGTCATCTCTTAACAACCACAACAATATGGATGCCTCAAAGGGCAAGGTTGGCATAGTAGAACATCAATCTGCCAGACAACAGTGACAGGCAAAAGCTGCAGAGACCATGAAGCCTCCAGATCACTATGTGACCTCTGATAATGCTTCAGAAGACTTTTGGAATGGGAAATAGGAAAATACTCTCATTTGTGTAGACATACCAGTTCTGGGCCCCCCAGTTTAGGAGGGACATTGAGATGCTTGAGCATGTCCAGAGAAGGGCAACAAGGCTGGGGAGAGGCCTTGAGCACAGCCCTACGAGGAGAGGCTGAGGGAGCTGGGATTGGTGAGCCTGGAGAAGAGTAGGCTCAGGGGAGACCTTATTGCTGTCTACAACTACCTGAGGGGTGGTTGTGGCCAGGAGGAGGTTGCTCTCTTCTCTCAGGTGGCCAGCACCAGAACAAGAGGACACAGCCTCAGGCTGTGCCAGGGGAAATTTAGGCTGGAGGTGAGGAGAAAGTTCTTCCCTGAGAGAGTCATTGGACACTGGAATGGGCTGCCCGGGGAGGTGGTGGAGTCACCGTCCCTGGGGCTGTTCAAGGCAGGACTGGACGTGGCACTTGGTGCCATGGTCTGGCCTTGAGCTCTGTGCTAAAGGGTTGGACTTGATGATCTATGAGGTCTCTTCCAACCTTGGTGATACTGTGATACCTTCATTCTGTTGTTAAAATAAGTGAGCAGCACCAAGGTTAATGAAGCTTTGGTAAAAAAAGGTTACCCTGACAAGTAGCTTAAGCATTCATAGAATCAGACCACAAGGATTATCCAGTTCCAACCCCCCTGCCATGGCCAGGGACACCTCACACTAGATCACGCTGTCTAGAGCCTCATCCAGCCTGGCCTTAAACACCTTATTGGATGGGGCTTCCACCACCTCCCTGGGCAACCCATTCCAGAGTCTCACCACCTTCATGGTGATGAGCTTCCCACTATTGCTGAGATAACCTGAGGCATTTCCTGGAGGTGTCCACCCTGCAGCCAGCTGATGCTTCTGGATTTCTTCCCTACAGACCTTGAAGCTGCTGTGCAGATACAGCTAAACACCAGGGTTAGGCTGAAGTCTCACTGAACAGTGGCCGGTCACAGCACATAGCAGATCTGGCAAAGAGCCTTTTAGACCACATGGCTTTGCAGTGTCCCACTCTCAGGTCTCTCTTGTGGATGCAAACTGCTTCTGCAAGCATGCTGAACTACCAAGTGACATCTAAAGTGATTTCATACTTTGCCTAGAACATTGCTGCAGTGTGACCCACAGTTGAAGTTATTCCTTTTCCCCAGGAACTATGGGTCAGGATCTGTCTCCAGACTGGTGAAAAATTGTGCACTTCATGGCAGCTACTGCCTTGCTCTACACAAGACCACAACATGACTCTCACAAACCCAATGAGGAGAGGCTGAGGGAGCTGGGGTTGTTTAGCCTGGAGAAGACTCAGGGCAGACCTCATTGCTGTCTACAACTACCTGAAGGGACATTGTAGCCAGGTGGGGGGTGGGCTCTTCTCCCAGGCAACCAGCAATAGAACAAGGGGACACAGTCTCAAGTTGTGCCGGGGTAGGTATAGGCTGGATGTTGGGAGGAAGTTGTTGGCAGAGAGAGTGATTGGCATTGGAATGGGCTGCCCAGGGAGGTGGTGGAGGCACTGTCCCTTGAAGTCTTCAAGAAAAGACTCGGTGTCATGGTCTAGTTGACTGGCTAGGGCTGGGTGCTAGGTTGGCCTGGATGATCTTGGAGGTCTCTTCCAACCTGGTTGATTCTATGAAAGACTTGCAATGGGCGTGAAAGAAAAAGAAGAGCTGACAGTGCAGCCCAGCAGCATCTCTCCCCTCATGGGACCAGTTCTCATGCTCATCAGCACAGCCTGCAACACAACCCTTAGTCCTGCCCTGGAGCATATGATCTTTCCTCTGTAGTTCTCTCCCTCAAGCTCTCATCACAAACACCAGCCTTAAAAGCTATTTTGCACAAAGACATTTTAAAACTCATCTACTTCTGCCTCCTTCCCTGCTACACCCATAACACTGCCTGACCCCTCACCCCTACACAATCAGGCTGCTGCTCAAACTGTGTCATAAAGCTGGATGATGTCACTTAACACAGACCCACTAACTTACAGCAGGGTTAAAGCTGGAGTCAGCAAATTACCTCATTTTAACAGATTATCTGCCTTCAACCTCAGGGTAGTCCAAAGAGACTGCAGGAGCTCTGTTTAGAAGATAAAGATGGGTAATTACAGAATGCAGTTATTCCAGCCAGAGGTCTTCTATCAGGGGCAAGAGCTGTCTGGTTGTGGGAGCCTGCAGAGAAAATGTGCTTCTCCTACTTCACTGTGGGTGGCAGAAATACCCTTGGCATGTCTGAAGTAACCTGAAGTTTGAAAAATGCTGAATTTTGCACTTGGATGCATCTGCTGCAAGATCACCAGAGGCTACTGGTTCACAGATACTGAGGCTGCCTCATATCTGCTCCTGTAGAACAATCTCCCTGGGAAAACTGAGACATAAGAAGAGGAGAGGGCAGCCTGCATTTGGGAGCTTCCCTCATACAGCAGTGGTGGCACTTAATAGCCCATGTTCCACGTTATTGGTTTCCACTGCAATGTACTGGGACTAAAAATGGTAAGGATGTTGGGTGGAAGTTGAGGCACAGGAGGTTCCATGGGAGCTTGGGGAAGATTTTTTTTTTTACCCTGGGAGGGTGACAGAGCACTGGAACAGGCTGCCCAGGGAGGTTGTGGAGTCTCCCTCTGTGGAGATAGTCAAGAACTGTTTGGATGCATTCCAGCGTGGTCTGCTCTGGCATAAGGGCTGGACCAGATGATTTTTTGAGGTCCCTTCCAACCCCTGACATTCTATCAAAAAGTAAAGCAAGCAAAAAACCACAACCTATTATCTTATTTGTACAATGGCTGTATCTATTTTAACTCAATGTGCAGCTCTTCAGCAGCAGGGCAAAGACAGGACCTAGAGTTTTCTCCTTTTATCATGCAAGAAATGAGAGCTGTGCTCTGGGAAGAGCAAAGGACATCCCCTGGCTTGAGAGGAAACAGCCAGAAAAGCCACCCTTACTAGTCTACCTGGACTTCAGCAAGGCCTTTGACACTGTCTGTCATAGCAAACTCCTGGCCAAGCTGGCAGCCTTTGGCTTGGACAGAGGCACTCTCTGCTGGGTTAGGAACTGGCTGGATGGCCAGGCCCAGAGAGTGGTGGTGAATGGTGCCACATCCAGCTGGCAGCTGTCACTAGTGCTGTGCCTCAGGGATCCATGCTGGGCCCACTCCTGTTTAATCACTTCACTGATGGTCTGGATGAGGGGACTGAGTCCACCATCAATAAGTTTGCAGACAACACGAAGTTGGGAGCAAGTGTGGATCTGTCAGAGGGCAGGAGGGCTTTGCAGAGGGACCTAGACAGGCTGGATGGGTGGTCACAGTCCGATGCTATGAGTTTTAACAAGGCCAAGTGCCAGGTTTTGCACTTTGGTCACAACAACCCCATGCAGTGCTATGGGCTGGGGACAGGGTGGCTGAAGAGCAGCCAGGCAGAGAGGGACCTGAGAGTGCTGGCTGACAGCTGAACATTAACCTGCAGTGTGCTCAAGTGGCCAAGAGGGCAAATGGCGTCCTGGCCTATGTCAGGAGCAGTGTGGACAGCAGGAGCAGGGAAGTCCTTCTGCCCCTGCACTCAGCACTGGCCAGGCCACACCTTAAGTACTGTGTCCAGTTCTGGGCTCCTCAATTTAAGAAAGATATTGAGGTGCTTGAAGGTGTCCAGAGAAGGGCAGCAAAGCTGGGGAGGGTCCTGGAGCACAGCCCTGTGAGGAGAGGTTGAGGGAGCTGGGGGTGTGCAGCCTGGAGAAGAGGAGGCTCAGGGCAGACCTCAGTGCTGTCTACAAGTACCTGAAAGGAGGCTGTAGCCAGGTAAGGTTGGTCTCTTTTCTCAGACACCCAGGGACAGAACAAGGGAGACACAGTCTCAAGTTGTGCCAGGGCAGGTTCAGGCTGGATGTTAGGAAGAAGTTCTTCCCAGAGAGAGAGCTTGGCATTGGAATAGGCTGCCTGGGGTGGAGGCACCATCCCTGGAGGTGTTCAGAAAGAGGCTGGATGAGGCACTTAGAGCTGTAATTTAGTTAGAAGGGGTAGGTGACCAGTTGGACTGCATGATCTCAGAGGTCTCTTCCAACCCTGGCTATTTCTGTGAAATCCTGCAGGACTAACACATTGTTATCTGCAGGAGGAGAACAGGGACAGATTTTAACTCATGGTCAGCAAAAATAAAACCCAACACATTTTTGCAGTTTGGCACATCAAATGCCTAAAAAGACAACTGAGTTTCTAACAGAGGAATGTCCTTTGAATTTGCTACCATGCAAGTAAAGGTATTTTTAGTTAGCTTCCATTTTGTAAATCACTCCACTCATTGCCTCCTGAACCAAAACAGAAAGAAATTAAGACTCTCTACTCACCTTTAATATCAATATTGAGGCTAAGCAGCACTGATTAATCATTCCTAAACCACCAAAAATGAACAGATCTCTCCTACTTGGAAAACGACCAAGGGATGGCTGAAGGAGATGTGCTTAACCTCTTCTCCTGGTCTGACTTTTGAGCCCTCCATTTCTTTTTAATCACTCCTTGCTCATTTAAGCCTTTACTACACTGTGGTGTCTGAAAGCATGGCCATGAATAGCCAGATTCTTATTATCGAAAGGAGGTCATCATCTCCCTGTTGTGGTCACAAAGATAAAGATCTTTAAGAAAACAGTTACAGGTTCAGTTTCAGACTTGGGCTTGAATTGAATGAACTGGGAGTGCAGAGAGGTCCTGGCCAAAGTCAACCAAGACAAGGAGGGGAGGAATGCAAGAGAAACTGGAAAAAATTAGTTGGATGGAGCTGAGAGTTCAGAACGTACCAGGGATGCAAAGACTGGGATCATTTATACATCAGAAAGCTTCAATTTCATCCTTTTCTGCCCATTTCAAGACCAACATCAGCACCAAAGAGCTTTAAGTGAACCACCTTATTTTGAGTACATGCCACACCAGTGCCCAGATTTCAAGTTGCTCCACTTCTGAGAACTGCCCACCAGGCTTTGGGCCATAATGGCACAAAGAAAGACTACAGCCACTGCCCTGTCAGCATACTCTCATCTTTGAGATATTGCCAGCACCTACACACAGCATTTCTTGGAAGCAAAACTGACCACAGCACAACTACATGTACCCAAGACTGTCATTACAGAAATCCACCAGCACCCTGCTGGCAACTAAGAGCACAAACCAAACAATCACAGGCTTTCATTACAAACAGAGGGTTTTGATGAGGCATGAAAATCGACTGATTTCTGCAGAGGTAGAAGCTAAAGATAGGCCTGACCAAACCAACCAAATCAGCAGTGCTGGGTTAGCTCCCTCCATAGAGAGACATCATGGGAAATGGGATGAGAGAGTGGTTAAGGAGGTCTCAGTCACTTCTGATCTACCTCTCTCAGAAACCACTCATATTCCAAAAGCCTCTAAGAAAGACTTCCTGTGGAATGCTTTGCACTTGAACAGTGGAGGACCTCACTGTCACCAGCTCCAGACAGCTCCAGTCCCTGTGAAAGCAAGCCTCAGCAGCAGCCCCTCACCAAGAAAGAAGTGGAAGAGGGCAGTGGAAAAAAGTTGCCTATAGAAGGCCTAAGATAGACTAAAATAGTAACAGTCTTACTGTAAAAGAGAATGGAAAGGAAAATCTGCAAGTCAAAGAGAGAATTGAGGCATATAAATAGAGAAGGCAGATGTGAATGAGTCACTGCTCACAGAGAAATCAGTGCTCTGCCTTTTCTTTGAGTCACTGGCACATCCTGCGGCAGCTCTGACCTCTTGACACGAGCTGGATTTAACAATTCATTACTCAGTCTTCCAGCCATTTAAAAGCTCCGTGAAGAATTGAAGCCCATGACATCATCTCTTGTTCATGCTCTTCCCTACCTGAAATGCACGCTGCCTGCTGGCAGGGAGTTAGCCCTTGTGTACGAGCTGAAAGGAATAGAGCTTGTAAGATGACAGGTTTTGGGATCACAGATAAGGATGCCCCTGCTTGCATCCCTTGGTAGGCACCCTGGGACTGTAGCTCTTCAGGTTTAATACAGACCCAACATCACTTCAGCAGCAGAAGAGTTGTCTAGGCTGGAAAAGCCTCCAAAAAAAGTGTGAAGTTCTTGTCAGCTCCACCAAAAATTACCAGGTCCTCACTGTAAGGCTCCTGCAGTAGCTCAATAAAGCCCTTAAAAGATACATACAAACAGGCATCCAGAGGTGCTCTGCTGTCCAGTTGTGAAGCTGAAGGGATGACAAGAGGAAAGAAGTGCTAGGAGACAACAGGAAACTTCACCAAGTGCTTACTAACTCCAGGCATGGTGGGCTAGCCTAGCAGAGTTTGGTGCTAAACCCTTGATTCCCTTCACCTATGGACTGAAGTTTTGTGTCTGTAGAGTATTTGAGTGGGCTTTTATTTTTTCCCAGGATCATTTCAGGCTGCAGGGTGAATTCTGTACAACATGTGGAGCACAGAACACACTGTAGATAGTGATGAATAAACAAGCATTTGAAGAATGCAGTTAGAATAACTTATTGAAATCATATGGTATTTTCAGATTGTGTATTTCCAGGCCAGCTTCCATCAGCTCTGCTCCCTTATTTTTTGGTCTGGTTATCAGAGGCCATCTCAGAGTTCCTCTGCTTGCCAGACTTCTGCGTGAGCATTCCACTCCACAGCTTGCTATAAAGGACAGTCAGTCCCAGGGCATCTTTGGGTCACAACTTTGCATTTAACCTCAGACCAATGTAATTTTACTTCCAGTGTTTTTTTTTTTCCTACTCTGCAATCACTCTTAGCTGCTTTCCCAAGGACCATGATGCAGTTATGTGAATTAGAAATTGCCTCTCCCAGACAAGGACAGGTGGTCATGGTCCTACAGTACTACTACCTCTCATGTTGCCATCATTCCTGACTGCAGGGAAGAGGCACTGAGCATTACATCAGAATCAGTACTGCATCCTGAATGTAGATTCCAAATTTAGGACCATCTCCATCCCAGAAGTAGCTCCAATGCTTGTACAAAACAAGTAGTGGACATCATAAGGAATTAGGATGGCAGAGAAAAGAATTCATTTTTTCTTGAGGTCTGTATGAAGCCAATAACAAGCTGTGGGACAGCCAAAAGGTATGTTTGCTGCTAGGACATGAGATGGACACGTGCTTTGGAAAGGAGAGGGCTTCCATCTCTCAAAACTTGCCAAAATAAAGCATTTCTGGCATGAACTGGTCAATGTTGCTTTGTCCAGTGAAGAAGCAATGGCTCCTTCCTGTCCTACAGGATGGTCTGCTTATGGAGAAGCACTGGGACAAAGCAAACATGACTTTAAAAAGTGAAATGGAAGGGCAGCCACTTAAAAGCCATGCTGCAATTCAGCAAGGCTTGGACCAGCTGGAAAGTTGGGCAGAGCTGAACCTCATGAAGTTCAAGGACAAGTGTGGAGTCTTGCACCTGAGGAGGAATAACCTTCTGCACCAGTCCAGGTGAGGGGTTGAGCTGCTGGAAAGCAGTTCTACAGAGAAGGACCTGGGAGTGCTGGTGGACAAGTTCACCATGAGCCAGCAATGTGCCCTCATGGCCAAAACCATCTATGGTCTCCTGGGGTGCAGTAAGAAGATTGTGACCAGCAGCCGAGAGAGCTTCTCCTGCTCCTCCAGTGTTGGGCTCCCCAGTTCAAGAGCAACAGTGATTCACTGGAGACAGTCTAACAGAGGGGCACCAGGATGATTAGGGGACTAGAACATTTCTCTTATGAGAGGCTGAGACACCTGGGCCTGCCTAGCCTGGAAAAGATCAGAGGGGATGAGGATGGGGTTGGGCTCTTTCCATTGGTGGCCTGTAATAGAACAAGGGCAGATGAGCACAAACTAGAACATAGGAGGTTTGTGCTGGTTTGAGGCTAACTGGAATATTTTAATGAGAAGAATTAGATTATAGGCTGTGAAAAGGAAATAGTGGTGATGTCTACTTCACTCACAGGCTTGCTGAGATGTATAAAAACAAGAACACAAACACAGATAAGATAGTGAGAGTGTCTGTGTCACAGTCAGTGCCTGTGCTTTTCTCCCTCTGTAACCAAACTAATTCTGCTTCTAACTTCCCTTGCCAATCCTCCAAACTCACCTTATACACAAGGTATACTCTGGGGTAAGTTAGAGGGGTGGAAAGAAGGTGGAAGGGTGATTGGGAGTCCCTCCTGGGGACTGATTTCCAGAAGGGCTGTTGTGTTTCTGTACTACCTTTACCTTGTATATTGCTGTCTATAGCTGTAGATATTGCAAATATCTGCTTGGATATTGTGCTAAGCTGTAAATATAAAGCTTCATCCCTTAACTTCCAGCCAGCTGAGTCTAGCCTGGGCAGTTTCCTAAGTGTGAGGGACAGGTAACTCCCAAACCATCACAAGGTTTCAAGGTTGAACATAAAGAAGAGCTATTTTACTGTGAGTGTGCCAGAACCCAGGAGTAGGATGACCAGAGAGGCTGTGGAGTCTACTTTGGAGACTTTCAAAACCTGCCTGGTTGTGTTTCTGTGCCACCTGCTCTAGGCATAGCTTCATTGGCAGGGAGGTTGGTCTAGATGATCTCCAAAGGTCCCTTCCAAACCCCACCATTCTGTCCTTCTATGACTTGTTTCTTACACACCATCTGTCCATCCACTCAAACTAGACAAGGCTGCCAAACACACTATCCAGGGGACTCCTAGAATGAAAGGACAATAATGAATTCTTTTTTCCCCCAACCTGAAACCCAATTATAAGTTTAGGAGTACTGCTCCATTAGGAGGATGAAGGTCTCTTGTGGGACATCTTGGGCAAAGATTGTTGGACACTTAGCATGGAATGCAATGTTACGATTGCTAGTTCAGAAAAATTTAGGGGGAAGATGGAGATACTCTGTGATAGAGTCTAGAAGAAGAAACTATGAGGCAGAGGTTGAGCAAAATAGGTTCTTTCCATCTCAGAGCTGCACCCAGACTAGTTCTGGCACTTTGATTACATGAACAATTTAACCCAGAGAAAAGGGTCTTCTCCCAACAGACTCTTTCAAGCAGAGAAAGTGAATTGTTTTTGAATGTTAGCACTTAGTTACTGCCTCCTACAAACTGACAAACATCAGCCCAGACTTGTAATTGCTCTCAAACTTTAGCCAATTGCCACAGGGAAGGGGTTGGAAGACCATAAATACTGGCTGACAAAATCATGGAATGCTTTCAAGCTCCTACGCACAGGAACACATTGGGTAAGATCTCCC
Organism: Pogoniulus pusillus; assembly: GCF_015220805.1. Taxonomy (NCBI): domain Eukaryota; kingdom Metazoa; phylum Chordata; class Aves; order Piciformes; family Lybiidae; genus Pogoniulus; species Pogoniulus pusillus. The sequence goes on along the minus strand of NC_087298.1, from coordinate 4,071,790 downwards.
TGTGACTTGGTTCTGACTAGAAACTGGTTTTGTTCCCATTATTCAAGCTATTCACAGCCTTGGCCACTGAAACAAACAGAAAGGTTAGAAATCTTGCAAACAACCAAAAAGCAAACATCTCCTGAGGTCTCTGGGGACTCAGACAAGTTTGGTCAGCTTGCTCACAATCCATAGACTCAGCCTCTGCAGACTCTAGAGCTGACTGGACATGGGCACTCACTGTGGTCAGCAGGAACCAGAAGGTAGGCATCATGTAACAGATGTGACAGTCAAACACTTGCATTTAAACATCTAACAATGTAGATACGAAATAAACTAGACAAAAAAGGGCAGAGGAAGGACTGAAAGACAAATCAAGCTGAGATACAGTTTCCCCTAAAGGTACCAAAGAAATTTCCCCATGGGATAGGAGCTCTACCTAGGTCTCAACTCTACCTCCAGTCTACACTACCTCAAGTACCTCAAGTCTACACTACCTCCAGTCTCATGAAGTATAGTTTTGCATATAAATATGGAGATGCTGTGGATGCTCCCTCCCTGGAGGTGTTCAAGGTCAGGCTGGAAGAGGCCTTGAGTGACCTGTTCTAGTGGGAGTTGTCCATGCCTATGGTGAGTGGTTGGAACTGGATGATCTTTGAGGTCCTTTCCAATCTAAACCATTCTATGAAGCTAAGTGACCCATAAAGAAAGCCTCGTGTAAGTCTGCTGTTATCAGATGTACTAAGCTGCAAGCAGAAATTATCCTACCAGACCACAACAGCTTCTGCACCAAACTGGCAACTCAAAGTTACAGGTTTCACCACAGGTCAAACTGCTTGTAGAGTTGGATATGTTGGATGCTGAAATGCAAGCATAAGCAAACTAAAAGGTCTTTGCATCTAAGTGTATCCATTGCCTCTTGTCACGTGGAAAAGACAAGGGGCAAAGAGTACAAGTTACTGCTGGGGATATTCTGACTGGAATCCAGAATTTTTCATAGTTAGACACTGGAATAACTCCCTAAGGGAAGCAGTGGAGTTCCCCACACTGGTCAGTCTTAAGACTCAGCTTGACAATGCTCTGGGCCAGCTCACTTCAACTACACCATCACCTGGAAAGGTTGGAGCAGGTGACCCTTGAGGTCCTTTCCAACCTGGCATTCTGCGATTCAGTGAAGGGTTGCTGGAATGTGTGGTTGTAAAAGCAGCTTAGCATACACCAAGGCTGTGATTTGGTAAGCAGTATGTGCATGTTCAAGCACTCCCTGGAAACAATTCTCCATCACTATTATCTCCCACAAATACACACTCTCTGTGGAAGGAACAGACTGCAGGAGGGACAAGCAGCGAGACAATTTTCCCTTCTAAGTAACTACACAGACTCTGTATTTGAAGGCAATTTATTTGCTGAACAGGAATAAGCCAAAGGTCTATGTTGTGCTGTTTGTGGGAAAATGTCCAAGTCAGCTCAAACACCTTAATAACACTCCCAGGAAAAAAACAAAATCGTATTTGTTATTAATTTCTGCAGTAGAGGTGACCTCTAGGCCAGCATGGAACTGTGCCTCTCATGCTGGGCAATCGTTTAGTAACACCTAGTGACCCACCCCTGCTGCAAACAGGCAGAGCTTTTCATCTCCAGGACTGGTCCCATACCTTTGAGGTCACCCAAGTGCAAAGCCAACAAAACAGTTTCCTGGCATTGGTGCTGTGGCCTTGCCTTTGAACTGGGGAGTGCCTGAGGGCACTCAGCGGTGAGCCACAGATGTGGCCGAAAGCGGTGACCTCCATCTCTGCTCTGCCCACAGCTGAACTGCTGTTTCAGTTCAAGCAGAGCTCTGGTAAACTTGAGTTTGGTTTAAGGTTAGCAGTGAGACATTCAACCACAGCAACTGCTAAGTTATTAAATAGGTTATTTGCTTCACTGTTACAAAGCAGAACATCTCTAGTCCGGTCTTGTCTAATTGTGATTCCTACTGACTGGCAGCTGTAAACCCAACAATAAACAGGTTCCTTGAACAGCTCTTCAGGCTTTGCTCTCCCACCCTATGTTTTCCTTTCAGTTTTCCATGGCCACCACTATCTTTTAGTCATTATGAGTGATTATTGCTTTCCAGAAAGAAGTCAAAACTCCAGAAGTGCTAAGCACTGTAGAAAGAGGTTGGCTTGTGGTTAGAGGTCCAGGAATAGAGAATCCACAGAACAGACAGCAAAGCGACATGAATGTTATTGCAGAGGTAAGCAGATGGCTGGCATTAGATACATGGAACCAGACATTTCAAGGCACAGAACCATAGTCAGTACATTTACCTTTCTACCTATTTGTTTTGATAACCAATGTCTGCAAACTGACTACTGAGATGACTCAGTGCCTGCCCTTTGCTGGTTAAGGCAGAAACCTCAAAGCAGCTCATTCATCTGCCACTTGGAAGTGGACACTTAAGTGAGCATTAGTTCAACCTTCTGAGGCCATTCATAAAGTGCATGACCAACGTGACCCCTCCAGTACACAAATACCTTCCTTGAGAAGCATCAGACTTAGTTTGTTCTCTCACATCATTGCAAAAGGAGGAATATTTGGGATACACCAGCAATAGTCAAAGCAAAACCTGTAGATGTGACTCCTTACATGAGCTGTCACTGAGCATGGCAATTGGGAATAGTCCAAGCCATCTTAAACACTAATAGCCAAGAAAAAACAAACTGCCTTGCCATGTCACAGGACACTTCATAAGAACTCTTCTTATCCATAAGCCTTTGCAGATGAAGTGATTTGCTTCTCCTCCCTTCACCAGTCCTCCAGCTGACTGTCCATGTATCCAAGTCATCCTTTCGGAGCAAGGCCTTCTAAAACTACTACAAAGGGAATGAGCAAAATACCACAAGACAAAGATGGCAGAGAGGTCTCTGGAATCAGGGGCAAACACAGCAGGACAGCAGAAGCCACGAGAAGCCTTTTTGTGTATCAGTGCCAGATCACTCCATACCCTTTCTGAGTTTCCACCCCTCAGGAAGCAGAACCATTGGGAAGTAGTAACACACTCCTGCCAGAAGAAAACTAACATTAAGAAGGCAGATACAAGCTCAAGACATGTCTCCTTCTGTCCTTCCTCTCAGCAGCTCTAACAAGAAGCAGATGATTCCTGTGCTTAGCCAGGTTACCTCCTTCAAAGCTGCTGACTTTCATCTAGCTCTGCCATGACCACACACTATCCCCCTAACTCCAAGTTACTTCATGCAGGTTAAACAAAGCAAACCTGTCCTGTACCAAATCAGTGCTGTACAACAATAGAAGCTGGAAGACTTCTACTTCATTTCTAGGAAGACTCACATGATACACGAGGAGGGATTTGCTGGAAAAGAAAAGATGATCTCATCGCTCTGGCAACAGGCTATAGACTTCAGCTGGATGTCAGCTTAGTGTGCTTGGTGACAGAAGTCTTTTCAGCAAGGTGGTCACTCTGTGTGCTCCTTGTGTGACCCAGGTCCCAAGAGCCTGATATACTGAAGTGCTAAGTACTGACAGTTGCAGCTGAACTCAGTGGGAGCTGGGAACAAATAAAGTTCTCTATACTGCAAAGTGCTCTGAAAAAAAATCAGCCATTGCACCCAGAAGTTAGAGGTTACTTACACTCTGTGTCTCTTCCCTGCCCATTAGTCCCATCACATCCAACCATCATGTAAATGAATACAAGAGGGTTCTGTGGTAGCTAAAATGTTATAGTGGGTGCAACAGGGAAAAAAAAGCCAATCTGAAAAACTCAGAAGAGTCTTGACAATTATCCAGCAAATAAAGCATGCTACTGATCTAAACAAGAAGAACAGTTACTCATCCTCATCATGAGAAACTCTGAGACACAAGGGAAAAGTCATGGTCTTTGAAACCACTATAGTGTGTGTATTTATAAAGAGACTAAATTCAGGTTACTTCAAAACTATGATTCTGACTTTTCCCAGCTTCAGAAGGTTTGCCCTTGCAACCTGAAATACATAAAACAACTCAGATGGCATTAATGGCTATAGTAGCTATAGAGGTGCTAAATCTTGAGCAACTCTTGCAGCTCCTAGCTTTTGCATTTAACAAAAAGGAAATCCATCTCAATGGCTCTCTCTAGATTTCAAAACAAGTTTTGCTGAAAAAAAGCCACCACAATACAAATTTCCTCAGGCATAGTGGGAAGAGGAGAAAGATGCCGATCAGGGCAGAGAAGGTAAAGTGGGTTTTAAGCCAGGAGGCTGCAGTTTGATTCATTACTCTGTCACAGAATTTGTGTAGCCTTCTGAAAGCCTTTTGTTCATTTGATATTTTGAGATCCCAGGGCTACAGCTGAAGGTGCAGTCTGTAACCTCCAGAACCCACCTCCTCTCCCTCCCCACAGCTTAGGTCATTGAATGGCATTATCAGGATACACTCTCTCAGGTTTCAGAGTGGTAACCACCTTTGAAAAGCCTCTCTACTCTTGACAAACCAAGGCAAGGAGCCACAGAATGTGTGATTATTTTTAGTCAATCATCAGAGAACTCCAAGATGTAGGGCGGCTGAGTGCAATGTCTGGAGCGTCAACCTCACATTTCTCATTGCTCTGCACAAGACTAACCTCCCTGGTCAGGGCACACAAGAGCTTAATATCCAGTCACATTCAGAAAGGGTGGCTTTTGTGTTTCCTCTCTTTCTGATCAATCTGGAACCTACACTCACACCTTGTCAGTCTGTAAAGAGCCACATTCAAGTTGAGAACTCAAACTTCTCAATGTCTAAGATGAAGATCTGTAGCAAAGGCAAGAGCCACTACAGCTCACATACCCACACAATTCTTTTTCTCCCAGTGCACCCTCATCTATAACTACTTTTCTGTGTAGTAAACTGTGATTGGTCTCTTACTTGAAATTCTAATCTTTGACAGATTCATGCACATATCTGAAATGACCATCACTAAGAGACAAAGCAATGGCATGAAGACAAGCATATTAAGCCTAATTATTTCTGGTAACACTCTCACTTCAAATAGATATTAATAGTTCACCAGCCCTACTTAGCTTTCCAAAAGCAGAATTGCAAAACACTTCCTTACCAAGATCAAGGCCTCTGACCTCAGATCACTGCATCCCCAGACAAATTCCATGATGTCAGTGCAAGCAAGTCTTCTTAACAGGGCTCCAGGGAGTGATTTCTGGGCTGGTACTTTCCATTGGAAGTACCCTCTCTTTTCTCTCAAGACCTAGGGAAAACACATCTTGCCTTTCTCCCTCACACAGAGTTAAGAAAGCTCATCAAAATATTCATGAAGCACAAGAGGTTTGTTAGTTACATCACTTGCCAATTGTTTCTGTTTTAATTTGTTGCTTTGTATGCAGAACCAAAATGAAATATAACCCCCAAATACAAACATTCATTTTCTGTGCTGGCAGAGCTCTTTTCTCATGCCTGCAACAGCTGACTGACCTACTTTTATTTGCTGATGTCTCTCTGCTTCCATGGTAGGAGGCACAACCTGATATTAGCACTGTGTAGAAAGGGGTAGCTGTCTGCATAACTAACCTGACCTGGGTTATCTGTGAACAGATACAATACAGAAGCCAACAACAACATGACAATGTAAAACCCTGGTTCATAGATCTAATGATTGGCTTGGGCTGGAAGGAACCTTAAAGATCATCCAGTTCCAACTCTCCTGCCACAGGCAGGGACTCCTCCTACTAAAGCAGGTTGCCCAAGGCCTGATCCAACCTGACCTTGATACATCTCCAGGGAGGGGGCATCCACAACCTCCCTGGGCAACCTGTTCCAGTGTCTCACCACTCTCACTAACAAATTTCTTCCTACTCTCCAGTCTAAACTTGCCCTCCACAAGGTTCAATCCATTCCCTCTCATCCTGTCACTACAACCCTTTGTAATGAGTCCCTTTCCAGCTTTCTTGTAGCCCACTTCAGGTACCAGCATGCTGCTCCCTGAAGCCTTCTCTTCCTCAGGCTTAACAGCCCAAACTCTCCCAGCCACAGGGAACATTCTCTACCCCTCTGATGACCTTCATGGTCTCCTCCAGACCTGTTCCAACAGTTCCATGTCCCTATTATGATAGATGTCCCAGAACTGGATGCAGCATTTTAGATGGGGCCTCACCAAAACAAAGTAGATAAATGTAGGAAGGGAAGAAGACATCACTTTAACTAGAGTCTGCATCATCTCCTTGATGATTTGAAAACCTTCCTGCTTCACCACAGCACGAATCAGCTCTTAGCAGCTGTTGCCAATGTAATGTCTTCTAGTCACTGATTCCAGAGGCTACTCATGTTTAGTTTAAAAGGATGAAGCACACAGCATCTCCAGTACTAGCTGGGAAGTAGCTTAGCTACCCTAGTTTTCCTCTTACACATCCATAGACCCCCTACAGCCTTTGTATTAGACTTCAGGATTTGGTGTAACTAGAACAATCACAAGGACACTACACAGAGGAAAACTCATCTTTTCATCCCTCAGATGTAGCACAAGGTAAATCTAACAAGGAACAAACAGAGAGGCAGAACATTATTCATGTGGTAGATGGTGCTAACAAAGAAGCTGAAGTAGTAAAGAAGTGGGCAAGTCTGGCAAATGAACTCTATACTTGTCACATCCTGATCTTTCTCACACACTCTTCTACTTGGAAGCATTTTTTTGCTCAGCCTTGTGATGAAGGAAGAGACCATTTTCTTTGTTGGCAACAAGTTCACTGACTTCTGTGAGTTTATGCAGGGAGTGAGTTTGGATCAGTTTGTGGAAAACGCACAGCTTACCCTGAGTAAATATTATAAAGTGGTTGGCAGGAAGGAATTCCCTCTGAAAGGCACTGGAAACATGGTGCATCTAGGAAGGGGATTTCAAACCTGGCAAAATAACCCACAGTAAACACTCACTTGTGCCAGACTTTATGCAATCGACTCAGTAGGACAAACAAAAGTGAACTGGATTTGGTTTCCCCATAGCTTTAGTTTCATCTTGAGCAGCCCAGTATGTCTTCAAAATGCAGCAAGTTGCATCCCACTCCTCTTGTTTCAAGAACAAAAATTCCAGGGCTAGTGAAGGGTTCTGTTGAACAGACTCTCTCTGACCCTACTGTGGTATGCAGTTACCTTTATCACGCCTGAAGTGCTGCTGCTGACAAAGATTAGTATTTGGCTCTTGGAGATTCCCCATCCCTGAGCCTTTACTGCAGCCTGGACTATTCCTGGTTTCTGTGAATTATCCAGACCAAAAAATATTACCCTTGTTAGAGTGGAACTGAAGAGGTGCTGATAAGGGCATAGACAGTGACATATTTACAAATTCTATTTCAGGGTTTCCTTCAAAGACATCATTGATATGTCTACATGCACTCAAAATGGACATGAATTTGTAATGAAGTCTTCCTGCAGACTGGCTCTGTGAACTGCCACACAGCTCAGCCACAGCTGGACATTAAGCAATTGCCATTGACCTCAGATGGTATCAAAGCCCTTCCTCAAGTCAGCCCTTTGGTACATCATCTCCAAACACCCCAAGATCCAATGTCCCCTTAGTCCTCTTGAAATGAATAATCAAACCATTACATGTTCAGTTCATCACTGCCTGGTAACAGGCTGTTAAATGCAGAACTCTCAGGTTAGGAAGAAATCTGATTTTGCTTTCTGGCATCAGAACTTATTTAAAGCTTTAAATATAACAGAACTTAAAAGTCTGACACAGCTTGTGGTACCTCTGCCCCATGGAGGTGAACACCAGCAGAATGCAGTACAGCACACAGCTCATCCTAAAATTCCTAAATGCTTAATGTTTCTGCAAGCCCCTCCTCCCCATAATATTCTGGGACGGGGAAACAGGCTTGATTTGCATGATAAGGAATTGCTACAAGCACCTAGAAAATTGGATATGCTTAGATTTCCACATGACTGTCAAACTGCAATGATATCTCTTCAATGCTCACCACAACCACCAAAGCTAGAAAGAGAAAAGCTCACTGGGTAGATTATTGCATGATAAAAGAAAAAGGAGTAGGTACAGCTCAGAGAGAAGCATGGAAGCTTTGAAACTCTTTTGCATTTCTTTTGGGACAAGAGGTGAAAACTTCAGACATTCACATGCAATATGAATTACCAAGATTTGTAACAACCTATTGCTGAGGAGAAAGGAGAGGCTTTCCTTCTTAGCCCCACCTCCTTTCTGCATTTTCATAGAATCATAAAACCAACCAGGTTGGAAGAGATCTCCAAGCTCATCCACTCCAACCTAGCACCCAGCCCTATCCACTCAACTAGACCATGGCATTAAGTGCTTCATCCACTTTTGAACACCTCCAGGGACAGCAACTCCACTACCTCCCTGGGCAGCCCATTCCAATGCCAATCACTCTCTCTGCCAACAACTTCCTCCTAACATCCAGCCTAGACCTCCCCTGGCACAACTTGAGACTGTGTCTTTGTTCTGTTGCTGGTTGCATGGCAGAAGAGACCAACCTGACTTGGCTACAGCCTCCCTTCAGGTAGTTGTAGACAGCAATGAGGTCATTCCTCATCTTGAGATGAGGGAAACCTGCAGCAGCAAGATTTCAGAGAGAGGCTTCCATTGCTTCCAGAAGGTGTCAATTTCCAGATGACTGAAAAGATTTAAGAACTCTGATGACTTGTCCTAGCTCCTCCTCTGTTTAGGGATGTTTTAAGATGCCTTCACATCATTACAGAACTCTTCAATTAATTAGGATAAGCCCACACATGTTTGCACTGGGGAGCCAATAGCTAACTTGGCTATTTCACTGCTTGTGTTGATCATTTTGTAAGCTTTTATGTCTGCTTGATGACTTTCACTTCTTGGTGCACTGGACAAGTATGAGTGTGGTCCTTAACATGATCCAATAGAGAAATAAGATACTTAAAGAACTTCAGCTGCTTTCATCTTGAAAAACATTAATTTTTAAAGATATTAAGATTTTTTGGCTAAACATTTAATGCCTATTTTGGCAGATTACAGATGAAAGAAAAAAAAAATGCTTTAGATAGAACTACAGTCTTTTCCAACCTTAATTCTCCTAAAATCATCAAGTCCTACCACCAACCCAACACCACCATGCCCACTAAACAATGTTCTCCAGTGCTATGTCTGCATGATTATTTAACACCTCCAAGGTCAGCTACTCCACCACCTCCCTGGGCAGCTGCTCCAATGCTTGATCACTTCTGCAGGAAAAAAACTTTTCCTAATATCCAACCTAAACCTCCCCTGACACAACTTGAGCCCATGTCTTCTTTTCCTATTGCTAGTTCCTTCAGAGAAGGCACCAACCCCCAACCTCACTCCAACCTCCTTCCAGGTAGCTGTAGAGAGCAATGAGGTCTCCTCTCAGCCTTCTCTTCTCCAAGCTAAACAATCTCAGGTCCCTCAGACATGTCTTGTAAGACCTGTTCTCCAGATCCTTCATCCTCTGTTCCCTTCCTCAAAGGAAAACATTCCCTCTAGAACATTACAGGAATGGGTTCACAGAACAATAGCTTAGTCACACTGCTTATACATGCTGGATACACAACATCTCCCATAGAAGGGAGCTTCCCAGCTGGCTACTGGCAGCCAGGGATGTGTTTTCCTCCACTGTCACATACACATCGTTCTAGAGTTCCTAATCTTGGAAAGTCTCTCGTGTACTACTCCTCCCACACAGTTTTCCCTTTATCCACTTGGTTTCCATTTGGTAACCCAGCTCCAGCAAAGACATCCTGGTTTGCAGGAAAACAACTGCTACTCAATTGCTTCCCTTTAGGCAAAAACAATTCTTTAGAAACCTGTTTGCTTCTACCTTATTAATTTTTCCATGGCATGGTAATGGTCTGGTAACCTGAGAAACAAAGGGGCCTCTCTTGTGCACAAACACTCTGACAGTGCTCTACAGCAAGGAGTCACCAGTGGAAGTGCTGTGTCCACATGCAGAGGCTCAGCTTCCACAGGAACACACTGACTTGATTCCTCTTCTGTCTGGAGTCAAGTGAGGCACGTTCCAGTTCAAATAATCACTTCAGAAAATCCCTGAAACTCTGGGCTTTCTGGAAGAGTTTTGGAACACCCCCAAAGGCAGAGGGATTTTGCAAAGCATTCCAATGCTCATATGAAAATAATTTGAGGGCAATACAATGAAAGTCACTCTAGGGATTACCAGTCCTCCAGCAAAGAATTCCTTCTGCTTTGCATTTCTTGGATAAAAGGTTTCCAAAGTAGGAAAGTATTATAATCTCATTTCAGGGTTATTTGTTCTGAGTGATACTCACTGACAGGTGAGGTAAGTGCTATGTGCTCTGCTCACAAGTATGTAATAGAGAATTGGCTTCCATTTCTCCCAATGTATACTTCCTTCCACTGCTTCTTCCTTCTCTCTCCATGTGTCTCTACTTAGCAAGCTAAACATCAACCCCCCTGGTTCTCCCTTCAAAGAGGAGTAGGGTAAATCAGGAATAACCCCAGTGAAATCACTGTCTTAAGCCAGTTTAAGCTGAGAATAAGGCCTGAAAAACCAGTAGTGAGCTTTTCTGTCTCAGGGTGAACACAGAGGGCATGTGATACACTGCTGGGTCTGACAGGCTCTTTTCATTGCAAGTCATTGACACCAAAAAATCAGATTCACAGACTGCATCAGGTTCAAAGGGACCCTCAAAGTTGTGCTAGCTTGAGCCTAGCTGGATAATTTGGTGAGAAGAATCAGACCACAGGCTGTGAAAAGGAAATGAAGGTGATGTCTGCTTCACTCACAGGCTTGCTGAGGATGTATAAAAACAAGAACACAAACATAGATAACACAGTTTTCTCTCTGGCTTTGGGCTGCACTTCTCTAACCTGCTGTCTGTGTGACTAATCCTTCTGCTGCCTAACCCCCCTGGCCAACTCTCCAAGCTCACCTTGAATGTAAGTCAAAGTCTGAGGTAAGATAGAGGGGTGGGAAGAAGGTGGAAAGGTGGTTGGGAGTCCCTCCTGGGGACTCTGGTTTCTGGGAGGGCTGGTGTGTTCCTGTATTAATTTTTAACTTGTGTATTTTTGTCTATAGTTGTAGATGTTATAAATATCTGCTTGTACATTGTGCTAGGCTGTAAATATAGCTTCATTTCTTTGATTTCCAGCTCAGCTGAGCCTAGTCTGGGTGATTTTCTTAAGGGGGGGAGGGGGCAGGTAACACCCAAACCATCACAAAATGTCACCCTGTCCAGCCCCTAAGCAGTCAGCAAAAGCATCTCCAACTTCATCAGGCTGCCCAGGGCCACATCAAGTCTGATCCTGAATGATCTTCATGTCTTCCTCAACCACACATGCCTGGGCAACCTCTTCCTGTATTTCGCTGCTCTCATTGTAAAGAGCTTTGTCCTTGCATCCAAAAAAATCAGACCCCAACTTTTGCCACCCATACACACACGCACAAGGAATACCTTCATCTGCCTGTGTAAGACTCTTCCTGTCCAACTAGAGAGATCTGTATACAAATTAACCCAGAAACACTAACAAAAGGAGACATCTCAGTGAATTTGTTGCAGGCAAACAACATATGAACATTGAAATGAGCCAACACATCTTTGGTAGCCTATCTGAAATGAATTGTTTGGTTCACTGCATTTTCTAAGTATCTGTTTAGATCATCCACAGCAAGAATGTGCAAAACAGACAGAAATGGGCACAGGCCCATCAGCTCAGGACTTTTCTTGTCATTTCAGCTATGATTTTGAAAACCAGTCCACTCTGGCAAAACCAATCCATTCTGTATAAAAATCTGTTCAGCAGAAAGGGATTTCTTCCACAGCAAGCCCTGCCACTCTCACACAAGCCAACTGCATATCACAGAGTGACCTTCAGCACAGGAGTGATTGCTCTTTCCTCCCGATGTACTAAGAGGGGAGAATGTTTAAGCAGTATGTGGGAGATAACTGAGGCTAAATAATGATTAGTTCCTAGACTAGACCATGCCTGGTCTTTCTGCCAAGTGCCTTATCTAAAATAATTATTCTTTTTGAGGAAAAGACCAACATATCATGTTTTTTGGTTTCTAATCTATTGTTTGTCTCATTCTTTCCTGGATGCTAAATAATGACCTCATCTACTCTGTGGTGAAAGGAGAAAACTTAGCGGCTTTCATTTCAGTTCTGTTCTCAGACTTTTTATCTCCATTTCAGCAGTCCAAATAGCAGAGCTTTGGCTCCTTAGGGCAATGCATGAAACAAGAGGCCAGGCATGGGTGCTTGAAGGAGGTTCCAGCTTTCACACAGGTGTTCCACCTTAACAGTTGATTATACAAATGAGAGGTGAAAATGACCTGCTGCTTTGTGGCTAAAGAAATCAGGTCTTAACTGCACTGTCTGGCCTGTGGACACTTTCATGTAAGCAGAAAACAAGACAAAAAACAACAGAACAGTTAACTTCCCCTGGAAAATAAACTCTTCCAAGATACTAAAGGAAACAAGATTTAAAACACAGCCTGTCCCCAGTGGTTCCCAACTCACTGAAAGTGATAGCTCCCTGTTCAGAGCTTTTCTCTTCTCATCCAAACCTCTCCAAGCAGCATATACCCAGAAGCAGCACTTAATTCCACAACCCACCAGACCCTTTTGGAACTTGGGTCATGGTACCTACCAAGAGAAATTGCTTCAGAGAACACAGCTGGCAGAAACAACTATCAAGAGGCAGAGGTAAGCTGCCTTCAAAGTGTAACCTGAGTTCTTATGATGTAACCAAAAGTCTACCCTGGCTCCTGAAACTCATGAAACACTTCATCCTCAGAGTGTTGAGACATGACACACATTATCCAAAGCCTCATTTAATCAGCTTAGAAACCTGAATCGGGCTAAGAGTAAAACCAGCTCCCACCAATCCACTCTCCAGAGTTTTTGCTTTCTAAGCAAACCAGAAGAGTTACTCCCCAATACTCTGTAATCACACAAGAAGCTTTTATCAAACACACACTTTCACAGGTGCACTTCTCAGTGGTAAACACACTAGTGTCAGTCCTCCCATTTCACTGGCCATTTCTTTAGACACTGTAGGTCACTCAGAACTTACCTTCAAAGGCTCTCCATCCTGTTCCAGGGCAGCTTAGCAGCACGCAGCCAGGAGGAATCACTCGTGAAGACTGGCTCCCTGCTACTGCAAGCAAATCCATAATGGAGTCTCTTTCAGAAGTTCATGTCCAATGAGCTCATGAATGTACTGATATAGATATCCAAATTTTTCTACAGTCTCCTCTGTCAGGGCATAGCAATGCCAACTGCTTCCAAAGGGACAAGGAGGCAGAAGAAACACCAAAGCCAGAAAAGCAGAAGCCCCACCAGCAAGGCGAGCAGGACAAGGCAGGGGTTGGTGGCTCAGCCACAAGTCCTAATCACCACACAAATTCAGCCACGAATCGGGTTCAGAGCCAAGTCAGGAGCAAGCACACATCAAGAATAGGTTTAGCAACGATGAAGGTCAGATAGAGCCCAGGAATCACAGAGAAGTCCATAGGAAAAAAACCTGACGGCAGCTACAGAGAAGAAACCCCACAGCACAGCCTTCCCGAGAAGCAAAAGGCTGCGACTGAGCTTGAACAAATCCCCTCCTGAGCACGTGAGCAGGGTGGGAGCCCCAGGTGAGGCTGGGGAGGGTTGTTAAGGCGACTACAGGTGAGGCTTGTTAGGGCTGTTAAGGCCATTACAGGGGAGGCTTGCTAGGGCTGCTAAGGCTATTACAGGTGGGGCTAGTTAGGGTCGTTAAGGCTATCAGCACCCACAGGCGGCTCACACGCTCACAATTCACATGTATATATCCTTCTCTTTAGTTCTGTTTTTCTTCTTTGCTATGGTAGTCTACAGTGCTTCTGGAGGGGATGTTGCTTTGGTAAGACCTTCTCAAACCCACAGACAGATCTTACATTAAGAACTGAAAGGGGCCAAAACCAGACACTAGCTGATCTTGGCAGGGAATAGCCATGGTGCTGGTGGCCTAACACCATCACACTTTGCTTCCTGGGCTGGAAGGCTCAAGTCCAAGCCAGTCAGTGCAGCACAGGTGTAGGTGGCTGTGCTGCCTGCAGCCTTTGAAGCAACCCAGGCCCAGGCTTTTGGATACCTTAGTTCAAAGACAGGACATGTCCTGGGGCCTGCTGAGGATCAGCTGCAGCATTGCTGAGTTGCTTTGCTCAGTGAGCAGGTCACTGCCTGCCTCCTAAGCACCCGTTTACACATAGGCAGTGACTCACAGGCATCCTGTTTGCTTTCAAAGGCATCCCTCTTGTGCAGGGCAATGGAAGGAAGGCAGTGAGGTTCAGTAATGTGAAAGGAGCACCACAGTGGAGCTTTTCCCAGCTTGTGTGAGAAATAACTTGACCTTCTGGTGGGGTTAGTATGTTGATAACGTTACTATGCAATCCATACACTAAATGAAACACAACAGCATCTTGCACTATGCCAGAGCAGAAGTCAAGCCACCACATCTGCACAGGCTCATGTTTCCTCAGTACTGACAGGAGTAGGCCCTCTGTATGTGCTGAAGAGCAAAGGTGACTGCAATGGACTTTGTTTACAAAACAGCCCATGGAAGCAGCGTAACCAAGTCCCATTGAATCCTCATGGAATTTAGGAGCCTAATTCCCTGATGCTTTTTTGAGGACACCAAACATTAACAAATTATGTGAGATGACAGCAGCAGCATTCTTAAGCAGTGAGTATTCCCTCTATGGCTTTCTATTCTCCCAGATAGCTTTTGTCTAGGACTTATCCATGCTGTAATTCACTCGTGGATTTCCCTCTGGAACAAAATACTTAATTAGCATTTTGCATTCTTAAACCCCCTAGAATGAATGTTTAGATTATTTAAATCCAATCCCTAAAACAATCCAGAAAGAACAGAAAGCCCACAAAGAAAGGGCATTTGTAACCAGGACTCACAAAGCAGACCATCTGAAGGTGCTAGCTCAGACTGTGCCTAGTGGTCCTCCACCATCTGGGACAAGCCAATACCTTTCCTTAGTGCTGCAGCACTCCATGACACATTTCTTCAAGGCAGTGGTTAATGGTTAATCAAGTTCTCCTGAACACATACAAAGAAACTGCAATCATAGAATGTTAGGGCTTGGAAGGTAGAGATCATGAAGTCCAACCCTCCCTGCCAAAGCAGGATGACTCGAGGCAGGTCACACAGGAACACATTCAGGCAGGTTTTGAATGTCTCCAGAGCAGGAGACTCCACAACCTCTCTTGGCAGCCTGCTCCAGGGCTCCAGCACCCTCACACTACAGAAGTTCCTCCTCATGCTGAGGTGCAGCTTCCTGTGCTCCAGCTTATGACCATTGTTTCTTGTCCTATAACTGGGCCTCACTGTACAGAGCCTGGCATCTACACCTTGCAACAGGCAACTAGTAACAGAACAAGGGACATAGCCTCAAGTTGTGCCAGGGGAAGTACAGGCTGGATGTTAGGAGGAGGCTCTTGCCAGAGAGAGTGATTGGCATTGGAATGGGCTGCCCAGGGAGGTGGTGGATATTCATAGAATTATAGAACCAAGCAGGTTGGAAGAGACCTTCAAACTCATCCAGTCCAACCTATCCCCCAGCCCTATCCAATCAACCAGACCATGGCACTAAGTGCCTCATCCAGGCTTTTCCTGAAGACCCCCAGGGATGGTGACTCCACCACCTCCCTGGGCAGCCCATTCCAATGCCAATCACTCTGTTAAGAACTTCCTCCTCTTGGAGGTCTCTTCCAACCTGGTTGATTCTATGATTCTATGACCTTGACACCCACCCCTCAGGTATTGATAGACATTAGTAAGATCTCCTCTCAGCCTTCTCTTCTCAAGACTGAACGGCCCAAATTCTCTCAGTCTTTTTCAAGTCCTTTAGCCACCCTTATAGCTCTCCATTGCTCTCCTTCCAGTAGATCCCTGTCTCTCTTGAACTGAGGAGTCCAAAACTGGGCACAGGATTTCAGGTTTAGTCTCATCAAGGCAGAGTAGAGGGAGAGGAGAAGCTTCCTAGACCCACTGGACTTTTCTTGATGCACCCCAGGATAGCACAGGCCCACCTTTAGTTTTCACACTGCAGATCCAGCTGAACATACCTCTCCAATCTGTGTCACTATGAATGGTAGAATTTTCCAGATGAGGAAAATATAGATTGCACCACTGCAAATACAGATTTAGTCTACTGTGCTGTGACAAGTTCCTGAGAAATCCCTTGCTCAAGGCTGCCTGACAGTGCCAAGGTTGCAGTGCTGTCTGCTGCTGTGCTTTTTCTGGACAGCCCAGGAAGGTCTCGCCTACACCCAGCCTGCTCACTGCACCCACCACATTCCTTCTGTGTCCATACAACGCCTTCTGAAGCCACACACTGACCTGGCTGAAAAGCTCCTGAAACAAAAATAAGTTATTTTTAGTCAAGATCACTTCAGCAATCTTGTTCAGAACCACGTGTGGACAGTCGCCTCGGTGTTACCAAAGGCAAGTAAACTGCAGCATGTGATTTGAAATGCCTTCAAGGAGCTTTCCTGCCAGAGAAGATGTGTCTGGTTAGTCCTTTTCCAGGAATCAATGGGAAATGGTGTCCTGTCTTTCTGCCCTGATGTCTCCTTGCTGTTTGTTCAAACCACTAAACAAATGACCTGCTCTCCCTACTGAAAACCAGAATGAAAAGTGCAAATGCTGATCACTTTTCTGAACTTGCAGCCTGTTGTGTCAGTCAGCTTTGTAGAATGTCTCAGGTGCTGTTCTGGATTCATTTTATATGTTGGGTTTATTTCAAACCCTAGAGAGAAGGATAGAAACCCCATAGCTAAGTGCTACAAAAGAGGGTCAGGGTGAGTTTCTGCTCTTCCAAAGCTTTTATCCACAAACTCCATGAAGATTCATTCTGCAGTACTTAATAATGCCTGATGGTTCCTAAGCACTTCTACCAAAAGCCAATTCTTCTGTTATGACTCAAGTTCCAGTCAGACTTTTAGATGCCTTTGAAAGAGCACTGAGTTAACCCAATTAACCCAGAGAAGTTTTTTTGGGGGACAATGAGGCACATTCAGCACTTTTATAATTTCATCTTGGCTCCTTCTTAACCTGACCTTGTGCACATAAAGACTCTATATATTAGATGATGGATGGTCCACAGGCCTTGTCAAAGCTTGTGCATCATTCACAACCCATTATTTCTGAAGTGCTGCTAGCAAGCAAACTCAAACAATCTTTTTTTCCCAAGCTGTCCTTTCACCCATTGCCTTGGCAAGCTCTAAGTGCAGAGAAAGCTGAAAGCCTCTTCAGTTAAAATGACAAGTTCCAAATGGATTTTCAGCTCTTTATTTCAGTGTGAAGATTCCCTTCTCCTGGGTTTTATTTTTCATCTCTTTTCTCCTTTTCCTGAGAGAATTTGTGGTGCCCAGATGGTTTTTAAATTGAAACGAATTTCCTCTCCCTGCTCTGTCTCCCTTTAATTCTCCCCTCCTTTTGAACACACTGGGATAGTCACAAGCAATAGCTAAGAGCTAAAACCAGGAGGCAGCAGTCTCCTGGATGGAAATGAGCATGAGCCAAGGCACCCAGTTTAATGGTGGGGGAGAGGCCTCTGCTCTCAGACACCAGGAGGACGCCAAATAATGAAGTCAGCAGTTGTATAGATGCCTTGGGTTTGAGGCCATGTTCAAGATACCAGATCAACTAGAAGTTTTTTTCAAGTCTCCTCAGAAGTGGACTGAGTAGTGCTTCTTGTACTGTCTAGATCCAATCTGACTGGACTGGCATCCTGCCTGTCACTTAGGAGACTCTTGCTATTGTTACAGCATTTTTTTTCCTTTCCACAATGAAATTCAATGTTTTTTTTAATGTCTATTTTTAATGAAGAAGAGTGATTTCACTGGACTCCAGGAGCAAAAGATGGTTCACCTAACCCTAAATCACTTTTGTCAGGGAGAGAAGTATTGGCCCACTTGGAGAATAATTATAGAATCAGTCAGGATTGGAAGGGACCACAAGGAGCAGCCAGTTCCAACCCCCCTGCCATGGACAGGGACACCCTACCCTAGAGCAGGCTGCACACAGCCTCAGCCAGCCTGGCCTTAAACACCTCCAGCCATGGGGCCTCAACCACCTCCCTGGGCAACCCATTCCAGCCTCTCACCACTCTCATGCTCAACAACTTCCTCCTCATGTCCAGCCTGAATCTCCTCACCTCCAGCTTTGCTCCATTCCCCCCAGTCCTGTCACTCCCTGAGAGCCTCAAAAGTCCCTCCCCAGCTTTTCTGTAGGCCCCCTTCAGATCCTGGAAGGCCACAAGGTCATCTGGGAGCCTCCTCTTCTCCAGAATGAACAACTCAAACTCTTTCACTCTGTCCTCCTGTTCTGAAGCTGTCTAGGCAAGGTCACACCAGAAGTAACCGTTTGAACCAGGAATTTAACACTGTGCTCTTGGGTTGCAGCCACTTCAGATGTTTCCTTTGTTCTGATGAAATGGAGAATCTCCTACTCATTTCTAAGAATTCTAATCTTAGGTTCTATAGAAAATACATTCTGACCTTTTTATTACCCACACTAAGACATCATTACTGACCACTGGAAGTTCTTAGAGCTGTGCTAGCAAAGTTGCCTTTCCTAAAGCAGCGACGCACACTTGTCAGGAGAATGAGGGCTTCCTAGCTGCACAAGAGTGAGGGAACTTTTTAAAGGAAGGCAAATTTGCAGTTTCACCCTGAGGCTAAACAATCAGAGGTAGACAACCAGCAGCTTGGATTTACAGCATTGAGTCACTCAGGAAGAAGTCTGCACCTTGCAGCTTTTTTCTGAAGGGTTAAATGTGAGTGGGACTCCTGAGGGCTACTCTTCTACAAGATGAATGTTAAAGGAAATTTTGATGCAGATCAGAGAGCCAGTTCAGCTCTGTTCCCATTACATCAGTAGTTCCCAGTCTCACATTATGACTATGCAGAGAAAGACTCTGTCACAAACACTTCCCTTGCACTTCCCTTTAAGGAACAGGCAGTGCATCTATACAGAGCTGCTGCTGTTCATAATGCTGAGGCAAGCAAAACTGTGAGGAGAAATTCACCCAACTTTGCTACCTGTTCTCCTGATTGGCTGTCACAGGTTTCACTGAGACAGTGAATTATATCTCAGGCTTTCTGCTTGCTGCTGCTGCTTGCCTCTGGGAGGGAGTGTGACCTCTGGGAGCTCCTTATATCCAGCAGCTCAGGCACAGTTTTGTTTCTGCTGTATCACAGATGCTCTGCTCCTACTGGTCACAGTAGAACAGTTGCCAAGGTTGGTACCATGGCTATGCTACCTGTTTTGATGTTTCAGCTGTAGTCTTGGTCATATGCTCAGGACTGTCAGGTTCAGGACTGATAAAAGATCGAGGTGCAAACCTGGCAAGGTTCCCCCATCCCAAGAAGCACAAACAACCTGCACAGACCTGGCAAACTGCCGTGGCAGCTTATGGTACTGCTGTCACCTATTCCCTCCTGGTTCTGTGCCACACAGCAGGTCAACTTCTACCTTAAAAGTAGTGGAAGAAGGCAGACAATCAGGAGCAGTATGAATCTGTGAACCAGAGGAATGTCCTTTTGGAGGATAATAACACACTGAGCAAATTCTTCCTTTTCTCTTGCCAGTTTCAATTTGAAACATCAAATGTTATTGGCAGACACAGAAAGACAGTCAAGGTAAATAAGATTGTTATGCTTTGGGAAATTAACTTGCTGATGTACCACCCATGGAGGAGAAAAATCAAGCTATTCTTCTTAGTCCTGACTGAAATAAGGTTAAAGGAATGTTTTTAACACTCCCATAATCTAATACGTGAACAAATGTACAGATGCTGCATTCGAAAGAGCTGTAACAAAGTAACCGTATTGCTGTTGGCTGGAAAATCGCCAAGGTGTTCACTGCCCTGAAAACAGAAGACTGAAATATACACATATGGAATTAAACTAAAGAGTTATGTCTCCCAGAGGCAGGTATCAGCAAAAGGAACCCCTAGGAGGCACAAATAATGAACACATTGCCTGTAAGAGAAGTGTTTATTTCTCCTTCCAGTAGGAGACTATTTCATAACAGAGATCATGAGAATCTGATATTCCTCCCAACATTTTGAGAGGCTTACTGATGCTCCCCAGAGGACTGCCTGTCTGCAAGGAGGCTACTCGGTAAGGGCAGCAGGTAGTGTCTCAGGCAGCTGCATCTGTAACTGGGTGGGCTGGCTAGGAGCTGGCAAATTTGAAAAAATGCTGATTGAAGAATGTACTGGAAAGCAAAATAACCAAGGGAAAAGCATGGCTAGGAAAAGATGGGAATAAGGTGACTCGCTAGAGAAAGGTCACAGCAAAGTACACAGCAGAAGTTTCCAGAAAGTCCAGAGGAGTAAAAGTATTTAGCACAGAGCTGCCTAAAGAGTGAAGTTTTCCTGTCCACCACAATGCATCCTCCCCAGACAAAAGTGAAGCTGAGGGCTTAGTAGAGCTGTTTCAGGTAGCCCTGATAAAGCAAAGTAGCAAGTGGAATGGTATGCTATCTTGGCAACGTCTTACTGAGCTCAGGGCACCTCTGCATGCCACTGCACTCAGCTCATAAACCTAAAGTGTATCTCAGCACACAATGTAACTCCAGCCTCAGGAAATCTCTCTGTAGTCAACACAGGTTGTGGCTGAGCTGCTATACGGAAGAGGGCAAGTTCCAAGGCTTAAGCACTGGAGGTTACAGTGAGTAACACGCAGCTTTTGGCTCTCTACAGGCACAATCCTGTGTGTGCCACCTAGCAGTCTTCAGGGTAACATCCAGACTCAGTTCTGGGAAGAACAAGTTGCAGGGCTTATTAGGTAACATAATCAAGAGTACACCAGGCTGGGTTCCTTACCTTACACTGCTCCAAGAGACTTTCCACTCTCAGGAATTCCCAGCATGCATTCATGGCACATCCCTCCCAAGACATGCAGCATTCTTATGTTCATATTATGGAAACACCATTTTGATAGGCTAGGAAAGAGTTCTCCCACTGCTTCCAGCAACTTGAACTGAAAAAAAAAAAAAAAACAAAACAGAAAGAATGACCTAGTAACTGTGTGTTCAGAGCCATATGCACATGCACCAGAAATCCCAGCTCTGTGAACATAGCCAGCCTGTCTTCTTTGGCATCTGCACAAGCAAAGCTGCCTATGGTTTGTTTAGCAAGCAAGAACAGGCACAAACTCCAGGAGCTTTCAATCATACAGGAGGAATCATAAATCTTTGTTTAAAGAAATGCCCAGAAGAAAAGACTCTACCCACCAGCAGGCTTCTTGCCTGCAAGAAATGGTTTCTGATACCTCTGTTTCATGGCAACTTGGAATCCAACTTTACACTTACATTAGTGGTATGTGGTTATGCTTTAAGATGGACTTAGAATATCCAGCAGCCTATAGCTGTTAACAGAGACACAGGATGTGCACATCCCCAAGCAGGCACATCCCAGGCTCACACAATGACCCTGAAATTCCATTAGGAGCAGCTTAATGCATTGTCGAGAAGCACAGGGAGAGCAATGTTCTTTACACATGTGAAGTAGATGCTAGAAAAGCAACATCTATGTGGGATGAAAAAAAGAGAGAACAAAACCTCTTTGAATAGATATGAAACAGCTAATAATAGCAGTATTAGATCACAGGAAAGAACATTTATGATATCAGAAACCACCAAGACATCTGTTTATTTTAATATTAAAGAAGATCTCTCCTAAAGGACATGTGCTGCAAGGACTCCCAGGCCAACTTCAACCAGAAAGGCAGCAGGCTGCAGGATAGAGTTACTCAACCACAGATTGCCTGCAGACAGTGAGTCAGACTGCAGAGATCCCTACTCAGCAGCCCCTGTCACAGCCAGTCAGATCCTGAGCTGCAGTCTGGCCATGCAGGTGGGACACATTCAGAGTCTGTATAGACTGGTTATGTCTGGGTTGTGACCTAGGCAGACCATGGAGCTATCAAAACTGATTTTGAAGCCAGAATCTTTCTTGCTCATGCCAACTGAGGATGACTGGATGATAATTGTAGCTTATTGTGCTGCAAGCTGGCCCGTGGTGATAACTGTTAGTGGTACCCATACAGATTCATGTGGTACTGCGATATGAAGTGCTGAGGTTTAGTTAGAGTGATCAGAGGGGATCTGGCAGAGTGTAAAGTCACACCCAAGCTTATGTTATGTTAATCACAGAATCACAGAATGGTTTGAGTTGGAAGACACCTCCAAAGTTCATCTAGTTCAACCCCTCTGCAGTGTGCAGGGACATCCTCCATTAAATCAGGTTGCCCAGAGCTCTGTTGAGCCTGATCTGGAATACATCCAAGGATAGGACCTCAACTACCTCCCTAGGCAAGTTGTTCCAGTGATCCATCACCTTCATGGTAAAGATTTTCCTCCTAATATCCAATCTAAATCTCTAATTTCAAACCTCATCCTATGACTGCAGGCCTTTTTAAACAGCCCCTCTCCAATCTTCTTGTAGGCCCCCTGAGGTACTGGAAGGTCATTATTAAGTTCCCTTGGAGTCTTCTCTAGGTTCACAATCCCAGCTGCCTCAGCCTGTGCTCATCAGAGAGGTGTTCCAGCCCCCTGATCATTTCCATGGCCCTTCTCTAGACCCACTCTATCAGGTCCCTGTCCTTCTTGTGTTGAATGTCCACATTCCTCTGATCTCTTCACCTAGCAAAAGCCAAAGGCAATTCCTGGTATGACTTCACTTCGGCCAGGCTGTTCCATGAATGAATTTAGCCTATGACCTACCACAGATGCTGGTGCAAACACTTCCTTCAGATGCATAAATACAACTCCTGCTAAAGCCCTCAAATCATGGATATTTTAACAAGCTGGTAAGAGAAGAATTTAAAAGTCAGCCCTTAAATATAAACTTGCTTGTGCAGGCAGTGAACTGTTTCCATGGGCACATGGCCAGCTGAAGTGTAATCCATGCAGCTCTGAATGTGCAAGACTTGCATAGCACAGGGACAGTGACTTTGTGCTTCAAGCATACATTGATTGCAAGCTGTAGCCAGAAAGAGGTTTCTTTATATGAGATATTTTAAAAACATCTTTCTCATGATCCCAAACAAGAAAATAAAGAGAGAGAGAAAACCAGTGGCAGTATCAATTATTGTTCAGCCCCTGGACATTTCAGAACTGCCGTGGTCACACTCATGCTGTGATGCAGACTGACTCAACATGAGCAGCTCCTGCTCTGGTTCCCAGCAAAGCTCCATAAGCAGCTGTGGATGGAAAAGGAAGAACATTACCAGTAAGTTTTGATACTCTGTATGCATGAACTGGAGTAGGAAGGAAATATTTATCAGGGAGATAGAAAAGAGTAGTGGGGCTGCTGTTCTGTTCTGCTGTTACTGAGCTTTCATTTTAGAATCACTGAATGTCAGAGGCTGGAAGGAACCTTGAAAGCTCAACCAGCCCAACCCCTCTGCCAGGGCAGGATCACCTATACCAGATCACAAAGGAACACATTCGGGTGGGTTTTGAATATCTCCAGAGAGGGAGACTCCACAAGCTCCCTGGGCAGCCTGTTCTAATGTTCTGTCACCTTTACAAAACAGTTAATTAAAGCAAAATCTACTGAAAGTACAGCTTAGGAGTTGCTCTCTGAAAACTGGGAAATTTTGCTTTGGAAGGAAGAGGCACAAAGACAAGAGGACACCACACAGCAGATGTCAGTCAAGTTGGTTAATACACTTGGATACCATGGCATGAGTGTGATACAGGAAGGTCTATCATCAACAGATCATCTGCTTTGGTTGTCTCCACACAGCAGATGGGCAGAATGAGGCTCAATGTTCATAGAATCATAGAACTGTTAGCGCTGGAAGGCACCTCAAGGATCATCTAGCTCCAACCCCCTGCCATGGATAGGGACACCTCACACTAGATAGGTTGCTCAGAGCCATATCCAGCCTGGCCTTAAAAACATCCAGGAATGAGGCTTCCACCATGGTCCTGAGCAACCTGTTCCACTCTCACAGTGAAGAACTTCTTCCTAACATCTAATCTGAACCCACCCACTTCTAGTTTTGCTCCATTGCCACTAGTCCTATCACTACCTGACAACCTAACAAGTCCCTCCCCAGCTTTCCTGTAGCCCCTTTCAGACACTGGAAGGCCACAATAAGGTCTCCTCGGGGCCTTCTCCACTCCAGACTGAACAGTCCCAACTCTCTCAGTCTGTCTCCATAGCAGAGCAGCTCCAGCCCTCTGATCATCCTTCTGGCCCTTCTCTGGACACATTCCATCATGTCCAGATCCTTCTTGTAGCAGGGGCTCCAGAACTGGATGCAGTACTCTAAGTGGGGTCTCACCAGGGTGGAGCAGAGGGGAAGAATCCCCTCCCTTGACCTGCTGGCCACATTTTTCTTGATGCAGATCAGAGCACAACTTGCTCTCTGAGCTGCAAGTACACACTGGTGGCTAATGCTGAGTAGCATTTGATTTCAGGTTGTTAATGTTTTGGATTCTAGAAAGATATTCAGTTTCATAGGAGAGAATAGACAGATCATAACCAGCTGTGATGAGATGTGTGAGGCTGAAGTTTCAAAAAGTAATTTTTAATTAAAAAAATGTTGTTAAGATCCTCAGAATTTCCCTGTAGACCACACTGGATAAATAATCAGAGCTCTCCAGCACAAGCCTGAGAATTTACATAGCACTTCTGATGTGGCCAGTATCCAGGATTGGCATTATTTTACAGATAGGACCCTTTTGTCAGGTACTTATTTTATTTATCAAAACACTCTGTAATGTGCTGAGAGCAAGAGGTCTCTTTCAACCTGGTTGGTTCTATGATTCTATATGTTGAGACACTGGAAGGTGTCCAGAGAAGGGCAACAAAGCTGGTGAAAGGCCTGGAACACAAACCCTATGAGGAGAGGATGAGGGAGCTGGGGGTGTACAGCCTGCAGAAGAGGAGGTTCAGGGCAGACCTCATTGCTGTCTACAACTACCTGAAGGGAGGCTGTAGCCAGGTGGGGTTGGGCTCTGCTGCCAGGCAACCAGGGCCAGAAGAAGGGGACACAGTCTCAAGTTGTGCCAGGGCAGGTTCAGGCTGGATGTCAGGAGGAAGTTGTTGGCAGAGAGTGATTGGCATTGGAATGAGCTGCCCAGGGAGGTGGTGGAGTCATTGTCCCTGGAGGTGTTCAAGAAAAGCCTGGATGAGGCATTTAGTGCCATGGTCTGGTTGACTGGATAGGGCTGGATGCTAGGTTGGACTGGCTGAGCTTGGAGGTCTCTTCCAACCTGGTTGGTTCTATGATTCTATGAATCAACTTAGGTCACAAAGGGAACAGATGTGCTCATGAAGTCTTAGCATGCATCCATTTTTCTCCTGTGTAGAAAGAATCCAACTAAGTTTATGCTTTCTACTGGGCAAACTTCTAAGTTTTCCAATTGGTCATCTTAAATAAGCAGCTGGGGGTTGGTTGTTTGGGGGATTTGGTTTGGTTTTATTCAGAAGCTTGAAGAACTTGATTTCAAAGGACAGGCACTTTCTTCAGGTGTCTGTGTGGGTTTGAATACAAAAGTCTTACTAATTTATCACTGTCAACTCCCTATAATCTCTTTTTAGACTGTGAGAGCTCAAAAACTGTTCTAGCATAGAGTTTTAAATTAACAATTCATTTTTTTTTCTGCAGCACCACTCACCATAGGTACATTTAAGCCCATCCACTGTATTAAGGCGTTGGCAGATGTGAAGATCAAAGTGATCAGTTAGGAAACAGTGCTGGGACCAGTGCTGTTTAACATCTTTGTCAGTGACATGGATAGAGGAATCAAGTGCACCCTCTGCAAGTTTGCAGATGACACCAAGCTGCATGGCATAGTCAACTTGCTAGGGGGCAAGGATGCCGTCCAGAGGGACCTGGACAGGCTGCAGAGGTGAGCCTGGGCCACCCTCATCATGGAATTAAACAAGGCCAAGCATAAGGTCCTGCAACTGGGTCAGTGCAATCCCAAGCACAACTCCAGGCTGGGTGGGGAATGGCTCAGAGTAGCCCTGAGGAAAAGGACCTAGGGGTCTGGGTTGATGAAAAGCTCTACATGAGCCTGCAGTGTGAGTGCAGCCCAGACACCAACTAAGTGCTGGGCTGCAGCAAGAGCAGTGTGGGCAGCAGGGCAAGGGAGGGGATTCTGCCCCTTACTCTTGTCAGACCCCACCCGGAGTACTGTGTGCAGTTCTCGTCGTCCCCAACACAAGGAGGACATGGAACTGTTGGAGTGAGTCCAGAGGAGGCCATGAAGATGCTCAGAGGGCTGCAGCAGCTCTGCTATGAGGACAGGCTGAGAGAGTTGGGGCTCTGCATCCTGGAGAAGAGAAGGCTTTGAGGAGACCTTATAGTGGCCTTTTAGTATCTGAAGGGACCTACAGGAAGGCTGGGGAGGGACTACTGACAAGGTCTTGTAATGACAGGATAAGGAGTAATGGGTTTAAACTGGAAGAGGGGAGATTGAAACTAGATGTTCTTTCCAGTGAAGGTGGTGAGACACTGGCACAGGTTGTCCAGCGAGGTTGTGGATGCTCCCTCCCTGGAGGTGTGCAAGGCCAGGCTGGATGAGGCCTTGAGCAACCTGTTCTAGTGGGAGGTGTCCCTGCCTATGGCAGAGGGTTGGAACTGGATGAGCTTTGAGGCCCCTTCCAACTTAAACCATTTTATGATTCTATGAGAATTATGAAGAAGGTGACCAACACACTGAACTCTGTGGCACTGACCCAGGCTGGTCAGGTACTGGGAACTGGGTTCCTGTATGGGGCTTAGGTACTGAGTCTTGACCAGCCTGCTGCTGGTTCTTGATCAGAGCCAGCCCAGCTGCTGATACTTTGCACTGCACTGCTCAGTGTATCTGCAGAGAATTTCTAGTATACTGCAGAGGTTTTTTACCTTTTATGGTTTGTTTTCTCTAAAGTAGGTAACACTGGAAGAATCCTGAAGGTTTTGACTTCAGAAATCAAAGTCATTATCACAACTTTCACCATTATGGTGGCTTGTAGGTTGGGATGAAGAAAGAGGACACTTCCACTGAGCCTACAGCACTTCTTCCTGAAGAACAGGCATAACCAGCTGAATGTACTGCAGATTTCAGGTGCAACATCCCACAGAGGGCTGCCAAGCCAACACTTGGTGTTATCAAACATAAACGTATCATTCCCATTTAGAATGAAATGAAAACTTTGCTCTCTCTGTCTGGTCACTACAGATTATCATCTCCCATAATTGGAACAGATTGCCCAGAAAAGCTGTGGAAGCTCCAAGCCTGGATTGTTCAAAGCCAGGCAGGATGGGGCCATGAAGAGGCTGGTCTGGTGGAAGATGGGCAGGGGGTTGGAACTAGATGATCTTTAAGGTCCCTTCCAACCCAAACCATTCTATTATTCTTTATCAGGAGTAACAGCTCAGAAACCACAGATGTGTTAAGTGTCTGGGCTATGTTTTATTATTCTAGTTCCCTGGTGATGCTGACATCCCTGGCATTGTAAAAGACTTTACCAAGACAAAATAACATATCCCATGAGTGTTAAAAAACAAATCCACTCATTCACCTCCAAAAATTCCCCCAGATAGAACATGTTTTACTTTAAATGGGATACTTAAGGCAGCAGTGAAATTACTGTGCAGTGGGCCGACAGCACTCAGTATGTCTCTGTGAAAGGTGCAGTACCATTTTTATTTGCTGAAATAAGCTAAATCAAACACCTTGCTGCATTCACAGTTCTGTGATAGATGAGCTGCTAGGACAGCATTCAGCTCTCTGGTACAGAAAGACTCACAAACAACACATCATTAAAATTCAAAGGGAAGCCACTGTGAAGCGTATCCATCTATTGCATAATCACATCCCCAGAAAGAGCTGTTTGTTATCTTGGAGCCTAGAACCACCTGAAATAAAGGCAGGTATGCCAAAAGGTCTCAGATGCAGAATGATATCACAGGATTTCTTAGAAGCTCCTTTAACATGCTGAGCCTGCCCTCACTCACATTGATAAAAGACATTGAACGTATTACAAAGGATAAAAGCCTTGTCTTGGAAGGCCAAAAGTCATGGTAACTGCAGGGAAGGCTGAAGAATGAAGCTGCTTTGAACCTACTGGGAAAAAAGTCAAAAAAGAAAATCTGTTGATAAAGTATTGGGTAAGAAATGCATGAGAAGGAGAGAGCCTAAGGGTAGAGAAAACAAGCTGCAAGGAAATACCTCTGCATAAAGTTTATAGAGGGTTACAGAGGGTTTTAACTAGCAGAAAATGTGATTCAGTTGCTCTCAAGCATAAATAGACCCTGTTCCTCTGACTTCAGGGAGCTCCTGCCATAGTATCTGGGTTTAATAAATAAAAATGAGGTGAAAATACCCTGGCTTCACTCATGTTAATAGGATTCTTTATATTGAGTTGTCCTAGGAGCCAGAATTTCGCTTGAAGGTTTCTTGTATTTGCATTGACCAACAGAAAGGGAAAGCTGAGAGCAGAGTTCATGATTCGAGTATCCTATAGCCAGACAGGAATCATCCACTTCCTTTGCAGCACTGGCAGGCAAGCTTGGAAAGGAGATGCTGGGACAGAGCTAAGGAACACTGTATTTTACTTATTGTCTAAACAGGTATCAGATCCTTTGGGACTCATTGCCATGTAGGGCACAACTGAGGTCCCATCCCTGGAGGCATTCAAGATCAGCCTTGATGAGGCCTTGGGCATTCTGGTATAGCTGGAGGTGTCCCTGCTGAGTGCAGGGGGATTGGACAAGATGACCTTTGAGGGTTTCTTCCAACCCAAAACAATCTGCAAATCTGTGTATCCCCCAGCTGCCATGCCATAAAACCAAAGCTACACTGCCCTCACGACTGCAGGCGCAGAAGAGGCTTCTAAAGCTTTGGCTATAAAAAAGGCACTTTCCACTGCAAAAAGGCTTATTGTAGCAGGAATTAAAAGGAGAAAAGAACTGAATGAGAATGTAGTAAACAAGCAAGAGCACACAGCAGGTTTGTCATAGCAATCTGAAGCAACTTGGAGCAAGCTCTAAGCAGGACTCACATGCAGTGCTCTGGGACACAGAGCTGCAAGAGCACAAAGAGCAGAAAAGCAGGGTGATTTTCTAAAAACACATGACAAAACATTGCCTTTTATTTGCCTGCCAGCTTCACTAACTTCCCAAAGCACTTCTTAACTAGCCCGGCTTGATCAAGTGTTTCCCAGCATCAAACACTACCTCTCTAGACATCCAAGATCGTCCAAGATCTTATGCACAGAACAAGAATATCTCCCAGAACTACCATAAGCCTAAAAGTAACTATGGTTGTTTATAATGCTGCAGTGTAAGTGGATACAAAGGAACAGATCCACAGGCAACTCTCCCACTTCCCAGTCCTAGGATGCCTCGTTCACCTCACAGCAGTTCATTATACTGTTTATGTAACAGTTATCTTCTGCAGAAGCTGTTCAAGATGCTGCCTGAAAAAGCAGCGAGTGCCCAGGCTGCTTCTGGATATGTGATACTGCCCAGCACAGCAGGGCTGCTGTGAGTGACCACTACAGCAGATTTAATCAAAAACTCCAGGCTAGCATAGAAAACAGCCAAAAGGACTGCTCCCAACTGCAGTCACCAAGTTTGACAGGCCAAGCTTTGTTACCAAGTCTTTTTTGTCTTTCCAGGCTGGTAAAGAGATTTTCAAGCTACAGTCAGGAATTACTGAGAGAACTCAAACACAAGGAGGTAACGGAGATATGGGCTAAGAGAAGAGGATGGCAAGTAGTTTTGTGTTAAAGAAGAGGTTGTTTTGCATTGGTATCTTGAGTACAAAACCAAATGGCCTTCAGATGTGGCTTTACAAATTACAGTATCAGTAGAAGAGTCTCTTAAATGTTAAGTTTTCCCTCAAGATTCAAATGAGCATTCAAGCTGGCTCCATTCCTTCCACTCACATCCAAGCTGAAATGTCAGCTCAAACTCTATTTACAGTCCCTCACTTAAGACTTTCCTATGGCAATGTCAAAGCAACATTGGAATTTCCATTTCATCAGTTCAAAAAAACCCTCAAAACCCAACTCCAAGCTTTGGATATATTGGATGCAGGGATTAAAACTGTGCATTGTTTACATGTCTCCTGCTTGTTTTGTCTAAACTAAAAGGATTTGTTCTGTGGATGCTTCTGATATGTGTAATATCTAAGCTATAACATAACACAACAGGACTTAGAGCATTGCACTCCTGGCTAAACAGGGAAGTCTCAGCTGACTGGAGAATGGCAAACATGACACACATCTTGCAGATGGGCCAGAAGGAGGACCTGGACAACTACAGACCTGTCAGCCTGACCTCAGTGCCAGGAAAGTTCATGGAGCAGATCATCCTGAGTGCCATTATGCAGCATGTGTTGCATGGGTGATCAGGCCCAGTCAGCATGGGTTCTGTTTGACCAACCTGATCTCCTGCTACAAGAAGGTGACCTGCTTAGTGGATGAAGCTGTAGATGTTGTTTACCTGAACTTCAGTAAAATATTTGCCAACTTCAATTAAAAGTAACTCATTCACTTCCAGTGCATGCATCTAAGAAGTGGGGATGACACCAAGAGAGGTGTAAAAAAGCCTGTGTCAGCTGATGTACCAGTGGATTTAAAGGTACTCCAGAGACTGTTGAATAGGGAAGACCAGGAATGCATACCCAGTTTGCTCTTTCTGGCTCATAGGTTCACTGCCTACAGTCACAGCTCCCTAAAGCAGACCTACCTTGCAGCTTGCTGAAGCGGTCCAAAATAAAGTCCAAAAGAGACTAAAACCAACATGGACAACTAGAAGTCCTTGCTTGCTTGCCCCTCCTCATTTCCCAGATCTCCTTTAGGGTACATTCATGCTACTTAGACCATTTTCAGGTATATTAGTGAGCCAGCAGTCAGCAGCCAGCTCTTCTTGCAGAACTTCATCTAGACAGTGCTGGAAAGCTTTAATGGGATTGCTTTGACTGGAATAGCATCACATCAAGTCTCTATTATCAAAGACCTTAGGCTTAGGCTTGTTACTGCTGAGTCTAAAACATGCTGTCTGCAAGTATTTCAGAGCAGTGAGAATTCAAGTATTACTTGCAAGCACAAGTATTTCAGAACAGGCAACACAGGCAAAGCAAAAGCCAGTTGGATTTAAAGTCTCCTGAATAGAACAGCATCTTATTTTATTTCTCTGCTGAGCTAAGGCTCCTTTTGCAACTTCAGGGCTTCCCTCACAGGCTGAATGATCAGACATCATATCTTGATCCATTTCTCTGTTCTTTCCTGTACTTCACTGTCATTTTGTATGAAGTGGAGAGCAAAAGAGGAAGGAAAAAAGAGAAACTAGAACTTCTTTAGATTACTTAGCCTACTCCTTTTTTTCTCTCCTTCCCTTGTTTCTGCACAAGGTTAACTCTCACCACTGAAGAGTTAGGGACCCTTTGGGGACGTCTAAGGAGCTTTGCAGAGCTGGGAAGCAGATGCCATCAAAACCAGACTCTGTTGCAGCAAGAAAAACTTTCAGCAGAGTGGGCTGACATAGCGTAGTACCTGGCACATTACTGTGCCTTGTGGAGTTTCCTCTTTCCTCTGCGTTGCCAAGGTTCTGAACTTCAAAACCCTATGATATGAAAGCCAACAACATGTTGTGTACACACAGTGCTACAGAGGACAAATCTCTCAGTACTACTTCAGGTCAGCTCAAACTGCCATCAAAGAGCTATTTCTAATTGCAGACACACAGGACTGATGCCTGACCATAACTGATGTTCTTTCCACCCCCTGCTGTTCCTCTCCTCTGCCTTCACATCTGTGGTATTATCTGGAACCGTGCACTTGCACCATGCTGTGATAAAAGGTTAACACAGTAAGTGACTGGCAAAGCCACTTCACTGGCAACATCTGATGTGTGAGTCATTCTTGCTATAGGAGCCACTTCCTTTAAAGTGGAGAGATGAGAAATCTAATAGAGAAATAAGGAACCACTCACTGAGCTTTCCATAAATAATGTTTCCTCCTCGTTTTGTTTCACCAACTGATTTGCACTCCTTGCTTTCTCCCTTTGCTGCCTAAGTTCCCAGTTCCTGGTCCTAGTGATTTGTCAATGAGCAGCGTGAGTCACACCAAGCCCAGACAAACAGCAGCAATGGGGAAGCTTCTCCTGCTCCAGACTGGAAGATTTTATTCCCTGGCTTTAAAACTCAGTGC
Source organism: Pogoniulus pusillus (assembly GCF_015220805.1). NCBI lineage: Eukaryota > Metazoa > Chordata > Aves > Piciformes > Lybiidae > Pogoniulus > Pogoniulus pusillus. Next base: position 4,039,634 of record NC_087298.1, on the reverse strand, counting down.
AATTAGAAGGGGAAAGGGGGGAAAAAAGCTGTTCCAAACATGATGTCAGTGTTTCCACTACTTCATAGGGAAACCATGTCCCACTCTTATTTTAAAGATGATATATTAGTGCTTATTTTCCTGTCAGTCTTGTGTGTGTGAGGAAAGGGGAGGCAAAAGGGATAAGGATTTACTGGCTTCTTTTACCTAACTATGAAAATACCAAGAGCCTGCATCAGCTGAGAAGTGGGAAGCAGCTGGAACGTATCTGGAGAGAATGCAGCAGCCAAGCAAGCTCCATAATGAAAAGCTCCCTGCACTGAAGAGATCCTGACTGGGCTCAAACTCTGCAGTTCTCAGGCAGCCCTTCTAACTTCCTAAAGCATGACAAGAAATGGGTCTGTATTCAGAGGTCAGTCAAGGGTTAAAAGTACATTACACAGGTGCAGAATGATTATTAGTACAGACTACTCATTCAGAGTACACCAAAGCACTGCAGCACCTTCAGTTCCCCGTGGCTGCTAACACTAAGGGGAACCACAGAAGCCAAGGCTGATCAAAAAGAAGATCCAACAAACCCAAGGACAATTGGTCTGCTCAACCTGAAACCTCTTCTGAGTCCCAGTTGTGTAAGTGACCAGATGCTACTCCTTGTCACCACCATCTTCAACCACACACTGCTCTTCCCACCACTTCTCTCATCCTGTGGCTCCAGAGCAGTGTTCCATTATGTTCTGTTTTGGTATGTGTATTTGTGTAGCACCTGCCTCATGAATGGCACTTTGGCTACATCCAAGGGAAAGCAACTAGATGCATGGATAATGCCCTCTGCTCTGGTTCTGTGTTGGGCACATATGCTATGAGCAAAGTGCAGAAGTGCAAATACGCATCAGCTCCAGTAATGCCCAGGCAAAGACAGAAGTGCCTGCAGTGTCACCTTTCTGAACACTTTCCTGCCCTTCTCTCTGTGAACAGAACATGATGCTTCAGTTCCTGCCCCCATCTCTTCCTTCTCATCATGCAAGGTTCACCAAGAAATATCACAGAATCACAGGGTGTTAGGAGTTGGAAGGGACCTCTGGAGATCTTCAAGCACATCACAGAATGCATTGGATTGGAAAGGACCTTAGAAATCATCTACTCCAACCTCCCTGTCATGGGCAGGGACACCTCTCAACTAGACTCAGCTGCTCAAGGCCTCATCCAACTTGGCCTTGAATGCACCCAGGGAGGAGGCATCCACAGCCTCCCTGGGCAGCCTATTTCCAACTCTCACCACCATCATAGTGATGAACTTCTTCCTAAGACTCAGTCTAAGCCTACTCTTCCTCAGCTTAAAACTATTTAAGATCCAGTCTAAACATCCTCTCCCTCAGCTTAAAACCCTTCACCCTTGTACTACTGCTAGACAGCCTCATGGAAAATCCCTCTCCAGCCTTCCTCTAAGATCCCATTGAAAGACAGCTCTAAGGTCTCTCTGGGGCCTTGTCTTCTCCAGGTGGAACAGCCCCAGCTCCCTCAGTCTATGCTCATAGCAGATATATGATAGATATATACAAATATGGGTTATTTTTTACAGAGTCAGGGAATTAAATCCATTTTCAGCTAGACCCTGTCTGCCCCATTCCATTAAATACCATTCCTCAGACATCAGAAACAAGAAGAGAAGGCTAAAGCCTCTCACAAACATACACACCAAATAGCAATTGGTGTTTAGGAATTTCACACTTACAGGTTGTTTCTCCTCATTTTGACAATGACTTTGCTTCCTTACATGTAATCAATAAACATCAAATCTCTCTTTCTTTTCAAAATGGCTTCTGAAGTCAGAAGTGATGTGCTGACATCCATGGCAGCAACTGTGTGGCCTTGCCCACTGCAGGAGGAGTGAGTGCCACAGATGATTTTCACTTTATGCTGCTGTAAATTACGAAGCCCTGAAAGACTGTCAGAGAATGAGACACAAGTCCTTGCAATGTAATAATGCCTCCACAGCCATTTCAGTGACAGCACACTAGAGGAAAAGACCAGGGAAGAGGAGGGAAATGCCTTTCCCACCAGCAGCTGGATTCAAACACTACCTGTGGCTCAGTCTAGCTGATTCAGCTTTCTCTTGTGGTTACAGTGAAGTAACCCTGGCTAAGACAGTGCACAGGGGACATTAAGCCACTTGCTCAGAAAATTCAATCAGGCACAATATGATCCATTGTCCTCTCCTTGCTTTGTACTAAGGAAAATCAAAACCAGCTCCTGGCAGAGGTAAAAGGGTAGAGCTCGAGCACGTAGCCATCATCATCACTCCAGCCTCACAAGAGAATGCCAGAGTGACCATGGAAAGCAGCTGCATTCCTGGACTTGTGGTAAAGGCAGGGATCTGCCTGTGGGATGCAGTACTCTTCCCAAGCTGAGCTGCCATGTCACTCAGCTTCTCCAGGCTAAACCTGTCTCTAGGAAGAGAGCCAAGCTCAGGAGCTTCAAACTCTTCAAACAGGGATCCTGTCTTACAGGAGTCTAAACCTGTACTAGTACATTGGCTCTACTCTCATTTTCAGTCAACAGGTATCCCATGGCAACTGCTGCAGTGCCACAGTTCCATTAAGACAGTTCTCTATACTCACTTAGCTCTCCTCATAAATAATAGTTTAGTATATCCTGAGGAGAAAACCAATCTCAAGTAAGTTTTAGCAGATCTGCCAGGAAGGCCAATCAAAGTGCAAGACTGAGCAGAAAGAATGAGAATCACAGAATCAGTCAGGGCTGGAAGGGTCCACAAGGGTCATCCAGTTCCACCCCGCCCCTGCCACAGACAAGGACACCTCACACTAGATCAGGCTGTCTAAAGCCTCATCCAGCCTGGCCTTAAACATCTCTAGGAATGGGGTTTCCACCACCTTCCTGAGCAACGTGTTCCAGGCTCTCACCACCCTCATGGTGATAAACGTCTTCCTAACATCCGGTCTGAATCTACCCATTTCTAGATTTGTTCCATTCTCCCCAGTCCTATCACTACCTGACAGCCCAAAATCCCTCCCCAGCTTTCTTGTAGGCCCCCTTAAGATACTGATAGGTCACAATATGGTCATCTCGGAGCCTTCTCCTCTCCAAACTGAACAGCCTCAACTTCCTCAGTCTCTCCTCATAGGAGAGGTGCTCCAGCCCTCTGATCATCCTCATAGACTTGCTGGCACTTGAATAGGGAAGATGGGACATGGGTCAAGGAAGCTCTTCCAGGACACATGGAGCACAGTGGAAGCAGTAAAAAGGAAGGTGGAGAAGAAACATGAAAAAAAGAAGAGAGAAAGTGATAAGGGGACACAAGGTTATTAATGAATTCCAAACACCAAACCTCTCATGTTTTCTCCTTTCCAGCATCTATTTCATTAACCCCTTTTTTCTCTACCACTCTTAATTTAATTACCTCCAAACAATGGGTTTTACAAGAACTGCAAAGACTCATCATCTGGAACACTGTAGGAACTCTAGTTATTTCATTCTGTATCACTTCTTACCCAGGATAAGTTTGGAGTTTGTTTCTATTGGTTTATTTCCAAAAGATCTGCAGTGTGAAAGAACAGCTTACAGAACACAGGAACTGCTGGGCACAGAAGATGGGCATTAAACTTCAGTGGGATCTGAATGCTTAACCACGTGCTCAGTTCAGATTCTCTGATCCTGGTGTGGGAACTGTTGTATTCCCAGTTCCTCATCATTCGCATTGGTTTTCACCAGGAAATCTATTTTCTGTCATACATACATAAATACATATGTTTGCTTGTGACTGCTGCCTCTGATCCTACATCCTCTGCATTACATCTTCCATATTCTTGAGAGCACTCCAAGTCTCTGTGGCTCATCAGACACTCAAATCTTCAAACCAATCTGTGGGAAGCTGGTTGTGCATGAGGGCAAACACGTTCATTAGCAGAACTCTTGTAGAATCAGTAACGCCAGACCAGCTCCACGCAGGAGTGTGTAATTAGTCCAGATAACATACTGGAAGCTATTTCCCTGGCACTTTGGGAGGTTTTGAAAGGCATAACAAAGTTATAAAGCATGAGAAGACAAAGATGAAGTGCTGGTTTGAATTATCAAATTCACTCTCCTTGAGAGTGCGTACAAGAGAATGGCAACACATGAAGAAACAAGAACCAGCTGAGCTCAAACAAAACTCAAATCCTGTCTTTTCACTTCACAGTGGTGATTACACAACTGCCCTGTTATATAAAGAGGCCGACTGTGCTGCCTGCAAATAATCAAGTTAAAAACCTTGAAGGTCTAGAGCTGTAAACATCCTCCCCATTGGGATCCCAAGACTTTTCTGAAAGAAGCATGGATCTCATTATACTAAAAATATCCAATGTGATTAGATTTTGTTATGGGTGACATCTTTGCCAAATCTACTTTATAAACCTTCTTTTGTTTTTAATGATAACTAAAAGTCCCAAAATACCATTCTGGTAAACATTATTGCTTTCAGAAGGATGGGCATCACAGTGAAAGCCTTTTTATCCTGAATTAGGGCAACTTCATTTTTTGCAATTGTTAGAGACTTTCCATTATTTGATGTTTTTCCCTGTGAAATGAACAAAACAAGCCCTGTCCAGCTTCCTCTGACTCTTTACAAGAGTTCCATGAAAGAAAGTAGACAAAGTTTAGTAGTCAAAAGAAAGCCTTCTGTTTTCATCTCCTTTATTGCACTCCAGAAGTTTGCCCAAAGCAAAAACATGGCTGCAAAACATTGCATTCAGGCAGCTAAACGCAGCCCTTGCATAGTGTGACCTCAGTGCATTTATATTCAAATTACCCTGGAGAGGGCTTAAATCCATACAAGTGCTTTAAGACATCAAAAGAAGTAGTGTTTTGATTTCCTAGATGCAACATCATGACTCTGACCCTGCAGACTGCTGATATTCAAATAAATGAAAACATGCCCCTGTAACAGCTGGCCTTAATTTGATAGCTTTTCTTTAAGGACAACCTCCAAATCCTTAAACGGTCCTAGTGGTAAGGAAGCCCTTCACAATCTTTAACACTGCCTGAGTGTCCAAAAGCAATACACCACACCGGTGTGTGCAGATCTGAAGCTGAGAGGTGATACCTTACTGAAGCATGAATTCCTTTAATCTTATCCCTATACACTAGACCTCCTCACCACCCTTCTGATCAGCTGGAATCTGCAATAAGGTGCCTATGTTTTTGTGCAGAGGAGCACTAAAGCACACCACAGACACTCTTGGAGGTCTCAGCAAGCTCGGCAGCTACATTCTGGAAAACTGAGCTTCAACTCAGGCATGGTCATGAAATCACTACTGCCACCAGCTCAGAAAGCAACGAGTTAACCCTCAAAAGGTTTTCTTTACTTCTAGTTAAAATCAGCAGCAACTGTAAGGATGCCTAAAGAGCTTTTAGTCCTTACACAGCCAGTTTAAAAACCAAAGAAGACTGCAGAACAGCAAGAAATCACTGAAATCACAAGAAATCACAGCAGCATTCTCAGTCCTCAATATTCTCTGCTCTAAAATGAGGAAAAGCAGACTTAAAATCCGGCCTGCCCCCCTGCTTTCTTTGTCCAGAGCTTGTTAGACTCTTGCTGATCTGATCCATGATCCTAGGTTTGCTGCTGAAAGCCAAATCCAGGCTTTTGAGATTTGCAGAGTTCCCCTAAATGCAGGCATAAATAGAGCTTTCAAAAACCTGCAGTAAGGCTCAGTGAAGGAGCAAAGCCCAGACTGCCATAAATCTCAGCAAATGTGTTTGGTTCGGATGAGCCGAAAGCGGCTTCAACGCTGAGCCAAATCTGTTTAATCTGGAAGTGATGCTGGAAATCTCATAAAGTCAGGCTTTCTTGAAAGATTTGCAGTACTTCCTCGTTTTCATGTGGGTAGAAATTACTATAAGAAAAATGTCTTTTCGTGCTATTTCAGTCCTTCAGCTTTACATTTAGGCCAAAATCAGAGCGGCTTTAATTTTCTGTTCAATAAGCTCCACGCAGGCTGTAAAAAGAGGGCTGCAATTAGCTTTGGGTTGGTTATGTCAAGATTTGTTCCATAATCCCAAATACAATACTCACATGCCCTTGGACTTTTTTACTTATTAATCAACCATGTTTCCATTTTACCAGCAAGTTTTAACTGGTATGGCCAAGGCAGTTCCCACTCTTGCCAGGATAATGCCCACAAACAAATCTTAGACTCCCAGCCTCACAAGGGACTCCTGTTCCTGTGTTTCCATCATGTCATTCAGCCACCTCTGAGGATCAGCCTGATCCACAAACAGCTCAAGGGCAGTCACTCTTCCCACAGTACAAACCTCTTGTTCAGCAGCATGATTGCCTTGTGGCTCTGACATAAATACTCTCAAACCCAGTATCTAAAGGGGACCTACATGAAGACTAGGGAGGGACTGTTTAGAAGGGCTTGTGGTGATAGGACGAGGGCCAATGGTTTGAAACTGGAGCAGGGGAGATTTAGGCTGGACATTAGGAGGAAGTTCTTTACAATGAGGGTGGTGCAATACTGGAACAGGTTGCCCAGGGATAGAATAGAACCATAGAATCATAGAATGGTTTAGGTTGGAAGTGACCTCAAGGATCATCCAGTTCCAACCCCCCACAATACGCAGGGACACTTCCCAGTAGATTAGGTCACTCAAGGCCTCATCCAACTTGGCCTTGAATACCTCCAGCAAGGGAGCAGCCACAACCTCGCTGGGCAAGCTGTGCCAGTGTCTCGCCACCCTCACTGCAAACAACTTCTTCCTAACATCCAGTTTAAATCTCCCTTTTTTTCATTTTACAAAATCATGTCAGAGGCTGGAAGGAACCTTGAAAGCTCAACCAGTCCAACCCCCCTACCAGAGCAGGACCACCTATACCAGATTACAGAGGAACACATCCAGGTGGGTTTTGAGTATCTCCAGAGAGGGAGTATCCACAACCTCCCTGGGCAACCCATTCCAGTGTTTTACCGTGCTCACTATAAAGGATGTGGTGGAAGACATTCAAGGCCAAACTTGATGAGGCCCTGATCAACCTAATCTAATTAAAGATGTCACTGTTTACTGCAAGGGGGCTGAAGAAGATGACCTTTGAGGATTCCTCCCAACCTGATGCATTCTGTAATTCTGTGAAGTGCAGTTCTCTGATGTTGACTTCAGCAGATCTGCCCCAGATACCTGCTAATGAAAAAGAGTTGCTGCTGCTTCTGCAGAGTCCAAAACCTGAGTGGCAGCAGCAAGTCCTGCCAATTCCAGATCTAACTCTAGAAAAGCTGCATTTTCCAACCCCACCAAAAGAAGTGCTTGTCACATTAGTCACAGATGTGGTCTCTCACCATATGAGGAGGCAGGATGACACAGGGAAAAGCCAACATTAATATTTACACAAACCAAACCAGGCCAGAATCTGACCAAGTGAGACAGTATGGCTCTGAGTCCTGCAGCAGAGACCAGGCAATGAGAGCACAGCTTAGCCAGCAGCTCAAGGGCTCCAGGGGTGATTGCTCCTGAGCCTGAATGGCTGGTTTGAACCCTGGAGCACAGTATAGCAATAGTGAAAGGAGTCTGGCAATGTGCCAGACCAAATACTTAGGTGTCAATAATAGTACAACATCACAAATAACACCTGGAACTAGTCTTCAACCACCAGAACCTGCTGCTCCCTTGTGGCCTGCTCCCAATTCACATCTCCCCTGTACCATGGCAATGGGATGAGGGGGGAAGATGAAATGATAAAATCCTAGAATCATAGAAAGGTTTAGGTTGGAAGGGACCTCAAGGATCATCCAGTTCCAAACAGCTGCCATAGGCAGGGACACCTCCCACTAGAACAGATCGCACAAGGCCTCACCCAACCTGGCCTTGAACACCTCCAGGAAGGGAGCAGCCACAAATTCCCTGGGCAACCTGGGCCAGTGTCTCACCACCCTCACTGCAAAGAACTTCTTCCTAGCATCTAGCTTAAATCTCCCCTCTGCCAGTTTAAACTCATTACTCCTCATCCTGTCATTAGGAGACCTTGTCAATAGTCCCTCTCCAGTCCTCCCATAGTCCATTTCACATACTGGAAGGCTACACTCAGGTCTCCTTGAAGCCTTCTCTTTTCCAGGTTGCAGAGCCCCAACTCTCATAGCCTGAACTCATAGCAGAGCTGCTGCAGCCCTCTGAGCTTGTGGGCCTTCTCTGGACTTACTCCAACAGTTCCATGTCCTTCTTGTGTGGGGGGCTCCAGAACTGCACACAGTACTGCAGTTGTGGTCTCAAGAGAGCAGAGTAAAGGGGCATAATCACTTCCCTTGCCCTGCTGCCCACTCTGCTCTTGCTGCATCCCAGCACATGGTTGCTGTCTGGGCTGTGCACTCACACTGCTGGCTCATGTTGAGCTTTTCATCAACCAAGATCCCTAGGTCCTTTCAGACTATTCTCCCGTGTTCTCACTACAGAAAAGACATTGAGGTATTGGAGCAGGCTCAGAGAAAGGCAACAAAGCTGGTGAAGGACCTAAAGAAGAGGTCCTATGAGGAGCGACTGAAGGAACTGGGGTTGTTTAGCCTGGAGGAAAGGAGGCTCAGGGGATACTTCACTGCTCTCTACAACTCTCTGGAAGGACCTTTAGAGCAAGGTGAGGTTTTGTCTTCTCAAGTATCAAGTGACAGAACAAGAGGAAATGGAGACAGTTTGCACCAAGGGAGATCTAGGTTGGATATTAGAAGAAACTTCTTCACTGAAAGGGTTCTCAAACACTGGAATAGGCTCCGCAGGGAGGTGGCTGAATCATCATCCCTGGAGGTGTTTAAAAGATGAGTAGCTGTGACACTGTGGGCCATGGTTTGGCAGCAGCCTTGGAAGAGTTAGGTTAATGGTTGGTCAGTGACCTAAAAGGTCTTTTCCAGCCTACATGAGTCTATGACACAACTCCCTCTCTGGAGTGGGGTAGATACTCCCTGCATACAGTCTCAAAAGGGAAGTGTCAGATATGGTCATGTAAAGAGGCTTCTCCTACAGTGTGGTGCAGGAAGACAGAGAATAATCCTCCCTGCTCTCACTGTCACTCCATGAGTATAGGCTGCATTCACATTCTTGCAAATGTTTTCCCTCTGAAAATGCAAAGTTCAGGCAAATCCAAAGGTATCTTCTGCCATACAGAAGCATTGTGCTGTTGGGAACTTCTCTTTGTTAACAACAGATCTATGCTAATAAAGGCCCATATCAGAAGCATGTCCATAAAATCATAGAATGCTTTGGGTTGGAAGATGATCCAGATCCAACTCACCTGCCATGGGCAGGGACACCTTCCACCAGCCCAGGCTGGTCAAGGCCTCATCCAATCTGGCCTTGGACACCTCCAGAGAGGGCACATCCACAATTTCCCTGGGCAACCTGTTCCAGTGACTCACCCCCTTCGCTGTACAAAATTTCTTACTAATATCCAGTATTAATCTACCCATAATGTTGCCTACTTAAGCATGAATAATCACATATAGGAGAGAATACTTTGGAGACAAAACTGAGAGGTTGCATAAGTTTCTTAAAAACAAATCATCAAAAAGAAAACACTTTATCCTGAGAAACTAAAGGATATCCATAGGATATTCTGGGGATTACAACAGTATTTGCAACTAGAAGTGACAGAGCCATTATCCCTCTGGCCTAGAGGAAAATAAACTACACTGAGCTGATTCAACAGAAAGGAAGGAGTCTAGAAGTAAATCCACAGGAGTGAAAATCTAGAATTTCCCAAGGGCCAAGATACTGGCAGAGAACATCACAAAAATCCTGCCTTTGGTGCCAAAGGAATACTTCAGTTAATGAAACACCCAGCTTGGAAAAACCTGGTAGGTTTTGGAAAAGATGCCTAAAAAGATATGTCCCTTCTAGCAATACTTCCAATTCAAATAAAATAAAATATCTTTACTGAGCAGGAGACCATTTCCCAGTGGAAAGGCATTTACCCATCCCAGAGGAGTCCTGGAGATGAATCCAGAAAAGAGTGCAAACAAGTGACTGAGAACCAGGGGGAGTTTCGTCTGGCAAAGGAAGAGCTGAAAGAATGTGATAGGAATGCTTCAGGTTCCAGACAGGTTGGACTGGAACAGGCCACAGAGAAATGAAGGAAATGTGGATAAATGAGGAAGAAGAAACTTACATTTTAGGAAGTCTTAGCAGAAGATTAAAAACCTGTTTCAGATGAAAATGGAAAGGCAAGGGAAGGGAGATGTCCTAGCATTTATCCTGTTCTCTAGCATGTCACTTGGTGCAGAACGTTTGGAGTCATTCATGACTCCATCATTCATGAGTATAAATACAAGGGAGAGAGTTATGCAAAAACAGGTTTTTGGCACAGGAACTTAATCTTGATGAAATGAAATTCAACAGCCTTGTCCAAAGCTTTCCTCAATAAATAGTCATAAGCTGGGCAGTAGTATCTTAAGGTTGGAAATAAGAAGGATTTTAACCATCATAGGTAAGTTTTTGAAGTAGCCTCCTCATAGGAATAGTGAGACTCAGTCTTGATTTGAAAATCCATCTTGATGCATTTCTGAACACTATTATGATATGGATGCCTGACAGAGCCAGACACTGGACATGACCTACACAGACCTTTCCAGCCCTTTTCCCTTGTAGTTCGTCCAGGAGCATCATATCAGTCAGTTGATGCCTAGGTTCACTGAAGCACAAGCTGCACTGCTAACTTCCCAGCTCCCCATCCCAAAGCAATTTCATATCCCCTAGCAGCATGAAAAGCCAAAGCATTTGTACAGAAATGCACCAGCTCTTCCTTCATGTTTGGACTACAGCATCCTACAGCCTGTGGTCCAACAGCCAGTGCAGCTTTGTTTGAAACCCTCAATAAAGCAAACCTCAGCAGCACTTTGGAAAGGTTTCCCTGAAAGGAAGGGTTGAGTTTCAGATGTTACATTATTTCCACAGCTACATTTCAATTGCCACTCTGCAAAGGTCAGAAATGTTTAGTTTGACAGCCTTGCTCCTGCCCATCCCAGAAACTAGGATGATTGTAAAGTTTGGATCCATATACCCCTTTGAGATCCAACATTCCCCAAAAGGATTCTAGTGGAAGCTAAGTGCCTCATCAAAACCATGCATAAACAAACCATGCTTTGCTTTTCTAGAGTGTTTTTACCATGATGAGGCAGAGAATTTTTCTCTTAGTTGGGTAGATTTTAGAATCTTTGGCATATTTTCCTCCACTACCACTTCAATCTCATCAAGAAGTTAACAAAAGCACCAGATTTCAGCTCCTAGCAAGACCCTGCAGTTGATTCTCCAGGACAAAAACCTTGGTCAGGCAGCTATCATTTCTTTACATTGTGGCTAAGTAAGTAGCCAGACCTTCCACCACAGTGACATGCAACAAATAAAGCAAACTGCAACTGGGCTTCCTGAGACTATGAGAAGCAAAGGGAAGCGACAGCTGCTCACCAACCTTACTCTCATGGCTGAAAATGTCTCCTTTGCCGAGTGGTTGCCTAGGGCAGACATAAACAACACACTCACTTGTCCCAACACACAAGTGGGGCGTACCCAAAACAGTCTTAAGGACCAGGATTCAGAAACAGTGTCCTCATCAGTGAGCATTAACCACTTGGGCTCATACTGGTTTTTGTATATTCCCAGTGCTGCAGAACTGAGCTCAACTCTTGTCTTGTCCATGACACAGAATATTTCAGAAGTTCTTTGCTTTAAAGAATAATGCCATGAGAACAGCTCAGTTAGTCTCCTATTTTGTGAACATGAACAAATGAGTAGCTCCACTAAAGCCAGCAGCTCCAGTGGCAGAGAGCTGCCAGCTGACTCTTACAAATAGACCATCAAGCCTCAGCTCAGAAAGCTTGAAAAGCAATCAATACAAAGACACAAACCAGTATTTTGCATAAAACCATCAACGAGCCATGACCACAATCCTTTTTTATGGCCTTAACAGCTTTGCTCACACCACACATACAGTTTGGCCCTGAGATCATTCTCAGAGCTTACCCATCAGACAGCTCAGTCCTAAGCCTCACCAGCCTCAGAGCCTTACATCCTGAACACTTTTGCAGCTTCCTCCGCCATGCCTTTCAAGTGGATCATACATACAGATGGGGCCAAATCTGCTGTAGCCCAAATCCATGCCATTCTCTAAGCCTGTTACTGGTGCTCTTAGCCAATGCTACTGTCAGGCCAGTAGCCAGTTATGCCTGGTGGAAGGAAAAGGGATTCTCTTTCCTGTTCTCTTGGTCCCACAAGGCTTCAGGTCATCCCAAGGTAGCTGATATTTTGGTGGAATGTTGTCAGTGGCTCATCCTGCAAGATCAAAACCTCACTCACTGGAAATGCATGTATAATCAAAGTCCTTTTAAAGCCTAAGGTTGGATTTGCTGCATGAAGATGACCAGCAAGTGATAGGATGAAGGTCTAGTCTGTTTCTCTTCAGTAAAATACTGTTTTTATTCACCAGCATGAAAAAACCCACATGGGACTTGTTTAGATTCCAACACTGTTCTAAGCCTGAAGAGAACTGGAGAGAAAACACTCACATGCTTCCCTCTGAGATATAAGACCCTCATCTATATCAGGAGAAAAAAAAATAAAGGGAACTGAGTATACACCAAAAGTTGGAAGGAAACACAAAACACTGTCTCTGCAAAAAATGGGATATATGTCAATAATGTAAAGAAGTTTTTGCTGTTACAAACGATTTTGTTAGAGTGAATCCTTCTGGTTAAGAGGGGCAATATTGAAAAGGAAAGCCACATAGGGATGTTCATCATAATATCCCACTGATTTGAAAGGATCAGATTTTCTCCCCTACAGATCTGGTACTGGCATTAATTACCCACATTTCCAAGAAATGTTGGACTCTTCTGTTCTTCAAATTCTCCAGTGACAGCAATTTCACACACCCCATGGTAATTCAGTGCCTTGGTCTCCTTAGAACATCTTTTATAACATAATCCCTAAAATTTCCTTCCTTGTAATTTAAATCTTTCACTACTATTCTTATTTGTACTGCACATGGAGAACAGTTTAATCTCTTGCAGCTAGCTTTTACGTATTTAAGAACATGATGTCTCTTTCAGTTGTCTCCACGTTTAATAAACTCTGTTCTTGCAGTCACACACCAAAGGTCATAGCTGTTTTAAAACCTTTTGATCATTCTTGTTTTTCTTCTCTAGGGTTCCTCCAATTCCTCTTCATCTTTTCTCAAGTGCATTGCCATTCCTGAAGTCCTGCCCAGCAGGAAACAAGAAACCCAGGATATGGGAGATCTGAAGACAGGCAGCAATGGGACATATAAAGCCTCAGAACAAAGCTCTAATATCAGGAAGATGTTTGCTCACAGCACTTCTCATTCTTCTACAACCTCAAACCTTCAGAATCATGAAGGAAAAGCTCAGGGTACTTATCTTATCTTATCTTATCTTATCTTATCTTATCTTATCTTATCTTATCTTATGTTTGCTCATTCATTGAGTCAAATTTCTTTAACCAGAGCCCCATTCTGTGAGCTTAAGTTCTTTTGAAGTCAACAGCAGATGCGACCGGGCTAAGCCAATCTTTCGCTTTTGGAAGCAAGTGTGTCCCGTTATCATTTCCTCTCCTCTCCACTTCTCCCTGTTTAACAATGCAATTAGTCTTTTCCAGTTCCTATTTCCTTAAAAAAATCCAAACAGATGATAAGGGCAGAAAACACAGATTTCCTTTGTTATAATTTGAGGGAGAAAAGGCAAAATATGATGCACAACACAGCATTTGGAATTACAAGCAAGAAGGATGAGTGTGACTGACGAAGACATGAGACACAAACAAAAAGGAACATGAAACAGGCATAGGGCAACTGATGTGATCAATTGTTTTTTACTCATTTTTATGAGATTTAGGCAACCAAAAAAGCTACTAGGTCAAAATCCACTATGTATATATAGAGCAAATATCAGCAGATTTCAGAGGTGAAACAAAATGCTAAGGGACTGCACTGCAACCACAGAATGAGTTTCCTCTCATTACTTCTTATTAGTTTGCTCCTGAAAATAAACTGTTCTTCTGAGGAGGAGGCAGATGAAGATTAGACAATGGAAAATGAGAAGTTGTTTAGGGAGGAGGAAATTGTAGGCATCATTTCACAGTAGCAACTTATCCATTTACATGAGAAAGGTCAGTTAAATTGGATGGCATTACCACATGGTCTGTTGGAGAGCAAGCCCTCTCACATTTAAGCATCACATCAACCACACCGAGCCTGCATCAGGAAAGAGAAGAAGGGGCAGAAAAACATACTCTTCACATCAATTTCTGCTTTCCTTCTGCTAGAGCCATTCACAGGCATACCATTTGCAGGCTGAGAGCTGATTTTGTTTGGTTTTTAGCATAGCAATTATTTAGTAGAAAAGAGTTCCATTTAACGTGACTAGGACTGTTGAGCGGAGTGTATGTATGCACACAACCTGCTGAAGGAATGTTATTTACAGAGGAGGGTCAATGTAAACCCTCGTGTAAGCTCTGGTGATCTAGTCATTCACCTTAGCTAACTGAGCAGCCTAAACATAGCCATCTCCAGCAGCATGAGCTGTCTCTGAGCTCCCTCTGCAACACTCCTCATTTCTAACTTTCCATCTAATGCTTCCAAAATGTGATCTATTGACTGCAACGGCAACAACTGTTTTCAGTTTTTTTCTGAGTCATAGAGTGAAACCTGCCTTCAACCTAGCCAGTTGAATCACTTTTTTTTTTTCCTTCCTTTTCTCTGTGCCTGCACCCTGACCACAGAAGTCCTTTCCAAGCTTTTCTCCTAGGCATGCTCAGTGCCAGTTTTACTGGGCTCCTGTTCACAACCTCAAGCCAGCGCAAGGTCACTCAAAGTGCTCTGCTTTTTCTCCCGTGCTTCTGTTTGCCTAAGCTGCTGAACAAAAAGCCCAACACAATACAGCAACAGATTTTAATATCTTCTCCCCTTCAGCTTTTCAGAGGTGCATTTCAGCTTGTCCTATGCTGGAACATAGGTGAGGAAAAGAGCCACAGTTTGCCAGCCTTGGTCCTGAGCTTGGCAAGCAACAGTTTTCTATAGCACCCTCCCTAACTCCCCCATGTACCTGGGCTTTATATTTTGTGTTAGAAACAGTCAACAAACAACTGTATCCTGCAAGGAAATAGAAGATTGATTTGCATGTGGGATTATCTAATTAGATCTTACAGAACTGATATAATAAATCCTTCACATCCCTGGGTATAAGGCAGCAGAACATTAAACCAATTATATGTAGGCATATTCATTACATATACATCAGAAAAAAACTAACTGTCAATAATGAGGTGCTGAAAAACCACAGTAATAAAGAGGACAGGCTGATACAAACTCTTTGATGGAAATATGAGGGGATTCATCAGTTCCAAATGAGATGCCATTTACACATAAATGGCAGCAGCAGTAATTCCCACTAGAAACTAACAGCTCTCACCTCCTCCTTTCTTCTACAGTACCATCACACCACTTATTACTTCAGCTGTGCATCGCAGATCAAAGGGACCTCCATTACAGTGTGCGTGGTTGAAACTCAGGTGAAGGAAAGGCATGTCCTCACACACAGCAAGACAGGTACAAAGGCTTCCCCGGTGACCCATCCAGGGAATCCTATCATGCTTTTTTCCTCCTCCCAGAGAAAACAGCAAAATAACAGTTCAGTCCCAAAGAGGCTAATCCAAGACTAGCCCAGCCCAACCTTGAGGCACCACTCAAGCAAGGCAAAGCCTTGCAGCCCCAGGGGAATTCCTGTGAGTATCATCCCCCACCCCACCATGGCACAGATACAGCAAGGTGAAGCTCTTCTGCACACAAAGAGCCAAATAAGGAGCTCTGTGGTGTTCTACCCTGCTAGCTCTGCACAGAAAGGCTGCCTCTCATCCTGCCCATCTTCCTGCAGCAGTTTCTCATGGAGCCTCTGCACATCCTCACACACATGGGAGCCCTGCAATGGGAATCCTGTCTGCTCCCAGGGGTGCCCATAGCAAAAGGAGTTGGGTAATACACCAGGGAAGCTTGGTATTTGAACCTAGATCCAACTGCTGTGTTTTGCTTAAGCTGTAGATGCTTTTCATGAGCAGATAATAAAGTGCTCTGTACCAGAGAGTAGAAGGCTAGAGATAAAGATTTACCCAAGTCATCCTCACAACTTGGAGTAAATGGGAAAAGGATTTTGGAAGAGGTGGGAGAAAAGATGCTTTTCTGGAAAATAAAGAGCCATTTGGATTAATCTCTTAAGTTGTTTCAAGTAATGGAGTCAAATGGAGCCAGTGATGTGAATGCTGAGGTGGAAGCTCTAAGGAGAGCAAGCCTCGTGAAGGCACCCTGCCATACTTTCTCATACTACTCCTTTGCCTTTCATCTTCTACAAGACGAGAACTTAAGGATTCTCTTCCTTTCCCTCAGCAGCCTGCTGCGTATCAGACCTTTAACATGTTCACAGCCATTTGAATGCGTCCCTGGAATACAAAACTCCTAGCACATACATAGGTCACCTGTGCATGCATGCACACTCCTGACACAGACATCACATGCAGAGACAAGGCAGCCTTGGGTATGAGTATCTGTAGCTCACCCTGGCCCTGAGATCGAGCATTTCATGCTTGTAAGATGTGCTGTCCTAAGAGGCCTAGGATATCTCACAAGCATGAAATGCACCTCCAGACATTACAGACCTAATCAGCATTTACATTTCCTTGGGAAGTCCAAAATATTTGGTTCTGGATGTTTTGCGCAGCCAATGGGACCTTGCAGGAGTTCTGTGTGCAGGTAGGTCTAGCTTTTTGTTTTTCTCATGCTGCCCTGGCTGGTTAATGTTTATTTGCTATCAACTTCAGCATCCTCGAAAATCTTCTGCATTAAAACCCTCCAGCTTTAAATATAACTTTATTTATGACTTACACAGAATGTAATTAAACCAAAAGTGGGATCCTGCAGATAAATATAAGCCAAAAAAATGTTGCTATAAACATGCTGTGGGGTTCCTGCCTGCCAAGCTGCTTTATTTGCACACTGGGATTCATAAACCCAGATGTACAGTAAAGATGCACATAAAAGCAAACTTCACAGAGTGAGATGTGGATCTCTGTGATATCAAACAGGGATCCTTAACAAGAGGTGTACCTTTATCTAAACACTTGAAAAGGACAAATGAAACCACTGTACCCCCTCCAATTATTTCTTAATGCTGGATAAGATAGGGCAAAAAATCTGCTGTTTTGTTTTACCCTATGGTTATCTAAATGCCCTTTCTGCCCCGTAAGGACATCCTCACTGCCTACCTGAAGTAGTGTTCAAGATAACAGATCACTTTATTCAAGTGCTTGTTTCTTCTTTGACAGTAAGACAAGTCAGACACTCCACTTAGACTAAATACCTAACTTATAGGCAACAAACTGACACACCTTTTGTGTCAAACATCTGTAGTTCAGGGTTTAAGCATCTTTAGAGAACGTGTCCTGCCTGAGGTAGTATCATAGAATCAACCAGGTTGGAAGAGACCTCCAAGATCATCCAGTCCAACCTATCCCCCAGCCCTATCCAGTCAACTAGACCACAGCACTAAGTGCCCCATCCAGTCTTTTCTTCATCACCTCCAGAGACGATGACTCCACCACCTCCCTGGGCAGCCCATTCCAATGTCAATCACTCTCTCTGGCAACAACCTCCTCCTAATATCCAGCCTAGACCTCCCCTGGCACAACTTCAGACTGTGTATCTTCATTCTGTTGCTGGTTGCCTGGGAGAAGAGAACAACCCCCACCTGGATACAACCTCCCTTCAGGTAGTTGTAGACAGCACTAAGGCCTGCCCTGAGCCTTCTCTCCTCCAGGCTGCACACCCCCAGATCCCTCAGTCTCTCCTCAAAGGGCTTACATTCCAGTCCCCTCACCAGCTTCATCACCATTCTCTGGACATGTTCCAGTATCTCAACATCTCTCTTGAACTGAGAAGCCCAGAACTGGACACAGTACTCAAGGTGTGGCCTGACCAGTGCTAAGCACTGGAGAAAAATAACCTCCCCTGCCCTACTGAACACACTGCTTCTGATACAGGCCAGGATGCCATTGGCTTTCTTGGCTATGAACAGCTTGTGTAAGATACACAGCTAGTGTAAACCAAATGAACATGCAAATGTAGCAATGAGCAAGCATAGAACAAGAGTCCAAATTTTGCAAAAATACCCATGATCAGATTATGGGGAATTAAACTGTAGAGCTGCAACAATTTTTAATGATAATAATGACTGTGCTTATGTTAAGATTCTCCACCTTCCTGTATGCTGTATGTGAATCTGCAAGGGGAACAAATGAGCAGTAAGGGGAATGAATGAGCTAAAACCTTATCCTGAAACAGAAGAAAAGATAACAGAGGCACTTGAACCTCCTGAAATGCAACGGGACAACACATTTTGGATAGGCCTGGGTGATAGGTTGGACTGGATGATCTTGGAGGTGTCTTCCAACCTGGTTGATTCTACAATTTCACAGCTTTTCTTCCAGATGTTCCCATATGAGTACAATCATGTGGACAGGTAAGTTTAAAGAACAGAGATAGCTAAGAGAGGACTTATGAAGTATTTGCAAGCTTTATCTTTTAAAGTCCAGCCTCTGATTCAAAAGGTTATTCTGTAGAGTTTCATGCCAAAGACGATCTTGAAGTCATAGGAGTCAGACAGTTCAGTTTGCATAAAAGCCTGGCCAAGACCTGGCTAAAAGTGGTAGGCAAATAGCATGAAGTAGGGGTGCCCTTAGTTTGGAAAAAAAAAAACCCAACCAATTCTAGAATGCATTTTCTTTCCTTAGATGTTTTACTTTTGGTCTTACTGTTCTGAGTAAAGCACAAATGAAAACTCTGCAAAGTGTTGCTAGTCTGCAATTACAGAAGAGTACATTTCACTGATGGTCCACAGAGCCAGCTTGGTGATAAAAAACAATTATCACCAATTTCCTCAGGCTACCCCTAGAACACCCCAGGGGAGAAATGCAGAAAGATTTCAGTCCCAAACATAATTTTTCATGTGAATTAGCTTTGTTTAGTTCCTGCCCACTGTTGGGTTTGCTCACTTATTTTGAGCAATTTGTAAGAAAATCCTTTCAACCATTTTTCAGTCTGAAGAAACATATTCATTGCCACATACTTCCCCCACACAAATATCTTGTAAACATCTGGGACTTTTAACCACAAATCTTGGCCGGGCAGAAGCCTTGTCAGGGGTGTTTGGAGACATTAGACATTGCTACAGTGAGTCAGTGTTGCTTTGCCCAAGCATTAAAAATTAATCACAAGATTGCCTTAAGTTCCTACATTTATTTTTTTGTTTGTTTGTTTTAGCTTCTGAAATTTTAGGATTCATGTAATCAAGATTTTCTCTAGAGCTATAATCCCTAAAATCAGTGAAGGAAAAAAAGATGTTTATGCTCAAATACCATGCTGAAACACTTGGGGCTGTAATGCAAAACTCAAATACTGGATATGTGTTCAGTTAAGAGAGCTGGAAAGAAGAATTCAGTTGGTGGAAGTTAAAAACCAAGCGAAGTGATGAACTTTAGAGCACCATTTATGCCACATATCCAGAAGTTTGACCATTTATTTAGTGGTTTAGTGTGGATGCATTTCTTGCTGACAGAGGACATGATTCAATAAACATCAGCAACCCGTGCTGCGAAGAGTGTCCTTGAGCCCATCTTGGAGGCAGGAACTAAGGCGGTGAAACAAACCCCCACGTCCAGCTGCAAGGGGGCAGGATCTGCTGGCCGCAGGAGGCTGACCCTATAAATGTTTTCTCTAAGCTTTAAACCTATCTGTTCCTTACACACAGTCTTAGCCTATCTGTGCCTTCCACATGTACCAATCTTAAAGTTAGCTGTGCACACCTCTGCCAATTTTGGCATAAAAGATGCTGTATCACTGCAATAAAGGGAGCATGACTTTAACCACACTGGTGTCTGTAGTGTGACTCTGGACATGATTTCCATCAACATTTTAGTAATAACCTGTCACACCCATTTAGCCACACAGACCATACTTAAAGCTTTTGAAGGACAGCAGGAAGAGTTACAGGAAATCCTTCTGCACGAAAAACAGTGCAGGGTTTGTATCTAGCCAGGACAAGGACACTTGGCAACACCATAAAGGGTCCCTCTACTAGCAAGGGAAAAATGCAGTAATAATTATGTTGGCACAGTTGCAGCACAGAGAGGATTCCAGCAGAAATGACATTTTCATAATCACTCAGATAAATGTTTTTTTCAGATAACAAGAAAACTTTTCTTGCTATCTCCTGCAAGTCATAAACTCAACTATTTTTTCACTGTCTTCCTTTCTAATTAGTGATTTAGGAGGAAAAGGCTTTAAGAGGATTTAAATTTTCTATTTGCAATGGTTGAGCTGAACAAGTGTTTGCTCCATGAAGTTGATTAAATGACACCAATAGTAGAAAACAAAAGCATTTTCAGGGATACTGAAGCTCTCTTCCAATGTACTTTTGAATTTAGAAGGTTAGCTGGTAACAGGAGGTAAGGAAAAACCTTTGCAAATATGAAAATGATGTTATGATTTTTTCCCCCAATTTGATTTGCTTGATTTTCTAAATGACATTTCCTGTGTCTTCTGTTTGAAAACTGATGTATGCTAACTCAAAAGCAATATAAAGTGAATTTTCTTGGGCTAGAGGTAATTAGAAGGTTGGCTGGTAACAGGAAGTAGGGAAAAACCTTTGCAAAGATGAAAATGATGTTCTGAGTTTTCCCCTCGATTTGATTTGCTTGCTTTTCTAAATGACATTTTCTGTGTCTTCTGGTATGAAAACTGATGTATGCTAACTCAAAAACAATACAAAGTGAATTTTCTTGGCCTAATGGTAAGAATCATACAGCCACAGAATTGCCTTGGCTGGAAAAGACCTCTACGATCATCAAGTCCAGCCATCAACCTAAGATCACCATGGCCATTAAATCATGTGCTGAAGTACCACGTCTACATGTTTTTTGACCACCACCAGGGATGGTGACTCCACAGCTTTCCTGGGCAGCCTGTTCCAATGCCTGACCACTCTTTCAGTACAGATTTTTTTCCCTAATATCTAAACTTTCCCTGATGCAATTTCAGAGTGTTTTCTTTTTCTCATTCTACCACGTGATACTAGGAAGAGACCAATCTCCAACTCAATGCAACCTCCTATGAGAAATAAACACCCTAACCATTCTTTTTCTTATCTTTCTCACCTTCTGAACATCAATTAAAACAAAACACGTTTAAAATTACCTCTTCTTCAGTTATGCCTAGAAAACTCTGCCCCATCTTTTGTGCCCCTGATAGTTATAGTTGCATTCGTGCTCTCTTCTGGAGAGCACATGTTCAAGACTGTGTTTGAGAAGCAAGGAGATTCCTGTTGTTTCCCACTAGGAAAGTGCTGATACTCCCTGCCTCCCAGTAAGTCTGCGCACAACCTGTTAAGCCAGAGCACAGTCCACAAAATGTCCCTTACCTCTCAAAAAGAGATGACCTTGTGCTTGCACACAGCGCAGTAGATGCATCAGGGGAGGAGTATGGAGGCTGAGCATGGAGGCTAAGCCTGAGGCAGAGCTGCAGACTAGCACCCTACAGCATTGCTGGGATGCCCAGGGTGGCTGGTCAGGGCTGCTGAGGGCTGCTCTGGGTGGGGTCTGGCACAGTTTAATGGCTGCTGGGCATGAGGGGCTGCCCAGGGGGCAGAGTCAAGGCAGCCACAGTGCACACCAAGCCCAAGGTCCACTGCCCATGGAGAAGCCAAGCAGTTTCCAGGGACCTGGGGACAGTCTGAAGCCATGCCTGGTATATAGAGGCAGAAGGGAAGCCTGCTGGGGTAAGCTGTGCAGCTCAGGTGAGTTTGGTGATCAGCTGAGTTGTGCATCCCCTGGTTTATACATCAGTCCCTTAGCATCATCAGTTCCTGTCGTTTCTTCCTCGTGCTGTTCTGTTAGATCTTTCCTTCTCTCCCTCCTTGGGGTTTTACCTTCTCCCATTTCTCCTCACATCCCGCTGGTGAGGTGGTTTCAGTGAGGGCCATGCAAGACTCAGCTGCCAGCTGGGCCTGAACCACAACACGGCCTTTGGCTCTGGATCTTGGATGCACTTTGTGCCTGTGCTGTCGTCTTCTTCCCAGAACCCTGGCCTTGTTTCCTTCTGTTCCCGACCGAGCTCTGCCGAGTAGCTGACCTCGGCTGCTCCCTGATAAAGGGTTTTTTGGGTGCATTCAGGGACTTCTCTAAGGTGATCGCTGAGACCAGCCTCCAGAGCCGGCACCGCCGCCTCGGCCGCTCGGCGAGGCACACAGACGCGGCAGGCCGAGGCGCCCTGTGGCCTGTAACCGCTGAGATCAGCCTCCAGCGCCGGCACCGCCGCCTCGGCCGCTCGGCGAGGCACACAGACGCGGCAGGCCGAGGCGCCCTGTGGCCTGTAACCGCTGAGATCAGCCTCCAGCGCCGGCACCGCCGCCTCGGCCGCTCGGCGAGGCACACAGACGCGGCAGGCCGAGGCGCCCTGTGGCCTGTAACCGCTGAGACCAGACTCCAGAGCCGGCACCGCCGCCTCGGCCGCTCGGCGAGGCACACAGCCGCGGCAGGCCGAGGCGCCCTGGGGCTGTTTCCTTTGTCCTTCCCGACCGGCAGCAGGCGCCCGCGCGCTGCCCCTCAGCCTCCCGCGAGAGCGCAGCGGCGCGCGGGCGGTGACGCAGCCTCCGCGCGCTCTTTAAGCGCCCCCAGAGAGCGCCGCGGGGCCGGGGCTGGGCGCGGCTGGAAGGGCGCGGGCGGGCGGGCAGGCAGGCAGGCAGGCAGGCGGGCGGGCAGGCGGGCGGGCGGGCAGGCAGGCAGGCCGGCCGGCCAGGCAGGCAGGCAGGCCGGCCGGCCGGCCAGGCGGCCTCTGTCGCTGAGGAGGTCACCCTCAGTGAGGGAGCGATGGGCTCTGCCCAGCAGCGCGGGCAGGCCAAGCAGGCTTGGTGGCCTCTGTCGCTGAGGAGGTCACCCTCAAGTGTGGGAGCGATGGGCTCTGTCCATCAGCGCGGGCAGGCCAGGCCAGGCGGCCTCTGTCGCTGAGGAGGTCACCCTCAGTGTGGGAGCGATGGGCTCTGCCCAGCAGCGCGGGCAGGCCAAGCAGGCTTGGCAGCCTCTGTCGCTGAGGAGGTCACCCTCAGTGCGGGTGTGGTGGTCTCTGCCCAGCAGACGGTGATAGCTTCCTCACATGCTGCCCCCAGACTGTGCTTGAGGGAAGGCCTGCAAGCACTCAAGCATCCGGCTGCAGAGCAGGCTCAACTGTGATAGAAATGCTGAAGGGCAGCACAAGAGCTCACCTGTGAGAGATGTGCCTGGGTAGAGCTGCTTATCTGATGGGTAACAGGTGAGCAGGGTGAGAAGCATCAGGGAGTCAGAGATAGATTGGTGCGGTCACAGCCTGCCTTCCCCACAGCAGACTTGGTAGTCAGAGCTCACAGTGAGAGAAAATGGAAACAGGTTCCTGTTTGGTGCAGCAGGCAACTCTTCCTCACAGCCTCTCCCACATCTCTGCTTCTACATAAGAGGCAGTGGATGCTGAAGTACACTGGAAGAATGGCAAAGATGGAAATGCTCCCAAGCAGCTACCAGAGGTAAGGGAGTCAGCATCATGTACCAAAGTTCCCTCCACCAGGAAGAAGAAAATGGTTGTCGTTGATGGTGCTGGTTTCCCTGGAATGGGAAGACAGAAATGGGAAGTAGAAAGCAGTCCCCGTGATCCAGGAGGAAATGATCAAGACCCAACCCCTAATATCCGGTGATCTTATTGTGTCACACCATCCAAGGGTACTTAAGGAGCTGGCAGATGTGCCCACCAAGCCACTCACCATTGTTTGTCAATGGTCCTGAGTAATCAGGGAGGTCACAGTTGATTGGAGACTTGCAAATGTGGCACCCATCTACAAGAAAGGCTGGAAGCATGAGCTGGGAACTACCAGCCTGTCAGCCTGTCCTTGGTGCCAGGCAAGGTTATGGAGCAGGTCATCCTGAGTGCCTTCACACTGTGCTGACAGGGCAACCTGGTGATTGCACCCAGTGAGCTGGGGTTTATGAAAGGCAGCTCCTGACTGACCTGATCTTCTGTGATGGGTGACTCCCCCAGCAGGTGAGGGAAGTGCTATGGGTGTTGTCAGCCTGGACTTCAATAAAGCCTTTGGCACTATCTCCCACAGCATTCTTCAGAAACTCCTAGCACAAGGCTTTGGTAAGTGTACTCTGCACTGGGTAAAAAGCTAACTGGATGGCCAGGCCCAAAGATTGGTGGGAATGGAGTTATATTTTCTAGTGCCCAGTTACTGGTGGTGTTCTCCCAGGGTTCAGTATTAGAGTCTGTCCTTTTAATATCTTTAACAGTGATGTGGATGAGGAGATTGAATGCAGGTGACACAAAGCTGTGTGACTGTGTTGGTCTGCTAAAGGTTAGGAAAGCTTTGCACAGGACCTGGACAGCTTAGGCCAATGCACCAAGGTTAATTGTATGAAGTTCAGCCAAGCCAAGTGCCAAGTCCTCCAGCTGGGTCACAAGAGCCCCATGGTAATTTACCAACTTGGGGATGTGTGACTGGAAAGCTGTGACTCAAGGGTATTCAGTTAACTGAATATAAGTCAGCAGTGTGCCCAAATAGCCAAGAAAGCCAATGACATTCTGGCCTGTATTAGAAACTTGGTGGCCAGCAGGAACAGGGAGGTGATCATCCCACTCTACTCAGCACTGGTGAGGCCACATCTCAAGTACCATGTTCAGTTCTGTGGCTCTCGCTATAGGAAGGACTTTGAGGAGCTGGAGTGTATCCAGAGAAGGGCAACAAGGCTCCTGAAGGCTCTGGAGCACCTGCCCTATAAGGAGTGTCTGAGGGAGCTGGGGATGTTCCACCTGGAGAAGAGGAGGCTGAAGGGAGACCTTATTTCTCTCTACAACTATCTGAAGGGAAGTTGGAGCAAGGAGCGGGCCAGACTCTTCTTGGTGTCAAGCAACAGGACTAGAGGAAATGGTTTCAAGCTGCAACAGAGGAGGTTTAGGCTGGATATTTGGAAATACTTCTCCACTGAAAGAGTTGTCAAGCATCAGAATGGTCTGCCCAGAGCAGTGCTGGAGTTGCCATCTCTGGAGGTGTCCAAGTGCCATGAGGACCTAGTGCTTGGGGACACGGTGTAGTGTTGGCCCTTCAGTGCCAGGTTGAGAGTTGGACTGGATGACCTTTGAGGTCTCTTCCAGCCAGAGGTGCTCTGTGATGTTCTGTATTTTGAAGCTGCATAAGCATTACAGTGTCCATCACAGTGTTATGGTGCATTCAATGTGGCTGTTGCTTATGCAAAGCAACTTCTAAGGCATTTTATTTTTCCTCTCTGGAGACTTGAAGATGTTTTTATATGCTGCTCCTTTCTGCCTGTATTCTTCTTTTTCATTCCTTCCACATGACATGAGACAGTAGATGGGAATATGCAGCCAGATAATAGTAATTTATTACTGATCTGTCAGAGTTGTTCAAAAGTCTTTCCAGCCAGTACTATAAATTCAGCATTTCTGGTTTCTCCTTGCCTGAGTGATCTGAGGACACTACTGAAGGAAGGCAATGCCACGTCTAAATTTGCTGTGAATATTTATGCAGAATGTACTGGCAGATAACCTATAAAGAAGTATTTTTCTCTTACCAGATAGGATTGGCTTAATCAGTCACTTCTAGGTGATAATTACTGCTGGAAGTTTTCTGCATTGTCTTCCTCCAAGTCAGTCTCCTTATTTCCTTTGTTTATCTTGGACTCTGTGAATGTGTTTCCTCCTTCTTTGGGAATATACAGTAGAAACTTTACTCCTCTTTATTTTTGCTTTCTGTGCCTGCTCTCTCCTATGTTTGATTGTGTTGGGTGAAATGAGTTTGGAACATCACTTAGCTATTTAGTTTTCAAGAGAGCAGCCAGAAAGAAAGGGACCTGGGGGTACTGGTAGATAGTAACTGAAGATGCGCCAGCAGTGTGCTCAGGTGGCTAAGAGAGCCAATGGCATCCTGGCCAGTATTGGAAACAGTGTGGCCAGAAGGACAAGGGAGGTTATTCTTCTGTGCTCAGCACTGGTCAGGCCACACCTTGAGTGCTATGTCCAGTTCTGGGCTGCTCAATTCAAGAGAGATGTTGAGGTGCTGGAAGGTGTCCAGAGAAGTGCAGCAAGGCTGTGGAGGGGCCCAGAGCACAGTCCTGTGAGGAGAGGCTGAGGGAGCTGGGGATGTGCAGCCTGGAGAAGAGGAGGCTCAGGGCAGACCACATTGCTGTCTACAACTACCTGAAGGGAGGTTGTAGCCAGGTGGGGTTGGTCTCTTCTGCCAGGCACCCAGCAACAGAACAAGGGGACACAGTCTCAAGTTGTGCCGGAGGAGGTATAGGCAGGATGTTAGGAGGAAGTTCTTGACATGGAGAGTGATTGGCATCGGAATGGACTGCTCAGGGAGGTGCCACCACCAGAAAAGACTGGCTGAGGCACTTAGTGCCATGGCCTAGTTGATTGGCCAGGGCTGGGTGCTAGGTTGGACTGGATGATGATCTCGGATGTCTCTTCCAACCTGGTTGATTCTGTGATACTTCCCCAGATATATCAGGGCATTGCTTACAACCAAACAGGGATGGTGTACATGTGTGTCTGTGGGTGTTAAAAGCTGGGAGCTACTGTTATATATGCTGCTTTTACTCCTGGGCAGAGGGAATCCTCTGCTAACTTTTTTTTTGCATCAGACAGAACTCAGCTTAGGCCTCTACCTCCTTTGGATCCTACACCAAATTCTGGCTAGTTTGGTGGAGAGGCCAAGAGCATCTGTCACATTGGTGATGTAGAATAAAGGAAGGGCATGTGCATGCTGTACTGTACCATGAGGTCTCATTCTTACCTTCAGAAAAAAACTCCTCTCCTTTTACAAAAGAGGGAGGTTACAACTGGATGCCAGCTTTCACTAGGAAAGAACCACATAGAATCATAGAATCAACTAGGTTGGAAGAGACCTCCAAGCTCATCCAGTCCAACCTAGCACCCAGCCCTATTCAGTCAACCAGATCATGGCACTAAGTGCTTCATCCAGGCTTTTCTTGAAGACCTCAAGGGACGGTGCCTCCACCACCTCCCTGGGCAGCCCATTCCTATGGGAAATCACTCTCTCAGAAACCTAGAACTTCCAATCTTGCCTGTTTGCCTCTTTTCATCAAAACAACATGAAGGAGCACCTGGAGGCAGAACCTGTACCAAGTCAGTGTGCTGTGCTAGATGCATGAGGGTATTCTTGCCTTTCTCACTACCTGTATAGGTACAGAGTGTAGTTCAGCAGATTCTTGTTATCCTTCTTCAGTAATTAGTTTTGCCAGTTGTGCTGAATCCTATTTCATCAGGCAGATGGTTGTACTGCTGTTTGTTTGTGTAAAATGAACTACAGTAGTGCATTAATACATCTGAATGTGACTCAGTCACATCTTGAGCTCTAAAGCCATAGTACTGTTACTAATATATAGGAAAAAAATACCAGTGGGCTTCCTGTTTCAGAGAACATTTTTCCACAGCCTGTTTGGCTGTCTTTCTGCTCACCTTAAACAGTGGATTACTCCAGCAGGTAACGTAACCACTTTCCTTAGCCATGAATTGGCAACTGGTTTCAAAGTAGAATAGCCCATTAGTTTTCATCTGCACCATTTTTGGGGTATGAGCAGCTACCTGGTTTTGTATTAAAACTCTACTAACTTGCATTTCATCTTTTGGGGCATTCTGAAGAGGTGGCAGAGGGTACAGTGGGTTCTGCTTCCTTGTGCTATGCTGTCATCAGATAACTTGAGGTCAGCACTCTGGTGCTTGTTCTCAGAACTTACCACCTAAGGTCAGCTTTTGAATGGTGACTTTCCAAGACAGCCTTGTGCTGTTGGAAATGTTGCCAGCTATAGCAGAGGCAGAGTGAATGCTTGCAACTTTGGATTCCATATTTCCATATTTTTACAGCTCCCTGTTGGGTAAAATTAATGCCATATTTGACATCACTTAAATAGGGGCAATGAAATGAGAAACAATGCTCATTTTCATGGAATTTGATCTTGACGTAACCCAGCATCAAAGCTGAGTTCTACTGCATTTAGAACATCAACTTCAGCTGGTAGTCAGTAGGATAGGCCCTGAAGTACTTGAAGTACTCTTGAAAGAATCTACAGAGCAAGCATCTGTGAGCTATTTGCTCCTTTCCATTTTACAAGGCAGCCAAATGTAAAGCTTTGGGATTTTTGCTTCAAAATCTTGGTGTCCTCAGCTCTGAATTGAATGGGTCTGGTGGTGATAGATGAATCACAATCTGTAGTTAACAGTGAACTGCAGAAGGGAAAATCAAGTCTTATGTGCTGACTGCCTGGGGTAATTTTCCTAGTCTTTATCTGGCAGAGGGAGGGCACTTGTCTGCTTTGCTGTAGCTCAGTGGGGAATAGGCCTGAGGATGTGCTTTCCCCAAAGCATAAATATCTTCCTTCTGGTCTTCCTATTAGACCTAAACCAAGCCTTCAGTGCCACAGCAGTTGCCAATCAGTCTGTGACATTTATGTTGTGGTGACTCTAGCTCTGAATGATCTTTGTTTTCAGTTCAAAGAGTGATGCTCACTGCTGTGAGGATTACTACTGAGAGTGTGAAGCACTGAAAATAGTAACAGAACTATTTCAAGGGAGGGCAGGATCTTCATACAACTTTTACAGCACTACAAAGGAAGGATAAAACAGATGCAAAATGTTCTGTCTGGTAGCATTCTGCATAAGTGTTAAATGAGAGTGTGTATGCAAGGTGACAGACTGCAGCATCTGTGCTGTAAATGCACTGAAATTCAATGTGCTCTAGCATTATTATAGATACTCAGACTGCAAGGAGTGAAGTTAATATCCATAGATGTGTGGTGCTCTGTGAATAGATCCAAATCAGAGCCAGGTATTGCATATTAATAGAGCACAGGCAGTTGAAAATCCATCTCAAAGAGAGAACTGGTTTGGTATACTCCTTTTATATCTCATTGTACCCTGCACCCAAGCAAGACAGCACTGTTTAAAAGGCAAACCAAACAGCCTTATAATAAAAAGATGTTGATGCTAATGATCTCATTTGCTTTGGACAGTTCAAGTTGGAGAACACTACTTTGGTAATACACTGGTTGTGGCCTTGAGTCCTGGACTCTGTGCTGACTTGTATGAAGCATTCTCAGAATTGTGGTTGCACCTTGCCCTTGCACATCTGTAGCTATGGTAGCATGTGTGCTTGCTCCCTCACTGGATAAGCTAGCCATGAAGTCCTCAAGCCAAATAGGGAAGAAATGTTTTCTTGTGTTGAAAGCTTGGTGACCCTACATCTTGTCAAGTATCTCAAGACAGGACCTGAAACAGGGATGTGTGTAGTAGGAGCCCTCCAGTCTACCTGGCAGAGGATTGTTAATGAGAACAGGGTTGTCTCTGACACTCATTTTGGAGGAAGTACTAATTTTGCAAAGATGACTCCATTTCTATCAAAATCTGCAGTTCCAGAAGTATGTCCTGGAATAAGCACAGGAATAGCCTCCTTCAGAAAGAATAAGCACAGGAATAACCTCCTTCAGAGAAAAAAAAATGCTCTTGTGTTCTTCTAGCTGCAGGAGGATCTGATCATTCTCTGTGTGTGGTGAGAGAACTTGCTTATGATGAGACAAGTTCAAACAGTGTCTTTCTCCAAGGAGGAAATCTTTGTCTTTAGCCTTTAGATCAGTGTTCGCCTCCACTGCTACAGAAGCTATGCTTACTTGATTTCAGGGGTGAGGAGACAGAGCAAGGGGATGTCATTGAGAGCCTCTGGGATTCCTGCTCAGACATAGTCTATCTAATATTTACCACAGAATTCTTTGGTAAAATGTGAAGAGCTCTTGTCTCTTTGTTCTAGACCCCATGCTGAGCCTTTCTTGAGGATCCCTTGGATTTGTGTATTAATTTCAATTACACTGTGGTTTTCTTCGGAGAACTGAATGACAGTCTCACTAGGGTATCATCCCTATCAATTAAAACTGGGAGGGGGTGCAGCAAAAACAGAGATCTTTTAACTTAGTGGCAGTGTCAGAAATCACAACTTGTATTCAATTAAAAGAAATTTATTAGGCAGAATATAGTGCAGAGTGATGTTACAGATGTCATAGAAGCTGGATGGGGTATAGGATCATGGAATGATAGACCAGTTTGGGTTGGAAGGGACCTTTTAAGGTCATCTAGTCTAACCTTGCCACAGTGAGAACCGACATCAACTAAATCAGGTAGACAGGATCTGTGTGGAAGGGTGTGCCTTGGAAAATCCTGCCTTTTATTGCCAAGAGGGGTGTGTAGTGTTTCAGAGCCTCCCAGGAGGAGCACACTGTCTTCTTTGGGACCTGTATTGTTAAAGCGATGTGTTGGAGGTCTATTAATTTGAGTGATGTTTCTTTGTTTCTTTTCATTATGTTGGCAATTTTGGCACAACAAAAGCCCACAAGCAACTGATTTTTTTTTTTCCTTTAAATATAAACATGAGAAGGTGGAAAAGATTGTTTTCCAGGCTGTGGTTTCTCATGCTCATCCAAGTACAATGCTTGCCCATGCTGTCCTTGGAGCAATACTCTAGGACACTCAGTGCTGCTGGCTGAAATGCAGGAGGGTTCAGCCATATGCTGGCTTCTCTGTTTGAGAGAGATGCTAAGGATAGGTTTGCTATCATCTCTCTCTGTTGAGAGGTTCCTCCTGTTGCGGAGTTAGGGATGCATGTATGCCCATTCCAGGGAAGAGGGTTTGCACATGTGCATGAGTCAAAACACCAGACTGGTCCTTCATTGAAGATCTCTGGTTTGAGGCTTAGTATGGCAGCTGAAAGACTGATGCTGGCAACAAACCCACTCACTTCTTATGGGAAAACTAATAAAAAGCTGCTTTCTGCTGAAAGTAAAAGCTAAGGTGCCAGAAGGCAGCAGGGTGGTAAGTTGCTGAACTTTACAAGAAGTCTTGCAAAGATGCTTGTTCATGTGAGATCAACTTTTGCCATTTGTCTGCTGAGAAGAACTGAAGAAACTTATCTCAGAAGTTCAGAGAATCATTTAAAGTTTATTCCAGAAAAAAAAAAAGAGTAATGTTTAATCACTGCGTGTCCCAGCTCTCTCCTACCTTTTGTTGATAATATTCCTCATTTGCTTTGTCTCTTTTCCCCATAGTGCATCTCTGTCCTCCCACAACCATGTACACAAATGACTGTGCAGCTGTGAGCTTTCCTTCTGCCTGTGATTCACTGAGCTGTCACACAACTAACTCAAGAACTCTTTAGCTGAGGGACCATTTGTCAGTGTTCATCAGAAACTCACCCTCATGTCTAGGGGAACACATCACCTCACCCAAGATGGTCTGGTGGGAATATGAAGGATAGTAGCCAAGATGATATTTGCAGGTGCTTATGTGTCCCAGCTGCATGATTTGTGAGGGTTTTGGGTAGGATTATGTCTTAGCACAGCTGGGAAGGCTTACTGTTGACTCGGAACCAATGCAAATTCACCTAATCCCAGCTGATTCTGCATAAATTTTGTAACTAATTGCATTAATCAGTTAAATTTTGGGTAGCTTATGTCTACATCTGGCATGTATGTGAATATGAGTGGTGCTGGAGAAACCATTGAAATCAAAGCATCTGAAGTGGAAAAATTATTATTGGTTTCATCTATTAGGTACTCAGGCTTGAATGCATTCCATTTTCACAGAATCACAGACTGTCTTTGGTTGGAGGAGACCTTCAAGATCATCTAGTCCACCCTTCCAGCACTGCAAGGTCACCACTAGAACATGTCCCCAAGCACCAGGTCCTCGCATTGTTTAAATATCTTCAGGAATGGCAACTCCTCCATTGCCCTGGGCAGACTATTCCAGTGTTAGATAACCTAACAAGTGAAGAGGTTTGGTGGCTGTATTCTTCATTGATCTGTGCCTGGGAGCTTTGTGGTGATGTTTTTTGGGGCTTTTGGCAGAGCTGCAATCAGCATATTCAATGTATTTGCAGTTGAGAAGATCACTACTCAAAATGTTATATTTGCCAGTAGGGAACTGGCTACGAAAACCAGATTTATGTCTGACCAGATTACGTCTGGCTCTGTAATGGGGAGTTTTGGCCAGTTACTAATGGAAAGGTATAGAGGGTAAGTCAGTAACAGCGAGGCACATCTTGTTTCAGTGGAGGTCAAGTTCAAGAGAACAAGTTTGGAGTTGTTGACTGCTTTCATTTCACTTAGTCTTTCTGGGAGTTGGTCCTCTGTTTTTTGTCATGATGCTTTCCTCAAATGAGAGAAACAGCAAATCAAACTGGAGAGCCAAATCATTCCTCAAATGAGAGAAACAGCAAGTGACCCAGGGTGGATTTCCAGGAGCAGGTATTTGGCATGGACTACAGTAGCAACTGGCTGCAGGAGGTGGTACTCTCATTCTTTCTTTAATTGACTTTGTAAGATTCAGTGGAAAATTAGACTGAAGGTTCTGTCTGCACCCTCTTGCAGCCTTTCTATATTGGACTGTATAAGAGAATCCTAACTGAGAGAGAGGAAAAAAAGATCGAAAGTTTTAACTTCCCAGTCTAATAGAAATAAATACTGCCTATGTAAACAGGGGAAAATAATGAGGCTCCCTTCCCCTTTCCCCAAAGATGTCATCCTGAGATGCACTGTTGCTGTGTTTGTTTCCATACAATATAAATGCTTTGACCCAGAGAGAGGAAAATCCCTTCCTCATGTCAATGACCTCAATCATTGCTGCTCCAAGAGTTCCCCTCATGATCTCTTGACTCTCAGTAAGAGCTTTGTGCACAGCAAGGCCAATTAATCCCTCTTCCATCCTATCTGCTCTCTTTTTCATGGCCTTGTCTCTTACATTCCTAGTGGACCTACAAGGAGCAGCCAGTGCCACTGTCTGCCTGTGCATACTGGGATGGAATTGGCAACTGATGCACGGTGCTCCTACAAGGAGCTGTGCCAGGAATTGGTGTGATAGATGAATAGGACTCACTTGTGTTGTGCTGGAATTTGAAGATCATCCACAAGAAAAGGGCCTGTGTCTGGTGGTGTCCTGACCTCATAACTTAAATAGGGTAATCATGAACATACCACAGTGCAAAGAGGATAGATAGCTTGTTCTAAATAACCTTCTGCCTGTACTGTTATAGAGTCTCTCTTCTGATGCTGTGCCTGGTTTCAGAAAGAAAAAATATTATCATGAGAGCTTTGGTCAGCTTAATAAAACTGATTTGACTTCAAAAGTGTTGAGGTTTTGATGGAAAGGCAGATGGGCTGCATGTGGTCTCTGAGGATTCCTGTGCTCTTTTGTTCCTCCTGAATAACAGCTGATGGACAATTTGCTTTTTGTAGTTCAGCCTGGTCTATAAGGCACTGTCCTGGGTTGCACATCTTTTGACCTGTCAAACTCTGCCTCTGCCCTCAGAGAGAATGCTCAATTTCTGTTTGTTTTCTGGCTAGAATCAGTTAGAGTTCAGAAGCCAATAACATCTCTGAGTATTTAGAAAACTCAAGTGTTGTGGTGTTGTGCAGGGTTGAAGCTATGTAAATGGCCTCATTGGCCTCCTAGGATTTTTTTGCTGAAGAGTGCATGTCTGATTTTGTGCAGTTGCTGTAGAATAACCCACCAGGAGGTCAGCTCTTGACAGAGCACTTACCAGAATCTGTGTCCTCTCCCTCCCAAGCAGTGGAAGGTTGCCTGGATTTCAGAGAAAGCCAAGGATGTCTGCTGAGTTTGTGTAGTGGGTAAATAGAGCTGTAGAAAAATGAGTGTCAGAACATGCCATCTAGTGAAGGAGAGGGCTGCTCACCATCCTTGTGTGCTCTTGGCAAGCACAAGATTGATGAGGCGAACTCACATTTGGCTGTGGAAAGGCTGATGCTACTTCTCTGTACTTTGAGTTGCCTTTCAGCTGTGCCTGAGTGCTGCACATACCCAGGATACTTGTGGAATGTCACAGCCACCTGGGTCTCCCTTCAACTTGCTTGTTCAGTCAACAACATCCATGTGTGCTGTCTTTGTTTTGGAGAGAAGATTCTAGTGCAGGAATAAAGCACCCTATCATGTGCCCAGTCTTCAGTTTTCACTGGCGTGAATGAGATCTTTTCCATCTGGTTTGATGCTTGTGCAGATCTGCGAATGTGCCAGCAGCTGCTGCTTTGACCACTCACCGTTTGGGAGTGTTGCAGAGACCAAGGGCATGTGCTGCTCCACAGGAAGTACTCACTGAGCTTCTCCACCCATGGCAAGTAATCAAAGGTTGTTAGTGGAAAAAAGGCTTTGAACTAGAAACTCTGGATTAGTGAGTGGTGAAAGACTTGTTTTTTCCATCTATCTAACCTGGCAGGATTTTCAGATGGACTGCAATCCCCAAACACATCAGAGCTTGAATGTGGCAAGTATCTCACTTCTGAAAGGTGTCTTCCTCTGTTTTTCTGTCTTCAGATGATGCTTTCTTCCCTCCTTGAAGTGGAGAAACTGTCCTTCAGTGAAGGTGTTACTAACCCTGGGCTGACTTATTTTTATCAGCAGGTGGAGCCCTCAATTTCCCAGCTTCCTACAAATTAACATTCAAAAGCTTGGATTAAGTTTGTGCAGCACAAAACTGAGATTTCAGCTGAGGTTGGGAGTTTAATCAGTGGTAGACTGCAAGCTTCGGAGAATCAGGTCTGAGGCTTTGAGCTGTGTGCTAGGCTTCTGCTGTGGGTGAGAGTTCTTGGCTGAAGCATCACAGCTGAACCAAGTGAATGAATGACACTAAGGAGCAAGGTGAATATGGGAGAAAGGCTATCCTTTGTGGATCTCAAGTCAAAATCTGAAGCAACAAATTTAAATGAAAGGATGTAATGCTAAGAACAGCTGAGAGTCTGGGTTGAAGTTTTTGTCCTTGAAGTAGTTGTATTAGGAACTTGAGTTGTGCTGCTATCTGCTTGAAACTTGAGGTTCTTGAGGTCTCCTTTAATGGAAATTCTTAAATGAGAGACAAGTGGAAATAAGTTAACTTTGTAATGTGTGATGGGAACTGTATCTACTAGAGTAGGTTATGTCAGTATCGGTTCCCTGGTGGATTCAGAGGCCTTTTCATTGGTTTTGATTGTTTTGTGCACTTAAATGTGAGTCTTGAAAACCAGGACTGGAAAAAACCTTTTGCATCAGAGATGTTCAGAGGGAACTGGAAGGACAGCTTTTTTCAGGCAGGCTGGTTCCCTATTTTCTTGTGAAGTGAGCACCAGAGAGAAATAGGCTTTTGGTGTTTCAGTGTTTCTAGTTCCAGCCTGGAGTGGATGGAGGAAACATATCTGCACTTCAGTAACGTTGAGAACTGTCTCAAAGCACACAACTCAGTGTAGTAGATCAGAATTGCAACAAGTTCATCCTATAGCTTGTGGAATATGCCAAAAGCAATGCTTTCTACATTGTCCCAGACCAAGGAGAGGCATTCTGGAGGCGCTGTTTTTGTTACTGGTTTCTCACACTGTTATGGTTTGGGTGTTCTCCACCCCCCCCCCCCCACTTTAGAAATCACCCAGACTAGACTCAGCCATCACTGGAAATATGAATGAAGCTATTTATTTACAGCTAGCACAAGATACAAGCAGATAGTTACAGTATATACAGAAATATACAAGGTAAAGGTAATACAGAAACACAACTCCCCTCCCAGAAACCTGAGTTCCCAGGAGGGGCTCTCAACCACCCCTTCACCTTCCCCCTGCCCCTCTCAACCTTACCCCAGTCCCAAGGAAGAATAGAGGTCCGGCCAAGAGGTTAGAAGCAAAGGTGTGTTAGTCCAAATGGAGGGTGAGGCTAGAGAGTAAGATGCTGCTCAGCCAGCAGCCCAAGCCAGAGTGAGAGAAAATGGTGAGAGTGTTATCTAATGTTTTCATTTCTTGTTCCCATACTCCTCAGCAAGACTGCGAGCGAAGGAGACATCACCACTGTTTTCCTTTCACAGTCTGTAATCTAGTTCTTCTCACCCAAACATTCTACCCTGCTTCAAACTAGCACACACACCTATGTTTCCTTAGGAGGCAATGTAAACACAGCTTGATCAATACCTGATTTATTACCCTAGAAATAGCACTGGAGAACTGGCACTGAATCAAATGTGGCTGGAGAGAAGGGTTTGTTTGTGCTTGACACAAGTGAAATAATACATATATGTATGAAACAACAGGGAGAGGAGGGCTGGGGTTTCCATTAGCCAACTTGATATTTTTAAGGAGCTGTGTCTGGCAGGTCCATTTGCTGCTGTTGGAACTTTCAGGAACTCTTAGTAAAACTGTTAAAAGATCCCAGTGCTCTGACCCTGGAGCACACAGCCTAAGGAACTGGAGTTCTTTTGCTGTTGCAAATAACTCATCCCCATCATCTTGCTGAGGGAGAAGTGGGAATAGCTGTAACAGCATGAAGGGAATTCCAGAGATCTGTTTCTTACCCTCCTGAATTTGGTCAAGGATGTTGATGGTAATGTGTAAACAGGATTGGCTGAGAACTGGTAACATTCTCAGTGTGTGACCCAAGTCCTTAGGTTCCAAAAGGATGTGGCCAAGAGTGCCTAGGTGAAATGGGAGCAGGACAACTCTGTCATAGTTACTTATGAAATGATTAAAATGCTCCTGTGTGTTTCAAGCTTCTGAAAAATCATCCCTGGATTCTTTACAGCTAATGCTTTTAGGAATGAGACCACCTGTCACTACAGAATGGTGTCAGCATCTGAGGACAACTGGCATAAGTCAGGTGGTCATTGCAGTTTTGGGTAAGAAGGTTTGGTTGTATCTGTTTTGTAACAATCTGGTGCAACTCACTAGGAA
This sequence comes from Pogoniulus pusillus, assembly GCF_015220805.1. Lineage (NCBI taxonomy): Eukaryota > Metazoa > Chordata > Aves > Piciformes > Lybiidae > Pogoniulus > Pogoniulus pusillus. Next base: position 4,002,773 of record NC_087298.1, on the reverse strand, counting down.
GTGATGCAATGAAAGTGTTTGATGGATTACATGGGACCTGGCTCCGGGGTACTGTGACTAGTTGTGTCAAAGGAGTGTATTTCTGTGGAAGCTGGTCTTAGGAAGATGTAAAATGATCAGGTGTGGTTCCAAACCAAAGTTGGGTTATGGTTGGAGTGAATGACCTTAAAGGTCTTTCCCAGCCATTGTGATTTTAAGGACACTGTGCTTCCATTAGTAGTCCAGGGAATGCTTGGCAGTATGCATTAGAATCACATACTTGAACTGAAAACAAGGGAAAGGGGAGTGGATTGATGCAAGCTGAAGATAAAGGAACACTTGTTTTTCTTTCTCTGTCTTGAAAACTGTATAGTTCTAGAGCAATCTGCCTTTACAGGCTCACAGGATATTAGGGGCTGGAAGGGACCCAAAGACATCATCCAGTCCAACCCCCTGCTAAAGCAGGACCACACAATCTAGCACAGATCAGAGGAACGCATCCAGACAAGCCTCGAAAGTCTGCAGGGAAGGAGACTCCACAGCCTCTCTGGGCAGCCTGTGCCAGTGCTTTGGGACCCTTACAGTAAAGAAGTTCTCCCTTGTGTTGAGGTGGAATCTCCTGTGCTGCAGCTTCCATCCATTGTTCCTTGTCCTGTCCTGTGGAGCAAGTGAGCAGAGCCTGTTGCCCCTCTCCTGACACCCAGCCCTCAGATAGTTATAAACATTTATTAGATCCTCTCAGTCTTCTCTTCTCCAGACTAAAAAGTCCCAGCTCCTTCAGCCTCTCCTCATAAGCCATGCCCTCCAGTCCCCTCATCATCCTCGTAGCCCTCTGCTGGACCTTCTCCAGCAGATCCCTGTCCCTCTTCAACTGGGAAACACAAACTGAAGGCAGTATTCAAGATGAGGTTTCACCAGGGCAGAGTAGAGGGAAAGAAGAACCTCCCTTGACCTGCTGGACACACTCTTCTTAATATATGCCAAGATCCCCTTGGCCTTCTTGGCCACAAGGGCACATTACTGTGCCATGCTTAATTTGTTATCCACCAGGACCCCCAGGTCCCTCTCCACAGGGCTGGTTTCCAGCAGTCACCTCCCAGCCTGCACTGGTGCAGTTTATTATTCCTCCCCAGGCACAGGACTCTGCACTTGGCCTTGTTGAACCTCATTTTGTTCCTCTGTCCATGTCTCGCTGGATGGCCGCACAGCCTTCAGCTGTATCAGTCAAGCCTCCCAGTTTGGTGTCATCGGCAGACTTTGTCTGTCTGTCCCCTCATCAATGTCATTGATGAAGATATTGAACAGGACTGGCTCCAGCACTGATCTATGGGAGACTCCACTAGTTAAAGCTCTCCAGTTCTTGAAGGATTGGCAGAAATAAGCAAAGAGTTTACTGGAAAAATTCAATGCCAAAGAAAACAATCATCAGGTCTCCTGATCTGGTGATGAGCAGACTGTCTAGGCTGTTGCTGTAGTGTTTAAGATGCAGGACTCGGACTGTGGAATTAGTTTATCAGTTACTTGCCAGTGTACGTCACTGCTGGTGTGACCCAAGTGCCCCAGGCTACTTCACACTTTCTAGATACATCCTTAATATAAATTCAGGCAAAACGAGCTACACTCGTAAAATATCTGGTTCAAACTAACAGATACAGCTCAGGTTTTGGCTGCCACATCCACAGTATTTATGCTACTGGACATTTTGTTTGGTTGATGGCCCTTTTTTGATTCCTTTTTTAATCAGATGAACTGAAAATGAGTGGCATGTGTGTGCCTTGGTGTAAATAAGCAATGCCTGACTTCTCCTTGGTAATGCTTCATACAGCTCTGAGTGGTTCAAGGAAATGCTGATGTGTGTGCCCCAACAGGAAGTAAACACCTATCAAAGGGAGAAACAAGCTACTTAATCACACTTAGTGCAGTTTTAGATAGAAAACCTCAAGAAAAGGCTCTTTACCATGTGCAACGTTTGGTATTAAGGGTAATGACCTCCTAGGAGGGGCAGGCTAGCATTCTGAGAAGCTGTAGGAGTGAGACAAAAAATACTTCTGTGGAAATCAAAATGTTTACAAAGATAATCCACTTCTGAGCAGCCTGTTCTGCAGAACAGAAGGCACAGTAATCCAACACCAGCGTGAGACAGGGAGGTTGAATAGCAAGGTTAGGTATGGAGTGGAGGAGCCAGGCTGTGGAGCTGGCTTACAAACAGCATCAAACTGGATGAATTCCTGGTGGTGAAAACAGTTTGAACTTGGGAGAGAACTGGGGGGGGGAATACTACAAGGGCTTGCATCTTGCTCTTCTTATGTGCTTGTAGCTTCACCTGTGAGCATGGCACAGGTTTAACTAACTGCTCACTTGCATACCTGGAAGTCCCTTTTGTATGATCCTTCTGCCTCTGCTTCTTGAGCTTGACTTGCTAATATTTCAGCAGCTCCAGCAGTGCCTAATTGGCCACTTCCCTTGAACAGTGCTTCTCTGAAGGAGCCCAGGTGTTTGGATTTTGTGATGGCTTTCCAAATTTATCTTTTGCTGACTCTGTGCTTTTTCCAAAGAAGTTGTTCACGGTATACATTGGGTTGGAAAGGACCCTCAAAGGTCATCTTGTCCAACTCCCTTGCAGTGAGCAGGGACATCTCCAACCAGATCGGGTTGCTCAGGGCTGACTGAGGATCTTTCAAACAAAGCAAGTATTTGCTGGGAAGCTAACACCCAGTCCGTCTGGAAGACTGACCTGACAGAAAGCCCTGGGATTTGCTGGTATCTCTTGTGTCAGTTTATTAAGTGCCTAATAAGCTGCACAAGTTCCAAGCAGTTCCTGGGTACCTTTGACCTTCCTGGTTTGCTTGCACATGACTTGGAGTATATAAAGTTGATCATAGGCTTTTCTTTTTCCTGCCCAGCCCCTTCAGTTCAGTTCCTTTTCAAATCCAGTCTTCAAATAGGATATTGGCCAAAAAAAGCATTAAAAGCCCTAAGTATCCCCATAGGCTGTTGTTTTCTAGTGAACAGCTTACAACTTGCTATTGTTTCCCCCTAGCTAGATGCACCTTTAGCCTGAAGCAAATGTGCCAATTCTGCTTGTGGTGTTACTTTGGCAAAGACTGTAAAAAATCCATATTTAAAGATCCTGTTATTCTGGTAAACTGCATTTATTTGTTTTTTAATCTGGTTGCAGATTTGCAGTTTAAGATGATGGTCCAGACAACAGGTAACTTTATTGCAGAAAGCATCATCTTCTTGCAAGCTGATGTAGTGAAAACCTGATCCCAGGGAGCACTTCTATGCTCCATTGTCATCCAAACCCCTGAAGTGCTGGATGTTGTGGAAGAGGTCCATATGCCTTAATTACTGGAATTGTATTTAGTAGCTAATAAAATAGAATTATTTTGAAGGAAAGTAGACTTTCAGAGCAGCACATCCATAGCCCTCTTGTACCAGGGGCTCCAGAATTGAATGCAGCACTCCAGGTGGGGTCTCAACAGTGCAGACTAGAGCGAGAGGATCACTTCCCTTGCCCTGCTGCCTACACCGCTTTTGCTGCAACCCAGGATCTGTTTGGCTTTCTGGGCTGCATTCATAGAATGGTTTGGTTTGAAAAGTACCTTAAAGCTCATCTAGCTCCAACACCCCTGCTATAGGCAGGGACACCTCCCACTAGACCAGGCTACTCAAAGCCACATCCAACCTGGCCTCGAATACCACCAGGGAGGGAGCATTTGTAACCTTCCCGGGGCAACCCGTGCCAGTGTCTCACTACCCTCACTGGAACTAATTTCTTCCTAATCTCCAGTCTAAATCTGCCCTCCTCAAGCTTCAATCCGTTGAGCTACGCTGACTGGTAGAACGTGAATGTAAGAACTTCTGAAGGCTTCTGTACAAGGGGTTGATTCTTAGGAGAAGGAAATTTAGATGAGAACGGTAACCGAGTGCCTGCCCTCACGGTACAAGCTGTTTCCTCCTGAGATCCCACAACAGCAGGTGGCGTCAGCAGAGTGCGCCGAGAGCTGGGCAGCGCTGCCCGGAGCCGCGGGGGTGCGGCTGGTGGGTAGTGGGGAGCAGGGCGGTGCTTTGGGCACGCGTGTGGTGTACACCCGGGAACTGATAGTATGGTACAGTCGATAGCACTAATGCAGCTGCAGAGATAGCAAACCTTTCACTTACAAACTCAGTTTTCTTTGTGCTCTGCCTGTTGAGCTGCTCAAAGTTACGCTGTGAGCAAGGAGGGATGCAGAGGAAGAACCTGCCTTAGCTACAGGTCCGAAGTAGCTGATAGTGTTAGATGTGTCATTGCTCCGTTTCAACAAACAGGGCAAAAAGCCTGCCTCATCAAGCACGGTTTTCTTTCCTTTTCAGTGCACTCTCACTTGTTTTGTCTTTGGGGTTTTGTTTGTTTTTAAAACTGGACTGCGCAGAGCCTTTGAGTTGCACAAAGCATTTCCAGCCTCCAGCTGCAGAATACTCTGTTGCAGTCATGCCTCAGTGAAAAGCAGTAAATGTTATTAAAATAGAAACAAAATATTTTAAAGTGTATAATAAAAATATACTTAAAAAGCAATCGTTATTAAGAGCAGCTTAAGAAGCTTTTCTTTAAAAGAAACTCTTCCTTATTGAAGGTTTTTTTTAATGTATAATGGCTGAAACTCTTCTCCAGGTCTGAAATTTAATTCAATTGTTAGTGCATTTTAATCTACTTTTATACTCTAAGCTAAAACTTTGGACTCTAAAGCTAAATTATTGGACAGAAAGCAGTGAGATAAGAGTCTAGGACTATCTGTGTTCCATTACACAGCTGGTCCCTTCAGAGAAACACAAGCAATTGCTTTAATATTTGTCATTTTGTGGTGAGTGTTGGAAACTCCTCTGCAGAGCCTGGATGATTAGAGGCCTCATTGATCATCATCTGTGCACCTCTTGTCTTTGTAGGGGTTATCTGTGCTTATGCTTTTAAGTTTATGAATTCACAGCTCAATAGCTTGGGCCGGGATGGCTGACAGTCCTTATGTGAAAGCAGGGTAAAATTATACAACAGTAGAAAAGATAATACACTTCTCAAGTATTCCATATTCAAGTCTAGTCTTCTGTCATACCCTGGGCACCTTAATGTCCCAGACTCTTCTGAATACAAAAAGAGTTGGCTTTCAGTGACCAGTGACTGCTGGCTGCATGCTCAGAGTGCTTTAAGCAAACTTCATACAAATCTCTGGAGTAGTCCAGCTCTGTTGGGTGTGACTGCTTGAGAGTTGAGCTGCCCTCATGCAATGGGATGTGTGCTGAAGTGATTCTTCAGGCCAGAGGAACTGATGTGTGCTGTGGTCATTAAACACTTTCAAGGCAAACACTCCTGCACAAAGGTATTGCTCAGGACTTTGCCTTGCATTTAGTAAGGAGCAGCTGTGGAGATGTCTGTCCAAGTCTGTTCTGATTGTTACCTTTTTAACCTTTGGTCCTCATGGCTACAATTCTCTGTTTAAGTTTCTAGTCTTTTTAAAAGTTGAGAGCTTTAGATACTGTACTTGTCTGGTCACCTGTCTAAGTGCAAGTGCTGTTCCTCTCCTTATGCTCTGCAATGGTACCATTCTTTCACAAGCAACACTTTAATAGACCAATAGACTGCAATTGCAGCTTTTCTGCTGTGTTTTAGACACACTGGTGTAATCTAGATGTAAATCATGTTCAGAAGAAGTGCTTTCTGCTTTCTTTTTCAAAGAAAGTGCACTCAAGTGCATCTATCTCTCCTTCCTTCTGTTGGTGACACTTGCTTACCTGTTCCCAAGTACTTCAGGTTTCCATGCCACCTCTTTTCCTCTGCTGTTGGGGACACATGGGCTTTTTGTGAGCTGTTGCAGAAGCAAGCAAAGCTTTATGAAGGAGAAACAGCATTTGACAAAGCTAAAGTAGGCAGAACAAATTGATGCTGTTGATCAAAGATCTTGCAATTTCTAGGACAAATACAAAGACAAATCCTGGTTTCATTCCAAAATAAGGAAAGTCACCCAGCTGTCTGGGAGGAGTTCAGTTTTTTCTCCCACCTTCCCAAGTTGTTTAGGATCTATCAGTGCTAAAGACACCAAACACTTTTCTTTGTCACAGAAGCCTTGCCTGACCATGCTGCCCTTGTGCTTCTGAACAGTATCTCTGTTTGCTTTCAGAGCATCTTCAAAATAAGTCTGCCTTGTTCAATATGTTGGAGTTGGCTGTCTGAATAGCAGCTAAATCAAAAACATAGCTGATGATTTGGGCAGATATGAGCTGCATGGGATTCTTGCCAGCATTATACTTGCTTTTGTCTTTATGAAAAGTAGTCCTGGAAGATGCAGGCTTGCAGCCAGTAAGATCCTGACAAAGGCATTGTTTTTATATAGGGTTGGGGTTTTATTTTAGAGACCTTATTTTTCTAATCAGTGAGCTTCATGAGTTATTTCAGGCCATGACATGTTGCTTGCTTGTTGAACAGAGGCACAGCATGGTAGTGTTTTGAAATAAAATAGCTTGTTTCTGGCCCCTGCAGATTTTTTTTTTGTAACTGGATTCAAGTGACTGAAACTGCAGTGTCCACTTTGGACGATCCTCCTTCATGCCTGTGCACAGCTGTGGTAGATGTTCTGATGGATTGGTGGATGTGAGTGCCCATTATGGGAGCACTGTGTGGGCTGCTTGGGATCTTGATATGGGGAAAGGTGAGACTCCCAGTAGGAACAATTGCTTGCTGTCTTATCAGCAGGAGTTTCTACATTGTTTAGCACTCTCTGGGAAAACAAAAGCATGAAGCTTGAGGAGAGCATAGTTAAACTAGAGATTAGGAAGACATTTTTTATAGTAATGGTGGTGAGACACTGGAACTGGTTGCCCAGGGAGGTTATGGATGCCCCCTCCATGGAGGTGTTCAAGGCAAGGTTGGATGTGGCTTTGAGCATCCTGGTCTATTGGAAGGTGTCCCTGTCCACGCCAAGGGATTTGGAACTGGATGATCTTTAAGGTCCCTTTCAACCTAAACTATTCTACGAGTCTATGAAGTATTTTAGGGGTCTCCTATCAACAACTTTAGCACATGAGTGGTTTTAGGCACAGGAGCAGTCTTAAAGTATTCAATATGATTATCATCTGAACTTGGAGAAAGTGTGACTGCTACAGGGGACTTCAGTGACTTGAAGCTGAGCCATTATTTTGTCTGTATGTCTCATGGGATTACGGGTGAGCATCTGCCTTAGTTTTATGTTGATGGAACTGGAAAGAGCATTTAGTAGCTGTAAGACATTAAATATTGGAGCTTTTAAGCTTAACATTAATAGGAAATGTATAAAAGATTAAGACAAATGAACCTGTGAGTCAGGTTTGTCTTGCTGGGTCAAATTACAACTCCAGCAGTAAGAAAGCAGAGCTGATAGAATCATAGAATCAACCACGTTGGAAGAGACCTCCAAGATCATGCAGTCCAACCTATCCCCCAGCCCTATCCAGTCAACCAGACCATGGCACTAAGTGCCTCATCCACTCTTTTCTTGAACACCTCCAGGGACGGTGCCTCCACCACCTCCCTGGGCAGCCCATTCCAATGGGAAATCACTCTCTCTGTGAAGAACTTCCTCCTAACATCCAGCCTATACTTTCCCCAGCACAACTTGAGACTGTAGCTTGCTGAGGCAGAGTAATGGGTGGACTAATTCACAGCCTTGGCAGAGAGCTTGTTGAACAGATTGTGGACACAGTGCTGTAGTTCTCGGGGCTCGCACACAAAAAAGAAAGGCAAGGCAGGCAACCCTACACTAGGAATTTAAGGTGGCAAGAAGCTTTTCTTTAAAGCAAAGTAGGAGTGAAGTAAGGTGGGAGTAGGCAAGAGAAGGAGGTGCATTTACTAGCAGCTCACTTTGTCACTGTCTTGGAGAGGGCTAGGTAGGGAAGTTCTTTCTATATATGGATAGAATTTGGAGATTTTTTTTTCCTGTGTTGCAAAGGCCTGTAAGAGCAGCCTCATCACCAGCTCTCTTCTTAGGGACTGTCATGACCCATACCATTCCCAAAGGCTCATGTTTCCATACAGACAATTCAAAAACTTCTCAGTGTAATTAATCTGTTCCATTTAACAACTGTGGTGTTCTGCTTTCCTTTACCTTACAAGGCAAACAGGCCTAAGCAGTACTGGGAAGAAAGTTTTTTTTTTTTATGGACAGATGGGCTCTAAAACTGCCATCTACCCAAGAGAGCAAGGGCATGCTTGACTAGCCAAGAGGGCTGATGTCAAAATTACATGCTCGCTAGACCCAACAGATGGTTGACAACATCTACTTTTATGTAATCTTTCCTATTCCCTGCAGTGGTTTTGCTGTTCTCAGGATAACAGGCTGTCCTTGCTTTTCATCACCTTCATGAGGCATCTTGCCTGTTCTGCCTGCCTGGGACACTGGGAATGGCTGATTTATGTGCCTGAGCAGAGTTTCTTGGTTTGCTGTGTCAGGCTCAGCTCTGTACTGCTGTAGCTGCATGGCTGGTGTGGCTGGCAGGAAACTGGCCTGCTGAGGATGAAGACAGAGCCATATTTTTGGCCAACAACCATCAGGGATATGAGAGATGTTATTTAAAATGATGCTGGTGGTGCCTTCCCTTAGCTGGATTTAAGTATTTCTATGAGTTCATATAGCAAGATGCACAAGGATTAGTCAGTGTTTTTATCACGTGTCAGGTCAACAGCAGAGTAGGGAAGAGAGGAGATTTAGGTTTTTATCTGTATTTGTACTCTTCTCCCATCAATGCTGAACTGTTGTTGACCCTGCTGCCTCCCAGCTGGATGTCTCTGCTCATCTGATCCTGACAGCAAATAGGGCAAGGAACTGCAGGATAGAGCCCAAGCTAATAAGCTAGGTAAGCTATGCTGCCTCAGGCTCTTCCTCTCTGAACTTCACCTGCAAACTTACTGTGCCTTTTGGTCGAGGAGCTAAGAGCTCAGTGAAGGCATTTTCTCACCTATTTGTCATTTTTGTTTGTCTTAAACCGTTCTAAAGCCTGTTTCTTTAGTTGAAGGTTGCAATCTGAAGTACTGCAGTATTGCACTTCTGGTGAAGCTGCAACAAGGTTTTCATAGCACTTCTGTGTTATATGTCCAATTGCTTCACTGTCCAGCATCAGCCCAGGTAATGCATGTGTCTGGTGTCAGCACTCCTGGATAAAATTCATCCCTACTTCAACCTCCTCCCTTCTTCACTTCCTCCTTTTTCAAACCAGTAATATTTGGATGGTAACTCTAGCCTCAGGGCTTGTATGAATTCATTAAAGGGCTTGCCTTTTGAATTGGAATTAGTACTTTGTTAAAGCTGTTTGTGATCTGGGTCATGAACCATCTAATCGCAGGCCTGTGTACATCTGGGCTGTGCTAATTAAAGCTGCCTGCCCTGGAGCACAGAAACACAGGCATCAGCTCGGTGCACAGAGCAGCTCTTCAGATCTGACCTCTAGTTTCTGTGCTGAATGCTGATTGCCATCAGACAAACCTCCAGAGTAGGAGCACGTGTCTGCATGTAGGGTAATTTCCTATAGCCCAGTATTCCTCCTCTTACCCCCTCAAGGTGATTTCCTTTGCAGCTTTTTTCTCTCATAAGAGGCAAGTTTGATAGTCTCTAGTTCCTTGCCAAGAGCTTGTTTGGAATAGAGCTTCAATCTAGGGATGGAAACTCTGCATTTTCTAGTCCTGTAGATCTGTGCCAGTTCCTTCAAATGCTGTGTTCCTGATTGCATTCAGTAGGGGCTACAGCACAGGATTTCTGCTTTTTAAGTGCACTTTACTGCTTGCCAAGCCTAAGTTCCTTATTGTTGCAAAAACCTGGTCTGCTTGCCACAGGAACATGGTCAAGGCCCCACAGATCAACGTGATCAAATGCCACATGGACTCCAGATGATTGAACGTGAATTATGCCAGAGACCTTTATTGATCATTTTGGCTCTCAATATATCCCTCAGGGCATAGGGCACACGCCTACACATTAGCATAATTAGTCAAGGACTGCCCACTCCATCATCATTAACCACACCTTGTTTTCCTCATTAATGGGGTGTTCGTTGTCTATCCCTTCTGAGATAAGGTAGCCAGCAGCTGGTGAGAACCAAGATCAGCACCCACCTGTTATTATGCTTTTTCACTCCCCACATCCTTCTTCACTTTGCATTCCCACACCGTATTAATGCAAAAGTATAGCAGAAATCAAAGGTGCTTGTCAGAAGCTCTGGTCCCCTGTTTTTTCTGCTGAATCGTGGTCAGAAGAGAAAAGTGGACAGTACATCTGTCTTGCTAAGGCATAAATCCTGCCAGGCCCTTTAACCCTTGCTCTCTTGTTGCAGGTTGGGGAGTAGATGAGCAAACAACGCAGGGTTTGGCCCCAGCAAAGCCTTGAGGGCTAGGGGTTTAACACCACGTGTCAGGTGTCTTGTGCTGCCCCTCAACATGCCTTTGTAGTGGCAGGAGGCACAAAGCTTTGAATCCGTTGGCCAGAACAATGATGCTGGTGCCTGTTGGCCAGTTTCATTTTCAAAGTGCTGTATTTAATGAGGAGTGATTTAGAAACAGCCTTTCTGTGCTGAGCCTTTCTGTACTGACCCTCCACCGGCAGCAGCACCTCATTCACAACTTGTTAACTGGGAATCACAGCAGCTACGTTTATGTAGCTTGCACTAGCTCAGCAGCAGCAACTCAGTTCTTCTCTCCTTCTCTCTGCCTGGAATATTCTGTATTTTACCTTGGGATCATCATTGTGAATTTTGGAAGTGTCTTTGTACAGGAGACTTACTCAGGGACCAAAGTGTCGTGAGTGCATCTGCTGGAGTTAGTGCTAAGACTCCATAAGCATAGTTAGAATTTTCCTGGGTTTGTGTGCCTATTTTCCAAGTTCTGATTGATTAAACTGTTTAGTTCTGGTTTTATAAATACCCTTTTGTGTAACTACTTCCTGTTGACTGAAAATCCAAAGAATATCTGGGAAGTTTTTAAATATTAATAATAGAAATTTATATTAATACATAAATTAATATTCATAATTGACACTCTTATTAATTTCTAACACAACAGCTAGAAATCTTGGAGTTGCTGAAGGTGCATGGGTTTGTTGTTTCCAATGTTGGCATCTACTCTCAAGCTCTTTATACTTTTCTGAGGAGCCTCACTGTAAAGCTGGGCTCCTTAGAGGGGTCATCACCAAAGGACTAGTTTGAACTGCTCAGATTGTTATAGACTCACCAATTGCTGTTACAAAGTGTGTGCTGAATGCTCAAAAAGATGATCAGGATGGTTTTCTGATAGTAAACCTGAGGCTGATTTTATGGCCTGCTCTGGCACACAGACAGATATTAACCATGAATCCTTGTTTATTGCCAGCAAGTAAGATTTACTTATTGCAGGCAGGAACTTGCTGTAATGCAGCACAGTAAGTGGGCAATAGGGGTGAAACTGGTTAGGCTGCACCCCAATCACTTATGCTAACCTGGGCTGCACAGGTTCTTCAGGTGAAAATTGAGCTTTTAAGTGAACTTTGCAAAATGGATTAGTGATACTCTAGAGCAAGATCCTTCTAAGCAATCTATGACTGTAGGAGGGGAGATTTAGACTGGAGATTAGAAAGAAATTCTGTACTGTGAGGGTGGTGAGACACTGGAACAGATTGCCCGTGGAGGTAGTGGATGCCTCATCCACAACAAGTGTTAAGGTCAGGTTGGGTGAAGACTTGATCAGTCTGCGCTGTTGGAAGTTGTCCCTGTCTATGGAAGGGGAGTTGGAACTAGATGATCTCTCTGGTCTTTTCCAACCCAGTCCAGTCCATGGTTTGAGATGCTCACTGGCTCTGGCAATAACTCCCAACTCTGCAGTAGGCTTTTATGTATAAGTAATGTAGGAAGCAGCATTTGGAATGTTGACACTGCATAGCCCCTTGAAATAGCCTCATTTTAGGGGAGTGAATTACAGATTGCAGTCTTGTGGTAGTGTAGCTTACACAAGTTAGGAGATGTTTTACCATCCGCAGGGTCCTGATTAAGTCCGTCTCAGCTACCATACTTAGTAGCACCACTGTCAGCATGACACTACCTGCTGAGGTTTCAGGTCCTGAACATCCAAAAGCATCTGACATGAGACATGCAGGATTTCTGGAAAGAACAGACTGCTCAAAGGGAAAAAATGGGTTTTAGGAGTTGCTCAGATATGAAAGAAGTAAAGGGGCTGGGTGCTTGGGCAGTTTCAGCTTCCTGGCTCATGATGCCTTGAAGTGTTTGAGTTGTACAAATAACTTTGTTGTGGCTTATTCCTGAAGTAAAATGCAAATCCTTTGGGATCAGTCTGTTCTTGATAGGCAACCTGACTTTAGTGTAGTGCCTTGTTTGGCGTCAGCTCTCCAGAACAGTAGAACAGATCAATGTTTCACAGGAAAAATAGACTTGTCCACAGCTACTCCCACAGCTTGGCATTTATCTAGAAGTTATTGTGGTTGGCCTGGGCTGCTTTTCTTTTTGCATGGAAAATATAATCCAGGTCTAGTTATCAACAGCAAGTCTACTGTCCAAAGCAAAGACATCTTAAGTCCCTATATGGTATGAGTCTTGGCAGCAGTTTACTTTGATTAAATACAAATCAACCAGGAGGTTTTTTTTCCCCTTTCTCAGCATCTCTTTTGGCAAAGCCTTCAGCTGTGGTTAGCGTTGGAGAGCCTGGCTGGTGTTTCAAGCTGAAAAGAATGCCCACCGTGGGTTATGGTGAATAGCTCTATTCATAAGTCATCCTGCCTTCCCCCTTTCTCCCTCCAGCAATGTGCTTGAAGCCTCCAGGAAACTTGTGCAGCCTTGGGTATAACGCAGAGAGTGGTAGGGAGAAGAGCACAGGACAATCTGTCCTGAAGGACGGAAGCAGCACGTAGCTGGTGCTCATGAAGCTCATCAGAAAAGGAGCCCATACATCTCCTTCCTATTTCCTTCTTCACCATAACCCTGCTAGTCACCTTCTCCAAGGTCTGATTCTTTCCACTCATGCAGTCTGCTGGCTCAGATTTCTGTCCTAGCAGGCTTCCTATACGTGTAAGGAAAAGTCTCATCCCCTTCCTTGGACACAGAGGCAATAATCTGGGTAGCTGAGGAAAGTGCCTGCTGTGTGCCTCTTGTTACTCTTCTTGGCTCAGCAAGGGCTGCTGATCTTGGCTTTAGGAAAGGACTTCTCTAAGGATTTTTGTATTGAAAGAGATTCTTATCTGTTTTATGGTGTCATGAAAATTGAGTTCTGGAAATCTAGGCAAATTTGAAAGCTACTCTGTCTCTTCTTGTTTATTTTATTAGTAGAGAAGAAAATGTGAGACACAGGAGGGAAAGCAAACAGAAGGTGAAAGAGGAAAGGTTATACATGAGTAGACAAAAATTTTAAGAGGTAAAAATGGAAGGCAAACTTCCTGAAACTAACTTTTATTGAATGATGTAACTGTCAGTCCTGAAAAGTACTTTCATGGTTTTCATTTTCAGACCAACTTTTTTTTGACTGGTAAAACAGTACTAACTGTGATGGAGACCTTGCCTAGTCAACTGTTACTCGCTCCATTCATACTGTTCTTCTGTGTCCTTGTCCTCATCCACTAAGATATGTTCATTTCTGTCAGGAAGTAGCTTTACTCTGCCATACAGCTGCAACCAGTTTTTCAGTTCATTGCACTTTCAGCAAGTGCAGTCTTTCATCATGATGCTTTCCAAGGAACTGTGGAGAGATGAGTATTCTCTTGATTTGTTAAGGCTTTGAACTATTTGTTTATAACTTGTGTTTCCATGGGAATTTATGCTTGAAGTATCCATCTAGTTGAGTTCCCACAAAACAAAACATCTAAATTTAGGATAATTCTTCCCTTCTCTCTATTTAACTTCCCCTCCCTCCTTTTAATCATTTGCTCCTCAAATGTGTAGGTGACCAAAAATGAGAGTCACAGAATCATAGAACCTTAGACATAGGGAGGGACCTCCAGAGATCATAGAGTCCAGGGCTCTGTAACCCTCACTGTAGAACAAGTTTCTCCTCATGTTGAGGTGAAACCCTCTAGGTTCTAATCTGTAGCTGTTGCTTCTTGTCTTATTGCTGTGGACCACCAAAAAGAGATTGGCCTCATCCACTTAACACCAACCTCTCAGGTATTTATACACATATATGAGATCTCAGTCTTCTCTTCTCCAGATTAAACAGCCCCAGAGCTCTCAGTCTCTCTTCATAGGGGAGATGCTCAAGTCCCCCAGTCATCCTCATCGCTCTCCACTGGGGTCTTTCCAGCAGAGTTCACTTTGTCCCTCCCCAGGGAAGTAACTTCAGTATTTGAGATTGAAGATTTATTCAAAACAAAAAGTTAATTCATTAATAACACTATGTAAAATAGAGGGACTATGTAAAATTGAGGGACTAGCACAATGTACTAAATCTTAACTAATCTGTTTGAAAGAGAGAGTTGGATCCATGCAACCAAAGCAGAACTTGCTATCCTGTGTCTCATGGAAGAAATTTGGCTACTGGACAGTCCTCAAAATACCGCACACCTAAAAGAATGGTCTCTTCTAAGCGGTAGGGAGGTCATCCTGCCACCTTCTCCTTCCTAGGACCATATTATGGGCACCAGTACAACTGCATAAGGCTTCTTGGGATAGTCGCTATGCTTTCGAATAACAGAGGTGTCAGTAGTGCACAATGGACTCACCTGGAATGTTGAAGGAGCTGTGCTAGCTAAAAGGTATTCACCTGGAACTCCAAGCAGAAAATAAGCCACTTTTAATGGTCAGGGTTCAGTTAGTAAAACAAGCTTCACAGGAGCTGTAAAGTTTGTACTGGCAGTGTCATGTGCCAAGTAAGGTAGATGATGTTTAAAAAATAACAAATGAGACAAAATTGTAAACTTGATCAACTTCTTGATGTTGTAGTTGTCAGCTGAGAGTTCATTTGGCTTATGCAGCTGTACCTTGTGAAGGTACTTACAGCATCTGTGTCCTGTGTCGCGAAGGAAGAAAGCTCTTGTGCAGGCTTCTGGTCAAGGTATCAATTTCCCTGATGTCTGACTAGTAATATAAAGCTTCCTGGTGCTCTGCAGTGCTGTAACTGTGTCTTGGATACTAGCAGAGCATCCAAAAGGCTTCTTTAGGTAATTGTCCACAGCTGCTGACTGATGGGGAAATCCTACCTGCTGTTGCCAGTAGAGATCCTCTCCTCTTTGATAGAGAATGCCATGGTGCCCAGGTTGTCGTCCAGTACGGCAATGCTGATACTAACATCATGACCTTATTGTGACCTCTCAGTATCCGAAGGGGACCTGCAAGAAATCTGGGGAGGGACTTTTTTAGGCTATAAGGTAGTGACAGGACTAGAGGGAATGGAACAAAGCTGGAGGTGGGGAGATTCAGACTGGATGTGCAGAGTAAGTTCTTCAGCATGAAAGTGGTGAGAGCCAGGAATGGGTTTTTCAGGGAGATGGTTGAGGCCCCATTCCTGAGGTGTTTAAGGCCAGGATGCATGAGGCTGTGGCCAGCCTAATCTAGGGTAGGGTGTCCCTGCCTATGGCAGGGGGGGTTGGAACTACCTGATCCTTGTGGTCCCTTTCAACCCTGACTGATTCTATGACCTGTCATACCAAGTACAGCAGCCCGTCACAGAGCACATGCACAGCACCCACTGCCTTCTCATTCTGCCTGCTGAACTGCACTGTTCAGAGCTTGCTTGACATCCTGGTGACAGTGACACTGGAGCCAGGGTGAAGCTCAGAGCCGTGTTATAGTAATCACTGTCATATGTCTAACAGGAGTCTATCCTTCTCTTGAGGGGTTTCACAATGTGAGGGGAAGGTACCCATACAGAGGGCTTGAAACTAGATGATCTTTGAAGTTCTTTCCAATGCAAATCATTTTATGATTAAGAGAAGCCTGGATTGCTGCATGCCTGGTACGATACTTACAGAGTGACCCCTCTGTGTGTGTATTTAAACAGACAGATGCATTCTGTCACCCAGCTCCTTTCCTAATGGTGTCTTCACACTCAGGCAAGGACAGATGTGGAAGACATCAATAACTGTCTTTTGAGGCTGGATGCGGTTTGCTGACCATTCAGAGTAAAAGCACAGGAGACTTGACCAGTACCCCAGGCACACTGCAGTTATTCTCCCAAGCTTGTCAGTGGCTGCAGTAGTCTCTTATTTTCACAGTTTAGAAGTGTGAACCAACATCCCCTGGGCAAGGGCTTAATGAATCCTCAGCTCCTGCCTTCTAGGAAGTTGTTCATGATGTACAAAAGCAGATTCAGTGTCAGCAGCCACTGTAATTAGAAAGCTTGAAGATGTCCTCCCTGTTTACTCTGAAGACAACCAATTGTTTTTACTCTTATTGATGTCTTTCTCTTTCACCTTGAAACATTGTGGGCAGTTCGACTGCTGTTGGGCACTTAGCAGTTGCACATTTCAAGTGCAAAGGGTTTTCCATACTCTTCCTGGTGTTTCCCTGCTGCCATTACTGTATGTAAAACCAGAAGCATTCAGTGAATGTCTGAAGTCCAAAGTCAAGTTAATTTTTAAAAGCCTTATAAATGTGATAGTGAACTCCAGACTGGTGCCAAGGATTGCTTATCTCTGCCTTGAGCTTTAATCACTGCTTTTCCATCTGCTTTTATCCCTTTCCTAGAGGTTCTTGGAAATGTGAAGTTTGTAATACACCAGACTCTAAACATTCCTCTGTATGCACACTGAACTGGCCTAATAAAATGCAGTCTTTCTCCTTTGAGCCATCTTTTATGGTGGAAACTGTCACATTTTTGAGCCTTGCACCTGGTCCTGTAAAATGTTGCTGAACTCTCATGCTACTGATAACTATTTGTTTTGTCTAAAGGGCAGAATCTGTGCTGAGCAGCCGGTGTTACCAGAGGAGAGAATTCCCTTGAGGTATCACTTTCTACACCATAGGCTAGGTGCTGGCTGCTTCTCTCTGGGCTTTCCAACAGACTAGAAACCCAGGGCCTAATTCTCTGAGCAGGTAGAGTGGGGCTCTCAGTCACCTTGCAGTGTCCTCTACCCTTTGTTCCTTCCAATATTATTTCTTAGGAGAAGAGAGAATATCTGTGTGGTTTTGCTGGCTATGGAATTTGCTGGCCAGTGAACAGCTGGACGTGAAATGTAGAAATCCTGAAATGAGACCAGAACCTGGGAGTTGCATAACCTAAAGTTGGAGAAGCAGAAAAGCTGGGATGACAAAAGTCACTGTGGGCCAGAAGTTAAACTGGTCAGTGGATGAACTTTAAGGCAAGGCTTGGATCAGCTCATATGGCCAAAGGTAGCAGAAGCAGTTGGGCACTGTTGAAAGAAAAGTTGTTTGGTTAACATAGTGGAAGCTTCATGAGGTGAAAGTCAGTAAGGAAATAAGAAACCAGTGGGGAATATTGTATGTGATGGTGGCTCTGTTCAGTTCCATTTGTTTTCACTGTTTCATCAGTGTTGCCCTCAAAACCTTGGCTGTTATCCAAGAAGGAAAGCTAAAAGTGATGGGAGGACCTTTCAAAACACTGTGAAACAAAGCTGTTAGTACCCCAATGTTATCACAGATGACAGGTTAGCAAAAACAATTTTCAAGTGTGTGGGGCCTTTTTTTGTGTGGATTTCTAAGCCTGCTTTGAGAAGTCTCAAGTCCTTAGTACATGATGTCATCCCTTCTAGACTGCTTTAGGGCTGTGGTGGTACCAAGGATATCTGTGGCCAGTTATAAATCTTAGTAGTTGTTGCTCCTCCTGGAACTGTAGAAGATAGAGATAAATGGTTTCCCTTCCACAAAGGATCCCTTCTCTGCCAAAATTCTTGCTGTCTGCTTGGTCACCACTCATTATGGAAAAACTGCTTATCTGTTTTACAGGAGCTTTCCATATATAGATCTACACTTTAGCCCTGCTCTCTTCCAAATCTTTGCATTAGCTCTAATTTAGCTTAGTACATCTGGGAGTAAAAACTCTGCTCCTTAAATGAGAGGAAGGGTTTGAAGATCCTACTGATCTGTAGTTGCATTGCACTTGGCATTCTTACAGTTTATACCCACATAGCTTGAGTCTGTACCTGCTCATTCTGTAAGTGTAGATGTAGGCCACTTGGTTACCCAGGTTGGAGACTCATCCAAAAAAAAAGGGTGCAGAAGGTCACATTCCAGCTTAATTGGAGATGAATCAGATCTGTGTTGCTTAGAGTCTGTTGCTTAGAGTCAGCTTAAGTAGGCATTCAAAACAGCTCTGTACAAGCTGAAGGATACTTTGGGCTTCAGATGAGAACTGAATTTTGTCTTTACCTTTGTGATTCCACTTCTCAAACAGCTGCCTCTGTGTTGAACAGGAGGAACTTTCAAATCCATCTTAAGTCTCTGGGTAGTTGAATGCTTTCTCTGGGAATTGATTGCTGTTTCCATCCTGCCTAAAGGTTTACACTCTAACAGCAGAATGTTATCTCTCCTGAAGATGGACTCAGCTCCAGCCACTTTTACTGGCAGTAGGACTTGAGGTCCAATCACCCATATCTGATATACCTCCCAGTCTCTGATAGATTCCAGAAATACTTGTTCTTGAGATAAGAACTTATCTAGAGCTGTTACCTCCGTGCACATTTCTGCTGTGCCCTGGGCCTAAAATTCTTGACTGTAATTTTGGAAGGAAAATCACCCTTCTCAACTGAGGCTTGTTCTTAGATTTCATTGTAGTTTGCAAGATTTCTTCCATGTGCCAGCAGTACTAAACCTGTCAGAGTTGAAGGAGCATCTGGATGATGCTCTTAGTCATATGTTTGTATTAGGTAGCCCTGCAAGGAGCAGAGTTGGACTTAATGATCTTTATAGTTCCCTTCCAGCTTGAGATATTCTATGATAATGCCTCTTCTGAGCCAAAAGAGGCCTTTGCACCTACCAGCAATAGAAGATATGTCTACAGCATGGCCTCAGGTAGAAGTATGCAGCAGTTCCAGGTGCTGGGCTCAACTGGGCTGAGAGGTTCTGTCCCAGGTGACTTTTTCTCCAAAGAGCACACTAACTGCTCTTGTCTTGTGCAGCTAAGAACTGAGATCATGCATTTCAGGCAAGTCTGGGGAAGCTGTTTCTGAAGCTGTGTTTCCTTCTGCAATATATGCTTAAGCCACAGAGTGTAGCCCTTGTCTCTAAGCAGAAGTCTGGAGTTAGGCTTATTCTCAGAGCAGGTACAGCACAAGTGTCTATGTGCTATTCTGAAACACAAAAGCTGTGTGTTTGCAAGGAGAGAGAACAAATCCCCTTGTCCTTCTGGGGTGAATGAAGAAGCAACACTGTCTGTGGGCTGAAAGTCATAAGGAAGGAAAGAAGTCACCAAATAGATGAATAATAACTGCTGATCAATTTAAAATGCACATACAACAATTCAGAGTGAGGCTTGATGAGGGCTCTGAGCAACCTGATCTAGTTGGGGATGGCTCTGCTTACTGCAGGGCGCTGGACTAGATGACCTTTAGAGGTCCCTTCCAGCACTACATTATTTGATTCTCTGGAACCTGGGACAGTCTGGCTACAATGGGTTCAAGTGTGGCAGCTCCTGCTATGAAGCAGATTGAACATGGAGGTAACTTGATTTCTATTGCCAAATTCTGCCTCTTGCAAATGGTGACAAATCCTGGGTTAACAGAGCTACAAGAGATAAGGCCAGGTGTCCCTTTTTGTTCTGGTTAGAGTGAGCAGAACTTATCCCTGTGTAGATGGTCACAGGTGCCTGTCATGCAGTGGAGTTTAAAGCACAGATCCTTGGTTTAAGTGCCTTGTGTGAAACCCTGGAACTGGTGACAATAAAGCTCCAGTTTTCTGCTGTACCAGAGCTGTGTTGTGGTCCCAGCTTGAAGAGCTACAGCCAGTGTGTCTTTGTTACTTTTGGCTGTTCACTCAGATCAGCTCAAAATAATTGTATCATCTAAAGTCATGTTTAGGCAGCCATGTCTATATAACATCTAAATTTGGCCCAAGGAAATGTTCTTTTGTTTGTTTCATCATGAGTTTTGAAGAGGCTGGACAAAAGAATGCTCCATAAATAAACAAACTGCCCTATTGTAATTCAGCCTTACTGCTGCTCTTCAACTTAGAAGCTGAGCAGTGAACTCTTTTTTTGTCTTGATTCCACTGGAAACATGCTTGTCACTTGTGGGTGTGCTGGAAGTATGTGGTTATGGACTTCTGAACCAAACTGATGTGCAGAGTGTGCATGAACTGTACAGCTGGAGGCCTGGCCAGCAAAGGCAAATAGAACTGCTGATTGCTGTTGGAATGGAAATGCCCAGTGAGAAGGCTGTCATTAAATCATGTCTGGCAAGAGAAATGGCGTCATGGGTGGCTTTGGGAGCTGCCCCTGGAGGACATGGTGATGATTAAAGAAGTATAAACTTGCCAGCCAAAGCTGGGGAGCTGGACTAATGTATGATCTATCTTCCAATGCTGACCAAATCCTCAGGAAAACCTAAATTGCTACTGAGCACCAAGGAGTAGTTCTTTAGTTTGGCCAGACTTGTGTGTGTTCAGCTTAGCAAAATTATGACTGTGCACTGAGTGATTTGTGCACTCTTCTTGTCAAGCCTTTTCTTTGCAGGGGCCAATGCCTGAAATGAAGACAAAAGAAAGGCTTTACACAGCAATAGGGAGATCTTGGAAGAGGTCAGACAGAGAAGGTGCATGTTGCAGGCTCTGTGATTCCCTCTTACTCCTGTATGGAACCTCCTAACTTCTTTTTTTCAAGTATTACTTTTGAAGGCACCTGATTTCTAGATACTGTAGGCGAGATGCTGACTTCACCTCCTGGAGTGTTGAGGGAGTGGTTCTGCTGCTTATTTGGATGTTGTGTTCCAAAGGTTATTCACCATCTTTGCTAAGAAATTCTAACTTATTTTCCTGGCTTAATATTTAGCTGTCAGTTCTTTATATGCTTTTGCCTCATAGTAGCTTAAAAGCCTTGTAACATCTGCTAGATTTACTTCTCAAAGGTCCTGGCATTCAAGTGCTTGGAAGGACTCTGTTGCAGAGTCAGTGCTCTCAGAGAACAGCTTTATTCCAAGGAGATGATCTGAGGAAGAAAATCTGCTTTTGGATTCTATTCATGAGTCTTTGTGTCTGGTGCATGTCAGGGCTTGGGAGGGACAGGGCAAGGCAAGAATGCTTCCCAGTTAAATTTCTTTGCAAAATTGAGTGGAATAGGTGAAGAATTTGTTCCGAGGAGCTTGGATATTTCCTACTACTCTGAATTGTTGTGGAAAAATACCTACGGCTGCTAAACAGCTGCTGCCCTGACAACAGGGGAACAGAGTCCTTGGTCTGCATTCAAGCTGTATCATGCAGGGGTTGAGAGGGACAGGGCTAAATGATTGTCTTCATGTACTTTTACTTTCCATTTACTCGTTGCTGGTTTTACACAGTAGGTTATTGTTGCTTTGAGTCCTTTTCCATGTGTTTTACAGTTTGCTTACATGACTGTGTTTCAGCAATAACATCTGAAACTGAGCTTTTCATGGCAGCCCTGGCATCATGCAAGCATTTGCCTTCCTATGCTGTGTTCTGCTTCCTAGCAAGTGGTTGTGTGCACAGAAAGGAAGAGATGGTTTGGCCTTGGTGCTTTTGCTGAGGTGGATGTTCAAGTTATGCAAATGAGGCAGTGTGCTTGCACCAGGGAAATGCTGATCTGGAAATAACAATAGGTGTTTAGTACTAACAATGTGTGCTGCTAAAGCAGAAGGAATGTCTAGCTAGGGAAAATACTGTCAGAAAGTGCTGAAACAGCACTGCAAAGGCGTAGAGGAGACTGAGTGGCCTTGTAGTGATGATGAGTTGACCTACTTTGCACTTTTCTTGCATTCAGTAAATCTCTCAGTACCCTGAGAAGTCACCTGGCAATGCCTTCTTGTGCTCTTCATTTTCAGCTCCTGTAAATTGTAATAATCACTGGATACCACTCATACTGCTGTGAACTGATCACACTGCCATGATTGGGTGAGAATTAATTTGCATAATTCCGTTACACACAGCTCCTTTCTCTTCCTCTCACTTTCCATTCTTGCTGCAATTTCACTGTTTAAATATAGATCAGTGTGCCTTGCACTGTCTGCGAGGCAAGAGAGGCTACAGTTAGCCTCAGCACACTAGTCTGAGGAAGTTATGAGATGTGTTTTTGAATGTATTCAGTCTAGGAAATAAGAGTAGGTCTTGTGTGTAAGCCTAGGACTGCTGGATACAAATTTGCCTTAAAGCGATTTCTCACTTCAGGTTGGAATTGTGGATGGGAGTGAGTGGAGAACAGGACAGAGACAGGTTTCTTGCCGCTATTTGTTGGAGAGCCCATTGTGGGGTGACTCTCAGAAGCTTGCCACCATGCTCCTGGTGCTACTTGCTCTGACTCAGGTGGCATTTAGTACAACCATGTAACACTGAGATCCTTTGTTTCCTGCTTTGTCATCTTTTCAGACCCAGACATCCTGTCCTAAGAGTTCTAGGGGATGGAGCTTTTGTCCCACTGTTTGGAAAAAAACCATATTTGATATCAAACAGTGACAAACAATAAAGGATTTCTTGAGAGCCAGGCCTCTGAGAAACTACTGCCTTGTGAAATTGCCCCTTTCTGCCCAGTGCAGGTCTCTCCATGCTTTGTACACTGCTGCAGACTCTTCCTGCCTGCTACCAAGTCTTGAAACAATGAGAACCAAATCAGTACCCAGCACCTTCATATGTTCACAGACAGTTGTTTATTCAGAGTGCACATCTTGGAGACTAACCAGGGTTTATCTTAGGTCTTGTGGTTTGTTTTTCTTTCTTTTGGGGTGAAAAAAGAGGAAAAGGGACTTTGCTTAGGGATAGCAGGCTCTTGAAAATTAATCCAATGGCTCTATTTTGGTGTGCTGTCACTTCTGCTGTGTTTAAAGTGTCATTGTGTTACATGACTAATAGCTCTGCAATGGCTTCCCCTTTCATCTTCCTTCCAGTGGTAGCTCTGTGTACACAGCACAGTGTGTATCTTGGAAATGTTTTCTGCTGTTTGCATTATTTAAATAGAAATATGGTGCTGCAATGAGAAGGCTACAGAGGTGAGGAGATCTTTGCTTACTTTCTGAATGTACATTAACAACATCAGGCTGGTCCTGGGCCAAATACTGTCTTCTGCCTGGGACAGTTGTACTCTAAAAGTGTGCACTTGCAGCCCAGAGAGCCAACTGTATCCTGAACTTCATCAAAAGAAGTGTGGCCAGCAGGTCAAGGGAGGTGATTCTCCCCTCTCTGCTTCATTCTGGTGAGACCCTACCTGGAGTACTGCATCCAGTTCTGGAACTCCTGTTAAAAGAAAGATCTGGACATGCTGGGACATATCCAGAGAAGGGCCATTAGGATGATCAGAGGTCTGGAGAACCTCTGCAGTGTGGACTGAGAGAGTTGGGGCTGTTCAGTCTGTAGAGGAGAAGGCTCCAAGGAGACCTTCTTGTGGCCTTCCAGTATCTGAAGGGGGGGCTACAAGCAAGCTGGTGAGGGACTTTTTAGAGTGTCAGGTAGTGATAGGACTGGGAGGAATAGAGCAAAACTAGGAGTGGGTAGATTCAGATTGGATATTAGGAAGAAGCTCATCACCATGAGGATGGTGAGATGCTGGAACAGGTTGCCTAGGGGTGTGGTGGAAGCCTCATTCCTGAAGGTGTTCAAGGCCAGGCTGCATGTGCCTCTGAGCACCTGATCTAGTGTGAGGTGTCCCTGCCCATGGCAGGAGGTTGGATGATCCTTGAGGTCTCTTCCAGCCCTGACCTTTCTATGATTCTGTAGTGAGACTTTTGGTTTGCACTTTCTCCTGTGCACACATCTGCCATAACAGCAGCCCTGTTATGCCTAAAACTTCACTTTTTCCTGTCTTCTAGCTGTCTGCATCTACACCATAAATCAAAAGCTATCACTAAAGGCAGTGGAGTAACACAGTACCATCTTGTTTTCTTTACTAAAGTTCCTACAAAGGAATAAGAAACTGTTGTGGGTTTTTTTGTGACAGTCTGTGTATTTGGTCTCTCAAACCAGATCTTCTCTGGTCATTACTGACACTGGAAACATGGTAACATTCTGTCACTGTATCTTAGTTTAGGTCTAAAAGCCTGAGATTTGAACCATCCAACCTCACCCATGCAAACTGAGAAATGATAGTCAGGTGAGGAGTGCCAGACAGCAGGAGAGCAACCACTTGTCACTTCTCTTTCCTAATTGTTTTATCATATGGCTGTGAGTGTGGCCTGGGTTTTTAGCTTCTGTTCTATTGAGGAGGAAAAAAAATGAAATACGTGGAAGAAGTAAAGCTCCTCATATAACATGGGTCTAATCTCCAATATACACACATCTGATGTGAGTAGCATGTGCTTAGAGTTGGGATATCACATTTATCCTCTTATCTGTGCTATTTCCCCTTATCTGTGCTCTTTTGTCCTTATCTGTGCTATGAACCTCACTGAGGTAGTGCCCCAATGATTTTACCTCCCATGCTCTGGTTGGTTTGTTTGGAAAGGACTATTCTCATTTCCTGAAGCCCACTCTGTTGCTACTCTGACTTCCAGTGACCACAAACTCGAGTAGTAATCAAATACAAAAGTAGTTGCTTCAAGTATACCCTGCTGCTGGGTAGAAAGTGATGTAACACAACAGGTTCCTGTGCAGCCCAGCTTAGATACTAAAGTATGCCAGAAGGAGGGGGAGGAAGGACAAGTGCCTTAGGAAATGTGCAGTTCATGGTCAGCCCTGACCTCTTTCAGAGGTGCACACTGTTGTTTATGATGTCTCAGAGCTAGTCTGAGTGCCAGGGTGCCCTGGCTGAGGCTAATGCAAGGTTGTTATCAGTAGTTTGCCTTTGCCTTGCCTCAGATATGAGGAATTGATGCTTAGGGGTACCAAATGGGTAAAAACATACACATGGCCTTTTTGCAGCTGCCCTTTTGCACTGTAGAACTTTTGCATTTTGTAGAAGAAAGGAGGATTCCTTGGATGTGTTTTTCTCTTCCTTTAGACAAAATCCAGTGGTCCGATGCTGAGAATCATCCTATCAAAGAACAGCATCTACATATTACAGTGGCATGGTGGGAGGAGAGGTGGAGAGGCAGAATGGTGGAAAACAGTCTTCAAAGAATATCAGCTGCATTTCAGATCAGGAGGCAACCCATGTAACATGCAAAAGCAATGAATTCTGATAGCTTGTAATATGTTTTTAAACATTTCCATCACCCCTCTGTTTTCAGGCACAGCTTGGCAATAAATCAAAGTAAAAGCAAACACATGCATCCCAGCTAGCCATTATGCTGCAATAGAAATTAAACACTGAAAGAGAAGAGGGAAAAAAAAAGGACAGTTTACATCAGTGAGGTTAAGGAACAGGCAGACAAAACATTCAGCAGCAGTGGAATACATCCTGCTTTCATTTTTGGCCTGCTCACAAGCCAGCACTAGAAATGGAAACTTTCTGATTGCAGTAGCCAGCTACAGGACAAGTGAGCTGCATAGCCTGTCTGCATTGCTTCATGGGTGAGAGATCTGCTGGGAAAGTGGTGGTACTCAGAAGAGTTTTTGTAATTCAGCCTTCATAAAGCTTCTGGAGAAGCCACTTGTTGACTGAGGCTTGCTTTACTGCTCATTTGAGGGAGCAAGTATCAGTGTATTTCTCCTTTGTTTTCTGCCTATTGCTTTACTAGACCTCACCTGATGCTAATCAGAGCTTAATGCTATAGGAATGTTATCTCCTGCATGGCTTTAGAAGTGTTTCAGGTTTGCACTTGTCCCATGGTTTGATACAGTTTAGTAGAGAAGGTCAGTTCTATGTGGCCCTTTAGGATCAGCTACAACACTGCAAGTCAGAGGGAACCTCTGACGCTGTAACTGAAGACTTTGTGAAGGTTGAAAAGTCACCATGAACTTTCTGTACACTGTCCTGTGCTGAAAACATTTTTTCTTTGATAGTCACCTCCAACGTGATCCATCTTCATTATTTCAGCTTTTGGATCTTCAGTAGCTCAATGGTCTTTCCTGTTCCTTAGGCTAGATTCATGAATCAGTTGAATATCCTTTTTCTTGATTACATAAGTTGGCAACAGGTAGTGAAGAGGAACAGCCAAATCATATTTTTGGTTTTCTTTCATTTACTTTACCAACCTGATGTGATAGCCTTTTGAGGACAGTGTAATGAGACAGTCCTGACCACAACATGCTTGCAGCATAGATGGGCTAGGCAGAATGCAGAGGAAACTTCAGTGACCTCCTAAAAGCAATTCATCAGGCTAAAACTGGCCTAAGCCAGGTCATCAGAGCTTCTGTTCACTATGACATTGAGAGTCTGCCATTAGATATTCTTAGAGCCCTGCCAGAGCCCTAGCAGGTTCAACAGCATTACTGTGCTTGTGCTTTCTCTAGCCATTCCATGGCCAGAGGAGATGCCTTGCCTTACAAGGACAGCTGAACAGGGTCCCTTTGTCCTTGCTGTCATAGTCAGTAGACCATCTTCATACAAAACTCTTTTCAGTGAATTCAAATCCCTCCTGATTTCCTCCTGCTAACAAAGCTGTGAATCTCCTTTAAAGGTTTCATCCCAAAGTCTCTGTGCTGAACCTTCACTGCTCAGCATCACCTGAGGCATCGGTGCTGACTTCATGTGAAAGGCAGTCCCTTGTTCTATTGCAAATGGAGTTTTAGGTTGATGAAAGCTTTAGTACCTCGACTGGAAAGCATAACACTTAGGAGGCTTTCAGCCACAGCCTGCACTATATTTAGAATGTTTTAAATCACTCTGAGCTCTAGATTAGAGTGTGTGTATCTCTATATGTGTGTGTTTGTTCTTTATTGTGGAAGGCTGGTCAACAGGGATTTTGTGGTTGTGTTGGGCAACAATGAAGTAAATTAGAGTGCATTTTGAGGAAATGGCAAGGAAAGAAACAAGAGGGGAAGAAATGGAGGAGGTTAGAGAGTTACTGAGAATAAAATGCTAATCCTTCTTCCCCTACTGCTCTTGCAAAGCTCAGCCTTTACCTCACAAAGGTGGAAGACCACCAATAGAAAGAGAATCACTGAAATTAGACCAAACCCTACAGTTGTTACTGAAACACGTTAAAACTCAGGAGAATGTTCAGACCCCCCCTTGAAGGTTCTAAGCAGTTGCCTTTGTGACTCACCTAGAAAGATTCCCCCATTGTCCTGTACTTTCCAGCCTGCCAGACAGAGAAGTACTTTGCAGGCTCTAAGTGTGTATGCCTATGTATCTACATGTGCCATGGCAACAGCATTTGTAATGCTTTAAGGGTTTCCACGTCAGGCCTCTAGATTAAGTGCAGTACTCTGTAGTGACAAAGAAATACCAGAGCTATCCACAGCATTATCAGCTCTCAGGATTCAGTTTTAAGTCACACAGTTTTGGAAACTTGATTTCCTTTTCTGAAGTCTTGGAGTTCGGCTTTGTGTAATTAGGTGAGAGGGTGAGAATTTTATTCTTCTTTCCAGTCTTACAATTTTTCAGCCACGTTCCCTCCTTTGGGGATAAGGAGCATGAAGTGATTTCCCTTTCTGCCAAGCCTAGATATCTGAGTGGACAATTCCAAGTTAGCATGTATCTGTGTTTGTCTTTATAGTCAGTCTGGTCCACTTCTTAACTGGAAGTAAACAAACCACCACTGCACATCCATAAGCAGCACTGCAGCGTCCCCTGCAAGCCTTGCCAAGGGAAGAGTGCAACACCAGGTCACTGAGGAAGAACATGTTCTGCTAAGAAGGTATGCAGTGGAGCAAGCACGTAGGTGTTTGAGGAAGTAAGTGTGTTGGTTTGAGGCGAACTAGAAGACTTTAATGAGAATTTTCCAGGATTAGGGAGGGTTGTGGGGAAAACCAGGCAGAGTTCAAAATTCAGTCTGGATCTGAGTCTGTTGTGATGTGATTCATTCCTATGAAAGTCACTGCTGAAGGTGTAGAGAATGGAGGAATTCTGTGCCAAGCTGTTGACCAGGGAGCTTACTTCTAAGTGTCTCTCTGCTTTCTCTTACCAGCCCAGAGCTGGTTCAGCCAATTTTGGAAAGTGCCTTACTATATATTATAAGTAATAAGGACTCTTTGTGCACTGCTATGAGTGCAGAAGTTCATAGATCCATGGATTCTTAGAGCAGTTTAGACTGGAAGGGACCTCAAAGATCATAGAGTTCCAACCTCTTTGTCATGAGCAGCAGCACCTTCCACTAGACCAAACTGCTCTTGGCCTCATCCAAGCTGGCCTTCACAGCCTCCCTGGAGAACCTTGTTCCAGTGTCTCACCAGCCTCAGTGTAACATATTTCTTCCTAACATCCAGTCTAAATCCACTCTCAAGCTTCAATCCATTCTGATTTGTGCCATCACTACAAGCCCTTGTAAAAAGTCCCTTCTTGGCTTTCTTCTGGCCCACTTCAGGTAGTGGAAGGCTGCTCTAGGGTCTTCCCAGAGCCTTCTCTTTTCCAGGCTGAACAGTCCCAACTCCCTCAGCCTGTCCTTATAGGGAATGTGCTCCCACCTCTACAGAGGATTTGCAGGCATCTCACTGTGCAAGCTTTGAGCATCCTGAAGTAAATGTGTCTGAGGAAATGAAGACCATGTAATTAAATACAACTTTAAATTGACAGGTAATTAAGTGTCAGCAACATTAATTACAGCAGACACAAATTAAAACATCGTCTTCTGATGTATAGTGGCAAGGCCTTAGCCAAATACGTTTCAGGATTTGATTTTTTTGTGTACTTTGGTGCAAGTTTTGCTGTAATAATTTATTTCCTATGTACTGCTACTGAGCTTGGCTTCTTGCATGGAAAACAGTGACAAACTCTTGCCTCAGACATACATAGTCAGACAATTAGGAGAAAGAAAGAGGGAGGGGAAGGTGAAGAAAGAAAAAGGTGTGCTGAGCCCTGCAGCTTTCCTATCCTGCATGTATAATGTCTCTTTCCTTAGCAACGGCACAATTTACACCCATACAGCCTCTGAAATCTGCTTGCATTTGTTAAGGTATCACCTCTGCTGAAGGTTGCTTTAGAAATTAATAATTTGCTGCTTTCTGTTTGTTCTGTGCATGCCAAAGGGTTGAGTCAGAGCTGTGCAGTCAGGTTCCCCTCGCCTGGTTCTGATTAGAGGCTGAGAGATGGAGCAGAGAGCCTGGAATGGCTCCAACTGGATTCCATGGTGTCTCACCTTCAGTGTAGTTAAAAATCCCAGACCTGGTGGTGTAGTTTATTGCAGTAGGCTTTCTCCTTATCCTTGGAGCTATAGAAAGCATAGTTTTCTACTTTAAATTTCTACTCTATATTTAAGGTGAGAGATAAAATTAATAACCATGATTCTTTTTGGAGCTAATTAGTTTATTTATCTGGAATTCTATCACTAATTACTTTAGCACCCCATACTACTGCTACTTATAAAGTAGTGATTTGCATCACTTCATTCATGGGCACTCTTTATACTTCTATCTTTAAGATCACCCTTAGAATCAGGGAATAGTTTGGGTTGGAGATGACCTTTAAGATCATTGAGTCCAGCCATTCTCTGACATTGCTAAGCCATGTCCTTCAAAGGCAGTTGGTTTTGGATCAGGTGTTACCACTGTTGTTCCTAGCAGTGAAATGATCTGCTCTTGAAGGAAGAAGGTGTGTACTGAAGAAGTTGATGTCACCTAATTTCTCCCCTAAAATCACGTTTATTCTTGTGATTTTTTTTTTATATATATATGCAACTCATCAAACTAACCCAGTGTGATTGCAGACTGAAGCTCTTGCAGCAGAAAACCAGCAAGGAAAAAATGTCCTGTCTATCTGTTCTGCCTAGAAGGTTTCCTTTCATTCTCAGTATGTTTGAACTCTAATGTAAGTAGGCTCAGGAACCTCACAAATGCTGGGAAAGCATTTTTAGCACAGGAGTTCATTTGTGTATAGTAACTCTGAAGATTCATATAGCCTTTGTGTTTCGAGTTTAAAAGTCCCTCACTGTTAGAGGCAAACCAGAAGCTGTGTTTAAGTCAAAACTGTAGAGCAGATCGTGGCAGCCTGTGAGCAACACTTTTCTTGCTGATGCTATTAACCAGTTCAATCGGCTTTTACTGTTCAACCAGTGCTGATCTGCTCTTTGGACATAACTGAGGAAAGCACTTTTGTGCATTCCCAGCCTTCTGTCTTTCAGCTGAATTCCTTGCATGCTTGAACTGGATACGTGCTTGGAAGTCTTGCTCAGCTGGGACTCTAATCTTGACTTTTATCTTTTCATACAAGAACTTTTCTGTGAACATTTCTATGCTGACAAGCTTTAGATGGAAGGAATGGGCTACGTGTTAATGCACATGCTGATGACTTGGGAGAATTCCTGTGAGCCTGCACAAGACCAAAGGCAGTGTTTGTGATGTACCAGATGTGAATGTCCTATAGAGTAAGCTTGTTTGAGTCATAGAATGTTAGGAGATTGAAAGGGTCCTCCACATAAGGAGTCCAATGCCCCTGCCAAAGCAGGATCACCTAGGGCAGGTCACACAGATACACCCTTAGATGAGTCTTGAAAGTATCCAGGGAAGGAGGTGCCACAACCTCTCTGGGCATCCTGTTTCAGAGCTCTGTCACCCTTACAGTACAGAAGTTTTACCTCATTTTGAGGTGGAACTTCTTGTGTTGATCACTCCTCTTCCCATCACAGGGCACTACTGAAAAGAGCCTGGCTCCTTCTTGATGACCGTCCTTCAGATATTTGTGAATGTTAATGAGATCCCCTCTCAGTCTTATCTTCTCCAGGCTAACCAGCCCCAGTCTTTCCTCATCAGACATGTTGCAGTCCCTTCATCACTCTCCTGGTCTCTGTTGGACTCTGTCCAGTAGTTCCCTGACTCTCTTGAACTGGAGAGCCTGGACACAATACTCTGGATGTGGTCTCAGTAGGGCAGAGTAGAAGGGGAGAAGAACCTCCCTTAACAAGCTGAACACACTGTCCTTAATGCATGCCAGTGCACCTCTGTTAATGCATCCCTCAAAATTCTGGGCCCTGATAGCTTTGGCTACCTGGAAATCTACAAGCTCAGAATTCTGTCTGAAGGGTTTCAGTTGGTGAACTGATTTCAGGTTCTTACCTAATTTTATTCATCCACTTCTCATATGCACAGCTTCTCAAGACCAGGCTGCACATAATTGTAAAGCTAAGCATGACCATAGTTCCTGTTCCAACTCACATATTTAAATGCACAAGTCTTTGGTTTGTAACAAATATTGCTACAGCAAACAAATCCAAATCTTCATTAGTAGGGCCTCATAGTATTAGAGGCATTGGCATTCAAATAACACAGCTGGGTAGCTTATATAGTCTGTCCTGGTAGGGCATAAATCCTGCTGGTTTAGCCCTTACTCCCCTCCTCCTGTTGCAGGTCCTGGAAGTTGAGTCAGATGAACAAAGCCTTGAGGGCTAGGGGCTTAGCACCACGTGTCAGGGGTTTTGTGCTGCCCTTCAGCCTGCCTCTGTGGTCAAAGGAGGCACGAAGCATTGAATTCATTGGCCAGAGCAATGGTGCTAGTTCTTATTGGCCAGTTTGATTTTCAAACTGAAGTATTTAAAGGGGGGTGATTTAGAAACTGCCTTTCTACAGTGAGCCTATCTTCCTTTCCTTATTTGTGGCTTGTTAACCAGGAATGAAGGAGGCCAGGTGTATACAGCTAGCACTAGCAGCTCAGCAGCATCTCTTCCTTCTTCCTGGACTAGTTTGTATTTTACCCTGGGATCGTTATTGCAAGTTTGAAAGCATCTTTGGTACAGGAGACTTACTCAGGGACCAAAAGCATCATGAACACATCTGCTGGAGTGAATGCCAAGACTGCATAAACATAGTTAGATTTTTTTTCCTGTTCCAAGTTCTGATTGTTTAAACTGTTTAATTCTGTGCAATTGCTTCCTGATGACCAAAAATCCAAAGAATCTTGGGAATTTCCCTGAATTTTGGATATTAATCTGCTATGAAATATGAATATTATTTTTGTATTATTAATTTCCAGTACACAGTCACAGAGGGCTTTTCCAGCTGAAATAATTCTAAGATCATCAAGCCCAACAGTCAACCTAATGCCACCATGGCCATGAAATCATGTCCCAAAGTCCAGATACTACTTGAACACTTCCCCGGTGGTGACTCCACCACCTCCTTGGACAGCCTGTTCCAATGTCTGACCACTCTTCACTTGTGTGTTCTTATAGTGCATGCTTGAATGATTGCATTGATAATGTCTGAAAGGAAATGTGCAGCTGGATTTGGAAGCCAGTGCATTACTGTGCCAGTTTATTCCTCAAGAGAACTTGGGTATTGGTAACTCACCTTGACCTGAGTTTCCAGAGAAATGCATGGTAGAGTTCTTTGGGCTGTTTGTCTTTACAGACAGCATTGATTTGAAGGCCTTCTTAATGCAAGAAACTGCACTAGATGCTTCTGTGACAGCTGGAGAGGAGCCATGCTTCTGGTGTTCCAACAGTGGGTTTTGTTGGGGTTTAATACTTCTCCCTACAGCCTCTGTGTTTTGGTCCAGCTGTTGCACTTTTCATACAGTATCTGGACCAAAGCCTCTTGAAACTGATGGAAAGACTCCCAATGATTTAAGTAGGCTTTGGATAACCCCACTTTTCAGGAGAGCACCTCCTTGTATTGGTTGTCATTCTCTTCTCTCATTCCTGGCTGCACAAACAACAAGGTCATCTGAAGTCTGTATTTTATTGGAGGATGTGCTTAGCACATGGAACTCTATTCAGCCAGGTCACTGACTCCCTTTTGCATGCTGAAACACATGAGAGAAGTAGGACACTCTTGAACGTGACTGAAAAGGTGATGTGCGTAGGATCCTATGGCTGATGTCAGATTTCTCTGGGTTTAAAAGTCAGCCAGACTTTGCAAGGGAAACTTCTATGCACTCCATCATGAATGGAGGAGCAGTGTGCATTAGCTTTGTTAATTTACTGATGCTCCAAGGGATTCTCTCTGCAGAGCAAGTGACATTGAGTCATGTTGAACTGCTAGAAAGAAATCTTTCATAGATCTGTAAGATGTTGAGATTAAAAGGATGAATTTCTATTGAACTATATTCAGAATTTCTGCTGGTGACTTTGGGTTAGAATTTCACCTTGAAAACAGACACATCTCTTCAATCCCTGTATACTTTCAGTCACAGCACTAACTTTTGATAGGCCAAGGATGGCCCTGCTGGGTGTTATCATATAGATACAGCCTACTCAAACCAGTGAATCACCAGAGAACAGCTATCCAGTCAGGGCATGTCTCAGGATTTAGATCCTTAGAATCAGATGTATCTGTTTTCCTTCCTGCATTATGGAAGTAGTTTTGGAGCCTGCTTTTCATCAGGCATGTGAAAAGGAGATATTCTACTTCAGAAAATTAAGTACAGACCTGCTGTCTTGTGACAGAAGTTTATGATGGTATGAACTGCAGAGATAGGAAGCTTTAGCAATTTAAGCCTACACCATGGGAGCATTGCTGAACTCCAGTCTACAACCTCAAGATCAGGATTCCTGAGTCCTTGATTCTCTTTGTCAGTAAGCAACCAACTAAAGTAAAAGTGCATGGGATTTCTTTTTATAGTGTGTAGAATTATTCTCTTTAAAAAAAGAAATACCTCAGAGTAGTTAAAATGAATAATAACATGCTTTTCTACCAATTTTGTTTTTAAAGCAGCTTGCTGTAGAACTCTATATAGAGATCATATCTGAGCACAAAGCTCTTTGCTACTTGCAGCCATCCATGACCATTTCACTGGAGCAGAAGACATAATAAATATCACAGTATCATCAGGGTTGGAAGAGACCTCACAGATCGTCGAGTCCAACCCTTTACCACAGTGCTTAAGGCTAGACCATGGCACCAAGTGCCACGTCCAACCTTGCCTTGAACAGCTCCAGGGATGGCGACTCCAGTATCACTCAATTCTTGTGGATTTAAAAAACAGCTAAAGAACAACCTTCTGCACTTGGAAAAAGCTGAGATGAAAGCCATCATTAACTGGTTTCTGGGGGCTAAGGCCCATATCTGGTTTCCTAGCAGCCATTAGGTTTAGAATCCTATGCTAATAGTAGTCTAAATTCTAATTCTAAGTTCAGAATGGATGCTGAATGTTGGTCCTATAGAAATATCTCATCACAACTTGAGGCAGAGAGATGAAAACAGAAGTTTGGGAGGGGAAATGGAATCATAGAATCAACCAGGTTGGAAGAGACCTCCAAGATTATCCAGTCCAACCTAGCACCCAGCCCTATGCACTCAACTAGACTATGGCACTAAGTGCCTCATCCAGTCTTTTCTTGAACACCTCCAGGAATGGTGACTCCACCACCTCCCTGGGCAGCCCATTCCAATGGCAAGTGGGGAGAAGAGCTCATCAACAGCCATGTTGATTTTTACAATGAGGAGAGAGAAGCTTTTTGAAATCCTGGGTAGTTTAATCAGAAGCTGCTGTGTAATAAATGTAGGTGTACAGTTTCCAAGGAGAATCATTACAGATGGCTGGAGTCAGATGCTAAAGGCTCTTGCCCTAGCTGCTGGAGGGGCTTTTTTCCTCAATGGAAAACAGCAACAGAAAAAGTGACACCCTTACCCCAAACCAGGAACAGGTGTTTATAGCTTTTTCTACTACAAAGTTATTTCTATGGCCACCTCTTGAGATGTCCCTGAGTTCTGAAGGCCTGTTCAAAAGCCCTATACAATATCAAACTGATCATAGTTTTCCACAGGCAATAGATTTTGGTAATTTTATAACCCTTTTGGCAAATGCAGCCTTGTCTGAGCAGCACAAATACTGCCTGAGTTAGGAGTTACACAGAGGACACTTATTTAAAGGAAGCCACAAGTACTTGGTGTGTGTGAGGTCCCAGAAGAGTATGTGGTTGTGGCCACAAATGTTATCTTTTAAAAGACTATTTTTCCCAGTCAAAACTAATTTGGAGTGAAGTAAACTGAGTGATTTGCAGCAGTGTAGATAAATCCCACAGAACTCCTCACTTCGGGGTGAGAAGCTACTGATGCTTATCAGAAAATAGTTGCTTTGATTTCCAGCTGGTATCGTTCCTGTGGAAAACAATTATTGTTGTTGGCTTTCCAGTTTCTTGCTGTGGGGTAGACCCTGATACAGTCTAGGAATTTGTTTGTGGGATTATCTGCCAAGTAATTAAAGTTGCAGAAAGGAGGATGGTGAGGGTTAATCATTTAGAGAAATTACATATCTCTATTTAGGGACAAGGTAATGTCTAACAGGTGTTGAGAAACCTAATTGGAAAAGATAGGGTGAAGAAACAACTTAGGTGCTGTACAGAGAGGTAGCTACTACTACTTCATGAAGGGAAGTAAAGGTACACAGGAAAAAAAAATCCTGACAGTAAAGATTTCTTTGAGGAAAAGACTTGAAGGGACCATTTTGGAAATCCCATCCATGGCAATGCAGAAAGCTAAGCTCAGGAGTTAACACCAAGAGCTCTGTGACTTGAGCTAGATAGTATGGTCCTGCTTTGGCAGAGGAGTTGGACTCGATGATCTCTTTGGGTCCCTTCCAACCCCTAACATCCTGTGATCCTGTAGTGATTACTTAAGAGAGGGCAAATTGCTTGTTTGAACATGAGTAAGGTCTTATATTTCCTCAAACGTTCTAAGGCAGTCAGATGTGCTGCTGAAGAGGATCTGAAGTAACCTGGTTAACTGCACTGAAAGCAACTTCTTTGTGTTCAGTCTGTTAGTGCCTTACTAGTGGGTGCAGTCAAATAGGAGGAAACAAAGTGCAGTCAGAGACGGTGACTTCAGATTACAGCAAAACCTGCAGGTCTTTCACTCTCTTAGTGAAATGTCTCTAGCACAGAGATCAAATAACTTGAAATACCACTGGCACACTGAGATAAAATTCATCCATTTGACTGCATGTACCATGCCATCTTCAACAGGGCTTTGATTCTTCACAGTACCTGCAGTTCTGACCTCCCAGCCTGGACTTTGTCTAACACATGCCCATCTCCATGTATCCTTTGCTGCAAAAAGTCTCAACCATTCAAAGTGTGGGAATGTCTAGGGTAGAGGGAGTTTGATAACTCCTCTTAAGAAATATCTTCCTCATCTCTGGGACGCTGATTCTAGTCCAAAGATTCAGATAAGTAACACAATATCTTTAGAGATTTGCAGCTGGTGCCACAGCAGCAGCATGTCAGAGGTGGGCCACAATCACTTGTCTTACCCATTTGAATCTGTACACATTTATACAGGTATGACTAGAAATAATGAGAAGCAATTGCTTTACAAAATGGTCTATCCTTGGAGAGGGAGAGGAGTCTGCTTCAAGGGCATCTCATAAGGAAAGCTTGTTTCCTTGGAACACTTCTGGTAGGCCCTGTTTGATGCTGGGGAATTTTGTTATTGCCCAATTTTTCATGCCATTGCAAGGATTAATTCTGTGGAGGCAGATGTCTGGGTAGTGCACTGATG
Organism: Pogoniulus pusillus; assembly: GCF_015220805.1. NCBI lineage: Eukaryota > Metazoa > Chordata > Aves > Piciformes > Lybiidae > Pogoniulus > Pogoniulus pusillus. The sequence continues at coordinate 3,966,311 of NC_087298.1, read as the reverse complement.
AGAATACCAGCTGCTGGAGAAAGAATTTAATAAAGGTGGGGGCAAATGTAGTCTGTCAGATAACAGATGTCTTCATCACAGTTCTTAGCATGTGGTGACTGCAGCAGGAGGACGAGGTCTGGTCTCTTTGGAGGGGAAAATATAATGAGAATACCTATTCTGTTCTTGAGAGATTCTGATTTGAGTGGCTTAAGTCTCTCAGAGGGTTGCTATCTCTCAGGATCTACTTATTGCACATCAAGTTCCTGGAAGTTGTGTTGAGGAACCTTAAGGAACAGGAAAAAGAAATGGGAATCCTGTTCTCTTAGGTTGCTGGAACTATGTAGTGATGTGGATGAAGCTCATCTCAGAAGAAGAATCCACAAGCAAAAGAAATCTCTCAGCAGTATGGATGGACTGGTGGTTAAATGAGATCATATTGAAAGCAGGCTCTTCGTGTGATATAAGGACATATACAACCTAGCATAAAAGCAGGGTTCAGAGATGTTATCTGGACTTCAGAGGGTTTGGCTGGCAAACTGTGAAAGAATTAAGAACAAGCTGCTTTTTGCCTCTCTATTTTTATCTCTGTTTGCAGAAGTGAATTTTCCATGAGCTGTTTTTCAAGAACCTTTTTATTAAACCACAGTTTCTGTGGCGTTGAAGTGTTTGTGCTCAGTCAGCAGCTTGGTGCTTTCGCTGTGGTTAATATGAGTACATTTGAAAACTGCACAGAACATCTATTTGATATGACATTTCCATCCTTTATTTCTGAGTTTTGTTCCCCTTTAGTCAAACAGATGTTCTAAGTGTAGAGAAAAACTTTAAATGCTTGTCCCAACCTGGAATGAAAACAACGTAGGGCTTTAAGCTGCAGAATAAAAATGTTTGTTCTCAGTTAACTGAAATACTTGTGCAAAGATTCATTTAGGCTTTGGGTGAACTGGGTCACCTATCCCTACTTGTAGTGTTGTAGTGTGAACCATAGCCAAAAAGATGGGCAAGCACGTTGTAGTTTCTGCTTTCCTCATGCTAAAGGTGTCTCAAAACACAGAGACTGCTTCATTCATGTACTGGTGCTCAGATAATTCTTAAAGCTCCATCTTGAGTGCCACCTGTTAAAGCTGACAGATAATTTTCATGTTCAGAGTACAGTCACTTGTTGCCACTGGTTCCATTCTCTCAAATAAATGTACTCAGTGCCATGGTCTAGTTGATTGGTTAGGGCTGGGTGATAGGTTGGACTGGATGATCTTGGAGGTCTCTTCCAACCTGGTTGATTCTATGATACAGGACTGGGGCAAGATGGGTTTTTCAGATGCATTAGCTAATTTAGGATCCAGATGAAGCTTCTGACATGTAGGCTTTATTACTTCTGGTGATGATTTACAGAAATCCTTTTCTAGATATGACAGGAAAAAAACAACAGCTCTTTTCTTGTCTCAGCAGCTTGCTTTGTGGAGAGGATTTGGCACTATGTCTCCTTTTAAAACATGGTGTGTAAACTGGACACCAAGTTCTGGTACCTCGAAGCTCACTCTGCAGTGCAAATAAGCCAGGGGAAGCCACTGCACTCTTACTGTCCATAGTTCCAGCAGAACATGAGCCAGCATATGCCCAGGTAGCCTGGAAGACTAACAGCAACCTGGTCTGTATCAACAACAAAGTGGTCAGCAGGAGTAGAGCAGGGGTTACCTCATGTACTCAACACTGATGAGGCTGCACCTCAAATACTGGGTTCAGAACTGGGCCCCTCACTACACTGAAGTGCTGGAGCATGTCCAGAGAAGGTCAGTGAAGCTGATGAATAAGTCTAGTGAGGAGCAGTGTGGGGACGGGGGTAGTTTAATCTGGAGAAAAGGGGGGTGAGGAGAGACCTCACTGTTCTCTACAACCCCTGAAAGCAGTCTGGAGTGGTGTGGGGGTTGCTCTCTACACCAAAGTAACAAATGCTAGGACAAGAGGAAATGGCCTTAAGTTGCAGCAGAGGAGGAACAATGAAGAATAGTTTCTTCCTCAGAAGGGTTGTCAGGCCCTGACCGTGCTGCCCAGGGCAGCGGTGGAGTCCCCATGCCTGATTTCAAAGCCCTGTAGATGAGGTGCTGAAGGGTGCCATGGTCTAGCCTTGAGCTCTGTGGTAAAGGGTTGGACTCGATGATCTGTGAGGTCTCTTCCAACCCTGATGATACTATGATATATACTACTATGATAGGGTTTAGTGGTGCCCTGGCGGTGATGGGTTAACGCTTGGACTCCATCTTAAAGGTCTCCAACTGACACGGGTCTCTGCTTCTGTGTCCCAGCTGCTATCTCCGGGCCGTGGCTCCACGCTTCAGCACCACGGGGCGGGACAGCTCCTGGCGCAGCGCTGCTCCGTGCCCGGCCTGCTCCGCCCGCGGCTCCCCGCAGCCCCGGGGCCTTTGCGGAGCCTTCCCCACGGGCGGAGCTCAGCTCTCGCTGCTCGTGGCAGGATTTGGGGGTGCCGCAGTCACAGGCTCAACATGAACCTCTTGTCTGGCCGGAGAAACCTCGTTCTTGTTTCTCCTGATGTCAGCAGTAGCGCGTTAGGAGCAGATGTGAGAATTCAGAGTCAGAATCACAGAATGCAGCGGGTTGGGAGGGACCCTCCAAGGTCATCTCGTGGGTTGATTTAAATTAGTCTTGTGCCACTTAGGAGAAAGGGAGATAGGTGGGAGACTGTGTATTCTTCAGGGTGTAAAAGCTTGGTTTTGAAAGGGTTAACCTGTGGGGACATTTCACAGGCTCACAGGATATTAGAGGTTGGAAGGGACCCAAGGAGATCATCAAGTCCAACCCCCCTGCCAGAGCAGGACAATCCTATCTAACACAGATCACAGAGGAGCACATCCAGACAGGCCTTGAAAGGCTTTAGAGAAGGAAACTCCACAACCTCTCTGGGAAGCCTGTGCCAGTGCTCTGGGACCCTTATGGTAAAGAAGTTCCCCCTTGTGTTGAGGCAGAACCTCTTGCTGCAACTTACACCCAGTGCGCCTTGTCCTATCCCAGGGAGCAGTGAGCAGAGCCTGTCCCCCTCGCTCCTGGCAGCCCTCAGATACTTATATACATGTATCAAATCCCCTCTAAGTCTTCTTTTCTCTAGACTAAAAAGCCTGAGGTCCCTCAGCCTCTCCTCATAAGCCATGCCCTCTGGTCCACTAATCACCCTGGTAGCCCTCTGCTGGACCCTCTCCAGCAGATCCCTGTCGCTCTTCAGCTGGGGAGCCCAAAACTGAACACAGTGTTCAAGATGAGGTCTCACCAGGGCAGAGTAGAGAGAGAAAAGAACCTCCCTTGATCTGTTGGACACATTAATACACCCCAGGATCCCCTTGGCCTTCTTGGCCACAAGGGCACATTGCTATGCTATAGTTAACTTGCTAGCCACCAGGACCTCCAGGTCCCTCTCCACAGGGCTGCTTTCCAGCAGATCACCTCCCAGCCTGTACTGGTGGAGTTTATTATTCCTCCCCAATTAGTGTAGTACAGTTAGTTAATACATGCATGGGCTGGCATTCAGGGCTTATGCTCTGCTGGATCACACTGACTGTTTCAAAGAACTCTGTGTAGACAGCTGTGGAGTAATTTGAGGCAGTTCCTAAGTCAGTGTGCACTGGCTAATTTCTGAATGGACCCATGAGAAATTGAAACTTTTTTTTTAATACCAGCCCTGTAGCAAACCCTTCATTGTAGCTCTGAATATTCTTTGTATCCATGAGTCCAGCCCTTTTTTTGAAGCTCTTGCTGTGAATGGCAAATATAAAGGGTCTTTGTAGGAAAAAAAGGACTGGGATATGTAAAACTCTTTGGGTTGGAGGTGGAAGGACTTCAGCTTGCTCCTATGATAAATCCTTGCAGCATTTTGTGGTAGAATTCTTCAGCTCAGTGGCCTTGAGTGATGACCACCTGTGTTGAAACATAGACACTTCTGAGGGTTGAGCCTTCCATCAAGCAAAGAGCATCTGAGCACTGAGCTAGAGTTTGTCATAATTCTCTTGCTAATTAAGCTAATTATGCATTACATCTTTTTTTCCCTGTGCCTCCTAATTTATTAAAAGTCTGGTACTACAAACAAAACTGTATTGTTCCACTCTGCAGTTCCCCAGGCCCAGCTGGAGAGGCAGTTTGATGTTCAGTGTTCTCATCTCAGTGAAAATTTCCAGTCCTTCTCCATGTCTCACCCTTCCAATGCATCTGCTTCCTGCAGCACTGCTGTCCCAGCTTTCATGTGGTTGCTTCATGTGTGGCCTCTCTTGCATAACTACTTAGCCAAAAGCTTTTAATTCATTTTTAGGTATCATCCATGTCCTTATTTTGTAGAGAAATGGTGGGCTTCAGCTGGTTTTTCATTACATCAACCATTTTCTTTTTGTAGTCTTTAGCAGGAAATGGGAAATGTTTGCTGTGAAAATGAATCTTGACTTCAGGTCTTCATTTTTCTCTTGCATTCCAGGACACTCTGTTCCAAAATTCTGAGTTTTTGGTTCTCTTTTGTTAATATTAATCCTCGCCACATATGAGTTTCTTCTTATAACTACAAGAAAACTTGGTAATAGGCTTATTTCCTGTTTGCTGGGGAAAGAAACTAAACATGGCTACTGGTTTCAGCTGGCAACTTGTTGAAGGTAGATGCCACAGAATCATAGAATCAACCAGGTTGGAAGAGACCTCCAAGATCATCCAGTCTGACCAATCACCCAGTCCTGTCCAAACAACCAGACCATGGCACTAAGTGCCCCAGCCAGGCTTTTCTTGAACACCTCCAGGGATGGCAACTCCACCACCTCCCTGGGCAGCCCACTCCAATGCCAATCACTCTCCCTGACAACAACTTCCTCCTAACATCCAGCTTAGACCTCCCCTGGCACAACTTGAGACTGTGTCCCCTTGTTCTGTTGCTGGGTGCCTGGCAGAAGACACCAACCCCACCTGGCTACAGCCTCCCTTCAGGCAGTTGTAGACAGCAATGAGCTCTTCCCTGAGCCTCCTCTTCTGCAGGCTGCACACCCCCAGCTCCCTCAGCCTCTCCTCACAGGGCTGTGCTCCAGGCCTCTCATCAGCTTTGTCACCCTTTGTTGGACATGATCCAGTATCTCAACATCTTTCTTGAATGGAGGAGCCTATAACTGGACACAGTACTCAGGTGGGGCCTGATTCTTCTTGGAGAAGAATAACCTCCCTTGTCCTGCTGGCCACACTGTTCCTGATGCAGGCCAGGATGCCATTGGCTCTCTTGGCCACCTGAGCACACTGCTGGCTCATCTTCAGCTACTATCTACCAACACCCTCAGGTTCCTCTGTGTCTGGCTGACTGTTCCTTGTTACTGCAGCACCTGCAAACCTCTAGACTTCTAATAATTTTGTAGATAAGCTAATAAAATACATCTCTAGACTAGTATAGGAACAGCCAATATCTGTGTAGTTACTTCTCTTTGAGAAGTATTTCCTGAGCCTTACCATTGGCTTTGTCTTCTAAGGGTATAGAAGCTGTACAGAAGAAGACAAACCACTACCCCTTGCTCTGCTTACCTTTCTGTTGGTAATTGGTGTGTCCTGTCAAAGGCTTGAGTCCTGAATACACCATAACTGGTCAGACAGGAGGGTTATGGGCTCTCATTCAAGCACAGACAGAATGTAGGCAGTTGACCACTGAACAACAAGGCTGAGGGGCTTGGGAAGTGAACAGAAGAGCAGGCAGAGCAAAGGCAGCTGTAGAATTTTGAGGGTGAAGAGGCATTGAAGGGAGATGTCAGCACCAGCCAGTGGCGGTATTGCAGACTGCAGTTTTTACAAAGAAAATGTCATTTTGGATATGGTTTTATGCCTCAATCCCAATCAATGGGATTTTTACTTTTTTCCCTTAGACCTCTGAATGCAAATTTCTGGCTTGCCATTCCTCTAGAGTAGTGCTTGTATGCATGACAATGGAGAATCCAGCCTGACTTCTTTGTCTGCTTTGACATGAGTCTCACCAGGAACCATCTTTCTCACCCATTCTAGTCGTGACACATTCCTGTGTTTCATGGCTACAGTTCTTGGCTCTCTAGGTGTGTCCCAAGCCAAAGAATGGCTCTGGTACAAACACACGCTGCAGCCAGAGAAGGGAAGCTTTAATTAATATGCCTGAAGGAAAAATTCTTTGCTCCTGGAGGCTGGCAAGTAGGAAAGGAAATGAAATTTAGCTCGGGTTCTGTGTGGTTTCTTGTTTTTCATGCAGTAAGATACATTCAGGCCAGTGCGTGGTGTGCTGGCACTGGGGCTTTGCTGCCAGGTGAGAAGACCTTGGCAGATCAGGAACCTTCTGTGTTGCATTTGGCCACAGTAGCAGAAAATATAGTGTGCTCCAGGCAGAAAAAGGCTGACCAACAACTTTTGGTGTAAGCTGACTGAAGTCACTGGCATTAGGCACAGGATGAACTTGAAGCAAATTTAGAATATGTGAATTATTTGAGCTAGAACTTTCTGAACACTGAGTAAATGTCAATGTGTCAGCCCCATTCCCTCCTATGTTAGGCAAGTTTTATTTACTGGCTTCATTTCACTGACTGGAAAATTGAAATTTCAAGGGTTTCAACCTCAGTAATCTTGATATAAACTGGAACTAATTTGGGTTTTGTGGTGTTACTTCTCATTGGTGCTGATGTAGGTGAAATTTGAAAGCAGCTTTTGCTTTTTTTCCAGAGAGAACTGGGACAGCTTAGAGAAACAGATGAATCTCCACCAAACAATGGTCTGGTACCTGTTGATACTGGCAAACGTGCTCAAATTTCATTCAAAATGCAGAGTCTTATTCATTGTTGCTGTGCTTATCCTGCTGATTGAACCTCTGCCTGGGTGATTACTGTTTGCTGGCTTCAAAAGTTAGCAGGTCTATCAAAGCACCTGTCAGCAAATAGAAAGCTAGGCTCTAAGGAAAGTGTCTTGAATCTAAATCCAAAGCCTGATGGAATTTGCATTAGATTCTTTTTTTTTTTTTCAGCTGCATCAGCTGGGACTATATTGTGACTGCTTGACACTTACCATCCACTAATGCTGAATGGAATACTAATTGAGAGAGGTTTTAATAGAGATGTCAACCATTCAGAGAACAGCATTTGACAAATGCTGGCAAGTAGTTTTACTGTTATTTTATATGAAGCTCTGCATGTAGATAAATCCCAAGGTGCTTTACATTAATCTTTTTGGAGGAGGAATAAAGAATTGTGGAGTGTTCCTGCTTTTAATCATTTGAACCCCAATGACATTCTATCTGTCATGATAAAAGTCCACTTATGAGGTCTGCCAGGAGAAAGAAAAGCTCATCTTCGATGTGCAGGGTGTTGTGGAGCAGCCTCTTATTCCGTACTGCAGCCAGTTAGTTTCTGTTGAGTTCTTTTGTCTCTGTCATTGATTAATATATTCAATTTCTGCTTAGCATTAACAGTGGGTAAGGGGATGTGTGAATTTGTTTCAGAGGGCATTACATGAAACAACACCTAAGGTACAACACAGCCTCTCCTGCTTAAAAGCACAATACATAAACCACTAACATCAATTTAACCAGCAGCGCATCGGAAAGGGCTGGAAAAATAAAGCAGGCAACAGAACATCATCCACCACCCCCTGCAATTCAAATGTCACTTCTAATGAGAAACATACCTAGAGCCTTGTAAGATTACACCATTCAAGGCCAATAAATTAACAAGTTTTTCTATGTATAGCTGTGACTTGACCTGTAAAAATTCCAGTTAACCCAGAGGGAGTAGTGGGCTCGGCTGAATAAGGTGTTGCTGAGTGGTTTTCACTGAATGCAGGTCCAGGGCCCTGGAGATATTTAGAGGCTTAACTCGTTGTTTTGAATGGTCAAAAGGTGTTTAAGAACTTTCAGTTGTGGTGGTTGTTGCTTTGGAGGAAAGCTTAGCAGTGAACGCTGATGAAGACCTTAGTGAAGAAAGCAACAAGGGAATAGGTGAGAGCAGAGGGGAAACTCTCCAGTAGTTTTTTACCTGCTCTGACCCATCCAGTGGTTCTTGCTGGTACTTTATGTGCTTTCTACCATGCAGTTATATCAGAAGTCTTCAGCAGTAGTAGATTCCTACTTCCTACAGAGACAAGTAGAGAGAAGTAAATATTACTATGTGAAGCCACTTGTTTGAAGGAAAACTCAGATTGTGAAAATTAACATTTTATTAGTATCAGGAGGAAGCTGATTTGTTTCTATGCCTCTCCTGGGGGAAAAAAAGAAAGGGTTAATGCAGTAATACACATGGGTTTTATATCACTGACTGTGAAATGTAGGCAAAGCTTCATTTTGTAAGGTGCTGTTTATGCAACACACTCTTAAAACATCAAATCATGCCAGTTCCCTGGAGGTAATTACTATAAACATCAGCAACTCCCCTGTGTGGTGAACTTTCCTTTCCTGTAGTGATAATCAAAAGCTTTTCCAGCAGAGAACTGCTAGCTCAACATTATCTGTGCCTTGCTAGTTGAATATGTGTAACACTTAAATACTTAATTTGTCTCAGGTTTAGGATAAATTGATTTTTTTTTCCTTGGGGGCATCAAAGAAGTTTGGAAGATGAGTTTCTGGAACTTCTATTTTGTATTGAAATTAGTGTTGCAGTGCTTTAGAATTAAAGGATTTCTTTTCTGGTGGAGGTAGTTACAGCCATTGTGGGTTTGTATTTGATGTTTGGACAATCCCTAGGTGTGTTAAATCAGTACCACATTAGCTTAACTGACTTGATGTTGCATGATTAGATGAGATGTTGTGATCTCAGTCCAAGCATGATCTAGTACAATTGGAGGGCTGATATCATAAACTGCTTAGAAAGTCTGGCTTCATTAACTTATAGAACCTCACTCAGCTTTGAAGTGGAAACTACACTGAGGGTATAACTACACTGAGGGTATAGATAAGATCCCTGACAATGATCTGCTGAAGATGGGAAATCTGCTGGCCTCAAACACGACAGAAAACAAAGTGGGAGAAATCTGTGGTTAAATAAATAAGGGGGAAATTAAAATGCCAGATGAGACGTTATAGAGCTGTATCCTCTTGGCAGGGACAGCAGATTGAGCAAATCTTCTGCCATTAGCATTTGATCCTATAAATATTTAACTGGCAGCCCCCGTGGGAGGAAGGCAGAACTGCTTTCTGCAATGGCATTGTGCTCCAAAGATGCTGTGTAAGTTTTGTGTTAATGCTGCACTGCAGTTTGATCTTTTTGTGCCTCACTGATTTAAAATGACTTGCTGTAAGAAAAATGAATTCATCCCTTCTCTCCCCAAAGGTCAAGTTTTCAGAGCAACATTAAAAACAGAAATTAAGAATCCAAACTAAATAGCAGTGTTTGCAAGATGTGTGTTTCAGTAGTAATTCCAGTGTCATAGAATTCTACCAGCTTGTCAGCCACAGAAGTGTATGAAATGAGGATCAGAGATGAGTTGTAATAAGCACAGAATCTTCTTTCCCTGCTCATCTGTTCAGGTGGAGAGAGCCAAAGATATTTGTGTAACTTCTGATTGAGGAAAAAATTGTTGCTTTCAGAACAGTGTTTTGAGACTTCATTTTATGCTACAGTTTGGAATATAGCCCCCCACATTGTGAAAGACCAAACTTAGGAGGTGCTGATGAGAACAAGTCTTTGGGGTTACCTGCCAATGGCACTCTGGGCTGCATCAAAAGAAGCCTGACCAGTTGATGTGGATCAAGGGAGGTGATTCTGCCATTCCAGTCTGCTCTGGTGCCACCTCACCTGGAGTGCTGCATCCAGGTATTGGGCCCCCAATACAAGGACAGGGATCTATTGGAGTGGGTCTAGAGGAGACCATGAGGATAATCAGAGGGCTGGAGCACCTCTTCTACAAAGATTGGCTGAGAGAATTAGGGTGGTTCAGCCTAGAGAAGAGGAGGCTGTGGGGAGACAGAGCTGCATTTCAGTATCTGAAGAGGACCTACAGGAAGACTGGAGAGAGAGTGCTTAGAGAGAGTGCTTAGAAGGGCCTGTGGAGATAGGATGAGGGGCAATGGTTTGAAACTGAAGCAGGGTAGATTTATCTTGGACGTTAGGAGGAAGCTCTTCATAATGAGGGTGGTGGAATACTGGAAGAGGTTGCCCAGGGATGTGGCAGGGAGGCCCCATTCCTGGAGACATTCAACATCAGACTTGATGTGGCCCTGGGCAGCCTGATCTCATTGGAGATATTCCTGCTGACTACAGGGAGGTTGGACAAGATGATTTTCCAACCTAATGCAATCTGTGAATTTGTGGCTGGAATGCTGTGATTTAATAATCAGTGCATTCTGACCCCTGGACTCAAAGTCCACCCTCAACAATGCTTTTAGTTGAGAATATTTTTGTTTTCTTCTGTTTTTTTCTTTTTTTCCCTTTCACTCTACAAGTTCAGAGGTTCCAATAAAAAGTTTGCTGAAGTACATTACTTGGTAAGTTAATTGGTTTTTTGTTTGTTCAAATCCAGTTCTTTGGCAGCTACTGTTGCTTTATTATTTTCTCTCTAGAAACAGAGGGGATCAAGTTGTGCTGAAATAGCATCACAATAAAGTGAAACTTGTCTTTGACAACTCTCTCTTCACACGGTCAAAAGGCCTTTTCCTTCTTTCCTTATGGCCAAATTTGGCCTGGAAGAACACAATTACTTTTTGTTTTGCTGACTTGAGAGTTTTCTTGGATGTCATGTTTGACCTTGTTTACTCAGAAAGAGGAAGAAATCCCCAGTAAGTCTCCTTCACTCATTTCTGATGGACAATAGCTTCTGTGTGTCAGGAATTCCAGCTGAGGAGGATGGGCTGCGTCACTGACCTTCATACACTGCTGCAATTCTGGGAATTGCTGCCCATACACTGTTGAAGCAACAGGGCTTCTCTTATTCCATTGTTTGAATTTGGGAATGGAAGACTTAAAGGCTTTTATGCCTTCTGCAGAAAAAGTTTCCAACCAATTTAATTTTCTCAGTGACTTGGGATATAATATCAGGAGCAAATGTAAATGTGAACTGCTTTTAGAAGAATAGAGGGAAGTGGGGAATGAAGTTGTGTGGCTGAGCAGCTGAAGGGCTCTGCTGTGGAAGAGGCTAGGAATTTATTCACGGTCAACATTTATTCATGGGCAGAAATATGTATCTTCAGAAATGAAGGAGATAGAGAAGTAAATGGAGCTATTAAATTGAGAAAGGCACTGGCATGAGCAAAGCTATCTTCAAGGACTTGAAGTACAGAGTCCCTAAGGAATGGGGGAAAGCTGATGTAGAGGTCAAGAAGTGTAATGTGAAAAGAACAAACGTGCAAAAGCTTCAGCCAAGGTTGAAAGATAGGAGGGAGGAAAAAAAAGGCAAAACATAAGATCAGAAAGTCTCATAACTGTGCAATGAAGACTTAAGTACATGACCTGCAAATGTGAAGTTAATTAACTTAACACTGAGACTCAAACTCTTGAATTCTTATTACTAGGACAAAGTCCCAAGTGTTTTGTAGCTGAAGAGGAAGAGTCCCAAAGAGTGTCAGTAGAGCATGCTTGTTAAAATACTTATTGCCACTCAAGTTGGGGAAATCTCCTCAGCACTGATTTGTAGCATGGCTGTGGCTTGCCAGTGCAGCTGCTGATCTGTGAGTGCACTAACAATGGAGCTTTAAAAGTATCTTCGTTACAGACCCTCTGCAGGAGAGCTGGAGAGGAACTCTATACAAAGTCCTGTAGTGATAGGTAATGGATTCAGACTGGAAGAAACTCAGTTTAGGTTGGACACTGGGGACAGATTCTTCCCCATAAGGGTGGTGAGGCACTGGAACATGTTGCCCAAAAGGCAGGTTGGATGGAACGTGGAGCAATATGGAGGTGTCCTGGACCATGGTAGGGGTTTGGAACTAGATCATCTTTAAAGTCCCTTCCAACCCATAAACATTCCATGCTTCTGCAAGAGAGCATCCCATTGCATCGCAAGTGTCTGGCCACTTTATGAAGATGGTTTCTACTTCTGTGGACTAAGATACAGAACCAAAAGGAAAGGATGTGCAAAATGGGTACTGATTTTGAGTGTCTTTGGTTTAGATGATTATTTTAAGGTGAGTTTTCAGTTAGGTAATTTCTCCTGAAGATGCTGAGCCAAGTAAATAGCCTGAAATTACTACAGGCAGCAGGAGCTGAAGGGATACAGTTCAGACCTCCTCCACTAGCTCTGCCCTGCCCCCGTGGGGTTCCATGGTGCTGCTTAAAATGTTTCTCAGACTTTTAATGGTCCTCCAGAAATACCAATCTGTCTCCAGCACTGCACTCCCCTGGGGCACTGACTGATGGAAGTGTCATATTTAGCGAGAGGTCTGGTGTTTATTTGTGCTATTCTTCAGCGAGTTTCCTTTCACTCTTTCACTTGTTTTCTTAACTGCTTTCCAACTACTCCACTTAATGAGGAGGATTAATGCTTCTCCGTGTTAGAGCCTTCCCTTCCTTTGGGTTGTGTGCAATTAAAAATAGGCTGGCAAGAGAAAGGGGGTGGTCTTTACTGCTTAGACTATGGCATTAGCTATTCCAAACGCCAGGTACTGTGTGACAAGTAACTGAGTCTCTTTGTTCCCCATCTGTGAATTTGGGGATAATTATTCCCCTTTCCTCCCCTTTCTTTGCCTACCTTGTGTGCTGAGGCTTTGAGATCCTGGGAAGAGGTAGTCACTTCCAGTAGGTGTAAAAGCCCTTGAGAGGGATCTGTCATTTCTGCTGTACTGGCTATTACTTCTGCAAGAAATGTTGAAGGCTTCTGGCTTTGTATTTTCTTTTTTCTTTGTTTTTCTTTGTCTTTCCTTTTTCATTTGTTTTTTTTCCCCATTTTGTTCCTCCTTTGCCTTCATATTTAAGGAAACTCATCAATCTTCCTCATCCCACACACACCTGCTGTGCCTGGCAGCTATCAAACACTTTCAGCCTGCCACAAGCCATTTCTCCATGATGGTTCTCCATCAGTTTGTCAGCTTTTCTTTTCTGTTGTGTTTTCATCATCAGAAAGTTGCCTTTCCCCACTGTCATTGGTGTCTTCCTATTGTGGGGTGACTTCTCTTGTGAAGCTTTGCTTATGGCAGGGATTTGTGAGGTAGCTTCTGTCTATTTTGCACATCAATTTGCAACTTTTCATAGAATCATAGAATCAACCAGGTTGGAAGAGACGTCCAAGATCATCCAGTCCAACCTAGCACCCAGCCCTAGCCAGTCATCTACACCATGGCACTAAATGCCTCATCCAGGCTTTTCTTTCTTGAGGTGTTTACTCCAAGAGAACCATGCTAAGCTGCTAAACCAGGCTTATTTGTGTGTGTGGGGGGGCTTGTCATGACTGGGTTACCAAAGTCTAACTTCTCCATCACAAGGGCAGACAAATAGTCTTCACATTTCTCCTACTCTAAGTCTGCCTTGGCTGGAAGCTGTTCTACTTTTGGATGGCCAAAGGCATCGAATTGAGTAAGCTTTTGTGTATTGGAAATAGAAAAACTGCAGAGCCATTGTACCCAAAAGGTTATGCAGTAGTGTAAGTATTTCACACAGTGTTTGTGGCTGGGGACTCCAGTGCAGTGCCACACGTTTAAAGTAGAGTCTCCAGCAGCATGTTACAGTTCTTAGAAGAGCTGTGGAGGTCCTTTTTCCATCGCAGCCCAGACGTGAGGGGAATGGATTATACAAGACCTCTAATTACCTTTCCGTAAGCTTCAGAAAGACCTGTAACACTGCCCTGTGGCAAAAAGCTTTCTTTCTCTTTCTCTGCTCAATGGGTTATTGTGCTGTTCCCCTCCAGCTGCTTGCCATTCTGCAGAAGTGCTGCCTGGGAGGCGCTGGGTTTGCTTTTGATAACTGACACTTATTGCTTGAGACAGACAAGGGTGTAAATTCTCTCTCCCTTGGGAAAGGTGATGTTGGTGAAAAAAACACAAGCCAAGCTGCTGTCCATCACTGAAAGATGAGCTCATCTTTCCCCTTGGCATCGTGTGAAGCTGCAGGCTGTGGCACAGCAGCCCTGTTCTCTTGCCACCCAAAGTCAGAAGAGAGCAACTGCAGAGATTGCTTTGGCAACCGTCCTCACATCACTTGCAGTAATTTGCTCTGGTTCCTAGAGTGCTCTGGGCTAGTTTCTGAAGCTATGCTCTGTTTCACTCTGGACTCGCAATGCTGAACTAATGGGTTTCATACCCCAGGACAAGCTGGGAGGAAAGGAATGTTCTTCAGTCATGTTCTTCACTAGATTCTCAACTGCAAAAAGTGAGTTGAAATGGGTGCTTAATTTCTTGATGTTCTGCTGCTCACTGGCCTCTGGTGTCCATAGGATCTGAAGTAAGCTAAAGAATTGCATGAAGATTTAGAAACCAACCAACCCCCCAGACTTAGGCAGTTTGGTTAGTTATGTTTTGCCTGTTTTTTTGAAGCAAGGCCTCTGGCTTCTGATCTAAACCCTGTTCCTTAGCCAGTGCTGCACAATGCAGATCAATCTATTGTGATACAGGACAACAGCCTTGGGTGTTTTAAACTTGGAGTTGATTTCAAATTGAATCAACTAAAGAGATGAATGATGCAGGTAGAACTTGGCATTAGGGCTGCAATGTCATGGCCGAGAGGTGTTCCCTTCAGTTCTTGTGATTGATTTTCTGAATAGGAAATAAGGCAAGTGAAAAGTTACTTTTCAGTGTGTTCCCCTACTAAATCTGCTCATGGAATGAGATGAGAAGACAATAATAAGCAGTTGCCTATGAAACCTTCTGATAAAGATGAAAAGCATCTTCAGAGATACTTCTTCTTCATAGCAACAAGTTCTGCTGCTGGATCCCTTGCACTGTCTGAAGGTGGTGTGCTTTCTGTGCTCATCTTTGCCACACTCAGCATTGAGCTAAGAGTTAGGGGGCAAGAGGATAGGACCAGACTCTTTTTAGCGGTGCCTACTGACGGGGACAATGGGCACAAAGTGGAACCCAGGAGGTTCCATCTGAACCCATCCTGTGAGGGTGACAGAGTTCTGGAGAAGGCTGCCCAGGGAGGTTGTGGAGTCATCTTCTCTGCAGTGATTCCAAACCCATCTGGACATTACCATCCTAGGCAGCCTGCTGTGGGCGACCCCCCAGCAGAGGACTAGATGATTTCCAGAGGTCCCTTCCAAATCCTGTAATGCTGGGACTCTGGGTGGGGTTGTTTTTGTGTATGTGCATACATTCCTACTGTGTGTCACACACAATCACAGAACTTCAGAGGTTGAAAGCTCATCCAGTCCAAGCCCCCTGCCAAGCAGGATCCCCTAGGGTAGTTCACACAGGAATGCATCCAGGCAGGTCTTGAAAGTCTCCGGAGAAGGAGACTCCACAACTGCTCTGAGCAGCCTGCTCCAGGGCTCTGGCACCCTCTCTGTAAGGAAGTTTCTCCTCACATTGAGGTGAAACCTTCTCTTCCAGTTTGTAAACACTGAGCAATAAGGCTTAAAGGGGACTTTTTCCTAAGCAGAAACCAGATCATGGTGGTAAGGTGCTATGGATGGTAGATGTGGCATTTTTCTAACGAGGCTGTATCATCAGTGGCACTCCTCAGATATTTTTCCATCAAAACATTTTGTTGTTCTCTTAAACGATTGAAAAGCACTGTAAATACCTGTGTAGAAGTAGGTGGATCTTTTGCAATAGAACTTAACCTGAAGTATTTAAATTGGAAGATTTCAGCTCTCTAATTGAAGTTCCCATTTTTCTGGGGAAAGCAGACACCTTATTTGCAGGGAAAACCCTGGACAGTCTGAGATGGGATTAACTGTTGCATTTCTCAGGATGTTTCTGCTGAACAAAGTGTAAATCCTCATTCTGACTTCTGTGCCTTCCTAATGAGGACTAATTCCTTACTTTGTGTGCCCACAACTCGGGACATAACACAGCCACACACAAAACCTCTCAGAGGTTAATTTCAAATGGATGCTTTGCTGTTAAAATTCCTCTCACAGGAATGCTCATGATAAAAATACCAAAACAGTTCCCAGCTCAACATGCTAAAATAACTTTTTGGGAGCAGAGGTTTTCTAAACTAGACCAGCAAAACAATGCAGGGGGGGAGGGAACTGCAAAAAGAGGTGGTATGGATTTATTCACTGGCATGCATATTAGGTCAGTTAGTTGCAGGTCACTTCACAGCTCCAGTTTGAAGTGCAGTCTAACAAAGAGTTGCTACAAGTGAAGGTAAAACCCTTTCAAACTCTGCCCAGGACATTAGAACCAATTTATTGAGAGTGAAGACAGATAATTGCAAACTGAATTTGCCAGTGAAGGAATTGAATACAGAGCTGCTCTCAAGGACTTCTTTCTGCTGGTGAAAATAAGCTGGCCCAAGAATAAACTTTATTAGAGCACAATCAGGCGTAAGGACTGCACAGCTCCTGATGTGTTAGTGCTGTGGGGGAGCAGAGACATCACAGAATGCTTCCTGCTGGGAGAATTGTAGAAATCTGGTTTAGTTCCCGGTGGGGGAAAAATGGTCCAGGAGAAAATGTAGTCTGTGGGAGTCTCATGCTGAGATGTATTTTTACAAAATAGGACAATTGGCTTCTGCAATGTTTGGGGTGGGTTGTTGGATTTTTTTTCTGTATTTCATAGCAAACTTGCAATTGAAGGTTTTATTTTCAGGCCAGAGTTTACAGGAATAGTTTTCTTGTGATACAGGACAAAACTTTAGAAAGCACTTATCTGCTGTTAGTAGGTTCTGCACTTTGGCCACAACCACCCCATGCAGCACTACAGGCTGGGGACAGAGGGGCTGGAGAGCAGCCAGTCAGAGAGGGACCTGGGGGTACTGGTTGACAGCAGCTCAGCATGAGCCATCAGTGTGGCCAGGTGGCCAAGAAGGCCAATGGCATCCTGGCCTGGATCAGGAATAGTGTGGCCAGCAGGAGCAGAGAAGTCCTTCTGCCCCTGTACTCAGCACTGGTCAGTGCTGTGAGTGCTGTGTCCAGTTCTGGGCCCTTCACTTTGAGAAAGATGCTGGGGTGCTTGAACGAGTCCAGAGGAGGGCACCAAGGCTGGTGATGGCCTGGAGCACAGCCCTGTGAGGAGAGACAGAGGGAGCTGGGGGTGTGCAGCCTGCAGAAGAGGAGGCTCAAGGTAGACCTCCTTGCTTGCTACCTGAAGGGAGGCTGTAGTCAGTCTCTTCTCCCAGCCACCCAGTGATAGAACAATAGGACACAGTCTCAAGCTGTGCCAGGGCAGGTTCAGGATCGATGTTAGGAAGAAATTCTTCATGGAAAGAGAGATTGGGATGGAAATAGGCTGCCTGGAGAGGTGGTGGAGTCTCCATGCCTGGAGGTATTTAAGAGGAGGCTGCATGAGGCACTTAGTGCAATGGCTTAGTTAATTAGAAGGGTTAGGTGCTAGGTTGGACTCGATGATCCTAGAGGTCTTTTCCAACCTGGTTCATTCTGTGATTCTGTACTGTCATGGTGCAGCACCCTTCAAGGTAGCTCCTAGAAAAGCTTAGCCCACAGGACCCTTATGTGTTTTTCTCCCCAGCAGGCTGCTGGAAAGCTTGGGCTTAGAGGGTAAAGGAAGCTTACACATCTAGGTGGACATGCAAAGCTAAGTGGGAAGAACTATCTAACTTCTCAAGAATAGCTTTGACCCCTGCTGTAAGTGAATATGCAGGTGATTACTGATTTTGGATTCAAAATGTTTCTTAACATTGCTGCAGCAGAGCTGCAGACATTGTGCCCCTTCTTGTGTCACCCATAGTCAGTGTGAATCCCTGCTGAAGCCCTTTCAATTAGGTGTGACCCACTGGTTGGTAGGTTTTAGGGTTTCTATGACAAATCAGGCTTAAAGACACCTTTTAGAGCAATCTGAGACTTTCCAACTGAAGTGGCTGAGGTTAAGAGGAATAAGCTGTTTTATGCAGCACATGGATTAGGCCAACTTGAAGATCTAATTACAAAGCTAAGGAAACAGCTTTTGCTGTTCCCAGAGTACAAATGTTGCCTTTCCAATTGCCACATGTTCAAGTTGACATCAATCCCTGTAAAAGAATGCTGTGATGTGGAGTAAAATGGGAGATTTCTGCTGCCTAAGTTCTGCATTGCTTCAGGGAATCTGGCAGATCATGGCTTGCATGAGTCCACTAGATCCAGGAGGATACCTTCAGTTGTAAACAGGACAGCAAGATGAATCAGAGGGGTGGGTATTGACCATTGATGCCAGCTGCAGTGGCCTGGCCCAGCTCCCTGAACTGGAAGCTGAGAGAATGAGAGGAAATGAGGAAGGATCTGGGAGAAGGGTGTGGAGAAAGAACCGAGATGCTTTAGAAAGAAGAATAAAGCAAGATGCTTTAATTGAGGTCAGGATGGGTGAAACAGATGGATTGTCTCAGCAACTCTTTGCCTGTTTATCCTTGGCCCACATGTAGATACCCAACTAGCTGAATAAAATTGGTGGGTGTTTTTCAGGATTTCTCATTTCTCTCTGGAATTAAACCATGCCTTAATCCTATTTTACTACAAGTATTTGTGATCTAAGTGAAGAATAGCAGAGACTCGTAAAGGTGATGTTCAGACTCATGAGGTGGAGTTCCAAGCTTTTTCTCTAGCAGACCACTGGCTGTGGCTTTCAGTCAGCTCTGAGATTTTGACTTAGCTTTCTTATTTCCCTAAAAACCTTGTATGTCCTGCATCCAAGCAGGTACTGTGCATAGAATCAACCAGGTTGGAAGAGACCTTCAAGATCATCCAGGCCAGCCTAGCACCCAGCCCTATCCAGTCAACCAGACCATGGCACTAAGTGCCTCATCCAGACTTTTCCTGGAACACCTCCAGGGATGGTGACTCCACCACCTCCCTGGGCAGCCCATTCCAATGGCAAATCACTCTCTCTGGCAACAACTTCCTCCTAGCATCCAGCCTATACTTCCCCTGGCACAACTTGAGACTGTGTCCCCTTGCTCTCAAACTATCCACAGTTTCTTCCTGCTTGGAAAATGGAAGATTTTCAAGTGGAAAGGCATAGAATTACAGAATCATTTTGGTTGGAAGAGATCTGTAAGATCAAGTCCAGCTATTCTTTTACTCTACCAAGTCTGCTGCTAAACCATCAAAACTATCAAAGTCTCCTTAAAGGTGAACACATCTAATAGACCTTTGGGCTTCTGATATTCTCCAATTTCACTGAAATAAGTCTGAAAACAAAATGAAAGTAATTGGAGCAGTCTGGAAGTATAGTTGTGTTTGGGGAGATTGGGCTCGCAAATGCTAGGCAAGATAAATCTCTTTCAGAGTATCACAGTATTATCAGGGTTGGAAGAGACCTCACAGATCATCAAGTCCAACCCTTTACCACAGAGCTCAAGGCCAGACCATGGCACCAAGTGCCACGTCCAGTCCTGCCTTGAACAGCTCCAGGGACGGCGACTCCACCACCTCCCCGGGCAGCCCATTCCAGTGTCCAATGACTCTCTCAGGGAAGAACTTTCTCCTCACCTCCAGCCTAAATCTCCCCTGGCACAGCCTGAGGCTGTGTCCTCTTGTTCTGGTGCTGGCCACCTGAGAGAAGAGAGCAGCCTCGTCCTGGCCACAACCTCCCCTCAGGTAGTTGCAGACAGCAATAAGGTCTCCCCTGAGCCTCCTCTTCTCCAGGCTAACCAATCCCAGCTCCCTCAGCCTCTCCTCGTAGGGCTGTGCTCAAGGCCTCTCCCCAGCCTCGTCGCCCTTCTCTGGACACGCTCAAGCATCTCAATGTCCCTCCTAAACTGGGGGGCCCAGAACTGAACACAGTACTCAAGGTGTGGTCTAAATCTCTTTCTTTGCAGTGGCTGGCAGAGTGATTTCCCTGTGTACAGCCTTTCTCATGACAGAGGTGACTGTGGATGAGGAGAAGAAGGAAAAAAAGGCACCTTCAGTTTCCTGCCTGGCACAGGCTGAGCCTGTCAGCTCAAGAAGATGCAGGGGTGCTTGAGACAGTGGCTTATCCAGGCCCATTCACAGCTACAACTGGAATGTAAATAGCCTGAGCTCCTAAAACAAAATGTTATCTTGACTTGAATTTAATTCTCCATTTCAACCTTCCAAGCCCTCAGACCTCTGGTTTATGTTTTTGCTACTACAGCCCGTGGGGAAATCTATTTTGCTGTTCTTCCATTCTGTCTCTCAGCCCTATGGAATGTTTCTCCCGTCTTACTCTGTGGTCTGTCTCCCTTCCAGCCTCCACAGCAGCCCCAGGAAGAACAGGAGACTATTGGAGAAGCCACTACAAAGAGCTCACTGTGCAAGCCCCTCCAACAGCGTCCTGTTCCAAAGCAGAGCATCCCATCCATGGGGCAAAAGCTGCTGCATCTGCTCTGCAGAGCCCCACCAAAGGTCAGCTCCCTTCCCCACTGGCACTTTGCTTTCCTTTCTGTGTTTTTAGTGTTTCCCTCTATCACTGTTACCCAAGACCTTTTCTTCCACCTTCTTCAGAGGCCATAAAATCATTTTCTGTGGCCTCCATCAATTCATTTTCCTCTTGGGAAAATACTTCCCCATGGGAATCTGGAAATCTGCAGTAAGCTTTGTCTTTAAAACATTTTCTGTTCTTTATTTCCTCCCCTTTTTGTTCTCTTCTTAGAGCCCATTGAAGAGATAGATGTATATATATTCCAGCTGTTTGACTTAAGTGTATGGCACAGTTTAGTTCTTGCTTAATCCAGAATGTATTAAAGCATTCACTGGACCCTTTGTTTCCTGAAAACTGCTTTTGCATTGAAAACAGACAAAGAAAATAAGAGGCAGAGGAGGAGATCTGAAGGGCTTCCAAAAGAACACATTCTCTTGTAGCTGTAGATCTCAACTGGGATGTTCACTGGCCCTTGCAGAGGCTTTGCAGTACTCCTGAGTCCAGTGACCAGACTGAGGACTCCCTGAGGGTGTAATAGGAATGTCCACGATGGGCAGGGGAGCAGGCAAGAGAGGAGCAGTTCAGAGAAGACAGCTTAGACTTCTTCTGCATGCCTCAAAATGCTGACCTTGGCTTTGAAACTCTTTCATCTGCCCTGCTTGTGTTTCATCTCTTTACTTTGAATCCTTTGGCATGATTTGTTTTATCTGGATTTGATAATTTAGGTGTTTTTTTTTTAAAGCCATTCTGCAGGGTTAGATAAATTCAGTGAACATTTTAGTCACGTGAAATTTGATTGCTCTTCAAATAGCAAACAAGAACTGTGTTTGGTTTGGCAGCCTGAAGGGAAGGTCTTTAAGGATGTACTTGGTCAAAGTGCCATGAAGAAAAACATTTGTCCACGGAAGATGTATTTTCTGTTTCTCCTCAGGTGTCTGTGAATTGAATTTGTG
Organism: Pogoniulus pusillus; assembly: GCF_015220805.1. NCBI lineage: Eukaryota > Metazoa > Chordata > Aves > Piciformes > Lybiidae > Pogoniulus > Pogoniulus pusillus. The sequence continues at coordinate 3,945,011 of NC_087298.1, read as the reverse complement.
TATTCTGTAGCAAAGCTCTGCTTGTCCAGCACACTGTAGCCCATTCAGGCTGACAGAATGGCCAAAGGGGTGGATATCATACTGCCTGGCTTTTCCTAATCCCCACTGATTAAACTCCAGATGTCAAATAGCAGGTGGTACCTTTAACTTACTCCTAAAGTTCAAGTTCACCAATTCTAATGTTTGCTCTTCCCTAACTGCAATAAAGCTCCGAGTTTGGTATGTTGACATAATTCAGCTTTTTAGCTTAGAGCAGTAAGAGATGTGAAGCTGAAAGGACAAAACTGAAACCGAGTTGGATTGTTTATGCAGCTACTGCCCTGGTTTAGTCTCTCCTTTACTATCTAAAAACATCTTGCAAATGAAATATCTTTCTAATGTCTGGATACTTAGGGCTTTCCTTGGGTATTTATAGCCCCCAGAGAGCAGCAGCCTTGAACAGACAGATGGAAATTACAGAAAGCTGCACTGGAGAAGGCGGGGGGAAACTGTTTTCTTGTTTCAGACTGAACTTTCTGACTAAACACTCATGAGGAGCCCTTAAAGCCATCTTTCAATTTTAACCAGTCCAGCATAGAGGGGAACTCCTTTTCTTTACAGTGGTAGCCAAATATTTTCATGGCACTTTAACCACTTCCCAGGAAAGAAACCTCTTCAGCAGAGCTTGTTTCCAGTGTGACTGTGTTGTGTTTGTGTTGTGCTTCCAGTCTGGGAACAAAATGCAAACAAGTCTGGAATTTAATCGATTCTAAAGAGCACAACTTGGGGACAGCTAAGAGACACCAAGTGGCAGCTTCTGTCTTCAACCAGGTCTGGTATTTTCTGTCCCATGGGGAGGGGGGAGGAACAGAACCTTGCTAAAGAATTAAGACTACTTTAGACCAAGATTTGTCAGCCATTTGATTTTTATCACCTCTGTAAAACCCTGATGAATGAAGTTGTGTAAAAGCAGATTACATTGATGTGCTGCCTCGTCGTGAGCTGCTGCTTGCATCCAAATGCACAAATGTTCTGCTCTCCTCTGTTGGTGCTGTCTCCTCTAATCTCTCTCAACTGTGTGCAAAGCACAGAGCAAAGTTTTGCTGCCTAGAAATCTCTGTCAGCTGGACCTTGGCAGGCTCCATATGGATCATGTCCAGTATGAGCATATCTGCTGTCTTCTGTGTGGCTGAGATGGGACATGAGGGGGTCATCTATGAAAAACCCAACTGCAGGTGATGTGGCAGGGACATAAAGTCCCAGAACCTCAGCATGATGGGAGTTGGAAGGGACCTCTGGGAATCATCCAGTCCAGCCCCACTGCTAATGCAGAGTCAGCCACAACAGCTTGCCCAGGATGACAATGTCCAGGTGGGTTTGGTATCTCTCCAGAGAAGGAGGCTCCACAACCTCTCTGGGCAGTCTGCTGCAGGGCTCCAGCACCCTCACAGGAAATGTTTCTTTTTTTCTTCATGGTCAGATGGAACCTTCTGGGTTCCAGTTTATCCATATTGCCCTTTGTCCTCTCACTGAGAAGAGTACCACTGTAAAGAGTTTTGCCACTGAACCTTTAGATAGTAGTAAGTTTTCAGAAGCTCCCCTCTGTCTGCTCTTCTCCAGGCTAAACAGCCCCAAGTATCTCAGCCTTTCCTCCTCAGAGAAATGTTCAGTCCCCTCAGTATCTCTGTAGCCTCTGCTGAGTTATGTCCAGTATTTTCTTGCCTCTCTTGAATGGGGAGCTCAGAGCTGGACGCAGTACTGCAGATGTGGCCTTATTAGAGCAGAGCAGAGGACCTGAACCTGCTGCCTACACTTCTTAATGCACTCCAGGATACCATTGGCCTGCTCCAGCAGAGCACATTCTTGGCTCATGGTGAACTTGTCCACCAGAACTCCAGGGTCCTTCTCCATGGAGCTGCTTTCCAGTCAAGCTGTAATGGTGCAGGGGAGTATCACAGGGATGCCTGTGATATGATTTGTGATCTTGCAAAGATCACCTCATTTTTTTAGAAGCTGTTAGAAGAGTCTGGTTTTCACCACTCTTGCTACTGCCCTGAGCTGTAAATTCACAGTATCACAGTATCCCAGTATTATCAGGATTGGAAGAGACCTCACAGATCATCAAGTCCAACCCTTTACCACAGAGCTCAAGGCCAGACCATGGCACCAAGTGCCACGTCCAGTCCTGCCTTGAACAGCTCCAGGGACAGCGACTCCACCACCTCCCCGGGCAGCCCATTCCAGTGTCCAATGACTCTCTCAGGGAAGAACTTTCTCCTCACCTCCAGCCTAAATTTCCCCTGGCACAGCTTGAGGCTGTGTCCTCTCGTTCTGGTGCTGGCCACCTGAGAGAAGAGAGCAACCTCCTCCTGGCCACAACCTCCCCTCAGGTAGCTGTAGACAGCAATGAGGTCTCCCCTGAGCCTCCTCCAGGCTAACCAATCCCAGCTCCCTCAGCCTCTCCTCGTAGGGCTGTGCTCAAGGCCTCTCCCCAGCCTCGTTGCCCTTCTCTGGACATGCTCAAGCATCTCAATGTCCCTCCTAAACTGGGGGGCCCAGAACTGTATTGACTTTGCAAGTGCTGTTTCCTCTTTTATCCATAGACAGATTTGTGTCCTTATGTTATGTCCTTAAACAACTGAACTCTCCTCTGGCCTTGCCTGATCCACACTGATTTACTGACACTGAGCGTGACGGAGGGATGGGTACAGAGCAGCAGCAATGTGGAGTATTTTGTGGCTTTTCCTGTCCATACTTTGGCTTAATTCACAGTAGATGTCTTAGGGAAGATTTTAATTTCCACTGAATGGGAGACATTCTTTCAAAGCCTTCCCTGTGCTGAAAATCTTTTAGCTTTTAGTAGTCTGCTTAGCTTCTGCTGTTAACACAAAACAATATTCTGAGCAGAGAGCTGAGGGAAAAGGTTGAATTCAGCCACATGTGCTGAATGCTTTCAAATGATACATGGGATTTCACAGCCCTTAAAGTGGAAAATTGTAGGGGTCTGTATAAGGGCTATTTCCTTCTACCCCTTGGTGAGATTTTGAAATAGAGAAATAGATCTGTCTGAAGAAATGCTGAGCCTGACCTTATGTTTTATGCACACGTTGGAGTGCCACTCGTGTATGACCTGGCCTCTGTCTAGGAGCTGTGCTGATGTGTCGACAAGCCTGGGCCTTTGGGGAGCAGGTAAAAGGGCCCTGTGATTGTTAGCCTGCACTAGGCTCGTGTCTAGCCAGCCTCAAATACACGCAGCTGTGTGTGGCTGCTTGCAAAGTGTCAGCCCTCAGTGAATGAAAGCAGAGAGGATGAGCACTGGTCCTGTGTGTGTCTAAGAGTCACAGTGCCACAGTGCTTCTCTCCATGCCTTTGCTGGGCTGTGCTTTACAGCCAGCTTATAACAAACTTCAGATAGGTAAAGAGATCAAAGGAAATCCTTCTGTTGTGACATGACTGCAACCTACTGGGATTAAAAGAGGATGGAAAGGAGTGGATCCCAGGTTTCAGCTATCCATTAATGAGGAAGTGTCACAATCTTGGCTTAAGGCTGTAGCCCAAGTTGTAACTTCACATGTTTTTGGCTCTGGAATCTGTCATTTGCTCTCTGAAGGAATGATTTAGATAGTGTTCAGCTGGTTGTTGGGAACTGAATCCTCTGCGAGGGTGAAAACATGAATATGGCAAACAACAAATGTCAGATCCTGCTGTAAAGATATTGGGTACCACAGTCTGCCCTCTGTTCTTCCATCTGTGAGTGAAGAGCTCTGGATCCCTTATTGAATGCTCAGCCCCCTGATTAACCACTGACTAATGTTCATCTGATAAAATCATTTAAACATAATCCCAAATGGAGAAGTTTGTAAATGATGGATTCACATTTTGGATTCAAGCATAAAGAAGGGGGCGGAATCATAGAAGGAGAGTTGTTGTTTTGATTCTGTTCTACTCATTTGCTTTAACCTCAAAACCAGTTGGCACAGAAAAAGGAATTCTCTACAGACTCTGGAAATAGCAAATCTGAATAAGCAGAATATTTTGCAAATGAGATAGCATAAGCACACAGAGCATCCCAGCAGTCATGCTCAGGGAAGAGGAACATCAGCAGTCACCTCCAAGGAATGAAGGCATTAATCTAGGAGCAGAAAACAAAGAGGGAACATTGAAGCAGACACCTAAACATGACTCATTACCCCATTTGTCTCAATTAACATACTGAGACAAAGGGCTGATTATCTCGGTAACGTTGGGTCAGGTTACACCCTACAGCTTGTGTCAAGGAGGAATTAGCCCTTCATCATGAAGGGGTATATAATGCCCTCCTTGGACTGTAGCTGAGTCATCAGTCAGGGAAGAGGAAATAAATCCTGAAGAGGAAAGTGGTGGTTAATTGATTAGAGCAAAGCAGCAAGAGCTCAGGGCTCATGGTCAACCTCTGGCTTCAGAATGACTCACTGAAATCCTGGGCAAGACCTCTGTGTGCCTCTGTTCCCAGGAAAGTAGCTAATCCCTGTCTGTCTCACAAGAAAGGCTGTCTTTGACGCTTGTTACCGAGCACAGTCTCCCAGCCATCACTGGAATGTGGATCTCCTCATTCCTGTTCCAAAACACCTGACTTAAGCTGCAAAATTAATGACTGCTCTGAGGTGCAGAGAAGAGAGATGGAAAAAAGGTGCAGATGACAGGAACATGAGAGAGGGGAGGGAGTGCTAATGCCAGGGAGGTAACAAGAGCGTGACCATTAGGGGCTTTTTCCTTTGTTTCACAGAATTAACCAGGATGGAAAAGATCTCTAGGATCATCTAGTCCAACCTAGCACCTAACCCTTCCAATTAACTAAGCCATGGCACTAGGTGCCTCATCCAGCCTAGATACACAGCCATAGACACAGAGGCTGCTAAACACGTTCTGCACAGAATAAATGTTTAATCAATGAGCCATTAATGTTGCAAAACATTAATGAATGTTGTTGACTTGTGATTTTCATAAGAAGCTTCTTCATTTCCAATTTTGGTTCTGTCTCCTAGAAACAGTAGGGGCAGAGATTTTTGAGCCTTAGTGGGTTTGGGGGTTCTTTTTGTTTAACAGAGATATTTTGTTTGTTTGTTTTCCTCATTTCTTGAGCTAAGAAGTGAGATGGTGATTCTCTGCCTTGCTCTAAATCTATAAAGCTAGGAGTAAAAATAGGTAAATGGCATTCAGCTGAAGCCAACACTGCTTTGGGAAAGGACTTTAGTAGTGAAATTGAATTGCAGAGGTGGCAAGATGGCAGAAAGGCTTTGGTTTAGTATTAAATGAAGGTGGGGCAGGCATTTGCAGTGTTGCTTCTCTAGTGCAAAGAATCTAGTTTGACATTTCATTGTGGATCTGTCCTCATGCTACTTTAGACTACCTTCAAGAGCTGGCACAGCCTTGCAAACTGGTTTGTGTTACAGTGCTGAAGTGTTTTAAATTACAAGTTAGTTACTGGTGTTGGCATCCAAGTGATTTATCCACTCAGGTTTACATTTGCTTGCTGGGTGCATGGTGCAGCTACAGATGTCGATGGGAGTTACAATGCTGTAGAGTGAGGAGATCCATCTCTCCTTAAGCCCAGTCCTGCCCACACACTGGGGCAAAAGACGGTAAGCATGAATGGAAATGCTGAAAGGTTCATCCAGCTTCCTGCTTTGCACTGCACTGCTTTTTCCCTTTGAGCCTTTTTCACCTGTAAATGACTTAAGAATAGATTCGAGTAAAGATCTGCTGTTGGTCTTTGTCATCTTTGTGTCTCATCCCTTGAATAATTTTGCTTCTCTCTGTTAGTGAGCAATGCTCACTGCCCCTAGACTCTGCTGCACTGATGTCTGTTGATAACACCTCAGCTCTCAATTCTTCATTTTCCCTCTATGACCTAGAGTGTTTCCTTCTCTCTAAGGGACTCTCTTGAAACCCTGTGTCTGCTTGGTTACCTGAGCTTTTGCCAGCTGTCCCCTCAGGATGTCAGCCTGTCCATGAAGATGTGCATCTAGAACTGGGTGTCAGAAAGGTCTGCAGTTACATTTGAGACTACACATGCTCTTATGGAGTCCTGCGTCAGGCCCAGATCTTAGTCTCCTTGTATTTTTTGCTTCTCAATATAGTTTGTCTCGTTTCTTCCCTGTCTGTACTCCAGTCCCCTCCTTCTCTTTCTCTGTCTTGCCTTCCTTATATCTGAGAATGCTTTTCTATAAAGCAATATTGGCTTTGTCATTGCTCAAACAGTGAAGAGTAAAAAGATTCTCTGCAAGCAGTGTGGAGTCCAGGGCATGCCTTCAGTGACAGTGCAGACAGACCTTATTTGCACTTCTTGTGCTCCAAGAAAGCCTGACATGAGCCAGCTCAGATCTGCATCAAGACAGAGGGAAGGAACAGTAATTTGTGCCTTGTGTCCTGCTGAAACAGCAGCTTCATGTCTGACCCACTTAGTCAGAAACTGCCTGGTTCCATGAGGTATGTTCAACCATAAGGCACTATTTTTAAACAGGGTTTGCCACACACAGAATCACAGAATGCCAGGTTGGAAGGGACCCCAAGTGTCACCTGGTCCAACATTTCTAAGTGGATTGAGCTGGCCCAGCACCCTGTCAAGCTGAGTCTTAGAACTGCCCAGTGTAGGGGACTCCACTGCTTCCCCTGGGAGATGATTCCAGTGTCCAGCTGTTCTCATGGGGAACATTTTCTTCTGGAGTTTAATTGGAATCATCCCAGAAGTAGCTTGTACCCATTACCTCTTGTAAAAAGGGAGACTTCATCCTTCTGGTAGCCAACTTTTCTGTCCTGGTCCATGGAAATAAGGTATCCCCTGAGCCTGCTCTTCTGAAGGCTGAGCAGATCCAGTTCTCTCAGGCTTTCTTCAGCTGCCAGGTCTGCCAGTCCTCTCATCATTACACATGCAGCATGAGGTTGGCAATGCACCTACAGCTCCCATTTCTGCCTGATAGCCATAAAATTCTGCACAAGTACATAGGGCAAAACAAATGGTCTACACATCTGGACAAAAGAATATTCCTAGAAAGGTTTGGGATTCATCTCTGGAGATAAATCTCTGAGGTTAGGTGTTGGAATTCATAGAATGGTTTAGGTTGGAGGGAACTTTAAAGATCATCTAATTCCAACCCAGCTTAACTGAGTTGGTTACAGGCTGTGGTGCTGTTATTGACAGGGAGCTGTATCTTGCTCTGAACATGTTCTCTAGCACTGCCAAAAAGCAAAGTAGTTAAGGAGGAGAGGTAAAACTCACAGTGCTGGTAAAGCCTGCCTGCACAGGGAACACACATGGAGCACGCTGCTGGGGTGCTGCACAGGGCTCCACGTTTGCTTGCAAGCTTCCTTTGTGGCTTCCTTTGGTAAATCTTTGGATACCACCGCTGGGAAGGGGAGAATTTCACTTCTCATTCCACAACCCAAGGCAGCTTTCTGAGTGAAATGGAGATGTTAGCAAATAATGCAAAGGAACGAGTCACAAATGCTCTGATTTCCTAGGTATTGCCTGAAATGAAGGAGCCCTTTATTCATTGTTGTTTGTAAAAGAAACAAGACAGTTGTAGTGTGTTTGCATTTTGCAGCCTATGGCAAAGGGAATGTCTCTGTGTGGTCAGCCCATGAATAGGGTACTTTGCCTAGACAAATAGGTAATGATCATCCCAGCTTGGGCATAGCTCTGAGTTTCCATTTTGATAGCAATGTGACTGAAAAGTGTGAGGTAGGTAATGTGTGCATGGGAGGCAGTGATTTCCTGTGAAACACTGATGTCTTTAACAGAGAAGTATTTCAGGAGGGAGCAGGATCACTGCAGATAGTTGATAGCTTTTGCAGGGATTGATGATGGTAAAGCAAATACCTCAGAACGCTCTTTGGAGCCGTGACTTCAGGAACGAAGCTGTGCAGGGTGTACAAGCTAATCACAGCTACAACAATGCTGAGCACTTCTAGCAATTGCTGGTGATTTTTCCTTAATGGGAGGAAATTGCTTAACATTCAGACACGAGAAAGGGTAGGAAGGCTGAAACACGTTGGTAGGGGATGTAGTTGTAGCAAAATGCCAGCATGGTATGGCAAAGCTGAAGAGAAGCCTGCTTGTTCCTGAGTTTTCAGGCTGTTACTCTTTGCCGTTGCAAAACTCTGGTCCCTTTCTGGATTTCTTCATTCTTCTTGGTCAAGAGCTACTTTCTTCAAAAGCCGCCTTTTCATGCTAGGGTTGGTATCTGCTTTCTTATTTTCAGTGATCAGCTAAAGAAGACCGAGTGCTGAAGATTCTGTGCATGCCTGTAGTCTTTGCTCCTGGAGTTCATCACTTAAACCCAGAGCTACAGCTGTTCTCAAATCAATCACTACCTGTCTCACAGCCTGTTCCTTTGAGTCCTTGAGCAACTGTAATGGGGAAATAGCTGAGAAATAATCAGAAAAATACTTTGTGGTGATTGATTTCCCTTCTCTTCCTCACAAGCCTTCGAAAGAGTAGCTGCTGTGGCCTTCTGAGAAAGGCAATGAGTCTGTGGCTTCCCCAGGGGAGGCTCTGGGAGCTTGGCGCAGAGTTGGCTGAACAAAGTCGTGCTTTTGATTGCCACTGCAGACTGGCTTTAAAAGAAGAGGTGGAAAACCAGCAGCCTTGGTGATGAGTGAGATCTGGGAAGGGGTTACACTGTACCATCTGCCAGGGTGCTTTGCAGCTTAGTATTCTAAAGCAGTGGATCTTCTAGATAAGTCATCTGCTAAAGGCACCTAGGCAGGGCTTAGCAGTGCTTGTGGTAAGGATCAATGCCTAAAACACGAACCTTCTCCAGCAGTGTTTGTGCCTACAAGTGTTTGCCGACAGAGGAGAGCGAGCTTAACTCTCAGTTTCCCACTCCTGTTGCTTATCTGCTGAGGCCCAAAGGCTGGATAAGGATCTATTCATGTTTTTAGCAGTTTGTTTTGCAGCAAATGACAATGCACTGAAGCGTTCATTTCTTCTGCTGTGCTGCAAACACCTGCAGTCTGAACTTGTCTGTTTACCAATCCAAATGTGTGCATAGCAGAGGCTCCTGGAGAGAGACTAAATCCAAGGAGTAAAAAATATTGTGGCTTCAAGTTCCCTATTTCAGTGGAAAGTAAGAACATGAAACACATTTGATTGCATCTTATGTCAGAGCTTGTAGTTGGTTTAGACACTTGAATCAGCTTTGCTCTTGAGTACAGAATGAAAATCTTATTTCTTTTCCTGCTAGTGAAAAAAAAGATCAATTAAGAGCTTTAAATTCCCAGGGGAAGATGCTGTACAAATGGCTTTTGATTGCTTGTTGATGTCGTCTTTATTTTGGTAATGAACTGTTTCACAAGGACTTTAATCCATTTTATTTATTTATAACTGAGGCTTGGTTATATTAAAGACACTAAAATAAACCTGAAATCATAATAAAAGCAGCCTGACAGTCCTCAGATGTGAAGCCTGCAACAATTGATTTGCCTTCTGAAACGCTTCTGCAAGTGGCAAGGGCTGCTGGGCAGTCTGCTCTGCCTTGCTGGTGTGACTGCTGCCTTTCCTGCAGGCACACACTGATGACCTCCAAAGAACACAGCTGCTGTCTTCCAGTAGCTGGTTCTTGATTTAAAACCAAACAAATAAACCCCCCAACCAAACAAAAAAACCTTCCCAATGCCAAACTACCTCCAAACAAACAAAACAAAAGAAACAAAAATCAACCAACCAAAAAACCAAGTAAAAATCTCCAGGGCTTCCATTAATGTTCAGATGTGAAGATGGCCACAATTCTCCTTTGGCTTCCTGAAACAGGATCTATCCCCATGGTCTGTTTTGATCTACAGTTTTCCTCCACAGGCAGCAACATCTTCAAAAGTTCCCAGTGCTGCTGGTGTTTGCAGGAAGGAGCAAAGCTCAGTTTCTGAGTCAAGCAGCAAACACTGTCAGGACTTCTCTAACAAGCTGTTTGTTCGGCTTCATGTGGAGTTGTTTTATTAACAGAATCTGGCTGAGTAGATGATTGGGAATTTTTGTAAACCTTGGTGCCAGCAGATTTCCAGAGCTCTTCCTGGAAAAGGAGCAGTTTTCATTTAATGATCTGGAAGAGTTTTCTCTCCCTAACTGGAATTGGTGGTGAAAGTCAGAGGAATGGAAATGTCTCAGGCTGGCCAGTGGCTAAGTGGATGAAGTCAAAGTCTCCTTTTGCAGAGGTGAATTGTGGTACCTGGGTCCCATTTAAGAGGGTGATCAGGCCATCACAACCTGTGCTCAAGTTACTTAACTAAAAGCCATCCAGACTCCCTGGCTTGCTGATTGAGATGCTTCCCTGAGGTGTTACACCGGGCAGTAACTTGAACCAACTGCAACACAACCTTTGAGAGTGCTGCAGACACTGATTTCTTAGCTATTTCTTAGGTTTCCTATTTAGTCATCTGACTAGAATGGAAGTGTTTTGATTTTGTCCCTGATGTGTCATGAAAAAAAAATCCCTTTGAAGTTTAACCTTTTCTGTAAAGTAATTTCTTTTTCCAGTTGACTTTTATAATGAAATGTTCTGATGTTGCTGCAAGATCAGGACATATTACAGAGCCCATGTGAGATACTGTGAATGTGTGACCAGTGCCCTGTTGCCTGAATTAATATCTTGTGTCCTTGTGGCCAAGAAGGCAAATGGGATCCTGGGGTGCATTAAGAAGAGTATGTCCAGGAAATCAAGGGAGGTTCTTCTCCCCCTCTACTCTGCCCTGGTGAGACCTCATCTTGAGTACTGCCTTCAGTTTTGGGCTCCTCTGTTGAAGAGGGACAGGGAACTGCTGTAGAGAGTCCAGCAGAGGGCTATGGGGATGATGAGGGGACTGAAGCACTGCCTGTGGAGGAGAGACTGAGGGACCTGGGGCTGCTTAGTCTGGAGAAGAGAAGGCTGAGAGGAGATCTAATAAATGTTTCTAAATATCTGAGGGCTGGGGATCAGGAGTGGGGGACGGGGAACAGGCTCTGCTCACTGCTCCCTGTGACAGGACAAGGAGCAATGGATGGAAGGTGCAGCACAGGACAGCTCAATGAAAGGGTCACAAAGCACTGGAACAGGTTTCCCAGAGAGGTTGTGGAGTCTCTTTCCCTGGAGACTTTCTGCATGTGTTCCTGTGTGCCCTGAGCTAGATTATATGGTCCTGCTCTGGCAGAGGTTTTTTCTTGATCTCTTTGGGTCCTTTCCAACACCTAACATCCTGTGAGCCTGTGATCCTAGTCAGATATTCACTGCATTAACTGCCCCAAGTTGTCCAGATAGGTGGCAGAAGCTCCATCCCTCAGAACATTCCAGTGATGGTTGCTTGAGGCTCTGAGCAACCTGTTCTAGTTGAACATGTTCCTTCTGACTACAAAGAAGTTAATCTGAGATGACACTGAAAGGTCCCTTCCAACCCAGAGCATCCTGTGATTCTGCGGAGACTGCAGTGTAGTTGTAAGCAGATTACTCTGATGTAGTCACTGTAACACAGGATCTTGTGCTTCGTGCTCATCTGTGTTGCCTCATATTACTGGTTTGGGAGTAGATGACAGACATGAGTTCCCCTCCTTTTAACACCCCCTTGCACTCTCAGAGACATTTGTCAGTCAGATTCTTGTCCTGGCTGCCAGAAGCAGGCTGCTGTCTTAAGCAGATGTGGTACTGCCTTGTTTTAGCCCTGATGCTGTAATGTGTTAAACATCTTCATGTTGGCCTGACTTTAGGGCTGAGAAATTTTCTGTGACGTGGATTGCCACTGCAAATCATCTTTCTATGCCTCATATGGAAGTATGGGCCAAAGCCCTGCTCTGACCTTGAAATGAACAGAACAGTTCTCAGAGAATAACATTGGGCTGATTTATCTTAAATAGTTGTCAGTTTTGAGGTGTTTTGCAAAGTGATTGCTGAGTGTTACAACGATGCTCTTTGGTTTATCACTGTTAGGAAATAAGAAAAAGTCTCAAGAATCTCACAGAAAGGAAGTCACAATAGAAAAAATTGAGGGGTTTCTGCTCAGAATTTTGCTCCTGGAATACAGTAGCATAGGAAGAAAATGAGCAAGATAAAAACAGGCTGTAAGGAGAAGAAGACTTGGAAAGAGCAGGATTCTTCCAGAAGTCTCAAAACCCATCAGGTCTGAAGCACAGTGAGAAATGCTCTTTTAAAATGTATGGAATCAATTAAAATTGAGATGGAGTGTGCATCCCTTGCTGAAATGCTGCATAGAATAGAATCATAGAATCAACCAGGTTGGAAGAGACTTCCAAGATCATCCAGTCCAACCTAGCACCCAGCCCTATCCACTCAACTAGACCATGGCACCAAGTGCCTCATGCAGTCTTTTCTTGAACACCTCCAGGGATGGTGACTCCACCACCTCCCTGGGCAGCCCATTCCAATGCCAATCACTCTCTCTGTGAAGAACTTCCTCCTAACATCCAGTCTATACTTCCCCCAGCACAACTTGAGACTGTGTCCCCTTGTTCTATTGCTGTACCCAGTTGGCAATGGAAATGAGGCTGAACGATTAAGGCAAGCCTTTGTTTCTTTAAGAGTAAAGAACATTCCATTTAGGAGAAGAGGGTGTGGAGCAGAGGCAGGCCAGAGCACCCCTGCACTTTCATACCTGTGTGAAAGCAAAATTTGGAGAAGGATTAGCAACCACATGGGACAAAGGAGGCAAGATGAAGTAATGTTATTCCTTCTAAACTTATGTGGATTAAAATGTAATAGTTCAGAAAAGTGTAAGGATTGTTCCTCACAACTCCCAGTCCAGGGCACTATTTACAGTCATTCTAAATGTAAATGGTCGCTGAGCTCTTGAACAGTATCAGCAAATGATCTCAGCAGAAAGGTGAGCCTTGCTTTTCTGAGTTCACAGGCTCACAGGATATTAGGGGTTGGAAGGGACCCAAGGAGATCATCCAGTCCAACCCCCCTGCCAGAGCAGGACCATACAATCCAGCTCAGGGCACACAGGAACACATCCAGACAGGCCTTGAAAGCCTCCAGAGAAGGAGACTCCACAACCTCTCTGGGCAGCCTGTGCCAGTGCTCTGTGACCCTTAGAGTAAAGAAGTTCCCCCTTGTGTTGAGGTGGAGCCTCTTCTGTGCAACTTACACCCATTGCCACTTTAAACTGTACAGGCATGAGCCGACACCAGACAGACCTCAGCTTCTTGAAAAGCTGCACTGCAAGTCTTGCTGGGGCCTTTGCCTCACTTTGTGACTTTGCTAAGGAGCCCTTTAAAATAAAACTTTATTGCTAGTCATTCTTTCCATTTTTTTGTGTGAGCAGAAATTTGGCTTAATGTGCATTCCGCTCTGCCCCTAGGGCCCTGAGTTCCATTTAGGAGTGATAAAGATCCCTTTTCTCATTTATGACTGATAAAGATCCCTTTGTCTTTCTGCTTCCTGAAATGCATGTTTTCCTAGGTGCCTTTGCTCCTTCCCTTGAGTAGTTTGTTCTGCCTAATTACACCTAGTGGCACTGCACCAGCAGGTGCTAAGTGCTGCAATGAGCTCTGCTATCCATTTTGCCAACCAGCAGCTGCTTCTAGTGTCACTGAGCTTTCCACCAGCTTTGTTGTGCAGCTTCTTCTGGTTTTCAGAGCTAACTTTCTCTCCAGAGTACACTGATGTTTCTTTCAGTTCAACTATAGTAGAAGCTAACAAGAAACTCATTTAGTTCTCACTGTCCCTCAGGATGTTTTGCTGAGCCTCTGGGGAACAGGTCTGATGAGGGGCAGCTGGGGCTGTTCAGTCTGGAGAGAAGGAGGCTGAGGGGAAACCTTCTTGGAGGCTGTAGTGAGGTGGATGTTGCTCTCTTATGCCTAGTAACAACTGATAAGATGAAAGAAAATGCCCTCAAATGACACCAGAGAAGGTTTAGGTTGGACATTAGAAGAAACTTCTTTTCTGAAAGAGTTCTCAAACACTGAAACAGGCTGCCCAGGGAGATGGTTGAATCCCTATCCCTAAAAGGTGTTTCAAAGATGCAGAGATGTGGTGTTGAGTGCCATGGTTTAGCATCAGACTTGGTAGAGTTAAAGAATGGTTGGACTTGATGATCTTGAAAGTCTTCACCGACTGAAATGATTCTGTGACTCTGTGATTACACAATTAACAGCTTCCTGTACTCTACCTATGACTTGGTGTAGTGCATCTGGATGCCAAAGGCAGCCAGCTCTGTACACCTGAGTGCTAGAGACCTTATTCTAAGCTTTCATGGTGCATCTTGCTTGCATCTTTGAGCAGTTTTCCAGTTCTGCTCCAGCTCAGTCGTGCAGCTGTGTGTGTTCTGCAGGCAGCAGGGCCAGCAGCAATGGGGGAAAAACAGTGGCAATGTCTGGTTAAGTCACTACTCAGAACCTAATGCTGCTCTCTCCATGAAACAAGGGTTGGTGGCTGACATGAGGGAGAGTGCCTGATCTGGTTTTTACTCCTGTGGGTTTTATTTCCCTGTGGAAGCAAACCTAAGTCTGTGCAGCTTGCACTTTTGTTTTGAAGGAGGATTTGTGGTTGGTGAGTGTGGGACTAGCCTGAGTCAGATAACGAGTTCAAAAAGAGTCACCTCCTTAGAAGTGTCCTCAATTTAAATCAGAGAGAATCCGAGAATTGCTTAGATTGAAAGGGACCTCAAAGCTAATCCAGTTCAAACTTCCTGCCACAGGCAGGGACACCTCCCACTGGAACAAGTTGCACAAGGCCTCATCCAACCTGGCCTTGAACACTTTGAGGGAGAGGACATTCACAACCTCCCTGGGCAACCTGTGCCAGTGTCGCACCACCCTCGCTGCAAAGACCTGATTCCTAACATCCAGTTTAAATCCTCCCTCTGCCAGTTTAAACCCATTACTCCTCATGCTGTCATTACAAGACCCTGTCAATAGTCCCTCCCTAGCCTTCCTGTAGCCCCCTTCAGATACTGGAAGGCAGAAGACTGGAAGGCAGACAGATAAGGTCTCCTCAAAGCTTTCTCTTCTCCAGGCTGCAGAGCCCAAACCCTCTCAGCCTGTCCTCACAGCAGAGCTGCTGCAGCCCTCTGAACATCTTTGTGGCCTCCTCTGGCCTGGCTCTAACAGTTCTATGTCGTTCTTGTGTTGAGGGCTCCAGAACTGTACACAGAACTCCAGGTGGAGTCTGATGAGAGCAGAGTAAAGGGTCAGAATCTCCTCCCTTGCCCTGCTGGCCACTCTGCTCTTGCTGCAGCCCAGGACACAGTTGGCTGTTTGGGCTGCATGCACACATTGCTGCTTTTTGTCTTTTTTTATGTACATCTTTTACTTGTAAGTTCTTGGCACACTTCTCAGATACTGGGGCAGAAATATCCCTGACTCCTAGACAAAACAACTTTCTTGTACATTAAGGAGGATTACTTCTTAGTAAGCAAGCGGCTATTTAACTGAGTTCATTTGATGTTTGAGTGATATGTAAAAGAAGCCTGCACAACAAACCTTGGGTTTTAGTTTACAAATGAATCAACTTCTTCTTAAGAAATAACCCATGTCAAAATCCAGCTAGCATGTCCATGTACATCAGCTTTTAGTGTTGCTTTGCTGCTTCTAAGCAGGCACCCAGGCTAAGCACTTGATGGAAGTTCACTTTGCTTTTCTAGTTGTGATGAGCAAGATAAAAGAGGATGACCTTGGAGGTCTCTTCCAACTTGGTTGATTCTATAACTTTTTGTTCCTTTTCTTGTCTGTGTTGTCCTGGAAGGCTGTGATGGTTTGGGTGTCACTTGTTCCCCCCCCCCCCCACTTTAAGAAAATCTCCCAGACTAGACTCAGCTGAGCTGGAAATTGAAGAATGAAGCTTTATAATTACAGCTTAGCACAATATCCAAGCAGAGAGTTACAATATCTACAGCTAGGGGCAGAAATACACAAGTTTAAAAAAAAGTAATGCAGAAACACAGAAGCCCTCCCAGAAACCAGAGTGTCCAGGAGGGGCTCCCAACCACCCTTCCACCTCCTTCCCACCCCTCTACTTTACCCCAGACTCTGCCTTACGTTCAAGGTGAGTTTGGAGGGTTGGAAGCAAATGGATTAGTCAGGCAGCAAGTTAGGTTAGAGAGAGTTCATGCAGCCCCAGAGCGCAGAGAGAGACTCTGTTATCTACATTTGTGTTCTTGTTCTTATACATCTCAACAAGCCTATGAGTGAAGTAGACATCACCTTTGTTTCCTGTTCATAGCCTATAATCTAATTCTTCTCCCCAAAATATCCCAGTTAGGGTCAAACTAGCACAAAGGCATCAAGTACATACTTTTGACACTTAGATTCTGGTGTGAAATAAGGATTTAAAACGTCTGCTAGACTTCTTAGAATCACAGAATGCACTGGGTTGGAAAGGACCTTTAAAGGTCATCTAGTCCAAGTCCTCTGCAGTAAGCAGAGACATCTGCAACTACATCAGGCTGCCCAGAGCCCTGCCAAACCTGACCCTGAATGCCTTCAGAGATGGGGCCTCTGCCACTTCCCTGGGCAACCTGTTCCAATGTTCCACCATCCATCAGAGTACAGGACTTCCTTCTGATATTAAAACTAGGTTAGATTATTCCTCTGAGTCGTGTCACCTTCAGCAAGGTGACTTTGCACATCCAAGAGAACTTGATCTTACATTTCCAGGCAGGAGAGGAAGACTGGCTGTAGGACTTTGGGTACCCTGCTGCTTCTCTGTGTGTGTGTAGATCTACAGCTACTACAGTTACTCTTTATGCTCTTGCCCAGCTGCCACCTAGCCATGGTTTGTCCCAAGTGCCTGAATCTTCATTCGTACTCCTAACCTTGACAGTGAATGAATTTCTGCGATGTTTTGTTCCTCCATGACAGCACTAATGAAGCTGGCAGCTCCTTCATGGTTAAACCAAGGTATTGCTGTATACAGAGAATGCTTCACCCTTCTGGGAAGACACTTCAGGTGAAAGGGTTCTCTGCTCCACCCAGTAGCTCTGTAGTATGTCCATGTGCTTGGTGTAAAGATTTGGACACAACCTTCTCTAGCAGCTCACCTGGGGTGAATTTCTCTCCCGTTCCAGATGCTGCACTTGATATGGAGTGTGGTAGAAGTATGGGAACAGCCTCCTCTCCTTGCTCCAAGAAATATTTAGCTAGTGACACAAAGCAGAGCGGGTTCCTGAGGAGAAGCTGAGAAACTGCCAGCTGGTAATTAGTGACTGCTGTGGGAGCTTTGACTCAAGGGTTCCCATCCTTCCTCCAAACCCAACAAAACTGAGTCTTGATCCTAACTCTCCTTCACCCTAAAAAGCTTTGACAGATGACTTTGAGCTGAAGAGGATATCACTAGCTCTTGTCTTCTCTGTTTTGTATGAGATGGGATTCAGCTGCAAGGAGACCATTCTGGAAATAAGCATCTCCTTACAGTCCAGAACTAACCACTGGATTTTCTTCAGACTCCACCTTTGTCTTAGTTGATTTTAATATCTTAGTGATCTGCTACTTGATATACTGACTTCTGCCTGCAAAGAGAAACCTCTTTTGTTGCTGTGATAATTAATGAAGTGTTTGCATTTCTCAATAATTCCAAATGTCTGGGCATAGGATCAAGGACTTGTCCTTATTTACCTTGTTCTTTGAAGATTTTTGTTCTAAATGTGAAGGTTCTCACCTCAGCTACAGCTAGAGACGTGAAGAGATTAGGGGTAAATGAAGTGTTGACACAAATTGAACTGAGAAAGTATAAATGAGACAGAAGTGGAATTTAAAGTGGTATTTTTCAGCTTGCTCAGAAGCTTGCCTGCTTTTCTAGCTCTGAAATAAGGATATTAATCCCTTTGAGCTTGATCTTACAGCAGCATCTCCTAATCTTGAAAGTATTTTGCCTAGTGACACCTTGTAAGGTAGGATTGATGGTGGGGTTTTCCAGGCGAGAAAGAGTGGCATGAGAGGACTGAAGGTGACCTGAAATGACACAGGATGGCTGCTGGGTGAGAAAATGTTGAAATCACATCTTTAGCTACTACCTTTATCTCTAACCCCTTCATTTCTGGAGTGAAATTTCTGGAGTGCTGTTCAAGGCAGGACTGGACGTGGCACTTGGTGCCATGGTCTAGCCTTGAGCTCTGTGGTAAAGGGTTGGACTTGATGATCTATGAGGTCTTTTCCAGCCTTGGTGATACTGTGAAATCCCTATCTGCGGGAGAAGAGTTGTAAGTGAAGACTAAGGAAAGCTGCATCCTATGCTGTTGATATCTTTCTCAGCTCAACTTTTCCATGATTCCTCTAGTCACCTTTAAGTATTTCAAGTTGTTGTTGGGCTGGTGAGTTTGGTTCTTTTATCCTTGCAATACTTTTGTTAACAACTGGAATGTCACTGAACCGATGACAAAGTGTGCTCAAGAAGAAAGATGTGATCAAGGCTGACATTAAAATTCCATCCACCTCTACCCTTAGAAAAGAAGGGTGAGAAGTGTTGCCCAAAGCCTTCGGATGTGCTTCGTTACAATGAAGTGAGGCTTCCCTCAGGGAAACCTTTATCGTGTGCATCTGGGCAGTATCCTGGGGTCAGAGCTTGTGTATTCATCCAGGCAGGGTTACTCCAAAAGGCTGTGTCATTTCTGGAGGCACAAGAGTTGTGCTGTTCCAAAACCCATGCGCCACAAACCTATTACCGGATGCGGAGTCACATCAAAGTGATTGTTTAAAGGCTAAATGAAACCTCCTAACAAGGCCCAGAGCTCCCCATTTATGGCCCGGCTGGAGCCCCAGCTGCGTTTCTGCTTTCCTGGCCTCCCGGAGCAGCATGCGAAGCTCCAGCTGTGTTTCTGGGCGAAGGCTGTGCGGCGCTGCCCCAGGAGTGCCGTGCGGAGGTGGCAGAGGAGCCGGCAGCCAGCCCCAGCCCCAGCAGCCAGCCCCAGCCCCAGCAGCGGAGCCGTGCGGAGGAAGTGACTGCGTACCGCCTTCGCGGGGAGAGCTTCAGAGGAGGAGTTGGCCCAAGCCCTGCGAAGATGATTTGGCCTAGGGCCACGCAGAAGCTCGGAATGACCTTAAATAGTAGTCTAGCTTGTGTTAGCATGTGCTGCCTGCGCGGCAGCGGGGGCCGGCCCCGGCTGCTGACTCACGCTGCCGCAGCTGGCTCGGTGTGGGAGGTGAAGGCGGCGTTATTCATCACCCCCTGGCGTGGGCTGGGATGTCCTAAGGTGTCCATAGGCTCCTGCAGGAATCGGCACGTCCTTTCTTTCCTTCGCATCCTCCCTGTGGAGGAGAGGCTGCTGGCTACAAACCGCAGCCAAAAGCCACGCTCAGCTGCGGTCCGGATCAGGCCCTGGGTGTGCTGCTGAGGTCTGACCTGCGGCACAGACCTGGCCCTGCCGCTTTAACGAGGAAGCTTTATGGGCATTTCTACTCCTCCAGCGCCGGTGTGCTCCAGGGGAAACACTCATCTGGGTTTTTAGAAGGCCTCCTACTTTGAAGAAAGTCCATACAAGTGTGCACAGGGTGGAGGTGGCAAGGGACTGGTAACAGGGAGGCTGCGGGGAGGCTGCGGCTGCCCCGTACTGGACACCGCCAACGGCGCCGTCCACCGCGCCGCAGGGCACGGCTGGAGCCTCTCTGCAAGGTGTACTTTAAAAGGGAGCAAAATGCAGCAGAGGCAGCGAGGATGAGGAGAGGAGTGTGAGGAAGAAGCCCTGTGAGCACCCAAGTCAATAAAAGGGGGCTGCAGAGAGGAGCGGAGAAGGGCAGAGGTCCACATTGCCACCCCAGGTAGCCCATGCTGGAGCAGGGAGATGTTTCCTGACAGGAGCTGTGGCCTGTGGAGCATCCACACTGGAGCAGTGAAAAGTATCAGGGAGGAACTGTTAGGGACTGAACATAAACCTCCATTCCCTGTCTCACAGCACTGCTTGGGGTTGGAGGAAGCAGAGGAGTCAGGGGTGAAAATAAGCCTGTGAAGAAAGGAATGAGATTAGGCAGAGGTGTTTTAGTTTTTCACTTTCCAAACCTATTTTAATTGTCAATACATTACATTCCTTTTCAAAACTTGCCTCTTCCACCTATAGCTGTAGTTGACAAGTCATCTCCCAGCCTTTCTCAGCCCATAAGATTTTCACCTTGTTTTCTTGCTCTGCCCTGTTGAGGAGAGGAAATTCTCTTAACCTCCAAATAGCCAACCAAAATCTCCTCAGGAAGAGCCAGTGCCTCGGTACCTCCATCAGATCAGCCACGGCTGCTTATGGTCTCAGCAGCTGCTGCACCACCCTTGTTGCTTGGGAGGTCTGCAAGAAGTGCAAGAGGTGCAGCTGGAAGCTGGGTAAGCACAACTTACAAACACTTACTAATTCTAGACCTGAGTGTAATGTTACCTTGGGCTAATTGCTTCAGAATAAATCATCTGAATCAGACACCTGCCTGGGGGAGATCACCATAGCAATTTCAAAACAAACAAGAGTAATCTTAAAATTGTCAAAAGAACCTAAGGAAAATGAGGACCTGGGTTGCAGTTTTGAAGAGTAAGATTGTGCCTACGTGGTCTTTTTGCAGGCAAACATGAACGTGTTTACCACAGGCAAGGGACTGACCGAAAGATGCACAGCCTGGTAGGACTCTGCCTGAACTAGTACGAGGCCATGTTTCTGCAGACCTCATTAACTTGGGCAAAAATGAGTACCTGCAAGAGTTCTGCCACACTAGCTTCAAAGGGGCTGGTGGCTGTCTGGACACAGATAGAGACAGAACAAACTCCTGCCTGTCTGCTGGATGCCATGTGTGAGAGTCTAAATTCTCTGTTCTCTGGACCTTGACACCGTGTCCACATACTCAAAATGAATCAAGAGCAGAAGCTTATGGCCTATTGGTAGATCATCAGTCCCTGCTTGGACCTGGTATCCACATCGTTTAGTGGATGTTTATCCCTCAAGCTGGTCAGGGAAGGTCTTTCTAAGTGTGTGTGTGCACCTATCTTTCCCTCCAAAGTCGTGCATGCAGCTGACTGAGCTGCTTGAAATCATTTGGATTAAAGAGAGAAACACTAAACATGATTAAATGGATATTAAAGGAGTCTGGAGGAAGAAAAAGGGCACAGGCACCCATATGTGTCACTCTGGGGTATCTACGTCAACAAAGCCAAAAAGGCAGCTGTTGGAATTGTTAGCAGAGAGTTCTTAAGTGATGATGTCTTGACATGAGAATATGCAGTTAGCATCCTGCTGTGATACTATCAGCAGCTGCTTCTAGCTTCAGCCATTCTCTGGAGTTCAGGCTCCCTGTGCAAACCAGCTGAGTTCTGTCTGTCCATGCTGAGGAGGAAATACTGAGCCCTTAAACTGGCTTCTCTGCTCTAATCCAAAAGAGTCAACGAGTTCATGGTTCAGAAATGCTCCTAATACACCACAACAAGGGAATGTGAGGAACTGCAGACATAGCAAGTCTATGCACCATAGACCGAACTTCCCTGCAGGACAGGGGAAAGGAGAGGATGTTGGAATGCCTTAAAGAAGGAAAAGCTTTGGGATTTCTGATTCATCTCCCTTAAGGACTCTCAAAGCAGCAGATCATGGAGAATATGGGCTTTCCTGACAGCACCTGTAATGGGCTGATGCACTGAGTGAGGCTCTCAGATGAGTGGGTCATCTTTCAAAGACACACATCAAGAAAGATTGTACATCATAGCCCTATCATTCTACAGAGAACCAGGTCTCCAAGGTTTTACTAAAGAACAGTCAAAAACATAGAAAAGAAGGCAACCTCCCCACTGTTAGAACTGTTGGGTGCTGGTATAACCTGGGGTTTAGGGGCTCTCTCTGTTCCTCTGACGAGTCTTATTTTACATGAGAGAAGAGCCAATATATAAAAAGCAATTAGCAGAGGAATGATTGTGGTTTTACAGACCCCAGTATCTTGGATACTGAGTCCAGTTCTAGTGTCCTTATTATAAGAAGGACACAGAGCTGTTGGGGAGAGTCCAGAGCAGGGCCACGAGGATGATCCACAGGCTGGAGCACCTCTGAGGGAGCTGTAGTTATTCAGCCTTGAGAGGAAATGACTCCAGGGGGACCTTAGAGCTGCCTTCCAATACCTGAAGGGATCCTACAGGAAGGCTACAGGAGGATTTTTCATGACGGTGCCCAGCAACAGAACAAAGAAGAGTGTTTTGCAGCTCAGGGAGAGGAGGGTTAGGCTGGACCTCAGGAAGACATTCTTCAATATGAGAGTGGTGAGACTCTGGAATAGGCTGCCCAGAGAGTTTGTGGATGCCTCTACCCTGAGGCTGTTCAAGGCCAGGTTAGATGATGCTGACATGAGTGATGAAGCTGGTGAGAGGCCTGGAACAGAAGCCCTATGTGGAGATGCTGAGGGAGCTGGGGTTGTTTGGCCTGGAGAAGAGGCTCAGGGGTGATCTCATTGCTGTCTATAGCTACCTGAAGGGAGGCTGTAGCCAGGTGGGGTTGGTTTCTTCTCCCAGGCAACCAGCGACAGAACAGGGGGACACAGTCTCAAGTTGGGCTGGGGGAGGTCTAGGCTGGATGTTAGGAGGAAGTTGTTGCCAGAGAGAGTGATTGGCATTGGAATGGGCTGTGCAGGGAGGTGCTGGAGTCACCATTCCTGGAGGTGTTGAAGCCAAGCCTGGATGAGGCACTTAGTGCCATGGTCTGGTTGATTGGACAAGGCTGGGTGCTAGGCTGGACTGGCTGAGCTTGGAGGTCTCTTTCAACCCAGTTGATTCTATGATTCTATGCCTGGAGCAGCTGAGTCTATGTGAGTGGTGTCCCTGCCTTTGACAGGGAGGTTGGAGTGGATGATGTCTAAGGTCCCTTCCATTCTATGATGATTATGATTTTTCACTTCTGCTGTTTATTTTCCCAAAAAGCCCAGTGGCTCCCCAAAAGTGGGATGGTTGGTAGGTATGTGCAGGTGTATGCAGACAAAGAGCATGCTGTAGTCATGTTCAAACAGGAACAAAAGCTGCAGACATTTATACATAATGGGAATGCTCTAATTTCTGCAATTAATAGATAAAGGACAGACCAAACATCAAAAGGAGCACGTTAAAATTGAAGAGTTTTTTTAATAGTAGCCTCATTTAGTCTTCTATTCTTTATATTTTTTTTCCAGTCAGACATTCCTGATGGAAAATTGCAACATAGCAACCAACAACTCATAGTTAATGAACGTGAACAGTAATTCTGTTGTGACAAACACATGTTTGTAAAGCATGGTAATGATTAACAAATGTATAAATCAGTGTGGAAATACTTCTTACTCTTTCCAGCAGAGTGGTCTAAGTACCTACAGGGGACAGAATCTTGCAGATGGGTTTTGGGATAAAATTCTCACTTGGCATTAAATACCCCTTTGGCTTTGGGTTAGAAAATAGCAAAATATCGTTTCACAGAATCACAGAGTGGCAGGGGTTGGAGATCATGCAGTGCAACCCCTCTGCAAAAACAGGATCACCCAAAGGTTACCTGGGATCATGTCCAGATGGGCTTTTGAAAGTCTGTAGAGGAGATTCCACCAGCTTACTCAGAAGCCTGGTCCAGGGCTCCAGCAGCCTCACAGCAAAGACTTTTTCATGGACTGTTGTGTTTACATCATAGCTTTTGACAAAGACTGTCCCAGCTTTGACAATATTCTTTTCATACTAATCTTTCCCCAGCATACTGAGCTGCCCTGTGTGGTTCCCAGAGAAACTCTATCTGCAAAGCCTCTTGGAGGCTGATAACCCTGCTGCCTTCCTGTCTACTAAAGAAAACAGGCAGGAGGTTGTTGCTCCCACTGAAGAAGTCGTGTTGTCTAGCTTAACAATTTCACATGGTTGTCTATCTGGACACCAGTGCCCTAAAAGCCTGATCCCTCTGAAGAAATGCATGCTGCACATACTTCATTGTCTGACTCATAACTCTGGTGCCAGGACTTTAGCTTTTCATTTCTATTTATTCACCACGGGAAACCTGAAGTACAAACACACTGGATAAAAGCCTAGCTCCAGTGAAGTCAAGGACAAAATTCTCATTGATTTCTGCAGGCAGAGACCTTCACTTCTGTGCTTGTGGTTGTACTTTACTGTTCCTGGCTTAGGGCTAAAGTGACATTTGAAGAGGGTCTGTTACCCATAGTGATGATGAATTCCAGTGGCGCTTCTAAACACAGCCCACGTGTATAAGAAGCATCTGTTTCTGTCCTGGAGAGCTTGTTGCTTATGAAGGGAGCCAGATTCAAAGCAGTTTCACCACATCACATGCACTGGACCACAGGATGTAGGGATAGGAAGGGACCTCTGGTGACCTTTGGGTTCAATCCCCCTGCCAGAGCAGGACTATAGAATCTAGCACAGGTTGCACAGCAGTGCATCCAGATGGATCTTGAAGGTCTGCAGAGGAGACTCCACCACCCCTCTGAGGAGTCTGTTCCAGTGCTCTGCCACCCCTACAGTAAAGAAGTTCTTCCTCATGTTGAGGTGGAAATTCTGTTCTGTAGCTTCCATCCATTGCCCCTTGTCCTATCACAGGGCACAAGTGAGCAGAGGCTGTCCCTGTCCCTTCCTTCCTGACACCCAGCCCTCAGATATTTATAGACATTTATTAGAGCCCCTCTCAGTCTTCTTTCCATACTAAGCAGCCCCAGACCTCTTAGCCTCTCCTCATCAGCAGTGTTCCAGTCCCTTAATCATCCTTGTGGCCTTCCATTGGACTCCCTTTAGTAGATCCCTGTCCCTCTTGAACTGGGGAGCCCAGAATTGGATGCAATATTCCAGATGAGGCCTCACCAGGACAGAGTAGAGGGGGAGAAGAACCTCCCTCCATCTGCTGGCCACATTCTTCTTAATGCACCCCAGGATCCTATTGGCCTTCTTGGTCACAAAGGCACATTGCTGTCCCATACACAGACCTTGAGTCTGAAGCTCCTTTATGCCAGGCCACAGAAGGGAAAAAAAACTTGTGTGGCTGACCTAGGTACTGATTAGCTGTAGCAGCAGACAGGAGTTTGGTAACAAGCAGTCTCTTAAAGAGAGTCATAGAATAGAATCACAGAAACAACCAGGCTGGAAGAGACCTCTAAGCTCATCCAGTCCAACCTAGCACCCAGCCCTATCCAGTCAACCAGACCATGGCACCAAGTGCCTCATCCATTTTTTTCTTGAACACCTCCAGGGACAGCAACTCCACCACCTCCCTGGGCAGCCCGTTCCAATGCAGTGAATTCATGCAGTGAAGCTTGTGCCCACCTGTCCCACAAGGAGAGACCATGTCCAGACAGCCCAGTGTTTGGTTGTTGTTTTAGTGCTGTGACAGCCTCTCAGGGCTGTAAGCTGCCCAGTGTCCACTGCACCAGCACTGCTGGTTCTCTAATTGGTGCTGTGGTTCCCAGGTTTGCTACTGCTTTACAGAATAGAATTACTTTGGATTATACTTTAGTTAGGGAGCTGGACTTGGCTCTAGCCTTCTTATTAACACACTGCAAGGGCTCTGCTGTCTTTTCATGTGCTTTGTCAAGCACAGACTCTCTTTAAAAGATCTAAAACTTAAAAAAAGCCCAAACCAAACTACACACTTAGGAACATAAATTTTCAAGAACACCACACACACACACACAAAATATCACAAAGTGCTATAAAAAAACCCCACAAAATATCACATCTGAGTGGAGGAAACTCATTGGTTTAAAAACAAAATACTGACAGCTCCCCAGTGCCCAATTAATCATTTGCTTCTAACAACAGAGACTCACAGGCAGACACAAACGTGGAACAGGAAAGCAGGAGAAATGAAATGGTCCTTTGTCTGGTGCCTGAACTTGTTGCCCTTGTCGGGACACCAACAGTTCATCTGGGCAGAGAAACCCACTGGCCCACTTGGCATCCTGCAGCTCCTGGCATGTGTTAAACAGGTCGGTAGGTGGTCTGGCTCAGACCTCTTGGATGTGCTTTCTCACAAGGCTCCTTGGTTTGTAGGGGAAAAAACAGTGCAACAGAAAGATCTTTTCCATAGGCTTCCTAAACTGTTTTGTGGCACTTGGAGTGCTCTGTTAAATACTCAGTTCAGCTGTAAAGATGTAGATAAATTCTGCAAAGCTGTTTCAAAGCTATCCTGCCTAATTTCTGTGTCAGTCTGTGTTGTCTTCAGGACCTATGCAAACGTCTCAGTAGAGGGATTGTAGATAAAGCAGAGATTGTGCGTTCAGACATCACTGAAATATTCAGGTGATGAATATTGATGATATCAATGATCCAGCTAAGAATCCAATCCATAAGAATCTGAATAAGACTCACAGTGCTGCTTCCCTGCCTCAGTATCTGCCAGTGTGTTTTGGCTGTGACATGTTTCACTTAAGATATAGTAGGGAGCTGATTATGCTGCTAGAATCATAGAATGCACTGAGCTGGAAGGGACTTGCAGAGGTCATCTAGTCCAACCCTCAGCAGTAAGCAGGGATGGCCCCAGCTAGATCAGATTTCTTAGAAACCCATCAAGCTGACTTAGATTTTTTCCAAGGATAAAGCCTGCACCACAGAATCACAGAATTAACCACATTGGAAAAGACCTTTGAGATCATTGAGTCCAACCTATGACCTAACAGCTTCTAATTAACTAAGTGCCTCATCCAGCCTCCTCTTAAACACTTCCAGGGATGGTGAGTCCATCACCTCCCTGGGCAGCCCATTCCAATGCCAATCTCTCTTGCTGTGAAGAACTTCTTCCTAACATCCAGCCTGAACTTGCCTTGGCACAGTTTGAGGCTGTGTCCTCCTGTTCTGTCCCTGGGTGCCTGGGAGAAGAGACCAACCCTACCTGGCTACAACCTCTCTTCAGGTAGAGAGCAATGAGTTCTGCCCTGAGCCTCCTCTTCTCCAGATGCACACCCCCAGCTTCCTCAGCCTCTCCTCACAGGGCTGTGCTCCAGGCCCCCACCAGCCTTGCTGCCCTTCTCTGGACATGTTCCAGCACCTCAACATCTTTCTTAAATTGAGGAGCCCAGAAGTGGACACCTCCCTGAGCAACCTGTTCCAGTGTTCCACCACCCTCACAGTAAAGAACTTCTTCCTAATGTCCCATCTAAATCTACCCTGCTTCAGTTTAAAGCCATTGTCCCTTGTCCTAGTGCAAGAGGCTCTTGTAAACATTCCCTTCCCAGGTCTCTTTCAGGTGCTGGAAGGCTGCTATGAGGTCTCCCTGGAGATTTCGCTTCTCTGGTAGTTCAAGCACCTTGTACTGCTTTATTATTTTTATAGTGACATTATTGCAAGAATATGTGAATCATTATAGAAATGATGTCTTACTTACACTGAAGTCTTGGAAGAATGTTCAGGTGGGGTGTCAGATGGAAAAAGGAGGAAAGATGTGGAGAATTCAGGACATACTGGCCCAGTTGTGCTGACACACTTCATTTCTATCAGTTTAGTGTTATCTCTTAGAGCTTCTTGTCCTCTACAACCTTTCCTGCACAGGCAGTGGTGAAGACACCAGGCTGTGACTTTCTGAAGTCAATAGTCACAGCTTCAGTGGTGCTACTGCTTATCAGCAGGGTCAGCACAAAAGAGACCCAAAGAGGAAGGCTGTTTGTCTCCTGTGCCTGTTTAATCTGGTGTGCTTTAGCTCATTTTCTTTCAGCACCTTAGCTCGGTGCATTTCACATGAGAGATTATGTGTCCTGATGACTTCATGAGTGGGGAACTCCATAAGCAACTATTTCATTCAATAGAATTGTGCAAAATACCTGAATGCTATCAGTTACTGTTTCATATAATGTTGTGCTTAAGCTTTGTACACCCTTGCTTTATCAACTCAGTGGCTGACTCCTTTCTGTGAACTGGCTTTAGATGAATTGTTCCTCATTAGCGGAAAGGTGGCAAAGTGGCCCATGGCTAAGGAAAGCCCTTCCCAGGACATGAGCTAGATTAAATTCTCTGTGAAACAAATCAAAAGAGATTTGGATATCAAGGGAGTTTTACTAGAAAAAGAGTCAGTTACAACAAAGGAGGTTTTGAAGATTTTTGAGGTCATAGATGCATAGAATGTTTTGGGTTGGAAGGGACCTTAAAGATTATCCAGTTCCAACCCTCCCTGCTATGGGCACACCTTTCACTGACCTTGTTGCTCAAGCTCTCATCCAATCTGGCCTTGAACATCTCCTTTAGAATAACTGAATTCCCACTCCAGAATAACTAGACCCTATTTTTGCTCTTTCTCCTCTCTTCAGTAAAGGCAGTAAGTTGCCTTTTTCACAAGGCATGTTGTGAGCCTCCGCTCTTGGAAGCTGGCAGGCGAGTGGGTAGTGCAGGAAAGGGATTCCTAAAATACACCTGCACAACAGCTTCTCCTTCAGTCTGTGCTGCCTTCTAAATCAAGAAGCTGAATGTGCCACACAGTAAACTGAAAAATGTTAACAAAAACCTTTTATCAATAGGAGGGGCTGCCAAGAGTCAGCTCTGTGTCCTGCTACCAAGCATGTAATCTGAAGGCTCAGGCTTTGCCGTCACTATCGTTGAAACCAGGTCCACCAGGACACACGAAGTCAAGTCAGCAGAATAGTTTTGGGAGATGTTCCCACTTCCTTTCCAGCCAAATGTACCCACTTTGTTGGTCTGGATTGGCCTCCTGAATCACAAAATATTCGCATCTGCTTCCCATTACTGCCTCCTCCTTCATCATGAATTCCCTAATGTCAGCAAGGTTTCTGCCTGGGTAGATAACACACTTTATTCCTTAGCAGTCTGTTACCAGGGAGGGGGGGGAAAGAAGTGACTCCTTTCCAAACAATTGTCAAGAGCTCCTAAGCCTTCTGGAGCATCACACAAAAGCAACTTAATCCTGCTCTCTGCAAATGTCATGTTGCCTTGATCTGCCTTAACAGGAGTTTGTTAAGTTGTAGCTGCAGCGTTTGCCACGGTCGTGTCCATGTCACCGCCGCGTGCCACAGCTCACATGCCGGGAGCTGTCGGCAGCAACAATGACATATCAAGGATGAAATGGCTTAAGTCTTATAGGAGAGATGCAGTGCCATAATGCCAGATCCTTCATTGGGTTTTCTCCATGTGCTCCTACGAGAGCTTTTGAGACTGAATTAGGTCATGGATCTGTAGGGGGGTGGAATTTGCTGTGTAGAGAGAAAAGAAGTTTAATGGAGCTGAGGTTTGATGCTTTCATAAAGCTTTACTGAAAGTAGTCTTGCAGTGGGACCTTGTCCAGAGCTATGGAGCCAGCACAAGGAACTGGGCATTCATTACTGCCTTGCTGTTGGAGCAGAGCAGAGAAGAACCTAGCTTAGAGCTTGTCTATCAGGGGAGAGCTAGAATCACAGAACCATAACTACTGCCATTGAAACACATTCTCTTACCTTTCTTTGCAGTAAATCCTCATAGGGTTAATCTTCTGAGTGCCTTCATGCTATTTCAGCACATCTGCATCCAAACTGGATTAAGGTAAACCTTAATGGTTATGCAGGCAGGAGATGACAATCAAGATGGCAGACGTGCACCAGCTTTGGCTAAGAAACTGTTCTAGTGGCACTGAAATCCTAGCTGGTGCTGAGATGGAGGTATCAGCTTGGGTTCAGCACTGGACTTCTGGGGACTGACTGGCTTGTGAGCTGCCAGAATGAGTTGCAGGTGGAGCAAACATGCAATTTGCTTGTGCATGCCCTTGGACATAAACTGTATAGTACAGCCCAGGCATTTCTATGGGAGTGTAAAAGCAAATGAAGTAGTTCACAGCAGTTTTGGTGATCTTTTTCCTCCTGAAGGCCAGAGGCTCCATCTCTTCTTTTCTCAAAATGAGTAGTAGCTTAGTCCCAAACTCACTGCAGCAAATCCACCTTTTCCTCTCTCTCTACTAACCAGCTGGAAAGAGGAGAGACCAAGAAACCACTTCTTTCCCTGGCACATGTGGCAATAAATGTTGTATTTCTTGCAGTTAGCTGCAGGAGTGCAGACTTAGCTGAGCAGCTCTTAGTAGCTCTATCTGGAGGTTCAGGAACTGTGCATTAGTTTAAAAGTGGTTTTGCTATAGTTCAGCCACACTTCTAAGCTATGTCCCTTCCCATGGAAGTTCCAGGTAGTACCTTCTTTCATATGAAGTTTAAAATCCCCTTATTAGGCAAAGACTAAAATAGTACAGCTTGATTTAACTCTGCAAGAGATCAGCTGTACTGAAAACAAGCAAAAGATAAAGCATTCCAATCTGCCTTGTCTTTTTGATTGACTCTATTTTTAGATTGTTTTCCTAAGGAAATTCAGCTTATACAATCTGCATATTGATGAATTTAACTGTGCAGCCTGCCTGGCATAGCTCTTCCCCCTGTACTCCATGTGTTCCTCTAACTCAGACATATTGTCAGGTTCTGATCAGGTGTTTAAGGGATGGAAGTTTTGCTGTTAGTAGAATTGTACACATTCATAGAATCATAGAATCAACCAGGTTGGAAGAGACCTCCAAGATCATCCAGTCCAACCTAGCACCCAGCCCTGCCCAAGCAACCAGACCATGGCACTAAGTGCCCCAGCCAGGCTTTGCTTCAACACCTCCAGGGACAGTGACTCCACCACCTCTCTGGGCAGCCCATTCCAATGCCAATCACCCTCTCTGTGATGAACTTCCTCCTAACATCCAGCCTAGACCTCCCCCAGCACAACTTGAGGCTGTGTCCCCTTCTTCTGTTGCTGGTTGCCTGGCAGAAGATCCCAACCCTACCTGGCTACAGCCTCCCTGCAGGTAGTTGTAAACAGCAATGAGCTCTGCCCTGAGCCTCCTCTTCTGCAGGCTGCACACCCCCAGCTCCCTCAGCCTCTCCTCATAGGATTTGTGTTCCAGGCCTCTCACCAGATTTGTCACCCTTCTCTGGACACCTTCCAGCACCTCAACATCTCTCTAGAATTGAGGGGCCCAGAACTGGACACAGCACTCAAGGTGTGGCCTGACCAGTGCTGAGTACAGTGGAAGAATAACCTCCCTTGTTCTACTGGCCACACTGTGCAGACCAGGGAGGGCAAATCTGTGTGTCCACTAATGGAAAGAGAGAAAGAACTTAACCATGGCACAGTTTAGTCACCATCAGTTCAAGCTCCATAGGTCTTAAATAGGAGCAGAACATGATGTCTTATGCTTGGTGGAAGAATTGTGGCAGGAAAGAGCAGAGTGGGGAATTTCAGGAGCAAAGGACACAAATCCATAGGAATTCAGTCTGTTCCACAGCTTCTGGAACAGCTTGTTTTGTAAACAGTGCAGTTGTTAGCCATGTGTATATATATTTGGAAGGGTAAAGTACAAGAGAGGATGAAGACTGAAGTCATGGTTCTCATTTGAATTAAAGCCTGTTCATACCAAACTGGTGCCATAAGGAGGCTTTAAATCATTAATGTCGTTTCCTCTCCCTGCAAAGCAGGCAGCTCAAGTGGGCATTAGTACAACTGAGAATCTGCTTTTCACTTTGTACAGTGGTGTTTTACTCCCTTCCTGTGCAAGGAAGGAGATTTGTTTGTATAACTTCAGTGTATTTTTAATATGTAAAAATAGAGTGAGAAAAACCAAATGTTCACCATTAGAGAATGTTAGGGAATTCACAGGCATGGAATGATGGTAAGAGAGAGACACGGTGGGTAATGTTCACCCTAAGGTTACATGAAAGTCTTTACTAAGGCATTTTTGCAATGTGTTTTTCCTTTGTCACCAATTGTTGAGGTACTGGAAGGTGTCCAGAGAAGGGCAATGAAGTTGGTGAGACGCCTGGAGCACAGCCCTGTGAGGAGAGGCTGAGGGAGCTGAGGGTGCGCAGCCTGGAGAAGAGGAGGCTCAGGCCAGACCTCATTGATGTCTACAACTACCTGCAGGGAGGCTGTAGCCAGGTGGAGTTGGTCTCTTCTGCCAGGCAACCAGCAACAGAAGAAGGGGACACAGTCGCAAGTTGTGCCAGGGGAGGTCTAGGCTGGATGTTAGGAAGAAGTTCTTCACAGAGAGAGTGATTGGCATTGGAATGGGCTGCCCAGGAAGGTGGTGGAATTGCAATGCCTGGAAGTGTACAAAAAAAAAGCCTGGCTGAGTCACTTAGTGCCATGGTCTGGTTGCTTGGGCAGGGCTGGGTGCTAGGTTGGACTGGATGATCTTGGGAGTCTCTTCCAACCTGGTTGATTCTATGGCATCTACTTCCAACAGGTTGCTATCTGAAACTAGTAGCTATGTTTAGTTTCTTTCCCCAGCAAACAGAAAATAAGCCTATTACCAAGTTTTATTGTAGTTATATGAAGAAAACTATATGTGATGTGGATTAATATTAACAAAAGAGAATCAAAACCTCAGAATTTTGGACCAACCTAGTTGATTTCCAATCTGGTTGATTCTGTGATTCTATGAATCATTTCAGCCAGTTCAGTTAAGCATTTCTTTCATGTCTATGTACATGATATAGGCTCTGATTCAGAAAACCTCTTAAGAATGTGCTGAAGGTTAAAATTCATTTGCTGTCTATGAATTGGAAGAGTTTGTATTTCAGTGTATTTTTGAGTAAGTGTAAATACAGGCACATACCTGAAACCCACCATGTCATATTGGCAGGGTTTGGCATATCTCAGAAGCATTTTCATTAATAACTTAGAATAGAATCATAGAATCAAGCAGGTTGGAAGAGACCTCCAAGATCATCCAGTCCAACCTAGCACCCAGCCCTAGCCAATCAACCAGACCATGGCACTAAGTGCCTCAGCCAGGCTTGGCTTCAACACCCCCAGGGATGGTGACTCCACCACCTCCCTGGGCAGCCCATTCCAATGCCAATCATTCTCTCTGACAACAACTTCCTCCTAACAGCCAACCTGAACCTCCTCTGGCACAACTTGAGACTGTGTCCCCTTGTTCTATTGCTGGTTGCCTGGCAGAAGAGACCAACCCCACCTGGTTACAGCCTCCTTTCAGGTAGTTGTAGCCAACAATGAGCTCTGCCCTGAGCCTCCTCTTCTGCAGGCTGCACACCCCCAGCTCCCTCAGCCTCTCCTCACAGGGCTGTGCTCCAGGCCCCTCCCCAGCCTTGCTGCCCTTCTCTGGACAAATTCCAGCACCTCAACATCTCTCTTGAATTGAGGGGCCCAGAACTGGACACAGCACTCAAGGTGTGGCCTGACCAGTGCTGAGTACAGGGGAAGAATAACCTCCCTTTTCCTACTGGCCACACTGTTCCTGATACTGGCCAGGATGCCATTGGCTCTCTTGGCCACCTGGGCATTTATCTGCTTTGCAATTCACTTTACAGGACCCTTTTGAGGAGAGCTACTTTCTTGTCTCTGGTGTATTAGAAGCCACTGACTCTCTTTGTTGTTCAAATGAAGTCTGAGCTGTGTAATAGGGAGGCTGTTTTTCCCTTTAGCAGATGCTGTAAGGAGTGATTTCTGTCTAAGTGGAGTTGCCATCCCTGGAGGTGCTCAAGAAAAGCCTGGATGAGGCACTTAGTGCCATGGTCTAGTTGACTGGATAGGGCTGGGTGCTAGGTTGGACTGGATGATCTTGGAGGTCTCTTCCAACCTGGTTGATTCTCCAATTCTATGATTCTATTTCTTTTGACTCTGGGTATATTGGATTGGTGTTCTCCCCTAGCTGTACATTTCTGGTTCTGGTTTGTCTTTTAAGTCAGGATGTAAATTTGAGTATTTTTCTACCAAGTACCTGCTAAAGATATGGGTGCCTCTTGAAGCAGTGTTGGTCTGAAGGGTCAGAAACCCTTAGAGAAGTCTTTTTTTCCTCTCTTTTTGCCCATGGGCTGCACTCTGAGTCTCAAGTCTCTGTGTTAATTTATTTTCTATAAAACATTTTTATTCTTTCATCTGAACAGTGTCTTTACAGTCCCTGCCCGTTCTTACTCTAAAAGCCACTTTCTTAGTGGTCTCCACACAGAAATCTGTTTCAATTAGAGAAGGAAATCCTCTGGAATTAATTTTTCAAACATGATTTCACCTCCTTTGTAATTTCCAGTGGTAAAATGAGACTTTATAGCTCGCAGGATGTGGACAGACAGTCAAAGCAGGGTCTCTGCTTTGTGAGCATCAAAATCCTTTACTGGCTGTAACCTTGGGGCCCTGGACAAAGGTAATGAAATGAACTAACAGGATAAGCAGCTTACCCCAGCCCTCAGCTGAACTGTTTGCAGATACATTCTCCTAGAGTGAGAATCCAGCTGAATATGGGAGCCTCCCCCTTCCAGCTCTTGCTTCTCAGGAGGTAGTTTGACGTGTGAAATCCATCTGCTTGTCAGTTGTGTCCCCTGACAGCAGCCGTGTGACAGTGTGCATCCTATGGAAGGGACAACTGACAGTGGGTGTAGAAGGGGGTGCTGGAGCTGGGTAGGCAAGAGGGCTTTGGACATGCACAGTTGCAGGTCATTAGTTGTCACTCATTGAGTTTATTTTGGTGGTCTTAACTTCTCCAGTGAAAGGTATACAAAAGGTGCAGGGAGAGCCTTCATCTCCTTGTCCTGTTGAAAGCAATCTTCAATCCTGAAGAGTAAGTGGAAAGGAAACACATGCTTGTTTTATTACATTGCTGGGATGAACTGGGAGGAGATCCAGTTCTCCTAACAGGGCAGTGAAAACATTTCTCAAAGTGTTTGCTCCGTCCATCCTGCCCATGGAGGGCCTCTGGGATCTCAGAGAATCTGAGCCTTGTGTCAGGGAGTCTGGACTTGCAGAGAGTTAGTAATATGACTGCTTCCCAGATACACCTGCTTGGATGCAGCACTGTGGGGAAAAAAGGATTAACATGTTTGTAGAGGGGATTAAAGGGAAGCAGATTCTCCTTTCTGCTATGAAGTAACTGCTACTCCACACTTTAAAGAGAGCTTTGGGGAGAGGGAATTTCTCACCTGCAGGAAAGATGTGGTGTGTGAGTTCAGCTTTCCTCTTGTAATAACAAAACTGTATAGACTTGTAGCTGATTTTTGCAGCTGAACCTGAGCTGGGTGAGGGGAAAACTGATCAGAAATGGTGCATAATGTTCTTAGAGAATTTTCTCCAGGGCTTCCAATTAGACAGTATTGTGTCATTGTGGAGAAGGGCAGCCTGGAGGTCATCTCTGGTATGGGAAACCCCAGGCAGGTCTTTGAAAATAGCAAGGGCAAATCAAAATGACAGACTAAGGAGAGAAGGCCAGCTTGTTACTCAGCATGACTTCACACAATCAGCTGTGCTCTAGCAGACATCTGGCCCTGGATACATTTGCAGCATGACTTGGCCTACAGGATGTCATATCCTTATAAAGTGTAAGTCCAAGCAGAGGGTTTTTTTTTTCCCTACAGAACTTCCCCCTATGAGCAGTCTGTAAACTCCAGGCTTGTCAAGTCTGATAATTCACCTCGATAAAGATTAAGATCTACTCCACAATTTCATGTCTCTCTGTGCAATTCACAGCAGGCCTGTGAGACGTGGCCAGGGAGTCTGGTGATGGATTTGGAGGCTGGAGTGTCTGTGGCTGAGACAGCAGCAGATGTTGCTGTGTGGGTACCCACACAGCTTGGGAGAATTGTGTGTCCACTGCCTTTGTCCCTGTCCTGCATGCAATACCAAACCGTGACGTTAAAGAAGTGATTCCTTCGTTCTCCATGAGGCAGGAATGTGCATCGAGCCAGCAGTGCTGGATTAGCAGCATCTGGCATGCAGGCTGTCTGATGTTTCAAGACAAGAGAAGACACTTTAAAGCAAACAAAAGGTCGAAACTATCTGGCTGCAGGCAGCTAGAAGAAGAAGGGCTTGAGTCAGGGTGTGGAAGCACAGCCAGCACGTGCTCTAACCCCAGGCTGGGTGATGCTTCCCAGCAGCTATGTAAAACAAGGACTCTTTCACACTTTAGTCCCCCCACAGCTATGGGGTGTTGCACTAGGCTAGGTGTTACCCAACTTTGATGTTCTCCAGACAGACCCCCGTATTTGTTCATGTTTATACATCCTGACAGGGAAGAAACAGCTCTGTTTAATATCCTCTGGGTTTCCTTGCAGCAGCTTTCAACACTGCAGTGCAAATAACTAACTCAGCAGGTCCTACGACAGCTCCATTCCCACTAGGCAGGGTTTGGATCTGGCAGGGTTTGGCTCTGGCAGGGCAGTGGTTGAGAGCACAGATTGCTGACGCAGATTTCAGACCTACAGCCTCTCCTGCATGCAGATACTGGAAAGCTCCTGGTCCCTCCAAATAGGGGTAGGAAAGTGATGGAGATGCTGTGACAGGCCAACCAATTAGGTCCCTCCTTCTCTCCTTTTTAATCCGTCTCAGCATGCTTCATAAATACTTTTCACAGTAGCTGGATGTTGAAGAGCTGTTCCAACATACCACTTGCAGGAATGTGCTGGAATCACATGTTCAGTCAGTAGTACCCTGCCTTTAATATCACATATGAATATGTCACTAAACCCCAGGTTTGTGGAGGGATTTGTTTTGTGTAGTTGATGCTTTCATTTTGATGCTGAGCTTAATTCTAGTTTGAGGTTTTATATGCAGTAACTGGGATGGGACTAATGGACTGAGCCCCTTGGTAAGGTCTTTGTCTTCACTGATTTTACTCCAAATTTGTCTTACTACTGGTCCTGCTTTTATCTGTTGTGTTATTTGTAAAGGACCTGGAAAGTAAGGTAAGCTCCTGCCCTAAAATGTTGTAAGAGATCATAAAATCATAGAATCAACCAGGTTGGAAGAGACCTCCAAGCACATCTAGTCCAACCTAGCACCCAGCCTGCTCCAGTCAACCAGACCATGGCACTAAGTGCCTCATCCAGGCTTTTCTTGAACACCTCCAGGGATGGTGACTCCACCACCTCCCTGGGCAGCCCATTCCAATGCCAATCACTCTCTCTGGGAAGAACTTCCTCCTAACAGCCAGCCTAGACCTCCCCTGGCACAGCTTGAGACTGTGTCCCCTTGTTCTGTTACTATGATACTTAGAGATGTCACTGGATTTCTGATGAGGAAACTCATGCACGAAGGATATTAAATGATTTGTCTATGTCCTGGGGGAAATTCAGGACATTTATTGCAAGTCCTCATCCTTCTGAAATGTGACCATATTTAATAGCTTCTTTTGAAATGACTTTACTTGTTGAGTTAATGAGGAAAAGCAACAAAGGAACCAAAAGCAGACCTGAAATGTATAAAATATACTGAATGTCTTCCTCTGAAGGATCTTCACCTAAACCCTAGGAAGCTGCAGGGAATATCACTGCAGGGAATAACAAAGAATTACTTTATCTGAAAGACAAGATAAGGCAGACAGGAAGGCAAGGAATATATACACATGAAAATGAGGAATCCATACTGAGGTGCAGCTTTCCTCTTTGCAAACAAGTGTATTTGCTTCAGTCAGATCCAGCACTGGTCTTCTCTTGATCTTTTCAAGACCTTGGGCTTTTCTTGCTTTTTCATTTCCCCTCTCTCTGAATATTGTGAAATAGAACATTGTGTCACACTTCAAGTGGAATCCAACCAGCTGTAACTTTCTTTACTTTCAGAATCAATCAGGTTAAATGCAGCAAGCCAAAACCTTCATTAAAAGGCAGTTTCAGTGTCCAATGTGCAGGAATGCAAAGAGACAGCAACTAGAAATAATGACCACACTGCAGAGTTGTTGAAATGGCCCAAGTCTACTTATATCTGATAGCAGTGTTCAGAAGAAGACAATCCAGCCTTACTAGTAACTAGAAGTACAGGACAAACCTGAGAAGAGTGAAGCCTTATTGTTTCTAAAGAGATACTGTAAGAAAACAAACTGGCCTGTTGCTGCTGCACTAGAACCAGTGTTTGGCTCTAAGGAAGGCGAAATTAGAGTGAATGGGATGAAATGAGGAAGGTGAAATGTGAGAGCCTTCATCTTCCCATCTCAGTGTTTCCTTCAGTCTGTAAATAAGCTTTGTGAAAAAGCAGAGCTCTAGGCTAAAAAGCCAAAACCAGTGCTGTGGTGTTTAGAATAGAATCATAGAATGGCTTAGGTTGGAAGTGGCCTCAAAGCTCATCCAATTCCAAGCCTCTACCATAGGCAGGGACACCTCCCACTAGAATAGATCACTCACAGCCTCATCCAACCTGGCTTTGAACACCTCCAGGGAGGGAGCAGCCACAGCTTCCCTGGGCAGTCTGTGCCAGTGTCTCACCACCCTCACTGCAAAGTATTTCTTCCTAACCTCCAGTTTAAATCTCTCCTCTGCCAGTTTAAACCTATTTCTCCTCATCCTGTCATTACAAGACCGTGTCAACAGTCCCTCTCCAGCCCTCCTGTAGCCCCCTTCAGATACTGGGAGACTACTCCAAGGTCTCCTCGAAGCCTGCTCTTCTCCAGGCTGCAGAGCCCCAACTCTCAGCCTATCCTTACAGGAGAGCTGCTGCAGCCCTCTGAGCATCTTTGTGGCATCCTCTGGACTTGCTCCAACAGTTCTATGTCCTTCTTGTGTTGGGGGCTCAAGAGCTGCACACAGTGCTCCAGGTGGGACCTTATGAGAGCAGAGCAAAGCAGTTTAGTACTTGAACTGTGCATTTAGGAAAGCACCAATTCACCCAGGTGAGACAAAGAGTGAATAAAGAGCTGTCAGGTGGCTGAAACTCATTACAGTTCATAACTGGGGTTGAATCTGCCTGGGTTGGGAAGGAGTGGACCAAATATCATACCCCCATTCTTAAGATCAGCCACATTATGTCAATCCTTGACAAGACACAGGAAGCTGAGGGAGGCTCAAGTCTTTTGGGGAGCAGCACAAAGAGGGAATGTGAGGCTTCTGAAGTTTGGGAAGGACTTCTCACCTAAACAGTAAGAAACCATAGCAACTGGAGTAGACAAAACAGGTAGTTTGGATATCTCACAGTATACCAAGGAAATAAGTGGTGTTATGAGGTCCTGAATGGAAACTATATACAGAACTAGCCCTGCAGCTGATGAAAATTGGCTGAACTCTATCTGAGCAAAGTTGAGCTGCATTGCTTTATATTTCATGACTTCTCTGAATTTGGCAGTGTAATAGTTTAGGCTCCCTGACACACTTAAGCGTATATGGGTGGATGGAACAAAGTATGATTTCATTCAGTCAGTTGGTGTAAATATTTATGAGCACAGCCATCACTGGTAGGGAATGTGTGTGTACTTGGTGTTAATAAGAATGAGAAGGGCAAGCATGACCCAGGCTCATGAGGGCAGAACTGAGGCTGGTGGAATTTATATAAGGATCTGTCCTTCACCAGCTTTTAGATCTCCATCTGAAGCTCTAGAGAGGTAGGTAAATAGCTATGCAGAGGTGTAGGAGCCTGTTGTAAGCTGTGAATTATCCCTGTATTGATAGTAATGTCCTGAAATATTAGAGGAATTGTGGCTTGTTGGCAGAAGTTTGGTTTCAGCAATGTGTTTGTTCCCTGCTGGCTCTAATAACCAATAAGCTTACTTTTCCCATGTGCTTGGGGTCCCAGTGAGCCACTAATGAAAGAGATTTCGTGCTGTGGATTGTAGTCAGCTGAATGTGTAAGTGTCTGCAAGTTCAGAGTCTGACAGTTATCATGAGTCATTAGGAAAAAGTAGCTTTTAACATGAAGTTTGGGAAAGGGTTGTTGGGTTTGTTCCTTTTTGAAAAGCTGAAACAGTTTTTTTTTTCCCAGATATGTCCATTCCAAAGAAAGTTTCCTTCTGGTTCTGCCTTGCCCAGAAGCCACACATTCCATTGCAGACTTGCAAAGTGAGGAAGGATTTGGTTTAGCTGAGGGATCCTGCTGGGTTCAGGGAGAGATCTGGCTTCTGGCTGGCACAGGCACTGTCTGTAACTCACCTATGCCACTTGGTCTGTGTTTTCTGTCTGTAACTACACAAAATGCAGTGTGGGTTTCAGGTAGGGGACTTTGGAAAGGCAAAGACCAGTGCTGATGTACAATTGATGATTTTTCAGGTGCAACTTTTTAAACTCAGCCCTAGCTCATTCCAGAAAGGGTTTTATCATGGTTTCCTGTACTGGGAAGAGCAAGATCTGTGCCATGGAACACATTTGCTCTTTTATGAGACTATCTCTATAAGTAATTCCATCCTCCACTGCACTACTTTAATACTTCGATTATCTTAATGAAAAGGGAAAAAAAAAACCCACAAAAAAAGCCAAAATAAACCAAACTGCCTCAGTGATCTGAAGTAGGCAAAGCTCAAAGCAAACATCTTCACTTGCACAGTTCTAGCCTGACACATCAGGGACCAGTTTTGTAGGCACACATCCATTTGTCAGACTCTTCTGGCTAACCCCACTGCAGAACCAGATGTGTTTAGCTCTTTGACGTGCTGTCCTCTGGCTCCCAGACTTGATTTTTGGAGTGAGAGTCATGAAAGAATGTCACCCACTCTGCTCCCTACTCCTGCCACCTTTTCCACAGTCATCTTTTAGCTTCCAGCCTGCCTTGCCAACACCTTCCTTAGCAGCATGTGATTCCTGGAAGCCTCCACTCATTGGTTCTGCTTCGTGAGGATGGGCTTGGCCAGATCCTGGCCTGTGAAACTCGGTGGTAAACATTCTCAAGAAAGGCATACTGTCTGTCACAATAATTTGCTAATCTGTTTATAGCTGGAATTCTTATGAACTGAAATCAGTCCCTCTCTCAGCCTTTTCATCCAAATATCCCCAAGAAATAGACTTTATGCCTTTGATGACATCACTTTTCTTGGTGCTGCTTTACTCGGTGCCATTGAGCAATACGCCTCCAGGATTTTTCCTTCTTTGGAGCTCCCAAGGTATAAGAACAATTAAAAGAGTTCTTACATCCCCCCTGCAGTAACAAGGGGGACATAAGAACAGAAGATGACTCAAGGTTGCCTGCTGGAAACTGGTTTGTAGGAAATGTTGGCCAGACAGTGTGTGTGGGAGCCAAAGCCATGACTATCAAGTATGTTCGTAGCTTCAGTGAGTTAGTCATTAATGACACTTAATGGTTGTTCTATTTCTGCTGTCCTGTGTAACAAGCTCATGAAGACTCTGTAGCTATAGAACTTAGAGACATCATTTATGCCATAACTTTGGGGCTTGTTCAGCCTCTTTGAAAGGAGCCCACACTGAACTTAATCAGAGTCCACCTGTCCTTCCTGTCCTCACATACTGCCATCAGAACAAGGAGCTACTTGCACGACACGGGAGCATAGCACTCAAGCAAGCTTCAGACTGGCTGGCATGAATAGTAAGGACTGTTATAATACATGACAGATTTTAGTACTGGAGACATGCCACATTATGTAGC
Organism: Pogoniulus pusillus; assembly: GCF_015220805.1. NCBI lineage: Eukaryota > Metazoa > Chordata > Aves > Piciformes > Lybiidae > Pogoniulus > Pogoniulus pusillus. The sequence goes on along the minus strand of NC_087298.1, from coordinate 3,903,882 downwards.
TACAGCCTTCAGTAGACTCAAAGCTAACTTCAGCTGCAGCCAAATCCCCCACTGCCACCTCCTTATTACAGCCACTATCTGTATCACTAAGGAGAGAGCAACACACAGACTGCACCTGTAAGAAGCCATGAGCATGCATGAGCAGGAGCCTTCTCAGCAGAGATCAGACAGCTGCAAGGCCAAGGATTGTTGTTATTCTAGGACAGGACTAACCTAGAAGCCTCTATAAAGAAGCTGATGTTGCAGATCTCCAAAGAACTCAGTAGCTGTCAATACAAAGAACTTCCCAGGCTCTGCTGTGTAAAAAATGTGCAGATTCTTAGCAAAATCATGCTGCTCAGCTATTCACATTCTGCTCTTAACTGATATAAAGGGATGAGGCTTGCAAATCTGTGCACAGCTTCTAACCAATCCATATTTATTAGCAGTCCCCAATTCAGCTGTCATGTTCCTTTCTTTGTGCTTAAAAAGTATTTGCAAGTGCTCTGTTATATTGCAGCCAGTCAGGAGTGATCGTGGGGAATGGAAATCCCTCTGGGTGTCTTGCTGGTCAGCTGAGACTCTTCTGCTGCTCTGCAGAGGGTCCCCCTGCTCCATCCCCCCAAGAACTGTCATAGCTGGGTCAGGTGTAGCCCAGACCCCTGGCAGAAAGGGAAAGCACAGGCCAAAAGTCACTCCAGGAAAGACTTCATTTCTGAGGAGTCTCTGGTATTTGGCAAGTATCTTTCTGTTTTATTTTCTCTTTCTGTTAAAAGAGCCAGAACTTTTCTGGAGCCCTTGGGTATGTCTGTACTGCAGGCTGGTAGTGTGATGGTAATTTAGCCTTGGCTCAATTACACGCCTATAAACTTGCCTAGTTTTGCTAGCAGGGCTACAGTGGTGCTCAAAGAAGACTTCAAAACTCCCCAGGGCTTCTGAAATACACCTGCAGTGAGACCACAGGCAACCTGTGACCAAATAGCCTGTGTGGAAACTCCACATTCACTACTGCCTTTGCCATCCAGTCTGGAGCTAGCTGGGGTAAGCTGCTCTCAGAACTTCTAAATTGCACTTTGTCTAGATGTCAAAAGCAGGCTGCATGTTTTGTAAAGGAGGTGCTGAAGAGGCTGCAGCTGTCTTTGAGAGCTGTGTGTGACACAGGGAGGGTTTGTGAAGCAAGAGAAAACATGTTTGCAAGCTGTTTGTGAGCCTTCCTGTGGATCCTCAGTTCAGGTTGAACGAGGAGACATATGGCTTCCCAGTGCCTGGCTGCTGGAATAGAAGGTGCTGAGGGTCTGCTCCTCCACATGGCAGATTCACTGCAGGTATGGGGAAGGAAAGGACTTTGGCTGTGCAGAGGATATAATGAACGAAGAAGGATGTTTCTCCAAAGAGATTTTGGCAACAATCTGGAGTGCTGGACAGGCTTATACTGGGCGTAAGGTTGCAGGGGTTGCTGGGTTAGCTGTGGGTCCTAAGGATAAAAGAAACACTGAGCTGATTTCCTTCATGTTGGCATTTTGGGGAATGGCCTCGAGCTGAGGCTGGGGAGGTTTAGATTGGACATTAGGAAAAAGTTTTTTCACAGCGAGAGTGGTCAGGGACTGGAATGAGCTGCCCAAGGAGGTGCTGGAGTCACCCACCCTGGATGTGTTTAAGGGTTATTTGGATGTAGAGCTTAGGGATATGGTTTAAGGTGAAACTTATAGAGAGGTCTCTAGGTTGGACTTGGTGATCCTGAGGGGCTTTTCCAATCTGGATGCTCCTGTGTGATTTTGAATGTAAAAACTGTTTCTGTGGTTGTCTTTTTGGCTAACACCTGTCATGGTCTGTAGAGAGGGACAGCTAATTAAGTCACAAAGTCATACTCCATGGTTATCCAGGGCTGTAAAGTCATGTCAAGAGACTTGATGATGTGGTGGTGTATCTGATCTCAGATTTGGGTGGCATAGGTGGTGTCATTTCACAGTCTTCAACCACCTTGTCTGGAGAATGGAAATAATCATCAGCTTTGTCCAGTTGTTAAAATTCACTTCAGGATGGGTCTGTGGCCAGGAACTTTCAGTGCATTTCTTAGATAACTATATAAGCTGTAGCCATTTCTATCAAATCCTCAAAGCTTCCTGTGCAGTTTGCATTAGCAAGCACAAGAAACCATTCAAATTATGCCCAGGCAGTCCCATAGCTCTCTGAGGAGAGCTGGGGCTCATGCTGTGCTCAGCCTACTTTCTGAGCTAAATCGGCACGGGGGCATTTGGAGAAAGCTTTGTAGAAGAGTCCTGATTGTTGCTGTTTTCTCCAAACAGACTTATTAACCTGTTGAGGAATTTGAGGTTTGCACCCTCTGAGTCATGAGGGTCCCTGAGGCACATTTCCAATGATCATTATTCATATTCTCCAGGTCAAAAAAACCCTTCCTTGGACGTATCCTTTCTTTCCTGTTGCTGTACAGGAGACTGCATCTATGCATTTCTGGTGTCAAAGCCAACCACATTCAGAACCTTTCTTTCTCCAGGTGGAATGCAGTCTATTGACACAGTTGGCTTTTTACAGCGTGGTAAAACATTAACCACTTCCTCTCCTTCAGTCTAGAGCATCAAAACTCTTGACCCATTGTTTAGGAGGCAAGCTCATTTACACCAATCAAAACCTGAAGTAATGTCTTGGGTGGGGGGAGGCTATTTTTGATTTACACCATTTAAAGAGCAGAATTTACTCTTGAGTTCTTTCCTTCCTCTCAACCTTTTCCTGCTCAGTTAAAGCATTGAAGCTTTTTTGTAGGCCCCCACACTAAATCCACAGCAGCCTGGAGGTCAGGGGGTCCTATGCCATAGTGGTAAATAAATCAACTCCCTCTGAAGGAGATTTCCCTTTCATCAAATTCTTCTTTAATGAGGTAAAGGATTTGATTTCATGGTTAAAAAAATAAAATGCAGGAAAAGATATGTGATACATGAGCAGCTCCATTAGACTCTGCAGGAAAATGGAAATTGCCAGACCAGGTCTAGACAGGAGTCCAGGCAGTGCAGTAACTTATCTCTGAAATGGTTAATTATGGAACAAATAGCTCATGTGCAGTGCTGCCTTGAGAAAAGCTCTGACTGTGGCTCTGGCCAGCCTGATCTAGGGTAGGGTGTCCCTGCCTGTGGTAGGGGGGTTGGAATTAGATGATCCTCATGGTCCCTTACAACCCTGACTGATTCTACGATGACTATCAGATAGTCCAGAGCCTGGAGAGAAAACTCCCCATGTAATAAGTGTGTCCCAGGCATTCTTGCTTTGGTGAAGTGCATTGCACCTAAGCCCAAAGTCTACAGAGTAGAAACAAGCTTTTTGCTCTTCCCTTTGGAAGGGGATCCTGCAGCTTTTAATCATCTGAGTCTTTTATGCACAGGAGTTTCTGTTGCTGTTTTGGGGAGTGGTTGGTTTGTTTGTTTTGGTGGTGCTTGGTGGGGTTTGGTTTGGGTTGGATGTTTTGGTTGGTTGGATTGGGTTTTTTTGTGGGTTTTTTTTGTTTGCTTGTGTGGTGGTGTTGTTTTGATTGATTTCGTTTCTTACAATACAGGAGAGGAAACCTGTCAAGGCATTACCTGTTGCCTGTTGTTCTCATCAGTAGGGCTCTTATGCCCACTGTACCATTTGCAGGCAGGTCTGGAAAGGAAAGAGGTGAAGTTAGAAATGCCAGAACGTTTCGTATGTTCCTTGCCTTCATTACTGGGCTGTTTGCTTCTCTCTGTCAGGAGATGTAAAAACATTAAAGGAAAATATTTTTTTCTTCATTTGCTGGGGGTTACTTTGTTTGCCTGTACCACAGTGTTGGTGCTGGCACAAGTGTCAAGAATCAGTTCCAAGATGATATCTTAATAACTTCCTCAAGTGTCCATCAGCCTGGAGATGCAAATCGTTTGACGGAAGCACTGCTTGCTGTTCTCTCTGTGCTTTTATTTTTGCTGGATCTGAGACCCCTTGAATCCATGCCTCTGCTGTCTGAGCCAGCTGCTGAAAGGAGTAAGTTCTTTTGTGCTCTCTTTCCTGCGTTGCATTGTGTCTTGAACATGTGCAGCTCAGAGCAGCTCTGAAATGAAACTAGGCTGGAATGAAAAGGACTTTTCTCCTTGGTGCTCCTGCTGTCATTGTTTCTCTGCCTCTTAGTGGGATTCTTACCTTTGTGGTTTTAAGTACTGTAAGACTGTGACACCACCATTAAATAAGACCTAGGCTTACTTATACCTACTCACACTCTTGACTGGTTAGAAATGTCTAAGCCACCTAAATGTGAGTATTGACATGACTCATTTGCATCCATATTGTGAGCGTAGGGCTCTGCAGCACAGGAGGTTCCACCTCAACACAAGAGGGAACTTCTTGACTATTAGGGTCCCAGAGCACTGGAACAGGCTGCCCAGAGAGGTTGTGGAGTCTCTTTCTCTGGAGACTTTTAAGGCCCATCTGCATGTGTTCCTGTGTGACCTGAGCTGGACTGTATGGTCCTGCTCTGACAGGGTAGTTGGACTTGATGATGTCTTTGGGTCGCTTCCAACCCCTGACATCCTGTGATCCTGTGCTAGAAGGAGAGTCAATGCAGCAAGGACTAATATCCCACTTACAACCCTGTCTTGAGTGTCTGAGGTCTGAGAGAATGGATATGCAGGGGGCACAAGCAGGAAAGATGCTTTCTGGCTCCATAAAGCCTTTCTCTGCTGCCTTGCCTAAAGGAAGAGCAGGCAGTGTTTTAGCAGGGGCTCAGTGTCACTTTGGGGTAGCCTTTTAGCAGAAGCTGAGCAGCCTCTGTCTAGAGGACAGTTTGTTCACATTGTGACTGCTCTCAAGGAGCTGAGATGCTCCAGCTCACTTCTTCAGCTACCTTATGGGACACACTGAAGGCAGAGGAAGTCGACAGCTTGTTTCAGCAGACAATATCAGCACTGCCAAATGCTTTCCTCCTGGCTCGCCTTGGGGTGGGCGGGGGGGGGAGAACCCCCACAGCTAATTAGAAACAGATCTTTGTCTGCAGGTAGCAGTGCCAGACAGAAGCCCGTTCGCATCTCGCAGGCTCCACACAATCTGCAACATCTGAACAAGCCCCGGGGGTGAAGAGATGGATTTTTCACACCTGTTTCTCCAAATTTAATAACAATAAAAAATTCCATGAAGCTGAGGAAGGCAACATTCCAGTAACATTCTGCTTTTTACTGACTGAAATTTCCCGTAAGATGGGCCTCTGGCTATAGAATGGAAAATGTGTCCTCACTCACTTCCCCTCAGCGCTGGGCGGACGTATAGAGTCTGATTGCCTTTTGATTCTTGCCAGGGCTGCTGCAGTAGCTGTGGGTGCCATGAAGTCAGAGCCAAGAGTCTCCCCGCTGCAGTAAGCGCCGGGGGCTGGCACTTTGTTCCAAGGGACGTTCCTAAGCCCTGTGTCACTTCATTACACAGCAAACTGGGAACAGACACGAGTAACGTAGGCAGAAGAGGGAGGAAAAAAAAGGAAAGAGAAAGAGGAGTCATAACACTATCAGAGAAATATGTGGAAAGGCCAAAAGTGCTCCTGTGCCATGGCCAGATGTCAAGGTGAAATCCAAGATGCTTGATGTGTGAAATTCCAAGTTTCCCACCGCACGCCTCTCTTTTATAGTTTCCTCTTGTGTTTAGCAACAGGTAGTGAGATACAAACTCCACTGTGTTGCAGTTACCACGTTGAGGTTGTGGAAAACTGCAGTAGAAGGTCGTGGGCTGAATTTGGCTATCATTGACTGGAATTCCTGACGTGGAGTCTTTTGTTGGCTTTACAAAATGGAAACACTTCCTAACTCTAACAAGCGATCTCGAACATGACCATTTGGGGATACTAAAGCATTGGCTGGTAGATGAGTGCTTCCCATCCTCATTGCCTGGTGGTGTCTGTAAAGAGCTTTTAAAGATGAAATAAAATATTTGGAATTTGATAGCTGTGGAGGTTCTGAGCCCACTCTCTGTTCTCCAGGCATCAGTTTTAGCATTCAGCTTTGGGGTAGGCACTGCTTCAGCCACAGTCTGTAATAAAATAAATACATAGTAACTGCAGTTTAAGACAACAACAGTTGGTAAAAGTTTCATAGTGCAACTGTTTGCTCTAAAAATCTCTTTAGAAGAGAGAAACTTAACTAGATGAGAGAAACTAAACTCCAGCGAAATCAGGGCTGCTATGGAGATGGCAGATTAAAGCAGAGATCTGCAACAGGAACTTTCTTTGTTTCTTGGTTAGATCCTCATTTTCACAGAATCACAGAATTGTCAGGCTTGGAAGTGACCTCAGAGATCATTCAGCTCCAACCCTCCTGCCATGGGCAGGGACACCTCACACTAGATCAAGTTGCTCAGAGCCACATCCAGCCTGGCCTTAAAAGCATCTGGGGATGAGGCTTCCACCACCTTCCTTAGCAACCTGTTCCAGTGTCTCACCACCCTCATAGTGAAGAACTTCTTCCTGACGTCCAATCTGAATCTACCCACTTCCAGTTTTGCTCCTTTCCCCCCAGTCCTGTCACTACCTGACACTCTCCCCAGCTTTCATGTAGCCCACTTCAGATACTGAAAGGCCACAATAAGGTCTCCTCAGAGCCTTCTCTTCTCCAGACTGAAGAGGCCCAACTCTCACTCACTCTGTCTCCATAGCAGAGGTGCTCCACAGTTGTGTGCTTCTGTGCATTCCTTAGTATAGGCAGTGGCTGCCATTTGTCTGAGATAATCTAAAAGCTGGATTTATTCCTGTACACAGCAGCCAGACATTTCTTGCTCTGGCTTGATCATTTTGAAAACAAAAGGGATGAAATTAATGAAACAGTACACGAAAGTTGAAGTGTCTGTTCCTCTGTGAATTGAAGTTGTGCATTCAATTAACTTGTGCAGTTCAGTTCAATTGAAAGGATGAGAGGAAGTGGCCTGAAATTGCACCAGGAGATGCTTAGATTGGATATTAGAAGAAACTTCTTCACTGAAGGTGTTCTCAAGGAATGGAACAGGCTCCCCTGGAGGCATTTAGAAGAGGCACATCCCTGGAGGCATTTAGAAGACGCAGAGATGTGGTGCTGAGGGTCATGGTTTAGCAACAGAGTTGGTAGAGTTAGACGGTGCTTGGATTCAATGCTCTTAAAGGTCTTTTCCAACCAAAATCATTCTGTGATTCTGCAATTCTAAATCAAATGAAGTTTTGGAGGTGTATTTGCACAATACTGTCACAAAGCTTGCACTCCAAAAGTGTGAGAATAAAATGCCTGTATTGAGAATAAAAGCAGCATACACAGTGTCCATTGTTTCACTGTCACGTCAGTAGAATCATAGAACCAAGCAGGTTGGAATAGAGCTCCAAGCTCAGCCAGTCCAACCTAGCACCCAGCCCTGCCCAATCAACCAGACCATGGCACTAAGTGCCTCATCCAGGCTTTGCTTTTACACCTCCAGGGATGGTGACTCCACCACCTCCCTGGGCAGCCCATTCCAATGCCAATCACTCTCTCTGCCAGCAACTTCCTCCTAACATCCAGCCTAGACCTCCCCTGGCACAACTTAAGATTGTGTCCCCTTTTTCTGTTGCTGGTTGCCTCACAGAAGAGACCAACCCCACCTGGCTATAGCCTTCCTTCAGGTTGTCCACAGCCCTATTTCAATGTGAGATGATTGGTATTATGCTGTTGTGGAAGGTTTGCCTTGTGTGTAAGCTCTGAAAGGGAGATAATCTTAAATCTGAGCTATGAAAGATGGTTACAAGCAAGAGAGAAGATTTAAGTTTAATTTGCTCTTCTGGTGTCAGTGTTGAAAGAGCCCCAAGCTTAAGGGGGAGATGACAGGGTGCTCCTGGGCTGCAGAGCATGCAGGGCAGGCATTTGGTGTCAGCTGTGCCTTGTCCTGTCCTAGTGTAAGTGTATGTTTTGCTTCTGCTGTGTTATCTGATGGACACTAGACTCAGTCCTAGGTGGACTCAACCTTGGTGATACTGTGATACTGTGACTATACTGCCATTAGAGATGCAAGGAACTGGGAAATAAGAAAAGATTGGTCAGGCTCAGTTACAAAGTTGCATTTTTCTTTTGTTAAGTTCGTGACTTAGATGCTTCTGACAAGTTCACTCTGCCTTTGTTTTTGTTCTGGCTCAGAGTCCCTGCTAAGCCTGGATTTCTCAAGGTACAGAAGCAACGTAAGAAGTGAGCTAACCCATGTGAAGCAGTCTGGGATTACAGCTGTGTTTAATAAAATCTGAGTTAGCTATAGAGAATGTAAGTAAGCTAAATCCCATCTGCTTTGAGGTTTCCCTTTGGTCCCAGAAGAGGCCAAATGCAGGATATGAGGAGAGGTGCATGGGCTCCTACCGGAAATGCTGGGAAAGAGGCAGGGAACAAAGGCCTCCCTCTGCTCCTTTGGTCTGCTTTTATCGTGTGACCTCACCAGTGACACAGTGCAGTGTCTGGAGCAATGCAAGGAGAGAGCAGCAAGAGCCTGTGCTCCACTTCAGCACCACAGAAACGGGCTCAGAGCTCTGTGACAAGGCAGCATCACCTCTCTCTTTCCCAGCACTTTGTTGTGTCCATAGATAACTTGGGTAAAATGGACAGTTCCAGGAGCCAGGCTGGTAGGACTCTGCTCCTGTCTCTTCATGGCTGGGTGCAGACTGGAGATGAGCAGCTACATCAGGCAGGACTCAAAGCATCCAGCCTCAAAGCATAACAGTGAGTGATGTAGGATTAATCATGCAGCTGGTCCTCACCAGTCTCAGGCGACTTGGTTGTGACATCCCAGCTGGCCAGGAGCAATTCTGAGACAAAACAGAGGAGAGGCTAATTAGCACTTTTCACTAAAAATCAGCAGTGTTGGAGCTGGGGACTCAAGTGGAAATTCTCACAAGTCTGCTTCTCCTTCCCCATGGTTCTTGTTACGTTATCAAGAAGTGAGGTAATAATTAGGCAAACGTAGCTATGAAAACCTCTTTATTGGTACTTGAGGAAGCCAGAATTACAGTTCAAGGATATGTATCTGCTGCACCTACCAGCCCACATCCTCCCTACTCCTGAGATATTGCTCTTGAAGCTGAAGTTCAACATCCAACATAGTTTTTTCTTGAAAATGAAGAGCTCAGTTCCAGCTCTCACACTAAAAGACTTGGCTGGTCTGTCCAAACACTGTGCAGGTCAAACAGCTCTGCTGTCTGCCTTACAGCTCTGCTATTTCACTGAACCTTTCACCTCTTCAGCTGACTGCAGAGGCCAAGAATTACAAAGCAAATGATGGGTTCTCCATCAGCCAGATTCCTGACCTTCTCTAATGACTTTATCTGCTGCTCATCCCCAGGAGCTGGATGGAGAGGTTAAATGTCCTGATTTGCTCATCTGTGGCCATGACTTTTTGGTTACAAGCAATTGGTAGGATATGCTTTGAAAACCAGAGACATAAGTGTCTATAACCAACACAAACAGGTAGTTTTCAGTTGTTTTGGGACATTTCCTCTCTTCTCAACCACAGCTTGAGATTTCTATTACTTGGGCACACAACTTTCCTCCAGGGTTTGGGGATGTCCCAGGTTAGGGTGGATCCTACCGGTGAGTGAGTGAGTTTATTCTACTGGATCTACCCCAATAGAATAAACTCACTGCAACAAGGATTTTTGGAAAGTCAGGGGAAAATGAAACTGTATTTCTTATAGTTTAAATATAACAGCATAAGGAGAATAAACTAATACAGAAATATAATGACCTTAAGGAAGATGGGGAAGGGGTCAAGCGGCAGCGAAGCAGCAAAAGCAGCAGCAGCCAAACCAGTGCTGGGGGGGAAGATAGCAATGGGCACAGAAGAAGCAGCAGAAAGCAGCAAAGGGGAAGGTCTAAGCTGTGCTTCCAGACATAAAGCTCTTGATGCTCCAATGAAATTATATGAACTTACCCATTGTTGCCATTCTATGGCCTGTCCCTAGAATGCTCTCCTCTCCACTCAGAGCTTCCACTTTCAAGTTTCTCTGTTCTGAATTTTTTTATGTCTGAGCCATAAATCCATCTCAAAGGGCCACAAGTGATTTTTGTGTATATATATGTATATATGTATATATATAATTGACTGAAAGGACAAGATGATCTTTTCCTCTCTTATTGGGGACCTTCAAATAGAAGCAGTTCCCCCCCCCCCCCCCCCCCCCCTCTCTTAAGTCAATGGATCAGGACTGTCTTCAGAAAAAGCAGTCAAAGAGTGCAAGATGGACTCAGAGTGTCTGCTTGTCCTGAAGTAGATCTTTTATGGATGCTAATGATTGGAACATTGATTGGAGCACTTGACAAACACTCATTTGTCTCTATACTTGTTTGGCTTGACTCACAGGAATGTCAGTGACAATCTACATGATACATTGTCTAGGTCACAGAATTCCAGCATGGTGGGATTGAAAGTGACCTCTGGAGGTAATCCAGTTTAATCCCTCTGCTAAAGCAGGGTCACCCACAGCAGCTTGCCCAGAATCATGATGTCCAGGTGAGTTTGGAGTCTCTCCAGAGAAAGAGACTCCACAATATCTCTGGGCAGCCTTCTCCAGAACTCCAGCACCCTTACAACACAGTAGTTTTCCCTCATGTCCAGATGTTTTTTTCCTCATGTCCTGGGTTCCAGTCTGTGCCTGTTCTCTGACATAAGGGTACTTAGGTGAGCTCACATCTCTTTGTGTGTACAACTGCCCACCTTTCAGGCTTTACCAGGGTTAGGAATTCTCATGGCTATAGGGCACATACTGATAATGGCTCTTGTTACATTTGAACATGGAGTGGGTTGGGTTGGAAATGATCTTTAAGATCATCAAATCTGAAAGTTTTGTAGTTCTACCAACTCTGATGGTAAACCATGGCCCTCAGCAGTACACCTCTGCCTCTTTTAAACATCTCCAGGGATGGGAACTCCACCACCTCCCTTGGGAGCCTCTTTGAGAACCCCTACCATGGATAAACACCATGGACTTGTGCTGTGCTGGTTTTCATTACTTAAACTCCTGGAGGGAAACTGTTCCTGCAAGACATGGTTAGCCACAGTTTTGCCATCAATATTCTTAAGAATCTAATTACAGTAAATTGCATGTGAGTATCTGAAGGGAGGCTGTGGCCAGGTGGGGTTGGTCTCTTCTGCCAGGTAAGCAGTAACAGAACAAGGGGACAGAGTCTCAAGTTGTGCCGGGGGAGGTCTAGGTTGGATGTTAGGAGGAAGTTGTTGTCAGAGAGAGTGATTGCCACTGGAATGGGCTGCCCAGGGAGGTGGTGGAGTTGCTGTGCCTGGAGGTGTTGAAGCCAAGCCTGGCTGGGGCACTTAGTGCCATGGTCTGGTTGATTGGCCAGGGCTGGGCGCTAGGTTGGACTGGATGAGCTTGGAGGGCTTGGAGGTCTCTTCCAACCTGGTTGATTCTACAATGCTGTGATTGAGGGATGGATAGAAGCCTATGCTTTAGTGTTGTTCTGAACTCAAGCATTTAGAGGATGCAAATGGCTGTGGCATGGTATAAAGCTCTTACAGGAGTTATGTGCCCTGTGTTGTCTGTCGGTTAAGCAGTGGTGGGCAGTGTGAATGTGCTGATCAGAGATTTATGCCCCCCACCAAGTGAGCTTCACTTTCTTGCTCAGTCCTCAGCATTTTGGTATCTCTTTCCTTGTCTCTCTTTCTTTATTGATACATAGTGTCTTATGAAGCTCTAATAAAGCCTCCTGCAAATATAGTAAAAGGCAGATATTTATGAACATGAGAAGTTACTGAGTCTGACACCAGTGGTTTGGACTGAATATATTTATGTACTGGCATAGTTGTTATAGAGCCTTAGAATCATAGAATGGCTTGGGCTGGAAGGGACCTCCAAAGATCATCCAGGCCCAGCCCCCTGCAATGAGAAGGGACACCCTCCACTAAATCATGTTGCTCAGTGCCTTGTTGTGCCTGACCTTGAATATTGTGATGGGGCTCCAACCACCTTCCCGAGCAACTTGTTGAACCCTCATGGTATAGAATTTGTTCCTACCATCCAAATCTACTCTTCTCTAATTTAAAACCATAGCTCCTCATCCTACATGCCTTTTCAGTCTTGTCTTTTTTCTTTCAGTGAAGCTTTGATTTTGCTGGAGTGAATTTTCCATAATGCTGCCTTGATCATCTTGGTGCACGTCTGTGATATTGCTAGTGGCAAGTTCTTCTCTAGTGTATGTGATCTGTGTGTTGATATCTACCTTGCTAAGGATGTTTCTTTTACAGATCAGTGAAGGAGAGGATCATGGTTGTCTTTTCAGAGCATGGCAGACCTTGCTTTAGCACCCAAGTCATCCAGCCCCGCTCTCACAGAATGCCAGGTTGGAAGGGACCCCAAGGATCATAGAATCATAGAATGGTTTAGGTTGGAAGGGACCTCAAGGATCATCCAGTTCCAACTCACTGCCATAGGCAGGGACACCTCCCACTAGAACAGGTTGCTCAAGGCCTCATCCAGCCTGGCCTTGAACACCTCCAGGGAGGGAGCAGCCACAACCTCCCTGGGCAACCTGTGGCAGTGTCTCATCACCTTCACTGTAAAGAACCCTTTCCTAACATCTAGTTTAAATCTCCCTTCTGCCAGTTTAAACTCATTCCTCCTCATGCTTGTCAATAATCCCTCTCCAGCCTTTCTGTAAGCTGGTCCAACCTTTCTAGGTGATGGTGTAGTTGAAATGAGCTGGCCCAGAGCACTCTTAAACTGAGTCCTAAAACTCACCAATATATCTCATAATAGGCACATAGCTTCTGTTCACTGCTGTGATAAGTGAATGTGAAATAGCTACAAAACACCAACATTTGCTCAATTACCTCTAGTTTATGGTCAAGCTTGTGGTCTTTCAGCCATGCAAATACTGCCCAGACACAGTTAGCTCCTAAAAGAACAGCTGAAGGCTAAATGGGTCTGTCACAGCTATCTTCTTGTCTACAGGTAGTACACAGCCCAGGGGCTCTGCTCTGAGACTGCTTCTTCCTATTCATTTTGGGAAATGTAATAGTAGTAGTAGTAAATAATTATAAGAGGAAAATTCCTTTTCCTTTTTGGAGATCTCCTCTTAAAAATGCCCAAATTGACAAACAGTTTTTGTAGTGGAGTGTTTGGTGTGATATCTAACATTTTGATAGGATGAAGTGTGATGGCTTTAAGGTGGATGAGGGCAGATTTAGACTGGAGATTAGGAAGAAGTTCTTTCCAGTGAGGGTGGTGAGACACTGGAACAGGTTGCCCAGGGAGGTTATGGATTCACCCTCCCCAGAGGTGCTCAAGGTGAAGCTGGATGATCAATCTACTGTAGTGGCAAATGTCCCTGCCCACTGCGGGGTGGTTGAAACTGGATGATCTTTGAGGTCTCTTCCAACCCAATCCATTCTATAATTTTAACAGATATTATTATTCTCCCAGACAACCAGCAATAGAACAAGGGGTCACAGTCTCAAGTTGTGCCAGGGGAAGTATAGGCTGGATGTTAGGAGGAAGTTCATCACAGAGAGAGTGATTGGCATTGGAATGGGCTGCCCAGGGAGGTGGTGGAGTCACCATCCCTGGGGGTGTTGAAGCCAAGCCTGGATGAAGCACTTAGTGCCATGTTCTGGTTGACTGGCTAGGGCTGGGTGCTAGGTTGGACTGGATGATCTTGGAGGTCTCTTCCAACCTGGTTGATTCTATGATTCTACAGGACCTCAATTTCACTGCCTTTATATATGTTCACAGTGGTGCTGATTTGTGCAGCAACTGCACAAACAACTTATCTTCAGTTACTGCATTCCCACATTTAGGCCAGACTTCCCCTGGGTTAAGAGTGAGTTTCTGCATTCTCTGATGCTAAGAGTGGGCATTTCTCTGCCTTTTAACAAGGGCTGCAATTGTCAGGATCAATCTTGCCTCAATGCAGTGTTGTCTTTCAGCATGGTGGAAGGTGGTCAACACAAGTGTTCATAGTGTTTGGAAAAGAATGGTCTGTGTGTAACTATTTAAATTAGTATTCTCACCTAAATATAAGCAGTGGACAAGTAGCCAAAATCTGCAGTGCTTGAAAGCCTTTATTCTGTTTGAGAGTAGTCACATCAGGGGAGAGAGGATATTAGAGGCTACATGAATTTCTGCAAACAGCAGATGTTGAAAGCAAAGCTGATAGATATATTCCCAGGAAATAAATGGAAGTGTTTTCTTGTGCCTCAGCTGTTGAGTGATTCTAAATAACAAATGCTCTTGTTGAAATCAAAGCTGTTTGCAAATGATTGTCAAGTAAGGAGCAGTGAGTGCAGTGGGACAGTGGTGTGCTGCAGATCCACTGAAAAGCAGCAGATAAACTGGTGGGCAAAGGTTTAGCATGACTGCAACAACAATAGTGGATGTGAACAGGGATTAACTGACCTATATGTGGCTGCAGTTGTAAGGAGTCAAGGTAATGCAAATATAAAGAGGGAAGTAGTGAACTAGGTTCTGTACCAGAAGTCTTATGAAGAGGGTCTCAAAGGACAGAAAATGTAGGGAAAGCAGATTAAATGAAGTCTCAAAGTGTCTCTGGAAATTACTTGACCTAAAAATATCAGTTGGAGCAATGAAGCATCTCACAGTCTCCTTTTAACTCTTGATTTTTCATCTTCCTTGAAACATTAAGTGAGCTAAGCTGTCTCCAGCAGGACACATTGCACTGTGACTCCTCTGGTACTGTTTCTCAAGCTGGCTGCCTTGGCTGTCTCCACACTGTGTGCCCTTGGTGCTATTTTGGAGCCTTGTCCTACTCTGAGTTTTCTGTAAGGAATACACTTGCTTCCAGCCATAGGCACTGAATACTTCTGGCTACTAAAACAGTTCAAACCAAGTACATGTTGTCCTGCCCCAGAGCAGTATCTTCTGACCATTAGTGTTTCATTGCAGTGCCTCACTGCACTCCCATCTGCATCTTATGAGGAGAGGCTGAGGGACCTGGGGCTGCTTAGTCTGGAAAAGACTGAGAGGGGATTTAATCAATGTTTCTAAATATCTGAGGGCTGAGGGTCAGGAGGGGGGGGGACAGGCTCTGCTCACTTGCACCATCTGATAGGACAAGGAGCAATGGATGGAAGCTGCAGCACAGGAGGTTCCAGCTCAACACAAGGGGGAACTTCTTGACTGTAAGGGTCCCAGAGCACTGGAACAGGCTGCCCAGAGAGGTTGTGAAGTCTGGAGTCTCCTTCTCTGGAGTCTTTCAATGCCTGTCTGGATGTGTTCCTGTGTGACCTGAGCTAGATTGTATGGTCCTGCTCTGGCAGGGTGTTGGACTGGATGATGTCTTTGGGTCCCTTCAAATCCATAGAATCCATAGAGTCAAACAGGTTGGAAGAGACCTCCAAGTTCATCCAGTCCAATCTAGCACCCAGCCCTGTCCTATCAGCAGGACCATGGCACTAAGTGCCTCATCCAGGCTTTTCTTGAGCACCTTCAGGGACAGCAATTCCACCACCTCCCTGGGCAGCCCATTCCAATGCCAATCACTCTCTCTGGGTAGAACTTCCTCCTAGTATCAAGCCCATAGATCAAGCCAGCACAACTTGAGACCCCTAACATCCTGTGATCCTGTGACACTGTCTGCACTATGTGCATGGCAAAGCACTTCTTGGACTGTGCTAACATCAGTGTTCATTCTCCCTGTGTCCATGTCCACATCTTCACTCTCAATTGTGCTACTGCAGAGCAGATCACTTCTAGGGCTGGGTGAACCAACACAAGTGTTAAATTAGAACTAAATCTAATTACCCTCTGATGTAACAATTTTTCCCGAGGTAATAATGAGCAATTTTTTGCAAGACATTAATATTAAAAAGAAAAAGAAACTGTTGGTGTCTTTTATGCTTTCATAAATATCAGAATATTCCTGGGGCTGTCTCTCTCTTATGCTTCAATTCCATCTCTGCTATGATCTTGTAAATGCATAAACCCACAGCAGTCAAGTCAAGAGTAGGAAGTTCAGTGTTCATTTAATTTCTCCCTGTCCCTTCCATTAAACAAAAATACAAATCAATTGCTATCAACATCTGTCTAATGAAAGAGAACACCACGGGGCACAGAATTCAGATTTAGTCCTGCTGGTTACAGATCACAACCTGAAGATATCTTCCTGATTAAAATGCATTTCCCCTGTTCTTTCATGTTATCATTTGCTTCTGACTCAGTCTTTCACTCAGTGTTTGTGACAGAGTGTGATTAAGGATGGGTGAGCCCCAAAAGATAAAACAAGAACAGGTCTGAACTCTTACCTGGACCTGCTCTCATGTGGCCTGTTTTTTGAAGTCAGGAAAGTGGGTGGAGAATTACTGGAGAAAAATTGAGTTGAAATTTTGATTCAACAGCTGCTGGCAGAAAAGCTGCTCTTAGCAAACACTCCAAAACCAAATCCTGCAAGTTGCTTTCCACAGTTTACACACAAAGTTTGGTTGTTTAGACCCGTGGGTGTGGTCTGCAAATGAAGTGTTTTGCAACTGTATAGAAGCATAGAATTGTTTCCCTTGGAAAAGCCCTCTAAGATCATCCAGTCCAACCATCAGCCCAACACCACCATGGCCCTTAAACCATGTCCCCACATGCCATGTCTACCCATTTTTTAGCCACCCCCAGGGTAGTCCAACACCACCGTGGCCATTAAACCATGTCCCCACATGCCATGTCTACCCATTTCTTAGCCACCCCCAGGGTAGCCCAACACCACTATGGCCATTAAACCATGTCCCCACATGCCATGTCTACCCATTTCTTAGCCACCCCCAGGGTAGCCCAACACCACCATGGCCATTAAACCACGTCCCCACATGCCATGTCTACCCATTTTTTAGCCACCCCCAGTGTTGTGACTCCACCACCTCCCTGGGCAGCCTGTTAAGTGCCTGACCACTCTTGCAGTGAAGAAATCTTTTCTGAAACCCAAACTAAACTTCCCCTGGTGAAATTTCAGGCCATTGCCTCTCATCTTGTTACTTGATACTGGGGAGAAGAGACTGACTCCCACCTGTCTGCAGCCTCCTTTCATGGGCTGTGGAGAGCAATGAGATCTCCCCCTTGTCTCTTCTCCAGACTGAACACCCCCAGTTCCCTCAGCTGCTCCTCACCAGGCCTCCTCTCCAGACCCTTCACCAGCTTTGTTGCCCTTTTGCTGGACATGCTCCAGCATCTCAGTGTCTCTCTTGTAGTGCTGTGCTCAAAACTTGACACAGAACTTGAGGTGTGACCTCCCCAGTGTTGAGTGCAGGGGTATGATCACTTCCCTACTTTTGCTGGCCATACTATTGCACATCCTGGATCACCTTCAGCCAGCTGTAGACAAACATCCCCTGGTCTATCTCAGCAATTTCCAAGCACTCTGCCCCAAGCCTGGAGTGTTCACAGGGTTGTCATCACCCAAGTGCAGGACCTGGCTATGTGCAAGGACAGCTGATGTATGGGACAACAAACAGTCCACTTGTTTTGGTTTGTTTGGGGGTTTTTGACTCCCTGAGTCCCCAGCAGATTTTATTGTGAAAATTGTTGTCCATTTCAGACTCTTTCTCCAACAAAGTCTTATTTCTTTTCTCAGGGAATGGCTGCTGTGAAACCCAGCACACCAAAAGTTAACTCAGAGACTGGAAATGAGTGTTTGTAAAAGGCTGATAGAGATGCATCACTGACTACTGAAACCTTAGACCTTGGTGGTTTTTGAACACCTCTGTAACTGTTGGAAAAGTCATTTGCAAAAACTCCTTGGAGGTTCTTCTTGGTTTCTTTTTGCTTTTCTTGATTTTTCATCAGCATCTCCTCGGCAGTGACTGAAATTTGTGCCATGTGCTGTGGAAGAATCATAATCATAGAATCAGAGAATCAACCAGGTTGGAAGAGACCTCCAAGATCATCCAGGCCAGCCTAGCACCCAGCCCTAGCCAGTCAACCAGACCATGGCACCGAGTGCCCCAGCCAGGTTTTACTTGAACACCTCCAGGGACAGTGACTCCACCACCTCCCTGGGCAGCCCATTCCAATGCCAATCACTCTCCCTGGCAAGAACTTCCTCCTAACATCCAGCCTAGACCTCCCCTGGCACAACTTGAGACTGTGTCCCCTTGTTCTGTTGCTGGTTGCTGGGGAGAAGAGAACAACCCCACCTGGCTGCAGCCTCCCTTCAGGTAGGGAGCCTGGCAGGAGCTCAGTGATATTATTAGACACAGAAGAAGACACATATGAGGTGAATGTTCTGTATGAAAACCACAGCAAAGAAAAGTGAAGTGGTTCAGTGAGTGCAAGACCTCTCTTTTTTACAATCTCCAGAAATAGTGATGCTAAAATGGTGCTTCTGCATTTCAGAGTTGGGAATTCTCCCATCCATTCCTAAGTGTTGCAGGCTGGGCCAAATCTTCCTGGCAGTGCTGTGCTTGTGAGACAGCAGAAAGGGGGGAAAAAAACCAAACCCTGAAAGTAATGTGTGAGTCTGTGGAGCCTGGGAAAGGCCAGCTGGGAGGAGAGAGATTCATGAAGAGAGATGATCAGAAAGGCACAGGCAATCAATTTTTAACCTTGTGGGGACATTCTTGCTCCTGTGTAGGATCCTCTTACTTTCTTACCCAGCTGTCCCTTCAAATTGTTGAGCAATGTTTTGGGCTATTCTTGTCTTCAGAGATGTTTGGATGAGTCTTGATGAAAAACTACTTTCTGTTGGAAAATATGAGAGAGTGGATGTGGCCCCCAAATGTGGCATTTATTCCCAGGTTGTTTCATTGCAGTGGGAGAAAATATTTGAAATATTCAGCTCCATAATGCATGCAGCTAGGAAATCCAAAAGCCTCCTGGATGTCTCCAGCCTGCAAAGCTGAATTTTCTATTAGGCTTTTGTTAGGGTGGTACATGGGCAAGGAAAGTTTCCAAGGGACTACAGGTTCCACAAAATGCTACAGTAATCCCACAGTCCAAATCAAAACCCAATTTGGATAGTGAAAAAATGCAACTAAGGTATCTGGGACTGGGGGTGCTGGGAGAGAGGAGCTGAACATGAGCCAGCAGGGTGCCCAGGTGGCTAAGAGAGCCAATGGCACCTTAGCCTGGCTCAGGAGCAGTGTGACCAGCAGGACAAGGGAGGTTCTTCTGCCTCTGTGCTCAGCACTGCTCAGGCCACACCTTGAGTACTGTGTCCAGTTCTGGGCTCCTCAATTCAAGAGGAAGTTGGGATACTGGAAGGTGTTGAGAGAAGGGCAATGAAGCTGGGGAGGGGCCTGGAGCACAGCCCTGTGAGGAGAGGCTGAGGGAGCTGGGGGTGTGCAGCCTGCAGCAGAGGAGGCTCAGGGCAGAGCTCATTGCTGTCTGCAGCTCCCTGAAAGGAGGTTGTAGCAAGGTGGGGGTGGGGTTGGCCACTTCTCCCAGGCACCCAGCAACAGAACAAGGGGACACAGTCTCAAGTTGTGCCAGAGGAGGTTCAGGCTGCATGTTATGAGGAAGTTCTTGCCAGGGAGAGTGATTGGCATTGGAATTGGCTGCCCAGGGAGGTGGTGGAGTCACTGTCCCTGGAGGTGTTGAAGCAAAGCCTGTCTAGGGCACTTAGTGCCATGGTCTGGTTGACTGGATAGGGCTGGGTGCTAGGTTGGACTGGATGATCTTGGAGGTCTCTTCCAACCTGCTTGATTCTATGATTCTGTGAACCAGCCCAGCAGTGGGCTGGGGAGTAGGCAAGGGAGAGGAAGGTTATTAGCATCAGGTGGGAGTGAGATCAGTGTTAATGAGACTCCTTTAACTGTGATCTTTACTTTTTGTCACAAACCCGAGGTGCAGGGGTAGTTAGAGATAACAAACACCTCTGAAGAGGTCCCAGGTGAGCACTTTGTGACTTTGTGTGTTACTGATCGCTCTGAGATGGAAAGCAGTGAAAACTCAATGACTGAGCAACCACAAGCCTCACAAAATTAGCTGGATTGTTTTTACCCACACAACTACATAATCCCTCTTTATCAGATCTGGGAAGAAAGGGAATCCCTCCTGAATCATCCTCCTCAGGCTTTCATCTCTTCTTTCTTGTTTTTTGGGGGTTTGTACCAAGGATCAGGCTGGGACTCTGCTTACTGGATTCTTGTACCAAGGATCAGGCTGGGTCTCTGCTTGTTGGATTCTTGTACCAAGGATCAGGCTGGGACTCTGCTTATTGGGTGTTTCTCCTGATTTCTCCCTATGGCTCTAGAGAGAGCAGGAGTGTAGAAGTACACAGGGGGCATCACCACCGTGAAATTAGAGGGAGCTGCCAGATTCCCAGCTTGTGTAAATCTCAGCGTTTTCAGCTGATTCCAGTGGAGTCGATTTCCACCTACTCCACATTAAACCCATGCTGTGCTGTAGGAGTTTCTAGACCTGAAATCCTGCTTGTGGTCCCTGTGATTTTATTCAACTCTACTCCTCTTTCACAACGTGAAAATACTGGGGATGAGGGGGATTAAAACTCCCATACTGTACCCTGCTGATGCTGTAAGGAAAATATTCTGCTTTCTGACTCATTTGCCCTGAGCTGACTTCCCTTTTTCTAATGGTTCAGGGGTTTCCTTCTTTAGCCATAAATCGCATGCAGATTCTTGGGGGGGGGCTGTGGGGGTGTGTGTGTGCCTGTGTATGACAGCGTGTGTGTGAGTGTGCCTGGGTGTCTTTCAGGGGCGAAGCCAAAGAGAGGCTGTTCCTTTAAAGCAAAACTGGAAAAAAAAATGCCTTCAGGCGTCCTATTACAGTGGAACGAGCCAAGGATCAGGATTTGCAGCTCAGCTATATAAACCCAGCAGCATCTGGCTGATCTGACCAGTTTGCCTTACTGTCAAACGTTTCTGCCTTTCACACACGAAATTGGACGTCGCAACTTGTCCGAGTTCTGACAGGACGGCAGCGAAGTCAGACGCTGCTAGCTGGCTGCAACATCCTATTTATTTCATGGAGGCTGCTCGCAGCAGGATCTAAGCTCTGTCACTCTGCAAGGTAAGTCTGCTGCTTGCCTGAATTCAAAACTCAGGAGCGCTTCTGCCACCCAAGTTTGCAATGAACCAGTTGTTCTTGCATGACCCTCCTAGTAAGGGCTATCAGCCCGAATAGCCAGGGATCAGAGGAGGGAGTCCCTTTGCTTGGAACATGCTTGTCTTTCGTTTGTCTTTCTTGACTGGGGTAATAACGATGTAAGAAACATCCCAATGGCATCAATCTGATCCAGTGAATGAATGAAGGATGAGTTAGCCGATTGCTGGACACCTACAGAGCTACAGACAGAATCCTAATTGACAGGAAGGGTAAAAAGTCAGATTTGAGATTTCTCTTGGGGTACTGAATGTTTCCCCATCCTCACCTTGTGTACCAGACTAAATCCACTTGCAGTTCTTAAACCTCCCAGGTAACTCTCCTTCTTCTGCTATTGTGCTTGACTTGGAAAGAATCAGACCCTTTTCCTTTTTCATTTGCTGTCTGCACACTTATTAGCACCAGAGCCTTTGTCACCTCCCTCCCTGCCCCCACTGGGCTCCAGTTTCTTTTAGGAGTGTGGTAACATTAGTCTGCAGTGGGGAGCAAAACACAAAGGAAGATTCAGCTGGTATCTTATTACCAGTACTTAAATGGGTGGATTCTGGGGAGCGGGAGGTTGAAATTCTTCATCCTGGAAAAACGGAGACACTTGCTTTATGTTGAGTCTTAACTACTTGCTGCCTTGTGCACTGAGATTTTCTGCATGACTGTGTCTGCACTTACCAGTTGGGCTTAAATTGGCTTAAAATACAGAAGCCAACTGGGAGAAGGTGATCACAGTTAGCCTCATTTAGGAGTTAAGCCCACTTACTCAAAACTCTGTGTTACATCACCTTTGCAGAGTTTTTCCCTGCCTGATTTGCTCCCTGGCTACCAGGAGAGAGAGTTTTTGGCTGTTATTCTAACTTCTGAAAACTCTATTCCATACTATGCAGGAGAAAGTTTGAAATGATGATGAAGTCCACTTGCACATTAAAAAGCATGACAAAGATACTGATCACATTTTCCATCATGAGAAAAACAGAAAGCAATGGATTCTTGTGATTCTATGTCCTGGGTAAAGCCTTTTTGTCAAGCTACTGTGTTTGGTTGTCTCTCCCAGTTTATTACTATTTTAAAATCAGATTAAATGAGGGGAGTTCATTTTGCACACTTCCCGATGGACATTACAGGTGGGTTTGGTTTGATTAAGCTGGGGTTGTGTATTTGTATTTCACACCTGTGAAGTCTTAAGTGTGTTGCAGTCCAGGAATGAGGTGGACAGTGCAGGGCTAGCAGCAGTTCTTCGAATCCCAGGAAGACTTACAGGAAAGTGTTACAATCTTTTTGGGGACTTGGGTGGTGGGGTTTTTTGTCTTACTGCTCCTGGGAACTCAGGAACACTTGTTTGGCCAAATGAAAGTGTTCAGCCAGAAGAAAAGAATCTGTCTGCAGTCCACCTTCCCTGGCAGTGACTTTTTAATGTGTTTGGAAGAGTTCTCAGGGTATTCCCAGCATATCTCTCTTGCAGCTGCTCCACCTCTGCAGAGCCACTCAGGAGAGGATGTGTCTCTGAAGTGAGCGAGGGCCATTAGTAGCTGACAAGGGGCAGAGAGGGAGGGATCCTGTACAGGGGTCTGCTTGTCCCCGCTGTCGCCGACACTGTCACTGACACTAGCACTGTCACTATGCTCCTTCGTTTCCCATATTTTTTCTCGTCACTTTTATCCTCTGGTTCCTTCCAGCCTGGGGGAAATTCTTTGCAAGTTCCAGTCCTTAATCCTATAACTGCAGTTTTACTTTATCAGTGTTTCCAAAGCTGTAGAAGAGCCAAAGGTTGCGCTGAAAAGCAAGCAGCCCGCAGATTGCAATGGCATGTCTCATTTGGAGGGGAGTCTGGTATTCTGCTAAAGAAATCTCCTCCAGGTACCTTGTGGTGATGAGAACCAACCAACTCCTATCCTCCTGTTGAAATAATGATGCTTAATCAGGCTGGGACTGGCAGGAAATAGCCCTAAACTCAGGCTAAAGTACTCCACAAAGTTATGAGTAACTGTGTTAGCTGGAGAATTCTTTGTTGTTAATGGCAATCTATGCTTCTTTTTGATTGCTGAGCCCAGCTCTTTAAGACTGAATCGTTTCTCCTCTGTAGTCACTTAAATGTAACTACTAGAGCTGTGTTTCTGAAGGTGTTTGAAATTCAGATCAGGTGACTTATTTTTCATGTTGCTGCTTTTAATAAAGTATCTATAAAAAGCCAAAGACTGTTCACAAATGAAGATGTTCTGACTTGCTGTGAAGAGACTGTCAAGGTTTGATCTTCACTATTGTTTCTCTTCTTGATAAGAAAATGAGATCAGATGGCAGAGTCTCTGCATCTGGGGACTTTTTTATCCTGTTCAAGAGTGAACCAAGTGTGCATTTGAGACAGTGATGTTGCTTGGGAGCCAGAGCTTTAACTCTTTCTGCCCTTCTGGTAAAACCATTTGAAATACTGGACCTGCTTGTGCAGTTCTCTGCCATTTTCCCTGTGCAACACAACTGTACGTTTGCTCATCTGGCTTGGCAGGCTGTGCTCAGAGGTCTGAGTGCTGCTAAATGGCCATGAAGTGGACTGGATTGTGCAAGAGTTGTCCAGTGTAACTGGATGTCCTGTCCTGGCAAATCCATGGGGGAGAAGGCATTCAGTGGGCTGTTTCCATTTGCGAGCCCTGGGGTCTGTCTAGGTTGAATGTTAAATTTGGCAGCAAGTGTAAATGCAAAGGGTGGTGCCTGCTTCATTTTCAGTTCCACATCTACCTGTCCTAGCTTTGTGACATACATTGAAATGTGAGAAATTCAGAGTGGGTAAAAACTGCTCTAATTTGAAGCCTGCCACTTGATCTATTTGTTCTTGGACACATGCCAGAGCAGTCTGTTAAGCTGAAGAGCCATTGACAGTTTTAAAGTCCAGCATCTCTTAAAGCTGTAGGCTTAGCATTAGATTCTTTACAGCACAGGAAAGTTAGGAACCTCAGCTTTCCAAGAATAAAAAGGCATTTGTTTTGAACTGTGGCAATTGGAGATGTTGGACTTTGATTGTTTTCTGATTTACCAACGTGCACCTTCTCAGACTTCATTTGTGGTGTGACTTTAGCACACCCTTCTCTGGCTGACCTCTGTTACCAAAACCCGTGGTTATAAACTGCAGAAGTCTGATAGTACAGTGAAATGTAACAGCTACCTTTAGTAGTTTTAAAGAAGCTGCTGGTGTTATATTGCAGTAAAATTGTTGACACTGAAGTAGGAGACTCAGGAAGATCACAATCAGAGTGAATTAAATTGTGTAAATATTTCATCGTCAGCCAGGCTCAGAAACAGACAAAACTATTAACTATTAACATCATAACTGAGGTCAAGAGCTGAGCAATAAGGGCTGTGTACTTCTGAGTTTGTAAGGTGTAATTTAATTCCCTAAACAACTTGATAGCAAAGTGGACTCGCTGTCTATGGCTTCTGTTGCTTTTGTGTAGGAGCTGATTAGAAGTTGATGATGTTGTTACTATCGCTGCAGCATTTGAGGTTCTGATTGTATTAGAATGAGTGAGTAGGCATACTAAGTGATGCTCTCTGCCACAAAGAACTTACAATTGCTATTAGCTGTTCAGAAAAGTTCATCGTGTAGTGAAGAGGGAAAAAAAAAGGAAGAAGGCAGTTCTGAGGCAGTTCTTTGAGGAATGGGACTGCTGGAAAGAAGGAACATAAGCAACCCTGAGAGAAAGTCTTGAGTTGTCTCAGTTTCCTCTGCTCTCTGGGGTTACACAAGTGTGAAGGTTCCCCTAACTCAGTGCTTACTGTCCACTCGTGCATTCGACCTTCTCTCCAGTCTGAGCTGGAGTTAAATGCCTTCCACATGTGGGAAAAGTTAAAATCTGGGCATGCCTCCAGCTGGTGAAATCTTTCAATGTATGATGTAACTAAACCGTGCGGAATGGGCAGACTGGGGAGGAGGAGTCAGCATGGGATTCTGCCTGACAAGGGATGGCTCTTGATCCATCAGAAAGCATTCAAGCATTGAAAGAAGGAATATAATAGGGATTCTGTTGCAAAAAACAACATTTCAATAACTTTGTGTCTGCTTTTCACATTGGCTGGAATGATATATATATGCCAGTGTAAGTACACATGGCCTCAATGCAATATTTTACTGGGCTTCTATAGGCATCATTTCTCTCTCTTCTATACTGCAAATCCAGTTGCTGGCAAAACAACAAAAAACCCCTATGGCTTCAGCTGAGTCTATCTGGATGTAGGTTTTAAACAATACCAGTTAATATACATCACATCCCCCAAAAAACCCAAATGTGAGATTATTTTGCCCAGGTTGTGGAGTCAATGAGAATAACTTTCTGGTTAGGTTTGGTTTGGGGTTTTTGGTTTTTTTTTTTGCTTATAGATGAGTCAAGCATCGAAGATAAATTCATCCTCAGTTGATCCTGTTGCAAGAAATCTCCCTAAATTCACATGCTTAATTGCCTTGCCACTGTAGTTTTAATTAAACTGAGGTGGGTTGTTGCCAAGTTTTCAGAACTTCCAACTGGAGAGTGCCTGTGTACGAATAGCCTGTGGCATTTTGTATTCTTTGGGTAGCAGAGGACAACGTTGCCAAGTTTGCATTCAGTCATCCATCACATATTAGCCTACTGGAGGTCCATTCTTCCCTAGCAATAGGGGAGCTCCGCTTCCTACTTAGAAAGATTACTCACACAGAAAGCTTTTTCCCTATAATCAGAAGCAATCTGGGAAGAGAAAGGGAGCTTTCTTCAATTCATATCAGCGCTCCGTTTCCAAACTCCTGACAAAAATGATATTGTTTCATGCTTAGAAAACATATTTCTTTTCAGTAATTGAGTAGAAAGTTACAGGGTGGTAGAACAGAAATCTTTAAGGCAGCTTTTAAAAACAATCACTTGAATCATTGACACAACAAAGGTCTCTTGTAGTAGTCTGCCTCTTCCCCATGCCAGGCTGTAGCATTGACTGGATGTGATAGATATTGGCCAAGATACTCAGAGGAGTCTGAAATTGGGTGCCTGGGGAAATTCCACTTTAATGATTGTGCTCCAGCTAAGTACTTCAGCATTATCCTTATCACAAGATGCACCAGAATGTGATAAACCTAAAATTACACACATTAATTTTCTTAGGAGATTAAGATATTCACCACAATGTTCATCTCAACTGGCTTGATTCTCCTTTAAATGTAAGCTCTTTCACACCATGCTGGCAGCACAAAGCTAAAAGGAGGTGTAAATATTTTTTGAGCATTCAAGAAGATTGTGAGATCTTTTTCCTGTGTGCCCATCAGAGCAGGCTCAGCAGCAATTTCCATCATTAAGAAATTCCTGATGGAAAGAGAAGTGGAAAAAAAAAGATTAATTTCCAAGAAAGTTCACTTTTCATTCACAAAGAAAAATCAAATGAACTGGAAACAAAAAGATATTTGTCAATCAATTTTGGGCTTGTCTCAAAGACAAGATGCAGGGCTAGCAGGTGAGAGAGCCAGCTGCCAGCAGAGCACTCTTGTGGCCGTGGTTTTCTGCCTCTGGGTTGATGGCAAAGCCTTTTGGACAGGAAAGGTTCACTTTCAGTGTGTGTTCTACACTGCAGTACAAGACCTTAGTGGTTATCTTCCTTCTTGGCCCAGCAAGGTCTTGTTTTGTCAGAAGTCCATTTGTTAAGCTTTCAAAAGGAGCTCAGTGTCCACTTTGCACTGGCTCTTTGTTTTCTCTGGGCCTTTTGGAAAGGCAGCCTCTTTTTGGGTATGCTGAATCCTCCTAAATAGTTCCTCTGTGCTGTGTGACAAAGGTCTATGCCAAGAAAGATATAAAGGTAGCTTGTGATGTGTAGGCAAGCCATTCCTCTTAGTGAGACACAGGCTAATGCATATTTTCCCTTTACTTGTGGCTTGTACTTCCCTTCTGCATTGCTTGTACTACAGTAATTCAAGCCTGACTCAGAATGAATGCTGCACTCTGTGGACTACAAGGCAAACGAGAACAGGATGCATATGAAGGGAAAGGTCTCAGATAATTTTTCTTATTGAAGCATTTTGGCAATGGAAAGAGTTTCCAGGAAAAAGCTGCTGGTGTTTCCCATGGCGAGCACTTCTTGTGAATGTCCTATCTATTTTTCCAGTTTGGTGGCCAAGGGCAGTGTTTACAGTAGGATATACCAGCTACCAGCCAGGGAATTTATGTTGCCTTTGCCAAGTGTTAATTAGGATGAAGGCTTAGACACTTCACAGGTTAGCAAGTCAATCACAGTCGTCCAGCACTGCCGGTGCTGCAGTTCCAGCTTTGGTGGAAAGAACACAGGCCCTAGAGAAAGCAACATTCCTGAATGCATTAACAGTATTTGTGCTTTATTTGTCATTCTCAGGCTGTTATTTCATATACTGTTTATTTTCCTTAGCAGTAGCAGACTGGGATTTGGCAGGGCTGCTGGCAGAAGCAAGGGAATATGCTCTGCTACCACGTGTGCCAGTGTCCCCATTGCTGGACATGGTGCCTAAGCTCTTGCAGTTCTGGGAACCCAGTCACAGCCCCATCTGCCTTCTCAAATGCCCCCTGCTTCTGGTGTTGAAATGCTACCTTGGTGCTGAGAAAGGTCATTTTGGACACAGAGTTTGTGTGCTTTGATTTGGTTAAGATTCATCTAGATCCAGGGCCTGGAGGGAAAGTCTTATGAGGTTAGGTCAGAGGACACAGTCTCAAACTGTGCCAGGGCAGGTTAAGACTGGATGTTAGGATGAAGTTCTTCATGGAAAGAGAGATTGCCCTTTGGAACAGGCTGCCTGGGGAGGTGGTGGAGTCCCCATCCCTGGAGGTGCTTAAGAGGAGGCTGGATGAGGCACTTAGTGCCATGGGTTAGTTAATTAGAAGGGTTAGGTGATAGGTTGGACTTGATGAACTTAGAGGTCTTTTCCAACCTGGTTAATTGTGTGATTCTGTGAGAAGTTGAGGGAGCAGGGGTTGTTTGGAGAAAAGAAGGGCGACTTTATCACACTCTACCTGAAGGGAAGCTGTAGTAAGGTGGGAGTCAGGCTTTTCTCTCAGGCAACTTGTGGCAAGATGAGAGGGCATGACCTGAAGCTGTACCAGGGGAGCTTTAGGTTGGATGTTAGGAAGCATTTCCTCACAGAAAGGGGAATTAGACACTGGAATGGACTGCCCAGGGAGGTGGTGGAGTCACTATCCCTGGAGGTATTTAAGGAAAGATTGGAAAATGGCACTTAGTGACATGATCTAGTCAATGTGGTGGTGTTAGGTCATAGGCTGGGCTTGATGATCTCAGAGGTGTATTCCAGCCTCAGTGATTCTGTGATCTGTGTGATTACATTTCCACACTGCTAATGGTCCCACCACTACTATTCGAATGGGTGAAGTCTGAGCTGTAGGAGAAGGGAACCAGTCCTGAACGAACACAGTGCTCTCTAGGTTGTGGCTTGAGTCTCTTTTGTACTATTTGTGTATAGACAGGAACCTTTAAACCATTAGTGTCTGCGTATAGACATGAAACTCCCACTTGTAAGAAAAGTGAGATTCCTATAGATAGAAATGTGCCCTCTACATCATAGAGTCAGCCAGGTTGGAAGAGACCTCCAAGCTCATCCAGCCCAACCTAGCACCCAGCCCTATCCAGTCAACCAGACCATGGCACTAAGTGCCCCATCCAGGCTTGGCTTCAACACCTCCAGGGACAGCAACTCCACCACCTCCCTATCCTACTGTCCTGTATCCTCATATCCTCATAATAAGCAATGCTACACTGAAAAAAAACCACAAACTCAAACCCAAAACTGCTTCTACAGTGTCTAACTTCAGTGTTTGTACCAGAGCAGAGCTTTTTCTGCTCACACGAGCAGTTATTAGTTGCCTGTGCTGTGGAGTGTTCAGTATGCACACACCGCAGCTGCCTGACGCTGTCTTAATTGGATAGCAGAGAAAATTCTTCTTGCAGGAGGATGCTGTGGCCTGATCTGATTTGGTTTGTGCTCATATAGGTCAGGAGTGCTGCTCGTGGAGTAGCATGGGGATCAAACCAGGCTGACAGAGAGGAAATGAGAATCCACCCAGCGTTTTTCATGCACAGAGTGGCGCTTCATTGTCTGCATTATTCCTCACCCACTTTGCTTCGGCTTGCCTTGCTCAGGGGATGGCTTTCTCCTGTGCAGAGCTGGGAGGCTGCCAGCCAAATTCTCATGTGACACAATCGCATTGATTTCAGTGGAGATCTGTTGCTGGATCATTGAGCCCCACATCCCTTCTTTTATTCCACGCCTCAAATTACTGTCAGCTAAGACTTTAGCACAGACAAATCTCAAGTCACTGTGGGTTAAGAGAACGAGGTCAGAGCGTTGTTGGTGGAGGTCTCTCAAGTCTCCTATTAGTGTAACAGTGCCCAATTTGTTGACATCTGAAGCAGCAGCAGAGTTTTTGTCTGAGTTCAGTCACCATTGCCTCTAATCACTTGCTCAGGGCTGTGTAGAGGGCTGTATTTTCCATTACACTACAGAAGTGCTTCTGCTTTACATCAGAGCACTAAGAAACATCTTCAGTCTGGATTTTAGAAGCCATCTCCTCCTTTTTCCAAATGCCTCACATTGGGTTTGTTTCATATTTTGTGATTTCTTCCTTGTTTTGGTGTTTTTTTTCTTGCCAAGCCATAGTTGATTTCTCTCCATCTTCACTCTTCATTACATATTTGTCTTCTACCAAGAGTTTGCTGCCCTACTGTGGGTTGCCAAAGATGCAAATTCTTGATGCTACCACATCTGACAGAACTAGGGCAAGCAGATATCTAGCCTGGGGGCTATTACTGGAAGTCAGATTTCAAGGAACAACTTCTGCGCTCTGAGCACAGCGCTGCACATTTCAGATGTTAGTACCAAGGACAGAGGAGCTCCGGCGGGGAGGAGAAGCTGCCCAAGTGAGCTGACAATCGCTTTAAAACCAGAGAATCAGCTGGGGAGGGGTTACCCGTGGATGCTCCCTGCTTCTTTTAAGATGACAGCCAAAGTTGTTACAAAACCAAGGAATAATGTTTCTGATTGACAGGATAGAGCAGACTTTTATGACTGAGTTCTGAGATTGTAGAGATGTCATTTGCAGTGCTGGAAGAAGAATGTGGTTAAATCAGAGTAAAATGACAAACCTGCAGGCAGATAACCACAATGAATTCTGCCAGCATCTTTGCTGCCTGCTGACCGATCTAATCTGTGGCAATTCATACTGCTCACACACTTTGTGTTACTCCAGACCAATATAAATGCAAATTGGTTGTGGTCTTAGTTACAGCCAAGTCATTAAACCAGAAAAAATGTCACATTGTTTGCCTCTGCACGTGACACTGCTACAGCTAGGATCACTTTGAATGTGGAAAAGTGTGATGCTGGGTGTATGGAGTAGAATTTTGGTTAAGCTCTTCTGTCTAACCTTCAGGAGAAGCTTAAAAAGCAGCTTCACCAGAGATGCTCTGCCAAGTAGTGCTGTCTTGGGGTGCTCAGGCTGTTCACTTGTACACCATGTGAGTATTTAACGTGTCAGTGGCTTGAGGTTCTTATAAGTCTAAAGATTCCGTTTCCCACTGCATAGTTTTCCCCAATGTTTCTGGTAAATGTATCAGTCTGGCATCAGTGTTTTACAGCAGATCACCTCTTTATTCACCCAATCATATTCTAGTCATTGAGAGTTTTGGTGATTCATTTCTTACCTCTCACTATCTATTGGAAAACTGATTTGATATCTCAGTTGTGAATTTTGGCAACAAAGGAGCCCGTCCAAGCTCCCAACTCCAGAACTGGCTGCTGCTTGCTTCTAAAACTCTTACAGTGGGAAGACAATTCAGCAGTCCTGAATTTCTGCTTTTCCTGTCTCACCGCAAACCTGTCTAGAACTTTGGGAAATGGACTCTGGAAAACTTATAGGTGGTTTTGGAAGAAACACCATGGAGAAGGGGCTGGAAATGAAGCAGAGCTTTGTGTGTGGAGCGAACGTGAGTCGCTGTGATTCATGTGAAAAAAGCACACAAACCTCATAGTTTGAGACTGCATCAGCAAAGCCCTCAAAATAATTCAAAGTGAAGTCTCTAGTGTCTACCCAGAAAATAATGAGCTCCTGACAAAGTGTAACTTGGCAGAGAAACTTTCCAAAGACAAGTTTAGAAACCCATAGATCTTTTCCAGCTCTGCGTCTTTGCCGCAAGGAGGGAAAAAACCAAAAGACTGAGCAAATGCTTTTGCTATTAGGAAAGGTTTATTGAAAGGTACACTGAGTCCTTAGGAGGCAAGAGTTTCTGCTCTCAGGTTATGCACACAAGCTGCTTTGGCTGTGAAAGGCATTTTTTTTCTGCTGGAAAAGGCACTACTGTAGGCTTCAGTGCCTGTGACAGCTCTGCTGCGGACCTGATTCGGTTCCACATTTAGCAGCCCAGAGTTTTAAGTGAGTCTTCAGAGTAAAGCTGATTTCTGTGCTGCAGATGCAGTTTCAGTGGGAAACGAAGCAAAAGGAAGGTGCAAACACATCCCTTCTGCTATCCATGGAGTGCTTCTGAGATGACCCATTTCTATAATTCTGCTGCTGTTTTTAGAACAGTGACAGTTTGTTTTCTCTGAATCCATTGTCTTTGTTGCAGTTCACATCACTGATGTGTCCTGCTGGTTCTAATCCAGTTTTTGTCTGGACTGTATTTACCAGTGACTTTTTTTTCCTGCCAGTGCTGAAAGCTACAGTAAAAACAGAGATTGCTTTGCAGATGGGAGAAAAAAAAATATATATATTTAGCAGATTCATAATCTCCTCTGTACTTTTTTCCCCCTTTCTCTCAAGTTTGTAGCGAATTGCTCTACTTGGCTGCTGGCTGTGCACCCTGCCATGAGCCTGAATGCAAGCTCAAAAGCACCCCACTGACCTGCTTGTTTTGTTCCTCATTTCTGAATTCTCATTGCCAGAAATTGATTCTTAAGTGTTTGAGCCCATAACAAAAAGAAAAAAGTTCCAAGGACGTTCTGAATTCCCTGCTAACTTCTGCCTCATCTCAGCCACTGGGAGCTAGACCGCATGGACTTGGTGCTTGTTCTCCCATGGTTACCTCTTCTAAGTCTGGTTCTCTTTTTTAGTTCATATGTAACACATTGCAATCAGCTGCCCTAGAAAATAAGTAGTTTCTTGTGACTTGTATAAAAATCCTGCTGTGGTTTGAGCTGGATGTAGTATTCTTCTCTGCTTCCTGTCTGGAGGCATGAATCACTTCAGTTGTGCAACAGCAGAAGAGGTTGCCACACAGTAGTGGATACAGCTCGTCCTAGGGGAGGATTTGTGTGTGCATGTGGGTGTGAATGTTTCCTCTGATTGCCTAAATCATCCAGAGACTGCTGCAGAAGAAAGGCCATTCTGCAGGTAGAGGCAATTAGCTGGACCTCTGCATTCTCTGTCAGCTGTGGAGTCTCCTCAAATTCTCTGGTGTCTTTCTCTGTGGGTTTTGTTAACCTTATAATTTATTTCCATGGACTCATCTTCTAATTCTGGTAACTGGCTTGGCACATCCTATGGGCTTCAGAATGCCTTTCTCTATTGTTACCCTAGAATTTCAAGCAGCCACATCTCTATCTACATCTTTGCTTCACATCTCTGGTCAGAGTCTCTTCTTCAGGGCAAAATATACTTCCCTGTCTGGGATTGTCTTTCTCCCTCGCATTGCAGGGGGTAACACTCCCATTCTTTTCTTTTTAATTCTGTGTTTCCTGACAGTTTTATGGCACTCTTCAGGAAGATGTTTAATTATGGAAATGAGGATTTGACAGATCCTTTCCTGTGGAGTCCTTGGAATACTTAATTCACTGGGACATACATTCCCCCTGTGAGGTTTTATCAGTGGCTAAACTGAGACATGCAAGATGATTTATAAAACGAACTCAGAGCAGGATGCCTGAGTTGCAGTCCTCAGTTCTAACCACAAGACCACACTGTTAATCCCAAGGTAATGAGCACTTTCTGTGCTGAGAGTGCATGGTTCTGTGGGAACTCCTCCCATCCAGCTCTAACAAGCCAACTCCACTTAGCTTTGTTTCTCTTGTTCAGAGGACTCAGAGATGGCAGCCTCTTGGTTGGGAAGCTTTTGTCTCAAACAACTACAGCTGAGATGTAGTTTTTTCCATGCCTGGAGAATCCATTCAGTGGGAGATTTGCTCATTTCTCACTTTGCAATGATACTGCAAAGTAACACTCTCTGCCTCATCATTCCATTGAACTGTAACTCCCAGATGCACAGACTCTTTGGCTGCCCTGTTCATCTCGAACTCTATTTCCATTTTGATTTTCACATCAGTCAGCAGAAGGCTTGCTAGAAAATCCCTCTGGCAGTTTGCATTCCCAGCTTTCTACTCTCCAGAAAGATCCATCCTCAGAGCACCACAAACCAAGGCTCTGCAGCAGAGCAGAAGTGAGCTGCATGCTCCTTTGTCCTGCCATCTTCTTCCACATGTTCCTGCAGGACAAATCCAGAAGATATTTGCTCCTTTTCTCATGCTGCCTGAGTAGCAGGACCCAAATCACACCAATGTAGAAGCCACTCTTTAGGCTCTCAGGTAGTGACAGGACTGGGGGGAATGGATGGAAGCTGGAGATGGGTAGGTTCAGACTGGATGTGAGGAGGAAGTTCTCCAGCGTGAGAGTGGTGAGAGCCTGGAATGGGTTGCCCAGGGAGGTGGTTGAGGCCCCATGGCTGGAGGTGTTTAAGGCCAGGATGGATGAGGCTCTGGGCTCTGGCCAGCCCGATCTAGAGTGTAGGTAGGGTGTCCCTGCCCATGGCAGGAGCGTTGGAACTAGATGATCCTTGTGGTTTCTTCCAACCCTGACTGATTCTATGATTCACTGTTGTAAGTGTCAGCTGAAATAGTTTTTTTCAAAAATAAATTGTTCCAAATGAACCTTTGTTTGTCTTTTTCAGTTCAGCAGGCAGAGCTTGGCCTCTTCTCATCATAAAGGGCTTAAAGAAACCTACTTTGTACAATTAGGATCATTACATTTGAATTTCCTGGGCTTTGCACCTACAAGGCAGGAAGGTAAACCATGTGAGATGTTACTTCAGTCAACCTGCTCCATGATTCCTGCTGGATTCCCTTGAACTCACTCAGCAACATCCTTGTTGAGTGACCTTACCCTTATTTTGCCTCAGACAAAAACTGTATTTTGAAAAAAGTAATGCAGATACATAATTTCAGCTGCTGTGAATCACTGGAGTCCTGCAGGTCAGATTCACCAGCTGCTCTGACATGTTTTGTAGGAGAGGAGAAAGTGGAGTTAGCTGATACACCAGAACAGCACAGCCAACTGACAAAGCTGAGAAGTCTTCATCTCTATCTCTTCTGCTGTCCCTCCCCACCCCCTCCCCAGCTCTTCTTTCTCCTCTTTTCACAGGCTTTCAAGCTGTTTGTTTCACATTTTGAGCCAAGATGGTTTTCAGCCAAAGATGCTGGGGGGTGTGTGGGGAGTGTTATTTATCTGTAGTTGCTCTCCTTTGCTGTGTGATAAGCTTACCATACAGATTCCTGCAAAGAGCAGAATCACTGCCCTCAAAGGTGGTAAGAAACAGCCATCAGCAAAAAAGCCCTTTGGCTCTTGGGCCACTATTTTGAAGCATTTTATTACCTGGAAATTCAGTTTGATGTCTGGTGAGGTTTTGAAAAGCCCTGGCATGTTCTTCTTTCCCATGGGCACATCTCTGCACCTTTGGAGGTGTGAGTGAACGCCAGATTAATTCCCTTTCTCCTCCTGTCCTGAGATGAAGGAGACATGAGCACTGCAGCTTCACTTCCCTAAGGATTTTCAGTCAGAAATTGAAGTCCAGGCTGCTCTGTGTTTTATTGTATAGCAGAGGCTGAATTGAGGTGCTTACTCTTTCAAAAGGCCATTTTGCTCCAAACAAGCCCTGGCAGTAAAATTACTGCTTTCAAAGAAGATTTCCTCAGAAAGGTTTTTCAGGGTAGGCTGGAATTCTTTCATGAAAAAAAAAAGAGGCAACTGCTGAAATGCTGCTGACTGCATTTGACTTTTCTTCTTGCTGAGCTTTCAGAATCAAATGAAAAATGGCACCTTGCAGTGGCAAAAAAATGTGTAGTGAGACACTTCCAACCAGTTGTACCTGTTCCTTTGTCATCACTTGGTCACAGCTCTTTTATAGTGCTCTTTACATCCAGTCCTCTCTCTTTTTCCTGGCTGATAAAATGAGAGGGGGAAAAAAAACCCCACCAAAAAAAAACCCAACCCAATTTATTTGTTCACTTCTCAATTCTACTTGAGACTGTTTTTTTTTCTTAAAGCCCCTGCTTTTGTGAGTTTAATCAGATGCTTGATAAGAGAAAAGGCGTTGCTAACTAACCCGGGGTACAAAGCACCCCTTCAGAGGAGCACATGACCTCATCGGCAGGATTACTCCATCACATGAATTCAGACTCCAGCGCACACCCAAAATAAACCTCGAGCTCCATGTGCAGCACAGGGCTTTATTCACCTCCCTTCAGCAGGGCAAATGCTCTGCCAGTGCCTTCCTCAGTCACTGGGATTAAACGTGGCTGGAAATTCAGGACACGAGGCAGATTTTCCTGGTCACGAATAGCCTGTCCTGCACTCCAAAGCTGCTGGCTGGACTGTGCCGTTGGGTCGTTGCCCTCCTGGAACCAGCGAGTTCTGGCACAGGTTTGCAGTGGTGGAGCAAGTCTGGTTTTCACTCACAGCTCCCATTGTCTGTCTTGGTTTTGTTGGGTGCTCAGAGCCTTGGCAGACAGGACCTCACTCTGGGAATGCCTGTGGGGTTGCATGCAGAGCTCCCAAAACTAGCACTTTGCCAGAATCATAGAACCAACCAGGTTGGAAGAGACCTCCAAGCTCATCCAGCCCAACCTAGCACCCAGCCCTGGCCAATCAACCAGACCATGGCATTAAGTGCCCCAGCCAGGCTTTTCTTCAACACCTCCAGGCATGGCAACTCCACCACCTCCCTGGGCAGCCCATTCCAATGCCAATCACTCTCTCTGCCAACAACTTCCTCCTAACATCCAGCCTAGACATCTCTCCTTAGTGCATGAGAAGTGACACCACTGCATTGCCTTGGTGCTCTCAGGGTCTCTAGCACCTAACATTGGGCAACATCCATATCCTTAGGATACCTTTCTTTTGGTAGGCACTTCTCAGGAAGTACACTGCTTTTAAGCCAGGTGCTTAAGCCCTCAGTGTGGGTGTAGAGGCATAGCTTGTATTGCCCTGTGAATGTGTGAGTGTGATCTCAGCAAGCCTATGAGTGAAGCAGACATCACCATTGTTTTCTTCTCACAGACTACAATCTGATTTTTCTTACTAAAATATTCCACTTAGCCTCAAACTAGCACAGAATGAGCAGTGGGACATGGAGAGCAGTGCAGTCTCTTGTCACAGAATCACAGAATCAACCTGGTTGGAAGAGACCTCCAAGATCCTGGCATGCTTTTCCTGGAAAAGACATAGCAGCCATACAGACCAGCCCAAGGGCAGGCAGGAAAGGCTTCTGCAGTTATTGGAGTCAAATTAACTGAAAATACAAGATCCTGCCAAGTCACAACCTGGAGGCATATTTGGTGTAAGCCACGTTCCCTGTAGTCAAGAGCCCATAAGTGTGCTGCAAGGCAACACATCTACAACTCAGGCAGAGATGCAGCATTTATTTGTTTCTCATGCACACATAACAAGTGTATTACATGAGACATTAAACACCATGTGCTGAGCATGGTCTGATGAATTCTGCATTGCACATCTAAATCACTTGGCAATTATATTCATTCATTTTGAACTCAATGGATTTTATTCATTCTGATGGTACTAAAAATTAGCTCTTAAGAGGTTTGGCTCCCTGTGTTTAAGTAGGGGTCTTTCCCTGAGTCTGGTTTACTGTATATAATTGTTACATAATGCCAGGTTGGATGCTTCTCATATAAAATATAGCCAAGAGAAACTGGGCTATTCTAGGAGTCAGCAGATGCCATTTCCTTAGGGTCTGATCCTGTAAATACTGCATAACACTTGTGATACCTGTTGGCAGGTGTTGCAAACCCTAGTTCCTAAGGATTTCCAGCTGATATTCATGGTTCTTTTGGTTCATCGTAGAGTCATAGAATGGTTTGGGTTGGAAGCATCATCCAGTCATAGAGTCATAGAATGATATGGGTTGGAAGGATCACCCAGTTCCAACCCCTCTGCCAAGGGCAGGGACACCTTCTGCTACACCAGACTGATCAAGGTCCTGTGCAGTCTGGGTTTGACAGCCAGAAGGGACAGCCAAAACCTCTTTGGGCAACCTATTCCAGTGTCTCACCACCCTCACAGTAAAGAATTTCTTTCTAATCTCCAGCCTAAATCTCCCCTCCTCAAGCTTCATAGAGTCATCGGATCAAGCAGGTGGGAAGAGACCTCCAAGCTTATCCAGTCCAACCTAGCACCCAGCCCTGTCCAATCAACTAGTCCACAGCACTAAGTGCCCCAGCCAGGCTCTACTTGAACACCTCCAGGGACGGTGACTCCACTACCTCCCTGGGCAGCCCATTCCAATGCCAATCACTCTCTCTGTGAAGAAATTTCTCTTAACACCCAGCCTAGACCTCCCCTGGCACAACTTGAGACTGTGTCCCCTTGTTCTATCACTGGTTGCCCTACCTGACTACAATCTCTCTTCAGGTAGTTGTAGACAGCAATGAGATCACCCCTGAGCCTCCTCTTCTCCAGGCTGCACTCCCCCAGCTCCCTCAGCCTCTCCTCATAGGGTTTGTGTTCCAGGCCTCTCACCAGCTTTGTGGCCCTTCTCTGGACACCTTCCAGCACCTCAACATCTCTCTTGAATTGAAAATCCATTTCACACTTCAGTCCTTTCCTTCTCATCCTATCACATATTATGGAATTGTTTTGCTTGGAGAAGACATTTAAGATTGTCAGGCATGGGAAGAAGTTACCCAGAGAGGTAGTGGCAGCACTGTCCCTGGAGATGCCCAAGGAACAAGTGGACATGGCACTTCAGGACACAGTTCAGTGGCCATGGTGGTGTTAGGTTACAGGTTGGATGTGATGATCTTAAAAGGCTTTTCCAGCTAAAACAATTCTATGATTCTAAAATCAAGTCCAACCATTTTGTAACTTGTGGGAGGGTTTGAGCCATTCTGGGAGCCTCACACTACAATGCATGCTGTGCCTGCACGTTTCTTTGAGGGACAGCAGCCTGGTTTTCAGCAGGACACCCCAAACATACAGCTTTGAAGTTATCTGCAGGAGGCAGCACTCAGAGGGAGCAGTCCCTCACTGTCCTGCAGTCAGCAGAGCAGAAGGTCTGCAGGTTCTGCCACATTGCTGCCAAGCACTGCTGGCTGTGCAAACAGCAACAGGGACCATCGCTGCACCCCCCCAGCACGCTTGAAATGGAAATCCCCT
Source organism: Pogoniulus pusillus (assembly GCF_015220805.1). Classification (NCBI taxonomy): domain Eukaryota; kingdom Metazoa; phylum Chordata; class Aves; order Piciformes; family Lybiidae; genus Pogoniulus; species Pogoniulus pusillus. The sequence goes on along the minus strand of NC_087298.1, from coordinate 3,865,446 downwards.
TCGAGTCACACAGAGCATCTCCATAAGACTAATCTTCTTTTAATAACATTAACCACAGGTTTGTTATTTTAATTTCCTCCAGGGGTGGCTGGCCTATGGAGCAGCTCCAAAGGAAGCCTCCAGTTGATTCTATAAATAATTGTGTAGGCATGGCCTTAGCAGGAGTACCTCATCCCAGCAGCCCTAAACCACATGGCAGTTGTTTGAGCAGCTCAGCTTTAGGCAGATTGTAGCACTTCCAGGGCCATCTCATTTGCCCTTTTCACCATCAGTCTTGTCTGCTCTATCTGTGGCATCTTTAGAAGCTGAGTTAAAACTTGTTAACAACTGTAACCACTTGGACAATTTTCTTGAGCACACTTGGGGCTTCCTCTAATATAGGTGGTGTATAAAAGCATTCAAAGGCAACCTCTAGCATGCAGATCACAGGCAGAAAAACTGAGAGCAAGGAAAGTCTTTTCATAGGGGTCAAAGTGAAGATTCTCTCTACCACAGAACCATGGAATCGTTGAACTGCTGAGCTTAGAAGAGGCCATTGGGATCAAGTGCAACAGCTCACCCAGAGCTCACAATCCTATCACTGCTACCAAGCCACTGCCACTAAACCATGTCCCACAGCACCACATCCTCACCTCTTTTAAATACCTCCAGGGATGTTGACTCGACCACCTCCCTGGGCAGCCTTTTCCGATGCCTGAAAACCTTTCCTGTCATTTCCCCCCCTGGTAACATCCAACCTGAACCTCTGCTGGCACAACTTGAGGCTGTTTCCTCTTGTCCTGTCACTTGTTGCATGTGAGAAGAGACCCACCCACACCTCACTCCAACACCCTTTGTGGTAATTGTAGAGTGTGATGAGATCTCCTCTCAGTCTCCTCTTCTGAAGACTAAGCAACCCAAGTTCCTTCAGCTGTTCCTCATAAGACTTTTGTTCAAAGCCCTTCACCAGCTTAGCTGGCCATCTTTGGACACACTCTAGCAACTCAGTGTCCTTCTTGCCTGTGATTCTTGGAGTGAGGGGCCTTATACCTAACCCAGTACTGGAGATGTGGCCTCACCTGCTGGGATTGGTTAGCCTGGAGAAGAGTAGGCTCAGGGGAGACCTTATTGCTGTCTACAACTACCTGAGGGGTGGTTGTGGCCAGGAGGAGGTTGCTCTCTTCTCTCAGGTGGCCAGCACCAGAACGAGAGGACACAGCCTCAGGCTGTGCCAGGGGAAATTTCGGCTCGAGGTGAGGAGAAAGTTCTTCCCTGAGAGAGTCATTGGACACTGGAATGGGCTGCCCGGGGAGGTGGTGGAGTCGCCGTCCCTGGAGCTGTTCAAGGCAGGATTGGATGTGGCACTTGGTGCCATGGTCTAGCCTTGAGCTCTGTGGTAAAGGGTTGGACTTGATGATCTGTGAGGTCTCTTCCAATCCTAATAATACTGTGATACTGTGATAACGTCCCTAAAGCTGCTGGCAAAAGGGAAACACAACTCTGCTGGCACTCGTCCTCTAGAGGAACAATTGGAAACATAACTAAGCTAAATTACTTAATTCTTTTTCTTTGCACTTTGTTTAGAGTGCAAATCTCCCAGAGACTCGTTAGAAATCAGGATGATAATTGACTTGGCTAAATTCGTGCCAGAAACAAGGGATGATCTCAGATCTCACAAGTCCCAGCACATTGCCGTTTCCACACGCCTGTCTCTCCTCTGGGCTCTCGCTCCTCTGCTCATGATGGAATAGCAATAGCAGCAGTAGTATGTTCAGGCAGGATTTCTTTGCTTTTCTCATCACCAGCCTGGTAATTCCTAAGAAACATAAATCAAAAATTCTTCAGGACTGTGAACCTGGAAGGCACTTCTTAGTCCTTGAATTCAATATCCTGTTCTTGCAGGCACCTCCTCCCACAATCTGTTTTTCACTTCTGTTTAATTGTTGCATGTTTTCAGCCCTTGTTTCCCCCCACATGTGTCTCTGCCAGTTGATTTAATTTTTCATTTAATTCATGAGATTTGCTCCTGATGTTAAGTACTGCATTGATCAAAGCTGTTGCTGATAGTAGAAGACCACCTCTGATCTCTGAACTTTTGTCCTGCTCTGAAAACCAGCCAAGCTCTTTGTTTAGTTTGGAGAGATCTGCTCTCTCCCTGAGATCCTGAGCAAGGATAGATGGAGAGAGAGATTTTCCATGGCTAGGAGTACAAAACTTCTGAAACAAAGTAGTTTCTAATGGAATAATCATGCTAATTTAACTCAAAATAGCCACTGTATGACAGAAGGTTTGGTCTCTCATGGGGCTCCTTTTATGCTTATCATTCAGAATTTACCATAGCTCTCTCCCACTTTTATGGATGTTGGCTTCAGTGAGTTATTTTTCCTTTCCCTTTTGTGGCACTGTCATGCTGATGGCTTTGAAATATGAGCCTTTGCTAAATTCTCAATTGTACACAAAGCAATTGATTGAAATTCCTTCCCAAACAGCCTTGGTAATGTTCGTTCTATGTGTTGCTTTGCAGCCAAGGTAGAATAGGCAAAAGGAATCCAAATGGTTTTATTTAAAGGTGATCTACAGTAGCATCTGTGAACCAGAAACTACACAAAAAGTTGACATTTCATCTAGGAGCCACAGCCAAAGATGAAAAATTAACTAGAGTGAAGAGTTCAGGCTTAGCTGAGTGATGTTTACTGCAGGACCTCAGAGGCTGGGTGAGGGGAAAAATATACTTGTGTGGTTGTTTTACTTGCTGGTCTTTGAAACAGTCTGGGGCATAAATCTGATCACAGTGATCACCAAGATCTACTGTTTTGTGCCTTTCTGGTATTCTCAGATCTGCTGTGTTTCTATTAGGAATTTAATTGGCAGTGGCAAAACCCTCAAAATAGACTCACAGATTCATAGAATCTATGGAAGGGACCTTGAAGAGCATCTAATTCCAGCCCTCCCCCCCTGCTGTGGGCAGGGACACCTTTCACTAGACCAGATTGCTCAAGGCAGTGTCCAACCTGATGCAAAGAGAGAGGTGAGCAATTTCAGTGGTAACCTTCAGCTTCCACCACAGTCAGGGAAGGGGAATCTTCAGCAAAATGTGTCTTGGAGCACTCAGATTGGCTCCTTGAACCTCTCAGTCTGGCATGATCTCCTGCCACCTCCTCCACTTCTGGGCCCGAATAACCCAAACCACTGACACCAGCCTTGCTCTGTTCCAGGCTAGGGAAAAGCAAGAGGAAGAAGCCCTGCTGCCAGTCCTGCTTCTGCAGCAGAGAGGCCACACTGTCTGCACTACCCCAGCTTCAGGAGGGACAGGACAGATGACAAAAAGCCAGGCAGGCTGATGAAGTGCAAGGCCCCAGATGATCAGTGCAATATGACAGTGTCAGTCCCTAACCATGTGTGATGGAGGCCTTCTGCACATGAAAACTCTGCTCTGTGAGAGCTCAGAAATCCCCCAAGTAACCGTGCTGATAAATCAATTCCCATCTCTGTGTTCAAGGTGCCCTTGTTTGTGAGTGTTGTCAGTCCCATGAAGGGGGCTGCTATTAAATGCGTGCTGGCTTCAGGGTGCATCCAGAGCTCTGAGTTTTGGATGCTTAGCCACATCAAACAGAAAATGAATGAAAAGGGTTTCAGTCACAAAAGCAGACTCATGAAAAGGAAAGTGTGGTCTTAGTGTCTGATGCTGCGAGGTGCTATAAATTACTTCTGGGAGGTGCTTGTGTTTGAACTACTGGGAAGGGACTCAGCAATGCTGGCTCAGCTTTGTCAGTCTTACAGGGGGTAAAAGGTTGGACCCAAGGTTTGCAGGAGTTTGAGTGCCAGCATCTGTGTGTCTCAGTGTTCCACATTTAGCTGGAACAGTACTGCTTTGCTCATCCACTGCAGCTGCAAAATCCTTCGGAGAAAAGGCTGTCTGCCACACCTGCAGCACATGTGGATACCATGGAGCTCTTGTTCTGGAACCATGAACATCACTGGACTGCTTCTGTAACAGAGAGTACCTAATACCACCTAATACCTTGTATCCTTAGACTTCAGACTTCCCTGGTTAGACAAACCTGTTGTAAAACTTCCATCCCAGCTTTTTTCCTTTCTGCCTTTCTCCAAGCAGTTGATCCAGACGATGCTTCCTCTCTCTTTTTCGCTGTTGTTGGACATCCACAGTCAGCAAGATCCTGTTGGTTGATGCTTTTCTTTCCTTTCAACTTCCAGAAATAAGTTCACTCTGAAATCTAGAACTGGAGCAGGGTGAAGACTTTTAAATCATGCATTTGCATGTAGCTGTTTATGAAGGAAGGATCACTGAGTTTGGATCCATAGGTGTGTGTTGTTTGAGGGTGTTCCAGATGTGTCATTCCTCATCTAGAAAACTGTAGAGTATATACAAGATGTTTTCTCTTCATGGCCTGGCCACAGAGGTAAAAGAGAAGTTGTTTGAATATACTTGAAGTGAATGTGGTTTGAACAGACTTGGAGGTAAGACTTTGGAATGCAACTTTGGAAGTTCTTTACTGTTGGGGGTGCTGGAACACTACAACAGGTTGCCCAGGGAGGTGGAGGCCCCATCTTTGGAGATATTCAAGGTCAGGCTTGATGGGACTTTGAGCATCTAGTTGCAGATGTCCCTGCTGATGGCAGAGGGGCTGGACTAGATGAGATTTAGGGGTCCCTTCAGCCCAAACCATACCATGATTCTATCAACTGGACAGATTACATCTTATCACAGAGTCACAGAAACATTCAGGTTGGCAAAGCCCCTCAGGATCACCAAGCCCAACCCATAGCCCTACTCTGTAAAGTTCACTCTTAAACCATATCCTCGAGGACCACATCCAAACGACTTTTAAACACATCCAGGGCTGGTGACTCCACCACCTCCCTGGGCAGCACATTCCAATGCCTGACCACTCTGGCTGGGAAAAAATGTTTCCTGATGACCAGACTAAATCCACACAGTCACAGCTTGAGACCATTCCCTCTTGTTCTATCCCTCTTTACCTGTGAGAAGAGACCAGCAGCAGCCTGTTAGCATGAGAGGGAATCAGCTCTGTCCTTTCCTCTTTGATGGTTATGAGCTTCTTTTCCTCTTTCCATGCAGTTGATTTAAGAGTTTCAAGAACATTTCTGAATGATGAGGATTTCTCTTTGGAGCCTATTCATATCTGTGGTGTGTTGAAACAGTTGCAACACTTCTTGCACACACACTCTCTGTGAGCCTTGGGGAACACAGTGGATTTTCTGAATTACACTGAATTTGGCTGCCTTAAAAATCTGCTTCTCAGAATGAGCACAATGTATAGAAAAAAGAGGTTAAAAAAGGGCTCCAGTTTGGCTTTGATCATTCCTGCTGGAAAAGATTCACAAGTGAAGGCTTAGGACTGTTATGGATTTCTGCTCTCCACTGTGACTTCATGTGGCCTGACCTACCCCAAGTATCCCTGCTGACTTCTTTGTGCTGTTGGAATTGGGAATGGAAAGAAAATGATTTTTGGTAGCTATGAATGCATGGAAACAGCAGTGAAAGATGATGAAGTCAGAAGTCTTTGTGTTTTGGCCTGACACGTCAAAATTTGCAGCCTCTCTGCCCCAGTTTCTTTCTTTGCAGTGTTTCAGCCTTAATCCAGTTGTGTTTGAGAAGGAGCCTGAAGCCTCTAAGAGTCACAGGCTCCTGGCAAAGCTCCACGAGCACTTTTCCATCAACAGGTTGCATCTTTTGAAGCTCTGCCTTGTAAAAATGCACTCTGGCAGACAATTGATTAACCCTCTACAATAGCACTGCTGGTGTGCTTTGTAGAGAGTGCAGGGGTTCCCTGTGTCTGCAGCCAGGGACTGTTCCAGGTCAGAGCAGATTCCTAAAGTGGCTTTTTTGCCTGCAGGGCAATGGATAGAGAGGAGAGCACCAGCATATGGTGTCAGTGCCGGCACACGTGCACTGCTGGATACCCCAGCCTTGAGGGAGCAGATGGTCAGATCCTGCCTTGGAGGAAAGTCTGGAAGCATAAAGTTTGTTCAGTTAGCACATCACAGAAAACTCTTTTGGGGGGGTAGCAATTAACAAACCTCAAAATGCACCAGCTTGTGTTTTCTGGAGAGGGCTGTGGCTCTGCTCCAACTGAGCCTTCCTCGGTGCTACTTCTAGGCAGCTTTTAACAAGATGTGCTCGAATCCAATGTGTGCTGACAATATTGAATTCCCTCCTGCTGTAATGGTGCAAATAGCTGTTTAGAGAGGAATTGTTGCCTTTTTTTCCCCCTCTCTCCTTTTATTTTTTCCCCCTGCCATTTTCAAGCCTCATTTCCAAGTCATGACATGTAGAGTGTGTCTGAGCAGATCTAATCAGCCTTCTGCCTGCTTTAAGGACAGCTGAGATACTTTCTAACACCTCCATTTCTTCATTGCTGCAATCTGTTTTGATTAAAATCACACAGGGTTCTCATTTGCATATTTATCACTCTTTCATACCCACAAATCATCTCACAACTCTGCCACTCCTGAATTTGAAAGAGTGACTGAGTGGGTACACAAGAGCTTTATGCAAAACATTCATTTAGTTTCTCACACCTGCTGGTTTCCAGCAAATATGGCTTTGGGGAAGGAAAATATTCACACATTGCTTTGCCTTCTTATTCCCTGGGAGCCAGGATTCCCAGGGTTTGGGGTTTTTTATAAGACTGATTGAAAATTTCCTATTAAGAAACAAATTTCTAATGAAATGGAAAGGCCCTGAAAATGTTCTGATGTCAGGAGGGAGGCTGGGAGGGGGAGAATGTCTAAATGAAAAAATAACCCTGATGTTTTTTCAGCCTTTGACAGCCAGACTGTGATGTGCTTTCAGATCCTCAGATGAAAGGGCAGCAGTAGAAATGAAAATGATTCCTGTCCTTTGTGCTAGTCCCTTCCAGGTCCACCATGTAATATTAAGAACATTAGCTCTGTATTGCCACTCCTAGCTAGTCACTGATTCTTTAAGGAGTGTTTTTCTAGAATAGGCTCTTTTTGTCTCTTTGGATAACAATTCATTTTCACAATTAGTCATTGAGGCAGACAGCCAAGAAGGTCATCAGTATCCTGGCCTGGATCAGCAAGAGTGGGGCCAGAGGCTGTAGCCAGGTGGGGTTGGGCTCTTCTCCCAGGCAACCAGCAACAGAACAAGGGGACACAGTCTCAAGTTGTGCCAGGGGAGGTCTAGGCTGGATGTTAGAAGAAAGTTCTTCACAGAGAGAGTGATTGGCATTGGAATGGGCTGCCCAGGGAGGTGGTGGAGTCACCATCCCTGGAGGTGTTCAAAAAGTGACTGGATGAGGCACTTAGTGCCATGGTCTAGTTGACTGGATAGGGCTAGGTCATAGGTTGGACCAGATGAGCTTGGAGGTCTCTTCCAACCTGGCTGATTCTATGATAAGTGATTGTGTCCCTGTACTCAGCACTCAGCCACCCCTCAAGTCCTGTGTCCAGTTCTGGGTGCTGCAGTATAAGAGACATTGAGGTGCTGGAGCATGTCCAGAGAAGGGCAACAAAGCTGGTGAAAGGACTGGAGGAGAGAGCTAGTGAGGAGTGGCTCAGGTTATTTAGTCTGGAGAAGAGGATGCCAAAGGGAGGCCTCATTGCTCTCTTCAACTCCCTTTAAGAAGATTGGAGTGAGGTGAGGGTCAGTCTCTTCTCTCAAGAAACTAGCAACTGAACAAGAGGAAATGGCCTCAGGTCGCACTAGGGGAGGTTTAGGTTGAATATTAGGATAAATTTCTTTACTGAAAGAGTAGTCAGACACTGGAACAGACTGTCTAGGGGTGTGGTGGAGTCACCATCCCTGGGGGGTTTCAAAAAACATATAGATGTGGCACTTCTGGACGTGGTTTAGTGAGCATGGTGGCGTTAGGTTGGTGGTTGGACCTGATGCTCTTAGAAGTCTTTTCCAAGCCCTGTGATTCTATACAAGATAAGGAAAAATCCTTTTCCTGAGTCTCATTCTGATACTGTAGAGATACCATGATTAGCTCTTCAGTTCACAGTCTCTGGGTTTACTTTATCAGGCCAAAGAAACCTGTGGCTTCTATTTCTCTGTAGAGCAGCCTGCTCCTGGGTGGTCCATCGTGGTCTGAGCTGTTGTTTAGATCTGTCTGAAGGATGGCTGTTGGAGAGAAGGATGTCTGCTGTGTTCTCCCAGCCAAAAATATGCTTGATGTATAAATAATTTCATGAAGGTGCCTTGTTTTGTAGATCACAGATCTAATGGTGCAACTCAACTAATCATGCTGGGTGCTTGGCAGATCAGATGAGAAACACCTGATCTGAGTTAGCTCAGATAGCACACTGGGCGTCAAAACACAGGGGTCACAGAGCAGACACTGAGGAATGCTTCTACACCACAAGGCTTCTTCATAAACTTCAAAAGGATGTCAGCTGAGATGCATTAAGCCTCCAGTGTCATCTGCAGGCTGAGAGGTTTGGCTGACTCTAAAGTTAATGAGTATCCAGTACAGCTAATGGTGTTCCTGTGCCTTTCATCACTAGGGAAGGTGACAGTGGCTCTTGTCAGAAGCAGCTTTCTCATTTTCCAGGCAGATTAAAAAAACATCACAGTTTGTCCCATCATAAAAGGCTCTGCAAGCTGACATCAGCAGAGAGCTGCAGGCAGTTTTCTGAGTTTGGGCAAGGCCCAGGTTCTTGTAGGTTGGGATTTACAAAAGCCATAAGGAAATTGATGCTCAACTTGCACTGAAATTCAGCGATAATTAGATGCGGAGCTGCTTCCAGTTTGTTCCCTTTTCCATTGGTGATGCATCTGTCAAGCAGCCTGTCCCTGAGATAACTATTCATGGATCAGGTACCACTGGCTGTATGACCTTGTCTCAGGGCAAAAAGCATGGAGCACATGGAATATCACAGGGTCACAGAATTCCAGGTTGGAAAATACCTTTGAGATCATCGAGTCCAACCTAGCAGCTAACACCTTCTAATTAACTAACCCAGGGCACAGAGTGCCTCATCCAGCCTCCTTTTAAACACCTCCAGGGATGGGGGCTCCACCACCTCTCTGGGCAGCCCATTCCAATGCCAATCTCTCTTGCTGTGAAGAACTTATTCCTAACATGCAGCCTGAACCTGCCCTGGCACAGTTTGAGACTGTGTCCTCTTGTTCTGTCCCTGGGTGCCTGGCAGAAGAGCCCAACCCCACCTGGCTACAGCCTCCCTTCAGGTAGTTGTAGACAGCAATGAGGTCACCCCTGAACCTCCTCCAGGCTGCACACTCCCAGCTCCCTCAGCCTCTCCTCACAGGGCTCTGCTCCAGGCCCCTCCCCAGCCTTGCTGCCCTTCTCTCAACACCTTCCAGCACCTCAACATCTTTCTTAAATTGAGGGGCCCATAACTGGACACAAATGAAGGTGTGGCCTGACCAGCACTGAGCACAGGGGTAGAAGGACTTCCCTGGATCTGTTGGCCACACTGTTCCTGATCCAGCCCAGGGTGCCACTGGCCTTCTTGGCCACCTGGGCACACTGCTGGCTCATGTTCAGTTGGCTGTCAACCAGTACCCTCATTGCATGGCAAGTGCTTTGCAGACTGTGAGTGGGAATGCAGGAATAAAATCCCACTTCAAACATATCCTGAACACATTTCATGAATTAGGAACCCAATTTGGGGCCTGGCCTGAGTCACAAATGAGACCTCAACCATGCCTGTCTGTTATTTCTTGTTAGCTACCTTCTGATGTCTTCATCATGATTGCTGACAAGTTTGAACAAATGGGGTGTTAGAAATGGCTTAAAGCTGAATGCTTCACCATGACAAGAAAAAAGCCCCCACTGCCACTTGTTTACTTCTGATTTATTCCCCAAGAAAGAGGGGGAAGTTCACTCTCTGTGAGCTCAACTTGAGTGAAGTGTCTGATGCATTATTGTCATTCTTTCAGAAAAGCATCTGGGATGGCATGGGAAAAGTGATTTCTGCACTTGGAGGGGGGCACAAGGGTGGAAGAAGCGAGTCTCTCATCTGACAAATAACATAAAAACAAGGGTGTTTAGAGAACAAATTGCTTTTTCCTCCACTTCTGACATTTCACCAGCTTACAACCAGTGAAAGTGCAGCCACTGAGCCAACCACTTAACCAAGGTTTTCTGGGAATGGAAAGGAAAACAGCTTCTGAGATGACATTTATTAGATGTGCTTGTTTAGTCACTCCATTACCTGCGTTTGTTTCTCACTCTACGTGCTGAAGGGCTGATTTTGCATGGGAGTTAATAGATGTCTTTCAGAACTCCTGGCCCATAACATTTGAAGGGAACAGGTACAGATTGAGGAGGAAGAGGAAATATTGAGGCTGAGGAGAATGAGTTTCAGGCAGAGCTTGTACAGCCCAGCCAGGTGATTGCAACCTTAGGCAAGCTATTACTTTCTAGCTGATGAGAGGTCAGGCAGTGGGGAATGTTGCCATTACTGGTTGCTAAAAGACATTTTTATACCTATACTGATGTAAAACTTTCTCACTTTTCTTGAAGGACTCATATGGTTGAAGGATTTCTTCTTCTTCTCTTCCTCTCCCTTTTTTTTGTGTGTGCACACAAGCATTTCTACCTCTGTTTTTCACAGTGTCTCCCTTTTGGAATATCCTCTTTGTAGTGTCTCACTATTTCTACCCTAAAATATGGCTGGCTGTGATACAAGTATTGACACTAGAACCTTCAGCCATGGGGTGCTCTCCAGAGAGCTCCATTTATCTTCATGCTGCAGACAAATCATCAGCATAGTAAAACTTAACCGTTGGGCTGCAAGCCCTTGGAGTTCAGATTCCCAAGAAACTGGAGTGATTTAAAGCATATGGGAAAGGGCTGCAATGAGCTTAGTGGTGTTGATACACCTTTGGATAACATCTCAGATGTCTTACATGATCCAGCCTTTAGCAGCCTTCAAGCAGTGGCCTAAAGAGTGAAGGAAATGCAGATTTTTTTACATCAGTTGGATAACAACAGAACATTTATTTGCTTCCTTCTGCCTGAAAACAGTGTTTTGAGCTCAGGTGAGACTCATCAGGCTTCTTTGCCCTCGTCCTCTGCTTCAGGCAGTGTCCTTCCATACTCCACTGCGCTTCCTCTAAACTGGGAAATAATAGCAGCTTTCTTCCTTCAGGATTTGTGTCTTGTGATAGTTTGTTCACAAGCACACTGAGATCCTTGCACTGCTATTATATAATGACAGCACAAGGGGCAATGGGTGGAAGCTGAGGCAGAGGAAGTTCCATGGAAACAAGAGGAGGATTTTTTTCCCTGTGAGGGTGACAGAACCCTGGAACAGGCTGCCCAGGGGGGTTGTGGAGTCTCCCTCTCTGGAGATATTCAAAACCCACCTGGGTGTGTTCCTATGTGATCTGGTATAGGTGATCCTGCTCTGCAGCCGGTGGGGGGGGGTGTGGATAGGGGTGGACTGGATGAGCTTTTGAGGTCCCTTCCAGCCCCTGAGTTCTGTGATTATATATGAGGAAGCTCAGCAGGCTGGGTGAAGTGAGATCCTAGGCTGAACAGCACCTCAGCCACCTTCTCTAGGGGTGCCAGCATGGCTCCAGTGTGACAGACCTTCTGTTGTGTGGTGTAGCTTTGGTTCATCCTTTACGCTGCTCCTTCTTCTTCTAGGCAATAAGTGTGCCAGCAAAGAGAGAGATATTCAACTTGATTTGAGCTGGCTCTCCAATTTCTGCTCCAGACTACAAAGGCCAAATATATCTAAGACTCCAACAGCTTTGAAAAGGAACTGAACTCCACCATGGGCCTCCCCACCCAGGTTTTGGCCTGTGCAATCTTAGCTTTGCTGCAGCAGCACGTCAGCGGGGGACTCATCCAGCGAATTATCCGGCAGAAGCGGGAGGCTGGGCTAAATGTCACCCTGCCAGAGGACAGTCAGCCTGTGGTTTTTAACCATGTCTACAACATTAAGTTGCCTGTTGGCTCCCTTTGCTCTGTGGACCTGGACACGGCGAGCGGTGATGCAGACCTGAAGGCAGAAATTGAGCCTGTCAAGAATTACGAGGAGCACACAGTGAATGAGGGCAACCAGATCGTCTTCACGCACCGCATTAACATCCCTCGACGAGCCTGTGGCTGTGCAGCTGCCCCAGACATTAAGGATCTGCTGAGCAGACTGGAGGAACTGGAGGGGCTGGTATCCTCCCTACGGGAGCAGTGTGCCAGCGGGGCTGGATGCTGTCCTAATTCCCAGGCAGTGGAAGGTAAGGCAGACTGGGGAGCTGCTCTTGGGGAAATCCTTATGCTGGCTGCAGACCTTGTTTAGAATAGATACTCCTTGTTTAGAAGAGATACCCAAACCTGCTTCAAGAACCAGCAAAAGTCAACTTGTTAAATTTGAGCCATAATCAAAGCTGGGACTGCACTTGGCCAGCTTGCAAGGAACATTCATTCACAGGTTTGAGGTTTTATGAATCCATGGGTCAGAAGTCTGCCTGAGAAGCTTTGTAGCTGTGGCATTGAGCATGTATGGCACTTGGGCATGGTGACAATCTGTGCTGGAGTTAAGATTAAAGCTCACACTGTCCAACCTCTTGGCTCCACATTTTGTCCCTTTGAGCAAGCTGCCAAAGTAACTGCTTTGCTTTCCAAGTTTTCTTTAATAGAGACCAATAAAAATACAGCAGGACATAAGGCAATAGACAAGTACAAATAGTAAGAGAAGGGAGATAAAAAGCATCCCCCTGGCTGTTCGCTAAACTGAGGTGAGGTATTGATCACAGAAGAGCGAAAGTGCAGGTCTGCCCAGCACTGATCTGTGGCTCTGGTGGCACAGCAGATGTTACAGCATGCTCCTGGCTTTTTGTGTTCTGGAGAGAACTGGTGAATAATGCTTCGTGGTGGATGCCCTAATGAAGCAGTCAGGAAAGTTGCTCTGTCGGTAGAAGAGGCATTTGGAGGACAGAGGAATCCAGCATGCTTATTGACCGAGCAGTTGGCAGGGACTCTTCTCTGGTGTTAGTGTGAATTAAGGCATTCCTGGTTTACTTAATCTCACTGGAGGAAGGAGAAGACAATCTCGTCTTGGTGATTCTGGAAATGTTGTCCTGTGGGGAGCTTGGGAATCACAGAATGGTAGGGGTTGGAAGGGACCTCTGGAGATCATTGAGTCCAACCCCCCTGCCAAAGCAGAGTGTGATGGTTTGGGTGTTCCCTGCCCCCCACACTTTGGAAAATCACCTAGACTAGACTCAGCAGCTCTGGAAATTGAATGAAGCTTTACCTTTGCAGCTTAGCACAAGATACAAGCAAATATTTACAGTATAAACAGCTATATACAGAAATGTGCAAGTTAAAAGGTGATACAGAAACACAACAGACCTCCCAGAAACCTGAGTCCCCAAGAGGGGCTCACAACCACCCTTCCACCTTTCCTCCCACCCCTCTCCTGTACCCCAGATCTTGCCTTATATTCAAGGGAAGTTTGGAGGGTCGGCCAGGGGGGTTAGGAAGCAGGTGGATTAGTCACACAGACGGCAGGTTAGGTTAGAGAGAGAGAAGTGCAGCTCACAAAACCTAGACAGTGACTCCCTTATCTATATTTGTGTTCTTGTTCTTATACATCTCAGCAAGCCTACGAGTGAAGTAGACATCACCACTGTTTCCTTTTCACAGCCTGTAATCTACTTCTTCTCAACAAAACATTCTAGCTAGGCTCAAACTAGCACACAGGCTCACCCAGGGCAGGTCACACAGAAACACATCCAGGCTGCTTTTGAAAGTCTCCCGAGAAGGAGACTCTACAAGAGGGGCAGCCTGCTCCAGGGCTCTGTCACACTCGCAGTAAAGAAGTTTCTCCTTATGTCGAGGTGGAACTGCCTGTACTGCAGTTTGTACCCATTGTTCCTTGTCCTACCACTGGGCACCACTGAGAAAAGCCTGGCACCCACCCCTCAGATATTTATAGAGATTAATAAGTCCCTTCTCAAGAGTAAGACAGCCCCAGGCCTCTCAGTCTTTCTTCACAGGAGAGATGTCCAAGGCCCCCAGTCATCCTTGTAGCTCTCCAGTAGATCCTTTTTAGTGCAACACTGGCTTAAAGTGTGGCAGAGCCAAGGGGATTAATGGGGTTTGTGGCTCGTTGGCACAGGTCGCCTGGACACAACACCCTACTGCAATGGACACGGCAACTACAGCATTGAGATCTGCGGCTGCATCTGCGAGCCTGGCTGGAAGGGCCCCAACTGCTCTGAGCCAGACTGTCCCCGCAACTGCTTCAACCGCGGCCTCTGCGTCCAGGGTAAGTGTGTCTGCCACGACGGCTTCACCGGCGAGGACTGCGGCCAGGCCACCTGCCCGTCCGACTGCAACGACCAAGGCAAGTGTGTGGAGGGGGTGTGCGTCTGCTTCGAGGGCTACACGGGCACAGACTGCGGCCAAGAGCTCTGCTCCCAGGGCTGCAGCGTGCACGGGCGCTGCGTCAACGGACGGTGCCTGTGCCACGAGGGCTTCACCGGCGAGGACTGCAGCGAGCCTCTCTGCCCCAACAACTGCCACAACCGCGGGCGCTGCGTGGACAGCGAGTGCCTCTGCGACGAGGGCTACACCGGCGAGGACTGCGGTGAGCTCATCTGCCCCAACGACTGCTTCGACCGCGGGCGCTGCGTCAACGGCACCTGCTTCTGCGAGGAGGGCTTCACCGGGGAGGACTGTGGGGAGCTGACCTGTCCCAACAACTGCAACGGCAACGGGCGCTGCGAGAACGGGCTCTGCATCTGCTATGAGGGCTTCGTGGGCGACGACTGCAGCGAGAGGAGGTGCCCCAATGACTGTCACAACCGTGGGCGCTGCGTGGGCGGGCGCTGCGTCTGCCACGAGGGGTACCTGGGTGAGGACTGCGGGGAGCTGCGGTGCCCCAACGACTGTCACAACCGCGGGCGCTGCCTCAACGGGCAGTGTGTGTGCCATGAGGGATTCATCGGGGAGGACTGTGGCGAGCTGCGGTGCCCCAACGACTGCAGCAACCGCGGGCACTGCGTCAGTGGGCAGTGCGTGTGCCACGAGGGGTACACAGGGGAGGAGTGCGGCGAGCTGCGGTGCCCCAACGACTGCAATAACCATGGGCTCTGCGTCAATGGGCAGTGTGTGTGTGATGAGGGGTACACAGGGGAGGACTGTGGAGAACTGCGGTGCCCTGAAGACTGCCACAACCGTGGGCGCTGTGTGGAGGGACGCTGCCAGTGTGACAATGGCTTCACAGGGGAGGACTGCGGGGAGCTGTCCTGCCCCAACGACTGCCACCAGCGCGGGCGCTGCATCGATGGGCGCTGCGTGTGCCACGAGGGCTTCACGGGGGAGGACTGCCGGGATCGGTCCTGCCGCAATGACTGCAACAACGCAGGCCGCTGCATCGACGGGCGGTGCGTCTGTGAGGATGGCTACATGGGGGATGACTGCTCTGATGGTAGGTTGTGATGCCCCTTCTGAATCGCTGCCCTGGGTAATCCTCTGTGTCCACCCAGCAGCCTCAGAGCCTCTGTGAAACTTTTCCATGTAGCTGGGCCTTGTTGCCTCTCTGCTTTACCATAGTCAAACCAGCTCAGCTGCAGAAGGAAAATCACCAGTAGCAAGCCCTTGGGCTCTCTTAATTTCAGGCCTGTATTATGTAATGGTTGCTGGTGATTTTCACAGTATCACAGTATCACAGTATCACAGTATCCCAGTATCACCAAGGTTGGAAGAGGCCTCACAGATCATCAAGTCCAACCCTTTAGCACAGAGCCCAAGGCCAGACCATGGCACCAAGTGCCACGTCCAGTCCTGCCTTGAACAGCTCCAGGGACGGCGACTCCACCACCTCCCCGGGCAGCCCATTCCAGTGTCCAATGACTCTCTCAGGGAAGAACTTTCTCCTGACCTCCAGCCTAAATCTCCCCTGGCACAGCCTGAGGCTGTGTCCTCTTGTTCTTGTTTTGGTAGTCCAGCAAGCCAGCAGGCTGGTGATAGTGATGCAACCCATTTGTTTACTTTGAGTTTGCTCCGACCCCAATGTGACTTCACTTGCAGCTAGCACTGGCTGGGATTAGTCACAGTGACCTTTCACTTTCTCATAGTACCTCTTGATACTGAAAAAAACCAAAAAAGACATCTGAAAGAAACTGTCCTAGATATGAAGAAGAGGGAGATATCTCCAGAGTCCTCCTAGTAGGTATTCAGCAGGATTAGTCAAAAGAATATGGATTAAAGAACAAGGCTTTGCAGGCATGATGTAATGTAAGTTATGAATGGCAATGAATAAAGAGCCTGGTTGTCAGTCAGCTCTTACAGCTGAGTTCTGGGTCCCTGTCTTCTGCTGGATGGGTAAGGAAGGGAGTTGCTTACAAAACTACTAGTGTAGGAGCCAAAAAAGAAGCACACTAAACTGACAGTGTACACTGCCAGACCCCAAGGACTTTGCTTTGAAGGTAGATCGCAGAAGCATAGAATTGTTTTGGTTGGAAAAGACCTTCAAGATCATTGAGTCCAACCATTAAGTCTGGGGCTAAACCATGGCCCTCAGCACCCCACCTCTGCCTCTTTTCAGCACCTCCAGGGATGGGGATTTGACCACCTCTCTGGGGAGCCTCTTCCAGTGTTTGAGAACCCTTTCAGTGAAGAAGTTTCTTATAATATCCAAAATAAACCTCCTCTGGTGCCACTTGAGGCCATTTAATCTCATCCTAGTAGAGAGAAGAGACTGATCAGATCTCTCAGATCTCTAAGCTGGAGGCCTAATGGAGGTGGAGAGTGTAGTGGCAGCAAGGCACACACAGAGAAGAATGTTGTCCCATCTGAGTGGTGATCTGTATGAAACAACCATTGATGGAATTGCCAGATGTAGAAAATACTGCAGTGCAAGCTTTCAGGTTTATTGTGGTGGCCTTGGCTGTCTCTCAAGTGGCCAAATAGGTTTTTCTAACTAAAAGTTGATTTATATATATATGCATATATACACACCCATGTATAAAAGTGTGTATATATATGGGTGTGTTTGGTCTGATGGAAGTTCAGAGTTCATGGAAAGTTAACTACAAAGCCCCATGCCCCATGTTAGGAGGAAGTTCTTCACAGAGAGAGTGATTTCCCATTGGAATGGGCTGTCCAGGGATGTGGTGGAGGCACCGTCCCTGGAGGTGTTCAAGCAAAGCCTGGATGAGGCACTTAGTGCCAGGGTCTGGTTGACTGGCTAGGGCTGGGGGATAGGTTGGACTGGATGATCTTGGAGGTCTCTTCCAACCTCGTTGATTCTATGATTCTATGATTCTATGCTTGGTTTCCCAGTACCAGTGAGTATGGAAGTTGGTAGAAAGTGTTGGCAGCTAGATAATGACAGGCATTACGCTATAAATGAGGGAGTTTTCTTTTGTAGATCCCAGGGGCCAGATTTTAAAGCTAAGATCTTTGTAGAACAATCAAAGAGTACTCCAGGGTTGGGAGCATTATAAAAGACAATGAATACCCTTGAAAAGAACTTCCTGTTTTTCACCTCTTCCTTCTGGAAGACTCCTAAGGCGTATTTTGTGCTCTTGCATGTGCAAATGTGGAGCAGTCCATTGGAAGTATTTACCAAAGTCATCATGTTTTATTTTACTCTGGAAACGCTGTGCAAGCCCCAGGGCTTCCAGCTATAAAACCATGTATTGCTGGCAGCTGAATTAAACATCTGAATCCCTAAAGACCCAGCTGTAGCAGTGGGAGCCATGAGAGGAGGAGCTGGAACAAAGTCAGGTATAGGTTGTGTGGAAGTTGTGAGAGTAGCAGTTGGCCTGTGACTTTTGGAAGTGTCTGTAGTCTTCATCAGCTGAAATTTCTTTCTTCAAGCAGCTGATTTGTGTGATATGCCTTCCCCATCCGCTGTCTGTTAGATGATGCTTAGAAACTGCTCCTGGGAAAATGTGAAACTGGGTAAGTCATTATTTTCTGAGCCTTGAAAACTTCTCCTAACTTTGCTTTGCTTTTTCCCCTTCCCAGTGTCTCCTCCAACTGAGCTGACTGTGACCAATGTGACAGATAAAACTGTAAATCTGGAATGGAAGCATGAGAACCTTGTCAACGAATACCTCATCACCTATGTCCCTACCAGCAGTGGTGGCTTAGATATGCAGTTCACCGTGCCAGGAAACCAGACAGCTGCCACTATTCATGAGCTGGAGCCGGGTGTGGAATACTTTATCCGTGTCTTTGCGATCCTTAAAAACAAGAAGAGTATTCCAGTCAGTGCCAGGGTAGCAACATGTGAGTGTAACATTCCCTGTGTTCATGCTTTTGCCTGTTTCACAGAATATATTTGGTTGGAAGAGATCTTTAAGATCTTCTAGTCCAATCTTTGGCCCAGCACTGTAGAATCAACATTAAACCATGTCCCTAAGTACCAGGTCCACAGGCTGCTTAAACACCTCCAGGGATGGTGACTCCACCACTGTCCTGGGCAGGCCATTCAATGTTGGAGAACCCTTTCAATGAAGAAATACATCCCTCTTTTTTCTTTTTCCTTTTTTCTTGTTATCTTTTTTTTCTTTTTCCCTTTCTCTTTCCCCCTTTCCCTCTTTCCCTCTTTCCCTCTTTCCCTTTCCCTTTCTCTTTCTTTCTCTTTTCCTTTCCCTCTTTCCATTTCCTTCTTTCCCTCTTTCTCCTTTTACTTATTTTTTTTTAAGTGGAGATTATTTCTTTTTTTTCTTCATTTTTTACTTTCAATTCTTCTGTTCTGGACAAAGACAAGCTTCTGCACTGTCATTTTCTGTTTGTTTGTGACTGTATTAAAAGTGCAATTCAGAGCTCTTCTGCTCTCTGCTGCTCCTCCCAAAAAATATTGTAGTTCGTTGTAGATGAAGACCCTTGGCTTCTTCACAGTAAAGTACATGTTAAAGCTAATAAGGTGTATTTTCACAATAAGGTACACTTTAAAAATGTACCTTCCTGAAAAATGTGGCACTGTAACAGCATATAAAAGAGCAATAGGAAATTGTTTGGGCTCAAACTCTTCTGGCTACAGTGGAGGTTATATTTGCTCTGCATCCTCTGTGTGCTTTACCACTACTTACTCTTTCTCTTCACATTTGTTCATCTGTTGTTCAACTTCCTCTTTGCCTTGTGCACACCACTGCCACAGCAAAACATCTCAGCCTCTAAAGATGCTCTTTGACATCTGTCAAAGAGACTTGGGGCAGGATTCATCTCACCTAACTTTGAAAGTCCACATTAGGCTTCTTTTAAGAGGGGAAAAAAAAGAGACTTCTAGGGCAAAATTCATTTCACTCTAAGGTAGCCTCTAACACAGGTCACAGCAGTGTCTCTACAAAGACAGAGTAACTGTCTGTGAAGAGGATTAATACATCTCAGAAGCAGATGCCTAAGCTGCAGATATTTATGGTGGTGGAATGATGTGTCACTCGTGCATTGTTTATAGGAACTTGTTGCTCAATGATGATATCCTTTTCTTTTCAATTACAGATCTGCCTGCTCCAGAAGGTCTGAAATTCAAATCTGTTAGAGAAACCTCTGTCCAGGTGGAGTGGGATCCTCTCAACTTTTCTTTTGATGGCTGGGAGCTGGTCTTCCGTAACATGGTAAGGCAGCAGTGATTCTTCTGTAGAAGCCACAGAGAGAGTCATAGATTCATAGAACAGTTTGGGTTGGAAGAGACCTTAAGATCATCCAGTTCCAACCTCCTGCCATGGGCAGGGACACCTTCCACTAGATCAAGTTGCTTAAGGTCTCATCCAACCTGGCCTTGAACAACTCTGGGGATGGATGAAAGAGCCTGGAATTTTTATGTTTGTACATTGACTGTTCCATGTGTTACAGAAAACAGATGACAATGGAGATATAACCAGCAGCTTGAAAAGGCCAGAGACATCTTACATGCAGCCAGGGTTGGCACCGGGGCAGCAATATAACGTGTCTCTTCATATAGTGAAAAACAATACCAGAGGACCAGGACTATCCAAAGTGATAACCACAAGTAAGCACAACCTCTTTTTGATGTAATGCCACCAAGGACATGTCTGGGTTTTGGTGTTGCACAGAGAATTACCAAACAATGGGAAAGCCAAGCTCTGTACTGTGAATTGACAGTGGCAGGAAAGGAAGTAATGAAGCTGCTGATGAAGAATATATGAGGATAAATTAATTCCTTTGAGATTACCTCTTTGAAATGGAAAGGAATTCTCTGTTTAGCTAGAAGGTAGCAAAAATATACACTGACAGGAGCTAAAACTTCTTCCAACATGGTGATATTTGTGTGAAGTTTCTGTTGTGCAGAGGTTTTCCTCTCAGTGTTGCTGCTTTTCCTTTGGCAGTTTCAGCTGTAGTAGAATTCTGATTAATTTCCTTCTGAGGAATTGACTTCAGCTGCACTTTCCCTGCGCTTGTGGAAAGTAAAGGAAGAAAGTGAATGAAGTAAACTTCGGTTGGTAGAAGCCACTCATCTTAATTTTGCACAGAAGTGGCAATTAAAAGCACAAAAGTGGGTTTGACTTTTCTGGCAAGGTTTCCTTAAAATCCATCTTTTTCTGTCTTGCTAACAGAACTTGATGCCCCTAGCCAGATCGAGGCAAAAGATGTCACAGACACCACAGCTCTTATCACGTGGTCCAAACCCTTGGCTAACATTGAAGTCATAGAGCTCACTTATGGCCCCAAAGACATTCCAGGGGACAGGACAACTGTTGACCTCTCCGAGGATGAAAACCAATATTCTATTGGAAACCTGAGGCCACACACAGAGTATGAAGTGACACTCATCTCTCGGCGAGGGGACATGGAAAGCGACCCCATGAAGGAAGTCTTTATCACAGGTAAGGTGCTTGGCTACCGATCCAAGCTTCTGGGAGGGTGAAACAAGCACCATCAGTTCTCCTTTGCCATTGGTGTCATGTTGCTCAAGTTGATAGTTACTGCCACAGCTAAGGATCAGAGCAATTACAAAGGTAAATGGAAGTGGAGAATGTTTTGCTGTGCTTTATATTCCTGGCTCAACAAAATATTTAGACCCTCCCCCCAAGTATCTAAATGCCAGGTGGAGCCACTCTGTGGCTTATTCATTTCCATGTAATGCTTTAAAAATAGTTGAGAAAGTTTTTTATATCGTTTTTGCTACCAGTGAGACATTTTGTAATGACAGGGTGAGGGTAATGGGTTTAAACTGGCAGAGGGGAGATTCAAACTGGATATTAGGAAAGGCTTCTTTCCAGTGAGGGTGGTGAGACACTGGCACAGGTTGCCCATGGAGGTTGTGGCTGCTCCCTCCCTGGAAGTGTTCAAGGCCAGGTTGGATGAGGCCTTGAGCAACCTGTTCTGGTGGGAGGTGTCCCTGCCTATGGCAGGGGGTTGGAACTGGATGATCATTGAAGTCCCTTCCAACCTAAACCATTCTGTGATTCTATGATTTTCATTCAAGGGAAAGATAAAAACATTCCCCCTCTGAATTTGGCTTCCTTCTCTACAAGGAGCTCTTAATGTTCAGGGATCTTCAATTCCAGGTGAGCTCCTTAATGGTGATGGTGCCATTTAACACTGATTACTCTGATCATCCTCTAATCATGAAGGTTTCCGGTAGGAATGGTACTTGTGGCCAAAAAGTTGATCTACCAAGAGCACAGCCTCGGTGGTTGTGGTAGTCCTGACTGCCCTTGGTATCCAGGATTTTTCTCACAATATTCTCCTTGCTCCACATAAATTCTGTGAAGGCTTAATTCCACCTAAGACCTTATTTCTGCCTGTCCAGAGGCGTAACACATTAGCAGAGAGCTGCTTTTCTTCCTTCTTCAGTTCTGCAGATGTTTTCTGCCATGCTTTTATAAACTCATTTTGCTCTTTAGCGATCCCAAGAATGCTTTATGAAAGTGTGAATCTTTTAGCATGTCATCGAGGTTTGAGGCATTAAGGGAGCTGAGCAAATGGAACATAGAGAATTACCTCCCTCTTCATCCTAAAATGTTGTTGTTCATTCAGAGCAGGGTTTGAGTTTACTGTAGATGTGAAAAGTCAGAGCCCATTGAATTTCTGCATAATATTCACCTTCTGTCTTGAGACTTTGAATTCTTTTCAGCCATGAACATTTACTGCACCTGAATTCTAGAGAGATCAATGTCTTTTTTGGGTTTTTTTTTTCTTAATGGCCTTTTGCCTTCTGAAAGCTGAGCTATTTCCAAAGGAAAAATACTTTCATCCAAGTATCTTTTTCTACTTGCCTATTGTGTAATAAAACTAATTAGTGAAATTGAAGTTGCTGGTTTTATCCCAGGAGATTAACATTTATGTTCTTCCACTGATGTTTCCCCCCCAAAGCTGGTGAACTCTGCTTCACACTAAAAGAAAGCTGCTCACTGCAGTTAGAAACTGTGGAATGGTGTGAGGGGAAACTTCAGTTTTATGGATCATTCCATCTCCTAAAACACACTGCTGTAAGAGCTTGCTTTGATAAGAGAATGTTTCCTGTTGTGCCCAGGTGGCCGAGAAGGCCAATAGGACCAACGAAGGGCAACGAAGCTGGTGAAAGGCCTGGAACACAAATCCTATGAGGAGAGGCTGAGGGAGCTGGGGGTGTGCAGCCTGGAGAAGAGGAGGCTCAGGAGTGACCTCATTGCTGTCTACAATTACCTGAAGGGATACTGTAGCCAGGTGGGGGGGGTGGCCTCTTCTCCCAGGCAAGCAGCAACAGAAGAAGGGGACACAGCCTCAAGTTGTGCTGGGGAAAGTATAGGCTGGATGTTAGGAGGAAGTTCTTCACAGAGAGAGTGATTTGCATTGGAATGGGCTGCCCAGGGAGGTGGTGGAGGCACCATCCCTGGAGGTGTTTAAGAAAAGCCTGGATGAGGCACTTGGTGCCATGGTCTGGTTGACTGGCTAGGGCTGGGTGCTAGGTTGGACTGGGTGATCTTGGAGCTCTCTTCCAACCTGGTTGATTCTATGATTCATGACCAGCAGGACCAGGGAATTCTTTCTACCCCTGTACTCTGTGATTGATCCATTGACTGTTTTATTGGCTGCTTGATTACAGATTTGGATGCTCCAAGAAACCTGAGGCGGGTGTCACAGACAGACAATAGCATCACTCTGGAGTGGAAGAACAGCCACGCCAATATCGATAACTACCGCATTAAGTTTGCTCCCATCTCTGGTGGAGACCATGCTGAGATCACAGTGCCAAAGGGCAGCCAAGCAACAACCAGAGCTACGCTCACAGGTAAGGGAATGATCGTGTTAGTTTGAGCCTAGCTGGGATATTTTGGTGAGAGGAATTAGATTATAGGCTGGTGGTGTCTACTTCACTCATAGGCTTGCTGAGATGTGTAAGAACAAGAACACAAACAGAGATAAGAGAGTGTCTCTCTGGGCCTTGGGCTGAACTTCTCTCTCTCTAACCTAACCTGCCATCTGTGTGACTATTCCATCTGCTTCCTAACACCCCTGGCCAACCCTCCAAACTACCTTGAGCATAAGGCAAAGTCTGGTGTAAGGTAGAGGGGTGGGAGAAGGTGGAAGGGTGGTTGGGAGCCCCTCCTGGGGACTCTGGTTTCTGGGAGGGCTGCTGTGTTACTTGTTAACTTGACCTGAAAGGGCATTGTAGCCAGGTGGGGGGTGGCCTCTTCTCCCAGGTAACCAGCAATAGAACAAGGGGACACAGTCTCAAGTTGTGCCAGGGTAGGTATAGGCTGGATATTAGGAAGAAGTTCTTCACAGAGAGAGTGATTTCCCATTGGAATGGGCTGCCCAGGGAGGTGGTGGAGGCACCGTCCCTGGGGGTCTTCAAGAAAAGACTGGATGAGGCACTTAGTGACATGGTCTGGTTGATTGGATAAGGCAGGGTGATAGGTTGGACTGGATGATCTTGGAGGTCTCTTCCAACCTGTTTGATTCTATGACCTGATGCAAATATTTCTGTCTATACTGTAAATACCTGCTCATATATTGTGCTAAGCTGTAAATACAGCTTCATTCATACAATCCCCAGTGGCTGAGTCTAGTCTGGGTGATTTTCTTAAGTGTGTGGGGGGCACATAACACCCAAACCATCCCAGTAGGGAGATGGTTTTATTAGTGTCATGCCACTGCTGTCACCTCGCAGCACAGTCAGGTAGTGACAAGATTGGTCACTGTACACGGGGTGTGAGCAGAGGCTGCACACTGTAAGCACAAGCATGTGTGGTGCATCTTTACACACCTGCTGATGGATAACTGCCAGCAGAAGCTGTGTAGCTGTTTCACTTCCTTGTGCATCCCTGAATCTTCCTAGTCAGTTCCCTGAGTTCTAGGTGGCTACATGGCTGTGTGGAGATGGCTTCACATCCCTGAGTTCACAAGACTTTTGCATGTGCTAGGGGTGGCATTTACTGATGCCAAGCTGCAACTTTTCTGTGCACCTGCTGGTTGCCCAGCAGCCTGCAAGGCTATAATGGGTACTTTCTCCACAGCACATGGGTGTCTGCTTGCCTTACTTGACAGAAGTACCTCTACTACAAGCTCTTGAAAGCAGAAGCTGTCTGATTATGCATTCACACAGTATGCAAAATGCAATCTCAGCCAGCTGTGATCTTTATCCTTTGGCATGCACGTGGAAAAAGATTTATCAACATCAGGTGTGCAGGGTTAACCCTCCAGGGGGAGTGACCTTGAACCTGACCCTAGGTGGTCTTGACTCCTCCTCAGGGGTGGGTCTGAACACACTACCAGGTGATGGTTAGCCCACTCCCCCTTCCTGTCTAAAGGTCTATAAAAGCAGGGGGACTGCCTGTTTTTTGCTCTCTCTGTGCTCCCTGCCTGCTGGCATCATCATCCTGGTTCTCTTTGCTTTACTGTGTGGCTATCACCATCAAAATCTGGTTGTATTTGCACATTTTGTATTTGTTTTCCCTTTCCTACACCTTTGTAACTTCCTTACCTCAGATACCTCTTTTATTTATTGTTAAACTTTTCTTTTTTTAACTTCCACATCGAGTGAGATTGATTTATTTGGGTGTGCTTACCTTGTCCTCTCTATGCATCTAGTCCCTTTCTTTTTGGGAAAGAAGAGGGAAGAGGGAAGGGCACTCTATCAATTGTTATTTGGTTCTATCACATTTGTTTGAGTTCTGGGAATTTAGAACTGAGACATCAGGTCAGCTGGAGGGAGAACTGAAACCTCAGTTGTGTGTGTGCACAGGAAGGCATTCATATCACCTGATGTGCATTCAGGCTTTATTTAAACAATATGTCCATATCCCATGGACAAGAACTCATACTTGTACTCTTCACCTCTTAGGTTTGAGGCCTGGAACTGAATATGGCATTGGAGTGACAGCAGTGAGACAGGACAGGGAAAGTGCTCCTGCAACCATTAATGCTGGCACTGGTGAGTAGCTTCATCTCTCTTTGTGCTCTGGAGGAAGCAGCAAGTCAGGTGGAGCCACTCTTACAGCAATGCTGTAAGAAATACTTGAGAAAGTTCTTGGTTTCACTTTGCTACCAATGGGACATTTCCACTCAAAGGAAAGAAAAAACATTCCCCCAAAGTCCTTGACCTCTGAATTTGGCTTTCTTCTCCTCTACAAGGAGCTCTTAATGTTCAGGGATCTTCAGCTCCAGGTGAGCTCCTTAATGGTGATGGTGCCATTTAACACTGATTACTCTGATCATCCTCTAAAGGTGAGGGTTTCTGGTAGGAATGGTAGTTGTTGCCAGAAGGATGATCTGGCCAAGAGCACAGCCTCGGTGGTTGTGGTAGTCCTGACTGCCCTTGGAATCCAGGGTTTTTCTCACAATATTCTCTTTGCTCCACATAATTTCTCTGAAGGTTGAAGTTCTGCCTCTCCTCTGTGCAGTGCCTGCTGAAGTGGAGTACAGTGGGGGAAAATTGTTCTGGTGTGGGTTGTCTGTGAAGAAGAAATTCTTCCCCATGAGGGTGGTGAGGTACTGGAGCAGGTTGCCCACAGAAGTTGTGAAAGCTCCAAGTCTGTGAGTGTTCAAAACCAAGTTAGTTGAGGCCTTGAGCAGCCTGGTTTAGCAGGAGGCTCGTGGCAGAGAGGCTGAAACTAGGTGACCTTTGTGACCCTTTCCAACCCAACCAATTCCATGGTTCTGTGATCATCCTCTAGCTATGTCCAACAACAGAGTCTCAAAAGCCCCAAAAGGTGGATGAGGCTCTGAGCTGTTGGTAGACACTCAGTAAAGACACTACTCTGTCTATAGATGCCTGAAAAGTTGTCCTAGGGCAGTTCAGAGACACTTCAGCTTTGCTGTTTAAACTTGTAGAGCTTGATAACCCGAAGGACTTGGAAGTCAGTGACCCCACTGAAACCACCTTGTCCCTTCGCTGGAGGAGACCAGTGGCCAAGTTCGACCGATACCGCCTCACTTACGTCAGCCCCTCCGGAGGGAAGAGCGAAGTGGAGATCCCTGTGGACAGCAGCTCCTTTATCCTGCGAGGCCTGGATGCAGGGACAGAATACACCATCAGCCTGGTGGCAGAGAAAGGCAGACACAAGAGCAAGCCCACTACTGTGAAGGGTTCGACTGGTGAGTAGCAGCTTTTGATGAGTGCCATGCAGCAGGTCAGTGGGCAGTGGCTAGCCCAAGCATGGCTTCTAGTTTTGCAATCTGTGTCCAGGGATCTGCTTGAAAACATCAACTGCCTGCAGACCAGGCTTAGCTCTGTCTGGCCTGATAGACCTGAGGGGTAGCTGTGAATTTCCCTACCTGCTGTGCTTAGCTCCATGTCCTCAATGATTTCTTGCTTGTCCTTTGAGAAGGCTCACAAAGGATGCAACCATTTGTCCTGCAGGAAATGCAGACCCATCCTTAGTTTTCCATGAGGCTGCTGTCTTTGTGCATATAAACTTGTTTTGTTTTCTACAGCCAAAAACTCAGAGGAAAACCAAACAGAATATACTTAACATTGCTTGTTCCTACCTAATGAATTCCCTTCACAGCATGCCTCAGCAGGGTCAAGGATGTTGCCCTTTTCCAGCTCTCTCATCCAAAAGCAAGTAAGGGCAGAATCTGGTCACAGTCACTGTTTCCATTGGATACCACAGCTGTGACATTTGTCTGCAAAGAAGGGGTCCACTTCTGCCATCTCCACTCCAATTAACCAGTATCACTGGACTGCTTAGTGACCAAGGGTTTATTCTTTGTGGAACACTTTGACCCAAAGCTCATTATGCAGGGTAGAGAACACAAATAAGTGCTGAATCTTTCCACGCCTTCAAGTCAAATCCTATGAGGCAAAGCCTCAATTGCTGTAAGTAACAGAGACAGAGAAATCAGAATCAGCTGGGCTACAACTATTGTCCTGAGCAGATACTGAGGTGCTTATCCTTTTCTCTCTGAAGACCATGTGAGAAGTGGAGCTTACAAACTAATCAGTATGCACCCTCACTGATCAAAACTGGTTTCACATTTCCTGGTAGTGTTCTGCCAGCAGAACCTCTGAATGCTTGATAAAGTCAAGTAATCCAGGACAGCAGAGAGCTGTAGGCTCTGCTGCAAGCTGCAGAACATCACCACTACTGAATTACTTGTTTAGTGCATCCTTCTCCCTGCTATCAAGTGATAGAACAAGAGCAAAGGCCCTCAGGTTGTGCCAGAAGAAGTTTTGCTTGGATAGTAGGAAAAAATTCTTTACTGAATGAGTGGTCAGGCATTGGAACAGGCTGTCCAGGGAGGTGGTGGAGTCACCATCCTTGGAGGTGTTCAAAGGCCATGTAGACATGGCATGTTGGGACATGGTTGAATGGCCATGGTGGTGTTAGGTCAGTGGTTGGACTGGATGATCTTAGAGAGCTTTTCCAACCAAAACAATTCTATGATAGGTCAAGGCTGTGTCCAGTGTAGGGAAAAATTAGGAAGCCTTGAGGCAGACACATACTACAAGAAGCTGAAGCTTTATGTGGCAAGAGTGAGCAGGCTTTGACTTGTACAGAGTTTTCTGTCTGAAGACTGAGTGGTCTCAAAAGAAGTGTTGGTAGACTGTGAAAAGGCAGAGGCAACGTGCTGTGATCTTTCCAACCAGCTTCCCAAGCCTCATAAGGTGGCTTTGTTGTCCTGGTTTGGGGTTATTTCTTCACAACTGCATTCAGCTGGTCAGTGTGTTTAACTTAGGCCTTTACTCAGAGCAGCCAGCAAACAGAAGTCTCTGTGGTGGGTTCCTTGGAAGCAGCAGCAATGGTTGACATAACCTAGCACTGTGACTTTCCTCCTGCATAGGAATGGACACACAAGCATGGAGAGGAAGAAATGCTCTGTAAGCCTGTGGGGTAAAAGATAAAAGGTCTCTTTTTCAGTTTACTTTTTCATCCACCCTCAATCCAGTCCTCTTTATCCATGTTCCTTGTACTCAGGAGGTCCTGAGGTCCCCAGGCTAAGCCAAACAAACTCGTTGTTTTACCCTCTCTTGCAGAACTATGGGGGACCTCAGGTCCTGCTGAGGAGAGTACTTGGAGCAACCAGGGGGAGGCAGGAATGACTGAGGTGGAAAACGCCAGTAGCACAGCTAGGAGTGGACCAGGTCTTGGTGGGTGGAAGACAAAGTCCTACTGTTTGGAGGGGAACATGCCCTCCCTGCTGAACACAGGAGCCAGAAGGAGGGAGACCTTTTCTTTCCAGAGTTGCCTTTACTTCTCCAGATTTCCAGTTCTTCAGCTTTCCTTCTTCCCAGCCTCTGGGAGGTTCAGTCAGGCTTCCCTGCCAGCAGCTGTTCAGGAGTTTCTTGCATGTTATTTTTGTTTGCATAGCAAATTGCTATCAGTGACAGAAAAGCTTTCAGCCTCAGAGCTGAAGATCTTCTACTCTGCCTTGGTGAGACCACATCTGGAATATCATGTCCAGGCCTGAGCTTCCCAGTTCAGGAGGGAAAAGAATATACTAGAGAGTGTCCAGTGGAGGGCCATGAGGATGATGAAGGGACCTGGAACATCTGTTTGGTGGGGAAAGGCTGAGACCTCTGGGGCTGTTTAGTGTGGAGTAGAGAAAGCTGAGAGAGGATCTTATTAATATTTATGAATATCTGAAGGGGTGAAGAAGAAGGGACTAGGCTCTTTTCTGTGGCATCCTGTGATAGGAGAAGGGGCAATGGGCTCAAACTGGCCCAGAGAGTTCCCCTTCAATACGAGTTAAAACTTTACTGTGAGTGTGACAGAGCCTCAGAGCAGGCTGCCCAGACAGGTTGTGGAGTCTCCTTCTCTGGAGACTTTCAAAGACTCATCTGGATTGTGTTGCTGTGTGACCTGCCCTAGGTGATCCTGCTCTGGCAGGGTGGTTGGGTCCCTTCCAAGCCCTACCATGCTATGATTCTATAATTCTATTGGTGCCTTCTTTCCCCTCTCACATTCTTCCTGATGTCTTTTCATATACAGCAACTCTCCACACACAGAACTGAAACGTTAAGAGCTCATGAACCTCTAGCTAAGGACATGTCACACAATCTTCCATGGCATAGGATGGCAGTCTTGTGTTGCTTCTGTCTCTTCAAATGTTGGAAGTGCAGTTCAAGTGACAGGTTTTTTTAGCTGATGTCCATGATTCAAGGGGTGATAAAGATGACAAAGTGAACAGTTTGCTGAGTGTTACTTTGCCTTACTGCATAGGAAGGACTAATTTATGCTGCCGTTTGCTTCTTTGTAGCTCTGTCTAGTCTAACCCTAATGCAAAGGTTCCTGACCCAAAGAAGCTTTCTAGCTCTGGGAGTTTTCTTGCTTCAAAGGCCTGAGGGATGCAGGAGAGTCCTTGTGGTGTCAAGGGTGACAGACCAGAAGCTTTAGTGTCTCATGGCATACAAAGCAGGAGTCTGCAGTAGTTGTGTGGTGGAGTATGAGGAGGTGTCCTTGACAGATGGTCTCCCTGCAGAAACCTTCCTGCCCAGAATCCTTAGGTTCTGTGATTGATGGCCTCCAAGCTAACACTGCCTTTAAAACCAAGGTGTATGGACTGGCTGGAGAGCAGCACTTCTTGGCTACAACAGGTACCTCCTTTCTGCTATTAATGAAGCTATCACAAACTAGAGTATGATTTATTTGTTGGAGGTTCCACCCAGCATCACAGTAAGGGTTTGGGTTAGAACCACTTCATAAATCACAGAAAATGAGCCACTGGACTGGTTGGAGGGACCTTTCTGGCAGCACGTCTTGAGAGCATTACATCAGATTAACAACTCCTCCCTATGGTGAGCATGGAAACCTGCTCTGAGAAAGCTGAGCAGTCAGGCTGCAGCTTTGTTCTTTCTTACTCTGGTTCTGGAACCCTGCCTGCATAGCACAATGCAGGGTCCTGGAGAAGGCCAGATGGAAATGCATCAGGCATGAGAGGAGATAAATGAGTGAACATTAGGCAAACCAAGCGCCAACCTCAAATTCCTCTGCTCAGAGACCCAGAGTGTGCAGCAGCTGTTGATGAATGGTGGATGTGATACTCTCTGTCTTCTGGAAGTGAGTTGCACATAGGAGCATGGCTTGGAGAAGTAACTTTTCCATTCTGCTGGATGTTTTCAAGAGGATTTATGCTGTTTACCATAGACCCTTGTCTGTGCTGTGTGTCAGTCTCTCTTCCTTTCCTGGCTTCCACTGCTCTTAGGTTGCGCCACCCTTTTGGATACAAACTCAAGGAAACATTAGGAAGAATGATTATGTGAGACAGTTCAGTGGAAAGCTGCAGTGCTGACCACTGGGAAAGTGAATTTCCCAGTAAAGGTTGTCCACTTCGGCAGCTGATTCCTCTGCTGAGTACCTGGAACCTGATTCCAACACGTGGAGTTTTAGTGCTGGCTGCTGCAGCATTTCTGGCTCATGATACACTGCGGTGGTTCCTTCAGGAAGTTCAGAGGTGCACATCACTGTGAGCCCAGTTCAGTCAGCCTGTTGAGAGAGGGCAAAGCCATTCAGCCAAAGGAGCTGAAAAGAGTGCAAATACCATGGTAGGCCATCATGTCCTACAGGGTGCTTCAGCTGGGGAGACACTCTGCAGCACAACTGGCTGATAGCCCTTGTTGGCAAATACTATACAATCCAAGAGCCAGAAGAAGAAATAACACAGAATCCTTCTGTGCTCCATCCCAAGGGATTGGGGAAATGGCCTGGCAGGACATTAACATTCTTTTCACTAAAAGTGCCAATGAAGCATTACAATGGAATTCCTCAAAAGGCTAGCAACAGCAGATGGAGGCTGTATTCAACTCGAAGAGCTCACTAAGAGAATGGCACTGAGAAGTATTCCAGTCTGAGAAAGAGTTGTTGTCCAACCAGTTTCCCTTCTAAACAGCTTTCAGCTCTCTGGCATCTACTGCTCATCCATCCTGCCACCATGAATCATTCTGTCTGGCTGTTATCCACCCACCTTGGGCTCCTCCTGCTCTCTTTCTCTTCTCTCCATTTAGTCTAGAACATGTCCAGAGAAGGGCAACAAAGCTGGTGAAGGGCCTGGAACCCTGTGAGGAGAGGCTGAGGGAGCTGGGGGTGTGCAGCCTGGAGAAGAGGAGGCTCAGGGGTGACCTCATTGCTATCTGCAACTACCTGAAGGGAGGTTGTAGCCAGGTGGGGGTTGGCCTCTTCTCCCAGGCAAGCAGCAACAGAAGAAGGGGACACAGCCTCAAGCTGCACCAGGGGAGATTTAGGCTGGAGGTGAGGAGAAAGTTCTTCACTGAGAGAGTCATTGGACACTGGAATGGGCTGCCCGGGGAGGTGGTGGAGTCGCCGTCCCTGGAGCTGTTCAAGGCAGGATTGGACGTGGCACTTGGTGCCATGGTCTGGCCTTGGGCTCTGTGGTAAAGGGTTGGACTTGATGATCTGTGAGGTCTCTTCCAACCTTGGTGATACTGTGACTATGATGACAACATCAGTCTTCAGACTGCAGCTCATGAAGGCCCTAATCCAGGTCTTGTGCTGAGGTAACATAAGGAAAGCCTCTTACCTAAGCCATGAATATCAGCAGTACATGTAAATAGAAGTCACTGTTTGCCTGGCAGGCCTCTCTCGTCCTGCAGGTGAGCAGAAAACATTGACTTTACTCCTGCTTTTGTCCTGAGAGTATAATTTCCTGATGATGTTTCTGCATTTATTTGGAAACACTGTAAACTGATTCATCTCCTCTGAAATCTTCCCTTGGTGGGTTTTTTTTCTTTAATTTCCTGCTGCCTGTGTGACTCTGGAGACAGCTACTGAATCCTGAGCATGTCCTGCTGCTGATTTGATTGATGCTGGCAGGTGACTTGCTCTCTGTTAATTGAATGCAAGTGAAGCATGAAAGCAAGGAAGTCACTGAGGTGGGAAATGATGTAGTTTTCCACTAATGAGGAGATAATTCTGCATGTCAGAAGCATCACCTGCCTGTTGCCTTGCAGCTGTGCTCAGAGACCCACACTCTGTGATCTCCACAGTGCTCAGATTTTCAGAGTCTGACTGTGCTACAGGATGTATTCACAGACCACTCAGCATGCTGAAGGCCAAGACTTTCCCCCTTCCATTCCTTTGGGTCTCTTTAAAGGTTGTTCAGCTTCTTTCTGTCCCAGTTTTTAGGTAAGGATGTTATGTTCCCCCTCTGCCTCTTCTTTATTTTTCTCTCCAAGTTCTGCATGTATCCAGATGGATAACTCCTCCAAGCCTGCTTTTGATTGGAGGGGATGAGGCTTAGCATGCTCCTGCCGTGGCTGACTTCTCAGTCTGGATTGGGATATGGTTGCAATATTTGGCATGTTCCACTTAAGGGTTGTGCCTGAAGCAGCAGCTGAGAGGCTGCAGTAAAGATAAAAGGCACGTTTGAGAGACTTAAGGTTCAGATCCTCACTGATGTAAATCAGAGCAAAGATCTTTGAAAGGAAATCACCTTTGGAGGTGATTTCCATCAACTGAAGGTGTTCCTGTTTCCCTGCTCCTGTTTGGTGGCTGTTGCTCTGGATTTGCTGGTTTGTGAGAGCCATCTTGTGCTTGGCACTGCTACCTTTGCTTGTGGCTTGGATTCAGTCTCCAAAACAGAAGTGCCCATCTGTTTTCTCTGTTCTTAGAGCTCTTTCATGCAAAGCTTACAAACTGGCTGGCAGCAGATGTTAACTGTCCTGTGATACATTTGTGGGTTTGTTATTGGGGAATTGTTACTTGTAGTTTACCTCTGCTTAGCACATCGAGTCACAATGCCTGGGGAATCAATCAGTGCAACATCATTTAATCCTTCCAGTCCTGCCCCTGCAGAGATGAGTTGTTTGACAAACCCCAGCACCAATTCTCAAGCTCTGCCTTTGGTGCCTACTGACCTTCCCATCTCAGGAGTCACTTCTGCTCTTCATACAACAGTTAGGACTTTCAGCAGATGCACACTGCTTTGGGCAGCACAGGGGGAGGTGTTTGATCAGTTATTTCTCACTCTGAAAGACCTGTCCAGTTTAAACATAGGACATATTTTTGCTGGGAAACCATCAGGAAACAGATTCCCAGCCCCAGCACACAGTACCAGATTAACATCCATGGACTCATTCAAGGTCAGCTCTCTTGGTCCCCAGAAGCCTTAGCTGGTACAGGTATTTGCTCGGGATGCTTTAGCCCATTTGTTCCTTTTCTGTTTCCAAATACAGAACTTCATTTCCATTCTCCTGCAGAAATGCAAGGCAGAGTGGCATTTCTTAGTTGTTCTGTCTTCATTTTGCATGAGACAAAGCTCTAATTGCTGTGGAATTAAAGCCTTGAGTGGTGCGGCATGGACGATGCCCCAAGCAGCTTTCAAGGTGCTGTAGCATCAATTGTCTCTTTTCAAACCGCATGCAAAGAGAGCCATGGATGCATCTGCTATTTGCAAGGCACCTGGAAATAGCAAGGTGCTGCAGGTATTTATCTGGGTTGTGGTTCAAACACAGGAAGGATTGCAAGGAGGTTGCATTTTGTGGCATTGGCATGGATGTGGTGACTTCAGAGGAAAAAAGAAAGCTTGTGACACATTGGGAGTATTCCTTTCTGAAAGCTTCCACCTTCTATCCCTGTGACTTGAACTTCGGGAGGAAACAAGCCTGTAGCCACAGGGCTCAGGTCAGGAACGGTCAAAGTACCAGGGTGTAAGGTTATACCTGGAGATTTGGACACTGGAATGGGCTGCCCGGGGAGGTGGTGGAGTCGCTGTCCCTGGGGCAGTTCAAGGCAGGACTGGACGTGGCACTTGGTGCCATGGTCTGGCCTTGAGCTCTGTGGCAAAGGGTTGGACTTGATGATCTGTGAGGTCTCTTCCAACCCTGATGATACTGTGATACTGTGATTAATGATTAGCCACCACCCAGACCCAAATTCACAACATAGGATAAAATATATACAGGGAAAACACCCAGATTAGTTCACACCCACTGCATGGCCAGAGCAGCCTCAGCTCTCAATCTCTCAATGCTTTGTTCTCTCCTCTTCTTCTTTTTTTTTTTTTTAATTAATTTTAAACAAATTACTTTTTAATTAAAAATAATTAAGAAAAAATACAAGTAAGGAATCTCATCCCTTGATTTGCTGTGACACTGTCATCGTTTTGTCATGTTGGATGCTTTATAGATGAGGATTTTGGAGGTCTCCAACAGTCCAAGCTGGTGCATGATGGGGTTGGGAGTGTTTCCAGTTCAGACATGCATGAGGAATGAATGGGAGGAAAAGGGACTTGCATCTTGGAGGTGAATGACACCAAGCACACCAGAGAAACCTGAATTGCTTTAAGCTGTGATGATTACTGTATTACTTATTACAAGCAGCCTTGTCCTTCAAAGACTTTACCTAAATGTAACCTTTGGCTTATGGCATTTTCATTTTAAGGAAATGTGTTTGTTTCATTTGTTTCTGTTGCCACCCAAAGATCATCATTTCTGCCACAACTACCTCCTTTCCTGCCCTGCTTTCTCTTTTTTCAGCTAAACAGTTCTGTTTTGACAGGATCCACACTTTGCTTCAGCGAGTCTTGTTTCTGTTCCTGATGAAGCAGCCAGCTCTGGATTCACTCCTTTTTGTTGTTGTTGAACATCATTGTGTTCTTTCATAAACAATCTCTTTCTAACAGGATGGGGGAAAACTCACCAAAACTTTTGTGTTTCTGAGTAGTAGCAATTTACTACTCAGTGACTCTCACTGGAGGTAACTGTGTATGATCTAGGAGTCCTCAGCCTCTGAAAATACACCCCCAGCTACCTATACAAGGCTGTGTAACAGTCATATAAGCACTCTGTTTTGACAGGGGGCAAATGGATATAAGCAGTGGTGCTGAGCTTCATCTTTATTTGTTCCAGGGCTTCTTCTGCCTTATAAAGCTTAAAGTTGAGGTTTACAGCTGCCAAGCCAGACCCATTGTCTCATATGAATTTCTCAATCATGCAGGTTAGGATTATCCAGGCAGACTCTGTTCTTATTAGAATGCTTATGTGTTGAGAAAGCAATTGAATCAGAAAAGTGACAGCAAACCATCACATGCCAATGATAGATCATCCAGCAAGATTTTCCATGCAGAAAAAAGCAGGTGATGCTCTGTCCTTTGCCCCTGTGACTGCTAATTTTCAAGCATCAATTCTATTTCCTCTGTAATAGAGAATTCTCTATTCTTGCTGAGGAAAATGACCTAAACTTTTCACATTTAGCATCATCATAGAGTTAGCTCTGGTGGCTTCTAATTTCCTTCACCACCCCAGTGGTGGCTTATGAAAATGTTAAGTTCTGTGAACACAGATTGGAATTTTAGTTAACTCTGGAAATCAAAACTACTCTGCACCCCAGGAAGGCTTTGGGGACAGAGTAATGTAACAAAGAAAACAAATCCAATAAACTAAAGACATGGAGACCCAGATTCATAAGATCATAGATTCACAGCGTGGTTTGTGTTGGAAAGGACCTTAGGGATCATCTAGATCCAACCCCCTGTCATGGACAGGGACACCTCCCACCAGCCCAGGTGGTTCAAGGCTTCAGCCAACCTGGCCTTGAACACCTCCAGGGAGAGGGCATCCACAACTTCCCTGGACAACTTATTTCAGTGTCTCACCACCCTCAATTTAAAGAATTTCTTCCTAATATCCAGTCTAAACCTCCCTTCCTCAAGATGAAATCCAGGGAGGATTTTTTTCCATCCTTCATTGCTTCAGATTAGAAACAGTTTGGAAGAACAAAAAGCTTCCTTTTTGTGGACACAATTAAAAGCACAAGCATCTGAATCCCAGCTACTCTACATTTCCTACCCTTCCATCAGGCATTAGTGCAGTGTTCACAGTGGCTTCGTTGCTGATAGTGCAGTGAGGTGGCTGTAGCAACACTTGCCTGATAGGGAGTTGTAAGCCACGACAGCAAAGCAGCTGTAGGATGGTCTAGAAGCTGCCTTCTGTAAGCAGTCTTTCAGCATTAATGTGGTCATTATTTCTTATTACAGTTCTTCTCTTACTACTCTGTTTTGCCATGTCTCTGAAAAGAGTTTACAAGTTCACTGGGGCAGCTGAGAGGGTGATTGTGTGGGTGGGTGCATCTCCACGTCGCTGGGTACCTGTGAAGTCACTGACACAGAGGGTCATTGGATACCATGCAGCCTGCAATCTGAGTAACTGATTGACTCTCTGTCCTTATTCAGAGGAGGAACCTGAGCTTGGAAATTTATCAGTGTCAGAGACTGGCTGGGATGGTTTCCAGCTCACCTGGACAGCAGCCAACGGGGCCTATGAGAACTTTATCATTCAGGTGCAGGAGGCTGAGAATCCAGAAGAAACCTGGAACATC
Organism: Pogoniulus pusillus; assembly: GCF_015220805.1. Classification (NCBI taxonomy): domain Eukaryota; kingdom Metazoa; phylum Chordata; class Aves; order Piciformes; family Lybiidae; genus Pogoniulus; species Pogoniulus pusillus. The sequence goes on along the minus strand of NC_087298.1, from coordinate 3,828,800 downwards.
ACAGTCCCGGGCGGACTGCGCTCTGTGAATGTTACGGGCCTGAAGGCCAACACACCTTATAACATCACACTTCATGGTGTGATTCAAGGCTACAGGACCATACCCCTTTCTGTTGCAACCATGACAGGTATCTTTTCAAGTCACTCCCCCAGCCCATGGCTCCCTTTCCTGGCAGACAGGGGTGTGAGCCGCAGCTATTGCGACCGCTCGGCAAAGCTTGCTCGCTGGGTCAGCTCTGAACTCATTAAGGCTTGGCTGAACATCTCTGGCATGGAAATGTCTTATGATCAGACTTTCCAATAACAGCCTCAGTACCCCCATGGAGCAATTCCCTTTTAGAAGTGCTTTTCCTCCTCCTCCTCACCTTGGAATGGCTTCTTTTATTCCCTTTACTTACTTTTCTGCTGGCTGCCACTAACACAGCAGACCCCAGCTGGCTGTGGCACACTTGCTTGGGAAGGGCCAGGTTGCCTTGTCAGGTTATAGAAATCCATTCTTCAAAGCCCAGGAAATCAAAACCCAAGGGTAGGGTTAGGTTTTTACCCTTCAGAAGCTACCTCTGAAACTGTGCACTAGCTTCTGTGTAAATGCAGCTCCGAGGTATGGTGTATGTGTCTGACTCAAGGGTGAGGACAGACCTCCTGTGTGTTCTCATAAAGAACACAAATGAATGCCCACCAAGAGTAGTAGCCACACAAGGCTGTTAAGGAGTCTGGTCTGAAAAAGATGTAATGCAAAAAGACCAAATTCAGCAGAACACTGAGCTGAAAGGAGGAAGGAAAGCCCTGCATTGTCAGAAGGTGGCATAAAGCCAACCAAGAGCCACACAGCAATTTCCCAGCTATCAAGGATTTAGGTCAGAGTTTATCATGAGCTTCAGCTGTGGGAGGTGAAAATATACCTGTGTCTGTCCTTTGGACAGGTCCTATGGGCACTGGTGATGAAGAGGGTATGAATTAATTGGCAATAAAGAGGCACCAGTTGCTCTTCCTTCAGATAATTTCTTGTGGATGCTATCTGCTGTCTCTGGGCTTTCTTAGAGACCTTTGCAGCCTGCTGTGGTTGTCAGACCGGCAGAGCTTGCTTGGATTTGATTCCCCTAAGCACACATTAGGCAGCACAGAAGGGGATAAGAACTAAACACAACTGAAAGGTGAAAGGCAGTAGAACCTGCTTGATTCAATGACTCTTTAGACAGCCTGGCTCGGGTAGAAAAGTGTCTAGCACAATACACAGGCCTTGGGCTGTGTCCCACTGCAGGCGACAAGTCCTGTGCTTTGAGAGCCCTGAGTGTGAGCTGGTAGCAGACTGCCCATTGAAACCAGACAAAAGTGGCCAGACAAGGGAGGCTGTACAGGGACAAACAAGAAAACAGACATCATGGGTGTCCTGCCTAAATATGCAATGTGCTCCCTTTCATTAGCTGAATGAAAACAGCAGAAGATGCCCTGCTGAGGCTTTCCCTTCCCTTTCTGGGTCATGCTCAGCACCCAGCTTTTCAAAATCTTCCCTTCTGGGGACTTCCAATTGTCAGAATCTTCTGAGCCTTCCTGTAACGCATCAGAGATGTCTACAGAGAGGAAGAAACCCCAAGGCAGCGATTTCTGCTTTGCATTTTGGCTCCAGCTCCAAAATTACATGCCAGCTTTCATAGGCTTAAGCTGAAAGGGAAAGCAGGAGAGCACACAAAACACAACCTTTTCCTTTGGGAGAAGCAATAGCTCCAGTCTTAGCTTCTGCTAAAACTGGACTCTGGCTCTTTCAAATGCTCCAGCAGCATTCAGAAAAGTTCTTTAGCATCTGCTTTCATGCTCAGACATCAAAGACACATGGCTGCCCCTGGAGGTGCAGGGAAATGGCCATGGCTTGAAAGCTGCTTCTTTTTCTTTTCATTTCCTTCTCTTTCTGCTTTAACTTTTTGTGGTGCTTTCGCTTGATTTCTCCCCTTTAGTACCTGCCTGCTTGTAGCCAGCTTTTACTCAAGCCCTTTCCCCCACCGGCAGCCGGGAGTGCTGCCAGCAGCAGCAGAGAGAAGCGCAGCATCTCTGAGCAGGAGGAGGTGCAGGGCTGTCCCCTTCTGACCAGTGTCGTTTCCTTCCTCAGGGGCGCACCCAGAAGTCGGTGAGCTAACCGTTACCGACATTACTCCTGAAAGCTTCAACCTTTCCTGGACCACCACCAGTGAGGACTTCGACGTCTTTACTATTGAAATTATTGATTCTAACAGGTTGCTGGAGCCCATGGAGTTCAACATCTCAGGCAACTCAAGAACTGCTCATATCTCAGGGCTTTCTCCCAGCACTGATTTTATTGTCTACCTCTATGGCATCTCTCATGGTTTCCGCACACAGGCAATAAGTGCTGCAGCTACAACAGGTACATAAAACCTACCTCAATACTAACTCTCCTTTCTTCTAACTCTTCTTTACAGGTTGTGCCCCCTTCCCTGCCCACAGCTACCCCATTACCAAATCCTCTACCTCATTGCTTGACACCTCCTAAGGAAGACCTGCGGGAGACATTCTGAGCTGTGAATGCTAACCCAGCATCCCATCCAGCAAAGTCAGTCGGCACAGTGCGATGTGATTCCATTCACACTCTAAGTTTGCTCTTGTTCAAACACTCAGGTGGGGGGAACCTCTGACACAGATGAAAACCAAACCTAATTTCCCAAGAACCAAATGGGAGGTGAGGCATTATGTTAGCCTTGCAACACGTGCCTGCATCTGTCGCAGAGGCAGATGAGGAGGAGGAGGCACTTTCTCTCAGACAAACTGATTTCTGGGTGCAGTTTTAACCCTGGTTCTCCAAAGAGATGTCAGATACCTTTCAGTCTGTGACAGCAGATTCCTTGCAAGGCAGCTGCATTGCTTGAATTCAGTTTGCATTGGGTGAGAGGTTGAAAGAGGCCATTTGACTTGATGTTGGTGAATGAAATAGGTAGGCATTGAGCTGTTGGCACATTGCACACCTCACAGTTTTTACAGGGCAAACAGGCCAGTCAGCCATTGGATGGGCTCTAGCCACAGTGTGGAGGTGGAAGGCCTGGACTAGACTACTGTAGCAGAAGGTGCATCCTCATAGTGGGCAGATAATGGCTCATGTTGTGATCGTTTGGCATCTGTACTGAATGTTGCTGCTGACAGGATGTTAGGAAAAGCTAGCAAAGCAATTTGCCATAGCAGGAGATGATTGTGGTCAGTGACAGTAAGTGGAATAGCAGATTTCAGTGATCACATAATACAGAGCTGCAGTTTCTGGCATCAGCAGGCTGTGAATATTGTGACTGAATCATGGGTAGCGTGGGCAGGGTGACTGCAGGGTTGGTGGCATGAAACCTGTTGGGAGACACCAGGCTAAGATGATCTTCCTGAGCTGTGGCTCATGGGAATTCAAACTTCTGCATTGTTTTGTTTCATTGCTTTGAGGTTTAATAATTGCAATACATCTCCATTTGTGTTTCTTCCTGTAGTAGAGGAACCTCTCCTTAGCAAACTTACTGTATCAAATGCTACCTCAGACAGAGTGTCACTCACCTGGGAAGCACAGGACAATGCCTTTGACCACTTTATTCTAGAAGTCAGAAACTCTGATTTCCCTTTGGACTCCCTGGTGCACACAGTGCCAGGAGCCTCCCGGCGCTATGTAGTCACCAACCTCGAAGGTGCCACTAATTACACTGTTCAACTCCGTGGTGTAATTGATGGGCAAGGTGGTCAGACCTTGACAGCACTGGCAACCACAGGTATTTCACTGTTTCACCTCGCAGGTTTGCTTGTTCTCTTTCTTTTGCTGTCTGACGAACTGCTCTAAAACGTGGCTCCAACTCATCATCCCTCCTTTGGGAAATGCTAGGGACATCACTGTGCTTGGAGGCTGAAATGTGCTGGCCTTGAGAAGACTTGTTAAAAAGAGAGATCTGAGAAGGGAAAAGGCTGAGAAAGTGCCCCCAGCATGAAGGGAGTCAGCAGAAACCCATGGTTTCCTTATATATACACTTGTCTGCAAGCTCTGTGTGTATATATAACTGACTTGCTCCAGATGGTTAATGTTCTTCACTCAGCATCTTTGCTCTTGATCTAGAATAAAGTTCTTGTTCATCCCATCCTCACTTGCTTTGTTGTGGGTGGGAAGCCTTCATGTCTTTATCAGCCTGGAGAGGCACCTGCATGAAATGTTGGTTCTTTGTTCTCAAAACCAGATGTCTTCTAAGATATTTGCATCTCTTATAGGAGTTTCATGCAGCATGCTAAATGACCAACCAAATCTGCATGGAGTGCTCTGGCCACCTTTGGCCGGTTCTGATGTTCTCCTCTTTTGTGTTCCCAGCAGAGAGCAGGGCTCAAAAGCCAAGTTCACCTTTTCTTGGTGGTCAGCCCATCACTGTCACTTGCATTGCTACCTTTGAGTCTCTTAAGACCTGTCTTGGCTCTTTGGATGCCAGAGCTTTTCCTGTGTGATTCCAGGATGGTGGGAGATCACCGAGACTTGCCTGAAGAGACCATTTCACATTATTCTGCATGTAGTGTTCTTGGGAGTCTGGGTGTCATGATGTGGATGTGACTGGCATGTTGAAGGAATGCTGCCATTTCAGGATGAGACTGGAAAGGGCTGGTTTGTCCTCTCTGACCTGCATGCGGGGCTGATGGCTCCATGCTCCGTTCCACTGGGTGCTCCACCCAAGCCTGATCGCTTTGTGGGTGTTTTCTCATCTGCTCTGTCTTTGGAAGTGCCGTGCTTACATGGGGACACCTTCACTGTCAGCCATGAAGGCATTGACAGTCACTGATCAACAGCATGACAGCAGCATGTGTCCTTAATTGGGGCCACTTGGACTCACCTCTTCCTAGACAGTTCCAAGGAAGGAGAAGGAGCTATCATTTAAAAGTCGTGCAGTGAGGGATGGGAGTAGAAGTTGGAACATCTTGCAGCAGTTCATCTTCTAGTTAAGATAAAGATTTCATCCTTCCACTGTTCTCTTTGTCAGTGAGATACCTCTGGCCTGCTTCTCTCCTAGCATGAAGCACTCACATGCTTATTTTCCTGTATCTCACTGGCTGCATTTCCCAAGGTGTTCTTGATTCATACTCAATTGGCAAGAGAATAAACAAAAACTAGACACAGGATTCTCTGACCACCTGGCTGCTGGGGCATGTTTGTGCTCTCTCTCTCTGCTGTGATCAATCTTTAATGATTTTATGATAAATGGAATAGCTTTAAAATGGGATGGGTAAGGAGCTCTCCCCTTAGTGCCATGGTCTAGTTGACTGGCTAGGGCTGGGGGATAGGTTGGACTGGATGATCTTGGAGGTCTCTTCCAACCTGGTTGATTCTATGATTCTGTGAAGGCCAAGATTCTCCCCTGGCCAGGGAGAGATGTGAGTTTGAATTTCCTCTAGCAGAAAAGTCTTTGCTTCTTAAGGAATTGTCTGGGCCACTAAGCAGCCAGAAAGGAGAGCAATAGCAGTATTGTGGCTTTTCTTTTTGTTCAGTCTGTTAGCTTTTCTCTGGTTGTGTCTAATCAGAGGATGAGGAACACCTTATTTGTGGAGTCCACAGAGGTTTTGGCTTGAGATTAGTGCTGAGACAATCACTATTAGGGTTGAATCCCCTCATTAAGCTCGGAGTCCAAATAAGAAAGTATTTACAACTCCAGGCAGCAAAACCACTAAACAGAAACTGAACTGAGTTTCTTAGTGATGTCTGTTTTGGACTCACCTAATTTCTGCCTGAATTCTACTTTACCTGCTTTGGAAATGCTGTGGGTTTGTATTCCCATCCAGTTTCCAGCATGGAGTTCCTTCAGTTTCTGTGGGTTTACCTCAGGACTGTAGGCTCAGAAGCACTTGGTGCTTCTGTAACCCAGGGCCCAGGAAAACTGAGTTGATGTAAGAAATCTGAATGAAAAGAGAAGTGAAAAGTCAGCACTAATTTCAGTGGCTTCTTTCCAAAACCTTACAAAATAGCTCTTGCAATGCTCCCTTTTTTTTTGTTTGTTTTGTTTTCTTCAACCTCTACAAACCAAGGCTAAAACCTTCAGCCTTGTCTTGGAGCCTCTATAATCCTCCACTGCTGCTTCCCCCACCCCACAGAGTGATGCTGTCTCTTCCCCTGTGTTCTGTTTGTCCTGAGCCACAGCTGGGCAGGCTCACACTCACAAACATTAACTCCTGACAGCTTCAACCTCTCCTGGACCACAAGAGCTGGGCCTTTTGCCAGCTTTGTCATCCACGTTAGAGATTCCACGCAGCACACGAGCCCCAGGAGCTTACAGTGTCGGGAGGCGCTCGCAGCGCTCACATCTCAGGCCTGCCAGCTCACACTGCCTCTGACATTAACACTAAGGGCACCACCAGTGCAGGTGTTCACACAGAGCCCCTCACTGCTTTTGGCGTGACAGGTACCTGCCTAAAGGTTTGGAATCAATTGATTGGCACAAATATATGTGCTGGGGTGGATGAAAAAGGGAAAAAACCCAAGCAAGCAGAACCAGCCTCTCTACAGCACTGAATATCTTGTCCAGCAGCAGTGGTTTGCTTTAGTGCAAGGATAGGTCAGGCATGTTGACCCTCATCATTTCGAGGAGGAGCTGTGGTTAAAGTGAGATAAGAGCCCCCTGGAGTCTTTCTCTCCGGTCTGTGTCCAGTTCTGGGCTCCTCAATTCAAGAGAGATGTTGAGGTGCTGGAAGGTGTCCAGAGAAGGGCAGCAAGGCTGGGGAGGGGCCTGGAGCAGAGCCCTGTGAGGAGAGGCTGAGGGAGCTGGGGGGGTGCAGCCTGCAGCAGAGGAGGCTCAGGGCAGAGCTCATTGCTGTCTGCAACTACCTGAAGGGAGGCTGTAGCCAGGTGGGGTTGGGCTCAGCTGCCAGGCAAGCAGCAACAGAAGGGGACACAGCCTGAAGTTGTGCTGGGGAAAGTATAGGCTGGATGTTAGGAGGAAGTTGTTGTCAGAGAGAGTGATTGGCATTGGAATGGGCTGCCCAGGGAGGTGGTGGAGTCGCTGTCCCTGGAGGTGTTCAAGAAAGGACTGGATGAGGCACTTAGTGCCATGGTCTAGTTGACTGGATAGGGCTGGGTGCTAGGTTGGACTGGATGATCTTGGAGGTCTCTTCCAACCTGGTTGATTCTATGATTCTAATAGTCTAACTCCTGAAGTTTGAGAGGGAAATTTGTCTCATACTCAAGCAGTTGTGTCTGAAGGATCCAGACCACCACCCCTGGAGATGTTTAAGAGGAGGCACTTAGTGCCATGGTTTAGTTAATTAGAAGGGTAGGGTGGACTCGATGATCTTAAAGGTCTTTTCCAACCTGGTTGATTCTGTGATTCAGAGAGGACTGGACTTTTTAGGCTCTCAAGGAGTGACAGGACTGGGGGGAATGGAGCAAAACTGGAGGTGGGGGAGATTCAGCCTGGATATGAGGAGGAAGTTGTTGAGCAGGAGAGTGGTGAGAGGCTGGAATGGGTTGCCCAGGGAGGTGGTTGAGGCCCCATGGCTGGAGGTGTTTGAGGCCAGGCTGGCTGAGGCTGTGTGCAGCCTGCTCTAGGGTAGGGTGTCCCTGGGCATGGCAGGGGGCTTGGATCTGGCTGCTCCTTGTGGTCCCTTCCAACCCTGACTGATTCTGTGATTGTAAATTTGAGCTGAATCTCTGGCACTTGGACATGTAACCATCCAAACAGAAGGGCTTCCAAATCATAAAACCTTAGGTGGGCATTTTTATGCCAAAAGAACATCAATTTCAGCAGTTGTGAAATGTCAAAACCCAACCCTAACCCCTTCCCCCCAGAAAGTTCTGTATTTAACCAGTTGGTATTTGCTGAAGTGGTTGGAATGTGTGGCTGGAAGATCAGATGAGTTAGCTTCTAAGCCAAAGAAGCAAAGTTTGTCAGAGAATTTAGAGCACTACTAGCAAAGACTGGGATCCAGGATCAAAGCCAGGGCTTAGCAGGGCCCTTCCTATTTGGCTGATCAGATTTTGAGTGAGCAAAAAATCCACTGAGAAACTTATCTTGTGTCAATTTGGCTTTTTGGTTTTCAGCAGCTTAGTAGGAAGGTTCTGAGTTCTTGATCCACAGCTTCTGAACTTTGACAAATGTCACACTGGTGTGAAATAAGGAAAACAAAGATTCCTCACTGGAATTTCTTGTCAGTTGTCACCATACCACACTAGCAGCTGCCTGGGAAAGGCCTTTGGACAGATTGTTGGTCTGTTCTGCAGCCATTAGCCCTTGCCCTTACCCAGTGTAAATTCTCATTATCTCCTCATCTAGTTGTCTGGATGGGGCTGGGTGCTAGGTTGGACTGGGTGATCTTGGAGGTCTCTTCCAACCTGGTTGATTCTGTGGTTCTATCCCCTGGAAAAAACAACCTTCCATGTAATTACTGCTTGCCCTGGCTATGACCCTGCCTGATCAGTGTCCTGCTTCTGGCAGCCCTCACATCTGGGACCCCTCCACCTCTGCAAAGAAAAGCTGGAGATATTCACGTGAAGTAGAGAGGTAAAGAAGCAAAACACAGGAGTTGTGGTTGCCAAAGCTGAGGCTAATCCATAAAACACTGATAATGGACATGAAGTGGAAGGAGATGCAAGCTTCCTGCAGAGCATTTCCAAAGCAGTTTTGGTTCTGCCTAGCAGTGTAACAGAAGAAATGTGCTTCCACCCTGAGCTCCAGAGGGATTTCAGTGGAGCCTGTGACACAAGGTGCTGAAACACCCTTGGTGCATATTGACCATCTAACTTCTGAAAGCTCCAGTGAAAACCCTGCTCTTGTGGTCCTGGCTTTGCACTCCTGTTCAATCCATATTTTTTTTTTTGGGGGGGGGAAAAAAAGTGCTTTTTGTTTGGTGGAATCTGTGACACTTCCTAATTTTCCATTGTTTTTTTCACTTCTATTTTTTTTTCTGTGTGTGTTTTTGCCCCTTCCCTTCTTTAGAGGCCATGCCCCCCCTGGAAAACCTAACTGTCTCTGATATTAACCCTTACGGGTTCACGGTGTCGTGGATGGCATCGGAGGATGCTTTTGACAGCTTTCTAGTAGTCGTGGTGGATTCTGGCAAGCTGCTGGACCCGCAGGAGTTCCTCCTTACGGGAGCCCAGCGCCAACTGAAGCTTAAAGGCCTCATTACTGGCATTGGCTATGAGGTTATGCTTTATGGTATTGCCAAGGGGCACCAAACAAAGCCCCTGAGCACTGTGGCTGTTACAGGTATTTTAATGCAAACGAACTGTTCTCTTCCACCCTTCCTCCCTTGCTTGTCTTCTCACCTGGAAGATGTCTCCTGCAGTCCATTCGCAAAGCAAACGTTGGCTTTTGCATCCTTGCCTGCATTGTGGCTACACATAACTCCTGGGGATTGACAGGTTCACCAGTGAAATCTTCTTCCTTTTAACTTGATGGTTCCCTTTTGTCATGATGAGGGATCCTGTAGAAGTGCATGAAGTGGGTTGAGGGGTGAAAGTTTCTGGTATGGTCATGCAGGTTCTTCTAACCAAAGCCTTTTCTCATGCAGCTGCATGTGGGAGCTGGTCTTGTTAACAGCTGCTGGGCACATCAGCATTCTCCAACTTGCCAGCTGTCAGGACCTTTAGGATTTCATACTTTCTTGCCCATGGGCTCCTTTCTTTCACTACCTGAGTGGGCTCCCCCCACAGACCATCACTGCCACCCTTAAAGTTGGCATCTCTCTCCAGAAAGCCTTCACTCATGTATCCAGCCTCATCCCAGCTGCTGTTTTCCAGCAGCAATGGAGCTTTCTTGCAGACTGGTTCTCTAGCCCTATAACCATCAAGTCTCAGCTGCGTGCTGCTGACTGTGCAGCAGTAAAGCTGAGGATTACCTCACTGGACTAAATAAATAGGGATGTCTTTGTGTGGCAGAAGGAAGTGCACTGGAGATGCTGTAAGATGTAACTGCTCCAGCAGCATTTCTCTAGGTAATGAAGCCTGACCATACTGAGCTAAAGATGTTTTGCAGGTAATGAATGACTTGCAGCTCCTGGGATCCTCTTGAATGGGTTCTTTTACTAAAGACAGTAGGCCTTGTGTTTGGATTTAAGTGTGCTGTTCAAGGAATATGAATTTTCATCACTCCCCTTTGCTGCTGAAGCAGCAAAGTAAAGGATTCATCTGATCTGAAGAATCAGATACCAGAAGTGCATGAAATAAGGGTTTTGCATGAAGAAAAAGACTCTTTGAAGTGGCCTCTATGTTGTCCTCCTGACAGAGAGAGACCTGACAGTATTAGAGGCATGCCTGGGGGTCTATAACAAGAGCTTGTTCTTCTCATCCGTAAGGGTTTCACATAGGTAGCGAGGGAGAAATGCGCATCAGACTGACTACTGGCATGTGTAACTTTGCATGTGCGAGGCAAATGGGGAATGTCTGTGCAGGGGATTTGCTATTCCAGAGTGCCATGGGCCTGCACACACTCACGTGGACCTCCCTCAGTATGTGGATAATGCTAATATTCTGAGTTTCTTCTTTGGTTTTTTTCCCCCCTCTCAGTAGCTGGCAGATTGTCTCCCTTTCTTTGACCCACGGTTGGATTCTCGCAGCATGCTGTATCCAGACCTGGGGCAGGTTCTCTGATGAGCTAATGAAATGATTTCTTTTCCTTGCTGCTGTCTTCTCCTTTTTTAGAAGCAGAACCCGAGGTCGACAACCTCCTGGTTTCAGATGCCACTCCCGATGGCTTCCGTCTCTCCTGGACTGCAGATGATGGGGTTTTCGACAGCTTTGTTCTAAAGATCAGGGACACCAAAAGGAAATCTGATCCATTGGAACTCATAGTGCCAGGCCATGAGCGCACCCAGGATATAACAGGGCTGAAGGAGGGCACAGAATATGAGATTGAGCTCTATGGAGTTAGCAGCGGACGGCGCTCCCAGCCCGTAAATGCAGTAGGCACCACAGGTATCGTCTTCGCAGCACCAAAGTCTAACGTGTTCGTGCCTCTTTCTTTCAGCATCTCTCCTTCTCGTAGCCAGCCTGGGCTGTTACCGAGCTGTTTGAACTGTCTCCTGCATGTCCCTTGTCAAAGTCACTGGTTCAGTGGGGTGTAGTTATTTATAATCAGCTACAACTATGGGTAGGAGACTGGAACACTGCCCGATGAGCAGAGGCTGAGAGACCTGGGGCTGCTTAGTCTGGAGAAGAGAAGACTGAGAGGGGATTTTGAATCAATGCTTATAAGTATCTGAGGGCTGAAGGTCAGGACAGGAGGACAGGGTCTGCTCACTTGCTCTCTGTGATAGGACAAGGAGCAGTGGATGTAAGCTGCAGTACAGGAGGTTCCACTTCTTGACTGTAAAGAGTAACTTCTTGACTGGAAGGGTCCCAGAGCACTGGCACAGGCTCCCCAGAGAGGTTGTGGAGCCTCCTTCTCTGGAGACTTTCAAGGCCTGTCTGGATGCGTTCCTCTGTGGTCTGTGCTGGATTGTGTGGTCCTGCTCTGGCAGAGGGATTGGACTGGATGATCTCTTTGGGTCCTTTCCAACCCCTGACATCCTGGGATCCTGTGATCTCAAGCTCCTGAGCTTCAATCGCTGTCAGTTTAATATGGTTTTATTTCATTACTTTCATGAACTGGAATTAGGCAGCAGAGCCCAGCAGCTAAAGCACTGCCTTTGAGAGGCAAGAAATACTGTCTCTGTGCCAGCCTGTTTCAGAGATTTCCTGGGACTAATACTTACCACCATTCCACAACAATTTACCTCCCTAGGAAACTACCAGAAGAGGGTACAGGAGAGACAGGGAGGGACTTTTGACAGTGGCTTGTAGTGATAGGATGACAGGGAATTGATTGAAGCTGGAAGAGGGGAGATTGAGACTGGAGATTGGGAGGAGATTGCTCAGTGAGAATGGTGAGACACTGGAACCTGTCTGTAGAAAATGTCTATAAATATGTACAAGTCTCTAAAGAAGAAAAAAGTCTATAAATAAGAAATATATGTCTAAATAAGGAAAAAAAAACCCTATAAATTAGGAAAAAATCTCCAAATAAGAAAAACTCTATGAATAAGAAAAATATCTATAAATAAGAGAAAAATCTATGAACAAGTCTATAAATAAGAAAAATGTCTATAAAAAGTCTATGAATAAGAAAAATATCTATAAATAAATCTATAAATAAGAAAAATATCCATTAAAAAGTCTATAAATAATAAAAAGTCTATAAATAAGTCTGAAAATAAGGAAAATGTCTATAAATAAGAAAAAAATCTATAAAGAAGTCGATAAATAAGAAAAAAACTATAAATAAGTCTATAAATAAGAAAAATTCATATAGATATGTCTATAAATAAGAAAAATATCTATAAGGCTGTAAATGACAAATACATCTATAAATAAGAAAAAATCTATAAATAAGTCTATAAATAAGAAAAAAAATCTATAAATAAGTCTATAAATAAGAAAAAAATCTATAAATAAGTCTATAAATAAGAAAAAAATCTATAAATATGTCTATAAATAAGAAAAATTCTATAAATAAGAAAAATATCTGAAAATAAGTCTGTAAAGAAGAAAAATATCTTTTGATAAGGCTGTAAACAAGAAATATATCTGTAATTAAGTCTATAAATAAGAATAAATCCTATAAATAAGTCTATAAATAAGGAAAAAATCTATAAATAAGAAAAAAATCTAGAAATAATTCTATAAATAAGAAAAATATCTAAAAAGAAATCTGTAAATAAGAAAAATATCTGAAAATAAGTCTGCAAATGAGAAAAATATCTACAAATAAGAAAAAAAATCTATTCCTACGTCTATAAATAGGATAAAATCTATAAATAAGCAAAAATTCTATAAATAAGCCTATATATGAAAAAAAATCCTATAAATAAGTCTATAAATAAGAAAAATACCTAAAAATAAGTCTGTAAAGAAGAAAAATATCTATAAATAAGAAAAAAAACTATAAATAAGTCTATATATAAGAAAAAAAATCCTATAAATAAGCCTATAAATAAGAAAAAAATCTATAAATAAGTCTATAAATAAGAAAAATATCTGTAAATAAATCTGTAAATAAGAAAAATATCTGAAAATAAGTCTGCAAATAAGAAAAATATTTACAAATAAGAAAAAAAATCTATTCCTACGTCTATAAATAGGATAAAATCTATAAATAAGCAAAAATTCTATAAATAAGCCTACATATGAGAAAAAAAATCCTATAAATAAGTCTATAAATAAGAAAAATACCTAAAAATAAGTCTGTAAAGAAGAAAAAAATCTATAAATGAGCAAAAATTCTATAAATAAGCCTATATATAAGAAAAAGATCCTATAAATAAGTCTATAAATAAGAAAAATACCTAAAAATAAGTCTGTAAAGAAGAAAAATATCTATAAATAAGAAAAAAATCTATAAATAAGTCTATAAATAAGATAAATTCTCATAAATAAGTCTGTAAATAAGAAAAATTCTCATAAATAAGTCTGTAAAGAAGAAAAATATCTCTAAATAAGCTTATAAATAAGAAAAAATGCTTTAAATAAGAAAAAAATCTCTAAGAAAAAAATTGACAAGATAAATTTCTCTAGCCAAGACCATTTCCATAAATGAGATAAAGCAGAAAATATCTGTAACAAAGAAAAGAAAAATCTATAACTAAGAAAAACTCCTTTAAATAAGCAAATTTCCATAAGTAAGAAACAATTCTATAAGTAAGAAACAATTCTATAAGTAAGAAACAATTCTATAAATAAGAAATAATTCTATAAATAAGAAACAATTCTATAAATAAGAAAAATGTCTATAAATACCAAAACTTCAAATCCATCTAATTGCAGGAGAAGGAGACTGGCAGGAAAGTTCAGTGTGTGAGGAGGCCTGCAGAAATGAAGGAGTCATTTGCTCAGCTGTACCCCAGACAGTGCACAGAAAAGGGGTAGCAATAACTCAGTACCGAACAGCTTCTGCTTTAGTAGCATGGCCTCATGAGTCACCTTAATGGCTCTGGTGCCACTTGTTAGCATGGAAGGGCACAGCTCCACTGACTGCCCTCACATCCCTTGAATAAACAGCAAGGGCATATATATACGCTCAGCCAGACATTTACATGAAACAGAACATGCATCCATCACAAGCCCCCATTCTCCAGGCTGATGGGGGTTGGCTCATTCCTGGAGAGAGGTATTTAAAGTCAGCTGCACTTGTTAGCAGAGTCTCCATTTTCCCTGCCTTCCAGGGTATTTCTGGTAAACCACCCAGAGTTATCATTTTCCTCATGGCCACATTCTCATTTGGTCCTTTCAAGGAGATTTAGCACATGTCACCTGCTGAAGCCAGTAGCCCAGAAGATGTTTGTCAGCTGCAAATAGCCCATGGATAATTGATAATGGAGCTGGAGCCACAAAACTCCAGCTGAATGATTTGGACTGCAGGTTACACTGCACTGGGGAGCAGGGCTGCCATTTGGACTGCAGGTTACACTGCACTGGGGAGCAGGGCTGCCAAGGCATTGAACTGATTTCTTTTTTAGGAGCTGATTATTACACAAACATATGTATATTTAGAGCATTTCCAGCCTGGTTGCAAAGACATTATTTCTATCCCTGAAGGGGTAGCTTAGACAGGCTTATTCTGGCCTGTGTACAAGTTACAAGTGAGCAAGGAATAAATTAGCTCCAGAGTCTTTAGCTTTAGTAGCAGAGATGCTAAAATAACAGTTGGAACAAAGCTAGGAAACAGAGCAGCAAGCCTAAAACAAACACTGCCATGGAAATGAAAACAGAAAAACAATCCAGACTGAAAATCCTTCTCTGTGCTTATCACTCACAGCTTCCTCCTTCTTCCCTACCTGGGCATGTACCCATCTGTAGGCAAATACAGTCTTCAGAGATGAGATCCTCAGCTGGTGTCATTGGAGCAGCTGAAGTAGTCTGGCTTGAACATTGCCCATATCTGGACAGACCCCATATCTGAGGGGTCTGTACAGCAAAGCACCCACCATGAGGAAGGAAGGAGAAGAAAGATTTTGCAGTCTTCATCTTTTGCTGCCTTGTCCTCCTCTGTTGTTTCCTTTCCTTCTTTCTCTTCTAAGAAGTCATCAGCAAGGCAGCTGATCTGGTGACAGCCATGGGCTGAGGATGTGGAAAGGATGAGTAGGGCAGGACTGGTATGTGCCATTTTCTCCAGTCTTACAGCTGACATCATGGCTGGAGAGTGAGGCCATCTCCCTTGCTTCCCTCACACCAGGAGTGTGGTGTGAAACTGCTGGGCATGGGAGATGACAATAAAGCCACATCATTAGGAAGGAATTCTTCATGGAAAGAGTGATTGCCCACTCTTGGAATTGGAATGGGCTGCCCAGGGAGTCACCATCCCTGGAGGTATTTAGCTGGATGAGGCACTTAGTGCCATGGGTTAGTTAATTAGAAGGGTTAGGTAATAGGTTGGACTCAATGATCCTAGAAGTCTTTTCCAGGTTGGTTAATTCTGTGATTCTCTGATCATCCAAAACAGCCATCACAAGTGCTACTCACATGTACAAGTGAACTGCAAAGCTTCCCCTCAGAACTGCTGCTGGTTTTTCTCTTTGAGGTGGTGGTACCCTACTCTTCCTCCCCTCTGCAGTTCTGTCACTTTACCCTCATCAGTTGTGCTGTGATAGGAAACACTCTCTATAAAATGCCCACAGGGCAAGGCAGCACCACAGAGGCCTGCAGAGTCTAGCCAGGCTGGCACAGGGGAGTCTGCCCACTGCTGCTCTGTCTTTTGGGAATTCACCTGTAGAATGTCTGTCAAGGTGCAGCCCTCAGCAGGGGACCACAGCATGGCTGTAGGCCACTTTATCTCCCTGATAGGAAGTGTGGTTCTCAGGCTGCTGCTTCTAATGGTGTTTTGCCATGCTGTGACAGCACTTTTTGTCCAGCTGGGAGGGTCACAAAACACTTCACATGCTCTTTGTCCATGATGAGTGCAGCCTGATGCTTGCTGTGGCTTAGGAAGCCAGTGAACATGCTCCTGTGATCTCTAGAAAGAACAGGTCTGAAAGAACAAGTTTTTGGCAAAAAAAATCCCCAAAGAGTAGCAGCTGCTCAGGTAGCTCAACCCCCATGGAGAGCTAAGGGGGGATGACACTGGAGGATACTGTTAATTACCTGTACCTGCCCAGCAGATCTTCTGAGGGCTTCCAGGAGTGACAGAACAGAACATGCTGGCCCTTTTTCATGCCTGCTTAGTTTTGGCTTTCAGGAAGCTTGAGGAGATGGTTTCATTTGCTGCTTTTTAATTGCCTTGTGCTCAAAGGTACCACTCACTCACATCTCTGGCATTCATTCCAGGACTGATGCTTGCTCTGATGCTCCATTGCATTTTTTTTTGCCAGGTTTGCTCCCAGGAAAGTAGCCACAGTTGGGGGACTTGGGGATATGAAATTCAAGTCAAGGCTCTTCTTACTACTCTTTGTTATGCAGTTCACATGGTACAACCAACCAAGCATGAAGCCCATGGATGTGTGCACAGCAGAGTCCAAGTGGGATGGGATGGGCACTTTATTTTCTGGGAGAGACTGGAATTGCCTATGTATATGAAAACCAAGTGCTGGTCCATCTGTTTGGTCTCCAGAAGCATCATCATTCACCACTCACAGTGTGAAACAAAATCAGTGTGATTTGCACTTCTCTTTCCTTCCCAGGTTTTCTGTGTTCTCTTGTTCCCTTCAGCCTGTACCTGTCAGTAGCACCTTCCTGTGCCACGTAGCTTTACTCTCTCCACCTTGCTCTCATTGTTCTCTTACATTCTCTTTCTTTTCTTCTTTCTTTGGCTTTTCCATGTGAGCAAACCCCACAAACACAACATGTCTAGTGAGCTCCAGAGGAGTAATTTATGTTTCTCTCGAGAGCTCAGTTGTTTTTCTTTCCTTGCCTTTTCACTTGATTTAGTGCTTTGCTGCTAGAGCTTTGGGGACACATGGAACAAACAGCCCTCTGACTTCTTTCATGCAGACACTTTCTTTCCAAGCTATTTCAAGCACAGTCACATATTTTTTCCTCCTCTTGCCCCCCTTCCCCTGCCCTTAGCCTGTCTCCATCCCTCTTGGTGTGGCTGTTTGGTATCTCTCCTCTTTGTGCTAATGGTCTGCTCTGTGTGGGCTGTTTATTTCTTCAACACATCAGAGCTGTTTTGGTTACAGTCAAGAAAGGAAAATGGAAGTGAGATGTTCAGTGTCAACTTCGAAGTGCTGTCTTTACCATGTCCTTCCAGAAAGCCCTTTCCATGTTTGTTTTGATCCATCTTAATCCTTAAACTGGAATGTTTCAGGTAGTTGTTGGTTTCCATCTTAAGACTGGGTCATTCTGGCAGACTATGTGTTTTGTTTGCACAACTTGATCTAAAGGGCAAATGTAGCATCCAGGTTTATAGAGGGAAATGGTGAGTGAAAAGAGCTGCAGTGGAACTGTCTCTTCCTTCCTCATGATGGTGGCCCATGGATGTGCTCAGATGTACCTAAGAAAAAAATCACAGTCTCAGATAGAGATTCCAAGAGGAAAATTTCATCACTTCTAGTTTGAAGCCAATAAAAGTCAATGCTTGAGCAGAGGGAGCCTCGATGAGCTTACAAACCTGAGTTGAGGTCTTTTTGTAGACATCCTATGGTAGAAACTTCCTGCTCAGGAAGAGAGGTCTCTCTACTACCAGGGGCTACCATTGCTGTGTGTCACACAGAGGGCTCTGATGCTCAGTGGAAACTCTTAAAAATCATCCAAATGAAATTGGGGTAGGAAGAATTATAAATAGAATGGGATCACTGTAAGTGTTCCTCCCTAGTGTAACACTGAAACCTCCGTTAGTTCTATGCTCATGCTGTGTACATATGTGTCTGGAGTATTTTAAAGCTATGCACTACTGCAATGTTGCTGAAAAAGGAAACTTTAAACCCAAGAGATTGCTGCTCCCAGTAGATAGTGAAACCAGTGACACTTGGTGCTGCCTGTCTTAACCATGTTTAGGGCAGAACACTGATAGCAGCAGCTCTTGGAATAGAGAGAGGAGACAAAGCAGCATTCCAGCAGTGGGAACTGATAAAACAAAGGATTTACCTCTTCTTTCTATGTGGTGTGTTTGTTCTCTCTTCTCCACTGACAGTTGTGGGGTCTCCCAAGGGAATTTCTTTCTCTGACATCACGGAGAACGCAGCTACGGTCAGCTGGACACCGCCTCGCAGCCGCGTGGAGAGCTACCGCATCTCCTACGTCCCCGTCACAGGAGGTAGGTAACCGGGAGGGAGGTGGTCAAGGATGAGCAGAAAGGGTGTGTTGTGGAATCATAGAATGGTTTAGGTTGGAAGGCATCTCCAAGATCATTTAGTTCCAACCCCCTGCCATAGGCAGGGACACCTCCCACCAGAACAGGTCGCTCAAGGTCTCATCCAGCCTGACCTTGAACACCTCCAGGGAGGGAGCAGCCACAACCTCCCTGGGCAACCTGTGCCAGTGTCTCACCACCCTCACTGCAAAGAACTTCTTCCTAACATCCAGTTTCAATCTCCCCTCTGCCAGTTTAAACTCCTTGTCCTGTCATTACAAGACCCTGTCAATAGTCCCTCCTCAGCCTTCTTGTAACCCCCTTCAGATACTAGAAGGCCACTCCAAGGTCTCCTGGAAGCCTTCTCTTCTCCAGCCTGCAGAGCCCCAACTCTCTCAGCCTGTCCTCAGAGCAGAGCTGCTGCAGCCCTCCGAGCATCTTGGTGGCCTCCTCTGGACTCACTCCAACAGTTGCATGTCCTTCTTGTGCTGGGGGCTCCAGAACTGCACCCAGTCCTTCTGATGTGCATCACTCAGGGCATCTCCCAGATGATCTTATCACAGACATCTTCCTTTGTCCAGACTGCTGACCAGGAATGTGGCTGTACTGTACGGTGCCAGAAGCCAAACTCTGTCTGGGCACAGTGTCCCATGTGCCATGGACAAGCCTTGTGGGGGAGCTCTGAGCTAAATGCTGGAGCAGTTGCACCCCTAATAGAGCCACGTTTACAAAGATCTCTGTTCCACATGAGCCTCCAAAGTAAGGATTTCTGTCAAGCCCTCTCCTTGTTTTGTGGATGCTTTATGAGCTAAGAATACTGAAGAGATGACTCTTGGAAACAATAATCACAATCCATGGTTGGAGTAGCTTTCCAAGGCAGTGATTTTTCTTAGCAGTCCCCAGTGCTGCTTCATTCCATCCATTGTATCTCCACTTCAGTCTTCAGCTTTTAAAAACTTCCTATATCTAAACAGATTTTTCAGCACTACCTGAGGGTTTCTCTGCAAGGAAACAGCTACTCAGCAAAGACTGCAGACATCAGGAGCATAAAAGATGTGCCATTGACTAAGAGAAGTGAAAATACAGGCCTCTAGACAATGCAGTGTGCAGCTTTAAGTAGATGGGGATCCTACAGAAAGTGGAACAATGCACAACACATAAAATTAAGCACTTCTCTAAGTGCTTTCCTGGAATAAACCCAGGACTTGGAACAAATGTGTCCTGAGTCCTCACCCACACGTGCAGGACCTCTTAATATCAACTGTATCGAAATAGTTCAGGAGGAACAAGGGATCTTCTCCAAAGAGTCCAAGGCAGGGCTGTGAGGATGATGAAGGAGCTGGAGCGCTGCCCTTTGAGGCGAGGCTGAGGGCCCTGGGGCTGTTTGGTCTGGTGAAGAGAAGACTTAGAGGGGATCTAATCAATGTCTACAAATATTTGAGGCCTGGGGGGGTCAAGAAGGAGGGGACAAACCCTTTTCAGTTGCATGCTGTGATAGAGCAAAGGGAAATGGGCATAAACTTGAGGCACAGGAGGTTCCAATGGACAAACCCTTCTCAGTTGCACCCTGTGAGACAGAGCAAAGGGAAATGGGCATAAACTTGAGGCACAGGAGGTTCCATGTGAACCTGAGGAAGATTTTTTTCCCTGTGAGGGTGACAGAGCACTGGAATAGGCTGCCCAAGGGGTTGCAGAGTCTCCCTGCTGAGGTATTCAAGAATGATCTGCATGTATTGCAATGTGATCTGCTCTGGGTGATCCTGCTCTGGCAGGGGGATTGGATCAGATGATCTTTCGAGGTCCATTCCAGCCTCTGACATTCTATGATTCTATGAAACTACAGCACAGGAAGTTCCACCTCAATGTCAGGAAGAACTTCTTTACTGTAAGGGTCACAGAGCACTGGAACAGGCTGCTCAGAGAGGTTGTGGAGTCTCCTTCTCTGGAGACGTTCAAGCACTGTCTGGATGCACTCTTTGTGTGACTTGCACTAGATTCTAATCCTGCTCTGCAGGGGGGGTTGGACTTGATGATCTCCTTGGATCCCTTCCAACCCCTAACATCCTCTGATCCTGTGAAAGAGAAACTTCCAGCCCTTACCAGATACAAAGCAGATCTAACCTGCAGATCCTGCTTTGCAGGTGTGCATGAACTGCTATGTAGGGGATCCTGTGTTTTCACCTTATATCTCATCTGTAAAATCATATTTTTCTGAACAGCAACATTAATTTTTTTCCTCCTCTTGGCACACCCCCAGCAATGAATACAACTAACTCACTGTCTTACATATAGATGTCACAGCAGCAATGTTTTTTCCCTGAGGTTGCCCCTTGGCATTGATGATTGTGACTAACTGGAGCAAATTCACCTCCTCCTGTACCTCCACGTTGGTCATAATGTCTTCAGCTTGGATCCTTCAAGTGTTTACTGGATTGTTGTGTCACTAATCCCTTGACATTTCGCTTCATCCTAGGTACTCCAAATGTTGTTACTGTTGATGGAAGCAAGACAAGGACCAAGTTGGTGAAATTAGTCCCTGGTGTAGACTACAATGTTAGTATCATCTCACTGAAAGGCTTTGAAGAAAGTGAGCCCATCTCTGGCACTCTGAAAACAGGTAAATAATGAGGGAACAGCAGGTTTTCAGGAGCACTGCCTGTGCTGGAGGAGAAACTCAGAAGCTGGAGCTGCAAACCCACTGAGATCCCACTTTTGCTACTGTAGGAAATCTTCTACCCACTCTGTGTCTCCATATAGCCTGCAGAAGAGGAGGCTCAGTGCAGACCTCATTGCTGTCTGCAGCTACCTGAAGGGAGGCTGTAGCCAGGTGGGGTTGGGCTCTGCTGCCAGGCACACAGCAACAGAAGAAGGGGATACAGCCTCAAGTTGTGCCAGGGGAGGTCTAGACTGGATGTTAGGAGGAAGTTCATCACAGAGAGGGTGATTGGCATTGGAATGGGCTGCCCAGGGAGGTGGTGGAGTCGCTGTCCCTGGGGGTGTTCAAGAGAAGACTGGATGAGGCACTTAGTGCCATGGTCTGGTTGATTGGGCAGGGCTGGGTGCTAGGTTGGACTGGCTGAGCTCAGAGGTCTCTTCCAACCTGCTTGATTCTATGCTATTCTATTTCAGATTAGTATAGAACTTGTAAATTTAGAGAAGAACTTTAGAGGTTGGAAAGAACCTCCAGAGATCATCCAGTCCAACTTCCCTGCCAAGGCAGCATCTCCTAGGGTAGTTCACACAGAAATGCAGGTTTTGAAAGCTTCTAGAGAAGAAGACTCCACAACCTCTCTGGGCAGCCTGCTCCAGGGCTCCCATTTGTAAGTGCTGAACCAACCTGGACTGAGAGAGAGCCAGTTCCTATGTTTACAGTCTTATTAGCATCAGCAAACCCCAGCAGTTTACTTAACACCACTTTGCACACACGGGAGTAAAGGGCCAGCTCAGCTGAGCAGTTCAGACCAGCTGCTGTTGTGGATTCCAACTCCACACCTCCCAGACTTTGTCCTAAGCAGGAAAACATTCCTCTCTCCTGGTTTTATTTCAGTACAGGTTTAAATACCCATGCAGGAAATGAGGTTCTGTCATGCTCCTGCAGTCACATTCCTGCCCTCACAGAATCACTGCATGGTGGGGATTGGAAGGGACCTCTGGAGAGCTTCTAGTCCAATCCCCCTCACCAAAGCAGAGTCTCTGGAGCAGGTGGTACAGGATAGCACACAGGCAGGTTTTGAACAGTGTCAGAGTGGAGACTCCACCACCTCTCTGGGCAGCTTCTTTCAGTGCTCCACCACCCTCAAAATAGAGAAGTTTCTCCTCGTGTTTAGATGGAATTTCCTATGTTCAAGTTTATAGCTTCCCTTTTTGGAGGAGCTAACAAATACTCAGAGAACTGAACTTAGAACCAAATTTATGAGTATTGGATAACCATATGGAATTTATAGCCCCTTACAGCTGTACTGGAGACATTTATCTGTCCCAGCTCAGGGAGAACATAAAACTGTGTGCAAAACAGAGTCCCAGGAGGGAGCAAGGCATGGTGTGTGGGGATTCTGGGTGGTTGGGTAGCTGTTTGGTTTATTTTTGTGGTGGCAGGTCACAGTGGCTGTCAGATGCCCTCACATTTGTTATTTTTCCCAGCTCTGTCTCCTGAATTTGCTCTCAAAAGCAGCCCAGATTTGAGGGTGTTGAGAGAAATACATCAGCTGTGACAGAGCTGTTAGGATTGATGGTATCAAGAGTGATGTGAGAACACAGTTAGTTGTGTCTGTTCCCAGTGTTTAATCTTTTCAGGCATTTACTTCACTTCCAGTGGAGACATCTGATGCCTCTTTATAGGCACTGACATCTGTCCTGCAGAGTTCCACTATTCCAAAGGGGATCATAAAAGCTGCATCAGGCAGCATTGTTTGCAGATTTTACACCATATATATACAACAGAGCATTGCACAGAGCCCAGAACATTTGTCACATCCTTTCAACCTGTTATTCTCTTTTCTTACAGCTCTGGACAGCCCATCAGGCCTGGTTGTGGTGAACATCACAGATTCTGAGGCTCTGGCAACCTGGCAGCCAGCAATTGCTGCTGTGGACAATTATGTTGTCTCCTATGCTTCTGAGGATGGTAAGAAGAATTAGTGATAGGTCAGGGAGCTGACAGTGTCACAGCTCCTGAGAGGTGCTCAGAAATGGGTGCAGCAGTGTGGCTGAGGGGAGTGGGGGAGCTGTTATTTGAAGGAGATGCCTCACTGGAAGCTGATTAAAATGATCATTTAACTTAAGCATTCCCAAACGTGACACAAGCAGAGACAGCTGAGATGCTTGAGGAGGTGCTGCCATAATTCCTGTGACCGCTAGAGAGTGGTAAGGCTCAGATAAAGGTCTCTGGTGGTGATTCAGCTTCAGGTGTGAGCAGAGAGCAGCTCTGGGCTTTTATTATCTTGTGCTACCTTCCAGAGAGTAAAAATATATCACCGAGTGGGGCAGGGAGTTGAGCACCTCATGGCATGTCTGAGCAATTCTGGGACCTGTTCTCTTCTGTGTTTTCTTAGAGCCAGAAGTTACTCAGATGGTATCAGGGAACACTGTGGAGTATGACCTGAAGGGACTGCAGCCTGCAACTGAGTACACACTGAGTGTCCACGCACTGAAGGACACCCAAAGGAGCGAGTCCCTCTCCACCCAATTTACTACAGGTGCTGTGTCTCACCTCCTGAGAGAGGAGTTGCCATCTCTTGTTATCCTACCAGGCTTACATTTCTCTACTAGCATAAAGTCAGCCAGCACATGGGGTTTGTTTTGCTAGAAACCTGAATTCTGCTATTTCACTATAAACCTGACTTCTGAGAGTATCTGCACCAAATCTTCTTCCCAGAGAGAGTGATTGGCATTGGAATGGGCTGCCCAGGGAGGTGGTGGAGGCACCGTCCCTGGAGGTGTTGAAGAAAAGCCTGGATGGAGGCACTTAGTGCCATGGTCTGGTTGAATGGCTAGGGCTGGGTGCTAGGTTGGACTGGATGATCTTGGAGGTCTCTTCCAACCTGGTTGATTCTATGATTCAAATGTTCTCTGTTGGGAAGTTGGTGTGGTGGACCCAGGAGGTGCTTTTCTGTCACCAGTTCTACAGATTCTCACAGAAAGCAGGAGCTCTTTTCTGGAGGCTGGCATTGGAATACCAATGCTGAAGTTGGTTTCATAGTTGTGGTTTGCCATCAGCATCAATGAAGTAAGCCATGGATGCTTCTCATTTTCCAGCCTGTCATTTGACTTGTCCCAAGGTGTTAGTTGGAGAACCAAGAACTGTACAAAATCAATGTTGTAATTACAGTGGAGATGAGAAGGTGTAGCCAGACTAAGGAGGAAAAGTTCTTCTATTCAAAAAAGACATCATTAGAACCAAAGTTTTTCTTCCTGGGAATATGTAGCTACCAGTCTGTCTTGTGTGAAGCAGTGAAAGGCACAATTGTGTTTGAAAAGATGCTGTGATGCAGCTGCTTATAAACCAAAGGGCCTGAAACAAGCCAGTATTTTAACTAGGATAAAAGAAATATCTGTGGTTTTAAACTTCCAGTGGGAAACTTAACCATTCAGGCTGAAATATTCCTTCATACAGATTTCTGCAGAGAACTTTGCTTTTCTAGCCTGTTTTAATACACTGCCCATAAGTTAGCCTCTGTGCTAAACTCTGTGTAGATGGGATTGTAATTGATCTATTGTCTCCTTCAGGACTGGATGCTCCAAGAGATTTAAGTGCCACTGAAGTTCAGTCAGAGACAGCTGTGATAACCTGGAGGCCTCCTCGTGCTCCAGTCACTGAGTATCTCCTGATCTATGAGTCCATCGATGGCAGAGTCAAGGTACAGCACTTGTTACTAAGCCAAAAGGGCTGTGCCTCAAGATGGAGCAGCAGAAATGCTCTGAGGCGTCCACTAAACTACCAAGCAGCTGTTTCACTGCTAGCTTGAACACAAATGCATTTTAAACCTGCTTCAGTACTTTCCTATCTACTGTCCTGAAACAGAAGCTTGACTGCAGCCTAAATATTGCCAGTCATCTCTCCCTGATACAGACAGAAGCACAAGAAACCCTTTTCCCTCGTTCCAAACTTGTGTCACAGACTAAACTCCCACATCCCAAAAGATGGGATTCCCCTTTCTAAACTCAGGAGAATCCAGCCCTGTGCCAATGAGGTGTTGAAGGCAGGATGAATTACCTTAGAAAGTGCCTTGTGCTCCCCAATGGTTTTATTATGCTACTACAGAACTGCATTTAAGTACTTTAGGTGCTTAAATATGAATGAGATGAATCCCAGCAAAAATAACAGATTGTTTGGGCCTGATTTTCAAGATGGCAAATCTCTAAGCACACTGACAATCAGTCTTTGCAAGTTGCAGAAAGCCAAGCTTTTGAAGGCTGGAGTTTGCTGTTTTCCTGTCTTTTGCAGAGGGACCTGGCCAGGCTGCATGGGTGGGCAGAGGCCAGTGGGATGAGATTGAACAAGGCCAAGTGCAGGGTTCTAAGCTTTGGCCACAACAACCCCAAGCAGTGCTGCAGGCTGGGGCCAGAGTGGCTGAGAGCAGCCAGGCAGAGAGGGAGCTGGGGGTGCTGGGAGAGAGGAGCTGAAAAGGAGGCAGCAGTGCCCAGGTGGGCAGCAGAGCCAATGGCATCCTGGGCTGGCTCAGGAGCAGTGTGGGCAGCAGGACAAGGGAGGTTCTTCTGCCCTGTGCTCAGCACTGCTCAGGCCACCCCTGGAGTGCTGTGTCCAGTTCTGGGCTCCTCAATTCAAGAGAGATGTTGAGGTGCTGGAATGTGTCCAGAGAAGGGCAGCAAGGCTGTGGAGGGGCCTGGAGCAGAGCCCTGTGAGGAGAGGCTGAGGGAGCTGGGGGGGTGCAGCCTGCAGCAGAAGAGGCTCAGGGCAGAGCTCATTGCTGTCTGCAGCTGCCTGCAGGGAGGCTGTAGCCAGGTGGGGTTGGGCTCTGCTGCCAGGCAAGCAGCAACAGAAGAAGTGGACACAGCCTCAAGCTGTGCCAGAGCAGGTCTAGGCTGGCTGTTAGGAGTAAGTTGTTGTCAGAGAGAGTGATTGGCATTGGAATGGGCTGCCCAGGGAGGTGGTGGAGTCTGTGTGGCTGGAGGTGTTGAAGCCAATCCTGGCTGGGGCACTTAGTGCCATGGTCTGGTTGGTTGGGCAGGGCTGGGTGCTAGGTTGTGCTGGCTGAGCTTGGAGGTCTCTTCCAACCTGGTTGATTGTATGATTCTATGAAAGGGTGATTCTTTTCAATGTCATCTGAGTTTCAGAGAGACATCTATAGGGATGGAAACATTTATGCTGTCTTGCTTTTAAATCAGACAGCTTATGCATTATGATGGCAAACATTCATTTCCAGGAAGCTTTTCTTGATCTTCTAAAGGAAGTTAGCTTGAGAAACAGCTTAGAGGACTCTCAGTTTTGTATTAAATAATTTGGGTGGTTAGAAAAATGTCATAAACAAGCACCACAAAAAATGTGACAACTTAAAATACATAACAGTGCCTTTCATTGTCCTTTTCCCACTGAGATTTCCTTGTGTCATTCCTCCTTCCCACAGGAAGTCATCCTCGACCCTGAGACTACCTCCTACAGCCTGACAGAGCTCAGCCCATCTACCCAGTACACAGTGAAACTCCAGGCTCTGAGCAGATCCCTGAAGAGCAAAACAATCCAGACTGTTTTCACCACAAGTAAGGAGTTCAGAACACAAGCATAGCTGACACAGCATATTACTTACTGCTCTCAGGTCAGCACTGAGCTCTGCAGTAAGCAAACACAGACCTCCCAGAGGGTTTTTAATCTCATTGTCAGCACACACTACATTTGCTGGTGCAAAACCATAGAATCACAGAATGGTGAGGATTGGAAGGGACCTCCAGAGATCCTTGAGTCCGACTCCCCTGCCAAAGCAGGATCACCCAGGGCAGGTCTCACAGGAATGCATTCAGATGGGTCTTAAAAATCTTCAGGGAAGGAGACTCCACAGCCTCTCTGGGCAGCCTGTTCTGCTGCCCTGTCATCCTCACCTCAACATGAGGAGAAACTTCCTGTGTTCCAGCTCGTGTCCATTGCCCCTTGTCCTATCACAGGACCCCCCTGAAAAGAGCCTGCCCCCTTCTTCTTGATACTCACCCTTCAGACATTTCTCAACATTAACAAGATCCCCTCTCAGTCTTCTCTTGTCCATACTAAACAGCCACACATCTCCTCTCCTTTCCTCCTCAGACAGAAGTTCCAGTTCCAAAAGTCCCTGTTGGCCCTGAGCTGTAGTGTCACCTGCTTTCCCCAGACTGGCAGGATGAAATCCTTTTCTTTACATCCACCCAGGTCACCTCTGTAGTCCTTTCTCATCTGGACCAACCTGCCCTTCCCATGACAGATGACAGGGACATTATTCTTTAACAGGCAAGCTGACACCCTGCTTTAGCCCTGTGTGATGCATAGCAAGCTGCTAAAGCAAATCAACTTTCAAGGGTGCAATGAAGCAAACCACACACAGAGAGATCTGTTCAGTGCTCTGAGGAGATCAATTTCTGGGCAGGGTTTTTTTCTCCTTTTCTCCTCTTTTGGAGATGGGTTTTCACAAAGCAGCACAGCCACCTCTGTTCCAGCACTAAGCAGGACTGCTCTCCAGTGAGCTGAGTGCAAGAATAGATCAGATCTCTGAAGGTCACTTCACAGCTGACATCAAAAAGTTGTTCAGTGCTAACTGTGAAACCTTGCTTGTCATTTGTCTCACTTGTCATGCTTTCTAGACTTTCAGGCTCAGCAGGACCTTCAGCCCTGTCCATTCTGCCCCTTGTACCAATTCCAGCCCAAGGACTCAGAGAAGTGCTACTAAAAGTTACACAGCCCCAAGTCTGCTCACAGTCACTGTTTGTGCAGAGCAGGATGAAATCCACCAATGGACTACAATCCACAACCAGCAACAGGGGAAGAATGAAATCTGGGTGTATTTAAGTGACATTTGGCCAAGTGACCACAAGCAGAGACTGAATGGAGTGCCTTCACCCATCTGAGCTCAGTGTCAGCCTGGTTTGGGCAGACGCTTAAGCCTGAACCTTGACTCTGAACATACATTTCTCTGCTAATCAGTGAGAGAGAACCACTTGGGCAGCTTCTTGCAGAGAGCTGCTTTTCTCCAAATCCTAAGGCTGCTGCACATTCCCTGTAGCTGAGGCACAAGCAGGAATGTGCAATGCACAGGAAAGAGCAAGATCCACTCTGTAAGCAGCCACACTAAAAGCTCTCTTTCAAACACACTTTGAGCATCACTGGCTGAGAAAGATTAATGGTCTAAGAGAATTTCAAAAGGAAAAAAGAGGTTTCTGGAGGTTAGAAATTGTTCTGGCTGCAAGGATGTCATTAGCCTGTCAGACAGAAATGCTTAATGGCTTTTCCCTGGAGTTGCAGCTCTTATTGTCGGGTTTGTGTTTTTAAAAAGCCTAATTGTAGAACATATTTGACATTGTACTTGCTAGCAAAATATCCCCCAAATGTCTTTATTTTTATATCCTCCTTGTGTGTTTCCCCCTCCCCACCCTCCTCCTCCCTTTTCTGCCACATAGTCAGAGATGGATAGATTTGGTTTTACCCACAAGCTGCTGTAAACACAGCTGATGCCGTTTCAATATTTAGCTGGAGGATGCACTCCCACAGCGTAGCAGGGAGCAGTTATCTGGCAGTCACAGCACTCCCAGAAGTGTAGGCAGATGTGCAAAAACATATTCAGAAGAAAACTTTGCAGCATCTGCTGTTCACTGTGAATCTCTTGTAGATAGGATGGCAATTACACATCCACTCCTGGGCTCTGTACCTGGCTGTGCTGTTGACCCACAATAGATTTCCATCAGTATTCATCACGTTCCTTGTAACTGCTGTTTTCTAAGGACCTCTTTCTTCTTTTTCTGTCTGTGTGCAGCTGGTCTTCTCTATCCTTACCCTAAAGACTGCTCCCAGGCTCTTCTGAATGGAGAAAGCACCTCTGGGCTCTACACCGTTTACGTGAATGGGGACAAGGCTCAGCCTCTGCAAGTCTTCTGTGACATGGGCGAGGACGGAGGTGGATGGATTGTGAGTAAGAGAAGAGGGTCCCCACCACCTTCGTGTGCATCTGTCTGTGATAAAAGTAGGGGGAGCACAACCCATCCCTGCTCACCTGTGGCATCCCTCCCAGTGCTCTACTATCAGAGCAGGGCTGACTTGTCTATAAATGCGAGCTATTTTACCTTGGGTAGGACACCTAAGTGCCTAGACCTAGGCTGCTAACTCTTTCTGTAGCTGGAGGAGAGATGTCTCCAAAGGATGGGTGGTTTCAGCACTTGTGAAAAGCCCTGCTCTCTGTCCACTGCTTCAGCACTGCCAAGGTGCTGAAATCAGTGTCTTAGATCAGATACACAACTTCTACATGCTAATTAGATGAGAGGAGGGTGAGCTGACTGCCTGAGTGAGAGACACAGCAAAAAGAGGTTAAAGCATAGGGCAAAGAAAGTGTTTGTTCAGCAGCCTCATGGTGTGGTGGTCAGCCAGGCTTCCCAGGCTCTTATACATGGACACATCCCACCAGAACAACAAGGGAACGGCCAAAAAAAATGCCAGCTCTATGTAGTGACATAGAATCATGGGAGCATAGACTCTCAGAATCATTAAGGTTGGAAAAGACCTCTAAGATGAGAGGCTTGGAACATAATCTCTATGAGAAGAGGCTGAGGAAGCTGGGGATGTGCAGCCTGCAGAAGAGGAGGCTCAGGGCAGAGCTCATTGCTGTCTACAACTACCTGAAGGGAGGTTGTAGCCAGGTGGGGCTGGGCTCACCTGCCAGGCAAGCAGCAACAGAAGAAGGGGACACAGTCTCAATCTGTGCCAGGGGAAGTCTAGGCTGGATGTTAGGAGGAAGTTGTTGTCAGAGTGAGTGATTGGCATTGGAATGGGCTGCCCAGGGAGGTGGTGGAGTTGCCATCCCTGGAGGTGCTGAATTAAAGCCTGGCTGGGGCACTTAGTGCCATGGTCTGGTTGATTGTCAAAGGCTGGGTGCTAGGTTGGACTGGATGATCTTGGAAGTCTCTTCCAACCTGGTCGATTCTATGATTCTAAGATCATCAAGTCCAGCTGTCAGCCCAACACTGGCATGACCACTAAACCATGTCCTGAAGTGCCATCCTCAAATCTGAACATGCCAGAGACACCCTGGGCACAGACAGGAAGAAGGAGATGGAGAAAAGCATTCCTAGGAGACTAGGGGTTGTAGGAAGAATCTTGACTGAGAAACACACAACTGTGAAGGGCTGCTGGAAGAGCAGAGAGCAAGCACTGAGAAAGGCCACATCACACAGGGCAGCCTGGGAGCCCAGCAGAGAAACCAGAGAATTCAAACAAGCAGTGAGGCTTCAAAAGCCTTGGCACAATTCAGTGCCTGCAGCAAAAGCAGTGCTGCTTTGGGTGCTAAAAGCAAGGGAGCAGCAGTGCCAAGCTCTGCATCTGGAAGAGCCACACTGCCAGGGGCCTTGCTGCCACAGACTGCCTGTCCATAACACCTCTGGTGCTGCCACAGGCTGCCTGTCCATAACACCTCTGGTGCTGCCACAGGCTGCCTGTCCATAACACCTCTGGTGTGTGCTGCTTGTAGGTGTTCCTGAGGCGTCAAAACGGAAAGGAGGACTTCTACAGGAACTGGAAGACTTACGTGGCTGGGTTTGGAGACCCTAAGGATGAATTCTGGATAGGTAGGTGCCAAGGGTTTGTCTTCTTTCTAAGGACAGCACAGACACAGCCTAAAAGACCAGAAGCCACTTTGGAGCCTTCATTTAGGTGGTAAAGCCATTTATGGAAGGGAATGTGTCAAGATACTAGAAGGTGTCCAGAGAAGGGCAGCAAGGTTGGTGAGGGGCCTGGAACACAAACCCTGTGAGGAGAGGCTGAGGGAGCTGGGGGTGTGCAGCCTGCAGCAGAGGAGGCTCAGGGCAGAGCTCATTGCTGTCTACAACTACCTGAAGAGAGGTTGTAGCCAGGTGGGGTTTGGTCTCTTCTGCCATGCAACCAGCAACAGAACAAGACAAGCAACAAGGCTCAAGTGCTGGGGGAGGTCTAGGCTGGATGTTGTTAGGAAGTTGTTGTCAGAGAGAGTGATTGGCATTGGAATGGGCTGCCCAGGGGGGTGGTGGAGGCACTGTCCCTGGAGGTGTTCAAACAAAGCCTGGATGAGGCACTTAGTGCCATGGTCTGGTTGACTGGCTAGGGCTGGGTGCTAGGTTGGACTGGCTGAGCTTGGAGTTCTCTTCCAACCTGGTTGATTCTATGACTTATAGGCCAGTGGGAGAAGGCTGAGGACAGCATGAAGACTGAAACTGACAGGACTGAGCCAGTCCCTCCAGTTGCAGTTCACAGATGTCATGCTTCTTAGGTCACCAAATGTGCCCA
Source organism: Pogoniulus pusillus (assembly GCF_015220805.1). Classification (NCBI taxonomy): domain Eukaryota; kingdom Metazoa; phylum Chordata; class Aves; order Piciformes; family Lybiidae; genus Pogoniulus; species Pogoniulus pusillus. Next base: position 3,797,604 of record NC_087298.1, on the reverse strand, counting down.
ACCAGTGTTTGCTGGTGCACTATGAAGTGGAAGCTAACCTGAGAAGCAGCAAACCTTCTTCTGCCACTACTCCTAGGATACCCTCAGCAAAAGCAGGGGGCTCAAGCAAAGGGAGGAGAAGGAAAAAAACAAAGTTTTGAAGACTGCTACATTTTGTTTGTAAATGAAAGACAATGAGGAAAAGAAGGAGACCTTAGAGCAGCCTTCCAGTACCTGAAAGGGGCCTACAGGAGAGCTGGTGAAAGACTTTTTACACAGGCTTGTAGTGGTAGATCAAGGGGAACTGGAGGGAAGGCTGAAGAGGGAAGATTTGGACTGGAGATTAGGAAGAAATTCTTTACAGTGAGGGTGGTGAGACACTGGCACAGGTTGCCCAGGGAGGTTGTGAATGTCCTCTCCCTGAAAGTGTTCATGGCCAGGTTGCATGAGGCCATGAGCAACCTGCTCTAGTGGGAGGTGTCGCTGCCTATGGCAAGGGGGTTGGAACTTGATGATTGTCAAGGTTCCTTCCAACCCAAACCGCTCTCTGAGTCTGCAAATCACACAGCACAACCTTCAGTGCTTTGCCCAAAGTTGCTTTTTCCCAACAATTCCTATCGTGATTTGAAGGGCAGAGGGCCCTCAGTCAGCTTGGTTTTGTCTGTTTGGTGCTGCCGTTACCCAAGGGCTGTAGTAGCTCACTCTGCTCCTCAGCGTTTATGCCGTGGTGTATCTGGACAGGTCGGCACCGCTCCCTTTGTGGGATAACATGAGATGGGAGAGGAATAAACCTGGAGAGGCAAATGAATTGTTCATTTATGTACACAGGTCTGGAGAACCTGCACAAAATCACTTCTCAGGGCCAGTACGAGCTGCGTGTGGATCTGAGGGACAAAGGCGAGACAGCTTATGCCGTCTACGACAGGTTCAGCGTTGGGGACGCCAAGAGCCGCTACCGCCTGCGAGTGGATGGCTACAGCGGCACAGCAGGTGAGATGAACTACCCTGGGTTTCTTCTGAGTTGATGTTTGCTCCCAGCTGGCTCGAGGTAGCTGTGGTAATGTTGTAGATCAGCATCACAGCAGGTACCTCCTTTGTGTCAGGAGTCAGAAAATATGAACACAGCGATGGATTTTATGCTTCTCTTGGAAATGCTGCAGCCGTTTTGGTGCCACGTTTTATGGCATGTTTATGAGAGGCTATAAACAAGTCCATTAAACAGCCATGGAGCTCATTTGGCCAGTGCTTGACTGTCATTTCTGCAGCTAATGGGAGCTTGTCACAGCCTCATCTCTTGTTGGTGGAATAGTCCTGCTCTAACATGATTTATAATTCTGCTGAGCAAATAATCTGCCTTTTGTAATCACACTGGGTCAAGCCCCACAGCCCTGACTGACTTCTCTTCAGGGCTTCAGAGGATTAAGAGATAAATAAACTCTGTCCAGTTCTGGGCTACTCAATTCAAGAGAGAGACTGAGCTACTGGAATGTGTCCAGAGAAGGGCAACAAAGCTGGTGAGGGGCCTGAAGCACAGCCCTGCAAGGAGAGGCTGAGGGAGCTGGGGGTGTGCAGCCTGCAGAAGAGGAGGCTCAGGGCAGAACTCATTGCTGCCTGCAGCTGCCTGCAGGGAGGCTGTAGCCAGGTGGGGTTGGGCTCTTCTGCCAGGTAAGCAGCAACAGAAGAAGGGGACACAGCCTGAAGCTGTGCCAGGGCAGGTTGAGGCTGGATGTTAGGGGGAAGTTGTTGGCAGAGAGAGTGGTTGGCATTGGAATGGGCTGCCCAGGGAGGTGGTGGAGTCTCTGTCCCTGGAGGTGCTGAATTAAAGCCTGTCTGAGGCACTTAATGCTATGGTCTGGTTGATTGGACAGGGTCGGGTGCTAGGTTGGGCTGGCTGAGCTCAGAGGTCTCTTCCAGCCTGGTTGATTCTATGATTCTGTGAAATCCAGCTCCACAAGATGGCTTAAAAGAAGATCATTTCATGCTGGTAGGTGCATAAACCAGACCACAAGCACGTGCATGTAGGACCTCTGCCTGTGACCATCACATGAGCTTTGTGCACAGTCTGTAGGGACGCAGACAAAGGATATGCAGCAGTAGCAGACTGAAACAGAGTCACACACAGAGAATCATTATGCTAGGAGAAGACCTTTAAGATCATCAGGTCCAGCCATTGCTCTCTCTAGCAAGGCCACTACTACACCATATCCTCGAGCACCATATCTGTTTGCCTCTGAAGGCAGACACGCTGGTGCAGAGCTGCTACAGCTAGTAGGATTCAATCCTGCTACTTCCTCTTACTAAGCATCTAGGTCCAAGATTAATGGATGGAGCAAGGCAGACACTAAGACAGGAATGTGAGCTCTGCTCCAGGCATGCAGTGAGGGCTGCTCCTGTTCACCCATCTGTCAATGGGCACCCAGACCCCGGTAGCTACAGGTGGGAGGTAGGTGGATGTCCTGCTGTCTGTCCTAGCAGCATGGACCAGTGTAGTGTGGAGACTCCTTTGGTCTTGACTGAGTCCTTGAGAAAGCCTCTTTTGGCCTGGTTTGTCTATGCTGCCTTCCGTACAAGGCCAACATCCATCTACGACTTGAGCAACAAGTGCAGGAATTGAGCTGCATAAAACCCACTTTATAAGCTGGGGATTAGAGACCACCTCAAAAAGTACTCTGAGCTGCCTCCAACCACAAAATCATGTACCTCTTTCTGCCTCGAAACAAGTCACTTTAAAACTGAGCCACACCCTGGCTTTACAGGCCAAACATGTCCCATTTTCTGCTGTGTGATCCAAGCCACTGACCTTGCTCTTCCTTTTGTCTCCCCCATCCAGGTGACTCCATGACATACCATAATGGGAGGGCCTTCTCCACGTTTGACAAGGACAATGACTCTGCCATCACCAACTGTGCTCTCTCATACAAGGGTGCATTCTGGTACAAGAACTGCCACCGAGTCAATCTGATGGGCAGATATGGTGACAACAGCCACAGTCAGGTGAGTGTGGTGTGTGGAGCCTCCTGTGATCAGAGGCTCACAGGATGTCAGGGGTTGGAAGGGACACAAAGAGGTCATCGAGTCCAACCCCCCTGCCAGAGCAGGACCACACAATCTAGCTCAGGCCACACAGGAACACATCCAGACAGGCCTTGAAAGGCTCCAGAGAAGGAGACTCCACAACCTCTCTGGGCAGCCTGTGCCAGGGCTCTGGGACCCTTCCAGGCAAGAAGTTCCCCCTTGTGTTGAGCTGGAACCTCCTGTGCTGCAGCTTCCATCCACTGCTGCTTGTCCTATCAGATGGAACAGTGAGCAGAGCCTGTCCCCCCACTCCTACCCCCCAGTCCTCAGATATTTATAGACACTGATTCAATCCCCTCTCAGTCTTCTCTTCTCCAGACTAAGCAGCCCCAGGGCCCTCAGCCTCTCCCCCCCAGGCAGTGCTCCAGTCCCCTAAGCATGGAGGTGACTGAAAGCCTTTCACAACCAAACACCCCAAAGCCTTTACCTGTGCCTTCTCCAGCCCTTGCCGAGAGGGAAGAGAGGCACCAGTGCAGCTCACACTTCATCTCTGTCTCGGCAGGGTGTGAACTGGTTCCACTGGAAGGGCCACGAGTACTCCATCCAGTTTGCAGAGATGAAGCTGAGACCCTCCAGCTTCCGCAACCTGGAAGGAAGGCGGAAGCGAGCGTAAGGCCCCGGAGGTGGCGAAGGGACCACGGGCAGGGTGATGGGGGGAGGGATAGAGAGTGGGGGTGTGGGGAGATCCTCTGGCATGCCTGGGGTGGTGGGATGTGAGGAGCTGGTAGTCATACCAAAGCACCAGTGACCCTTGGCCCAGCAGAGGCTTCTGCAGCAATCCAAACAAGCAGCCTTAAGTGTCCCAGCGTTTTCAGCAGAGCAGCTGCAGCTGCCCAGCAGGAGCATCCTCCACACCAAAGACAACCATCTCAAGGGTTCTATGTGCTGTCATTCCTTTTTGTTCTCTCAGAAAGCCCCTGGGAATAAAGTTCTTCCACAGGCTGACTGGCTCTTGGGTGGCCCAGGGGAGGGGAGGGAGAAGAGCTTTTGTACATTGGTAGTTTGTTTTAGAACCAGCCATATTTTACACACAGGGATGTGTGGGATTAATTATCATTATTATTATTAGGTATAATTGAAATTCATTGGTCGTTGGAAAGCCTTTTATATATATATATATCAAGTACCAGAGAGAAGGAGGGGAGGGGAAAGGGAAAGCAGTGTGGTTTAAACTTAAGCATAAGATTAATATTATTAATATAATGAGAAAGTAATAATAATAATGATAATAATAAGCTAAGTTTGTGTCCTTTGTAAGAGAACCATGCTTTTGGAAACACAGCAGGACAGTGTCTGATTGTAAATGTTTGTTTTTATATATATAAATAAAAGCACAAATACTTTTAAATACATTTTTTACCTTTTTTTTCCCCTTACCTTCCCCTCATACATGTGGGAGTTTGGCCATGTCCAGAGACTGTTTCCTTAGGGAAGCAAAAGAAAGGCTGAGAATGGTTGAGCTTGCTGAGCCTATCCCAAAAGCTTTCTTTTTGGCAGGGATTGGTTGTAAGTATTCTGCTGGCTTTGTTGCAGTGAAATGCTCAGAAAGGTTTGGGTCCTTTCAGAACGTATTTCTTTATGGCTTTTATTTTTCCTTCCTGCCCAAAAGCTTCTTTCATGTTTTTCTCAGTGTTGCTGACCAATGCTTGCTCCATCTAGGTGGGAATAACTAACAAAAGCAGCTCAGAGTTGTTGCTAGCTACCATTTGAACACGTATGTAAATAAAGGGCTCTCTTTTTGACGTGACTGAAACCTGTGTGTAGCTCCTCTGTGTCACACTCTTCAGCTGAAGACAATAAAAGATTGGTTCTTTTAACCCAGCCTCTCTGCCCTCCTTCGAGGTTGCACTTTCCAAACAGAGCAAACATTTCTGCCTCTTTCTTGCCAGTCACTGGAAGGTGGATTCATAGATTGATGGAATGGTTTGGGTTGGAAGGGAGAATTAAAGATTATCCAGTTGCAACCCCTTGCTGTGGGCAGGGACACTGCCACTAGCCCAGGCTGCTCAAGGCCTCATCCATCCTGGCCCTGAACACCTCCAGGAAGGAGGCACTCATGACCTCCCTGTTCCAGTGTCTCACTGCCCTCACTGGAAAGAATTTCTTCCTCATGTCTATTCTAAATCTACCAGTCAGAGCAGATGTGATCAGTTAAGGTCTTAAGGCTTGCTGTGGAGTGCTGGCTGTTGGGTAAGGTCAGACACTGTTGATTTGCCACAGGATGTCCACAGTGGTTGAGGCTTTTTTTGGTGGGATTGTGAGCTCTAGGTGAGCACTTTCACTTAAGGATCTCAAAGGTCTCTTCCAACTTCAACAGTGCTATGGTTGTGTGCTCACCAAAGAGCTTTCAAATTGGGAGGGAGGAAAGAAATCATAGGATCATAGGATCACAGGATGTTAGGGGTTGTAAGGGACCCAAGGAGATCATCGAGTCCAAACTCCTGCCAGAGCAGGGCAATCCTAACACAGATCATGATGAGGGAGAGAATCACTTCTCTCCACTCTGTGCTCCCCTCTTCCTAACGTAAGTGTTTATTTTTCTCTTACCATTGTTGTTTTCTTTAATTGCAGCCCTTTCACACCTGCACTGCTGAGCTTTAGCTGAGCATCAGAACAAACAGCAACAGAACAAGGGGGCAGAGGCTCAAGCTGTGCCACAGGAGGTACAAGCTGGAGGTTAGGAGGAAGTTCTTCCTAGTGATTGGCATTGGAATGGGCTGCCCAGGGAGGTGGTGGAGTCTCTGTGCCTGGAGGTGTTCAAGCCAAGCCTGTCTGGGGCACTTAGTGCCATGGTCTGGTTGATTGGGCAGGGCTGGGTGCTAGGTTGAGCTGGCTGAGCTTGGAGCTCTCTTCCAACTTGGTTGATTCTGTGATCAGCCCTTGGGCATGGTTATATCCCAGAGCAAACTTGTTCATGGTCTTGATGAAACTTTGGCATCTCCTCAGATGAGAGATCCTGGTGGGGACCCTGCAGGCTGGAGTGTGCACTGGGACCAGCATTACTGTGAGAGAGCCCTGGGACAGCAGGAATTGCTGCATGGAGACACAGAAGGTGCTGCAGACAGGGGCAGCAAAGCCTGTGGGCACTGCTTTCTTTGCAGTCAGTCTCAGGACTTGCACTTGAGCAGTGTCTGATTTCTGCAGGTATTTTATTGCATCACTCAAGAACTAACTCATGTTGTCAGCTCTTCATTTCTGGGCACCCTCCAGGACCACAGAGAGCACGTGGGGGATGGTGCAGAGGATTTATCAGTGAGGAAGGGGCAGTGCCTGGCTGGGGGAGTGGGAGAGGATCCTAACAGAATTAGTAGAACGTTGGAGGGCTCCATGCAGTTTCTTCTCCAGCACTTCCGAGCAACCCTGCTCAGGCTGCTGATCCATTTTAAGCCTGTCTACCAGCAGATGGCAGGTGGAGCCCATCTGGCCTGCTCTGTTGGGCAGTGCTTGGAAGTCCTGCAGGTACCCAGCAGCCGTCTAGACACTGGTCTTCTTCACTGTTGCTGGTGACATCCAGCACCCTGAGCATCCTCACCGTGGCAGTGTCACAGCAGCTGTGGTCTTTGTTGGGAGCTACATGTGGTAAAACCTCGTCCCGAGGCCACACAGCAGGAACTTTGCAAGGACATCCCTGGGGAGAAAGTGTAGTTTTGGCTTACAGGAGCAAGAGTTAGGACAGAGCAAGAGCAAGTGTGGAGGAGAAACTTCTTTCCTGAACAGTACTGCATGTACTCTGAATCTCTTCCCCCTCTTCTCCCTGAGCTGTTGTTGGGTTTGCACAGGGAGCACAAGCCTCCTCTGACCTGCAAGAGCACTGGCAAGGGGCTGAGCTGTGGCACCAGATGAAATTAATTCTCTGTACTGGGCAGCCCTTCGTTGGTGTTTGGCAGAGCAGATGATTGGCAGTGTAAAGCAGAGCAAACCCAGCAATGAAGAAACAAGCTCCGCTCTCAAGATGCCTTGCAAGTTACTGGGAAATGGCACTGAATTGGTGGAACTGGGGCATTGAAAGCTCCTGTAGTCTGTTTGCAGACATCCAGAGGAAGAATTGACATCTATGAAATAATGTCCTTATTTCTAGCAGCATCACAAAGCTGACTTCAGCTGGCTGTGATGGCATTTAGCTTGGCAGATCCGAAGAGAGGGGCTCAGATTTGTACCTGGCTCCAGAGCTGCTGCAAACACTGCACAGAAGAGAGAGGAGATTTCCTGTAATTACTCACTGACAGATGCCTGCTTGGTGTTTTTCATGATTGCTACTGTGAGAGAGGAACTGGCAGATCCTTGAAGGAGCACAGGCCAGAACACCCTTCAGAGCTGACACAAGCTTGATTCGGTATCAAGCAGCTCCACCATGGGCTGTTGTAAGGGAAATTTGCTCTCTGCTTGTTCTTTTCCCTCCTTTCCTGGTTGTGACTGGTGAGAACAGCTTAAATCACCCTCAGCTTGAAAAGCTATTTCTAAACCTGCCAAGGGTGCACCAAATTGCTGTCTGCTTGGTTTGTCAGCCTAAAGAACCATAAACCACCGCAGCGCTCCTCTTAATGCTTTCTGTGACAAAGCAGTTTAGCAGCCTCAATGGACCAGGAGAGGCTTCAAAAATATTTCAGCAGCAAGACCCAAGGTCTCAGAAGCACTGAAGGAGGTATTTGGGGATGTAAATGGGATTTATAGAGTCAGGACAGAAAGGTGGCCTGGTGTGAGCTAGACTAGAGCTAATTCTGCCCTTGCTAATCATTTGGTCTCAATCTTCTCTGCTTGAATCCAAAACTGCAGCCTGGAAAAACCTTCTTACAGCTGCCACATTCCCCCTGAGCCATGTTGAAGTCTGCAGAAGTACTTTTACTCCTTTTTCCCTCCCCCCCTCATCTTTCTTCTTTCTTCTCTGCTTTGGTCTCTGTGATCCTCCTGGAAGGAGGTTGTAGTGAGGTGGGAGCCACTTTCTTCTCGCAGAGAACAAGACAGAAAGAGAGGAAATGGCCTCAAGTTGCACCAGGGGATGTTTAGGATGGACATCAAGAAAAACATCTTCCCTGCAAGAGTGGTCAGGCATTGGAACAGGCTGCCCAGGGAGGAGGTGGAGTCCCCATCCCTGGAGCTGTTCAAAAATCTATAGACATGGCTCTTTGGGATATGGTCTAATGGTCTTGGTGGTGTAAGGTTGTTGGCTGATCTTAGCTTTCCCAACCTGAATGATTCTGTGATCTTAAAGGCCTTTTGCAACCAAGATGATTCTATGATTCCTCCTTCTTCTCCTTTGTTCTTTCTTCCTCCTTCTTTGTGCTTGTCTATCAGAACTTGATCAGCAGAGGAAAGCTGAATAGAGCATGTCCAGAGCAGGGCCAGGAGGATGCTCAGAGGCTCCAGCAGCTCTGCTGTGAGCACAGACTGAAAGAGTTGGGGCTGTGCAGGCTGGAGCAGAGGAGGCTCCCAGGTCACCTTCTTGTGGCCTGCCAGGATCTGAAGTGGGCTACAAAAAAGCTGGGGAGGGACTTTTGAGGGTGTGAGGGAGTGCAAGAGTGGGGGAAATGGAGCAAAGCTGGAGGTGGGGAGGAAGTTGTTGAGCAGGAGAGTGGTGAGAGGCTGGAATGGGTTGCCCAGGGAGGGGGTTGAGGCCCCATGGCTGGAGGTGTTTGAGGCCAGGCTGGCTGAGGCTGTGGTCAGGCTGCTCTAGGGTAGGGTGTCCCTGGGCATGGCAGGGGGGTTGGAACTGGCTGCTCCTTGTGGTCCCTTCCAACCCTGACTGATTCTGTGATTCTATGATTCTCAATGTTCAGGTGACATTAATTAGCAGCAGCTTGATCCCTCACCCAGAAAATGGTGAAGTGCTGGCATCAGCCATGTGGGTATGTGATGGTTTGGGTGTTCCCTGCCCCCCCACACTTTAGAAATCACCCAGACCACACTCAGCAGCTCTGGAAATTGAATGAAGCTTATATTTACAGGTAGCACAAGATAGAAGCAGATATTTGCAGCATATACAGTTATAGACAGAAATACACAAGGTAAAAGGTGATACAGAAACACAGCAGCCCTCCCAGAAACCTGAGTCCCCAGGAGGGGCTCCCAACCACCCTTCCACCTTCTCTCATCCCTCTCTCCCTTACCCCAGACGTTCTCTTGTGCCCAAGGAAGAATGGAGGGTGGGCCAGGGGGGTTAGGAAGCAAGGGGATTAATCAGAGAGGCAGAAAGTGAGGTTAGAGAGATGCAGCCCAGAGCCCAGACAGAAAGCAACTCCCTTATCTATGTTTGGATTCTTGCTCTTATACCTCTCAGCAAGCCTATGAGTGAAGTAGGCATCACTGTTGTTTCTCTTTCACAGCCTGTGATCTAATTCTTCTCACCAAAACCTGCTAGCTAGCTTCAAACTAGCACAGGGCACCTCACCACTTCACACCTCTGCCTTCCAGGCATGTGCAGAAGATGACATAAACCCTTGGAATGAGCTGGGACTGCTGAGATGGTTCTCAGCTCTTTGCTGTGTATTCTCTGACGTTCCTCAGGAGCTACAGGCAGCCTGGAAGCAATGGACTGACCTGAGATGCCCTCACAGGAGCTTGGCAGAAGGATCAGGCAAACCAAGAAAATACTTTTGATGGGAAATGGAAGAATAAAATAAAGTAAAATTAAAACCAAAACCAGCCACATAAAGCCAACAGAAGAAGACATGAACCCTTCAGCAGCTTCAGAGCTCCAGGAGGGGGTATTCTCTGCTCAGAACTTCTATCTCCTCTGAGAAAAGCCTGCCCAGAAGCCTTCTCCTGACCACTCTCTGCCCATATGCCTTTTTCTGGGGTATTCCTCCAGCAGCCTCACCAGGTAAAGAAATCTCAGCCTGTGGTGCCAGCCCAACATATGTGGGGCTGGATAAACACAGTCTGGTTTGTCAGCTGGAGGCTGCAAGCAAACACTTGCAAAAGCTGCACATATATGATTTTTGATCTTGGAAGGCTGAGAGCCTCCCTGCAGTAAAACTACAGCTTAATCAGCTCTTCAGTCTACAGAGTAGCCTGGCCAGTCTGGGGGGAGCAAGAACCTGCTTTAGGTGAGAGGGAAACACAGCTCTCAGAAAATCAGAGTGAGAAGTGTAAGATGCCAATGGCATCCTGGGCTGGCTCAGGAGCAGTGTGGGCAGCAGGACAAGGGAGGTTCTTCTGCCCCTGTGCTCAGCACTGCTCAGGGCACAGCTTGAGTGCTGTGTCCAGTTCTGGGCTCCTCAATTCAAGAGAGATGTTGAGGTGCTGGAAGGTGTTGAGAGAAGGGCAGCAAGGTTGGGGAGGGGCCTGGAGCAGAGCCCTGTGAGGAGAGGCTGAGGGAGCTGGGGGTGTGCAGCCTGCAGCAGAGGAGGCTCAGGGCAGAGCTCATTGCTGTCTGCAGCTGCCTGCAGGGAGGCTGTAGCCAGGTGGGGTTGGGCTCTGCTGCCAGGCAGCCAGTAACAGAACAAGGGGACACAGCTTCAAGCTGTGCCAGGGGAGGTCTAGGCTGGATGTTAGGAGGAAGTTGTTGTCAGAGAGAGTGATTGGCATTGGAATGGGCTGCCCGGGGAGGTGGTGGAGTGTCTGTGGCTGGAGGTGTTGAAGCCAATCCTGGCTGGGGCACTTAGTGCCATGGTCTGGTTGCTTGGCCAGGGCTGGCTGCTAGGTTGGACTGGCTGAGCTTGGAGCTCTCTTCCAACCTGGCTGATTCTATGAAGAGCAGCTCTGCTTTTTCAGGCTATCCTCAGCTGCTCACAAGCTGTTCCTGGCTCCAGCCCAAGAAGTTAGGAGTAGGAACACAACCCAGGTGGTTGTACAGCGTAGAGGTTTTCCCTTGATGAGCAACCTTGGTGAGGAATTTCCACTGGGTTGAGAATGAGTCTCCACCTGGGCTTCTATCAGTCATGCTCCTTGGCAGAATGAATCAGTCCTATTTCATTTTGCCTTGCAAAGGACAACCCAAGTGCAGGGCAGAGCAGGAGAAGACAACCACGTGTAAGCATTTCAGCACCTCTGTAATTGAAAGACAGCTTTTCTGGAGGGAGTAGGAGTTGGAGAAGAAAATAGGAAGTTGTTGCATTACAGATAAGCAGAGAGGTTGATGTTGTGCCCAAGTGTGCAACCTCTGTCTGACTTTCAGCCCTTCTGCTCCCACACAGAGACACATGCACGATTAAAGTCCTGCTACAGTTCTAGTCACTCTTAACAGTGTGGGAAACTCAGAGACTCACAGCATGGTAGGGCTTGGGAGGGACTTTCAGAGATCATCAAGTCCAATGCCTCTGCCAAAGCAGGACCACTGAGGGCAGGTCACAGAGGAATGAGTTGAGACAGGTCTTGAATCTCCCCAGAGGAGACTCCACCACCTCCCTGGGCAGCCTGTTCCAATGCCTGAGCACTCTTGCAGGAGAGAAACCTTTCCTGATATCCAACCTCACCCTCCTTTGGGGCAACCTGAGGCCACTTCTTCTCCTTGCATTGCATGTTACTTGGGAGGAGAGAACAACCTCCAGCTCACTCCAGCCTCCCTTCAGCAAGCTGCAGAGAGCAATGAGCTCTCCCCTCAGCCTCCTTTTCTGCAGGCTGAACAACCTCAGCTCTCTCAGCTGCTCCTCATAGGACTTCATATGGAGAAGAGGAGGCTCAGGGCAGAGCTCATTGCTGTCTACAACTACCTGAAAGGAGGTTGTACCTAGGTGGGGTTGGGCTCTGCTGCCAGGCACCCAGGGCCAGAACAAGGGGACACAGTCTCAAGCTGTGCCAGGGCAGGTTCAGGCTGGATGTTGTTAGGAAGTTGTTGGCAGAGAGAGTGATTGGCATTGGAATGGGCTGCCCAGGGAGGTGGTGGAGTCACTGTCCCTGGAGGTGCTTAAGAGGAGGCTGCATGAGGCACTTAGTGCCATGGCTTAGTTAATTAGAAGGGTTTGGTGCCATGGCTTTGTTAATTAGAAGGGTTTGGTGCCATGGCTTTGTTAATTAGAAGGGTTAGGTGCTAGGTTAGACTCGATGATCCTCGAGGTCTTTTCCAACCTGCTTAATTCTGTGATTCTTCTCCAGACCCACGCAGAGAAGAGCACCCAAAGCCCACAGCCTGCATGCAGAATGACCTCTAGTCACGGCGTGGCAGCGATGCAGAGGATTTGAGGTGTGCAAGGTAGCCGAGAGCTGCCGTTCCAGCCGCTTGGGTCGCCAGAGGGCTGAAGTCGAGCCGCGGGTGCCTGCCTGCCTGCCTGCCACGCACCGGCAAAGCCACTTCAAAGGCAGCATCTCTGCCTGCAGCCACCGCGCAGGGATGAAGGCGAAGGGCTCGATGATTTTACTCATTTACTTCTTCGTCAGGTACTTTCCTCAGAGGAAACCATTCAGCTTCCTGTGTTTTTACTGTAAATTCTACGTTGCAAAGAGTAAAGAGAGAAAGAGAGCAGGGCAGACAGATGGGCTGGGGGGAGGGAGGAGGAAACGCAGCGCGGAGGAGGTTTCAGAACAAATAATCCCTTTCACTGCCGCTTCTGTGCCTCTCTTGGCATAGGGCATCCTCCTGCTCCAGCGCCCTGCAGACAGGGTTAAACCCAAAAGCCAACCTGTAAGTCGGTCCAGGGCTTAAAACGAAACCACTTTCAGAACTGCAATGTTGTCCCGGGTTGGGGGAGGTGCCCCCCAGGGAGAAGTCGACTCAGCACAACACAAAACCCATCCTTTTTTGAAAGTCAGGGAAAGATGAAATTGTATTTTCTTATAGTATAACAATGTAAAGAGAAATAATAACTAGAGAAGGAAGGAAGGGAAAAAAAAACAACCATACAATAACCTTAAGGGAGATGGGGGAGGGGGAAAGCGGCGGCGAAGCAGCAGCAGCAGCAGTAGCCAAAACAGCAGCCGGGGAAGATAGGCGAAGCTGCAGCAGCAGAAGCCAGCGGGAGAAGGGGAGGAACAAACTGTGCTTCTAGACATTAAGTTCTTGATGCTCCAATGAAATGATATTAATTTATCTATTGCTGCCATTTATGTGACCTATCCCTGGAATGTTCATCTCTCCCCTAGGTCTGAGCTAGAGGATCAGCTCAAACGGCCACAAATGTCCATTTCCTCCCAGCCCTTCCCCTGCCTATTTACTTTTACTTTACTTAGTGCCTTGTCCTTCAGTTTCTGTCGCTGGCAAAGAGAGAGGAGAAATGATGTGGGAGGAAAAAAAAGGCTTCTGTGTGCCCAAGTGGAAGCAAAACCTCCTGCCTGCATCACTAGAGAGCACAGTTCAGACCTACTCTCAAAGATGGTTTCTGCTTTTTCATCAAACCGGTGGTGGAAGCCTCAGTTGTAGGAAGAATTGGGACTGGTTTTTATTAGCAAGCTGCTCTAGACTCCCATGCCCAAAGGATGCTGCTTGCAAAGAGGGCACCTGGCTGAAAGCAATTCCAAAGCTGTCCTTGGTAGGAAAAGGGAGATTTGGAAGTAGCCTCTGCAAAGGTGTTCAATTCAGACCCAAGGAATGTAACTGGCTGAGGTAAACAGGGCAAAACCCACAAACCCATCACACTCTGAGCATGTTCAGGTAGCCTGAACCATTTGGCTTTTCCCTAGGAAAGAAATGGTTAAAAATGAGCTTAGACCCCCAAGATAGCAATTTCTCTGTTTGAAGTACAAGCTGTGTGTGTCCTCTACCTTCCTGCAACCATCCTACCTGGCAATAAGAAGAGAGCCTGCTGCAGTGCTGGCACAGCAGCCAAGTTAATTGCTGATGCTTTATTAAGTCTGCTGATGATACAGAACTGGGAGGGGTGGCTGATGCCTTGTCAGGCTGTGCTGCCAGCCAGTGAGGTCTGGACAGGCTGAGAGCTGGGTGAAGGGAATCTCAGGAAGTTCAACAAGGACAAGTGTGGAGTCCTGCACCTCAGGAGGGATAACAGCAGGCCCCAGTATAAACTAGGAGTGCTCCTGCTGGAAAGCAGCCCCAAGGAGAAAGACCTTGGAGTCCCAGTGAACAGTAAGGCAGCCATGGCTCAGCAATGTGCCCTTGTGGCCAAGAGGGCAAATGATATCCTGGGGTGCATCAGGAAAAAGTGTGTCCAGCAGGTCTAGGGAGCTTCTCCTCCACCTCTGCTCTGCCCTGCTGTGAACATATCTGGAATCCTGTGTCCAGTTTTGGGGTTCCCAGTTCAAGAGAGACAGGGAACTACTGGTGGTGGTATGAGAATGGTTAAGGGAGTTGAAGGTCTCTCCTGTGGAGAAAGGCTGAGTGCCCTGGGGCTGTATGGCCTGGAGAAGAGAAGGCTGAGAGGAAATCTTCCCAGTGGCCATCAGTGTCTGAGGGGTGGGTGTCAAGATGAAGGTGCCAGGCTCTTCTTGGTGGTGCCCAGTGATAGGACAAGGAACAATGGATGCAAACTGCAACACAGGAGGTTCCACCTCAACGCCAGGAGAAACTTCTTCCCTGTGAGGGTGCCCTGAAGCAGGCTACCCAAAGAGGTTGTGGAGTCTCCTTCTCTGGAGACTTTCAAACCCTCCTGGATGCATTCCTGTGTGACCTGCCCTTGCTTTGGCAGGGAGGCTGGACTGGATGATCTCTAAATGTCCCTTCCACCCCCTATGATTCTATGCATTTTCACTTTTGAAGTTCATCAAGCCTGAAGCTGCAGGCAGCAGCTCTGTGCTTTGGCACTTGCCCCTCAGCCCAGAGGAGTCTCCTCTGAAGCCTTCTGTGTGAGTATATTCCAGCCATGTTTTTACTTGGACACACAGGTGCCTGAGGGGGATTTAAGGGGCAGGGTACCCTGATTTCTCCTTTGTGATGGCATCTGACCAGCCTGATCTTTGCTTGACAAGAACTTGCAGCTCCAGTCACTGCTCTGAACTCTTCTCAGGGCAATGGGTGAAGGTCTCTCAGCTACCAAAACGTCAGTGGCCCTGAGCAAAACCTAAATTCTAAGCTCTGCTTCACCCCAAACCATCTTATCCCAAACCCTTATGCTTTTACCTGGCTATTGAGCTGAAAGCCAGCTCTTTGTTGAGCTGCTGCTTCCACCCCATGGCAGGAGAGCCTTTGTCTGCTGCCAGGGAAATGAGATTGCCCTGCCTGAGTCTGCATGTGTGCAAGTGGCCCTTAGCTGGGCTACCTTGCAGCTGCCATCAAGCCATGGGATGAATCCAGACAGGAAACTCCCCTGGTAAAATCCCATCTGCTGGAGGATGTGATACGTCACTTTAGGTGACACATCCCTGGTCACTTCTGCACCATCCCATGCTGCAGTGCTGCAGGGTGCAGTCCCTTTAGCTTGTTTGCTTTCCTGTTTGCCTTGCACAGGCTAGTGTGGGCTGCTGTGGGTTGGCAGGGGCCCTGAGGCTATGTCTATGCCAGGGCAAAGGCTTTCCCCAGCAGCTTTTGGAGCTGGGTTAACATCCTGCACCCTGCCAACCTTCCTCCTTCCAGCACCTTCAGTGATGCCTCAAGTGCAGGGAAGCACTGCTGTGAGCTGCCAAATGATTCCAGCCTTCGGCAAGCCAGCTGCAGTTCAACAGGTGATACAAATGGATGGATGGATGGATGGATGGATGGATGGATGGATGAATGGATGGGGCAGCAGTGCCCAGGTGGCCAAGAGAGCCAATGACATCTGGAGCTGGCTCAGGAGCAGTGTGGGCAGCAGGACAAGGGAGGTTATTCTGCCTCTGTACTCAGCACTGCTCAGGCCACCCCTGGAGTGCTGTGTCCAGTTCTGGGCTTCTCAATTCAAGAGAGACGCTGAGGTGCAGGGAGGTGTCCAGAGAAGGGCAGCAAAGCTGGGGAGGGGCCTGGGCAGAGCCCTGTGAGAAGAGGCTGAGGAAGCTGGGGTTGTGCAGCCTGCAAAAGAAGAGGCTCAGGGCAGAGCTCATTGCTGTCTACAGCTACCTGAAGGGAGATTGTAGCCAGGTGGGGTTGGGCTCTGCTGCCAGGCAAGCAGCAACAGAAGAAGGGGACACAGCCTCAAGTTCTGCCAGGGGAGGTCTAGGCTGGATGTTAGGAGGAAGTTGTTGTCAGAGAGAGTGATTGGCATTGGAATGGGCTGCCCAGGGAGGTGGTGGAGTCTGTGTGGCTGGAGGTGTTGAAGCCAAGCCTGGATGAGGCACTTAGTGCCATGGTCTGGTTGATTGGGCTGGGCTGGGTGCTAGGTTGGGCTGAGCTTGGAGGTCTCTTCCAACCTGGCTGATTCTATGACTCTATGCATGGATGGATGGATGGATGCATGCATGGATGGATGGATGGATGCATATACCCCTAGACCTGGAGAGCTGACCAGGGCTGTGTGTGTCTCTCAGAGGTGTCTATCTGCACTTGGGGCAGAGCGCACCGTGAGCAGTGTGTGCACACACCCCAGCACACACCGACACGTGTATGTGTGGAGTGTTTGTACAGATTGGTACATCTATATACAGCTAAGCAGTGCAAGACTGCCAGCATCACTGCTCCAGAGACCCCCAGAGTGCTGCCAGCTCAGCATAAATGCCACTATTTCTTGCAGCTCAGCAAGGGAGCAGAAACCACTGAGGTTTCAGGTGGCAGCAGATTCTGGGATGTCAGCATGGACCCTGGTTAGCTGAGTCCCACCAGGCCTGTGCCACATGCAAGCAAAAGTCACCAACACTCCAGGACCTTTGGGTCACCTTCCATAGGATAAAAGCACAACTGAATCTTTCTTGTTTGGTGTGTTTATGAGTAGGAGTTCTCTGATTTCTCTAGCAACCCTGTCCCTCACTGCTGTGTGTGCTTCAAAGCACATTACAGAGTTGAATGGAAGAACCAAAAAGGTGCCTCTGTCCTCACCCAAAGCAGGTGAGGAGCATAATCACAGTAAAGGAACTGCCATTGTCTCCTTCTACCTTTATTTACTGCTCCTAGCTGGAAAGTTTTGCTTCTCCCAGGGAGGGATTTTAACCACCTGTGCCCTTGAGCATCTCTCCTTGCTACGGTTTGACAACTCACATCAAGCTTCCCATCTGAGCAAAGCACTGATCTGGGAGGCTTTGCAACACACTGGGTTCTGGAGGCAGGTCTGGCTTACTTTAGGTTGGCTGAACACTGAACAAACACCAGCTGATGCTGTTACCTGTGGGGATACCCAGGGGACTTGCAGTACACAAGACACACGACACCTCCGAGGCAAGAGACAAACTCTCTGGCTGAATGGGAGGCAATGTAAGTGAAGATATCTCCTTGGCTCTACCACAAAGACAACAAACACAAAGGCAGCTGCAATCAATGTCTGGAACACAGCAAGAAAGCAAATGATGAGCATGCTCAGCTGCCTGAAGAGTTAGCACCCTGCTGGGAAGAGGATAACTTGTGTGCAGGCTTTGTGAGACCATGGATCTGGAGAAGGAGCAGAAAAGATGCAGATGCTTGGCAAGAGGTCTTTATTTCAACTGCAAAAAAACCCCTCCAACACATGATGAGAGCTTCAGGTGTGTGTAGCAACAAAAGCCTCTGAGCTTTGCATGTGTTACTGGCCAAAGAAATAGCAGCTGCTTTGTTTGGCTGCAAACCCAGAACCTGTTGTGAGGGCTTTGCTCCTTCCCAGGTTTGCAAAGTGCTGAAGGTGCAGCAGATTTTCAGGGGCTGTCCTGCACTTTGCAGTTGTGGAACTGAGAGCACCTTGCTAAGTGGCCATCTGGAGAGTCTCAAACTGACTGGGGACCTTAGCATGTGTTAGTTCAGCCCTGGGATAAGTTATGCATGTGGATACAGATTAGGAAGCAGAATGAGAGTTGGACTTGATGAGCTACTGTTGGGACTCAATGACTGTGGAGGTCTTTTGCAACATCTCTGATTCTATCCTTCTATAGACTGACTGTGTGATAATGGTGTGTGCTCTTCCTGCTAGGAGACTGTCATGGAAGGCCTGTAGGCCCCAAAAGAGGCTTATTTACACCTGGACATGTTTTTCTGCCAGGCCCCCTGGTTGTAAACAGGTTGTGTAAGCCCCCACACACCCAGCTCGTGTCTCCCTGGGGTAAGCCCATGTGGTCCCCATATTTGGGAAAGTAAAGGCAAGCAACTTCTGTCCATTATGGTAAGGTTTGGCTAACTGCCAACCTGATTGGTCATTCTAGTGGCCAAAGGGACCATTAATCTCGGCCCACAGTCAATAAACAGGGGTGCACAGGTAAACAATGTGTTCAGCCCTCACTTGCTAGCTCAACCGTTCAGATGCTACCCTGCATAGCTCAGCCGCTCTGACCCTCATGCTCTGACCCATTCGCAGCTCACCTGCCTGAGTATCATAGTATAGTATCACAGTATCATCAGGGTTGGAAGAGACCTCACAGATCATCAAGTCCAACCCTTTAGCACAGAGCTCAAGGCCAGACCATGGCACCAAGTGCCACGTCCAGTCCTGCCTTGAACAGCTCCAGGGACGGCAACTCCACCACCTCCCCGGGCAGCCCATTCCAGTGTCCAATGACTCTCTCAGGGAAGAACTTTCTCCTCACCTCAAGCCTGCAGAGCTCATTTAAGCCTGCACATATATATTTATGAGGAGCCTATAGCCTCCTAAGCCAGCTGTGCACATCTGCATGCCACTGTGTTATCAGGACCAGATCCTGTATCGCTTTTACCTACAGAGCTCAGACTCCCAGCAGCCATGCCCACGTTGCATGCCCACTGCCCATCATTGCCTGGTGAGCATGCCACTGGCACTGAGATAACCAGGAAGCAGATTCTGGATTGTCTGCACACACACACATGGCCTGCTAGCTGTGAACAACCGTGCCAGAGGCAGCACGACATTCTTCTCCTATACCTGAGGTCCTGCCAGCTGAGAATTCCTGGACAGAAGCATCCAGAAGGAAGCCAGCAGCACCAAAGGCAGAGATCGCATTCTTCACCAAGGAGAATAAGGTCAGAAACCTATTTCCCCAGAAGCTGGGAAGATTCATCCTTTCCCCTCAAGCTGGGAGGATTCCAGCCTCAGAGTCCACAGGCAGAGACCCCTGAAGACTGGACATTAGGCACAGGCTGTGATGCAGCCCTGGAGGGTGATTAATAATTGATAAGAATAGTGAGTAAAAGCTTTAATACCTCTGTAAATATCTGTTGCCTCAGCCATAGAGCAGAAAGAGTTCCAGCCCAACTGTTGGGCAAATAGCATAGAGACCCCAAGCAGCATTAAGCTGCAGGGAAAACTCCTCTCTCTGTTTATAGTTTGAATGTTTGCTAGTTAATTAACAAATCCCTGTACATCTTTTATCCTAAATTGCTTTCATAACAGTGTACTGAACTTTACTATTAATATACAGGAGTTGGGGGTGGCAGAGTTCAGAATATGGAGATTAATAAATCTATATCTTTACATAAAATTATCTCACCCCAATTAATTTCTCCCCTCTGCCAAATGGGAGTAGGTACTGAGAATCCCCCTCTGTGACAGAAAGCATTTCTGTTCCAGACAAGTGGGTGTATAATGGTGGTTTTTAAGCCTTTTTATTGATGATGTGCACATGTGATTGCCTGGGTTTATGCACTTCTAACATGTGTGCCTGTCTTTCACAGGAAGATGTTATCTACCTCCTGTAAACAGCCTGGCAAGGAATGTCCCATCAGCAGAAATGTAGTGTGTGTGAGTCTCCAGAAGTAACAGCAGTGTCTAAAAGCAGGAGTATTGCAGGGAGCTGCAGTGCAAACATTTCACAGAAGGCTTCAGTTGTTATTGTTATTTGCAGGGCAGCACTTCCTAGAAGCTCCTGTGGAGAAGACACAGCTTTTTAGGAGGGCCATTGAGCAAGCAGCTAGCAGCCTGCCTGGCAGTCAGCCCAGCCATTCTCTTCTCAG
Organism: Pogoniulus pusillus; assembly: GCF_015220805.1. NCBI lineage: Eukaryota > Metazoa > Chordata > Aves > Piciformes > Lybiidae > Pogoniulus > Pogoniulus pusillus. The sequence continues at coordinate 3,777,776 of NC_087298.1, read as the reverse complement.
AGCAGGACCTTTAGCAAATGCAGACAGCTCTTCCCGAGCATACCATCCCCAGAAAGCATGGGAAGCATCCCTTGAAAGAACAAGGACATGAAAATAGCCTTGTGGCACTTAGGAAGACCAACTCTGTAGCCTTCAACTTGGTGAACTGCTGCTGCCATTTATTGCTGCATGCCCAGCTAGAACCAATGTGAGGAGTGGAAAAAGAAGAGTTGACAGAGGTGAAAAGTGGCTAAAATGGATCAGATCTGGGCAAGAGTTCAGGGTAGAAATCTGCTGCAGCTCCATGGATCTGCAGTACTGGGTCGACAGTTTAAGAGTTTAAAAGGGACAGAGATCTGCTGGAGAGAGTCCTGCAGAGGGCTGCAAGGGTGAGGAGGGGACTGCCTGAGTAAGAGAGGCTGAGGGACCTGGGGCTGCTTAGTCTGCAGAAGAGAAGACTGAGAGGGGATTGAATCAATGTCTGTAAGTATCTGAGGGCTGGGGGTCAGGAGGGAGGGACAAGCTCTGCTCACTGCTCCCTAGGATAGGACAAGGAGCTATGGATGGAAGCTGCAGCACAGGAGGTTCCAGCTCAACACAAGAGGCAACTTCTTGCCTGGAAGGGTCCCAGAGCACTGGCACAGGCTGCCCAGAGAGGTTGTGGGGTCTCCTTCTGTGGAGCCTTTCCAGGCCTGTCTGGATGTGTTCCTGTATGCCCTGAGCTAGATTGTGGGGTCCTGCTCTGGCAGGAGAGTTGAACTCAATCTCTTTGGATCCCTTCCAACCCCACCCATCCTGTGACCCTGTGAGAGCAGAGACATCTCTGCTCAGCTGTTTCTCCACTGACAAATCAAGTGCCCATCTCAGCCGGTGTGGCACTGCCACTTTGCTTTGCAAAACAGCCTCTCCTTCCTGGGAGCACAGCTGATGGCAGGGGTCAAGCACATCAAACAGGCCAAGCAGCTGAAGACATCTGCAGACTCTGCAGCAGTGGCAAAGAGTGGAGCTCTGATTTGTGGTCATCAGAGCAGGGTCCAGGAGAAATGAAGTGAGGAGCTGGCAGGCACTGGCGTCTGCGAGGGGCAAAGTGAGAAGCTAATAAAGGAAGGCAGGCTGTCAGAGAGGATTGTTACCAACCAGCACTTGTGCTAATCCCCTGACCTACTTTCTGAAAGGCCTATATAAGGAAGAATATTCTCCACTGAGCAAGCAGCTAATAAGCAGTGCCAGCATTTAAAAGCTTGGAGTGCACAGGTTCTGAGACTCAGCTCTCTCTTCCTGGAAGACAAAAGCAGAGCACAGAAAGTAAACACACTTCAAAAGAGATCCACACACCCCACACCAATCTGCTTCCAACAAAAGCTTTGCACCTTACTGCTGTGGGTTGGCACTGTGGTCCCAAAGGCAATGCTGTGTAAACTGCAGGTGGACTTCACTGGAAAGGCAAATTCCTCCCCTGGAATGCCAGAGGTGGCTTTGGTGGCAGTGCTGCTGATGCACAGCCCTCTGAGCCACATGGGCACAGAGGCAGCCTTTAGTGCAGTCTTGGCACGAGACCCTTAGAGTCCCCTTGAGATTCCCAACATGAGGAGAAACTTCTTTAGAGGGAGGGTGACTGTGCTAGCTTGAAGCTAGCTAGAATGTTTGGGTGAGAAGGAGTGGATTGCAGGCTGGGAAAGGAAAACAGTGTTGATGTCTACTTCCTTCATAGGCTTGCTGAGACATACAAGAATAAAAGCAAAACACACATAAGGGATTCTTCTCTTCTGCTGCTGGGGAGCTTGGAGCTGGAGCTCACTCTCTAACCTCACCCTCCATTTTCTTTTCTAATCCACTTTGCTTCCTAACCCCCCCTGGCCCAACCTCCATTCTTCCTTGGCACTGAGGTAAGGTTGAGAGGGGCAGGGGTGGTTGAGAGCCCCTCCTGGGGACTCAGGTTTCTGTATTACCTTTTACCTTGTCTATTTCTGTCTATAACTGTGCATACTGCAACCATCTGCTCTTATCTTGTGCCAGCTGTAACTATCAGCTTCATTCCTATTTCCAAAGCTGGCTGAGTCTAGTCTGGGTGACTTCTAAAGTGTGGGGGGGCAGGGAACACCCAAACTCTGTCATCACAGTGACAGAGCCCTGGAGCAGGCTGCCCAGACAGGTTGTGGATTCTCCTTCTCTGGAGACATTCAAACCCCACCTGGATGCATTCCACGAGAAGTGCCCTGGGGGATGCTGCTTTGGCAGGGGAGTTGGACTGGATGATCTCTGGAGATTTTTTCCATCCTCTGAAGTTCTGTGATCAAACTTACAAGTTCTATTCTAATCTGAAATAGACTAGAATAGAATCAACCAGGTTGGAAGAGAACTCCAAGGTCATCCAGCCCAACCCAGCACCCAGCCCTGGCCAATCAACCAGACCATGGCACTAAGTGCCCCAGCCAGGCTTGGCTTCAACACCTCCAGCCACAGAGACTCCACCACCTCCCTGGGCAGCCCATTCCAATGCCAATCACTCTCTCTGACAACAGCTTCCAACCTATAAGATTCTGTGAGTCTTTCCTGGGTTTTTTGGGTCCTATTTGTTTTGGTTTGGTTTATGGTTTGAAGCTGTTGACAACTTTAAACCTGTAGCCTGAAAAGGAAGTTCTAAGCTGGGCAGGAAGGCCTCTGAGAGTGGTGAGAGGCTGGAATGGGTTGCCCAAGGAGGTGGTTGAGGCCCCATCCCTGGAGGTCAGGCTGGCTGAGGCTGTGTGCAGCCTGCTCTAGGGTAGGGTATCCCTGGGCATGGCAGGGAGGTTGGAACTAGATGATCCTTGTGGTCCCTTCCAACTCTGACTGATTCTATGATTGTATAAGTCACCTGTGACTTTGTGAGCCTTCATTTCCAGTTGGCCCATGTGAGATGATTAAGGCTTCTTCCTTCAGCCAGGCTTGGCTGCAGGACCTTCCCTTTGACTTCCAATGGTGTTGAAGGTACTCAGCAAATTAACATAAAGTTTATCAAGTTGGACTTCAAAAAGCTGGAAAAGTAATCATGGAATTTCAGCATGGTAGGGTTGGAAGGGATCTCTGGAGATCATCCAGTCCAACCTCCCTGATAAAGCAGAGTCACCCACAGTAGGTTGCCAGGATTACAATGGTCAACCAAGTTTGGAAACTCTCCAGAGATGGAGACTCCACAGCCTCTCTGGGCAGCTTGCTCCATGGGCAAGGGGACACAGTCTCAAGTTGTGCCGGGGGAAGTCTAGGCTGGATGTTAGGAGGAAGTTCTTCACAGAGAGAGTGATTGGCATTGGAATGGGCTGCCCAGGGAGGTGGTGGAGGCACCATCTCTGGAGGTGTTCAAGAAAAGACTGGATGAGGCACTTAGTGCCATGGTCTGGTTGACTGGCCAGGGCTGGGTGCTAGGTTGGACTGGCTGAGCTTGGAGGTCTCTTCCAACCTGGTTGATTCTATGATTCTATGGATCTGGAAGCCTCACACCAAAAAGGTTTTTCTTTAAATTCAAGTGAAACCTCCTGGGTTCCAGTCTGGGCCCCATTGCCCCTTGTCCTGTCACTGGCCACCACTTGAAAGATTCTAGTCCCACCCTTGTTCACCCCCCTCTCCCCCCCCCCCCCCCCCCCCCTTTACCTCTCTCTGAGCACTGAGAAGATCCCTTCTCAGGCTGCTCTCCTCCAGGCTAAACAGCCCCAGGGCTCTCAGCCTCTCCTCATCAGGGTTGCTCCAATCCCCTCAGCATCTTTGTAGCCTCTACTGGATTCTCCCAAGTATTTTCCTGTCCCTTTAGAAGTGGGGCATCCACAACTGGACCCAGTACTGCAGATCCATGAAGCTGCAGTGGGTTTCTACCCTGAATTATTGTCCAAATCTGCTCATTCTTAGCCACTTTTCACCTCTGGCAGCTCTTCTTTTTTCACTGCTTACATTGGTTCTAGCTGAGTGTGCAGCAACAAATGGTACCAGTGATTTACCAAGTTGAAGGCCACAGAGTTGGCCCTCCTAAATGTCACAAGGCTATTTTTCATGTCATTGTTCTTTCAAGGGATGCTTCCCATGCTCTAGTGTAGGAGACATTATAGAGTTTCAGTGCTCCTCACCCATCTAGCAAGAAAGAGCTACCCCAAGAAAAGACTACATGAGGCACTTAGTGACATGGTCTAGTTGGTTGGATAGGGCTGGGTGCTAGGTTGGTCTGGATCAGCTTGGAGGTCTCTTCCAACCTGGTTGGTTCTATGATGATTCTATGAAGCATGCAGAAGTGTCCTTCCCTCTGAGCACCTCAGTCCCTTCCTCTAGGCTCAGGCACAGAGACACAGCCTGACACAGCCTGCTCCTCACAACCAGGACGTTTTCAAGGCCATTGGGAGAAAGTGAAAGCCCATTGTGTGGTGCTGTGGTTGGGGAAAGAGAGCTGCTTGGGTTCCTCAGCCATCTAGTATCAGCTTTCTTGCCTTGCTCTCAGGTGAACACCTATGGAGAAGGCTTTCCTTGGATCTTCCCTTCTGTAACTGCAAAAAAGCTTCTCCTCAGGGATATGTGGCATGGGGGAGAGTGCAGAATAAGAACCACTCACTGCCAGGGGTATGTGGGCATGGGGGAGAGTGCAGAATAAGAGCCACTCACTGCCAGGGATATATGGGCATGGGGGAGAGTGCAGAATAAGAGCCACTCACTGCCAGGATATGTGGGCATGGGGAAGAGAGCAGAATAAGAACCACTCACTGCCAGGGATATATGGGCATGGGGGAGAGTGCAGAATAAGAGTGCAGAATAAGAGCCACTCACTGCCAGGGGTATATGGGCATGGGGGAGAGTGCAGAATAAGAGCCACTCACTGCCAGGGGTATATGGGCATGGGGGAGAGTGCAGAATAAGAGCCACTCACTGCCAGGGGTATATGGGCATGGGGGAGAGTGCAGAATAAGAGCCACTCACTGCCATTCTGCACTTTAAATGTTTCCCTGATGTTTCTGCTTCTCTCACTGTTTTCTTCTCACAGAGAACCCTGCTAGAAAACACTTTCTGCTGGAACCTCTCAAACACCCCAGGAGGCAGCAGCCCCACAACAGACCTGGGGGGGTACATTTTTGTCTGTGTCAAGCCCCCAGCACAGAGTCATAAAATGCCCAGCTCAATGCAGACAGCAAACCAGTGCCAGAGACAAAAGCATCATCACCTTCCTCCCTCCACTGCCATCTCCTCTTCTCCGATCGAGTGGGGTCTGCTCTCATCCTCTGCTCTCTCCTCCTTGCGGCACAGGACTGGGATGAGCTCAGCATGCAGGTGGAGGTTGTGCGGCTCCTTCCTACCATGCAGCTGTAAGAGTTTCCACTGAGTGGCCTCTGTAAAAGAAGGGAGTGGGGGGGGCAGGGAGGAGGAAGAACATCAGTTCTAAAGCTTTCTTCCCTTTTTGAATCTAATCTTCACAAAGAACACAGCAAGCCCCAGGGGAACATATGACACAATCAGCTCCCTCCTCCTGCTCTCTCTGCGTCCTCCTCAACAACACACAGTGCCTGGTGGGAGGACCTCTGAGAGGAACTTGCCACAGGTGCTAGTAAAACTAACCGCAGTTTTTCTTGCAGCCTCGGAGGCACAGCCTCGTCAGAGTGGCACAGCTGCAGCCTCGTCAGAGTGGCACAGCTCCTGGGCACAGCATGGCTGCTGCAGCTCCAAGCCACCTCCAAGCAGGAGCCACTTTGCTGCGCGGGACCACCAGACAAGCCAAGCGTGGTGGTGCTGCAGGTTATTTATTGCTCCTTGGTGGCCTTTCATGACCCCAAGCTGTTGATTAGGTCTTTAAAGCTCTTTGGTGTACTTGTGGGTTTCTGTAAAACTGCAAACCAAGCAATGTCCTCTGATCCTCAGGAAGCCACACAAAAACACACCAGAAACCTGCCAGCATCGCTCAAGTGTGTTCACACCGTGACTGCAGGGATGGAGAATGATACTCCTGGTGGAGAGGGGCCAGAGGAGGCCACAGAAATCATTAGAAGGTTGGAGCACCTTTCCTATGAGGACAAGCTTAGAAAGTTGAGGTTGTTGAGCCTGGAGAAGAGAAGGTTACAGAGAGACCTTAGAGCAGCCTTCCGGTACCTGAAGGGGACTACAAGAATCATAGACTCAGCCAGGTTGGAAGAGACCTCCAAGCTCAGCCAGCCCAACCTAGCACCCAGCCCTAGCCAGTCAACCAGACCATGGCACTAAGTGCCTCATCCAGTCCCTTTTTGAACAACTCCAGGGATGGTGACTCCACCACCTCCCTGGGCAGCCCATTCCAATGCCAATCACTCTCTCTGACAACAACTTCCTCCTAACATCCAGCCTAGACCTGCCCTGGCACAGCTTGAAACTGTGTCCCCTTGTTCTGTTGCTGGGTGCCTGGCAGAAGAGCCCAACCCCACCTGGCTACAGCCTCCCTTCAGGGAGCTGCAGACATCAATGAGGTCATCCCTGAGTCTTCTCTTCTGCAGGCTGAAAGCTGGGGAGGACTTTTTACAAGGGCTTGTAGTGATAAGATGAAGGAAATGGATTTAGACTAGAGCAGGGCAGAATTAGATTGGGCATGAGGAAGAAGTTCTTTACTAAGAGGGTGGTGAAGGAGTTGAACAGGTTGCCCAGGGAGGTGTTGGAGGATATGGAGATATGATGAGATATGATGTGGAGGTTTGATGTGACTCTGAGCAGCATGACCTAGGTTGAGATGTCCCTGATTAATGCAGGGGATTAGACTAGATGGCATTTAAAGGTCTCTTCCAACCCAGTGTATCCTGTGATTCTATTCTATGAAAATCTGACCTGGCATCAGCTGAAACAGAAACAAACCTAAAATCCTTCTCACAAGTAAATATTGTTCCAATTTCTCTGTTATCCCTGATAGTATCTAATAATCATAGAATCAGTCCCTCCCCAGCTGTTTTTGTAGGCCCCCTTCAAATACTGGAAGGCCACAAGAAGGTCACTTCAGAGCCTCCTCTTCTCCAGACTGCACAGCCCCAACTCTTTCAGCCTGTCCTCATAGCAGAGCTGCTCCAGCCCTCTGAGCATCAAGCTTAGCATTTCCTGCTCTTGGATAAACCTGAAGGTTCAAAACCTCTTCGGGCCAAGCAGAGATGCTCAGCTGCTCCTCACCAGTGAGAGATGGTCCCTGGGAAGGGCTCCATCCCTTCTGGCTCCCTGTGCCCTGGATGGGGCACATGAGCACAGAGCTTTGATCTCCCATGGAGGCAGGCAGACACTCATAGAATCATGGATTCACTGGGGTTGGAAAAGACCTTCAAGATCATCAAGTCCAACATCAACCCACCCTCACCATGGCCATTAAACTGTGTCCCAGAGTGCCATGGCCACACAATTTGTAAACACCTCCAAGGATGGGGACTTCACCACCTCCCTGTTCCAAACCCTGACCACTCTTGCAGCAAAGAATTTTTCTAACCTAAACTTCCTCTGGTGCAGCTTCAGGCCATTTCCTCCTGTCCCATTGGTAGTTACTTGAGATAAGAGACCAACACCAGCCTCACTCCAGCTTCCTTTCAGCAAGCTGTAAAGAGCAATGAGGTCTCTTCTCCAGATCTAGAGTAGGGTGCCCTGCTCTAGGGTAGGGTGTCCCTGCCCATGGCAGGAGGGTTGGAACTAGCTGATCCTTGTGGTCCCTTCCAACCCTGACTGACTCAATGATGCTATGACTAAACTCCTCCTGGTTCCCTCAGCTGATCCTCTCCAGCTCTGTTCTCCAGACCCTTCACCAGCTCTGCTGCCCTTCTCTGAATATGCTCCATGAACCTAGAGGGCTTTTTCAGCCAAAACAATTCTGTGGCCCTGTGATTCTAACTAATATTGAAAGGGTTCTCAACCTCCTGCAGGGCCCAGGCCACAAATGGTTGGGTTTGCAGAACAGCAGAATCGTGGAACTTAAGAGGCTGGAAGGGAGCTCCAGAGATTGTGGAGTGCAACCTCCCTGCCAAGGCAGCATCCCCTGGGGTAGTTTGCTCAGGAACACACCCAGACAGGTTTAGAAAGTCTCCAGAGAAGGAAACCCCACAACCTCTCTGGGACTTATCTAGTAGGTGCTTGATTCTATCCTGAAAAGTGATCTCCAGGGAGGTGATTTTTAACTTGGAGTTTTCAGGACATTGTTTTCCAGTGGCTCCCTGCCCTTTCATCCAGCTTATGGCATTCTGGTTTGTGCAGGCTGTCTGAAAACAATGAGATCTTGAGGATGGGAGATGGATGCAGTCATGGTCTGCATTGGTACCTTAATCATAGAATCATAGAATGGTTTAGGTTGGAAGGGACCTCAAAGCTCAGCCAGTTCCAACTCCCACTAAAACAGGTCACTCAAAGCCTCATCCAACCTGGCCTTGAAGACCTCCAAGAAGGGAGCATCCACAACCTCCCTGGCCAATCTATGCCAGTATCTCACCACCTCACTGCAAAGAACCCTTTCCTAATATCTAGTTTGAATCTCCCCTCTTCCAGTTTAAACCCATTACCCCTCCTGTAACCCTCTTCAGACACTGGAAGGCCACTCCAAGGTCTTCTCCAAGTCTTCTCTTCTCCAGGCTGCAGAGCCCCAACTCTTGTAGCCTGTCCTCATAGCAGAGCTGCTGCAGCCCTCTGAGCATCTTTGTGGTCTCTCTGGACTGGCTCCAAGAGTTCCATGTCCTTCTTGTGTTGGAATGAAGCCAGTTAACGGATGCAGACCAATATCTTCATCACCCAGCTCAGGGTTTCACAGGAAACAAACCCATCAGGAGCCTAAATGCAATCATTCCTGGCTCTAACCCACTCTTTGCTCTTGCCTGCTTCACCTTTCAGCACTTCTGAGTGTGTTCAGCGTTTGTGGGTTTGCCTCAACCATTCAGCAAAATTCAAGTCGGACTCACCAAGTGGCTTAGCCAACCTGAGAGTGCCTTTTCCAGTGAAGTGATGACTCACTGAAGCGTTCTCTCCCAGCTGTAGAGCCACAGCATTTCATGGAAGGCAGCTCTCTGCTCAGAGATGACTATCAGGGCCGATTCCACCGTAGGAGTGTTGAAAGCGCAGGCTGTGGGCTGTGCAATCAGACAGGGCTGTTTTCTGTGGTGACTTCAACACTTGTGGTGCTTCCTCCTCTACCTGGTTTTTTTTTTTTCTTTCACTTTATCTAAGAGATTTGTTGCCATTTCACACCACACACTCAGCAAACTATGTACCAGGGCTGAACTTAGAAGGTTTTGCAGTCTCCTTGTAATTGGGATGTGCTTTGATTTGCAGGTTCGTTGTGTTCTCTGTCGTTTTGCTTTCCACCTGGCTGCTTTCCTCTCCCTTTATGCTGCACACTCAGCTGTAAGCCAGGATGAGTGTTTAGACATTGATATTATCAAAAAAAAAGAAACCCAAACAAACAAAAAAAGGACTTGAAAATTCTCAAAGGTGACTTACAGAAAATTCCTCTCCTAGTGGAGAGCTCAAATGCTGGGTTTAATCAGAAATGCTGCTCATAGAGTAGTTCTTAGAATCAACCAGGTTGGAAGAGAGCTCCAAGCTCAGCCAGCCCAACCTAGCACCCAGCCCTGCCCAATCAACCAGACCATGGCACTAAGTGCCTCAACCAGTCTCTTTTTGAACACCTCCAGGGACGGCAACTCCACCACCTCCCTGGGCAGCCCATTCCAATGCCAATCACTCTCTCTGACAACAACTTCCTCCTAACATCCAGCCTAGACCTGCCCTGGCACAACTTGAGGCTGTGTCCCCTTGTTCTGTTGCTGGCTGCCTGGGAGAAGAGCCCAACCCCACCTGGCTACAACCTCAGGTAGTTGTAGGCAGAAATGAGCTCTGTCCTGAGCCTCCTCTGCTGCAGGCTGCACACCCCCAGCTCCCTCAGCCTCTCCTCACAGGGCTGTGTTCCAGACCCCTCCCCAACCTTGCTGCCCTTCTCTGGACATGTTCCAACATCTGTCTTGAACTGAGTGGCCCAGAACTGGACATAGCACTCAAGGTTTGGCCTAACCAGTGCTGAATACAGGGGACAGAATAACCTCCCTTGTCCTACTGGCCACACTGCTCCTGATCCAGACATGTATCATGTAGCAATAAGTGGTCCTGTTTGCTCTGACTGGGGTCAATCCCACAGCACAAATCTCCAGCTGGGACAAGCACCACAAGTGATTTTGACTGATCAATTTGACTGATGCAGGCCAGGATGTCATTGGCTTTCCTGGCTCCTGGGGTGCACTGCTGGCTCACGTTCAAGTCTCCCATCCAAAGACTTCCCAGTGAAAGGACATGGAACTGGTGCAGGGGAGATTGAGATTGGCCATCAGGAGGAAGTTCTTTGCAGTGAGAGTGGAAAAATACAGGAACTGGTTGCCCAGAGATGTGACCCCTGGAGACATTCAAACTCAGACTTGCTGTGGCCCTGGGCAGCCTGATCTAATTGGAAGTGTCCCTACTGCCTGCAGAGGGGAGTGGACCTCTGAGGGTCCTTTCCAACCCGATGTGAACCTGTGAGCTAAAGCGCAGTCACCAGCGTCTGTTTGCTGCTCTGCTGGGGTACCCGCCAGGACAGCTGCCCAGCCTCTGCCTGGCTCCATCCCTGGGGGCAGTAGGCTACAAAACTCTGTCCTGGGAAGCTGGCCAAGCCCTGGCCGTGGCTGTGCCCTGTGCCGCTGCTCACTCCTCTCCGCGGCGGGGGGCGCTGGGTCTTCCCCGCTCCTCCGAGCCACGCACCACATCCTCTGCCTACACAGTGACTCACCGCCGGCTGCACCGTCCAGCACCTCTGCATCCGCCTGGCGCCAGCTCAGCCCCTGCTGCCACCGCTGCTGCCTTCTTCCCAGCCTTCATCCTCAGGCTCCTCTCATTCTCTGCTCCTCTTCAGTCCTTCAACCATATATATATATATATATGTACATATATATCTCTTAAGTCCTTCAACCCTCTCTCTATATATATGTACATACATATCTCTTCAGACCTTTCAGCATATATATATATATATATATATGTACATATATATCTCTTTAGTCCTTCAACCCTATATATACATATATGTACATACATATCTCTTCAGACCTTTCAGCATATATATATATGTACATATATATCTCTTTAGTCCTTCAACCCTATGTATATGTATATGTACATACATATCTCTTCAGACCTTCAACCATATATATATATGTGTGTACATATATCATAGAATCAACCAGGTTGGAAAAGACCTCCAAGATCATCCAGCCAACCTAGCACCCAGCCCTAGCCAATCAACCAGACCATGGCACTAAGTGCCTCAGCCAGGCTTTGCATCAACACCTCCAGGAACAGCAACTCCACCACCTCCCTGGGCAGCCCATTCCAATGCCAATCACTCTCTCTGCCAACAACTTCCTCCTAACATCCAGCCTATATTTTCCCCTGCACAACTTGAGACTGTGTCCCCTTGTTCTATTGCTGGTTGCCTAGGAAAAGAGGCCATATATATCTCTTCAGTCCTTCAACCATATATATATACATATGCACATATATATCTTCTGTCCAGTTCTGGACCATACTCATAATCTCTGCATCCTTGCTTTGTCCCCACTCCTACCTTGATGTTCACCCTGGGTACCCCATGGCTATTTCATCACCCCAGCTCCTTCTTCCAGCCTTCTGCCACTCCGAAGTGCTGCATCAAGAAGGATAGCAGCCACTCCCCTGCTAGCAAGACAGCCCAGTCTCTCATTGCTTTCACAGACTCACAGAATCATTTTGGTTGGAAGAGACCTTTAACATCACCAAGTGCAAGCATTAACCCAGCACTGCCAAACCACCACTAAACCATGTCCCTTGGCACCACAGCTACACAGCTTTGAAACTCTTTCAGATTCAGGGGCTCCACCATTGCCCTGGACAGTGCTCCAGGGTCTGACATCCCTTCCTGTCACTGGCAGTGCTGTGGTTCTGTCCCTGGAGGTGTTCAAAAAGAGACTGGATGAGGCACTTAGTGCCATGGTGTAGTTGATTGGACAGGGCTGGGTGCTAGGTTGGACTGGATGATCTAGGAGGTCTCTTCCAACCAGGTTGATTCTATGAGTCTATGATGTGTGTGGCTGCACTGTCAACAGCCACGACCCTTTGGTGGCCCTATTCACTTCCCGATTCATTTGACCATGTTCCTAAGAGAGATGTAGAGGAGGCAGGATTGGGGAGCCCTGGCTTGAAGCCATGCCATGGCAGACTCTTCTTCCTGAAGAACACCCTTGCCATTCCTGTGGAATCTTTGAGCCCTTCACCTATTCCCACAGCTCCTTACTCTTCCAGTTCTTCCTGTCTGCTAGTCCCAGACCCACCTTGTCTGTCTGTTAGTCCCTGACCCTCCTCCTCATGTCTTTGTGCCTGATCCTCATCACACCAAGGTGTCTTTTTTGGAAAGCAGAGCAAACCAATCATTTTGCAAAGCACTATGAAGTCCTTTGGCAGTAAGAGAAGTCCTCCTGAATTACTGCATAAGAGTGCTGAGTTTGTTACTCTTGGAGGGGCACTGCCCCTGCAAGTCCTGCATCAGGAGCTAGCTTGCATGTTTGGACTGCTGCAATTTAAGAACAGTTTCTATTCAGAAGAAGAAGAAGAAATAATCCTAGAGATGTATCACAGAGCAAAAGTCCCTTCCTCCAGCACCAGATTGTAGCTCATGCAGATCAAAGGGCTTCATTTTTTTCTGGTAGTTTCAAGCTGAATAAATGTGGTTCATAAATAAAACAGTATCAGGCAAAAGTCTTCCAAAACAAAACGTCATTTTTATAGCAGAATGCAATCATTCTGTTCCCAAAATGCTGAGCTCTTGTCTTTTGAGCTTATCAAAGTGTAAGGGTTGGGGTTTTTTTTCCCCTTGTCTGAGAAGGTTTATCAGCATGGCCACAGTTCTGAGGCAGGGGATTGCTTTTGGAGCAGAGGGGAAGCCACTGCAACCTTCCCAACTGGTTGCACTTCATTTTGGAGCTAGAGTCAGCAGACAAAAGGCCTGGCAGGGGGCAAACTGTTACAGACCTGCAGCAGGACTGTGGGAAGACAACCTCATGAGGTTCAACAGGATCAAGTGCAAGGTCCTGCAGCTGGGTCAAGGCAATGCCAAGCACAAATCCAGGCTGGGCAGGGAGTGGCTGGAGAGCAGCCCTGAGGAGAGGGACTTGGGGGTGCTGCTGGAGGAGAAGCTCAACAGGAGCCAGCAGTGTGCACTTGCAGCCCAGAAAGCCAAGCAGAGCCTGGGTTGCAGCAGCAGAAGTGTGGCCAGCAGGGCCAGGGAAGTGATTCTCCCCCTCTGCTCTGCTCTGCTGAGAGCCCACCTGGAGTACTGCATCCAGCTCTGGAGCCCCTGGGACAAGATGGATGTGCAGATGCTGGAGAGTGTCCAGAGCAGGGCCAGGAGGATGCTGAGAGGCTGCAGCAGCTCTGCTGTGAGCACAGCCTGAAAGAGTTGGGGCTGTGTAGGCTGGAGCAGAGGAGGCTCCCAGGTGACCTTCTTGTGGCCTTCCAGGTTCTAGAGGAGGCTACAAGAAAGCTGGGGAGGGACTTTTTAGGCTGTCAGGGAATGACAGGACTGGGGGGGATGGAGCAAAGGTGGAGGTGGGGAGAGTGAGTCTGGAGGTGAGGAGGAAGTTGTTGAGCAGGAGAGTGGTGAGAGGCTGGAATGGGTTGCCCAGGGAGGTGGTTGAGGCCCCATGGCTGGAGGTGTTTGAGGCCAGGCTGGCTGAGGCTGTGTGCAGCCTGCTCTAGGGTAGGGTGTCCCTGGGCATGGCAGGGGGATTGGAGCTGGATGATCTTTGTGGTCCCTTCCAACCCTGACTGATTCTATGACTCTAAGATAGGGGTGGGGAGCAGAATGAAGCCTCCTTAATCCTCAGTGTGTTGAGTTGAAGGTTGAACTCGATGACCATAGAGGTCTTTTCCAACTGACCCAGTTTGATGCTTCTATTCTATGACTGTCATTGCTCACTGCCTTCTGACTAGTGTTACCTTCATAGTGAGGATTGGCCTAAAGGTCATTAAAGCCTGCACTGGCCAGATACATTCACAGCAAACCCCAAATATCATAGAATTATAGAATGGTCTGGGCCAAAAGGGACTTCTAGAGGTCATCTAGTCCAGCCCCCTTGCAGTCAACAGGGGCATCCCCACCAGGGCAGGTAACCCAGGGCTCCATCAAGCCTCACCTTGATTTTCTCCAGAGAAGGACCTCAACCTCCTCCCTAGGCAACCTGTTCCAGTGGTCCACCACCCTCATAGTAAAGAACTTGGGTTTAGTGAATGTACTTTCATGTATCTACCAATTGTCACTTGCTCAGACTCTCCTCCATGCCTGCAGCCCACCTGGGCATGTAGAAATGCCTGCTAGTGAGGCAGGAGTCCCATCTCCAGAGTCCCTGCTTCTGCCAGTCCTCCCCTTCTCTCTCTCCAAAATCTGGAGCTGCTCTTTGCAAGACCTCTTCACGCTCCAGCACTGACACACATTGCTGCCCAGACCTGGAGATGCTCCAAGCAAAGCAAGGGTAGCTGTTGCACACCAGGCTGAAGGCAGAGCCTGAAAGACCAGACAAAAGCACACTGCTGCAAGCTTGTGCTTCCTGACACGCTGCATCAGCTGCTCAGACTGCAGATTTACAGGACTGCCTTGTGATGTCTTTGCACAGCAACCACCACACTTCCTCTGCCATGACCCAGACAGGGCTTTGCCAGGGCTAAGTTATCTCTTTCAACAAGTGCACTGATAGGCCTGTCTGAATGCTTATCAATGATTTCCTATCTTCTTGCCCATTTTAAGTCTTTAAGGTCTTGGTGTGTCTGCCTTACTTGGCCATCAGTGAGAACAGTCATAGCCATAGGATCATAGAATGCACTGGGTTGGAAGAGACCTTTAAATGTCATTGAGCCTAACCCCCCAGCAGTAAGCAGGGCCATCCCCCACCAGGTCAGATTGCTCAGAGCTCCATCAAGCCTGACCTTGGACGCCTCCAAGGATGGGACCTCCACCACTCCCCTGGGCAGCAATGTTCCATCAGGTCCATGCTTATAGGCGTACAGATTGCATCTCAAACCCACAATAACCACAGCCACAGCAGTTGTGCTGTGCTGTCTCTCCTTCACCAGGGCTGAGTGAACGACCTATATTTAACTGCTGGCTGGCCAACACCTGCTGGATCACAGCCTCAGCCCCTTCCCTCCTCTTCTTCCTATTGACTAATAACAACAACTCCTTTGCGTGCTGTTTACCACCCACAGATAGCTACTCCCAAAAAACCCCAGAGGAAATAACATGAGGTGACCTGCCTTTTCTATTTAGAGACAGAAGAAAAGATGATTCCCAGTAATAAAACAGATAGATGCTTATCTGCCTCAGCAGAAATGTTGAGTCGGGCCTCTGAAATTCCAAAGGTGAAGTTTCCTTTGCTCGTGTCGAGGCTGCTTCATCTTCTCTCACAACCTACACCACCACCTCCTCTTCCTCTTTGTCTTCACTAAACACCTTCCTTCATTCCTTGCTTTGCCTGGCTGCAAGTGAGGAGACTGCTTGGTCTCAGCCAGGACAGCAGGGACAATCCACTGTCACAACTGCTCGGGGAGCTTTTCTTTGGCCTCTGGTCCTGCTTCTAGTATCACAGTATCACAGTATCATCAGGGTTGGAAGAGACCTCACAGATCATCAAGTTCAACCCTTTGTGTTTGAGTTCATGATAGAAACCTGCTGCATCTCCATGGAACTGCAGTGCTGGGTCCAGTTCTGGGCTCATCAGTTCAAGGAAACTGGGGAGAGGCTACAAAGACAGTGAGGGGTCCAAAGCATTTCTGTGACAAGAAGAGTCTGAGAGCCCTGGGAGTGTTGGGCCTGAAGAAGAGCAGCCCCAGAGGGGATCTGATGAATGCTCAGCAAGAGATAAAGGGTGGGGGGCAAGAGAATGGGGCCAGACTCTTCAGTGGTGTGATGGTTTGGGTGTTCCCCACCCCCACCCCCCCCCTTGGAAAATCACCCAGCCTAGACTCAGAGGCTCTGGAAATTGAATGAAGCTTTATAGTTACAGCTTAGCACAAGATACAAGCAGAGACTTACAACATATGCAGAAATATGCAAGTTAAAAAGTACTGCAGAGACACAGCAGCCCTCTCAGAGTGCCCAGGAGGGGCTCTCAACCACCCTTCCACCTTCCTCCCATCCCTCTACCTTACCCCAGGCTTTGCCTTCCACTCAAGGTAGTTAGGAGGGTTGGCCAGGGGGGTGAGGAAGCAGATGGATTAGTCAGGCAGGTTAGAGAAGTTCATGCAGCCCCAAGAGATCACAGAGAGCGACTCCCTCATCTATGTTTGTGTTTCTGTTCTTATACATCTCTCTTATACATCTCTGGAGAGATTCCAAACCAACCTGGGCATTGTGATCCTGGGCAAGCTGCTGTGGGTGACCCTGCTTTGCAAGTGATGATCTCCAGAGGTCACTTCCAGCCCACACCATGCTGAGATGCTGTGATTCTGTGACCTCACTCGTTCAATGCACCTGGCAAAGTCTTTGGGAAGACAAAAGCTGTCTGCTCCTTCAGTTCTGCATCACTGGCCCCAGGTTTTTGATCTGTAAGATGCTAGAAATCAGGCAGATCTTTCTTGTAAAGGATTTGAGCTCTGAGGTGGAAAAGGTTGGAGTTAGGTACATTGCAATAGACCCAAAGACATTAGCAGTCCCTTCTGTTCAGATTCAAATATTTCTCTTCCCAAGGCACTGACAGAAGAAGCAGACAAGGACAGATCAAATGTCATTGGCTTCTCTTGCAATGGAGGCAGTCACCTCCCTTCCAGTCTCTTCCTTTTGGCCTCAGAAACTCCAGACAAGGTCACAGAATCACAGAACCTTTGAGGTTGGAAGGGACCTCCAGAGATTATCCAGTCCAACCTCCCTGCCAAGCAGGATCCCCTAGGGTATTTCACCCAGGAGTGCATCCAGGCAGGCTTTGAAAGCCTGCAGAGAAGGAGACTCCACAACCTCTCTGGGCAGCCTGCTCCAGGGCTCTGGCACCCTCACTCTATACAAGTTTCTCCTCATGTTGAGGTAGAACCTTCTCTGTTCCAGTTTGTAGCTGTTGCTCCTTGTCTTAGTGCTGCTGACCACCAAAAAGAGATTGACTTCAGCTGCTGACACCCACCCCTCAGAGATTTGTAGAGATTGATGAGATCTCCTCTCAGCCTCCTCTTCTGCAGACTAACCAGCCCCAGGGCTCTCAATCTCTCTCCACAGGGGAGATGCTCAAGTCTCCAATCATCCTTGTGGGTCTCCACTGGACTCTCCCCAGTAGATCCTTGTCTCCCCTGAACTGGAGAGCCTAAAATTGGAGACACTCAGTACACCCTTCTCTAAAATGATCCTCTACTTTCAGGGGATGCTAAGAGATGCTAAGGGACCAGGGGAAAGTGGGACAGAGAGGGTGACACAGCACTGGTCAGGTGGGACAGCCATGGCAGAGCCCAGACATTAAACCAGATTTCCTTTCAGTTTGGGTTTTACCCACAGCCCACCCCCCCCCCCCAGAAAGCAGCTCATACAAAACAAACCAGAACAAAGCAACTTGTCAAGACACGTCCTGAAACTGCCTCCTTACATTCAACAGTGGCCACAGAGAACTGGGGTATTTTTGTGCCTGAGTGGGTGCCTCTGACTTTTGCTTCTTTGCTGTATTTGGGGGTTGTTGTGGTTTGTTGTTTTGTTTTTGGTTTTTTTTTTCACCCAGAGCACTGTTGGAAGCTTCTGGCTGCACTTTCCCACCCTGCATGTTGTGAGAAACATCCTCTGTGACAGATTTTCCCTGCGCAGCAACAGTGAAAGAAGCCAGCACAGGATTTGGGGTCTAGAGAATCTCTTTGCTGAGAGAAATCTGAGCAAGTGGGTTTATTTGTTTGTTAAAACTGGGGGAAGGAGAGTATTGGTGCCTGCTCCAGCTGAATTCACAGAGTCATAGAATCAATCAGGTTGGAAGAGACCTCCAAGCTCAGCCAGTCCAACGTAGCACCCAGCCCTGGCCAATCATCAAGACCATGGCATTAAATGCCCCAGCCAGGCTTGGCTTCAGCACCTCCAGGCACAGAGACTCCACCACCTCCCTGGGCAGCCCATTCCAATGCCAATTGCTCTCTCTGCCAGGAACTTCCTCCTAACATCCAGCCTAGACCTCCCCTGCCAGGTCTGAGGAGAGGGATCTGGGAGTGCTGATATAGCACAAGCTGTCCATGGCACAGCAATGTGCCCTTAGGGCCAAGAGGGCCAATAGGATCCTGGGGTGCAGTAAGAAGAGTGTGTCCAGCAGGTCAAGGGAGGTTCTCCTCTGCCTCTACTCTGCCCTGGTGAGACCTCATCTTGAGTATTGTGTTCAGTTTTAGGCTCCCCAGTTTAAGAGATCTTAAGGGATCTGCTGGAGAGGGCTATGAAGATGATGAGGGGACTGGAACACTGCCTGATGAGGAGAGGCTGAGGGACCTGGGGCTGCTTAGTCTGGAGAAGAGAAGACTGAGAGGGGATTGAATCAATGTTTACAAATATCTGAGGGATGAGGAGGTCGAGGGGGGACACATGGATGGACAGGCTCTGCTCACTGCTCCCTGGGATAGGACAAGGAGCAATGGATGGAAGCTACAGCACAGGAGGTTCCAGCTCAACACAAGGGGGAACTTCTTTACTCTAAGGGTCACAGAGCACTGGCACAGGCTGCCCAGAGAGGTTGTGGAGTCTCCTTCTGTGGAGCCTTTCCAGGCCTGTCTGGATGTGTTCCTGTGTGCCCTGAGCTAGATTGTGTGGTCCTGCTCTGGCAGGGGGGCTGGACTCAACAATCTCTCTGGGTCTCTTCCAAACCCTGACATCCTCTGATCATGTGGTCCTGTGACCTGCACTGTCCATAGATCTCCCACCATGCCAAAGACAATCCCTGATTTCTGTCCTCCAGGTAGGAATTCAAGGCTGACACTATGCTAACAAGCCCAATACAAGGGCTGTAACCAAGCTGAAAGCTCAGGAGATGGCCAGCACCAGAACGAGAGGACACAGCCTCAGGCTGTGCCAGGGCAGATTTAGGCTGAAGGTGAGGAGAAAGTTCTTCCCTGAGAGAGTCATTGGACACTGGAATGGGCTGCCCGGGGAGGTGGTGGAGTCGCCGTCCCTGGAGCTGTTCAAGGCAGGACTGGACGTGGCACTTGGTGCCATGGTCTGGCCTTGAGCTCTGTGGTAAAGGGTTGGACTTGATGATCTGTGAGGTCTCTTCCAATCCTAATAATACTGTGATCCTGTGATACTGTGAAAGAGGCCAATAAACCAGCAGTCTGTTTTCACTTAACGTGGGGTGTCTCACAGTGCAGAGAACTCTCTCTTTGCAACCAGATGTCTGATAGCAAATTGCATTGCAAACCAATCCATTCTTAGCAGCCAGAAGTCTATAGGTAGCAATTCAAAATGCTCCAACTTCATGAGATTGTTGTTTTGGGGCTCTGTTTCTCCTCCTTCTTTAAGACTCCATGAAATCTTCCTCATGAAACCCCTGAGAACCAGGTGAAATGTGTGGTGTGGTCTGGAAACCGTGAGCAGCTCTGTGGTTTCGCTTGGGTTTGTACTGAAACTAGGTCCAAAGTTTTTTGGGGTTTGTTTTTGGTGGTTTGTTTTTTTTTTTTTTTTTTTGGTTTTCCAGCTGAACTTTACCTGAAGCTTTTCAATTCATTCATACCTGAAACTGAGAGTGAAATTGAGGGGCACAAACTTACAGAGTCTAAGAGAAGGTAAAAGGGTTTGCCCGAAACCGCGGGTCAGGTTTGGTGACTGAGCTTAGCACCACTTCAGGTTGCTCTGAGTGATGTTTGCTGCTGACTCACTGAATCACAGCTGCTGCCTGGTGGACCTCACCACCCTTGGGCTACTTGTGAATTGTCATGGAACCACAGAATCATCCATTCATAGCAATCATTTTGGTTGGATAAGACCTTTAAGGTCATTGAGTCCAACTGTTCTCTAACTCGACCAAGTCTGACGCTAATCTATGTCCTTCAGCACCGTATCTGCCTCTTTCCAGCCACCCCCCACAGTGATGGGAATTCAACTCTCTCCCTGGAGAGTCTTCTCCCATGTTTGAGAACCCTTTCAGTGAGAAGTTGCTGTAGGAGCACACAGGTACCCAAGTGCTGGTGTTTTCAAGGGAACACCTTTGAGGGCACGGCTGATCCTCACCTTGTGGCTTGGCTCCAATCAGCCAGAAAGCCAGATGAATCAGTGATAGAATGGCTTAGGTTGGAAGGGAGCTCAAAGCTCAGCCAGTTCCAACCCTCTGCCATAGGCAGGGACACCTCCCACTAGAACAGGTCACTCAAGGCATCATCCAACCTGGCCTTGAACACTTCCAGGGAGGGAGCAGCCACAACCTTCCTGGGCAACCTGTGCCAGGCTCTCACCACCCTCACTGTTAAGAACTTCTTCTAACATCTAGCTTCAATCTCCCCTCTGCCAGTTTAAACACTTTCCCCCTCATCCTGTCATCACAAGACCTTGTCAATGGTCCCTCCCCAGTCTTCCTGTAGGCCCCCTTCAGACACTGGAAGGCTACTGTAAGATCTCCTCATAGCCTTCTCTTCTCCAGGCTGCTGAGCCCCAGCTCTCTCAGCCTGTCCTCAAAGCAGAGGTGGAAAGCTTCCAGAGTGGAAAAGCCTGAGGAAAAATTATGCAGAAATAGTATTTCTGAAAGAAAAAAAACAAAACAAACCCCTAAAACACACAGAAGAGCAAATTTGCTGACAACAAGGATAAAGACCCACAGGAATAACCTCCCCAGGGAAGTGGTGGGATCCCTAATGCTGGATACTCTTCAGGTTCAGCTGAATGGGCTGCAGAGCCACCTTGCCTAGACTGGGCTTTTGCCAGGAAAGGTTCACAGGTTGGACCAGATGATCCTTGAGGTCCCATCCAACCTGATTTTCCCTGATGCTTTTTGGTACAGTGGTTGGTTATTGATGGGTTCTTTGGGCATGTCAGTGTCCAACTCTTCTAGGCAAGGTGAAAAGCCTTCTTTTCCAACAGCAGAATGTGCTGTGTGCTGGATGCTCGAGGAAGCATCGAGACATTGGCATAAAGGCATCAAAGAAGTAAATAGAGGAGATTGGGGGGAGGGGGAGTTCAAGAGTGGACAGGACTGAATTTTTCAGCATAAGCCTACCTAAACTGAGCTTGACATCATTAAGGTTCTTGGGTTCCATTAATTCAAGAGAAGCTGAATTAGAAATAGTCTGAATATCAATGGGACTGCACAGAGCTTTCGTATACCATGGCTGGAATCAGAGACAGAAAGACCAAATCTGACTCCACAGAGGTCAAGCAAAGGATCTGTGGTGGATATGTCCTTCTTGTTAAGACCTTTGAGTACTTTTAGGATAGCTTTGAGTGAAAATGCTGGCAGGTGCAGTGCTTTGCCTGGCAATTACCTTTGCAGGGGCCAAGAAGGACTGTCACTCCAGGCTGGAGGTTGTAATTTTGCCTGTGACTTCCACAGCTTCTCTGGCTGCTGTAAATCACAGAATGATAGCATTGTACCAGCTGGAAAAGACCTCCAAGATCATCAGTGCAAACCAACGACCTCACACCACCTTGGCCACTAACCCATGTCCTGGAGTGCCATCTCCACAAGGATTTTGTACCCATCCAGGGATAGAATCATAGAATCATAGAATCAACCAGGTTGGAAGAGACCTCCAAGAGCATCCAGTCCAACCTAGCACCCAGCCCTATCCAGTCAACCAGACCATGGCACTAAGTGCCTCATCCAGTCTTTTCTTGAAGACCCCCCAGAGATGGTGCCTCCACCACCTCCCTGGGCAGCCCATTCCAATGCCAATCACTCTCTCTGTGAAGAACTTCTTCCTAACATCCTGCCTATACCTACCCTGGCACAACTTGAGACTGTGTCCCCTTGTTCTATTGCTGCTTGCCTGGGAGAAGAGGCCACCCCCCACCTGGCTACAATGTCCCTTCAGGTAGTTGTAGACAGTAATGAGCTCTGCCCTGAGCCTCCTCTTCTCCAGGCTAAACAGGCCCAGCTCCCTCAACCTCTCCTCATAGGATTTGTGCTCCAGGCCCCTCACCAGCTTTGTTGCCCTTCTCTGAACATGTTCCAGCACCTCAACATCCTTCTTGAATTGAGGGGCCCAGAACTGGACACAGCACTCAAGGTGTGGTCTGACCAGTGCTGAGTACAGGGGAAGAAGAACCTCCCTTGTCCTGCTGGCCACACTGCTCCTGATCTGACTGTGTGTGCCAGCCATGCAGTCACAGCTGCTGTGTGGCATGCCAATGCCCTCATTTCCTTATCCTGCAGTTGCCACTCTTTCCTGGGTGCACCCTGAGCTGGCCCTGCTCATCATTTCATTCCTGAACACAGTGCACTATGTTTGTTTGGTGGCTGCCACCCTCAGGAGAGTGATCTCAAAGGGTGGAGGTGATTTTTCACAAGAATCACCATGGTTAACCTCCCAGCCCTCTGCCTGCTAATGAACCTCTTGCTCCTAAATCACAAGGGACCCTAGTCATTTCCCCCTGCCTTTAGCTGGAGGAAAGGTATCTAGACCAAACAACTTGTTTGGGCTGTTGTTCTAATCCATCCATGATATGGGCTGGGGACACAGACATCACTGAACTGCTTCACCCCACCTAACTCAGCTATTTTAAGGCAGGATGAATCACTTACCAAGAAAGCATGGTCTGGCTTACACAGATTCCTGCCTTGGCCAGAGGAGCTGGGAAGCATTTCATCTGACACCTTTGTGAAACTCTTACCCCTTGCCAAGCAGTTGAGTTTGAGAGAAGTGGAAAAGACCTCTGAAAATCAGCTGCAGGAAAATGCTGATCCAGATTTGTGAATGAGCACAGATGTCCATCAGTATAACTGTAAAAGGCACAGGGCTGGCATCCCAACAACTCTCTTCAGAGATGCTGGCTGCAGCCAAGTGTTGCCCTGCACCAAGGAGGGAAATTGCAGCTTTTCTTGAGGTCATTTTTGTCTTTACAGTTAAGGGGGACTAGAAAGCAGCTTCTGATTGCAGGTGGCCCAGGCTCAGGCTCATATCCAAAAGCCACCAGTAAGATCAAGCTGACCCTGTGCTAACTGCAAAATGCTTGTTCAAACAGCACCCTTGCATCAGACATAGCATTTCTGCCAGTCACAGGCTCACAGGATGTTAGGGGTTGGAAGGGACCCAAGGAGATCATCCAGTCCAGCCCCCCTGCCAGAGCAGGACAATAACACAGATCACAGAGGAACACATCCAGACAGGCCTGCAAAGGCTCCACAGAAGGAGACTCCACAACCTCTCTGGGCAGCCTGTGCCAGGCTCTGGGACCCTTACAGTAAAGAAGTTCCCCCTTGTGTTGAGCTGGAACCTCCTGTGCTGCAGCTTCCATCCATTGCTGCTTGTCCTATCCCAGGGAGCAGTGAGCAGAGCCTGTCCCTCCACTCCTGGCAGCCCTCAGATACTGATAAACATTTATCCAATCCCCTCTCAGTCTTCTCTTCTGCAGACTAAGCAGCCCCAGGTCCCTCAGCCTCTCCTCATCAGCCATGCCCTCCTGTCCCCTCATCATCCTCATAGCCCTCTGCTGGACCCTCTCCAGCAGATCCCTGTCCCTCTGCAACTGGGGAGCCCAAACCTGAACGCAGTATTCAAGATGAGGTCTCAGCAGGGCAGAGTAGAGGGGGAGGAGAACCTCCCTTGACCTGCTGGACACACTCTTCTTACTGCACCCCAGGCTCCCATTGGCCTTCTTGGCCACAAGGGCACATTGCTGTGCCATGGGTAACTTGTTAGCCACCAGGACCCCCAGATCCCTCTCCACAGGGCTGCTCTCCAGCAGTCACCTCCTAGCCTGTACTGGTGCAGTTTATTATTCCTCCCCAGATGCAGGACCTATGGCACATCTGGAGAGAGCCTCTATGGCCCTGAGCAGACAGGGTTTATTCCCCTCTTCAACTATTGATTTTGTGAGTGGATTTTGGTGGATCATTAAGTTAAGATGCCTTTGGCTGCAGCTTTTCTGTGTGTGCTCAGCATGCTCAGGCTGGTGACCCATGTCACCCCAACTCTGCCAAGGCCTGGAGTCCTCTTCAGGTGGGAACCAACACCTAAAGAGGATCTCCAGGCTTGAGTGTACAGTTGTATTTAAGCACCAAGACTCTAGAGAGGCACTTTCAGATGGTTCATTACTTGCCTTTAATACTAAGGACAAACACTGACCCACCTTAACTAGGTGCTGTGAGGCTAAACTCATCTGAGCCTGAGATGACCTAAGGTATCTTTGCTACTTCATGCAGCTAACTCTATCAGTATCTTAAGGGGGCCTACAAGAAAGCTGGAGAGGCACTTTTTAGGCTGTCAGGTAGTGATAGGACTGAGGAAATGGAACAAAGCTGGAAATAGGGAGATTCAGGCTGGATGTTGTGAAGAAGTTCTTCAGCATGAGAGTAGTGAGAGCCTGGAACAGGTTGCCCAGGGAGGTGGTGGAAGCCTCATCCCTGGAGGTGTTTAAGGCCAGGCTGGATGAGGCTCTGGCCAGTCTGCTCTAGTGTGAGGTGTCCCTGCCCTAGACAGAGGGGTTGAAACTGGCTGATCCTTGTGGTCCCTTCCCATCCTGACTGATGCTACGATTCTGTGATCCTATGATGCTATCACACGTGCCCCAGCAGGAACTTTGCAGGCTCTTCCCTTCCTTGCACTGCAGGGATGACAAAACCAAACAACTCCACAGTTTCTTCCCTCGAGAGCAAGAGTGGTGGAGGTTTGTTATTTTGAGAAAGGTGAACTACTGAAGCCTTGCAGCTTGCCAGAACTAGAAATACACTTTCACCCTACATTCCTCCCCCTCCTGTGATCTATAGGCTGCATTTCAAGCTAGCTGTGACTTTGGCTGTTTGCTGGATCTTGTGTTACTTCCCACCAGGTTTAGTGCAGGAAGGCAGAGTGGATGTTCCCCCTCTTTCTAAGACACAGGGAGATTTAGTAGCTGTCAAATGCAGAATGTGGTCCTATTCTGTGGTCTTTTGGCTGTTTGCTGGTTCTTGTGTTACTTCCCACCAGGTTTAGTGCAGGAAGGCAGAGTGGATATTCCCCCTCTTTCTAAGACACAGGGAGATTTAGTAGCTGTCAAATGCAGAATGTGATCCTATTCTGTGGTCTTTATTTCTTATCTGGATGCATTATGCTGCCAGCTAAATTCAATCATGGCACAATTCTGCTCTCCTAGTGAAGTTTAACCACAAATAATGAAGGTTTCATTGCTTTCCTTCTGACCTTCAGATCGCTCATGTCTCTTCAATCAAAAGCTTTCAACACACTCCTCCAGCATAGGGAGCACAAACAGTAGCTTTTGACATAAATGAGACCAACTCAGAGAGCCAGTGGCATCCTGGGCTGTATCGGGAACAGTGTGGCCAGCAGGACAAGGGAGGTTATTCTGCCCCTATACTCAGCACTGCTCAGGCCACACCTTGAGTGCTGTGTCCAGTTCTGGGCTCCTCAGTTCAATTGAGATGTTGAGGTGCTGGAACATGACCAGGGAAAGGCCACAAGGCTGGTGAAGGGCCTGGAACACAAACCCTATGAGGAGGGGCTGAGGGAGCTGGGGGGGTGCAGCCTGCAGCAGAGGAGTCTCAGGGCAGAGCTCATTGCTGTCTACAACTCCCTGAAGGGAGGCTGTAGCCAGGTGGGGTTGGGCTCTTCTCCCAGGCACCCAGCAACAGAACAAGGGGACATAGTCTCAAGCTGTGCCAGAGGAGGTCTAGGCTGGATGTGAGGAGGAAGTTGTTGTCAGAGAGAGTGATTGGCATTGGAATGGGCTGCCCAGGGAGGTGGTGGAGTTGCCGTCCCTGGAGGTGCTCAAGAAAAGCCTGGCTGGGGCACTTAGTGCCATGGTCTGGTTGACTGGCTAGGGCTGGGTGCTTCTCAAGGAGACACTTACTGTGCAAGGGCAGCTCTAACCTTTCTCTTGTTTGTCTTAGTTCCTTGCCATTGGATGCTTATTTTTGTGCAGTACTTTTATTGGAGAAGCAAAATGAGGAAAATCCATTGGCAGCTCTTGGACATTTTCCCAAGCACTGCAGGGATTGAAGGCTTGTGTGTGCAAGTTTGAAGCTAGCTAGAATGTTTTGGTGAGGAGGATTAGACCACAGGCTGTGAAAGAGAAACAGTGCTGATGTCTACTTCACTCATAGGCTTGCTGAGCTGTATAAGAACAAGAATCCAAACATAGATAAAGGAGTCATTCTTCTGCTTGGGAGCTCTGAGTTGCATCTCTCTTGCCTCTCTGCTGTCTCTCTGATTAATCCACTTTGCTTCCTGACCCCCTGGCCAAACCTCCACTCTTCCTTGGGACTGGGGTAAGGTTGAGAGGGGTGAGAGGGTGGTTGGGAGCCCTTGCTGGGGACTCAGGTTTCTGGGAGGGCTGTTGTGTTTCTGTGTTACCTTTTACCTTGTGTATTTCTGTATATGCTGTAACTATCTGCTTGTATCTTGTGCCAGCTGTAAATATAAGCTTCACTCAAATTTCCAGGGCTGGCTGAGTCTAGTCTGGGTGATTTCCAAAGTTGGGGGGGGGAGGGGGGGAGGGTAACACCCAAACAATCACAGCTTGGATGAGAGCTAAGACACTGAGGTCCTGGAGCATATCCTGAGAAGAGCAGCAAGGCTGGTGAGGGGTTTGGAGGGCAAGATGTATGAGGAGCAGATCAGGGACCTGCTTTGTTTAGTCTGGAGAAGAGAAGGCTGAGGGGAGATCTTATTGGTCTCTACAACTGCCTGAAAGGAGGTTGAAATTTCATAGAATCACAGAATGGTTTAGGTTGGAAGGGATCTCAAAGCTCATCCCCACAGGCAGGGACACCTCCCCCTAGAACAGGTCGCTCAAGGACTCACCCAACCTGGTCTTGAACACCTTCAGGCAGGGAGCATCCACAACCTCCCTGGGCAACCTGTGCCAGTGTCTCACCACCCTCACTGCAAAGAACTTCTTCCTAATATCTAGTTTGAGTATCCCCTATTCCAGTTTAAACCCATTGCCCCTCCTCCTGTCATTACAAGACCTTGTCAATAGTCCCTCCCCAGCCCTGTTGTAACCCCCTTCAGACACTGGAAGGCCACTCCAAGGTCTCCTCCAAGCCTACTGTTCTCCAGGCTGCAGAGCCCCAGCTCTTTCAGTCTGTCCTCAGAGCAGAGCTGCTGCAGCCTTCTTTGCTTCCTCACGACCTCCTCTGGACTGGCTCCAACACTTCCATGTCTGTCTTGTGTTGGAGGCTCCAGAACTGCCCCCAGGACTGCAGGTGGGGTCTGAGGAGAGCAGAACCAAGGGGCAGAATCCCCTCCCTTGCCCTGCTGCCCACACTGCTCTTGCTGCAGCCCAGCAACAGGATGAGAGGGAATGGGTTTAAGTTGTGCCAGGGGGGTTCATATTGGACTTTAGGAAACACTTCACTGAGAGAGTGGTGAGGTGTTGGAGCAGGCTGCCCAGGGAGGTGGTAAAAATCAGCATCCCTGGGGGTATGCAAGAAGAGTGTAGATGTGGTGCTTAAGGGTATAGTGTAGTGGTCGTGGTAGCTGGGTTGGACTCAATGATCTTAAAGGTCTTTTCCAGCTTTGATGATTCTATAAGCAGCATCTCCTTCAAAAGACTATTTTAGGGTAGGAGTCAACAGTACTATGGGAAGAATCTCAGAAGCACAATGCTGGAGCATCATTTACTTCATTCTATCACTAGCCTTGGATTAGGATCACAATCTAACAAATCTAATTAAAACCATCCCCACCCAAACAAGCAACTTTATCAACCTTGGCCCAGAGGTCAACCACCTCCCTTCTCTTGGGCTGAGATGAGGAGTACAGAGATAAAAGCAAAGTGCAGTACAAGAGAGTGATTCACTGGAGGCAGCTTAGCAACCTCCACCAGCAAGGTGATTCACACCTTGAGTGCTAATGGTGTATTGGAGTAACCTCAGTTTACTGGTTGTGCATTTCCATATCAAATGATTCAGAGGTACTCATGTGCTTAGATGCCTGCACTCAGGTAGGACTCAACTGCAGCTGCAGAACCCTGTGTTCAAGGAGTCTGTCTCTCTGAAGGCCCAACAGCATCTTTGCTATCTGAGACCTGATCCTTGAAGGCAGCAAGTTCTGCATGAGACAGCAATGTGTGCCTGTGGCCAAGACAGCCAATGTTATCCTGGGGTGTACCAAGAAAAGTGCATCCAGCAGGTCTAGGGAGGTTCTTCTCCCCCTCTTTTCTGCCCTAGTGAGACCACAACTGGAATACTTGTCCAGTTCAAGAGAGACAGGGACCTGCTGGAGAAAGTCCAACAGAGCCACGAGGATGATTGGGGGACTTCAGTATCTCCTATGGAGAGAGACTGAGAGCCCTGGGGCTGGAGAAGAAAAGGTTGAGAGGAGATCTCCTCAATGGGTGGGGTCAGTGGGTGAGGCCAATCTCTTTTTGGTGGTCAGCAGCATTAAGACAAGGAACAACAGCTACAAACTGGAACAGAGAAGGTTCTACCTCAACATGGGGAGAAACTTGTATAGAGTGAGGGTGCCAGAGCCCTGGAGCAGGCTGCCCAGAGAGGCTGTGGAGTCTCTTTCTCTGGAGACTTTCAAAGCCTGCCTAGATGCATTCCTGTGCCAACTACCCTAGGGGATCCTGCTTGGCAGGGGGTTGGACAGCATAACCTCTGGAGGTCCCTTCCAATCTCTAATGATCTGTGATTCTGTGACCCTTAGGAGCACTCAGGATAATAAACTATACATTATGGTGCATGTTCTCCCAGCTCCCTTAGACCTTGAAAAGCTAAGGGTGAAGTTCTGGCAGAAAACTCCATGGATACAAACACAAAATATGGTTTTGGTGAGATAGGGACCCAGTTCCCACCAAGGATAACATCAGGAATGTTTGAAGGCAGCAACACACTTCACTGCTCCTGGATTTCAGTGGCAGCTAGGCACACTCATATCCCTGAAGAAGTGGCCAATAATGTCCTTCAGAAAGGTTTTAATTCCTCACAGGCTTCAGTCAGGGGTGAATTTCTGCTGAGCACTTGAAGGGGTCCTCAGCTCTCAGCAAGTTAATTTCTTTTCAGCTAAATCTTAACACAAGGCTGGATTCTTTTGTGGTTTTCTACTGGAGAGTATCACTCACACTATCTACCAAGAAACACTTAGGCTTGCTGGGTTTGTAGATGACTGCTTGTCTCCCTCTTTCTCCTCTTATGCAAAACTCCTTTGCTGCAGAGGATGCAGCATGTGCCAATGCAAATCGAGGGCAAGCAGCTACTGTTTAACCTCTTGAACTGGAGCTTGTGCAAACTGATGCAACGCTGGTGAGAAAGATTGAAAGCAGTGAGCTGTGCTCTGGAAACCAGGTATGCTCAGGTTGGGTGATGGGGTTTGGATTGTGATGTTGGCAGGACCTAGAGTGGAACAGAGCAATGCACAAACCCCATGTTTGAAAGTGCATTGCCACCTACAAGCCAGGCTACAGAGCTACGCTAGCCAGGAGGACCACTTTAAGCCATTGAATAGGCTTTGTGCAGTGCTTTATTTACTGCTTAGGACAAAGCTATGGAAGCCTCCACTCATTCTGCAGTGCTGCCCTGACTCCTGGCTGGCTTTCCAGAACAGATGTCTTAGCTGAGCAGTATTTCACTTCCACATTTCCACATGTTTCACAACAGAGGAATCATTCACAAAACCTGCTGTTAGCTGGGTCAGTCTTTGCCTTTGCTGCCTTGAACACCATGTAGCATGATAGCACTGCATGAGGGGATGCTCTGTGCTCCTGGTGCCTCTGCTGGGTTCAGTTTAGGGCCACTCATTGTAAGAAGGACATTGAGAGGCTGGAGCAGTTCCAGAGAAGGAGAGATGTTGAGGTGCTGGAAGGTGTCTAGAGAAGGGTGATAAAACTGGTGAGGGGCCTGGAGCACAGCCTTGTGAAGAAAGGCTGAGGGAGCTGGGGGTGTTTAGTCTTGAGTAGAGAAGGCTGAGGAGAGACCTCCTCAATTCAAGAGAGATGTTGAGGTACTGGAACGTGTCCAAAAAGGGGTGACAAAGCTGGGGAGGGGCTTGGAGCACAGCCCTGTGAGGAGAGGCTGAGGGAGCTGGGGGTGTGCAGCCTGCAGCAGAGGAGGCTCAGGGCAGAGCTCATTGCTGTCTGCAGATACTTGAAGGGAGGCTGTAGCCAGGTGGGGCTGGGCTCTTCTCTCAGGCAACCAGCAACTGAGGAGGGAGACACAGCCTCAAGTTTTTCCAGGGTAGGTCTAGGCTGAATATTAGGAAGTTGTTGGCATTGGAATGGGCTGCCCAGCGAGGTGGTGGAGTCACCATCCCTGGGGGGGGTTCAAGCCAAGCCTGGATGAGGCACTTAGTGCCATGGTCTGGTTGATTGGGTAGAGCTGGCTGCTAGGTTGGACTGGCTGAGCTTGGAGGTCTCTTCCAACCTGACAGATTCTATGATTCATTGCTCTCTAAAACTCCCTGAAAGGAGGTTGGACTGGGGTAAGAGTCAGTTTCTTCTCCCAAGCTGCAAGTGATAGAATGAGAGGAAATAGCCTCAAGTTGTGCCAGAGGAGGCTTAAACTAAATATTAGGAAACATTTCTTTCCTGCAAGAGTAGTGAGGCATTGGAATAGGCTGCCCAAGGAGGTGGTGA
Organism: Pogoniulus pusillus; assembly: GCF_015220805.1. Taxonomy (NCBI): domain Eukaryota; kingdom Metazoa; phylum Chordata; class Aves; order Piciformes; family Lybiidae; genus Pogoniulus; species Pogoniulus pusillus. The sequence continues at coordinate 3,747,100 of NC_087298.1, read as the reverse complement.
AGTCACCATACCTGGAGGTGTTAAAAATATGTGTACACATGGCACTTGAGGATGTGGTTTTATGGCCATAGTGGCGTTTGGATGATGCTTGGACTTGATGATCCTAAAGGACTTTTCCAAACAAAATGATTCCATGAGTCTATGGCAGTGTTGGGGATCTCCATGCTCTGCTTCCTAAAGGATGATTTTGATGCTCTGCAAGTGTGGCTGGTTTAAGGGGTCAAATAAACACTCACAGGCCAGGCTGTCTAAATCCCTCCCTTGCAAATCAAGATCAATTTCCAGCACAAATTAAGGGAGGTGAGAACTACTGCTTCTAGCAGCTGCCCAGACCTTTTGCTTCCATGAAGCAGGTGAGGATCTGCCTCATCCAGCCTGTCAGGCTTGAGGAACAGATTTCCTGACCAAGTGGAGCTGTTCTCTCATCCTTAAGGAGAGGAGGCTGTGAATACTGTGTTCCAATACCCAATACTGTGTTCAGGTTTGGGCTCCCCAGTTGCAGAGGGACAGGGATCTGCAGGAGAGGGTCCAGCAGAGGGCTATGAGGATGATGAGGGGACAGGAGGGCATGGCTGATGAGGAGAGGCTGAGGGCCCTGGGGCTGCTTAGTCTGGAGAAGAGAAGACTGAGAGGGGATTGGATAAATGTTTATAAATATCTGAGGGCTGCCAGGAGGGGGGGACAGGCTCTGCTCACTGCTCCCTGGGATAGGACAAGCAGCAATGGGTGTGAGTTGCAGCACAGGAGGTTCCAGCTCAGCACAAGGGGGAACTTCTTTACTGTAAGGGTCCCAGAGCACTGGCACAGGCTGCCCAGAGAGGTTGTGGAGTCTCCTTCTCTGGAGCCTTTCCAGGCCTGTCTGGATGTGTTCCTCTGTGATCTGTGTTATTTGTCCTGCTCTGGCAGCAGGGTTGGACTGGATGATCTCCTTGGGTCGCTCCAACCCCTAAGATTCTATGATCCTGTGATCCTGTGAGGCTGCTTCCATTTGCTCCTGACCAAAATAGATGGTGCCTGTTTCCAGGTGATTCTGTGAAAAACTCTGCTTTGGAAATCTCTGGAATCTTGTGTAGTGCTGTGCTCTTGTGAGTTTATTAAAGGTAGTAGCAATAACAGTAAGGTGTCAAGACTCTGTGATGGCAGGGGTGTGAAGAGGAGCTGAATTCAAATAGAAAGGTTTGTGAGTCCCACAAGCTTCAGTCAGAGGAAATGAGAGAATTACACTCAATAAATACCAGGTTTTCTGCTCCAATATTCTTCCCAAGGCACCTCTTGTTGCTCTTTGCTGAAAGCAAGATGCTGAGCTGATGGACCATTAGCAAGATCCTGACTGGCCTCTCTGATGTCCTCCTATCACTGAACTGGGAAGAGCTGGCAGCACTCCTAGACACTGTGATCCTGTTGCAGGAGTAAGCTGGCTTGCAGAGGTACAAACCAGAAGAGGACACACATCTAACCATGGCAACTTTCAGAAATACCCAGGTGTCTTGGGCTGGCCTGGCCACAAAGCAAGCACTCATCTCACACAGCAGATGCTGTGTCAGGAAGGATTTGTCCTTCCACACTGACATGAAGCAGGAATGTTTCTAGCTGAAAAACCTCTCATTTGGGTGCTGTGAGAAGCCCTGTGGCTGGGTGAGAGTCCCAGGCTAGGGCAGAGAAGTTTGTGGGCAGGACATCAGCTGCAAAAAAAGCCAGGGTAGGGAGGTGAAGAGACCTCCTCTGTGGGCACCTCTTAACGTTGTGCTTTCAGCTACTCCGGTGTGACCTCTTTCTTTCTCTGCCTCCGCCTAGAACTGGCATCCTGTATCAAAGATGTCTTCCTGACACATCTTTTATCAAACACTCCAGTGAAACACTCACCCAACATCTCCAGACCTTTACAGGCAAGACCATCTCAAAGCCTGGGTGAGCTCTGAGCAGAGATGTGAGCTCTGGGGCACTGCTGGGAGCGGGAGGTGACTCTGCGCGGCAGGAAGGCAGAGCCGTGGGGTGAGCTGCTGCACCGAACCCCAGCTGCCCCGACCTTAAACTGAACGAGCATTTGCATAGCTCTCCATTTCACAGAGAGGAGAGCGGGGGGAGGAGGCCTGAGCTCGGTAACCACTCACCTTCTGACATCAGAAACCTCCGGTGCAGCGCAGGACTGCGTCGTGAGCTCCCTGGGCAAGAGCATGCAGCTCCTTCCCCTGCGCACAGCTGCGTCCTGCCTCACGCCCCCAGCTCCCTCGCTCTGTGCACTGCGAGTGATGAAGTTTTTTTTTCCACATCACATGAGCCAGGATGAAGGGGGAAAATCCTGCCAGGAGCAGATATGGGCTGCGACTTGAAGCTGATGAAGGGGAGCTACAGAGCAGTACCCTGAGAGCTATATAAGAATGCGCTCGGCACAGGAGCGAGCAGTGTTTCAGGTGAAGGACTCCCATGAGTCAGCCATGGATGTGAGCGAAGACACCGTGGCAAGGAGGCTTGGGGCCACTAACAGAACATGTTTGTATTTCATCATCACCACCCTGGTTGCATTACTCGTCTTTGCCTTAGCCACCATCATGGTCTTAGTCATTCAGAAGACGGTAAGAAATCACTTTAATCTTTGGCCTTTCTTCCCCCCTCCACCTTCTCTTTTCTCTTCTTCTCTCTTCTCTTTTCTCTTCTTCTCTCTTCTCTTTTCTCTTCTTCTCTCTTCTCTTTTCTCTTCTTCTCTTTTCTCTTCTTCTCTTCTCTTCTCTTCTCTTCTCTTCTCTTCTCTTCTCTTCTCTTCTCTTCTCTTCTCTTCTACTCTCTTCTCTTCTCTTCTCTTCTCTTCTCTTCTCTTCTCTTCTCTTCTCTTCTCTTCTCTTCTCTTCTCTTCTCTTCTCTTCTCTTCTCTTCTCTTCTCTTCTCTTCTCTTCTCTTCTCTCTCTCTCTTCTCTTCTCTTCTCTCTCTCCTCTCCTCTCCTCTCCTCTCCTCTCCTCTCCTCTCCTCTCCTCTCCTCTCCTCTCCTCTCCTCTCCTCTCCTCTCCTCTCCTCTCCTCTCCTCTCCTCTCCTCTCCTCTCCTCTCCTCTCCTCTCCTCTCCTCTCCTCTCCTCTCCTCTCCTCTCCTCTCCTCTCCTCTCCTCTCCTCTCCTCTCCTCTCCTCTCCTCTCCTCTCCTCTCCTCTCCTCTCCTCTCCTCTCCTCTCCTCTCCTCTCCTCTCCTCTCCTCTCCTCCCCTCTCCCCTCCCCTCCTATCCCCTCCCTTCTCCGCTCCCCTCCTCTCCTCTCCCTTCTCCTTTCCTCTCCTCTCCTCTCCCTTCTCCTTTCCTTTCCTCTCCTCTCCCTTCTCCTTTCCTTTCCTTTCCTTTCCTTTCCTTTCCTTTCCTTTCCTTTCCTTTCCTTTCCTTTCCTTTCCTTTCCTTTCCTTTCCTTTCCTTTCCTTTCCTTTCCTTTCCTTTCCTTTCCTTTCCTTTCCTTTCCTTTCCTTTCCTTTCCTTTCCTTTCCTTTCCTTTCCTTTCCTTTCCTTTCCTTTCCTTTCCTTTCCTTTCCTTTTTCAGCCTACTGCTCTCTAACAATCATTCTGTACCCAGAAAAAGAACCCAGTTGCTGTCTCTTGCTTTGAATGCACACACATGAATCAGGGAAGAGAAAGATGGAAGAAAGAGGAAGAGAAAAGAACTTTTAAAAACCCCTCCATGGGCAGCATTGTTTTCTAGCATGCACTGCCAGTTTGGTAAAGGCAAGTGGAAAGCTCACAATGCCAGATGCAAGCCACCCTCTGTCCTGCCTGGTTAGGAGGAGAGGTGGGGAGAAGCTGGATCAGTGCCTCAGTGCCTGCTGTCCGGTTTTGCATTGTGTCTCCTGTCACTTCTTTGGGGAGCAACCACTGCCTGAGGGGGTCTGCTCTGGTGGTGTCTACACCTGTTCCTCTGAAATGCTGCCCACAACATGAGACATCTCTGTGTGACACTGTGCTGGTGTCTGTTGGGAAGCAGGGTGAGGCGGTGGAGCAGCTCTTGATGTAGTTCCAGAGCGGTTGATGGAGGCAAAGGAGTTTAGTGCTGCCCTCTCTCGTGTCAGCCCTGCTCCTGGGTGTGATTCTTGCTGCAAAAGTAGTTATGGCAAGGATGGCTGAGGGTGCATGGCAGGATCTGTTCCCTCTGCCTGCAGATGTTTTGTCCTAAAGAGGGCTGCTCTTACGTGGACCTGGGGTTAGTGGGGAGTCAGTGACAGAGCTACATCTGAGGCAGAGCCACAGGTGGCTGTGAATACCAAAATTGCTTTCCCAAACTTGCCAGGAACACTGCCATGAACTTTGTCAGGGTAAAATGCCAGAATAGAAGTGCTGCAAGCCTTCAAATCTTGCAAAAATGGAAGTCCTGAAGTGCCTCCACTACTCCTCACAGAACAAAAGCACCAGCATGGGGCTGCTGAAGGAAGCTGGCCATGAAAAACAAAATATTCTCTTTTCAGCCTAATATTTTCTCATACTGAACTTGCCCTGTTCACCCTGTGTGCTGTGCATGCACATTACCTGGAAATCAAACCAAGAAGGCCTGACTGGGCAGAGGCCAATGGGATGAGATTGAACAAGGCCAAGGGCAGGGTTCTGCACTTTGGCCACAACAACCCCAAGCAGCACTACAGGCTGGAGACTGAGTGGCTGGAGAGCAGCCAAGAGGAAAGGGACCTGTGGGTACTGATAGATAGTAGCTGAAGATGAGCCAGCAGTGTGCCCAGGTGGCCAAGAGAGCCAATGGCATCCTGGCCTGTAGCCAGTAGGACAAGGGAGGTTATTCTTCCCCTGTACTCAGCACTGCTCAGGCCACACCTTGAGTGCTGTGTCCAGTTCTGGGCCCCTCAATTCAAGAGAGATGTTGAGGTGCTGGAAGGTGTCCAGAGAAGGGCAGCAAGGCTGGGGAGGGTCCTGGAGCACAAACCCTATGAGGAGAGACTGAGGGAGCTGGGAGTGTGCAGCCTGCAGAAGAGGAGGCTCAGGGCAGAGCTCATTGCTTTCTACAACTACCTGAAGGGACATTGTAGCCAGGTAGGGGTTGGCCTCTTCTCCCAGGCAAGCAGCAACAGAACAAGGGGTCACAGTCTCAAGTTGTGCCAGGGTAGGTCTAGCCCGGATGTTAGGAGGAAGTTGTTGTCAGAGAGAGTGATTGGCATTGGAATGGGCTGCCCAGGGAGGTGGTGGAGTCTCTGTCCCTGGAGGTGTTCAAGAAAAGACTGGATGAGGCACTCAGTGCCATGGTTTAGTTGACTGGATAGGGCTGTGGGATAGGTTGAACTGGCTGAGCTTGGAGGTCTCTTTCAACCTGGTTGATTCTATGATTCTATGAATCTATGATTCTACCAGGGAGGAGCCATTTACCTGAAATCAATGCTCTTCCAAAAACTGAAGCAGCTGGGGCACAGTTAGAAGGAGGCATGGGGATTTTCAAGTGACAAATAGTGGGACACTAAGGGGGATCTTTAAAAGAATGGCCTGGGTAAGCACAGAATTGCCACAGCTTTCCTGTATAATGAGGCTTTCATTTGTACTTATTATGAAAGCAAGCAACGAATTACCTACCCATCAGGATAAACCCAGTCCCACTGGTTGCCAGCTGAACAATATTACTGAAAGAGTCAAGAATTTCATTTCAAAGAGTAATGACATTATTGCAGCTGCTTTGGAAATGAGCTTGGCTGAGGCAGAAAGTAGGAAGCTGAAGTGTATGAGAAGCACAACTAAAACCCAGCAGCAATTTTACCTTGTGAGAGGAATCTGGCAGCAAAAAGCATTAACTTGTTTTCTTGCTCTCAGGGAGCTGAAAGACCCCGAGTTCAGAAGCAGCACAGTTGTTTTCCATCTGTGACTGGGCTTCTCTTTCCAGACCAGACAACAAGTGTTGCTTCTATGAGATCACAGAATTAACCAGGCTGGAAAAGACCTTTGAGTTCTTGTGGGAGGTGTCTTTGCCTATGGTGGGCGGTTGGAACTAGATGATCTTTGAGTTCCCTTCCAACCTAAACCTTTCTATGATCATCAAGTCCAATCTACCTGTTCCTCAAGAAACTTTTGGGCTTGCTCATGGTGACACTGTCAGCATCAGGCCAAACACACGCTCCTGTGACAAAAGCAGTCGTAATCCAGATCAACATCAGGCATTGGAAAGTGATGCTCAGGGAGTGGTTGAATTACCAAGCCTGGATGTGTTTAAAAGTCGTTTGGATGTGGTGCTTGGGGATATGGTTGAGGGTGAACCTTGCAGAGCAGGGTTCTGGGTTGGACTTGAGGATCCTGAGGGGTTTTGCCAACCTGAATGTTTCTGTGATTCTGTGATCTTGTATTGACTTCAGCAGCTCCAGGACAGGCTGTACTTAGAGCCCTGTGGCATCTGAGTCCTGTTGCTGTAGGGATTTGAGTGTCATCAATTAGCTTTGCTATTTTCTTTGTAACTTCTGAAGGGAGGATTGACTTTTTGTGGCATCAACCTCCTGGGAGGGTCCAGTTTCCTCTCCAGGGGTTGTATGAGTGGTCCTTGGCCACAGGGACAATGGTGTCAACTTCATGACCTTCTTATGGTGAGCTGAGATAGAAACTTTCATGTTCCTCTGTCCAAAGCAGTGTTAGAGGGTTTTAGGGACAGCGCAGGCCTTGTGATCCATGACACCTCCTGGGCAGGGGCATCCACAGCCTCCCTGGGTAACCTATTCCAGTGTCTCATCACCCTCACTTGAAAGAATTTCTTCCTAATCTCCAGTCTTCATCTGCTCTCTTGCAGCTTCAATCCATTTCCTTCTCATCCTATCACTAAAAGTCCCTTGTTGAAAGTCCCCTCCAGCATTCCTGTAGCCCCCTTCAGGTACTGGAAGGCTTCTCTAAGGTCTCTCTGGAGCCTTCTCTTTTCCAGGCTGAACAGCCCCAACTCTTGCAGCCTGTTCCCACAGGGGATGTTCTCCAGCCCTCTGGACCTTCTCCAACAATGTCATGTCCTTGTGCTGTGGGCACCAGAACTGGACACAGTGCTCCAGGTGGGGTCTCAGGAGAGCAGAGCAGAGGGACAGACTCCCCTCCCTATAAACCTTTGGCTGCCTTTGGGTGAAACCTTCCGAGAGCCAGCACAGACATCGGTATGTTCGGATCCAGCCCTGGAGGCTGCTGCAGGCCACCCCGCAAAGCCTCTCGCCGCTGTCACCAGCGCTCTCTGCCGCAGCGCCCAGCGCATCGCTGCGCTGCCGGATCGCTACCGGATCGCTACCGGCAGCTCCGGAGCATCCCTGCCCTGGGCTGTCCCAACCGGGGCCTCTTGCCCCCTCTGCTGGACAACCCTGGCAAGGGCCAGAAGAAAACGACCCACAGCACCGACAACTGCCTCTGAGAGCTGATTTCCCACTTGGGTAGCCATAGAACTGGTTTGGTTTTGGTTTGTTGGTCCAAACATGAACCCAGCACTGCCAGGGCACCGCTGAACAGTGTCCCTCAGCACCACTTCTACACAGCTTTAAATCCCTCCAGGGATGGGGACTCCACCACTGTCCTGGGCAGTCTGTGCCAGGGCTTGACAGCCTTTTTGGGGATGAAATTGTCCCTCATGTACAACCTAAACCTCCTGTGGTGCAACTTCTTGTCCTATTGCTTTTACCTTAGGAGAAGACATCCACTCCTAAATGGCTCCAGCCTTCTTTCAGGGAGTTGTAGAGAGCCAGAAGGTTTCCCCTGAGCCTCCTTTTCCCCAGGCTGGACACCCCCAATTCCCTCAGTCATTCCTCACCATCCCTGTTCTCTGGACCCTTCACCAGCTTTGTTGCCCTTCTCTGGACATGCTTCAGCATCTCAGTGTCCTTCTTGGAGTGAGTGGCCCAAACCTGCTTCTCTTATTTGAGGTGTGCCTTTCACCAAGTGACCACCACAGACAAATGGCTGAGGCATTTCAGAAGAGCTCTGCACTGTTCTGACTTTGGCCATCAGCATCCTGCACAGTGGCAGTCACCTGCTGTCTAGAGGTGTCACTTTCATAGGCTTTGTCAGCACTGGAAAGAGGGAATTTCACATGGGGCTCTGTTTGCTGTGATGCTCAGTATCAGATCAGCTGAGGGATGGTGTTCATCTAGTTTCTGCTTTTGTCCCTTGGCAATTCATGGCCACCTCCCTTAGGTGCCACTGCCTTCCTCTCTGCCATCAGTGGGGAATGAGTGATGATGGTTTGAGTCTGAGCAGAACTACAGGGGAGCCTTGAGGCTTATGTTCAAATGGCAAAATGCCCTTTGAGGACCAGTCCCAGGAGTTCATCTCCACAGAGTTCTTGTGTAGACACACTCTTGGTAGAAACTTAGACTTAGTTGAGCTGACCCAGGCCAGTTTCTGGAGGGCTGTGGACTTGGAGATCATAGAATCATAGAATCAGCCAGGTTGGAAGAGACCTCCAAGCTCATCCAGCCCAACCTAGCACCCAGCCCTGGCCAATCAATCAGACCATGGCACTAAGTGCCTCATCCAGGCTTGGCTTCAACACCTCCAGGGACAGCAACTCCACCACCTCCCTGGGCATGTGGACTTTTGGAGCTCTTGGGCTTCCTAGAGGCTCATACACACATCAGGGACCTCTCATTAAACAAATATTCACATTTCTGAGACAGGACATTAGAAAGTCCCTTTGGCAGCACCAACCTGTCACAGATTAGCAAAATCTCTTGTAAAGTGATTAAAGAAGATGGAAATTACCTTCAGTGGCACCTGATGATCATTTTCTCTAATGAAGCAAACTGCAATTATTCTGCTTGCTGAGTAAAGGCTGAGCTCCTTCAGCAGCAGCTCCCAGACAGGGTGAAATCCATCATCAGGAATTCTTCCTGAGCTGCCAGTGCCGAGTGTAATCTCTGGGCTCCTGCTGTGTGCCTCTTTGCATTCCCAGTGCCAGCATTACACACAACTTTGCTGCTGTTAGAAGAGAGAGAAGCTATGGCAGTAAGGTTTCAAAGCAAGCTCTGAAGCTCTGTTTGAATATCTACTCCACTGTCACTAAAATAAACTGCATTTAGCATCTGCTGGCTTCCCTCACTGGGACACTTCCCAGGTGAGAACACAATGTACAGTAGTACCCTTTGATTTTGTTCCTGTTGCTCTTACTGCAGAGCAAACTGGGAGCCACCAGCCTTGTCCTGTGTGCCATCTCCAAGGGAGGGCTGCAAGGTGAACACCTCCCTGATGATAACAGCTCAGCCACTTTTCCATACCTTCTCTACAGGCAGCAGTGGATTTGCTGCCTGATTTCATGCAGCACAATCGTAGAATCATAGAATCACTGTGTGCTTTTGGTAGGAAAGGATGTTAAAGATCATTCACTTCCAGACCCCCTGCCATAGACAGATCATTAACTTCCAGCTCCCCTGCCCTTCTAATCTGGCCTTGAATATCTCCAGGGAATCATAAAATCATGGAATTAAGCAGGTTGGAAGAGGCCTCCAAGCTCATCCACTACAACCTAGCACCCAGCCCTGGCCAAGCAACCAGACCATGGCACTAAGTGCCTCATCCAGGCTTTGCCTGAACACCTCCAGAGATGGTGGCTCCACCACCTCCCTGGGCAGCCCATTCCACTGCAAATCACCCTCTATGCCAACAACTTCCTCCCAACATCCAGCCTGAACCTCCCCTGGCACAACTTGAGGCTGTGTCCCCTTGTTCTGTTGATGGGTGCCTGGTAGCAGAGCCCAACCCCACCTGGCTACAGCCTCCCTGCAGGTAGTTGTAGACAGAGGAGGCATCCACATCCTCCCTGGGCAACCTGTGCCAGTGTCTCACCACCTTCACTGGAAAGAATTTCTTCCTAATCTCCAGTCTCAATCCCCTCTTCCAGCTTCAACCCATCCTTGTCCTGTCTCTAGAAGCCCCTTGTGCAAAGTCCCTCCCCAGCTTTCTCAGAGGTCCTCATCACGTACTGGAAGGTAGCTCTAAGGTCTCCCTAGAGCTGCCTTTTCTCCAGGCTGAACAACTCCAGCTCTCACAGCCTGTGCCCACTGGGGATCTAGATGGGCACAGAGCAGCACCTTTCTCCCACACAAAAATGACTTCACTTCTCTGCAGAGAGCAGAAATGCTCAGAGAGTTAATGTTTCCCTGTGCCCTGAGTGCATGTGCAAGGGACAGCCCAGGGCAAGAGGCCAAGATGGGAGCTCATAGGTTCCCTCAGACGGTCCTTGGGAGTGCATCCAGCTGAGACTGTTCTCAGAGCCATGTTTAAATAGTTCAAGTGCTTAGAATCCACAGGAGATCGGGAAGGAGAATGTTCTGTAGAGGCCCAAAAAGCTTGGAAATGTCTGATTCTTCAAACTACAGCTCCAGGGTCTTGTTCAGCTCCTAACTCAGCAGCCCTCCTGTAGAGCTCAGGAGGAGCTGTAGAAAGAGGAAGAACTGTGGAAAGACCTGGAGAAATGCTGCCTCAACAGACAGCTTCTGCCCTGCCTCATATAGGTGTGGGGAGATAAAACGAACCAATCAGATGCTGCAGATCCCCAAATCATGGCATCTGTGCCAGCCCTGCCTGCACGACACAGCATTTTGGCAGTAGACCAAGGGATAACATTGTCTTGCTGGGATCAGTTCTGCACTTCAGACATGGTTGCAAACATGGTCATGTTAGGCCAAAGACTAATTAAAAGCCTTCTTAAACAGTTTTCCATCTGCACATAAGGAGAAACTTCCTTGCTGTGAGGGTGCTGAGCACTGGAGCAGGCTGCCCAGTGAGGTTGTAGAGTCTTCTTCCCTGAGGAGATCCAAATCTGCCTGGACACTGTGACCCTGGGCAAGCTGCTGTGTGTGTGTCCCTGCAGGGGGGTTGAACTAGATGATGCCCAGAGGTCCTTTCCAACCTCTGCTGTATGTGAGTTAAGGCTATTAAGTGCCACAAGCAGACACACAACTTCTCTCCCTGTCCAGCCATCCTCCTTCTCCCCACACCATATCCTATTTACACCCTGACTGAAGTGATTACATCTGCAGACCCCTGTGGAGCCAATTGTGTCCCATTACACACACAATATGTCTCATTTCTCCCAGGAGAAATGTTCTGCTAAAGCTGGTGCTAGCTTCCTGACTCTGTTCTCCTTGGTCACTCTGTTCGGTGGCTGGAGCAGATTCCCTAGGGAAGTGGTCACAGCACCGAGCCTCACAGAGTTCAGGGAGCATCTGGGCTATGATCAGATGCTGGAGCAGGTCCAGAAGAGGGCAACAAAGCTGGGGAAGGGCCTAGAGAATAAAATCTGGTGAGGAGAGACTGAGGGAGCTGAGGATGGTTAGCTTGAGGAAGAGGAGGCTGAGGGGAGACCTCATAGTTGTCTACAACTACCTGAAGGGATGTTGTGGAGTGGCTGCTGCTGGGCTGTACTCACAGGTAACTGAGACAGAACAAGGGAGAATAGCCTCAAGTTGAGCCTGGGGAGGTTTAGTAGGAGAAAGTTTTTCATGGAGAGAGTGGCCAGGGGCTGGAATGAGCTGCCCAGGGAGGTGGTGAAGTCACCCACCCTGGATGTGTTTCAGGATGGTTTGGATGTGGTGCTTAGGGAGATGGTTTAAGGTGAACCTTGTGGAGCAGTGTCCTAGGTTGGACTTGGTGATCCTGAGAGGCTTTGCCAACCTGCATGTCTCTGTGTGAGTCTGTGATGACCTTAGTCATGTAGTTTAGTTTTAGGTAGCCCTATGAGGAGCAGGCAGTTGGGCTCAGTGATCTTTGTGGTCCTTTCCAGCTCCAGGTATTCCATGACTCTGTGCTCAGCCAGCACTAGTTAGCCTGCACGCTTAGCCCAGGTAGCTGTGTTCACACAAGAGGAGCTGGTTTAGGCTAGCCTGAGCAAAACCCTGACACTGAAATCACTGTTGCACTGCCTGGTGTGTGTGAGTGAAGGGATGTGACACAGAGTTTGGAGCACTGAGGTGCTGTCAGTCTCTCCTCTGTGGCTGGAAGAGGTCCTTTGCTCCTCGAGGGCATTGTTCAACGTTCATGAGCTCTCAGTGACTTTGCTTGGGTGGAAGCATTATGCAAGCAAGAGCAGGCTTCGGGGTTGTAAGTTTGGATGGCAGAGAGGAGTGATGAAACAGAAGCAAGACCACAGCTGAAGCCTACCACACATCACACTTGCAGCTGGTTTCCAGAGAAGTTTTCAGGCCATGCTGACTCTGCCATTTTGACCCTTGGGTCTACATCCCAGCAAGAAGTGGGAGGAGAGGTGAAGCAAGACAACACTCTCACTCTCAGACCCGTGTTGAGGCTCTGCAGCTTACATTTTCATCCAACCTCTGATTTCCCACAAACAGACACTGGCTCTCAAGGGTGTCCAGTCCCATTCTGTCCTACTTTCTCCTAGTTCAGCATCAGGTCCTCATGTTTTGTGCTTCCAAGACTCCTCACCCCCAACAAAACCTGCACAGATTTCTTAGAACACAGAGAGAATCTTTGGTTGTGCCAGAAATCTGTTATCTTAGAACCACAGAACAGTTTAGGTGGGAAGAGACCTCAGAGACAGAATAGAATAGAATAGAATAGAATAGAATAGAATAGAATAGAATAGAATCAACCAGGTTGGAAGAGACCTCCAAGATCATCATCTATTCCAACCTCCCTGCCATGGGGAGAGGCATTTCTGAATCAGATTTGGTTGAGGGAGGGAGCATCTACAAGCAACCTGGGCAACCTGTTCCACAGTCTCCCTACCCTCATACTGAAGGATTTCTTCCTGAGATCCAGTCTAAACCTTCTCCCCCTCAGCTTCAAAGCATTCCCCATTGTCCTGTTGCTGGACACCTTCATCAAACATCCCTCTGCAGCCTTCCTGTAGAGCAGTGATGAGGGATGGCTGAGGATGATGGCTGGATGAGTGCAGAGAGCTTGATGGAGCTGTTTGCTCCACATCAATCCCTCACTGACCTGTGAGGCTCTACAGAAACCATACACTCTGTAGTGCCTGGTGCTGGCTTCCAGTGCATCAGGCTCTGTGGCCTTCAGGATGTGGCACAGAAGCTGTTAAGATCCACTTTTATAGCAAGGTTGTGGTGGAACATGAGCATGCTCCCAGAATAACCTTCCCTTCTCTCTCTTGTCTTCCAGGCAGCTGATCCTGCTGCAGAGGGCATTGCAAAACCAATCAGGAAAGGTAAGACACCTTAAATTCTCACCTCAGCATGGTTTAATGGTCACAGTGCTCTTAGGCTGAAGACTGGACTCGAAGATTCACAGACTGCATTGGGCTGGAAGGGGCTCTCAAAGACCATCTCCTCCCTGAAGTCAGCAGGGACACCTCCAAATAGAATCACAGAATCAGTCAGGGCTGGAAGGGACTACAAGACTCATCTAGCTGCAACCTCCTTACCATGGGCAGGGGCACCTCACACTACATCAGGCTGGCCAGAGCCTCATCCAGCCTGGCCTAAAACACCTCCAAGGATGAGGCTTCCATCACCTCCCTGAGAAACCCATTCCAGTGTCTCACCACCCTCATGGAGAAGAAATTCCTAAACACCCAGTCTGATCTCCCCATTTCTAGCTTGGTTCCATTCCCCCCAGTCCTATCACTACCTGACAGCCTAAAAAGTCCCTCCCCAGCTTTCTTCTAGACCCCCCCTGAGATACTGAAAGGCCTCAATAAGTTAACCTGGGAGCCTTCTCCTCTCCATACTGAGCAGCTTCAACTCCTTCAATCTCTCCTCATAGGAGAGGTGAGGAAAGAAAGCAGCCACAGGATCAGATCAGATTGCTCAGGGTCCTTCCAACTCCTATCATTCTCTGATTCTGTTTGGACAGTCCCATCACAGCCTCACTCCAGTGCATCCCAACAGGAGCTTTGCAAGCACAATGGGCTGCAAAGCATCAGCCTCCTAAACAAGTGTCTCCCCTGATGATGGAGAGTTCCCAGCACCCCCAGGGTGGTACAGCCCCAGAGCAGGAGATCTGCTCTTGTAAACCAGTGCAACCTCAGAGACCTCACAGGAACAGTGCTGATCTTTGTGGATGAGTTTTCCCACCAGGTAGAAAGAGGTGGAGCATGCTGCCTGTGTGAGGCTCAGGCATGGGCAGAGCAGGGGTCACAGAGACTGTGTCTGTATGGGGCATGGGCAGGGGTCACAGAGACTGTGTCTGTATGGGGCATGGGCAGGGGTCACAGAGACTGTGTCTGTATGGGCATGGGCATGGGCAGGACAGGGGTCACAGAGACTGCCTGTATGGGGCATGGGCAGGGGTCACAGAGACTGTGTCTGTACGGGGCATGGGCATGGGCAGAGCAGAGGTCACAGAGACTGTGTCTGTATGGGGCATGGGCATGGGCAGGGCAGGGGTCATAGAGACTGTGTCTGTATGGGGCATGGGCATGGGCAGAGCAGAGGTCACAGAGACTGTGTCTGTATGGGGCATGGGCATGGGCAGAGCAGGGGTCACAGAGACTGTCTGTATGGGGCATGGGCATGGGCAGGGGTCACAGAGACTGTGTCTGTATGGGGCATGGGCATGGGCAGGGCAGGGGTCACAGAGACTGTGTCTGTACGGGGCATGGGCATGGGCAGAGCAGAGGTCACAGAGACTGTGTCTGTATGGGGCATGGGCATGGGCAGGGCGGGGGCACAGAGACTGTGTCTGTATGAGGCATGGGCATGGGCAGAGCAGAGGTCACAGAGACTGTGTCTGTATGAGGCATGGGCATGGGCAGAGCAGGGGTCACAGAGACTGTGTCTGTACGGGGCATGGGCATGGGCAGAGCAGAGGTCACAGAGACTGTGTCTGTATGGGGCATGGGCATGGGCAGGGCGGGGGCACAGAGCCTGTGTAGGTCAGGATTTTCCAGAGCAATGCAAGAGCAACACAGCCATTTCCAGAGCTGGGAAAAGAGGTTTCAGTAGATCAGGCAATCTGTGCCAACTGTTTTTTCTCCTCCTCAAGAGCTGACAGGTGCCAGGCAGGAGGGATGTGTTCTCCAGGAGCATTCCAGATGTTATTTCATTAGCCAGACTCTGCCTTTGGGTCAGTATCAGTTACAGGCACCCTCTTGCTCCAACTTCTGCTGCTAAATCTGGGATGGTGCCGTTAGTGAAAGACAAAGGAGGGAGTGCTGGGGAAGCCCCAGAGGACAGGAGGAGTTGCCAAAAGCTGTTTGCAGTGGGTGTAAGTGCTCTGCCAGCCCAGTCTTGGATGCCTGGGATGCTTCTGGCAGGGTAACAGAGCCTAAAGGCTGAGCAGATCACAATAGCCTGTTATTTTTCACTTCAGATAACAGGAAGCAGGGCTAACTGATTAACATAGCCCAGGAGGTGACTGACTGAGGCCCCCTCAGCCAGTTCTGTTGTATGTTGCCCAGCATCATGTGCTGGCTTCTGAGCAGCAAGTGGTGACCACTGCAAGGTCCCACCCAGCAGCTGCTGAGCTGCAACAACCAGAAGCATAAGAAACACCACAGGATAGGGACTGTGGGGAGGCTGAAGTCTCTCTGGATTTAGATCTGGATCCATGTCTGCCTCTCATGCAGCCTGGATGTTGATAGTGTAATTTGGATGTATTTTTGTACCCATCTTGTTCGAATAAGGACTTCAAAGTCCTGCACTGTAAACACAGAACCATAAAACCATAGAATCACAGAATTATGGAATCATAGAATCCTAGGACCATAGAATTATAGAATCATAGAATCCTAGGACCATAGAATTATAGAATCATAGAATCCTAGGACCATAGAATTATAGACTCATTGGACCATAGAATCACAAGATCATAGAACCATAGAATTACAGGACCACAGAAGCATAGAATTATAGAACCATAGAATCACAGAATGACAGAACCATAGAAGCATAGAATCACAGAACCATAGAACCACAGAACCATAGAACCATAGAATTATAGAACCATAGAATTCTAGAACCATAGAATCACAGAATGACAGAACCATAGAATTATAGAATCATAGAATTCTAGAACCATAGAATCACATAACCATAGAATCACAGAATGACAGAACCACAGAACCATAGAATTCTAGAACCATAGAACCTTACAATTCTAGAACCACAGAACCATAGATTTATAGAATCATAGAATTGTAGAACCATAGAATCACAGAACCATAGAACCATAGAACTACTGAGGTTGGAAGGGGCTGCTGAGATCACTGAGTCCAGCCACTGACCTAGAGCTCACTGCTGCTAAGACATTGGTTTAGGAAGGGCAGATCCTGCCTTTCTAACCTGATCTCCTTCTATGCTCAGGTGACTGCTTGGTGGCTGTGGGGAGGCCTGTGGATGTGGTCTGCCTGGACTTCAGCAAGGCCTTTGACACTGTCCCCCACAGCAAACTGCTGGCTAAGCTGTCAGCTCATGGCTTGGATGGCAACACTCTGGCTGGAGGGCCAGACCCAGAGAGTGGTGGTGAATGGTGCCACATCCAGCTGGCAGCTGTCACTAGTGGTGTCCCTCAGGGATCAGTGCTGGGCCCCATCCTCTTTAACAGCTTCATAGATGATCTGGATGAGGGCATGGAGTCAGTCATCAGCAAGTGTGCAGATGACACCAAGCTGGGGGCAGATGTGGCTGGGTTGGAGGGCAGAAGGGCTCTGCAGTGGGACCTTTACTGCCTGCACAGATGGGCAGAGTCCAAGGGGATGGTGTTCAATAGCTCCAAGTGCAGGGTGCTGCACTTTGGCCACAACAACCCTATGCAGAGATACAGGCTGGGGTCGGAGTGGCTGAGAGCAGCCAAACAGAGAGGGATCTGGGGGTGCTGATTGATACCTGCCTGAACATGAGCCAGCAGTGTGCCCAGGTGGCCAAGAGAGCCAGTGGCATCCTGGCCTGCATCAGGAATGGTGTGGCCAGCAGGAGCAGGGAGGTCATTCTGCCCCTGTACTCTGCACTGGTTAGACCACACCTTGAGTGCTGTGTTCAGTTCTGGCCCCCCAGTTTAGGAGGGACATTGAGATGCTTGAGTGTGTCCAGAGAAGGGCAACGAGGCTGGGGAGAGGCCTTGAGCACAGCCCTACGAGGAGAGGCTGAGGGAGCTGGGATTGGTTAGCCTGGAGAAGAGGAGGCTCAGGGCAGACCTTATTGCTGTCTACAACTACCTGAGGGGTGGTTGTGGCCAGGAGGAGGTTGCTCTCTTCTCTCAGGTGGCCAGCACCAGAACGAGAGGACACAGCCTCAGGCTGTGCCAGGGGAGATTTAGGCTGGAGGTGAGGAGAAAGTTCTTCCCTGAGAGAGTCATTGGACACTGGAATGGGCTGCCCGGGGAGGTGGTGGAGTCGCCGTCCCTGGAGCTGTTCAAGGCAGGACTGGACGTGGCACTTGGTGCCATGGTCTGGCCTTGAGCTCTGTGGTAAAGGGTTGGACTTGATGATCTGTGAGGTCTCTTCCAACCCTGATGATACTGTGATACTGTGATACTGTGATTGCCACTATGTCAGGTCCCTAAACACCACGCCCAAGCACCTTTTAAATCCCTCCAGTGGCACTGACTCCAGCACCACCCCCTGGCCAGCCTCTTCCAGTGCCCAGGAACCCATTCTGCAAAGAGATGTTTCCTGATGTCCCTCCTGAACCTCCCCTGACACAACTGGAGGCAAGCAAGCAAGCAAACAAACGAAGGCTGTGAAGTTGCCAGCTGGGGGTTCAGCCTTGCTCCAGCACTCTGCTGATCGCTGCTTGTGCAAGACCTCTCAGAACTGCTGGGAAGGGATGCAGGAATGTGCTGGTGGAGACTGCTGTGATGCAAAGGGACAGTGGTCCAGATGTGGCTGCTACTCTGAATGGAGTAATAGTAAAGCAGGAAAGGCAGGATGAGTCCATTTAGATTTGCAAAGAGATTAGGTCCTGCTATTAGCTAACTGCCAGCAGGCACTAAAACAGATCTGGAGGAGGTTTAGGTTCCTGACTCAGCTGTCAGACCTCAGTGGAAGGGTTTGCAGGAATCCACAAGCAGTGGCTGAGAGTGATGTCACACCAGGTAATCTCATCTTTGTGTGAAAAATGGTATCAGCCTCTTCAAATCCTGTGTTTGTGGAGGAGCTAAGGAGCAGAAGGGAAAAAACTCAAGGCACCAGGGATGAAACGTTTGTGAAATGTGTTTTCTGTGGGAGTATTTCTCTGTCAAGACTCATCCACACTTCATAAAGAGCAAGTAGTGTACTAACATGAGCCAGAGAAGTGTTGCTGTTAGGTTTACTCTGCTCTCCTGAGACCCCACCTGGAGTCCTGTGTGCAGTTCTGGAGCCCCCAGCACAAGCAGGACATGGAACTGCTGGAGCCAGTCCAGAGGAGGCCACCAAGATGCTGAGAGGTCTGCAGCAGCTCTGAGGACAGACTGAGAGAGTTGGGGCTCTGCAGCCTGGAGAAGAGAAGGCTTGGAGGAGACCTTGGAGTGGCCTTGCAGGATCTGAAGTGGGCCATAGGAGGTCTGGGGAGGGACTATTGACAAGGTCTTGTAATGATAGGGTGAGGAGGAATGGGTTTGAACTGGCAGAGGGGAGATTGAAAGTGGATGTTAGGAAGAAGTTCTTTGAAGTTAGGGTGGTGAGACACTGGCACAGGTTGAGGGTGGTGAGACACTGGCACAGGTTGAGGGTGGTGAGACACTGGCACAGGTTGCCCAGGGAGGTTGTGGATGACAGAAGCACAGAATGGGGTCAACATCCACAACCTCCCTGGAGGTGTTCAAGGCCAGGTTGGATGAGGCCTTGAGTGACCTGTTCTAGTGGGAGGTGTCCCTGCCTATGGCAGGGGGTTGGAAATGGCTGAGTTTTGAGGTCCCTTCCAACCTAAACCATTCTCTGATTCATCTTCTAGAGGGAAAATGATGTTAGAGAAATTTTCTGGCCTGCCAAAGTCTAGAGAGGTTCAATCTTCACCATAATTTCCCAGAGAGGTGGCAGATGCCCCATCCCTGGAGCCATTCCAAGTCAAGCTGTCTAGGACTCTGAGCAACCTGCTCTAGTTGCAGGTGTTCCTAGCCCAGAGCCGGACACAGTACTCCAGGTGAGGTCTTAGGAGAGCAGAGCAGAGTGGCAGAATCCCCTCTTGATCTGCTGGACATGCTTCTTTTGATGCAGCCCAGCAGCAGCATAGAGCAAAGAGGCATAAGATCCTGCCTGCTCTTGGATGGTCAGGCCAGAGGAGCTCAGAATCACAGAATTGACCTGGTTGGAAAAGACCTCTAAGATACTCCAGTCCAACCTATCACCTAACCCTTCTAATTTACTAACTCATGGCACTAAGTGCCTCATGCAGCCTCCTCTTAAACACCTCCAGGGATGGGGACACCACCATCTCCCCAGGCAGCCTGTTCCAATGCCAATCTCTCTTGCTGTGAAGAATTTCTTCCTATCATCCAGCCTGAGCCTGCCCTGGCACAGCTTCAGGCTGTGTCCCCTTCTTCTGTTGCTGGGTGCCTGGCAGCAGAGCCCAACCCCACCTGGCTACAGCCTCCCTGCAGGCAGCTGCAGGCAGCAATGAGCTCTGCCCTGAGCCTCCTCTGCTGCAGGCTGCACACCCCCAGCTCCCTCAGCCTCTCCTCACAGGGCTCTGCTCCAGGCCCCTCCCCAGCCTTGCTGCCCTGCTCTGGACTTCTCCCAGCACCTCAACAGCTCTCTTCAATTCAGGAGCCCAGAACTGGACACAGCACTCAAGGTGTAGCCTGAGCAGTGCTGAGCACAGGGGCAGAAGGACATCCCTTCTCCTGCTGACCACACTCTTCCTGATCCAGGCCAGGATGCCATTGACCTTCTTGGCCACCTGGGCACATTGCTGGCTCATGTTCAGCCAGCTGCCAACCAATACCTCCAGCTCCCTCTCTGCCTGGCTGCTCTCAGCCGCTCTGTCTTCAGCCTGTAGCGCTGCTGCTTGGGGTTGTTGTGGCCAAAGTGCAGAACCCAGCTGTTAGTTTGCAGAAGTTTGGCAGGCCTGGGCTTGCAAAGGCTGGAAAGAGTGCACAAGCATCCTCCTAGGCAAGCATCCGGAGGAAACTGCAGCTTGGCAGATTGCAGTTAGTCATGGTGGGGGCTGGCTGCTAATGGAATTAATAACGCCATTATCCGCCTTGATGCAAGATGCTGAATGTTTGATCTTTGTCTCTCCAGCGCTTAAAACACCACTTAGAGATGGAGAGCTGATGAAATTGGGTGCCCTATTGCACACTGAGGAGCAGGCTGAGTAGTTTCAGCTTTGAACTCTGCCAGCCTGGCAGCAGGCAGGTGGGCAGTGGTGAGCTCAGAAAAGCTTCTGCCCAAGTCTGGAGGACGGAAAGGAAGTTTATGGGTTTGGAAGGAGGTGAAGCTGGCAACTGAATGCAGTTCTGTTTCTGTGCCTGGAGCTAGGGTGACAGCCCTTGGGCTCTCCAGGACCAAAGGCACTTGGTGCATATGATAGGCAGGGCC
This sequence comes from Pogoniulus pusillus, assembly GCF_015220805.1. Classification (NCBI taxonomy): domain Eukaryota; kingdom Metazoa; phylum Chordata; class Aves; order Piciformes; family Lybiidae; genus Pogoniulus; species Pogoniulus pusillus. The sequence continues at coordinate 3,726,756 of NC_087298.1, read as the reverse complement.
CAGAGAGCACATGGCCCAGCTGGCACTGGCCGCACCATCCCTTGGCTGGGCCAGGCAGCAGCTCCAGCTGGCAGCTGTGCGCAGGACACTTAAGTGGCAGGAGAGAATTAAAGGCAGCTACAGAGACTTCAGATGTCAGCTGCTGAGAAATAAAATGAGGCAGGTTCTGCCAGCTGCAGCCTGCTGACAGAGCTGTATGAAAACACCTCATCTCGTTTTATAAGCACTTAACTCAGTGGGGGGCATGAGGATCTGGAAGCTGTTTATTGCCTGCCTCTACAACTTGACTTCATTACCTAAATGCAGGCTTTTTAGCCTGCTCTTGTGCCTGGCCCTCAATCAGCTTCCAGCTAGTGGCAATGCCACACACCCTGCAGAGGAATCTCCCTGGAACAGCTGAGCAGTACTAGATGAAGATTCAGAAACTTCATTTGGGGGTCTGGACATTTCAAGGTTTCTTCAGAGACCCCATTTGCTGTCTGGGCAACACCACTTTGCACTCTGGCATGCCACTTTCTGCTCTTTGTCCGTGTTCCTGCTGCATCCAGCTCAGAGATGGGGAAACTGAGGCAGCCAGGAGTGAAGAGAGCCTCCAGACAGAGTCACAGCTCCAGTGACCTGGCTGGCAACATGTCCACATGTCCCACTGCCCTTGGGTTCCTCCTGGCTGGACAGGGTCTTGTGTTTTGGTGAGACACTTTCTAGTTTGCATGGCAGGAGGAAAACACAGGAGCCTTGGTGAGGCTGCAGCTCCTCCTAGCCCCATTCTGTGCTTTCAGGCTGGAGCCAGGCTCTTCTGGGTGATGCCCAGAGACGGCACAAGGGGCAATGGTGGAAGATGAGGCAGAGGAAGTTTCATTTAAACATGAGGAGGAATTTTTTCCCTGTGAGGGTGACAGAACCCTGGCACAGGCTGCCCAGGGGGGTTGTGGAGTCTCCCTCTCTGGAGATATTCAAGACCCACCTGGATGTGTTCCTGTGTGATCTGGTATAGCAGATCCTTCTCTGGCAGGGGGGTTGGACTGGATGAGCTTTAGAGGTCCCTTCCAGCCCTTGACATTCTGTGATTCTATGATCTCACAGCAGTGTGTCCTCCTTGGCTCAGTGGGAGAAAGCTGCACTAAGGTCCTGGAAACAGTCTGACACTTTCCTCCAGGGCTGCCCCACTCTGGGTGCTCATCCTATGGTGAAAGGGGTGAGGAAGACAAAAATGAATTATCTCCCAGCAGCTTCTCTAGGACAAAACAGCCTTAACATCTTCCTCTCAAGCCTGCTTCCCTATCAGCAAGCTTCCTTGAAGCACTCTGATCCATAGAGCCTATGCACCACAGGAGACAGTGAAATCAACCCAAATGTGGCTTTGTTTCTTCTCCTCCTCCTCCCTCCTTTTAAGCTCATCTAATCCTATTGACTGCAGTGGGATTACTCCTGATTTGCACTGTTTGTAGTGCAAAGCCAATTTGGTGACGTGGTTGAACGTATCCAGCGATCAATCCTGAAATGAGTAATTTCAGCCTGGCTAATAAACATTTAGCTTGAGAAATGAGACTAGAAAACAGTTACAAACTGCCTCAGCAGAGTGAGAACCAGAAGTTTTTTCCCCCATAGCTTACCTTCTCAGAAACCCAACTGATGTCACCACAGAGATGGTTCCAAAGCGCACGCTCAGCTTGCTGACATCAGCACATGAGGGTACGTGAGCAACAAATTCAGTACAGTGAGAGCGGGGAGACACTGGGACAGATTTCCCAAGGAGTTCTTCCAGACCAGGCTGCTAGACAGGGCCTTGAGCAACTTATCTGCTGGAAGGTATCCAAATCCATGGAAGAGTGTGCCAGAACCGGAGGATCACAGTATCACAGTCTCACAGTATCATCAGGGTTGGAAGAGACCTCACAGATCATCAAGTCCAACCCTTTACCACAGAGCTCAAGGCCAGACCATGGCACCAAGTGCCACGTCCAGTCCTGCCTTGAACAGCTCCAGGGACGGCGACTCCACCACCTCCCCGGGCAGCCCATTCCAGTGTCCAATGACTCTCTCAGGGAAGAACTTTCTCCTCACCTCCAGCCTAAATCTCCCCTGGCACAGCCTGAGGCTGTGTCCTCTCGTTCTGGTGCTAGCCACCTGAGAGAAGAGAGCAACCTCCTCCTGGCCACAACCTCCCCTCAGGTAGCTGTAGACAGCAATGAGGTCTCCCCTGAGCCTCCTCTTCTCCAGGCTAACCAATCCCAGCTCCCTCAGCCTCTCCTTGTAGGGCTGTGCTCAAGGCCTCTCCCCAGCCTCGTTGCCCTTCTCTGGACACGCTCAAGTATCTCGATGTCCCTCCTAAACTGGGGGCCCAGAACTGAACACAGTACTCAAGGTGTGGTCTAACCAGTGCAGAGTCCAGGGGCAGAATGACCTCCCTGCTCCTGCTGGCCACACCATTCCTGATGCAGGCCAGGATGCTACTGGCTCTCTTGGCCACCTGGGCACACTGCTGGCTCATGTTCAGGCAGGTATCAATCAGCACCCCCAGATCCCTCTCTGTCTGGCTGCTCTCCAGGATCTTTAAGGTCTCTTCCAAGTCAAGCCATTCCATAGTGCTGTGATGTAAGTGCAGCATTGGAAATGCAAAATGCAGCTAGAGCAGAGAGAGGAAGGCCTTGAGAGGTGCCAGGAGTACCCTGAGACAGCTCATGAGTGATGAGGGTCCTGGCAGCAGCAGGCTGCAGGCACAGCACTTTGCTAGCTTAGCAGATGTTGCAGGGCTGCAGCATCCAAGATCTGCTCAAGCAGAAGGGGATTTTCTGCTTTCTGGAGTAAACCTTTTAAATGATACCAAGGTTCTGTGAAAACAGAATGATAGAATCATTAAATCATTTCATTTGGAAAAGACCTCTGAGATACCAAGCCCAACCATCAGCCCAACACCATCACAGGCACTAAACCATCACAGGCTCACAGGATGTTAGGGGTTGGAAGGGACCCAAGGAGATCATCCAGTCCAATCCCCTTGTCAGAGTAGGATAACACAATCTAACACAGATCACAGAGGAACACATCCAGACAGGCCTTGAAAGGCTCCACAGAAGGAGACTCCACAACCTCTCTGGGGAGCTCTGGGACCCTCACAATGAAACCACAATGCCAAGGAGGAACAATCACTGCCCTGCACCGAGTGCCCAGTCAGGAGAGGAAGAATGCAGAGCAGGTGGGAAGGGGAAACAGCTTGAAAGGAGGTGGAGTGCAAGGGGAAGTGGTGTGAGGCAGGGTCATGGATGCAGGAGTGGGGATACTGGAATGCTGGACCTAGGATGCAGAGACAGGATGCAGTGCTGGTGTGCCCTCCCGGGATGCAGAGTCTAGGATGCCTTCCTGAGGTGCAGTGTGGCATGCAGGGCCTGGAAGCCTGTCCAGGGATGCAGTGCAGGCGTGCAGAAGATGAGGCACGGCATTGTGGAGCCGGGATGCAGGACGCAGATGTGTGCTAGGATGCAGAGCTGCGGCTGCCCTGCGAAATGGAGCTGCAGCAGCGCCGTAGTGCTGGGATGTGGTGTGGGATATGATGCTGGGATGCAGGGCCGGGATGTGGAGCTGCTGCAGGCCGCAATGCGGGGTTGCGGCGTGGGGTGCAGCGGCGGGACGCAGCGGCGGGACGCAGCGTGGGGTGCAGTGACGGGATGCGGCCGCGGGAGGGAGCCACTCCGCCGGACGCTCCGCAGGGGCAGCCCCGGCGCGTCCCCGGCCCTGCGCTCCGCCGCCTGGGAGCGTTCCCGCGACGCTGGAAGCCTTCCGCACGCAGCGCAGGTGCTGGCAGGGTGCCTGTCCCCTTCCCTCCGTCACTGCAAACGCAGGCAGGGCCAGCGCTGTCCCGGGCTGCTCTAGCAGGAAGATTTGGGTTTGAACAACCAACAGCCCCACCAGAAGTCCTGCTGACAGCAGCGTTCTAATCATGAGAGAGCTGAGTGGCGTTTCAAAGGCACCCGCAGAGCCATTCCAGAAGTAAGCTCCACTTAAACGTTTAAAAGCTTCTTTCTGTAACTGCACCTTGCAAATAATTTGGTTCCATTAATCCTACCTGCACACCATTGCTGTTTGTAAGAAGGAGAAGTAGAATATTTCGGACTGATAGCTGCAATTTAGCAGAGCTTTAGACCATTGTAAATGTACCAATCAAGTTCCACTGCTGTGAATTCCCTGTGCAGATCAGAGATGATCAGCCAAGAGGTAAGATCCAGCTCTCCTACACGCTCCTTTAGCTGCTGCCGCCTCATGCTCAGGTTGCACAGGAACACATCCAGCTGGAGCTGCTGCTGTGGAGTTTGTCCACAGCACAGTTCACCTTAGAATCATAGAATCATAGAATCAACCAGGTTGGAAGAGACCTCCAAGAGCATCCAGTCCAACCTAGCACCCAGCCCTATCCAATCAACTAGACCATGGCACTAAGTGCCTCATCCAGTCTTTTCTTGAAGACCCCCAGGGACGGTGCCTCCACCACCTCCCTGGGCAGCCCATTCCAATGCCAATCATTCTCTCTGTGAAGAACTTCCTCCTAACATCCAGCCTAGACCTACCCTGGCACAACTTGAGACTGTGTCCCCTTGTTCTATTGCTGGTTGCCTGGGAGAAGAGGCCACCCCCCACCTGGCTACAATGCCCCTTCAGGTAGTTGTAGACAGTAATAAGATCACCCCTGAGCCTCCTCTTCTCCAGGCTAAACAGCCCCAGCTCCCTCAACCTCTCCTCATAGGATTTGTGCTCCAGGCCCCTCACCAGCTTTGCAGCATATCTGTGAGGTGCCCAGTGCTGGCAGCATTTTAAGAGACAAAACAATCAGGATTGATCACTAAATCTGTTGTTTCCTTCAGGGACTGCTTCTGAAGAATATTTAGGCATCCTACTGAATGTCGCTCCCAAGGAAGCTGCTGCGTACATGAGAGGTCAGTGGGGAGCTCAGTGGTGGGTAAGAGTTGGCCAAGAGAGATTGGAGAGCTGGCCAAAGAGCAGGCTGCCTCGGTGACTCAAACTGGGCATACTGGCAAATAACTTCCATTTTATAAGGAGAATAAAAATCCTTGGCTTTCCTGAGATGGACAGATTCCCAGATTCACAGCGGGTTGGAAGGGACCCTCAGAGGTCATCTTGTCCAGTCCCCCTGCAGTCAGCAGGGGCACCTCCAAAGAGGTCAGGCTGGCCAGGGCCACATCAAGTTTGATCTTGAATGCTTCCAGGGACAGGGCCTCATTCACATCCCTGGGCAACCTGTTCCCAGCTCTGGGTGTGTTTGATAACCCCCCCCTGTCTGATCACATCACAGGATCACAGGATCACAGGATGTTAGGTGTTGGAAGGGACCCAAGGAGATCATCCAGTCCAACCCTCCTGCCAGAGCAGGACAATCCTATCTAACACAGATCACACAGGAGCAACACATCCAGACAGGCCTTGAAAGTCCCTATAGAAGGAGACCCCACAACCTCTCTGGGCAGCCTGTGCCAGTGCTCTGGGACCCTTACAGTCAAGAAGTTCCCCCTTGTGATCAGGCAGAACCTCTTTTGCTGCAACTTACACCCATTGCTCCTTGTCCTATCCCAGGGGGCAGTGAGCAGAGCCTGTCCCCCCACTCCTGGCAGCCCTCAGATACTTATATACATGTATCAAATCCCCTCTAAGTCTTCTCTTCTCCAGACTAAAATGTCCAAAAGTCCCTCATGAACTATGGGGTTTAACTTGATAAGACAGAATAGATAGAGACATCTTCTGCAGACAAACGTGAAGATACATCTCCATTATTTCCCTTCAACCACTGCAAAAGGTCGTTTTCACTGCACCTCCCTGTCCTGGGTTTCCCAAGGGCTGCATGCATCCCTGGAACTGCTAAACACCCCATACCTCCCTGTCCTGGGTTTCCCAAGGGCTGCATGCATCTCTGGAACTGTTAAACACCCCATACCTCCCTGTCCTTGGCTTCCCAAGGGCTGCATGCATCCCTGGAACTGCTAAACACCCCATACCTCCTTGTTCTGGGTTTCCCAAGGGCTGCATGCATCCCTGGAACTGCTAAACACCCCATACCTCCCTGTCCTGGGTTTCCTAAGGGCTGCATGCATCCCTGGAACTTCTAAACACCCCATACCTCCCTGTCCTGGGTTTCCCAAGGGCTGCATGCATCCCTGGAACTGCTAAACACCCCATACCTTCCTGTTCTGGGTTTCCCAAGGGCTGCATGCATCCCTGGAACTTCTAAACACCCCATACCTCCTTGTTCTGGGTTTCCTAAGGGCTGCATGCATCCCTGGAACTTCTAAACACCCCATACCTCCTTGTTCTGGGTTTCCTAAGGGCTGCATGCATCCCTGGAACTTCTAAACACCCCATACCTCCTTGTTCTGGGTTTCCCAAGGGCTGCATGCATCCCTGGAACTTCTAAACACCCCATACCTCCCTGTCCTGGGTTTCCTAAGGGCTGCATGCATCCTTGGAACTTCTAAACACCCCATACCTCCCTGTTCTGGGTTTCCCAAGGGCTGCATGCATCCTTGGAACTGCTAAACACTGCATACCTTCCTGTTCTGGGTTTCCTAAGGGCTGCATACATTCCTGGAACTTCTAAACACCCCATACCTCCCTGTCCTGGGTTTCCCAAGGGCTGCATACATCCCTGGAACTTCTAAACACCCCATGTCCATGTGGGAAGCCCCAGTCATGTAGCCAGAGCCTTTCCTTAGAGCTTCCTGCAGCAAAACGGACACTCAGAGCTCTCCACAAAGAAGTGTGGAACAAGTGTCTCCATTTCCCAGGAAGCAGAGTGCTGTGAGTCACATCAGGCTGAGCTCAGCTTGCTGGAGCTCTCTGGCTCATTCCCTAATCTCTTTGCTTTCCTTTCCAGTGTCCAGACCTGTAAATGGTTCGAAAGTGAGCTTGGCAGAGAAGAGCGTTTGTGAAGGCATCCACTGCAGGAGCGATGAGCTGGTGATAAGGAAGGGAGGCCTCTACTTGATCTACTGCCACTTGAACTTTCACTTTCCCAGCAATGCAAACAGCCCCACCGACCTCAAGATGGAATTCCTTGTGAATGACAAAGTCAGCAGGCAAACACTGTCCACATGGTGCGCGTCAGAAACGTGCCAAGAAAAGACTTTCAAGACCTTGTTCCAGCTTCACTTGACACACCTGAAGGTGAACGACCGACTAGCAGTAACACTGAATCATCCCAGATTCCTGAATGAAATCTCTCTTCCCAATGAAAACGTCCTTGGGGTCCTGAGGTACAGCGAGGAAATGTGAGCAGCTTCCCAGACTCACCTTGCTCTGGCCAACAGGAGCCTGCTTTATTTTGTGCTAGGCAACCATACCTTGTTTTCGACTTCCTATCTTACATCATCACTTGGGCAAATGAGGAACTTTCTAAGTGTCCCAGAACAAAACCCCTCAAAACACTTCAAGCTCCACACCTGACTGATTCCTCTGGTTTGACTCAGGGCAGGGGTTGCTGTTGGACTGTCCAGAGTATCAACCACAGATCTGCCCACAGCTCCTCGAAACACAGACTCACATGTAACCAGGGGGATGGGAAGGCTGCACAACGTTGAGGCCTTTTGGCTGGTGGACACCTGGCAAGAAGCTTGTGGGCAGGAGATGGGGAAACCTCCTTAGCTGGATTTTAAGGAGTAGTATATTTTCACATGGTCTTTCAACAGCAAGAATAAGTCCAAGCTTGCAAGCAAGACTCTCTTTACAGCTGGAACACGCAACCAGCGCTCGGGAGCAGGCTTATGGACAGATTGTATGAAAACAAAGATGATGAAATTGTTGACTCAGGACTGGTAGCTAAAACTCTGGGACAGGATATAGGAGATATGGGGCTCAGAGGGCACTTCTCTGCTGCATTCTGCTGTGCACTTTATGCAAACTGCTTCCAAGTGTCTTCCTTTTCACTATTTATCCACCTGTTCTATTTAAATATTGAGCTCTTTGGGGCAGAGGGTTTTTGTATACACACAGTGCTAAGACTCTGCTCTCACCTGGAGTTTCCAGGCGTTTTAAGAACAAATATTAAAAGCCAATTGCCAATCTAGCCACACAACAAAGTTCATTATGCTACATTAACCTCAAATCCTGCCCTACCTGTTCGACACCGGAGCGCAGTGGTGTGCAAATACAGCCCCACTGCCTGTGCTTGCTGAAAACCCAAACCTTAGAGCTGAGATCCAGACTTCCCCATAGACAATTTTACCCCCAACCTTCAGCTGAGAGCTTGTGGAGTTTGGACAGTCTGGAGGAGAGACAACATCAGTCAGGCATTGGAACAGGCTGCCCACAGGCTGCCCAGGAGGTGGTGGAGTCCTCATCTTTGGAGGTGTTCAAGAAACCTGTGGCTCTTCTGGCACATGGTTTAAAGGCCATGATGGTGTTGGGTTGCTGGTTGGACTCAATGATCTTAGAGGTCTTTTCCAAACAAAATGATTCTGTGATTCTATGATTCTAAGATGTTTTGGCTTCCTGGGAAGTTTAGATAATGAAAGGTAAAAGGTCTCAGGTCCTCTTCTTCTATGCATTGCAGTAACACAGGCATTCATTTGAAATTTAACTCATGGATTGGAAGGGATCTCAAAGTTCATCTAGTTCCAACCCCTCTCAGGGACACATCCTACTAGACCAGGTTGCTCAAGGCCCCATCCAACCTTGCCTTGAACACTTCAAGGGTTGGAGCCTTCACAATGCCTTTGGGCAGCCTGTTCCAGTGCCTCACAACCCTCACGGGGAAGAATTTCCTCCCTAATGGTTAAACTAAATGAAGCTTCCTCTGGTTTGAAGCCATTACCTCTCCTGTTGTCACTGCATGCCTTTAAAAATATCCTTTTCCAGCTCTCCTGTAGGCTACTTCAAATACTGGAAGGCTGCTAGAAAATCTCTCTGGAGCCTTCTCCAGGCTGAGCAGCCCCAGTTCTCTGAGCCTGTCTTGGGAGAGGTTGGGACAGTTCTTACAGTGTGGAGAGAGAAGGGACCACAAAGTTGCAAAAGTTGGTACCACTTCAACCTTTCCTCTTTTCCTGAGATCTATTTTCACTGGCATTTGAGTTTTCCCCTTGCATCCCTCTACCTTCTTTCCTTGGCCTGACTAAAGCTTGGTGAGCTGGTGACATCACAACCCTTCATGGTGGGTTTTGGTTCTGGTTTCAGAATCCCTGTGTTCTATTATTCAGGCTTAGTTGATGGCAACTGATGATGCTACTTAGTTTGTGTGAGCACACTCAGAGTACTCCTAACAGCAGCCGTTTGATACTGGTGGTACAGCAGCAGAAGCTGCTGGTACACATTGATGAGGTTTGAGCCCATTGCCCAGGTGGCTTCAAATCACAGCAGACACTTTCAAAAGGTCATGGGCAGCTGATAGGATTCATCACTGAGGAGACCTTCTGCACTGATAAATAAAATGTCCTTCTGAATTAATGGCTGGGGGAGAAGAAAAGAAAAAAACTAACTACATGTCTTTCTTCTTTCTCTCTTTCTCTCTCTTGCTTTCTCTCTTCCTCTCTCTCCTTCCTTCCTTCCTTCCTTCCTTCCTTCCTTCCTTCCTTCCTTCCTTCCTTCCTTCCTTCCTTCCTTCCTTCCTTCCTTATTAATGGCTGGAGGGGAAAAGACAAGAAAAAAACTAAGTCCATGTCTTTCTTTCTTTCTTTCTTTCTTTCTTTCTTTCTTTCTTTCTTTCTTTCTTTCTTTCTTTCTTTCTTTCTTTCTTTCTTTCTTTCTTTCTTTCTTTCTTTCTTTCTTTCTTTCTTTCTTTCTTTCTTCCTTTCTTCCTTCCTTCCTTCCTTCCTTCCTTCCTTCCTTCCTTCCTTCCTTCCTTCCTTCCTTCCTTCCTTCCTTCCTTATGGTTTGGGGGGGAAAGACAAGAAAAAAAATGAAGTCCATGTCTGTCTCCTTTCCTTTCCTTTCCTTTCCTTTCCTTTCCTTTCCTTTCCTTTCCTTTCCTTTCCTTTCCTTTCCTTTCCTTTCCTTTCCTTTCCTTTCCTTTCCTTTCCTTTCCTTTCCTTTCCTTTCCTTTCCTTTCCTTTCCTTTCCTTTCCTTTCCTTTCCTTTCCTTTCCTTTCCTTTCCTTTCTTTCTCCCTTTCTCTCTCTTTCTCCCTTTCTTTCTCTCTCTTTCTCCCTTTCTTTCTCTCTCTTTCTTTCCTGCTTGCTTCTTTTCTTTCTTGTTTGCCTGCTTTTCTCCCCTTTCTTACTTTTTTCCTTTCCTGCTTTCTTTTCCCCTTACAGAAATCTATTGTTATGAGAGTCAGCTTACCCAGCCTCTGACATTGTCTCTTCCATAGGATCTCCTCACCTCTCTGGCCTCTATAAATCTCTCATGGCTCCAAATAAGGCTTTTAACCTCTCTCTGTCTCCACCTCAATACATGCGATGGATGCCCAGAGAAACTTAAGCAAGGCTGGCAGGCAGGAATCATAGCTCCTGAAGAGAGACAAGGCAGCTAATGAATGAAAATATGCACTCACCCCAGCCCTCCCACCTTGCCCTGAAGGCTTTGATTTGAAAGAGCCAGACCATGCTGTAAAAAAGATAAAGCAGCTCTCTGCATAAGATGATTTTCTTCTATTATTTTGCCAGATGGAGAAGATCCTGACAAATCAGTGCTAAGCTCCTCAGCCCCAGGCTTTTTAATACCACAGGATAAAGCAGTCTGGCCTCTCCTCCGTTGCCTCTGAGAAATAAGAATAAATTATAGGCACAAAGAGGGCCCATTCATCCTCTGCAATTTTGCCATCAGTTATGAAAATGTTAAATAGCTTTCACTGAAACAAGGCCTCGAGCCAAGCAGCAGCCTCCCTGCTTTCTGGCAGGCATCATCACTTCACTCCTGCATCCTTTTTTCCTTCTCTTATTTCCCTTTTTTTTTTTGAAGCAGGTGATTTTATTTTTTTCTTTTTAACAACAATCTTGTGCTAAAAAAGGCAAGTCCAGGCTGATCCTCTGCACAATGCCACTTCTGTCCAGCAACATCACCAGCACTGCTCTGTGGAGAGCAATCCACTCCCACGGCTTCGACTTCGCCGTTTGCAGCAGATGAGCTCTTGTGGAGCCAGGCTCTCTTCAGTGGTACCCAGTGACAGGATGAGGGGTAAAGGCTGTAATGCAGTCCTGGGCCCCTCAATTCAAGAGAGATGTTGAGGTACTGGAACATGTCCAGAGAAGGGCAACAGAGATGGTGAGGGGTCTGGAGCACAGCCCTGTGAGGAGAGGCTGAGGGAGCTGGGGGTGTGCAGCCTGCAGCAGAGGAAGCTCAGGGCAGAGCTCATTGCTCTCTACAGCTACCTGAAGGGAGGCTGTAGCCAGGTGGGGTTGGGCTCTGCTGCCAGGCAATCAGCAATACAATAAGGGGACATAGTCTCAAGCTGTGCTGGGGGAGGTCTAGGCTGGATGTTAGGAGAAAGTTGTTGTCAGAGAGAGTGATTGGCATTGGAATGGGCTGCCCAGGGAGGTGGTGGAGTCACTGTGGCTGGAGGTGTTGAAGCCAAGCCTGGCTGGGGCACTTAGTGCCATGGTCTGGTTGCTTGGGCAGGGCTGGGTGCTAGGTTGGACTGGATGAGCTTGGAGCTCTCTTCCAACCTGGTTAAAAAAAACCCACAAACCCCTTCAGTCACTGGGAATTCCATCTCAGCACGAGAAGAGGTTTTTTTACTGTGAGGCTGCTGGAGCCCTAGAGCAGGCTGCCCACAGTAAGTTGTGGAGTCTTTTTCTCTAGAGATCTTCAAAACCTGCCTGGATGCATTCCTGTGTGACCTGCCCTAAGTGGTCCTGCTTTGCATGGGGGTTGGACTTGATCCTCTCTGGAAGTCCTTTCCAACCCCTAGCATTTCTATCACTCTATGATACTGCAGCAGTGTCCTTAAGCAAAGCCTGGATGAGGCACTTAGTGCCATGGTCTGGTTGACTGAATAGGGCTGGGTGCTAGGTTGGACTGGATGAGCTTGGAGGTCTCTTCCAACCTGGTTGATTCTATGATTCTTCTGAGCAGCACCTTAGACCTATAGACCATGGTGTGATTCCCCACCAGGAGAAAGGAGGAGACTAACTGCAAGCACTGAAATCACAGAGGAAGGTTGAACATCCCTCCCCTTGCCCTCAGATGTGGCAGCTGCGTGGTATGAGCTACTGCTGACTTGCCCAGAAACAGGAAGCCCCAGCAAGCAATCTCACAGGCAAAGCTGCTGGGACAGGCTCTCTTGGCCCTGCTCACGAAGTTGCACCCTGAATCTGTTTTGTGCTTAGTTAAGGAGCATTTCTCAGACTTAATAAGTGCTATTATTCCTAATCTTGCTTGATAGGAGTGTGTTATTGGCTTAATTCTGGTTGCTAATTGCTACTGAAAAGATAAACAGGGACTCAAATCAAAGTGAAGTCGATGCAATACACTTCCAGCCCAACTCACCCGGGGGCAGCAAACCAAAATCAGATCAAGTTTACTATCAGAGATTGAAGAGTTGGATCTGAAATTCACCAAAGCAGTGAAGGCTTTGAAGTCAGGATCACAATTAGGCTTCCCCTCCCGTGAAATTGGCCCAGACCCAAACTCTTCAAAACTCAGATCTGAAAATTAGGTCGTGGCTGAGCTGACACAGATTGGCTGTGCAGGCTACACAGGCACTATGTGTGATTGGGGGTTTCATAGGATCAGCCAGGTTGGAAGAGAGCTCCAAGCTCAGCCAGTCCAACCTAGCACCCAGCCCTATCCAGTCAACCAGACCATGGCACTAAGTGCCTCATCCAGGCTTTTCTTGAACACCTCCAGGCATGGCAACCCCCTCACCTCCCTGGGCAGCCCATTCCAATGCCAATCACTCTCTCTGCCAACAACTTCCTCCTAACATCCAGCCTATACTTCCCCTGGCACAACTTGAGACTGTATCCCCCTGTTCTATTGCTAGGTGCCTGGCAGAAGAGACCAACCCCACCTGGCTACAGCTTCCCTTCAGGTAGTTGTAGACAGCAATGAGCTCTGCCCTGAGCTTCTTTTTCTCCAGGCTAAACAACCCCAGCTCCCTCAGCCTCTCCTCATAGGGTTTGTTTGCTGAGGGACTGGAGAGTTTGGCATTTGCTTTACTTTTGGTTTTGTTTCATTTTATTTTCTTCAGCACTTTCCACAAGGAGGAAATATCAGAGTCACTGAGTGAGGAATCTTTTGCTATGCCACAGGCCAGCTGGGGGCTGTGTGCTACCTAAAAACCCTGAGCAGCCTCCTGATCCCACTTGGATCAACAATGCCCTCCTCTCCTGCACCCAGATTCCTGTGGAGAGCAAAGAGCATCCTGCAGAAGCTTCAGCCACTGGCTCAGGCTCACAGATTAACATCATTATTACTATTTATAATGCTATTAGGTACAAAAATGAGGAGCAACTTTTTTTCACTGACCTTATCCCGAGTTATAGTAAAAAAAAGGAGATCATTCAACTCGAACAACCAAGCAAAGAGGCAAAACAAATGAGAAGCCTTTGCTTTTTGCCAGCTCTAATGGGGCATCACCACCAGGACTTTGAAAAATGGAAGTGATGCAATTGTGTTTGGTGCAAACAGCAAGAGAAGACCTCAAAGCAAACCCAGCTTCTGTAAAAATGCAAATTCTGATGAGAAGTGCTTGTGACAGCAGATTGGCACTCAGTGACCTCAAAACCTCTTCCAGCCTCAGCTCTGTATGGTTATAGTAGGCTCAGCTTCAGCAGAGTATGATGGACATTGGAATGGGCTGCCCAGGGAGGTGGTGGAGTCTCCGTCCCTGGAGGTGTTCAAGATAAGACTGGATGAGGCACTTAGTGCTTTGGTCTGGTTGATTGGCCAGGGCTGGGTGCTAGGTTGGACTGGATGAACTTAGAGGTCCCTTCCAACCTGGTTGATTCTATGATTCTGTGATCTCTTACAACATATTGAGGCAGGAGCTTACTTTACTTTCCAGGTCCTTTACAAATACCACAACAGAGAAAAGTAGCATAGAATCATAGAATCAGTCAGAGTTGGAAGGGACCATAAGGATCAGTCAGTTCCAACCCCCCCTGCCATGGGCAGAGACACCTCACACTAGATCAGGCTGGCCAGAGCCTCATCCAGCCTGGCCTTAAACACCTCCAGGGATGGGGCCTCAATCACCTCCCTGGGCAACCCATTCCAGGCTCTCACCACTCTCATGCTGAAGAACTTCCTCCTCACCTCCAGGCTGATTCTATGATACTGCCTTCTTTGACCATGTGCCCTGCCAGGGGAGCTCAGCAGAAGTGATTTCTATTTGCAGTTTCTCTTCTCAGTACTGATCCCAGGAGCTTGAGGATTCAGGGTGGAGGAAGGTAGAGACCAAAGAAGGGCAGCACAGAACATTCTGACATTCAGGTGCTTCCAAAGTGAGCAAAGGCTGCTGAGCCCTCAGACCCTTCAAGCCCTCCATGGTCACCATCTCCTCAGGGCTGCAAAAGCCTCACTGCAGGCAGCATCCACCCTCCTCTGTTGTAAGACAGGGATGTTGGCCACCAGGGGTAAAGTCATCAGCTTTTCCTGAGGTGCCATATCCTGCAGTATTGACAAACCATTTCCTTTCAGCCACAGCCACAGCATCTAAATTTAGGATCCTCTAGTCAGTGTGAGGCAAGAACCCTCCAGAGCTGAGTCAGAGCACCCAAAATAGCTGCCTAGATAAGACAGCAGCTCAGTGACTCTTCTCTCAGTCTGGTCTCCGGGTCCTCAGGCTCCACAACATGATTTAATGCAAGATAAAGAACAGATTGTCTTAATCTAGATTATTAATTCATGGCCACTTTCCACTGACATTTCATGGGCAGCTTCCCAGAGGCTGCTGCCTGTGCTCTGAAGCTGTGTGAGGCTCCTGGAAAGCCCCCATGGCTCACCAGCAGATGTTTGGAAGGTGAAACAATAATGACAGCTAAATAGTTAGAAATATGGGTGCAAAATAATCAGATTTTCCTCTTCAGGTCATTTTTGTCCCCAGCAAGCTCCCATTGCTTGGACTTGTCCAGGATTGACAGAGGGAGAGCAGCATTTAAGATTTGGGCACCAATACTTTGGTTTTGAAGTGATTTTTTTCTTCTCATCTCAAACTGTTCAGGCAATATCAGACTTTGGTTATTGTGGTTTGGTTTATAGATTTTCCTATTTTTTTCCCCCCTGTAATTCTGCTTCCTCCTCTCTTTGCTTCTGTTTTTCAGTCTTTACTTCTGCATAAAAACAAAAAGGTAAATAAAATGTAAGGGGGGAGAGGGAAAGTAAATGAAGGGGAAAAAGAAAATAAAATATAAAGGAGGAAAAAATAGATAAAAGATAAAGGGGGAAAGAGAAATAAAATATAAAGGAAAAATAAAATATAAAGGGGGAAAAATAAATAGAACATAAAGGGGGAAAAAGAAATAAAATATAAAGGAGGAAAAATAAATAAAATATAAAGGGGAAAATAAATAAAATATAAAGGAGGGAAAAAGAAAAAAATATAAAGGGGAAAAAGAAATAAAATATAAAGGAGGAAAAAAATATAAAGGAGGAAAAAAGAAATAAAATATAAAGGGGAAAAAGAAATAAAATATAAAGGAGGAAAAAAGAAATAAAATATAAAGGGGAAAAATAAATAAAATATAAAGGAGGAAAAGAAATAAAATATAAAGGAGGAAAAAAGAAATAAAATATAAAGGGGAAAAATAAATAAAATATAAAGGAGGAAAAAAGAAATAAAATATAAAGGGGAAAAATAAATAAAATATAAAGGAGGAAAAGAAATAAAATATAAAGGAGGAAAAAAGAAATAAAATATAAAGGGGGAAAATAAATAAAATATAAAGGAGGAAAAGAAATAAAATATAAAGGAGGAAAAAAGAAATAAAATATAAAGGGGAAAAAGAAATAAAATATAAAGGAGGAAAAAAGAAATAAAATATAAAGGGGAAAAATAAATAAAATATAAAGGAGGAAAAGAAATAAAATATAAAGGAGGAAAAAAGAAATAAAATATAAAGGGGAAAAATAAATAAAATATAAAGGAGGAAAAAAGAAATAAAATATAAAGGGGAAAAATATAAAGGAGGAAAAAATAAAATATAAAGGGGAAAAAAATAAATAAAATATAAAGGAGAAAAAAATATAAAGGGGGGGAAGTAAATTAAAGGGGGAAAAAAGTAAATTAAAGAGAGAAAAAATAAATCAAAGTGGGAAAAAAAGTAAATTAAAGCAAGGAAAAAGTAAATTAAAGAGGGTAAAAATAAATGAAAGGGGAAAAAAGTAAATTAAGGGGGGAAAGTAAATTAGAGGAGGAAAAAAGTAAATTAAAGGAGGGGAAAGTAAATTAAAGACAGGAAAAAGTTAAAGTAGGGAAAAAGTAAATTAAAGGGGGACAAAAGTAAATTAAAGAAGAAAAAGTAAATTAAAGGAGGAAAAAAGTGAATTAAAGAAGAAAAAGTGAATTAAAGAAAGAAAAAAATTAATTAAAGTGGGAAAGAGTAAATTAAAGGGGGAAAAAGTAAATCAAATGAGGAAAAAAGTAAATTGAAGAAAAAGTAAATAAAATATAAATGTGGGAAATAAAATATAGAGGGGAAAAAAGTAAATATAAAAGGGAAGAGAGTAAATAAAATATAAAGAGGAGAAGAAGGAAATAAAACATAAAGGAGGAAAAGTAAATTAAAGGGGGAAAAAACTAAATTAAAGGGGGGGAAAGAAAATTAAAGAAGGAAAAAGTAAATTAAAAGGGAAAATAAATTAAAGAGGAAAAAGTAAATAAATTATAAAGGTGGGAAATAAAATATAAAGGGGGGAAAGTAAATATAAAAGGGAAGAAAGTAAATAAAATATAAAGGGGTAAGCAAAATATTGAAGTGGAAAAATGGAACTAAAATATAAAGGGGGGGAAGTAAATAAAATTTAAAAGTGGGGAAAAAAGTAAAATATAAAAGAGGGGAAGTAAATAAAATGTAAAATTGGACAAAATTAAGTACGATATAAAGGGGGGAAGTAACTAAAATATAAAGGGGGGAAAGTAACTAAAATATAAAGGGGGAAAAGTAACTAAAATATAAAGGGAGGAAAAGTAACTAAAATATAAAGGGAGGAAAAGTGACTAAAATATAAAGGGAGGAAAAGTGACTAAAATATAAAGGGAGGAAAAGTGACTAAAATATAAAGGGAGGAAAAGTAACTAAAATATAAAGGGAGGAAAAGTGACTAAAATATAAAGGGAGGAAAAGTGACTAAAATATAAAGGGAGGAAAAGTGACTAAAATATAAAGGGGGAAAAGTAACTAAAATATAAAGGGGGAAAAGTAACTAAAATATAAAGGGGGAAAAGTAACTAAAATATAAAGGGGGAAAAGTGACTAAAATATAAAGGGGGGAAAGTAACTAAAATATAAAGGGGGAAAAGTAACTAAAATATAAAGGGGGAAAAGCGACTAAAATATAAAGGGAAGAAAGTAACTAAAATATAAAGGGGGGAAAGTAAAATATAAAGGGGGGAAAGTAACTAAAATATAAAGGGGGAAAAGTGACTAAAATATAAAGGGGGAAAGTAACTAAAATATAAAGGGGGAAAAGTGACTAAAATATAAAGGGGGAAAAGTGACTAAAATATAAAGGGGGAAAAGTGACTAAAATATAAAGGGGGGGAAAGTAACTAAAATATAAAGGGGGAAAAGTAACTAAAATATAAAGGGAGGAAAAGTGACTAAAATATAAAGGGGGAAAAGTGACTAAAATATAAAGGGGGAAATGTAACTACAATATAAAGGGGGAAAATATCTAAAATATAAAGGAGGAAAAGTAACTAAAATATAAAGGGGGAAAAGTGACTAAAATATAAAGGGGGAAATGTAACTAAAATATAAAGGGGGAAAATATCTAAAATATAAAGGAGGAAAAGTAACTAAAATATAAAGGGGGAAAAGTGACTAAAATATAAAGGGGGAAAGATGAAAGAAACCAAGAGAATGTGGAGGATGTGAAAGCAAAGAGCACTCCACCTGCGTGAGTGGTTGGAGGAGCTCCACAGCATCTCTGCCTGCGAGGATGTGAGCGAACATTGGCATATGCCACGAGCTGCAAAGGGGCAGTTGTGCAGCTTGTGCTTTAGAGGAGGAGTAAGTTCCATGCTTAAAACTCAGGAGACTTTTGCTCAGTTATATATGTTTCTTCTTGGGGTGGTTTTTAATGCTTTATATGAATGTAATTCCACTTCAACCAAGTTCCTCAAGCTTGACAGGGGTAGAAGGGCAGAACTTTTGCCTCTGGCAAGCAGAGTTGTCTGCAGTATAGCAGAGCCTTGATATTTAAAGGGTATATTTGTGTGGTTTTTTCTTATCTCATGTATAAAGCTGGCTGTGTTGTGAGCCAGTTCAGAGGTGGCTGTAGGCAATAGACAGGTCTGAAATGTCCGAATCAGGATGTCACGTAAAGGGAGATTGGTTTCTCTTAATGATTGTGGGTTAACTAGGGGTGTTTTCCTGAATAAACACATCTGGTTCAGAACAAAATGGGGACTGCATCTTTTGGCTCCTTCAGACAGACCACAGCCCTACCTGCAGGCAGATGGCCACACAGACCTGATCCTGTAGCCAAATCCAGGCTTACTCCTTGCGGGCAAGTTTGCCTGATGCTGGATCACAGCAGCCTTTGAACTGCCTGCTTGGTCAGGGGGCTGCAATGAATAGAATCATAGAATCAACCAGGTTGGAAGAGAGCTCCAAGCTCAGCCAGCCCAACCTAGCACCCAGCCCTGGCCAATCAACCAGACCATGGCACTAAGTGCCCCAGCCAGGCTTGGCTTCAACACTTCCAGCCACAGAGACTCCACCACCTCCCTGGGCAGCCCATTCCAATGCCAATCACTCTCTCTGACAACAACTTCCTAACAACATCCAGCCTAGACCTCCCCTGGCACAGCTTGAGACATCTAGGGCAGGCTGAGAGCCCTAGGGCTATTGAGCTTGGAGAAGAGTAGCCCCAGAGGGGGTCTGATCAATGCTTAGCAAGAGATAAAGGGTGGGGGGCAGGAGGATGAGGCCAGACTCTTGTCAGTGGTGCCCAGTGACAGGACAAGGGACAATGAGCACAAACTGGAACCCAGGAGGTTTCACTTGAATCTTTGGTGTGAGGCTGCTGGAGCCCTGAAGGAGGCTGCTCAGAGGGTTTGTCAAGTCTCCTTTTCTGGAGAGATTCCAAACCTGCTTGGACATTGTGATCCTGAGCAAGCTGCTGTGGGTGTCCTGCTATAGCAGGCAGGTTGGACTGGATGATCTCCATATCTTCTAACCCTCCCTATGCTGGGGTTCTACGATTCTGTGATCCTGGGCTGCAGCAGAAGTGTGGCCAACAGGTCAAGGGAGGGGATTGTTCCCCTCTACTCTGCTCTGGAGAGACCCCACCTGGAGTACTGCATCCAGTTCTGGAGCTCCTGGGACAAGAGGGATGTGGAGATGCTGGAGAGTGTCCAGAGCAGGGCCAGGAGGATGCTGAGAGGCTGCAGCAGCTCTGCTGTGAGCACAGCCTGAAAGAGTTGGGGCTGTGCAGTCTGCAGAAGAGGAGGCTCCCAGCTGACCTTCTTGTGGCCTTCCAGTATCTGAAGTGGGCTACAAAAAAAGCTGGGGAGGGACTTTTTAGGCTGTCAGGGAGTGCCAGGAGTGGGGGGAATGGAGCAAAGCTGGAGGTGGAGAGAGTGAGTCTGGAGGTGAGGAGGAAGTTCCTGAGCAGGAGAATGGTGAGAGGCTGGAATGGGTTGCCCAGGGAGGTGGTTGAGGCCCCATGGCTGGAGGTGTTTGAGGCCAGGCTGGCTGAGGCTGTGTGCAGCCTGCTCTAGGGTAGGGTGTCCCTGGGCATGGCAGGGGGGTTGGGACTGGCTGCTCCTTGTGGTCCCTTCCAACCCTGCCTGGTTCTACGATTCCGTGACTCCGTAATCAGCGCTGGCAGGTTTTTGGTTTTCTCAGATGCAAATGAAATGTCTCTATGAAGCTTTTAATGCTTTGAACATTTCTGCTGAATGGTGATTGAAGTTTTGGAATTCAGTCCTGGAAAGTGCTGAGTGCTTTTGCTCTGAGTCAGAGGAGCACTCCAGTGTGGGCGTCACTTCAAGCAGGTGTTTCATTGCAGTGGGGGAGCCTCTACAAATATGTGGCCACTTAAACCACTGGAGTGATTTTAAACAAAACCAGAAACAGAGCACGAGCTGAGGTGCTGGCTGATGGCATTCAGCAAGGCTTATTAGTGTCAACATATTTAATGAGTCATTGGAGCTTTTCCTTAGGCTTTGATCCTTCGTTCCCATCCAGACCGGAGGGAGGAGGTTGAAGCTCCAAATGACTTTAATTCCACGTCAAGGTTATGACACTCAATAAACAACAAGCACTGTGGAAGCCTTACCTAAAAGTCACCCAAAGGCTAAGAGGAGCTGGAGAGGCAAAGAGTCAAAAGCAATCCTGCAGTTGGTTTGCTGTGGTTTTGTTTGTTGTTTGAGTGGGGGTTTTGGTGGGGTGGTTTGGTTTTTTTTTGCTCTAGATCTGACAGCAAACTCCAACACCTCTAAGTTGAGCTAAGAAAACACAACAGCCATGACTCATTCTCCACATCCCCCTCTATGAAATGACTCTGTGCAGATAAGGCCAAGTAATTTCCCTTTCTTTTTTTTTTCTGTAAAGGACTATTTGCCTCCTTGTAAAGAGAAATTAAGCAAACAGCTCTGTAAATAATCTAACCCAGGAGGCAAAGGCCACATAGAATCCATGAGGCAGTTTTTTATTGTCTTACTCAAGGCTGAGCTATGCCACAGGGAGGAATGTAATGAAACAACCACCAAAAAAAAAAAAAAAAAAAGAAAGAGATGATTTATTGTGGCAGGTTTGCTGGGATGTTATTAATTGCCAAGGATACACTTCAGCAGCAGCACTGCCAGCCACGAGAGTGAGGGTTTTAAAAGGTGAAGCAAAGGCTGCTTTTGTTTTGCACAGGAAAGTGAAACTTGCTGGCCTGAGTCAAACCCAACAGCTTCCTATCAAGGAATCCTAGAATTATGGCACCAAGCTAGAAGAAAGTGTTGAACTGCTGGAGGATAGGAGAGCCCTGCAGAGGGACCTGGCCAGGCTGGATGGGTGGGCAGAGGCCAAGGGGATGAGATTGAACAAGACCAAGTGCAGGGTTCTACACTTTGGCCACAACAACCCCAAGCAGCACTACAGGCTGGGGACAGCCTTGTTCAGTCTCATCCCATTGGCCTCTGCCCATCCATCCATCCTGTCCAGGTCCCTCTGCAGGGCTCTCCTACCCTCCAACAGCTCCACACCTGCTCCTAGCTTGATGTCATCTGCAAACTTACTGATGCAGGACTCAATCCCCTCATCCAGATCATCAATAAAGTTGATTTTTTAGTTGATTTACAGTTCACTTCACATGCTTTCTCTCCAGCTGCTATCCCAGCCATGCCCAAAAGCAAAGGCAAATGAGGAAATACCTCTGCCCCAGGAGGTAGTGGAGTCACTGTCCCTGGAAGTGGTTAACAAAAGACTGGATGTGTCACTTGGTGCCATGGGTTAGTTGATTTGATGGTGTTGGGTAATAGGGTTGGGCTTGATGATCACAGAATCTCAGGAACAAGCAGGTTGGCAAAGCCCCTCAGGATCACCAAGCCCAACCCATAACCTACTCTACAAGATTCACCTTAAACCATATCCCTAAGCACCACATCCAAAACACCCTGAAAACACCCTGAAACACATCCAGGGTTATGTGATTCCACCACCTCCCTGGGCAGCTCATTCCAGTTCCTGACCACTTTCTCCATGATATCCAATCTAAACCTCCCCAGGCTCAGCTTGAAGCCATTCCCCCTTGTTCAGTCTCCAGTTACCTGTGAGAAGAGCCCAGCAGCAGCCTCGAAGGTCTTCTCCAGCCTGGTTAATTGTGTGGTTCTGTAAACTGTGCACAGGAGACTAGAGGGTGAAAGAGAAAGGAGTGAAGGCTGCACTGCCATCTGGTGAGATCTGGACAGGCTCAGAGCTGGGTGAAGAGAAACATCACAAAGTTCATTAAGGACATGTGTGGAGTCCTGCATCTGAGGAGGGATAACAGCAGGCCCCAGCACAGACCAGGGGTCCTCTTGCTGGAAAGCAGCCCCATGGAGAAAGACCTTGGAGTCCTAGGGGATGGTAAGTTAGCCATGGGACAGCAGTGTGCCCTTGTGGCCAAGAGGCTCAGAAGGGGAAGAAGCTGTTTCTCAGCTCTGCATTAGTGATTGTCCACCAGAGAATCAAAATGATTCTCTATCTCTACCATCTGTGTATCTATCCAGACACTTCCCATGTATCTATCACCTAATTATCTACCATCTAATTACCTATCATCTAACTAGCTATTATCTGATTAGCTAACATCTAATTATCTATCATCCGTGTATCTACCCTGGAATTATGGGATGGTTTGGTCATCTAGCCCAACCTCCCTGCAGCTTTGGCTGAAACAGGATGCTCAAAGCCACAACCAACCTGATGTGGAATAGCTCCAGGGATGGGGCAGCTACCACCTCTCTGGGCAATCAGAGCCAGGATCTCACCACTTCCATTGCAACAGACCTCTTCCTTACTCCTAATCTGAACCTCTCTTCATCTCACCCACCCACATCTCTTGGTTTGCCTTCCCTTGTGTATCTGTCATCTACATATCCTGTCATCTAATTACCTACTACCTATGTATCTACCATTGATGCATCTGTTATCAATGTATCTATCTATTTGCCTCTCCCTGTCTAGCTATCATCAATGTATCTATCATCTATGTATCTATTTTCAATGTATTTATCATCTATGTATCTATTTGCCTCTCCCTGGGCAAAGAATGAAAGAGAAAGGAGTGAAACTTGGTGTGGCTAAAAAGCCAAGCCTCTTTACACTCCTCTGCTTAACCTGTGAGGTAATTCACCTAATCTGTTTTCACACACCACAAGTGCTGATCACAATCTGGTTTTACCATGGGACCCACAGGCTGTCAGATGGGCACAATGAGTGTCAATACAATGAGAGGATCTACAACACAGTAGCCAGGAAATAAAACTGTAATCCTCTCCTGTTCAGTAGCAAAAATTATACCTCCTAACAGCAAAGAAATCTCTTCCTTCCTGCTGTCTAGAAGTTCACTTGCTGCAGAGGATTTAGAGTGTGCCCTCAGCAGGATTGCTGATGATAGGAAGCTGGGAGTGGTGACTGATAGAAGACTTCTGCAAGGACCATATCATAGAATCATAGAATCAGCCAGGCTGGAAGAGAGCTCCAAGCTCATCCAGCCCAACCTAGCACCCAGCCCTGTCCAATCAACCAGACCATGGCACTCAGTGCCCCAGCCAGGCTTTGCCTAAACACCTCCAGGGATGACAACTCCACCTCCTCCCTGGGCAGCCCATTCCAATGCCAATCACTCTCTCTGACAACAACTTCCTAACAACATCCAGCCTAGACCTGCCCTGGCACAACTTGAGGCTGTGTCCCCTTCTTCTGGTGCTGTGTGCCTGGGAGAAGAGACCAACCCCACCTGGCTATAATCTCCCTTCAGGGAGCTGCAGACAGCAATGAGCTCTGCCCTGAGCCTCCTCTGCTGCAGGCCAAACACCCCCAGCTCCCTCAGCCTCTCCTCGTAGGGTTTGTGTTTTGCTGCCTGGGATGTCTCAATACAACTTCTCTGCTGGAAGCATTGTTGGGGCCAAAATTGCTGATTTCACCCAGGGGAACCAGAAGGTATCAGAGGGCTGGTAGAAGGAGCTGCAGTTACTTGATCTGGGAGTTCAGAGGTGAATGGGTGAACCTCTAGAAAGAGTTTTGGAAGGCTACAAACACTTGCAACACACAAGGGTGATTTTTTCAACCCAGATTCAGCATTTACAGCCCACAGCTGTTGGAATCCTCTGGAAAATCCATCCCCAGGAGAGGTGAGATCCATCCCTTCATGATTTTGCAAATCATGACCCTTGGAAGAGTGCCTGTGACAGCATCAGTCGGCTTGGCAGCACTGAGAGTACTCTCTCTCATCTGATTTCTTCTCCAGCTGCATCTCATTGCCTTCATGACATCAGACTCTCACTCCTCTGAAAAGCAAAGAAAGCCTGCAACTCTTGTGCTAGGCCATTTCTTTGCTACTTTCTCTCACCACACAGAAAGGTGGAAAGGGAAAGGTGCAAGTACTGACCAGTGCTTCCTTTTTCTACTCTCTGCAGTCCATTTCTCTCCCACACTGATGCGTTTTGGCTCTACTACACCTGCCCCCTGGCTTTCTGGGCAGTGTCATGGAAGTGAGAGACACCCTGAGTTGAGAAGGCAAACAGAAGCTCTTGAGGGGAAAAAAAAGGCACTGGGACACAACTGCTTTCTCCCTTTTCTTGGCAGAAACTCTTGTAGGAGTTAAAGGAAGAAGAAAATTACATTGCAAGTTGACAAGAATGATCTTTTGACTTGACAGAGCTCAGGATGGATTTTTGGCTGGGGTTTTCCAAGGAGTCCAGAACAGTGAATCATCCAATGGTTAAGGTTGAAAGAGACCTCTCAGATTGTCAAGTCCAGCTGCTGATGCAACACCATCATGACCACTAAATCCTGTCCCAAAGTGACATGCCTCCTCTGGACCTGCTCCAGAAGTTTGATGTCCTTCTTATGCTGGGGGGCCCCAGAGCTGGACCCAGTATCATCAGACAGGAGCAATGGTCAATGAAATTTAACCTTCTGCTGGAAAATAATCATCTCTATCATATAACAGAGAGTCTTTTCCCATAATTGCCTAGAAAATATGAAGGAAAATGAATCACATTAAATCACACAGCATTAAGCAATCACCAAGCACTGCAAAGGTCCTCAGAAGCTTTCCCCTGCAGCTACTGAATGCCCTAAACCTTGCAGATAACATCCAGGCATTTTTGCATGTGAATCATTACAAACATCACTCTCATTACTCCCCTTTGTCCTTTGATTTTCCTTTTTCTTATGACTCTGCCATTGCAGGCACAGTTTCCCAGCTTGAGAATCATCATCCTGATTTTTCCACTCTCTGACAAATTTCCCAGCAGGGCTGCCCCAGCACTGTGTGATGCCAGCCCAGCCCAGGATCCAGCCAAAGCTACAAGAGCAACTTACCTTGTGGACTCTTGTCTGTGACACATGTTCAGCACTTCATTTGTTTGTGGCAGAGCACTCATTAGAGTCAGGCCTGGACATACCAAGGTCATGCTGAGGAGGGGAAACTCCCTAGAACTGTGCTTTTCCCTTCCTCTGATGAGCCAGGTCATAGAAACATTACAACTGTTATGCTTGGAAGAGACCCTTAAGGTCATGAAGCCAAATCATCAACCCAGCACAGCCAAGTCACAGGTCACAGATGCAGCCATCCAGAGCATTTCTTTGGGGCCACTGCCACTTCTCTTGTTGCTGTGGCTCTCCACAGTGGCTAGGAAAGAGCTTCATTGCACCCCATCTGCTGGAACCTGCCAGCAGATGCAGTAGGACAAATGGAGCCATAAGATTAAGAGGTTCAGTAAGACAAAGTGCAAGGTCCTGCAATCCCTGTTACAAACACAGGCTGGATGATGAGATTGTGAGCAACTCTGAAGAACAGGTCTTGGAGCTACTGGCAGATGAGAAGCTGGACATGAACCAGGAATGGCATCCTGGGCTGCATCAAGTGTGGCCAGCAGGTCAAGAGAGATGATTTTGCCACTCTAATGAGACCTCATCTGGAGTTCTGTGTTCATCTCTGGGGAACTCAACACAGGTCCAACACCTGCTGAAGCAGGTCCAGAGGAAGGCCATGAAAATGATCAGAGGGCAGGAACACCTCTCCTTTGAGGACAGGCTGAGAGAGTTGGGCTTGTTCAGCCTGGAGGAGAGAAGGCTCTGGGCAGACTTTATATCAGCATTTCAACACCTAAAGGGGGTCTGTGAGAAAGCTGGGAAGGGACTGCTTACAAGGGCATGTAGCAACAGGATAAGGGGCAATGGTTTGAAACGAGAGCAGGGCAGATTTAGGTTGGACATCAGGAGGAAGTTCTTCACAGTGAGGGTGGTAGAACACTGGAACAGGTTGCCCAAATACATGCTGGAGGCCTCATCCCTGGAAACACTCATGCTCAAACTTGATGGAACCCAGAACACCCTGCACTAGTTGCAGATGTCCTTCTTTACTGCAGGGAGGCTGCATATGATGACCTTTGAGGGTCTCTTCCAACCTGATGCCTCTGTGATTCTGTGGCGAGTCCTCATCTGCCAATGCAAGGCACTAAAAGTGACCCTGTGGGTTTCCAAATGAGCCAAGAGTCTCTGCTTGATACAGTGAATCATTTGGGTGAGGAATGGGAGGAGATCACACCAGGCAGACCACTGAGCAGTGATCTCATAGGCATTTTAGATGTTGGATGTTGGGAGGAAGTTCGTTCCTGAGCAGTGGTCAGGCACTGGCACAGGCTGCCCAGGGAGGTGGTGGAGTCACCACCCCTGGAGGTGTTTAAAGAAAGAGTGGCTGTGGTGCTTGAGGCTATGGTCTGGTGATGAAGGATGCTGGGATGAAAGTTGGACTGGCTGATCCTGGTGGTCCTTTCCAACCATAGCGATCCAGAGCAATGAGATGTGCCGAGGGGTTTGGCTTGGTCAAGGACCTGTCAGTGTGAAACTAATGATTGGACTCGAGGAGCCTGAAGGGCTCTGCCAATCTAAGCCATTCTGTGATTTTATAAGGCAGGGAGTTGGCAGGAGTTCAGGGATCTGTGCTGGGCCCCATCCTCTTTAACATCTTCATAGATGATCTGGATGAGGGCATGGAGTCAGTCATCAGCAAGTTTGCAGATGACACCAAGCTGGGGGCAGATGTGGCTGGGTTGGAGGGCAGAAGGGCTCTGCAGCAGGACCTTGACTGCCTGCACAGATGGGCAGAGTCCAAGGGGATGGTGTTCAATAGCTCCAAGTGCAGGGTGCTGCACTTTGGCCACAGCAACCCCATGCAGAGATACAGGCTGGGGTCGGAGTGGCTGAGAGCAGCCAGACAGAGAGGGATCTGGGGGTGCTGATTGATACCTGCCTGAACATGAGCCAGCAGTGTGCCCAGGTGGCCAAGAGAGCCAGTGGCATCCTGGCCTGCATCAGGAATGGTGTGGCCAGCAGGAGCAGGGAGGTCATTCTGCCCCTGTACTCTGCACTGGTTAGACCACACCTTGAGTGCTGTGTTCAGTTCTGGGCCCCCCAGTTTAGGAGGGACATTGAGATGCTTGAGCGTGTCCAGAGAAGGGCAACGAGGCTGGGGAGAGGCCTTGAGCACAGCCCTACGAGGAGAGGCTGAGGGAGCTGGGATTGGTTAGCCTGGAGAAGAGGAGGCTCAGGGCAGACCTTATTGCTGTCTGCAACTACCTGAGGGGAGGTTGTGGCCAGGAGGAGGTTGCTCTCTTCTCTCAGGTGGCCAGCACCAGAACGAGAGGACACAGCCTCAGGCTGTGCCAGGGGAGATTTAGGCTGGAGGTGAGGAGAAAGTTCTTCCCTGAGAGAGTCATTGGACACTGGAATGGGCTGCCCGGGGAGGTGGTGGAGTCGCCGTCCCTGGAGATGTTCAAGGCAGGACTGGACATGGCACTTGGTGCCATGGTCTGGCCTTGAGCTCTGTGCTAAAGGGTTGGACTTGATGATCTGTGAGGTCTCTTCCAATCCTGATGATACTGGGATACTGTGATACTGTGAGTCTGTCACAGTCCAACAGCAAGGCTCTTGTGGCAACTTTCACACCATGCAGGAGAGGATCCTGTGAGTCTACCCAAAAGCTCTGATCATTTCCAGTGACAGCAAGAGGCCTACCAGAAAGTCTTGTGCAAGTGGAACTCAGGTAGTGAAGAACCCTGTAGCAACATCTGGCATGACCAACTCCAAGAGAATGAGTGTTGTCTCATCAGCCATGAGCCAGCAGCTGCTCCTCAGCCTGCTACCAGCTCAGTTCATGCACTTACTCTTCTCAGGCTCCATTCCATGACGGAAGAGGCAATGATAGCATCTTTGCTGCTTTCTTCTGAAACTGAGCAAGAAAATCCATTAGGAAGAGGGGTGGTGGTGGTGTAAGGGGGGTGTGGGTGAGAAGCACCTGAGGGAAGACCACAAGCTCAGAAGCTAAAGCAATTTGCCTGACATACTCCCCTTTTGTGCCTGGCTTCTTGCTCACCATCAAGCAAAACAACTTGCATAATCTCCTGCGAGCAGTGACGTTGTGACAGTGCAGATCTTGCTCATTTCCATTGCACATGTGTTTAGACATGCCTGTGAGGTACAGCATTTCACTTCTGCTGCCTTTCCACTACAGCCACAGTGTCCTGAAGCAGCTTCTCACAGAATGACAATGCCACAGAACCTTAGAAGTTGGAAGAGACCTCCAGATATTATCCAGTCCAACTCCCCTGCCAAGGCAGGATCCCCTAGGGTAGTTCTTACAGGGATGCAGCCAGGCAGGGTTTGAAAGTCTCCAGAGGAGACTCCACAGTCTCTCTGGGCAGCCTGCTCCAGGGCTCTGGCACCCTCACTCTAAAGAAGTTTCTCTTCATGTTGAGGTGAACCCTTCCACGTTCCAGTTCATAGCTCTCTTATTGCTGCTGACCTCAGCCACTTCACAGCCACCCCTCAGAGATTTGTAGCCGTTGATGAGATCTCCTCTCAGCCTTCTCTTCTCCAGACTAAACAGCCCCAGAGCTCTCAGTCTCTCTTTATAGGGGAGATGCTCAAAGGGATGGAAATACTAACTAAAGAAGAGCCTTCAGTTGAATCAAAGACTCTGATGTTACTTTTACATGAGCGTTTTCATCAACATCACTGCAAGCCCTCAAGGTCCCCTTTTATTTCCCATCATAGCTTCTTTTATTTGCACTTAAATCTGCACTGTGCCCATTAAGGAGGCCTGCACATGCTTCCTGCTGCTCTTGGTCTCTCTCTTCAGCACACAAGCACTGGGCTCTTTAACAAGAAGTATGACATTTGGGCAGGGACTAGCAGACATTGCAAAACGTGCAGGAGCTTGCCAGGGCTCTGAATGAGTCCAGGCCTTGGGCCAATCCAGAAAACTATTAGTCTGTGTTTGGTAGGAAAGGAAGATTGGCTTTGGGGATTAAAAACAAAATAAAGAAGGACAAGAGAAGAATGGCTGCATGTAGTGAAATAAATTGCTTTACACAGCCCCCTGGTCCAGATCCATCCTAAGCAGTGCGATGTGGCTCAGAGCTCCCTCAAGCTGCATCCCGATGTGGCTCAGAGCTCCCTCACACTGCATCCCCCCCAGAAAAGGAGAGGGGAAAAGCCAAAGGGTATTTCAGCTCTGAAGACAGAGGTCTGCTGCCTCACCTGGCCCTGGTGCCCCAGAAACAGGCAGCCTTTTCCATGCTTGCTTCCCTGCTGAAGGAACTTTGATTTGAGCACAACCATAGGTCTGAAAGTGCTGTGGGAAGGGCTGAGCCCTGTCCCAGTGAGCTCCTGCCTCCTACAGCTCCTGTGTGCTCTTGGTGACAACCCATTCCCACATCTCTCCTGGGTGATTTTCAGGTCCTCACTCTCATGTGCATGGGCCAGTCACAGTTGGTATGTAGGTTCCTATGGCCAGGCAGTCAACTGCCACCACAGCCCACATGTCAGGTGAAGCCTCCTGCCTCCCTGGCCCTGCATCTTCCCTGGGGTGTGTGCTACATGCAGCTCAGTGTCCAGATGGTGAACATCTCACCTACCCCAAAAGAGGTCAAAAGAAGTTTGAAGTACCCCCCTTGCCATCTCAGCAGCTCAGCACACACTGTCAGAGGTTCACTTGGTCTCTGAGGGTCCCCTCTATGCACCAGTGGGGTCTTGGCAGGTCTTCTAGCAAATCAGGCAATGCAGAGCTCCACTAAACTCAGCATCTGGTGACTCACAGCAGCTGCAGCTACTCTTTCTTCTGCTTCCCTCATCTCAGATGACAATTACCATTCCAGGATCAGGACAGTGATTCAGTGACGTGTGTAGCATTGCACATGGCTGCCTGCCCTGCTGGCCACTATTGCATCATGCACCCTTGCTTTCTCTTACTGGTGTGTGGCCAGCTCTCCTCTTACACTCAGCAGTTGTTGCCCTTGCAGCTGTATCTCAAAAGACACCAGGGCATCTTCCCAGAAACTCTCAGACAAACACCTGGTGTGGAAACTTCAGTGCAGTGATGATCAGATCCATCTTGAACCAATGACCAGAGCCATCTGCTGATAAAGCATTTTGCTGGTCACATCTCAGCTCTAAACTAAGTGAAGCTGGAGGAAGTCAGCTTAGGGTTTGGCAGTAACTTGGCTACACAACCAAGGACTGGTTTTCACATTACACAATCTCTAAGCAGTTTGATAATGCAGGGATGCTATTCAAATGACTATTAATAACATTAATTATTCAGAGCCCTTGGCTGAAATAGATTTCTATATATGTATACTGGTAGAGCTGGATCGTTGGGGATCTCTGCTCCATCCTCCTGCTCCAAGCAGCACTGTCACCAGCATTAGATCAGCTTGATCGTGGATTTCTCTAGCCAAGTCTTGACAGCTTCTCAGGGAAGAGATTCAGAGGGTGCTGTACCACCCTTACAGAGAAAAGGGTCATCCCACATTCCACAACCAAGCTCCTTGCATGCAGTTAATGGCTGTGAACAGCCTTGGCAATAGGAAGTGGAAAGGGAGGTGCTGGTCTCTTCCTGGTATGATAGAATCATAGAGAGATAGAAGCATGGGAATGGTTCAAAGCTGCAGCAGATGAGGTTTAGGCTTCACATGAGGAAGCATTTATTACAGAAAGGATTTTCTTTACAGGTCAAGAAATAAAACAGGCTTTCTAGGCAGGCAATAGATGCTCCAAGCCTGCCAGTGTTTAAAAAGCATTTTAATGCCCTTAACAGTTGATTTTAACTTTTGGCCAGCCCTGAAGTGGTCAGGAAGTTAGATTAGATAATCCTTGTAGATGTCTTCCAACTGATTCAATATTCTCTGCCCTTCCTTTCCTTCCCTTCACTTCCACTAAGCCAAAATGGATGTGATATTCCACATATAGTCTCACAATGATCTCCTCCTGGCATTTATGTAGTAGCTGAGGATAAGCCAGCAGTGTGCCCAGGTGGGCAGCAGAGCCAATGGCATCCTGGGCTGGCTCAGGAGCAGTGTGGGCAGCAGGACAAGGGAGGTTCTTGTGCCCCTGTGCTCAGCACTGCTCAGGCCACCCCTGGAGTGCTGTGTCCAGTTCTGGGCCTCTCAATTGCAGAGAGATATTGAGGCGCTGGAAGGTGTCTAGAGAAGGTCAACAAAGCTGTGGAGGGGCCTGGAGCAGAGCCCTGTGAGGAGAGGCTGAGGGAGCTGGGGGTGTGCAGCCTGCAGCAGAGGAGGCTCAGGGCAGAGCTCATTGCTGCCTGCAGCTGCCTGCAGGGAGGCTGTAGCCAGGTGGGGTTGGGCTCTGCTGCCAGGCACCCAGCAACAGAACAAGGGGACAGAGGCTCAAGCTGTGCCAGGGCAGGTCTAGGCTGGATGTTGTTAGGAAGTTGTTGTCAGAGAGAGTGATTGGCACTGGAATGGGCTGCCCAGGGAGGTGGTGGAGTCTCTGTGGCTGGAGGTGTTGAAGCCAATCCTGGCTGGGGCACTTAGTGCCATGGTGTGGTTGGTTGGGCAGGGCTGGGTGCTAGGTTGGGCTGGCTGAGCTTGGAGCTCTCTTCCAACCTAGCTGATTCTATGACTCTACAACTTCATTGGTGCTGCCACAAGCCTGATGTCACTGGCAGTGCCAACAAAGCAGGAGCTGGAATTCTTTTCCCTGGATGTTGGTGTTTTCCCCTTGGTGGGTTAGCTGAAGGCTGCTGCCAGGCTGGGCTCAAGGAACATGCTGTTTGTGGCTGTGTGCCTTCTTGTGCTAGTTTGAAGCAGGCCAGAATGGTTGGGTGAGAAGGACTGGATTCCAGGGTGTGAAAGGAAAGCAGTGGTGATGTCTTCTTCACTCACAGGCTTGCTGAGCTGTACAGGAACAAGCAATGAAAGCATTAGACAACACACTCAGCACCACTCTCGCTGGGGCTGCTGCCTGAGCTGCATCTCTCTAACCTCACCCTCCAGTTTGGGCTAAGCCACTTTGCTTCTTAACCTCTGGCTGCACCTCTATTCTTCCTTGGCACTGGGGTAAAGTTGAGAGGGGCAGGGGGAAGGTGCAGGGGTGGTTGAGAGCCCCTCCTGGGGACTCAGGTTTCTGTATTACCTTTACCTTGTCTATTTCTGTCTAGAACTGTGCATACTGTAACTATCTGCTTGTATCTTGTGCCAGCTGTAACTATCAGCTTCATTCCTATTTCCAGAGCTGCTGAGTCTAGTCTGGGTGACTTCTAAAGTGTGGGGGGGGGGGGGGGGGGGGGGGGGGGGGGGGGGGGGGGGGGGGGGGGGGGGGGGGGGGGGGGGGGGGGGGGGGGGGGGGGGGGGGGGGGGGGGGGGGGGGGGGGGGGGGGGGGGGGGGGGGGGGGGGGGGGGGGGGGGGGGGGGGGGGGGGCAGGGAACAGCCAAACCATCACGCAGCAGAGTTTATATGAGCTGCCTTCCCCCTTGGCAGCAGGGAAGCTCCCTGTGGCTGGAACGCCCACGGCATTCCTGGGCTCCCTGTTTGCCAAGGAGATGCTGAGCAGTTTCTTCGAGTGGAGGTGGCCTTCTCAGCTGCCCCCGGCCACGGGGGAGGAGAGGAAACACTCTGCAGAGGGCGTGTTGAGGCAGGCAGTGGGAATTTCACCCCGCGTGGGCTTCCAGGGTTTTACTCTCCTCTTTTTCCCCCTTCAGCTACTTGTTTACACAATCCAGAACACAGGATTCACATTTTCACTGGAAATGTGAATAGCAGTGCAAGAACAGCAAGCTTTGCCATGTTTCTGGAATGTTCCTCTCTTTTTTTTCCCCCCAGCATGGCTGATGACCTTTATGGATGAAGCAGGTTGCCTCTCTTCCCTAGGCTCTGCTTCATCACAGCATCACAGGCTCACAGGATGTCAGCAGTTGGAAGGGACCCAAAGAGATCATCCAGTCCCACCCCGCTGCCAGAGCAGGACAATCCTAACACAGATCACACAGGAACACATCCAGGCAGGCCTGGAAAGGCTCCAGAGAAGGAGACTCCACAGCCTCTCTGGGCAGCCTGTGCCAGGGCTCTGGGACCCTTCCAGCCAAGAAGTTCCCCCTTGTGTTGAGCTGGAACCTCCTGTGCTGCAGCTTCCATCAGTAAGAAAACTGAGTGTGGGCTTTCAAATCAAAGAGCAAATAAAATTGGACTTCCTTCAATATTTTCTGGCTTAATCTATTCTCTGACAAGTGTTGATCAGGGACCACATCCTCACTAGAACCCAGGTGAAGTCCTAGCATCCTGTGCTCATCACCTCTGACCCCAGAGCATTCCCTGCAGGATATAAGCAATGAAGTGTCCCCTCTGCACAGTTCAGGCTGCTCAAAGTGACCTCAGGGACTAAAGCTTCTGATTCAGTTCATGATCTTGGAGGTCTCTTCCAACCTGGTTGATTGATTCTGTGATTCTATGATAGGTAATCCACTCCTCAGAGAGTTCTGAGCAGCAGGGGAAGAGTGTTGACACTGACACCAGTATGCAGAGTTTCAAGTGGTCTCAAAGCTGGAGTCACCAGATGGAACTTGCCTTAACATCAGCCTGCACCTAAGAGCTCTTGGCACTCCTGGGTCCCCTTAGGAGCAGCACAGGCTGTCAACTGCTAAAGAAGGAGGCCAATCCCATGGAAGAGCAGAGAAAGCCAGGTTTTCCTGTTGGGCTTCTCAGCAGAAGCCTTGTTGAGGACTACTACACAAAAGCAAGCACCTCTGGGTATCAGCAGACACACTGAAACAGCAAGTTGTGTAGCTCTCAGAGAGCAGACCTCAGGTCAGGGTGTTGGCCTCAGCTTTGCTGGCTGCAAGCACATACTGGAGGAGCCTTTGTGCTGTTGTAGCTTGCCACAGAGAGCAGATCTGCTTTGAAGAGTTTAGGGAGAAGTAATAAAAGATAAAGCAACCCAGCTGTGCAAAACCTGACATGTGGAGAGTGCCTGGGTTTCAGCTCAGCCCCAAGCTTCCACATGCCCACATGCAGTCATTTCTAATCTAGGCTTTTCTGGGGAGAAATGATGGAAGGTCAGGTTAATGATTAGAGTCACAGACCCACAGAGTGTCAAGGGCTGGAGGGGACCTCCAAAGCTCAGCCAGTCCAACTCCCCTGCCAGAGCAGGATCACCTAAAGCAGGTCACACAGGAACACATCCAGGTGGGTCATGAATATCTCCAGAGAGGGAGACTCCACAATCCCCCTGGGCAGCCTGTGCCAGGGTTCTGTCACCCTCACAGGGAAAATTTCCTCTTGTTTCCATGAAACCTCCTCTGCCTCAGCTTCCACCATTGCCCCTTGTTCTGTCACTGGGCATCACTCAGCAGAGCCTGGCTGCAGCCTCTGGGCATTCACCCTGCACATCTTCATAAACATGAATGAGGTTAATGAGAAGTTAAATCATTCCCTGGGGTCTAGTCCAGCTCCTTTTTTGTAGACTCAGAGTGCATTTGGAATAGCTCAAATGGCAAATATGTGCTAAGATCCATAGACAAGAACATGAGAAGGATGTAGGCACGACTGTACCATTGGGTTCACCTCACAGACACTTATCACAGAATCAGAGAATCAACCAGACTGGAAGAGAGCTCCAAGCTCAGCCAGCCCAACCTAGCACCCAGCCCTGCCCAACCAACCAGACCATGGCACTAAGTGCCCCAGCCAAGCTTGGCTTCAACACCTCCAGCCACAGAGACTCCACCACAGCCCTGGGCAGCCCATTCCAATGCCAATCACTCTCTCTGACAACAACTTCCTCCTAACATCCAGCCTGAACCTCCCCTGGCACAACTTGAGACTGTGTCCCCTTGTTCTGTGTCTGCTTGCCTGGCAGCAGAGCCCAACCCCACCTGGCTACAGCCTCCCTGCAGGTAGCTGTATCAGAGCAGTTTAAAATCCTGCTTCTCTTAGCACATCTCTTTCTGGGTGAATAAGAGGAATAAAGACACTGCCCAGGAAAACAAAAGTGCAAAAGCTTTCTGCCCTGTGAAACCAAGACATAGTTGGCAACTCTGGAAATGTTCTCCTGTGTGTTGTGCAAGTTAAGCACCAAATACTGTTTGTCTTACTCCCCCAAATGGCCTTTTTCTCACGGGCACTGTCTCATGCTCTGACAGTCACAGGTTTTGTTTTGTCACTGCTAAATTGAGATGATGCTTGGAATTTCCTTTCTGTGGGCAGGGTGCAGAGGTTTCACTTTGTTTTCTTCCAGTAGAGAGTGAAAACCTGGAAATTCTTGAGTAGAATTCCTCAATTTCCCTAAGATTTAACCTCAGAAGAGTCAAGAAGCTTCTTTAGCATTTTAAGACAGAGGGAAAATATGAGATGCTTGCAACTAAGTCAAATTGATTCAAACTGGGACAGCCAAACATAGAATCATAGAATGGTTGGAATGGTTCCAGCTCCCACCTCTCTCTGGGCAATCTGGGAGAGGGCCTCACAACTTGCATGATGAATAATAAAATGGAATCATAGAATGGGTTAGGTTGGAAGGGAGCTCAAAGCTCAGCCAGTTCTAACCCCCTGCCATAGTCAGGGGCCCCTCAATTCAAGAGAGATGTTGAGGTGCTGGAAGGTGTCCAGAGAAGGGCAACAAGGCTGGGGAGGGGCCTGGAACACAAACCCTCTGAAGAGAGGCTGAGGAAGCTGGGGGTGTGCAGCCTGCAGAAGAGGAGGCTCAGGGCAGAGCTCATTGCTGTCTACAACTACCTGCAGGGAGGTTGTAGCCAGGTGAGGCTGGGCTCTGCTGCCAGGCACCCAGCAGTAGAACAAGGGGACACAGCCTCAAGCTGTGCCAGGGGAGGCCTAGGCTGGATGTTAGGAGGAAGTTGCTGGCAGAGAGAGTGATTGGCATTGGAATGGGCTGCCCAGGGAGGTGGTGGAGTCTGTGTGGCTGGAGGTGTTGAAGCCAATCCTGGCTGGGGCACTTAGTGCCATGGTCTGGTTGCTTGGCCAGGGCTGGGTGCTAGGTTGGACTGGATGATCTTGGAGCTCTCTTCCAACCTGGCTGATTCTATGATTCTATGATCTCCCACTAGAACAGGTCGCTCAAGGCTTCATGCAACCTGGCCTTGAACACCTCCAATGAAGGAGCAGCCACAACCTCCCTGGGCAACCTGTGCCAGTGTCTCACCACCCTCACTGGAAAGAACTTCTTCCTAACATCTAGTTTAAATCTTCCCTCTGCCAGTTCAAACCCATTCCTCCTTGTCCTGTCATTACCAGACCTTGTCAATAGTCCCTCCCCAGCCTTCCTGTAGCCCCCTTCAGATACTGGAAGGCCACTCCAAGGTCTTCTCTTCTCCAGGCTGCAAAGCCCCAACTCTCTCAGCCTGTCCTCATAGCAGAGCTGCTGCAGCTCTCTAAACATCTTCATGGCCTCCACTGGACATTCATCACTGAAATTAAAAGCAAATGGGTGACTGTTCTTGACAAAGGCAGGGCCACTGCCACTCCTCCAAGAGTTTTCAGCTCACTCCAGCAACATTTCCTTCCAGAGGGAAAATAATTTTGCCATAAGTATTCTAGTCAGCTCTGACAGGACTCAAAGCAAAGCAGCAAGGGATGGATGCACCCTGGGGTGGAGTTTCTGCATCTCACCCTCTGTGCACTAAGCCAGCTTAATTCTCCCAACTACATAAGAGCAGGCTGGGCTGTGCCTCGGTCTGTGGTGCTCATTTTCCTCACCTTTTCATTTTAATTGAGTGCCAGCTGAGCTGATCATTCTAGCAAGGCACAGGCAGCAAGTGGCCTGCCTGGACCTAGGCAGATCTTTCTATTAACTCCAGCTCAGTGGTTTCCAATCAACCTAGCAGAGGAGCCCCATGAGCTAATTGCTGCTAGAAATAAAGGGTGGATGCCAGGAGGATGGAGACATCCTTTATACAGTGAGTCACATGGACAAGGCAAGGGGGAATGGGGAGAAATTACTGCTGGGGAAATTCTCACTGGACTGCAGAAGGAAATGCTTCCCCACCAGAATAGTTGGACACTGGAACCATCTCCCAAGGGAAGCAGTGGAGTCCCCTAGGCTGGACAGTTTGAAGATTCAGTCTGACAGGGTGCTGGGCCAGCTCATTTCAACTACACTATCACCTAGATCCTTGGGGCCCCTGCCCTTGTGTGAAAGTCCCTTTGGCACTGGCAGCCTGAGTTTCCTTTCAGTGGGAGCTGGGGCTCCTTAGCTTGGAGAGGAGGAGACTGAGAGGTGACCTCAGCAGGGTGAGTGCCAGGAGGCTGGAGCCAGGCTCTGCTTGGTGATGCCCAATGACAGCACTGGTGGAAGCTGAGGCATAGGAAGTTTCATTTGAACATGAGGAGGATTTTTTCCCTGTGAGGGTGACAGAACCCTGGAATAGGCTGCCCAGGGGGATTGTGGAGTCTTCCTCTCTGGAGAGATTCCAAACCTGCCTGGAAGTGTTCCTGTGTGACCTGGTATAGGAGATCCTGCTCTAGCAGGAGGGTTGGGCTGGATGAGCTTTGGAGGTCCCTTCCAGACCCTGACATTCTATGATTCTATGATTCCTATCACCCCTCTCCTGGACAGCCCTCCTTAGAATCATAGAATCAACCAGGTTGGAAGAGACCTCCAAGCTCAGCCAGTCCAGCCTAGCACCCAGCCCTGCCCAAGCAACCAGATCATGGCACTAAGTGCCCCAGCCAGGCTTGGCTTCAACACCTCCAGGCACAGCGACTCCACCACCTCCCTGGGCAGCCCATTCCAATGCCAGTCACTCTCTCTGACAACAACTTCCTCCTAACATCCAGCCTAGACCTCCCCTGGCACAACTTAAGACTATGTCCCCTTGTTCTGTGGCTGCTTGCCTGGGAGAAGAGACCAACATCACCTGGCTACAACCTCCCTTCAGGTAGCTGTAGAAGCAATGAAGTCTGCCATGAGCCTCCTCTTCTGCAGGCTGCACACCCCCAGCTCCCTCAGCCTGCAAGCAGAGTCACCCCAGCACAGTGTCCTCAGCTTCCATGCTTGCTGCATATCTCTCCCCTGGCACTTCAGCAGGAGGTGATGATGTGCTCTGGGTGCCAGTGGTTGTGCAAGCAGTGGTGGTGATTTCCAGGAGCAAGACAACTTCCCTGCCATGAGAACAGCCTCTAGAATGAGAACTGCTTACCCTGCTTGTGTTAGCTGGCTGCTGTGAGCAGTCAAGCTCAGTCCAAAGCCATGAATATGGAAAGGGATGGGATGCTCAGTGCCTACAAGAAGTCCTTTTTGCATTGCTGTGTTGAGACATGCAGCAGAGCAGATGTGCTGCAGCCTCCTGGCTCATGCCTGTGGCAGCACTGTGAAAGGCATGGAGGAAAATGAAAGAACAAAGCAGATGTTGATAGGAGAGAAGTCTTTCAACCTGGATTTACAAGGGCTTTGGAGCAAAGGTCTGTGATTACCATTAGAGACAACAATCACTCATTCCCTGTACTGATACCATTGGGCCCCAAATTCCCTTTCATTACTTATTCTAAGAACCAGTTGTAGATAATCCACCACAGGAGCTTTTGCTCTTGAATCTCAAAGACTTCAGGCAGCTCATGCAAAACTGTGAGTGTTCAGTAAAGAAACATGACACTGTGAGTCTGAGATTAAGGACTGAAAGACAGAGGAAGGACATCCAGTGACTGAAAAAAAAACCCCACATTACTGGAATGCCTCAGAGGAGGAGTGATAAGGGAGGAGGAACAGGGAAGGGATTAAGTTGGGAAGAGAAGGGAAATGATGCAAAATAATGGTGGAAAATTGAATGGGAAAACAAAAGAGTCTGCTAGCCCAGGCAGGGAGGGAAGGCAGGAGCAGCTTTGTGATTCCTCTCCTCCCATGAAGTGGGGAAGGCTGCTTTGTAAAGACTTGGTAGAACAGGATAAAGGAAGCACAAAGATATCTTTCACCAAGGATCTACTGGAAAAGGACACACACAGACAATATTCTTCCTGCCAAAGTTTCTTTGCTGAAAGTTGGTGGAGTGACTGTGATGATCCTCCCGTGGTTTGCAACAGCTTCATTACCTTCAGATCATTGCTTTTACTGGCAAATGAGATCATGGAATGGGTTAGGTTGGAAGGGAGCTCAAAGCTCAGCCAGTTCCAATGCCCTGCCATAAGCAGGGACACCTCCTGCTAGAAGAGGTTGCTCGAGGTCTCATCCAACCTGGCCTTGAACACCTCCAGGGAGGTTGTGGAGCACAGAAGCACCCAATCTTTGATCACATTGGGTGCTTCTGTGCTCCACAACCTCCCTGGGCAACCTGTGCCAGTGTCTCCTCACCCTCAACCTGTGCCAGTGTCTCACCACCCTCAACCTGTGCCAGTCTCTCACCACCCTCCCTGCAAAGAACCCTTTCCTAGCATCCAGTTTGAATCTCCCCTCTGACACTTCAAACCCATTCCTCCTCCTCCTGGCATAACAGGACCTTGTCAATAGTCCCTCCCCAGCCCTCCTGTTGCCCCCTTCAGACACTGCAAGGCCACTCCATGGTATCCTCTCCAGGCTGCACAGCCCCAACTCTCTCAGTCTGTCCTCAGAGCAGAGCTGCTGCAGCCCTCTCAGCATCTTGGTGGCCTCTGGACTGCCTCCAACACTTCCATGTGCTGCTTCTGTTGGGGGCTCCAGAACTGCCCCCAGGACTCCAGGTGGGGTCTGAGGAGAGTAGAGCCAAGGGGCAGAATCCCCTCCCTTGCCCTGTGCCCACACTGCTCTGGCTGCAGCCCAGCACAGGGTTGTGTCTGGGCTGCACTCACACTGCAGGCTCATGTGGAGCTTTTCATCACCCCAGACCCCCAAGTCTTTTTCCTCAGGGCTGCTCTCAGCCATTCACAACCCAGCCTAGATTTGGGGTGATTTCCCCACTCAGTATACTTCACAATTTCAGATCACAAGTAAAGCTCCTGGCAGTGATGTGGCAGCCTGCATGGCATTGCTGCAAGAGTTTTATGGCAGGTTACAGGCAGAGTTTAAAGCTTTCCACAATAATTCACCTTCCAGCAACTAATGGGGAGACTTTAATCAATAATAATTACTAATTGATGGGCATAGTCCTCCAGCTACATCCATGCAACTAGAACACAGGGCAAGATTGTTGTGCAAGGGTTGGGGGAAGCCCTGTTAGTTTGGCTGGATCCACCTATGAAAGCAGAAGGGAGGGAGAGAGGCTGTAGTTTGTGTCCATTCTCTCATTCAAACTCATATTGTGTCACACCATAAATCCTGTCCAAGTACTCCAAATTGCTCAGATTCTCCAGGTACTTCTGCAAGTCCTGGTCCACGTTCTTCAGCTTGGAAGAAGTGAGATGTAAGAACAGAAAGAGCTAAAGGAAAGAGGCAATCCCAGACAACCAGCAACAGAACAAGGGGACACAGTCTCAAGTTGCTCTTGGGGAGGTATAGGCTGGATGGTAGGAGGAAGTTCTTCACTTTTAGTCTAGTAGAAGTGAAGACTACTTTAGTTCTAGTCTAGTCTAGTCTGGTCTGGTAGAACACTTCCTACTAGACCAAATTGCCCAAGCCCTCATCCAACTTGGCTTTGGACACTTCCAGGATTGTAGCCACCACAACTTCTTTGGGCAACCTGTTCCAGTGCCTCACTTTAGCCTGGAAAAGAGAAGGCTCCTGGGTGACCTCTTTGCTGTCTACAACTACCTGCAGGGATGTTGTAGCCAGGTGGGGGTTGGGCTCTTCTGCCAGGCAATCAGCAATAGAACAAGGGGACACAGCCCCAAGTTGTGGCAGGGGAGGTCTAGGCTGGATGTTAGAAGGAAGTTGTTGTCAGAGAGAGTGATTGGCATTGGAATGGGCTGCCCAGGGAGGTGGTGGAGTCACCACCCCTGGAGGTGTTCAAAAGATGAGTAGATGCAGCACATCAAGACATAGTGTAGTGGCCATGGTGGTGTTGGGTTGGCAGTTGGATTTGACACCTTATTCTATGATTCTATAGCCACACTCTCTGGCACATCTGCCGCAAGCCTACTTTCTCTCCACTTATTAACTACTCCTCTTCTCTCTTCTCTCTTCTCTCTTCTCTCTTCTCTCTTCTCTCTTCTCTCTTCTCTCTTCTCTCTTCTCTCTTCTCTCTTCTCTCTTCTCTCTTCTCTCTTCTCTCTTCTCTCTTCTCTCTTCTCTCTTCTCTTCTCTTCTCTTCTCTTCTCTTCTCTTCTCTTCTCTTCTCTTCTCTTCTCTTCTCTTCTCTTCCTTTTCCTTTCATTTTCCCTTCCCTTTTTCCTTTCATTTTTCCTTCCCTTTTTCCTTTCATTTTTCCTTCCCTTTTTCCTTTCATTTTTCCTTCCCTTTTTCCTTTCCTTTCCCCTTTCCTTTCCTTTCCCCTTTCCTTCCCTTTGTCCATTCCTTTCCCCTTTCCTTTCCTTCCTTTCTCTTTTTCCTTTCCTTTCTTTCTCTTTTTCCTTTCCTTTCCTTTCCTTTCCTTTCCTTTCCTTTCCTTTCCTTTCCTTTCCTTTCCTTTCCTTTCCTTTCCTTTCCTTTCCTTTCCTTTCCTTTCCTTTCCTTTCCTTTCCTTTCCTTTCCTTTCCTTTCCTTTCCTTTCCTTTCCTTTCCTTTCCTTTCCTTTCCTTTCCTTTCCTTTCCTTTCCTTTCCTTTCCTTTCCTCTCCTCTCCTTTCCTCTCCTCTCCTCTCCTCTCCTTTCCTCTCTCCTCTCTCCTCTCTCCTCTCTCCTCTCTCCTCTCTTTTCTCTTTTCTCTTTTCTCTTTTCTCCTCTCTCTTCTCTCCTCTCTCTTCTCTCCTCTCTCCTCTCTCTTCTCTCCTCTCTCTTCTCTCTTTTCTCCTCTCTCTTCTCTCTTCTCTCTTCTCTCTTCTCTCTTCTCTCTTCTCTTTTTTTTTTTTCTTTTTTCTTCTCTCACAACCTTAGCTCAGAGTTCAATTCCACAATAGTCATGAGCTCTCCTCAGAGCCAATCTGCCTTATCAGGTAATCAAAAAGTCAAAGTTGTGAATGTGGCAGAGTCACATCCTGTATCGAGCGATAGGGATCCTTCTAAGAACCACGGCTGTACTCCAGTGACTCTGTTGTTATTTCACCCACAGGAAATCTCAGCTCCAGTGCTCACTGCAAATCATTTGGACTCTTTCCCACAGGTCACTGACTCACTGGGTTTGCCCATGCAAGAGGACTGGGAGGTGATGGCTGTTGCATCATTCTTCCAGGCTCATGGGCACACTGCAGCACATGATGTCTCTGTCTCCTCATGCATGTGCCCACACCCGCACATCCTCGAGCGTTCAGCGGATGGTGTGGTCCCAGCCCTTGCTCTGGCCTGCAGTGTGGGCATGGACTGAGAGCAGTGTGGTGGTGCCTGTGGCAGAGGGCTCCTCATCCCACAGGTGAGATTCTGCTAAGGGATCCCAGGGGAAGAGATCACAGAATCACAGAAATATTGGGGCTGGAATAGAGCTCTAGAGGTCGTCAATTCCAGCCTATGACCTAACACCACTGCATCGACCAGACCATGGCACTAAGTGCCACATCCAACTGGTCCTTAAACACCACCAGGGATGGTGACTCCACCACATCCCTGGGCAGCCCTTTCCAGAAGAGGGATACAGACCTGCTGACAAGTCTCAGAAATTGTCTCATTAGCTTCCTTGCTGCTTGAGAAAGGCTCAGTTATGAGCAGCAAACTCCTGACCTTAGAAAGGAGCCAGAAAGATTAGCCTTACAGAGACTTCTAACTGATGTGTTCATCCAAGGCTGGGCTGTTCCAACAAGTCTCCCTCCCCACCCACTCAAGATGTCATTCAAGCCATGAAGCTGACAAAGAAATTATGCCTTTCAGTGAATTGCCTCATTAACCACACCCCAGCAGTCTTCCCTTGTGCTGAAGCAACTCCTCTCAATGTTCTTCCACCATGCCAAATAGGTAGGCTTCAGAGGTGCAACATCATCCTAATTGCACCATTGCTTTTGCCAACACCTGCACAGTATCAGGGACTGCTTTAAGCCATGCAGAATCAGAGGCATGGAATTGTTGGACAAGACCTTTAAGTTCATTGAGTCCAACCATTCTCTAATTCCACCAAGTCTGCTGCTAAACTATGGCACTCAGCACCACATCTTTGCCTCTTCTAAACACCTCCAGGGATGAGGATTCAACCACCTCCCTGGGGAGCCTGTTGTAGTCTTGGAGGACCCTTTCAGTGTAGAAGTGTCTTCTGATGCCCAACCTAAACCTCCCCTGGTGCAACTTGAGGCCATTTCCTCT
This sequence comes from Pogoniulus pusillus, assembly GCF_015220805.1. Lineage (NCBI taxonomy): Eukaryota > Metazoa > Chordata > Aves > Piciformes > Lybiidae > Pogoniulus > Pogoniulus pusillus. The sequence continues at coordinate 3,683,417 of NC_087298.1, read as the reverse complement.
CGTTGCATCAGTTGTTACTAGGGAGAAGAGAACAACATCCATCTCTCTCCAACCTCCTTTCAGAGAGTTGTAGGCAGCCAGAAGTTCTTGCCTCAGCCTCCTTTTCTCCAGCCTGAACAACCTCACTTCCCTCAGCTGCTCCTCACAAGACTTGTGCTCTAGACACCTCAGCAGCTTACTGGCTCTTTCCCCCCACCTCAGCCCCCCCTAAACCTTGACCCTAGTGATTAACCAATTAACAACCTCCACCAGGTCCTTCTGCACAGACTGACCATGAGCTTTGGCCATTGTGGCCTCCACAGGTCTTTCCTTCCCAGGCTGCTCCCTTGCCCTTCTGCCAAACCTACCCACGAAGCCAAACCTGTTCATACTTCAGCCTTGTCTCCTAACTCCCTTAAGCACTGTGCTGGTTTGAGGCAAATTGGAATATTCTAATGAGAGAACTTAGATCATTGGTTGCAGAAAGAAAACAATGCCACAGTCTTCATCATTCATTGCTTTGCTGAAAGGGATAAAAAGCCAAAGTGTAAACAATTGGTTGCTCTTTAGCCTTCTTTGCTCCTGAGCATTGGATCTATTCACTGCTCTCTCTAATCTCTTCCACTAACCCCAGCTAACATTTCCAGGCAACAGAGTAAGCTTTGCTGATTGTTTTTCTATCTGGGAGAGATGGAGGGTGGCTTTGAGCCCCTTCTGGGCAGTTTCTTTGTCTAGGAGGGAAGTTTGGATTTCTGCCTTATTTCTATGTTGTGTACAATTGCAAATCTAGGGAAATATTGTGTGCAAAGAGAGCTTGGGCTCACTTCCAAGCCACCTCAGCTCTCTGCAGCTACCTGAAGGGAGGTTGTAGCCAGGTGGGGGTTGGGCTCTTCTGCCAGGCAACCAGCAATAGAACAAGGGGACACAGCCTCAAGCTGTGCCAGGGCAGGTCTAGGCTGGATGTTGTTAGGAAGTTGTTGTCAGAGAGAGTGATTGGCATTGGAATGGGCTGCCCAGGGAGGTGGTGGAGTCACCATACCTGGAGGTGTTGAAGCCAAGCCTGGCTGGGGCACTTAGTGCCATGGTCTGGTTGCTTGGGCAGGGCTGGGTGCTAGGTTGGGCTGGGTGAGCTTGGAGCTCTCTTCCAACCTGGTTGCCTTTGTGATTCTACCATTCTGTGAGCTGGTCTGGTAAATCTTAATGGTTAGGGAGCAAGTTTCTCAACCCACTCCAAGCACTCTCCTCTTGTGACAGGAACCTCACTGAGCAGCTCACATCAGCATCAGGCTCATATGGCCCCAGGATCAGTCAGACAGCTCTCCTGAATGGTTCCTTCTTGCTATTACCCACTGTAGTAGTCTGCAACTAGGTTTGGAGCAGATAGTTGTTTCCTCCCTGCTCAGTACTTGGGTAATCAACACTTTGCAAGTACCATGAGGCTGTGGCTGTCCCAGGTTGTCCCAGGTTAACAGCTAGCCAGGGCAAGCTGCAGGCATCCTCTCCCAGCTTGTTCTGCTCTTCCAGTCACTCATGGAGAGAACTAATTCTCAGTTCTCCAGACCATTCTGATTCTCAACCCAAAACCTTAAATAAAATGATGAATCTCAAAGGCAAAACACTCAAAGCAAGTGGAGGACATGTTTCAAGCTCATGACTGTTCAGATGGACTTCCCTCTGCACAAACATCACCTCAAAAAGCCAGGAGGAATTCCCCTGCTTTCCTCCACTCTTAATGGTGCACCTCAGGAACGCAGCATTTTTCCCCTTGGTGGAAGCTACAGTTTTGTTCAACTTGTTTGGGGGGGGAGGGAAAGAATCATCTCAAGAAAAACAGACCTAAACTGTCCAAGAAAAGCAGATCTCAGGAATTTTTCATGTGCTACCTGCATTTCACAGGTGTTGAGGGGCTCAGTGAGTTAACACTGGCAGAGCATTCAAGAGTCCTTCCCGGGCAGAAGCCAGGTGATGCACACAGCTAACCTGCTTCCTCTGCAAGGCTCCACAACTTGGATGATTTGGCTTTGCAGGTCACATCTGCACAGATGTTTAGATCATGAATCTGCTCATTAAATACAGCAAAGGCTTGAGTCAGTGCCCCCTTGCTCGCACTTATGTCACTCTTCACTCGAAGCCATGACAACAGGAAAACAATATCCTCTCTCCCGTTGTAATTTCCTTTCCCCTGGCCCACCTCATCTCTCAGCCTAGCATGAGGCTGTGGTTTTCTTTGCTCACCATTAAGCAGTGCTTGACCACTGACAGCCAAGGCTTGTGAGACCTTACAGACCCTTACATAGTGTCTGTGAGTTTGATTTGCATGTCTGGTGCTCTGGGCAGCACAATTCCAATGAATCACAATGAACATGAGCACACTTTCATCCCACAGAGCAGCCTGAGAGGGTGCTAGGCCACCTCATTTGAACTATATTCTTACCCTGAAAGGTTGGGCTAGATGATCCTTAAGGTCCCGTCCCTTCCCTTCCCTTCCCTTCCCCCTTCCCTTCCCCCTTCCCTTCCCCCTTCCCTTCCCCCTTCCCTTCCCCCTTCCCTTCCCCCTTCCCTTCCCCCTTCCCTTCCCCCTTCCCTTCCCCCTTCCCTTCCCCCTTCCCTTCCCCCTTCCCTTCCCCCTTCCCTTCCCCCTTCCCTTCCCCCTTCCCTTCCCCCTTCCCTTCCCCCTTCCCTTCCCCCTTCCCTCTCCTCTCCTCTCCTCTCCTCTCCTCTCCTCTCCTCTCCTCTCCTCTCCTCTCCTCTCCTCTCCTCTCCTCTCCTCTCCTCTCCTCTCCTCTCCTCTCCTCTCCTCTCCTCTCCTCTCCTCTCCTCTCCTCTCCTCTCCTCTCCTCTCCTCTCCTCTCCTCTCCTCTCCTTTCCTTTCCTTTCCTTTCCTTTCCTTTTTCCTTCCTTTTTTCCTTTCCTGGGGACAAATGAATTTCTGGGGCCAAAAAAACAAACTCAGCCCTTTATGGATAGATGGAAACAACCTTAAAGCTGGCTGACAACTGGCCTGAAACCATACATGCAGAGGCACCCTCCCTGGAGCTGTTCAAGGCCAGGTTGGATGAAGCCTTGAGCAACCAAGTCTAGCTGAGAGTCCCTGCTCATGACAGTGAGGTTACAGCAGGTGATCCTATCACAGGCTCTGCTCGCTGCTCCCTGGGATAGGGCAAGGAGCAGTGGGTGTAAGTTGCAGCAAAAGAGGTTCCAGCTCAACACAAGGGGGAACTACTTTACTGTAAGGGTCCCAGAGCACTGGCACAGGCTGCCCAGAGAGGCTGTGGAGTCTCCTTCTCTGGAGCCTTTCCAGGCCTGTCTGGATGTCTTCCTCTGTGATCTGTGTTAGATAGGATTGTCCTGCTCTGGCAGAGGGGTTGGACTGGATGATCTCTTTGGGTGCCTTCCAACCCCTAACATCCTATGATCCTATGATCTCTAAGGTCTCTCCCAACCTCAGCCATTCTGGTTGCAGCAGGAGAGGTTTAGGTTGGACATGAAGCACTATGTCTACCCAAAATGGTTGTCAAGTCCTGGAATAGGCTGCCCAGGGCAGTGATGGAGTCCCCATCCCTGGAGGGGTTTCAAAGCTGTGTAGGTGTGGTCTTGAGGGACATGGTTTAGTGGTGAGCTTGCAGTGCTATGTTAATGGTTGGCCCTGACAAGGTTAAGTGTCTCTTACAGACAAAATGATTCTGTGTAGACTAAACTTAAGTGTTGCAAAAGAGAAATCTATTCCTCCATGCACCCAAATACAGATCTACAAATGGCTGACCCTGAGAGATCACTGTGTCCCCAGCAAGAGATGAACATCCTCAATTCAAGAGAGATGTTGAGGTGCTGGAAGGTGTCCAGGGAAGGGCAACAAAGCTGGGGAAGGGCCTGGAGCAGAGCCCTGTGAGGAGAGGCTGAGGGAGCTGGGGGTGTGCAGCCTGCAGCAGAGGAGGCTCAGGGCAGAGCTCATTGCTGCCTGCAGCTGCCTGCAGGGAGGCTGTAGCCAGGTGGGGTTGGGCTCTGCTGCCAGGCAAGCAGACACAGAACAAGGGGACACAGCCTCAAGCTGTGCCAGGGCAGGTCTAGGCTGGATGTTAGGAGGAAGTTGTTGTCAGAGAGAGTGATTGGCACTGGAATGGGCTGCCCAGGGAGGTGGTGGAGTGTCTGTGGCTGGAGGTGTTGAAGCCAAGCCTGGCTGGGGCACTTAGTGCCATGGTCTGGTTGCTCGGCCAGGGCTTGGTGCTAGGTTGGACTGGCTGAGCTTGGAGCTCTCTTCCAACCTGGTCAATTCCATGAATCACCTGCACACCTGGCCACACTCTGTGCCTATCAACCACTCTTCAGCAAAAAGGAGAGAGAAAAAGCCCAGCAATCTGCTGCTCTTATCTCCACAAAGCACTATTTGCACTCCACTACCATGACAGCTTTGCATTCATTAACAGCTCAGGATATGTTTTTACAGGAGGAGAATCAATAGACAATAAGCAACTATCCCCCTGCAAGGGAAACTGCAGCAGCTCAAGCCTGGCTGATAGCTGTGCCTGCTTCTTTTCTTTTCAGCAGCAGAATATCAAGCTGCAGTTGCTTCTCTCTGCTTCACAGTCAACAACAAAGTGCCTGTGGTGGGTTTGTAACCTCTGTGTCGATAGAAGCAAAATCCCTATGCATTAATGAAAAGAGCAGAAGTTCATCCAGTCTCACACAAGGCCTCTTACAGAGGGGGGCTGAAAGAGAATCATAGAATCAAGGAATTGTCAGAGTTGGAAGGGACCCCAAGGATCATCTAGCTCCAAACCCCCCTGCCACGGGCAGGGACACCTCACACTAGATCAGGTTGCTCAAAGCTCCACCCAGTCTGACCTTAAAAACTTCCAGGGATGAGGCTTCCACCACCTCTCTGGGCAACCTGTGCCAGTGTCTCACCACCCTCATGGTGAAGAACTTCTTTCTAACACCCAATCTGACCCTACTAGTTTTGCTCTCAGTCTGACCTTTCTAGCTTTGCTCCAGTCCCCCCAGTCCTATCATTACCTGACACCCTCAAAAGTCCCTCAGCAGCTTTCTTGTAGTCCCCTTCAGACACTGGAAGGCCACAATAAGGTCTCCTTGGAGCCTTCTTTCCAGACTGAAGAGCCCAAAGTCTCTCAGTCTGCCTCCATAGCAGAGGTTCTCCAGCCCTCTGATAATCCTCATGGTCCTTCTCTGGACAGACTCCAGCACATCCAGATTCTTCTTGCACCAGGAGCTCCAGCACTGGGCACACTGCTCCAGGTGGGGTCTCATCGGAGTGGTGCAGAGGGGCAGAATCCTCTCCCTCACTCTGCTGCCCACACTTCTCTTGCTGCAGCCCAGGCTCTGGTTGCTCCCTGGCTGCAAGTGCACACTGCTGGCTCATGATGAGCTTCTCACTCACCAGAACCTCCAAGTCCCTTTCCTCAGGGCTGCTCTCAAGCAGTCACTGCCCAGCCTATATTGGTGCCTGGGATTGCTCTGACCCAGGTGCAGGACCTTGCCCTTGGTCTTGTTGAACCTCATGAGGTTGGCTTGGGCACATTTCTTCAGCCTGCCAAGGTCCCTCTGGACGGATCCCTTCCCTCCAGCCTGTCAGCCACACCACACAGCTTGCTGTCAGACGTTAAGATCAGCCTTAAAAAACCCAAAATGAAAAGATCTCTCCCAAGCCATGCACAACCTAACCTAACCTTTCCTTTCCTTTCCTTTCCTTTCTTTTCCTTTCCTTTCCTTTCCTTTCCTTTCCTTTCCTTTCCTTTCCTTTCCTTTCCTTTCCTTTCCTTTCCTTTCCTTTCCTTTCCTTTCCTTTCCTTTCCTTTCCTTTTTCCTTTCTTTCCCTTTTCTTTCCTTTCCTTTCCCATTTCCTTTCCTTCCCTTCCCTTTCCTTTCCTTTTTCCTTCCTTTTTTCCTTTCCTGGGGACAAATGAATTTCTGGGGCCAAAAAAACAAACTCAGCCCTTTATGGATAGATGGAAACAACCTTAAAGCTGGCTGACAACTGGCCTGAAACCATACATGCAGAGGCACCCTCCCTGGAGCTGTTCAAGGCCAGGTTGGATGAAGCCTTGAGCAACCAAGTCTAGCTGAGAGTCCCTGCTCATGGCAGTGAGGTTACAGCAGGTGATCCTATCACAGGCTCTGCTCACTGCTCCCTGGGATAGGGCAAGGAGCAATGGGTGTAAGTTGCAGCAAAAGAGGTTGCAGCTCAACACAAGGGGGAACTACTTTACTGTAAGGGTCCCAGAGCACTGGCACAGGCTGCCCAGAGAGGCTGTGGAGTCTCCTTCTCTGGAGCCTTTCCAGGCCTGTCTGGATGTGTTCCTGTGTGATCTGTGTTAGATAGGATTGTCCTGCTCTGGCAGGGGGGTTGGACTGGATGATCTCCTTGGGTCCCTTCCAACCCCTTTCCTCAGGGCTGCTCTCAAGCAGTCACTGCCCAGCCTATATTGGTGCCTGGGATTGTTCTGACCCAGGTGCAGGACCTTGCACTTGGTCTTGTTGAACCTCATGAGGTTGGCTTGGGCACATTTCTTCAGCCTGCCAAGGTCCCTCTGGACGGATCCCTTCCCTCCAGCCTGTCAGCCACACCACACAGCTTGCTGTCAGACGTTAAGATCAGCCTTAAAAAACCCAAAATGAAAAGATCTCTCCCAAGCCATGCACAACCTTCCTGCTTTGGTTCTGAGATGTGCATGGGCACAAATGTCTCAGGGGTGGGCACCAGTAGCTGAGGCCAAGCTCTTTTTGGTGGTCAGCAGCAATAAGGCAAGGAGCAACGGCTACAAACTGAAACAGAGAAGGTTTCACCTCAACATGAGGCAAAACTTCAGAGTGAGGGTGCCAGAGCCCTGGAGCAGGCTGCCCAGAGAGGCTGTGGAGCCTCCTCCTCTGGAGATGTCCGAAAGCCTCCCGGATGCATTCCTGTGCCAACTACCCTAGGGGATCCTGCTTGGCAGCAAGGTTGATCTCTGGAGGTCCACTGCCAACCACCTAAGGTTCTGTGGTTCTGTGATTTGCTCCATGGATGTGGCAATGTAGAACTGGCCCAGAACATTCTGGGCACCCTGGCATTACTCACGGTACACGATGCTCATGAGAACATCGCTTTGAAGGTCAGCTCCCAAAGCACATCACATTCCTGCAGGACCTTTAGCAAACTCACTCTCTGGCCTCTAGCTGAAGTGCACTTATTTCTTAATCCCTCATTTCATCCAAGGCAGGTTTTGTGTGGGCAAGCAGGTTCCTCAGAATTGCGGCCAACAGAAAGGGTGTGTTGGAGGGAGGAGAAAAGTGATACAAGTGAGGAGTCTCCTGTGCCAAGTGCACGGGATGCCTGCCAGCAACCCACTTGGGGATACTCTTCCACAACCCACTTGGGAAAAGCATGGAGCTATTACTCAGATGACCAGGTTTCTGGAAAGGCCAAATAAGTAGGTTCAAAGGCTCCCATCAGGAAATGGGTAATTGGTACGGAGCAAGAGAAGGAAGTGTGGCCTCTTTCATGTGGGCACCCGTCCTCTGCTGCTCACAAAGGTGTAGCCACACCACTCTGCAGCTACAGCTGCCAGCCCTGGCACAGGGACTTCTTCTGTTCAAGTCACCAGCATCAGTGAACCACACTGAAGTAATTTCCAGAAGCGTCCCAGCCTGCTGTCTGCAGCCTGCAGCTGGAGGTCTACCACAAGGGCATTTCCACAGGCAGGTCCCAAATCACCACAGCCCTGGTGCAGATGTAGATGCAGAGGGCAAACATGCACAAGGCTTCCCCAAAACATTCCCTGTAATGGGAGGCCCAAGGACTCCCTGAGACACAGAGTCTTTGAGTCCCACAGACTGTGTAAACCTGTCCTGTATAAACCTATCCTGTATACACCTACTCCTGTATAAACCTATCCTGAATAAACCTACTCCTGTATAAAGCTACTCCTGCATAAACCTATCCTGTATAAAGCTACTCCTGTATAAACCTACCCCTGTATAAACCTATCCTGTATAAACCTACCCCTGTATAAAGCTACTCCTGTATAAAGCTACTCCTGTATAAACCTACCCCTGTATAAACCTACCCCTGTATAAAGCTACTCCTGTATAAACCTATCCTGTATAAACCTATCCTGTATAAAGCTACCCCTGTATAAAGCTACTCCTGTATAAACCTATCCTGTATAAACCTACCCCTGTATAAAGCTACTCCTGTATAAACCTACCCCTGTATAAACCTACCCCTGTATAAAGCTACCCCTGTATAAAGCTACTCCTGCATAAACCTATCCTGTATAAACCTATCCTGTATAAAGCTACCCCTGTATAAAGCTACTCCTGCATAAACCTATCCTGTATAAACCTATCCTGTATAAAGCTACCCCTGTATAAAGCTACTCCTGCATAAACCTATCCTGTATAAACCTATCCTGTATAAAGCTACCCCTGTATAAAGCTACTCCTGTATAAACCTATCCTGTATAAAGCTACTCCTGTATAAAGCTACTCCTGTATAAACCTATCTTAGAGGTGCCAATTTTCAGCATCCACACTATCCTACAGAAAGGACACAGCTAAAAGGGTGGACTGCTGGGGTGTTTTGGACCTTCCTCTTGCTGATTTTGATGTTCAGTGAGTGCTAGGACTCATCCTACCATTTATTTAATTGCATTGGTTTGGGTAATGGTGGCCATGAAGACCTGGCACTGAAAGCTGATCATAAAGATCTATGTGCAGGTTCCCCTGGTGCTCCCAGAAGCCAGTGTGGAGCCAAGGTGTAGATGTTCCCACCAGCAGCAGCATTTGTAGAACTCTGCTCTACTGAAGATTGAGCATTCTGCCCAAACCCAGAGAGAGCAGGACCTCACTGGGGCTTGTTCTTGAACAGTTACCAACCACATGCTCTCCATGCCAAGTGTTCTCTTTGTACCATGGTGCTTGCTAACAACCTCCATATGGTGACAGGCCACAGGTCAACACATCAGACAACAGGCAGAAAAGGACCTGAGGGTGCTGGTAGGGAGTAGCTGAAGAGGAGCTAGCAGAGTGCCCAGGTGGGCAGCAGAGCCAATGGCATCCTGGGCTGGCTCAGGAGCAGTGTGGGCAGCAGGACAAGGGAGGTTCTTCTGCCCCTGTGCTCAGCACTGCTCAGGACACCCCTGGAGTGCTGTGTCCAGTTCTGGGCTCCTCCATTCCAGAGAGCTGTGGAGGTACTGGAAGGTGTTGAGAGAAGGGCAACAAAGCTGTTGAGGGGCCTGGAGCAAAGCCCTGTGAGGAGAGGCTGAGGGAGCTGGGGGTGTGCAGCCTGCAGCAGAGGAGGCTCAGGGCAGAGCTCATTGCTGTCTACAACTACCTGAAGGGACATTGTAGTCAGGTGGGGCTGGGCTCTTCTGCCAGGCAGCCAGCAACAGAAGAAGGGGGGACGGTCTCAAGCTGTGCCAGGGGAGGTCTAGGCTGGATGTTGTTAGGAAGTTGTTGGCAGAGAGAGTGATTGGCATTGGAATGGGCTGCCCAGGGAGGTGGTGGAGTCTCTGTGCCTGGAGGTGTTGAAGCCAAGCCTGGCTGGGGCACTTAGTGCCATGCTCTGGTTGCTTGGCCAGGGCTGGGTGCTAGGTTGGACTGGATGAGCTTGGAGCTCTCTTCCAAGCTGGCTGATTCTATGATTCTCTGATACCAAAACTCACAGGAGATCGTTTGCTTCTCCTTGGCAAGCTGCTGGTTTCACACAGCCAAAGCTCCTTCCAAACTCCTGGCACAGATACACAGCAGGTGGCTTTTGTTTTCTCCCTTACCTACTCTCTGCTGAACCCTGCTGAGCCAATGCAACCTTCCAGCCAAGTTCCCAGAACCTCTCCACTACGGCTCCAAGATCTGCTGAAGGCAAGTCCTGCTTCCAAGATCTGTGCTAAGGAGTCAGGGCCCAATGTAGGAATCTAATTGTATCTCCTGCTCTCTCACATGTCCTAGGACAGTGGGATCTGGCTGCTGGGGAAAGAGGACTCTGAAATGAGTGTGAGCAGAGTGCTGCTCTGTGTTTGCTCATCTGCCTGGTGAGAAATGGTCCATAAAGACTCTGCCAAAGCAAGCCATGAAGATGTTACAGAGTGGCACAAAGGGCAAATCATTTACTAGCAGCAGTGTGCAGAGGGTGTGTAAATAAGGAGTAAGCATACCCCACGGTTCCCATTGTAAGAGAAACCCCAAACCTGGGTCACATCAGCACTGGGACGTTGTCAGCACAGGGAGGGACATGAATTACTGCCAGATGCAAAAGCTGAAGTTTGCTGTCCTACCACATGCACACAGGGACAGAGAGCCTGAGGCCAATCTGACTGATCCCTTTCCTGTCTATGGCCTTGGCCAGGGCCTGGTGCCAGAGATGATGGCAAGGATGACACATGAGCTGTGCAATGTGCCATCATATCACAAGTATAGCAAGCCTTCTCTTTCATCACAAATAATGATCCTGCTCCCCAGTGCATAGGAATTCAGAGCCTGAGTTTAATCTTCTCTGCACTTACTCAGAGGACTGTGGGTTTTTTCAGAGCTATGTATTCCTTCTGTGGCTCCAGAGCCAGCTCTGTTTGCTGAATCACTGCACCAGCTCTGATGTCAGAACCTTGTCCTTTCTCACTAGGTTTTTCAGCACTGATAAAAGGCTGCAGCTGAATCAGAAATACAGTGGGAAAAGCTTGGATCTGACATGAAGCTTCCATCACAAAGTTCCTTGAAGCACATCTAGAAAGGGCCTCCAAAATCTCTGCTTCATTGTGCAATCATTTCTCCTTTGTCTAAAACCAGCTGAGCTTTGCTTCCTGAATTTCCTTTCCTGTAAGAATATCCCTGCATGCTTTGGTGACAGTCCAGTGATCCAGGGGAGCAGGGACAATGGCAGCTGTGGAACTGACACCTTGCTTCTGCTCAGCTCTGGCTCCCTTTGCCTGGCTGGCATGAAGCCACATCACTTGGCACACCAGCAGCATCCTGTTGCACCTTTTCAGCCATGTCTGGGACTATGCAGGCAGACTTGGGGCTTGTCTCAGGAAGCAGAGGGCATCCCTACCAGGAAAGAAGACCAGAGAAAAATTCCCAGGGTTTTAAGGTGTGCACTTCATGTGTCAGTAGCAGCCTAGAACTTGATACCCTCTCTTCGAAGTGAAGCAGGAATCATTCAGAAGTATGGCTCAGCAGACTGAGCCTTCAGGGTTTGAGAGCTTCCTTGGGCAGAACACACTAAGACCTTAAGCTGAGACTATGTCACCATTGCCCTGCTCAGGGGAATCTGGAGTCTGGAGCAAGTAGGCTGTAAGATTCTCTGATCTTGAACAAAGCTGGAGGAGAGGAGATTTATACTGGAGATTAGGAAGAAATTCTTTACAGCCAGGGTGGTGAGACACTGGCACAGGTTGCCCAGGGAGGCTGTGGCTGCCCCTTCCCTGGAGGTGTTCAAGGCCAAGTTGGATGAGGCCATGAGCAATATGGTCAAGTGGAAAGTGTTCTAGCCCATGGTAGGGGGGGCATAAAATTGTAGAATCAACCAGGTTGGAAGAGAGCTCCAAGCTCAGCCAGCCCAACCTAGCACCCAGCCCTAGACAATCAACCAGACCATGGCACTAAGTGCCCCAGCCAGGCTTGACTTCAACACCGCCAGCCACAGCCACTCCACCACCTCCCTGGGCAGCCCATTCCAATGCCAATCACTCTCTCTGACAACAACTTCCTCCTAACATCCAGCCTAGATCTCCCCTGGCAGAACTTGAGGCTGTGTCCCCTTCTTCTGTTGCTGCTTGCCTGGCAGAAGAGCCCAACCCCACCTGGCTACAGCCTCCCTGCAGGCAGCTGCAGACAGCAATGAGCTCTGCCCTGAGCCTCCTCTGCTGCAGGCTGCACACCCCCAGCTCCCTCAGCCTCTCCTCACAGGGCTCTGCTCCAGGCCCCTCCCCAGCCTTGCTGCCCTTCTCTCAACACCTTCCAGCACCTCAACAGCTCTCTTGAATTGAGGGGCCCAGAACTGGACACAGCACTCCAGGGGTGGCCTGAGCAGTGCTGAGCACAGGGGCAGAAGAACCTCCCTTGTCCTGCTGCCCACACTGGTCCTGAGCCAGCCCAGGATGCCATTGGCTCTGCTGCCCACCTGGGCACTCTGCTAGCTCTTGTTCAGCTCCTCTCTACCAGCATCCCCAGCTCCCTTTCTTCCTGGCTGCTTTCCAGCCACTCTGTCCCCAGCCTGTAGCACTGCTTGGGGTTGTTGTGGGATTGGAACTAGATGATCTTCAAGGTCCCTTCCAACCCAAACCATTCTATGAATCCATGACTATATGGACCCCATTGCCCATCACTGCCACTTTCTAGGCTGTATTATTCCCATAGAAGGCAACAGGAGAAGGAAAGCCCAGGTGTGCCATAGGAAAGGTAAAGACAAAGTCTTCCTTCCCCCAGTCCATGCTGTCTAATCCTTTCTACAAACTAACCAGGAATTGCACTCTCTAATCAGATTTTCTCCATTTGCTTGCATTTGCCACCCAGAAGCATGCAGCACTGATGCTGTTTTTCTTGTATCCATGTTCATACAAGAATAACTCCTTGTGCTCTGCTTCTCATAAACCACCACCTATGTAGGGCTGAGAGGCTGGTGCAGAGCAGAGTCAAGGGCTCTGCCTCGCTGGATCCTTCCCCTGGGCCTGTCAGTAACAAGGAGAACAAAGCCCTAGCTGATGAAGGGAATATTTTGCAGAGCCAGCTTCCTTGTATGCACTGAAACAGGTGGAAAAATGTACAGCTAACCTGGCCCTGGCAGCACAAGAACTTGAGCAAGAAGCTGCTCCAGCATCAGGGAGGAGCAAGCAGGACCTCTGTAAACACAGCTTGTGCTCAGCACAGGAGAAAACCTCCTGCATTCGACCTAAGCATTGCATTTCCTGCTGGTATTGTCTCCTCCCTAAACATCCTCATGAACGAGGGTCAGAATTCAGGCTTTGCACCCATGCACAGGTAGGTTGTGGGACTCTCATGTGCAGAAAGCTGGGGAAGTCCATCCTTACATGATGTGCACTGGTTTACCTCACTGATCTCAACTTCTCCATACCAATCATAGAATCATTAAGGTAGGAAAAGGTCATCAAGCTGACACCACCATGCTTACCAAAGCATGTCCTCAAGTGCCATGTCTAGGCAGTTTTTGAACACCTCCAGGGATGATGACTCCACCACCTCCCTGGGCAGCCTGCTCCAGTGTTACACTACCCTCACAGTAAAGAACTTCCAATGCCCAAACTAAATCTAACCTGCTCCAGTTTAAAACTATTGCCCCTTGTCCTAGTGCTGCATGTCCTTGCAAACAGTCCCTCCACAGCTTCTTTGTAGGTCCCCTTCAGATACTGCTGTAAGGTGTCCCTGCAGCCTTCTTTTCCCCAGGCTGAACAGCCCCAACTCTCAGCCTGCCTTCATAGGAGAGGTGCTTCTGCCCTCTGATCATTTTCATGGCCCTCCACTGGAGCCTCTCCATCAGGTCCATGTCCTTCTTAAGTTGAGGGCCTCAGGATCTCACTACTCACTATGTTGCACCAATGTTACTCTAGGAGACCTGGTACCCCTGCACTCCCCTCATGCCATCCCACTTTGCTCCAGTGCACTCAATACAAGAAGCCTGGTGCAGCAAAAAACACCCTGTGTATTATTTGCCTTTCTCTCCTTGAAGGAGGTAAGTTACTTGGGTATCAAAAGAGACCAAAGCTCTGGTCTGTCTGTGTCTCACCTGGGGTCTTGCTGCTGGGAAAATTCTGGCAGCAGCAGTTGAAGGTGAAGCAGTTTAGCACAGTAAAAACCGTGGTGTCCTGCACAGCCACTTCCAATTCTAGCAGTTTCAGAGTGCCTGCATCTATGTCACATAGACCAGCACCAGGGTTTGGCACAGTGTACACAAGGGGATAGACCAAGACTTGTTTTGAAAGTAGCTCCCTGGCATAACACAGCTCCCATCTCACAGCCCCTGGCTTTCTCCACAGCTGTTGGCTGGAGCCAAGGCCATGGGAGTAGCATCCCCTGGGGCCATGACATTCCTCTGACACCTCGAGAGTACCACCCAGCTGCTTGTCTCACTTGGGGCGTGTGGGAGGGAGGGAAAGGCTCACAGGGCATATGCTGCATAGCAGAAGGATTTCAGCAGCAGAGAGGTGGGAGGTCACAGCAGGGACATGCTGTAGCCTCCTACTCGACCCCATCATAGAATCATAGAATCACAGAATCAACCAGGTTGGAAGAGAGCTCCAAGCTCAGCCAGCCCAACCTAGCACCCAGCCCTGCCCAAACAACCAGACCATGGCACTAAGTGCCCCAGCCAGGCTTGGCTTCAACACCTCCAGCCATGGCGACTCCACCACCTCCCTGGGCAGCCCATTCCAATGCCAATCACTCTCTCTGTGAAGAACTTCCTCCTAACATCCAGGCTAGACCTACCCTGGCACAACTTGAGACTGTGTCCCCTTGTTCTATTGCTGGTTGCCTGGCAGAAGAGGCAGCTCAAGGAGCTGGTCCCCATCTTCTGTCTTGTGACAAACCCAGTTCAACTGAGTGACATTTCCACATAGTGACCAGCTCTGGCATAGTTCTGCTTATTGGTAGTCAGGAGTTGTGTAAGAGCAGTGACTGACCTGAAAAGCCCCTCCTGACACATATCCATACCTGACCATGCCTATGGCAAAACCCTCCCACAACCACTGTGCACAGAGGAGGACCTGTTCCTCTCCCAAGGCAGTGCTGGTCATGCTATGAGCCCCCATCCCTCTGCCTTCCCTCCAGCCATGCTGCTCCCAGCAGCCATAGCTAGCAGCACTTGAGTGCATTGCATGTCCATGGGCTGACCCTGCTGTAGTAGGAATTTCCACACCATGAGCACTTCATAGACTCACAGAATGTCAGGGGCTGGAAGGCACCTTCAAAGCTCATCCAGTCCAAGCTCCCCTGCCAGAGCAGGATCTCCTATACCAGATCACACAGGAATGAGTCCAGATGGGTTTTGAATATCTCCAGAGAGGGAGATCCCACAGCTTCCCTGGATAGCCTGTTCCAGTGTCCTGTCACCCTCACAGTGAAAAAAATTCCACCTTAGGTTTAAATGAAACTTCCTTCTCTCACCATTCCCCTCGCCTGGCCCAGGCCATGGGCTGCTTGGTGTAAGCAGGCATTGCCCATCGCTCCCCATGCAGCCCCAGTGCCCAGCTCCAGTGAGTCATGTGCTGGAGGATGCAGACAGCCACAGCACAGCTCAGCAGGGAACCACCACTCAC
This sequence comes from Pogoniulus pusillus, assembly GCF_015220805.1. Lineage (NCBI taxonomy): Eukaryota > Metazoa > Chordata > Aves > Piciformes > Lybiidae > Pogoniulus > Pogoniulus pusillus. The sequence goes on along the minus strand of NC_087298.1, from coordinate 3,668,178 downwards.
TGTGCCAGTAACCAACAGCCACAACATGAAGGCAGCAGCAAGAGGGAAGGGCAAAATGTCACCTCGGAAGACACAGCTGCAGTCTGCCATGCCGCATCTCTACACACATGATGCCTCCGGTGGGAGACTTCAGATGACCTAGTAAAACACCGAGCAGGAAGATGAAGGGGAGCAAGCATCACAGTATCACAGTATCCCAGTATCACAGTATTATCAGGGTTGGAAGAGACCTCACAGATCATCAAGTCCAACCCTTTAGCACAGAGCTCAAGGCCAGACCATGGCACCAAGTGCCACGTCCAGTCCTGCCTTGAACAGCTCCAGGGACGGCGACTCCACCACCTCCCCGGGCAGCCCATTCCAGTGTCCAATGACTCTCTCAGGGAAGAACTTTCTCCTCACCTCCAGCCTAAATCTCCCCTGGCACAGCCTGAGGCTGTGTCCTCTCGTTCTGGTGCTGGCCACCTGAGAGAAGAGAGCAACCTCCTCCTGGCCACAACCACCCCTCAGGTAGTTGCAGACAGCAATAAGGTCTCCCCTGAGCCTCCTCTTCTCCAGGCTAACCAATCCCAGCTCCCTCAGCCTCTCCTCGTAGGGCTGTGCTCAAGGCCTCTCCCCAGCCTCATTGCCCTTCTCTGGACACGCTCAAGCATCTCAATGTCCCTCCTAAACTGGGGGGCCCAGAACTGAACACAGCACTCAAGGTGTGGTCTAACCAGTGCAGAGTACAGGGGCAGAATGACCTCCCTGCTCCTGCTGACCACACCATTCCTGATGCAGGCCAGGATGCCACTGGCTCTCTTGGCCACCTGGGCACACTGCTGGCTCATGTTCAGGCTGGTATCAATCAGCACCCCCAGATCCCTCTCTGTCTGGCTGCTCTCAGCCACTCCGACCCCAGCCTGTATCTCTGCATGGGGTTGTTGTGGCCAAAGTGCAGCACCCTGCACTTGGAGCTATTGAACACCATCCCCTTGGACTCTGCCCATCTGTGCAGGAGGTCAAGGTCCTGCTGCAGAGCCCTTCTGCCCTCCAACCCAGCCACATCTGCCCCCAGCTTGGTGTCATCTGCAAACTTACTGATGACTGACTCGATGAACATCATGCACTGATTCCTCTCCTCCCAGCTGAAGGAAGCTTTGCCTTTTGTCTTTGTGAGGGGAATCTCACAGACTTCATCTAGAGTGGTGCAGACAGAACATTAACCATTCTGGTCACGGTGAGCAAAAATCACTTGGAAAAACTCTGAGGAAAAAGTCTGAAATGGCCTTTGAATGCCCAACTGCTTTTTCTCCATACTCACTGCAAGCTTGAAACTAAACCCACCAGCATTTACCCAACGTAGATAAGGAAGGAATAAAGAAACAATATGCAAAGCATAAGCATCTTCCATGGTAAAGACAGCAGCAGCTGTACCACCACCCTGGTGTGGATTACTTTATCCCCACTAGATACATGACTCAACTCACTTGTCCTCATACAAAATGTCCTTACAAACATCACACACAGGAATGCACAAAGAACAAAAAGGAATGCAGAAAGAAGACAAAGCTCAGCAGCACAGAAGGGGCATACCCCAGTGGCAAGCTGGTTCTTTGGATGCTTAATTCCTTTTATGCTTTTTCTTCTCTTTAAAAATAGCTCTGAGTGGCACTTTTAAAGCTCTGAGTCTCACCTTTAACTCCACTCTAAGACATCTGCCTCTTTAAGGCTTGGTGGATTACAGAGGTGAGCTGGATGGGATGAGGTTCCACAAGGCTGAGTCTCACCTTTAACTCCACTCTAAGACATCTGCCTCTTTAAGGCTTGGTGGATTACAGAGGTGAGCTGGATGGGATGAGGTTCCACAAGGCTGAGTCTCACCTTTAACTCCACACTAAGACATCTGCCTCTTTAAGGCTTGGTGGATTACAGAGGTGAGCTGGATGGGATGAGGTTCCACAAGGCTGAGTCTCACCTTTAACTCCACACTAAGACATCTGCCTCTTTAAGGCTTGGTGGATTACAGAGGTGAGATGGATGGGATGAGGTTCCACAAGGCCAAATGCTCTTGAGTCACAACAACCCCATGCAGTGCTACAGGCTTGGGGCAGAGAGGCTGACCCTGCTGTAGTAGGAATTTCCACACCATGAGCACTTCATAGACTCACAGAATGTTTAGCCTGGAGAAGAGGAGGCTCAGGGGTGATCTTATTACTGTCTACAACCACCTGAAGGGGCATTGTAGCCAGGTGGGGGGTGGCCTCTTCTCCCAGGCAACCAGCAATAGAACAAGGGGACACAGTCTCAAGTTGTGCCAGGGTAGGTATAGGCTGGATATTAGGAGGAAGTTCTTCACAGAGAGAGTGATTGGCATTGGAATGGGCTGCCCAGGGAGGTGGTGGAGGCACCGTCCCTGGGGGTCGTCAAGAAAAGCCTGGATGAGGCACTTAGTGCCATGGTCTGGTTGACTGGCTAGGGCTGGGTGCTAGGTTGGACTGGATGATCTTGGAGGTCTCTTCCAACCTGCTTGATTCTATGATTCTATGATTCTATGAATGTCAGGGGCTGGAAGGGACCTTCAAATCTCACCCAGACCAAAGCCCTCTGCCAGAGCAGGATCTCCTATACCAGATCACACAGGAATGAGTCCAGGTTTTGGGCTTCTAACTCCAGGAAGAACGCTGAGGGGCTGGAGCGTGTCCAGAGAAGGGCAATGAAGCTGGTGAAGGGTCTGGAGAAGAGGGCTGGTGAGGAGCACTGAGAGGTTGTTTCATCTGGAGACAGTGGTGTGATTTAGTGGTGACCTGGCACTGCCAAGTTTTTCAATGCTTGGACTGGATGATCTTAAAGATCTCTTCCAACCAAAACGATTCTGTTATTCTATGTTTGGTAGCCCCTGCAGTGTTATCTAATCAGTAGAAACCAGGCAAAGATCACAGGCTGGGACATGCCTGGCATGAGCAGAGGAATTTACCCAACAAGCAGGCTGAGAGCTCACCTGCAGATAAATGGGGAACTGCAGGAGGAATTTTTGGACTGCAGTGACAGTCACTGAGTAGGAATGCTCCTGCTTGCACCCTGCCTGCTCTGCTCCAGCTCCATTCATGGAAAAGATGAGCTCATCCTAGCCACTAAAGGTCACCATTGCCTTTTCTGCACTCAGGGCACAGTTGGGAATGGTCCAAACAGGAGGTGAGCGCTGATGTGGAAGGTCTGCAGGCTTGGGTTTATTCTGGCAGCTCCAAAACTCCCTTGGTCAGCCCTTTTGGACAAATCACCTCCTGGCAAAGAAAAGGTGAGTGGTGTGCCAAATGCACCTGTGCTCTGGAGAGGGAAAGAAAATGACTCCTTCCTGTGGGGCCATTTTTGAGAACAAATCCTCAGCTTGGCCTCACAATCTCTGCAGAGTAAGGAGTCATTGAATCATAGAGTCATAGCATCACCAAATCACAGAATGACTGAATCACAGAAATGCATTGGCAAAGCTGGAAGGGACCTTCAAAGCTCCTCTACTCCCACCCCTCTGCAGTCAGCAGGGACATCCCCGACTAGATGAGATTGCTCAGAGCTCCATCAAGCTGACCTTGAATATCTGTGGGCACTGGGCCTCCAGCATCTCCCAGGGCAACCTATTCCAGTGTTCCACCACTCTCCTTGTGAAGAACCTCTTCCTAATGTCCATGAGTAATGAGTGTGAGCCTGTGTCTGTCTCAAGAGCCCAGCCCTTGCTCTCCAAGGCTTTGGCTATTCAGTCTCTTCCAGCTAAGGCTATGAAGGTCACACACCGTGGCAAGCAGCTTCAGGCTAATAAAAGCTCTTAGAGGATGCTTTAATTCAGAACTTACTCCACTGAAATTCCTTGGAAAAATGAAAATAAAATAAACTCCAGAGGGTTTTCTAACTTGCAGACTGAGAGAATCTGCAGCTGTCTCCTTGTGAGTCATGTGCCTTGAGTACATATTAAGCCTTTAATGGCACTCAAAACTAAGAGAAAATCGTTTCCAAAATATCACTGTTAGTTTTTCAGCATTCTGCCCTAGAGTAGGCAACTGGGACCCTAGAAAAACAAAGCAAAACCACACCAAATCATGTCCCTACAGAGCACTTCCACAGAAAGAAGAGTTTTCCTTCTACTCATCTTAGCAGCACCTTCCTGCCCATCTGGGTTTTAAATTTAGCCCAGATGGAGCCACACCTGCTATGAAGTCAGGTTGGGCTGCTGTAAGAACAGCCAGCAGTCCCTGTCCTCAAAGTCTGCCAGACAAAATCAAAACAAACAACGAATTAAAGACAGAAATGAAGCCAGCCACTAGCCTAAGGTCACAAAGGAGTTCTGTGGCTTGGCTGGGATCAGCTCACACATCCTTTGGGGCTTTACCAGCCCTATTGTTCTGTTTCCCTGAACCATACTGGCTTTCACAAACCCTTTCTCCTTCACATTTCCCCTCTCCCTGGTCTTTTCCTTGCCCAGGCTGCTGGCAAGGCTCCCCATGCCTGGTGCCTCAGCCAGCCTCACTAAATAAATGACACATGCTGCTCAAGAATGACTTTTAGCTTTCTAGTACTGGACTATTGTAATAAGAAGACTTCCAGCAGTGTAATTAAAGTACAAGTGCTAAGAGTTGGCTGACTTTCTACTAGAGGGGAAATGCTGCAGACTGACTGGGGCATGAGAAAGCACTTGTCTTTCCTTGATATTCTTTTGTGATAACACAGATCTGAAGTGCTTTTTCTTGGGGAGGAGGAAGAAATCCTGTTGCTCTCTCACTAAAAGGTGAGTTCCCACCTTGTTTCTTAATGCAGGGAAAAAGAAGTTCCTGCATATCAGTGTTGTGTGAAACAGTGTCCTGGCTTCGGGTGGGATAGAACTGATTTTCCTCCTAGTAGCTGGTTCAGTGCTGTGCTTTGGATTTACCACGAGGTGAATATTGATATTCTCCTCAGTATCAGGTGATAGAACGAGAGGAAATGCCCTGAAATTGTGCCAGGGGAGGGTTAGGCTGGAGAAATTCTTTCCTGAAAGAGCAGTCAGGCATTGGAACAGGGACACAGCAGGATCACTATCTAGGGGTGTCCAAGAAACACGTGGATGTGGTCCTTTGGGACATGGTTTAATGGCCATAGTGGTCTTAGGTTGGTGGCTCAGTTTCATAATCTGAGAGGGCTTTTTCCAACTGAAACACTTCTGTGATGCTGTGGTTTAGTGGCTTAGCAGTAGTGGTAGGATTGTGAGCTCTAGTTGAGCAGTTGGACTTGATGATGTCAAAGGTCTCTTTCAACCTTAACAGCTCTATGGTTTACCCTCACACAAGCAAAGTAGCAGACAGGTGAAGTCGTTCTCCTTTATGGCATGATAACACTTGCTTTGGCATGGCATTTTGTCCTTCATGGCAAGATAGTACACTGATGTTTTAGTTGTTGATAAGCAGCGTTTATAAGCTAACAGCTTCCTACCTTCTCATGTCCTAACAGAGATAAGGCTGGAGGGGCACAAGAGGTTGGGAGTGGACATGGTTAGGACAGCTGACTCCAACTGAACAGAGGGATGTCCCAAATGATGTCACACCCAGTAAGTACACAAACTGGGGGAAAAGATGGATGGAGTGCTCAGAAACTCATTGGGCTAGTGGTAAGCAACTGCACTGTGCATCACTTCATTCATTAGTAGCATTAGTGTTAGTATTATGACTGCTATTAGCATTTCCTTCCTTTTCTGCCTTATTAAGCTGTCATTATCTCAACCCACAAGTTTTAACTCTTCTTCCCAATTCTCTCCCAATCCCACAGGGAGGAGAGGGTGAGGAGCAGCTGTGCAGTGCTCGGTTGCTGGCTGGGCTTAAAACACAACACAAAGAAAATGTCCACTTGGATGAGAATTTGGTTTTCTTAGGAAGAAAATAAAAGCTTCAGCAATTTAGATAAACCAGCTTGGCAACATGTCCACTCCACCTCCTGCTGAGTCCTTCCTAAACCTTGCCAAGGATGGAGGGTGGGATAGAAGCATAAATGGGTTGGGTTGGAGGGGACCTTAAAGATTATCTAGTTCCAACCTCCTGCCACGGGCAGAGACACCTTCCACTAGCCCAGGTTGCTTAAGGACTCATCCAACCTGGCCTTGAACTCCTCCAGGGAGAGTGCAGCCACAGCCTTCCTGGGCAATCTATTCCAGTGTCTCAGCACCCTCACTCTACTAATGTCCATGCTGATGTGCTGCAGAGGGTGAGCATGCACAAAGTCTTGGCTGGGAGAAGGGAACCTCTTCCACCTGGACATTGGGTCCCATGTGAGCTTGCTTCCTGGATCAGCTGCTGAGCAGCTCCTGAGGTTATCAGTACGCAGCAGGTCCTTTTAAACCTGCCACTGCAGCCATTAAGAAAGTTATGATGAGATAAACTTTGCCCAACTGAAATAAACTCACAGCTCTCCCAGGCAGCAATGACAGGCTCCTGAAAGAGCACAGGTAAGGAGTTTGGAGAGAGGGTGACCCCCACAGTGGCTACACATCCTGCGCTGGGCCTGATGCTGGACTAACTCGGTGCAAAACGTACATTGAGCAACCTCTAAGTTCTGCTATAAGGTAGCAGTGAAGCAACATCTGAGAGCACCAGATCCCTCCTTGGGGTCACTTGCAGTGCTCTCACCTTCCCTAAAAGATTCTTCCCCTTTCTCACAGGGCTCAGGGGAGTCCTTATTGCACTCTACAGCTATCTGAAAGGAGGTAAGCCAAGGAGCCAAGCCTCAAGCTGTGCCAGGGCAGGTTTAGGCTGGACAATAGGAAGAAATTCTTGACAGCAAGAGTGATTGGCATTGGAATGGGCTGCCCGGGGGAGGTGGTGGAATCGCCATCCCTGGGGGTGAAGGCTGGCTGAGGCACTTAGTGCCACGGGTTAGTTAATTAGAAGGCTTAGGTGCTAGGTTGGACTCGATGATGCTAGAGGTTGATGCTGCGGCTCTGCGCTGAAACCGCCGGGCTCTGGGGCACTCGCTTGGCCCTGCGGCTCGCTCTCGCTCTCCCCTCGCTTCTCACTTTCACTCCCATTGGTTTCATATTCCCTGTACCATGCGGAAAAGCTTTCAAGCTTATCCAGCCCAGCAGCAGACTTTATCCTGGTTCCACCCACTGGGACTTTCCTGGCTTCCTTCTGCACGGCGAGGGGGAGAGAAAAAAAAGGCAGAGGGAGCCGTGCGGCAGGCAGCTCGGGGAGCCCGGGAGCCGCCGTGCTCCCCTTCCCGAGCTAGGTTTCTATTGTAGGCGGTGCATTCCTCGGGAGGGAGGGTGTGCTTGTGTCGGTGCCTTCCCACACTCGGACCAGTTCTTATTTAATGGGGGTCTCCATGCAGGGCAGACAGCAGAAGGTTTGGTGCAGTCCCCACTTCCCATCCAGGAGAAGCAGCAGCAGCAGCAGCAGCAGCAGCAGCTCCCATGGCAGGCGCCGGCGAGCTCCGCTTGGCCGAGGTTACTACGGAGGAGGCAGCTCCTGGGATCAACCAAACTTCCAGGATGCACTTCAGGGAGGATATGAGGAGGATCCGGTGCGCGGTGCTGCTGTGCCTGCTCTCCGTGATGGTCCTCATGCTGCCCACTGCCTACCTGCTGGTTGGAAACCTCCGAGCTCCCAGCTCCTGCGTGGAGCAGGTAAGATGATGATGACTGATTGCTGTCCTGCCCCGCTGTGAGGAGGACCACACCGCATCCCAGAGCTGGGGTTTGCTTGGTTCTTTCTTTACTGTTTGTGAGTTTCTCATGTTTAAGGGAGCTCAAGACACTCACTGTCACCTTCCTTTTTTCCTTAGGCAGAGAAAATCTGCTTGCAGTAACTCTTAGTAGTGTTTGGCCTTTTAAACTAACGGTTTCTGTTCTTCTTGACTTAACTTCATTCATGTCACAGTAAAAGGCACAACTTTTAAACTTTTCTTGACAAGCTGCAGGGAATGCTTTTTAACAAGCTTGCTAGTTGATGGAAACCACTGTGCCTGCACTGATTGCAGCCACACTTTGGCACCGGGTCTCATTTTCCTCCTTTCTTTCAGTTTAGCTTTGAGACTTCCCCTTCCAGGCTCCTATTTCAGCAGACATCTGCTGATGAGGCTGCTGCTGTCAGTGAGTGAGTGTTCGTCATCCCTCACCAGGCAGACAGCTAAGCTCTGGTATGCCATTCATGCAAACTCCTGCAGAGATGTGATCTCAAACAGTTAAGGAGTCTGGTAAAGGGTTGGACTTGATGATCTGTGAGGTCTCTTCCAATCCTAATAATACTGTGATACCCTAAATTTTGCATCCCAGTTTTTTACTGTCCATCAGAACTTTTTCTAGACCCAAGGATCTTTTCATCTCTTTTGACAAAGAGCTGAGCTAACTTTGCTCCCAGCAATACAAACTTGCTGGTGTGGCTGCTTCTACTGCTCTTCTGTCACCTCAATCCTTCTCATGCCAGCCTGCATACAACTGCCTTCTTCCATGGCAGTCAATGAATTTAGCAGGTCTTCCCCATGCTAGAAGGATGCATGTAGGTCTTAAGACTTAAAGCTTGAATTTTAGTTTCAGATTGGAAATTAAGCTTTAGGATTTAAGACCTGAATTTTAGCTTCAGGTCTGAAGTTAGGTCTTAGGATTTAAGGGTTGAATTTTAGCTTCAGGTCTGAAATTAGCTTGTAGGATTTAAGGTTTGCATTTTAGCTTCAGGTCAGAAATTAGGTCTTGGGCTTTAAGAGTTGAATTTTAGGTTCAGGTCTGGAATTAGGCCCTAGGATTTAAGGTTTGAATTTTAATTTCAGGTCTGAAATCTCCCAGCTAATTACCCTGTGTGCTATGCTCTCAGTTAGGAGCTGCTGAGTAAAGCAGTGTTATCAGTGGCCTCAAAGACAGATTCCTAACCTAGTACATATTTTGCCCACAGAAGTTTGGGCTGCAGGTGACAGCTGTCCCCACGGCTCTGCCTGCATGCTCCCAGCTGCTCAGGCTTGCTAGCCCTTGGCTGACATCGAGTCTGCACAGCTGCTGCCTCGTGCTCAAGTGATGCTGGCTGCTAAGTGCAGCATCTTCTGCATTCTCTGGTGGTTAGACTTTTGTGCACATCTGAAAGGAGCTGCAGCAGCCCTGCTCAGCACCTCAGCCTAAGTCATAGAACTGTAGAATGGTTTGGCTTGGAAGGGAACTCCAAAGGTCATCCAGTCCAACCCCCACTGCAGTCAGCAGGGGTGTCCTCAACTAGACCAGGTTGCACAGATCCTTGTCAAGCCTTGCCTTGAGGCCTGAACCACCTCCCTAGGCAACCTGTTCCAGTGGTCTACCACCCTCACAGTGAAGAACTTGTTCCTAACATTCACTTTAGATCTGCTCTTCTCTAGTTTGAAGCCACTGCCCCTCATCCTGTCACTGCAGGCCTTTGTAACCAGTCTCTCTCCAGCCTTCATGTAGGATACTGAAAGGTCGACATTAGGACTCCCCAGAGCCTCCTCTTCTCCAGACTCAACACCCCCAGCTCCCTCAGCCTGTCCTCACAGCAGAGCTGTCCCAACCCCCTGATCATTTTCATGGCCCTCCTCTGGACTGTCTCCATTAAGTGCATGTCCTTCCTATATTGAGAGCTCCAAAGCTGGACACAGTACTCCAGGTGAGGTCTCACCAGAGCAAAGAGGCAGAATCACCTCTCTGGATCTGCTGGAGCTGCCACCTTCCTGCACATCTGACAGCCTGTTGCTGCACTGCCCCTGCTGCTACTGTTTAGACCAGCTGGAGTGGCTGCACTTGGAGTGAAGAGACTCTTTGAACAGTTTCAGCTGCACTGCTCCTTGTTTGTGTCCTGTGAGGTAGTACAGAGCAGAGGAGTTTAAATCTTTGAATGCTTTCAGAGTGGAATCCTAAAACGTTAGCCTGGTTGAGTGGATTCATGTGTTCCTGGCTTTGGGCTCTGTTGGCAGAGCAAGTGGAGAGAAGTATTTTGCTGAGTGGGTTTGGCTTCTCAAGAGGAAAAAGCAGAACATAAGCCAATGGAATTGCTCTAGCCTGGGTTGCAGCAGTGTGTATGTCTGTGCACATGCACGGAATTAATGATTAGCTCGTAGTATTCCCACAGTGATGTAATGAGCTGATCAGGTGACTTAGAGCCTCTGCAAGCCTCAGTGAGGAAGAGAAAAATCATTGGAGCTGGCTGACTGCCTGCTGCTTTCTTGCCAAACCCAGTGGGTGGAGTGCCCAGCTACAGTTCAGCTGGATCCTGCACCTTCTGAACTCAAGCACCCTGCTAGTGACTTTATGGCCGATATTGTCTGTGGGGAGGTAGAGTTGTCTGCTCCTGAAGTTGTTGGTTAATTCCCCAAAGAGCCCTGTCACAGTCTGAGCCCTGCTGCTGAGTCCTGTGGCATGGCTGTAAGCTGCTTCTGTTCATGGGAACATTTCTGGGCAAAAAGATCTCTTGGCAAAATGCCTTTTTGCATTTAATGTCTGCTTTTGGAGTGTTAGAACTGGATCACTAAAGGATGCCTTTCCCATGTGCACCACTGATTGCCCTAGGACTAGGTTGGGACAAGGCACATGTGCCAGACCCTTCTGTGCTTTTGGGGTGCAGGTGCCCTGAGCATACTGAGAGCAAGCTGGCAGAACTGTGTTTGCACCAGATGCACATTCACTTGCTGATCCTGGGAGCAGTGAACCCACAGGAGGAGTCCTCTCCTTGCGCCAGGACCAGAGTTCAGCCCACACATGCCAGCTTATCAACTTCTCACGCACTGGAAAAAGTCCTGGGAGGAGAGAGGGACTCAACAGCTGAGCAACTGAGAAGCACATGTAGTAAATTCCTGAGTCTGGTCTTCCTGGAGCAAGGAGGAGGAGAAAGGGAGCCTGGGAAAGTTTGTGCAACTGGGGTGCGTCTGCTTCGCCTCTGGGGTGAGGCAGTTAATTCATCTCTGCCTCTGTGTGGGTGCAAATGGTGTCACATTCTGCCTCCAAAGGGCTGCAAACTCACTTTTTCCTCTGGAAGTGTTCCTTTCAGGAAGAAAACAGGGCAAGTTATGTCATTACAGCAACACCTATGAGCCACCAGCTCTCTCTCTCTCATGGTATAATTTGTCTTGCATGGATAATTCAGGTCTGATGATGGTTTCCCTGGGCATCTCCCAGGCTCACTGCCCTGCTTCCCTTTGGAAAGCAGAAAACACTTTCTTTTGTGCTTCCAGACAGAGTAAGCTGAGGAAATAGGGTTCTTGAAACAATAAACCAGCTCATGCTGTTATCAGGAAGTCTATAAAATGCTCTAGTGGTATTCTTCAGAGGAAGATTAGTGCTCTGGAACATTTGCCTTAGGGAGAAAGGCTGGGGGACTTGGCACTATTTAGCCTGGAGAAGAGAAGACTGAAGGAAGATCTCATCTCATCAATACTGAGAGGGTGGTGTCAGGAGGATGGGGCTAGGTGCCCAGTGACAGAATCACAGAATCAACCAGGTTGGAAGAGACCTCCAAGATTATCCTGTCCAACCTAGCACCCAGCCCTGGCCATCAACCAGATGATGGCACTAAGTGCCTCATCCAGGCTTTGCTTGAACACTTCCAGGGATGGTGACTCCACCACCTTCCTGGGCAGCTCATTCCAATGCCAATCACTCTCTCTGCCAACAACTTCCTCCTCACATCCAGCCTAGACCTCCCCTGGCACAGCTTGAGACTGTGTCCCCTTGTTCTGTTGGTGGTTGCCTGGGAGAAGAGGCCAACTCCCACCTGGCTACAGCCTCCCTTCAGGTAGTTGTAGCCAGCAGTGAGCTCTGCCCTGAGCCTCCTCTTCTCTAGGCTAAACAGCCCCAGCTCCCTCAGCCTCTCCTCATAGGGTTTGTGTTCCAGGCCCCTCACCAGCTTTGTCACCCAAAATGAGGTAATGGGCACAAACTGGAACATATTCCATCCAAACACGAGGAGGAAACTTCCTTACTTTGAGGATGGTAGAGCACTGCAACAGGCTTGTGCTGGTTTGAGACTAATTAGAGTCTTTCTCTCATTAAAATATTCCAGTTAGCCTCAGACAAGCACAAGGCTGCCCAGAGAGGTGATGGAGTCTCCACCTCAGTAGTCATTCAAAGCCCTTCTGGATGCTGTCTTGTGCAACCTGCTCTGGGTAAACCTGAGCTGGCAGCAAAGTGGGACTCAATGATCTCCAAAAGTCCTTTCCAACTGCTCTCATTCTTGATGGGCTAGGATTGCTGTGCATCCTTCCCAAAAAGGAGGCCAAATTTCAGTCTGAGTGTGTAAGCCTAGCAAGGGAGCAGCAGAGCAGCCAAGAGAGCATCTGTGGCTGCCTTAGCAATGTGCTCAGCCAGCTCAACACAGCAGCCCATCAAGTCAGGGGGACTGCAGATGGTGGTGCTTGGGCTTGTGTTTGTGGTACCCTTGGCACGGCAGGATGACAAACATCATAATGGGAAATTCCAAAACCTCTGCAAAGGCTTGCATGTGAACCTGTGCTGTCAGCCCTGCAATGGAGAAGGGAGCTGCTGCAGTACAGGACAGACTTCAAAGTCATAGAACAGAATCATAGAATCATAGAATCAGCCAGGTTGGAAGAGACCTCCAAGATCATCCAGTCCAACCTAGCACCCAGCCCTATCCAATCAACTAGACCATGGCTCTAAGTGCCTCATCTAGTAGATTCCTTTCCATTCTTCTCCTCTCCAGACTAAATAGCCTCAGGTCTCTCAGCCTCTTCTCATAAAGCAGTGATCCAGCCCCTTAATCACCCTCATAGCCCTCTGTTGGACTCTTTCAAGTAGATCCCTGCCCCTCTTAAACTGGGGAAGGTAGAGACTAGCTGCCTAGGAGGAATGTAGGAACTTTGCCTTAGTTTGCAGGAGCAAAGCTAGGAAGTCCCAACAGCTCCACCTGGATCATGTCCAGAAAGTATGAAGCCAGAAAGCCAGCTTGGGAAAGGACTGCCGGAACAGGCAGGCATGCAGAGCCAGAAGCCCTCATAGCCTGCCCAGATGGGAAATGGCTTCCTGATCTGTGGGGAAAGAAATGCCTGAGGAGGAGCAGGGAGCCCTGCACTTAGGCCCATGTGTGTGGGATTCCCCCTGCAAAACTCAGCAGCAGTAAAGCTCCTGATTGGCACTGCTGCCTGGTGCACGTAGTCCTCGTAGGCAGAGAAGCCTGCGAGCAGGTGCCCTGGGTGAGTGCTTCTGCTGGGCACTGGAGCCCAAATGAAATGCTCCCACTGAGGCCAGTTTTTATTGGCATGGGACAAGCCTCTATCAAAAAGGCCCAGTTCAGGCCATGCAGTATCTCTTGGTGCTGGAAAAACTGAGGGTATGTGAATCATAGAAGCATAGAACTGTTGAATATGGAAGAGACCTTTGAGTTCATCAAGTCCAACTGCTTGCTTAGAGCTCACAGTCCCACCCCTGCTGCTGAGCTGCTACAACTAAACAACTCTCAGCACCACAACCACACATCTTTTAAATGCCTCCAGGGTTAATGACTCCACCACCTCCCTGGGCAGCCTGTTCCAATGCTTCAGAACCCTTTCTGTGAAGATCTTTTTTTCCTAATATCCAACCTGAACCTCCCTTGGTAGAACTTGAGGCCATTTCCTCTTGTCCTGTCACTTGTTTCTTGGGAGAGGACACCACTGTGCATTTCACTCCCATCTCCTTCCAGGAAGTTGTAGAGGGCAATGAGGGCTTCCCTCAGCCTCCTCTTCTCCAAACAAAGTAATTCCAGCTCCCCCAGCTGCTCCTCATAAGACTTATGCTCAAGATCCTTCACCAGCTCTCTTGCCTTTCTGCTCCAGCCCCTCAATGTCCTTCTTGGAGTGAGGGGCCCAAAACTGAAGGCAGCATTTGAGATGTGGCCTCACCAGTGCTGAGATGAGGGGGGGGCAACCACATCCCTATGTATGACCTGCAGAGACCCTGCCTGTCAAATAGCCTCTTGTGCTTAAACAGAGGGGATGGAGATACTGGGGGGAGTCTGTCTGCCTGCTGGGATGGGCTGTTCTCTACTGGATACTCCCAGCTCTTCCTGGAGGTGTGAGAGGCAAAATGTATGAAAAGAGGATGTTCAAAGCTTTAGTTTGGCTCTAGCAAAGCATGGCCAGAAATGCAGTGGGGCTTTTGGACATGGGTGGTATTGAAACAATTTGGAAGTGTTCTACATAGCACAGACTTCAGGGCAATCACCTGCCTGGCTGGGGAGGAGGAGGAGGGGGTTTGGCTGCAAATCAGCTGCAAGGTGGAGTTTTCAGCATCACCCAGTGTGGGTTGCAGGCTCTCCCCAGGAATCCAAGGGAAAATCAAAGCCATGCTGTGAACTTTTCAGAATCACAGCTGAGCAAGATAAGAAAAGAGAGAAAACCACTAATTGTGTAAGTGATCTCCCTATGGTCTTGTGCTGCTTAGCTCTGCTTCATCTACACCATCAACGTGCCTCTGTGCCTGCTTAGGGGGAATATTACTGATCCCTGGCCATTAGGTAGCATTGGTAAATGGCAAAAGAGTTTCTGAAGGAGATTCAGGTTTGCATCCTTAGGAGGCAACACAATTATGGCAAAAAATATCTCCTACCTTTGGCAAGTAACAGAAGAATTTCAGCCCTTGCAACACCCTGCCCTGCCTACTGCATCACACTGTCCTTTAGCATCTATGAACACAGGTCCTGCACCTGCAGTTTCACAGAATTACAGATTGGCCTGAGTCAGAAGTGACCTTTAAAGGTCATTATTCTAATCCCCCTGCAGCCAGCAGGGACATCTGCAGCTACAGCAGGCTGATCAGAGCCCCAAACAGCCTCACCCTGAGTGGCTCCAGGGATAGAGCAGCTACCACCTCTCTGGGCAACCTGGACCAGGCTTTCACCACCCTCAGGCTCAACATTTTCTTTCTTCCCTCTCATCTGAATCTCTCTCTTTTAGTTCAAACCTTCATCCCTTCTCCAGTCACAACAGGCCCTGCTCAAAGTCTGTCCCCAGCTTTCTGATCAGTCTCTTTAAGCACTGCAAGGCCACCAGAAAGTCTCCTTGGAGCCTTCTCTTCCGCAGGCTGAACAATCCCAACTCTCAGCCTGGCCTCATAACAAAGGGCTCCCAGCCCTTGCATCATTGCTGTGGTCTCTTCTGGTCCCACTCCAAAAGATCCAGCAGGTCCAAAAGAAGGCCACAGCAAGGAGCTTCCATCTGGCCTTCTTTGGAAAGAAGTGAACCAAGGTTTCCTAAGGAGCTTCTTCCCACTTTTTAGTCAAAATAGTTTTGCTATTTTTAACAAAGGAGACTTTTCTTTTGGATATCCTCTCCACTTTCCCATCACCTCTGCTTGTATTGCAACATCCAAGTTTATATGAAGTACTTCAGCAGAAGTAAGGCTTTAAATATGTAAACAGCCCCACTGCAGCTCCCCGAGTAGCTGGAGGGCTGTGATGGATTTGCAGCTGATGGCAGCACTTAGCATGGTTAGAAAATCTGCCACCTGATAAACAGGGAGGAAGTGGCACACAAACAGTGATGGAAACGGATATGCATCTGGCCAAAAGCAAAAGGGGAGTGCTGGAAGGGAATCCTCCACACCAACCTTGCACCTCCAAGCACAGGAAGGACAAAGTCTCTTGCCTGGGTCTCTGTGTCACATCCCAAGTACAGCAGTGCACTCTGCAGCACACAGGTGGGACCTTGGAGAAAGTCACTCATCAGAAAGAAGGGCTCAGGCAGCTCCCTGACAGCCCAGCACCATCTCTCTGTCAGCCACACACTGAGCTTTCACACCACCCTCTCTTCCAGGTGACATTTCCTGCAGCAGAGCAGCAGACACCTGTGGCTGGGCTATACCTGTGTGTGTGCGTAAGGGGAAGGGAGTTAAAAGAGAGCTCTTTTTTCCCCCTGCACTTTTCATGCTATCTTTTCTTTCCTTTTCTTTTCTTCTTTCTCCCCAGTGAACTGGAGAAACTATTTCAGGAAGCATGGTTTTCTGCAGCAGCACATGTTTACTGCCAGAGAAACAGGCTCACAGCATCTTAGGGGTTCAAAGGGACCTCCATAGATCATTGAGTCCAACCTCCCTGCTAGAGCAGGACCATAGAAATGCTGGAGTATCCTTGGGATTGCTAGAGTCCCCAAACCCAGGCAGCCTGAATCCTCTCCCACACTCATTTTAGAACCATGGGATCTCTATGGGTTGGGAATGACCTCTAAGATCAAGTCCTGCCATCGACACAACACCATCATGGCCAATAAACTGTGGCCCAAAGTGCCATGTCCACAAGTCTTTTTAACACCTCCAGGGATGGTGACTCCACCACCTCCCTGGGCAGCCTGTTCCAATGCCTGATCACTCAGCAATGAAATTCTTCCTCATGTCTAACCTAAACCTCCCCAACGACTTGAGGCTGTCTCCTCTTGCTGGCACTTGTTGCTTGGGAGATGAGACTGCCCCTCTTGCCTCACCCCAACCTCCTTTCAGGGAGTTGTAGAGAGGATGAGGTCTCCCTTCAGCCTCCTCTACTTCATACTAAACACCACCAGTTCCCTCAGCTGCTCCTCACCAGACCTGTTCTCCAGATCTTTGTTGCCATTCTCTAGGGCCCAAAACTGAACCCAGTACTCACGGTGTGGCCTCATCAGTGACAAGTACAGGGACATGGTCACTTCCTCTTGGACAGCAGAAATGATCTATTTTCTACTTCTCCTGCAGTACTTGGAGCTGTCTGAGCCAACCACCATGTGATGGTTTGGGTGTTATTCAGCACATTTAGTGTAGCTGACCATAAAACACAGCACCAGCCCAGCGTGCCCCTGAGGAGTGTTGTGTGATAGGGGCTCTTGGCAGCCCTCTCAGCCAGCCCTGAGCTGGCTGCTTAACCCAGACTGTCTGCTACACCACTGGCATAGACCTGTGATGCACTGTGCCCTGAGGGAGGTGTAAGGAATGCCCCTCACAGCCCAGGGAGGCCAGAGCCAGAGCATCCAGGAGCAAACCTCCAGCGAGGAGCCATGCTGTTGTGTGTGCTGCCCTAAGAGGACAGGCACCTGGCAAGAAGCCACCAGCCGTGCCCAAGTCTGATTCAGAAGGACCAGCCCTGGTTGGCATGTGACAGACAGCAGCTTCCCTTTGAACTGCTCAACCTAAACGTCACAACCGCCTGGCACTGCCCAGGGCCATGCCCTGCTGCCATGCAGATGAGGCTGGCACGAGGGTGTGTTGTGAGTGTGCTGCTGTTTGGCTCTAGAAGAAAACCTAAGAAGCAAGGAGACACAAATCACTCTGCCCTCCCTTGGTCAGGCAGTGCCAGCTGCACTCAGAGCTGAGCATCTCCTTGGCATCATCCAGTGCCACTACCCAAGCAGATGAACCAACTTTCCAGACTGCCCTAAGCAACTGTCTGAAATGCCCCAGATGCAGAAATCCAAGCAAGTGTAGCTGATGCACCTTGGTTAGTCTCTTCAGTGGCATTATGGAGGAACCTTTGATCCTGCAAAGGCTCAGACCTGCTGAGTCTTGAGACAGGGAAGAGTCGCTGGCATTGCTCCATTTGCTCTGCACAGGTAGAGGGACAGGAGAGTCTCTAAGGTGCTCCTGCAATGCTGGGGGGGAGACACCATCCCAAAGGAGGGTTAGCAATGGCTAATTCCTTGCCCCTGGCAAAGAGGCTGGAACTAGATGATCTTTAAGGTCCCTTCCAAGCCATGCTCCTGCAATTCACACTGGCCAGTATGCCAGTCATCTCCTGCCTAAGCCAGGAGCTTGTCCAGCCTCTGAACAGGACTGGAGTTTAACACAACCACCACCACAGGGCAGCAGGTCCTGTCCCTAGCAGCCTTTAAGAGACACAAGCAGTTTCAAACAGCTGAAAACTCCTGCGGGGAAGCAAAGCCTTGTCAGGGCTTGTCCTTCTGCAGGAAAGTTCCAGCTGAACTCGACTGATTATCAGGGCAGAAATCACATCCATAGGGTTCCATTCTCTGCATAACGCAACCCAACCCCCCTGTGGTTCCCAGGTGCCCTGGAGCCCTGAGCTAACTGCCGGTGACTCTCTCCTACAGGTCACAGAGGAGAGGGGCTCTCGCTTTCTGAAGCAACGGGCACTAGACACTGGTAAGTCTCGCAGCCTCCCCCCAGCCCCAGCTCCTCTGCACACCCAGGTTTTGCAATCACAGCTGCAGCACTCTGCTGGCTCACCCTTACCCTCCCCTCCTCTGCTCTCTGAACACTCAAATCACTCCTCAGCCAGACAAGCCAGGGCAGACAGAGGCAAACCTGGGTGAGACTCAGGGAGATAAGTGTGGTCCTAGCTAAAGTGTGAGCGTTTCTAATCCCAGGGCTCTGCAAGCTCGCTCCTTCTAGTGCAGGCACAGACTTCCCCTGCAGCTCTCTGAGATGGGTACAACTCACCCTGAGCATCCAAAAGCAGGGATTCAAGAGCCCATGGACACCACACCCCCACCCATGCACAGCACACCTGCTCTCCATTCATTCTGCAGCAATCTGAGACAGGGTTGCAATATGCCCTCTTGACATCTCCATCAGCTTGGGCATTTGCAAAGAGGTTTTTATGGCCTCAGTGGTGTCAACAAACAATCAAAGCAAATAAATCCTGACTCAGAGCTGTGCAGAAATGGAAGAGAGTTGCACATGCCACCTCTGGCCATCACCTACCACTCACATGCCATTGACTTGAGCAGCAGCAAACCTTCTTACACACCTTTTTTTTTCCCCTCTCTCTCTCTTTTTTTTTCTCCTCAGCTACAGTCACACTTGCCAGTGCAGAAAAGCCAAGAGCACACCTGACAGGTAATGCTTGTTCCAAACTCAAGTGTTTCCAAACGTAGCTGGTTTGTCTGGGTCTGATGGGATCTTTTGGGTTACGTGGGTCTGATAGGATCAGATGTTACAGGAATCCTCAGCTGTGCCGTGTTGACCATGCCTGATTTACTGCAGCTTCTCTTTGCAGACAAAGTCCCACAAAGGAGGTAGCTGGCAAACTTCTTGCCACTTTTCCAAGCTGCTCATTTCATTAAATGAGCAGCTCTTGGAACTGAACTTAAATAGGTGCCTGTTGCTGTCGTAGTGATCTGCTGAATCCCCTTGAAAAGGGAGTGGAAGGAGCCCAAGTGAGCCCCCATGAAGCTGCAAATTGGGATAAACTACCCAAATAAGACCAGTTTTAGGGCTCTGATTTTTCTTCAGGACCTCCCCTGGGCCCATATTGCCATCAAATAGCCTCCTGTTTCATCTCTGACTTAGACTGAGGGAAGAGCTAATCCAACTGAAGCCCTCCAAGCCCTTACCTTGTGTTCAGAGGGTGCTATTGCAAAGCACTGGCCCAGGGTGTGCTGCCAACATTTGCAAGGCCATCCCACCACCTTAGCCTCGGTGGTGTAGCTGTCACCACACTAAGGGCATCGTCTTGAGCCCTCTCCCATCCTTGCCACTTCCAGCAACCTTGAAATGGTAGGTGTCACCAAAAGAAAAGGGTTCATGGCTCTTTGCCATGGGGTGGAGTTGAGGGTTGAAAGCTCTTCACTTGCACCTCAGTGCAGAGGCTTCCTCAGCACCCTGTATCCTTCCCAGGGGAGCCCTTTAGTAACCTGAAGCATGCAAGATGTGCTGTGAGGTTTCATCACATTCACCAACAGGGTTAAACCAATTTCAGGGCTGATTTCTTTCCCAGCATAGTTTACTTTCCTTAATCCAGGAGCTCCTTCCTCATGCACATCCTTGGTCTCAATCCCCTTTCTAACAATGTGGGTTGTCAGAGCTCCAAAACTGTCCTGCTCATGTTGAAAATCATATCCTGCCTTAAGTGCAAGTTCACAAGGGCACTAGGACCATGTCTGCTAGTGTGAGGCTCTCTGTTTTCCTTCAGTCAGCTCTTGGCAGAGGAACCCAGAGGTTGCCTCTGTGGCTGACTCAGAGGAGCAGCTGAAGCCCAGCTCTGCTGATGGGAACTTCCCTGCCTTCCACAAAAGTCCAATTACCAGAGGGAAGCACCCAACACTTTGCTTCAAATTTCCTCAAGCTCCCCACTTGCAAAAACTCCTTTGCTGTCCTTCCCAAGCAGTATCCCCAGGATGGTGCCCATCACAGAATGCTTTGGCTTAGAAGGGACTTGAAAATCATCCAGTTCCAACCCCCCTGTGCCATGGGCAGGGAGACTCTCCACCAGCACAGGTTGCTCAAGGGCTCATCCAACCTGGCCTTGAACTCTCCCAGGAAGGGGACATCTGCAGCATCCCTGGGCAACCTGTTCCAGTATCTCACCACTCTCACTGTAAAGAATATCTTCCTAACATCCAGTCTCAATCTCCCCCCTCCCAGCTCAAAACCGTTGCCTCTATTCCCATCACAACAAACTCTTGTAAAAGCTCTCTGCCTAGGTTTCTTGCAGACTCCCTTCAGATACAGCAATGCCTTTATAAAGTCTTCCTGGAGCCTTCTCTTCTCCAGGCTGCACAGTCCCAACCAGTCACTGTTTGCCTTAGCAAGGAGCATGAAAAGGAAGCTTTGCTTACTCCTTTTCTGTGCACAAAGGCTACACCCAGGCTGCTGTGCTACGTAGCCATCAGGGAACCTAATTTGCATGAACTTATCTTTGACCTTTTTTTAGCCCAAGCATACATTTGATGTTCTGCCCTGCAGTGATGAGTTCCCAAGCCTGGGGGGTGCATCACCATCAGAAACTGTTTCCTGTTGTTTCAGGCTTGCTGCATAATCATTCCTTGGCTGCCATCCTGGGTTTCTCTTCTCAGAAACCATGACTCTTGGGTGTAGAAAGTGAAGCAAGAGTAATTGTTCTTCAGATCTTTGTTACATTCCCCCACCTCAGGTACCTTTTCCAACGTGAAACTGGGAGGCCACAAACTCTCATTTGCAGGAATCTCTTCCAGACCTCTGATTTCTCTGGCTTTTCCTAGTTTGAGGTGCACAGGTTGTGAAAGTGAGAGCAGAGGAGTGAGAGGAATGAGAAGTAGCCACGGTCCTGTCATGGGGACACAACAGTTGAAGTAGCAGAATGACTCAGTGTTGTGGTCCCTGCTCCTTTGGGATGATTTCCTCTACCAGCTCTTGGACATTTTAGCAGACACTGAGCATTTTGAACTGGCACCAGGATCTCCTCTCCCAGGGTGGCTACAGCTAATGAAGAATCATAGTATCATAGAATCTTGGGATGGCAGGAGTTGGATGGAACCCCTAGAGATCATCTAGTCCAGCCCTTGTGCTAACACAGGTCCACCTAGGCCAGGTTGCACAGGAACACATGCAGGCAGGTTTTGAAAGCTTTGAGCAGCACAGTCCATGGGAATGCCTCCCCAGGACTTTTCTCCATCCACTCTCCCTCCTGTGCACTGATGGTGCAGATTGTGCCAGGCCATGCCATCACCTCCCCCTCTGACTTACCTGGTGGCACTGTGAGGTCAAGATACAGCTTAATATCTATGCCCTCTTGTCACCAGCCTGCAACATGAACTATGCTGCAGAAACCCTACCAGGTAGCTGGCTCATGCTTGTCATGCTGCAAAGGCAGCCAAATGTCCCCTTAAATCTGAGTATAGAATCATAGAATCAGTCAGGGTTGGAAGGGACCACAAGGATCATCTAGTACCAACCCCCTGCCATGGGCAGGGACACCCTACCCTAGATCAGCCTGGCCAGAGCCTCAGCCAGCCTGGCCTTGAACATCTCCAGCCATGGGGCCTTAACCACCTCCCTGGGCAACCCATTCCAGCCTCTCACCACTCTCCTGCTCAACAACTTCCTCCTCTGACTCTCCCCACCTCCAGCTTTGCTCCATTCCCCCTAGTCCTATCACCACCTGATAGCCTAAAAAGTCCTTCCCCAGGGTTTTTATGTAGCCCCCCCATCAGATACTGGAAGGCCACAAGAAGTATCACAGTATCATCAGGGTTAGAAGAGACCTCACAGATCATCAAGTCCAACCTTTTTGCTTCCACTTGGCTCCTGGAATTAATGACCTTCTGAGGGCACTTATTAAGCTGCCTGGCCACAACCTTGAGCAAGAGAGGAGACCCTGCAGCTGTGGGTCTTTGAAGTGTGTGCTGTGCAAGGGCTTCACTACAGCAGGAGACTATAAGCCCAGGCTGAGATTAGGGGACCAGGAGCCTGACCTCAGAGTTCAATACCAGGTTCTCAAACCAGTGAGGGCTAAGAATTGTAGACCACCCCCCCCACCCCCTCCAAATCCAGCAATATGCCATCAAATGTACCCCAAATCTGCCAAGCAACATGGGGAAAGGAGAAGTCATTGCACATGTAAGGGATGCCAAAAATTGATAGTGGGTGGGAAAGTCACAGAAGCTGTGGCAATGAATCTCTTCTTCAAAGCAGGTTTTATTTACTCCAAGACTTAGCCCAAGAGGTACATTTGCAGGGAATATAGCTCCAGAAATGCAAGAAATGAAGACCTGCTGCTACAAAAGGAGCTGTAGTCTATTCAAGGGCACTTGAGCATGCATTTTACATCCTGACTGCTATTGGTAACAGGAGGGAAAAATTAATTTACTTCAACACTGAGAACATCAATAGACTGAGCTTTATCTTTCTTGTCCACCTCTCCTATGAATAGAGGCTGGAACAATTTGGGCTGTTCAGCCTGGAGGAGAAAAGTCTCTGGGGTGACCTTATAGCTTCATTTGAGAAAGGGACATACAGGAATTTTCCCTGGCCAGCAGCAATAAGACAAGGAGCAATGGATGCAAACTGGAACACAGAAGGTTTCACTTCAACATGGGGAGAAACTTCTTTACAGTGAAGGTGCCAGAGCCCTGGAGCAGGCTGCTCAGAGAGCTTGTGGAGTGTCCTGCTCTGGAGACTTTCAAAAGCCACCTGAATGCATTCCTGTGTGAGCTACCTCTAGGTGACCCTGCTTGGCAGGGGATTGGATTTGATGATCTCTGGAGGTCCCTTCCAACCTCTAAGGTTCTGTGATTCTGAAAGCTGGGGAGGGACTGTTT
Source organism: Pogoniulus pusillus (assembly GCF_015220805.1). Classification (NCBI taxonomy): domain Eukaryota; kingdom Metazoa; phylum Chordata; class Aves; order Piciformes; family Lybiidae; genus Pogoniulus; species Pogoniulus pusillus. The sequence goes on along the minus strand of NC_087298.1, from coordinate 3,645,258 downwards.
AGAAGGGCCTGTGGTGATAGGATGAGAGGCAATGGTTTGAACCTGAAGCAGGGGAGATTTAGGTTGGACATCAGGAGAAAGTTATTTACTGTGAGTGAGGTGAGACACTGGAACAGGGTGCCCAGGGATGTGGTAGAGGCCCCATCTGAGGAGCCAATCAAGATCAAACTTGCTGTGGCCCTGGGCAGCCTGATCTAGTTGGAGGCATCCCTGCTGAGTGCAGGGGGGTTGGACAAGATGACTTTTGAGGGTTCCTTCCAACCCAATGCAATCTGTGAATCCCAAAGGGGAGATTCTAGCTGTGAAGCTCAGAGTTGCCTAATTCTAGAGGTTATGAAATCATGTGCTGCACTTGGGATGCCTGTTAGCTCTAAAAAGCACTGGAGGTGGAGTGTCACTGTCACTTTAAATGTGTCACTCTAGGTGGAAAAGAACATTTCACATCAGCTTCCCTTCAGTTTTCCCCCCAAACTCCCCAAGATGGAAAAGAGCCAGGAGCATTTGCTGGAAATTCTGAGGTTTATTCTGCCTCTTCCCACCTCAGACAAGAGTTTGCCTGCTACCAGCTGATCTCTGAGCTCTTGTAAACCTCAGAGTGACCCAGATGCTTTTTGCCACCACTCAGATCAGTCCCTACCCACTCAAGAGGTAGAAGAGGAGGAAGGCAGACTAGCAGCACTTTCACTTTCCTTTATCCCTCTCTCTCCTTTGGCCTCTTTGGCTCTAAGCCTCGTAGTCCTTCTAATACTTGGATAATGTAGCTTGGCTTGCTGTCACAATCCCTATCTGTTGTTTGCACACGTGGAAATGCTCTCCTCCTGCACTTTGCCTGCTGGGGAAAGATCAGAAAGGCTTGAGCAGCACTGACAGGCAGGCTGAAAAGCAGGCAGCATCTTCTTGTGCTGCTCAGAGGATAGAGAAGAGACAGCAGCTGCTAACACCTTCCTCTCTCCTTCTGGATTAGCTCTTGCTAGGGAAAGAGAGGGAAATGGATGCTGCTGGGAGCTGAGCACACTGCTTTTTCTGAACCTCATTTCAACCAGGATAAACCTAATGGTTATTATCCATGGAATGGTTTAGGCTGGAAGGGACCTTAAAGATGATCCAGTTCCACCCTCAAGCCATGGGCAAGGACACTTTCCACTAGCCCAGGTCACTCAGGGCTTTGAACACCTCCAGGCATTCACAGCCTCTCTGAGCAACCTGTTTCAGTGTCTCACCACCCTCACTCTAAGGAATCTCTTCCAAATCTCCAGTCTAAATCTCCCCTCCTCTCAAGCTTCAATCCATCCCACTTCATCCTATCATTACAATCCCTTGTAAAATGTCCCTTCCCAGCTTCCCTTCCCAGAGAATTTCAAACCTCTCCTTTACCTGGATTCCATTTGCCTCCATGTCCCTGCATACAGACTCCTTCCCCAAATACTGAATCAAAATCAACTTCAAACAGTAACTCAGGATCACATACAAGGTCTCACTACCTGGAAGTTCATGGCCTTGGTATCTCTCAGCATTTGACATTAACTTTGTGGATTCACTTGAACATCTTGCATTGGTACAGGCTGCCCAGGGAGGTAGTGGAGTCACTGTCCCTGGAGGTGTTCAAGAAATATGTAGACAGGGCACTCCAGCACAAGGTTTAACAGCTTTGATGGTGTTGGCTTGATGATATCAGAGGTCTTTTCCAACCAGAATGACTCTATGATTCTACAAAAATCTCAATGGTTTTTTTCCTCTTCCTTTTCATTGCTCTTGTTTTACCACAACAATTTAATGTGGCAGTCAGCCAAGAGCAGAGAAAACTCTTCTGCCTCCCTGCAGAAAAGTGAGTGCTAGGGCTTGTTCTCCTGGCTGCTGGGTGAGAGAAATCCCAATGGTGCAGGACTGGTGAAGGGAATAGGGCAGCACACCCCTGATTCTTCCCAAGACACCTGCAGCCTGGGTGGCATCTTTAGCTTGGATCAGACTCATGCTGGGGTCATCATCTAGCCATAGGACTGGGAGAAAGTCTGAAGGGAAGCTGAGGGTACCACCAAGCTTAGTGTTTTGTTCCAGCAAGGCACTTGAAAAAAGGAGAGAGTGAGCTTCTAGAGAAGGTGCTGCTCTGGAACTAGCTCTTTTAAAGCACAGTGGGGCTGTGCTGATTTGGTGACATCAGGGCCAGTCTTTTTTAGTGGTGCCCAGTGACAAGAGATGAGGTAAGGAGCCCAAACTTGAACATAGGAATCATAGAATGGTTTAGGTTGGAAGGGACCTCAAAGATCATCTGGTTCTAACCCCTTGCCATAGGCAGTTCAATCTAAGCATGATGAGGAACTTCTTTACTTTGAGGGTGGTAGAGCACTGGCACAGGATGCCCAGAGAGGTGGTGGAGTCTCCATTTCTGGAGTCATTCAAAATATGCCTGGACATGTTCTAGGTGCAGCCTGGTCTAGGTGAACCTGCTCTGGCAGAGGTGTTGGACCAGATGATCTCCACAAGTCCCTTCCAGCCCCTACCATTCCATGTAATTCTACAGCACCACAAAACCCTCAGGAAGAAAAGCATGGCAAAAGGGCTGACAAAGCCCAACTTCTTCCAGAAGCAGTTTGGCAGGAAGAGATGTCCAAGTGTCTCAGTGCTTGGTGATAGGTCATGCTGATTGCTGTGAAGGGACCATAACTCCAACCCACAGCCACTGAAGAAATGATGCTTTGATATTTCCTATCCTTATCCAGGCTTCTTAGGCTCCACAGTCATAGTGCTCACAGGTATGACAGCCCCAGTGCTGGTTTCAATTGAAGTCAAGGTTTTTACTCTCTAAATATAGAATGGTTTAGGTTGGAAGGGACCTCAAGGCTCATCCAGCAATAGGCAGGGACACCTCCCACTAGAACAGGTCACTCAAGGCCTCATCCAACCTGGCCTTGAACACCTCCACGAAAGAAGCAGCCACAACCTCCCTGGGCAACCTGTGCCAGTGTCTCACCACCCTCACTGTAAAGAACCCTTTCCTAACCTCTACTTTGAACCTCTCCTCTTCCAGTTTAAATATGTAAGAGAAGACCTTAGACCTGCAGGGTAAAGAGACCTGTGTTGCTCCTCAGTGCCCTGAGACTCAGCCTTTAGGAAGGACAACCTCATCATTCAGGTCCTGGTCCACAACCAGGGTACTCAGTCACAGCAGAGCCCTTCAGGCAGCCTGAACTGCCTAAAACCATCCTTGGCTTTCACTCCTGATTGCTCACATTTGGACACCCTCCAAAAATACCACTGGACAGTTGGCCCACAGCCAGGTCATTTCCATTTGTGAGCTGTAAAATCAGAACCTTTCTGCACAAGCATTCTGATTATCCAGTTTCAATTGCTAACCCTTTGGAGCAGAGCTCTTGCACCCAGCAGCACATTGGTCAGGCACTGGCATAGGCTGCCCAGGGCAGTGATGGAGTCTCCATCCCTGAAGGTGCTGAAGAAATGTGTGGCCATGGCACTTTGGGCCGTAATTCAGTGGCCATGGTGATGTTGGGTTGATGGTTGGACTCAAGGATTTTGGAGGTCTCTTCCAACCTAAACAATTGTGTGGTCCTGTGATTCTAACCTTCGTGGCTGCCCCTGTTTTCCTGTCCATATTAGTCATCTCCCCATCCCCAGATACTGCCACACTGTGTGGGACACTGCTTGGTTAGCTCCCAGGAACCTGCTGTCTGATATAGCAGAGTCACAGAATGTCAGGGGCTGGCAGGGACCTTGAAAGCTCATCCAGTCCAACCCCCCTGCCAGAGCAGGATCAGCTGTACCAGATCACACAGGAGCACATCCAGGCAGGTTTTGAATGTCTCCAGAGGGGAGACTCCACAGTCCTCCTGGGCAGTAATGCACAGTCAGTGCAGAGTACTACACCTTGCTGAGGAATAGGGGCTGACCTCCAGCTTGCAGCACCTCTTACCATCCCTGAAGGTGTTCAAGAAGTGGCACTTTGGGCCATGGCTTAATGGCCATGGTGGTGTTAGATAGTTGGACTCAGTGATCTCAGAGGTCACTTCCAACCAGCTCAATTCTATGATCCCATACCCCTGGCTGTATCACACTAACCCACCTCTTCTCCTTCTCTCTTCCTCCCCTAGTGAAGAAACAAAATGCCCTCAAGACCATGGGAAAACACATGCCCATCCTGCAGTGGGAAGACAAACGAGGCTTGGCCTTTACCAAGAACAACCTGAGTTATTCCAGCAGCTCACTGGTGATACCTGTGTCCGGGGACTACTATGTCTATGCTCAGGTCACTTTCCGAGGGCCCATTGAAAATTACAGCGAACCAAGTTCTGTCACTGAGATCATCACCAAAGTCACTGACAGCTACCCTGAGCCCACTCGGCTGCTGACTGGCACCAAGACCCTTAGTGAGAGTGGGAAGAGGTGGTTCCAGCCCATTTATCTGGGTGCTGTGGTCTCCTTAGAAGCAGGAGACAAGCTGATGGTCAACGTTAGCGACATCAGGCTGGTGGATTACACTAAGGAGCACAACACCTTCTTTGGTGCCTTTTTGTTGTAGGTTGCTGGCAGCAGCTGGTGGGACGCTTCCCTTCAAGGCCCTGGGGTGACCTTGTTGTTTCTTGGCTTTGTGGGCATGCATTGGGGTGCAACCTCTGTGCTGTTATATCCTTCTTCTGTACTGTCACGCCCCTGCAGCCTTAAATTAAGGGGTAGGGAAAGCTAAAAACCACAGGCTGAATTAAAGCAAACCAAAAGCAAAGGGAACAGGAACAGGAAAGACCAATTGAAAGGAAAAGCCAATACTTTTGGAAGTAGCAACTGAGCTCTTCAAACCATTGTAAGCTGAGGAGGAACAGTTCATAGCTGTGGGTAGGAATATTTGATCTGGAGTATTGCAGCTAGGCTACATCACTAATTCCACCTTCAATGTACAACTTCTTCAACCCCCAAAGATGTGTTCTGAACTTTCTCCAGCACTTGCAGTATAGTTTTGCATGACCTTTCTTCAGATACTCGGGTCTAAAAGGTAAATTACTTTTCATCATCTCCTTACAAACAGATCTGCTCAGCACTTTGCACTAACAGAAAGCTCAGATTAATCATTAACTGCTTAATTAACCCCTTCCAACGTACCTATAAAGTAGATTAAAATTATGTTGTGTGTTTTGCAGAACCTACTTGAAATTTCTTTCCCCACCCCTCACCCCACCCAGAAAATGGCCTGCAGTGCATTAAGCCAATGAACAGCCTCAAACCTGCACAGAAAATTTCAAGGCAACACATGCAGACAATTTCTGCTTCAGCACAAAAGTGGAATCTCCTCACTAGCTCCTAACATGAGGCAGAGAGAGACAAGCAGGACAATTTTCCATGCTCTTTAAACCAACCACAGAAATCCTGGGGGCAAAGCCTGGCAATATTCTGCTTTCCATGACACTGAGTGCAAAGGGAGTGCCACCAAAGACAGCACTGTTTTGCTGCTCCCCCTTGCAACCACTGCCAATGCTGCAGCGGTCCCCTAGGCACAAGGCACTCTCCAGCCTTGCCCTGGGTGAAGGTTGGCGATCAGCAGTCTCTACACAAGGCCAAGAGGTCCAAAGAAACAGCCATGGTGTGCCAGAGCCTGGTGTTGAGCTCAGGAACATTCAGCTTCCCACCTTGCACTTGCTTATTTTCAGAGACCTTCTTGTCTCTCAGGGCAATCCTTCATCTTTCCTTCTCCCCCCACCATGAGTACATCACTGACAAGTCCTGTTCTCATAAAGCTCAGACTTTACTCTCTCAACTGCCAAGAGGGCTGACACCTGAGCACCTACCACCTGCAGCATTCACTCTTAGCAGCTCCTCCTCTTTTCCTGCCTCACCTCGTTGGATTGCCTCCATTTCCCACTTCTTGACCAGCAGTGGCAGTAAGCCCTGCTTGCCTAGTTAAGCTTTCCACTCAAAGCCATGGTGGGAGCCACTGGCCAGCGAGGCACTGAAGCTTGGGAATAGCTATGGGGATGAGGGATTGTAGCCAAAGATCTCAAACAGGCAGAGAAGTTCTCTGCTACAAAACCCATGTGAGATACTGCAGTCCAACCAGCAGTGAAATCAGGCTGCTTTGCCCACCATGTCTTCCCAGTGGGAGACAACTTATTGTTATATAAAGATCTCTTTGAGCTGACAAGGAAAAGTGACAGCTGAAGTGAGGAGCAGAATGAAAAGCCAAGAAAGATTAATGGTGAAGAGAGGAGAGAAGCACAGCAGGAGGTAGGAGATTCAGGGAGCAGCAGGATCTCTGCCTCTTCATGGCTCAGTGTAAGCACCTTCATGCTGAATGCATGGTTACATCTCTTAGATCTAGCAGACCTTTGTGCAGTAATTCATCTCAGAGTAGAAGGCTTTTTGACCATCCTTGCCTGTTCTGCAGTCTCTGGGTCCCATAGCAGGTCTCTGTTCCTTCACTGTTTTATCTACAGTGAGAGCAGCATTAAATACATGGCAAAAGCCAGCAGCTTGCCCTCTTGCCCTGCCCTTCTTTCTGCTGCAGGTATCTTTCTTCCAGGTTCTCCTTGAGTCTAGTCATTGGGTGCTGGTTTACTGCACAACACTTCCCATCTAGGAGACCTTGACAATGGCCTTGCATCAAAACCTCTTTACACTTTGGCTCCTCAACCCTTCTTTGACATGCCCTTCCTTGCCCCCACACCCACATCTCAGCTGCCCTCTTGATCCCTTTCTCCCACAGGTACCTTCCTGCCTTCTTAGCCTTGTCCATCAGGTATAAGGACACCTCTTTGTCCAACTCAAATTTCCTATGCTCAGCCTCTCTCTTAGCATCACCTCAGTGCACCAAGAATAGTGAGAGCTGAAAATAGGTTAGGATGGCAGAAAGTAAAGGTGATGATCCTGCTGGCAGGTGCAAACACACTGTTAGGCATCCTCATCTTTATTATCAGATTCACTTTCCTCTCCAAGTCTTTATTCTTGCCTTTCCTTCCACTTGTTCAGCCTTTTCTTTTAAGCTGCAATTGCTGAGCAGGTATTCCTCATGTATCTGTTTATATGCATCCAGGTCTCCTTGTTGCTTCTCAAGAAAGGGCATTTAGCTCCTGAGCAAGACACTTCTTACTGCCCAGAAACTCCCCACATCACAGTAAAATCCAGTGAGACCTTGATCTCCTGGCAGTTCAAGACCAGGTTATGCTCTGGGAGACCCCCAACAGTTTCCATCTCTCAGCTTTTCTACAGCAGTCTTTAATCATCTCACAGGGAGTTCCTCTGAACTTCTGATCCCTTGGGTTTGTGCCCAGAATAGGATCTGAGCTCATGAAAACATGGAAATTGCAGCTCTTGCACACCACCTTGTAAAGCACAGGAAACAATGTGGTCTCCAAGGGAGCACTTAAAATGAGAGGGGTCCCTGCCCATGGCAGGGGGTTTGGAGTAGATGATCTCTAAGGTCTTCCCAAGCTAAGCCATTCTGTGATTGTGATTGTCTGATGACTTGTCTAGGACAGGTGATTCTTAGCATCCAGGTAGGAAAGCTTCTGTGAAGTGTTGCATCCCAAGTCTAGTTGAGAGATGTCCCTGCCCGTGGCAGAGCGGTTGGAGTAGATGACCTCAGAGATCCCTTCCAACCTAAGCCATTCTATGATTAACTCAGTTCATGCTTGGAGAAAATGGGAGTGCAAATTCTGAGGCAGCCTCAGGAATGCAGAAAGCTCCTTCTTTCTGCAAAGGAGGTGATGGAGCATCCAGAACACAACCCAGACAGGCTCCTAGAGCAGATCTCCATAAGAACTCTCTCTAAAGTCATCACCACTCAGCGCCTGCTGTGCCGAGGGCTGGTCAGCCTGAGGGGCTGGGTGTGCTGAACCCAACAACACAGCCTTCTGTGGGATACCTGCACATATCTGCATGGCCACATGGACCCGTGTGTATTCCACATGACTTCTGGGAAGCTTCTGAGCCTCTGCTAGCACAAAGCACATCTCTGCTGTCCGCTACGCTACCAAACTCCACAAGCAAACTCTCTTGCCTGCTGCAGCTCCAGTACAGATGTGACTCTCTGAATACAGTAGCCACACTAAAAAAAAAAAACAAACATGTATTTATTTTAGCACAAATTATTTATTTTAGTCTATTTAGAGCAAGCTTTTGCACCTTGTTACACACCCAGGCTCTTAGCACATTTGGCATGATGCACAGTCATGTAGCTGCCGCTACTTGTTTTAAAGTGGTGCAGCCATATTAAGCCCCACACATTTACCCCATGGGAAATTCTTTTCCTCCCCACCTCAAAGCTAATAACAGTGATCAGAAAATATAGTCAGGGTACAGAGGTCAATGCTGACCCTGTTGTACATCAGCTATCCCTCCAGAAAAGGCAATAACATGAAGTCAGAGCAAAGCCACTTAAGTGAGACAGAGGTCAAGCTTAAAGGGAGCTCTATCAGAGAGGCTGAACCCGAGCTGTGGATTCTCACCCTTTTCCAAAGCTAAATGAGGACAAAAGTGCTCTCAGAAATCTCTGTTTATTGAGCTAGAAAATTGTCCTTAAGAGAAATCATTTCTGGGGATGGGAGAGCTCACAGGCCTCAGCTTTTTTGATTGCAGGGGATGATGATGAAATGTGGTCATGTGAACCAGTGACCTTTCAGTCTGTGGTCAGACTGAAACTAAGCTTTGTTTTGGGTGGATGTGAAACTAAAAAAACCAGCTAGGAGAGAAGAAAAAGAAAACAAGAAAATCCAAGCTGATGACAACAAAATAAAAGGATTAAATAGGCAGCTCATGGTAAATGAGTGCAGAAGATGTGAGTTCAGCTTTTGGTCTTCGTGTTCCCTAGGCAAAAAAAGATAAGCACTTTTCAGAACAAAACATTGGGGGGGGGAAGAAAGCAACAGATTGATTTGATTTTTAGTATGCAGTCTGAACAAAGTGTTTTAGTTCTTCTAAATTCTCTTCTTCCCTGAGCTCTTTAAGCCCCAGCAAACCTAACACTAAGCATAACCCAAATTCATAAGAAGGTTCCCTTATTTTCTGCTATCTTTCCCCTTAAAAACTGTAGATTGCTAACTAAGCATTAACTTTCTCTTCAGATATATATAGAGGTAAATTCAATTCCAGCTCTAAGGATCACAGCTCCTCTGGCCAACACTTGTGCTGTGCTTAGCCCTGAGCATGGGCCTTAAGGGGTTAGGATGTCATAGAATCAAACAGGTTGGAAGAGACCTCTAAGATCCAAGTTGTCAGCTGTTATTAGTCATAGAATGAACCAGGTTGGAAGAGACCTCCAAGATCATTCAGTCCAACCTATCACCCAGACCTATCCAGTCAACTAGACCATGGCACTAAGTGCCTTATCCAGTCTTTAATCATAGAATCAAGCAGGTTGGAAGAGACCTCTAAGATCCAAGTTGTCAGCTGTTACTAGTCATAGAATCAAGCAGGTTGGAAGAGACCTCTAAGATCCAAGTTGTCAGCTGTTATTAGTCATAGAATCAACCAGGTTGGAAGAGATCTCTAAGATCCAACCTATCACTAATGCTTAACACCAACTAAGGAACCCCACTGTTTTAGGAGGGGGAAGGACTCTTGTAATGGCAGCTTTGGCAGTGGGGAAAAGCCACCTCACTTTCCCCTATTTAGTGTAAATGAGGAGTAAAGTCCCTATGGCTTAAATTAAAAGCAGATTAAGTGGTTTGCTGGTGTTTACCCTCAATTGCATCATTACAGGCAACCCTCCAAATCAAGGGCACCTTAGATGGTCCTTCTCCAGCACATGTATAGGGTCTAGAGGTGTAAAGCTGAAGGTCAGGTGCCTCAGTAAAGGGGAACCCAATGATAAAAAGAATGCTGCTGAGAGGGACTCGCACAGGATAGTTGAGTAGATGTTAGGATAAGCAGAGCTCTGGATCAAAGACATGTAGCACAGACCAAGTGGAACAGGTTGAGGTGTTCACTTGTGATTTTCAGCCCAGGTAGTTCAGAATTTAGAAGGAATCTCTTTTCTTCCCTCCCCCCATCTCTGTGTATTATGACTGACTGCGCTGCATTTGGGTTTGTTACTCTCCTGAGTGGGCCATCATTTCTGATGAGAAAGGAGAAAATTCATTCTTTAGAAGAATTGGAAAGTGTCCAGAATGTGGTTTGGTTTTTTTTTTTGCCCAGATCTGGGTGTAAACCACCAGTATAGCATTTTGCTACTGTAAAGGATTTTAGAGAAGTGACTGTATATTGTCTCGTGCTTCGGCACCAAAGTGTGTCCTTACCACTAGAACTGACTGAGCTTCTTGTTGCCAACTTTTGTGATAATAAAGATTTAAGTTAACTAACCATGGCCACTTGTGATCCTGGTCCCCTTCCAACACACACTAACCAAAGAGCACAAGGAAGAGCCATCAGCTGATAGCACTAGATAATGCTGATGCCTAAGAAGCCTGCTCTGTTGTGTGCTAACATGTGAATCATCATGGCTTAGGAATGGTTGCACATCCCTCACCAGACTGAACTCAGATTCAGACATTCCCCCAGGGATTCTAGAAACTTGCATTTCAAAAGGCAAAGCCTGAGTAGATTTTATTTTCCAGCCCCTTTTCTGTTTGCAGCTGGTTCCCTCTTTTGCTTTCTTAGTCTGCTTGGAAAGCAAAGTTCATCAGAACCTGCACGGTAGCTGAGTCAGGGACTGCTGCTCCTCACTGAGCACTCGAGGGATTCAGGCACCTCAGCATCACCAAAAGCCAGGTTTGCCCTTTCTACCACCATGAAGAAGAGCATCTTAGAGATTCAGGCACCTCAGCATCACCAAAAAGCCAGGTTTGCCCTTTCTACCACCATGCAGAAGAGCAGCTTGGGCATTCAGGCACCTCAGCATCACCAAAAAGCCAGGTTTGTCCTTTCTACCACCATGCAGAAGAGCAGCTTGGGCATTCAGGCACCTCAGCATCACCAAAAAGCCAGGTTTGCCCTGTCTACCACCATGAAGAAGAGCAGCTTGGGCATTCAGGCACCTCAGCATCACCAAAAAGCCAGGTTTGCCCTTTCTACCCCCATACAGAAGAGCATCTTAGAGATTCAGGCACCTCAGCATCACCAAAAAGCCAGGTTTGCCCTTTCTACCCCCATACAGAAGAGCACCTTGGGGATGGAAAGCTTCCCATGGCTCAGCTCCTGGCTGCCAGGCACAACCCATCTAGGAAATTTTGGCCAGTGGAGGGAGTCGGGGGGGTGGTGTCAAAGTCTTGTTTAAAGGCAGATCTGCAGGCACCTCTACTAGCTTGAGTTTTGCTGCCCTTACCCTTTCAGCTCAATAGCAGCACCCACTGGATTTGCATTTCTTATCCCGGGTGGTGTTATCTGCAATTCCACTGCTGCCAAGAACACCAATTCAGTTTTCCCCACTAGCAGAACTGAGAAACATTCTCCCCTTGGGCATATCATTCTGTGCTTCCAATGTTTCTTTGGTTTTCCAAAAGTCACCAAACCAGATCTAAATTGGTCCATAAAAGGTTTCTGGCTCAAGGGCTCTCCTGACTCAAGGTTTCTCTGATGGAGCACATATGCTTCTCTAGTTTCCATCCACTTACAAAGACCTGAGATGCTTTGATAGCAGTCTCTGCAGGTCACCCAGGAGTTAATTAGACAGAAGGAAGCAGATTGTTCCCTCTTGCAGCACCAAAAAGATGTGGGCTTTTTTTCCCCCTTTAATCCAACAGCTACCTCACCTTTAAAAATAGCACAAGCAAGTTACAACTTCAGTATTTCCTGTTGACTTGAGCTTAGAATCCATTTGTTCCCTTGCCATTTCACTCTGTGCTTTGCACAGACAGTTTAATGGCTTCAGTTAACACCTTGGTGATTAAATACCCTGGTACACAAAGCCCCTGCTTGCAAGCACTGTGCTTCGTTTCACCTACCTTTCAGCAGACACAAGCTCTCCATGCCACTCCATCTCCAGGTTCCTTCTGCAGCAAGGTGAGGGGAGAGATGGCAAGTTCAGAAGGGCTGCACAAGCCAGGGAAGGTGAGGATAATGGAGCTGCTTCCCTCCCAGCAGTGTATATGTAGTATTTTTGTAGCTAAATGCAAGTGAGATAATAGCAGCAGTCAGTGAAAGCAATCCCTGCACTGCACTCACTTCCTCAGACAGCTGCCTAAGGCTGCCCAGCTACTGCCTGAGCAGAACCCCTGGAGGGTTTAGTATTAACAAATACATGCAGGGGAATGAATCTTGAGGGAAGGGAGAACCTCACTTTCACACAGTGAAGTTGTTACACATCTGAATGGGCTGCCCAGGGAGGTGGTGGAGTTGCCGTCCCTGGAGGTGTTCAAGCAAAGTCTGGATGGGGCACTTAGTGCCATGGTCTGGTTGATTGGCAGGGCTGGGTGCTAGGTTGGACTGGCTGAGCTTGGAGCTCTCTTCCAACCTGCCTGATTCTATGATTCCATGAAACTCATCCTGCAGAGCAGGACACCACCCCTGAGTTCTCAGTTTAGCACTCCCACGATGTCCAAGCAGAGCTGGATCTGCTGCACATCAGCTTTGTTCTCACATGAAAATCCCTGCTGCAAGGTTGGCACAAGTTCTATGTCACAGTTAACACATCCAGCTTTTAGGAAGAGCTTTGAGTTCACTCTGGCAGGGTGTGGAGTCACAGTATCACATCACAGTATCATCAGGGTTGGAAGAGACCTCACAGATCATCAAGTCCAACCCTTTAGCACAGAGCTCAAGGCCAGACCATGGCACCAAGTGCCACGTCCAGTCCTGCCTTGAACAGCTCCAGGGACAGCGACTCCACCACCTCCCCAGGCAGCCCATTCCAGTGTCCAATGACTCTCTCAGTGAAGAACTTTCTCCTCACCTCCAGCCTAAATCTCCCCTGGCACAGCCTGAGGCTGTGTCCTCTTGTTCTGGTGCTGGCCACCTGAGAGAAGAGAGCAACCTCCTCCTGGCCACAACCTCCCCTCAGGTAGTTGTAGACAGCAATAAGGTCACCCCTGAGCCTCCTCTTCTCCAGGCTAACCAATCCCAGCTCCCTCAGCCTCTCCTCGTAGGGCTGTGCTCAAGGCCTCTCCCCAGCCTCGTTGCCCTTCTCTGGACACGCTCAAGCATCTCAATGTCCCTCCTAAACTGGGGGGCCCAGAACTGAACACAGCACTCAAGGTGTGGTCTAACCAGTGCAGAGTACAGGGGCAGAATGACCTCCCTGCTCCTGCTGGCCACACCATTCCTGATGCAGGCCAGGATGCCACTGGCTCTCTTGGCCACCTGGGCACACTGCTGGCTCATGTTCAGGTGGGTATCAATCAGCACCCCCAGATCCCTCTCTGTCTGGCTGCTCTCAGCCACTCCGACCCCAGCCTGTATCTCTCCATGGGGTTGTTGTGGCCAAAGTGCAGCACCCTGCACTTGGAGCTATTGAACACCATCCCCTTGGACTCTGCTCATCTGTCCAGGCAGTCAAGGTCCTGCTGCAGAGCCCTTCTGCCCTCCAACCCAGCCACATCTGCCCCCAGCTTAGTGTCATCTGCAAACTTGCTGATGACTGACTCTATGCCCTCATCCAGATCATCTATGAGTCTTTGTCCCTTAAGCATCCTGTAGGATGCAGCATAAGCTGAGATGAAGTGGAAGAGATCTGCACTCACAGGAAGGTCCTCTGCTATGAACATTTCAGCTCACAGGCAGGCAGCTGAACAAGGGCCACGTTTTTTAACACACTCAGCAACTGTCAGAGAGGTTCTCAGAGGAAATGAGGACTCCACTGCTCAATCCTTTGAGATCTGGTGCCAAAGCTAGGTATGATTCTCCTCAGAAGTGCAAAAAGAAGAGCCAAGTTCGACAACAGTGACAGTTCCAAACTCATTTGGACTCCCAAATGTTACTGCTGAACCCTTGGGAACAGCATGAAAGACATGGCCTGAGAACCTGAGATGCTAGAACCAGGTTTAAGAAGCACAAGTCAGGGGTGCTTGGGGTTTGTTTCCTTCTGAATGACAAACTAAAGTAGCTCTCCACATGCTCTTTTTCTTGCACAAATCAGAGATTCTCTCACTGATTGTAGAGTTTTATATTAACACATCCACAAAAGGCACTGAAAATGTTTGCTGCATATTTATTGGTACTGGACCTAGAGAGGTCTTAGTTTTATGTAAGAGAAACTAAGAACCATGGCATAAAGTTTGCATCTCTTACACTTCACAGCTAATTCTTGCAGGAAATAGATTTGCTGCTGTCTCTTGATGAAGTGTACAGAGAGCTCTTTCAAATGGGCTGTGCATCTTAAAGCCCAGAATAAAACTGATTCATCTGATTGCAGTTTGCTTCTGACTCTTTCTTTATCCTAATAAGCACCCACCAAGGGCAGACACTTACAGATGGGCAGACACTGACCCCTGTCAAAGTGGTTGGAGTCTGCTGTGTGCTGCATGTTCCCCTGTGAGGACAGGTTGGGAGAACTGGAGCTGTTCAGCTTGGAGAAGAGAAGGCTCCAGGGAGACGTCAGATATCAGAGTACCTGATGAGGGCTACCGGAGAGCTGGGCAGGGACTTCTGACATGGGCTTGTAGTGGTAGGATGAAAGGGAATGGATTGAAGCTGAAGAGGGGGGATGCATAGAATCAACCAGGTTGGAAGAGAGCTCCAAGCTCAGCCAGCCCAACCTAGCACCCAGCCCTAGACAATCAACCAGACCATGGCACTAAGTGCCTCATCCAGGATTGGCTTCAACACCTCCAGCCACAGAGACTCCACCACCTCCCTGGGCAGCCCATTCCAATGCCAATCACTCTCTCTGACAACAACTTCCTCCTAACAGCCAGCCTAGACCTCCCCTGGCACAGCTTGGGACTGTGTCTCCTTCTTCTGTCCCTGGGTGCCTGGCAGCAGAGCCCAACCCCACCTGGCTACAGCCTCCCTGCAGGCAGCTGCAGGCAGCAATGAGCTCTGCCCTGAGCCTCCTCTGCTGCAGGCTGCACACCCCCAGCTCCCTCAGCCTCTCCTCACAGGGCTCTGCTCCAGGCCCCTCCCCAGTCTTGCTGCCCTTCTCTCAACACCTTCCAGCACCTCAACAGCTCTCTGCAATTCAGGAGCCCAGAACTGGACACAGCACTCAAGGGGTGGCCTGAGCAGTGCTGAGCACAGGGGCACAAGAACCTCCCTTGTCCTGCTGCCCACACTGCTCCTGAGCCAGCCCAGGATGCCATTGCCTCTCCTGCCCACCTGGGCACTGCTGCCTCCTCTTCAGCTCCTCTCTCCCAGCACCCCCAGCTCCCTCTCTGCCTGGCTGCTCTCAGCCACTCAGTCCCCAGCCTGTAGTTCTGCTTGGGGTTATTGTGGCCAAAGTGCAGAACCCTGCCCTTGGCCTTGTTCAATCTCATCCCATTGGCCTCTGCCCACCCCTGCAGCCTGGCAAGGTCTGTCAATGCAGACTGGAGATTAGGAAGAAATGCTTTAGAGTGAAGGTGGTGAGACACTAGAACAGATTGTCCAGAGTGATTGTGGATGTTCCCTCCCTGGAGGTTGGATTGTGGAAGGTTTCCTCTCTTCCCAGTCAGGCTGGATGAGACCTTAAGGAGCTGATCTAGTGGAATGTGTCCCTGCCTATGGCTGGCATCCCAAACCACACACCCCAGAGATGCTTGCACCCCAAAGATGCTGTACCTTGACTTAGAATGGGGGAAAAAAAACATCCAATTTAGCAGCTTTCTGCTGAACAATAATAAGATTAGGTAGTAAAACCTCACAGTGCTTTGAGATTCCTCTGGAAGCTGAGAAGAGTTGGAGCAGAACTGCACCTTTATGGTGCAGAAAATAAGACTTTGTGTGGATTAACTAAATTCTGCATTCTTGCAATAGGATCCACCTGACCAACCCCAGAAATTGCTATTTCTGTAAGAACTCTGAAGGGAAAAAGCAATTCTGTTTTCTGCAGTAATGAATCTTGTTCTTGGGTGTCAGATAAAAATGACAGAGGCAGCTCTGACCTGCAATCTGCAAGCTGGAGGTGGATTTGGCCTCTTCTAAAGACTAACAGTGATGGGTCAGCTCTCTCTCAGGGGCCACCTCCCTTTCTCTGTTAATTGCTGAGAGGTTAGAAACATTCCAGTGCAGCTCAAGCTGAGAAGCAGGAATCACAGCCTGCACTTCATCTCTGAGCTGAAGGAGTGCCTGCTGGGGTGGGCAGCTCTGTCTGTGCTCTCCAGAAACAGCAGTTCAGTGTTCCTGAGAATCAGAACTACTGCACCAGCTGATGTGGCTCTTCTCCCTCATAACCTGCATGACAACAAAGCATCCAGTTTTCATCCTCCTCTCCCTCTCTTATTTGAGGAGGATGAGCTGTTTGAATAACAGCACTGTCCGATGTGCCAGGAGGAGAACGGGTTCAGGGGGTCCAGCTAGGTGGTGACTCTAAAGGCACAACAATATAGAGTGGCAGAGTCATAGAATGGTTTTGCTTGGAAGAGACCTTCAGCATCATCAAGTCCAAGTGTTAACTCAGCACTGCCTGGGTGATCTACACAGCTTTTTAATCCTTCCAGGGATGTGGAATCCACCACTGCCCTGGGCAGTCTGGGCTGGGTCTTGACAACCCTTTCAGGGAATAAATTGTTCATCATGTCCAGCCTAAACCTTCCCTGGCACAACTTGAGGCCATTTCCTTTTGTCTAATGGCTTTGGCCTTGGGTGAAAAGATCCAACCCCTACCTGGCTTCATCCTCCTTTCAGGGGGTTGTAGAAAGCCAGGAGGTCTCCCCTCAGCCTCATTGGCTCCAGATGGAACAATCCCAGTTCCCTCAGATGCTCCTTACAAGACTTGTGCCCTTCACCAGCTCCATTGCCCCTTACTGGAAACATTCCAGCACCTCAGTATGGAAGCTGCAAACTCACCAGTGCTGAGTGCATCTCCCTCAGCTTTGAGTTCATCTTTGCAGACAGGGCAGAGAAGCACATTTCTGCGTGCAGAGATCAAAGTGGGAGAGATCCATCAAGACATGATCAAGCAAGCAGCTGCCAGGACACAGCTCTCTGGGAAATCACACCAAATATGTGCTTGCTCTCCACTCCTCTTCTCTCCTCAGTGCCTGAAAGCAAAGGGTGAGAAACGCCATCCTTTCAAAGAGAGGGTTAGCAGCAAGCACTGCCCATGCCCCAGCCCTTTAGCGAGATGACTTCACCCCTGGAAGAAAAGGAAGTAGGACATCTGTATGTAAATCAGGGGAGTCTCTGGAACAACCCCAAGGAGATATGAAAGAGCTTTTTGCTCCAGCAGTGAGGCTGTTCCTCCTCCTACTGAGCTAGCTGGTGAAAAAATGGGAAAGACATTACAACATATGGAAAAGTCCAACATCTGCACCCAAGTCTCTAGGTGCACTGAAACGAGACAGTTCCTAGGGCTCTGGTGCCAACAGCCTTGTGGATGTATCCCAGTATCACCAAGGTTGGAAGAGACCTCACAGATCATCAAGTCCAACCCTTTACCACAGAGCTCAAGGCCAGACCATGGCACCAAGTGCCACGTCCAGTCCTGCCTTGAACAGCTCCAGGGACGGCGACTCCACCACCTCCCCGGGCAGCCCATTCCAGTGTCCAATGACTCTCTCAGGGAAGAACTTTCTCCTCACCTCCAGCCTAAATTTCCCCTGGCACAGCCTGAGGCTGTGTCCTCTTGTTCTGGTGCTGGCCACCTGAGAGAAGAGAGCAACCTCCTCCTGGCCACAACCACCCCTCAGGTAGTTGTAGACAGCAATAAGGTCTCCCCTGAGCCTCCTCTTCTCCAGGCTAACCAATCCCAATCTCACTCATTTACCTTCAGAGGTCACTCCTTTCTAGTACTTTAATCAAGAGGTGAGGTAGAGAGGGCTGCAAAGGACCTTTACTTCACCCCATCCTCCTGACACCCACCCTTTAGGTGTTGATTAGTAACATTAGGAAGAAGCTTTTCATGGAGAGAGTGGTCAGGGACTGGAATGAGCTACTGTGATGTGTTGGGTGTTACCTACCCCCACACACACTTAAGAAAATCACTCAGACTAGACTCAGCAGCTGGAAATTAAAGAACAAAGCTCTACATTTACAGCTTAGCACAACATCCAAGCAGAGATTTGCAATATCTGCAGTTACAGACAGACATACACAAGGTAAAGGTAATGCAGAAACACAACAGCCCTCCCAGAAACCAGAGTGCCAGGAGGGGCTCCCAACCACCCTTCCACCTCCTTCCCACCCCTCTGCCTTATCCCAGACTTTGCCTTATGTTCAAGGTGAGTTTGGAGGGTTGGTCAGGGGGGTTAGGAAGCAGAGGGATTAGTTAGCAAGTTAGGGAGAGAAGGAAGGCAGCTAGAAGTCAGAGAGCAACTCTGTTATCTATGGTTATGTTCTCGTTTTAATCCATCTCAGCAAGCCTATGAGTGAAGCAGACATCATCTTTGTTTCCTTTTCACAGCCTATAGTCTAATTCTTCTCACCAGAATGTCCCAGCTAGGTTCAAGCCAGCACAGCTGCCCAGGGAGGTGGTGGAGTCACCCACCCTGGATGTGTTTAAGGGTGGTTTGGATGTGGTGCTAAGGGATATGATTTCAGGTGAGTCTTGTAGAGTAGGGTTCTAGGTTGGACTTGGTGACCCTGAAGGTCTTCTCTAACCTGCATGTTTCTGTGATTCTGAGGGGCTCTGATAGCCTTTGCTGGCCTCTGGAATCCCTGTCCCAGCACCTGGGAACATCCCATCTTCAGTGGCTTTCCCCATGTGGTGGCTAAGGTACCCTCTGCCACTCAGAGCCAAAAAAAACCCAAACCCAAGAAGATTTAAATCTTAATCAGAACTACAGTGGTGGCAAGGTGCAGTGCACTGCCCTCAGCTCAGGGCTCATCTCCAAAACCAGGGAGTTTGTGTGAAGAGAGAGAAGCTTCAATGGAAGTTCTTGGGAAAGGTTTCTGCACTCAGAAGGGATTTGCCTCTGAGATGCCTGGGGACAGAGTCCTTACCCTGCTGGTTCTTCTGGCACAAAGATGCCCTCCCAAAAGGCCTAACCACATTCCAGAGAGACTCTATGAGGCCTTGACCCTTTCTCCAAAGGTCATGCCACTAGAAAGTGATTCTTCTGCAGAGCAGAAACTGCAGCAGCCAGGAGCACTGCTAAGCCTGCAGACAGCTGTGGAGCCCCAGAAAGCACAGCTCAAAGACAGACCTGAAGAAGAACCATGTCACAGAGCCATCTCCCCTCTCCCTAGGCTCCAGGGGAATAGACTACATGCCAAGGGAGCAGGCAGGACCCACAGAGTGCTCTGCTAGGCAGGCAGAGCCCATGCCTTGGACACAAGTCTTGCTGCCAGGCAGTGAGCCAGGCAGAGCATTCCCCCAGTAAATCATGGACTGCAGACCTTTAAAAGTACAAGTGACACTCTAGAAAATCAGCTTAGCTGTCCCTGGAGGACAGCTCTCAAACACCAGTGGCAGAAGATGGTGTTAAGAGAGAGCATGGAGGTGCCTCATGTCCCTTCCACCCCATTGCATCCACACTCACACCTGCCACAGCTGTGGCTTCAGAGGTACATCCACATCTGCTCCCTTTAGCAGTAAGCTCCTGAGTAACAGCTCCATCAATGCACTAATCACACCCCCAGCTGGTGGATAGTCGCTGAAGATGAGCCAGCAGTGTGCCCAGGTGGCCAAGAGAGCAAATGGCATCCTGGCCTGCATCAGGAACAGTGTGGCCAGCAGGACTAGGGAGGTTATTCTGCCCCTGTACTCAGCACTGCTCAGGCCACAGCTTGAGTGCTGTGTCCAGTTCGGGGCCCCTCAATTCAAGAGAGATGTTGAGGTGCTGGAAGGTGCCCAGAGAAGAAGAACAAGACTGGGAGGGGCCTGGAGCACAGCCCTGTGAGGAGAGGCTGAGGGAGCTGGGGGTGTGCAGTCTGGAGAAGAGGAGGCTCAGGGCAGAGCTCATTGCTGTCTACAACTACCTGAAGGGAGGCTGTAGCCAGGTGGGGGTTGGTCTCTTCTCCCAGGCAACCAGCAACAGAAGAAGGGCACACAGTCTCAAGTTGTGGCAGGGGAGGTCTAGGCTGGATGTTAGGAGGAAGTTGTTGTCAGAGAGAGTGATTTGCATTGGAATGGGCTGCCCAGGGAGGTGGTGGAGTTGCCATCCCTGGAGGTGTTGAAGCAAAGCCTGGATGAGGCACTTAGTGCCATGGTCTGGTTGACTGGCTAGGGCTGGGTGCTAGGTTGGACTGGATGATCTTGGAGGTCTCTTCCAACCTGTTTGATTCTCTGATTCTGTGATGTTATTTGTTCCTTCAGTCTCCTGTGGCAGATTCCTTAAATTCCTTGTCCCTGCCTAAGAACAACCTGCAGATGCACACAGCCCTTGAGGCTGGGGCTGAGCACTCACCTGGAGCACAGGAGATGTGAGATCAAGCCTTGTCTGAGTCAGGTTCTCCTTTTTGGCTGAAGTTTTGGACCATGACAGTTGTGTGCCAGCATTCATGGTTCCATTTGTTCATCATTCAGCAGCCTGCACCACACGACAGAAACCTCAGCAGCAGCCACAGGCACACCCACTCTCACAGGGATCCACTGCCCAACCTGTGCAGCTCCTTGGCTACCAAACTTGTTCTGGAGCCACAGGCATTAATAACTGACAACCACAGCAGCTAACAACCCATAGACTGCTTGTCTTGCTGCACTGTGCCAGGCCATGCTCCAGAGAGCTCCCTACAAGGGCCCTGTGGCAGAGGGGCTGCTAAGACATCTCTTATCCATGAGGGAGTGAGGGCATCAGTTAGCATCCAGACTCCAACACGAGGGGAGCAGGTGGCATTTCTTTCTAGCCTGCCATTCTTGTATGCCATGGAATCATAGAATGGTTTAGCTTGGAAAGGACCTCAAAGATTATCCAGTCCCAACCACCCTGCCATAGGCAGGGACACCTCAGGGACACCACAGGACACTTAAGGCCTCATTCAACCTGGCCTTGAACACCTCCAGGGAGGGAGCATCCACTACCTCCCTGGGCAACCTGTGCCAGTGTCTCTGCACTGATCAGCCAGGACACAGAGTCACAGAACTTTAGAGGTGGGGAGAGATCATCTCCAGAGATCATCCAGTCCAAACCTCACTGTCAAGCAGGGTCTCCATAGGGTAGTTAGCACAGGAATGCATCCAGGCAGGGTTTGAAAGTCTCCAGGGGAGGAGACTCCACAGCCCCTCTGGGCAGCCTGCTTCAGGGCTTTGTTACCCTCACACCAGAGAAGTTCCTCCTCACGTTGAGGCAAAACCTTCTCTGTTTCAGTTTGTAGCTGTTGCTCCTTGGCTTATTGCTGCTGACCAGCAAAAAGAGCTTGGCCTCAGCCACTGACCCCCACCCCTCAGATATTTACATCCATTGCTCAGCTCTCCTCTCAGCCTTCTCCTCTCCAGACTAACCAGCCCCAGGGCTTTCAGTCTCTCTTCACAGGGGAGATGCTCAAGTCCCCCACTCATCCTCATGGTTCTCTGCTGGACTCTTTCCAGGAGGTCCCTGTCTCTCCTGAAGTGGGGAGCCCAAAACTGGACACACCAGCTTGTCACCATTCTCCCCTTCCTGGGCCTTCCCACCTGGCTCTTCACCAAACCCAGATTTATTTTCCTTCCCTCTCTCCCACATTTACTCTGGGCCAGGCAGTCAGCTGGGAGCTTACTCCCCCAGTTCTTAGAGAGCTGTGCTCTGGGCAATCAAGCAGAGAGTGGCTGAGGGCTGCTCTCTGCCACCTCACAGCCTTCCCACACAGCAGGATATAGAGGGAATGCCAGAAGTCATGCCAGCAGGCTCAGACAGCAGGATGACACCTGCCCATTTCTCCTGCAGCCACCACTATCAATTACTTCTGTGGGCCAGAGAAAGTGTTTGGCTGAAGAAGCATAACTCAACAGGAAACCTCAGATACACACAAGCTGGAAAATTATGTCCCT
The DNA here is from genome assembly GCF_015220805.1 of Pogoniulus pusillus. Lineage (NCBI taxonomy): Eukaryota > Metazoa > Chordata > Aves > Piciformes > Lybiidae > Pogoniulus > Pogoniulus pusillus. The sequence continues at coordinate 3,623,348 of NC_087298.1, read as the reverse complement.
GGAATGTTTTCCACATGGGTACTAAGAGGAATCAGAATTAAGTAGCTAAAAGAAAATAGAAAGACCAATAAGCAATCAGGTTCCCTTAGCTTCATGGAATAGCAGCATGGAGGGGAGTTGCAATGGACCTCCAGAGGTCTTCTAGACCTCTAGAATCATAGAATCAACCAAGCTGGAAGAGAGCTCCAAGCTCAGCCAGTCCAACCTAGCACCCAGCCCTGGCCAGTCAACCAGACCATGGCACTAAGTGCCTCATGCAGGCTTTGCTTCAGCACCTCCAGGCAGGGTGACTCCACCACCTCCCTGGGCAGCCCATTCCAATGCCAATCACTCTCTCTGCCAACAGCTTCCTCCTAACATCCAGCCAAGACCTCCCCTGGCACAACTTGAGACTGTGTCCCCTTCTTCTGGTGCTGTGTGCCTGGCAGCAGAGCCCAACCCCAGCTGGCTACAGCTTCCCTGAGCAGATCACACAGGATGGCATCCTAGCAGGTTTGGAATGGCTCCAGAGATGGAGACTCCATCACCTCTCTGAGCAGCACATTCCACTGCTCTACCACCACGAAGTAAAGAAGCTCCTCCTCATGTTTGGATAGAGCTTTGTATGTTCACATCTGTGACCATTACCTCTTGTTCTGTGACTGGGCACCATTTCACAAAAGCCTGTCCCCATCCTCCTGGCACCCACCCATTAGGTGTGGATAAACACTGATAAAATCCCATTCAGTCTACTCTTCTCCAGGCTAAAAAGCCCCAAGGTCCTCAGCCTTTCTAGTCCCCTCATTATCCTTACAGCCACCCTATATGTACATTACACCTCAGCATCCCTCCATACCTCGAGGCATCAGCATGCTCACACATCCAAGCCTCACTCCACACCACCTACTGCAGATCTCCTTCCTAACCTGCAATGATCCCCCCACGACAGAGCCACCTTCCTCTCCCACTCCCCCTTTTATCTGCCACTCCAATACACACACCTGCAGGAGCAGGGCAAGGCAGAGCCAATTAGGTCTCATTAACACTTTCTTGAGCAAAGCAGGCCTCAGCCACCCTGGCAGCCCACCTGCATGTGTCACTGCCCTGGGAGGAATTCCCCAGCCCAACACTGTCTGGGTCCCTCTGCACCTTCCTCTTCAGGAAAATACAGCAGTTGACAAAACCACACCAAAATGCTTCAGCTCTGCTTTGGTGCTTTCCATAGTCTTCAGAGATGTTTAGAATCACAGAATCACAGAATCAAGCAGGTTGGAAGAGAGCTCCAAGCTCAGCCAGCACAACCTAGCACCCAGCCCTGCCCAACCAACCAGACCATGGCACTAAGTGCCTCAGCCAGGCTTGGCTTCAACACCTCCAGGCAACTCCACCACCTCCCTGGGCAGCCCATTCCAATGCCAATCACTCTCTCTGGCAGGAACTTCCTCCTAACATCCAGCCTAGACCTCTCCTGGCACAACTTGAGACTCTGTCCCCTTCTTCTGTTGCTGGTTGCCTGGCAGAAGAGCCCAACCCCACCTGGCTACAGCCTCCTTTCAGGGAGCTGTAGACAGCAACAGGCCTGCTCTGAGCCTCCTCTTCTGCAGGCTGCACACTCCCAGCTCCCTCAGCCTCTCCTCATAGGGTTTGTGTTCCAGTACCCTCCCAGCTTTGGTGCCCTTCTCTGGACACATTCCAGTATCTCAACATTTACTATCCCTGTCCCTCAACACAGGAGCTCAGCTTGCAAGCAGGGGGCAGGTTCTTACTCCTCTAAATACTTTTCTGCCTGAGCATTTGCTCTGGTTTGGATGCAGTGAAGAGGAACCAACCATTAGACTTCTGCCCCCTGCCTGCGAATGATGCCCTGAGCCCTGCTGTGATGGTTTGGGAGTTCCCCACCACCCCCCAATGAAATCACCCAGACTAGACTCAGCTGGCTGGAAGTTAAGGAATGAAGCTACATTTTACAGCTTAGCACAATTTACAAGCAGATGTTTACAGTTATAGACAAGTTAAAAGTAACACAGAAAACACAATGCCCCTCCCAGGGATCAGATTGCCAGGAGGGCTCCCAACCCAAACCCCCTCTGCCTCCACTCCTCTCTTTCCTTCCCTTTGGAAATAACCAGATCAAGACACATATATCTCACGGGATAAATCTGGAGAGATCTGAGGTGAGATGTCAAAAAGACAAGAAGGAGGTTAGAGGGAAAAGGGTTAGGTCAGATTAGAGTTAAGGCAGAGGCAACCCCAGAGACCAGACTGCCAGAAAGGAGGAGCAGAACTGTGAGCTGAGCAGTGAGTATCTTGTCTAGATTTTGCCTAGTTGCATTCCTCAGCAGAAGAATGAGGGATATAGGCCATTTTGGGTTTTCTTTCTTCTCACAGCTAAGGACTTCATTTCCCTCAGTAAAATACTCCATTTAGCCTCAAACCAGCACACCCATCCAGAGGTATCAAAGCCTCTCCCTTCCCAAGTGAGCTTAGAATCAACCAGGTTGGAAGAGACCTCCAAGATCATCCAGTCCAACCTAGCACCCAGTCCTATCCAGCCAACCAGACCATGGCACTAAGTGCCTCAGCCAGTCTTTGCTTGAACACCTCCAGGCAGGGTGACTCCACCACCTCCCTGGGCAGCCCATTCCAATGCCAATCACTCTCTCTGACAACAATTTTCTCCTAACATCCAGCCTGAACCTGCCCTGGCACAGCTTGAGATTGTGTCCCCTTGTTCTATTGCTGCTTGCCTGGCAGAAAAGCCCAACCCCACCTTGATCTCAGCAAGAATATTTACTGCTTCCATCAGAGAATATGTTACTTGTGATTTACTCTTTGCCCTCTCTGCCCTGACAGCCTTCCCTTTATGCACTGAAGGACTCCAAGCAGACACATTACAATGCCTCACAAATGACAAATGGAGTTAGTTATCAGGAATGAATTCCAAACAGCACCACGTGCTCTGATGAAGTCACTCCAAATATTACTTGTTTTCTTTGGAATAAAGCATTCCCAGAAAATGAGGACCTTTTCTGGCTGTTGGCACGAGGTACTGATTTAACTGGACTGGGTTACTCTGCAGCGAGAGAGCATCCGAGGCTCTTTGCTGTATTTATCCTCACATCATCCATGTGAGATATGGGAAGTCTGCTTTTGCAGATGGAAAACCATGGAGACACTGAGTGACTCATCTGGAGTCACACAGGAAATCTCTGGTGAGGATAGATAAGGGAATCAGATAGATCTGTCAAGGTCCCCCACTTGTCTGCTAATCTCTTCTCTGTCCCCTGGCACCCTGTGAGGGGTTGTTGGGCAGGGGATAATGAGAGCCCCTGCCTGGGGAGCTTCACACAATCAATCACAGCATGCCAGGGGCTGGAAGGGACCTGAAAAGCTCATCCAGTCCAATTCCCCTGCCAGAGCAGGAGCATCTGGACCAGATCACACAGGAACACATCCAGGCATGGTTTGGATATCTGCAGAGAGGGAGGCTCCACAACCCCCCTGAGCAGCCTGTGCCAGGGCTCTGTCACCCTCACAGGGAAAAATTTGCACCTCATGTTCCCATGGAAGTTCCTGTGCCTCAGCTTCCACCACTGCCCCTTGTGCTGGCAATGAGCATCCCCTAGCAGAGCCTGGCTGCAGCCTCCTGCACTCACCCTGCACGTGCTGATACCCATTGATGAGGTCACCTCTCAGTCTCCTCCAAGCTCCAAGCCTCAGCTCCCTCAGGCTCTCCTCGTAAGAGATGTTCCATCCTCTTAATCACCTCTGTGGCTCTGTGCTGGACTCTCTCAAGCAGTTCTATGTCCCTCTTGAACTAGGGTCTTGTAGAGTCTCTCTGTGGAGTTCTCTTATCCTACACAGGCTGAGTCAGGAGTGGACACTGCTGTCACCCTTCTTGGCATCACAGGTTGCACACCCTCCTCCTGTCACCCAAAACGAATCACAGAACCAAGCAGGTTGGAAGAGAGCTCCAAGCTCAGCCAGCCCAACCTAGCACCCAGCCCTGCCCAACCAACCAGACCATGGCACTAAGTGCCCCAGCCAGGCTTGGCTTCAACACCTCTAGCCACAGCCACTCCACCACCTCCCTGGGCAGCCCATTCCAATGCCAATCACTTTCTCTGACAACAACTTCCTCCTAACAGCCAGCCTAGACCTGCCCTGCCACAGCTTGAGGCTGTGTCCCCTTCTTCTGTTGCTGGCTGCCTGGGAGAAAAGATCAGATCCCACCTGGCTACAGCCTCCCTTCAGGGAGCTGCAGACAGCAATGAGCTCTGCCCTGAGCCTCCTCTGCTGCAGGCTGCACACCCCCAGCTCCCTCAGCCTCTCCTCACAGGGGTCTGCTCCCAGCCCCTCCCCAGCCTTGCTGCCCTTCTCTGGACACCTTCCAGTAGCTTAACATCTCTCTTGAATTGAGCAAGAAGCAGTTGGGGTAAAGGAGCCCAGCAAAAACAACCCAGCACTGAGGCCAGCACAGAGCCTGGACCTTCACTTGGATCTCTAGACACTTGGTCAGCAACAGTGGAAATCCATTGGGAAGTCTCCAGGCTGGCTTCTAGGCACCAAACCTGCTGCATGCATGGTCCTTGCAGCTTGGGTCTGCCTGCTGTCATGGGAACACTCTGCTGGGGGGAGTATGCTGCCCCCAGGAGAGCTGCCATGCATCTGCCCATGCTCCTGCCTGCTTTGGTGGCTGTATCCATAGGGAAGCTGGACATAGAACATGCTGCCTCCAGGAGAGCTGCCATGCATCTCCTCATGCTCCTGCCTGCTTTGGTGGCTGTATCCATAAGGAAGCTGTACACAGAACATGCTGCCTCCAGGAGAGCTGCCATGCATCTCCCCATGCTCCTGCCTGCTCTGGTGGCTGTATCCATGGGGAAGCTGGACATAGTGCTGGCAATATTCCTCTCTGGAGGGAGGAACCCATTCTCTGCCAGAAACGTTGCACTGGAGAAGAAAGCAACAAGGAAACAAAGGAGTTTTCAAAAGTAATTCTTCCCAGCCACTAAGTCCCTGCTTTGGAGAGGTTTACCTGGAATAAACACAGGCTGTCTTTGCCCTAGAATTAAAGTTATTGATCCATTCTTGGTTACTGCCATCCATCTTTGTTCCTGGACTTATTATCATCCAGAGAGGGCAAAAGTCTATAATTAGGGACTGCCATTTATGGTCTCACTGCAGAGAGTCACCAGCAAGGAAGCCACCAGCTTTGTTAGCTGCCTGCAGTGTCTTCAGGCCAGCTGGAGATGCTGGGGAGGAGGACCAGCTTGGAGCCTTCAGGTGGGAAGGATATGAAGCCAGGCAGGCAGCCAAGGCTTGAAGAGTGGGCGAGCCTTGCAGAGGTCAGGGCTTCCCTGATGATTCCCCTGGGATCCCACAAAGCCACTGGAGGCACTGGAGCAGAAATAAATCCCACTTGCAGTTTCTCTGAGCAGTAAATATTTGTCCCAGCTTCGAGCTATCTTGTGACGTGAGTGAACTTCTAAAGCAGCATTTCTCCTTTGGGAAAGTGCCTGAGATTTAGCCACCCACATTTCCTCCCAGGCAGCCATCAGAGGTCCCTGGGGCTGAGCTGGGAGTAGGGCAGAGCCAAGGAGACCTCAGATGATGATGTTGTGCCATAGCAGAGCCTCCAAGAAGCCTGCTGGCATGAATCACCTTCAGCAACTGCTGTAACAAGTAGCAGAGATATGTGCCAGTGAATAATTACCAGGGGCTGTTCAAGAATGCCCTGAGAAGTCCCCTAAATAACGTTTCTGTGAGTGTTATGGGTGCCTGCACATCACCCACCCTTACCCAGAGGGGACAGGATGCCAGAGCCTGCACGTACACATGGCCAGCCTGCAGAGAGGAGTCTTGGTCCTCTCCCAGACTTCAGGTCAACCTACTGGCATCAGAGGTGTTCACTCTGCTATAGGCATCTTCAGAGAATCAGAGAATCAGCCAGGTTGGAAGAGAGCTCCAAGCTCAGCCAGCCCAACCTAGCACCCAGCCCTGCCCAACCAACCAGACCATGGCACTAAGTGCCCCAGCCAGGCTTGGCTTCAACACCTCCAGCCACAGAGACTCCACCACCTTCCTGGGCAGCCCATTCCAATGCCAATCACTCTCTCTGCCAAAAACTTCCTCCTAACATCCAGCCTAGACCTGCCCTGGCACAACCTGGGACTCTGTCCCCCTGTTCTGTTGCTGCTTGCCTGGCAGCAGAGCCCAACCCCACCTGGCTACAGCCTCCCTGCAGGGAGCTGCAGACAGCAATGAGCCTGCTCTAAGCCTCCTCTTCTCCTGCACACCCCCAGCTCCCTCCAGCCTCTCCTCACAGAGCTTTTGCCCTCTTGGAGCACCATCAGAAAGAGGGAAAAACACTACAGAGTAGCCTAGCTTCAGGGCTGGGGCTTGTGGCAGGACAGGCTCACCTCTTGTCCCAGCAAATTTCATGCAGATTAGGCTCTGAATTTTCCAATATGTCATTTTAATTTTGTTTGTTTGTTTGTTTTTAATAGGAAGCTTCAGGATTAAGCATCAGAAGTGGTTTGGGGTTTTTTTCCCCTCCCCTTGATGATCTTCTTTTACTTGCCCAATCTCTCCTAAAATAGAAACCAGCTGAACAATGTCTGACAGAGCCATAAATCCTGCACCAATTTGGTGTGATGTTAAGAGAGTTATTCTTTGGGGAGTTTAGGATGCTGGAGTGAAGCTCTATTTTTAGCAAGATCTGCATCAGAACAGACTGTCTGATGCAGTGAGCAGAGCCTGGGTGACTGCAGGGGTGCTGGTGAGAAGCAGCAAGGCTGGTGGCTCTGGGCCACACAAAACCACACCTGGACTTCAGCATCTGCCCTCACCACTGGCAGCTGGGTTGGGGGGATGCAAAATGGATCAGCAGGGGAGATCTGTCCACTGAGTGTTGCCCTGAGAGTGTTCATAGAGTCACATCATAGAATCATTGAATGGTTTGGGTTGGAAGGGACCTTAAAGGTCATCCAGTTCCAGCTCCCCTGCCATAGAGAGGGACACCTCTCACTAGCTCAGGTTGGTCAAGGCTTCATCCAACCTGGCCTTGAACACCTCCAGCAAGGGGATAGGCACAGCCTCCCTGGGCAACCTGTGCCAGTGTCTCACCACCCTCACTGCAAGGAATTGCTTCTAATCTCCAGTCTCAATCTCCCCTCTTCCAGCTTCAATCCATTTCCCCTCATCCTATCACTACAAGCCCTTTTTAAAAGCCCCTCCCCAGCTCTCCTGCAGCCCCCTTCAGGTATACTGGAAGGCTGCTGAGCTCCAGCAGTTAACAATGACATGCAGAAAGTGCATGGCAGGCAGTGGACAGGTTCAGCAGAGCATTGGTCATGCTGAAAGAGACATGAGAATGTGGGAAGGATTCCCATTTTCCATCTGCTTTTAAGCTAAACTGACCCAAGTGGTCACACAAGGAGGTTCTTATGTAAGAAGGCTCCTTGAGTAGCTCATCACTATCAATTTTGTCCTCAAAAGGGTTTATTTAAAGGATCAAATTCAAGGCATGCCACCCTGAGATGCCTGAGGGTTGAGTCAGAGCCACTGAATAAACAAAGTGTGCTGAGAAAACTCAAAACCCAAGGACATAAAAACTTTGCATCCTGTCTGTACGTCTGTCCTGGTTTGAGCTGGACCAGAACTGATCTGTGCAATGATGTCACTTCTCAGCTCAAGTTCTGCTTGCTGAGGCACTTCCTGCAGCTCAGGGCAGCTCTGCACAGCCAGGAGCTGCCTTTAGCAGGGTGAAGCTGGTGGGGACAGCTCCTGCCAAGGGCTGAGCTGCAGAAAAGCTCTGCCTGAGACTTGCTCCAGGGCAGACCAAAGGCACTGCCACAGCTTAGCACCAGGAAGTCAGAGGTGGCATCTGTGGAGAGCAGTGGACAGGACAGGTGACCCTTAGCTGACATCACCTTCAGGAGCAAGCTGAGGGATCACAGTATCACAGGATTATTAGGGTTGGAAGAGACCTCACAGGTCATCAAGTCCAACCCTTTACCACAGAGCTCAAGGCCAGACCATGGCACCAAGTGCCACGTCCAGTCCTGCCTTGAACAGCTCCAGGGACGGCGACTCCACCACCTCCCCGGGCAGCCCATTCCAGTGTCCAATGACTCTCTCAGGGAAGAACTTTCTCCTCACCTCCAGCCTAAATCTCCCCTGGCACAGCCTGAGGCTGTGTCCTCTTGTTCTGGTGCTGGCCACCTGAGAGAAGAGAGCAACCTCCTCCTGGCCACAACCTCCCCTCAGGTAGCTGTAGACAGCAATAAGGTCTGCCCTGAGCCTCCTCTTCTCCAGGATAACCAATCCCAGCTCCCTCAGCCTCTCCTCGTAGGGCTGTGCTCAAGGCCTCTCCCCAGCCTCGTTGCCCTTCTCTGGACACACTCAAGCATCTCAATGTCCCTCCTAAACTGGGGGGCCCAGAACTGAACACAGCACTCAAGGTGTGGTCTAACCAGTGCAGAGCACAGGGGCAGAATGACCTCCCTGCTCCTGCTGGCCACACCATTCCTGATGCAGGCCAGGATGCCACTGGCTCTCTTGGCCACCTGGGCACACTGCTGGCTCATGTTCAGGTGGGTATCAATCAGCACCCCCAGATCCCTCTCTGTCTGGCTGCTCTCAGCCACTCTGACCCCAGCCTGTATCTCTGCATGGGGTTGCTGAGGCCAAAGTGCAGCACCCTGCACTTGGAGCTATTGAACACCAATAACCAGGGTCAAGCCTCTCCTTCTCTGGCCAGTGTCCCAGGAGGACTTTGTCCCTCCTGCCTTCCATTCTGATCTCTGTCTTCCTGAATCCAATTCCAGAATCCAGTTCCCATCTGCTGATAAGTCCAGTCTGGACTTTGCCCAGTGCCTGCCCCCAGCATCAGCAGTGCCAATGGTGACATCGTTGCCATCAGGGGCTGCTTTGTGTCTCTATGAAGGTCCTTTCCAACCCATACTATTCTATGAACCTCTGAATGCTGTAGCTGGTCACAGAACAGCTGTTTCTCCTGGGAAGTAACCTCTGAATCTCCCTGCCATGCTCAGGGCTGGCTCTGTGTTGGTTTGGCCCAAACCTGATCTTTCAGAGTTTGAGGCTTGGGGAAAATGTGTTGGTGATGAACAAGTACTGGAAAGCTCCCAGTGCTGCTGTTCAGGGATCTTCTGGCCTTCCTCCACCTCTGAAAGCACTCTGCAGCCTCCTTCTGCAGCTCACACACTTTGCCTGTCCTCTTTCAAGCACAGCTCTGCTAAACAAATGAGATAAACCATCTCAAATGCATCTTTCTTCCTCTATGTCACTCCTCAGGTAAAGCTCCTTACAGCTTTGAAACATTTCACCTTCAAAGATGTAAAACCACTTCAGCAAGCAGGGAAGGGCAGGTGGAATCCTTGCAAAGGAAGGGATCTTTCTGTCTCCTAAGCAAGCTTCAAGATGGAAACACTGAGAGACTTTGTGGCCTTGGTTTACCACAATCAAAAAGAGAACTTACACCCCAGGGTAATTTCTGACATTTGAGTTCTCTACCTGAAAGTGAAAACCTAAAACTATAGAAGTTCACTGGACAGACACCCAAGATTTGTATTCCTTCTTTGAAAAGGGTGAAACTCAACCTTCTGTGATTGCCAAATAGGTTCCCTTTCCAATATCCATGCTTCAAAATGCCTCCCCCACAGCTATTTCCTTATCTCAAACGCAGATGTTTGAGATCTTGAGCAGCTAAGTCTCATGGAGAGGTGTCCCTACCCATGGTGGAGAGGTTGGAATAGAATCATAGAATCAACCAGGTTGGAAGAGACCTCCAAGATCACCTCTGAGGTTCCTTTCAACCTGAGCCATTCTATGATTCTAACCATGATGCTCCCATGAAACATTTCTGCTCCCATGCATCCCAATGGCTCATCAGGATTGAGCTTGGAGAGGAGATTTAGACTGGAGCTTAGAAAGAATTCTTTTACAGTGAGGGTGGTGAGACACTGGCACAAGTTGTCCAGGGAGGCTGTGGATGCTCCCTCCCTGGAGGTGTTCATGGCCAGGTTGGATGAGACTTTGAGCAACTTGCTCTAGTGAGCACCTTCCAGTGGAAGGTTGCTCAAAGTCACATCCAACCTCAGTTTCCCTGCCCATGGCAGGGTGATTGAACTAGAGCAGGTTGCTCAGAGTCTCATCCAACCTGGGTGTCCCTGCCCATGGCAGGGTGGTTGGAACTCAATGACCTTTGAAGTCCCTTCCAATCCAAACCATTCTAGGAATGATTCTTCTAGGTGAAAACATTCTATTCACCCTTTGTTCAATTCAGCAATAGATGCTGAACCTTGGTTAAAGGCTTTCTCTTAATAAACCTTTCCACACTGCTGCCCAAAGCACCTCACATGCACAACCTGAGTGTCCCTGCCCATGGCAGGGTGGTTGGAACTAGAGCAGGTTGCTCAAAGTCTCATCCAACCTGGGTGTCCTTGACCATGGCAGGGTGGGTGGAACTAGAGCAGGTTGCTCAAAGTCTCATCCAACCTGGATTGTGATTACAATGAATTTAGTTGCCTCCAAATGTGCCTGTGTTTTGCTGCCACCCAGTTCACATCAACAAAGAAACATGGCAAACCTCAAAGAAAAAGGCATGAGGTGGTGGAGGAGACTTTTGCTACCTCTAGGCATGCTTTTGCCACTGAGAAGGAGCCAGAAAATGACTCATGTTGTTTGTCAGAGGGAGAAGCTTACAGCTGAGGGCCTGGAATGTATTAAAAGCTGACATGAGAAAATGAGAAGGAATTGGGAAATCTATCAGCAAGCCAACAAATCAAATCAAACCACCAAAACCTTTGCATTGTACACTCTAGCTTCCCCTCAGGATATCCTTGCAGGGCATCAAAAAGGAAAACCAAAAGTAAAGAAACCCTTAGAAAGGTGAAAGTGAATAGGCAGAGGGGGAAGCCACCCACAGGCTTTGGTCTCCTCTCCAGTATCCAGTGATAGAATGAGGCAATAGCCTCAAACTGCATCAGGGGAGGTTTAGGTTGGATATTAGGGAAGAGTTCTTTGCTGTAGGAGTGGTCAGGGATTGGAAGAGGCTGCCCAGGGAGGTGGTGGAGTCACCATGCCTGGAGGTGTTCAAGAATAGGCTGGATGTTAGGAGCAAGTTGTTGGCAGAGAGAGTGATTGGCCTTGGAATGGGCTGCCCAGGGAGGTGGTGGAGTCACCCTGCCTGGAGGTGTTCAAGAAAAGCCTGGCTGAGGCACTTGGTGCCATGGTCTGGTTGACTGGCTAGGGCTGGGGGATAGGTTGGACTGGATGAGCTTGGAGGTCTCTTCCAACCTGCTTGATTCTATGATTCTATGACATGGCACTTGGGGTTTAATGTCCACAGTGGTGTTGGGTTGCTGCTTGGACTCACTGACACTAGAAGTCTTTTCCAACCTTAACAATTCTATGATGCTGTGACAGCTTCCCCCAGAACATCCTTTAGGTCACAAAAAAAAAGGGGAGGTGGAAAGTAAAGAACACTTTGGAAAGGCAAAGGTGGATGGGCAGAGGAGAAAGCCACCCACAGAGGGATCTGTTTCTTCTCACTGCTTCTTTTCCACTCAGAACATTTCCAATTCACCACTGTTAACATACCACAGGTTTTAATTTTGGTTACACCACTGACAGAAGCTTAGCCAGAGCATGCCAAAACCTGACAGCTAGATTGACTCCAACCTCAGCAAAGTATTTGCACTGGCTGCAAAGCTGAGGGCATTTCCTACACACACCCAGAGCTCTGAACCCCAGCATTAATGTCTGCTTTGACCTCTAACAAATAACATCTCCAACTAACCTGCAGAGACCACCAAGTGTCACAACCAAATGTGGCTTCTTTCTTTTGATGTGTTCACTTGAAGCACATATCTGAAGGGGGCTAGAGGAAAGCTGGGGAGGGAGTTTTTAGGCTGTCAGGTTGGGATAGGACTGGGGGGAATGGAATCAAGCTAGAAATGGGGAGATTCAGACTGGTTGTTAGGAAATTGTTCAGCATGAGGGTGGTGAGACCCTGGAATGGTTTGCCCAGGGAGATGGTGGAAGCCTCATCCCTGTAGGTCTTTAAGGGGCAGATCAGGTATGGCTCTGAGCAATGATGTAGTGTGAGGTGTCCCTGCCCATGGCAGGGGGGTTGGAACTGGATGACCCTTGGGGTCCCTTCCAACCCTGACAATCTTGTGATTCTATAGACCTAGTCCAGGACTGAAGCTTCTCCACAGCCACAAAGAATTCCCTTGCCTCCTGTTGCATTTACCAACCCTAATTGCTTTTGGCTCACAAAGGACCTGATGCTCATTCCATTATTCCTGGCTGAGATCCTTTTTTGCTCAGTGAGCTGCTCCAAGATGTTTCTGTGGAAAGCCTGCTGCAGGAGAAGAGACCTTAGGGCAAACCTGGGAAGTCTGGGGGGTTTTCTTTGCTATTTACTTTTATCTCCACCTTATCTCAGCACTAAACAGAAGCAGGATGGTGTATTTATAGTGCAGCAAGGTAAGAAAACAGCTTTCAGATGGGCTTTGGCAACCTAGAAGCCATGCAGGAATCTCCAGTCACTGATGGGTGTCACACAAGGTCAGGACACAGCAGGAAAGTCCTGCAGCAGTAGGAGCTGTGGCTGGGGCCACATGCAGAAATGGAGAAGTGGGATGTCCTAACCAGCAACCAGCAGGGCATCAGCACAGGACAAAGCAGGGGAGGTGCTGAGCTGAAACCTCACACTTAGCAGAGAGAGAACAGTGGCACCAGGGGCACCAGGGGCAAACAGTGGCACCAGGGGCAAACAGTGGCACCAGGGGCAAACAGTGGCACCAGGGGCAAACAGTGGCACCAGGGGCAAACAGTGGCACCAGGGGCAAACTTCTTCAAAATGAGGAGTTTCAGTTAAAAAAAGGTATTTAAAAGTCCTGAGGCTACACCTTTGGCTCCCAACATGAACCAGAGAGAAGTCACAAAGGGGTTTTTGCTTTGGTTTTCTTTCAGTGAAAGCAAAGTGAGGCACTCAGTATGGGACCTGAGTCCTGCTGGGGTCACAACCTTGCCCCATTTAACCTGCAGAACTCTCAGGGTGTAGCTTCAGCACAAGGACTTGGAGGCACTCAACACACTCAGGTTGGGTTTGCTTCTGCAACTTCAGCCCAGGACACAGCAGCTTCAGGGACACCTCACCAGGTAGAGTCATGGAATGGTAGGGGTTGGAAGGGACCTCCAGAGATGATCCAGTCCAATCCCTCCTGCCAAAGCAGGGTCAGCCAGGCCAGGTCACACAGGAACACATGCAGGTGAGTTTTGAGAGCCTCCACAACCTCTCTCTGGGCAGCCTGCTCCAGAGCTCCAGTAGCCTCACCCTACAGAAGTGTCTCCCCTTGTTGAGGGGGAAGCTCCTGTGCTCCAGCTTGTACCTCTTGTTCTCACCACCCTCACTGCAACTAATTTCTTCCTTATCTCCAGTCTCAATCTCCCCTCTTCCAGCTTCAATCCATTCTCCCTCATCCTATCCCTACAAGCCCTTTCCTCCCCAGCTCTCCTGTAGCCCCCTTCAGGTCCTGGAAGTCTGCTCAAAGGTCTCCCTGGAGCTTTCTTTTCTCTAGCCTGATGAAGCCCAACTCCCTCAGCCTGTCCCCCTAGGAGAGGTGCTCCAGCCCCTTGACCTCCAGCTCCTCTGACTCAGTAGTTTGATGACCTTCTTGCACTGGGGGCAGCAGAATGTCAGTTCTGCATTGCTCATTGAAATGACCTTGCTATAAATACTGCCGTGTAGGCAGCAGCAAGCACACCTTGCCCCGTGGGCCATCCTGTTTCCTCAAAGGTATAAACTGTTTCAGGCAAATGACAGAGAGAAAACTTCAAATGAAACTTTCCCTGCTCAGCAGTCTCCTGTTTACAGCCAGCAGAGCACAGAGCCTCTCCCTTCCTGTTCCAAACAAGCATCCCGCAGAGGGATTAATCATTCCTCAGAAACACCACCACTGCTTGCCGAGTTATTGGCACTTCTCCCATCTCATCCAAACCAGGGGACTCCTGACATAGCTTGAGTCATCTTCCCAGTAGCTCTTCTCAAGCCTATACTCATCAGCTCACAGGTGAGTGGACCTCTGATTTCCACCTAATGTGACCCTAAAGACTTGGGGTTGTTCAGCCTGGAGAAGAGAAGACTCCAGGGAGACCTTAGAGCAGCCTTCCAGGACTTGAAAGGGGCTACAGGAGAGCTGGGGAGGAAAAGGCTTGCACTGATAGGAGGAGGGGAATGGGTTTGAAGCTGGAAGAGGGGACCTACAAGCAGGCTGGGGAGGGACTGTTTGGAAGGGCTTGTGTGGATAGGATGTGGGGCAATGGTTTGAAACTGGAGCAGGGCAGATGTAGGTTGGACATCAGGAGGAAGCTCTGCACAATGAAGGTGGTGAAACAGTGCAACAAGTTGCCCAGGGATGTGGTTAAGGCTCCATGCCTGGAGACATCCAAGATCAGACTTGATGTGGCCCTGGGCAGCCTGTTCTGGTTGGAAGTCAGGAAGAAAGAGTCAGGCTGGAAGTGGGCAAGAAGTTCTTCACCATGAGGGTGGTGAGCCCCTGGAATGGGTTGCCCAGGGAGGTGAGGTGGTGGAAGCCTCATCCCTGGAGGTGTTAAGGCCAGGGAGGATGAGGCTGTGTGCAGCCTGCTCTAGGGTAGTGTGTCCCTGCCCATGACAGGGAGGTTGGAACTGGCTGATCCTTGAGGTCACTTCCAACCCTGACTGATTCTGTGATTCTATACCACACAGTTCATAGAATCAACCAGGTTGGAAGTGACCTGCAAGATCATCCAGTTCAAAAAACAGGGATAGATAGATTGGACATACCTTTGCTGAAGAACTTACAGCCCAGCCTAACACAAGGCAGATATGCCCAGCAGCCTCCTGCAGCAAGTGAAATGCCCTTACAAGTCCTGAGAGCATTTGCACAGGAACAAAACATGTGGGACTTTCCATCAGGGTCAAGTAAAAGCACCTGCACACTTGAAATCACATGTAGAGCATCTCTGAACATGAAACTGAGGTAAGATAAATGTTGATGCTCTTCTCAATGAAGCTCCATCAGTGAGTGACCCATGAAAGGGAGTAAAAAGCAGAAAGAGCAGAAAGAAGTGGAGATTGAGGTCAGGGACCCAAAGGGAAGGCCACAGAATCAAGCAGGTTGGAAAAGACCTCTGAGATCAAGTCCAACTTATCACTTAACTCTTGTAACTAACTAAGCCATAGCACTAAGTGCCTCATCCAGCCTGCTTTTAAACACTTCCAGAGATGATGACTCCACCACCACCCCAGGCAGCCCATTTCAATGGGCAATGCCTCCAAGGATGGTGACTCCACCACCACCCCAGGCAGCCCATTCCAATGGGCAATACCTCCAGGGATGGTGACTCCACCACCACCCCAGGCAGCCCATTTCAATGGGCAATGCCTCCAGGGATGGTGACTCCACCACCACCCCAGGTAGCCCATTTCAATGGGCAATGCCTCCAAGGATGGTGACTCCACCACCACCCCAGGCAGCCCATTCCAATGGGCAATGCCTCCAGGGATGGTGACTCCATCACCACCCCAGGCAGCCCATTCCAATGGGCAATGCCTCCAGGGATGGTGACTCCACCACCACCCCAGGTAGCCCATTCCAATGGGCAATGCCTCCAGGGATGGTGACTCCACCACCACCCCAGGCAGCCCATTCCAATGGGCAAAACCTCCAGGGATGGTGACTCCACCACCACCCCAGGCAGCCCATGTCAATATCAATCTCTCTTGATGTGAAGAACTTCTTCCTAACATCCATCTTGAACCTGCCCTTGAGCTGCTTGAGGCTGTGTCCTCTTGTTCTGTCCCTGGGTGCCTGTGGGTCTGCTCACATCCATCATGCAGAGCAGGCTGCAGATGAGAGAAGCTCTCACAGGTTCTGTTTCTAGTTCCCAGGGGAGGTGGTTGTATGTCATACAAGCAAGAGTTTCACCAAAACCAGCCTGTGTCTGCTCATCTCTTGTGTTCTCTCACATGAATTAAGTAGTTCCCCTTGGCTTCAGTCTGGCTCTTGCATTACTGCTCTCAAACATGAGGCAAAAGCTTGAACCCCTTCCAGCTGCAATGATGAAAAGCTGTCTATGATGACATTTTACCTCACCTGAAGTAAAAGATTTAGGTTGTTGGAAAACCTACAGTGTTTTGAAGGTCTTGACTGAAACTTAGAGAAGGGAGAGAGATAGGCAAAGGAAACTTCTAATTGACCTGAATCTGTTTCTACTCAGTGGGAAAATGCTTCTGTCCTACTCCAGACTTCACCAGACTGAAGTCATCATAGAATGGTTTGGGTTAGAAAGGGTCCTTAAAGGTCATTTAGCCCAACCCCTCTGCAGGCAGCAGGGACTAGAGCAGGTTGCTCAGAGCCCCAAACAATTTGGCCTGGAATGGTTTCAGCTCCCACCTCTCTGGGCAATCTGGGACAGGGTCTCACAAGTTGCATGATGAATAATAAAGTGGAATCATAGAATGGTTTAGGTTGGAAGGGAGCTCAAAGCTCAGCCAGTTCCAACCCCCTGCCATAGGCAGGGACACCTCCCACTAGAACAGGTCACTCAAAGCCTCATCCAACCTGGCCTTGAACACCTCCAGGGAGGGAGCAGCCACAACCTCCCTGGCCAACCTGTGCCAGTGTCTCACCACCCTCACTGCAAAGAACTTCCTCCTAACATCCACTTTCAATCTCCTCTCTGCCAGTTTAAACCCATTCCTCCTCCTCCTGCAATTACAAGACCTTGTCAATAGTCCCTCCCCAGCCCTCCTGTAGCCCCCTTCAGATCCTGGAAGGCCACTGTAAGGTCTCCCTAAAGCCTCCTCTTCTCCAGGCTGCAGAGCCAATTCTTGTGCCCTTGTGGCCAAGAGGATCCTGGGGTGTATTAAGAAGAGTGTGGGCAGCAGATCAAGGGAGGTTCATTTTTTTTCCCTCTACTCTGCCCTTGACTACTGCCTTCAGTTTTGGGCTCCCCAGTTTAAGAGGGACAGGGATCTGCTGGAGAGTCCAGCAGAGGGCTTCAAGGGTGATGAGGGGCTCAGAGCACTGCCTGAGGAGAGGCTGAGGGAGCAGAGGCTGCTTAGTCTGGAGAAGAGAAGACTGAGAGGGGATTGAATCAATGATTATAAACATCTGAGGGCTGGGGGTCAGGAGGGGGGGACAGGCTCTGCTCACTGCTCCCTGGGACAGGACAAGCAGTAATGGATGGAAGCTGCAGCACAGGAGGTTCCAGCTCAACACAAGGGGGAACTTCTTGCCTGGAAGGGTCCCAGAGCACTGGCACAGGCTGCCCAGAGAGGTTGTGGAGTCTCCTTCTCTGGAGCCTTTCAAGACCTGTCTGGATGTGCTCCTCTGTGATCTGTGTTAGATAGGATTGTCCTGCTCTGGCAGGGGGTTGGACTCAATCTCCTTGGGTCCCTTCCAGCCCCTAATATCCTGTGACCCTGTGAACTCTCATAGCCTGTCCTCATTGCAGAGCTGCTGCAGCTCTCTGAGCATCTTCATGGCCTCCTCTGGACTCATTCCAACAATTCCATTGCCTTCTTGTGTTGGAGGCTCCAGAAATGTACACAGGACTCCAGGTGGGGTCTCAGGTGAGCAGAGTAAAGGTGAAGACCATCTTCTTTAACCTAAGTCCCTCCTCTTTTAATAGAAACCATCATCCTCTGTCCTGTCACCAGGGCAGAGGGACAGAAGAACCTCCCTTGCCTGCTGGCCACACTGTTCTTAATACACTCCAGGACACTATTGACCTTCTTGGCCTCAAGGTCACATTGCTGGCTCATGGTCATCCTGTTTGTCACCAGCACTCCCAGCTCCTTCCCCACAGAGCTGCTTCCCAGCAGGTCCCCCCTCACCTGTCCTGGTGCAGGGGTTGGTCCTCTCCAGAGGCAGGAGCCTCCACTTGCCCTTGCTGATCTCCAGGAGGTTACTCTCTGCCCAACTCTACTGATGCTATGGTTCTAGAGGAAACCTTTTGGACTTTGGGAACCCAATGGATTCTGCACTGACTTAGAATTGGGGTGGTCCTGGTCAACTTCTGTTACTTTTAAATCTTCCACCCTGCTGGAGAACATCAAAGACATCTGCTTGTCATCTGTGGAGCTTTACATACCACCAAAGGGCTTGCTTCAACAGAAAGTAGGAAAGTTCTGCATGCAGCAAGTGAAATGCACACATGAGCAACATCCATCCCATGATGGAGGAGGCAGAAGACCACTGAGTGCTCAGGGACTCAGCTCCTCCACAGTCCTGTGCTAGCTATGGGCTTGAATCAAGTTCTGCTTTTGGCATCAAGGTAGGAAAATCACATTTCTCATGTTCCCTAGGGAATTTCTTCTGCAATGGAATGAAAGGAAGCACCCAATAACCAAGGAAGTGTCTTGTGCCAGTTCTTTGGTCACTGAGCAAGCTCTTCCTCTTTCAGCCCCGTAGTAAAAAGGAAGCCAAGCTCCACTGGGGAGGTTGTTCTCTAAGTTCTTTACAAATGCCAACAGATGCCAACGAGAAACTTTGCAGATCCTTCCTTGGGGTCCCCTTTGTAAACAGTTTCTGGGAGGAATTCAGACATGAGATCAGCAGTGCTGGGAATCCCCATCTCAGATGAAACCCTGTGGCTCTTCCTCAGCAGGGAGGAGGCGTAAAGAGGAAGGGGAGATGTGTGCCTCTGGGCTGGTAGGAAGCCAGGGCCACCTTCCCAGAAACACTTCCCACAGAGGGTGGGGACAGAACAAGGGGGAATGGCCTCAAGCTGAGGAGGTTTCGACTGGACAATAGGAGAAAGGTTTTCACTGAGACTGGAAAGAGCTGCCCAGGGAGGTGGTGGAGTCACCCAGCCTGGATGTGTTTCAGAGTGGTTTGGATGTGGTGCTGAGGGCTATGGTTTAAGGTGAAGCTTGTTGAGTAGGGTTCTAGGTTGGACTTGGTGCTCCTGAGGGGCTTTGCCTACCTGCATGTTGCTGTGAAAGGGAGGCAGGGAGGCAGCTCCAGGGAGGAGACAGAGATGCAAAAGGTGAAGAGAGAAGCCTGCATCAGAGAGTGTGAGCAGACTGTGTAATCAAAACCCTGCCTTGCTCCAGTGACACCCAGACCCAGTGGCATAACTCCCATGTTCCTTTCAACTTGAGCAGTGACTTTACATCCCCAGGGCTAAGTCTGCAGGAGAAAGCTCATGGAAAATTTTAGGTTCTTGCCCAGAAATAAAAAGCCAAACCTGTTTGAGGAAGGAGGGAGAGCACCAGATAAGCATGCCCAAAGGCATGAGACATGAACAGAATATGCAGAGAATTTGGAGCTTCTCAAGCAGGAAAACAGAAGGGAAATGATGTATTTAAATTGAGCCTTTCTAGTGTGTCACTGAAGTTGCTTTCCCATGGTATAGAATGCATGAACTGGTGTTCTCTGAAGAGCTATGGTTAAAGTCAGCAGTTGTTCCTTCTGCCACAGGCAAACTCTGTTTGCCAGGGTCTCAGCCTCTGTTTGTTGCCATGAGGAATCAGAGTTCATCTCCAAAGGTGAAGCAGAGACACAAAAGCACTAAGAAGATGCAGAATGGGCACCTTCCAAACCACAACGAGGACAGACAGCATGGTGTTGGGCCACAGCCACTTCCCTCTCTCTGGAATAACCTCTGTCCACCCTCTGGGGTAAAGCACACCCCAGATTTCTGTGTGGGATGGGGAGACCTGGCTGAGTGTGACCCCTCTCAACCACAGCCAGCCTCTCCTGCCCCCTTTGCTGCACAAGTGTCTGCAGAGGACAAACACCACACCTGTGCTGCAGAAGATGGGGAGACCATGGGAGAAGAATAGAGGAGACCAAAGGCATCTCTGACACTGTGAGTCCCCTCTGACTTGTGCAGCTCCTTCAACAGGACCAAACTTTCCAAAGCCAGCCTTCACCCTCAGAACAACATTCCTCTGACCTGTGCAGCTCTTCCAACAAGACTGAGCTTCTCAGCCCCAGCCTTGACCCCCAGAACAACATTCCTCTCTGACTTGTGCAGCTCTTTCAACAGGACCAAACTCTCCAAAGCCAGCCTTAATCCTCAGAACAATATTCCTCTCTGACTTGTGCAGCTCCAACAGGACCAAACTTTCCAAACCCAGCCTTAACCCTCAGAACAACATTCCTCTCTGACCTGTACAGCTCTTCTAACAAGTCTGAGCTTCTCAGCACTCAGAACAATTATTCTCTGTCTTGTGCAACTCCTTCAACAGGACCAAACTCTCCAAAGCCAGCCTTAACCCTCAGAACAACATTCCTCTGGGCACTGCCATCCACGCTGGTGGCACACAGATACAACAACCATTTGTGCCACCAATAGGGTCACACAGCCACTGCCCCACGAAGCCTGGGGAAGATGGGAGCTGCAGGCACTGTGGACATGTGTCTGCCTGTCTCTGGAGTGCCCAGGACACGAGCATGACATGAGCTGGTTGGCAAGCCAAGGGTGGATTGCATCCTAGCCCCCACTTCCCCAGCTTGTAACAACTGCAGCCTTCTATGCTCAGAGGTAGGTGAAGGGCAGCTGAAGCTGCAGGGGTTTGTCAGCTCTGAGAGGCAGAAGTGGTCCAGAGAGAACAAAGATTTGCTTTCATAATGCTTAAAGAGCATCTTATTGCATCAGCTTACAGATTCAGTGGCAGCTGAAGGGAGGTTCTCTTTCCCCTCTGCTCTGACCTAGTGAAAGCACATCTGGAATAAGATAAGTCCAGAGCTGGACACAATATTAGGAGGGAGAGGGAACTACTGGAGAGAGTTCAATGGAGGCTATGAGGATGGTGAGGGGACTGAAACATCTGTCTGAGGAGGAAAGGCTGAGAGACCTGGGGCTGTTTAGTCTGGGAAAGAGACCAAAAGGAGATCTTATTAATGCTTATACCTGAAGGGTGGGTGTCAAGATGGGGCAAGGCTCTTCACACTGGTGTCCTGTGACAGGACAGAGGGCAATGGACACAAACTGGAAGCCAGGAAGCTCCACCTTAACACAAGGGAAACATTCTTTGCAGTAAGGGTGCTGGAGCCCTGTGGCAGGCTGCCCAGAGAGGTTCTGGAGTCTCCTCCTCTGGAGACTTTTGAGAGCCATCTGTACAGGCTCCTGTGTGACCTGCCATGAGTAATGCTGCTTTGGGTTGGACTCAATGATCTCCAGAGGTACCTACAGTTCCATGCAGGCCAAAACATCAAATGTGCCCTCCAGAGCCAGCACAGTTCAGGCTCCTGAGCTGTCCATCAGAGCAGTGATTGAAGTCCCATGTCAGCCTTGAAGGAAACACCAGAGAGCTTCCAGCAAACATGCAGCAGATCAACACATCCCAAAAAAACCCAAAGCTTTCCTTCCCTGTCTCTCCAACTCCCTGTGCAGCCTCTGGCCTTTTGAATTACCTGGGGGCAGCAGAGGAATGCATGCATGAATCAGTCTGGAGAGGAGGAGGAGGCTCCCAGGTGACCTTACTGTGGCCTTTCAGTATCTCAAGAGGGGCTACAAGAAAGCTGGGGAGGGACTCTTTAGGATGGCAGGCAGTGATAGAACTGGGGGGAATGGAACAAAGCTGGAAATGGGGAGACACAGGCTGGGTGCTGAGTGGGGGGGGAGATGTTCTTCAGCATGAGAGTGGTGAGAGGCTGGAATGGGTTGCCCAGGGAGGTGTTTGAGGCCAGGCTGGCTGAGGCTGTGGTCAGGCTGCTCTAGGGTAGGGTGTCCCTGGCCATGGCAGGGGCCTTGGAACTGGCTGCTCCTTGTGGTCCCTTTCAACCCTGACTGATTCTATGATCTTTGGTCAGAAGCCCTTGGGTTTCCCATGAAGCAAGCCTAGGAGATAGAGGAAGGTCATCTGGCCATAATGAGCAGAGCACTGCTAGCCAGCTGGGGATGTCTGATACTGATCTAGGTCATGGCATGACCTTTTCTGCTCTCCTCTTAATGCTTCTGGACGTGGGCTGGCTTTGGAGATGAGGTAGAAAGACTTTAACAGGCATGCAGCTGCTGCAGCCTCTCTGAGCTCTGTAAGAGCTGCAGCTTTAGATTTCCTGGCTAGAACACCCAGACACAACAGAAGCCTTCCTGAGGAATGTGAGGCAAGGAGGAAGCAGAGTGTGGTAGAATGATAACTCTTGTAATGGGGACACTGCTGCAAGGAGATTACAAAACAGCCCATCTGGTTCTTATCCCAGCTGAAGGCAGAAGACAGACCATGATGTTTGCCTGCAGCCAGGCCTGTTCTGGGGCCATGCTAAGGCTCTGCCATCTGGGAAGAGGCATGTCAGAAGATGAAGGGCTGGCCACAGTCCATTCTCCCTTGGTACAAGGCTGGCATCCAGCTCACACCACACCTTTGGGGTAAGAGGAGGGTGAAGAGCTACTGCCTGACACAATGCTGATTTGCCAGTGACAGGAGACTGCCAACAAGGAGACCAGAAAGGCTTCCAACTTTCCCATGTAATTGATGCCCAGAATGGAGACATCACCTTGCCTTGGAAGTGCTGGATGAAGGGGCTCAGAAGCCTCCTAAAGCTTCCAGGTGTTGTGCATACATGGCAATGCCAGGCAGACACAGCCATGCCAGCAATTCCTCTGGGACTGGGAGAACTCAAACACATCCAACAGACACTGAGGCTTGTAAAAGAAGCAGCATTGGACCAGCTCCACACACTGACAAGCTTGCTCAGGCAGGATGGGCAGCACACAAGCAAGGAGCACCACCTAGGCTCTGTGGGAGCACCACGACAGCAGCACTGAACTTGTCACAAGCTTCTCCAAGGGACACTGGCAGCAGCACTGAAAGGATGTGCACTGTCATCCCCATCACCTTTTGCAAGGAGATGCTTTCACAGGCTCACAGGATGTCAGGGGTTGGAAGGGACATAGAGAGATCAAGTCCAACTCCCCTGCAAGAGCAGGACCATGCAACCTAGCACACATCACACAGCAACACATCCAGACAGGCCTTGAGAGGCTCCAGAGAAGGAGACTCCACAACCTCTCTGGGCAGCCTGTGCCAGGCTCTGGGACCCTTCCAGGCAAGAAGTTGCCCCTTGTGCTGAGCTGGAACCTCCTGTGCTGCAGCTTCCATCCATTCCTGCTTGTCCTATCCCAAGAAGCAGTGAGCAGAGCCTGTCCCACCATCCCAATCCACAGCTCTCAGAGATTTATAAGCATTGATTAAATCCCCTCTCAGTCTTCTTCAGTCTAAAAAGCCCCAGGTCGCTCAGCCTCTCTTCATCAGGCAGTGCTCCACTCCCCTCATCATCTTCCTAGGCCTCCCTTGGACTCTTACCAGCAGATCCCTTTGTTCTCCTTCTGAATTGCAGACAGTGAAATTTGGGCTGGACTTCTGCAGCCTTATTTACAGAGTTTTGCCCAAGTTGTCAGCTGTTATTAGTCATAGAATCAAGCAGGTTGAAAGAGACCTCCAAGATCATCCAGTCCAACCTATCCTGATCTCTCCTACAAATATCACCACAGAATCCACAGAATTTCAAGGAAAATGAAGACCTTTAAGCAACCAGACAGAAAGAGACCTGGGGGTGCTGGGAGAGAGTAGCTGAAGCTGAGGCAGCAGTGCCCAGGTGGGCAGCAGAGCCAATGGCATCCTGGGCTGGCTCAGGAGCAGTGTGGGCAGCAGGACAAGGGAGGTTATTCTGCCCCTGTGCTCAGCACTGCTCAGGCCACACCTTGAGTGCTGTGTCCAGTTCTGGGCTCAACTGAAGAGAGATGTTGAGGTGCTGGAAGGTGTCTAGAGAAGGGCAGCAAGGCTGGGGAGAGGCCTGGAGCACAGCCCTGTGAGGAGAGGCTGAGGGAGCTGGGGGTGTGCAGCCTGCAGCAGAGGAGGCTCAGGGCAGAGCTCATTGCTGTCTGCAGCTCTCTGCAGGGAGGCTGTAGCCAGGTGGGGTTGGGGACAAGGGGACAGACTCAAGCTGTGCCAGGGGAGGTTCAGGCTGAATGTTAGGAGGAAGTTGTTGTCAGAGAGAGTGATTGGCATTGGAATGGGCTGCCCAGGGAGGAGGTGGAGTCGCTGTCCCTGGAGCCTGGCTGGGGCACTTAGTGCCATGGTCTGGTTGGTTGGCCAGGGCTGGGTGCTAGGTTGGGCTGGCTGAGCTTGGAGCTCTCTTCCAACCTGCTTGGTTCTGTAACTCTATGACTGCTGGAAACACCATTCCCTGCTCAGCTGAAATTCCAGGAGGTCAGAACGAGCCAAATAAGAGCAGAAAACCTCTTCTGCCTTTCTAGTACTGGAGACAGAACTCCTACTGGCAGAGCTAAACAAAAACCCTGGCATTTTAAGGCCAAGTCTCTTAAGTGCTGCAGGTGACTAAAGAATGGGGGGGAAAAACAACCCAGTAATTCCACATTAACATTTTTAGAGTGCTCAAGGAGCTTGAATGTTTAACTCCTTCCTGTTTCCCTTGCAAAATCAAGCAGGCTGATTGCAGCTGCCCTTTTGCTGCACCAGGTCATGGATGAAGTGTTTGACAGGGTTATGATTTAGCAGCAAAAGTGTATTTAACAGTAAGAGATGAATCAGAACTTTGACTTTTGGCAGCACTCAGTGACTGATCAATTTAAAGAGGAACAAGTGAGTCAGTGGAATAGGTTAGAATCAAATGCTGGCTTAGCTACAGGCTCCAGAATGGCAAGATACACATTAAGTCACTGCAGGGCAGCCTAAAGATCTCTCTCTGTGCACAAAACATGCAGAGGCAGACAGAAATACTTGGGCCAGTGAATATAAACAGGCTGCCACAGCCAGAGGAGTCAATGTGAATGCTTGGTGTATCTTTAGTACTTTGAGACCTCCTCCCTGCAGTGCTGGGACCAGCTCAGGAGTCCTCAGAACAGCACAGACAGGGACCCATTGGAGAAGGGCTGGAAGGGCTCTGCTGTGAGGCCAGGCTGAGAGGGTTGGGGTGTTCAGTCTGGAGAAGAAAAGGCTGAAGGGAGAGCTTCTGGTGGCCTTGCAGTGCTTCAAGGGCTGACATTTTAGCATCTCGTGACAGGCCAAGGGGTGATGGTTTGGAACTAGAAGATTCAGACTGGAAAACAGGAAGAAATGTTTGACACTGAGGATGGTGAGAGCCTGTCCCAGGCTGCCCAGAGAGGTGGGAGTTGCCCCATCCCTGGAACCATTCCAGGTCAGGTTGTTTGAGGCTCTGAGCAACCTGCTCTAGTTGCAGATGTCCCTGCTGAGTGCAGGGGGTTAGGCAGGATGGCTTTTAAAGGTCCTTTCTAACCCAAACCATTTCATGATTCTATGATTCTTAGGCTGCACCTTGTAGAGTAGAGATCTCTGTTGGACTTGGTGATCCTGAGGAGCTTTTCCAAACAGAATCTTTCTATGGTTCTGTGATTCTCTGTGCTGGGCTGTCAGGAGGTGACTGATTGCCATTCCCAGATAAGGAGGATCAGGAGACAGCTGTACTCCGAGAGGCATCCTTAGGGCTCTGGTTGCCTGCTTACAGCCTATGCCAGGTTGTCAGCAGGTAACAGATTGGCACTATTGCCCCAGAGAATATGGGAAGCAGGAGCCAGGCAACCAGCCACAGAACAAGGGAACACAGCCTCAAGTTGTGCCAGGGCAGGTCTAGGCTGGAGGTTAGGAGGAAGTTGTTGTCAGAGAGAGTGATTGGCATTGGAATGGGCTGCCCAGGGAGGTGGTGGAGTTGCCATCCCTGGAGGTGTTCAGGCAAAGCCTGGCTGGGGCACTTAGTGCCATGGTCTGGTTGGTTGGGCAGGGTGCTAGGTTGGGCTGGATGAGCTTGGAGCTCTCTTCCAACCTGCTTGATTCTATGATTCTGTGTTCTGGTTCACTGCCTTTCACCAGCCATAATCGACTTTCCCATGGATTCTGTTCCAGGAGAGAGAAGTTGCCTCATGTCCCAAGTAGCTCCAGAATGAAGGAGAATGGTTTCCAGCACACACCAACCTGCTCCCAGTGAATACATTGCCAGCTCCCAGCACTGAGATCACTCCTGGGGAATGAGCTCTGTGGAGATGAGCTGCTGGCTTTACAGAGCCACATACACCATGGTACTCTTGTGAGAATCACAGAATCAACCAAGTTGGGAGAGACCTCCAAGCTCATCCAGTCCAACCTAGCCCCCAGCCCTGGCCAATCAAATAGACTGAGAAGAAGGAGGTCACATAAGAAGCAGATGGTAACTGGAGGCTAGAAGGATACTGGAAGCTGAGCAGCACCCCTGGGAAAGCAGCCTGGGGTAGTGCAGCAAGAGTTAGTCCATGTTATTTAAGATGTATGGCATGGCTCAGAGTCCCAACTATAGCTCCCTGTGTCCTTAGCTCTGGAATAATCCTAGGAGAGAGACTGGAGTGTGGTTAATGACACTGGGATTCGAACCAGGCAGGGTGGAATTTGCTCACACCTGCCATTCCCTGGCACCAAAAATGCAGCAGCTCCAGAGAGCTTCAAGACTTCATCCTGATTGGGCAAAATGTTTGCATCAAAGTAAGGATGAGAGCAGAGGACACCACTCAGTGATGCCTGCAGCTTCAGGGAACCCATTTGCTGAAGGGAGAGGTCCCTTCTACACCCTGCTGAGTGAACCTCCTGCAGCCTAGGGTCAGGAATGATTTGTGGACAAGAGCTGCAATGTGAATAGAGCCTTGCAGACCAGGCTGGCTGCCAGCCGTGCTTGTGGCCAGCGCTGTCACAGCAGCTGTACCTCATGCCAGACTGCAGGAAGGAAAGGCAAGAAGTGCAAGGGCTGTGAGGAGTAGCTGTAAGGACTCAGGGTTGCAAAACCTCCAAAGCAGAACTACTCACTTCCCAAATGCATCTGCCAGGCAGTTGGCAAGGAAAGGGGAACCTGGCTGCAGAGCAGAGACCTGGCAAACTGAGAAACTCTGCCAAAAGGGTGAAGAGGTGAAGCTGAGCCACAGCTGGCCTTACCATAATCATCTGTGTGCTGCTGAGGCTGGGTGAGGAAGAGTGACTCTGCCTGGAAGCCTTGGCAGCCAAGGAGGGGACAGTGATGCTGCCTGGAAGCCTTGGCAGCCAAGGAGGGGGTTAGTCTGACCAGGACTGATCCAAGTCCTGGATTGAAATGTGAAAACCACAGAACTGTCGAGGTTGGAAGAGACCTTTGAGATTGCCAAGTCCAACCACTCTCCAAGTGCTCACCATCAACTCCATGCCCTCACCATCACCCACAGTGAAGGGACAGGAGTCAGAGGATTGCTCAGCCTTGAGAAATCTCTAGAGAGACCTTCTGGTGGCCTCTGAATACTTAAAGGGCTCAGACAGAAAGATAGGGACAAACTTCTTAGCAGGGTCTGTTGTGACATGGCAAGGGGTGGTGGTTTAAAACTAGGAGAGGGGAGTATTGGACAAGATAAAAGGAAGACTCTTTTGCCCCTGAGGGTGGTGAGATCCTGTGCCAGGCTTTCCAGAGAGCTGCTAGATGCCATCCCTGGAACCATTCCAGGTGAGGCTGTTTGGGGCTCTGACCAAGCTGCTCTAGATGCAGATGTCTCTGCTGATTGCAAGGGGGTCGGACTGGATGAGCTCTAAAAGGTCCCTTCCAACCCAAACCATTCTGAGTTTATAACTGCAGAGGGAGAGAATGGCAGGAGGTGCAACTGGACCACCCATCAGCTGGAGGGCTAAGAAAGCTAATGGAGCTGGTGCTCTGCAGACTAAGAAGAATTAAAGTGAAGTCATCTTGTTACAAGTGAAATGACTTCCTCAGCCCTGCAGGACAGGCTGCATGTTCCAGCAGCTTGGGACTGACTCAGGAGGAGTTGCTAGCAAGAGGAAACTGCTAGGAAAAGGCCAAGTAAGCCTAACCCCGCAGCTAAAATGCAGGTCTGGCATTTAAGGCAGTGACTTTCCAGCTGAGCTGTGGAATGTTTGGAATGTGAAGGATTATATCCTCTCTATAGATCTATGCCATTTGGCTGCAGGCAGGTGACTGAGCACAGGGGCCAAAAGGGAGAACAAACCATTCTCAGTCTCAGAGAAGCTTCCTCTGCTTAGGTAAAAAGAAAGAAGCTAACTTTGTGCCAACCAGCAGCACAAAGCCTTGGTTGGCTTTTGACAGTCACCTGCTCATACTTCCCCTGTACTCAGCACTGCTCAGGCCACCTCTGGAGTGCTGTGTCCAGTTCTGGGCCACTCAATTCAAGAAAGATGTTGAGGTGCTGGAAGGTGTCCAGAGAAGGGCAACAAAGCTGGTGAGGGGCCTGGAGCACAAATCCTATGAGGAGAGGTTGAGGGAGCTGGGGGTGTGCAGCCTGCAGAAGAGGAGGCTCAGGGCAGACCTCATTGCTGCCTGCAGCTGCCTGCAGGGAGGCTGTAGCCAGGTGGGGTTGGGCTCTGCTGCCAGGCAGCCAGGGACAGAACAAGGGGACACAGTCTCAAGTTGTGCCAGGGGAGGTCTAGGCTGGATGTGAGGAGGAAGTTGTCGTCAGAGAGAGTGATTGGCATTGGAATGGGCTGCCCAGGGAGGTGGAGTTGCCATCCCTGGAGGTGTTCAGGCAAAGACTGGATGAGGCACTTAGTGCCATGGTCTGGTTGACTGGATAGGGCAGGGTGATAGGTTGGACTGGATGAGCTTGGAGCTCTCTTCCAACCTGGTTGATTCTATGATTCCATGATCCAGTCCAACCTATCACCCTGCCCTATCCAATCAACCAGACCATGGCACTAAGTGCCTCATCCAGTCTTTTCTTGAAGACCCCCCAGGGATGGTGCCTCCACCACCTCCCTGGGCAGCCCATTCCAATGCCAATCACTCTCTCTGTGAAGAACTTCTTCCTAATATCCAGCCTATACCTACCCTGTCACAACTGGAGACTGTGTCCCCTTGTTCTATTGCTGGTTACCTGGGAGAAGAGGCCACCCCCCACCTGGCTACAATGTCCCTTCAGGTAGTTGTAGACAGTAATAAGATCACCCCTGAGCCTCCTCTTCTCCAGGCTAAACAGGCCCAGCTCCCTCAACCTCTCCTCACCAGCTTCATTGCCCTTCTCTGGACACCTTCCAGCACCTCAACATCTCTCTTGAATTGAGGGGCCCAGAACTGGACACAGCACTCAAGGTGTGGTCTGAGCAGTGCTGAGTACAGGGGAAGAAGAACCTCCCTTGTCCTACTGGCCACACTGCTTCTGATGCAGGCCAGGATGCCATTGGCTCTCTTGGCCACCTGGGCACACTGCTGGCTCATCTTCAGCTTACTATCTACCAGTACCCCCAGGTCCCTTTCCTCCTGGCTGCTCTCAGCCACTCTGGCCCCAGCCTGTAGTGCTGCTTAGGGCTGTTGTGGCCAAAGAGCAGAACCCTGCCCTTGGCCTTGTTAAATCTCATCCCATTGGCCTCTGCCCACCCATCCAGCCTGGCCAGGTCCCTCTGCAGGGCTCTCCTACCTTCCAACAGATCAACACCTGCTCCTAGCTTGGTGTCATCTGCAAACTTATTGATGCTGGACTCAATCCCCTCATCCAGGTCATCAATGATCTTTGAGATCTCTTCCAACCTGATTGATTCTATGATTTCTCCACTGATTTACCATCATTACTTACATTTAAAACAACTCAGTTGGCCAAAGCAAAGCAGGAGGCTGCTGCACCAATTTCTCCTGCTCATCTCAGCTCATGAATTGGCTGCAAAGACATTTTAGTTAGAAAAAAAAAACCACCACCCAAAAATATATATAACTCTGCCATTGACCTTGGTACTATTTTGCTGAGCCACAAACCTACTTCCTGACACTGAGTAAAAAGGCAAAAGCAATTATAAGAGGTGCCAGGGTGAATCTCCCCAGCTGTCAATATTGCTGATGAAGATAGATTTTGTTGGTAAAAGCAAAGTCCCAGTCCTGAGGAACAAACAGAGCCCAAGGCCATTAGTACTGGCAGAAATTGGACCACCAGAATCACTCAAGGGAACATGTATTTAGAAGGGGAGGATGAGGAGAGGCTGGAAGAAAAGCTCCATGGGTCTGTAGAGGAAAGAGGACATGAAATTGGGTGGGAGTGTTCATCTGCTTGAGGAGAGCAAGGCTGTGCAAAGGAATCTGGCCAGGTTGGGCTGGCTGAGCTTGGAGCTCTCTTCCAACCTGGCTGATTCTATTATTCCTGGTTGATTCTAACTTGAGGCTCCTTCCTCTTGTCCTATCACTCATTCCTTGGGAGAAAAGACCAATCCCCATCTGAATCCAGCCTCCTTTCAGGGACTTAGAGAGCAATGATGTCTCCACTCAGCCTCCTTTTCTCCAGCCTAAACACCCCCAGGTCCCTCAGCTGCTCCTCACCAGCCCTGCTCTCCAGACTCTTCCCCAGCTTTGCTGCCCTTTGCTCAACTCCATGGCCATCTTGTAGTGAGGGGACAACTAATTTAGGGTTATGTTGGATCCTGACCTGGTTAAAATGCATCCAGTGCATGGTGCATAGGGCAGCTGCTGCTGCAGGCAGATCTGATGCTCCTGCTGTCATGGACTGGGTAAATGCTTCCAAGCAGCACTTGAGCTTCAAAAGAAGAAAGTCAATGCAGAATTGGACAGATCTGTTCGACCTAAATGTGACATTTCACTGGATAAGCCATTCATAAAATAATCTTGTCCAGTTCTAATTAGCACTAAGTGACATCTGTTCAGTGAAAGAATTGCAGGCTTGAGCTGTGAGCAAAATGCAGGAAGGAAAGAACCACTAATGAAAGTAACTTTAAACAGCCTGGCTGAAGTCTCCTTGCCAGGATATCACTGTTCCATTAATTCTCCATCTGTTAAAGGTGTTAAAGAGAAGGTGGCTACAGCAGTCAAGGGCAACACAGTGTTTTTAAACCCTTCCATAGAATGGTTTGTCCTCCTACTAGACCATGTTGCCCAAGGTCCCATCCAACCTGGCTTTGAACCTCCACAACTTCCCTGAGCAGCCTGTTCCAGTACCTCACCACCCCTATGGGGAAGAATTTCTTCCCAATGTCTTATCTAAATTCAGCTTCTTCCAGTCTGAAGCAGTTACCCCTGTCTTGTTCTTACAAAGACATGGAGGGACAACTTGAGGAGGAGGTAAATGCTCTGCAGCAGCTGTACAGCTCTCTTGTGGCCCCCTTCAGGTACTGGAAGGCTGCTGTAAGGTCTCCCCAGAGCCTTCTCTCCTCCAGCTTGAACAACCTCAACTCTCTCAGCCTGTCCTCATAAAAGAGGTGCTCTCACCCTCTAATCATATTCATCACCTGCTCCAATAGTTCCATGTCCTTGTTGTGTTAGGAGCTCCAGAAATGGAGCTAGACTCCAGGTAGGGTCTCACCAAAGCAGAGGGGAGAATCCCTTTCCTCAAGCCACTGGCCAGAGTACTTCTGACCTGCAGGTTAGGACCAGATGAAGAAACAGAAAGGGTCACAAGTCCTCAGGCTTTCCATGGTGTTGCTTTTTAAAAGCCTTTCAAAGTGCTGCCAGAATTAGAACACCTCCAATGACCACTAAGAAACCCGAAGTAAAAGCTCAGTGCTCCAGCAAGGAGCTTACACCAGCACACACAACCCCATGGAGATCACAGGATGTTAGGGGTTGGAAGGGCAATAGTATCCAACACAGCTCACAGAGGAACACATCCAGACAGGCCTGGAAAGGCTTCAGAGAAGGAGACTCCACAACCTCTCTGGGCAGCCTGTGCCAGGCTCTGGGACCCTTCCAGTAAAGAAATTCCCCCCTGTGTTGAGCTACAACCTATTTTGCTGCAGCTTACACCCATTGCTCCTTGTTCTATCCCAGGGAGCAGTGAGCAGAGCCTGTCCCCCACCTCCTGGCAGCCCTCAGATAGTTATAAACACTTACCAACCCCCCTCTAAGTCTTTTCTCTAGACTAAGCAGCCCCAGATCCTTCAGCCTCTCCTCATCAGCCATGCCCTCCTGTCCCCTCATCATCCTCATAGCCCTCTGCTGGACCTTCTCTAGCAGATCCCTGTCCCTCTTCACCTGGGGGGCCCAAAACTGAACACAGTATTCAAGATGCAGTCTAGAGGGGGAGGAGAACCTCCTTTGATCTGCTGGACACACTCTTTGTAACACTCAGGGGACAGCAAGGGTGGAAAGGTCACAGCCCTCTCAGGTGTCCTGCCTTTGCTGCAGACCCAAGTCACCTGCCTAGGCAAGGTCCCTGCTCTGCAGTTCCAAAAACACTGCACCCATCAGTGCCTGCCTGGCTACCACAGCTGGTTTGAACTGGGAAGGGGCAAGAGCAGGATGCAGCCCCTGGCTACAGAGACTCCAGGCTTGCTCTGCTCTCACTTCAGCTGAAAGGTCGTCATGACAGCTAGTGTGGATGCTCTGGCTGAATTTAATCAGTTTTGTGTTGCTTTAAAGCAAATTTAATTAAGGCTCATCTAAACTAATCAAAGCCAAGCAAGCCATGTGGCAGCTGGAAGCAGGAGGGGGGACTGACTCCGTGGGAGCAGCTGAGCATTTCAGATCTCTGGGAATGCTCACCTGGAGAGGTGGCTGTAGGGGCTGGTTAAACTCATCTAAAGGAACACAAGGTCAGGGGAGACACAGAGGGGGATAGCAGAAGGTGGCAGTGCTATCTCCTGGGAGAAATCCCCTACTTGATGGGCAGGACGATCCCAGGATGGTCCCAAGGGGCACAGAAGAGATGTTCCTCGTTGCAATGAAGCTCTCCAGTGTCCAGATTAATCAGTGCAGGTGGAAACTGTTGTAGCTCCACGGGGCCTTTATTTGCACTAGTGCATCTAGTGTTTGCTCCTGGCTTTTGCAAGATGAAGTTATTCAAATCAGACCTAAGCCAGCCCCAAAAGTCCCTCCACATTTCTTTCAAGCCATTGCCAAGCCCTCTTGCAGTTGCTCAAGACAAGACAGCAATAGCAGCCCTCCAACCTTTGCATCTGCTCAGCCTCCTGCTGAGAAGCTGATCTTAGACCAAAGGCTGATCCTTATCACCAGAACATCCGGAAGGAGACAGGCAGGGAGCCAGTTTGGATGTCCTCTGGGGAAGAGCTGTGTGGATGGTTGGGAATGACAGAGGAGAATTGCAGGCGGCCCTGGGAGCTCACAGGTTCATTCCTCAAATGCCAGCAGAGGCATGAACCCATCCCAGCCACATTGCAGGCTGGGGAGCAGACATGTGCAGGCAAGAGGAACACCTTCAGGTGAAACAGGCCTGCATTTACAGTGGTTTAACTTTCTGCTACACAGCTGTTTGGCCAGATGTGCCCTTGTGCAGGGCAAAGCGTGGAGGAAACCCCCAGAGCTCCAAGCCAACCATTCCCAAACCATCCAGCTTGGGGTTTTTCCAAGCATTTCCTTAAATGAGCCTCTGGGGAAGTGAGGGTTAGGTATCATGCCATGAAGGAGGCAATGCCATGCCACAGCAGGCAATATCACAGCATAAACGAGGAGAGCAGCTTCAGCTGACTGCCTCCTGCTTGTGTGAGAGCCAACCTCAACAGCTTTAAAGAGATCTTCATGATCAGCAAATCCAACCACTCACTAAGAGCTCACAATTCCACCACTACTGCCAAGCCACTGCCACTAAACCCTTGAATCATAGAACCATTTTGGCTGGAAAAGCCCTTTAGGACCATAGAGTCCAAGCATCAACCTAACACTAACCACAGCCATTAAACCATGGCCCAAAATGCCATGGCCACAGGTTTCCTGCTCACCTCCAGGGATGGGGACTCCACCACCTCCCTGGACAGCCTGTTCCAATCCCTGAGCATTTTTCCTAATATCCAACCTAAACTTCCCCTTGTGCAACTTGAGGCTGAGTACTGGTTTCAGTTCTGGGGTAGGAAAGACACTGATGTGCTGCAGGGTGTCCAGAGAAGAGTGGTGAGGCTGAGGAGGGGTTTGGAGGGCATCATGTGAGGAGCAGCTGAGTGAGCTGGGGTTGTTCAGCATAGAGAAGATAAAGCTGAGGGAAGATCTCATTGCTCTCCACAGCTCCCTGAAAGGAAGTTGGAATGAGGCTGGTGCTCATCTCTTCTGCCAAGTAACCAGTGACAGGACAAGAGGAAATGAGTTTGAGTTGTGCCAGGGGAGGTTTAGGTTGAACATGAGGAGAAACTTCGGTGAGAGAGTGGTAAAGGGTTGGAACAAGCTCCACACCTAGGGAGATGGTAGAGTTGTCTTCCCTGGAGGTGTTCAAGAAGCTGTAGATGGAGTGCTTCAGATCATTTAGTGGTCATGGTAGCTGGGTTCTGGCTGGACTTGATGATCTTAAAGGTCTTTTCCAGCATTAGTGATTCTGTGAGGCCATTCTGTGCTTTTAAGAGAACTCCAGAACAAAGAGCAGGAGCAAAAGACTTTCAGATGCTACCAAACAGAAATCCTCTCCTAGGTCTTAGCCCTCCAAAAGTTTTCCCTGCTGAGGATGCTGCAGAGATGAATTGTTTGTCTTTGTGATATTGCTGTCAGCACAATAAAGCTCAAAGAGAAATAGATGTTGTTTTGCTGACTGAACAGACTCTGTAATAAATAGGGTCAGAGCTACACAACAAATGCAGATAAGAAGAAATATTGATTAGCTGCTCATGAAGAGAGGCAGGGAGCTTGTGCATGGTGCTGAAAACCACTGGGTGATTATCTAATTAAAGGTTTCACCACCAATACACATAACCCAGCCAAACTGGGGGCTGGTGGAGTGGCTGCACAGCCAAACCACAGCTGGGTACCCAAATGGCAACTTGGATGTGAGCAGAACTTGTCCTCCTGAAGTCAGAGGGCTAAATGGCCTCTGTGAAGCCAGGTCTACAAACTCATCCTTCTCCAAGGCTGCCATGTAGCTGGAAAGTTAAATGAACCTGCTTGGAGAGGAGGAATTGTCAGACATTTCCTCTATGCTCATTCAATGCCTCTCAACATGTGAGAGGCTGGGATGGGTTGCCCAGGGAGGTGGTTGAGGCTCCATGGCTGGAGGTGTTTGAGGCCAGGCTGGCTGAGGCTGTGTGCAGCCTGCTCTAGGGTAGGGTGTCCCTGGGCATGGCAGGGGGGTTGGAACTGGCTGCTCCTTGTGGTCTCTTCCAACCCTCACTGATTCTGTGATCCCTGCCTTTGTTACAAGGGAGCAGAAAGAAGCAGCTAATCAGAGGAGCTCAGCCAGCACCCATGGGTGCTACTAAAGCAACCATCAAGCCCATTCCTGCCCAGCCAGGAGACCACCAGGCCCTCCAGCCTTTGTCCCACTCCCAACCACCCAGTGTGCACCCTGGGGACTCACCAGTAGTGACAGGAGGAGAACCACTCTGCTCAGTTGGGCAAGCTTGGGGCTTCTGCCTTTCCTGGGGCTGATTATAAAGGCAACTGGGCAGGGAGAGCAAAGTGGTCACACCTGGGGTGGGAGGAGACTCCAACAGATCTCAGGTGTTCTGGGTTTAGGAGAAATGTGGGGTGGGGTGGGAAAGGGGAGGTGGTGCTGATTGTATGGAGATGAAAAGGGGAAGATGGGGGAAAGGAAGAAGATGGACAGGAAAGGAGGGAGATCTAAAAAAGAGTGAAAATGAGAACTGGGCTGCAAAGAAAAAAAACCCAAACCACCAAAAAACAAACCCAAAATACTCTGGCAGGGGGTTGGACTGGATGATCTCTTGAAGTCCCTTCCAGCCCCTAAGATTCTGTGATTCCTTTTTCTTCTTCTATCACTTCATACTAGGGAGAAGAGAGCCACCTCCACCTCACTCTTTTCAGGGAGCTGTAGAGAGCAATGAGGTCTCCCCTCAGCCTCCTCTTCTCCAGACTGAACAATCCCAGATCCCTAAGCAGCACAGTCACACACCTCCTCAGCCCTCCTGTAGCCCCCTTCAGATCCTGGAAGGCCACCCCAAGGTCTCCTGGAAGCCTTCTCTTCTCCAGCCTGCAGAGCCCCAACTCTCTCAGCCTGTGCTCAGAGCAGAGCTGCTGCAGCCCTCTGGGCATCTTGGTGGCCTCCTCTGGACTGGCTCCAACAGTCCCATATCCTTTTAGTGTTGGGGGCTCCAGAACTGCACCCAGGTGTGGTCTCAGCAGTGCAGAGCAAATACAATCACAAGCCCCATTATTTGCTCAGCTGTCATGTTCCCTGCTGGAAGAAAACCCTTTCTGTCTCTCCTCAGATGATCCAAACAGCCTGGCTCACTTTCAAACAGTGAACATGCACAAGGAAGTCAGAATTTGGAATGCAAAATCCAACCTGCAACAGGAGAAAATCAGCTTCACATCTTGGTCTTGTCCAAGCTGACAAAGCCAGCCCCTGAGCTCGGAAGTGAAAGAGTCAGCACTCACAGTCAGCTCTGTGGGCAAGAGAGAAACCAAAGCAGTTAATCATCCTGAGCCTGCAGTAGCCTTAGGAGCTCCAGCACCTGCTGCTGTGTGAGCAGTCTTCACCACAGAGCAAGAAACCACCCTGCAGACACCTCCCTGGCCCAACTGAAAGCCCTGCTGGGGCTTCCTGCCAGTGCTTTGTTCACTGCTGATGGAGTGAGAAGGTGGTGAGATGCTCTTGGAGAAGACAGCTCTGGAGGGAGAAGTGGAGACAACAGCTGTGCTGCAGGGATCCAGCTGCCCTACCACAGGAAACTGCTGTCCTCCTTGCTGACAAGGCAGGTAGAGTTTGGGTGGCTCAAGATGAGTGCATGTTCTTGCTCTGGTGAGACCTCACCTGGAGTGCTGTGTCCAGTCTTGGGGCCCCCAGCACAAGAGGGATACAGACCTGGTGGAGTGGGTGGAGAGAAGGGCCACAAAGATGATTAGTGGGCTGGAGCACCTCTGCTAGGAAGGTAGGCTGAGAGAGTTGGGGCTGTTGCACCTGGAGAAGAGAAGGCTCCAGGGAGACCTTACAGCTACATTTCAGTATCTGAAGGCTGGGAGGGACTGTTTGGCTTGGAGTGATAGGATGAGGAGCAATGGTTTGAAACTGGAGCAGGGAAGATTTAGGTTGGACATCAGGAAGAAGTTCTGCACAATGAGAGCAGTGAAATGCTGGAATAGGTTGCCCAGGGATATGGTTGAGACATTCCAAATCATAGAATCAGCCAGGGTTGGAAAGGACCACAAGGATCAGCCAGTTCCAACCTCCCTGCCATGCCCAGGGACACCCTACCCAGGCTGCCCAGAGCCTCATCCAGCCTGGCCTTAAACACCTCCAGCCATGGGGCCTCAACCACCTCCCTGGGCAACCCATTCCAGCCTCTCACCACTCTCCTGCTCAACAACTTCCTCCTCACCTCCAGTCTGAATCTCCTCACCTCCAGCTTTGCTCCATAGTCAGACTTGATGTGGCCCTGGGCAGCCTGATCTAGTTGGAGGTGTCCCTGCTGACTGCAGAGGTGTTGGACAAGATGACCTTTTGGGGCATCCCTTCCAACCTGATGCAATTTGTGGATCTGTGAGAGGAGACTGGCATGGAGCCTGAGAAATTCACTGTGCATTACTCTGTGTGGAAAAGGGAAGGCATTGGCAAAGGGTTCCTCCACCCTCCTGTTCTACAGCTTAGGCAAAGTACAGGTACTGTTGTAACTACTGGAAGGAGTTGTCTTTCCTTCAGAGGAAAAGTGGAAGATACATTTTGAGTGAGTGATTTGCTGTTGGAATGGGCTGCCCAGGGAGGTGGAGGAGTCTCTGTCCCTGGAGGTGTTCAAGACAAGCCTGGCTGGGGCACTCAGTGCCATGATCTGGTTGATTAGCTAGGGCTGGGTGCTAGGTTGGACTGGATGAGCTTGGAGCTCTCTTCCAACCTGCTTGATTCTATGATTCTGTGATTTTAGCATAGAATCATTTAGGTTGGAGAATAACTTGGAGATGATCTAGCTAAAGATGTCCCTGCTCACTGCAGGGGGGGGGGGGGTGGACAAGATGACCTCCAAGGGTCCCCTCCACCTCTCACCATTCTGTGATTCTATGACCATTGATTACTTCTATGCATTCTGGAGAGAGCTTTCAGTAGGTGGAAACAGAGATGTCTGTCTTTGGAGTTCTATAGGGATATCCCAGGAAAAGAAAACACAAAGAGTATGGAATGGTGGCCAATGCAGCCCAGGGATCTGGACTTTCACACTGCAAACTGCACTTCCAAATGCCTGTTTCCACTCTACAGCCAGCATCTCCTTTGCCCATCTGAGACACTTGCATCTGTTGGGGTTCAACCTCAACGGCTTTCTGTCTGCCAAATGAAGGTGTAGGATAGCAAATGCTCCACATGAAACCTCACCAGAAGCATGCTGAGACAGGCAGGGGAAGCTTTGTTGGGGCACCCACACTTGTCTTTTGGAAGGCACCACCCTCCCTGTGCACAACAGCTGCCTGCAGAGAGCAGCCACGCCAGCAGCTGCTCTGCAGGTCCTGGGGCTGCAGAGAGGTCACCACCAACTGTGCCTTTTTGGAGGGACTTTGAAGATGTTTTTGTAAAGAAAGGCAAAACCAAAGCAGCTTCACCAGGAACAGCAAGATGTGAGGGTGTGGGAGGCCAAGCCAAACCAGCTGAAGCCAACACCACACGACTCTCACCAAGACTGTGCACTCAAAGGTGATACCAGCAAACAACCTTGGTCTTGTTCTGCAGGCTGGGAGAGGCTCTGGCCTCAGCACCTTCTGCCCAAGTTCTGCAGAGCTGAGCTAACAGCAGGGCTGGCAGAAGATGAGGAAGCAGAAATGGTTAAAATAAAGGAAGAAAATGCAGACAGGACCAGTTGGCTGAAGGCAGCAAGGCTGAGGTTTAAAGCTGAAAGGTAGGGCAAGGAGGGGAACAGTCAGAAGTGTTTAGCCAAGGTTCAGAGTGATGAAGCTGAATGTTGGGCTGGAAGCTTTATCCCAGCACAGCCACAGCTCCCTTTCAGATGGCCAGCTAGGAGCTTTAGTCCAGCACAGCCACAGCT
Organism: Pogoniulus pusillus; assembly: GCF_015220805.1. Lineage (NCBI taxonomy): Eukaryota > Metazoa > Chordata > Aves > Piciformes > Lybiidae > Pogoniulus > Pogoniulus pusillus. The sequence continues at coordinate 3,584,488 of NC_087298.1, read as the reverse complement.
CCCTTTCAGATGGCCAGCTAGGAGCTTTATCCCAGCACAGCCACAGCTCCCTTTCAGATGGCCAGCTAGGAGCTTTAGCCCAGCACAGCCACAGCTCCCTTTCAGATGGCCAGCCAGGAGCTTTATCCCAGCACAGCCACAGCTCCCTTTCAGATGGCCAGCTAGGAGCTTTAGCCCAGCACAGCCACAGCTCCCTTTCAGATGGCCAGCTAGGAGCTTTAGTCCAGCACAGCCACAGCTCCCTTTCAGATGGCCAGCTAGGAGCTTTAGCCCAGCACAGCCACAGCTCCCTTTCAGATGGCCAGCTAGGAGCTTTATCCCAGCACAGCCACAGCTCCCTTTCAGATGGCCAGCTAGGAGTTTTGGCCCAGCACAGCCACAGCTCCCTTTCAGATGGCCAGCTAGGAGCTTTAGTCCAGCACAGCCACAGCTCCCTTTCAGATGGCTAAAACAGAACCAGCACAGGAACATAACTGTTGACTCTGGAGTTGTAGACCAAGAAAGCAGCACTTCACTCTCAGATAGGTCTATCAGCATGTGGAGGAAGGTGTCCCCAGGACAGTCAGCCACAGAGGATGGAAGTAGCTGTTATTTTCACAGAGATGTAGCTGAAGGAGTAGACTGGGGAAAGAAACCAAGAGAACTGCAACTTCATTTGTGCTTCTGTAGGTGTTGGTGCATATAAGGAGCGTGTACATAGAATCATAGAATCAACCATGTTGGAAGAGACCTCCAAGATCATCCAGTCCCACCTATCACCCAGCCCTACATGGTGCAAGAGCAGCAGAAGATGAGCCAGCTCTGAGCCAGGGGGCAGATCTCAGAGGGAAAAGGGAAATACAAGCACTCAACAGACAGTTTGCAGACTTGTTAGGGTGAGCTGCTCTCTTTTCATCCCACTCTGTGGTACCACCTGGATCATCGCTGCAGAAGAGGCAACTGGGATGCTCCTGGAAGCAGCAAACACCTGAGCCAGTTACTGCCAGACCTGATTGCAAACCACCAGAGTCAGCAGAAGACCAAAGCCTGTCTTGTGGCTGCCTACAGACGGCATCACAGATGACAGCTGAGCGCCTGCAGCCTCTGGTTATCTCAGCTCCAAGACTAAGCCTTCCTGAGCGGATGTTTGGGCAAGGCCACTGGGATTAAGAGAGCTGTGAGTCAAGCAAGCAATGGGTGCATCTTGTCATGGAAAGGACATTTCTCTGCCTGAGAAGAGCTTCCTGGCTCTGACGTAACCGGGCGAAGGATTACTCAATGTGTCAGCTTTACTGTCAAGCCACAGCCGCGCGCTCGCTCGGGAGGCTCAAACTTGCCTCTGCTTATGCCATCAGCATGGCAGCTCTTGACAGCTGCCACTGACATGGTCACCATTCCCACAGCACCTGCAACCTCCCCAACTTGAGAGCATCCCTGCATCCTCCATCAGGAGCAGGCTGCCCAGAGATATTATGGTGTCTCCTTCTCTGGAGAGATCCCAGACCCACCTGGTTGTTGTGATCCTGGCCAAGCTGCTGTGGGTGCCCCTGATTTAGCAGCAGGCTTGGACTGGATGATTTCCACAGGTCCATTCCAACCCTCACCATGCTGGGACTGTGGGACTGGGGATGCAGTCATAGAATCATAGAATCATAGAATCAACCAGGTTGGAAGAGACCTTCAAGCTCATCCAGTCCAACCTAGCACCCAGCCCTATCCAGTCAACCAGACCATGGCACTAAGTACCTTATCCAGGCTTTTTGAAGACCTCCAGGGACAGTGCCTCCACCACCTCCCTGGGCAGCCCATTCCAATGCCAATCACTCTCTCTGTGAAGAACTTCCTCCTAACATCCAGCCTAGACCTACCCCGGCACAACTTGAGACTGTGTCCCCTTGTTCTATTGCTGGTTGCCTGGGAGAAGAGATCAACCCCATGCAGTGAAGGGGCACAGGCCTCTCCACTAGGTTAATGCAAATGAGTTCTTTTAAGTGCCATCAGATGGAGCATCCCCTTGTTTCTGTTCTGGGTGTGGACTTTCTGTTCTAAGTTTAGACCTAAACAAGACAATCCCAAGCCCAAATCCAGGCTGGATGGTGAATGGCTAAGAGAAGCTCTGAGGAAAAGGCCCTGGGGGTCTGGGGTGATGAAAAGCTCAACATGCCAGCCAGCTAAACCCCAAATGACTGCTTCAAGTTTTCACCTCAGTTTAGTGTGGCTAGAGGTAGACAGAGGTGATGGGAAATGACAAAGAGGTGGAAAGTTTGGGGTACTTTGCATGTCTACCTGAGCAGCAGAATCTTCTAGAGTTTGCAAAACCAGTCCAGAAATTGCTCAATGACAAAATTTCTTTTGCTCTCTCCTTCCAGTCAGGCTAAAAATAAAATAGAACCCAGTGCCAGGCTCACTTCTGCTGCAACCACACTTGGCTCAGCAGAGTTAAACAGGGGCAAGCGTGAGGCTTTGCCATCTCGGTGCTCAGAAGCGCAACCTCCGGTTACAACCAGAACAGGGAAATGGAAACCAGCAGTAAGGCAGCACTGCTGCTCTGTGCTCCTTACCACTGAGGCCTTGCATCCCAAAACTCATCTCATCCACCCAGCACCAACGCCAAGGTGTCTGCAGGGCAGCTATAAGCAAGGTTTGAAAGCCTTGATGCAAGACCCAGCTCAACCCCACTCCTATAAGGTCCCAGCTTGTGTTTAGGTGGGGGTTGGGTGAAGTTTAAGAAGGTTTGATGCTGCCTTGGTTTTGCAGAGCCCACACCTTGAGTGCTGTGTTCAGTTCTGGGCCCCCCAGTTTAGGAGGGACATTGAGATGCTTGAGTGTGTCCAGAGAAGGGCAACGAGGCTGGGGAGAGGCCTTGAGCACAGCCCTACGAGGAGAGGCTGAGGGAGCTGGGATTGGTTAGCCTGGAGAAGAGGAGGCTCAGGGCAGACCTCATTGCTGTCTGCAACTACCTGAAGGGACATTGTAGCCAGGAGGAGGTTGCTCTCTTCTCTCAGGTGGCCAGCACCACAACGAGAGGACACAGCCTCAGGCTGTGCCAGGGGAGATTTAGGCTGGAGGTGAGGAGAAAGTTCTTCCCTGAGAGAGTCATTGGACACTGGAATGGGCTGCCCGGGGAGGTGGTGGAGTCGCCGTCCCTGGAGCTGTTCAAGGCAGGACTGGACGTGGCACTTGGTGCCATGGTCTGGCCTTGAGCTCTGTGCTAAAGGGTTGGACTTGATGATCTGTGAGGTCTCTTCCAACCCTGATAATACTGGGATACTGTGATACTGGTTCTCCAATATCTTCAAGTGTCTGTAACAGGGTGAATGTGGAGCTGTGCATGCCCCTGGGACAGGATGTGCAGGTCACAGCAGTGGAGAAAACACCAGGGCAGTCCAGGGTGACATCTGGATGCTGACATTGCTCCAGGTTTTGTTTACTTTTCTACCCAGTTCCAAGCTGTGGAGATAAAAAATAATATAGAGGGGAAAAAAATCAATCATTTGAAACAGTGGACTGGAGAGCTTCCAAAATCAAAGCAGCTTGAGCCAGGCTCCTGCCACTTGCTTTGCTTGGAGTGTTTTGATGCCAGGGGGATTCTGCAGCCCTTTAGGAGGCACCTCCATGGAATCACAGAATGACAGAATCATGGAATGGTTTGGGTTGGAAGGGACCTTTCAAGGCCCTCCAGCCCAATCTCCCTGCAGCCAGCAGGGACATCTGCAACTAGAGCAGGTAGCTCAGAGCCCCAAACAACCTCACCTGGAATGGTTCCAGGGATGGGGCAGCCACCACCTCTCTGGAAAAGATGGGACAGAGTCTTAGCACTCTCAGGGCAAAAATGTCTTGTTTCTCTCCAGTCTGAATCTCTCTCTTCTAGTTTCAAACCATCACCCCTCGTCCTGTCACAAGATGCCCTGCTCAAAAGCCTGTCCTCAGCTTTCTGATCAGACCTTTACACACTGCAAAGCCACCAGAAGGTCTCCCTGGAGCCTCCTCTTCTCCAGGCTGAACATCCTCAACTCTCCTAGCCTGGCCTCACAGCAGAGCCCTTCCAGCCCTGCTGTGGCTTCCTCTGGCCCTGCTCCAACAGGTCCTTGTCCATGCTGTGCTGAGGGCTCCAGAGCTGGCCCCAGAACTGCAGATGACATCTCACAAGGTCCCCATCCTTCCTCTGTGTGCTGCGCTTTGCATCAGCAGTGCTGATGCTGCTTTGAGACCTCCTGCCCCTACCAACAGAGGTTGTGCCAGGCCTAGAATTCCTGGCATTTGATCTCATCCCCAGCAGCCAGCTCTGTGCACACACACACAGAGGGCAAGGCTTTAGAGGTGGCATCAGGGCCATCAGCACCAGGACACTTAATGGATGCGTCCGAACCATCAGCGCTGAGACCCTGGGAAGGTCTGGGCTGGGCACATGCTGAGTCTGATGCCTCTTACTCATTTACCACAAGTGACTTCAGCAACCTCACATTAAATCACCTCATAAAAAGCATGGAAATATTAAGCAGCCAACCCCCAAATCCCACCTCATCTTTCCATTCAGTCAGATAAACATTGACAAACAGAAAAGAGTTCAAACGTTATTTGCACCTTTGTGGTCCCAGCAGAAGTTCCCCATCCCTTCTTCAGCTCTCTCAGTTTCAAACTCACAGAGGAGATGAAGTTCAATCAGGACATTTCAAAACAAAACCCCTACGAAATGAAACGAGGTAGAAGGGAAATGGAGCAAAGAAGGAAGGTTCTGAGGTTAGCTTCAGCAGAGAGCCTCGGGGCTGCTTCCCAGCACCTCGCACCCTTGTGACCTTCAAGGTAACCACACAGAAAGGGCTTTTCAGCACCCTGAATCCTGTAATGACTGACTGCTTACTCAGGCATCATCCCCCTGGGCAAATTACTCACTTTGCCACTCGTTCTGGTTTCTTTTCTCTAGCATTCCCTCCACAGAGTGATGCTGGAAGGCAGCTCTGGGTCAGACCTGGTTGTGTCTTCACTGCTCTTTGCACTAAGGGCACCTTAGTCATTTGGGCACAAAGAGGACTAAGCCTCTTTGTGCCTCCTGGTCTATGTGTGCTCAGGCAGGGGATTTCTGTAATGCTCTTTGATTTTCCTGGCCATCCCAACCCTTCCCAGAACCCCTGAGCAGAAATACCCTCAGGCCTTGCAATGATTGAATCATAGAATCAGCCAGGTTGGAAGAGACCTCCAAGCTCAGCCACTCCAAACTAGCACCCAGCTTTAGCCCATCAACCAGACCATGGCACTAAGTGCCCCAGCCAGGCTTGGCTTCAACACCTCCAGCCACACAGACTCCACCACCTCCCTGGGCAGCCCATTCCAATGCCAATCACTCTCTCTGACAACAACTTCCTCCTAACATCCAGCCTAGACCTCCCCTGGCACAACTTGAGGCTGTGTCCCCTTCTTCTTTTGCTGGTTGCCTGGCACAAGAGCCCAACCCCACCTGGCTACAACCTCCCTTCAGTTAGTTGTAGAGCAATGAGCTCTGCCCTGAGCCTCCTCTTCTCCAGGCTAAACAACATCCAGCCTGTACCTCCCCTGGCACAACCTGAGTCTGTTTGTCCCCTTCGTTGCTGATGAATCTGTCTCTTAGAGCTTTGTGGAGTGTGATTCTGATTCTGACATGGGAAAGGAAAACCAGGATTTAGAGTGAGGGCAGAAATCAACCTTTCCCCAGATATCCCATCCAGACCATCCCTGGCATTGACCCAAAAGCTCATCCCTGGCATTGATCCAACAGGATCTCATCTGTTGGGACACTGCAGGGAGCCTCCCTTGCCACAGCCTGAAGTCAGCTCCCAGCTGTTGGGCACATCTGGATTTTGACATAGATGTTACTCTCATACCACTGGGAGCTCCAGAGCTTCAGGGTGTGGAAGTCTTCTGCTTGCCAAGGGATAAAGAAGCCTTCTGCCACTTGAGCTTACTCACCACAGAAGCCTCCAGTGCCACTGCTTACTCTGAGAGATTTTCCTTCTCCTGAGAACCCTCTCCACAAGGCCACAGCTCAGCCCAGGATTGCTTCCAGTCAACCACTCACAATGGCTTCATTACATGATTCTTAGTCCCTCAAAAACTGCAGACCTGACCCTTTCCTTTGGATCCTTACACTTCCCTCCTGTCATGGCTCTGCCATGACTGAGCCTACTGCTCAATGGGTTGCAAAAAAAGGTAGAAAAGCATTTCTGAAGGTGTATCCAAACAGTTGTCCTCCTGCAGGTGCCCCACAGCAGCCTCTTGGCAGCATTATGTGCAAATTCATGCTGCTCTTGAGCCAGGACTGCAGTGAGAGTCCTGCAGCCTCAGCTTTCCTCTCACTCAATTTTCAAGCTCTTCAAGGAGCTCTCTGAACTCAGTGCTGAGCCCAACAGAGATGTTCTGATCCCCAGAACAGCACCTCTGGGACAATGCATCCCCTGAACAGCTCTGCAGACTCCTCTCCACCAGTCCTCACCACTACCCTGCCTCTAGAGCTGCTTGGAGGAGGCTCCTGCCCAACACCTGGACAGAGAGCTGACCCTAGACTCCATGGAGGGGAAATACCCATTGCCTAGTGGCTACCTGAGCTCCATGCCTAGTGCATGCTATCACCATGCTGGCACTAACCTCACACATAAACCCTGTCAGCATGCACCAACCATCACATCTACCTTGGCTCCTGACTTGCTGCCAAGGTCTCTCTTAGCTAAGGCTGCACAAAATCATAGAATCATAGAATCACAGCATGCCAGGGGCTGGAAGGGACCTGAAAAGCTCATCCAGTCCAACCCCCCTGCCAGAGCCATCTCCTATACCAGATCACCCAGGAACACATCCAGGCAGGCTTGGAATACCTCCAGAGAGGAAGATGCCACAACCCCCCTGGGCAGCCTGTTCCAGGGTTCTGTCACCCTCACTGTGAATTTCTTTCCCCTCATGTTTCCATGGCACTTCCTATGCCTCAGATTCCACCAGTGCCCCTTGTGCTGCCATTGGGCATCACCCAGCAGAGCCTGGCTCCAGCCTCTTGGCATATCTCTATAAACATTAATGAGGTCACACCTCAGGCTCCTCTCCAAGCTCAAGAATCATAGAATCACAGAATCATGGAATCAACCAGATTGGAAGAGAGCTCCAAGCTCAGCCAGTCCAACCTAGCACCCAGCCCTGCCCAACCAACCAGACCATGGCACTAAGTGCCCCAGCCAGCCTTGGCTTCAACACTTCCATGGGCAGTAACTCCACCACCTCCCTGGGCAGCCCATTCCAATGCCAATCACTCTCTCTGACAACAACTTCCTCCTAACATCCAGCCTAGATCTGCCCTGGCACAGCTTCAGGCTGTGTCTCCTTGTTCTGTTGCTGGGTGCCTGGCAGCAGAGCCCAACCCCACCTGGCTACAGCCTCCCTGCAGGCAGCTGCAGGCAGCAATGAGCTCTGCCCTGAGCCTCCTCTGCTGCAGGCTGCACACCCCCAGCTCCCTCAGCCTCTCCTCACAGGGTTCGTGTTCCAGGCCTTTCATCAGCTTCATTGCCCTTCTCTGGACATATTCCAGCATTTCAAAACATCTCTCTTGAATTGAGGAGCCCAGAACTGGACACAGCACTCAAGGTGTGCCCTGAGCAGTGCTGAGTACAGGGGCAGAATAACCTCCCTCATCCTACTGGCCAGACTGTTCCTGATGCAGGCCAGGATGCCATTGGCTCTCTTGGCCACCTGGGCACACTGCTACTACCTGTGCACACTGCTGCTACCTGAGCACACTGTCCTCTCTGTGTATCTAAACAGACACAAGGATGGTCTCTGGGCTGTGCTCCTTTCTCTCCACTCAAGGGAGGGACACATTTCTTGGTGAGAATTCTACCTGCAGCACACAGCTGAACCTTTGCTGCCTTTCTATGATTCATTGGAGCTGCTGCAGAGATTTGTGCCCAGGATTTATTAATGTGTGCTCAATCACTTGCAGTGAGTTCATTTCTCACCCAGACTGTTGTATCTGTTACTTGATTCATTTAAACTCTCTGATACTTCTAACTTCTCAAACCTGTGTCAGTGCCAGTCACAGGCTCACAGGATGTTAGGGTTGGAAGGGACCCAAGGAGATCATCCAGTCCAAACTCTCTGCCAGAGCAGGACCACACAATCTAGCACAGATCATGGAGGAGCACATCCAGACAGGCCTGGAAAGGCTCCACAGAAGGAGAGTCCACAGCCTCTCTGGGCAGCCTGTGCCAGGCTCTGGGACCCTTCCAGGCAAGAAGTTCCTCCTTGTGCTGAGCTGGAACCTCTTTTGCTGCAATTTACACCCACTGCTCCTTGTCCTATCCCAGGGAGCAGTGAGCAGAGCCTGTCCCCCACTCCTGGCAGCCCTCAGATACTTACAAACATTTATCAAATCCCCTCTCAGTCTTCTCTTCTCCAGACTAAGCAGCCCCAGGGCCCTCAGCCTCTCCTCATCAGCCATGCCCTCCTGTCCCCTCATCATCCTCATAGCCCTCCGCTGCACCCTCTCCAGCAGATCCCTGTCCCTCTTCAACTGGGGAGCCCAAACCTGAACACAGTATTCAAGATGAGGTCTCAGCAGGGCAGAGTAGAGAGGGAGGAGAACCTCCCTGGATCTGCTAGACACAATAACACACCCCAGGCTCCCATTGGCCTTCTTGGCCACCAGGGCACATTGCTGTGCCATGGATGTTCTCCACCAGCACCCCCAGGTCCCTCTCCACAGGGCTGCTCTCCATCAGTCACCTCCCAGCCTGGACTGCTGCAGTTTATTCTTCCTCCCCAGGTGCAGGACTCTGCACTTGGCCTTGGTGAACCTCCTCTGGTTCCTCTGTGCCCAGCTCTGTCTGTGCAGGTCTCTCTGGATGGCAGCACAGCCTGCAGCTGTCTCAGCCAAGCCTCCCAGCTTGGTGTCAGCAGCAAACTTGTCCTTACTGGGGCACTGGGAAAAGCCAACAAAATAAATAGGCAAATGTTAATTTGGTCAAACAGTTCCAGTAAGAGTCCTGGGCTCTGAGACAGGCAGGAGGCAGGATGTCACCCACAGCACCACACCTTGCACCTGACCACTTTGCTGAGTGTTTAGCAGTGGTACCCATAAAGTCGAGAGAGGTTCTCCTGCCTCTCTGCTCTGCCCTGCCCTGGTGAGGCCACATCTGGAGTACTGTGCCCAGTTCTGGGCCCCCCACTGCAATAGGGACATAGAACTGCTTGAGAGAGTCCAGCACAGAGCCATGAAGAGAATGGAACACTTCTGTTATGGGGGAGCTGGGGCTGTGCTGCTTGAAGAAGAGGAGACTGAGAGGTGACCTCAGCAATGTTTGCAAATATGTTAAGGTGGTGCAGGAGGCTGCAGCCAGGCTCTGCTGGGGGATGCCCAATGGCAGCACAAGGGGCACTGGTGGAAGCCGAGGCATAGGAAGTTCCATTTAAACATGAGGAGGAATTTTTACCCTGTGAGGGCGACAGAACCCTGGAACAGGCTGCCCAGGGGGGTTGTGGGGTTTGCCTCTCTGGAGATATTCCAAACCTGCCTGGATGTGTTCCTGTGTGATCTGCTATAGGAGATCCTGCTCTGACAGAGAGCTTGAGCTGGATCAGCTTTTCAGGTCCCTTCCAGCCTCTGACATTCTGTGATTCTGTAAATGGTGTGAGAGGATCCACTGGCACCACAGACAGGTGAGTAAGGATGATAAGAGACTGGAACAGGTTGTCCAAACAAGTTATGAATGTCCCCTCCCTGAAGGTATTCAAGGCCAAGTTGGATGAGGCTTTGAACAACCTCCCCTACTGCAAAGTGTCCCTGCCCATGGCAAGGGGGTTGGAACTGGATCACCTTCAAGATCCCTTCCAACCCAACCCATTCTATGGTTCTATGGCACATTCTGTGCCAGCTTTGTACAGAGCTGTGTGCCACTCTCCCCCTGCACTCATCTCCCATCCTTTCCATAAGAGGCTGATGTTCTGCATGCCCAGCTCCTCTGGGGGGGCACTACAGATCTGCATGGAGAAGGGCAATGCCCCTCAAGGCTGCTGCCTTATCAGCACTGTCTTGGTGAAGCCCTGGACCTGTCTGTGTGTTGGCAGCACTGCAATGACAAGGCTGAGAGCAGCTGCCTCATAGCCTGAGCATGCAGGGATCCCTTTATCACCCATTTCTGACAGATAAGGACCTGGAACACAGATAAACCTGGTGTGTGCAGGCAGTCCCACGTGCACCACCCACCACTACACGTGGGGCTGCTCTGAGTGACTCTGCACAGGCACTTGGACTGTCTTAAAAGCATCTGGAACAAGCTCTTTACCGTGAGGATGGTGGAACACTGGAACAGGTTGCCAAGGGAGGTGGTTGGGGTCCCATCCATGGAGATATTCAAGCTGAGGCTCGGCAGGGCTGTGGGCAGCCTGATATAGTTGAGGATGCCTCTGCTGGCTGCAGAGGGGTTTGGACCTCTGGAGGTCCCTTCCAACCCAACCCATTCTATGATTCTGTGGTCTGTATGACTTTGGAGTGAGGTAGGGGTTTGGTCTCTTCTCCCATGCAACAAGTGACAGGACAAGAGGAAACAGCCTCAAGTTGTGCCAGGTTAGATATTAGGAAAAGTTTCTTCCCCACAAGGGCTGTTGAGCACTGGAACAGGATGCCCAGGGAGGTGATGGAGTCACTGTCCCTGGAGGTGTCCAAGAAGGCTGTGGACACAGCACTTTGGGACATGGTTGAATGGCCATGGTGGTCTTTGATGGTTGAACTCGATGATCTTAGAGGTCTTTTCCAACCAACAGAGTCACTGTCCCTGGAAGTATTTAAAGCTGTGTGGATGTGGTGCTGAGGGATGTGGTTTAGTGGTAGTATCTTAGCAGCAGAGAAGGGATTGTGAGCTTTAGGCAGGCAATTTGACTTGATGGTCTCAGAAGTCTCTTCCAACCTTGACAGCTCTGGTTCTATGACTCACTGAGCACATCCCTCAGCATTACCCCAGTGAAGCATCACCAATCCCTGGAGGCATTTCTTTTCCACCCATCCCTCAGGACAGAGGTCTGAGGGAAAGCATTTTAAGAGGCATAGCTTTGCCTTTGGCATGCTGGAAGACAGGCACCTCAGCTCTGATGAAAGGCAGGTGGCTTGCCTGCCTGCCTGCCTGAGCAGAGCTGGAAGAGACCTCTGCTCCCACAGCACTTGGTTTGCCTTCAACCCTCTCCTTTGGCTGTGTCACGAACCTGGGATTTCCACCAAAGCACAAGAGACAGGTGGAACCCAGCTTGTTTGCTTTTTAGCTCAGTAAATAAAGCTCATTTCCCAGCTTGCCTGTCCTGATGAGCCAAGTGGGAGCTCCTGTTTGAACAGTGAGGTGCTTATCTGAAGACGTAAAGCCCTGGGATGAACTCTTGCGGAGCGATGAGCTCAGATCCGGTAGCCAAGGTTATATTTAACACTCTCTGATGTAAGGCAGCTCAATAACCACAGCAGCCCAGAAAGGCAGTCCTGGATCTGGGTTTTAAATAGAAATGAGTCTGGCTTGCTGCAAAAAGAAGGCAGTTGGAGATAGCTGGTTGCAGCTCTCTGCCTGCAGCCCTGGCTCTTGGCTGCGGGACAGGCAGCCAGCTGGGAGGACGGAGCCCAACGTCACAGCCAGCAGCTCGGCCACGCTGCTGCTTGGCTCTGCTCACCCAACCCAAGCCAGCTCTGGTGAGGGCACTGCTTAATCATGCACTCATAGAACGAGTTGGCATGGAAGAGACCCCTTTAGTCTGCTCTAATCAGACCCCACCTACTCTGTGCAGTTCTGGAGCCCTCAACACAGGAAGGACATGGAACTGTTGGAGTGAGTCCAGAGGAGGCCATGAAGATGCTCAGAGGGTTGCAGAGCTCTGCTGTGAGGACAGGCTCACAGAGTTGGGGCTCTGCAGCCTGGAGAAGAGAAGGCTTCAAGGAGACCTTATAGTGGCCTTCCAGGATCTGAAGGGGGCTACAGGAAGGCTGGGGAGGGACTACTGACAAGGTCTGGTAATGACAGGACAAGGAGGAAGGTGTTTGAACTGGCAGAGGGGAGATTCAAACCAGATGTTAGGAAGAAGTTCTTTCCAGTGAGGGTGGTGAGACACTGGCACAGGTTGCCCAGGGAGGCTGTGGCTGCTCCCTCCCTAAAGAAGTTCAAGGCCAGGTTGGATGAGACCTTGAGTGACCTGTTCTAACGGGAGGTGTCCCTGCCTATGGCAAGGGGTTGGAACTGGCTGAGCTTTGAGCTCCCTTCCAGCCTAAACCATTCTATGATTCCATTTTATTATTCATCACACAAGTTGTGAGCCCTGTCCCAGATTGCCCAGAGAGGTGGGAATTGAAACCATTCCAGGCCAAATTGTTTGGGGCTCTGAACAACCTGCTCTAGTTCCTGCTGACTGCAGAGGGATTGGGCTATGGCAGGGGGGGTGGAACTGGATGATCCTTGAGGTCCCTTCCAACCTGAGCCATTCTATGATTACAGATCATCCAGTTCCAAGCCCCTGCCACAGGCAGGGTCACCTCCCACCAGCCCAGATTGCTCAAAGTCTCATCCAAGCTGGTCTTGAACACCTCCAGGGAGAGGGCATCCACACAGCCTCCGTGGGCAGCCTGTTCCAGTGTCTCACCACCCTCACTGGAGGGAATTTCTTCTTAGAATCCAGTCTAACTCTCCCCTCCTCAAGCTTCGATCCATTTCCTCTCATTCTATCCCTACAAGCCTTGTGAAAAGTCCTTTCCCAGCCCTCTTGTAGGCCACTTTCAGGTGTAGAGGCTTAGAAACTCACTCTCCATATAGACTGGCAGCCTCTTTGGGAAGGACAGGCCCATGCCTACACCAAAGTCTACTCCATTTCTCCTGTATGCTTCTTTGGTTTCCTAATATCCCAAAGAGGGGGACTGGGTACCTCTGGATGCTGCACTCCCTGCCTCCCCCAGACCAGGGATACACAGGGAAAAGGAAATCAAATCTAAAAGATCACACCAAGCATAGGCTCCAGGGAGACCATTTAGTGGCCTTCCAGCACATGAAGGGTGCTACAAGAGAGCTGGGAAAGGGCTCACTACAGGGCCCTGTAGTGACAGGATGAGGGGCAATGGCTTTGAGCTGGGAGAAGGGAGGTTGGAACTGGAGATAAGGAAGAAGTTCTTTTCAGTGAGGGTGAGGAGACACTGGCACAGGTTGCCCAGGGAGGCTGTGGATGCTTCCTCCCTGGAGGTGTTCAAGACCACATTGGATGAAACCTTGAGCAATCTGGGCTGGTGGGAAGTGTTCCAACCCCCTGCCATGGATGATCTTCAGGGTCCCTTCCCACCCAAACCATTCTGTCAGTCTGACTCTGCCCTGCTTGACATCAGCAGCTTCAGACCAGCAGAGGGAAACCACCCTGAGGAGGTTTCTCTGCCTTTTGTGCCTGTTGCTGTAGTTCCTTGTGATGGTTTGGGTGTTCCCTGCCCCCCTACTCTTGTGAAAATCACCCAGACTAAGCCCAGCTGGAAACCAGAGTGGAGCTTCCTATGTACAGCTTAGCACAATACACAAGCAGAGATTTGCAATACCTACAGCTATGGACAGCAAGGTAAAAGTGATACAGAAACACAGCAGCCCTCCCAGAAACCAGAGTCCCCAGGGGGGGCTTCCAACCACCCTTCCACCTCCTTTCCATCCCTCTACTTTGCCTTACATGCAAGGTGAGTTTGGAGGATCGGCCAGGGAGGTTAGGAAGCAGAAGGATTAGTTACACAGACAGCAGGTTAGGGAGAGAAGTGCAGGCAGCCAGAGCCAGAGAGCAACTCTGTCTCATCTATATTGATGTTCTTCTTTTCATCCACCTCAGCAAGCCTCTGAGTGCAGCAGACATCATCTTTGTTTCCTTTGTACAGCCCAGCATCTGATTCCTCTCACTAAAATATTCCACCTAGCTTCAAAGTAGAACAATATAGGGAAGAAAATAGGAGATGAACATGGGGGAAATGACTGCAAAAGTATCCTCAAAGCTTGAGGAGGGCAGATTTGGACTGGAGATTAGGAAGGAATTCTTTCCAGTGAGGGTGGTGAGACACTGGCACAGGTTGCCCAGGGAGGTCGTGGAGCACAGAAGCACCCAATGTGATCTTTGATCACATTGGGTGCTTCTGTGCTCCACGACCTCCCTGGAGGTGTTCAAGGCCAGATTGGATGAGCCCTTGAGCAACCTGGGCTGGTGGGAGGTGTCCCTGCCTATAGCAAAGGGGTTGGAACTGGATGACCTTCATCATCCCTTCCCACCCAACCCACTCTATGAATGTCTGCATTTCATCAGCTTCCCAGGAGGTTTGGCCCCTCCAGCCTGCGTGGCTGCTCAGAGGATTTTGTTTTCCTCTTCCCAAATTGGAGTCAACAAGGACACTGCCAGCTGGCAGCCAGGGAAAGGTCTCCATGTGGATACAGCCACGCAGCAGCATCCTCCAATAAAGCTGCTTCCTGGAGCACATTGTGGGAAGCCACAACCCTATGTGTGCTGTGGGCTCGTGGCAGCAGCAGCTGCTGAGCACATCTGCACTTCCCCAAAGATCCTGCCCCTGCAGGCTCTTTTCTGGTGGGTTTTGTATCAACAGTGGTCAGCAGCTCCTCCTGAGTCACCTCCTCCCACAGAATCACAAGAAACATGCAAGCTGGCCAAGCCCCTCAGGAGCACCAAGTTCAACCTAGAACCCTACTCTACAAGATTCACCTTAAACCATAGCCCCAAGCACCACATCCAAACCACCCTTCAACCATGGAGGTCTCTTCCAACCTGGTTGATTCTACATTGATTGGACAAGGCTGGGTGCTAGGTTGGACTGGCTGAGCTTGGAGGTCTCTTCCAACCTGGTTGATTCTATGTTGATAGGACAAGGCTGGGTGCTAGATTGGACTGGCTGAGCTTGGAGGTCTCTTCCAACATGGTTGATTCTATGTTGATAGGACAAGGCTGGGTGCTAGATTGGACTGGCTGAGCTTGGAGGTCTCTTCCAACCTGGTTGATTCTATGTTGATAGGACAGGGCTGGGTGCTAGGTTGAACTGGCTGAGCCTGGAGGTCTCTTCCAAGCTGCTTGATGCTATGTTGATAGGACAGGGCTGGGTGCTAGGTTGGACTGGCTGAGCTTGGAGGTCTCTTCCAACATGGTTGATTCTATGTTGATAGGACAAGGCTGGGTGCTAGATTGGACTGGCTGAGCTTGGAGGTCTCTTCCAACCTGGTTGATTCTATGTTGATAGGACAAGGCTGGGTGCTAGGTTGGACTGGCTGAGCTAGGAGGTCTCTTCCAGCCTGGTTGATTCTATGTTGATAGGACAAGGCTGGGTGCTAGGTTGGACTAGCTGAGCCTGGAGGTCTCTTCCAACCTGGTTGATTCCATGTTGATAGGACAGGGCTGGGTGCTAGGTTGGACTGGCTGAGCCTGGAGGTCTCTTCCAACCTGGTTGATGCTATGTTGATAGGACAGGGCTGGGTGCTAGGTTGGACTGGCTGAGCCTGGAGGTCTCTTCCAAGCTGGTTGATGCTATGTTGATAGGACAGGGCTGGGTGCTAGGTTGGACTGGCTGAGCCTGGAGGTCTCTTCCAAGCTGGCTGATGCTATGACTCTATGAAGCAAGCACACTCCTTGCCGCAGCAATTCACAGTCCAGACCTCCAGCGCTATCCAGGAGCAAAGAGATGACAAAACCCTGGTTGCAGTGCCAAGGGATGTGAGACAACAGAGCTGCTGGGACAGATCAGGCACAGAGCTTTTTATCAACAGCAATAATGGCTGAATGCAAATTGCTAAACCCCTTTTATCAGACAGCCCTATCACAGGAAATTAATTCAACAGCACCCACCAGGAAATTCCAGTGTTGGCAAAATTCATCAGAGCAACATTTAATCTCCCTGCTACTTTGTCATGTGGGGTTTTATCACCTCCTTTCTCTTTCCCTTTCTCTTTCTTTCTTTTTTTTTTTTTCTTCCCCTTTTTTTAATGTTGGGTTCTTACAAAGGAAGAATTGGAACAATAATAAGATGAGGTGGCCAAGGGAAAATAGGAGCTAGCTGAAGGGTAGTTGCTGTGAACAGCTGTAGGAATGGGCTTGAGGAATGAAAACAGATGAGACAGCAACTCCTGAGGGGTGTATATTTAATAACCCAAAGTCTGGGAGGAGATGATTAATTGCCTTTGTAGGGAATTATTTAGTGAGATTTATACCAAGGAGGAAATAACATTTTCCTGGAATCAATGTATCTTCACTACTATGGGAGGGGGAATAAGAGAAATGCTCAAGATGAATTTTGGAGAGCTCTCCTTTGACAAGACCTTAAGCAGCTCAGCTCATGTCAGTCAGTTGGGAAGGAGTTCTTTACAGTGAGAGTGGTGAGACACTGGCACAGGTTGCCCAGGGATGTTGTGGAAGCTCCCTCCCTGGAGGCATTCAAGGCCAGGTTGGATGAAGCCTTGAGTGACCTGTTCTAGTGGGAGATGTCCCTGGCTGTGGCAGGGGGTTGGAGCTGGATGAGCTTTGAGGTCCCTTTCAGCCTAAACCATTCTATGATGGTTTAGGACAAGGAGCAATGGGTGTAAGTTGCAGCAAAAGAGGTTCTGCCTCAACACAAGAGGCAACTTCTTGCCTGGAAGGGTCCCAGAGCCTGGCACAGGCTGCCCAGAGAGGTTGTGGAGTCTCCTTCCCTGGACACTTTCCAGGCCTGTCTGGATGTGTTCCTGTGTGCCCTGAGCTAGATTGTATAGTCCTGCTCTGGCAGGGGGTTGGACTGGATGATCTCCCTGGGTCCCTTCCAACCCCAAACATCCTGTGAGCCTGTGAGCCTGTGATGATCTGCCTGCAGGCTGTGGGCTCTGACCCTCTCCCATCCAAGTCCTGCCCTCCTCCATGCCTCTTGCTGGCACCCAGCACACAGGAGGGGTGCCAGGTTGGACTGGATGTGCTTGGAGGTCTCTTCCAACCTGCTTGATTCTATGATTCTAAGCCAGAGCCTTTCTGCAGCCCAACAGGAGTTCTCCCCATCAGCTTCTCACTGCTAGAAGCAGCTCCTGGCTGTGCAAACCTGCCCTGAAAGTGCCTCAGTGAGCAGAGCCTGAGGTGAGAAGTGACATCACTGAACAGAATTAGCTCTGGTCTAGCTCAAACCAGGACACTTGCATAAGAGCACAGTGAGAGTAGAGCCTGGAGTGGAGCTGTTATCTCCTGCCCAACCCTGGGCACCCAACTGTTGTGCCTCTTTGGGAAACCTCCCACAGGATTTGTCACATCCTCCATGTCTGCCTTGTCTGATGGTGAGGGAGAAGAGCAGGGGGGGCCAGCTCTGCAAGGCTGCTGGCTCCACGGGAAGAGCTGAGCCTGGAGGGCAGGACAGCCTCAGGTTACAGGCAAAGCATTGCCAGACCTTGCCAAGTGGCAAAGGCCTTTTGATGCTTCTCTACCCTGGGAGGCATCCCTAAGTCCCTCGCAGGGGTGACTCCTGAGGATCTTCTCTCTCTGAATTCCCTCACCCCTCTCTGGGGAAGCTGGCTCTGAAGAACTGCTCTTTGAGGTGAAAATGAGACAGCAGAAAGGAGAGGTTGGATGAAACACTTTGCTTGGCATGTGCAGGTGGCAAACGTTATCTCATGATCCCTGCAGAGAGCTGAGTGCAGCCCAGCCCCAAACAGGACAGCACAGACACATCTCACAGCACAGAGCTCAGGCTGCTCACTTATCTGGAGCCCCTGGGACAAGAGGGCTATGGATGGGCTGGAAGGTGTCCAGAGAAGGGCCACGAGGAGGAGCAGAGGGATGAAGCTGCTCTGCTGTGAGGAGAGACTGAGGCAGTTGAGGCTGTTCAGTCTGGAGAGGAGAAGGCTCCCAGGTGACCTTCTTGTGGCCTTTCAGCATCTGAAGGAGGCTACAAGAAAGCTGGGGAGGGACTTTTTAGGCTCTCAGGGAGTGCCAGGAGTGGGGGGAATGGAACCAAGCTAGAAATGGAGAGATTCAGACTGGATGTTAGGAAGTTCTTCAGCATGAGGGTGATGAG
The DNA here is from genome assembly GCF_015220805.1 of Pogoniulus pusillus. NCBI lineage: Eukaryota > Metazoa > Chordata > Aves > Piciformes > Lybiidae > Pogoniulus > Pogoniulus pusillus. The sequence goes on along the minus strand of NC_087298.1, from coordinate 3,566,490 downwards.
ACCTTGAAAGGGTTTGCCCAGGGAGGTGGTGGAAGCCTCATCCCTGGAGGTGTTTCAGGCCAAGCTGGATGAGGCTCTGGCCAGTCTGCTCTAGAGTAGGGTGTCCCTGTCCATGGCAGGGGGAGGTGGAACTGGATGATCCTTGTGGTCCCTTCCAACCCTGACTGATTCTATGATTTTATCTTGCCACAGTTAAGTCTGTTAGACCACTCTCTCTGGGCTGGACTTGTGGAGACAGCATCTGCTGCACAGCATGGGAATGTCTGCTTGACTTCATTGCCCCTCAGGAGCTATCAATCCCCTTTGCCCAAGAACAATTCAGTCAGGGATACTGGGACACGAGTTCAGCATCAGGCAGCAATTCCTGTCTCTGTCAGCCCAGCCCTGCAGAGACAGGACAGACATCAGCAACTGCTGTTACCTGCAGGGGAGCCTCTCTTGCTGTGCCATGGGGAGAGCAGGAGCAGGCTGGAAGTGGTCTGTGCCCCAGCAGCTCTCCCTCAGCAATCTGAGCAGCAGTGCTGTGTTCCTGGTGTCATGTCCACGTGGGGCTGATGCCTGTCTTAGGAGCTCACTGAATGCCCAGCTCCTGCCCTGGCTTGGAGAAGCAGAGCATGACTCTTGCACAGCCAAACACCTCTCATAGAATCACAGAATCAGGCAGGTTGGAAGAGAGCTCCAAGCTCAGCCAGCCCAACCTAGCACCCAGCCCTGCCCAACCAACCAGACCATGGCACTAAGTGCCCCAGCCAGGCTTGGCTTCAACACTTCCATGGGCAGTAACTCCACCACCTCCCTGGGCAGCCCATTCCAATGCCAAGCACTCTCTTTGACAACAACTTCCTCCTAATATCCAGCCTAGACCTGCCCTGGCACAGCTTGAGGCTGTGTCTCCTTGTTCTGTTGCTGCTTGTCTGGCAGCAGAGCCCAACCCCACCTGGCTACAGCCTCCCTGCAGGCAGCTGCAGGCAGCAATCAGCTCTGCCCTGAGCCTTCTCTGCTGCAGGCTGCACACCCCCAGCTCCCTCAGCCTCTCCTCACAGGGCTCTGCTCCAGGCCCCTCCCCAGCCTTGCTGCCCTTCTCTCAACACCTTCCAGCACCTTAGCATCTCTCTTGACTGGAGGAGCCCAGAACTGGACACAGCACTCAAGGTGTGGCCTGAGCAGTGCTGAGCACAGGGGCACAAGAACTTCCCTTGTCCTGCTGCCCACACTGCTCCTGATGCAGGCAAGTATCATGTAGCAATAAGTGGTCCTGTTTGCTCTGAATGATCACCTCCATGTGCAGCATTTGCAAAGAGGTGAATGGCTGCACACAGCATGGAGCAGGCAACCATCAGACTCCTATGGGGACAGGGTGGGAGAGTTGGGACTGTTCAGCCTGGAGAAGAGAAGGCTCCAGAGAGATCTTAGAGCCTTCAATACCTAAAGGGTACCTACAGGCAGGCTGTGGAGGGACTGTTTTCAAGGCCTGTGGTGATATGACAAGGGCAATGGTTTGAAACAGGAGCAGGACAGATTTAGGTTGGACATCAAGAGGAAGTTCTGCACAATGAGACTGGTGGAACACTGGAAGAGGTTACCCAGGGATGTGATGGAGGCCTCATCCCTAGAGGCATTCAAGGTGAAACTCAGTGGTGCCCTGAGCAGCCTGCTCTAGCTGACTGCAAGGAGGTTGAACAAGATGGCCTTTGGAGGTCCTTTCTTACTTGATGCACTCAGTGAATCTATGACTCAGTCAGGTCCTAGCTTGGGATTTGCAAAGCCTCACAACCCATCAGTCCCCCTGAAGGTCTGCTTGGTGGTTCTGGACACCCCACTTTCCATCCACCCTGAGATTTTGGTATGGCAGAAGCTTTGGCTGGCTGGGCCCTTTGCAAAGACACCAATTCCACTCTAACAGGCAGAGAAAAGTTACTTTCAGCCTCACTTGGAGCGTTGCACATCCCAGCTAACCACATTAAAAGGCAAGGAGCCAATGCCAGAGACTTAGAACTACTCTGAGTCAAGGTTACATCAGGTCTGTGCAGTCAACAGCCTGGCCCACAGCCACCCTGGGCTGATTTGTGGAGTAGCCCAGAATAGTTCCCCCCTAAATGTTCCATCAGCATTACCAGTCAAATCCCTGGGTGCACTAAAACCTCACCTCTCTCTGACCAAGTAGAAACCATTCTTCTTCAACTTGCTCCCCAAGCTGCCAGACCTCACCATCAGTGGCTGCAAGCTGGGCCCCTGGTCAATCCCATTTATTGCTGTCACTAGCAGGGCTGTAGTTAGCAGCCTGGCTAAGGACCAAGAGGATGCATCATTTCCCCACCACCTTTCAAGGTACTGGACAAAATGCAGTCAGACACCACCAAAAATCTCAGTGCAACGACTTCCAGTACCTGAAGGGGACCTACAAGAAGGCTGTGGAGGGACTTTTTACAAGGGCTTGTAGTGCTTGAGTGAGAGGGAATGGGTTGAAGGTGGAAGAGAGGAGATTTAGATTGGAAATCAGGAAGAAATTCCTTACAGAGAGGGTAGTGAGACACTGGAGCAGGTTGCCCTGTGAGGTTGTGGTTGTCCCTTCCCTGGAGGTGTTCTAAGCCAGGCTGGATGAGCCCTTGAGCAGCCTGCTCTAGTGGAAGGTGGGCACTGGTGCCCACACCCCTTGGAAAAAAAACCAACCCCAGCTTTTAAAGGGAAGGCAAATTTACACTTCTGGATTAGAACCACAGAATAATTACAGACCCACTTGGGCTGGAAGAGACCTCTGAGGTCACTGAGTGCAAAGATTAACCCAGCACTGCCAGGTCACCACTAAAGCATGGCCCTCAGCACCACATCTCCATGGCTTTGCCACCCCTCCAGGGCTGGGCACTCCACCACTGGCCTGGGTAGCCCATTCCAGGGCCTGCCAACCCTTCTTTGTGAACAGCCACCTTTAGTTTCAGCTCATGCTGTGAACTGACTGACTGCTAGAAATGCCCAGTGAGGGTGATGATGGCAGCAGGGGCAGGCAGGGTGACAGCTTCCGTACCACTGCAGTGATTGGCAACCAGCAGGAGATGAAGCACACCCTGAGGGATCTCCTCTGTTGGCTCTACTACCAGTATTTGCTCAGTGCCTGGAGATGAGCCAGGCTGGGCTGGCACTGCTGCCACTCATCTGCCTTCACTCTGCAGGGACAAACCAATCCACCATCTCTCCCTGGGGCTCTCACAAGCCTCCTCTCCTCCTGAGACCCTCCCCATGATGCTTGGGCACTTTCTGTGCCATGGTTATGATTTTCTGAGCTGCACTGGTGCCTCTCTTCCCTCTCAGCAAGGGCTGGAGAAGGCACAGGTAAAGGCTTTGGGGTGTTTTGTCATGAAAGGCTTTCAGCAACATCTGTGCTTAGGAGACTGGAGCACTGCCTGAGGAGGAGAGGCTGAGGGACCTGGGGCTGCTGAGTCTGGAGAAGAGAAGACTGAGAGGGGATTGAATCAGTGTCTACAAATATCTGAGGGTTGGGAGTGAGGAGGGAGGGACAGGCTCTGCTCACTGCTCCCCGGGATAGGGCAAGGAGCAATGGATGGAAGCTGCAGCACAGGAGGTTCCAGCTCAACACAAGGGGGAACTTCTTGCCTGGAAGGGTCCCAGAGCCCTGGCACAGGCTGCCCAGAGAGGTTGTGGAGTCTCCTTCTCTGGACACTTTCAAGCCCTGTCTGGATGTGTTCCTCTGTGCCCTGAGCTAGATTGTATGGTCCTGCTCTGGCAGGGCAGGGTGGACTTGATCTCTTTGGGTCCCTTCCAACCCCTAACATCCTGTGAGCCTCTGATCTCTCCTCATGCTTACAAATGCCATACCAGTTATTCAGAAATATGTATTTTGCACTGACTGCATCCAGGCTGCAGCCGGGTTGGGCCAATGGTCCAAACCTGTGAAAAACAAGCACCATTCCACAGCACCAAGGTCACCAAGGTGACAAGAGCCAGTCCCACTCAAGGAACATCTGATTCAACAGGAATTCCCCTCCACTGATGCCAAAAAAACAAATCAGCCAGGAAAAAGTTATTCCATCTTTGGCTGGGGAAAAGATTTTCCCTGTCTTGCTATCCATAGTCATGAGCAACTGCCACAAGAGTCTCACCAGCTCCTGAGCACCAAGACCCCTCCAGTCTTTCATGCCAGGCATCTGGAGCAAAGCCTTGTTTGGACTTGCTGATGTTTTGCTTCCTCCTGATGCCAGTGAGGTTCCTGACACATCTCACCAGCCTGGAGTTGTTTCCCAGACCTTGAGTAAAGTATGATTTGCCATTGGAATGGGCTGCCCAGGGAGCTGGTGCAGTCACTGACCCTGGAGGTGTTCAAGCAAAGCCTGGATGGAGCACTGAGTGCCATGGTCTGGTTCATTGGATAGGGCTGGGTGCTAGGTTGGACTGGCTGAGCTTGGAGGTCTCTTCCAGCCTGGTTGATTCTATGGCTCTAAACAGCAGCAGCACCAGAAGCACATTTTGCCTCCTTGCTGCCCTGTTGCTCCAGAGCTGTGGCCAGGATGTTCAGAGAGTTTGCAGTGAGCCAGCAGCCTGGGTGCTGAACATCATCCTTCCTTTCTTCTGAGCTCCAGCACGCCTCGGAGCACATCTCTCACAGCTTCTTTCTTCGAAGGGGTTCAAAGAACACTGAGGAGCTAAGCTGAAGGAGCAGGAGAAGGGCAGGTGTAAAAAGGCTGAGGATAAAACCCACCAGCAAAACTAGGTCAGTCGTGGGCATTCTGAGCTACTCAATTCAAGAGAGATGTTGAGGTGCTGGAAAGTGTCCAGAGAAGGGCAGCAAGGCTGGTGAAAGGCCTGGAACACAAACCCTGTGAGGAGAGGCTGAGGGAGCTGGGGGGGTGCAGCCTGCAGCAGAGGAGGCTCAGGGCAGAGCTCATTGCTGTCTGCAGCTGCCTGCAGGGAGGCTGTAGCCAGGTGGGGTTGGGCTCTGCTGCCAGGCAAGCAGCAACAGAAGAAGGGGACACAGCCTCAAGCTGTGCCAGGGCAGGTCTAGGCTGGATGTTAGGAGGAAGTTCCTGGCAGAGAGAGTGATTGGCATTGGAATGGGCTGCCCAGGGAGGTGGTGGAGTGTCTGTGGCTGGAGGTGTTGAAGCCAAGCCTGGATGAGGCACTTAGGGCCATGGTCTGGTTGGTTGGATAGGGCTGGGTGCTAGGTTGGACTGATGGATGATCATGGAAGTCTTCTAACCTGGTTGATTCTATGATTCAGCTGTGGCTACATTGCTCCTTACCTCAGCTCTAGTTGCATTCACACCAAAGGTGTCTTCAGGTCTATCTGCAGAACCTCCAGGTCTTGGAGGTGGCTCCAGCAGAGATAATCTGAAAGAGGAGGGTCAGGCTGCTGGCTGGAGATGAGGTCCCACATTAACTTCACAGGCTCTGATCGTGGGCAATATCAGAGGTGTCAGTGGATGACAGTTTGTCTGCAGCCCATAGGTTAGTTTGCTGATGAGTTTATTAGAGGTGCTTGTGCTCAAGAGACTCACAAATTTCATCTCATCATAGCATGGTCAGGGCTGGAAGGGACCTCAAGGATCAGCCAGTTCCAACCTCCCTGCCACGGGCAGGGACACCTCACACTAGATCAGGTTGCTCAGAGCCACATCCAGCCTGGCCTTAAAAACCTTCACAGATGAGGCTTCCACCACCTCCCTGGGCAACCCCTTCCAGGCTCTTGCTACCCTCATGATGAATTTCTTCCTAACATCCAATCTGAATCTCCCTATTTCCAGCTTTGCTCTATTCCTCCCCAGTCCTATCACTACCTGACAGCCTAAAAAGTCCCTCCCCAGCTTTCTTGTAGCCCACTTCAGGTACTGGGAGGCCACAATAATGTCTCCTCAGAGCCTTCTCTTCTCTAGCCCGAATAGTCCCAATTCTCTCAACCTATCTCCATAGCAGAGGTGCTTCAGACAAGCTCAGGTCTCACATCAGCACTTGGAGCCCTGCCCTGCTTCTCCTGAGCTCCTGCAGTGCTGGGTGCTGTGCTCTACAGAAAGCAGAGCTTTGAGTAGCCAGGTGCAAGCTGAAAGCACCTCTGACCAGAATTTGCTGCTTACAAGGGGGCTGAGCTATTCTGAGAGCCCAGGCCAGATCATGGGTTTCAAATACCAGAAGATCTGTCCCTGAGCTCCTAAATCCAGTTTGTGGGCTCATCACAAATGGAGCTGAGCCATTCTTGGAAGGAAAACTTGGCAAGAGCAGGCTTTCTCCACTCTATCAGTAGAAACCACATGCAAAGCTCAGGCCAACAAATGTAGATTGGGGCATAATTCAAACCTGCAGCAGCCTCTCCCCATGGCTGAGGGAAGTGGTGATACTGGGGAGCAGCCAGAGCTAACTGCACAGGAACAGGATCCACACCGAAAGCCACCTCCCAAGTTGCTCTCCAGGTTACACACCTGGATGGGAGCTGAACACCAGCCTGAAACCTGAGAATCCCAGCATGGTGTGGCATGGAAGGGACCTCTGGAGATCACTCAGTCATAGAATCATAGAATCAAGCAGGTTGGAAGAGACCTCCAAGATCATCCAGTCCAACCTATCCCCCTCTGCTAAAGTAGGGGCACCCACAGCAGCTTGCCCAGGATTGCAATGCCCAAATGGGTTTGGGATCTCTCCAGAGGAGGAGACTCCACAGCCTCTCTGAGCAGCCTGCTCCAGGGCTGCAGCACACTCACACTAAAGAAATTTCTCCTCCTCCTCCTCCTCACATAGTACCTCCTAGGTTCCAGTTTATGCCTTTTGCCCCTTGTCTGGCCCCATCCTTTTGCACCCCCCTGCCCCCTTTAGCTCTCGGTGGGCACTGATCAGATCCCCTTGTCCAGGCTCAGCAGCACCAGGGCTCTCAGCCTTTCCTCCTCACAGCAATGCCCCAGGCCCCTCAGCATCTTTGTGGCCCTCTCATGGCTTGTGCCAAAGAGCTGTCTCCTGCAGCCCTCCTGACAGCAGAAAGCTCTGCTGCCTTGATACCATCAGTGGCTGTGAGCAACCTTCCCCTCAGCAGGACAAGGCACAAGGAGAGGAGCTCAGATCTCCTCTGCCAGCAGCACTGCATCAGTGCAGTCTTGTTGAGGTCAGCAGTTGTTCTCCTTCTATTTATACTCAAGTGAGAAGAAAAACCAGACCTGAGCTATTCTTTTTCAAAGGCCTCTGCTAACAAGAGCTCTCTTCCAGCAGCTGATTTACTGCCCCTCTGAGTCTCCAGAGTCAAATCTGTTGATCTAAAAGTCTTTCCCTTCACCTCCAATCCTCAATGACCCTTGCTGTTCTCTGGCAGCCAGGCTGAACTTGCTCTTGGTTGCCCACACCAATAAATCACACATTATCTGGCCTTGCATTGGGTAAAAGTTCTGGATAATGATGCATGAGGTAGAAGAGGACTCAGCTGAGGCTTAGCAAAACTGATTGGAGCAGAAAAAGTAGCCAAGATGGATTTTTGCCATTAAAACCCAACTGGTGTGATGTAGGATATGGGTGGGAGGAGAAGCACCAAGTAAAACCATGAACCATTTGTGGAGCCTCACACTGTGGAAGGAACCATGAAGGGGAAGAAGAGCCTGTTAAGTGTTTGCTGCAAATAGGCACAAGGAGGAGCATGGAGGAGCTCCTGTACCAGTGTGTGGGTACCTCGTTGGGAGCAAGCAGAGAGCTGAGATGTTCTCCTCACCCAGGAGACCTCGGGCAGTGCCAGAGGTGCTGAGATGCGCACAGCAGGACAATCTCTCCCCCAGGGCCTCTTGCCACCTGCCTTTTCTCTTTAGCTTAGCACCATCTAGAGGGATGCATCTGCAAACCCAAGGCGTCAGCCCTGCAGAGGCAGAATGATAGAATCAAGCAGGCTGGCAGAGAGCTCCAAGCTCAGACAGTCCAACCTAGCACCCAGCCCTGCCCAACCAACCAGACCATGGCACTAAGTGCCCCAGCCAGGATTAGCTTCAATGCCTCCAGGGATGGTGACTCCACCACCACCTCCCTGGGCAGCCCATTCCAATGCCAATCACTCTCTCTGACAACAACTTCCTCCTAACATCCAGCCTAGACCTCCCCTGGCACAACTTGAGGCTGTGTCCCCTTCTTCTGGTGCTGTGTGCCTGGCAGCACAGCCCAACCCCACCTGGCTACAGCCTCCCTTCAGGTAGTTGCAGACAGCAATGAGCTCTGCCCTGAGCCTCCTCTGCTGCAGGCTGCACCCCCCCAGCTCCCTCAGCCTCTCCTCACAGGGCTGTGCTCCAGGCCCCTCCCCAGCATCGTTGCCCTTCTCTGGACCCCTTCCAGTAACACCCAACACTTTGGGTCTGGAGCAGGGGGAAGCCAAACAACTGGTAGCAAAGCCTGGAAAGAGCAGTTTAGTCCCTCCAGCCACCTTCAGTGCCTGAAGAACAGGGCTGTGCTGCAACCATTCCCTTTGTCTTGGTAAGCTCTCCTGTGAAATGGAAAGCTGGGTCCTCTGGAGAGGACTGGAGGTCAGGAGGGGTTAGCAGAAAAGGTCTGCCCAGGGTTTGGGATATTCACCTTCAATTTTGTTCTCTCCTTTAAACACCTAGAGATCTTGCACCACCTAGAAGCTGATGTGATGGCTTAGAGCCAAGGTCAGCTTCCATGTCCCTGTAGGTCTTCACCCTTCACTAACAGCACACAGCAACCTGACAAGACTCAGCTGAACTGAAGGACTCTGTGCTGCACTTCACAGCTTTCAGTGCATCAGAGATTACTCAAATCTGCCAACATGAAACACCAGGACAAGACCAAGGGTGGGTTGGAGAGGTGTTAGCTCCTCCCTGCCTCACACATTGATCCTGCATTTTCTTCTGCAGCAGACCAGGCTGCTGACTTGCAGGGCACGAGTTGCAATATCTGGGCTCCAGCAGCCACATCTTTGGCCAACCTGACAACATCCCAAGGCAAGGCCATCAAAACCAAACTCTGACCTGCCTGAATCACTGAGTGCTTGGTCAGGAGACAGGAGGCACATTGGCCTGGCCAAAGGGCAGAGCAAAAGCTGTCAGAATTCACCTGACTTTGAGATTAAGGAGTGCAAACCAAGCACAAACATCAGCAAGGTTAACAAGGGATGCACAAGCCCTACATTTCCTTAGAGACCCTGAGGACAAAAACCAAGCAGTGCTTTGGAGGTGACATGGGGGAAAGGATGCCAGGGATGTCACCCTTACCTTCTCCTGCATACAACAGGATGAGTAGCAGAGGGTTTGAAGGTCTGGCTGGGGAGGGAAGGGCATTATTCTCCCTACAGTATACAGACAGCAGCAGGAAAACGGAGGAAATGTCCCTTCCTCACCCCTGCTCCACACGAGCAAGAAGCAGGCTGCAGGCATCCTCTCCTGCTCAGCTCAGAAACCACAGCGCAGGATCTGTTCCCCCAAACCCAGGTCCTCCATCAGCCCTGAAGCACAACCATCAGCTCCTCCAGCCAACCCTCCAGCACGCTTGGCTCCAACCTCAGATCATCTGAGCGCTTTCTCCTGCCCAGCAGCTGCTGGGATCCCATGGCAGGCACACACAGCCCAGCCTGGAGGCCGATCCTGCCTCCCAGCATGTGACTGGGTGTTACTGGAGCAACAACCCCGCGGGAGCCAGCCGCGGAAGGAGGAAGCTGGGCTGGGAAGAAGCGAAACCACCACGGAGCTGGCTGCGGGAGGAGGGAGAGGCAGAGGCAGGCTGGCTGGAGAGGAGAACCTTGCTGAGCCCCAGAGGAAATGGTTTAATTGTCGACGGTAAGGAGACCTCTCGTTGGAAGCAGGAGAGCTTGGAGGGGGTTCTGCCAGGGGAATGCGCTGCTGGTTTTATGGCCTTGGCTTGTGGGGCAGAAAGGCTGGAGCTGGAGCGGCTTCAAACACAGCACCAGACGCAGTGACTGCCTTCTAGCCCATGAAATCCACTCCTCCCCCCATCCCCTCTGCTCCTTCTGGCCATGTGCTGCGTGGATGCGGCACAAGCCCCAGCAGGTCCTGCTCTGCAGGGAGCCGCAGCTCAGCGGGAGCTCCTGTTCGGGGCTGCCTGGGGAGGGGGGTTTGGGGCAGCTGGTGCTGCCAGCAGGCAGGCGTTACCCTCCCCACCAGCCTGCCGCTCTGCGGCCGGGAAGATGAGGAGCCTGTGCAGCCAGGAGCAGCAGGAGCCGCCCCGGCCCGGCGCAGGCAGCGCCCACCGCAGGCAGTGCCCACGGCAGGCAGTGCCCGGCGCAGGCAGTGCCCGGCGCAGGCAGTGCCCACCGCAGGCAGTGCCCACGGCAGGCAGTGCCCACGGCAGGCAGTGCCCACCGCAGGCAGTGCCCGGCGCAGGCAGTGCCCACCGCAGGCAGTGCCCGTCGCAGGCAGTGCCCGCCGCAGGCAGTGCCCGCCGCAGGCAGTGCCCCGCGCAGGCAGTGCCCACCGCAGGCAGCGCCCACCGCAGGCAGCGCCCACCGCAGGCAGTGCCCCGCGCAGGCAGTGCCCACCGTAGGCAGTGCCCACCGCAGGCAGTACCCACCGTAGGCAGTGCCCACCGCAGGCAGTGCCCGCCGCAGGCAGTGCCCCGGCGCAGGCAGTGCCCACCGTACGCAGTGCCCACCGCAGGCAGTGCCCACCGTAGGCAGTGCCCACCGCAGGCAGCGCCCGCCGCAGGCAGCGCCCACCGCAGGCAGTGCCCCGCGCAGGCAGTGCCCGCCGCAGGCAGTGCCCGCCGTAGGCAGTGCCCGCCGCAGGCAGTGCCCACCGCAGGCAGCGCCCACCGCAGGCAGTGCCCGGCGCAGGCAGTGCCCGGCGCAGGCAGTGCCCACCGCAGGCAGTGCCCACCGCCACCAGCCAAGTGAGCCTGCGGCTCGCTGCGGGCTGCCACATCCACACTCCTGGGCCCTGGCCGTGCTGGGCATGCAGGGCCCGGGGTTTGCCTGGCCTTACCAGCTGCTGCTGTGACCTGCTACCAGCTTGCGGGGGAGATGCTCTGCCTCCCCAGACCCCCCTGCCCGTGCCCCAGTGACCGCAGCCTGCCTCGCAGCCAGGCACTGTGTCTGGGGAGGAACCAGAACAGGCAGAAGTTGCCCAAGTTTCCGTCTAACCCTGCTTTCTCTTCCCTGGCTGTGCTGTGCCATGGCTGCATCCCAGCCCCTGACAGGCAGGACGAGCGAAGAGCAGCTTTGGGAGGGAGGGCAGAATTCCTCGGGGGGAGCAGGCAGAGGGGGGGTGAGTGGCTGTGACCTGCTGAAGCTTCTCTTCCCCAGAGCTACCTCTCCCTGGGGCAGTGGAGCTTATGCCAGGCACCCTGCTAAATGCCCAAATGCAGCCCCACGCACCCAGCTGGCACAGAGCTTTCTTTCCTGGCTGCCAATCCTCCCCCAGCCCCTTCCTGGCCCATTTAAAGCTCACCAATCGCTGTGGCTTTGCAGGTCCCTCAGGCAATGCTCTGGCGAGCAGCTGCTCCTCCTGGCCACCCCCATCTCAGCACATACCCACCAAGGACTTCCCTGGCTCCTTGTCCCTTCCCCAAGCTCCTGGTGCGGAGGTCTCACCAGGGAGCTGCCGCTGTATCCCCCAGCCATGTGCTCAGGCGTTAGAGCTCAAACAGAAATCATTGCTTCCAGCAGCAGGCAGAGGAATTTCAGCCTGGGAGGATCTGCCCCACCGATAGCAGTTTCAGTGCTGTACCTGAGTCACTCCTGATTGCTCCTGTGCAAACCTGCCCAAGCTGCACCCCAGCACGTTCCCAGGCAGCTGCTGCAGGGGTCAGATGTATCCCATGGTCTCCTGCCTCTTCCAGAAGCTCAGGGCTGTTGCCAGAGACTTGCAGGGAAGATGTAGGGCTGGGCTGTTGCCTTTCTGCTCCTTCCATCTGCTGTGTGTAAGGAAAAAGGGAACCATAGGCCTTGGGGGTGCCATAAAATCTGCTGCAGGTCACCTTTCTCCTCGGGTAACATCATCTGGGTTCTTATTGGGGTGAGGGAAGGGAGATGTTGCTCTTCCTTAGTGATCTCCATTAAGTGCCAATGAAGGGAAAGCAGAACATCATCATCTGGGCTGCAACAAGGCTCTGTGGACCCCAGGACAGGAAGATCAGGGCAAGCACTTGGGTGTGCTGGTGAGAGCAACCACGTTCCTCTGAGCACTGGAAGACCTCAAGCTCCTTCTCTGCAGTTAATTGCTGAGTGTTTAATTGCATCAGGGAGCTGCCCAGTGGTAGCAGCAGAGGGTCTGACCCTGTGCACGTCTGTCAAGTTGGCCACAACTTATTTGTCAGCTGCTGTGGGCACAGGGGCTCCACCGGTATGAAAGCAGTGGTGGGCTGCACCTCTCCTTGGCATGGAGGAGCCCACAGCAGGGAGCTCAGGGGCACCCCAGGGCAAGCTGGCCTGGGACAAGGCACCAGGAGCACACAGCTCAGCAGAGCACAGAGCTGGCTGGCAAATGGGGGTGGTCTGGAGGCACCGGTGGTGTCCAGGTCACAGTTTGGAGGCTGCAGATCCTTCATCCCTCCTTGCAGCAAGCTGGGCTCTGCTGGGGAGCTCTCTGGGGCACTTGGTGCCATGGTCTGGCCTTGAGCTCTGTGGTAAAGGGTTGGACTTGATGATCTGTGAGGTCTCTTCCAACCCTGATGATACTGTGATAAACCTGGCCTGGTGCCCTCAGCCTTACCTAGCGTAAGGTGCTCTTCCCACCAGCAGGTTTCCTGAGCGCCTTGCCCAGCCTGCTCCCTTCAGCAACCACTTTTCCTGCTGGCTAATCCTAAATCCTCCTCTTCTCTCTGCTGTTTTTGCATCTGTGTCCTGGAGTCCTGTATACCCAACAATTCCTCTCCCTCTGCCGTTGGAATGGGGGAGGAAAAGGCACGAAAAGACCTGATCCCCCCTGCCCCTGCCCTGCAGGCATGAAGGGGGCAGTGAGACACTTAGTGCCATGGTCTAGTTGACTGGCTAGGGCTGGGGGATAGGTTGGACTGGATGAGCTTGGAGGTCTCTTCCAGCCTGCTTGATTCTATGATTCTATGATTCTAAGAATGGAATGGAAAGGCCCCTCCAGCACCAGGGCTGCCCACGCAGTGCCCACGCTGGAATCGGGCTGGGATCTGCAGTGTGCTTCGTGCCCAGGCAGTGCTAACTCTGCTCTGTGTCTAGACAGGGTATCAATATCGGGGGGCTGCCCGCCTTGGGGTGCCTGCCTTAGAGCTCTCCCCCCTCTCGCCTGCATAGCTGCTGCAGCAGGAGCCCCTGGCGCTCTGCCCCGAAGGAGCTTCCTACCTTAAGCATCCTTTGTGCAGGCTCAGTAAGCCTTAACGACCCTCGGATGGGCTCTGAAAGAGAGCCAGGGGACAAGCAGCTGGAGGGGACAAGCAGCTGGAGGGGACAAGCAGGTGGAGGGGACAAGCAGGTGGAGGGGACAAGCAGCTGGAGGGGACAAGCAGCTGGAGCGCCCTTCTTTCAGCCAGCCACTAGCAATGTTCTTACACTGATAGGACTGGAAGAGAATGCCATGGCAGGTTAATCAGGATGGACCTTACACACTGTCACTCCTCAAAATTATGGGACTTGGAAAAAGCCTGGATGAGGCACTTAGTGCCATAGTCTGGTTGATTGGATAGGGCTGGGGGATAGGTTGGACTGGATGAGCCTGGAGGTCTATTCCAACCTGGTTGATTCTATGATTCTATGACTGTGTATTGTTTGGTCTTAAATGTGATGCAAGATATGTATTCCATATAACTCACAAGTAACAGGTATTCTTTTTGTGTTTGTCTATTTTCCTTAGCTACTAGCTGCATTATGGTCAGTAGATGGCAAAGCAATCACAGTATCACAGTATCCCAGTATCATCAGGGTTGGAAGTGACCTCACAGATCATCAAGTCCAACCCTTTAGCACAGAGCTCAAGGCCAGACCATGGCACCAAGTGCCACGTCCAGTCCTGCCTTGAACAGCTCCAGGGACGGCGACTCCACCACCTCCCCGGGCAGCCCATTCCAGTGTCCAATGACTCTCTCAGGGAAGAACTTTCTCCTCACCTCCAGCCTAAATCTCCCCTGGCACAGCCTGAGGCTGTGTCCTCTCCTTCTGGTGCTGGCCACCTGAGAGAAGAGAGCAACCTCCTCCTGGCCACAACCTCCCCTCAGGTAGTTGCAGACAGCAATAAGGTCTGCCCTGAGCCTCCTCTTCTCCAGGCTAACCAATCCCAGCTCCCTCAGCCTCTCCTCGTAGGGCTGTGCTCAAGGCCTCTCCCCAGCCTCGTTGCCCTTCTCTGGACACGCTCAAGCATCTCAATGTCCCTCCTAAACTGGGGGGCTCAGAACTGAACACAGCACTCAAGGTGTGGTCTAACCAGTGCAGAGTACAGGGGCAGAATGACCTCCCTGCTCCTGCTGGCCACACCATTCCTGATGCAGGCCAGGATGCCACTGGCTCTCTTGGCCACCTGGGCACACTGCTGGCTCATGTTCAGGCAGGTATCAATCAGCACCCCCAGATCCCTCTCTGTCTGGCTGCTCTCAGCCACTCTGACCCCAGCCTGTATCTCTGCATGGGGTTGCTGTGGCCAAAGTGCAGCACCCTGCACTTGGAGCTATTGAACTCCATCCCCTTGGACTCTGCCCATCATGAAAATAAGAACCTATTAACAAGTCACCATCCCTGGAGGTGTTGAAAAAGCCTGGCTGAGGTACTTAGTGCCTTGGTCTAGTTGATTGGATAGGGCTAGGGGATAGTTTGGACTCAATGAGCCTGGAGGTCTGTTCCAACCTGGTTGATTCTATGATTCTATGACTGTGCATTGTTTGGTCTTAAATGTGATGCAAGATATGTATTACATATAATTCCCAAGTAATAGGTATTCTTTATGCATTTATTTTTCTTAGCTACTAGCTGCATTATGGTCAGTAGATGGCAAAGCAGTCATTTAACCTTAAAGATTTGTCATGAAAATAAGAACCTATTAAAGAGTCACCATCCCTGGAGGTGTTCAAAAAGCCTGGATGAGGCACTTAGTGCCATGGTCTGGTTGATTGGATAGGGCTGGGGGATAGGTTGGACTGGGTGATCTTGGAGGTCTCTTCCAACCTGGTTGATTCTATTAACTTTGGCTCAGCCTTATTAATAGAAGGGGATGCTATGTTTAATAGCTCAGCCTTTTCCAACTCCTGACTTCCCAAAGAGTCAAATTACCTATGGTATCCTTGTAGATCTTCTCAAGCTAACTGAATCTTCTAATTAAAAGCTGAATTAATTTCTGTGTCTACTTTTGAGGGCAGTTTTTTGGGGAAAATAAAATCACTCTATTTTTCTATCCAATTCCTGACTCAGCCATGTTAATTCCCTGCCTCCACAACAGTTTGCAGATGTAAAGGTATCAGCAGCTCCCCAAGCAAGAGCCTCACTTCCTGGGAGCATCAATCCCATCCAACACCAGCCCTGCAAGTGCTGAGGGTAAAAGCCCTTCTGCTCCTGCCCTGAAGGCCACAAGCTTGCTTCCCACTGGCAACCCAAACATCAGCAAATCCCTCCTCAAGACAGAAGGATGATGAAAGAATATCTTCACTGATCTCACGTTACCAGGACTTTTTGGATGGCAGAAGAACAGGAAATTGCCAGCATGCACTTTTGGGGCATGGAGCACCAGGGCAAGAGCAATGAGCTGTTGCCTGCCAGTAGTAAAGCTGCTGTGAAATCAGTTGGTGCTCCCAAAGATACTGGTGTGGGTTCCCATGAAGGCAAAATCAGCTCCTGGGCTGGAGGAAGGAACCTTAGAGCTTAGGTCTGTGGAAATCATCCTTCCCCACCCCGTGCAGCTGTCCTTGCCTGCACGCTGCTGGGACACGCAGCACCCACAGGGCAGACTCCAGCAAACCCCACATGGTCACAGAGAGCAATGACAGCAAAGCCACAAACTCTGCACCAGCAGGGAGGAATCTGCTCGACCCCTTCCTGTGGCAGCCCAGGCTGGGCCAGAAATAAAGGCTGATGGAAGAGACTGGCTGGGAGCAGGGTGGTTTTCCTCCTGGATGGGGTTTGCTGCCAGAGGGTGTTTGAACAGGCTGATGCTGCCTTGAGCTTGCTGCTGAGGTTCACCTTGCTGCTCTTGGAGGAAGGGGTGGAACTTGTCCCATCGTTGCTTGTGATAGACAGGGAGGGAGCAGTCATCCTGCAGCCCTAAGGGCAGCTGGCTGTGAGCTGAGTCTCCAGGCCTCAGCCTCTGGCTGCCATCCTGAGCAAAGCTTTGGCCTTTGGGACCAAAACTCTTCTGGCAAAGAATCATGTGAGGAGGAGATGCTTGGTGACAGAATGGGATGCACACAGCCAAGGAACATGCACAAACTAGTGACCTTAACTTTAACCTCTTCCTGGCTGGCTGTGTCCCATGCTGAGCTGCCTTCTGGTGGGAGAGGCAAAAGCCCTGCTTGGGGGGGGCTGCAGGAGATGGGGAGGGAGGAAGGGCTGGAAGGTGATGAGCAGACATAAACTCTCCTGTGCACACAGCAAGGCTGGAAAACACAGGCTTAGAATTCTTTATTCTGACATCTGCCACTGCCTAACTGGTTAGGGGGTCAGGCAAAGAGCAGTGCCTGCAGTCACCTGGATTTCATGGGGACAGAGGGGGACACCAGCAGCTGCTGAGCCATGCAGCAGTTCTGCATAGGCACCACCTGAGCACACCACCTCTTGAAGGCTTACAGTGTAGCATTGCCCATTGCCCCATGGGCTCCACACAAAATCTCCTCCTCACACCTGGCTCCTCTCACCCAGTGTGTCCTCATGCAGTGGGGAGAAAGGAGGAAAGGAAAACCAAAGATCAGCCTGTCCCAAAGGGAGTCTGAAAAGAGCACTGCTCCAGGATGCCTTACAGAGGATGGCAGAACCACAGATGTCAGGGGTTGGAAGGGATCCAAAGAGATCATCGAGTCCACCCCCCCCTGCCAGAGCAGGACCATACAATCTAGCTCAGGGCACACAGGAACACATCCAGACAGGCCTGGAAAGGCTCCACAGAAGGAGACTCCACAACCTCTCTGGGCAGCCTGTGCCAGGCTCTGGGACCTTTCCAGGCAAGAAGTTCCCCCTTGTGCTGCAGCTTCCATCCATTGCTCCTTGTCCTATCCCAGGGAGCCATGAGCAGAGCCTGTGCCTCTCCCCCCACTCCTGACCCCCAGCCCCCAGAGATTTATAGACATTTATTAGATCCCCTCTTGGTCTTCTCCAGACTCAGCAGCCCCAGGTCCCTCAGCCTCTCATCCTCAGGCAGTGCTCCAGTCCCCTCATCATCCTCACAGCCCTGTCCCTGTTAAACCTAGGAGCCCAAAACTCAGCACAGCACTCAAGGTGAGATCTTACCCAGGGCCTAGTACCTTCTTTTACATTCAATGCCAGGGATCATCAAGAGGTCCATCACCAACCTCCCAGGGAAGGCAGCAGCAGTGGCAGGTACTGAGCATTGTCCCAAGCTAGTTCTTGAGTTATGTCTGTCTTAAGTCCCTGTCCTAAGCCTAGAACAAAGTTCACTGTCACTGACAGCTACATGACACAAACCTAATCTGGAGCAAACATCACTACACATAGACTGAAACCCCACAAGCAGTTCATCTCAAAGGCATGGGCCTGGCACCCAGAGGTTCCCCATTGCTTTCCAGGGTCCCCACGTAACAGCAGTGGGAAATTTCCCAAGGGAGCTCCAGGCTGTCCTTGGATTGTCTCTGGTCCTCAGGACAGCTCCTTCACAGCAGGCAGAAGGTCTCAACGGTGAGCAGCTTTCTGGTGGGGCTCTCACACGTTTCATTAGAGTCACATTTCCACTTGTTCACCCAGGGAAGCCCAGCAGAGCAGTGCCAGCCTCCTCCTCTGCCCCACAGCTTCTGCTCCCTGGTGCATGGACAGCTTTGGTCTCTGTTTTCAGCTGCCCACGCAGCAGCTCTGGTGGGCGCTGAGCGCGGTGGTGCGGATGAACTGGCAGAGACAGGGCACACTGCAGTGCTCCAGGTGCCCCCCTGCCACAGCCCCAGGGAGCTGGCCAGTGACCAGCAGGCGGACGTAGCACCCACTGAAGATGACCAGGAGCTGCTGGGCCATCACCTGGAAGGAGCAGAAGAAGTGTCAGAGCAGAGCAGCTGCCCGCAGGAGCGTGGATGACACAGTGAGTACCATTTGCTCCTTCAGCCAAGGACAGTCCTTGTCTGAAGGGAACAGGACAGGAGCCAACAGCATACATAACTGTCCCAGATCCCCTTCTGGTCACACTGTCCCCACAGAGGAGTGACATGAAATGACCACTCAGTGGTGGGTGGCTGCAAAGCCAGGCTGTGCAGGGACCTGCCTGCTTGGCCAATGCCTCCTGCTGCTTTCGATTTGCCTGTAGACAGGCAGAGAGCTTCAATCTGCTGGATGTCACCTGCACGAGTTTGCTTAGCAACAGCGAGCAGAGAAGAGTGAACTAAATCAAACCCAGCCCTTCTGAGGCTTCTTGCTGAGCAGGAATGAGGACACATTGGCTGCTCAGCACAGCACAAGTCTTTAAAGCCATGCTCCACACAGGAGCCATAGCCAGGCCTCATCTGCACCCCAGACACAGGCACTGGAAGTGGTTGTCTTCCAAATGTGCAGACCCATGGCCACCAGCAAGCCTCTTGTTGGTGATGCCCAGTGACAGGACAAGGGGCAAAGGGTGGAAGTTGAGGCAGAGGAGGTTCCATGTGAACCTGAGAAGGAATTTTTTCCCTGTGAGGGTGACAGAGCACTGGCACAGGCTGCCCAGGGAAGTTGTGGAATCTCCCTCTCTGGAGATATTCAAGAACCATCTGGATGTGTTCCAGTGTGATCTGCTCTGGGTGATCCTGCTCTGGCAGGAGGCTGGACCAGAGGAGCTTGTGAGGTCCCTTCCAGCCCCTGACATTCTATGATTCCTCTGAGGTGTTGAAGCCAAGCCTGGCTGGGGCACTTAGTGCCATGGCCTGGTTAATTGGCTAGGGCTGGGTGCTAGGTTGGGCTGGATGAGCTTGGGGGTCTCTTCCAACCTGCTTGATTCTGTGAAAAGCCCAAGCCCTAATTCCTCTAGGATTCAGCAGTAGCTGCTCAGCAGTGTCAGGGCTGCAGAAACTGTGTGTAGGTCTTCAGGCTTCCAGGTGCTCCTGCTGGTGAACAAAGGAGGTGTTGCCATGGCTAGGTGGCCAGCACCAGAAGGAGAGGACACAGCCTCAGGCTGTGCCAGGGGAGATTTAGGCTGGAGGTGAGGAGAAAGTTCTTCCCTGAGAGAGTCATTGGACACTGGAATGGGCTGCCCGGGGAGGTGGTGGAGTCGCCGTCCCTGGAGCTGTTCAAGGCAGGACTGGATGTGGCACTTGGTGCCATGGTCTGGCCTTGAGCTCTGTGCTAAAGGGTTGGACTTGATGATCTGTGAGGTCTCTTCTAACCTTGGTGATACTGTGATACTGTGTGATACAGAGGTGAGGTGCCTGGGGAGGCGATTCAGGACCTCTACCTTGCACCTCTGGGGTGGGATATTTCTCATTACCTCAGGTGGGCCCTCAGGAATGAGGTGGAGCAGCTCATTGCATGTCACAGGCTCTTTGTTGAGGTTCACTGCAGTGGAGAGCAGAGGAGACTCTTCATGTGAAGCTTCCTCCTCCAGCTGTGGGTCAGGCTGAACCACTGCCTCCATCACCACACACAGCTGGTCCAGGCTGTGCCGCAGGCCTGCCTGGAAGAGAAAGAGATGTTGGGGTGGAGGGAGGGGGTCTCCAAAGGCAGGCAGCAGTGGTGTCCTGAGGACAGCTTTTGGAGGGTGCCATTTCCTCCTGCATGTTTTGAACTTCTGGGAGTTCTCATTAGGAGCTGGTGAAGGGTTTGGAGAATAGAGCTGGTGAGGAGAAGCTGAGGGAACTGAGGGTGTTTAGTCTAGCTGGAATATCACATCAAGATCAAAGATCACATTGGGTGCTCCTGTGCTCCATAACCTCCCTGGAGATGCTCAAGGCCAGGTTGGATGAGGCCTTGAGTGACCTGTTCTAGTGGGAGATGTCCCTGCCTATGGCAGGGGGCTGCAGTTGGGTGGTCCTTGAGGTCCCTTCCAACCTAGACCATTCTATGCTGTGTTTCTGCATCACCTTTAACTTGTTTATGTCTGTCTACACCTGCAGACATTGTAAATCTCTGCTTGTGCATTGTGCTAAGCTGTACATAGAAAGCTTCATTCCTTCATTTCCAGCTGGCTGAGTGATTTCATAAGGGAGGGGGGGATCAGGAAACACCCAAACCATCACATAAGGGCAGATTAGTCTTTGTAGATTTATACACCCAGAGAGGGGGAAAAAAAACCTCTGCTGAAGGCCAAGAGGACAATGTTTTTACCCAGGTAGCCCAGTAGAGTGTTCACTTATCCCTCAGGCAATGCCATTACTTCAGAAGGACAGCTCAAGGTGTCAGCTGTTCCAGGGTGTGCTGCAGGCTTTCAGACTTAGCCCTTGATTCCTGACTTATTAAAGCCACACAGTTAATTATCCAGACATGCAGGTAGCAAATGGAGCCCTGCTGAACTGGGCACTGACAGCTGCAGCTTCTCCCCCTTCCAGGCTGTCCAGATCCCCAGTTCACAGCAGGGGATGCCCAGGAGTACACTCACTCGGTTCTCCTCACCCACCTCCACCCCAGCAGAGCTAGGGCACAGGGGTGGACCTGCTGCACCCCCAGCACTTACCTCTTGTGTCCTCTGCAGGTCTGTGATGTGAGCTGCCAAGGACTGGAGGCAGCGCTCTGGGCTGAAGTGCACAAACCACAGCTGGGATGGGCAAGTTAAGGAAAGGGTCTGTCCATGCTTCCCTCTCCACAGCCCTTAGATCTGCATGCAGGTCGTGGTAGAGACCTTGGAGGAAGTGGAGCTGAGGCAGCTTCTGCCCTAGGGATGCTCAGGACTCAGGCAGGAACCAAGTAACACATCACAGGGCTGGAGCCCAGAGATCTGCACTAAGGCAATAACCATATGGCAATGGGGGAGAGAAGAGGAGTGGCAGTGGCAGGAAAGGAGCCATTGCCTCAGGAGGAAGCCAGTCCTGCTTGCATATCTCCTGCATCCTGGAGGGATGACAACCAGGACAACCCAGGGCATTGCTCTTTGCTAATGCCAGTGGCCTTACATCTAAATGTCTGGAGTCTTTAGCACAGGAAGGACACAGACCTGTTAGAGTGGGACCAGAGGAGGCCACAGCAACGATGGCAGGACTGGAAGCCCTCTGCTGTGAAGCCAGGCTGAGAGAGTTGGGCTTGTTCAGTCTGGAGAAGAGAAGGCTCCAGGGAGACCTTCTGGTGGCCTCATAGTACGTAAAGTGCTGATCAGAAAGCTGGGGACAGACCTTTTAGCAGGACCTGTTGTGACAGGACAAGAGGTGGTGATGATGCTGCAGCAGCCTAAGAAATCATAGAGCCTTGGGTTGTCTTCTGCTTTCAGGTAGTTCTGGGACATGTAGATAAAAATGAAGGCTCCCCTAAAACTCTGTCCTGTGCCATAAAGGTATGTCTGAAAAGCACCAAATGAGCCTCCTCCTACCTGGTTTCTTGTCAGGACAAGAGGAGATGTCCTCAAGTTGCACCAGGGGAAATTTATGTTGGACATTACCCTCTATGAGTAATGGCCAACATAGTTATTCCTCATAGGAATAATTTCTTCCCTGAAAGGGTTATAAAACCCTTGCACAGGCTGCCCAGGGCAGTGGTGGAGTCCCCATCCCTGGAGGGGTTTTGAAGCTGTGTAGATGGTTTAGTGGTGAACTCGCAGTGCTGGGTTGGAGCCAGCAGTCTTAAAGATCTCTTCCAACCTGTTTCTGTGATTCCTCAACCTATCCATTTAAAAGGGCAGAAGTGTTTGGCAGACACACACCTGGCCATGAAATCAAGTCCTTTGATGTGCCCAGGACTGCAAACCACCTGGAGAGCAGAGGCACTGGGATGCTGTTGGCTCAGTTTATCTGATCAGTGCTGGGGCCAGTCCTGGTCAACATCTTCATCAATGACATTGATGAGGGCACAGACAGACAGAGGCTGCTCAGCAGGTTTGCTGCTGACACCAAGCTAGGAGGCTTGGCTGAGGCAGCTGCAGGCTGTGCTGCCATCCAGAGAGACCTGGGCACAGAGGAACCAGATGAGGTTCACCAAGGCCAAGTGCAGAGTCCTGCACCTGGGGAGGGAGAATAAACTGCAGCAGTCCAGGCTGGGAGGTGACTGCTGGAGAGCAGCCCTGGGGAGAGGCACCTGAGGGTGCTGATGGAGAACATCCATGGCACAGCAATGTGCCCTGGTGGCCAAGAAGGCCAATGGGAGCCTGGGGGGCATTAGGAAGAGTGTTCAGGAGATCCAGGGAGGTTCTAATCCCCTCCACTCTGCCCTGCTGAGACCTCATCTTGAATACTGTGTTCAGTTTTGAGCTCCTCAGTTGAAGAGGGACAGGGATCTGCTGGAGAGGGTCCTATGGAGGGCTATGAGGATGATGAGGGGACTGGAGCACTGCCTGAGGAGGAGAGCCTAAGGGATCTGGGGCTGCTTGGTCTGGAGAAGAGAAGACTGAGAGGGGATTTAATTAACGTTTATAAACATCTGGGGGTCAGGAGGTGGGGACAGGCTCTGCTCACTGCTCCCTGGGCTAGGACAAGCAGCAATGGATGGAAGCTGCAGCACAGGAGGTTGCAGCTCAGCACAAGGGGCAACTTCTTGACTGGAAGGGTCCCAGAGCCCTGGCACAGGCTGCCCAGAGAGGTTGTGGAGTCTCCTTTTGTGGAGCCTTTCCAGGCCTGTCTGGATGTGTTCCTGTGTGCCCTGAGCTGGATTGTGTGGTCCTGCTCTGGCAGGGGGGTTGGACTGGAGGATCTCCTTGGGTCCTTGTTGGCTCAGTTTATCTCTGCAAGGCAGAAGAGAAGCTCCCAGGGACAGGGACTCTGCTATTGTCTGGGGTTTCTTTTTGCACAGGCACAGTGCTGTCCCTCTGCTCCTATTACGAGCCATCACTGTCATCTAAGTAGAAGACACTCTAGGAATAATTGCCTGCCCAAAACACTAATCCCTCTTCAATCTCTTAGGCTCATTGTTTTTAATTGCCTTTGGGCATATCTCAATCTCCATTTATTGGAGAAGACAAAAACACTCAATCCCTCCTGCCATCCAAGAGGAGAACAAACCCCAAACCTTAGAAATCCCACCCACTGGAAACCCTCCTGGACCACCTACAAACACCTCCACGTCATGAATTAGCTACCCAGGAGGGGTGCAGATGATTTTCCACGGAAAGGATACTTGCAGGATGTTGTGTGGCCCATCCAGGGCATCTGTAATGCCCAGGATTAAACTGTGTTTGATCAGGAGTTCATTGAGAGCTGCCAGCCTGACATCTGTGTTCATATTGATCTGGTAAGGAGTGCAGGAAAGCTGAGCATGCTCTGCAGCCCAGGCTGGGCCAGCCCAGGGCTGCAAACCGCAGCTGCCCAACCCCAAACGCCACCTCTCTGGGAGGAAAGCAGTGACAAGAGCAGCCTGCAATCAGGCAGGGTTGTCACTAGCCCTCAGCACTGGCCAAGCCACCACTAGCAGATGGCTGTGCTGCCAGAAATCTCACTCAGGGTTCTTTCATTTCACTGCCTTCCTCTGTCACTTCTCTCTTCCTTCCCCAGCAGTCCTCAAGTGAAGACTGGATGAGGCACTTAGTGCCATGGTCTAGTTGACTGGATAGGGCTGGGTGATAGGTTGGACTGGATGATCTTGGAGGTCTCTTCCAACCTGGTTGATTCTATGATTCTATGATTCTATGACTCCTTTCCAGAGCCTCTGTTTGCCAGCTTTTCCTTTGGAAGAGCCACTCCACAGCTGTCAGCAGAGGTTTGCTCCAAAACCCACTGCACTCAGTGCAAAGGTCCCTCTGGATTTTGAATGGAGCCTGTCCAAGATTATTCTCCAGATCACTCCTTAGAAATTTCCATGCTGCTATGGTCCAACAAACGAAAGCTGACAGCAGGCAAGCAGTGGATGCTGCAGACTGGTTGCCTCTCATGCTAGCATCACCTCCTTCTACTGCCCACTCTGCCTCAGCTTTGTAATCTTACTGCAATCTCTTCGAGCTAGGAGTTGCCTTTTTCTCCTGGACCTGTTGCAAGGCAGGTGTGGGGGGGACCTGGACCATGACTCTACAACTGAAAGGATTGTCAAGGCATAGGACAGGCTACCCAGGGCAGTGGAGGAGTCCCCATCCCTGAAGGGGTTTCAAAGCCATGGAGGGACATAGGTTAGGGGTGATCTGGCAGTTAAGAGCTGGACTGAGTGATCTCAAAGGTCTCTTCCAACTAAATTGACAATCCCAAGCACAAATCCAGGCTGGGCAGTGAGTAGCTGGAGAGCAGCCCTGAGGAGAGGGACTTGGGGATGCTGCTGGAAGAGAAGCTTGACAGGAGCCATCAATGTGCACTTGCAGCCCAGAAAGCCAAGCAGAGCCTGGGCTGCAGCAGCAGCAGAAGTGTGGCCAGCAGGGCCAGGGAGGGGATTCACCCCCTCTGCTCTGCTGAAATCCCACCTGGAGTCCTGCATCCAGCTCTGGAGCCCCTGGGACAAGAAGGATGTGGAGATGCTGGAGAGTGTCCAGAGCAGGGCCAGGAGGATGCTCAGAGGGCTGCTCAGCAGCAGGAGCTCTGAGCCAGCCTGCCAGGTTCTAACACCTACATTTCAGGCATCACAACTCTTTCCTTGGCTGTAGAACATCCCTCACCTGAACCCAAACTCCAAGTCTGCTTTCAAAATACTCCTCCCTTCTGAGATAGTTATGCTGCTCATGTGCTTCTAGGAGGTGGCCTGGGTCCCAGCACTTGGGTGGGAAGGAGTCCCCTCTTTGCAGGTTGCATGGGCAGGCAGCCAGCCTCCTCTTACCTTCCTCTGGCGACGGTGGATAACCAGGATGACAGCCACGGTGACAGCGACAGCAGCCAAGGTGACCAGCAGGCTGGCCCCCCAGTAATGGCCAAAGGAGCACAGCTGCACTGTGGAGTAAATGTTTGTCCAGAGAGACACGTAGAAAACCTGTGAAAGCCATGGAGAGTGGTGAGAGCCACAGAGCCATGGGGGAAGTGAAGAAAACATCGGGGTGCTGCTGGAGGAGAAGCTCAGCAGGAGCCAGCAGTGTGTACCTGCAGCCCAGAAAGCCAAGCAGAGCCTGGGCTGCAGCAGCAGCAGTGTGGCCAGCAGGGCCAGGGAGGTGATTCTCCCCCTCTGCCCTGCTGAGACCCCACCTGGAGTACTGCATCCAGCTCTGGAGCCCCTGGGACAAGAGGGCTGTGGAGATGCTGGAGTGTGTCCAGAGCAGGGCCAGGAGGATGCTCAGAGGCTGCAGCAGCTCTGCTGTGAGCACAGACTGAAAGATTTGGGGCTGTGCAGGCTGCAGCAGAGAAGGCTCCCAGGTGACCTTCTTGTGGCCTGCCAGGATCTGAAGGGGGCTACAAAAAAGCTGGGGAGGGACTTTTGAGGCTGTCAGGGAGTGGCAGGAGTGGGGGGAATGGAGCAAAGCTGGAGGTGGGGAGAGTGAGTCTGGAGGTGAGGAGGAAGTTGTTGAGCAGGAGAGTGGTGAGAGGCTGGAATGGGTTGCCCAGGGAGGGGGTTGAGGCCCCATGGCTGGAGGTGTTTGAGGCCAGGCTGGCTGAGGCTGTGTGCAGCCTGCTCTAGGGTAGGGTGTCCCTGGGCATGGCAGGGGGGTTGGAACTGGCTGCTCCTTGTGGTCTCTTCCAACCCTGCCTGATTCTATGATCTATCATTCTGTAAATACCAGTCCCTTGTCCCATGGAATCACAGAACTGCCAGGGCTGGAAGGGAACACAAAGATCAGCCAGTTCCAACCCCCCTGCCATAGGCATGGACACCTCACACTAGATCAGGTTCCTCAGAGACACATCCAGCCTGGTCTTAGAAACTTCCAGGGATGAGGCTTCTACCACCATCCTGGGTGTGATGGCTTGGGTCTTACCCAGCCCCTACTGTTACAAAATCACCCAGAGTAGACTCAGCTGAGCCTGGAAATCAGAATGGAGCTTTCTATGTACAGCTTAGCACAGTGTACAGGCAGAGATTTGCAACACCTACAGCTATAGACAGATACATACAAGGTAAAGGTAATTCAGAAACACTGCAGCCCTCCCAGTAACCAGAGTGCCCAGGAGGGGCTCCCAACCACCCTTCCACCTCCTTCCCACCCCTCTGCCTTACCCCAGACTTTGCCTTATGTGCAAGGTGAGTTTGGAGGATCAGCCAGGGGGGTTAGAAAGCAGATGGATTAGTCACACAGACAGCAGGTTAGGGAGAGAGAAATGCATGCAGCCAAGCCTGAGAGAGCAACTCTGTTATCTATGTTTGTGTTCTTGTTCTTATCCATCTCAGCAAGCCTCTGAGTGCAGCAGACATCACCTTTGTTTCCTTTTCACAGCCTAGCATCCAGTTCCTCTCACTAAAATATCTCAGCTAGGCTCACACTGGCACACTGGGAGACTTATTCCAGTGTCTCACCACCCTCATGCTGAAGAACTTCTTCCTAACATCCAATCTGACCCTAGCCACTTCCAGTTTCACTTAGTTCTCCCTAGTCCCAGAGCAATACCTCACCAGAAACTGAGTCACAGGAGGTTTTCAGAGAGAGAGAAAGGACAGGAATTCTTCCCAATAATGAGTAGGGGAAATAGAGGACTGGAAGGATGAACAAAGGACTAGAAGGATGGAGTGAGCTCTAGTTTATTGCAACATATTACTGCTCCTCAAAGGCAGAGAGAGACAGCAATGATGATTCATACCTAGGAAGGATTGCAACTGAGCTCTTCCATTCAGATAAGGAATGCACTCAATATGGATAGCACTTCTGAAAGTCCCTTTATTTAGAAAGCTCCTCTGTCACAGCAGTCAGGGTGGTGCAGAGACCACTGAGTCACAAGAACACTCAAAGGGTGAGCACTGGGCTCAAAGGCTGTGTTAAGGACTGAGAGATTTGTCCTTGGCATAAAGACAGGCAAAAACTTAACAATCACTTGGCCTTTACTTCACACAGCCTGAATTTGGGTAGGAGAGAGGCCAGAAGCAAGGAGGACATAGATCATACAATCATAGAATCAAGCAGGCTGGAAGAGAGCTCCAAGCTCAGCCAGCCCAACCTAGCAGCCAGCCCTATCCAGTCAACCAGACCATGGCACTAAGTGCCCCAGCCAGGCTTGGCTGCAACACCTCCAGCCACAGAGACTCCACCACCTCCCTGGGCAGCCCATTCCAATGCCAATCACTCTCTCTGACAACAACTTCCTCCTGACATCCAGCCTAGACCTGCCCTGGCACAGCTTGAGGCTGTGTCCCCTCCTTCTGTTGCTGGGTGCCTGGCAGCAGAGCCCAACCCCACCTGGCTACAGCCTCCCTGGGGCTGGAGAAGGTACTCTGCCCTCCACCTACAAAGGTGGAGCCCACTAGAACATGTGAAAACTAGTTATCTCCTGCTCAGCCAAACCTCCCTCCCTCCCTGAGCACAAGAGCCCCAGGTGTAGGTCTTAGAATCATAGAATCAGTGAGGGTTGGAAGGGACCACAAGGAGCAGCCAGTTCCAACCCCCCTGCCATGCCCAGGGACACCCTACCCTAGAGCAGGCTGCACACAGCCTCAGCCAGCCTGGCCTCAAACACCTCCAGCCATGGAGCCTCAACCACCTCCCTGGGCAACCCATTCCAGCCTCTCACCACTCTCCTGCTCAACAACTTCTTCTAACATCCAGCCTGACTCTCCCCACCTCCAGCTTTGCTCCATTCCCCCCAAGTCCTGCCACTCCCTGATGCCTCTTGGTGCATCTCAGCAGGTGCCCCTGCGAGACCCTTGTGTCCTCACCACAGCCACGGCGATCTGGAAGGCGCTGGAGTTGTAGAACATGTACCTCCTCACTTCAGGCTTCAGCACAGCATCCTGGAGCAACCTCCTCCACTGATCCCCTGCCACCTGCTCGGGGAGAGAACAGCAGATTAGAGCCCCACCATCACTTTCGGGCTCCTAGTCCCAGCAGCACTACTTTACAGAATCACAGAACCTCAGAGGTTGGAAGGGACCTCCAGGTAGTCCACACAGGAATGCATCCAGGCAGGGTTTGGAAGTCCCCAGAGAAGGAGACTCCACAGCCTCTCTGGGCAGCCTGCTTCAGGGCCCCAGTGCATCCATCACAGCATCAGTCAGGTTGGAAAAGACTTCTGGGTTCCAGCCCCTGACACCCTGTGATTCTGTGATCACTAAGCCCAGCCTAACACCCACCATTATCTAATCAACTAAACCCTGGCACCAAGTGCCACATCCAGTCTGATTTTAACTGCTTCCAGGGACAAAGCTGGTAGAGGGTGTGGAGAATAGAATAGAGTCAACCAGGGTGGAAGAGAGCTCCAAGCTCAGCCAGCCCAACCTAGCACCCAGCCCTGCCCAACCAACCAGACCATGGCACTAAGTGCCCCAGCCAGGCTTGGCTGCAACACCTCCAGCCACAGAGACTCCACCACCTCCCCGGGCAGCCTGTTCCAATGCCAATCTCTTGCTGTGAAGAACTTCTTAGCATCCAGCCTGAGCCTGCCCTGGCACAGCTTGAGGCTGTGTCCGTCATTCTGTCACTGGTTGCCTGAGAGAAGGGACCAACCCCACCTGGCTACAGCCTGCTTTCAGGCAGTTGTAGAGCACAATGAGATCTCACTTCAGCCTCCTCTACTCCAGCCTAACCAACCCCAGCTCCCTCAGCTGCTCCTCAGAGGTGTGCTCATTGGCAGTCACCGTGGGGCCAGGCTGGCACTGCAATTGCAAGCTGTGTCCCAGAGCACAGCTCCAGTCTCATCCACAGAGCTGTCACAGACCCCAGGCTCATGTTCTTGCCTCATTTGCAGTGAGGAATGTCTCCTGGGAAGTGCAGGGAAAGGTGCAAGGAAAAAAGAACACATTTTAGTGACAAAGGATGAGACAAGAGAGCTTGTGCCAGGGATGTCCCACTAGAGTGACTTTCAAACGTGGATGGGCTTCTTCATGGAGGTTTAATCTAAGATCATTGGAGTTGACTACAGGCTGGGGACAGAGTGGTTGGAGAGCAGCCAGGCAGATCTGGGGGTATAGGTTGGCAGCTGAACATGAGGCAGCAGTGTGCCTAGATGGCCAAGAAGGCCAATGGCATCCTGGGCTGGCTCAGGAGTAGTGTGGCCAGCAGGATCAGGGAAGTCTTTCTGTCCCTGTGCTCAGCACTGCTCAGGTCACACCTTGAGTGCTGTGTCCAGTTCTGGGCTTCTCAAGTCAAGAGAGCTGTTGAGGTGCTGGAAGGTGTTTGGAGAAGGGCAGCAAGGCTGGGGAGGGGCCTGGAGCAGAGCCCTGTGAGGAGAGGCTGAGGGAGCTGGGGGGGTGCAGCCTGCAGCAGAGGAGGCTCAGGGCAGAGCTCATTGCTATCTGCAGCTGCCTGCAGGGAGGCTGTAGCCAGGTGGGGTTGGGATCTTCTCCCAGGCACCCAGCAACAGAATAAGGGGACACAGCCTCAAGCTGTGCCAGGGGAGGTCTAGGCTGGCTGTGAGGAGGAAGTTGTTGTCAGAGAGAGTGATTGGCATTGGAATGGGCTGCCCAGGGAGGTGGTGGAGTCACCACCCCTGGAGGTGTTTAAAAGGAGTCTGGACAAGGCACTCAGTGCCATGGGTTAGTTAATTAGAAGGGTTAGGTGCTAGCTTGGACTCATTGATCCTAGAGGTCTTTTCCAAACTGCTTAATTCTGTGATTCTCATTTTCTGGCTGTGGGGAACAGGCTGAAGTTGAACTGAAACAAGCAGCTCTCAGCTGTGTGGGATGTGGTTGCAAAAGCAAAGGAGATGCAAGGAGCTTTCACTCCCACGTGGTCCCCAGAGCAGATAACACAAGAGGAGCTTACCTGAACCCCAAGGGACTTCAGTTTCTCTGTGCAAAGCTCCATGTCAAAGGAGGTGGTTGAGCAATTGTTGTCCATGCTGAGCACCATAAGCACCTGGCCATTGAGGGATTCTGCAAGAGCCCAGAAATGTCATGAGCACAGCTCTGGTGTGGGTTTTTCTCCTAGGAGCTAAGGAATACCTGGCAAAGGAAAGCTGAGGCCACAACTGCAAGTGGTGCTACAGGCTGGGGACAGAGTGGTTGGAGAGCAGCCAGGCAGAGAGGGACCTGGGGGTGCTGGTAGATAGTAGCTGAACATGAGCCAGCAGTGTGCCCAGGAGGCCAAGAAAGCCAATGGCATCCTGGGCTGGCTCAGGAGCAGTGTGGGCAGCAGGATAAGGGAGGTTCTTGTGCCCCTGTGCTCAGCACTGCTCAGGCCACCCCTTGAGTGCTGTGTCCAGTTGTGGGCTCCTGAATTGCAGAGAGATGTTGAGGTGCTGGAAGGTGTTGAGAGAAGGGCAGCAAGGCTGGGGAGGGGCCTGGAGCAGAGCCCTGTGAGGAGAGGCTGAGGGAGCTGGGGGTGTGCAGCCTGCAGCAGAGGAGGCTCAGGGCAGAGCTCATTGCTGCCTGCAGCTGCCTGCAGGGAGGCTGTAGCCAGGTGGGGTTGGGCTCTGCTGCCAGGCAAGCAGCAATAGAAAAAGGGGACAGAGCCTCAAGCTGTGCCAGGGGAGGTCTAGGCTGGATGTTAGGAGGAAGTTGTTGTCAGAGAGAGTGATTGGCATTGGAATGGGCTGCCCAGGGAGGTGGTGGAGTTGCCATCCCTGGAGGTGTTGAAGCCAATCCTGGCTGGGGCACTTAGTGCCATGGTCTGGTTGGTTGGGCAGGGCTGGGTGCTAGGTTGGGCTGGCTGAGCTTGGAGCTCTCTTCCAACC
Source organism: Pogoniulus pusillus (assembly GCF_015220805.1). Taxonomy (NCBI): domain Eukaryota; kingdom Metazoa; phylum Chordata; class Aves; order Piciformes; family Lybiidae; genus Pogoniulus; species Pogoniulus pusillus. Next base: position 3,535,689 of record NC_087298.1, on the reverse strand, counting down.
TGGTTGATTCTATGACCTCTCCTAAATGGGTCCAGAATCCCCAGCTGGCTATTTCTCAGGACACCACAAGGTGCTTTGGAAGCAGCCTAATGTGCCTCCAAAGGAAGCAACCTAAGGAAAGGGAGTAAACCCAAATACGTCCCAGGAGTGAGCAGCCAGAGATAACAGGATGCTCTGATCTTCAGCAGGATAATGTCTTCCTCAATGATCCCTAACTGAAAGGACAATGGACTCAAGCTGCTGGGTGCTGCTATGGTTATCTGCCTCTTAGAGAGGCCCCTCCTTGCCCACCCCCCCTAAGAGGAAGCTTGAGCAGTCAAATGAAAATGCTTTCCAATAACCACATTGCCTGGGATGCAGAAGGCTGCCCTGGAGAATGAGCCTCAGAGGGCATCCAGCATCCAAGTCTCCATTCCAGAAGAGCTCCTGGGCACCTCAAGGCTTTCATTTTCCCAGTTTCAGCGAGGGCCAGGATCAGAGATGTAATCTAGAGACCCAGGTTGCCATCAGGAGCACAGAAAGTGTGAGGACAGCCTGTCCTAGATTTGAGGAGCAGGCTGCTGAGAGCTGAGACAGAGCAGCCTTGGAGAGGCACAGGAGAGCTGTTATCTCCAGGCACCCCATCTGGCATTCACCTAGAGCTTACACAAGCTGTGCTGTGCCAAGAGGAAGAGATCAGGCCTAAGGAAGTGGGTGGCTCAGGTGAGATCCTGTTTCTCTGGAGCCTTTCACCCAGCTCTTCAGCTTCCCTCCCACTTGGCTGACCTGAGATCAGCCTGCTGGCCCCTGGGCTGCTCCAGCTGCACTGCTCAGTGCTCCCCTGGCAAAGACACAGCATGCACTCACCTCTCCCTTCTCTGCCACCTCTGCCCTCCATCCTCATCACCTCTTCACTGCTCAGGAGCAGGAGATGCCAAGTGAAAGGAGGCACTTACATTGCAGCAGGGTATGACTGCCTCGAGTCCGAAAGGGAAGAGCAGAGACATCTGAAACCCTCAGGATAAGAAGGTTCTGTTTGCTGAGGCTTATCTCCTCCTGACAGAGCAGTGGAGGTGGGGAGTATGAACCAAGCATGAAAACAAAGAGCCTCAGCCTTGGGCTCCTCTCTCCTGTTCTCCATGGCTGCTGTGGTATAGGCTTCACCTGGAGTACTGTGGCCAGCTCTCAGGCCTCCAACACAAGAGGGACAAGGAGCTGCTGGAGCAGGTCCAGGGGAGGCCACAGAGATGATCAGAGGGGCTGGAGCAGTGCTCCTATAAAGACAGGCTGAAAGGACTGAGGCTGCTCAGCCTGGAGAAGAGAAGGTTCTGGAGAGACCTTCTAGCTACATTTCAGTAGCCAAAGGGTACCAGCAGGCAGGCTGGGGAGGGACTGTTTAGAAGGGGCTGTGCTGATAGGATGTGGGGCAATAGTTTGAAGCTGGAGCAGAGGAAATTTAGGCTGGACATCAGGAGGAAGTTGTGCACAATGAGAGTGGTGAAATACTGCAACAGGCTGCCCAGGGATGTGGTTGAGGCCCCATCCCTGGAGGCACTCAGGATTAGCCTTGCTGTGGCCCTGGGCAGCCTGCTCTAGTTGTTGGTGTCCCTGCTGCCTGCAGGGGGGTTGCACAAGATGAGCTTTGAGGATCCCTTCCAACACAGTGCAATCTGTGGAAGCTGAGTGCCAAGCTGAGGTACTCCAGGTTGGCAGAGGAGCTCAGGCCCTTGGTCTGTGCTGGAGGGACAGGAGCTGCTTTGCCCCTGCCAAAACCAAGCACTATGGAGGAGCCACAGACTGAGCGAGCAAAAAGGGTTCCCTGCTGAGTGGTGTGTGGAGGGCTTGGTGAGAAGAGCCACCCACAACACTACCTTCTGTCTCTGCCCAGCACCTCAGACCCTCACAGAAGCAGGACTGAGCAGAGAGGGAGCAGATTGTTATCAGGGAAGGGAATCACTCAGAAGGCACAAGTCAACTTTCCCAAAGGTTTCTTGTCTTCTGATGGCTAAGACAGGAGGATTTCCAGGGCTCTGGTTCTCAGTAAGCAGATGTCCATTGCTTCCTACACATCAGGCCTTCCAATAAAGGTACAGAGTGTCCCTATGCTCTCCCCAAAATGCTGAAGCATCCCCCACGTCCAGCTGCCTTTGGAAATGAGCTGCTGTTGATGAGCACCGCTGGAAAATCTCTCTTCTGGTCTTTTAAGGGCACTGCACTCAGCACAAGTTCACAGAACCATGGAACAGTCTGGCTTGGACAGGACCTTAAAGATGATCTAGTTCCAACCCTCTGCCGTGGGACAGGGACACCTTCCACTAGCCCAAGTTGCTCCAAGCCTCACCCAGCTTAGCCTTGAACACCTCTAGGGAGGGAGCATCCACTGAGAAGCCTGTTGCAGTTCTCCCCACCCTCACTGTGAAGAATGTCTTCCTAATGCCTAATCTAAATCCCTCCTCTTTCAAGTTGAAGTCATTACTCCCCATCCTATCTCCACACTGCCTGATAAAGTCCCTTCCCAGCTTTCCTGCAGGCTTCCTTTAAGTACTGGAAGACCACAGTAAAGTCTCCCTAGAGCTGCTTGCTTACCTTTCACCCACTGCAGGGATCCTTCCTTCAGGTCACTCTTAGAGTAGAGGATGGAGGTAAGGGACTCATTTTTGTCAGCTCCACCAGCCTGGCTGTTGTGTGCCATGCTGAAGGTGCCTCTCCTTGAGGCCCTCTGTGTGGTGCTGTCAGAAGTTCAGCACGTTGTCTATCCCCCTTATCTTCCACCACTGAGCAGCACAGCTCCTGCCCCAGCCTGCTCTCTCCCTTGGGGAGCAGATGGTGCAATCCTCATTCACACTCCCACCGATGGCTTGCTCGAGATCCTGCTTTCCGTGAGCAAGGAGGCATCTTCTAGCCCTGAGAGGAGAAAAAGAGAATCCCATATCTTGCAGAGAGAGAGCAAATCAAACATGACAGCCCAGACCACTTGGGTGTACTCTGCCCTTTGGACCCTGCTCCCTGAGCAGGCTGTCACCATGTAGGTGTTGGCCAGCCACAGGAGCAGCAGGCACAGCCTCACCTTCGGCTGCCATCACCTTATCTTGGGGTAAAGGTGGAAAAGTTAGCCTTAAGTGTGCCTTAAATTAGCCCAACGTCCTTGTATCTTCTCATTTGGTGAACAGCTACTCAAGGACTAGGCAGGATCCCTCCTTGTGAAGCCAGCAGGTGCTGTGCTATTGCTCTCAGGGGGCACTTGCAAAGGGAAGTGGAGCAGGTGTAAATGGCCCTCCCAGGAAGCGAAGCAACCTGCTCCCTGCTGCCTTGGACTGCTCCCAGCACATGCAGAAGCAGTGCAGATAAGGAGGAAAAGTGAATCTGCTGAAGGCAGAGGCGAGCAGGAGCTCCTGCCCAGTAGCACTGAGGGTCTCTGCTTTCCTTTGCCCTCTCTTTTCCTCTCTGGGTGGTGCCAGCAGCCAGCAGGGCACATCCCCACAGCAGGCACCGTGCCCGTGGGTTTTCCAGGCAGATGCTGCTGACGTAAGCCTCTAAGCTACTGCCAGGACCTGTGAGTGGTTATTAAAGCAAGTGCTTGGAAGACTCTAACATTTACTTTTCAATCATCTTCCACTCACACAGCTCAGCCACAGCCAGGCTGGCACTCCACAGCCACCGTTTACTTTCCAACCTCCCCTCGGCCTCACTTTTGCACCAGGAGTTTGTGGCTGTCTCTTGGTGCAAGGGACCCTCTGCTCCCCCTCCCATAGAGGGTTGCTGTGCTTTTGTTGGTTGTTGCTGTCACTGCCCCTCTGCACAATGCCAGGGCAACCACTGGTCAAAGGATCAGCAGAAAGGAAAGTGAGGCAAGAGAAACAACACCAAAACCTCTTCTAATTGCAGAAAATAACTTGCAGAGGGCTGGGAACTGACAGGTAAAGGAATCAAGCCATGGTAGACGTGGCACAAGAGGTGTGCACTCTGTGTGTGTGTGTGTGTGTGCAGGGCATGGACACAGCAGCTGCTCTTCACCACTGCAGGTGAGGAGTGCTGCCGCTGTGCCTTGAGTTTGGCTCTTCTGAGTGATCCTCTTGCTGAGCATGTTACACAGCATGTCTGCCAGCACCAAAGGTGGATTCAGACAGGCAATTTCTCACTGCTCTCCCTCTTTTGCCTTCCATCCCTTCAGGTTAAGGAGATAGGGGAACAAAAAGCAAGACACACACACCCCCCAAAAAAACAGCAGCAAAGCAGAGTGTGAAAAATCAGAGGAAACAAGAGGGAAAATGTAATTAAAACCTCCTAGCCTGTTGCTGCTGCTCTCACATTTAGCTAGGGATGAATCAAGGCTCTCTTTGGGTTAGATGTTGAGAATTTTGTGTCTCTAGAGGACAGTCCCCAGATCACAGCAAAGGGTGCAGCAGGGTGAGGGCAACTCAGCCTCCTCCAGCCTGTTGAGGAGCTGCAGGAGGGAAAGAGCCTCCTCCAGCCAGGGCCAGCTCCTTGGCAAGGGCAGCTTTGCTTTTACCTTTTGGTGCAGCACAGACCTGGCTTGGCTCCACTGCCTTCTATTCCAGAACAACTGCCTGTTTTGGAGATGGGTCCTCCCCAGATCTGCCCCTGTCACCTCATGCACTAGCACAAGAGGCATCCTCTCTTCTCCTGCACTCCCCAGGCTCTGTGTCTCTTTATGCAATGCCAACGACTCTCTGATAACTTTGACTCCTTCTTCTCAGGACACCTCCAAGTCTGGCTACAGAGCAGAGAAATACTCAGTAAGTCTTTTTACTTGATTCCCAGAGCAGAGGCTTACCTGGTCCAGCTCACCTCCTGGTCCTGGGAAGCCAGCTCAGTTCCCTGCTTCTCCTCACTGTCCTTCATCTGCCATCATCCTGCTCTGAGCTGCTCAGGTGCCTCAGTGTCCCACCACCGAGAGGGAAAGTTGCTTTCCTCTCTGTCTTCCAGGGACCATGGACTAACCAGACACAGCTCACTCAAGGCAAGAAAAGCCTGCACCTCCACACTCATTCCCCTGAGCTGCAAGCACCAACTTGCAAAATCTCCCCTGTGCATGTGACTTTTCCTCTAAGCTGGTTTCAGCAACAGAGTTTTAACCCTCTAGAGCTCCTCAAAAGTGCTTCCCCACCACAGGCACAGCCACGGGAGGAGATCACACCCTGGGAGTTATCCTCACCTTTTGCAGGGTGGGGGGTCCAGAGCTGGAGCCTAAAAGGCTGTGAAGAGCTGAAGAGTGGTGCAGACAGCAGGCTCTCCTCCTCCTTCTCCTCAATCAACAGGGCAGGACTGGTGGAGTACAAATCCCAAGGTTGCATCAGATTAGTTGGCTTAAGTCGAAGCCAAGCCTCGATGGCAGGGCTGCAGGAATCAGAAGAGGTGAGTGAGGATCCGAGGGCTGAGAGCAGGTCACTACATTTAGCACAAGGGGGGAAGCAGGGGGAAGCAGGGATGACAGTGCAGGGTGGCAACTGCAGCTTGCTCGAAACGAGAGTCTCTGCTGGTAGAGAAGGAGCCTGCCACCTTCCTCCTTACATCTCCAGCTGCTGGACTCAGGAGAAGAAAGCAGGAGGCTGAGACACAGGGTCAGACAGACCCTCCAGAACAGCTTAGTATGCTGGAGAATTCATTTGCTTTCATGCAAAGAGACAGTGCCAAGAGACAGCAGATGAAAGAGGAAGCATTAGCCTGGGAATCATGGCTTCATGGCTCACCAAAAGCTAGAAGCTCCATGGAGGGTAGGAGTCAGGCCTCTCAGGGAGTGTCTGAAAGTGAGAAAAGGAAAAGAGAAGCAGCTTGGTTGCAGTGCCTGCCTGCTGTTCTGCTCTTGGAGGGAGGAAACTCTTCAGCCCTGCTTGCTGCAGACATTGCTGAGCAATGAGTTCACTGCGTCATGTGGCTGCACGGGAAGAGACCTTCCTGCAAAGCCACTTAGCCACATGGGATCCTGTTAGCCTGGGAACTGCCAGCTCCCAGGGCCCAGGTGCTGAGAAAATCCAGATCAGTCTTCAGGCTCTTGCCTCTAGCTCCAGGCCCAGCTCAAATCCCCACCCAAGATAGGGCCATGCAAAGCTTTCATCAAAAGCTTTGGCTTGGTTTCCTCCTCTCCTGGCCAAGGCAGGGATCCTGGCAGAGGGGGAATAGAGCAACCAGAGTGCTCAGAAAGAGCCCCAGGCACAACTCTGTGCAGGCAGTGTCGATAATCACCTGCAGTGCTCACACCACACAACTCTTGTTTGGCAGGACCTGCCTGTATGGGCTGCTCTTGGCACCAAACCTCAGCCTATCAGCACAAGCAGCAAAGTGCTGCTTGCCTGGGAAGGGAGTTGCAAGAAAACAAGAAAAAGCCACCAAAAACAACAACCCCCAAGTAAAATAAGGCAATCCCAAGGTGAAAGCAAATCAAATTCAGCTGCTCTCAAGGAGCTGAGAAAGCCACACACCATTAACTCTTTAGGACCTCTTGGCTGTCCCCCTGCAGGCTTTCAAATCATCTGTTTCATGCCTAAGCAAGTGTGATGGTTTGGGTGTTACCTGCCCCTCCCACTTAAGAGCATCACCCAGACTCGAGTCAGCTGAGCTGGAAATCAAATGGAGCTTTCTAAGTACAGCTGAGCACAATATCCAGGCAGAGATTTGCAATGCCTACAGCTATGGGCAGACATAAACAAGGCAAAAAGCAATAGAGAAACACAGCAGCCCTCCCAGAAACCAGAGTGCCCAGGAGGGGCTCCCAACCACCCTCCCACCTCCTTCCCACCCCTCTGCCTTACCTCAGGCTTTGCCTTACGTGCAAGGTGAGTTTGGAGGATCAGCCAGGGGGGTTAGGAAGCAGCAGGATTAGTTACACAGACAGCAGGTTAGGTTAGAGAGAGAGGAGTGCAGCCCCAAAGGCAGAGAGCAAACAACTGCATTATCTGTGTCTGTGTTCTTGTTCTTATCCATCTCAGCAAGCCTCTGAGTGCAGCAGCCATCACCTTTGTTTCCTTTGTACAGCCTAGCATCTAATTCTTCCCACCAGAATATCCCAGCTAGGCTCACCCTGGCACAGGAAGTGAGGAGGGTGGTCCATAGCAGCTTAAACCATCCCACATCAAAGGCAAGGTTGTCTAATTGTTTTTTCTGAGACAGTTTTCCACCCAACCACCTCCCTGAACTTGAAGCTCTGACCCAAAGGAGGTCTACAACTACCTGAGGGGTGGTTGTGGCCAGGAGGAGGTTGCTCTCTTCTCTCAGGTGGCCAGCACCAGAAGGAGAGGACACAGCCTCAGGCTGTGCCAGGGGAGATTTAGGCTGGAGGTGAGGAGAAAGTTCTTCCCTGAGAGAGTCATTGGACACTGGAATGGGCTGCCCGGGGAGGTGGTGGAGTCGCCGTCCCTGGAGCTGTTCAAGGCAGGACTGGACGTGGCACTTGGTGCCATGGTCTGGCCTTGAGCTCTGTGCTAAAGGGTTGGACTTGATGATCTGTGAGGTCTCTTCCAGCCTTGGTGATACTGTGACACTGTGATGGATCTGAAGGCTGGGTTGTAAGGAGTGAAGGTCTCCTAGGCCAACTTCAAAGGAACACAAGGCCTGTGAGGAGAGGCTGAGGGAGCTGGGGGTGTGCAGCCTGCAGAAGAGGATGCTCAGGGCAAGGTTCACCTACAAGGTTCACCTTAAACCATAGCCCCAAGCACCACATCCAAACCATCCAGGGTGGGTGACTCCATCACCCCCCTGGGCAGCTCATTCCAGTCCCTGGCCACTCTCTCCATGAAAAACTTTTTTCCTAATATCTAATCTAAACCTCCCCAGTCTCAGCTTGAGGCCATTCCCTCTTGTTCTGTCTCCAACTACCTGTGAGAATAGCCTCACCATCATGTCCCTTCAGGTAGCTGTAGACACCTTCAGCTGGATTTGGGATTTGGCTTATACAAATCAGAGTTATGCAGCTTGAGGCTTGTCTTGAGCTTCACTCACTGGAGTCTGTGAAGAAGCAAGTCCTGGCTTGACAGAGACTTTATTGCTCTCTACAAGTACCTGAAGGGAGGTTGTCTCTTCTCCCATGTAACCAGAGACAGAACAGGAGGGGATGGTCTCAAGCTGCACCAGGGAAGGGTTAGGCTGGACATCAGGGAAAGAAATTCACTGGAAGGGTTGTCAGGCACTGGAACAGGCTGCCCAGGCAGGTGGTGGAGTCACCATCCCTGGAGGTGTTTAAAAGCTGTGATGGACTTGAAAGAGTAGAGTTAATGATGACCTTGAAGATCTTTCCCAACTTAAATGATTCTATGATTCTAAGTCATGTTGAAGATAGTTGCAAAGTGCTCTTTGCCTCTTTTCTGCTTCCCCATTTATCTCTCTAAGTGATGAGCTCCCACTGCAGCCTTCTCACAAAGGAACACTTTCACCCCAGCACCAAAGGAGACCTCACTCTTCCTTCCATCACCATGAAACCAGCTGCCAGAGCCAAGTTATTAAGGGGCAAAGCCCCTCCAGTCTACAGAAGGACACAGGGAGAGGAAGACTCACTGGTGGCAATGCTGGAGCCTCCACAGCCATCCACACCTCAACCTTCCTGCAGAAAAGCATTTCCAAACCTTTCCCACTTCAAAAGAAACTGACAGCTTCTTCTGGCCTCAAGTTGTGCCAGGGGAGGTATAGGCTGGATATTAGGAAGAAGTTCTTCCCAGAGAGAGTGATTTCCCATTGGAATGGGCTGCCCAGGGAGGTGGTGGAGGCACCATCCCTGGGGGTCTTCAGGAAAAGCCTGGATGAGGCACTTAGTGCCATGGTCTGGTTGATTGGTTAGGGCTGGGTGCTAGGTTGGACTGGATGATCTTGGAGGTCTCTTCCAACCTGGTTGATTCTATGATTCTATGATTCCTTGAAAGGAGGTTGGGGCCAGCTGGGGGTTGGTCTCTTTTCTGTAGTATCAGGTGATAGAAGGAAAGGAAATAGCCTCAAATTGTGCCAGGGCAAGGTTGAGTTGGAGATTAACAAACATTTCTTTGCTGCAAGAGTGCTGAGGGATTGGAACAGGCTGCTCAGGGAGGTGGTGGAGTCACCATCCCTGGAGGTGTTCAAGACAACTGTGGACTTGGGGATGTGGATTAATGGCCACTGTGATGTGAGGCTGGTGGTTGGACTTGATGATCTTAGAAGTCTTTTCCAGCTGAAACAATTCTATGAAGTTTCCAGACTAATTCCATCCCCATCACTCCCTGCTGCATTTGCCACCCCCCACCCAGGCCCTGCAATGCTCTATTCACAGAGCAATTTATCCTCACCTCTTTCAAAGCTCAAGGTCCCAGCAGGGAAAGGAGACTTCACAGCATTCAAGACCATTACAGCTCTGTCACCTCCACCTTCTTCCCCAGGACACTTGTACCAATAGACTGGAGAGTGATGGCTCCATTTCAAGCACAAACCACTTGCCAGCTCCAGGGGAGCTCCCCCTCATTCCACAATTCCCATGGTGCCAAACAGCCAGTTATGGATTGCTGGGGGCTGTGTGTTTGATTGCTGGGGATTGGCTTTGCTTTCACCTTTCTGAGTCCAGCTTTCCTCTTTCTCTTCAGGCAGTCTCATGCTGTTGCTTTCAGATCCTCTCTCCCATTTATCATGATCGTTTTGAATTGTCATTCAGTCTCCTGCACTGTTTGTATCTCTCCCCAGCTTGGTGCCCTGGACATGTGTCATAACTGTGCTCTCTATTCCATCCTGCTGCACCAAGGAATACATTGCAGGGAACCTGGTTCCAGCAGAAAAACATCTGCTGTGTGAAGTGCTGCCTGACAGCAACACCACCCCTGTCCCTGGGGACAGCCTCATCCTCTGTTGTGATCTTCAGCTCTGAGATGCTTGAACTGCTTGATGCTCACTGCTTGTATAGTGAGACACACTGTCAGACCTGGACCTGCTGGAGCAGGGCCAGAGGAGGCCACAGCAGTGCTGGCAGGGCTGGAGGGACTCTGCTGTGAGGCCAGGCTGAGAGGGTTGGGGGTGTTCAGCCTGGAGAAGAGGAGGCTGCAGGGAGACCTTCTGGTGGCCCTTTCAGTGTGTAAAGGGCTGATCAGACTTATGAGTGGGGCCTGTCATAGCAGGGCAAGAAGTGGTGGTTTGAAACCTGAGCAAAGCCTTTGACACTGTCCTACACCACATCCTGGTCTCCAAGCTGGAGACACATGGGTTGGATGGGTGGAGCACTGGATAGATAAAGAACTGGCTTGATGGCCCCACCCAAAGAGTGGCTGTCAGTGGCTCCATGGAGGCCAGTGACAAGCAGAGTCCCTCAGGGATCAGTCCTGGGACCAGTCCTGTTCAACATGTTTGTGGGTGCCATGGACACAAGCACTGAGTGCAGCCTCAGCAAGTTTGCTGCCCACACCAAGCTGTGTGGTACAGCAGCCAGGCTGGAGGGCAGGATCCATCCAGAGGGACCTGGACAGGCTGCAGAGGTGGGCACAAGCCAAGCTCAGGAGGTTCAACAAGACCAAGTGCAACCTCCTGCAGCTGGGTGGAGGCAATGCCAAGCACCAATGCAGGCTGGGCAGGGAGTGGCTGGAGAGCAGCCCTGAGGAGAGGGACTTGGGGGTGCTGCTGGAGGAGAAGCTCAGCAGGAGCCAGCAGTGTGCACTTGCAGTCCAGAAAGCCAAGCAGAGCCTGGGCTGCAGCAGCAGCAGTGTGGCCAGCAGGGCCAGGGAGGGGATTCTCCCCCTCTGCTCTGCTCTGCTGAGAGCCCACCTGGAGTCCTGCATCCAGCTCTGGAGCCCCTGGGACAAGAGGGCTGTGGAGATGCTGGAGAGTGTCCAGAGCAGGGCCAGGAGGATGCTCAGAGGCTGCAGCAGCTCTGCTGTGAGCACAGCCTGAAAGAGTTGGGGCTGTGCAGGCTGGAGCAGAGGAGGCTCCCAGGTCACCTTCTTGTGGCCTGCCAGGATCTGAAGGGGGCTACAAAAAAGCTGAGGAGGGACTTTTGAGGGTGTGAGGGAGTGCCAGGAGTAGGGGGAATGGAGCAAAGCTGGAGGTGGAGAGAATCAGGCTGGAGGTGAGGAGGAAGTTGTTGAGCGTGAGAGTGGTGAGAGGCTGGAATGGGTTGCCCAGGGAGGTGGTTGAGGCCCCATGGCTGGAGGTGTTTGAGGCCAGGCTGGCTGAGGCTGTGTGCAGCCTGCTCTAGGGTAGGGTGTCCCTGGGCATGGCAGGGGGCTTGGAAGTGGCTGCTCCTTGTGCTCCCTTCCAACCCTGCCTGATTCTATGATTCTAGAAGAGGGAGATTTAGACTGGAGAGAAAGGGGAACTGTTTGAGAGTGGTGAGAGCCTGTCCCAGGCTGCCCACAGAGGTGGTATCTGCCCCATCCCTGCAACCATTCCAGGTGAGGCTGTCTGGAGCTCTGAACTACCTACTGTAGTTGTAGATATCCCTGTTGATTGCAGGTTGGGCCTGATGGCCTTTAAAGCTCCCTTCCAAGCCAAACCAGTCTGTGAGTCTATGATCCCAAACCCCATTTTCTGTGTTACTTGAAGTCCTTTAAATGCATCAGCCAGCAGCAGCCAGCATGGGCAGCTCTCATCAGCTTGTGATGGAGCTGCACTTTCAGTGGAGAACTCTGCCATCATTTTAATGTTTGTTTGTTTTTATTTAGTGCTTTTATTTTTCCCAGTGAGCCTTAATTAGGAGGACAAAGCTGTTGAGAGCTTCGTTGTGTCCTTCCCTTCTCTTCCCTGCACAGAGCCTTCTCCTCACGGGCTCTGGTTTGTGTCAAAGCTGACAGATTGGCAGTCATTAAATATAAAGCAACTTTATTTCACCAGCTCCCTGAATTACATGTTTCAAATGAAAAAATGACACTTTGAAGGCATAAAGTGTGATTCTTGGGTGTTGTGAGCTTGCTGGCTTCTCCCTCCCCCTCCCTATTTCATGTAGGAGCTGGGGGTGTGCAGCCTGCAGAAGAGGAGGCTCAGGGCAGAGCTCATTGCTGTCTGCAGCTGCCTGAAGGGAGGCTGTAGCCAGGTGGGGTTGGGCTCTGATGCCAGGCACCCAGGGACAGAAGAAGGGGACACAGCCTCAATCTGTGCCAGGGCAGGTCTAGGCTGGATGTTAGGAGGAAGTTGTTGTCAGAGAGAGTGATTTGCATTGGAATGGGCTGCCCAGGGAGGTGGTGGAGTCCCCATCCTTGGAGGTGTCCAAGCAAAGCCTGGATGAGGCACTTAGTGCCATGGTCTGGTTGACTGGCTAGGGCTGGGTGCTAGGTTGGACTGGATGAGCTTGGAGGTCTCTTCCAACCTGGCTGATTCTATGATTCTATGATTCTGCCTTTTTCCTGTGAAGATTTAAAGCATTACTCTTTTTAGGGTGGTAATGTGAACTCCTCTTTCTTGCATCTCAAATTAAAGGAGGGAGAGCTCGCTGTGTGCTTTGGATAATGATGCAGCTATTGATCCAGAAGGTGCTTTATTAGATTGTTTTGAGGCAGCCAAATGTATTTTAATAGCTATTTATTTTCTAGCCCTATGCCAGGCTGAGGTAGAATGTTTGCTGTATGAATCATAGAATCATTGAATCAAGCAGTTTGGAAGAGACTTCTCCTTTCAGCCTGAAAGATGGCACTGGGCTCCTTCCTAGCATTCCTTTGGGCAACTCTTTGGGGACAAAACATTGATCCTGAGGATTCTTCAGAGTCTTTTCTTGTAATATTTTGAGGCCTGCTGGGATCAGTTGCACCCTGGGCTGATCTCTAGATGTGTGGGCAGCAGGGGCAGCAAGGAGGGGATTCTGCCTTCTGCTCTGCTCTGCTCAGAGCCCACCTTCAGTGCTGGGGACAGCTCTGGAGTTCTCTGCACAGCACAAACAGGGACCTGCTGGAGCAGGGACAGAGGAGGCCACAGCAGTGCTGACAGGGCTGGAAGGGCTCTGCTGTGAGGCCAGGCTGGGAGAGTTGGGGGTGTTCAGCCTGGAGAAGAGAAGGCTCCAGGGAGAGCTTCTGGTGACCTTTTCAGCGCTTCAAGGGCTGATCAGAAAGCTGGGGACTGACTTTTGAATCATAGAATCAACCAGGTTGGAAGAAACCTCCAAGATCATCCAGCCCAACCTAGCACCCAGCCCTAGCCAGTCAACCAGACCATGGCACTAAGTGCCTCATCCAGTCTCCTCTTGAACACCTCCAGGGACGGTGCCTCCACCACCTCCCTGGGCAGCCCATTCCAATGCCAATCACTCTCTCTGACAACAACTTCCTCCTCACATCCAGGCTATACTTTCCCCAGCACAACTTGAGGCTGTGTCCCCTTGTTCTGTTGCTGGTTGTCTGTCAGAAGAGCCCAACCCCACCTGGCTACAGCCTCCCTGCAGGTAGTTGTAGACAGCAATGAGCTCTGCCCTGAGCCTCCTCTTCTCCAGGCTGCACACCCCCAGCTCCCTCAGCCTCTCCTCATAGGGTTTGTGTTCCAGGCCCCTCACCAGCTTCGTCGCCCTTCTCTCAACACCTTCCAGCACCTCAACATCTCTCTTGAATTGAGGAGCCCAGAACTGGACACAGCACTCAAGGTGTGGCCTGACCAGTGCTGAGTACAGGGGAAGAATAACCTCCCTTGTCCTGCTGGCCACACTGCTCCTGATGCAGGCCAGGATGCCATTGGCTCTCTTGGCCACCTGGGCACACTGCTGGCTCATCTTCAGCTACTATCCACCAGTACCCCCAGGTCCCTTTCCTCTTGGCTGCTTCCCAGCCACTCAGTCCCCAGCCTGTAGTGCTGCTTGGGGTTGTTGTGGCCAAAGTGCAGAACCCTGCCCTTGGCCTTGTTCAATCTCATCCCCTTGGCCTCTGCCCACCCATCCAGCCTGTTGTGACAGGATGGGAAGTGATGGTTTGAAAGCAGAGAAGGAGATTTAAACCAGCTGCAAGGACAAGGTTTGCTGCAGTGAGAGTGCTGAGACCCTGTGGGTACAGAAGAAGTGAGCTGGATCAGGGGCTTCGATTTCCCCTCTGCCTCCCCATCCCAGAAGGCTGTGAGCTGTGACCGCTCTGTGGCTCCCAGCTCCAGCAGGCAGCAGCGAGCAGACAGTGACCTTCAGACCAAGCTCTGTGAGCACAGACATGCCTTCAGAAATTGAACCCTGGCTTCAAGCAGCACCAACACGTGTCCTAATTGTGCCTCCAGGTGACAGTCTCATTCTGGTGTCAATAAGCCATTAGCCCATCTGCTGCTTCTCAACGGCGTTTGACAAGAGGAAAGCATCAGCTCTGGAAATGCTCAGATCAGGTCTGAAACAGCTCCACACAAATCAAGTACAAACTGTTGTCACTCAGCATGAATCACAGAACTATGGAGGACTTTAGGTTGGAAGGGACCTTTGAAGGTCCTCTAGTCCAACCCTCCTGCAGTCAGCAGGGATATCTGCAACCAGAGCAGGTTGCTCAGAACCCCAAAGAAGCTCACCTGGAATGGTTCCAGGGATATACCACCTCTCTGGGCAACCTGGGCCAGGGTCTCACCACCCTCAGTGTCAAAAATGTCTTTCTTCTCTCCAGTTTCTGCCTAGGTTAGGCATGAAGGTAGCAGTTGGCTGTTCAAGGCAAGGTTGGACGTGGCACTTGGTGCCATGGTCTGGCCTTGAGCTCTGTGGTAAAGGGTTGGACTTGATGATCTGTGAGGTCTCTTCCAACCCTGATGATACTATGATTCTATGATACTATGATAGTTAAGTCTTTCCCAGAGCATTACAGTGCAAGATGAGAGATTCTCAACATAAACTCAAACATCTACACTGCCTATGTGGAGAGGAATAATAAATTGCACCAATACAGGCTGGAAGGTGATCTGCTGGAGAGCAGCCCTGTGCACAGGGACCTGGGAGTGCTGGTGGAGACCAGCAATGTGCCCTTGTGGCCAAGAAGGCCAATGGGGTCCTGGGGGGGCATTCAGAAGAGTGTGTCCAGCAGAACAAGGGAGATTCTCTTTCCTCTCTACTCTGCCCTGGTCAGACCTCATCTTGAGTGCTGCTTTCAATTTTGGGCTCCCCAGTTGAAGAGGGACAGGGATCTGCTGGAGGAGATCCAGCGAAGGGCTACGAGGATGACGAGGGGACTGGAGCACTGCCTGAGGAGGAGAGGCTGAGGGACCTGGGGCTGCTTAGTCTGGAGAAGACTGAGAGGGGATTTAATAGAAGTTTATGAATGTCTGAGTGCTGGGGCTCAGGAAGAGGGGAGACATGCTCTACTCATTGCTCTCTGGGATAGGACAAGCAGCAGTGGATGGAAGCTGCAGCACAGGAGGTTCCAGCTCAACACAAGGGGGAACTTCTTGCCTGGAAGGGTCCCAGAGCACTGGCACAGGCTGCCCAGAGAGATTGTGGAGTCTCCTTCTCTGGAGCCTTTCCAGGCCTGTCTGCATGTGTTCCTGTATGCCCTGAGCTAGATTGTGTGGTCCTGCTCTGGCAGGGGGGTTGAATTCAATCTCTTTGGATCCCTTCCAACCCCTGACATCCTGTGAGCCTGTGAAGCCAGCCTGGCTGGAGAGCAGAAACTGGAGAAGCTCCTGTGCAAAGTCCTCGAGGCTGGGAAGTCTCAGCAGCTAAGTTTCAGGGAAGTATTACAGCAAATTCTATGATTCTATGAAAATTGATCTTCCTGCAACACTTTGTTCTAGAGGGAGCATCTTCACACCACCTTTTGCCAAGAGGAAATGATCAGGGAAGGGTTTTTCTTTTTCTCCTGCCTCTTGTTGTTCTAGACAGCAAGGAGAGAAAGTCCTCATCAACAAAGGGAAACTTAGGAAGCAACACAAGCAAGTGGGACATGCACTGCTTTTCCTGGACAGAGTAGCAGGCTTTCACTGAGCAGCAAACTGGAGGAACTTGCTAATTACAGCCTGGAGCTAGCAGGACTTTCATGAGCCCTCATGCTGGAAACTGAGCACCTGTTCTCAACAGGAGAAAGTGTTTCATCTCCATAGGACAGCCTGGAATTAGCATAGCTGCAACCTTTTATGAGGCCACAGCACCTCTCCAGTCATCAGACCACACCAATTACAACTGCTGTGATCCTGTTCTCCTTGCACTGACCTGGCTCTTCCCCCAGCCTGGCACACTTGACTTTGCAGGAGGCTTTTGTTTCAATTTTACAACCTGTTTAACACCTTGGATTCCTGAAGGGATCCTTTCAGAACTAGATCACAAAATCTTACAACAGGAGACACCATGGCAGTCTCTCATCATTCTGTGTGACTGCAGGCAGACTTTCATCCCTCCATCAAGGCTTTCATCCATCCTGCTTTCCTCCCTCCCAACCACACTCGAGTTCTGAGAGGCTTTTCATGCCAGGCTGAGGGCCCGTGGAAATGAGGGATGTTCTGAGGAACAGCACCACTAAGTGTGCCCAGCAGATCCCTGTCCCTAAGATATCTCATGTGAATCCTGAACAGATCTCCACGCTCAGGTTTAATCAGGTACATCAGCCAAGGCCAGCTGGCTGAAGCTCAACAACCCTGGAGGTCTTTAATGCCTGGCTGGATGTGGCTCTGATCAAACTGATCTAGGGTGAGGTGTCCCTGCCCATGGCAGGGGATTGGAACTACATGATCCTTGAGGTCCCTTCCAGCCCTGACAATTCTGTGATTCCACAAGGCTAAGTGCTAAGGCCTGCACATGACTTCAACAGCCTCATGAACGCTTCAGGCCTGGGGCAGAGTGGCTGGAAACTGCCCGTTAGAGAAAGGATCTGGAGGTGCTGGTTGGCAGCCAGATGAGGATGAGTCAGCTTGTGCCTGAGTGGGCAGGAAGACCACCAGCATCCTGGCCTGCATCAGGAATAGTGTGGCCAGCAGGACCAGGACAGGGATGGTCTCCCTGTATTTGGGAGACACACACCTTGAGTATTTGGGTCAATTTTGGGCTCTTCACTCTGAGAAGGACATTGAGGTGCTGAAGCATGTCCAGAGAAGGGCAACAAAGCTGGTGAAGGGTCTGGAGAACAGGGCTGATGAGGAGCAGCTGAGGGAACTGGAGGTGTTCAGCCTGGAGGAGGCTGAGAAGAGACCTCATTGCTCTCTACCGCTCCCTTAAAGGAGGCTGGAGCCAGGTGGGGATTGGTCTCTTCTCCCAAGGCACAAGTGATAGGACAAGAGGAAGCACTCTCCAGGTGTGCCAAGTGAGGTTTAGTTTGGACACGAGGAACAATTTCTTCCCTCATAGTGTTGCCAAGCCTTGGCCCAGGCTGCCCAGGACAGCAGTGGAGTTCCCATCCCTGGAGAGATTCCAAAGCCATGTAGATGTGGTGCTGAAGGACAGAGTTTAGTGGTGACCTCGCAGTGCTGGGTTAAGAGTTGGACCTGATGTTCTTAAAGGTCATTTCCATCCTAGAGGAATTTACAACTTAATACTCTGCTGGTGAGAGGAGGAAAAAGAAAACACTGAAACATGAAACTTCTTGATACAATCCTGGATACTTTGAAGAGAGAGGAAAGCAATGCCCAGACAGCTCCAATGCCCTTGTCTCTCACTTTTGGGGCCAGCAGGATGCTGCAGGATACAGCATGACCTTGGTCCAAACAAGCAGTGCCCAGTACTTGACCAAAGGGTAATTACTGCACAGCACTTGGCTATCAAACTATTCTAGTGAACTGGCAGCGTTCTGCTTCCCCTAATGGTCAGAGGAACATTTGTTCTGAAGGGCTTTGAAATGATCTGGCAGGTAAAGCACCAGACTGGAGCCAAGAGGAGGAGCTGGGTAATGGTTTTTTAACTTACCTGCTGCGACCTTCAGACATTTGCTGCATCTCCTACTCTTTCTTTTATCAATACTTGAGACTTTCTCTTCAGAGGGCAGACTCCCAAGCAACACAATGAGACCTGCCAAGGCTCTCAGAACAAGTCAGCAGGAACAAGGAGTGTGACCTGCATGAGAGGTGATTGTGTCCCTCTAGTCTGCTCTCATGAAACCCCACCTGCACTACTGCAATCAGTTCTGGTGCCCCCAACACAAAAGGGGCATCAAACTCTTGGAGCAGGTCCAGAAGAGGCCACAAAGATCCTCACAAAGCTGAAGCATCTCCCGTATAGGGACAGCCTGCAGAAGAGAAGCCTCCAAGAAGACCTCAGAGCAGCCTTCCAGTAACTGAAGGGGGCTACAAGAAAGCTGGAGAGGGACTTTTGACAAGGGCCTGCAGCAACAGGATGAGGGATAATGGCTTTGAGCTGAAACAGGGGAGATTAAGATTGGGGATTAGGATGAAACTGTTTAGAGTGAGGGTGGTGAGACACTGGCACAGGTTGTCCAGGGAGTCTGTGGATGCCCCTCCCTGGAGGTGTTCAAGGCCAGGCTGGGTGAGGCCTTGAGCAACCTGAGCTATTGCAGGGTGTCCCTGCCCATGGCAGGGGAGTTGGAGCTGGAGCTGGATGATCTTCAAAGTCTTTTCCAACTCAAACCATTCTGATTCTATGAACAAGGCTGACCAGAGACTGGAGTTGAAGAAGGATTTTACTTTCAAGTGTCATAGTGCCAGAATTGTAACTCAAGCTAACAGCAGAATATACAGAGAATATTCAATACAGAGGAACTTTGAAGCACCTGGAAATCATCAGCCAGCACTGTACAGCCAGAGAATTCTTCTGATAAGGTTTAATCCCTGTCCAAAGGTTAACAACACACTGAAAAATGCATTTTGGTCAAAACCACAGCTACACAGGCCTATTACTGACACAGGCTGGCCCTTTAAACCTGGCCAGCAACCCTCTCCCTTTTCTCCTTTGCAGAGGAAAGCCTTTCCCTGACCACCACCCAGAGGAAATGAGAGCAGTAATGTGCCCACGTGCACATACACTTAATAACTGAGCACAGATGTGAGACATGGCCATTGATAAGCTCTGAATCCATGGCAAGAGAGGAACTGGCAGACCTCCAACGAGACACTGATGACCTACAACTCACTGAAATAACTGAACACATGTACAAGGGGAACAGTGAAGGTATGGCTGAGAGCTGTACATTCCACCTAAAGCTCAGGTGGTACTGCCAAGCATTTCCAGTGTGCTCATTCCCTCTCCTCTGACTACCCGTTGATGCGGTAATTCACATGGATTTCAGGTTTGATGTCACACACCAGTGACAGCAGCTGGGAGAGGACCACCTCACGGTTCTTCTGGAAGCTCTGCTGGATCACACTCATCTTCTCCTGAGTTTCTTTCTCAACTTCAGTGGTGCAGCTGCCATGAGATCCAAGCGCCTACAGACAGCAAAGGAAGGAGAAAGCTCAGGTGAGAGGTGGTTGGACAAAGGTGGCTCTGTGTTCTGTTCCTCTGGACTGCCTTGCAACAGACCCCAACCACTCCTCTGGGCTGAGGGAAGTGCACTTAAAAAGCCCAAAATACTGTTGGATTCACAGAATGGTTTGGGTTGGAAGGGACCTTAGAGGTCATCTAGTTCCAAGCCCTCCACCAAGGACAGGGACACCTCCTACTAGGCCAAGCTGCTCAAAGCTTCATCCAATCTGGCTTTGAAAACTTGCAGCAGGCTTGCAGCCTCCACAGCTTCTCTAAGCAACCTGTTCCAGTGCCTCACCACCCTCATGGGGAACAATTCCTTCCTAATGTTTACTCTAAATCCAGCTTCTTCCAGTTTGCAGCCACTACCCCTCATCTTGTCACTCCAAGCCATTGTAAAAAGTCCCTTTCTGGCTCTCCTGTAGCCCACTTCAAATACTAGAAGGCCACCAGAAGGTTCTCCCTGAGCCTTCTCTTCTCCAGGCTGAACAACCTCAAGTCTCTCAGCCTGCTCTCACAGCAGAACCCTTCCAGCCCTGCCACCATTGCTCTGGCCTCCTCTGACCCTGTTCCAACAAGTTTGTGCTGTGCTGAGGACTCCAGAGCTGGCCCAGCACTGCAGGTGGTATCTCAGCAGAGCAGAGGGGCAGAATGCCCTCCCTGCCCCTGCTGCTGGGATCAGCATTAGACACAGCTGGTTTCTGGTCTACAAATTAATCATGACCCATTGTCATGGAGGCTATTACACAGGAGAATATAAGAGGTTGTGTTGTGCTAACCAGAAGATAAGCAGAGGGGAAGGCTGCCAGGTTGTTTACTGAAGAGTTCAGAACTAACAGGGACATACAAGCAGCAGACACAATCTCAGCTCCCTGCCATCTGAGAACACCTCTCTTTCAGGAGGAAGGGAGAACAAACCCCTCAGGCAGAAGTGCTGAGTGGAGCACATGCCCTAAAACTACTTCAGCAAGAGATCAGCATCCAGAAGGCAAGTGGTCTCTACCACATTCACACTGTAGAAACCAGCTTGTCCCAGGAGAAACGAGTTTGGTCTTTTTGTGATGCTGCCACTCACAGCAGGTTCTGGGAGGCTGCCACCCATCAGGCCACCAGCCAGTACATGAGCTCATTGAGCTCACTCCCTGCCAGTCGATAGTCCTGGCCCTGGAGATGCAATACAGCACACTCTGATTCACTGCCACTGGTTTTTCCACGACACGTGGCTGTGCATCAGAGGATGGCAGTTAGGGAAGTCCTGCTCCAGCAACACGGTCTCAGGGCAAGTAACCCCTACAAGGCTGAGGGGTAGGTGACAGAAAGCTCTAGAAAACCAACCGCTGCCTCCTTGGCTTTGAACTCCTTCTCCCTCTGCAGGCGGTACTGCTCGATCTCTGCCTGGGCCTCTTCTTTGGCCTGCTTCAGCCTCCGATTCTTCCCTGCATCCACAGGACATCACCAAGTAAACAAAGAGAAAGCACCAGAGCATGCTCCCCCCAGCCTCTCCAGTGCACTGCAACCACTGCAGTGTTTGCACCTCCCAGGGGAGACCGCAGCAGGGCCCTCACAACTCCTCCAGCTCTGTGGTGTTGGCCAGCCCCAAGGAGCATGAGGTTGCCCTGTGGGCCACCAAACCATCACCATGCAGTGAGAGACCAATGCCTGTTCACAGGTGGCACTTCAGGACATGGTTTATTGTTGGGCTGATGGTTGGACTTGGACTTAGAGGTCTGGTCCAACCTCAATAATGGTTCTCTAGGCCAGCTGGTGCATTAGGCAACCCCCATGGGTCTGGCCTTGCTCATATGATATCATTATGCAGCATCCTTGAGTGATCCCAAAGAGGACAGCATAAAGAACTCTCTAAATGTGAGTTTAGCCTCCGGCCTCTTGTGCAACCCATATTAAAACTGCCCTGACTTCCTCTCTTGGACTTTCTCTTCATCACAGCTGCAGTTGTCTCATTCTCCTCACAGCCAAGGCACAAAACTGCGAGGCAGAGCAGCTTCACTGCAAAGAACCAAACCCCAATCAAGACACGCTTGAAAGAGAAGCGATTTGCAACGCTGCAGATCTCTGCCGCCCCAAATTCCTCCTCTCTCTGCTCACTCAGACCCACTCAATAAAACCACAGTATCCCAGTATTATCAGGGTTGGAAGAGACCTCACAGATCATCAAGTCCAACCCTTTACCACAGAGCTCAAGGCCAGACCATGGCACCAAGTGCCACGTCCAGTCCTGCCTTGAACTGCCCCAGGGACGGCGACTCCACCACCTCCCCGGGCAGCCCATTCCAGTGTCCAATGACTCTCTCAGTGAAGAACTTTCTCCTCACCTCCAGCCTAAGTTTCCCCTGGCACAGCTTGAGGCTGTGTCCTCTTGTTCTGGTGCTGGCCACCTGAGAGAAGAGAGCAACCTCCTCCTGGCCACAACCTCCCCTCAGGTAGCTGTAGACAGCAATGAGGTCTGCCCTGAGCCTCCTCTTCTCCAGGCTAACCAATCCCAGCTCCCTCAGCCTCTCCTCGTAGGGCTGTGCTCAAGGCCTCTCCCCAGCCTCGTCGCCCTTCTCTGGATATGCTCAAGCATCTCAATGTCCCTCCTAAACTGGGGGGCCCAGAACTGAACACAGCACTCAAGGTGTGGTCTAACCAGTGCAGAGTCCAGGGGCAGAATGACCTCCCTGCTCCTGCTGACCACACCATTCCTGATGCAGGCCAGGATGCCACTGGCTCTCTTGGCCACCTGGGCACACTGCTGGCTCATGTTCAGGCAGGTATCAGTCAGCACTCCCAGATCCCTCTCTGTTTGGCTGCTCTCAGCCACTCCGACCCCAGCCTGTATCTCTGCATGGGGTTGCTGTGGCCAAAGTGCAGCACCCTGCACTTGGAGCTATTGAACACCATCCCCTTGGACTCTGCCCATCTGTCCAGGCAGTCAAGGTCCTGCTGCAGAGCCCTTCTGCCCTCCAACCCAGCCACATCTGCCCCCAGCTTGGTGTCATCTGCACACTTGCTGATGACTGACTCCATGCCCTCATCCACATCATCTATGAAGCTGTTAAAGAGGATGGGGCCCAGCACAGATCCCTGAGGGACACCACTAGTGACAGCTGCCAGCTGGATGTGGCACCATTCACCACCACTCTCTGGGCTCAGCCCTCCAGCCAGTTCCTAACCCAGCACAGAGTGTTGCCATCCAAGCCGCGGGCAAACACCATCGACGGGAAAACACCGTTTGGATGGGGGAGAAAACAAAGCAAGAAGCAGAATCCCACACCCCCCCCACACACCCCCCCAACTCCTGAAGCCGCAGCTGCCGTGAAGGCCAAGGCTTTGCCTGTGTTCTACACCCAGGGCACAATCGCTGCGCTTCAGCCCTCGCTACCCTCCTCCAAACGCTGTTCGAGCCCCTCCAGTCGCCATCGGTTGCCCATCCCCAGCGGCCTTGCTGTCACCGAATCGTTTACCCCCTGAGGCGGCCGCGGCGGGCGAGGCCCTGCCGGGCACCCCCCGACGACCTATGGTCGTCGGGGGGTGCCCGGCAGGACCTCGCCCGCCGCGGCCGCCCCATACTCACGTTTCCGAGCCTCTGCCACCTTCTCTGCCGCCCGTTTCTCGGCCTGCAGCAGCTGCTGGATGCCTTGCGACTGGCTCGCCATGGCGGAGCCTTCCCGGTGCGGTGCCTTCCCCTCAGCGCCGGTAGCGTCGCTGCGTCAGGGCAAGGCTCCGCCTCGGCGGCGCCGCCTCCGTAGCCCTTCAAGGCTCCGGCGGTGGAGCGAAGGGGGGAAGGTTTTAGCTTGGCTTGTGGTGGTGTGAAGGGGTTTGGGTTGGAAAGGAGCTTTAGCCTACAGCGAGCCCAAGCCCTCCGCGGTCCGCAGGGACGTCTGCGGCTAGAGCAGGTTGCTCAGAGCCCCCCCCCGAACGACCTCGCTTGCGGTGATAGCTTTAGTGATGGTCTGGGCCAGGGGATTGAGTCCAGCAGCAGGGAGTTTGCAGGTGACACCAAGCTGGGAGCAGCTGTGGAGCTGATGGAGGGGAGCAGAGCCCTGCAGAGGGACCTGGCCAGGCTGCATGGGTGGGCAGAGGCCAAGGGGATGAGACTGAACAAGGCCAAGGGCAGGGTTCTGCACTTTGGCCACAACAACCCCAAGCAGCACTACAGGCTGGGGCCAGAGTGGCTGAGAGCAGGCAGGCAGACAGGGGCCTGGGGGTGCTGGCAGAGAGGAGCTGAAGCTGAGGCAGCAGTGCCCAGGTGGGCAGCAGAGCCAATGGCATCCTGGGCTGGCTCAGGAGCAGTGTGGGCAGCAGGACAAGGGAGGTTCTTCTGCCCCTGTGCTCAGCACTGCTCAGGCCACACCTGGAGTGCTGTGTCCAGTTCTGGGCTCCTGAATTGCAGAGAGATGTTGAGGTGCTGGAAGGTGTTTGGAGAAGGGCAGCAAGGCTGGGGAGGGGCCTGGAGCAGAGCCCTGTGAGGAGAGGCTGAGGGAGCTGGGGGGGTGCAGCCTGCAGCAGAGGAGGCTCAGGGCAGAGCTCATTGCTGCCTGCAGCTGCCTGCAGGGAGGCTGTAGCCAGGTGGGGTTGGGCTCTGCTGCCAGGCAGCCAGCAACAGAACAAGGGGACACAGCCTCAAGCTGTGCCAGGGCAGGTCTAGGCTGGATGTTAGGAGGAAGTTGTTGTCAGAGAGAGTGATTGGCATTGGAATGGGCTGCCCAGGGAGGTGGTGGAGTCTGTGTGGCTGGAGGTGTTGAAGCCAATCCTGGCTGAGGCACTTAGTGCCATGGTCTGGTTGGTTGGCCAGGGCTGGGTGCTAGGTTGGGCTGGCTGAGCTTGGAGCTCTCTTCCAACCTGCTTGATTCTATGGTTCTATGATTCTATGGTCGCAGGGACAAGGCAGCTACCACTGCTCTGGGCAGCCTGGGCCAGAGCCTCCGCGCCCTCGGTGTAAAAGATTTCAACCTTCTACCTCATCTAAATCTCCCTCTTCTGATTTATTAGCAACCCTCCCCAAGTCACAACAGGCTCAGAGGTGAAACACATGCAGGTGGGACGTAGATTCACATGGAGGGGGACTTGGGCTGATAGCAAGAAGTCAGCGATGTGCAATCCCAGTTCAGTCCCAGCTGTGTCCTGGGCTGATCCCCAGCAGTGTGGACAGCAAGGAGAGGATACTGGCCCTCTCCTCTCCTCTCCTCTCCTCTCCTCTCCTCTCCTCTCCTCTCCTCTCCTCTCCTCTCCTCTCCTCTCCTCTCCGGAGGAAAATTTTGATGCTGAGAATGGTAAGACCCAGGCTGCCAACAGAAGTAATCTCCAGCACAAATCCAGGCTGGGCAGGGAGTGGCTAGAGAGCAGCCCTGAGGAGAGGGACCTGGGGGTGCTGCTGGAGGAGAAGCTCAGCAGGAGCCACCAGTGTGCACTTGCAGCCCAGAGAGCCAAGCAGAGCCTGGGCTGCAGCAGCAGAAGTGTGGCCAGCAGGGCCAGGGAGGGGATTCTGCCCCTCTGCTCTGCTCTGCTGAGACCCTACCTGGAGTCCTGCATCCAGCTCTGGAGCCCCTGGGACAAGAGGGCTGTGGAGATGCTGAAGAGTGTCCAGAGCAGGGCCAGGAGGATGCTGAGAGGCTGCAGCAGCTCTGCTGTGAGCACAGACTGAAAGAGTTGGGGCTGTGCAGGCTGGAGCAGAGGAGGCTCCCAGGTCACCTTCTTGTGGCCTGCCAGGATCTGAAGGGGGCTACAAAAGAGCTGGGGAGGGACTTTTGAGGGTGTGAGGGAGTGTCAGGAGTGGGGGGAATGGAGCAAAGCTGGAGGTGGGGAGAGTGAGGCTGGAGGGGAGGAGGAAGTTGTTGAGCAGGAGAGTGGTGAGAGGCTGGAATGGGTTGCCCAGGGAGGGGGTTGAGGCCCCATGGCTGGAGGTGTTTGAGGCCAGGCTGGCTGAGGCTGTGTGCAGCCTGCTCTAGGGTAGGGTGTCCCTGGGCATGGCAGGGGGGTTGGAACTGGCTGCTCCTTGTGGTCCCTTCCAGCCCTGACTGATTCTGTGATTGTGGGACAGCTGCCCCATCCCTGGAACCATTCCAGATTGGGTCATTTGGGTCTTTCAGCAGCCTGCTGTAGTTGCAGGTTATTGTAGAGCAGCTGGATTAGATGTTGCAGATTATTGTAGAGCAGCTGGATTAGGTGAGCCTCCAACCCAAACCCCTCTATGATTTTCTAGGGGCTCCCAGAGGACTCAGACCCCTCTAAGCAATCACATCTACTTCACCCCCAAACCCTACTTCGCTGCAACCTCGCTCCAGCCCAAGCCTCAGCCAGCACATCCTGGGAAGGATTGAAAGTCCTGGACACAATTCCCCTGACACTTTAAGAGAATAAATTACCATTATTGCCAAATAATATTGCTCTGAGGAAGCATCAGAGCCCTGTCAGTGAGTCACATCACTGCAGGGAGGAACGAGGGGCTGTGGGTACGCCTTTGCTGTCCCCCACGATGAATCAAATGCATATTTATAGTGCTGGAGAGGAACTGTGAGTGTTTGGCAGGGTGACCTTCATCTGGGCCCAGCCATTAACTAAATGGGCTTAGCAGGCCTGTCTGTGGAGTGTTATATTTGCTTCAGTGAAAGAAAGATAAAGAGGGAAGATGAAGTGGAGAGCTGCAGTCATAAATCTGCAAGCCTGGGAGCCAGCACTTCACGTGCAGGGAGCAGGGGCTGGGGGCAGAGGGACAGAATCAGTGTGGCTGGAGAAGACCTCTGACCTATAACCTAACAGCCTGGAACATAACACCACAATATATAAGCCATGCCACCAAGTGCCACAGCCAGGCTTTTCTTCAAGACCTCCAAGGATGGTGACTCCACCACCTCCCTGGGCAGCCCATTCCAGTGCCTAATCACCTTTCCCTGAGGAATTATCCAACTTAAACCTCCCTATGCCCTCTTGTCCTGTCACAAGTTGCCTGGGAGCAGAGCCTGACCCCCACCTGACTACATCTACCTTTTAGGTAGAGTGACAACTACCTTTTAGAGAGTGACAAGGTCCCTTCTAAGTCTCCTGTTCTCCAGGCTGATGAACCCAAACTCCCTCAGCCTCTCCTCATATGACTTTCCTTCCAGCCCCCTCACCAGCTTCATCCTGCTCCTCTAGACCTGCTCCAACACCTCAATATCCTTCATGAAGTGATGGGACATAATACTGGCTGCTCCCATGGGACACAGAGCTGTGCTGGCAGGAGGAAATCCAAATCATCTGATCTTGAGTCACAGCTGGGGCAGGTTTGGCCAAGGGAATGCAGATTAGCACTGTCCTGGTGAGCACAGAGAGGAAAGGGCAGAAGGCATGGAGGCAATTCAAAAGTGGAAAAGGCAGAAAGTTCGGGGGCAATTCAAGAGGTGATGGGGTTCAGCTGGGCTATATCCAAGCTGTTTGACAAGACAACTGGCCCAAAACTTGAAGTTGTTTCATCTGGCTTTGAATCCGAGGAGCCACTTGCCCTCCTTTTACCTCACACCTCTGCAAAAGCCACCACATTAATTAAACTCTCCCACCGACTCCTGCAGTCCTTAGGTGATGCCTCCTCTGCTCTGCTCCCATCTAGAAACTCACCAGCCTCATTAGCTGCTGCCAGTTTTTTCAGGGATGTCCATCTGATGCTCATTAAAGCCCTTGAGCTGAACCCCTAGATTGCCCCCACAGCAGGTTGCTCTGAAGGCAGCATCACACATCCAGCCAGGTTTGCAGCAAAGGAGCTGAAACAGGTCTGGCTCTGCCCTGAAGTCACAGCAGTCACCAGGAGGTTGTTTTCCTCCCTGGTGGCTGTGATTTTTCAGAGCTGCTGCTTCTGTCTGTAAGATAATGATGATCACAGTGCCCTTTCCTGCCACCAGAAACATCCTTGCTACGATTGCCCAAAGTCTTCACACAGTAATCCCCTCTCAAAGTACAGCTTCAGATTGGCCAAAGCCATCTGATGAGTTTTTCATTTTGATGGTTAACAGGTGAAGCCATCACAGCTTGCATTTAAAACAACCTTTTGCTTGTGTTGCTTTTAAAGACTGCTCAGAGGCTACCTGAAGGCTCCTGGTGAGTGTCACATGAAGCAGACGAGTCAAAGCTGTTGGAGCAACTTTGTTGTTCACTTCTACTTATTCCTTACCAAAAAAAAGTGCTTCCAGTTCTCAAACCTGCATCTGGGTGAGTAAGAAAGCTGCTTGTACAGCTTGAATTCTAGCAAAAGTGGATTGCTGTGATGGTTTGGGAGTTCCCTGCCCCAGCACTCTTAGGAAATCACCCAGACTAGACTCAGCTGAGCTGGAAGTTAAGGAATGAAGCCAGTGGCATCCTGGGCTGGCTCAGGAGTAGTGTGGCCAGCAGGACAAGGGAGGTTCTTCTGCCCCTGTGCTCAGCACACCCCTGGAGTGCTGTGGGCTCCTCCATTGCAGAGAGCTGTTGAGGTGCTGGAAGGTGTTGAGAGAAGGGCAGCAAGGCTGGGGAGGGGCCTGGAGCAGAGCCCTGTGAGGAGAGGCTGAGGGAGCTGGGGGTGTTTGGCCTGCAGCAGAGGAGGCTCAGGGCAGAGCTCATTGCTGTCTGCAGCTGCCTGCAGGGAGGCTGTAGCCAGGTGGGGTTGGGCTCTGCTGCCAGGCACCCAGCAACAGAACAAGGGGACACAGCCTCAAATCTGTGCCAGGGCAGGTCTAGGCTGGCTGTTGTTAGGAAGTTGTTGTCAGAGAGAGTGATTGGCATTGGAATGGGCTGCCCAGGGAGGTGGTGGAGTGGCTGTGGCTGGAGGTGTTGAAGCCAATCCTGGCTGGGGCACTTAGTGCCATGGTCTGGTTGGTTGGGCAGGGCTGGGTGCTAGGTTGTGCTGGCTGAGCTTGGAGCTCTCTTCCAACCTGGCTGATTCTATGAATCTATTATATGATCAGGCTGCTCAGGGCCCCAGACAACCTCACCTGGAATGGTTCCAAGGATGGGGTACCTACCTGGTCCAGGATCTCACCACCCTCAGTCTCAAACATTTCTTCCTTCTCTTCAGTCTAAATCTCCCTCTTTTCGATTCAAACCATCACCCTTTGTCCTGTTACAGCAGGCACTGCTAAAAAAGTCTGTCCCCAGCTTTATTCTTAAACCCTCTAAGAACTGAAAGGCCACCAGAAGCTCTCTCCCTGGAGCCTTCTCTTCTCCATGCTGAACAACCCCAACTCTCTCAGCTGCCTTCACAGCAGAGGGCTTCCAGCCTTCAACTATCAGAAGGCATTTTAGAATTAGGAAGAACAGAACCATCCAAATTCCCTTGGTCCTTGCCTCCTTTCAGTTGCCAAGCACAGAAGACACTTGCCATGCCTTCTCATCCTGTAGTCATTAAGGATTCCAATACATTTCCTAAGAATAAGATTTAAAACATGGTCTCTGCCTTCTTTCCAGAGCAGGTAATGAAATTCCACCCCACCCCCCAAGATCTCCTTTACACTTCCAATTGGATACATCATTATTCTCCATTCCCTAACTTAAACTGTTGGGCTGCACAATTGTCTGCTCCTTCAGCAAGGTTTTGTGTTGAACTCCTGGGAGCTGAACTGATTTCTCTCTTCTGAGGTTTCATTCATTAACACAAATCACTTGGAGGCATTGAGATGATGCAGCTGTTGGGGGTTGATAAATGATCATTAGTCAATCATTAAAAGACTGCCAATGAATACTAATTCATTACAATTCATAGTTTGGAGGGATGCTTTACATTTGTCAAGTGAGAGTCAGGAATCTAAGCTTGACACTGCAGTTAACAGTCACACAGAAAACTCAAAGCCTTCACCTGAGCTGTGGCTCAGTGCTACCAGGCTGGACCTGACCTGCATCCAGACTCTGGCCCAAATATCCCAAACTAAAACAAACAAAAAAGAATCTTTCACTTCTCCTTTGGAGCTCTTTTATGATTGAGGGCAACTGAAAACCTGGAGTAACCTGATGGCAGTGATGGAATTACAGCAGAAGGATTTATATGGTAAGAATTGATCTTTATTTTAAAGGCAGCTCAAGAAGCTGTAGTTCTGCTGGCAGTTCTTATTATCTTTGGGTCAAATGCTGCTTTGGGATGCTGCTAGGTGTGCTGCAGTGGTTTGCCAGGTAGCTAGGGGTTCCCCAAGCTGCACCCATCAAGCAGGGTGCTCTCGTGGCTGCATCTTCAGAGCACCAAGCCACGCTGCAGCCCCTTCTGCTGGGCTCCCATCTATCAGCCCTGCTGATAGGTGAGCACCTGCAAGTGGAAAGGAGAAGAAATGCTGAAGCAGCATATTTGGTGGTAAATTCAAGCAACACACCTGCTTAAGCACCATGGTATGGAATTCCAGAGTCATAGAATGGTTTAAGTTGGAAGGGACCCCAAAGCTCAGCCGGTTCCAACCCCCTGCCATAGGCAGGGACACCTCCCACTAGAACAGGTTGCTCAATGCCTCATGCAACCTGGCCTTGAACACCTCCAGGGAGGGAGCAGCCACAACCTCCCTGGCCAACCTGTGCCAGTGTCTCACCACCCTCACTCTAAAGAACCCTTTCCTAACATCTAGTTTGAATCTCCCATCTGCCAGTTTAAACCCATTCCTCCTCATCCTGTCATTACCAGACCTTGTCAGTAGTCCCTCCCCAGCCCTCCTGTAGCCCCCTTTAGATCCTGGAAGGCCACTCCAAGGTCTCCTCCAAGCCTTCTCTTCTCCAGGCTGCACAGCCCCAACTCTCATAGCCTGTCCTCATAGCAGAGCTGCTGCCACCCTCTGAGCATCTTGGTGGCCTCCTCTGTACTTGCTCCAACAGTTCCATGTCCTTCTTGTGTTGGGGGCTCCAGAACTGCACACAGGACTCCAGATGGGGTCTGGGAGAGCAGAGCCAAGGGACAGAATCCCCTCACTTGCCCTGCTGCCCACACTGCTCCGGCTGCAGCCCAGCACAGGGTTGCTGTCTGGGTTTGGGTGGGAAGGGACCTTTAAAGGTCATCCAATTCAACCTCTCTGCAGTCAGCAGGGACATCCCCAACTAGATCAGGTTACTCAGGCTCCATCAGACTGACCTTGAATGTCTCCAGGGATGGGGTTTCCATCACCTCCATGGGCAATCTGTTTCAACGTTCCACCACCAAACACATCACCTTTGGGCCACATTTCCCCATCACTATCCAGCTGCTTTTGGAACACCTGCCCTGACCAGCTCAGGGCAGTGTCACCAGGCTGCAGCACAGTCCTGCTGCAACACAGATTCTGCTATAGGGCCTCATCCCTGGTACCTGTCACTAACCCCCTCTTGCCTCACCACCAACAGCAACAAACTGAGGTCTCAGTTTCACATAAATCAAGACCTTGTCATAAGCCAGGGAAGCTGGCAGCTCAGTTTTTGTATTCTTCTGTTGTGATGAAATGTCAGCAGGACCTTATTAATTCCTTTTGCACCAAAATAAATCTCCATTCATATTTCCTTGACATTTACTGGTGTCTATTCTTAACCAGAGGTCAAGTGTCCTTTGCAAGGGATGTGCCTGGAAAGTTTAATCTGTTGTTTGATGAGAGACTGAATGCTTCCCACAGGGCTGAGCTACCAGCTGCTGGTGTGTGCAGGATCTGTGAAGCCATTGAGGAGTCCCAACATCAGGGAACACAACAGTGCTGGCCTTTCAGTATCTTAAGGGGGCCTACAAGAAAGCTGGGGAGGGACTTTTTAGGATGTCAGGTAGTGGTAGGACTGGGGGGAATGGAACCAAGCTAGATTTGGACTGGATGTTAGGAAGAAGTTCTTCAGCATGAGGGTGGTGAGAGGCTGGCATGGGTTGCCCAGGGAGATGGTGGAAGCCTCACCCCTGGAGGTGTTTAAGGCCAGGCTGGATGAGGCTCTGGCCAGCCTGATCTAGGGTAGTGTGTCCCTGCCCATGGCAGGGGGCTTGGAACTGGATGACTCTTGTGGTCCCTTCCAACCCTGACTGATTCTATGATGAACTCAAGCTGTCCAGGCTAGAATCTTTAGATGACACCAAGGCAGTGAGTCCTGTTGTACACTCATAAACAGCTTCCTATGGGATGGTGGAGCCCCTCTGCTATGAGGACAGACAGAGACAGTTGGGGCTGTTCAATCTGGGAAAGAGAAAGCTCCAGGGAAAACTTAGAACAGCCTTGCAGTGCCTCAAAGAGGCCTATAGCAAATGAGGGGAAGAACTCAATCAGGAGGTGTGGAGATGAGAGGCAGTGGTTTCAAACTGATAGAGAGTAGATTTAGAGCAGGTATAAGGAAGAAATTAGAGCCATTAGAACAGGCTGCCCAGAGAAGTTGTGGATGTCCTATGCCTCTAAGTGTTCAAGGCCAGGCTGGACAAGCCTTGCACCAATCTGCTCTAGTCCAAGACTCCATGTCAGGGAGTTTGGAACTAGACAACCTTTAAGATCCCTTCCAACCCAAACTATTGCACACTTTTCCAGTGATGAATAGCACCACCAAAGCTTTCACTGCTGAAAGCAACTACCAGTTCTTCATCAGCTCCTGCGAGAACAAGAGCCTTCCTCCTGCTCCTCCCCCTCCAGTGTTGTTTTCCCTGTCATAAAAGATCTCTTGGCTTTCCAGGTCAGCTTTTTGTACCCCAAACCACTGAGTAACGTCATCATGTACTCCAGCCACTGCTTCCATGTGGCTGAATTTCAGTGATGGATGAAATAATCCCTGCCTGTGGAGGTTGTTTGGTGCTTTGAGAGATGCTTGAATAAACAACACAGCACAGTATTGCTTGGAAATATCAAACATGTTTGAGACCTCAGTTTAATTTGGAGCCATAGAAGCTGCTGATGTCACAGTATCAAAGTATCATCAAGGTTGGAAGAGACCTCATAGGTCATCAAGTCCAACCCTTTACCACAGAGCTCAAGGCCAGACCATGGCACCAATTGCCACGTCCAGTCCTGCCTTGAACAGCTCCAGGGACGGCGACTCCACCACCTCCCCGGGCAGCCCATTCCAGTGTCCAATGACTCTCTCAGGGAAGAACTTTCTCCTCACCTCCAGCCTAAATCTCCCCTGGCACAGCTTGAGGCTGTGTCCTCTTGTTCTGGTGCTGGCCACCTGAGAGAAGAGAGCAACCTCCTCCTGGCCACAACCACCCCTCAGGTAGTTGTAGACAGCAATGAGGTCTCCCCTGAGCCTCCTCTTCTCCAGGCTAACCAATCCCAGCTCCCTCAGCCTCTCCTCGTAGGGCTGTGCTCAAGGCCTCTCCCCAGCCTCGTTGCCCTTCTCTGGACATGCTCAAGCATCTCAATGTCCCTCCTAAACTGGGGGGGCCCAGAACTGAACACAGCACTCAAGGTGTGGTCTAAGCAGTGCAGAGTCCAGGGGCAGAATGACCTCCCTGCTCCTGCTGGCCACACCATTCCTGATGCAGGCCAGGATGCCACTGGTTCTCTTGGCCACCTGGGCACACTGCTGGCTCATGTTCAGGTGGGTATCAATCAGCACCCCCAGATCCCTCTCTGTTTGGCTGCTCTCAGCCACTCTGACCCCAGCCTGTATCTCTGCATGGGGTTGTTGTGGCCAAAGTGCAGCACCCTGCACTTGGAGCTATTGAATGCCATCCCCTTGGACTCTGCCCATCTGTGCAGGCAGTCAAGGTCCTGCTGCAGAGCCCTTCTGCCCTCCAACCCAGCCACATCTGCCCCCAGCTTGGTGTCATCTGCACACTTGCTGATGACTGACTCCATGCCCTCGATGTCAAGCAGGGCAGAGTCAGATTCACAGAATGGTTTGGGTTGGAAGGGACCTTAAAGATTCTAACCTGTCATGGGCAGGGGCACCTTCCACTAGATCAGGCTATTCAAAGCCTCATCCAACCTGGCCTTGAAAACCTCCAGGGAGGGGGTCTCCATGACTGCCTGGGCAAACTGTTCCAGTGGCTCACCAGGGTGCTTATCACAGGCTCTCAAGAAACAGCAAAACGTGAGGCTCCTAAAAGACCACAGCTGTGATGCCAGCCAGTTCCAAGCAGCGCTGGGCCATGAGGGGAGAAGTTGTAGGTGCTGAGGGATCCTTCTCTAACATTTGTTCAGAGAGAAGTGATGCTGGAAAGCATCCCAGTGCCAGCATCTGGTGCTGCAGCAAAGATCCTGCTTTGCTTCTGGGGCCCGATGAGATGTGGAACAGGAGCTGCTGATGCACAGGTTCCTCACGGGACTGCTCCCAGCAGTCAGCTACACAACTGCTGCCTGCTAAGTGAAGCAGCTTTTCTCCATGAAGAGCCAGTGGGCCTTTCACTGAAGAAGCTCAACCAAATGTTCCAAACCTGCCCCAGGAAGGGGAACCTTCCTCACTCCCATCTCAGCAGAGTTTGGAGCCTGAAGTCAGATAACAAATAGCTCCTCACAAGGCTTTTCGGAGGTACATAAGCACCTATGCGTGCAGATAGCTGCTAGTGGAACTAATTTGTTTACCACATTCATGGGAGGGGGGGGGGGGGGAAAAGAAGAAAAATCTGAATAACCAATTTCTGTGTTTAGTCTAAATGCCTTTGAAAACCTGAGCTTCACATCCCTGTGCTTTCTGGCCCCAGTCACTCATGGGGCACTGTAGGAAAAGGCTCAAATTTAAGCTGGCAGTCAGCACGACCCTCCTGTGATCCTGCTGGTTGTCAAACAAGACCTAAAGGCTGCTGGTCCACTTGGGTAATGCTGCTAGACCCATTTTGGACTCCAGCTTCTCAAAGGCACAGTTCATTGCAGAATGAAGGCTCCCCAGTTTACCTGAATTACCCCTTGTTCTCTGACTCTCTTCTCTCCCTCCCCAGATCAAAACCCTGCTCCATCTCACTTGTTTCCATTGTGATTTGCCAGACAGCTCTTAGCTGCAGGGGAAAATATAATCAATCAGTTTTTCCACCACCTCATCCATCAGTTTCATGCTTTGCCCAGCATCAGGCCTTCTGGTGCCAAGTTGAGCTCTCCAGCAGCTGGCCACCACTGAGCAAGCCCAAGGCCATTTGCTGTTCTGTGTTGCAGAGCTGCCAGTGCAGGGGCTGCAGTCATCTGCCTGCTGGTGCTCTGAGCAGCAACATGGGAGCAGTGTTTGGGCTCCATGTAATGAAATTGCAGTTGAGCAGGTTTCAGGACATTATTAATGTGTTTAACCTGAAACAACCAGGGTAACAAATGGATTAGCAAGAACAATAAATCATCTTCTTATACACACAGGTAGCCTGGGGTTGGTGTTGCATTGGAAAGCCATGAGCCTGTCTACAGGACCACAGCAACCTCCCAGCACAGAGAACTACCCAGGCAAAGGCCAAACAGCACCTGGCTGAACTGTCTTGGGAAGGCAGAAGACAAAGGAGGAGAAGGCTGCTGGACTTTACACCTTCAAGGTTTGGACATAAGTAATGTGACAGCTTTCACCCTGATTTCCTGCCCCTCCTCACCCCCATTCACTGGCCAGTCCTTTCCAGGTGACTTTGGGATGGGCTTGGAGGCAGGACAAGGTGCATCTGCTTGGGGCATGGAGGACCCAGCCTAGAGAAGAGAAGGCTCTGGGCAGACCTAATAGCAGCCTTCAAGTACCTGAAAGGGGGCCTGCAAAAAGACTGCAGAGGCACTGTTTACAAAGGCTGGTAGGGATAGGACAAGGGGCAATGGTTTGAAAACAGAGATTTAGATTGGGTGTTAGGAACAAGTTCTTTACCATGAGGGTGGTGGAACACTAGAACAGGTTGCCTAGGAAGGTGGTTGAGGCCTCATCCCTGGAAATATTCAAGGTGAGGCTTTGCAAGGCTCTGTGCAGCCTAATCTAGCAGAGGATGTCCCTGCTGACTGCAGGGGGGTTGGACTGGATGACCTTTGGAGGTCCCCTCCAACCCAGACCACTCCATCAATCTATGTATCCCAGAATCCAATGTAACTCATGGAGTTAGGACCCAATGCCAAACACAGATGGTTCTGAGACCCAGGCAGGAATGTGGCTGCTTCAGCACTGAGCAATCCAGAGCCTGCAAGATGCACTGAGCTGCCTGAGTCCCCCTGGCATCCCAGGGCCCTGAGCAACCTGGATTTGCCCCTAGATTTCCATGCACAAGCCTTCAAATGCAGACTCTGGGCTATTGGTAAAGGCTCAGCCTCATTACATACAGCTACTGTCAACAGTTCCAGCAAGGCTCCCTGAGCTGCACTGTCTGAAGAACCTTCAGGCAGCAGATACCCAAATCCCAGCCTTGGCTGGAAAATGAACTCTCATCTCCTTTGAGACACAAGTGAATGACTTCTGCCTATGGAACACAAATCATCTGCTCACATCTCCTGATCCAGCAAGGAAACTTTGAGTGAGCCCTGAGAAGGGCTCTGCTCACACACAGGGAGGATGAGTGATTGTCTTCCCATGGTGGCTGTACCTTTTGTCCAGAGAGGTTCATTACCCATCTGCTGTTGCAGTGCAGTGCACAGAACCACATCCAAGGAGCTGAGCATGGCCAAGAGGGAACAAGTGTGTGCCTCTCAGCCTCAGATGCAGGCTATTTATAGCATCAAGGAACACTTTGGGTGATAAGTTGCAGTCACCAGGGACAGACACAGAAACAGCAGCAGAGAAACAGCCATCTGAAGTCCCATCAAAAATGAGAGGGAAAAAACCTTTACATTGAGGGTGGCAGAGCAGCACTGGAGGAGACTGCCCAGAGAGGCTGTAGAGTTTTTATCTCTGGAGTCATTCTAAACCCACCTGGACACCATCCTATGCAACCTGCTCTAGGTGAGCTTGCTTTGGCAGAGCAGGTGGATGAGATGATCTCCAGAGGTCTCTTCTGACCCCAGTCATCCTGTGATTTGGCTTAGGGCTAACAGCCAAAGTGCTTTGTTGCACACAGTCACCATTCATACACAGAGAGGCATCTGCAAGGCTTCCATTACCCCAGTTCCAGGGCAGACCTGGGTTGGTTTCACTTCCAGGTATCTCCTAGGTGCTCTCAAGTGTACTTCAACCATAGTACCTCTGTGGGAGAGTGCTCAGGTATTGCTGTAGCTCAGAATTCCTTGTCCATGTCCCTTCCATCAACTCTGATGTGCACTGGGAAGCAGCAAGTAGCAGCTTCCTTCAGAACCTTTCTGCCCTGGCAGGCTCTCTGGTGTGTGAGCAGCGAGGCAGCCGCTCTGTGCTCCTTGTACCGAGGCTGAGAGCTGAGCAGGAGTCTTCAGATAGACAGATGGAACAAGAAGTGCCAACTGCTGCTGTTAATAAGTCAAAGCAAGCCCAACCATCCAATTCACATTGCTGGGCCACAGTTCACTGCTTTAATTTGAGAATAATTTACAGGCAGTGAAAAAAAATCAGCTCCAGGTCAAGGAGCTGGCTAAAACATCAAGGATTGAGGCAGGGTAAGATGGTACCACACTGCCTGTTGACCTGTATTGATATTGGCTTCAGAGGAGAGACAGTCTGTGACCCATCTGGGCTTTGAGACCCACTGGGAACTGCAGCAAGGCTCCTCTGCACCCCACCTACTACCTCCTCCTTCCCAGGAGATGATAGTTACAGAGATGTTTCTAGGCCAGGAGGAATCCAGAAAAAGACCAGCAGCTTCAGTGGCTCAAAGCCTGGCACACATTGCAGTGGTGGTGGAGTCAGGACTGAGCTGGCAGGTGGAAGAGTTTGTTCTCTTCCAGCCTTGGCAGCAATGCTCCAGAGAGGTGAGGCTCACCTCTGGAAGGAGGACTCCCCAGTCCTTCTCATACCATCTTCCAGCAGAATAGCCTCCAGCTCCTTAATGCTTCAGCTCTGCTGCCATCCCTAGAGCCACCACGTCACCCACATCACTGCAGCACCCTCCTCCCCTTGAGGAGCTGGCAGGTGAAATGGGCAATGCCTTGCTGCTTCTTGGGCATCTGTAATGTGGAGGCCAAGGCCTTGGATCCAGTTCTCCTGGCTCTTCCCAACATACAGGCTCTATTTGCTGCCAGGAACTGAGGGTGGAGACAGAGGGAAGAGTGATCTGTTGTTTTAATCTGCCAAGGATGAGACACAGGACCCTGAGAGAGATGCTCCAGATTCATCTTGCAGATGATAACATGAGATATGAACATGGGCAATCACTGGGAGAAGGAAGCAACCTGCCAGAGCATCACTGCATGACAATCAGAACCCTTTGTAGCTGCCATGCTCACCCTTAGCCTAATCCAAGCCCTGGCAGCAAGGATCAGCAAAACTTCAGAGGGATTTCAGGGCAATCTTAATGTCTGAGGCAGGACAAAGCTCCCATAAAGACTTCCTTGCCTACTCAGGGCTTTGAAAGCATCACTTAGAGGTTGCCACTATGCACCAGCTTGCTCTTGCCTTGTGTAAGGATCTTCTGTTGGACTGATCTTTTCATTCTTTTGGAATCAATCCATCTAGGCTTGGAAAGAAGAGTTCTGGAGTTCAGCTCTGCTGGCAGTGCTGGAGTGCTGCTCTTTGGTTCATATCCACCTCTGTCTGTGGATGAACAGAGCCCAAGGGTTTGGTGGGTGTGGGAGTTCAATTGGCTTTAAGAGGGTCTCCCACTTAGCCAAAGGGATTCACTCTCTGGTAGTCCCATGGTATCTACACAACTGATGCTGGACTATTCAAAGAGTGCAAAGCCAGGCTTTCACTCTCAGTTGTTCTGGTGTTCCCAGCATAAGAAGGACACAGAAGAGTTGGAGAGAGTCCAGAGGAAGGCTGGAGCATCTCTGCTTTGAGGATAGTCTGAGGGAGCTGGGGTTGTTCAGCCTGGAGAAGAAAAGACTTCTGAGGGACATTAAAGCTGCTTTCCAGCACCAGAAGGGAGCCTACAGAAGGCCAGAGAGAGACTTTTCATAAGGGATTCTAGGGACAGGACAAGGTTTTAAGCTGATAGAGAGTAAATTTTGACAGGATATGACAAGGAAGTTCTTCAGTATGAGAGTGGTGAGGTTCTGGAGCAGATTGCCCAGAGAGGTTGGGGATGTTCCATGCCTGGCCATATTGGATGAGGCCTTGAGCAACCTAGTCAAGTTGAGAGGTGTCCCTGCCCATGGCAGGGAGGTTGCAGTAGATGATCTCTGAGGTCCCTTCCAACCTGAGCCATATCAGGGGATTGAGTGTGGTCTGCAGGTCAAGAGAAGTGATTCTTTGCCTTTACTCTGCTCTTGTGAGACCCTACCTTGAACACTGCATCCAGTTCTGGTGTCCCCAGCATACAAAGGACACAGAAATGTTGGAATGGGTCCAGAGGAGACCACAAAGATGATCCAAAGGCTGGAGCAGCTCTGCTGTGAGGTCAGGCTGTGAGCACCTCTGCTGTGAAGATAGTTGGAGTTGTTCAGCCTGGAGAAGAGAAGACTCTGGAAGGACCTTAAAGCTACCTGCCAGTACCTGAAGGGATCCTACAGAAAGGCTGCAGAGGGACATTTCAGGGTGAATGGTTTGAAGCTGAGGGAGGGTAGGTTTAAACTGAATCTTAGGAAGAAGTTCTTCAGTATGAGGGTGGTGAGACACTGGAACAGGCTGCCCAGGGAGGCTGTAGATGCACCTTCCATGGAGGTGTTGAAGGCCAGGTTGGATGAGGCATTGAGCAACTAAATCTAGTTGAGAGATGTCCCTGTCGATGGCAGGGGGTTGGAACTGGCTGAGCTTTGAGGTCCCTTCCAAACTAAACCATTCTATGAACTGAGGAGGTTGTGGCTGGGCAGCCACAGGCAGGCATCCAAACCAGAAGGAGGAAAAAATACCAACCAAGAGAGCAGTTTCCTCCCTGGATAAATCTGGCACTCCCAGTGCACAGATCCATCACTTGCAGACTTGCACTGCACCTGCCCACGTATCTGCAGCATCTTGAGTGGTGACAGCTTTATCTTGCCACACGTTAATCCCTGATCTGAGTGACATCTGTGTACAAGCAGAGGCTGAGACACCTACGCTCTGTGCCTTGCCAAAACCCAGCCTTTTTCCTGTGCTCACTAACCTTTGTGTCCCAGACACAACACTGGTGAGTCACTGGTGTGACAAGGCAGGAGCCTCAGCATGGTAAGGCTGCACTGACACCTGGGTTATTCATAGAATCATGGAATCAGCCAGGTTGGAAGAGACCTCCAAGCTCAGCCAGACCAACCTAGCCCTGGCCAATCAACCAGACCATGACACTAAGTGTCTCATCCAGGCTTTGCTTCAACACCTCAAGCCACAGCCACTCCACCACCTCCCTGGGCAGCCCATTCCAATGCCATTCACTCTCTCTGACAACAACTTCCTCCTAATATCTATACTAGATCTCCCCTGGCACAACTTGAGGCTGTGTCCCCTTGTTCTATTGCTGGTTGCCTGGGAGAAGAGCCCAACCCCACCTGGCTACAGCCTCCCCTCAGGGAGCTGCAGGCAGCAATGAGCTCTTCCCTGAGCCTCCTCTGCTGCAGGCTGCACACCCCCGGCTCCATCCAGGCAAGCAGGGACAGAACAAGAGGACACAGTTTCAAGTTGTGCCAGAGGAGGTTCAGGCTGGATTTTAGGAGGAAGTTGTTGTCAGAGAGAGTGATTGGCATTGGAATGGGCTGCCCAGGGAGGTGGTGGAGTCGCCATTCAAGCAAGTGGTGTTGAAGCCAAGCCTGGCTGGGGCACTTAGTGCCATGGTCTGGTTGGTTGGGCAGGGCTGGGTGCTAGGTTGGGCTGGCTGAGCTTGGAGCTCTCTTCCAACCTACTTGATTCTATGAACTCCCTTGTGGTCCTCATTTCTGGTGGAGGCAACCTGCTGTCAAAGTAGGGGGATTAGCCCCAAATCATGGAATCATTTTGATTGAAAAAAGACCTCTGAGTCCAACCACTGACCTAGCACCACCATGGCCATTAAAGCACATCCCAGAGTGCCACAGCCACACATTTACTCTGTTTTTCTGTGCAATACCTTCCTTGAAGTGAAGGTGTTACCAAACCCAAACATTCCACATGCAGAGGATATCTGTGCACACACCTCCCTTCTCTCCTCTGCTTTGGGGAGCAGCCTAATTTGAGGCTGACACTGAACTCCACCTAAGTGAGATTCCACATGGAATCAGCTACAGCTTCGTTACTAAACACTCATCCTTCCCTCTCCTAAATCCCTTTCCCACGAATGATGCCTGCTATTTAAACAAGCACATAGCATTTCCCCCAAAGCTTCTCATCCACTTTAATTAAAGACTAATATTTATAGAGGCAGGCAGATGTGCTGGACACCAACAAGAAGATAACAGTCTCTCATTTCTGGCTTGCTAGTGGCTTTCTGCAGTGAGTAACTTGTAATCACTGTTAAACTGGAATGAACCTCATTGATTGCTGCCTCTAACTGAGGGGATGGCTTTAAAGCACTTGCAGCACTGGACTGCTCAAACTCCTTGTATTTATTGATTGAGGCTGTGAAAACTGTAATCACACACACAAGCAGAAGGTTATTTGTCATACATTTGCTATTCAAAGGAGCATCCAGGGCTGCTGATGTGGAATAAAGCAAGTGCAGGCACTGTGGAAGGAGCTGGGCATCGTTTCTACAAGGGCTTGTAGTGTTAGGATGAGGGGGGAAGGATTGGAGCTTGAGGAAGGAAGGAGATTAGGAAGAAATTCTTCCCCCTGAAGGTGGTGAGACACTGAAACAGGTTGCCTAGGGAGGTTATGGATGCCTGCTCCATGGAGGTGTTCAAGGCCAGGTTGGAGCAACCTGGTACTGTGGCAGGTGTCCCTGCCCCTGGTAGGGCAGTTGGAACTAGATGATTTTTAAGGTCTCTTCCAATCCATACTAATCTGTGACCATTCTCCACCCCAGTGAGGAGGCCATGTGCAATCAGGGTGCTGGGCAGCTTTCCAGCCAGCTTCAGAGGTCCAGAGTTGCTCTCACAGAAATTAATCTGGCTGCAAGAAAACATCAGTAAGAGAGACTTCAGGTAATGGAGCTCTTCATTCAGCACTGGCATGAGAAGGAAGCTTCTGGAGCAACAGCTCATTTTTTGTATGCACTCCTAGCTTGCTGCTTCTTACCCAGCAGCTGCCAAGCCCACAGGCAGCCTCCAGAGCCACCCACCAGCTGCTAAGCTCCCAAGCAGCCTCCAGAGCCACCCATCAGCTGCTAAGCCCCCAAGCAGCCTCCAGAGCCACCCAGCAGCTGCCAAGCCCCCAAGCAGCCTCCAGAGCCACCCATCAGCTGCTAAGCCCCCAAGCAGCCTCCAGAGCCACCCAGCAGCTGCCAAGCCCCCAAGCAGCCTCCAGAGCCACCCACCAGCTGCTAAGCCCCCAGGCAGCCTCCAGAGCCACCAAGCCTCTGGGCAGCCTCCAGAGCCACCCAGTAGCCACCAAGCCTCCAGGGTCTTCCACACAGCACCACAGTTTATTTAATGTCATTCACTACCTCCTTTGCCACAGCATCTCAGCTCCTCAGAGCAGGAGCTTGATGCTACAGCCTTGACTGGAACTGGCAAGGAACAGCCAAAGAGGACTGTGGGGGAAGTGCAAAGGGAAGGGGGCAAAGGGCAGTGCCACAGTAGCTGTGTGAGGAGAGAGGAGCTCTAGGTCAGCCAGCAATCCATTGTCCTCCAGATACAAACCCTAATGAAGAGAGGCTGAGGGAGCTGGGGGTGTGCAGCCTGCAGCAGAGGAGGCTCAGGGCAGAGCTCATTGCTGTCTGCAGCTGCCTGCAGGGAGGCTGTAGCCAGGTGGGGTTGGGCTCTGCTGCCAGGCAGCCAGCAGCAGAACAAGGGGACACAGCCTCAAGCTGTGCCAGGGCAGGTCTAGGCTGGATGTTAGGAGGAAGTTGTTGTCAGAGAGAGTGATTGGCATTGGAATGGGCTGCCCAGGGAGGTGGTAGAGTCTCTGTGGCTGGAGGTGTTGAAGCCAATCCTGGCTGGGGCACTTAGTGCCATGGTCTGGTTGGTTGGGCAGGGCTGGGTGCTAGGTTGGGCTGGCTGAGCTTGGAGCTCTCTTCCAACCTGCTTGGTTCTATGATTCAGACAAGTCCATAAGCAAACAGTGAAGAAACCAAACCACACACCCACAACACAACACAACTTGAGGAAAGGGCTGAGCTTAAAGGCACCTCCTGAGGCAGTGGGTGAAAGCTGGCAGGTGGAGACCCCAGGTGGGGCTGTCCCTGGCAATCAGAGTCAGGTGGAAGGACGACTAGCAGGCAGGAAGACTGCCAGAGTGGACACCTCATCTGCCCCATCCAAGTCGGAGTAATTAAGGAGTAATTAAGCAATATCAGCCCTTAGAAGAGCTCCATCCCTGCGCTCCTTGCAATCAGGAGTGGCAGTGACTCCTGGGCGGTGCTGGTCACCATCTCCTTCTTTCACCACATCCTCTCTCTGTTTTTCTGCTTGTCCTCAACGTCACTAAGCATTTCCCACCGCAGCCTCACTGCAGCTGCTTTCACCAAGGAGCCCCCAGATGATTGAATGCCTTTCTGCTGCCTATTAAATCAAGCAGCCTACTTAAAGAAGTGCTAAATTAGCCCTGCCTGTTCCCTGTCAGATCATTACCCGTGGTGGCTTTTCTGCTATTTCCCACTGAAATCTGAGACTTGGAGTGTTTTCTCTGTCCCATTTGTTCTACAGCATTGCATCCTATATATCAAACAAAAGCTTCTTCTTGCTGTGCTTGTGCCACAAACCCGTGGTGCCAGGGATTTCATCCTGCCCTCTCCTGAAGTGAGAGTTTAGGAGCGAGCTCTGATCTGCTGTGGATTGCTGCTTGTCACAACAGCCAGCACTCAGCCTGCTAAGAGCCAAAATATGATCTGAGGGCTGGAGCAGCTCTGCTGGGAGGAATGGGTTCTGCACTTTGACCACAACAACCCCAAGCAGCGCTATAGGCTGGGGACTGAGTGGCTGGAGAGCAGCCAGTAGGAAAGGGACCTGGGGTTACTGATAGATAGTAGCTGAAGATGAGCCAGCAGTGTGCCCAGGTGGCCAATAAAGCCAATGGCATCCTGGCCTGGCTCAGGAGCAGTGTGGCCAGTAGGACAAGGGAGGTTCTTCTTCCCCTGTACTCAGCACTGCTCAGGCCACACCATGAGTGCTGTGTCCAGTTCTGGGCCCCTCAATTCAAGAGAGCTGTTGAGGTGCTGGAAGGTGTCCAGAGAAGGGCAACAAAGCTGGTGAGGGGCCTGGAGCACAAACCCTATGAGGAGAGGTTGAGGGAGCTGGGCCTGTTTAGCCTGGAGAAGAGGAGGCTCAGAGGTGATCTTATTACTGTCTACAACTACCTGAAGGGGCATTGTAGCCAGGTGGGGGTGGCCTCTTCTCCCAGGTAACCAGCAATAGAACAAGGGGACACAGTCTCAAGTTGTGCCAGGGTAGGTATAGGCTGGATGTTAGGAGGAAGTTCTTCACAGAGAGAGTGATTGGCATTGGAATGGGCTGCCCAGGGAGGTGGTGGAGTCACCATCCCTGGGGGTCTTCAAGAAAGCCTGGATGAGGCACTTAGTGCCATGGTCTGGTTGATTGGTTAGGGCTGGGTGCTAGGTTGGACTGGATGATCTTGGAGGTCTCTTCCAACCTGGTTGATTCTATGATTCTATGGGCTGAAGGAGCTGGGGATGTTCAGCCTGGAGAAGACTCTGGAGGAACCTTAGAGCTGCCTTCCAATACCTGAAGGGATTCTACAGGAAGGCTGTGGAGAGACTTGTCATGAGGGTGTCTAGAGACAGGGCAAAGGGGAATGGTTTGGAGCTGAGAGAGAGCAGGGTTAGACTGGAGCTGAGGAAGAAGTTCTTTAGTATGAGGGTGATGAGACACTGGAACAGGTTGCCCAGAGAGGTCATGGATGTCTTCTCCCTGGAGGTGTTCAAGGCCAGGTTGGATGAGGCCTTGATCAACCAAGTGCATTTAAGAGGCATCCCTGTCCCCATGGCAGGGGGATTGGGTCTAGCTGATCTCTGGGCTTCTTTCCAACCTAGGCCATTCTATGGATTGCAAGGTGAGGTGGAGAGCTCCCTCTCAGAGGTGCCTCCATGGCCATGAGAACTCAGAGAGGAGAGGGAACAGGAACCATTTCCCTACCTAGCACAGCAGTGGCCATGAAGCTGTGCTGATGACTCATTTCCAGGGGATACTGTGTTCAGAGTGTTGACAGCCCTCAAGACACAGCACCTCCTGCCATGGAAATCCTGTGAGGAAAGCAGAAAGGAGCTCAGGTGGTAGATTTCAAATCCTGATAAGTAAGCATCTGGGAGAGGCAGGCTGGAGGTTATAACCTCCAGAGGGGAGGGCAGCAACCTGCTGCTCCTGGTAGAGCTCAGGTAGGGGAGTGGTGGCTGCAGCTCCCTGGGGAGCTGAGGTTTTGTGGGGAGCTCTGGTTTAAGGCTAAGATCTTTTCCAAGCAGTGAAAATGCAG
The DNA here is from genome assembly GCF_015220805.1 of Pogoniulus pusillus. NCBI lineage: Eukaryota > Metazoa > Chordata > Aves > Piciformes > Lybiidae > Pogoniulus > Pogoniulus pusillus. The sequence continues at coordinate 3,491,156 of NC_087298.1, read as the reverse complement.
TTATGTTCTTCATTTGCTGCTCTCTTCTCCTGGCTTGGGCACAAGGTGCTGGGGAAAAGCCAGCTCCCAAGTGCTACAGATCCTGAGGAGGTGACCTGGGCCAGGCACACCAAAATGGGAGTGAAGAAAGCAGAACCTGGAGTTAACACAGAACCTCTGTGGGCTGTGAGAAGCATAAGGGGATGAGAATTCAGCTCCTGAGAGATGCTGGAGCCCTGGTGCAGCAGTGTGGTTGTCTTCACAGCCCTCCTGCCTGAGCCCAGGAGGAAGAAGGGTGTCAAGCACTGTCTGTCTCTCTCCCTGCCCATCGGCTGGCAGCTCTCCTCCCTTGCCATCCCGGCGAGTTTTATTGCCAAGTTCTTATGCAAAGCAGAGCTGCCTGATTAAGTGGTGCTGAAAGTGCTCCTCTGTTGATGTGCAAATGTGACAAGCACCTAAGTGAGCAAAATGTTCTGCTGGGGTTAATGCTTTGCTGGTACAGAATGACTCTGGAAGGTGCAGAGTGGGAAGTCAGGCCTGGGAAGGAAGGTGAACTGCCTGAGCTTGCAAACTCTGTCAGTCTGAGAGCTGGGAAACAAGCCCAGACAGACTCCTTCTGGGTTTAATATCCAGCTGCACATTTGCTCCCCTGACTTCTCTTGCAGTTCAGTCTCCTCTGGCCTGCCCTGGTGGGTCTCTCTTGCAGGAGAGCTCAGTTTCACAAGCCCTTTGGAGCTGGGCTGATGCAACCCTTTTGGGTCTGGTCCTCAGGTGAGATGATCAGCTAGCTCGTTTTCTTTCTTTCTTTCTTTCTTTCTTTCTTTCTTTCTTTCTTTCTTTCTTTCTTTCTTTCTTTCTTTCTTTCTTTCTTTCTTTCTTTCTTTCTTTCTTTCTTTCTTTCTTTCTTTCTTTCTTTCTTTCTTTCTTTCTTTCTTTCTTTCTTTCTTTCTTTCTTTCTTTTCTTTCTCTCTTTCTCTCTCTCTTTCTCTCTCTCTTTCTCTCTCTCTCTTCCTCTCTCTCTCTTCCTCTCTCTCTTTCTTTCTTTCTTTCTTTCTTTCTTTCTTTCTTTCTTTCTTTCTTTCTTTCTCTCTTTCTCTCTTTCTCTCTCTCTCTCTTTCTCTCTCTTTCTCTCTCTCTCTCTCTCTTTCTTTCTCTCTCTTTCTCTTTCTTTCTTTCTTTCTTTCTTTCTTTCTTTCTTTCTTTCTTTCTTTCTTTCTTTCTTTCTTTCTTTCTTTCTTTCTTTCTTTCTCTTCTTCCCTCCTTTCTTCTTTCTTTCTTCCTTTCTTCCTTCCTTTCCTCCTTTCTTCCTTTCTTTCCTCCTTTCCTCCTTTCTTTCCTCCTTTTCTTCCTCCTTTCTTTCCTTCTTTCTTTCCTCCTTTCTTTCTCCAAGGGTTACAGACATGGCACCTCTGCAGGCCAGCCTTGCACTGGGAGCAAGGATTTGATTGCTCCTCTTCTGTTGATGCCACCTAACGATTGTTTTCCTCTGCCTGCTGATGGGCTCCAAAGGGAAGCCGAGCGCAGGAGGTGCAGCTGCAGAACCTGTCAGCTAAAGCAGTGCTTAAAGTATCCCTCCTCACTGCAGCCCATCACTCCTCTTCTCCTCGCTGCTTGTCTCACCCAGGACACCATTAACTCAATCGCCTCACTGGTGGCTCTGCTCACAGCACAGCACTAAGTCAGAACACAGCAGCAGCTGCTTGAGATGCAGCAACATTCGTCTCTGCTTTCTATTAGCTGGAGGCTGTGGGCCCAGGCTGGGCAGAAGGTAAAGAGCCATTCATAGAGGCAAGCTGCAGAATTAAATCTCTGCTACCAAAGAGGGAGATTTAGGCCACAGGAGAATCCATTTACTCCAGCAATCCCTGCTGTCATTCCTGATTTCCAGCAAAGACATGATGATGGGAGGGGAGGGGAGGGAGGGGGGGGATGCTGGCTTAGAGGAGGCAGTCTTCATTCAACCCCCCAGGTGAGCAGCGATACAGAACTTACCCTGGATCCAGTTATCTTCATAGAGCTTTGGCTGAATGGAGATATTTTTATTCCAGGCTGAATGAGGTGTTTTTAATGTCAGCTACTAAATTATCTCATGTAATCTAGTTGCTGCCTCCTGCTGAAGCAAAGACTGGCTGTGCCTGGGAGAGACACAGTCACTTCCCGACGAGTGGTGGCAGAGCAGTGTAAACAGCAGCCTTGCTCTCAGACTGGATGTCACAGAAGCACAGCCACAAGCAGGCTGGCAAAGCCCCTCAGGAGCACCAAGTCTAACCTAGAACCCAACTCTACAAGACTCACCCTAAACCATATTCCTAAGCACCACATAGAATCATAGAAGGCTTCTTCCAGCCTTCCCTGCTAGCACATCCCACTCCAAGAGGCTCAGATGTGCTCTGGCAGGGGGTTTGGTCTCAATGATCTCCATGAGGTCCCTTCCAACCCCTACCATTCTATGGCCATGATTCTCTGTGCCACATCACAGGCTCTGTGGCTGGAGTGCCCTCCCTTGCTTGAGTGGCTGTTGTGGCAGCACTGTGTTCAGGGTGGGTGGTTTGCATCTGCTGGGTTAACCATGCCCTGGTTCTCTAGCAGCCTTGCTACAGAAGTTAATCAGTGAGAGCCAGAGCCCTGCTAAATCCTTTTGCTTCCACAGAGCCAGGCTGTGCTTTGGGTTGGATGAAGAGCAGGCTCAAGGGTGATCTCATTGCTGTCTACAACTACCTGAAGGGAGGCTGTAGCCAGGTGAGGGTTGGTCTCTTCTTCCAGGCAACCAGCAATAGAACAAGGGGACACAGTCTCAAGCTGTGCTGGGGGAAGTATAGGCTGGATGTTAGGAGGAAGTTGTTGGCAGAGAGAGTGATTGGCATTGGAATGGGCTGCCCAGGGAGGTGGTGGAGTCACCATCCCTGGAAGTGTTGAAGCCAAGCCTGGCTGGGGCACTTAGTACCATGGTCTGGTTGACTGGCCAGGGCTGGGTGCTAGGTTGGACTGGAAGATCTTGGAGGTCTCTTCCAACCTGGTTCATTCTGTGATTCTATAAGCCTGGCTGACAAGTGGCTGGAAAAAAGCCTGGGCACTCTTTAGGCTTTGGAAGTGGAGAGCTGCTTGGGCTGAGCAAGTCCAAGTGCATCTCCAAAGAGATACAGGCTGAGCTTGTGCAAAGGGTGTTTAACATTCACAGCAGCCTGCTGGCTGCTGTGCTCGTGGCTCTTGCTGCATTTACTGCTGCCAGCAGCTCAGGGAGGGCCACAGAGCCAGCTCCTGCTGAAAGAATAACATCAGCCCATGTAAACAGTCCTGGTGGCTTTACTCCTTGCACCTGAAATGCTGAGGTCAGGTGCCACCTAGTGTAAACCCATCCTCCTCATCCAGGTGTGACTCCATCCAGGTTCTCCTGGTTTGAGCTGCTTTCTTTCCTTTCCCCACTTTGATATGCAAGGTCTAGAAGCCACAACTGCTCTAAACAAAACAATTCAGCCCTTCCCCTGCAGGAAATCCTGCAGTAAAAACTTCACCAAGTGCCTGCTGGGGTTGCCTGCAGTGCTCCAGGGAGGACAGCAGAAGTGCAGAGGTCTTGGACCCATCCCACTCTCTATTCTGGAGCTCAGCAGGGGAAGCACTAGGAGAGGGGTGGGCTGGAATTCCCATCACAAGAAGGACATGGATCTGTTGGAGGGGTTCCAGAAGAGGCCACAAAGATGATAAGAGGTCTGGAGAACCTCCCCTATAGGGACAGCCTGGAGAAGAGAAGGCTTCCAGTACCTAAAGGGGCTACAGGAGAGCTCGGGAGGGACATCTGACAAGGGCTGGGAGTGCCAGGATGAGGGGAAATGGATTGAAACTGGAGCAGGGGAGATTTAGATTGGACATTAGAAGAAGTCCTTTCCTATGAGGATGGTGAGACACTGGAACAGGTTGCCTAGAGAGGTTGTGGACACCTCAACCCTGGAAGTGTTTGAGTCCAGGCTGGATGAGGCTTGGAGCAGTCTGGTCTAGTGGAAGGTGGCAGTGCCCATGGCAGGGGAGTTGGAACTGGTTGATCTTTAAGGTCCTCTCTGCCTGAAGCCACTCCATGATTCTATGGTTGTGTTGTAGGGTGGAATCTGTGGCTAGGGGGCAGTGAGGCTGCTCTGGGCTGCTCCTCATGCTCCTGGTAAGGTCTCCTTCCTCCATAGCTTCTGCAAAATGATCATGGAGATAGCTGGCTCCCCGACAGAGTGAGTGGGGCCTGCCCCAGGCTGCACTGAACTCAGTGGGAGACTTTCCTTCCCCTTGGACAGGAGCAGGTGGGCTTGTGACTGGCACTGTGATGCTCTGCCCCAGGGTGTCATAGCATGGTGATGCCATTCACATCCCTCCCTCTGCTGCTCTCTGGGGGGGTCCTGCTGCTGAGTAGCCACCAAGTATCACAGTATCACAGTATTATCAGGGTTGGAAGAGACCTCACAGATCATCAAGTCCAACCCAAGTACCAAGTACCAAGTACCAGCTAGCCAGAGTCATGATGACCTTTCTGACCAGCCTGCCACTGACAGGTCACTAGGCAAGGAGAGCAGGAAGGACTCAGGGGAGCAGAAGGCTTAAACCACCCTCTGGGGATGAGGAGAGTTGATAGAAATACAGCAGGCACTAATCAGTGAAGGATGTGTCCATAAATATTTGTTCCTTTCACTCCTCCTGCTTGTCCTACAAGAAAAATTGGCTTCTGGTGCCTGCAAAAGTGTTTTATGCTTCCTCAGCTGGAGCGTGGCTGTTCACACACTGCCATGCACAGCCACATCCTCTGCTGCTGCAGTTCTCCCTCCTCAGGCACAGGAGGGACTGCCCCTACTGTGCTCTTGTGGCCGAGGCCAGGGGTCTCCTGGGCTGTACTGAGAGGAGTGCAACCAGCAGGTGCAGGAAGGTTCTCCTTCCCCTCTGCTCTGCCCCAGCGAGACCATATCTGGGAGTACTGAGTCCAGTTCTGGGCTCCCCAGTTCAAGGCAGCCTCCAGTGAAGGCTACAAAGGTGCTGAGAGGCTTTGGAGCAGCTCTGTGAGGAGCAAAGGGTAAGAGCCCTGGGGCTGGTGAGCATGGGGAAGAGCAGCCCGAGAGGGGATCTGTTCAGCAGGATGGGGCCAGGCTCTTGTCAGAGGTGCCCAGGAACAGGGGCAATGGGCACACACTGGAACCCAGGAGGTTCCATCTGAACAGGAGGGCAAACTTGATTGGTGTGAGGGTGCTGGAGGCCTGGAGCAGGCTGCCCAGAGAGGTTGTGAGTCTCCTCCTCTGAAGAGATTCCAAGCCCAGCTGGGCACTGTGATCCTGGGCAAGCTGCTGTGGCTGCCCTGCTTCAGCAGAGAGTTCCCTTCCAACCCCCAGTGGTCTGTGGTTCTGTGGGGGCACCAGAAAACCCTCAGTCTGGCACTAGGCTGGGATATAAAGCCACACTGAAAGTCAGGGGGGGTACTGATTGATACCCACCTGAACATGAGCCAGCAGTGTGCCCAGGTGGCCAAGAGAGCCAGTGGCATCCTGGCCTGCATCAGGAATGGTGTGGCCAGCAGGAGCAGGGAGGTCATTCTGCCCCTGTACTCTGCACTGCTTAGACCTCACCTTGAGTGCTGTGTTCAGTTCTGGGCCCCCCAGTTTAGGAGGGACATTGAGATGCTTGAGCGTGTCCAGAGAAGGGCAACGAGGCTGGGGAGAGGCCTTGAGCACAGCCCTACGAGGAGAGGCTGAGGGAGCTGGGATTGGTTAGCCTGGAGAAGAGGAGGCTCAGGGGAGACCTTATTGCTGTCTGCAATTGCCTGAGGGGAGGTTGTGGCCAGGAGGAGGTTGCTCTCTTCTCTCAGGTGGCCAGCACCAGAACGAGAGGACACAGCCTCAGGCTGTGCCAGGGCAGATTTAGGCTGGAGGTGAGGAGAAAGTTCTTCCCTGAGAGAGTCATTGGACACTGGAATGGGCTGCCCGGGGAGGTGGTGGAGTCGCCGTCCCTGGAGCTGTTCAAGGCAGGACTGGACGTGGCACTTGGTGCCATGGTCTGGCCTTGAGCTCTGTGCTAAAGGGTTGGACTTGATGATCTGTGAGGTCTCTTCCAACCCTGATGATACTGTGATCCTGTGATGAGCTGATGCTTTGCCAGCTTGTGCCAGGGGATCTCTGCCTTCCTGAGGGCCTAGGGACCATCAGTGCCACCTGTGGGAGCTTTGCTTGGAGCAGGTCTGCTGGGTGGAGAGGTTGCAGGGCGAGGCAGCCCTGCCTGAGGGGAGCTGAATGGATGTGTGCAAGTGTAATCAGAGCCACCGCGTTTAAAGGATGGCATAACCATGCCTGCTGGTCTCTGCCGCGCTGCTAATGAGCGCCTGGTGAGAGCATCAGAGAGCTGCCCACGGGCATGAGCGGCTGTGAGGCAGGGGATCGCAGCTGCGATTAGTCGCAGCTCCTCCTGGCAGCCACTTGCTGCTTGCTCTTGCTCAGAAGTGCCCTCCCATGCTCCGCAGTCACCCAAGCTGCAGCTGTGCATCGTGGCTCAAGGCAAGGTCAGGGAGTGCCTACACCTGGTTGTACAGGGGTTGTCTTTGTCACCCAGTGCCTACACCTGGTTGTAGAGGGGTTGTCTTTGTCTCCCAGTGCCTACACCTGGTTGTAGAGGGGTTGTCTTTGTCTCCCAGTGCCTACACCTGGTTGTAGAGGGGTTGTCTTTGTCTCCCAGTGCCTACACCTGGTTGTAGAGGGGTTGTCTTTGTCACCCAGTGCCTACACCTGGTTGTAGAGGGGTTGTCTTTGTCTCCCGGTGCCTACACCTGGTTGTAGAGGGGTTGTCTTTGTCACCCAGTGCCTACACCTGGTTGTAGAGGGGTTGTCTTTGTCTCCCGGTGCCTACACCTGGTTGTAGAGGGGTTGTCTTTGTCTCCCGGTGCCTACACCTGGTTGTAGAGGGGTTGTTTTTGTCTCCTAGTGCCTACACCTGGTTGTAGAGGGGTTGTCTTTGTCTTCCAGTGGCTGTATCTGGTTGTAGAGGGCTTCTGTCTCCCAGTACCTACACGTCATTGCAGAGGGCTTCTGTCTCCCAGTGCCTACACCTGGTTGTAGAGAGGTTGTCTTTGTCTTCCAGTGGCTGTATCTGGTTGTAGAGGGTTTCTCTTTGTCTCCCATTACCTACACCCGGTTGTAGAGGGCTTCTCTTTGTCTCCAGGTGCCTACACCTGGTTGTAGAGGGTTTCTCCTTGTCTCCCAGTGCCTACACCAGGTTGTAGAGGGTTTCTCTTTATCTCCCAGTACCTACACCCAGTTGTAGAGGATTTCTCCTTGTCTCCCAGTGCCTGCACCTGGTTGTAGAGGGATTCTCCTTGTCTCCCAGTGCCTGCACCTGGTTCTCTTTGCTTCCCTAACAGAAATGTGGACACTTCCTCTAGGGACCTTCAGATGTATGATGAGCACCTTGGGAGTGGTTCCTGTGATCTCTTTCCTAAGGAAATCTTTCCCTTCAGGAGAACTTTGAGCCTTCAGAGCAGCCTTTTTTTTTTAACTCCCTTTCCTCTAAAATGAATATTTGCTCTCCCAAATGCTTACTTTCTACAAGAAAATGGGCTTGGGTACCACAGAATCCCAGACTGGTTTGGCTTGGAAGGGACCCTTAAAGCTCATCCAGTCCAATCTCCTCTACTCAGCAGGGACATCTGCAGCTAGAGCAGGTTGCTCAGAACCCCAAACAGCCTCACCTGGAATGGTTCCAGGGATGGGGCAGCTCCCACCTCTCTGGGCAGCCTGGGTCTCACCACCCTCAGGGACAAAAATGTCTTCCTCCTCTCTAATCTGAATCTGCCTCTTTTAGTTTCAAACCATCACCTCTTGGCCTGTCACAACAGGCCCTGCTCAGAGGTCTGTCCCCAGTCCCTTTAAGCACTGAAAGGTCACCAGAAGGTGTCCCTGGAGCCTTCTCTTCTCCAGGCTGAACAACTCCAACTCTCTCAGCCTGGCCTCACAGCATTGCTGTGGTGATGGAGTCAAACACTAAATGGCTGCAGAGAAAGGATGATAGAATAGAATCATAGAATGGGCTGGGCTGGAAGGGACCTCCAAAGCTCATCCACTCTGCAGTCAGCAGAGACATCCTCAATGAGACCAGGTTGCCCAGAGCCCTGTCAAGCCTAACCTTGAATATCTCCAAGGATCCAGAATTGAAGCTTGTCATTGCTTTCTTTGCTCTCCCTCCATGCTCCACAATCCTCTCTGTGACCTGAGAGGGCTGTGGAGATGCTGGAGAGTGTCCAGAGCAGGGCCAGGAGGATGCTCAGGGGTCTGCAGCAGCTCTGCTGTGAGCACAGACTGAAAGAGTTGGGGCTGTGCAGGCTGGAGCAGAGGAGGCTCCCAGGTCACCTTCTTGTGGCCTGCCAGGACCTGAAGGGGGCTCCAAAAAAGCTGGGGAGGGACTTTTGAGGCTGTCAGGGAGTGGCAGGAGTGGGGGAATGGAGCAAAGCTGGAGGTGGGGAGAGTGAGGCTGGAGGTGAGGAGGAAGTTGTTGAGCAGTAGAGTGGTGAGAGGCTGGAATGGGTTGCCCAGGGAGGTGGTTGAGGCCCCATGGCTGGAGGTGTTTGAGGCCAGGCTGGCTGAGGCTGTGTGCAGCCTGCTCTAGGGTAGGGTGTCCCTGGGCATGGCAGGGGGGTTGGAACTGGCTGCTCCTTGTGCTCCCTTCCAACCCTGACTGATTGTATGAGCTATTCAGTGCAGCCTCCTGGAGCTCCAGCAGCAAAGTTTGGCACAGCAGCAATCTGGCTGCTGGTCTGTGGTGGGTGCTGGGAGGGAATTGGGGCCGTGGCTGCTCAGCCAGCCATGCTTGCTGGGCAAGAGCTTGGTCCTCTGGCTTCTCCCAGCATCTTCCTGATGGTATGAAATGGATATTGAAACAGAAAAGCCACAGGCTGCTGTGATTGATTAGATGCCTTTGCCCTGCTACATTTAATCGATGGCAGCAGGTATTTATTGTGTTCTATACACTACAAATCCATAGTGATTAGTACCTCATTAACCTTTTCTTTTCTTTTGAGTGTCTTCTTGCAAAGCAGAGGACATCCCTCTCCAGCCTGGCACAGATGGGTTTGCAGGCTGGAGAAGAGGTGTGCTGCTGCCTCCCATGAGGAGTGGGACTTTGCAGCCTTCTTATTTCTCTGAGTAAGTGGAGCAAAGGTGGTGTAAATCATCCCACCAGGACAGAGATGCTCTGGGGAAGGTTTCCTCACCTTCAGGCTCCCACAGGATATATCCTGGCCAACATCTCAGCCTCTGGCTCTGTGGTTGAGTAGGGAGGAAAACTCAGTGGTGTGGAACCTCTGTTGAGGTGAACAGAATCCCAGAATCATAGAATGGTTTAGGTTGGAAGGGACCTCAAGGATCATCCAGCTCCAACACCCTGCCATAGGCAGGGACACCTTCCACTAGAACAGGTCACTCAAGGCCTCATCCAGCCTGGCCTTGAACACCTCCAGGGAGGTTGTGGAGCACAGAAGCACCCAATGTGATCTTTGATCTTTGATCACATTGGGTGCTTCTGTGCTCCACAACCTCCCTGGGAAACCTGTGCCAGTCTCTCACCACCCTCAACCTGTGCCAGTGTCTCACCACCCTCACTGCAAAGAACTTCTTCCTAACATCCAGTTCCAATCTCCCCTCTGCCACTTCAAACCCATTCCTCCTCATCCTGTCATTACCAGACCTTGTCAATAGTCCCTCCCCAGCCCTCCTGGAGCCTCCTTCAGATCCTGGAAGGCCACTCCAAGGTCTCCTCGAATCCTTCTCTTCTCCAGGCTGCAGAACTCCAACGCTCTCAGCCTGTCCTCATAGCAGAGCTGCTGCAGCCCTCTGAGCATCTTTGTGGCCTCCTCTGGATTGGCTCCAACAGTTCCATGTCCTGCTTGTGTTGGGGGCTCCAGAACTGCACACAGGACTGCAGGTGGGGTCTGAGGAGAGCAGAGCCAAGGGGCAGAATGCCCTCCCTTGCCCTGTGCCCACACTGCTCTTGCTGCAGCCTGAGGAAGAAAACTGCTGGGTGCTGTTGAAGCATTTAGTGTTGTCACATCAGGACTGAGCTGCTGCCTGGTGACTTTTTTGTGTGTTGCACTTGCTCCTAGGACACAGATTCATTGATTGCATCGTGTTGGAAGGGATCCTCAAAGGTCATCTTGTCCAGCTCCCCTGCAGGGAGCAGAGATTTCCCCAACCAGATCATGTTGCCCAGAGCCTCCTCAAGCCTGACCTTGAATGTCTGCAGGATGAAGCTTTGACCACCTCCCTGGACAAACTGTTCCAGTGTTTCCCCACCCTTCAGACCACAGTCTTTACATCTACAATTTATTCCAAGGTACCCCAATTTATTTGAATGAGACAAATGTCTTCAAAGTGAGATAAGTATCTTCAAATTAGATGAGCTCTGTGCAAGTTTGTTGCTGCTCTGAATTTCCCACCTGCTGGGAGGCTGAACTTGCACAGAGGAGCCGTGTGGTGCTCAGCCTGTTCTGGGATTGTTAGGAGAGCTCTTCAGAAAGGGGCTGTGCTTCAAGAACTGGCTGCATGCAGAGCCCAGAGAGTGGTGGTGAATGGTGTCACATCCAGCTGGCAGCTGTCACCAGTGGTGTGCCCCAAGGATCAGTGCTGGGCACAGTCCTGTTCAACATCTTTATTGATGATCTGGACGAGGGGATTGAGTCCTGCATCAGTAAGTTTGCAGGTGACACCAAGCTAGGAGCAGCTGTGGAGCTGTTGGAGGGGAGCAGAGCCCTGCAGAGGGACCTGGCCAGGCTGGATGGGTGGGCAGAGGCCAATGGGATGAGATTGAACAAGGCCAAGGGCAGGGTTCTGCACTTTGGCCACAACAACCCCAAGCAGCACTACAGGCTGGGGACTGAGCGGCTGAGAGCAGCCAGGCAGAGAGGGAGCTGGGGGTGCTGGGAGAGAGTAGGCTGAAGATGAGGCGGCAGTGCCCAGGTGGCCAAGAGTGCCAATGGCATCCTGGGCTGGCTCAGGAGCAGTGTGGCCAGTAGGACAAGGGAGGTTCTTCTGCCCCTGTGCTCAGCACTGCTCAGGCCACACCTTGAGTGCTGTGTCCAGTTCTGGGCCCCTCAATTCAAGAGAGCTGTTGAGGTGCTGGAAGGTGTCCAGAGAAGGGCAACAAAGCTGCTGAGGGGCCTGGAGCACAAACCCTATGAGGAGAGGCTGAGGGAGCTGGGGGTGTGCAGCCTGCAGCAGAGGAGGCTCAGGGCAGAGCTCATTGCTGCCTGCAGCTGCCTGAAGGGAGGCTGTAGCCAGGTGGGGTTGGGCTCTTCTCCCAGGCAACCAGCAACAGAACAAGGGGACACAGCCTCAAGCTGTGCTAGGGCAGGTCTAGGCTGGATGTTAGGAGGAAGTTGTTGTCAGAGAGAGTGATTGGCATTGAAATGGGCTGCCCAGGGAGGTGGTGGAGGCACTGTCCCTTGAGGTGCTCAAGAAAAGTCTGGCTGGGGCACTTAGTGCCATGGTCTGGTTGAATGGCCAGGGCTGGGTGCTAGGTTGAGCTGGCTGAGCTTGGAGCTCTCTTCCAACCTGCTTGATTCTATGATTCTATGATTCTTGGATCACCTTTCTGGCCCCACTCTGGACTTGCTCCAACAATTCTATGTCCTTCTTATGACGAGGACCCCAGAACTGGATGCTACTGCTGTGGAGATGTCCCATCTCACCCCTAAGTCCAGCCCACCCTCCAGAACAGGCTCCATGTCATTTATGCACACAGTCAAGGCAGCCAAACCAGAAAGTAGGCAATGACAAGGTCTGATCTCCAGCTGGTCTCTACTCTGCCTGCCCTGACATTCAGGGCTGCATTGTGACTCGCAGATGCCTTGTGCAGGGCATTACAATACCAAATGCATGCAAAACCACACAACCAAAAAAGGAAAGAATAGAATCAAGAGCTGCTGATGCAAGTGGCTTTTTTCAGGCATCTCAAAGAGGACTCAAGAGAGCCTAAGTGCAAGAAATTGCTGGAGAGGGAGGAGGATTGCAGCTCTCACACCGGCTGGCACCGTGATGCAGCGTTACAGTCGGTGCTGGCACAGGCAGGAGATGACTGCAGGCAAAGCTGGGTGAAACTTCTTGTAGCTGCAAGGGTTTCTCACTGCAAAAACATAGCTCTAGCTACAGCAAATGTTCTCCCAAACGTGCTTTTCATTTGAATTGCTTTGACTTTGGCTTTTGAGAAGTGGCAAAGCATTAAAGCAAAATCTTTCTGGTGCAATAGTCTCACCTGCACTCCTCTGCTTGCTTTGATTCACTTTTTTATTCCAAGCAGTCTCTAAACTGTAAGCCTGTGGTGCTCACCTTATAGAAACAGTAGGTCTCAGAGGTTTGGAGCTCAAATTCTCAGCTTTGATCTTTTGCACGATGAAATGCAATACATTACCAGCCAACTGAACCTGTTTCAGGCTGGCTTTGCTCTGTAGCAGTCTCAGTGTGGCACTGAGCACTCTGAATGGAAAGATCTGCAGATACAGAAGGATTGAAGAAGAATCTCAGTTCCCATTTTCTCTGCCTGCCTGAACCTCCAGAACCTTGGGTCTGAGCCATGCTGGTTTCAGCTTTACCACAAGACAAATGGTGAAGGTGGTAAAGCTTCTGCACCTGCCCTTGGCTGTTGGCTGGGATGTGTCAGGTTGAACTTGCTCTGATTAGCACCCATGCATTGGAAGCCTTCCTGGATCAAGGTCTTCCCCTAACTCAAAGCTTAGAATATCCCCTTTGAAATGATGATTTCTCACTGCTCTTAGGGCTTAGAATCACAGAATCACTCAGGGTTGGAAGGGACCACAAGGATCATCTAGTTGCAACCCCCCCTGCCACAGGCAGGGACTCTCTACCCTAGATCAGGCTGGCCAGAGCTTGGCTTGGAATCCAACTTCTGCCTGTTACACCTGGAGCTGAGGAGATGGATGTGCCTGTGCTGTTTGTGCAGCTCCCAGCACAGCAGGGGCTGAGTTCTGCTGGATTCAGCTTTTACCACAAGACAAGTGGTGAGATGCTGCAGGAGCTCACGGTGCCCAGGACTCCTGTTTGCAACCCACCACGATGCTTCTTCCTCTGTGCTGGCTCTTTCTGCAGGCCTCTTAACTGCAGCCCTCAGCTGATTCTGGCCCATGCTGAGGAAAGCACATGCTCAAGCTGCACAAACCAGTCCAGCCAGCCAGGGACAGAGGATTGGAAGCCAATCTGCTAAACGGGGATTTAGCCAGGAGGCAGCCCCGAGTGCCAGCCATCTCCTAATACTCTCTTAAGGAGCCTAGCAGCACAGGCAGCTGCTGCTGCTGCTGCTTCTTCCTCCTCCCCGGCCCTCCTCACAGCTCAGCTCATCCTCCAGCTCTGCAGCAAGGCATTTCCAAGCAGAATTAGGTTCCGTTGTCTTCTTGCTACAGTGCTTTTTAATTAGGAGCACAGCTGCTCTGGAAAGAGGGAGCTCACTTCTCCAAGAGTGCTCTGGAAAGTGATTACAAGGGATTAAAAGCAGAAAGGTTAGGCAATTTATTCAGCTGGCACTTAGCAGAGGCACGGGGTTATTTTGTGCTGCAAGGGTGGCTGACAGAGGGAAACAGATAACACCTCCTTGGCTCTCACCAGCCTCAGGGCACTCTGCTGCACAAGGTAGCTGTTGGATCCCTAATGCTGTCTGCAGGCTGAGCTCTGTCGGAGGGTGCTGGAGCTTCCTTGCTGCTGGCTGCGTAGTTCCTCCAGTTCAGGCAGGACTTGGGCCAGGATTGTGGATTCTCACTGTCCACTCTGACCTCCACTCTCCAATCTCCCCTCAGTATCACAGTACTGACCAGGTGAGAAAAGACCTTTAAGACTGTGGAGTTCAATGGTTAGCCTAGCACTGACAGCTTCCCACCTAAACCAAATCACTGCCCACCACAGCTACATGATTCTTCAATACTTGCAGGGATGGCAACTCCACCACCTCCCTGCTCAGCCTGTTTCAATGTCTGATAACCCTTTCAGTGAAGAAATTCTTCCTAATAGCCAACCTAACCTTCCCTTGGTGCAGTTTGAGGCCATTTCCTCTTGTCCTGTCAGTTGTTACTCACAGACCAACTCCCACCTCACTCCAGCCTCCTTTCAGGCAGTGGCAGAGAGCAGCCTCTTCTTCTCCAGACTAAACCCCCCACAGCTCCCTCAGCTGCTCCTCACCACCCCTGTTCTCCAGACCCTTCACCAGCCTCGTTGCCCTTCTTTGAATCATAGAATCATAGAATCATAGAATCAAGCAGGTTGGAAGAGACCTCCAAGATCATCCAGTCCAACCTAGCACCCAGCCCTATCCAGTCAACCAGACCATGGCACTAAGTGCCTCATCCAGGCTTTTCTTGAAGACCCCCAGGGATGGTGCCGTGCTCCAGCCCCTCACTGTCTGCCACCTCCCCAGCTGGCACAGCTCCCTTTCTCAAAGGACTGTTGTGATTGACAGCAGTCAGAATCTGGCCCATTGAGCCTCCCAGCCCTACATGGGCATGGCAAGCTGGTGCAAGGCATCTGCTCAGCAGCTTTACTTGTGCTGAGAAAGCCTTCAGAGGTTTCACTCAGGAGTGGGAACCTTCCTGTGCCCAGGATTGGATGAAGCCTCTGGTTCCCCTCTGGCCCAAAGCTGTGTGCTGCTCACTCTCAGCTGCATGGCTTAAGCACTTAAAGCAGTGCAAAGGATAAAGCTCCTGGGAATTAATCAGCTTCACTGCAAAGCTGAGGTTCTATGAGAGGATCTCAATCCTTTTGTTCTCCAAAGGAGAAGCAGTGGGGCTGAGACCTGATGAAGATCCAACTTGGCCCATGTGTGAACAATCTCAATCTGCAGAGTATCTGGTGAGTAAAACTCTGTATGTCTTCTGGAAGCAGAAATTACACCTGGCATCCCATCCAAAGAGGTGCCTCAGAGCTGGCCTATGGCAAGTGGCAGCTGAATAGGGCACCCCAAGCACGAGCAGCTTCCACTGGCATGGTCATAGTAGCAGCAAGGAACCATAATTACTTCTCAACCTCCTGTGGATGTCGTGTGTGGCCCTCTCAAAATCACAGAGTCCAACTTCCCTGCAGCCAGCAGGGACATCTGCAAGTGGAGCAGGTTGCTCAGAGCCCCAAACCAACCTGACCTGGAGTGGTTCCAGGGATGAGGCAGCACCCATCTCTCTGTGCAACCTCGGACAGGGCTTTACCACCCTCAGGGTCAAACATTTCTTCCTTCTCTCCAGTCTGAATCTGCCTCTTGTAGTTTAGAACCATCACCCCATGCCCTGTCACAACAGAGCCTGCTCAGAAGTCTGTTCCTAACTTTCTGATTCACTCCTTTAAGCACTGAAAGGTTACCAGAAGCTCTTGGCTTAGGCCTGGGACACTGGCTTTGTGGTGGCTTCCATGGTCAAAGTACCAATGAGCTTACAAGGGAGGTGCTTTAGTGGCAGTGGCTCAGCAGTAGTGGTGGATTTATGGGGTCTAGGTGAGCAGCTGGACTTGATGATCTCAGAGGTCTCTTCCAGTCTCAACAGTTCTATGATTCTGTGGTATCATAGGATCATAGAATGCCTTCAGTTGGAAGAGACCTCAGAAATCATCTATGTCAACCTCCCTGCCATGGGCACAGACACCTCTCAGCTAGAATTAGAAGCACAATAGAATCAGGCAAGGTTGGGAGGGACCACAAGGAGCAGCCAGTTCCAACCCCCCTGCCATGCCCAGGGACACCCTACCCTAGAGCAGGCTGCACACAGCCTCATCCAGCCTGGCCTCAAACACCTCCAGCCATGGGGCCTCAACCCCCTCCCTGGGCAACCCATTCCAGCCTCTCACCACTCTCCTGCTCAACAACTTCCTCCTCACCTCTAAACTCACTCTCCCCACCTCCAGCTTTGCTCCGTTCCCCCCACTCCTGCCACTCCCTCACACCCTCAAAAGTCCCTCCCCAGCTTTTTTGTAGCCCCCTCCAGATGCTGGCAGGCCACAAGAAGGTCACCTGGGAGCCTCCTCTGCTCCAGCCTGCACAGCCCCAACTCTTTCTGTGCTCACAGCAGAGCTGCTGCAGCCCTCTGAGCATCCTCTTGACCCTAACTTGATTGCTCAAGGCCTCACCTGCCCTGTCCTTGCACACCTCCAGGGATGGAGCATCCACAGCCACTCTGGCCAACCTATTCCAGAGCCTCACCACACTCTTACTGAAGAACTCATATGGCACCTCCAGACCAATCCATGAACACCCATGGAGTCTGCAGCCTGGGCTCTGCTGCAGTGGGTAGAACTGGATGTTCAGAGCTGGCTCAGCACAGAGGCCCCCCAGGCTGCAGGAGCCTCGTGTTAACACACTTGGTGTCTTCTCCTAGGAGATAAGGAGGGTTGGAGACGCTGAGATACTTGTGAGGGTCTTACTTTAAATAGAGGAGTCTCCAAGCAGGGTGCTGAGCATTACAAGGGTGTTGCTGTGCAATTCCAAACCACCCAGCACCTTGCATGCCCTCCTCTGCTTGTGTTTGACTGACGTGGGTGTATTTTTGTTTCCCCTCACTTTCCTGTCCTGTGTTGTCCCCTTTTTATCCCCTCCCCAGCAACGTTGACTGCTCCATCTGCTTATTTAGCCCCCACCCTCCAAATCCCAGTTTCAATTAGCAATCTGCTTTGTTTAGTTTTTTGGTTTTAAACAAGGCATTGAGAGCTCCAGCAAAGCTTTCAGACATCAAGCTGCTTGTAATGCAGCTGTTAGAGCTCTTCCATCATATCCATGGACAAAATGAATTCTGTTGCTAGCAAGATGAGGCTGATAAATTAGGTTTAATCCTCCTCTGCCGCAGCAGATAGAAGGCACTTTGGTGAAGGCAGAAAGATTTCGAAGGACTGAGGTGGAAAATGCTCTTTGCTCACTGCCCCAGAGATGTTAAAGGAACTCAAACCTCATGGAGTGAGAAATAATTCATCCTGCAAGGGGAAAAGCTGTCCCTGGATTTCCTCACTGGCTTCTAACCTGGATCTCCTCACTGACTTCTAATCCTGACGCTTCGCTTCTACACCTGAAGAGCCAAGTGAGGGATGTGGAAGCAGAGAAGAGGGTGGCAGCATCCTGAGCAAGGATCATAGGATGGCTTAGGTGGGAAGGGAGCTCAGAGATCATGTCCTCTCCATAGCAGGAGCTCAGCAGAAGGAGCAAGCTCAGCTGGATCTGTAGCAGTGACAGTTGGTGATTCTCCTCCTCTACTCCACACTGCTGAGACCCCACCTGGAGTCCATCCAGGTCTGGAGCCTCTATGACAAGAGGGCTGTGGAGATGCTGGAGAGTGTCCAGAGCAGGGCCAGGAGGATGCTGAGAGGGCTGCAGCAGCTCTGCTGTGAGCACAGACTGAAAGAGTTGGGGCTGTGCAGGCTGGAGCAGAGGAGGCTCCCAGGTCACCTTCTTGTGGCCTGCCAGCATCTAAAGGGGGCTACAAAAAAGCTGGGGAGGGACTTTTGAGGCTGTCAGGGAGTACCAGGAGTGGGGGGGATGGAGCAAGCTGGAGGTGGGGAGAGTGAGGCTGGAGGTGAGGAGGAAGTTGTTGAGCAGGAGAGTGGTGAGAGGCTGGAATGGGTTGCCCAGGGAGGTGGTTGAGGCCCCATGGCTGGAGGTGTTTGAGGCCAGGCTGGCTGAGGCTGTGTGCAGCCTGCTCTAGGGTAGGGTGTCCCTGGGCATGGCAGGGGGGTTGGCACTGGCTGCTCCTTGTGGTCCCTTCCAGCCCTGCCTGATTCTGTGATTCCATGATTTCAGCATGGCTGTGCCTGTGCAGCTCTGGTGTGTGGGAAGACCTAAGGAGTTTGGGCTCTCATCTCTTTGTGCGTGATCAGGAGTTAGGAAGTTGATTCTGAGTCCCAAAGTGGGATTCTCTCCAGGTGGCAGTTGGTGCCATCTGCAGATCACAGAATGGCTCAGGTTGGAAGGGACCTCAGAGATCATCTACTGCAACCTCCCTGCCACAGGCAGGGACACCTCTCAACTTGACTAGGGTGCTCAATGTCTCATCCAATGTGGCCTTAAACACCTCCATGCAAGGTGCACCTACAGCCTCCCTGGGCAGCCTCTTCCAGTGTCTCACCACCCTCATGCTAAAGAACTTCTTCCTAAGACCCAGTCTAAACCTACCCTCCCTCAGCTTCAAACCATTCCCCCTGAAATGTCCCTCTGCAGCCTTTCTGTAGGACCCCTTCAGGTACTGGCAGGTAGCTTTAAGGTCCTTTCATTCTTCTCCAGGCTGAACAACTCCATCTCCCTCAGCCTATCCTCACAGCAGAGCTGCTCCAGGTCTTAGATCATCTTTGTGGCCTCCTCTGGACTCACTCCAACATTTCTGTGTCCTTCTTATGCTGGAGACATCAGAACTGGAAGCAGTGTACAAGGTAGTGTCTCAGAAGAGCAAAGAGTCACTTCTCCTGACCTGCAGACCACACTCAGTCCCCTGATGGTCGCTGTGGTTTGCAGTTCCATCTGCACTGCAGGCTCCTCAATCTCTGGATTTCACTCCCCAGGGTCTCCCACCTAAGGCCTTCTCCAGGCTGCCTGCATCACAGTGAGGTTGGGTTTGACTCCAAGCCTGACACCACAAACTGCTTCAACACCCTATCAGTAAGGTATGTGAGTAGATCACAGTAGTTTGTGACTAAAATGAAGCTGGTGCTGAAGGTCTCAGCTGAATGGATGAGTTGCCACCACTGTAATTTAGCCCTTACAACTACCAGTACTCCAACTCAGTGACATTCCACCACCTGGCACTGCAGGCAATGGAAACCCAACGCCAGGGGACAAGGAATGCTCTGGACCCTGGGCAGACTGTTCTCCAGGGTGTGAGGAGATGCCTCCTGCTTGCCAAAGTGCTTTTGTTATGTGTCCCCCTTCCAGCAGGCTGTGGGTGCAGGGAGTTCATCCCTTCTGTGGGATGGGTGGGCCTGGGAAAAGCCAATTCTGCTGCTCTGTGAGCAGGAGGCCAGGCCAGAGGAAGAAAGGAAGGGCTGAGGGTAGAATCATAGAATCAACCAGGGTGGAAGAGAGCTCCAAGCTCAGCCAGCCCAACCTAGCACCCAGCCCTGCCCAACCAACCAGACCATGGCACTAAGTGCCCCAGCCAGGATTGGCTTCAACACCTCCAGCCACAGCCACTCCACCACCTCCCTGGGCAGCCCATTCCAGTGCCAATCACTCTCTCTGACAACAACTTCCTAACAACACCCAGCCTAGACCTGCCCTGGCACAGCTTGAGGCTGTGTCCCCTTCTTCTGTTGCTGGCTGCCTGGCAGCAGAGCCCAACCCCACCTGGCTACAGCCTCCCTGCAGGCAGCTGCAGACAGCAATGAGCTCTGCCCTGAGCCTCCTCTGCTGCAGGCTGCACACCCCCAGCTCCCTCAGCCTCTCCTCACAGGGCTCTGCTCCAGGCCCCTCCCCAGCCTTGCTGCCCTTCTCTCAACACCTTCCAGCACCTCAGCATCTCTCTGCAATTCAGGAGCCCAGAACTGGACACAGCACTCCAGGGGTGGCCTGAGCAGTGCTGAGCACAGTGGCACAAGAACCTCCCTCATCCTACTGGCCACACTGTTCCTGGTGCAGGCCAGGATGCCACTGGCTCTGCTGCCCACCTGGGCACACTGCTGGCTCATCTTCAGCTACTCTCTACCAGTACCCCCAGGTCCCTTTCCTCCTGGCTGCTTTCCAGCCACTCAGTCCCCAGCCTGTAGTGCTGCTTGGGGTTGTTGTGGCCAAAGTGCAGAATCCTGCACTTGGCCTTGTTCAATCTCATCCCCTTGGCCTCTGCCCACCCATGCAGCCTGGCCAGGTCCCTCTGCAGGGCTCTGCTCCCCTCCAACAGCTCCACAGCTGCTCCTAGCTTGGTGTCATCTGCAAACTTCCTGATGCTGGACTCAATGCCCTGGTCCAGATCATCAATAAAGATGCTGAACAGGACTGTGCCCAGCACTGATCCCTGGGGCACACCACTGGTGAGAGCTGCCATCTGCACATGGCACCATTCACCACCACTCTCTGGGCTCTGCCATCCAGCCAGTTCCTGACCCAGCACAGAGTGAATCTGTCCAAGCCAGATGAGTCTACAGAGGCTGGGAGCTATTGGCTGTATGAGGTTCAATGAGGCCAAGTGCTGCATCCTGCACTTGGGTACCAACAACCCCATTGACAATTCGAGGTTTGGAACAGAGTGGCTGGGAAGATGCCTGGTGGAGAACGAGCTGGAGATGTTGGCTAACAGCCAGCTGAAGATGAGCCACTGAGGGGCCTTGGCTGGAGCATGTCCAGAGAAGGGTCTGGAGCAGAGGTGTGCAGGAGCAGCTGAGGAACTGTTTAGCCTGGAGGTAAGCTGCAGAAAGGCCTCCTGGCTCTCTACACCTCCCTGAATGGAGGCTGGAGTCAGGTGGGAGTTGATCTCTTCTCCCATGCAACAAGAGGAGACAGCCTCAAGTTGCACCAGGAGAGGTTTAGGTTGGACGTGAGGACCAACTTTTCTCCCCAAAGGGTTGTCAAGGCCTGGAACAGACTATGCAGAGCAGCGGTGAAGCCCCCGGCCCCGGGGGGTCCAAAGCCGCGGAGATGTGGTGCTGAGGGACCTGTTGGAGCAGTGCCCGAGCAGTGCTGCGGCCACAGCTGCCCTGGCAGCTCTCTTCCAGCTCAACAGCTCTACCATCCTGCAGCCCCACCTGGCCGCTGTGCGCTCCGACCCGCACCCGGCCTGCCGCCCGGGGCCGGCGCCCCCTGCCCAGCCTGCCGTGCCCGGCATCCCCTGCCCAGCCTGCCGTGCCCCCATCCCTGCCGTGCCCCTAACCCCTGCCCAGCCTGCCGTGCCCGGCATCCCCTGCCCAGCCCGCCGTGCCCGGCACCCCCTGCCCAGCCCGCCGTGCCCGGCGCCCCCTGCCCAGCCTGCCGTGCCCCCCATCCCTGCCGTGCCCCTCACCCCTGCCGTGCCCCCACTCGTGTCATGAGCTGCCGCCAGCCCTGAGCCCGGGCGGCCGCCGCGGCTGGCCCCGCCCCCGGCGCGGCGCGCAGCCAATGAGCGGCGGGGGCGGGGCGGGGCGGGCGCGTGCCGCTCTGTATAACGCGTCTCCCGGCAACGGCCGCTACGTCACTTCCTGGGGAGCCGCCGCGAGGCGCCGGCGGCGCGCGGCTGTGTGGAGCGGAGCGGCCAGTGCCGAGCGGGACAGAGCCGAGCGGGGCAGCGCCTGCGGCGGGCCGGGGCTCAGCCGGGGCAGGCCGGTCCTGCCCGCTCCTAGCCCGGCGCCATGAGCGCGGAGCTGGACGGCATGTCGGTGCACTCCTCCTCCTCGTCGTCGGGCTCGCTGGGCTCGGCGGCGGGACCGGCTCCGCGGCCGCTGTCGGCTAACGTGCGGCGGCTGCACCAGGCGCTGACGGCGCTGCTGAGTGAGGCGGAGCGGGAGCGCTTCATCCTCTGCCTCAATGCCTACCACGGCCGCCGCAACGTCTGCGACCTGGTGCGCTCCCTCCGTGCTCTCCTCGACGGACCCCGCCGCCGGCAGCTCCTGCCGCTGCTCCGCCTCGTCCTGCCGCGCTCCGACCAGCTCCTCTTCGACCAGTACACTGCCGAGGGGCCCTACTTGCCGCCGCCCGGCCGGCCCCCGCCTGCCCCGACCCCGCCGCCGGTGATCCCCGGTGAGCTGCGGCAGGTGACCCTACGGCGGAGCAAAGCCCACGAGGGTCTGGGCTTCAGCATCCGCGGCGGGGCCGAGCACGGCGTCGGTATCTACGTGTCCCTGGTGGAACCGGGCTCCCTGGCCGAGCGTGAGGGGCTGCGCGTCGGTGACCAGATCCTGGGGGTCAACGGCAAGTCTCTGGACAGGGTGACCCACGCCGAGGCTGTAAAGGTGAGCCGGCTCCGGACCGGGCTCCGGCTGCTGTGCCTCCCATCCTGCCGCGACTCGGGCTCCGCTTCACCCGCGCCCCGTCCTGAGCTCCGCAGCAACGTTGTCCCGCGGTTCGTTCCCCGTGCGCCACGTCCCGCTTCGCCCCTTCGAGCCGGTGGCTCTGCGTGTGTCCATCCCACTCCCCGCTTTCCTCTCCTCCTTTTCCCGGTGTTGCCTCCGTGCGCCCCGTCCAGCTTCGTCCTCTCCCGCTGCGGCAGCTGTTCCTTCCCGCCGTAGCCGGTGCTACGCCAGCCCATGGGTCCCCCCACTCCGGAACCGCGGCGGTGGAGCCCGCAGCCCTTTCACGAAGCCTGTGCCGGGTTTGCATTGAGCCGGGGAGATCGCCCCGCCGGCGTACGGGCAGCAGCAGCAGCGAAGTTTCCGGTGCCGATAATGATGCCTGCCGGTGGCACGGCTAGTAACGAGCTGCCAGGCTCAGGCTGGCATCGGCCGCAGCTCCGGACGTGGTAGGTTCGTCCCTTTAATACTAGGCAATACTTTATCACCACGTCTGTGAAACGCAGCGTTCCTTTTTGCCTTCCACGAACCTCCCAGAGTGAGCAGAAGTTGGGAATCTGCTTGAGCAGACTTTTCAGTCAGGTACTTCAACCTCTAGACCATGTTTTCTTCCCTCCAAAGTAGGGAAACTGAGGCACGGAAAGGCAGAACAATCCCCCTGCATCCCTCTCGGCAGGAGCCGATCCCACATCCCTGTGTGTCGGGGGAGAAGGAGAACAGTTACACAACCCAAGTGTCCCCAGCGTTTCCCGCAGCACGTTTCTAGCCCTGGAGACCTGTTGCACGTAGCAGCGGGGGTGCCATTGGTGCCAGCTGCCTTGTAAGACTAGATGGGGCACCCCATAAACTGTGGGGTTGCCACCTGAAGCTCAATTTTAAAGCAAAATCGACGTTTGAGCCTCCCAAACCATGCAGAGAGATGATCTTGTGGCTGCTGGGCGCAGCCCGAGCTGTTCCCGGGGCACAGCAGCACCGGACACCAACCTTTTGTGAGCTGCGCTTTGTAGGCAGCGGGCAGAGAGCTGGGATCTGGGGTGGCACAAGCCTGTTTGGTAGCTGTTTGCGTTTGAATTCTGCTGTGGTAAGCTTAAGAGCTGTTGGCAGCCTGCTCCGTGTGCTGCGTTCATCTTGCAGGGCTCTGAGCAGCGTCCTCGCTACCCGCTTGCATCCTCCATTCCCCGCTTTAAACCTCTGCCCCCAGGGCAGGGCATGTCTTCCAGGTCGGAAAGGAGTCCGTGGGCATCTGAGAGGAGAGAAAAGATTTGTAGCTTGTTTTTTTTTTTTACTGCCTAATGAGAGGAAAGCAGTGGTGGAAGCTTTGGGAAGTCACACTGCAGCTCTGTACCCTGAAGATTGGGGGGTGGGAACCCTCCTGTATTTTGGCAGTGGTGATGGGATGGGTAGAAACCAGGTGTCAGGAGTGCTGTGGTCTCTTCAGTGCCTTCAAATCCAGCCCACTCTGCTAGGTAATTCACATCACTTTGTCTGTTCTCTAATGTGCTTGATGCCTTTTAGACTATTAATACTGAGTGAAACAAAATGCTTCCTGCACAGAAATAGTTCCTGTAGGACGTGGTTTGCCAGGGGGTTGCTCTGTGGCAAGAGCTGTACACTTGTTAATGTGATCCTGATAGAAAGGAGAACCTTAATTGTCTGCTTGCCAGCTGAACTTCTTTGAGCACCAATTTGATCACACACTCGGCTGTGCTGACATCTTCCAGAGCACCTGACCCTCCTCTTACACCTGGGAAGGGTTTTTTACCCCCCCCCCCCCCCCCATAGAGGTGGTAGGAACACTTGGGAAGAGACACAGTGATCTGCAGTAGTGCTGTGCAGCTTCCTCTGGAGATGTTGAAGTTAAGCAAGTGCTAATTAGTCCTCTCAATGCTGCATTTGGAATGGGAGGGAAGGAGTAGATGGTGTGCAAGGGGGTGGAAATGAAGAGTAGATCACATTTGGTGATGCTAAAGGGCAGTCTTTGGAGCATTTCCCTGGGGCTGAGTTACAATTACCTCAGCTCAATGTTTTGGACGTTGTGCAGGGTGTCAGAGCTGCAGGGACAAGAGGTAGTGGTGATGTCCAAGGTACAGCCCTACTGCAACCTGTGATCTCTGTCTCCATCTCGATGTGTCAGCAGCTCCCTGGAGGCCTCTGGCTGTGGTCTGGGCTTTCTGAGCAGATGCAAGCTTTGTTACGTCCTGGTATCCTCACTGGTGTCCCTTGGGCTGCTTTGTAGTGGGTCAGTGGAGAGAAACATTGGATAAAGAGGCTTGTACCAGAGCTGGGTTTGGTCCCTAAGTGTACCCTGCACTGGACATCAAATGCAGGGAGGAAGGAAAAGGTGAGCAGAGAGAGGCTTGCTTCACACAAACCCACGGCTGCATAGCTCTCCCAAACGCTGCCTGCCTGCTTTGGAGGAGTAGCTGTGGTGAGCTGTCTCTGTCAGAAGCTGTCTGATTGAAGCACAGCTCCCATTCCTGTCTGAGCAGGAGCTGAGGAGCTGACTCCCCTGCTGCACTTCCATCTTGAGTGTCCTGCAGCAAGCAGCTGTCTGGCCGGGGCAGCACTGCTGCTCATCATATGCAGATCGTGTTGTGAGAGTTGTCAGAGCTCCTTCTCCAGGGCATAAGGAGATTGTGGAGCTCAGGAAGGCTCAGCCACTGCTGCCCTGGCCTGCTCCCAGGCACATCACTCTGTCCAGGGTGAGCATGACAAACTTGCTTACTGAACTGAGATCAAGTTTCTGTCTGCCAGGGTGATGCCCAGCTGTGAATGCAGGCAGCAGGGCAGTTGTTCAGAGAGAGCAATGAATGAATCCACAGTCTTGACTTGCTCCAGCAGCCTCAAAGAGCATTCACAGAGTCATAGAACTGCTTGGGTTGTGAAAGCTCTCTGAAATCATCCAGCCCAACCATTGACCTGACACCACCACAGCTATTAAACCATGTCCCAGAGTGCTGTGTCCACATGTTTCCTGGACACCTCCAGGGATGGAGGTCTCCACCTCCCTGGGCAGCCTGTTTCAGTCCCTGACTGCTCTTGCAGCAAAGAAATTTTTCCTGATCTCCAACCTAACCCTTCCCTGGCACAATTTCAGGGCATTTCCTCTCATTCTATCTCCAGATACTAGGGAGAAGAGGGCAGCCCCCAGCTGGCTTTGACCTCTTTATCAGGGAGCAATGAGGTCTCCTTTTCTTGGTGCCAAACAACCCCAATTCCCTCAGCTGCCTTTTTCCAGAACCTTCACCAGCTGCTTTGCCCTTCTCTGGATCTGCTCCAGCCTCTCAATGCTCTTCTTAGAGTGAGGGGCCCAAAACTGAACCCAGGACTCACCCAGCAGTTACTGCATCCTGTGGTGCTGACTTGGCTGCCCCCTTCTCACGCGTGTGTGGCTGTGCAGGAGTATCCCAGCCACTTCCAGCTCTTCCCTCTGGGAAGAGAGAGACTGGCTGTGGGGTAGGAGCAATTTCTGCCTTCTGTTGCAGGCGTTGCTCAGAGCTGTGATGTACCAAAAGCTGAAAGCATGGCACTAGCTGAAAACTGGAACAGCACTGGGAAGGAGAGCAGATGTCCTGCATGTCGTCCTAGCTGGAAGCTGCCTGCACC
This sequence comes from Pogoniulus pusillus, assembly GCF_015220805.1. Taxonomy (NCBI): domain Eukaryota; kingdom Metazoa; phylum Chordata; class Aves; order Piciformes; family Lybiidae; genus Pogoniulus; species Pogoniulus pusillus. The sequence continues at coordinate 3,465,642 of NC_087298.1, read as the reverse complement.
CCTGGGCCCACTGCATTGGGGTCTGGAGACCTTTGAGTGTAAATTAAAAAGTGGAATCCTGACTTAAAGGGCAAGATTACCTAAGCCCTCCAAATCAATTCACTTAACAACCAGCTTTTAACCTTTCTGTGAGTAGCAGTGTTCTGCCTTGTCTGCTTTGTGCTCGTTGCTCTGGTGCAAATCCCAATTAAGTGACTCCAGTACCATTACAGCTCTGTCAGTCCAGCGTTCAGGATGGCACTGGAGCAAAGGATCACTGTCCTGTGAGGTGTGGTGGAAGGAAGTTTGTGTTCTCTGCTCACATGAGCAGACAGTGATTTCCCATTGGAATGGGCTGCCCAGGGAGGTGGGGGAGGCACTGTCCCTTGAGGTCTTCAAGAAAAGACTGGATGAGGCACTCACAGTATCATCATCATCATCATCAAGGTTGGAAGAGACCTCACAGATCATCAAGTCCAACCCTTTACCACAGAGCTCAAGGCCAGACCATGGCACCAAGTGCCACGTCCAGTCCTGCCTTGAACAGCTCCAGGGACGGCGACTCCACCACCTCCCCGGGCAGCCCATTCCAGTGTCCAATGACTCTCTCAGGGAAGAACTTTCTCCTCACCTCCAGCCTAAATCTCCCCTGGCACAGCCTGAGGCTGTGTCCTCTCCTTCTGGTGCTGGCCACCTGAGAGAAGAGAGCAACCTCCTCCTGGCCACAACCTCCCCTCAGGTAGCTGCAGACAGCAATAAGGTCTCCCCTGAGCCTCCTCTTCTCCAGGCTAACCAATCCCAGCTCCCTCAGCCTCTCCTCGTAGGGCTGTGCTCAAGGCCTCTCCCCAGCCTCGTCGCCCTTCTCTGGACATGCTCAAGCATCTCAATGTCCCTCCTAAACTGGGGGGCCCAGAACTGAACACAGCACTCAAGGTGTGGTCTAAGCAGTGCAGAGTACAGGGGCAGAATGACCTCCCTGCTCCTGCTGGCCACACCATTCCTGATGCAGGCCAGGATGCCACTGGCTCTCTTGGCCACCTGGGCACACTGCTCGATGCCATGGTCTGGTTGACTGGATAGGGCTGGGGGATAGGCTGGACTGGATGATCTTGGAGGTCTCTTCCAACTTGGTTGATTCTATGAAACCACACCTGCAGTACTGTGTCCAGTTCTCATGCTCCCTGAATGAGAGGGGCAAAGAAATATCGGAGCAGGTCCAGAGGAGGCCCCAGAGATGATCAGAGAGCTGAAGACCCCTCCCCTGTGGGGACAGGATGAGAGAGTTGAGGCTGTTCAGCCTGCAGAAGAGAAGGCTCCAGGGAGACCTTTGAGCAGCCTGCCAGTACCTGAAGGAACTCCAGGAGAGCTGGGGAGGGACTTTTGACAAGGGCTTTGAGAGACAATGGCTTTGAGCTGGGAGAGGGCAGATTTAGAGAGGAAATTAGGAAGCAATTCCTTCCAGTGAGAGTGGTGAGACACTGGCACAGGTTGCCCTTGGAGGTTGTGGGTGCCCCCTCCCTGGTTGTAGTTGAGACTAGGCTGGAGGAGGCTTTGAGCAACCTGCTCTAGTGGGAGGTGTTGTCCCTGCCTGTGGCAGAAGAATTGGAACTAGATAATCTTCAAGGTCCGTTCCCACTGTTCTGTGATGCTATGAATCATTTTCAGAGCTCACTTGGCATGCAGCAGCCCTGCTATGCAGTACATAATTGATATCATAGCAGTTTGTATTGATGAGCTGTGGTATTTTGTCCAGAGCAGTTAAAATTGAGATGCTTCTGGGTTTAGATCATCAGAAGGTTACACAGGGAGATCTTTTTTCCTCTACTCAGGAGTTTGCATTAAACTTGCACTCACTTTCTCCCCCACCACTTACTTGTGTTACCTTGCAGTAGGTTTTTGTGTCCTTTAAGTTGTTTACAGAGGAAGGCAATAGGAGAAAGTGGAAAGTCTCATGACTGATGGCCAATGAAGGTGGTGAAGAGCACAAGTCCTGTTAGGAGCAGCTAAGGGACCTGGGCTTGTTCAGCCTGAAGAAAAGGAGGCTGAGAGACCTCATTGCTCTCTGCAACTGCCTGAAAGGAGATTGGAGCCATGTGGGGGTTGCTTTCTTCTCTCTAGTAACAAGCAATAGGACAAGAGGAGATGGCTTGATATTGCACCAGGGCAGGTTTAGGTTGGAGGTGAGGGACAATTCCTTCCCCCAAAAGGTTGTCAAGACTGGGCAGTGATGGAGGGGCTTAAAAGCTGTGGAGATGTGATGCTGAGGGACATGTTTTAGTGGTGACCTGACAGCTAATGGTTGGATTGATCTTCAAGGTCTCTTCCAGTCTGAACAATGCTGTGAATCCCCATGGAGTGTTTGGCTTAATGAGCTCCACCAGCCTCAAACGAGCTGCACTGACTCCACCGTTTGCCCTGCTGTGCCTTTCTGTTTGTGCTGACAGCTGAGTAAACCCAGATAAGCTTGATGAAAACCACCCCCCACAGCCTAATTTGTGTGCCCTGGTCTCGGGGAGCAAGGCTCTTTGCTCTGGGTGTAAAGCTGTGGTGGCTTTGCCAAAGTCAGTGGACTTGCTCTGGCTTTGTTCTGAAAGGACTGGGCTAGAATCATAGAATGGTCTGGGTTGGAAAGGGCTTCTGAAGGTCACCCAGCCCAACTCCCCCTGCAGTCAGCAGGGACATCCTCAACTAGATCAGGTTGCCCAGAGCCCTGTCCAACCTCACTTTGAATATCTCTAGTTCAAGCCTACTGTCTTGGATCCTTGAGAGTGACATGGAGGGATGCTGTGGGTTTGCCACAGGCATGGTGAGGCCAGGGGGAAGGCTGATGATGAGGCTAGGGGGAAGGGTGATGAGGAGGCAGGTCTGCTAGTGCCAAGGCAAAGGACTCCAGCAGCAGGCTTCACTGATTGTCCTGCTGAAGGCTGGTCTGCTGCGCTGGGGTTTGCAGCTTGGGCACAGGCTGATTGCTCAGAGGATTCGGTCCTTCCAAACCAGCCTCTCCATCTCCTGCTCCTGTAGTGCCAAGTGGGCATTAAAATATGATTCAAAGAAGATTCCTGTTGGTTTTATATCCTATTCCTTTGGACTTTGATGACTGCAAGCAAGGTGATCTCTGCAGAGACCGTAATACTTCCTAGGAGGCAGAAAAGGCTTCAGCTGCTCCCGTGCCTGTGGTACTGCTGCAAGACCACTGAGAAATGACAAGAGAGATGTGCAGCCCTGAGCCTCAGCAGCATATTTAGAGCAAATTTACTTTGCAGGCAGCTTACAAGAAAGCAAATTTCATTTTGTTGTTTCTTGTGATACCCAATTAATTGATTATGGTTGTCTGAGGCTGCTTCTATGCTGTAGTCAGTAATCATCACTGTGCTGTACAGGCATGGGAGCAGCCCGTGGGAGTGGATGCAGCCTGCTTTCTTTGGTTGCTTTTAACCCTTCTGAGTACATAGAATTGTGGCCATGAGCCAGCAATGGGCATTTGCAGCCCAGAAAGCCAATGGCATCCTGGGCCGCATCAAAAGAAGTGTGGCCAGAGATGGAAAGAGAGGATCCTGCCCCCCAACCTTGCTCTGGGGAGATCTCACCTCAGTGCTGTGTCCAGATCTGGAGCCCTCAACACAGAGAGGAATGGACCTGATGGAGTAGGTCCAGAGGAAGCCATGAAGATGATCAGAGGGCTGGAGGAAGTCTTTAGAAGGGCCTGTGGTGATAGGACAAGGAGCAATGGTTTGAAGCTGCAGCAGGGGAGATTTAGGTTGGACAATAGGAAGGAGCTCTTTGTTCTGTGGGTCCTGAAGTACTGGGACAGGTTGCCACTGTCCCTGGAGACATGTCCTAGCTGCAGACACCTTCTAGCTGGAGATGTCCCTGCTGCCTGCAAGGGGGGGTAGACAAGATGACTTTGAGAGTCCCTTCCAACTCAATGCAATCTGCCATTGTGGTTCTGTGGCATCACACATTCGTGGCTGGGATGAATGAAGAGTTGATCCCCTGAAGGTGTTGGGCTCCTCCTTCAAAAGCCTCTTTGATTCTCCCTCTGTCTCTTTATTTTTAGAAGTCACTAGCTGATCCAGAGCCTAGAAAGCTCTGCCTTTCCTGAGGGATCTCAGGTAGCTGAAGCATGGAGAAGGAAGATATGAGTAGCATCTACCCTGGTAGTTACAATCATGGCCTGTTCCTTGGTCCTCTGGGTCTGCTTGGAAACAAGCCCCAGAGCTGCACAAACCAAATCCTTACAACTCCAAACAGCAGAACCATGCAATGCTACAGGCTTCTGCTCTGCTTTGCCATCCTGCAAAGAGGAGGCAGCTGAGCTCAGAGGGAAAGGGAGGAAAGCATCAAGCCACCAGGCTCTCCCTCTAGGAGAAAGGGAGAGGGACAAGGATCTCTCTTGAACTTGGAGCTATCTGCATTTCAAATAGGCTTTAATGCTCCTGTAAGGGAAGGGGGTGATGGCAGTGCCAGTGTAGATCTGGCAGGTGATGTTCTTGGTTTCACAGGCAGATCTGATGACACAGTGGAGCAGGCTCGAGTGCTGGGACTTCACCTGCTGTTGAGGGCTTGACTGTGGAGCTGAGGGGCCAATTCCTATCAGCCTTGGAGCAGGCTGAACCTGCACAGAGAGACAGCATGGGTGGGAATGTTGGTTCAGCTGTTAGGCTGGAGTTAGGAGCAAGTTATGTTTGCTACTCTGCCACTGATTTCCCTCAGTGGGCAAGTTATTTAGTCATCTGTTTCCCTTCATTACCCCAGCAAATCACAATCAGTCCTAATGAAATCAAATGACATTATACTGATGGGAAAGATTAGAATGAGGTCCTTAATCTCTCCTCTCCTCCTAATGCAAGGATGAGAGCACTTGGCGTTGGTACTGGGCTTGTTCATCAGGCTTGGTATTGTTAGGCCATCCTTGAGCTCTTGGAGCATAAACATTATTTAGTGGGCTCCTGGTAAATAAACACTTTTTGCCTCAGAGAAACTGCTCAGATAGCCCCCAAAGATAAAAAAACCTCCTCTCCTCCTGGTGCCCATTAGAGGAAAACAAAAAGCATCAGTGTGCAGCAGAACTGGTGGCTTCAGAGATCTTTGCTCCTCTGTCCTCAGGGAAGACGATGGATTTTCTTGACACCTCCTTCAATGCCACATCTGCTGGGAGAATTATTCAGCTCTAAATCCCTCTCTCCTAAACTGACAATGCAGCTGCTAAAACGATTTGGCTTAGCTGCCTTTGACTGGGCGCTCTCTGAGTTCTCCTTCTTGTAGGCCACCAAGTGCTTAGCAAATGCAGGTGAAGCAGGGTCCTGGGAAGCCTCGAGGAGCTCTGTCCCTGCCAGCTGCTTGATGATACAGTCTCAAGTTGTGCCAGGGTAGGTATAGGCTAGATATTAGGAGGAAGTTCTTCACAGGGAGAGTGATTTGCCATTGGAATGGGCTGCCCAGGGAGGTGGTGGAGGCACCGTCCCTGGAGGTGTTCAAGCAAAGCCTGGATGAGGCACTTAGTGCCATGGTCTGGTTGGTTGGGCAGGGCTGGGTGCTAGGTTGGACTGGATGAGCTTGGAGCTCTCTTCCAACCTGGTTGATTCTATGATTCTATGCTGGACTTGCAGAGTGCATCTGAGCCTGTTGGGGTGGGATGTGCTAGCAGGGAAGGAGCACTGGCTGGGTGTCACAGAACCATGGAATGGTTAGGGGTTGGAAAGGACCTCTGAAGATTAAGTGCAACCCCCTAGCAGGGCAGGATCACCTGGGGCAGATCACACAGCAATGCCTGCAGGTGGGTCTTGAAAGTCTCCAGAGATGGAGACTCCACCACCTCTCTGGGCAGCCTGCTCCAGTGCTCTGCCACCCTCACAGTAAAGAACTTCTTCTCGTGTTGAATGGAACTTCTGTGTCCAAATGTGTGCCTGTTGAGTGCTGTGTCCAGTTCTGGGCTTCTCAATTCAAGAGAGCTGTTGAGGTGCTGGAAGGGGTCCAGAGATGGGCAGCAAGGCTGGGGAGGGGCCTGGAGCAGAGCCCTGTGAGGAGAGGCTGAGGGAGCTGGGGGTGTGCAGCCTGCAGCAGAGGAGGCTCAGGGCAGAGCTCATTGCTGTCTGCAGCTGCCTGCAGGGAGGCTGTAGCCAGGTGGGGTTGGGCTCTGCTGCCAGGCAGCCAGCAACAGAAGAAGGGGACACAGCCTCAAGTTGTGCCAGGGCAGGTCTAGGCTGGATGTTAGGAGGAAGTTGTTGTCAGAGAGAGTGATTGGCATTGGAATGGGCTGCCCAGGGAGGTGGTGGAGTGGCTGTGGCTGGAGGTGTTGAAGCTAATCCTGGCTGGGACACTTAGTGCCATGGTCTGGTTGGTTGGGCAGGGCTGGGTGCTAGGTTGGGCTGACTGAGCTTGGAGCTCTCTTCCAACCTGCTTGATTCTGTCCCTGGGGACAAACAAGAAGAGTCTGACCTCATCTTCCTGTCACCCCTCAGATACTTGTAAGCATTGATGAGATCCTCCCCCTCAGCCTCCCCTTCTCCAGGCTAAGCAGCCTCAGTTCTCTCTCCTCAGGAGAGATGCTGCAGTCCCCTCTGCACCTTTGTGGCCCTGTGCTGGACTCTGGCCTTGGCACTTCACCAAGTGTCTTGCTCATTTCTCCTCTCCAGTTCCTTCAGAGCAAGTTTTCCCACCAGGTCATGGCTGGATCTAGGCACTGTGGGTTTGGTGATGGGTCTCAGGATATCTGTAGCCTTTGTTTGATGTGGAGTGGAAAGACAAGACCAGAGGATCTGCTTTTCCCTGGTACACCCCCACTGCAGGCAGCACCTGAAGAGCTTTCCAGGCTTGCACTGCAATAAAGCTTTGGGAAGTCTTCTGCTGGTTCAAAATCTCTGCTGTCCCCCGAGGGCTCCCGTGGGCACTGACCAGTTTTGGGGTGGAGGGAGGTGACAGAGCTCTTGTCCTGAAGCAGGCATGGGGCTTTCAGCCCTTGGAGAAGTTAGGGAGAGGGCCCTGAAGCTAAGCTTTCATTTGACCTTTCCAGGTGAAGGGGACGTGGGCTTACCGATGCCTTGGGGGCTAAATGTGTGCAATCACCATAATCATGCATCAATTAGCATATATTTGCATAAATGTCACCACTTGAAAGCCAAACTGCTGTCACCTTTGCCTCGCTGAGAGGGGGAGAGGTTGGATTGTGCCTCCTGTAATTCCCATCTCTCTTCCTGACAGGCCATTTCCCCCCCTCTGCCTTCCCTGTGCCATGTTCCCCACTGCTTCCCTCCCTGGTTCCTCTCTCCCAGCACTCCATCTGGAGTGCCTGCACTTCCCCTCACCCCTCCTGCTGTTTCTCTCTCCACCTGCCTCTGCATCAGCTCTTCTCTGCGAGCAAGTGTTTGTCCCTGCCTGCCCAGCCACATGTGCTCCTCAGGCAGGCAGTGCAGGTGAGTCCTGCCTGCTCTGCACAGAAGCATTCCTTGGCCTTTGGAGGGCAAGGCAGGGAGGGGACACACCTGATCCCAAGCTCTTCAGCTGCACTCTGGGGCAGGCAGAGTCTCTCCATGTGCATTCATGCAGCATCTGCAAACCTGGCCTTGACCAAGGTGTGCAGTGGGAGCTGGAATAGCCTTTTATGAGTCTTGTCTGCAGAGGATCCCTGGCTCAAGCCTTTGGAGGCAGGTGGGCATGGAATCATGGAAAGGTTTGCCATGGAAGGGACCTTTTAAAGGTCATCTAGTCCAACCCCCTGCAACTAAAGCAGAGAGGTCATCGGAGGCCCATCCCTGGAGGTGTTTAAGGCCAGGCTGGATGAGGCTCTGGCCAGCCTGATCTAGTGGGAGGTGTCCCTGGCTATGGCAGGGGGGTTGGAACTGGCTGATCCTTGTGGTCCCTTCCACCCCTGCCTGATTCTATGATTCTTGGAGGTCTGTCTAAACCTGACCAGGAATGGTTCCAGGGATGTGCCACTGACCACCTCTCTGGGCAACCTGGCACAGGGTCTCACCACTCTCAGGGTCAAAAAGGTCTTCCTTACATGCAGTCTGAACCTCCCCTCTGCCTGTGTCTTCTGCTCTGTGCTTTTCCCTGGCCAGGGAACCCTTCAGCTGATGTGGCTCCATCTCCACCAGCCTCCCTCTGTGGGGTCTGCCAGTCCTGCTCCTCTGCTCCACAGCAGACCTGAGGACCCTCATCACTCCTGCTGGCATTGAGATGGTTTTACTTGCTCTACCTTGAACCCACAAGCTTCAAACCACCCAAGTCCAGCAGGAACACCCCAGGAGAGCTCAGGGAATAGTGGTTAGACAAACTTGTGCAAACCCTTCCCTCCGTGGTGCTGGAGCAGGCTCCTAAAGCTGCCTCTGCCTCCCTCCTGTGGTACCTCTGCATTTCTTTCCTATTTTCTTGCAGCTTTTCTTTTTCCCAAGTCTGTGCTTTCCTTTTTTATTCTTTTTTGAGGGGAGTGGGACACTTGATTGAAAATTGCATGGTGGTTCTGTGCTTGAGAACCTCCACCCTGACCTCAGTGGGTCACAAATGGAGTGAGCACTTGGCCACCTATGAGCTGAGCAGCCTCAGAAGCCAAACCAGCTCTGCCTGAGTCTATCACTGCTGGGGGAAAAAGGCAGCTTCTGTGTGTGGCAAGAGAGAGGATGGCTCATGGTTAGTGATAACCTCCACCCTGACCTCAGCAGCTCACAAATGGAGTGAGCATTTGGTCACCCATGAGCTGAGCAGCCTCAGAAGCCAAACCAGCTCTGCCTGAGTCTGTCACTGCTTGGGGAGGAGAGAAAAGGCAGCTTCTGTCTGTGGCAAAGGGGAGGATGGCTCATGGTTAGTGATAACCTCCACCCTGACCTCTGTGGTTCACAAATGGAGTGAGCACTTGGCCACCCATGAGCTGAGCAGCCCCAGAAGCCAAACCAGCTCTGCCTGAGTCTATCACTGCTTGGGGAGGAGAGAAAAGGCAGGTTCTGTGTGTGGCAAAGGGGAGGATGGCTCATGGTTAGTGATAACCTCCACCCTGACCTCAGCAGCTCACAAATGGAGTGAGCACTTGGCCACCCATGAGCTGAGCAGCCTCAGAAGCCAAACCAGCTCTGCCCGAGTCTATCACTGCTGGGTGGGGGGAAGAAAAGGCAGCTTCTGTCTGTGGCAAAGGGGAGGATGGCTCATGGTTAATGCTGCTTGCCTCAAACTGAGCTCTGCCCACTAACAGGATGAATTGGAATAGATTGCTCATTTCATTAGTGCCAGAGGTAAGTGAGTGGGCTGGATCCCTGCGAGAGGCAGATTTGATTCCGGCTGCCAGCAGAACACTGGTGATTAATTGCCATTGATTTCTGCCATCCCTCTTCCTGCTTGGTCTTTTTTTTTTTTTGGGGGGGGAGGGAATTTTTGAAGGCTGAGAAGATGCTTTTACACAGCCAGCAACCAACCTTTCAGTTGCCCTCAAAGTGGGAAGAAGAAGGGGGGGAAAGAATTAGGAAGAAATTGTTTACGGTGAGGCACTGGCACAGGTTGCCCACGGAGGCTGTGGATGCTCCCTCCCTGGAGGTGCTCAAGGCCAGGTTGGATGAGGTCTTGAGTGAGCCAGGCTGGTGGGAGGTGTCCCTGCCCTGAGTTCAGGTTTGGGGCTCACTCCAAGAGAAGCGTTGAGGTGCTGGAGTGGGTCCAGAGAAGGGCGACAAAGCTGGTAGAGGGTGTGGAGAATAGAATAGAGTCAAGCAGGGTGGGAGAGAGCTCCAAGCTCAGCCAGCCCAACCTAGCACCCAGCCCTGCCCAACCAACCACACCATGGCACTAAGTGCCCCAGCCAGGCTTGGCTTCAACACCTCCAGTCACAGCGACTCCACCACCTCCCTGGGCAGCCCATTCCAATGCCAATCACTCTCTCTGACAACAACTTCCTAACAACATCCAGCCTAGACCTGCCCTGGCACAGCTTGAGGCTGTGTCCCCTTCTTCTGTTGCTGGCTGCCTGGCAGCAGAGCCCAACCCCACCTGGCTACAGCCTCCCTGCAGGCAGCTGCAGGCAGCAATGAGCTCTGCCCTGAGCCTCCTCTGCTGCAGGCTGCACACCCCCAGCTCCCTCAGCCTCTCCTCACAGGGCTCTGCTCCAGGCCCCTCCCCAGCCTTGCTGCCCTTCTCTCAACACCTTCCAGCACCTCAACAGCTCTCTGCAATTCAGGAGCCCAGAACTGGACACAGCACTCCAGGTGTGTCCTGAGCAGTGCTGAGCACAGGGGCACAAGAACCTCCCTTGTCCTGCTGCCCACACTGCTCCTGAGCCAGCCCAGGATGCCATTGGCTCTGCTGCCCACCTGGGCACTGCTGCCTCCTCTGCAGCTCCTCTCTGCCAGCACCCCCAGCTCCCTCTCTGCCTGGCTGCTCTCTCCAACCATTGTCCCCAGCCTTTAGCATTGCTTGGGATTGTTGTGGCAGGGATGGTGAGGAGCAGCTGAGGGAATTGGGATGGTTTAATCTGGAAAGAGGAAGCTGAGGGAAGACCTCATTGCTCTCTACAGCTCTCTAAAAGGAGGTTGAAGTGAGGTTGGAGTTGGTCTCTTTTCCTTAGCGTAAGATGATAGAACAAAAGGAAATGGTCTGAAATTGTGCCAGGGGAGGTTTAGATTTGAGGTAAGGAAAAACCTCTTTGCTGCAAGAGTGGTCAGACATTGGAACAGGCTGCCCAGGGAGGTGATGGAGTCCCCATTCCTGGAGGCATTCAAGAGCTGTGTGGCTATGGCACCTTGGGACATGGTTTAATGGCCACAGGTGGTGGTTGGGCTGTCATCTTTGAGGGCTTTACCAACCAAAACGATTCTCTGGTTCTCTCTTTAGGGTCTCTTCCAACCTGTGATTCTCTGGAAGCACTGGAGGCTTCCCTCTCCTGCCTTCAGAGATGTCAGAGTTGCTGGGCAGACAGGGCTGGGTCAGGGCAAGCTGGCAGGTGGCAGTCATGGCCTTAGGGAGGAAGATGCTCACTGTGGGGCTTGGATTTGTTAGAGGCACTAACTGTGGGCACCTGAGGTGTGCTTCCTTTCATGACTGTTTTAAGCAATCAGCTTCACTCTCAAAGGACCTGATAGAGAATTAAGTGCAGTGCTGCCAGGGGATTGGTGGCCTTGCAGGATCAATCTGCCTTTCTGCCTGGCACTGCCTGCTTTTAATAACATTTCTAGGCAATTGGTGGCTGTTTTTCTGCTCAATGTCTTGGCATTGATCCTCAGATTCAGTTGAATTGTTTCTTTGAGCCTCTCTCCTAAGCTCACACAGTGTGGGGCTAGTGTTAAACCTTTCCCAACGTGGTCCCTGAACACCTTCCAGACAGGGCAGAGCCAAACTGGATCTGAGGCTGGAGTGGAGCAGAAAGAACAGCACTGAACAACAGGCAGAGAAACTGAAATGGCTGGAGAAGGGAAATAGGGATGCAGCCTGCACTGGTTCTGCAGAGGGGATTAAGGGGGTGGAATATTTCCTAGCCCTCTGCAGATGGGCTGGGTTCAGTGTGCCCATCAAACACTGCTCCCAAAGAGCTGGAAGGATCAGTGGTGCTGTTGCCTCTGTGCTGGGGTCCCTGCAGTCTTTGGCTCTGCCCCAGCCAGGTGAAATGGTTGTTCTACACGTGCAGAATTGTGGTATCAACACCCTCATGCAGTGCTACAGGCTGGGGCCAGAGTGGCTGAGAGCAGCCAGGCAGAGGGGGAGCTGGGGGGACTGGTTGGCAGCTGAAGATGAGGCAGCAGAGTGCCCAGGTGAGCAGCAGAGCCAATGGCATCCTGGGCTGGCTCAGGAGCAGTGTGGGCAGCAGGACAAGGGAGGTTCTTGTGCCCCTGTGCTCAGCACTGCTCAGGACACCCCTGGAGTGCTGTGTCCAGTTCTGGGCTCCTCCATTGCAGAGAGATGTTGAGGTGCTGGAAGGCGTTTGGAGAAGGGCAGCAAGGCTGGGGAGGGGCCTGGAGCAGAGCCCTGTGAGGAGAGGCTGAGGGAGCTGGGGGTGTGCAGCCTGCAGCAGAGGAGGCTCAGGGCAGAGCTCATTGCTGCCTGCAGCTGCCTGCAGGGAGGCTGTAGCCAGGTGGGGTTGGGCTCTGCTGCCAGGCACCCAGCGACAGAAGAAGGGGACACAGCTTCAAGCTGTGCCAGGGCAGGTCTAGGCTGGATGTTGTTAGGAAGTTGTTGTCAGAGAGAGTGATTGGCATTGGAATGGGCTGCCCAGGGAGGTGGTGGAGTCCCCATCCCTGGAGGTGTTTAAAAGGAGCCTGGCTAAGGCACTTGGTGCCAGGGATTAGTTCATTAGAAGGTGTTAGGTGCTAGGTTGGGCTGGCTGAGCTTGGAGGTCTTTCCCAACCTGGTTCATTCTGTGAAGTGGGACTGGCTGCAGGTAGCACAGCTTTGCTTTACCTTATTGTCTGCAGTGGAAGGTGCTTTGTTCCCTTCTGGCCCAGCATGGCTGATAGCTTTGGCTAAGTTTAGTGTGTCCTTCTGCTTAAACTGGAAGGTTCTGGGCTGCATTGATATCCTAGCAGAATCTGTGAGGAATCATAGACTTGTCAGAGCTGGAAGGGACCACAAGTATCAGCCAGCTCCAACCCCCCTGCCATGGACAGGGACATCTCCCACCAGACCAGATTGCTTAGAGCCCCATGCTTCTGAAGGTTGGGTGAGAACTCTGCCCCCAAAAGCTTCTCCTTTTGTCCCAGGGAGCTGTGGTGACCTGCTCCATGGGAGGTGTATTGTTAGTGTGGGCTGTGCTGGCCCCCTCACTGCCTGGTGTTGCTCTCTAAGTAGGGCTGCCAGCAAAATCCAGGGCAGTGGACTTGTGCCAGCTTGGTGGTACTGTGGCACCTCTCTGGGAGTGGGGATGAGCTAAGTGTTAAATGTTCCAGCAGGAGCTGTGCTGGCAGGCACAGGGACCAGCAGGCTGAAGGGTACAGTGGTGGGAATCTGTCACCATCAACCCTTGCCTCCAGCATGCAGCTCAGATGGGCATTGGGAGCCTCTGTAAACCATTCCAGCAGGCCAAGGGTGGATGCACAGTGTGGTAGGGCTGGGAAACAATTCCTGTGATTCCACGGTGTTCAGAGAGATCAGCTGGAGAGTGGGTCCTGCCCTGCAGGGGATGGGGTCCCTGCTGGCCAAAACACCTGTGTGATGGCAGGAGATGTGCTGCAGAGGCTGTGGTCTATGCTCATTAACATCTCTGAGCTCCAGGCTGTCAGATAGGCCTGAGGAGCTAAAATGAAAGGGAGGAGAGAAAGACCCTGCTGGCTGGATCAGCTGGGTAGTGATGGAGTCTCAGGGTTGGATCTGCTCTTGGGTACTGCTCTGCATCTGCTCACCCAGGACTGGATCCATCCATGTCCTGGAGCTCCCAGTTGGTTTCTCAGAGGCAGCACCAGCTACTCCTCATGGGAGAAGAGAATCCATCCCCTGACAATGGCAGTGCAGAGCTCCAGCCAGAGGATGTGTCTTGGCTCTGTCCCTCAGCACAAACTCTCCCCAGGCTGCTCCCAGGGGATGCCAGGACTCCTCTCCACACCATGTCTGCAGGACAAGGCTCTCTTGCTGAGGAGGGAGCAGAGCTGGCTCTGCTGAGCTGCTCTTGTGCTCTCTGCCCCAGCATCAGCCACCTCCTCTCCCTGTGATGAACACCTTTTGGTGCCACATCCTTGACCTGAAAACCTTCCATCCTGCCCAAGCTGCTGAGTCACCTCTTTGAGATGCAGTTGCCATCATCCTCTGGCACTGCTGTGTGCCCAGGGTCTTGCAGAGACACCTACTGCCTCTGCAGCTCACCCATTAGCCTGTGCTCTTGCCTCCTTGGATGGCTCTTAATGAAGTCCATTTTTGCAGCACCTTTACACCCCAAGCACTTTCTTGTCCAGGCTTCCTCCTCTGTTCTCATTCTGAAGCTGTTTCCTTGGGCACTGTGGCCTGGCAAGGGGCAGTGCTGCAGCCCTCTGCTGTAGCCAGGCTGCCCTTGCTTCCATTCTAGAGGTCCTGGGCTGCTGCTGGCTGCACCTCATTACCTTAGGAGCATCTCTAAGGGACCCCATTAAATCTCCTCTCTATCCCAGTGCTGTAGCAATGAAAATGGTCAGGACCAAGACAGTATTAATAAATGATTCTCCCATCCCAGAACCAGTCCTCTCCTGGGCTGATCCCTGGCAGCAGGGGCAGGGAGGAGATTCTGCCCCTCTGATGTGCTCTGCTGAGATCTCCCCTACAGTGCTGGGCCAGCTCTGGAGTCCTCCCCACAGGCAGGGACCTGTTGGAGCGGGGCCAGAGGAGGTCACAGCAGTGATGGGGGAGCTGGAAAGGCTCTGCTGTGAGGCCAGGCTGGGAGAGTTGGGGGTGTTCAGCCTGGAGAAGAGAAGGCTGCAGGGAGATCTGGTGGCCTTGCAGGACCTAATGGGGTTGATCAGGAAGCTGGGGACAGACTTTGGAGCAGGACCTGTTGTGACAGGACAAGGGGTGATGGTTTGAAGCTAGAAGATGGAGGTTTAGGCTACAGAGGAGGAAGACCTCTGTCCTATGAAGGACTGAGGGAACTGGGACTGTTTAGTCTGGAGAAGAGAAGGCTGAGAGGACATCTTAGCAATGGCTGTAAGTACCTGAGGGGTGGATGGCAAGATCCAGGTGCCCAGTGATAGGGGCAGGAACATGGGGTACAAGCAGAACCTTCCACCTCAACCCAAGGAGACACCTTACAGTGAGGCTGCTGGAGCCCTGGAGCAGGCTGCCCAGAGAAGTTGTGGTGTCTCCTTGGCTGGAGACTTTCAAAGCCCACCTGGATGAGTTCCTGTGTGACTTGCCCTAGGTGATCCTGCTCTGGTAGTAGAGTTGGACTCTCTCTCTGGAAGTCTCTTCCAACCCCTAGCATTCTGTGGTTCTGGTGAGGCCCTGTGCCCATGTTGCCCAGAGAGGTGGTAGGTGCCCCATGCCTGGAACCATTCCAGGTCAGGCTGTTTGGAGCTCTAACTCAGAAGATGAACAGATGCAGCAACCTGGGTAAGGCCAGACAAGGAAGCAAGAGAAGGGCGAGAGCTGCGCTGCACCCTGCACAGGTTGGAGGCAGCAGCTCGGCTCGCTTGGAGCTCAGCAGAGCAGCTGCCAAGGATTTCTGCCTCCTCTGGAGGGACCATGGAAGCTTCTCTTGCTTGGCTCACCTGATGTCTTGTAGCTCTGCGTGCCAGCTGCTTGGGTGGATCCTAGCTCAGTGTGTGGCTGCACAAAGGTCTGTGCCAGATCTGCTTCCCGTGCCTGCTGGGCTTCACCCGGTGCAGTGCTGCTGGCCCAGGGGAGATGCTGCTTCCCTCTCATCTCCTCCTGGCTGTGGCAGCTGGAGTTTGAAGAGCTGCTGGCTGCCTCCTGAGCAAAAAGCTTCCTGGAGGCTTGACTGTGATGGAACGAGAGGAAGCTGTCCTCAAGCTGTTTGCAACCATTAACCTAACAAGTCTGCTTTGGAGCAGCTGAGGGAGCTGAGCTTGTTCAGCCTGGAGAAAAGGAGGCTCAGGGGAGACCTTCCTGCTCTCTACAGCTGTGTGAAAAGAGCTTAAAGGAAGGTGGGAGTTGGCCTCTTCTCCTAAGAAGCAAGCACTAGAACGAGAGGAAATGGCCTCAAGGTGCACCAGGGCAGGTTTAGGTTGGACATGAAGAACAATTTCATCCCTAAAATGGTTGTTAAAGCCTGCCCCAGGCTGCCCAGGGCAGTGGTGGAGCCCTCATCTGTGGAAGGATTTCAAAGCCCTGTAGATGCTGTGCTGAGGGATGTGGTTTAGTGGTGACCTGGCAGTGCTGGGTTGGACTTGATGACCTTAAAGGTCTGTTCCAGCCAAAAACATTCCATGGTTCTTCAACAGGCATTAGGAGCAGTGGGGGATGTGTTGAGGGAGAAACACTGCTGAGGCAGCAAAATGCTTTGCTTGCTGAGTAGGTCTCAGTGGAGGTATGAAGGGCTGCCAGTGGCACCAGCCAGCCCTCTGCAGAGGACACTGCCACCAGCACCTTCCTCTTCTCCTATCTCTTGTGCCCAGGCTGCAGCCAGACACCTGCTCTGGGCTGCTCTCCTCTCCTCCCAGCTCTCTGCTGTCACCTTCATGCATAAAACATCTCCCTGCTGCCTGAGATCCCATCTCCTGGTGGCCTTTTCAAGCAGGCTGCAGGGGGACCTAAAATGTCCCTTGTAAATCGCTGGCCTCTCATCCATGGGCACTTCCCTGTGCCTGCAGAGAGCAGCTCTGCTGCTGGCCCTGCTCTTTCAGGGGATGGCATTTAGATGAGACAGGGTAGGTGCAGCCAGCACTTTGCTCCCTGCCAGCCTCCAGCTGCCACCTCTGCCCTGTCCTCAGGCCAGGCTGTGAGCTATCCCTGGTGCCTGGCACGGAGCCAGGGGCCCTGGTCACTTCTCTTGTGTCTGGTGACTCTCCTCTCTGGCACAAACAGGATGTCAGGTAGCTGGGGAGGGACTTTTTAGGCTGTCAGGTAGTGATAGGAGTGGGGGGAATGGAGCAAAGCTGGAAATAGGGAGATTGAGACTGAGTGTTAGGAAGAAGTTGTTCAGCATGAGGATGGTGAGACCCTGGAAGGGGATGCCCAGGGAGGTGGTGGAAGCCTCATCCCTGGAGGTGTTTAAGGCCAGGCTGGATGAGGCTCTGGATAGCCTGATCTAGTGTGAGGTGTCCCTGGGCATGGCAGGGGGGATGGAACTGGCTGATGCTTGTGGTCCCTCCCAACCCTGACTGATTCTGTGATAAACCACAGAGGGTTGATCACAGCATGTTAGGGGATGGAGAGGACCTGCAGAGATCCAGTCCAACCCCCTGCCAAAGCAGGATCACTTAGGGCAGGTCACACAGGAAGGCATCCAGGCAGGTTTGGAATCTCCAGAGCAGGAGACTCCACAACCTCTCTGAGCTGCTCCAGCAGCCTCACAGCAAAGAATTCTCTTCTTGTGCTGAGGTGGAACCTCCTGGGCTGCAGTTTGTCCCTGTTCTTCCTTGTCCTGTCACAGGACACCACCAGAAAGAGCCTGTCCCCTTCTTGACACCCTCCCCTCAGGTATTTATAGACATTAGTAGGATTCCCTCTCAGCCACCACTTTGGTTAGCTTTGGTCCTACCCTGCCAGGGTGGATGCCCTGAGAAAGAGAATTGCATCACTCCTGTGTGGGGAGGGGGTGGCAGTGAGTGCAGGAAAAAAGGGGGAGGGCAACTCCTGGAGGGGCCTTTGCATGCTTCTAAACCAGCCTCAGCTCTGAGTTTTCAGCTTGTGCCTTCCTCAGATGACAGTGACATCCAGCAGCCAGCTTTGAGGCACTGCATGAACATAGAGAGGTGAGGAATGCCCAGGGCCAGTGCAAACAGAGAGGAGGAAGGGTGGCAGTGCCAGCTGCAGTGTGGGTCATGTGGCATTCCTGTGGCAGTGGGGACTGGCCCTGACCAGTTGGACAAATCCCTGCTTGTCCTCATCATTTGCTGAGGAGCTGTGACCTCGTTCAGAGATGATTCTTTGCTCCTGGGGCCCTGTGCTGCTTGCCCTCTCCCTCTGCTGCTTGCCCTCTCCCTCTGCTGCTTGCCCTCTCCCTCTGCTGCTTGCCCTCTGCCCGTGCTGCTTGCCCTCTGCCCGTGCTGCTTGCCCTCTCCCTCTGCTGCTTGCCCTCTCCCTCTGCTGCTTGCCCTCTCCCTCTGCTGCTTGCCCTCTGCCCGTGCTGCTTGCCCTCTGCCCGTGCTGCTTGCCCTCTGCCCGTGCTGCTTGCCCTCTCCCTCTGCTGCTTGCCCTCTCCCTCTGCTGCTTTCCCTCTGCCCGTGCTGCTTTCCCTCTCCCTCTGCTGCTTGCCCTCTCCCTCTGCTGCTTGCCCTCTCCCTCTGCTGCTTGCCCTCTCCCTGTGCCTAGGTGAGAAAATGATGCTGGCCAGGCTTAGGAGAGGTTTATCACAGGCAGCTCTGGTTTGAATGACTGGGAGAATGTTTCTGGGGGGGGCTGCACTCCATCTCACAGGGGCTAGCCAGCACTGGTAGCTCTAGGCTAGGTGAGAAGCCTCCCTGCCACCCCTAGCCCATTGCTGTGGAGTTTATAGCAGCTTAAGGAGGAGTTCCTAAGCATGGCAGCTTTGGCTTGGGAAGCTGAACCTTGCCCTGAAGCATGAGTGGGTCCCTGCACCGTGGTGTCTGTTTGAGTCATACTCTGGGGTGGACAAGAGGAAAGAGCTCCATTATCCCAGTGAGACTTGGGCTGATGCCAGCAAGACTGGAGTGTGGTGAGCACCTCTGCCTGTCTGCCACATCTGGGCTCCATGTGCTGGCAGGGAGAGAAGAGATGGTGGCAGGTGATGGGTTTGAAGGACCAGGGGAGTGAAGGAGAGACGGCTGGAGACAGCCAGCAGCCCAGGATGCTGGAGTGTTCTGCAGTTCAGGTGGGGCTGTTGGTTTCACAGTCCTTGTTTGAGCACATGGTGACCTCAGGAGCACGTGAGAAATGTGCAGCCAGATTGCTCTGTGGGATGGAGATGCTGAGCTGGGAAGTGGTGAGCTGGATTCTTTCTGGCTCTGCCAGGTCAGAGCTGGGATCCAGCCAGCCCAGCACTGCTGGTGATATTCCTCTTTACTGAAGAGCTGCTGGCTTTAGTTCTTCCTGGTTACAGAAGTTTTGCTTGGTAGCTTCTCTGCTTAGCAGGAAGAGGAGACTTTGCAGCAGCAGCTCATCAGAAGGCCACATGTATAGAAAGAAACCCCAAAGCACCTCCTTTCTGAGAGCAGATCTGCAGTGCTCAGGAGGGATCAGCACTTAACAACTGTCCCCAGGGAGAACTCCTGTGTCTTAATTTGAGTTTCCTATAAAGCCTGTGTCAGCTTCTCCTGGTGGAAGCTGGAGGAGTAACTGCAGATCTCTGCATCTGGGTCCCAAGGTCTGGCATCTCAAGGCACTTGGAAGAGAGAAGGCTATCAGGAGTAGTCAGCATGGATTTAGCAAGGGGAAATCATTCTTGACTAACCTGATAGCATTCTGTGATGCCATAACTGAATGGGTAGATTCAGGGGGAGCAGTGGATGTAGTCTGCCTTGACCTTAGCAGGGCCTTTGACACCATCTCCCATGACATCCTTGTGAGCAAGCTGAGGCAGTGTGGGATGGAAGAGCAGGCAGTGAGGTGGGCTAGAAACTGGTTGCAAGATAGAGTTCAGAGGGTGGTGATCAGTGGTGCCAGGTCCAGCTGGAGAGCTGTGATCAGTGGTGTGCCCCAGGGATCAGTGCTGGGGCCAGTCCTAGTCAACATCTTCATCAGTGCCACTGATGAGGGCACAAACAGACAGAGTCTGCTCAGCAAGTTTGCTGCTGACACCAAGCTGGGAGGCTTGGCTGAGACAGCTGCAGGCTGTGCTGCCATCCAGAGAGACCTGCACAGACAGAGCTGGGCACAGAGGAACCAGATGAGGTTCACCAAGGCCAAGTGCAGAGTCCTGCATCTGGGGAGGGAGAATAAACTGCAGCAGTCCAGGCTGGGAGGTGACTGCTGGAGAGCAGCCCTGTGGAGAGGGACCTGGGGGTGCTGGTGGAGAACATCCATGGCACAGCAATGTGCCCTGGTGGCCAAGAAGGCCAATGGGAGCCTAGGGGGCATTAGGAAGAGTGTCCAGGAGATCCAGGGAGGTTCTAATCTCCTCCACTCTGCCCTGCTGAGACCTCATCTTGAATACTGTGTTCAGTTTTGGGCTCCCCAGGTGAAGAGGGACAGGGATTTGCTGGACAGGGTCCAGCAGAGGGCTATGAGGATGATGAGGGGACAGGAGGGCATGGCTGATGAGGAGAGGCTGAGGGACCTGGGGCTGCTTAGTCTGGAGAAGAGAAGACTGAGAGGGGATTTGATAAATGTTTCTAAGTATCTGAGGGCTGCCAGGAGGGGGGGACAGGCTCTGCTCACTGCTCCCTGGGATAGGACAAGCAGCAATGGATGGAAGCTGCAGCACAGGAGGTTCCAGCTCAACACAAGGGGCAACTTCTTTACTGTAGGGTCCCAGAGCCTGGCACAGGCTGCCCAGAGAGGTTGTGGAGTCTCCTTGTGTGGAGCCTTTCCAGGCCTGTCTGGATGTGTTCCTGTGTGATCTGTGCTAGATCACAGCTGAGGGAAGGTGGATTTAGACTGGATCTTAGGAAGAAGTTCCTTAGTACAGGGGTGGTGAGACACTGGAACAGGTTGCTCAGAGAGGCTGTAGATGCCTTCTCTGTGGAGGTATTCAGGGCCAGGTTGGATGAAGCCTTGAGCAACCAGGTCTAGTTGAGAAGCATCTGCCCATGGCAGGGGGCTGGAGTGGATGATCTTTGAGGTCCTTTCCAACCTAAGCCATTGTATGATCTAAGGTCTTTTCCAACCAGGCAGTTCCATGATCTCAGCCTTTCCACTGGCTTTTTGGTGTTGCTCAGCTGCTGGCTGCAGTGTAGCCTGAGATCTTTCAGCCTCGAGGAAGAGCAAAACCCTCTCTAGCCTAGAGTCCTGACACAGATTGTCCTTCCCCTTTCCTGCCCATTAACTCCTTCCTCTCCTTGGATTGTCCTTCCCCTTTCCTGCCCATTGACTCCTTCCTCTCCTTGGATTGTCCTTCCCCTTTCCTGCCCTTTAACTCCTTCCTCTCCTTGGATTGTCCTTCCCCTTTCCTGCCCATTAACTCCTTCCTCTCCTTGGATTGTCCTTCCCCTTTCCTGCCCATTAACTCCTCTCCTTGCCCTGCCCTCCAGGTGCTGAAAGGCTGCAAGAAGCTGAACCTGTCTGTCCACTCCGTGGGGCGCATCCCGGGGGGCTACGTCACCAACCACATCTACACCTGGGTGGACCCCCAGGGCCGCAGTGTGTCCCCCCCCACGGGGCTGCCCCACCACCAGAACAGCTCCCTGCGCAAGGACAGCGAGAAGAGGAGCCACCTGCAGCTGCTGCAGGAGGGAGACGAGAAGAAGGTGAGCCAGGGCCAGGCCCTGGGGGTCTGGGGTGATGGAAAGCTCAACATGAGCCTGCTGCAGTGTGAGTGCAGCCCAGACACAACCCTGTGTCCACAGTGTGGGCAGCAGGGCAAGAGAGGGCATTCTGCCCCTTGGCTCTGCTCTCCTCAGACCCTACCTGGAGTCTTGTGTGCAGGTCTGGAGCCTCCAACACAAGCAGGACATGGAAGTGTTGGAGCCAGTCCAGAGGAGGCCACCAAGATGCTGAGAGGGCTGCAGCAGCTCTGCTCTGAGCACAGGCTGAGAGAATTGGGGCTCTGCAGCCTGGAGAAGGCTTGGAGGAGACCTTGGAGTGGCCTTCCAGGATCTGAAGTGGGTTTTTCATGGAGAGGTGGAAAAAAAAGGTGCCAGGGAGGTTTCTTCTTCCTTTTCATTTGCATTTGTGCATTTAGCTGCATATTGAATTGTTGAAAGGAGGTTGTTCTGTTCACAAATACCATCCCAGTAACTGCAGCATGTCCCTGGCTCGTTCAGCTCAGTCACCAGGAACTGACAGGTACCCCCGAGGGCTGTTTGAGTTCTGCATGGTTCTAGGTTCAGAGGGGAGGGCTGGGGATGAGTTGGGTATTTCCACCACCCCCCACTCCCATTTCTAATCGATCTGAATGCTCTGGAATCCATATGGAAAAAGCTCACAAGCAGGCACATTTGGGAAAGCACAGCAGAGAGGAGGCTGAAGGGCTGGAAGCAGCACGTTGGTGAATGCACTGCTCTGGTTCCAGCCTGCAGTGCTGCTGGGGAACTTTCCAGCTTGGGCAAGGTTAGATTCAAGGTGTCTGGAGGCATCCCCTGTTCAGCAGGCAACAGAAAGAGCTCCTGTCTGGCTCCCTTTGCCTCCAGCCCATCTGCTCTGTATGCCTGCAAGGGTGGGGTTTGGGTATCTGCAGGCAGAAGCATTCATTATCGAAAGGCTTGAAATGGAAACCGCTGCTGCCAGCCTCTGTGTGATCCTGTAACCGATCCGTGGGGAGAGGAGGGAGCTGCTGCACAGCTGAGTCCCTTCTGGAGCAGGCACCAGGAGCTGCTGCACAGCTGAGTCCCTTCTGGAGCAGGCACCAGGAGCTGCTGCACAGCTGAGTCCCTTCTGGAGCAGGCACCAGGAGCTGCTGCACAGCTGAGTCCCTTCTGGAGCAGGCACCAGGAGCTGCTGCACAGCTGAGTCCCTTCTGGAGCAGGCACCAGGAGCTGCTGCATGGCTGAGGCCCTTCTGGAGCAGGCACCAGGAGCTGGTGCATGGCTGAGGCCCTTCTGGAGCAGGCACCAGGAGCTGCTGCATGGCTGAGTCCCTTCTGGAGCAGGCACCAGGAGCTGCTGCACAGCTGAGTCCCTTCTGGAGCAGGCACCAGGGAGCTGCTGCATGGCTGAGTCCCTTCTGGAGCAGGCACCAGGAGCTGCTGCATGGCTGAGTCCCTTCTGGAGCAGGCACCAGGGAGCTGCTGCATGGCTGAGTCCCTTCTGGAGCAGGCACCAGGGAGCTGCTGCATGGCTGAGTCCCTTCTGGAGCAGGCACCAGGAGCTGCTGCATGGCTGAGTCCCTTCTGGAGCAGGCACCAGGAGCTGCTGCATGGCTGAGTCCC
Source organism: Pogoniulus pusillus (assembly GCF_015220805.1). Taxonomy (NCBI): domain Eukaryota; kingdom Metazoa; phylum Chordata; class Aves; order Piciformes; family Lybiidae; genus Pogoniulus; species Pogoniulus pusillus. Next base: position 3,443,129 of record NC_087298.1, on the reverse strand, counting down.
TTCTGGAGCAGGCACCAGGAGCTGGTGCATGGCTGAGTCCCTTCTGGAGCAGGCACCAGGAGCTTCTGCATGGCTGAGTCCCTTCTGGAGCAGGCACCAGGAGCTGCTGCATGGCTGAGTCCCTCCTGGAGCGGGCACCAGGAGCTGGTGCATGGCTGAGTCCCTTCTGGAGCAGGCACCAGGAGCTTCTGCATGGCTGAGTCCCTTCTGGAGCAGGCACCAGGAGCTTCTGCATGGCTGAGTCCCTTCTGGAGCAGGCACCAGGAGCTGCTGCATGGCTGAGTCCCTTCTGGAGCAGGCACCAGGAGCTGCTGCATGGCTGAGTCCCTCCTGGAGCGGGCACCAGGAGCTGCTGCATGGCTGAGTCCCTTCTGGAGCAGGCACCAGGGAGCTGCTGCATGGCTGAGTCCCTTCTGGAGCAGGCACCAGGAGCTTCTGCATGGCTGAGTCCCTTCTGGAGCAGGCACCAGGAGCTGCTGCATGGCTGAGTCCCTTCTGGAGCAGGCACCAGGAGCTGCTGCATGGCTGAGTCCCTCTGTGGTTCATCCTAGTGAATCCACTGAGCTTCCTTTGCTGTCAGATGCAGAAGCAACCCTAGTGGGGCTTAGGGAAGTGCTGGTGACTGTCAGCTGCCCTTGGCTTGGCTTTTCCCATCCTGTTCCAGTCATGGGATGATGGAATTGTTTCACAGGATGGTAGGGGCTGGAAGGGACATTTTATTTGGAAGAGACCTTGAAGATCATCAAAAGCCCAACTGTTAACCCAGCACTGCCAGGCCACTCCTAAACCAGATCCCTCAGCTACACATCTCCAAGGCTTTGAAACCCCTCCAGGGATGGGGACTCCACTGTCCTGGGCAGCCTGGGCCAGGCCATGACAACCCTTCTGGGGAAGAAATTATTCCTCATATCCAACCTAAATTTCCCCTGGTGCAACTTGAGGACATTTCCTCTTGTCCTGTCACTTGTTCCATGGGAGAAGAGACCAACTCCCACTTGGCTCCAGCCTCCTTTCAGGTAGTGGTAGAGAGCAATGAGGTCTCCCCTCTGCCTCTTCTCCAGAGCAGACAACTCCAGTTCCCTCAGCTGCTCCTTGCAAGGCTTTTTGAGGCTAATCATAGAATCAACCAGGTTGGAAGAGAGCTCCAAGCTCAGCCAGCACAACCTAGCACCCAGCCCTGGCCAACCAACCAGACCATGGCACTAAGTGCCCCAGCCAGGCTTGGCTTCAACACCTCCAGCCACAGAGACTCCACCACCTCCCTGGGCAGCCCATTCCAATGCCAATCACTCTCTCTGACAACAACTCCCTCCTAACATCCAGCCTAGACCTGCCCTGGCACAGCTTGATGCTGTGTCCCCTTGTTCTGTTGCTGGCTGCCTGGCAGCAGAGCCCAACCCCACCTGGCTACAGCCTCCCTGCAGGCAGCTGCAGACAGCAATGAGCTCTGCCCTGAGCCTCCTCTGCTGCAGGCTGCACACCCCCAGCTCCCTCAGCCTCTCCTCACAGGGCTCTGCTCCAGGCCCCTCCCCAGCCTTGCTGCCCTTCTCTCAACACCTTCCAGCACCTCAACAGCTCTCTGCAATTCAGGAGCTCAGAACTGGACACAGCACTCATGTGGCACCATTCACCACCACTCTCTGGGCCCAACCCTCCAGCCAGTTCTTGACCCATATCACTGTTGGATTTGGTGAGATTAAAGGTCTTTCCAGCCTGAATGACTCCATTCTAAGCCCTTCCCAGGCTGAGCTCCTCTGGATTTCTCCCAGCAGTGAGGCACATTTGTGCTGTGAGTCCTCACTGAGGTACTCCCAGGACCATCAGCTCCTCTCCTTAAAAGCTCTTTGGAAACCTTCAGCCAGCAAAACAGACTCATAGGTGCTGCTGAGCTGGGAGGAAGACAAAGAGTGCAAAACCTTCTGTGAGTGTCAGGCAGCTCCTTCTGTGTGAGTGGAACAAAAAGAACAACACAACCAACACAGCATTTCATCAGCTGGATCCTTGCTTTCATGTCTGCAGTGCCAGGGGACCTGCTCCTTCCTTTAAGCTTTTGGTGCAGCAGGAGATAGAAAATCTCCTTCAAGAAAAGAATGTGAACATCTCCTTGCCTTCAGGCAGCCAAAAGTAGCTGCAATTATTACATGGGGAAAATAAAAACCCACACAAAACCAACCCAAAAAGGAATCCATCTGTGATGGCATTGCCTGGCTTGAATGTTTGAGATGCTAATGGTGACTGCTTGAGCATGAAGGAGATGCAGGAGAGCTAAGGAAGGATTTCTGGCTATTAGTTTGTAATGACATTTGCAGTGTGAAGTGATGCAGCTTCCCTGTGTGTCTCACTGGTTGCTTGCTCTGACCTTGCTGGGTTTTGCTCTGAGGGACATCTCAAAGTGCATCCAGGCTGCTCAGGGGCCTGTGGTTAGTTCCCTGTGGTGACTGGAGCATGAGATCATAGAATCAATCAGGTTGGAAGATGGGTTTCAGGGTGGTTTGGATGTGGTGCTTGGGGCTGTGGTTTAAGGTGAGTCCTGTAGTGTAGGGTTCTGGGTTGGGCTTGGTGCTCCTGAGGGGCTGTGCCAACCTGCATGGTGCTGTGCTCCTGTGAAAGGCTGAGGCACCTGGGGCTGGTTAGCCTGGGGAAGAGAAGACTGAGAATCATAGAATCAGGCAGGTTGGAAGAGAGCTCCAAGCTCAGCCAGTCCAACCTAGCACCCAGCTAGGTGGTGGCCTCTTCTCTCAGGCACCCAGCAATAGAACAAGGGGACACAGACTCAAGCTGTGCCAGGGAAAGTACAGGCTGGATGTGAGGAGGAAGTTGTTGTCAGAGAGAGTGATTGGCACTGGAATGGGCTGCCCAGGGAGGTGGTGGAGTTGTCATCCCTGGAGGTGTTGAAGCCAAGCCTGTCTGGGGCACTTAGTGCCATGGTCTGGTTGCCTGGCTAGGGCTGGGTGCTAGGCTGGACTGGATGATCTTGGAGCTCTCTTCCAACCTGGTTGATTCTATGATTCTATGATTCACCATCCCTGGCAGCTGGGACTGTTGCTCCTCAGTTACTGAGGTGGGAGTTGGTTCCTGTGAGCTGTGCCCAGTGGGGTTCTCTTGGCAAGCAGGAGGAGGGTGAACCCCACAAGCCACCTAAAGTGGTGTTTTTGTTGTGTGGTGGCAGGGATGGCACAGAAACAGCTGTTGGCGTGGCTGAAACCTCCTCAGCCTTTCACACAGCTGTCTGCTGCATCATCCTGCTGCAGAGTAATTCCTGTCTGAAAGAGCTTCCCTTAATGGCAATGTTCAGTCTGCCACCAGGCCATGTCATCAAGCCAGAGAAGAGAAGTCCCATGCAAGAGTCAGCTCCTAGCAGATGCCTGCCTGCCTGCTGGTGGTGCTTTCTGCCTTCATTTCCTACCACAGGAGGTGGCAAATGCTTCACCATCGAAACTGAAATGGAAACTGTGACCTTGGTCTTCCAAACGATTCTGCCCTGTGCACTCAGGAGCAGCCTGAGGCTAAATGCAGCCCTGGTAGGGCTCAGGGACAGAGGTGGGGACTGAGCAGTATCTGTGCTGCCATGAACTTGGCAAAGCCTGACCCTTCTCAGAGAGCTCCAGGGAGGGTACCCTGCCTGCATGTCCTGGTGCCCCCCCAGAGCAGCTGCCCTTCTGCACAGCCCTGCTTGCTGCCTCTGGTTTAGGGTGGTGTTGGGAGAGTTGTGCACCTTGGGGGCTGAGCTGCTGGGGAGCAGGGAAGGGGAGAAGGACTTGGGAGTCCTGGCAGGAAGGCCATGAGCCAGCAGTGTGCTCTGGTGGCCAGGAAGGCCAGTGCCAGTCTGGGGTGGGTTAGAAGGGCTGTGGTTTAGTAGGTCAAGGGAGCTTCTCCTGCCCCTCTACTCTGCCCTGGTGAGGCCTCATCTGGAGCACTGTGTCCAGCTCTGGGCCCCCCCAGCTCAGGAAGGACAGGAGCTGCTTGATAGAGTGCAGTGCAGAGCCACAGAGGTGATGAAGGCAGTTGAGCATCTTCCTGAGGCAGCTGGGGCTGTGCTGCTTGGAGAGGAGGAGGCTCAGGGGTGACCCCACTCCTGGTCATCAGTGTGTGCAGGGTGAGTGCCAGGGGGATGGAGCCAGGCTCTGCTGGGTGGTGCCACTGACAGCACAAGGGGCAGTGGGTGGCAGTTAAGGCCTAGGAGGTTCCATGGGAACCTGAGGAAGAATTTTTTTCCCTGTGAGGATGACAGAGCACTGGAGCAGGCTGCCCAGGGGGGTTGTGGAGTCTCCTTCTCTGGAGATATTCAAGAGCCACCTGGATGTGTTCCTGTGTGACCTGCTCTGGCTGATGCTGCTCTGGCAGGGGGGGCTGGACCAGATGAGCTTTGGAGGTCCCTTCCAGCCCCTGCATTCAATGATTCTGTGATCTCTCTTAAGAGGGGAGGCTGAGAGGCTTGGAGCTATTCATCCTGGAGAAGCAGCATGTGAAATAGTCTCTGCTCTGATCCCTGCACCCCTAGCACAGAGTGACTCAGCCTTTGCTCCAGCCTGGCAAGCAGCTCATCTCCATTTGGCTCTCCAGTGCCTGTCTCTCCTTCCTGCCTCCCTCATCACTCCCTGGCCTGACCAAGCAGCACCCACACCTGCCAGCAGTTACTGTAGCCCTCAGCTGTTCCCTAGATCTGCAGTTTTCCAGCAAGCTGAGTGCTCCAAGAGTGGTTCTTTCCCTGGCCCCTCCTGCTGCTGCTGCTCTTTTGCCAGCAGCTTGAGTTCCCCTTGCAATTTCCACAGGGTTTATTTGGAGAGCTGCAGGGATCAGTTGATTAAGAAATGCAATTAAGCCCTCAACAGCTCTACTCTCTGGCATTTCCAGCAGTGCCATCGTTTTAAGCAGTGCTTAGGTGCTTTCATGCAGCCTGAGTTTCATAGAATCACAGAATGGTTGAGCTTGGAAGATCTCTGGAGATCACTGAGTGCAACTCCCCTGCCAGAGCAGGATCACCCAGGGCAGGTCAAATAGAAACACATCCAGATGGGTCTTGGAAAGTCTCCAGAGAAGACTCCACAACCTCTCTGGGCAGCCTGCACCAGGGCTCCAGCACCCTCACAGTAAAGAAGTTTCTCCTCATGTTAAGGTAGAGCTCTCAGGGTTGCAATTTGTGTCCATTGCCACTCATCTTATCACAGGGCACTACTGAAAAGAGCCTGGACCCATCCCCTTACCTCCTCCCCCCCTCCACTCTTTAGATGTTGATCAGCACTGATCAGATTCAGGAAGAAAGGGCCCTGGGGATGCTGGTAGAGAGAAGCTGAAGCTGAGGCAGCAGTGCCCAGGTGGGCAGCAGAGCCAATGGCATCCTGGGCTGGCTCAGGAGCAGTGTGGGCAGCAGGACAAGGGAGGTTCTTGTGCCCCTGTGCTCAGCACTGCTCAGGCCACCCCTGGAGTGCTGTGTCCAGTTCTGGGCTCCTCCATTGCAGAGAGTTGTTGAGGTGCTGGAAGGTGTTGAGAGAAGGGTAGCAAGGCTGGGGAGGGGCCTGGAGCAGAGCCCTATGAGGAGAGGCTGAGGGAGCTGGGGGGGTGCAGCCTGCAGCAGAGGAGGCTCAGGGCAGAGCTCATTGCTGTCTGCAGCTGCCTGCAGGGAGGCTGTAGCCAGGTGGGGTTGGGCTCTGCTGCCAGGCAGCCAGGGACAGAACAAGGGGACACAGTTCCAAGTTGTGCCAGGGGAGGTCTAGGCTGGCTGTGAGGAGGAAGTTGTTGTCAGAGAGAGTGATTGGCATTGGAATGGGCTGCCCAGGGAGGTGGTGGAGTCTGTGTGGCTGGAGGTGTTGAAGCCAAGCCTGGCTGGGGCACTTAGTGCCATGGTCTGGTTGCTTGGGCAGGGCTGGGTGCTAGGTTGGGCTGGCTGAGCTTGGAGCTCTCTTCCAACCTGGTTGATTCTATGATTCTCAGTCTTCTCTTCCCCAGGCTAACCAGCCCCAGGTGCCTCAGCCTTTCACAGGAGCACAGAACCATGCAGCTTGGCAAAACCCCTCAGGAGCACCAAGCCCAACCCAGAACCCTGCTCTACAAGACTTACCTTAAACCACAGCCCCAAGCACCACATCCAAACCACCCTGAAACCCATCCTGGGTGGGTGACTTCACCACCTCCCTGGGCAGCTCATCCCAGTCCCTGACCACTTTCTCCACGAAAAACTTCTTCCTACTGTGCAATCCAAACCTCCCCAGCCTGAGCTTGAGGCCATTCCCCCTTGTTCTGTCCCAGTTACCTGTGAGCAGAGCCCAGCAGCAGCCTCTCCACAACATCCCTTCAGGCAGCTGTAGAAGCAATAAGGTCTCCCCTCAGCCTCCTCTGTTCCACACTACCCATCCCCAGCTCCCTCAGTCGCTTCCACACAGCTGTTCTCTCACCACAGAGATGTTCCAGTCCCTTCAGCATCCCCCTGGCTTCCAGTGGACACTCTCTGGTGTATCCCTGTCCCTCTCAAACTGAGGAGGCCAGCCCTGGGCACACAAAACTCCAGCCTGCAGGTTTGTTGGGAAGTCTTTCAGACCTTTCTTGCTCAGGGCTGTGGTCATTGCTTTCTGCTTCTTGAAGACTCCGTTTGCCCTTAGCTGCCTGCAAGCAAGCCAGCAGAACCTCGGGCTTAGAAGGAGTATCTCTTACTCTATCTGATGGTATCTGGTGAGGAGCAGCTTCTCAGCTTACCCAGCCCCTTGGGATAGTGTTCAAGGGAATGGAAATGTGTTGATGTGGAGCTACCCTTTGTGTTGCCAGCTCCAGGGAGGTGCTGGTAGGTAGATTTGTAGTTCAGGGACTTGTGGAAAGGGACTCTTGCCCTCAGCAGCCTCTTTTCAGCCTCAGCTGGGACTCTCTGTGCTTTGCTGTGTTTCTGCTACTCATGGAGTGCTGGTGGATAACATCCCTGGCACAGCAATGTGCCCTGGTGGCCAAGAAGGCCAATGAGATCCTGGGGTGCATTAAGAAGAGTGTGTCCAGCAGATCCAGGGAGGTTCTCCTCTGCTTCTGTTGGGCACTGATAAGACCTCATCTTGAGTCCTGTGTTCAGTTTTGGGCTCCACAGTTTAAGAGGGGCAGGGTTCTGCTGGAGAGGGTCCAGTGGAGGAATATGAGGATGATGAGGGGACTGGAATCACAGAATGTGAGGGGTTGGAAGGGACCTCCAGAAGTCATTGAGTTCAACTATTCAGTGACTGCAGCAGTCCAGGCTGGGAGGTGACTGCTGGAGAGCAGCCCTGTGGAGAGGGACCTGGGAGATGTTCCAGGCGAGATTGGATGAGACCTTGGGCAACCTGGGCTGGTGGGAGGTGTCCCTGTCCATGGCAGTGGCTTGGAACTGGATGAGCTTTGAGATCCTTCCCAGTTCTGTGATTCTAGGATTCTTAAAGTGCAGGATTTTGCAGTGGGCTGCCCTGAGAGGTAGGTTTATGTCCTGCTGCTGATTTCTGCCTTGCTGCTGCACCACCACTGAGACAGAAAATGGGTTTTCAGTAGCAACCTCTGGGCTGAATTCCCTGTGTGAAGCTGTGGCCCTAGAAGGGCAGGTTTAATTATTGACTTGAAGCTGGAAATGGTTTTTTCCATCCAGGTAAAGGTTTGAGCTTTTGATTTGGCTGCAGCCAAGAGTTTTAAATACAAAAGGCACTCACAAAGGATCTGGTTCTGTTCTTTTTTTCCCCCCCTTCTCTATCAGTGTGAAACACATTTGGGCTTCTTTCATTTGTTTTCAGCCCTGCTGTTTCCTTCTTGCCAGGATTGACTTAAAACATGGCACAAAACTCAAACCCAAAAGGACCCAGAGTCATTCATTTAGCAAATGCCATGCAGTGAGTGAACAGAGGCCACCTGGAGGGAGCTCAGGGCAGGCTTCAATCCTTACCTGGACTTCCATCCAGGTCTGCACAGGGCATGGAGAGCCTTTTCTCCAGGCTATGCACCCCCAGCCCCCTCAGCTGCTCCTCACCAGCCCTGTTTTCCAGAGCCTTCACCAGCTTTGTTGCCCTTCTCTGAACTCCCTCCAGCACCTCAGTGTCCTTCTTGGAGTGGGATAACTGTTGCATGTTCTCCATGCTTCACTGGGAAATGCCTCCCTACATCAAACTGCTGCCATTCCCCAAGCCTGTGGTTAGCTGTGGAGCTCTCTGGGGACACACAGGACATTGTAATAGAATCACAGAATCAGGCAGGGCTGGAAGGGAGCACAAGGAGCAGCCAGTTCCAGCCCCCCTGCCATGCCCAGGGACACCCTACCCTAGAGCAGGCTGCACACAGCCTCAGCCAGCCTGGCCTCAAACACCTCCAGCCATGGGGCCTCAACCCCCTCCCTGGGCAACCCATCCCAGCCTCTCACCACTCTCCTGCTCAACAACTTCCTCCTCACCTCCAGCCTCACTCTCCCCACCTCCACCTTTGCTCCAATCCCCCCCAGTCCTGGCACTCCCTCAAAAGTCCCTCCCCAGCTTGTTTGTAGCCCCCTTCAGCTGCTGGCAGGCCACAAGAAGGTCACCTGGGAGCCTCCTCTGCTCCAGCCTGCACAGCCCCAACTCTTTCAGTCTGTGCTCACAGCAGAGCTGCTGCAGCCCTCTGAGCATCCTCCTGGCCCTGCTCTGGACACTCTCCAGCATCTCCACATCTTTTGTGTAATAGTGGCTCCAGAGCTGGATGCAGGACTCCAGATGGGGTCTCAGTAGAGCAGATCAGAGTGGGAGAATCCCCTCCCTGGCCCTGCTGGCCACACTTCTGCTGCTGCAGCCCAGGAGTCCACTCTGCAGGCCATGGATCTCTGAAACAGCCTTGAGCCACAGTCAGTCCTGCCCATTTGTGCAGGCATGGGGAGATGGACAAGCCCAGGGAGCCCTGGGAGCAGCTGAGCCTGCTCTGCTCCCTCTGCCTTGCTACAGGAGCCAGCTGAGAGGGTCTTGCTGGTTTAGAGCTGCTTGTCTGGAGGCTCTGCAGAGCTGGTGGCTGTGTCCCAGGTGTGCTGCTCACTTTAGAGCTGCTTGTCTGGAGGCTCTGCAGAGCTGGTGGCTGTGTCCCAGGTGTGCTGCTCACTTTAGGGCTGGTTGTCTGGAGGCTCTGCAGAGCTGGTGTCTGTGTCCCAGGGTGTGCAGCTCACTGGGGAAGCAATGGGGAGCTGGTGGCAGCAGCAGGGGTCTGCTGGTTGCCCAGAGCATGAGGCTGGCACAGCATTTGTGCAGTGCTCACCTGAGTGACTGCTCCTGTTCCTCTGCAGGTGAATCTGGTCCTGAATGAAGGGAAGTCCCTGGGCCTCATGATCCGAGGAGGAGCAGAGTACTCCCTGGGCATCTACATCACCGGGGTGGATAAGGGCTCAGAGGCAGAGAGCACTGGCTTGAAGGTAAGAGTGCCCCTGGAGGGAGCTGGGAGGAGGCAGAGCTTCCTGTGCTGTGGCTGCAGGATCATGCCAGCACCCAACTGCTGCTGTTTCTGCCCCTCTGCCTTGGCCAAGCAGGGCTCTCGATGGAGAGGTGAGGGCTGTGTTCCTGGAGCTGGCTTTGCAGAGCAGGTTCTTGGGGTGTTTTGAGTACCAAGCTTAAATGGAGCAACTTCTGGAGTAGGTTGTGCTTGCATTCTGTCTTAGCACACCCTCAGACCTGCTTTCTCTCCTCTGAGGCAGCCTGGGGACTCAGATTTGTAGATTGGTTTGGGTTAGAAGAGACCTTACAGCTCATCCAATTCTAACCCCTCCCCTGCCATGGGCAGGGACACCTCCCACCAGCCCAGGTTGCTCAAGACCTCATCCAAGCTAGTCTAGAACACCTCCAGGGAGGGAGCATCCACAGCCTCTCTGGGCAACCTCTGCCAGTGTCTCCCCACCCTCACTCTCAAGAATTTCTTCCTAATCTCCAGTCTCAGTATTCCTTCTGGATATCAGAGAGTGCAGCCTGGGTCTGGCAGGTAAGCAGAGTCACTGTCACCTCCCTGAGCTGCCAGGGAGGAGTTTTCTAGTAAAGATCCTCTTTCTGCACCTCACATCCCAACCCATTATGTTTGGAGCTGGGTAGTGCCATCAGTTCATCTCTGAGCCAAGTGGGGTCAGTCTCTTCTGCCAGGCACCCAGCAACAGAACAAGGGGACACAGCCTCAAACTGTGCCAGGGCAGGTCTAGGCTGGCTGTTAGGAGGAAGTTGTTGGCAGAGAGAGTGATTGGCATTGGAATGGGCTGCCCAGGGAGGTGGTGGAGTCTGTGTGGCTGGAGGTGTTGAAGCCAAGCCTGGCTGGGGCACTTAGTGCCATGGTCTGGTTGGTTGGGCAGGGCTGGGTGCTAGGTTGTGCTGGCTGAGCTTGGAGCTCTCTTCCAACCTGCCTGATTCTATGGTTCTTGGCCTGCTCTCAGAGAATGTGTTCATGCAGTGATGAGAGATCAGGCTGCCTGTGCTGGGAGCAGGTGTGGGCTGGTGTCCTCCTGCAGCATTGGCATCACACGGATCATGCCTTAACAAGCAGCACCAGCAGGAGCACCACCAGCTCTGGCACAGACCAGAGCTGATCTCTCAGCAGCCTAACTTGGTGTGACCTCCAGCTACCTCAGACTCCCTCTGTAGTCAAACAGGTTCCTAAGGGATGCTCTGAGCTTTGGCTGAGCCCTTTTGAGACTGCACTGCTTTGGAGTTGGCTACAGATGTGCTGGGGACCTCTTTTAAAGCAGGATTCTGCATCTCTTTCATCCTGCCTTGTGCTCATGCACACACATCACCTGTCAGCTCCTTCAGCCTTCAAACCATGCTTGGTCTCAGGACAGGATCAGATGTCTCAGCAGCTCCTGGAGGGAGCATTTGGGGCTAAAATTTGCTGTGTCCTAGGGTGTTCAGCAGTAAAACAAGTTGAAAAGGGAGCCAGTGGACATTGGGTGCTGCTCATGAAAGGGCTCTGAAGCTCAGACTCCTCAGGCTGTAGCATTTTAATGCCTCACTCAGGGGTTCTTTCCTGGTGTGTTTTTCCTCTCTAAATGACTCAACTCCCTGCAGCCACAGCTTCCTCCAGTGCAATCCCATGGGCTCTCAGGTCTTTCCCTGTTCCCTGTGTCAGGCAAGAGTTGATGGATGTTAAGCTCCTGAATCCCCTGAGACAGTGCTGGGCTGCTGAGGGTTGAGAGTAATCTGCTGTGATCCTCTCTGTGTGTTATGAGGGCAGGCACTTCTCCCTTCTTCAGTCCTTCACTTCAGGGCTGAGCCTTCAGCCTTGCTCCAGTGGCCACATAAAGTCTCACATCTATCCAGGCTGGTGGCAGGAAGTGTGTGGACAGGCTGGTGGAGGGAGCTGTGGTTTGGACTCTGACAGTTGACAACACAAACCCCTGAGCCCATCTGGCTGGGCACTGAGGTCACCAGGGTTGCCTGTACAGACCTGTTGGCAGAGGTAATGCAACCACTTCTGAACTTGATTGTCTGCTGCAGGCTTCTGTTTCTCCTTGCTGACTGTGAGTGAGTCAGAGTGAAAAGGCTGAACTTGGAGATTTGGGTCAGTCAGAGGCTGCTTCTCTCTCTCAGGCTCTTAGCAGGGTCCTGCCACCTGAGAGGGTCACTTGGGTAGTAGGGAGGAAGAACTTCTTTACTGTAAGGCTGGTAGAGCACTGGAACAGGCTGCCTAAGGATATTGTGGAGTCTCCTCTGGAGCCTTTCCAGCCCTGTCTGGATGTGTTCCTGTGCAACCTGCACAAGATTCTGTGGTCCTGCTCTGGCAGGGAGGTTGGACTTGAGCATCCTTGGAGGTCCCTCCCAACCCCTGACATCCTGTGGTCTGTGACAAGGAGCTGTGGGAGCATCCTTGGGAGATGGCTGAGTGTTCTCTAATGCAACAAGAAGTGAAAGCTGCTGCTGGAGACTCCCTGCAGCCCACTCTTGTCATCTCAGAGCTTACCTCCTCTGGGCTGGTCTCCTCACAGCTGCTGGGCTGCACACCCAACCAGGGTACACAGCTGGATCCCAGGGATGCCAGTGCTTGGGGGCAGCTACCTCATCTCTGGAACCATTCCAGGCCAGATTGCTTGGGGCTCTGAGCAGCCTGCTCTGGTTCCAGATGTCCCTGCTGGCTGCAGAAGACCTTGAAAGGTCCCTGCAACCCAAAGCATTCTGTGATTCTGGGCTTGTTCATTAGCACAAGGTCATGGTGAGAGGCAGCAGGGAGAGTGCTCTGGGACACGAGGGCTTCAAGGCAGAGAAGGTAAGAGGCACTGAACAATTTGTTTCAGCCTAATAGAGCTGGGAAGAGAGGAACTGGATGGAGCTGCCCTGAGTGTCACAAGGGTGAGGTTGCTGAGTCTGAGGACCCACCACCATCTGAACCAAGCCTGCTTGTCTCCAGTGCCTGCTGACCTTGTGCCTATGTCAGACTCCATCTCTTCTGTAGAGAAAGACTAAGAGACCTGAGGCTGTTTCATCCTGAGAAGAGAAGGCTGAGAGGGGATCTTCTCACTGTCTTTAAATACCTGAGGGGTGGCTGTCAGGATGAAGGTGCCAGGCTCTTCCTGCTGGTGCCAGGACAAGGAACAGCAGGTACAAGCTGGAACAGGGGATCTCCACCCCAGCTAGAGGAGAAACATCTTCACTGTGAGGGTGACAGAGCCCTGGAGTAGGCTACCCAAAGAGGTTGTGGAGTCTCCCCTGGAGGCTTTCAAATCCAGCCTGGAAGTGTTCCTGTGTGACCTGCCCTGGGTGGCCCTGCTTTGGCAGGGAGCTTGGACTCGCTGATCTCCAGAGGTCCCTTTCAACCTTTACCATTCTATCATTCTGTGATTCCTACACAGCAGAAGCCTGAAAGTCTAAAGGCAGGAGAAGACAGAGTTGCATTGATCTCCTGAGGCTCTCTGTTGCATGTTTCATGCTTCTCTGCTGCTCCAAACCCCTCTCAGGGCATGCTGCTGCTTTCCTTGGCTCAGACCAGCTCAGCACAGCCAATGGCACCCTGCAAACCTGCTCACACAGGACAGCTCACAGCAGCATAACACATGGCTTTAGCCTTCCACCTCTCATTCCATGCCTGCCAGGAAGGCAAGGGAAGAATCACTGTGCAGCTGAAGCACACAGAGCAGTGCATGCTCAAATGCACACCTCAGGTACTCACTTCACTTTTGAGCCTCTCCCTCCAAGGAGGACATTGAGGTGCTGGAGCAGGTCCAGCTGGTGAAGGGTTTGGAGAACAGGGCTGGTGAGAAGCACCTGGAGGGAACTGTTTAGTCTAGAGAAAAGGAGGCTGAGAGGAGACCTCATTGCTCTCTACAGCTGCCTGAAAGGAGGCTGCAGCCAGCTGGAGGTTAGGCTCTTCTCACAGGTGGTAGGAGAAGAGTAAATGACCTCAAGTTGCACCAGAGGAGATTTGGGTTGGAGATCAGATGAAAGTTCTTTGCTGCAAGAGTGATCAGGGATTGGAAGAAGCAGCCCAGGTTGGTGGTGGAGTCCCCATCCCTGGAGGTGTTCAAAAGGCATTTGGGTAAGGGGCTCAGGGTAACAGCTGTGTGCAGGGAGATGTTTGGTTATGGTTGAACTCAGTGATCATAGAATCATGGAACCAAGCAGGTTAGAAGAGAGCTCCAAGCTCATCCAGCCCAACCTAGCACCCAGCCCTATTCAGTCAACCAGACCATGGCACTGAGTGCCCCAGTCAGGATTGGCTTCAACACCTCCAGCCACAGCCACTCCACCACCTCCCTGGGCAGCCCATTCCAATGCCAATCACTCTCTCTGACAACAACTTCCTAACAACAGCCAGCCTAGACCTCCCCTGGCACAGCTTGAGGCTGTGTCCCCTTCTTCTGTTGCTGGGTGCCTGGCAGCAGAGCCCAACCCCACCTGGCTACAGCCTCCCTGCAGGCAGCTGCAGACAGCAATGAGCTCTGCCCTGAGCCTCCTCTGCTGCAGGCTGCACACCCCCAGCTCCCTCAGCCTCTCCTCACAGGGCTCTGCTCCAGGCCCCTCCCCAGCTAAGGTGTTTTCCAGCCAAGTGATTCCATGATTGTTTGCTACTCTCCCATCCCTGCCAAGTGAAGTCCCCATGCTATGGCAGTCATTTGCACCCCACAGCATCTGCTTACTGATTCTTTACACCTCCCTCCTTGCTCTGCTGTTTTCTAGTCCCTGTGCTGTGGTGCCAGCAGCTTTGTGCTTCATCAGGCTTTATGTGACTGCAGATATGCACAGGCACTTCCCACCCTGATTTGTCTGCACCACTGACTATAAATCTAGAACTGCTTGGAGGTTAGGAGATAAAGAGGACTTTTATGCTCTCCTTTAGACACAGCTGAGTGTAAACTGTATCCACACATTGCTCGTGGTGGTAGGGAAGGGATGTGATACCTGGAGGAGTCATAGAATCAGTCAGGGTTGGAAGGGACCACAAGGAGCAGCCAGTTCCATCCCCCCTGCCACGGGCAGGGACACCTCACACTAGATCAGGCTATCCAGAGCCTCATCCAGCCTGGCCTTAAACACCTCCAGGGAGGTCTCTTCCAACCTGGTTGATTCTATGATTCTATGGGGCCTCAACCACCTCCCTGGGCAACCCCTTCCAGGCTCTCACCTCCCTCATGATGAAGAACTTCTTCCTAACATCCAGTCTGAACCTACCTATTTCCAGCTTTGTTCCATTCCCTCCCAGTCCTCTCGCTCCCTGGCAGCCTCAAAAGTCCCTCCCCTGCTATTTTTTTAGCCCCCTTCAGATCCTGGCAGGCCACAAGAAGGTCACCTCAGAGTCTTCTCTTCTGCAGCCTGCACAGCCCCAACTGTGTGCTCACAGCAGAGCTGCTGCAGCCCTCTCAGCATCCTCCTGGCCCTGTTCTGGACACTCTCCAGCATCTCCACAGCCCTCTTGTCCCAGGGGCTCCAGACCTGGATGCAGTACTCCAGGTGGGGTCTCAGCAGAGCAGAGCAGAGGGGGAGAATCCCCTCCCTGGCCCTGCTGGCCACACTGCTGCTGCTGCAGCCCAGGCTCTGGTTGGTCTCTGTGCTGCAAGTGCACACTGCTGGCTCCTGCTGAGCTTCTCATCCACCAGCACCCCAAGTCCCTCTCCTCAGGGCTGCTCTCCAGCCACTCCCTGCCCAGCCTGCATTGGTGCTTGGGATCAACCTCGACCCAGCTGCAGGACCTTGATCTTGTTGCACTTCATGAGGTTGGCTTGTGCCCACCTCTGAAGCCTGTCAAGGTCCCACTGGAGGAGAGAAGGGCTGATGGATAAATGTGAGTTCCAGACACTTCTGTGGGTTTGTTCCATGTGGACTCATCCCACCTTGACTGTGAGGGTGGGGAGACATTGGGATGGGTTGCCCAGAGAAGTTGTGGACAACTCATCCCTGGAGGTGTTCAAGGCCAGGCTGGATTGGGCCTTCAGCAACATGGTCTGGTGGGAAGTGCCCCTGCCTGTGCAGAGGGATTCATAGGCTCACAGGATGTCAGGGGTTGGAAGGTACCCAAAGAGCTCATCCAGTCCAACCCCCTGCCAGAGCAGCACCACACAATCCAGCTCAGGGCACACAGGAACACATCCAGACAGGCCTGGAAAGGCTCCAGAGAAGGAGACTCCACAACCTCTCTGGGCAGTCTGTGCCAGTGCTCTGGGACCCTTCCAGGCAAGAAGTTCCTCCTTGTGTTGAGCTGCAACCTCCTGTGCTGCAGCTTCCATCCATTGCTGCTTGTCCTATCCCAGGCAGCAGTGAGCAGAGCCTGTCCCCTCTTCCTGACCCCCACCCCTCAGACATTGATAATCATTGATTCAATCCCCTCTCAGCCTTCTCTTCTCCAGACTAAGCAGCCCCAGGTCCCTCAGCCTCTCCTCACCAGTCCCCTCATCATCCTCATAGCCCTCCCTTGGACTCTCTCCAGCAGATCCTTGTCCCTCTTCAACTGTGGAGACCAAAACTGAAGGCAGTATTCAAGCTGAGGTCTCAGCAGGGCAGAGTAGAGGGGGAGGAGAACCTCCTTTGATCTGCTGGACACACTCCTGTTTGTTCTTGGTTGGAACTGGATGCTCTTTAAGGTCCTCTCCATCTGAAGCCATTCAGGGGTTCTGTGATGCAGAACTGTTGGCTCAGTGAGAAGCTTCCTGCAGCCTTCCAGCAGGGAACTTCTCCGTGGGTTTTGCTGCTGGTGCTGAATTTGTTGCCAGAGTTGCTTGAGCTCATTCTGTCAGACTTTTCATTTCAGACAAACCTGCTGGCATCTGTGGCACCACAGCAGAGCTGTGCACTGTTTTACTAACAGGGTTTATGTAAAGCTGAACAGTGTTCAGCAGCTCCTTTGCTGTCAGGGTCCCAGAGCACTGGAGACTTTCAAGCCCTGTCTGGATGCATTCCTGGGTGACCTGCACTAGATTATGATCCTGCTCTGGCAGGGAGGTTGGACTTGATCATCTCCAGTGGTCTCTTCTAACCCCTGTGATCTTGTGAGCATGGTGTTGAAAAGGAAGGTTGCTCTCTGGCCCCAAAGCTCAGCCAGCTTTTGCCTCTGCAGAACCAGGGACCCTGGTCCTGAGCATTGGGTCCCTCCTCACTCCAAGAAGGACATTGAGGTGCTGGAGCAGATCCAGAGAAGGGCAGTGAAGCTGGGGAAGGGTCTTGTGAGGAGTAGCTGATGGGACTGAGGTCGTTCAGCTTGGAGAGAAAGGCTCAGGGGAGACCTTCTGGCTCTCTACAGCTGCCTCAAGGGATACTGAAGTGAGGAGGGGCTTGGTGTCTTCTCCCAAGGAACAAATGATAGGACAAGAGGAAATAGCCTCAGGATGCAGCAGGGAAGGTTTGGGTTGGTCATGGGGAATAATTTCTTCCCTAGAAGGGTTGTCAAGGCCTGGCCCAGGCTACCCAGGGCAGTGGTGGAGTCCACATCCCTGGAGGGGTATGAAGGATATGTAGATCTGAGGGACATAGTTTAGTGGTGGCCTGGCAGTGCTGGGTTTATGCTTGGACTTGATGTTCTTAGAGGTCTCTTCTAACCCAAACCATTCCGTGCTTCTCTGGTGCCAGCTTGGGTACTGCTGCTCTGCTCCCTCCAGCATCACAGCCCCAAGGCAGAGCGATCAGGCTGGGACCCTGCAGTCAGCCAACCACTGAATATTCACACAGTATCACAGTATCACCAAGGCTGGAAGAGACCTCACAGATCATCAAGTCCAACCCTTTAGCACAGAGCTCAAGGCCAGACCATGGCACCAAGTGCCACGTCCAGTCCTGCCTTGAACAGCTCCAGGGACGGCGACTCCACCACCTCCCCGGGCAGCCCATTCCAGTGTCCAATGACTCTCTCAGGGAAGAACTTTCTCCTCACCTCCAGCCTAAATCTCCCCTGGCACAGCCTGAGGCTGTGTCCTCTCGTTCTGGTGCTGGCCACCTGAGAGAAGAGAGCAACCTCCTCCTGGCCACAACCTCCCCTCAGGTAGTTGTAGACAGCAATGAGGTCTGCCCTGAGCCTCCTCTTCTCCAGGCTAACCAATCCCAGCTCCCTCAGCCTCTCCTCGTAGGGCTGTGCTCAAGGCCTCTCCCCAGCCTCGTTGCCCTTCTCTGGACACGCTCAAGCATCTCAATGTCCCTCCTAAACTGGGGGGCCCAGAACTGAACACAGCACTCAAGGTGTGGTCTAAGCAGTGCAGAGTACAGGGGCAGAATGACCTCCCTGCTCCTGCTGGCCACACCATTCCTGATGCAGGCCAGGATGCCACTGGCTCTCTTGGCCACCTGGGCACACTGCTGGCTCATGTTCAGGCAGGTATCAATCAGCACCCCCAGATCCCTCTCTGTCTGGCTGCTCTCAGCCACTCCGACCCCAGCCTGTATCTCTGCATGGGGTTGCTGTGGCCAAAGTGCAGCACCCTGCACTTGGAGCTATTGAACACCATCCCCTTGGACTCTGCCCATCTGTGCAGGCAGTCAAGGTCCTGCTGCAGAGCCCTTCTGCCCTCCAACCCAGCCACATCTGCCCCCAGCTTGGTGTCATCTGCACACTTGCTGATGACTGACTCGATGAATATTCCTACTCCTGGCCTTGGCCTTCTTGATGCTTATCCATTCACGAAGCTTCTGACAGTGTGCTCTAAAATGTGCTGCTGCTCTGAGGCTGAAGACATTCAGGTTGGCAGGGGGCTGCAGAAGAGGAATGGGGGCCAGCCCTGTTTGCTCTTGCTTCTGCCCCTGCTGCCTCCTGCGTGACGTTCACAGCGACGCCGAGCTTGTTCTGCTGCTCTGCATGGCTCTGCTCATCCTGATTCATCCTCCTTCATTATTGTTTTGTTCTGCTGGTGGATTTTGTCAGGATTCTCTCTTGGTTGTTTTTTTTTCCAAGCCAATGTTTGTTCTTTGCTATTTTTTCCCTCTCCTTGACCTTTCCATCAGAAATAGCAGATTTCAGGTCGCTTTCTTTGAACAAACAACTCAATATTGAGTTCCTAGCACAAAGGCTGGGGTAAAATGAGGCTGCTAGGAGCCATGTGCATCCATGCACAAGAGGGGGAGAGAAGAGAGGCTGTAAACAGGAAGAGGTGAATGACTTTTACATCATAGGTTGCAGTCGTGAAGCTGCCTCTTGAAAACTGTGTTCTGGGATCTGCACATAGGCAATGAGAGTGAAAAAGAGAAGAGGAAAAGGAGCCTCTGCCTGCCTCAGTCTGGGGACTGGGATACTCAGTGAGGAGCTGCATGGCTGTGGTACACAAGATGTAAGCTTTCCTCTTAGATTCCTCATAGAATCTCTTAGATTGGCAAAGCCCTTCAAGCTCCTCAAATCCAGTCATTAGTTTCACACTGACAGGTCCTTGACTAACCCAAGCCCCTCAGCACATCTGATCACTATGGATTGCTATGGTTGGAAAGGACCACCAGGATCAGCCAGCCCAACCTTCATCCCAGCAGCCTTCATCATCAGTCCATAGCCTCAAGCACAACAGCCACTCTCCTTTTAAACACCTCCAGGGATGGGGACTCCACCACCTCCCTGGGCAGCCTGTTCCAGTGCCTGACCACCTGCTCAGCAAAGAACTTCCTCCCAACAGCCAACCTAAACCTCCCCTGATGCAACTTGAGGCCATTTGCTCTTGTCCTGTCATTAGTGACTCAGGAGAACACACCAGCTCCAGCTCCAGCATCACCACAACCTCCTTTTAGGTAGCTGTAGAGGGCAATAAGGTCCCCTCTCAGCCTCCTCTTCTCCAGACTGAACACCCCCAGCTCCCTCAGCTGCTCCTCATAGGCCATGCTTGCCAGACCTCTCCCCAGCCTCATTGCCCTTCACTGCACTGCTCCAGCATCTCAGTGTCCCTCCTGTACTGTGCTGACCCAAACTGGACACAGTACTCGAGGTGTGGTCTCACAGTGGAGTGGTCCTGGGTGGATGTTAGGAGGAAGTTGTTGTCAGAGAGAGTGATTGGCATTGGAATGGGCTGCCCAGGGAGGTGGTGGAGTCACTGTCCCTGGAGGTGTTCAAGCAAAGCCTGGATGAGGCACTTAGTGCCATGGTCTGGTTGGTTGGGCAGGGCTGGGTGCTAGGTTGGACTGGCTGAGCTTGGAGCTCTCTTCCAGCCTGGTTGATTCTGTGATTCTATGACAGACCTTGCTTGGGTAAATTGCTCCTCTTCTGGAGGCCACCAGCAACTTCCCCACAATAGTGCCAGAGCCACTGCCTGCCCCAAGGGACTATCTCCTTTCCTTGTCTGCTTTCATTGCCAGTCTGTGTCTGCTTTGTTCCTTGTGTTTTTATTGCAGGGAAAAAGAATAGGATTTTAGGCACCCACTGGTCCCTTGCCTGCCTCTCCCAAAGCTGTCTCTTGTCCCTCCAACAGGCTGTGTTGGCCTTGTTGGACAACGGAGTAAGACCAGGCTGAGAGAGTAGGGATTGTTCAGCCTGGAGAAGAGAAGGTTCCAAAGAGACCTTCTGGTAGCATTTCAGTACTTCAAGGGGCTGCACAGAAAGCTGGGGACAGACTTTTGAGCAGGGTCTGTTGTGACAGGGCAAGGGGTGAGGGGCCTGGAGCAGAGCCCTGTGAGGAGAGGCTGAGGGAGCTGGGGGTGTGCAGCCTGCAGCAGAGGAGGCTCAGGGCAGAGCTCATTGCTGCCTGCAGCTGCCTGCAGGGAGGCTGTAGCCAGGTGGGGTTGGGCTCTGCTGCCAGGCAGCCAGGGACAGAAGAAGGGGACACAGCCTCAAGCTGTGCCAGGGCAGGTCTAGGCTGGATGTGAGGAGGAAGTTGTTGTCAGAGAGAGTGATTGGCATTGGAATGGGCTGCCCAGGGAGGTGGTGGAGTGGCTGTGGCTGGAGGTGTTGAAGCCAATCCTGGCTGGGGCACTTAGTGCCATGGTCTGGTTGGTTGGGCAGGGCTGGGTGCTAGGTTGTGCTGGCTGAGCTTGGAGCTCTCTTCTAACCTGCTTGATTCTATGATTCTGTGGAACTTAAAGAGGCAGATTCAGACTGGAGAGAAGAAATGTTTTACCCTGAAGGTGGTGAGAGCCTGTGCCAGGCTGCCCAGAGAGGTGGTAGCTGCCCCATCCATGGAACCATCCCAGGTGAGGTTGTCTGGGGCTCTGAGCAACCTGCTCTAGCTGCAGATGTCCCTGCTGGCTGGATGTTCAAGAAAAGCCTGGATGAGGCACTTAGTGCCATGGTCTAGTTGATTGGATAGGGCTGGGTGCTAGGTTGGACTGGGTGATCTTGGAGGTCTCTTCCAACCTGGTTGATTCTATGATTCTATGATTCTGTGCTCTGTGGCATGGATCATGTTCCCTGACCTGTTTCCCTCCTGGGCAAGCTAAGCACCTCCTTATTTTTCTACAAGTCTTAATTTGATCATTTCCAAATCAATTCCTACTTTTCCTTGTCCATAGTTTTAATTTCTTATGGTCTGCTTTGGGTAATGACTTGTGCTGGGCAGAGTCTCCTTCCACTTGAGTGGTATTGAACCTCCCTTCTAGCACATCAGTGGCATTAGAGGAGGCTGCTGCCAGTGCCAAACCATTTGGCATCCTATTAGTCCTGTTATTCCCAGCTCAATTTGGGTGTCATTTAGCATCAGCTGATGTTTAAAATCTCTCACCTGTTTTTCCATCTGTGTGGCTGAATTTCTCCCAGAGCCAATTCTGATTATTTTTAAGACACTTTAAGGTGCTCAGGAGCCTTTGCCTTAAGCCCATTAAGTGTCTCTCCACTGCACCTCCCCTTCCCCTGTTATTCTCTCTGTCTCCATGAAGAGGAGGCAAAGTGACTGTTGAGGTGTGTTAATTCTGCACTCGAGGTGTGTTAATTCTGCACTCAAGGTGTGTTAATTCTGTACTCAGGGTGTGTTAATTCTGCACTCAAGGTGTGTTAATTCTGTACTCAGGGTGTGTTAATTCTGCACTCGAGGTGTGTTAATTCTGCACTCAAGGTGTGTTAATTCTGCACTCAAGGTGTGTTAATTCTGTACTCAGGGTGTGTTAATTCTGCACTCGAGGTGTGTTAATTCTGCACTCAAGGTGTGTTAATTCTGCACTCAAGGTGTGTTAATTCTGTACTCAGGGTGTGTTAATTCTGTACTCAGGGTGTGTTAATTCTGCACTCAAGGTGTGTTAATTCTGCACTCAAGGTGTGTTAATTCTGCACTCAAGGTGTGTTAATTCTGTACTCAGGGTGTGTTAATTCTGCACTCGAGGTGTGTTAATTCTGCACTCAAGGTGTGTTAATTCTGCACTCAAGGTGTGTTAATTCTGTACTCAGGGTGTGTTAATTCTGTACTCAGGGTGTGTTAATTCTGCACTCAAGGTGTGTTAATTCTGTACTCAGGGTGTGTTAATTCTGCACTCGAGGTGTGTTAATTCTGCACTCAGGGTGTGTTAATTCTGCACTCAAGGTGTGTTAATTCTGCACTCAAGGTGTGTTAATTCTGCACTCAGGGTGTGTTAATTCTGCACTCAAGGTGTGTTAATTCTGTACTCAGGGTGTGTTAATTCTGCACTCGAGGTGTGTTAATTCTGCACTCAAGGTGTGTTAATTCTGTACTCAGGGTGTGTTAATTCTGCACTCAAGGTGTGTTAATTCTGTACTCAGGGTGTGTTAATTCTGCACTCAGGGTGTGTTAATTCTGTACTCAAGGTGTGTTAATTCTGCACTCAAGGTGTGTTAATTCTGCACTCAAGGTGTGTTAATTCTGTACTCAGGGTGTGTTAATTCTGCACTCGAGGTGTGTTAATTCTGCACTCAAGGTGTGTTAATTCTGTACTCAGGGTGTGTTAATTCTGCACTCAAGGTGTGTTAATTCTGCACTCAAGGTGTGTTAATTCTGCACTCAAGGTGTGTTAATTCTGCACTCAGGGTGTGTTAATTCTGCACTCAAGGTGTGTTAATTCTGCACTCAAGGTGTGTTAATTCTGCACTCAGGGTGTGTTAATTCTGCACTCAAGGTGTGTTAATTCTGCACTCAAGGTGTGTTAATTCTGCACTCAAGGTGTGTTAATTCTGTACTCAGGGTGTGTTAATTCTGCACTCAAGGTGTGTTAATTCTGCACTCAAGGTGTGTTAATTCTGTACTCAGGGTGTGTTAATTCTGCACTCAAGGTGTGTTAATTCTGCACTCAAGGTGTGTTAATTCTGCACTCAAGGTGTGTTAATTCTGTACTCAGGGTGTGTTAATTCTGCACTCGAGGTGTGTTAATTCTGTACTCAGGGTGTGTTAATTCTGTACTCAGGGTGTGTTAATTCTGTACTCAAGGTGTGTTAATTCTGCACTCAAGGTGTGTTAATTCTGCACTCGAGGTGTGTTAATTCTGTACTCAGGGTGTGTTAATTCTGCACTCGAGGTGTGTTAATTCTGCACTCGAGGTGTGTTAATTCTGCACTCAAGGTGTGTTAATTCTGCACTCAAGGTGTGTTAATTCTGCACTCAAGGTGTGTTAATTCTGCACTCGAGGTGTGTTAATTCTGCACTCAAGGTGTGTTAATTCTGTACTCAAGGTGTGTTAATTCTGCACTCAGGGTGTGTTAATTCTGCACTCAAGGTGTGTTAATTCTGCACTCAAGGTGTGTTAATTCTGTACTCAGGGTGTGTTAATTCTGCACCCAAGGTGTGTTAATTCTGTACTCAGGGTGTGTTAATTCTGTACTCAGGGTGTGTTAATTCTGTACTCAAGGTGTGTTCTGTGTTCAGGGTGTGTTAATTAGAATCATAGAATCAACCAGGTTGGAAGAGAGCTCCAAGCTCATCCAGTCCAACCTAGCACCCAGCCCTGGCCAATCAACCAGACCATGGCACTAAGTGCCCCAGCCAGGCTTGGCTTCAACACCTCCAGCCACAGCCACTCCACCACCTCCCTGGGCAGCCCATTCCAATGCCAATCACTCTTTCTGTGCAGAACTTCCTCCTAACATCCAGCCTAGACCTATCCTGGCACAACTTGAGGCTGTGTCCCCTTCTTCTATTGCTGGGTGCCTGGGAGAAGAGGCCACCCCCACCTGGCTGCAGCCTCCCTTCAGGTAGTTGTAGACAGCAATGAGCTCTGCCCTGAGCCTCCTCTTCTGCAGGCTGCACACCCCCAGCTCCCTCAGCCTCTCTTCATAGGGTTTGTGCTCCAGGCCCCTCCCCAGCTTTGTTGCCCTTCTCTGGACACCTTCCAGCAGTTCAACATCTCTCTTGAATTGAGGGGCCCAGAACTGGACACAGCACTCAAGGTGTGTTAATTCTTTACTCAGGGTGTGTTAGTTCTTTGCTCAGGGTGAGTTAATTCTGTAGCTGGGGTGTGTTAGTTCTGTGCCCAAGCTGTTTTATTTCTAAACTCCATCTCTTTTCTTTCCCCACTCTGCTTCTCTTCTGTGGTCCATCACCTCTTGCATCTCATGTCCAGCCCCTGCAATTCAGGGTAGGGTTTTTTTTACCCTGGGAAATGAGAATAGTTCCATTTTCAGAAGTGGCCTCATAGGTTGGGTTGGAAGAGACCTTAAAGATCATCCAGTTCCAGCCCCTTGCCATGGGCAGGGACACCTCCCACTAGCCCAAGTTGCTCAAGGCCTTATCCAGCCTGACCTTGAGCATCGCCAGGGAGGGGACATCCACAGCCTCCCTGGGCAACCTGTGCCAGTGTCTCATCACCCTCACTGCAAAGAATTTCTTCCTCATCTCCACTCTCAATCTCCCCCTTTACAGCTCAAAGCCATTGTCCCTCATCCTGGCTCTCCCAGCCCTTGTCCAAAGCCCCTCCCCAGCTCTCCTGCAGCCCCTTCAGGCACTGGAATGCTGCTCTAAGGTCTGCCTGCAGCAGACTGAACAGCCCCAACTCTCCCAGCCTGTCCCCATAGGGGAGCTTCTCCAGCCCTCAGATCACCTCCATGGCCTCCTCTGGACCCTCTCCAACAGTTCCCTGTCCCTCTCACATTGGGGGCACCAGAACTGGATGCAGTGCTGCAGGTGAGGTCTCAGGAGAGCGGAGCAGAGGGGCAGAATCCCCTCTCCCATCCCTCTGGGTGCACTGCTTTTGATGCAGCCCTGTGGTGTCCATGACTGAGCATAGCTGAAAGCTTTTATCTCAAATACCCAGGGCAAAATGTTTTCTGAGTTTGATTAGAGCTCTGTTGTGTCTTCTCATCACTTCTTTTATTCTGTGCTGGTTTGGAGCTCTTCCTCCAGGTCTTTTTCTCCTATTGATACCACTCAGAATATCCTTCCAGGCTCACTGAGCATCCTCTGTCCTTTCAGCAGAGGGAAGGGTAAACAGGAGCCCTTCTCTGGCTTCTCATTATTGCCTGCATTATTTTGTGTAGCTCCATCAAGCTCCCCACACATTATCTCCTCTCTAAATTTAACAGGCCTAATCTTTTCAATCTGTCCTTTCACAGGCACCTTCCTCTGCCACTCATCATTTCTGTTCCCCTTCTCTAGAACTTTTCTCTCTGTGTCTCCTTGCTGGGCAGGCAGAGATGTGACCAGGGAATGCACTCACTGCAAGGTCATGTCCTCCCTTGGATGTTGCTGTTGCACCAGTTGAGAGCTGCTCCTGATGTCTTTCTCACCAAGTTTCCCATTGCATGTTTTTGTTGCAGGCCTCCTTGGTCACTGTCACAGCTGCACCCTGAGCTAAGTGGTCCATGGGTTGTTGGTTATAGGCTTTCACTTGGCTCTTCTCTGCTCACCCCATCCCTGGAGGCACTCCAGGTCAAATTTGGTAGGGCCCTGAGCAACCTGATCTAGGTGGAGATCACAGAATCACAGAGTTAAGAAGGTTGGAGAAGACCTCCAGGATCATCGAGTCCAACCTAGCACCTAACACCTTCTAATTAACTAACCCATGGCACTGGGTGCCTTCTGCAGTCTCATCTTAGACAGCTCCAGGGATGGGGACTCCACCACCTCCCTGGGCAGCCCATTCCAATGCCAATCACTCTCTCTGACAACAACTTCCTCATAACATCCAGCCTAGACCTGCCCTGGCACAGCTTGAGGCTGTGTCCCCTTGTTCTGTTGCTGGCTGCCTGGCAGCAGAGCCCAACCCCACCTGGCTACAGCCTCCCTTCAGGTAGCTGCAGACAGCAATGAGCTCTGCCCTGAGCCTCCTCTGCTGCAGGCCAAACACCCCCAGCTCCCTCAGCCTCTCCTCACAGGGCTCTGCTCCAGGCCCCTCCCCAGCCTTGCTGCCCTTCTCTCAACACCTTCCAGCACCTCAACAGCTCTCTTCAATTCAAGAGCCCAGAGCTGGACACAGCACTCCAGGGGTGGCCTGAGCAGTGCTGAGCACAGGGGCACAAGAACCTCCCTTGTCCTGCTGCCCACACTGCTCCTGAGCCAGCCCAGGATGCCATTGGCTCTGCTGCCCATCTGGGCACTGCTGCCTCCTCTTCAGCTCCTCTCTGCCAGCACCCCCAGCTTCCTCTCTGCCTGGCTGCTCTCAGCCACTCTGGCCCCAGCCTGTAGTGCTGCCTGGGGTTGTTGTGGTCGAAGTGTAGAACCCTGCACTTGGCCTTGTTAAAGCTCCTGGCATTGGACTGTGCCCATCTATCAGCCTGTCCAGGTCTCTCTGCAGGGCTCTCCTGCCCTCTAACAAACCCACACTTGCTCCCAACTTGGTGTCATCTGCAAACTTACTGATTGAGGACTCGCTCCTCTCGTCCAGATCATCAATGAAGATACTAAACAAGACTGTGCCTAGCACTGATCCCTGGGGCACACCACTGGTGACAGCTGCCAGCTGGATGTGGCACCATTCACCACCACTCTCTGGGCCTGGCCATCCAGCCAGTTCCTAACCCAGCACAGAGTGCCCCTGTGGGCAATGTCTCTGCTCACTGCAGGGGCAAGATGACCTTCAAGGGCTCCTTCCAAGCCCATGTGCTCTGTGTTTCATGAAGCATCAGTCACATCTCAGCCAGTGGCAAAGTTCCTACCTGCTTCTCCAAAGCACCTTTACCAGCCCCTTCTGACCCCTCTGCCTGAGCTAAGCAAAGAGTTGAGTGTTGCAGGTTGAGCTTGAGCCCTTCCTGGGCTCACTCGCTCTGCTGCTGAAAGCATCTGGGGCTTTCCCTCACCTTGTGGGTGTCAACTAACCCTCAGGTTCTCCCATTCCTTTGCATCTTTCTATTGTTTTGGTTGGAAAAGGCCCCTAAGATCCTGGAGTCCAACTCTGACCAAACACCACCATGGCCACTGAACCATGTCCTGAAGTTCCATATCTACAGCTCCAGAGATGGGAACTCCACCACCTCCCTGGGCAGCCTGTTGCAATCCCTGACCACTCTTGCACCAAAGAAATGTTTCCTAATATCCAGTCTAAGCTGGTGCAACTTGAGGCCATTTCCTCTCATTCCATCACTTGCCCTGGACACAGCCTGGTGTTGATCACCCAGAGCTTTGGCAGCCTTCACCTACATAAAGTGGTGTCTGGATCAGCTGCTGCCTCCTCACACCAGCAACTGCCTTCCCTTCCTTGCTGGAGCAGTCCAGAGAGCTCCTGTGCTCTCTGCTGAGCTGAGCTTTGCAGGTGGCACTGCTGATGCCCACTTTCATCCCAGCAAAGTGCTGGGTGGCACTGAGAGAAGCTTGAGTGACAGCCCCACCACACAGTGGTTATTCCATGGCTTCTCAATGGAGCCAGTCTGGAGAATCAATCCCAGTCCTCTGAGGCTTCCTTAGCCCAGCAACAGAAGGAGGTGGACTGAACTGGAAGGAACTTGTTGACTCTCCATGTTGCTATCTTAGATTTAGGATTTCTCCCACCTCTCTCTTTTCTCCTCTTCTCCTCCAAGCTGGAGGTGAGCTCTTTAAAGGGATATCTTCTTCCCGTGCTTCAGGCTGAAGAAAGTAAAGCTGTGTTGTGACAGAGCTCAGCAGAAGCTATGGTTAAGCAAAGAGAGAAAGAGCAGTTTCAGAGAGGTGCCTCATGAGAAGGAGGATGAATGAGGACACAGGAGCGAGGAGGACTGGCACTGAATGGCCAAGAAGCAAAGAGAAGGAGCTGGGATGAAGGGAAAGTGCCAGATGAGTCTGTGTCTTGAACGTGGTGAGGCTGTGAAGGGAGCTTCTGATTCCAGCAAAGGCCTTGGCCACAAAATGAAAGCTCTTGGGAGCAGCTGGGGAGGAGCAGAGATGAAATCAGCTGTCCCAGGTCCTGCAGCTCCTGAGTTACTGAGTGTGGTGAGACACTCCAGCTGAACCCTCCCTGCTGCTCTGGGATCTGAGGCTTCCACAGATGGTTTCTGAGCTACCAGATCAGCAGGAGGGACTGGGACTGGAGGTCAGCAAAAGGGACTGGAGGTCTGAATATTCCTTGGAGGTGGTTTTAACCAGGTTGGTCTGCAGATCTAGTTAATGGTGGAGACTGAGCAGTTTGGTCTGACTTGAGATCCTAAACAGGCTCCTCCAGACTTCAGAGCCTGGTCCTTTCCTGGCTGCCAACCTGAGTGCTTGGTCTGCAGTCACCAGCACTTGGCAGCTCTCCATTATTTTCCTTAGCCTCTCCAGTTGATGTGACCAAGATGGTCAGAGGGCTGTAGCACCTCTGCTGTGAAGGCAGGCTGAAAGAATTGGAGCTGTTCAGCCTGGAGGAGAGGAGGCTCCAGGGAGACCTTGGAGACCTTATAGCAGCCTTCCAGTACATGAAGGGAACCTGCAGGAAAGCTGGGGAGGGACTGTGGTGATGGGACAAGGGGCAGTGGTTTGAAACTGCAGCAGGGCAGATTTAGGTTGGACATCAGGAGGAAGTTCTGCACAATGAGGGTGGTGAAATACTTGAACAGGCTTCCCAGGGATGTGGTTGAGGTCCTCCATCGCTGGGTACATTCAAGCTCAGACTTGATGTGGCTCTGGACAGCCTGATATGGTTGGAGGTGTCTCTGCTGAGTGCAGGGAGGGTTGGACAAGGTGACCTTTGAGGGTCTCTTCCAACCCCAGTGCAACCTGGTTAGACCACACCTTGAGTGCTGTGTTCAGTTCTGGGCCCCCCAGTTTAGGAGGGACATTGAGATGCTTGAGTGTGTCCAGAGAAGGGCAACGAGGCTGGGGAGAGGCCTTGAGCACAGCCCTACGAGGAGAGGCTGAGGGAGCTGGGATTGGTTAGCCTGGAGAAGAGGAGGCTCAGGGCAGACCTTATTGCTGTCTACAACTACCTGAGGGGTGGTTGTGGCCAGGAGGAGGTTGCTCTCTTCTCTCAGGTGGCCAGCACCAGAAGGAGAGGACACAGCCTCAGGCTGTGCCAGGGGAGATTTAGGCTGGAGGTGAGGAGAAAGTTCTTCCCTGAGAGAGTCATTGGACACTGGAATGGGCTGCCCGGGGAGGTGGTGGAGTCGCCGTCCCTGGAGCTGTTCAAGGCAGGACTGGACGTGGCACTTGGTGCCATGGTCTGGCCTTGAGCTCTGTGCTAAAGGGTTGGACTTGATGAGCTGTGAGGTCTCTTCCAACCCTGATGATACTGTGACACTGTGATACTGTGAGTCAGGCTGAGCAGCTCCTCCCTGCTGGGAGAGGCAGGCCCTGGGGGGGGGGCATTGCTGCCAGGCTCACCCTGTCCTGACTCTACAGGTAGGGGACCAGATCCTGGAGGTGAACGGCAGGAGCTTCCTCAGCATCCCCCACGACGAGGCGGTGAAGCTGCTCAAGTCCTCGCGCCACCTGATGATGACGGTGAAGGACATCGGGAGGCTGCCCCACGCCCGCACCACGGTGGACGAGACGCGCTGGATCGCCAGCTCCCAGATCGGGGACACCCTGGTGGGCTCAGCAGGGTACGAGCTGCTCTGGGCTCACACCGCCGCCCGCCGCGGGTGAGGAGCTCCGGGGTGGGCATCGCTGCCAGCCTGATGCGCCGCGAGGTGCGCGGAGGACAGCCCCCCGGGGAGGGCACCCTGGGGCTTGGGTGTGCGAGGGCCAAAAGGGCTCTTGTCTAGATGAGGATGTCCCTGCTGGCTGCAGCGGGGGTTGGCCTGGATGAGCTTCTGTTCCAGCGAGTTCTTTGGGGCCAGGGGATGCTCTCACACATGGGTACCCCTCTCTGGGTACAGTCTCAATGCCTTGTTATAGCTTCACCACTAAAACCATAGCGAGAAAGGGGTACTGGAAGCCACAACACCTATGGCTCACAGCCCCAGGGAGAAACCACACTGCTGAGTGAGGTGTGACAAACAGTCCCAGGTAGCTCTATTGGTGGAAGGGCAGGCTGTACTCACCCTGTCCCACTGGCCAGCAAGGGGACACAGCCTCACGTTGTGCCAGGGGAAGTATAGGCTGGATGTTGTTAGGAAGTTGTTGTCAGAGAGAGTGATTGGCATTGGAATGGGCTGCCCAGGGAGGTGGTGGAGTCTCTGTGGCTGGAGGTGTTGAAGCCAAGCCTGGCTGGGGCACTTAGTGCCATGGTCTGGTTGCTTGGCCAGGGCTGGGTGCTAGGTTGTGCTGGCTGAGCTTGGAGCTCTCTTCCAACCTGGTTGAGCAACCTGGGCTAGTGGAAGGTGTCCCTGCTCCTGGCAGGGAGGTTGGAACTGGATGATCTCTAAGGACCCTTAAATAGCCAACCTGAGCCATTCTGTGATGATTCTGTGGTCATCTCTGTCCTGCATGGTGGAGCAGATCTGGACAACCTGCTGCTGCCCCTTCCCTACTCTCTCAGGCCCAAACCTACAGGCACAGAGAGGAGGGTGCAGAAGAGATCTTGTGCCAGGCCTCAGGTGATGAATGCTGGGCAGGTGGAGCTTGGTGCTAACTCATCTTCTTCCTCCTCACAGGGCAGTGGGCAACCATGCTGCGGAGGCAACAGCCAGGGTAAGAGATAGCAGCCTGGGGAGAAGTCGGCTGTGGCTGTCTCTCATGGCCTTGGGAGGGAGGGCTTTGTGCTGCTGGTGATAAAGGGAAGCTTGGCTCATGAGGACCACTGGGTTTTAACTGGCTCCAGCCCTTCTCCTCCTCACCTGCTGTTGCCAGCTGTGGTTCTGCAGTCACATAATGATTACCCCTCTCCTGTGCTGCTGGTGGCTCAGTTCTGCAGCACATCTGGTGCCTCCCAGACTGAGAATGCTCACATCAGTAGGCAAGGGGCAAGGATCACACATGGGAAAGGAGCATGGGGAGCCCCTTCAACCTGCAGGGGTGACCATGATGCCTTCCACATGGTGGCTGCCTATGAGCCCTGACAGTTCCTGGCATCTCGGCTAGAAAGAAGGAAGCAATTGTTGACAGTGAGGGTGGTGAGTCCCTGACCCAGGTCACTCAGAGAGGTGGGAGCTGCCCCATCCCTGCAGCCATTCCAGATGAGGCTGTTTGGGGCTCTGAGCAATCTGCTCTAGTTGCAGATGTCTCTGCTAGCTGCAGGGGGGTTGGGCTAGCTGAGCTTTAGAGGCCCCTGCCAACCCAAACCATTCCCTGGGTCTCTGATCTTTCCCTCCCCAAAGCAGAGCCGAGCCAGCCCTCTCCAGCACGCCAGCTGGTGACAGCAGGGACATGCCCAGTGCCGTGACAGCAGCCCTCTGCCAGCCTGTCTGCTCCCAACACCTCTTTGCAAAGCTCCTTCTTTCAAATGGAAATGAAGCTGGGATGTGTCACAGGTGGCTTTTGGTGATAAGGGCTTTGCACTGTGTGCTGGCAGAATGTGCTCCCCAGCCTCAAATCCCCGCAGTGTCCCCAGCCTTGTCAGGGTCTTCTCTGGCTCCATATTCTCTATGCTGACCGTGCCTGGGAGGGGGACAGCAAGGATCTCCTCTTAGAAACGCCTCCCAGAGAAAGCAGCCTTTCGTCTGCAGCCAGACCTGTCTCTCCCTGCTGCTCTTGGTTGCCAGCAGCTCTTTCTTCACCAGAGTCTGCTTCAAGCTTGCAGCAGGGGCAGATGTGTCCTTTACACAGCATGGGAAGCTTGGCTCTCTCTTGTGGCCTCAGTTCCTCCAGCTCTGCCAGGGAGGGATAAAACTTGCTAGGAGGTCAGGAGCTGGTCAGGGGGCAGCATCCACACTTGCAGAGCAGAGCCATGAAGCTGCTTTGTTCATTCATGGCTCTGGAGCTGCCCAGAGAAGCAGTGACACTGAGAGAGCAGCCATGCTGGTGAATCCTTGAGGTCCCTGCCTCCTGCCATTCTCAGCATGCCCCTTCCAATCCCACACTCCAGCTTCTCCACTGGTAGGGTGAAGAGAGACAGAGAGCTGCTGGTGAGAGTCCAGCAGTGAGCCACAAGGATGAGTGGGGGCCTTGGGCATCTCCCCTGTGGAGAGAGGCTGAGAGTCCTGGGGCTGTTTGGTCTGGAGAGCAGAAGGCTGAGAGGAGAGCTGAGCAATGGCTGTAAATGTCTGAGGGGTGGGGGGCAGTGGCTGAGGCCAAGCTCTTTTCAGTGCTCAGCAGCAATAGGCCAAGGAGCAGCAGCTACAAACTGAAACAGAGAAGGTTCCACCTCGACATGAGGAGAAACTTCTCTACAGAGAGGCTGCTGGAGCCCTGGAGCAGGCTGCCCAGAGAGGCTGTGGAGTCTCCTTCTCGGGAGACTTTCAACCCCTGCCTGTGCTAACTACCCTGGGGGATGCTGCCTTGGCAGAGGGGTTGGACTGGATGAGCTCTGGAGATCCCTCCCAAGCTCTAAGCTTCTGTGACTCTGAGGCAGCTTGGGCTGGTGGGCAGAGCCCGGAGCAAGGGGCAGCCCTGAGTCCTGCCTGCGCTGCCCAGCTCACCCAGCAGACAGCTGCCCTGCCAGAAGCTTGACTCCTTGGCATGCCAGGCCAAAGCCTCTCTGCTGTCCTCTCCTGCAGCCTGTGTTTTACCGGGGCCTGGCTGGCTCCCAGGTGACGCTGAGCAGCATGGTGAACCAGACCCGGGTGATGCTGGAGGAGCAGGCTCGCCACCTGCTGAACGAGCAGGAGAGGGCCACCATGGGCTACTACCTGGATGAGTACAAGGAAGGCAACATCTCCGTGGATGCTCTGGTCATGGCTCTCTTCGAGCTGCTCAACACACATGCTAAGGTGAGGCCCTGCTCGGGGCTGGGGACAACGTGGACCCTGTGGGCTGAGCGTTGTCACAGTGTGGCTCAGTGCCTCCAAGGTTATCTGCTCGGGGTCAAGGGGGAGGGTATCAGGGAAGTGGTTGTCCTCCTGGTACTCAGCACTGAGGTGAGGCCACACCTTGAAAGCTGGGTTCAGTTTTGGGCTCCTCACTATGAGAAGGGCATTTGAGGGGCTGGAGCATGTCTGGAAAAGGGCAAAGCAGCTGGTGAAGGGTCTGGTGAGGAGCAGTTTGGGGAACTGGGGTTGTTTAGCCTGGAGAAGAGGAGGCTGAGGAGAGACTTCATTACTCCCTACAACTCCCTGAAAGGAGGCTGCAATGAGCTGGGCTTGGTCCCTTCTCCCTAGCATCAGGGAATAGAAGGAGATGCAGCATCACAGTATCCCAGTATCATCAGGGTTGGAAGAGACCTCACAGACCATCAAGTCCAACCCTTTAGCACAGAGCTCAAGGCCAGACCATGGCACCAAGTGCCACGTCCAGTCCTGCCTTGAACAGCTCCAGGGACGGCGACTCCACCACCTCCCCGGGCAGCCCATTCCAGTGTCCAATGACTCTCTCAGTGAAGAACTTTCTCCTCACCTCCAGCCTAAATCTCCCCTGGCACAGCCTGAGGCTGTGTCCTCTTGTTCTGGTGCTGGCCACCTGAGAGAAGAGAGCAACCTCCCCCTGGCCACAGCCTCCCCTCAGGTAGTTGCAGACAGCAATGAGGTCTCCCCTGAGCCTCCTCTTCTCCAGGCTAACCAATCCCAGCTCCCTCAGCCTCTCCTCGTAGGGCTGTGCTCAAGGCCTCTCCCCAGCCTCGTTGCCCTTCTCTGGACACGCTCAAGCTTCTCAATGTCCCTCCTAAACTGGGGGGCCCAGAACTGAACACAGCACTCAAGGTGTGGTCTAAGCAGTGCAGAGTACAGGGGCAGAATGACCTCCCTGCTCCTGCTGACCACACCACTCCTGATGCAGGCCAGGATGCCACTGGCTCTCTTGGCCACCTGGGCGCCTGAAATTGTGCCAGGGGAGGGCTAGGTTGGAGATTAGGCAATGTTTCTTTGCTGCAGGAGTGGTCAGGGACTGGCACAGGCTGCCCAGGGAGGTGGTGGAGTCCTCATCCCTGGAGGTGTTCAAGAAACCTGTGGCCATGGCACTTGGGGACATAGTTGAGTGGCTGTGATGGTGCTGGGCTGCTGGATGGGCACAGTGATCTTAGAGGCCTTTTCCAGCCAAAGCAGCTCAGTGGCTCTGTGCTGTGTGAAAGCCAAAGCCAGGTGGAGGACAGTGTGGAGGATACAGGCTGGTGCTCAGTGGCTGAGAGGCTGCTGGCAGAGTTGAGGAGCAAACCTCCTGGCGCCTTTACCTGCCAGCAGGTGCAGCGTGGGAGGAGGAAAGGTCTTTGCCTGCCCAGGAACATGGTCCAGCTCCAACCTCTCTCTCTGGTTGTCTGTCTGCCTGGCCCAGTTCTCCCTGCTTTCAGAGGTGCGGGGGGTGATCTCCCCACAAGACCTGGACCGCTTTGACAACCTGGTGCTGAAGAGGGAGATCGAGTCCATGAAGGCTCGGCAGCCTGCCGGGCCCGGCCTCGGCACCGACTCCTACTCCATGATGTCCTACAGCGACACTGTCTCCTCCTCCAGCAGCCACTTCACTGCCACCACCGTCAGCTCAGCCCGGGTAGGTCCCTCCTGGCTCTTCCTTTTGCTTTCCCAGCCTGCTCCTGGCAGCCCTGCGCCACCCTCACTGCCCTGGAGCGCTCCAAAGGCTCTTCAACCCCCCCCTAAAAACCTCAGGCAGTCCCCGGAGCGTTTGGGTTTTGTCCTCGCAGGCTGCTGTGATGTGTAGGTGCAGTGAGGGATGCTGTGACACGTGCTTGGTGGCTCTGTGCCCGTGAGACTGAGATGCTGTCCTCTGCAAGTGTCACTTTGTCCCCAGTGTGGGAGGGGGGTGTCTGCCTGCCTTCCAGGACCTCCTCTGTGCAGTGCCAGCTGCACCCACACACAAACCCCAGCGACCCACAGTGCCAGCTGCACCCACACACAAACCCCAGCGACCCTCGCTGCTGCTCCATACCTGCTGCTCTTCACCAGCCACGGCTGTGGCCCTTCAACCACCTCCTTGAGCACTGGCTGCCTGCTGCCCATGCCAGCTGCCTGCTGCCCATGCCAGCTGCCTGCTGCCCATGCCAGCAGGGACCACAGCAGCCAGGCCAGCTGCCTGCTGCCCATGCCAGCAGGGACCACAGCAGCCAGGCCAGCTGCCTGCTGCCCATCCCAGCAGGGACCACAGCAGCCAGGCCAGCTGCCTGCTGCCCACCCCAGCAAGGACCACAGCAGCCAGGCCAGCTGCCTCCTGCCCATCCCAGCAAGGACCACTGCAGCCAGGCCAGCTTCCTGCTGCCCATGCCAGCAGGGACCACAGCAGCCAGGCCAGCTTCCTGCTGCCCCAGCAGGGACCACAGCAGCCAGGCCAGCTTCCTGCTGCCCATGCCAGCAGGGACCACAGCAGCCAGGCCAGCTGCCTGCCACCCCAGCAGGGCCCACAGCAGCCAGGCCAACTGCCTCCCACCCCAGCAGGGCCCACAGCAGCCAGGCCAGCTGCCTCTTGCCCCAGCAGGGACCACAGCAGCCAGGCCAGCTGCCTGCCATGCCAGCAGGGCCCACAGCAGCCAGGCCAGCTGCCTGCTGCCCCAGCAGGGACCACAGCAGCCAGGCCAGCTGCCTCCCATGCCAGCAGGGACCACAGCAGCCAGGCCAGCTGCCTCCTGCCCCAGCAGGGACCACAGCAGCCAGGCCAACTGCCTGCTGCCCCAGCAGGGACCACAGCAGCCAGGCCAGCTGCCTGCTGCCCCAGCAGGGACCACAGCAGCCAGGCCAACTGCCTGCTGCCCATGCCAGCAGGGACCACAGCAGCCAGGCCAGCTGCCTGCTGCCCATGCCAGCAAGGACCACAGCAGCCAGGCCAGCTGCCTCCCATGCCAGCAGGGACCACAGCAGCCAGGCCAGCTGCCTCCTGCCCCAGCAGGGACCACAGCAGCCAGGCCAGCTGCCTGCCGCCCCAGCAAGGACCACAGCAGCCAGGCCAGCTGCCTGCCATGCCAGCAGGGACCACAGCAGCCAGGCCAGCTGCCTCCTGTCCCAGTCCCTGCCCGCTTGCTGGTGCTGAGCAGCAGCACTCCCACGTCCCTCTGCCAGGCCTAATTAAGTTATCGTAATCACCTCGGAGCGTGCAGGCACACAGCCCCAGGATTAATTTCCTTGCCATAAAATGCCTTTCATCACAAATGCATTAACAACCCTGCAAATTAAAGCCCTCATGAAAAGGAAGGATGACAGAGGGCCTGCTGCTGCCACTGCAGCAAAGCAAACCTGCCCACAGCCGGGCAGAGCGGGCAACCCAGAGGACACAGCCAGCAGTGGGCAGAGGGGAGGCCTCTTCTGGGGCTCTGCCTGCTTGCACAGCTTGGACCAACCTCCCAGGAGGGCCTGGGAGGGTTGCAGAGCATCAGAGCTGTGGTTCTGTCCTGTTGGCTTCACCAGTACCCACTGGAAAGCTGTCTGCTCTGGTCAAGATGGATTGCAGTGAGATCCTCTCTGGGTCAGGATAAACAAAGTGAGCTTTGGGCTGCTCTCCAGAGGTCTGCTGGGAAAATCTTCCTAAAATATTGGAGGGCTGCCAGAGGTCTGCCAGTACTGCCCCTGACTCTGTTCTCATGCTATCCCAATGCTTTGGCTGTGCCCTGCTCTCCCTCCTGCTCCACGACACCACTTGCCAAGAGTGGCTGCTTGGCTCGATGTGTGAGCAATGGCCCAGTCCCACCTGGCACCCACCCAGAGCTTGGGGGCAGAGATCAGGCTGCTGCTCTGGCCCAGAGAAGTGTGGGCACCACTGTTTTAAGAGCTTGCCTCAAGAACATGTGTCCCTCAGACACAGTGCAGGTTCTCCTTGGCAGGGTGGCACCTCTTCCCGTGGTGTGAGGGCATGCACCCCTCTGAGCTCTGCCTGGGAGCACTAACGCTCGAGATGCTTGGCACCACTGCCTGCTGAAGCTGCCAAGCAAAGAGCACTGGGGCTCATGGTGGGTGGGAGCTTATCTCAGCTAGCAGGGGAGAGAGAAAAGGGACAGAGCTCACCAAACTTTCCCCTGCTCCAAGCCCCTGCTGCTGTTGCCCTCCCCAGCGCCTCTCAGAGTCGGGGCTCCTGCCAGCCCTCCCACTCAGCACTGGGGGCAGCTGGGTTCTGCAGGGTGGGTTTTGGGGGGAGGAGGGGCAGGCTGTGCTGGGATTTGCTTGTCTGGCTCATCTGTTCTGCATCCTCCCTGGTGTTTTGTTCTGGCCTTGACGCCCGTTCCGACCTGCTTGTCCCCTGGCACGGCCCCAGGAGCGGCTCTTGTGGCTGATAGACCTGATGGAGGTAGGGGCTGGTGAGATGAGGAGCTCGAGTGCTGTGGTTGCCATAGCAGAGGACTTGGAGTGTCTGGAGTGGGAGGGAGGGGGCACAGGCTGCTTGGCCACTCAGCCACGTCAACAGCCACCTCCTGTCACCCACCTTTTCTCCCCTGGGCTCCTCTGAGCCACTCCAGAGCCCCTTTCCCCAGCATGGCTGCAGTCCTTGGTGCTGCCCTGCAGACAAGACTCAGCTTGAACCCAGCCCAGCTGGTTGCAGTGTCCTGCTGGCACCAAAGCTGTTTTAGAAGGACCAGCAGCATTGATGCCTGATGGACCCCAGACTGTCCTTCCTGCCTTGCTGCCTGCTTTGCCTACTGCTGTGCTGTCCTGTCCTGTCATGTCCTGTCCTGTCCTGCTGTGTGAGCACCCTGGCTAAATAACAGTAGGTTGGTCACATCCCAGCACCCATCCTCAGGGGTGGAAAAGGACTTTCCTTACAGACATTGAGTCTCCAAAAATCTGTGCTGCAGTGCAGGAGAGGCTGAAGGAGCTGTGGTTGTTTAGCCTGGAGAAGAGGAGGCTCAGGGCAGAGCTCATTGCTGTCTACAGTTACCTGAAGGGAGGTTGTAGTCAGGTGGGGTTGGGCTCTGCTGCCAGGCAGCCAGCACCAGAAGAAGGGGACACAACCTCAAGCTGTGCCAGGGCAGGTCTAGGCTGGATGTTGTTAGGAAGTTGTTGTCAGAGAGAGTGATTGGCATTGGAATGGGCTGCCCAGGGAGGTGGTGGAGTGGCTGTGGCTGGAGGTGTTGAAGCCAAGCCTGGCTGGGGCACTTAGTGCCATGGTCTGGTTGATTGTCTAGGGCTGGGTGCTAGGCTGGGCTGGCTGAGCTTGGAGCTCTCTTCCAACCTGCTTGGTTCTATGATTGTATGAGAGGTTGGTTTAGGTTGGATGTTAGGACAAATTTCTTTAGTGAAACAGTAGTCAGGCTTTGGAGCAGGCTGCCCAGGGAGGAGCTGGAGTCACCCTCCCTGCAGGTGTTCAAAACCACCTGCATGTGTGGACATGGCACAGACCTCTCTGGCCTGATGCAATGGCTCCCATGGGATGGCTTCACTCTGTCTCTATCCTCATATCTCTAACCCCTAATGACTCCTCCAGCCCTGCAGATGCATTGTGGGGTAGGGAAGGAAGGGCAGAGAGGAGGAAAGCTGAACTTGTTCTCACACTGGTGCAGCAGTTCAAGAGCTAAACCCTGCAGGGATCAGGCTGAGTTACTCTGCAGAGCTCTCATTAGGAGTAACTGGAAAATCAGGGGCTCGTTTGGAGTGATGATGTTAATTAAAGGTTGGGTTGGATTCCCCGGGGAGGTGACAGCTTTTTCACCACTTAATCTGTGAATGGAAACCAGCTGCCTGGCTGAACCAAGCTCTCCAGCTCCATCACTCCTGCTGTGGCCTCTGTGCAAGGACCAAAGTTTTCCAGAGGCTCCCTGCAGAGGGGCTGGAAGGCTCTCACTTTCTAGAAGTGCCTAGAAAATCGATGGGGTTGAAGGAGCAGGGAGTGGGTAGGAGGGAGCAGTCTCCTGAAGAAAGAGTCATTTTTCAGAGCAGTGGCATGTGGCTTCCAAGGGAAATCCAGGAAAGCAGAGTCTTAAAATAGCCAATTCCTGAAAGCAGAATGTGCTCAGCTTTAAAACCCATTATCTTTTATAGCCCACAGCAATTGCTCTTTAATTGCTTTTGCCCCCAAAGTCCTAAGCTTGGGGAAAAGCAAATCTCCTGCTTGCACACTTCAGCAGAGCAAAGTGCCCTGCAGAAGGTGAGTGGTGTTAATGTCCCTGCCTGCGCGGGGGGGAGTGAAGCTGGGGTAGCAGGATGAGGGCTGGCTGGGCTGGGCTGGGCTGGGCTGGGCTGGGGGGGGAGGGAGGCATGGAAAGCAGCTGGCTCTGCCCACCCACCGTGTGCCAGGAGGATTCAAGTCTCAATGCAAACCGTTCCTAACTGTGTGACCAGGGCTGGGGCACAGCGTGTGATGTGCCCTGGGGTGGGCTTGGGATCGTGGTGATGGGCACAGAGGAGTGGGGCAGGTGGCACAGGCAGGTTTTTAGGGGGCTGTCTGGCAGAGTCTTCTCTTTTTAGTAGCAGCATAACTCTGACTGTTTCATAGAATCAAAGAATCACAGAATCAAGCAGGTTGGAAGAGACCTCCAAGCTCACCCAGTCCAACCTAGCACCCAGCCCTAGCCAGTCAACCAGACCATGGCACTAAGTGCCTCATCCAGGCTTGGCTTCAACAGCTCCAGGGTTGATGACTCAGATGCTAACTGATCCAGCACAATGTTAACTGCTGCAGCCTCCTGCAGGCAACTCAGCCCAGGAAAAGTCTGTGCTGAGGCTCAGAATCAGAGAATTAACCAGGTTGGAAGAGAGCTCCAAGCTCAGCCAGTCCAACCTAGCACCCAGCCCTGGCCAAGCAACCAGACCATGGCACTAAGTGCCTCATCCAGGCTTGTCATGGAGTCTCCTTCTCTAGAGACTTTCAAGACCCACCTGTGTGGGTGATCCTGCTTTGGAAGGGGGTTGGACTCGGTGAGCTCCAGAGATCCCTTCCCACCCCTACCATTCTGTGCTTCTATGACAGGCTGCTCCCAGACCTGTCACAGGGGTCTGGCCCTCATGAGTTTGCCAAGAGTTCAGTGACCTCTTGAAGCCAGGCTCAGGCTGGCAGAGGTGTAGAGGAGAGGGAATTGCTCAGGACACAGCTGAGATCCTCCCAAACATAGCCAGGCTGGTG
The DNA here is from genome assembly GCF_015220805.1 of Pogoniulus pusillus. Lineage (NCBI taxonomy): Eukaryota > Metazoa > Chordata > Aves > Piciformes > Lybiidae > Pogoniulus > Pogoniulus pusillus. The sequence goes on along the minus strand of NC_087298.1, from coordinate 3,403,549 downwards.
CTGGAACGCCACAATCTCCACCTGGGCTCTGCTCCCTGTGCACACAGCCACTTGGCTGGATTAAGGCTTCTGGGCAGTGTCTGGAGCTGTGCTGGGACAGGGGAGGGTGGCACTTGGGCAGCTTTCTGGACAACAGCTTGCTCCTTGGAGGACAGGGCAGCAAAAAGAGGGGGCTCATGGCTGAGTGCACTGGTGCTGTTTGATGCCAGCCTCTCTGCTCCTTGGCAGCCCACAGGGACACGATGACACTCAAGCTTCTGAACTCACTGCTGTGGCCATCCCATCTGGAGACCTGTGGCTGATGCACTCACAGCCCAGAGAAGTTCATGCTCACTTTAATCAAAAGCAGGTTGCTTTTGAAACAGACCTACCTGCCTCTGGTCTCTCCTCAGAGATAATCAGTGATAGAACAAGAGGGAATGGCCTCAAGCTGCCACTGGGTAAGTTTAGACTGGATGTTAGGAATAAATCTTTCCCAGCACTGGGAAAAGTTCTTTCAGGCAGTGGGATGAGCTGCCCGGGTTGGTGGTGGAGTCACCAACCTTGGATGTGTTAAAAAGTCGTTTGGATGTGGTGCTTGGGGATATGGTGTAGGGTGCACCTTGGAGAGTAGGGCTATGGGTTGGACTTGGTGATGCTGAGGGGCTTCGCCAACCTGAATGGTTCTGTGACACCTGGTGTCACTCTGTCCTTCCTCTGCCCTCGAGCATCTCCCCTGTGAAGAGAGACTGAGGGACTTGTGGCTGTTTAGTCTGGAGAAGGATGAGAGATCTGATCAATGTCTGCAAACCTCTGAGGGGTGGGGGTCAGTGGCTGAAGCCAATCTCTTTTGGGTGGACAGCAGCAATAAGCCGAGGAGCAACAGCTGCAAACTGGAACTGAGAAGGTTCCACCTCAACATCAGGAGAAAGTTTAGAGTGAGGATGACAGAGCCCTGGAACAGGCTGCCAGAGAGGTTGTGGAGTCTCCTCCTCTGGAGACTTTCCAAACCCACCTGACTGCATTCCTGTGGACTACCCTAGGGGATGAGGCACTTAGTGCCATGGTCTGGTTGACTGGATAGGGCTGGGTGCTAGGTTGGACTGGATGAGCTTGGAGGTCTCTTCCAAGCTGGTTGATTCTATGATTCTATGCTGCCTTGGCATGGGGGTTGGACTGGATGATCTCTGGAGGTCCCTTCCCACCTCTAAGGTTCTGTGAATGTGATTCATGTCACACTTGGGTTTGCACAGTGCCCCTTCAGGTCTGACTGAAGCCTGATCTTTCTGTGGCTGCTGCCATGTGTTCCAGCCAGATCTGTCTTCTGCCTTGGCCTGGCTGCATGCTCAGGAACCCAAAGTGTGGAGGATGTTTCTCTTCCTGAAGCCTTTACACAGGCTTGGTTGCTGATGCAACCACCCTCATCAGAACTGCTGCTCTCTGAACGAGCCATTTCCTTTGGCTCTCATTCTCCAGAGTTCCTTCTGAAGCCATGGAGATAAAAACACTTCTCCATCAATGTTTTTGCTGCTTCTCTAATGCTCTTAATTGTCTCCCGTGTCTATTTTGGGATGCTAGCATCTTCCAGGCACAGCAGCAGCCTGCAGCAGATGGGGGAGAGGCAGATGCAGCAGCGTCTCAGCTAACGGGTTGTTTACCCTGCAATAAATAACAGGCAGTTAAACACAAACTGTGCCCTGCCCATTCCAGCACAAACATCCCTGATCAGGAGGGAAGTGAAGCACCTCCTTCCCCAGCCACAGCAGCGCCTCTCCAGCCCTGTCTGGATGTGTGACCTGCACTAGGTTCTGTGGTCCTGCTCTGGCAGGGGGGTTGGGCTCGATAGATGAGGAGTTCCTGTTGGGATGGGGATGCTGAGCCTAGTTTTGCACTTAGAGAGCCTTGCAGGGGCTTTTTAGTCTGGAGAGGAGAAGGCTGAGAGAGAATTTAATCAGTGCCTATAAATATTCGAGGGCTGAGGGTCAGAAAGGAAGGGAGAGGGACAGGCTCTGCTCACTTGTGCCCTGGCATAGGACAAGGGGCACTGGATGGAAACTACAGAACAGAAGTTCCACCTCAACATGAGGAAGAACTTCTTGACTGTAAAAGTCCCAGAGCATTGGAACAGGCTGCCCAGGGAACTGTGGAGTCTCCTCTGGAGACTTTCCAGCCCTGTCTGGGTGTGTGAGCTGCAGTAGGTTCTATCGTCCTGCTCTGGCAGGGGGGTTGGACTTGATGATCCTTAGAGGTTGCTTGCAACCCCTGACATTCTCTGGTCCTGTGATCTAGTTGGAGCTGGGGCTGTGTTGCATCAGCAGAGCATCCCTAAGGAGAGGGCTTGGTGCCTGCCTGGGGCAAAGCCAGCAGCAGAACTATTGTCTGGGCTAGACTCAGGACCAGCTGGGTTCAGCCTCATGCAGTGCCAGGGCAGAACTCCACACTCAGCCTCCACCTTGTGCCCCCTGTTCTGCTCTCTCTCCTGTTATTTAGCCATGGTGCCTGCTTGCTCTGCTTGACTCTATCCATGTCCTCTTCCTCTCCTTGGGTTCATCCTGATTGACAGCCCCCCCTACACAAGCTTCAGATTCCTGAAGCTCTTCTTGATCTCTGGAACTGTGATGTGCTCAAAGTGTGCTGTGACATTTTCTAATGACATTTGGACTCATAAAGGGATGGCAGTGGCAGCAGCTTCTGCTTGCATCTAAGGCTGACTGCTCTGCTTTGCAGGGGAGGGAAGAAAAGAGGGGAAATAAAGGAGGGGAGAAAGATGAGGGCAATCTTTTGAGCAGGACCTGTTGTGACAGGAGAGAGGGGTGAAGGTTTGGAAGTAAAAGAGAGAGACTTAGACCAGACATAACAAAGAACTTCTTGACACTGAGGGTGGTGAGACCCTGTCACAGGGTGCCCAGAAAGGTGGGAGATGTCCCATCCCTGGAACCACCCCGGGTCAGGTTGTTTGGGGCTCTGATCAACCTACTTTGTAGGTTGTGGGGAGATGACTGCAGGAGAGCAGGGCTAGAGGACCTTTAAAGGTCCCTTCCAACCCAAACCATTCTGAATCTATAAAGTTGTAAACTTTGTCATTGCTCTTGTCCCAGGAAAGATCCAAGTACTGAACCTGCAGCCTGCAGAAGTGTTTTTTCCTCTGCCAGTTAAACAGGAGGAACTGACATTTGAGGAGTTACCCTGGTGGGTCAGGTTCACAGCATGCTTTGAGCACACTTCTTAGCTTAGAAGAGTCAATTTGCCAGCCAAGATACCTTTGTTTTTACCTCTAAGTCTCTAGGGACCGTCCCAGGAACCCAAAACCTGTGGGTGAAAGGACTGACCTTGCTGGGGGGGAGTGGTTTGGACAACATCTTGCATCACTCTGCATGCTCTTTGTCGTGCTGGCACTGTGGTAGCTTCTCCTTGCTGCTGTGACCTGAGTTTCTTTTCTTTCTTTGCCCTGTCAGAACACATCAGAATTGGAGGGAGGTGGAGACAGCCACCAAAGTAGCATCAACACCCTGCCAGACATCTCCCTGGTAAGACACTGCACCGTGCTGCTGCCTCTCGGGTGGGAGCTGGAGGCTGATGACACCAAGTTTTGCCTGGGCTGCTGCAGCTCTTTGCTACCTCAGCTGCCTGTGGATGTCACTGCAGTCGCTGAAGTGAATTCATCAGACCAGTTAGGAGGGAAGATTCTGGCCAAGAGTAGGATCTGCGTGAACCAGAGCAGAAATTGGGTAGTTTGTCCTCTGACTGTCCTCATTTGTGAGTCACATTCTTGTTGCCAGCAAGGTCAGAGAGGTGTTTCGAGTGCAAATCAGCTCATTTGTGTCACGGTCACTGTGAGAGGGCAGATGCAAGGGCCTGTGAGCTTGGGAAAGGTCTCACAGCTGAGCACAGTGTCCTAAAGGCTTCTGTTCTTGGTCTGGCAGGATGATCTCTCCTCCTTCCCAGATGAACCACCCAACTTCAAGCCTCCACCTCCTCCTTCAGCCGCTCAGCCGCTGGACCCCTCTGCTGCCCAGCACAGGAACCCAGGGAAAGACAAGCCCAAGCGCCCTTCCTCCGAGTCCTCCCAGTCAGGCCTCTTCTTCGTGGCCCCTCGAAACCCCTCTCCCCCCCCCAGCCACCCCGAGAAGGACACGGTCAGCATGACTTCCACTGCCACCACCTCCACCGAGGAGTCAGCCCCCAGCGCTATCTATGCCACCATCTCCCCAGCCCCGCACGGCGCCAGGAGGCAGATGGATGCTCAGCTCTCCTTGGTCAGCCAACACCCCATCGGTCCCTTCCCCAGGGTCCAGTCCCCAACGAGGTTGAAGACCCCATCCCCAGACGGCCCTGCAGCTGCTGGGCTTCAGAGCCCCTCTTCCCCGTCCCCTCCACCTCCCCCATCCCACCCTGCTCCCCCTCCACCAGACAAGGGCAGCCCGCAGGCCGTGGCCAACCAGCATTTCATCATGGTGGAGGTGCACCAACCCAACAGTGAGCCTGACGTCAATGAAGTGAGGCCCTTGCCCCAGGCCAGAGGTGGGTGTCGTGTTATCAGCCATGGGGTGAACACAGCCCTCCGTGGGGCGCTCCTCAAGAGAGAGCCAGGTGAAGAGGCAGATCTGAGGGACCAGGAGTGGGGGAGATGGGAGACCTGCATCAGTCTGCAGGTCCTTGTCTGAGTGCCAGGCTTGGTTGCAGGGTTTAAGGCTGGAGATGAGAAGTTTCTTTGCTTCAGGAGCAGTCAGGTGCTGGAACAGGCTGCTCATGGAGGTGGTGGAGTCACCATCCCTGGAGGTGTGCAAGAAATGTGTGGACACAGCACTTTGGGGTATGGTTTAATGGCCGTGGTGGTGTTGGATTGGTGCTTGGACTTGATGATCTCAAAGGTCTCTTCTAACCCAAACCATTCCATGAGTCTGTGTGGGCTGGCAGCTCTTGGCAGGGAGGAGTTGTGGGGGAAGATTGGTACCACTGTGGTTCAAACTTCAGGCCAGATGAGCAAGGTAGAAGCCACAGAGCCCCGGCTGGCTGCAGCCATGTGCTGCTCTTTGGTGGCTGCCTGCAGGTTTAGCTTTTCTTCCCAGATGAATGTTCTGTTGCAGAAAACAGCTTGATGCCATCACAGCCAAAAGAAAAAGTGAAACCCCAGGAACCACAGAAAGGCCTCCTGAGGCTGATAAAGTGTTATCAGCAGCCGCAGTGTTAATCTCCAAGTCAAAGCCTACTCAGCCCTGGGTTTTGACAGCTCTGGAGGAGCTGTGAGGGTACAGGGCCAGGGCAGCCAGCTCCCAGCGTGCTCCTCAAAGCCTTCCTGGCTTATCCAGTGCAATCTGGGCTGACTTATGCTTGAAGACCAAGCTCCATGAGGCACTTGATTGCAGCTTCTCTTGTGCGTGGGCTTTGCTCCCTTAGTTAATAACTTCTACTTGCTGTGGAGGTTTAAAAGGTAAAAAAGAAGCAGTTATGGGATTTTTCCACCAACTCTAGATATTTTTTTTTGAGGGGGAGAAGGCTTATTGTGCCCATACTGGGCTTTGGGATTAGGTTTGTCCTTGGTATATCCCAGGAAAAAGGAGTGGAAGTGAGGAAGGAGCATGGTTGACTCTGCAGGTCCCCTCAGCACATGGCTGTGACCCAGCAGAAGTGGGAAGGGTGGTCTGAGGGCGCCTCTGGTGAGAGCCTTTGGGCTGGGGGTACCTAACAGCATCTCCTGTGAGCCCCTCGGTCCGCGTCCGGGCACCGCGGGACACGCTGCGAGTGACGTTGTCGCCCCCCAGTGGCGCCGTCCTGCCACTGCCGCCAGGCTGGTGGGTGAGTGGCCTCTGGCGCTGCGCGGAGGTCAGACCCTGCCCGAGCAACGTCAGCAGTACCACCACAGCTCCTCCGAGCTCCAGAGCCTCCCAGCCCTGCAGCCGTTGTTCCTGACGCTCACATCCAGAGGCAATCCCCATCCGCATCCAGAGCCTTCAGCCTCAAACGAGACAAAGCTCCTTCCTGGCAGCTCATCAGTGTTCCTCAGTCCACCTCCATCTCCTCCCAGCCCCTGCTCTTGAGCATGGCCTGGTTCAAACTAGCTTCTAGCAGGAACCTTGAGCTCGTCACTGCTTCACTCTTTACCAGTTTGGGATCTGGACTGGATCTTAGACCTGGATTTGAGGCTACCTGTTCCTTGTTCCTTGATGCTCCTTGTGCACAGCTCTGCTCTTCACAAAGGGTCAGCTTGGGAACCACCCTGCTCAAAAGTCCAGGTCTGACTCCCAGGGAAGCTGCCCAGCCCTGGGAGCAGGTGAGGTGAAGAGGAGAGGTTCAGACTAGAGGAGAGGTTCAGACTAGGTGTAAGGAAAGAGTCGGTTACAGTAGTAACAAACAGTTACTTACTACAGTAGTAAGACACAGGTTGCCCAGAGAGGTAGGAGATGCTCCATCCCTGGAAGCACTCCAGGTCAGTTTGGGGACTCTGAGCAGCCTGCTTTAGCCGCAGCCGTCTCTGCTGACTGCAGGGGGGGTTGGACCGGATGCTCACCTCAAGCCTAAATCTCCCCTGGCACAGCCTGAGGCTGTGTCCTCTCGTTCTGGTGCTGGCCACCTGAGAGAAGAGAGCAACCTCCTCCTGGCCACAACCACCCCTCAGGTAGTTGTAGACAGCAATGAGGTCTGCCCTGAGCCTCCTCTTCTCCAGGCTAACCAATCCCAGCTCCCTCAGCCTCTCCTCGTAGGGCTGTGCTCAAGGCCTCTCCCCAGCCTCGTTGCCCTTCTCTGGACACGCTCAAGCATCTCAGTGTCCCTCCTAAACTGGGGGGCCCAGAACTGAACACAGCACTCAAGGTGTGGTCTAACCAGTGCAGAGTACAGGGGCAGAATGACCTCCCTGCTCCTGCTGGCCACACCATTCCTGATGCAGGCCAGGATGCCACTGGCTCTCTTGGCCACCTGGGCACACTGCTGGCTCATGTTCAGGCAGGTATCAATCAGCACCCCCAGATCCCTCTCTGTCTGGCTGCTCTCAGCCACTCCGACCCCAGCCTGTATCTCTGCATGGGGTTGTTGTAGCCAAAGTGCAGCACCCTGCACTTGGAGCTATTGAACCCCATCCCACTTCAAGGCATGGTTGGACGTGGCACTTGGTGCCATGGTCTAGCCTTGAGCTCTGTGGTAAAGGGTTGGACTTGATGATCTGTGAGGTCTCTTCCAATCCTGATGATACTGTGAGACTGTGACACTGTGATACCTTCAGAGGTCCCTTCCAATCCGAGCCGTTCCCTGGTTCTGTGCCCTCCCTCTGGCCGGTGGGTGCTCGGCTGGCCGCAGAGCCGTGCTGCCTGCCCTCTAACAGCCCTGGTCTCTCCCCAGCCTCCACGCTCTCCCAGCTGTCGGACAGCGGGCAGACCCTCAGCGAGGACAGCGGGGTGGACATCGGGGAGGTCGAGACGAGCGGCAAGGACAAGAGCCGGCAGCCGGTCCCTGGGAAAAGCCGAAGCCTCAAGGAGGCCACGAGGAGCGAGGGGGTGGCAGAAGGGGCCTGCAAGCCGGTGAGGCTGGGTGCCCAGGAGCCTCAGGGTGCTGCCTTTCGTGGGTGGTGGACACTAGGCACTGCGGTGCTCCCCACTGCTAGGTCTGCGCCCTCTGCCTGGGGCAGCAACCCCTCCTCTGTGCTCTGGTGGGTTCTTTATCCTCCTCATTCATGAGCCGGTGGGCTGAGCTGTGGGGAAGGGAGCCAGGAGCTGTGAGAGTGGCACTGTAGGGCTGATACACCCCATCCTGGGTAAACTTGATCTTTCCCAGCTCTAACAGACAGCTTCCTGGCTCTGGGAGGACACCCACAGGGCACAAATGTCCTGTGAGTAAAGTCGCCTATCACCCAGAGGGAAGGAGGCATCAGGTGTCAGAAGTAAATTGGATGGTTTCTGATGGGGCACAGATGAGCAGCTGAAGAGCACTTCTGCTCCTTCCCCTTGCCTCTCCCTGCCCTGCACAGAGCTGAGATGTTAGGAGTCAGTGTGTCTGTCCCGCTCCCACGGAAGCCTGCCATGTGTCCCTGGCCAAGGGGACACGGCAGGCAAACGGTGCCCATCCTCCCTTGGCAGCGCTGCTATCTCCTCTCCCCACAGCCAGGGCTCCTGGAGCCCACCTCCTGTCTGATCCGGGTGTCCAAGAGTGCACCTACCCTGGGGATCGCCATCGAGGGGGGAGCGAACACGCGGCAGCCACTGCCCCGCATCGTCACCATCCAGGTAGGGCAGGCTGAGGGGAGGAAGAATGCCATGCACGGCCCATCCCTCTCCTCCCTGGACAGGAAAAGAAGGGTTTTCCTGGCTTGGGAAAAGCCCTTCATCCCCAAGGGGAATTTTGGGAGGTGTGCTTTCCTCCTCCTGCATCTCCCCAGGCATCAGAGACATCGTTCTGCTCGCAGTGGTAGAGATTGCCAAGGCTCACACCCATGTCCCATGGATGTTCCCACACCATCCCATGGGATCTGCTTTAAACATTTTGGAGGGGTTCTGAACAGCCCAAAAAGCTTGGCTGGTGGCTCCAGATGTCTGGAAACCCTCAGATGGAAGATTGGGAAAGGGGAAGTGGTGGATGATAGCCGAGGAGCTGAGCCCTCAGGAGCTGTCTCCCCACACCACTTTGTCTGCTGTTTACTTGGGGCAAAATTCAAGTTATTCAGAGAAGAAAAAAAACCACAAAATTGGTTGTTTTTGGCCACTGCAACCGGTGCTAAGCTGCAGGAGCGTGCAGGAGGGAAGCCAAATTCCATGAAACGTTTTGTTGCCATCGTGTTCACCCTGACCTAGCTTCTGCCAGGTCAGGTTGAACATGATGGCAACAAAACGTTTCCCATTCTCCCAACACCACCCCCAAAACACCCCCCCCCCCCCCCCCCCATCCCCTTCTCACCCTGCTTCCTGGAACCAGGAGCTGAGCTACCTTTCTCCCGCAGCGTGGGGGTTCGGCACACAACTGTGGGAAGCTGAAGGTGGGTCACGTCATTTTGGAGGTGAACGGCACCGGGCTGCAGGGCAAGGAACACCGGGAAGCCGCCCGTATCATCGCTGAAGCCTTTAAGCTGAAGGAGAAGGACTACATCGATTTTTTGGTCACAGAATTCAACGTCGCCCTTTAGAGATCCTGAATGGGATGAGTGTGGCGGGGAGAGGAGTGGGTTTTGGGATGGAGGAGAGGGGGAGGGGGAGTGAAAGCAGCATCCCACCCCCGCAGAGCCCGCACGCGCAGACACCCCATCCCCCCCCTTGCCCCTTCCCCGGCTTGTCCCCTAAACGTCCCTTTGCCCGCTGGGTTGGGCAGGCTGAGAGGGGGCAGAAATCAGTGCACGTCCCTTAACACCAAATCTCCATCTTTGGCCTCTCTCGGGGACGCTGCCCTGCGGGGACGCCGCCGCTTTACCCTCTCGGAGCGAGGCGGGAGGACAGCGCAGGTGCCGCTGTCGCTTGAGTGCCACACGCAGCGCGGAGCAGACCCCCCCCCCATGGTTCAGGCTGGAGAGGGGGGTTGGTTTTTTCTGGGTGGCACATGCCACGGGTAGAGGATGCAGAGAGAGAGAGAGAGAGCAACCAGAGGCCTTGTACATTGCTGGCAACGTCGTATTTATAAATGACAGAGCTTGTGCTTTTAATTTTTGTTTTTCAATAAATCTTATCAGGGTAAAAAAAAAAAACACAAAACCAAACAAACAAAACCCAAAAGATGAGTTGGGGGACGGGGAGGTTGCGTTGGGGAAGATTGTTCCATCCTCATCCTCATTCCTATCCCCAGCCAGGGCCGAAGGGATGAGGATGGGGATGGGCAGAAAGCAAGGGCAGCTGCCGAGGTTTTTGCTCCGACGAGCAGTGCCTGCCCAGCATAAATTATGCTAATGAGCGCCCCTGATAGGTGCAGCCGGAGAAGGCGGTGCGCCCTCGCCCCGTCTCTCGTTTCTGATTGGCTGGGAGCTCATGATATGCTAATGAGGCCGCCGGCGGGCTGTGCTATTGTCCGGTGGGGCCGGGCCGGGAGGAGCCGGAGCTGGCGGCAGGGCCGGGGCTGGGATTGGGGCCGGGGCACGGAGCCGCCCAGTGCCGGGTGATGAGGGGCCGGCCGGGCTCTGCCTGCAGGTGAGGAGCCGCGGGGCAGCTGTTAGATGAGCGGGGAGGGAGGGTGGCGCTTCCTCAGCGGTGCCCACCGCGCCAGATGTGCTCCTCCGTGGTTGGATCGAGGCGTGGGGCCCAGCGCGGCTGCTCGCTGTAAGCCGCGGGGGTGGGAAGCAGAATGCTCCAGGGGATGCTCAGCTGAGGCCCTACGGGGCTGGTTCCATCCTGGGGGCCGGGGCCGGGGGGGGGGAGGGGGCCGCATCCGGCACCTCCCCGGCTCTGGCAGAGCTGGCTCGCAGCTGGGATCCGGTTGGGATCCTTGACTGGAAGTCTTTTAGTCAAGGAGATGCGCCGGGGGGGGGATGTAGGACTCGTCGCTGCGCCGCTTGTCACCGACCCCTGCCCTGCTTGTACTGCCCCACGCCGCTCGGTGCCCTTCCGCATCACTCCGTGCCCCCCCCGCGTTATCCTACATCTCTCCGCGCCACCGAAACCTCCACGGCCCCACGGAAACCTGCCATAACTTTCCTTATTCCTCTGCTTCCTCCCCGCCCAGCGCCGAATCCTCCTCCCGGTTCTGCGCGACAGGGTTTCGGGAGGGTTTCATCAGGCTGGCGTGGCCGGGAAGACCGAGGGCGGCTGGAAGCCAAGCCCGGAGGCTGCGGGACGCGAGGCCGTGCCGCTGCCTGCGGCTGCCCCGAGGAAGTCGCCGGGGGGCTGCCTGCAGCTCCGGTTCCGTGTTTCGTTTCAAGGGCAGCTGTGAGCACCCTCGGTTCCTTGAAGCCAATGCATGAGTGCCCCGGCTGCCTCCGCGCCCATGCGGGGATGTTTGGAGGACTCCCTGGAGACCGGGGCAGGCTGTTTGCCCAAGCCCAGCCCGTTGCCGGCTAACCCAGCCGCACGCTGCCAGCTGCGGCTGCCCTCCCGTGTCCCCTGCCGCCGCCTCCTCCTCCTGCCCGGCGCTAATAAGGGATCTCCGTGCCCCCGGCTCTGTCGCGGCGGTGGCAGCTCTCTCCAGACGGGGATTAAGGCTGCTGCCCTTCGCTGACTGATAGCTCCCACTGGGGCGCCGAGCTTTATCTCGGGGGGCGCACCCCAGCAGCTTTCTAGAGTAGACCCTGGCGATAAGGCTGTTCCCAGTGGAGACAGGGCACAGTGTGGGGTTGATGTGCCAGCGAGGAGGTAGGAATGCAGCCGTGGGAGCAGCTCCTTGTCCCACCATGGGGCTTGTCTTCAAGTGCAAGCGTGCTTGGGGCTTTGGTGTCTCTTCGTGGGATATGGGGAAGCTGGGGGGGGGCAATATTTCAATATTTGAAGGAGACCTACTGGAAGGCTGGGGAGGGACTGTTTAGAAGGGCTTGGAGTGGTGGGATGAGGGGCAGTGGCTTGAAACTGGAGCAGGATAGATTTAGGTTGGACATGAGGAGGAAGCTCTGCACAATGAGAGTGGTGAAATACTGAAACACGTTGCCTGGGGAAGTGGTTGAGGCCCTGGGCAGCCTGGTCTAGTTGGAGGCATCTCTGCTGACTGCAGAGGGGTTGGACAAGAGGACCTTTGGGGGTTCCTTCCAACCCGATGCAATCTGTGAACCTGATATGGCTTCTCCAGGCAGAGGAACTTGGTGAGGATGTGGCCCCTCCAGGCAGAGGACCTAAGGGGGGCACACAGGCTTTGGAGACATGATGTAGGAGCAGGACTGGTGTGCTTTCAGGGGACAAGGAGAGTTTGCCAGGTTCTTCCTCACTCTGATGGTTTCTCCCATGTTTTGCCAGCCCAGAAAGCAGAATTTGCACTTCTCTGCCCTCTTTCACATTCATAAAACAAGTCTCTGAGCTTAAAAAGAGGAAGAATAAAAACCCAGTTTAGAAACCAGGAATTCCTCCCTCCTGGAGTGCAGAAGCCCCTTGCCAAGTTCCAGCCCCAGGCTGCTGTTCTGGCCTCCTTCAAACCACCCTCCCTCTCCAAAACAAAAGAGGTGGCAACGCTGACATGCTGCTCCTGCTCGGACAAAAAGCTGAGCTGTGCAGGGCAAGAGGACAAAACTAACCCTCTAGAGCCCTTCCCTGCAGGCTACCAGCACCAAGCATCATCCTCTGCTTGCTTTTAACCTCTCCTTTTAAGCAGGAGAAAGGTCTGGGGATTGGGGGTTATGGTTTAGGAGAAGAAAGTCATCACCCATTGCTCAGGAAGGGAGTTAAAGCCCCTCCTGCCTCCCAGACGGGCACGGATGTGCCCGTCTGGGAGGCAGGAGGGGCTTTAACTCCCTTCCCCGGGGGGATTAGAGCCTCCTCAACCCTGCCTGCTCTGCCCAGGACTTGACAAGACAGTGAAGGCAGAGTGACAGCAGCCTTGTCCCCTCCTCTCCATGTCACCGAGCAAGCCCTGGGGCCAAGGATGTTGTGTCTCCTCTGCTGTCACCACTAATAAACCCAGGAGCAGCGATGGGGACACTGTGCTGCTTAGTGTGGGCTTGGATCATGCAGCTGGTCTGCAGCACACGTGCAATGAGTTGGGTGGTCTCAGCTTTGCAGTTCTATCTCTCTCCTACTGGGGTTTGCAGGGCAGGGACGGGATCACTGTGGTGGAAGGTGAAGCAGCTGCCTGTAGATGGATTGGAGGTGATTAGGAGGTGAGGGCAGGGATTGGCAGAGAGAACTCCTGCCTGGTGGCCAGGCAGAGACCTGGCAGAACTCAACATCCACCCCTGAGGCACAATTCACAGAATCCCAGCATGGTGAGGGTTGGAAGTGACTTCTGGAGGTCATCCAACCCTGCTGCTAAAGCAAGGCACCTACAGCAGCTCGCCTAGAATCACAATGACCAGGGAGGGCTGGAAGCTCTCCAGAGAAGGAGACTCCACAACCTCTTTGGGCAGCCTGCTCCAGGCCTCCAGCACCCTCACAGCAAAGAATCTTCCCTTCCTGTTCAGGTGGAACCTCCTGGGTTCCAGTTTGTGCCCATTGCCCCTTGTCCTGTCACTGGGCACCATTGACAAGAGTCTGACACCAGACTCCTGCCCCCCACCCTTTATTTCTTGCTGAGTATCGCTCAGATCCCCTCTGGGGCTGCTCTTCTCCAGGCTCAGCAGCCCCAGGGCTCTCTCCTTACAGAGATGCTCCAGGCCCCTCAGCATCTTCTTAGCCCTCACTACAAATTCAGGGCAGCCCTGGCTGAGAGTCAAAGGGCAGGAGAGAGGCTGAGGGTCTCAGGCAGAGTCCAGGGCTAGAAGACATTTTCCAGCTGAGGTTTTTAAACTTCTTTGTAGCTCTTTCTCCAGTCACCCTGCTGCAAAACCCCAGCTTTGTTAAGGGCTATCTGTCTCTATTTATACACACACACACTTGGCTTTGTTTCCCTTTGCTTTGTCGTTCCCCAGTACGTGGCCAGACCATGCCCCAGGCTTTTCTGTGCTGCCATAGCAGCCAGCAACTCACTACAAGGGGAAATAAACTCCCAGATTTTTCTGTCTTACCACCATGACCATTGGCAGAGGGACTGTCTGGAGGCTGGGTTTGCCAGCAGATCCTCAGACTGTGGCTGCTGCAGCTGGGGAGGGAGGCACTGCTCAGAACTGGGGTGATGGCCTGTGGGTTATAGGGATGAGCCTGCCAAAGACATGTAGGAAAGGTTTTAACCCTCTTTAAGCTGAGGGAAGAGGACCCACAGGCTCCTTTCATCCACCTCACACCTGCTGGGACTCCTCTGCCCTGTCCAGGGGTGATGTTTGGGGCTCCCCATCTCTTGGGGATGCTGCAGGATTTGAAGTGTGTTGAGCACATTCGTGTGCTGCTTCTCCAGGCCAGGGTGTGGGGAAGGTCTCAGGGCTGGAAACAGCCTACTTTTGAAGGGGCCTAAAGCCAAAATTGCTCTTTAGCTGTGCTGAGCTCCCTCAGATCCTGAAGCAGCTCAGGGGCAGTCCTCCTCTCCGTGCTGGCAGCACTCTGGGGGCAGGAGAAGCTGTGGAGCATCTCCAGGTGCAGAAAGTGAAGTTGCTCAGCCAGTGTATGGCTGAAAAACGTCCTGCAGGCAGCCCAAGAGGTTTGTGAGACCCTAAAAGATGCTTTGGAAAACTCCAAGGATGCAGGCAGGGCTGGGATCACGCTGCTGCTGGTGCAAGGACAGTGCCTGAAGTGGCCTGAAGGACAGTTCTGGGTGCCACCAGAAAATAAGCCCCAAAAGCCCTCTCACAGCAGGGTTTAAACTGGAGGATTTGCAGATCCCAGGCTTTGGGGTGGGTTAGAGGAGTTCCCTGCAGCGTACAGCAGCATCCCTGAGCCAGCAGCACCCCCAAATCACCCTGGTTGAAGGCAGCCACCCCAGGGACCATGCTATGGTTTCATTAGCAGCTGGGAGCTTGCCCAACTCTCCTCCTCGTGCCACTAATTACACATTAACGAGCTGTGTTAATTAACTGCCTGCAAATACACCAGCACCACCAGGCTGCCTGATTCTGACTGGACCAGGGCCAAGAGGAGCATCTTGGGGTGGGGACCAGGTGGATAGCTCCTTGGAGAGATCTGCCTGGCTGAATCTGGGGGTCATTTGGCTGAATTTGGGGGGGTTATATGGGTTAAAAAAGCCCAAAGCTTTGGTGAAAAGTCTCCTGGGCCATGCAAGGCCTGAGGGGGTTAAAACGTTTGTGGTCACCTAGGAGCTTACAGGAACCACCCAAGTTGTGGTTTCCTGCTTCTGCAAAAGCCCTCACAGGCACAGGAAGGTTTTGGGGTGCTCAGAGAGATGCTCAGTGGGGTTGTAGTGATGGGCAAGTCCCAAGGCTGCTGGCGTGGGGTGAGTGTAGCCATCACGAAGCTGCTTGCTCTGGCGTTGGGTTGGGGCTGCTGGCGATGGCTTGGTGATGGGTACCAGCCACCAGCTGCTGGTGGGCAGCTGCCACCTCCAGCACCCTGTGGCCTACAATGGGCTTGTAAAGGGCTCAGATAGAGCTGAGAGGATGTTGCTGGGAAAGCCCCCATGGCCTTTCTTGCTTCCTGCCTCGTGGTTGGGGTTTTGGCATCCGCTGTCTCTGGAGCTGCCTCTGCAGCATGCTGAGGAGTGGGGTGAGGGCCAGCTGCTGCTTTGGGGTCGTTGGTGGGGTGAGATTTTTGGGATCCCTTTCCCAGAAGGGCCTTGGGATGCTTCTGCCTCCCCACCCCAGCAGTCTCCTGTGCTGTGATGGGACTTTAAGGGTCCCCAAGCTGTGGCTGTCTGGTTGGAGTGACATCAAGAGGGGTGCCAGCATGGGCTGGTGTCCCCTCCATGCTCTCTCTAGGTGGGGAAAGAGCTTTTTGGAGTGGCCCTGAGCGGCTTATTCCTCATGAGGACCATCATGACAGCTTCCAGCTTTCTGGTGGGACACAGGGTAGGGGTCTGGCCCAAGAGTGTCACCCCTCTGTCAGGAGGCATTGCTCTTATCCCCAGGGTCTGGGGGCTAGGGGAGTCCCTGGCAGCTGGAGGCAGAGACACCTCCAGCAGAGCCCACTGAGCATCTCCCCCTCTCGCTCGGCCCCCGCCAGGATGCAGCGATTCTATGACCTACATTCATGGCGAGGAGGTCCCCAGCCTGCCGCAGCCACCGCCGCCGGGCCATGAAGCGGCACAAGTGACAGGGACAGAGTGCCCGCGGGCATGGCCAGCCCGGCACCATGGCTGCGCTGGACACAAACACAGCTGAGGCGCTGCAAGGGAGAGCAGCAGGAGGAGGAGGAAGACGACGACGACTTTGAAAAGCGAATGGACGAAGATGGAGTGATCGGCTTGGGGGAGGATGCCGGGAGCCCCCCGTGGGGTGAGTCTTGTCTTCTCTGAAGCCCAGAGACCCTTCTGGGGGGCTTCTGGGAGCTGCTGAGCCGAGGGGGGTTCGGAGGGGCCGGGGGGGCACCGTCTGGCTGGTGGCAGCCTCTGGGTGCTGGCGTTTTGCAGGCGACGGCGAGGGCCAGGAGGTCGAGTCCCCGGCGGAGGAGGGTCGCTGGCACCCGCGGCGGGAATCAGCGGAGGAGGAGCGCGGCAGTTCGCGGGGGGACGAGTCGCTCTGGGGGGCAGAGAGCGATGGGGAGCCCTACCCGGAGATCTCCTACGAGGGTCAATGGGGCTCGGGGTCCAGCGGCAGCCCCGAGGCGCTGCGACGTGGCCGAACTCTGTGCCAGCCCAGCGCCTGCAGCACCGACGGAGCGGACACCTCAGGGCTGTCGGACACCAGCCCTGGCCCCTCCACCCCGTCCCGCCGCCACCGGGGCTGGGGCACGGTCGAGGATACCAGCGGGGGACACGAGCAGGGCTGGACCCCGAGACGGAGCCTTCTGCTGCCCTTCTCCACCGATGACCCCCATGATACCACCAGCATCGAGCCCATCCCCAAGCCTCAGCCAGCTGGGAAGGAACTACCAGCCCCTGGCACAGTTGCCTTGGCACCTACCGGGAAGCCCTGGAGCGATGGGACTCCCTCTGCACCCCAGCTGCATGACCGGTCCCAGGTCCCCAAGAAAACAACCCCTACGGCACCGCACCCCAAGCCCTGCCGGCCGCTGCGGTCCCTGAGCCCCCGGCGGCGACACCCCGGCGGCAGGGAGGCAAGGGAGCCCTCGGGAGCGGGCAGCGGCACGGCGGATGGCACCCAGTACGGCCGAGGGCGGCTCAACCACCCTCTGCCCGACCTCTCCAAGGTGGAGGCTCGGGTGAAGTTCGACCAGAGCTACCGTCCCCCGCGGGGCAGGGTCCTGCCCGCCTGCCCCCGGGCCCCGGGCGGCCCCATCGGCTTCAAGTCCCCGGCCGAGATCGTCCGAGAGGTGCTGCTGAGCAGCGGGGAGGGGGCCCCTCCGCAGCCCCCCGCCAGCCCTGGCGTGCCGCTGGAGCTCAGGTCGCCCAGGCAAGCCACGGCGCTGGTGCAGCAGCTGCAGGTAACAGCCAGCTCCACTGCTCAGCCAGAGGCGCCTCACTGCGAGGCTCTCCGGCGTGGGGGGACGAGGGGGTGCAGGCGAAATGGAGGTGTCACCAGCTCTGTCAGCCAGCCCGGTGTCACCGATGGGGGAGGGGAGGGGTTCGGTGCTGGTCACCCCCTGCCGTTCCTGCATGGAGGATGGTGAGGAGGGAAGGAACTGGCAGAGATGCTCACATCCTCCCCAGGATGGTTGTACAGCCCCCGCGATGCTCGCCCCCGCCCAGGATGTTTGTCCCTTGAGATGTCCTCCTGTCCTCTGCGGGTTGAGGGAGGTTGTCCCCCGTGCAGAGAGGCAGGAGCCACATCTGCACCAGCTGAGCTGGGTGCTTTGTGGGGGGAGAGGATCTGCAACCAAGGGTGTGCCCTTCATGCCATGAGAGCCCCACCCTCCCCGTCCATGCTCCATGCAGGGATGTCTCCCTCCGTGCCATGTCACCCCCACCCCCGGTGAGGCCTCCTCTAAGTCCCCATCCTTGTGCTGGGGGCTGTCACCCACTGCGTGTCCCCTCCCTGCAGGATGACTACCACAAGCTGCTGACCAAGTACGCCGAGGCTGAGAACACCATCGATCAGCTGCGCCTGGGTGCCAGGGTGGGTGCTGGGTGGCTGCAGGGCTTAGGTGGGGGCTCCCTGCTCTGCTTCCCCCTCTCTGGGGTGTCTTCCTCCCCTGGCTCCCCCCAGCTCCTTCTCCTGGTTGAGCAGCTCAGGGAGGGGGTTGTGACCACAGAGCCCATAGCAAAACCTGGGGCCTCTGGGTTGCCCCCAACATGAAAGGCTCCACATCTGTGCCAGGCTGACCCAGCCCCAAAATGGTGAGGGTGGCTGCAGGGCACACCCCTGAAATGGCAGGGCCTTAGGCAGAAGCATGTCCCCCTCCTGCACCACACCATTGCACATGCAGGGAAACTGAGGCAGGGCTGCTGCCTGGCTGTGCCTTGCTGCCCGGGCCCTGCCCCCACCTGCACTCGCCTTGCCCAGGCTCTGCCCTCACCTTCACTTGCCCTGCTTGGGCTCTGCTCTCATCTTCATCCTCCTGCCCACCCCCCCCTGCTTGCTGTCTCTGTAGGGATGAGGGCTTCAGGGTGCCCGTGGCTGGGTGGGCAGTGCCAGGACTGTGATGCAGGGTGGGTGTCTCAATCCTCTCTCCCTGCCCACAGGTGAGCCTCTACGCTGACCTGCCACAGCCCAGCCGCAGCCTGGCTGTGGGCACCATGGGCAAAGGCTGTCAAGTGATGGCCCTCAGCATCCCACAGGCCAGGACAGCAGCTTTCAGCACGGCCCCAGCCACAGCCTCGCCAGCCTCACCAAGTGGAGGTGTGTTGAACCCTGTTGCCCTTCTGGCTCATCTCCCTCCCGCTGTTTTCTGGGGGTATTCAGCTAGGACCCCATTTCCATGGCTTTGCCACGGTGGGGGGGACACACCAGTGCTGTGAGTGCCCCCAGCATCACCTTGGCCTTGTGTTCTGGGCTCCCCAGTTCAAGAGAGGCAGGGAACTACTGGACAGAGTCCAGTGGAAGCTACAAAGATGCTGAGTGGCCTGGAGCAACTCTGTGAGGAGCAAAGGCTGAGAGCCTGGAGAAGAGCAGCCCCAAATCTGAGCAATGCTCAGCATGAGCTGGGCAAGAGGATGGGGCCAGACTCTTTCCAGTGGTGCCCAGTGGTAGGACAAGGAGCAATGGGCACAAACTGGAACCCAGAAGAAGGAGAAACCTCTTTGGTGTGAGGGTGCTGGAGCCCTGGTGCAGGCTGCCCAGAGACTTTGTGGAGTCTCCTCTGAAGAGCTTCCAACCCTCCCTGGTCATTGTGATTCTGGGCATGCTGCTTTAGCAGAGGGGTTGGACTGGGTGGTCTCCAGAGGTCCCTTCCAACTCCCAGCAATGTTGGAATCCTGTGTGGTTTTGCAGCTCCAGCACCAGGACCATCAGGCCAGGAGGAATCACCTCAATCTCCTTCCTCACCTCCACCCCGTGGGTGCTGCCCTACCTGCCAAGGGCCATGCTGCTGCTCGGGGTCCCAGCTGACTCAGACACTGGCAGGACAGACCCAGAAGCTGCAGGCACAGGCAAGCCCCAGATGAGGGGGGCACACGTGGTGGGAGGCTGTGGTGGGGGGCTCCAGCAGAGCCAGGCTCAGCCCTTCCTCTTCCAGGTGGAATCCTTTCAAGGCTGGATCCAGGCTGGAAGCCCTGCATCCCGGGAGCAGCTCCAGGTATGTCAGCCCCATCCCAGCGCCCAACCCTGGGCTGAACAGAGGGACCAGAGGGCAAGCTGGGGTGGGGACACGGCCACCGTTGTGCCGCAGAGGCTGAGGATGCTGAAGGCTGCGCAGGACGCTCTGGAGCAGGCGTACCTGGGAGCCCGGCAGCAGCACCCAGAGACCTCGGGGGGCTTTGATCCCGACCGGTGAGTGCCTGACCCCCACCACCCCCAGCCCCTGGTGGGGACTGGCTCCCTTGCTGCAGGTGTAGGGTCTCCCTGACACCGCTGCTCCCTGTCTTGCAGCTCAGTGGAAGGAGACATTTTCCGCCTGGGGCTGCACCTGGAGGAGCTGAAGGAGCGGCTGGAGCCTGGGGCCAGGCGGCAGCTCCCTCCTCAACACCCAGCCCAGCCCCACTCCCCTCCAGCCCACTCCCCACTGCCTACCTCTAGCTCCCTGCACCCCGAGGTGAGCAGGGCAGGGCTTGAGAGGGGGCTGGAGGTGAGAAAGTGCCAGGATGGGGGTCCTGAATCCCTGACCCCCTTTTGCTGTGCCCTGCAGAGCCCAACACAGACAGAAGGTCCCCGAGGGACAGCGGGGGACAGCAAGGCTGTGACAGAGTGGTTGCCCCGACCCCTCTGGAACAAGCAGCAACGTCTGGAGGAGGATTTTGGTGACCTGCTGCAGCAGTGAGTGCCCTCCAAGGCTGGGGGTGGGGGGTGAGGGCAGGGAGTGGCTCCCCAAAACCACCAATTTCTGTCTGTGGATCCCCCGCAGGTGCAAGCACTTCAGGTCCCTGCCGGAGTCACTGAGCCTGGAGCAGCTGAGCCTGACAGAAAGTGGATCCCAGGAGGAGGTGGATGGGCCAGCAGCAGGGGATGGTGGCCCCAGCGAGGGAGGCCCCAGGAGGACATGGTCACTAGAGGAAGGGGCTGACCTTGAGACCTTCCCCTCGTAAGTGCTGTGATGGGACTCAGGCAGGGCGAGTGGGAGGGTTTAGGTCATGCTTTGCACCCCTGGCATTGAGAGGCTTCAGAGTCAGCAGCCTCCCTGGGCGAGCTGGCACCGCCAAAGCCTCTGCCCACCTTCGCTCATGCTGTCCCCTCCCTGCAGGCACCCCCCAGAGAGAAGAGCTGTTCCACCTCCCCTCGGCGTGACCCCATGGCCAGGGAGGACACAGAGCCACCTGCTCACCGCTGAGGAGCCTCCAGCCGCCGCCAAGCCTCCCCTGAGGGTCCCCACCCCACCGCAAGCCCCCACGTCCCGCCGCAGCAGCGGGGGGGGCAGCGCTGTCACCCAGCACCGCTCCGGCAAGGTGAGTCCCTGGGACACAGGTTCCCATCTGGCAGCACCCCCAGAGCCTGCTGGGGGCGCTCAGCACCACTGCTGCTCTCCCCGCTGCACCCGCAGGAGCAGCGCATCGTGTCGCCGGAGACCGACAGCGGCTTCGTGGGCTCAGAGGCCAGCAGGGTGTCCCCCCCCGTGCACACCCCCGAGCACCAGCCTCCCGCCTCCGGGTATGGCTCAGGGTGGGAGATTCGGGGCCGCTTGCCGGTGGCTCTCTGCGGGGATTTGGGGTGCTGAGGGGGAGCAGGGATGGAGGGAGGGGAGGTGGGGAGCAGGGAGGAGGTGCTGGGTGGGGTTTGGAGATGTGCAGGGTGGCCTGTGGGCAGGGCACAAACTGTGGGGGCTGCCACATGATCTGCCCCCTTTCCCCAGGACCCCTGGCTCACTGGGCCCCTCCGTCCCCATCCCTGCGACCCTCCACCCTCATCGGAAGAGAGAGGTGCCCCCGCTTCCCTCTGAGACTACACCGACGGGCATCTACCCCGCGGGTGGGCAGGGCAGCACTGGGGGTGCCCACCTGCCCCGCAGCACCCCCTGGCAGAGCAGCTCCCCCCGTCACTGGGCTGAGAGTGCAGGCAGCGAGCTGGGACACGACGGTGACAGCAGTGAGTAGTCCTGGAGGGACATGTCCCCAGGGAGGGACATCTGGGGGGTCCTTGCACTGCAAGTGCCTCTGGTTTGTGGCGTTCTCCCAACCCTCCCTGGGGTGCTGGCACCGAGGTGCCCCCCACCTCCCGGCTCTGCTGGACAAAGAGCTGGACCCAGCGCTCCTCAGCTCACTTGTGCCCCCCTCCTCCTCCCCAGCTCACACGGACTCGGAGGCGGAGGGCAGGAGCTGCGTCAGCACCAGAGGCCACCCCCCTGCCACGACCAGGGGCCCAGCCAGCCCCCCACCGTCCCCCAGAACACCTTCCCCCACCCTGCTGTCCCCTCAGCCGCCGTCCCTCGATGCGTCTCACTGCGACCTGCTGGGCTCCCGTCTGCAGCGCGAGTGAGTGGCTCTGTGCCCCCAGACTGGGCTCAGTGGCTGTGTGCCCCCAGACTGGGCTCAGTGGCCGTGTGCCCCCAGACTGGGCTCAGTGGCTGTGTGCCCCCCAGACTGGGCTCGGTGGCTGTGTGCCCCCCAGACTGGGCTCGGTGGCTGTGTGCCCCCTAGACTGGGCTCGGTGGCTCTGTGCCCCCCAGACTGGGCTCGGTGGCTCTGTGTCCCCCAGACTGGGCTCGGTGGCTGTGTGCCCCCAGACTGGGCTCGGTGGCTGTGTGCCCCCCAGACTGGGCTCAGTGGCTGTGTGCCCCCAAACTAGGCTCAGTGGCTGTGTGCCCCCCAAACTGGGCTCAGCTCCTGAGTGGCACAGGGACCCCACCCCGAGCAAAGTCCCCAGAGGCCCCAACATCTGCTGGGCAGCAGCAGGTTTGCCCTTCGCAGGGAGCCAGGGCGCAGCCGGGGCTGAGTTCTCCAAACTCATGACAGGTGTGGGACCGGAACCGAGCGCAGCCAAGCCCCAGGCTCGGTTTTGGGAAGCATCGTAGCATGACGCTGGTGGGGGAGGGGGACACGGGGCACTGGTGGGAGCTGAGCTGCGGCGGCCGCAGGTGTCCCTCACGGTGCCGTCGGTCCTGCGGCAGCCAGGCCATCCGCGCACTGCGGGACGAGGTGCGGCGGCTGCAGCGGAGGCTGGAGGAGAGCCTGCGGCGTTCCCACAGCTATCCCGACGGAAAAGCCACCACCCTGCCTGCCACCCTGCCCAGGAGGCAGCCAAGGGACAATGGACGGTCGTCCCCCAACGACACAAGGCCCTCGGGGTAGGTGGCAGGAGGGACCTGGGAAGGGGGAGGTGGCAGCAGCCGTCTGTGGTTGGGGTCAGGGCCGTGTCCCGTGGCTGTGAGGACAGCCCCAGCCCCTCCTGGGGGGTGGGTCAGGGGCGTGTCTGAGGGGACACTGAGGGGTCTGAGTGGTGACAGTGGTTCTGTCCCCTCCACAGGGAACCAAGCCCAATGGCACAGGGCAGGGTGCCCCCTGGGGTGGCACCCACGAGGAGGATGCGATCGGCCTCAGTGCCACGGGACGGACCAGAGCTGGAGCTCAGTAAGTTGGACTCTGCTGGGATGGGGACAGAGGGGACAGCAGGGACACGCTGCTCCCTGCACACCCTGTCCCCGCATGCAGAAAGGTGCTGGGGGTGCTGTGGGACCACAGAGACCATGCAGGTCCTCTTGGCCCCGTGGGCCCCCGCAGCACTCAGCCCAGATCCTGCAGATCCCACCGGATCCCACCCTGCTTCCCTCTCCTCTGCCACAACCTCCAAGCTGGACCCCTCCTGCGCTGGGCCCCGGACCACTCCCTCCCCGAGGAAGGCGCCCCCGGGGCCGGTGAGCTTTCGGGGGCAGTACACAGGTGGGTGCCAGTGGGTTGGTGCCAGGAGCTGGTGGTGGCCATCCCCACGCTGGGCTCCTCGGTGACGCTGTGTTTTGGCAGGGACACAGTACCAGGCAGGGATGCCAGGTGCCACCCCGGCACCCCGGGAAGAGCTGGGCGCCTCGGGATGCCCTCGGTGCCACGGGAGCTGGCCACTGTCAGGTGAGCAGCCCCCAGCCCCTGCTGCTCCTCTTTGGTTCCTGCTAATGAAGCTGTTAATGACTTTCATTCATTAACCCTGCTGCTGGCTTCTGGGCAGGTGATGCCAGCAGGCAGCCCCAGCACAGCACCCCGAGGAGGACACACTGCCCCACTTGCCGGGCACCCATAGGTACTCCTGCGCCTGGCAGCAGGGACAGAGCCACACACGGTGGGTGACAGAGATGGGACCCGCTTGGCACAGCTCATCCCTGGGGTGGGGGAACAGGGAACAGCCCTCAGCTCCCTGGCACACTGCCTGGGAGCAGAAAAGGCAGCCGCTGGTGCCACCACTCACTCCCCCTAGGCATTGGTGCTCCCACCCAGCAGTGCCAGCCCAGTGTGCCACAGGGGTGCGGCTCACCCGAGGCTGCCGTTTGCTGCATCCCCCTGGGGACACCTAACACCCGCCTGGGGGCATCTAACTACCTTCCTCCCCGCAGCAGATGCTGGCCCCAGCGGCAGGTCCTCCCCAGGCTCCCACCCTGAGCCCCGGGCTGAGAAGCTGGAGCAGCCCAGACTCTGGTACTTGGCAGCCAGCCCTGCTGCCGCCGCTGCCATCAGCTGCCTGGTGCCCGTGCCCCTCGTGCCTTACGTGCCCTCCATGATGTAAGGATGATCTGTGCTGGGGGGGGAAAGACTGGGGGGAGGTCAGCATCACTCAGGGGAGGAGGGTGAACCCAGGAGGGGCTGTGCCCATCCCAGAGAGCCCACAGAGCCTTGGCACCTGGGTGGCAGCTGGCTGGGAGCAGGGTGACACAGGTCCTGGTTCTCTTTGGTGAGGGAGAAGCTGCACAAGGAGATGGGTGCTGGGGGGGGTGGAGACGGGGGAGAGGGGTGCAAACCAGGGCAGCATGGAAGCCCAGAGCCCTGCGGGGGGCAAAGCTGAGCCTGTGTTCCCTTCTCCTCCCCAGCTACTGCTCCCCAGCAGCACCTACCTCAGCCCCCGCCGCGCCCGGGGTCCCCCTGCAGCGCGCCGCGGGGCACCGGCAGGCACAGCACCCGCCCTGGCAGCACAGCGCTGCCCACCACCGCTTCAGCCTGGACCCGCAGGAGCTGGAGGATCTCAACTGGTCGCTGAGCCGTGCCGTGGAGGCTGCCCAGAGCATGAGGGTCACCACCACTCGCATGAGCAGGGTGCTAGCCACCGAGCTGGGCCGAGTGCGGGACCTGCGGGGCTCCTGCCTCTTCTGAGGTGCCCCGCGGCACCTCCCAAACCCTGCCTGCCCCTGCAACGGGCAGCAGAAAGAGGATGGACCCCCCCCCACACTGGGTACTCTCTGCCAGATCTGTGGGCACTGGGCTGGAGGCATCTCCACGGGGGTCTGCACTGGCTCCCATCCCTATCTGTCTTGCCCGAGTCCTGCATCACTTCCCCATCTGTCCATCCACGTTCAAGGTACCCAAGCTGCAAGAGAGGAGCAAGATATGGGCAGAGGTCTCTGAGACCTGCCCCCCCACACCCTGAGGTGTAGGAGCAGCTCAGAGCACCATCCTCTGGGACCCGCAGGGTGGCTCTGTGTCCCCTAAGGCAGCCACCCCTCCAAACTCAGCACTTCTAGGGCTGCTCTGACTTTGTGCAGGTCCCACAGGGCCAGGCTGGATGGTACCTTGAGCAACCTGGTCTAGTGGAAGGTGCCCCTGCCCATGACAGGGGGTAGGAACTAGATGATCTTCAAGGTCCCTTCCACTCCAAACCACTCAATCATTCTATGCTGCAACCCAGCTGAGCCCCCCTGGGCAGCTGCCATTACCTCTGTGCCTGCATGGGCTGAAATCCTTATGATTCCTGGTTCATCCAACCCCTTTCCCAACCTCTGGGCATCATCCTGGGGGGCATTCAATGCCTGAGGTCCACCTGAGGTCATCCCCTCCACCCTTTGTGCTGCCCTTGGGCTGGAGCCCAGTGTGTGTTCCCTTTGCTTTCTGTGGTCTGCTGTGATCCAAAGTAGCCAGAGAGCAGCTGAGTCACCCTCCTGGGGCTGGGTGGTGACCTATGCTGTGTGTGTATCCATCTGTAGATCTGGATAGAGGAATGGATATGGATCCATCTCTAGATAGAGGGGCTGGAGCAGGTCCAGAGGAAGGCAACAAAGCTGGGGAAGAGTCTGGAGAGCAGACAGCTGAGGGAGCTGGGGGTGTTCAGCCTGGAGGCTGAGACCTCGTTGCTCTCTACACCTCCCTGCAAGGAGCCTGGAGCCAGCTGGGGGTTGGTCTCCTCCCTAGTATCAAGTGATAGGATGGGAGGAAATGGCCTCAAGTTGCAGCAGGGGAGGTTTAGGTTGGATGTTGGAAGAAACTTCTTCCCTGAAAAGGTTCTCAAAGACTGGATCAGGCTGCCCAGGGCAGTGCTTGGCTCCCCAGCCCTGGAGGGGTTTCAGAGCAGTGTAGCTGTGGTGCTGAGGGCCGTGGTTGAGTGGTGACCTGGCAGTGCTGGGTTAGAGGTTGGACCTGATGATCTTAAAGGTCTCTTCCAATCAAAACCATTCTGTGATCTCTGCCTTCTGCTTCCCATTCCCAGCACAGTCCTTAGGGCATGGGTTCAGTGGGGATTTTTGACCCATGATGTCATCCAGACAGGGGGAAAAAAAAAGAGATTTGGGGTTTTGCTTGGAATTCCCAGGGGATCTGAGCTGCTAGAGGGAAAAGGCCCCCTGTGAGATGGTGGGAGGACAAAGATCCACCTCTGGAGGAGGAGGGAGCTCTGCAAGAGCCTCTGCACCTCCAGGCTGGATTTGTGATGAGTTAATGCCTGTTACTGACGTGGATGCTGTGGGAGCCTGGGGGGGAGGGGGACCCTGAGCACCCACACCACAGGCTCACAGAATATTAAGGCTTGGAAGGGACCAAAGATCATCGAGTCCAACCCCTCCCCTGCCACAGCAGGCCCACACAATCCAGCTCAGGGCACACAGGAACACATCCAGACAGGCCTGGAAAGGCTCCAGAGAAGGAGACTCCACAACCTCTCTGGGCAGCCTGTGCCAGTGCTCTGGGACCCTTCCAGGCAAGAAGTTCCCCCTTGTGTTGAGCTGGAACCTCCTGTGCTGCAGCTTACACCCATGAGTGGATGCTTATGGGTGTAAGAGAGCCACAGAGGAGCCTGCACCCTCTGCCCCCAGGGTGAGTCCAGCCAAGCCCCTTCACTGCACCCCTCAGCAGCTTAGCTGCAGTGCCCCAGCTGTGCTTTTGGGTAGGTCCTACCTGAAGTGCCCCTCTTGGATTTATTTATTTGTGACTCTTTTTGTCGTACCAGGACTCACCTTTGGGAGGGATGGGGAGGGGGAAAAGAGCCACTGGCACCCCCCAGCACATTGCTCAGATCTAAAAGCCTCCCAAAACTGCTGAACCTGAATCCTGCACCCAGCCCAGGGCAGGGGAACAAGGAGGGGCTGGGAATGGAGGTGTCCCCAATGCTGGCCTTTGGGGAGAGGGGGGGCTGGGGGGGGTGGGGTGGGGTTTTAATGAGGACTTTTGTGTCTGTGGTTGCATCCCCTCCTCTTTGTATCCCAAGTGAGCTGACAGGCCAGGTCCCAGCCATGCTGGGAAGCTGTGACCCCTCCCCAAGCCTGGCTGGGGAGCGTGCTGGGGGGGTTGCAGCCCTATCTAACTGCCCCAAAGGCAGCAGCCAGGAGCACAGAGGAGGTCTGGGTCTGGGGCTCCTTCTTGTAGCATCCAGCAGAGCCACTCAGTGGCATTTTGTACTGAGAAAAATCACCTATTTTTGAATGAAATAAAAGCAGTTGTTTGGCTTGTGGGGGTCTTCTGGGAAGAGTGCCTGGGGAAGGAAGGGGGACAGTGATCAACAGCAGCTGACCATGTGCAAGAAGGGCAACGACATCTCGGCTTGGATCAAGCACAAGGGTGGCCAGCAAGACCAGGGAAGTGATTGTGCCCCTGTATGGGGTACTGGTGAGGCCACAGCTTGAGTGCTGGGTTCAGTTCTGGGCCCCTCACCCAAAGAAGGACATTGAGGGGCTGGAGCAGGTCCAGAGAAGGGCAGCAAAGGTGGTGAAGGGTCTGGAGAAGAGGAGCTGACTGTGTTCAGCCTGGAGACAAGGAGGCTGAGAGTGGAGACCTCATTGCTCTCTACAGCTCCCTGAGGCGAGGTTGTAGTCAACTAGGGGGGGGTTGGTCTCTTTTCCCAAGCAACAAGTGACAGGACAAGAGGAAATGACTTTGTTGCAACCCTTTCCCTCTACTTTCCCCTCTGCTTTACCCTTCCCTCTTCCTCTCCCCCTCCCCTTCCTCTTCCTCTCCCTCTCCCTTTCCATTTCCCTCTCCCCCTCCCCCTCCTTTACCCTCTCCCTCTCCTTTTCCCTCTCCCTCTCCTTTTCCCTCTTCCCTCTCCTTCTCCCCATCTTTTTCCCCCTCTCCCTCCTTTTCCCTCTCCCCCTCCTTTTCCCTCTCCCTCTTCCCCTCCTTTTCTCTTTCTTCCCCTCCTTCTCCCTCTCCTTTCCCCCCTCCTTTTCCCTTTCCTCTTCCCTTTCCCCCTCTTTTCCTCTTCCCTTTCCTCTTCCCTTTCCCTCTCTCCTTTTTCCCTTCCCCCTTCTTTTTCCCTTCCCCCTCCTCTTCCCTTTCCCTCTCTCCTTTTTCCCTTCCCCCTCCTTTTTCCCTTCCCCCTCCTTTTTCCCTTCCCCCTCCTTTTTCCCTTCCCCCTCCTTTTTCCCTTCCCCCTCCTTTTTCCCTTTCCCTCCCCTTTTCCCTTTCCCCCTCCCTTTCCCTCTCACCTTTTCCCTTTCCCCCTCCCTCTCCCTCCTTTTCCCTTTCCTCTTCCCTTTCCCTCTCTCCTCTTCCCTTTCCCTCTCCCCCTGCCTCCTTTCCCTTTCCCCCCAACCTCCTCTTCCCTTTCCCCCTCCTTTTCCGTTTCCCCCTCCCATCTCCTTTTCCTCTTCCCATCTCCTTTTCCCTTTCCTCTTCCCTTTCCCTCTCCCCCCGCCTCCTTTCCCCTTCCCCGTCCTCTTCCCTTTCCCCCTCCTTTTCCCTTTCCTCTACCCTTTCCCTCTCCTTTTCCCTTTCCTCTTCCCTTTCCTCCTCCTTTTCCCTTTCCTCTTCCCTTTCCCTCTCCTTTTCCCTTTCCTCTTCCCTTTCCCTCTCTCTCCTTTTCCCCTTCCTCTTCCCTTTCCCTCTCCCCCCCGCCTCCTTTCCCCCCTCCCCTTCCTTTCCCCTCATTCCCTCTCCTTTTCCCCTCTCCTCCTCCTTTCCCCAGCAGCCTGAGCATCCCCCCCCTCCCTCAGCAGGCTGTTTCCCAGGGGCAGCATCTGGTGCTGCAGGAACACCTCCCCCATCCCTTAAGCAAGCAGCAGGGGCAGGGCCTGGGTTGCACTGGGGATGGAGCTCGCTTTTATTGAAGTCACTCGAGTGCTGGAGTACAGAACAGAGAGCTACAGAGATGATAACATGGTTGTGCTTCAACACTTCTCAAACATTTAGATTCCAGTAATTTCAAGGTAAACAAGTTCCAAGACAGACCTAGATAATTATTATTATTATTATTATATATTTTTTTTTCCTTTTTAAGGTTTTTTTTTCCCCCTTTTGAGATAAATTATTTTTTTCCCCCCATATATAAATAACTGTAACAGAAACAAACCCAAAAAGGAACAAGAATAATTTAAAGGGCCAACATACAAGATCCTGAAGCGTTTGCATTGCTAAAAACAAGAAGGGACTCAAAACAAGTTTTGGAGTAGGGGGGGAGGGGGGAAGGGAAAAAGAGGCAGGAGGATCAAAGAGGACCCAACAAATATCAGTGCAATGATACAGCCTTTGCCCTAAAAATATATATTTAACTTTATGGGCAAGGAACAGCTCGGGGGGGGGAGGGGTGGGAAAAAAGGAAGGGAGGGATGGGGGCTAACCACCAACGAGGCAAGAGATTTTGGTGGAGGGGAGGGGAAGAAAAAAAAGAGGAGGTTCACATCCTTCAGGGGCAAGGAGAACAAAACAATGGACCCCAAACTATTGCAGTGCACCTAATGGCAGAGGAGGGCAGGGCAAGGGAGTGTGGAGGCGGGGGGAGGGGTTGGCAATCCTGGAAGGGGGGTGGGGGGGATCAGAATGAAAACCAAATAAGAACCAAAGCCCAACTGAAATCCGAGGGTTGGGTTAAAATCACTAAACACCAAGCTCGTAAAGAACGGCACAAGACACAGTCATTAATATACACAGAGTCTGGAGTGGGGGGCCCAGAGGGGTGGGGGGGTGGGTTTTTTTGGGGGGGGGGGGGGTGGGGAGAAGGGAGGCCTCGGGGGGGAGTGATGCCACGCTCCAAAACGCTTCACCGCGGGGACCACACGAAGGGAGCTGGGCAGGGGTGGGGGGAGGATGCCGAGCTTCTTGAGGAGGGGGGGGGATGGAGGGAGAGATACAGACATATATATATCTAAAGGAAGCATTTATTTGATATAGATATATCTCTGCATCTGAAGGAGCACCCAGAGAAGGGGGGGTGGGGGTAGGGGCAGGGCAGAGGCGCAGCCACACGAACGAGAGCTGACGCCCAGGTCCCATCTCCTCCAGGGCTTTGACCGGTTTGGTCCCTTTTAGCTTCCCCCCACACACCCCTCCCTCACCTGGGAAATTGCTGCAGCGTGAAGCATCCCAAAGTGCAGCCTCTCCCCTCGCCCACAAGCTTCTTCTCCCCTCCCTCTCCCCGCTCCCGGCACTCTCCTCCCAGATGTTGCTGCGCGCATCTGGCAGGAGCGCTCCCGGCCCTGAAATGACAAAGGACAGCAGCAGCCCCCGGCGGGGACCTTCCCCCTGCTCCTGGGCAGAGGCTGGAGGGCTGCCCAGCTGTCTGTCTGTCCGTCCAGCCGCAGCAGACCCCTCACAACAAGGAGCAAACCCTTTCTTATCACCATCATCCCCCAGGTGGTGGTGGGGGAGGACTCAGCAGGGAGCTCCGGGGGGGCTGTGCAGAGCTGCAGCTCCAAGCAAGAACCGGTCGGGTTCACCCCCCCCCAACGCCCTCTCTTTAACGCAAGGCTTGGGGCTTTCTGAACAGATCGTTTAGTTTGGCTGTTGTCTCCTCCCTCTGGATCGAAATGAGCTGGGGAAGGCCACGGGAGGGGGGAAAAGGGAGGAGGGGGGGAGTCAACAAAAGAAGGAGAGGAAGCTGGGCCAGGGCTGGGTGCGGGGTCGCAGCCCGGCAGGGGATTCGGCGTGGAGTCGGCGGTGGAGATTCCTCTTAACTGCTGCTCTCCTCCTCTGTTTTATTGAGCTTCTTCAGCGTGTCCAGCAGTTTCTGTGGGGTGAGGATGTGCGTGGACCCTGGGAGGGAGGAGGGAAGGAGCAAAAGAAAGAGGAAAGGGAGGCATCAATGATGGTTTCAGGACCTCTTTCCCCTGGTTTCACCCCGGTCCGCGCTGTCCCCAAGTCGTGTGTCCCCTCCCCCCCCCCAGTAAGGACGTTGCACGGTGGAAATGCTTGCGAGGAAATGGACGTCCATGGGCTGGGGGGGAGGCTGCGGGGGGGACAGAGAAGGAATGGAAACAAAAGAGAGGTGAAGGAGATGTATGGAGCTGGGCAGGATGATCGTGGCCAGAGGGATCACTCCTGGGCCTTTGGAGGATGGATGTAGGAGGCACTGGCCCAAAAGCCACCAGGCAGGAGATGGAGTCAGCAGCTGGGCACAGAGAGACCATCTGCAGGTTCCCAGACCTTCTCCTGCCTGCCCAGGGCTTCACTGGCTCCAAAGAGTGGTCTGGAGAGGAGGGGTTGAAGGGAAGGAGGAAAAGGGCTCCTGCCAGCTGCCAACCCTTTGCCTGCTGGTTCCCCAGCATGATGCCAGCAGCAGCAGCAGCAGCAGCAGCAGCTTCCCACCACACTGCCTGTAGCCTGGCCTGTGCCCACCACACTGCCAGTGCCACCCTTGCAGCCTCCTTGGCTCTGTGGTGACCAATGTGTGGCAGGGGACACTATGGCAGGTCTGACCAGCAAAACCACCAGCAGCTAAACCACAGCACAGCATTCAGGGGTCTGCAACAAAGGGTAGGGGTAAGGGGGAGGCTCCTGCCCATCCAAGGGCATCAAGCACCACAAGACCAAACCTGAGCTTCCTCATGGGCTCCAGATTTCAGCCCCATAACACCCTGGAGCTGGAGGTGCCCATGGCAGTGCCCAGGCTCCACTGTGGGGCACAAGAGGAGCTGGAGGCAGGACAAGTGCTGGGCTCCACTCCACGTGCACGCTGCTGCCTCCAGCCATCCTGGGGTGCTCCATCCCCCAAAGCCTGGGCTGGCAGGGTCCCAACCCACTGCCCCCCCCAGCCCCTCCAGCCTCAGGGAGGGGGGAACTCATGGGATGAAGGAGCCAGGCGGGTCCAGCCGAGAGCCATGGGATGATGGAAGCGGCGCTGGATGCTCTCCCACCTGGGCAGGAGGAACCGCAAGCATTTGCTCATCGGAGACCCCCGAGGGAAACCAAACCCCAACCAAACAGAACAAAGCAAAGAAAAGGGAGAAGAGAAGAAGCAAAGAAGACCCTTCGGGGAGGAAGAGTTTCTTTTTTTCCTTAGTAAGCTGCCTTTACTTGGTTTCTTTGGCTCACTCCATTGCTGGAGCCTGCTCCTCAAATGATACCCTAGTGGAGTCCCTGAAGTCGGGGTGCCTCAGGTCCATGAGAAATTTGGTGGGAGTGAGAATGTGAGTAGAACCTGCAGGAGAACAGAGCGGGGCTGATGGGCTGTGCCAAGACTTTGCCACCCAACCCCCCAGCCCTCCCCTCCCAAATCTCCCACTTTGTGGTTTTTTCTTTTTTTGGGGGAGGGGTGGGGTGGGAAGGGAAGGAGTGAGGAAGGATGAAGTTGTCACCCGGAGCGTCGGAGGTGCATGCAGGGAGAACAGTTCCCAGAGAGGATGAAGGATGGAGATGGGCAAGAGGCAGGGATGGAACTAGGTGGGTGGTTATGGTGGTGGGGCACAGCTGCTGGAAGCTGCTGCTCCCATGGGAATACAGAAGAGCAGATGAGATGCCAGGCAAGAATCTAGGGACCAGATGAGTTCAATGAGGGGCTGCCACCTGCCTTGTCCTACAAAAGTGTGGATCCAGCTGTGCTTCCTGAAGGGAATACTAGGGGATCTGAAAGCTCTTTGCTAACATCTAGGAAGGCTTCCACTGTGAACTTCATGCCTGATCTGTGGCTTCATTGTAGGGTGCTGAGAGAGGACTCAACACATGTCCTGTTGCACAGGTGCTGCATGTCCTGGTGCACACACATTGTGTGTGCACCAGGACATGCAGCACCTGTGCAACAGGAAAAATGCATTTCCTGGTGCATGCCCAGGGCACATCATGGTTGGCATGTGGCACCTCTTCACTTCTCCCTGTAATGACCTCAAGGACAAACCTGCACCCCAAGGGTGAGAAGCAATTCAGGCTGCAACATCTCCCACCTCGGCCATCCCTCTCATCCAGCTCTGCTTGAACAGAACCAGCCACAGGGAAGGAAAAAGAGGAGCAAAACTGGTGGTGGGACATCAGAGTCCCCAAACCCTGGAACAGGCTGTCCAGGGAGGTGGTTGAGACCCTGACCATGGAGAGTTAAAATAGGATCAGAACTGGTGATGGGTAATGGGACATAAGGGTTCCCAAACCCTGGAACAGGCTGTCCAGGGAGGTGGTAGAGTTCCCAGCCATGGAGAAGGAAAAGCAGGAGCAAAACTGGTGATGAGTAAAGAGGTATCAGGGTCACTAAACACTGGAACAAGCTGTTCAGGGAGGTGTTTGAGTGCCCAGCCACAGAGAGTTAGAATAGGATCAGAACTGGTGATGGGTAATGGGACATAAGAGTCCCCAAACCCTGGAACAGGTGGTCCAGGGAGGTGGTTGAGACCCTAACCATGAAGAGTTAAAACAGGATCAGAACTGGTGATGGGTAATGGGACATCAGGGTCCCCAAACCCTGGAACAGGCTGTCCAGGGAGGTGGTAGAGTTCCCAGCCATGGAGAAGGAAAAGCAGGAGCAAAACTGGTGATGAGTAAAGAGGTATCAGGGTCACTAAACACTGGAACAAGCTGTTCAGGGAGGTGTTTGAGTGCCCAGCCACAGAGAGTTAGAATAGGATCAGAACTGGTGATGGGTAATGGGACATAAGAGTCCCCAAACCCTGGAACAGGTGGTCCAGGGAGGTGGTTGAGACCCTAACCATGAAGAGTTAAAACAGGATCAGAACTGGTGATGGGTAATGGGACATCAGGGTCCCCAAACCCTGGAACAGGCTGTCCAGGGAGGTGGTTGAGTGTCCAGCCACTGAGAGTTAAAACAGGAGCAGAACTGGTGGGTTGAAAAGAGGCAGAGATGTGGTGCTGAGGGACACAGTTTAGCCCCAGACTTGGCAGAGTTAGGTCATTAGCAAGAAATTCTTCCACCATGAGGGTGGTGAAGCACTGGAACAGGTTGCTCAAAGAGGTTGTGGAGGCTCCAAGCCTGAAAGTGTTCAAAGCCAGGTTGGATGTGGCCTCGAGCAACCTGCTCTATAGCAGAAGGTGTCCCTGCTGGCAGGTGCCCATGCTGGAGGGTGCCACTGCTGAAGGGTGTCCCTGCTCACAGCATGGAGCTGGGACTGGATGACCTTTAAAGTCCCTTCCAAGCCCCAAATCACTCTACAATTAGACTTGATGATCTGAAGAGGTCCAACCACAACGGTCCCATGATGCCACATCCTGTCCCTGGGGGAGGGCAGACACAAAGGGAGAGACACCAAGCAAGAGGAGAAGAACCTTTTCTGTGGAGTTCCAGCTCCCGTGGTCATCTGGAGGCAGGATGGGAGGGATGAAGGAGGGAGGTGTGATGAGCAGCCAGCGCGGGGGGCGCAGCCCTGCTCCCGCACTCACCTATTAGCACCTCCCACTTGCCGCTGGCTTGCGTCACCTCATAGGCGCAGCGCATCTCGTTCATGCTGACACCGCCCAGGATGAAGATGATGAGGCGGGGGCCGCTCCGGTACTCGCCAGGGGCCTTGTTCTTGTGCCAGTGGCCGTAGCGGGCGCTGGAGAGAGGAGAGCAGAAGGGAGAGGAGAAGGGAGAAAGGGAGAAAGGGGGAGAGGAGAGGAGAGGAGAGGAGAGGAGAGGAGAGGAGAGGAGAGGAGAGGAGAGGAGAGGAGAGGAGAGGAGAGGAGAGGAGAGGAGAGGAGAGGAGAGGAGAGGAGAGGAGAGGAGAGGAGAGGAGAGGAGAGGAGAGGAGAGGAGAGGAGAGGAGAGGAGAGGAGAGGAGAGGAGAGGAGAGGAGAGGAGAGGAGAGGAGAGGAGAGGAGAGGAGAGGAGAGGAGAGGAGAGGAGAGGAGAGGAGAGGAGAGGAGAGGAGAGGAGAGGAGAGGAGAGGAGAGGAGAGGAGAGGAGAGGAGAGGAGAGGAGAGGAGAGGAGAGGAGAGGAGAGGAGAGGAGAGGAGAGGAGAGGAGAGGAGAGGAGAGGAGAGGAGAGGAGAGGAGAGGAGAGGAGAGGAGAGGAGAGGAGAGGAGAGGAGAGGAGAGGAGAGGAGAGGAGAGGAGAGGAGAGGAGAGGAGAGGAGAGGAGAGGCGAGAAGGGAGGAGAGGCGAGAAGGGAGGAGAGGCGAGAAGGGAGGAGAGGCGAGAAGGGAGGAGAGGCGAGAAGGGAGGAGAGGCGAGAAGGGAGGAGAGGCGAAGGGAGGAGAGGAGAAGGGAGGGGAGAGGAAAGGAGAGGAGCAGGGAGAGGAAAGGGGAGAGGGGAGAGGAAAAGGGAGAGATGAAGGAGGCAAGAATGCTGCATTGAGTTCATGGCTTACGCACACAGGGCAGAGTGGCTGGTGGGAAGGGCACGAGGGTGCTGGGCAGCTAGTGGCTGCAGATGAGCCACAACCTGTGCCCAGGTGGCTGGGAAGGCCACCAGCATCCTGGCCTGAGTCAGGACTAGTGTGGCCAGCAGGACCAGGGCAGGGATGGGCTCCCTGTTCTCAGCACTGCTGAGGGCACAGCTTGAGGAGTGGGGTAGGTTTTAGGGCCCTCACTACAAGCAGGACACTGAGGGGCTGCAGCAGGTGCAGAGAGGGCAGCAAAGCTGGGGAAGGGTCTGGAGAACAAGTCCTGTGACTACTGAGGTTGTTCAGCTTGAACAAAAGGAGGCTGAGGGGAGGCCTCCTCACAGAATCTCAGAACCTTAGAGGTTGGAAGGGACCTCCAGACACCATCCAGTCCAACCCCTCTGCCAAGCAGGATCCCCTAGGGTATCCTGAACGCATCCAGGTGGGTTTGAAAGTCTCCAGAGGAGGAAACTCTCAACCTCTCTGGGCAGCCTGCCTCAGGGCTCTGGCACCTTCACACCAAAGAGGTTTCTCCTCATGCTGAGATGAAACCTTCTCTGCTCCAGTTTCTGTCTCTCTGCAACTCCCTGAAAGGAGGCTGGAGCCAGGTTGGTTTCTTGTCCCAGGCAACAAGTGACAGGACAAGAGAAAATGGCCTCAAGTTGCACCAAGTGAGGTTTAGGCTGGACACCAGGAAACTTGCTTCCCCCAAAAGGTTGTCAAGGCCTGGCCCAGGCTGCCCAGGGCAGTGGTGGAGTCCCCATCCCTGGAGGGGTTTCAGTGCTGCAGAGGGGCATAGTTTCAGGATGACCTTGCAGTGCTGGGCCAAGAGTTGGACTTGATGGTCTTAAAGGTCTCTTCCAACCAAAACCATTCTGACTCTCAACCACACTCCCAGGAGGTCTCAGACTGCTGCTGAAGTTCAGCCCTCCAGCCACCAGCACTGCTTGGCAGGATGGCAGAGCAGCTCCCGGACATGGCCCCTCTGGGCAGACGAAGGATGGATGCTGATGGTGCCACAGGTGCCAGTGCACGGGGGGGCAGAGGGCACTCACCTGACAGCAGTGGTGCCAAAGGTGGCAGAGGAGCGGGTGGAGATGTAGGGGTAGTGCTTGGTGTCCAGCTTGTCATCGATGGCATCCTGTGGGCAGACAGCCCCAAGACTGGGGTCAGGGAGAAGCTGGGCACAGCCCCTAGCCTGAGAGCCCCTCTGCTGGGCTGTGCCCAGGAGGATTGGCACAACTAGGTCAGAGCTCATTTGCATACATTTGCATCTCCTTACTTCTGAAATGATCTGGCTCTGCTCCTGTCTTGCACCTGGGGGGAGGGGAATCGTGCTTGGCTGCTGAGGAGCAGGGGGGTGAAGCACAGGGCACAGGGAGAAGCTCACCCTGAGCTTAGGGGTGTCTGTGGAGGCAGGGTAAGGGGGAAACCACGGCAGGGTCCTCTCCTGGGGAGCTCAGGGGTATGAGGTGACCTAGAGGCTTCACAACTGGGAGCCAGCCCTGGGTAAGGAGCCTGTTCTTGCTCCCATCGATGGGGGAGAGTAAATTCCATCCAAGAGGTGTTGCTGTCCTCTGCAGTCCCCTCTGGTCCTGGGCAGGAGGTTTAGGGGTACCGTGGGCATGAAGCTACCCCAGGCAGGGTTTGCCTGACCTGTGGTGGAGGAAGGCAAGAGCTATGTGCTTTAGGAAGTCAAAGGAGCTGTGGCCTTGCTTGCCAGCGTGTCTGGGAGGAGAGGTGGCACCGAGCTGCAGTGACATCCCCCTCCCCAAACTGCTCCAGGCTCTGTCTGCCTGTCTGAGCAGGTGGGAAATGCCTGTGCTGGGAGCAGTTTTGGTGCCTGGGATGTCCCAGCTCTGAGCAAACCCTGGGAGGTTGCTCCCATTCAAAGGCTGGGAGAGAGGGAGCAGGTCAGGAGAAAGGCAGTGCCTGCAGAAAATCACTTCCTGACCCTGCCCAGTGCTCCCCCAGCACAGAGCTCGTGGGGTAACTCCCAGGGGTAGCAGGAGAGGGAAGGAGCGAACAGCATCATGCCCATCCCTTGGCTTGGCCGTGGGCAGTGCTGTGACAAGGCCACCGTGGCCATCATGCTGCAGCACAAGGAGCAAGCACTGTGTAGTGCCAGGATGCCAAGCATCCCACTTGGCACCGGCATGCACGGGGAGGGGGGCAGGAAAACCTCCTCAGACAGCCCAGCCTTGCTGCCAGCTCTCCACAGCTCCCTTCCCAGGTGGTGGTGAGCTTGCCTGCTCTGTCCCCTGCCCCTGTCCTTGCTGGCTCACCTCCATGATGTCCTTGATCACCGGGGTCCACCGGGACAGCTGGTAGGTCTGCTCGCTGATCCGCTCCTTCCGCTCCGGCTTGCTCCGGCGCCGCAGGGTGGACTGGGCAGGAAGAGCACAGGGACAGCCTGAGACGTGGGGGCTGTGGCAACCAGACCAGGACCACCCCACGAGGGTGCTGGGGGCATCCCAGGGGCTACATGGGTGCTGAGGGCCTCCTGAGAAGCAGTGAGGGCTGTGGGGAGCGGCAGCGGCAGCTGGAGACTCACGTCTGTGATGATGGGCACCCCGAGGTGGGCCATGTTGGTGATGATCTCACTGTCCTCTGCTGGGATCTGAGCGTGCTGGATCAGCTTGTTCAGGTTCTCCTCAGTGATACCTGGGAGTGCAGTAGGGAGAAACAGAGAATCAGCCAGGCTGGAAAAGAGCTCCAAGCTCAGCCAGCACAACCTAGCACCCAGCCCTGCCCAACCAACCAGACCATGGCACTAAGTGCCTCAGACAGGATTGGCTTCAACACCTCCAGCCACAGAGACTCCAGCACCTCCCTGGGCAGCCCATTCCAATGCCAATCACTCTCTCTGACAACAACTTCCTAACAACATCCAGCCTAGACCTCCCCTGGCACATCTTGAGGCTCTGTCCCCTTCTTCTGTCCCTGGGTGCCTGGCAGCAGAGCCCAACCCCACCTGGCTACAGCCTCCCTGCAGGCAGCTGCAGACAGCAATGAGCTCTGCCCTGAGCCTCCTCTGCTGCAGGCTGCACACCCCCAGCTCCCTCAGCCTCTCCTCACAGGGCTCTGCTCCAGGCCCCTCCCCAGCCTTGCTGCCCTTCTCTCAACACCTTCCAGCACCTCAACATCTCTCTGGAATTCAGGGGCTCAGAACTGGACACAGCACTCAAGGGGTGGCCTGAGCAGCGCTGAGCACAGGGGCACAAGAACCTCCCTTGTCCTGCTGCCCACACTGCTCCTGAGCCAGCCCAGGATGCCATTGGCTCTGCTGCCCACCTGGGCACTGCTGCCTCAGCTTCAGCTCCTCTCTGCCAGCGCCCCCAGCTCCCTCTCTGCCTGCCTGCTCTCAGCCACTCTGGCCCCAGCTCCAGCTTCTAGTGCTGCTTGGGGTTGTTGTGGCCAAAGTGCAGAACCCTGCACTTGGCCTTGTTCATTCTCATCCCATTGGCCTCTGCCCACCCATGCAGCCTGGCCAGGTCCCTCTGCAGGGCTCTCCTACCCTCCAACAGCTCCACAGCTGCTCCTAGCTTGGAGTGCTGTCCCCCTGAGAAATGTCTCCAGTAGGCAGGCAGCCCCTCTGTTGTCACCTTAGGACAACACTTCGCTGAGACAGGGCTGACCCTTTCCATCTGGCTTGTCTTGGCTGAAGCCCTGAGCAGTTTACCACCTGGAGCTGCCCACATGTCTTGCCCACCCCTGCCCAGGTGCCCTGCTCACCGTTCTTGAGGAAGATGTAGAGCAGGATGATGCGGATCTTGTCGTAGGTGCTGACATTCCCATCCAGCAGGATGGGGACGATGGCCCTCATGGGATCCTTGATCTTCTCACCTTCAGCATCAGTGCCCATGGCCAGGTCCTGCAGGGAACACAGCTGCTCATCACACTTCCACCCCTCCCTGGCTCAGTGCTGAGCTGTGGGGCAGGAGCTGCTGGCCCCAGGCTGTGCCCACGGTGGGGATGTGGGCTGGGGGAGTTGGTACCTGCTCGACTCGGCAGAGCTTGTCCACTGTGCCCTGGTAGTGCTTCATGCAGTCCTCAGCCAGGTGCAGGTGGGTTGAGTACTGGGGAGACACAAGCAGTCTGCTCACCCTCGCAGTGCTGGTGGTTTCCATGCCACCACCATGTCCTCAGCCCCCACCCATGGCTAGGGACCCTCCAGGGATAGCTGCCACGGCCCAATCCTCAGGCTCAGCCTCAGCAGCTCTGCAGGGACATCCCCCCCCTTGCTCCTCATACCTTGCTGAGCTCCTTC
This sequence comes from Pogoniulus pusillus, assembly GCF_015220805.1. Lineage (NCBI taxonomy): Eukaryota > Metazoa > Chordata > Aves > Piciformes > Lybiidae > Pogoniulus > Pogoniulus pusillus. Next base: position 3,364,374 of record NC_087298.1, on the reverse strand, counting down.
TGGTACTGTGGCATCTTCTTCAACATCTGGGACAGGTCTCTCATGGTGGTCTGCAAGAGAAGGGGACACAGTCACTTACCCTCTCAGACTCAGGGACTGTGAGCAGGGTGAGGATGACTCTTGTCAAGGACGTTTTTCCCCATGCAAGCCCCTCATGGTGGGCCTGGTGGCATTGCTGGGTCTCCTTCACAGCAGATGAGGAGCAGGGAGGGGCTTGAGGCTTTTCAGGAGGAGAAATGTCCTGAGGACCATCTTCCAGACGTGCTTGGCTGAGGCTGAGATGGTGCTTTCAGCCTCTGGTCACTTCTACATGCTGTTGCCACTCACTGTCACCAGGGTAGGGTGTCAGGATGGGAACCAGCTGGGGACAAAGGCTGCTGCTGTGGGATGGTCACAACCCCTGTGCTGGGAGCAAGCCAACCCTCACAGTGCAGTGTCTTCCCACGGCCTAGGGTGTGAGCCCAGCACCCAACAGCATCGGGGACCTGAGCACACTCAGCCCCTTGCAGAGAATCACAGAAGCATAGAATCATAGAACCAGCCAGGCTGGAAGAGAGCTCCAAGCTCAGACAGCACAACCTAGCACCCAGCCCTATTCAGTCAACCAGACCATGGCACGAAGTGCCCCAGCCAGGCTTGGCTTCAACACCTCCAGCCACAGACACTCCACCACCTCCCTGGGCAGCCCATTCCAATGCCAATCACTCTCTCTGACAACAACTTCCTAACAACATCCAGCCTAGACCTGCCCTGGCACAGCTTGAGACTGTGTCCCCTCATTCTGTTGCTGGTTGCCTGCCAGAAGAGCCCAAACCCACCTGGCTACAGCCTCCCTGCAGGCAGCTGCAAACAGCAATGAGCTCTGCCCTGAGCCTCCTCTGCTGCAGGCTGCACACCCCCAGCTCCCTCAGCCTCTCCTCACAGGGCTCTGCTCCAGGCCCCTCCCCAGCCTTGCTGCCCTTCTCCAAACACCTTCCAGCACCTCAACAGCTCTCTGCAATTCAGGAGCCCAGAACTGGACACAGCACTCCAGGTGTGTCCTGAGCAGTGCTGAGCACAGGGGCACAAGAACCTCCCTTGTCCTGCTGCCCACACTGCTCCTGAGCCAGCCCAGGATGCCATTGGCTCTGCTGCCCATCTGGGCACTGCTGCCTCAGCTTCAGCTCCTCTCTCCCAGCACCCCCAGCTCCCTCTCTGCCTGGCTGCTCTCAGCCACTCTGGCCCCAGCCTGTAGTGCTGCTTGGGGTTGTTGTGGCCAAGTGTAGAACCCTGCACTTGGCCTTGTTCAGTCTCATCCCATTGTCCTCTGCCCACCCATGCAGCCTGGCCAGGTCCCTCTGCAGGGCTCTGCTCCCCTCCAACAGCTCCACAGCTGCTCCCAGCTTGGTGTCATCTGCAAACTTACTGATGCAGGACTCAACCCCCTGGTCCAGATCACCAATAAAGATGTTGAACAGGACTGTGCCCAGCACTGATCCTAGGGGCACACCACTGGTGACAGCTGCCAGCTGGATGTGGCACCATTCACCACCACTCTCTGGGCTTGGTCCACTGGGTGCCCCAGGAGACTCCTCCACCCCCTGGGCGCCCATCCTCAGCTGGCTGGGCAGAGTCAGGTCACCTTATCACCCGTGTTCATCCTCTTGCTTGAAGAAAACTCCTTCAGGGACCGAGTCACCTCCCTGGGGAGAAGAGGAGGAGGGCAGAGCCGTCAGCAGGGAGGGAACTCTAGCAGCAGGGTAGAGGACAATGCCAAGCCAGCATCCTACCCAGCTGGCAAGCTGCCCAAGGGAACACTCACTGGGACACCTCAGCGATGTGCTTGTGGCGCAAGGTGACCCACAGGTCATCGTCCTCGTCCAGGAGAACCTCCTTGATCCGAGCTTCCCCGATGCCGCTCGTCTCATACCTGCCAACAGGGACGGGGGTGTCAGGGTGGGAACAAGGCTGGGGGGGGACAAGGTCCTCTTGCTGAGGTGCACTGTGGTGTAAGGAGGTAGCAGATCTCCTTGGCTCTTAGAATCATAGAATCAACCAGGTTGGAAGAGACCTCCAAGATCATCCAGTCCAACCTAGCCCCCAGCCCTAGCCAGTCATATGCATATCTTGCCTGCTGGTGTGAACTGCTGGGCGAGGCCCAAGAGTTGAAGGCTAAGAAAGCTTCTTGTGCATCACAGACTAGGTTGGGTTGGAAGGGACCTTTAAAGGTCACCATAGAACTATCCAGGCTGGAAGGGACCCTTAAAGGTCACCTAGCCCAACCTCTCTGCAGTCAGCAGGAACATCTTCACCCAGATCAGGTTGCACCAGCCCTGCCAGGCTGCAGGCAGGAATGGCTTCTCCCAGCCTATGTGGTGATGGAAGGATGCTGAGGCTCTGACTGCACAGCCTGCCCAAGGGCTGGGCTCCTGGGGCCACACTCACTTGTAGACATCGTTCTCGATGGGCAGCAGGTCGTAGCTCATGGCCTGGAAGGTCAACTCGTGCAGCACAGGGGACGCGGGGTCGAAGCCACGGTCCAGGATGAGGAGCTGGGAGCGAGCCTTGTCCGGACCCTGCAGAGCCAGGGAAGCCATCAGCAGGGGGCCCGGGGGAAGATGAGGCCATTTTAGGGTCTCTGCTGGGGGTCTGTGACTGTGGTGTGGCAGAGCTGGAGCAGGACTTCAGGAGAGAGGCATCGCCCAAGCATCCTCCTACAGGGCTGCCAGCACAGTGCCCGCTCACCTCGCCCATGGTGGGTTCATCAGCCTTGTAGGCATCCAGCTTGTCCTGGATGAGCTGTGCCAGCATGGCATTGTCCTTGTAATCCCTGGAAGCAGGAGCAGAGGTCAGTTCTCCAGGACAGATGACTCTCTCCAGCATGGGACAGGAGGAGCTGCTGGTTTCCCTGCCCCACGCCCTTGGCTTGTAGGAGAGGAGGGATCTGAGCAGGTTTTGCTGCCCATTTCCACCTCTCTTTTGAATGCTCCATTTTGCCTTGCTGCCACCTGCAGCTTTTTCTCCAACCCACTCCTGCTCTCCAGAGCATCACCAAGTCTGAGCCTGTTTCCACACCGAGCACAGATGTCTGTTCACCTCACCACCTCCTCCATCCCGCTTCCCAACACCTCCTCCATCCCACCACCTCCTCCATCCCACTTCCAAACACCTCCTCCATGCCACCACCTCCTCCATCCCGCTTCCCAGCACCTCCTCCATCCCACCACCTCCTCCATCCCGCTTCCCAGCACCTCCTCCATCCCACCACCTCCTCCATCCCACTTCCCAGCACCTCCTCCATCCCACCACCTCCTCCATCCCACCACCTCCTCCATCCCACTTCCCACCACCTCCTCCATCCCACCACCTCCTCCATCCTACTTCACACCACCTCCTCCACCCCACCACCTCCTCCATCCCACCACCTCCTCCATCCCACCACCTCCTCCATCCTACTTCACACCACCTCCTCCATCCCACCACCTCCTCCATCCCACCACCTCCTCATCCTACTTCACACCACCTCCTCCACCCCACCACCTCCTCCATCCCACATCCCCACCACTTCCTACACCCTACCACCTTCTCCATCCCACCGCTTCCTCCACTCTGCCACCTCCTCTGTCCCCATGCCCTCACCAGCACCAGACACAGCACAGGCCCCATGCTGGGGATGGCCTCAGCTCCACCAGGCTGGTGGTGGAGAGGGCAGGCCGCTGGGAGTGGGTGCCCTTACCCCCTGTACCGCACGGCTGGGTACTCCTTCAGCGTGGCACAGAGCGTGGCGATCTGCTCGGCCAGGCGCTCCAGGATGGGGTTCTTCATCTGGGCCTTGTGGGGGCTGTAGAAGCTTTGGAAGGAGTCTGCTGAATCCAGGGAGTAAACCTGGGAGGTGCAGCAGGAGGCAGGTTAGAAGGGATGCACTCAGAGGGGTGTCTGGAGGAGAGAAGCCCTGCAGGATGCCCCAGTGGGTTTGGAAGCCGAATTCAACCCCAGGTGAAGGTCCTCAGCTGAGCCTGAGATCAGGCTCATGGAGTTCAGTGATGCTCGAGGGCATCTTGGGCTTTTGTCTGCCAGCTCTGGACACCTTCCTCAGCTTCATGGCACGGTCTCTACTCATATGTGACCCCCCCCAGGGAGAGCAGAGGGAGCAGGAGACCTCCTGTGCCCACAGCAGTCACCTGCTTCATGGCATGGTCTCTACCCATGTGTGCCCCCAGCCAGGGAGAGCAGAGGGGGCAAGAGACCTGTGCCCACAGCAGTCACCTGCTGCATGGCATGGTCTCTACCCATGTGTGCCCCACCCAGGGAGAGCAGAGGATACTGGAGATCCCCTGCCCACAGCAGTCACTTGCTCCCAGACAGGGAACTGGAGACCCAGGGCCAAGAGGGGACATACTGCTCCACTGCTGTGCCACCAGTAAAGCCCAGAAGCCAGGCTGGCAACCTGTGGTGATGCCAAGAGGTCATCCACTGCCCAACTGCCTCCCCAGAAAGGCTGAGGCTTGAAGGGTTAACAGCGCCAGGCAGGTCCGTGGCATCTGTCCTTCCCTGTCTCCATCAGGGGCAGATGTCACTGGGCCAATACCCTTGGCTGGGGCCCATGCTGGGAGGGGCACAGAGGGAGCCAAGGCAGCTGCTGGCACAGGGCCAGGCTGCAGCGCCTGATAAATCCCCACCCAGGATCAGCCTCAAGAAGTGATCAAAGCAGACAGGGAGAGGAGCTGGACTGGAGGCAAGGAGCCAGCCTGGCAGAGAGGCTGAGAGCCTCTTACACAAACCCCACAGGCTGGAGAAGGACCTGCAGTGCCTCTCTGCCATCCCACCCCCCCTGGACCACCCGTGGGGATGGTGCCCAGCCCAGCCTCACCTGGGACTCGGAGGGCAGGAAGGCAATGTTGATCTCAGTCAGGGTTTTGATGACCTTGGCAGCTCGGGATTTCACCAGCTCATTGAAGAGGGCATCAGGGCAGGCTGCAAGAGGAGGACGAGGAGGAGGAAGGTAGCTCAGCACCTCAGCACCCTCAAGGCCCAGATGTTTTAGGGACAGGCATTTCATGCTGGTTGTTTCCTGGAGGAGGGCTGGCTGCCTGTGGCACTGCCAGGGGGCACAGTGACTCAGCCAGCCCTTTGGAAGCAGTTGGTGGAAACCACCCAGTGCCATGGGCAGGACAAGGCTGTCACAGAATCACAGAGTGGGAGGGGTTAGAAGGGACTTCTGAAGATCAAGTCCAACCCTCCTGCCAGAGCAGGATCACCTAAAGCAGATCACACAGGAACAGGTCCAGGTAGGGCCCATGGTTTGCTCCTTCTCGTTTTGCCCAGGAGATGCCAGTGGGGAGATGGGGATTAGGGATGCCTGGGAAGAGGGGTGGGAGCTGCCACACCCTGGTACTCACAGTCAGTGAAGAAGACATGGGCAGCTCTGTACTTGGAGGTGGGGGGATCCTTGAAGTCATTGATGAGGGAGTGGATGGACTGCAAGAGAGAAGGGACCAGCTGGGCTGGGCAGGGTGGCACCACGGACATCTCATCGAGGTCACCCTGTGCCCACCCTCCTGGCACAGGGTGAGCTCTGCACCTCCGGTTCACCACCACCCCAGTGGCCTCACTGGAGCCAAGATGTCATCCCAGAGAGGGCATCCCCCAACCCATCCCCAGTCAGAAGCAGTGTCCCCGTGCCCCAAGCTGTGCCCTCACCTTCTCAGAGGGGGTGATGAGATAAACAGCCTCCAGGCTGGGCAGCGGCTCCCGGCGCTTGTTGATGTCTTCCACAACTGGGGGTGGGAAACAGGGATGGGTGTGGGCAGGGGCAGGGGGCTATGGGGGCTGCTGGATGGCCCATGGCACTACAGGACCAGGCCTGCCAACCCCTCTGTGCCCAGAACACTCCCAACCATTCACCTCTGTCTACCCAGGAGCTGTCCCCACCTCATCCCAGCCCTGTTGTGCCCACCCAGGAGCTGGGGTAGGAGCTATCCCCATCTCATCCCAGCGCTGCTGTGCCCACCCAAGAGCTATCCTCACCTCATCCCAGCCCTGTTGTGCCCACCCAGGAGCTGTGCCCACCTCATCCCAGCTCTGTTGTGCCCACTCAGGAGCTGGGGTAGGAGCTGTCCCCACCTCATCCCAGTGCTGCTGTGCCCACCCAGGAGCTATCCCCACCTCATCCCAGCCCTGTTGTGCACACCCAGGAGCTGTCCCCACCTCATCCCAGCCCTGTCGTGCCCTGCTGGGGCTGTGTCTGACCCCACCAAGCAAGGTCCTGAGGGTGCTGCTCCTGTGCTGCTGTTGCTTTGGGTTACTGTCACAGCCCTTGCCAGCACAGGGGTAGTGCTCTGGTGGCACCAGGCTGGGGAAACCACCCACGAGCCCAAACACCTCCTGACACACTTTGAGGGGGTTCCATCTCCTTCCTGAGTGCTGCAGGGAACTATTTATAGGGCTGACATAAAACACCACCTGGTCTCCTCCTGAGCCTGAGATACTGCCAGCAGAAAAGGGCTTGGAGTCCCAGCAGCCAAGGAGCAAGGCTGTGGAACATCAGCCTGGCACAGAAGCAGCCAGCCATGGGCGATGGGAGGCAGCATGTCTGCATCCCAGGTGGGCTGTGCCACTGCCTCCCACCAGCTCCTGCCAGCCTGGAGATGCCTTTGGGGGGGTGCCCTGGTAGAGAGGGAGGGTTTGGCTTTGGGAGAGGTGGCTGGGGGCTGGCACTCACTGGTTATGCCCTCCGTCATGATGTCGGTCATCTTGCAGCAGGAGGACAGCATGCGCATGCTGAGCTGGTCCACCACCAGCACCTGGGCACAGAGGCTGTGTGAGAGCAGCAGGGAGCAGCCTTTCCCCACCCTTGGCACCTCCCTGCCCACATCTACCCCCTGCTCTGCTTCCTCCTCCTCACCCTCCCTCCTCCTCCTCCTCCTCTTCCTCTCCTGACCCCACCAAGCGTTTGTGCTCACCTTCCACTCCCCCTTCTTCTTCACTTTCCGGATCACATCGTGCATGATCTCTGCAAGAGAGGAGACAGCTTGAGGGGGGGGAAGCACCCAAAGGGTCCCCTGCAGCACCCCAGCCAGGACTGACTCCCCCCACATCTATTGGTCTGCTGGGGGATGTCCCTGCCCATGGCATGGAGGCTGGAACTGGATGATCTCCAAGGTCACTTCCAACCCAGACCATTCTCTGAGCCTATGAATCGTGGGGCCATGGTGAACCCCACTCCCCTAATGCCTTTCCTGGAGATGTGGGGTGTTTTGGGGTAGCCAGGGAGGGGCAGTCACCTCCCAGCCCTGTTTTAGTCTCATGCTTGGCACTAACAGATGGAAGCCAGGCTGGTGGGGGGCCGTGGGCTGGCAGAGGGTTGGTTGTAGGGTCCGTGGTGGGGGAGCCTGGAGCCATCCCACATGTCTCAGCCCTAATCCCAAGTGCTGGGAAAACAACAGCAGCTTAAGAGCTCCTTTTAGAAACAAGAATCAGGCAGCCTGAGCCTGCTCCTTGTAATCCCTCCCAATCCCCTCCTGCCTTACGCAACCTGCCCGTGGGCACTGCACCCAGGCACCCCTCAGGGCTCTGCCCATACCCCTCAGCACACACCCCCCCAAATCTGCCCACCCTCTGCCCATACCCCTTAGCACACACACCCCCAAATCTGCCCACCCTCTGCCCATACCCCTCAGCACACACACCCCCAAATCTGCCCACCCTCTGCCCATACCCCTCAGCACACACACCCCAAATCTGCCCACCCTCTGCCCATACCCCTCAGCACACACACCCCCAAATCTGCCCACCCTCTGCCCATACCCCTCAGCACACACACCCCAAATCTGCCCACCCTCTGCCCATACCCCTTAGCACACACACCCCAAATCTGCCCACCCTCTGCCCATACCCCTCAACACACACCCCCCCAAATCTGCCCACCCTCTGCCCATACCCCTCAGCACACACACCCCCAAATCTGCCCACCCTCTGCCCATACCCCTCAGCACACACACCCCAAATCTGCCCACCCTCTGCCCATACCCCTTAGCACACACACCCCAAATCTGCCCACCCTCTGCCCATACCCCTCACCACACACCCCCCCAAATCTGCCCACCCTCTGCCCATACCCTCAGCACACACACCCCCAAATCTGCCCACCCTCTGCCCATACCCCTCAGCATACACACCCCCCAAATCTGCCCACCCTCTGCCCATACCCCTCAGCACACACACCCCAAATCTGCCCACCCTCTGCCCATACCCCTCAGCACACACACCCCCAAATCTGCCCACCCTCTGCCCATACCCCTCAACATACACACCCCCAAATCTGCCCACCCTCTGCCCATACCCCTCAGCACACACACCCCCAAATCTGCCCACCCTCTGCCCATACCCCTCAACATACACCCCCCCAAATCTGCCCACCCTCTGCCCATACCCCTCAACATACACCCCCCCCAAATCTGCCCACCCTCTGCCCATACCCCTTAGCACACACACCCCAAATCTGCCCACCCTCTGCCCATACCCCTCAACACACACACCCCCAAATCTGCCCACCCTCTGCCCATACCCTCAGCACACACACCCCCAAATCTGCCCACCCTCTGCCCATACCCCTCAGCATACACACCCCCAAATCTGCCCACCCTCTGCCCATACCCCTCAGCATACACACCCCCCAAATCTGCCCACCCTCTGCCCATACCCCTCAGCACACACCCCCCCAAGTCTGCCCACCCTCTGCCCATACCCCTCGGCACACACACCCCCAAATCTGCCCACCCTCTGCCCATACCCCTCAGCATACACACCCCCCAAATCTGCCCACCCTCTGCCCATACCCCTCAGCACACACACCCCAAATCTGCCCACCCTCTGCCCATACCCCTCAACATACACCCCCCCAAATCTGCCCACCCTCTGCCCATACCCCTCGGCACACACACCCCCAAATCTGCCCTTGGCCAGCCTGGCAGCTGCTCCCCAGGGAGGCCACACAAGGAAGGGGCCCCAGCAGCAGGATGGGGATGTCCCCTCCTGGGGCTGACATGGAGTAGGCACAGACTCATAGGATCAGCCAGGCTGGAAGTGAGCTCCAAGCTCAGCCAGTCCAACCTAGCACCCAGCCCTGGCCAACCAACCAGACCATGGCACTAAGTGCCCCAGCCAGCTACTTGCCCTCCTGCCAGGCACAAGTGCTGCCTAAATATCTGCTGGGGGACATGAGGTGCCCCAAAACCACTGCAGGTCTCCTTTGACCCTGGTACATGAACCATCACCCTTCAAAGAGCAGGGGCACACTGAGGAACTGCCCCCTGAGCCTGTCAGCAGCCTCCTCTGTCCCTCCTGGAGGCTTCTTCCAGGGACAGGGATGGCAAAACCCAATTAAACCACAAAGAATTCGTGAAGAAATTGCTCTAAATGAGAATGGCAGAGGTGTGGGGAGAGGGGAGGGGGGAGGGGGTCACCCTGCCTGCCCTGGCCTTCAGACTCCCCATGGGAGTGGCCCCAAGGGTGCTGATCCCCTGGGTAAAGCTCAGTTTGGGTTTATGTAGGGAAGTTTGGGGTCTTGTCCCTCTTATAGAACAAGGCTTGAGAGAGGTGGGCAGAAAGGACTGTCCTGGGAGACCCCAGCCCCAGAAACTCCTGCTTTGGGTGATGTTGAACTGGGGTGAATCACTTCATCTGCCCAGCTCTGATATCCATTGGGGATTTGGACTGGTATGAGAGGGTCAAGGCCTGTTGGGGCTTCACAGCCACCTTGTGGCACATAGAACATCCTCACTGGGAGAGCAGCAGGGCCCTGCCTGGCCCAGCACAGTCCCAGCCCCCTGGAGTGATGCTCCCCAGGGTGTCCCCACACTGCTGGGCTCATTCACTGTCCTTCCATCCAGCAAGGCTTTAACACCCCATGGCACTCTGAGCTGTGGCACTGGGGTGGGGACTGGTGCCAGCTTGGCAGCACCACTGGGCTGGCTGTCCTGATGCAGAGCTTGGGGGCAGCTGCTCCCACCACTGCACATCCACCTCCTTCCCCAGGATATCTGCATCAGGAGGGGGCCCAGAAGGATGCTGGCTGTGAGCTGCTGACCTTGCCAGCTCTTGGTCACATTCCTTGGAGCCACTCCATTGGTACAGGGCACGTGGGGCACCTCTGGGCCATGGGGAGGGGATGGAGGGTGACTGGGTAGAGTGGGGATGGGGTCTGTACCCCTGAGCTGGGCACTGCTGGCAGGGAGAGGCTGCTGCCTGCACCCAATCCAGGTCACCCAAGACATGAGCTGTGAATCATCCTCTGCCACAGGCAGCATCCCTGGTGCTGCTCCCTGGTCCTCCACTGGAGCAGGAGCAGGGATGTGAAGGCAGGGTGCCAGTGCATCCCTCCTCCTCCTCCTCCTCTCACTACTTAGGTTTGGCTCCTTCCCTGGAACAAGGATCCAGGGGTACCAGTGCTGTTCACATGGCAGCACACAGGTGCCCTCCATCCCACACCAACCCCCACCACCACCAGCAGAGTAAAGCCTGGTGGGACCATGGTCCTGTCCCATGAACTGGGAGAGGGTCAGGGTCCGGCTGGGAGCAGCCAGAAGAAATCCTGCCCCTGAGATGGGAATTCTGCTTTGCTCCAGTGCTGGGAGAGGAAGGGAGGAAGGAGGGAGGAAGGAAGTGTCCTGGGACCCATGGGAAGGTGCTGTTGGTGCAGAGGTTCCTGTTGCTGACTGCTGTGGTGCTCCAGCACCCTCCATTTGCTGTGGAGAGGTGGGGAACAGGGACCCAGGGCAGGGGAGCCCAGAAAGCTCTCCTTAAAGAGCTGCCTCAGCCAGCCCCAAGCTATTTCTCACCAGGGCAGTGGCTGCAGGGGACAGTTTGTCCTGAGAGCCTCCTGGTCAGGCTGCGTGTCTGTGGGCTGAGCTGGATGCATGCAGCCCATGCAGCATCACCCAGCCTGACTCTGGCACATCACCTGCCTGACCCTGGCACCAGGCTGGGCCTCTGGAGCAGACCTGGGTCCTCTGAGGGTGACTGCTCTGAGCTTTTTGGTTTTAAGGTGGTGCCTCATCAGCAACGGGCACCAGCCTTGCTTCCAGCCTGCTTCCAGCCAAGCACAGCCCTTCTCTAAAGGTCACAGATCAAGGTCAAAGATCTACTCTTCCAGCAGCTGCCAGAGCCAGCTCAGAGTCCAGGCAGGGTTGGGAAAGCAGCAGATCCTCAGAGCATCCTCCAAGGGGGCTCCAGGGACCTGGCAAAGCCCAGGAGGGGAGAAGACAGAGCAGAGCAGAAGCCCAAGATGGCAGCATCCTCTTTGGGGCAGACATGGCCATGACCTGCACAGCTTGGGGTTCCTTAAACCTGCTGGTTAGGGAAGCAGAGTCTGTTAGGACTTGGCTGGACTGAAGGGGCAACACTAAACCCTGCAGGTAGCCATGGGCAGGGCTGGCATGGAAAGGGTGAAAGATGCAGGAATGCAGAGGTGAAAAGGTACAGCCCAACAGGGTACAACTGCTCCCTGGGGCTGTTCTGGCCACGCTGGCTGCTTCCAGTGAAGCTGGAGCCACAAGACTGAAGGTTAGAGCTGAGAAGACACCCAGACCCATGGCCAGAGCAGGACAGCTTCTAAGCAGCCTCTCTGGAAGGGCACATCCAACCAGGAAAAGGGATGCCAGCACACAGGATGAGCAGTGCCAGGAAGGTACCTTGAGCCAGCTCTGCACTCAGTTGTAGGATCAGCAGCAGGCTTACAGGCTGCAGCCAGGCTCTGCTGGGTGATGCCCAGGGACAGCACAAGGGGCACTGGTGGAAGCTGAGGCATAGGAAGCTTCATTTAAACATGAGGAGGAATTTTTCCCCTGTGAGGGTGACAGAACCCTGGCACAGGCTGCCCAGGGGGGCTGTGGAGTCTCCCTCTCTGGAGAGATTCAAACCCTGCCTGGATGTGCTCCTGTGTGATCTGGTGTAGGAGATCCTGCTCTGGCAGGGGGGGTGGACTGGATGAGCTTTGGAGGTCCCTTCCAGCCCCTGCCATGGTGTGAAATGGCAGCTCCTCCTCCCTTTCCCAAGGCCCTCAAGTCGAGCCTGGCCACCTCCTGGAAAACAATATCCTCACATCCCCTGCATTAGCAGGTCAGAGGTTGCCATCTGTGTCCCTGTGCCAGTTTGAGCCTAGGTGGGATATGTTGGTGAGAAGAATCAGATGCCAGGCTGTGAAAAGGAAACCAAGGTGGTGGCTGCTGCACTCAGAGGCTTGCTGAGATGGATAAGAACAAGAACACAACCATAGATAACAGAGTTGCTCTCTGGCTGCCTCACTTCTCTCCCTAACCTTCTGTCTGTGTAACTAATCCTTCTCCTTCCTAACTCCCCATGCCAATTCTCCAGACTCACCTTGCACATAAGGCAAAGTCTGAGGTAAGGCAGAGGGGTGGGAAGGAGGTGGAAGGGTGGTTGGGAGCCCCTCCTGGGCACTCTGGTTTCTGGCAGGGCTGCTGTGTTTCTATATTACCTTTACCTTGTGTATTGCTGTCCATAGCTGTAGACATTGTAGATCTCTGCCTGTACATTGTGCTAAGCTGCACACAGAAAGCTTCATTCTTGATTTCCAGCTGGGCTGAGTCTAGACTGGGTGATTTTATAACGGGGGGGAGGGCAGGGAACACCCAAACTGTCACAGTCCCCAGGCCAGACAGAGTTCTTGGGCTCCACCACCAGCCAGTAATGCTCTCACTCAAGCTTTTCATCTTGGAGACAAACCAAGTTTCAAGGGAGAGGGGGGAAAAAATGCATATGCAGCTCTCATCCAGGCACACTTGGCCTGCCCAGCCCCACCACACTGCATGCCTCCTGCAGGCTGGAAGCCTTTTAGATACAATTCCTACCAAGAACAGCCAATGTAGCCAGCTCTGGAAGGATGCCCCCAAGCAGAGACAACATCAGTGCCCGTGGACAAGGAAGCACATCTCATAGAATCAGAGAATCAAGCAGGCTGGAAGAGAGCTCCAAGCTCAGCCAGCCCAACCTAGCACCCAGCCCTCAACACCTCCAGCCACAGCCACTCCACCACCTCCCTGGGCAGCCCATTCCAATGCCAATCACTCTCTCTGACAACAACTTCCTAACAACATCCAGCCTAGACCTCCCCTGGCACAGCTTGAGGCTGTGTCCCCTTCTTCTGTCCCTGGCTGCCTGGCAGCAGAGCCCAACCCCACTTGGCTACAGCCTCCCTGCAGGCAGCTGCAGGCAGCAATGAGCTCTGCCCTGAGCCTCCTCTGCTGCAGGCTGCACACCCCCAGCTCCCTCAGCCTCTCCTCACAGGGCTCTGCTCCAGGCCCCTCCCCAGCCTTGCTGCCCTTCTCCAAACACCTTCCAGCACCTCAACATCTCTCTGCAATGGAGGAGCCCAGAACTGGACACAGCACTCAAGGGGTGGCCTGAGCAGTGCTGAGCACAGGGGCAGAAGCAGCTCCCTTGTCCTGCTGCCCACACTGCTCCTGAGCCAGCCCAGGATGCCATTGGCTCTGCTGCCCACCTGGGCACTGCTGCCTCAGCTTCAGCTCCTCTCTCCCAGCACCCCCAGGTCTCTCAGCCACAAACAAAACCACCTCCAGTGCTCTGGGCTAACACAGACCTGCACACAACATGCTTGAGAGCAACCAGCTTCCCCAGCCCACCACCTGCAGGTAAGCTCATTCCTGGGGCATGGAAATGCTTCCCTGCATCATTTCCAGGCAGGAGCTGGTGCCATGGTGGCCTAGCAGGACCCGAGCCCACAGGTCACTCCAAGAGGCTTAGCCCATGCTCTTTATGCCAAGCAGCCCTTCTCCAGTCCTTCCTTGCCTGCCTTGCTGAAGGCAACAGCAACCAGCCCCATGTCTTCAGCTGCTCCTGGGGGGATGAAGGACCAACCCTGCCATCACTTGTGCCCACACTGACAAAGCTGTGCCCAAGCACAGCCTGGGCTGAGATGGACCATTTGGGTGCTCAGTCTGAAGAGGAGGCTGAGAGGAGACTTCATCACTCTCTATGACCACCTTAAGCAAGGAGGGGTCAGCCTCTTCCCCTTGGTGGCAAGTGACAGGCCTAGAGGAAATGGTTCTGGCTGCACCAGGGCAGGTTTAGGCTGGCTATTGGGAAATATTTATTGACAGGGAGGATTATGAAGCATTGGAATGGTCTGCCCAGAGCAGTGCTGCAGTCACCATCCCTGGGGGGGCTCAAGTGCCATGTGGACCTGGTGCTTAGGGAGATGGTTTAGTGTTGACCCTTCAGTGCTGGGTCAAAAGTTGGACTGGATGATCTTTGAGGTCTCTTCCAACCAGATCTATTCTGTGATTCTCTGATGCCTCAAGCCTGTAATGCTGCTTCAGAAAGCCCTGAGCTCCACCAGCTGTTTGAAGCAGTAAAACCTTGTCCCTGCCACCACCCCACCCCGGAGCACCAGGGGTGTTGCAACCAGGGCACGTTTCTGCTCTAGAGCTGGCCCAGCCTGGCCTGTGCCAGCAGCAACAGTCAAGTTGCAGCAATGCAGGAGACCAAGTTCCTGCTGCTTTGCTCCTGGAGCAATGCAAGAGACCAAGTTCCTGCTCCTTTGCTCCTGCAGCAATGCAAGAGACCAAGCACCTGCTGCTTTGCTCCTGCAGCAATGCAAGAGACCAAGTTCCTGCTCCTTTGCTCCTGCAGCAATGCAAGAGACCAAGCACCTGCTGCTTTGCTCCTGCAGCAATGCAAGAGACCAAGTTCCTGCTCCTTTGCTCCTGCAGCAATGCAGGAGACCAAGCTCCTGCTGCTTTGCTCCTGGAGCAATGGAGGAGACCAAGCTCCTACTCCTTTGCTCCTGGAGCAATGGAGGAGACCAAGCTCCTGCTCCTTTGCTCCTGCAGCAATGCAGGAGACCAAGCTCCTGCTCCTTTGCTCCTGCAGCAATGCAAGAGACCAAGCTCCTGCTGCTTTGCTCCTGGAGCAATGCAGGAGACCAAGCTCCTGCTGCTTTGCTCCTGCAGCAATGCAAGAGACCAAGCTCCTGCTGCTTTGCTCCTGCAGCAATGCAAGAGACCAAGCTCCTGCTGCTTTGCTCCTGGAGCAATGCAGGAGACCAAGCTCCTGCTGCTTTGCTCCTGGAGCAATGCAGGAGACCAAGCTCCTGCTGCTTTGCTCCTGCAGCAATGCAAGAGACCAAGCTCCTGCTGCTTTGCTCCTGCAGCAATGCAGGAGACCAAGCTCCTGCTGCTTTGCTCCTGGAGCAATGCAGGAGACCAAGCTCCTGCTGCTTTGCTCCTGCAGCAATGCAAGAGACCAAGCTCCTGCTGCTTTGCTCCTGCAGCAATGCAAGAGACCAAACTCCTGCTGCTTTGCTCCTGGAGCAATGCAGGAGACCAAGCTCCTACTCCTCTGCTCCTGCAGCAATGCAAGAGACCAAACTCCTGCTGCTTTGCTGCCTCCTGGGCTGCACACCTCAGGCTGATGTGGTGAGGGATGAGAGAGCTGCTTCATGGACGACCAACAGCCTGAAGGTCCTGCAGGATGTGGGTGGTCCCAGCCGTGGGCTTTTCCCTCTATCACAGGCAGGGCTCAGTCCTTTCACACTCCTCAGATGTCCTCCACCTGAGGATCCAAAGCCATAGAGCAGCAGCTCTGGAAAGCTGGATCACAGAAGTGATAGGGCAAAGAGCAAAGGCAGCAGACTGGAGGTGAGCAGATTTAGATTGGATGTTAGGAACAGGTTCTGCACCACGAGGGTAATGGAACACTGGAACAGGTTGCCCATGGAGGTGGTTGAGGCTCCACATTCAAAGTGAGGTTTGAGAGGGCTCTGGGCAGCCTGATCTGGTTGAAGATGCCCCTCCTGCTGACTGCAGAGGGGGTTGGACAGGATGGGCTTCGGAGGTCCCTTCCAAACCATTCCATGATTCTACGACTCTAAAGCCAGAGTGAAGTTTGCTCAAGACCCACTTCTCTTAAACAGCTGTCACAATGCATCTCCAAGAGGAAGATGTTTGGCTTTGGGTTGGCCTGGCAACTGCTTTTTTTGCTGGTTCATGAACTCATTGCTCAAGACAGTGTGACTGTTACAGAGGCACAACCATGTCTGAATGGAGCCAAGCACACATCTACCTCAGAACATCCTCGGGGGGGCATCTGCAGGTGCCAAGGTACTGAGCTGTCCCAAATAAAGCAGGGCAGGAGCATGGCAGGAAGGTCATCAGGACATCAAGAACTGCTTCAGCTACAGGAGGCAAGGCCCAGCTGATGTCCTTCAGCACAGCTGAGAGCCATCTCAGGGATGATGGCTGAGACCTTGAGCAACCTGCTCCGGTGGGAGGTGTCCCTGCCCGTGGCAAGGGGGTTGGAACTGGATGATCTTTAAGGTTCCTTCCAAACCAAATTGTTCCATGAGTCTATGATTATAGAGACCACTGTGTCCATAAACCAGGCTAACCTCAAGCAGCTCCCCTGCAGCAGCTCACATCCTGAACAC
Source organism: Pogoniulus pusillus (assembly GCF_015220805.1). Lineage (NCBI taxonomy): Eukaryota > Metazoa > Chordata > Aves > Piciformes > Lybiidae > Pogoniulus > Pogoniulus pusillus. The sequence continues at coordinate 3,347,930 of NC_087298.1, read as the reverse complement.
CTGTTTTTTAACTCACTGGAGCCCACCTGGATGCCCTCAGCCTTTCTGGAGGACATGTTCACAGAATCACAGAACTTCAGAGGTTGGAAGAGACCTCCAGAGATCACCAAGTCCAACCTCCCTGCCAAAGCAGGATCCCCTAGGGTAGTCCACACAGGAATGCATCCAGGCAGGGTTTGATAGTCTCCAGAGCAGGAGACTCCACAACCTCTCTGGGCAACCTGCCCCAGGGCTCTGGCATCCTCACACCAAAGAAGTCTCTCCTCATGTTGAGGTGGAACCTTCTCTGCTCCAGTTTCTGGCTCTCTACAACTCCCTGAAAGGAAGCTGGAGCCAGGTAGGGGTTGTTTTCTTGTCCCAAGCAACAAGTGATAGGACAAGAGGAAATAGCCTCAAGTTGAACCAAGTGAGGTTTAGGCTGGACACCAGGAAAGATTTCTTCCTTCAAAAGGTTGTCCTCATGTCGAGGTGGAACCTTCTCTGTTCCAGTTTGTAGCTGCTGCTCCTTGGCTTATTGCTGCTGACCACTGAGAAGACCTTGGCCTCAGCCACTGACTCCCATCCCCCAGATATCTGTAGCCATTGATCAGCTCTCCTCTCAGCCTTCTCTTCTCCAGACCAAACAGCCCCAGGGCTCTCAGCCTCTCTCCATAGGGGAGATGCTCAAGTCCTCCACTCATCCTTGTGGCTCTCCAGCAGGTCCCTGTCTCTCTTTGCAGGGGAGATGCTCAAGTCCCCCACTCATCCTCGTGGCTCTCCAGCAGGTCCCTGCCTCTCTTTGCAGGGGAGATGCTCAAGTCCCCCACTCATCCTTGTGGCTCTCCAGCAGGTCCCTGTCTCTCTTTGCAAGGGAGATGCTCAAGTCCCCCACTCATCCTTGTGGCTCTCTGCTGGACTCTTTCCAGCAGGTCCCTGTCTCTCCTGAACTGGGGAGCCCAAAAACTGGACACAATACTCCTCACACAGCAACCTGCTGAGGGTGCAACCCAGGTACCACCCAGCTGCAATAAGCCCTGCGTGAGCAAAACTGCCTAGGATTGGCTTCACCCTTCCCTCCCCAAGGAGGTGAGCTCGGGGCACTTTCACAGGCAGAGCAGCACATCTCCCTCCTGGCTGCTGGGGGAAGATGCCACGTGTCAGAGCCACACCAAGCAGAATTGGTGCTGCTCCAGGGAGCTGCAGAGAGCCTTGCTGCCAGGGCTCCAGCTCCCAGGATTAGTCACAGTAATCGTAGTAACCTGTGATTAATTCCTCCTCTTCCTATCTGCACTGCCTGCATGGAGGATGAATGCAGTGATACCTGCTGGACACGGCCAGGGGGAACCTGCACAGCCCAGAGAGGAGGAGAGCAGAGGCCTGGAGATCTTAGAGTCATAGAGGTGTTTGGATTGGAAGGTTGGAAAAGACCCTGAAAATATGATCCAACCCTACTGACACTGATGCTAAACCATAGCCCTCAGCACCACATCCCTGCAGCCTTTGAACACCTCCAGGGATAAGCACTCAGCCACCTCCCTGGGCAGCCTGTTCCAGCATCTCAGAACCCTTGCAGTCAAGAATACTCAACCTTAACATCCAACCTGAAGCTCCCCTGGTGCAACTTGAGCCCATTTCTTTTTGTCCTATCACTTGCTCCTTAAGACACCAACCCCCATCTGGCTCCAAGCTCCTTTCAGGGAGCTGGAGAGAGCCAGAAGGTCTCCCCTCAGCCTCCTTTGCTCCCTGCTGAGCAGTCCCAGGTCCCCCAGCTGCTCCTCAGCAGTCCTGTGCCACATTTCTTTACATTTTCTGCCAGATCTGGTGGATCAAGAGAACCACCTGAGAGCCAAATGTCCCTGAAGGCAGAGATGGGGGACACCACCTGCCATGTTTGTGCCCACAGCCCAGTGATGATGCTCAGCCTCATCAGAAGGATTAAAAGGGAGCTGGGAAGTTTCTTCTGATATCCAAACTAAACCTTCCCTGGTGCAACTTGAGGCCACTTCCTCTGAACCTGTCACTCAAGAATGTTTGTTAAGAGACCCAAAAGGAAACAAAGGAGGCGAAAAGGCCCTGATGGCACCCTTGGATGACTCTCATTGACCAATGGAGATGCTGGCTGGAGATCTCATTGGCCACTGGATGATGACTGGAGAAAAGGGCAATCCTCAAGAGGATTTCCCCTGTGGGATTACTCCTGGCACAGTTTCCTTGGCTCTGCACAAGGATCTAGGACCTAAGAAGAGTTTCCCCATTTAGGTAGCATCAATGGGCCACAGACCTGTTGTGATCAAAGGATGATACACTTCACTGGCACTTGTCCTCTTCCACCATGATCCCATCCCCAGTGGAGATGTTGTACCTGCCCAATGGTGGCTGGAGGAGCTCTTGCTGTAGTGCCAGGAGCAGCCAAGAGCTTTCCTGCAGCGGGAGAGCATCCCTTTGGGATGCCAAAGGGAAGGTGACCCTTCCCCAGGGACCACTCACACTCTCCTATGTGTGTGGCTGTGACTTCCTCAGCTGCTTCTCCTCAGTTGGAAAAGACCCCTCAGCTCCCTCTCCAACCTAACACCACCATGGCTATCAAACCACCTCCCAAACTGCCACGGCCACACATTTCTTTAACACCTTCAGGGATGGTGACTCCACCACCTCCCCTGAGCAACCTGCTCCAATTCTTCTCTGCCTTAAACCAAGCAGGAGCAAAATACCAACAAATCTGGGCTCTCCAGGCCCAGCTTGAGGTGATCTCCTGTGCCCACACAGACAGCAAAGACAGGCTGGATGGCAGCCCAGCTGGTCCGACGCTGAGTGGCACGGTGTGAAATCAGCTGATGGGCTCCATAAATGCCAACATGGATGTGGACACACTTGTGTGGGCAGTGGGGGAGGCCACAAACTAATGCACTCTCTGCTTCATCTATTTTTGCCTTCTTCAAAACACAAGAGCCAAGTTCTTGCCTGCACCACAAGCTGGTGGACACAGCATCTGCTCCTCAGCATGCAACTGAGAGCCACGTGATGATGATTCTCTTCTTCAGCCTGTTGGTGTTGTGGGAACAGGAAGGGAAGGTCTCCTGGGACATCCTTCCTGAGGTGTTGGGCAATGAGACCTGGATCTTACTCTTTTTTTCCAAGAGGGACAGAGTCTAAGTCCTCTACATCAGTGGCTTTTTCAACCCTCCTGCAGATGCAGACACTGGTGGATGGATGCAGACCTGCCAAAGGGAGGTTTGTCCTTCTTGGTACCCTGCCATGGTCACATAAGGGCAAGTGTTTCTCAGCCCCTGGTGCAAACCATGCACTGGAGACTAAAACTGCTCTGCAACAGGCTTGAAAGTGAGCTCTCAATTCTGCAAGTGTTTCTTTCAAGCTTTTCCAACTTAAGAGCTGATGTTGGAGGGGAGACATATCCTGGTGGCAGGGCTGAAGGCTGAGGCTTGCTGACTGCCCATTCCTGTACCCACGTGTTAAGCATGCAGCACCATGCTGCCCTTGGGACTCTCCAGAGTTGGGGACTGGAAGGGTGGGAGCCCAGGAAGCAACTGGCTTCAGGGTCTGCTCCCACCCACGGAGAGAGGGCACAGAGACACTCTCCTCCTCACCCATCCACTTCACCACCCTGCTGAGGTCACGGCAGGGCTGCAGGAGCTGCCCTCATACAGACAGGGGGATGCAACATGCATCCCTGCAGTGGTCCCAGCAGACCAGCCAACCTCATGTCCTTTGCTCCTTCCTCTTCCTCTGTTTGCAGAGAACCTTGTCAGACTTGGCTCCAGGACAGCACACAAGCCTCATACCTTGAGCTGAGCTTGGAGCATCTTCAACGGGCAGCATCTGGTCCCCCAAGTCTCCCTGTGCCCTCAGCCAAGGGGTGGTGGGGGCAGTGAAGTGCCCCAAGCAGCCTGGGTGAGTCACACACCAGCAGGTTCCCAGGGGCCCTGGACATGCCCTTGAGGCTGGCAGTGGCTCACAGCCCTGCCTGTGCCTCCTCCTTGTCCCAGCCCTGCCTGTGCCTCCTCCCTGTCCCTGAGGTGCAGCACAGCACGTGCTGTGTGCCCAGGTCTCTGAGTCATCACACCCAGCGTGGCCAGGCAGGAGTGGACCCTTGAGACACCTCTTGATGGCACAACAAGGGCGCTGAGTGACACGGGAAGGCAGTGAGTGCTGGCACAAGGGTGCTGAGGGCCCACGGGACCTCATCCCAGCAGGGTTTGACCGTAGGGCTCCTTGGTGTGGCTCTGGCAGGCAGCCCCTGAGCACAGGTGACTTCTGCAGGAGGCTGTGCAGGCAGAGTGCTCTCTGGAAGGACCAGCTGGTGTCCTGGGGGACAGTCTGCTGGCACTCCCTCATCCCAGAGCTGCTCTGCTTCTCCCACCTGTCCGTGACACCAACAACAGCAAAAGGAAGCCCATGGGGAGGTTTCTTCTCGCAGGTGAAGGGCTCCAGGGCTTTTCAGATCCAGCTTGGGAACCACCTCAGTATGCTCCAGCTACATGTCTTGCACCAACCCAGTGTGGTGGCAGGCACTGCACAGGTGTCACCTCTGCAGCACAGCCTTGCCTGTGATGGTTCAGTGAAGTAAACCCAGCCTCCTCCTCACCACTGCAGGGTGCTGCAGGAGAGCAAGGACCAAGCTGGGCAGGAAAAACTCTGAGCAGACTGCCCTGAGAATATCCAAGAAGGCTCTGGGGCAAGAGAGGAAGGAAGCAATGCCCACGTTTTGGGGGTAGGACCAGCTCCCACACTTGGGTGAGGTTCTTCTAGCCAGCACAGAGCAAAGCAATGAGTTCTCCAGTGGGGTTCCCTGCGAGGTGGCCACAGCAGCTAGAGAAGACAATGCCAGCAGGACCTGGTCCTTGGGCATCACTCCTAGGGCTGAGCACACTCAGCTCCAACCCTGCTCAGATGAAAGAGAGTCCTAGAAGAATACAGCCATTGCTGTGGGGAGGCACAGGGGCAGCTCCCTCCATCAGGCTCCCCGCAGCACTGGCAGTTAACAACATGGTTCTGCCCATCTCCTGCAACACTCACCCACCTCCATGCCCCTGCCCACCTCCTCCCACCTCTCCAAGGGCCTTCAAACCCCATCTTGCTATGGCACCAGCTGGTCAGAAGAATAATCCAGGTCTGGAGAGAAGCCAGGGCAGAATGCAGCTCTGGAGGGGTGGCTGGCAGAGCGAGCCATGACAACGCACCAGCATCCATCTATCCATCCCTCCTTCCTTCCTTCTTCCTTCCTGGGGAGCCCAGGAGAGATATCCTGCCCCAGGGATCAGCCTCAGGCTTGGACCTCTTTAAGCAAGCATCTTCTCCTGCAGGAGAAGATCCCTCCCTTCAGGGAACCCCTGCTGGAGAGCCGGCTGGCGCAGTGAGGGGAGCCAGGCATACCTTGTGCTACCGCATTGGTGCCCAGAGAAGGGCACCCTGCAGATTGGTCCCAAGTCCTGGGGAGCAGCTCCAGCTGCAAACAGCATCTCAAGGCACCCACCAAGAGCAGGACCTTCCCATGGCAAGCCTGAAGAGCGCCTCAGGGAGCACTGAACCCTGCAAGGGCGCTCCTCGGAGGGCCTCATCCCTGCTCCTCTGCAGCATTTTGCCTGCACAAGCCCTGCACTCCCCTTCCAGCCACCCACGCTGCCACAGCTCCACCACGGCACTGACACCACCAGCAGCTACCGCGGCCAGTCTGCACCGCGGAGCGGAGGCGGGGGGGGGGGGGTTAGGAACAGGGACATTTGGTACTCGATCCTGAAGGGAAGGATTGAGACGGATTTCCACCATGCTGCCTTCAGCCTGGGTCTGTCTGCGTCTCCGTGGGTCTGTCTGCCCTGTGTCTGTCTGTCTGTGCTCTCTCCCAGTCTATTCCAGCACAGACAACGAATGAAAATGAGAGACGTGCAGTGATGCTTGGTCCCCGCACCCTCCTTAGCCGTGGGGACCGAGGGCTGCCTATGTGGCTGGTCCAGCCTCCTCCCCACTTCCCTCCACTGTCTGGGCTGTGTGTTCCCTCCACTGTCTGGGCTGTGTGCCCCCCTCCTCCCTCCTAAAAACCCCAGCAAGGGGCCAACCACCCCCTCCTCAAAGCTGAGCCTGCAGCAGAGGCACTTTTGGGGCATTTTCCTGCATCCCCCTGTTTTTTCCCGTTCATTTTGCAGCTGCCTGGGCTCTGGCCTCAGAGTGCAGCACCCCGGGGTGACTGGGGGGGGAAAAGGGATTGTGAATGGGGTGGGGGGAAGTGATGGGGAGGGCTGTGAGTGATGGGGGGGGGAAATTGTGAGTGATGGGAAGGGTAAATGATGGGGAGGGGGACGGACTGTGAGTGATCCGGGGAGGGGGACACAGGCTGAGGGATCGGAGGAGGGGGACACAGGCTGTGAGCGATGGGGGGAGGGGGACATAGGCTGTGAGCGATCGGGGGAGGGGGGCACGGGCTGAGCGATCGGGGCAGGGGGACACGGACTGAGTGACCGGGGGAGGGGGACACGGACTGAGCGATCGGGGGAGGGGGACACAGGCTGTGAGCGATCGGGGGAGGGGGACACGGACTGAGTGATCGGGGGAGGGGGACACGGACTGAGTGATCGGGGGAGGGGGACACGGACTGAGTGACCGGGGGAGGGGGACACGGACTGAGTGATCGGGGGAGGGGGACACGGACTGAGTGATCGGGGGAGGGGGACACGGACTGGGGGGCGACACGGGGCTGGCGCAGGTGACATCAGGGAACAAAGCAGGGGGATTATCAATCCAGGGAGATATTCTCCCCCCTCCCCTCTCCCTTCAACATCACCGCCCTCCCCTCCCCTCCCCATCACACCACCAGTCCCGGCCGCACCATCCGCAGCCCTGCGCGGGAGGGTTTGCCGCTGCACGACGACGCTTCCAAAACCCCCCCACGAGGATTGCACCCACGGACAATCCCCTAAAATCACACATCAATACCTTCCCCCCCCCCCCAGCAAACAAATCACAAGCTAGGAGCCCCAGCTGGCCTGGATGGCAGGCAAATAATCCATGCGAGAGGAGCGGGGAGGGAGGGAGGAGAAAGGCTTTTCATGGCTGCGGGGAAGTTTCCACCCTCTCTGCCCTTTCTGCTCCGGATTTAGTTATTTTAGGCTTTAATGCGGAGGTTTTCGCTTTAATTTTGCACGGGGGGGGTGGGGGGGAAGCGTTTGCCTCCCCCTCCCCTACAGCCCCCCAAGCCAAGGTGTTTTGGAGAACCCCCCCCCAAGCCCTCGCCACGAAGCCGCTGCCAATATCGCCTTGCAGCAGCCGGGGGAAGGAGGAAGCGAAGCCAGGGTGCTCCCCCCCCCCACCTCCGCTACACACCTCCCCCCCCCCACCCCCCCTCCCCACCCAAAATAAGCCCTAGATCGTCACCCCGCGAGGCACAGGAATGCCCAAAGAGGGGGGTCCCCGGGGGGTGTGTGTGTGTGTTTCGGGGGGGGGCGGGTGTATTCACGGTTTTCCCGGATCAGGGAAGCGAAGTCACGTCCGGAAAAAGGCACCACAACACCATCCCCCCCCCATCCCCCCCCCCGGCGCTGGAAGCTGGATTTGCTGCAGACAAAGCCCAGGCTGCCGGCCTGGCACGGCGGGAGGGGGCGGATTGCTGCGCAGCCCCCACCCCCGGTGCCAACGCTGCCTCCATGGGGTGCACTGGGCTGGGGGGGGGGGGGCGATTGGGTTTTGCTCCGCTGAGGAGGCAGAGGAGGGGGGGGTGGGGAGACTACAGCTCCCCACGCTTCCTTCTTTACCCCCTTCCCACCTTCGCTTTTTCCACCCCCACCCCCACCCCCCCTCCGCCCTCCTCAGCACTGCAGACGAATCTCAAACCCCCTCCCCCCTAACACAAAATGAAACAAACACAACCGGCAGGCCCACGGCGAGCCCCGATCCCCCCCACCCCCTACCAACACACACACACACAGGGCCCCCCCAAAAGCAGCCTCCAGCCCAGCTTGCCCCCCACGTCCCGCCAGATGTGTGTGTCCCCGCACCGGGGTCCGTACTGCGCATCCACAGCATCCCCCCCCCCCCGCGGCAAAGAGGAGCTGGCGCCTGGCTGGCTCGCCCCCCCCCCAGCCCCCGGTCCCCGCGGGGGGCGCAGGATCTTACTTTCTCCCACCACAGCCTTGAGTCCGATGGGGGCCATGTCTCCGTGCCGGCCTGGGGGGGCGGGGGGGGCCGCAGCGGGCGCGGGTATAGGTGCCGGGGGGGGGGGAAGGGGGTACGGGGGACACCCAGACGCACACCCGCCCGGGCGAGGCTGCGGGCGGCGGGCGCAAAGATGCGGCGGGAGGAGGAGGAAGAGGAGGAGGAGGAGGAGGAACGGGCTTGGCCGCGGCTCGGAGCCGGGAGGGGTGGGGGGAGGGGGGGGTGGGGGGAATGGGCTCAGCTGACTGCGCGGAGGGGCGGGACGAGCCGCGGGGGGGGCGGGACACGGCGTCACTGCGCACCGCCCCCGCACCGCCCCGCACCGCCCCGCACCGCCCCGCACCGCCCCGCACCGCCCCGCACCGCCCCGCCCCGCCGCGGCGCAGCGAGCGACGGCGGCCGCCGGAGGCCGGAACGGAGCCACCCCCCCCCGCCAGAAACACCCCCAGCGCCCTGCCCTTCTAGAGTAGCCCCCCAGCACCCAAGGGACCCTGCACACCGCACCCTGCACACAGTGCCCTGCCCTTCTAGAGTAGCCCCCCCAGCGCCCAAGGGACCCTGCACACAGCGCCCTGCCCTTCTAGAGTAGCCCCCCCAGCGCCCAAGGGACCCTGCACACAGCGCCCTGCCCTTCTAGAGTAGCCCCCCCAGCACCCAAGGGACCCTGCACACAGCACCCTGCACACAGTGCCCTGCCCTTCTAGAGTAGCCCCCCCAGCGCCCAAGGGACCCTGCACACAGCGCCCTGCCCTTCTAGAGTAGCCCCCCCAGCACCCAAGGGACCCTGCACACAGCGCCCTGCCCTTCTAGAGTAGCCCCCCCAGCACCCAAGGGACCCTGCACACAGCGCCCTGCCCTTCTAGAGTAGCCCCCCCAGCACCCAAGGGACCCTGCACACAGCGGCCTGCCCTTCTAGAGTAGCCCCCCCAGCATCCAACGGACCCCTGCACACAGCACCCTGCCCTTCTACAATAGCCCCCCCAGCACCCAAGGGACCCTGCACACAGTGCCCTGCCCTTCTACAATACCCCCCCCAGCACCCAAGGGACCCTGCACACAGCACACTGCACACAGTGCCCTGCCCTTCTAGAGTACCCCCCCAGCACCCAAGGGACCCTGCACACAGCACCCTGCCCTTCTACAATAGCCCCCCCAGCACCCAAGGGACCCTGCACACAGCACCCTGCCCTTCTAGAATAGCCCTCCCAGCACCCAAGAACCCCCCTGTACCCAGTACCTTCTGCACCCAGCACCCCCCACATCGATCACCCTCCCAGCACCCCCCCCACACACACAGAGCCCACTCCCTGCACCCCATAGCCCCCCCTACACACACTCAGCATACACCCCCAGCACTCTGTAGCCCCCCTGATGCCCCCCAAGCCATCCCATCACGGTTCCTGCCATGGGGCTGCAGTAAACCTGTGCCCCCCTTCTTTCTGGCTCTCCCTGGGGGGGTGAGACCCTGCCTGGCCCTGGGGGAGAGGAGTCCCTATGGGGAGGTGCAGACAGCCCCACGGCCATCCACCCGTGGGGGTGGGCACAGCCAGCGCTGTGAAGCTCAGGGCAAATGCTCACCTGGCACCCGGGCACCCCTGCAGCAGGGTGGCTTCCCCTGTGAGCTGGGCAGTGGGGGCTGCCGGGGTGACAGCCACTGCACTTGGCTCCAGCCTGTCTCCTGGCAGTCACACCAGGGGGCTGGAGTGCTGCTGTGCTGCCTTGGGCAGGGTCTGTTGGGGTGAAGGGGCAGAAACGGGCATAGGAGTGGGCCCGGCAAGATGCCAGCATGGAGCATGAGCTGAGGGCACCTCCAGAGGCTGTGCCAGGATGTACGGACCTATGGCTGCACACACGGGCATGGATGGCCCCCTCGATCGGCACTGAAGCAGCAGAAGAGATGCCTGGGGACACGGGGCAGTGAGGCTGGAGGGACAGCAGGGAGACAGGAGAGCTGGAGATGGGCAGCAGGGCGACAGGAGGGCTGGAGATGGGCAGCAGGGTGACAGGAGAGCTGGAGATGGGCAGCAGGGCAACAGGAGGGCTGGAGATGGGCAGCAGGGTGACAGGAGAGCTGCAGATGGGCAGCAGGGCGACAGGAGGGCTGGAGAGGGACAGCAGGGCGACAAGAGAGATGGAGATGGGCAGCAGGGAGACAGGAGAGCTGCAGATGGGCAGCAGGGAGACAGGAGAGCTGGAGATGGGCAGCAGGGAGACAGGAGAGCTGGAGATGGGCAGCAGGGAGACAGGAGGGCTGCAGATGGGCAGCAGGGAGACAGGAGAGATGGAGATGGGCAGCAGGGAGACAGGAGAGATGGAGAAGGACAGCAGGGAGACAGGAGAGCTGGAGATGGGCAGCAGGGAGACAGGAGAGCTGGAGATGGGCAGCAGGGAGACAGGAGAGATGGAGAGGGACAGCAGGGTGACAGGAGAGCTGGAGATGGACATCAGGGTGACAGGAGAGCTGGAGATGGGCAGCAGGGTGACAGGAGAGCTGGAGATGGGCAGCAGGGAGACAGGAGAGCTGGAGATGGGCAGCAGGGTGACAGGAGGGCTGGAGAGGGACTGCCTGTGGTGACAAGACGATGGGCAAGGGTTTGAAACTGGATCAAGGCAGATTTAGACTGGCTATGAGGAAGATTTCGTTGCTATGACAAGTTGTGGCTGCCTCATCCCTGGGAGTGTTTAGGACCAGGCTGGATGAGGCTCAGAACAACCTGGTCTGGTGGAAGGTGTCCCTGCCCAGGAGGGTTGGACCTAGATGATCTTTAAGGTCCCTTCCAACCTAACCCATTCCATGATTCTATGCCAGGTTGCTGCTGCAGCTCCAGGTCTGGATCCTCAGCTTCCACCCCTGTTACCCTCAGTGCTTCCTTAAAACCCTGCTGGAGCAGAGCAGGCTGGCACCGAGGCCAGGCTGGCACCGAGGCCAGGCTATAAATACCATCAGGCTATTCTGGAGCCAGGTATTTAGAAGCTTTTCCATCTCCCCCTCAATTCTCCCAGTGAGGCTGAGCATCATCACTGGGCTGTGGGCACAAACGTGGCAGGTGGTGTCCCCCATCCCTGCCCTCAGGGACATTTGGCTCCCAGGTGGTTCTCTTGGTCCACCACATCTGGCGGAAGAAAATCAAGAACAGGGCTGGGGAGGAGCAGCTGAGGGACCTGGGACTGCTCAGCAGGAGGAAGAGGAGGCTGAGGGGAGAGCTTCTGGCTCTCTTCAACTCCCTGAAAGGAGGTTGGAGCCAGGTGGGAGTTGGTTTTGTCTCCCTACTATCAGGTGGAAGGGCAAGAGGAAATGGCCTCAGGTTGCATCAGGGGAGGTTCAGGTTGGACATTAGAAGAAAGTTCATAGCATCATAGAATGAAGCAGGCTGGAAGAGAGCTCCAAGCTCAGACAACACAACCCAGCACCCAGCCCTGGCCAATCAACCAGACCATGGCACTAAGTGCCCCAGCCAGGCTTGGCTTCAACACCTCCAGGCACAGAGACTCCACCACCTCCCTGGGCAGCCCATTCCAATGCCAATCACTCTCTCTGACAACAACTTCCTCCTAACATCCAGCCTAGACCTGCCCAGGCACAGCTTGAGGCTGTGTCCCCTTCTTCTGGTGCTGCTTGCCTGGCAGCAGAGCCCAACCCCACCTGGCTACAGCCTCCCTGCAGGCAGCTGCAGACAGCAATGAGCTCTGCCCTGAGCCTCCTCTGCTGCAGGCTGCACACCCCCAGCTCCCTCAGCCTCTCCTCACAGGGCTCTGCTCCAGGCCCCTCCCCAGCCTTGCTGCCCTCCTCTGGACCCCTTCCAGTGCCTCAACAGCTCTCTGCAGTGGAGAAGCCCAGAACTGGACACAGCACTCCAGGTGTGGCCTGAGCAGTGCTGAGCACAGGGGCAGAAAACTTCCCCTGTCCCCGAGCCCTGGGGCCAGCCTCGGCTCAGGGAGAACAGCCTTGGACAGGCTTGGGCAGAAGCTCCTGCTGACCTCGTGTGCCTCTTCCCTGGGGACCAGGCTGTCTCTGAGTGCCTTTGGGAGCTCAAGGGCACCCACAGGGCAGCTGTGGGAGAGCCTGAGGATATCCCTGGGTCCTCCCTGATTCCCCCAGAGCTGCTAGTCCATGGGCAGGGTGTGTGAGCCCTGGGGGTGTCCTCTCCCCCAGAGCCCCAGTGAGGTGGAACCCCATGGGGCTCCACCCTGCTGAGGCACACATCCATCATGGGGATGGTGAAACAAGGAGGCCACTTCCCCCCCAGCCCACCCTCAGTGCAGGCAGTGGCAAACTGGTGGTGATGAAGCCAAATCAGAGTTGCTTTAGCTGGAAAAGACTTTCAAGAGCATAGAATCAACCAGCTTGGAAGAGACCTCCAAGATCATCCAGTGCAACCATTCTCTAACCCTACCCAACCATTCTCTCCCTACCAAACCATGCCCCTCAGCACCACATCCCTGCCTCTTTGAAACACTGACTCAGCCCAGGGCCAGCAACGTGTGCCAAGGGAAGGTGGCTGCAGGGACAGGGAGGGCACAGTGTCACCCATGTCTCTGGTCCCTGGGGTGGTGTGGCTTGGGGTTAATAACCTGCACGTGTCCTGGGATGTTCCTGGAGGCAGAGGGGTGGTGGTTGGGCAGACACTTGCCCTGGTGCAGGCGGGGCCCAGGTCTGTGGTGCCCCAGGTGCTGAGCACTGCTCAGACTCAGGGTTTGGTTTCCTTTTCTCGGTGCAAACACCCAAGTGGTGGCTGAGGCGACCTGGCCCCAAGCCCTGCGTGGGGTCTGGAAGTGGTGCAGAGTCCACAGCTCAGAAAAAGCTCTGCACAGAATCCTGCAGCAAGGGCCAGAGCCAAAGGGACTGAGGCCACTGCTCCCATGCTTGTTGGTGCCCAGTGCCCACCACCGTGGGCTCCAGGGAAAGCAGGTGGCTGGTACAGCATCCAGACCCTTCTGGGTCTGCACAGCAGCCTCCAAGCAGCTGCAGGGACTGGAGAGGCAGTGCCTGTGCCCCGTGCCATGCTGGTGCCCACATCCCATTCCCATCCCCATGTCCATGTGCCATGCCCGTGCTTTGTGCCCAAGCCTTTTACCCACAAGTGAGCACCATGCTGGTGCCCATTCCCAGAGTTGGTCCTCATACCAGAGACAATGCTGGTGCCAGCACTCTGTGCTTGTGCTTATGCCCATGCCAGTGCCAGTTCCTATTCCCATTGCTCTTATTCAGGCCGCTGAAGCTGTATTCCATGCCCAAATCATGCCAGTGCCCCTTTCCAGTGCCCACTCTATGCCAGTGCCACAGCACCGTAGCACACCCATACCCGTGCCTATTCCCAGTGCTCATAGCATGCCAGTGCCCTTTCCTAGGCCCATGCCTATGCCTATGCCCATTCCAAGAGCCCATGTCATACTGATGCCCATGTCCAGTTCTAGTTCCCATGCCATGCCGGTGCCCGTGCCTGCTTCATTGGGTGCCCATGCCCATGCCAGTGCCCATGCTACACTGGTGCACATGCTTGTGCCCGTTCCCTATGCCCATGCCAGTACCCATGCTACACTGGTGCACATGCTTGTGCCCGTTCCCAATGCCCATGCCCATGCCAGTACCCATGCTACACTGGTGCACATGCTTGTGCCCGTTCCCAATGCCCATGCTCATGCCAGTGCCCATGCTACACTGGTGCACATGCTTGTGCCCGTTCCAAATGCCCATGCCCATGCCAGTGCCCATGCTACACTGGTGCACATGCTTGTGCCCGTTCCCAATGCCCATGCCCATGCCAGTGCCCATGCTACACTGGTGCACATGCTTGTGCCCGTTCCCAATGCCCATGCCCATGCCAGTGCCCATTCTACACCGGTGCACATGCTTGTGCCCGTTCCAAATGCCCATGCCCATGCCAGTGCCCATGCTACACCGGTGCACATGCTTGTGCCCGTTCCCAATGCCCATGCCCATGCCAGTGCCCATTCTACACTGGTGCACATGCTTGTACCCGTTCCCAATGCCCATGCCCATGCCAGTACCCATGCTACACCGGTGCACGCTTGTGCCCGTTCCCAATGCCCATGCCCATGCCCATGCTACACTGGTGCACGCTTGTGCCCGTTCCCAATGCCCATGCCAGTACCCATGCTACACCGGTGCACATGCTTGTGCCCGTTCCCAATGCCCATGCCAGTGCCGCCAGGCTGTGGCGCCCTCCACAGGCTGCACCGCCACTCCCTGTCCAGAGCCGGGGCCGCTACGCAGCTATCCCAGCGCGCACCAGCAGAGGGCGATAGTGATCCACAGCAGCCTCCCTGCGCCTCCTCTGCCCGCCCGGGGGGCTGCGGTCCGCTAGCCCTGTTGGTGCCATGCCTGTAGCGGGCTGGGTGCTCACCCACGGGGGTGTGTGAGTGGGTAACTCTCCCGGGCACACCCCGACCCTTGTCCCAGCCCCGCGAGTCTGGTTTTGGGTCTTTGCAGGGTCCTGAGTTGCTCCCCAAAGCCAAAGCTTGGAGCTCCTGCGCTCCATCCCCAGGCTGGAGGTTACCCATCCTGATCTGGTCCTGAATCAGCAAAAGCAGGGATCACGGCAGCCCTGAATCAGCACAGCTTAGTCACCTCCTTATCTCCGAGTGCTGCTCCGGCACAGTAAATCCCGCTGGAGTCAGTAGGGCTGAGGGCGCAGCCACCCATGCCTGCAGCCATGGGCATGGCACTGCTGCTCCGTGGGGCTGGGCAGAGCTGCCTGAGGCTTTATCAGCGCAGGGAAGCTTTACTGCTGCAATTCTACAGCCCTGGATTGCACCGAGGCAGGTTCCTGGGAAGGGTGAACAGTCCCCAGCACAGGGCACCTTCACACTCTACCTTACTGGGTTATTTTCTCTCGTGTCCTGATTAATTGGCTAGGGCTGGGTGCTAGGTTGGGCTGGATGAGCTTGGGGGTCTCTTCCAACCTGCTTGATTCTGTGAAAAGCCCAAGCCCTAATTCCTCTAGGATTCAGCAGTAGCTGCTCAGCACTGTCAGGGCTGCAGAAACTGTGTGTAGGTCTTCAGGCTTCCAGGTGCTCCTGCTGGTGAACAAAGGAGGTGTTGCCATGGCTAGGTGGCCAGCACCAGAACGAGAGGACACAGCCACAAGCTGTGCCAGGGGAAACTTAGGCTGGAGGTGAGGAGAAAGTTCTTCCCTGAGAGAGTCATTGGACACTGGAATGGGCTGCCCGGGGAGGTGGTGGAGTCGCCGTCCCTGGGGCTGTTCAAGGCAGGACTGGATGTGGCACTTGGTGCCATGGTCTGGCCTTGAGCTCTGTGCTAAAGGGTTGGACTTGATGATCTGTGAGGTCTCTTCCAACCCTGATGATACTGTGATACTGTGATACTGTGTCCGGGCTTGGCTGGCTCAAACCCCACATCTCAGCAGAGCCCATGAAGAAGGACATGCCATCCTTACCTCTGGGGCCTTAGAGGTAGCCCTGGGTGGGTCTGCCTGTGGTTATCCCCCTGTGGATGGGGACCTGAACCCGGAGAAATCACAGCACTGTTGTGGTTGGAAAAGCCCCCTAAGATCATCCAGTCCAACCATCAACCCAACACCACCATGGCCATTAAACCATGTCCCAAAGCACCATGACCACATATTTCTTGAACACCTCCAGGCAAGGTGACTCCACCACCTTCCTGGGCAGCCTGTTCCAATCCCTGACCACTCCTGCAGCAAGAACATTTTTCCTGCTATCCAACTTCAACCTCCCCTGGCACAATTTCAGGCTATTTCTTCTCATCCTATCACCTGATACTAGAGAGAAGAGACCAACCCCCACCTGGCTCCATCCTCCTTTCAGGCAGTTGTAGAGAGCAATCAGGCCTGCCCTCAGCCACCTTTTCTCCAGGCTGAACACCCCCAGCTCCCTCAGCTGCTTCTCACCAACCTCCTTCTCCAGACCCTTCACCAGCTTTGTTGCCTTTCTCTGGACCTGCTGCAGCCCCTCAATGTCCTTGTTGGAGTGAGGGACCCAAAATTGAACTGAAACGTGTACCTATTTGCAAAGGACACCCTGAAACCTCCTGGGCTGCACCTCCTGCCCAAAAACACCCCCAGGCTCTTCTCCTCCGAGTGATCAAGTTTCCCAGTGATCCAGCTGAGGTGAAACCAGATCCTCCTCCAGAGCCAACGAGAGTGAAAGGAGAACTCCACTGATTGCTCCTTGTGGCAGTCAGGGGAGAGAAATGGTTACTGGCCTGAAAGCTCTCTGCTGCGTTTAGCGGTGGCAGGAATGCAGCAGGTCCTGGAGGTGGGAGGAGATGTGGAACAGCTCGGTCTGGGCATTCTGCAGGTGCATCCACCTCCTGTGCTGCCGAGAGGTTCGATTTTACACCGTGGTGATGGCTGTGTGAAAAACCCAAGGGGAACACAGCAGGGTGATCCTCGTCACAGGTCCTCAATCCAAAGGGACAAGCAGAAGGGGCAGGAATTTGAGCACACAGCCCCTGGCAGGCTCAGTTTGACTGCTGTGGGCACAAAAATATCCCAAATAATGGATTGGTTTTTTTTCCATGCTCCTCGTGGGCATGGATTGGGGTATCAGGATCATCCATGGGACGTGATGTGCCCATGGAAGGGCAAAGGGGAGGTTTGGAGTACTTTGCTGAGTGTAGATTCATGGAATGGTTTGAGTTGGAAGGGACCATGGGCCATGGGCAGGGACACCTTCTACTAAGACCAGATTGCTCAAGGCTTCATCCAGTCTGGCCTCATCTTCCCCAGGCAACCAGCAAGGCAACAGAGATGGAGGAAACACTGCCCAGGATGATGTCAAGAATGGAGGAAACCCTGAACATGACCATGCTGGGGGTGGGGGAAACACTGCCCAGGACCTTGCTGAGGATGGAGGAAATCCTGAGCAGGACCATGCTGGGAATAGGGGAAACACTGCCCAGGGCCATGCTGGGAGCAGGAGAAACACTGCCCAGGATAATGTCAAGAATGGAGGAAACCCTGAGCAGGACCATGATGGGGAAAGGGGAAACACTGCCCAGAATCATGTTGGGAATGGAGGAAACCCTGAGCAGGAACATGATGGGGAAAGGGGAAACACTGCTCAGAATCATGTTGGGAATGGAGGAAACCCTGAGCAGGACCATGATGGGGAAGGGGGAAACACTGCCCAGAATCATGTTGGGAATGGAGGAAACCCTGAGCAGGACCATGATGGGAAAGGGGGAAACACTGTCCAGGATCATGCTGGGGATGGAGGAAACCCTGAGCAGGACCATGATGGGGAAGGGGGAAACACTGCCCAGGATCATGCTGGGGATGGAGGAAACCCTGAGCAGGACCATGATGGGGAAGGGGGAAACACTGCCCAGGATCATGCTGGGGATGGAGGAAACCCTGAGCAGGACCTCTCTGAGGCCAATCTCCTCTGCTCGTGGCCAGAGGGAACACAACCAGCAGTGCTCAGCGTGACACCACCTTTGAGCTTTGAGCCTCTGAACAGCCTCCTGTCATAACAAACCCTTCAGATAAGGCGTTCCTGAGTGATCTGGTGCAGGTGATCCTGCTCTGGCAGGGGGGGGGTTGGACCAGATAATCTCTCGAGGCCCCTTCCAGCCCCTGACATTCAGTGCTCCTGTGTGGTAACTCCTTTGCTTTTCTCTCCTCAAGCTCCAGCAGCTGCCCCTGTCTGTGCCACCAGGCAGCGTGTGGCAAAACCTCGTGACTGGGTACTGGTGCCAGGAGGTTGTGCTCGGCTTCAGGTGGTTTTCTGAGCCTCAGAAACAGGCTCTGTGTCTGCACTGGGGCCTCCAGTCCCTGTTGACACGCTCATTCTGCCTGCCACAGACAGAGCCTTCCTGTCTGCAGACTGCCAGCAGCACTGCTCTCTGCTTCTTCACCCCTAAGGCATAAATCAGTGGGCAAAAGGGGCAGGTCAGGGCTGGCTGCAGAGTGCTGCAGTGATTCCAGGGGGGTGATTGATCAAACCCAAAGGGTTTACACCTCTTATCTGGGCTGTTTAGCAGGACCCTGTGGGCATTGCCTAAATCACAGCCCATACATTGCTTCCCCTAAAGGAGTGAAGCTTGGTTTCTGAGAAGGAAGTTCTTTCCACGGGTAGATGCTCAACGTTCTCCTGCCATGTGAGGGAGGGGGATGATTTTTGTCTCCCATTTTAAATGCCATCTCCACACCAAGAGAGACCTTCCAACCAATTCAGAGCCAGATTCCTCAGGGATCAGCACTGGGGAGAGCATTTAGAAGCCTTCAGTGGAACAACTTTCAATTGGAAATGAGATTTTGCTGTAGCTAAATTTCCCAGGAGCATCCCCTTGATATCAAGGAGCACTTGGAGCAAGCAAAGCTGCTGTCAAGGGTGAAAGCTTTCTGAGGGGGCATTGCAAAGAGAAAAAAAGGGAACAATTTAGCTGTGAGAGTCACAGTTGTTCAGCCTGGAGGAGAGAAGGCTCCATGGAGACCTTAGAGCAGCCTTCCAGTACTTGAAGGGGCTCCAGAAGAGCTGGGGAAGGAGTTTTTATGAGGGTTTGTAGTGATAGGATTGGGGGGGGGAAATGCATTTGAGTTGGAAGAAGGCAGATTTGGACTGGAGATGAGGAAGAAATTCTTTCCAGTGAGGGTGGCAAGAGACTAGGACAGGTTGCTAAGGGAGGTTGTGGATGTCCCCTGGAGCTGTTCAAGGCCAGGTTGGACAAGCCCTTGAGCAACCTGTTCTAGTGGGAGGTGTCCCTGCCCATGGCAGAAGGGCTGGAGCTGGATGACCTTTAATGTCCCATCCAAACTAAACCATTCTATGAATCTATGATTTGAAACGACTTACAGGGGTGAGAACCATGCCAAGGTGGAAAGAGCTGACATGTGGTGAGCATCCTTGGGGAGTAAGCCCAGCTCAGGGGGTTCCCCATCCCCAGCAGCTCCCCACTGCAGCCCAACCCTGGCTTCTCTCATTCCCACAGGTGCTGGGGCAGATGCAGGGTAGCATCTGGATGCCAGTGGATGTCCTGATGCTCTTTGTCCTCATGCTGAGAGTTTGGCTTTGTGACCTGGCAAGGGAGCATCAATATTCCCTCCTCCCCCACCTTTCCCCTCCCCACCAAGCAGCAGCACCTTGGCATGGTGTGAGGGAAGAAACCCTGAGTGTGCCAGGCAGGTGGTGGACACCATTTCAGGACAGGGCTGGTGGTAGCTGGCATGGAGAGGTGTGAGCAGCCTTCTGTCCCCCTCCCCAGCCCGGCAGACTGCGGCCAGCCAAGAAGAGCTATTTCAGGCAGGATAAACAGGATGCCTCTCTGCAGGGCTGGCCACCTCCTCTCCTCCTCCCGCCGGGTAAACATCCAGCCCAGGAAGAGCCTCACTCCACAGCCCCGGAGCTGCTTCCACGCCGTCTGGCTTCGACCCAGCCACCCAACCTGGCCATGGTTGAGCCAAGCTTTGCCCTGCCCAGCCCAAGCTCCCAGTGCTCTGCACGCATCCATGCACCGAAGCCATCCCAAGGAACGGATCAACCTCGGCAGCGACTCCCAGGAGCCGCCCAGCTGGGAACAGCCTGAACTTTCTGGCCACGCCGCCACCGCCACATCCTCCTCCTTCCTCCTCCTTCCTCCTCCACCTCCTCCTCCTCCTCCTCCTCCTCCTCCTTCCTCCTCCTCCTCCAGCTCTGGGAACGATGGAGTCAAGGCCTTTCCTCCAGCCGGATCCTGCCCAGGCAGCGCCGGGGGATGCTGCCAGGGCTGTTTCCGCCTGTTGCTCCCGGGAGAGGAGCTGCAGCGGCCGCGGAGGAAGGAGGAGCTTCTGCACCGCTTCCTGCAGCTCCCCGCGCCCCGGCCGCGTCCCTGCCGCCTTGCGCAGCCCCAGCCCCGGGAGCTCCCGCAGCGCCCCGCAGCCCCCCGTGGCCCCGGCCAGGCCCTTCTGGGCCCCGCGGAGCGTGTGCCAGGGGAGTTAACTGGAGCATTGCTGGTTCCAGAGTCCCACTGCCATAGAATCAACCCCATTGGAAGAGAGCTCCAAGCTCAGCCAGCACAACCTAGCACCCAGCCCTGCCCGACCAACCAGACCATGGCACTAAGTGCCCCAGCCAGGCTTGGCTGCAACACCTCCAGCCACACAGACTCCACCACCTCCCTGGGCAGCCCATTCCAATGCCAATCACTCTCTCTGACAACAACTTCCTCCTAACATCCAGCCTAGACCTGCCCTGGCACAGCTTGAGGCTGTGTCCCCTTGTGCTATTTGAGTGTGTCCTCCAGCTCCACGGTGATGCCAGCTGGTCTGGGAGATGCCAGCTTCTTTCTGCCTTCCTCCACCCAAGAAGAGTGCAGACAAGTACTTCTTAGTCCAAAATCCATGGCTGTAGGGTGTTCTAAGGCAGCTTGAGTTTTCCCAACCTGCTTCCCTGTGGGATGAAAGCCATCTGGAGCCAGGACAAGTCATGGGGTCCTTTGCGTGCCCCCAGCTCTGCTCTGCTGTCCAGCCACCTATCTTGTGCACTGAGAGCAGCTCAAGGTTGAGCATCTTCACCTTGTCACTGGGAGCAGCCCAGGGTTGAGCACTCTCACCTAGGCACTGGATGCAGCTCAAGGTTGAGCACCTTCACCTTGGAACTGAATGCAGCTAGAAGTTGAGCACCTTCACCTTGGGACTGAGAGCAGCTTTAGGGTTGAGCATCTTCACCTTGGGACTGAGAGCAGCTTTGGGGTTGAGCACCTTCACCTTGGGACTGAGAGCGGCTTTAGGGTTGAGCATCTTCACCTTGGAACTGAAAGCAGCTTTTAAGGTTGAGCACCTTCAGCTTGGAATTGAGAGCAGCTTTAGAGCTGAACACCTTCAGCTTGGGACTGAGAGCAGCTTTGGGGTTGAGCACCTTCACCTTGGAACTGAGAGCAGCTTTGGGGTTGAGCACCTCCACCTTGGGACTGAGAGCAGCTTTAGGGTTGAGCACCTTCACCTTGGGACTGAGAGCAGCTTTAGGGTTGAGCACCTCCACCTTGGGACTGAGAGCAGTTTTAGGGTTGAGCACCTTCACCTTGGGACTGAGAGCAGCTTTGGGGTTGAGCACCTTCACCTTGGGACTGAGAGCGGCTTTAGGGTTGAGCATCTTCACCTTGGAACTGAAAGCAGCTTTTAAGGTTGAGCACCTTCAGCTTGGAATTGAGAGCAGCTTTAGGGTTGAGCACCTTCACCTTGGGACTGAGAGCAGCTTTAGGGTTGAGGACCTTCACCTTGTCCCTGGGAGCAGCCCGGGCGGAGCGGCGCTGCCGGCGGCGGTGGCGGCGGTGGCGGCGGGGCGGGGAGCCGCAGCTGTTGCAATCGCCCCGTGAGCGGCGTCGGGAGCCGCGGAAGCCGCTGCCTGGACGGAGCCGGTTCGCCCGGTGCCAGCAGCCGCGGGAGCTACCGGAAGGTTCTCCGGCTGAACTCCGGGCTGAGGGATCCGCAGCACCCCGGGAGGCTGCCCGACCGCCCTCCTTGAGCCTCCCCATCCGTCAAATTAAGGGGGCTAATTGCAAGGAGGGAGGCGGAGGGCACCCGGGCGCTGCCGCGGCGGCAGCGAGGCGGCGCAGTGGGAGTGGCCCGGGCCGGGGCCGGGGCTGCCTGACCGCCCAGGGCTCTGCCTTCCTCCTCCTCCTCCTCCTCCTGCTGCTGCTGCTGCTCCTGCTGCTGCTGTTGCTCCTGCCGCCGCCCGCCCCGGCCCGGCCCGGCTCGGCTCGGCTCGGTTCGGCCCGGCTCGGCTCGCCATGGGAGATGTGGTCTCCACGCATCTGGACGAGGGTCGCCGCCAGCACATCTCGGGTGAGCTCCCGGAGCGTATCCCCCGCTCCCCTTAACCCTGCCGAGATCCCTCTCTTAGCCAAGTCCCATCCCTCTCATTCCAGTCAGGATCCTCTCTCTTATCCCAGCCGGGATTCTCTCTCTTACCCAGTTCCATCCCTCTCTCAATCCCTTTCTTATCTCAGCCAGGCTACTCTCTTCTATCCCAACCAAGATCCCTCTCTTATCCCAGTCCCAGCCCTCTCTTCAAGCTAGACTGTGACACACCCTCTGCTCTCCCTCCCCCCGCTCCCTCCCCCCCGTTGCCTGAAGCCCCCCTCCTGCTTTTCCCTTCTTTCCCAAACTTTAAGTCTTTTTCCCCTCCCTCTTTTATTTCCACCACGTTGCAATTTCCCGGTCTGTGTTTTTGCCTGCCCCCTTGGCTGGGCGCAGTCCAGGGTAGTGTTGGGGGGGGACACCCGAGGTGCCTGTCTGCTTCCCAAATGAAAGGCTGGGTTGTGCCGGGGGTGTTTGTGTTGGCTCCGGGGACCGGGGAGCGTGTTCGTGCTCTGAGCTTCGCTGGGCTGTGGGGAGGGAAGGGGGGAGCTGGGCTTTTGGTGAGGTGCTGGCAAGCTGGGTCCTGTGCTGGGAAACCACTGTCAGCACGGGGGGTGCTGGGGCTGGGCCGCTGGATGAACTTTCTCCCCCTTGGCGAGGCTGGGGCGTCCGTAGGGAAACCTCTCCAAGGGCTCTGAGATGGGGGAGAAAGGATTGACTGCACCGCTCGGATGCTCCAGGTCTATTCCGTCCCACAGCAGTTCCCCCCAGCGGCTCTGTAGGACGGGGAGGGGGTTGGTGACAATGTGGTCATTGAGAGCCTGTCTGTCCCGGCAGGATGTCTGGCCAGTGCCGCCTGGGAATCGCCTGGGAATGGCTGGACGTGGGATTAGGGCTGCACAGGCACGGGTCTGTGCGAGGCGGTGGCTGGCGGGGCGGCAGGGCTCCTAATTGCTGCCTGCGGGGACTTGCTTGACCCCTTAAGTGGGGGTCACCCCTCCTCTGCGTGCCGTGTCCCCCGCCTCAAGCCACCTTGCGTCACTTGTGATGCGGGCGCTGCGCTCCCCGCGGCTCCCGAGCAGGCAGGACTTGACCTCCAAGCCTTTTCTTCCTCCGGCTTCAGTTTCAGCTCCCCAGGCTGAGAACCCTTCCTCGTCACCAGGTTAAGCCACCCCCCCCCGCCAAGCCACACCTAGTCGGGTGGCACAGAGGAGCCTGGCTTCATGCTGGACCTTGTGCATCTCTCGCAGAGCTCAAGGGCTGGGGGAGCACCTGGGTTTTAGAGGCGTCCCTGCTGTATCTTTCTACCATCGCCACCATAAAGCCACGGGGGAGGCTCTGAAGCCGTTTGCCCACGAGGGCTTTGGTGGAAAGGCTGCTGCAGGTCTGGCACAGTTGGAGCAGAGTGGCACAGCTGGCACGGTACCGGCACACAGACTCAGTGTCCTGTAGTGCATGCTGGAGCCCATCTGCCTTGCCAAGCCCCGTGTCCTGGCAGGAATGCCTACGTGGTGTGTGGCTTAACAGGGTGCCAGCAGGTTTGTGAGCTGTGAAGGAGAGCTGGTAACAGGCTGCAGGGCTTGGGTGTTGCATAGCTGAAGCTCAACACAGCTGATCCTTGAGGCTGTGCTGGATCGGGTCTGATCCGTGAGGCTGTGATCTGCTTTAGGTCATCCTGCTCTGGAATAGGGGTTGGACTTGTGGATCTTCAGAGGTCACTTTCAACCCTTTCTGTGATGTGCTGGCTCAGGTCTGATCCATGAGGCTATGCTGGATTCAGTCTGGTCCATGAGGCTGTGCCAGCTTGGATCTGTGATCCATGAGGCAGTGCTGGATTTGGTCTGATCCACAAGGCTGTGCCAGTTTGGATCTGTGATCCATGAGGTAGTGCTGGATTTGGTCTGATCCATGAGGCTATGCTGGATTCAGTCCGGTCCATGAGGCTGTGCCAGCTTGGATCTGTGATCCATGAGGTAGTGCTGGATTTGGTCTGATCCACAAGGCTGTGCCAGCTTGGGTCTGTGATCCATGAGGTAGTGTTGGATTTGGTCTGATCCATGAGGCTGTGCCAGCTTGGATCTGTGATCCTTGAGGTAGTGTTGGATTTGGTCTGATCCACGAGGCTGTGCCAGCTTGGATCTGTGATCCATGAGGTAGTGCTGGATTTGGTCTGATCCATGAGGCTATGCTGGATTCAGTCCGGTCCATGAGGCTGTGCCAGCTTGGATCTGTGATCCATGAGGTAGTGCTGGATTTGGTCTGATCCACAAGGCTGTGCCAGCTTGGGTCTGTGATCCATGAGGTAGTGTTGGATTTGGTCTGATCCATGAGGCTGTGCCAGCTTGGATCTGTGATCCTTGAGGTAGTGTTGGATTTGGTCTGATCCACGAGGCTGTGCCAGCTTGGATCTGTGATCCATGAGGTAGTGTTGGATTTGATCTGATCCACAAGGCTGTGCCAGCTTGGATCTGTGATCCATGAGGTAGTGTTGGATTTGGTCTGATCCATGAGGCTGTGCCAGCTTGGATCTGTGATCCATGAGGCAATGCTGGATTCAGTCTGGTCCACGAGGCTGTGCCAGCTTGGGTCTGTCATCCATGAGGTAGTGCTGGATTTGATCTGATCCACAAGGCTGTGCCAGCTTGGATCTGTGATCCATGAGGCAGTGCTGGATTTGGTCTGATCCAGGAGACTTGGGTCTGTGATCCATGAGGTGGTGCTGGATTTGGTCTGATCCAGGAGACTTGGATCTGTGATCCATGAGGTGGTGCTGGATTTGGTCTGATCCAGGAGACTTGGGTCTGTGATCCATGAGGCTGCACCAGCTCAGCTCTGCGTGGCTGCTCAGCACATCCAGGTCCAAAGCACATCCTGAGTCTCCTGTTGACACGCTGAGATAACTCCCTCCTCTCCCAGCCCCGTGGTCCTAATCCTGAAGAATAACAAGGAAAAGCCTGTCTGGGTTCCCTACGCAGGAATCTGTCTCTGCTGGATCAGAAATTAGGTGTATGTGAGAGCAGGCTGGATGGCTCCACCCTGGCAGGGACTGAGCTGTTACACAGTGGAGGGCTCAGCCTGTGTTCAGCAGGATTGGGGGACCCAGTTGGATTTCCCTGGGGGAAACAGGATTCCTGTGGAGTTAGACTGTGGAGGCTGGGCTGATACATCTCCTGTGACCTGCTGCAGCTCCCAGGGTCCAGGGAGAGGAGAGAGGATCCACACCTCTACTGGGACACTTCCCTGGGAAAAACTGGAGCCCAGTGGGTTCACTGAGCACCAATCTGCTTAGCACCAGGGCTGCTGGCTGGGTGAAGGCCCCTGGAGCTGGGAGGGGCTGTGACCCAACAGGCAAGGCAGGACTTGCTGTCAGGCATGCAAAGCACAGCGCCGGGGAAGCTCTGGGTTTTCCAGCCTAGCTTGGCCTGTTCTCGGCTGCTGCTGCTCGAGCAGGATCCCTCCCCTTCTCCAAGCAACTTTTCCCAGTTGTTTTCCCAACTTTGGACCATTTTCAGGAGCTGCCCAGGCTGATCTGACCCCTAATTGCAGCAGGGGTGGAAGCTCTTGAGGCTTGGCGTTGCCCCTTCACAGCAGCAGAACTGGGCCAGCTGGGCACACGGCAAGCTCTGGGGCTGGGGGAGATGGTGAGATGCTGGGCCAGATCCTGCCCCTGCTGGGAGCAGGAGGTGCAAAGACTTTCCATGCCATGCATGACATGGTCCCCTCTGCATCAGGACCTCTGGACATGGTGCCCTCTGCATCAAGACCTCTGCCATCAAAGCCGTGCCGCAAAGGTCCCATGCCCTGTCTCAGTCCATGTGGTGTGGGCTGCCATGAGACTGATGCCAACATACCCTGGAGGTCATGAGCTACACACATGTGAGTTGTGTGTTGGTGGCTCAGGCCCAGGGTCTTTCCTCCTGTTGGTGGTGCTGGTGGGGCTGAGATGTTCTGCTGCCTGGGCAGCCATGCAGGCAGCATCACTGCCAGCACTGGGGATGCTCCACTGCTCTGGGGCCGACAGGGCAGCCCGGGGGGGTGTGATCTGCAGCGGGGTGGTGTTCAGACAGTGCTGCCTGCAGCTCCTGATCCCTTCCTCCGTGGTTTCTATGGCCACGTGTGGGCCTGGAGAGCTGTGGTGGAACTGTAGGGATGTGCAGCTGGGGGTAAGCATTTCCTTCTGCCGTCCTGTTACGGACGTGATTCTGGCTTGAGTCACCACCCAGCTTGTTTGTGAACACCCTTCAGCTGCCTTCCTCCTCCTCGTCTTCCCAGATGTGGGCTGGGAGTTGCTCCCAACGTGCTGCGTGGGCTGGAGCAGGGGCTGCATCCCCATCCTGGGATGGCCAGCATGGGCACTGTTGCCTGGGGACATGAGGGTGACAGGTATGGGGTGTCCTGGAAGGGCTGCTGGGAGGGTGAAGATATCCCTGGGTGCTTTGCCTCCTGTCCCGGGCAGTAGGTGTCCTCAGCAAGGGGCTGGATGAAGCTCTTCCCTTGTGCTGGAATAACTCCTTCCCTAGTGCATCCCACCCCATGGCCTCCTTCTCCAAGGGGATGGGGTGGATCATAGCTGGCAGGATTTGGGTGGGTCTGCCCCGTGGAGCTGGTGTTTCTGGGTGGAATGGCTCAGGGAAAATGAGGGATGAGGAGGTGGGTGGCATTGCAGGGAGGGTCCCCAAGAGCTCACACCTTGTTCTGGTATCTCCAGGGAGTCACCAACCCGTTCATTACAGAACAAACCAGCAATTTAGGGATGGGACTTCCTGCAGACAGCAGCCCACGCAGAGGTGGCAGAAGTGGCACCAATCCTCGCCCCCTGCACCAGCCCCGCAGCTGGCTTCTTTCCAACGAGCCTCGCTGGGCATCGATGGTGGCTGCATAGCCCTGATGGCACCTGAGGAGGAGCCTGCTGGGCTGGGCTGTGGGCTGGAGTCTGGAAGGTGCCTGGCAAGCACCGAAAGCTCCGGGCTGTGGTGTGCCGCAGAGGGGGGAGCTGCTGGCAGTGGGCAGAGGTTTGCTGTGGCTTCCTATAGCGTGACACTGGCTTCCTTGTCTTGGCCACAGCCCAGCTCCAGCCAGCACGGGAGGTGGTGGCTGTTGGCGATGGGCTCTGGGGTTGGTCTGGAGGCTGAAGCCCTCACCCTGCCCCGGGGCGGGAGCGGTGCAGGGAGGCTCTGAGGGATCGGTGTGGGCAATGTGCTGGAGACGTGGAGTGGTTTCTCCTAACGAGGTGTGTGTCTTTCATGGGGAAATAAATAACTCCCCTGGCATGTCAGGGCTCCCTGCCAGCCGGGAAGGGCTGGTTCTGGCAAGCTGGGGCTTACCCGCAGCCGTCGTGTTGGGGCACGGGGCTTGCTCGCAGCCAGCGTGTTTGGGCAGGGGACATCTCCAGCTGCTGGTGGCTTTCCCACATGGGCAGGAGGTCCTGTGCTCAGCCCTGGGGCAGAGCCTGGCTTTCCCTCCCTGCGGGGGGCTTTCCCTGCCTCCCCCAGCAAGAGCTTAGCCAAAGGCTTTGCCTTGAGCAAGCTGAGGCGTGCATGGAGAACGTCCCTGCTCTGCCTGGGAGCAGGAGGAGCAGAGCTGGCACCACAGCTGAGAGCTCTTTGTGAGTCCTCAGGTCAGCCCAGTTGAGAGAAAAGCCCTGCACAGGCCAGGACTCCCCCACTGCTGCAGAGTCAGACCCCCCCCTATTGCCATTGCCGGGACCCAGCAAGGGAAGCAGAGCCAGGAGCTGGGATTTCCCGAGCCTCTGCCTCCCTGCTGTCCTCAGATCACAGCAGAGGCTGCCTCTGAACCCGGGGAGGCTCAGCACCTCCCAGCACACCCCACCAGCTCTTCCCCACCCTCCACAGCACCCATGGGTTCCCTTCCTTCTGCCCAAGCTCCACGGCAGGTTGCAACAAGCTGCTGCCTCCCACCCCTGGCTTTGCTGTGGCCGCAGTCCTGCCAGTCCTGCCCCATGCAGGGAACACCCAATGTGCCACATGGGCATGGGCATGGCCACCAGAATGGCCCAGGGTTAGGTGGGCAGACAGCCCTGCTCCATGCAGATGTGATGGGTGGTGGATCCCATGGGCAGAGCCTGTTGCTGGACTCATGGGCAGGAGGCTGGTGTCAGCCCATGGGGAAGCAGCACCATCAGACCCACCTAGCTCGTTTCCAGCCCTCTTACAGCATCCTGTGACCAGGTTTCACTTCACAACCCAGCTGGCAGCTTGCTCCCAGTGGGGGGAAGCTGGAAAACTGGCAGCTTGTGGGACAAGGCTCTGACCTCCCACACCCCCAGGACTCGGGGCTCTGCATCTGGGAGCTTTTGGGCAGGAGGAAGAGCTGGAGGGATCCAGGGATGTCTATTCATGGGAGCTTACTGGGGCTAGGTTTGAAGGCAGGTGAGCACCAGGTCTCCAGTGTGGGGCTCAGCACCCTCTTTGCCCCCACAGGGCAAGGTCTGATCCCACCACAGGGTTTACAGAAGGTGCTGCAGCCCCCAGTGCATGGCTGGTGTCTGGCTGTGAGACAAGCCATGCTCCCTCCTCAGCCCCTGGCTGGTTCCTCAGCCTTGCCCCATGCCTGGATGTGCCCACACCAGCCCTATGGAGAGCCCAGTGCCTGAGGGGCACTGGGGAGGGGAGGAAGGGGCTGAGCAGAGCCGTTTGCTGCAAACAGATTTCCTCCCAGGCTGCTGGACCGCAGTGGGAGGAAGGAGCAAAGCTCCACCTTTTCCCCCCTTTCAAAGGGAAAGGGCAGCAGCGTTTGGTGCAGGTCCCAGCTGCAGCTGGTAGAGCATGATGCCCTTCTCCATGCCCTCCTGCCCTTCTCCAGCAGGCATCTAACCCTGCCTTCAGCCAGGTTTCCAACCATGCTCTGAGGGACTTGGACCCCTCTGCTATGGGAGTCCCCAGGGATGGATGGGACTCTCTGCCCTGGAGCTGGCAGAGGACCCAGGACAGGACCTTCCTCTTCTGCTGTGTTGGTGGCTCCTGGGGCAGGCCCTGGCTCCTTCTCTTTGCCAGCTCTGCTCAGCACTAGGTGTGATGCCCCTTGGGGAGATTTCCTGCATGAAAAGGCGTGCCCCAAAGCTGGGGTGACCTCAGTGCTGCTGCGTGGGGCAGGAGAGTGGGGCTGCCAGCTCCCAGGCACCCACAGCAGTGGTGGCTCAGCCGTGGGAAGCATCCTGAGACCTTCCCTCTGCTCTCAATGCGTGCAAGGCATCACCTGAAACCAGGACAGACCCTTGTCTTGGGAACACCCCTGCCTTGGGAACATCCCTGCCTTACCTCTCACAAGGAGCTGCTTTGTTCTGCTGGCTGCTCCCACCCTCCCACAGTGAGGAAGGCACCAGTGATGCTCCATGTGCCAACAGGCACTGCTTTCCAACCCCACGGGGTAGATGTCCACCAGCCAGGGGTATGTGTTGTTCCCCAGGGGCTGTGGTGCTCCTGGTGTGTCCCCAGCTATGGGATACACTGAGTGTGTGGCCACTCTTGGCCAGGGAATTGCCCTTCATGGGGAGAAGGGAGCAGGTGTGGGAGGCATGGTGTAGGACAGGTACTGTGGGGCAAGTGGGAGCCCTCAGTCCTTGCCCTGGCCTTGAAAAGAAGCTGGGCACTGGAACCACCCTAGCAACAGGGCCTGAGGCAGAGCCCAGAACAGGCTCAGGGCTGCTTTGTTCAAATACCTCTTGGTTTGGTGTTTTTCTTCAGATGAACATAAAAGTCTTTGTTTGGTCTCCTCTCGTGGTGCAGGATTGGGTTTCCCACTGGCACCAGCCAGCTGGGTGGAGGGAAAGCATGCCAGGTTCAGCTGCCCTCCCCGGAGCTGGGCATGGGAGGGGACACAAGGGGACTGCTATTTGTCCTCTGTCCAGCACAGAAGCATTTGCTGGGACCTCCCAGAGCAAGGGCTATCCATACCCTGCTGTCCTCATCCCCTGGTGCATGAGAGACCTGGAGATGTCCAAGACAGGTCTGGCCCCTTTGGCTTGTGGCTCTCCACGGTCCTGCATCTCCCAGGTGCCACAAGGCCCCGTGTGGGTACCCGAAGGACACTGCTGCCTGTCACCACCCCCTGACACCACTGCCTGTGACGCTGCAGTGACTCAGCTGCAGTGGGGGTTGCACCACACTGGAGTGGGTGCAGTGCTGCTGGGCCGTGCTGGTGGATGGACAGGGGTGATGCTGGGTCCCACCTTGCTGTGGGGCAGCACCCACCGTGGGGTGAGCACTAAAGGGTTGGAGCTCTTCTCCAGCTTGTCCAGGTGCTGGTGGGACCCTGAGGGACAAGGGACATGCAGGGTGATTCACTGCAGGCAGTGGGTCCTGGTCCTGCACAGGGTTTGGGGGTGGTGCCCAACCTGAGCTAAGCTGCTCCGTGGGGATGCTCCATATCTCTCCCTGCCTGTGGGATGTATCCTGAAGGTCCTGTGAGTGCAGTCACCTTTTCTGGTGGGCTTGGACCTGTGCCCACCAGGCAGGTGACACTTTGGATTGGGGTGAGTTTAGCCCAACCAGGGGTGGTTGTGTGAGCACCTGCACCTCACGCGGGATGCAGGAGCATCACTCCTGAAAGCTGCTCAGAGGGGAAGGGACAGGGCAGGAGGGGCTTGCCTGGATCAGGCAGGGCTGGGTGGGCAAGAGGGCATCTCTTCGTGCCCTATCCCTCCGTAGCCGTTTGGGCAGGGAGGTTCAGGGCAGCCATCTCTCGCTGGGCTCAGTCCAGCCGCGACCAGAGCCGTTCGGAGGCCTCGGTGCTCTTTGTTATCCACAGCGCATTCCTCGCACGCAGCCCCGCAGCAGCCTTGTTCCTGGCGAGCAGCGGGACGCCGGCATCCACTCCACGGGAAAACACTCCCCAGCACGTATCTGGACACCAGCCCCCCACCCGCCGGGCTGG
Organism: Pogoniulus pusillus; assembly: GCF_015220805.1. Lineage (NCBI taxonomy): Eukaryota > Metazoa > Chordata > Aves > Piciformes > Lybiidae > Pogoniulus > Pogoniulus pusillus. Next base: position 3,317,118 of record NC_087298.1, on the reverse strand, counting down.
ATGTGACCCCGAGCCACGGGAGCGAGGCTCTTGCGGCAGGCTGAGGACTTGGGGGGGGGGGGGGCGGCGGGCGAGGGGCGTCCGCAGCACAGTCAAGAGCTGGGCTCGGGGCGGGGGGGTTTGGTTGAGCAGCCCCCGCTGGCTGCGCTGCTTGGCTGCGGTTCCGTGCCCGGTGTGAGCTCCCCGGCAGGTTTGTTTGCTCGGCGCTGCGCTGGGAACGGCGTTGTGCAAGCGGCGGCGCTGGGCGCGGCGCTGGCAGCCAGGGTGGGTGCTGCCCGTAGGGTCAGAGCCCCCCCCCCCCCCCCCCCCCCCCCCCCCGGCAGCATCCCAGGGGATATCCCCAGGGACACGGGGTGCTGCCAGCTGTCGGGACGGGGCAGCGCCGCAAGGTGCCGGGCGCTGGTGAAAGGTGTGCGCCGGGCAGGCGGCAGAGCAGAGAGCCATGTCCCCAGCGAGTGCCCCAGCCCTGAGCTGGCACTAGGGACGCTTCTGACTCATCCGGGGGCAGAGCCACGAGCGGCAGAGGCACGGCGAGAGAGGACGAACCGGTTCAGGCCTGAGCCCATCTGGTTTCTCCTCCGAGGCTGCGCTGCCTCATCCTTTCCTGCTGCTCAGCCCCCGTGCTGCCCACCCCTCCCCCACGGTGCTGTGAGTCAGAGGGCAGCGGGCACGGGAGTGCGGCCGAGGGGCTGGCAGGATGCATCCATGCCCTTTCCAGCCAGGCTGTGTGCCTCCAAGCTGAGCTGGAGCTGGAAGTGCTCCCAAGGGATGTGGAGCAGTGCTGGAGCCAAGGCAGTGATCCCTGTCCTGCCGGGACTCCTGGTGCTGAGCACAGCAGCCAGGGCAGACACAAGGAGCAGCCTCCACTCCCAGTTTGTTCCAGATAAGCTTAGCCTAAATCCCAGTAGCACAAACACACCAGGCTGGTTCTGGAGAGGTGTGTGTGAAGGGAACTTTTGGGTGCAGGGGGACAAGAAACTGTCCCTGGTGTTTGCTGCCTCTCTTCCCTTTTGTTTCTCCCTGTTTCAGTCTCTCCTGGTCTGTAGGAGGGATGCTTGGGGGATGTTTGGCCAGGCTGAGCCAGGCTCCTATGAAGGAGTTTGCATTTCTGGGTGGAAATGAATGAACAGGCTCAGATTCCCCAAACCTTAAGGTGCACCCATGGGTGCTGTGGGATGCTCACCTGTCACCCATCAGGAGGAGGCAGTGGCTCCTGGCTCTGCTCACCAGCAGTGTCACCTCTTGCCCCGTCCCTTCTGCTGGTTGTCTGTGCTGTGCTGATGCTCACCCTGCTCAGAGCCATTGGATATTGCCTGCCCCAAAATCCCATAGGGACCTGGCCTCAGCCCTGCAGCAGGGAGAGGAGGTGGGCAGGGTGGGTGGCACAGCAGCAGGGCTCTGTGCCCAGTGGGGACAGCCCATGGCCATGGGCTGCAACTGTCAGTTAGCTGCAACTGATGCTCAGGGCTTGTAGGGTACTGCTGGTTTGGGGCTAAGGACTCAGCAGCCCATCTCCTGGGGTACTTGGCAGCTGTGCACCCCATCCCCAATGCCCTGGGCACCCCATCTGTGTGTGAACCCCATTCTTACCATGCTGTGGAGCCCATTCTTACCTTGCTGTGCATCCTCTTTTCACTGTGTACCCTCATCAAGGGGTGCCCAGAAATGTTGTCTGCATCATGCCAGCACTTTGGGGCACACAAGAGTGGCCAAGGGACAGTGAGAAACCTCCCGGGACACTTTTAGACCATGCAGATGTATGGAGTGAGAGATGACCTGGGCACCCTTTACCCAGCTGGTGGCATCAGCCTCCCTGTGGTGTCCTCAGCTTCCCTTGCTGGAAGAGCCTCTCATTATGCCCCTGGCCTGCTAGGAAGAGCTTGAGCAGTTCAGACTGTGAGGGGCAGGGCAGAGGCAGGAGGTCAGCTTGGGAAAATCCATGCTTGGGTGACTTTCTGGGTGACATGTGCATCATGGCAGTGCCCATCCTCCCTGGGTCTCCTCCTGCCAGCTGGATGCCAGCAGGATGCCAGCAGGATGCTGGTGGCTCTGTTAGCCTGGTCATATGCCAAGCATGGGAACCACTAGCCAGGCCACTGCTCCCTGGCACACTGGGAACAGCCAGGGATGCCATGGGGCTGTCCTGGTGACCAGTGCCCACCAGCTTGCACCACACCTGTGCCTGCATGCAGGAGCTGGTGGCTGGGTGAAGAGGCACCCTTTCTGTTTTGCTGCCTTCATTCAGGTGTAAATCAGCTCCCTTCCATTCTCACCTCCCTGAGGTGTCAGCTGCCTGGGCTGCTGGCACTGTGTGCCAGCCTCTGGAGTCAGTGCCACCGAGCCTGGGCCTGCTGGGAGCCTACCCTCCCCTCAGCAACCCGCCCACGCTTGCTAATCATTTACCAACTCAATTAGTGATTAACTCCTCCTCTGGCTGCCTTGGCGAAAGAGTCCAGGCCAGCACATGCTGCTCACAGCTCCCCTGCCAGCAGGATGCCCTACAGGCCATTGCCACCATAGCATGGACCACTGCCACCATGGCAGAGGGTCCTTGACCAGAGCAGGGACACCCATCTAAGGGCCCTGATGACACATGTGCCACACCATTGCTCTGCAAACATATCCCTGTGCCACCAACCCTTGCCGAGGTGGCAGCGAGGGGCCAGCAGAGCTGGTGGAGGCAGAGGGGAGGCACTGGGGGCTTCCCTGCACCCCACTGAGTCAGGCTGGCCCATGGGAGCTGGGGAGAGCAGCCAGGGCAGGTTTCGTCAGCAGTGCGGGGGCCAAGGCTCAGCCAGCCCAGGGGCTCTGCTTCAATGAGCTTCGTTGTCCTTTTGGTTTTTGGTTTTGTTTTGGTAGTTTTTTTTCCTTTTCCCTTTATTGTTTTCTTTCTGGATCAGAGGGAAGAATTCCCAACCTCTGGTGAGACATCCCTGTGGCATCCCTCAAGGGCTTGGGCGTGCTGCTGCCCCACAGCAGCTGTGCGAAGCCAGAGTGGGCTTCCTGAGGCACTCTCAGTCCCCTGAGTGTGTTTGGGAGCAGGGGAGGGTCCCAACAGGCTGTGGAGGGGGTGTCTGGCCTGAGAGGTGTGGGGCTTGGGGCTTGCAATGTGGGGTGTGGGCTGGAGGGGGGTTGTGGATGACTGTTCCCACTCAGATCTGTCAGACACTGGCCTCCAGGGTTGTTGAGAGAGTGTGTGTGTGTGTGTGTGCCTGCCTGGGGGGGGATGGGGGTGTTTGTACACCTAGAGCCACAGCATGGTTTTGGTATGGAAGGACCTTTAAGATGATGTACACCTAGAGCCACAGCATGGTTTTGGTATGGAAGGACCTTTAAGATGATGTACACCTAGAGCCACAGCATGGTTTTGGTATGGAAGGACCTTTAAGATGATCAAGTCTAACTGTTCTCTAAACTACCGAGGCTGAGTGTCCCTCAGCACCACAGCTCTGTGTCTCCTAAACCCTTCCAGGGATGGGGACTCCACCACTGCCTCTGCACAGCCTGTGCCAGGACTTGACAACACTTTTGAGGAAGAAATTGTTCCTCGTGTCCAACCCAAACATCTCCTGCTGCATCTTGAGGCTATTTCCTCTTGTCCTATCACTCGTTCCTTAGAATCAGAGAATCAGCCTCCTCTTCTGCAGGCTGCACACCCCCAGCTCCCTCAGTGTCTCCTCACAGGGCTGTGTTCCAGGCCTCTCATCAGCTTCATCACCCCACTCAAGCTCCTGCCACATCTGTAAAGAGGGCAGGACACCTCTGGGGTACCTGGTACCACTGAAGGACCCTGGGGTGGATGCTCAGCTGAAGAGCAGCTTTGCTGAGCATCCCTTGCAACATGCAGCTCAGCCCAGTGCTGGGGGGGCTAAGCTGGTCCCCAGCCCTGAGGAGCCAGATCCCTGTCCTTTGCCAGGCTCTGTCCCACCTGCAGATATCTCCAGAGGTCATGGATGTGTGGAGAGGATGGGGAGCAAGAAGGGCACTGCCGTTGGGTGCTGTTGGGTGCAGCGGATCCTGCGCAGGATCTGACCTCCTCAATGCCACATCTGCTGACTCTGCTGCTGGCCATGGGCAGGGCTATTTAAAGCACCACTCTCATTTTCACATGATTTCCAGGGTGCTGAGGAAAAGAAGCTCTGACCATGCACTTGCTGCACGCCAGAGGCTGCCAGGGTGGGGTTTCTGGAGCCCTGGTGTCCCCACCACGGTGCAGTGAACTGCAGGCAGCAAATGCAGGCAGTTGGAAGGAAGGATATGGTCAGGCTGGCTGGTTGATAAGGTCTCTGGGCTTCATCTGGAGCTCACAGCTCTTTTTTTTCCCCTCTTGGCTTTGCTCTAAGAGGTGCTGGAACTGGGATTGACCCTGGTCATATGAGAGGTGAGGAGAAGAGCTGACTTCTACCTTGATCTGTGCATGCGTGGGGCTGCTGATGCTGGAGATGCTTCCAAGGGAAGGATGCAGCCAGTCTGGGCTGCTGGACCAGCTTGGGCAGCTTGCTGCAGCTTTTGGAGTCCTGCTGAGGGGACCAGTTTAAAGGGACTAAAACTGGACCAGGGCTGCTCTGGCTGGGCCATGACCTCTCAGTACATGAGGTCTGCACATGCCTGTGGGGCTGCAACCTGCATCACTGCTGCTGCAGGGCTCTTGCCCGTGCCATTCAGCTGGCTTTGGGCTGGGTGATGGCTGCAAGTGGCACAACCGGTCTGGGGTGTTGGCAGGAGCAGAGGCAGGGGCAGAGGCAGGGGCAGGAGCAGCAGCAGGAGCTGCCTCTCCTGTCTGGTTTTGCCCAGACCAGCCTTGTGCTCTGTGGTCCTCAGGTGTCATCCCTGACAAGGGCAAACCTGTGCTGCCTGTTCTGTCCCCATGCCAGGGTACCCTCCCAGGAGCCACTTCCTCTGCAGTGCCCTTGGTGGCTGTGCTGGCTGGGTGGGTGATGAGGAGGGTCTGTATGGGTCCCTGCAGATGGGGCAGGGAGGTCTGGCATGGCATAGCTGGGCCCTACACCTCAATCCCCTCAACCCACTCCACACCATGTCCAGCCTGGCCTTGGGGCTTTGCCTGGTAACTGAGGTGCCCAGAGCCCTTTTCCTGCTGCCCCCATGCAAAACTGCTGTGGAAGAGTCCCTTTATCTCCCTCTGCAGCCACCACGTGTGGCTTAGTCATGGGGACACTGGGGAGGGAAGGAGGGAACTGGAGGCTGAGCAACAGATGAAATCAGTGATCAGAGGGACTGGGTCTGGAGCTTCTGCTGAGCCAGGCTCTAGTGGGTCCTAGTGATACTCCTCTGTGACCACAAAGCTGGAGGCTGCCCCCTGCCTTTGCCAGGAGCCAGAAGGAGGTACCAGAGCCCAGCCCAGTAACCCTGGCATCCTGGGAGCTGGTGCCTCTGCAGGGTGCTGGTTGCAGTGTGTTGGGGGCTGGGGTAGTGGCACCCACAGCAGCGGTGCAGGGAGCTCAGTGGCCCCAAAGCCAACACCAGGCTTGGGAAGAGACTGTGTAGGTGGCTGGGGACACCTGGCACCACCCTGTGAGGTCCCTGCCTGTGCACCCAGCGTGTCGGAGCACATGGCTGTGGGTGTCTGAGTCCATGCCCCAGATGGGCAGTGGCTGGGTGGGTGCCAGCTGAGTCCCATCCCTCCCTCACCCTTGGGCATTCAGACAAGGGGCCTGCAGGAGACTAGAGATGGCTTCTTGAACTGCCACCTGTCTCCAGACCCCTCCAGATCTTGGCTTTACATGTGGCCAAAGCTGCTCACACAGAGAGGGCTGCTTGTGGGTGGCCTTGGCTGTGCAGCTGGGGAGGGAGGTGCCCTCCATGGCCCCCAGAGATGCCAGGAGGTTTTTGTTCAGCCTGCTGAAGGAGCCAGTGGGTGGCTTAGCTGGTTCTCACATGGGGCACCTGAGCCCCACATGGGGCTGAGAGTGGCCCAGGACATCCACTGGCATCATCAGTGTGAGCTTCCCATCCCTTAGCCATTCCAGAGGGCTGGAAGGGCTCTGCTGCGAGGCCAGGCTGAGCAGGTTGGGGTTGTTCAGCCTGGAGAAGAGAAGGCTCCAGGGAGACCTTCTGGTGGCCTTGCAGTGCTTACAGGAGCCAATTAGAAAGCTGGGGACAGACTTTTGAGCAGGGCCTGTGGTGAGAGGCCAAGGGGTGATGGTTAAAGTGAAAGAGGGAAATTAAGACTGCAGAGAAGGAAGCAGGTTTTGACCCTGAGAGAGATGAGACCTTGTCACAGATTGCCCAGAGAGGTGATTGCTGTCCCATCCCCAGGACCATTCCAGGTGAGGTTGGTTGGGGCTCTGAGCTACCTGCTGTGGTTACAGATGTCCCTGCTGGCTGCAGGGAGGTTGGACTGGATGACCCTGAAGGCTCTCTTCCAACCCCAAACCATTTCATGACTCCTGTTCTCAGCTCTTGGGCAAAATCTGGCTGTAACCCCTCTAGCAGTCGAGATCTTTCCAAACCCACTGTCACCTTGTCTCACCTGCTGGTGCCCACCTTCTGCAGTTCCCTGCCCCTCTCATCACCCCAGGGCCCAGCATGGTGGGGCAGGGAGCAGCGGTGAAGCCCCCAGCATCTCCTCTGCAGCCTGGGGGGGACTTGCTGAGCTGAGGCAGCTTTAGTCACCTCGGATATTTGGCTGCAAATCTTTGGTTTCAGTGCTTGCACGTAGCCAACTTTTGCTGTTCCACTGACTTCAGGGCTCCTAATTGGCCCTGGTGTTAATCAGGGAGGAATGAGTGACTAAGCCCCGTGCCTGCCCAGGGACTGGGGGCTCAGTTTTTCTTCCCATGAACTGAAAAGAAGAGAAACCTCAGAATGTCCTTTGGGGTCTCAGCTGCCAGCACCACTGCCCAGAGCCCCAGCCGAGGTCACTCAGTTGCGTTGTGGGGAGTTGCAGCCACGGCACGGCGTGGCCAGGAGCTGTCCCTGTGCCAGGAGGAGATGCCAGGAAGCAGGGTGAGGAATGTGTGTGCCGGGACGAGCAGGCAGCGTGTTCTCTGCTGGGAAGAAAAGCCCTGCTTGAAGTGAAAGGCACTGCCAGTGCCTTGTCTTCCACAAAGGCAGGCTGGGAGAGTTGGGGCTGTTCAGCCTGGAGAAAGGAAGGCTCTAGAGAGACCTGAGAGTGGCCTTCCAGTGCCTGAAAAGGGCCAGCAGAAAGCTGGGGAGGGCTTTTTTAGACGTGCTTGTAGCAATGGGCTGAGGGACAGTGGCTGGAAACTGGAGCAGGGTGAATTTAGGTTGGACATTGCAAAGAATTTCATTGCTGTGAGAGTGGTAAAACGCTGGAGCAGGTTGCCCAAGAGGTGGTGGAGGCCCTGTCCCTGGAGATGTTCAGGGTCAAGCTTGATGGGGCTCTGAGCAGCCTGCTCTAGTTGCAGATGTGCCTGCTGGCTGCAGGGGAGTTGGACGAGATGACCTTTGAGGGTCCCTTGTGACAGTGCACTCAGTGATTCTGTGATCACACCACAGCTTGAGGGACAGGACCTTAAAGCTCATCCAGTTCCAACCCCCTGCCATGGGCAGGGACACCTCCCACCAGTCCAGGTTGCTCAAGCCCTCATCCAGCCTGGCCTGGGAACATCTCCAAGGAGGAGACATCCACAGCCTCCCCGGGCAACCTGTGCCAGTGTCTCACCACCCTCACTCTGTAGAGGATTTCTTCCTGATCTCCATTCCAGTCTCCCCTCTTCCAGCTTCAAAACATTCCCTCTCATCCTGTCACTCCCAGCCCTTGCCAAAAGTCCCTCCTCAGCTTTCTTATAGCCCCCTTCAGGTACTGGAAAGCTGCTCTAAGGTCTTCTCAGAGCCTTTTTCTTCTCCGGGCTGAACGACTCGGTGCATGCTCTCCTCGGGCAGGGGTTTATCAGCTCTCAAACCACCGCCCCCGGGCAAGGCTTTCCTCCGGAGCTGCTCGCCCCAGGGGCAGCTGCAGCACTCTGGAGCAAGCTGCTCCTCCTTGCCGACTTGGCTGCGAGCAGGGCTGCTGGGTGGCTGCTGCGGAGGCTGTGGCTGCTGCTGGAGGCTGTAGCTGCTGGAGGCTGTGGCTGATGCAGAGGCTGTGGCTGCTGCAGAGGCTGTGGCTGCTGCTGGAGGCTGTAGCTGCTGGAGGCTGTGGCTGATGCAGAGGCTGTGGCTGCTGCTGGAGGCTGTGGCTGCTGCTGGAGGCTGTGGCTGCTGGAGGCTGTGGCTGCTGCTGGAGGCTGTGGCTGCTGCTAGAGGCTGTGGCTGCTGCTGGAGGCTGTGGCTGCTGCTGGAGGTTATGGCTGCTGCGGAGGCTGTGGCTGCTGCTGGAGGTTATGGCTGCTCCTGGAGGCTGTGGCTGCTGCAGAGGCTGTGGCTGCTGCTGGAGGTTATGGCTGCTGCAGAGGCTGTGGCTGCTGCAGAGGCTGTGGCTGCTGCTGGAGGTTATGGCTGCTGCTGGAGGCTGTGGCTGCTGCAGAGGCTGTGGCTGCTGCTGGAGGCTGTAGCTGCTGGAGGCTGTGGCTGCTGCTGGAGGTTATGGCTGCTGCTGGAGGTTATGGCTGCTGCAGAGGCTGTGGCTGCTGTGGAGGCTGTGGCTGCTGCTGGAGGTTATGGCTGCTGCGGAAGCTGTGGCTGCTGCTCTAGGCTGTGGCTGCTGATGGAGGTTGTGGCTGCTGCAGAGGCTGTGGCTGCTGCAGAGGCTGTGGCTGCTGCTGGAGGCTGTGGCTGCTGCTGGAGGTTATGGCTGCTGCGGAGGCAGTGGCTGCTGCGGAGGCTGTGGCTGCTGCTGGAGGTTATGGCTGCTGCTGGAGGCTGTGGCTGCTGCTGGAGGCTGTGGCTGCTGCAGAGGCTGTGGCTGCTGCAGAGGCTGTGGCTGCTGCTGGAGGTTATGGCTGCTGCAGAGGCTGTGGCTGCTGTGGAGGCTGTGGCTGCTGCTGGAGGTTATGGCTGCTGCTGGAGGCTGTGGCTGCTGCTGGAGGCTGTGGCTGCTGCTGGAGGCTATGGCTGCTGAAGAGGCTGTGGCTGCTGCTGGAGGCTGTGGCTGCTGCTGGAGGCTATGGCTGCTGAAGAGGCTGTGGCCGCCGCCGAGCCGTGCCGGGACTGCTGCTGGGGGCTGCTTGGTCTGGGTTCGTGGCGGGGCTGGCGCTGGGGGCTGCTTGGTCTGGGTTCGTGCCGGGACTGCTGCTGGGGGCTGCTTGGTCTGGGTTCGTGCCGGGACTGCTGCTGGGGGCTGCTTGGTCTGGGTTCGTGCCGGGACTGCTGCTGGGGGCTGCTTGGTCTGGGTTCGTGCCGGGACTGCTGCTGGGGGCTGCTTGGTCTGGGTTGGTGCCCCCAGCATAGCACTGGCTGCAGCCCTGGGGATGAGTGGCCAGCATGGCTCTGCCAGCTCTCCCCACGCCTATCGGCAGAGGCTGAGCCGTCGGAAACGGTTGGAGACGACTCAAATTCTTCCCTTTTCAGAGGCTCTGGGGCAAAGTTGAGAGTGAAATTCGAAGTAGAGGCTCCGAGTGCCAAAGGCAGCTTAGGGGTGGAGTTGTCTCCTCAGATCAGTGTTGCTCTGCGGTGAGCTTCTTCCTCCTTCCGAGGGGATCTGGGCAGTGCTCAGCGAGGGCTAAAGGGTAGGGGGCAAAAGAATGCAGCCAGACTCTTGCCAGTGGTGCCCTGTGGCAGGACAAGGGGCAATGGGCACAAACTGGAACCCAGGAGGCTTCATCTGAAGATGAGGAGAAACTTCTTTGGTGTGAGGGTGCTGGAGGCCTGGAGCAGGCTGCCCAGAGAGGTTGTGGAGTCTCCTTCTCTGGAGAGCTTCCAACTCCAGCTGCGTATTGTGACCCTGGGCAAGCTGCTGTGGGTGCCCTGCTTTAGTGGGGGTGGGGTGAGGGTTGAACGGGGTGATCCCCAGAGGTCACTTCCAATCCTCACCATGCTGGGATTCTGCATGATGGCTTTCAGCTGTGAGCTGAGTGTGCTTTGGAGTACGAGTCCCGTGTGGGCTCAGGAGGTGGGGTGAGGAGGGGAGGAGGCAAAGTGCTGCATGGGGGAGGGTGGACATGGAGAGGGTGCTGCGTGGAGCAGGGCTTGCTGTGTGGGACAGGGTGCACATGGGACAGGGTGCTGCGTGGGGCAGGGTATAGGTGAGGAGAGTGCTGCACAGAGCAGGGTTTGCTGCGTGGGGCAGGGTATAGGTGAGGAGAGTGCTCCACGGGGCAGGGTTTGCTGCGTGGGGCAGGGTGTATGTGAGGAGAGCGCTGCACAGAGCAGGGTTTGCTGCGTGGGGCAGGGTATATGTGAGGAGAGTGCTGCACAGAGCAGGGTTTGCTGCGTGGGGCAGGGTATAGGTGAGGAGAGTGCTCCACGGGGCAGGGTTTGCTGCGTGGGGCAGGGTGTATGTGAGGAGAGTGCTGCACAGAGCAGGGTTTGCTGCGTGGGACAAGGTATATGTGAGGAGAGTGCTGCACAGAGCAGGGTTTGCTGCGTGGGGCAGGGTACCTGTGAGGAGAGTGCTGCACAGAGCAGGGTTTGCTGCGTGGGGCAGGGTGTATGAGAGGAGAGTGCTGCACAGAGCAGGGTTTGCTGCGTGGGGCAGGGCATAGGTGAGGAGAGTGCTGCACAGAGCAGGGTTTGCTGCGTGGGGCAGGGTATATGTGAGGAGAGTGCTGCACAGAGCAGGGTTTGCTGCGTGGGGCAGGGTATATGTGAGGAGAGTGCTGCACAGAGCAGGGTTTGCTGCGTGGGGCAGGGTATATGTGAGGAGAGTGCTGCACAGAGCAGGGTTTGCTGCGTGGGGCAGGGTATATGTGAGGAGAGTGCTGCACAGAGCAGGGTTTGCTGCATGGGACAGGGTATATGTGAGGAGAGTGCTGCACAGAGCAGGGTTTGCTGCATGGGGCAGGGTGTATGTGAGGAGAGTGCTGCACAGAGCAGGGTTTGCTGCGTGGGGCAGGGTATATGTGAGGAGAGTGCTGCACAGAGCAGGGTTTGCTGCATGGGGCAGGGTATATGTGAGGAGAGTGCTGCACAGAGCAGGGTTTGCTGCATGGGGCAGGGTGTATGTGAGGAGAGTGCTGCACAGAGCAGTGTTTGCTGCATGGGGCAGGGTGTATGTGAGGAGAGTGCTGCACAGAGCAGGGTTTGCTGCGTGGGGCAGGGTATATGTGAGGAGAGTGCTGCACAGAGCAGGGTTTGCTGCATGGGGCAGGGTATATGTGAGGAGAGTGCTGCACAGAGCAGGGTTTGCTGCGTGGGGCAGGGTATATGTGAGGAGAGTGCTGCACAGAGCAGGGTTTGCTGCGTGGGGCAGGGTATATGTGAGGAGAGTGCTGCACAGAGCAGGGTTTGCTGCGTGGGACAAGGTATATGTGAGGAGAGTGCTCCACGGGGCAGGGTTTGCTGCGTGGGGCAGGGTATATGTGAGGAGAGTGCTGTATAAGACAGGATTTGCTGCAGGAGGCACTTGAGGAGGGTGTTGCATGGGGGCAGGGTTTGCTGCACGGGGCAGGGTGTGGGTGAGGAGGGTGCTGCATGGGGTAGGGTTTGCTGCACAGGGCAGGGTGTGGGTGAGGAGGGTGCTGCATGGGGTAGGGTTTGCTGCATGGGCCAGGGTGCACTTGAGGAGGGTGCTGCATGGGTCATGCTGCTGCACAAGGCAGAGATTGCTGTGCTGGACAGGATGCACACGGGGCAGGGTGCCAAATGAGGCAGGTTTATTGCATGGGGCAGGGTACATGTGGGGCAGGCTGCAGGTGAGACAGGGTTTACTCTATGGGATAAGGTGTCAAAAGGGGCAGGGGTGCTTGTCAAAGGTCCAGGGACGGACACATTCCCGTGCTGTGGATGATGCTCGGGGAGGATCAAAGGGTTTCTGTGACTGCCATCCTGGGGCTGGGAAACCTCTGTCCCTGCTGTTTGGGGGTGGGTTTGCCACGACCCCACCAGCCTGAGCATCAGGGGGCTGCTGGGGCAAGGTGTTGTCTTGGGATGGAGGAGACCTCCTCCATTGTGGGGTCCAGGAGGCAGCCTGCCTGCTTCAGCTCTTCCAGCACCTCAGCCTTACTCCAATTTGGACATGGGGCTCCTGATGGAGGCCCTTGCCTGGCACAGGGGTGACAGGAGAAATGTGTTGGGGGCCAGGCTGTCCTTTTCCCTTCCAGTGTCCTTGCTGTGTGTGTCACCCTGAGCAGTGCCCTGAGCCTGGAGCCACCCAGCCCCATGCCCACATTGCCTTTATTGGGGGGCTCAGTGAGGTTGGGTGGGTGTGAGTGATACTGGGGCTGGGGAGTGGGGAGTTGCCCCCAGTCTCAGCCAGCAGAGGCAGTCAGAGCAGGGCTGGGAAGCTGCACAGGACTTGGGAAACTGGAATGAGCTTAACGTCAGGAATTTCCTGCCGGGGAAAGGAATCCATAGCATAACCTGGGGGGGGCGGGGGGGGGGGGGGCATAGAAAGAAAGGAGCTCATCATGACCCAGAAAAGAACACCCTGACCCTAAAAAAGATCATCCAGACCCTGAGTTAATCCCTAGGCTGGACAGGGAAGGCAGAGAGTGAACGAACTCGGCCATGACCCCTCCACCGAGCCCTGCTCCGACAGGCAGGAGGTTGCCAGGAGGTGTGGAGTGGGTGGGCAGGACGGGGGGAAGGTGCCCCGGCTGGATGCCAGGGTGGGTTCTTCAGCGAGCAGCCCGTGTCTGAGATGTCCCTGCTGCCCCCTTGCAGAGAGGACAGGGAAGGTGCTGGGGGAGTTCTGCCGGTGCTACCGGGAGCAGTACGGCGTCGCCCTCTTCAACAGCGTCCGCTACGAGATCGAGGGCAACGGCGGGCCGCAGGCACAGCTGCTGCACCGCAAGGTAAGAGCCCCCGGGCGCCTCCATCCCCGTGACCCCGCAGCCCCAGCGCATCCCCGCTCCGTTCTGCCCCGCCAGCCCCAGCGCATCCCCGCTCCGTTCTGCCCCCCGCAGCCCCAGCGCATCCCCGCTCCGTTCTGCCCCCCGCAGCCCCAGCGCATCCCCGCTCCGTTCTGCCCCGCCAGCCCCAGCGCATCCCCGCTCCGTTCTGCCCCCCGCAGCCCCAGCGCATCCCCGCTCCGTTCTGCCCCCCGCAGCCCCAGCGCATCCCCGCTCCGTTCCGCCCCCCGCAGCCCCAGCGCATCCCCGCTCCGCTCCGCCTCCCGCAGCCCCAGCGCATCCCCGCTCCGTTCTGCCCCGCCAGCCCCAGCGCATCCCCGCTCCGTTCTGTCCCCCGCAGCCCCAGCGCATCCCCGCTCCGTTCCGCCCGCCGCAGCCCCAGCGCATCCCCGCTCCGTTCCACCCCCCGCAGCCCCAGCGCATCCCCGCTCCGTTCCGCCCGCCGCAGCTCCAGCGCATCCCCGCTCCGTTCCGCCCCCCGCAGCCCCAGCGCATCCCCGCTCCGTTCCGCCCGCCGCAGCCCCAGCGCATCCCCGCTCCGTTCCACCCCCCGCCAGCCCCAGCGCATCCCCGCTCCGTTCTGTCCCCCCCGCAGCCCCAGCGCATCCCCGCTCCATTCCGCTCGCCGCAGCCCCTGCCTGCGCTCCAGCCCAGCCCTGCGGCCGCAGTGCCGCCCGCCGCAGCACTTCGGGCTCGCCAGGGCTGGGTTTCTGTCCCAGCCTGTGCAATGGGCACCCCCCGAAAGCAGGGGCAAGGCTGGCGTTTGGCTGCAGTGCCCGTGGATGTCTGGTGTTGATATGAGGGCTGGCAGGAGCTCCTGAGACCTCCTTGTGCCCAGTGCTGGGCTGCCATCCTCCTGCTCCTGGGTGTGAGGGATGCTCTAGTTGGGAAAATGACCAGGGAAAGGTAGGAGAGCTCTGGCAGATATCCCTTACCCCATGGAGAAGGAGGAGGTGATTCCAAGTGTCATCTCCAGCAGCCACATGTCTCTTGCCTGGCAAAAAGACTCCATGGAATTCCTCCCATGGGAGTTGTTGCCTGTGACTCCAGCACCCAGGGATGGATCCTGCCCTCCCCTCCCACCTCCACAAACAAACTCTGACCAGCAGCCATGGTTTGAGGTTTCTCCCTGGCTGGGCCCGTGGAGCTGCTGTGCTGGAAGCAGGAGGAGATGTAGTTGCACATGGGGATGGGTTTCTGCTTTAGTCTGGGACTTAAGGAGGTGTTCTGTGAAGAAGCTGAGAAATCACATCCAGGAGGTCAGACTCAAGCCCTGAGTGCTGCCGGTGGCTGCCTCCCTGGCCCACCCACGAGGGTGACACCTCACTCAGGCACCCAGACAGGTGCCAGCTCCTCTGAAAGCTGCCTGGGCGCTGGCTCTGTGGAGCAAAATAAAGGTGTGGAAGTTCCTGGGTGGGAGCTGAGCTCCTGGTGTCCCCAGCAAGGTGTCCCTTGGGTTCCTCACAGTTCAGCAGATGCCTGCAACCCCCCCTGGTGTCTTCAGCAAGGCAATCCCTTGGGTTCCTCGGGATTCAGCAGATGCCTTCAGCTCCCCCCTGAGGGTACCTCTGTCCTGAGGGTGGTTGCTTCATTATAAAGCTCCAGCAAGCAGCTCAGGAATGTCTGAGGAACGACGGCAGGGTGAGGAGGTCACGGACACCGCCTGAGCCTTTTGAAACACCAGTGTATAAATAGCACATTCCTCCTCTGCCTGTCCTGTCCTCTGCTGGGCTCTGCTGGCCCTCCAAACACCCCTGGGACCTGCCTGCCTCTGTGGGAGGTGGCTCTGTAAGGAGCATCTCCTTCAGCTGGGCTTTGTGATCCCCAGATAGGGCTCAAAGCCTGTGGATGTCAAGAAGATGCAGGGCAGTGTCCTCCAGCAGGTCCAGCTGGGGTCTGACGTTTGAGATTTTATCACTCTTAGTGATTTTTTTTACCACCTCCGGGGGCATGCAGTGCTCAGAGGCAGCTCCCACAGTGAATCCAGGGGCTGGTGGTCCTCCTGGGTGGAGTGGGACAACTGGGCTAGGGTCTGAGGCATGGCTCAATCACCTGAAGCACCAGCAAGAAGCATCAGTGCTGAGAGCAAGGACTAAATGTTTCTGCCTTTGGTGGCTGCAGCAGCTCAGGTGTCCCCACAGCCCCAAAGCTGACAGTCCTGACCCAGGTCTCACTCCCCATCACTCCCTGAGCTCCTCCCTGCCCAGCCCAGCAATTTGGCACATACCTGCCTGTCCCAAATATTTGTTGGGGTTGGGTGGTGCCACCTCGGTGCCTCCTGTGGGAGAGGAGGGGACAGCTGCTTTGGGGCTCTCAGGATGCAGGTGGCTGTGAGCTGAGGGTCTCCCAGACCCATGTCAGAGCTCAGCCTGGGTTTTGTTCCTGGAGTTATGGAGTCACAGAATGCATCAGGTTGGAAGGGACCCTCGAAAGTCATCTTGTCAGTGAGCAGGGCCACCTAGATGAGCTTTAAGGTCCCCTCCAACCCAAATCATTCTATGTTCTATGACCTTTAACTAGATCAGGTTGCTCAGGGCCCCATCCACTCTGAGCCTGAATGTCTCCAGGGGCAGAGCCTCCACCACATCCCTGGGCAGCCTGTTCCAGTGTTTCACTGCCCTCACACTGAAGAATTTCCTCCTCATGTCCAACTTAAATCTACCCATACAGTTTCATCTGCCTTGAGCAGGGTCTGAAGTGAATCTCCTTGGATGGCCACCCCAGTGAGACACTGGTGGGGGCTCCAGAGCTGGCACTACCTTTCTGTCCCTATCCCTAGGGACCTTGTGGTTCAGGCTCTCCCCACTCTCACTGTCCCCCAGCCCTGCAGGGCTTTGCTTTGTGCATTTGTCTCCACCTTCCAAGGCCTTTGGAGATCAGTGAGAAGCAGTGAGATGCTGTCAGCCTGCTTGCTGAGCCAAGCTGCTCTCAGACCTCCCTACCACCCAAGGGCGTGGGGTCAGGGAGTGCTGGGAGTCTTGCAGAAGGCAGTGGGGTTCCTGTGAACCAGGAGATGGACAGAGCAGGGAGAGGGAAGGGAAAGGTCCTGCAGAAAGATCCTGATGCTGGAGCATGGTGAACCCCAAGCCCTGGCTGGTGCCACCTGGCAACCACCCTGGTGTCTGGTGGGTGGCCGTGGCAGGAGGGGAGGCTGCTGCATGCCCCCGCCCTCACGAGAGCTCTGGGCTCTTGTTTGTGTTCCTGGGGTCATAAAAATTCCTGGGACAAATTCTTGGCTTGCTGAGCCAGGCAGTGTTTGGGATGGCAGAGAAGCTGCTGGTGTGTGTGGGCCAAAAGGTGCTGGAGAGCTGGAGAGAAGCTGCTCAGCCTGGGGGGGGGATGGCTCAGGGGGGTGTGATGGCCTCAGTCTGCTCCCATGGCTGCTCCTCCATGAAGTGCAGAGCATTTAAGCATTGTCTAGAGCTGGGCTCTGCAGGGTGGCTTCTTGCTTTGCTGCTTCCATCTCCCATCTGGAGACCACACTGGGGCAGGGCTTGCTTCTTGTCAGCTGCAGCTGGTCTCAGACTCACACCCTAGGAAGTCCTGGTTGATGGCCACTACTGAGCAGTACAGTGCATGCTCCTGCCTGCCTCAGGCTGGGGAGACAGCAGCAGCTGAGGTTGGGAAGAGCTTCTGGAGGCCTTGGCTCCAACCCTCTGCTCAGCCAAGTGAGCTCAGCTGGGCTTGGTGTATCCCTCAGGAAGGAGATTCCAGGGACAGAGGTGTGACCACCACCATGGGTGACTTCACTGCAGCCCCTCTGAGGCTTTCTCCCTCCAGGGACAGAGGTGTGACCACCACCATGGGTGACCATCACTGTGGGTGACTTCACTGCAGCCCCTCTGAGGTTCTCTAGGACTGTGCATGTGAGACCTCTCCAAGTTGTCACCCAGATGCAGCAGTGAAATCATAGAATGATAGATTGTCAGGAGCTGGAAGGGACTTCCAAAGCTCATCTGGTCCAGCCCCTCTGCCAGAGCAGCATCACCCAGAGCAGATCACACAGGGACACATCCAGGCAGCTCTTGAGGATCTCCAGAGAGGGAGACTTCACAACCTCCTTGGGGAGCTGGTTCCAGTGCTCTGTCACCCTCACAGTGAAAAAAATTCTTCCTGAGGTTCACCTGGAACCTCCTAGGCCTCAGCTCCCACCCACTGCCCCTTGTGCTGTCGCTGGCATCACCCAGCAGAGCCTGGCTCCATGCCCCTGGCGCTCACCCTGCACATCTTGATAAACATGAATGAGGTCACCCCTTAGTCTCCTCCTCTCCCCAGCCCCCTCAGGCTCTCCTCATAGGGGAGATGTTCAGTGTGCCTCTGTGCTGCACTCTGTCAGGCAGCAGTGCTGTAGGAGATAATCCAGTGGTGAACCTGGAGACCCTGGGCACAGCCCTAGCGCAGAAAGCTCCACCCGAGCCACCACCGCCAGACCTTGCTGAGCTCCCCGAGCCAGCTGCAGCCATGAGATGGAGAGGTACCCAGCTGTGCCCACCCCCATCTGACCTCTCTGTGCCATCCATTGCTTGTCTCCTCCCTGCAGGTGCCCCTGGAGGACCATGTCATCTACTCTGGCAACATCTTCCAGTACATCGAGGAGAACAAGAAGTGGAGGAACCGCTTCTGCGTGGTCCCACACAACTACGGCTTGGTCCTCTATGAGAACAAACTGGTGAGGGGCATCACCCTTCCACCCATCTCTGGTGGGCACAGCTCCAAAGGGGAGGGCACCCCATGGCTGTGGTGGTGTGGCCATGCTCCTTCCTCCCCATCCCATGACCATCTCTTTCTGCTCAGGCTTACGAGCGGGACCTGCCCCCCCGAGTGCTGGTCAACAGTGCTGGCTACAAGGTCCTCACCTCAGTAGAGCAGTACCTGGAGCTGGTGAACAGCAGCCTGCCTGGTGAGTGGGGTGAAGAGGGATGCTTGTGGTCACCCACACCTCTGTGCTGCTTTGGGAAGGGGTGGTTTCAGGATGTGGGCATCCCTGGCCAGCTTCTGGAAGGGGTGGTTTTGGAGTGTAGGATCCCTGAGGGCCCTGTGGAAGGAGTGGTTTTGGAGTGTAGGATCCCTGAGGGCCCTGTGGAAGGGGTGAGTTTGGGGTGTAGCATGCCTGAGGGCCCTGTGGAAGGGATGAGTTTGGGGTGTAGCATCCCTGAGGGCCCCTGTGGAAGGGGTGAGTTTGGGGTGTAGCATCCCTGAGGGCCCTGTGGAAGGGATGAGTTTGGGGTGTAGCATCCCTGAGGGCCCTGTGGAAGGGGTGAGTTTGGGGTGTAGCATGCCTGAGGGCCCTGTGGAAGGGGTGAGTTTGGGGTGTAGCATCCCTGAGGGCCCTGTGGAAGGGGTGAGTTTGGGGTGTAGCATCCCTGAGGGCCCTGTGGAAGGGGTGAGTTTGGGGTGTAGCATCCTCAGCCTGCAGAAGGGAAGGCTCCAGGATGAAATATTTTATGCTAGGGTGGTGAGACCCAGGCTGAGGTTGCTCAGAGAGGTGGGAGCTGCCCCATCCCTGGAACCATTCCAGGTGAGGTTGTTTGGGGCCTCTGCCCTAGTTGCAGATGTCCCTGCTGGCTGCAGTGGGGTTGCACTAGATGACACTGGAAGGTGCCTTCCCACCCAAAACATTCCATGGCTCCATAGCTCAGAGGCAGTGGGAAGGAGCCAAGGGGTCTGTGCACCCCTGCTGCACCCCCAACCCCTGCTGCCTGTGCCAGTGGACACCCTCCATGGCACACAGAGTCACAGGATGTTAGAGGTTGGAAGGGACTTCCAGAGATCATCCAATCCAACATCCCTGCCAAAAGCAGGCTCACCCAGGGCAGGTCACACAGGAGCACATCCAGGCAGGCTTTGAAAGCCTCCAGAGGAGGAGACTCCACAACCTCTCTGGGCAGCCTGCTCCAGGGCTGCAACAAAGAGTCATAAGATGAACAGAGTTGGAAAGGACCTGAAAGATCATCAACTTCTGCTGCTCTAAGGTCTCCCTGGAGCCTTCTCTTCTCCAGGCTGAACAGCCCCAACTCTCCCAGCCTGTGCCCTGGCAGGGACCCCTTCACAGAATCACACAACTTTAGAGGTTGGAAGGGACCTTCAGAGATCATCCAGTCCAACCTCCCTGCCAAGCAGGATCCTTTAGGGTAGATGGCACAGGAGTGCATCCAGGCAGGCTTTGAAAGTCTCCAGAGCAGGAGACTCCACAACCTCTCTGGGCAACCTGCTCCAGGGCTCTGTCACCCTCACACCAAAGCAGTTTCTTCTCATGTCGAGGTGGAAACTTCTCTGCTCCGGTTTGTAGCTGCTGCTCTTTGGCTTATTGCTGCTGACCACTGCAAAGAGCTTGGCCTCAGCCACTGACCCCCACCCCTCAGACATTTACAGCCATTGCTTAGGTCCCCTCTCAGCCTTCTCCTTTCCAGACTAACCAGCCCCAGGGCTCTCAGCCTCTCTTCGCAGGGGAGATGCTCAAGTCCCCCACTCATCCTCACGGCTCTCCAGCAGGTCCCTGTCTCTCACACCGTCACCATCCTGCCTCCTCTAAGCATCTTCTCTTTCCCCGCAGGTGTGACCCCCAAGTCGGGGCAGTCCCCCATCCTGAAGTGCCCCACGGACTTCCCCCTCATCCTCTGGCACCCCTACGCCCGGCACTACTACTGCTGCGTGATGACCGGCAAGGAGCAGCAGAAGTGGCGTGCGGTGTTCCAGGACTGCGTGCGGCACTGCAACAACGGTGAGGGGCTCTGCCCTGCGCCTGGGGCTCTGCCCTGCGCCTGGGGCTCTGCCCTGCGCCTGGGGCTCTGCCCTGCACATGGGGCTCTGCCCTGCGCCTGGGGCTCTGCCCTGCGCCTGGGGGCTCTGCCCTGCACCTGGGGCTCTGCCCTGCACATGGGGCTCTGCCCTGCGCCTGGGGGCTCTGCCCTGCACCTGGGGGCCTCCTGCTCCACAGACAGGGCTGGGCAAGGCTCTGCAGAACAGTGCTGAGGGAAGCAGGGGTGGTCAGCCTGGAGGCTGAGGGGAGACCTCATTGCTCTCTACAGCTCCCCGAAAGGAGGTTGGAGCCAGGTGGGGGTTGGGGTCTTCTCCTGAGGAACAAGTGAGAGGACACTTGGATAGGAGCAAGTGATGCCAATGGCATCCTGGCCTGGCTCAGGAGCAGTGTGGAGGAGGGAGGTTCTTCTACTCCTGTATTCAGCACTGCTCAGGCCACCCCTTGAGTGCTGTGTCCAGTTCTGGGCCCCTCAATTGAAGAGAGATGTTGAGGTGCTGGAAGGGGTCCAGAGAAGGGCAGCAAGGCTGGGGAGGGGCCTGGAACACAAACCCTATGAGGAGAGGCTGAGGGAGCTGGGGGTGTGCAGCCTGCAGCAGAGGAGGCTCAGGGCAGAGCTCATTGCTGCCTGCAGCTGCCTGCAGGGAGTCTGTAGCCAGGTGGGGTTGAGCTCTGCTGCCAGGCAGCCAGGGACAGAAGAAGGGGACACAGCCTGAAGCTGTGCCAGGGGAGGTCTAGGCTGGCTGTTGTTAGGAAGTTGTTGTCAGAGAGAGTGATTGGCATTGGAATGGGCTGCCCAGGGAGGTGGTGGAGTCATCATCCCTGGGAGTGTTTAAAAGGAGTCTGCCATGGGTTAGTTAATGAGAAGGTGTTGGGTGCTAGGTTGGACTTGATGATCTCAGAGGTCTTTTCCAACCTGCTCAATTCTGTGACTGTGTGACAAGAGGCAGTGGCCTCAGGTTGCAGCAGTTGGATGTTTAGCTTGGACATGAGGAACACTTTCTTCCCTAAAAGGGTTGTTAAGCCTGCCCAGGGCAGTGGTGAAGTTCCCATCCCTGGAGGGGTTTCAAAGCCTTGCTGATGTGGTGCTGAGGGCCATGGTTTGGTGGTGCCCTGGCACTGCTGGGTTAATGCTTGGCCTCAGTGACCTTAAAGGTCTGTTCCAACCAAAATCATAGAATCACAGAATCAGTCAGGTCTGGAAAGGACCACAAGGAGCAGCCAGTTCCAACCCCCCTGCCATGGGCAGGGATACCCTACCCTAGAGCAGGCTGCACACAGCCTCAGCCAGCCTGTCCTCAAACACCTCCAGAGATGGGGCCTCAACCTCCCTGGGCAACCCATTCCAGGGTCTCAATGATTCTCTGATTCCATCACCTTGTAGTGGTGAGGTTTTGGGGCAAGGGGATCCGTTTGGAGATCAAGAGGAGTGGAGTTGTTGAGCATTATTGAGCATCTCATTCTCTCTCTGGGTGATGCTGAGGAGAGGGAGGGATCCAGCCCCTCTGGGGCATCCCTGTGCCCAGCACCATCCCAGTGCCCATAAGGAATGTGAAGCCTTCACCAGGCCAGGCATCATTTGCAGGAGCCAGCACAGAGCCTGGCTCAGGGGACACTCTCAATCCTATTTTCCACCCTGAGGTGGACAATATTAGGTCATTAAAGCCACCCAAACCCCAACTCCCACCACCCTGCTCCACGCCCCATAGGCTGTGGCTGAGGCTGCAGGCAGAGGGGTGCAGGCTGGGCAGGGGATGGGGTGGAGTAGCTCCTACCTCCCACATTAGCCAGACTCTGGCAGGGAAACACAACTTTCCTGCTTGCCTGTGGCCTGTGTGCTCTGGGCTGAGACCCAAATCCTGGTGGTGCCTTGGCTGGTGAGATGTTTGCTGGGGAGGGAGGTGCCAGCATTGAAACCTCCTCAAAACTGGGGCTTTCAGTGGGCAAAGAACGATGCTGCCTGGTTTGGAAGCACCTCTTGCACTCCTGAGAGCTCCCTGCAGCTCCAGTTTTGCTGGAGCTGCTGTTTGGGGAGGGGAGTGCTGGGGCTGCATCTGCAGCCTGGGTTTCGGTGAGGGTTTCTCTCCTCCCCTGTTGGATCTGACCTGCTGCAAGCTTTGATCTTCTCTGCCTGCTGCAGCTCCTCGTTGCATACCACATCCATGGGGGAGGCTGGGGACAAGTGTGCACAGCCCCTAGGCTCCTTTGCAGGGTGTCAGGGTGCAGTGACCCCTCTAACTGCTCAGCCCTTGGGATGGTGCTGCAGTATCACTGCAGCACCCCCAGATTCCCCTGTGCTTGCTGGCTGGAGCCACCACGAGCAAACCCAGCCCCTGGTTACAGAGGAATCACAGGCTGATGAGAGATTGGGTTGGGTTGGAAGGGACCCTTGAAGGTCATCTGGTCCAACACCCTGCAGTGAGCAGGGCCATCTAGATGACCTTTAAGGTCCTTTCCAATCCAACCCATTCTATGATTTTATGATCTTTAACTAGATCCAGGCTGCCCAGGTCCACATCGAGTTTGATCTTGAATGCCTCCAGAGATGGAGCTTCCACTGCCTCCCTGGGAAACCTCTTCCAGTATTTCACCACCCTCATTGTCAAGAACTTCTTCCTAATGTCCAACCTGAGTCTCCTCTGCTCCACTTTCAAACCATTGCCTCCTGTCCTATTGCCACAAACCCTTCTCAGCACTCCCTCTCCAGCTTTCTCTGGAGGTCCCCTTCAGCTACTAAAATGCAGCTCTAAGGTCTCCCTGGAGCCTCCTCTTCTCCAGGCTGAACAGCCCCAACTCTCCCAGCCTGTCTTCACAGGAGAGCTCTCCTACCAATAAAAGCCAATTATCTTTAATTCCCCACCCTGGCTGCTGGGTGGGATGAAGGGAGGAGGATGGAAGCCCCTCACCCTCCCCACTGCCAACCAGAGCTGTGCCACTCAATCCTCTCCTCATCATGATGAGCAGACCTGCAGTGGCATGGGGAAGGCTCAGTGTTGGGGTGTGTGTGCCTGTGTCTGTGTCTCCTCTGTGAGCTGCCTCCTCCCTCCCCAGCACCATTTCTGCCCTCCCTGCTCCCACGAGCCCTGAGCTCATGTTTCAGATGCTGTGAAAGTTCTTTTTGTTGGTGGCCAGCTATTTATTTATGTGTTATTTTCTTCCCCCTCCCCTAAATTAGAGGCTCTGCTTCTGCCTCTGCTTGTGATCAGTGTGGGAATTTTCACCAGCCTTTTGCAGGCTGTGTTTTGGTAACAGCAGTTCTGCTCTAAGGCTCTTCAGTGTTGTTCCTTACACAGGAGCTGCCCAGCCTGAATGCCCTCTGATGCTTCCAGAATGTCTCTTGCCCTGTGTGCTGGCAAGGGGTCAGAGCAGTGCCCACCCCACTGCCTTTTGCCCCTTGCTGTGGACAGGCTGCTCTCAGTTCAAGAGAGCTGTTGAGGTGCTGGAAGGTGTTGAGAGAAGGGCAGCAAGGCTGGGGAGGGGCCTGGAGCACAGCCCTGTGAGGAGAGGCTGAGGGAGCTGGGGGTGTGCAGCCTGCAGCAGAGGAGGCTCAGGGCAGAGCTCATTGCTGTCTGCAGCTGCCTGCAGGGAGGCTGTAGCCAGGTGGGGTTGGGCTCTGCTGCCAGGCAGCCAGCAACAGAAGAAGGGGCCACAGCCTCAAGCTGTGCCAGGGCAGGTCTAGGCTGGCTGTTGTTAGGAAGTTGTTGTCAGAGAGAGTGATTGGCATTGGAATGGGCTGCCCAGGGAGGTGGTGGAGTGGCTGTGGCTGGAGGTGTTGCAGCCAAGCCTGGCTGGGGCACTTAGTGCCATGGTCTGGTTGACTGGCTAGGGCTGGGTGCTAGGTTGGACTGGATGAGCTTGGAGCTCTCTGCCAACCTGCTTGATTCTATGATTCTATGATCCAGGAGTGAGTGACCTTTGGGCAAATCCAGATGGCTTCTCCTGGGGTAAATCCTGCGTCCTTTGGAGGATGACTTTTGACTTCAGCAGCTCTGGCAGGGAAATGGAGCCTGTACCAGGCTATCCCACCTAAGAGGTGATGCTGAGCTGCAAGCAGCTGGGCATGGCTCAGCAGCAGCCCCTGGCAGCTCAGCAGCAGCCTCTGGCAGCTCAGCTGTGCTCTGGCTCCCACTGAGCACTGAGAAAGGCTCAGACTTGACTTTCTCAGCATTTTTTTTCCCTTTATATTAAGCTGCCCCTTAGGAAAAGCTGCTTAGGCTTGGAGTTAACTGTAATCATCTTAGGAAAATCCCTGTGCTGGAAGACCTGCTCAGCACCCCTGGCTGGCCCTGGGAAGGGAGAAGCCACTCCTGGCTGTGTGTCCCTGGCTTGCTGGGCAGTCTGGGAGTGTGCTCTGGGAGCCTCTGAGCTTGGTGCCTCTGCTGGGGGACCCTGGGTCATGAGGCCACCCTGATCTCTGGTCCCACCTTGCTCCCCTTGCTGCCAGGGATACAGACATGGGGAGGGGGTTTGGAGTACTGGGGGGGTTCACTCCCAGGAGTGGTTCTGGCTGGATGGGAGGTGCCTCCACAGCTGGAGCCCAGACAGGCTGAGCCATGGCAGGGATGTGCATGGGACATGTGCCAGAGGCTTCTGGGCTGTCCTGGCTCCCTTCTGCCCCATCCTCCTCCTCTCTCCCTGTGAGCTGTGACTGCAGGCTTCCAGCTCCCTGCTCTTCCTCCAGATGGGTGCCACGGGAAGGTGGGGGCAATGTTCAAGCCCCCTCATGCTGCTGCTCCTGTGAGCTCTACTGTGGTGCCATCTGGGGACAGCCCAGCCAGCCTCCTGCAGGGAAGGCTCAGGGATGGGGCCCTGACTCAGTCTTGGCTGCCTTCCTCTTCCTCCCTAGCTGCACCACTCCCTGCAGGCCCTCCTCTTCCTCCAGCCCCCACCCCGGCTGCCCCATTCTGCTGTGTTCTCTGGGCCCCTTTCAGTATTAGGGGTCACTGAGGCCCCCACATGGCTGAGCCCCTGCTCCTGCCATGCTGTTGGGGTTCACCAGGTCCCTGGGTCCCCCTGCTGTGCCATCTGGGCTCACCAAGCTCCCCAGTCCCCATGCACTGCTGGGAGTCACTGAGCACCCCATCCTGCTGAGCCCCAGCTCCTGCTATGCTGTGAGGGCTTAGTGAGCCCCTGAGTCCCTGTGCACCATCAGGGCTTGCTGAGACTCCCATCCTGCTGGGCTCACCAAGCCCCTGAGTCCCCATGCACTGCTAGGAGTCACTGAGCACCCCATCCTGCTGAGCCCCTGAGTCCCTGTGCACCATCAGGGCTTGCTGGGACTCCCATCCTGCTGGGCTCACCAAGCCCCTGAGTCCCCATGCATCGCTGGGGGTCACTGAGCCCCCCATTCTAATCCTGGGCCTGGCTCTGGAGAGGATCAGTCTGTGGATACAGTGGGAATGCCCCATGGCAAGCACTGGTGTGTCTGGAATGTTCTTGCCCCCCACCTCAATCAGAAGCAGCAGCAGGTTGTGGGGGGGATCCCCAGTGCCAGTGCCAGCCCTGGGCTCCTTGCGCGGGTCCAAGGCTGTGGGGGAGCGGTTGTGAAGGTGAGCTGGGGATGCTGCAAGGAGCTGAGCTGCCCCTGGCTCACCCTGCTGGGCTGCTCACTCGTTCCCCAACCCCTCCCCTCCCCAGGGATCTCGGAGGACTCCAAGGTGGAGGCTCCAGCCTTCACGGACGCCATCCGCATGTACCGGCAGTCGAAGGAGCAGTTCGGCACCTGGGACATGCTGTGCGGCAACGAGACCCAGGTCAGCACCCGTCCTGCCCCTGGCAGAGCTGGGGCCGGGGGTCGGGGGGGCTGCAGGCTGAGCAGGGTCACCCAAACCTCTGACCTTTGCAGGTGCTGAGCAACCTGGTGATGGAGGAGCTGCTGCCCGAGCTGCGGAGCGCCATCGGCCCCCGGCTGAAGGGCAAGGCTCAGGAGCGCCAGCGGACCTGGATCCAGGTGTGGGGCTGGGGCAGCCAGGAGGGGGGGGTCGTGGTCTCCTGTTCCCCCTGCCTGCACTGCCTCTGCTTTTCATGGGGGGCTGCACTGAGGCTGCCTTTCCGTGCCAGGCTGGGTGCCCACCAGCTGCCCTGGTGGCTTCACCTCCTCTCCCAGCCCTCTGCAGGAGCATCACAGGATGAGACAGGATCAGAGAGGCATCCAGGCTGCAAAAGAATCATAGAATCATAGAATCAAGCAGGTTGGAAGAGACCTCCAAGCTCATCCAGTCCAACCTATCCCCCAGCCCTAGCCAGTCAACCAGACCCTGGCACTAAGTGCCTCAGCCAGGCTTTTCCTGAAGACCTCCGGGGACAGTGCCTCCACCACCTCCCTGGGCAGCCCATTCCAATGGCAAATCACTCTCTCTGAGCTTCAAGATTATCAAGCCTGACCCTTAGCTGACTCTACCAGGGGCACTATCACACCATAGCCTTGGGCACCACATCTAGGCAGTTTTTAAACCCCTCCAGGGGTGGCCATTCAGCCACTGCCCTGGGCAGCCCGTCCCAGCCTTCACAACCCTTTTAGTAGAGAAGCTTTTCCTCATCTCCAACCTAAACCTCCCCTGGGGCCACTTGAGGCCACTTCCTCCTGTTCTGTCAGTTGTGAGAAGGGACCAACGCCCACCTCTCTACAGCCTCCCTTCAAGCAGTTGTTGAGAGCCTGCTCTTAGCCTCCTTCTCTCCAGACCAAACACCCCCAGCTCCCTCGGCTGCTTCTCCCCAGCCCTGTTCCCCAGGCCCTTTGTTGCCCTCCTCTGGGCATACTCCAGCATCTCAATGGCCTTCTTGTAGTAAGGGGCCCAAACCTGACTCCAGTACTCAATGTGTGGCCCTCACCACTGCTGAGTACAGGGACACAGTCACCTCTCTGCTCCTGCTGCCCACACCACTGCTGGTCTAAGCCAGGATGCTGTTGGCCTCTTGGGCACACCCTGGCTCATCTCCAGCCAGCTGTTAATCAGCATTCCCAGTTCCCTTTCTGTAAGCAGCTCTCATTCTTCTGCACTTTGGCTTTTAGAAGCTCCTTGCCATGCCTCTGGAGCAATCCTGCCCAGCCCTGCCTGCACTGCTTGGTCCCTGGGGCCAGAGACACAAAGAGGAGGAAGCCCAGCCCTGGAGCAGAGCCCATGCTGGCTATATTTAGAGAGCCATTTTTAGAGCAGCACAGGCTAAATCCAGCCCCAGCCCTTGCAAAACACTGAGAGCTCCTCAGAGCTGCCTGTGAAACCTCCAGCCCAAGAGATGGTCACCACCAGGCTCATCACATGCCCCTGGAGCAGCCCAAACCCACACAAACGCTGCTTTTGCAGGAGCTTCAGCCCTGGCTGCAAAGTTGGAAGGCCAGGGGAAGGAGCAGGGAGGGTGTCTCTGCCTCCTGCTGGCCCCCAGGTCGTGGTGTTTGGCCGTAAAGTGAGCAGGAGGCCACAGCCAGGGGCTCCAACCTGCTCTCGGGCTTGGATCCTGAGATTCCAGGCAGGTTGAGCAGGACAGGGCACAGCTTTCACATGGAGCCAGGAGCTCCCCTGCCCAGACCTCCAGGCCCCAGATCACCAACATCCCCACACCACCAGCATCTCCAGATCACCAGCATCCCCAAAACCTGAGTCACCCCAAGACCACCAGCATCCCCAGACCACCAGCATCCCCAAAACCTGAGTCACCCCAGGACCACCAGCATCCCCAAAACCTGAGTCACCCTAGGCCATCAGCATCTCCAGACCACCAGCATCCCCAAAACCTGAGTCACCCCAGGACCATCAGCATCCCCACACCACCAGCATCCCCAAAACCTGAGTCACCCCAGGACCACCAGCATCCCCAAAACCTGAGTCACCCCAGGACCACCAGCATCTCCAGACCACCAGCATCCCCAAAACCTGAGTCACCTCAGGACCACCAGCATCTCCAGACCCCCAGCATCCCCAAAACCTCCTGCCAGGCTGTGAGGAGGGGTCTGGTCAGGGCAGACCAATGCTCGGCAGGTCCTGCAGGCATCTGGTGCTGGAGGAGCTGTTAGTGGGGGCAGCAGGAGGTGCTGGGGGCAGCTGAGCATCTCACCTCTCTCTCTTTCTCTCTCTCCCCAGATCTCAGATGCTGTCTACAGGATGGTCTATGAGCAGACCAAGGCCCAGTACGATGCAGTGACAGCCAAGTGCGAACAGGAGCGGCCCCAGATGGAGAGCATCATCCGCACAGACATGGACCAGATCATCACTTCCAAGGAGCACCTGGCCAGCAAGATCCGAGGTGCAGCTCTGGGGCAGACAACCTGGGCCTGGCTGTGTGTAGCTGTGTCCCTCCCCAGCTCCTGGGGTGCCACCACTTGCTGCTTCACCCAGCTGTGGCTGTTCCTGGGGTACAGCATGGCCTGGATGCCTTGGGGAGATGCCAGCAGCTGCACTCCTCATTGCTATTCCCCCAGGAGGTGGGGGACAAGGTGGGCAGTGACCTCTCAGGCAAGGCAGTGGGACATAAATGGGTTCAATACAGACTGAGGGACATCTGCAAGAAGCTTTTGTGTTGTCCTGCAAGTCTGGGAGCCTTCTCCTGGAGGAGGTCTGGGGAGAGGGGCAGCTCTCCTTCCTTTGGGTGGGGTTAGAAGCTGATTTGGAGAGCCAGAGGAGCAGAGGGGGAGGCTCACTGTGCTTGTCCCCACTCTCTGCCCAGCATTCGTGCTCCCCAAAGCAGAGGTGTGTGTCCGTAACCACGTCCAGCCCTACATCTCCTCCATCCTGGAGGCCCTGATGGCCCCCACGAGCCAGGGCTTTGCTGAGGTGAGGGAGGTCTTCTTCAAGGAAGTCACAGACATGAACATGAACATCGTCAACGAAGGTGGCCTGGAGAAGCTGGTGGAGGTAAGACCTGGTGTGATGCTCCATGCTGCCTGGAGCAGCCCAAACGCTGCTTTTGCAGGAGATTCAGTCCTGGCTGCAAAGTTGGAAGGCCAGGGGAAGGAGCAGGGAGGGTGTCTCTGCCTCCTGCTGGCCCCCAGGTCATGGTGTTTGGCTGCAAAGTGAGCAGGAGGACACAGACAGTGCCTCCATCCTGCTCTTGGCCTTGGGTCCTGAGACTCCAGGCAGGTTGAGCAAGACAGAGCACAGCTTTCAAATGGAGTCAGGAGCTCCCCTGCCCACACCTCCAGGCCCCAGCCCACCAACATCCCCAGATCATCAACAGCCCTACACCACCAGCATCCCCACACCACCAACATCCCTGAACCACCAGCATCCCCATACCACCAGCATCCCCATACCACCAGCATCCCCAGTCCACCAGCATCCCCACACCACCAGCATCTCCAGACCACCAGCATCCCCACACCACCAGCATCTCCAGACCACCAGCATCTCCACACCACCAGCATCCCCACACCACCAGCAACTCCACACCACCAGCATCCCCACACCACCAGCATCTCCACACCACCAGCATTCCTAAACCACCAACATCCCCACACCACCAGCATTCCTAAACCACCAGCATCCCCACACCACCAGCATCCCCACACCACCACCATCTCCACACCACCAGCATCTCCACACCACCAGCATCCCCACACCACCACCATCTCCACACCACCAGCATCTCCACACCACCAGCATCTCCAGACCACCAGCATCCCCACACCACCAGCATTCCTAAACCACCAACATCCCCACACCACCAGCATCTCCACACCACCAGCATTCCTAAACCACCAACATCCCCACACCACCAGCATCTCCACACCACCAGCATTCCTAAACCACCAACATCCCCACACCACCAGCATCTCCACACCACCAGCATTCCTAAACCACCAACATCCCCACACCACCAGCATCCCCACACCACCAGCATTCCTAAACCACCAACATCCCCATACCACCAGCATCCCCATACCACCAGCATCCCCAGTCCACCAGCATCCCCACACCACCAGCATTCCTAAACCACCAGCATCCCCACACCACCAGCATCCCCACACCACCAGCATCCCCAGTCCACCAGCATCACCACACCACCAGCATCTCCACACCACCAGCATCCCTGGACCACCAGCATCCCCAGGCCACCAGCCCACGATGGGCTTGGGAGTGGCAGGGACAGTTCTGCTGCCATCCTCTTGGTGTAGACACTGCTGAGGGACCCTGGGCTGAGACAAGAGGTGGGAATGAAGCTCCTTGCTGCCCAGTGGGCTTGGGGGTGTCAGGGAGAGTCCTGCTGCCACCCTGAGGGTGGATGTGGTACCCTGGGCTGAGAAAAGAGGTGGGGCTGAAGCCTCTTAGGGTGGCATGTCCCAGCCCCGAGCAGGTGGAGCAGCTGTCCTGTCCTGCTGAGCTCGGTTTCCCCCTGCAGTACATGGAGAAGCTGTCCCACCTGGCCTTCCACCCTGTCAAGATGCAGTCGTGCTATGAGAAGATGGAGCAGCTGAAACTGGAGGGCCTGCAGCAGCGCTTCGACGTCTCCAGCACGTCTGTCTTCAAGCAGAGGGCACAGATCCACATGAGACAGGTGGGGTGGGGACCAAGGTTCTCCTGTGTCCTCCCCAGGCTGAGAGCAGAGGGCTGAGGAGAAGAGGCAGAGCAGGGAGCCAAGGATGGTCCAGCCCAGGCATGTCCATCCTGTCTCAGGGACCTTCCTGGCATTGGCACCCAGCGATGGGTGTGTGGTGGATGTGGCTATCCCTGTTGGTCTGGAACCTCATCAGGGAGGGGGGCTATGGGTGGGCAGCAGCGTGGGGCACCCTTCAACCATGGACTCAGAAGTGGGGCTTGGGTGTCATGGCACAGCTGCCCCTTTGCCACCGAGCCTGCTGGCACCAATTCTGGGGTCTGATGCAGCCAGACCCAGGGCAGGGTGTCTAAGAGCAGGATGCTAACAAGTTTTGGACACCCCAACAGCCTTGGCCCTCAGGATGGAGCCTGTGAATGCCATGCTGGGGACTTTGGCTCATCTCAGTGTCCCTGCTGACTGCAGGGGAGTTGCACTAGATGACCTTTAAAGGTCCCTTCCAACCCAAACCAATTTGGGATTCCCTGATTCTGGGTGGCAATGCCCCTAAATTACCCCCTGGCCACCCCCATGGCTGGTCCCTCTGGGGGGCCCTGACCATCTCTGCCTCTGCTGACAGCAAATGGATGATGCTGTGCACACCTTTGAGACGCTGCTGCACCAGGAGCTGGGCAAGCTGCAGGGCAAGGATGAGTTGTGCAAGTCCATCCAGCGCATCCTGGAGAGGGTGCTCAAGGTGAGCCCTGCTGGCTTGACACCTCTGAGGAGGAGGCCAAAAGTGACCTTTCTGGCTGTACTGTTGTCTGGGGAAAAGGTTCTTTGTTATTAGAGAGTTTCTGCCCAGGTCTGGAGTGCTTTGTCCAGTTCTGGGCTCTCCACTTGAAGGAGGAGAGGGAATTGCTGGAGAGGGTACAGCAAAGGGCTACAAAGCTGATGAGGGGACTGGAACATCTCCCTCGTGAGGAGAGGCTGAGGGACTTGGGGCTTTTTAGCCTGGAGAGTAGAAGAGGAGGAGGAGAGATCTTCTCAGTGCTAACCAGTACCTAAAGGGTGGGTGCCAGAAGGATGGGGGCAGGCTTTTTACCCTGGTGCCCAATGACAGGACAAGGGCTAATGGGCACAGCCTTTAACATAGGAAGTTCCATCTAAACACGAGGAAGGACTTCCTGCCACTGAGAGTGGTGGAGCACTGAAACAGGCTGCTCAGAGAGGTGGTGGAGTCTCCATCTCTGGAGTCATTGCAGCCTCACTGGGATGCTGTGCTGTGCAGCCTGCTCTGGGTAAGCCTGCTCTGGCAGCAGGCTTGGATTTGATAATCTCCAGAGGCCCCTTCCAACCTCTATCATTCTGGGGGCTTGTGATGTGGAGGAGGTGAGTGGAAAATCACTTGGAGGAGCCAGGTCCTCTCTGACCATATGCATGGAGCCCCCAGCCCTGGAGGTGTTCAAGAAAGATGTAGCCATGGCACTTTGGACCCTGGTTTAATGGCCACGGTGGTGGTTGATGGTTTGACCTGGTGATCTTAAAAGGCTTTTCCAACCAAAACAACTCTGTGGTTCTATGAGCACTGTAAAAGCCACCCAGGATTCAGCCTGGGCCAAAAACCTCTTCTGCAGACACAGGTAAAGGAGCTGGCTCCTGCCTAGTCGCAATGAAGGGTGTGAGGAGCAGAGGGGCCTGCCCACACCTGTGCAGATGGGTTGGGAGGGGTGAAACTAGAGGGGAGTTGTGCCCGTGGGCAGCAGAGCTGCCGCCCCACAGCCCTCCTCAGCCTGGGGCTGCCCTCCCTCGCCCTGCAGAAGTTCGACTACGACAGCAGCACCGTGCGGAAGAAGTTCTTCAGGGAGGCTCTGCTGCAGATCACCATCCCCTTCCTGCTGAAGAAGCTGGCACCAACCTGCAAGGGGGTAAGAGGGTAGAGTTTGGGGTGGGGGGAAGGACCTCCCTCCTCTCCCACCTGGGCCTGAGTGACCTCTTTCCCGTGGCAGGAACTGGCCAAGTTTCAGGAGCTGATCTTTGAGGACTTTGCCAACTTCATCCTGGTGGAGAACACCTACGAGGAGGTCGTGCTCCAGTCAGTGATGAAAGACATCATGCAAGGTAGGGGCCTGTGGGGCCAGGGAGCTTGGACCTGCTCAGCTCGGAGCCCCAGAGGGCTCCAGCACTCTGGGGTGGGTGTTGAGGAGTCAGTGTATGCCAGGCCTGGGCTCAGCAGCAGCTGAAGGGACAACCATGGGTACTGGGGACCGTAGGAGCTGGGAGATGAGCCTGTGCAGGAGGCTGGAGGAGGAGGGGATGACCCCCAAGAAGTGTGCTGGGGGCTGTACAAGGAGAGATGACCCCATGTGGGGTGCTGGGGACCATAGGAGAAGAGAGATGAGTCCAGGCAGGGTGCTGAAGGCTGTATGAGGAGGAAGGGACCTCAATCAGGGTGCTGGGGGGCTGTGTGAGGAGGAGGTGACCTCAATCAGGGTGCTGGGGGGCTGTGTGAGGAGGAGGTGACCTCAGGCAGAGTGCTGGGGGCTGTATGAGGAGGAAGGGACCTCAATCAGGGTGCTGGGGGGCTGTGTGAGGAGGAGGTGACCTCAGGCAGAGTGCTGGGAGCTGTGTGAGGAGGAGGGGACCCCAGGCAGGGTGCTGGGTGCCTGTATGAGGAGGAGGTGATTGTATGAGGAGGAGGTGACTCCAGACAGGCTGTACGAGGAGGAGGGGACCTCAATCAGGGTGCTGGGGGCTGTATGAGGAGGAGGGGACCCCAGGCAGGGTGCTGGGTGCCTGTATGAGGAGGAGGTGACTGTATGAGGAGGAGGTGACTCCAGACCGGGTGCTGGGGGCTGCACCAGCAGCACTTTCCCCACCTGGCCTTCCCTCTGGCAGACCTGAGCGGCAGGTGGGATACTGAACCCTCCACCCAGCTCCAGACACCTCTCCCTGCATCCTACACCCGAGATCAGGACCGGGAGAGGTGCTGGAGCCGGGCGGGCAGCGCCCTGTGCCCTCAGCCCATCTGACATCCCTCTCGGTGTCCCCAGCTGTGAAGGAGGCTGCGGTGCAGCGCAAGCACAACCTGTACCGGGACAGCATGGTGCTGCACAACAGCGATCCCAACCTGCACCTGCTGGGCGAGGGCATCCCCATCGACTGGGCCGAGGAGTACAGCGGGCAGCAGGAGCCCGAGCCGGGCACCGACAGGCGCCGCAGGGCCAAGCAGGTGGTGTCTGTCATCCAGACCGACGAGGGGGTGCTGCCCTACGAGGTGGGCGCCCAGGGGCTGCTGCAGCCCAGCTCCCCGCAGCCAGACGCTGAGGCACCTCCGAGCTGCCCAGATGGGGTGGAGAAGATCCGGGAGGCACTGGCAGAGGAGAGCCTTGGGGGTGGCGCTGAAGGAGAGGAGCGGCTGCCGAACGGGACCGACGGCAGGCGGGACAGCGGCGCCAGCCCGGAGCCGGCGGCGGCAGCAGGATGCGGCCCCGGCGATGTCCAGCTCCAAGGTGCAGCCAGCGAGGGGCACAGGGTGCACCCCAGCGCACTGGCATCGCCTGCAGCTGATGCCCCACCAGCAGCTGAGGTGCAGCAAGCCTCACCAGCATCACCCGAGGCTCATGTCCCATCAGAGGCCAGCGTGCAGCACACCACACCATCACCCAAGCCCAGAGCTGATGTCCCATCAGAGGCCAGTGCCCAACATGCTGCACCATCACCCAAGCCCAGAGCTGATGTCCCATCAGAGGCCAGTGCCCAACACACTGCACCATCACCCAAGCCCAGAGCTGATGTCCCATCAGAGGCCAGTGCCCAACATGCTGCACCATCACCCAAGCCCAGAGCTGATGTCCCATCAGAGGCCAGTGCCCAACATGCTGCACCATCACCCAAGCCCAGAGCTGATGTCCCATCAGAGGCCAGTGCCCAACATGCACCCTCACCCAAGCCCAGAGCTGATGCCCCCTCAGAGGCCAGCATGCAGCACACCACACCATCACCCAAGCCCAGAGCTGATGCCCCTTCCGAGGCCAGTGCCCAACATGCACCCTCACCCAAGCCCAGAGCTGATGTCCCATCAGAGCCCAAGGTGCCCCACGCCACACCAGCATCACCCACCCCTGGAGCTGAGCCCCTGCCAGCAGCCCCTGGCACAGCCTGCCACCAGCCCAGTGACAAGGAGACTGGCGAGGAGGTGGCCTCCCTGTGCAGCCCTGTGCAGCCCATGGGCACGACAGAGAGCGGCGAGGGGGTGCAGACTGAGTTCTAGCCCCTGGCACCCCCCTGCTGCGGACTGGTGCCGGTGATGCCGGGAGCTGGGGTGAGGGGAGCAGGACCTGCTGCGGGTGGAGAGTGGCCTGTGGGGAGAGGGAGGGGATGGGAAACACCAAGACCTTATTGCCTACTTCGGGGGGGGGGGCCCTGCTGCTGCACGAAGCTGGCCACAGCCAAATGGTCCTGCTGGGTTGGACTGGGGGAGGCCCCCGGCCTGGCATGGGGCACCCCCTGCACTCTGCTCTGTTCTTCTGCCTTAATTTCTTCTTTCCTACTGAGCAGCTGCTTTATCTGCCCCCCAGCACCAGTGCTGGGGGCTCCTGGGGGGGCTGGCACTGCCCCCAGTGTGAATAGGTGCGTGGGGTACTCACAGCATCACCCCTCCCTGCCCCAACCCCACTCAGGGGGCATCCTGGGAGCCTGCCCATCACCGTCCCACCCAGATGGCCCCAGGAGTGCCAGTGGGAGCAGAGGGATGATGGAAAAGGTGCCGGTGGCCAAGGGCATGGCAGGGACACAGCAATGCTTGGAGGCCTGAATTGCTGCTGGCAGGGAGAGAGCTGGGGGCAGTCAGAGTGCATGGCAGGGAGGTGTGGGCTGGTGACACTCAAGAGTGGGCTAACTGTACCCAGACCAGGCTCAGGGCACCAGGTTGGGTTACAACACCCAGACTGGGCTCGTGGCACCAGGTTGGGTTACAGCACCCAGCCCAGGCTCGTGGCACTAGGTTGGGTTACAGCACCCAGACTGGGCTCCCAGCACTGGACTGGGCTTATGGCACACAAAGTGGGCTCAGAACACCCAGGCTGGGCTCACAACACCCAGCACCCCCAGCCACCCTGCCCATGGAGTCTTCTGGAAGCTGCTCAGAATGAGGAGGTGGAAGGTGGCACTCCAGCAGCTCCAGCCTTGCCTGGCAGGACTGGGCTGCCCCGGGGCTTGTGCTGGCCGTGCAGTGGAGGGACCCCAGCTCATGCCTCCCAGCCCCACCCACGGATGGCTCCCCCAGCTCCTGGGCTTTGCTGGCTCTGGTCCCTGGGGTGATGGTCGAGTGAGGAGCTGGTGCCCTTGCAGAGCTCTGCTGGCACCCCCAGCAGCTTTGCCTGCCCTGGGGAAGGGGGCATGAGGACAGGACTGGTGCAGCCCTCCCACAGAGATGCTCGAAGCCCCTGAGCTGGGGGTGGGGGAGGGGTTGGTAGGACTCCTGAGCATCCCAACACTCACCTGTATTTTAGGTGCCTCTGTTTCTGCCTCTGAAGGGGGGTGCCCAGCCTAACCCACTTGGGGAGGGCCCCCCCAAAGAAGTGCCTTGCTTTGGGAACTGAAACCCTTGGCTCTTCCAGGAGATTTTATTAAGAAAGTTATACAAATGTTTAAAAATATACTTCTAATAATTAATAAAAAGGAAAAGCTTTATTTAAAGCCTGAGGAGAGTGTCCTTATTCCCTGACCCATCCCCTCTCCACCCTGGGGCCATGGTGGAGAGAGGAGGGCTGGGGGTCCTCACTGCCATGGTGACAGGGGATGGGTGTCACATCCTGAGGCCACCCAGCAGTGACAGGAGCCAGGAGCTGAAGGACTAAGATGATTTTATTACAAGGGGTGTCCCAAGGAGGCAGCAAGAGGAATCCATAGCAGCAGCTTCTCCTAGGCGTGGCCACACCAATCCCAACTCCCATCCCTGAAGCAAGTGTGTGGGGAGGGAGGGGTTGAGCAGGACCCCTCCCATGATCCCCAGAAGGCACTGTGTGAAGAGGGGCTTGGTGCAGAGCAGCTCTGGCCAGGAGTGCCTGTCCCCAAGGTTGTCATTGGACCCTTCCTGTTCCAGCCAGGATGAAGCTCCTCAAAAAGAAAGGGGGAGGGGAGGGAGATGCCCAGCACCCCACCACCAGCATCACCCACCCAAAGCTTCCTGAGAGCTGGGGGACAGCCACCAGCTGAGGACAGTGGTGGTGGTGGCAGCAAGATGCTGTCCTTGGGGCTCCCCTTCCCCAGCACTGAGAGTCCCCACAGCAAGTCCCTGGGACAGACCCAGCAGGAGCGAGTGCAGCTATTGCAGACCCAGGAGCAGGAGGTGTGGGGGATGGTGCCCACCACCCTGTGGGGGGCAGCTAGCCCCGACCAAGCAGGGGGTACACCAGGAAATAGCCCAGTGTGGAGCCCAGGATGGCCCCCAGGAAGATCCAGGCATTGTAGGACATGACAGCCAGCATCACCAGGTAGCCCAGCACCACCTGCACCACGTGGAACAGCGTCTGCCCAACGTGGTACCCAAACCACCTGTGGGAGAAGATGGGAAACCTCATCAGTGAGGGCGACCCTGCCCCACACCCAGGGCCAGCATCCCACAGCAGACAGATGGGTTTGGGGAATGGGAGGAAGGATGGGAGCTGCAAACAGGGAAATTAAACCTGAAGGTATTTGAGGTCAGGTTGGATGGGGCATTGAGCAACCTGAGCTAGTGGAAGGTGTACAGATGTCTGAGGGGTGGGGGTCAGTGGCTGAGGCCAAGCTCTTTTCAGTGCTCAGCAGCAGTAAGCCAAGGAGCAGCAGCTACAAACTGGAACAGAGAAGGTTTCAGCTCAACATGAGGAGAAACTGCTTTGGTGTGAGGGTGACAGAGCCCTGGAGCAGGTTGCCCAGAGAGGTTGTGGAGTCTCCTGCTCTGGAGACTTTCAAAGCCTGCCTGGATGTACTCCTGTGCCATCTACCCTAAAGGATCCTGCTTGGCAGGGAGGTTGGACTGGATGATCTCTGAAGGTCCCTTCCAACCTCTAAAGTTGTGTGATTCTGTGAAGGGGTCCCTGCCAGGGCACAGGCTGGGAAAGTTGGGGCCGTTTAGCCTGGAGAAGAAAAGGCTCCAGGGAGACCTTAGAGCAGCAGAAGTTGATGACCTTTCAGGTCCTTTCCAACTCTGTTCATCTTATGACTCTTTGATCAGCCTCAGGCTGTGCCAGGGTGGGTTTAGATTGGCTATTAGGAAGAATTTCTTTACTGGAGGAGTGGTCAGGCACTGGAACAGGCTGCCCAGGGAGGTAGTGGAGTCCCCATCCCTGGAGGTGTTCAAAAACCTGTAGATATGACACCCTGGGTCATGGTTTAGTGGCCATGGTGGTGCTGGGTTGATGGTTGGACTGGAGGACCTTAAGAGAGCTTCTCCAATGTGAATGAGTCTCTTTAAGGTCTCTTCCAACCCAAACCATTCTAGGATCCTAAATCCCACTCCAAAGGAACAGATTGTTACAAAGAGGCTGGCAGGGAGAGCAGCCTCAGGCATGGTCTGGCTTTAAATGCAGGAGGAAAAGCCCAGGCTTGGCTCCAGGGGCTTGTGCTGGGAAGGCAATTCCTGGGCTGGTGTCTCTGAGCCACTGCTTGTGCCCAGCCTTGTCCCACCAAGACCCTCCTGTAACCACGCTGCCTCCTGTGGGAACATGAGCAGCTAAAAATCACTCTGGACACCTCCCAAAGGACCTGGAGGGGTTGGGATGCTCCTGCAGCCACCACCCAAGGCTCCCCTTTCCTGGGAGCCTATTACTCCATGGCCACCTCTTGACAACCTTTCTCTCTCCTGTGCTGGCCCAGGGGCCATACACCCATCTCTGAACCCCCCAAATGACCTTAAGGATGCCAGGGGGTGCCCCCTGTAGTACCTGCCCTGTGTAGAGCCAGGGTCCCCCTCCTCTGGCTCCACCAGTGACTCCTGGCTGAGGCTGTGGGGCAGTGCCAGCAGTGCCCGCCGCAGCAGCAGGGCCTTGCCCATCTTGATGGCTTCATAAAGCATGGAGAGCAGCAGGATCACCAGCACTGAGAGCACCATCCCTGCAGAAGAAACACCCTGTCACTGCCAGAGAGGGGCTGTGGGGGCAGGAGTGGGGGGCACTGGGTCCTGGCACCTGTGCCCATGGAAAGTGGAATATGGTTGGGATATGACTGGGCTACATCCAGAGCAGAGAGAACAGCAGGATGAGGGAGGGGATTCTGCTCCTCTGCTCTGCTGAGACCACATCTGCAGCACTGCTTCCAGTTTTGGTGCCCCCAGCACAAGGACCTGGAGCTGCTGGATAGGGTCCAAAGGAGGGCACAGAGATCAGAGGGCTGGAGAACCTCCTCTATGAAGACAGGCTGGGAAAGTTAAGGCTCTTCAGCCTGGAGAAGAGAAGGCTTCAGGCAGACCTTAGAGTAGCCTTCCAGTAGCTGAAGTGACCTCCAGGAGAGCTGGGGAGGGACTTCTGACAAGGCCTGGGAGTGCTAGGATGAGGGACAATGGCTTTGAGCTGGGAGAGGGGAGAGTGAGAGTGGAGATGAGGAAGAAATTCTTAGCAGGGAGGGTGGTGAGACACTGGCACAGGTTGCCCAGGAAGGTCTGGATGCCCTCTTCTTGGAGGTGTCCAAGGTCTCAGTTTGGGAGGATTGACCCTAGCTGGGGCATCACTAGGGCCAGGGGGTCAAGCAA
Organism: Pogoniulus pusillus; assembly: GCF_015220805.1. Lineage (NCBI taxonomy): Eukaryota > Metazoa > Chordata > Aves > Piciformes > Lybiidae > Pogoniulus > Pogoniulus pusillus. Next base: position 3,278,291 of record NC_087298.1, on the reverse strand, counting down.
AAGCAGGCAGTGCTGTCCAAGCTCTGGGACAAGGCATGTGTGGAGCCCATCACAGCTCGGCCCTGACCTGCCCTGTGCCCTGCTGCCCTCTCTCCCACAGCTCCTGTCAGAGAAGCCAAGCCACAGCTCCCATGGCCTTGCCCTCAGGTGGGGAGCCCAGCTGGTGCTAGCTGGGCAGATGGACAGACAGACTGATGCGTGTCTCAGGGCTGGGGCTGGTGCCTACCTGTGGGGCTGTGGACGCTCCAGAAGTCAAAGAGCAGCACTGCTGTGTCCGAGAAGTAGAAGGACATCTGGAAGAGAAGCCAAGGAAAGGGCAGCACCAGGAACTGGGATGGGGTGAGGGGGCAGGTGGGGCCTGAGGCACCCACACCTCCAGCAGGCCCATGCACCCACCACCCTGAAGGGCTGAGCCCTGATGTCAGCACTCAGCTGGGGTTGTACCAAGTGATGCAGTTTTCCTCCCCTGATCCCGAAAACGGGAAGAGGAACCTTCACTAGAATCAGTCATGCTGACCAGGCCCTGCTCCTCCTCTGCCTTATTCAACCAGGTTGGAAGAGAGCTCCAAGCTCAGCCAGCCCAACCTAGCACCCAGCCCTGCCCAACCAACCAGACCATGGCACTAAGTGCCCCAGCCAGGATTGGCTTCAACACCTCCAGCCACAGCCACTCCACCACCTCCCTGGGCAGCCCATTCCAATGCCAATCACTCTCTCTGACAACAACTTCCTCCTAACATCCAACCTAGACCTCCCCTAGCACAACTTGAGGCTGTGTCCCCTTGTTCTGCTGCTGCTTGCCTGGGAGAAGAGCCCAACCCCACCTGGCTACAGCCTCCCTGCAGGCAGCTATGAGGCACTTGGTGCCATGGTCTGGCTAATTGGATGGGGCTGGGTGCTGGGTTGGACTGGGTGATCTTGGAGGTCTCTTCCAACCTGGTTGGTTCTATGATTCTTCTATGCTTCTATAAGAGCCTCCTCTGCTGCACTGCACACCCCCAGCTCCCTCAGCCTCTCCTCACAGGGCTGTGCTCCAGGCCCCTCCCCAGCTTTGTCCTTCTAGCAGGACAATTCCCATCTCAAGCATCAGCTCCTGAGTGTGGCTGAGCTGGTGAGAACAGCCCAGTGAGCCACAAGCAGAGGTGAGCTCAGGGCTGCATTAGCCTGAAGGAGAGAAGGGAAAAGTCCACAGGGGACATAGGGAGGTTGGTGGCCACCACCTGCAGCTTGAGGCAAAGGCAGTAAGTGCTCAGAATCTAGCTACCTTCCACCTTCCTCTGCTCCTGGGGGTCCCTTCTACATCACCAAGGGAGGCCAAAGTACCCAGCAATGGGTGCCACGGCAACTGGTCTGGGGATGCATCCCTGGCTGAGATCAGCCCAGACACTCAGCATCTGTTTGACCTGGGGCTGCTGGGACCCACAAAGGCATCAAACCCCTTCTGGAGTCCTGCACCTGGAGAGGAAGAATATCCTAGGGCAGCAGAGCTGACCTGCTGGAAAGCAGCTCTGTGGAGAAAGACCTGGCAGTGCTGGAGGACAGTAAGTTCCCCATGAGCCAGCAATGTGCCCTGGTAGCCAAGAAGGCCAAAGGTGTCCTGGGGTGTAGTAAGAAGAGTGTGGCCAGCAGGTCAAGGGAGCTTCTCCTCCTCCCAGTCTACTCTGATCTAGTGAGGTCTCATCTGGAGTATTGGGTACAGTTCTGGGCTCCCCAGTTCAGGAGAGACATGGAACTACTGGAGAGAGTCCAACAGAGGCTACAAGGATGCTGAGGAGCCTGGAGCAGCAATGTAAGGAGCAAAGGCTGAGAGCCCTGGGGTGTTGAGCATGCAGAAGAGCAGCCCCAGAGGGGATCTGTGCAATGCTCAGCAAGAGATAAAGAGTAGGGGGCAAAAGGATGGGACCTGACTCTTTTTAATGGTGCCCAGTGACAGGACAAGGGGCAATGGGCACACACTGGAAGCCAGGAGGTTCCATCTGAGCAGGAGGAGAAACTTCTTTGGTGTGAGGGTGCTGGAGGCCTGGAGCAGGCTGCCCAGAGAGGTTGTGGAGTCACCTTCTCTGGAGAGCTTCCAACCCCCCCCCCTGGCCATTGTAATCCTGGGCAAGCTGCCCTGCTGGAGCAGGACTTCTGATCTCCAGAGGTCCTGCCAACCCTCACCAGTCTGTGACTCTGTGATTCCTCATCAGGCTGAAATAGGAGGAGCAGGTACTGTGTAAAACCCTCCCCCCTGCCCCCACAGCTGCCACCCCATCTGCCAGCAGCCCTGCCTCATTTTACCTTAAAAAACAGAGGGTTGGGTTGTTTTTTTCACTCCACAGGGCTCTTGCCCTCTCCTCTGCCACACTGCCCTGGCTCTGGCCACACATACCCCCTGTTACTGACACCAGCAGATGCAGCCTGAGCCAGAAATACCATCCCATACCTGGGTGTCCACCCGCAGACAGGCTCTAATTACAGCCTTGGGCTGCTCCTTACCCACAGCACCTTAGCATGTCTAATTAGCTCACCCTTTTAAGCCTCCTTTGGCCACAAATTAATGATAATTAGCCTTTAAGTTAAGATATTCCTCCTTTGCAGGTTTCACCCACAAGTCTGCTGCACCACGTGAGGAAGGAACTGGTTTAGAGACTGGGGGAAGAGAAACAAGTGGCAGAAGATCTTTTCTTTCACTCAGGTCTCCCAGCTTGGGCTAAAACCGCTTGGGTTTGGGTACCAGCACGACCTGGGGACCAGAGCAATGCTCCCTGGGCCAACAGCTGCTCTCCTCTAGCAGAGCTGTTGAGTGATTTGTCCAGAGCCAGCATGGGATGGATGTGTGTGAAGGTCAGGAGGGCAAGTCCTGGAAGCCTCTGCACTCTTTTCAAGAGGGGAATTCACAGATTCATGGAATGCTTTGGGTTGGAAGGGACCTGGAAGATCATCTAGTTCCAACCCTCCTGCCACGGGCAGGGACACCTTCCAGCAGGGACACCTTCCACTAGGCCAGGTTGCTCAAGGCTTCATTCAAACTGGCCTTGAACACCACCAGGGAAGGGGGCATCCACAGCTTCCCTGGGCAACCTGTGCCAGTGTTTCACCACCCTCCCAGCAAAGAATTAGTGGGACAATGTGACAGGCCCAGAGAGGTCGGATTCTTTCCCCATCCCCCTGCCCACACAGCAGTGATTCAGCAGGTGCCTGGGAAAGGCTGTGCCCAGCTCCTCCTCTGTACTCTGCAGGTGTTCACACCCTCAGATGGAGCTGCTGGCAAATACCCTCTGCTGCCCTGCTCAGGTGCACCACGGGTGGGTCCAGGGCAGGGGTTGCCTGCATCTGCTGCAGTCTCGGGGCTGCTCTCTGTCTTGAAGTGAAAACCCAGCACCCCAACCTGCTGCTCCAGTCTGACCGGGACACCCAGCCTGGCACCACAGGACGAACCTGCCTTCCCACTGCACACAGACCCCTGCCCTGGAAATCCACCTGCCAAGCAGGACACCAGCCCAGCCAGCCCAAGCTGCAGTCCCACGCTGGGCACACAATGCCCCTGGGAGGTGTCCCCATGTCGAGATGCTCCTCAGAGCTGCTGTGAACATGAGAGCTCCACAGGGATGCTGCTGGGGAGGGCTGGTGCCAGCAAGTTGAGGGGACCTGGTAGCCTTAAACACAACACCGGAGCTCAGGGCATGAAACAGTCCCACAGGGTCGAGGGCTGAAGACCCATGGGTGACCTCAGCTCTTCATGCAGGTGCCTGGTGCGAGCTGGCACCCACCCATGGGTGATGGGAGAGTGGGCAATGGGGAGCATTAGGGGTGAGGTATGGTGATGCAGGGTGGCAAGGGTGGATGGAAAGACAGACCCAGTCTGTGCCCATCTCACCAGTGCCACAGCCCTGGCTGAGGCATGGAGAGGGGAAGCACAGGGTGGAGAGGCACCAGGGCATGAGGGGAACTGGGGTGAAATGGGAGAACCAGGCTGAAATCTGGGGAGCAGGTGACAGGGGGGGCTGGGATAGACAGGGATCCAGGGTGAAATGGGGGATCTAAGCAAAATGGGGCACTGGGGAAAGGGAGAAGTGGGGCAAAAGCCTGCAGGGAGGCTGCAGCCAGGTGGGGTTGGGCTCTTCTGTCAGGCAAGCAGCAACAGAACAAGGGGACACAGCCTCAAGCTGTGCCAGGGGAGGTCTAGGCTGGATGTTAGGAGGAAGTTGTTGTCAGAGAGAGTGATTGGCATTGGAATGGGCTGCCCAGGGAGGTGGTGGAGTCGCTGTGGCTGGAGGTGCTCGAACAAAGCCGGGATGAGGCACTTAGTGCCATGGTCTGGCTGATTGTCTAGGGCTGGGTGCCAGGTTGGGCTGGCTGAGCTTGGAGCTCTCTTCCAGCCTGGCTGAAAGGGGGCCCGGGTGGCATGGGGAGACTGCGGAAGGAGGGAACTGGCATGAAACGGGAGGAGCGGGGTGAAAGGGGCGGCCCAGAGGACCAGGACGAAAAGAGGTGGTGGGACTGGGGGGAAAGGGAGCTAGGCTGAGGTGGGGGGAGCGGGGTGAAAGGGAGCGGGGGCGGCCGGGGGGGCAGCGCGAAAAGAGGGCAGCCGGGGCAAAGGGGGCCCTGGGGAAAGGAGAACCGGGGCGAAAGGGCAGACCGGGGCGAGAAGCGGGGCGCAGGACAGCGCTGTGGCCCAGGACGCGGCCCCGGGGCGAAAGGGCAGACCGGAGCGAGAAGCGGGGCGCAGGGCAGCGCTGTGGCCCAGGACGCGGCCCCGGGGCGACAGGGCAGACCGGAGCGAGAAGCGGGGCGCAGGGCAGCGCTGTGGCCCAGGACGCGGTCCCGGCGGGCGCCCGGCCGCAGCGAGGCCTTTCGACCCCAGTGTCTGGGGGACGCGCGGGCTGTCACGGGTGGGTCAGGGCCGCAGCTGGGCTGCCTCAGCCCCACGGCACGGCGCCTGCGGGGGCCTTGCCCGCGGCTCACCGACGGCACTCCCTCGGCTCGGCTCACCTGCATGGTGGCGGTGCGGACCCCGGCCCGGGCTGCTCGGCTCCGCTCGCCCCGTCCTGCCCGGTCGCGGGCGGTGATGCAGCCGCGGAGGCTGCCGGGCGATGTAGTGCGGAGGGCCCGGGCGGGGCGTGCGGGGCTGGCGGCGGGGGGGGTGGGGTGCGTGGGGTGCGTGTGGGGTGGTATGGAGTATGGAGCTGGGGTGGGGGTGCGTGTGTGGGGCTGCGTGGGGCTGCGTGTACAGGGCTGGGGGGGGGCTGTGTGTGTGTGGGGCTGTGTGGGGCTGCGTGTACAGGGCTGGGGGGGGCTGTGTGTGTGTGGGGGCTGTGTGGGGCTGCGTGTACAGGGCTGGGGGGGGGCTCTGTGTGTGTGGGGCTGCGTGGGGCTGCGTGTACAGGGCTGGGGGGGGCTCTGTGTGTGTGAGGCTGCGTGGGGCTGCGTGTACAGGGCTGGGGGGGGGCTCTGTGTGTGTGGGGCTGCGTGGGGCTGCGTGTACAGGGCTGTGTGTATAGGGGTGCGTGTGTGGGGCTGGGGGTGCGTGTGTGGGGCTGTGTATATAGGGCTGGGGGGCTCGGGGTGCGTGTGTGGGGCTGTGTATATAGGGCTGGGGGGATAGGGGTGCGTGTGTGGGGCTGTGTGTATAGGGCTGGGGGGATAGGGGTGCGTGTGTGGGGCTGTGTGTATAGGGCTGGGGGGATAGGGGTGCGTGTGTGGGGCTGTGTGTATAGGGCTGGGGGGATAGGGGTGCGTGTGTGGGGCTGTGTGTATAGGGCTGGGGGGATAGGGGTGCGTGTGTGGGGCTGTGTGTATAGGGCTGGGGGGATAGGGGTGCGTGTGTGGGGCTGTGTATATAGGGCTGGGGGGATAGAGGTGCGTGTGTGGGGCTGGGTGTGAGTAGGGGGGAGGGCTGGGGGTGTGGGGGGCCTGGGTGTATGTGTGTGGGGGGGGCTGCGTGAGCGTGTGGGGTTGGGGGTGTGTATGTGGGGCTGGGGTGTGTGTGGAGCTGTGGGGTGGGGGGGCTGCCCCCCACATCTCGACCCCGAACCGCCGCGGCCAGCGCCCGATGCCAGCCCTCAGGTCGGTTTGCTCCGTCCCTGAATCCCTACCCCAGCCAGGACATGGAGCCATGGAATGCTTTGGGTGGGAAGGGACCTTTACAGCTCATCCAATCCGACCCCTGCAGCTAGAGCAGGTAGCTCACAGCCCCCCCAGCATGTTCCCTCACCTGGGGTGGTTCCAGGGCTGGGACAGCTCCCACCTCCCTGGCACAGGCTCTCACCACCCTCAGCATCACACATTTCCTCTGTCTCTCCAGACTGAATCTCCCTTTTAGTTTCAAACCACCACCCCACAGCGAGGAGTTCCTGCTGCCATCAGCAGCACGAGGTCCCTCACGAGTGTTTCTGCTGGGGATTCCCCACGGGAAGTGCCACCCAGTGCCACCCAGTGCCACCCAGTGCCTGCAGCCCCAGCTGCAAAATACAGAAGGGTTTGTTTTTCTCCCTTCCCCAGCCTTTCCCAGAAAGGGGCAGGACAGCCCAAAGGGGAACTGTGCATCTCTTTCCCCAGAGAGAGCTGCGATTGCTCAGCCTGGAGAGGAGAAGGCTCCAGGGAGACCTTCTGGTGACCCTTCAGTGCCCAAAGGGCTGAGCAGAAAGCTGGGGCCAGGCTTTTATCAGGGAGTGCAGAGAGAAGATGAGGCTTTCAAACTGAGAGAGGGGAGATGTAGATTAGATAGGTGGAAGAAATTCTTCAGTGTGAGATGTCTCAAGTTGTGAAGTCTCAAGTTGTGCCAGGAGAGGTCTAGGCTGGATGTTAGGAGGAAGTTGCTGTCAGAGAGAGTGATTGGCATTGGAATGGGCTGCCCAGGGAGGTGGTGGAGTCACTGTGGCTGGAGGTGTTGAAGCCAAGCCTGGCTGGGGCACTTAGTGCCATGGTCTGGTTGGTTGGGCAGGGCTGGGTGCTAGGCTGGGCTGGCTGAGCTTGGAGCCCTCTTCCAACCTGGCTGATTCTATGATTCTATGAGGTGAGTCCCAGGTTGCCCAGAGGGGTGGTAGCTGCCCCATCCCTGGAACCATTCCAGGTGAGGCTGTTTGGGGCTCTGAGCAACCTGCTGCAGTTGCAGATGTCCCTGCTGGCTGCAGAGGGGTTGGACTGGATGAGCTTTAAAGGTCCCTTCCTACCCAAACCAGGCTGTGATCCCCTGCTGTAGCTTTGCCCTGGGCACACAGGTGCTCACTCCTCACTGGCACACTCTGCCCACCTCCATCACACCAGGGAGCCCTGGAGCTGTCCTTGCTGCTGTTTCCCCCAGCCAAATGGGTGCTGATGCCCACAGAGGCACCCAGTGCCTGCCAAAGGGTTGAGTGACCTTCCTGCCAGGAGGGAAATAGGGAGTGTGGGTGAAACACTGCTCATAGGAGTGAGTGGAACTGGAGTTGTTCTGGGTGTGTTTGCTGCTTGAATTAAGACAAGAGGCAAAATTTGTCTAACCCCACCCAAAAATGTTTCCACCAAAGCTTGGAAGGACATTGTGGAGAGGTTGGTGCTGGGCTCTTCTCACAGGTAATGATAGAATGAGAAGGAATGGCCTCAAGCTGCTGCTGGGTAGGTTTAGACTGGATATTAGGAACATTTTTTTCCCAGCAAGAGTGGTCAGGCATTGGAATGAGCTGCCCAGGGAGGTGCTGCAGTCACCAAGATGTATTTCAAAGTCGTTTGGATGTGGTGCTTGGGGATATGGCTTGGGGTGCACCTTGTAGGGTTAATGGTTGTGATCCTGAGGGGTTTTGCCTGCTTGAATGGCTCTGTGATTGTGTTCCTGAGATTCCATCACAAATGGACAACTCAAGTTTTTGGGTTCCTCCTGCTCGTGGCCAGCCTGGCTGGTGGGTGAGGGGTGGTGTGGCTTTGCTTCTCTGCAAGAACAGAGAGCTGCACACAGGAGAGGCACCTGAAGGTCTCTGGTGGACAGAAGGATGCCCATGGACCAGCACTGTGCCCGTGTGGCCAATAGAAGGTTAGTAGGCAGGGAAAGGTTCTCCTCCCCCTCCACTCTGCCAGCACTCTCTGTATGGCCAAGAGGGCAAATGGCACCCTGGGGTGGATTAGAAGGGCTGGGGTTAGTAGGTAGAGAGAGGTTCTCCTCTCCTTCTGCTCTGCTAGCACTGTTGTGTGGCCAAGAGAGCCAAAGGCACCCTGGGGTGGATTAGAAGGGCTGGGGTTAGTAGGTAGAGAGGTCCTCCTCTCCTTCTGCTCTGCCAGCACTGTCTGTGTGGCCAAGAGGGCCAAAGGCACCCTGGGGTGGATTAGAAGGGCTTTGGTTCGGAGGTTGAGATGTTCTCCTCCCTCTCTACTCTTCCTTGGCAAGACCACATGTGGAGTATTGTGTAAGGTTCTGGGCCCCTCAGTTCAAGAAGGACCTCATGGAACTGCTTGAGAGAGTCCAGCACAGAGCCACAAAGCTGCTGCAGGCAGTGGAACGTCCCCTGTGAGGCCAGGCTGAGGGAGCTGGGGCTGGGAGTTTGGAGCAGAGGAGCCTGAGGGCTGCCCTCGTTGCTGTGCTACAGCTGTGCAAGGCAGCCTGGGGAGGATGCAGCCAGGCTCTGCTCAGGGATGGCTAAGGGCAGCACAAGGGGCACTGGGGGCAAGCTGGAGCAGAGGAGGTGCCACGGGAACAGAAGGGAAAACTTCACAGTGAGGGTACAGAGCCCTGGAACAGGCTGCCCAGAGAGGCTGTGGAGTCCCCTTCTCTGGAGACATTGGAAGAGAAAAGACTCTGGAGACACTTGGAAGAGAGAAGGCTATCAGGATCAGCATGGGTTTAGCAAGGGGAAATCATTCTTGACTAACCTGATAGCATTCTGTGATGCCATAACTGAATGGGTAGATTCAGGGGGAGCAGTGGATGTAGTCTGCCTTGACCTTAGCAGGGCCTTTGACACCATCTCCCATGACATCCTTGTGAGCAAGCTGAGGAAGTGTGGGATGGAAGAGCAGGCAGTGAGGTGGGCTAGAAACTGGTTGCAAGATAGAGTTCAGAGGGTGGTGATCAGTGGTGCCAGGTCCAGCTGGAGAGCTGTGATCAGTGGTGTGCCCCAGGGATCAGTGCTGGGGCCAGTCCTGGTCAACATCTTCATCAGTGCCACTGATGAGGGCACAGACAGAGTCTGCTCAGCAAGTTTGCTGCTGACACCAAGCTGGGAGGCTTGGCTGAGACAGCTGCAGGCTGTGCTGCCATCCAGAGAGACCTGGGCAGACAGAGCTGGGCACAGAGGAACCAGATGAGGTTTACCAAGGCCAAGTGCAGAGTCCTGCACCTGGGGAGGGAGAATAAACTGCAGCAGTCCAGGCTGGGAGGTGACTGCTGGAGAGCAGCCCTGTGGAGAGGGACCTGGGGGTGCTGGTGGAGAACATCCATGGCACAGCAATGTGCCCTGGTGGCCAAGAAGGCCAATGGGAGCCTGGGGGGCATTAGGAAGAGTGTGTCCAGGAGATCCAGGGAGGTTCTAATCCCCTCCACTCTGCCCTGCTGAGACCTCATCTTGAATACTGTGTTCAGTTTTGGGCTCCCCGGTTGAAGAGAGTCCAGCAGAGGGCTATGAGGATGAAGAAACTGTTCCTCATGTCCAACCTAAACCTCTCCTGGTGCAACCTGAGGCCATTTCTCTTGTCTTGTCACTTGCTGCAGGTGAGAAGAGCCCAACCTCCACCTCAGGAGTTGCAGAGAGCAATGAGGTCTCCCCTCAGCCTCCTTTCCTCCAGACTAAACACCCCCAGCTCCCTCAGCTGCTCCTCCTTAGCCCTGTTCTCTAGACCCTTTCCCAGCTTTGTTGCCCTTTTCTGGACCTGTTCCAGCCCCTCAATGTTCTTCTTGGAGTGAGGGGCCCAGAACTGAACCCGAGATTGAAGAGAATACATCTGTCATGCTCTAGCAGAGCTGGTTTCACAGAGGGCTGCCCCACACAACAAGCAGCTCATTGTAGCAAAGAGAAACTGAGTGCCAGAGTGGAAAATCCCTTTTGAAGGTGTTCAGTAGCTGCTGACTGAGTGCTGCAGCCTGCCCCAGTTCAGCAAAGTGCAAGATCCTGCACCTGGGTCGGGATAATTCCAAGCATAAATCCAGGCTGGATGGAGTATGGATGGAGAGCAGCCCAGTGGAGAAGGACTTGGGGGTGCTGGTGGGTGAGGAGCTGGATGTCAGCTGGCACTTTGTGCTGCCAGCCCACAGCCAGCCATGTCCTGGGCTGATCCCCAGCAGCTTGGGCAGCAGGGTTTTCTGCCCCCTCTGCTGTGCTCTGCTCAGACCTCCTCTGCAGTGCTGGGGACCCCTCTGGAGTCCTCAGCACAGACAGGGACCTGCTGGAGCAGGGCTAGAGAAGGCCACAGCAATGCTGGCAGGGCTGGAAGGGCTCTGCTTGAGGCCAGGCTGACAGAATTGGGTTTGTTCAGCCTGGAGAAGAGAAGGCTGCAGGGAAACCTTGCAGTATTTGAAGGGACTCCAGGAGAGTCAGAGAGGGACTTTGTAAAAGGTGTGGAATGACAGGACAAGGGGGAATGACTTCCAACTGGAAGAAGCTCAATTGAGAGGAGACATGAGGAAGAAATTCTTCCCCATTGAGGGTGGTGAGGCACTGGAGCAGGTTGTCCAGAGAAGCTATGGAGGCACCAATCCTGGAGGCATTCAAAGCCAGGTTGGTTGAGGCCTTAGCCTGAACTAGTGGAAGTCAGCCCTGCTGCTGGCAGGGGGTTGGAACTGGATGGTCTTTAAGGTCCCTTCCAACCCAAGAGTCAGGACTTGGAGGAGGGTTTGCATTCTTCACTCCCTTTGCAATCCCTGGGGCTGGCAGCAGCCAATGGCAGGAGCTTGAACCCCTGGCACCAACCTGCCCCTGAGGGTCTCCAGAGTGGCTTTCTCAGCCTGGTCTCAGCAGGACAAGGCTCCAAGAATGTGTGCAGTGGACTGAGGCAAAGCAAAGCTCTTTTCCTTCCCCTGCTGCCAAGCTGGCAGTGGTTCTGCTCATGGTTGCTGTCTTGAGCAGCCTCTTCCTGGGGCTCTAGTGGCAGGAGCCTCTGCAGGCAGGCATTGAATGGCTCCTTGTGCCCAGGGCTGTACAGAACAGATGATTCATAGAGAAGTGACTCCTGTAAACGATCTTCTCCTACTCCAAAAGGCAGTGGAGTCCCCAGCAGAACACAGCTACAGACACCTATCTCAAAACGAGCTCTGGGCAGCAGGTGGGAGCCCCATGCCACCACCAGCCCCTCACAGGTGCCCAGTGGGACAGGTCCTCGGGTGGGAAGGGGACTGGCTGGCTCGGTTTGGGTGTCACTGGTTTCAGCTGAAGCAAACTGGTCCGACTGTGAAGCCAAACTGGTGGGAGGTGTCCCCGTTGTGGAAGACGGCCAGGTCCCGCAGGGGCAGCAGGGAGAGCTCCTCGGTGCTGAACTGGAAGATGGTGTCGGTGATGGAGGAGTCGTTGTCCAGCTGAAATGAGCACCAGGGACAGCTGAGTGGCACAGAGAGCCTTGGCTGGTGAGCCTGAAGGACCCCCTCAGAGCACCCACTGGCCCCTTGCCTTCTCCACTTGCTCCTTGATGCACACCACCCATGGCATGGCCAAGTCTCCATCCCAAAACCCTGTATGATTTTTCAGGGAGGTGTCCTGCCCCAAGTCCCTTAGGAGCCCACTTAGATTCCTGCCACATTCCAGCCTGCTCCCCAAGCCCAGGCCAGATCCCTGGGACCATGGAGAGAATGCTCTCCATCCCCATGCCACCATAGGAAGCCTCACCCACCAGGTCCATCCCAAACTCTTCTCCATCCTCATCCCATCCCATCAAGCCTCATCCACCAGGTCCATCCCAAACCTTTCTCCATTCTCATCCCACCACATCAAGCTTCATCCACCAGATCCATCCCAAACCCTGCACCATCCCCATGCCACCATATGAAGCCTCACCTACCAGGTCCATCCCAAACCCTTCTTCATCCCACCACATGAAGCCTCACCCACCAGGTCCATCCCAAACCCTTCTCCATCCCATCCCACCACATGAAGCCTCACCCACCAGGTCCATCCCCAAGCCTGGGGGTGCATTCCACCCCCACAAAGGCTCTGCAGCCTCCAGGCTATGTTCAGAGCCTTACCAGGCAGCCCTGCAGGTTGGCTGCATAGCTCTGCTGCCGGGAGTCGGCCAGGAAGAGGATTTCCTTCTGCAGCTGGGTCTGGCCCTGCTCTGGGGTTGGTCTGCAGGAGTAGGAGACCTTCTGGGTGGCCAAGCTGCTGTGCAGGCGCAGGAAGCGGAGCTGCACCGGGCTGGCCCCTGCGTACTCCAGCTGCGGGGACAAGGAGAGACAGCACTGGGCAGAGGGGGCTGCTTGGAGGGCCCCCAGCTGCAAGTGAGGCAGGACTCAGCCACCTGATGAAGCATTGGGTTGGGTGGTCTAGAGCCATGGGATGGGTGGTCTAGAACCATGGGTTGGATTGTCCTAGAACCATGGGTTGGATTGTCCTAGAACCATGGGTTGGATTGTCTAGAACCACAGGATGGGTTGGGTTGTCCTAGAACCACAAGATGGATTTGGTTGCCTAGAACCATGAAATGGGTTGGGTTGTCCTAGAACCATGTGTTGGATTATCTAGGACCATGAGATGGGTTGGGTTATCTAGAACCACAAGATGGATTTGGTTGCCTAGAACCATGAAATGGCCTGGGTTGTCCTAGAACCATGTGTTGGATTATCTGGAACCATGAGATGGGTTGGGTTGTCTAGAACCACAAGATGGATTTGGTTGCCTAGAACCATGAAATGGGTTGGGTTGTCCTAGAACCATGGCCTGGGTTGTCCTAGAACCATGTGTTGGATTATCTAGGACCATGAGATGGGTTGGGTTGTCTAGAACCATGAGATGGATTTGGTTGCCTAGAACCATGAAATGGGTTGGGTTGTCCTAGAACCATGTGTTGGATTATCTAGAACCATGAGATGGGTTGGATTGTCCTAGAACCATGGGATGGATTGGCTTGTCTAGAACCATGAGATGGGTTGGGTTGTCCTAGAACCATGGGATGGATTGGATTGTCTAGAACCATGGGATGGATTTGGTTGTCTAGAACCATGGGATGGATTGGATTGTCTAGAACCATGGGATGGGTTGGGCTGGCCTAGAACCTTTCAGGGTCATCTGGTGTGACCCCCCCTGCAGTCAGCAGGGTCATGTTGGATCTTTTTAGTCTGGACAAGAGAAGACTGAAGGGAGGATCTCATGGGTGTGGAGCAACACTTCATGGGTGGGTGTCAGGAGGATGGCAGCAGGAGTTTTTCAGTGGTGCCCAGTGACAGGACAAAGGGCAATGGGCACAAACCTGAGCATAAGAAGTTGCAGCTAAACCTGAGGAGGAACTTCTTTAATATAAGGGTGAGGGGCCACTGGAGCAGGCTGCCCAGAGAAGTGGTGCAGCCTCCAACTCTGGGGACATTCCAAACCTGCCTAGATGTGTTCCTGTGTGGCCTTCTCTAGCTGACCCTGCCTTGGCAGAGGATTTGGACTTGACCTCCAGAGGTCCCTTCCAACCCCTACCATCTGTGATTCTGTGAGCTGCAACCAAATCAGGTTGCTCAGAATCCTTTTCCTTGCAGAATGAGCTGTGACCCTGTGCCTGGACACTGCCCCACCACAGTGGGACAGACACTAGAAGATCCCTGACCCCATGAAATGGGGTTTGTGTCCCCTCAGCTGTCCCACTGGGCACTCACCAGGAAGCCCCCAGGCAGGGCACTGAACCACTCAAAGGTGTCCTTGGAGGTGTAGGTGCTCAGCCAAGCCTTGATGGGGACCTGCAGGGGGCAAGGAACATGTCACACTGTCCCAGTAAGGGGCAGTGGCACTGCCAGGACAAGGAGCCAGCTACACCAACCCATGTGTGTGTGTGACCTGTCCCTAGAGCCAGGTCCTGTCACCAGGATTGGGTGGAGCTGGGTGCTAGGTTGGACTGGATGAGCTTGGAGGTCTCTTCCAACCTGGTTGATTCTATGATCCTCAGCCCAGTCTGCTCCAACAGCCTCCTGTGGTGGCAGTGGCCATCACAGCACGAGACTGGCCACACTGTTCCTTCTCCAGCCCCACCAATCCCTGTCCCCACGTGTCCCAAGGGCTTGAAGCTGCCCCATGAAAGCCCTCCCCAACTCCCATACCTGGTTGTGGATAGGAGCTATGCAGGTCTCACCCCCTGCTGTGAAGTTGCAGAAGGCCACCAGTGCATCCTTGGGGCTGCCCTGGTTGGGGTCAATGTAGTACTGCCCTGGAGAGAGGCAGAAGGGAGCTCTTGGCACCCAGTTTTTGGCACAGGGAGAATGCCAGGTGGCACCATCCCACCTCAGCTCATGGCACATCCCTGGCTGCATCCTTCACCCCTCCTGGGATGCAGCCTGGCTGCCAGCCCCTCTCTCTCCAGAGATACTCATTGAACCCAGCTGAGCTCATCCCCCAGATCCTCATCTCCTCTTCATTGCCTGTGCACCCACACTGGCCCGAGGGCAGGGATGGGCACCTCTGAGGCCAGCGTGGGGGGACCCCATGTGCACCCCAGTACCATCAGGCAGGCTGGGGTGAGCCAGCAGCAGCTCCTTGCAGGTGGCTGCTGGGTTGGTCTCAGTGCCGTTGGGATGCTCAGTGAGGGCTTGCAGCTCCCGGCTCAGGCTGTCCAGCAGAGCCCAGACTGCTGAGTGGTTCAGGTGCTTGGAGGGGTAAATGAGGTGCTGAAAGAAAAGAAAGGGGACATAACCAAGCTGATCTTGGTGTCCCCACACTGTTTGGGCCAGGAGCATCATCAGGTGCTCCAGGAGGGGATGGGACACGCAGAGGACAAGGGGAAGCATGGTGGGAGAGGCATTAACCACATCTGCTTGCTCTTTGTGCAAGGACCTGGGTCACAGAGGACCTCAGGAGCAGCAGGACATGGGCCAGGCCCTTCCCTCTCTGCCCTGGCACCAAGCAAAGCAGGGAGAGGAAGCCCTCAGCCCATGCACTCACCTGCAGCTCCTCCCTGGAGAGGATCAGTGTGGGTCCACTGGGACCGGGGGGGCCAGCGAGACCCTGGTGACAAGGACAATGCTGGTGACACTGGCTGCTGCCCATGAGGCCTTTGCCATGCTTCCAGCTCCTGTGATTGTGCCAGCAGCCAGCTGTCCCCATAGCATGGCATGGCACAGTGTGGTGGGAGCTTGCTGCCAGATTTGGGGGAGGAAGGGACCCAAGCTTGGGCACAAGGGACATTGGTGGCTCTCCTTACCGGCAGGCCTGGAGTGCCCCTGGGTCCTGGCTGCCCTGGGAAGCCTTTCAGCCCCTGCCAAAGGATGAGGTGGGGGAAGGAGGCAAAGCAAGGTGGGGAGATGCTCCTGTGCTGAGCTGCACCCTGGGGTGCCCCACAGGGCCACCTTGCACCCTGGGGAGAGAGCAGGAGGGGAGGATGCCCTGTGACAGGGCTGAGCCTGACTCCAGGAGCTCCTCTCTACTTACTTTGGGTCCAGACAAGCCCTGGAAGAGAAGAAGAGAAGGAGAAGACTCAGCTGAGAGGGAGGCAAGTGGGATCCAAGTATCATTCCCAGTGGAACCCCCATGGGGCCAGGAATGAACCCCACAATTGCTGGGAAAGGGAAGGACTCACCAGTGTCCCAGGGATGCCAGGATGTCCCTGTGGGCCAGGGGGGCCAATGGCACCCTGCAAAGGCACCAGAAGAGGTCAGGGCACTGCATGGGACATCCCCTCTAGACCTCCTGGGAAAATGAGGAATTCACCCCAAATACTCATCTCAGGTCCTGCTGTCCTGCTCCACTTTGCCCTTACCTGCTGTCCCTTGGCTCCTGGCCTCCCAGGGACACCATGGGGTCCTGGCTTGCCCTGGGAGACGTGGCAGAGTGTCACAGGGGGTGAGAAGGGACCAAGGAGGGGGAGGAAGAGAGTAGAAAACCTTCACGCACCTTGAAGCCCTCGTCCCCTTGCTGGCCCAGATCACCCCTGCTGCCCTTCTCACCCTAGGAGAGAGCCAGAGAGAGTTTGGGTGGCAGAGGAGGGCAGGAAGCTCCTGGGACACCAGCTCTGAAGGGCAGGCACTGGGTGTTCAAGGCCAGGTTGGATGAGTCTTTGAGCGACCTGTTCCAGTGAGAGGTGTCCCTGCCTATGGCAGGAGGTTGGAACTGGCTGAGCTTTGAGCTCCCTTCCAACCTAAACCATTCTATGACTCTATGATCCAATCTGAATCTCCTCTCCACCAGCTTGGATGGCAACCAGCAAATGAACTGCCAGCCTGTCCCTGTTGTGCCCAGGGCTCAAGTGCCTCATTGTGTCACTCACCTTGGGTCCCTTTGGCCCAGAGTCTCCTTTCATGCCCTTCAGTCCTGGGATGCCCTGCAAGAGAAGTGATCCAACACCCATTCAACCCACAGCTGAGCTGCTTCCATCATAGGATCATAGAATCAGCCAGGCTGGAAGAGAGCTCCAAGCTCAGCCAGCACAACCTAGCACCCAGCCTTGCCCAATCAACCAGACCATGGCACTAAGTGCCCCAGCCAGGATTGGCTTCAACACCTCCAGCCACAGCCACTCCACCACCTCCCTGGGCAGCCCATTCCAATGCCAATCACTCTCTCTGACAACAACTTCCTAACAACATCCAGCCTAGACCTCCCCTGGCACAGATTGAGGCTGTGTCCTCTTCTTCTGTTGCTGGGTGCCTGGCAGCAGAGCCCAACCCCACCTGGCTACATCCTCCCTGCAGGCAGCTGCAGGCAGCAGTGAGCTCTGCCCTGAGCCTCCTCTTCTGCAGGCTGCACACCCCCAGCTCCCTCAGCCTCTCCTCAGAGGGTTTGTGTTCTACTCCATAGCATCATCCCTAGCACCTGAAGGCTTTGCCCTCACTCAGAAGGCTTCAGCAGTTCCCTGTCTCTCTTGAGCTGGGGAGCCCAGAGGTGGACCCAGTACTCAAGGTGTGGTCTCACTTGGGCAGCTGTCAGCAGAGCTGGGTGTAAGAGTGGTTCTTGTGGGTGCCAAAGGAGCAACCAGCACCCAAACACCTCCAAACTAATACTCACATAGGCTCCTTGGGGGCCCTGGGGTCCTTCCAGCCCCTTGGCACCTGGGTAGCCCTGGAATGCAAACATGAGAGCCTCTGGTGGTGTGGCAGGAGAGCAAGGCAGCAGCTACAGTGCCTCTTGCAGGGAGAGCAGCCCCACTGGGGGCCAGGGGTGTGGGATCACCCCCCTGGGGCTGGAAGGGACTGGGAACACAGAGTCCTCCAGCTACGTGGTGCCCCTCTACTGCTTTCTCTTCCTCTGTGCTGGGGGCTTGGGTGGGTGGCAGCAACCCCTGGCTTGGGAGCAGCCTGAGCTGCCAAGGTGCCCAAGCAACTCTCACCTTGGAGGGGCAATGCCAACTTACCTTGAGTCCCCGGGCACCCCTGGGGGGTCTGTGTCCCACCCTGCCTGGCTTGCCCTGGGAACACAGATGGAAGTCTCACAGCAACTGGAGCCTGTCCAAGGCTTTCAGCTGGCTTCCCTGCATCCCACCAGGGATGCTGAGCCCCAGGAAAACAAAGGTCCCTCTGCAAGGCCTCCATGGGCTCCAAGCATCAGCCCACACCTCCCACCACCCTCCATGGGGACCCCAGTGCAAGTTACCCATCTGCCAGCTTCTCCAGGGGCCCCTTCTTCCCCTTCATGCCCCACACTGCCCTGGGGGAAGAAGAGATGGGAGATGTAAATCACCAACAGCCCGACCACATCTTGGACATAGAGGTCAGCAGGCTCTGTGGGACCCTGGGGATGGACACCAAGGCCAAGGTGCAGAGCTTGCCAGTGAAGGGAAGGTTTCCTGTCCCCCACTAAGGGCACCTGAGCCAGGATGGAGACAGCCCTCTGAAGCTGAGCTGAGAAGGACTTTCAGCCCCCCCACAGACCAGTCTAGGCAGCCCAAAGGCACCCAAGGGCTTGCCAGGTACTGCTGGGTGGTTGCCTTTAGAGTGGGGGGAAGTAGGTCTCCCTGGGGTGATTCCTCATGGATTCTCTTAATGGATGACAGCAGGATTGACCATTCAGGCTCAGACACCCATGCCCAGTGGCTGGTCCCCCTCAGCTGCCATGGACTGACCATCTCAGGCTCAGACACCCATGCCCAGTGGCTGGTCCCTCTCAGCTGCCATGGACTGACCATCTCAGGCTCAGACACCCATGCCCAGTGGCTGGTCCCCCTCAGCTGCCATGGACTGACCATCTCAGGCTCAGACACCCATGCCCAGTGGCTGGTCCCCCTCAGCTGCCATGGACTGACCATCTCAGGCTCAGACACCCATGCCCAGTGGCTGATCCCTCTCAGCTGCCATGGACTGGCCATCTCAGGCTCAGACACCCATGCCCAGTGGCTGGTCCCCCTCAGCTGCCATCAACAGAGGGCAATTTTGCAGGTACCTTCTCTCCTTTGCGACCTTTCCGTCCCTTAGGGCCAGCTTTGCCTGGAGACCCCTAAAATCCCAAAGGAGAAGGAAACCCTTCCATAGGGATGCTGTGCCAGGGAGGTCCCCTCCCAGCCTCCCTCCCTGGGTGATGCCCAGGTGGGACCTGCAGCATCCCCCTGGCTGTGGCAGAGAGAAGCAGCACAGCTCCATCCCGTTGCTCACCATCTGGCCTGCTCTGCCTGCTTTGCCAGGCTGCCCTTTTGCTCCCCCCAGGCCCTAGGGAGGAAACCAGAAACCAACCCAGCTCTGAGAAAGCGGCTCCAGGCTCAGCCACCCAGCTCTTGGGCTGGCAGGGGGATCAGCTGGGGGGTAGGGAGGGGCAGCAGAGGACCCCACTCACCTCAACCCCGCTCAGTCCTGTGGCTCCAGCTTCACCCAGTGGCCCGAGAGGACCCTGAGTTCATTTGGGGACAGAACAGGAGCCTGGCATCAGCTCCAGGGTGCTCAGGGAGAGGCAGGAGGGGGAGTACAAAGCCACCTGCCTTGCCCCAGGGTCTGGACTGGGGTTGTCCAGACCTGCCACCTCGCAGGGATGTCCCCTGCCTGTGCCCAGGGCAGAGGGAGGAGGTACCTGCTGGCCTGGCTGTCCCTTGGCACCTGCCACTCCTCTGGCACCTCCGCGCCCGCTGTAGCCCTGGAGCCCAGGGGCACCTGCTGGTCCCCGGCTCCCTGCTGCGCCCTGGGGTGCACAGATGGGGACACCACAGAACCCTTTGGGTTGGTAAAGCCCTCTAGGATCATCCAATCAGTCCAACCAACAACCCACCACCACCACAGCCCCCAAACCACATCCCCAGGTGCTGCAGCCACACCTCTCTTGCACACCTCCAGGGATGGGCACTCCACCACCTCCCTGGGCAGCCTGTGCCAGTCCCTGAGCACCCTTGCAGTGAGGAAATTGGTCCTCACCTCCAACCTCAACCAGTTGCATCCCAGCCCCATCTGGAGCAGGGTCTGAGCAGCCACTCCTCGAGGGGCTTTGACTACCCTGAGCCACAGAGTCACAGAGCAGTAGGGGCAGGGAGGGACCTCCGAGGCTCATCCAGCCCAACCCCCTGCCAGAGCAGGATCACCTGCACCAGACCACACAGGAACACACCCAGGCAGGCTTTGAATATCTCCAGAGAGGAAGACTCCACAACTCCCCTGGGCAGCCTGTTCCAGTGTGATGCACTGCTTGGAAGGGACCTCTAAAGGTCATCCAGGCCACCTCCCTGCAGGGACATCTCCCTGCAGGGTCATCCCCAGCTGGATCAGGTTGCTTTGAGAACCATCAAGTTTGCTCCTGAATGTCTCCAGGGGTTGGGGCCTCAACCACCTCCCTGGGCAACCTGTTCCAGTGCTCCATCAGCATCATGCTAAAGAACTTCCTCCTGATGCCCAACCTAACCCTGCCCTGCTCCACTTTCAAACCACTGCCCTCATCCTAACCCCACAGCAATGGCTCTGGCTGGCTGCTTTGCCCCAGCTTTACTCCACATCCCAACTCAGGACATGTCTTGCCCAGGCAGAGGGGCACCAAAACACAGGGAAGCTGAGATTCCAATGGGATTTATCCTGCAGCTGAGTGCAGGGCACCAATAACATTTCTGTGGCTCTGTCTACATCAGGACCATGACCACAAGGAGCACCTCAGGGCAGTGCAAGTCCTGCTGAGCACAGGGTGGCTCCTGGAGCCCCCCACATTTATGGACACTCAAGGATTGTGTGGAAGCAGAGAAGGGAGAAGCCCAAATGCCTTGGACCTGCCTTGGGCAGCCCCCAGCAGCCAGGCAGTGGCTGCTGTGGCACTGGATCCCAGAGGGAGTTTTCCAACACTGTGTTTCCAAATGGAACACAAACCAGGAGCAGAACCCATCTGGACATGCTCAGCTCCTTTGGATTGAAGACTAAAGCCAGGGGGAGTCCAAAAGCCAAGCCCTCAGCTTGTGCTACCTTCATGGAGCCCTGGCTCTAGGCAAACCTGGGTCCAAAGTCACTGCAGGGAGCCACAGCCCAGCCACCTGGCCTGCCAGAGCTTTGCTTTGTGCTCACCCACCCAGGAGACACAGCCCCAGGCTCTGCTGCTCCATCCCAAGATGCCACCAAAGCTCTTGCCCAGGGTGGCTTGGCAGGAGCAGGGTTGGCACTCACCACTGGCCCAGGCTTGCCACCATCTCCCTTGGCTCCGTCGTCTCCGGCGAGTCCCTGTGGCGATGGTGGAGCTTCAGGAGGAGCTCATCACCACCAGGAGCTCCACACTTAGGTCTTCTGCAGCTACTTTAAGCATCTCCTCCCTTGTGCCACAGGCAGCTGGCCAAGGCACATGCCCAGGCAGCACACCTGGGCACTGGGTGGGAGTCAACACCATCCCACAGCAGGAACTGGTCTGCTGTGAGGCATCCCTGGCTGCCAGGCTGATGAGGTCTGGGTTTTGGGGTGCAGACATTAAGAACCTCCTGGGAATCAGTGCCAAGATGTGAGGTGTTAACCTGCAGCACCCTGCCTCGTTCCTGAGCTCCCTGGCCTGGGCAGTCAAAGGAGAATGAATCCTTTGGCTTTGGTTTGTCGTGGGAATGGGGAAGCCCTGGGGAAGCCCTGGGGAAGCCTGAGGCAGCTCCTGGCTCCACAAGGTCCCAGGCATCCCTACCTCTGATCCTGCAGCACCAGCAGGTCCATCCATGCCTCGAGGCCCTGGGTCTCCCTGGGGAAGAACAGGAAGGAGCTTCTGTCCTCAGCAAACCCCTTCCTTGCTGCACTGACTTTGCATCCTGGGCAATGAGGCACAGGGAGTGTGCCACAGAAGGTCCCCAGGTCACCACCCAGCAAAGGGCATTTCACCCAGAGAAGGGCTGGAGCCACCACCCTGCCATACTCTCCCTCCAGACCATGCAGGGAGTGTGCCACAGAAGTCCCCCAGGTCACCACCCAGCCTGTGTCCCATCAGCCAGAGCCAGAAGAGCCCAGCAAAGGGCATTCACCCAGAGAAGAAGGGCTGGAGCCACCACCCTGCCATACCTTCCCTCCCTCCAGACCACACAGGGAGTGCCCCACAGAAGTCCCCCAAATCACCACCCAGCAAAGGGCATTCGTCCAGAGAAGGGCTGGAGCCACCACCCTGCCATACTCTCCCTCCATACCACGCAGGGAGTGTGCCACAGAAGTCCCCCAGGTCACCACCCAGTCTGTGCCCCATCAGCCAGAGGCAGAAGAGCCCAGCAAAGGGCATTCACCCAGAGAAGAAGGGCTGGAGCCACCACCCTGCCATACCTTCCCTCCAGACCATGCAGGGAGTGCCCCACAGAAGGTCCCCAGGTCACCACCCAGCCTGTGCCCCATCAGCCAGAGCCAGAAGAGGCCAGCAAAGGGCATTCACCCAGAGAGGAGGGGCTGGAGCCACCACCCTGCCATACCTTCCCTCCCTCCAGACCATGCAGGGAGTGCCCCACAGAAGTCCCCCAAGTCACCACCCAGCAAAGGGCATTCACCCAGAGAAGAAGGGCTGGAGCCACCACCCTGCCATACCTTCCCTCCCTCAGGACCGCTGAGCCCAGGAGGACCTCGGAGACCTGTCACACCCTGGCCAGGGCAGAAGCAAAGCAGCTGCATTGGTTCAGCCTGCCCAGAGCTCCTGGGCACACAGCCCTGTGCCCCAGCCAGGTCTGCCAGCAGCCCAAAGGGGAGGGAGGGGCAAGCTCTGACTTACAAACCGTCCTCTGGCTCCAGCAGCTCCTGCAGCTCCAGTGACACCCACCTGGCCCTGGGACACAGAGGCAGATGTGCTCAGCAGGGTCCCAGTGGGGTGGGGGCAGCATGAACCCAGCAGGTCCACACTGTCCTTCTGTTCCATCAAGTGCCAGTTGTAGAGGCAGACCCATGAGACACCAAACTCCTTCATTATGGAGATTTCCCAGGATCTTGGGTGGCTCCTGCAGCCCAAAGTCACCTCCCAGGGCTGAGCCTCCCTTCCCCAGCACCCAGCACCCAACCAGCAGCCTGAGGGGCAGCCTGCTGGGCTCTTAGTACTTGCCAGCAAACCTTCTTGACCCTTCTCTCCTTTCAGGCCTTGCTCTCCAGCTTCCCCTGCAGCAGCTGCTGGGCCAGGCACTCCAGGGTGGCCTCTGGGGCCACTGTCACCCTGCTCAGGGATGAAGACAGAGATGTCACCACCAGGATTAAAAGGGAAGAGCAACTCACAGAGCTTCTGCATTGAGTGGTTTGGGTGGGAAAGGAGCTTTCAGGGTCATCCAGTCCAACCCTCTTGCAGTGAGCAAGGATATCTGCAGCTATTTGGATGCCCTGGGATGGTTCCAGGGCATCTCTCATCACTTTGGACAGCCTGGGCCAGGGTCTCCCCATCCTCAGTGTCAAACATTTCTCTCTTCTCTTTAGTCTGAATCTCCTTCTTTTAGCTTCAAACCTCCACCCCTTGTCCTGCCACACCAGGCCCTGCTCAAAACTCTGTCCCCAGCTCTCTGATCAGCACTGACAGGCTACCAGAAGGTCTCCCAGAAGCCCTCCCTCCTTTGGGCTGGACAGCCTCATGGAGATGACATCTTCCACCCTCTCCTTGGGTGCTGCAGGCAGAAGCTCAGCCTCAGGTGCTCAGCAGAGGTGCTGATGTCAGCTTCAAGCCTGCTGTCTCCAGCTGCCCTCAGCCATGGGACATCCCTGCCCTGCTTCTGCCCCACCACAGTAGCTGGAGCAGCTGAGGCTGAGCAGCTGATGCCTGTTGCCAAGGTGCTGCAAGGAGGGGCAGGGTTACAGCCACTTCTCACCTTCTGTCCCTCAGGTCCTGGCTCACCCAGATCTCCGATGTCACCAGTGTCACCCTGCCCAGAGGGGAAATACCAGCATCAGGCAGGGCAGCTGCTCCCCAGCCCCATGCCAGGAGGGGCTGAAGGCTGAGCTGTGATTCCATAGGCTTCCCCACCCTCCCCTGCCCAGGCTTTCGGTGCTGGGCAAGAGATGGCCTCACAGCTTCTCCTGCAGCAGGAGGTCACCCCCAGCCCTGAGTGCTGAGCACAGCCAAGCAGCACCTTGCCCAGTGAGAGGACCCAAAAGCCCCTTCCATGGGAACACCTGAGGTTGTCTGCTGCCAACCCAGGCACAGGCAGCTGTCCAGAGCCAGAGCTCTGGTGCAGAACTGGAGCTCTGGTGCAGAGCTGCCCTGTGCCCATGCCCTGGCAGGGGCCACCAGCAGGCAGCAGTGCCCAGCCAGCACACTTACCTCCTTCCCTGGCTCCCCAGGCCTCCCTGGCAGCCCCTCTGGTCCATCAGCCCCTGGCTCCCCGGGGCTGCCGCTGATGCCTGCAGCTCCACAGGCTCCTGCCTCCCCCTGGGTAGGAGGAAGAGGAGCAGGGTTATTCTTGGTTGACTTTTCCAGCTGAGCCTGGCTTTGCCTTCCATGATTCCTTTCCATGCTGCCACCCCAGTTTTCCTTGTGCCCAGGCTGTGAGAGGGCTTGGGCCCCTCTATGGGATAGTTTAGGTTGGGAAAGGACTTCTCAGATGCAGGTCAACTGTTAACCCAGCACTGCCAGGTCACCACTGGGCCAGGTCCCTCAGCATCACAGCTACACAGCTTTGAAACCCCTCCAGGGATGGGGACTCCACCACTGCCCTGTGCAGCCTGGGCCAGGGCTTGGGAACCCTTTCAGAGAAGAAATTGTTCCTCATATCACAGAATCAACCTGCAAGGTCATCCAGTCCAACACAGCACCCAGCCCTGTCCAGTCAACAATCAGGCAGGTTTGGAAGGGACCACAAGGAGCAGCCACTGCCAGCCCCCCTGCCATGCCCAGGGACACCCTACCCTAGAGCAGGCTGCACACAGCCTCAGCCAGCCTGGCCTCAAACACCTCCAGCCAGGGGGCCTCAACCACCTCCCTGGGCAACCCATTCCAGCCTCTCACCACTCTCCTGCTCAACAACTTCCTCCTCACCTCCAGCCTCACTCTCCTCACCTCCAGCTTTGCTCCATTCCCCCCACTCCTGGCACTCACCGACAGCCTCCAAAGTCCCTCCCCAGCTTTTTTGTAGCCTCCTTCAGATCCTGGCAGGCCACAAGAAGGTCACCTGGGAGCCTCCTCTGCTCCAGCCTGCACAGCCCCAACTCTTTCAGTCTGTGCTCACAGCAGAGCTGCTGCAGCCTCTGAGCATCCTCCTGGCCCTGCTCTGGACACTCTCCAGCATCTCCACAGCCCTCTTGTCCCAGGGGCTCCAGAGCTGGATGCAGGACTCCAGGTGGGGTCTCAGCAGAGCAGAGCAGAGGGGGAGAATCCCCTCCCTGGCCCTGCTGGCCACACTTCTGCTGCAGCTCAGACTCTGCTTGGCTTTCTGGGCTGCAAGTGCACACTGCTGGCTCCTGTTGAGCTTCTCCTCCAGCAGTACCCCCAAGTCCCTCTCCTCAGGGCTGCTCTCCAGCCACTCCCTGCCCAGCCTGGAGTTGTGCTGGGGATTGCCTCCACCCAGCTGCAGGACCTTGCACTATCCAACCCAAACGCCCCCTGGGGCAACCTGAGGTCGTTTCCTCTTGCCCCATCACTTGTTCCTTGGGAGAAGGGACTGAGACACCACCAAATACCTTTGGGCCTTGGCTCAAAGGCAGCTGCTACAGCTACAACTCCCTTGACTGCCTACCTGCACAGCAGCTGAAAGTTGAGGCTGGTGCCCAATGGAGCTGTAGGAAGCATTCCCTTCAGCCAAGCCTTGCCTGTCTGCCATACTCAGCAACACAACCCCCCAGGGATGAGCATGCAGGGGCTGCACTGCCAACAGCCCTGCCCAGCAGGACCATCAGAGCCCAGCACCGTTGGTGGTATCACCCCCAGCACCCAGCAGGAACTCACCTGCTCTCCTTTGGGCCCTGGCCAACCCTCTGCTCCTGGCTGTCCTGGTGATCCCTGGGGATGAAGCACAGAGCCCAGCCCTAGCACAGCTCCACCACCCATGTCCCATGGAATCACAGAATGGGTCAGGTTGGAAGGGACTTTAAAGATCATCCAGGTCCAAATCTCCCCTGCCATAGGCAGGGACACCTCTGAGCTCAAGGCTCATCCAACCTGGCCTGGAACACCTCCAGGGAGGTTGTGGAGCACAGAAGCACCCAATGATCACATTGGGTGCTTCTGTGCTCCACAACCTCCCTGGGCAACCTGTGCCAGTGTCTCAGCACCCTCCCTGCAAAGAATTTCTTCCTCATCTCCACTCTCCCTCTCCCCTCTCCCAGCTCAAAGCCATTCCCCCTCGTCCTGGCACTCCCAGCTCTAGTCACAGGTTCCTCCCCAGCTCTCCTGGAGCCTCTTCAGGCATTGCAAGACTGCTCTAAGGTCTGCCTGGAGCTTTCTCTTCTCCAGGCTGAACAGCCCCAACTCTCCCAGCCTGTCCCCACAGGGGAGCTTCTCCAGCCCTCTGAGCATCTTCATGTCTCTCCCCACAGGGCCTCTGGCCCAGCTGATGCAGACACAGCCTTAACCTTCTGGTTCAGCTCAGTGACCTCCTCCCTTCATCCCCCACCCCTAGAGAAAGCAGGAGGGGAGGGAGAGGCTGGAGCAGCCCAGGCAGGGCAGGAGAGGGCTCCCCAGCTGGTTACCTGCTCGCCATCCAGCCCCCTGGTGCCAGCTTCCCCAGGGTCTCCCACATCACCCTGCAGAGGAGATGGGCATCAGGGCAGGCAGTGTGCTGGTCCTCCACAGCCCCTGCTGCCCAAGCTTTGCAGGAAGGCTTGCCAGGCTCCTCTGCCACCTCCCACCAGGCCTGTGAACCCCAACCCACTGGGCAAAGCCAGCAGCCAAACTGGGAGCCCTGCTTCAAGCAAGCAGAGCGAGCCCAATGCTTTGCCTGCCTGGGCAGCTCCTGATCCATGGGCTTGGCAATGGGGACCAGACCCATTGGACTCTGTCCTTACCTTCTCTCCTCTCATCCCTGAAGGCCCTTCAGGTCCAGCTGCACCTTCCTGTCCCTGGAAACAAGCACTCATAGAATCAAGCAGGTTGGAAAAGAGCTCCAAGCTCAGCCAGCACAACCTAGCACCCAGCCCTAGACAACCAACCAGACCATGGCACTAAGTGCCCCAGCCAGGCTTGGCTGCAACACCTCCAGCCACAGCCACTCTACCACCTCCCTGGGCAGCCCATTCCAATGCCAATCACTCTCTCTGACAACAACTTCCTCCTCACATCCACCCTCAACCTGCCCTGGCACAGCTTGAGGCTGTGTCCCCTTCTTCTGTTGCTGGCTGCCTGGCAGCAGAGCCCAACCCCACCTGGCTACAGCCTCCCTGCAGGCAGCTGCAGGCAGCAATGAGCTCTGCCCTGAGCCTCCTCTGCTGCAGGCTGCACACCCCCAGCTCCCTCAGCCTCTCCCACTCCATAGCATCATCCCTAGCACCTGAAGGCTTTGCCCTCCCTCAGGAGGCTTCAGCAGCTCCTGAGCTCGGGTGGCAGAGCCTGGCATGCCTCAGCACACCACGTCCCCAAGGACAGAAAAACCACTTGCCAGCTTCTCAAGCCCCCTTGGCACCAGCTTCCCTCAGCCCTCCCCTTGTACAGAAGTTGTTGGGAGCTCCCCAGAAGTGCTGGCCCAAGCAGAGCTCTCACATGCTGTGCCAGCAGCTGCACTGGGCAGCCGCCGAGGGGCCCTGCTGCACTCACCTGCTGCCCGGGGGGGCCAGCAGCACCAGCTCTCCCAGGAGCTCCTCTTCCTCCTGCCCAGCCAGGCTTCCCAGGGACACCATCCAGCCCCCGTGTGCCAGGAATGCCCTGCAAGCCAAAAGGCCTCTCTCAGGCACTTGAAACGTGGCCCAGGCTGCAGCTCTGGGGAGGGCAGTGCCAGGGGAAGCCCTGAGCCTGAAGCAGCTGGGTCAGCAGAGGGTCTGTAAGGTACCACCTGCACCTGGTGGGTACTGCTGGAGCAGGAGGGCACTGCTGTCCCTGCACCCACTTTGTCACTACTCAGCTCCACACAGAGGGTTTGGGCTATTCTCTGCCCCGTGACCAGCTCAGGGGTGAAGATGCCTTCAGAGTGGGCATCCATGTTTGACCTCTCCCCAGCAGAGCATCTCTGCAAGCCCACTTACAGGCAGCCCTGGAAGCCCTCGAGGTCCTGGGTCTCCTGCTCTGCCCTGAAACAAGAAGGAGGCTCAGCAGTGTGGTCATGGCAAGGAGGCACCAAGCACCCCGAGCAGGATGAGGCTTTGCTCAGACGACCCCTGCCTGCCCAGGCCAGCTCAGGGTGCCCCTGCAGCAGCAGGACAGAAGGCAGCCAGCAAGGAGCAGGCTCGGGCTGCTGCCTGGGGCTGCAGGTAGCACTTGGTTCCTGCACTGCAGAGTGTGGCACCTCCACAGGGCACTGCAGCAGAGGGACATGAAGAGCACAGCCAGACCTACCTGGGAGCCAGGAGCACCTCGAGGACCAGGAGGACCTGGCAGAGCCTAGGAGGGGTAGAAGTCAATCAGAGCCCCACACTGCAGCCCTGACTGCTTCCAGCTTAGCTTCTCTGGGGCAGCTGCAAACTGCACCCCCTTGCCTCTGCCTTCCCCCCTGCCTCTGCCTTCCCCCCTGCCTCTGCCTTCCCCCCTGCCTCTGCCTTCCCCCCTGCCTCTGCCTTCCCCCCTGCCTCTGCCTTCCCTCCTGCCTCTGCCTTCCCCCCTGCCTCTGCCACAGCCCTGACTGCTTCTAGCTTAGCCCCTTGATGCCCAATTTCTCCATGCCCAGCCTAGCAAAGGTGACTTGCTTGGTGCTTCTCCATGGGGCTGGAGCAGCAGACAGGACTCACCTTGGGACCAGCTTTTCCTGGAATTCCTGGTGGGCCCTGGGCTCCCATTTCTCCCTGTCAGGCAGCAAGAAAGATTTCCTTCCCTCTGTGTACTGGAGTGCAGTGACCTCTTGAAGACAAACCCCAACCCCCTCTGTCTGGCATCTCACAGCAAGCCACAGGAGCTTGGGCAGATGAAGCCCTGGAGGTCACCACCCAGCATGGGAGCCACAGAGTCCCTGAATCCCAGCATGGTGAGGGTTAGAAACCACTTCTGGAGTTCATCCACTCCAAGCCCCCTGGCCTCAGCAGGGGCACCCACAGCAGCTTGCCCAGCACCACAATGTCCAGGTGGGTTTGGAATCTTCCCAAAGAAGACTCCACAACCTCTCTGGGCAGCCTGCTCCCATTTTATCTCATGCCCAGCTCCAGCCCTTCCCCTCCTGCCACCCCTGCAACTTCCCTGGCATGGCTGATAGAGACCATTTGTGGCCATCACCAAAACCCACCCACTGTGTTCAAGAGCCCAGTCCCAAAGTGCTCCCAAAGCCCAGCCCAGCCCCCACTGCTGCCCTGTGTGTGCCAGCCCTACCTACCTTCTCTCCCCTGCACCCTGGCCTGCCACGGTCTCCAGCAGCTCCTGGGTAGCCCTGGGGAGAGCACAGGGTTAGGAGGCAGCTGGGGCATCTCCAGGCTTTTGGGAGAAGGCAGCTGCAAAGGCTGAGCAGGAGTGGCAGGACCTTGGGCACCACAGGAGCCCTGGCAGGATGGGGAGTGCCAGCACTGCTCCGGTAACCACCCCAACCCCACTTGCTGCCCGTGGGCAACACCAGCCCCTCTCCACAGCAGGTTTGTCACTCACATAGCTGCCAACAGGTCCTTGGGGCCCCTCCAAACCAGGCTTCCCTGGCAGCCCCTGCCAGATAAGAAGAGGGCATTAACAAACTCCCACTCTTGGGATGCAGGCAGGCATCTTCCCAGCCTTGGTGCCCATGGTTGAACCCAAAGGATCTCCTCAGGTCTCCCCATGGCAGCCAAGATCCTCTCAGGCTTGTTCACCACCACCACTGCTCCAGCCAGCCCTCCAAGCCCCAGCTCTCACCTTTGGGCCCAGGGATCCTGGGTCTCCATCAGGTCCAGGTTTTCCCAGAGAGCCCTTTGGAAACATTTGGGGAAGAGGCATCAGGCAACAGGCTGAGGAGAGACATTCCCCAACCAGTCCCCACTGCTGCCTCTGTGCTCATGGACAGGCTGCTCACATGGTCCAGAACAGCTTTCTGGGCACAAACATGGCCCATCCTGGTGGCTCCTGCACACCAGCACCCCAGAGGTGGCTTTCCAGGTCAGTATCTGTGGTCATCACCAAACCCAGCTGAGAGAGGCCTCTCCACAAGCAGCTCTTCCAGCTGCAGCAGCTGCTCTGAGTCTTCATCCCAAGGGCCAAGGACAAATGTCTGTCCTCCCTGAATCTGTGCCATCCATTTCCACCTGGGATGGAGCTTTGATCCCCTCCCAGGACCCAGGCTGTTACTCAGCCATCCAGGCATGAAGGGTTTCCATGGGCTGCTGTCCCCCCATGGAGACCCTGCTTAGGCTCAGGGAAGCTTCGAGGTCCCTGGGGCAGGCTGATTCCTGGGGAAATGATTCTGCTCTTCCCAAGCCCTGAGGCTTTGGAGTGCCCTTTAAGAAGGAGTGAAGATCAGGTCCTAGAGAGGTGCTGGTGTCCTGCCAGTTCCCAAGCTGGGAAAGTCCAACATCCCCCACCAGTGACACCAGCCCTGACTTCCCTCCTGAGCAAATGCAGAGTTCACAGATTGACTGAATCACAGAATGGGTTGGGTTGGAAGGGACCTTAAAGATCATCCAGGTCCAACCCTCCCTGCCATAGGCAGGGACACCTCCCACCAGCCCAGGTTGCTCAAGACCTCATCCCACCAGGCCTTGAACACCTCTAGGGAGGGACCATCCACAACCTCCCTGGGCAACCTGTGCCAGTGTCTCACCACCCTCACCATTCTTCCTAACCTCCAGTCTGAATCTACTCAGAGTTCATGGAGAGAGAGAATTTTTTCTCCTTACTGTTGATCCAGGAGGTCCTGCATGTCCACAGCCCCCCTGCAAGCCAGCAAAACCCTGGAGGAGAGGGCAGAAGATGAGTGATGGAGGGAAGCAGAAGGCAGAGGGGGAAGGCAGAGGCAGGAGGCAGGGGGGGAAGGCAGAGGCAGAAGAAGGAGGAGGAAGGCAGAAGGAGGCAGGGGATGAAGGCAGAAGAAGGAGGGGAAGGCAGAGGCAGGAGGGAAGGCAGAGGCAGGGGGGAAGGCAGAGGCAGGAGGGAAGGCAGAGGCAGGAGGGAAGGCAGAGGCAGGGGGGAAGGCAGAGGCAGGGGGGAAGGCAGAGGCAGGGGGGAAGGCAGAGGCAGGAGGGAAGGCAGAGGCAGGAGGGAAGGCAGAGGCAGGGGGGAAGGCAGAGGCAGGAGGGAAGGCAGAGGCAGGGGGGAAGGCAGAGGCAGGAGGGAAGGCAGAGGCAGGGGGGAAGGCAGAGGCAGGGGGGAAGGCAGAGGCAGGGGGGAAGGCAGAGGCAGGGGGGAAGGCAGAGGCAGGGGGGTGCAGTTTGCAGCTGCCCCAGAGAAGCAGCCTCCAGCTGGTCTCACCCAGCAGGGCCATGCTTTGCCTGCAGCCAGCTCCATGGCTGTGCTCCCTGAGCCTACAGAGGGGAGGATGAGCAGAGGAGAGGAAGGGCAGAAATTAGGCAGTCACTCAGCTATACTCACTGGTGGTCCTCTCCTGCCTGGGATGCCCACAGGCCCTGGGAGACCCTGAAGGACAACACAGATGATGATGATGAGGAGGAGGAGGAGGTGGCAGAGGCAGCCTCTCCCAGTCCCACTCTGCCAGCCCAGAGCCAGCTAATGCTCATCACAGCATTGCCCAACATGGTGCCAAGGTCTTGACCTGCCTGGCCACAGGGATGGGGGGGTTGGGAAGTCCCTCCCCGTTGGGCTAAGCCTCCCCTACTCAACCCAAGGCCCACCCCAGCCCTTGCCCACAGCCAAGTAGAGAGGCAGGATGGGAACCTGTGTACCAGGCTTTCCTTCTGCACCACCTGCTCCTGGGATGCCCCTCGAGCCCTGGAAGGAAGAATCTCACCTCAGCCAAGCAAAGCCTGCTGGTAAAGTGCCCCCATCAAGGGGGCACCTCCTGATGTCCAACCTGAATCCCCCCTGCTGCAGTTCCAAAGCATCTCCCCTCACCCTGCCCCTGCTGATGTGAGGCTTCTGCTACTTACAGGCAGCCCAGGGACTCCAACCAGCCCACGCTGCCCCACACGGCCCTGGAAAACAGCAGAGCAGTGAGGGCAGCATCCTGCTGCCACACACAGCTGCAGCTTTGGGAGGCAAAGCTGGCACCCAACAGCACCATAGCTGAGCCCCAGCACATCCCAAGCCTCCCAAGGGAGGGGTCTCCAGGGTTGTTCCAATCTCCCAGCAGCCAAGGGTGCTCCCAGATTCAGCTGCAAGATCCAGCACCTCATCAGCTCAGGGAATGGCTTGGGTTGGAAGGGATCTTAAAGATCACAAGGCAAGGTTGGATGTGGCACTTGGTGCCATGGTCTAGCCTTGGGCACTGTGGTAAAGGGTTGGACTTGATGATCTGTGAGGTCTCTTCCAACCTTGGTGATACTGTGATACTGTGATACTGTGATCACCTTCTTGCCACCCCCTTGCAGCCAGCAGGGACATCAGAGCCCAAGCAGCCTGGCCCTGAGTCCTCCCAGGGATGGAGCATCCCTGTGCAGCCTGCTGCAGGCTCTCCCCAGCCTCCCAGTGAGGAGTTCCTTCCAGCATCTGCTCTCAGTCTGCTCTCTCTCTCTCTCCCAGCTTCCCTTACCCGAGCTCCTCGTGCTCCTGGGCTTCCCTTTGGGCCATCGTGTCCTCTGCACCCCTAAAATTCACACAGAGGGGCCCAGTCATGTCACACAGCCCTGCAGCTCACCCCCACCCCTCCACCCAGGGGCACTCAGCCAGCTGCTGCCAGCTTGGCAGGGCAGTAGCAAGCTCGGGGATGCCACACATAGGCTTGGGGACCAAAAAGCCAACACGATGCTGTCCCCTGGGGGCTGGGAGTCACATTGGAGTTCACAGGCAAGCTGGCTGCACCTCTGCCCTCTGTGCAAGGGGGAGGGCAGACCACGGGCAACTGGGGGCACAGCAGCAAACACTGGCACTGACCTTGGGTCCCTCGCTGCTGTTCAGCCCTGCTGGGCCAATCTGACCTTCTTCTCCCTGCCAGGGGAGAGGAGAGGAGAGGAGAGGAGAGGAGAGGAGAGGAGAGGAGAGGAGAGGAGAGGAGAGGAGAGGAGAGGAGAGGAGAGGAGAGGAGAGGAGAGGAGAGGAGAGGAGAGGAGAGGAGAGGAGAGGAGAGGAGAGGGCCAGGGCACATCTGAGAGATCATTTAGGTGCAAAGAGACCTTTCAGATCATTGAGTCCAACCATTAGCCCAGCACTGCCAGGTCACCATTCAGCCATGCCCCTCAGCACCACATCTACAGGCTCTGGAAGCAGGCAGCTGTGGGTCATTGCTGGGGGTGCAGCCAGGGGGGTGTGGGGCAGTCAGGTCAGAGCTCTGCTGGCGTGAAGTGCTGTGGGGCTGGAGCCACCTCTGACCCCCAGGTTGGGGCTGACAGCAGAGCTCCCCATGGCCAAGCAGGCAGCAGCAGTGGCCAAGCAGCAGGAAGGGAGATGCCATTAGAGGGCTCCCTCTGCCCACACCAGCTCCCACCACCCCAGCCAGGGACAGTGGTTTGGGTTGAAAGGGACCTTTAAACCTCCTCCAGTTCAATCCTCCTGCAGCCAGCAGGGACAGCTGCAGCTAGAGCAAGCTGCTCAGAGCCTCAAACAACCTCCCCTGGAATGGTTCCAGGGATGAGGCAGCTCCCACCTCTCTGGGCAGCCTGGGACAGGCTCTCACCACTCTCAGTGCTAAAAACCCCTTCCTTCTTTCCTCTCTTTTAGTTTCAACCCATCAGCCCTTGTCCTGTCACAACAGTCCCTGCTCAAGAGTCACTCCCCAGCTTTCTGCTCAGCCCTTTAAGGCCACCAGAAGTTCTGCCTGAAGCCTTCTCCCCTCCAGGCTGAACACCCCCAACTCTCCCAGACTGGCCTCACAGCAGAGCCCTTCCAGCCCTGCCAGCACTGCTGTGGCCTCCTCTGGCCCCATTCAACAGGTCCCTGTCTGTGCTGAGGGCTCCAGAGCTGCCCCCAGCAGAGTGGACACAGCAGTACTGCTGCCAGGTGGGCTTTGGCTGGGGGCAGACAGTGCTGTCAGCTCATGGGAGAAGAAAGAGGCAGACCAAGGTGGCAGAGATGCCCAGGATGCTGGGATTAGGCAGTGGGAGAGAGGGATCCTGCAACCCTGCAGTGACTGTGCCAGGGGCATGGCTCTTGGGCAGGCTCCAAGCCATGCCCAGTTGGCAATGCTGCCCATTGGTCCTGCTCCTGAGCAGCAGGAGTGCTCCCTTGGGCAGGCTTGGGGCAAGACAGCACTGCCCATACTACCTGCATGCCCAGGGCTGCCCCCTCCTCACCCCACCCACCCCATGGCATCACCCTGGCTGCAGGGGCATCCCACCACAGCACCTCCTGGCCCGACCACAGCACTCACATCTGGGCCCTGGGGCCCTGCAGCTCCTCGAGGGCCAGGGAAGCCCTGAAAGCCTCCCTGGCCCCGAGCCCCTGGGGGACCTCTGGCTCCTTGTGCTCCACAGGGACCCTTGGAGGAACAAGACACAGCACATCACAGTGGGCCTGGCAAACTGGGGGGAGGGACACAGCCAGTGCTGGGGGCTCCCCCATCCTGCAGAACTTGCCCTCTCAGTTCTCTGCCCACCCACTCTTGCTGAACACCCCCTGACCCCCTTCCAAAAGCACTCCTGGGGGGCACCACCCATGGGCCAAGAGAGTTTCAAACAGCCAAGGCAGGTGGAGCAGGGAAGGATGCAGCAGCAGTGTGGTGGCATCAAGCACACCTCCAGCTGCCCAGGTCTCCTGGTCCTCAGAACTAAATGTCCCTGGGTCCTTGGCCATCCACACCCACCAAGCTGCCCAGCAGCTGGAAAACAGCACATCTGGACAAGCACAGAGGGAGCAGCTGGAGGGCTCCCCCCACAAGCCTGGGCAGAGGGTACCTTGCCTCCTTTGGCTCCCAGATCTCCCTTGGCTCCACCTGCACCTCGATGGCCCTGCAAGAGGGGGAGAGGACACTCAGAAAGCCATTTTCTCTCACTCCTTGCAAGCAAAGCAGGCTGTGCTCTGGTTGTGCCAGCAAAGGAGGTCAGTTGAGCACAGCTTAAATCAAGGCTCTCCTCCTGGTTGGCCTTTGGGGGCTGGGAGCAGATCCAGCAGATCCAGCATGGATCTGCTTCTTGTGGCAGGAAGGCTCCAGAGCTTTGGGGCTCATCCACTAGCAAACTCTCAGTGTCCCCAGCACCCTCTGCTGCTGATCCCACCCCAGCACCCTAGTGGGTAGGAAGCTGGCAGCAGGCAGTGGTGGCATTTCAGCTGCACCATCCTGACACCAGCATGAAGATGGCAAGCAGCTTGTCCCCATTGCTCTGCTCCTTCACACAGGCCACAGCAACTCTCACTGCCCCTGTGCCTCCCCAGAGCAGGTCACAGAGTCACAGGACCTGAGAGGTGGGGAGGGACCTCCAGAGCACATCCAGTCCAAGCCTCCTGCCAAGCAGCATCCTCTAGGGCATTTCACACAGGAGCACATCCAGGCAGGGTTTGAAAGCCTCCAGAGCAGGAGACTCCACAACCTCTCTGGGCAGCCTGCTCCAGGGCTCCAACACCCTCACACCAAAGCAGTTTCTCCTCATGTCGAGGTGGAAACTTCTCTGCTCCAGTTTGTAGCTGCTGCTCTTTGGCTGAGCACTGCAAAGAGCTTGGCCTCAGGCACTGCCCCTCACCCCTCAGATATTTACAGCCATTGCTCAGGTCCCCTCTCAGCCTTCTCCTCTCCAGACCAAACAGCCTCAGGGCTCTCAGCCTCTCTCCATAGGGGACATGCTCAAGTCCCCCACTCATCCTCGTGGCTCTCCAGTGCACTCTCTCCAGCAGGTCCCTGTCTCTCCTGAACTGGGAAGCCCAAAACTGGACACAGCATTCCAAGTGTGGTCTCAGCAGTGCAGAGTAGAGGGAGAGAGGAACCTCCCCAGCCCTGCCGGCCAGACTTTTCCTGATGCACCCCAGGATGTCATTTGCTCTCTTGGCCACAAGAGCACATCGCTGGCCCGTGGAGAGCTTGGAATCTTAGGATCCATCGTCATAGAATCATAGAATCAACCAGGTTGGAAGAGAGCTCCAAGCTCAGCCAGCACAACCTAGCACCCAGCCCTGCCCAACCAACCAGACCATGGCACTAAGTGCCCCAGCCAGGCTTGGCTTCAACACCTCCAGCCACAGAGACTCCACCACCTCCCTGGGCAGCCCATTCCAATGCCAATCACTCTCTCTGACAACAACTTCCTAACAACATCCAGCCTAGATCTGCCCTGGCACAACTTGAGGCTGTGTCCCCCTGTTCTGTTGCTGCTTGCCTGGCAGCAGAGCCCAACCCCACCTGGCTACAGCCTCCCTGCAGGCAGCTGCAGACAGCAATGAGCTCTGCCCTGAGCCTCCTCTGCTGCAGGCTGCACACCCCCAGCTCCCTCAGCCTCTCCTCATAGGGTTTGTGTTCCAGGCCCCTCCCCAGCCTTGCTGCCCTTCTCTGGATACCTTCCAGCACCTCAACATCTCTCTTGAATTGAGGGGCTCAGAACTGGACACAGCACTCAAGGTGTGGCCTGAGCAGTGCTGTCAGCTCCTCTTGCTACACCACGGAGTGCCCAGCTGCAGCTCTGCCTTCCCAACAACAGCAGCTGACTCCCATCCAAACACCAAGCCCAAAGAGAGGCCAAGAGCACAGTGCTGGAGCTCTGGGCTGCTCTACCAAAGCTCTCCTGCATCCCCAGCAGGGATGGCAGTGATGCCATCACTCACCTGCTCTCCTTGGGTGCCTCTGGAACCTGGCAGGCCAATTAACCCCTTCAGAGAGAGATGCAAAGTGCAGGTTAGAGGAACCACAAAGGAGGACATCAGATGGAGGCTGGCAGGGACAGGAAGGTGCTGGCAAGTGGGAGACACCAGTTTAGCTCTGCAGAGCTGCTGTGGAAGCCACCATGGTAAGATTTGCTCCCCAGCAGGGCACAGGGAATGCAGAAGCCCTGCCAAAGCTGTCCCCACCCAGACAGCAGCACCCAGCACCAGGACAAGGTCCTTGCTAGCCTCTAAAATGCACCATCCCCACCCAGCACCCTCAGCCCTTCTGCATGCAGCAGTTGCCAGCTCTGTGTGTTGGTTCCAGCATGTCAGGAGCAAATGCCCCAAGAGCTGAGCTCAGCTGGGCCACCATGGGAAGAGGAAGAGCAGGCTGGCCTGACCCCCTCACCCTTAGGAAAGGGCAGCTCAGCACCCAAATCCCTTGGGAAAAGGAGAGCTCCAGGGAAGGGACAGGCAGGACTGGAGCATCTCTGCTTGAAAAAAGCTGAAGGTTCCTGCAAGCAGCAGAGTCAGAGGAGCTTTGGAGGCTGGAGATGAGGAGTGTGGCCATAAGGATGTGGCCTTCATCCCATCAACCTTTGTTCAGGGAAGTCTGTGGGAAGCTGCAGATGACAGCGAGGGGCAGAGCATTGCCCTGTAGTGGTTGGGGGAGCTGTGAAGGGGAGGATGGGACCACTCTGCACCCAGTTACCCATTCCCATGGACTTACCCCAGGGCCCTCCTGTCCTGGCTGCCCCCTCAGCCCAGGGATGCCATCTCTACCCTGCAAGAAGAGTGCTGCCATCAGCTTGTGCCACACTGGCCAGAGAACGGCCACCACCACCATGCTGTCTGCCCAGGGCTGCCAGGCTCCTCCAGAATTCATCTTCAGGGTCTGCTAGAAGTGCTGCCCCCTTCTCCCCTCCAAGGGCAGGGGCAGACACCCCTCACCCCACCTCTCAGGTCCCTCCAGGGCAAGCCCTCGAGCCCAGGCTTCACCCCAGCGAGGTCAAAGCAGCTCTTACGGTGTCTCCTTTGGCACCAGCAGATCCCTCCATCCCAGCTGGACCCTGGGGAGAAGCAGAGGTTGGGGAGAAGAGGGATTGCTGCTCACTCTCCTGCTCTGTGGATGAGACCCCAGCCCAGAAGAACCCTGCCCAGACCTCCCAGGAGCTGCCTGTCACACCCCAGGGACCATCTCCCTGTCAGCTCACCCTGCCCTTTGCCCATCCACTCTCACCCCTCCCTGGGTGGCCACAGAGACCCCCCCCAGGGGCAAGGACTTCACATCCATGTGCAAAGCAGATGGAGGACAACTCCCAGCAGCTCCTTCCTTGCTCAGTAAGCACATGGAGGGGGCACCTCCACCTCGCAGACAGGGTGGGCTGCAAGCCAGGGCAGCACCCACTTACCTGTGTGCCCCTGGGGCCAGGGGGTCCACGTCTGCCCTGCAAGCCCTGAGGTCCCTGCAAAGCAGCAGGGAACAGTGAGCTGCTGTTAGCATCAACTGCCTGAATGCACAGGGCAAAGCCTGTGGTGCAAAAACCCTCTGCTGGGAAATGCTCCACTGCTGAGGAGCTGCAGGGCTCCCAGCTGGCTGCTGCCAGGGACCACTGCAAGGGGGACAGAAAGGATCCACACCCCCACAGAAGCACTGAGGTTGGAAAAGGCCTCTAAGGTCATCCAGCCCAACCACCATGGCCATTAAACCATGTCCCCAGGTGCCATGGGCACAGGTTCCTTGAACACCTCCAGGGATGGGGACCTTATTGTGGCCTCTCAGTATCTGAAGGGAGCTACAAGCAAGCTGGGGAGGGACTTTCTAGGCTGTCAGGAGTGGGGGGAATGGAACCAAGCTGGAAATGGGGAGATTCAGACTGGATGTTAGGAAGAAATTCTTCAGCACGAGGGTGGTGAGAGCCTGGAGCAGAGGTGGTGGAAACCTCATCCCTGGAGGTGTTTGAGGCCAGGCTGGCTGAGGCTGTGTGCAGCCTGCTCTAGGGTAGGGTGTCCCTGGGCATGGCAGGGGAGCTGGAGCTGGCTGCTCCTTGTGGTCCCTTCCAACCCTGACTGATTCTATGTGGACTCCAGCACCTCCCTGGGCAGCCTGTGCCAATCCCTGACCCAAGAATGTTTTCCTGCTCTCCAATCTAACCCTCCCCTGGTGCAACTTGAGACTACTTCCTCTCAGCCTCTCTGCAGATGTTGGGGTGGGCTGAGATCTCAGCCCTAGCTGGAGGAGATCCCTCTGGGCTGGGTGACCCTCAGGACACTCTCCCAGCCCAGCATCCCCACTAACTATCCCAGGGCATCCCATCCCAGGGAGTTTTACTCATCCTTTGGTGCAGCAAGCACCAACATACCTTGGGACCTCGTGGGCCAGGCAAGCCAGGAGGACCTGCTTCTCCCTGGGGAGAGAGCAAGGAAGGGCTGAGGTGAGCACAGTGGCCAGAAAATCCCAGCTAGCAAGGGAGGGAAACTGGGGCAGACCCACCTGAGAGCCATTGACACCTTGGCAGCCAACAGACCCTGGCTGGCCTGCTTCCCCCTGCAGCACAAGAGCATGGTGAGCCCATGGGATGGGACCCCCACCACAGACTCTGCCATGGGGCAGAGGCAGCTCTGAGCCATGGGGGAGGTGCTGGGGGCACTTTACTGCTGTGTGTGAGCTTTAAGACCATTCATCCTTTTGCCCTCCTCACACCCAGGGGCTGCATTTTAAAGCAGGGACATCATTTTCTGCTGCCCATCAGCACAAAGGGGATGCAGCTGGGCAGGAGAAGGTGGCCTGTGCCAGCCTGCTCACTGTGCTGCTGCCCTGTGAGCCAAAGAGCAGCATCTGCCCCAGCCCAGCCACCAAGCTGCCTTTCAGTGCTGGTTGAACCAAAGTGCTGGGACTTACCATGGGGCCAGCAGAGCCTGGGGGACCTCCTGATCCACCTTCTCCCTGCAGCAGGACAGAAAGGAAGCTGCTTTTGAGCCTGCTTTGCTCCCATACAGCCACAGAAGGGTTTTGGTTGGAAAAAGACCTTCAAGAGCATCAGGTCCAACCATTGCCTAACTCTACCAGGGCTACAGCATGGCCTTTGATCCTCTGCTTTTACTCTTCACATCCCACATTTCCCCTTTCAGTCTTCACATCCCACATCCTCCCTTTTGGTCTTCACATCCCAAATCCTCCCTTTTCAGTCCTCACATCTCAAATCTCCCTTTTCAATCTTCACATCCCAAATCCTCTCTTTCAGTCTTCACATCCCAAATCCTCCCTTTTGGTCTTCACATCCCAAATCCTTCCTTTTCAGTCCTCACATCTCAAATCTCCCTTTTCAATCTTCACATCCCAAATCCTCTCTTTTAGTCTTCACATCCCAAATCCTCCCTTTTCAGTCTTCACATCTCAAATCTCCCTTTTCAATCTTCACATCCCAAATCCTCCCTTTTCAATCTTCACATCCCAAATCCTCTCTTTCAGTCTTCACATCCCAAGTCTCCTCTTTCAGCCCTCACACACCAAATTCCCTCTTTCAATCTTCACATCCCAAATCCTCCCTTTTCAGTCTTCACATCTCAAATCTCCCTTTTTAGTCTTCACATCCCAAATCTTCTCTTTTAGTCCTCACATCCCAAATCCTCCCTTTTCAGTCTTCACATCCCAAATCCTCTCTTTTAGTCTTCACATCTCAAATCTCCCTTTTTAGTCTTCACATCCCAAATTCCTCCTTTTAGTCTTCACATTCCACATCCTCCCTTTTTAGTCTTCACATCCCAAATCCTCTCTTTTAGTCTTCACATCCCAAATCCTCCCTTTTCAGTCTTCACATCCCAAATCCTCTCTTTTAGTCTTCACATCCCAAATCCTCCCTTTTCAGTCTTCACATCCCAAATCCTCTCTTTTACTCTTCACATCCCAAATCCTCCCTTTCAGTCTTCACATCCCAAATCCTCCCTTTTTAGTCTTCACATCCCAAATCCTCCCTTTTAGTCTTCACATCCCAAATCCTCTCTTTTAGTCTTCACATCCCAAATCCTCCCTTTTAGCCTTCACATCCCAAATCTCCCCTTTCAATCTTCACATCCCAAATCCTCCCTTTTCAGTCTTCACACCCCAAATTCCCTCTTTTCTTGACGTCAAGCACCAGGTACTTGCTGTCCCTTTTTGCAGCCAGCCCCTGGCTCCCCACGCCCCTCCTGCTGGAGGATGCTTCCCCTCACCACCACCAAACCACTCTGATGTTTTCACTCTTTAACACCCCCCCCTGCAAACCCTCCCTGGCTGGGATGCCTCTGAGAGCTGTGTTGAGCTCCCAGAGTGCTGACAGCAGCACTGATAAACCCCTCCCAGTGCTGCCAGCCTGGGCTCCACCTCAGCTGCAGGTGGTCACAGTGCCATGTGCTGTGCCAAGGTTTCTTCTGTCCCTTCAGCATCAGCCAGGAGAATGAGCTGGGATGCAAAGGTCCATGTGGGAGCTGCTGGAGGTGAAGGGGTCCCCAGCATGCAGAGGGACAAGGTGCCTGAGTGCTCTGGAGACACAGCCCTGTTAATAAAAGTCATCTCCAGGGCAGAGGCACTGCTGTGGCTCAGGTCCAGCTCTCAGGAAAAACGACATGGACTTGGTAAGCATCAGCCAGAAAGCAGTACCAGGCACCTGCAAACCAAGTCCTGCCTCCTCAGCTCCATCCTTCCAGGGGGGAGCAGCAGGCTCTGGGAGAACTGGTGACACAGAGGAAGCAAACCCACTCACCTCTGGCCCCACGGGACCTTGGAAGCCCATCACACCCTTCAGACCTGGCACTCCCTAGGAGAGAAGCCAGGAGCAAGGTGTCAGTGTGATGCCCACCCTGAGGTGCCCACCCTGAGGTGCCCACCCTGAAGTGCTCATGGTCTTTGTCCCAGGAGAGGCAGGGAAAAAAACACAGACCAGAGGAGCTTTGCCCAAAGGCAGGAGAATGTGGGCTGGAGCCAGGGCTGGAGCTTGGGGCTACCCCAGAGGAGCAAAGGGGGCAGGCTAGGGAAGGAGCTGGAGGGAAGGAGCAGTCACAGCACAGCAGGGTAAGGCCTCCCCTGGCCTCCCCCCCATCAACTCACGTGCAGCCCAGCAGCACCTGGCAGGCCATTCTCTCCCTTTGCTCCCTGCAAAAGCCAAGAGCAACCTGAGAGCTGGAGGAGAGCAGGGGCTGGGGCACCATGGCAGGGATGGAGCAAGGACACATCCTCACCTTCACCCCCTTCTCTCCTTTCTGCCCAGCTGGTCCAGGGTCACCCAAGAAACCCTGAAATGGGAACAGCAAGGATGTGTGAGCCCAAATGTGGCTGCTGTGACTGTGGCTATGGGGCAGGGGGATGGAGACTCTCAAGTTTGTGCTATATGATAGTCCCAGAGGAAGCCTGGCTGCTTGTCCCCAGCACTGGGCCACCCCAGTGTGGCTGCTCCACTCCTGTGTCCTAAGCCAGTGCTGCACCATGCAATGGTGACATGGAGAGGTCTGAGCTGAGGCTTTCTGCAGGTCATGCCCACCACCATGCCATGGAGGATGCCAGAGCACCCTGAGCTGGGCAGGGGGGAAGGAAGAAGCTTCATGGACCCATGAGAGTGGTGCAAAGCTTCATGTGGTCCTCTAGAGAGGTTCACAGGCTCACAGGGTATTAGGGGTTAGAAGGGACTCAGGCAGATGATCCAGTCCAACCCCTCTGCCAGAGCAGGACCACACAATCCAGCACAGGTCACAGAGAACACATCCAGACAGGCCTGGAAAGGCTCCAGAGAAGGAGACTCCACAACCTCTGTCCAACCCAAGGGCAGACATTCTCCAGCTGGATCTGGGATGGTGCTCACAGGCAAGAGGGTACAAAGAATGGGCCAGGAGAGACAGAGGATAAACCATGTGGGATTGCTGCTCCTGAAAGAAGAACCTGGGTTTGAAACCCCCCCCAGGGGGATCTGCCCTTGGAAGAGCTCAGCCTCTCCTGGGTGGCTCTGAACTTGCCTGAAGCAGACTATGTGGGGTGGAACAAGAGGAGGGCAAACATCAGCCCTCTTTTAATGACTGCCTTCTGTCCTTGTGGATAACCCTTGGTACAGCCTGGAGAGCTGGCAGCTCCCAGGATGGGGCATGGGGCACTGGCATGGGCAGAGAGGGCACAGCAGTGAGGGAGGGTGGCAATAGGG
Source organism: Pogoniulus pusillus (assembly GCF_015220805.1). Taxonomy (NCBI): domain Eukaryota; kingdom Metazoa; phylum Chordata; class Aves; order Piciformes; family Lybiidae; genus Pogoniulus; species Pogoniulus pusillus. The sequence continues at coordinate 3,235,828 of NC_087298.1, read as the reverse complement.
CACCTCAAGCCATAACCCAGCATCAGGCTGGTACATGAAGGAGGACACAGGAGCAGTAAGAGTGAAACCAGGAATGAAAAGCTCTTGCTGCTGGGCACCAGGGTGTACATGCTGGGGCTGGCACTGCCTGGTGCCCATGGCAGGACAAGTGAGAGCCACCTTACCTCTTCTCCTTTCTCACCAGCCAGCCCCTGGTCACCCTGGAAGCCCTGCAGTCCCTGGGGAGAGGGAGGAAGAGCAAAGTGGGCACTGAGAGGCTGCCCAGTGCCTCCCACCCATGCCCAGCTCTAACCTTAATCCCTGCTGCAGCAGCAGCAGCTTCTGCTTCCTACCCACAGCCCCTCCTGGGGGCCTGCTGTGAGCTCCAAACCTCTCAGCATGCTCCAGTCCCTGTCACCTTCCTGCAGAAGCCACCTGAGAAAGCTTCCAAAGCCAGATGTGCTGCCTGCATTCCCCCAGGGATTGCTGCCAGGGCTCTGGAGAAGGGCAGGGATCCTCCCACCACTGAGTGCCCAGCTTCATGGCTTGAGCACTTACCCAGGCAGTCCATAACTGCTCTCATTTCTTCCCCCCCCCCCAAGTTATTTCCTCTTGTAAAAGCTCCCCGGAGGTAGGGATGCAGAGGAGCAGCCCAGCCCAGCTCAGCCTACAAAGCAGGATCTGCAGCACCTGGGTTATCCCAGCTGCCCCTTAACATGTGCCATGCCCTTTCCTTTGGGAGCCAGGAACCTCGAGGCACCAATGCAAGACTGCCTGGAGGCTTTGGAGGAACATTTCAGTTAGAGGAGGCAAGAGAAGCTCAGGAGCAGCAGCATGAGGAGGTCTTTGTCTCCTGCCCCGGGCTTGGAGCTGCAGCTTCCCCACCCAGCACTAGCCAAACCATAGCCCTGCTTGCCCAGGGCTCACCTGCTCCCCTGGCAGCCCCCATGGCCCAGGTTTGCCATCCAGACCTGGGAAGCCATCTGAGCCAGGGTAGCCTGCACGTCCTGGCAAGCCCTGGAGGCCAGGTTCACCCTGGGGAGGAAAAAAGGCAGAGATGGAAAAGTGACAACTGCAGATCAAGAGGCAAAGCTCTGAGCTCTGCCTGCCTCCTGCTTTTGCAGCACCTCACAAGGACGTGGCAGGGGCTGGCACGAGGAGAAGCTGGTAGGATGCTGTCCCTGGAGGGCATCCCTGCTGCAAGGGAGTGTGGCCAGGGGTGACAGGACAGCTGGCAGCAGGATAGGTGGTGAAGAGCAGGCACCCAGTGGCTGGTGCCATGGCTGTGCCTCCTGGCCCAGATATTGACTCTGAGTTTTCCAAGAGCTTTTGGCACTCCAAGGTCCAAGAGCTGCCAGGAACCAGCCTGTGTCCTGCTCACCAGCAGCACTGCTCCATGGCAGCTCAGGCAGAAGGGTCCTCTTCTGGAGGCAGAGGAAAAGCCACCCCACTTTTGGAGAGGGAGAAGCAAAGGCAAAGGAAGGTCACTGCTGAGAGGGAGGAGATGGTGAAGGTCGAGGAGGAGATCACAGAACCCAAGAAGGGCTTCAATTGGAAGGGACCTTAAAGATCATCAATTCCAACCCTGCTGCAGGGAGCAAGGACAACCCTCACTAGCCCAGGTTGCTCAGAGCTTCATCCAACCTGGGCTTCAACACCTCCAGGGGTGGCTGAGATGCCTCGGGAGGACTGGGAACAGTGCAGGGCTGAAGCAAGATGACTGCTCCAGCAGATGGGTAAGTGGGAAGATGAGGAGCAGCAGGCATTGGTGCTGCTGACCTTTCAGAGCAGCCCAGCAGCAAGTGGGACAAGCAAGCAAGAGGTAGGAGGGATGCTGGGGGTCGCCTGTTGGGCAGGGTGAGATGTGGGATGTGAGGGCTCAGTGCCAGCGAGCACAGGAGGGAGAGTGGCTGGAAGGCTGCAGTGATGCTGGGGCACTGGGACAGCTCCCGGTCTGGGACTGCTGCTCTGCTTTGCTCCTCCCACCTGGGCACCCAAAGCCTGCCACAGGCCTGCTCAGTCCCAGAGCAGGTGGCCAGGTCCCAGAGGGCCACACTGTGCAGCATCTCCTGCCACAGAGCCCGGGCAGAGCTGACACATCCCATGGGGATGGAGCTTTGCACCAGGCGACAAATGCCAGGGGGATTTGGGGCTGGCTGTGCCAGCCTGTGCAGGGGGGACACTGGGTGACACACAGCAGAGCCCAGCAGCCACAGGGACTGTGCTGAGCAGCCACTGAGCCCACACAGCCACTGGGGTGCTGCAAGCATGGGGCAGGAGGAGCTGCAGCATGGGCCTGGGCTGGAGAGCCACCAGAGCAAGGTCCCTGCCACATCACCTCCCTCCAGACAGCACAGCTCCCAAACCTGCCTCTTCCAGTCCCCCCTCACTCAGCACTCCAGGGGTTGGCACAGGAGGAGAGAGATCTCCAGGGGCTCCCAGGAGTGCCTGGAGGACCCACTCAGGCTCCCCAGGCTGTGCTCACCCTGCAGCCAGCCTCCCCAGCCCCACTCACCGTGTGGCCCCGGCAGCCCTTCTGGCCTGGCTCCCCTGGCTCTCCACAGGGTCCCTGAGCACAAACAGAGGTCAACTCAGCAAAATGCCTTCAGGTTTGGGCTCCCCAGCTGAAGAGGGACAGGGATCTGCTGGAGAGGGTCCAGCAGAGGGCTAGGAAGATGAGGAGGGGACTGGAGCACTGCCTGAAGAGGAGAGGCTGAGGGACCTGGGGCTGCTTAGTCTGGAGAAGAGAAGACTGAGAGGGGATTGAATCAATGATAATAAACACCTGAGGGCTGGGGGTCAGGAGGGGGGGACAGGCTCTGCTCACTGCTGCCTGGGATAGGACAAGCAGCAATGGATAGAAGCTGCAGCACAGGAGGTTCCAGCTCAACACAAGGGGCAACTTCTTGCCTGGAAGGGTCCCAGTGCCCTGGCACAGGCTGCCCAGAGAGGCTGTGGAGTCTCCTTCTGTGGAGCCTTTCCAGGCCTGTCTGGATGTGTTCCTGTGTGCCCTGAGCTAGGTTGTGTGGTCTCCTTCTCTGGCCATTCCCTCTTCTTCTATCCTTTTTGACCTGGGAGAAGCCACAGAGGCCAGCTGGGGGCTACCAAGGCATGGGGCTGCAGACCTCTCAGAACAGGGATGGCCCCAGCCCAGTGCTGCACCTGCTGCTCTCTGGCTTGGCTTTGCACCCCTTGATCTCAGGAGGGATCCACATAGCCAAAAGAAGGGGCAGGAACCTTAAGCCCCAAGCAAAGATAAGGCAGCACTGCTCAGGTGGCAGGGAGAGAGGGGCAGGAGCTGCCCCTGCCAACAAACCCCAGCCAGGTGGATGCCAACCACCATCGCACCATGGAGTGGTTTGGGTTGGAAGGGAGCTCAAAGCTCAGCCAGTTCCAACCCCCTGCCACAGGCAGGGACACCTCCCACTAGAACAGGCTGCTCAAGGACTCATCCAACCTGGTCCTGAACACCTCCAGGGAGGCTGTGGATGACAGAAGCACAGAATGTGATCTTTGATCACATTGGGTGATTCTGTGCTCCACAGCCTCCCTGGGCAGCCTGTGCCAGGGTCTCACCACCCTCAGCCTGTGCCAGTCTCTCACCACCCTCACTGCAAACAACTTCTTCCTAACATCCAGTTTCAATCTCCTCTCTGCCAATTTGGACCCATTCCTCCTCCTCCTGTCATTACCAGACCTTGTCAATAGTCCCTCCCCAGCCCTCCTGGAGCCCCTTTCAGATCCTGGAAGGCCACCCCAAAGTCTTCTCCAAGCCTCTCCAGGCTGCAGAGCCCCAACTCTCTCAGCCTGTGCTCAGAGCAGAGCTGCTGCAGCCCTCTGAGCATCTTGGTGGCCTCCTCTGGACTGGCTCCAACATTTCCATGTCCTGCTTGTGCTGGGGGCTCCAGAACTGCACCCAGGACTGCATTTGGGGTCTGAGGAGAGCAGAGCCAAGGGGCAGAATCCCCTCCTTTGCCCTGTGCCCACACTGCTCTGGCTGCACCCAGCACAGGGTTGCTTTCTGGGCTGTACTCACACTGCAGGCTCAGGTTGAGCTTTGCATCAGCCCAGACCCCCAGGGCCTGTTCCTCAGGGCTGCTCTCAGCCATTCCCCACCCAGCCTGGAGCTGCGCTTGGGATTGTGCTGACCCAGGTGCAGGAGCTGACACTTGGCCCAGCAACAAAACCCAGGGAGGTGGATGTCAACCATCATCCCAGCAACAGAACCCAGAGGGATGGATGAAAACCATCATCCCAGCAACAGAACCCAGAGGGATGGATGTAAACCATCATCCCAGCAACAGAACCCAGAGGGATGGATGTAAACCATCATCCCAACCACAGAACCCAGAGGGATGGATGTAAACCATCATCCCAGCAACAGAACCCAGAGGGATGGATGTCAACCATCATCCCAACCACAGAACCCAGAGGGATGGATGTAAACCATCATCCCAGCAACAGAACCCAGAGGGATGGATGTAAACCATCATCCCAGCAACAGAACCCAGAGGGATGGATGTAAACCATCATCCCAACCACAGAACCCAGGGAGGTGCATAGCAACCACCCCCCCAGTTTGGATGGGAAGCAGAGAAGCACTGGGGGGAATGGAGCAAAGCTGGAGGTGGGGAGAGTGAGGCTGGAGGTGAGGAGGAAGTTGTTGAGCAGGAGAGTGGTGAGAGGCTGGAATGGGTTGCCCAGGGAGGGGGTTGAGGCCCCATGGCTGGAGGTGTTTGAGGCCAGGCTGGCTGAGGCTGTGTGCAGCCTGCTCTAGGGTAGGGTGTCCCTGGGCATGGCAGGGGGGTTGGAACTGGCTGCTCCTTGTGGTCCCTTCCAACCCTGCCTGATTCTGTGACTCTAAGCAAACCAACAGTCTTCTTTGACACCCAATCCCAAGGCCCTTGCTGGCAGCACAGCAGGAGCCAGCAGGCAGCAGTTCCAGTTTGGGTCTGACAGAGACATCCACTCTGCAAGCTGTCCCAGCTGGAAGCACCCAGCCAGGGAGGGCACATCAGGGTTGTCCTCACTTACTGGTGATCCTGTTCTCCCTGGATGTCCTGGAGGGCCAGGGGCTCCTGGTTTTCTCTGGATTGGAAGGAGAAACATTGGGCAAACAGACTTCACTGATGAAATGCTTGGGAGAAGGGAAAGCTCCAGGTGAGGGAGAACTGAAGCCCAGAAAGCTGCTCCAGAGCAATACTCACAGGCCAGCCTGCATGGAGGAGCTGGTAGAAGGATGATTGCTGAAAGGAGAAAGAAGGGAAGGAAAAATGTTACAATGGACCCCAAATCCCTTTTTTTCCCCCCTTTTCTTTTGAAGATCCAACCCCCTGCCATGCCCAGGGACACCTCCCACCAACCCAGGCTGCTCAAGGTCTCATCCAACCTGGCCTTGAACACCTCTGGGGAGGAGGCACCCACAGCCTCCCTGAGCCACCTCTGCCAGTGTCTCCCTACTCTGACTCTGAAGAATTTCTTCCTCATCTCCACTCTCCCCTCTCACAGCCACTGTCCCTCATCCTGGCACTCCCAGCCCTTGTCCAAAGTCCCTCCCCAGCTCTCCTGCAGCCCCTCCAGGCACTGGAAGGCTGCTCTAAGGTCTGCCTGCAGCCTTCTCTTCTGCAGGCTGAACAGCCCCAACTCTGCCAGCCTGTGCCCACAGGGAGATGACTCCTTTGGTGGAGCCCCAGCCTGGGTGCCTGGGGGCTGGGACTGCAGAGGGAGCAGGCAGCAGCCTTGGCTGTCTTTGGGAAGCTGAAGCTGGCACTGGCTGCAGGCTCCTTGGGCTTTGCCTGCTGGCTCCTGGCCCAGTGCTGTTGGCCAGAAGCCTATCTGGAAGGGAAGGCAGCGTCTGGGCAGGGTGACATGAGGCACCCAAAGGCCCCCCTGGGCTATTGTGTCTGTGGCCCTGTGACCCTGGCAGCAGGAAAGGGCAGTGTGAAGCTGTGGGCTGGGCCCTTGCTGAGCTGCTGCAGGGTGAGGAGCTGACTGCTGGGGAGGCTGTGAGGGGGGGAATGCTTCCCTGCCACTCACTGGGAGGCTGAAGATAAGCACCTCCAGAGCCATCCCCTGCAAGCAGCATCTCACTCCTTGACACCCTCCCCTCTGCCTCCACCTGACAACCTCATCCCTCTCCTCCTGCCCAATGAATTAGGAGCCTGAAACCACTGGGAATTCTTCCTCCCAGCTCTCATCCCAGCAGGACAGAGAGGTGCCTGCACAGCTGCTGGTGGAGAGATGGAAGTGGAGCTCCCCAAGCACTTGTGTAACTCACTGTGAAGCTCTGCCAGTCCTCCCTGGAGTTCCTCCAGAGGACAATGGTGGGGACACCAGGGATGCCTGCAGGACCTGGGTCACCAGGGGGGCCCATCCGCCCCATGGCTCCAGGGTAGCCCTGGGGAGACAAAGGTAGCTCCTTCAAACCACTCTGCCCTTTAACAGCCAACTCTGGGGCAAGGCAGCCCTGAGCAGCACCTAAGCCTAGGGACATTCCTGGGTTGAACCCAGCTCTTCAGATCTCAGTTGCTTCAGACAGCAGAGAAAAGGAAGGAGCTTCCCATGCACACCTCTGTGCCCAGGCTCACCTAAAAGCCACCAGCAGTAAGGCTAAGGCTTGCCAAGTTCAGGAGGGGGCTGGATGGGGCACTTGGTGCCATGGTCTGGTTGACTGGATGGGGCTGGGTTGGACTGGATGAGCTTGGAGGTCTCTTCCAACCTGATTGATTCTGTGATTCAAGGCCTGGCACAGCCTGCCCAAGGCAGTGGTGGAGTCACAGAACCACAGAATGAAGCAGCTTGGAAAAGACCTCTGAGATCATCAAGTCCAACCCATCACCTAATTAATTAACTAACTAATTAACCAACTAACCCATGGCACTAAGTGCCTCACCCAGCCTCCTCTTGGGAGGTGACTCCATCACCTCCCCAGGCAGCCCCATCCCTGGGGGGGCTGTTTCAAGCCCTGCAGCTGTGGTGCTGAAGGCCATGGCTTAGCAGTGAGCTGGCAGTGCTGGGTTAGTGCTTCCCTCGAGGACCTGAAAGGTTTCTGCCAACCCAGCTGGTTTGGTGACTCTGTTCTGTGACTCCAAGGCACACAGAAGTGCCATGGCTCATGGGGCCACAACTTTGCTCCTTTACACCTTAGGAAAGATGCCTTATGGATGGGGCACATCCATCCAGAGCATCACCAAGCACCTGCCAGCTAGTGCCAACGTAAGGGTGGCAGGGAAAGGGCTTGTCATGGAATCCCAGGCTGCTTTGGGTTGAAAGGGACCTCTAAAGCTCACCCAGGCCAACTCCCCCCCCTGCAGCCAGTAGAGACATCTGCAACTGGAGCAGGTCACTCAGAGCCTCAAACAAGCTGCCCTGGAATGGTTCCAGGGATGGGGCAGCTCCCAGCTCTCTGGGCAGCCTGGGCCAGGCTCTCCCCACTCTCAGTATGGGAACTTGCTCTCTAGCTCACACTCCTGCTGACCACCACCCACATCAACCCAGACCACGTGTGGCAGTTGCCCAGGCTCCTGCAGCCCAGGTTTCCTTGGTACTCACTTTGTCTCCTTTGGGTCCCACCAGCCCACGTCTCCCAGGGCAGCCCTAAAAGGTAAAGCAGAAGAGCTGTGTGATCCCCTGCAATGAACAATGATCCCACAGTGGCTGGGTGACCAGTGCCATGGTCAGAGCCATCCTGCCCCAGGCATGAACTGAAATGGCTGATGGAGAGCAAACCAGCAGCACCAAGTCCTCCATGGAACACCCCAAAGCCTGGTGGGGTGGGAAGTGTGCCCTGTGTGATGCTTCTCCTTCCCTCCTGCCCTGGCAGCAGAAAGCAGCTCTGCCCAGCCAGCACCTCAGACTTGGATGGAGCTGCTTCTTCCTGTCTTTCCACCCAGGATGCTCACAAGCAGGAAAACAAACTCCAACCAAACATCCTCTTTAACAGCTTCATAGATGATCTGGATGAGGGCATGGAGTCAGTCATCAGCAAGTGTGCAGATGACACCAAGCTGGGGGCAGATGTGGCTGGGTTGGAGGGCAGAAGGGCTCTGCAGTGGGACCTTGACTGCCTGCACAGATGGGCAGAGTCCAAGGGGATGGTGTTCAATAGCTCCAAGTGCAGGGTGCTGCACTTTGGCCACAACAACCCCATGCAGAGATACAGGCTGGGGTCAGAGTGGCTGAGAGCAGCCAGACAGAGAGGGATCTGGGGGTGCTGATTGATACCTGCCTGAACATGAGCCAGCAGTGTGCCCAGGTGGCCAAGAGAGCCAGTGGCATCCTGGCCTGCATCAGGAATGGTGTGGCCAGCAGGAGCAGGGAGGTCATTCTGCCCCTGTACTCTGCACTGGTTAGACCACACCTTGAGTGCTGTGTTCAGTTCTGGGCCCCCCAGTTTAGGAGGGACATTGAGATGCTTGAGTGTGTCCAGAGAAGGGCAACGAGGCTGGGGAGAGGCCTTGAGCACAGCCCTACGAGGAGAGGCTGAGGGAGCTGGGATTGGTTAGCCTGGAGAAGAGGAGGCTCAGGGCAGACCTTATTGCTGTCTGCAACTACCTGAGGGGAGGTTGTGGCCAGGAGGAGGTTGCTCTCTTCTCTCAGGTGGCCAGCACCAGAACAAGAGGACACAGCCTCAGGCTGTGCCAGGGGAGATTTAGGCTGGAGGTGAGGAGAAAGTTCTTCCCTGAGAGAGTCATTGGACACTGGAATGGGCTGCCCGGGGAGGTGGTGGAGTCGCCGTCCCTGGAGCTGTTCAAGGCAGGATTGGACGTGGTACCCACGCTGGAGGGAAGCTGCACCAGCACCCATCCATCCCTCCCTCCCCTACCACAGCCATCTCCTCCAGCACTCACAGGCAGCCCTGGTGGTCCTGGCAGCCCTGGTGGCCCTGGCTTCACCTGACCCTGCTGTCCATGTGCCACCGGCGAGATGAAGCCGCCCAGGTGGGCAGCGCCGTCCCCAGGCCCTGGGACAGCAGGGCTGGTTGCTGCTGCAGGCTGCTCCAGGGCACCTGCTGCTGGCTTTGTGCCCAGAGGACCTCTGAGCAGATGTCCTTTGGAGCCAGCTGCCTGCTGTGATGATGAGGAGAGCTTGGAGAAGGCTGCAGGCTGCAGGTCAGCGGTGGCACCGTTGGGTTTGGCGGGCGGGAGGCGCCGCTGGCTGCCCACCAGCTTCTCCATGGTGAGGTTCTCCTCCCAGGGGGCAGAGGCACCTTCCTTCTTGGCTGCTCTCTGGGTTTTGATGGAACGTCCTGGGTGGATAAAAGCATCATCAGCTACCCATGGTGGGGACCAGGAGAAATGGGAGACACCAGGAGTACGGGCAGCAATGTGCCCTGGTGGCCAACAGGGCCAATGGGAGCCTGGGGGGCATTAAGGAGAGTGTGTCCAGGAGATCCAGGGAGGTTCTCCTCCACCTCTACTCTGCCCTGCTGAGATCTCATCTTGAGTACTGCCTTCAGTTTTGGGCTCCTCAGTTGAAGAGGAACAGGGATCTGCTGGAGAGAGTCCAGCAGAGGGCTGTGAGGATGATGAGGGGACTGGAGCACTGCCTGAAGAGGAGAGGCTGAGGGACCTGGGGCTGCTTAGTGTGGAGAAGAGAAGACTGAGAGGGGATTGAATCAATGATTATAAACACCTGAGGGCTGGGGGTCAGGGGGTGGGGGACAGGCTCTGCTCACTGCTCCCTGGGATAGGACAAGCAGCAATGGATGGAAGCTGCAGCACAGGAGGTGCCAGCTCAACACAAGGGCAACTTCTTGCCTGGAAGGGTCTCAGAGCCCTGGCACAGGCTGCCCAGAGAGGTTGTGGAGTCTCCTTCTCTGGAGCCTTTCCAGGCCTGTCTGGATGTGTTCATGTGTGCCCTGAGCTAGACTGTGTGGTCCTGCTCTGGCAGGGGGTTGGACTGGATGAGCTCTTTGGTCCCTTCCAGCCTCTAGCACCCTGGGACTCACCAGAGCCACCAGTGACCCACAGGCTGCTCCTGCTGAGCCCAGGCCTGCCAGGCCCTGTGATTTTGTTATAGGTGGAGTTCAACAGCTCAAAGCCTTCATCTTCAATAGAAAGGCTGCCCTCCTCCTCCTCCTCAGCTGCAGAGGCTGAAGCTGGGGTGCTCCCATCAGGCTGCTGGTTGAGGGTCTCCTGAGTGTCCTCCCATGTCCAAGGTGGCCTCAAGGTCAAATCTGAATTGGTGAATCTGGAGTCCTGAAGAGGAGGAAGGAAAAGACAAGCCCTGAAACATGCAGGCATCACTTTCCCGTGCCCTTTCCCTCTCAGCACACTGCTGCTTCCTCAGCTCCCACCTGCATGCCCACTGCAGGGGTGGGCAAGGCTTGGCAGCCCCAGGCAGGAGCCTCCAAGCCACCTACAGTAGAACTCCTCCTCCCCAAGGGACAGGAGCCAGCTGCTGGCGTGGGCCATGCTGACAGGAGCCTCCTTCTCACAGCCCCACTGCAGTGATCACAGAAACAACCTGGGCTGGGTTGGAAGGGATCTTAAAGGTCACCTTCCACCAGTCCAGGCTGCTCAAAGCCTCATCCAACCTGGCATGATCCTCCTCCCACCACTGTCTATGCTGGAGGGGCATGGATAGGAGCCCACAGCTCACTGCAGGGTGGGGGTTGGAGCAGATGACCTTTAAAGGTCCCTTTCAACCCAAACCAGTCTGTGATTCCAGGGCAGAAATCCAATCCTGAGTGCCATGGCTGAAACCACTGAAGCAAAATGGCCATTCAGAATGGAGGAAGCTCCACCTGAACAAGAGGAGAGGCTTCTTGAAGCTGAGGGTGGTGCAGCCCTGCAGAGGGCTGCCCTGGGAGCTGGTGGAGTCTCCATCTCTGGAGTCATTCCAAACCTGCCTGGATGCTGTCTTGTGCAGCCTGCTCTGGGTGAACTTGCTCTGGTAGAATCATAGAATGTCAGGGGCTGGAAGGGACCTCAAAAGACCATTTGGTCCAGCCCATGCCAGAGCAGGAGCACCCAGAGCAGATCACACTGGAAAGAGTCCAGATGGCTCTTGAATCACTTGAAGACTCCACCACCTCCCTGGGCAGCCCATTCCAATGCCAATCACTCTCTCTGACAACAACTTCCTAACAACATCCAGCCTAGACCTGCCCTGGCACAGCTTGAGGCTGTGTCCCCTTGTTCTGTCCCTGGCTGCCTGGCAGCAGAGCCCAACCCCACCTGGCTACAGCCTCCCTGCAGGCAGCTGCAGGCAGCAATGAGCTCTGCCCTGAGCCTCCTCTGCTGCAGGCTGCACCCCCCCAGCTCCCTCAGCCTCTCCTCACAGGGCTCTGCTCCAGGCCCCTCCCCAGCCTTGCTGCCCTTCTCTCAACACCTTCCAGCACCTCAACATCTCTCTGCAATTCAGGAGCCCAGAACTGGACACAGCACTCAAGGTGTGTCCTGAGCAGTGCTGACCACAGGGGCAGAAGAACCTCCCTTGTCCTGCTGCCCACACTGCTCCTGAGCCAGCCCAGGATGCCATTGGCTCTGCTGCCCACCTGGGCACTGCTGCCTCCTCTGCAGCTCCTCTCTCCCAGCACCCCCAGCTCCCTCTCTGCCTGGCTGCTCTCAGCCACTCTGTCCCCAGACTGTAGTGCTGCTTGGGGTTGTTGTGGCCAAAGTGCAGAACCCTGCACCAGATGATCTCCAGAGATTCCTTCCAACCCTCACTGGGGTATCCTGGGCTGCTCCAAGAGGAGTGTGGCCAGCAGGGCAAGAGAGGTAATTCCTCTCCTTTACTCTGCTCTTGTGAGACTCCACCTCCAATCCTGCCTCCAGTTCTGCTGTCCCCAGCACCAGAAGAACACAGGGCTGCTGGAGTGAGTCCAGAGGAGATGATCCAAGGGCTGGAGCATCTCTGCTATGAGGACAGGCTGAGGGAGCTGGGGGTGTTCAACCTGGAGGAAGCTCCAGGGAGACCTCCTAGTGGTGTTTCAGTGCCTGAAGAAGCTAATGAGGAAGCTGGGGACAGACCTTTGAGCAGGGCCTGTTGTGACAGGATAAGAGGTGATGGTTTCAAACTGAAAGAGGGAGAGACAGACTGGAAAGAAGAGAGGCTGGGGGAGCACTGGAGAGGACTGTCCAGAGAGCTGTCCCATCCCTGAACCATTCCAGGTGAGGTTGTTTGGGGCTCTGAGCAGCCTGCTCTAGCTGCAGATGTCCCTGCTGGTTGCAGGGGGATGGGGCTGAGTTTTAAAGGTCCTTTCCAACCCAACCCATCACACACCTCAGCTTTACATCCAGCATGGCTGCATCTCAGACTGGGCTTTTCTACTGTGCCCCACACAGGCAGACCCAGTGCTGGGTGGGCTGGTGGGTGTGAAGAGCCTTCACCTCTCCTGCAACAGCTGGCAGCATGCCCACCAGCCCTGCATGCCCACCAAGCCCAGTGAGACCTTGCTGAGCTGACAGGGCATGGCACTGGCTGGGACCTCAGCCCTGGCTGGTGGCTTCCTGGGCTTGGTGCATGGAGGTGGTGAGGAGATAGCCTGGGGGAAGTCACTAGAGGGAGATGCAGGCCCACACTTGCCTTGTGGAGCTGCAGGAGGAGAGCAGAGAGGTACGAGGATAAATGGAGCATCCTTCCCTTTCTGTTCTCTGCCCGTTAATCTCTTTCCTTGTGTTCTTCAGCCTGCACAAGAGGAGGCTCAGGGCAGAGCTCATTGCTCTGCACAACTACCTGCAGGGAGGCTGTAGCCAGGTGGGGTTGGGCTCTGCTGCCAAGCACCCAGGGACAGAAGAAGGGGACACAGCCTCAAGCTGTGCCAGGGCAGGTTCAGGCTGGATGTTAGGAAGAATCCCAGCAAGAGAGATTGACATTGGAATGGGCTGCCCAGGGAGGTGGTGGAGTCCCCATCCCTAGGGCTCCTCTCTCCCAGCACCTCCAGCTCCCTCTCTGCCTGCCTGCTCTCAGCCACTCTGGCCCCAGCCTGTAGTGCTGCTTGGGGTTGTTGTGGCCAAAGTGCAGAACCCTGCCCTTGGCCTTGTTCAATCTCATCCCATTGGCCTCTGCCCACCCATCCAGCCTGGCCAGGACCCTCTGCAGGGCTGTGCTACCCTCCAACAGCTCCATACCTGCTCATAAACCATCACATAAACCATCACAAGGTGGTTAGCATCAGAGTCCTGAAGAGCAAAGGGACATGGAGTCTGTGTTTCCTAAACAGCAGCCAGTGGCCAGCCAAAACTGAGGGAGGCTGAGAAAAGCAAGGGGTGAAAGGGCTGAAGGGCTGCAGAAAGCCATCAGAGCAGAGCACCTGAAGAGGCCAGGCTGCAATGAAGCTGTTTTCACCCAGAGAAAGGCTAATGCAGAGTGAAGGAGCCTGCAGAGCTTGGAACACACCAGAAGATGCTGACAATTAAATCACAGTGGTTTGGCTGCCTGTGAGCTGGAGGGAAACCAGCATTAAACTGGGGAGAGCAGGGAAGCAGCCAGCACTGAGCATCCACAGCACAGCCAGGCTGGACCTGGAGCATCATAGTATCATAGAATGGGTTGGATTGGAAAGGGACCTTAAAGATCATCCAGTTCCAACCCCCTCCTTCCACCAGCACAGGTTGTTCAAGGCTTCTTCCAACCTGGCCTTGAACACTTCCAGGGAGGGAGCATCCACAGCCTCCCTGGGCAACCTCTGCCAGTGTCTCCCCACCCTCACTGCAAAGCATTTCCTCCTCATCTCCAGTCCCACTCTCCCCTCTCCCAGCTCACAGCCACTGTCCCTCATCCTGGCACTGCCAGCCCTTGTCACAAGTCCCTCCCCAGCTCTCCTGCAGCCCCTTCAGGCACTGGAAGGCTTCTCTAAGGTCTGTTGGCAACCTCCTCTTCTGCAGGCTGAACAAACCCAACTTTCCCAACCTGTCCCCACGGGGGAGCTTCTCCAGCCCTCTGAGCATCTTCTTGGCCTCCTCTGGGCTCTCTCCAGCAGTTCCATGTCCTTATTCTGGGGGTGGGCAAAGCCCTGCAGCATTAGGCTGGGCTGAGGAGGGTGAAGCAGCTGCCTGCAGGTCCCTTGGGTGCCTTTTTGGCTCCTCTCACCTCGTTTGTGGGCAGGTGACCTCGCAGGGGATGTGACTGCCCGTAAGGAACAGCTGAACCATTTCAGAGATGCTTAAGTGCTGGAGGCAGGTTTTAACCAGAACACTTTTCCTGCAGCTCTCTACTTGGTTTCTTGCCAAATAAACCAGGGGGGAAGGTTGCTGGTGAGCAGCTCACAAATTAAAAGCACTGCTGGTTTAGGGGCTGTGAGCTACAGCCCTGCCCTGAGCATGGCCAGCTCACAGCCACCCTGCTTCAACAGACACAGGGCCACAGAGCAAGGGAGTCACAGCCTCTGGTGGTGGTGTGGGGTTCTTAACTGGATGTCACTTCTGGGCCATCTGCTATGCTCACAGAATCACAGCACTGTTTCAGCTGGAAGAACTGAAAGGGCTACCAGAAGGTCTGCCTGGAGCCTTCTCCCCTCCAGGTTGAACACCTCCAACTCTCCCAGCCTGGCCTCACAGCAGAGCCCTTCCAGCCCTGCCAGCACTGCTGTGCCCTCCTCTGACCCTGCTCCAGCAGGTCCCTGTCTGTGCTGTGCTGAGCACTCCAGAGCTGCCCCCAGCACTGCAGGAGGGGTCCCAGCAGACCCTGGCAGAGGAGCAGGATCCCCTCCCTGCCCCTGCTGCCCATGCATGGCTGGGGCTGGGCTGGCAGTGCTCTTTATGCCTTCATCCCCAGCCTGTGCTAATACCAAGGCTTGCCCTGACCCTTGTCTGGGACCTTGCACCTGGCCTTGATGAACCTCATGAGGTTCACCTGAGCCCACTTCTCCAGCCTGCCCAGGTGCCTCTGCATGGATCCCACCCCTCAGACATGCCACCCACGCTGCTCAGCTTGCTGCCAGCTGCAAACCTGCTGAGGGTGCACACGATCCTGCTGCCTGTGCCTCTGCACTCCTCAGAGCAGGACTGCTCCATCAGGAGGGACTGGATGGAGGACAGGATCCTCACCCTGGAACAGCTCTCTTAGTTGGCACCAGAGCTGGGCAGTGCCACACATTTGGAGGACTGTGGCACATCCACCAGCAGAATGCACCACAAAGCCCCTCTGAGCTGCTGACCTCTGCCAGTCTGGGCAGCAGTGAGCAGAAGGCAAAGCCACACAGCTGGCTGGTGGCCAGGCAGAGCCTCCTCAGGGCTGCTGCATGACCCAAAGGAAACAGCATCAGGGGCATGAAGCTTCCTAGTGCTGCTCCAGCCAGCTGGCCCTTGCTGCTGTGCCCAGGGAGAAGCTGAGCTGCAGACACCCACCCTGGCTCTCCCCCTTGCTTCCCACAGAGCTGGCTCTGGGCTCAGAGTTTGTGTTGCCAGCTCATGCCCAGCTTCTCACCCACCAGGCAAAGAGCCTACAAAGCTCTCATCAAATCCATTAAACTGGTGAAGGAATCACTTCATTTAGCAAACCAGAGGGGAGGTTTCTAAACACCTTCCCCTCACCCCATCACACACCACTAGTAGTGGACATCTCCACACTGTCCCCCCCGGGATGCTGGCATGCAAAACCTTGCCTCAAGGCACAGGGATGCATCCAAACCTTGCCTCAAGGCACAGGGATGCATCCAAACCTTGCCTCAAGGCACAGGGATGCATCCAAACCTTGCCTCAGGGCACAGGGATGCATCCAAACCTTGCCTCAGGGCACAGGGATGCATCCAAACCTTGCCTCAAGGCACAGGGATGCATCCAGACCTTGCCTCAAGGCACAGGGATGCATCCAAACCTTGCCTCAGGGCACAGGGATGCATCCAAATCTTGCCTCAGGGCACAGGGATGCATCCAAACCTTGCCTCAGGGCACAGGGATGCATCCAAACCTTGCCTCAGGGCACAGGGATGCATCCAAACCTTGCCTCAAGGCACAGGGATGCTTTCAAACCTTGCCTCAGGGCACAGGGATGCTTCCAAACCTTGTCTCAGGGCACAGGGATGCATCCAAACCTTGCCTCAGGGCACAGGGATGCATCCAAACCTTGCCTCAGGGCACAGGGATGCATCCAAACCTGCCCTGACACCCCCACCCTCGCTGTAAGCCAGGCCTCCACCTCAGCCCAGCTCCTTTAGCTGCAAGGACCTGTTTTTTTTGGCTCAGCCTGCATCCATACAGGTGGTCATGACCATCACCATCATCCTCCCTGCCCAGCCATGGTGGTGTGCCCAGTGCTTGGCACCCCAGAGGCACCCCTGCTGCCAAGGTGTCCTGGAAATGCCTGAGGGGTCTCTTTTGGAGCTCTGTCCCTCATTTTCACACCTCAAACGAGCTCCTAGGAGGGGGACAAATGCCAGCAGAGACACATCACCACCTGGGTGACTGCCACCAGAGCACAGCAGCTCCCTGCAGGGGAGGCAGGCTCAGGATCTATTCCCTGGGCAGCAGTCCCTGGAGGGGACAAGAAACCACAGCTCCTCCTTAATGAGCTCAGTAAGCAACCCAGGGCTGCCTTTGGGGTTTTTTTGGTTGCTTTTGGGTTGGTTTATGGTTTGGGTTTTTTTTCTAATTGAAACCAGTCTTGAAATGCAGCTTTAATGGTGAGAAAAGTAGTAAAAAAATCAATGTCCTTCAGCTTTTCAGCTTGCCCTGGACTTGCCCTGCCAGCCAATTTTGGCAGCCCAAGGTGCTAATTTAACAGACTTGGCAAACATCTTTGTTGGGGCCATGGACAGAGGCACTGAGTGCAGCCTCAGCAGGTTTGCTGCCCACACCAAGCTGTGTGGTGCTGCTGACAGGCTGGAGGGCAGGGATGCCAGCCAGAGGGAGCTGGGCAGGCTGCAGAGGTGGGCACAAGCCAAGCTCAGGAGGGTCAACAAGACCAAGGGCAAGGTCTTGCAGCTGGGTCGAGGCAATGCCAAGCACCAATAAAAGCTGGGCAGTGAGTGGCTGGAGGGCAGCCCTGAGGAGAGGGACTTGGGGGTGCTGCTGGAGGAGAAGCTCAACAGGAGCCAGCAGTGTGCACTTGCAGCCCAGAGACCAACCAGAGCCTGGGAGGCAGCAAGAGCAGTGTGGGCAGCAGGGTGAGGGAAGTGATCCTCCCCCTCTGCTCTGCTCTGCTGAGACCCTACCTGGAGCACTGCATCCAACTCTGGAGCCTCTGGGACAAGAGGGCTGTGGAGATGCTGGAGAGTGTCCAGAGCAGGGCCAGGAGGATGCTCAGAGGCTGCAGCAGCTCTGCTGTGAGCACAGACTGAAAGAGTTGGGGCTGTGCAGGCTGGAGCAGAGGAGGCTCCCAGGTCACCTTCTTGTGGCCTTCCAGCAGCTGAAGGGGGCTACAAAAAAGCTGGGGAGGGACTTTTGAGGCTGTGAGGGAGTGTCAGGAGTGGGGGGAATGGAGCAAAGGTGGAGGTGGGGAGAGTGAGGCTGGAGGTGAGGAGGAAGTTGTTGAGCAGGAGAGTGGTGAGAGGCTGGACTGGGTTGCCCAGGGAGGTGGTTGAGGCCCCATGGCTGGAGGTGTTTGAGGCCAGGCTGGCTGAGGCTGTGTGCAGCCTGCTCTAGGGTAGGGTGTCCCTGGGCATGGCAGGGGGTTGGAACTGGCTGCTCCTTGTGCTCCCTTCCAGCCCTGCCTGATTCTATGATTGTATGTTCAAGATGTGGCTCCTCAGGATAGAGGTTAGTGGCCATGGCAGTTAGGTCATGGTCAGACTTGATCCCAAAGGTATTTTTCCAACTTTAATGATTCTCTAATTGGTCAAGATTTCAGGGCCAGAGCTCCAAAGGGAAAGCCACCTGTGGATAAAGCATCCAGACACAGGTGGCAGATGGCATCAGGTGAGGAGGAGTATGGTGAGAAGCCAGCCCAAGCAGCCCAAGCTCTGTCCCCCACCTCCCTAAAACTCCAGGTTTAAACGTTGCTGCCTCTCACTACCCAGATCTGATTAAGCACCAGCTGGGAGGCACTGCAGGGGCAGCAGCTGAAGCCTTCAGGTATTTAATAGGTGAAGCCAGAGCAGACCAAACCCAGCCCACAGATGCCAGCTCCCAGGGGGAAAGCAAGCTGGGGATAGACTTTTGAGCAGGGCTTGTTGTGACAGGGTAAAGAATGAGGAGTCCAAAGTAAAGAGAGAGGATTTAGACCACAGAGGAGGAGGAAATGCACAATGAAGGTGGTGATAAACTGGTCCAGGTTGCCCAGAGAGGGGGCAGATGTCTCATCCCTGGAACCATTCTAGCTCTGAGCAAGCTGCAGATGTCCCTGCTGACTGCAGGAGGACCTTTAAAGCTCCCTTCCAACCCAAACCAGTCTGGGGAGCAGGGGTCCAGCCTGTAGCTGAACTCCTACACACTGCAGAGGAGCATTTTAAACCCAGCTTCAGCATCCAGCATGGGAAAGGTCTGCAGTGGAAACTCTCATCTGGTGAGCTCAGGAGAAAGGAGGCTGTAGGCTGGGAGTTAGTGGTCTCTCAGGCCCAAGAAATCACAACTGAGTTATATTGGTTCTGTGTAAACAGGACCAAAAGCCAACAGCAACAGCTCCTTGAGACAGGCCAAGTGAGAAAGACAAACTGGGAACTGCTTCAGCCAGCTCAGGAGTTGTCCAAAAGCAGAAGAGTTGAGGCAGAAGCCAGGAGGGTTTAAACCCCTCCAGAGCTCAGACCTGGGAAGTGAGGAATGAGCACAGTTTGCAAGGCTGATAGGGGAAGAAGAAGAATGGGTGAGCAGTGCAGGGGCTGGGATGGGTGCAAAACCCACTTGGAGAAGAGGAACAGAGAGAGGAGAAGCCTCTGAGCCAGCCACAACTCTTTGCAGCATGGAGTCCCCAGCATGGCCTCCCAACACATGGGAAGGCAGAGCCAGAGCAGCCACATCTGTATCCTAGATGACAGCAAAATGCTTTCCATTCCAGGGGTGACAGGGAGGAGGAGTCTCTCAACCCTCTCCCAAGCATTCAACCTCTCAAGTGCTAAAATAGTCCTGAATTCAAACGCACTGAGCCTGAAGAGGGGAGGCTGAGACTGGAAATGAGCAAGAAACTCTTTCCAGTGAGAGTGGTGAGACACTGGCACAGGTTGCCCAGGGAGCTTGTGGCTGCCTTCTCCCTGGAGGTGTTCTGGATGAGACCTTGAGCAAGCTGGGCTGGTGGAGGTGTCCCTGCCTGTGGCAAGAGGATTGGAAGTGGATGATCTTTGAGGTCCCTTCCAACCCAAACCACTCTGTGATTCTATCAACACTGATGTTTCAGTTTGGCACAGACAGCAAAGGATGCTCCAGGGGATGGGAAAAGATTTTGTGTTGTGTCAATATGCAAAAAAAAACCCCCAACAACAACCCCAAAGCCCCAACAAAGACCAAACAATAAATTAGAGGGAAAAAAAAAGAGGGGGGGGCTCTGACTAATGGCAGAGCTCTGCTTTCAAACCAGCCCAGGCACAGTAACAGAATCATGGAATCTTAGAATCAAGCAGGTTGGGAGAGAGCTCCAAGCTCAGCCAGCACAACCTAGCACCCAGCCCTGCCCAACCAACCAGACCATGGCACTAAGTGCCTCAGCCAGGCTTGGCTCCAACACCTCCAGCCACAAAGACTCCACCACCTCCCTGGGCAGCCCATTCCAATGTCAATCACTCTCTCTGACAACAACTTCCTAACAACAGCCAGCCTAGACCTGCCCTGGCACAGCTTGAGGCTGTGTCCCCTTCTTCTGTTGCTGCTTGCCTGGCAGCAGAGCCCAACCCCACCTGGCTACAGCCTCCCTGCAGGCAGCTGCAGACAGCAATGAGCTCTGCCCTGAGCCTCCTCTGCTGCAGGCTGCACCCCCCCAGCTCCCTCAGCCTCTCCTCACAGGGCTCTGCTCCAGGCCCCTCCCCAGCCTTGCTGCCCTTCTCCAAACACCTTCCAGCACCTCAACAGCTCTCTTCAACTCAGAAGCCCACAACTGGACACAGCACTCCAGGGGTGGCCTGAGCAGTGCTGAGCACAGGGGCAGAAGAACCTCCCTTGTCCTGCTGCCCACACTGCTCCTGAGCCAGCCCAGGATGCCATTGGCTCTGCTGCCCACCTGGGCACTGCTGCCTCAGCTTCAGCTACTATCTACCACCTGCAGTCCTATGTGCAGTTATAGAGCTCCCAGCACAAGGAGGACATGGAACTGTTAGAAAAAGTCCATAAAAGTCCACCAAGATGCTCAGAGGGCTGCAGCAGCTCTGCTATGAGGACAGGCAGAGAGAGTTGGGGCTCCTCAGCCTGGTGAAGAGAAGGCTTGGAGGAGACCTTGGAGTGGCCTTCCAGGATCTGAAGGGGGCTCCAGGAGGACTGGGGAGGGACTTATTGACAAGGTCTTGTGATGACAAGACAAGGGGCAATGAATGGCTTTAAACTGGCAGAGGGGAGATTTGAACTAGATGTAAGGAAAGGACTCTTTGCAGTGAGGGTGGTGAGACACTGGCACAGGTTGAGGGTGGTGAGACACTGGCACAGGTTGAGGGTGGTGAGACACTGGCACAGGTCACCCAGGGAGGTTGTGGAGCACAGAAGCACCCAATGTGATCAAAGATCACATTGGGTGCTTCTGTTCTCCACAACCTCCCTGAAGGTGTTTAAGGCCAGGTTGGATGAAGCCTTGAGGGACCTGTTCTAGTGAGAGGTGTCCCTACCTGTGGCAGGGGGTGAGTTTTGAGGTCCCTTCCCACCTAACCCATACAAGGCTCATTAATAATCATTAATGATGCCATTAATGCCATGGTTTTGTACAGAGCTCTTGTGTGACCAACTTGGTGTCTTGCCTGAGGAGCCCAAGAGTGGTTTGTTGACCCAGGGAAGTGCTGATGCAATGACCCCAGACTTCTGAAGGGCTCTGCAGTGAATGCAGCTGGACACCATGGCCCCAAAACTCCACTGACTTCCTAAATGGCAAACAGGTCACAACCCAGCTTGGAGCTTGTTGGAGCAAGGTCACAACAAGCCAGCAGTGGCCAAGAAGGCAAATGGTCTCCTGGGGTGCATTAAGAAGAGTGTGGCCAGAAGGTCAAGGGAGATTCTCCTCCCTGTATACTCTGATCTAGTGAGGCCAAATCTGGAGTACTTGGTCCAGTTCTGGGCTGCCCAGTTCAAGAGAGAGAGAAGGAACTGCTGGAGAGAGCCCACTGGAAGCTGCTGAGGGGCCTGGAGCAGCTCTGTGAGGAGGAAAGGCTGAGAGCTTTGGGGCTGTTGAACCTGGAGAGAAGCAGCCCCAAAAGGGGTCTGATCAATGCTCAGCAAGAGCTACAGGGTGGGGGGCAGGAGGATGATGCACCACAGGGTGCAATGCAGCCCTGAACTGCAGAGAACAGCTTCCCACCCTCCCAGAAGCTAAGCTCCAGCTGCAGCATTACTCAACAGCTCCTCACCACTTCCCTGTGCTGCACACATGAGGCCATCCACACCCCCAAGGCTTTCTTTGGCTCAGAAACTCCTGTTTTAACTCATTCTCCCTTTGCACCAAACCCATCCACGCCAGGAAGGGTGGGTCTGGATGGTGAAAGCATCACCCCCCCACCCTGTGCTGGCCACCATCACCTCATCAGTGATCCAATAGGCCAACCAGCAACCCAACACCACCCTGGCCATTTAAACCCTGTCCCCAAGTTTCTTGGACACCTCCAGGGATGGGGGCTCCACCCTGGGCAGCCTGTTCCAGTGCCTGACCACTCTTGCAGTGAAGAAGTTTTTCCTAACACCCACCCTGAGCCTCCCCTGGCACAACTTCAGGCCATTTCCTCTCCTCCTACCACCCTCTGGGCACTGCTGGCTCATCTTCAGCCAGCTGTCAACCAGCACCTCCAGGTCCTTTTCTGCTGGGCAGTTTCCAGCCACTCATTCCCAACTCTGGACTGGCTGTTGTGACCCAAAAGTGCAGGAACCAGCACTTGGCCATGTTGAACCTCATACAACTGACCTCAGACTGGATAGATCATAGGCTCACAGGATGTTAGGGGTTGGAAAGTACCAAAAGAGCTCATCCAGTCCAACTCCCTGCCAGAGCAGGACCACACAATCCAGCTCAGGGCACACATGAACACATCCAGACAGGCCTGGAAAGGCTCCAGAGAAGGAGACTCCACAACCTCTCTGGGCAGCCTGTGCCAGGGCTCTGGGACCCTTCCAGGCAAGAAGTTGCCCCTTGTGTTGAGCTGCAACCTCCTGTGCTGCAGCTTCCATCCATTGCTGCTTGTCCTATCCCAGGGAGCAGTGAGCAGAGCCTGTCCCCCCCTCCTGACCCCCAGCCCTCAGAGAGTTATAATCATTGATTCAATCCCCTCTCAGTCTTCTCTTCTCCAGACTAAGCAGCCCCAGGGCACTCAGCCTCTCCTCATCAGCCATGCCCTCCTGTCCCCTCATCATCCTCATAGCCCTCTGCTAGACCCTCTCCAGCAGATCCCTGTCCCTCTTCACCTGGGGAGCCCCAAACTGAACACAGTATTCAAGATGAGGTCTCAGCAGGGCAGAGTAGAGAGGGAGGAGAACCTCCCTGGATCTCCTGGACACACTCTTCCTAATGCCCCCCAGGCTCCCATTGGCCTTCTTGGCCACCAGGGCACATTGCTGTGCCATGGATGTTCTCCACCAGCAGCCCCAGGTCCCTCTCCCCAGGGCTGCTCTCCAGCAGTCACCTCCCAGCCTGGACTGCTGCAGTTTATTCTCCCTCCCCAGGTGCAGGACTCTGCACTTGTTCTTAGTGAACCTCATCTGGTTCCTCTGTGCCCAGCTCTGTCTGTGCAGGTCTCTCTGGATGGCAGCACAGCCTGCAGCTGTCTCAGCCAAGCCTCCCAGCTTGGTGCCAGCAGCAAACCTGCTGAGCAGATTCTCTTTGCAGACCCTTCCTACCCTCAAGCATCTCAACTCAAGGACTCCCAGGCTGCATTAACACCCTGGGTTGGACTTTTCATGACATCAAAGAGGAACTTGGGCCCCCAGATACATCATCTGCCCTCAGCCACACCTCTGGCCAGGCTGGTGAAAGGTCCCAGGGAGAACTGAAGCTCTTGGGGTGGAAGGAGCCTGTGCACGGGGAGCTGTAGCTGCGGCAGTGCTCGCCAGCGGCTCCTGGGTCTCCCATCACGAAGGTCAGCTGCTGCAGAGCACCCTGAGGAGAAAGAGACACAGCAACCATACTTGGCCAACATCCTTCCTTCAGGGGAGAGGGAAAGATGTGGTGGAAGAAGCCTCCAGCTTCTCCCAGCTGAAACCATCTTAGCATGGTTTAGGCCATCAACGTTCACTCCCCATCGTCAAGACCTGCCTGGGCACCATGGTCCAGGGAGCAAGTGCTAAGAGCCAGCAATGTGTGACCTGCTCTGGAGTTACATCAGAGAATGGTTTGGAAGGGACCATCAGGATCATCAAGTTCCAAGCCCCTGCCTCGGGCAGGGACACCTCCTACTAGATGAGGCTCCTAAAGGCTTCATCTAGTCTGACCTTGAACGCTTCCAGGGCTGTGGCCATCCAGGGCATTTCTGGGCAACCTGCTCCAGTGTCTCAACAGCCTTGTTGTAAAGCATAGTGAGGACTTGCCAGCAGGGCAAGGGAGGGGATTCTGCCCCTTGGCTCTGCTCTCCTCAGACCCCACCTGGAGTCCTGTGTGCAGTTCTGGAACCCCCAACACAAGAAGAACATGGAAGTGTTGGAGCAAGTCCAGAGGAGGCCACCAAGATGCTCAGAGGGCTGCAGTAGCTCTGCTGTGAGGACAGGCTGAGAGAGTTGGGGCTTTGCAGGCTTGGAGGAGACCTTGGAGTGTTCTTCCAGTATCTGAAGGGGGCTACAGGAGGGCTGGAGAGAGACTATTGGCAAGGTCTGGTAATGACAGGATGAGGAAGAATGGGTTTGAACTGGCAGAGAGGAGATTGCCCAGGGAGGCTGTGGCTGCTCCCTCCCTGGAGGTGTTCAAGGCCAGGTTGGATGAGGCCTTGAGTGACCTGTTCTAGTGGGAGGTGTCCCTGCCTATGGCAGGGGATTGGAACTGGCTGATGCTTGCTGGCTGATCCTTGAGGTCCCTTCCAACCTAAACCATTTGATGATTCTGTGACTCCAGAGATGCTAAGCACACTGCAGGATCAGGCCCTTGCTACCTTTTGCTGTTCAGCTCCAGCAGAGCATCCTTCCCTGGCCCAGCCCGAGCAGCAACCCAGTGCAGGGGCACCAAAAGGGCACCTTCCATGGGCTGACAACCATGCCTGCAGCAAAAGCTTGGAAGTTCACCATCACCTCCCCACACAGCAACTCCCAGCAGGGACTAGAAGGGTCTAGAGCACAAATCTTGTGAGGAGCCACTGAGAGAACTGAGGTTGTTCAGCCTGGACCAAAGGAGGCTAAGGAGAGACCTCCTGGCTCTTTGCAATGACCTGAAAGGAGCCTGGAGCCGGGTGGGGGTTGGGCTCTTTTGTCCTATTGCTTGTTACTGGGCAGAAGGAAACAGCCTCAAGTTGCACCAGGGGAGGTTGAGGTTGGACATGAGGACCAATTTCCTTGGTAGAAGGAAACAGCTTCAAGTTGGACCAGGCAGAAGGAAACAGCCTCAAGTTGCACCAGGGGAGGTTGAGGTTGGACATGAGGACCAATTTCCTTGGTAGAAGGAAACAGCCTCAAGTTGCACCAGGGGAGGTTTAGGTTGGACAAGAGGACTAATTTCCTTGGCAGAAGGAAACAGCCTCAAATTGGACCAGGCAGAAGGAAACAGCCTCAAGTTGCACCAGGGGAGGTTGAGGTTGGACATGAGGACCAATTTCCTTGCTAGAAGGAAACAGCCTCAAATTGGACCAGGCAGAAGGAAACAGCCTCAAGTTGCACCAGGGGAGGTTGAGGCTGGACATGAGGACCAATTTCCTTGCTAGAAGGAAACAGCTTCAAGTTGGACCAGGCAGAAGGAAATAGCCTCAAGTTGCACCAGGCGAGGTTGAGGTTGGACATGAGGACTAATTTCCTTGGTAGAAGGAAACAGCTTCAAGTTGGACCAGGCAGAAGGAAACAGCCTCAAGTTGCACCAGGGGAGGTTGAGGTTGGACAAGAGGACCAATTTCCTTGCCAAAAAGGTTGTCAAGCCCTGGCCCAGGCTGCCCAGGGCAGTGCTGGAGTCGCCAGCAGGAAGAGAAGGCAACAACTCCTTCAGAGGGAGAGCTGCCACCTCCCTTCACGCAGCTGGAGAGCATCCTCACGCCCAGCCCTGCCAACCCTGCCCAGCTCTCACCTTGAAGGGGATCTCAAAGGACTCGATCAGGCCTCCAATGATGACCAAGCCCTCAGTGTTCACCCCCATCCCAAACTCATTGGGCCAGCTGACCCTGTCCACCAGCCGACAGTCCACCTGCGGCTCCAGCCGCTCCCGGGAGATGCCGAGGGCAGCCTGGTGCCAGCGCCCGTCGCCCAGAGAGGAAACTGGGAACCTGTGGGCCCCCCCAGGGGGAAGAGAAGAGGCACAACATCAGCCTTGGGGCCTGCAGCTTATGCAGGGCTAGGCTGCATCCTCACTAGCTCCCAGGGGCCCTCAGGCACCCACCCTCAGTGCGCTGAGCCAGCAGTGTGCCCAGGTGGCCAAGAGAGCCAGTGGCATCCTGGCCTGCATCAGGAATGGTGTGGTCAGCAGGAGCAGGGAGGTCATTCTGCCCCTGTACTCTGCACTGGTTAGACCACACCTTGAGTGCTGTGTTCAGTTCTGGGCCCCCCAGTTTAGGAGGGACTTTGAGATGCTTGAGCGTGTCCAGAGAAGGGCAAGGAGGCTGGGGAGAGGCCTTGAGCACAGCCCTACGAGGAGAGGCTGAGGGAGCTGGGATTGGTTAGCCTGGAGAAGAGGAGGCTCAGGGGAGACCTTATTGCTGTCTACAACTACCTGAGGGGAGGTTGTGGCCAGGGGGAGTTTGCTCTCTTCTCTCAGGTGGCCAGCACCAGAACAAGAGGACACAGCCTCAGGCTGTGCCAGGGGAGATTTAGGCTGGAGGTGAGGAGAAAGTTCTTCCCTGAGAGAGTCATTGGACACTGGAATGGGCTGCCCGGGGAGGTGGTGGAGTCGCCGTCCCTGGAGCTGTTCAAGGCAGGACTGGACGTGGCACTTGGTGCCATGGTCTGGCCTTGAGCTCTGTGGTAAAGGGTTGGACTTGATGATCTGTGAGGTCTCTTCCAACCTTGATGATACTGGGATACTGGGATACTGTGATAGATGCAAAGGAGCTCTCCTGCGAGGACAGGCAGAGAGAGTTTGGGTTGTTTGGTTTAGAGGAGAGAAGGCTCCAAGGAGACCTTATTGTGGTCTTCCAAGACCTGAAGGGGCCCTGCAAGAAAGCTGCAGAGGGTCTCATTAGGGTGTGTGGGGAGGGATAGGAGTAGGGGGGATGGAGCAAAATTGGGTAGGTTCAGACTGGATGTTAGGAAAAAGTTCTTCACCATAAGGTGAGACATTGGAACAGGTTGCCCAGGTTGGTCTGGAAGCTCCAACCAGTGATGGTTTTAAGGTCAGGCTGACTGTGGCCCTGGGCAACCTGATCTAGTGTAAAGTTGGCAGGGAGGTTGGAGCTAGATGATACTTGAGGTCCCTTCCAACCCCGACAGTGCTCTGTGATTCTGTGTGACAGCCCCAGGAATGTGAAGTCTACCTCTGAGCACCACCACTCATCTTCCAGCCTGGGAATGCTATTTCCATGCAATGGATTTGGGCACAGCTGCAACCAGTTGAGGTGCCTGGGAAATCATTGGGGTTGGTTCACAGAATCACAGAATCAGCCAGGTTGGGAATCAGCCAGTCCAACCTAGCACCCAGCCCTGCCCAACCAACCAGACCATGGCACTAAGTGCCCCAGCCAGGATTGGCTTCAACACCTCCAGCCACAGAGACTCCACCACCTCCCTGGGCAGCCCATTCCAATGCCAATCACTCTCTCTGACAACAACTTCTTCCTAACAGCCAGCCTGAACCTGCCCTGGCACAGCTTGAGGCTGTGTCCCCTTGTTCTGTTGCTGGCTGCCTGGCAGCAGAGCCCAACCCCACCTGGCTACAGCCTCCCTGCAGGCAGCTGCAGGCAGCAATGAGCTCTGCCCTGAGCCTCCTCTTCTGCAGGCTGCACACCCCCAGCTCCCTCAGCCTCTCCTCACAGGGCTCTGCTCCAGGCCCCTCCCCAGCCTTGCTGCCCTTCTCCAAACACCTTCCAGCACCTCAACATCTCTCTTGAACTGAGGAGCCCAGAACTGGACACAGCACTCCAGGGGTGGCCTGAGCAGTGCTGAGCACAGGGGCACAAGAACCTCCCTTGTCCTGCTGCCCACACTGCTCCTGAGCCAGCCCAGGATGCCATTGGCTCTGCTGCCCACCTGGGCACTGCTGCCTCCTCTGCAGCTCCTCTCTCCCAGCACCCCCAGCTCCCTCTCTGCCTGCCTGCTCTCAGCCACTCTGGCCCCAGCCTGTAGTGCTGCTTGGGGTTGTTGTGGCCAAGTGTAGAACCCTGCCCTTGGCCTTGTTCTGTCTCATCCCCTTGGCCTCTGCCCACCCATCCAGCCTGGCCAGGTCCCTCTGCAGGGCTCTCCTACCCTCCAACAGCTCCACAGCTGCTCCTAGCTTGGTGTCATCTGCAAACTTACTGATGCTGGACACAATCTCCTCGTCCAGATCATCAGTAAAGATCTGAACAGGACTGTGCCCAGCACTGACCCCTGGGGCACACCACTGGTGACAGCTGCCAGCTGCATGTGGCACCATTCACCACCGCTCTCTGGGCTCTGCCATCCAGCCAGTTCCTGACCCAGCACAGAGTGAATCTGTCCAAGCCAGGAGCTGTCAGCTTGGCTAAGAGCTTCTTGTGAGAGACAGTGTCAAAGGTTGTCTCTGCCCACCTGATTGATCCCCAGGTACCTGAACCTTCTTGTCCTTTGCTCTTCCACATCTGCATCACTCCCAGGGTGAGGCAGGCAGTGAGCACTGCTCTAGGGTAGGATGTCCCTGGGCATGGCAGGAGGGTTGGAACTGGCTGATCCTTGTGGTCCCTTCCAACCCTGACTGATTCTGTGGTACTATGATTCTACCTATGCAGCCACACCACCAGCTCTGGCACAGTGTTTGCCATGAGTGCAGCTGAGCTGAGGTCAGAGCAGCCCTGCTCAAAGCCCAGAGAGGGAAACTTTACCTCTGGCTTTGGGAGTAGAATGGCAAACATGAGAGGAGACCTCATGGCTGTCTACAGCTACCTGAGGAGAGGTTGGTGCTGGTCTCTTCTCAGAGGTAATTAGTGACAGAACAAGAGGGAATGAGCTCAAGCTGCCACTGGATAGGTTTGGACTGGATATTAGGAAAAAAAGTGTTCCAAACAAGAGTAGTCAGGCACTGGAATGTGCTGCCCAGGGAAGTGGTGGAGTCACCAACCCTGGATGTGCTTCAAAGTCGTTTGGATGTGGTGCTTGGGGATGTGGTTTAGGTGCACCTCATAGAGTAGGAATCTGGGTTGGACTTGGTGATCCTGAGGGGCTTTTCCAGCTGGAATGTTTCTGTGATGAAAAAGGCAGAGGTAAAAGAAGGACCTGGGCAGGAACTTACTCATAGTGCCTCCTCCTGGTGGTGACAAAGACCAAGGCGTGGGGGCTAATCCTGATCTGGAAGAGCACACGGCTCCGCTGGCTCAGGATGGTCACCAGGCTGCTGTCCTCCTTCAGCGAGTACCTGAGCTTCATCAGCACACTCAGCTCATCTGCAAACCTAGCAGGAAAGAAGTGACACCCTCCACTCACTGCTGGGCCACCAACAGCTGCCCCCTCGGGACCGAAACTGCAGCCACAGAGCAAAGGAACTCGGTGAGAGCAAAGAATTACAAGGACAGGAGCAAACATCCAGCCAGGCTGTGAGGTCAGGAGCTCAAAATTGTAGAATCATAGGATCAAGCAGGTTGGAAGAGAGCTCCAAGCTCAGCCAGCACAACCTAGCACCCAGCCCTGCCCAACCAACCAGACCATGGCACTAAGTGCCCCAGCCAGGCTTGGCTTCAACACCTCCAGCCACACAGACTCCACCACCTCCCTGGGCAGCCCATTCCAACGCCAATCACTCTCTCCGACAACAACTTCCTCCTAACATCCAGCCTAGACCTCCCCTGGCACAGCTTGAGGCTGTGTCCCCTTCTTCTGTTGCTGGCTGCCTGGCAGCAGAGCCCAACCCCACCTGGCTACAGCCTCCCTTCAGGTAGGTATCCCCAAGAGCAAACATTCAGCCAGGCTGTGAGGTCAGGCACTCAAAATCATAGAATCATAGAATCAAGCAGGCTGAAAGAGAGCTCCAAGCTCATCCAGCCCAACCTAGCACCCAGCCTTGGCCAATCAACCAGACCATGGCACTAAGTGCCCCAGCCAGGCTTTGCCTGAACACCTCCAGAGACAGCAACTCCACCACCTCCCTTGCCTATGGAACCTCAGAGCATCCCTCTGGGGTGCAACCTCAGCACATGCTTCTGGGCCTGTGCATCATTTCCTAAGGGGCTGAAACTGGATGTTACAAGCAGCTCTTCAGTGCTGCCTTCTCTCACCATCTCCTTGCCCACAGCAAGCTACAGCTCCCTGTCAAGTGCACTAAAGGTCCCACCTGGGCTGTGCCTCTACAGACCAGCACCTTGGCATGAAGCAGTGCTGATGGACACCACTGCATGATTTGGGTTGGATCATCCAGTTCCAGCACCTCTTATTAGATCAGGTTGCTCATCCAGCCCAGCTTTGAACACTTCCAGGCTTGCAGACTTCTCTGGGCAACCTGTTCCAGTGCCTCACCAGCTTCATGAGGAAGAATTTCTTCCTAGTGTCTAATCTCAGTCAAGCTTCTTCCACTTTGAAGCCATTCCCTCCTGTTCTGCCTCTACCTGCCCTGGTAGAAAGTCCCTCCCCAGCTCTCCTGTAGCCTCCTTCAAACACTGGATGACCTTTAAGAGATCCCTTCCAACCCAAACCATTCTATGCAACTATGATGTTGCTATCTTTGTGCCACTATGGGGCATGAATGGGGTCTAAAAGTAATCCCTCAACCCAACAAACAAGATTTTGAGCACCACCACCCCAAGCCCATCCCCTGGAGGCAGCCTACCTGTCCCCAAAGGCCTCCCTGGTGGGGATGTTGAGGGTAGCATACTGCCCCACCTCCAGGATGCCACAGTTGGCTTCACTGTAGCCAAAGGAAACATTGCTGAGGTCCTGTGCATGGGAAGCAATTTTGTCCAGCAAGTTCACTTCATCTGCATTGGGAAGAGAAGAAAGAGATGCTCAGGAGTTGAGACTTCCACTCCAGGGCCTCTGCTCCCATCCTTATTCCTGGCAAACACAAAACCCCCAGGAAGAAGAGAAAGAGATTTGGGGTAATGAGAAGGATTCACATTTCAGTCACCTCAGACCAAGCAAAGCCTTGGACAAGCTCAGGAGCAGCCAGGGGATCTTTCTGAGGGACCTGAGGTTTTGAGGCCAGTGGTCCAAAGGGTCACCCCTACCCCAGCAGCAGTGGTACCTTAATGACCATGCAGGTGAGATGCTCAAGGCTGCAAAGCAGAGAGCCTGGGACACAAAGGTCTGAAAAAGCTCCCAGGTCCTGCTACAGAAAACCCTGCCCAGGCCTTTCCCAAGCAGCTTCTTGAAGTTTGCCCAATTCCAATGGACCAAGAAGTTGGGAAAGTTATGGTGTCCCTGACTGAGACAGACCACAGGGACACCTCCCTCTGCCCAAGGCAGGGTTCAGCATCATGGGGAGAGGCTGAGGGAGCTGGGGGTGTGCAGCCTGCAGCAGAGGAGGCTCAGGGCAGAGCTCATTGCTGTCTGCAGCTGCCTGCAGGGAGGCTGTAGCCAGGTGGGGTTGGGCTCTGCTGCCAGGCACCCAGCAACAGAAGAAGGGGACACAGTCTCAAGCTGTGCCAGGGGAGGTCTAGTCTGGATGTTAGGAGGAAGTTGTTGTCAGAGAGAGTGATTGGCATTGGAATGGGCTGCCCAGGGAGGTGGTGGAGTCTCTGTGGCTGGAGGTGTTGAGGCCAATCCTGGCTGGGGCACTTAGTGCCATGGTCTGGTTGGTTGGGCAGGGCTGGGTGCTAGGTTGGGCTGGCTGAGCTTGGAGCTCTCTTCCAACCTGCCTGATTCTGTGATTCTCTGACATCTGCTCACCCAGACACACTGTTCCTACCTGCCAGGTCCCTCCTTTCCTGCCATCTCATCATGTTTGCTGGGCAGTGTGCCAATGACCTTGCTACCCACAAAGGGTGGGGATAAGGGTTGGATCCAGGACAGCACCCCATGGGCTCAGCCTTGCAGGAGAGGTCTAGATCAGACCCACAGGCACTTTCCTGGGAGAGTCTGGACAATCCCACTTGAAGGCTTGTCAATGGGAATCCTGCCAGTACCATCTGCACTAGCATCTGCCACCACTTGGGACTCATCCAGCCTCTGTGCTCGCTCCAGCTCCTCCTGTTGAGAAGGTCTAAGATCTGAGGGCAGATGAGCAGCTTCAGGCATGCTGCTGCCTGACAGGAGATGGACACAGACCATCTAGAGCTGCTGCCTTGCAAGCTAACAAATCAATTGAGCAGAAAGCTGCTTTGATCTGGGTCAGGAGCTAGCAGTGCTGCCACCACCTCCTCAGAAGACTGCAAAGGAAAGAGCCCTGTGCTAGGAAAGAGAGGGAATGGGATGCTGCAGGAGACAGCTATTTGTAGGAGCTTGGGATTTCACCTGGTTTCAGCCACAGGACAAGAGGAAACAGCATCAAGTTGTGTAAGGGGAGATTTAGAATCACAGAATGGGTTAGGTTGGAAGGGACCTCAAGGATCAGCCAGTTCCAACCCCCTGCCATAGGCAGGGACACCTCTCACTGGAACAGGTTGCTCAAGGACTCATCCAACCTGGCTTTGAACACCTCCAGGGAGGTTGTGGAGCACAGAAGCACCCAATGTGATCAAAGATCACATTGGGTGCTTCTGTGCTCCACAACCTCCCTGGGCAACCTGTGCCAGGGTCTCACCACCCTCAACCTGTGCCAGTCTCTCACCACCCTCAACCTGTGCCAGTGTCTCACCACCCTCACTGCAAACAACTTCCTAACATCCAGTTGCAATCTCCCCTCTGCCACTTCAAACCCATTCCTCTTCTTCCTGTCATTACAAGACCTTGTCAATAGTCCCTCCTCAGCCCTCCTGTAGCCCCCTTCAGATACTGGAAGGCTACTCTAAGGTCTCCTCCAAGCCTTCTCTTCTTCAGGCTGCAGAGCCCCAACTCTTAGGGTGCATATTAGGTAAAAGGGCAGTGGTGGAGTCCCCATCCCTGGAGGGACTTCACACAATCATAAAATCAATCAGGTTGGAAGAGAACTTCAAGATCCTCAATCAACCAGGTTGGAAGAGACCTCCAAGATCCTCAATCAACCATGTTGGAAGAGACCTCCAAGATCCTCAATCAACCAGGTTGGAAGAGACCTCCAAGATCCTCAATCAGCCAGGTTGGAAGAGACCTCCAAGATCCTCAATCAACCATATTGGAAGAGACCTCCAAGATCCTCAATCAACCATATTGGAAGAGACCTCCAAGATCCCCAATCAACCAGGTTGGGAGACACCTCCAAGATCCTCAATCAACCAAATTGGAAGAGACCTCCAAGATCTTCAATCAACCAGATTGGAAAACACCTCCAAGATCCTCAATCAACCAGGATGGAAGACACCTCCAAGATCCTCAATCAACCAGGTTGGAAGAGACCTCCAAGATCCTCAATCAACCAAATTGGAAGAGACCTTCAAGATCCTCAATCAGCCATATTGGAAGAGACCTCCAAGATTCTCAATCAATCAGGTTGGGAGACACCTCCAAGATCCTCAATCAACCAGGTTGGAAGAGACCTCCAAGATCCTCAATCAACCAGGTTGGAAGAGACCTCCAAGATCCTCAATCAACCAGGATGGAAGACACCCCCAAGATCCTCAATCAACCAGGTTGGAAGAGACCTCCAAGATCCTCAATCAACCAGATTGGAAAACACCTCCAAGATCCTCAATCAGCCAGGTTGGGAGACACCTCCAAGATCCTCAATCAACCAGGATGGAAGACACCTCCAAGATCCTCAATCAACCAGGTTGGAAGAGACCTCCAAGATCCTCAATCAACCAGGTTGGAAGACACCTCCAAGATCCTCCAAACCAAGCAGATGTGGTGTTGAGGGATGTGGTTTAGTGATGACCTGGCAATGTTAATAGTTGGACTGGATCTGAAAGGTCTCTTCCAACCAAAAGCTCTGTGCCCCCTGGGCACCACCCTCCCACAGGGCTGGTGAAGCTAGGACACAGATGTCCTTCTCCTGCCTTACCAGCTCCAGCCCACAGCTCTTCCTCATGCACTGCCTGTTCTCTGGAAGCAGCTTTCCCTGTATTCACCCAAGCCACATCTGGTTAGTTTGTGCCATCAGCACATGGCACTGGGGGGGCCTCAGAACCACCTGCAACAGAAAGCTACACTGCAGGAGTCAGCTCAGCATCAGATGGAGCCTATCTGC
Source organism: Pogoniulus pusillus (assembly GCF_015220805.1). Taxonomy (NCBI): domain Eukaryota; kingdom Metazoa; phylum Chordata; class Aves; order Piciformes; family Lybiidae; genus Pogoniulus; species Pogoniulus pusillus. The sequence continues at coordinate 3,202,375 of NC_087298.1, read as the reverse complement.
TACAGACCCTCTGGAAAACACATCCTGAGGTTCAGCAAAAGCAGTGAGAGCAGCAGGATGAGGGAGGGGATTCTGCCCCTCTGCTCTGCTGAGACCTCACCTGCAGCACTGTGGCCAGTCCTGGTGCTCCCAGCACAAGGAGGGCAGGGAAGTGTTGGAGAGAGTCCAGAGGAGGACACAAAGATGCTCAGAGGGCTGGAGAACCTCCTGTGGGCAGAAGGTTGGGGAGAGATGCTGAAAGAGTTAGGGCTGTTCAGTCTGGAGAAGAAAAGGCTGCAGGCAGAACTTAGAGCAACCTTCCAGTAGCTGAAGGGGCTGCAGGAGAGCTGGGGAGGAACTTTGGACAAGGGCTGGGAGTGCCAGGATGAGGGACAATGGCTGTGAGCTGGGAGAGGGGAGAGTGAGAGTAGAGATGAGGAAGAAAATCTTGAGAGCAAGGGTGATGAGACCCTGGCACAGGCTGCCCAGGGAGCTTGTGAATGCTTCCTCCCTGGAGGTGTTCAAGGCCAGGTTGGATGAGGCTTTGATCAACCTGTGCTGGTGGGAGGTGTCCCTGGGCATGGCAGGGGGTTGGAACTGGCTGAGCTTTAAGGTCCCTTCCAACCCAAACCATTCTCTAAGTCTATGAACAGCATCCCGAGGTGGTGGTGGCTCAGGGGCACCAAGCTCTCACCCTGGGGCAGAAGGCTGTCAGGACACTGGATTTAGTGCTCAACCAACCTCAGCAGCAAAGCTTTTCCCTACAGCTTCTCCCCAGGAGTCCCCCAGGCTCAGTCCTCCATCCAGACCCTGCTGGGGTTCTGGGTGTTAGAAGAGGGTCTCAGCTTTGCTTTAAATTTCCAAGCAGGTTGCTTTTCTCCCTTTGCCAGAAGCCCTGGGAGCAGATGTGCTGCTTCTCAAGGACATGGATTACCTGTGGAAGTGACTCTCAGCTGCAGAAGCTGAGTCACCAGCACAGAGATCTGGGTCCCAGCCTTTCTGGGAGCACACTAATCCCTGGCAGGTGGATGTTGAGGCTGCAGCCAGAGCCAGGGCTGGGACAGAGCATGTCTGAGGCACTAATTCCATGTTTCCTTTTAAAAAAAATCCTCTTTCCTCATGAGCTTTTGGCTCTCCTAAGGCTCAGGTGCCTGATTCCCACAGGCACTCAGCTTGCTTCACAGCCAGGCTGCTCCATCGCCTGCAGCAGAGGAGGCTGAGGGCAGAGCTCATTGCTGTCTGCAGCTGCCTGCAGGGAGGCTGTAGCCAGGTGGGGTTGGGCTCTGCTGCCAGGCAGCCAGGGACAGAAGAAGGGGACACAGCCTCAAGTTATGCCAGGGCAGGTCTAGGCTGGCTGTTAGGAGGAAGTTGTTGTCAGAGAGAGTGACTGGCATTGGAATGGGCTGCCCAGGGAGGTGGTGGAGTGTCTGTGGCTGGAGGTTTTGAAGCCAATCCTGGCTGAGGCACTTAGTGCCATGGTCTGGTTGGTTGGGCAGGGCTGGGTGCTAGGTTGGGCTGGCTGAGCTTGGAGCTCTCTTCCAGCCTGGTTGGTTCTATGATTCTATGACCTCCTTCCAGTGACCACCAGTGAGCAGTTCTGCTGATTATCACTTTACCACTGCTGAGCAACCTCCACCCCTGGTTTGGTCTTGCTGATGCTGCCCAGGACCCCACCCTTAGAGCTCACTCTAAGCTCTGCTCACAGCCCCATTTGCATTGGGCTCTGACTTGGGTTCTTCCTCAGCATCTGCAGAAGAGGCAGGCAAGACTTCCTGTGGAGGACAGTTGAGCATGCCAAACCAGCATCTCTGCTTTTCAGCCTCACCCCCCAGAGCCTTCACAATGGCTGTTTCTATGCTGGAAAGGAAATTCCTGGAGTTCAAGAGCTGCTGCCAAATCCAGCTTCCCTCCAGGCTTCCAAAGCAGCACAGCAATCTTCCCAGGCAGCCCCGTGCCAGAGAGACTTGTCCATGGGCCAACCTCAGCAAGGACAAGCACTGGGTCAGTGGAGCCAGAACTAAGAATGTCACACCCCAAGCTGAGGTCATCAGGATGCCAAGCATGTGTTGGGAGAAACCCTTCCAAGGACGGGAAACACAGCACGCAGTGGCCAAGGGGCACAAAAAGCCACAAGAGGAAGAGCATGGAGCTGCTGGATCACAACCCACAGACCCACTGTGATGCTTGGTGTGGTGTCAGCAGGTCTCTGCCTCCAAGAGCCCAAGAAGTGCACCAGCCAGACTGACCTGAGGGTTTAGTGCAGATGGTCCAGCAAAGCTGGGGCTAGAGAAGCTGGGGACTCCTGGCAAGCTGGAACTAAGCTCAGGCCACAGAGGAACCATACAAATCACTGAGGTTGGAAAAGGTCTCTAAGACCATCAAGCCCAACCTGCTACTCAACAGCTCCACAAACAGCAGCCCACATCCCAGAGTACCACCTCTAGTTGTCACCTCTAGGGATGGGGACTCCATCACCTCCCTGGGCAGCCTGTTCCAATTCCTGATCACTCCTTCAGTACAGAAATCCTCCCTAACATCCATCCTAAACCTGCTCTGGTGCAGCTTGAGGCCATTTGCTCTCATCCTGTCCTTAGTTACCTGGCAGATGAAGCCAACATGAGCCTCACCACAACCTCCTTTCAGATGGGGCTCAGTAGTGCTTCTCCACCACTCCATCTCACCCCATCTCTGGGGCTGCATCCCAGAGGAAGGTGATCCTTGAGGCTGCAGCTACACAGAAGTGAGCATCCATACTTGGCTCTGGCTTTGAGGCACAGGAGATGCTTATGCTCAGCTCCTCATCCTCCCCAAAGGAGGGAAATGAGGGAAAAGGCAATGATGTGAAACAAGATAAACCACAAGTGGAGCCCTGGGAAAGCTTCTAGCAGGGTCTGTCAGACTGAGTCACTTCCCCTGGACACAGCATCACTGGTGGGGACCTGAAATAATTGGGCTGGAGGAGCCCAGAGGACAGCCCTGGTGCTTGCTGGCTGGGGAAGGCAGCAGATGAGCTAAGAGGTCTTTTCTCCTTCTAGTTCCTGAGTGCCTTATGAAAACGTCCTGCCAGAAGCTCTGCTTTGGCTCACAGGTTGTGCACTCCAAACTCTGCATCAGAAAGATTTGCAGCAAGGATTTCCTGACAAGAGCTCTCTGCATGAAGAGATGGAGAAAGAAGAGGGCTTCACAGTGGCCTTTCCTGGCACCTCCCATCACTGCCCCCACCACATCAGCACAGGCATGGTCTGCAGCCAAGCATCCACAGACAGCATTCCCAAAACACCAATGCTCCTCTGCTTCCCTCCTGTTGCCTCACACTCCTCCACCCTTAAAGACAGGCTTGGAGCTTGTGCCTGACCTTCTCTGCAGAACAAAGACTCAAGATTGGAGCTTCCTATTTTGTTTGGTCTTATTCATAGATTCTCAGAATGGGTTGGAAGGGACCTCAAAGATCATCCAACTCCAATCCCCTGCCATGGGCAGGGATATCCTCCACCTGCCCAGGTTGCTCAAGGCAGCCACAACCTCTCTGGGCAACCTGTTTCAGTGTCTCAATGGGAAGAATCTCTTCCTAAAATCCAATCTCAGCCTCCCCCCTTCCAGCTCAAAGCCACTGTCCCTCATCCTGGCACTACAAGCCCTCATCAAAAGTCCCTCCCCAGCTCTCCTGTAGCCCACTTCAGGTACTGGGGGGCTGCACTAAAGTCTCCCTGGAACCTTCTTCTTCTCCAGGCTGAACAGCTCCAACTCTCCTAGCCCACAGGGGAGGTGCTGCAGCCCTCTGCTCATCCTTCTCTGCCTGATGACTCTGCACACAAGGCCAAGGACACTTCAGCAGTGTTGTGTTTGCAGGACACCAACCCTGCACCAGCTCCTGCTGCTTCTCTTCCTCCACCAGCTCCTGCTGCTTCTCTTCCTCCACCAGCTCCTGCTGCTTCTCTTCCTATCCTGGCATCTCTGGTAACACAAATGAAGCCCACAGCAGCCATCCCTGCCACCTCCAGCACCACCTTTTCATTCTGCTGTTCCCATTCCCCTGCTCACCCTAATGATTTCTTCTGGGGGCCAACAGAAGCCACACAAGGACCAGGTTTAAGCTGAGGAGCAGGCAGGGATGGTCCTGCATTCAGAGGCTTATGCAACAGGATCCCAACCTTCATCTCCCTGCTCTGGAGAGCAGAGATAATTTGGGTTTGACTCAGTGGCTGTGAGTTGAAAGGGGACAAGAGCCAAAGCAGGAAGAAAAAAGGCAACAGCTCATTTCTCCCAGGGCACGTTGGACCTATTAGTGGAGGAGTGAATGCAACCAGGCACCCACAGAGAGGACAGAAAACGTCAGGGAAGCCAAACCTTGGCAGAAGAAAGAGCTGAGCCGTTGTGGAGACAGGAACAGGAGGAGCAGAGGCTTCTGCTGGAGCTCATTAGGCTGATCCGCAGGTGTGCTGCCGCTGCTTTGTGCCAGCCCAGCGTGGGGGCTCTGCTGGGCTGGGGCTTCTGGGGACAAAGCCTGGGGAGGGGGAAGGGCTGCTGCAAGGGGAGGATGACCCCAGAATAAGGACATGCTGGCTCCCAGGAAAAGTAGGTCGAGTGGTAGAAAGGAGCAGGAAAGCAAAGAGGTGGAGAGGTGCTAAAGCCACTGTGGGGATGATGGAGCCAGTGTGGGGAAGAGGGCTTGGAGGGCATTTCAGCCTGCAGCTTGCCCACTGCATCTTCCCTCTGCAAGGGCCAGCTGCCCAGAGACAGCATGAAAAATCTCATCCCACTGGCTGGAAGAGAGACTCTGGAATAGGCTGCCCAGGGAGGCTGTGGATGCTTCCTCCCTGGAGGAGTTCAAGGCCAGGCTAGATGTGGCCTTGAGCAGCTGAGTCTAGTTGAGAGGTGGCTCTGTCCCTGGCAGGGAGTTGGAGTAGATGATCTGACTGCAACTACCTGAAGGGAGGCTGTAGCCAGCTGGGGTTGGGCTCTTTAGCCTGCAGAAGAGGAGGCTCAGGGCAGAGCTCATTGCTGTCTGCAGCTACCTCAATGGAGGCTGTAGCCAGGTGGGGTTGGGCTCTGCTGCCAGGCACCCAGCAACAGAAGAAGGGGACACAGCCTCAAGCTGTGCCAGGGCAGGTTCAGGCTGGGTGTCAGGAGGAAGTTGTTGTCAGAGAGAGTGACTGGCACTGGAATGGGCTGCCCAGGGAGGTGGTGGAGTGGCTGTGGCTGGAGGTGTTGAAGCCAACCCTGGATGGGGCACTTAGTGCCATGGTCTGGTTGGTTGGGCAGGGCTGGGTGCTAGGTTGGGCTGGCTGAGCTTGGAGCTCTCTTCCAACCTGCTTGATTCTATGATTCTATGATCTGTAAGGTCCCTTCCAACTGAAGCCATTCTGTGATTCCATGATCCATTACTTTCCCAGCTGGACTCAATGGCCTTAAAGGTCTTTTCCAACCTAACTGATACTACAGCTGTGTGATTCCATGTGTCCTGCCCTCATGGGGACAGGGAAAGGCTTTGCAACTCCATCTTCTGACAGCAGAGAAACAAGAATCCAGAGACCCTGTTGAAGGAGGTGCTGGGTAGGGTGGAGAGGAAAGTTCACAATGGTTTGATGGCCTCACTTGGGTTGGTTTGGGTATTCTTTTGTTAAGGAAACAAAACCTGAAGCCACTTCCAAACTTCCCAAAACATGCACTGAGAGATCCCTCAGGGCTCAACCATCTCCTTCCTGTGCAATCAAGAGACTTAACCTGGAGACATTAAAAACCCACCTAGAATCACAGAATGAGGCAGGGTTGGAAGGGAGCACAAGGAGCAGCCAGTTCCAACCCCCCTACCGTGCCCAGGGACACCCTACCCTAGAGCAGGCTGCACACAGCCTCAGCCAGCCTGGCCTCAAACACCTCCAGCCATGGGGCCTCAACCACCTCCCTGGGCAACCCATTCCAGCCTCTCACCACTCTCCTGCTCAACAACTTCCTCCTCACCTCCAGCCTCACTCTCCCCACCTCCAGCTTTGCTCCATTCCCCCCACTCCTGCCACTCCCTCACAGCCTCAAAAGTCCCTCCCCAGATTTTTTGTAGCCCCCTTCAGATGCTGGCAGGCCACAAGAAGGTCCCCTGGGAGCCTCCTCTGCTCCAGCCTGCACAGCCCCAACTCTTTCAGTCTGTGCTCACAGCAGAGCTGCTGCAGCCCTCTGAGCATCTCCTGGCCCTGCTCTGGACACTCTCCAGCATCTCCACATCTTTTGTGTAATAGTGGCTCCAGAGCTGGATGCAGGACTCCAGGTGGGGTCTCAGCAGAGCCCTGGATGTGTTGCTGTGTAATCTGCTCTGGGTGATCCTGCTGTGGAGAGGGGTTGGACTGGATGAACTTTGAAGGTCCCTTCCAGCCCCTGGCAGTCTGTGGTTCTGTGAACCTCAATCCAAAGCTCCTGGTCTCTAGGAAAATGCTTTCACAGAATCCCAGGATGTCTTAGGTTGGCAAAACCCTTCAGGCTCCTCGAGCCCAGTCATTAGTTTCACACTGACAAGTCCCTGACCAAACCAAACCCCTCAGCACAACATCTAACCACTGTGAATCACTATGGTTGGAAAGGACCACCAGGATCACCACCAAGGACCACTTTAGGGTGCTACACATCACCCCAGCTCTTCACATCCTCAGCCCAGACCACACACACCCCCTGGTGTACCTCCTGTTCATAGAATCACAGAGTGGTAGGGCTTGAAAGGGACCTCTGGAGATCAAATCCAACCCCTCTGCCAGTGCAGGGTCACCCAGGAATGCATCCAGGAATGCATCCAGGTGGGTCTTGAAAGACTCCAGAGAAGGAGAACCCATAACCTCTCTGGGCAGCCTGCTCCAGGGCTCTGCCACCTCTCAGTGTTTCCCCTCATGTTGAGATGGAATTTGCTGTGATTGAGTTCACATCCATTGGTCCTCATCCCATCGCTGGGCATCACTCCTGAAACCCATCCTCCTGCCAGCCACCCTTCAGATACCTGTAGGCATTGCTAAGGTCCCCTCTCAGCCTTCCCTTCTCCAGACTAAACAGCCTCAGGTCTCCCAGCTTTCCCAGTTCCTCCTTCCTCTGCTCTGTGCATGCATGTCCTGTCTGTCCCCTCTTGGACCACTGACAGCAAATGCTTCTGGGCTGAGCTCAGTACCCCTTGCTTGACTGAAGCCAAACTCCATGGAGCTGATGCCTTATCCACAGCCAGAATTCCACAGGCTGCCACTTAAACCTCTGCAAATCCCCCCACAGCCACTCCTCAGCCTGGCCAGCTCTGCCTCACAGCAATTAAACTTCATTACTCCATTAGATCTGCACTTAATTAATCAATTCGAATTAATTGGCACTGGTGAAGGCCACACCTTGAATCCTGGGTTCAGTTCTGGGACTCTCACTCCCAAGAAGGATGTTGAGGGGCTGGAGCAGGTCCAGGGAAGGAGAATAAAGGTGGGGAAGGGCCTGGAGAAGAGGGCAGGGGAGGAGCAGCTGAGGGTGTTCAGCCTGCAGAAGAGGAGGCTGAGGGAGACCTCATTTGCTCTCTACAGCTCTCTGAAAGGAGGCTGCAGTGAGATGGGGGTTGGGCTCCTCTCACATGCAACAAGCACCAGGACAAAGGCAATGGCCTCAAGTCGCACCAGAGGATGTTTAGGTGGGACATGAGGAAGAGTTTCACTATAAAAAAGGCTTCTGAGGCACTGGCACAGGCTGCCCAGGCAGGTGGTGGAGTCACCATCCCTGAAGGAACTGATCAACACATGGTGCTGATGGACCTGGTGCTGATGGACCTGGTGCTGATGGACGTGGCTTAGTGGCAGGGGTGGGACTGTGAGCTCTACGTGAGCAGTTGGGCTTGATGAGCTCAAAGGTCTCTTCCAGCCTCCAACAGTTCTAGCACTAAGCAGATGGGAGCTGGGCTGTGATGTCCCCGTGGCAGACTTGGTGAGATTCAGTCATAAACAACTGCAAACTACACCAGTAAAGCCAGTGTGGCATGGGCAGGGGACAAGCCCAGGTCTGGTGACCCCAGCATGAGGACATTGAATTGCTGGAGCAGGTCCAGAGGAGACCCTAAAGATGATCAGAGGTCACCTGCCCACAAAAGAGGTGAGAGGAGCCAAAAAGGCACCAAAGGGACCTGCAGGCAGCTGCTTCAATCTTCTCAGCCCAGCCTAATGCTGCAGAACTTTGCCCACCCCCAGCATAAGGACTGCTGGAGAGAGCCCAGAGGAGGCCAAGAAGATGCTCAGAGGGCTGGAGAAGCTCCCCTGTGGGGACAGGCTGGGAGAGTTGGGGCTGTTCAGCCTGGAGAAAAGGCTGCAGGCAGGACTTAGAGCAGCCTTCCAGTGCCTGGAGGGGCTGCAGGAGGGGCTTGTGACAAGGGCTGGCAGTGCCAGGATGAGGGACAATGGCTGTGAGCTGGGAGAGGTGAGAGTGGGACTGGAGATGAGGAGGAAATGCTTTGCAATGAGGGCGATGAGACACTGGCAGAGGTTGCCCAGGGAAATCCTGGATGCTCTCTCCCTGGAGGTGTTCAAGGCCAGGTTGGATGAAGCTTTGATCAACCTGTGCTGGTGGGAGGGGTCCCTGCCCCTGGCAGGGGGACTGGAACTGGATGATCTTTAAGGCCCCTTCCAACCCAACCCATTCTGGTATCCCTTCCAAAGGGAAATGCAATGTCAGAGTTTTGGAAGGAAGCAGCAGCAGCTTGATGGGAACTCTCCAGTCCTCTTCTCTTCTCCATTCCAAGCTGATCTTCACAACTCCCCTTTGTTTCTCCACCTCCCATTGTCTTTAAGCACTCATTTGCAAGTCTGGCAGCGGTTCAGTCCCAGCTATTATTTCAAGTGTCTCGAGTAAGAAGGGAAATGGTGAAGTTAGCAGCATCATCTGCTGCAGACACACATCTGGGAGAGATCACAGCCAGAGGAAAAGCCAAACACACACACATCCAGGCAGCCCATCCTGGCAATTCCTCCCATGTCAGCAAAGAAGGGCTTGGTGCACCCCAAAAAGCAAAGGCTTCCTCCTAACCCTCTGCTTTGCTGCTGAGGAATTGGTTGGGCTGGTTTAGTCTAAGGAGGATCTGAAACTCTGCACCTGACCTCATCCAAAGCTGGAGCTTAAAGCTGAGATCCCTGGGGATGTGCAAGTCAAGCCCCAGCTCAGGTGCCCAGATGTTAGTCACTGGTGAAAGGCAGCCAGGAGGAGTCTGATCCTCTGCCAGCAGCACAGAACTGCACCTTGGCTCAGCAGCTCTGCCACTCCTCCAAGACACAATCCAAGGACCAAAACCCTGCAGCAAAGGAGTAGCAGGAGAGTGGACAGTAAGGCCAACATGAGCCATTAATGTGGCCTCATGGCCAAGAATGCCACTGGCATCCTAGGGTGAATTAAGAAGAGTGTGGCCAGCAGGTCAAGGGAGGTTCTCCTCCCCCTCTACTGTGCCCTAGTGAGGCCACATCTGCAGTACTGGGTCCACTTCTGGGCTTCCCAGTTCAAGAGAGACCTGGAACTACTGGAGAGAATCCAGTGGAGGCTGGGAAGATGCTGAGAGCAGCTCTGTGAGGAGCCCTGGGGGTGTTGAGCCTGGAGAAAAGCAGCCCCAGAGGGGATCTGAGCAATACTCAACAAGAGCTAAGAGATGTGGGGCAAGAGGATGGGGCCAGACTCTTGTCAGTGGTGCCCAGTGACAGGACAAGGGGCAATGGGGACAGCTGCAGACAGCACAAGCTCTGCTCCCACACAGCTGAAGTGTGGGCACTCATGGGCACAGTCTGCACAGCTTGAGGCTAACCCAAGTCTCCTGCAGGGAGGCTGTAGCCAGGTGGGGTTGGGCTCTGCTGCCAGGCACCCAGCAACAGAAGGGGACACAGCCTCAAGTTGTGCCAGGGCAGGTTCAGGCTGGATGTTAGGAGGAAGTTGTTGTCAGAGAGAGTGATTGGCATTGGAATGGGCTGCCCAGGGAGGTGGTGGAGTGTCTGTGGCTGGAGGTGTTGAAGCCAATCCTGGCTGGGGCACTTAGTGCCATGGTCTGGTTGCTTGGGCAGGGCTGGGTGCTAGGTTGTGCTGGGTGAGCTTGGAGCTCTCTTCCAACCTGCTTGATTCTATGATTCTATGCCATGAGGAGGGATGGAAGAGCCACCCCTCTTCTTCGGGGTCACTTTGAGAGGAAGACTCTCCCCACCACTGCAGGAGCAGGCACTGCTCCAGAGCATCCCCAAAAGGGTGAATGGGACAAGGCAGCCTGAAGACAAGCCCCAGCCTGTGCAGCACCACTGCAGCTCCACCAGCCCCACCGAGCAGCCAGGCAGCACATGCCTGCCAGATGCTTCATGTTTTGGGAGGAGGAGAGGAAAGGTTCAGAGGTCAAGGTCACAAGAGATGCCTGCCTCCTTCCTTGTGAGGAGGCCATGCAGGGGGAGTGGGAGCTGGCAGGAAATACCAGCCTGGGTGTGTAAAGCCAGCCGGGGGGGGGGGGGGGGTTCATGGCCACGTTTGCACATGTTTGGCTCAGGAGAGGCAGGAAACTGTAAGGCATGGAGGTCCTGCAGCTGAAATGAAGGGCTGGGAAGGAGGCAGAGCAGCACAACACGCTGGGACAACCTGGGATGCTCCTTCCTGCATCGGTTTGATGCCTTCAAGGGAGCTGACACCACTCAGCTTAGGATCAGCTTGCAGCTACCTGTGTTCCCTCTCTTCTCCTTCCCTTCTTTGTGAGAATGAAATGCTGTGTTGGGAGCTGTAGTTCCCACATCAGCAAGGCTTGGAGCATCCCCTGGGACCTCCTGGATCGTGTTAGCCCTATCAGCTCTTCCCCTTGCCCATTTAATTTATCAGCTGGCTGCTTGAACTTGAAAGGAGAAGGAGAACTGCAGCTCTGATGTAACCCCAGAAGCTTCTTTTCCCCAAGGCTCAAGACCAAGGGAAACTAATGCAGAGTGCACAGAGCAGAAACAGGAGCTCAGACGTAAAGGAACAGGGAAGGCTCTGAGGAGACCTCATTGTGGCCTTCCAGTACCTGAAGGGGGCTACAAGAAAGCTGGGGAGGGACTTTTTAGGGTATCAGGTAGTGATAGGACTGGGGGCAATGGAGCAAAGCTGGAGGAGGGGACATTTAGATTAGACTTTAGAAAGAAGCTCTTCACCATGGGGATAGTGAGACACTGGCACAGGTTGCCCAGGGAAGTGGTGGAAGCCTCATGCCTGGAGGTGCTCAAGGCCAGGCTGGATGTGGCTCTAAGCACCCTGTCCAAGTGGATGACCTTTAAGGTTACTTCCAACCCAAAACATTCAATGAATCTCTGAACATGCCCAAAATCTCCATCTTAACTTCTACTTTAAGACCAAGAGCTGTGGCTGAATCTGGAAACAGAAAACATCTTCCTCTAGAATCACAGACTCACAGAATGAGGCAGGGTTGGAAGGGACCACAAGGAGCAGCCAGTTCCAACCCCCCTGCCATGCCCAGGGACACCCTACCCTAGAGCAGGCTGCACACAGCCTCAGCCAGCCTGGCCTCAAACACCTCCAGCCATGGGGCCTCAACCACCTCCCTGGGCAACCCATTCCAGCCTCTCACCACTCTCCTGCTCAACAACTTCCTCCTCACCTCCAGCCTCACTCTTCCCACCTCCACCTTTGCTCCATTCCCCCCACTCCTGTCACTCACTGACAGCCTCCAAAGTCCCTCCCCAGATTTTTTGTAGCCTCCTTCAGATCCTGGCAGGCCACAAGAAGGTCACCTGGGAGCCTCCTCTGCTCCAGCCTGCACAGCCCCAACTCTTTCAGTCTGTGTTCACAGCAGAGCTGCTGCAGCCCTCTCAGCATCCTCCTGGCCCTGCTCTGGACACTCTCCAGCATCTCCACAGCCCTCTTATCCCAGGGGCTCCAGAGCTGAATGCAGGACTCCAGGTGGGGTCTCAGCAGTGCTGGCCACACTTCTGCTGCTGCAGCCCAGGCTCTGCTTGGCTTTCTGGGCTGCAAGTGCACACTGCTGGCTCCTGTGGAGCTTCTCCTCCAGCAGCACCCCCAAGTCCCTCTCCTCAGGGCTGCTCTCCAGCCACTCCCTGCCCAGCCTGGAGTTGTGCTGGGCATTGCCTCCACCCAGCTGCAGGACCTTGCACTATCCAACCCAAACGCCCCCTGGGGCAACCTGAGGTCGTTTCCTCTTGTCCCATCACTTGATGCAGCCCTGCAGAAACAAGCATCTCATCTTGATTTAAGGCCCTGCCAGCAACCCAATCTCCTCCACAACCCAGCCCTGAGGCAGGCCAGCAGCTAAGTAAATAACATCCAGAACCAACACATGGTTTGCTCCAGCTAACCTGGGAGGCTCCCATGAAACTCAGCAGAGCTGTGGAAGAAAATGAACAAACTTTTCACTGCAGAAGGCAAAGGGTTCCCAAAAGTCCACTCACTTGGAGAGGAAGCTCAGGAGCAACATGAGGGGAGGAGAAAGTTCTTCCCTGAGAGAGTCATTGGACACTGGAATGGGCTGCCCGGGGAGGTGGTGGAGTCGCCGTCCCTGGAGCTGTTCAAGGCAGGACTGGACGTGGCACTTGGTGCCATGGTCTGGCCTTGAGCTCTGTGCTAAAGGGTTGGACTTGATGATCTGTGAGGTCTCTTCCAACCTTGGTGATACTGTGATAAAATGGACCCTTAATAAGGACTCAGAAAGTGCCTGCACCCTGGGCAGGCTCTTGAACTCCTCCTTAGACAGACCCACCAGAAGAAGTTCTCGCCCTAAGCAAGTCTAACAGCTTGAAGCTTTACCCTGCAAAGGAAGGGAGCAGCATGGAGCACCCCTGCTGAAGCATGGTACCAGGATTAGCAAGACCTGCCTGGTCCAGGCAGGATCCCACCAGCCAGTGAGGCACAGGGAGAAGAAGAAGGGGGGAAAAAAACCCCACAACCCAACCACCCAGTTAAAGCCCAGAGCTCAGGAGCTGTTTAAAACCTGCTCAGGCAAGGCTGGCTGCCAGAGAGGAGATGCAATTTCCAACCCCCACTCCCCCCAGCTCTGCATCGCTAACGACCTTTTAATAGCTCTCATTACAGAGCATCTCTCAGCCGCCGCACATCCAGCCCTGCTCCGCCAAAACAAAGCCCATTGCCCCCAGCACAAGCCCAGCTGCTTCCCTCAGCAGCCCTTCGCAAAGCCCTGGCTCATGCGGCTCTGCCGAAGGGAAGGTTTCACTCTCCTGCAGATGGATGGCAGCTCCTTTCACCTGCCTCTTCCAGCAAGCACTTCCAGCTCCCACTGCAAGCTGCCACAGAGAATGAGGCTGAGAAACAAAGGTTGAGCGGCAGGAAGCAGGACAAGAAACAGTAAAACGTCAGGAAGCAGAACAAGAAACAGTAAAACGTCAGGAAGCAGGACAAGAAACAGTAAAACGTCAGGAAGCAGAACAAGAAACAGTAAAACGTCAGGAAGCAGGACAAGAAACAGTAAAACGTCAGGAAGCAGGACAAGAAACAGTAAAACGTCAGGAAGCAGGACAAGAAACAGTAAAACGTCAGGAAGCAGAACAAGAAACAGTAAAACGTCAGGAAGCAGGACAAGAAACAATAAAACGTCAGGAAGCAGGACAAGAAACAGTAAAACGTCAGGAAGCAGAACAAGAAACAGTAAAACGTCAGGAAGCAGGACAAGAAACAGTAAAACGTCAGGAAGCAGGACAAGAAACAGTAAAACGTCAGGAAGCAGGACAAGAAACAGTAAAACGTCAGGAAGCAGAACAAGAAACAGTAAAACGTCAGGAAGCAGGACAAGAAACAATAAAACGTCAGGAAGCAGAACAAGAAACAGTAAAACGTCAGGAAGCAGGACAAGAAACAGTAAAACGTCAGGAAGCAGGACAAGAAACAGTAAAACGTCAGGAAGCAGAACAAGAAACAGTAAAACGTCAGGAAGCAGGACAAGAAACAGTAAAACGTCAGGAAGCAGGACAAGAAACCATAAAAGGTCAGGAAGCAGGACAAGAAACAATAAAACGTGTTCCCCCCCCCCCCCCCCCCAGCTCACTCTGAACAGCCACACCGAGCTTGGACTCCTACTCAACGAACTCACCAGCACTGGAGGGCTTCAAGAGATGCATGCATATGGCACTGCAGGACATGGGTTAATGGCCATGGTGGTGCTGGGTTGATGGTTGGACTGGATGGTCATAGAATGGTTGGGTTGGAAGGGACCTTAAAGCTCTTCCAACCTTTTGCCATGGGCAGGGACACCTCCCGCTAGCCCAAGTTGCTCAAGGTCTCATCCAGCCTGGCATTGAACACCTCTAGGCAGGGAGCACCCACAGCCTCCCTGGGCAACCTGTGCCAGTGTCTCACCACCCTTACCCTAAAGAATTTCTTCCTCCTCTCCACTCTCACTCTCCCCTCTCCCAGCTCAAAGCCATTGTCCCTCATCCTGGCACTCCCAGCCCTTGTCACAAGTCCCTCCCCAGCTCTCCTGGAGCCCCTTCAGGCACTGCAAGACTGCTGTAATGTCTGCCTGCAGCCTTCTCTTCTCCAGGCTGAACAGCCCCAACTCTCCCAGCCTGTCCCCACAGGGGAGTGCTCCAGCCCCTCTGAGCATCTTTATGGCCTCCTCTTGACCCACTCCAGCAAGTTGATGCCTCAACTGCCCTTGGGAGCAGATGACTGCAGGTGAGTTAAATCATCATCATCAACCCCACCCATCACCTCCTTCACTGCTCTGCTGCTTCCCATGACCTTAGAGTTCTCCAACTGAAACAATTCATAGAATCAGAGAATCAGGCAGGTTGGAAGAGAGCTCCAAGCTCAGCCAGCCCAGCCTAGCATCCAGCTCTGCCCAACCAACCAGACCATGGCACTAAGTGCCCCAGCCAGGCTTGGCTTCAACACCTCCAGGCACAGAGACTCCACCACCTCCCTGGGCAGCCCATTCCAATGCCAATCACTCTCTCTGACAACGACTTACTATAGAGACACTTCAGCTGTGAGTACAGAGGCACAAAGGTGCCCCAGAACACATCAGGTTTGGGCCTCACTTTGTGCTGTACACACAGAGGGCATCTAAATCAATCCTCCTCTGCCCCTTTCCCTTGCCCTACCACTCTATGAGCTCTTCCTGCTGGGGTTACCTGGAACTCCTCTCCCTGTTCACACCTTTCAGGGATGAGTTGTGGCATCCTCATCTGCACTGCAACCCAGCAGCATTCCCAGCTGAGGGATCTGCCTCAAGCATTTCTCCATCACAAATCACCTCAGCACAAAGCCTGGCAGTGACAGGAGAAGGGAAAGTGAGGATGGGTAACAGCAAGGAACAGCTCTTCCGAGTGCATCATGGCTAGCAGGTGTGGAAAAAAGCAAAGAGAGAAAGTGAGGAGCTGATGGAACAGAACCTGCTGCCTGCCTGCATTGGTCCTGCTGAGCTCTCAGAACCCCAGCACAGTGAGGATTGGAAGGGACCTCTGGAGATCATCTAGTCCAACCCCCCTGCTAAAGCAGGCTACCCACAGCAGCTTGCCCAGGGTCACAATATCCACCTGGGGTTGGAAGCTCTTCAGAGAAGGAGACTCCACAACCTCTCTGAGCAGCCTGCTCCAGGCCTCCAGCACCCTCACACCAAAGAAGTTTCTCCTCACAGCCAAGCAGAACCTTCTGGGCTCCAGTTTGTGCCCATTGCTCCTTGTCCTGTCCTTAGGCAGCACTGAAGAGAGTCAGGTCCCATCCTCTTGCTCCCCACCCTTTATCTCTTGCTGAGCATTGCTTAGATCCCCTCTGGGGCTGCTGTTCTCCAGGTCCCTCAGCCTTTCACCCTCACAGAGCTGCTCCAGGCCCTTCAGCATTTTCAAAGCCTCCTTTGGATTCCCTCCAGCAGTTCCTTGTCTCTCTTGAACTGGGGAGCCCAGACCTGGACCCAGTGCTCCTGATGTGGCTTCACTAGAACAGGGTAGAGATAGAAGTAGGTCACAAGCAGGACCTGGGACCTTGCACAGCAGCTCATCTGGATGGTTTTGCTGGGAGAAGCTGGTCCAGCACCCCTGGTTTTTTTCCCCCTTTCTTGCTTTTGGTGAGGAATATTCTTACTGCTGGATGCTTGGTGCCCCAGCTTGGAGAGCACCTGGGAGCAGATGGCTGCAGATGAGTTAAAGCAGCATAAACAACACAACCCACTGCCTTGCTGTTCTCCTGGTTTCCATCCAGCTCTGAGCAGCTGGAAGGAGCTGCTGCCTTCTTCTCCACACCTCTCTGCAGCATCTCAGCAGGAGAAGTTGTCCCTGCCTCTGCCATGGATCAGTCTGGGACTAAAGTGCTTTGGTGGACAAGAAGCTGAACATGAGCCAGCAATGGGTACTTGCAGACTCAAAGCCAGTATCAAAAGCAGGGTAGCAAGAGATGGAGAGAGGGGATCCTGCCCCTCTGCTCTGGGGAGACCTCACCTGGAGTGTTGTATTCAGCTCTGGGGTCCCCAGCACAAGAAGAACACAGACCTGCTAGAGGGTGTCCAGAGGTCAGAGGGTGTCCAGAGGAACCCACAAAGATGATCAGGGGGCTGGAGAACCTCTCCTCTGAGTACAGGCTGAGGCAGTTGGGGTTGTTCAGCCTGGAGAAGAGAAGGCTCTGGGGAGATCCTCTAACTGCACTTCAGTATCTGAACAGAACCTAGAGGCAGTTTGGGACTAAAGTGCTTAGTGGACAAGAAGCTGGACACGAGCCAGCAATGGGCACTTGCAGACTCAAAGCCAGTGGCAGCCTGGGCTGCATCAAAAGCAGGGTAGCAAGAGATGGAGAGAGGGGATCCTGCCCCTCTGCTCTGGGGAGACCTCATCTGGAGTGTTGTATTCAGCTCTGGGGTCCCCAGCACAAGAAGAACACAGACCTGATAGAGGGTGTCCAGGGGAGCCCACAAAGCTGATCAGGGGGCTGAAGAACCTCTCTTCTGAGTACAGGCTGAGGCAGTTGGGGTTGTTCAGCCTGAAGAAGAGAAGGCTCTGGGGAGATCCTCTAACTGCACTTCAGTATCTGAACAGAACCTAGAGGCAGTTTGGGACTAAAGTGCTTAGTGGAGAAGAAGCTGGACATGAGCCAGCAATGGGCACTTGCAGACTCAAAGCCAGTATCAAAAGCAGGGTAGCAAGAGATGGAGAGAGGGGATCCTGCCCCTCTGCTCTGGGGAGACCTCACCTGGAGTGTTGTATTCAGCTCTGGAGTCCCCAGCACAAGAAGAACACAGACCTGCTAGAGAGTGTCCAGAGGTCAGAGGGTGTCCAGAGGAGCCCACAAAGCTGATCAGGGGGCTGAAGAACCTCTCCTCTGAGTACAGGCTGAGGCAGTTGGGGTTGTTCAGCCTGGAGAAGAGAAGGCTCTGGGGAGATCCTCTAACTGCACTTCAGTGTCTGAACAGGACCCAGAGGCAGGCTGGGGAGGGACTCTTTAGAAGGGCTTGTGGTGAGGGACAATGGTTTGATACTGGAGTAGGGCAGATTTAGGTTGAGACATCAGGAGGGAGTTCTACACAAGGAGGGTGGTGGAATCCTGGAACAGGTTGTCCTGGGGTGTGATTGAGGGCACAGGTTCTGAGTGGTAAAGCAGAACAGAAAGGATCAGAGCCCCCCAGGAGCCAAACTGGGAGACAGCTCTGACAGGAGGGGACATCCACAGCAGACATGGGCTCAGCAAGAGCCTTACCTGGGCTGGGTGGGAGCAGCTCAGACACCTACGGGGGGGTTTAGTGCACAAACAGCTCTGCAAAACAGCAGGGTGGGCTTTGGGGTGGGTTGTGGAAGGACTTCACCCCACAGCTGAGAATGTATCTGAAGGGGACCTATGGGAAAGGCTGGGGAGGGACTGCTGGAAGGGTTTGTGGTGAGAGGACAAAGGGATGAAGCTTGAAACCGGAGCAGGGCAGGTTTAGGTTGGGCAGCAGCAGGGAGCTGTGCACAGTGAGGGGGGTGAAATGCCACAACAGGTTGCCCAGGGGTGTGCTTGGGGCCCCATCCCTGGAGCCATTCAAGCTCAGCCTTGCCGTGGCCCTGGGCAGCCTGCTCTGGTTGGAGCTGTCCCTGCTGACTGCAGGGGGGGGGTCAGACAAGATGACCTTTGAGGGTCCCTTCCAACCCACTGCAAGCTGTGAATCTGGATCCTGTCACTGTGAGAGCATCTTCTCAACGCTCAGCATGAGCTAAAGGCAAAGGGATGGGGCCAGACTTTTGACAGCAGGGCACAAACTGGAACCCAGGAGGTTCAATCTGAACAGGAGGAGAAACTCCTTTGGTGGGAGGGTGCTGGAGGCCTGGAGCAGGCTGCCTGCAGGGAGATGACCTTTGCAGCCCCCTCCCAACCCCAAGCAATCTGTGAATCCAGGAGAGGTCTCAAAACCTGCTTCTGTTTCTCCAAGTCCCCATGGAAGAACTCCATGTCTTATTTCAGTGCATCAGCTGCAGCCCACATCCAGCTCCTGCACATGTGGAAGCAGATCCCTGCACGCTGCTGGCTGCCAACACAGCCTTCAGCAGATAATAAAAGTCAATTGCCTCTCTGTAGAGTCATTTCCCTCCCCCCCCTCTTGAAGGCAACAGAAATTGCTCTTTGAACGCCTTTAAAAGGCCAACATTAACCAAACCAACCCAACTGACCTTCATTTGCCCCCTGGTGAAAGCAAACCAAACTGTTCCCCCTGGGTTGAATGGCTTTGACCTGTCCCCAACCCCTGTCACTTCCCCGCAGCGGGGTCAGGAGGGGCTGAACTCTGCACCTCTGCCCTATGGAGCCACTAAACACCCTCCAGGGGCTGCAGCAGCAGGTCCCATCCCCACTGCTGGGTCCCCACAGCTCAGCAGAGGGCTCAAATGAACATCAGCGGAGATGATGGAGCTCCTCAGGGGAGGAAGGAAAGCTTTGTGCACGCAGAAGGGTTCGCACTGCCCTGGGAGTGAGCTTTCAGCCCACGGCAATGTGCTTCAGCTTCACCTCACCGCTCTGCCCCCAGCAGCAGCATCTCCTGCTGCATGGCCAATGGGATGGCATTCAATAGCTCCAAGTGCAGGGTGCTGCACTTTGGCCACAACAACCCCATGCAGAGATACAGGCTGGGGTCGGAGTGGCTGAGAGCAGCCAGACAGAGAGGGATCTGGGGGTGCTGATTGATACCCACCTGAACATGAGCCAGAAGTGTGCCCAGGTGGCCAAGAGAGCCAGTGGCATCCTGGCCTGCATCAGGAATGGTGTGGTCAGCAGGAGCAGGGAGGTCATTCTGCCCCTGTACTCTGCACTGGTTAGACCACACCTTGAGTGCTGTGTTCAGTTCTGGGCCCCCCAGTTTAGGAGGGACATTGAGATGCTTGAGCATGTCCAGAGAAGGGCAACGAGGCTGGGGAGAGGCCTTGAGCACAGCCCTACGAGGAGAGGCTGAGGGAGCTGGGATTGGTTAGCCTGGAGAAGAGGAGGCTCAGGGGTGACCTTATTGCTGTCTGCAACTACCTGAGGGGTGGTTGTGGCCAGGGGGAGGTTGCTCTCTTCTCTCAGGTGGCCAGCACCAGAAGGAGAGGACACAGCCTCAGGCTGTGCCAGGGGAGATTTAGGCTGGAGGTGAGGAGAAAGTTCTTCCCTGAGAGAGTCATTGGACACTGGAATGGGCTGCCCGGGGAGGTGGTGGAGTCGCCGTCCCTGGAGCTGTTCAAGGCAGGACTGGACGTGGCACTTGGTGCCATGGTCTGGCCTTGAGCTCTGTGCTAAAGGGTTGGACTTGATGATCTGTGAGGTCTCTTCCAACCTTGGTGATACTGTGAGACTGTGATACTGTGATACTGTGATGTCTGCAGTGGCAGGAAGGTAGCAGTGCCACCGAAGGGCAAATGGAATCACAGAGCTGTTTTGGTTGGAAGAGAGCTCTAAGAGCATCAAGTTCAAGCATCAACTCAGCACTGCCAGGTCACCACTAGACCATGGTCCTCAGCACCACATCTCCAAGGCTTTGAAACCCCTCCAGGGATAAGGACTCCACAGCCTGGGACAGCTTCTTTTGGGGAAGAAATTGTTCCTCATGTCCAAACTGAGCCTTTCTTTGGTGCAACTTGAGGCCATGGCTACAAGAGGACAGGCTACAAGAGTTGAGGCTCTGCAGCCTGGAGAAGAGAAGGCTTTGAGGAGATCTTACAGTAGCCAACCAGTGTCTGAAAGGGGCTACAGGAAGGCTGGGGAGGGACCATTGACAAGGTCTTGTGATGACAGGATGAGGAGGAATGGGTTTGAACTGGCAGAGAGGAGATTCAAACTGGATGTTAGGGATGTTTCCTTGCAGTGAGGGTGGTAAGACAGTGGCACAGGTTGCCCAGGGAGGTTGTGGAGCAGAGAATCACAGAAGAGCCCAACCCCACCTGGCTACAGCCTCCCTGCAGGCAGCTGCAGGCAGCAATGAGCTCTGCCCTCAGCCTCCTCTGCTGCAGGCTGCACACCCCCAGCTCCCTCAGCCTCTCCTCACAGGGCTCTGCTCCAGGCCCCTCTCCAGTCTTGCTGCCTTCCAGCACCTCAACAGCTCTCTTCAATGGAGGAGCCCAGAACTGGACACAGCACTCAAGGGGTGCTCTGAGCAGTGCTGAGCACAGGGGCAGAAGAACCTCCCTTGTCCTGCTGCCCACACTGCTCCTGAGCCAGCCCAGGATGCCATTGGCTCTCTTGGTCCCCTGGGCACACTGCTGCCTCCTCTTCAGCCTTGTCCCCAGAAGCTCCCAGATCACCCTGATGTGACCTGAGGTGGCCTTTAACCCTCACAGGAATTACCCTGTGGGGAGAGCCAGGCAAAGCTCCACGTGGGTCATTAGTGCTGCACTAATTGCCACCATTGTGGGACACAGACTCACTGTCAAGGTTGATGTGCCCTAAACAGAAGCTGATTTTTGGCATAGAGCTGCTCTCTTGAGCTCCCAGAGTGGGAAAGGCAGAGGAGGAGGCTGCTGAAATCCTGGAGGAGTTGTTCTCTTAATTGATGCCCACAAGAGAACAAAACTTTCCAGCCCACTGCCCTGGCCCAGGGGCTGCAGGTTGGATGAAGCCTTTGCACAGTGGAAGAACAACAGGGACAAGGAATCCCTTTGGTGGCAGTCAGGAAGCACTTCTCCCTGCCAACATCACTGCCTGGCTCTGGTATAGCAGAGCCCACAGCAGCACCAGGTCTGCCCACCCTGCTACACCCCAGCAGAGCTGAAGACACTCAGGGCTCTTGCTGAGCTCTCCCACGCTGGCTCTGGGTGTGGAGGAAGGAGACAGCTCCAGCTGTGCCAGCCTGGTTTGTCTAAACAGAGAGAGCAAAGCACACACAGAAATAAAGCCAGGCTGTGCCATGGCTGGGCTGAAGAGCATCCACTCTCCTGTCAGCTGAAGGAACTGAGGTGCCACTACTCATTTCTGTGCCCCAAAAAGCTGCCAAGGTGACAGGCAAGAGACTCTGTCCCTGGGCAAGGGATGCAAACCCTCTGCAGCACCTCCCTGGAGGTGTTCAAGAAACATGAGGGCACAGCACCTGGGGACATGGTTTAATGGGCACAGGGGTGGTAGGGCAAAGGTTGATCTTGATGATATTTGAGGTCTTTTCCAGCCAAATCAATCCTATGATTCTGTGGTTCCCATGGAGGAGGCTCCACCCTACACAGCTGAGCCCTGAACCTGCACCCAGCCAGAGCCACAAGCACTAAGCCCCAGCACCCAGAGACCTCAAGGGCCACCTGACCCCCACCACTTCTTCAAAGGATCTCCTGAGTTCTCCTTCTCAAAACAGCCCCAAGCAGCAGAGCAACAACAGAGTGGCTGAGAGCAGGCAGGCAGAGAGGGAGCTGGGGGTGCTGGCAGACAGGAGCTGAAGAGGAGGCAGCAGTGCCCAGGTGGGCAGCAGAGCCAATGGCATCCTGGGCTGGCTCAGGAGCAGTGTGGGCAGCAGGACAAGGGAGGTTCTTCTGCCCCTGTGCTCAGCACTGCTCAGAGCACACCTTGAGTGCTGTGTCCAGTTCTGGGCTCCTGAATTGCAGAGAGATGTTGAGGTGCTGGAAGGTGTTGAGAGAAGGGCAGCAAGGCTGGGGAGGGGCCTGGAACACAGCCCTGTGAGGAGAGGCTGAGGGAGCTGGGGGTGTTTGGCCTGCAGCAGAGGAGGCTCAGGGCAGAGCTCATTGCTGTCTGCAGCTCCCTGCAGGGAGGCTGTAGCCAGGTGGGGTTGGGCTCTGCTGCCAGGCAGCCAGCAACAGAAGAAGGGGACACAGCCTCAACTGTGCCAGGGCAGGTCTAGGCTGGATGTGAGGAGGAAGTTGTTCCCAGAGAGAGTGACTGGCATTGGAATGGGCTGCCCAGGGAGGTGGTGGAGTGGCTGTGGCTGGAGGTGTTGAAGCCAAGCCTGGCTGGGGCACTTAGTGCCATGGTCTGGTTGGTTGGGCAGGGCTGGGTGCTAGGTTGGGCTGGCTGAGCTTGGAGCTCTCTTCCAACCTGGTTGATTCTATGATCCCTGGCTGCAGGGCTCAGGGCACAAGCTCTTCTCAGAGGCTGAGCCACGACCTGGCTCCTGGTGGTGACAACACAGCCAACATCTCTTGCCCACTCAGGCTTAACCCCAGCCCTGTGCTGCCTGCAGGGCCTGCGAGAGCGAAGGTGAATGCTGTGTGTACACACAGCACATCCTGGCCACGCACAGAGCCAGCAGTGGGATTAGGTTACACCAGCCCCCACGGCACAGACCTCAACCAGGAGCAGATGGTGGCTCCTCCTGCAAGGCATTAAGAGATTTTGGGAGCCTGCTGCAAGGAAAAGGGTGGGGAGAGCTACCCCGAGCTGCTTCTCACACCAAATCCTGTATCCACCCCTCCAGCTTGCTGGAGGCAAACCTAAACCAAACCTGGCTTAGCTTGGGCTGGAGCTCTGGGAGCTGGAGCTGCTTGCTGGCCCTGCCTGGGAGGGCAGAGAGGCTTCTGGCAACACCTGGAGAAGGGCAGGCACCAGCTGGGGTGTAACAGGGCATGGCCCAGCTCATCTGTTTGTTTTTCCACAGGTCCAGTGCCTGCATCACCCAGCTCAGGTTTATGTGATCATAAACCTGCAGCAAGCAGCTCTTCACTCTGCTTCTCTGGAAACATCCTCCCCCAAGGAGCAGCACTTAGCTGTGCTGGAAACTCTTCCACAGAGTCACAAAACTGGTGGGCAGCTCAAGGCACCTTTGAGCTCATCAAGTCCATCTGCTTGCCCAGAACCCACAATCCTACCCCTGCTGCTAAGCCACCCCCATAAACCACATCCCTCAGCACTACATCCATGGGGCCTTTAAACACTTCCAGGGATGGGGACTCCACCACCTCCCTGGGCAGCCTGATCCAATCCCTAATCACTCTTGCAAGAAAGAAATTCCTTCTAACAGCCAACCTAAACCTTCCCTGGTGCAGCTTGAGGCCACTTCTTCTTGTCCTGGCATTGCTTACTTGGGAGAAAAGGCCAACACCAGCCTCACTCCAACCTCCTTTCAGGCAGCTGTAGAGATCAGTGAGGTCTTCCCTCTGCCTCCTCTTCTCCAGGCTAAACAATCCAAGTTCCTTCAGCCTCTCCTCACCAGCCCTCCTCTCTAAACCCCTCACCAGCTTCATTGCCCTTCTCAGTACCCCTTCCAGCACCTCAACATCTCTCTTATACTTAAGTGCCCAAACTGGACACAGTACCCCAGGTGCAGTCTCAGCAGTGCTGAGCACAGGAGCACAATCACTTCCTTACTCCTGACACAGAATCACAGCATCAACCAGGTTGGAAGAGACCTCCAAACTCATCCAGTCCAACCTAGCACCCAGGTTGGAATGGACCTTCAAAGGTCATCTTCTCCAATCCTCTCCTGTGGCCACCAGAGACACCTCCAACTCCAATCACCTAGACCTGACTGAGCTGCAGTGAGGTGAGAAGATAGGATCCAGGTTTCCCAATGGATCCACCTGAGAGACAGATCCTAATTTCCTTCCACCCCTAAGGCACCACCAATGGCACACCTCATGCTCCCTCCTCTGCTGCTGCACAGAGCAGAGGGAACACACAAGCTCAGCAAGGTCCCACCAGCCTAACAGCAGCTCCCAGCTCCAGGCATGAGCAGCTCTCCTGGCACTCTCTCCCACTTCAGTTACTCCCCACTTGACTCAGGCTTGGTGTGCCAAGCACGGGCCAGGCACAGGCATGCCAGGGGTCACTGCTCAGCTTGCAGAGCCAAGCCCAGCTCCAGGGCCAAAGGCTGGCCAAGCTCTGCAGCTGGCTGCTCCTCACGTCCCAGCTCACCTCTTGGGGATATTTGTTGCAGTTACACAACTCTTAGAATCACAGAATTGCAGCCTGGTTGGAGCAGGATGGGACCTCTAAAGCCCAACCAGTCCAACCCCCCTGCAGCCAGCAGGGACATCTGCAACTAGAGCAGGCTGCTCAGAGCCCCAAACAACCTGACCTGGAATGGTTCCATGGATGGAGCAGCTACCACCTCTCTGGGCAGTCTGGCACAGGCTCTCACCACCATCACTGCAAAAGTTTCTTCCCTTTCTCCAGCCTGAATCTCACTCTTTTAGTTTCAAACCATCACCCCTTGCCCTGTCACAACAGGCCCTGCTCAAAAGTCTGTCCTCAGCTCTCTGTGCAGTCCCTTGAAGTCCTGGAAGGGCTACCAGAAGGTCTGCCTGGAGCCTTCTCCTCTCCAGGCTGAATACCTCCAACTCTCCCAGCCTGGCCTCACAGCAGAGCCCTTCCAGCCCTGCCAGCACTGCTGTGCCCTCCTCTGGCCCTGCTCCAGCAGGTCCCTGTCTGTGCTGGGCTGAGCTCTCCAGAGCTGCCCCCAGCACTGCAGGAGGGGTCCCAGCAGACCCTGGCAGAGGAGCAGGATCCCCTCCCTGCCCCTGCTGCCCATGCATGGCTGGGGCTGGGCTGGCAGTGCTCTTTATGCCTTCACTCCCCAGCCTGTGCTAATACCAAGGCTTGCCCTGACCCATGTCTGGGACCTTGCACCTGGCCTTGATGAACCTCATGAGGTTCACCTGAGCCCACTTCTCCAGCCTGCCCAGGTGCCTCTGCATGGATCCCACCCCTCAGACATGCCACCCACGCTGCTCAGCTTGCTGCCAGCTGCAAACCTGCTGAGGGTGCACACGATCCTGCTGCCTGTGCCTCTGCACTCCTCAGAGCAGGACTGCTCCATCAGGAGGGACTGGATGCAGGACAGGATCCTCACCCTGGAACAGCTCTCTTAGTTGGCACCAGAGCTGGGCAGTGCCACACATTTGGAGGACTGTGGCACATCCACCAGCAGAATGCACCACAAAGCCTCTCTGAGCTGCTGACCTCTGCCAGTCTGGGCAGCAGTGAGCAGAAGGCAAAGCCACACAGCTGGCTGGTGGCCAGGCAGAGCCTCCTCAGGGCTGCTGCACGACCCAAAGGAAACAGCATCAGGGGCATGAAGCTTCCTAGTGCTGCTCCAGCCAGCTGGCCCTTGCTGCTGTGCCCAGGGAGAAGCTGAGCTGCAGACACCCTCCCTGGCTCTCCCCCTTGCTTCCCACAGAGCTCAGCACCCTCACTGGACTTACAGCAATTACTTATCACCTCCCACGTTCCTCAGTTCAACTTCAATCCCCTTGCACCTCATCCCCACTTGGATTTCACTCCGCTTCCAGCTCTTGGAATGCAACTCCCAGCTCAGCTTCCCAGGCTGTGAAATGCATCTCTCCAGCCTTGTTTCCCAGCCAAGGTTCAATGGTAGCTAAGCTCTACCAAGATTAATCGGTGGTTTCCCTCTCAGAAACACATTCCCACCGACCTGGCTGGCCTGAAGCCTCTGGCACACTCAAACACGTTTTTCTGGGCAGGGTTTTGTGCAGTGAACAGGAGCCTGAGGTCACCACCTCTGCCCAGGACCTTGGATGCGTTAGCACAACGCAAGTGAGGCAACAAACATCTCGGTGCTTCCTCCAAAACAAACATCCCTTTTAGTTTACAGCCACTTGAAGGAAGCATTTGCCAGCCCCCACCCAGCCCATCACGTCCCAGCCCCCCAGGCACCAAACCTTGGTCATGGTTTGCTTAGGAGTTTTCCTGAGACAAGCCAGTCCTGTGCTCTGCTTTACAGGCTGAGGAGCCTGGACCCCACTGGGTCTATTCCAGGTGAGCTCTGGCTATGGGGAGGGACAAGACTCAGCATTCCCTAAAGTGCCATGAAAAGTTCCAGGCAGTGACTCCATGAGCAGCTGCAGAAGGGAGGGATGAGGCACATGGAGACATGATGGAGAGATTGGGACACAAGGAGATGGAAACATGGAGAGGTAGAGCGACAGAGACACGGGACAGGCTGCAACGCCCCGCACAGCTGTGTCACATCCATCACAGATGGGTTTGAGTTGAAAGTGACCCTTGAAGGGACCTCCCAAGCCCCCTGCAGTCAGCAGGGACAGCTGCAACTAAAGCAGGTTGCTGAGATCGCCAAACCACCTGACCTTGATCACCTCCAGGGATGAGACATCCACAACTTCTCTCGGCGACCTGTGCCAGTGTCCTACCACCCTCCCGGGAAAGATACACACACAGAGGTATGGTACCTCGCACATCAGAGCAGCCAGCTCCTGCGCAGGGGGACCCCCGCCGTGCCCTGCCACCAAGACCCTCACACCCACTGTGCCCCCTCGGAGCCTCTTCCCTATCATCCCCCCAGCACCCCTGCCCAGTCCCCGCAGCCCACAGCGGATGCCGCTGGCGGGGAGGATGGGGGAAGCCTTTCTGCTCCCCCAGGCAAGCGGAGGCTCCCCCGGGGCAGGGCTGCCGCAGGCAAGCGGAGGCTGCCCCGGGGCAGGGCTGCCGCAGGCAAGCGGAGGCTGTCCCGGGGCAGGGCTGCCGCAGGCAAGCGGAGGCTGTCCCGGGGCAGGGCTGCCGCAGGCAAGCGGAGGCTGTCCCGGGGCAGGGCTGCCGCGGGCAAGCGGAGGCTCCCCCGGGGCAGGGCTGCCGCGGGCAAGCGGAGGCTCCCCTGGGGCAGGGCTGCCGCAGGCAAGCGGAGGCTCCCCTGGGGCAGGGCTGCCGCAGGCAAGCGGAGGCTGCCCCAGGCAAGCGGAGGCTGTCCCGGGGCAGGGCTGCCGCAGGCAAGCGAGAGCTGCCCCGGGGCAGGGCTGCCGCAGGCAGAGCGCCGCCGCCGCCGCCGCCTGCCCGCGCCCCGCAGCGCCGTGCTCGCAGTGCATCCTAGCGGGGACGGCCGCGCCCAGCAGCCCGCCCAGGGATGCCCGAGCCCCGCCGCTCCCCGCCCGGTGCCCCGTACCTGCGTGCAGCCCGGATCCCGGCTCGGGAGGCTCCGGCCCCGCCGAGCACAGAGGCAGGGCCCAGAGCAGCGCCAGTGCCAGCGCCCCGCCGCGCATCGTGCGCCCAGCCCCGGCCCCGCCGCATCCCGCTCCCGGCCCCGCCACCGGGACAGGCCCGGCCCCGGCTCCGCCGCCCCCGCCCCGCTCCGCCCCGGCCCGCCCGGCGCTGCCGAGACCCCTGCGGGGAGGGGCGGGCGGGCGGTGGTGGTCGTTAACGGGGTCCTCTCGGCACACCCCACGGAGTCAGACGAGCTTACAACGACCCCTGGCGCCGCGGGACGTGAGGGGGGATCCCCACAGAGAACCCCGTGAGGAGAGCTGGGTTGGGTAGCACAGACAGGCAGGCTGCCGGGAACACGGACACAGGAGACGCGATGGGGACAGACGCATGGGCACCGGGACACACAGACACGCAGACGCGTGGGCACGGACAGGGCACACAGATGGACACAGACACAGGGACACACAGACATGCAGACACATGGACACACAGAGGGACACGCAGATGGACACACACAGGGACACACAGACATGCAGACACATGGACACACAGAGGGACACACAGATGGACACACACAAGGACACGCAGACCTGCAGACACATGGACACACAGAGGGACACACAGATGGACACACACAGGGACACGCAGATGGACACACAGGTGGGCACACACAGGGACACGCAGACCTGCAGACACATGGACACACACAGGCACGCACAGGGACACACAGATGGACACACACAGGGGGACACAGACCTGCAGACACATGGACACACACAGGGACACACAGATGGACACACACAGGGGGACACAGACCTGCAGACACATGGACACACACAGGGACACACAGATGGACACACACAGGGACACACAGACCTGCAGACACATGGACACACAGGGACACACAGATGGACACACAGGGACACACAGACCTTCAGACACATGGACACACAGATGGACACACACAGGGACACACAGATGGACACACAGATGGACACACAGACCTGCAGACACATGGACACACACAGGGACACACAGACCTGCAGGCACATGGACACACACAGGGACACACAGACCTGCAGGCACATGGACACACACAGGGACACACAGACCTGCAGACACATGGACACACACAGGGACACACAGATGGACACACACAGAGACACACAGATGGACACTCACAGGGACACCCAGATGGACACCCAGATGGACACACAGACCTGCAGACACATGGACACTCACAGGGATACGCAGACACATGGACGCACACAGGGACACACAGGGACACGCAGACACATGGACACACACAGGGACACACAGACCTGCAGACACATGGACACACACAGGGACACACAGACCTGCAGACACATGGACACTCACATGGACACACAGACCTGCAGACACATGGACACACACAGGGACACACAGACCTGCAGGCACATGGACACTCACAGGGATACGCAGCTGTCCAGGTGGTTGTGAAGCAGCAAATGCCATGCAGGTGTCCACTTGAGTCAGGCTGCAAACCACTCCTCACCTCGGGCAGGGTTTTCAACCTTCCCTTGCACCCTGCTTGGGCACACTCAGGAATCTCCATCTCATAGAACTCCTGCTCTGCTCCCCCACTCTCCACTGCTGTCCCACCCAATAAACCCAAACCCCACTGAGACCAGCCTACAAACCAAGGCAAGGTCTTCTGGCCCAGCAGTGTACAGTGTGGCCTCAAACAAGAGCATTTTCTTCCCATGGTACCAGCCTCACCTGGTGACATGGACCTGAAGGACATTTCACATGATACTTCAGCTACCTGAGGGGAGGTTGTGGCCAGGAGGAGGTTGCTCTCTTCTCTCAGGTGGCCAGCACCAGAAGGAGAGGACACAGCCTCAGGCTGTGCCAGGGGAGATTTAGGCTGGAGGTGAGGAGAAAGTTCTTCCCTGAGAGAGTCATTGGACACTGGAATGGGCTGCCCGGGGAGGTGGTGGAGTCGCCGTCCCTGGAGCTGTTCAAGGCAGGACTGGACGTGGCACTTGGTGCCATGGTCTGGCCTTGAGCTCTGTGCTAAAGGGTTGGACTTGATGATCTGTGAGGTCTCTTCTAACCTTGGTGATACTGGGATACCCTGATCTCAGGTGGCACCTTGGCTGGTCTCATCGCAGGAAAGAGGCAACAAGAGAGAAGAAGAGTTGTTGTACACTAAAATAGAGCTTGGGCTGAGAGGAGCAAAGCACAGCAAGGAGCTGCTCCTCCCCCAGCAGTGCTCTCAGCTGCTAATGGCTTTGCTCAAGGACTTTATGGAGAGTCCTTGGCGTGGGCACAAGTGTCACACCAGCAGCCCCTGAGGAAGGAGATGCATGCAGGGCATTGCTTCCCCTGGCCTGCAGTTATCAAAAGACTGAGAAGTTCCTTCCTCAGGTACCAACAGGCCTTGAGGGTTCTCTTCTGCTCAGGGCAAGAACTTCTGCTCTGTTCTGCTGCAGGGCAAGTAGGAACTGCGAGATGCACTCAGCACAAGCCACACACATGGCAGACTCCTGACACCCACACCCTGCCTGTCTCCGTGGCCATCCCTACCTGAGGTGGCACTGAGAACACTTGCTGGGAGGGGACATGCTGTGTTCAGTTTTGGGCTCCCCAGGTGAAGAGGGACCAGTGGAGAGGGTCCAGTGGAGAGCTGCAAGGATGATGAGGGGACAGGAGGGCATGGCTGATGAGGAGAGGCTGAGGGCCCTGGGGCTGCTTAGTCTGGAGAAGAGAAGACTGAGAGGGGGTTTGATAAATGTTTCTAAGTATCTGAGGGCTGCCAGGAGGGGGGGACAGGCTCTGCTCACTGCTCCTGGGATAGGACAAGCAGCAATGGATGGAAGCTGCAGCACAGGAGGTTGCAGCTCAACACAAGGGGGAACTTCTTGCCTGAAGGGTCCCAGAGCCCTGGCACAGGCTACCCAGAGAGGTTGTGGAGTCTCCTTCTGTGGAGCCTTTCCAGGCCTGTCTGGATGTGTTCCTGTGTGATCTGTGTTAGGATTGTCCTGTTCTGGCAGGGGGGTTGGACTCAATGATATCCTTGGGACCCTCCCAACCCCTTACATCCTGCGAGCCTGTGAAGGGTTGGTGCTAAAGGGGGCTGCAATCCCAACGTGCTGGGACAAGAGAGACACCAACACAAGACACATCCCTCTTAAATACCTTGCAGGGCTCAGTGTCTGCTGGGGTTTGTGGTAATCATCTCCAGTGATGGGATTTTGCTGCCTCTTGAGCTGCAGGAATTCTTGCTGGAGCCAAACTCCAAGGCAACTTCTCTGCTCAGCCCAAGCATCTGTGCAGCCTCCACAAAGACAACCACAGACACAGCTGATTTCTTACAGCATCCCAGCTTGGGTTGCAAACTACATCTGGTGTCATGAGGGATCTCAGGGGCTGTCACTCCACACCTCAAATGCTGGGTTCAGTTTTGGGCCCCTCACTCCAGAATGGACATTGAAGTGCTGGAGCAGGTCCAGAGAGCAGCAGTGAAGCTGGGAAAGGGTCTGGAGAGCAGGGCTGGTGAGGAGCAGCTGAGGGAATTGGGGTTGTTTAGTCTGTTTAGTCCAGAGATCAGCAGTGAAGCTGGGAAAGGGTCTGGAGAGCAGGGCTGGTGAGGAGCAGCTGAGAGAATTGGGGTTCTTTAGTCTGGAGGAGGATGGGGGGAGACCTCATTGCTCTCCAAAAAGAGGTTGCAGTGAGGTGGGGGTTGGGCTCTTTTCCCTAGTATCAGGTGATAGAAGGAGAGGAAATGGACTGGAATTACGCCAGGGGAGGGCTAGGTTGGAGATGAGGAAAAATGTCTTTGCTGCAAGAGTAGTCAGGGACTGGCACAGGCTGCCCAGGGAGGATGATCTTAGAGGCCTTTTCCAACCCAAATCATTCCATGATTCCATGCCTATGAAGAGTCCCTTCACACAAAGGCTTCTCAAGCATTGGACCAGGCTGCCCAGGGAGGTGGTGGAGTCACCATCCCTGGAGGGGTTCAAGAAACCTGTGGCCATGACACTTGGGACCATGGTTTAGTGGCCATGGGAGCCATGGTTTGATGGCCATGGTGGTGCTGGGTTGCTGCTTGGACTGGATGATCTTAGAGGCCTTTTCCAACCCAAACCACTCTATGATTCCATGCCTATGAAGAGTCCCTTCATGAAAGGCTTCTCAGGCATTGGCACAGGCTGTCCAGGCAGGTGGTGGAGTCCCCATCCCTGGAGAGATTTAAAAGCCACATGGCTGTGGTGCCGAGGGACACAGTTTAGCAGCAGTGGCTTAGCATCAGGGGTGGGGTTGCAAGCTCTGGGTGAGAGCTTGGCCTTGAGGAGCTCAGAAGCCTCCTCCAACCTCAACAGTGGCAGCAGTGGATCCAGTCAAGCTGCCTCCCACAGCTCTGGGCATGAAGGGGGCAGGAGGCAGGCAGCTCTAGGGATAAGCTCCCAGTCCCCTGGTGCACCACAGGCACCTGCTGGGAATTGCTCAGCTCTGATTTGGGGTTTTTTTTGGGTTTGTTTTGTTGTTTTGCTTTTTTTTTTTCTACTTTTTTTATTATTATTTTTAATTCCAAGGACTTTTGCTTCATACAAAAAAAGGTAACTGTAGAAACAACTGCAAGAATCCAAAGTCTGGCTGATAAATATGACTCAGGCAGCAAACTAAGCAATCACAGAACCTTTTTTTTTTTGGTGTGTTTGTGTTGGGGTTGGTTTTTTTTTTTCCTCCTTTTTTTCCCCCCTTCCCTTTATTGTTTATTTTTTTCTGGGGGGAGGGGGTTTAAGTTCCTTTCCTCTTGCATGGTTGGACCTTGGAGAGCATTTTTCCCCACTTGTTTTTGTTGTTTGTTTGTTTCTTTTCAATATAAACTACTTTTTTTTTTAATTTATTTTGGCCACAAACCCCCCAATTTCTATCAAACATCATTAAAAAGCAACGACATTGTATCAAAAACAGGTACCAAGATAAACATTTTGGTTTGGTTTTGGTTTGTTGGTTTGGTTTTTTTTTTTTTGTTTGTTTTCTTTTTCCTCCTTTTTCTTTTTTTTTTGTTGTTTTTGTTTTGTTTTCTTCCATGCACATAACTTTGCTTTTGTTTGCTGTTGGTGTTATATATATATATATTTATATATGTATATATCTTACATGCAAACATTACTTAATTCCAAGTACAGCCACTATGAGACTTGGTTCTGGATGCAGGAGAAAGAATAAAAACTGTATCCAATTCTGGAGCCCCTGGGACAAGAGGGCTGTGGAGATGCTGGAGAGTGTCCAGAGCAGGGCCAGGAGGATGCTCAGAGGCTGCAGCAGCTCTGCTGTGAGCACAGACTGAAAGAGTTGGGGCTGTGCAGGCTGGAGCAGAGGAGGCTCCCAGGTCACCTTCTTGTGGCCTTCCAGCATCTGAAGGGGGCTACAAAAGAGCTGGGAAAGGACTTTTCAGGATATCAGGGAATGCCAGGAGTGGGGGGAATGGAGCAAAGCTGGAGGTGGGGAGAGTGAGGCTGGAGGTGAGGAGGAAGTTGTTGAGCAGGAGAGTGGTGAGAGGCTGGAATGGGTTGCCCAGGGAGGTGGTTGAGGCCCCATGGCTGGAGGTGTTTGAGGCCAGGCTGGCTGAGGCTGTGTGCAGCCTGCTCTAGGGTAGGGTGTCCCTGGGCATGGCAGGGGGGATTGGAACTGGCTGCTCCTTGTGGTCCCTTCCAACCCTGCCTGATTCTGAGATTCTAATTCAAATTTGGCAACTCACTTTAGGAAGGGGTTCTTGGGAATCTCATGGATGCCTTGAGAGGAGAGTTACAAACCAATAATAATGACAAAAAGAAGAGCTAGGGGGGAACAAAAGGGGTTTAGAAACAACTCGTGGGCAGGTTTTGTCTGTCACTGTCATCAGCCCCCAAGCAAGCGAGTGGAGGATTAGGCAACTTGAGTGGGCAGCCAGATGGAGAGAGGTGATTCTGCCCCTCTGCTGTGTCCAGCTCTAGGGGTCCCAGCACAAAAGGGATGTGCTGGAGAGGGTCCAGAGGAGGTCACAAAGATGATCAAAGGGCTGGGGAACTTCTCCTACAGGGACAGGCTAGGAGAGTTAGGGCTGTTCAGCCTGGAGAAGGAGCTGCATTTCAGTACCTGAAGGGGACCTACAGGAAGGCTGAGGAGGGACTGTTTAGAAGGGCTTGCAGCAGCAGGATGAGGGGCAGTGGTTTGAAACCGAAGCAGGGGGAACTGAGGTTGGACATCAGGAGGAAGTTCTGCACAATGAGGGTGGTAAAATACTGGAACAGGTTGCTCAGGGCTGTGGTTGAGGTCCCATCCCTAGAGACACTCAAGCCCTGAGCAACCTGACCTGGCTGGAGGTGTCCCTGCTGCCTGCAGGAGGGTTGGACAAGATGACCTTTGAAGATCACTTCCAACCCAATGGATTCTGTCCCTCTGTGGGATTCTTCACTTTGTTGTGGTGTGACCCAAGGCTGTGTGCTTTGGCTGCTGTTTCAGTATGGGGCTGGTGGCTTGGGGGGGTCTAAAACAGCTGAGGGTGGGGGGAAAGGCAAAAATGATTCAGTAGAGCAAGACATTGCTTTTCACTTCCCAGTGTGGGTGCAAGGTGTGCATGCAGGTTCAGAGGGGGGGGTTCACCTTCTGCCTTCCCTTGGGCTTCCTGGAGTAAAATAGGTTTGCTTTAAAATTCCAGAGGGAGTGTTTTGTGCCTTGGTGTGAGGAGAACCTACAAAACATTTGGTCACAACTGTGCTGAAGCCTGGACCAGGGGAATCCAGCAGAGAAAGCTACAGGAGGGATGAAGGCTCCTTTCTGCCTCTTGGTGCTTTGGATGTGGGTTCCCAACGTGTCATCTCGTTGCATAGCCCTCCTTTGGCTGGTCATAGCCACCACCTCTGGTGGGGACCATGCCTCCTTTATTCAGAGTGCACACAAATACAGAGACAGAGATAGCCACAGCAGTCACCCTTCAGCAGAACCCAGGGATGAGATTGGCCAGAGCCTGTTATTTAGTAACGGAACAGAGAACATAAAAACGACACAGGAGGAAACAAAACCAGGTTGAATTTCCTCAACAGAAGAGCTACAGGAGACGTGAAGGACGATCCTACAGCAGACTGCTCCCCGCCTGAGGCTGCAAGCCTTTTGCTGAGAGTACAAAAGACCTCCTGAGCATTTTGGTAGCATCTGATAGCCTCCAACCACCCCCCCCCCCCAGTGACAAAGCCAATCACCAGGGTCCATCAGGGTCTCTACCTGTCCTAAGCAACAGGAGAAGTTTCACAGTTCTGGGGCTTGGTAGATCCTTGGTTAAAAAAATTGGTCTTGTCCAACCCTTCTCTCCTTCCTATCAGCAGCGCTCCTCTGGCACCTGCCATCCTTCCTCCTTTAACC
This sequence comes from Pogoniulus pusillus, assembly GCF_015220805.1. Classification (NCBI taxonomy): domain Eukaryota; kingdom Metazoa; phylum Chordata; class Aves; order Piciformes; family Lybiidae; genus Pogoniulus; species Pogoniulus pusillus. The sequence goes on along the minus strand of NC_087298.1, from coordinate 3,167,716 downwards.
ACCTATCAGCATCCTCTGGCCCCCCTGTGTCCCCACTTAGCCCTACAGTGGTTCTCCAGTGCCACGGGTGCAAGGTCCACGCCTGGGCATTTCCTTCAGCCCTCCATCCCCAGCAGCATTATCGCATTTGCCCCTTGCCCAGGCTCCAAGTGCAGAAATCCACACACAAAAGAAAGGAACTGCCCAACGCAAGGACACAGAAATCTCATCCCTGAGAATCAGAGTTAGAGGTTTTGCTTATTATTATAATTATTATTATAATTATTATATATTAACTATTATTATTATTATTATCAATTATTTTTAACCTTCTCTTAACAGGCAATAAGACCAAGACTCTCTCCAACTGCCCTCTGACCGTGGCCAGAGCTCTCTGCAGCTCGACAGGAGGCGTGGAAGCCACTTCCTCTGCAAGAGCATCTCTGCAGACGCTCTGCTTTTCCACCTGCATCTCTCCTGCAGGACCTAACCACTTCCTCTGCAAGAGCATCTCTGCAGACGCTCTGCTTTTCCACCTGCATCTCTCCTGCAGGACCTAACCACTTCCTCTGCAAGAGCATCTCTGCAGACGCTCTGCTTTTCCACCTGCATCTCTCCTGCAGGACCTAACCATTTCCTCTGCAAGAGCATCTCTGCAGACGCTCTGCTTTTCCACCTGCATCTCTCCTGCAGGACCTAACCACTTCCTCTGCAAGAGCATCTCTGCAGACGCTCTGCTTTTCCACCTGCATCTCTCCTGCAGGACCTAACCACTTCCTCTGCAAGAGCATCTCTGCAGACGCTCTGCTTTTCCACCTGCATCTCTCCTGCAGGACCTAACCACTTCCTCTGCAAGAGCATCTCTGCAGACGCTCTGCTTTTCCACCTGCATCTCTCCTGCAGGACCTAACCGCTTCCTCTGCAAGAGCATCTCTGCAGACGCTCTGCTTTTCCACCTGCATCTCTCCTGCAGGACCTAACCACTTCCTCTGCAAGAGCATCTCTGCAGACGCTCTGCTTTTCCACCTGCATCTCTCCTGCAGGACCTAACCACTTCCTCTGCAAGAGCATCTCTGCAGACGCTCTGCTTTTCCACCTGCATCTCTCCTGCAGGACCTAACCACCGCTCAACAAGATAAGGCCGGGGGGGATGGTTTGCTCGCTGCAATTCCTCCCCTCCCATCAATTAAAGTCTAGCTGAAGACAAACCCAACCCAACCCTAAAGAAAAACAACAACAAAAGAAGAAGAAACGAAACCCAACCAAATGAATAACAAAAGCAGCCAACAAAACCCCAAAAGCCTCCAAAACCAACCCCCAAAGTGTATTTTGCCTTCCTCACTGGAAGCTTCCAAGCTGGTTCTCGGGGCAGAGAGGCTCCTCCTGGCTCTGCTCACCCTTCCCTCCCCTCCCTGCGCTCACCCAAGGTCTGATGCATCGAAGCAAGAGGTTGCATCGGCGCTGTGAAAGATTTCAAAGGTTAGGCACTTAGTAGTGAACAACTGGAGCATTCTGTAGAAACAGTGGGACCTGGAATGACAGTTGGACTAATTCTCTACAGAAAGAGTAAATTAACTTTTTTTTTTCTTTTTCTCTCCTTTTTTTTTCTTTTTTTTTCCTTTTTTTTTTTCCTTTTAACTGTACAAGTTACAAAAAAACCTCACACAATGAAAAGTTAAAGTTCTATCTAATAGCTTGATATAAAACCAAGAACGTTTCTTCTTCTCAACCCCTATGCTTTTTCTTTTGCTTTGTGTTTCTGGATTCTTTTTATTTTGTTGTTGTTGGTTTTTTTTTTTTCTCCTTTTTTAAGTTGTTTTGTTGGTTTGTTTTTTGTTTTTTTTTTTTGCTAAATCAAGCTTATATTGTAAACAAGACAAAACAGTGAGGGTTGTGTTGCGGTCGACAGGAGGGAGGGATGGAAAGAAAAAGTCTCAGCAGCAAGGAAACAGTCCTTACAAAGTAGCTCTCTTGTGGCTTTGTCGTGTGTCGGTGTGAAGGACTCGACAGTGGTGAGGAAAAGAAAAGAGATCCACGCAGCAGCGGGGTCCGAGCAGAGTCCTGGCTGCTGGAGCGCTCGGCCAGCTCGGGGAGGGATGTTGCTGGCTCCACCAACAGGAGAAAAAAAAAAAAGAACCCAAACACCCAAACCTAAACCAAAGAAGGATTGAAGTGGCTGAACATCAAGTCCCAAGGGACCGTCCTTTGTTCTGGGCTGCGTTGCTCCTCTCCCGGTTGCGTGAGTGGATCTCTGCTTTCCGAGCGGTGAAAGGGGATAAGAGGCGGATGCCATCTCTGTTCATCCCGTGTCCGTTTGCAGCCCCTTGACTCCTGCCCTGACCAGAGGAGGAGGGCAACAAAATATAATGATAATTAAAAAGAAAAAAAAGGCTAAATTGATGAAGGAATAGCCCAAGCAAACAGTGCCAATCTCAGGCAGGGTGGACAGTCTGCTTCATCCGCCGCCGCTCTTCGCTCGGCGCATCGCAAGCTTGGCGCCTGCTGCCTGTCTTTGAACTAGGCAAGGCGGTAGGGAGGTGGACAAGGGGGAGGGAGAAGGGGGGGGGGGGGGTTGCTCCCGACACTGCCTTCCCCCTAAGGAGAAAGTCTTATTCCTCCGTTTGCCTAGTGCAAAAAAAAACCAAAACCAACCCCAAACCAACAAAGAAAAGAAACGGAAAAGGAAACCGAGAGAAGAGAGAGGCTGCAGGAGTGTCTCTGGCACGGGGGGGGGGGGCACAGCAGAGTTCTCTTGGTGGGGGCTGCCCCATGGGCTCCCTCTGGCCCCCAGCTGGCAACCGCAGCCTTGCAGATGATAAAACTCATCGATTTTAAGCGCGCTGGCCTGGGAGGGCTCCGCCGTGCCGCTAGCACCAGTCATCCTCGTCGGCTTCGTGGTAGTAACTACGTCCTCTGGTGCCAGTCCCGGGGCCCGTGTTGAGCCCCAGCGTGTAATGGTAGCCGTTGGGCACCCTGCGGATTTGGTGAGACTGGGAGGTCAGGGAGGAGACGTAAGAAGTCCTTGAGGACCGTCCCGAGTTGGTGGCCACCGCCTCCTCGAAGGTGAGGGTGTCCTCCGGCACCGCGCCGTAGGGGCTGTCGGCGTCGTCGCCGTCGCGGTGGCCCAGGTAAGGGTCGGAGCCGATGCGAGCCACCGGCGGGGCGGGCGGCTGCTGGTCCCCCCGCAGCAGCGCGTTGTGCTCGGACAGCCCTCGGCTCAGGCGTCCCGGGGAGAAGCTGGGCAGGCCGGGTTGGAAACTGCTGAAGTGCACGGGCGAGGAGTTAGCGGTCTTGTAAGTGATGCTGGGACGTGGGGTCAGTGGAGTCTGTGGGAGCTGCCTCCGACCCCGGCATGGGGTACTAGCACCAGATGTCGACAGCAAGGGGCTCCCATTAACTGAACCACTGCCCTACATAAAAATTGGAACAAAGCAAATCAAAAAATAAAAGGAGGGGAAACGCCGGACAAAGAGGGAGGGAGGGAGGGAGGCAGGCAGGTGTCAAACAGAAGGAGAAGCAACAGGAGGGAGAGAGACGAGTCGCGGGAGGCAAGAAAAGCAAAAGAAAACGACGACGACAACAACAACAAAAGAAACAACAGAAAGAGAGAGTTTAGACAAAGCACAGTCAGGGGGGAGGAGGTTCTCGAGAAGTAGTTCAACACGAGATGTAAAGAGCTGGAGAACTCAGGTTCTGCGAATGGTAAAGCAGAACAGAAAGGATCAGAGCACCGCAGGACGCAAACTGGGAGACAGCTCCGACAGGAGGGGACACTGTCCGGAGGGGAAGGCATCCACAGCAGACATGGGCTCAGCATGCGCCTTACCTGGGCTGGGTGGGAGCAGCTCAGACACCTACGGGGGGGTTTAGTGCACAAACAGCTCTGCAAAACAGCAGGGTGGGCTTTGGGGTGGGTTGTGGAAGGACTTCACCCCAGAGCTGAGAATGCATCTGAAGGGGACCTATGGGAAAGGCTGGGGAGGGACTGCTGGAAGGGTTTGTGGTGAGAGGACAAAGGGACAAAGTTTGGAATTGGAGCAGGGCAGGTTTAGGTTGGGCAGCAGCAGGGAGCTGTGCACAGTCAGGGGGGTGAAATGCCACAACAGGTTGCCCAGGGGTGTGCTTGGGGCCCCATCCCTGGAGCCATTCAAGCTCAGCCTTGCCGTGGCCCTGGGCAGCCTGCTCTGGTTGGAGGTGTCCCTGCTGACTGCAGGGGGGGACAGACAAGATGACCTTTGAGGGTCCCTTCCAACCCACTGCAAGCTGTGAATCTGGATCCTGTCGCTGTGAGAGCATCTTCTCAACGCTCAGCATGAGCTAAAGGCAAAGGGATGGGGCCAGACTTTTGACAGCAGGGCACAAACTGGAACCCAGGAGGTTCAATCTGAACAGAAGGAGAAACTTCTTTGGTGGGAGGGTGCTGGAGGCCTGGAGCAGGCTGCTCAGAGAGGTTGTGGAGTCTCCTTCTAAGGAGAGATCCCAACCCCAGTCAGACACTGATCCCAGGTAAGCTGCTGTGGGTGCTCTGCTTTAGCAGGGGGCTTCAGTTGGACTGAGTGATCCCCAGAGGTCCCTTCCAACCCCCACTGTGCTGGGATTCTTGGCTTTGTGTGGTCAAAATTGGATCACAGAATCCTAGAATCAGCCAGGGCTGGAAGGGACCACAAGGATCAGCCAATTCCAACTGGTCAGCAAGTCCAACCCTCCTGCAGCCAGCAGGGACATCTGCAACTAGAGCAGGTTGCTCAGAGACTGAGACAGCCTCCCCTGGAATGGTTCCAGGGGTCCACCACCTCTCTTGGCAGGCTGGGACAGGCTCTCACCACCCTCAATGTCAACCATTTCTTCCTTCTCTCCAGTCTGAATGTCTCTCTTTCAGTTTCAATCCATCCTTTCCAATCCAAACCATCCTATGATCTTAGAGGTCTCTTCCAACCTCAACAGCCCTCTGATTCTAAGTCAGTCTCATCTTCCTGCCTCCCAAACCAGAGAAAGAAATTAAGAAATGGAAAGAAAAACTTATCTGGAGACTCAGGGGAAGGCCACTCAAGGACTGAGCAACCAAGAAAGGGAAAGATCTGTTGGGCTGCATCTCACTCTTGCTATGGCTACAGAGTCCTGGCTCCACCAGACCTCACCCTGATGTCACATCTCCTTCCAGCTGAGAATGACTGTGCAAAGCATGGCCCGTGCCCTGGGTGTCTCCAGAGCACTCACTGCAGCACACAGCCCCTGGTACTGCAGCTGGGATGCTGCTGAGGACCATCCAGGGACAGGATAAGGACAAAAAGAGCTGCTTCACTTGGCATCTAGGACACTATGGAGCCTCTTCTTCTAAATCCTTGCCCTGGTCTCTAACTCATGCTGTGCAGGACTGCCTCCTGCTCCCCAGGAGCTGGCTCAGGGCTGACAGCTTCGTTCAGTCTCTCCTGAGACACCCTCCTGGTCACACTTCCAGCAACTGCAAGTTTAGGGAGAGTTTGGAGAGGGGCCAGAGCCTTTCTCTCCACTGTGCTGGTTTAGGTGGGGCATTAGAAGAAACTTCTTCACTGAAAGGGTTCTCAGTGAGTGGCACAGGCTGCCCAGGGAGGAGGCTGAACCCCTATCCCTGGAGGGGTTTAAAAGAGGCAGAGGTGTGGTGCTGAGGGACATTGGTTTATCCCCAGCCTTGGTAGTGTTAGAGAAGGGTTGGACTTGGTGATCTTGAAGGTCTTTTCCAACCAAAAACCGATTCTGTGATAATTTGGGGATGTTTGTATGAATCATGCTGGTCCAGGGCTGAGCTCTCCCCCTGCCCACCCAGGGCCTGCCTTCCCCTACATTTCTCCTCTCCCTTAGCCTGGTTTCTCTTCTCAGCTAGAGAGCACACTGGAAGATGGATTTGTCACTAGAGAAAAAGGACTTTTCCCTCCATTTTTGGAAAATTTAACCTGTTCCTCAGTACAGGACAGATCTGGAGACCAGGAAACAGCAGCTGGAAAATCCTGCTAATGTAAGCACAGCCTGCTGTGACCCCAGCTGTGGCTGGCTGGAGTTACACAGGCTTGGACTGCAATGGCAAATACTTCCTTAGCAACCACCAAGTGCTCATGCAAGAGGCAGCAGTAGGTGCTGGACAGCTGCAGTTGGCAGGGGAAGAGCTCAGCTCAGTTGCCCCAGGTCCCACCCCCAGCTGCCAGCCTGCCTTGGCTCAGATACTTCCACCACCAGCACCAGCAGCTGCCAGCGCTCAGCTCTCCCAAGCAGCTCTGCTGAGACCATGAGCAAGGCTGTCCTTGCTGGTGGGGTTTCTGCAAGCTGCTTTGTCACTCACTCTGTAGATGGCCACTAAAGAGCCACCAAGTCACACTTCCATCCCTCTTTTGGACGTGAAGCACCAAGCAGAACCTCCATGGCTTTATCTCCTCCTGCTTGGCTTTCCTTCCTCCCTCATTCTGCCTATTCAAGCAGCACAACACGGACAAAGTGCTTCCAGCCCTGGAACCCTCTTCCCACCCTGCATCTCCTCACCTGTCTGTGTGGACCATGCTCTGGCCCTCCATTGGGTGAGGTTGGCCTGCTCTGCTCAGTAGACTTGGCCTGGGCACGGTCCCGGCTGCCGTAGCGGTCGCAGGAGTAGAAGCGCTGCTTCTCGGAGGAGGAAGAAGAGTGCTGCTTCCTCTCTTGGGAACGGCCACGCTCCTGCTTCTTGTCCTTGGAAGAAGACTCGCCAGGGTGGGCCACTGAAAGGACAATATTGGTCGGGGTCACCAACAGGGAAGGCATTCTAAGCTGTGGGGCAGAGGAAACCCCAAGCCACATCAGACCATGGGAGCAGAGGATGGCACAGGGTGTGCAAGTCTGAGCCTAGCTGGGATGTTCTGGTGAGAAGAATTAGATGCCAGGCTGTGAGAAGGAAACAAGGGTGGTGGCTGCTGCACTCATAGGCTTGCTGAGAGGTATAGGAAGAAGAACACAAACACAGATAACACAGCTGCAGTGACTCTCTGTTGCAGCTGAGGTACGGACTTTTCTCCCTGGCCGTCTGACTGTGTAACGAATCCTTCTGCTTTCTACCCCACCCTGGCCAATCCTCCAAACCTTGCACAAAAGGCAAAGTCTGGGATAAGGTAGAGGGGTGGGAAGGAGGTGGAAAGGTGGTTGGGAGACCCTCCTGGGCACTCTGGTTTCTAGGAGGGCTGTTGCAATCCCAAGCACAAATCCAGGCTGGGCAGGGAGTGGCTGGAGAGCAGCCCTCAGGAGAGGGACTTGGGGGTGCTGCTGGAGGAGAAGCTCAACAGGAGCCAGCAGTGTGCACTTGCAGCACAGAAAGCCAAGCAGAGCCTGGGCTGCAGCAGCAGAAGTGTGGCCAGCAGGGCCAGGGAGGGGATTCTCCCCCTCTGCTCTGCTCTGCTAAGACCCCACCTGGAGTACTGCATCCAGCTCTGGAGCCCCTGGGACAAGAGGGATGTGGAGATGCTGGAGAGTGTCCAGAGCAGGGCCAGGAGGATGCTGAGAGGGCTGCAGCAGCTCTGCTGTGAGCACAGACTGAAAGAGTTGGGGCTGTGCAGGATGGAGCAGAGGAGGCTCCCAGGTGACCTTCTTGTGGCCTGCCAGCATCTGAAGGGGGCTACAAGAAAGCTGGGGAGGGACTTCTGAGGGTGTGAGGGAGTGGCAGGAGTGGGGGGAATGGAGCAAAGGTGGAGGTGGGGAGAGTGAGGCTGGAGGTGAGGAGGAAGTTGTTGAGCAGGAGAGTGGTGAGAGGCTGGAATGGGTTGCCCAGGGAGGGGGTTGAGGCCCCATGGCTGGAGGTGTTTGAGGCCAGGCTGGCTGAGGCTGTGTGCAGCCTGCTCTAGGGTAGGGTGTCCCTGGGCATGGCAGGGGGTTGGAACTGGCTGCTCCTTGTGGTCCCTTCCAACCCTGACTGATCCTCTGATTCTATTTTGTGTTTTATTACCTTGACCTTTTATATGTCTGTCCATAGCTGTAGACATTGTAAATCTCTGCTTGTACACTGTGCTAAGCTGTACATAGAAAGCTTCATTCCTTAACTTCTAGCTCGGCTGAGTCAAGTCTGGCCAGCACCAGAACAAGAGGACACAGCCTCAGGCTGTGCCAGGGGAAATTTAGGCTGGAGGTGAGGAGAAAGTTCTTCCCTGAGAGAGTCATTGGACACTGGAATGGGCTGCCCGGGGAGGTGGTGGAGTCGCCGTCCCTGGAGCTGTTCAAGGCAGGACTGGACGTGGCACTTGGTGCCATGGTCTGGCCTTGAGCTCTGTGCTAAAGGGTTGGACTTGATGATCTGTGAGGTCTCTTCCAACCCTGATGATACTGTGATAGGGCTGAAGGCAAGAAGCCAAGGCACAGACCCTGACTGGCAGAGCACTTACCAGCCTCTCCGTCGGCCAGCTGATGGGAAGCCTTCTCCAAGGACTTCTGCTTCTTCTCCTTGCGCCGGTGGCAGCGGTGGTGGTGGTGGTGGTGCCCCTGCTCCGGCGGCACTCGCTCCAAGGAGTACTCGTAGAGGTGCATGGCGTGAGGCCGCTGCGGGGCCAGCGTGGAGACCGAGCGCTTCATGGGGCTGCTGTCCGGGACGGGCTGCAAGGCAGGCAGAGGGGGCAGGGTGAGGGCAGCTCCTGCGCCATGCTCGGCTGCTGCCTTCCCACCGTGGGGAGGGTGAAACAGCCAGAGAAAGGGGGCAAGGAGGGCAGGGAGAAAAATGGTTAAGTGGCTAGAACCGGAGCGAGCAGCAGGGCTTGGGGAAGGGTGGGGGGAGTGCTAGATCTGAGGAGCAAGTGTGATTCCCGGGGGCTGGAATGGGTTTGGCTGGCAGCAGAGAGCCAGAGCGCAGGGAGCGGAGCTGGCAGCGCTGCACAGCCTGGGAGCAGGGGCATGGAGCAGGGCAGGAGCCAAGCGGCTGACAAAGGGAACTCTCCAAGGCTGGTTTCACCCGAAGCTGCCTGAGGAGGGCATGTGGGCATCCTAAAGCAGCTCCAGAGGGTAAAGCATGAAAGCCTTGCTGGGCACCATGTGAAGAGGGAGAAACGTCGGGAATAAGTGGGGGGGGTACAGGCCAAGCTGCTGAGAAACTACTTCTACCTCCCTGCAGCTGAAGATACCTCCCATCAAGCAGAGAATCATAGGATGGTTTAGGTTGGAAAAGACCTTGAAGATCACTGAGTCCAACCATTGACCCTACTCTGCCAAGTCCACCACTAAGCCATATCATAGAATCACAGAATCAAGACCTCCAAGCTCAGCCAGCCCAACCTAGCACCCAGCCCTGCCCAACCAACCACACCATGGCACTAAGTGCCCCAGCCAGGCTTGGCTTCAACACCTCCAGCCACAGCCACTCCACCACCTCCCTGGGCAGCCCATTCCAGTGCCAATCACTCTCTCTGACAACAACTTCCTCCTAACATCCAGCCTAGACCTGCCCTGGCACAGCTTGAGGCTGTGTCCCCTTGTTCTGTCCCTGGCTGCCTGGCAGCAGAGCCCAACCCCACCTGGCTACAGCCTCCCTTCAGGTAGGTATCTCCAAGTACCACATCTACAGGGCTTATAAACACCTCCAGGATGATGAGGTGAGGAGAGGCTGAGGGACCTGGGGCTGCTTGGTCTGGAGAAGAGAAGACTGAGAGGGGATTGAATCAATGTCTATACATCTCTGAGGGCTGGGGGTCAGGAGGGGGGGACAGGCTCTGCTCACTGCTCCCTGGGATAGGACAAGCAGCAATGGATGGAAGCTGCAGCACAGGAGGTTCCAGCTCAACACAAGGGGCAACTTCTTGTCTGGAAGGGTCCCAGAGCCCTGGCACAGGCTGCCCAGAGAGGTTGGGGAGTCTCTTTCTCTGGAGCCTTTCCAGGCTTGTCTGGATGTGTTCCTCTGTGGTCTGTGTTAGATTGCGTGGTCCTGCTCTAGCAGAGAGGTTGGACTGGATGAGCTCTTTGGGTCCCCCTGACATCCTGTGGGCCTGTGATCTCCAGGACATCCTTCAGTTCAAGCAGGACATCTCTAGAAATGCCTCTTTGGCTTTGCTGTTGCTCTTTACAAGTAATTTGTGGCCAAAGATAGAACCACACAACGGTAGGGGTTGCAAAGCACCTCTGAAGATCATTCAGTCCAAACCCCCTGCCAAAGCAGGATCACCCAGGGCAGGTCATACAGGAACTCATCCAGACAGGTGCAAGATCTGGAGCAGAGGAGGCTCCCAGGTGACCTTCTTGTGGCCTTCCAGCATCTGAAGTGGGCTACAAAAAAGCTGGGGAGGGACTTTTGAGGGTGTGAGGGAGTGGCAGGAGTGGGGGGAATGGAGCAAAGCTGGAGGTGGGGAGAGTGAGGCTGGAGGTGAGGAGGAAGTTGTTGAGCAGGAGAGTGGTGAGAGGCTGGAATGGGTTGCCCAGGGAGGGGGTTGAGGCCCCATGGCTGGAGGTGTTTGAGGCCAGGCTGGCTGAGGCTGTGTGCAGCCTGCTCTAGGGTAGGGTGTCCCTGGGCATGGCAGGGGGGATTGGAACTGCCTGCTCCTTGTGCTCCCTTCCAATCCTGCCTGATTGTTGCTTGGACAGGGCTGGGTGCTGTGTTGGACTGGATGACCTTGCAGGTTGATTCTGTGATATGAGGAACAATTTCTTCTCTGAAAGGGTTCCCAAGCCCTGGCCCAGGCTGCACAGGGCAGTGGTGGAGTTCCCATCCCTGGAGGGGTTTCAAAGCTGTGTAGCTGTGATGCTGAGGGACCTGGTCCAGTGGTGACCTGGCAGTGCTGGGTTAACAGTTGACCTGGATCTGAGAAGTCCTTTCCCAACCTAAACTATCCCATAGTGATTCAGAGAGAATCCTGTGATTCTCTCATCTGGACACTAAGTGCAGCCTGTCATGGCCATTGCTGGACCCTGAGGCAGCTCCAGACTCTGGTCCCTTCCCTTTAGGTGGAAAACCTTGCACAGATGCCCTACAGAAGCCAAGCCAAGTAGACAGCAGGACAGCTGTGCTCACAGCCTTTCTCTTCCCTACTGCCCAGCAATACAGCTTAGAAAACAAGGATCATTCCCACATGTGCTTCTCTTTCACTCTGGTGGCTTCCAGCTGGCTCTGTGGTGGAGACAGAGCTTCATCCACGCTCCAGAAGCTTCCCTGGGTCTAGCACTGCATCCAAGCTGCGTGGCAGAGGAAACACCTCAGAGCATGGTGGTCCAGGCTAATGGGGAAGGAGTTCAGGTTGCCCTCCTGCCTCTCAGCTTGGTCAAGCTTTCACTGTTTGACTTCACCATCCAATATGTGTCTCCAACTGCGGATCCCCCACAACATTTACTTTGTTCACTGTAACCTTTCCTCCGAGCCCTGCCTTAGATTTGCTGTCTCTGCTGCTTTGTTTGCTCATGCCCAGACCCAGAGCTATGCTGCCCTGTGCTATTTACACAGCACAGAGCCAGTTGCTTCGCAGCTCTGCTCCTCATTTTGAGCAGGAAGAACCTTCCCTGCGAGCTGTGGTGGGTGGATTAGGTGGTGTGAACGATGCAGGTTGAGCTAAAGTTTGGTTTGGGGATCCCTCAATACCCAAACTTTGGTGCTTCCCACTAAAGGGATTCTTAGGGGCACCAAGAGGATCCTGCTGGGGTGGGGAAGTACATCAGACAGCAGAGCTTGCAGCATTGGTGGATCCTGGGGTCTGCACCAGGGCACTGAACAGGACCTAGCAGGGCTGTGTTTGTCCTCTCCTGTGGCCCCTGCTGTGTGAGCAAGAAATGGTACCAAAGAGTTTTGTGTTTGTCTTCCTTGCTTAATGCTGAGCTTGAAGACAAAGGGAGGCAAAGAGGACTGTAAATTGAGTGGTCTGATAGGAAACAGATCAAAATGCTTCCCACTTCCAGATTCCCCAAGTTCAATACTTCAGCAGTCAGTACTTCCAGACTCCCAAACCCCATACAGGAGCTGCCAGGACAAAGAGAGAGTTCCCAACCAAAAGCCACAGGAATCAGCCAGAAATGGCCATTTCTCTTTGGACTTTGGGCCTGCTTCTGGGCTTATTCCAGGGCCTTCTGCCCAGGGAGAAGTGGCAAAGCAATGAATCCCTTTTCCATAAACCCTGCTGATGCTCTTGTGGCGTTACCAGGACATGCACAGAGGCCATGCCACAACCCTTCAGAGGGTTACTGATTGCTGCTTTGTTCCCAGAGTGATTGCTTGCACTCCTAAAGCCCTGGGCAAGGAGACATACAAACCTGGCCCAACCAACTAACCAGCCAACCAACCAGCCAGCCAAACAACCAAGCAGCCACCAAACCAGCCAGCCAACTAACCTGTCAGCCAACCAACCAACCACCAAACCAACTAATCAACCAACCAGCCCACCAAACAGCCAATCAACCAACCAGCTATCCAACTAGCCACCCACCAAACCAGCCAGCCAACCACTGAAACAGCCAGCCAACTAACCTGCCAGCCAACCAACCAACCAATCACCAAACCAGCAAACCAACCAACCAACCAACCAGCTATCCAACTAGTCACCTGCCCAACCAGCCAGCCAAACAACCAGCCAGCCACCAAACCAGCCAGCCGACTAACCTGCCAGCCAACCAACCACCAAACCAGCAAACCAACTAATCAAACCAACCAGCCCACCAAACAGCCAATCAACCAATCAGCTGTGCAACCAATCAGCCACCAAATCAGCCAGCCAACCACTGAAACAGCCAGCCACCAAATCAGCCACTTACCTACCCAACCTGCAGCCACTCACCAAACCAGATACTCACCAAACCTGCCAGCCAGCCAACCAATCAGCCAGCCACCCACCATAACAGCCACTTACCCATCCAACCAAGCAACCACCCAACCAGCTAGCCAACCAAGCAACCATCCAACCAGCTAGCCAACCAACCAACCATCCAACCAGCTAACAAGCAAACCAACCAACCATCCAACCAGCTAGCCAACAAACCAACCAACCAACCATCCAACCAGCTAACAAGCAAACCAACCAACCATCCAACCAGCTAGCCAACAAACCAACCAACCATCCAACCAGCTAGCCAGCAAACCAACCAACCAACCATCCAACCAGCTAGTCAGCAAACCAACCAACCACCCAATCAGCTAGCCAGCAAACCAACCAACCATCTGATCAGCTAGCCAATCAACCAAACAGCCACCAAACCAGCCACCCACCAAACCAGCCACCCAGTCACCAAGCCAGCCATCTAGCCAACAAACCAGCCAGCCACCAAACCAGGCCAGCCACCCACAAAACCAGCCAGCCACCAAACCACTCAACCAGCCACTCACCAAACCAGCCACCCAGTCACCAAGCCAGCCATCTAGCCAAAAAACCAGCCAGCCACCCACCAAACCAGCCAGCCACCAAACCAGACACCCAGTCACCAAGCCAGCCATCTAGCCAAAAAAACAGCCAGACACCCACCAAACCAGCCAGCCACCAAACCAGCCAGCCAGTCACCAAACCAGCCAGCCAGCCACCAAACCAGCCAGCCAGCCACCAAGCCAGCCATCTAGCCAAAAAAACAGCCAGCCAGCCACCAAACCAGCCAGACACCCACCAAACCAGCCAGCCACCAAACCAAACCCAACACCCACCAAACTAGACAGCCACCAAACCAGACACCCAGCCACCAAACCAGCCACCTACCAAACCAGCCACCCACCAAACCATCCAGCCAGCCACCAAACCAGCCACTCACTAAACCATCCATCCAGCCACCAAACCGGACACCCAGTCACCAAGCCAGCCATCTAGCCAAAAAAACAGCCAGCCACCCACCAAACCAGCCACTCACCAAACCATCCAGCCACCCACCAAACCAGCCACTCACCAAACCATCCAGCCACCCACCAAACCAGCCACTCACCAAACCATCCAGCCACCCACCAAACCAGCCACTCACCAAACCATCCAGCCACCCACCAAACCAGCCACTCACCAAACCATCCAGCCACCCACCAAACCAGCCACTCACCAAACCCAACACCCACCAAACCAGACAGCCACCAAACCAGACAGCCAGTCACCAAGCCAGCCATCTAGCCAAAAAACAGCCAGCCAGCCACCAAACCAGCCAGCCACCAAACCAGCCACCCACCAAACCAGCCACCCACCAAACCAGCCACCTAGCCACCAAACCAGCCACCTAGCCACCAAACCAGCCACCCACCAAACCAGCCACCCACCAAACCAGCCAGCCAGCCACCAAACCACCTAGCCACCAAACCACCCAGCCACCCACCAAACCAGCCACCCATCAAACCAGCCACCAAGCCACCAAACCACCCAGCCACCTAGCCACCAAACCAGCCACCTAGCCACCAAACCAGCCACCTAGCCACCAAACCAGCCAGCCACCAAACCAGCCAGCCAGCCACCAAACCAGCCAGCCAGCCACCAAACCAGGCAGGCAAGCTGCCAGCCCAGCCCTGCTGTGCCAGCGAGCGCCGTGCAAGTGTGGCCCGAAGGGACCGCAGCAAAGTGGCAGGGCAGAGCGCAGCTGTGTGGCTGTGGCACTGGGCTCCAGGTGAGAGCAGAGAGAAGAGGAGGGTGAAGGAAGGTTGAGATTCTTTCTCAAGAGGAAGCAAACAGGAGACAACTTAGTGCAAACTACATACTGCCAGGTAACTCCCCGCTGACCGTGCTTTGCTCCTCTGCAAACAATTCGGACAGGATGAGAGACATTAGTGGCAGCAGCCCCACGGGACAGCCATTGGCAGGCATCACGGCAGAGGTGCAGCAGGACACCATGACGAGAAGGGAGGGGAGGGGATGGAAGGGGAGGGACAGCAAAGAGGTGAGGTGGGAAGCACAGGAAGGTGTTTTAAAAGGGGAACGTAAAAAGACAGAGGAAGGTCAGGGGCAAGGGAAAGGGAGGCAGCCAGGAACACAAAAAGCATTGCAAAGGAGGGTTAGAAAGAACTCAAAGGTGGGGGGAGGAGGGGGAGCAGGAGCAGCGTGTGAAGGAGAGGGGGGAGGGGGAAGACACACACAGAGAGTACATCAGTTATTGAGCTGAAGCTACGACCACCCAAACATCGCAGTGTTAACCAGGTGAGAACTGCTCAGGTGCTAGGGGCCTGATTCACACAGGGTTGGAGAGCCCTCCTGGACACCTGGAATTGCTTGGGCTGCAAAAGACCTCCAAGATCATCCAGTCCAACCAGCAACCTAACACCACTGTGGCCATTAAACCATGCCCAAGTGCCATATCTGCATGTCTGTGGGACACCTTCAAACAGGGTGACTCTGACTGCCCTGGACAGCCTGTTCCAGTTCCTGAGCTCTCTTGTGGGAAGCAATTTTTTCCTCCTCTCCAACCTAAACCTCCCCTGGTGCAACCTGAGGCTATTTCCTCTCTTCCTATTACTTGATAGGGAGAAGAGACCAACTCCCATCTGGCCCCAACCTAAACCTCCCCTGGTGCAACCTCAGGCTATTTCCTCTTGTCCTATGATTTGACAGGGAGAAGAGACCAACCTTCACCTGGCCCCAGCCTAAACCTCCCCTGCTGCAACCTGAGGCCATTTCTTCTCTTCCTATCACTTGACAGGGAGAAGAGGCTAACCCTCACCTGGCTCCAACCTCCTTTCAGGCAGCTGTAGAGAGCCAGAAGGTCTCCCCTTAGCCTCCTCCTCACACTAAACAACCCCAGTCCCCTCCCTGGCCCTGTTCTCCAGACCCTTTGCCAGCTTCAATGCCCTTCTCTGGTCATGCCCTTCATGGCATGGCACAGCTCTGCCCTGGGGAACACCTACTGTGCTTCTGCAGAAGATACTCCCTCCTCCAGACCTCTGGCTGCAGTGGAGAGGAGGTCCCTAAGGCAAGGCTCATGCTGCTGGCAGTGCAGCTTGTGGTCTGGAATACATCACAGACTCATGGCATGCTTTGAGTTGGAAGGGACCTTACAGATTATCCAGTTGCAACCCCCCTGCCATGGGCAGAGACACCTCCTACTAGCCCAGGTTACTCAAGAATTGAGGACAGCTTTGTTCTGGGAAGGAGGAGGGGAGGGAAATGTGTCCAGCAGATCCAGGGAGGTTCTCCTCTGGCTCTACTCTGTCCTGGTGAGATCTCATCTGGAGTACTGCCTTTGGTTTTGGGCTCCCCAGTTGAAGACAGACAGAGATCTGCTGGAGAGAGTCCAATGGAGGGCTATGAGGATGAGGAGGAGACTGGAGCACTGCTTGATAAGAAGAGGCTGAGGGACCTGGAGCTGTTTACTCTGGAGAAGAGAAGACTGAGAGGGGATTGAATCAATGTTTATAAGTATCTGAGGGCTGGAGGTCAGGAGTGGGGGACAGGCTTTGCTCACTGCTCCCTGGGCTAGGACAAGCAGCAATGGATGGAAGCTGCAGCACAGGAGGTTCCAGCTCAGCACAAGGGGGAACTTCTTGACTGGAAGGGTCCCAGAGCCCTGGCACAGGCTGCCCAGAGAGGTTGTGGAGTCTCCTTCTCTGGAGCCTTTCCAGGCCTGTCTGGATGTGTTCCTGTGTGCCCTGAGCTAGATTGGATGGTCCTGCGCTGGCAGAGAGGTTGGACTGGATGAGCTCTTTGAGTCCCCTCCAATCCCTGACATCCTATGAGGGAGCCTGAGTTTGCTCAGTTGTGCTCCTGCTCAGACCCAGTTCCAGCTCTCAGACAAAATCTGGGCTCTTTGAAGTCAGCTGGGAGATTTGCTCACCCCCAAAGCACAGCTTGGGCCACCTTGGCAAAACAATTCTAAGCTGGAGCTGTGAATGCAAACACAGTGTGGGGGGGGCAGGTTTATGGTGCAGCTGATCTTTCTGTTCTGCTTCCCACGTTGAGCAGTGGAAGCAGCCCAGATCCATGGGCTGCTCATCCCTGGCTGTATGAATCAGGCCCTTTGGATGAGAGAGACACAGCTGGGAGTGGTGAGATGTTCTGACACACAGGACAACAGTGGCTAGAGAGCATCTGGGTCCAGAAGCTAGCAAGGAAGAGGTAAAATGCCCCCACATGATCTCTGGAGACTGTGATGCCCTGCACACTAAGCAGCATCCACAAGCTGCTGGAAACTCAGTTCTGGTGATGAGGTTTCCACTGAGAAGTTAAAGGGAAACCCTCAATACCACGTTCCTGGCTGTGGTGACCACACAGTATGTGCTAAATGCTGTGGGAAGAGAAAGAAAACCAGGAGGAGGCCAAGTGTCTGAGTGCAGCCTGCCAGGCACAGCCTCCCTGGTGCTCCCTGGAGCCACAACGTTCACCAGGGAGCCTCAAAGCATATCCCCAGCTCTGCTGCTGCTGAGGGGATCCGAGTGTGCCTTGACTGCCTGGGTGGAGAGATGCTCAGTGGGAAACATGCCCCCCAGGCTGGCAAAGAGGACTGTCCTCAGTTCCTCAGAACAGGCACACTGGGGCAGAAGGTCATCAGTTAGCTACCCAGACAGAGGAGATTACTCTGGGATGCTTCTTGCTGTGAGCTGGGATGAGTAAAAGCGGGGGCAGTGCTGTGCCTACTCATGACTGCCTGGCTGCTTGTCTCCAGGGCCAGCAAACACCCTTGAAAACATTCACCAGCCACTTCCAACATGACAAGCAGAGAGAAGCTGTGGAGCTCCTGACCCAGTCTCCCCTCACCAGTGAGGTCTCCCTTGCTCACCTGAGTTTCGGCAGCCAGGCGTGGCATGGAGGCTGCCCGCCCCTGGCTCTCCAGGCCTGGTTGGTGCTCTCCATTGGCAACTGTGGGGCTGATTTCCTTCATTTCTACCACCTGAAGCAAACAAGAGATGGGTTTGGTAGCAAGAATAGGACCAGCAACTTTGAAGCCATCATCTGAGCAGGCTTCTGCTAAGTTGGATTTACTGTGCGGAGATGCTAGTGTGGGGCAGAGTGAACTGAGAGCTGTGGAGTGCCCAGCTCCCAGCTTACTCTGTCTGCAGTGCTGCTTACAAGGACCACAATCAGCCAAGCTTTTCCACCAGCCCCTATGAAGCCTTTCATCTGAGTTTGCACACTGATGACAATGGGACAACTGGAAAGGGGCAGCAGACATCTCTCCATGGGAAGCATGTCCACAGCTGGAGCTGCCAGAAGCTTGCAATTGGTTTTCTCCACAACATTCCAATGAATTTGGGGCTGTAAGAGCCAGAACAGTGCTTGTGTCTAGGGACAGATCTGCTGCCTGCTGCACTTCATCATCTCCACACCTCCAGCCCCTTTGCTCACCCTCTCAATGGGGATTTCTTCGGAGTGGCCTCGCTCAAAAGCTGGTGTCCTGGTTTCATAAAACACATCCTGGGTGCGTTGGGTCCCCCAGGAACTGGACTCTTTGATTCCACCCTCTGGGGCTGGTCTGTCAGGAGAAAAAGAGGCAAAACCATGAACCCTTTCACAGAGATTTTGGCTGTCCCAGCCATGGTGTGAAGGAGATGTTGGTCTTGGTGTCCCAACTGTGGGATACTGTCCCAGCCATGGTGTGGAGGAGATGCTGGTCTCAGTGTCCCAGCTGTGGGAAACTGTCCCAGCCATGGTGTGAAGGAGATGCTGGTCTCAGTGTCCCAGCTGTGGGAAACTGCCCCAGCCATGGTGTGAAGGAGATGCTGGTCTCAGTGTCCCAGCTGTGGGATACTGCCCCAGCCATGGTGTGATGGAGATGCTGGTCTTGGTGTCCCCAGCTGTGGGATACTGCCCCAGCCATGGTGTGAAGGAGATGCTGCTCTCGGTGTCCCCAGCTGTGGGAAACTGCCCCAGCCATGGTGTGAAGGAGATGCTGGTCTTGGTGTCCCAGCTGTGGGAAACTGCCCCAGCCATGGTGTGATGGAGATGCTGGTCTTGGTGTCCCAGCTGTGGGATACTGCCCCAGCCATGGTGTGAAGGAGATGCTGCTCTCGGTGTCCCCAGCTGTGGGATACTGCCCCAGCCATGGTGTGGAGGAGATGCTGGTCTTGGTGTCCCAGCTGTGGGAAACTGCCCCAGCCATGGTGTGAAGGAGATGCTGGTCTCAGTGTCCCCAGCTGTGGCAAACTGTCCCAGCAAGTCCAGAGGAAGCCACCAAGATGCTCAGAGGGCTGCAGCAGCTCTGCTCTGAGGACAGGCTGAGAGAGTTGGGGCTCTGCAGCCTGAAGAAGAGAAGGCTTGGAGGAGACCTTGGGGTGGCCTTCCATGATCTGAAGGGGGCTCCAGGAGGGCTGGGGAAGGACTACTGACAAAGTCTAGTAATGACAGGATGAGGAGGAATGGGTTTGAACTGGCAGAGGGGAGAGTGAAAGTGGATGTTAGGGAGAAGCTCTTTGCAGTGAGGATGGTGAGACACTGGCAGTGGTTGCCCAGGAAGCCTGTGGCTGCTCCCTCCCTGGAGGTGTTCAAGGCCAGGTTGGATGAAGCCTTGAGCAACCTGGGCTGGTGGGAGGTGTCCCAGCCTAGAGGTGGAGGAGGGGGATTGGGACTGGCTGAGCTTTGAGGTCCCAATCTGTAATTCCATGGTGCGAAGGGGCTGCTGCTCTTGGTGTCCCCACTGGTGCTGCCCCACCTCCAGAGCTACTGCAGCAGCAGTGGTTGGGGCTGCTGCATCCCCCCCCAGTGTTCCTTTCCCTGTGTTAGAGCTTTGGGGGGGCTGTCTCAGGATACTCACAGGGCCCCCCCGTTGTTGAGGGAGGCTGAGCTCTTCTGCCGCAGGAAGGCTTTGGCGTTGTTGAACGCCGTGGGCTGGGTCTGCTCCAAAGTGGCCTTCAGAGGGTGGAAGAGTGACACTGGCCCAGGCTGCAAAACACAAGGAAAGGAGGTCAGAGACAGGATGGGCTGCACTGCTTCTCCTGGTTAATGAAATGTCCACTTTGGCACCCTGAGGTCAGCCCAGGAGAAAGCACTTCGTAGCCTTCCCACAGCTGTAAGAGGCTCTGAAGGACATTTACTGTCCCCAGCTTTGGACAAGCCAAGGTGGTGCTGCACAGGCTCACAGGATGTCAGGGGTGGGAAAGGACTCAAAGAGATCACAGTCTCACAGTATCACCAAGGTTGGAAGAGACCTCATAGATCATTGAGTCCAACCCTTTACCACAGAGCTCAAGGCCAGACCATGGCACCAAGTGCCACGTCCAGTCCTGCCTTGAACAGCTCCAGGGACGGTGACTCCACCACCTCATCCAGTCCAAGCCCCTGCCAGAGCAGGACCACACAATCCAGCTCAGGGCACACAGGAACACATCCAGACAGGCCTGCAAAGGCTCCAGAGAAGGAGACTCCACAACCTCTCTGGGCAGCCTGTGCCAGGGCTCTGGGACCCTTCCAGGCAAGAAGTTGCCCCTTGTGTTGAGCTGGAACCTCCTGTGCTGCAGCTTCCATCCACTGCTGCTTGTCCTATCCCAGGGAGCAGTGAGCAGAGCCTGTCCCCCCCTCCTGACTCCCAGCACTCAGATGTTTATAGACATTGATTCAATCCCCTCTCAGTCTTCTCTTCTCCAGACTAAGCAGCCCCAGGGCCCTCAGCCTCTTCTTATCAAGCAGTGCTCCAGTCTCCTCCTCATCCTCGTAGCTCCCTGCTGGACTCTCTCCAGCAGATCCCTGTCCCTCTACTGCAGTTGTCCTTCCCTCTCCCAAAGCACTGCCCCTGTCACCAGGGGTTTCATACACTGAGGTGACCCTTTGGGCTGTGAGATTCAGGTGGCTTCTGTGACACTGGCTCTGCTGTGGCCCTTGCCCTGTGAGACAGAGCCAGGCAGTGATGGAGATCAGCTGGGTGATGGTGCTGAAGTCAGCAGGCATTTGTGAAGTTGTATGGACCTTGAGGATCATCAAGTCCAACCACTTGGCTCTGCTCTCCTCAGACCCCACCTGCAGTCCTGTGTGCAGTTCTGGAGCCCCCAACACAAGAAGGACATGGAACTGTTGGAACCAGTCCAGAGGAGGCCACCAAGATGCTCAGAGGGCTGCAGCAGCTCTGCTCTGAGGACAGGTTGAGAGAGTTGGGGCTCTGCAGCCTGGAGAAGAGAAGGCTTGGAGGAGACCTTGGGGAGGCCTTCCAGTATCTGAAAGGGGCTCCAGGAGGGCTGGGGAAGGTCTATTAACAAGGGCTTGTGATGACAGGAGGAGGAGGAATGGGTTTGAAGTGGCAGAGGGGAGGTTGAAACTGGATGCTAGGAAAGCGTTCTTTGCAGTGAGGGTGGGGAGAGACTGGCACAGGTTGAGAGTGGTGAGACACTGGCACAGGTTGAGGGTGGTGAGACCCTGGCACAGGTTTCCCAGGGTGACTGTGGAGCACAGAATCACCCAATGTGATCAAAGATCACATTGGGTGATTCTGTGCTCCACAACCTCCCTGAAGGTGTTCAAAGCCAGGTTGCATGAGTCTTTGAGCAACCTGTTCTAGTGGGAGGTGTCCCTGCCTATGGTGGGAGGTTGGAACTGGATGAGCTTTGAGCTCCCTTCCAACCCAAACCATTCTCTGATTCCATGACTAAGCCAGCACTGCCAGGTCACCACTGAGCTCTCACCACCACCTCTCAGCATCACATCTACACAGCTTTGAAACCCCAGCAGGGATGAGGATTCTCCTACTACCCAGGACAGCCTGGGCCAGACCTTCACAAGCCTTTGGGACAAGAAACTGTTCCCTGTGTCCAACCTAAGCCTCTCCTTCTGCAACCTAAGGCCATTTCCTCTTGTCCTATCACCTACTACACAGAAAACTACCCCCAGATATTGGTCCTACCAGAAAGCACTGAGGGTTTCAACCCCAAGCAAGGTGTGTGGAAATCCATTCAAGAGGTTGTAAACACTTCCAAATCCATTAGAACCAAAAGGAGTTTGAAACATTCCCCTTTTCAGAAGCCACTTCACCATTTCATAACCAAACCAGCAGCAGCATTCCACAACCCTTTGGTGTCCCATGGAAATCTTTTGGTGTTCACTTCTGAAAACAGGACCATAGGTGGCCAAATATCACTTGGAAAGATCTTTCCAGACCTACTGAACACAGCAACTGAGAGAGAAAGAATTTCAGGAGAGCTTCTCCTTCTCCAGACTCCATCTTCAAACCCTGCCTGGAGAAGCAGCCAAACTTTCAGGGTGAACCACTCCAGTGACTCTCGTGGGAGCTGCCCAAGGCTGGAGAAGAGGTTGGCCAAGAGGAAGGACCTTTTGGCTGAGTACCTGGCAGAGGCCCCCAGGGGGTTGGACTTGTTCCCTGCTGTTCTTGTTCTGCTTGTAGAAGTCAAATATCATCAGTGCTGCGTAGACCTTCCCCACTGTCATCTCGTCAGCTGTCAGGGGAAGGGAGAAGGGAAGAGGAATGGGACAGGATTAGGAGAAGAATAAGTCAAAGAGCACAAGAAGTAACAACAAATGGACAAGACAAAGAAGGAGGAACAAAAATGACATTAGAACAACGAGGGGGAAAGGAGGGAAAGAAAAAACCAAGCGAGAAAAGGTTACAACAAACTTCTTCAGCTCATTGAAGCTTGAGGGCAGAGTTAGACTGGAGAAGAAGAAGAAGCTCCTTCCAGTGAGGGTGGTGAGACACTGGCACAGGTTGCCCAGGGAAGTTGTGGATTCTCCCTCCCTGGAGGTGTTCAAGGCCAGGTTGGATGAAGTCTTGAGCGACCTGCTCTAGCGGGAGGTGTCCCTGCCCGTGGCAAGGGGTTGGAACTGGCTGAGCTTTGAGGTCCCTTCCAACCCAACCATTCTCTGATTGCCTGTCTCTGCCTTTGAGATCCGAGGAGGATGGCCTCTGTCTCCAGCCCTCTGTGGCCAACTGTCCCAGAGAGCATGCAGAAAGAAAACAGCAGGCAGGAAAACTCTGCAGCACCGAGAGCAGTGCCAGCAGAAGAGCTGCTGAATTAACAGCAGAGCCCCAGCCAGCTTTTTATCAACAAAGAAGCCTTATTCTCATTTCTTTGAGTCACACTCAGCAGAGCCATAAAGGGCTGATTTCCATGTAGAGAGGACTTCAGCTTTCCAGATGACTTTTCCCACCCTCCCAGCTCTGCTCCCAGCCTGTCCCTGCACAGCAGCGGAGCTCTGGAGGGCAAGGTTACAGCAGCAGATAGACAGGGAGGAGGGAAGGACTTCAGGGGGTACCACTCACTGATTTACACCTCCCCCAGTGGTGCAAGCTCTAAGGGCAGGAAATCTACTGTAGCATAATGAAATAGAGGCCCAGATGTGACCTCAGCTTCTCTGCTCCCTATGTCAGGCAGGCATGGAGGTGCTGGCTGGGAAGCACGAGGAGAGGATACCCAGAAACCAAGCCGTGCTTGGCTGCTCTGCTGCATCCTCCAGGGGAACATCCACCTTGGTGGGGCTAGGGACAGAACACCAGGGAGGAGAAGCCTACTTTGGGCAGCTGGGATGGGCTGAGTGCTTGCTAATTCCTGAAGTCAAGCGTAGTGGGGGTTGGGAGGGACCTGTGGGGGTCAGGAGGGACCTGTGAGGGTCATCCAGTCCAAACTCCCTGCTAAAGCAGGGGCTCCCATAGCAGGTTCCTCAGCATCACCTTGTCCAGGTGCATTTGGAATCTCCAGAGGAGGAAACTCCACAAACTCTCTGGGCAGTGCTCCAGCACCCTCACACCAAAGAAGCTTCTCTTCCCATCCAGGTGGAACCTCCTGAGTTCTAGTTTGTGCCCACTGCCTCTTGCCCTGATATTGGACAACACTGATGAGAGTCTGGCCCCATCCTCATGGCCCCCCTCACCCTTCAGCTCTTGCTGAGCATTACTAAGGTCCCCTTTGGGGCTACTGTTCTCCAGCCTCACCAGCCCCAGGGCTCTCAGCCTTTGCTCCTCACAGAGGCACTCCAGACCCCTCAACATGAGCCACTTACGTTTGTGAGGAGGCACCAGCAAATCCAGAGTCTTCTGGGACAGATTAGGCCAAACCAGGGAGATCTCCTTTCTCAGCTCAGCATCACACTGGTGCTGTTTCACACCTCCTGCAGAGAGGGAGAGGAGAAGAAGAAACATGAAGAGTGACAGTCCTTGTCCTGCCAACACACACCACTGGGAGCACAGCAAGCCCAGGAGAAGGCATTTCTGCCAGTCCCATGTCTGCAGAGAGGGAGCACAGCAAGCCCAGGAGCAGGCATTTCTGCCAGTCCCATGTCTGCAGAGAGGGAGCACAGCAAGCCCAGGAGCAGGCATTTCTGCCAGTCCCATGTCTGCAGAGAGGGAGCACAGCAAGCCCAGGAGCAGGCATTTCTGCCAGTCCCATGTCTGCAGAGAGGGAGCACAGCAAGCCCAGGAGCAGGCATTTCTGCCAGTCCCATGTCTGCAGAGAGGGAGCACAGCAAGCCCAGGAGCAGGCATTTCTGCAGAGAGGGAGCACAGCAAGCCCAGGAGAAGGCATTTCTGCCAGTCCCATGTCTGCAAAGAGGGAGCACAGCAAGCCCAAGAGAAGGCATTTCTGCCAGTCCCATGTCTGCAAAGAGGGAGCACAGCAAGCCCAGGAGCAGGCATTTCTGCCAGTCCCATGTCTGCAGAGAGGGAGCACAGCAAGCCCAGGAGCAGGCATTTCTGCCAGTCCCATGTCTGCAGAGAGGGAGCACAGCAAGCCCAGGAGAAGGCATTTCTGCCAGTCCCATGTCTGCAAAGAGGGAGCACAGCAAGCCCAGGAGCAGGCATTTCTGCCAGTCCCATGTCTGCAGAGTGGGAGCACAGCAAGCCCAGGAGCAGGCATTTCTGCCAGTCCCATGTCTGCAGAGTGGGAGCACAGCAAGCCCAGGAGCAGGCATTTCTGCCAGTCCCATGTCTGCAGACAGGGAGCACAGCAACATCATTCAGGTGGTCTCAAACACTAGTGGAAAACGATGGAAGCATCTGGAAGCCAAGAAGCCAGCTCCCAGGTGAACACAGCACACAGCAGGCAATGAAGCAGCTCCTCTGAACCACAGAGATTACTTCACCAGGAGAAAAGCCCTGGGAGGAGGCTCTGGACTCTTTACTACATGGTGGTTTGAAACTCCCTCCCCAAACTCATTAAGGAGGAGGTTATTAAAGGCCTCCTTTAGCCCCACTAAAGACTCAATTAATTGCAGCACATAAAACCTACTCAAACAAAGCACCTAACAACAAAGCAGCTCAAAATCTCTACCCAGGGAGGTGGTGGAGTCACCATTCCTGGAGGTGTTGAAGCCAAGCCTGGCTGGGGCACTTAGTGCCATGGTCTGGTTGATTGGCCAGGGCTGGGTGCTAGGTTGGACTGGCTGAGCTTGGAGCTCTCTTCCAACTTGCTTGATTCTATGAACCCACAGCAGATGGAAAGCTTAGGCAGAAGCCAGTGCTAGCAGCTGAGCTTCCTTTGCTGCTTCCCCTCCAGTGTGAGGCCAGAAAGGGGGAGGGAGGGGAAGCTTTTTGAGCTGTGTGAATTACAGTGCTGACAGGGAACTGGAAGCAACAGGATAACACAGAATGGTAGAGGTTGGATGGGACCTCTAGAGATCATCTAGCACAAACCCCCCTGCCAGAGCAGGGTCACCTAGGGCAGGTCACCCAGTAACACATCCAGCCAGGCTGTGAATGTCTCCAGAGAAGGAGACTCCACAATCTCTCTGGGCAATCTGCTCCAGGGCTCTGTCAGCATCACAGTAAAGAAGTTTTTTTTGCCCAGGGCAGGTCACCATGCCTGGAATGGCTTCAAGCCCATGCAGACATGGCACTTCAGCACATGGTTTAATGGCCCATGGCACTTCAGCACATGGTTTAATGGCTGTGGTGGTCGTGTCTGGTCAGTGGTTGGACTTGATGATCTTACAGGTCTTTCCCAAGCCAAAAATTCCTGTGATGCTGTCATCCAAGCTCTCAGCATCCTTGTCTAGAGGTTATCACTAAAATGAGGAGCTGGCCCTAAAATCCCAGAGAGTCCTAAATGCATCCTCAGAAACAAAGTTCTGACACTTGAGGTTACTGCCTAGGGGAACAAGGCTGGTGAAAGGCCTGGAGCACAAACCCTATGAGGAGAGGCTGAGGGAGCTGGGAGTGTGCAGCCTGCAGAAGAGGAGGCTCAGGGCAGAGCTCATTGCTGTCTACAACTACCTGAAGGGAGGCTGTAGGCAGGTGGGGTTGGGCTCTGCTGCCAGGCAAGCAGCAACAGAAGAAGGGGACACAGCCTCAAGCTGTGCCAGGGCAGGTCTAGGCTGGATGTTAGGAGGAAGTTGTTGGCAGAGAGAGTGATTGGCATTGGAATGGGCTGCCCAGGGAGGTGGTGGAGTTGCCATCCCTGGAGGTGACCCAGGAGAAAAGCCTGGATGAGGCACTTAGTGCCATGGTCTGGTTGACTGGATAGGGTTGGGTGCTAGGTTGGACTGGATGAGCTTGGAGCTCTCTTCCAACCTGCTTGATTGTATGATTCTATGAACATCTGGAAGTCCCAGTGACCAAAAATCTTTGCCTTCTTTAGGCAGTGACTCTCCAAAGCATCAAAGACAACATTTAAGCATCAGGTGAAGGAGGCAATTAATTCAGAGAGGTTGTAAGGCTGTCCTCAAACTGCTCAGAGAAAGCCAACCTCCTAACCCTGCCCTGCCCTGGGCTCCTCACAGCATCCTTAGCTCCTGGTAGCTTTGAAATCAGGTATCAAAGTGCTTTGGGCCATCATGACTTGACTCTGACCTCTGCCAGCCTGATTAAATAGTGCAATGACCCAGAGAAAAAGCCAATTGCACTGCAGTGTTTAATTGGGCAGTTGAGCAAATGTCTGATTAAAGCCTTCCCTAATGAAATTGTATCTCCCAGCCAGCAGAACATGGCTCAGGGCACTCTGAGCTCCTGCTTGGCTGCCAGCAGACAGCAGCTGCAGGGGAAGGGCTGCTTGGCCCTCGTGCTGGAGTAGTAGCATGGAAACTCTCATCTCTGTCCCCCAGCCACAGGCACACACAGAGGAGTTCTTCTCTGAGAAGATCTCATCCAACTGGAGTGACCAAAGCTCTCCACAGCTATGGACTGAGAATTGAGTGCAGCCTCTGCAAGTTCACTGATGATATAAAATGATATAAAACTGGGGGGGGGGGGGGGGTCTGGTGTGTGTGACTGACACCCCTCAGGCTGTGCTCCCATCCAACCAGATCATCAAGATAAAGAATCACAGAATCAAGCAGGTTGGAAGAGAGCTCCAAGCTCAGCCAGCCCAACCTAGCACCCAGCCCTGCCCAACCAACCAGACCATGGCACTAAGTGCCCCAGCCAGGCTTGGCTTCAACACCTCCAGCCACAGCCACTCTACCACCTCCCTGGGCAGCCCATTCCAGTGCCAATCACTCTCTCTGACAACAACTTCCTCCTCACATCCAGCCTAGACCTTCCCTGGCACAGCTTGAGGCTGTGTCCTCTTCTTCTGGTGCTGGCTGCCTGGCAGCAGAGCTCAACCCCACCTGGCTACAGCCTCCCTGCAGGCAGCTGCAGACAGCAATGAGCTCTGCCCTGAGCCTCCTCTGCTGCAGGCTGCACAACCCCAGGTCACAGAATGGTTTGGGTTGGAAGGGAGCTCAAAGCTCATTCAGTTCCAACCTCCCACCATAGGCAGGGGCACCTCCCACTAGAACAGGTTGCTCAAGGACTCATCCAACTTGGCCTTGAACACCTCCAGGGAGGTTGTGGAGCACAGAAGCACCCAATGTGATCTTTGATCACACTGGGTGCTTCTGTGCTCCACAACCTCCCTGGGCAACCTGTGCCAGTGTCTCCCCACCCTCAACCTGTGCCAGTCTCTCACCACTCTCACTGCAAACAACTTCTAACATCCACTTTCAATCTCCCCTCTGCCAGTTTAAACCCATTCCTTCTTGTCCTGACATGACAAGACCTTGTCAATAGTTACTTCCCAGACCTCCTGTAGCCCTTTCAGGTCCTGGAAGGCCACTCCAAGGTCTTCTCCAAGCCTTCTCTTCTCCAAGCTGCAGAGCCCCAACTCTCTCAGCCTGTCCTCATAAGCAGAGCTTCTGCAGCCCTCTTGGTGGCCTCCTCTGGACTGGCTCCAACACTTCCATGTCCTTCTTGTGTTGGAGGCTCCAGAACTGAACAGAGGACTCCAGGTGGGGTCTCAGGAGTGGCAGAATCCCTTCTCTTGCCCTGCTGGACAGGCTGAGCACTGAACAAAGGCTAACCACATGAAGTCCAACAAGGACAAGTGCAGGGTCTTGCATGTGGGAAGGAGTAACAACAGGCAGCAGTACAGGTTGGGGCTGCCCTGCTGGAAAGCAGCTCTATGGAGGAAGACCTTGGAGCACTGGTGGGCAGCAAGTCGTGCACGGGGCAGCAATGTGCCCTGGTGACCAAGAAGGGCAGGACAATTTTGCTGCAAGCCAGGACAGATTCCAGCTTCACCAAGACAGGGATCAGTGCTGGGCCCCATCCTCTTTAACATCTTCATTGATGATCTGGATGAGAGCATGGAGTCAGTCATCAGCAAGTGTGCAGATGACACTAAGTTGGGGGCAGATGTGGCTGGGTTGGAGGGCAGAAGGGCTCTGCAGCAGGACCTTGACTGCCTGCACAGATGGGCAGAGTCCAAGGGGATGGCTTCAATAGCTCCAAGTGCAGGGTGCTGCACTTTGGCCACAGCAACCCCATGCAGAGATACAGGCTGGGGTCGGAGTGGCTGGAGAGCAGCCAGACAGAGAGGGATCTGGGGGTGCTGATTGATACCTGCCTGAACATGAGCCAGCAGTGTGCCCAGGTGGCCAAGAGAGCCAGTGGCATCCTGGCCTGCATCAGGAATGGTGTGGCCAGCAGGAGCAGGGAGGTCATTCTGCCCCTGTACTCTGCACTGGTTAGACCTCACCTTGAGTGCTGTGTTCAGTTCTGGGCCCCCCAGTTTAGGAGGGACATTGAGATGCTTGAGCATGTCCAGAGAAGGGCAACGAGGCTGGGGAGAGGCCTTGAGCACAGCCCTACGAGGAGAGGCTGAGGGAGCTGGGATTGGTTAGCCTGGAGAAGAGGAGGCTCAGGGCAGACCTTATTGCTGTCTACAACTACCTGAGGGGAGGTTGTGGCCAGGAGGAGGTTGCTCTCTTCTCTCAGGTGGCCAGCACCAGAACAAGAGGACACAGCCTCAGGCTGTGCCAGGGGAGATTTAGGCTGGAGGTGAGGAGAAAGTTCTTCCCTGAGAGAGTCATTGGACACTGGAATGGGCTGCCCGGGGAGGTGGTGGAGTCGCCGTCCCTGGAGCTGTTCAAGGCAGGACTGGACGTGGCACTTGGTGCCATGGTCTGGCCTTGAGCTCTGTGCTAAAGGGTTGGACTTGATGATCTGTGAGGTCTCTTCCAACCCTGATGATACTGTGAGACTGTGAGACTTTGGTGGCGTCAGGAGGACACCAAGGCAAGAGGCAAGCTGGGGTTGGAGCCCACTGGCAGGCAGCAGCTCCCTCTCACCTGAGGCCAGTTTGATTTCCAGGGCAGTGCGGATCAAGGCCATCAGCGTGGAGGTGAAGTGGACGGTCAGGTCCTCGGGGGAGATGGGCATGTTCATCCGCACCAGGCGCTGGGGAGAGAGAGGGGGATGCTGTCAGAGGGGGTCAAGATTCCTCCCCCCCCACCCCACCCCTTCCCTCCCCTCCTCTGCAGGCCCTTAGAAGCAGGCAGATCACAGAGGTGTGCTCACCTTTTGTGTGCTGAGCTACCTGCAGATAGACCCTTTGGGAGCGGGTCTGAGCCCTGCCGGTGGCTTCAGTGCTCTCAAGGTGACTCTGCCAGCATTTGTGCTGCCATCCTGCACAGACACTTCCTCCCAACCTGGCCAGTTTGAATGCTTCCATCCCATCTCAGAGCCTGGCAGCCTGCTCCTGATAGCCTCAAGCTATGCCTGCAGCCTCCAGCCATGTCTGCAGCCTCCAGCCAAGTGGCGGCACCCAGCACACCTGCCCAAGCAGCGTGCTGGGGGAGGGGTACAAACCCACCCCCACCATCCTTTCCTACAGCAGCTGCCTTCACCTCTGTGCTGCTGCAAAAGCAGGGAGGTGATGGAGGACTTGCAGGCACCACCTGAAGCTGTGGCTCCATCCAGAAAGTGGCTGCACCTCTTAGAATTGCTTGGGTTGGAAAAAGCTTCTAGGGTCCCAAGCCATCAACCCAGCACCACCATGGCCACTAACCCATGCCCCCAACTGCCATAGCCACAGGTTTCTTGAACACCTCCAGGGATGTTGACTCCACCACCTCCCTGGGCAGCCTGTTCCAACTCCTGACCACTCTTGCTGTGAATAAATTGTTCCTAACTTTCAACCTAAACCTCCCCTGGGGCAACCTGAGGCCATCTCCTCTTGTCCTGTCACTTCATACTAGGGAGAAGAGACCAACTCCACCTCACAGGTGACCTGGTCAGTGAGAGGGATATGAGGGAGGCACTTTTGGTGGCAATGACCACAGGAGGTGTGTGAGAGCTTTGCACAGCAGCTCTGCAGGCTCTGGACTGGTCCCAAGGTGAAGCAGAGCTGAGAACAAGGCTGCTGAGCCCTGCGATGTGGCTCAAGTGCTCTGGGGCAGTTAGGGACTGGCTGCTAAGAGCTAAAGCTCTGCAGTATCCTTATTGGAGACATTTGGATTCTGTCCTTTGGACCTCTTGGGATGTCCACAGTGAAAGGAGGTCAACTCTGCTCCATTCCTTCCAGGCCCTGAACTCCACAGCTCCATCTGGACCTTACCAAGAGGCTCAAAAGATGGATTCACTCGAGCAGGACTTCACATTCCCCCAGTCCAAAGGTGGAACAGTTCCTCAGGATTGCTATCCTCAACCCTGGTTGCAACTCCTCTCCCATCACCAGTCAAGACCACCTCTGATAGGGCAAATTCCTCACTCCTGTAAGCAGTGAAGTCCCTGAGCTGGCTTTGGGAAGCTGTGGCTGCCTTAACACAGTGACGCACGGAGATGCAGCTGGACGAAGCACTCTCCAAGCCCTCCCGATAGCATTAAGGGATGGATTTCTCCTTCCTCAGCAATCTAATGATTTCTCAGCTCCTCAGCTTTCACAGCCTCTTTAGAAACTTCCTTGGCTGGAGCCATATCAGACAAGGCTCTGTGTTGCCCTGCTCCGAGGGGACATGCGACCCGAGGAAGTCATTGGTCTGAGCAGCGCCTGGCAGCAGCCTGCAGAGCCACCTGTGAGCTGGGGCCCATGCTGGGGAGGGAATTTTATCCTCATCTGAAGGCTGCTCAGGCTGTTGCTTCGATCCTATCACTGCACAGAAGCCTTCTCTCTGCTAAACACCAGCCCAGCCTGCTGCTAAAGACACTGGAGTGTGGGCAGAGCAGGCTGCAGGGTGACCCTGCTGCTGGGGGGGGTGGAGGCAGAGCAGGTGGGGCTGGCTACAGCTCTGGCTCTGGCCACTGGAATCATAGCATCAGAGAATGGCTTGGGTTGGAAGAGGCCTTTCAAGCTCGTTCAGTTCATCCTCCTGCAGCCAGCAGGGACATCAGAGCAGGTTGCTCTGAGCCCCAAACAGCCTCACCTGGGATGGTTCCAGGGATGGGGCAGCTACCATCAATCTGGGCAACCTGGGTCAGTGTTTAACCACCCTGAGAGGAAAACCTTTCTCCCTTCTCTCCAGTCTGAATCTCCCTCTTTCAGTTTAAACCATCACCCCATGTCCTGTCACGACAGGCCCTGCTCAAAAGCCTGTCCACAACTTTCTTCTTTGCCCCTTTAAGCACTGCAAGGCCACCAAAAGGTCTCCCTGGAGCCTTCCCCAGCTCTTTCAGCCTGGCCTCACAGCAGAGCCCTTCCAGCCCTGCCAGTACTGCTGTAGGCTCCAACAGGTCCCCGTCTGTGCTGAGGAGTGCAGAGCTGCTCCAGCACTGCAGGAGGAGGTCAGCAGAGCACTGCCCTGTGCCAAGGGGCACTGGATAACCTCCAGATGCAGCTCTGCTGGTGCAATCCTCTCCCTGGATGTGATGTAGCTCAGGGATGCCTTGTGCCAGCTTGCTCCCCTCCCTCGATGGCCTGGGGAAGCTGTATGGTGGAAACATCTCTGCTTATGGGCAGGTTTTGCTGGTGAAGGGATAAAAAGAGGATGCTGAGAGCAGGGACCTGCCTGGGGTCTCAAGTGAGGTGAGAGGCAGAGCAGGGCAGAGAGCTCAGCCCTGCCTCCCACTCCTCTATGCTGCCCAAAGCCCAGACTGATGAATGGAGGCTTGGTCCCCATCCCCACCACTGGCTTATCTCCATGCTCAGAGACATCTCTGACACACGAGGCATGGACTGAGCTGCCTCAGGCATTCTGGTGCCCTGAGACAGACCCCAGCCCTGCTACCTTCTGTCAGCAAAGGAGAAAACATCCCCCCCTCCCCTCAACACACACAGGGTGGACGTGTGCCAGTGCTCATGGAAGTCACAGGGCACTGGTCCAGAGGAAAATGGTTGCTTCTGAAGTTGAGCTGACATTGAGAGCAGCTGAGACCTCCTTATTTATCCTCTTCCATGGCTTTGGATCTCGTTGCACGCTGCAGGGATAAGAGGCTCCTGTAACAACCTCCCCTGTCTCCTGAAGTCTGAGACAAAGCATTGTAATCTCAAAGAGCTTGCTCAAAGCATGCCCAGAGGTTATCTCCCACGTCTGGCAAGCCTCTGAGACAGGGAAATCAAAGCCAGAGCTCTCCTCCCTTTCTAATTCAGTGAGAGTATCAAATGCTGGCAAAGCCACAAGGATTTTTTCCCGGTTCACTTGGGTCAAATGAAGCAGGATTTTGGATCAGGCTTCTGCCCTCAGCACACAAAAAGTCTCAGCAACGTTGTGGTAGCCACACGAGCCCACAGCCACCACTCACAGAGTCCCACTCAAGCCCAGCAAAGTGGGAGAGAGAGTTAGGGGATGGGGAGAGAGAAAGGAGGTGCATGGAAGTGAAGAACAAGCAGATGAGATAGAATTCATCCCAGGAGAGCTCTGTCCTCACAAAAACTAGCACCAAAACCCAGCCAGGGACTGAGAGGGCTCAGGTCCCCCCCTGCCCAAAGGTGGCTTTCAAGAGTGAATTCCCAAAGGGAGTGGGTGCAGAACACAGACCACAGCACAGCTGAGAGGATCACAGGGTGTAAGGGGTTGGAAGAGACCTCCATAGATCATGGAGAGTCAGGGGCTGGAAGGGACCTCCAAAGCTCATCTGGTCCAGCCCCCCCTGCCAGAGCAGCATCAGCCAGAGCAGGTCACACAGGAACACATCCAGGTGGCTCTTGAATATCTCCAGAGAGGGAGACTCCACAACCCCCCTGGGCAGCCTGCTCCAGTGCTCTGTCACCCTCACAGGGAAAAAAATTCTTCCTCAGGTTCCCATGGAACCTCCTAGGCCTTAACTGCCACCCACTGCCCCTTGTGCTGTCAGTGGCACCACCCAGCAGAGCCTGGCTCCATCCCCCTGGCACTCACCCTGCACACACTGATGACCAGGAGTGGGGTCACCTCCTCCTCTCCAAGCAGCACAGCCCCAGCTGCCTCAGGAAGATGCTCAACTGCCTTCATCACCTCTGTGGCTCTGCACTGCACTCTATCAAGCAGCTCCTGTCCTTCCTGACCTGGGGGGCCCAGAGCTGGACACAGTGCTCCAGATGAGGCCTCACCAGGGCAGAGTAGAGGGGCAGGAGAAGCTCCTTCAACCTACTAAACCACAGCCCTTCTAATCCACCCCAGACTGGCACTGGCCTTCCTGGCCACCAGAGCACACTGCTGGCTCATGGCCATCCTGCCAGGACTCCCAAGTCCTTCTCCCCTCCCCTGCTCCCCAGCAGCTCAGTCCCCAACCTATCCTGATCCCTGGGGTAGTTCTTTCCCAGGTGCACAACTCTACACTTCAAGCCTCATTGAATTTCTCCCTGCCCAACCCTCCAGATCATCAAGTCATAGAATCACAGAATCAAGCAGGTTGGAAGAGAGCTCCAAGCTCAGCCAGCCCAACCTAGCACCCAGCCCTGCCCAGCCAACCACACCATGGCACTAAGTGCCCCAGCCAGGATTGGCTTCAACACCTCCAGCCACACAGACTCCACCACCTCCCTGGGCAGCCCATTCCAATGCCAATCACTCTCTCTGACAACAACTTCCTCCTAACATCCAGCCTAGACCTGCCCTGGCACAGCTTGAGACTGTGCCCCCTTGTTCTATTGCTTGTCACTGACTTCCACTTGGCCATGCAGCCATTGGCAGCCACTCTTTGGGTGGGGCCATCAAGCCACTTCTTTATCCATCTTTAGCCAGTTTAAATTGATTACAATTAAAACTCATTACAATTTCATCCCATGTTTGCTGGGTCCTTCTGGCTGAAGATGCACTTCAAAGCCACCAATTCCTCATGCTTTGTGCCATGAGGCAAATCCTAGAATCAAGCAGGTTGGAAGAGACCTCCAAGCTCATCCAGTCCAACCATTGGAATGGGCTGCCCAGGGAGGTGGTGGAGTCACCATCCCTGGAGGTCTTCAAGCAAAGCCTGGATGAGGCACTTAGTGCCATGGTCTGGTTGATTGGATAGGGCTGGGTGCTAGGTTGGACTGGATGAGCTTGGAGCTCTCTTCCACCCTGCTTGATTCTATGATTCTAGCACCCAGCCCTGGCCAACCAACCAGACCATGGCACTAAGTGCCTGACTTCCAAGAATGAATCTGACTTGGCTGACTTTTCCAGAGCCCAGAAGCAGAAGGCAGGAGCCAGCAGATGCAGATGGCAGAGGCCCCAACTTCTCCTGCCTCCAGCAAAACCTCCCTGCCCTTGGGGGTGCCCCTGCTGATTGCCAGCCACAACTCAAGGGCTGAATGGAGCAAATCAGTAAATAGGGAGCAAGAATATAAAGGTCAAAAATCCTTCCCAAGTGCCCAGACCTGGCAGGAAACTGCTTCCTTGCACCCAGTGCTGCTCCTCATCCTCCTTTCACCTCCAATTTCCTCTCGGAGCATCTGAAGAGAAGCAGCTGGCAGCAGATGGAGCTCCGGCAGCGCTCGGGGAGCGCTCCTGCAGCTCTTGCTTTTTAATTAGGTGGTTTTGGAGCCGTCCCCCTCCTTTCCCAGCCAGGGGAAGCTCATTAATGTGGCTGTAGGAGAAGGCCCCAGAGGCAGGAGCTCTCTGAGAGTGTCTCTGGAGTCTCCTAATTAACTCTGTGCAGATAACGAGGGAGCAGTCACCGCTTAGCGCCGGGATGCGATGCTCTGCGCTGGGCTCGCCTGTGTGGTCAGAGGGATGCAGACATCACCTCCCCCCCCCCCTCCCCAAGCCTCTGGCAGTGATTTCATTGCAGATAAACAAAAGCCTCCCTAAGGAGAGAGCAAAGCCTGGTGGCGAGCTCAATTGGCAGAATTTATGCCCTTTCAGCATTCGGTGCCTGCGGATTTGCTGCTTGGAAACTTTTTGGGCAGTGGCCAAAAAGCCTTAGAGAAAAGGGGAGGGGGAGGGGAAGGGGGGGAAGGGAGGGGGGATTCATCCTGGTGTCAAAAGGCAGGATAAAAGGGTCTCCCTGCTGGCTGCCAGCCTGACCCAGAAAGTGAGGGCTGAGCAGAAATATCTGCGCTGTAAATGGGACTCAGCCACGTGTTTGTCCAGGCGTTAGGAGGGAGAGGAGAAGATTGAGCCAGGAGCACCAGCAGCCCCAGCTGGCACCCCCCCCCAGGGGGTTGAATTATTAAGAGCATCCCCAACAGCAGCTCCCACTCAGCCTCTGGGAAAGGAACTGGCCTGGGAACAATCCCCAGAGGTGAATAAAGTGGGGACAAGGGAGAGCTGCTTGTGGGAAATGAGGCTGAGCTGGGTGAATAAATTATTTGCTATAAATAATTCACCCTGACCTAGTTGAGATTCTTCTAGTCCCATTTAATGCTTCTGCTGGCTTCAGAGAGGGTGCCCATGGCCTTCCTCTCTCCCATGGCTGACAAGGAGCCAGGGCTGGCCCCAAAATGCAGCCTCTTGTCTGTGGACACAACTGGAGCTATTACACTGAGTGGTCATCCTCCCTTCAGTAGGTGAAAGCTTGCTCCTTGTCTACCAAAAGCACTTCAGAGAATCACAGAATCAGAGAATCAAGCAGGTTGGAAGAGAGCTCCAAGCTCAGCCAGCACAACCTAGCACCCAGCCCTGCCCAACCAACCAGACCATGGCACTAAGTGCCCCAGCCAGCCTTGGCTGCAACACCTCCAGCCACAGACACTCCACCACCTCCCTGGGCAGCCCATTCCAATGCCAATCACTCTCTCTGACAACAACTTCCTAACAACATCCAGCCTAGACCTGCCCTGGCACAGCTTGAGGCTGTGTCCCCTTCTTCTGTCCCTGGGTGCCTGGCAGCAGAGCCCAACCCCACCTGGCTACAGCCTCCCTGCAGGCAGCTGCAGACAGCAATGAGCTGTGCCCTGAGCCTCCTCTGATGCAGGCTGCACCCCCCCAGCTCCCTCAGCCTCTCCTCACAGGGCTCTGCTCCAGGCCCCTCCCCAGCCTTGCTGCCCTTCTCTCAACACCTTCCAGCACCTCAACAGCTCTCTTGAATTGAGTGGCCCAGAGCAGGACACAGCACTCAAGGGGTGGCCTGAGCAGTGCTGAGCACAGGGGCACAAGAACCTCCCTTGTCCTGCTGCCCACACTGCTCCTCAGCCAGCCCAGGATGCCATTGGCTCTGCTGCCCACCTGGGCACTGCTGCCTCAGCTTCAGCTCCTTTCTCCCAGCACCCCCAGCTCCCTCTCTGCCTGCCTGCTCTCAGCCACTCTGGCCCCAACCTGTAGGTGCTTGGGCTTGTTGTGGCCAAAGAGCAGAATCCTGCACTTGGCCTTGTTCAGTCTCATCCCATTGGCCTCTGCCCACCCATGCAGCCTGGCCAGGTCCCTCTGCAGGGCTCTCCTACCCTCCAACAGCTCCACAGCTGCTCCTAGCTTGGTGTCATGCTGTTCTCATGGTGTTAGCTGTGTGCAGGAGAGGTAGTATGGATGGGTAGCTAGACATGGGCCACCCAAACTCCTGTTCAGCCTTCAGGGACCTGATGTTGTTCTTAAAACCCACGTGGCAGGGTGAGGTGCAGCCCTGGAGTGGATGAGGAGCAGCTCTGAGGTCAGCCTCCCATGAGGTCTCCAGGAGTCTTGGCCAAATCCAGAGGCGTTAAGGGAGAGTTGGAGCCCTCTTAACCCTTGGCATAAGGGGTGCAGAGCCAGGCTTGGCAGCACCAACAGAGACACAGAACAAAGGCCAGAGTCCCCTGCAGCTGCCAGCAGCACCCTGTGGACTCAGTGCAGGGCTCTATGTGGAGCTAGGCTTGGACAGAGTGTGCTGGTGGTGCTGTTGGCTTCTCCTCTTTCCAGAGAGGGAGGTAAAGAGATGAGTCTCAGGGGCAGTGGGGAAAGGTTTGGGCTATTGCCTCTCCTAGCACCACAGTGCTCCTAAGTGTCACACAACCAATAGAACCTTCTTCCATGGGCCTGTGGCATCATATTGGCCTACCATAAAGGTAGATCATTAGATCATAAAGGTCTCTACCTTGAACATCATCAGCTCCATCCACAAACCCAGCCCTGCCAGGTCACCACTAAACCACATCCCTCAGGACCACATCTACACACCTTTGAAACCCCTCCAGGGATGGGGACTCCACCTCTCTGGGGAGCCTGTTCCAGTGTTTGAGAAACCTTTTAGAGAAGTTCCTTGCAGTACCCAAGCTAAACCTCCCCTGCTGCAACCTGAGGCCATTTCCTCTTGTCACAGTATCACAGTATCACAGTTGTCCTATTACTTGTTCCTTGGGAGAAGAAACCAATCTCCACCTCACTTCAGCCTCCTCTCAGGGAGCTGTAGAGAGCAATGAGGTCTCCCCTCAGCCTCCTTTCCTCCAGACTAAACACCCCCAGCTCCCTCAGCTGCTCCTCCCCAGCCCTGCTCTCCAGACCCTTCCCCAGCTTTGTTGCTCTTCCCTGGACACTCTCCAGCATTTCCATGTCCTTCTTGCAGTGAGGGCCCCAAAACTGAACTCAGTGCTAGAGATGTGGCCTCACCAGTGCCCAGCCTGGGGGGGACAAGCATCTCACTGGCAGTGCAGTGCCAGGGGGATTTAGCAGTGCCCTCTTTCATGAAGCACACAAAGCTCTGGGAGGCAAAGGATGGGCTGACTCCAGGTGACTTCAAAACTGACTGCCACTCTGCCCTGAATAGCACAGACAGCCCTAGGACCCTCCACCACAGACAAGCTGAGTCTGAGTGGCCTCTGAGTCTCAACACATGAGTAAACAGAGTGAAGAAACACCCCACACACACCCCCCCTCAGCTGCCAAGGGACCAGCCATCCAAGCTGAAGCCCCCAGAGCAAAGTCAGCATGGCTTTCCTCCCTCTTTTCACTTGACTAGGTAGAAGATGCTTTCAAATTCATTTCCTTCATCCTTTTCTCCCAACCCCAGTGGAGGACAGAGCTCTCCCAGTGCCCGAGCAGAGTGGGAGCAGGACCCCAGGCATGCACCTCCAGGCAAGCAGCAAGCCACGAGCACAGAACTGCAGGGGCTGGTCGTGCTGACCAAGGAGAAGAGTTGAGAATGAGCAACCAGAAAACAGCAGAAAGGAAGAGACAGCAGCCAGGGAGGCTGCAAAGAGGGGGAGAACACAAATGACACAACAGTGTGCACAGATAGGGAGAAGGCAACACAAAGGCAAAGGAGGGCGGGGGGGGGGAAGACACAAAAACCTTTGCAGAGAGGAGAGGGAAAGAAGATATAGAAAGAAAAAGGGTGGAGGTGGGGCAAAAGAGCCAGACAGAAGAGTAAGGCTTCTGGAAAATCACTGGGGTCAGAGGGAGGGAGGGAGGGAGGGAGGGAAATCAAGGCAGAGACACAGCCCTGGTTGCTGTCAGCACTGACTGAATGGCAGCTGCAGGACAAGGGGTGGTTGTCCCTCCACATGCTGGCTCTGCCTGCAGCTGTGGGTGGCTGGGTGGGCTGCACTGCCCTCCCCAAGTGTCCCATCAGCTGCAGGAGGACAGCAAGTGGTATCAGGGTGGGGGGCACTACAGAGCGTAGGGCAGAGGGATGCCATGTCCCATGGATAGCAATCACCTGAGGGAAGAGAGAAGCATAGGACTGGTTGGGCTGGAAAAGCCTCTGAGACCATCCAGTCCAACCAGCAACCCAGCACCACCATGGCCACTAAACCATAGAACCAAGCAGGTTGGAAGAGAGCTCCAAGCTCAGCCAGCACAACCTAGCACCCAGCCCTGCCCAATCCACCAGACCTTGGCACTCAGTGCCCCAGCCAGGCTGGTTTTGAACTGCCATGGCCACAGGTTTCTTGACCACCTCCAGGGATGGAGTCACCACCACCTCCCTGTTCCAGTGCCTGGAAAGAAGTTGTTCCTAATGCCAAAGGTGTTCAACCCCAGTCTTCCTCCACGGAGGAGTTGTTCTGAGAGGGAGGAGGAAGGTAAAACTGGTACTGCCTCCCTGTAGGGTTCAGTTTTATCAGGGAGTCCACCCAAGCTGCAGCCTTTCCCCACAGTTAAAACTCAGATCTGGTCTGCAGTCTACA
The DNA here is from genome assembly GCF_015220805.1 of Pogoniulus pusillus. NCBI lineage: Eukaryota > Metazoa > Chordata > Aves > Piciformes > Lybiidae > Pogoniulus > Pogoniulus pusillus. Next base: position 3,128,346 of record NC_087298.1, on the reverse strand, counting down.
TTTCTGCACTCTGGGGCTCTGCTGGCCTGCAGAATGAGGCTGATCACCTCCAAGCTCAGAGAAATCTCATGTTCAACCTCCTTTGGAGCTGCTGGTCTTGAACCCATCTCTCCCTATAGAATCATAGAACCAAGCAGGTTGGAAGAGAGCTCCAAGCTCAGCCAGCCCAACCTAGCACCCAGCCCTGCCCAACCAACCAGACCATGGCACTAAGTGCCCCAGCCAGGCTTGGCTTCAACACCTCCAGGGATGGCAACTCCACCACCTCCCTGGGCAGCCCATTCCAATGCCAGTCACTCTCTCTGGCAAGCTGTTCCCCCTGGAGTGTTAACCCTATACACAAGCTCACACACAGGCACCTTAGGGAGGTTTTGTAGTAGATGAATAAAGATGGAAGACATCTTTGGAGAAGTCAGGAGCCTGTGACTGGAAACCATCCCCAGGCACCTGAGGTCTGTGAGTTTGCTCTGGGGACACAAACTAAAGGAGATGCCAGCAAAGTGTCAGGGAAAAGGCAGACTCAGGAAGGTACATCTGCAGTGGTCCTGCCCAGGCAGAGTCTCCCGCAGCAGCTGGGCACAGTTAGATGGAGGCATAGAGGTGCTACACTATGAGAGTCAGCCAAAAGGTTTGACACAGGAGCTGTGATTTTAACCCCTCTTATTTCCTTCCTTCCTTCCTTCCTTCCTTCCTTCCTTCCTTCCTTCCTTCCTTCCTCCCTTCCTCCCTTCCTCCCTTCCTCCCTTCCTCCCTCCCTCCCTTCCTTCCTTCCTTCCTTCCTTCTCCTAACTGAACAAGTCTGGGAGCTGGGGGAAAGGAGAACTTTATGCCTCTGGTGCATACCTCTGTGTGACCACAGAGCAGAGCACAGAATCAGGCAGGGTTGGAAGGGACCACAAGGAGCAGCCAGTGCCAACCCCCCTGCTATGCCCAGGGACACCCTACCCTAGAGCAGCCTGACCACAGCCTCAGCCAGCCTGGCCTCAAACACCTCCAGCCATGGGGCCTCAACCACCTCCCTGGGCAACCCATTCCAGCCTCTCACCACTCTCCTGCTCAACAACTTCCTCCTCACCTCCAGCCTCACTCTCCCCACCTCCAGCTTTGCTCCATTCCCCCCACTCCTGACACTCCCTCACACCCTCAAAAGTCCCTCCCCAGCTTTTTTGTAGCCCCCTTCAGATCCTGGAAGGCCACAAGAAGGTGACCTGGGAGCCTCCTCTGCTCCAGCCTGCACAGCCCCAACTCTTTCAGTCTGTGCTCACAGCAGAGCTGCTGCAGCCTCTGAGCATCCTCCTGGTCCTCCAAAAACTATGGGGTTCAGTGCCAAGAAGCTTCCAAGGAATCATCCCTGCAAATACCACGCTGGGACAGCAGCAAGGCTCTAACTGGTAGGGTCTGGTTCTGCTCTGTGCCTTCCCAGCTTACCTGAGCTTCCATCCAGGCAGAGGCTGGAAGGCAGCAGCCAGCAGCTGCAAAGCATTTCACTTGTTGTTCTTTTATTTGGTGGTTCAATTAAAGCAAGAGACCCAAAAGTGCTGCTCAGAATAAACAATAAATGTGAGTGATTTCTTCAGCTCACTGCCTTAAAATGTTTTCTGTTAAAGTGATTTCTTCCACGAGGGTGTTTAAGGAGCCCTTCTGGTGTTGCCTCTGTTTAATAGCTTGCTAACTCCTACAGTGCTGCCTACTCTAATCACTCCAATCTAATTAAAAGTGGGGAGGAGGGGGGAGGAGAAAACCAAGTTACTACTGAAGGGCTACTGAGAGCAGGCAGGCAAAGAGCTGTAGGAAGATAAATGGGGATCAGACCTGAGGGGTAATTTGCTTATTAGCACCCTCCCTCCCTAAATTAGCCTAAATGGAAGCAGAATGAGAGAGAGAGCAACACTGAGAAGAGAAAGCAGAGACATACTCAGAAAGACAAAGTGATGTGCCATAGTTTCAAAGGAAGAAAGGAAAGGGGAAGAGAAAAATAAAGAGAGGAAGGTTTAAAAGTGAAGAGAAAAGCAAAAGAATCCAAACTCCACTCTGCTTCAGCAGAGAGAATCCAGGAGAACCAACACCAAGGCCACAGAGAAACCAGCCCCTGCTTCAGCCACGGCACAAAGAAGCTGGTGGGTGGGCAGGGGTGCCTAGGGGAGGGTGTTCTACCTTATAGGCAACGCGGGCAGGGCATTTCTTTCCAAGGCCTAGAGGTGGGGACATGTGTCTCAGCATCTCATACATGTCTGTGTAACTGATGCGCCCGCTGGGAGGCAAAGGCAGGGAGAGGCGAAGGCAGAAATCACCGCGGAGCAGGGGAGGGGAGGGGAGGGGGAGGTCAGGATAGGGGTAAGGAGGTGAAGGGGGTAGGGGGAGAGGCAACACAGTGGAGCAAATGAAAAGGAGGAGAGAGAAGGGGAGGGGAAGGGGAAAGCAGACAAGAGAACAGAGATCCGGTTAATCATTGCTCAGGAGAAGGACACCAGGAGCAGGCGGTGGGGACAGAGGGAGGATGCTCCACGTCCGTTGCTGTGGTTCAAGCCCGAGGTGGTCTCCTGGCTGCAGAGCTGCGCCGTGGCTCCCTCTGGGGAATGATTGATGTCTCCGGGGGGGAGAGGGGAGGACAGGGTGTGAGGAGGGGTTGGCTGGCTCTGTGCAGGGATGAAGGGATGCTTCCCCTTCTGCCCCCCCGCCCCCAGACCAGTCAATCCAGGGGCTGTATTCACCATGCCGGGGAGAGCTGGTAGGCAGAGTTATGGGAGCAAACACTCAGCTTTCCTGCACTGACTCTAGAGTTGGGGTTGCAGGCTGGCTTTGTGGGCTACCAGAGAAGCAAAAAAGCCAGTCCAGGTGTGTTTGCTCAGGGGACAGCCTGGCACTGCTCTGGCTCCAAGCCCAGGGTGCCTCAGCCCAGCCTGAACATCTCTAATCTCAATCCAGGCTCAACCAAACCAGACCCCAGCACTGGACTCGCAGGGAGGTGGTGGAAGTGGGACCTGTGTCTCCTTCTCATTTCACAGTATCCCAGTATCATCAGGGTTGGAAGAGACCTCACAGATCATCAAGTCCAACCCTTTACCACAGAGCTCAAGGCCAGACCATGGCACCAAGTGCCACATCCAGTCCTGCCTTGAACAGCTCCAGGGACGGCGACTCCACCACCTCCCCGGGCAGCCCATTCCAGTGTCCAATGACTCTCTCAGGGAAGAACTTTCTCCTCACCTCCAGCCTAAATCTCCCCTGGCACAGCCTGAGGCTGTGTCCTCTCGTTCTGGTGCTGGCCACCTGAGAGAAGAGAGCAACCTCCTCCTGGCCACAACCTCCCCTCAGGTAGTTGCAGACAGCAATAAGGTCACCCCTGAGCCTCCTCTTCTCCAGGCTAACCAATCCCAGCTCCCTCAGCCTCTCCTCGTAGGGCTGTGCTCAAGGCCTCTCCCCAGCCTCGTTGCCCTTCTCTGGACACATTTGATAGGACCTTTCTTTCATCAAGCCAACATCAACTGGTTGCCTCCACCAGCACAGGCAGCTGACTGCCCTGTGTGTTGGAGTGACCTGGGAACTGCAGACCTTTGGGACAAGGCTCTCAGACCAGCTCACTGCTGATGGCATCTCCCTTCTATGCATGCTGGTGGGAAACAGAGCCCTGCCCTGAAGAGCAAGGGCTGCAGAAACAGAAAAGTGTAGTCCTGCTTTGCCTTTTTCTGCCTGCTGGAAGCAACTGTGCCAACCTCATTTGGTTTTCCCAGCAAGCTGCCTGCTTCTTACACGGTGCAGATCTGAGCTGCCTCTCATCAGCAGGTGATTCATTAACACCCCACCCCTGGCAAAGCAGGACAATATTGTCACCTCCACTGTACTAAGAGGGGAAAAAAGACCTCACCCCTTTCTCTACAGCCACAAAAGAAGGCACTCAGACACCAGCCCCCTGCCCTAAGGTGGGGTTCAGCTCCTCTGTCAGGCACTGCTGCAGGAGGGGGTGGAAGGAACCTACCAAGCCAGCCCATCTATTCCTGTCCTTGGTAACCAACACAGCTCAATGCCTCCCAGGGTTTACAGCCCAGAGCTAATTTAAGGGCTGCTGAGAGACACAATCTAACTGCAGCCAACAGCCCCCCCTTGGCTTCTCTCTTCTGCCCCAGTTCAGGGTCTCAGGTCCTCCCTGCAGAGTCTGTTAACTCTGAGTCAGCTGTGGGAAGCTCCTTGCCTGGAGTGAAAGAGAAAAGCAAAGTCCAAGTTGGTTGCTTCCACCTCTCTCTTCATCTTCTGCTCTCCATGTGCTGACTGCAAGGAAATCCCTGCCTGGCACTGGGACCCCACTGAAGGGCAGTGCCAGCCTGTGCTGATTTCTTAGCTAGACCTGTCCTGAGCTCCCTGCTTCAGCTCCCAAGCACAGCATCCTGTGCCATGAGGCAGGAGGTTTCACTGGCTGCCCACCACAGCTTATGGTCTCAGGGAGAAGAAATCTCCCTGCCAAGGCAACCTCTTGCTGTTGCACTGTCAAAAGGCTCAACTCTTCACCTCCCTTCAGCCTTGGAAACCATCCCTCTCCACTGCCCACCTAACCAGCACCCAGATCTATGTCTTTCCAGCCCAGGAAAGGGAAGGGCTGAAATGTTGGTCACCCAGCTGGGGATGCAATGCCAAGAAGCCCAACCACAACAGACTTGCTGCTCCCTAGCAGGCCAGGGATGCCATTTCTCTCTGCGATGTACATATAGAGCAAGCTCTCAGATGCTGTGCTGCTCTTCCCCAACCAACACTTCCCACCTAGACCTGGCAGGATGGAAGCTGGAAGGTTCACTGTCTCATAAAGCTGCCTGTTTCCAGCCAGCTGGGGTGTGGGAGTAGAGGGGGAAGAGATGCATGGGGGGGGAAAGGAGGCAGTCAGTCAATCATTCCTCGGTGCAGGCAAGGGGTTAGTTAGGTTACGCTTTCTTTCCTGCACTGTTTGCATTTGCACTCGGAGGCAGGGGAGGAAAGAAACAAAAAAAAACAGGGCTGAAAAATGCTGGAGGGAGTCTCTGAAGTTCCAAACCTTGTATGCCACCCTATGAGGGCACTTCTTTCCTAAGCCCAGGGGTGGAGCAATTACACGTAACAAATTGTACATATCCTTATAATGAATCCGGCAACTGGAAAGAAAACATCAGAGGTTATGACAGCACAAACCCACAGGACTCCAGCTTGTCCCCCAGGCAAACAGGAGGAGTTGGAAGGGTAAAACAGGCTGAACAGCAAGGTTAGTCTGGCAGCAGCTGGGTTTGCAATGAAGGAGGCACTTCAACAGAGACAGAGGGAGGGGAACGCTTCCAAATGCTCAGCAGAATCCACAGAGGGTCATAGAAGGGGTTGGGTTGGAAGGGACCTTGAAGATCATCCAGTTCCAACTCTCTGCCATGAGTCTGGACACAGTCCACTAGCCCAGGTTGCTCAAGGTCTCATCCAGCCTAGCCCTGAATAATTCCAGGGAAGAGACATCCACAGCCTCCCTGGGCAACTTGTTGTAGTGTCTCACCACCCTCGTTGTGAAGAGCTTTTTGCTCATCTCCAGTCTAAATGTCCCCTTCTCAAGCTTCAATCCATCCCCTCTGATCCTGTCACTTCCAGCCCTTGTCAAAAGTCCCTCCCCAGCTTTCTTGTAGCCCCCTTCAGGTACTGGAAGGCTGCTCTGAGGTCTCTCCAGAGCCTTCTCCCTTAGATTCTCTTCTGTGACCCCACCCCAGTACCCTGTTAAAGGCTTTCCTGCCACTGCAGGTCGTTGCCCTCACCACTAATGTGTAACTGATGCTCATCCTTGTGGCCCTTCTCTGGACACCTTCCAGCACCTCCATAGCCCTCTTGTACCAGTGGCTCCAGAACTGGACTTCTCTCTGCCTGAACATCTGAGCCCTAATGGTTCAGTAATGGTTCACCAATCATAGAATCAAGCAGGTTGGAAGAGACCTCCAAGCTCAGCCAGGCCAACCTAGCACCCAGTCCTATCCAGTCAACACAGACCATGGCACTAAGTGCCTCACTCAGTCTTTTCTTGCACATCTCCAGGCACAGCCACTCCACCACCTCCCTGGGCAGCCCATTCCAATGCCAATCACTCTCTCTGACAACAACTTCCTAACAACATCCAGCCTGTACTTTCCCTGGCACAACTTGAGACTGTGTCCCCTTCTTCTGTTGCTGCTTGCCTGAGAGAAGAGCCCAACCCCACCTGGCTACAACCTCCCTTCAGGTAGTTGTAGACAGCAAAGAGATCACCCCTGAGCCTCCTCTTCTCCAGGCTAAACAAGCTCTCTGGTTGAGCATCTGAGCCCTAATGGCTCACCAATGTTTCACTCCCCTCTGCCTGAGCATCTGAGCCCTAATGGCTCACCAATGTTTCACTTCCCTCTGCCTGAGCATCTGAGCCCTAATGGCTCACCAGTGTTTCACTCCCCTCTGCCTGAGCATCTGAGCTCTAATGGCTCACCAATGTTTCACTCCCCTCTGCCTGAGCATCTGAGCCCTAATGGCTCACCAGTGTTTCACTCCCCTCTGCCTGAGCATCTGAGCTCTAATGGCTCACCAATGTTTCACTCCCCTCTGCCTGAGCATCTGAGCCCTGATGGCTCACCAGTGTTTCACTTCCCTCTGCCTGAGCACCTTAGCCCTAATAGTTCACTGACTAATGGCTCACCAATGTTTCATTCCCCTCTGCCTCATTCCCCTCTGCCTGAGCATCTGAGCCCTGATGGCTCACCAATGTTTCACTTCCCTCTGCCTGAGCATCTGCCTACAGACAGCCCCTACCCAGGTGCTGCAGCAGCCCAACAGAACCAGCCCCTGCAGCAACACAAACAGCCAATTTCATGGGTTATTGCTGGGATCCAAATTAGCTGCTTCAGAAGAGCTTGGGGACCTTTACCTTCCACCTACATAACCCCAGCAGGGCTATACTCTACTCCATGGGCAAGAAGCAATTTGCTGGCAGTCCAGAACTGCCACCTCCAGAGCTGCCTTGGCCCATTGGCACTGAGAAAAACCCAACCCTCATTACCAGCAGCTGAAATCAGAGCCTCCAGGTAGCTTCATGGTCAGTTCTCATTAACTCCCAACACTGCTGATTTAACAGCAGGATTAGATTGTTCCACCTTTTTGTGAGGAACCAAATGGAAAAAGGAGCTGAACTGAACTTCAAAATGACCTCTAAAGGCTGAATATATATATATATATAGAAATATAAATGGGGTGGTTTGGCTTCACTGTGTTTATTTTGGTGCCTCATATATAAAGCAAGCTGGAATATTTTGGACTACCTCCTTCAATCTGGCTGCTTTTATTTTGGATGTGAACTAAAGAAATAGATTTAAGGTCTATTCAAACCTTCCCCAGTAGACCCTTAAAGCCATTAATTCAGAAAGAGACCAAATGGAACTGTGCAAGTCTTGGCTGCAGACCTAAGGGGGGTGATAAAAACCACATTGGTTAAACTAAGTCAAGAAGTTTACTGCTTTTTAGAGTGGCTTTTTCTTTTTTGGTGATGGTTGTTGTTAAAGCAGTGTGTAGAAAAATAACATCTGAGCAAGTTCCCTGAGCTGAGAGTCCATGGGAAGCTTGGAAAGCAGCAGATGTAGTGCACTGGAAGGTCATGGAAGCAAACCATGACGTCTTGTGATAAAGAGGGATCCTTTCCCAGGTTGTTTGAATCCCTTTGGGGGGGTTATTTGCATCATAGAATCACAAAATGATGTGGGTAGAATCATAGAATCAACCAGAGTGGAAGAGAGCTCCAAGCTCAGCCAGCCCAACCTAGCACCCAGCCCTGGCCAATCAACCAGACCATGGCACTAAGTGCCTCATCCAGGCTTGGCTTCAACACCTCCAGAAATGGGGACTCCACCACCTCCCTGGGCAGCCTGTGCCAATCCCTGACCACTCTTATCATTGAATCAAGCAGGTTGGAAGAGACCTCCAAGATCCTTCAGTCCAACCTAGCACCCAGCCCTGTCCAGTCAACCAGACCATGGCTCTAAGTTTCTCATTCAGGCTTTGATTGAACACCTCCAGGCATGGCGACTCCACCACCTCCCTGGGCAGCCTGTGCCAATCCCTGACCCCTCATCATAGAATCAACCAGGTTGGGAGAGACCTCCAAGCTCAGCCAGTCCAACCTGGCACCCAGCCCTGTCCAATGAACCAGACCATGGCACTACCCAGCCAGGCTTTGCTTGAACACCTCCAGGCATGGTGACTCCACCACCTCCCTGGGCAGCCCATTCCAGTGGCAAGGAGACCTTGGTCAGTCCAACCCTACTCTCCCTCAGCTTCAGACCATTCCTCCTTGTCCTGTCTCTAGACACCCTCATGAAAAGTCCTTCTGCAGCCTTCCTGTAGGATCCCTTCAGATACTGGAAGTTCCCCTCCTTTGCTGGTTAACCCCCAGCCATGGCCCAAACCCTGTGTGTGCCTCACTTCCCTCACTCTCTCTTTGTCTGTGAGCCTCAGGCTTCTGCCATCCTCCAAACCCAACAAACCTCATACTTACCCCTCCTGGCTGTCCCCCACATTTAGAACAGCAGCTCCTAGCTACTGTTTTTTTACTTCCTTTTGAGTGTTTTTCCCCAGGAAAGGTCACAGAAATTTGGGGTTGTGAACAGAGGCACAGGAGGTGTTGGAAATAGGTCAGTAAGGACACACACATCAAGCCCCTGGCTCAAACATCACCTATTTAACAGCAGTATCACAGCACTGCTGCTTTTTACCCATCCAGCATCTTTCAGTGAGGCTCTCAAGCTGTGGCAAGTTGACAGAGACTGTAATTCCCATTCCCTTGGGATAACCAGAGACCTTGAGGGAGGCAAGCAGTTAGTGGCAGGTGGGAGCAGGAACCAGTTCACCTGAATCCAAGCATAAGACAAAATTGCTTGGAGATGTCTTGTAATGTGTTGTTATAGATCCATAGGAGCATAGAATCAGGCAGGGCTGGAAGGGACCACAAGCATCAGCCAGTTCCAACCCCCCTGCCATGGGCAGGGACACCTCACACTAGATCAGGCTGGCCACAGCCTCATCCAGCCTGGCCTTAAACATCTCCAGGGGTGAAGCTTCCACCACCTCCCTGGGCAACCCATTCCAGGCTCTCACCACCCTCACGGTGAAGAACTTCTTACTAGCATCCAGTACATCCTACCTGGGAATGGGAAATACCCCCACAGGGTAATTCAGACTGGATGTTAGGATGTTAGGAAGCTCTGCTAGGAGCTGAAATCATAAAATCAAAGAATGGACCTCAGAGATCATCAATTCCAACCTCCCTGCCATGGACTTGGACACCTTCTGACTGGGCTTAGTCGCTCAAGTCCTCATTCAACCTGGCCTTGAAGACCTCCAGGGAGGGAAGCATCCAAAAAGGAGATGGAAAACAAAAGTTGGATCAGTATTTTCACTCCCTGAGTTTAACCCATTAGTGGAACAAACAGCTGAGTCAGAAATGGGTCATTCAACCTGGCCTTGAAGACCTCCAGGGAGGGAAGCATCCAAAAAGGAGATGGAAAACAAAAGTTGGATCAGTATTTTCACTCCCTGAGTTTAACCCATTAGTGGAACAAACAGCTGAGTCAGAAATGGGTCCTCCAAAGCCCTCTGTCTTCAGATCACAACGGGCTGTAGTGCTGGGATCATGCCTTAAGGGCCAAGCTGAACTCAGCTGGGGAGGGGGTAGTGTGAAACACCACGTCCAGAAGTTCAGCCTGAATGGCCAAAAGGCCTTAACCTCTCCACAGATTCCAGCTTACTTTGAAATGATGGCAGTGTCAGTGCCTCTTCTGGAAGCAGGAGTGATTCCACTGGAACTATTCACCCAGGGAAAGTCCACAACAGGCACCTGGTTTAGGATCAAACCTCCAGCATCGTGTCTCAGCTGCTCTATGATTCATACTTCTGCCCCAGCTCACTGTGCCAACATCAATAGCTTCACACCAGAGCCAAAAAGGGGGGGGGAAAGGTTAGAAAAAAACAGCATCAAGAGCTTAACATCTGACATGTTGTGTAGGAACAGCTCCAGAAGTGAAAAGGTTTGGCCCCTGAGGGACTCACAAAGTGCAACCTCTGCGCTGAGAGTTAACAGAGCCAGCCAAGCTCTCTGTCAGCTCAGTGCTTGTGCCTGTCCTGGGTGGAACATTCAACACATTCCAAGTAGCACTGCTGCTTCTTACCCATCCAGCATCTTTCAGCCAGGCTCTCAAGCTGTGGCAAGTTGTCTGTAATTCCCATTCCCTTGGGATAACCAAAGGAGAGACCTTAGAATCACAGAATCAAGCAGGTTGGAAGAGAGCTCCAAGCTCATCCAGTCCAACCTAGCACACAGCCCTGGCCAATCAACCAGACCCTGGCACTAAGTGCCCCAGCCAGGCTTGGCTTCAACACCTCCAGGGATGGTGACTCCACCACCTCCCTGGGCAGCCCATTCCAATGCCAATCACTCTCTCTGCCAACAACTTCCTCCTAAGAGTCAGCCTGTACTTCCCCCCACACAACTTGAGGCTGTGTCCCCTTGTTCTATTGCTGGTTGCCTGGGAGAAGAGGCCACCCCCCACCTGGCTACAATGTCCCTTCAGGTAGTTGTAGACAGCAAAGAGGTCACCACTGAGCCTCCTCTTCTCTAGGCTAAACACCCCCAGCTCCCTCAGCCTCTCCTCACAGGGTTTGTGTTCCAGGCCCCTCCCCAGCCTTTCTGCCCTTCTCTGGACACCTTCCAGCACCTCAACATCTCTCTTGAATTGAGGGGCCCAGAACTGGACACAGCATTCAAGGTGTGGCCTGAGCAGTGCTGAGTACAGGGGAAGAACCTCCCTTGTCCTACTGGCCACACTGCTCCTGAGCCAGCCCAGGATGCCATTAAGGGAGGCAAGCAGTCAGTGGCAGGTGGGAGTAGGAACCACTTCACCTGAATCCAAGCATAAGACAAAACTGCCTGGAGATGTCTTCTAATGTGCACCACACCTCAAAAGCACTCTGCTACTGCTTCTGCCCCTTGCAGGTGTGCTGCTCCTCCTGTGGATGCTGGCAGAGCCAAGACTATTTCTTAAGGAGAGGGGATGAGCACTCCCAAGTTTTCAATCTCCTTGAGATTTTCCAGTAGTAAGAAGCATAGAATGGTTTAGGTTGGAATGGACCTCAAGGATCAGCCAGTTCCAACCCCACTGCCATAGGCAGGGACACCTCCCACTAGAACAAGTTGCTCAAGGACTCATCCAACCTGGCTTTGAACACCTCCAGGGAGGTTGTGGAGCACAGAATCACTCAATGTGATCTTTGATCACATTCTGTGCTTCTGTGCTCCACAACCTCCCTGGGCAACCTGTGCCAGTGTCTCACCACCCTCATCCTGTGCCAGTGTCTCACCACTCTCACCACAAAGAACTTCTTCCTAACATCCAATTTAGATCTCCCCTCCTTGTCCATCTCCATTCATCCTTGTCCTGTCATTCCCAGACCTTGTCAATAGTCCTTCCCCAGCCCTCTTGCAGCCCACTTCAGATCCTGGAAGGCCACTCCAAGGTCTCCTCCAAGCCTTCTCTTCTCCAGGCTGCACAGCCCCAACTCTCTCAGCCTGTCCTCAGAGCAGAGCTGCTGCAGCCCTCTGAGCATCTTTGTGACCTCCTCTGGACTCACTCTAACAGTTCCATGTCCTTCTTGTGCTGGAGGCTCCAGAACTGCACACAGTGCTCCAGAACTGCACACAGTGCTCCAGGTGGAGGTCTGATGAGAGCAGATTAAAGAGACAGGACTGGCTTTGAACAAAGAACTGTGTGTGAGGGAAAGCTACTTACTGCCTGCCAAACCCTCACAAAGGACTTGTCTGTGTCACAGAGGAGGTGGCACTGAAAACCTGCTTGGAGATGCCAAGCTGTGGGTCTGTGTGTGGTGTTATGTGCAGGCTCCTGGCATGGATGGCTTTGAGCTGCCTAAAAATCTCACGGAGCTCAGAGCAATGCAGTCGTTGTGGGAGAGGTTTACATGGCAAAGTTAGCCTTAAATCGATTTCACTGAGTTTTTGGAAGCAGTTTAATTGCATCCCAGCAGGGAGTTGGAGATGCTGATCAGACAAAGGCTCTCTGCATCTGTCTCTGTTGAAGGGAGAGGAGAAATGAAGAGTGGGAAGGTTGGAGGCAGCTTCATTGCAAACACAGAGGAGATTCACTGCTCATGAGGAGGGAAGTGGATGTTGAATTAGTAGGGTTTAAATAAGAAAGAAGTCCCCCAAGAGGCAAGTTCCCCAAGGAAGTTACTGGGAGCTGTATCCCAGAGCATCTGAGAACTGATATGATGTAGCCACCAGGACAGCTGTGCAGTGGGCAGTGGAGAAAAGCATTTCATTGAGGTCAGTCTTGCTCCAGAAGTGACCACAAGTCAGAGCTGCTCCCCCCCAAAAAAATGCCTTTTAAAATCCTCAGCAGTGGCTCTTGAGGCTGCCCAACACAGGGTCCCTCCCTCACTGCCATGGAGCTCAAGCCCAGGTACAAATTCTTCCTGGCAGTGTCTTTGGATAAGAAAAGTGAAGAGGTGAAGCCATAAAACCAAACACCTCACCCTCTGGCTGTGAGGAAACCATTTCCTGCTTAAACACACTCAGAGGCTCTCTGAGACCTGAAATGCTCCCAAATCCAGGCTGATTGCACTTTCTTCTCATTCCACACGTCTTAGGTTTCAGCTGCAAGCTAAAGGATTATTGAGGAGAACAAAAACTCCCTCCTGCAATTTGATGTCATTAGAAGGAGGCTTCCAAGATCAAAGGCCTGGGTTTGATGAGAAATATCTGCTTAAAAATGGCAGGCTTTCAGCAAACCTCCCTCATGAGGCCCCTTCTAACCCCCTAACATCCTAGGAGCCTACACTGAGAAGCATCAAGGCACTCCCTGAAAACAAAAGGTGGATCTGAGCCTGTAGCACTGAGTCAGATGCAAAGCTGTGGGGTTCAGCATCTCCTTCTAGGGCAGGGAGAGCAGCTTGGACATCACAGAATGCTAGGGGTTGGAAGGGAGCTCTGGAGATCAGCCAGGCCAGCCCTTCTGCAGGTTTACCTACAGCAAATGGCACAGGAAAACGAGACTTCTGCTTCCTATGGCCTCAGGTGCCCACACAGGGTGGTCCTGAAGTGGGATCTGCAGCAGTGAGGTCTAACAAGGCTGAGCCTCTCCAGTTAGCCAAAGCGCTGCCAACAGCGAGCCACCTCCAAACTGGGATGCAGCAACTGAAGGCAATCAAAGCTCCTTTGGGAAATGCTGATCAGTTTTTCTTCTGGGCCAAAGTCATCTGCACTGACCCTCCTAATGTTTGCCTGGGGGGTGCAGGAGGAGAGGGAGCTTTGCCTTCTTGGTTCGTTTGCTCCCTGTCACATGTCGGTGAGGAGGAAATGCCCTTGTAATGACATCAGGTTTGTTCATCCCCAGTGCAGAGGGATGCTGGAGCATGTTAGCAGTGTTACCTCAAAGCCTGGGAGCTGTTTTCCTTCTGGAGCTCCACTCACACCAGCAGCAGCTGTGTCCCTAGGAGTGGGATGTGCAGGGTGAGGTGCAGGTACCCCTGCCCCGCCTACGTACCAGGCAGCTGGGTCGTACTCAGCCCAGACGCGGACAAACTCGTCCAGGTGGTGGGGCCCGAGGATGGAGGAGTCTCTGGTCAGGTATTCAAAGTTGTCCATGATCACTGCCACGAAGAGGTTTAACATCTGCAGAGAGGCAGAAACAATGCACTTAGAGAGGAGAGGGGAAGGGAAATGGGAAGAGGAGAGGGGATGGGAGGAGAGGGAAGAGGGAAGAGGGAAGGGGGAAGGGGAAAGGTGGAAGGGAGCAGGGGAAGAGGGAAGGGGAAGGGGGAAGGGAGCAGAGGAAGGAGGAAGGGAGCAGGGGGAAGGGGGAAGAGGGAAGGGGAAGGGAGAAGGGGGAAGGAGGAAGGGAGCAGGGGAAGGGGGAAGGGGGAAGGGGAGAGGAGAGGAGAGGAGAGGAGAGGAGAGGAGAGGAGAGGAGAGGAGAGGAGAGGAGAGGAGAGGAGAGGAGAGGAGAGGAGAGGAGAGGAGAGGAGAGGAGAGGAGAGGAGAGGAGAGGAGAGGAGAGGAGAGGAGAGGAGAGGAGAGGAGAGGAGAGGAGAGGAGAGGAGAGGAGAGGAGAGGAGAGGAGAGGAGAGGAGAGGAGAGGAGAGGAGAGGAGAGGAGAGGAGAGAGGGGAACGGGGAGGGGAATTGGAAAGGGAATGGGAAAGGAAAAGGGAAGGGGAAGGAAGGGGAAAGGAAAAGGGAAGGGGAAGGGAGGGGAAGAGAAAAGAGAAGGAAGAGAAGGAGGTAGGAAAGAGAAAAAGGAGAAAGGGGAAGGGAAAACAGAAGGGAAAAGGGGAGGAAGGAGTGGGTAGGAAAGGGGAGAAGAGGAGGCAAAGGAGAAAGAGGAAAAGAAGCAGGAAAAGGGGGGAAAAGGGCAGGGAAAGGAAGCTGAAGGGCAGCAGGTGTCCTTCCCTGGGCAGGCTTGTGGTGTCCCCAAGAAGCTGCCACACCTCGGAGAGCAAATCGCAGCCTGCTGCCACCTCCTGCTCCCCTGCAGACTGCAGCGCACAGCAGGTTTGCTTTGGGCCAGGGGCGGCTTGGCCATGTGCCCATCGCTGGTGATGCCACACAGCATAACCCACTCTAGAGCCTCACTGGCTCCCCTGCCCCTTCTTCACCCCACACCAGCAGCTGCTTCACCAATTGGTGATGCAAACTCCTCCAGCAAAGTCATGTCCCTGCACACCAGGATGGGAAGAGCTAGAAAAACCCTGCCCCATTCTTCATCCTGAATGTCCTCCTTTGGACTCCTAAGCATTCAAAGGTCCCCAGAAAGATGAGCAGCAGGCCACACAAAAAGCTCCTATCCCTAATGAGCACAGCCTCACAGAGAGCCCAGCAAATGCTTCTGGCACATAAATATTCTCCTCTTATTAAAGCCAGCAGAGGAATCATGAGTGGGAAAAGATCAAGCTGCAGCCAGCAGAATGGAAGAGCAGGAGGGCAGGTGGGCATGGATGCTGCTGTGCTGGATAAAGACCTGGCTGGCACATGGCCCCTTTCTACCTTTGCTGGGTGTTTTGTAGGGTGGCTGAGCTGCTGAGCAAGGAGGTAAAGCAGCCTGGGAGCTGTAGTGTGGGGATGGGCAGAGGTGAAGACAGGATGGACATCCTTGGCTGGTCTGCTGGGTGTTAAAAGAGAATCAGACAGTGGGGTCTGGGCTTTGTGGAGGGTTAGAGAATTCATATTCCTGGGTGAGGTGGAGAGAGGAAGGGCTCTGGGCTCTTGTTGGGATGCATAAGCTACCAGTACGGACAAGCAGAGTCCATAAGGAGCCACCAGGCCACTGCCAAATGCTGATCAGAGACTTCTCAGAGCTTTAGTCACAGAATGGTAGGGGTTGGAAGGGACCTCTGGAGCTCATTGAGTTACCCAGAGCAGGTTGCCCAGGACCATGACCAAGTGCACCTTGAAAGTCTCCAGAGGAGGCTCCACAACCTCTCTGGGCAGCCTGATGCAAGGCCCAGGCACCAGAACCATAGAATGGCTTAGGTTGGAAGGGACCTTAGAGATCATCTACTCCAAGCTCCCTGCCATGGGCAGAGACACCTCTCGACTAGGCTCAGCTGCTCAAGGCCACATTCAACCTGGCCTTGAACACCCCCAGGGAGGAGGCAGCCACAACCTCCCTGGGCAGCCTATTCCAGAGTTTCACCAGCCTTGTCCTGAAGAACTCTTCATAAGATCCAGGCTAAACCTAACCTCCCTCAGCTTCAAACCACTTCCCCTTGTCCTGTTGCTAGGCACCACTATGAGAAGTCCCTCTCCAGCAGTGTGTAGAAAAATAACAGCTGAGCAAGTTGCCTGAGCTGAGAGTCCATGGGAAGCTTGGAAAGCAGCAGATGTAGTGCACTGGAAGGTCATGGAAGCAAACCATGACGTCTTGTGATAAAGAGGGATCCTTTCCCAGGTTGTTTGAATCCCTTTGGGGGGTTATTTGCATCATAGAATCACAAAATAATGTGGGTAGAATGATAGAAGCAACCAGAGTGGAAGAGAGCTCCAAGCTCAGCCAGCCCAACCTAGCACCCAGCCCTGGCCAATCAACCAGACCATGGCACTAAGTGCCCCAGCCAGGCTTGGCTTCAACACCTCCAGAGATGGAGACTCCACCACCTCCCTGGGCAGCCTGTGCCAATCCCTGACCACCCTCTCTTGCCCATCAGTTCTTTAGAACCCACTCCAAGAGAAAGGTTGGAGCAGAACCAGTCCCCAGGGTACCAGTGTCCTACACCAGTGTGTCTTACACCACCCAAAGGTCTTCTTCAGGCCAAGCTGAAGAACCTAGAGCTGAGCACACACCAGCCCTGCAAGTGCCTCAGCTGCAAAGGAAGCTTTTGCCTCTGCAGCTGAGCATGGACTTGGCAGCTCCAACACAGCACTACCACAAACAGCTCTGCTGGCCTTGGGGAACCAAGCCAGGACTTCCTGCCACCCCAGCTGCTTGATGCTTGCAAGGGCTGTGTGCAACACAGCTTGGACCAGCCCTGAGATCTCCATGGTGTGCACTATGCAGTGCTGGGCAGGGATGTCCAACCCAGCTCTCACTAAGCTGCTGGAATCACAGAATCACAGAAACTTAGAGGTTGGAAGGGACCTCCAGAGATCATCCAGTCCAACCTCTCTGCCAAGGCAGGACACCCTAGGGTAGTTCACACTCATTTGTTTGTCTGTGCCATATTTGTCTGTGTCCTGGGGACTCTGCCATTCCAGGCATGGCTCTTCACATTGCCACATCACATCACAGCCTTGCACCCTGAGCCAGCAGCACTGGAAAAAACTGATGGCATGAGGTGTGTGGTGCCCACATCTCTCCTCCTGCACTGTTACCTGCCAGCTTTGGTGCTTCTGTTGTAGAATCACAGAATGGTGAGGGCTGAAAGGCACCTCTGGAGAGCAGGATCATCTAGGGCAGGTCACACAGGAATGCATCCAGGCAGCTTTTGAAGGTGTCCAGAGAAGGAGACTCCAGAACTTCTCTGGGCAGCCTGCTCCAGGGCTCTGCCACCCTCAACAGAAGGCTGTAATCACTGTAAGCACATCAGCAGGGCTCATCCATGCACTGCAGGTACCTGGCATCTACCACAGGACCCTCAGAGCACCCAGGCACAGCAGAACTTCAATGCCCTTTCCATTGCTCCTAGCTCCAGCCAAGGCTTGGAACAGTTTTCCCTTGCCTAGTGCAGCTGTTGTCTACAGTTCCTGTTTGGTTTTAAATTCATATATTGCAACAGTGTAAATTACAGGAGGGAAATGCAATCGAGCTGGATGGCCACAAAGAGCCAGAAACAACACTGAAAACCAAATATGTTATCCAATTCCCCTCCAATCTGTGCTGCAACAGCACACAAACCACAGAAACGTGTCCTGCTGGCAAGGCTGCAGCTCTGAGATGCTTTCATCTCTTCTGGGCAACCACAAATTTCACTGCAGTGAAGTGCTGGAAGCAGAGTTCCAGCCCTGTGCTGTGGCAGCTCAGCTTGCTTGGCTTTCTGCTGCCTGGCTTTGCAGCTTGAACTCCTCTCCAGGGCTCTCCCCTTTCACCAATGAGCCCTGGGTGGAGTCCAGTGGGGGTTTTGGGGAGCACTGAGTCAGGGGTAAAGATGTGTTTGGCACAGATGTGCTCCAGCTGCCAATTCTGCTACTACATGTGGAGTGGGATGGCTGAGATGAGCCAGGGAGGGTCTGGCTGGCTTTTGTTAGAGGGGAAGCTGTAAGAGCAGTAATGTGGTGGAAAAGAACAGTGAGAAGGTCTGAGGTTGGGTTGAGGCATTGTACAAAGGACATGGCACAGAACTGATTCAGTTGGGAAAGCTCTTTAGGAGCAGAGAATCATGAAGCTCATTGGAAAAGACCTCTACAATCACCAAGCAAACACCTCCATGACCACCAGACCACATCCTGAAATTCCATGTCTGCTTGCTTCTGGAGCACCACCAGGCCAAGCAACCAGACCATGGCACTAAGTGCCCCAGCCAGGCTTGGCTGCAACACCCCAGCCACAAAGACTCCACCACCTCCCTGGGCAGCCCATTCCAATGCCAATCACTCTCTCTGACAACAACTTCCTAACAACATCCAGCCTAAACCTCCCCTGGCACAGCTTGAGACTGTGTCCTCTTCTTCTGGTGCTGGGTGCCTGGCAGCAGAGCCCAACCCCACCTGGCTACAGCCTCCCTGCAGGCAGCTGCAGGCAGCAATGAGCTCTGCCCTGAGCCTCCTCTGCTGCAGGCTGCACACCCCCAGCTCCCTCAGCCTCTCCTCACAGGGCTCTGCTCCAGGCCCCTCCCCAGCCTTGCTGCCCATCTCTCAACACTTTCCAGCACCTCAACAGCTCTCTGGAATTGAGTGGCCCAGAACTGGACACAGCACTCAAGGGGTGGCCTGAGCAGTGCTGAGCACAGGGGCACAAGAACCTCCCTTGTCCTGCTGCCCACACTGCTCCTGAGCCAGCCCAGGATGCCATTGGCTCTGCTGCCCACCTGGGCACTGCTGCCTCAGCTTCAGCTCCTCTCTGCCAGCACCCCCAGGCCCCTCTCTGCCTGGCTGCTCTCAGCCACTCTGGCCCCAGCCTGTAGTGCTGCTTGGGGTTGTTGTGGCCAAAGTGCAGAACCCTGCCCTTGGCCTTGTTCAGTCTCATCCCATTGGCCTCTGCCCACCCATGCAGCCTGGCCAGGTCCCTCTGCAGGGCTCTCCTACCTTCCAGCAGCTCCACAGCTGCTCCTAGCTTGGTGTCATCTGCAGACTTACTGATCTCCAACCTGAACCTCTCTTGGTGCAACCTGAGGCCAGTTCCTCTCATCTTATCATATTACCCGAGAGAAGAGATCAATCCCCACCTGGCTCATATTTCCTTTGGGGGAGTTGCAGAGAGCAATGAGCTCTCCCCTCAGCCTCCTGTCCTCCAGGCTGAACCACCCCCAGTTCCCTCAGCTGCTCTTCACAAGACCTCTTCACCAGACCCCACACCAGCTTTGCTGCCCTTCAGCTCTCAGAGACTCATTGATGCAGCATCCCCTTTGGATGAGCTTTCACCCAAAGGCTCTCAGAGACTCATTGATGCAGCATCCCCTTTGGATGAGCTTTCACCCAGATGCTCTGAGACTCATTGATGCAGCATTCCCTTTGGATGAGCTTTAAGGGCTCCACAGTTAATATACTCAGAAGAAATAAACCCTGGGATGGCAAAGAGGCAGCAGCAGTTGGACAGAAGCCATCAGGAGGGGCCACTGCAGCTGCTCTGCCTCTGCCCAGCACTTCTTGTACCTCTTTTGCCAGTTAAAGGCTTCTGATGATGGCAGGGATGAGCTGCAGACAGCATCAAACCTGGTGTGCCAAAGCAAAGCCATGGAGGGAGAGGTAGGCTGGAGAGGTTGCTTTTGGATATGTTTCAGAGCTGGGACTTTCATCTCTTCCTGCTTGAAGTTTAATTGGCTTCCCTGTCTCTGGTTTTCCATTCCTCTGTCCCACTGGTGCAGGAAAGTGAACCAAGCCCCAAGAGCAAGGAGCTTTTTATGCACCCAAGTGATCAGAAAGATGCTGCCACCTGGTAGAGCTCAGTGCCAGCCCTGTCTGATGGCCACGGGCATGAACCAAGCAGCACAGCTCTGGCTGCTGTCATGGCTAAAAGCTTTCCTGGCACCACCCCAGCAGGAAATGATCATTGCCTTTGTCTGACCGACAAAACAAACCAGGAGGCATCAAACAAGCCCTGCTGGACCCATCTGGCCTACTGAACCATTATCTTGGCCATTCCCACCCTGCCCTCCCCAGTCTCCTTCTTCAAAGGGCTGTGCTGCAAATCAAGACAAAGCAGATTAATGCTTCCTTCCAAATACCAGCCCCCAACTCTCCCCCCCACTGCTGTGAGAAGGAAGATAACCTCCTTGCCTTTCAGCTAATGACTAAATGAGCTCTTTGGGGATTAAAGAGACTTTATCAGCAGGATGAAAACTGAGGTTCACCGAAGCTGCTTTGTAATGCTTTATAAATCATCACCAGGGAGAAGAAGGAAGCAAAGGAGTGGGGAGGGAAGGGCTGGATGGGTGGTGGGGGGAGGGAGAAACCACATTGGTGCCTTCACTTTGGAAGAGCTCAGGACAGACTTACCAGGAAGGAGCAGAGGAAGATGAAGGACACGAAGTAGAAATAGGCAAAGTCACTGCCACATTCTTTCTTGGTGAGGCCAGAGAGAGGGTCGCAGGCTCTGTTGCTCAGGCATGACAGCATGATCTCGTGCCAGGCTTCCCCTGTGGCACTCCTGCAGGTGGGGAGGGCAGAGAGTGAGCTTATCCAACCCCTGCCCCAGTATGGACCAGGTGGGCACCCACCTGCTGGCATCACTGCACCCAATGAACTGCTTCATTAGAATCAGTGAACTGTTTGGGTCGGAAAGGACCTTCCAGGCTCACCCAGTCCAAACCCTCTGTGGTCAGCAACTAGAGCAGGTTGCTCAGAGCTCCAAACAACCTAACCTGGGATGGTTCCAGGGATAGGGCAACTACAACCTCTCTGTGCAACCTGAGACAGGGTCTCACCACCTTCATTACACCTTTTTTTTCCTTCTCTCTAGTCTAAATCTCCCTCTTTTAGCTTCAAACCATCACCCCTTGTCCTGTCACAACAGGCCCTGCTCAGAAGTCTGTCTTCAGCTTTCTGCTTGGCTCCTTTGAGCACTGAAAAGTCACCAGAAGGTTTCCCTGGAGCCTTCTCTTCTCCAGGCTCAACTCTCTCAGCCTGGCCTCACGGCAGAGGGCTTCCAGCACTTGCATCATCTTCACATAGAATCATAGAATCAAGCAGGCTGGAAGACAGCTCCAAGCTCAGCCAGCCCAACCTAGCACCCAGCCCTAGACAACCAACCAGACCATGGCACTAAGTGCCCCAGCCAGGCTTGGCTTCAACACCTCCAGGCACAGAGACTCCACCACCTCCCTGGGCAGCCCATTCCAATGCCAATCACTCTCTCTGACAACAACTTCCTAACAACAGCCAGCCTAGACCTGCCCTGGCACAGCTTGAGGCTGGGTCCCCTTCTTCTGTCCCTGGCTGCCTGGCAGCAGAGCCCAACCCCACCTGGCTACAGCCTCCCTGCAGGCAGCTGCAGGCAGCAATGAGCTCTGCCCTGAGCCTCCTCTGCTGCAGGCTGCACACCCCCAGCTCCCTCAGCCTCTCCTCACAGGGCTCTGCTCCAGGCCCCTCCCCAGCCTTGCTGCCCTTCTCCAAACACCTTCCAGCACCTCAACATCTCTCTTGAATTGAGGAGCCCAGAACTGGACACAGCACTGCAGCTGTGTCCTGAGCAGTGCTGAGCACAGGGGCACAAGAACCTCCCTTGTCCTGCTGCCCACACTGCTCCTCAGCCAGCCCAGGATGCCATTGGCTCTGCTGCCCACCTGGGCACTGCTGCCTCCTCTGCAGCTCCTCTCTCCAGCACCCCCAGCTCCCTCTCTGCCTGGCTGCTCTCAGCCACTCTGGCCCCAGCCTGTAGCACTGCTTGGGGCTGCTGTGGCCACAGTGCAGAACCCTGCACTTCTCTCCTTTATCCCAAACAAGCAGGTCCATGCCTTTCCTATGCAGGCCCCAGCACTGCAGGTGACTGATGCAAAGTGAAACAGCTTCCAGGCTGCTCTGAGTTGCACAGAAGATTTCCCCACTGCTGACATTGACCTGAAGTCCCATTCCTGTGGTCCCACACCCTGTCAGAGAACCACAGAATGTCAGGGGCTGGAAGGAACCTCAAAAGGTCATCCAACCCCCCCTGCCAGAGCAGGATCACTCATACCAGATCACACAAGACCCCATCATGATCTTGCTGCCTCTGTCCTTCTGTGATCTAGGTCTGGCAATGGACCAAGACGTCTGGACACGAGACTGAACCATCATCTGGTGTCCTTAATCTTCAGGGGTTGGAGCCAGCTGATTGCTCTGAGCTGGAGAGGCCCTAATTTCATTTCTGTCTGGCTTCACAGGACTGATGCAAACCAAACCCCATGGGAGATATCCTGTTACAACCAACCAGCTGCAGCAGAGCCAGACCTTGGCTGGCAGGCACTGGTGGGGCCAGAGTGGTCATCACCCTCCACGTCTCCACACCCACTGACATCCTCCCCAGGCTACCCCAATCTGAGCAGAACCTGGATTTCATTTTTTTGCTGAAGAGGGGGAAAAAAAAATTGCTTTTAAATTGTTCTTTTATGTTTTTAAGATCCTTTAAACCCATTTAGTTTCCAGGCAGGGGTAAGCCCAGATGGAGACACTTCCAGGCTGACGCAGAGGTGGTGTTGACGTCTCAAGTGTCAGCTCCTTCTTGGTGATGCAAAAAGTGACCAATTAAAGCAATTCTCACTTAAAATAGAGTGAGCTTCCTGACAGGAAACACACTGATCACTTCACCCAGGGGCTTTCTGTCTCATATTCAACTTCTGCCTGAGCTGAGGTAAGGGTGGCACAGTGCTGGGTGGCACTGTGGGGAAGGTGCTGGTGTCTTGAAATAGCTCATGCTTGGAGATGTTCCAACCCAACCTTCAGTGCTGAGGAGGAGGAGGAGGAAGCAGGAAGAGCTTCACTGCAAATTCTTTCCAGTGAGGGTGGTGAGGCAGTGGAACAGGCTGCCCAGCCAGGTAGTGGATTTGCATTGGGTTGGAAGGGACCCCTCAGAGGTCATCTAGTCCAACCACCACGCAGGCAGCAGGGATGTCTCCAGCTAGATCAGGCTGCCCAGGGTCACATCAAGTCTGATCTTGGATGTCTCTAGGGATGAGACCTCAGCCACACCCCTGGGCAACCTCTGCCAGTATTTCATCACCCTCATTGTGCAGAACTTCCTCCTGAAACTCCTTCCAGCCTCAAACACTCAGGCTCCACCTTCAAACCATTGCTCTTTGACATATCACTCCAAGCCCTTCCAAACACTCCCTCCCCAGCCTTCCTGTAGGTCCCCTTCAGACATTGAAATGCATCTCTAAGGTCTCCCTGGAGCCTTCTCTTTTCCAGGCTGAACAGCCCAAATTCTTTCAGCCTGTCATAGAATCACAGAATCAACCAGGTTGGAAGAGACCTCCAAGGTTCTCCAGCCCTCTGATCATTATTGTGCCAACTCCAGCAGCAGATGCCCCCTCCCTGGAAGTGCTGAAGGCCAGGTTGGATGAGGCCTTAAGCAACCTGATCTAGAGGAAGGTGTCCCTGCCTACGGCAGCAGGGTCTGAGCTGAGTGATCTTTAAGGTCCATTCCAACTCAAACCATTCTGTGACTCTATCATTACTAAAGACTTTCCTTAGGGATGCCCAGGGCTCAGCAGCTAAGCTGGCACCTGCAAAGCCTAGCTTCATTGCTAAGCTGGCACCTGCAAACCCAGTTTCACTGCTAAGCTGGCACCTGCAAGCCCAGCTTCATTGCTAAGCTGGCACCTGCAAACCCAGCTTCACTGCTAAGCTGGCACCTGCAAGCCCAGCTTCACTGCTAAGCTGGCACCTGCAAACCCAGCTTCACTGCTAAGCTGGCACCTGCAAGCCCAGCTTCACTGCTAAGCTGGCACCTGCAAACCCAGCTTCATTGCTAAGCTGGCACCTGCAAGCCCAGCTTCACTGCTAAGCTGGCACCTGCAAACCCAGCTTCATTGCTAAGCTGGCACCTGCAAGCCCAGCTTCACTGCTAAGCTGGCACCTGCAAACCCAGCTTCATTGCTAAGCTGGCACCTGCAAACCCAGCTTCACTGCTAAGCTGGCACCTGCAAGCCCAGCTTCACTGCTAAGCTGGCACCTGCAAACCCAGCTTCACTGCTAAGCTGGCACCTGCAAGCCCAGCTTCACTGCTAAGCTGGCACCTGCAAGCCCAGCTTCACTGCTAAGCTGGCACCTGCAAACCCAGCTTCACTGCTAAGCTGGCACCTGCAAACCCAGCTTCACTGCTAAGCTGGCACCTGCAAGCCCAGCTTCACTGCTAAGCTGGCACCTGCAAACCCAGCTTCACTGCTAAGCTGGCACCTGCAAGCCCAGCTTCACTGCTAAGCTGGCACCTGCAAACCCAGCTTCACTGCTAAGCTGGCACCTGCAAGTCCAGCTTCACAGAATCACAGACTCACAGAATCTCTTAGGTTGGCAAAGCCCTTCAAGCTCCTCAAATGCAGTCATTAGTTTCACACTGACAGGTCCTTGACTAACCCAAGCCCCTCAGCACATCTGATCACTATGAATCGCTATGGTTGGAAAGGACCACCAGGATCAGCCAGCCCAACCTTCATCCCAGCAGCCTTCATCACCAGACCATAGCCTCAAGCACCACAGCCACTCTCCTTTTAAACACCTCCAGGGATGGTGACTCCACCACCTCCCTGGGCAGCCTGTTCCAGTGCCTGACCACCTGCTCAGCAAAGAACTTCCTCCCAACATCCAACCTAAACCTCCTCTGATGCAACTTGAGGCCATTTGCTCTTGACCTGTCATTAGTAACTGGGGAGAAGAGACCAGCTCCAGCCCCACTACAACCTCCTTTTAGGTAGCTGTAGAGGGCAATAAGGTCCCCTCTCAGCCTCCTCTTCTCCAGACTGAACACCCCCAGCTCCCTCAGCTGCTCCTCATAGGCCATGCTTGCCAGACCTCTCCCCAGCCTCATTGCCCTTCTCTGCACTGCTCCAGCATCTCAATGTCCCTCCCGTACTGTGCTGACCCAAACTGGAGACAGCACTTGAGGCGTGGCCTCACAGGTGCTGAGTACAGGGAAATGAGCACCTCCCTACCCCTGCTGGTCACACCATTGCTGATGCAGGCCAGGATGCTGTTGGCCTTCCTGGCCACCTGGGCACACTGCTGGCTCATGTTCAGCTGCTATCCACTGATACCCCCAGGACCCTTTCTGCCAGGCAGCTCTTCAGCCACTCCTCCCCCCAGCCTGTAGGGTTGCTGAGGCTCGTTGTGTCCAACGTACATGACCTGGCACTTGGCCTTGTTAAACCTTATGTGACTGGCCTGAGCCCATGGCTCCAACCTGTCCAAGCTGGCACCTGCAAACTCAGCTTCACTGCTCTCATCCAGGTCGTGTGGGATGCTGAGCTCTGCTTACCTGAAGAGAAGCATCAGGGCTTGGAGGAAGGTGCGGAAGTTATTGTGCCGATTGATGGAGGTTTCATCATCCAGTGCAATGTTTCCAAACACCTGCCCCAGAAAAGAGAAGGGATTCAGGCCAAACACATCCTCAACGTGGGCATGGTCAGGAAAGGTGCTGAGAGAAAAGGCAGCAAAACAATCTGGTCTGCTTTAGGTCATCCCAAAAGCCAAAGGCATTTCTGTGCCGAGAAGGGAGATAAAAATGTGCTGTGGAGATGGAATGGGGAGAAAAGCCCAAGGGTAATGTGCTTCATCTTCACACAGATCCTGTCCAACACCACAGCTCAGCTCCAGCCCAGGCCAGGAAACTTGCTCATTTCTGTTTAGCAGCACCAGAGCTGCTCCCTACCCTCTGCCTCTTCACATGCCTGCAGTAAAAGGCAGGGATGTGCCTGGAGGCAAGGGCAGGCATGTGCCTGGAGGCAGAGACAGGGATGTGCCAGAATGCAGAGGCAGGGCTGAGCCTGGAGGCAGGTGCCAGGATGTGCCTGGACCCAGAGGCAGGGATGTGCCAGAATCCAGAGGCAGGGCTGTGCCTGAAGGCAGGTACCAGGATGTGCCTGGACCCAGAGGCAGGGATGTGCCAGAATCCAGAGGCAGGGCTGTGCCTGAAGGCAGGTACCAGGATGTGCCTGGACCCAGAGACAGGGATGTTCCTGGAGCCAGTGGCACAGATGTGCCTGAACTCAGAGACAGGGATGTGCCTGGACCCAGAGGCAGGGACGTGCCTGGAGCCAGAGGCACAGATGTGCCTGAACTCAGAGACAGGGATGTGCCTGAACTCAGAGACAGGGATGTGCCTGGAGCCAGAGGCTGGGATGTGCCTGGAGCCAGAGGCAGGGATGTGCCCTTCCCACAGCAGCCACAGCTGCTCACCCATCTCCAGAGGTGCCATGCCACAGGCTCCCTCTCCACAGCCACTTTGCTTGCCCACACTCTCCCTTTGCCCCCCCAGAACCCAGGGCCATGTCCAACACAAGACCTGCTGAGAAGGGTAGCAGAAGTGGCCTCCTTTATTTGCACTTCTAATTTACCTGACACCGAGCACCAAAAGCCTCTTGCCTCACCCTAAGCCAGTTTCTCATTTGCCCCCTGAGCCAGCAGGGCAAAGCCAGGCTGCTTATGCCCAAGCCATTACCTGCATGCCAATAATGGCATAGATGAAGAAGAGCATTGCAATGAGGAGACACACATAAGGCAAGGCCTGTGGGAAAGGAGAAAGTGATGTTAATGGCAGCAAACTATCATTAGTGCTGGCAGCATTTCACTCCTGGGCAGCTCTGTGCCTGGTGGCTTTCATCCTTCAGGAGCAGGAACTGGGAAGACAACAGGAAGAATTCCAAACAGCCCTTCAGAAGATAAACCCCTAGAGCCCAAGTATGAAGAAGCTCCATATCAGTCTGGGCTCTCTCCAAGGGCTCTCTGTACATCCTTGCAAGTAGGCAGGCAGGAAGAATAGGGCAGATGGAGGAGGGCACATTTAGACTGGGTGTTAGGAAGAAGTTCTTTCCAGGGAGGGTGGTGAGACACTGGCACAGGTTGCCCAGGGAGGTTGTGGATGACAGAAGCACAGAATGTGATCAAAGATCACATTCTGTGCTTCTGTCATCCACAACCTCCCTGGAGGTGTTCAGGACCAGGTTGGATGAGTCCTTGAGCAACCTGTTCTAGTGGGAGGTGTCCCTGCTCATGGCATGAACTGGCTGATCCTTGAGGTCCCTCCCAACCTAAACCATTCCCTCTTCTCCTATTGCTTGTTCCTTGGGAGAAGAGATCAACCCCACCTGGCCCCAACCTCCTTTTCAGGAGCATCTTGGTTTAGTGGGAGATGTCTTTGCCTTTGGCTAAGGGATTGGAACTGGATGAGCTTTTAAGGTTCCTTCCAACCCAACCCATTCTGTGAATCTATCAACATGATCAGAAGCTCCACAGCAGGCTCTGGAGCTACCACCTGCCACTGGCACTTTGGATGCAGAAGTTCTCCAACCATTGGAGGTGTTGAAGCCAAGCCTGGCTGGGGCACTTAGTGCCATGGTCTGGTTGGTTGGGCAGGGCTGGGTGCTAGGTTGGGCTGGCTGAGCTTGGAGCTCTCTTCCAACCTGCTTGATTCTATGATTCTGTTCTATGATTATTGTTTAATTGACCTTGCTGTAAATTTAATATGACTAAAACAAACAAACAAACAAACAAATCCATCCAACCCCAAAGTTCCTGCTCTGAAACAGGCACAGATGGCAGTGCCAAGAGGAGAAAAAACAAAGAGACTCTGAGTTTTAGCAAGGAAAGCTACAATGTAATTATGCCACCCAAGCTGAGAGCAAATAGCTACCTTCCACTCAGGCTAAATGAGCAGCTAATTAATGCCTCTTAATTAGTAATAACTGATAAAGTTGTTGTTGTTATTATTAGTTTTGGTCCACCAATAATCAGCCAGGTTGGAAGAGTCCTCCAAGCTCATCCAGCCCAACCTAGCACCCAGCCCTGGCCAATCAACCAGAGCATGGCACTAAGTGCCCCAGCCAGGCTTGGCTTCAACACCTCCAATGGTTGGACCAAGTGATGCTAAGGGCAGGAATTATGCAGCCCACAGGGAGTCCAGAAGGAAACACAGGCAAAGGGCTGATGTGGTTTCTGCTTTGCACAAGGGACAAAGAGCAGGAGGTCAGAGCTGTTGGAAAGGCAGAGAAGCAGCTCCTCAGGCAACCCAGAAACCATGCCAGATCTGCTTCAGGGGCAGGACTCTGCACACACACTTTGGAAAGAGCCAGGATTAAACTGCAAAGGGCCTTGGCTGAGCTCCTCTCCCAGGATCTAGCCAAGACTATACAACCCTGCTGCCCAGGGAGGTTGTGGATGCCTTCTCCCTGGGTGTTCAAGGCCAGGTTGAATGAGGCCTTGAGCAGCCAGCTCTAGTTGAGAGGTGTCCCTGTCCATGGAGGGGAGGTTGGAGTAGATGATCTCTGAGGTCCCTTCCAACCAAAGCCATTCCATGGTTCTTTGATCCTATGATCCAAGGACATTCTCCCAAGTGGGAACACCTTCTACCTGCAGACCCCTCTAGAACTTGTCCTGGCTTCCAGATTCCTCTTGAGTTACAAGATGAAAGCAGCAGCAGCACCACCACCTCCATCCACCCTCATGGTGAGCACCACCTAACAACCCCAAGGCACTGCAACCACCTTTCCTTGAGCTGCTGATGGCTGGGTGGAAGCACAGCACTGAAGCTGGCTATGAGTGGGCCAGCTGCATGTCTGAGGGCTCCCAAAGGGACACAGTGTGAAAGAACTCTCACTTTCATCTTGGCTGTCTACAGCTACCTGCAGGGAGGCTGTAGCCAGCTGGGGTTGGGCTCTGCTGCCAGGCACCCAGCAACAGAAGAAGGGGACACAGCCTCAAGCTGTGCCAGGGGAGGTTCAGGCTGGATGTTAGGAGGAAGCTGTTGTCAGAGAGAGTGATTGGCACTGGAAAGGGCTGCCCAGGGGGGTGGTGGAGTCACCATCCCTGGAGGTGTTGAAGCCAAGCCTGGCACTTAGTGCCATGGTCTGGTTGGTTGGCCAGGGCTGCATGCTAGGTTGGGCTGGGTGAGCCTGGAGGTCTCCTCCAACCTGGCTGATTCTCTGATTCTCTATCAGCACAGATTGCTGCAGCTCTTCTCTAAGTTGCCTGTAGGAAGAAGCAATCACTATGTTCTCATCACCTCTCAGAGGGGTTTGGCCTCCACAGTCTAAAAGGTCTAACAGAATCTTCCCTCTCAGCCAGCTCTGATGCAAAGCAACAGCCACATTCACACTGTCCCAGTTCTCTCTCCCAGTTCTCCCACAGCCATCACAGGGCTGGCCAACACTCCCAGGCTGGGTGTAGGCAGAGCCACCCAGCATCTCCTGCCAACCCCAGGAGAGAAATCCTTCTCTGCTCTTCAAAAACCTCTTCCATTTTTGGAGAGAGCTCTCTCTTCCCCACAGTCTCATCCCCTAAATTAACATCTCTGCATCATTTTGACTCAGACACCAGGATGTGTCTGAAACCAGAAGAGACCAGTTCCCCTGCATCCCAACACACCCCTGCCTTGCCACCATAAGGCCTTCCAGAAAGCATCATGCAGGATATCCTGACCTGGGTCTCACCTGCAGATAAGCCTTGTGACAGCAGCCAGGAGCTATCACCCACAGAGCTCAGAGCTCAGCTTAGAAGCTCAGAGCTCAGCTCAGCAAAGCCAGAGGTGTGGTCCCCTGGCACACCCACCGTGGCACAGAGAGCACTCTGGAGCATGGCCCCTTCACATTGAGCAGGAAGGGAAGGTTGCTGGCTGTGAGCTAGTGACCAGATCCACCTTCAGCTCCTCCCTGACCTCACTGTGCAGAGCTTTTGATTTTTAGTATTGAACAGGATCAGATTTGATTAAACAAACAAAACCAAACCAGAACCAAATTTGCATGTTTCTGTTGCAAACTAGAGCCTGGATGAGGCACTTAGTGCCATGGTCTGGTTGATGGGATAGGGCTGGGGGATAGGTTGGACTGGATGAGCTTGGAGGTCTCTTCCAACCTGGTTGATTCTATGATTCTATCACCTCTCCACTCCTGTTTCTCTGCAAGACCTCTGGAGACAGGAAGGTCAAGTGGGAGAGGGTCCACGTGTGGTGGGATGAGGGGGGGTGAGAACTGCACCTTGTAAAGGATTAACCCTCCTGGGGGAGAGGTCTTGACCCTGACTCTAGGTCCTCCTGACTCCTCCCTGGGGTTGGGTCTGACCCTTACTCCAGGTGTAGAGGTTAGCCCACTCCCACTTCCCCTCTAGCCCTCTATAAAACCAGAGGAACTTCTGCTTCACTCTCTTGCTCTGCCTCCCTGCTTGCCAGCATCACCTTCCTCCTTCCTGCTGCTCTTTGTTTTAGCACTTGGCCATCAGTGCACGAGGTGTGGCAAACCCCTTGCCAGCAATGTGGACACAGAGGACCAGGCAGAGTAACCTGCCACCAGGTGGAAGTTCAGTTGGGTGGGTTTAATGACAGGCCTGGGAACAAGTTGTTGGAGGAGCAGCCAAGTCTGCTTTCTCTAGAGTTCTGTTCCTTGCAGTGAGGCTTTCTGACCTTCCAGGTGCTTTTCCCATGGGATGAGGGATTTGTTGGTCTGGGTTAGCTGGTGTCTGATCAGAGTGCTGAGCCCACGTTGCAGTCTCTCCCTTAACAGAGGCACTGGCAGCATTTCCCAGCATCACTCAGGTAATGGTTTCTTGAGAGTTAGAGGAACATAGTGTCTGCTGTCAGGCTGGCTGGTGGTGGCCAAGAGGCTCCAAAGGTGTTCTGGGGACAGAGGCAGACTGCCTTTCCATCTCACACATGTGTGCATGCACCCCAGACATGACCACTCAAGCCTTTCTGCTTAGCAAACAAGGCTGAGGAGCAGGCAGTGCTGGCTTCTGGAAGTGATTTGCCATTGGAATGGGCTGCCCAGGGAGGTGGTGAAGTCACCATGCCTGGAGGTGTCCAAGCCAAGCCTGGCTGGGGCACTTAGTGCCATGGTCTGGTTGGTTGGGCAGGGCTGGGTGCTAGGTTGGGCTGGCTGAGCTTGGAGCTCTCCCAACCTGCTTGATTCTGTGAATCTATGTCTATAATCCTGTTTTTCCCTCCCTTATACCTTCTTCCTAACTCCCCTACCTCAAATACCTTTTATTTATTGTTAAACTTTTCTCTTTCAACTTCCAAATCGAGCTGAGATTATTTATTTGAGTGTCTTTTACCTTTTCCTCTCCACATTTAATTCCCTTTCTTTACAACAAAAAAGGGGGTGGGGAAAGGTCTCTTCCAACCTGGTTGATTCTATGGTTCTCTAAGAGGGAAAGGCAGCCTATAAGTTGTTATTGGTTCTACTACCTATATTTGAGTCTCTAGGGAATTTAGAACTAAGGCACAGCTTCAATGCCCAGCTGAACTTTTGCTGTGTTCCCATTTCATAGCAGAGCTATTGCAAAGGTTTGGGTCTCTGATTGTGTCAGGTGCTACCCAGGATTTGTTACCCTGAGGTCAGCTTGCAGCCAGCTCATCTCTCACCAGCAATCCCAAACCTCTCCTTTTGCTGTCACTCTGAACAATGAAACCATTTCATTGTTTTAATTTCCTGAACAAGTTCACAAGATCACAGAACTGGGTTGGAAGGGATCCCAAGGATGATCCAGTTCCAACCTCCCTGCCATGCCCAAGGACACCTCACACTAGATCAGGTTGCCCAGAGCCACATCCAGCCTGACCTTGAATCATAGAATCATAGAATCAACCAGGTTGGAAGAGACCTCCAAGAGCATCCAGTCCAACCTATCATCCAGCCCTATCCAATCAACCAGACCATGGCACTAAGTGCCTCAGACAGGCTTTTCTTGAAGACCCCCAGGGACGGTGCCTCCACCACCTCCCTGGGCAGCCCATTCCAATGCCAATCACTCTCTCTGTGAAGAACTTCTTCCTAATATCCAGCCTACACCTCCCCTGGCACAACTTGAGGCTGTGTCCCCTTGTTCTATTGCTGGTTGCCTGGGAGAAGAGGCCACCCCCCACCTGGCTACAATGACCTCCAGGGATGAGGCTTCCACCACTTCCCTGGGCAACCTGTTCCAGTGTCTCAGCACCCTCATGGTGCAGAACTTCCTCCTGACATCCAAGTTCTATTTAACTCATTTATTTTCACTCTCTGAGCTCTGAGGAAGAACAAATCCTTACTGGGGCACTGGAAATGAGAGGCAAATGTTAATTGTGCCCAACACTTCTAGCAAGAGCCCTGGACCATCCAGTTCCAACCTCCCTGCCATGCCCAAGGACACCTCACACTAGATCAGGTTGCCCAGAGCCACATCCAACATGGCCTTAAAGACCTCCAGGGATGAGGCTTCCACCACTTCCCTGGGCAACCTGCTCCAGTGTCTCAGCACCCTCACAGTGCAGAACTTCTTTCTAACATCCAGGTTCTTTTTAACTCATTTATTTTCGCTCTCTGAGCTCTGAGGAAGAACAAACCATTACTGGGGTGCTGGAAATGAAAGGCAAATGTTAATTGTGCCCAGGCAAGAGCCTTGAGACAGGCAGGTGTACAGTCATAGAATCACAGAATGTCAGGAGCTGGAAAGGACCTCTAAAACTGATCCAGTCCAAGCCCCCTGCCAGAGCAGGATCACCCAGAGCAGGATCACAAAGGAACACATCCAAACAGTTCCTGAATACCTCCAGAGAGGGAGACTCCACAACCCCCCTGGGCAGCCTGCTCCAGTGCTCTGCCACCCTCACGGGGAAAAAAATTCTTCCTCAGGTTCCCATGGAGCCTCCTATGCCTCAACCCCCCCCACACTGTCCCTTGTGCTGTCAGTGGGCATCATCCAGCAGAGCCTGGCTCCATCCCCCTGGGGACATTGCTGAAGTCACCCCTTAGCCTCCTCCTCTCCAAGCAAAACAACCTCAGGCTCTCCTCATCAGAGAGGAGAGGCTGAGGGAGCTGGGATTGGTTAGCCTGGAGAAGAGGAGGCTCAGGGGTGACCTCATTGCTGTCTACAACTACCTGAGGGGAGGTTGTGGCCAGGAGGAGGTTGCTCTCTTCTCTCAGGTGGCCAGC
The DNA here is from genome assembly GCF_015220805.1 of Pogoniulus pusillus. Classification (NCBI taxonomy): domain Eukaryota; kingdom Metazoa; phylum Chordata; class Aves; order Piciformes; family Lybiidae; genus Pogoniulus; species Pogoniulus pusillus. The sequence continues at coordinate 3,095,596 of NC_087298.1, read as the reverse complement.
ACCAGAACAAGAGGACACAGCCTCAGGCTGTGCCAGGGGAGATTTAGGCTGGAGGTGAGGAGAAAGTTCTTCCCTGAGAGAGTCATTGGACACTGGAATGGGCTGCCCGGGGAGGTGGTGGAGTCGCCGTCCCTGGAGCTGTTCAAGGCAGGACTGGACGTGGCACTTGGTGCCATGGTCTGGCCTTGAGCTCTGTGCTAAAGGGTTGGACTTGATGACCTGTGAGGTCTCTTCCAACCCTGATGATACTAGGATACTGTGATGTTCAACTCCCTGAATCACTTTTGTGCCACCACGACCTTACCCTTAAGAGGCCACCTCGGCAAGGGGAGCATCTCTGTGCTTACTCAGCCGGGGCCGGGGTGCGCGCCGAGCATCCCCATCCGGCCGCCTCGCCTCCCCCACTCACCTTGAACGACTGCACAAAGGTCCAGAGCAAGATGCGGATTGTGTAACCCTGGCGGAGGAGCTTGATAAGCCTGGCTGCCCTGAAGAGCCTCAGGAAGCTGAGGTTGATGAAGTTGTCCTGCAGAAAGCAAAGGTTGGGGTGTCCTTCAGGAAGGCAGGCGCTCCGAAACCGCCGCCCGCCAAAAAGAAATTAAAATTACCAGCTCCACGATCTAAGCAGCAAATCGGCCACCAGAAAACCTTCCAAAAGAAACATCCGTCAGTGCAGATCACTCCACATGCAGCAAGAACCAGAAAATCCCTCTCCACAAGAGCCCCTCCCCTCGCCTACCGGGTGGGGAAGTAAAAAGAAAAAGGGGGAAGCGCTGCTGGGGATGTGGGAATGTAAAAAAAGGGCTCTGCCGGCGCTGGCCGTGGAGAGGTTTGTTGGCTTTGAGTAAGGTAGGGTTTGCATCCCCTTCGAGGCCCAGGGAGAGTCAGGTTGGTTTTTCATCCCCCTTCAAGCCCCAGGGAGAGGCTGTGGTGCTGTAGCATCGGTTAGGGGCAGGTTGTTGGGGCTTTGCGCTCCGCCGTGAGGTTGAACTTAAGCCAAGGCGGGCGGGGAGAGGTTGAGTGATGAAGAGAAAGGCTTTGCCCAGTGAAGAGTGAAACAGCCTCGAAAAGATGAGGGTGTTTGCTGAGCACAGGAGGTGTGAAACCTCTGGAAAAGGTGGGACTGGGCAGGCTGGTGAAGGAGGAATGGCACCAGCGGGTTGTGTTTGGAGGGTGGCTCAAGGGCAGCCAATCCATCGGGGAGGGTCGAGCACTCGCAACAGCAGGAGGGTGCCTTAGGAACCTGCTGCTTGATCATCACTCAATGTGCTTTGGCAGGTGGATTAAAGAACTGCTGGAGACACAGCTCCAGGTGGCTTGGTTGATTCTCCCCACCCCACACCCTTGTTTTGGTTGATTTTGGGGGGGGTTGGTTTGTTTTTCCTTAGGGAAAAGAGGTTTGGTTTGGTTTTTCTTCAGGGAAAAGAGGTTTGGTTTGGTTTTCTTTAGGGAAAAGAGGTTTGGTTTGCTTTTCTCTAGGGAAAAGAGGTTTGGTTTGTTTTTCTTTAGGGAAAAGAGGTTTGGTTTGTTTTTCCTTAGGGAAAAGAGGTTTGGTTGATTTTCTTTAGGGAAAAGAGGTTTGGTTTGTTATTCTTTAGGGAAAAGAGGTTTGTTTTGTTTTTTCTTCAGGAAAAATAGGTTTGGTTTGTTTTTTCCTTAGGGAAAAGAGGTTTGGTTTGATTTTTCCTTAGGGAAAAGAGGTTTGGTTTGATTTTTCTTTAGGGAAAAGAGGTTTGGTTTGCTTTTCTCTAGGGAAAAGAGGTTTGGTTTGTTTTTTCTTCAGGGAAAAGAGGTTTGGTTTGTTTTTCTTTAGGGAAAAAGAGGTTTGGTTTGATTTTCTTTAGAGAAAAGAGGTTTGGTTTGATTTTCTTTAGGGAAAAGAGGTTTGGCTTGTTATTCTTTAGGGAAAAAGAGGTTTGGTTTGTTTTACTTTAGGGAAAAGAGGTTTGGTTTGTTATTCTTTAGGGGAAAGAGGTTTGGTTTGTTTATTTTTTAGGGAAAAAGAGGTTTGGTTTGATTTTCTTTAGAGAAAAGAGGTTTGGTTTGATTTTCTTCAGGAAAAAGAGGTTTGGTTTGTTATTCTTTAGGGAAAAAGAGGTTTGGTTTGTTTTTTCTTTGGGGAAAAAGAGGTTTCTTGCCCCAATGAGCTAATCTAGAGAGGGTTCTTTCCAAACCAAAACATGCAAAAAGCCAGATCCCTTTTGCCCTCCTATTTTAAGGAGATGGGAAAAAAAACAAAACACAGCCACCCCTTTTCTAGACTGATTCTGATTCACTGGTTTGTGAATCTCTGGTCACAGCCATTTAATTGGCCTGAGTTAGCTAAAGAGAGAATGCATCCCACTTGAAACTGTCAAGCAGCAGAGCAGAAAATACACTCATAAAGAGGTCTTGTTGGTAAAGATGAGCAAAGAATAGTCTTTGTAGTATTATTTTACTAGAAGACACCCAGTCCAGGTTAAACTGACCCCACATTTCTTGCTCATTTGGCTGCAGAGCTCCTGCTGAATTTGGGGGGGGCTTGTTGGATCTATTGATTTCTTTCAATGCCAGCTCAGTTTTTGGGGCCATCAGCATTGCATTCCACCAATCCCATCAAAGACTTCAAGAAATCAGTCCCAGACATGCACTTGGTTTTTCTCTCGAGTTAAAACAAAACAAAAGGCAAGCAGCTCAGAGTTAGGCACAGAGCATATCCCAGGCTCAGTCCTCAAATCAAGAGAAAAAGAGAAGAAGCACAGAAATGTTCAATGATAGAGCAGACAACACTCAGCTCATTCCAGCCAGCAACGGAGAGCAGCTCTGGCAGGCAAACCACAAGCAAGGATTCCCCTGGGTTGGGCAAAGTTTGGGTAAATCAGGTGCTAAAAGTTCCTGGTGCAGCTCTCAGCAGCAAGGTTCTTGTTTTTCACACTGCTTCTGTGCCCTTCACAGAACACCAGCTCCACTCACCTGGGTGGGTAAGGGCCATGTAAGACCCACGGGGCAGAGGCAGCCTCCTGGGTGGGAGGATTCCATCACTATCTGGTCCGTAGTACCCTGGGCCCCTGTGCTGGCTGCTAACACCTCTGCAGGGTATTGCAGGGCAGAGGTTTAACCCAGAGCCCACTTTAACCAGGGAAAGTCTCCCCACCAGTGGGAACAGGTTCAGACCTGATGTGTAATGTTCATGGCACTTGGACAGCAGGCTGGGAAGCAACCTCCAAGCCAGATCTTGTGCTTGCACAAACCTAATGCTCCTCCAAGGAGACAAGGAAGAGGGCTGCAGGATGCATCTCCCCTGGGGATGAACCTCTCCTATCTCTTTCTTTCCCACCTTACTGCAGCCTGGCTTTGGTCAGACTTTGCTATCATCTCCAGATCAGAGCTGATGTGATGCTTGGTGACTGCTTTGCTCTGAGCTGACTGCAAGGTCCCACCAAGCCCAGGCTGTCCCTGGGGCTTTCCATGGACTGGGTGAAACTGAGGGCTCAAAACGCTGCACTTGTGTCTATAAAACCCCTGCCCCCCATTACCTCCTTGAGCCTTCCCTGTTGGAATCAGCTGCTGCCATTCCCTAAAGGGCAGGGAAAGCCTCAGCTCAGGAGGAATCCCTTTTACAAGGGCCTGTAGTCATAGGATGGGAGGGAATGGATTGAAGCTTGAGGAGGAGAGAATGAGACTGGGAAGAAATTCTTTGGAGCGAGAGTGGTGAATCAGAAACAGGTGGCCCAGGGAGGCTGTGGAGGTGCTCAAGGCCAGGTTGGATGAGGCTCTGAGCAACATGGCCTAGTGGAAGGTGTCCCTGCCCATGGCAGAGGGTCAGAAGTAGCTGATTTTCAAGGGGCCAGCCCAGGGAAGTCCCCTGTCACCAGCACTTGCAGCCCGTTGGAAGGACGTTCTCTGCGCTGGCCGTAGGGAAGCAAAGTCACGCACGGCCCAGGCTGGGTGGAAGGGCTGCACGTGTGTAACCCTCAGCACAGCACAGAGAAAAAGCATCCTTCAACGTCTCAACTGTCCAGGCAGGTACTGGAATTGCATGCAGCTAAAGGGGAGACTCCACACTGCTGTATTTCTGGTGTGGAACAGTGGTTTGCATCGCTTCTCCTCCCACTTAGCTACCTCTGCGACCTGGCAGGGATAAAAGCATCCTCTGGGCTAGCAAGGTCTTGCTCTCCAGGTTTGTGTTTGCTTTGCTGCTGCACACATGCTGAAGGCTGACTGCTGCTCACCAAAAGCTGTCTGGTTTTATCATCCACCTGAGGACAACCAGCAAATGGTCGCTGACAAAAGTCCTTCCTCCTGGCCTGACAATGTTGTCCTCAAAAGACAGAGCTCTGGGACTGAAGGCATTCACCCAGCCCTGGGGCTCTGGGAACAGCCACAGCTTCCCACCACAGGCACATGCCCCAGGCTCAAGTTGAGTGATGCCATTGGAATGGGCTGCCCAGGGAGGTGGTGGAGTCACCGTCCCTGGAAGTGTTCAAGAGGAGACTGGATGAGGCACTTAGTGCCATGGTCTGGTTGATTGGATAGGGCTGGGGGATAGGTTGGACTGGATGAGCTTGGAGGTCTCTTCCAACCTGGTTGATTCTATGATTCTATGATGAGTGGTCAGGAATTGGGACAGGCTGCCCAGGGAGGTGGTGGAGTCTCTGTGGCTGGAGGTGTCCAAGCCAAGCCTGGCTGGGGCACTTAGTGCCATGCTCTGGTTGCTTGGCCAGGGCTGGGTGCTAGGTTGGACTGGATGATCTTGGAGGTCTCTTCCAACCTGGTTGATTCTATGATCCTGGCTTGCATCCAGAATAGTGTGGCCAGCAGGCCCAGGGAAGTGACTGTTCTCCTTTCCTGGGCACTGCTGAGGACACATCTTAAGTCCTAGGTTCAGTTTTGAGGCACTCACTCCAAAAAGGACATCGAGGGGCTAGAGTGGGTCCAGAGAAGCACAACAAAGCTGGGGAAGAGTCTGTTCAAGGCAAGATTGGACGTGGCACTTGGTGCCATGGTCTAGCCTTGAGCTCTGTGGTAAAGGGTTGGACTTGATGATCTGTGAGGTCTCTTCCAGCCCTGATAATACTGTGATACCGTGATACTGAAGAACAGGGCTGGGGAGGAGCAGCTGAGGGAACCTGTGATCCTGTCATGCAGAAGTCCTGAGTAGGAGAACAAAAATATTGCTGCCAGGACAGAAACTAGGAGGACTACTGCAGAGTTGCCTTGGTTCATCAATAACTCCATCTTTACATCCTTCATTGGCAGACAACTCCAAGTGAGTGGGAGATGTCCCTGCCTCTGGCAAGAGGTTTGAACTAGATCATTTTTGAGGTCCTTTCCAACCTAAACCATTCTAACTGCAGGTTTTTGCTCTGGAGAAAAGGAGGCTCAGGGGAGACCTTCTGGATTTCTACAACTCCTTGAGAGGAGGTTGCAGCCAAGCTGGTGTTGGTCTCTTCTCCCAAGGAACAAGTGTTTGGACGAGAGGAAAAGGCTTCAGGTTGCACCAGGGGAGGTTTAGGTTGGTTATGAGAAGAAATTTCTTCACTGAAAGGGTTCTCAAACACTGGAAGAGGTTGCCCAGGGAGGTTGCCATACTGAAAAGTAGAAGAGCCACAAAGAATAGGACATGGAGGAATCACCCAGACCTCTTCCTCCAGTATCTTCAGTGGTAAGGTAGTTTCCTCCTCAACACAGGAGCTCCATTCCATACATCAGGGGCAAAACAGCAGCTGGGTGGATGCAGTGTTTGGGATTCTTGAGGCAGAAGTGGAAATCTGAGGGGTTGATGCCATGCCTGGCCACGCTCTGCAGGACCTTGCTGCCACAAAGCTGAGCTGCATGTCCCTGTTCTTCCTGCAGCCCAGCTGCAGATCACCACAACCCTTCCCCAGACTTGAACCTTCAGGTTTCTGCCCTCAGAATGAAAGGCTCAGCCAAAGCTGAAAAGAGCTGTGGGAAGACAAATCCAACCAAGCCAAGAATGGGACCACTCAGGAAGCTTTGGCAGTTCAAATTCAAGCAGCAGGACAAGGGGACACAGTTTCAAGTTGTGCCAGGGGAGGTCTAGGCTGGATGTTGTTAGGAAGTTGTTGGCAGAGAGAGTGATTGGCATTGGAATGGGCTGCCCAGGGAGGTGGTGGAGTGGCTGTGGCTGGAGGTGTTGAAGCCAAGCCTGGCTGGGGCACTTAGTGCCATGGTCTGGTTGGTTGGGCAGGGCTGGGTGCTAGGTTGGGCTGGCTGAGCTTGGAGCTCTCTTCCAACCTGCTTAATTCTATGATTCTATGACTCTCTTCATCTCACATCAAGAAGAACCAACCTGTACTGCTGAGAAGCTGCTGCCAAGGAGCTGGTTGTGTTCCCATCCAGGTCTCCACAGTGTTGCCAGCACTGAATCACAGTTCTTGAACCTTGCACAGGGTCTTGGCTTCCTCTGAAGTTTGAGTTTAAAACCCCTTGATGATTTTAAGAGGCAAGAGATTTCTGCCACATTTGTCTGTGTCCTGGGGACTTTGCCATTCCAGGCATGGCTCTTCACATTGCCACATCACAGCCTTGCAGCACTGGGAAAAACTGATGGCATGAAGTGTATGGTGCCCACATCTCTCCTCCTGCACTGTTACCTGCCAGCTTTGGTGCTTCTGTTGTAGAATCACAGAACGGTGAGGGCTGAAAGGCACCTCTGGAGATCATCAACTCCCCTGCCAGGGCAGGATCATCTAGGGCAGGTCACACAGGAACATGTCCAGATGGGTCTTGAAAGTCTCCAGAGAAAAAGGAGACTTTCTCCCAGGCTCCCAGCAGCAGCAGCAGAAAGAAGAATGTATGTCCTGAGGACAACTTGGTGCTCCAAAGACCTAACTTGGATGCCAAGTGATGGAAGGAGCCCAGAGCTGCACCTCTGGCTGCCACCTCAACAAACAATAGCATTAGCATTTGAACTTTTGAGCTGCAGCATGGGCAGTGGCAAGGCCAAAATTTGGCCAAGGGGAGGTAAACTGAGGGCTTTTTGTCTGCCACAGCACTTAGCAGTGCTGCCTGGGCCAGAGGTGCAGAAGGTGAAGTCTCCAGAGACATCCTCACAGCTCAGAGCTGCATCTCAATATCTGAAGTGGACCACACAGGCAGGCTGGGGGGGAATGTTCAGAAGGGGCTGGGATGGTAGGACAAGGAGCAATGGTTTGACACTGGAGCAGGGCAGAGTTAGGCTGGACATCAGGAGGAAGTTCTGCACAATGAGGTGGTGAAATACTGCAACAGGTTGCCCAGGGATGTGGTTGAAGCTCCATCCTTGAAGACATTCAAGTTCAGCCTTGCTGTGGCCCTGGGCAGCCTGCTCTGGCTGGAGACATCCCTGCTGCCTGCAGAGGGGTTGGACCAGATGACCTTTGAGGGTCCCTTCCAAGCCAATGCAATTTGTGTCAATCTGGAAGGCTTTCAGTGGCAGCAGCACAGAGAGAAGACTCCCTTCTGAAGATTGCACCTGGCAAGCCTTTCATTTTCACACTCTCCTCTGCTGCTTTGCTGCTTCCTAGCAGGAATCCCTTCCACCAAGAGTGCATGGAGCTTACTTGCAGCCTGTGCTGAAGAACCACTCTGATTTATTCCCCAACAGCAGCTGTGCAACAGGAGCTCCAGATGTTAACCCAGGTGCCAGAGCTGTTATCAGGTGGCCAAGAAAGAATCTGTGATAAGCTCATGGCCTCCTTTATCAGCCACAGTCGACATAACTAAGAACAGACAATTTCAGACTGGTTTTCTTTTGACATTCATCCTCTTCTGCTTCATTTATGATTTTCAGGGGATAAAGCCAATATTTCCACAGGCATCACTGGAAATAGGCACTGAATTCCCAGCAGGACCTGGCTCCCAGGGGGGTTTTAGTCCCATTTGTTCTCTGGCTTTTCCATTTCACTTTGAGACGTTTGGGTTTGGACTTTGTGTCCGCTGCGGTGGCCAAGAAAAAAGCTTCTCCCTGCTGGCTTCACAAAGGATTTCCAGAGCTGAAAGATCTTTCTCTGTCCTACCAACTTCTCTTTTGGTTTGAGAGAAGCAAATCTGTGATCACTGCAAGAATAGTTTTTTTTGGGGGGGACTTAGAATAGAGCCTAAATCATAGGCTTCAAAATACCTCAACGTTCCCCTTCCCTTCACAGAAAGCTCCAAGCACCTCAGCAGAAAGGCAAACAAAAACCAGTTTGGGAGAGATGAGCCCTTACAAAACGAAGGCTTCTCCCCACCAGTCAATCCTCTCTACTCCAGACCAGCCAGAAGCATCTTTCCCTCCTACTCTCAGCCAATTTTTGGGTTCTGGGTTTTTTTTTTTAGGGGGGGTCATGGTGTTTGCTTGTTCTTTTCCCACCAAAATAAAGCAAGTGGCAGTCTCCCCTTTATCTCTGGAGGTGTAACAGAGAGCAGAGAACAGGCTATTGGTAACCAGGGGTTGCCTCACGTCACCAATTAGCCAAGGGTTAGGGTGAAGGGGGTGGAAGATGCAGAAGGGAAGCCAAGTTTGGAGGCACGCTGCAGCGAGTTGGTTTAGGTTTTTTTCTCTGTGGTCTTGTGTTGGGTAGGTTAATCTCATTAAAAAAAAAAAAAAAGGACAAAAATGAAAAGAGAGAGAGAGAAGAAGAAAAAGAAAGGGGAAAAAAAAAGGAGAAGAAACAACAAAACAAAGGAGAGGAAAAAAAACAACTTCAAAGGGTAGAGGGAGAGAGAGAGAAAAGCAAAGAGAATCGAACGGAAGCGGAGAGTTTAAATGGGTTAAATTCAATGAAACCAACCGTGTCCTGTGGGTGATTTTGGGGGTTGGTGTTTGGGTTTTGTAACGTTGGGGTGGGTTTGAGGTTGGGGTTGGTTTGGTGTGGGGGTGTGTGTGTGGTTTGGGTTGGTTGGTTTTGAGCAGCAGGTGCCCAACATACAGACGGAGGCGGATGGTGTTTCGCGGCGTGTGTTGGTTGGATGGCAGCAGGAAGAGGAGGGGGAAATAAAGGAGAGGAAGGGGGGTGGGGGGAAAGAAAGGAAAGAGAAAGAAAAGGGAAGAAGAAAAGAAAAGGGAGGGGGAGGAAAAAAAAAAAGAGAAAAATGAGTAATCAGGACAAGCCAAAAAGGAAACTCTGAAAATTTCAATGGGGGGGGAGGGAAAAACTGTTTGGGGTTTCTTTATGGGGAAGGGGGAAAGGGGGGAGGGAGGGGAAAGGGAAAGGAAGGGGGAGGGAAAGGGAAAGGGAAGGGGAAAGGGAAAGGGAAAGGGAAAGGGAAAGGGAAAGGGAAAGGGAAAGGGAAAGGGAAAGGGAGGGGAAAAGGAAAGGGAAAGGGAAGGAAGGGGAAGGGGAAGGAAAGGGAAGCGGAAGGGAAAACAAGGGGAAAGGGAAGGGCAGGGAAGGGGAAAGGGAAGGGGAAAGGGAGGGGAAAGGGAGGGGAAAGGGAGGGGAAAGGGAGGGGAAAGGGAGGGGAAAGGGAGGGGAAAGGGAGGGGAAAGGGAGGGGAAAGGGAAGGGGAAGGGAAGGGGAAGGGGAAGGGGAAGGGGAAGGGGAAAGGAAGGGGAAGGGAAAGGGCAAGGGCAAGAGCAAGGGGAAGGGAAAGGGGAAGGGAAAGGGAAGGGGAAGGGAAGGGGAGGGAAGGGGAGGGAAGGGGAAGGGGAAGGGGAAGGGGAAGGGGAAGGGGAAGGGGAAGGGAAAGGGAAATAAAGGGGAAGGGAAAGAAAGGGGAAGGAAGGGGAGGGGGGAAGGGAAAGGAAGGGGAAGTGTTATTTTATGACAACTACATGAATCCAAAATGCTTCAAACCAAAATAGATCCTGAGATCCTAAAGCTAACACAGACAGTGGCAGGAGTTATTTGCATTTGGGTGGGTAATGCAAATCGGGAGACAATTCACAGACACTTCTCAATGTGGGGTTGGGTTGGGTGGGTGGGGGTGGAGGGGGTTTTTTATGTTCCCAGGCACAGAGCTAGGTGGCAGCTTGCCACTGAGGACACCTCCTCCTTAATGCCACCTCCACCGTTGAGAGGGAGGAATAAAAACCCTGACATGGGTGGGTTTGGTTTGGGTTTGGGAGTTATTTTTTTGCCTAGGAAGATAAAAAAAGACCCCATAGATAGATATAAATATTTCAGTGCATTCACAAAGTAAATTACATATGACATGACTAGGAAATGAAAAGAAAGTGATTAATCAACACATTTCCTTTTATCTTTACTTGTCAGGGGGTTAAAAAGTACCAAGGCAGCAAGGCTGGTGGAAGCCAAGCCTCTCAAGATGTGACCACCCAGGTGAGGAGGTTGGTTTAGCTCATAGCTGGGAAATTGAGCCATGGAGAGAGGGGGGAAAAAAATGGGTCTGCTGCAGCTGTTTGTGAGCCTGAGCTCAAAGCCTTACCCAGAAAGTGCCCCCTCTCCACAGGGAGGTGGAGGGCTTCAAGGGTGGCTGGCATGGGGTGAGATGGAGGCTGCTTGGTGGGGCTTGTTTTGTGGCTCTCACCTGGGTTTGTCCTCTTGAGAAACTCTGCTGTGTCAGTGGGGAATAACTGGGGGTTGGGTGTAGTGGGAAGGACTAATGGGGGCTGCCCCCTGGTATGCACACAGCTGCCCATTGGCAGAGCTGGGGAAGGAGAAGAGGGAGACACAGCTCTGAGCTGTGCTGAGCAAAGATCTGCTCCTGGGGCATTGTCAGCTCTGTAACACAGTGCTGGGAGCTGCTGCACCCACGGCCAAGAGCCAAGACAGAGGTGCAGTGAGTTCAGCATCAGCTGCGGAGCTTTGTGCAGAGTGGATGCTCACCTGGAGCCTTAGCTAGGACCTTGCCCTACCTGGAAGTACAGAGGGCAGAGAGTGGCTGGGCAGAGGCAGAGGGATTCAAGACTTGAGGCCACTGGCCTGATCTGTGTGCCCTGCAGGTGAGGCACTCACAGGTCCTCACTTTGCTCCCCTGGGCAAACAGCATCCTCACCACCACAGCCTTGGCTTTGTCAGCCCTTGGCTACCTTTCATTCAGTTGGTTCCAAATAGCAGAAGGATTCAAGGGGCTTAAAATGGAGTGGCACCAACCAAAATAGCAGGTTCTACATTACAAAGATGATTTGTAGTGTAACTCCTCCAGGATACACAAGCCTTGTCCAGAACTCACAAGCATTGTGCCACTTTCCAGGCAACAAAACACTCCTGGGGACTCCCAGGCAGTTTGGGGACTCCTTGAGCTTCCCCTGGTGTTCTGTGGGTCAGAATCAAGGTGTTGCAACCAACCAAATGGGACTGGAGCAGAGTGCTGGATCCTTCTGATCATTTTCCACCCTACATCCCACAGGCTGCCCTCAGGACAGGAGTGGGAGGAAGGCTCATGTCAGTGGTGGAGATCCTGGTACCAGGCCACCTCCACCTTATACCACTGGATGAAGCAGGATGAACTGTTCCACATCCTGAAAGCTGCTCTGATTTGTTCCCAGTACCAAACCTGTTTCAAATACAAGCACTGATGTCTCATTGCTAACTCCCACTCAGGTCATGAAGCAGTGATCCCAAGACCTGCACATCACTGTCACAACTTTAAGCTCACTGCCTCAGCAAGCTCTGCATGATGCCTTTGTCCATGGCTGAGGCTGCAGGATGGATGTGTGTGGCTCAGGGTGGCTGCTGAAGCCATTCCACAAGGATGAGTGTGCAGCAGTGGGCTGGAGACATCAGAGAGGAGCTGGCTGAAAGCAGCTTTGAAGAAAACAAGTCTAGCAAGAAGATGGGGAGGACCTCTGGGCACTCTGCTAAGGAAAATATGGAAGGGAGATGTGATGGCTCTAGAGCAATGCTGCAGAAAAGGAAGATCTGGAGAGAGCAGAGCTTGAAGAGATGGATGGACTCAGACAGAGAATCAGGATCAGAGGCTAAAGTGGAGCTGGGGGATGTACAACTTTTGCACTAAGGACATCTTGGTGAGCAGCTTCGTGTTGGCCACAGAACCAGGGAAGCTGTTGAGCTGCCTCAGAAAATCCTCTTTAAGGCTTCACTTAACAAATGAAGTTACTCATGAAGCAAAAGCTTCTCTCCATTAGCACCTGGGAGGGTAATGGACCAGTGCAGAGGTGCTGGCAGCTCAACCCTACTGTACTTCACTGGTTGGTTTTAGAGGTAACACAGACTCCTCTGCAAAGGCATCCTCCAAGGGTTGCTATCATTGATGCTGGAAGCCAGAGAAGCTGCTGCAGAGGGGGAGGGTGATGGCATCACTGCAGCACTCCCCAGGCTGCTGCATCACTTCCTGCCAGCTCACACAAGGTATCTGGGAGAACATTTACTCTCCAGCCCAAAGATCAGGAGAAGGATGGGGAAGCATCCTGCCTGCCTCTCCTAACCTTTCAGAGTAGGCCAGCAGTGCCAGGGGACAGCTGCAGCTTCCAAGAAGCTGGAGGTGGGCATAGAGAGCCTCAGATCTGCAGAGGCTTTCCCCATTTCAGTGACATATCACAGTCCAACCTGACCAGTCCACAGCCAGTCCTCCAGGTGCCAGACATCCTTGCCAAGGAGCTGGAGGGAGAGGCAATGGCTTGTTGACAAAGCAGAGATCCTGCCACGCAGGAGATGGGCAGCACTGATGGCTGTAGAGGGCAGGGATTTGATAAGGAGCCTGTGGACTTGATGTTGTGAAGGAGACGTTATCTTGAAGGAGGAGATATCAATATCTCCTCTGCTGTGCTCTGCTGAGACCCATCCTGCAGTGCTGGGACAGCTCTGGAGTCCTCAGCACAGACAGGGACCTGCTGGATCAGGACCAGAGGAGGCCACAGCAGTGCTGGCAGGGCTCTGCTGTGTGTCCAGGCTGGGAGAGCTGGGGGTTGTACAGCCTGGAGAAGAGAAGGCTGCAGGGAGACCTTCTGATGGCCCTTCCAGGACTTCAAGGGGCTGCACAGAAAGCTGAGGACAGAGATTTTATCAGGATCTGTTGTGACAGGCCAAGGGTGATGGTTTGGAACTAAAAGGGGGAGATTCAGAATGGAGAGAAGGAGGAAATGTTTGACACTGAAGGTGATGAGATGCTGGCCCTGACTGAACAAAGTGGTGGTAGCTGTCCCATCCCTGGAACCATTCCAGATAAGGTTGTCTGGGGCTCTGAGCAACCTGCTCTAGCTGCAGATGTCCCTTGCTGACAGCAGGGGAGTTGGACTGGATCCCCTTGAAAGGTCTCTTCCAACTCCATCCAGTCTGATTCTGTGACTCTCACAGAGACCACAGGCTCCCTTAGCACATGGAGCAGGCTGTGCTGCTTCCTGCCAGGGAAAGCAGCTGAAGGAGGGGTGGAAGAGGAGGATGAGGTTCTCTTTCTGGCTGACTTCCAAATGTTTCAACAAGCTTTCAAATCAAGGCAAAATTTGAGGTGCCTGAGCCTGGCAAGAAGATGTGCCCCATGGCAGAGGGCTGGAGGCAAGCACCCAGCATCCTGCCCACAGCACAGTGAATCCCCTGAGCACTCAGAGAAGGGATGGTCAGCCCTTGGGTTTGGTCAGAGTAACTTCAGCCTGGCTGTAAGCCCTGCACTGCAAACAGAAGGCAGTCCACAGTCTATGAGAGAGGATCCACCAGCTCTTGAATGCACATGACTCGTGTGGGGAGTAAAACTTGGGGGCTTTTGTGTGGTTTTTCTATCCCCAGGAGGTTAATTAACAATGCAGCTTCATTAGAAACAGCAAAGTGGCCTTCACCACCAGCTGAATGTCCTGTAAAGAAACCTGGGAGCACAGCTCTGAGCACACACAAAACAGATCTATAAGCAAATCCCAGAGACTGAGAAGGAAAAGTACAGTAAAGTTCAAATTCACCATGTAGAGAGAGAGCATCAACAGCTAAAACATGCACAGGGAGAGGAGAAGAGCAGTTTAGACCCTGGATACCATCAGGTTGTCAAAGCCTGAGTTAGACATTTGCTGCCCTTATGGAAAAACCCTCTGGAATTTAATGGCAAACTTCCTGTCATCTCCAGGACTCGTTTGCAGGGAGACAGTTGACAAAGTAGGGCTGCCCAGCTTGTGCCAGGGTGGGGGTTAGCTTGGAAATGAGGAAAAATGTCTTTCCTGCATTGGCACAGGCTGACCTGGGAGGTGGTGGAGTCCCCATAGAATCAAGCAGGTTGGAAGAGAGCTCCAAGCTCATCCAGTCCAACCTAGCACCCAGCCCTGGTGGTGTTTAAGAAACCTGTGGCCATAGAACTTGGGGATATGGTTGAGTGGGTCACAGTGGTTGGGTGATGATCTTAAAGGTCTTTTCCAACCTTAATGGTTCTTCAAAGTTGTTCTAATAATCATAGAATCAAGCAGGTTGGAAGAGAGCTCCAAGCTCATCCAGTCCAACCTAGCACCCAGCCCTGAAGGTGTTCAAGAAACCTGTGGCCATAGCACTTGGGGACATGGTTGAATGGGTCACAGTGGTTGGGTGATGATCTTAAAGGTCTTTTCCAACCTTAATGGCTCTCCAAAGTTGTTCTAATAATCATAGAATCAAGCAGGTTGGAAGAGAGCTCCAAGCTCATCCAGTCCAACCTAGCACCCAGCCCTGGAGGTGTTCAAGAAACCTGTGGCTGTAGCACTTGGGGACATGGTTGAGTGGGTCACAGTGGTTGGGTGATGATCTTAAAGGTCTTTTCCAACCTTAATGGCTCTCCAAAGTTGTTCTAATAATCATAGAATCAGGCAGGTTGGAAGAGATCTCCAAGCTCAGCCAGCCCAACCTAGCACCCAGCCCTGAAGGTGTTCAAGAAACCTGTGGCCATAGCACTTGGGGACATGGTTGAATGGGTCACAGTGGTTGGGTGATGATCTTAAAGGTCTTTTCCAACCTTAATGGCTCTCCAAAGTTGTTCTAATAATCATAGAATCATAGAATCAGCCAGGTTGGAAGAGAGCTCCAAGCTCAGCCAGCCCAACCTAGCACCCAGCCCTATCCATCAACCAGATCATGGCACTAAGTGCCTCAGCCAGGCTTGGCTTCAACACCTCCTACAAAGCTTTTGTGGAGGTAGCAGGAATTCATTCTGTCCCCTCAGTGCAGGCTGTGCAGGGTGAAGAGTTTCTGGCTGGATTCCTGTTCCTATCACCTCTCCCTTTCTCACTCCTCTTGCCTCCACTCTGCTCCGTGACCAAGCTTGGATAGGAGCTTCAGGGGCCAGATGTGTGCATGCCCTGCAAAGCACCTTGCACTACTTGGCACTCTTTGGTAGCAGTGATAAACCAGGAGGAAATGGCCTTAAGGTGCAGCAGAGGAGTTCAGGCTGGACATTAGGAATGGTTTCTTCACTGCAAGAGCAGGCTGCCCTGGGAGGTGGAGGAGTCCCCATCCCTGGAGGTGTTCAAGAAACCTGTGGCCATGGCACTTGGGGACATGGTTTAGTGGTCACAGTGGTTGGGTGATGATCTCAGAGGTCTTTTCCAACCTTCATGGTTCTCCAAAGTTGTTCTAATAGTCACCCTGCAAAGCTTTTGTGGAGGTAGCAGGAATTAATTCTGTCCCCTCAGTGCAGGCTGTGCAGGGTGAAGAGTTTCTGGCTGGATTCCTGTTCCTATCACCTCTCCCTTTCTCACTCCTATTGCCTCCACTCTGCTCTGTGACCAAGCTTGGATAGGAGCTTCAGGGGCCAGATGTGTGTGTGCCCTGCAAAGCACCTTGCATTACTTGGCACTCTTTGGTAGCAGTGATAAACCAGGAGGAAATGACCTTAAGGTGCAGCAGAGGAGTTCAGGCTGGACATTAGGAATGGTTTCTTCACTGCAAGAGCAGGCTGCCCTGGGAGGTGGAGGAGTCCCCATCCCTGGAGGTGTTCCAAACCCATTCAGGCTTGGGGACACGGTTTAATGGCCACACTGGTGTGGGACTGGATGACTTCAGAGGCCTTTTCCAACCTGTGTTTCTCTGTAACAGCAGCCTGGGATCTTCTCCCTCTATTAAATTCAAGAGAATTTTTCCACTCATGGGCAGACCCAGCTCAGGGGCAGAGCTGAAGGAGCAGGAGAGCTTTGTTGCCCCCTGGCAGAGTCACCAGAGCTGTCATTCTCATCACAGCTTTGCCCCTGCAAGTCTTTGGGGCAGACAGCCCTGGCCAGCTCCACCAAAAAAGAGCAGAGCTAGTGCAAACAGGGCTACCAGGTCACCCCAGGACATCATCCAGGAGGAATCCCAGGGCTGGCTGGTGAGGAGAAGGAGCAATATCTTGACAAGGAAGAGCTTTGCAGGGGAAGGAAGGCAGTTGAGCTGGGGGTACTTACCGCAATCTCTGTTACTAAAATATCAGTAATACTTCCCAACACTGTGACAAAGTCAAAGACATTCCAGGCATCCCGGAAATAATTCTGCCAAAAGAACCACACAGGGGGCACAGAAGGATCCAGAGGTTATTTCCCTTCGACAACACAACTTCTCCTTCCTTCCTTTCTTTCTTTCTCTGCTTGGTTTTAAATGCAGGTCGTGAAAGAGAAGCACAGAAGCATCGGTATGGGCTGCTAGAGGTTGCCCTGCTGGAAGGCAGCTCCATGGAGAGGGACCCTGCAGTCCTACTGAGCAGTAAGTTAGCCACAGGCCAGCAATGTGTCCTTACAGCCAAGATGCTGGAGTCCATCGAGAAAAGAGTGGCCAGCAGGTCACAGGACATCCTCCTCCCCCTCTACTCTGCCCTTGTGAGACCTCTCCTGGAATGCTGTGTCCAGTTTGGGGCTTCCAAGTTCAGGAGAGACAAGGAACTACTGGAGAGAGTCCAGTGGAGCCTGGGAGGATGAGCTGGGGACTTGGACACCTCTCCTGTGAGACCTGGGGCTGTCCAGCCTGGGAGGTGAAGGCTGAGAGGGGCCTTCATTGATGTCTATAGCTATCTGAGGGGTGGCTGTCAGCATGCAGGTGTCAGGCTCCTTTTGGTGGTGCCCAGAGACAGGACAAGGAGAACCAGATATAAGCTGGAACATACAAGGCTCTACCTCAACATGAGGAGAAGCTTCTTTACTGTGAGGCTGCTGGACCCCAGAGAGGTCTCCTTTGGAGACTTTGGAAGCCCACCTGGACACATTCCTGTGTGACCTGCCTTAGGGGACATTGCTGTGGCAGAGGGGTTGGACTCAATGCTCTCTAGAGGTCCCTCCCAACCCCTACCATGCTGTGACTCTAGCAGGGAGGCAAGAGTTGGAAGAAGGAAGGCACATACCAGCACCCCAAAGGCAATGATCTTCAGCACACACTCCATTGAGAACATGGATGTAAACACAATGTTCAGGCATTTCAACATCTCTTCATATGCTTCTGGAGCATCATAGAACTAAAACAGGATGGGAGAAAGGCTGTTACTGGAAGGTAATCACTTACAGATCAAAACCTGCCCAGCTGACTCTGCTGACTGCAAGACTCTTGCCCATCTTAGTGCCAGGTGGCCCTAAGCAAAACTTGGCCTTACAGTGTGGTCCTTCATGCCACTCCAGAAGCACAGCATTGTCTATGTGCTGTCTTCAGGGGGTAGCTTGGGGTAAGCCCAGGATAGGGAGGCTGTGGCTGGTGTACATCTCTCTGCAGGCACAGCATGAACCAGGAGGGAGGAAAGGACCTTTTCAAAGCAGAGGACCACTGCAGAACTGCATTTCACTGTAGCAGACCCAAAGAGTAGGGTGACCCACTTGACTCTGAAGGTACTCTGGCTAGGTGAAGGACAGGAGGGGAGATCACCCACAATATCTATCCACCTGCTTGTCTTAGACACTGATGATTAGGTCCCAGAAGCTTGACACTGCTGCATTAGTGGCAGGATGTTAGCAGTCCCAAGCAGTAACTCTGCTCAGCAGAAGGATGCCCAGGCTGAACTAGGAGCTCCAGACTTTCAGAGCCCACTTCCTGTCCCATTGCCCAGAGGCTGAAGGGGCTGTGAACCAAATCAGCTCTGCATGGGGAATCCCATGAGCAGTATTTCCATCATGACTAAACCACCTCCCTCTGGGGACTGAAGGAATCCCACAAGGCTTCTAAAAACAAACATCAGGCAGGTGAGAGGCGGAGATGGCTCTGGGAAACTGATCTAGCTGAGGATGCTCCTGCTCATTGCAGAGGGACCAGATGACCTTTGGAGATCCCTTCTAATCCAAACCATTCTATGGCTGTGGCTCCTGCTGATCCCCCCAGCTCTCAGGTTGGAGTCTCTCCAGCTGAGGATGCCCCTGCTCACTGCAGAGGGGGTTGGATTAGATGATCTCTGGAGGTCAACTCCAACTCAACCCATTCTATGCTTCTCTGGTTCCTGCTGATCCCCTTCAGCTCTTGGGTTGGAGCCTCTCCAGCTGTAGATCTCACTGCAGGGGTATTAGATGGCCTTTGGAGATCCCTTCTAATCCAAACCATCCTTATGACACTGTGGCTCCTGCTGATCCCCCCCAGCTCTCAGGTTGGAACCTCTCCAGATGAGGATGCCCCTGCTCACTGCAGAGGGGGTTGGATTAGATGATCTCTGGAGGTCAACTCCAACCCAAACCACTCAATGCTTCTCTGGCTCCTGATGATTCCCCCAGCTCTTGGGTTGGAGCCTCTCCAGCTGTAGATGCTCACTGCAGGAGTATTAGATGGCCTTTGGACATCCCTTCTAATCCAAACCATCTTTATGACACTGTGGCTCCTGCTGATCCCCCCAGCTCTCAGGTTGGAACCTCTCCAGATGAGGATGCCCCTGCTCACTGCAGAGGGGGTTGGATTAGATGATCTTTGGAGGTCAACTCCAACCCAAACCATTCTATGCTTCTCTAGCTCCTGCTGATCCCCCCCAGCTCTCAGGTTGGAGCATCTCCAGCTGAGGATGCCCCTGTTCACTGCAGAGGGGGTTGGATTAGATGATCTCTGGAGGTCAACTCCAACCCAAACCACTCAATGCTTCTCTGGCTCCTGCTGATCCCCTTCAGCTCTCAGGTTGGAGCCTCTCCAGCTGTAGATGCTCACTGCAGAGGTATTAGATGACCTTTGGACATCTCTTCTAATCCAAACCATCTTATGACTCCGTGGTTCCTGCTGATCCCCCCCAGCTCTCAGGTTGGAGCCTCTCCAGCTGAGGATGCCCCTGCTCACTGCAGAGGGGTATGGCCTAGATGATCTCTGGAGGTCAACTCCAACTCAACCCATGGCCTAGATGATCTCTGGAGGTCAACTCCAACTCAACCCATTCTATGCATCTCTGGCTCCTGATGATCTCCCCCAGCTCTTGGTTTGGAGCCTCTCCAGCTGTAGATGCTCACTACAGAGGTATTAGATGGCCTTTGGAGATCCTTTCTAATCCAAGCCATCCTTATGACACTGTGGCTCCTGCTGATCCCCCCAGCTCTCAGGTTGGAACCTCTCTAGCTCAGGATGCCCCTGCTCACTGCAGAGGTGGCTGCACTAGATGATCTCTGGAGGTCAACTCCAACCCAACCCATTCCATGCACCCCTGGCTCCTGCTGATCCCCCCCAGCTCTCAGGTTGGAATCTCTCCAGCTGAGGATGCCCCTGCTCACTGCAGAGGTGGCTGCACTAGATGATCTCTGGAGGTCAACTCCAACCCAACCCATTCCATGCACCCCTGGCTCCTGCTGATCCCCCCCAGCTCTCGAGTTGAAGCCTCTCCAGCACACACCGCATTGGCTAACCCAACCCAGCCTGGATTCAGCAACAACCTACTGACCTTCATCATGAGGACAATGGTGTTGAGAGCAATCATGACCATGATGAAGTACTCAAAGGGAGGGGACACCACAAACTTCCACATCTTGTACTGGAAGGATTGCTTGTTCTGAGGCATGTAGCGGGTCAGAGGCTTGGCGCTTATGGCGAAGTCTATGCAGGCCCTCTACAAAACAAAAATGGGATGAAAAGAACACACCAAAAGGGCTGCCAGGCACTTGGGATGCTGTTGGGAGAGCAAGCAGAGCCTTCAGAGGAGGGTGGTGTTTCTATGTGTTTCTCACACCCAATCTGAGGGCTGGGAAAGGCAGCACAGGATCCCCAAACTGTGAGCGCTTTGGGATGCTTATGGAAACAAACCCCCACAAGGCTCCTACAGATCCCTGCAATCCTAGGAGACAGCTTCCCAGCCCAGCTCCCAGGAGCTTCTGATCCCTTCCCACTTAGGGAAGGAGCTATACATCCAAGGGCTGACTTTGGAAACTGCTCTGTGATTTCCCCTTGTAGGAGATAGGGGATTGGTAAAGCTCTTCTGTGTGTTTAAAGATGTTAGCTGTGTGCTTAAAAAGGCTCTGCGTGGTCAAAGCTGCTCTGCTCACCTGCTCCCTGGGATAGGACAAGCAGCAATGGATGGAAGCTGCAGCACAGGAGGTTCCAGCTCAACACAAGGGGGAACTTCTTGCCTGGAAGGGTCCCAGAGCACTGCCACAGGCTGCGCAGAGAGGCTGTGGAGTCTCCTTCTCTGGGGCATCTCACAGCCTGTCTGGATGTGCTCCTGTGTGCCCTGAGCTAGACTGTATGATCCTGCTGTGGCAGGGGGGTTGAAGTAGATGTTCTCTTTGGGTCTCTTCCATCCCTGACATCCTGGAACCCTGTGATTTGTGTGTTTAAAGACGTTACTGGTGCTCAGAGATGTCACTTGCATGTTTAAAGGTACTATTGGTGGGTTTAACGATGTTACTGGTGCTCAGAGATATTACCTGTGTGTCTAAGGATGTTCTTTATGTGTTTAAAGACCTTATCTGTGTGTTTAAAGATGTTACTCGTGCTCAGAGATATTACCTGTGTGTCTAAGGATGCTCTTTGTGTGTTTAAAGACCTTATCTGTGTGTTTAAAGATGTTACTCCTCCTCAGAGATGTTACCTGGGTGTCTAAGGATGTTCTTTGTGTGTTTAAAGACCTTATCTGTGTGTTTAAAGATGTTACTCCTCCTCAGAGATGTTACCTGTGTGACTAAGAATGCTCTTTGTGTGTTTAAAGCCCTTATCTGTGCTCAGAGACCTTACCTGTGTGTCTAAGGATGTTATTTGTGTGTTTAAAGACCTTATTTGTGTGTTTAAAGACCTTATCTGTGCTCAGAGATGTTACCTGTGTGACTAAGGATGCTCTTTGTGTGTTTAAAGACCTTATCTTGGAGTTTAAAGACCTTATCTCGGAGTTTAAAGACCTTATCTGTGTTCAGACACCTTACCTGTGTGTCTAAAGATGCTCTTTGTGAGTCTAAGGACCTTATCTGTGCTCAGAGACCTTACCTGTGTGACTAAGGATGCTCTTTGTGTGTTTAAAGACCTTATCTTGGAGTTTAAAGACCTTATCTCAGAGTTTAAAGACCTTATCTGTGCTCAAAGAGGTTACCTGTGTGACTAAGGATGCTCTTTGTGTGTTTAAAGCCCTTATCTGTGCTCAGACACCTTACCTGTGTGTCTGAAGATGCTCTTTGTGTGTTTAAAGACCTTATCTTGGAGTTTAAAGACCTTATCTCAGAGTTTAAAGACCTTATCTGTGCTCAGAGACCTTACCTGTGTGTCTAAGGATGTTATTTGTGTGTTTAAAGACCTTATCTGTGCTCAGAGACATTACCTGTGTGTCTAAGGATGCTCTTTGTGTGTTTAAAGACCTTATATGTGCTCAAAGATGTTACCTGTGTGTCTAAAGATGCTCTTTGTGTGTTTAAAGACCTTATCTGTGCTCAGAGATGTTACCTGTGTGACTAAGGATGCTCTTTGTGTGTTTAAAGACCTTATTTGTGTGTTTAAAGACCTTATCTGTGCTCAGAGATGTTACCTGTGTGACTAAGGATGCTCTTTGTGTGTTTAAAGACCTTATCTGGGCTCAGAGACATTACCTGTGTGTCTAAAGATGCTCTTTGTGTGTTTAAAGCCCTTATCTGTGCTCAGAGACCTTACCTGTGTGACTAAGGATGCTCTTTGTGTGTTTAAAGACCTTATCTGTGCTCAGAGACCTTACCTGTGTGACTAAGGATGCTCTTTGTGTGTTTAAAGACCTTATCTTGGAGTTTAAAGACCTTATCTCAGAGTTTAAAGACCTTATCTGTGCTCAGACACCTTACCTGTGTGTCTGAAGATGCTCTTTGTGTGTCTAAAGACCTTATCTGTGCTCAAAGACGTTACCTGTGCGGCTAAGGATGCTCTTTGTGTGTTTAAAGACCTTATCTGGGCTCAGAGACATTACCTGTGTGTCTAAAGATGCTCTTTGTGTGTTTAAAGCCCTTATCTGTGCTCAGAGACCTTACCTGTGTGTCTGAAGATGCTCTTTGTGTGTTTAGAGACCTTATCTGTGCTCAGAGACCTTACCTGTGTGTCTAAAGATGCTCTTTGTGTGTCTAAAGCCCTTATCTGTGTGTCTAAAGATCTCTTTTGACAGAGATGTTACCTGTGTGCCCCAAGAGGCTGGCTTTGTGTTTCAGGATGCCCTTTGTGGGTCTAAAGAAAGGTGCTGTGAAACCCAGGTGAGTTCTTTCACCCAGCAAAACCCCCACCCAGCTCATGACACTTCATAACATGTGAAAGAAACCAAATCAACCAACTACCCAGCTGGGTGAGCTCTTGTGCAACACAAGCTGATAGGAGGTTCTGTTCTAGGTACTATCAGCATCCAACAAGACAGCACCTAGGAGAGAATCTACAGCACATGAGCACGAAGCCAATGGCACCTGGGAGTCCCTGTTCTCATCTCAGCTGTGAGGAGACAAACTGCTGTTTGCTGAGCTTCTGAATCACCTACATCTGAGGTGGCTGGAATGAAGTGTGACCTGAACTTGTAACATTCATTAGTGTAGGTATTGGTTTAGATTAGCAGGACAGTACTCAGCAACGCTCTGAGTGAAGCAGACAGGGGTGGATTGTGCTAGTTTGAAGCTAGCTAGAATGCTTTGGTGAGAAGAGTTAGATTACAGGCTGTGAAAGGGAACCCATGGTGATGTCTGCTTCACTCATAGGCTTGCTGAGATGTATAAGAACAAGAAGCTAACACAGATGTTGTCTGGGCTTTGAGCTGCATCTCTCTCTCCTCTCTCTAACCCAACCTGCTGTCTGTGTGACTAATCCACCTGCTTCCTAACCCTCCTGGCTGACCCTCCAATCTTCCTTGGGCATAAGGTAGAGAGGGGTGGGAGAAGGTAGAAGGGTGGTTGGGAGCCTCTCCTGGGGACTCAGGTTTCTGGGAGGGCTGCTGTGTTTCTGTATCACCTTTTAACTTGTCTATGTCTGTATATATACTGTAAATATCTGCCTGTACCTTGTGCTAAGCTGTCAATATAAAGCTCCACTCAATTTCCAGAGCTGGCTGAGTCTAGTCTGGGTGATTTCCAAAGTGTGAGGGAGGCAGGGAACACCCAAACCATCACAGCTCTCAACCCCTACACCCTCCCCCCCCACACATCCTCTGCTGCTTATCTCTGTTCACATTCCTGTGAGTATAAACCTGCTTTGCAAACTGATTTCTACCAACAAAAAGCTTTGATTCTGGAGTGTTTTCTCAGCTTGGATTTAGATTCCAAGCCTTAAATCAGAGGTAAACTATTCTCTGCTCAGCTGAGAGCTAAGATGGATAAAGCATCCCTAAAGAGCCTGCTTTATTTTGGACTTCTTGTTGATAAGAGACAAACAAGGCACTAATTAAGAGCTGCCTTCCAAGTCATCTCTTTTCATCACAGCTCAGGTTCTAGTTTCAAAACGAATGAAAAGAGATGGTTCTGGCCACAACAGGTCACTGAGGCTGGGGGGAGCCCAGGTGAAAGGTGTTGTGGATGCTAAAGAGCTGTGTGGGTTGAGAAGGGAACTGGATAGGACCACAGAAGAGAGATACAGAGATGCCACTAAGGGAAGAAAACCCAGGTGCAGCTCAGGAGGTTCCTGAGGCTGGAAATGATGACCCTTGCTAGGGCAGTAAAGAAAAGCCTCATAGCTGATCACCCTGGTCTTAACAGTCTGTGCTGGTTTGAGCCTAGCTGGCATATTTTGGTGAGAAGAATTAGATGCTAGGCTGTCAAAAGGAAACCAAGGTAATGGCTGCTGCACTCCTAGGCTTGCTGAGATGGATAAGAACAAGAACACAAACACAGATAACACAGAGTCTCTGGCTTTGGGCTGCATTTCTCTCTCTCTTGCTGCCTGACTAATCCATTTGCTTCCTAACCCCCCTGGCTGATCCTCCAAACTCACCTTGAATGTAAGGCAAAGAATGGGGTAAGGTAGAGGGGTGGGAAGGAGGTGGAAGGGTGGTTGGGAGCCCCTCCTGGGCACTCTGGTTTCTGGGAGGGCTGCTGTGTTTCTCTATTGCTTTTTACCTTGTTTATGCCTGTCCATAGCTGTAGGCATTGCAAATCTCTGCTTGGATATTGTGCTCAGCTGTACAGAGAAAGCTTCAGCCTTCAATTCCCAGCTGGGCTGAGTTTAGTCTGGGTGATTTTCTTAAGTGGGGGCAAGGCAGGGAACACCCAAACCATCTCCCACTCTTCCCAAGACAGCTACTTCTGGCTGCTGCCAGGAGGACATCATCTCAGCCAGGCACCAAAGCAGCCTGCTGAGAAAAGTGTTCATTTGGGAAGCCACAGCAGTTGTGGCTCAAGTTTGGTTTCTGAGGAGTGGCCTCTAAAAGGTGAACAGATTTCTGTCTCCTTTCACACCTCCATGCTAGAGCTAACTTGGAAGCCTAACTCCACTCTGAGGGGGAGCTGTGCTCTGTGGGGGACCTGTGACAGCACTTAGCAGCAGCACTTGGGGGCTTTCCCTGGGTTTGTTTCCATGCATAAGCTGAAGAACTCTGCCACTTGCTTGCTCTCCACACCACACCCATCAGTAATGACTGCTCTAAGCCTCATGTGGCACAGGAGGGATGGGGAGAAGGCAAAGCTGAAGAACTCTGCCACTTGCTTGCTCTCCACACCACATCCCTCACTAATGACTGCCCTAAGCCCTATGTGGCACAGGAGGGATGGGGAGAAGACAAAGCTGAAGAACTCTGCCACTTGCTTGCTCTCCACACCACACTCCCTATGACTACTCTAAGCCTCATATGGCACAGGAGGGATGAGGAGAAGGCAAAGCTGAAGAACTCTGCCACTTGCTTGCTCTCCACACCACACTCCCTATGACTACTCTAAGCCTCATGTGGCACAGGAGGGGATGAGGAGAAGGCAAAGATGAAGAACTCTGCCACTTGCTTGTTCTCCACACCACACCCATCAGTAATGACTGCCCTAAGCCTCATGTGGCACAGGAGGGATGGGGAGAAGGCAAAGCTGAAGAACTCTGCCACTTGCTTGCTCTCCACACCACACCCATCAGTAATGACTGCCCTAAGCCCCATGTGGCACAGGAGGGATGGGGAGAAGGCAAAGCTGAAGAACTCTGCCACTTGCTTGCTCTCCACACCACATCCATCAGTAATGACTGCTCTAAGCCCCATGTGGCACAGGAGGGATGAGGAGAAGGCAAAGCTGAAGAACTCTACCACTTGCTTGCTCTCCACACCACATCCATCAGTAATGACTGCTCTAAGCCCCATGTGGCACAGGAGGGATGAGGAGAAGGCAAAGCTGAAGAACTCTACCACTTGCTTGCTCTCCACACCACATCCCTCAGTAATGACTACTCTAAGCCCCATGTGGCACAGGAGGGATGAGGAGAAGGCAAAGCTGAAGAACTCTGCCACTTGCTTGCTCTCCACACCACATCCATCAGTAATGACTGCTCTAAGCCCCATGTGGCACAGGAGGGACGAGGAGAAGGCTTCTACCAGCGTGAGGTTGAGCCCCCAGGGTGCTAAGCCCAGATTCAGAAGGCACAGGTACCTCGTTCTTCTCCAGGCTGCACTCTGACATCACTTTATCTCCTTGCTCTTGGAAGGTGATGATGATTAAAGCCACAAAGATGTTGACAAAGAAAAAAGGGAAGACAACAAAATAGACCACGTAAAAGATAGACATTTCCATTCGGTAGCCAGGGCTGGGACCCTGTTCCTCGTAGGTGGCATCCACTGAGTGCTTCAGCACGCTGCAAGCAAGGGCAAAGAGAGAAGAAAAGTCACTGAAAGCAGTGTGAAGCACCAAGGGCAGCTTTGAGAGTCACCTGCTGCCCTTCACTCAGGTTTGCCACATATGCTCAGGTCAAACTTGCTCCCATCCCTATGGCTGGGAAGAAGTTTTCCTTGAGGATATTGTCAGGGAAACCTTTCACCACTCTGCAGACATCAGTGCAGATCCACTGATCCCCTTGGCCAAGGGGTGGGGGGATGCAGTTAGATCTGGCTTCTCTTCTCTGGCCAACAGGCAGGCAGGAAGGGTGGGAGAAGGAGGGTGGTGATGATCTCCGAATAGGGGAAGGAGACACAGTGAGGGACTGGGGAAGGGAGGCTGATGCTGTATGTTTTGTCCTTTGTTTTCTGAACTAGCTGAAGGTGGAGGAGAGGGAAGGCCTGCCAGGGAGGAGCCTTGCCCTTGACTTGCACTCCAGGTGCCCCAGCAGGGAAGTGTGCCAAAATAAAGTCATGTGCTGAACAGTAAACATCGCCTGGGGACTGGCATACTTTCAGCATAGGTCACACTGCTTCTTTCCCCTCATTTTCTTACATCCCCAGTGTCAATTTTCCATCTGAGAGAGGCATGCAAGCCCCAAAGCCTGGAGCAGGCAGTACCCAAAACTGCCCAAGCATCCCCAGGAGAGCAGCGGGAAAAACCCAGAGCCCTTCCCGCTCAGTCACTCCATGCTCACATAAGGGAAAGTAAAAGCTGAGCTGGCAAAAGCCCATTCTTATTTCACAGGTCACCTGCCAGTTAGGTGTCCCTCAGAGCTGTGGGAAGCTGCCATTACCTCTGTGACCAGTGACCCTGCCAGCCTCAGCTACTCACGTTGGCCACCCTTCGCCCGTGGAGACGGTGAAGAGCGTGAGCAGAGCCCAGAGCACGTTGTCATAGTGGAACTCATACTTTTTCCATTCCCTGGGCTGTGCTTCCACCTCATCTTTTTCATAATCAAGGTACTGACCCCTAGGGAGAAAAGAGTAAAGGCAAAGATTGAGAGCCAGTGAAAGAATTCCACCTAAGCAGCCACTCTGTGTGACTCACTGAGGAGCACCGAGAGGTCCCAGGAGGAAAGTCTGACTGAGCACTGTGTGAAAGGCAGATAAAGAGAGAGGTTTGTGACAGGCCACTTTTTGGAGTCATTTGGAGCCACAGGAACTGGATCTGTGCTCTAGAAAGGAAAGAGTTTGTAATTAGGGCATGCACCCATTAGGCAAAGCCAGCAATTAACAGTCCACTGGCTCCTGAATTGGCTGAGCCCACAGCAATCTGTGCTGCTCACTGCAGGGAGGACATTGAGGTACTGGAGCAGGTCTAAAAATGAGCAACTGAGCTGGTGAAGGGCTTGGGACACACAAGCCTTAGGAGGAACTGCTGAGGGAACTGGGGGTTGTCTTCAGAAGAGGAGGCTGAGGGAAGATTTCATCACCCTCCACAACTACCTCAGAGGAGGTTGGAGTGAGATGGGACTTGGCCTCTTCTCACATGCAACAAGTGACAGGACAAGAGGAAACAGCCTCAAGTTGTGCCAAGAGAGGTTCAAGTTGGATATTAGGAAAGACTTCATCCCAGAAAGGGTTGCCAGGCACTGGCACAGGCTGCCCAGGGAGGTGGTGGAGTCACCATCCCTGGAGGGAATTAAAGGCCTGAGGGATGTGGTGCTGAGGGATGCGGTTTAGTGGTGCTGAGGGATGCGGGTTAGTGGTGCTGAGGGATGTGGTTCAGTGGTGCTGAGGGATGCGGTTTAGTGGTGCTGAGGGATGTGGTTTAGTGGTGCTGAGGGATGTGGGTTAGTGGTGCTGAGGGATGTGGGTTAGTGGTGCTGAGGGATGCGGTTTAGTGGTGCTGAGGGATGCGGTTTAGTGGTGCTGAGGGATGTGGGTTAGTGGTGCTGAGGGATGTGGGTTAGTGGTGCTGAGGGATGTGGGTTAGTGGTGCTGAAGGATGCGGGTTAGTGGTGCTGAGGGATGTGGTTTAGTGGTGCTGAGGGATGTGGGTTAGTGGTGCTGAGGGATGTGGGTTAGTGGTGCTGAGGGATGCGGGTTAGTGGTGCTGAGGGATGTGGGTTAGTGGTGCTGAGGGATGCGGGTTAGTGGTGCTGAGGGATGCGGGTTAGTGGTGCTGAGGGATGTGGGTTAGTGGTGCTGAGGGATGTGGGTTAGTGGTGCTGAGGGATGTGGGTTAGTGGTGCTGAAGGATGCGGGTTAGTGGTGCTGAGGGATGCGGGTTAGTGGTGCTGAGGGATGTGGGTTAGTGGTGCTGAGGGATGTGGGTTAGTGGTGCTGAAGGATGCGGGTTAGTGGTGCTGAGGGATGCGGGTTAGTGGTGCTGAGGGATGTGGGTTAGTGGCAGTGGCAGGGTTGTGAGTTCTGAGTGAGAGACTGGACTTGATGAGCTCAAAGGTCTCTTTCCACTTCAACAGTTCTGTGGTTCTAGAGAAGAGTTTCTGGCTCCTACTTCAGGGCTGGATCTAACTCCTAAATGGGTTCTGCTTTGAGGGGCCAAGGGACCTGGCTTCTGGAGAGTTCCCTCCAGCCTGCACCTCCCTGTAACTCCACATTTCCTTCTCCAGTGGATCTGCATTGCTGCATGGAAGAAGAGCAGCAACAGCACCATGGGGGCTGCCTGCACATGGTCCCAGCAGGGCCATGCCGTGTTTGTGAGGTAGCAGGAGAGAGGTGACCCAAGCAGACCTGGATGGTGCTGAGGATGTGGTTTGCTCACCAAGAAAAGGGGAGGTGAGGCAGATGAGTGCTGTGGTGAGCAAAGCACCTTGGCAGCCTACTGCAAAGGACAAAGCATGATGGGGCTTGGTTGAGTGACCTCTTTCCTAGCTGATCAGGAGCTCTTCATCTTCCTAGCAGCTCACTTCTGATTGCTTGTCCAGGATGGCTTTTCTAATTCATCCAAGCCCTAAGAACTAAGGCAGCAGGTAGGGTCATAGCATCCTTTTGGCTGGAAGAGACCTTTAAGGTTATCAAGTCCCACCACTAACCCAGCACCACCAGGTCACCACTAATCCATGCCCCTCAGCACCACATCCACACAGCATTGAAACACCTCCAGGGATGGGGACTCCACCACTGCCCTGGGCAGTGTGGTCCAGGACCTGACAACCCTCTGGGGGAAGAAATTGTTCCTGATGTCCAACCTAAACCTCCCCTGGTGCAACTTGAGGCCATTTCCTCTTGTCCTGTCAAGAAAGATGAGCCTCGCCACCCCTTCAAAAAACTCCTTGCCTTAAAATCACACCTCCCTGGGAAAAGGAGTCCACTCCCCTCTTGGTCAGAGCTAGGTCAGAGCCAGGAATTAAAATGCCAAAGAGCAAAGTCCTCCTCTAGGGTAACTGTGCTGAAGCTTCTTCCAGGAGCCTCCTCAAGCTCAGCAGGCACCTGCCTGGTGCACCTTGGGGACGCACAAGGGAGCTGCTGCTACCCAAGCAAAACAAGGCTGCTGCCCAACACACCCCTCCCAGCCAGCCATACCTGCAGTCCTTCTCCAGCTCCTTTGACTCATCTGTGCAGTAGAAGAATCTGCCTTTGAAGAGCTGCACAGCAATGACAGCAAAAATGAACATGAAGAGCATGTAAACGATGAGGATATTGAGGACGTTCTTCAGGGAGTTCACCACACAGTCAAAGACAGCCTGGGGAGGGAGGAGAGCAAGGTGAAGGGGTGGAAAGCAAAGAAGAGTTCATCTAACAGCTTCATCTCTGGCATCTAAGCACACCTGAGAGTAATTGCAACCATAGAATGGTTTGGCTTGCAAGGGACCTGAAAGATCACTCAGTTCTGACCCCCCTGCCGTGGGCCCTCAAAGTCTTATCCAACCTGGCCTTGATCACCTTCAGGGAGGGGACATCCACAGCCTCCCTGGGCAGCCTGTTCCAGTGTCTCCCCACAGAATCACAGAGCTGTCAGGGCTGGAATGGATCTTAAGGGTTCAGCCAGTTCCAACCCCCCTGCCATGGGCAGGGACACCTCGCACTAGATCAGGCTGTTCAGAGCCACATCCAGCCTGGCCTTAAACACAACCAGGAGTGAGGCTTCCATCACCTCCCTTGGGCAGTCTGTGTCAGGCTCTCATCACCCTCATGGTAAAGATCTTCTTGATGCCTGATCTAAATCTGCCCTCCTCCAGTTTGGCTCCATTCCCCCCAGTCCTGGCACTACCCAACACCCTCAAATGTTCCTTTCTTGTAGCCCACTACAGACATTGGAAGGCCACAAGAAGGTCACCTGGGAGCCTCCTCTACTCCAGACTGACCACCCCCAGCTCTCTCAGTCTGTCTCCAGAGCAGCTCCAGCCCTCTGATCATCCTCATGGCCCTTCACTGGACACACTCCAGCACTTCCAGATCCTTCTTAAGAGTCCCAGGGGCTCCAGAACTGGGCACAGTGCTCCAGGTGGAGTCACACCAGAGCAGTGCAGAGGGGCAGAATTCCCTCCCTCACCCTGCTGGCCACACTTCTCTTGCTGCACCCAGGCTCTGATTGGCTCCCTGGGTTCCAAGTGCACACTGCTGGCTCATGTTGAGCTTCTCATCCACCAGCACCCCCAAGTCCCTTTCCTCAGGGCTGCTCTCAAGCAGACACTGCAGTGCCTGGGATTGCCTCCATTCAGGTGCAGGATGTTGCACTTGGTCTGGACATGCTACAAGAGTTGGGGCTCTTCAGCTTGGAGAAGAGAAGGCTTCAAGGAGACCTTGAAGTGACCCTCCAGTATCTGAAGGGGACCTACAGGAAGGCTGAGGAGGGACTAGTGACAAGGTCTGGGAATGACAGGATGAAGAGGAATGGGTTTGAAGTGGCAGAGGGGAGATTCAAACCAGATGTTAGGAAAGAGTTCTTTGCAGTGAGGATAGTGAGACACTGGCACAGGTTAAGGGTGAGGAGACACTGGCACAGGTTAAGGGTGCTGAGACACTGGCACAGGTTGCCCAGGGAGGTTGGGTGATTCTGTGCTCCACAACCTCCCTGGGCAACCTGTGCCAGTGTCTCACCACCCTCAACCTGTGCCAGTGTCTCACCACCCTCACTGCAAAGAACCCTTTCCTCACATCTAGTTCAAATCTCCCCTCTGCCAGCTCAAACCCATTGTCCCTTGACCTGTCATCACAAGACCTTGTCAAGAGTCCTCCCCCAGTCCTCCTGGAGCCACCTTCAGACACTGCAAGGCCACCCCAAGGTCTCCTCCAAGCCTTCTCTTCTCCAGGCTACAAAGCCCCAACTCTCTCAGCTTGTCCTCAGAGCAGAGCTGCTGCAGCCCTCTGAGCATCTTGGTGGCCTCCTCTGGGCTGGCTCCAACAGTTCCATGTCCTTCTTCTGTTGGGGGCTCCAGAGCTGTACACAGGACTCCACCCCTGGAACCATTCCAGGTGAGGTTGTTTGGGACTCTGAGCAACCCAACCCTGCCCTAGTTGCAGCTGTCCCTGCTGGCTGCAGGGGTGTGGGACTGGATGAGCTTGAAAGGTCCCTTCCAACCCAACTCCCTCCATGGATTCCATGGTTCTAATCACCCTATTCACATGGTTGATTGTTTCACACAAGACCACATCCAAAGGAAAGAAAAGCAGCAAAAAAAAACCCCAAACCCCCAAACCATTAAACAACAAATTGAATTTTGAAGCCAAACCATCTGAATGTTGAGTTCTGCTTCACAAAGATTTCTGAATGCTTCTTTAGAAGTGGGGGGAAAAAAAATTGCTCTGCAAAATGGCTTGGAAAGAAGAAAGACATTGAATGGAGAACAAGTGGTTGATGTCCCTGCTGCAGGACCCAGCTGCTGCTGATTCCCTGACCTAAAAGCCGCCCGACTCAAACTGCTAACCAAACAAAGGGCATTTTCTACCCTGCTGCACATCACTCTTCCTCCTCTCTTTGTTTTGAGCTGAACTCAGCATCCCATCGAGATGGAATCAAACATTATTGCAGCCTGAGCAGTAGGTAAGGACAAAAGCAAAGCTCTCTAACAGCTGACCCCGGGGTTGCGTGCGTGCCAGCGGCGTGCCAGCGGCATCCATCCTTTCCCCTCGGCTCTCACAGACAAGAGATGGCTGCAAGCAGTGATCCCACGTGAAGGTGGTTCCACAATAGGCCTTTGAGCCAGCCCAAACCTCAGAAATGATTACATTTTCTACCATCTCTGCCTCTCTCTCTCTCAAAGGCTCTTTTGAGGGAGTTAACCAAAGGCTGTGATGGTGATTTGACTGTTAGCGTTCTGGAGATGAAAGTGCAGTGCTCCACAGCCCTGCTCTATATATTCCTTAATAGAAATGAGGAACAGATTCCAAGTCCTCATGCAGGGAATGACATTTCTCTTTAGGCAGGCAGCACACAAAGTCTTGCAATATTCATCTTGTGCTCTCCAGGGAAAGTCAGACTCTCCCCAGACTACTTTCTCCTGTATCACTTCTAAGAGCACCGCACTTAGAATCAGAGAATCAGTCAGGGTTGGAAGGGACCACAAGGAGCAACCAGTCCCAACCCCCCTGCCATGCCCAGGGACACCCTACCCTAGAGCAGGCTGCACACAGCCTCAGCCAGCCTGGCCTCAAACACCTCCAGCCATGGGGCCTCAACCAGGGCAACCCATTCCAGCCTCTCACCACTCTCCTGCTCAACAACTTCCTCCTCACCTCCAGCCTCACTCTCCCCACCTCCAGCTCTGCTCCATTCCCCCCACTCCTGCCACTCCCTCACACCCTCAAAAGTCCCTCCCCAGCTTTTCTGTAGCCCCCTCCAGATGCTGGCAAGCCACAAGAAGGTCCCCTGGGAACCTCCTCTGCTCCAGCCTGCACAGCCCCAACTCTTTCAGTCTGTGCTCACAGCAGAGCTGCTGCACCCTTTGAGCATCTCATGCCTGACTGTCCCCACCTCCAGCTTCACTCCATCCCCCCCTAGTCCTGTCACTCCCTGAGACCCTAAAAAGTTGCTGTAAACTAATTTATTTCCATTTCCCCCCCCCCCATATCCTCTCTTTCCCCCTCCTTTTTCAGCTCTTTTAGCAGCTGGATGTGAACAGGGACCCACAGCCACTCCATAACACTGCACACAGCAGTGGCAAGAGAAAGGAGCGGTTGACATTTGCTCAACATCTGCACAGCTATTTTTAGGGCCTCTGCCAAAGAGATTAATTGCACCAAAAATAACATGGCCCAGAAATAACTTGGATGAAGTTGAGTCCATTCAGCTCCCAACTCAGCTCAGCTGCAACACTGCCAGAGGAGGGGAGGTTTGTGGTTGCTCACTAACCTTTAGCTTTGGCAGCCTTTTAATGGTCTTCAGCGGTCTCAGGACCCGCAGGACTCGCAGGGACTTGATCGTGTTGATGTCCTTGCCCTTGGTTCCTCTGCAAGGGATAAAAGGCAAAAGAACAACAGAGGGAATTGTTTGGTCAAGTCACTAAGTGGACTATCTGGTGATGCCCAGGCTGGTTTTGGTTGTGGAATTGGCTTGGGCTGGTGGTTTGGGTGCCATGCTCACCAGGGATGCGGACGGCACCAGGGAGGACTGCAGGTGAACATCCATTTCATCACGGCCCTGGGAGGAAGGCTGTGGGCAGGACATGGTCCTTGCAGCATTCAGCCACATGAGCTCTCCAGCCTTTCCTGGCTTCCCAGCTACTCAAAGAGCACCACCCAGGAGCTGGTGACCCTCCTGTCCCAACTGCCCACTCAGCTAATGGCCAAAGCTGGGGCAGCAGCACACTTTGGCTGCAGCCACCAGGACAGGAGGCTCAATACCTTCATCCCAGCCCCAGGCAGGAGAAGTGAGAAGGTCACACATGGCTCTCCTTCCTCCCAGACACCTGGGTGAGACAGAAGGATGCTTCCCTGTGTGCTTCTTGCACTTCTCTGGCAAGGCTGTTCTGCTCTGTCTAGACAAGCAGACAGTGACCAGAGGGAACTGGAGCCTTTGTACTGAGGGACAGAGCTCTCCTGGGGACCAGAGTCACTCCACGTACACTCATCCTCAAGTCTCTCTTGGAACACATGCTGCCAAACCCATGCAGGAACATGTAATATGCCAGCATATTACATGCCTGGAACAGTGCTAGGGCCACCCCTTAGGCATGCAGGTGCTGTAAGGCACATTTTGGGTTGAGTTTTTGGTTGGTAAAGCTGAGTGCAAGACTTGAGACCATTTCTCCTGTTACCATTAAGAGGTTTTAGGGCAAGGAAAGAGTTCCTCTGCTCCTGCACTTCCAAAACAAGTCAAAATAAAGGAGGACACAGTTACCTCTTCTTCCAACCCAACAGCAAAACAAGGACATTCCCTTTTGTTTCAGATGAAGTGACAAATGGGATGAAAAGTCTTGAACAGTTTTATTCATGACCACAGGGTTTAGGTCTGAGACTTCACTGAAGGGACACAGGTGTGGATGGATAAACGTGGAACAGATGCTGACAGACCTGTTCTGTGCTCTTCCAGCTTGCTAAACGTCTCTCTGCTCCACCAGGAAAGCAACAGATGTGCAAGTAAATGAGAGACCCTCAAGATGGGCATCATCCACCCTGCCAGCAGCCAGCCTTATGCTGAGGCATAAGCACCACGACCAGAGAAAACCACCCAGACTCATAGAATCACAGAATCAAGCAGGTTGGAAGAGAGCTCCAAATTCAGCCAGTCCAACCTGGCACCCAGCCCTGCCCAAACAACCAGACCATGGCACTAAGTGCCTCAGCCAGGCTTGGCTTCAACACCTCCAGGAGCAGTGACTCCACCACCTCCCTGGGCAGCCCATTCCAATGCCAATCACTCTGACAACAATTTCCTCCTGACATCCAGCCTAGACCTCCCCTGGCACAGCTTGAGGCTGTGTCCCCTTGTTCTGTTGCTGGTTGTCTGGGAGAAGAGGCCAACCCCACCTGGCTACAACCTCCTTCAGGTAGTTGTAGACAGCAATGAGGTCACCCCTGAGCCTCCTTTTCTCCAGGCCAGTCTTGGAAAAGCCCTCTAAGATCACCCAGTCCAACCAGCAACCCATGGCCATTAAACCAACTGCCATGGCCACTAAACCATGTCCCCAACTGCCATGGCCACAGCTCTCTTGGACACCACCTCCCTGGATTCATAGCTGCTTGACCTTAGTCATCCCTGGAAGGTGTCTTGTTGCCATCCATCTGCTTCCAAAGGACTAACAACTCAGTCCTCACGCTGCACTACTCAACACTAACACTGGACTGGGACCTGCAACCTAGGAACACACACTCCTGGCTCACCTCTGGTTTCTTTCTCCAGCTACCAGTCCCTGCACTCATCCTGAAGTGCACAAGGAATTTCTGGAGGGCCATGGGTTGTATCCCATCAAACACAAGTTGCCCTCCCCATGATCTAATACAAAGGGAGGAAAGAAGATGGAGCTCTACCTGTCCTCTGCCTGTCTCCTCTTTAGTCAGCCACAGATGGCTGCTGGCAGGGCTGTAAATCCAGGTGATTGAGCCAATGCTCCTAGAGATACAGAACTGATTGAATGATTCTTGGATTTAAAAGATTCTCACTTTGGATTCCTCAATCTGGTCGAGACGAAGCAGACACCTCCATAGCTTTTACTGCCTTCCTCTTCCTCTGCCCATTTCTGCCTTTGCATCCTTGTTTCATCAACTCCTAGCAAACAATCACCCTGCCACACTCACAGCAGCCATGTCCTTGTCACCAAAACCTTCAGATGAAGCAGCCAAGCTGGGGCTTACCTTTTCCCCAGGCAGCTTTGGCTGAGCCTGAGCTGCTCTGGCTGAAAACCCATTTTATTTCAGCCTCTTGAAGAGAACAATCAGTGGCAGGAGGGAAATAGAAGGAGAAATAGGTTATGAGGAAGGAGGTACCACCTGGCTTGGTGGTCACTCAGCACATGCCCATCACCTTGCCTGTTTCTGATGCCCCCTCTGCCCTCTCCCCTCTGGAGGGCTCAGGTTGCTTCCTCTTGCCCAGCCATTTGGGACTTAAACTAGAAGAGAAAGCCAGGGCAGAGAAGGTGAAGAGGCAGAAGCTGAGGGAAGTAGCAGAGAGAGAAGAGTGAAGGTACCTTGAAGACACTTTGGCCCAGAATTATACTCAGTGCTAAGTCCTTCTGGGTTGCAGATTGCCACACACAGCCCCTGGCAGGCATCAACTGGGCTCAGAAATCTCAGCACTGCTCACCTGAGATCAAGCAGAAGCACAGAAGAGCTCTGCATGGGCTCTTGCAGAACTAACCACCAGTACACCACACTGCCAGGCACTTGTGCTGAACAACTGCACTCAGGAAGCCTCCTGGAAGGGAAGCTCAAGACAAGACACTTCTCAACTCTGAAGGAGCTGGCTCAGGTCACAGAGGGCTGCTCCAAGCCTGAAGCAACCACCTCTGTGGACGTAGATATATCTAGGAAGGTGGAAAAGCCCTCCTGGGGAGTGGTGAATTGGGGAGGCAGAGCAAATCCTTTCTCCTGGGTCTGGGAGGGAAGAAGCTGGTTTACCCTCCTGTGAGCCTTGTGGATGACTGCACTGACAGCTTGGAGGTGAAGGGCAGACAGCTCCAGGCCTACAGAATTCCTTCTGCCTGAGTGAAGGACACTGGGAAGGGCTGATTTGCCTTTGCTTTAACTTCCAGGCAGCTACACAAAGCAAGAATGTGAGCCAGGTAAATGTTAATGGCATTTGTCATCTAAGTCCTACAGAACCAACCTGTCTCATGCCACAGGAAGGTTCCAGACTGGTGCTCTGCACTGGAGTGACACCAACTGCACTTGAATTAAATGGATCTTCAGCAACAACTTCAACCTCTCAAACAGAACTTCAAGGGTTGCTGTCACAGAGTCACAGAATGGGTTTGGTTGGAAAACACCTTTAAGATCTTTGAATCCAACCATTCCCTAACTCTGCCAAGCCTAAAGGTAAGCCCATGGCCCTCAGGAGCACATCTCTGCCTCTTTGGGACACCTCCAGGCATGGGGGTTCAGCCATCTCCTCCTGGGCAGCCTCTTCCAGTGTTTGAGAACTCTTTCAGTGAAGAAATTTCTTCTACTGTCCAACCTAAACCTCCTCTGGTGCAACCTCAGGAGGTTCAACAAGACCAAGTGCAAGGTCCTGCAGCTGAGTCGAGGCAATGCCAAGCACAACTCCAGGCTAGGCAGTGAGCGGCTGCAGAGCAGCCCTGAGGAGAGGGACTTGGGGGTGCTGCTGGAGGAGAAGCTCAGCAGGAGCCAGCAGTGTGCACTTGCAGCCCAGAAAGCCAAGCAGAGCCTGGGCTGCAGCAGCAGCAGTGTGGCCAGCAGGGCCAGGGAGGGGATTCTCCCCCTCTGCTCTGCCCTAGTGAGACCCTACCTGGACTCCTGCATCCAGCTCTGGAGCCCCTGGGACAAGAGGGATGTGGAGATGCTGGAGAGTGTCCAGAGCAGGGCCAGGAGGATGCTCAGAGGGCTGCAGCAGCTCTGCTGTGAGCACAGACTGAAAGAGTTGGGGCTGTGCAGGCTGGAGCAGAGGAGGCTCCCAGGGGACCTACTTGTGGCTTGCCAGGATCTGAAGGGGGCTACAGAAAAGCTGGGGAGGGACTTTTGAGGGTGTGAGGGAGTGGCAGGAGTGGGGGGAATGGAGCAAAGCTGGAGGTGAGGAGAGTGAGGCTGGAGGTGAGGAGGAAGTTGTTGAGCAGGAGAGTGGTGAGAGGCTGGAATGGGTTGCCCAGGGAGGTGGTTGAGGCCCCCTGGCTGGAGGTGTTTGAGGCCAGGCTGGCTGAGGCTGTGTGCAGCCTGCTCTAGGGTAGGGTGTCCCTGGGCATGGCAGAGGGGTTGGAACTGGCTGCTCCTTGTGGTCCCTTCCAGCCCTGCCTGATTCTGTGATTCTAAGAGCACGCAGGATAAAGGCAGAGAGCAAACAGAAGGCAAACAACTTGGAAAAAGAATAAGAGCAGCACCACAAAGAAATGAATTGATTTAGGTCAACTGTGGTTGCATCAGGCCAGTTCTGTTTTCTTTTCTGGGGCAGTTTGCTGCTGGTTCCTTTGAAACATTAACAATATTTTAACTTTGCATGGCCTTTCCCCTCTCTCCCCCCCCCCCCCCCTCTTTTTACTTTAATAAATAAAAGAACCCTTAAAAAATTAATAGTTCTTCAAAATGGAAGCTTCTTGTTTCTGTCATCCCTGCCAGCAGCTCTGATTTCATGGAGCAAGAGCCTCTAAGAGTCATCTCATCAAATATTCAGAGCAGGGTGGAGCCACAACCACCTTCTGCAGTCTCCTCCACTCCCCCAAGGCAGAAAGTCTGTTCCTGCACCGAGGGGTAAATGGGGTCACACAGCTCAGCCTGAGCACAAAGCCACTCTCTTTCAGGGGCTAAATGATTTGTTTTCCTCGACAGAAGAATCAAACAAGTCCCCAAGTTCCTGGAGGCTACATCAAAAGCCTTTCTTGGCATCCTTTTCCTTGTGTCTTGGGGTGATCTGCTGTGGATGAGCACATCCCAGCTCCTGCCCTGCTGGCAGCTGGGGTGGGAGATTAATAGATTCATAGAATGGTTTGGATTGGAAGGGACCTTAAAGATCATCCAGTTGCAACCCCCCTGCTGTAGGCAGGGATCTCTCCCACCAGCCCAGGTTGCTCAAGGTCTCATCCGACCTGGCCTTTGACATCTCCAAGGAGGGTACATCCACAGCCTCCCTGGGCAACCTGTGCCAGTGTCTCACCAACCTTCACTGTAATTTCTTCCTGTCTCCAGTGTAAATCTCCTCTCCTCCAGCTTCAAGCCATTCCCTCTCATCCTAGAGAGAATACAGCTCTGTGTGTGTCCCCCCCCTCCAAGCTGTACCACACCAACCACAACACTGCAGGTGGTTAAATGCAACTCTGCAACCTCCTGCTTTACAAACTGCCCCTGCCAGCCTCTCTGAAAGCTCTCTGCACTCTGCTTTCATGTCAAAGGCTGTTCAGCATGGTAGAGCCTGACAGCCTGGATCCCAGCTGGGTCACATTGCCCAGACTGCACTCAATGAGTCCTGAAACTTCCAGAGCTGCTAATGCAGTCTCCAGATGCAATCCTCTGGGGGAGGCTAAAACTGCTCCTTCAAACCTGCTTATTAACATCCTTATCAGCTGCAACAGGCAGAGTGACAACCTGCCCACTAAGTCATCCCTTCAAACCTTCTTGGCACAAATGCATCTCCTCCTCATGGTTTCTGGCTCTCTGGTCTGCTTGGCTTTCTGTCCTCTGCTTAAAGAAAATCAGGATGAATGAGGATTGTTAAGGGCAAATAACATTTCAGTGGGTGATGAGGACCAGAGGGACAAAAAGGAGTCGATGCAATGGGTGTATCATGGTTTGTTTCCACAGTGACAAGTGTGTGTGGACAGGTTGGACAGGCATAACAGTGCAGCAAGAGACAGGAATGACATATTACCCCATGAAACTCCTAGAGAGAGATTCCAGCAAGGAGAAGACAAAGAAAGAGCAGAGTCAATGACAAACAGAAACATAAGGCCATACAGTGCACCCCAGGCACATACAGGGATGTGCTGGCAGATAAACCCAGCCCTTGGCCCACCTCCCTCCCCCAGCTCAGCTCAGAAGGAAGCCACAGATTAGCTCTTCAGCACATACCCACCCCCCCACCCTGGAGCACCAGCCCCTTTGGCTGACCAGCAGACAGGGGCACACTTCCCTTCATCCTCCTCCATATCCTGGATTGCTTGGCAAATGCTCTTGGCATCCCCAGTGTGGAATTGTGCTCATCCCCAACCCCCTTGGCTGTGGCTGAGGATGTGAGAACACAAACTCCTTGCTGCCATTTGTCAGGTATGTCTGTGGAGTGAGGACATTTGCCTCCTGGGGCTGGTAAATTCTGATGACAAACTTCCTAGCTGGCTTGAAGCTCCTCTGCTTCTTTTTATCCCTGAAGACTCAAGCCTGTCTGTGTGTTTGTGGCATGTTTACCTTCAGGAGAAGACAAAGGATTCCTCTTTGGGATGCATTGCTAAATCAAAAGGCATCACTTCGATCTCATCACCATCATTACTGTCTCCAGCATCTCTACCAGGGCTTTGATTTTAATTCTTCTTGATTTACTTCACTTATTGCTACAGTCAAGCACAGAGCAGCTGCCAACTAAAGAGCTGCACAGACAGAAAGGGGACTGGCAGAAGGTTTGAGAGGCTGAGATGAATTGTATGGACCTTGCATCCACCACTGATCCCACCTCAGATGCCTCAACAAACAAGGCAATGTTGCAATATTCCAGCTGGAAGCATTTCAAGGGAGCTTTGTTTCTTTCCCAGGTTTTCAGGGACAGTTCTGCTCAGAGGGAAGCTGATTCCCATCAACCTTCACTGGACACCAGTGAGGGCAAGAATATGCATGAATGAATGGATACCAGTGGGGGCAAGAATATGCACGACTTAATGACACCCCCTGAGTAGCAGCTGTGGGTTCCTGCAAACACAAAGTGCAAACTGCCCCATTAGGTACTTTTTGCAGTGACAGTGATGGTAACAGGACTGTAAGTGCTGGCTAGGAAAGGCCCTCTGACAAAACAAGACAGATAAGGCTCATGACCAAGTGGGATAGAAAAAGCCCTCTGACAAAACAAGACAGATGAAGTTCAGCAAGACCAAGTGCAAGGTCCTGCAGCTGGGTCGAAGCAATCCCCAGCACAACTCCAGGCTGGGCAGTGAGTGGCTGGAGAGCAGCCCTGAGGAGAGGGACTTGGGGGTGCTGGTGGAGGAGAAGCTCAGCAGGAGCCAGCAGTGTGCACTTGCAGCCCAGAAAGCCAAGCAGAGCCTGGGCTGCAGCAGCAGCAGTGTGGCCAGCAGGGCCAGGGAGGGGATTCTCCCCCTCTGCTCTGCTCTGCTGAGAGCCCACCTGGAGTCCTGCATCCAGCTCTGGAGCCCCTGGGACAAGAGGGCTGTGGAGATTCTGGAGTGTGTCCAGAGCAGGGCCAGGAGGATGCTGAGAGGGCTGCAGCAGCTCTGCTGTGAGCACAGCCTGAAAGAGTTGGGGCTGTGCAGGCTGGAGCAGAGGAGGCTCCCAGGTCACCTTCTTGTGGCCTCTCAGGATCTGAAGGGGGCTACAAAAAAGCTGGGGAGGGACTTTTGAGGGTGTGAGGGAGTGGCAGGAGTGGGGGGAATGGAGCAGAGCTGGAGGTGGGGAGAGTGAGGCTGGAGGTGAGGAGGAAGCTGTTGAGCAGGAGAGTGGTGAGAGGCTGGAATGGGTTGCCCAGGGAGGTGGTTGAGGCCCCATGGCTGGAGGTGTTTGAGGCCAGGCTGGCTGAGGCTGTGTGCAGCCTGCTCTAGGGTAGGGTGTCCCTGGGCATGGCAGGGGAGTTGGAACTGGCTGCTCCTTGTGCTCCCTTCCAACCCTGCCTGATCTTCTGATTAGCAAAATCACTCAGTTCATTCTCCAAAAGCTTATTCTCAGGATAATCCAATTCAGTAGGCTCAGAGCATCTGTCTGCTATGAGCACACAGGGCAGTGGGGCTGAGGACACAACATCAAGCTGGTTTTCATCTGAGCAGCCTGAAACTTGTTAGGATTCATAACTGGATTACCAGGAACAGTGAGCCAGCCACCTGCTGCACAGGAGTGGATTTCCTGCTGGGATTTCCTGCTCTCAGCTTAGAGCAGAGACACTTTGAGTGTGCTCCAAACTGGGCATTAACATTCGCTGCCTGCACCCACCTGGACGTGTAGCAAAGGTCACAGCCAGCATGCAAAAAACCCACAGAAGAGATTCACTTTTCCCCTTCCCAAGCCTCAGAAAGAGGTTTGAGTTGCTTTAAATCTGGGTGGCAGTCAACAGGTGCAGCTGCTTGAAATCCCTGCTGCATGCTGACTCAAAGAGGACGTCAAAGAGAAGCAGCTTGGGGCGCACCGCACCGAAGCTCAAGGAGGTTATCCAGAGGCTGCTGAGTGCTGTTTGATATTCATGGCCCAACATGAAAAAAAAAAAAAACCCCAAACCCTCCTGAGCATAAAAAGACTCAGAAAGATTAAAAAAAGTCTTCATTTTAATCCATGACTTCTTCAGAAGGAAATCATGTTCAAGGAGAAGATGTTCTGAAGGCAAACCTTGATGTGTGCTCTCACAGCACATGGAGCTGCTCTGAAGGGCTCACAAAGGGTCTCTTCCTCCAGCCTGCCTTGGAAGTTGGAATTCTTAATGGAAAAGGGATATCATAGAATCAAGAAGGTTGGAAGAGAGCTCCAAGCTCAGCCAGCCCAACCTAGCACCCAGCCATGGCCAACCAACCAGACCATGGCACTAAGTGCCCCAGCCAGGCTTGGCTGCAACACCTCCAGCCACACAGACTCCACCACCTCCCTGGGCAGCCCATTCCAATGCCAATCACTCTCTCTGACAACAACTTCCTCCTAACAGCCAGCCCAGACCTGCCCTGGCACAGCTTGAAGCTGTGTCCTCTTCTTCTGTTGCTGCTTGCCTGGCAGCAGAGCCCAACCCCACCTGGCTACAGCCTCCCTTCAGGTAGTTGTAGACAGCAATCCTCAGGGAATGTCAGACTTAGGATTGTTTGGGTTGGAATAGAGCTTTAAGATCATTAAGTCCAATGCTGCCAGGGCACCACTAAACCATGGCCCTCAGCACCACATCTCCATGGCTTTGAGATGGCTGCAGGGATGAGGGCTCCTTGGGTAATGCTCTTATGCAAACTGACACTTGTGGCTAAGAGTGTTCTACTTTTGGACCTCCCTGCAGTTCAGAGGAGCCCTGGTCACTTGCTAAACTTCCTGTGAGTGAGTTTTTTGCTTAACCCAGTCTGATCAGTTCTAAAAGATGCTACTCTGATATCTTACACACACACACAGCAGTGTGCCCAGGTGCCCAAGAGAGCCAATGGCATCCTGGCTTGTATCAGGAGCAGTGTGGGCAGCAGGACAAGGGAAGTTATTCTTCCTTGTACTCAACACTGCTCAGGCCACACCTCCAGTGCTGTGTCCAGTTCTGGGCTCCTGAATTGCAGAGAGATGTTGAGGTGCTGGAAGGTGTTGAGAGAAGGGCAGCAAGGCTGGGGAGGGGCCTGGAGCACAGCCCTGTGAGGAGAGGCTGAGGGAGCTGGGGGTGTGCAGCCTGCAGCAGAGGAGGCTCAGGGCAGAGCTCATTGCTGCCTGCAGCTGCCTGAAGGGAGGCTGTAGCCAGGTGGGGTTGGGCTCTGCTGCCAGGCAGCCAGGGACAGAACAAGGGGACACAGTCTCAACCTGTGCCAGGGTAGGTCTAGGCTGGATGTTAGGAGGAAGTTGTTGTCAGAGAGAGTGATTGGCATTGGAATGGGCTGCCCAGAGAGGTGGTGGAGTTGCCATCCCTGGAGGTGTTCAAGAAAAGCCTGGCTGGGGCACTTAGTGCCATGGTCTGGTTGATTGGCCAGGGCTGGGTGCTAGGTTGGGCTGGCTGAGCTTGGAGCCCTCTTCCAACCTGGCTGATTCTATGATTCTATGTGCAGGGAAACTGACCCACACACATGTAGGGAAGGTTAAAAAGCAGCCTGGGTTTTGGATGTCATTATTTTGGGCAAGCAAAACCTTCACCAGCCCAGCATTTCCATTTCAAAGCAGACCACTTGGCTCCTCTGGAAACCAAATCCCTCATCAGCAGGCACAAAGTCTTTAAAGAAGGGGGTAGGGGGCAATGTCCCTTTGAGACACTCAGATGGGACACTGCTTCAAGATCTGAACAACTCTTTGGTGTAGGATTCGGCACAGAAAGCCCAGGCCCCAATATTACAGACACAGAGATTCAGAGATTGCATTGGATTGGAAGGGACCCTCAAAGATCATCTTGTCCAATCCCCCTGCAGGCAGCAGGCACATCTCCAACTAGATCAAGATGCCCAGGGCTATGTCAAGTCTGACCTTGAATGTTTCCAGGGATGGGGAATGTCTCTGGGCATGGGGAATGTCTCTGGGCATGGGGAATGCTTCCAGGCATGGGGAATGTCTCCAGGGATAGCTGTCACTCCTCAACTGGCTCAGATGTCAACCCCATTTCCTTCTGTCCATCCACTTCTTGGCCAGGTTAGCTGAGATTCACAGAACTGTCAGGGCTAGAGGGGATCTGAAGGATCATTTAGCTCAAAGCCCCCTGGCATGGGCAGGGACACCTCGCACTGGATTGTTTCTGCCTGACCTTTGCTATGAAGAGCAGAAGATGTGAAACACAAAGCTCACAGCCTTAACACCAGAGGGATTTTGACACCTCAGTAAATCAAATCCTCCTATTCTGGGCCAAGCTTAGAGAGAGGTCCCAGTCACTTTTTGTGCCACAGGGGACAGGGCAGTGTCTGTCACCTGCAGGACACTGAAGAGGAGCAGCAGATCCGACTAACTGCCTGAGAAATGACTGCCACCCTCAAATACACAAAGCCACACTCCAGCAGCTCCTTGACAAAGGTGAAAGCATCTTCTCATTAGCAAGTGAAACGCTGCTAATCTCTTCCCTTTCTCTAAGCGACAAAGAGCTGGGTGGAGTTTGGGCAGGGGCTGCTAAATCTCCACTCATTACTCAAGGCTAATTTAGCAGAAGATTCGGCTGGCCAAGTCCTGTAGCCTGTTTCCAGGTCATCTCCTAGAAAGGAGAAACATTTGCAGTGCAATTATGCCATGGCCCAGAACGACACTTTGGGAAGTTTTCCTTCCATCATCCACCTCCCAGTTCCTCAAGAAGTTGCTCTTCCTCTGCTCATCTCTGAGAACAACAACAAAAAGCTCCACTAAAAAGCTAATTTTCGTTTTAAATGAGCGATTCCTCCGGGTTCTGCTTTTGCTTTGTTCGAAATCCTTCGTTTGGAGCATTATTGAAGGGTGTAAATGGAGAGCTGTGATTGAGGGAGGGAGAAATTGGCCTTGGAGGAGAAACTCTGCAAGCACTCTG
Source organism: Pogoniulus pusillus (assembly GCF_015220805.1). NCBI lineage: Eukaryota > Metazoa > Chordata > Aves > Piciformes > Lybiidae > Pogoniulus > Pogoniulus pusillus. The sequence continues at coordinate 3,050,802 of NC_087298.1, read as the reverse complement.
AATGAGGAGGAGGAGGAGGGGGGAGGAGGAGGAGGAGGAGGAGGAGGAGGAGGAGGGGGGGGGGGGGGGGGGAGGGGGAGGAGGGGGAGGAGGGGGAGGAAGGGGAGGAAGGGGAGGAGGGGGAGGAGGGGGAGGAGGGGGAGGAGGGGGAGGAGGGGGAGGAGGAGGAGGAGGAGGAGGAGGAGGGGGAGGAGGAGGAGGAGGAGGAGGAGGAGGAGGAGGAGGAGGAGGAGTTGGAGGAGGGGGAGGAGGAGGAGTTGGAGGAGGAGGAGGAGGAGGAGAAAGAAACACCACAGGTGAAATATCTACGACTCTAGAAAGATTGCATGAAGGATTTCTTCGGTGGAAGAAGAATTTGCAGAACAAACTGCTTGAGGTCACTGCCACAAACTTTCACCACGTAGAAGAAGGTAAAGGTCCTCAAAAAGAAGTTGGTCACAAACCCCTCAGCTTCAGGGGTTGGATGAAGAGTGAACAAACTCATCCTAAAACTGGGACAGCTTTCAAGACATCGACAAGACAAGCTTAGGGATTTTATGTCGTTGCCTAGTTTGCCCTCCCCCACTCAGCTCTGAGATGAGGAAGGGCAGAGAGTGAACATTTATGTCGCTGAGACCTGAAGCCACCAACACCAGGCTCCAGCCAGCTCTGTGCCAGGGTCCTGCCTCGCCTGCAACTCGTTGCCTGGAAGTGGAGGTGTAAGCAAAAGGTACTTACGAGAAGGCAAATGCCACCAAGGCCCCACTGACCACAATGAAGTCCAGGATGTTCCAGAGGTCACGGAAGTAGGAGCCAGGGTGGAGTAACAGCCCCAAGTCGATCATCTTTGGAGGGAAGCACATGAAAAGAAAGGGTCTGAACAAAACAAGCAGCAAAGGGGTGTTGCTGAGGTACAGAGAGCAGACTGCACAAACTCTCTGTCAGGGCTTGGCAGCAGCAGGGCAACACTCAGATACTCAGTCAGGCTGCTCCTCTTCCTCAGGCTGAACACCTCCAGCTCCCTCAGCCTATCCTCATAGCAGAGGTGCTCCAGCCCTTGGATCATCTTTGTGGCTACCTCTGGACTTGTTCCAACAGTTCTATGTCCTCCTTATCCTCTGACACAGCCACAGCTGCTTATTTTCCTCCATAAAGTGTGAGATTAAAGACACCAGGAGAGCTGCTGCAGAAAGGCATTGCTGTCTACTGGCCACTTCCAGGGGGAAGCTTTCCACCCTCACCACCTTTCCTGCACCCCAGGGAGCTGTGTTGTGCTCCATCCTTGTTCTCCAGCTTCCCAGAAGTGGAACATCTGTAAAGGGGAGGTGAACCTTCTGTCCTGGTAGGGCACCAATCCTGCCAGCCTGGTTTAACCCTTGCTCTCCTGTTGTGCATCCAGCAGTGGAGTTAGATGAGCAAACAATAAGGCCTCCAGCAAAGCCCTGTGGGCCAGGGGACTTAGCACCACATGTCAGGGGTCTTGTGCTGCCCCTCAACGTGCCTGCATTCTCACAGGAGGCAGGAAGCTTTGAATCCATTGGCCAGAGCAATGCTGCTGCTGCCTATGGGCAGTCTCCTTTTCAAAACGAAGTATTTAATGGGAGGTGATTTAGAAATCAACTTTCTGCACTGAGCCTCTCTTCTTTTGTACCTTTCTGCACTGAGCCTTTCTACTTTTGTGCCTTTCTGCACTGAGCCTCTCTGCCTTTGTACCTTTCTGCACTGAGCCTTTCTACTTTTGTGCCTTTCTGCCTTTGTGCCTTTCTGCACTGAGCCTCTCTTCTTTTGTGCCTTTCTGCACTGAGCCTTTCTGCCTTTGTGCCTTTCTGCACTGAGCCTCTCTGCCTTTGTACCTTTCTGCACTGAGCCTTTCTGCCTTTGTACCTTTCTGCACTGAGCCTCTCTGCCTTTGTGCCTTTCTGCACTGAGCCTCTCTGCCTTTGTACCTTTCTGCACTGAGCCTTTCTGCCTTTGTACCTTTCTGCACTGAGCCTCTCTGCCTTTGTGCCTTTCTGCACTGAGCCTCTCTGCCTTTGTACCTTTTTGCACTGAGCCTTTCTACTTTTGTACCTTTCTGCACTGAGCCTTTCTGCACTGAGCCTTTCTGCTTTTGTGCCTTTCTGCACTGAGCCTCTCTGCCTTTGTGCCTTTCTGCACTGAGCCTCTCTGCCTTTGTGCCTTTCTGCACTGAGCCCTTCTGCCTTTGTACCTTTCTGCCTTTGTGCCTTTCTGTATTGAGCCTTTCTGCCTTTATACCTTTCTGTCTTCAGCCTTTCTCTCTTTGTGCCTTTCTGCACTGAGCCCTTCTGCCTTTGTACCTTTCTGCATCGAGCCTTTGTGCCTTTCTGCTTTATGCCCTTCTGCCTTTGTACATTTCTGCACCGAGCCTTTGTGCCTTTCTGCACTGAGCCTTTCTGCCACTGAGCCTTCCTGCACTGACCCTCCATGGGCAGCAGCACCTCATTCGCAGCTCGTTAACAGGCAATCACAGTATATGTATGTGCATGCAGCTTGCCCTAGCTCAGCAGCAGCACCTCAGCTCTTCCCTCCTTCCTTCTGCCTGGAATACTTTGTATTTTACCCTGGGATCATTCTCATGAGTTTTGGAAGCATCTTTGTACAGGAAACTTACTCAAGGGACACAAAACATCGTGAGTGCATCTGCTGGAGTTAATGCTAAGGCTCCATGGACATAGTTGGGATTTTCCTGTTCCATGTTCCCATTTTCCAAGTTCTGACTGATTAAACTGTTTAATTCTGTGCAACTGCTTCCTGGCCAAAGAATCTCATGGCATTTCCCAAAACATTTGAAGATTAATAACCAAACAACGTTAATATGCATACAGAAATTAACATTCATCATTCATAATCGATTATTAATTTCCACAACACCTTCCTGCTTGGAGAAATTCTTACCTTGATCACCATCTCAAAGGTAAAGACTCCTGTAAAAATGTAATCCAGGTACTTCAGAGCCTGCGTGGGAAAGAGAAATGTGTGTGAGGAGAGGCAGCAAAAGCACCCTGAAATGATCTGCACATGGGCAAAGAGGGAAAAGGCTGCTCTGGTGATGGCCTCTTTGCTGCACTGGGTAAATGTCATCTGAAGGGAGGCTTTAAACAGTATCTGCACAGGCTGGAATCACAGCATCACAGCCTGGAATCACAGCATCACAGCCTGGAGTCACAGCATCACCAGCTGCAATCACAGCCTCACAGCCTGGAATCACAGCATCACAGCCTGGAGTCACAGCATCACCAGCTGGAATCACAGCATCACAGCCTGGAATCACAGCATCACCGGCTGGAATCACAGCATCACAGCCTGGAATCACAGCATCACCGGCTGGAATCACAGCATCACAGCCTGGAATCACAGCATCACAGGCTGGAATCACAGCATCACAGGCTGCAGCCACAGCATCACAGGCTGCAGTCACAGCATCACAGGTTGCAGTCACAGCATCACAGGTTGGAATCACAGCATCACAGGTTGGAATCACAGCATCACCGCCTTGAATCAAAGCATCACCGCCTGGAATCACAGCATCACAGGCTGGAGTCACAGTATCACCAGCTGGTTGGATGAGATCATCCCTCCACCTCTACTCTGCCCTGGTGAGACCTCATCTTCAATACTGCCTTCAGTTTTGGGCTTCCCAGTTGAAGAGGGATCTGCTGGAGAGGGTCCAGCAGAGGGCTACGAGGATGAGGAGTGGACTGGAGCACTGCCTGAGGAGGAGAGGCTGAGGGCCCTGAGGCTGCTTAGTCTGGAGAAGAGAAGACTGAGAGGGGATTTGATAAATGTTTAAGTATCTAAGGGCTGCCAGGAGGAGGGGGAGGACAGGCTCTGCTCACTGCTCCCCAGGATAGTACAAGCAGCAATGGATGGAAGCTGCAGCACAGGAGGTTCCAGCTCAGCACAAGGGGCAACTTCTTGACTGTTAGTGTCCCAGAACCCTGGCACAGGCTGCTCAGAGAGGTTGTGGAGCCTCCTTCTCTGGAGCCTTTCCAGGCCTGTCTGGATGTGTTCCTCTGTGATCTGTGCAAGATTGTGTGGTCCTGCTCTGGCAGGGGAGTTGGACTCGATGATCTCCTTGAGTCCCTTCCAACCTCTAATATCCTGTGAGCTGTGACCTAAGACCAACTCCCCTGCACTCAGCAGGGACATCTGCAGCTAGAGCAAGTTGCTCAGACCCCCAAACAGCCAGACCTGCAATGGTTCCAGGGATGGGGCAGCTCCCACCTCTCTGGGCATCCTGGGCAGTGTTTCACAACCATCAGTGTGGGCAGTGTTTCACCTCCATCAGTGTCAAACATTTCTCCCTCCTCTCCACTCTGAATCTCTCACTCTTTTAGTTTCAAGCCATCACTCCTTGTCCTGTCACCACAAGCCCATCTAAAAGGTATGGTTGTAAGCAATGTCACTTGTACAACGAGTTGTTGAATCCTGGAGCTTTTTGGTATGGTCCTCAGCTTTCAGCTTGGCCTCTTTAAATCATCAAAGGCCACCAGAAGGTCTTCCTAGAGCCTTGTTTTCTCCAGGCTGAACACCCCCAACTCCCTCAGCCTGGCCTCACAGCAAAGCCCTGCCAGCACTGCTGTGGCCTCCTCTGGCTCTGCTCCCACAGGTCCCTGCCTGTGCTGAGGACTCCAGCATTGCAAGGAGGGTCTCAGCAGAGCACAGCAGAGGGGCAGAATCCCCTCCCTCCATCTGCTGCCCACGCTGCTGGGGACCAGCCAAAGGCACGAATCATCAGATTTAAATAGCCACATTTTCCAGTCCCTGCCAGGCTGCACCATCCATGCCCATGGGTTGCTTCAGTGCACCTGCATCTACAGCAGCTTTGATAAGGCAAAGTGGATATTTCAAATCAAAATATTTTAATATCCTTTCCTAAAGAGCTTATTTGGCAGCAGCTCTGCAGCAGCCTGGGCTGCTCTTCCCTTCTGCTCTAGCTGCTGATAGTATGATTAAAGACCTTGGGAGAGTGAGAGAGTGATAAAATCCTCTTTGTGAAACTGATTCCACAGTTATTAAGGATGGAGAAGAGAGATTGCTCGTGGCTGCTTTAGCTCCTCACTGATAAAGGGATTGGTGGATCTTTCTCTGGAAGAAGAAGGCAGGTTCAGACACAAGAGACCAGATCATTCCTGCTCTGACCTGCTCTGCTGGCTTCTGCTCTGGGCCAATTCAGAACCTTAAGATGTTTAAGGGGTGAAGACTCCTCAGTGCACATCCTGCTGAGTGCACAGAATCACACAGTGACAGGGGTTGGAAGGGATCTCTTGAGATCATCTAGTCCAAGTGCCCTGCCAGATCAGGGTCACCCAGAGCAGCAGGTTGCACAGGATGACATCCAAGTGGGCTTTGAATGACTCCAGAGACAGAGACTCCACCACCTGTCTGGGCAACCTGTTCCAGTATCTCGATGCATAGATTTGCAGAGTGGTTTGGGTTGGAAGGGACCTTAAAGATCATCCAGTTGCAATCTCCTTGCCATGGGCAGGGACATGTTCCACTAGATTAGGCTGCTCAAGGCCCCATCCAACCTGTCTTTGAACACCTCTAGGGTGGGAGGCATCCACAACCTCCCTGGGCAACCTGTGCCTGTGTCTCACTACTCTCACTGGAAAGAACTTCTTCCTAACCTCCACTCTCAATCTGCCCTCTTCCAGCTCAGTCATTCCCCCTCATCCCATCACTCCCAACCCTTGTCAGAAGTCCCTCCCCAGCTTTCCTGGAGCCCCTACAGGTACTGGAAGGCTGTTCTGAGATCTCTCTAGAGCCTTCTTCCTTGGATTCTGCTCTAAGTTCTCCCTGGAGTCTTTTCTTCTCCAGGCTGAACAGCCCCAACTCTCCCAGCCTGTCCCCACAGGGGAGCTTCTCCAGCCCTCTGAGCATCTTCCTGGCCACGGCGTGGACATGCCGAGTGCATCACTGCTGGGGGAGGCAGAACAACTTGATTCTGGCCATGTTGGTTGGTACTCACATCATTCCTTGGTGACTCAGCTTGGACAGGGTCTTCTGCAGCCAGGGCAATGCTGCTGAGGGCTATGACTATGAGGATGACCATCTCGAAGTAGCGCAGGTTGACGATGTAGTGGAAGAGACGCCGGATCCTGCAAGGCAGACAAGCAGAGAGGAGAGCTGCAGCAAGGTGCTGCTGGCAGTGCAGTGGAATGGAAGATGGGCAGGAGGACCACGTCCAGCAGAGTGTCATAGAATCAGGCAGGGTTGGAAGGGACCACAAGGATCAGCCACTTCCAGCCTCCTTGTTGGGATACCTCACACTAGATCAGGCTGGCCACAGCCTCATCCAGCCTGGCCTTAAACACCTCCAGGGATGAGGCTTCAGCCACCTTCTTGGGCAACCTGTTCCAGGGTCTCACCACTCTCATGGTGAAGAACTTCTTCCTAACATCCATTCTCATTCTACCCATTTCTGGCTTTGTTCCATTCCCCCTGCTCCTACCCAGTCCAACCTGCCCCCTGCCTGGGCAGGCTCACCCAGAGCAGGTTGCACAGGATGGCATCTGGAATAACTCCAGAGATGGAGACTCTACCACCTCTCTGGGCAGCCTGTTCCAGCTCTACCACCTCCTATTTAGATGGAACTTCTTCATTTCAGGTTTGTGCCCCTTACCCCTTGTGCTGTCACAAGGCACCATGGAAAAAAGCCTGGCCTCATCCTCCCTGGGCAACCTCTTCCAGGCTCTCACCACCACCATGCTGAAGAACTTCTTCCTAACATCCAGCCTCACTCTCCCCACCTCCAGCTTTGCTCCATTCCCCCCACTCCTATCACTACCTGACAGCATAAAAAGTCCCTCCCCAGATTTCTTGCAGGCCCTCTTAAGATGCTGAAAGGCCACAATAAGGTCACCTGGGATCCTTCTTCTCTCCAGATTGAACAGCCCCAAACTCCCTCAGAATCATCTTTAGGATTCCCATTACAGTGATGGCAAGAAAATAAAGCCCAGGTGTTGTGGGTTTAAACTCCAGCTTGTGACAGGTGCATAGGTCTGCAGAGTCATTTGGGTTGGAAGGGACCTTAAAGATCCTCCACTTCCAACCTCCTTGCCCTAGGCAGGGACAGCTCACACTAGATCAGGCTGCTCAAGGCCCCATCCACCAGTTGAAGAGGGACAGGGATCTGCTGGAGAGGGTTCAGCAGAGGGCTGTGAGGATGATGAGGGGACTGGAGCACTGCCTGGTGAGGAGAGGCTGAGGGACTTGGGGCTGCTTAGTCTGGAGAAGAGAAGACTGAGAGGGGATTTAATTAATGTTTCTAAATCTCTGAGGGCTGGGGGTCAGGATTGGGGGGGGCAGGCTCTGCTCACTGCTCCCTGGGATAGGACAAGGAGCAATGGATATAAGCTGCAGGAGGTTCCAGCTCAACACAAGGGGGAATTTATTTCCTGGAAGGGTCCCAGAGCCCTGGAGCAGGCTGCCCAGAGAGGTTGTGGAGTCTCCTTCTCTGGAGCCTTTCAAGACCCACCTGGGTGTGCTTCTGTGTGACCTGCCCTAGGTGATCCTGCTTTGGCAGGGAACTTGAACTCCATGATCCCTGGAGGTCTCTTTCAATGCCTACCATCTGACAGTTCTATGAGCTGCAACAAATCAACCTGAACCAGATAGAAATGATCATCTCTGTTCCTAGCAGATCAGTGGCTTGGCAGTAGTCTCAAACACCCTCCATTGCCCAAAGCTGCTGTTTAAGATGACTCACAGACCTTCATGCTACAGTTAGTACAACCCCAGCTGCTCCTCTCCAGTCCTGCAGCTCTTCAGAGTGACACAGTCACTATTTGCAGGCTTTGAGTGCAAAGCTCCCCGTGAGGCAGCTGCCTGAAGCAGAAGAGCTGCTGTAATCCCAGCAGATCCCACAAGCTGTGCTCTCAGCCCTGGCAAACGAAGCATATTCACCTTCTCCCAGTTCAGAGCTGCCAGTGCTGTGAGGGGAATGGTATGGAAAGGGCACAAATTCCAGCTGGGGATCCTACAAGAATTTGCTACCATCAAAACCAGCCCCGAGGGCTGCTGCTTCTGAGGTCTTCTCCCAGCAATACTTCATACTCCAACCCTTCAGTGTCCCAGGAGTGAGCTGGGCCAGCAGGTGGAGAGAGGAGGTTCTGCCACTCTGCTCTCATACAAGCAGAGAATCAGCCAGGTTGGAAGAGAGCTCCAAGCTCAGCCAGCCCAACCTAGCACCCAGCCCTGCCCAAACAACCAGACCATGGCACAAAGTGCCCCAGCCAGGCTTGGCTTCAACACCTCCAGCCACAGCCACTCCACCACCTCCCTGGGCAGCCCATTCCAATGCCAATCACTCTCTCTGACAACAACTTCCTAACAACATCCAGCCTAGACCTGCCCTGGCACAGCTTGAGGCTGTGTCCCCTTCTTTTGTTGCTGGCTGCCTGGCAGCAGAACCCAACCCCACCTGGCTACAGCCTCCCTGCAGGCAGCTGCAGGCAGCAATGAGCTCTGCCCTGAGCCTCCTCTGCTGCAGGCTGCACCCCCCCCAGCTCCCTCAGCCTCTCCTCACAGGGCTCTGCTCCAGGCCCCTCCCCAGCCTTGCTGCCCTTCTCTCAACACCTTCCAGCACCTCAATCTCTCTCTTGAATTGAGGGGCCCAGAGCTGGACACAACTCTCAAGCTGTGGGCAGTGTTGAGTACAATGAAGAATAACTTCCCTGGTCCTGCTGCCCACACTGCTCCTGAGCCAGCCCAGGATGCCATTGGCTCTGCTGCCCACCTGGGCACTGCTGCCTCAGCTTCAGCTCCTCTCTACCAGCACCCCCAGGCCCCTCTCTGCCTGGCTGCTCTCAGCCACTCTGGCCCCAGCCTGTAGTGCTGCTTGGGGTTGTTGTGGCCAAAGTGCAGAACCCTGCCCTTGGCCTTGTTTAATACTGAAAACTCTGTAATTTCATGGTCACTGGACCCCAGACAGCCTCTGACCACCACATCTCCCATCCTCTGACCACCTCATCTCCCATCCTCTAACCATCACATCTCCCATCCTCTGACCATCACATCTCCTATCCTCTGACCACCTCATCTCCCATCCTCTGACCACCTCATCTCCCATCCTCTGACCATCACATCTCCCATCCTCTGACCACCTCATCTCCCATCCTCTGACCACCTCATCTCCCATCCTCTGACCATCACATCTCCCATCCTCTGACCATCACATCTCCTATGCTCTGACCATCACATCTCCCATTCTCTGACCACCACATCTCCTATCCTCTAACCATCACATCTCCCATCCTCTGACCATCACATCTCCCATCCTCTGACCACCACATCCCCCACTCTCTGACCACCACATCCGCCACCAGCCCCTCTCTATTTGTGAACAGCAGGTCAAGCAGATGCTTCTCCCCTGAGCTTCAATGGCACTGCTTTGAAGAGCCACAGCTGAAGCAAAGCCCTCAGTGGTGTGAGAGAGGCAGAGGACTCACGGGTTTGTAGGGCTCAGGATGAACATGGAGCTGTAAGGCAGGATGGGCTTGGGTCCGTTTTTCGTCAAGTCATCGACATCTTTCTTCTCCTCTGCTTTGCTTTCAAAGTCCACATTGTTCACTGCAACAAGGGAAGAGCAAGCAGAGAGTTAAAGCAGCTCAGCCAGCAGGCTGCCTGCAACAGCTGGATATGCAAATAACGCAGCTGGGAGAGCAAACAGCCCTGGAAGATGTTGATTAAATGCAATGAACAATCATTTGATTACTCTCCTCGCTATTTACTACAGCGTGCTGCACACTGCAATTAGGCTCCTCAGTGGCTGTGCTGATGAGCAATGCATCAACAACAGCCAGGAAATGGAGATGCCCAGGGCAGACAAAGAACCTTACACTTTCAAGCTGGTTGGGCTTGATGATCTCAAAGGCTCTCTTCCAACCCCAGATTCACAGATTGCATTGGTTTGGAAGGGACCCTCAAAGCTCATCTTGTCCAATCTCCCCTGCAGGCAGCAGGGACGTTTGCTACTAGAGCAGGCTGCCCAGGGCCACACAAATCTGATCTTCAGTGTCTCCAGGGGTGGGAACTCAACACCTCTGGGCAGCCTGTTCCAGTGTTTCACCACTCTCACGGTGAAGAACTTCCTCTTGATGTCCAGGGGTGGTGAGATACTGGAGCAGGTTGCTCAGGGATGTTGTTGAGGCCCCATCCCTGGAGACACTGAAGATCAGCCTTGCTGTGGCCCTGGGCAGCCTGCTCTAGTTGGAGGTGTCCCTGCTGCCTGCAAGGCAGTTGGACAAGATGACCTCTGAGGAGGCCTTCCAAGCTGATGCAGTCTGTGAATGTGTAATAATTTTGAGGCTGAACTGAACATCCCAGCACTGGAAACAGACCTGGAGGGGATCTCTTGGACCCTCTAGCTCTGTGCCTGCACAGTGCACCCCAGTTTTGGCACAGCACCCCACATATAAAGGGGTTGAGCTCTACCTCACCCCTGAACCAAGGGTAGAAATCCATTCTCTGCTCTCCATCAGAACTTGCAGTGGGTTTGTAGGATAATTTACTTAAGATCATCTCCAACATATGAACTGGCAAACATTTCATGCTGCAGGTTCTCTTCTCAGGCAGATGTTATGCACTTCTCTACTAACTGACAGGAGCTGGACTCCAAGAACCCCACCCACTTGTATGAGTTAGGTGCAGGGATTTTATTGCTTCTGGTTTTATTCTGCAGCAAAATGACATTTCATTGTGTGAGAGTGACATGTTCAATAAACTCCTGATTGCATCTCCAGCCAGACAGCAGGAAATGGCCAGGCAAGAGGGAGGCTGATAAACTGTGACTGGCAGGAGCTCAGGCATGCAATATAGTAGAGTTACTATTTCAGAAGGAAGGGAGGAAGAGAGAGGATGAGAGGAAGAAGGGAAGAAGGAGAGAGGAAGAGAGGAAGGACGGAAGAGGGAGAGAGAAAGAGAGGAAGAGAGGAAGGAGGGAAGAAGGAGAGAGGAAGAGAGGAAGGAGGGAAGAAGGAGAGAGAAAGAGAGGAAGAGAAGAAGGAGGGAAGAAGGAGAGAGGAAGAGAGGAAGGACGGAAGAAGGAGAGAGAAAGAGGAAGAGAGAAAGGAAGGAAGAAGGAGAGAGGAAGAGAGGAGGAGTGGAGGAGAGGAAGAGAGGAAGAGAGGAAGAGAGGAGGGAGTGAAGAAGGAGAAAGAGAGGAAGATAGGAAGGAGGGAAGAAGGAGAGAGAAAGAGAGGAAGAGAGGAGTGAGTGAAGAAGGAAAGAGAAAGAGAGGAAGAGAGGAAGGAGGGAAGGAGAGAGGAAGAGAGGAAGGAGGGAAGGAGAGAGGAAGAGAGGAAGGAGGGAAGAAGGAGAGAGGAAGGGAGGAAGGAGGGAAGGAGAGAGGGAGGGGAAGGGGAGGGGGAGGGGAGGGGGAGGGGGAAGGGCAGGGGGAGAAGGAAAGGGAGGGGGAGGGGGAGGGGGAGGGGGAGGGGGAGAGGGAGAGGAGAGGGATGGGGAGGGGAAAGGGAGGGGAGTAGGAGAAAGAAAGAGAGGAAGGAGGGAAGAAAGAGGGGAAGAGGGGAAGGAGGGGGCAAGTAGGAGGGAAGGAAAAGGCAAGGAGGAGGCAAGGAGGAGAAGAAGGGGGAAGGAAGAATGAAGAAGAAAGATGAAAGGAAGAGAACAGAAGAACAAAGAAAAAATAAAGAAGAAAAAGGATGAAAGAAAGGGAAGAAGATAAAGGAGAAGAAGATGATGAAGAAGAAGAAATAGGATGATGCTGACAGTCTCGTGGGGCTGACAGCACAGTGAAAAAGCAAGCATAGAAACCAGTGGCTTTTGGCTATGCCTTGGAAAGCAGAGTCCTGGCAGCCCACAGTCTAACACAGACCCCTTGGATTTCACCCTGCAATTCTCCTTGGAACTCTCAAAGCTTGGTCACACCGACAAAGATGAGCCACAAGCTGGTCAGAAGTGGGTGGTGGCCACAGAGCAGACCCTGGGTATGATGACCTTGGGACCATCTGCACAGGTGTGTGATGATCTGTGCAGACAGACCCAAGGCACAGAGCTCTGGAAAAGGAGAAGCTTGTGTGGAGCTGCTGAAACTGAGATGTGGAGGACTGAGAAGCCCTGAAGCTGCACAGCCTGCAGGAAGCCAAAGCAGCAGGGTCACACAGTGGGGGCTGTGAGAGCTGTGCAGCCAGCAAGGACCTGCTGCTCCATCCATGGTTAGGTCAGCTGAGAAGTCAAGAAGCTTGGACTCAATCTGTGGGTCTGAAAGGCTTCCCCTGACCTCTGCTGGAGGGGCTGTGGGCAGTCAGGCCCTTGGGACATCAGAGGAAGCTTAGCACAGCACTGCTGGGACAGGAGCTTGCAGCGTGGCAGTAGAGGAAGATGATAAAGCAAAGGATCTGCTGTGCTCACAGCGAGGTCTTGACTGGTTTGCTACAGCAGCTTCTCCTTTTGCTGCCCAGCTCCCAGCTACTACACTGTGCTGGGTTTCTTGCTCCTCCTTCACCTTTCTCTTTTGCAAAGACACATGGATGTGCCCTGGTAACAGAAGCGTTTTGCAGAGCCACCAGCTGACCCAGGACCCATTCTGAGTTCCTGCAGGCTGCAAGCTCTAGAAACTATATTAACAAGTTGCTCTGACCACCCATTGCAAGGATGCTGGTGGCCAGGACAGCCTCCATCTCCTGCTGCTGGCTCCTCGGGAAGTTAGCTGTCTGCTGGCAAGATCATCCCAAAAGCAGGAGGACAAAGGCACTCACTTGGTATGACAGTGGTGTCCCCTGGTGGGGCTGTGATGGTGACAGGGATGTTCACGGTGGTGGTTTTGTCCAGAGGGGGCTGAATCATCCGAGTCACATTCTTCTGGTTGTCAGCATCTTCTGGCTGCTCTGGCACTTTCTGCAGGTAGGTGGTGGGAAGGGTGTGCACAGGGACACTCACACTGCCACTGACCTCGATCTCACACTGGTTCTCCCTAAGGCAGGAAGGCAAATTGTGTTAATAATGCTGCTGAAGGGTCTGGAGGACAGGGCTGGTGAGGAGCAGCTGAGGGAACTGGGAGGGGATTAGTCTGGAGAAGAGGAGGCTGAGGGGAGACCTCATTGCTCTCTACCACTCCCCCAAAGGAGATTGGAGCCATCTGGGCCTTGGTCTTTTTTTTTCCCAGGAAAGAAGTGAAAGGACAAAATGGCCTCAAGTTGCACCAGGGGAGGTTTAGGTGGGAGATGAGGAAAATGTCTTTGCTGCAAGAGTGGTCAAGGATTGGCAGAGGCTGCCCAGGGAGGTGGTGGAGTTCTCATGCCTGGAGGTGTTCAGGAGCTGTGGGCACATGGAACTGCAGCACTTGATTTAGTGGGTGTGATGGTGTTGGGTTGAAGTTTGGACTCCATGATCTTAGAGGTCTTTTCCAATCATATTAACCTTTTCTCACCACCACGAGAGTGATGAGAACCTGGCACAGCCTGCCCAGGGAGGTGGTGGAGTCCCCATCCCTGGAGGTGTTCAAGAGCTGTGGGCACATGGAACTGCAGCATTTGGTTTAGTGGGTGTGATGGTGTTGGGTTGATGTTTGGACTCCGTGATCTTAGAGGTCTTTTCCAACCATAATATCACAGTATCACAGTATTATCAGGGTTGGAAGAGACCTCACAGATCATCAAGTCCAACCCTTTAGCACAGAGCTCAAGGCCAGACCATGGCACCAAGTGCCACGTCCAGTCCTGCCTTGAACAGCTCCAGGGACGGCGACTCCACCACCTCCCCAGGCAGCCCATTCCAGTGCCCAATGACTCTCTCAGGGAAGAACTTTCTCCTCACCTCCAGCCTAAATCTCCCCTGGTGCAGCCTGAGGCTGTGTCCTCTTGTTCTGGTGCTGGCCACCTGAGAGAAGAGAGCAACCTCCTCCTGGCCACAACCACCCCTCAGGTAGTTGCAGACAGCAATAAGGTCTCCCCTGAGCCTCCTCTTCTCCAGGCTAACCAATCCCAGCTCCCTCAGCCTCTCCTCGTAGGGCTGTGCTCAAGGCCTCTCCCCAGCCTCGTTGCCCTTCTCTGGACACACTCAAGCATCTCAATGTCCCTCCTGAACTGGGGGGCCCAGAACTGAACACAGCACTCAAGGTGTGGTCTAACCAGTGCAGAGTACAGGGGCAGAATGACCTCCCTGCTCCTGCTGGCCACACCATTCCTGATGCAGGCCAGGATGCCACTGGCTCTCTTGGCCACCTGGGCACACTGCTGGCTCATGTTCAGGTGGGTATCAATCAGCACCCCCAGATCCCTCTCTGTCTGGCTGCTCTCAGCCACTCTGACCCCAGCCTGTATCTCTGCATGGGGTTGTTGTGGCCAAAGTGCAGCACCCTGCACTTGGAGCTATTGAACACCATCCCCTTGGACTCTGCCCATCTGTGCAGGCAGTCAAGGTCCCACTGCAGAGCCCTTCTGCTCTCCAACCCAGCCACATCTGCCCCCAGCTTGGTGTCATCTGCACACTTGCTGATGACTGACTCCATGCCCTCATCCAGATCATCTATGAAGCTGTTAAAGAGGATGGGGCCCAGCACTGATCCCTGAGGGACACCACTAGTGACTGGCTGCTCTTCTCACCACCATGAGAATGATGAGACCCCAGCACAGGCTGCCCAGGGAGGTGGTGGAAGCCTCATCCCTGGTAGTTTTTAAGGCCAGGTTGGATGTAGCTCTGAGCAATCTGATCTAGAGTGAGGTGTCCCTGCCCGTAGCAGGGAGGTTGGAGCAGGATGATCCTTGGGGACCCTTCCAGCCCTGACAATTCTGTGATTCATAGATTGGGTTGGAAGGGACTTTAAAGACCATCCAGTTCCAGCCCCCCTGGCACTGGCAGGGACACCTTCCATTAAACAACCTCATCCAGCCTGCCCTTGATGCTGCACCCCTTGCTGGGTCTCACAACCTGTTTTCTCTATGAAGGTCCTCAGCAGAAGAGTCACAGACTGCAGGACAACTTACTGACAGCACACTGTGTGACCTGGCTTCTGAGACCTTCTGAATCAACATCCAAGCAGCAGATTCAGAGCAGCTGTGCCACTAACTGTCACTTCATTCAGCTTAAAGAGACTCGGATCTGAGGATCACAAGTGAGGGCTGCATGGTGCTCGCCTGGCAGGGTGACATTAGCTTGCCAGCATCAGCTGGCTTCTGAATGAAGGCTGACACTCTGCCTCTGCATGTTCTCCTGAGGCCCTACTTAAATGTGGGGATTCTCTTTTCCATTCTTAAACCACTCCTGCAAGGTTGCTGGAAGCAGCTGAACAGCTTCTGCATGCTTCAGCTGTAGCCGAGAGAGGAGGGAAGCAAACTTGTGCTCATGATCAGACTAAAGAGCAGGCAAAGGGGTTTGGACTCCATCAGAAGGGAAGATCACAGGCAGGAAAATGATTATCTCAGTGCCACTCACAGCTCTCCAGGGTGACATGAACTCTCTTCTAAAGCATCCCAGGGAGATTTCTCTTCCATCAGGCTAACCAAACTGAAAAAGCAACCTGTCCTTCTTTATTAGCTGCCCTGTGTGCTGCACCACAACTGCTCTTCTCACTTGGGTTACAGGAGAATCAAACCCAATGGGGGACATCAGTGGCCTTAATGGGAGAAGCCACAGGAGGCATCAAGGTGGGGCTGCAGCTGATGGGCTCACCATAACAGAAGGCAAACCAAAGGGCTACAAGCAAGGCTGGAAACGTGGCCCTCAGAAGCTTCCTTTGGAGGCTGGGAAATGCTCTGCTCCATGTTGTGGTGTCCCAGGGGGCTGTTGGTGTTTATGTTAAGGATGCAGATGGCTCAGGGAACTGTCATAGGATCACAGAATCAGTGAGGGTTGGAAGGGGCCACAAGGAGCAGACAGTTCCAACCCTCCTCCTGCCATGCCCAGGGACACCCTACCCTAGAGCAGGCTGCACACAGCCTCAGCCAGCCTGGCCTCAAACACCTCCAGCCATGGGGCCTCAACCACCTCCCTGGGCAACCCATTCCAGCCTCTCACCACTCTCCTGCTCAACAACTTCCTCCTCACCTCCAGCCTCACTCTCCCCACCTCCACCTTTGCTCCATTCCCCCCACTCCTGCCACTCCCTCACACCCTCAAAAGTCCCTCCCCAGATTTCTTGTAGCCCCCTCCAGATGCTGGCAGGCCACATGAAGGTCACCTGGGAGCCTGCTCTGCTCCAGCCTGCACAGCCCCAACTCTTTCAGGCTGTGCTCACAGCAGAGCTGCTGCAGCCCTCTGAGCATCCTCCTGGCCCTGCTCTGGACACTCTCCAGCATCTCCACAGCCCTCTTGTCCCAGGGGCTCCAGAGCTGGATGCAGGACTCCAGGTGGGGTCTCAGCAGAGCAGAGCAGAGGGGGAGAATCCCCTCCCTGGCCCTGCTGGCCACACTTCTGCTGCTGCAGCCCAGGCTCTGCTTGGCTTTCTGGGCTGCAAGTGCACACTGCTGGCTCCTGTGGAGCTTCTCCTCCAGCAGCACCCCCAAGTCCCTCTCCTCAGGGCTGCTCTCCAGCCACTCCCTGCCCAGCCTGGATTTGTGCTGGGGATTGCCTCGACCCAGCTGCAGGACCTTGCACTTGGTCTTGTTGACCCTCCTGAGCTTGGCTTGTGCCCACCTCTGCAGCCTGCCCAGCTCCCTCTGGCTGGATCCCTGCCCTCCAGCCTATCAGCAGCACCACACAGCTTGGTGTGGGCAGCAAACTTGCTGAGGCTGCACTTCATGGGTTCCTAGAATGGTTTGGGTTGGAAAAGACCTTGAAGTTCATCCAGTGCTGAGTCCCCTACCATGGGCAGAGACACCTTCAGACCTCAAAGATCATCTAGTCCCTTCTACTAGCCCAGGTTGCTTAAGGCCTCACCTAGACTGGCCTTTAACACCCTCAGGGAGGGAGCATCCACAGCCTCCCTGGGCAAGTTGTAGAGGCTGCCCAGAGAAGGTGTGGAAGCTCCAAGCCTGGAATTGTTCCAAGCCTGGAAGTGTTCCAAGCCAGGCTGGATGGAGCCTTAAGCAACCTGGGCTAGTAGGAGGAACTAGATAGATAACTAGATAACATCATTTCTTTGTTGCATACTTTCCAAGCACAATAAAAGAAGGTAAATTGTGTCAGAATCCTCTGGAAGGGGGTTGAAGTTTGTAGGCTTGTGAACTTTGTAGAAAACTAAGCCTGTAATGCATTACCAAACCACTTCAATGTTGTGAGGAGGTATTGGAGGATGGGAGAATACTGGGAGACTTCTGCACAACAGAAATCACAGTCTCACAGTATCATCAGGGTTGGAAGAGACCTCACAGATCATCAAGTCCAACCCTTTAGCACAGAGCTCAAGGCCAGACCATGGCACCAAGTGCCACGTCCAGTCCTGCCTTGAACAGCTCCAGGGACGGCGACTCCACCACCTCCCCGGGCAGCCCATTCCAGTGTCCAATGACTCTCTCAGGGAAGAACTTTCTCCTCACCTCCAGCCTAAATCTCCCCTGGCACAGCCTGAGGCTGTGTCCTCTTGTTCTGGTGCTGGCCACCTGAGAGAAGAGAGCAACCTCCTCCTGGCCACAGCCACCCCTCAGGTAGTTGCAGACAGCAATAAGGTCACCCCTGAGCCTCCTCTTCTCCAGGCTAACCAATCCCAGCTCCCTCAGCCTCTCCTCGTAGGGCTGTGCTCAAGGCCTCTCCCCAGCCTCGTTGCCCTTCTCTGGACACGCTCAAGCATCTCAATGTCCCTCCTAAACTGGGGGGCCCAGAACTGAACACAGCACTCAAGGTGTGGTCTAACCAGTGCAGAGTACAGGGGCAGAATGACCTCCCTGCTCCTGCTGGCCACACCATTCCTGATGCAGGCCAGGATGCCACTGGCTCTCTTGGCCACCTGGGCACACTGCTGGCTCATGTTCAGGTGGGTATCAATCAGCACCCCCAGATCCCTCTCTGTCTGGCTGCTCTCCAGCCACTCCGACCCCAGCCTGTATCTCTCCATGGGGTTGTTGTGGCCAAAGTGCAGCACCCTGCACTTGGAGCTATTGAACACCATCCCCTTGGACTCTGCCCATCTGTGCAGGCACTCAAGGTCCCACTGCAGAGCCCTTCTGCCTTCCAACTCAGTCACATCTGCCCCCAGCTTGGTGTCATCTGCACACTTGCTGATGACTGACTCCATGCCCTCATCCAGATCATCTATGAAGCTGCTAAAGAGGATGGGGCCCAGCACAGATCCCTGAGGGACACCACTAGTGCCAGCTGCCAGCTGGATGTGGCACCATTCACCACCACTCTCTGGGTCTGGCCCTCCAGCCAGTTCCTAACCCAGCACAGAGTGTTGCCATCCAAGCCATGGGCTGACAGCTTAGCCAGCAGTGTGCTGTGGGGGAAATGTATTGGAAGAGAGAAACTGCATCCTTATTTCAGGGTGAAAAGGACCTGTTTGATGTTTTTGAGCACTGAAATGTTGGACTTAAGTACAGGAACACTTCAGCTGCTGCCTCTTCTCTGCAGGGAGTTCCTTCAGACCCAGACCAATGCCAACTACTGGATGAGGCACTTAGTGCCATGGTCTAGTTGACTGGGCAGGGCTGGGTGATAGGTTGGACTGAATGATCTTGGAGGTCTCTTCCAACCTGATGGATTCTATGATTCTATAATCTTTAAGGTCCCTTTCAACCCAAACCATTCTTTGGTTCTACGTTGATATTTCCTTCCTCAAACCTGAGCTTTTCTCTAGCCCATCAGGCACCAGAATCCTTGCTGGGAGCTTCTGTGATCACTGATTTAAGCAGAACGGAACTGCAGGGGGTGGTAGCTGGTGTGAGAGCAAGGAGAACAACAGGGACAAGCACGGAGAGGAGAAGGAGGGACTGGATGAAACAAGTCCGGGGGCTTGTGCCCCCTGAGCTGCCCCAGCCCCGCAGCACTCACTTGGGCTGATGGTTGCGGTGCTCCTTCTCCCCAGCCTCCCCTTCCTTCTCCCCGTTCTCCTTCTCCACCGACTCGTAGGTGGCCAGCGCCCGGTTCCGCAGCCTGTGCCGTCTGTGAGGCTCTTCTCCGTTCTCGCCCTTGGAGCTGGGCTCTCCTTCCCGGTTCCCGGACCTCGACCCTCCCCGGTGCCGGGAGCGCCGCTCGCTCCTGCCGCCGTTGCCGTTGCCTTCCTTGCCTTGCCGCTCGGCCCCGTGGCGGTGAGTCCGATGCCTGCGGTGCTCCTTCTCGGCTCCTTCTTCCACCGAGCCCCGCCGGTGGTGCCTCTTGCCCCCGTCCTGCCCCCGGCTGCGCTCGCTTTTCCCCTCCTTACTGCCCCCTTCCACCTCCTTGCTGCGGCTCCTGTGCTGCCTGTGCCTCTCCTCCCTGCTGTTGGCTCCGGGCTCCCCGTTCTCATCCTTGGTGCCGTCACCCTTCTCTTGCTCCGCCGCCTTCTCCTTCTCCCGGTGCCGGTGATGCTTTCGCGGAGCTTCTGCCCCATCGGCGGAGCTGCCTTTGCTCTGCTCCACCTCCTGCACGTCCACAGGGCTCAGCTTGCTGATGTTGTTCCTCCCTTCGCTCCTCGGCTCTACCACCAGAGGCCGATCCAGATGCGTCTTCATGTCCGGCCTGATGTGGAGGGTGGTGGCGTACCTGACCCGCTCCTCCGGGTCCAGCTCGTTGTACAGAGCCTCGCAGCTGGCTCGGAAGTTGTGCATCCGGATCTGGCTGGTCCTTTGCTCCCAAACGGACTTGGATTTGGAGGAGTTCTGCTGCTTGCTAAGGAGAGGAGGAAAGGCACAAGTTAGCATCCAACTTTGCACCAAGTGCCTAAATAAAACAAACCCCAACCAAGCTTAAAAAGAAAACCAAACCAACAAATAAAGAGAGGAGGGTTTTTTTTTCCCAGCTGAGAAGGGAGGGTTAGAGGAGTGAGCTGAAGAAATTACAGGGATGGAGAGAGGATGGCTGGCAGAGAAGGTGAGCAGGGAAAGCCAGCAAGAACTTCAGGGTTAGTTTGCCCCCCACAGGATGAGACAGGCCCTCTGGGAAGCAGTTATCAGGATCTCTAAAAGGCAATTGCCCCCCTTGGAAGGCTCAGGTGAAGTCTGAAGGGTTAAAGTCTCTGCACACACACACACAAAAAAAACCCCAAAGGGGTCGCAGGGGCACAGCCAGAGCTTTCAAACGGCCTACAAACAGCAGCACTTTCCTCCCCACCTGGAAACAGCTGGATAAGCAAGTTAGTGCTGAGCAGGAGAAGTTAGATTGGCAGGAGCAAGGGGAAATGAAATCAGCTCCCAGGGAACCCAGTCGGAGCACCCTGCCACCACCAGCCCTTTCCCCTCCCAGCCAACCAGAGGGTCGTGCCCAGGCTGCATGACCATGAGAGCCAAAGGCAGAGGAGATGGTGCTCTGAACTCACAGCATCCTTCTGAGGCGAGGATGGACCATCCAGGCCAAGCATCCCTGGGGTCTGAAAAAGGGTAAGGGAGAAAGGAAAACTCTTCTGTGCGGTGTGAAAGACCCCAGGGACTGGGAGAGCCAGAGGGAGGTGGAGATGTGAAGAGAGCACCTTTATGGCCTGCAGAGACCTCATCCCTTCTGGCTCTGGCATCTTTATTCAGGGCAGTGATCATACCCCTGTACTGAGCACTGGTGAGGCCACATCTCACCTGGGCTCAGGGTTGAGCCCCTCACCCCAAGAAGGACATTGAGGTGTTGCCTAGAAAAGGGCACCAAAGCTGGTTAAGGGTCTAGAGAACAGGGCTGGGGAGGAGCAGCTGAGGGAGGCTGGAGAATAGGAGGCTGAGAAGAGACTTCATTGCTCTCTATAAATTCCAGAGAGGAGCTTGGAGCCAGGTGGGGCTTGGTTTCTTCTCCCAAGGAACAAGTGATAGGTCCAGAGGAAATGGCCTCAGGTTGCAGCAGGGGAGGTTTGGGTTGGGCTTTAGGAAAAATGTCTTGACCAGAAGGGCTGCCAAGCCCTAGAACAGGCTGCCCAAGGCAGTGGTGGAGACACCATCCCTGGAGACATGTCAAAGCTGGGGTGCTGAGGGACATGGTCTAATGCTGAGCCAGCAGTGCTGGGTTAATGGTTTGACTTCATGGTCTTGCTCAAGCCAAACAATGAGGATATCTCCATTGCCACTGCCTTGATTTACCCCCACAGCACTTGATTTCTGACCACGGCATTCACATGGGTCACCTACCCTGCTGGTGAAGGAAGGGAAGGCTTTTTTTGTGCCCTCTGAAAGATCCCAAGTCAAAGCCTGCTTTTGCATAAAATCAAAGTTCATCATCCCCCTGCAGTGGGAGCAGAGTGGATCCAGATTGGGGTGGGAGCAGAGTGGATTCAGACTGGAGTGGGAGAAGAGTGGATTCAATCTGGGGAGGGAGCAGAGTGGATTCAGTCTGAGGTGGGAGCAGAGTGGATTCAGTCTGGGGAGGGAGCAGAGTGGATTCAGTCTGGGGAGGGAGCAGAGTGGATTCAGACTGGAGTGGGAGAAGAGTGGATTCAATCTGGGGAGGGAGCAGAGTGGATTCAGTCTGAGGTGGAAGCAGAGTGGATTCAATCTGGGGAGGGAGCAGAGTGGATTCAGTCTGGGGAGGGAGCAGAGTGGATTCAGACGGGAGTGGGAGCAGAGTGGATTCAGTCTGGGGAGGGAGCAGAGTGGATTCAGTCTGGGGAGGGAGCAGAGTGGATGTGGTCTGGAGTGGGAGCAGAGTGGATGTGGTCTGGAGTGGGAGCAGAGTGGATTCAGTCTGGGGAAGGAGCAGGGTGGATGTGGTCTGGAGTGGAAGAAGAGTGGATTCAGACTGGAGTGGGGGAAGAGTGGATTTGGTCTGAGGAGGGACAGAGTGGATTCAGTCTGGGGAGGGAGCAGAGTGGATTCAATCTGGGGAGAGAGGACCAGCACCATTTTTAGAATCATACAATGACTTGGGTTGGAGAAGACTTCTAAAGGTCATCTAATTCAAGCCCCCTGCAGCCAGTGGGCCCACCCCCAACTGGATTAGGTTGTTCAGAGCCTCATCAGGCTTGACCTTGAATGTCTCCAGCACCTTCCTGGGCAACCTGTTCCAATATTCCACTGTGCTGGTGGTAAAGAACTTCTCCCTAATGTCCAAAAAGCTTCTTCTTAATGTACAAAGGTCTAGGAACTTAGAACCACAGAATCAAGCAGGTTGGAAGAGAGCTCCAAGCTCAGCCAGCACAACCTAGCACCCAGCCCTGCCCAACCAACCAGACCATGGCACTAAGTGCCCCAGCCAGGATTGGCTTCAACACCTCCAGCCACAGCCACTCCACCACCTCCCTGGGCAGCCCATTCCAATGCCAATCACTCTCTCTGACAACAACTTCCTCCTAACATCCAGCCTAGACCTCCCCTGGCACAACTTGAGGCTGTGTCCCCTTCTTCTGTTGCTGGATGCCTGGCAGAGGAGCCCAACCCCCACTTCTTCCTTAACACAACTTCTAGCAAAGAGAAGAAAATCATTTCCCTCCCACCTCCAACCTCTCTGTTTCCACACACCAGCATGACCTCAGCAGCTCCAACACTCAGCACAGAGCCCACCAGGGAGGCTGATGACTTCCTGATGCACTTTCTGCCCCCCCACGATGAAGGAAGGAAGCAGCTCCTGGTGCATGTAGCTGCTGCTGGGGACTGTCAGGCTCTGCGACCATGTGCAGCCCCCAGGGCAGGCAGTGCCCAGGTGGCACAGTGGGAGCTGCCAGCTTGGAGCTCTGCAGGGTATCAGCTCCTTACAGAGAGGGCTGCTGCCTGTGTCTGCCAAGAGACCAAACCTGACCTAAATGCTGGCTGGTGAGGGCATGAGGGCAGCCAGGCAGCTGTGGAGGAATCTTCCAGACTCACAGAATCACTGAGCTTGGAAGAGACCTTTAAGACCATCAGCACCCAGCACTGCCAGGTTGCCACTAAACCACATCCCTCAGCACCACACCTGCACAGCTAATCCAGAGCTGATCCCCAATCCTACAGATGGACATTCCCTGTTCCCAAGAGTGATCTGAGCGCCACACATCCACCACAGCAGAAGAACCAGTAGGAAAAACCACAGCTCTGAACATAAATGATACCAGAAGGTACTGGGGACCAGCTTAGAGTCCCACTCAACCAAAACGCCCCATCCAAGAGCAGGCTCCTCCTTAGGGGGCAAACCCTAGCCCAAGCTGTCCTGGTGACCCCAGCACATGGCTGAACACCCTCTTGGGCACCAACTTACCATTTCTTTTTGGTTCAGCATTACAGAAGATTGAAACATCAGCCCTCAGCAGCAGATGGAATCAGTGAGTAACGTGCAAAGCCTGTGCCTATCCAGACCTGCCATCTCATTCCAGGGTTTGGGAAGCCTCATGCTCTCCATATACAGCTCACCATGCTCAGCAGAGATGGGCACAGAGATGTGGAGCTGCCAAGCTTCATAGAACTTAATAAAGTCTTCATAGAATCAAGCAGGCTGGAAGAGAGCTCCAAGCTCAGCCAGTCCAACCTAGCACCCAGCCCTGCCCAGTCAACCAAAGCATGGCACTAAGTGCCCCAGCCAGGCTTTGCTGGGACACCTCTGGTCCTGTGTGTCCTCCAGGAGGGCTGGGATGCTTTGGTGCTCTGCTCTGCTAAAGCTACAGAAATGCAGCTCCTCTTCAGCACAAGGAAACAAAACAGCTCAGGGATGTGCATGTGCATGTCTGAGCTCCCTGGGGGCAGTGCCTTTGTGCTCTGGGGACATTTCTCACTACATAATCAAAGCCCTCAGGGTAGGAAGCAGCTTCTTTTGTGCCTGGAACAATGAGAGGGAGCTGTCAACACTGGGGTGATAGCCAGCACTAACCACTTAGAGCTGGGCAGCTACCCTTGCACTGATTGAAGCCTTCCATTCACCTCCAAACCCAGAGCACAGAGAAGAGTCCAAATGCCTCCTTCCACTGCACCATCCTGTGCTCCCTTTCAAGGGCACAGGCACCAAGCAGGGCTGGGACTCAGAGCCCTCTGCAAAGGGAAGCCCACAGCAAACCATCAGACAACTCTGATGGAGACAGCTTCTTCATCAGTGCCTGCACTGAGCCCATCAGAGGCAAAACAGAAAGAAAATCCCCCAAATCAGAGTGGATGTGGTGAGGAGAAAGGTTGAGGGTGCAGGGCTGGTGATCCCCAGAGGTCAGAGGAGACACTCAGAACCTGCTGGCTCTGACACAAGATGTGTCACTCAAGGAGGGTTTTTTCAGTCCTGTTTCAAGAACATAAATCTGCCTTTAAATGATCTCTGAGGTGCTAAAGCCTCCACTGCACCCCACTCATCACAGGATCATAGCATATTTAGGGTTAGAAGGGACCCAAAGAGATCAAGTCCAACTGCCCTGCCAGAGCAGGACCACACAATCCAGCTCAGGGCACACAGGAACACATCCAAACAGGCCTTGAGAGGCTCCAGAGAAGGAGACTCCACAACCTCTCTGGGCAGCCTGTGCCAGGGCTCTGGGACCCTTCCAGGCAAGAAGTTGTCCCTTGTGTTGAGCTGGAACCTCCTGTGCTGCAGCTTCCATCCATTGCTGCTTGTCCTATCTCCAAGGAGCAGTGAGCAGAGCTTGTCCCCCACCTCCTGACCCCCAGCCCTCAGATATTCATAGGCATTGCTTAAATCCCCTCTCAGTCTTCTCCTCTCCAGACTAAGCAGCCCCATGGCCAGCTCCAGGTGCTGTCAGGTACATACAGCACTGAGAAGCTGGACAAACTGAGTCATGCAGATAGCAACCAAGCCTACTGTGCTAAAATCCCTTCTGTTTGAAGCAGAGTCTGACATTGCAGGCTGCAGTTTGCCCACCTCTCCAAACGAGATGCATCCTTAACACTGCCACAGGCAGCAGAGGTGATCAGCAGAAGACTACACCACACCCCCACCAGCTTTGGTTGCTAACTGCCAATAGCTTTGGTTACTACCAAGCCAAGGAGCAGGAGGTTCTGAGGCAATGCCTGCATCCTTTCTTCCTGCTACAGCAAAAGGCACAGCAGTAAAATAAGAACAAAACCCCAGAAAATACATCAGAAGCATCCCAAAAAACCCAAACCCAAACAGCAGTTATGAGGACAGGCTGAGAGAGTTTGGGTTCTGCAGCCTGGAGATAAGAAGGCTTGGAGGAGACCTTGGAGTGGCATTCCAGGGTCTGAAGGGGGCTAAAGGAGGGCTGGGGAGGGACTATTGACAAGGTCTGGTAATGACAGGAGGAGGAGGAGGAGGAATGAGTTTGAAGTGGCAGAGGGGAGATTGAAAGTGGATGTTAGGAAAGGGTTCTTTAGAGTGAGGGTGGTGAGAGACTGGCATAGGTTGAAGGTGGTGAGACATTGGCACAGGTTGAAGGTGGTGAGACACTGGCACAGGTTGCCCAGGGAGGTTGTGGAGCACAGAAGCACCCAATGTGATCAAAGATCACATTGGGTGCTTCTGTGCTCCACAACCTCCCTGGAGGTGTTCAAAGCCAGGTTGGATGAGTCCTTGAGCAACCTGTTCTAGTGGGAGGTGTCCCTGCCTATGGCAGAAGGTTGGAGCTGGCTGATCCTTGAGCTCCCTTCCAACCTAACCCATTCTATGAGTCTATGAAATGTGGAGCTGGCTTGCAAGCTCATTACCATATCCAAACCAGCTGAGAACACCAGGAGCAAGTGACAATGTGCATAAAGTCTGCTGGAGGACAGGGCAGGAAAGCAGCTGAGCAGGTTGGTCCCTCTGGGGACAGCTCTCAGGGCATTCAGAGCCAAAGTGGCAGTGGCTGGAGGGAATGTGTCACCTGCTTGTCCCATCCCATTTATCTGTGAGTTCCTCCAGCAGCTGAGCAGGGACATATGTGACAGCTTCTCCTCTCCTGCTGCTCTGCTCTAGCTCCTTGCAGAGGAGAACTTTTGCAACACGTTTGTGGCACAACAGGAATGTCACCTCAAAACCAAACCTGGGTTCATTACAACTGCCTGCCTGGGGAGGGATTTGGGTGCCCATACACACAACACAGAGCTGTGGAGGAGGTGGAAAGGCAAACAGGGCAAAGCCATTCCCTCTGCTTCCTCCAGTGTTTGGTCCAGATCATTACCTGAAGTGGGACAGGCACAACTCATCTACAGCAGATCACAGAATCACAGGATTAAGCAGGTTGGAAAAGACCTTAGAATCATAGAACCATAGAATCAGGCAGGTTGGAAGAGACCTCCAAGCTCAGCCAGTCCAACCTAGCACTCAGCCAGGCTTTCTTGAACACCTCCAGGGACAGCAACTCCACCACCTCCCTGGGCAGCCCATTCCAATGCCAATCACTCTCTCTGGCAACAAATTCCTCCTAACATCCAGCCTAGACTTCCCCCAGCACAACTTGAGCCTGTGTCCCCTTGTTCTGTTGCTGGATGTCTGGGAGAAGAGACCTTCGAGATCACTGAGTCCAACCTAGCACCTGCAGCCTCCTCTTAGACACCTCCAGGGATGGGGACTCCACCACCTCCCTGGGCAGCCCATTCCAATGCCAATCACTCTTGCTGTGAAGAATTTCTTCCTAACATCCAGCCTGAACCTACCCTGGTGCAGCTTGAGGCTGTGTCCTCTTGTTCTGTCCCTGGGTGCCTGGCAGAAGAGACCAATCCCATTGCTGGAGTGATTTAAAAGACACATGGATGTGGTGCTGAGGGATGTGATGCTGAGGGACGTGGCTCAGTGGTACCAGCTTAGCAATATCCAGTGTTTAGCCTGGAGAAGAGGAGGCTCAGGGGTGACCTTATTGCTGTCTACAACTACCTGAGGGGTGGTTGTGGCCAGGAGGAGGTTGCTCTCTTCTCTCAGGTGGCCAGCACCCCTCAGGTAGTTGCAGACAATAATGAGGTCTGCCCTGAGCCTCCTCTTCTCCAGGCTAACCAATCCCAGCTCCCTCAGCCTCTCCTCGTAGGGCTGTGCTCAAGGCCTCTCCCCAGCCTCGTTGCCCTTCTCTGGACACGCTCAAGCATCTCAATGTCCCTCCTAAACTGGGGGGCCCAGACCTGAACACAGCACTCAAGGTGTGGTCTAAGCAGTGCAGAGTACAGGGGCAGAATGACCTCCCTGCTCCTGCTGGCCACACCATTCCTGATGCAGGCCAGGATGCCACTGGCTCTCTTGGCCACCTGGGCACACTGCTGGCTCATGTTCAGGCAGGTATCAATCAGCACCCCCAGATCCCTCTCTGTCTGGCTGCTCTCAGCCACTCCGACCCCAGCCTGTATCTCTGCATGGGGTTGTTGTGGCCAAAGTGCAGCACCCTGCACTTGGAGCTATTGAACACCATCCCCTTGGACTCTGCCCATCTGTGCAGGCGGTCAAGGTCCTGCTGCAGAGCCCTTCTGCCTTCCAACTCAGTCACATCTGCCCCTTCTCTGAGCAGCTCCACTGCTTTTGCTTGGATTGAGAAGCCAACAAGCAACTCCTGCCTGGGGCTGGGCAAGAAAAACCACACAATTCATGTGTGGAATCAAATAGAATCCATATTAACGAAGGGGTGACTAATGAAGGGTATAAATAAACTCCTCCAGTGGCTGTGTAGACTGCTCAAGAAAGGAAAAGGTATTTTTAGGCCCATTCTAATCTTAGGGTTTTCCTTAATGATGACAGATTTTGCTACCATAACCTCTTAAAAACCTTGCTGCAGTGAATGGCTTCCCAGAACTCCTTCAAACTGCCCTTTGGTAAATAATGAATGAAAGCTGCCAATGAACAGCATCATTTCAAGTTAAAAATACCTCCAAATACTAGATTGAGGGGGTGAAAGAATATGTCCTGATTAGAGAGGAAAGGGAATGTCTTGGGAAAATACAATTCCAACAACCAAAACAAAAAGGCAAGGCAAAAAAAAAACCCTCCTTTCCACTAAAATCACTTCTTCTGCTCATTCACTTGGAGAGAGGCTCACTCCAGCCTCCAATTTTCCACTTGGAAAACACAGAGAAGGGTTTTGGTTTGGGGTAGGAGTGCACAGAGCAGAAGCATAGAATGGGTTAGGTTGGGAGGGACCTCAAGGATCAGCCAGCTCCAACCCCCGGCCATAAGCAGGGATACCTCCCACTAGAAGAGGTTGCTCAAGGACCCATCCAACCTGATCCTGAACACCTTCAGGGAGGTTGTGGAGCACAGAAGCACCCAATGTGATCTCCCTCAGCCTCTCCTCACAGGGCTCTGCTCCAGGCCCCTCCCCAGCCTTGCTGCCCTTCTCCAAACACCTTCCAGCACCTCAGCATCTCTCTTGAATTGAGTGGCCCAGAACTGGACACAGCACTCCAGGGGTGGCCTGAGCAGTGCTGAGCTCCCTTGTCCTGCTGCCCACACTGCTCCTGAGCCAGCCCAGGATGCCATTGGCTCTGCTGCCCACCTGGGCACTGCTGCCTCCTCTGCAGCTCCTCTCTCCCAGCACCCCCAGCTCCCTCTCTGCCTGGCTGCTCTCAGCCACTCTGGCCTCAGCCTGCAGTGCTGCTTGGGGTACAAACCAAGACACAACAGCAGGAATGATGTCACAGCCCTTTTTTTTTTCACCCTAGAATGATGGAAATAAAGGGACTGGCCCAGACAGTGAATATACAAAAAACAACTGATAGAGATCAAGAATGATTTGGGTTCTTGGGTGGACAAATGACAGATTCCTCCTGGTAGAAGATATTGAAGCTTTTTCATTTCCCTCTGTGCTATCAGCTTGTCTAGAGCACTTAGTGCCATGGTCTGGTTGATTGGATAGGGCTGGGTAATAACTTGGACTGGATGAGCTTGGAGGTCTCCTCCAACCTGGCTGATTCTATGATTCTCTGGGTGGGTGCAGCAGAGATGTGCTGTGGTGGTTGGGGGTTTTGGGGGGGGAAAAGAACTGCTCAAAGTTTTAATTCAGCAGAAAAAAAACAAATCCCAGCTCTCTGTGGCAGGTGTACAACACTCCTGGGGAAACATTCCCTAGCTTGTGAAACACTGACTTTGGCTTTATTCACCCCTCTAGAAAGCACCTTCAGAACATGCCCTCTGGCATGGCCAAGGGATGAGTGACACCTCTGGATTCAACAATAAACATCTGCAGCTCATACAAAGCACAGATGCTCTACTCAATACAGTGATTGGAGGAGAGGAGGCTCAGGGCAGAGCTCATTGCTGTCTGCAGCTACCTGAAGGGAGGCTGCAGGCAGATGGGGTTGAGCTCTTCTGCCAGGCAACCAGGGACAGAGCAAGGGGACACAGCCTCAAGCTGTGCCAGGGCAGGTCTAGGCTGGATGTTAGGAGGAAGTTGTTGTCAGAGAGAGTGATTGGCATTGGAATGGGCTGCCCAGGGAGGTGGTGGAGTGGCTGTGGCTGGAGGTATCACACACAGTATCACAGTATCACAGTATCATCAGGGTTGGAAGAGACCTCACAGATCATCAAGTCCAACCCTTTACCACAGAGCTCAAGGAGGTGTTGAAGCCAAGCCTGGCTGGGGCACTTAGTGCCATGGTCTGGTTGGTTGGGCAGGGCTGGGTGCTAGGTTGTGCTGGCTGAGCTTGGAGCTCTCTTCCAACCTGTTTGATTCTCTGATCCTGTGCTTCTGCTCCCTGAGCTGTGTGTCCCTGCCTGCGTCCATGTGAATCAGCTGCCAATTTCTGTGTGCATTTAGGTGAATGCTGCTCCACTTACAGAAGCAAGAGCATAGCAGTGCTTAATTACCTCTCCTGAGTGAATCAAATATGCATTTTGTGCTGCTTAGATCAGGAGTTTGTTATAGGTCCCTTCCAACCTCTGCCATTCTACATTCTATGGTGGCACAAAAGGCTGCAATGAGCACAAGAGAATTACTCTGATTGTTTTAATGCCTTTTTTGGTGTGTGTGGGTCTAAGAATCTAACTCCTGAGCTTTCATTTTAGTTTCTTTCCAGATTAGACCATGTATTTTTAAAGGACTCAAAGCAAGAGCATGAGCCTCTGTACCCCAAAAGAGCTCCTGACTAAGCTTAGCTCATTTGGAGCAGCAAACCTTTGCAGATCCTGGCCCTTACTGCTGTTTAAAGGCATTTTGTGTTCTTTGAGCAACCTGAGGGAGAAAAAGTGACAGGGATTGGGTTGGGTTTTCTTGTTCTTCTCCCTCTAGAAGCTCTTATTTTTCATCAGGAGATTGCTGCTCAGCTTTCATCTGCGCACACAAACCTCTCTCTGAGACACAATTACAGCAGCAGCGCTCACAGCAGGTACACACAGAGGGGTACAGAAGTATGCTGAAGCTCTGCTGGTGTTCACCCAGGGAATGAGAGCTGACAGCACAGCCCCAAGAGGAGTTGTTCCAGTTCATCTAATTGAATTTCAGACTAAACACCTCCCTCCCATCCCATATTTTTAACTCTGATGTTTATACTGAGCAAATCCCAGAACCTCACCATGGTAGGGGTTGGAAAAGGACCTCTGAATTTCATAGAATCAGGCAGGGTTGGAAAGGACCACAAGGATCAGCCACTCCCAACCTCCTTGTTGGGATACCTCACACTAGATCAGGCTGGCCACAGCCTCATCCAGCCTGGCCTTAAACACCTCCAGGGATGAGGCTTCAGCCACCTTCTTGGGCAACCTGTTCCAGGGTCTCACCACCCTCATGGCGAAGAACTTCTTCCTAACATCCATTCTCATTCTACCCATTTCTGGCTTTGTTCCATTCCCCCTGCTCCTACCCAGTCCAACCTGCCCCCTGCCTGAGCAGGCTCACCCAGAGCAGGTTGCACAGGATGGCATCTGGAATAACTCCAGAGATGGAGACTCTACCACCTCTCTGGGCAGCCTGTTCCAGCTCCACCACCTCCTATTTAGATGGAACTTCTTCATTTCAGGTTTGTGCCCCTTACCCCTTGTGCTGTCACAAGGCACCATGGAAAAAAGCCTGGCCTCATCCTCCTGAGACCCACCCTTTAAGTGATGTTAAGCATTGAGAAGATTCCCTCTGTCCCCTCCAGGATACAAAGCCCCAAGTCACAGGCTCACAGATGTCAGGGGTTGGAAGGGGCCCAAAGAGCTCATCCAGTCCAACTCCCTGCCAGAGCAGCACCACACAATCTAGCTCAGGGCACACAGGAACACATCCAGACAGGCCTGGAAAGGCTCCAGAGGAGGAGACTCCACAACCTCTCTGGGCAGCCTGTGCCAGGGCTCTGGGACCCTTCAGGCAAGAAGTTGCCCCTTGTGCTGAGCTGGAACCTCCTGTGCTGCAGCTTCCATCCATTGCTGCTTGTCCTACCCCAGGGAGCAGTGAGCAGAGCCTGTCCCCCACTCCTGACCCCCAGCCCTCAGATATTTATAGACATTGATTCAATTCCCTCTCAGTCTTCTCTTCTCCAGACTAAGCAGCCCCAGGGCACTCAGCCTCTCCTCCTTAGGCAGTGCTCCTGTCCCCTCATCATCCTCATAGCCCTCTGCTGGACTCTCTCCAGCAGATCCCTGTCCCTCTTCAACTGGGGAAGCCCAAAACTGAAGGTAATAGTCCAGATGAGTTCTCACTAGGGCAGAGTAGAGGGCATTAGAACCTCCCTTGATCTCCTGGACACACTCTTCCTAATGCCCCCCAGGCTCCCATTGGCCTTCTTGGCCACCAGGGCACATTGCTGTGCCATGGATGTTCTCCACCACACCCCCAGGTCCCTCTCCACAGGGCTGCTCTCCAGCAGTCACCTCCCAGCCTGGACTGCTGCAGTTTATTCTCCCTCCCCAGGTGCAGGACTCTGCACTTGGCCTTGTTGAACCTCCTCTGGTTCCTCTGTGCCCAGCTCTGTCTGTCCAAGCCTTGCTGGGTGACCACACAGCCTGCAGCTGCCTCAGCCAAGCCTCCCAGCTTGGTGCCATCAGCACACTTGCTGAGCAGACTCTTTCCCTTCAACCTTCCATCATTAGAGCAACGTTCCAATCTCCTAACCAGCTTTGTAGCCCTCTGCTATAACCTCTCAAACACTTCTCTGTGTCCTGGAAGCAGGGAGCCCAGAACTGGACACAAATAAGACAACAAGTAAGAACTTCTGATGTCTTTAGGCTTTAAGAGTTGCTCTGTGATGTTCAATACTTCCACACATTGCACTCTGCTATGGGGTCCAGTCACTTGCTGAATCAAAACAAGAGGATTTTTTGCAGCAGAAAGGCTTTTTAGATACCCACAGAGAAGAAAACGCATCCTCAGCTCATTCATCCAACCCAGCCCTGGTTTGCATAGGAAATGACTAATTACTGCCCAGACGGTGCATAGAAATGGTAAAGAGGAAGAGAATCCTCAGCTCTGGCTGTTTGCAGTGCAAATTTATTCTGTTCAGAGAACAGATGTGAGTCACATCAGCAGAAAAGAGAGGGGGGAAAAAAAGCCTTGTCCATATTGCTGGTGAGGAGCAAGCCACAGCCCTGCCTTGCAAACACCTCTGAACCTGGGCAAATCCTCCTGCCAAGGGTGTTTTTTGGTGCCTGCAGTCTGATTTCATCCTTTCAAGAGGCAGCTCTGCTTCTGCAGGTGTGGAAAAGGGGCCAAATTCTTCACTCTTTCCAGGTTTAGTCCTGCCTCTGCAAATGTTGCCTCAGAATGGTTTGGTTCAGTTTCTAGTGGAGCAAATTCAACTGTTGGGGAGCAGGCAGCTGGGCAGCATCTCTTCCTCCATCACTTTCTTTCACCATCCTCTAGCTCCTGCCAGGGGTAAGGCAGGGTGAAAAAGACTCAAAGGGCAGCAGAGCTCTCTCTGCACCTTCCTGCCTGTCAAATACCCAGCAGCAAGGAGATGAATTGGAAGAAATGAGCCAAAAGCTGCCTGGGTCTACTTCATTCCCCTAATTTTCACTCTTCCAGCCCTGTGAGACCTCACAGACACCTCACAGTGACATTTGCCAGTCTCTGTAGCTCACCTTTGGTCACAGAAGCTTAACTCACACATCACGCCATGTATTTTTAATACAAACATATCTGAGAGTCACCACTGGACCAGAACCCCCCCAAAAACAACACCCAAGCAAAAAGAAAGATGTCAGGAAGCTGGTGGGACACCTCACCCTTTCCTCCATCACCTCCTTCCGCCATCCCCTCATTCCTGCCAGGGCTAAGGCAGGCTGAGAGAGAGCTGAAGGGCAGCAGAGCTCTCTCTGCACCTCCCTCCCTTTAAGATCCCAACACCCAAGGAATGCATTGGAAGAAACAAGCCAAAAGCTGCCTGGGTCTACTTCATTCCCCTAATTTTCACTCTGCCTGCCCTGTGAGACCTCTCAGACACCTCACAGTGACATTTGCCAGTCTCTGTAGCTCACCTTTGGTCACAGAAGCTTAACTCACACATCACACCATGTATTTTTAACACAAACATATCTGAGAGTCACCACTGGACCAGAATCCCCCCCAAAAAACACACCCAAGCAAAAAGAAAGATGTCAGGAAGCTGGTAGAACACCTCACTTTTTTCTCCATCACCTCCTCTCACTCCTGCCAGGGGTAAGGCAGGCTGAGAGAGAGCTGAAGGGCAGCAGAGCTCTCTCTGCACCTTCCTCCCTTTAAGATCCCAGCATCCAAGAAATGCAGTGTCACCACTTCATGCAAACATATCTGAGAGTCACCACTGGACCAGAACCCCCCCAAAAACAACACCCAAGCAAAAAGAAAGATGTCAGGAAGCTGGTGGGACACCTCACCCTTTCCTTCATCACCTCCTTCCACCATCCTCTCACTCCTGACAGGGGTAAGGCAGGCTGAGAGAGAGCTGAAGGGCAGCAGAGCTCTCTCTGAATATCCCTCCCTTTAAAACCCCAGCATCCAAGAAAGGCATTGGAAGAAACAAGCCAAAAGCTGCCTGGGTCTACTTCATTCCCCTAATTTTCACTCTCCCAGCCCTGTGAGACCTCTCAGACACCTCACAGTGACATTTGCCAGTCTCTGTAGCTCACCTTTGGTCACAGAAGCTTAGCTCACACATCACACCATGTATTTTTAACACAAACATATCTGAGAGCCACCAATGAACCAGAACCTCCCCCCCTAAAAGAAACCCACCCCAAAACACCCAGGGAAAAGGGAAGAGGTGAGGAAGCTGATGGCAAACCTCCTTTGCTTCACCATGCCTTCGGTACCTGCCGCGGTGCACGCAAGGAGGAACCCGCGCGCGTTAGGTTGGCACTTACTTGTCTCTCCAAAAGCATTAAAGAAGAAAGACAACATCAAATGGCAAAGGTATCACTCAAAGCAAAGACACTGGGAGGGATTTGATGAGCAGCTGATGACCAGGCTCGTTGTGTTAGTCAGCAGGGAGCAATGGCTTCTCCTACAAACCTGCTTCGGTGGCAGAGCACCCACGAGTCACAGCAAAGCCAGCGAGGTTTGGTGGTTAGAAGGGCGTGGGGGGAAGGGAAGCTCTACCACTGTTTGCCCAGCCACGAGTGCATAGGAGCTTGCTGAGTGCCTCAGTTTTACAAGGTCATAGAATGATAGACTGGTAGGAGTTGGAAGGGACCTCTGAGGATCGAGCCCAACCTCCCTTGCCAAAGCAGGAGCACCTTGAGCAGGTCACGCAGGAACGCGTCCAGGTGGGTGTCTGGAGAAGGAAGCTCCACAACCTCTCTGGGGCAGCCTGCTCCAGGGCTTCCAGCAGCCTCACAGTGAAGAGGTGTAGCTGTAAGCTCCATCTTGAGCAGGTGGGGGGGGGGACACAGACCCAACCAATGCTCCCAAGGATGCAGTTTTGCAATTTGGTCTCCACTTGGGTCCAGTTTCCAACAACTCCTTTTAAAGTTCCACTCCTGGTGGGCTCCCACTCTCCCACTGAGCCAGAAGTGCAAACACTGGTGGAACCCCAAAGCCATCAGCCCAGCACAGAAGAAACACAGAGAACAGGAATACAAGAACAAGACCAACCATCAAAGGAGGGCAGATGGGAGAGGAAGGAAAATAAAAGGAAGGAAAATAATTAAGAGGAATAAAAACCCACAAAGGAAGGGGAGACAACAACAACAACAACATCAAAACTATCACAGAGTCAATGTAGGAAGCACCACAGAGTTGCTCACAATCAAACCACCACAAGCATCAGATGGCAACGCTGCAACAGCTTCCAGTCCTTCCAGCGTAGGTTGGTCTGGAGGCTTTCCGCCGGGATGGGAATGAGTTTTGGTTTGTGGAGACAACAAAAGTGGGGAAGTGGAGGGAAGGAGAAGGGAAAAGAGGGTTGGGAAATACAGAGAGGTAGATAGAAAAGCACCAAACCCAAAAGAAGTTCCATGTAGTGAATATCAGAACAGAGAGCAACTCACGGTGAATTAACGCTGGAGACTGACGAGCTGCGAGATACAGCACCTCGAGTTTGCTTTACAAAACTGCACATGCAAAAAAACAAAACAAACAAAGAAGAAACAAAAAGTGAGAAAAGAAAAAGAAAAGAACTGAAAAGGGAAAAAAAAAAAACCAACAAAAAGAAGTGGGGAGGAAAAAAAAAAACCCAACACAAAAGACGTCGGGAAGAGACTCGCACAAAGGCTGTGTCCTATCGAATGCAGGCTGCAGCGTGCATCTTGGGAGGAGATCAGGCAAGCTTCAGAAAGTGTGGAAGCCACAGACACCTTCTAGTTAACAGGGAAAGAACCAAAGGGTCAAAATAAAAGAGGAGCCAAAAGGGGGTGGGGGGGAAATTAAAAGGTGAGTCAAAAGCCACACGGTGATATTTGGACCTTACGCCTCCACGAGCTGCACTCGCGCAGCGAAAGTCCTCTGCAGAAGGCATCTTTGGGGCCTCAGGGTAGAGGTCTTTGGAGAAACAAGGAGGGGGTTCTCTTTTTTTTACAGCTGTGCTGCAAATTATCCTTTCTGAGTGGGAGCAGGATGCTGATTTCCACTCTGGCCCTGTGATGCTGGGCACAAGGAGAGCGTGGGATGGAGAGAGGACCCTGGGCTGCATCCCAAGGACCAAAATCCACCTGAGCCCCAGTAGCTGGTGTCAGGCTGCTTGTCCTTGGTCTCTGCTTTGGATTTGCTCTTCAGAGTCACCTACCTCTGCCCACTGATGGGCACAGGGCTGTGCCTGGGCTCAGGCTGCCTGAGTGCTGCTCATCTGGGCTCACAACTGGAGGTCTGCTGCAGCTTGGGCAGCAAATGCTCTGCCTTGGATTTGCTCTTCAGAGTCACCTACCTCTGCCCACTGATGGGCACAGGGCTGTGCCTGGGCTCAGGCTGCCTGAGTGCTGCTAGCCAGGGCTCACCACTGGAGGTTCACTGCAGCTTGGGCAGCAAATGCCTGCCTTGGATTTGCTCTTCAGAGTCACCTACCTCTGCCCACTGATGGGCATGGGGCTGTGCCTGGGCTCAGGCTGCTCATCTGGGCTCACCACTGGAGGTCTGCTGCAGCTTGGGCAGCAAATGCCTGCCTTGGATTTGCTCTTCAGAGTCACCTACCTCTGCCCACTGATGGGCATAGGGCTGTGGCTGGGCTCAGGCTGCCTGAGTGCTGCTTGCCAGGGCTAACCACTGGAGATCTGCTGCAGCTTGGGCAGCAAATGCTCTGCCTTGGGTTTGCTCTTCAGAGTCACCTACCTCTGCCCACTGATGGGCATGGGGCTGTGCCTGGGCTCAGGCTGCCTGAGTGCTGCTCATCTGGGCTCACCACTGGAGGTTCACTGCAGCTTGGGCAGCAAATGCCTGCCTTGGATTTGCTCTTCAGAGTCACCTACCTCTGCCCACTGATGGGCATGGGGCTGTGCCTGGTCTCAGGCTGCCTGAGTGCTGCTCATCTGGGCTCACCACTGGAGGTCTGCTGCAGCTTGGGCAGGGCTCTACACCCTACTGAAGGAGCCTGTTTCAGTTCACAAGCAATGTTGCATATTCTCCTCCATCCAGTGTCTGTATAACACCACTGCCTGGAGGGAGTCCTACATATAGAAATCTCTGCTTACACAGCAAAGAAGTTTATTCCTTGGCAAGGAATCTCCAGAAACCCAGGATTCTAAACATCCTGCTAGCTCTTGGCTTGAGGCACTGATTTTGCCACAGTTGTAAGGAATAACTTTGATAAATCTACTCAGATTTCTAGATTCAGAGAAGGATTTGGGTTGGGAGGGATCTAAAAGATCATCCAGATCCAAACCTCTGCCACAGGCAGGGACATCTTTCAATAGATCAGCTTGCTCAAGGCCTTGAACACCCCCAGGGAGGGGGAATTCACAACCTCCCTGGGCAACCTGTTCCAGTGTCACAGAATCAAGCAGGTTGGAAGAGACCTCCAAGCTCATCCAGTCCAACCTAGCACCCAGCCCTATCCAGTCAACCAGACCATGGCACCTCACCACTCTTACTAGCATCCCCCAAAGAACCCTCCTCAAGACTGAAAAGAATCACAGAATCAGTCAGGGTTGGAAGGGAGCACAAGGAGCAGCCAGTTCCAAGCCCCCTGCCATGCCCAGGGACACCCTACCCTAGAGCAGGCTGCACACAGCCTCAGCCAGCCTGGCCTCAAACACCTCCAGCCATGGGGCCTCAACCACCTCCCTGGGCAACCCATTCCAGCCTCTCACCACTCTCATGGTGAGAAAATCCCTTCCCCTCCTGAATGTGCCTTTCCAGCTACAGTGGGATTTTCCTCCTGCTTCCATGAGAGTTTCCATCTGTTATCAATCAAGACTTGCAAACCAGAAGGTTCCATTAAAATCTGATGCTCTTTAACCAAACATTTACTTCAAACTCGTGGATTGTTCTGAACAGGAACACAGGCCCAGGATAAATATATCACTCCAAAATCCAGAGGTCATGAAACCTGCAAGGAATTTAAGAGAAATTCTCAAGGGCACCATAGAAGTTTGGCTTGGGGCAAATAATCTGCTCAACAGCCTCAGCTGAAGCACTTTGCCTAAGTTTCAGTGTTTCTCTTCAGACCATGTCAAACTAAACTGAAGCAGCAAAGTGGGGTTGGGCACACCCTGCTTGCTTCTCAAGTAAATTATAGGATGGGTGGGCAAAGGCCAAGGGGATGAGACTGAACAAGGCCAAGGGCAGGGTTCTGCACTTTGGCCATAACAACCCCAAGCAGCACTACAGGCTGGGACCAGAGTGGCTGAGAGCAGCCAGGCAGAGAGGGAGCTGGGGGTGCTGGCAGAGAGGAGCTGAAGCTGAGGCAGCAGTGCCCAGGTGGGCAGCAGAGCCAATGGCAGCCTGGGCTGGCTCAGGAGCAGTGTGGGCAGCAGGACCAGGGAGGTTCTTCTATTCTGTGCTCAGCACTGCTCAGGACACCCCTGGAGTGCTGTGTCCAGTTCTGGGCTCCTCCATTGCAGAGAGCTGTTGAGGTGCTGGAAGGTGTTTGGAGAAGGGCAGCAAGGCTGGGGAGGGGCCTGGAGCAGAGCCCTGTGAGGAGAGGCTGAGGGAGCTGGGGGTGTGCAGCCTGCAGCAGAGGAGGCTCAGGGCAGAGCTCATTGCTGCCTGCAGCTGCCTGCAGGGAGGCTGTAGCCAGGTGGGGTTGGGCTCTGCTGCCAGGCAACCAGCAACAGAAGAAGGGGACACAGCCTCAGGTTGTGCCAGGGCAGGTCTAGGCTGGATGTTGTTAGGAAGTTGTTGTCAGAGAGAGTGATTGGCATTGGAATGGGCTGCCCAGGGAGGTGGTGGAGTCTCTGTGCTTGGAGGTGTTGAAGCCAAGCCTGGCTGGGGCACTTAGTGCCATGGTCTGGTTGGTTGGGCAGGGCTGGGTGCTAGGTTGGGCTGGCTGAGCTTGGAGCTCTCTTCCAACCTGGCTGATTCTGTGACAGTTTCCAGGTTGCTCAAGCTGGATCCCCTTTCACTCTCTGGCTGAATGCTGACCCTGGGGATGGCAGCTAAAAGCTTCAGGGAACAAACCCTTGGCTGCTCAAATGCTTCAAGCCCAGGTAAGAAATTTCTTTGGCACAAGAACTGGAGGAGAAGGTACTGGGGGTTTCCCTCCTTTACTTTTAAGGTAGTACCCACTTGTACAATACCTGTGGCAGTTTGGCTTTCTTTTGCTGAAAGCAGCTCTCAACCTCCCTCATCAGGAGGCTTGAGTGGACTTTTGCATTTATCCCTGCCTGCTTTGGTGCAGTGCAGGGTGGAGGCCACTCTCTGCTCCTGCCAAGCATCCCTGTCACCTGGCCAGCTAACGTTATGCAAGCCCTGCAGCACTCCAGGCTTGCTGCTCTGCTCCCTTTGCTGGAGTTTGCTTTTTTTGCCTTCAATTTTCCTTTCTTTTGAAAGCATAAACTGGAGTAAATTGGGGCTGGAACTGCAGGGTGTAAAGCCATGGAGCAAAGACAGCTTCCTCTTCCACATCCATTGGCAGAAGTACTTGAGCTTTGCTGGTTGCTACTTACCATCCGCCAGGGCTGGAGCACAAGAAAGCATCTTTAGGTGTAGCTGAGTCACCACCACACCAACAGCAAAAGCAAGAGAAGGGAGGCTAAGGGGAAGAGTGACACTACCTCACACACCAACACACTTCAGGGGAAGAAAGGAAGGGAAGACATCACAAGCCAGCAAGAGAAGAACACCTCTTCTAGTCTACACATCACCCAGCACTGCAGGCTGAGGGTTCAAGCGCGCTTCTTGCTGTGTCCTGTTAGGCACCCAAAGCCCAACAGGCATTTGGAAACAGACCACAGCATTTCCAAGACAAAAGGAACATATGGAACCTCAGATGGAAAATGTCCTGGAGAGAAACAGAGCAACTCTTCCCCCCCTTTGTCCCCAGACCTGTACAAAAGGGACAGATGACCCTGAGGAGTCAGTGCGAAATGTTGTGCCGCCTGTAGCTGCTTTGGGCACTCTTCCAAGGAGTGGTCACATTGGCAGGCAGCATGCAAAGTGTAAACTGCTTGGAACAACCATGGGAAGGACCAGCAGAACCTGCTCAGAGTCTGGAGAGAAGAAGAGGTCTCTAGAGGGTGAAAGGTTGCCTGGGAAGCACTTTGAAGGTCGGTGGTGGGCAACCCCACAAGCTGCGTTTGGTGCCCACCCTGCACGAGCTGCCTGTGCTGCTGGCAGCAAAGCTTCAGCCACCACCTCTGGGAAGTTCTGCCCCATCCAGAATGCTGCACTTCCTTGGGTCTGGCCACCACTGTAACCCATTACCATGGAATTCCAAACCCTACCAATGACCAAAAGCTTCACCCAGCAGGACTTCAGCATGACTGCCTGGTGGGTTCCTAGGAATTTAGCACTGAAGACTTGGCTGAGGCCACTGGAAAACACATGTGGCTCTGGATGCCAGGGGAGCCATGGCTCATGTCCTCTCCAGCTGGTCCACGCTGGGCTGGGTGTGCTTATCACAGCCCCTTTTGTACTGGCCATTGGTGCATCTCTGGCTGGCATAGGAAAGGTGGAGGAGGAAGCCAAATGTGAGGAGCTCAGGCTTTGGGTCAGACAAAGAGGGTAAAGATCAAGTTGTGTTCTCATCGAGGTCGTTGTGTGGCCCAGAGGAAGGAGCCTCACAGCTTTCCCCTTCTGGCAGCATCACAAAGTGCTTTGCACATCCACTGCCTGCAGAATCGGGCCCTTTAGCCCCCTCCTCCATTCTGGCCACCAAGGAAGCTGCACCAATGGGTTTGCTCTAGAGACCCATCAGGTCTGTGCAGCCTCTGGGTTGCAGAGGCTGAGTGGTTTTCAGTGTTGGAAGGAAAGAGAGGGTCTTAAAGACAACGCTGGGCAAACTGAGGGAACCCAGAAACTCACCTCCAGAAACAACAAAGCAAGGAAAATGCTAAACAGAAAACAAACAAACAGAAATAAATCACCAAAACAAAGTGAAAAGAAGAAGGCTGAAACAGTGGCCCCAGCTGAAAACTCAGCAGCAGGCCTGAGGCAGAGCTTTGCTTTAAACCAAAGGTTGCAACAGAGATGAGAGCACTGCCCCAGCCCAGCTCTTAAGCCATCAAAACCCACAACACACCAAAAAAGGTCCCCTCAGGATGGAGTTCACCAGGTGAAAACCCACACTGTAGGCAGGCAAATCTGTTGAGTTCAATCCCTTTGGTGGGGCAAAAGGCAAATGATAGAGAGCCTGGGAGATGGAGGAAGGAAGAGCTACAAAGCAACCTGGAGTCGGCTGCCAGGTGGATGGTACCTCAGTACCACTGCAGGCAGGGTGGAGGTGCCTCAGTACCACTGCAGGCAGGGGGGAGGTGCCTCAGTACCACTGCAGGCAGGGGGGAGGTGCCTCAGTACCACTGCAGGCAGGGGGGAGGTGCCTCAGTACCACTGCAGGCAGGGGGGAGGTGCCTCAGTACCACTGCAGTCAGGGTGCAGGTACCTCAGTACCACTGCAGGCAGGGGGGAGGTGCCTCAGTACCACTGCAGGCAGGGGGGAGGTGCCTCAGTACCACTGCAGGCAGGGGGGAGGTGCCTCAGCACCACTGCAGTCAGGGTGGAGGTGCCTCAGTACCACTGCAGTCAGGGTGCAGGTGCCTCAGTACCACTGCAGTCAGGGTGGAGGTACCTCAGCACCACTGCAGTCAGAGGGGAGGTGCCTCAGCACCACTGCAGTCAGAGGGGAGGTGCCTCAGTACCACTGCAATCAGAGGGGAGATGCCTCAGTACCACTGCAATCAGAGGGGAGGTGCCTCAGCACCACTGCAGTCAGAGGGGAGGTGCCTCAGTACCACTGCAGTCAGAGGGGAGGTACCTCAGCACCACTGCAGTCAGAGGGGAGGTGCCTCAGCACCACTGCAGTCAGAGGGGAGGTGCCTCAGCACCACTGCAGTCAGAGGGGAGGTGCCTCAGTACCACTGCAATCAGAGGGGAGATGCCTCAGCACCACTGCAATCAGAGGGGAGGTGCCTCAGCACCACTGCAGTCAGGGTGCAGGTACCTCAGCACCACTGCAGTCAGGGTGCAGGTGCCTCAGCACCACTGCAGTCAGAGGGGAGGTGCCTCAGCACCACTGCAGTCAGAGGGGAGGTGCCTCAGCACCACTGCAGTGAGAGTGGAGGTGCTTCAGCATCACTGCAATCAGGATGCAGGTACCTCAGCACCACTGCTGCTATAATGATGCTGTTACCAAACAGATACCTTGACACCACCACTGGAGTGAGTCCAGAGGAAGCCACAGAGATGATCCAAGGGCTGGAGCAGCTCTGCTGTGAGGACAGGCTGAGGGAGCTGGGGGGGTTCAGCTTGGAGAAGAGAAGACCTAAGCCACTCTATGACCTAACAACCACAAGACAGTCTGTGGCTCATGCAGAAGCCTACTGCATTTGTAAAGGTGAAGACACCTGCTTGAGTCCTCCAAGCAGGCTGACTCGAGGAGCAGCCACTTCCTTATCTCTAGGAAGTGACACTTTGCAAGTGATGTAATCAACTGATCATTTCCTGGAGAAAGTTGTGAAGAGAGGCTTGAATGGCAGAGAAGAGCCAGTGCAGATGGACTGTGGAGACAGGAGGTATGCCTAGAGGTGTTCAAGAAATGTGTGGACATAGCACTTTTGGGACATGGTTCTAGGGCTGAGGCCAGAGTGGCTGAGAGCAGGCAGGCAGAGAGGGAGCTGGGGGGGCTGGGAGAGAGGAGCTGCAGAGGAGGCAGCAGTGCCCAGGTGGGCAGCAGAGCCAATGGCATCCTGGGCTGGCTCAGGAGCAGTGTGGGCAGCAGGACAAGGGAGGTTATTCTGCCCCTGTGCTCAGCACTGCTCAGGCCACCCCTGGAGTGCTGTGTCCAGTTCTGGGGTCCTCAACTCAAGAGAGCTGTTGAGGTGCTGGAAGGTGTTTGGAGAAGGGCAGCAAGGCTGGGGAGGGGCCTGGAGCAGAGCCCTGTGAGGAGAGGCTGAGGGAGCTGGGGGTGTGCAGCCTGCAGCAGAGGAGGCTCAGGGCAGAGCTCATTGCTGCCTGCAGCTGCCTGCAGGGAGGCTGTAGCCAGGTGGGGTTGGGCTCTTCTCCCAGGCACCCAGCAACAGAAGAAGGGGACACAGCCTGAAGCTGTGCCAGGGCAGGTCTAGGCTGGATGTTGTTAGGAAGTTGTTGTCAGAGAGAGTGATTGGCATTGGAATGGGCTGCCCAGGGAGGTGGTGGAGTCTGTGTGGCTGGAGGTGTTGAAGCTAAGCCTGGCTGGGGCACTTAGTGCCATGGTCTGGTTGGTTGGGCAGAGCTGGGTGCTGGGTTGGACTGGCTGAGCTTGGAGCTCTCTTCCAACCTGCTTGATTCTATGATCTTTGGCAGCTCAGCCCAGGTTTTCCAGTCCCTGTTCAACACCCATCTAGGGGCACCCAAGCTCTGCAGGTGCCAAAAATGCCATTTTCAAGCTATGCCAAGAGTGGTAAAATGCTGAGCATGTCCAGCTCTGGATTGCATCAGAGGCTTGAGCTCACAAGTCTTGCCATCAACACAGCACCTGCTTCATCTTTAGGACTTTTGTGTGACTTGAGAGCATAAGAAATGAGGTACACTTAGCTGTCAGATATGGGTCCTTATCATAGAATGATGGAATGGGTTAGGTCAGAAGGGACCTCAAGGATCATCCAACCCCCTGC
Source organism: Pogoniulus pusillus (assembly GCF_015220805.1). Taxonomy (NCBI): domain Eukaryota; kingdom Metazoa; phylum Chordata; class Aves; order Piciformes; family Lybiidae; genus Pogoniulus; species Pogoniulus pusillus. The sequence continues at coordinate 3,007,410 of NC_087298.1, read as the reverse complement.
CATGGGCAGAGACACCTCCCACTAGAACAGGTTGCTCAAGGCCTCATCCAACCTGGCCTTGAACACCTCCAGGGAGGGAGCAGCCACAACCTCCCTGGGCAGCCTGTGCCAGTGTCTCACCACCCTCACTGCAAACAACTTCTTCCTAACATCCAGTTTCAATCTCCCCTCTGCCACTTCAAACTCATTCCTCCTCCTCCTGTCATTACCAGACCTTGTCAATAGTCCCTCCCCAGCCCTCCTGGAGCCCCCTTCAGATCCTGCAAGGCCACCCCAAGGTCTCCTCCAAGCCTTCTCCAGCCTGCAGAGCCCCAAGTCTTTCAGCCTGTCCTCACAGCAGAGCTACTGCAGCCCTCTGAGCATCTTGGTGGCCTTCTCTGCACTGGCTCAAACACTTCCATGTCCTGCTTGTGCTGGGAGCTCCAGAACTGCCCCCAGGACTGCAGGTGGGGTGTGAGGAGAGCAGAGCCAAGGGGCAGAATCCCCTCCCTTGCCCTGTGCCCACACTGCTCTGGCTGCTGCCCAGCACAGGGTTGTGTCTGGGCTGTAATCACACTGCAGGCTCAGGTTGAGCTTTGCATCAGCCCAGACCCCCAGGGCCTGTTCCTCAGGGCTGCTCTCAGCCATTCCCCACCCAGCCTGGAGCTGTGCTTGGGATTGTGCTGACCCAAGTGCAGGACCTTACACTTGGCCTTGTTGAATCTCATGAAGTTGGCCTGGGCACACCTCTGCAGCCTGCCCAGGTCCCTCTGGACAGCATTCCTTTATCATCATCCCTGAAAGGAGACATCTGAGGGATACATGCTGCATATCTGACATCCACAGCTGCTAAGCCCTTCTGGATGTATTTATGTATTAAATCAATTGCTTTGGCATGAATTCATCTGCAAACTTCTGGCTCATGAGCCAGCTAAGCCATGCACACATCTACTTCTGCCTCACCAAACATCAAACTTCTCCCTTGCCTTCTCCTTTGTGTCATTACCCATTTGGTCATCAACCTACTGACCTGAGCATGATTTAACTTCCAAATTAAAGCCCTCTGAGCTTTCTGAATGACCTGGTAAGCTCCAAACTGACTCTAAAGTAGACAGAACCAGAAGTCAGGGGAGGGTGGTTAGCTGATGGCTCCACACAGCATGCACAGTGTCGTCATGGTGAGAAGCTACACTTTAGATTGTGCTCCTTTGTGAGCCTCATTACCTCCTGGGCAGATCCAGTCTGAGGCCAAATAAGCAAAACCATCCAAGATTCACTTTGAAAACTGCATCCAGCTGTGGTGTTCCCAACAGAAGAAGGACATGGAACTGTTGGAGCGAGTCCAGAGGCCACAGAGGTGATCCAAGGGCTGGAGCACCTCTGCTGTGAGGACAAAAGGTGTTCAAAAGTTGTTTTAAAGGGGGCTGGATGAGGCACTTAGTGCCATGGGTTAGTTAATTAGGAGGGTTAGGTGATAGGTTGGGCTCAGTGATCCTAGAGGACTTTTCCTGTGACAGGCTGAAGGAGCTGGAGGTGTTCAGCCTGGAGAAGAGGATGCTCTGAGGGGACCTTAGAGCTGCCTTCCAATACCTGAAAGGATCCTACAGGCAGGCTGGAGACTGTTCCTAAGAGTACAAGTGGGAATGGTTTGAAGCTGAGGGAGAGCAAGGTTAGACTGGATCTGAGGAAGAAGTTCCTCAGTGTAAGAGTAGTGACTCTGGAATAGGTTGCCCAGGGAGGTTGTCGATGCTTCCTTGGAGGTGCTCGAGGCGAGATTGGATGGGACCTTTGGGAACCAATTCTAGTTGAGAGGTGTCCCTGCCCACTGCAGGGAGGGTAGAGCAGATGATCTCTCCAGTCCCTTCCAACCTGAGCCATTCCATTAGGAACCGGCTGGAGGGCTGAGCCCAGAGAGTGGTGGTGAATGGTGCCACATCCAGCTGGCAGCTGTCACTAGTGGTGTGCCTCAGGGATCTGTGCTGGGCCCCATCCTCTTTAACACCTTCATAGATGATCTGGATGAGGGCATGGAGTCAGTCATCAGCAAGTGTGCAGATGACACCAAGCTGGGGGCAGATGTGGCTGGGTTGGAGGGCAGAAGGGCTCTGCAGCAGGACCTTGACTGCCTGCACAGATGGGCAGAGTCCAAGGGGATGGTGTTCAATAGCTCCAAGTGCAGGGTGCTGCACTTTGGCCACAACAACCCCATGCAGAGATACAGGCTGGGGTCAGAGTGGCTGAGAGCAGCCAGACAGAGAGGGATCTGGGGGTGCTGATTGATACCCGCCTGAACATGAGCCAGCAGTGTGCCCAGGTGGCCAAGAGAGCCAGTGGCATCCTGGCCTGCATCAGGAATGGTGTGGCCAGCAGGAGCAGGGAGGTCATTCTGCCCCTGTACTCTGCACTGGTTAGACCACACCTTGAGTGCTGCGTTCAGTTCTGGGCCCCCCAGTTTAGGAGGGACATTGAGATGCTTGAGCGTGTCCAGAGAAGGGCAACGAGGCTGGGGAGAGGCCTTGAGCACAGCCCTACGAGGAGAGGCTGAGGGAGCTGGGATTGGTTAGCCTGGAGAAGAGGAGGCTCAGGGCAGACCTTATTGCTGTCTACAACTACCTGAGGGGTGGTTGTGGCCAGGAGGAGGTTGCTCTCTTCTCTCAGGTGGCCAGCACCAGAACAAGAGGACACAGCCTCAGGCTGTGCCAGGGGAGATTTAGGCTGGAGGTGAGGAGAAAGTTCTTCCCTGAGAGAGTCATTGGACACTGGAATGGGCTGCCCGGGGAGGTGGTGGAGTCGCCGTCCCTGGAGCTGTTCAAGGCAGGACTGGACGTGGCACTTGGTGCCATGGTCTGGCCTTGAGCTCTGTGCTAAAGGGTTGGACTTGATGAGCTGTGAGGTCTCTTCCAACCTTGGTGATACTGGGATACTGTGATGATTTTGTACTCACTTTCCATCACATTTCACCAAGGTGGTTCTGTGCTACTGAAAATCAGGTGAAAGGAAGCATGGAACAAGGTTACTTTAAGTAACAGCCCATGCAGTGTGAAGGCTTAGCTCCATTTAAAGCCTTGGTGTTCATTCAGATTCCTAAGAAATCTCCTCATGCAGTGATCTGATGAAAAAGAGAGAAGCAAACAGGCATCATTCTCTGGCTTCTGGAAATCACAGGGCCAGGAAATTCATCCAAGGACCAGAGCAAAGAGCCCTCATTTGACTCCTTTCCAAGACTGGTCAGGAAATGATTGCAAGGAAAGGATCACATTTAAAACCAGCCAACAGACACAGGCACAAATGGGAGCTGATTAAAGCAGCAATGGCAAAGCAAAATGGTAAGAATAAAACAGAATCATAGAATCAGCCAGGTTGGAAGAGAGCTCCAAGCTCAGACAGCCCAACCTAGCACCCAGCCCTATCCAGTCAACCAGACCATGGCACTAAGTGCCCCAGCCAGGCTTGGCTTCAACACCTCCAGCCACAGAGACTCCACCACCTCCCTGGGCAGCCCATTCCAATGCCAATCACTCTCCCTGACAACAACTTCCTAACAACATCCAGCCTAGACCTGCCCTGGCACAGCTTGAGGCTGTGTCCCCTTCTTCTGTTGCTGTTTGCCTGGCAGCAGAGCCCAACCCCACCTGGCTACAGCCTCCCTGCAGGCAGCTGCAGGCAGCAATGAGCTCTGCCCTGAGCCTCCTCTGCTGCAGGCTGCACACCCCCAGCTCCCTCAGCCTCTCCTCACAGGGCTGTGCTCCAGGCCCCTCTCCAGCTTCAGGGGATGAGGGGTTGAGAGCAGCCCTGCAGATAAGGACTTGGAGATGCTGCTGGACAAAAAGCTGGGCAGGAGCTGGTACTGAGCTCTTGCAGTGCAGAGGGCAAATGGCAGCCTGGGCTGCATCCAAAGCAGCATGGCCAGAGATGGAGAGAGAGGATCCTCACCTGGAGTGCTGTGGCCTCCAACACAAGAGAGACATGGACCTGTTGGAGAGGGTCCAGAGGAGGCCACAAGGATGATCAGAGGGCTGAAGCAGCTCTCCTGTGAAGACAAGCTGGGAGGGTTGGAGCTGCTCAGGCTGGAGAAGAGAAGGCTCCAGGGAGACCTTAGAGCTGCTTTTCAGTATCTGACAGGTCCTGAAAGAAGGCTGGGGAAGGACTGTTTGGAAGGGCCTATGGTGATGAGAGGCAATGGTTTGAAACTGCAGCAGGGGAGGATTAGGTTGGACATCAGGAGGAAGTTCTGCACAGTGAGGATGGTGAAATACTGGAACAGACTGCGGGGAGAAGCTGTTGAGACCCCAGCCCTGGAGACATTTAAGGTCAAACTCACTGTGGCCCTGGGCAGCCTGATCTAGTTGGAGGTGTCCCTGCTGCCTGCATTGGACAAGATGACCTTTGAGGGTCCCTTGGAACTGGTTTTCCTGAGGATTCTGGCACCAAAGGCTCTGTGCACGTGTCCAAACCCTCCCTCTGAAGCTGCACATGGATGCTTCCAGCTACAAACCAGTGACTTATTCCCATCAGTGATCCCCAGCACTCTTTCCAAGAGCAAAGGAAGAGCTACCCCAAGCACTCTTTGCAGTCTGATATTCAGCAGGATGCCTTTAGCCTTAAATTCTTGAGGCGGAGATCGTTACAGGAGGAGTTCATCCATTGTGTGCACAAATACACTTTGTGTGATGACAAAGTCCAAAATTTCACCTGGTGAAACCTACCCTGGGACAGCTTAAAGACAAAAAAAACCCTTTAAAAATGCAGTTCTTTGTAGCAAGGCAAGAGAGGAGGCATTGGAAAAGAGAACAAACCGAAATACGCCCTTAAATTCACAGCTAAGCCATCAGCCCCGAAATGCTCAGTCAACTTAAAGCCCTGCCAGTAAACAGAGGTGATAAGAAAGGGCTGACAGAGTACTATGGGATGCTCCACTTGAACAGACAAATACATTGACACTGCAAAGCAGCAGCAGCCCAACGAGGCAAGCTCCCAAACAACAAAGCGGTGCTTACGCGGCTATGGAAATGTTGGCGGCGGACATGGGGCTGACTTCTGCCACTTCCTTGGCCTTTTGCAGGGCAAGCTTTTGATTGGTGGCTTCCTCCATCTCCTCCTCATCCTGGTGCAGAAAATAGAGAGGGGTTAGGATGTGCATTGGGTACTGACACCAAGAAGGGGTCCCCAAGGCGTGGGCTGCAGGTGGTTGTCATCGCCAGGCTGTCAGCACAGGGCAAAGTCATAGAATCAATCACAGAACAAAGCAGGTTGGAAGAGACCACAGGTGTAAACAGTTCCTTGCTCTGGCTTTGGTGGTTTTTTTGCTTAAATTGACCTTATCCTGAAATCCTTTCCCTTTTTCTCTTTCAGAAGATGAAACAAACAATGGGAAGTGAATGATAATTAAAAATGGCAACCATTACAGTTGCAGAGATGTTTTTTTCCCCCCTCTCTCCCTTTCCAAACATTAGGCAAATCTGTAACAAGGAAATTCTTCCTGTAGTACATGAAGAACCTGAACCAGGTCATGAAAACAAAGCCCTGCTGGAGGCTTTCTGCAGTCAACATTTTGCAGCTGCCAGCTCCTGGCACATTTATGGATGGTTTGGAAGCTGTTTGTAAATCAAGAGGATCTGCAGAACAAGGCTCTTTTGAGGAACGAGGCTCCCAAATAAGAAGGTCTTTAAGGTTTTCCTTTCATCCCACAGGTATCTTCAAGTTGTTTCTTCTCTTGAGGACTCTCCAGGGGCATTCAAATCACACAAGTTCAAAGCTTCTTGATTTTGCTTTCTGTGCACCTAAAGCACCAGGTAGAGGTTTTATTCTCTCTTCAAAATATGTAGCTTCAACTCCTTTCTGCTTGGTGCATCAGTAATTCTGCTGGCTTCAATACCCCAGAGCAGCAACAGCAGCAAACAGCCACTGTCACTAAAAAGGCAGCCACTCCAACCTGACAACAAGCATGCTCTTTGGCAGATGACTGCTTCATGCTGCTTCTGTAGCTCCTTCCATCTAAAGATTGCAGATCACTGCAAAAACTAATTCATTTTTTTGCCTGCTGTTTACACTGCCAGCTCTTGCTGGGACACAGGCTCACCTTCTTCTGCTGGAAGCACACAGCACTGTGATGGTGCCAGGGTGAAGCCAGCTCTGGGCTGTGATGCCAACAGATGTTCATACATACATACATATACACATACAGACATCATGCATCCATCCAAACATCATATACCCATCCACCCACCCATCCATATATCATCCATATATCCATGCATACATCCATCCATCCATGCATACATAGATGCACACATGCATCCACCCATCCATCTATACATACACCCACCCACCCATCATCCATCCATGCACCCATCCATGCATACATAGATGCACACATGCATCCATCCACCCATCCATCTACCCATCATCCATTTATACATCCATCCACCCACCCATTCATCCATCTGCCCACCCATCCATGCATACATCATACATACATACATACATCCACCCACCCATTATCCATCCATCCATATGTACACCCATTCATGCATCATCCATCCACCCATAGATGCAGACACGCATCCACCCATCCATCATCCATCCATACATACACCCACCCATTCATACATCCATCCATGCATATGTACACCCATCCATCTATCCATTCATACATCCACCCACTCATCCATCATCCATCCATGCATACATACACTCACCTATCCATGCATACATAGATGCACACATCCATCCATTCATCCATCTATCCATACACACATCCATCCATCCATGCATACATCATCCATCCACCCATCCATTAATCCATGATCCATCCATGCATATATCCACCTACCCATTCATCATCCATCCATGCATACATTCATACACGTCATGAATCCTCCCATGCATCCATCCATCCATCCATACATACACCCATCTCTCCATGCATACATCCATCCATCCATACACCCATCTCTCCATGCATACATCCATCCATCCATACACCCATCTCTCCATGCATCCATCCATCCACCCACCCATCCATCTATGCATATGTACACCCATCCATGCATCTGTACACCCACCCATCTATCTATTGATGCATCCACCCATCCATCCATACATACACCCATCCATCTATCAATGCATATATCCAGCATCCATCCATCCATCATCTGTGCACGCATATATACTCATATCAACCATCCATCCACCCTCCCATGCATACATACACACATGCATCCATCCATACATCATCCATCCACCCATGCATCCAGCCATCTATCCATGCATCTGCTGGGAAGGGCTCTGCAGGTTAGCTGGGAATGGTTCTGCAGGTTAGCAGGGAAGGGCTCTGCAGGTTAGCAGGGAAGGGCTCTGCAGGTTAGCAGGGAAGGGCTCTGCAGGCCAGCAGGGAAGGGCTCTGCAGGCCAGCAGGGAAGGGCTCTGCAGGCCAGCAGGGAAGGGCTCTGCAGGCCAGCAGGGAAGGGCTCTGCAGGCCAGCAGGGAAGGGCTCTGCAGGTCAGCAGGGAAGGGCTCTGCAGGCCAGCAGGGAAGGGCTCTGCAGGCCAGCAGGGAAGGGCTCTGCAGGTTAGCAGGGAAGGGCTCTGCAGGTCAGCTGGGAAGGGCTCTGCAGGTTAGCAGGGAAGGGCTCTGCAGGTTAGCAGGGAAGGGCTCTGCAGGTCAGCTGGGAAGGGCTCTGCAGGTTAGCAGGGAAGGGCCCTGCAGGTTAGCTGGGAAGGGCTCTGCAGGTCAGCTGGGAAGGGCTCTGCAGGTCAGCAGGGAAGGGCTCTGCAGGTTAGCTGGGAAGGGCTCTGCAGGTTAGCTGGGAAGGGCTCTGCAGGTCAGCTGGGAAGGGCTCTGCAGGTCAGCTGGGAAGGGCTCTGCAGGTCAGCTGGGAAGGGCACTGCAGGTTAGCTGGGAAGGCTCTGCAGGCCAGCAGGGAAGGGCTCTGCAGGTTAGCTGGGAAGGGCTCTGCAGGTTAGCTGGGAAGGGCTCTGCAGGCCAGCAGGGAAGGGCTCTGCAGGCCAGCAGGGAAGGGCTCTGCAGCCTAGCCAGGAAGGGCTCTGCCTTTCCAAAAGAGGCAGCTGCAAACTGCTGATGGTTTTCCCACCTGAGACTCGGCACTGATCTCCATTAGTTTTACAGTGTAAATGTCAAGAAAGCCTCTTGGGATCAACTGGCTCCTGAGTTACTTAATTATATCTCCAGGCCATTCTGAGGGCTTTGCATGGCTGTATTTACTTAGCAATAAATCCTTCATTCTCCAGGTATGAGATATAATTGAATTACTTTCATCTTTCCCCTCCTCTTTTGCAAGCCTTAGTGATTTGGAGGGGATCATAAATAAGATTACAGACAAATATATATATATATATATACAAGAAAGAGTTTCTTGAGAAGCTTTACAGTTTGGCAGTGCTGCTGAATCCATCTATATTTAATTAGGCTTTCTTAACATCAACAAAGTTGTGTTTCTAACCCTCCCAATCAGCTGCTGAAATATTCACAAGCAAGCACTAAAAAGATGGAAGAAAGAGGCAGGATGAGCTTCATTATCCAAGAATTGTGCTGGGCCTGAGCCTCTCTCTTCACACATCCAAGGGATGCTCATAAATCTCCTCAACAGCCTGAGAGGATGATGCCTTCAGGCTGGAGATTTCTGTGAGCTTTAAGAGGAGCAGAAAGAGTTGTAAAGGAGAAACTTCCTGGGAATAAAAAAAAACCAACCCACTGAGATCCATTAAATGCAGCCCTGAGCTGCATTTATAAGAGAGGAGGGCTGCAGAACATGGTCTTGGAGATCCAAGATCATTTATTATGCCACCAGTTCTCTTGCCTGGTCTGTGCTGGAGAGCAGCTGTCAGCAAAAGAGGTTCCAGTGGAAGCTTGAAGCTGGAATCAGTCACACAGCTGCACAGCAGAAGGAGAGAGCTTGCAAAGAGAAGTTCAACTGTGGCAGAGATGTGGATTTGAACTGGGGGCTGTTGGGTTGGTCTTCAGCAGCTGGGGAAATGGATTTTAGCTGGAGCAGGATGGATTTAGGTTGGACATGAGGAAGAACTACTTTACAAGGAGAGTGGTAAAACAGTGGAATAGGCTGCTCTGGGGTGTGGTAGAGGCCCCATTCCTGGAGACATTCAAGAGAAGACTTGATGATGTGGTCCTGGGCACCCTAATTTAGTTAGAGGTGTCCCTGCTGACAACAGAATGACCTTTGAGGGTCTCCTTCAACCTGATGCAATCTGTGAATGAGTAGGGAGGGAAGCTTCTCTGTCTCCCTGAAATGTGGAGCTACATTGCTCATCCATGAACCCCTGCACCTTCCAGCAGCTCTAAAGAAGAGAGCACATCCTTGTTTGCTGCTGCACAAGCACAGAGTTAGTGATCTTCTTACCCTGTATGGAGCAGATAAGCTAAAGCTTGTGAGACACAACTGCTGAGGTGGGCACTGTGCTTCTCCTGCCACTGGCAGGTCATTGACTTAAGGTGATGACAGCAGCACAATAGGGTGTGCAGGTTTGTGTCCAAGCTGGAAGTGTGCAAACAAACCCTACTGCTGCCTCCTAAATACTACTGAGGATGCTACAAAGAGAAATCAAACATAGGTCAGAGCACAAACACAACCTGCAGCATGTCTGTGCAATATGAGGCTCTAAGTTTGGCTCCAGCCTAAATCTGTGCAGGGAGTAAAGTCACATCTGTGTCATTTCCATCTCCTGCCAGGACCTGGCTTTCTGCCTGCACTGGGGCTGGTGTCTCAGATACCTCTTGCACCTGGTGAGAGGCAGGAAGATCTTCACAACAGCCTCTGCAAGTTGTTTCCAAGAGAGTTGATTGGAGAATGTTGATTCCCTGATTCACCCCAAAAACTCAGCAAGGTGTGAAACATTAGTGTGAGAGAGCCAAAGGAGGGATGTTGATCCTTTGTTTCATCCCCAGGCTCAGCAAGGTATGAAACATCAGTGTGAGAGAGCCAAAGGAGGGATGTTGATCCTTTGGTTCATCCTCAGCAAGGTAGGAAACATCAGTGTGAGAGAGCAAAAGCAGGGATGTTGATCCTTTGGCTCACCCCAAAGCTCAGCAAGGTATGAAACATCAGTGTGAGAGAGCAAAAGCAGGGATGTAGATCCTTTGGTTCACCCCAAAGCTCAGCAAGGTATGAAACATCAGTGTGAGAGAGCAAAAGCAGGGATGTAGATCCTTTGGTTCATCCCCAGGCTCAGCAAGGTATGAAACATCAGTGTGAGAGAGCAAAAGCAGGGATGTTGATCCTTTGGCTCACCCCAAAGCTCAGCAAGGTATGAAACATCAGTGTGAGAGAGCAAAAGCAGGGACGTAGATGCTTTGGTTCACCCCCAGGCTCAGCAAGGTATGAAACATCAGTGTGAGAGAGCAAAAGCAGGGATGTTGATCCTTTGGTTCACCCCAAAGCTCAGTAAAGTATGAAACATCAGTGTGAGAGAGCAAAAGCAGGGATGTAGATCCTTTGGTTCACCCCAAAGCTCAGCAAGGTATGAAACATCAGTGTGAGAGAGCAAAAGCAGGGATGTTGATCCTTTGGTTCATCCTCAGGCTCAGCAAGGTATGAAACATCAGTGTGAGAGAGCAAAAGCAGGGATGTTGATCCTTTGGTTCACCCCCCAGGCTCAGCAAGGTATGAAACATCAGTGTGAGAGAGCAAAAGCAGGGATGTTGATCCTTTGGTTCACCCCCCAGGCTCAGCAAGGTATGAAACATCAGTGTGAGAGAGCAAAAGCAGGGATGTTGATCCTTTGGTTCACCCCCCAGGCTCAGCAAGGTATGAAACATCAGTGTGAGAGAGCAAAAGCAGGGATGTTGATCCTTTGGTTCACCCCAAAGCTCAGCAAGGTATGAAACATCAGTGTGAGAGAGCAAAAGCAGCAGCACACCACCTGTGTCTTCCCATCTCTAAGCTTCAGCCAAACCCTTTTAATTGCCTCCCCTTTGCTGCTGCTAACAGCAAGTGCTAGAACTGCCTGGGCACCACCACATAGCACCAATGCCCACTGCCCACCCTGTGACCAAACATGAAACAGCTCCCTGAAACAAGCCTGAAATGAGACAAAGCTGAACAAGAACAGACCTCCAGTTCCCTCCCTGTGATGCTAACTGGCAAACAGTGACACCCCATGAACCAGAGGGAATTCCAGGGTGTCTGGGAGGTGCTTTAGATGCAGCAGGTCTGGTCTCAGTTGGAAGAAACAGAAATCTCACACATACCTTGGTCAGCTCTTGAGCGTTTGCCAGGTTGTCAACGGCGATAGCCAAGAAGACGTTCAGGAGAGTATCTGGTAGGGAGCAGCTAAGGAAAAGGTCTTTGGACAATAGATACAACACAGAGAACTCTTCCTCTTCTCTGCCACCACCTTTCTTTCTCTACTGTATCACATCCAGGCAGGTTTTCAAAGTCCCCAGAGAAGGAGACTCCATAACCTCTCCGGGCAGCCACCTCCAGAGCTCTCCCACCCTTACACCAAAGAAGTTTCTTCTCATGCTGAGGTGGAACTTTCTGGGTTCCCATTTTCTTTGTCCCACTACTGGGCACCACTGTAAAGAGCCTGACCAAGAAAAGCCTGGATGAGGCACTTAGTGCCATGGTCTGGTTGACTGGACAGGGCTGGATGCTAGGTTAGACTGGATGAGCTTGGAGGTCTCTTCCAACCTGGTTGATTCCATGATCCTGACACCCACCTCTCAGATATTTATGGCCACTGATCAGATCCCTTCTCAGCCTTCTCTCCTCCAGCCTAAAAGCCCCAGGGCTCTCAGTCCTTCTTCAAGGGAGAAATGCTCAAGTCCCCCAGTCATCCTTGAAACTCTCTATTGGACTCCCTCCAGTAGATCCCTGCCTCTCTTGAACTGGATAACCCAAAACTGATCACAGTATTCCAGTGAGCAGTGTCCCTGCTCCTCTGTGTAATGACCTGAGACCTGGAGTCCCTCTGCTGTAAGGACAGGCTGAGGGAAGGTTCTCTTCTCCCTAGAGATGGCACCAGGGAGACCTTCTGGTGGCCTTTCAATGCTTATGACAAAGCTGGGGACAGAGTTTTGAGCAGAGCTTATTGTGACAGGACCAAAGGTGATGATCTGAAGCTAAAGAGGGAGACTCAAACCAGAGAGAAGAAAGAAATATTTGACACTGAAGGTGGTGAGAGCCTGTCCCAGGTTGCCCAGAAAGGTGAGAGATGATGCCTCATCCCTGGAACCATTCCAGGTGAAGTTGTTTGGAGCTCTCAGCAACCTGCTCTAGCTGCAGATGTCCTTGCTGACTACAGGAGGGTAGGAAGAGATGACCCTGAAAAGGTCCCTTCCAACCCAGACCAGTCTGGGATTCTGAGATGCTGTGAAATCCCTGTGCTGCAGCAGCCTCCAGGCAGCACACTGGCTGCAGGCAGTGTTGGCTGCTGAGCTGTGGCCCCACATTGGCAGAGCATCAGGAGACTTTCCTGGGCAGCCAGGGACTCAGGTTGACCCAAATAACCAACTCAAAGCCTCTTTGCTTTCACTCTCAAGAGCTTTTACCAAACATAAGTCAGCAATGACTTCAGAAAGAGATGTTTAGGTCTCTAATTCCCAGTGAGATCAGTATCTCCAGAGCCTGAATGCCCACCAGAGCTGGGGCCTCTGCTGGTGACAGTGGAGGGCAGGAGCTGGATTTAATCTTTTAGCATCTTAGAATCCTGGCTGCCAAACCCTGCAGGGCACAGAGCCTCGGGGTTTCTCCAGGCAAAGCCGAGGTTGTCCAACAGGTCTCCTCCACAGCATGGAACAGTGAAGATGGTTCCTTTAGGAGAGACTGAGCTTTGAAACATGCTGCTCCTCCCTCCATCCCAGCAGGGCAGCAAGGAATGTGGAGTGGGAGCAGCTCAATCCCAGGGAGCTCAGCAGATAAAGGACAGGAAGAAGGGAAAGTTGGTGCTGAAATGATTTCTCCCTCCTGTGCTGGAGGCAGAGCTCCAGCAACGTTTCACCTGATTGGGCCAGGTCCTTGCAACTGAGGGATGGCAAAAGTGAGCTGACACCTGTGGGCTGGGGGTGCAGGCAGGGAAGAGGGGGTGCAGGGAAGGACCTTGAGTGAAGGCAAGGAGGCTGGGGTGCAGGCAGGGAAATGAGGGGACAGGCAGGGACGTTGAGGTGCAGACATTGAGGGATATTGGGTTGCAGGCAGGGATGCTAGAAGTGCAGGCAGGGATGCTGAGGGTGCAGGCAGGGAGATGGGGTGTAGGTAGGGATGCTGAGGGCACAGGCAGGGAGATGGGGTGCAGGTGAGGATGCTGAGGGTGCAGGCAGGGAGATGGGGTGTAGGAAGGGATGCTGAGGCCGCAGGCAGGGAGATGGGGTGCAGGTGAGGATGCTGAGGGTGCAGGCAGGGAGATGGGGTGTAGGTAGGGATGCTGAGGGTACAGGCAGGGAGATGGGGTGCAGGTAGGGATGCTGAGGCTGCAGGCAGGGAGATGGGGTGTAGGTAGGGATGCTGAGGGTACAGGCAGGGAGATGGGGTGCAGGTGAGGATTCTGAGGGCACTGGCAGGGAGACTGAGTTTACATAGGGATGCTGAGGGTGCAGGCAGGGAGAGGTGGACATTGCTTCCCATGGCACTAGTTGGGTGCCAGCCAGGCATGGCTGTTTGGGTTTCTTCCTCTGGGCTGCTTCCAAGATGAAGGAAACACTTCCAAGCCTCCTGCTCTGAATGCCTCAGTAATAAATCCACCTTCCTACCCCTGCCTCCTCCACACAGATGCTGAAAACCTCTCCTGTAACATAACCAACCACTGGAAATATCATTAATTTTCGTTTAAGAGATCTGATTGTTTTGATCCAGCTCCAAGCAGACACAATTTGGCAGACTTGGGCACTTCTGTGTCACTCCTCTGCCCTAAAGAAGGTCCCTAAGCCCTCTCTGCAGAGCTCAGGGACTCTCAGATACCCCCAAAAATCCAACCTCTGCTCCAGGCTGTATGAGCTGGGCAGAGCCAGGAGCTGTCTGGGTGATGTGGAGTATGGTTGTGCTGGAGGGCAGCTGAGGGCCAGGATAAGGGCAGCCTGCTCCAGGCATTTTCTGACGTTCATTGCAGACTCTTCTGTGGGTTTTCTCATAGGTTCCCCCCCCCTGTTTTTTTCCCCCTCAACAGACACAGCAATTTAGCCATTAACTGGATAACAATGACTGCAGCCATGGGGTCATTTCCTACCAAATGGGCCAAATGCTGCTGTTCCTCCAATCACACCACTTCCATTAACCCATTTCAGATGCAGAGGTCTGGCTCCACACACTCTCTGGAACTAGCAGTGTAACATGAGAGACTTCTGACTTACAACAACAAAGGTTCTGGGTCTTTTCCTTCTGATAACCACTTGAAAAATTAAATGGATTCAAAGCAGCAATCAAGCTGCAGTGAGAAGCAGGGGAAACTGGCACCCACCCACCTTTCTTCATGGCCACAGCACTCTGAGCAGCTCTGGGAGAAGAGAGGAGTCCCTCATCATAGAATCACAGCAGGGCTTAGAATCACAGAATCAACCAGGTTGGAAGAGAGCTCCAAGCTCATCCAGTCCAACCTAGCACCCAGCCCTATCCAGTCAACTAGACCATGGCACTAAGTGCCTCATCCAGGCTTTGCTTGAACAAGGCTGCAAGGGACTTTAGAGGTCATCTACTCCAAACTCCCTGCCATGGGCAGGGACACCTCCCATTAAAACAGGTTGCTCAAGTCCTCATCCAACCTGGCTTTGAACAACTCCAGGGAGGGAGCATCCACAACCTCCCTGGGCAGCCTGTGCCAGCATCTCCTCACCCTCACTCTGAAGAATTTCTTCCTAATCTCCAGCCTAAATTTCCCTTCTTCCAGCTTTAATCCATTGCCATTTGTCCTATCACAGAATCAAGCATGTTGGAAAAGACCTTTGAGATCATAGAATCAAGCAGGTTGGATGAGACCTCCAAGCTCAGCCAGCCCAACCTAGCACCCAGCCCTGCCCAACCAACCAGACCATGGCACTAAGTGCCCCAGCCAGGCTTGGCTTCAACACCTCCAGCCACAGCCACTCCACCACCTCCCTGGGCAGCCCATTCCAATGCCAATCACTCTCTCTGACAACAACTCCCTAACAACATCCAGCCTAGACCTGCCCTGGCACAGCTTGAGGCTGTGTCCTCTCATTCTGTCCCTGGCTGCCTGGCAGCAGAGCCCAACCCCACCTGGCTACAGCCTCCCTGCAGGCAGCTGCAGACAGCAATGAGCTCTGCCCTGAGCCTCCTCTGCTGCAGGCTGCACACCCCCAGCTCCCTCAGCCTGTCCTTGTAGAGCTTGTGCTGTTCCTGCAGGGAACTTGCTAAAAGTCCCTTGCCAGCTGTCCTGTAGGACTGTTCTCTTCTGACAGGTGAAATGTCCACTCCTGGCATTCCTGGTGAGGTTTTGACAGTTACTGACAAGCAAAGTCCCTGCTAAGTCATCCACCTCAGCTTTCTCTCCCAGATAAATGGCTGCTTGCTGCTTGCTCCCAGCTCATGGCAAGCAGGGGTTGCACTGACCTGATTGAAATAGCCTCTGGAAAAGCAGCCCAAGCACCAGCGGGCTTATTACTGCAATTCCCAGGCTGAAGAGGCAAGGGAAAGATTTAACTCCTCATCCTCCACTGCACGCTCCCCCCTCAGCTCCCCATTCATCTCCTCCACAGTGCTTAAAGGTCAAGGGAGGTTCTTCTCCTTCTTTACTCTGCCCTAGCAAGGCCATATCTGGAGTATTATGTCTAGTTCTGGGC
Organism: Pogoniulus pusillus; assembly: GCF_015220805.1. NCBI lineage: Eukaryota > Metazoa > Chordata > Aves > Piciformes > Lybiidae > Pogoniulus > Pogoniulus pusillus. The sequence continues at coordinate 2,991,666 of NC_087298.1, read as the reverse complement.
TTTCCAGTTCAAGAGAGGCAGAGATATACCAGAGAGCATCCAACAGAGGCTGCAAGGATGCTGAAGGGACTGGAGGGGAGGGAGGGAAAAGGGAGAGAGGAGGGAAGGGAGGGAAAAGGGAGAGAGGAGGGAAGGGAGGGAAAAGGGAGAGAGGAGGGAAGGGAGGGAAAAGGGAGAGAGGAGGGAGGGAAAAGGGAGAGAGGAGGGAGGGAAAAGGGAGAGAGGAGGGAGGGAAAAGGGAGAGAGGAGGGAGGGAAAAGGGCGAGAGGAGGGAGGGAAAAGGGAGAGAGGAGGGAGGGAAAAGGGAGAGAGGAGGGAGGGAAACGGGAGAGAGGAGGGAGGGAAACGGGAGAGAGGAGGGAGGGAAAAGGGAGAGAGGAGGGAGGGAAAAGGGAGAGAGGAGGGAGGGAAAAGGGAGAGAGGAGGGAGGGAAAAGGGAGAGAGGAGGGAGGGAAAAGGGAGAGAGGAGGGGAGGAAAAGGGAGAGAGGAGGGAGGGAAAAGGGAGAGAGGAGGGAGGGAAAAGGGAGAGAGGAGGGGAGGAAAAGGGAGAGAGGAGGGGAGAGAGGGAAAAGGGAGAGAGGAGGGGAGAGAGGGAAAAGGGAGAGAGGAGGGGAGAGAGGGAAAAGGGAGAGAGGAGGGAAGAGAGGGAAAAGGGAGAGAGGAGGGAAGGGAGGGAGGGAAAAAGGAGAGAGAAGGGAAGGGAGGGAAAAGGGAGAAGCCCCCCTCTCCTTGCCAAGAAGAGAACTGATCCCCTGCTCCTCCAAAGCGCTGGCTCTTAGCCGCTCTGAGGTTAGGAGCCTCTCCCAGCTCCGCTGTCAAGCCTGATCACAGCTTAATCTCCTTTCCAAATGCCAAGCCCTGAGGACTTCGCGGTCTGCCCCCCTCCCCCCCGCTCTCCACTGACCCAGTTTCCCGGCCCCGAGTGCCTGGCAGGGGCTGCTGCCCGCTACGAGGCAGATGTCTGCGCGGAGCTGCGGAGCCTGAGCGGCGGAGCCGGAGCGGCTGCGGCCGCGCTCCGGAACGGGATCAGCCCCGCAGGGACGCCCTGGGGCGACAGGCGCAGCTCACACTGCCTGCTCCGCTCCTGCTAACGTGCAGAGCTCAGCCTGCAGCCCTCTGTGCAGCCCAGGGGGGCTCACAGCTTATCTGTGTGGGCTGGCTGACACGCTGGAGGGGAGGGATGGCGTCCAGAGGGACCTGGACAGGCTTGGGAGGTCACAGAGTCACAGGGCTGGAAGGGACTTGCAGAGTCACAGGGGCTGGAAGGGACCTCCAAAGCTCGTCCAGTCCACCTGCCCTGCCAGAGCAGCATCACCTAGACCAGATCACACATCCAGGTGGGTTTTGAATATCTCCAGAGAGGGAGACTCCACAACCTGCCCCTGGGCAGCCTGTGCCAGGGTTCTGTCACCCTCAGAGGGTAAAAATTCCTCCTCACGTTTCCATGGAACTTCCTCTGCCTCAGCTTCCACCATTGCCCCTTGTGCTGTTACTGGGCATCCCCCAGCAGAGCCTGGCTGCAGCCTCTGGCACTCACCTGCACAGCTTTATAAACATTGATGAGGTCACCTCTCAGTGTCCTCCTGTCCAAGCTAAAGAGCCTCAGCTCCTCATTCTCTCCTTGTAACAGAGATGCTTCATTCCCTCAGCCATCTTTATGGCTGTGTGCTGGACTCTCTCCAGCAGCTCCACATCCCTCTTGAACCGAGGATCCCAGAACTGGACACAGACACTCCAGACGCAGCCTCACCAAGTCAACCTGGTGAAGTTCAGCAAGGCCAAGTGTGAGGTCCTGCAGCCCAGGAAGGCTGTGTGGCAGGCTGTGGTGCTAAGAGAGGCCAACGTGCAAGGATACAGTTACCAAACAAGGTGAGGACGATGAAGTAAATGGAGGAGAACATCCCCGAGTGGACTCCACCCTGCGACTCGATGCCGTGGTACATCACCGCGTTCCAGTCCTCCCCCGTCAGGATCTGCCCGGGGGGATGCAAAGGAGAGAGAAAGTGACTCAAAGGAAAGGCAAAGCAGGATCTCAGGATCTCAGAATTCCTTTGGTTGGTAGAGACCTTTCAGGTCACAGTATCCCAGTATCATCAGGGCTGGAAGAGACCTCACAGATCATCAAGTCCAACCCTTTAGCACAGAGCTCAAGGCCAGACCATGGCACCAAGTGCCACGTCCAGTCCTGCCTTGAACAGCCCCAGGGACGGCGACTCCACCACCTCCCCGGGCAGCCCATTCCAGTGTCCAATGACTCTCTCAGGGAAGAACTTTCTCCTCACCTCCAGCCTAAATCTCCCCTGGCACAGCCTGAGGCTGTGTCCTCTCCTTCTGGTGCTGGCCACCTGAGAGAAGAGAGCAACCTCCTCCTGGCCACAACCTCCCCTCAGGTAGTTGCAGACAGCAATAAGGTCTGCCCTGAGCCTCCTCTTCTCCAGGCTAACCAATCCCAGCTCCCTCAGCCTCTCCTCGTAGGGCTGTGCTCAAGGCCTCTCCCCAGCCTCGTTGCCCTTCTCTGGACACGCTCAAGCATCTCAATGTCCCTCCTAAACTGGAGGGCCCAGAACTGAACACAGCACTCAAGGTGTGGTCTAAACAGTGCAGAGTACAGGGGCAGAATGACCTCCCTGCTCCTGCTGGCCACACCATTCCTGATGCAGGCCAGGATGCCACTGGCTCTCTTGGCCACCTGGGCACACTGCTGGCTCATGTTCAGGTGGGTATCAATCAGCACCCCCAGATCCCTCTCTGTCTGGCTGCTCTCAGCCACTCTGACCCCAGCCTGCATCTCTGCATGGGGTTGTTGTGGCCAAAGTGCAGCACCCTGCACTTGGAGCTATTGAACACCATCCCCTTGGACTCTGCCCATCTGTGCAGGCAGTCAAGGTCCCGCTGCAGAGCCCTTCTGCCCTCCAACTGTTACCCCAGCACTGCCAGGTCACCACCAACCCGTGCCCCTCGGCACCACATCTGCACAGCTTGGCCACCCCTCCAGGGATGGGGACTGCATCACTGCCTTGAGCCTGGTGCAACTGGGATTGCTCTCTGGGGGTGAAATGGATCAGCACATCAGTGATGCAGGTTGTAGTATTGGACATCAACCCTCCAGCACTGGACAGGCTAACCCCAGGCTGGATGCAGCTTTCTCCTCTGGCCCAAGCTAAGGAGGTGTGAGGAGCACTGGTGAGGGAGGACCACTGAAGCATCCCTGTCCTACCTTGGTGATGTGCCTGCTGCCCACCTCTGACCATAGGCTGCCATGAAAGCAGCAGCAGTAAGCCCTGCTTTCCAACACACCACCCCCAGCACAGTTTCTCCCCCTCTCCATTCTGAAGTCATGCAGAGATACCAGGTTTCATCAGCTCCACCTGTGACACTTCTAACAGGCCTAAGGACATTGTACAAAGCCCAGACTGAGTGAGACCTGTTGACATCTTTCATTCACTTCATGCAGAAAGGGTTTGCTCCCCAACTCTGAGCAATCAGGCAACTCTGCAACAGGAGGAGAAGTTCCTGTAACCCCCTTACAACTCTCCTCCTCTTCCTCGGGGCTGCAAAGCATTACTGGGTAGAGAACATGTGTGGCCATTGCTCCAAACATCAGGCACTGGGCAGCACATCCACTGACTGCAAGGTCTGGGATGGTCTGCCCAGGGCAGTGATGGAGTGATCATATCTGGAGATGTTTAAGCAGCCTGTGGAGCTGGTGCTTAGGGACTTGGGGTAGTGTTGTCCCTTCAGCACTGAGTCAAAGGTTGGACTGAATGAGCTTGGAGGTCATTGAATCATAGAATCACCAAGGTTGGAAGAGAGCTCCAAGCTCAGCCAGCACAACCTAGCACCCAGCCCTGCCCAACCAACCAGACCATGGCACTAAGTGCCCCAGCCAGGATTGGCTTCAACACCTCCAGCCACAGAGACTCCACCACCTCCCCAGGCAGCTCATTCCAATGCCAATCACTCTCTCTGACAACAACTTCCTAACAACATCCAGCCTAGACCTGCCCTGGCACAGCTTGAGGCTGTGTCCCCTTCTTCTGTTGCTGCTTGCCTAGGAGAAGAGCCCAACTGCACCCAGCTACAACCTCCCCTCAGGCAGCTGCAGACAGCAATGAGCTCTGCCCTGAGCCTCCTCTGCTGCAGGCTGCACACCCCCAGCTCCCTCAGCCTCTCTTCAGTTTCTCCAGTCCCAAGTGCACGCAGGCTGCTGGAGGTGATTGTGAATTCCAACCTAGTTGTCAGGTGCTGATGGAGAGAAAATGTCTTGCTGCAGGGTTGCTGCTGATGACAGCAATATGCTAAGAGCCACTATAGACACAAAGACACACAGACCTGCTTCCTCCATGCAGAACCTGGCCTCAAATAATCCAGAGGTGAGGATTCAGACCCCTAATTCCAACTCACATCACTGGAGCTACTCTGGGTTTGCAGCAAAGAATCCAATCCAGGGCACTGGGCATTCAGCTCTGCCACTGAGTTATGCACAGCACTGCTGACAAAACTGCATCCACATAATTCCCATGAATTCACAACTCTTCCTGCCTTCTGGGAACAACCATAGAGTCACTCCTGCTCACACAAAACACTGAGGGAAAGGGAAACTGGTGGGAACAATTGCATGCCCATCCGGAAGGACCTGGACAGGCTGCAGAGCTGTGCCCAGGCCAACCTCATGGCATTCAACAAGGCCAAGTGTAAGGTCCTGCAGCTGGGTGGGTGCAATCCCAAGCACAGCTCCAGGCTGGGTGGGGAATGGCTGAGAGCAGCCCTGAGGAACAGGCCCTGGGGGTCTGGGCTGATGCAAAGCTCAATAGGAGCCTGCAGGGTGAGTGCAGCCCAGACACAACCCTGTGCTGGGCTGCAGCCAGAGCAGTGTGGGCACAGGGCAAGGGAGGGGATTCTGCCCCTTGGCTCTGCTCTCCTCAGACCCCAGATGCAGTCCTTTGTGCAGTTCTGGAGCCCCCAACACAAGCAGGACATGGAAGTGTTGGAGCCAGTCCAGAGGAGGCCACCAAGATGCTGAGAGGGCTGCAGCAGCTCTGCTCTGAGCACAGGCTGAGAGAGTTGGGGCTGTGCAGGCTGGAGAAGAGAAGGCTTGGAGGAGAGCTTGGAGTGGCCTTCCAGGATCTGAAGGGGACCTACAAGAGGGCTGGGGAGGGACTATTGACAAGGTCTTGTAACGACAAGAAGAGGAGGAATGGGTTTGAAGTGGCAGAGGGGAGATTGAAACTGGATGTTAGGAAGAAGTTGTTTGCAGTGAGGGTGGTGAGACACTGGCACAGGCTGCCCAGGGTGGTTGTGGCTGCTCCCTCCCTGGAGGTGTTCAAGGCCAGGTTGGATGAGGCCTTGAGCAACCTGTTCTAGTGGGAGGTGTCCCTGTCTGTGGCAGAGGGTTGGAACTGGCTGAGCTTTGAGCTCCCTTCCAACCTAAACCGTTCTATGCCCTGCAGGAGGGCAGAGGGTGCAGGCATCAGGTCGCACATAAGCAAGTCCAGAGGATCAGGGTCTGGGTTCCAAAATCCAACTGGAATCATTCTGGAAGTGGAACAAAACCTTAAAAGCCAGGGGGAAAAAAAGAAGTTTCATGTCACTTTTGCAATGAGATAGAGTCCAAACCAACCCAGCCTGCCTGGGCAGAGCTGAGGAGAGTCTCTAAGGTCCTGGCAAGAGGACAGACACTTTGCCCCAGTGTCCTTCCCATTGCTTACTGTCACCTGGAGAAATGACTCCAGCAATGAGGTAGCAGCCCTCAAGAAGCAGAGCACATGCAGTAAAAATCTCTGTTTATGGATGCTGTAAGAACTCCTTGCTCCAGGAGAAAGGAGGACAGCAGGACAAGCAGTGAGGACTCTGGAGTAACACAAAACCCAAACATCTTGTTTTACCCTGGGCCCCAAACTGCTTTGGGCTGCTGCAGGTGAACATTTTGTCCTGTGCATCTCAGCATTTTATAGCAGCTGAGGAGCCACCAGGTGATGGACTGAGAAGAGCCATCAAGAGCTGATGTGAAATCTTAATGGGCTAATGAGCACATAAGCAGTGGGAGGCTCTCAGCAGCAGAGAACAGAACCACATCGTTCCCATGGCTGTCCTCAGGCAGAGAGAGGCTTCCCTGAAGAGCAACCTGAGTGAGTGCAAAATCACAGCAGCTGAGGGTGATGTCTCACAGGAGAGTCAGTGAGGGCAGCCAGAGCACTCAGACATCAAACAAAGCCTGCAGAAGAGAAGGCTACAGAGAGAGCTTAGAGCAACGTTTCAGTGGCTGAAGGGGACCTGCAGGCAGGCTGGGGAGGGATTGTTTAGGAGAGTCTCTGGGGATAGGTGAGGGGCAATGGTTTGAAACTGGAGCAGGGCAGATTTAGGTTGGACATGAGAATAGAATCGAATCAAGCAGGTTGGAAGAGAGCTCCAAGCTCAGCCAGCACAACCTAGCACCCAGCCCTGCCCAACCAACCAGACCATGGCACTAAGTGCCCCAGCCAGGCTTGGCTTCAACACCTCCAGCCACAGCCACTCCACCACCTCCCTGGGCAGCCCATTCCAATGCCAATCACTCTCCCTGACAACAACTTCCTAACAACATCCACTCTTAACCTGCCCTGGCACAGCTTGAAGCTGTGTCCCCTCATTCTGTTGCTGGTTGCCTGGCAGCAGAGCCCAACCCCACCTGGCTACAGCCTCCCTGCAGGCAGCTGCAGGCAGCAATGAGCTCTGCCCTGAGCCTCCTCTTCTGCAGGCAATGAGGGGGAAGTTCTGCACAGTGAGAGTGGTGAAATACTGGAACAGGTTTGCCCAGGGATGTGGTTGAGGCTCAGTCCCGGGAGACATTCAAGGTCAGACTTGATGTGGCCCTGGGCAGCCTGATTTAGGTGGCAGGGTCCCTGCTGCCTGGACAAGGTGACCTTTGGGGGTCCCTTCCAAAGCACTGCAACCTGTGACTCTACAGAAACATTCATCTAGCTGGTGTTTGTGTTTTAGAATTACAGACTCACAGAATTGTCAGGGCTGGGACAGACCTCAGGGATCATCCAGTTCCAACCCCCCCTGCCATGGGTAGGGACACCTCACACTAGATCAGGCTGCTCAGAGCTGCCCCATACAGCCTGGCCTTACAGACCTCCAGGGATGGGGCTTCCACCACCTCCTTTGTACATCCAGAGCCTGGCATTCAGCTCACAAAGACCTTCCTGGGAGGCAGGAGCTGGAGCTCAGCATGAGATGCTCTTCAAAGGGACTTCAGGAGAGCAGGGCTCAGCTGCACCAGGGCTGAGTTCAGTCAGCTGCCAGCTGGACCAAGCCCAGCATGGGACTCGTGTGACCGAGCAGCGTGACCCAGCCAGCCCTGCTGAATGAAACAGGCTAAGGCAGGCTGCAGGGGACTTTAAGACTGCTTCTTCAACAAAGAGTGTCTGAAGGGGCTGGGGAAGGGCAGGGTGTAGCTAACTGTATTATGTTTGTTCAACACATGGAATGCATGCCCTGAGTGCTGCTGCTCTACTCGTTAGAGCAGTGACCGAACCAGCTTGTGTGAGCCCAGGGGAGAAGCACAGAACCGTTAAGGTGGGAAAAGACCTCTAAGATCAGCAAGTCCAACCATACAATCAAGCAGGCTGGAAGAGAGCTCCAAGCTCAGCCAGTCCAACCTAGCACCCAGCCCTGCCCAACCAACCAGACCATGGCACCAAATGCCCCATCCAGGCTTGGCTTCAACACCTCCAGCCACACAGACTCCACCACCTCCTTGGGCAGCCCATTCCAATGCCAATCACTCTCTCTGACAACAACTTCATCCTAACATCCAGCCTAGACCTGCCCTGGCACAGCTTGAGATTGTGTCCCATCATTCTGTTGCTAACACCTCTGTGACCAGCAGACCATGTTCCAAAGCACCACAGAATCAACCAGGTTGGAAGAGACCTCCAAGCTCAGCCTGTCCAACCTAGCACTGAGTGCCCCAGCCAGGCTTGGCTTGAGCACCTCCAGGGATGGTGACTCCACCACCTCCCTGGGCAGCCTGTTCTACATCTACTCTGGTTTTGAACACATCCAGGGATGGTGACTGTCACCCTGGGCAGCCTGTTCCAATGCCTGACAACCTTTGCAGGAAAGAAATCCTAACTAATAACCAACCTCTCCCCTGATGAGCTTGAGGCCATTTCTTCTTGCGCTGTCTTCTTGAGCTTCCTGGGAGAAGAGGCCAACAGCAGCCTCACTCCAACCTCCTTTCAGGTAGATGTAGAGAGCAACGAGGTCTCCTCTCAGCTTCCTCTTCTTCAGGCTAAACAACCCCTGCTGCCTCAGCCTCATGAGAGATGTTCTCCAAACCTTCCCACCAGCTTTGCTGCCCTTCTCTGGACATAACTCCAGCACCAGAATGTTCATTTTGGAGTGAGGGGCCCAAAACTGAACACAGCACTGGAGGAGCAATCTCACCAGTGCAAATCACAGGGCATGATCACCTCCTTAGTCCTTCTGGCTGTGCCATTTCTGATGAGCAATCATAGAATGATGGAATTGTTAGGGTTGGAAGGGACCACAAGGAGCAGCCAGTTCCAACCCCCCTGCCATGCCCAGGGACACCCTACCCTAGAGCAGGCTGCACACAGCCTCAGCCAGCCTGGCCTCAAACACCTCCAGGGATGAGGCTTCCCACACCTCCCTGGGTAACCTGTTACAGCCTCTCACCACTCTCATGCTCAACAACTTCTTCCTCACCTCCAGGCTGAATCTCCTCATTTCTACCTTGCTTCCATTTCCCCCAGTCCTATCGCTCCCTGACAGCCTAAAAAGTCCCTCCCCAGCTTTTTTGTAGCCCCCTGCAGATGCTGGAAGGCCACAAGAAGGTCACCTGGGAGCCTGCACAGCCCCAACTCTTTCAGCCTGTGCTCACAGCAGAGCTGCTGCAGCCCTCTCAGCATCCTCCTGGCCCTGCTCTGGACACTCTCCAGCATCTCCACAGCCCTCTTGTCCCAGGGGCTCCAGAGCTGGATGCAGGACTCCAGGTGGGCTCTCAGCAGAGCAGAGGGGCAGGATCACTTCCCTCACCCTGCTGCCCACACTGCTCTTGCTGCAGCCCAGGCTCTGCTTTGCTCTCTGGGCTGCCAGAGCACACTGATAGCTCACACTGAGTCTCTCCTCCACCAAATCTGATGAGGGGAGCTTTAAAGAGAACTCAGAGCTCATATTCAAGAGAGGTTAACATATTTACAGCTCAGGGGAGGAGGGGGAGGGAGGAGAGGCAATTGAAATACCTCTGCAGGGCTGCAGGGAGCCAAGCCAGTGCCGAGGGCTCTGGCAGGGTTTAATTCATAGCTCTGATGTCCTAGACAAATATCACAAACCCAACAGTGTTTTCCTTCATCCTACAGCCACTACATCACAGGGGCATTTAGCTGAGGACCAGAAAGGAAATATCTCAGCTGAGTTATCCTCAAGAGACAGCTCCAGTCCCAAAGCAAAGATCACATCAACATCCTCAGCTGCTCATATCCGGAGCCTGACTGGAAGCTCAGTTCCAGCCCTCTGACAATACCTTGATGTTCCTTTAAGCCCTTTCTTTGATGCCTGCTAACAAACTATGCAAATATTAATCTCCCATGATTTGCAATATCCTGAGAGGTAAGCACTGAGAACCTGCTCTGCATCTGGAGGGAAGCAATACCCAGATGGAGCCGCTCACCCCGAGGTCACACTATGCAGCCTCTTTGATTCTCATGTGGTCTGGATCCAATTGCCACCATTTTCCCCCCCTCTTTCTCCTCCCTCCCCCTTTCTTTTTTGGGATATGACACTGAAATATCATAGAATCATAGACATCCCTTCCCTGGAGCTGTTAGGGGCCAGGCTGGATGAAGCCTTCAGCAATCTGGTCTAGTGGAAGAGCATAGAATCAGACAGGGCTGGAAGGGACCACAAGGAGCAGGCAGTTCCAACCCCCCTGCCATGCCCAGGGACACCCTACCCTAGAGCAGGCTGCACACAGCCTCAGCCAGCCTGGCCTCAAACACCTCCAGCCATGGGGCCTCAACCACCTCCCTGGGCAACCCATTCCAGCCTCTCACCACTCTCCTGCTCAACAACTTCCTCCCCACCTCCAGCTTTGCTTAATTTCCCCTATCCTGGCACTCCCTAGGAGCCTAAAAAGTCCCTCCCCAGCTTTTTTGTACTGCAGCCAGTTCCAGTTTTTGAGAAAACTTTAGGTATGGAAGTTTTTCCTGAGGTCCAACCTAAACCTCCCCTGGTGTTACTGGAAGCCAATTCCTCTTGTTCACAGAATCACAGAATCAAGCAGGTTGGAAGAGAGCTCCAAGCTCAGCCAGCCCAACCTAGCACCCAGCCCTGCCCAACCAACCAGACCATGGCACTAAGTGCCCCAGCCAGGATTGGCTTCAACACCTCCAGCCACACAGACTCCACCACCTCCCTGGGCAGCCCATTCCAATGCCAATCACTCTCCCTGACAACAACTTCCTAACAACATCCAGCCTAGACCTGCCCTGGCACAGCTTGAGGCTGTGTCCCCTCATTCTGTTGCTGGGTGCCTGGCAGCAGAGCCCAACCCCACCTGGCTACAGCCTCCCTGCAGGCAGCTGCAGGCAGCAATGAGCTCTGCCCTGAGCCTCCTCTGCTGCAGGCCAAACACCCCCAGCTCCCTCAGCCTCTCCTCACAGGGCTCTGCTCCAGGCCCCTCCCCAGCCTTGCTGCCCTTCTCTCAACACCTTCCAGCACCTCAACAGCTCTCTTCAACTCAGGAGCCCACAACTGGACACATCACTCAAGGGGTGTCCTGAGCAGTGCTGAGCACAGGGGCACAAGAACCTCCCTTGTCCTGCTGCCCACACTGCTCCTCAGCCAGCCCAGGATGCCATTGGCTCTGCTGCCCACCTGGGCACTGCTGCTTCAGCTCCTCTCTCCCAGCACCCCCAGCTCCCTCTCTGCCTGGCTGCTCTCAGCCACTCTGGCCCCAGCCTGTAGTGCTGCTTGGGGTTGTTGTGGCCAAAGTACAGAACCCTGCCCTTGGCCTTGTTCAGTCTCATCCCATTGGCCTCTGCCCACCCATGCAGCCTGGCCAGGTCCCTCTGCAGGGCTCTGCTACCCTCCAACAGCTCCACACCTGCTCCTAGCTTGGTGTCATCTGCAAACTCACTGCTGCTGGACTCAGTCCCCTCATCCAGATCATCAATAAAGATGTTGAACAGGACTGTGCCCAGCACTGGTCCCTGGGGCACACTACCAGTGACTGGCTGTTTTCTCAGCTGTGACTTGTGAGAAGAAACCCACTCCCACCCAGCTCCAACCTCCTTTCAGGCAGTTGCAGAGAGCCAGAAGGGCTCCCCTCAGCCTCCTTTTCTCCAGGATGAACACCCCCAGGTCCCTCAGCTGCTTCTCACCAGACCTCTTCTCCACACTCTCCTTCTCCACCTTCACTGCCCTTCTCTGGACCTACTCCAACACCTCAATGTCTCTGTTACACTGCAACACCCAAACCTGAACTCCACCAAGCCTCAGACAGTCTTCCACAGCCCAGTGAGTGGTGGCTGCAGGTGGAGCATGGTGCAGCTCTGCTGAAACATCTGCAATAACTGCTTTGGGAAGCAGCAGCCAGAGAACAGCTGCAAAATCAGACTCTTCAAGCTGAGCATTACCTCTGCCTCCTCTCCCTGCCATCACATCAACCTGCCTAGGGCTGGTGCCTCATTCTGTGCTCCCCTGTTGCATTAACTCATCTCTAGCTATTACCCTGCCAAATGCTCCATGATTTCCTTTGTGCCTGGAGCTAGCTCAGGGCTCTCTCCTCATTAAATCACAGCCACCACAGTTAGAAATGAAACAGGTCACCTATTGCTCCCTGCCCAGGGCTCCCTGCAGTGTGCAGCCCCAGGGCAGAGCCTCAGAAGAGGGCAACCTGGACATGCAGAAGCTTCAAGCTCAGCACAAAATCGTCTATTTCATCAGCATATTTTTTTCCTAGCCAAAAAAATTAAGCATTCCTTTTGTTCTGGTTTTCCTTCATTCCACAGCATGCAGCACTAGGGCAAGGGTTGAAACTACAGCAAGGGAGGTTTGCATGGCACAGTGGGAAGAAGCTCTTTACTATGGAGGTGATGAGCCACTGGAATAGGCTGCCCAGCATGGTGGTGGAGGCCTCATCCCTGGAAAAATCCAAGGTCAGGCTCAATAAGGCTCTGAGCAACCTGCTCTAGCTGCAGATGTCTCTGCTGATTGTGGGGGGGTTGGGCTGGGAGACCTTGGAAGGTCTCTTCCAATCCCAACTAGGCTGATTCTGTGACTCTCAGAGACCACAGGCTCCCTTAGCACATGGAGCAGGCTGTGCTGCTCCCTGCCAGGAGAAGTGGCTGAAGGAGGGGTGGAAGAGAAGGAGGTCAGGTTCTCTTTGTGGCTGACTTCCAAATGGTTTCACAACTTTTCAAATCAAGGCAAAACTTGAGGTGCCTGAGCCTGGCAAGAAGATGTGCCCCACGGAGGGCAAGCACCTTTGGAAGTCCCTTCCAACCCAGTGCATCCTAAGATTCCATGAGTGCTTTTCAGTGAAACCTAGATTGGTCAGTGGAACAAACTACATGGGAAGAAAGGACTTGCCCTTTCCTAAACCCCTTCCCTTATCTCCTTTCCTAAACCCCTTCCCCTTTCCAAAATCCCTTCCCTTTTCCCCTTTCCTAAACCCTTTCCCCTTTCCAAAATCCCTTCCCTTTCCCCCTTTCCTAAACCTCTTCCCCTTTCCAAAATCCCTTCCCTTTTCCCCTTTCCTAAATCCCTTCCCCTTTCCAAAATCCCTTCCCTTTCCCCCTTTCCTAAACCTCTTCCCCTTTCCAAAATCCCTTCCCTTTCCCCCTTTCCTAAACCCCTTCCCCTTTCCAAAATCCCTTCCCTTTTCCCCTTTCCTAAACCCCTTCCCCTTTCCAAAATCCCTTCCCTTTTTCACCATCCCCTTCCCTTTTCCTTAACCCCTTCCCCTTTCCAAAATCCTTTTTCTTTTCTCCTTTCCTAAACCCCTTCCCCTTTGCTAATACCCTTCCCCCTTGCCTAAATCCCTTCCTTTTCCCTAATCCCTTCCCCCTTTGCTAAACCCCTTCCTTTTTCCTAAACCCCTTCCTCTTTGCTAATCTCCCTCCCCTTTCCCCTTTGCTAAACTCTTTCCCTTTTCACCTTTCCTAAACCTCTTCCCCTTTGCTAATCCCTTTCCCCTTTCCTAAATGTCTTCCCTTTTCACCTTTCCTAAATCCTCTCCCTTTTCCTAAACCCCTTCCCCTTTGCTAATCCACTCCCCCTTTCCTAAATCACTTCCCCTTTGCTAATCCCCTTCCCCTTTCCTAAATCCCTTCCCTTTTCCCCTTTCCTAAACCCCTTCCCCTTTGCTAATCCACTTCCCCTTTCCTAAACCCCTTCCCCTTTCCTAAATCACTTCCCTTTTTCCCTTTCCTAAACCCCTTCCCCTTTGCTAATCCCCTTCCCCTTTCCTAAATCCCTTCCCTTTTTCCCTTTCCTAATCCCCTTCCCCTTTGCTAATCCCCCTCCCTTTTCCTAAACCCTTTCCCCTTTGCTAATCCCATTCTCCTTTCCTAAACCCCTTCCCCTTTGCTAAACCCTTCCCCCTTCCTAAATCCCTTCCCTTTTCACCTTTCCTAAACCCCTTCCCCTTTGCTAAACTCCTTCCTCTTTCCCCTTTCCTAACCCCCAGAGATTTTCAGGAACCTCTTTCCCCCCACAAGCAACGAGAGGCAGCCAGGAAGTCACTTTCTAATGCTCAGCCAGGACAAGGCACAGCTTTACCTGGAACACAGTGAGGATGGCAGCAGGGAAGGTATCAAAATTGGTGGTTGGTGTTTCATCTTGGAAGTTGAATCTGGAGAGAAGGAAGAAACAGAAACAAGAGCAGGGAGGGACAAGCAGCTCCCAGTGCAGTCTCATAAACCCCTTGCAACCCAAGTCAGAGAGGAGCATTGGTTCCACCTGGCAGTATTCCACCCTCATCCCTAGGCAATCACAGCTGGGCACAGGGCATCTTAGAGATGATGCTTAACAGAGGTGTTAGCAGAAACTCAATTTCATCCCTAGAGAAACCCCTGATGCTTTGAAATCCATTTTCACACAAAACCAGAAGGAACAATCCAAACCTGAAACGATTTGGAGGGGGAGGAACAAATGGCTCCAAGGAGTGTTTCTGGGTTTGGCTCTCAGGAGTAAAATCAGAACAGAAATTACCTCTTAGCAGATTGTTTCATTTGAGTAGTTTAAAGCTAAAATGGTGATAGATTGAGGGGGGGAGAGAGAGAAAACAAAATAGAACCCACACCAACCAAGCAACCAACATCAAACCTTTCCAAATCTGGGCTGGAATTGAAGTGCTTAATATTATGACATTTCTTGCTGCAAAATTCATCACACAACTGGCATTGCCAAGTGGAAAAAAATTGAGATTCAACCAAAAAAAAAAGGTATTTCAAGTGAATAAATCATCCTGGCTCTAGGGGGAAAGAATTTGTCTTGCCCCTAACAGCAGGAAAAGTGTTGCTTCCTTCCCCTGGTTTTGCTTCAGAGCTCTGGGTCTACCCATGGTGGATGGGGAATTAGAACAGGAGGGGAAGCAGAAAGAAGCCAGCTCCAGCTAAACCCCCAGGACCTGTTTTCCTGCAAAGCAGAGGTCACTTCTCAGCAGCCCAGGACCAATATCTTGCACCCACAATAAGAATCCTTCAAGCCCTGCAGTCCTCTTCTCTCTTTTGGGTTCCAGGTGGCTGCTTTCAGCTTAGCTCTGAGAGGAAAAGGATTCACTACTTACTGTCCTCCAAAGAGCTGCATCCCCAGCAAAGCAAACACCACAATGAACAGGAACAGCAGGAAGAGCAAACTGATGATGGACTTCATGGAGTTCAGCAAGGAGACCACCAGATTCCTCAGGGAATTCCAGTACCTGTGGTGGAGATCAGAGCAGCCAGGTAAGAACATGAGTGGGAGAAGAGCCTTTGGTGGGAAACCAACACACTCTGAGTTCCTATTATAGAAAAAAGGAGTGGCAAAGGAGATCAACCTCTCTAAACCTCCCCCTGTGACTGGAAAATGCAACCCCTGAGGGGCAAAATCCCCTCTGGCATGGCAAGGGAAGAGATTGGTGGTGTTCACCCATGCAGGGCAATCACCTGCACTGGAAGGGTTTGGTTTAGTCTCTCAGTAACCCTCTGCCCTGCTACAGATTTTGACCTTTCTGCATGGAAAAAAATGTGCCCAGCAGGTCTAGAGAGGTCCTTTGGCCCCTCTGCTCTGCTCTAGTGAGGCCACATCTGGAATACTGTGTCCAGTTTTGGGTTCCCCAGTTCAAAAGAGGCAGAGATCTGCTGGAGAGAGTCCAGTGGAGAGCTGCGAGGGTGAGGGGGGGACCTGAGCATCTCCCCTATGGAGAGAGCCTGAGAGCCCTGGGGCTGTTTGGTCTGGAGAAGAGAAGACTGAGAGGGGACCTGAGCAATGGCTACAGATATCTGAGGGGTGGGGGGCAGTGCCTGAGGCCAAGGTCTTTTGGAGTCAGCAGCAACAAGCCAAGGAGCAGCAGCTACAAACTGGAACAGAGAAGTTTCCACCTCAACACGAGGAGAAACTGCTTTGGTGTGAGGGTGTTGGAGCCCTGGAGCAGGCTGCCCAGAGAGGTTGTGGAGTCTCCTCTAGAGACTTTCAAGAGTTGCCTGGATGCATTCCTATGCCAACTGCCCTAGGGGATCCTGCTTTTGGCAGGGAGCTTGGACTGGATGGTCTCTGGAGGTCCCTTCCAACCTCTAACTTTCTGTGAAGTCAACAGCAAGTCAAAAACATGAAGGTGAGGAGTGAGGCTGGACAGAAAACCTGCAGCTTTGTAAGACACAAAGCAGAAAATCCCAGCATGGTGAGGTTGGAAGTGACCTCTGGAGATCATCCAGCCCAAAGTTAAAGCAGGGCACCCACAGCAGCTTGCCCAGGATCACAATGGCATAGGAGGTTTGGAATCTCTCCAGAGAAGGAGACTCCACAACCTCTCTGGGCAGCCTGCTCCAGGGCTCCAGCAGCCTCACACCAAGAGGCTGTTCCTTATGCTGAGGAATAACCAGCTCATTCCCATCAGGATGTCTCTGTGTTCCTCCAGCTTATGAGTGCCAGTGTCCACAAGAAGGACCTGATTAGAGGTTGGACACATGAAGATGCTCAGAGGGCTGCAGCAGCTCTGCTCTGAGGACAGGCTGAGAGAGTTGGGGCTCTGCAGCCTGGAGAGGAGAAGGCTTCCAGGAGACCTTGGAGTGGCCTTCCAGGATCTACAGGAAGGCTGGGGAGGGACTATTGACAAGGTCTGGGAATGACAGGAGGAGGAGGAATGGGTTTAAACTGGCAGAGGGGAGGTTGAAACTGGATGTTAGGAAAGGGTTCTTCAGAGTGAGGGTGGGGAGACACTGGCACAGGTTGAGGGTGGGGAGACACTGGCACAAGTTGTAGGTGGTGAAGCACTGGCACAGGTTGCCCAGGGAGGCTGTGGAGCACAGAATCACCCAATGTGATCAAAGATCACATTGGGTGATTCTGTGCTCCACAACCTCCCTGGAGATGTTCAGGACCAGGTTGGATGAGTCCTTGAGCAACCTGTTCTAGTGGGAGGTGTCCCTGCCTATGGCAGGGGGTTGGAACTGGCTGAGCTTTGAGCTCCCTTCCAACCTAACCCATTCTATGATTCTGCCCCTTCTCAGGGCTGGAGCAGCATGGAAAGCACTTGTGGAAAGCTGTGGGGGCTGAGGATGCAGCTTTGCTGTGAGCAGAGGAGGAGCTGGACTTACTTTGTGACTTTGAATATCCTCAGCAGCCGAAGCGCTCTCAGCACGCTGATGCCAAAGGAGGTTCCTGGCTTCACTGCAGCCCAGATAACTTCAAATATGCTTCCCACAATGACCTGCAAGAAGAGTTCATTTCCAATCAGTTGAGCTTAGTTCTTTGTTCCAGGGAGGCTGAGCACAGAGGGAGAATCAGAGCTTGGGGTGTGATTGGGCTTTGGCAAAGCCAGGAACTGGCCAACAGGGCTGCAGAGCCTTGTGCCAGCCTTCTGCAGTCCTGTCTGAGGAGGGGCACTGCCTAGAGGAGGGATAGATGAAAAGGAAATCACAGGCAGGACCTTGTTGCTTTCTTCTCCTTTAAAACAAGGAAAGACACTGCACTTTTTCACAGCCTCAACTGTAACTGCCAACACTTCATTTTCCCACCCCGTGCAGTCAGCCTGTACACAGCAAAGATGCAGGAGGACACTGTCCCACCCTCCTACTCCCACCAAAAGTCATCACTCACAGCACTTCAGAAAGGTGAAGCATTTGCTGTGAGCAAGATGTACCCACTGAGGCTCTTTAGGAGATGGATGAAGGTTAACAGCAGCTAGGAGATGCCCTTCACTTAGGTGCCATCTCTGCCTCTGCAGCCATCCAGGCATCTTTGGGTTATGCTTTGGTTGTGTTATTTGTGCTCTGCTTTCCTCTCATGACAGTTGGAGGCTGTGCATGGTCCTCTGAGCCACAAAGCATTGCACTGCTCTGAACCAGTACCAGCTTGATGGATGCCCCAGAGGGCAAAGCCTCACCCTTGGAGCAGCTTGATGCAACACCACCTCACAGTATCCCAGTATCATCAGGGTTGGAAGAGACCTCACAGATCATCAAGTCCAACCCTTTACCACAGAGCTCAAGGCTAGACCATGGCACCAAGTGCCATGTCCAACCTTGCCTTGAAGTGCCCCAGGGATGGCGACTCCACCACCTCCCCGGGCAGCCCATTCCAGTGTCCAATGACTCTCTCAGGGAAGAACTTTCTCCTCACCTCCAGCCTAAATCTCCCCTGGCACAGCCTGAGGCTGTGTCCTCTCCTTCTGGTGCTGGCCACCTGAGAGAAGAGAGCAACCTCCTCCTGGCCACAACCTCCCCTCAGGTAGCTGCAGACAGCAATGAGGTCTCCCCTGAGCCTCCTCTTCTCCAGGCTAACCAATCCCAGCTCCCTCAGCCTCTCCTCGTAGGGCTGTGCTCAAGGCCTCTCCCCAGCCTCGTTGCCCTTCTCTGGACACGCTCAAGCATCTCAATGTCCCTCCTAAACTGGGGGGCCCAGAACTGAACACAGCACTCAAGGTGTGGTCTAACCAGTGCAGAGTACAGGGGCAGAATGACCTCCCTGCTCCTGCTGGCCACACCACTCCTGATGCAGGCCAGGATGCCACTGGCTCTCTTGGCCACCTGGGCACACTGCTGGCTCATGTTCAGGTGGGTATCAATCAGCACCCCCAGATCCCTCTCTGTCTGGCTGCTCTCAGCCACTCCAACCCCAGCCTGTATCTCTGCATGGGGTTGCTGAGGCCAAAGTGCAGCACCCTGCACTTGGAGCTATTGAACACCATCCCCTTGGACTCTGCCCATCTGTGCAGGCAGTCAAGATCCTGCTGCAGAGCCCTTCTGCCCTCCAACCCAGCCACATCTGCCCCCAGCTTGGTGTCATCTGCAAACTTGCTGATGACTTTGGAATCAGGTGATTCCTGGGCTAAATGGGTTGATCTCAAAGTCTATTTAGCTTTGAACTTTGCTGCTGGCACTGCCAAAAAAAGCTGGCTTTAGATTAGTCTTGGATTTAGGAGCAGTCATTACCAAGGTAAGAATCCCTGTTCCTCCTTTGTGGAAAAGGAGTTGAAAGAGGGAGAAAAATCATTCCCAGATAAGGCAGATAGCTGCCAGATAAGGACTAGAAGCAACAGACTAAATCCTGGAGAGAAGAGCTGGAAGGACTACAATGACCTGAGCTCTTTTCCCCTTCCCTGTGGCTGTTCCATCAGCTTCGTATCTGCTTTGTCAGCGCAGCTTAGAGACCACCTCCTGCTGTGGGATGCAGCACTCAGCCTGCACTGAAGGCAAAAGAAGCTGAGTTCACTTCTGGGAGGACAGATTGCAGCCTGAGAGCTTTAAAGAAATAAATTAACCTCTGCATGCAACATAGAATCATAGAATCAACCAGGTTGGAAGAGACCTCCAAGCTCATCCAGTCCAACCTATCCCCCAGCCCTATCCAGTCAACCAGACCATGGCACTAAGTGCCTCATCCAGGCTTTGCTTGAACACCTCCAGTCTTTGCCTCCACCACCTCCCTGGGCAGCCCATTCCAATGCCAATCACTCTCTCTGTGAAGAACTTCTTCCTAACATCCAGCCTAGACCTACCCTGGCACAACTTGAGACTGTGTCCCCTTGTTCTATTGCTGGTTACCTGGGAGAAGAGGCCACCCCCCACCTGGCTACAATGCCCCTTCAGGTAGTTGTAGACAGTAATAAGATCACCCCTGAGCCTCCTCTTCTGCAGGCTGCACACCCCCAGCTCCCTCAGCCTCTCCTCATAGGATTTGTGCTCCAGGCCCCTCACCAGCTTTGTTGCCCTTCTCTGGACATGTTCCAGCACCTCAGCAATAGAACAAGGGGACACAGTCTCAAGTTGTGCCAGGGTAGGTATAGGCTGGATGTTAGGAAGAAGTTCTTCACAGAGAGAGTGATTGGCATTGGAATGGGCTGCCCAGGGAGGTGGTGGAGGCACCGTCCCTGGGGGTCTTCAAGCAAAGACTGGATGAGGCACTTAGTGCCATGGTCTGGTTGATTGGTTAGGGCTGGGTGCTAGGTTGGACTGGATGATCTTGGAGGTCTCTTCCAACCTGGTTGATTCTATGATCCTTAGTCAGGGGCAGTCAAAACTGTCCCTGCTCTTCACACCCCAGAGCTGAGGTTAGAGCAGAGCCAATTCTGCTGCCCTAAGTTGCTGCCTTTCCATCACCTCCTGATGTGTTTAGGCTTCTGCTTGTGGGCACTCCTGTCTGAAAAGCACTGCCTGTGTCTTTTGAGACAAAGGCTATTGAATGCATGAGAGGGGAGATGAGCAATCCAACGTGGGGGGAGGTTGTGTGCCTTTCAACCACCTCATTTAAATGGGAGAGAGGCTCTCGGCAATCAGAGCGCTCCTGGTGCCTGTGCTGTGCACAGCCTGCAGCTTGCTGGGGAAATGAGATCCCCCAGCTGCCACATTTCTTCATCAAGGCTGATAACCAGGGGGGGGGAGCTTCATCTGCTTCACTGCAGCTAATTCACACCACGAGTGCTGCCTGCAGGAGACACACTTCCAGCTCCCTTTCCTTGGATTCCCATAGGTGATGATGGGTCAGGAACTTTCCCCCTGCACACACGATTGGAATTGTCCAGCCCAGCTCAAAGGGGTTTGGCACTCAGGTGCAGCTCTAATCACAGCAAAGCACAACTCACAAGCAGATAAACACAAGAGGTTTACAAAGATTTGCAACTACAGACAAATTCATAGACTCTCAGAATCAGACAGGGTTGGAAGGGACCACAAGGATCATCTAGTTCCAACCCCCCTGCCATGGGCAGGGACACCCTACCCTAGACTAGAAACAACACAGAAATCCAAACTGCCTCCTGGACAAAGAAACTACCCACAGGGGCTCAAAGCTACTCTCTCTTTCTCCCTCTGCTTTCCCAGACAGGCAAACAAAGCAAGCAGCAAAGCTTAGGTTGTTCTCTGTCAGCCAAGGTTAGAGAGAGATTAGAGCAGAGTCATAGAATCACAGAATCAGCCAGGTTGGAAGAAAGCTCCAAGCTCAGCCAGCCCAAACTAGCACCCAGCCCTAGACAACCAACCAGACCATGGCACTAAGTGCCCCAGCCAGGATTGGCTTCAACACCTCCAGGCACAGACTCCACCACCTCCCTGGGCAGCCCATTCCAATGCCAATCACTCTCTCTGACAACAACTTCCTAACAACATCCAGCCTAGACCTGCCCTGGCACAGCTTGAGGCTGTGGCCCCTTCTTCTGTCCCTGGCTGCCTGGCAGCAGAGCCCAACCCCACCTGGCTACAGCCTCCCTGCAGGCAGCTGCAGGCAGCAATCAGCTCTGCCCTGAGCCTCCTCTGCTGCAGGCTGCACACCCCCAGCTCCCTCAGCCTCTCCTCACAGGGCTCTGCTCCAGGCCCCTCCCCAGCCTTGCTGCCCTTCTCCAAACACCTTCCAGCACCTCAACAGCTCTCTGCAATTCAGGAGCCCAGAACTGGACACAGCACTCAAGGGGTGGCCTGAGCAGTGCTGAGCACAGGAGCAGAAGAACCTCCCTTGTCCTGCTGCCCACACTGCTCCTCAGCCAGCCCAGGATGCCATTGGCTCTGATGCCCACCTGGGCACTGCTGCCTCAGCTTCAGCTCCTCTCTCCCAGCACCCCCAGCTCCCTCTGTGCCTGGCTGCTCTCAGCCACTCTGGCCCCAGCCTGCAGTGCTGCTTGGGGTTGTTGTGACCAAAGTGCATAACCCTGCACTTGGCCTTGTTCAATCTCATCCCATTGGCCTCTGCCCACCCATCCAGCCTGGCCAGGTCCCTCTGCAGGGCTCTCCTGCCCTCCAACAGCTCCACAGCTGCTCCTAGCTTGGTGTCATCTGCAAACTTACTGATGCTGGACACAATCTCCTCATCCAGATCATCAATAAAGATGCTGAACAGGACTGTGCCCAGCACTGATCCTTGGGGCACACCACTGGTGACAGCTGCCAGCTGCATGTGGCACCATTCACCACTACTCTGTGGGCTCTGCCATTCAGCCAGTTCCTGACCCAGCACAGAATGAATCTGTCCATGCCAGGAGCTGCCAGCTTGGCTAGGAGAGTGTGGAGGAAATAATTAGCTCCAGCAGCCCAGAGCAGAGTGGGACAAATTGTTGCCCTTTTGGCTTTTTCCCCTCTCAGCAGCCCAAGCAATGACAAAGACTTCAGCATTATTTGCTTTCCACAACCAAGGATCCAATTGCTCTCATTCAGATATTCCAATGAGCCTCAAACCAGGCACACCACAGTGTCCCCCCCCACCCTTAAACACCCAACCCCCATGGAACAGCAGGAGAGCTGCAGCCTTCATCATGCAGCTGAACCCTACTCACCCCAAAGTCAAAGCAGTTGAAGGAAGAGTGGAAGTAATTCCTTGGCCCCAGCCCATACATCTTCAAAGACATCTCAGTGAGGAACAGACCCAGGAAAACAAACTCTGCAAAATCTGGAAACAGGGAAAAAAAGAAGAGGTGGGAATCAGTGCAGGAGACCTTGGCTGGCAGAGAGAGGTCTATGGGGAACAAACCCTGAAACTCTGCAAAATATGGAAATGGGAGGGAAAAAAGGGATGGGAATTAGTGCAGGAGAGCTTGGCTGGCAGAGGAGTCTGTGTGAGAAGGAGACCCTGAAAAACTAACTCTATAAAATCTGGAAATGGGGAGAAAAGGGATGGGAATTAGTGCAGGAGAGCTTGGCTGGCAGAGGAGTCTGTGTGGGGAGCAGACCCTGAAAAGGGTAACTCTGTAAAAACTGGAAATAGGGAAAAAAGGGATGGGAATCAGTGCACCTTGGCTGGCAGAGGAGTTTGTGTGGGGAACAGATCCTGAAACTCTGCAAAATCTGGAAATGGGAGGGAAAAAAGGGATAGGAATCAGTGCAGGAGACCTTGGCTGGCAGAGGAGTCTGTGTGAGGAGCAGACCCTGAAAAGGGTAACTCTGTAAAAACTGGAAATAGGGAAAAAAGGGATTAAATCAGTGCACCTTGGCTGGCAGAGGGGTTTGTGTGAGGAGCAGACCCTGAAACTCTGCAAAATCTGGAAATGAGGGGGGGAAAAGGGATGGGAATCAGTGCAGGAGACCTTGGCTGGCAGAGAGAGGTCTATGGGGAACAGATCCTGAAACTCTGCAAAATCTGGAAATGGGAGGGAAAAAAAGGGATGGAAATTAGTGCAGGAGACCTTGGCTGGTAGAGGAGTCTGTGTGGGGAACAGATCCTGAAACTCTGCAAAATCTGGAAATGAGGGGGGGGAAAGGGATAGGAATCAGTGCAGGAGACCTTGGCTGGCAGAGCAGTCTGTGTGAGGAGCAGACCCTGAAAAGCTAACTCTGGAAATAAGGAAAAAGGGGATGGGAATCAGTGCACCTTGGCTGGCAGAAGAGCTTGTGTGGGGAGCAGACCCAGAAAAGCTAACTCTGTAAAATCTGGAAATGGAAGGGAAAAAATGGATGGGAATCAGTGCACCTTGGCTGGCAGAGAGGTTTGTGTGGGGAGCAGACTGTGAAACTCTGCAAAATCTGGAAATGAGGGGGAAAAGGGGATGGGAATCAGTGCAGGAGAGCTTGGCTGGCAGAGGAGTCTGTGTGGGGAGCAGACCCAGAAAAGCTAACTCTGTAAAATCTGGAAATGGGGAGAAAAGGGATGGGAATCAGTGCAGGAGACCTTGGCTGGCAGAGGAGTCTGTGTGAGGAGCAGACCCTGAAAAGCTAACTCTGTAAAATCTGGAAATGGGGGGAAAAGGGGATGGGAATCAGTGCAGGAGACCTTGGCTGGCAAAAGAGTTTGTGTGGGGAACACACTCAGAAAAACTAACTCTGTAAAATCTGGAAATGGGGGGGAAAGGAATGGGAATTAGTGCACCTTGGCTGGCAGAGGAGTTTATGTGGAGAACAGACCCAGAAACTCTGCAAAATATGGAAATGAGGGGGGGAAAGGGATAGGAATCAGTGCAGGAGACCTTGGCTGGCAGAGGAGTCTGTGTGGGGAGCAGACCCTGAAAAACTAACTCTGCAAAATCTGGAAATGGGGGAAAAAGGGATTAAATCAGTGCACCTTGGCTGGCAGAGTCTGTGTGGGGAATAATGGCAAGTTCTGCACAGGATAGGCTGCCTCCTGCCAGAAGAAAATCACAGCTCACAGGATGACAGGGGTTGGAAGGGACCCAAAGAGATCATCCAGTCCAACCCTCCTGCCAGAGCAGGACCACACAATCTAGCACAGATCACACAGGAACACATCCAGACAGGCCTGGAAAGGCTCCAGGGAAGGAGATTCCACGGCCTCTCTGGGCAGCCTGTGCCAGGGCTCTGGGACCCTTCCAGGCAAGAAGTTGCCCCTTGTGTTGAGCTGGAACCTCCTGTGCTGCAGCTTCCATCCATTGCTGCTTGTCCTATCCCAGGAGCAGTGAGCAGAGCCTCTCCCCCTGCTCCTGGCAGCCCTCAGATACTTACAAACATTTATCCAATCCCCTCTCAGTCTTCTCTTCTCCAGCCTAAGCAGCCCCAGGGCCCTCAGCCTCTCCTCACAGCCCCTTTGCAATGGCAAACAAGACCCCCAGGACAGCTTCCCATCGTTACTTCTATATGCACATGAGCTGCACTCAGCCTTCAAGAGCTGAGAAGGAATGTTTGATGTGTGCTGGGGGGGAAGGTGGCTGGCAGCAGTAAATAACATCCTCAGCATCTTTGCAGAAGGCAAATCAAAAGGAAGCTCTGAGTCCCTGATACTTCTAGAAGGACTCCTTTAATGGCACAGAGAATGGTTCTGCAAATGCAGGGTTGGGAATTCTCTACCTACATCAGATGGGCACTTTTGGGAGCAGGGTGGAAGCTTTTGTATCATCTTCCCTGTGATAAAAATACCTCCACACCCAACTGCAGCCTCTGAGAGCTCATGTTCAGAGGTGTTGTGCCTCCTGTTAGCACACAGCCACATTTCTTTTCATTATGCCTCCCTAACTAGGGAATTAAGGAAGAGCAAATCCTCTCTCTCCTCCTGCTTCCCCATATCACAGGGAATGTGGAGCTTTGGAAGGGGAAAATTATCACCTAGGATGCAACAAAAGGCAGGAAGAGCATAGCTGGAGATTTGCAAATTGAGATTGTAAGGATTTGAAGCTACAGAAAACACAGCCTGTGGCATTATAAGCCATGAGGGTCTTGATCTGGAGGCCAATAAGCAACAGCAACAAACCACAAAACAAACACCCAAAGGGCAAAATCCTTCCATGCTCCCACACAGCCACCAAGCAGCACAGGGTAAAGCTCTCCCTCTAGAGAAAGGCTGAGGGAAGGAAAGGAAATTCAAAGGGGAGAGGTTGACCAGATCACTTAGTGCAGTACAGAAGGCTCTGGGGTGCTGTAGCCATGCAGATGCTACAGGGAAAGTCATAGAACCATAGAATCAAGCAGGTTGGAAGAGAGCTCCAAGCTCATCCAGCCCAACCTAGCACCCAGCCCTGCCCAACCAACCAGACCATGGCACTAAGTGCCCCAGCCAGGATTGGCTTCAACACCTCCAGACACACAGACTCCACCACCTCCCTGGGCAGCCCATTCCAATGCCAATCACTCTCTCTGACAACAACTTCCTCCTCACATACAGCCTAGACTTCCCCTGGCACAGCTTGAGGCTGTGTCCCCTTCTTCTGTCCCTGGCTGCCTGGCAGCAGAGCCCAACCCCACCTGGCTACAGCCTCCCTGCAGGCAGCTGCAGGCAGCAATGAGCTCTGCCCTGAGCCTCCTCTGCTGCAGGCTGCACACCCCCAGCTCCCTCAGCCTCTCCTCACAGGGCTCTGCTCCAGGCCTTTCACCACCTTTGTCACCCTTCTCTCAACACCTTCCAGCACCTCAACATCTCTCTTGCACTGAGGGGGAATCATCTTCTGTGATTTCAGTTGGACAGTTCTGGGCCCTGCACTTGGGTCACAATAACCCCATGCAATGCTCTTGGGGCTGAGTAGCTGGAAAGTTGCCCAGCAGAAAAGGACCTGGGGGTGCTGAGTGATAGCCAGCTAAACATGAGCCAGTGTGAGCTCAGGTGGCCAAGAAGGCCACCAGCATCCTGGCCTGGATCGGCAATGGTGTGGCCAGCAGGAGCAGTGCCTCTGTACTGGTCACTGGTGAGGCTGCACCTTGAGCACTGGGGTCAGTTTTGGGCCCCTCACTCCAAAAAGAACATTGAGGGGTTGGAGCAGGTCCAGAGAAGGGCAATAAAGCTGGGGAAGGGTCTGGAGAACAGGGCTGGGGAGGAGCAGCTGAGGGAGCTGGGGGTGTGCAGCCTGCAGAAGAGAAGGCTCAGGGCAGAGCTCATTGCTGTCTGCAGCTGCCTGCAGGGAGGCTGTAGCCAGGTGGGGTTGGGCTCTGCTGCCAGGCAGCCAGGGACAGAAGAAGGGGCCACAGCCTCAAGCTGTGCCAGGGCAGGTCTAGGCTGGATGTGAGGAGGAAGTTGTTGTCAGAGAGAGTGATTGGCATTGGAATGGGCTGCCCAGGGAGGTGGTGGAGTGGCTGTGGCTGGAGGTGTTCAAGAAAAGCCTGGATGAGGCACTTAGTGCCATGGTCTGGTTGACTGGATAGGGCTGGGTGCTAGGTTGGGCTGGCTGAGCTTGGAGCTCTCTTCCAACCTGCTTGATTCTATGATACCTGTGATAGGAAAGGAAATATCAAGAGGGTTTTAATTATACCTTGGAACCTCTTCTCCCTCAAAACAGAAGGCTGTGAAGGACAAAATGTTCACATTTGAGGACTATAAAGACAAAATAGGAGGTCTGCAGACGTCTCAGCCTTTTTCCTACCTAGCCACTGGGACTTGGTGCTCAGGGGAAGGCTGCTGGCTACCTGAAGAAGCAGCACCGAAGGGATTTGCTAGGAGAAGGATGTTCACACCTGCACCAAGCTGTGGTTTTCTGGCATCAGACAACAGCTCAGTGAGCAAACTGCTGTTTCCAACAGGAGGGATGCCAGAGCAGGGAGTTATCCAGTTACCCTGGCAACCCACCTGACTACATCAGTGCAGAGAAAGGCACCAGGTGAGCCAGAAGCTGTGATGCTTGTCAAGACCAATAACAGAAACAGAGAATTAGGGGAAACAGCTGCTGGCTGGCACTGAAATTCCTTGCACCCCATTAAAACTGTCACAACTGCTGAATAGCAAAGGATGTTCCAATCCTTAATTATTCATTACTAGCCCTGTAAATCAGGAGCTTAAAGCAGCTGCCAGGCCAGAAGCAGCTTCCATCCTGCACCCTAACTATTTGGGAATCACACAATGGCTTCAGTTGGAAGGGACTTTAGAGATCATCCAGTTCCAACCCCTCTGCCATGGGCAGGGACACCTCCCACTAGAGCAGATTGCTCAAAGCCTCATCCAGCCTGGCCTTCAAGCACTTCCAGGAATGAGGCATCAAGAGCTTCTCTGGGCAACCTGTGCCAGTGTCTCACCACCCTCAGAATAAAGAACTCCTTCCTAATATCCAGTTTGAAATCTACCCTGCTCCAGCTTCAAACCATTACCCCTTGTCACCACAGGTCCTTCTAAACAGTCATAGGATCCTAGAATCAACCAGGTTGGAAGAGAGCTCCAAGCTCAGCCAGCCCAACCTAGCACCCAGCCCTATCCAGTCAACCAGACCATGGCACTAAGTGCCTCAGCCAGGCTTTGCTTGAACACCTCCAGGGACAGTGAGTCCCTCCCCATCCCTCCTATAGTCCCCTTCAGGTACTGGAAAGCTGCTCTAAGGTCTCCCTGGAGCTTTCTCTTCTCCAGGCAGGACACCTTCAACTCTCTGTGCCTTATAGGAGAGATGCTCCAGCCCTCAACAGTGTAGCAATGTTTGCCCTCCCCACCAAAGCTGCTGCTGGCCACAAGGATGTGTTTGCAAAGAGCTAAGACCTCTCCCCAGAGGGCAGGAGGTGTGCAGTGGGTACTGCTAAGCCTCTCTGCAGTGATTTGTGGTGTTTCTGCTCCTTAGGGTATCTCTCCCCATTGCAGCACTGTGGATGCTGCCTTTCTAATGGTGCTCACTGTAAGCAGCATTAATGTCTTTAATGGATAGAAGCACTCAACTCAGAACCCACTCCAGGCTGAACAGCCCCAACTCTCCCAGCCTGTCCTCATAGGAGAAGTGCTCCAACTCCCTGATGATCTTTGTGGCCTTCTCTGTCCCTCTCTCCACCATTAAGAAGTGACAAAACTGCCTCAGATGCATCTTTTCTGGGCCTAGGAGAATTTGTGCTGCTGCCATCACCTATTGCAGTCATTATAGAATCTCAGAATGGGTTAGGTTGGAAGGGAGCTCAAAGCTCAGCCAGTTCCAACCCCCTGCCATAGGCAGGGACACCTCCCACTAGAACAGGTTGCTTAAGGACTCATCCAGCCTGGTCCTGAACATCTCCAGGGAGGTTGTGGAGCACAGAATCACCCAATGTGATCAAAGATCACATTGGGTGATTCTGTGCTCCACAACCTCCCTGGGCAACCTGTGCCAGTGTCTCACCACTCTCAACCTGTGCCAGTGTCTCACCACCTTCAACCTGTGCCAGTGTCCCCCCACCCTCACTGCAAACAACTTCATAAGGTGGAACTTTCTGGGTTCCAGTTTGTATCCATTGCCCCTTCTCCTGCCACAGGACAGCAGAGCAAAGAATCTGGAACTTTCTTGCCCCCCCTTCAGATATTTGCAAACATTGACAAGATCTCCTCTCAGCCTTCTCTTCTCCAGGCTCAACATCCCCAGGGCTCTCAGCCTTTCCTCCTCACACAGATATTCCAGTCCCTTCAGCATCCTCTTAGCCTCTGCTGAGCTCTCTCCAGCAGTTCCCTGCCCTTCTTGGGAGCCCAGAGCTGGACACAATGCTGCAGATGAGGCCTCACTTGGCCACAGCAGAGAGGGAGAAGAACCTCCCTTGACCTGCTGGCCACACTCTTCTGAATGCACCCCAGGACACCACTGGCCTTCTTGGCCATGAGAGCATGTTGGTATCCCACCAATAACTCCCTGCCAATCAGCATTCCCAAGTCCTCCTCCATGGAGTTGTTGTCCAGCAGGACAACCCTCACCTGTACTGATGCCTGTTGTTGTTCCTCTCCAGGTGCAGGACCCCACACTTACTCTTGTTGAACCCCACTAGCTTCCCCTTTGCCCAACTCTTCAGTCCTTTCACAGCTGCTGACTCCACCCAGCCCTAAGTTCAGAGCACAGCAGCTGCATTTCAGCAGGTCCCAGATGCTGCAGATCACAGCACGGTCAGGACCAGGGGTGGAGGCAAGGAGAACACAACCCTGGCGAGCCCCTTGGGCAGGAGGAATTGACTGGCAATGAATCAGCTTCAGCAGCACATGGACCTGAAACATGAGTTCTTCTGACATGACCCTGCCCAGGTAATGGGAAATGCAATTTCTTTGTTTGGACCTCCTGGTGTTCATTTAATCTGCCTTAAGCAGGAGCAGTTTGTAATGAGATTGGAGGGGGGGAGGAGGAGGGGGGGGGAAGTTTGATGCAAATATTCAATTGCTTTCATTTTGAATCAGTGCTGCTGGCAGAGGCCATGCCAGCATCTCTCTTTTTTTGCCCTAGATGCCTCCATTAGATAGTTAGCAGCTCTTTTTTATCAGTCACCCAGGCATTAACTCCCTTTCTGCTCCATTCCCAACTCCAATGTCATTAGGAGCAAGGTGCTGAGCCATCCAGAGGGACCTGGACAGGCTGCAGAGATGGACTGAGGAGAATTTCATGAGGTTAAATAAGGCAAAGTGCAAGAACCTGCATCTAGGTGGGGGCAGTTCTAGATATCAGTCCAGGCTGGGGGATGGTGACATTAAGAGCAGCCCTGCAGAGAGGGATTTGGGGGGTGCTGGTTGGTGAGAAGCTGGGCAGGAGGCAGCAATGGGCACTGGCAGCCCAGAAGGCTGAGGGCAGCCTGGGCTGCATCCAAAGCAGTGTAGCCAGAGATGGAGAGAGCAGATCCTGCCCCTCTGCTCTGGGGAGACCTCACCTGCACTGCTGGGGCCAGCTCTAGGGGCCCAACACAAGAGAGACATGGAGCTGATGGAGCAGGTCCAGAGGAGGCCATGAAGTTGATCAGAGGGCTGGAGAACCTCCCAACCTCCCCTGTGGGCAGAGGCTGAGAGAGATGGAGCTGCTCAATCTGGAGAAGAGAAGACTCCAGGGAGACCTTAGAGCTACATTTCAATACCTGAAGGGGATGCTGGAGGTCTCTTCCAACCTAGATGGTTCTATGTATAGGAAGGCTGTGAGGGACTGTTTGTAAGGGTCTGTGGTGACAGGATGAGGGCAATGGTTTGAAACTGGAGCAGACCAGATTTAGGTTGGACATCAAGAGGAAGTTCTGCACAGTGAGGATGATGAGACACTGGAACAGGTTTGCCCAGGGATGTGGTTGGGACCCTATCCTTGATGACATTCAGGATCAGATCTGATGTGGCCCTGGGCAGCCTGATCTAGTTGGAGGTGTTGCTGCTGCCTGCAGGAGGGTTGGACCAGAAGACCTTTGAGTATTCTAAAAGAGACCAGAAGACCTTTGAGTCATCTCAAGGAAGAGACCAGAAGACCTTTGAGCCTTCTCAAGGAAGAGACCAGAAGACCTTTGAGCCTTCTCAGAGACCAGAAAACCTTAGAGCCTTCTCAAGGAAGAGACCAGAAGACCTTAGAGTCTTCTCAGAGACCAGAAGACCTTTGAGTCTTCTCAAAGAAGAGACTAGAAGACCTTTGAGCCTTCTCAAGGAAGAGACCAGAAGACCTTTGAGCCTTCTCAGAGACCAGAAAACCTTAGAGCCTTCTCAAGGAAGAGACCAGAAGACCTTAGAGTCTTCTCAGAGACCAGAAGACCTTTGAGTCTTCTCAAAGAAGAGACTAGAAGACCTTTGAGCCTTCTCAGAGAGCAGAAGACCTTTGAGCCTTCTCAGAGAGCAGAAGACCTTTGAGCCTTCTCAGAGACCAGAAAACCTTTGAGTATTCTCAAAGAAGAGACCAGAAGACCTTTGAGCATTCTCAAAGAAGAGACCAGAAGACCTTTGAGCATTCTCAAAGAAGAGACCAGAAGACCTTTGAGCCTTCTCAGAGACCAGAAGACCTTTGAGCCTTCTCAGAGACCAGAAGACCTTTGAGCCTTCTCAAAGAAGAGACCAGAAGACCTTTGAAGGTCCCTCCCAACCTGCTGCAACCTCTGAACCTGACACTTCAGTTTGCTTTCCTCACCCTTCCTCACACATGAAGCCAACTAGGAGAAGAACCTCAGCAAACAGAAGGTCCCCTCCTCTGTGAGAAAGCAGCTGTGGACTGTGCAGCAGACACCACTACCTCTGCCCTGCTCAGGCAGCCTTTTCCTCTCAGGTGCAAGCTCTGCACATTTCCATCCGCAGGGAGCTGCCTGTCTGCTCCAGCAGCATCCAAAAGAGCTCTAATTGCACCAAGCACATGGCTCAGCACTGCGTGGGACACAGGGAAGATGTTCCCAGGCCATAATGGCTAAAATACTGCTTTCAACTATTGTGTTTACCAGAAAGGAGAGAGTTTGTTTGCAGACAGAGGCATTGAGGAGCAAGCCAAGGATCGCCACAGCGTTAGCTGGAGAAGCATGGAAGGGGAAGGGAAGGCTGAGCTAGTCCTAAAACCTTCTCACCATGGGTCCTTAAAGCCCACCCTTGGGAGTGGGATTGTGTCCTTTCACTTCATGCCTCCCCTTTGGTGGGAAATGGTTGTTTCTAACGGGAGATCAGTTCAAGGCAAGGTTGGATGTGGCACTTGGTGCCATGGTCTAGCCTTGGGCACTGTGGTAAAGGGTTGGACTTGATGATCTGTGAGGTCTCTTCCAACCTTGCTGATACTGTGATACTGTGAGATGCTGCTGCACCATGCCCAAACTGCTGCTGAAATCACAGAGCCACAGAATGTTAGGGGGTTGGAAGGGACCTTAAGAGATCATCCAGTCCAACCCCCCTGCCAGAGCAGGATCACCCAGGGTAGGTCACACAGGAACACAGCCAGATGGGTTTTGAAAGGCTCCAGAGGAGACTACATAACCTCTCTGGGCAGCCTGCTCAGTCAACAAAAGTTTTCCTTCCGACCCCAAGGCACTTGCTCTGCTCCAGCTTGCCCCCAGTGCTCCTCGTCCTGCCTTTGGACATCCCTGAGCAGAGCCTGGCTGTATCCTCCTGCCATTGCCCTGCACATCTTTCTCAACAGCAATGAGAGCAACCCTCAGGCTCCTCTGCTCCAAGCCCCAGCTTCCTCAGCCTGTTCCTCACAGAAGGATGTTCCACTCCCTTTCTGTGGCTCTGCATCTGACTCTTTTCAAGCAGTTCCCTGAGGTCCTTCTTGAACTGAGTGGCCCAGAACTGGACACAATATTCCAAGTGTGGCCTCACCAGGGCAGAATAAAGGGGCAGGAGAACATCTCTCAACCTACTAATCACAGCCCCTCCTAATCCAGCCCAGGGTGCCACTGACCTTGGTCACAAGGGCACATTGCTGGCTGATGAGAGGTCCTAGCATCCTCACACCTCCTTATATTTAAGTGAAACCTCCTGGGTTCTTTCCATGCAGAAGGAGGTGAAAGTGCTGCTGCAATTGAGGGATACCTAAAGGATCCTGTTCCTGCTATTCATCACACCCCAAGACCTCAAAGAATTCCTCATCAACTCTTTCAATACAAGCTAAAGAAACCAGAAGATCAGACCTGCTTCAGCCCTCCCTCTGGCAGGGAGATCCTTACCCTTTTATCAGCCTACCAGCCTCACCTTTGGGAGTTCCATTTTGGGTGCCCCCCTCAATATTCTTTCAAAGGATAACAAAAATGCCAGGGAGGGTTTTTTTTCATTGCCACTTTCCACCACCAGCTCTCAGCACACCTTGCCCAGATGATCTACATCACTTAAGAAGTAAAAAGGAGGAAAGAAAGGAGGACTAATGGTCAGCCACCCATGCAGATGCAAGGTGAACAAACCCCAGGTGTCAACAAGAGCAATGAGCTCCATCATCAGACTGATATCCTGCAAAAACACACCTGTAAAACCAGAATGTCAGAGGAGGAAAACACCCAAATGGCCTCTCTGAGCAAAAGAGAATCAAGAAATGGCCGATAAAAAAAATGAGCAGCCTATAGAAGGAAAGATTAGAGACTCAATGATCCCAAGGGGTGCCAAGGGAAGATTAGAGACTCAATGATCCCAAGGGGTCCCAAAGAAAGATTAGAGACTCAATGATCCCAAAGGGTCCCATGGAAAGGTTAGAGACTCAATGATCTCAATGGGACCCATGGAAAGATTAGAGACTCAATGATCCCAATGGGTGCCAAGGAAAGATTAGAGACTCAATGATCCCAATGGGTGCCAAGGAAAGATTAGAAACTCAATGATCCCAATGGGTGCCAAGGGAAGATTAGAGACTCAATGATCCCAAGGGGTCCCAAAGAAAGATTAGAGACTCAATGGTCCCAAGGGGTCCCATGGAAAGGTTAGAGACTCAATGATTCAGTGGACTGCGTTCAGTTCTGGGCCCCCCAGTTTAGGAGAAGGGCAACGAGGCTGGGGAGAGGCCTTGAGCACAGCCCTATGAGGAGAGGCTGAGGGAGCTGGGATTGGTTAGCCTGGAGAAGAGGAGGCTCAGGGCAGACCTCATTGCTGTCTACAACTACCTGAGGGGAGGTTGTGGCCAGGGGGAGGTTGCTCTCTTCTCTCAGGTGGCCAGCACCAGAAGGAGAGGACACAGCCTCAGGCTGTGCCAGGGGAGATTTAGGCTGGAGGTGAGGAGAAAGTTCTTCCCTGAGAGAGTCATTGGACACTGGAATGGGCTGCCCGGGGAGGTGGTGGAGTCGCCGTCCCTGGAGCTGTTCAAGGCAGGACTGGACGTGGCACTTGGTGCCATGGTCTGGCCTTGAGCTCTGTGCTAAAGGGTTGGACTTGATGATCTGTGAGGTCTCTTCCAACCCTGATGATACTGGGATACTGTGAAAGATTACAGACTCAATGATCCCAATGGGCTTGTCTCTCCAGAGAAGACTCCACAACTCCTCTGGGTATCCTGCATGAGGGCTCCAGCATCCTCACACCAGGAAGTTTCTCCTTATATTCAAGTGAAACCTCCTGGGTTCTTTCCATGCAGAGAAGATAAAAGCACTGCTGCAATTCAGGGATCCTGTTCCTGCTATTCATCACACCCTGAGAACTCAAAAAATTTCTCATCAACTCTTTCAACAAGAGCTAAAGAAAGCAGAAGCCACATCCTTAAAGCTCCTGCAGCTCCTTTCCCAAACGGGTTAGAGCACTGAGGAGCATCCAGCAGACAAAGCTAATCAGAACCATTCAAGAGCAGCAAAGCTAAAAAGAAAAGACCAAGGGGAAAAAAAAAAACCAACCAAATCAATGCAGACCCTGCAGGATTTTACCAACTGTTCTTTAAGCAAAATTAATTTGTAATGTAATTAAACTTTTCCCTGGAGGGACAGGTATAATTGAATTAGAGGTGCCTGGGTAGAGTTTCAGGGTTTAGCAGCTCCTGCCAGGCTTTGCTGTGCTGCTGCGCATCGCAAGACTCCCTCGCGGGGTCACTTCTGAGCACTTCCCAGGGAAGGGCAGAGTGAGAGAATCAGCAAGGCTGGAAAAGGCCTCTGAGATCATCGAGTCCAACTGCAACTCAACCACCATGACCACTAAATTATAATCTGAAGCACATCTGCACAGTTTTGAACACCTCCAGGGATGGGGACTCCAGCATAGAATCAAGCAGGTTGGAAGAGAGCTCCAAGATCATCCAGTCCAACCTAGCACCCAGCCCTAGACAACCAACCAGACCATGGCACTAAATGTCCCAGCCAGGCTTGGCTTCAGCACCTCCAGCCACACAGACTCCACCACCTCCCTGGGCAGCCCATTCCAATGCCAATCACTCTCTCTGACAACAACTTCCTAACAACAGCCAGCCTAGACCTGCCCTGGCACAGCTTGAGGCTGTGTCCCCTTGTTCTATTGCTGGTTGCCTGGGAGAAGAGGCCACCCCCCACCTGGCTACAACCTCCCTGCAGGCAGCTGCAGGCAGCAATGAGCTCTGCCCTGAGCCTCCTCTTCTGCAGGCTAAACACCCCCAGCTCCCTCAGCCTCTCCTCATAGGATTTGTGTTCCAAGCCCTTCACCAGCATCTCCCTGAGCAGCCTGTTCCAATCCCTGACCCTGTCTTTGTAGCCCTCATCTCCAGCCTAACCTTTCCCTGGCACAGTTTTAGGCCATTTCCTCTCATTCTATCACCTGATACCATTCTATCATCTGCTACCATTCTATCCCCCCCCCACACCTCACTCCAACCTCCATCACCAGACTTAGTCACTTCTGTCTTGCTCTGCATCAGACCCCAGCCAAGTCCCTGCTGCTCTGCAGTGAAGTTCACTCCCTGTGGATGAACTTTAAACCCATTTCAAACTCTCTCAGTCTTGAAGTTAAAGGATTTTGCTGAATAATCCCAGGAGCTGTTTGAAATCTGGGTTTGTGGTATCTTGCTCTGTCTAAGCCTAATGAATTTGTGCACAAATTTTGGGCAGAAGAGGGCTTGCAAGAGGCACTTAAGAGCTGGACCTTATCTGGGCTTGTCCTGCAAAGATAGGCTGCAAGATTTGGGGCTGTTCAGCCTGGAGACCTTTTGGACCTTCCAGGATTTGAAAGGGGGCTACAGGGGAGCTAGAGAGGGACCTTTCACAAAAGCATGGAGTGGCAGGACAAGGGCTGATGGCTTCAAACTAGAAGAAGCTGGACTGAGAGCAGATATTAGGAAGAAATCCTTCCCCAAGAGGTCGGTGGGGCACTGGAACAAGCTGCCCAGAGAAGCTGTGGAAGCTCCAAACCTTAAAGTGTTCAAAACCAAAATGGATGGGGCATTGATCTAGAAGGTGGTGTCCCCATGCCCAAGGCATGGAGGGTTGGAATTAGATGATCTTTAATGTCCCTTCCACCACAAACCATTCTACCATTCTGTTGCTGGCTCATGGATTTCTTCGAGGTCGAGGGAGGGGATTCTCCCCCTCTGCTCTGCCCTAGTGAGACCCCTCCTGGAGTCCTGCATCCAGCTCTGGAGCCCCTGGGACAATAGGGATGTGGAGATGCTGGAGAGTGTCCAGAGCAGGGCCAGGAGGATGCTGAGAGGCTGCAGCAGCTCTGCTGTGAGCACAGCCTGAAAGAGTTGGGGCTGTGCAGGCTGGAGCAGAGGAGGCTCCCAGGTCACCTTCTTGTGGCCTGCCAGGATCTGAAGGGGGCTGCAAAAAATCTGGGGAGGGACTTTTGAGGCTGTCAGGGAGTGGCAAGAGTGGGGGGAATGGAGCAAAACTGGAGGTGGGAAGAGTGAGTCTGGAGGTGAGGAGGAAGTTCCTGAGCAGGAGAGTGGTGAGAGGCTGGAATGGGTTGCCCAGGGAGGGGGTTGAGGCCCCATGGCTGGAGGTGTTTGAGGCCAGGCTGGCTGAGGCTGTGTGCAGCCTGCTCTAGGGTAGGGTGTCCCTGGGCATGGCAGGGGGTTGGAACTGGCTGCTCTTTGTGCTCCCTTCCAACCCTGACTGATTCTGTGATTCTGTTCTATGATTCCTGCTCTCTCAGAGAGGTTCCTGCCTAAGGTGCTCCTGGAGCTGAGCTTGGAAATCTGAATCCAAAGGACTTTTCAGTCCTAACTCAGGAGGACATCCTGCAATTCCAACTGCTAATTACTCTGC
Organism: Pogoniulus pusillus; assembly: GCF_015220805.1. Taxonomy (NCBI): domain Eukaryota; kingdom Metazoa; phylum Chordata; class Aves; order Piciformes; family Lybiidae; genus Pogoniulus; species Pogoniulus pusillus. The sequence continues at coordinate 2,955,324 of NC_087298.1, read as the reverse complement.
CAATCTAGCTTATGACTTCCTCTCTGTGCTTCAGGAAATGAATAAGCAAGACTGACTGCTCTCTGGAGTCTCTGTCTGTCTCCTCAGCCTAAACCTTGCCCACAAACCCTGAGCTGACAGAATTTTCTGTCCCTCTCCTGCACCTCTCATTAAAGCTCCAATTACCTTCTGCTATTAAATATTTCAGCAAACATTAAGAGGGAGGCTTTTGAAGGCAGAGCAGAGAATGTTCCTGACCTTCTGGGTCTATAATAAAAACCAACCCAACATCAGAAGTTTGATTCCTTAGAATAAGATCTGAAGCTCAAAGTATTTCAGTTATCTAATACATATAGAAACCAAGGGAAAATAGGTAGGTAAGCAGCTTTAATCATCTAACCCCCCCAAAAAATATGAAGTTAGACTGAAATAGTTTGAAGTTAGGCTGAAATATTTGCCCCTGATATTCTGTTTGCTTGCTTCAGAACTTCAACTGAGTAAATTCTGAACGAGCTGCATCAACTGCTCAACAAATTCTCTCCTCCTGGCTGTTTTGCTGACTGGCAGGTGGCCAATGGCTCTGTCACAGAACCCCAATGTGATAGGGGTGGGAAGGGAACTCTGGGGACCACCCAGTCCACAAGGGAGGCTGTAGCCAGGTGGGGGTTGGTCTCCCAGACAACCAGCAATAGAACAAGGGGACAGAGTCTCAAGCTGTGCCAGGGGAGGTCTAGGCTGGATGTTAGGAGGAAGCTGTTGGCAGAGAGAGTGATTGGCATTGGAATGGGCTGCCCAGGGAGGTGGTGGAGTCACCATCCCTGGAGGTGTTCAAGAAGGGAATGGATGAGGCACTCGGTGCCATGGCAGATAGTAAGCTGAAGATGAGCCAGCAGTGTGCCCAGGTGGCCAAGAGAGCCAATGGCATCCTGGCCTGCATCAGGAGCAGTGTGGCCAGTAGGACAAGGGAGGTTATTCTTCCCCTTTACTCAGCACTGGTCAGGGCACACCTTGAGTGCTGTGTCCAGTTCTGGGCCCCTCAATTCAAGAAAGATGTTGAGGTGCTGGAACGTGTCCAGAGAAGGGCAACAAAGCTGGTGAGGGGCCTGGAGCACAAATCCTATGAGGAGAGGCTGAGGGAGCTGGGGGTGTTTAGCCTGGAGAAGAGGAGGCTCAGGGCAGAGCTCATTGCTGTCTACAACTACCTCAAGGGAGGCTGTAGCCAGGTGGGGGTGGCCTCTTCTCCCAGGTAACCAGCAATAGAACAAGGGGACACAGTCTCAAGTTGTGCCAGGGTAGGTCTAGGCTGGATGTTAGGAAGAAGTTCTTCACAGAGAGAGTGATTGCCATTGGAATGGGCTGCCCAGGGAGGTGGTGGAGGCACTGTCCCTGGAGGTGTTCAAGCAAAGCCTGGATGAGGCACTTAGTGCCATGGTCTGGTTGATTGGATAGGGCTAGGTGATAGGTTGGACTGGATGATCTTGGAGGTCTCTTCCAACCTGGTTGATTCTATGATTCTATGGTCTAGTTGACTGGCTAGAGCTGGGTGCTAGATTGGACTGGATGATCTTGGAGCCCTCTTCCAACCTGGTTGATTCTAAAGCAGGGTCAACCACAGCAGCTTGCCCAGGATCACAATGGCCAGGTGGGTTTGAAATCTCTCTAGAGAGAGACTCCACAACTCGCTGGGCAGCCTGCTCCAGACCTCCAGCATCCTCACACCAAACAAGTTTCTCCTTCTGTTCAAATGGAACCTCCTGGGTTCCAGTTTGTGCCTGTTTTTCCTTGTCCTGTCACTAGGCACCACTGAACAGAATCTAGTCCAATCCTCTTGTCCCCCACCTCTTAGATCTTGCTGTGCACTGAGAAGATCTCCTCTCAGGTTGCTCTTCTCCAGGCTCAACAGCCCCAGGGCTCTCAGCCCAACAGCCCCAGGATCTCAGCCCAACAGCCCCAGGATCTCAGCCCAACAGCCCCAGGATCTCAGCCCAACAGCCCCAAGGATCTCAGCTCAACAGCCCCAAGGATCTCAGCCCAACAGCCCCAGGGATCTCAGCTCAACAGCCCCAAGGATCTCAGCCCAACAGCCCCAGGGATCTCAGCCCAACAGCCCCAGGATCTCAGCCCAACAGCCCCAAGGATCTCAGCCCAACAGCCCCAGGATCTCAGCCCAACAGCCCCAAGGATCTCAGCTCAACAGCCCCGAGGATCTCAGCCCAACAGCCCCAGGGATCTCAGCCCAACAGCCCCAGGATCTCAGCCCAACAGCCCCAGGGATCTCAGCCCAACAGCCATAGGCAGGGACACCTTCCACTAGAACAGGTTGCTCAAGGCCTCATCCAACCTGGCCTTGAACACCTCCAGGGAGGTTGTGGAGCACAGAAGCACAGAATGTGATCTATGATCACATTGGGTGATTCTGTGATCCACAACCTCCCTGGGCAGCCTGTGCCAGTGTCTCATCACCCTCACTGCAAAGAACCCTTTCCTAATATCCAGTTTCAATCTCCCCTCTGCCAGTTCAAACCCATTTCTCCTTGTCCTGTCATTACCAGACCTTGTCAGTAGTCCCTCCTCAGCCTTCCTGTAGATCCCCTTCAGATCCTGGAAGGCCACTACAAGGTCTCCTCAAAGCCTTCTCTTCTCCAGGCTGAAGAACTCTTTTAGCCTGTCCTCATAGCAGAGCTGCTGCAGCCCTCTCAGCATCTTCATCACACTCCTCTGGGCTGGCTCCAACACTTCCATGTGCTGCTTGTGTTGGGGGCTCCAGAACTGCACAGGGGGCTCCAGGTGGGGTCTGAGGAGAGCAGAGCCAAGGGGCAGAATCCCCTCCCTTGCCCTGCTGCCCACACTGCTCTTGATCTCTTGCACTGTGATAAATGCAACCCAGGACACCATTTGCCTTCTTGGGCACATTGCTGGCTCCTGGTGAACTTGTCCACCAGCACTCCCAGGTCCTGCTTTTTGGAGCTGCTTTCCAGCAGGTCTCCCCTCACCTGTACTGCTGCAGGGAGCTGCTCCTGCCCTGGTGCAGGATTCTACACTTGCCCCTATTGAACTTAATGTGGTTCCTCTGACTTCTAGATCAGCCTCTCCATCCTTTCCCTTCAGAAGGGAAAACTTGCAGTGTCCTACTTTCCCTGGCACCATCCCAGCCCACAGCCTTCATTAAACTAACCAACATCCTCTGTCCTTCACCTTCCACATCTCCTTAAAGCAGGCTTTGTTGAGGTCAGTGTAACCTCAGCCTACCACTGCAATGTGTCAAGGCTTTGACTGCAGGAAGCTGCCTCCATTTATTATTCATCACAGAACACCACCACTAAAACCCAGAACCCCCAAACCCATAAGAATATGCAATTTAAACCCAAAAATATCATCCTTCAAAAAGCACTTATGGACTAAGCTGAAGCCTGAGCTGTGAGGTGACTGCAGGAACCAAGCTCAAATACACTATCATCTTCCCCTACAGTGTGATTTCCATCCCAGCTGCACACATTTTCACAGAGGGCATCATGACATCTACCCCCCCTCTAATCACACACCATGAGGAAGGGAAGCATGAGCAGGGAGGAGGGGAAAAAAGAGCTTCTGTAAAGCTGAAGCCTCTTAAAAACATGACAGTAACTGCTACAGATGTCAGGAATCAGTCTGCAGGTCCCTAAGAGCAGGGAGGTGTTTTTTGTCTCCCAGCATTGCTGCCAGAGAATCCCAGCATTGGGTGGGGTTGGAAGGGACCTCTGGAGATCACCCAGACCAAACCCCTTGCTAAAGCAGGGTCACCTGCAGCAGGTTGCCCCAGATCACAGGGGCTGGAAGGTACCTCCAAAGCTCAGCCAGTCCAACCTCCCCTGCCAGAGCAGGAGCACCCAGAGCAGATCACACAGAACACATCCAGGCAGGTCTGGAATATCTCCAGAGAGGGAGACTCCACAACCCCCCTGGGCAGCCTGTGCCAGGCTTTTGTCACTCTCACAGGGAAAAATTCCTCCTCATGTTTCCATGGAACTTACCATGCCTCAACTTCCACCACTGCCCCTTGTGCTGTCCTTGGGCATCCCCCAGCAGAGCCTGGCTCCAGCCTCCTGCCACTCACCTGCACATCTTGATAGACATGAATGAGGATGGCAATGTCTAGGCAAGTTTGGAACCTCTCCAGAGAAGGAGACTCCACAACTTATCCCTTTTAAAGTGCTTTCAACTTTCTGTCACTTTTAAACTGACAAAAAAGGAGATTAAATAGGAGAAATACATCTGAGGGTGCCTCTTCTCCCAGGCAAGCAGCAATAGAACAAGGGGACACAGTCTCAAGTTGTGCCAGGGTAGGTCTAGGCTGGATGTTAGGAAGAAGTTCTTCACAGAGAGAGTGATTGGCATTGGAATGGGCTGCCCAGGGAGGTGGTGGAGGCACCGTGCCTGGGGGTCTTCAAGAAAAGCCTGGATGAGGCACTTAGTGCCATGGTCTGGTTGATTGGATAGGGCAGGGTGATAGGTTGGACTGGATGATCTTGGAGGTCTCTTCCAACCTGCTTGATTCTATGATTTGTGTGAGCCCCTGGCCCAGGATGCCCAAAAAGGTGTCAGCTGCCCTAGCCCTGGAACTGTTTCAGATGAAGCTCTCTGGGGCTCTGAGCAAGCTGCTCTAGTTGTAGATGTCTCTGCTGAGTGCAGGGGAGTTGGACTGGATGATCTTTAAAGCTGCCTTCCAACCCAACCATTCAATGGTTCTATGATCCCAGGCACACCAGAGCAGGCAGAGCTTTAAGTATGTCCATGCAGAAATCACCCACAGGTGCAGATGAGCTGCAAGAGTGGGATGAGTTGTGGAAGTTGTCTGAGCAGGCATTGATTGAGCAGAGGACACTGCCTCTGCTCAAGGACAGAGCCAATCCCCCTCCTTCCCTGAAACCTGCTGCAGAGCAAATTCTCCTGCCACGCTGCAAGATCTGAATGTGATTGCTGTCAAGTTTCAGATAACATCCAGGATAACTTCCTCACCTCAAACCTATCATCTCCTGCTGGGGATTTTCTGCCTGGATGACTCAGTGACTGCAGCCACTCCTGACAGCACTTTCAGATCCTTCTCTGAGCAGGGAAACATGAAGGTGAAGACCTGGTCTGGTTGACAGGTGACTGAAGAGGAGGCAGCAGTGTGCCCAGGTGGGCAGCAGAGCCAATGGCATCCTGGGCTGGCTCAGGAGCAGTGTGGGCAGCAGGACAAGGGAGGTTCTTGTGCCCCTGTGCTCAGCACTGCTCAGGACACCCCTGGAGTGCTGTGTCCAGTTCTGGGCTCCTCAATTCAAGAGAGAGCTGTTGAGGTGCTGGAAGGTGTTGAGAGAAGGGCAGCAAGGCTGGGGAGGGGCCTGGAGCACAGCCCTGTGAGGAGAGGCTGAGGGAGCTGGGGGGGTGCAGCCTGCAGCAGAGGAGGCTCAGGGCAGAGCTCATTGCTGTCTGCAACTGCCTGAAAGGAGGTTGTAGCCAGGTGGGGTTGGGCTCTGCTGCCAGGCAGCCAGCAACAGAATGAGGGACACAGCCTCAAGCTGTGCCAGGGCAGGTTGAGGCTGGATGTTGTTAGGAAGTTGTTGTCAGAGAGAGTGATTGGCATTGGAATGGGCTGCCCAGGGAGGTGGTGGAGTCCCCATCCCTGGAGAAGAGGAGGCTGCATGAGGCACTCAGTGCCATGGGTTAGTCAATTAGCAGGGGTAGGTGACAGCTTGGACTCGATGACCTTAGAGATCTTTTCCAACCTGCCTCATCCTGTGAGTTGTGGGGGTGTGACAGCAGCGCTGGGACTCACCCAGAACACAGACCCTCGTAAGAGAAAGGAAGGAGCCTCCAGTACTCACAGAGGGCAGTGGTGAGCTTCTCTGGCTGGTCGTAGTGCACCATGGCAACGCAGAGGGTGTTGAGGGCCACCACGCAGAGGACAACCCAGTAGAAGCTCTGAGCCTTCACCATGCGCCGGATGAAGAAGCGGAACATTTTCTCTTTCCTCCTGAAGTAGGATGAGCTCTCGTTCTTCCCACTCTTCAGACTGGCACGGGCAAAAGGAGACCCTGGGACAGAAAAAAAGAGTCACCACACCAGCTGCCAGCAGGTGGAAGGCACTTCCTGGGCACTCAGGCCCTCTGCTAAGCAGGAGAAACGCAGCTGAGCGGGAAGCTGGGCACGGCGACTATGGGCTGAGCAAGGGCATCTTGCTTGTAATGACACTGTGTGGCATGAAGGCTGGGGTTGAGAACTTCATGAGTGAATGCCCAGCTCCATCACCTAGAGAAACAGAGCTTCCAACCCTTTGAAGCAATCTTGGTTGCTCCAATTTAAAAGTTATGACTTTTGGGGTGCTGGCTGACTTCAGAGACAGAATGCCCCACGGTGTGGAGCACATCCTCTAGGAGCTGGGTACCAATCTTGGTTGCTCCAGCTTAAGTTAGGACTTTTGGGGTCCTGGTTGATTTCAGAAAGAGAATGCATCAAGTACAGAAGTATCTCTGCCCACGGTGTGGAGCACACCCTCAGGGAGCTGGGTACCAATCTTGGTTGCTCCAGCTTAAGTTAGGACTTTTGGGGTGCTGGCTGACTTCAGAGACAGAATGCATCAAGCACAGAAGTATCTCTGCCCATGGTGTGGAGCACACCCTCGGGGAGCTGGGTACCAATCTTGGTTGCTCCAGCTTAAGTTAGGACTTTTGGGGTCCTGGTTAACTTCAGAGACAGAATGCACCCAGCACAGAAGTATCTCTGCCCATGGTGTGGAGGACACCCTGTAGGAGCTGGGTACCAATCTTGGTTGCTCCAGCTTAAGTTAGGACTTTTGGGATGCTGGTTGACTTAAGAGACAGAATGCACCAAGCACAGAAGTATCTCTGCCCATGGTGTGGAGCACACCCTGTAGGAGCTAGGTAGTAATCTTGGGAGCACACTCTCTGGGATCTGGGTACCAATCTTGGTTGCCCCAGCTTAAGTTAGGACTTTTGGGGTGCTGGCTGACTTCAGAGAGAGAATGCACCAAGCACAGAAGTATCTCTGCCCACGGTGTGGAGCACACCCTGTAGGAGCTGGGTACCAATCTTGGTTGCTCCAGCTTAAGTTAGGACTTTTGGGGTGCTGGCTGACTTCAGAGACAGAATGCATCAAGCACAGAAGTATCTCTGCCCACGGTGTGGAGCACACCCTGCAGGAGCTGGGTACCAATCTTGGTTGCTCCAGCTTAAGTTAGGACTTTTGGGGTCCTGGTTGACTTCAGAGACAGAATGCATCAAGCACAGAAGTATCTCTGCCCACGGTGTGGAGCACATCCTCTAGGAGCTGGGTACCAATCTTGGTTGCTCCAGCTTAAGTTAGGACTTTTGGGGTGCTGGCTGACTTCAGAGACAGAATGCATCAAGCACAGAAGTATCTCTGCCCATGGTGTGGAGCACACCCTGCAGGAGCTGGATAGCAACCCCCTGGTCCCTCCTCCAAGGACCAGGCAAAGACCCAACCCTTACTACTCACTTGAGTGAATGAACCTTGTTTTGCTCTCTGACTCCATCTGTTTCAACAGCAGAGGCCTCAGTCTGCCTCCACACACCATATTTTGGGTGCAGCAACTCATTTGTGCCAGTTCTGCCTGTCCCAGCTACATTTTGACTCTGCTCTGAAACCCTGGAGAGCACTCAAAGGTTTAGCAACAGGAAGCTGATGGAAGAAACAACTCTGAATGTGAGCTCTGCCCCTGTGGCAGCCAGCACTACTCAAACACACAATGCAAAGGCCAGCTCCAGCCAGTGCTGAGGCAGGAGAAACAAGCACAGGGCAGTAACAAACATGGCTCTGTTAGAGTCCCTCTGCAACAGCCACAGGTGCTGCTAAAGCATGAAAATGGTGACTGCCACAGGCTGTCCACTACCTTCTTCTCCCTGTGCTGGCAACCCTTCAGGAACTGCTGGAGAACTTTGCTTCAGGATAGTTTGGGGCAAGACAATGTCCTATTGTCCTTCTCCATCAGGGAAGGAGCATCCCAGCAGATAGGACTGACCAGAACACACACCTGGACCAAGCACCATTAGAGCAGATGACTTGCATGGGCTGTGGTTGGACATGGTTGAGTTACATGAGCCAAGTGTCCTGGCTGTGGCAGCCAAAGTCTTGAGTGTGTTGCTTACATTAACACCAAGGAGGGGCAGGGGTCTGCTCCCTCTTTCATCCTGCAATACCAGCACCATGCCAAGGATGAAGCACCCAGGTGTGGCAGCAATGTGCTGCACTCCTGCTGCACACTCACCTCCCCAGCAGCAAGCAAACTCTCTGCTCCAGCTCACATTTCACACCCAAGGCAGAGCTGGCCCTGCCTAAGCTTTGAACCAACTCCCTGCAGAAAGGCTCAGGCTGCTGCTGTGCTGTTTGTTTGCCAATCCTCTCTTTGGCAGTTAAAAAAATCCCAACTAAGTCCTAGTGCTCATCTGTAGCTGGAAGACAACAAAGTGAACTAGGGGTTAAGATCCAGGCTGCACCACCTTGGGCTGTTGTTTGGCAGGTAGAGACCTCTCAGCTATGCTCAGACTCAGATATTCAAGCCTGTACCATCAGATTTCAAGGCAATTGTCTGCTGCCCTTTTTTCCTCCTCTCCACTGACCCTCCAGAAATGAAAAGCAGCAGCATTTAAGCCGACTTAAGGCAGAAAACATTCACTGCTCCCAGCTTTTGTTGTCTGGTAATCTGTAAAGGGTTAACCCTCATGGGAAGTGGTCTGAACCTGACCCCAGGTCCTCCTGACTCCTCCCTGGGGGTGCATCTGAAACCTGCCCCCAGGTGTAGTGGTTCCCTCTCTCTCTTTCTCCTTCTCTCTTTCTTTCTCACTCTCTCCTCTTTCTCTCTCCCTCTCCTTCTCTTTCTCTCTTCCTCTCCTTCTCTTTCTCTCTCCCTCTCCTTCTCTTTCTTTCTCTCTCCTCTTTCTCTCTCTCCTCTTTCTTTCTTTCTTTCTCTCTCCTTCACTTTCTCTCTTTCTTCTCTCTCTCTCTTTCTCCTTCTCTCTTTCTTTCACTTTCTCCTCTCTCTCTCTCTTTCTCCTTCTCTCTTTCTTTCACTTTCTCCTCTCTCTCTCTCTTTCTCCTTCTCTCTCTCTCTTTTTCCTTCTCTCTTTCTCTCTCTCTCTCTCTCTCTTTCTTTTTCTCTCTTTCTCTCTCTCCTCTCTCCTTCTCTCTCTCTCCCCTCTCTCTCCCCTTCTCTCTCTCTCTCTCCTTTTCTCTTTCTCTCTCTCTCCTTCTCTCTCTCTTTCTCTTTTTCTCCTCCCTGCCTGCTAGCACCACCTTCAAGCTTACCCAGTCCAACCTCTCACTCAGCCCTATCCAGTCAACCAGACCGTGGCCTTTCCTGATTCTGCCTCCATCCATTGCCATCAATCTGGCTGTACAGAGAGATTTGCATCTTGTTTTCCCTTACCTATAGCTCTTTGTAACTCTCCTACCTTAAATACCTTCTATCTATTGTGAAAGCTCTTTGAACTTCCACATCAAAGCAAGACTTTTTATTTGGCTGTGGTGTTTTGCCCTCTTCTTCTCTCCATCTAATTCCTTCTCTTTCCAAAGGGGGAGAGGGGAAGGCATCCTATTATCGTATAGGGTCTGTTAGAATCATAGGATAGAATCAGTCAGGATTGGAAAGGACCACAAGGATCACCTAATTCCAACCCTCCTGCCATGCCCAGGGACACCCTACCCTGGAGCAGGCTGCACACAGCCTCAGCCAGCCTGGCCTCAAACACCTCCAGCCATGGGGCCTCAACCCCCTCCCTGGGCAACCCAGTCCAGCCTCTCACCACTCTCCTGCTCAACAACTTCCTCCTCACCTCCAGTTTGAAATGCTGCATTTTATATTAGCTATGTTTTGAGTCTCTGGGAAGTTTAAACTAGAACCAAAGCACAACCCAAAGAGTGTCCAGTGCCTGGTCCAGCACAGAGGGTGGGCAGCCAGGAGGAGCTGCACACTCCTGAGTGCAGAAAGAAAGGCTGAGAGCTAGGAGGAAAGCAAAAAAGCAGTGTGAAGAACAACTCTGGGCAGCACACTGGGAAGTGTTTACCACTCTGGAGCTTTCTAATGCAATTAGAAGACTCCTTGAGGTCCTTGTGTTTGAACGAGGACAGACTGAAAGAGTTGGGGCTGTGCAGGCTGCAGCAGAGGAGGCTCCCAGGTCACCTTCTTGTGGCCTGCCAGCATCTGAAGGGGGCTACAAAAAAGCTGGAGAGGGACTTTTGAGGCTGTCAGGGAGTGGCAGGAGTGGGGGGAATGGAGCAAAGCTGGAGGTGGGGAGAGTGAGGCTGGAGGTGAGGAGGAAGTTCCTGAGCAGGAGAGTGGTGAGAGGCTGGAATGGGTTGCCCAGGGAGGTGGTTGAGGCCCCATGGCTGGAGGTGTTTGAGGCCAGGCTGGCTGAGGCTGTGTGCAGCCTGCTCTAGGGTAGGGTGTCCCTGGGCATGGCAGGGGGGGTTGGAACTGGCTACTCCTTGTGGTCCCTTCCAACCCTGACTGATTCTATGAATTCAAGTGTAGTATATTCAGCCAACAGCCAGCAAGAGACCTATCAAAGCCTGTGCTGCTCTGCTCTGCACCTTCACTGTGCACTCAGCAATGATACTGTTAGCTCCTCCACCCTCCTGCTCCCATCAGCAAGACATTCTCAAAAGGAGAAAAAAAAACCCACCCAAAACCAAACCATCCAAAACCTCCTTTTCCCCAAAACATTCTCCCTGCATAATCAGCCATGTGCTAGGATTTGCTTGTGTTGTGCAGAGCCTGCACAAGTTTCTGCTTTATAACCACTTCTTCTTTCCTATCTTGTTCCAAAGAATCAAAAAACACACACCAAAAAACCCAAACTCGACCTCACTTCTCCCAAGTGGGTGAACCACTTGCAGAAAGTGGAAAGCTCTGCTGTTATTTTCCCTGCCATATGCTCCCAAGACACTTCCCAGCTCTGCATCAGACTATCCACGAGTCCAGATGCTCCATCATCCGTTGCCACCTGAAAAGGCTTGAATTCAAAGATCTGTTTGCATGCTTTGGGTGCCCAGAACCTGGAGGGACTTGGATAGGAATGCAAAGATCTCATCATTACTGCAACTGGGAACAAGTGTTCCAGAAACGACCATCCCTTGTTCTCTATGCAGGGATCTGAGCTGCTGGCAATAAACCAACCTGTCCCAAAAATGCACACAAGTGCTGCATTTTTGCCCTCTCTCAGCAAAAAAAAACCCTTGCAGAAGTGGGAGCAGTTGAACCAGGAAACCTGGAGCCTCTTCAGCCTGCAGAGATGGGCAGAGGCCAAGGGGATGGTGTTCAATAGCTCCAAGTGCAGGGTGCTGCACTTTGGCCACAGCAACCCCATGCAGAGATACAGGCTGGGGTCGGAGTGGCTGAGAGCAGCCAGACAGAGAGGGATCTGGGGGTGCTGATTGATACCTGCCTGAACATGAGGCAGCAGTGTGCCCAGGTGGCCAAGAGAGCCAGTGGCATCCTGGCCTGCATCAGCAATGGTGTGGTCAGCAGGAGCAGGGAGGTCATTCTGCCCCTGTACTCTGCACTGGTTAGACCACACCTTGAGTGCTGTGTTCAGTTCTGGGCCCCCCAGTTTAGGAGGGACATTGAGATGCTTGAGCATGTCCAGAGAAGGGCAACGAGGCTGGGGAGAGGCCTTGAGCACAGCCCTACGAGGAGAGGCTGAGGGAGCTGGGATTGGTTAGCCTGGAGAAGAGGAGGCTCAGGGGTGACCTCATTGCTGTCTACAACTACCTGAGGGGAGGTTGTGGCCAGGAGGAGGTTGCTCTCTTCTCTCAGGTGGCCAGCACCAGAACAAGAGGACACAGCCTCAGGCTGTGCCAGGGGAAATTTAGGCTGGAGGTGAGGAGAAAGTTCTTCCCTGAGAGAGTCATTGGACACTGGAATGGGCTGCCCGGGGAGGTGGTGGAGTCGCCGTCCCTGGAGCTGTTCAAGGCAGGACTGGACGTGGCACTTGGTGCCATGGTCTGGCCTTGAGCTCTGTGCTAAAGGGTTGGACTTGATGAGCTGTGAGGTCTCTTCCAACCTTGATGATATTGGGATACTGTGATACTGGTTGTGGCAGTGCAGCAGTGGGTGATGGTACCGGTTAACATGCTGAGCAGCATTCATTTCCTGCAACCAGGTCTTCATTTAAAGGGGAGGAGGAGGGAGGGAAAAACCACACCCAGCAGCTGTGAACTCTTCAAACGTGAATGCCAGCTTTCCAAAGAGCATCTGAGGCACTCGTGCTTGCAGCTGAGCATGGACATGTGCTCTCAGAGGTACTGTTTGTGCTGCTCCTCTTAGGCATCCAGGATTTGCTGGGATCTGGGGTGGCAAGACGGTTCTTTGGAAGATGATGAGAACATCTGCTGCCTCAGCAGCAAAACCAAACAGAGAGGCAGACAATGGGCAGAGGAAGAAGCAAACCAGCTCACTCCAAAGCAGTCAGGATGATGTCTCCCCTCAGGCAGCAAAGAAAAGCCCACGGCTAAAAGGTCTGTTTGCTGATGTCCAAAGAGGTGCTGCGTGCTCAGAGCCTGCCTGCTGTGGTGGAGCTGAGCTCTCTCCTGCCTCTCCACTTGGCAGCATCTCAGGAGGGATGAGCTCTGTTAGCTGTGGAACTCTGCAGCACCTCTGTAGCCTGACAGGGTCTTACTCTCCAGGGCTGAAGATACCAAGCCCAAGTTCTCTCCTGCCTCTCCACTTGGCAGCATCTCAGGAGGGATGAGCTCTGTTAGCTGTGGAACTCTGCAGCACCTCTGTAGCCTGACAGGGTCTTACTCTCCAGGGCTGAAGATACCAAGCCCAAGTTCTCTCCTGCCTCTCCACTTGGCAGCATCTCAGGAGGGATGAGCTCTGTTAGCTATGGAACTTTGCAGCACCTCTGTAGCCTGACAGGGTCTTACTCTCCAGGGCTAAAGACACCAAGCCCACACCATCAATGTGTGTGGATACCCCCAGTCCACACTGGAGATAGGTGGCCTACTGCATGCACACTGCTGTGCACCTCTAGATCTGGCTTCAAAAACATGGAGAACTGCTTCAAGACCTTCTTCTAAAGCAAGACAGAGAATCAAGGCCACTCCCCAGCATTTAGCCCTCTACATGGCACAGCCTGGGCATCAGTGGCAGACACCCTAAGTGTCCACTTCCTCTCCATCCCACAGCAGATGAGGCTTAGCAGGATCATTCCACGTCCTTAGGTTTCATTAGCATAAAGGAGCACATTCCAAGCAGAACCAGTGCATGCCCAGCACAGCTCTCTCTAAGGGTTGCAGCAGCATGCAGCAGCAGCAGCAGCAGCTGAGCAGGACAGCCTTGGGGGGGAGGGAAGAGGGTGAAGCCACAAAGCCATTTGCCTGGGGAAGCTGAGTGCTGCTGCCAGAGCAGCGATCGTTTTCCTTCTTGAAACAGCAGCTTCTGGAGCAAAGGAGCCTCTCGGAGGCAAGGCGACATGAACAGGCTTAGGTGGAGCTCTGAACCTCGGGGGGGGGGGGGAAGGCAAAGCCAGTACTCACCAACGGAGCAAATGTCTGTGAAATGGTCCTCACCTTCTTCAGCATGAATCAGGTCGTTTTTGCTCTTCTTTATTGCAGCTCTTTTCAACACTGTGTGCAAATGAAAGGGAAAAGGCCCCGTGAGCACTCAGAGGGGATTCTCTCTCCCCCACCCAGCATTTCCTTCCCACTGCCAGCTTAAAGCTCTCACGCCAGGGTAAGCTGGAGCAAATCAGACAACCTTGCAGGGCCTCTGCGTGCTTTGATGCCAGCTTTGTTTATCTCCTCGACCTTCCAGAGGGGGAAGGTTTGCCAGGAGCAGGGCTGCAAGCTTAAACACTTCACCTCAGCAGACGCAGGAGGGTGGGGGAGTCCCCGCAGCCGCTGGGCCTCTTTAGCACAGCAGAAAGGCTGGGCAGGGTCATGGAGTCTGCCTGAGCCCCAGTGGGTTCCGAGTTGAGTGCTTCTATCCATTAAAAACATTAATGCTGCTTACAGTGAGCACCATTAAGGAGGCAGCATCCACGGTGCTGCGGTGGGGAGAGATGCCCTAGGGAGCAGAAACGCCACGGCGAAAGCAAGTGCCACAAATCACTGCAGAGAGGCTTAGCAGCACCCCCTGCACACCTCCTGCCCTCGGGGGAGAGGTCTTAGCTCTTTGCAAACACATCCTTGTGGCCAGCAGCAGCTTTGGTGGGGAGGGCAAACATTGCTACGCTGTTGAGGGTTGGAGCATCTCTCCTATAAGGCTCAGAGAGTTGAGGGTGTCCTGCCTAGAGAAGAGAAAGCTCCAGGGAGACCTTAGAGCAGCTTTCCAGTACCTGAAGGGGACTATAGGAGGGCTGGGGAGGGACTTTGGACAAGGGCTTGGAGTGATAGGAGGAGAGAGACTGGATTGAAGCTTGAGAAGGAGAGATTTAGGCTGGAGATTGGAAAGAAATTCTTTCCAGTGAGGGTGGTGAGACACTGGAACAGGTTGCCCAGGGAGGTTGTGGACACCTCCTTCCTGGAGGCGATCAAGGCCAGGCTGGACTAGTGGCAGGTGTCCCTGCCCATGGCATGGGAGTAAGAACTAGCTGATCTTTAGGGTCCCTTGCAATCCAAACCATTCTATGAATCTATGAGGTTGTACTCGGGCCAGTGCTGTTTAACATCTTTATCGATGGCCTGGACGAGGAGGCCGAGGACATCCGTAGCAAACTTGCAGATGCTACCAAGTTGGGTGGCAGTGTTGATCTGCTGGAGGCTGGGAGGCACTGCAGAGGGATCTAGCCAGACTGCATTGATGGGCCAAGACCAGTTGTATGCATTTTAATAAAGCCAGATGCCAGGGTCCTGCACTTTGGCCACAACAATCCCACAAACACTACAGAAGTAGCTGGAAAGCTGCTCAGCAGACAGGGACCTGGGGGTGGGGTCTGATAATTAGCTGAAAATTAAGCCTGTGTGCCCAGGAGGCCAAGAATGCCAATGGATCAGCAATGGTGTGAACAACAGGAGTGATCATCCCCTCCTGTGATCAGCACCTATGAGGCCACACCTCAAATACTGGGTACAGTTTTGGGCCCCTCACTCCATAAAGGACATTGAGGCGCTGGAGGCTGTCCAAAGAAGGGCAGCAAAGCTCATGATGGGCCTAGAGAACAGCTCCTTGGAGAAGCAGCTGAGGTACCTGAAGTTGTTCAGCCTGGAGTAAAGGAGGCTGAGGAAAAACCTTCTGACTCTGCAACTCCCTGAAAGGAGGTTGGAGCCAGGGTGGGGGTTGGTCTGTTCAATGAAGTACCAAGTGATAGAACAAGAGGAAACGACCTCCAGTTGCACCAAGAGAGGTTTAGGTTGGACATCAGGAAGAATTTCTTTCCATGAAAGGGTTCTCAAGCATTGGAAGAGGCTGCCCAGGGAGTCCCCACCCATGGAAAGGTTAAAGAGTCATGTAGACATTAGGGATATGGTTTAAGTAGAGGAATTGTCAGTGTGGGGTTAATGATCTGACTCAACGATCTTAAAGGTCTTTGCCAGTCTGGGCAGCTCTATGACTCTGTACTCAACAGGGAGACAGAACTGCAGCTTAAGGCTTGGAGAGGTCTGCACTGCTGGCCCCATGCACGAGGGGTAAGGTGAGAACAGTGAGGGGGCTGCTCCCATCACCACCTACCTGCCAACCCTCGAGAACTAGCAGAAGAAAATAGGTAGGTTGAGAACAGTTTTGTCACAGCTTCAAGACACACAGTAACTAAGCACCGTTTGCTCTCAGCAGTAAGACACCCCACGGTGTGGTGATACAGACTGTTCAGTAGGCACACACAGCAAACCCACTCACTCTGCAGCGACTTGCCCTGGGGGTGGGCTCCTACCAGAGGATCCCTTCGCTCTACTGACATCTCCCTGCCTCACCCTGCACAAGTTTCCCTGCCACGACAGCGGAACGGATGCGCTCCCTCCTCCGCAGCCGAGGAGAGCGTCACTGCCTTCGTCACCTCCAGGAAACACCCAGAACATCCCCCAGGTTTGGGAAGGCTTGGAGAGGAGGAGATGCTCTCCACCTCTGCTCTGCATCCATTTTGCTTTGCTTTTGCAGATAATCACTTTTGCTCTTTTCTTCCCCACCCAGAAAGTAGTTCGATCTTCAGTCCTAACTTTTGAGTCCTTCAGACTGCATCGATCCCAGTACACTTCCAGCATGTCCAGGGCCATCTCCAGCACTGGAACATAACCAGCCCAGGGAGTGAAGTTTAATGACACACTCTGACATGAGTTGAGCATCTTCTTCTTTATCTCCTCACCCAAAACACTCCTGCACACGTTTAACAGTTAGCTTGTGCCATCTCAGGAGGCCCCTTAGATGCAACCTCCTCTGTTTTGGAAGCTAAAGCAGTTTACCACCAGAGATGTAGGCTGCTCCATACCAGCTGGCTTCAAGACTGGGGACACTGATGAGTTTCTTTAGCTTACTAACATCGAGGGAGCCTTGGACTACACCTGGGCCTGTACTCCACAGCCTGCACCCACCTCTAGTCTGCTTAGACCACTCAACTTGGTCAGGCATTGGAATCGGTTGCCCAAGGAGGTGGTGGAGTCACCATCCCTGGCGATGTTCCAGGAACGTGTGGGCATGGTTTAATGGCCGTGGTGGTGTTGGGTTGATGGTTGGGCTGGGATGATCTTTCGAGGTCTTTCCAACCAGCTGCTCATTTCAGCTGCACTCTGACAGCCCTGGCTGCACCCAGGTGCTGGGGCAGCCTTCCCCGGCGCACGCACCCCCACGCACTCGTACCCACGCACCAAGATTTGCCAAGCACACCTCAGCCCTGACCTTCTTCAACCCCAACTCTTCCATCCCAGAGCCCTCCTCGAGCACAGGTCACCACGCTGCCCAAGCTGGGCTAGCAGCTGCCTGCCTGATGTCCCAAGGAGCCGCATGGCTCGGAGCAGGGCGCTGGAGCCACCCGGGGAGCATCAGCGGTGACCCGGGCACGGGGGGCTGCAGGGAGAGACCCTGTCCCAGCTAAGCCCCTGGTGATGTGCAGTCCACTCACTGTTGTAGCTGCTGCCGCTGCTAGTCTCTGCCGGCGCCGTGCCGTGCTGGATCGGCCCTTCCGAGGCGGCCCTCCCTGACAGTGAATGGGAGGAGAAAAACAAAGAGGAGGGAAAGGGAGGGGAGGGGAAAGGAGGAGACATGGGAGGACGAAAGATGGTCAGAAAAGGGAGAGGGAAGAGTCTTTAACTGAACTTCGACTGGCTGCCGCATCCTAAGCGCTGCCGCGGGCCTGGAGGCACAGGGAGAGCAGTCCCCATGGCCTCGCCGCTCGGCGCCTCCTGCCGTCCTGCACACGTCGGAAGGTAGCATCACCACACCCTGTCATGTCTTACTGCTCACAAGTAACAGGGGGCTTAGCCTCGTTGTCAAATGCCTTTGGAAGCCTCGGTTTGGAGCCCTGCCTTCTCTCGGTCAATGCGCTTCTCCTCTGCCATCCGCTCCGCAGCCTACCCCCTCCGACAGCTGCCAGGGGGCACAGCCGCCCGCGCCGGGCAGAGGCTGGCGGCTGCGCCCCTCACGCCGCGGTCCCGCAGGGAGCGCCCGACCCCAAGGGCAGATCCCCATCCCGGAGTGCTGTGTCACATCACTGCTCATCAGCCGCCTGCAACCTCGCAAAGACCCCGGACTGGCTGTGCCGAGAGCATGCAGAGCGTGTTCCTCGCACCCTCCGGGTGAGCACGGGAGGCTGCGGCAGCGCCCGGCGGGCGAGCCTCGGGCGCGGCACTGCAGGAGAGCTGCGCGGCCAAAGCACCTACCGTCCAGAGGAGACTTCTCTTCTGCGTTCTTGTCTTCCTCCGCCAGCATCACCTCCTCTGGAAAAGGAAAAACAGCAAGGTTCAGCCTCACGTTCCCCACATCTCCGCTCGGAAACCAGCCCCCGGGGCAGGCAGCAGGCATCTGTCCCAGGTGCCACCAAGTCTTGTCCCGCTGCATCACCCAGTTACGCCGAGTCCCTGGAGCAAGGCGTGGCTCACAGGCGTCAGGGGTTGGAAGGGACACAAAGAGATCATCCAGTCCAACCCCCTGCCAGAGCAGGACCACACAATCCAGCTCAGAGCACACAGGAACACATCCAGACAGGCCTTGAGAGGCTCCAGAGAAGGAGACTCCACAACCTCTCTGGGCAGCCTGTGCCAGGGCTCTGGGACCCTTCCAGGCAAGAAGTTCCCCCTTGTGTTGAGCTGGAACCTCCTGTGCTGCAGCTTCCATCCATTGCTGCTTGTCCTATCCCAGGGAGCAGTGAGCAGAGCCTGTCCCCCACTCCTGACCCCCAGCCCTCAGAGATGTATAGTCATTGATTCAATCCCCTCTCAGACTTCTCCAGACTAAAAAGTCATGGTTCTTTTGCTCAGTCCTGATTCTTTTGCTGCACCCCTTTGGCCCAGGTGGAGGAGACCAGACAAGCATGGGAGGCTGTAGCACTTCCTCCATGATTTCCTTCTTCACTCACTCACTACACTTTCTTGACCCATCTGTCTCCTTCTGGAGACCAAGATCCTTCCTCCAGCTCCAAGAAAGACCACAGATCTCCACAAGCCAGAGGAGGTCCCTCGTGCCCAGCTACTTTGGGAACACTGAGAAGCAAAAGGATGCTCCACACCCACACTGCTCTTCCATCTCCATCAATAAGATCAGGATTCAGCCCATGGGAAGGAGCTCTCTGTCTCATGGCACAGAGTGAGCCAAGCAGGGCCAGCTGCTGTGTGTCAGCTGTGGCACAGCAGGGGACAGAATGTCCCCAGACAGCTACCACATCACTGTCCAAATTAAATCCACAGCAAGCTTCCTATGGAGCAGCTCTGCCCTGGGGGAGCTCAGGCTGTGTGACCTATGCAGGGACACCACCATGAAGTTTCCATTCCTGTGCCACTCACCTCTGAGTTTATAGCTTCCTACAGTAAAAGAATTTGGGAAACACTGGAAAAAAAAAACAAACCAACCCCACAACCCCCAAATCAACCTCCCCAAATGGATTCATTTTTATATGCATGAAAGACAACCAAATTCCCTGAGGTTTCACAAGGCAACTGTCACCCCCTCCAAGTCCATCTGCAGTGAAAGCCATGCTGCAGCAGTGCTGGAAACCAGAGTTCACACAGCCTGAGCCACAGAATCACAGGGCTTGGAAGGGACCTCTGGAGACCATAGAATCACCAAGGTTGGAAGAGAGCTCCAAGCTCAGCCAGCCCAGCCTAGCACCCAGCCCTGCCCAACCAACCAGACCATGGCACTAAGTGCCCCAGCCAGGCTTGGCTTCAACACCTCCAGCCACACAGACTCCACCACCTCCCTGGGCAGCCCATTCCAATGCCAATCACTCTCTCTGCCAACAACTTCCTCCTAACATCCAGCCTGAACCTGCCCTGGCACAACTTGAGACTGTGTCCAGTCCAACCCACCTAGCAGAGCAGGTTCACCCAGAGCAGGTGCACAGAGTGGCTGAAGCAGAGGCACCCACAGCAGCTTGCTCAGGATCACAAGGTCCCAGTGGGTTTGGAATCTCTCCAGAGAAGGAGACTCCACAACCTCTCTGGGCTGTGCTCCAAGGTTCCAGCACAGAATCACAGAACCATGCAGGCTGGCAAAGCCCCTCAGGATCACCAAGTCCAACCTAGAACCCTTCTCTACAGGACTCACCTTAAACTGTATCTCTAAGCACCACATCCAAACGAGCCTGAAACACAGCCAGGGTGGGCGACTCCATCACCTCCCTGGGCAGCTCATTCCAGTCCCTGACCACTCTCCTCCTACTGTCCACTCTAAACCTCCCCAGCCTCAGCTTGAGGCCATTCCCCCTTGCTCTGTCTCCAACTACCTGTGAGAGGAGACCAGCAGCAGCCTCTCCACAATGTCCTTTCAGGTAGTTGTAGACAGCAATGAGGTCTCCCCTCAGCCTCCTCCTCCCAGCTCCCTCACCTCAGTCACTCCTCATAAGATTTTCTCTCTAGGCCCTTCTCCAGCTTCATTTCTCTCCTCTGCACTCTCTCCAGCCCCTCCACCTTCACAACAAAGAAGCTTCTCCTGTTGTTTAGATGGAACCTCCTGGCTTCCAGTTTGTGTCTGTTGTCCCTTGTCCTGTAGTTGAGTACCACTGAAAAAAGGTTGTCCCCAACCCCCTGACATCCATCCCATTGAGAAGATCCCACCTCACTCTTCTCCAAGCTAATCAGCCTCAAGTCCCTCTGCCATCCTTCAGGAGAGAGATGTTTTAGTGCCTCTTCAGAGCCCTCTGCTGTACCCTACCCTTGAACTGGGGAGCCCAGAACTGGGCACAGTGCTCCAGATGTGACCTCACCAGTGCAGAGTAGAGGGGGAGGAGAACCTCCCTCCACCTGCTCACCACAATCTTCTTAAGGCATTCCAGAGCACCATTGGCATTCCTGGGGCAATTGCTGGCTCATGGTGAGCTTCTTGTCCACCAGGACTCCCAGGTCTTCTACCACAGAGCTGCTGCCCAGCAGGTCAGCCCTCACCTGTGCTGCTGCAGGGCTTCTTCCTCCCCAGGAGCAGGACTCTACCCTTGCTGAACTCCATGAGGTTCACCACTGCCCAACTCTCCAACTTGTCCAGGGCATACTGGAGGGCAGCACAGCCTGACAAGGTGGCAGCCACCTCTCCCTGCTCCCTGCCATCAGCAAACTTGTTGAAGGTCACAGAATATCTTAGGTTGGAAAAGACCTTCAAGCTCCTCGAGACCAATCATTGGTTTCACACTGACAAATCCTTGCCTAAACCAAATCCCTCAGCACAACATCTGAGCACTATGACACAACATCTAATCACTGTGACTAGATGCCCACTCTGTCCCTTCCTCCAGGTGGCTGAGGAACACACTGAAAAGGATTGGACTGCCCTAGCAGAACAGATTCACTCACAACAGCTAATGCAGAGGCCCCTGGGCAACACCACTTGTTCAGGAGCTCAATCTAGACTCCGTGCCACTGACCACCACCATCTGAGCTCTGTTCTTCAGCCAGTTTCCAATCCACCTCATTCTCCTTTCATCAGAAGCAGGCAGATTCCAGCTCCATCCTGCAAAATGCCACAAGGATGATCTGAAGCAAATGGGCACAAGCCAACCTCATGAGGTTCAACAAGACCAAGGGCAAGGACCTGCAGCTGGGTCGAGGCAATGCCAAGCACAAATCCAGGCTGGGCAGGGAGTGGCTGCAGAGCAGCCCTGAGGAGAGGGACTTGGGGGTGCTGCTGGTGGAGAAGCTCAACTGGAGCCAGCAGTGTGCACTTGCAGCCCAGAAAGCCAAGCAGAGCCTGGGCTGCAGCAGCAGAAGTGTGGCCAGCAGGGCCAGGGAGGGGATTCTCCCCCTCTGCTCTGCTGAGACCCCACCTGGAGTCCTGCATCCAGCTCTGGAGCCCCTGGGACAAGAGGGCTGTGGAGATGCTGGAGAGTGTCCAGAGCAGGGCCAGGAGGGTGCTGAGAGGGCTGCAGCAGCTCTGCTGTGAGCACAGACTGAAAGAGTTGGGGCTGTGCAGGCTGGAGCAGAGCAGGCTCCCAGGTGACCTTCTTGTGGCTTGCCAGCATCTGAAGGAGGCTAGAAAAAAGCTGGGGAGGGACTTTGGAGGCTGTGAGGGAGTGTCAGGAGTAGGGGGAATGGAGCAAAGCTGGAGGTGGGGAGAGTGAGGCTGGAGGTGAGGAGGAAGTTGTTGAGCAGGAGAGTGGTGAGAGGCTGGAATGGGTTGCCCAGGGAGGGGGTTGAGGCCCCATGGCTGGAGGTGTTTGAGGCCAGGCTGGCTGAGGCTGTGTGCAGCCTGCTCTAGGGTAGGGTGTCCCTGGGCATGGCAGGGGGTTGGAACTGGCTGCTCCTTGTGCTCCCTTCCAACCCTGACTGATTCTATGACTCCAAATGAGCTCCTGAGTTGGCAGCTGGCTGACTGCACTCTTCCTTGTAGCATTACAAACAACAAGTTCCTCCACATGCTTGACACAGGTGTAATTTGGGGTCTTACTAAAACACCTGGCTCACTGAATTTGGCTTTGAAGTCCATTTAAGCCAGCCTAGATGGAAGGCTAACTACAAACTGGAATGAAATCCAAACAAACCAGAGGCCAAACATCAAACTGGAGCTGAAACCCCTCTAGAAGAGCACCAGAGGGATCACCACTACCACACAAGTCTTATGTAAATATCTTCATTGATCATCTGGGAAAGAGAATGAACAATATATTAATTAGACAGCAAGTTGAGGAGGCTGAAAATTACTGTCCAGGCCTGAAGACTGGAAACCCAAAGAGGAGAGCAAAATCACAGCATCACAGAATGGTCTGAGTTGGAAGGAACCTAAAAAAGGTCATCTAATCCAACCTCCTCTGCAGACAGCAGGGGCATCCTCAACTAGATCAGGTTGACCAGAGCCCTGTTGAGCCTCACCTTGAATATCAGAGAATCAGGCAGGTTGGAAGAAAGCTCCAAGCTCAGCCAGCCCAACCTAGCACCCAGCCCTGGCCAACCAACCAGACCATGGTACAAAATGACCCAGCCAGGATTGGCTTCAACACCTCCAGCCACAGCCACTCCACCACCTCCTTGGGCAGCCCATTCCAATGCCAATCACTCTCTCTGACAACAACTTCCTCCCAATATCCAGCCTGAACCTGCCCTGACACAGCAATGTGGCCAGCAGCACCAGGGCAGTCCTTCTGCACCTGTACTCAGCACTGCTCAGGACACACCTTGAGTGCTGTGTCCAGTTGTGCCCTTCTCCATTCAAGAGAGATGTTGAGGTGCTGGAAGGTGTTTGGAGAAGGGCAGCAAGGCTGGGGAGGGGCCTGGAGCAGAGCCCTGTGAGGAGAGGCTGAGGGAGCTGGGGGGGTGCAGCCTGCAGCAGAGGAGGCTCAGGGCAGAGCTCATTGCTGCCTGCAGCTGCCTGCAGGGAGGCTGTAGCCAGGTGGGGTTGGGCTCTTATCTCAGGCACCCAGCAACAGAAGAAGGGGACACAGCCTCAAGTTGTGCCAGGGCAGGCTCAGGCTGGCTGTTAGGAGGGAGTTCTTTCCAGCAAGAGTGATTGGCATTGGAATGGGCTGCCCAGGGAGGTGATGGAGTGGCTGTGGCTGGAGGTGTTGAAGCCAAGGCTGGCTGGGGCACTTAGTGCCATGGTCTGGTTGATTTATCTCTTGCTGAGCATTGCTCAGATCCTCTCTGGGGCTGCTCTTCTGCTCCTCACAGAGCTGCTCCAGGCCCCTCAGCACCTTCATGGCCTTTGCTGGCCTCTCTCCAGCAGCTGCCTGTCCCTGGAGCTGGGGAGCCCAGAGCTGGATGCAATACCCAGTGCTAGCAAAATCCTCCAGAGTCACAGCAGAGCAGCACCAGCAGCTTTTGCTCTTCCCTTTATGCAAACAGCTTATTACAGCTCACTGCCTGGGGCTGCCACAAGGGATTTCTACAGGTACTGAACTGTCTGGAACTCTCCTCCCTGGCTGCTTTCTTCCTTCCACCCAAGCAGTTTGCTTTGGTCGTTATCCCACATTGTCCCACAGCCCTGGACAAGGAGGATTCATTACCTAGCTTGGAAATTCATCAGCATTTCCTGGTTGAAATTCTAGCTCCTAAAACAGCAATGGGAAAGCCCCAAGGACAGCAGAGCCTTGAATTTCAGCATCTCCATTCTAAACAGTTGCTTCTCTTGGAGTGGGGCCAGAGGAGGCTACAGCAATGCTAGCAGGGCTGGAAGGGCTCTGCTGTGAGGCCAGGCTGAGAGAGTTGGGCTTGTTCAGCCTGGAGAAGGCTCCAGGGAGACCTTCTGGTGGGCTTTAAAAGGGCTGATCACAAAGCTGGGGACAGACTTTTAAGCAGGACCTGTTATGACAGGACAGAAGTGATGGTTTGAAACTAAAAGAGGGAGATTCACACTGGAAAGGAGGAGGAAATGTTTGACACTGAAGGTGGTGAGAGCCTGGCCCAGGCTGCCCAGAGAGGTGGGAGCTGCCCCATCCCTGGAACCATTCCAGATGAGGTTGTGTGGGGCTCTGAGCAACCTGCTCTGGATGCAGAGGTCCCTGCTGGCTGCAGGTGGAGTTGGACTGGATGAGCTTCAAAGTTCCCTTCCAACCCAAACCATTCCATGGCTCTCTCAGCCTTCACACTGCCTTTTCCCATCCACAGACTTGATTTTCTAACACCCCTAAGCTGATTTGCATTGCACTCACTCTCCAGCTGTACTAAGAAGCTTTTTGTACTCCTGTTGTAGTTTCAGCAGTTCCCTGCTCCAGCTTTTTTGGCTGTTCTAGAAAGGCTTCTGGAGCTCATGCTATCAGACAGAACAGAAGCATGGGCCTCTTGCAGCAGTTTCCCCCTGTACTGAGGGCACATTTATGCAGCACTGGCAACACAGGAATGGAATAGCCAGCCATTCCCAGAGGGATGCAGAGCTGGAGCATGGTTTGGATAGCCAACCATTCCCAGAGGGATGCAGAGCTGGAGCACGGTTTGGATAGCCAGCCATTCCCAGAGGGATGCAGAGCTGGAGCACGGTTTGGATAGCCAACCATTCCCAGAGGGATGCAGAGCTGGAGCATGGTTTGGATAGCCAGCCATTCCCAGAGGGATGCAGAGCTGGAGCATGGTTTGGATAGCCAGCCATTCCCAGAGGGATGCAGAGCTGGAGCATGGTTTGGATAGCCAGCCATTCCCAGAGGGATGCAGAGCTGGAGCATGGTTTGGATAGCCAGCCATTCCCAGAGGGATGCAGGGCTGGAGCATGGTTTGGATAGCCAGCCATTCCCAGAGAGATGCAGAGCTGGAGCATGGTTTGGATAGCCAGCCATTCCCAGAGGGATGCAGAGCTGGAGCATGGTTTGGATAGCCAGCCATTCCCAGAGGGATGCAGAGCTGGAGCATGGTTTGGATAGCCAGCCATTCCCAGAGGGATGCAGAGCTGGAGCATGGTTTGGATAGCCAGCCATTCCCAGAGAGATGCAGAGCTGGAGCATGGTTTGGATAGCCAGCCATTCCCAGAGGGATGCAGGGCTGGAGCATGGTTTGGATAGCCAGCCATTCCCAGAGGGATGCAGGGCTGGAGCATGGTTTGGATAGCCAGCCATTCCCAGAGGGATGCAGAGCTGGAGCATGGTTTGGATAGCCAGCCATTCCCAGAGGGATGCAGAGCTGGAGCACGGTTTGGATAGCCAGCCATTCCCAGAGGGATGCAGAGCTGGAGCATGGTTTGGATAGCCAGCCATTCCCAGAGGGATGCAGAGCTGGAGCACGGTTTGGATAGCCAGCCATTCCCAGAGGGATGCAGGGCTGGAGCACGGTTTGGATAGCCAGCCATTCCCAGAGGGATGCAGAGCTGGAGCATGGTTTGGATAGCCAGCCATTCCCAGAGGGAAGCAGAGCTGGAGCATGGTTTGGATAGCCAGCCATTCCCAGAGGGATGCAGAGCTGGAGCATGGTTTGGATAGCCAGCCATTCCCAGAGGGATGCAGAGCTGGAGCATGGTTTGGATAGCCAGCCATTCCCAGAGGGATGCAGAGCTGGAGCATGGTTTGGATAGCCAGCCATTCCCAGAGGGATGCAGAGCTGGAGCATGGTTTGGATAGCCAGCCATTCCCAGAGGGATCA
Organism: Pogoniulus pusillus; assembly: GCF_015220805.1. NCBI lineage: Eukaryota > Metazoa > Chordata > Aves > Piciformes > Lybiidae > Pogoniulus > Pogoniulus pusillus. Next base: position 2,929,719 of record NC_087298.1, on the reverse strand, counting down.
CAGGATGTCAGGAGTTGGAAGAGACCTCCACAGCTCATCGAGTCCACCCCACCTGCCAGAGCAGGAGCAGAGAATCAAGCCCAGGGCACACAGGAACACATCCAGACAGGGCTGGAAAGGCTCCAGAGGAGACTCCACAACCTCTCTGGGCAGCCTGTTCCAGTGCTCTGGGACCCTTCCAGGCAAGAAGTTCATCTTCATGTTGAGCTGGAACCTCCTGTGCTGCAGCTTCCATCCATTGCCTCTTGTCCTATCCCAGGGCACAGCTGAGCAGAGGCTGTCCCTGTCCCTTCCTTCCTGACCCCCAGCCCTCACCTACTTATAGACATTGCTCAGATCCCCTCTCAGCCTTCTCCTCTCCAGACTAAGCAGCCCCAGGGCTCTCTGCCTCTCCTCAACAGGCAGTGCCCTTTCAGCATCCTTGTAGCCCTCCCAAGTAGATCCCTGTCCCTCTTACTGGGATGCAAAGCTGGAGCAGAGCCTGACTGTGTGTTCATATCTACCAGGACCAGAGAGGGTCCAGCCAGCACCTGCTGGTTTTGTTCACAGGCTCACAGGATGTCAGGCATTGGAAAGCACCCAAAGAGCTCATCCAGTCCAAGCCCCTGCCAGAGCAGCACCACACAATCCAGCTCAGGGCACACAGGAACACATCCAGACAGGCCTTGAGAGCCTCCAGAGAAGGAGACTCCACAACCTCTCTGGGCAGCCTGTGCCAGGGCTCTGGGACCCTTCCAGGCAAGAAGTTGCCCCTTGTGTTGAGCTGGAACCTCCTGTGCTGCAGCTTCCATCCATTGCTGCTTGTCCTATCCCAGGGAGCAGTGAGCAGAGCCTGTCCCCCCAGCCCTCAGAGAGTTATAGACATTGATTCAATCCCCTCTCAGACTTCTCCACACTAAGCAGCCCCAGGTCCCTTAGCCTCTCCTCCTCAGCCAGTGCTCCTGTCCCCTCCTCATCCTCCCAGCCCTCTGCTGGACTCTCTCCAGCAAATCCCTGTCCCTTTTGCACTGGGGAGCCCAAACCTGAAGGCAGCTCATTTCTGAGCAGGCAGACTGAAGTTACTGCAGAAGCTCTCAGCTTGGTTAAGCAAAAGATCTGGGCCAGCTTCCTTTAGTGCTGACATCAAAGCAATTGTCTTAATCCAGTCTAATAAACACCCCCCACCAGGTGCTACAGTGCCCAAAGCCTCCACAGTGGGGAAAACTGTTCCCTTCTATGAGTCATTTACAGCTTATTTACTTCCCACCACAGCTGCAGCACAAACCTCTCTTGCTCTGCTGCTAAAACCCACTGGAGGATCATTTTGATGAGCTACAGAGATCACTTGCAGGAAAACTCAGCCCAGCACATATTAACTTGGCTTTAGAACTGAACATTGCTCTTCACTGCAAGCTGTGAGCAGCTCCAGCAAGGACCCAACCATGCTTTGCTTTTCCTCTTTGATTGGACAGTAAAGATTCCCTCTAAGCTCTCCATGTTCTAGAGTAGCTGACACACATATCCTGACTAAACCAGAGGGCATTTGCCTCATGCAGCATCCAAGAAGACTTCTGGGGCTGACTGGTTTCCTTGGCCTGCTTTTCTGAGATGCTGAAAGGTCTGAGCTAAGTGAAAACAGCTTTGAAAATAGTGGTGGGGAGAAGCAATTGTGGAGCCTTCAGGTTGATGTTGAGATGCTTTTCTAGGCAGGGCAGCTTCATTCCTCTTCCTTTATTAATAGGGAAACTGAGGTCTACTGTTAGGCAAAGGATCACAGAACTGTTTAGGTTGGAAGAGACCTTTGAGATCATCAAGTCCAGCTATTAGTGCTGCCAAAGCTGGTGCTAAACGATGTCCCTAAGCTTCTGTCTTAAATCCCTCCCACCACTGCCCTGGGCAGCCTATTCCAGAGCTCCACAAGCCTTTGGGGGAAGAAATTGTTCCTCATGCCCAACCTAAACCTCCTTGGGTGCAACTTGAGCCCATTTCCTCTTGTCCTGTTCCTTGCTACCTGGGGGAATAGACCAACACCCAACTGGCTCCAATCTCCCTTAAGGGAGTTATAGAGAGCAATGAGGTCTTCCTCAGCCTCCTTTTCTCCAGGCTGAACACCCCCAGCTACCTCAGCTGCTCCTCACAGGATTTGTGTTCAAGACTTCTCACCAGTCTCATGCCTTTCTCTGGGCACATTGATCTCTCTACATGGATGCAGTAAGGATGCTGCAGGCACATCATAGGATCAGCACAGATTGGAAGAGAGCTCCAAGCTCAGCCAGCACAACCTAACACCCAGCCCTGCCCAACCAACCAGTCCATGGCACTAAGTGTCCCAGCCAGGCTTGGCTTCAACACCTCCAGCCACACAGACTCCACCACCTCCCTGGGCAGCCCATTCCAATGCCAATCACTCTCTCTGACAACAACTTCCTAACAACATCCAGACTCAACCTGTCCTGGCACAGCTTGAGGCTGTGTCCCCTTCTTCTGTTGCTGGGTGCCTGGCAGCAGAGCCCAACCCCACCTGGCTACAGCCTCCCTGCAGGCAGCTGCAGGCAGCAATCAGCTCTGCCCTGAGCCTCCTCTGCTGCAGGCTGCACACCCCCAGCTCCCTCAGCCTCTCCTCACAGGGCTCTGCTCCAGGCCCCTCCCCAGCCTTGCTGCCCTTCTCCAAACACCTTCCAGCACCTCAACATCTCTCTGCAATTCAGGAGCCCAGAACTGGACACAGCACTCAAGGGGTGTCCTGAGCAGTGCTGAGCACAGGGGCACAAGAACCTCCCTTGTCTTGCTGGCCTGGCAGCAGTGACTCTTCCCAGCTTTGTAGCCCTTCTCTTGACCTGCTCCAGCACCTCGTTGGTGAGGGTCCCAAAACTGAAGCCAGTATTTGAGATGTGACCTTGGCAGTGCTGAGCAGAGTGGAACAATCCCAGCCCCAGTTCTGCTGGTCCAGGCCAGGATGCTACTGATCAAGTGTGGCACTGGGTCAAGTGTGACTGTCCTGACACCAGCCAGGACCAGCAGCAGCACTGACACTCTGAAATGGCCCTAAACTATGTGCTGGCACCACAACGTGCTGCCATCCTTCCTTCTTTCCAAGTGCATGCTGAAGCCAGGGGCCAGATGTGCTAAATGTGCTTGTTCAGCCTGGAAGGTCTTTTCCAACCAGAATGGTTCCATGATTTATGGTCAGAGCAGCTCATTCCAGCACTGCACAGGAGCAGCTGTGCCCAAACTGGGGCCAGAGCACTGTGGTGCTGTTTGTGTGGGGGTGGCTCTTTGCCTGGAGGCACAGCTTCTGTTTGCTGGGCACGTCCTGGGTGCCAGTACTTGGAAGAGCTTTTTCACACATCTCCTGCTGCTTTGCTCCTGCTTTCTGCTCTGCCTGTCCTCAGGGGTAGTGCTTTTAGGCTGGCAGTTGGAGTTAGAATCACAGAATCAGTGAGGGTTGGAAGGGACCACAAGGAGCAGCCAGTTCCAAGCCCCCTGCCATGCCCAGGGACACCCTACCCTAGAGCAGGCTGCACACAGCCTCAGCCAGCCTGGCCTCAAACACCTCCAGCCATGGGGCCTCAAACACCTCCCTGGGCAACCCAGTCCAGCCTCTCACCACTCTCCTGCTCAACAACTTCCTCCTCACCTCCAGCCTCACTCTCCCCACCTCCAGCTTTGCCCCATTCCCCCCACTCCTGACACTCCCTCACACCCTCAAAAGTTCCTCCCCAGCTTTTTTGGAGCCTCCTTCAGATACAGGAAGGCCACAAGAAGGTGACCTGGGAGCCTCCTCTGCTCCAGCCTGCACAGCCCCAACTCTTTCAGTCTGTGCTCACAGCAGAGCTGCTGCAGCCTCTCAGCATCCTCCTGGCCCTGCTCTGGACACTCTCCAGCATCTCCACAGCCCTCTTGTCCCAGGGGCTCCAGAGCTGGATGCAGCACTCCAGGTGGGGTCTCAGCAGAGGGGGAGAATCCCCTCCCTGGCCCTGCTGGCCACACTGCTGCTGCTGCAGCCCAGGCTCTGCTTGGCTTTCTGGGCTGCAAGTGCACACTGCTGGCTCCTGCTGAGCTTCTCCTCCAGCAGCTCCCCCAAGTCCCTCTCCTCAGGGCTGCTCTCCAGCCACTCTCTGCCCAGCCTGGATTTGTTCTGGGGATTGCCTCGACCCAGCTGCAGGACCTTGCCCTTGGTCTTGTTGACCCTCCTGAGCTTGGCTTGTGCCCACCTCTGCAGCCTGTCCAGGTCCCTCTGGCTGGCATCCCTGCCCTCCATCCTGGCTGCTGCACCACACAGCTTGGTGTGGGCAGCAAACCTACTGAGCCTGCACTCAATGCCTCTGTCCATGGCACCACAAAAATGATCTTGATGATCTTATAGGCCTTTTCCAACCAAAACAGTTCTATGATTCTAAGTGGCTGTGCCCACAGGAGAAGGGCTGTGCCCAGGACCTTGGAGCTGTGCCCTGAGCAGGTCCCCCAGGAGCATGGGGAGAGTGGGGATGTTGCTGGACCTCCCCAATGCTTTGGTCTGGCCATGGGTTTTGACAATGTGGCCAGGAAGGGAAAATCTGGAAGGCCTGAAATGTAAGCTAGGAACTAACAGCAGCTTTTATGGTGGCTTGGAGCCATTCTTTCCCCCAGCACTATAGAGAGTGACAACTGAGTGTCAGCTCTATTGACAGAGCTTTATTCACTGTGACAGTGCCACAGCAGCTCTCCTCAATTAGGTGACCACACTTCATGCTGTGGTTCTGTTGGACTCAAGAAAAGAATCATTCCCTTTCCTTCCCACTTACAATTTGGCTTCCCATTTGTTTATAGCTTTTGTCCTCCATTAAATCCAAATTAATTAATGCTTTGCCCAGGAGCTGGAGCAGAATGGGCTATGGTCCTGCCTTGGCTTTAGTGCCATCTTGCTTTGAAGGCTCTTGTGATTTCTTAGTCTGCAAATCATTGCTCTCCCTATTAGGAAAATCAAGATGAGAACTCCCTTGCAGGGGTATGGGTTGCTTAGTTTTCTGCTGTTAACTGTTCTGCCAAGAAGAGCTACTCAGAGGTCACAGAATCAGGCAGGTTGGAAGAGACCTTCAAGCTCAGCCAGTCCAACCTGTATGTAGAATCAACCAGGTTGGAAGAGAGCTCAGGTTGGAAGAGAGCTCCAAGCTCAGCCAGCACAACCTAGCACCCAGCCCTGGCCAACCAACCAGACCATGGCACTAAGTGCCCCAGCCAGGATTGGCTGCAACACCTCCAGCCACAGAGACTCCACCACCTCCCTGGGCAGCCCATTCCAATGCCAATCACTCTCTCTGACAACAACTTCCTAACAACATCCAGACTCAACCTCCCCTGGCACAGCTTGAGGCTGTGTCCCCTTCTTCTGTTGCTGCTTGCCTGGCAGCAGAGCCCAACCCCACCTGGCTACAGCCTCCCTGCAGGCAGCTGCAGGCAGCAATGAGCTCTGCCCTGAGCCTCCTCTGCTGCAGGCTGCACACCCCCAGCTCTGTGGAGAGATTTTTGCTAACAGGACATGAAATGATAAACATGAGCAACCCGTGCTGGGAAGTGCCCTTGAGTCCATCTTGGGACCTAAGATACCAGGTGCTGGGTAGCAGCCCCCACATGCAGCTGCAGGGGGTTCAGTGCCAGCTGCATGTGGGCAGAGCTATGCAGCCTAGGGACTGACCCTCAGAATGTTATTGTATATCACCCTATCCATGCCATGATTGTAACCCTGGACCAACTGGAGCTATTCACATGTACCAATCCTAAACTAAGTTAGCTGTGCACACCCCTTGCAAGAAAGCATAGAACTCACTGCAACACAGAAACAGAGCTGGAAAACAACTATCTAACCACACTGGTGAACAAAGAGTCGTTTTACCCAGGTGCTCCACCAGCACAGCTCCCTTCTGCCCTTCTCTCAACACCTTCCAGCACCTCAGCATCTCTCTTCAATTCAGGAGCCCTCAACTGGACACAGCACTCAAGGTGTGGCCTGAGCAGTGTTGAGCACAGGGGCAGAAGAACCTCCCATGTCCTGCTGCCCACACTGCTCCTGAGCCAGGTCATCACCTGGCCTTGTCTGGAAGCTATCATAGCTTCACAGAATGGTCTGGATTGGAAGGAACCTTTAAAATCATCAAGTTCCACCCCTCTGCCATAGGCAGGGACACCTCCCACTAGAACAGGTTGCTCAAGGTCTCATCCAACGTGGCCTTGAACACCTCCAGGGAGGGGACATTCACAACCTCCCTGGCCAAACTGTGCCAGTGTCTCACCACCATCACTGGAAAGAATTTCTGCCTCATTTCCAGTCTCAATTTCTTCTCTCCCAGCTCAAAGCCATTGCCTCTCGTCCTGGCACTCCCAGCCCTTGTCACAAGTCCCGCTCCAGCTCTCCTGCAGCCCCTTCAGGCACTGGAAACTGCTCTAAGGTCTCTCTGGAGCCTTCTCTCCAGGCTGAACAGCTCAAACACTTCCAGCCTGACCCCACAGAGGAGGTTCTCCAGCCCTCTGGCATCTTCACAGCCTCCTCTGGCCCCTCTCCAGCAGCTCCAGGTCCTCCTTGTGCTGGGTTCCCAGAGCTGGAGGCAGTGCTGCAGGTGAGGTCTGAGCAGAGCAGAGGGGCAGAATCCCCTCCCTGTGCTGCTGCTCTCCCTGCTCTGCCTGCAGCCAGCACTCAGCTGCCTCTGGCCTGCCAGCAACCAGTGCTGGCTGCTGGGCACTTGGGCACCAACTGACACCCCCAAGTCTTGGGTCACCTCCGCAGTCAGCAATAACAAGGAGGTGTGTGTGTGGGGGGGGGAACTGTCCTTGTCCTGTGCCATCAGCAGCCTCTGCTTGCCACAAAACTCCCTGAAGCAAGAGCAGAAGCTCCCTGTCGTGGAAGGCAGCAGAGGGGTCCCCCTCTTGCAAAACCCTCATTTGTACACAGAGTTGTGGCTCACATAAAGGCTCACAGCCTTCGAGAAGTCAGAATATTGCTTTCATCTGCTTGCATGCCAGCAGCTGCTGTCATCATCATCATCATCACAGTATCATCACAGTATCATCAGGGTTGGAAGAGACCTCACAGATCATCAAGTCCAACCCTTTAGCACAGAGCTCAAGGCCAGACCATGGCACCAAGTGCCACGTCCAGTCCTGCCTTGAACAGCTCCAGGGACGGCAACTCCACCACCTCCCCGGGCAGCCCATTCCAGTGCCCAATGACTCTCTCAGGGAAGAACTTTCTCCTCACCTCCAGCCTAAATCTCCCCTGGCACAGCCTGAGGCTGTGTCCTCTTGTTCTGGTGCTGGCCACAACCACCCCTCAGGTAGTTGCAGACAGCAATAAGGTCTCCCCTGAGCCTCCTCTTCTCCAGGCTAACCAATCCCAGCTCCCTCAGCCTCTCCTCGTGGGGATAGTTACAAATAAGTTTGGGGAAGAGCATTTTAGTGTTTATAGTAACAAATCTCTTCAACTCTTTCAATTCAGCCTCGCAGATCATTCCCCAAAACCTAAACTTTCTCCTCCATAACACTCCCTTGGCCTTACCTGCTTTGAAGATCCACTCCAGGTACCCGTTGAGCTCCCTCTCGATCTGCTGCTGGCGGCGCAGCTTCAGGAAGGCGCGGCGGTTCTCCACCCGCTCCCGCTCCTTGGCAAACTCCCTGCAGGGACACAAGAGCCACAAAGGACACCTTCACCAGTGGGCAGGGGGAGCACACAGCTCTCCATGTGACTTCCAGACTGTTGGAGGCAGAAGCAGTCAGAGGAACCCACAGCACACTGCACGCTCAGGGCCGACAAACTGCTGCCGCTGGAGCGTGGCTGGTGGAGCTCAGCTGGGTGGTGGAGCTCAGCTGTGTGGTGGAGCTCAGTTGTGTGGTGGAGCTCAGCTGGGTGGTGGAGCTCAGCTGGGTGGTGGAGCTCAGCTGGGTGGTGGAGCTCAGCTGGGTGGTGGAGCTCAGTTGTTGTGGTGGAGCTCAGCTGGGTGGTGGAGCTCAGCTGTGTGGTGGAGCTCAGCTGTGTGGTGGAGCTCAGTTGTTGTGGTGGAGCTCAGCTGTGTGGTGGAGCTCAGCTGTTTGGTGGAGCTCAGCTGTGTGGTGGAGCTCAGCTGTGTGGTGGAGCTCAGCTGTGTGGTGGAGCTCAGCTGTGTGGTGGAGCTCAGCTGTTGTAGCTTGGCCATTTCTCTGGCTCTCTCGTCCTGGATGAGGACTGCACATGCCATATGCACACATTTTGTCTGTTCTAGGGCCACACCATCACAATGAGATCTGACACAACCACATGATGCCAGTCATGCAATATGAATTGCTGTCTGCAACACCTCCATCTCCCTTCAGACCACAACAGGATTCCTCCAGATGTGCAGTCATAGAATCATTGAACCAACCAGGCTGGAAGAGAGCTCCAAGCTCAGCCAGCCCAACCTAGCACCCAGCCCTGCCCAAACAACCAGACCATGGCACTAAGTGCCCCAGCCAGGCTTGGCTTCAACTCCTCCAGCCACAGACACTCCACCACCTCCCTGGGCAGCCCATTCCAATGCCAATCACTCTCTCTGACAACAACTTCCTAACAACATCCAGCCTCAACCTCCCCTGGCACAGCTTGAGACTGTGTCCCCTTCTGTCCCTGGCTGCCTGGCAGCAGAGCCCAACCCCACCTGGCTACAGCCTCCCTGCAGGCAGCTGCAGACAGCAATGAGCTCTGCCCTGAGCCTCCTCTGCTGCAGGCTGCACCCCCCCAGCTCCCTCAGCCTCTCCTCACAGGGCTCTGCTCCAGGCCCCTCCCCAGCCTTGCTGCCCTTCTCTCAACACCTTCCAGCACCTCAACATCTGTCTTGAACGGAGAAGGGCACAACTGGACACAGCACTCCAGGTGTGGCCTGAGCAGTGTATATCTTGTTTTGCCCTCCCTGTACCTTTGTAACTTCCTTACCTCATACACCTTTTATTTATGGTTAACTTTTTCTTCCTTCACCTTCCAAATAGCAGTGAGATTATTTATTTGGATCTCCTTTCCCTTTCCTCTCTCTCCATCTAATTCCTTTTCTTTTGGCAAAGAAAGGGGGGAGAGGGAAGGGCATGCTTGAATTTGTTATTGGCTCTATCAACTCTATTTGAGTCTCTGGGACACTTAAATCAGAACCAAGACAACATCCTACTGCCTCGTCTGAAATGATGCTGAGGCAGCAGTGCAGCCACCACCCTGGCACCCACACTGGGGCTTTCCCCAGGTTAATTCCCATCACCTCTGTCAAGATGTTCCAACCTGGGGATGTCTGTGCTCATCTACCCTTTCTGGAGCTCTGAACCAGCCTCTACAAGCCCTAAGACATCTTAACTCAGCTGAGTCCATCAAATCTCCAGCTAAGTGCTGCAAGCTAATCACAGCTCCTGACAAAAATCTCATCTAATGACCTGCTCATTACCCACAAGTGCCCTTAAAAGCCAGCAAGGAGCAGGAGGTGGGAAGAAGATGGGAAAACAAGGGGGAAAGCAGCTGGCCAGAGGCAGCTTTGCATTCACAGCCTACACTCTGCCCTTCAGAGCTGATGCTCTGAATCACTTTGGCAGGACTGCCTGACCCACGGAAAAGAGACTGCAGGCAGAACTTGGCTCAGCACTGTGCCACACAGCAGTACCAGCCACTGATGGGAGAGCTGCCAGCAGCTGAAGCCCTTATCTCCATTTTGGCAGTGCATCCCAGCCTGCTGACTCCCCTCTCCTGCCCCTCACCTGACAGCCCAGACCATGACCCCATCCCTGAAACGGAGGAAGCCGAAACATCGCTCTGAACCCACAGCTCCTCCTTGGCGTTCAGCTGGGTCACCTCTTTCCTCTTCTCTTCCTGATTAATGCCCTCATTTCTGGTTCAGTGCCTGCTGGTTGGGGCCACAGACCTCCTCTTGGTTTTGTTTTCTGTCTGGATGGGGAAGGAATGAAATCAGACAGCAGAAGGTGACAAGATGCATTTCACTTGCCAGGCGCGGAGGGGCCACGCTTCCTGAGCAGGGCAGGGCTGCACTGCATGGGATAGGAAGCAAAACCCAGCAGGGAATTCCATGAAGGACCAAGTGGGCAGGAAGGAGCAAGGCAATGGAGAGCTTTCCTTGCAAAGCCTTTCATCCTCTGCCAGGTCCTATCTGGCCTAAGGAAAGCAGAAGTTACCTAAAACTTGTCCCTTTAATCAAGTAAGAAACTGACAGAATCACAGAAGCCTTTGGGCTGGAAGAGACCTTTAAAGCTCATCCAGTCCAACCCTCTTGCAGGCAGCAGGGACCTCTGCAATTGGAGCAGGTTGCTCAGAGCCCCAAACAGCCTCCACTGGCATGGTTCCAGGGATGGAGCAGCTACCACCTCTCTGGGCAGCCTGGGACAGGCTCTCACCACCCTTCTCTTTAGTCCTTCTCTCCAGTCTGAATCTCTCTCTTTTAGTTTCCAACTCTTGTCCTGTCACAACAGGCCCTGCTCAAAAGTCTGTCCTCAGCTTTCTGATCAGCCCTGTAAGCCCTGCAAGGCCACCAGAAGCTCTCCCTGGAGCCTTCTCCAGGCTGAACAAGCCCAACTCTCCCAGCCTGGCCTCACAGCAGAGCCCTGCCAGCACTGCTGACCTCCTCTGGCCCTGCTCCAGCAGATCTGTGCTGTGCTGAGGACTCCAGAGCTGCCCCCAGCACTGCAGGGGGGTCTCAGCAGGCACAGCAGAGGGGCAGAATCCCCTCCCTGCCCCTGCTGGGGTTAGCCTAGGACACAGCTGGGGCTGGGCTGGCAGTGCTCAGTGCTGGCTCACATCCAGCTTCTCACCCACTCGGTCCTTCTCCTCAGGGCTGCTCTCCATCCCTTCATCCCCCAGCCTGTATTGATAGCAAGGATCACCCTGAGCCCCGTGCAGGACCTCACAACGTTCACAAGGCTCCACTCCTTCAGCCTGCCCAGCTGCCTCTGGGGGTAGATGGAAACGAGGGAGAAACTGCCAAGCTGCAAAGCTTCAGCAGCTGCTGTACAGCCCACATAAGCCTTTCACATGACAGCAGTGAGGATGCTGAGGTTAAAGCCACATGCACCTCCCTGGAGCTGCCATAGCAGCTGGGAAGACACCTTCCAGAAGAAGGCACAACCTTGGATCTCTGCTTACTGAAAACCTTTCGAGTGCTCCAGAGCTGCAGGTTGAAGACTGGAAGGGTCTTGATGTATTGTTCTTCCTGCCAGAGGAATCCATCACTTGCTCTATTCTCCTGTCTCTAGGAGACAGGAGAGAGGTTTGATGAAGCTGGAACTTGTCAGCAGACTGTGGTTCTGCTCATGAAATGTACTAACCCAAGCACATGTCTCTCTTCCACTACATTCATCACCACTCAGGGACTGAAGTATTCCCCATTTGTAGGCACTGGAGAAGTCCCAGAATTTCTCTTGGAGAGCTTTTCAACACTATTTCAAACATACTCAGATGAACAAAATAAAAGGAGGAGGGAGGGGGAGGGAATTATAGCAAAATGCCATAGAACAGCTCCAAATATTTTGGGTGAAGTTTTCCTGCCAGTCCTCAATGAAAACACAGAAAGTCCCATAGGGAAGCCTGGTAGTGACAAAGAGCTTTCTTCTTTTCATAGAATCAGAGAATCAAGCAGGTTGGAAGAGAGCTCCAAGCCCAACCTAGCACCCAGCCCTAGACAACCAACCAGACCATGGCACTAAGTGCCCCAGCCAGCCTTGCCTTCAACACCTCCAGCCACAGCCACTCCACCACCTCCCTGGGCAGCCCATTCCAATGCCAATCACTCTCTCTGACAACAACTTCCTAACAACATCCAGCCTAAACCTCCCCTGGCACAGCTTGAGGCTGTGTCCCCTTCTTCTGTCCCTGGCTGCCTGGCAGCAGAGCCCAACCCCACCTGGCTACAGCCTCCCTGCAGGCAGCTGCAGGCAGCAATGAGCTCTGCCCTCAGCCTCCTCTGCTGCAGGCTGCACACCCCCAGCTCCCTCAGCCTCTCCTCACAGGGCTCTGCTCCAGGCCCCTCCCCAGCCTTGCTGCCCTTCTCTCAACACCTTCCAGTACATCTGGCAGGTGTACATGCAGTACATTCAACATCTCTCTTGAATTGAAGAGCCCACAATGGGACACAGCACTCAAGGGGTGGCCTGAGCAGTGCTGAGCACAGGGCCACAAGAACCTCCCTTGTCCTGCTGCCCACACTGCTCCTCAGCCAGCCCAGGATGCCATTGGCTCTGCTGCCCACCTGGGCACTGCTGCCTCAGCTTCAGCTCCTCTCTACCAGCACACCCAGGTTGGCCGCCCAGGGTGATTGTGCAGTTGCCATCCCTGGAGGTGTTGAAGCCAAGCCTGGCTGGGGCACTTAGTGCCATGGTCTGGTTGGTTGGGCAGGGCTGGGTGCTAGGTTGGACTGGCTGAGCTTGGAGCTCTCTTCCAACCTGCTTGATTCTCTGATTCTATCTCCAAGGTTGCAGCCTCAACCACCTCCCTGGGCAGCCCGTTCCAGTGTTCCACCACTCTCATGGTAAAGAACTTGTCCTTACATCCTTGCTTCTCATCAACCACCACATGTCCCAGAAGCCCTTCAACATATCCATCAGTCAGCACTGCCTAGAGAAGGAAAGCTGCAAGCTTGGTGGTCCTACAAGCAGCACAGCAGCAGGAGGCCATTCTTTAGAGGAAGCCAAGCTCTGGCTGGGTAGATGAGGGCGATGCATCCTGGTTACAACATGACAGCTGTGAAGAACTGATCCTACAGAGGCAGCAGGAACAAACAGAAGCCAAAGCAAGGACATTCATCATGGAGACCACATGCCACCCAGGCTGTCACATTTTTCTTCTCTCAAAGGGTGGGTGCTTAAAGCCAGCAGGAAAATGGATGAGTGTTGCTTATCACCTCGGTGGGTGGCAGAGGAAAATAAAGCTCAGTGTGAATATGCAGTGGAACAGCCACTTCAGGGGAGTTCAACAGCCCCCAGAGAGATGAGGTCAACTCAGGAGTGACCACCAAGGTCAGTGAAAGATTAGAAGCCAATGAAGTTCTTGGAATCACTTTCTCCATGGTGGTCTGAAATTCCAAATACCACCAAAAGGAAAGTGAAAACAAACCCAAGCCTTCAACCCCTGAGTCTCTGATTAACCTCCTCACATGACAGCAGGGAGATGAGATGGAGCATCACACATCAAAGAACCATAGGATCAGTTAGGGTTGGAAGGGACCACAAGGAGCAGCCAGTTCCAACCCCCCTGCCATGCCCAGGGACACCCTACCCTAGAGCAGGCTGCACACAGCCTCAGCCAGCCTGGCCTCAAACACCTCCAGCCATGGGGCCTCAACCACCTCCCTGGGCAACCCATTCCAGCCTCTCACCACCTTGATGCTGAAAAACTTCTTCCTAACATCCAATCTGAACCTAACCACTTCTACATTGGTTCCATTCCCCCCAGTCCTATCACCCCCTGACACCCTAGGAAGTCCCTCCCCAGCTTTCTTTTAGCCCCCTTCAGATCCTGGCAGGCCACAATAAGGTCACCTGGGAGCCTTCTCCTCTCCAGACTGAACAGCCCCAACTCCCTCAGTCTCTCCTCACAGCAGAGCAGCTCCAGCCTCGTGGCCCTTCTGTGGACACCTTCCAGCACCTCCTGATCCTTCTTGTCCCAGGGGCTCCAGAACTCAACGCAGCCCAGGGAGGTGGTGGAGTCACCATCCCTGGAGGTGTTGAAGCAAAGCCTGGATGAGGCACTTAGTGCCATGGTCTGGTTGGTTGGCCAGGGCTGGGGGATAGGTTGGTCTGGATGATCTTGGAGGTCTCTTCCAATCTGGTTGATTCTATGATTCTATGACTCTACTCCAGGTGGAGTCTTACCAGTGCAGAGCAGAGGAAGAGGATCACTTCCCTCACCACATCCCCCTGCTCTTAGGTTCCATGGTGTATTCCCAGGCCTGCTGCAAGACCAATCACACCATCAAAGCTCTCAAAGTCAGTTGTTCTGCTTAGAAAGCAGACAGAGAGACTTCCCACTCCCAGGGAGGAGGCAGAGAGAAGATACAGCACCACTGCCTCTGCTGCCAGTGCTAGTGCTGATGATTAACAGGTGTTAATAACAGGAGAGGTAATTAGCTCCTCATTCAGAGTGACAGCACCTGGCTCCACAGCATCTCATGGGATATTGGACCTTCAAATGTGAGAGAGAGTGTCAGAAAACAGGAGGAGGACATTGAGGTGCTGGAGGGGGCACAGAGAAGAGCAATGTGAAGGGTCTGGAGAACAGCTGAGGGAACTGCGGCTGTTTAGTCTGGAGGAGGCTGAGTTGAAGCCTCCTCATTGCTCTTTACAGCTCCCCAAAAGGAGGGTGGAGTGAGGTGGGGTCAGTCTCTTCTCTGTGGTATCAGGTGGTGGAACAAAAGGAAATGGCCTGAAATTATGCCAGGGGAGGGTTTGGTTGTGGACTGGGAGATGTTACTGGCAGAGTGGTCTGCTAGCCTGAGCCTAGCTGGGATGTTTTAGTGAGCAGAGTTAGATGCTAGGCTGGGAAAAGGAAACAAAAGGGATGGTGCTGCACTCAGAGGCTTCCTGAGATGGATAAAAGCAAGAACACACACATAGATCAGAGAATTAAGCAGGTTGGAAGAGAGCTCCAAGCTCAGCCAGCACAACCTAGCACCCAGCCCTGCCCAACCAACCAGACCATGGCACTAAGTGCCCCAGCCAGGCTTGGCTGCAACACCTCCAGCCACAGCCACTCCACCACCTCCCTGGGCAGCCCATTCCAATGCCAATCACTCTCTCTGACAACAACTCCCTCCTAACATGCAACCTGAACCTGCTCTGGCACAGCTTGAGGCTGTGTCCCCTTCTTCTGTTGCTGCTTGCCTGGCAGAAGAGCCCAACCCCACCTGGAGGTGTTGAAGCCAAGCCTGGCTGGGGCACTTGGTGCCATGGTCTGGTTGATTGACCAGGGCTGGGTGCTAGGTTGGACTGGCTGAGCTTGGAGCTCTCTTCCAACCTGCTTGATTCTATGACCTGGGTTATTTTAGTCTGGAGAAGACTGAGATTTAATCAATGTTTCTAAATCTCTGAGGGCTGGGGGTCAGGAGGTGGGGACAGGCTCTGCTCACTGCTCCCTGGGACAGGACAAGCAACAATGGATGGAAGCTGCAGCACAGGAGGTTCCAGCTCAGCACAAGGGAGAACTTCTTGCCTGGAAGGGTCCCAGAGCACTGGCACAGGCTGACCAAAGAGGTTGTGGAGCCTCCTTGTCTGGAGCCTTTCCAGGCCTGTCTGGATGTGTTCCTGTGTGCCCTGAGCTGGATTGTGTGGTCCTGCTCTGGCAGGTAGTTGGACTGGATGAGCTCTTTGGGTCTCTTCCAACTCCTGACATCCTACAAGCCTGTAACCCCTGGAGGTGTTCAAGGCCTTGAGCAGCCTGGGCTGGTGGAAGGTGTCCCTGCCCATCAGCAGGGGGTTGAAGCTAGATGATCTTCAAAGTCCCTTCCAAACCATGAATCTGTGAACTCCCATCAGAAGCTGTAAAGAGACTGCAGGGATAAGAACCTGCACTTGTGGCACCCCAGGCACAGGAACCTATTGGACTGCAATAGGGATGAGATGAGCACAGCAGTAGCTGCATTTGCCAGCAAACCCAAATCTCTTGTGCCCTTGGCAGGCTTCAACCACTTGCTCAGGGGTTGGACATCACTACCTACACCTCCCCTGGCACAGCTTCAGACTCTGTCCCCTTGTTCTGTTGGGCAGCAGAGCCCAACCCCACCTGGCTACAACCTCCCTGCAGGCAGCTGCAGGCAGCAATCAGCTCTGCCCTGAGCCTCCTCTGCTGCAGGCTGCACACCCCCAGCTCCCTCAGCCTCTCCTCACAGGGCTCTGCTCCAGGCCCCTCCCCAGCCTTGCTGCCCTTCTCTCAACACCTTCCAGCACCTCAACAGCTCTCTTGAATTGAGGAGCCCAGAACTGGACCCTCCAGAGTGCCTTGGAGTAACTTCTCAGCACAGAGACCACACACCCCCCCAAGCCTCCCAGTACCCTGACAGCATCCATGTGCAAGCAAAATCTCTTAGTGGCATTTTAAGGCTGGAAGTCCATTTCCTAGCCTATGTTTTGGTCAGGCAGCTGTGAGAAGGATATGGAGAAAGAGGTAATCTTTTTCTTTCCCTCTTAGGTCTATTTCTGGTGCTGAGGTTTGCTACTTTGTCCTAACCCAATCAAATCCAAACCCCTTGGGTGAAGTCAGTCATGGGACCATGGTAGATGGATTCACAGAACCCCAGCATGGTGAGGTTGGAAGGGACCTCCAGAGATCATCCAATCCAACTCCCCCAACTAAAGCAGGAGCACACCCAGCAGGTTGCACAGGATCACAAAATCCAGGTGGGTTTGGAAGCTTTCCAGAGAAGGAGACTCCCAAACCTCTCTGGGCAGCCTGCTCCAGGCCTCCAGCACCCTCACACCAAAGAAGTTTCTCCTCCTGTTCAGCTGGAACCTCCTGGGTTCCACTCTGTGCCCACTGCCCCTTGTCCTGTCACTGGGCACCACTGACAAGAGTCTGGCCCCATCCTCCTGCCCCCCACCTCTTTATCTCTTGCTCAGCATTAAGAAGCTTCCCTCCCAGGCTGCTCTCCTCCAGGCTCAACACTCCCCAAGGCTCTCAGCCTTTGCTCCTTGCAGAGATGCTGCAGGCATCCTTGTAGCCTCTGCTACACCCTTGTAGCCTCTGCAGCCTCCCCAGTAGTTCTCTGTCTCTTTTGAACTGGAGAAGCCAGAACTGCACACAATACTCCAGATTTATCCTCACCAGGGCAGAGTAGAGGAGGAAGAGAATCTCCTTCAACCTGCTGGCCACACTCTTCTTAACACACCAGAGGAGACCATTGGCCACCTTGGCCACCAGGGCACATTGCTGGCTCATGGGCAGCTTATTGTAGGTCCTGCAGCATTTGTCTGGTGGAGTTTGCTGCCTCACTCAGCACTGCAAAACCTCTCACAGTTGGCTTCCTCAGGGCCTGATCCACAGAACATTTCCTTCACCAGCTGCACTGGCAGGCAGGTGTTGATACAAAAGCAGCTTCTCACCCCAGGGGAGGAATTTCTTCTCTCTGCCTTTTGTCTTCCTGGAGCACAGCAAAATCCTGCATGAGGGGAAGCCTCTGCTGGATGCAACACAAAAGCCAACACCTTTGTACTCCAGCTGTTTAGACAACTAAGGACACAAAGCCCTGGCTGTGCTGAACGTTTATCTTACCCTCTGCAAACCTGCTCTTGGAGAGAAAGAGGCAGGCAGGGAGCCCCAGCAGGAAGAGAGAGAGGGCTCATGGAGAGTGAGCAGAAGCAAGATGGAGAGCAGGGAGTGGAAAGAGGCAGAAGGAGATGCTTAGTGTGCTGGATGCTCCCTCCCTGGAGGTGTTCAAAGCCAGGTTGGATGGTGCCTTGAGTGACCTGTTCTAGTGGGAGGTGTCCCTGCCTATGGCAGGGGGTTGGAACTGGATGAGCTTTGAGGTCCCTTCCAACTAAACCATTCTAGGATGCAGGAGCCTGTGGACCTGTTGAGCATCCTCCCAGTGCTGTGGATGCAGTGGTGATGTAGGGCAGCTAGAGGGAGGTGGGCAGGAACACCAGATAGGAAGGAGAGTATCTGAAACACAAGAGCAAAGCCCAGCACCTGAGCAGGGCTGGGAGGCAGCATCTCCTCTCGATTCCTGAGGCACTTTGCTTCAGCAGAGTGCACTGTCACTAGGGAACCATCATCAACAGCAGCTCCAGTGACTCTCTGAACTCTCTTAGAGATTAAAGGACCCACTTCAGCCCACAGCACAGCTCCAAGAGCCTTTAGAATAGAATCACAGAATCAACCAGGTTGGGAGAGAGCTCCAAGCTCAACCAGCCCAACCTAGCACCCAGCCCTAGACAACCAACCAGACCATGGCACTAAGTGCCCCAGCCAGGCTTGGCTTCAACACCTCCAGCCACAACCACTCCCTGGGCAGCCCATTCCAATGCCAATCACTCTCTCTGACAACAACTTCCTAACAACATCCAGCCTAGATCTCCCCTGGCACAGTTTGAGGCTGTGTCCCCTTGTTCTACTGCTGGGTACCTGGCAGCAGAGCCCAACCCCACCTGGCTACAGCCTCCCTGCAGGCAGCTGCAGGCAGCAATGAGCTCTGCCCTGAGCCTCCTCTGCTGCAGGCTGCACACCCCCAGCTCCCTCAGCCTCTCCTCACAGGGCTCTGCTCCAGGCCCCTCCCCAGCCTTGATGCCCTTCTCTCAACACCTTCCAGCATCTCAGCATCTCTCTGCAATTCAGGAGCCCAGAACTGGACACAGCACTCCAGGGGTGGCCTGAGCAGTGCTGAGTAGAAGGGCACAAGAACCTCCCTGCTCCTGCTGCCCACACTGCTCCTGAGCCAGCCCAGGATGCCATTGGCTCTGCTGCCCACCTGGGCACTGCTGCCTCCTCTGCAGCTCCTCTCTCCCACCACCCCCAGCTCCCTCTCTGCCTGGCTGCTCTCAGCCACTCTGGCCCCAGCCTGTAGTGCTGCTTGGGGTTGTTGTGGCCAAAGTGCAGAACTCTGCACTTGGCCTTGTTCAATCTCATCCCCTTGGCCTCTGCCCACCCATGCAGCCTGGCCAGGTCCCTCTGCAGGGCTCTGCTACCCTCCAACAGCTCCACAGCTGTTCCTAGCTTGGTGTCATCTGCAAACTTACTGATGCTGGACTCAATGCCCTCGTCCAGATCATCAACAAAGATGTTGAACAGGACTGGGTCCAGCACTGACCCCTGGGGCACACCACTGGTGACAGCTGCCAGCTGCATGTGGCACCATTCACCACCACTCTCTGGGCTCTGCCATCCAGCCAGTTCTTGACCCAGCACAGAGTGAATCTGTCCAAGCCAGCTCATGTCCAGGACATCCCATGTCCAGGAGATAAGCAAGGACAAGATTCTATCATTCCATAGAGCTCTTAACCACAGCATCAAATATATTTGCCACAGTAAGACCCAGGAAGACTTCAGGGTGAGCCAAGGTGTAGCTATCCACATTCACAGACAAAATCCTCAGGGGCAGAGAAACCTGCAGGCAAAACCTAAAACTAATCTGATGCCTCTGAATGGAAGTGCAGGTAGGATGTTGGTCAATCACTGCCTTTAAACACCTCTAAGAATCAGGCCCAGGTCAGCACTGGGCTAAGAGCACTGATCAGAAATTCCAGCTGGAAGAAGAAGAAATAGGATGGAAATGCATCTGGTTTGGACCAGGAGAAAAGCTGAGAGAGGTGAAAGAAAGCACATCCCAGAGGCATGGAGAGATCACACTAGGAAAAGCTGGAACAAGAAGAAACCAAGCACCTGGAAAACCATCAGTAAGAAGAATTTCTTTGTGCTGCTGACATTTGGTGCCCCTAAGGCAATGTTTTCTTGCCCAGAAAGGTGGTTTGCTGAGCAGCCAGGCTGGATATTAGGAAGAAGTTCTTCACAGAGAGAGTGATTTCCCATTGGAATGGGCTGCCCAGGGAGGTGGTGGAGGCACCGTCCCTGGGGGTGTTCAAGAAAAGCCTGGATGAGGCACTTAGTGCCATGGTCTGGTTGACTGGATAGGGCTGGGTGATAGGTTGGACTGGATGATCTTGGAGGTCTCTTCCAACCTGGTTGATTCTATGATTATCCTAGAGGTCTCTTCCAACCTGGTTAATGCTGTGACTCTGAGCAGCCAGAACTCTTCAGCCTTGGCTTTAAGCAAAGAAAGCCCAGGGGAGGACTGAGATTTCTTCATAAAGTCATAGAATGGGTTGGAAGGGACCTCAAAGCTCACCCAGTTCCAACCCCCCTGGAACAGGCAGGGACACC
This sequence comes from Pogoniulus pusillus, assembly GCF_015220805.1. NCBI lineage: Eukaryota > Metazoa > Chordata > Aves > Piciformes > Lybiidae > Pogoniulus > Pogoniulus pusillus. Next base: position 2,909,909 of record NC_087298.1, on the reverse strand, counting down.
TCCCACTAGCCCAGGTCACTCAAGTCCTCCTCCAACCTAGCCTGGAGCACCTCCAGGGAGGGAGCATCCACAGCCTCCCTGGGCAACGTGTGCCAGTGTCTCACCACCCTTAAAGAACTTCCTTCTAATCTCCAGTCCAAATCTCCTCCCTTCATGCTGCAGATGACAAATCTCTCTGGCTCATCTCCCACCCCAGCCTGTTACCTGCTCCTGTCTCCACACGTGGCTTGAGGAGCAATGTCCACCTCCCAGGCAGCCCAGACCCAGCTGGCTGAGCTGCTTAACCCATCCTAATATCCACTGCTCAGGAGTAAGGACTGGCTCAATCAATCCTGCACAGCTAAAGCTGCTTCTGCTTCCTCCTCATTGCTCTAGAGAGGGGGAAAATAGAACTCTCCTCCCCCAGCTGACAAGGGATGAAAGCATCACTGAGAGATTGATCCCTCAGCACCCAGCCAGGCTCCACAGTCTCTTTTATCACTGAGCATTGCAGGAAGATGCTTCAAATGCAAACCAGATCTGGCCTACATCTTGCCTTTCTAGAAAAGAGGAGCAGCTCAGAGCTGAAGCTTCCCATGCCTCTGCCTTCCTTTTGTCTTTCTGTTCAGCTTGTGCTGATTTCACTTTGATTTCACCTCACCCAGTTGGAAAAGCTGTGAGTGCCACAGCTGGGCAAACCCAGCTCTAAGGAGGCAAGCACAAAGAGAGGACAAGGAAATCCAAAGCTCCATTTATCCCTCAGAGCCAGCCTGCTGCAGTTGCTGGGTGAAACTCTGGCTCTATTCAAAAAGCCTACACCTCAGAGCCAGAGCAGGAGCCCCAGGAAATCCATATTTAGGTCTCCTGTATCAGTCCTACCTTGCAGACTTTGTTTTCTCTTGCAGTTTAACAAAGGAACAAATCAAAGAGTCACAGAACTGTTTTGGTTGGAAAAGACCTCCAGGATCATCCAGTCCAGCCAGCAACCCAGCACCACCATGGCCACCAAACCATGTCCCAAAGTGCCATGGCCACAGGTTTCTTGAACACCTCCAGGCATGGGGACTCCACCACCTCCCTGGGCAGCCTGTGCCACAGAATCACAGAATTAAGCAGGCTGGAAAAGACCTCTGAGATTATTGAGTCCAACCTAGCACCTAACACCTTCTGCTTAACTAACCCATAGAATCATAGAGTCAAGCAGGTTGGAAGAGAGCTCCAAGCTCAGCCAGCACAACCTAGCACCCAGCCCTGGCCAAGCAACCAGACCATGGCACTAAGTGCCCCAGCCAGGATTGGCTTCAACACCTCCAGGGATGGTGACTCCACCACCTCCCTGGGCAGCCCATTCCAATGCCAATCACTCTCTCTGACAACAATTTCCTCCTAACAGCCAGCCTGAGCCTCCCCTGGCACAGCTTGAGGCTGTGTCCCCTTCTTCTGTTGCTGGGTGCCTGGCAGCAGAGCCCAACCCCACCTGGCTACAGCCTCCCTGCAGGCAGCTGCAGACAGCAATGAGCTCTGCCCTGAGCCTCCTCTGCTGCAGGCTGCACACCCCCAGCTCCCTCAGCCTCTCCTCACAGGGCTCTGCTCCTGGCCCCTCCCCAGCCTTGCTGCCCTTCTCTCAACACCTTCCAGCACCTCACCTGGGTGGGTGCCTGGCAGGAGAGCCCAACCCCACCAGGCTACAGCCTCCTTTCCAGGTATCAGTGCCTAACCAGGCTAAAGGTAGTCCATCTGTACTAACCAGAACCACAGAGGAACAAAGGATCCACAGTCCATAGGACATTTGGCTTGGTGAGGTGAAGTTCATGTGCAAAGCCTTGCTCCTTGGCCCCTTCTGCAGGGGCTGGAGGTGAGGAGAAAGTTCTTCCCTGAGAGAGTCATTGGACACTGGAATGGGCTGCCTGGGGAGGTGGTGGAGTCGCCGTCCCTGGAGCTGTTCAAGGCAAGGTTGGACGTGGCACTTGGTGCCATGGTCTGGCCTTGAGCTCTGTGCTAAAGGGTTGGACTTGATGATCTGTGAGGTCTCTTCCAGCCCTGATGATACTGGGATACTGTGACTAAAAGCAATGAAGCAGCAAGCAGAACTGCACATTACTTTTCCATGATGCAGCTCCTCTGCTGCAAACAATTAAGAGCAACCAGAGTCAGATGGCAGCAGGGAACTTGGAACAAATGTGCAGGGAGGAGTGATTGCCTCTGGGAGCAACCAGAAGGAGGACAGAAGAACTCTTTGCTGTTCTGACAAATGAATCAGACTGATTCTTCTCCAGCCTCAGCACCTCTTGCAGCCTGCAGCTTTTATGATCTCAGCCTGGCAGAAAGGAAAAAGCCCTCAGGATGGGAAAAGATGCTATGAAAGTCAGCAGAGCAAGTCACGGGGACAGATGCTTCAGAGAGGTGTGGGTGGGGCTGTGCTGCCTCTGCTCAGCACTGATGAGGCCACAGCTGGATGCTGGGTTCAGTTTTGGGCCCCTTACGACAAGAAAGACATTGAGGTGCTGGAGTAGGACCAGAGAAGGGCAATGAGGCTGATGTGGGGTCTGGAGAATAAGTCCTCTGAGGAGCATCCAAAGGAGCTAAGGGCAGGGTTCTGCACTTTGGCCACAACAACCCCAAGCAGCACTGCAGGCTGGACACAGAGTGGCTGAGAGCAGCCAGGCAGAGAGGGAGCTGGGGGTGCTGGCAGAGAGGAGCTGCAGAGGAGGCAGCAGTGCCCAGGTGGGCAGCAGAGCCAATGGCATCCTGGGCTGGCTCAGGAGCAGTGTGGGCAGCAGGACAAGGGAGGTTCTTGTGCCCCTGTGCTCAGCACTGCTCAGGACACCCCTGGAGTTCTGTGTCCAGTTCTGGGCTCCTGAATTGAAGAGAGATGTTGAGGTGCTGGAAGGTGTTGAGAGAAGGGCAGCAAGGCTGGGGAGGGGCCTGGAGCAGAGCCTTGTGAGGAGAGGCTGAGGGAGCTGGGGGGGTGCAGCCTGCAGCAGAGGAGGCTCAGAGCAGAGCTCATTGCTGTCTGCAGCTGCCTGCAGGGAGGCTGCAGTGAGCTGGGGACCAGCTTCTTCTCCCAGCTAATGAGAAGAAATGGCCTCAAGCTGCACCAGGGGAATGTTAGGTTGGATATTAGGAACAATTTCTTCACTGAGAGTCACCAGGCACTGGCACAGGCTGCCCAGGGAGCTGGTGGAGCCACCTCCCCTGCAGGTGTTTAAGAGCTGCTTGGAGGAGGAGCTCAGGGATGTGGCCTGACAGTTGTGCACAGGGAGATGTCAGGCAATGGTTGGACTCGATGATCCTCAGTTTTTTCCCCAACCAGGTGATTTTATCATTCTGATCCCTCCCAGGAGCTGCTCCAAAAGCCTCAGCAAGCCAAGGCACAACAGCCAGAGGCAGGAATGCCCCAGGAAGCCTGGAGCACACCCAGGGAGAGTGTTTAATGGCTCTGTGCTCCGAGAGCAGCACACTGTGCTCCAAGCAGAGTGCAGCAGTGATGAACTAAAGCCCTGACCCTTGTTCTCCTGCAGGGTGCCAGCACTGTCTGGAGCTGCATCCCCTGCCAGGCTCCTGCTGGCACAAAGATGCTGCACCCATTCAGAACATCTGCCTGCAGCTCTGGCACCAGGTGGGCTCATACAGCAAGAGTCAGATGCTGCACAGCACAGAGCAGGTCTGGACCATGTCACAGATTGCATCAGGTTGGAAAGGACCCTGAAAGGTCATCTTGCCCACCCCCCCTGCAGGCAGCAGGGACACCTCCAACTAAATCAGGCTGCCCAGGGCCACAGCAAGTCTGATCTTGAATGTCTTCAAGGATGAGGCCTCAGCACACCCCTGGGCAGCCTGTTCCAGTGTCTCACCACCCTCACTGTGCAGAACTTCCTTCTGATGTCCAGCCTAAATCTCCCCTGCTCAAACCATTGCTCTTCATGCTATGACCCACAGGGCTTCTAAACAGTCCCTCCCCAGCCTGCCTGTAGGTCCCCTTTGGATACTGAAATGTTGCTCTAAGGTGTCCCAGAGTCTTCTCTTTTCCAGGCTGAACAGCTTCAATTCCCTCAGCCTGCCCCCATAGCAGAGCTGCTCCAGCCCTCTGAACATCTTTCGGGCCTCCCCTGGACCCTCTCCATCATCTCCATGTTTCTCTTGTGTTCAGGGCCCTAGAGCTGGTCCCAACCCTGAAGGTGAGGTCATCCCAGAGCAGAGGGGCAGGATCTGCTCTCTCCATCTCTGGCCATGCTGCTCTGGATGCAGCCCAGGCTGCCATTGGCCTTCTGAGCTGCCAGTGCCCACTGATGGCTCATGTCCAGCTTCTCCCCCACCAGCAGCCCCAAATCCTTCTCTGCAGGACTGCTCTCAATGTCATCATTGCCCAGCCTGGACTGATATCAGGAACTGTCCCAACCCAGGCAAAGGACCTCACACTTTGCCTTATTTAACCTCATGAGACCCAAAGCTGGAGGTGGGGAGAGTGAGGCTGGAGGTGAGGAGGAAGTTGTTGAGCAGGAGAGTGGTGAGAGGCTGGAATGGGTTGCTCAGGGAGGTGGTTGAGGCCCCATGGCTGGAGGTGTTTGAGGCCAGGCTGGATGGGGCTCTGGGTAGCCTGCTCTAGGGTAGGGTGTCCCTGGGCATGGCAGGGGGGTTGGGACTGGCTGCTCCTTGTGGTTCCTTCCAACCCTGACTGATTCTGTGATTCTAAATGTTGTTGTTATCCTTCAGCAGGGAAGATGCAGAACAGCCACTGCAGTGCCTCACTGTGCTTAGTTATTGCAGGCAGATGAGGAAACCCTTTCCTGGCTGCTCTGGAAGCTCCTCAGGCTTCACCACAGAATCATAGAATCAGCCAGGTTGGAAGAGAGCTCCAAGCTCAGCCAGCACAACCTAGCACCCAGCCCTGCCCAACCAACCAGACCATGGCACTAAGTGCCCCAGCCAGGATTGGCTTCAACACCTCCAGCCACACAGACTCCACCACCTCCCTGGGCAGCCCATTCCAATGCCAATCACTCTCTCTGACAACAACTTCCTAACAACATCCAGCCTAGACCTGCCCTGGCACAGCTTGAGGCTGTGTCCCCTTCTTCTGTTGCTGGCTGCCTGGCAGCAGAGCCCAACCCCACCTGGCTACAGCCTCCCTGCAGGCAGCTGCAGGCAGCAATGAGCTCTGCCCTGAGCCTCCTCTGCTGCAGGCCAAACACCCCCAGCTCCCTCAGCCTCTCCTCACAGGGCTCTGCTCCAGGCCCCTCCCCAGCCTTGCTGCCCTTCTCTCAACACCTTCCAGCACCTCAACAGCTCTCTTGAATTGAGGAGCCCAGAACTGGACACAGTACTCAAGGTGTGGCCTGAGCAGTGCTGAGCACAGGGGCACAAGAACCTCCCTTGTCCTGCTGCCCACACTGCTCCTCAGCCAGCCCAGGATGCCATTGGCTCTGCTGCCCACCTGGGCACTGCTGCCTCCTCTGCAGCTCCTCTCTCCCAGCACCCCCAGCTCCCTCTCTGCCTGGATGCTCTCAGCCACTCTGGCCCCAGCCTGCAGTGCTGCTTGGGGTTGCTGTGGCCAAAGTGCAGAACCCTGCCCTTGGCCTTGTTCAATCTCATCCATGAAGATTTGAGGCCACAACAGGCAGCATTTTTCACACTCAAGTGGGCACAGCCTCTCAGGATTCCAATGCATCCCTCCCAACACGCTGCCCTCTCTGTCCAGCTCTCCTGCTGCCTCACCACCCTCACCACTCCTGAAACCATGCCAAAAGGCACTTAAGCCTTGAAACAACTTCAATCATCTTCTTCACAGCATCCCAGGATAACGTTTATCCTCTTTGCATTGTGTAATCCAAAGCATCAAAACACTCACAAATGCATTGTGGAGAATCAGCCAGCTCATTAGCAGGCAAAATTAATACCCAACACAGCAGCCAGGCAGGAGGAAGCTCCATAATCCCATCAACCCACAGAAGAAAGCTGCCAGCAGGGCTGAAAGGAGGCTGGGAGGGGAACAGCAGCAGGATGAGAATCACAAAATCACAGGGGCTGGAAGGGACCTCCAAAGCTCAGCCAGCCCAACCCCCCTGCCACAGCAGCATCACACAGGAACACATCCAGGCAGGTTTTGAATGTCTCCAGAGAGGGAGACTCCACAACCCCCTCCACGGGGCAGCCTGTGCCAGGCTTCTGTCACCCTCACAGGGAAAAACATCCCTCCTCAAAAAGCAGCATTGGAAATCACTGCCAAAGGAGGGGAAGAGCAGGAAGGTCAGGTGTGTGTGGAGGTGGATGCCCATCTCAGGGTGACAACACAGGGTGACAGAGAGGATCAGAGAGCCTGAATGCTTCTATAGACATTAAGTAGAACTGCCTGGTTGGAAAAGACCTTAAACTGCAGCCATAAAAAACATCTCCCTGTACACTATGAGAGTTGGGGCTCTGCAGCCTGGGGAAGAGAAGGCTTGGGGGAGACCTTGGAGTGGCCTTCCAGGATCTGAAGGGGGCTACAGAAGAGCTGGGGAGGGACTGTTGGCAAGGTCTGGTAATGACAGGATGAGGAGGAATGGGTTTGAACTGGCAGAGGGGAGGTTGAAACTGGATGTTGAGAAAGGGTTCTTTGCAGTGAGGGTGGTGAGACACTGGCACAGGTTGCCCAGGGAGGTGGTGAGACACTGGCACAGGTTGCCCAGGGAGGTGGTGAGACGCTGGCATAGGTTGAGGGTGGTGAGACACTGGCACAGGTTGCCCAGGGAGGTGGTGAGACACTGGCACAGGTTGCCCAGGGAGGTGGTGAGACGCTGGCATAGGTTGAGGGTGGTGAGACACTGGCACAGGTCACCCAGGGAGGTGGTGAGACACTGGCACAGGTTGCCCAGGGAGGTGGTGGAGCACAGATCACCCAATGTGATCAAAGTGGTAGGTTTTGAACACCCTGGAGGTGTTCATAGCACCTGTGGGTGTGGCACTGTGGGACAGGGTTTAGTGGGCATGGTGATGCTGGCTGCAGGGCTGCACTTGAAGGCTTTGCTTGGGAAAACCCTTGAAGATCATCCAGTCCAACCATCAACCCAACACCATTGAACCCTGACCCCCAGTGCCATGGCTCCTGAACACTTCCAGGGATGCTGACTCCCTCTTCCAGGCCCTCACCACTCCTGCAGCAAAGACATTTTTCCTCATCCCCAACCTAAACCTCCCCTGGCACAATTCCAGGCCAATTCCTCTCATTCCAACACCTCATACTAGAGAGAAGAGCCCAACCCCCACCTCACTCCAACCTCCTCTCAGGGAGCTGCAGAGAGCAATGAGCTCTCCCCTCAGCCTCCTGCTCTCCAGACTAACCAACCCCAGCTCCCTCAGCTGCTCCTGCCCAGCCCTGCTCTCCAGACCCTTCTCCAGCTTTGTTGCCTTTCTCTGGACTCACTGCAGCCTCTCAGTGTCCTTCTTGGACTGAGTGGCTCAAAACTGACCCCAGGACTCAAGGTGCAGCCTCACCAGTGTGCTCACAAAGCCTCTGATCCAACAGGCTGTCTGATGGGTGGCTGTGATCCCTTACTGAACTAAGGTAGGGTGTCCCTGGCCATGGCAGGGGCTTGGACCTAGATGATCCTCGTGGTCCCTTCCAACCCTGATTCTATGATCAGGACCATTATTGCTGGACTGAAGGAAGAGCAAAGGCTGAGGTCTCCTTTCAGCCTCCTTTTCTCCAGACCACCCAACCCCAGCTCCCTCAGCTGCTCCTGCCCAGCTCTGTTCTCCAAACCCTTCTCTGGACTCACTGCAGCCTCTCAATGTCCTTCTTGGAGTGAGTGGCCCAAAACTGACCCCAGGACTCAAGGTGCAGCCTCACCAGTGTGCTCACAAAGCCTCTGATCCAACAGGGTGTCTGATGGGTGGCTGTGATCCCTTATTGATCAGGACCATTACTCCTGGGCTGAAGGAACAGCAAAGAGCACAACATTGTCCTCCACATGAGCCTCTCTCTCACAGCAGCACTTCTTCCAGTCCTCAAACCCAACTGCTCTGCTTCTCCCTGCTCCTGCCCCCAGCATGTGCTCTGAGGAGGAGGATCCTTAAAAACATCCAAGTGAGATTGAGCTCTTCTTTGGGAAACATTTTTCTTTCTCCAGTAACTTAAAGAGAAAGAGCAAAGGTGCAGCATTAAAGGGCTCTTAGCACTCAGTAGCATCAACCCTTCTCTCTCTTCCCATGCTGCCAGAAATAATTCTACACCTGTAGAATCACAGAAATGTTTCAGTGGGAAAAGACCTTTGAGGTCATCCAGGCCAAGCAGCAACCCAGCATCACCATGGCCACTGAACCATGGCCCCAAGAGCCATGGGCACAGGTTTATTGAACACCTCCAGGGATGAGGACTCTACCACCAGCAGCCCTCCAGGGATGGGGACTCTACCACCAGCAGCCCTCCAGGGATGGGGACTCTACCACCAGCAGCCCAACACCACCATGGCCACTGAACCATGGCCCCAAGAGCCATGGGCACAGGTTTATTGAACACCTCCAGGGATGAAGACTCTACTACCAGCAACCCTCCAGGGATGAGGACTCTACTACCATCAACCCTCCAGGGATGGGGACTCTACCACCAGCAGCCCAACACCACCATGGCCACTGAACCATGGCCCCAAGAGCCATGGACACAGGTTTCTTGAACGCCTCCAGGGATGGGGACTCTACCACCAGCAACCCTCCAGGGATGGGGTCTCTACCACCAGCAACCCTCCAGGGATGGGGTCTCTACCACCAGCAACCCAGCACCACCATGGCCACTAAACCATGGCCCCAAGAGCCATGGGCACAGGTTTCTTGAACACCTCCAGGCATGGGGACTCCAGCACCTCCCTGGGCAGCCTGTGCCAGTCCCTGACCACTCTTGCAGCAAAGAATTTTTTCCTCCTCTCCAACCTAACCCTCCCCTGTCACACTTTCAGGCCATTCTTCTCATTCTATCACCTGAAACTAAGGAGAAGAGCAACCCCCACCTGGCTTCAACCTCCTTTCAGGGAGCTGTAGAGAACAATGTTGTCTGCCTCAGCCTCCTCCTGACCACAGATCTGTACCATCCAGATCACCTAGATGGACTAAGAAGCACCACATGCAAAAGAGGTCCCAAAGTCCATGAGCCTGCAAACCATTCAGGTGAGTTCTGCTGTTCACTCCAGATCAAACTTCCCCAGCCACTGGGGATGCCCCAGCTCAGCTGCTTCATCTCTGCAATGGCCCAAACCCAAAACTCACAGCAACAAACACCAGATCCTTGGCTGACTCCTAAGGTTTGACCATCCAGAGAGCAGTTTGTCCCCAAAACCCAGACAGGAGCTTAAGGAGATGGAGATTTAAAACCCAAACCCAACACCAACTCCAGCCAAACAAACCCCTGAGTTCTTTTTGAGCTCCCCCTTGCTCCACACCAGGCAGTCACAGAAATGATCTGTGAAGGATTTTGATGTCCTGCTCCAGCACTGAACTCTTTCTACTGCCATCAGCAGATTCCTGAGGGATGCTCAAGACAAGACAGAGGTAAAGTGTTGGCAGAACAGTCCCAAGGCAGCGTAACTGCAGGGAGCATTCCTAACGTTGAAGTCTGGATTCAGAATCACACCAATTATGGTTCCTCATCAGCCTAACCCCCAACCTATGGCTCTGTACTCCCAGAGGAATCACACACAATCCCAGCAGGGAGGGGGTTGGAGGGGTCCTCTGGAGATCATCCAGCCCAACCTCCCTGCTGAAGCAGTACACCCACAACAGGTTTCTCTAGTTCACAACATCCCAGAGGGTTTGGAAACTCTCCAGAGAAGGAGACTCCACAACTTCCCTGGGCAGCCTGCTCCAGGGCTGCAGCACCCTCACACCAAAGAGGTTTCTCCTCTTATTCAGGTGGAACCTTCTGGGTTCCACTTTGTGCTCATTCTCCCTTGCCCTGTTGCTGGACATATGTAAAGGGGACAGTGTAGGGTTAGAGGACAGCATAGGGCTAGGATATGGTGTGGAGTTAGTGTAGAGAGAGATCACACAATCATAGAATCAACCAGGTTGATTTGGCTCACCCAGCCCTATCCAGCCAACCAGACCATGGCCCTAAGTGCCCCAGCCAGCCTTGGCTTCAACACCACCAGACACACAGACTCCAGCACCTCCCTGGGCAGCCCATTCCAATGCCAATCACTCTCTCTCACAACAACTTCCTAACAACAGCCAGCCTAGACCTGCCCTGGCACAGCTCGAGGCTGTGGCCCCTTCTTCTGTTGCTGCTTGCCTGGCAGCAGAGCCCAACCCCACCTGGCTACAGCCTCCCTGCAGGCAGCTGCAGACAGCAATGAGCTCTGCCCTGAGCCTCCTCTGCTGCAGGCTGCACACCCCCAGCTCCCTCAGCCTCTCCTCACAGGGCTCTGCTCCAGGCCCCTCCCCAGCCTTGATGCCCTTCTCCAAACACCTTCCAGCACCTCAACAGCTCTCTGCAATTCAGGAGCCCAGAACTGGACCAGCACTCCAGGTGTGGCCTGAACAGTGCTGAGCACAGGGACACAAGAACCTCCCTTGTCCTGCTGCCCACACTGCTCCTGAGACAGCCCAGGATGCCATTGGCTCTGCTGCCCACCTGGGCACTGCTGCCTCCTCTGCAGCTCCTCTCTGCCAGCACCCCCAGCTCCCTCTCTGTCTGGCTGCTCACAGCCACTCTGGCCCCAGCCTGTAGTGCTGCTTGGGGTTGTTGTGGCCAAAGTGCAGAACCCTGCCCTTGGCCTTCTCCAATATCATGCCAGTGACCTCTGCCCACCATCTCATCTTCTCTCTTTCAGCCATGGGCTCCCACAGTGCTAAAATCTACACAGCTTCCCTTTTCACACCTGAGAGGAGACAATTCATTAGTGCCTTACCCTGACAAGACACCCAGCACCAAGTTGAGCATGAAGAAAGAGCCAATGATGATGAGAGGGATAAAGTAAAGCCAGTTCCAGGTGTTTCCTGCAGCATCATTTGTCTGGAAACAGAGAGAAAGGAAAAGAGAGAACCAAATATTAGTTCACCTCAGAAACAAAATGCCAACAGAAACTGCAGGGCAGAAGGCAGGGGAGGTAGTCCCCAGATTCCCCTCAGGTTGTCCACCCCTGATGGTTCTGTACTGTTCACCAGTTGGTTTGTGAGCAAAAGAGCTGCTGAAGCAAGCTGATTGCTCCATCATGCACCCCATCAGTTGTCATCAGCTCCAGTGAGAATCACAGAGTCATAAAATCACTGAATGGGTTGGGTTGGAAAGAATCTTAAAGATCATCCAGTTCCAACCACCCTGCTGTGGGCAGGGACACCTCCCACCAGCCCAGGCTGCTCAAGGCTTCATCCAGCCTGGTTTTGCACACTATCAGAGATGAAGCATCCACAGCCTCCCTGGGCAACCTGTGCCAGTGTCTCCCCACCTCACTCTCAACAATTTCTTCCTCATCTCCACTCTCAATCTCCCCAGCCCAGTCAAAAGTCCTTCCCCAGCTCTCCTGGAGCTCCTTCAGGTATGGGAAGGTTGCTCTAAGGTCTTCCTGGAGTCTCCTCTTCTCCAGGCTGAAGAGTACTCCTCAGCCTGTCCCCAAATGAGAGGTGCTTCAGCCCCTGATCAGCTTTTTGTCCTCCTCCAGACCCTCTGCAGCAGTTCTCTGCCCTTCTGCTCAGGCTCCAGAGCTGGATGCAGCAGTGCAGGTGGGGTCTCACCAGGGCAAAGTGGCAGAATGACCTCCCTTGACTCTACCCCTGTACTCTGTTCTTGTGAGACTCCACCACACACTGATGCAATGGATGGACAAGATCCATCCAACTCCACAGCTCCAGGGCTGACCCTGCTGCAGGGCTAAAACACACTTCTGAGTGACCTACTACAGTGCAGGGTTCTACACCAGCCTCCTCCCATCCCCACTGATTCTGACTTCTTGCTGCTGAGCATCAGTTTGGGATTTCATGGAACCATTAAGCTTGGAAAAGCCCTCTAAGATCATCCAGTCCATCCATCACCCAACACCACCATGTCATTAAACCATGTCCCCAAGCACCATGGCCACTTGAACACCTCCACCACCTCCCTGGGCAGCCTGTTCCAACTCTTGCCCACTCTTGCAGCAAAGAAACTTTTCATTATCTCCAACCTAACCCTCCCCTGGCACAATTTCAGGCCATTTCCACTCATCCTGCTCCAGTTACCTAGGAGAAGTGACCAAGCCTCACAGCATCACAGGATGTCAGGGGCTGGAAAGAACCCAAAGAGAGCATCAAGTCCAACCCCCCCCCTGCCAGAGCAGGACTTCAGCTCCTTCCAGGGAGATGGAGCATGCAGTGACATCTCCCCTCAGTCTCCTCTTCTCCAAACAAACACAGCCCACCAGGGAGCAGCCAGAGTCTGCCTGATCTGTGCTGCAGCTAAGGCAGAGTGTGGCACCCTGCCCAGGATCTGTGCCTCTACACCCAGCAGGAGAAGACAAGAAGCCTGCAGGAAAAGAAGGCATCTTCAGTGGGACTGCAGTTCTTAAGCTGCTTCCTCAGCACTTTGGGCTTGTGTCATCCAAACCCACCCGAGGCTCCCCGAGCAAGCAGCAGGCTGGATTCAAGGGAGGGGAGGATGGTTTGGGCTGGGATCGAGTTTCTGCATCCATCAGCCACAAGGGAGCTCGTCAAGAAGTGCTGGGAAGTGAAATGCCACTTGGCCCAGGGAGGAGAAAACTCGTGAGTGAAGCAGCAGCAATCTGAGAACCTGCTGTGGAGAGGAAGGGGAAAAGAAATGACACCAAGCTAGGAGCAGCTGTGGAGCTGTTGGAGGGTAGCAGAGCCCTGCAGAGGGACCTGGCCAGGCTGCATGGGTGGGCAGAGGCCAATGGGATGAGACTGAACAAGGCCAAGGGCAGAGTTCTGCACATGGACCATAACAACCCCAAGCAGCACTAGAGGCTGGGGCCAGAGTGGCTGAGAGCAGCCAGGCAGAGAGGGAGCTGGGGGTGGTGGGAGAGAGGAGCTGAAGAGGAGGCAGCAGTGCCCAGGTGGGCAGCAGAGCAAATGGCATCCTGGGCTGGCTCAGGAGCAGTGTGGGCAGCAGGACAAGGGAGGTTCTTGTGCCCCTCTGCTCAGCACTGCTCAGGACACCCCTGGAGTGCTGTGTCCAGTTCTGGGCTCCTGAATTGCAGAGAGATGTTGAGGTGCTGGAAGGTGTTGAGAGAAGGGCAGCAAGGCTGGGGAGGGTCCTGGAGCAGAGCCCTGTGAGGAGAGGCTGAGGGAGCTGGGGGTGTGCTGCCTGCAGCAGAGGAGGCTCAGGGCAGAGCTCATTGCTGTCTGCAGCTGCCTGCAGGGAGGCTGTAGCCAGGTGGGGTTGGGCTCTGCTGCCAGGCACCCAGCAACAGAAGAAGGGGCCACAGCCTCAAGCTGTGCCAGGGCAGGTCTAGGCTGGATGTTGTTAGGAAGTTGTTGTCAGAGAGAGTGATTGGCATTGGAATGGGCTGCCCAGGGAGGTGCTGGAGTCTCTGTGGCTGGAGGTGTTCAAGAAAGGACTGGATGAGGCACTTAGTGCCATGGTCTGGTTGATTGGATAGGGCTGGGGAATAGGTAAGACTGGATAATCTTGGAGGTATCTTCCAATCTTGTTGATTCTATGATAGGGAACAGACTTAAAGGCATTCTCCTTCTCCTCCTGCCTACCATGAGCAGGTGAAGAATAAGAGGAACACAGAGCTCACCTGCTTGCCCAACCACCAAGCTCGGTAGAAAGCACAGAGAAGTGCCACCAAGCATCAGGTTAGTGCCATGGTCTGGTTGCTTGGCCAGGGCTGGGTGCTAGGTTGGGCTGGATGAGCTTGGAGGTCTCTTCCAACCTGCTTGATTCTATGATTCTAAGTGGCCCCAAATGCATGAAGCCCATCTGGCATTGGTACCTTCTACCACATACCTGTGGTGCTTTCTTGGCCACCACTCCAAATCCTACTTGCAAGTGCATTGTGCTTGCAGTCATGAACCTCCTCCTAACACCCAGCCTGAACCTCCCCTGGCACAGTTTGAGACTGTGCCCTTTTGTTCTGTTGCTGGGTGCCAGGCAGAAGAGCTCAACCTCTACCTGGCTACAGTCTCCCTTCAGGTAGCTGTAGACAGCAATGAGCTCTGCCCTGAGCCTCCTCTTCTGCAGGAGAGCCTCACAGGGCTGTGCTCCAGGCCCCTCACCAGCCTTGGTGCCCAATCCTACTTGCAAGTGCAATTCTGCTTGCAGAAGGGTTCACAGAATCATAGAATCAAGCAGGTTGGAAGAGAGCTCCAAGCTCAGCCAGTCCAGCCTAGCACCCAGCCCTGCCCAACCAACCAGACCATGGCACTAAGTGCCCCAGCCAGGCTTGGCTTCAACACCTCCAGCCACAGCCACTCCACCACCTCCCTGGGCAGCCCATTCCAGTGCCAATCACTCTCTCTGCCAGCAACTTCCTCCTCACATCCAGCCTAGACCTGCCCTGGCACAGCTTGAGGCTGTGTCCCCTTCTGTTGCTGGTTGCCTTGAAGAGACCTTGAAAATCATCCAATTCCAACTACTCTGCCACTGGCAGAGACATCTTCCACTAGACCAGATCCCTCATAGCCTCATCCAACCTGGCCTTGAACACCTCCAGGGAGGACACATCCACAACCTCCCTGGGCAAAACATGCCAGTGTCTCACCAACCTTACTGTAAAGTAAGCCCAAACACCCTTCAGTCACCAGCATCACTTTGCAACCTGACACAGGCTCACAGATGTCAGGGGTTGGAAGGGACCCAAAGATATCTTTCTGTCCAATCCCCTGCCAGAGCAAGACCATATCAGCTGGCACAGGACGTGCAGGAATGCATCCAGACAGGTCTTGAAAGGTTCCAGAGGACACTCCACAACCTCTCTGGGCAGCCTGTGCCAGTGCTCTGGGACCCTTACAGTACAGAAGTTCATCTTCATGTTGAGCTGGAACCTCCTGTGCTGCAGCTTCCATCCATTGCCTCTTGTCCTATCCCAGGGCACAGCTGAGCAGAGGCTGTCCCTGTCCCTTCCTTCCTGACCCCCAGCCCTCACCTACTTACAGACATTGCTCAGATCCCCTCTCAGCCTTCTCCTCTCTAGACTAAGCAGCCCCAGAGCTCTCTGCCTCTCCTCATCAGGCAGGCTCCAGCCCCTTCAGCATCCTTGTAGCCCTCCCTTGGGCTCTCTCAAGTAGATCCCTGTCCCTTTTGAACTGGGAAGCCCTGAACTGGATGCAATATTCCAGAATGGTTCCAGGGATGGGGCTTCTACCCCCACCTCTAATGCATCCATAGTGCCTATGCAACCCAATATCTGCAGAGACATCATTCTGTGGCTCATATCTGCTTCAATCCCTCCCCAGGGAAGGTGCTCCTGAGCAAACACATGACAAGCACTTCCCCAAATAGCAAACACCTTCAGAAATAGCCATGTCAGTTGATCAGTGACTCAGTCAAGAGGAAGAGGGACTAACTAACCCTACCACTAACCACCCCTGCTCGAGGCAAAACCAACACATGACACACAGATGGATCTGAGGAGAAAAACACAGGCTGGGATGAGGGCAGAATCACAGCATGGTAGAGGTTGGTAGGGACCTCTGAAGATAGAATAGACTAGAATAGAGTAGACTAGAATCAACCAGGTTGAAAGGGACCTTCAAGCTCATCTTCTCTGGAGATTTTCAAGACCCATCTGGATGCATTCCTATGTGACCTGCCCTAGGAGACCCTGCTCTGGCAGAAGGTTTGGACTGGATGATCTTCAAAGGTCCCTTCCAAACCCTTCCATTCTATGTTTCCATGCACTGAAAACAGAAGAAATCAGAGAATCAGGCAGGTTGGAAGAGAGCTCCAAGCTCAGCCAGCACAACCTAGCACCCAGCCCTGGCCAACCAACCAGACCATGGCACTAAGTGCCCCAGCCAGGCTTGGCTCCAACACCTCCAGCCACACAGACTCCACCACCTCCCTGGGCAGCCCATTCCAATGCCAATCACTCTCTCTGACAACAACTTCCTAACAACATCCAGCCTAGACCTGCCCTGGCACAGCTCCAGGCTGTGTCCCCTTCTTCTGTTGCTGGGTGCCTGGCAGCAGAGCCCAACCCCACCTGGCTACAACCTCCCTGCAGGCAGCAATGAGCTCTGCCCTGAGCCTCCTCTGCTGCAGGCTGCACACCCCCAGCTCCCTCAGCCTCTCCTCACAGGGCTCTGCTCCAGGCCCCTCCCCAGCCTTGCTGCCCTTCTCTCAACACCTTCCAGTACATCTGGAAGGTGTACATGCAGTACATTCAACATCTCTCTTGAATCGAGGAACCCAGAACTGGACACAGCACTCCAGGGGTGGCCTGAGCATTGCTGAGCACAGGGGCACAAGAACCTCCCTTGTCCTGCTGCCCACACTGCCCCTGAGCCAGCCCAGGATGCCATTGGCTCTGCTGCCCACCTGGGCACACTGCTGGCAAAGATCACTGAACCCAAACCCCCTGGCAAAGAAGGATCCCCCAGGGCAGGTCAACAGGAACATATCCAGGTGGGGCTTGGATGTCTCTAGCAAAGGAAGGACAGAGGAAACTTTGTGCAGCTTAACCTCTCATGATGGGGCTTAAAGCCTTGTGTCAATGCTGCTATCCCACCCCAGCAGCACTGCTTCTTTGGTCACCATTTTGTCTCTCCATTCCTCTCTGGTCTTAGCTGATTGCTCTCTCTGCTTTCAGCTGTTTCCTCTCCCTGTTCTCCTGCACCTCACACTTCTTGAGATGGGTTTGGAGGAAACAAGGATGCTCATCCTCAGTTGTCTCAATGGTGAGAGCCCTGAGGCTGGTTAGTCTGGAGCAGAGAAGGCTGAGAGAGGACCTTACCAATGCTTACAATGTCTGAAGAGTGGGTGCCATGAAGGGGGCAGGCTTCTTTCAGTGGTGCCCTCTGACAGGACAAGAGGCAGTGGACACAAACTGGAGCACAGGAAGCTGCACCTCAACATGAGGAGAAACTTCTTTACTCTCAGGGTGCCCTGTGGCAGGCTCCGTCTCTGGAGCCCTTCAAGACCCAGCTGGATGCATTCCTGGGTGACCTGCTCTGGGTGATCCTAGGGAGGGTTGGACTCAATGATCTCTGGAGGTCCTTTCTGACCTCTGTCATTCCATGATGCTTCCCCAGTGCAGTGGAAAGCCCCCAGCCTGCTGTCCTGAGCTACCAAAGCAAACCCCACAGTTTCAGACTGAGAGGCTGCTCTTCAGCTCTCATTTTGGCAGCCAAGGTGGCAGCCTTCATGCCTGCAACTGCAGCAAACACTGGGGAGTCACCATCAACCAGCCAAGGGGGGGCTGGAGAGCCAATCCACAGGGAAGAGCTGGAGGGAGGGCACAGATGGGAGGAGGGAAAGGATGTAAACATGCAAAGAGAGTGAGCAGGTGCCCTGTGCCAAACCATCATTCAGCATTTATTTGTTCATCTGAAGACCAAACTTGGCCATGGTTCCACAATTCCATGCCACAGTCAAAGCCCTGGCAAATGAAACATGCTGAAACACAACTAATTAGCCACCTTCCTCCAAAGGTTTGCTTGACTACCTTATGCTCAGGGTAGGGATCTGTTTGCTCTGCCTCTCACACAAGGATCCAAGGCAAAGCAGAAGGGCAAAACATTAAGCAGAAGGCTTGGCAGAAAATCCCTCCCAAGAAAGCCCTCATGGACCTGCAGCATCTTTCCCAGAGCTTCCAAGCACAGTTTATGGCATCAGCACTGCCATGCTGAGATACATACCTGGAGGTGTTCAAGAAACATGTGGACATGGCCCTTCAGCACATGGTTTAATGGCCAAGGGGCTCCTAGAGTGATGGTTGGGATCAATCATCTTAGAAGTCTCTTCCAACCAAAATAGTTCTATAATTCTGCAGTGATTCAAACCAGTTTGGTGCCAGGAATCACAGAATCAAGCAGGTTGGAAGAGAGCTCCAAGCTCAGCCAGCACAACCTAGCACCCAGCCCTGCCCAACCAACCAGACCATGGCACTAAGTGCCCCAGCCAGGCTTGGCTTCAACACCTCCAGCCACACAGACTCCACCACCTCCCTGGGCAGCCCATTCCAATGCCAATCACTCTCTCTGACAACAACTTCCTAACAACATCCAGCCTGAACCTGCCCTGGCACAGCTTCAGGCTGTGTCCCCTTCTTCTGTCCCTGGCTGCCTGGCAGCAGAGCCCAACCCCACCTGGCTACAGCCTCCCTGCAGGCAGCTGCAGGCAGCAATGAGCTCTGCCCTGAGCCTCCTCTGCTGCAGGCTGCACACCCCCAGCTCCCTCAGCCTCTCCTCACAGGGCTCTGCTCCAGGCCCCTCCCCAGCCTTGCTGCCCTTCTCTCAACACCTTCCAGCACCTCAACATCTCTCTGCAATTCAGGAGCCCAGAACTGGACACAGCACTCCAGGTGTGGCCTGAGCAGTGCTGAGCACAGGGGCACAAGAACCTCCCTTGTCCTGCTGCCCACACTGCTCCTGAGCCAGCCCTGGATGCCATTGGCTCTGCTGCCCACCTGGGCACTGCTGCCTCCTCCTCAGCTCCTCTCTCCCAGCACCCCCAGCTCCCTCTCTGCCTGGCTCCTCTCAGCCACTCTGGCCCCAGCCTGTAGCTGCTTGGGGTTGTTGTGGCCAAAGTGCAGAACCCTGCCCTTGGCCTTGGATGCCCTGAGCTCCTGATGCACCCAGGAAACAGAATCCTCTCCAGCAAGGCACAAGGTACTACCCAACTACCCTCAATCTTAGAGGTCTTTATGACTCTGAATTCCTTGTGTTGCTGGAGCTTCTTGCTGCTGCTACAAGACCAGAAGCATTTTGCTCCAGCCAGCCCCATCCCATGCTGATCAGATCAGCAAAGCCCTGCCTCCTCCAGCATCCCTCTCCCAGCCCATCCCCAGCCCAGCAGCACATTCCCAGTCCTCCTGGGACTCTGCCTACTTTTGGCTCGGCACTCCCTGCAGCCTGCCAGCCTCCTGGCCAGATCCCACAGGCTGCCAACTTCAAAAGGGGCTGATCAAAGGGAGCAGGAGCTGCTTTGGTGGGGGAAGGAGCATCTCAGCACTCTGCAGCACTTCCTTGTCAGCAGTGGGGAGTTACTCTGACAGCCCCTGCAGCGAATCAGACCCAGCAGCCCCCAAGGAAGGGAAGCCTCTGCAGTTCTAGCAGGGTTGCTTGCTCATGGTTTGCATCGCTGATGAGATCCTGGTTCTGGGATCCCAAAACAACAAACACACAATTAAAGGAAATGTGGGTTACACACAGCCTTGTGAAGAGGCAAGATGCTGCCTCTCTTCAACAGGTGGAAGATCTCAGGGTCTGGGGCACTTAGAGACTGCAAGATGAGCACAGAATAATCCCCCAGGTCTTGACTCCCTCTTTCTCTGAGCACACAGCACAGTGGCACATTACCTCCAGCTGTCCTCCAGCTTCAGGTTGAGAGAGTTGGGTTGTTCAGCCTGGAGAAGGCTCCAGGGAGACCCTAGAGCAGCCTTCCAGGGCCTGAAGGGGCTTCAAGAGAGCTGGGGAGGGGCTTCTGACAGGGGCTGGGAATGGCAGGGTGAGGGACAATGGTTTTGAGCTGGGAGAGAGAAGATAGAGTGGAGATAGAGGAAGAAACTCTTGAGAGTGGGGAAACACAGGTTGCCCAGGGAGGCTATGGATGCTCCCTCCCTGGAGGCATTCAGGACAAGTTTGGATGAGGCTTTGAGCAACCTGGGCTGGTGAGAAGGTCCCTGCCTAGAGCAAGGGGTTGGAACTGGATGAACTTGAAAGTCTCTTCCAACCCAAAGCATTGCATGCTTCTGCAGCACAACTTAAACCTGCACTTGAACACTCATCCCTCCACTTTTGCACCAGTAGAGCAGCAAGCAAACCAACTCTCTCTGCCTGTGAACCAGGAAGCCATTCTGCAGCTTGCAGAAGCTCCTTCTTCTTTCAGCCACTTTTGACAGGACAAACGAGCCTGAAGCAATGGCCCCAAGCCTCCAGGGGAGAAACTCTGCCACCACTTTGCTCAGCACATCGTCCATCAACGTGAAAACCAAGCAATTAAGGGGCTAACACCTCACCCTTTGGAAGTGTTTCCAGAGTGGGGTTCAATAAAGAAGGGATCTAATTGGGCAGATGCAGCCAAAGCTGAAACCCCCCAGCCCATTAGCTCCTTGCTCTGGTTTTTAATCACATTGTAGAGTACACCTTGAGTTTACTCCCTTTAATCTAATCAATGGCAGAGCCTGACTTATTTGGGGCAATTAAAGTGTAATCTGCTCTTAGATAAGTGCTTTTGCATTGAGGGAACCTCTCAGCTGTCTTCAAGAGATGAACTCCAGACACCCCTCCTCTGATTTTCCTCCATTCACTCCTCTCCTACTGCTGTTAATTAGCCACGCTGCTGCTGGGTGATTCATCTCTGCCTGCTCCTGTCCTTAGCATCAGGTGAATGCAGCCATTGCAAAGAACAAAGCCAACAGTGCCAAAAGCAGGAACAATGAGCACGTGGAGCCCGACTGAGGTACTGCCTGGAGATGAGATGCTGAGAAACTCCTGCTGAGCTCACCAGAGAGAGAAAGACCTTGCACAAGGATGTGTAAGGGCAGACTCATGGAATCATGGAATGATAGAACCAACCAAGTTGGAAGAGAGCTCCAAGCTCAGCCAGCCCAACCTAGCACCCAGCTTTATCCAGCCAACCAGACCATGGCACTAAGTGCCCCAGCCAGGATTGGCTTCAACACCTCCAGCCACACAGACTCCACCACCTCCCTGGGCAGCCCATTCCAATGCCAATCACTCTCTCTGACAACAACTTCCTCCTCACATCCAGCCTAGACCTGCCCTGGCACAGCTTCAGGCTGTGTCCCCTCCTTCTGTTGCTGGGTGCCTGGCAGCAGAGCCCAACCCCACCTGGCTACAGCCTCCCTGCAGGCAGCTGCAGGCAGCAATGAGCTCTGCCCTGAGCCTCCTCTGCTGCAGGCTGCACACCCCCAGCTCCCTCAGCCTCTCCTCACAGGGCTCTGCTCCAGGCCCCTCCTCAGCCTTGCTGCCCTTCTCCAAACACCTTCCAGCACCTCAACAGCTCTCTTGAATGGAGGAGCCCACAACTGGACACAGCACTCCAGGTGTGGCCTGAGCAGTGCTGAGCAGAGGGGCACAAGAACCTCCCTTGTCCTGCTGCCCACACTGCTCCTGAGCCAGCCCAGGATGCCATTGGCTCTGCTGCCCACCTGGGCACTGCTGCCTCCTCTGCAGCTCCTCTCTCCCAGCACCCCCAGCTCCCTCTCTGCCTGCCTGCTCTCAGCCACTCTGGCCCCAGCCTCTAGTGCTGCTTGGGGTTGTTGTGGCCAAAGTGCAGAACCCTGCACTTGGCCTTGTTCAATGTCATCCCATTGGCCTCTGCCCACCCATCCAGCCTGGCCAGGTCCCTCTGCAGGGCTCTGCTACCCTCCAACAGCTGCACAGCTGCTCCTAGCTTGGTGTCATCTGCAAACTTACTGATGCTGGACTCAATGCCCTGGTCCAGATCATCAATAAAGATGTTGAACAGGACTGTGCCCAGCACTGATCCATGGGGCACACCACTGGTGACAGCTGCCAGCTGCATGTGGCACCATTCACCACCACTCTCTAGGCTCAGCCATGCAGCCAGTTCCTGACCCAGCACAGACTGAAAGGAATTTAAAGAGAATAAATCCTCAGTAAAAAATGTATGTACAGAGAGGAGGTGACACTCCATAGCAGAATGAAAACTGTAATACAACAAAGAAAAGAGGCAGATAAGATCTTTTCTGTGAGGGTCTCACTGGATATGATAGTTAAGGCCTTCTATAGTCTTTTTTGCACCCAAAGCTTGCATCAAGCCCTGTACTGAGGAGGTCTCTGTTGCTATCCCCAGCTTTACAGAATCACAGAATCAGTGAGGGTTGGAAGGGACCACAAGGAGCAGTCAGTCCCAACCCCCCTGCCATGCCCAGGGACACCCTACCCTAGAGCAGGCTGCACACAGCCTCAGCCAGCCTGGCCTCAAACACCTCCAGCCATGGGGCCTCAACCCCCTCCCTGGGCAACCCATTCCAGCCTCTCACCACTCTCCTGCTCAGCAACTTCCTCCTCACCCTCAGCCTCACTCTCCCCACCTCCACCTTTGCTCCATTCCCCCCACTCCTGCCACTCCCTCACACCCTCAAAAGTCCCTCCCCAGATTTTTTGTAGCCCCCTTCAGATCCTGAGAGGCCACAAGAAGGTCACCTGGGAGCCTCCTCTGCTCCAGCCTGCACAGCCCCAACTCTTTCAGGCTGTGCTCACAGCAGAGCTGCTGCAGCCTCTCAGCATCCTCCTGGCCCTGCTCTGGACACTCTCCAGCATCTCCACAGCCCTCTTGTCCCAGGGGCTGCAGAGCTGGATGCAGGACTCCAGGTGGGGTCTCAGCAGAGCAGAGCAGAGGGGCAGAATCCCCTCCCTGGCCCTGCTGGCCTCACTTCTGCTGCTGCAGCCCAGGCTCTGCTTGGCTTTCTGGGCTGCAAGTGCACACTGCTGGCTCCTGTGGAGTTGGTCAGGTTGAGAGAGTTGGGTTTGTTCAGCCTGGGGAACAGAAGGCTCCAGGGAGATCTTTTGATGGCCTTGCAGTACTTTAAGGGTTGATCAGAAAGCTGGGGGCAGCCTTTTGAGCAGGTGCTGCTGTGACAGGACAAAGGTGGATGGTCTGAAATTGAAAGAGAGAGACTCAGACCAAAGAAAAGGAAGACATTTTTTCCTCTGAGAGTGGTGAGATCCTGGCCCAGGTTGAATGGGTTGTGCTGGGGGAGGTCTAGGCTGGCTGTTAGGAGGAAGTTGCTGGCAGAGAGTGATTGGCATTGGAATGGGCTGCCCAGGGAGGTGGTGGAGTCTCTGTGCCTGGAGGTGTTGAAGCCAAGCCTGGCTGGGGCACTTAGTGCCATGGTCTGGTTGGTTGGGCAGGGCTGGGTGCTAGGTTGGACTGGCTGAGCTTGGAGCTCTCTTCCAAGTTGGTTGATTCTATGATCCCTGGAAGTGTTCAAAGACAGGGATTTGAGCAAGCTGTTTAGAGGGAAGGGTCTCTGCTGACTGCAAAGAGGCTGGAACTATGTTACCTCTAGTGCCCCTTCCAGCCCAAACCAGCCTATAATTGAACAAGGACAACATGAAGAGATTTTCTCTTCCTTGTGAAGCTGGAGAGAGAAAAGAGAGTACAGCAACATCCCTGCAGCACCTCAGCACTGCGCAGCAGCCCAGCTCCCAGCTCCATTGGGAAGGCACAACACCAGCACACCACACGTGTGCTGCTGGCTCTGCAGGGCTGTCCCTGCCCCCAGGCATCTCCCTTAGCACTCAGTGCATTTCTGAGAGCAAATGCAGAGTGACAAGGAAAGGTCAGCACCGATAAACATCAGGTCCCAAGGGTAACCTCTCCTCAAAACAGGGCTGCAGGAGATTTCACACTGTCCCTGCAAGCCAGCTGTGTGGCAGATGCTGTGTGCTCTGAGCTGCTCTGAAAGCCAGAGCTGCCTCTTTGCTGCTGACAGGGCTGTGCTGGCACATCTCCACACACCTCCAAGCACTGCTTGCCTTAGCACTGCTCAGGGGTTTTTCATCTGCCTACTCCTCACTCCCCATAGTGTGCTGCAGATCTCCAGCTGGGCTATGCCCACCTCTTTGAAAAGCCAGGTGAGCTTTGAATCGTAGAACCAAGCAGGTTGGAAGAGAGCTCCAAGCTCAGCCAGCCCAACCTAGCACCCAGCCCTAACCAATCAACCAGACCATGGCACTAAGTGCCTCAGCCAGTCTCTTCTTGAAGACCCCCAGGCACGGTGCCTCCACCACCTCCCTGGGCAGCCCATTCCAATGCCAATCACTCTCTCTATGAAGAACTTCTTCCTAACATCCAGCTTATACCTACCCTGGCACAACTTGAGACTGTGTCCCCTTGTTCTATTGCTGGTTGCCTGGGAGAAGAGGCCACCCCCACCTGGCTACAATGTCCCTTCGGGTAGTTGTAGACAGCAATAAGATCACCTCTGAGCCTCCTCTTCTCCAGGCTAAACACCCCCAGCTCCCTCAACCTCTCCTCATAGGATTTTTGCCTCTTTATAGGAGTCAAGAAACTCCAAGACACAAAAGGGGATGAAAAAACAGCAAGTGACTCACAAGGCACTGCAAACCCAGCGAGGGGAAAGTTCTGGTTGGGCTCTAATTTAGGGCAGGCTTATTGTTTTGATTTGAACTGCTCACTCTTACCAACATATTAGCTTAGACCCAGGCCACGCTGCTGAGATGCCCACTGGACACTAACATTTGTCAGTAGGAAATGGAAGGAACACAAAAAAATCTCTTGCCATTAAGATCAAAAGGAGCCAGGGTACACTTTGACCTTTCTCCTTTCCTGCATGGAGTCCCTCTTTGGCAAAGCAAATTCCACCGTGGAGCTTCCAACTCCTTGTACAGCAGAAGATAAAAGGTGAAAGCCCTGCTCTTTGAAAGTCAACAGCAAGACTTCTGCCAGCTTCAGATGAATCAGCTTTGAGCCATAGGTTGTCTGTAGGAGATCTGGGACCACAGACCACACACCTCAGCTCCTTGGGAGCACATGGAGTGATAGAACAGCTGAGGTCAGAAGAGACCTTTGAGCTGATCAAGTCCAACCTCTCACCCTGAGCTCACACCCCAAATTATGCCTAGAACATATATTCATCACATGCCCTAAACACCTGCCCAAAGACCCATTCTGGCCCCCACCTTCCCACTTCTACCTGGGTGGAAGAAGCAGGAAAGCAGACCAAAGCTTTGGCACCTCTCAGTCCACCACAGCCTCCACGTTTGGCTTTGTTTTGCAGCTTGCTTTGTCTTGGGACAAACACAGGTCAGGATCCTAGGCCTGTGCATGTGCCTTTGTTGGAGCAGTATCTCAGGATTGGTTCTGAGGGTGGTTTTCTCTGTTGCTATTGCTCAAAGATGCTCACCAAACTGCTTCAAGCCCTAGCAAACTGCTTAGAACAGAACAGAATCAGCCAGGCTGGAAGAGAGCTCCAAGCTCAGCCAGCCCAACCTAGCACTCAGCCCTGCCCAACCAACCAGACCATGGCACTAAGTGCCCCAGCCAGGCTTGGCTTCAACACCTCCAGCCACACAGACTCCACCACCTCCCTGGGCAGCCCATTCCAATGCCAATCACTCTCTCTGACAACAACTTCCTAACAACATCCAGCCTAGACCTCCCCTGGCACAGCTTGAGGCTGTGTCCCCTTCTTCTCTTGCTGGGTGCCTGGCAGCAGAGCCCAACCCCACCTGGCTACAGCCTCCCTGCAGGCAGCTGCAGGCAGCAATCAGCTCTGCCCTGAGCCTCCTCTGCTGCAGGCTGCACCCCCCCAGCTCCCTCAGCCTCTCCTCACAGGGCTCTGCTCCAGGCCCCTCCCCAGCCTTGCTGCCCTTCTCCAAACACCTTCCAGCACCTCAACATCTCTCTGCAATTGAGAAGCCCAGAACTGGACACAGCACTCAAGGTGTGGCCTGAGCAGTGCTGAGCACAGGGGCAGAAGAACCTCCCTTGTCCTGCTGCCCACACTGCTCCTCAGCCAGCCCAGGATGCCATTGGCTCTGCTGCCCACCTGGGCACTGCTGCCTCAGCTTCAGCTCCTCTCTGCCAGCACCCCCAGCTCCCTCTCTGCCTGCCTGCTCTCAGCCACTCTGGCCCCAGCCTGTAGTGCTGCTTGGGGTTGTTGTGGCCAAAGTGCCAACAACTTCCTCCTAACATCCAGCCTGTATCTCCCCCTAGATCATTCAATTTGACTCTAGATACACACATT
The DNA here is from genome assembly GCF_015220805.1 of Pogoniulus pusillus. Taxonomy (NCBI): domain Eukaryota; kingdom Metazoa; phylum Chordata; class Aves; order Piciformes; family Lybiidae; genus Pogoniulus; species Pogoniulus pusillus. Next base: position 2,884,101 of record NC_087298.1, on the reverse strand, counting down.
CTGCAAAAGCAGTTCCACCAACCACACCACAGACTCTGTGTGAATTGTAAAGAAGTCTGGGGGAGTTTTCTTTGCATAGTTATTAAACCATTTAATCACTTTTGACATCAGCCTCGTGACAATTCACTCCCAACCCAGATTCAAACCCCTCCTTAACACAGCCTCACTGCTGCTGCTAAGCCACTGCCACTGAAACACAGCCCTCAGGCTTTCAGATCCCTCCAGGGATGGTGACTCCCCCATCCCCCTGGGCAGCCTGTTCCAATGCCTCACAAACCTTCTTGGCAAGCAACTGTTGCTGATATCCAACCTGAGCCTGCCTTGGCACAACCTGAGGCTGTCTCCTCTTGGCATGTCACTTCTTGCATGCAGACCAACTCTCACCTTCCTCCAGCCTCCTTGAGGTGGTTGTAAAGGGCAATGGGGTGGTTGTAAAGGGGCAAGGGAGCAGTTGTAGGGGTCAAGGAGGTAGCTGTAGGGAAGCAAAGAGGCAGTTGTAGGGGGGCAAGGAGGTAAAGGGAGGCAAAGGGGCAGCTGTAGGGGGTCAAGGAGGTAGCTGTAGGGGGGCAAAGGGGCAGCTGTAGGGGGTCAAGGAGGTAGCTGTAGGGGGGCAAAGGGGCAATTGTAGGGGGTCGAGGAGGTAGTTGTAGGGATGCAAAGGGGCAGCTGTAGGGGGTCAAGGAGGTAGCTGTAGGGGGGCAAAGGGGCAGTTGTAGGGGGTCGAGGAGGTAGTTGTAGGGGAGCAAAGGGGCAATTGTAGGGGGTTGAGGAGGTAGTTGTAGGGATGCAAAGGAGCAGCTGCACGGGGGTCAAGGAAGTAGTTGTAGGGATGCAAAGGGGCAGCTGTAGGGAGGCAAAGGAGCAGCTGCATGGGGGTGAAGGAAGTAGTTGTAGGGAGGCAAAGGGGCAGCTGTAGGGGGTTAAGGAGGTAGCTGTAGGGAGGCAAAGGAGCAGCTGCACGAGGGCAATGAGGTGTCCCCTCAGCCTCCTTTTCTCCAGACCAAACCACCCCAGTTCAATCAGCTCATGGGACTTGTGTTCAAGACCCTTTATCAACTTTGATTCCCTTCTCTGGACCTGCTTCAGCATCTCCATGTCCTACTTGGACCCAGCATTCAAGGTGTGGCCTCACCAGTGCCAATTAGAGGAGACATTCACCCCCTTAGCCTTGCTGGCTGCCTGTCTGTGCCAGCACCACCAAGGCAGGAGACAGAATGGTTGCACCAGCCCAGTGCAGGGGCTGGTCCACACTGCTGAGAGCCACAACTGCTGTCAGTGGGCTGGGTTAGGACTAAGCTTGTCCCAGTTGCAGAAGCAGTCAGGTTTGCTGCTCTAGGACACGCTGTACTGGAGCAGCATTGCTGCCCACAGCAAGCTGCTGCCCTAGGCAGGTTTTTTTATCTAGTTTCATGGTCCAGAAGTTGCTCTGCCTGTTCTTCAGGGATGTCTGCTCTGGATTAAGCTGGAAACCACTCACAACATCAGACTGCAACATTTCAGCCCCCCTAGACTGAAGAAAACAACTTAATGGCTCCATTGTAACGCATCCCTGGACCCAAACATCACTTAGGAGGAGAATTGGACTCCCTTTGCTGGAGAAAAGGCTCTCTCCTGTCCTCAGGACACAGTATCTCTCCAAACCCACCTGTTGCTCCTCAGCCCTGTTTGAGCAGAAGCAGGCCACAGCTGACAGATGTGCAGCTGAGGGAAGTGCTCAGCTGGGGCAGCTGTGCTGCTGACTCAGGAGTTTTCTCCAGCTTGCTCTTTGAGCACTTCACCCAGCTGATGATTCAGCCTTTTGGCTTCAGGCATAAATCACCTTCCAGACAAAGTCTTGCTAGAAAGCTTTCATTGATTCCAATTGCAAATGGGAACTGTGGGAGCACAAAGAGTGGAGCAGCAAGGAAAAGCTGGGCTGAGCTTTCTGAGCTGGCATTCTCCTGCCCTCCTGACTCCTCAGGGTATCACAGCAGCAGTGACTATTTACAAGGTAGGCTCCTTACTGCAAAGCCTTTGATGCTGCTCCTCTCTAAATCCCCAGGCAGCTGCACCACATCTAAGTTCACCTCAACCTTGTGGAAGTGATTGGATAACCCTTCAAGACAGACCTGTCCCTTTGGAAAGAGCCAAACCACCAAGCCCAAGCTCCTTCTTTCCTGAGCATCCACTTACACCACACTCTTCAGCTTTCCTGATGCCACCACAGACCAACTTCTTAGTCACAAAGCTGTTTTCTGGAGAGAGCAAACTCCCTGCCTTGCTTGCATTAATGCCAGTGAAGCAAGTCCCACCCTGCCACTGACCCCAGCCACCACCACCACTGCCCACAATCAATCCCAACTCTTCTGAACACCCCACAGTGAATGCAGCAGCAGGGAAAGAGGAGCAGTAATGGAGCCCTCCTTGATGCAGGGCAATCAAGCATCAGCTTCCAGAGGGAAATGAATGGCCCATTAAGGAAGCAGTCCATAACCTCAGCTTCCCTGTAATGGATCCCAGTCCTAGACTGCCTGGCATCAAAAAGGATTTCAGCCCTGAGAAGAGACCCAGCCTGGGGCTGCATGCCCAGCAGGAAGCAGAGAGTGCACTGGGTTGGAAGGGACCCCTGAGGGTCAGCTTGTCCAACCCCCCTGCAGTCAGCAGGGACACCTCCAACTAGAGCAGCTTCAGAGAATCACTGCAGGGTGTCACTCAGGAGAGACCTCTAAGATCAGCACATCCAACCACCAACCTAACACCACCATGGCCATTACACCATGTCCCAGAGTGCCATGGCCACATGCTTCCTGAGCACCTCCAGGGATGGTGATTCCACCTCCTCCCTTGGAAACTTATTCTGAGGTTGCTCAGGGCCCCATCAAGTTTGACCTTGGACACCTCCAGGTCTCCACCACCTCTCTGGGCAACCTATTTCAGTATTTGACTACTCTCATTGGAAAGAGCTTCCTCCTAACAGCCAGCCTGAATCTCCCCTCCTCCAGATGCAATCCATTGTCCCTTGTCCTGTCACTCACAGCCCTTGTGCAAAGTCCTTCACCTGTTCTCCTCTAGCCCTCTTCAGGTACTGGAAGGCTGCTTTAAGATCTCTGTGGAGTCTTCTCTTCTCCAGGCTGATCAGCCCCAACTCTCCCAGCCTGTTTTTGCTGGAGAGTAATAAAGGAGGTTTGCCCAAGCCAGACAACAAACCCAACAGGTGGCAGTGGATGCACAAGGGTCAGGATGAAGGGAGGGCTCTGCTGACCCCGAGGAGTAGCAGCTTTCCTGGCTCCTTAGTTAAGTGGGAATAAAAGCCTCAGCCTTTTTTCCTACAGATCCACAGGCACAGTTTCCATGGAGCACATTGTGCCTCTCGTGGTCCTGCAGCCTTCTGCAGATCTGCATTAAACCATAGAATCATAGAATCAGCCAGGGTGGAAGAGAGCTCCAAGCTCAGCCAGTCCAACCTAGCACCCAGCCCTATCCAGTCAACCAGACCATGGCACTAAGTGCCCCAGCCAGGCTTGGCTTCAACACCTCCAGCCACAGCCACTCCACCACCTCCCTGGGCAGCCCATTCCAATGCCAATCACTCTCTCTGGCAGCAACTTCCTCCTAACATCCAGCCCAGACCTCCCCTGGCACAGCTTGGGGCTGTGTCCCCTTGTGCTATTACTGCTTGCCTGGCAGCAGAGCCCAAACGTTGAAAAGAGGTCCAGGGCTCACTTCTGATGGAGATCCTGCACCAGGGGAATGCTGCCTTGCTAGAGAAGACCAGAGGCTGGGAATGGCTGGAAAAATACCCCCACCACTGCAAAATAGCCCTCTCCAAAACCACTCTCCTCAGCAGTGGAGACCCAATGGTGAATCATAGCTCCCTGAGCAAGTGACAACCTCTGACACTCACCCACTGTGTGAGCCTAAACATGCTGCTTCAATCACAGAGGGACCTCTGATGATTGAGACTAAGTCCCCTCCTCTTCTCCAGGCTCAGCCACCCAACTGCCCTCAGCCTCCTCTTCTCCAGCCACAGCAACCCAACTGCCCTCAGCCTCCTCTTCTCCAGCCTCAGCAACCCAACTCCCCTCAGCCTCCTCTTCTCCAGCCTCAGCAACCCAATTGCCCTCAGCCTCCTCTTCTCCAGCCTCAGCAACCCAACTGCCCTCAGCCTCCTCTTCTCCAGCCTCAGCAACCCAACTGCCCTCAGCCTCCTCTTCTCCAGCCTCAGCAACCCAACTGCCCTCAGCCTCCTCTTCTGCAGCCTCAGCAACCCAACTGCCCTCAGCCTCCTCTTCTGTAGCCTCAGCAACCCAACTGCCCTCAGCCTCCTCTTCTCCAGCCTCAGCAACCCAATTGCCCTCAGCCTCCTCTTCTCCAGCCTCAGCAACCCAACTCCCCTCAGCCTCCCCTTCTGTAGCCTCAGCAACCCAACTGCCCTCAGCCACCCAACTGCCCTCAGCCTCCTCTTCTCCAGCCTCAGCAACCCAACTCCCCTCAGCCTCCTCTTCTCCAGCCTCAGCAACCCAATTGCCCTCAGCCTCCTCTTCTCCAGCCTCAGCAACCCAACTCCCCTCAGCCTCCTCTTCTCCAGCCTCAGCAACCCAACTCCCCTCAGCCTCCTCTTCTCCAGCCTCAGCAACCCAATTGCCCTCAGCCTCCTCTTCCCCAGCCTCAGCAACCCAACTGCCCTCATCCTCCTCTTCTCCAGCATGAGCAACCCAACTGTCCCCAGCCTCCTCTTCTCCAGGCTCAGCAACCCAACTGCCCTCATCCTCCTCTTCTCCAGCATGAGCAACCCAACTGCCCTCAGCCTCCTCTTCTCCAGCCTCAGCAACCCAACTGTCCCCAGCCTCCTCTTCTTCAGCCTCAGCACCCCCAGGTCCCTCAGCTGCTCCTCACAGGGTTTGTGCTCTAGACCCTTCCCCAGCCTGGCTGCTGTAGAATTCAGAGTGCTGAGGGCACACTCTGGGGGAAGCAGCTGAGTGAGGGAGTCCACTGGAGCTGGGCAAGGGATGAATTTTTCATCAGGAAATCCTGTTAGTGTCTTTGGGAATTGATTTTCTGTGCTGTGAGCCTTTGGATCAGGGCATAAAACAGCAGTGGCTCTGCCTTTTCAGTCTCCCCAGCTCTGAGAGGCTGGAGAGGGGGAGAAACAAAAAGCAGAAGGATTAGCTCCTGTTTAAGCCTGGCTGGATTCATGCTATTAGTGCAGCCAAGGGCTGTAGTTAGAGGTGGTCATAGGCAGCTAGGAAGGCTGGAGCAAAAGTGCTGCTGGCCTCAGAATGTTTGGGTGGATGTTGGGCATGTCACAGAATGGTAGGGCTTGGAAGGGACCTCTGGAGATCATCATCCTCCCTGCCAGAGCAGAGTCACCCAGGGCAGGCCACACAGGGACACATCCAGGTGGGTTTGGAAAGCCTCCAGAGAAGGAGACTCCACAACCTCTGTGGGCAGCCTGCTCCAAGCTTCCAGCACCCTTACAAGAAAGAAGTTTATCCTGATGTTGAGGCAACCCTGCTGCCTGTCCTCCAACAAAGCAAGGAGAAAGACCTCACCATTCAAGTTCTGCATGCAAGAGGCAACACCTTCCAGCTTCTCTTCATACCAAGCCAGCATGGGTCCAGCAGGGATCCAGCTGATTGAGGCAGTGTTAATGTGCAGATGCTGATGGGCTGGTGGCACTGCTGTTATCTCTGCCCACTCTGACAACCACACACTGAGCTTTCAGTCACTGCTGCAGTGTGGTTTGGGCTCTTGTTTAGCTTTAAAATTTGATGAACTTCAGAGTAGGCACAGAAGAAAGCAAGACAAAAGCCAAGCAGCCAGAAAACAGCAGCTGACTGAAGCTGTGAACAAGAAAAGGGCTGCATGGAGTGGATCTTCTCCACCCACGTCCTCTTTTCAGCTACTAACCTGCAAAAGCCACAGCCAGCTCCACAGCAAGCACAGGGAGCTGGGGACACAGCACAGGGGGCAGAGCCAAGGGGGAGCAGGCAGAGGTGGCTGCTGGCAATGGTTGTATGAGCACTGCCTTCAGAATGGCCCCGTGGCATAGAATCACAGAACCAAGCAGGTTGGAAGAGAGCTCCAAGCTCAGCCAGCACAACCTAGCACCCAGCCCTGCCCAACCAACCAGACCATGGCACTAAGTGCCTCATCCAGGCTTTGCTTGAGCACCTAACCCCCCTAGGCCAGATTCACCTTGAATGTAAAACAAAGTCTGGGGTAAGGCAGAGGGGTGGGAAGGAGGTGGAAGGGTGGTTGGGAGCCCCTCCTGGGCACTCTGCTTTCTGGGAGGGTTGCTGTGCTTCTGTATTACGTTTAACTTGTGTATTGCTGTCAATATCTGCTTGGACATTGTGCTGAGCTGTAAATATAAAGCTTCAGTCTTTAATTTCCAGCCAGCTGAGTCTAGTCTGGGTGAATTTCAGTGTGAGGGGACAGAGAACATCCAAACCATCACAGGTTGTAGCTGTCCCATCCCTGGAACCATTCCAGATAAGGTTGTCCTGGATTCTGAGCAACCTAACTCTAGCTGCAGATGTCCTTGCTGAGTGCAGGGGGTTGGACTGAATGACCTTTGAATGTCATTTCCAACCCCATCCAGTCTGTGACACCTGTTAGAGACATGAACCCACCAAGCATTACATCCTAAGCTGAAGCCTCAGATTCATTGCTGTCCACAACTACCTGCAGGGAGGCTGTAGCCAGGTAGGGTTGGGCTCTGCTGCCAGGCACCCAGCAACAGAACAAGGGAACAGAGCCTCAAGCTGTGCCAGGGCAGGTCTAGGCTGGATGTTAGGAGGAAGTTGTTGTCAGAGAGAGTGATTGGCATTGGAGTGGGCTGCCCAGGGAGGTGCTGGAGTCACCTGGAGGTGTTGAAGCCAAGCCTGGCTGGGGTACTCAGTGCCATGGTCTGGTTGGTTGGGCAGGGCTGGGTGCTGGGTTGGGCTGGATGATCTTAGAGGTCTCTTCCAACCTGCTTGATTCTGTGATTCTATTCCATGATAATACAACAAGTCCCCAACTGCCTCTCCTTCAGGCATCTGTTGCCAATGAGATTAATGAGCATCAAGAATGATACTCTAATAGTTTGCAAAGCAACCCCCAAAATCAATACCCCAATAGTAAGCTCTGGAGGGTTTTTTGCATGTGCTACAAAGAGCAGTTTGGGGGAAGATGATCTAATCCAGCAGGTATTGATTAATCAATGGCAGCCAGGATGCTAATGGGCTTTTCTTACAAGGGCTGGCCTAAGGAGGAAGCAGTGGGATTGCTGAATGAGAGAAACTGGTTGTGTGCTGATGTTTCAGAGCAAGGGGAAGACATGCAGTGGGGAAATGGTCCTTCTGGAGATGGCTTTAAGTGATGGTTTAAGGGTAGAGACTGGGGAGAAACAGAGGCACTGAGCAATGAATGGAGAAGGTAATAAATCAGAGGTACTGGCTTCAAACAGCAGAAATGCTCCTTGTGATGTGCTGTGGTTGATAGCAATAACACAGCCCTGTGTTGCAGAAACCACCACAGGAAGGTCTGTGAAAGAGCCCAGCCTGGGTCTGGAATGCAGCAGGTTGAAGGCTTTGTTGTGCTCCTGGCCAGTGAAATGGTTTGCAGGCAGTGCTAAGCTTTGCTCTGTTTTTACAGGGTGGCACTTCTGGCTAGGCCAACACAGAGTCATAGAATCCAGCAGGTTGGAAGAGATCACCCATCCCAACCTAGCACCCAGCCCTGCCCAACCAACCAGACCATGGCACTAAGTGCCCCAGCCAGGCTTGGCTTCAACACCTCCAGTCACAGAGACTCCACCACCTCCCTGCAGCCCCCCTCAGATCCCAGAAGGCCACTCCAAGGCCTCCTCCAATCCCAACTCTCTCAGCCTGTCCTCAGAGCAGAGCTGCTGCAGCCCTCTCAGCATCTTGGTGGCCTCCTCTGGACTGTCTCAAACAATTCCATGTCCTGCTTGTGTTGGGAGCTCCAGAACTGCACACAGGGCTCCAGTAAGCCATGTCCCTCAGCACCACACCTCTGTGTCCTCTAAGCACCTGCAGGGTTGGGGATTCAACCACCTCCCTGGGCAGCCTGTTGCAGTCTTTGAGAATCCTTTCAGTGAAGAAGTTTCTCCTCATACCCAACCTAAACATCCCCTGGTACAACCTGATGCCATTTCCTCTCACCCTACCACTTGCTAAGTCCTTTAGCACCACAAAGCAACTGTATCATCCTCTAGACCAACTTCACACCCACTGTAGGATCACAGAATGAAGCAGGTTGAAAAAGACCTTCAAGATGGAATCACAGAATCAGTCAGGGCTGGAAGGGACCACAAGGAGCAGCCAGTTCCAACCCCCCTGCCATGCCCAGGGACACCCTACCCTAGAGCAGGCTGCACACAGCCTTAGCCAGCCTGGCCTCAAACACCTCCAGCCATGGGGCCTCAACCACCTCCCTGGGCAACCCATTCCAGCCTCTCACCACTCTCCTGCTCAGCAACTTCCTCCTCACCTCCAGCCTGAACCTACCCATCTCCAGCTTTGCTCATTGAGTCCAACCTGGCTGAACAAAAGGGCTGAAAGTGGGCACAGGACAGCTGCCTGCTGGGTGAGGATGGACCTTTCTGCTGGGTGGGCTGGCAGGGCAGCACTCACTGATGAGGATGGACCTTTCTGCTGGGTGGGCTGGCAGGGCAGCACTCACTGATGAGGATGGACCCTTCTGCTGGGTGGGCTGGCAGGGCAGCACTCACTGATGAGGATGGACCTTTCTGCTGGGTGGGCTGGCAGGGAACCCCTCACTGATGAGGATGGACCTTTCTGCTGGGTGGGCTGGCAGGGCAGCACTCACTGATGAGGATGGACCTTTCTGCTGGGTGGGCTGGCAGGGCAGCACTCACTGATGAGGATGGATGAGGTCTCAGTCACCAAAAGCACATCTCAACCCTCCTTCCTTCCAGGAGCCAGCAACCCAGAGCCTAGAGGCTCCCCTAGGACATTACTAAGAGTCTAGAAGAGAGCAGCAGTGCTCAGCACAGGACTCAAAGCCCACCAAGGCCCTTGGGTAAGCATCCACATGGGAAACAACAACTTGTTGCTATCCAATCAAGTTAACTGGATGGACACAGCTATGCACTGGGCTGGAATCAAGAGGCAGCACAACTTAGCTTCCGCGTGCTGAGGATGTACACAGAATTAACCAGGCTGGAAAAGACCTTTGAGGTCATGAAGTCCAACCTATTACCTTCTAATTAACTAACCCAGAGCACTAAGTGCCTCATCCAGACCCCTCTTAAACCCCTGCAGAGATGGGGACTCCACCACCTCCCTGGGCAGCCCATTCCAAAGCCAGCCTCTCTTGCTGTGCACAACTTCCTCCTAACATCCAGCCTGAACCTGTCCTGGCACAGCTTGAGGCTGTGCCCTCTTGTTCTGTCCCTGAGTGCCTGGCAGAAGCATGTGAAGATCCAAGCAAACCACAGCTCTGCAGCAGACACACAGCTCCCTCCCAGCCACCCCACCTGGCAAGGGAATGCAAACCAGATGCTGGAAGCCAGCTGAAGAGGTCCATTCCCAGCCTCCTGGCAAGGGTTGGGAGCTTGCCTCTCAAGACAGGACACCTCAAAAGAGCAGCTGTAAGTTACAGGCAGAAGTGAGAGCATTACACTGCCTGAAAGACAACAGAGCCCTTCTGTGTTGCTGGCTGGGGGAAGCTGCCAACCTCCTGCACTTGGTACAACTGGAAAGAGCAAAACTGCCCAAGAGCTTCTGACCTAGAGGGGCTGTGGCAGTCGTGGTCCTGTCTGGCAGCAGTGAGGAAGCTCAGCCTGGGGTATCTTCTCTATAGCCAGAGTCATGTCAAGTGTGAAGGTGACTGGAAGGCTTTTCTATGATCTTGGAGCTGCCAAAACCAGTACTGGGCCCTCAGTGCTGCTCATTGATGTGGCTTTTGAGTTAAACCAGATCAAGAGAGGAAACCTGCAGGTACAAAGTGTGAACAAGGCACTGGGTTCTGGGTTTGCCACCCTGTGTTGTGCAGATTGGGACCTCATTTGCTGTGGTGCATCAAGAGGACATTGTCATTGCTGCCTGCAGGGAGGCTGTAGCCAGGTGGGGTTGGGCTCTGCTGCCAGGCAAGCAGCAACAGAACAAGGGGACACAGCCTCAAGCTGTGCCAGGGCAGGTCTAGGCTGGATGTGAGGAGGAAGTTGTTGTCAGAGAGAGTGATTGGCATTGGAATGGGCTGCCCAGGGAGGTGGTGGAGTGGCTGGAGGTGTTGAAGCCAAGCCTGGCTGGGGCACTTAGTGCCATGGTCTGGTTGACTGAATAGGGCTGGGTGCTAGGTTGGGCTGGCTGAGCTTGGAGCTCTCTTCCAACCTGTTTGATTCTATGATTCTGCCCACCCACAGCAGAGCACACCAGCACCCTGGATGGGCACACAGCACTTCTCACACATGGCAACACCACCCTAAGCCAAGACATCACATCACAGGTAAGCAAGTCTGCAACCTCAGACCACCAAAGGCCACAAGAGTGGCTCTTAACAGGACCTGCAGAACAACCTTTAAGAGAATAGGAACGATCCTCCCAAAAGCAGCAGGGTGAGGAGCAAATCATTAGGGCCAAAACTGCGTAAACTACATCACTTGTTGAGCCAAAACAACTCTTCCCAAGCTGTCACAACACATAAGAGCCCCCAGGAGTGCTGCCCCCCCCGGAGAACTCACGTTGTAGAGGATGTCAGTCCATCCCTCCATGGTGATGCACTGGAAGACAGTGAGCACAGCAAAGAGGATGTTGTCGAAGTTGGTGATGCCATAGTTGGGCCCTTGCCAGTACTCCCTGCAGGTGGTCCCACTCTCACATTGCCTGGCAGGAGGCTCCTCTCCACAAGGAAAATCTCCCACAGCATCACCTGCAAGGAAGAAAGAAGGGGAGAAAAAAAGTTACTGACTGATGCTGCTGTATCCTCCTTGCACCGCTGCAGGAATCACAATGGGTTGGGTGGGAAAAGTCCTTAAAGCTCATCCAGTTCCAACCCTCCTGCCATGAGCAGGGACACCTCCCACTAGCACAGGTTGCTCGAGGCTTCATCCAGCACATCAGATGTGCTTGGGGACCATTGTCTCATGAATGACACAGAGAAAGGTTGTGCAGCCTGGAGAAGAGGAGGCGGGGGGGGGACACCTCATTGCTGCCTGCAGCTGCCTGCAGGGAGGCTGTAGCCAGGTGGGGTTGGGCTCTGCTGCCAGGCAGCCAGGGCCAGAAGAAGGGGACACAGCCTCAAGCTGTGCCAGGGCAGGTCTAGGCTGGATGTTGTTAGGAAGTTGTTGTCAGAGAGAGTGATTGGCATTGGAATGGGCTGCCCAGGGAGGTGGTGGAGTCTCTGTGGCTGGAGGTGTTGAAGCCAATCCTGGCTGGGGCACTTAGTGCCATGGTCTGGTTGGTTGGGCAGGGCTGGGTTCTAGGTTGGTCTGGCTGAGCTTGGAGCTCTCTTCCAGCCTGCTTGATTCTATTCTATTTTTGTAGGCTCATAAAATAGGTTGAGTTGGAAGAGACCTTAAAGGTCATCCAATTCCAACACCCCCACCATAGGCAGGGACATCTCCCACTTGATGATCTATGGAGATCTCTTCCACCCCTTAATATCCTCTGATCCTGTGAATTGTTTCCTTGCTTATAGAATGGTTTAGTTTGGAAGGGACCTCAAGGATTAGCCAGTTCCAAACCCCTGCCATAGGCAGGGACACCTCCCACTAGAACAGATTACTCAAGACCTCATCCAACCTGGCCTTGAACACCTCCAGGGAAGTTGTGGAGCACAGAAGCACCCAATGTGATCTTTGATCACATTGGGTGCTTCTGTGCTCCACAACCTCCCTAGGCAACCTGTGCCAGTGTCTCACCACCCTCAACCTGTGCCAGGGTCTCACCACCCTCACTGTCAAGAATTTCTTCCTAATCTCCAGTCCAGTTTCTTCCAGGTTCAATCCATTCCCTCTCATCCTGTCACTTGTCAAAAGGTCCCTCCTGTAGTAGTTGAAGGCTTACAGGACAATTCCACCCAGAGGAAATCAGGACAGTGCAGTGTAAATGAATTCTGGCACTGGGGGTGAAAAGAAAACAATGCTAAAGTCTCTATCATCCTTTGGATTGCTAAGAGGGGTAAAATGACAATGGATAAAACAGCTTCTCACTCTCTGTTCCCTTTGCCTTCTGCTTTCTATCTCCTCCACTGCTCATCCGTGGGGACTGACCTGCTGGAAGGCAGTGAGGAGGGAAAGGATTTGGAGCTCCCACTGGATGAGAGGTTGACCATGAATCATAGAATCAAGCAGGTTGGAAGAGAGCTCCAAGCTCAGCCAGCACAACCTAGCACCCAGCCCTAGACAACCAACCAGACCATGGCACTAAGTGCCCCAGCCAGCCTTGGCTTCAACACCTCCAGCCACACAGACTCCACCACCTCCCTGGGCAGCCCATTCCAATGCCAATCACTCTCTCTGCCAACAACTTCCTCCTAACATCCAGTCTAGACTTCCCTCAGCACAACTTCACACTGTGTCCCCTTGTTCTATTGCTGGTTGAGCCAGCAATGTGCTCCTGAAGCCAGGAGGGGCAATGCCATTCTGAGGTGGATTAGAAGGGCTGTGGCTAGGAGGTCGGAGAGGTTCTCCTACCCCTCTGCTCTGCCCTGGTGAGGCTGCATCTGGAGTACTGTGTCCAGTTCTGGGCCCCTCAGAGGTGCTTGAGTGTGTTCAGCACAGAGCCACAGAGATGATGAAGGGAATGGAAGATCTCTTGTACAAGGAGAGGCTGAGGGAGCTGGGGCTTGGAGAAGAGGAGCCTAAGAGGAGACCTCAGTGATGCTTATAAAGCTGTGCAGCTGAGTGGCAGAGGCTGCAGCCAGGCTCTGCTGGGTGATGCCCAATGCCAGCACAAGGGGCAGTGGTGGAAGCTGAGGCAGTGGAGGTGCCATGGAAACATGAGGAGGAATTTTTTCCCTGTGAAGATGACAGAGCCTGGCACAGGCTGCCCAGGGGGGCTGTGGATTCTCCCTCCGTGGAGAGATTCAAGAGCTGCCTGGATGTGTTCCTGTGTGATCTGCTCTGGGTGATGCTGCTCTGGCAGGGGGGTTGGACTGGCTGAGCTCTGGAGGTGCCTTCCAGCCCCTGACATTCTGTGCTAGCTGAATACTAACCTTGACTGAGCAGATAACACCTGAGATCTTGTTGGTTTGCTGGCTGAGGGGAGAGAAGGTGGTGCTGCTGGCCCCTTCTGGGCTTTCTGTGTCCAGGGAGGGAGGCTTTGATTTCTCTATTGTTTGTAACCTGTAAATACCTGTAAATGCATTTTGGATGCATGCTTACACCTTTAGCCTGATGTACAGTAGAGCTTTAGTTTACTTCCAAACCTTCTGAGCTGGTCTGGTAAATCTTCAGGTGGGGGCTGTGATTTTCTCAAACCCACCACACCTCCCCAGCACCTAAGGTTGAGAGGACTGGGGGGAATGGAGCAAAGCTGGAGGTGAGGAGAAAGGAGAGTGGTGAGAGGCTGGAATGGGTTGCCCAGGGAGGTAGTTGAGGCCCCATGGCTGGAGGTGTTTGAGGCCAGGCTGGCTGAGGCTGTGTGCAGCCTGCTCTAGGGTAGGGTGTCCCTGAGCATGGCAGGGGGGTTGGAACTGCCTGCTCCTTGTGGTCCCTTCCAACCCTCACTGATTCTATGATTCTATTCTATGACTCTCTAAGATCTTCCTAGAGCCTTCTCTTCTCTGAGCTGAACAGCCCCAACTGTCCCAGCCTGCCCTCATAGGAGGATGACTCTGTTGTAGTTAAGGACCACAAGGGATGGGCAGCAAGCTCACCAGCATCTTCCAGGGCCTGCCATAAAGCCTGAGGTGCTGCAACCCTCCACAGGTGTTAGGAGCACCAACACAGAGCAGTTTGGAAACCTAAAGTGGGTTTCCAAAGTAAAGAAATAGCTGAGGGAATATTCCTGTTTACACAGAGGTGCAACCTTAGGGGTAGGAAAAGGCTTTAGCAGCCACAGGCTACAGTCATGGAGCAGCAAACTGCACCAAATCAAATTCCCCAGGGGGGAAAACAAGATCAGCACTGGTAATAATTAGGAATAATCACTGCACAGAGCAAAAGCCTGCAGGAGGAGGATCAGGCTGGCACTGTGGCTCCAGGATGCATGTGTGATGTGTTTTCCTGTTGACTCAAGAGCTTAAGCCAGGGCAGCTCTCTGCAGCTCCCATATGGGTCACCACAGGCTTTCACAGGAGCCTTGGGAGATGAGTCTGCAGAGCGAAAATGCCAGAGCCAGATTGATCTCTGCTTGGTCTTTTGTTGCCAAGGCATGCTCTGAAATGCCATCCAGTAAGATCTGGCCAGGCTGGAGAGCTGGGCAGAGAGCAACCTTAGGCAATTCAACAAGGGCAAGTGTAGAGTCCTGCACGTGGGGAGGAATAACAGGATCACAGTATCCCAGTATCATCAGGGTTGGAAGAGACCTCACAGATCATCAAGTCCAACCCTTTAGCACAGAGCTCAAGGCCAGACCATGGCACCAAGTGCCACGTCCAGTCCTGCCTTGAACAGCTCCAGGGACGGCGACTCCACCACCTCCCCGGGCAGCCCATTCCAGTGTCCAATGACTCTCTCAGGGAAGAACTTTCTCCTCACCTCCAGCCTAAATCTCCCCTGGCACAGCCTGAGGCTGTGTCCTCTCCTTCTGGTGCTGGCCACCTGAGAGAAGAGAGCAACCTCCTCCTGGCCACAACCACCCCTCAGGTAGTTGCAGACAGCAATAAGGTCTCCCCTGAGCCTCCTCTTCTCCAGGCTAACCAATCCCAGCTCCCTCAGCCTCTCCTCGTAGGGCTGTGCTCAAGGCCTCTCCCCAGCCTCGTTGCCCTTCTCTGGACACGCTCAAGCATCTCAATGTCCCTCCTAAACTGGGGGGCCCAGAACTGAACACAGCACTCAAGGTGAGGTCTAACCAGTGCAGAGTACAGGGGCAGAATGACCTCCCTGCTCCTGCTGGCCACACCATTCCTGATGCAGGCCAGGATGCCACTGGCTCTCTTGGCCACCTGGGCACACTGCTGGCTCATGTTCAGGCAGGTATCAATCAGCACCCCCAGATCCCTCTCTGTCTGGCTGCTCTCAGCCACTCCGACCCCAGCCTGTATCTCTGCATGGGGTTGTTGTGGCCAAAGTGCAGCACCCTGCACTTGGAGCTATTGAACTCCATCCCCTTGGACTCTGCCCATCTGTGCAGGCAGTCAAGGTCCTGCTGCAGAGCCCTTCTGCCTTCCAACCCAGCCACATCTGCCCCCAGCTTAGTGTCATCTGCACACTTGCTGATGACTGACTCGATGCCCTCATCCAGATCATCCATGAAGATGTTAAAGAGGATGGGGCCCAGCACTGAACCTCCTGCCCCACAGAATCATAGCATGGTCTGGTTTGGAAGGGACCTCCAAAACTCCAATCTTCAACAGTCCAACCAGTGTAAGTGAGGTGGCTGAGTCCCCAGCCCTGAAGGTATTCAGTCAAGCTCTGGGCAACCTGCTCTAGTTGAGCAGGTCCCTGCTGACTGCAGAGGGGGTTGGACTGGACAACCTTTGGTGGTCCCTTCCAATCCAGACTGTTTTGTGATTCTGTGACCTGCTGGAAAGCAGCTCTCTGCAAAAAGGCCTGGGGGTCCTGTGGGCAACAAGATGACCATAACTCAGCAAGGTGCCCTTGGGACCATGAAGGCAAATGGCATAGAATAAGGGTTGGAAGGGACCACAAGGGTCATCCAGTTTGAGCCCCACTGCCATGCCCAGGGACACCTCACACTAGATCAGGCTGGTCAGAGCCTCATCCAGCCTGGCCTTAAACACCTCCAGGGATGGAGCTTCCACCACCTCATGGGAAACCCATTCCAGGGTTTCACCACTCTCATGGTGAAGAGCTTCTTCCTAACATCCAGTCTGAATCTATCCATTCCCCCCAGTCCTATCACAACCTGACAGCCTAAAATATCCCTCCCCAGCTTTCTTGTAGCCCCCTTAAGATACTGAAAGGCCATATTAAGGTCACTTAGGAGCCTTCTCCTCTCCAGACTGAACAGCCCTAACTGCCTCAGTCTCTCCTCACAGCAGAGCAGCTCCAGTCCTCTGCTCAACCTTCTTCATCAAGAAAAGTGGAGTCAACAGGACAAGGGAGATTCTCCTCCCCCTCTGTTCTCCACATCTGGAGTACTGTGTCCAGTTCTGGGCCCTCCCAGTTCAAGAAGGACATAGAACTGCTTGAGAGAGCCCAGTACAGAGCCACAGAGATGATGAAGGGGATGGAAGATCTCTCTTACTGAGGGAGTTGGGGCTTGGAGTGGAGGAGCCTGAGGGGTGACCTTAATAATGCTTATAAAGAGGTGCAGGTGAGTGCCAGGAGCTGGAGCCAGGCTCTGCTGGGTGATGCCCAGTGCCAGCACAAGGGGCAGTGGTGGAAGCTGAGGCAGAGGAAGTTTCATTTAAAAATGAAGAGGAATTTTTTTTTCCTGTGAGGGTGGCAGAAGCCTGGAACAGGCTGCCCAGGGGGGTTGGGGAGTCTCTCTCTCTGGAGATATTAAAACCCCCACCTGGGTGTGTTCCTGTGTGATCTGCTCTAGGTGATGCTGCTCTGGCAGCTGAGCTTTGGAGGTCCCTCCCAGCCCCTGACATTAATCATAGAATCATAGAATCAAGCAGGTTGGAAGAGAGCTCCAAGATCATCCAGTCCAACCTAGCACCCAGCCCTATCAAGTCAACCAGACCCTGGCACTAAGTGCCTCATCCAGGCTTTTCTTGAAGACCCCCAGGCATGGTGCCTCCACCACCTCCCTGGGCAGCCCATTCCAATGCCAATCACTCTCTCTGTGTGAAGAACTTCTTCCTAACATCCAGCCTAGACCTCCCCTGGCACAACTTGAGACTGTGTCCCCTTGTTCTATTGCTGGTTGCCTGGGAGAAGAGCCCACCCCCCACCTGGCTACAATGCCCCTTCAGGTAGTTGTAGACAGTAATAAGATCACCTCTGAGCCTCCTCTTCTCCAGGCTAAACACTCTCTCATCCTGTCCTGAGGTTTGCATCTCCACCCTCAAACCAACCTTTGGAGCCTGTGGCATCAGGCCTGGCTTGGTTAATGCACCTCTGTGGAGCTGAAGAGCACTTAGGCTTTAAAAGGCTGTGCTGCTGGCTCCGTGGGATGCTCTGCTGCTGGGCTCACAAGGGAGCACAGTGCCAGGAAGCTTCACCACGCTCTGCCTTTCCAGAAACCCCACCTCACCGCTTCCCGCCGAGCAGGTGGCACCCAGCCCATAACTCAGCTGCCAACCAGCTCCTGAGCCCTCAGGAAAGCAGCAGCCAGCCCCTGGAAACGCAGGCACCTTCCCACAGCACCCAGCCAGCCGAGCTGGGGCTGGGGGGAAGCGACCCTGGCTGTGCCACGACCCCCCCGTTGAGATGCCAGGTGCTGCAATGCAGAGAGCTGCACCACAGGCTCTGCTTTCTCGGCTCTGCTCCCAGCTCCTTGCTGGGAGCCTACCCAGCCAGCAAGAGGCACTTACACACGACATTACACATGACAAAAACCTGCTCCTGGTCCCCAAGCCTGGCACAGGGACCTCTCAGTCATCACTGATGTCAGAGTGCTGCCTGCAGGGAACACAAACGGCTTGGGTGGGGGGAGGTTGTTTTGCCCTTTTCTGGTAACTGGGTTTTGAGGGAAGAAGTGAAATCTCTCTTCTCTTTGGCCCTCCAGCTGAAGGCAGCTCAGTAGCCAGAGCCTCCCAGCTCAGCCTGCAAAACCAGGCTGAAAAAGCTGCTCCCCACCTCGCTTGCAGACCTGAAAATGCAAACCTGCTCACAACTGCTTCCTCCTTGGCGTGAGGGCCAGGAACCACCTTCTGCTCCCTCCACGCTCACATTTGCACTGTTTTTATCCCTCCATAGTTGCTGCAGTAGCCCCAAAGACCTTAGAAGCATAGAATTGTTTGGGGTGGAAAAGGTCATCAAGGGTCTAAGGTCACCAAGTCCAATCATCAACCTAACACCACTGAACTATGTCCCCAAGTGCCATGGACATAGGTTTCTTGAACACCTCCTGGGATGGGGACTCCATCATCTGACTCCACCAATTCTGGGGCTGCAGAAGCATAGAATTGTTTGGGTTGGAAAAGACCTTTAAGGTCATCAAGTCCAACCATCAACCTAACACCACCAAACTATGTCCCAAGTGTCACAGCATTCTTGAACACCTCCAGGGATGGGGAGCGCCAAGCTCCAGCACTAAGTTCCAGCACCACAGCACTAAGCTCCAACACCGCAGTGCCAAGCTCCAGCACTAAGCTCCAGCACCACAGTGCTAAGCTCCAACACCGCAGTGCCAAGCTCCAGCACTAAGCTCCAGCACCACAGTGCTAAGCTCCAACACCGCAGTGCCAAGCTCCAGCACTAAGCTCCAGCACCACAGCGCTAAGCTCCAACACCGCAGTGCCAAGCTCCAGCACTAAGCTCCAGCACCACAGCGCTAAGCTCCAACACCGCAGTGCCAAGCTCCAGTGCTAAGCTCCAGCACCACAGCACTAAGCTCCAACACCGCAGTGCCAAACTCCAGCACTAAGCTCCAGCACCACAGCACCAAGCTCCAACACTAAGCCCCAAATCCACAGCGCCAAGCTCCAGCACCGCAGCTCTGAGCTCCAGCACTAAGCTCCAGCACCGCAGCTCTGAGCTCCAGCACTAAGCTCCAACTCCGCAGCTCTGAACTCCAGCACCAGTGCCAAACTCCAGCACCACAGCGCCAAACTCCAGCACTAAGCTCCAACACTGCAGTGCCAGCTCCAGCACCGCAGTGCCAAGCTCCAGCACTGCCTGGCACTTCTTGTCCTATCCCAGGGCACAACTGAGAAGAGTTTGTCCCCTCCCTCTTAACCCTCAGCTAGTTACAAACATTACAGAACCAAATCCCTCTTCCCTGCTCCCGCAAAGCTCTGTGCAACCCCCTTGCACCAAAGCATTCCCACGCTGGTGTTGGAAAGCTCCAGGAAGGAGGCTGGCAGGGCTGTGGGGGTTCATTACCATCTGAATTCACACAAACACATCAGCCTGAAGGCCTATTAGCTGATAACGAGTGAAAGCAGGAGCCTGTGTTTTAAAGAGAGGCAATTGCACCTTAAATTGCCATCTTCTGGGGACAAAGCCCAACTATTTCTGTCGGTGGGCACCCCAGCTAACCACCAGACATTAGCACTGCTATAAAGGGATATTAAGAAATTAGCTGGGAAATGATTGGCTTTTTAGTTTTGGGTTGTTGGGGGTTTTTATTTAACTTGGACCAAGTTGTGAGGCAGAGAGAGGCAGCTGGTTGGGAGCACAGCCCAGGATCTCTGGGCATTACCTCTCCCCACCTCTATCTGCTGGAGTTCATCACCCCATTCACAGGCAGACATCACAGTATCACCAAGGTTGGAAGAGACCTCACAGATCATCAAGTCCAACCCTTTACCACAGAGCTCAAGGCCAGACCATGGCACCAAGTGCCATGCCCAGTCCTGCCTTGAACAGCTCCAGGGACATCATTCACTCTGTAGTGCTTTCTATGAAGAGCAGTTTAATCCTTTCTCCTTCCAAAGGCTCCTTGCTTCCATCTCTTGTCCTTTTGTGTTCTCTGGCTGATCCCAGTTGCTCCAATCTTACTGCTTCACACTGAGGTTTTCCTCATACCCATGCAACTTCCCCCCAAAATCTTGCAAGGAAATTCAGCAGCTGTGCACAAAGCTCAACACAAACAAAATGCAAAGAGAATCACAGAATTAAGAAGGTTGGAAAAGACCTTCAAGATCATCCAGTCCAACCTACCACCTATCACCTTCTCACTAACTAACCCATGGCACTGAGTGCCTCATCCAATCTCTTCTTGGACACCTGCAGGGACTCCACCACCTCCCCAGGCAGCCCATTCCAATGCCAATCCAATGTGAGGTGGGGTTGGGCTCTTCTGCCAGGCACCCAGGGACAAAACAAGAGGACACAGCCTCAAGCTGTGCCAGGGCAGGTTCAGGCTGGATGTTAGGAAGAAATTCTTCCCAGCAAGAGAGACTGGCATTGGAATGGGCTGCCCAGGAAGGTGGTAGGGACCCCATCCCAGGAGGTGTCTAAGAGGACTCTGGATGAGGCATTTAGTGCCATGGGTTAGTTAATTAGAAGGGTTAGGTGCTAGGTTAGACTCGATGACCCTGGAGGTCTTTTCCAACCTGCTTCATTCTGTGGTGCTGTGATCTCCAATGGGCTGAAGGGCAGGAGGAGCATTGTGCTGATGTGCTGAGGCTCACCTGTCTCGTTGGAGAAGCAGGTCTTATGGAACTTGCCCATGTAAAACTCCAGCCCAATGATGGCAAACATGACGATGGCAAAGAAGAGCAGCAGCCCAATCTGAAGCAGGGGCACCATCGCCTTCATGATGGACTTGAGGACAACCTGCAAGCCTGTGGGGACAAGCAGAAAAAAGTGATCAGTGAAGGAGGCAAAGAAAGGGTCTGGGGGTGAGGGAAAGACAGGAGGGCAGGGTTGTCTGAGGGATACAGGAGGTCTGGCAATGCCAAGCAATGCTGCTGGTCCCAGAGTGCTACAGCTATGATGCACTGGAGGTGTGAGATAACCATCAGCCAAGCAATGCTGCTGGTCCCAGGGTGCTACAGCCATGATGCACTGGAGGTGTGAGACAACCATCAGCCAAGCAGTGCTGCTGGTCCCAGGGTGCTACAGCCATGATGCACTGGAGGTGTGAGACAACCATCAGCCAAGCAGTGCTGCTGGTCCCAAAGTGCTACAGCCATGATGCACTGGAGGTGTGAGACAACCATCAGCCAAGCAGTGCTGCTGGTCCCAAAGTGCTACAGCCATGATGCACTGGAGGTGTGAGACAACCATCAGCCAAGCAGTGCTGCTGGTCCCAGGGTGCTACAGCCATGATGCACTGGAGGTGTGAGACAACCATCAGCCAAGCAGTGCTGCTGGTCCCAAGGTGCTACAGCTATGATGCACTGGAGATGAGAGACAAGCAGCAGAGCCATCTTTTTCTGACCCCCTTTCTTCAGATCACAGATGTATGCATCTCTGAAGCTTCAGAGACACCAAAATGGACTTTCCTTACAGCTGGTGGAGTCTCAAGACTCATCCTAGTGCTGGATCAAGTGCTTAAGGGATTTCTTTTGTGCTGAGGGTGGGGAGAGCCTGGCCCAGGTTGCTCAGGGAGATGGTAGCTGCCCCATCCCTGGAACCACTTCAGGTCAGGTTGTTTGGGGCTGTGAGCAACCTGCTCTAGCTGCAGATGTCCCTGCTGAGTGCAGGGGAGCTGGACTGGATCACCTTGGAAGGTCCTTTCCAACCCAACCCAGGCCATGATGATCTTTTACAAGCTGAGCATCTTGCACTGAGGGTTTTACCCCTGTAAGACTCCAAGGGATAGAGCAGAAGCACGGAGGACAGGGAGCTCTGAGCTATGCAGGAGCTTCCCCTCCCTCCACAGCACACCAAACAGCCCCAACAGTGCTACTGCCCAGCACAGCCTGCTTCTGGAGAAACAACATCCTGCCTCCAGAGCTGTCCATCCACAGCTCTTTCACTGCCACAAACTCTCCTGTGCAGTTAAAAGCAGGGAGATAAGAGTAGAGGCTGGCAAGATGGAGCTGCCAGATAATGCCCTGGAGATGCAAGCCACAAAAAGACACCTCCAGCAGCTGAAAGCCACCTTGGTGGCCTGCCCTAAGCTGTGGAGAATGAACCTTCATCATCTTGCCATCATGCACAGCTCTGCTGAGATCAATGTGAGTGCAAGCAAGAAAAAACCATAAAGCATGAAGATGTGTTGGACAGGAAAAGCACTGATGGTGGCAGAGAAAATCATAAATCAGCTCATCTCTGAGTGCTCTTCAAGGCTGTGTTTACTACAGGAAAAATCCACAGCCCACAGCTTCCACAGCATCAACATAAAGCAGGAGGGCAAATAATGCTCTGTGGGACAAGATTGTGCTGGTCCACAAAGGTCATCAGAGGGCTGGGAGCACTTCTCCTGCATAGGCAGGCTGAGAGAGATGGGGCTGAGGGAAGAGAGGGCTCCAGGGAGACCTTAGAGAAGCCTTCCAGTACCTGAAGGAGGCTAAAGGAGAGCTGGGGAGGGATTTGTCTTAAGGGCCTGTGGTGGCAGGGGACAAAGGGCAATGGTTTGAAGCTAGAGCAGGGGAGATTTAGATTGGACATTAGAAGCATTCCAGTGTCTGAAGGGGGCTACAAAAAAGCTGGGGAGGGACTTTTGAGGCTGTCAGGGAGTGGCAGGAGTGGGGGGAATGGAGCAAAGCTGGAGGTGGGGAGAGTGAGGCTGGAGGTGAGGAGGAAGTTGTTGAGCAGGAGAGTGGTGAGAGGCTGGAATGGGTTGCCCAGGGAGGTGGTTGAGGCCCCATGGCTGGAGGTGTTTGAGGCCAGGCTGGCTGAGGCTGTGTGCAGCCTGCTCTAGGGTAGGGTGTCCCTGGGCATGGCAGGGGGGTTGGAACTGGCTGCTCCTTGTGGTCCCTTCCAACCCTCACTGATTCTCTGACTCCAGGTTGCCCAGAGAAGTAGTGGATGCCTCATTCATGGCAGTGTTTAAGACAAGGCTGGATGAGGATTTGAGCCCAGTGGAAGCTGTCCCTGCCTATGGCAGGCAGGTTGGAGCTAGATGACCTTTAAGGTCCCTTCTAGCTCAAGGCATTCTATGGTATCACCAAGTGGGAAAGCATATCCTGCTGGGGGGGAACATACAGCCCACACCAGGACAGGGACATTCCCTCAAAGGACCACCTCCTTCCCTGGCATCTTTAAACTGTCACTACCACAACTCCATAATGCCTTGAGCAAGCAAGGAGCCCATGGAAAAAAACCAATCAGCAGCATCTCATTAGAGACCTCGTTAATAAATTCCATCTTTTTCAAGCCCAGCCAAGAATTTCCTGAGTGGGAATTCAGATTCAAGCCCTGCCCATGACAGGATGCCAGGAAAATCTGGTGTCATGATTGCAAAGCATAAGCCCTTGATGGATTTCCACAGCACCAACATTTGAATCCTGAAGCAACCAGGCTGGAGGCAGAGGCAATGCTCCAACCCACTGCCCAGGGGGAGAATCAGAGAATCAGCCAGGTTGGGATCAAAGATCTCAGAAGTCTCTTCCAACCAAAACAGTTCTATGACTCTGTAGTGATTCAAACCAGTTTGGTGCAAGGAATCATAGAATTAACCAGGTTGGAAGAGAGCTCCAAGCTCAGCCAGCACAACCTAGCACCCAGCCCTGCCCAACCAACCAGACCATGGCACTAAGTGCCCCAGCCAGGATTGGCTGCAACACCTCCAGCCACAGAGACTCCACCACCTCCCTGGGCAGCCCATTCCAATGCCAATCACTCTCTCTGACAACAACTTCCTAACAACATCCAGCCTAGACCTGCCCTGGCACAGCTTGAGGCTGTGGCCCCTTCTTCTGTCCCTGGCTGCCTGGCAGCAGAGCCCAACCCCACCTGGCTACAGCCTCCCTGCAGGCAGCTGCAGGCAGCAATGAGCTCTGCCCTGAGCCTCCTCTGCTGCAGGCTGCACACCCCCAGCTCCCTCAGCCTCTCCTCACAGGGCTCTGCTCCAGGCCCCTCCCCACCCTTGCTGCCCTTCTCCAAACACCTTCCAGCACCTCAACAGCTCTCTGCAATTCAGGAGCCCAGAACTGGACACAGCACTCCAGGGGTGTCCTGAGCAGTGCTGAGCACAGGGGCACAAGAACCTCCCTTGTCCTGCTGCCCACACTGCTCCTGAGCCAGCCCAGGATGCCATTGGTTCTGATGCCCACCTGGGCACTGCTGCCTCCTCTTCAGCTCCTCTCTCCCAGCACCCCCAGCTCCCTCTCTGCCTGGCTGCTCTCAGCCACTCTGTCCCCAGCCTGTAGTGCTGCTTGGGGTTGTTGTGGCCAAAGTGCAGAACCTGCCCTTGGCCTTGTTCAGTCTCATCCCCTTGGCCTCTGCCCACCCATGCAGCCTGGCCAGGTCCCTCTGCAGGGCTCTGCTACCTTCCAACAGCTCCACAGCTGCTCCTAGCTTAGTGTCACCTGCAAACTTACTGATGCTGGACTCAATGCCCTGCTCCAAATCATCAATAAAGATTTTGGACAGGACTGGGCCCAGCACTGATCCTTGGGGCACACCACTGCTGCCAGCTGGACGTGGCACCATTCACCACCACTCTCTGGGCCCAGCCCTCCAGCCAGTTCTTGACCTAGCACAGAGTGAATCTGTCCAAGCCAGGAGCTGCCAGCTGTGCCAGGAGCTTGTTGTGGCAGAAGGTGTAGAGCAGAGGGAGCTGCATGGCTGTAAAAGGGTTAACATGGAGAAGAGCAGAGCATCTACTGAGCAGCAGTTCCCTTTCACTGGCTGTTGCTGGAGGGAATTAAAAAATCTCTGTTCCACATTCAGAAGTGAAATCCACTCCTGACAGTGATCTGCTGCTAGCAGGCAGAGCAGCTGCTGAACAGTGACAAATGAAATGCAATGGTGAGAGGACCTGGGTGGCTTCAGGGCACCAACAAGTCATGAAGCAGTTCCTCATTGGAGCATTCAGACCCTTCACATTAGTGTGTGAAATACATGAAGTTGTCCACTGAGCAGGCAGGAGTAAGCTGCTTCTGCTCTTTCCCTTGGAGCCTTAAAGGGGTAAAATCCTCTGGGCAAGATGCTCAGCTCATAAAAAATCATCACAGCATCACTGACTGGGTTGGAAGAGACCTTCCAAGGTGATCCAAGTCCAGCTCCCCTGCACTCAGCAGGGACATCTGCAGCTAGAGCAGATTGCTCACAGCCCCAAACAAGCTGGCCTGCAATGGTTCCAGGGATGGGGCAGCCTGGGCCAGGCTCTCCCCACCCTCAGCATAAAAAATCCCTTCCTTCCCTCCAGTCTCTATCTCCCTCTTTCAGTTCCAAGCCATTACTCCTCATCCTGTCACAACAGGCTCTGCTCAAAAAGCCTGTCCCCAGCTTTCTCATCAACCCTTTAAGCACTGTAAAGTCACCAAAAGGTCACCCTGGAGCCTTCTCTTCTTTAGGCTGAGCAGCCACAGCTCTCAGCCCCCCCCCCCAATCATTGCTGTGGCCTCCTCTGGCCCTACTCCAACAGATCCCTGTCTCTCATGCACTCTCAGTCACTCAGGCTGGGGGCCTGAAAGCTGCAAAATTCTGGTCTCACGTCTCCAGAGCCCAGAGAAATCAACCCTGAAGATAAAGCAATCTGAGGGCAAAGCTCTGCCTCCCACCTGCAAGTCTGGGAGCTCAGCGCTGAAATCAGCTGGGTGGAGACCAACTGGGACCAGAGCAAAGCAGAACCTAAGCAAGGGCAGCAGCTGCTGCCTTCGAGCAAGCAGGGGAAGAAAATGCTGCTCAGAAAAGGAGGCAAGACCCCAAAAGCTCTAAGGCACCCATGGCTGTGAAGGTGACATTAAGGTGACACTCACTTGGGATTCCTGACACGAGCTTCAGCGGCCGCAGCACTCGGACGGCTCGCAGGGTCCTCAGGTCAAAGTCAGTCCCAGCAGTTGCTAGAATCCTGGTTGGAAAAGAGAAGAGAGAGGGGAAAAAAGAGGTGAAATGCCAATTCCTTCCTCCAAAGAAGGGACAAACATTGTGTACAGCCAGGAAACAATCAAGGCTGCTTTAGATTTCATACCCGTGGTGACCCACAAGGTCTGTCTGCTGCAGACCGTTGGCTCCTGCAGGGCTCCTGAGCCTTGCCCAGGCTAAGTCCTGCTCTTCTAAGTGCAGGAATGACAATTGACTTCCAATCTAACACCTGCTATGGCCCCAGAGGAGAGCAACCAGCAAGAGCATTCACACTCACCCTATCTCATTCTGAGAATCATCCCCACCACATTGAACTTGCCAAGCCTCAGAAAAGCTCTGCTCTCATGAACTTGGCTTCAACCCACTTGGATCCCCTCTACCTCCTGCTCTCAATCCAAGCTTTCCCCCATGGTTTTCCCCACTGTGGGGACAGAGTGGCTGGAGAACAGTCAGGAAGAAAGGGAGCTGGGGGTGCTGGCAGAGAGGAGCTGCAGAGGAGGCAGCAGTGCCCAGGTGGGCAGCAGAGCCAATGGCATCCTGGGCTGGCTGAGGAGCAGTGTGGGCAGCAGGACAAGGGAGGTTCTTGTGCCCCTGTGCTCAGCACTGCTCAGGCCACACCTCCAGTGCTGTGTTCAGTTGTGGGCTCCTCAGTTCAAGAGAGCTGTTGAGGTGCTGGAAGGTGTTGAGAGAAGGGCAGCAAGGCTGGGGAGGGGCCTGGAGCACAGCCCTGTGAGGAGAGGCTGAGGGAGCTGGGGGTGTGCAGCCTGCAGCAGAGGAGGCTCAGGGCAGAGCTCATTGCTGCCTGCAGCTGCCTGCAGGGAGGCTGTAGCCAGGTGGGGTTGGGCTCTGCTGCCAGGCACCCAGCAACAGAACAAGGAGACAGCCTCAAGCTGTGCCAGGGCAGGTAGAGGGTGGATGTTAGGAGGAAACTCTTCCCAGCAAGAAAGATTGGCACTGGAATGGGCTACCCAGGGAGGTGGTGGAGCCCCCACCCCCGGAGGTGTTTAAGAGGAGGCTGCATGAGGCACTCAGTGCCATGGGGCAGTTAGTTAGAAGGTGTTAGGTTGGACTGGATGATCTCCAAGGCCTTTGCCAGCCTGGTTTGTTCTGTGACTGTGCAGCATGCAGGCTGCCTGGGACCTCAGCAGCAGAGGATGTGGCTGTGTAAGGAGCACTCAGCTACACTGGTCTCAAAACCCTGCCCTTGACTTACTGACTGACTTAGGTCTGCTGCCAAGCCTGGGCCAGGGAAGAGCAGGCTCAGCACTGCTGTGCAGAACGGGCCAGACTCCATCAGCAGGAGGTGCTGGAGATCAGGAAAAAAGCATGCTGAGATGTTGGATGGCAAGAGAGGCAGCAGCAAGCCAAGGACCTGAGGAGCTGAGGATCTATTCCACAGGACACCTGTTCCTACATTTTCCACCACCAGCAAATTCACATTACATCAGCTCCATCCTTGCAGCTTGAGCACCAGCAACAGGAGGCAACTGAAACCAAGAAGCACCACACACAGAGACTTCTAATTTAATCTTCTGTGCCCATGCCAATGACTTCATTCCCTTTCTCCTTTCCCACCAGCCTCACAGCTTAATTGCTCAGTTCTAAAGCTCTGCAGCCTGGCAATAGAAGGCACTTCAAGCCCAAAGATAATCTTGAACGTCCACCTTGGGTGTTGCTACTAACAGCACAATTAGCCTCCAGTGAGCCCAGATGGATTGGTGCTGTCACCAGGCAGAGCTTGGTCCCTGGTACAAGCTGAGAGGAGAGGTGCTGGATACACTCATCACCTGGCTTCTGCATCCAACAGGAATACAGGAGTGGAGGGGAACACAACATCACTCCCTGGGATAGGACAAGGAGCAATGGATGGAAGCTGCAGCACAGGAGGCTCCAGCTCAACATGAAGAAGAACTTCTTGCCTGGAAGGGTCCCAGAGCACTGGCACAGGCTGCCCAGAGAGGCTGTGGAGTCTCCTTCTCTGGAGCCTTTCCAGGCCTGTCTGGATGTGTTCTTGTGTGACCTGAGCTAGATTGGATGGTCCTGCTCTGGCAGGGGAGTTGGACTGGAGGATCTATGGAGGTCCCTTCCACCCCTTAATATCCTGTGAGCCTGTGATCCTCAGTCCCATGCTGCCAGTGAGTGTTCCATTGGCTGGAGGTCTTCATGCCACTGTTGTCTTCCTTAATGGGCTGGGTGCTAAGAACCACCTGCTTAAGCTATGCCAACACTCACACCCCTCACCAGGCAACATGTGGCTAGCAAGTCAAGGGAGAGGATTCTGCCCCTGTGCTCTGCTGAGACCTCATCTGCAGCACTGTGTCCAACTCTGGGGCTCCCAACACAAGAAGGACATCAAACTGTTAGTGATGATCAGAGCTGGAGCAGCTCTCCTGCGAGGACAGGCTGAGAGAGTTGTGTCTGTTCAGTCTGGGGAAGGGAAGGCTTTGGGAGCCCTAACAGTGGCCTTGCAGCACCTGAAGGGGCTCTACAGGAGAGCTGAAGAAGGACTTCTTATAAAGGTCTATGGTGGTAGGATCACAGAATGTCAGGGGCTGGGAGGGACCTCCAAAGCTCAGCCAGTCCAACCTCCCTGCAGAGCAGCATCACCCAGAGCAGATCACACAGGAACACATCCAGGCAGCTCTTGAGTATCTCCAGAGAGGGAGACTCCACAGCCCCCCTGGGCAGCCTGTGCCAGGCTTCTGTCACCTTCACAGGGAAAAAAATCCTCCTCATGTTTCCATGGCATTTCCTATGCCTCAGCTTCCAGCAGTGCCCCTTGTGCTGGCACTGAGCATCCCCCAGCAGAGCCTGGCTGCAGCCTCTGGCACTCACCTGCACAGCTTTGTAAGCATGAATGAGGTCAGTCCTCAGGTTCCTCTTCCCCAATCTAAAGAGGCTCAGCTGCCTCAGGCTCTCCTTGTAAGGAAGATATTCCACTCCATCATCTTTGTGGCTCTGTGCTGGACTCTTTCAAGCAGTTCCCTGAGGTCCTTCTTGAAACAAGGAGCCCAGAACTGGACACAATACCCCAGGTGCAGTCCCACCAGGATGAGAGGCAATGGATTCACACTGAGTCAGTGTAGATTTAGGTTGGACACCAAGAAGGAGCTCTTTACTGTGAGGGTGGTGAGACATTGGGATGGGTTGCCCAGAGAGGTGGGGGAGGCCACAGCCCCAGAGATGCTTAAGATCAGGCTAGATGAGGTCTTGAGCAACCTGGTCTAGTACAAGATGTCTCTACCCACGTCAGGAGGAATGAAACTGGATGATCTTTAAGGTCTCTTCCAACCCAAACCATTCTATCATTCTGTGACACAGCATGGAGAAGGCAGCACCATACCATAACCTCTGCCAGCTTAGAATCAGAGAATCAAGCAGGTTGGAAGAAACTTTCAAGCTCAGCCAGCACAACCTAGCACCCAGCCCTGGCAAACCAACCAGACCATGGCACTAAGTGCCCCAGCCAGCCTTGGCTCCAACACCTCCAGCCACACAGACTCCACCTCCTCCCTGGGCAGCCCATTCCAATGCCAATCACTCTCTCTGACAACAACTTCCTAACAACATCCAGCCTAGACCTGCCCTGGCACAGCTTGAGGCTGTGTCCCCTTCTTCTGTCCCTGGCTGCCTGGCAGCAGAGCCCAACCCCACCTGGCTACAGCCTCCCTGCAGGCAGCTGCAGGCAGCAATGAGCTCTGCCCTGAGCCTCCTCTGCTGCAGGCTGCACCCCCCCAGCTCCCTCAGCCTCTCCTCACAGGGCTCTGCTCCAGGCCCCTCCCCAGCCTTGCTGCCCTTCTCTGGACACCTGTGGCAACAGAGCCTCTCCCTTCTCCCCATTCCCAACCAGCCACAGGCAGCCAAGTGCTAGCAGCAGACAAAGCCAATGAGCAAGTCCCAGAGAAACCACAGCAGCTGCACACACTAGAAGCTGTGGCAGGATGTGGCAAGGGTCAGTGGATGTGCTGAGGGCCACCTCAGCTCCAGTGTGAATCAAAAGCAGCACTTTTTGCCTTCTTAGCTCCAGAGAGCACACTGAAGACGTTGCTCAGCCTTACCCTGCTGACGTGGCCAGGAGCTGAGGGCAGGTCAGTGGAGGCAACCAGCCAAGGGGTGCCCATGAGGCAGCCCTCAGATGCAGGCAGCTGTTCAGATCAGCACAGCCAGCCTGCCTTGTGCTTGTGCTGCAGGACACAGCTGTCAGTCCTGCTGCTCCCCCACTCCCACAGCATGGATCTGCATGGCAGCAGTGCCTGGAGCTGTTGGACAGATGCCCCTTTTCACTCAGTTGGGTTTCGTGGTGTGTGAGCTTTATCTTGACTACCAAAGACACCAGGGCTGAGCTGATAAGCAGATCTGGTAGTGCTAATTGCACCATTTAATTTATGGCATTATCAGGCCCATTTGCTGGCTCCATCACTCCATGCTGGTCACTTCCCCACCAGCTGTCCATAGTCCCTCCCACGAGAGAAGGCACAGCCTGCCAGCTCTCTGGCTCTCTTTTGGCTTGTGGGATCACAGAAGGATCTTCAGACCCTCCAGCAGCTTTGCTGCCCTTCTCTTGACCTGCTCCACAACCCCAATGCCCTTCTTGGTGTGAGAAGCCCAAAACTGCACAGCAATATTCCACAAGAGCACTCAAGAGCACAGGGCCATGCCTCTGAGGCAGAGCAAAGAGCCACTTCACCCCAAACTGCTCCATCCCTGAGCCTTCTGCAGCCAGCCTTACATCTGACACCCACCCACAGAGCTGCCCAGATGCAAGCACAAAGTCCCTCCCTTTCTGTGACAGAGTCCTGGGAGGAGAAGCAGCAAAACGAGAGCAGAATCCCTCCTCCCAAACCACCTGCAACCTCCTTTCCTGCCTGTAATTCTCGAGGCAGGCTCCAGGGAGAGGAGCATCTGCAGACAGACTCCTCTGGCAGGAGACACAGCAACCAAGCAGCCTGCCACAGGCAAACAAAGGGAAGAGGTTTTGCAGAGCACAGGGGGCTTGGCCAACGCTGGGGGCAAGGGAAGATGCTCTGGATACAAGGCAACTGCACAAGCAGCTCCTCGCTGTTTCTAAGCAGGACAGACATGAGCATAGCTCTGCAGAGCAGAAGAGGCTAACCCTCAGCAAGCAGTGACAGTTGGCAGGGAGACAGAGCCACTGTCAAGGTTGGAAGAGATCTTTGAGCTCATCAAGTCCAAGCTCTCACCCAGAGCTCACAGCCCCACCACTGCTGCTAAGCTACTGCCACTAACCCACAGCCCTCATCACCACATCCTTGTGGCATTTAAATCCCTCCAGGGATGGTGGCTCCACCACCTCCCTGGGCAGCCTGTGCCAGTGCCTCACAACCCTTTCTGAGGGCATTTCTAACATCCAACCTGAACCTCCCTTGGCACAACCTGAGGCCATTTCCTCTTCTCCTACTGACGGTCCTTGGGAAAAGAGACCAACCCCCACTCAGCTCCAGCCTCCTTTCAAGAAGGTGTAGAGAGCAGTGAAGTCTCCTCTCAGCCTTCTTTCCTGAGGGCTAAGCAACCTCAGCACAGTATCTCATAAGATTTATCTTCACTGCCATTTTCTGGACCTGCTCCAGCACCTTGATGTCAGTCTTGAAATGAGGAGCCCAAAAGTGAACCCAGCAGCCAGTGTGCAGCCCTCAGTGTACAGGAGGACAAGCACACCCCCAGACCTGATGGAGACCCTCTTCTGACCCAGGCCAGGGTGCCACTGGTCTTCTTGCCCACCTGAGCACACTGCTGGCTCATGCTCTGCCAGCCTTCACCCAGCACCTCTGGCTCCCTCTCTTCTGAGCAGCTACCCTGCCCCAAGCCTGTAACTGCGTGGATCTGCCCTGAGCCTCCTCTGCTGCAGGCTGCACACCCCCAGCCCCCTCAGCCTCTCCTCACAGGGCTCTGCTCCAGGCCCCTCCCCAGCCTTGCTGCCCTTCTCTGGGCACATTCAAGCACACATAGGATCTGCAAGGATCACCTCAACACCAATGCATGCTCATGGGCAAGGATTTCTGCCCCTCTGCTCTTGTGACACCTCACCTGGAGTGCTGCTTCCAGCTCTGGATGTCCAGAGCCAGGTGGCCTAGCCAGGGCAGTCAGGTGGGCTAGCAGCTAGCCAGGTGGGCTAGCAGGACAGTTGCAAAGAGCAATGAGGTCTTCCCTCAGCCTCCTGTTCTCCAGGCTGAACATCCCTCAGCTCCTTCAGCTGCTCCTCCCCAGCCTTGTTCCCCAGACCCTTCCCCACTTTTGTTACCCTTCTCTGGGCATGCTCCAGCTCCTCAAGGTCCTTCTTGGAGCAAAGGGTCCAAAACTGAACTCAGTACTCAAGGTGTAGCCTTACCAGTGCTGAGTACCTGGTCTGAGTCACCAAAAGCACATCTCAACCCCTCCTTTCTTCCAGCACCCACCAAACCAGAGGCTCCTTGCCAGGCTGCCCTGAGAGCAGCAATGAAGTCTGTGTTATTTGGAACCAGAGCCACATCTCCCTCTGCATTTGGCCAGTCCCCAGAAGTAGTTGTTGAGGAGTTGAGGCAGAAAATGTCACTGCTATCAGATGACACCACTGTTGAAACAGCAAAGCACAAGGAAAGGGTTCAGAGTAAGAGCTCAGCTTTCCTTCCTGGGGTGCTGAACTGGTGCTGCCAGAGCAGGGATGGGAAGCAGCAGCCACTGAGGAGCTGATGAAGAGAAGGTGAGGAAATGATCTGGAGCACTGCTTTAAAGGAAAGCAGATCTCTTGTCAGGTTGCTGTCCTCTGGACCTTTCTGCAGGCTTTGCTTTCCCACCAAGCCCCCAGCTGAGCCATGCACTAACTCCTACAGGGAGCAATGGCCTCCAGAGTCCAGCCTCTCCACCAGGCCACTGCAGTGCTCGATCCTCTAACAGCTCCTGGAGTTCTCTGTCTGGGCTCCTGAATTGAAGAGAGATGTTGAGGTGCTGGAAGGTGTTGAGAGAAGGGCAGCAAGGCTGGGGAGGGGCCTGGAGCAGAGCCCTGTGAGGAGAGGCTGAGGGAGCTGGGGGGGTGCAGCCTGCAGCAGAGGAGGCTCAGAGGAGAGCTCATTGCTGTCTGCAGCTGCCTGCAGGGAGGCTGTAGCCAGGTGGGGTTGGGCTCTGCTGCCAGGCAGCCAGGGACAGAACAAGAGGACACAGCCTCAAGCTGTGCCAGGGCAGGTTGAGGCTGGATGTGAGGAGGAAGTTGTTGGCAGAGAGAGTGATTGGCACTTGAATGGGCTGCCCAGGGAGGTGTAGTCTCCATCCCTGGAGGTGTTTAAAGGAGATTGGATGAGGCACTCAGTGCCACGGGTTAGCTAAGTAGAAGGTGTTAGGTTGGACTCAATCACCTCAAAGGTCTTTTCCAACATGGTTCATTCTGTGATTCTGTGATCTCGAGGAGGGCAGGCAAGGAGTCACTCTCAGCCACCACTCTCCCTCTTGCTTTGAATTTGGGGGTTTTCTTGGCCAGAGCTCTCCCAGCAAACATGCAGTGTTGTTCTAAGGAGAGCACAGTTTGCCAAGGCATCTACAATATTGTGTATTCCCTCCATCTGCTCCTGCTAAATAAACCCAGGGCCATATCTAATATAATGAGTAGCTGTTGGCAGGAACTGCACAGCCATCTGCACTGTGCTTGCAACCTGTTGCAAGCTGGGTGTGGACATGGGGAAGTCAGAATTGATTTCTTCCATACTGAAAACAGGAACTGGGAACTTCCCTTCCTCTGGTTTTTAGGGTAATGAAGCCGTATTGGGGCTGTGCAGGCTGGAGCAGAGGAGGCTCCCAGGTCACCTTCTTGGGGCCTGCCAGGATCTGAAGGGAGCTACAGAAAAGCTGGGGAGGGACTTTTGAGGGTGTGAGGGAGTGGCAGGAGTGGGGGGAATGGAGCAAAGCTGGAGGTGGGGAGAGTGAGGCTGGAGGTGAGGAGGAAGTTGTTGAGCAGGAGAGTGGTGAGAGGCTGGAATGGGTTGCCCAGGGAGGTGGTTGAGGCCCCATGGCTGGAGGTGTTTGAGGCCAGGCTGGCTGAGGCTGTGTGCAGCCTGCTCTAGGGTAGGGTGTCCCTGGGCATGGCAGGGGGCTTGGAACTGGCTGCTCCTTGTGCTCCCTTCCAACCCTGACTGATTCTGTAGCTCTACATCAGCTAAACACATCAAATGTGCTTGGTGCTCAGGGAACATTGTCTCATGAATGGGACAGAGAAACCTCCTCCCTTTGTGGACTCATAGAATGGGTCGGGAGGGACCTTAAAGATCATCCAGCTCCAACACCCCCTTCATGGGCAGGGACACCTCCCCCCAGCCCAGGTTGCTCAAAGCCTCATCCAGCCTGACCTTAAACACTATCAGGGATGAAGTGCCCACAGCCTCCCTGGGCAACCTGTGCCAGTGTCTCACCACCCTCACCCTAAAGAATTTCTTCCTCATCTCCACTCTCACTCCCTTCTCTTCCAGCTCAAAGCCATTGTCCCTTGTCCTGTCTCTACAAGCCTCCCTGGGCAACCTGTGCCAGTGTCTCACCACCCTCACAGCAAAGAGCTTCTTCCTCATGTCCACCCTAAATTGGCCTTTCTCTGGTTTCAAACCACTGCCCCTTGGCCTAGGGCTACAAGCCCTTGTCAAAAGTCCCTCCCTAGCCCTCCTGTAGCCTCCTTCAGGTACTGGACAACTGCTCTAACATCTCCCTGCCTCTATAACAGGCTAGCAGGAGGTGTCCCTTCCCTCATCACAGAGTGGTTGGAACTGGATGACCTTTAAGATCCCTTCTGACTCAAGCCATGCCCACTCTGAACATCACTTTGCCAGTCCTGCTTTCCTCCACCTCCACTCAGGCTGCAGTGGCAGCCTCTTACCGTGCTTTGTCCATCCCTTCTCACCCACCCCAGCATGCTAACCCCCTCCCCTAAACCAAGAGGAGCACACAGACACCTCCCAGGCTTGCTGGCCAACAGCCAAACCCCATCCTAAAGTTCTTCCCCACCTCAAACCCCTCCTTGCCTCTACACTGCTCAGCAGTGCAAGTGGGCAGAGCAGGCAGGTCCCAGTGAGCAGAGCCTGGGGGAGCACAGAGGCCAGAGCAGTGGCACTGCTGCAGGGAGGTGACAGCTTCAGAAGAGCACAGGGGGAACCTTCCCCAGTCAATTGGCAGTTCAGGTAACAAAGGCCTTTGCTCTCTGCTGGGCTCTTAAGGCAGCAGCAACTGCTGCAGATAAAGGTCTGGCTCCATTTTCCTCACAAGCTCAACACTTCTGGGCTGTAGCATGCAGCCATTAAACAAAGCTATGCCTTGGGAAGGAACCTGACAGCTCAGCTCCAAGCAGAGCAGCCAATGGTTGTGTTTGCCACACTGCCAGAGCAGTCCCCCTGAGCCCAGCAGGCAGCTGCAAGGCGGCAGAGCCAAGTCGCAGCGTTCGGGGGGGGGAAGGTTGCACTGGCATCACCTGGGGGGTTTGGGAGCTTCCCTTCTCCCCACTGGCCAGGCAGGAAGGTTTGTCCATGTGCTTCAGCCACCTGAAATGGAGCTGAGAAGGCTGTGTGTGAACTGGTGCTGCTGAAAGGAGGTGGGGGTTGGGCTCTTCTCCCTACTATCAGGTGATGGGAGGAGAGGGAGTCAGAGAACCACAGGAGGTCAGGGGCTGGAAGGGACCTGGAGGCACTGTCCCTGGAGGTGTTCAAGAAAAGCCTGGATGAGGCTTTTAGAGCCATGGTCTAAATGAGTGGACAGGGCAGGGTGCTAGGTTGGACTGGCTGAGCTTGGAGGTCTCTTCCGACCTGCTGATTCTCTGATCATCTGGTCCAGCCTCCCTGCCAGAGCAGCATCACCCAGAGCAGATCACACAGGAACACACCCAGGTGGGTTCTGAATCTCTCCAGAGAGGGAGACTCCACAACCCTCCCTGGGCAGCCTGGGCCAGGCTTCTGTCATCCTCACAGGGAAAGAATTCCTCCTCATCTTCCCATGGCATTTCCTATGCCTCAACTTCCACCACTGCCCCTTGTGCTGGCACTGAGCATCCCCCAGCAGAGCCTGGCTGCAGCCTCTGCCACTCACCTGCACAGCTTTATAAGCACTGGGCAGAGAGAGAGAGAGAGAGAGAGAGAGAGAGAGAGAGAGAGAGAGAGAGAGAGAAGAGACTCCACAACCCCCCTGGGCAGCCTGTTCCAGTGCTCTGTCACCCTCACAGGGAGAACATTCTTCCTCAGGTTCACATGGAACCTCCTGTGCTTCAGCTTCCACCTATTGCCCCTTGTCCTGCCAGTGGGCATCACCCAGCAGAGCCTGGCTCCAGCCTCCTGGCACTCACCCTGCACGTATCAACAAACATGGACAAGGTCACCCCTCAGTCTCCTCTTCTCCAAGCTAAAGCCCCAGCATGGCCTGAAATTGTGCCAGGGCAGGGTTAGGTTGGAGCTTAGGAAAGATTTCTTTGCTGGAAGGGTGATCAGGCCCAGGAACAGGCTGCCCAAGGAGGTGGTGGAGTCCACATCCCTGCAGGTGCCCAAGGAACCTGTGGCCATGGCTCCTGGGCACATGGTTTGAGTGCCATGGTGGTGGTGCTGGGTTGCTTGTTGGACTGGATGATCTTGGAGGTCTTTGCCAATCAAAAGAATTCTTGGATTCCCTGAATTGCTGCAGTCACACAAAGATAGAGCTGAAATATGGAGCAGGAGAGAGAGAGGAAAACCCCTTGGGGGACTACTTAGCCAGCCAGAGGAGGGGCAGGAAGCATCCTGTGGTCCACAGC
Source organism: Pogoniulus pusillus (assembly GCF_015220805.1). NCBI lineage: Eukaryota > Metazoa > Chordata > Aves > Piciformes > Lybiidae > Pogoniulus > Pogoniulus pusillus. The sequence goes on along the minus strand of NC_087298.1, from coordinate 2,847,742 downwards.
AGCTCTCTGACAAGGCAGCACATGTGAGCACAGCACTGAGGCCTTTGGGATGGCAGCCAACAGCATCAGAAGCTATTTGTTGATGTAGCCTATTGCTGTGAAATGGGCCAGAAATCTCCCCCTCACCCCCAGGCTTTTCAGCACAGGAGCTTTATTCAGAGCTAAATCATAGAATCAGCCAGATTGGAAGAGAGCTCCAAGCTCAACCAGCCCAACCTAGCACCCAGCCCTGCCCAACCAACCAGACCATGGCACTAAGTGCCCCAGCCAGGCTTGGCTTCAACTCCTCCAGCCACAGACACTCCACCACCTCCCTGAGCAGCCCATTCCAGTGCCAATCACTCTCTCTGACAACAACTTCCTAACAACATCCAGCCTAGACCTGCCCTGGCACAGCTTGAGGCTGTGTCCCCTTCTTCTGTCCCTGGCTGCCTCCCTGGCAGCAGAGCCCAACCCCACCTGGCTACAGCCTCCCTGCAGGCAGCTGCAGGCAGCAATGAGCTCTGCCCTGAGCCTCCTCTGCTGCAGGCTGCACACCCCCAGCTCCCTCAGCCTCTCCTCACAGGGCTCTGCTCCAGGCCCCTCCCCAGCCTTGCTGCCCTTCTCTCAACACCTTCCAGCACCTCAACAGCTCTCTGCAATTCAGGAGCCCAGAACTGGACACAGCACTGCAGGTGTGGCCTGAGCAGTGCTGAGCACAGGGGCACAAGAACCTCCCTTGTCCTGCTGCCCACACTGCTCCTGAGCCAGCCCAGGATGCCATTGGCTCTGATGCCCACCTGGGCACTGCTGCCTCCTCTGCAGCTCCTTTCCCCCAGCACCCCCAAGGCCCTCTCTGCCTGCCTGCTCTCAGCCACTCTGGCCCCAGCCTGTAGCTGCTTGGGGTTGTTGTGGCCAAAGTGCAGAACCCTGCCCTTGGCCTTGTTCAGTCTCATCCCATTGGCCTCTGCCCACCCATGCAGCCTGGCCAGGTCCCTCTGCAGGGCTCTCCTACCCTCCAACAGCTCCACAGCTGCTCCCAGCTTGGTATCATCTGCAAAGTTACTGATGCTGGACTCAATCCCCTCACCCAGATCATCAATAAATCATCTCAGGCTTCTCTCTACAGCCAACAGAGAACAGCACAAGCAGAGAGGAACCCCCAAGCAGCAGTGGTGATCTCTGGTGCCCAAAATGCAGCAGTAAAGGTTCAGCAAGGAGCAGCTTTAAGCTCTGACAAGTTTGATCATGGAGTAAGCAAGGCAAGTCAGTGTTTGACTCCATGCTGCTGGTCTCTCTCAATGCTCCACCTCTCAAGCTGTAGTTGTGAGGATGGAGATGTTTCACACTTGACTGGATTTAAATCTTAGGGGGCCTCATCCAACCTGGCCTTGAACACCTCCAGGGAGGTTGTGGAGCACAGAAGCACCCAATGTGATCTTTGATCACATTGGGTGCTTCTGTGCTCCACAACCTCCCTGGGAAACCTGTGCCAGTGTCTCACCACTCTCAACCTGTGCCAGTGTCTCACCACCCTGACTGCAAAGAGCTTCTTCCTAACATCCAGTTTAATTGTCCCTTCTGACAGTTCAAACCCACTACAAGAACAACAGGATCTTAAGTTTATGATTAGACATAATCAGATGGGCAGCCTGCTCCAGGGCTCTGTCACCCTCACACCAAAGTCTTTGATCACATTGGGTGCTTCTGTGCTCCACAACCTCCCTGGGCAACCTGTGCCAGTCTCTCACCAACCTCACTGCAAACAATTTCTTCCCAATATCCATTTTCCATCTCCCCTCTGCCAGTTCAAACCCATTCCTCCTCCTCCTGGCATTACCAGACCTTGTCAGTAGTCCCTTCCCAGCCCTCCTGGAGCTCCCTTCAGATCCTGGAAGGCCACTCCAAGGTCTCCTCCAAGCCTTCTCTTCTCCAGCCTGCACAGCCCCAACTCTCTCAGCCTGTCCTCAGAGCAAAGCTGCTGCAGCTCTCTCAGCATCTTGGTGGCCTCCTCTGCACTGGCTCAAACAGTTCCATGCCCTGCTTGTGTTGGGGGCTCCAGAACTGCACCAAAGACTCCAGGGGGTGCCTGAGGAGAGCAGAGTCACTCCTCTCAGAGCAGGACAAAGCAGAGCTGAGGCTGCACCCAGCAGCAGTGAGGTGGGGCAGGCCCTCTGAGCCCTTCTGCAGTCTGTTGGCACTGTGGCAATGGAGAGTTTGCACAGAGCAGACCAGTGTCCAGACAGCACTAAGCTCCAAGCAGGGAAGGTGCTGGCAGGACACAGCATGGGTCCAGGGGAAGCGTCTCTGACATTTGCTTAGTCATCTCCTCCCCTCCACTCTGGCATCCTGAGCGAGTCCTGCCTCTGGTAGCCCTGGAAACAGCAGCAAGAGGCAGGTCCAGATGTGTATGTGGCATCTCCAGGCATGGGCTGCTGCTGTGAGGTGGCACTGGAGGGGAGGAACTGGCCCAGCCACCCTCATCATCACCCAATCCATCTTCCCACAGCACCCTGGGGACAGGTTGGGTCATTTGCAGGCTGCATCAGCTTGGAAAGGACCCTCAAAGGTCATCGTGTCCTACCCACCCCTGCAGTCAGCAGGGACACCTCCAGCCAGATCAGGCTGTCCAGGGCCACAGCAAGTTTGATCTTGGATATCTCCAGGGAGGGGACCTCGACCACATCCCAGAGCAACCTATTCTGGTACTTCACAGCTCTCGTTGTGAAGAACTTCCTCCTGCCCTCGGGGCAGGGCTGGGGATGCTGGTGGAGGGCTGGGGGTGGAATGCAGCCCTAGCACTGAGGGCTGGGGAAGCATCAGCAGTGAGAGACACCTAAAAAAGATCCAAGCCCTCCTTCCAGCTTGTTTGAAGGCCTTCACCACACTGCTCTGCTTTCTTCTTGCTCTGCTTGCCCCAGACCAGTCCCCAGCTCAGGCTGCCACCAGCTCTGCAGCACTCCAGCATCCAGCAGAGTGGCATCACCATCTCATCTCAGGCTCCAAAGCACTGCCTCAGCTAAGAGAGACAGCAGAGGACAGCCCAAAACTCTGCATTGTGCAACTCCTACATCGTGAGCAGCCCCAGGAAAACACAAGTGGGTGACAGCTCCGTGGCACAAACTCAAGCAAATGGAGAAAAGGCACTCAAGAGGAAGGTGCTGGGGCTGTAAAAAATGCCTCTTCCCCCACCCCTTTCCCCAGGTTTGTTTACAGAGAGACATCTCCTTCGGTTTTCCAGAGGGAAATGAGGTTTTACTTTCATTTGGACTTCAAATGGGAGTTTGGGGTTTGTTTTTATGTGGTTGTTTCTAACTGCAGTGCTACTGGAAAGTGGGTTGAAAGGAGGCATTTTCACTTAGAAACAGGTTGAAGTCTCCCAGGGGAAGCTCTGCCTCATGAAACAAAAACTTCTGGAGTCAGGAATATTCCTCCCTTCCTTTTTCCTTGGGGAAAATCCTGTCTTTCTGGGCAGCCATGCTTCAAACCTAGAGGCTGCCCTCACCTCAGCTTGCTTCACACTTCCCACCCCCCCAGGAGGTAATGTGGGGTGAGTGAGGATAAGGAGACACCAGCACAGGTTGCCCAGAGTGGTTGTGGATGACAGAATGGGATCTTGGATCAGCCTATTGCAGTGCTCCATCACAGAATGAAGCAGGTTAGAAAAGACCACTCAGTGCCATGGGCTGGTGGATTGGCCAGGGCTGGGTGCTAGGTTGGACTGGATGAGCTTGGAGGTCTCTTCCAACCTGGTGGATTCCAAGATCCTACGACCTTCAAGATCACCCAGCCCAACCTAGCACCTAACACCTTCTAACTCACTAACCCATAGCACAGAGTGCCTCATGCAGCCTCCTCTGAAACACCTCCAGGGATGGGGACTCCACCACCTCCCTGGGCAGCCCATTCCAATGCCAATCACTCTTGCTGGGAAGAACTTCCTCCTAACATCCAGCCTGAACCTGCCCTGGCACAACTTGAGGCTGTGTCCCTTTGTCCTGTCCCTGGAAGCAAAGCCCTACCCCACCTGGCTACAGCCTCCCTGCAGGCAGCTGCAGACAGCAATGAGCTCTGCCCTGAGCCTCCTCTGCTGCAGGCTGCACACCCCCAGCTCCCTCAGCCTCTCCTCACAGGGCTCTGCTCCAGGCCCCTCCCCAGCCTTGCTGCCCTTCTCCAAACACCTTCCAGCACCTCAACATCTCTCTGCAATTGAGGGGCTGAGAACTAGACACAGGGTTCATCTCCCTCTAAGCTGCTTAAAGAGCATGAGGGGTTTCTCCCTCTGTTCCTCCCTCTTCCAAAGTCATCCCTGATCCCAGAAAATCCAGTCTGAAATCTTTCAGAGTCCTCCCCAGCCAGGGGAGAAGCTGGCTCAGGCAGCCATAGCCTAGTAAATGCTGATCCCTGCCTGCTGTGCTACCAGCAGCAGAGCAGGGACAGAGACAAAAGGCTCAGCAGCCCAGTCCTAATTCCATTAGAAAGGTGATTAGCTCCTCGTCCACCGGGCTCTGGGCTTGCTTTCCTAACGACGATTCCAGCTAATGTTTGCAGGGACAGCAGCAGCCACCACACCAGGGCTGGGGAACACAGAAGCTAATTGTCTGCTCAGCACCTGAGAATGCAAGGACCAAGGCTGCAGAAAGAAGGAACTGAGCAGCCTGCTCCTGAGGTCTTGTCTGTGCCTCACCACAGAGCAGGTCCTAGGGGTACCCCCCCAGGCTGTCAGCTATAGATATGAGTGTCCCAAAACACAACAGCAGCCTCTCAAAGGCACATTTCCTAGAGTCATAGGATGGGTTGGAAGGGAGTTTGTTCTGCCCCTGTGCTCAGCACTGCTCAGGACACACCTGCAGTGCTGTGTCCAGTTGTGGGCTCCTCAATTCCAGAGAGATGTTGAGGTGCTGGAAGGTGTTTGGAGAAGGGCAGCAAGGCTGGGGAGGGGCCTGGAGCAGAGCCCTGTGAGGAGAGGCTGAGGGAGCTGGGGGGGTGCAGCCTGCAGCAGAGGAGGCTCAGGGCAGAGCTCATTGCTGCCTGCAGGGAGGCTGTAGCCAGGTGGGGTTGGGCTCTGCTGCCAGGCAAACAGCAACAGAAGAAGGGGACACAGCCTCAAGCTTTGCCAGGGCAGGTCTAGGCTGGATGTTGTTAGGAAGTTGTTGTCAGAGAGAGTGATTGGCATTGGAATGGGCTGCCCAGGGAGGTGGTGGAGTGGTTGTGGCTGGAGGTGTTGAAGCCAAGCCTGGCTGGGGCACTTAGTGCCATGGTCTGGTTGCTTGGCCAGGGCTGGGTGCTAGGTTGGGCTGGCTGAGCTTGGAGCTCTCTTCCAGCCTGGCTGATTCTCTGATGCTATGATTCTAAGGGATCTTAAAGATCATTTAGCTCCAACTGCCCTGCCATGGGCAGAGACAACTTCCACTAGCCCAGGATGCTCCAGGTCACATCCAGTCTCAAATACCTCCAGGGAGGAGGCATCCAGAACCTCCCTGGGTAACCTGTGCCAGTGTCTCATCACCCTCACTGGAAAGCAGTTTCTTCCTTATGTCCAGTCTCAATCTCCCCCCTTCCAGCTCAAATCCATTGTCCCTCACCCTGGCACTTCAACTCCTTGTAACAAGTCCCTCCCCAGCTTCCTTGTAGCTCCCTCCAGATCCTGGCAGGCCACAAGAAGGTCCCCTGGGAGCCTCCTCTGCTCCAGCCTGCACAGCCCCAACTCTTTCAGGCTGTGCTCACAGCAGAGCTGCTGCAGCCTCTCAGCATCCTCCTGGCTCTGCTCTGGACACTCTCCAGCATCTCCACAGCCCTCTTGTCCCAGGGGCTCCAGAGCTGGATGCAGGACTCCAGGTGGGCTCTCAGCAGAGCAGAGGGGGAGAATCCCCTCCCTGGCCCTGCTGGCCACACTTCTGCTGCTGCAGCCCAGGCTCTGCTTGGCTTTCTGGGCTGCAAGTGCACACTGCTGGCTCCTGCTGAGCTTCTTGTCCACCAAGAAGCTCGTTGAGCTCCTTTTGGCCTGTGAGCTGCCTCATGTTTCTGATCACAGCAGTGACACCAGGGCTCCTCTCTGGCAGGCAATAAATCATGCAGGATTAAAAGGAGCTAAATCTAATTTGAATCAGGCACACTTTGTCCAGATCCCAGCAGGAGATGCTGCCTCACACGTGCTGGGTGCCCTGTTTCATAGGAGGGGGTTTGTACTTTTGTCTTGCTAACTCAGTAGGGTAACATTATCATCCCAGGCACTTAATTGCACTAATTATAAGCTTTTGGGGGACAGCTGGGGAAATGACTGTCTCCCACCAATGCAGAACTGACCACATGATGGCCTCCACAGCACTGCCACCAGAGTTTTCTCTGCCTTCCCAAGCCAGGAGGTAGGACAGCACTTTGCAGGGCCCAGGGAAGGATCAACTCCTTTGTGCTGTTTGTCTCCTTCCATTGCAGAAGAAGGTGGAACTTGTTTTGTGAGGGGTTTGAGGTTTTTTTTTCCCCTTAATGATTTGGAAATGTGCCTCAATGTGACAGGCTGCATGGGTGGGCAGAGGGACCTGGCCAGGCTGCATGGGTGGGCAGAGGCCAAGGGGATGAGACTGAACAAGGCCAAGGGCAGGGTTCTGCACTTTGGCCACAACAACCCCAAGCAGAACTACAGGCTGGGGACTGAGTGGCTGAGAGCAGCCAGGCAGAGAGGGCCTTGGGGGTGCTGGGGGAAAGGAGCTGCAGAGGAGGCAGCAGTGCCCAGGTGGGCAGCAGAGCCAATGGCATCCTGGGCTGGCTCAGGAGCAGTGTGGGCAGCAGGACAAGGGAGGTTCTTGTGCCCCTGTGCTCAGCACTGCTCAGGCCACCCCTTGAGTGCTGTGTCTAGTCCTCTCACTCCCTGACAGCCTAAAAAGTCCCTCCCCAGCTTTCTTGTAGCCCCCTTCAGATGCTGGCAGGCCACAATAACATCTGCTGGGAGCCTCCTCCTCTCCAGACTGCACAGCCCCAACTGCCTCAGTCTCTCCTCACAGCAGAGCAGCTCCAGCCCTCTCCTCATCCTCATGGCCCTTCTCTGGACACCTTCCAGCACCTCCATATCCCTCTTGTCCCAGGGGCTCCAGAACTGGATGCAGTAGTCCAGGTGGGGTCTCACCAGGAGCAGACTTCCTCACCCTGCTGCTCTCACTGCTCTTGCTGCAGCCCAGGCTCTGGTTGGCTTTCTGATACTCAAAGTCCCTATGTAGCTTGAGAGCTTCTCTGTGCTTAGCACCAACCCCCCCAACTCCTTCAAGGAAACATTTCCTACCCCAAAGAGCTTGCAGCACCCTCCCTGATCTGCAGTGCTCCTCCTGAGGACACCAGATGCAGCAAGGGCACAACTGGGAGAGCTTCTGCTCCCTGATGAACAATTGTGTGAACGCTGCAGGCTCAAAACAGTATCCACAGGGCAGGGGAACAGAGGATGATTTCATTGCAGGAGGACACAGTGGGAAGCAGGCTCCTGCTGCATCCCACACCTGCCCTTCCAGCAGCAGCAGCTCCTGACAGCCCACAGGCTCCAGCACCAGCACTTTACAGCTCTGCAGGATGCTCTTCCCAAAAACCCAGAGAGCTCATTCCAGAAGCTGCCTGGAAAGGAGTCTGCCACCAGTTATGCACAGAGATGGGGCAACTGGGAGAGGGGGTTTGGCTGGGGGTGGTGCTTTATGAGCTTTAAAGCTTTGGCAACAGCTCTCCAGGTAGCTGCTGGTGCAGCTGGAGGAATCTGGCTGAAGCAGAGGGGAGGAAGCAAAGGCATTAAAAATCAGCTGTGGGATCTGATGGATGTTCCTTCCACCTGCCCTCCCTGCCCACCATTGCTCTCCAACACATCTGTTAGAGCCCTGCACCCAGGGAGGTGCTGAGTCCCCATCCCTGGAGGTGTGGAGGAAAGCTGTGGTCATGGCACTTTGGGACACAGTTTCAGGGCCATGGTGGTGCTGGGTTGATGGTTGGGGCTGGATGACCTTAGCATCACAGAGCTGGTTTGGTTGGAGAAGTCCTCTGTGTGCTCACAGGAATCCCTCTCTAACCCTTCATTTACCCACTCACAGTATCCCAGTATCACCAAGGTTGGAAGAGACCTCACAGATCATCAAGTCCAACCCTTTAGCACAGAGCTCAAGGCCAGACCATGGCACCAAGTGCCACATCCAGTCCTGCCTTGAACAGCTCCAGGGACGGCGACTCCACCACCTCCCCGGGCAGCCCATTCCAGTGTCCAATGACTCTCTCAGGGAAGAACTTTCTCCTCACCTCCAGCCTAAATCTCCCCTGGCACAGCCTGAGGCTGTGTCCTCTTGTTCTGGTGCTGGCCACCTGAGAGAAGAGAGCAACCTCCTCCTGGCCACAACCACCCCTCAGGTAGTTGCAGACAGCAATAAGGTCTCCCCTGAGCCTCCTCTTCTCCAGGCTAACCAATCCCAGCTCCCTCTGCCTCTCCTCGTAGGGCTGTGCTCAAGGCCTCTCCCCAGCCTCGTTGCCCTTCTCTGGACACGCTCAAGCATCTCAATGTCCCTCCTAAACTGGGGGGCCCAGAACTGAACACAGCACTCAAGGTGTGGTCTAACCAGTGCAGAGTACAGGGGCAGAATGACCTCCCTGCTCCTGCTGGCCACACCATTCCTGATGCAGGCCAGGATGCCACTGGCTCTCTTGGCCACCTGGGCACACTGCTGGCTCATGTTCAGGTGGGTATCAATCAGCACCCCCAGATCCCTCTCTGTCTGGCTGCTCTCAGCCACTCCGACCCCAGCCTGTATCTCTGCATGGGGTTGTTGTGGCCAAAGTGCAGCACCCTGCACTTGGAGCTATTGAACACCATCCCCTTGGACTCTGCCCATCTGTCCAGGCAGTCAAGGTCCTGCTGCAGAGCCCTTCTGCCCTCCAACCCAGCCACATCTGCCCCCAGCTTAGTGTCATCTGCACACTTGCTGATGACTGACTCCATGCCCTCATCCTGATCATCTATGAAGCTGCTAAAGAGGATGGGGCCCAGCACTGATCCCTGAGGGACACCACTAGTGACAGCTGCCAGCTGGATGTGGCACCATTCACCACCACTCTCTGGGCTCAGCCCTCCAGCCAGTTCCTAACCCAGCACAGAGTGTTGCCATCCAAGCCATGGGCTGACAGCTTAGCCAGCAGTTGGCTGTGGGGGACAGTGTCAAAGGCCTTGCTGAAGTCCTCATTTGATAGAAGGCACCAGCAGTGGCTCATGAACCACAGAGCAGCAGTTTAGCCCTTTCTCCTTTGGGCACTGCCAACCCCTGGGGCTTGCCTGGAGCTGGGCACATGGCAGAAGGCCTCTGCCATCTCTTGTCTCCCTGCAGGCACTGCCAGCAGGCACAACCTGCACTGAGACCAGAACCTGGGTCAGACAGCTGAAAAGCTCCAGGCTGTGGAGCTGATGAATGCTCACCAGGTTTGAAATGCATGTTAAATCACTCCCCTGAGAATCCTTCCCCCAGCCCCAGGCCCAGGCAGTGCTCTCCTGCAGCACAGCCAGAGCTGGTGCCTCCAGCACAGCTACACCACAAGCAGCTTTGGAAGAGCAAATGAGTTGTCCTGGTTTAAGCAGGACCAGAGCTGATCCTGCTCAGTGCTGTCACCTCCCAGCTCAGGCTCTGCTCACTCAGGCACATCCTGCAGTTCAGGACAGCTCTGCACAGCCAGGAGCTGCCTCTAGCAGGGAGAAGCTGATGGGCAGAGCTCCTGCTGAGGGCTGGGCTGCAGAAAGGCTCTGCCTGAGACTTGCCCCTCTACAGACCCACTTTGGGGGCAGGAAGTCAGAGGTGGCACCTGCAGGGAGGAGCAGACAGAACAGGTGACCCTCAGGTGCCCAACAAGAGATTGCAGCCCATGGAGAGCATCTTCAGGATAGAGAGGAGGCACCACCAGGGAAAAGTTCTACTTCAACAGCCAAAGTCTGGGGAGAAGTCTCTCTATCCTGCCTTTGATCCTGATCCCTGTGCTCCTGAGCACATCTCCTGCATTCAGCTCCTGAATCCAGTTGCCATCTACTGCTGAGTCAAGTCTGGGACTGCCCCCAGCATCATAGAATCAACCAGGTTGGAAGAGAGCTCCAAGCTCAGCCAGCCCAACCTAGCACCCAGCCCTAGACAACCAACCAGACCATGGCACTAAGTGTCCCAGGCAGGCTTGGCTTCAACACCTCCAGCCACACAGACTCCACCACCTCCCTGGGCAGCTCATTCCAATGCCAATCACTCTCTCTGACAACAACTTCCTCCTAACATCCAGCCTAGACCTGCCCTGGCACAGCTTGAGGCTGTGTCCCCTTGTTCTGTTGCTGGGTTCCTGGCAGCAGAGCCCAACCCCACCTGGCTACAGCCTCCCTGCAGGTAGCTGCAGACAGCAGCGTGGTGCCAATGGTGCCATCACTGCATCAGGAGCTGTATTCCACATTGGTTTGTGTCTCTTTGTTTCTATTTCCTTGCATTGTTGTCATTCCCATCCCAACTGGATTATTTTCTTCCTCACCCCATCAGTCTCCCTTCCTTATTCCTTTTCTGCTCCCTTTGGGAAGCAGAAGGGTTCGTGGAGAGTCTCTGGGACTTGTTTAGCTGCTGGTTCAGCCCTGACCCTTAGCCCCAGTGGCAGCCACTTGCTGCTTTAGTATCCCTAGGACAAGCTCTCCCACTGCCGGCCCTGCAAACGCTCCCCTCTGGCCAGGCTGAGCTGTGCTAGCATTTTCCCTGCCCCTCGGTGAGGGATCATCCTCTCTCCCCATTCCCAGGCTCTCAGCAGGGAGCAAGGTCAGCAAATCCTCCTCCACAGCTCAGCCTGCAGCCCAGCTAATTGACTCATCTGTAAGTCTTCCTCTCCTCCCTGGCCTGGGAAGATGAAGTCAGATTGCACCTTCAAGAGCCAAGCTGCCTCCAGCCACCTTGGCCAGTCCATAAATCCCAACCACCTTCACCCTGTGGTTTCCAGAGCAGCCATGAGAAGATCAGGCCAAAGCACTTGCAGCAATGTCCCCTCTCATCTGTCACACAGCTTGCTCCAGAACATGAGGGGCCTTGAACCTGCTTTGGCTTGTTTATTTAAGCAGGGAAGGAGGGAGAAAACCATCCCAAGCCAGCCTGTGTCAGCAATTAAGAGCATGAAATATCTGGCAGGAGCAGCTTTATGATTAGAGCTTTACCCTGTCCTTCTCCTCCCCTCCTGCCAAAAAGAAGTCACTCCAGACCAGCCACATCTGCATGGTTGTGCTGCTCCTGGAGAGCCCCAGGGGCAAACAGGCTGAGACCCCAAACCTGCTGTCTTCAGGAGCCTGTCAGGCAGCAGAGCTGCAGGGACTGCAGGCAGCACACAGGAGGAATTCTCTCTCAAGGGCTCTCTCTTTTGCCTAAGCTGAAGCCTTTCACCCCTCCAGCTGCTGCTTCATTCCTTCAGCTTGTAAGCAAAGCCTTCCCCACATCCCAGTGCTCCAGAAGAGCCATGGGATCAGAATCAGCCAGACTGGAAAAGATCTTTCAGTTCATTAAGCCTAACCATTAACCCACCACTGCTAGGTCACCACCAACCAAGTGCCTCATGGAATCAGCCAGGCTGGAAGAGAGCTCCAAGCTCAGCCAGCCCAACCTAGCACCCAGCCCTATTCAGTCAACCAGACCATGGCACTAAGTGCCCCAGCCAGGCTTGGCTTCAACACCTCCAGCCACACAGACTCCACCACCTCCCTGGGCAGCCCATTCCAATGCCAATCACTCTCTCTGCCAGCAACTTCCTCCTAACAGCCAGCCTAGACCTGCCCTGGCACAGCTTGAGGCTGTGTCCCCTTCTTCTGTCCCTGGCTGCCTGGCAGCAGAGCCCAACCCCACCTGGCTACAGCCTCTCTGCAGGTAGCTGCAGACAGCAATGAGCTCTGCCCTGAGCCTCCTCTGCTGAGGCTCTGACTGCCTCAAGTGCAGAGAGATCCTCACCAAGATCCCTACACCTCTCCCTACCTGCCCAGAGACAGGTAAAGGTTGCCCACAGTATTCCCTACTGTGCACCCCCTCCAAAACAAAGAGATGTAGCTATAACCAATAGATCAACCTTTATACAAGCCACTACCTGCCAGAGCCTCTGGAGCCTTGCATTATTTCTGTGGGAAGAGGATGTCAATTAAAGCCATCCATGAGGAGAGGGCCTCTTGTCCCACCTCAAGCACAGCAGCACATCAGAAGAGCAGAAAAAGCCTTTTTAGAGGCTGTAGCTCAGATGGTGGAGAGCAGCATCCTCTTAGACAGAGGGGGAAAGGAACTCAATGAACTGACTCAGGTCAAAGCAGAGCAAGATGTCAACTATTCTGCAGTGAATACCCTCCTAAAAAGAATTAAACACACACAAGCTGACTGGGTGAGACTCTGTCCCAGTATTAGCAGCACCAGAAACTCAGCTCCAGCTGCCTCAGGGAAAATGAAGAGCATGCAATCTCCAAGCAGGTCTCCTTGGGGCCAGTTTCAGGCTTCCCAGTGCCAGAGGGAAAAGGGTACACTAGAGAGTGTCCAATGCAGGCTACAAGGATGATGGAGGGAGGGGAACAGCTGTCTGAGGAAAGGCTGAGAGAGCCCTGGGGCTGGTTAGTCTGGAGAAGAGAAGACTGAGACATAGGAGCTGAAGCTGAGGCAGCAGTGCCCAGGTGGGCAGCAGAGCCAGTGGCATCCTGGGCTGGCTCAGGAGCAGTGTGGGCAGCAGGACAAGGGAGGTTCTTGTGCCCCTGTGCTCAGCACTGCTCAGGCCACCCCTGCAGTGCTGTGTCCAGTTCTGGGCTCCTCCATTGCAGAGAGCTGTTGAGGTGCTGGAAGGTGTTGAGAGAAGGGCAGCAAGGCTGGGGAGGGACCTGGAGCAGAGCCCTGTGAGGAGAGGCTGAGGGAGCTGGGGGTGTGCAGCCTGCAGCAGAGGAGGCTCAGGGCAGAGCTCATTGCTGCCTGCAGCTGCCTGCAGGGAGGCTGTAGCCAGGTGGGGTTGGGCTCTGCTGCCAGGCACCCAGCAGCAGAACAAGGAGACACAGCCTCAAGCTGTGCCAGGGCAGGTTCAGGCTGGATGTGAGGAGGAAGTTGTTGTCAGAGAGAGTGATTGGCATTGGAATGGGCTGCCCAGGGAGGTGGTGGAGTCTGTGTGGCTGGAGGTGTTGAAGCCAAGCCTGGCTGGGGCACTTAGTGCCATGGTCTGGTTGGTTGGCCAGGGCTGGGTGCTAGGTTGGGCTTGATGAGATTTCCAAACCCACCTGGATGCACTCCTGTGTGACCTGCCCTGGGTGATCCTGCTCTAGCAGAGTGGAGGTTGGACTGGATGATCCCCAGAGGTCCCTTCCAAGCTCTACCAAGCCATGACCCATGCAAACAGCCCTTCAGAGCACACAAACCCACACTGCCAGCACACACAGGTGCACATCCCCAGCTCCTGGGTGAGGACAATTAGCACCCGAGGGCAACAAGCTCCCTGTGCACTACATTCCAGCATCCTCAAACCAACCTGGAAGCATTCCTATGTGACCTGCCCTGTGTGATCCTGCTCTAGCAGAGTGGAGGTTGGACTGGATGATCCCCAGAGGCTCCTTCCAAGCTCTACCAAGCCATGATTTGTACACACCAGACCCCCAGAGCACACTTGAAAATATAGGACAAGCAGCAATGGACAAACTGGGACCCAGGAAGCTCCACATCAACACAAAGAGAAGCTGTGAGGGTGGCAGAGCCCTGGAGCAGGCTGCCCAGGGAGGTTGTGGAGTCTCCTTCTCTGGAGACTTTCCAAACCCACCTGGATGCACTCCTGTGTGACCTGCCCTGAGTTATCCTGCTCTAGCAAGGGGAATTGGACAGGATGATCCCCAGAGGTCCCTTCCAAGCTCTACCAATCCATGACCCATGCAAACAGCCCTTCAGAGCACACAAACCCACACTGCCAGCACACACAGGTGCACATCCCCAGCTCCTGGGTGAGGGCAATTAGCACTTGAGGACAACAAATTCCCTGTGCACTACATTCCAGCATCCTCAAACCCACCTGGATGCATTCCTATGTGACCTGCCCTGGTGATCCTGCTCTAGCAGTGGAGATTGGACTGGATGATCCCCAGAGGTTCCTTCCAAGCTCTGCCAATCCATGATCCATGCAAACAGCCCTCCAGAGCACACAAACCCACACTGCCAGCACACACAGGTGCACATCCCCAGCTCCTGGGTGAGGACAATCAGCACCTGAGGGCAACAAATTCCCTGTGCACTAAATTCCAGCATCCTCAATCCACAGCCAGGCAGCAACCCTCACCAGAGCACTGCTGGGCACCCTAAATCATAGGAGCTGCCAATGAAGGCTCTCTGAGGGGGAGAAATACTGTTCCTATTCGCCTTTGGAAGCTTGGGAATGGAAAGGAGCTGAGCAAATTCCTTCAGGAAAATGCTTTATCAACGGGAAATGTTGGCTGTGGAGTGCACTGGGTAATTTGGGCTGCACAGAGCAAAGAGCCTCAGCCAGGAAAACCCAAGAGCTGAAGGAGGAATGCAGCAGCTCTTTGGGGTGGTTGCTAAATCAGGTGGTTTCAAATGGTGCTTTAAGTTCAGCAGTTCTCTGCATGTCAGCACAAATGAGCTTTAAAGTGCAAAGATAAATCAAGGCAGGGAAGTGGAGCAACAGATCTGGTGAGGGATTAAACAAAGCAAGGAGAAACACTCTGAGGCTTCCTTCTGAGCTTTGCTTGCCTCACACTGCTCAACAGACACTGAAAACAACAACCCAGCCTCTAGAACCACAGCTTTACAAGGGTAACTTAAAGCCCCTCAACTCCTCAGCCCACCCCTGTGCCAGCCCAGCCCTGCACCTTCACAGCTTGGCAAGCTGTGCCACGGTGGCAGAGCTCCACAGGGGTGAGGGATACCCTGAGCATGGTGCCCTCAGTGCCACCCAGATTCAGAGCTGCTCTTACCTGAGGTGCCAGTTTCCTCGGGGCCAAGGTGATGGCTGCAAAGTCACTCCCTGCTCCCTCCTGGAGCTGCCAACACATCTCTATCCCCAACCTCAGGGCTTTCAACCCTCCTGCTGCTGGTTAGGGTGTCCTGCTGATGCTGCTCTTTCTGTGGCCAAGCAGCACTGCAAAGGCTCAGGGGAGGGGAAAAGGTGGGCTAGGAGCTACTGGCCACACCTCATCCATCTCTTTTCACCTGTTCTTGTTGGGCCAAGCCTTATGAGGAACAGCTGAGGGAGCTGGGGGTGTGCAGCCTGCAGCAGAGGAGGCTCAGGGCAGAGCTCATTGCTGCCTGCAGCTGCCTGCAGGGAGTCTGTAGCCAGGTGGGGTTGGGCTCTGCTGCCAGGCACCCAGCAACAGAACAAGGAGACACAGCCTCAAGCTGTGCCAGGGCAGGTTCAGGCTGGATGTTAGGAGGAAACTCTTCCCAGCAAGAAAGATTGGCATTGCAATGGGCTGCCCAGGGAGGTGGTGGAGCCCCCACCCCTGGAGGTGTTTAAGAGGAGGCTGCATGAGGCACTCAGTGCCATGGGGTAGCTGATCAGAAGGTGTTAGGTTGGACTGGATGATCTGAGAGGTCTTTTCCAACATGGTTGATGCTGTGATTGTGACCTGATTGCTCTCACCTGTGGTGTGGCTGCAGTTGGTCAGGAGCTAATGTTCTAGTGGAGAAACCTGTGCAAGACCAAGCCCTCAGCAGAGCATGGGAGGTTGTCTGAAGGACCTTTCACCAGAGGAATGTGTCCTTAATGACCTAATTGAGGTCAGCTGTGTTTGTTGCCCCTCTGCTCAGGGTCAGGGCTTGCACTGGATGATCTTTGAGGTCCCTTCCAATCAGATACATTCCATGTATCTGACTGGATAGGGCTGGGTGCTAGGTTGGACTGGATGATCTTGGAGGTCTCTTCCAACCTGGTTGATTCTATGATTCTATGATTCTATGTTTTGGTGCTAGGAGAAAAGGTAGGATTGGAAAGAGGGGAGCTAAATCCACAACCAAAGCACAGAAGGGCAAAGCCTTGATGCCCTTCTTCTGCCTCCAAGTTCTCAAGGCTGGGATGTGTGCTTAGGGTGACAGGAGGCCACATCCTCCTGCTCAGCAGGCAGGTCTGGCTCACCTCTGCCAGAACAGGATCCTTGTTCCTATGAGCAGGGCTCAGTGGGTTTCAATGCCTCCTCTTGAAGCTGCTTCACTCAGTGCAGGTGAACCTGCGCTGGGCAGGCAGATGGCCAATGTCAGTGTGGCCACTGGGGAACCCTGCCTGCTCCTTGCCTCAGGAATGAGGTCCTTTCTGTGCAGCAGAAGAGCAGCTACTCCAGCAGAAGGGACTCAAAATGCCTGGCAGGCTGAGGATTGCTCTTTGGAAATGCAGCTCAGCTTTCAGATCCTGTCCCAAAGTGGCCCAGAGCTCAGCTCTGAAGCTTGCTCTCCAGAGCCCAGCAGCTCTGAGCATGCTGCTGGAATGGCCTCTTGGGCAAGGGATGCCTCTCCACTTGGAGCTGCTCCAGCTGATGTAAGCACCCCTGTGCCCTCAGGGGGGCTGTCAGAGCAGTTATGGGTTCAGCCCTAGGGCAGGACACCTGCACTCCTGTGCACCAGGACAGACCACTGGATTAAACACCAAACCAGGGCAAACCCAGCCTTAAAACAGGACAAGTTCTTATTCTGTTCCTCCAAGCCACAAAGCCTCCAGCTGGCCATTCTGGTTGCCCAAACCAGAAACTACTTCTCATCTCCAGGCTGGTGCCAGAATAGGGTAAGATCATTTTGCTCCAACTCCCCTCCCAGCAGCAACAACCCCAGGGATGGTTAGAGGGTGAATCCTGCAGAGATAAGTTGCAGTGGAAGAAAATGACCCCAGCAGGTCCTCAGCAGCTTAAACAGCAGCACTGAGAGCAGCTTCATCAAAGGTGCATCCACAGCAACACAGGCAGCAGGACAGGGTGGGGATTCTGCCCTTCTGCTCTGCTGAGACCTCGCCTGCAGTGCTGGGGCAGCTCTGGAGTGCTCAGCACAGCACAGACAGGGACCTGCTGGAGCAGGGCAGGAGACCACAGCAATGCTGGCAGGGCTGGAAGGGCTCTGCTGTGAGGCTGCAGGGAGACCTTCTGGTGGCCTTCCAGTAAGAAGAAGAAAGCTGGAGAGAGGCTTTTGAGCAGGGCCTATTGAGACAGGACAATAGCACAAAGCTGGTGAGGGGCCTGGAGCAGAGCCCTGTGAGGAGAGGCTGAGGGAGCTGGGGGGGTGCAGCCTGCAGCAGAGGAGGCTCAGGGCAGAGCTCATTGCTGCCTGCAGCTGCCTGCAGGGAGGCTGTAGCCAGGTGGGGTTGGGCTCTGCTGCCAGGCACCCAGCAACAGAAGAAGGGGACAGAGGCTCAAGCTGTGCCAGGGCAGGTCTAGGCTGGATGTTAGGAGGAAGTTGTTGTCAGAGAGAGTGATTGGCACTGGAATGGGCTGCCCAGGGAGGTGGTGGAGTGTCTGTGGCTGGAGGTGTTGAAGCCAGTCCTGGCTGGGGCACCTAGTGCCATGGTCTGGTTGGTTGGCCAGGGCTGGGTGCTAGGTTGGGGACTGGGTGAGCTTGGAGCTCTCTTCCAACCTGGCTGATTCTATGGTTCTATGTGAACTAAAGGAGGGAAATTCAGACTAGAGAGAAGGAAGAAGTATTTGGCACTAGTGGTGGTAAGGGCTTAGGCTGCCCAGAGAGAGGATAGCTCCCTGGAACCATTCCAGGTCAGGTTATTTGGGGCCCTGAGCAACCTGCTCTGGTTGCAGATGTCCCTGCTGGCTGCAGCAGGGTTGGACTGAGTAAGCTTTAAGGGTCCCTTTCCAGCCAAACCATTCCATGGCTCTGTGACATGAGATGAGCACTAGCACAGCACTGAAGCCTCTTCCCACCTTAGCTGCTGGCAGGTGAGCACAGGCAGATTGGGAATGCTGCACCTGCACTGATGTCTCCTGAGAGAGCCACAGCCCAGAGGGTTCATAGAATCATAGAATCATGATGATTCCATGCTGCACCTGCACTGATGTCTCCTGAGAGAGCCACAGCCCAGAGGGTTCATAGAATCATGATTCCATGCTGCACCTGCACTGATGTCTCCTGAGAGAGCTACAGCCCAGAGGGTTCATAGAATCATAGAATCATGATGATTCCATGCTGCACCTGCACTGATGTCTCCTGAGAGAGCCACAGCCCAGAGGGTTCATAGAATCATGATGATTCCATGCTGCACCTGCACTGATGTCTCCTGAGAGAGCCACAGCCCAGAGGGTTCATAGAATCATGATGATTCCATGCTGCACTTGGACTGATGTCTCCTGAGAGAGCCACAGCCCAGAGGGTTCATAGAATCATGATGATTCCATGCTGCACCTGCACTGATGTCTCCTGAGAGAGCCACAGCCCAGAGGGTTCATAGAATCATGATGATTCCATGCTGCATCTGCACTGATGTCTCCTGAGAGAGCCACAGCCCAGAGGGTTCATGGAATCATGATGATTCCATGCTGCACTTGGACTGATGTCTCCTGAGAGAGCCACAGCCCAGAGGGTTCATAGAATCATGATTCCATGCTGCATCTGCACTGATGTCTCCTGAGAGAGCCACAGCCCAGAGGGTTCATAGAATCATGATGATTCCATGCTGCATCTGCACTGGTGTCTCCTGAGAGAGCCACAGCCCAGAGGGTTCATAGAATCATGATGATTCCATGCTGCATCTGCACTGGTGTCTCCTGAGAGAGCCACAGCCCAGAGGGTTCATAGAATCATGATTCCATGCTGCATCTGCACTGGTGTCTCCTGAGAGAGCCACAGCCCAGAGGGTTCATAGAATCATGATTCCATGCTGCATCTGCACTGGTGTCTCCTGAGAGAGCCACAGCCCAGAGGGTTCATAGAATCATGATTCCATGCTGCATCTGCACTGATGTCTCCTGAGAGAGCCACAGCCCAGAGGGTTCATAGAATCCTAGAACCATGATGATTCCATGCTGCACCTGCACTGATGTCTCCTGAGAGAGCCACAGCCCAGAGGTTTCATGCCCATTGGGACCTCTGTCTGTGCAAGGTGAGGGCTGTGCTGCCACAGCCAGCAGCATGCAGCACCTCTGCTGCTCTTGGGGCAGATGCTGCTGCCCTCAGTGCCCTTTGGGACACACAGAGCTGCCCGAGGTGTGTTTGACAGCAGGAGTCTGCTTCAGCTGGATGAAAAAGCCAAACTCTGATATTTTATGTCCTAGAAGGGCTCTTGGATTCACAACAGGCAGGGTGGGTGGGATTGGGAATGTTTCCTGTTGGGTCCTCCAGGGAAAGAGAAGCCTTCAGGAATTTGTTCTCTGATAGATGACAGCTAAAAAAAATGATGTTAAAGCAAAACAGCACCAAAAAGCTGAGTGTTTGCTGGCAGCTGTAGCATTTGGTCTCACAGGAGACTGCACCTCCCAGAGCATCTGCCTGCCCTCAGCAGTCCCCACTGCTCAGCCCTAGCACTGGAAATCCCTGCTGCTAGCTCAAGAAGTCACTTTAGGCCAGCAAAGAAGCCTCAAAGCTTATCCCCTCCCCAGGTCACTCTGCATCCCATCCCCACCCCAAAGAGCTGCACCCCACAAGCCCAGCAGCCCCACTGCACCCCACAGTGGCAGCAATCAGTGACAGGATCACAGAACCTCAGCATGGTGGGGGGTTGGAAGGGACCTTTAGACCTGGCCAGGCTGCATGGGTGGGCAGAGGCCAAGGGGATGAGACTGACCAAGGCCAAGGGCAGGGTTCTGCACTTCGGCCACAACAACCCCAAGCAGCACTATAGGCTGGGGCCAGAGTGGCTGAGAGCAGGCAGGCAGAGAGGGAGCTGGGGGTGCTGGAGAGAGGAGCTGAAGATGAGGCAGCAGTGCCCAGGTGGGCAGCAGAGCCAATGGCATCCTGGGCTGGCTCAGGAGCAGTGTGGGCAGCAGGAGCAGGGAGGTCCTTCTGCCCCTGTGCTCAGCACTGCTCAGGACACCCCTTGAGTGCTGTGTCCAGTTCTGGGCTCCTCCATTGCAGAGAGCTGTTGAGATGCTGGAAGATGCCCAGAGAAGGGCAGCAAGGCTGGGGAGGGGCCTGGAGCACAGCCCTGTGAGGAGAGGCTGAGGGAGCTGGAGGTGTGCAGCCTGCAGCAGAGGAGGCTCAGGGCAGAGCTCATTGCTGCCTGCAGCTGCCTGCAGGGAGGCTGTAGCCAGGTGGGGTTGGGCTCTGCTGCCAGGCAAGCAGCAGCAGAAGGAGGGGACACAGCCTCAAGCTGCACCCCCCCAGCTCCCTCAGCCTCTCCTCACAGGGCTCTGCTCCAGGCCCCTCCCCAGCCTTGCTGCCCTTCTCCAAACACCTTCCAGCACCTCAACATCTCTCTTGAGTTGCCTCATGTCTAATCTAAATCCAGCTTCTTCCAGTCTGAAGTCATTCCCCTCATCCTGTCACCACCTGCCTTTCTACCAAGTCCCTCCCCAGCTCTCCTGGAGCCCCTCCAGGTACTGGAAGGCTGCTTTAAGGTCTCCCTGGAGCCTTCCCTTCTGCAGGCTGAACAGCCCCAACTCTCCCAGCCTGTCCTTGCTGCAGAAGGACTCCAGATCTTTGATCACTACTGTGGACCCACTCCAAAAGGTCCATGCCAAAGACAGGTGAGGCCACAGGAGGTCACAGAAGAGCCCAACATCCCCACTGCACCATCAGAACACCTCCTCAGCTCTCTCTGCTCTTTTCCCTGTTCTTCATTTTTTCCTTCTTCATTTCTCCTGTCACCACAGAGTTTATTTCCCTCCCTATCTCCTTTGCCTTGCTCCCTCTGGTACCCTGAAGACATTCATTTCATTTCCTTCCCATTTTTCAGACATAAAAAGCCTTTCTTTGGAATTCTGCTGCCTTCAGCTCCCACAATCAGCCTCAGCTGCCCTTAGAAAGCATCAGCCTGATCTGATTACATGCCTGTTTCTTCAGACACCATGAAGGCAGAGGGGGAAACCCAGGTCAAACAACCCTGCTCATTAACCACACTCCCAAGTTGAATGCAGAGGAGGCCACACCAGGTCCAAACCTGCTGCTCCCACTGCATCCCTCCTGTCTGGCTTCTAGAGGAGAGCAGCAGCAGCAATGAAGCCTGCACTGACTTTAATAGCACTGTACTTTCAGAGTGGCCACAGAGTGACTGAGAAGAAGGATGGAGCCAAAGGCTTCCAGGGGGCACCTGCAACTTGACCAGGTGCTCCTGAGCCATGGCCTCATCTGCCCACAAGAGATTTGTTCCCTTGGAGAAGAGAGGAAATTCCTGGCCTGGCCAGAGGCAGTCCCCCTGCCTTGGGAATGCAGCTCAGTGCAGCTCAGCTCGAACTTCCATGGAGACAGAACTAAGCCAACCTGCTCTGCTTCGTCTGCAGCACACCAGGAGCAAGCTCTGGAGCTGGGTGACCTTGTTTCACCTCCCTCCACTCTCCCATCTTTAAGGCATGGTGCATTTTGCTATGTCTTTCCCACATGTTACCTGCTAAGGGAATGGGAACCTGTCCCTGGGCACATTGAACAGAGTCTGGCCCCATCCTCTTGCCCCCCACTCTTTAGCTGTCACTGAGCATTGATCAGATCCCCTCTGGGGCTGCTCTTCTCCAGGCTCAACACCCTCAGGGCTCTCAGCCTTTGCTCCTCACAGAGCTCCTCCAGGCTTCTCAGCAGCTTTGCAACCTCTGCTGGACCCAGGCTAGTAGTTTCTTGATTCTCTTGAACTGGAGAGCCCAGAACTGGAACCAGTGCTGCAGATGTGGCCTGACAAGTGGAGTGTAAAAGGGGAACCTTCAGCTGAGGGCAACAATCCCTCAAACCAACCTGCCCTGGTCAGCAAATCTCTCCTGCTGCTCTTAGAGAATCAAGCAGGTTGGGAGAGAGCTCCAAGCTCAGCCAGCCCAACCTAGCACCCAGCCCTGCCCAACCAACCAGACCATGGCACTAAGTGCCCCAGCCAGGATTGGCTTCAACACCTCCAGCCACAGCCACTCCACCACCTCCCTGGGCAGCCCATTCCAATGCCAATCACTCTCTCTGACAACAACTTCCTAACAACATCCAGCCTGAACCTGCCCTGGCACAACTTGAGCCTCTGTCCCCTTGTTCTGTCCCTGGCTGCCTGGCAGCAGAGCCCAACCCCACCTGGCTACAGCCTCCCTGCAGGCAGCTGCAGGCAGCAATGAGCTCTGCCCTGAGCCTCCTCTGCTGCAGGCTGCACACCCCCAGCTCCCTCAGCCTCTCCTCACAGGGCTCTGCTCCAGGCCCCTCCCCAGCCTTGATGCCCTTCTCCAAACACCTTCCAGCACCTCAACATCTCTCTGCAATGGAGGAGCCCAGAACTGGACACAGCACTCCAGGGGTGGCCTGAGCAGTGCTGAGCACAGGGACAGAAGAACCTCCCTTGTCCTGCTGCCCACACTGCTCCTGAGCCAGCCCAGGATGCCATTGGCTCTGCTGCCCACCTGGGCACTGCTGCTCATCTTCAGCACACAGTGAACAACTGCAGCCTCACCTGCCCAGCCTGCCTTGAGAACCAGGCACATCCAGCACCAGCTCCAGCAGCTCAGGCTGTAGAGGCAGGCTCTGCAGTGTGCAGATCCCGGGGAACCATGCCCCAGGCAGAGCCAGGGCTGGATCTGATTCTCCTCCCCCCATGAGCAGTCAGTCTGGGCAGCATCGGCGCCACCGCACTAAGCCCCCAGAGCTCTCCCTGCTTTGTTCTGAGTGTGCTGAGTGTGAATTCCACAGCCCTGCCAGCAGTGCTCCCAGGAAAACCAGGCTTAGTAGAGCTCCAGACAGCACCTATGTCAGACATACAATGAACCCAGCAGGCTGTGCCACTCAGATGGCTCAGCACTGGCATTTCCATGGTGCCTGCACCAACCCCCCACAGCCTGCACAGCCCTTTGGTCCTGGCAGCTGTCTGGGTTGGTTGGGATTTGGTTTGTAGCCTTTATCCTAAAGTGAAAAAGCATCCAACAACAACAACATAAAATACAGAATCACAGAATCAGGCAGGGTTGGAAGGGACCACAAGGAGCAGCCAGTCCCAACCCCCCTGCCATGCCCAGGGACACCCTACCCTAGAGCAGGCTGCACACAGCCTCAGCCAGCCTGGCCTCAAACACCTCCAGCCATGGGGCCTCAACCCCCTCCCTGGGCAACCCATTCCAGCCTCTCACCACTCTCCTGCTCAACAACTTCCTCCTCACCTCCAGCCTCACTCTCCCCATCTCCACCTTTGCTCCAGTCCCCCCACTCCTGCCACTCCTTGAGAGCCTCAAAAGTCCCTCCCCAGCTTTTTTGTAGCCCCCTCCAGACCCTGGCAGGCCACAAGAATGTCATCTGGGAGCCTCCTCTGCTGCAGCCTGCACAGCCCCAACTCTTTCAGGCTGTGCTCACAGCAGAGCTGCTGCAGCCCTCTCAGCATCCTCCTGGCCCTGCTCTGGACACTCTCCAGCATCTCCACAGCCCTCTTGTCCCAGGGGCTTCAGAGCTGGATGCAGGACTCCAGGTGGGGTCTCAGCAGAGCAGAGCAGAGGGGGAGAATCCCCTCCCTGGCCCTGCTGGCCACACTGCTGCTGCTGCAGCCCAGGCTCTGCTTGGCTTTCTGGGCTGCAAGTGCACACTGCTGGCTCCTGTTGAGCTTCTCCTCCAGCAGCTCCCCCAGGTCCCTCTCCTCAGGGCTGCTCTCCAGCCACTCACTGCCCAGCCTGGACTGGTGCTTGGCATTGCCTCCACCCAGCTGCAGGACCTTGCACACACACACACACACACACATATATACATATACACACAACCCCCAAAATCATTAGCTTGAGAACCCTCAGTAGTGATTAACAAAGAAAACCAACAAATGAAGTCCCAAAACACAGGAGCTGGGAACAATATTGGGTAGCTCTTTGAAAAGAAAGCTTTTCATCAGCGTGGCACTGAGCCATCCCTCTGATCCCTGCTCTGACACTCACAACACCCTGCTGGAAGGTCCATTTCACAGCTTCACAGACTGAAACAGACTGGAAGGGACCCTCAAAGGGCATCTTGTCCAAGAGACATCTCTGCTGCAGGCTGCCCAGGGCCACAGCAAGGCTGATCTTGAATGTCTCCAGGGATGGGGCTTCAACCACCTCCTTGGGCAACCTGTTCCAGTATTCCTCCATTCTTATGGTAAAGAACTTCCTCCTGATGTCCAACCTAAATCCCTCCTGCTCCACTTCCAAACCATTGACTCTCATCCTATCACTCCATGCCCTTCTCAAGAGTTCCTCCCCAGCCTCCAGGTTCCCTTCAGATACTGAAAAACAGCTCTAAGGTCTCCCTGAAGCCTTCTCTTCTCCAGGCTGAACAGCCCAAATCCTTTCACCCTGTTTTCATTGGAGAGGTTCTCCAACCCTCTGATCAGCTCTGTGGCCTCCTCTAAACCCACTCCAGCAGGTCCCTGCCCATCTTGTGTCAGAGGTCCCAGAGCTGGACACAGTACTGCAGGTGGAGCCTCATCAGAGCATTTCTACTAACAACCAACACACTTTAAGCACTAAATTCACTTTAAGCAGGGTAAGCTGCTGTCTCTGTGGTCTGCATGGAGAGCAGCAGATACTGGCAGGGTCTGGAAGTCACACCCAGCTTGTCCCTCAGGTGCTAGTCCAAGCCCATGTTGTGTTTTCAGCAGCAGCTCCTGCAGCACTCAGCACAGCTGCAGTGGGTCAGTGTCAGGCAGGGACATTGATTGCCTTGCCCACAGCCACCTAACAAAGCCTGGGAGAAACTAGTGGTGTCCCTCAGGGATCAGTGCTGGGCCCCATCCTCTTTAACATCTTCATAGATGATCTGGATGAGGGCATGGAGTCAGTCATCAGCAAGTGTGCAGATGACACTAAGCTGGGGGCAGATGTGGCTGGGTTGGAGGGCAGAAGGGCTCTGCAGTGGGACCTTGACCTCCTGCACAGATGGGCAGAGTCCAAGGGGATGGTGTTCAATAGCTCCAAGTGCAGGGTGCTGCACTTTGGCCACAACAACCCCATGCAGAGATACAGGCTGGGGTCAGAGTGGCTGAGAGCAGCCAGACAGAGAGGGATCTGGGGGTGCTGATTGATACCCACCTGAACATGAGCCAGCAGTGTGCCCAGGTGGCCAAGAGAGCCAGTGGCATCCTGGCCTGCATCAGGAATGGTGTGGCCAGCAGGAGCAGGGAGGTCATTCTGCCCCTGTACTCTGCACTGGTTAGACCACACCTTGAGTGCTGTGTTCAGTTCTGGGCCCCCCAGTTTAGGAGGGACATTGAGATGCTTGAGCATGTCCAGAGAAGGGCAACGAGGCTGGGGAGAGGCCTTGAGCACAGCCCTACGAGGAGAGGCTGAGGGAGCTGGGATTGGTTAGCCTGGAGAAGAGGAGGCTCAGGGCAGACCTCATTGCTGTCTACAACTACCTGAGGGGAGGTTGTGGCCAGGAGGAGATTGCTCTCTTCTCTCAGGTGGCCAGCGCCAGAACAAGAGGACACAGCCTCAGGCTGTGCCAGGGGAGATTTAGGCTGGAGGTGAGGAGAAAGTTCTTCCCTGAGAGAGTCATTGGACACTGGAATGGGCTGCCCGGGGAGGTGGTGGAGTCGCCGTCCCTGGGGCAGTTCAAGGCAGGACTGGACGTGGCACTTGGTGCCATGGTCTGGCCTTGAGCTCTGTGCTAAAGGGTTGGACTTGATGATCTGTGAGGTCTCTTCCAACCCTGATGATACTGGGATGCTGTGATACTGTGACACTTGGCTCCTTTCCCTGTAGTTTTCCCACTGGATCAATGTCTCATTTACTCTCAGCCCACATCACATCCACTTGTGTCCCTCAGGGCTCTCTCTCTCTCCTCCCCAGGAGGGACTTGGGAGAGATGCTCTGCTCTGGAAAGAGCTTAAGCACATGCTCAGAGCTGAACTTGTGCTCAAGGGCTTAACAAGGAGGTACCAAAGGAGCTGTTCAACTGTCTGCCAGAGTAATGAGACCAAGGCTAGCCCAGGATATAACCAACTGGAGAGCCTGAGAGGTCTCACCCACCCTAAGAGCAGTGAGCATCTGCTCAGCTCCCATGCCCCTTCCCTCTCTGGGCACATGGGGGAAGCTGTCCTGGGGCTGGGAGAGTTGCCAGCTCCAGCTGAAGCCTTCAAACCAAGGATCAAGATCCTCTCCTGCCTGGATCCCGGACCCATCTCCAAGCTCCCTCTGCTGTTCCCAAGTGCATGTTACAGTCTCTGGTTTCTTCTTGCTCACTTTGCCACCCACAGCAAGACCGCAGCAGAAATGATGTCCTGCTGCCGGCAAAAGATGCTTCCACCTGGGTGGGTCTATCAGCAAGGGCAGCAGCAGCTGCACCAGGGACAGGACACAGAGCAACAGGGGCCTTTGGAGGCTTTATCTGGGGTGAAGGTGGTGAGGGAAACAGAAACACCTGAGATGGAGTAAGGAGGGAGGAGAAAGACACCCTGATGCCAGCAGGGGTGGTCAGATGTTCTGTTGAAGAGCAACCACACTAAATCAGTCACAGGACCTTAGAGGTTGGAAGGGACCTGCAGAGCTCATCCAGTTCAAGCCCTCTGCCAAGCAGCATCCCCTAGGGCAGTTCACAGGAATGCATCCAGGAGGGTTTGCAAAGTCTCCAGAGGAGGCTCCACAACCTCTCTGGGCAGCCTGCTCCAGGGCTCTGGCACCCTCACACCAAAGTCTTTGATCACATTGGGTGATTCTGTGCTCCACAACCTCCATGAGCAAACTGTGCCAGTGTCTCCTCACCCTCAGCCTGTGCCAGTGTCTCCCCACCCTCACTGCAAACAACTTCTTCCTAACATCCAGTTTCCATCTCCCCTCTGCCACTTTAAACCCATTCCTCCTCCTCCTTCTCCTCCTGGCACCCCCAGACCTTGTCAATAGTCCCTTCCCAGCCTTTCTGTAGCCCACTTCAGACCCTGGAAGGCCACTCCAAGGTCTCCTCCAAGCCTTCTCCTCTCCAGGCTGCACAGCCCCAACTCTCTCAGCCTGTGCTCACAGCAGAGCTGCTGCAGCCCTCTCAGCATCTTGGTGGCCTCCTCTGCACTGGCTCCAACACTTCCATGTCCTGCTTGTGCTGGGGGCTCCAGAACTGCCCCCAGGACTGCAGGTGGGGTGTGAGGAGAGCAGAGCCAAGGGGCAGAATCCCCTCCCTTGCCCTGTGCCCACACTGCTCTGGCTGCAGCCCAGCACAGGGTTCTGTCTGGGCTGCACTCACACTGCAGGCTCCTGTTGAGCTTTGCATCAGCCCAGACCCCCAGGGCCTGTTCCTCAGGGCTGCTCTCAGCCATTCCCCACCTAGCCTGGAGCTGTGCTTGGGATTGCACCGACCCAGCTGCAGGACCTTACACTTGGCCTTGTTGAACGCCATGAGGTTGGCCTGGGCACAGCTCTGCAGCCTGTCCAGGTCCCTCTGGATGGATCCCTGCCCTCTACCAAGTCGACTGTGCCACACAGCTTGGTGCCACCTACAAACTTGCTGATTTCAACCCACCTGGCACTCCTTGTGCCCATCACAATGCACCAGGGCGCTTGAGGCAGCCTCAGCAGCTCCCCTCTGCTTTTGTAGAGCAAAGGCAAGGAGGCAGCCAGTGGAGCTTAAAGACAACGAGATGTTCACTTGCATCATTTGTCTCTCAGGTGGGTTGCAACTGCCTCTCTGGAGGTGGAGCAGCACAAAAGGAAGCCACAGGCGAGGAGACCAAAGGCAGCACATCCCTGAGGCACTGCACCCCCCACCCCCCCCTCCAAGCCTGGCTCTGCAGGTTCTAACAGCCCCTGCTCAACTGGTGAGTGATTCATCCTACTCCTCAGAGGATCCTTCTGGTAACTGCTCCAGATCCACCTTTGGGATGACAGAGCAGAACTAGCAGCAAGCCAATTCTGTTAGTTCTTTTTTTACCCACCCCCCTACCCCCCCCAGTGAAAAGGCACAATTCCAGGGCTGGGAGATGAGCTTGGAAGCTGAGCCTGATCTGGCTCCTTACGCAGAGAGGGGTTTGGGGGTGGGGTGGGGGTTTTTTTTAAAGCCTGTTTTCAGCTGACAGAGCTGAAGCTGCTGCCTGTTGGTGAAATTTCTGAGGCAGTGAGGCAAAGCCACCAAAAGAGGAAGGAGAAGACTCACTTCCAAATCTGAGGACACCAAAGAGGTTTCAGTGGGATTCAAAGGTGTTAAAGGCAGTAAGGCAGACAGGAAGAGGGAGGAAATAAATGCATAGAGCCTCTAATCCCTGAGAGACCTTGTCTGGAGGACACCCAGCAGTGTGCTGCAAACTAAAAGCAATCACTCCTAAAGGACAAGCAGGTCCTGTTACCAGGGAGATAAGAAATGAGGGTGAAAGCAAGAAGCATGACAAGTTAAACACAAAAAAACAAGCACCAGAGCATTTATAAGGAGGGGTGGGGAAAGAAAGAGGAGTTTCCCTTGACTGGAAATCTATTTACAGATGCCTCAAGTGAAGGAGGCTTTCCCCAAGTCCCCCCAGGTGGTGGATGCAGGAGTGGAGCCAGAGATGCCAACCACCACACCTAAAAGGTACCCAACACAGCCCCAGTCCATCTGCAAAGAGCCTGCAGGCTTTTCACCTCCACTTTCCCTTTTCCACTTTCCACTTTCTGAGGGTGGTCAGAAACTGAGTTTAAGGCAGCTGGAGGATGACTTGGCTGGGCATGAACAGCTACAGCTGGCCTGCTCTGCCCCCCCTCCCCCAGTGCTGTCCATGCCAACCACCAGGGCATCGTATGGTCACAGAACTGTGTCAGTCAGGAAACACCTCTGAGGTCATCCAGTCCAAGCAGCAACCCAGCACCACCATGGCCACTAAACCTGGCCCCAGGTGCCATGGGCACAGGTTTCTTGGGCACCTACAGGCATGGGGACTCTACCACCAGCAACCCAGCACCACCATGGCCACTAAACCTGGGCCCCAGGTGCCGTGGGCACAGGTTTCTTGGGCACCTCCAGGCATGGGGACTCTACCACCAGCAACCCAGCACCACCATGGCCACTAAACCTGGGCCCCACGTGCCGTGGGCACAGGTTTCTTGGGCACCTCCAGGCATGGGGACTCTACCACCAGCAACCCAGCACCACCATGGCCACTAAACCTGGGCCTAGGTGCCATGGGCACAGGTTTCTTGGGCACCTCCAGGCATGGGGACTCTACCACCAGCAACCCAGCACCACCATGGCCACTAAACCTGGGCCCCAGGTGCCATGGGCACAGGTTTCTTGGGCACCTCTAGGCATGAGGACTCTACCACCAGCAACCCAGCACCACCATGGCCACTAAACCTGGGCCCCAGGTGCCATGGGCACAGGTTTCTTGAACACCTCCAGGGATGGGGACTTCATCAGTCCCTGGGCAGCCTGTGCCAATCCCTGACCACTCTGGCAGCAAAGACATTTTTCCTCATCTCCAACCTAACCCTCCCCTGGCACAATTTCAGGCCATTTCCTCTCCTTCTATCACTTGATATTAGGGAGGAGAAGCCAACCCCCACCTCACTGCAACCTCCTCCCAGGGAGCTGAAGAGAGCAACGAGGACTCCCCTCAGGCTCCTCTTCTCCAGCCTAAACACCCCCAGCTGCCTCAGCTGCTCCTCAGCAGCCCTGTTCTCCAGGTTCACTGCGTTGTTGGAGGTGGGGATCGATCCCTTCTCCTTAGTAACAAGTGATTGGATGAGAGGAAATGGCCTCAAGCTGCATCAGGGGAAGGTTAGGTTGGAGATGGGGAAAAAATTCACTGCTACAAGAGTGGTCAGGGACTGGCACAGGCTGCCCAGGGACTGATGGAGTCCCCATCCCTGGAGGTGTTCAAGAAACCTGTGTGGCCATGGCACTTGGGGCTATGGTTCAGTGGCTGTGCTGGTGTTGGGTTGCTGCTTGGACAATGCTGTGGCCCCAGGTGGAGAACACAAGGACTCAGATCACTCGAGCCACCAACTGCACTATCAAGGGAACCACACTGGCACCGCTTGGGCAACCCAAACCATTTACCCCAGCCCACAGCAACAGAGCACTGACAGGAGAAGCAGGCAGGAGGCAGAGCTGGGGACAAGTGAGAACTAAGAAGCAGAACACCTGGCTGCAGAAATGGGCTGAAGCATCCCAAAACAATCAGCTCTCAGCACACTTCGTTTATGCCCTGCAGCAGGAATGCATGAGAACGAAGCAGTGTTTAACCAGCAGCCTGGAGCCTTCAGTGCAGAAAGCTTTTCAAGCTGGGAAAGGGGGGAGCAAGGAAGGGGTGGGGGGGGGGGCATAGCTCCAAATTTCTGTGAAGTTCTCAGGGGTTGGATTAACAGAGCTGTAAAAATAAGAAGAAGGGGAAAAAGGAAAGGATTGGGCTTGGAAGAGCAAATCAAAAGGAAGGCTCAGCTCAGATTTGGCTCCAGCAATGGATGATGCAGGGAGGTTGTTGCTACCTGACCTGATCCTCAGATGAAAAAGATCCCAGGAGGTCACAGCCTGGAAGGGAGGCTCAGAGCAAGGTTGGATGGTGTCTGCACAGGGCTGGAGATAAGAGGGATGAGGGTGGCCAGAGCTGAGCAGGAGCTGTGACAGAAGCTGCTCTGCACTCAGCCCTGCTCGCTGGGGCCAGACGCAGCAAATCCCCCAGCCAAGGAGATCAGGAGGGTGAGGGACAGCACAGACAGACAAGCAGAGCACAGCCTGCCTGCAGCACTGTGCTGCTCCCGTGGGATTTGCACCTGGCTGCCTGCAAAGCTCAGATTCATCCTGGAAATGCTTCCAGCAGTTTTCCAAACCAGTCTGAGTCCTTCTACCCTTCGTCTTTCACCTTGTCTGCCTTTATCAGAAGGAAACTGCTCTAACAAAAGCTTTCTTCGAGTGAACCTTCCAATCTTCCTCTATCCTGGGAAGGCAGCTCTGGAAAAAGCTCACCAATTATCCACCACCAAGACATGCCTCACAGGAGCATCCTCATCTTCACCCAGCGAGGGTCAGCTGGGGCAGGGCAACTCCAAGCACAGAGAGAGGTTAAAAAGGGAGAGGTAAGGCTAAGGGGCAATGCACAGGGAGGGATTTGTCTCTTTGGTGGCTCTAGCTCCAGCAGGCATGAAAGTTTAGGCTGCTCTCGGGGGAGGGAAGCTTCTTGTCTGAAGGCAAAGTGGCCTACTCACTCTATTTATAGAGGAGAGGCAGCACTGGAGCCCTGCTGCAGCTCAGCAGAGCCCACTTAGATGCTCTCCATGTTATGCAAGTGATCCCCTGGCCCAGCTCCACGCGTGGGGGTGGCTGCAGGAGCACGAGGAGATGCCCCATGCAGGGCAGGAGGCATCCAACCAGCACAGGAGTGGGCAAAGCCAACCCCCCCACTGCAACGTGAGGATGATGGTGAGAGCTCTGGAAGCAGAAGGCTTCCACTGGAATGAATTTTCACTCTCTCCACTGGAATAATCTCCCACTCTCGCCACTGGAATGAACTGGGCTCGGAGAAGGGGAGAAATGGGAGGCTCAGGTTTCCCCATGCAGCTGCAAGGAAAAGGAGGGCAAAAAAAAAGGGATTGTTGGAAACCTGTGCTGAAGGGAACAGCAACAAACTGATGCCTGTCCTGAGCACCACTGCCTGGCTGCTCACCCTGGGGTGCTAAGGGATGAGACCACAGAATGTCAGGGGCTGGGAGGGACCTCCAAAGCTCAGCCAGTCCAACCTCCCTGCCAGAGCAGGGTCACCCAGAGCAGATCACACAGGAACACATCCAGGCAGGTCTTGAGTATTTCCTTAGAGGGAGACTCCACAGCCCCCCTGGGCAGCCTGTGCCAGGCTCTGTCATCCTCACAGGGAAAAAATTCCTCCTCATGTTTCCATGGAGCTTCCTCTGTCTCAGCTTCCAGCAGTGCCCCTTGTGCTGGCACTGGCATCACCCAGCAGAGCCTGGCTGCAGCCTCTGGCACTCACCTGCACATCTTTACCAACACTGATGAGGTCACCTCTCAGGCTCCTCCAAGCTCTCAGCCCCAGCTCCCTCAGGCTCCCCTCATAACAGAGATGTTCCTTTCCCTTCATCATCTTTGTGTCTCTGCACTGGACTCTCTCAAGCACTTCTATGTTATTCTTGAACTGGGGCCCCCACAACTGGGCATGATCCTCAGCAGGGCAGAGCAGAGGGGCAGGAGAACCTCTCTCGACCTATTAAGCACAGCCCTTCTAATTCACCCCAGAATGGCATTGCTCCTCCTGACCACCAGAGCACACTGCTGGCTCATGGTCAACCTCTCATCCACTAGGACCCCCCGGATCCTTTCCCCCTTCATTGCCATCCAACAGGTCAGTCCCCAACCATCTCCTCCTCCTCCCTGCTCTGCTGATGTCCAGCAGGCAGAGCAAGAGCCGCTGCAAATAGGACTTTGGCTTTCAAGGCAGTGTCTGTGCTTTAGGAACCAAAGCAGTGACTTTAAAGGGTCAGGAGACACAAAGTTCCACAGGAGACAAATGTCAAGGAGTCACCATGACACAGACAAATTAACTGATAGTCCTCTCCCTTCTCCTTATCTGCCCAGAGCAAATTGAGCCTTCCAAAGAACTCTTTGTCTGCTATCTCGGCTATTAGCTGTGAGGGTGACAAAGGGAACCATCAGTGGGAATTTAATCCTGGATTTTAGGGATAAGTCTCAGCAATCCAGCCCCTGCTCTTCATTCGTGGTCAAGCAACACATTTAATAACAAAATCTTGTGACTCTCATCCTCGTGGAAGCCCTCAAGGCTGCAGTCTCTGTGTCTTGCTAAGCAAAGCCCAGAGCCAGGCGCAGCACACAGGTATCAGCACCAGCATCTTGCCTGCAGCCAGCAGCCCTGCCCCCAGGAGCTTCTCACACAATGGGTTGGGTTGGAAAGGATCTTAAACATCATCTAGCTCCAAACCTCTGCCATAGGCAGGGACACCTCTCACTAGCCCAGGTTGCTCCAGGTCCCATCCAGCATCAAATACCTCCAGAAAGGAGGCATCCACAGCCTCCCTGGGCAACCTGTGCCAGTCTCTCCCCACCCTCACTCTCAACAATTTCTTCCTCATCTCCACTTTCAATGATTTTATCCTCATCTCCACTCTCAATCTGCCCTCTCCCAGCTCAAAGCCGTTGTGCCTCATGCTGGCACTCCAAGTCCTTGTCAGTAGTCCCTCCCCAGCTCTCCTGCAGCCCCTTCAGGTACTGAAATGCAGCTCTAAGATCTCCCTGGAGCTTTGTTTTCTTCTGGCTGAGCAACCCCAACTTTCCCAGCCTGTTCCTATAGGGGAGCTTCTCCAGCCCTCTGATCATCTTCATGACCTGTTCTGGGCCCTTTCCAGCAACTCCAGTTCCATCTTGTGCTGGAGGCAGTGCTGCAGGTGAGGTCTGAGCAGAGCAGATTGGAGGGGCAGAATCCCCTCCCTGTGCTGCTGCTCTCCCTGCTGCGGTTGCAGCCAGCACACAGCTGGCTCTGGGCTGCCAGTGACCAAAGCTGGCACCTGGGCACTTTGGCACCAACTGACACCCCCAAGCTCTCATCCAGACTGCTCTCAAGCCCCTCCTCACCCACCCTATGTTTGCTCTTGGGAGGATATCATGAGAGTAAACAGGGATGGGATCAAACTGAAGGAGCTGGTGCCCATCAGTGAAATGGGAACAATCTCTGTTTGTGCAGCATCTGCCACTTTGGCCAGCACAAGGGACTGAAAGCCACCAGAGACAGATATCTGAATCTCAAGGGGATAAACTCCCAGCCAGAGGCAGCTCCTGCAGAGACAGGGGCACAGAAGACACAGAGCAGTGGGCAGAGATGGGGTTGCTGAACACAAGATGGTGTGGCACCTTCTATGGATAATTCAGAGAGTCATCAAATTGTCAGGGCTGGAAGGGACCCCAAGAACCATCCAGCTCCAACCTCCCTGCCAGGGGCAGGGACACCTCACACTAGATCAGGTTGCTCAGAGCCACATCCAGCCTGGCCTTAGAAACATCCAGGGATGAGGCTTCCACCACCTCCCTGGACAACCTGTGCCTGGGTCTCACCACCCTCACTATAAAGAGCTTCTTCCTAACATCCAGTCTGAATCTAACCAATTTGTTCCACCTCCCCCCGCTCCTATCACTACCTGACAGCCTAAAAAGTCTCCCAGCAGCTTTCTTGTAGCCCCCTTAAGATACTGAAAGGCCACAAGAAGGTCTGCTCAGAGCCTTCTCTTCTCCAGACTGAACAGCCCCAACTCTCCCAGTCCTTCCTCATGGCAGAGCTGGTCCAGCCCTCTGAGCATCCTCTTGGCCCTTCTCTGGACACATTCCAGCACATCCATATCCTTCTTGTAATAGTTGCTCCAGAGCTGGGCACAGTGCTCCAAGTGTGGTCTCACCAGAGCAGTGCAGAGGGGCAGAATCCCCTCCCTGGCCCTGCTGCCCACACTTCTCTTGCTGCAGCCCAGGCTCTGGTTGGCTCCCTGGGCTGCCAGTGCACACTGCTGGCTCATGTTGAGCTTCTCATCCACTGGCATTCCCAAATTCCTGCTTTCAGGCAGTCACTGCCCAGCCTATATCAGTGCTTGAGATTGTCCCAACAGTTCCCCAGACCCAGGTATCTCCTGGACACCACAGAATCAACCAGGTTGGAAAAGACCTTTGAGGTGACTGAGTCCAACCTATCATCTAACACCTTCTAATTAACTAACCTGTGGCACCAAGTGCCTCATCCAGCCTCCTTTCAAACACCTCCAGGGATGGGGGCTCCACCAGCAGTGCATCCTGTGGTGTGAGATGCCAAGAGGCAACAGGACAGGTGGGGCTGAGCCACACTTCCCCAGGCAGCACTGCAGTACTCAACACAGCTCCAGAGCCAAACCTACCACCAGCACAGGAGCACAGGCACCTCTGCTGGGGAGCAGAGCCACCTCAGCCAGGGCTGCATGGTCTCCGTTGGTGCCACCCAAGCTATTTCCCCTGGAGGCTGTTTGCACTGCTGAGGTCATACACTGCTTCCACCGTGACAGCCTGGGTCCACCTGGCACAGCAGCAGCGCATCCTGCAGCGTCAGAGCATCTCCTCTGTGTGCCTTGGGCTGTGCTTCTGCACCCTCCAGCTGAACAAACAGCCCTGCTGCCTCCCACGCCTCCTCAGGCTGATGAAAGGGGGCAATGTGCCACGCTGCTGCTGGCCACGGCACACGGAGAGGGACATCAGATGGCTCCGTGGGAGACCCCCTGGTGCCAGCCGCTCTGCCGCAGCAGGGGAGAAGAGGATGCACAGCAGGAACCAGCAGAGCAAAGACAAAGCAGGCAAGGGACTGACCCAGGCTGAAAGGCACCCAGCAATTAACACCTGCTCTTCACTTCTCATAGTGAGGAGTTGGCGTGGAAGGGACCTTGAAGATCATCTAGTTCCAGCCCTCCTGCCTTTGGACAGAGCAGGACTCCTTCCACTAGACCAGATGGCTCCAAGCCTCAACCACCAGAGAGACTTGGATAGGCTTGAGAGGCTGGCCTAAGCCAACCCCATGGAGCTCAGCAAGGCCAAGTGCAAGGTCCTACACTTGGGTCAGGAAAACTCCAAGCATGAATCCAAGCTGGGCAAGGAAGGGCCTGAGAGCAGTCTGGAGGAGAAGGACATGAGGGTGTCAGTTGGTCCTTGGCATGGTCCCTGGCAGCCCAGAAGGCAGCTGTGTGCTGGCTGCCTCCAAAGCAGGGAGAGCAGCAGGGCAGGGAAGCGATTCTGCCCCTCCACTCTCATGAGCTTCATCTTCCTGTGGTGACTGCATACAGGGAAAGCACCTTTCAGCCCTTGCTGAAGGCCAAGAGGTGGCTGAAGTCAGTATCAGGCTGGCATTTGGGGCTGCCCCAGAGGTTGATTCTGTGATTTTTGGGCTCCCCAGTTGAAGATGGAGAGGGATCTGCTGGAGAGGGTCCAGTGGAGAGCTGCAAGGATGAGGAGGGGACAGGAGCACTGCCTGGTGAGGAGAGGCTGAGGGCCCTGGGGCTGCTTAGTCTGGAGAAGAGAAGACTGAGAGGGGATTGAATCAATGTCTGTAAGTATCTGAGGACTGGGGGTCAGGAGGGGGGGACAGGCTCTGCTCACTGCTCCCTGGGATAGGACAAGCAGCAATGGATGGAAGCTGCAGCACAGGAGGTTCCAGCTCAACACAAGGAGGAACTTCTTGCCTGAAGGGCCCCAGAGCACTGGCACAGGCTGCCCAGAGAGGTTGTGGAGTCTCCTCCTCTGGAGCCTTTGCAGGCCTGTCTGGATGTGTTCCTGTGTGCCCTGAGCTGGATTGTGTGGTCCTGCTCTGGCAGGGGGTTGGACTGGATGAGCTCTTTGGGTCCCTTCCAGCCCCCAGCATCCTGTGAGCCTGTGAAACAGTGGTTAGCCAAGCTGCCTCGGGCCCACCCTGTGTGTCCTCAGAGGAAAGCAGCTGGCAGAGTGGGGAATGGGATGGGTTGGAGGAGACCTGGGAAGTGTCCATGCAGAAAAGCCTGGGGCTGCTGCAAGAGCTCAGCTGCTGCTGCTCTGGCCTTGGGGTGGGAGATTCCAGGAAAACAAAAGCACAAGCAGGGGCTGGGGGTGTGGGAAGGGCTACAGATGGCTCAGACTGACACTTCAGGGAGGAACGTGGGATCCTAGCAGGTTCCTGAAACATTACCTTTGTCTAACAGGAACTGGGTGAGTGCTGAGTGTGCCCCAAAACAAAAGCTCCTGCTGAGAGTGCCAGCAGGGGCAGGAGAAGCACATTAGGACTCTGGTGTGCAAACTGTGCCCACCAGGGTAAGAGGGACAATGGGCACAAGTTGGAACCCAGGAAGCTCCACCTCAACATGGGGGAGAAGAAAATTCTTTACTGTGAGGGTGACTGAGCCCTGGCACAGGCTGCCCAGAGAGGTTGTGGAGTCTCCTTCTCTGGAGCCTTTCCAGGCCTGTCTGGATATGTTCCTGTGTGACCTGAGCTGGATTGTGTGGTCCTGCTCTGGCAGGGGGTTTGGACTTGATGATCTCTTTGTATCCTTTCCAACCCCTAACATCTGTGAGCCTGTGAAGCTCCAAGCTGAACAGCCCCAACTCTCCCAGCCTGTCCTCACAGGAGAGGTGCTCCAACCCTCTGCTCATCTTTATGGCCCTCCTCTGGACTTTGTCCAGCAGATCCATGTCCTCCTTGTGATGGAGACTCCAGAGGGGGGATGCAGTACTTTAGGTGGGCTCTCACAAGAGCAGAAGGGCAGACTCACCTCCCTTGACCTGCTGACCACACATCTTAAGCTGCAGCCCAGGATTCAGTTGGCTTTTTGGGGGCTCAAAGCTTGCATGCCTGCTGCATCTCTGAAAAGAAATGATCCTCTGGAGGAATGTGTGACATAGCAAAGCAGCAGCCTCACTGGCTTGTCCTTACTCCTCCTTGCTACACAAGGACAATGGCTTTTAATGTGAGAAATTAATGGAACAAGGCTGAATATCAAGGATAATGCCAAGTGCATTGTCTGTTAGCTACTGGCAGTGCAGCTGCCACCTCAGCAGCACCCTGAGCTGCTCCAACGAGAAACAAAGGGCAATGAAGCTGCTCAGGGCTCTAGTGAGCAAATCTTGTCAGGAAGCAGCTGAGGGAGTTGGGTTCTGAAGAAGAGGCTGAGGGGAGACCTCCTCACTCTCCACAACTCCCTGAAAGGAGGCTGGAGGTGGGGGTTGGTCTCTTCTCACAAGTCACAACAGGTAGAACAAGAAGAAATGGCATCAAGTTGCACCAGGGGAGGTTTAGGTTGGACCTAGCAAAAACTTCTATACCAAAAGGGTGGTCAAGCCCTGGGAAGTGGCTGAATTAGAGTCATAGAATCAGACAGGGTTGGAAGGGACCACAAGGAGCAGCCAGTTCCAAGCCCCCTGCCATGCCCAGGGACACCCTACCCTAGAGCAGGCTGCACACAGCCTCAGCCAGCCTGGCCTCAAACATCTCCAGCCATGGGGCCTCAACCCCCTCCCTGGGCAACCCATTCCAGCCTCTCACCACTCTCCTGCTCAGCAACTTCTTCCTCACCTCCAGCCTTACTCTCCTCACCTCCACCTTTGCTCCATTCCCCCCACTCCTGCCACTCCCTCACACCCTCAAAAGTCCCTCCCCAGCTTTTTTGTAGCCCCCTTTAGCTCCTGGCAGGCCACAAGAAGGTCCCCTGGGAGCCTCCTCTGCTGCAGCCTGCACAGCCCCAACTCTTTCAGCCTATGCTCACAGCAGAGCTGCTGCAGCCCTCTCAGCATCCTCCTGGCCACTTTTTTGTTCTCTTAAGGATTGGCTGTGAGTGAGGACATGGTAGCAGTCCCAAAGCTCTACATGCATTTGATTCCCTTTAGCTGTCAAAAGAGAGGAGCCCTCAGACCCCCACAGCACCCAGTTTCTCCAGGCCAACCAGGTGGTTTCTGCACAGCAGCTCTGTCCACTGGCAGCACACACCCTGGGGGGTGGAGGAGAACATATGCCAAGAAGCCTGTGCCAGTAACTGGGCTGTCTCTCACCACCTCCCCTGCCTGCAATCTACCATACAAAGCAGCTTCTGACCAGGACAACTCAGTGTGGGACTCTTCCTGTCTCATTTCAGAGGCCTTGAGCAACCTCAAATCACTTCCAGTCTGCTCTTGGGAACTTCAATCACTCATTTCCTAGTGCTCATCGGTTCAGCATCCTACATGATGTCCTCCTGTGTTCCTGCTGCTCACCACAAGCCCTACAAACCCCAGGGCTCCACCAGCCAGGAGTTCAGCAAAGCTTCAGGTTCAGGAGTGAAGATTTCCTTGGTCACCATTCCCCATCTGATGGAAAGAAGGATGAGGCACAGAGGGCACCAAGCTTAGCCTGCATCCTGTGTTCTCCAAAGGCCAGCAGCTCCATCATCAACATCTAAGGTTACTAAGCAGTGTCTCTTGGGAGCACAGATCAGCCACAGGTCCTGTTCCCTTCCAGACAAAAAGCAATTCTTCACCTAATGGGCAATTTCCTGCCATCTGCACATTCAGAGCTTGACCTGTGCTGTGCCACATGTCCCAGGGAAGTCAGTGTTTGGCACCAACAGGCTCCCACCACTGCCTGGGCACTACTGGCACAGAGGATGCTGAAGAGCAGGATGGCACAAATGGGTGGCACAGCTTTCAGGGGGACACTCTCAGCCTGCTTAGCCAGAATTCATCCTTGGAGCTGGATGCAGTTTGAGGTGGAGGCACTGGACAGAGCAGGACATGCAGGGCAGCCTATTTTCTGCTTTCCTCCAGAGAGGAGGAACTCAACTCCTCCTCAACTCCTAACTTTTATCAACAACACATTTACACCACTGACTGCCACTTTGCAATCCTGGAGGTGAGCAGAGCACACAGCTTTTGACCCTGAGCAGTTGTTTGGGAGACTCAATCCTTGGCACCCATGCAGGATGTTCCACCAGCAGCAGAACACCTCAAAGTTGTTCCAGCAAAGATCAGGTCTGCTCCAGCACCAGGTGTTAGCCACTGAGAACATCAAGGGAAGGAGATGGCTGTGAACAAACCCTCCCCTCCTCTGGATGCTTCAGTTACACCTCTGAGATCATAGCCAGGGCTCCCTGCAAACAATCAGGACTCTGGTTAAGAGGGACAGGGATCAGCTGGAGAAGGTCCAGCAGAGAGCTGCAAGGATGAGGTGGGACTGGAGCACTGCCTGGTGAGGAGAGGCTGAGGGCCCTGGGGCTGCTTAGTCTGGAGAAGAGAAGACTGAGAGGGGATTTGATCAGTGTCTGTAAGTATCTGAGGGCTGGAGGTCAGGAGGGGGGGACAGGCTCTGCTCACTGCTCCCTGGGACAGGACAAGCAGCAATGGATGGAAGCTGCAGCACAGGAGGTTCCAGCTCAACACAAGGGGCAACTTCTTGCCTGAAGGGTCCCAGAGCCCTGGCACAGGCTGCCCAGAGAGGTTGTGGAGTCTCCTTCTGTGGAGCCTTTGCAGGCCTGTCTGGATGTGTTCCTGTGTGCCCTGAGCTGGATTGTGTGGTGCTGCTCTGGCAGGGGGTTGGACTGGATGAGCTCTTTGGGTCCCTTCCCACTCCTGACATCTGTGATCTGAATCCACACTCCCTGGCCAGGCCCAGAAAACAGGGTCAGGAGCACTGCTCAAACAGAGGAGCACAACACTTGCTGCTGCTGGGATTTCATTACCTCCTGGAGAAGCACAGGCAGAGAATCATGGACTAGTTTGGGTGCAAAGGGATCTTGAAAGCTCAACCAGTCAAACCCCCTTGCAGCCAGCAGGGACATCTGCAGCTAGAGCAGGTTGCTCAGAGCCCCAAACACCCTCAGCTGGGATGGTTCCAGGCATGGGACAGCTACCACCTCTCTGGGCAGCCTGGGACAGGATCTTGCCATCCTCAGCATAAAAAAATTCTCCCTTCTCTCCACTCTGAATCTGCCTCTTTTAGTTTCAAACCAGCACCCCTTGGACTGTCACAACAGGTCCTACTCAAGCCTACTCAGGCACTGAAAAGCCACATCTGTGATTCACATTCAGTGCTTCTGTGCTCCACAACCTCCCTGGAGGTGTTCAGGACCAGGCTGGATGAGGCCTTGAGTGACCTGTTCTAGTGGGAAGTGTCTCTGTCTATGGCAAGAGGGTTGGAACTGGATGAGCTTTGAGGTCCCTTCCAACCTAACCCATGGTATGATTCTATGAGTGTGTGCCTGCAAGCTGGGATGGCTGAGCCTGGTGCCAGGAGCCATGTGGAAGCTGTGGGCTAGAGCCATGCATGTCACAACAGCAGCACTGCACATCCCTACTGCCCCATGCTAATCCCTCAGCCCAGATTCCACACAGGCCCATGTGGGATTTATGAACTGTGCAGGGCTCACAATCACATTCAAGCCCAGGGAGGTGGTGGAGTGGCTGTGGCTGGAGGTGTTGCAGCCAATCCTGGCTGGGGCACTGAGTGCCATGGTCTGGTTGGTTGGGCAGGGCTGGGTGCTAGGTTGGGCTGGCTGAGCCTGGAGTTCTCTTCCAACTTAGCTGATTCTATGATAAGCAGGCACAAAAAAATCCCCACCCCCAAAAAAAACACAGGCTCAGGGCAGAGCTCATTGCTGCCTGCAGCTCCCCAAAGGGAGGCTGTAGCCAGGTGGGGTTGGGCTCTGCTGCCAGGCACCCAGCAACAGAAGAAGGGGACACAGCCTCAAGCTGTGCCAGGGCAGGTCTAGGCTGGATGTGAGGAGGAAGTTGTTGTCAGAGAGAGTGATTGGCATTGGAATGGGCTGCCCAGGGAGGTGGTGGAGTCTCTGTGGCTGGAGGTGTTGAAGTCAAGCCTGGCTGGGGCACTTAGTGCCATGGTCTGGTTGGTTGGGCAGGGCTGGGTGCTAGGTTGGGCTGGCTGAGCTTGGAGCTCTCTTCCAACCTGCTTGATTCTATGATTCTACAACAAGCAGACACAAAAAAATCCCCACCTCCCCCAAAACAAAACACCCAAACCACAACACCCACCCCCCAACCAAACCAAACCAAACCAAACCCAGCTATGGGGAAGAAGCACCAAGGAAGGGGAAGCCAAACACAGAGCTATTTCCAGGAGGATAACAGCCATATGGAAAAAGTTCTCCAAGATGATGCATTCTGCCTTCAATATGTTCAAGAAAGAAACTGCCTCAGACCCAGTCTGGGGGTGGCCAGATCCTTCCAGAGGAAGTGGGGGGGGGGAAACTGCCACCCTAGCTTGAACCTGAACATTTGGTGTTTCATTTGCATGGTGGAATGAGGCAACTGTTAGCATTCAAACTTTGCAATTCTTCTCTTGGATCTCTGCCTTCCCAGGTCACATTTGTGGCTCTCACATAACCAGGAATCCCCCTGCTACAATATGCTTCTCCTGGCTCAGCCCTCCAACCAAATTTCCAGAGCAGCTGACATGGAAATTTACCATCAGACAACTATTAAAGTGGGTTTGGGGTTGGGTTGTTTTTTTTTTCACCTCGGGCTGTAAAGAAACCTGCTCGAAGTGCTCTACATAACAAAGCAATGGAAATCAGCTCTTGCCTCACCTGCTCTGTGGCAGGCTGCCATGGAGCATCCTGCTGCTGGCTCCTCCTGTGAAGCACAGGCAGAGAATCATGGAATAGTTTGGGTGCAAAGGGATCTTGAGAGCTCAACCAGTCCATCCCCCCCCCATGCAGCCAGCAGGGACAGCTGCTGCTAGAGCAGGGTGCTCAGAGCCTCAACCAACCTCAGCTGGGATGGTTCCAGGCATGGGGCAGCTCCCACCTCTCTGGGCAGCCTGGGACAGGCTCTCACCATCCTCAGCATAAAAAATGTTCCTTTCTCTCCACTCTGAATTTGTCTCTTTTAGTTTGAAACCATCACTCCTTGCCCTGT
Source organism: Pogoniulus pusillus (assembly GCF_015220805.1). Lineage (NCBI taxonomy): Eukaryota > Metazoa > Chordata > Aves > Piciformes > Lybiidae > Pogoniulus > Pogoniulus pusillus. The sequence continues at coordinate 2,805,398 of NC_087298.1, read as the reverse complement.
CACAACAGGTCCTGCTCAAAACTCTATCCCCAGCTGTCTGATCTCCACCAGAAGGTCTCCCAGGAGCCTTCTTTTCTCCAGGCTGCACATCCTCAACTCTCCCAACCTGGCCTCACAGCAGAGCCTTTCCAGCCCTGCCAGCACTGCTGTGGCCTTCTCTGAACCCACTCCAACAGAATCAAGTATTTAGAATTCTCTTCATGTTGAGGTGGGTTCCAGTTTGTGTCCATTGCTGCTTGTCCTACGACAGAACCCCAGTGAGAAGAGCCTGATCCCTTCCTCCTGACACCCACCCCTCAGATATGTATAGACATTGATCAGGTCCCCTCTCAATCATAGAATCAGCCAGGTTGGGAGAGAGCTCCAAGCTCAGCCAGTCCAACCTAGCACCCAGCCCTGCCCAACCAACCAGACCATGGCACTAAGTGCCCCAGCCAGGCTTGGCTTCAACACCTCCAGCCACACAGACTCCACTACCTCCCTGGGCAGCCCATTCCAATGCCAATCACTCTCTCTGACAACAACTTCCTAACAACATCCAGCCTAGACCTGCCCTGGCACAGCTTGAGGCTGTGTCCCCTTCTTCTGTCCCTGGCTGCCTGGCAGCAGAGCCCAACCCCACCTGGCTACAGCCTCCCTGCAGGCAGCTGCAGGCAGCAATGAGCTGTGCCCTGAGCCTCCTCTGCTGCAGGCTGCACCCCCCCAGCTCCCTCAGCCTCTCCTCACAGGGCTCTGCTCCAGGCCCCTCCCCAGCCTTGCTGCCCTTCTCCAAACACCTTCCAGCACCTCAACAGCTCTCTGCAATTCAGGAGCCCAGAACTGGACACAGCACTCAAGGTGTTCCATGTCCTTCTTGTGCTGGGGGCTTCAGAACTGCACACAGTACTCCAGGTGGGGTCTGACCTCCTCCAGACCTACTCCAGCAGGTCTGTGCACTTCTTCTCTTGGGGTTCCAGTTCTGGACACAGCACTCCAAGAAAAGTCTCTATTTCAAGTGAGGTGTCATTACCCCACTTGAAGTGCTCAGGGAAAGCAGAGCTCAGCAGATCCATGGAGAGCCAGCTCAGGGCAGAGCAGCCCAGTCCCACACCAGCTGCCCAAGCACACTCTTCTTTGTGTCTCCCCAGTGCACTGAGGTGCCCCCACCGAGGCAATCCCACACTGTGGAACTGCTCCGTGGAGACATATCTCTCTGATGCCAAATCTCTTCATGCCAGCACATCCTTCTAAGTCCTTACAGTTAACTGGGATGAATCCAAGCCTTTTCCCCCAACTAATGGCAATTCCTTTTACTACTTTGCATCCCAACTTCATCTTCCTTCTCTTTTCTGTGCATATCACCACCCACATGCCTCCAAGGGTGGAGAGCCTTTGCCAAGCCAAGTACCCAGGAGAAAATTAAAGCTAGAAACCATTAACCAGCTTTGGGTTTGGGTTTTTTTTTCCACCATCAAGCTCAAAATCCTCTTCTATTCAAGCCACAAGTGGGCTGATCTGTATCTTCTGCAGATGTCTGTGTTCAAGGGGAATAAAAACCACCCAACACAGCAGCAACAAAATCCTCTTCTGGCTAATAAACAGAAAGTAATTGCAGTTGGTTTCCTTGCTGCAAAAGGAGCTGGGCCTGGGCTGGCACTGCCTCATCTGTATCAGCAGCTTATATCATCAGCTCTACATGCTCCTGCAAACCCTACCCGCAGCACAACCTCGTCTGCCTTTGTCCTCCTGGCAGCCAGAGAGGGATGCCAGAGGTTCTTCTTCTTTCCCATCCCTTAGAGTCATGGAATCCTTAAGGCTGGCCCTCCAACATCACAAACCCCAATGGTTAAGGCAGGGCTGCCACCTTCCTCAGCACCGAATGCTTTTTGTGAGGCTCTAAAACCCCTCTGGGGATGGGGACTCCACCCCTGCCCTGGGCAGCCTCTTTAAGGGCTTGACAACCCTTTTAGGGAAGAGATTGTTCCTCACATCCAACCTAAACCTCCCCTGCTGCAACTTGAGCCTATTTCCTCTCATCCTATCACCCAGTACTAAGGAGAAGAGCCCAATCCCTACCTCACTGCAACCTCCCTGCAGGCAGCTGCAGACAGCAATGAGCTCTGCCCTGAGCCTCCTCTGCTGCAGGCTGCACCCCCCCAGCTCCCTCAGCCTCTCCTCACAGGGCTCTGCTCCAGGCCCCTCCCCAGCCTTGCTGCCCTTCTCTGGGCACATTTAGGCACACATAGGATCTGCAAGGATCACCTCAACACCAAAGCCTGTCCATGCTCATGGGCAAGAATTTCTGCCCCTCTGCTCTTATGACAGCTCACCTGGAGTGCTGCTTCCAGCTCTGGATGTCCAGAGCCAGGTGGCCTAGCCAGGGCAGCCAGGTGGGCTAGCAGCTAACCAGGTGGGCTAGCAGGAGAGTTGCAAAGAGCAATGAGGTCTCCCTTCAGTCTCCTGATCTCCAGGCTGAATACCTCCAGCTCACTCAGCTGCTTCTCCCCAGCCTTGTTCTCCAGACCCTTCCCCGCTTTTGTTGCCCTTCTCTGGGCATGCTCCAGCTCCTCAATGTCCTTCTTGGAGCAAGGAGTCCAAAACAGAACCCAGCACTCAAGGTGTGGCCTCACCAGTGCTGAGTACAGGGGGAAACAATCACTTCCCTGGTGCTGCTGGCCTTGCTGTATGCCACAAGGTGATCTCAAGCTTCTTTTGTTCTGATTCCTACTCACCAGATAACACCAAACCCACAACTGAGCAGGATCAGACATCCTCCAGCACAGCAACAGTCACAGCTGAGTGCTGGACTGTGAGCCCCACAGATGAAATTTAAGGGGAGCTGTTCTGCTGAAGTGATTCTACAACAAAGATGGAACCCAAAGAGATGTTGCTCCTTTTTGGGGGGCCACAAGCAAAGTTAAACAACTGCTTCTGCCTCTCTCCTCCAGAAAGCATCTTGCTGCTGAATTCAGAAGCAAGGTAAACAAGAACCAGTGATGATGTGCACGGGGGTGATGATTCAGCAGCATTTGAGGTACAGGCTACAAACATGTGCTTTATTCTCTCATTGATGATTCTCCAGTGAGCAATGGAACAACATGTCTTGTGTAGCCACCAGGCAACACCATGGGCCCACTAGCAAGAGCTAAGGACACAGAGGCACAGAATGGCTGAGGCTGGAAGGCACTTGAGAGATCATCTACTCCAACTTCCCTGCCCTGGGCAAGGATGCTTCTCAACTAGACTGAGTTCACAGAACCACAGGATTAATCAGGTTGAGATCATCCAGTCCAACCTAGCACCTGACACCTTCTCATTCACTAACCCATGGCACTGAGTGCCTCATCCAGCCTCCTTTTAAGCACCTCCAGGGATGGGGACTCCATCACCTCCCCAGGCAGCCCATTCCAATGCCAATCTCTCTTGCTGAGAAGAACTTCTTCCTAACATCCAGCCTGAACCTGTCCTGATGCAGCTTGAGGCTGTGTCCTCTTGTTCTGTCCCTGGGTGCCTGGCAGAAGAGACCAACCCCACCTGGCTACGACCTCCTTTCAGGTAGCTGTGGACAGCAATGAGCTCTGCCTGGACCTAGCTGATCCTGGTGGACCTTTCCAACCATAGCAATTCATAGTGGTTAGATGTTGTGCTGAGGGATTTGGTTTAGTCAAGAACTTGTCAGTGTGAAATCAATGATTGGACTCAATGATCTTGAAGGTCTTTTCCAATCTAAGAAATTCTGTGATTCTCTGATTCTGCCCTGAGCCTCCTCTGCTGCAGGCTGCACACCCCCAGCTCCCTCAGCCTCTCATCACAGGGCTCTGCTCCAGGCTCCTCCCCAGCCTTGATGCCCTTCTCTGGACACACTGCTCAAGGCCTTGTCCAACTTGGCCTTGAACATCCACAACTTCCCTGGGCAACCTGTTCCAGTATCTCACCACCCTCATACTGAAGAGCTTCTTTCTAACCCTGCTCTCTCTCAGCTTCAACCCATTCCCCATTGTCCTGTCTCCAGATACCCTTAGAATCATAGAATCATAGAATCAACCAGGTTGGAAGAGACCTCCAAGATCATCCAGTCCAACCTAGCACCCAGCCCTGGCCAATCAATCAGACCATGGCACTAACTGCCTCATCCAGGCTTTGCTTGAACACCTCCAGGGACAGCCTCTCCACCACCTCCCTGGGCAGCCCATTCCAATGCCAATCACTCTCTCTGGGAAGAACTTCTTCCTAACATCCAGCCTATACCTACCCTGGCACAACTTGAGGCTGTGTCCCCTTGTTCTATTGCTGCTTGCCTGGGAGAAGAGGCCACCCCCCACCTGGCTACAATGTCCCTTCAGGTAGTTGTAGACAGTAATAAGATCACCCCTGAGCCTCCTCTTCTCCAGGCTAAACAACCCCAGCTCCCTCAGCCTCTCCTCATAGGGTTTGTGTTCCAGGCCCCTCACCAGCTTTGTTGCCCTTCTCTGGACATGTTCCAGCACCTCAACATCCTTCTTGAATTGAGGGTCCCAGAACTGGACACAGTACTCAAGGTGTGGCCTGAGCAGTGCTGAGTACAGGGGCAGAATGACCTCCCTTGTCCTACTGGCCACACTGCTCCTGATGCAGGCCAGGATGCCATTGGCTCTCTTGGCCATCTGGGCACACTGCTGGCTCATCTTCAGCTTACTGTCTATCAGTACCCCCAGGTCCCTTTCCTCCTGGCTGCTCTCCAGCCACTCAGTCCCCAGCTTGTAGTGCTGCTTGGGGTTGTTGTGGCCAAAGTGCAGAACCCTGCCCTTGGCCTTGTTAAATCTCATCCCATTGGCCTCTGCCCACCCATCCAGCCTGGCCAGGTCCCTCTGCAGGGCTCTCTTAAGAAAAGTCCTCTTCCAGTCTCCCTGTAGGATCCCTCCAGGTACTGGAAGGCAGCTCTGAGGTCCTCCCAGAGCCTTCCCTTCTCCAGGCTGAACAACCCCAGCTCCCTCAGCCTATCTTCACAGCAGAGGTGCTCCAGTCCTTGCATCACCTTTGTAACCCTGCCATGCCCAACCACTCGAAGAACCAACCTGACCACTTGAAGACATCCAAGCCCCAGAGAGGATTACACATCTCAGGACCAATTTTTTTCACATCTAGGCAGCAGTAAACACGAAGCAGCTGGGAGGTTTCAACTCACAACAGCACAGCAGTGCCTAGGAGAATGTGCAGTGTCAAAGAGATCTGCTGGAAAAGTGAAAATGTATTGGGACACCTGCAAAACAGCTCCATTTTGCCTGCATAATCAAGCTCTGCAAAATGCAAATGGTACAGCAAGAAAAAAAAGATGCTGGGGGAAAGTTCTCCTATGAAAGGCACAAAACCCTGAGCCACCAAAGGGAAGAAGGAGGCAATCATGAAAGAGAGCATTTGGGCTTCTGGTTTATGCCTCCTATTCTCCTTTTTGCTTCATCACAAGCCTGATTTGCTCCTGTCTGTTACTTGGATAGAGAGAAGATGGAAATGGTTTTCTGTTGCATCAACAAAAACCAGCATGAGAGATAACTGCAAGGGCAGGGAGCCAGCTCTGAGGTAGCCGCAGGTCAGCGAGGCTCTGCTGCACTCAACAAAGCTGTGTGGCCCCTGCCAAGAGTGAGATTTTGACCTCCTCAGAGCTGTGATCAAAGAGATCTGTGCAGAAAGCTGTTGGGAGCCCATAATATTCCTTTCAGAGGCAGTTACCTGCTTGTGGATGGGGGAAGGAGACAACAGAGCATCTGCAGCTGCTCCTTTCCGAGAGCCCTCGGGCAGCTGCGTGCTGTATGTGGCTGTCGCTAGGACCAAAGGCATGTGAGGACGAGTGTGGTGAGTCCAGCAGGAGGGAATCATCACAGAATGGGTTAGGTCAGATGGGACCTTAAAGAATATCCAGTTCCAACCCCACCTGCTGATGGACAGGGACACCTCCCATTAGCCCAGGCTGCTCCAAGTCCCGTCCAAGTTCAAGGTGTTGAGCACCTCCAGTGAGGAGACATCCACAGCCTCCCTGGGCAACCTGTGCCAGTGCCTCACCACCCTCACCCTGAAGAATTTCTTCCTCATCTCCAGCCTCAAACTCCTTTCTTCCAGCTCAAAGCCATTGCCTCTCCTCCTGGCACTTTCAGCCCTTGTCAAAAGTCTCTTCCCAGCTATCCTGAAGCCCTTTCAGGTACTGGAAGGCTGCTTTGAACTTTCCCTGGGGTCTTCTCTTCTCCAGGCTGAACAGCCCCAACTCTCTCAGCCTGTCCACAATGGGGTCTTCTCCAGCCCTCTGACCATCTTCATGGCCTGCTCTGGACTCTCTCCAGCAGCTCCAGGTCCTTCTTGTGCTGGGTTTCCCAAAACTGGAGGCAGTTCTGCAGGTGCAGCAGAGCAGATTTCCCTGCCTGTGCTGCTGCTCTCCCTACTCTGGCTGCAGCCAGCACACAGCTGGCTCTGGGCTGCCAGTGACAGTGCTGGCTCCTGGGCAGTTCTTCATCAACAAACACCCCCAACTCCTCCTCCTCAAGACTGCCATTCTTCACCTACACATACAGAACCATAGAATCATAGAATCAACCAGGTTGGAAGAGACCTCCAAGATCATCCAGTCCAACCTATCACCCAGCCCTAACCCATCAACCAGACTGAGCAAGGAGTGGCTTGAGAGCAGTCTCAAGGAGGAAAACTTAGGGGTGTCAGTTGGTGAAAATCTCACCATGGGCTGGGAATGGTTGCAGGCAGGCAGCAGTGTGCCCAGGTGGGCAGCAGAGCCAATGGCATCCTGGGCTGGCTCAGGAGCAGTGTGGGCAGCAGGACAAGGGAGGTTCTTGTGCCTCTGTGCTCAGCACTGCTCAGGAAACACCTTGAGTGCTGTGTCCAGCTCTGGGCTCCTCCATTGCAGAGAGATGTTGAGGTACTGGAAGGTGTTTGGAGAAGGGCAGCAAGGCTGGGGAGGGGCCTGGAGCAGAGCCCTGTGAGGAGAGGCTGAGGGAGCTGGGGGTGTGCAGCCTGCAGCAGAGGAGGCTCAGGGCAGAGCTCATTGCTGCCTGCAGCTGCCTGCAGGGAGGCTGTAGCCAGGTGGGGTTGGGCTCTGCTGCCAGGCAAACAGCAACAGAAGAAGGGGACACAGCCTCAAGCTGTGCCAGGGCAGGTCTAGGCTGGATGTTGTTAGGAAGTTGTTGTCAGAGAGAGTGATTGGCATTGGAATGGGCTGCCCAGGGAGGTGGTGGAGTCTCTGTGGCTGGAGGTGTTGAAGCCAAGCCTGGCTGGGGCACTTAGTGCCATGGTCTGGTTGCTTGGGCAGGGCTGGGTGCTAGGTTGGGCTGGCTGAGCTTGGAGCTCTCTTCCAGCCTGGCTGATTCTATGTGCTGGGCTGCATGAAAATTCATCTCTATGGCTGTGACTTATTCCCTGCTTGAGACCACTGAGTACATTCAGCAGCACAGCCCAACAGAGCCACTCACCTGCCACTCCCACGGCAAGCACCTGGCAACGACCTCCCTGCAAGCTTTCTGGTATGAGCAGCAACCAAGCAGTTAACTACCCTAAGAAATATATCCACCCTCCTCAGGCACAGCAAAGCAGCAAGAGGGCCCTGTGGTGTTGACAAATCTAAGAGCAAATTAAGAAGCTAAAATAAAATGCACCATCAAGCAAGCAGCTGGAGCCAGGCCAGGAGTCAGAACGAGATGTAAAGAAAATTGTGTTGAGGAATGGGCTCCAAGCAGGCTCATTGAGCAAGATTGCTAGAAAGCAGAGAAGGAAATGGGGGAAAGAATGGGGACTTTAAGGACACACTGCATGAGCTCAGGGCTGTCCTGGTTGGAAGGGACCTTTAAAGATGGCCAAGTCCAACCATCGGCCCACTGCTGTGCCAGGTGCTAGGTTGGGCTGGATGAGCTTGGAGGTGTCTTCTGAGGAGAGGCTGAGGGAGCTGGGGGTGTGCAGCCTGCAGCAGAGGAGGCTCAGGGCAGAGCTCATTGCTGTCTGCAGCTGCCTGCAGGGAGGCTGTAGCCAGGTGGGGTTGGGCTCTACTGCCAGGCAGCCATCAGTAGAAGAAGGGGACACAGCCTCAAGCTGTGCCAGGGCAGGTTCAGGCTGGATGTTGTTAGGAAGTTGTTGTCAGAGAGAGTGATTGGCATTGGAATGGGCTGCCCAGGGAGGTGGTGGAGTCTGTGGCTGGAGGTGTTGAAGCCAAGCCTGGCTGTGTTGGGCAGGGCTGGGTGCTAGGTTGGGCTGGCTGAGCTTGGAGCTCTCTTCCAAACTGGCTGATTCTATGAATGGAGCAAAGCTGGAGGTGGGGAGAGTGAGGCTGGAGGTGAGGAGGAAGTTGTTGAGCAGGAGAGTGGTGAGAGGCTGGAATGGGTTGCCCAGAGAGGTGGTTGAGGCCCCATGGCTGGAGGTGTTTGAGGCCAGGCTGGCTGAGGCTGTGTGCAGCCTGCTCTAGGGTAGGGTGTCCCTGGGCATGGCAGGGGGGTTGGAACTGGCTGACCTTTGTGATCCCTTCCAACCCCTATGATTCTAAATGCCAGGAACAGGCACAAACCAGAGGCTCAGCCTGCTGGCCATAACCTGAAAACACTTCAAGTGAACAAATCCCCTTTGGCTGCAGTCAGGGGGATCCCAGAAAGATCCCACTAAGCAGACAGATAATCCATGTTCTGTTGCAGAAAGCTGCTGAGGGCACTTTGGGCTTGGTTGATGAGATGCAGAAATATGTGGAGAAAGAAAGAAGCAGAGCCCCAGACTGGCCATGCACCATCAGACTCTGCCCTGGCTCAGCAAAGCACTGCAGCAAGCAAATCTTGCTCAATCTGCTTTTGTGACACATGGACCTCCCTCTCCATATGTCCCAGAGACAGGGAGGTTGGGAACACTATGGGAGTCCAAAGGCCTCTGTGTTTCCAGCACAACACAGCACTGCCAGCAGTGTCCCTTCCCAACTTATGTCTCTTCACCTGTCCTACACCTCCCAGGAGGGTCTCTGGCTTAATGCTAAGGGAAGCTGCAAGAGATATTGGACCAAAGTTGATGTGTCAGAAATTCAGAAGCCTGCATCTCCTGTCTGAGAAGTCAGGAGGGAATTGAGGTTGGAAGCACCTGCCCTGACCTGGTAAGTGCCACCAGTCCATCTGCTCTGGCTGAGCTCTCCCTAGTAGCATAGAACTGTTAAAACTCCTCTTGCTCCAATCCTGTTTAAACTGACTTAAAGTCTTCAAGAGGTTTTACCTTCTTAGATTCAAGAGGAGGGGAAAAAATATCAATCCCCTATGCAATGACAAAAGAGATTGGTCCCTGGATTGGCTGAGGTGAGGAGTTGATTGGGGTGGGGGGGTCTAGGAGTTTACTCCTACCAAATAGCCTGTTCACTGGAGTCATAGAATCATGGAATTGTTTGGGTTGGAGAAGCCCTCTGAGCTCATCCAGTCCAAGCAGCAACCCAGCACCACCATGGCCATAAAGCCATGGCCCCAAGTGCCATGGCCACAGCTGTCTGGAACACCTCAAGTATGGGGGCTCCAGCACCTCCCTGGGCAGCCTGTGCCAGTCCCTGACCACTCTTGCAGCAAAGACATTTTTCCTCATCTCCAACCTAACCCTCCCCTGGCACAATTTCAGGCCATTTCCCCTCCTCCTATCACCTGATACTAAGGAGCAGAGCCCAACCCCCACCTCACTGCAGCCTCCACTCAAGGTGCTGTAGAGAGCAATAAGATCTTCCTTCAGCCTCCTGTTCTCCAGGCTGAACACCCTCAGCTCCCTCAGCTGCTTCTTCTCAGACCCTTCCCCAGCTTTGTTGCCCTTCTCTGGACATAGAATCATAGAATCAACCAGGTTGGAAGAGACCTCCAAGATCATCCAGCCCAGCCTAGCACCCAGCCCTAGCCAGTCAACCAGACCATGGCACTGAGTGCCTCATCCAGTCTTTGCTTGAACACCCCCAGAGATGGTGCCTCCACCACCTCCCTGGGCAGCCCATTCCAATACCAATCACTCTCTCTCTGAAGAACTTCCTCCTAACATCCAGCCTATACCTACCCTGGCACAACTTGAGACTGTGTCCCCTTGTTCTATTGCTGCTTGCCTGGGAGAAGAGGCCACCCCCCACCTGGCTACAATGCCCTTTCAGGTAGTTGTAGACAGTAATAAGATCACCCCTGAGCCTCCTCTTCTCCAGGCTAAACACCCCCAGCTCCCTCAGCCTCTCCTCATAGGATTTGTGCTCCAGGCCCCTCACCACCTTTGTTGCCCTTCTCTGGACATGCTCCAGCACCTCAACATCTTTCTTGAATTGAGGGGCCCATACTCCAACTCCTCAGTGTCCTTCTTGGAGCAAGGGGTCCAAAGCTGAATGCAGTACTCAAGGGGTGAGCTCAGCAGTGCAGAGCACAAGGACACAATCCCTTCCTCAGTCTGCCAACAGAATTCCTCCATTCCTCCAAACTGCACTTGGAAGCCCCCAGTGCACTCAGCAGCTGTCTGAAAAGCTCACAAAACAACTCTGCCCTCCAAAAATGCTGCATCTCACATCAGGCATTTGGGGAAGGGAGTTGATTGTATTGACATTCCCTATCCCTAAGGAAGGGCAAGGCCAAAAATATCACCTTGATGCCCTCGTGCTGTGCAAGTCCATCCAGCACATGTCTGCCTGCACGTCCCCAGCATCCCTGGTAGCTCAGCAGCTCCTGCAGCCTGGCAGGCATTTGCCCAGCCCACAAGCTGCTGGTCCCAGTCCAGCCCACAGCAGCAGGGATTCAAAACCACCATATGACAGTTGGTTGGTGGCTTGTGTGAAGCCAGGAGGCTTGGTCCAGGTCCTGGTGGGCAGGTATCCATGTGTCTCAGTCCAGCAACCAGTGAGGAGAAGCCTGAGTGGATGCCAGGCACGAGCAGGATGGGGTCCTCTGAGGTCTGCTGGCAGGGAGGCTCATGGGCACCTGCCTCGTGGTGAGATGCTGGGCTCCAAGTCTGGCACCTTGTGCTGAGCAAGCCACATCTTTGTGTTCCCTCTGGGCGATGTAGTTCCTCTGCTGCATCCCTTTTCCATGCTCAGCAGCTCCATAAGCCACCCAAACTGCACAGCAAGGAGCCCAAAGCTGCAGCTATCCCAGCTCCCTTCCCACATGCAGCTCAGGAAGGTGGTGGAGAACTCTCAAGCAAAGCAAGCAGCTGGGGCTTACTCAGCTGCTTCCCTTTAGCAAAGGGAAAGGTTGTTTGAGTTCCCCTCCCCCTAGGGTGGCCCCCCCAGGGTGGAAAAGAAAGCAAAAAGGTGGCACAGGCCTGAAGAACCCAGTGGGGTGCATGAGGAGCAGCAGAGGAGCTGCCAAGGAGAAGGGGGCAATGAGTACACTACAAAGGGAGAGTGCAGGAGAACAGGGATTGGTGCTGGGGAAGCTGCCCAAGGGATGGAGAAATTAAGCAAGAAGGGATTCACAGAATCAAGTCAGGGTTGGAAGGGAGCACAAGGAGCAGCCAGTTCCAACCCCCCTGCCATGCCCAGGGACACCCTACCCTAGAGCAGGCTGCACACAGCCTCAGCCAGCCTGGCCTCAAACACCTCCAGCCATGGGGCCTCAACCACCTCCCTGGGCAACCCAGTCCAGCCTCTCACCACTCTCCTGCTCAACAACTTCCTCCTCACCTCCAGACTCACTCTCCCCACCTCCACCTCTGCTCCATTCCCCCCACTCCTGACACTCCCTCACAGCCTCAAAAGTCCCTCCCCAGCTTTTTTGTAGCCCCCTCCAGATCCTGGCAGGCCACAAGAAGTTCACCTGGGAGCCTCCTCTGCTCCAGCCTGCACAGCCCCAACTCTTTCAGTCTGTGCTCACAGCAGAGCTGCTGCAGCCTCTCAGCATCCTCCTGGCCCTGCTCTGGACACTCTCCAGCATCTCCACAGCCCTCTTGTCCCAGGGGCTCCAGACCTGGATGCAGTACTCCAGGTGGGGTCTCAGCAAAGCAGAACAGAGCAGAGCACAGCAGAGGGGGAGAATCCCCTCCCTGGCCCTGCTGGCCACACTTCTGCTGCAGCAGCCCAGGCTCTGCTTGGCTTTCTGGGCTGCAAGTGCACACTGCTGGCTCAATTCTGGGTGCACAACTTGAGACTTGGTAAAGCAGCTCTGGTTCTCAAAGGGAAAGGGGGCTCAATGTCTCTGGGCAATCAACTTGGGGCAGAAAGATCTTGTTCTGTCCAGGCCAAATTCATCTGACAACATCAGAAGCTAAGAAGGGCATCAGAGGAAAAGGGAGGAGAGCATCAAGTGCAGAGGAGACACAGTCAGGTCCATCTACCAGCCAAAATCAGCCCTGCACTTAGCCTGCTGTGCTAGTTTGAGGCTAACTAGGATATCTTAGTGAGAGAAAATAGATGCCAGGCTGTGAAAAGGAAACCAAAGTGATGTCTGCTGCACTCAGAGGCTTGCTGAGATGGCTAAGAACAAGAACACAACCACAGATAACAGAGTTGCTCTCTGGCTCTGGCTGCCTCCCTTCTCTCCCTAACCTGCTGTCTGTGTAACTAACCCCTCTGCTTCCTAACCCCCCCCCTGGCTGATCCTCCAAACTCACCTTACACATAAGGCAAAGTCTGGGATAAGGCAGAGGGGTGGGAAGGAGGTGGAAGGGTGGTTGGGAGCCCCTCCTGGGCACTCTGGTTTCTGGCAGGGCTGTTGTGATTCTGTATTGCTTTTACCTTGTATATTGCTGTCCATGGCTGTTGATATTGTAAACCTCTGCTTGTACATTGTGCTAAGCTGTACATAGAAAGCTTCATTCTTTAATTCCCAGCTGGGCTGAGTCTGGTCTGGGTAATTTCATAAGAGCAGGGGGTGAGGAACACCCAAACCATCACACCTGCACAAGAACCACAGTCCCACAGTGATGCAGGCCAGTGAGCTTTTGCCCATACCCAGCAGAAAACCTTCTCAGCTCAACCAGCTCCCCTGCAGAGAGCAGGAACCTCTGTGCTGGGATTTGAGCTCTGGTGCCTGCAGATGACAGCAGCACTCCCAGGTGGGTGGTGCAGCCTCACCCTTCATGAATGAAAACGTTAAAACAAGTAAATAAAGAAAGGAGCAGAAAGGCTCACACCACCCACGAGCAGGTGTGCTATAAATACCATGGCAGGGGATGTCTGCAGAGGAGCTGGAGGTGTTGGCTTCATTGTGTCCTGACAGAGCCACCTATGCAACTTGATCAGCAGGCAGAGGGCTGTGCTGCCTAGGGCTGAGCTGACAGCATTGCTCTGCCTGCTCTGCCCTGGCCCTGCAGCCCCACAGCAGAGCAGGAACACTCTGAATGAGCCCAATGCCTTTACCAGGCAAACAGAGTCATAGAAGCATAGAACCAAGCAGGTTGGAAGAGAGCTCCAAGCTCAGCCAGCACAACCTAGCGCCCAGCCCTATTCAGTCAACCAGACCATGGCACTAAGTGCCCCAGCCAGGCTTGGCTTCAACACCTCCAGCCACACAGACTCCACCACCTCCCTGGGCAGCCCATTCCAATGCCAATCACTCTCTCTGACAACAACTTCCTAACAACATCCAGCCTGAGCCTGCCCTGGCACAGCTTGAGGCTGTGTCCCCTTGTTCTACTGCTGGGTGCCTGGCAGCAGAGCCCAACCCCACCTGGCTACAGCCTCCCTGCAGGCAGCTGCAGGCAGCAATGAGCTCTGCCCTGAGCCTCCTCTGCTGCAGGCTGCACACCCCCAGCTCCCTCAGCCTCTCCTCACAGGGCTCTGCTCCAGGCCCCTCCCCAGCCTTGCTGCCCTTCTCTCAACACCTTCCAGCACCTCAACAGCTCTCTGCAATTCAGGAGCCCAGAACTGGACACAGCACTCAAGGGGTGTCCTGAGCAGTGCTGAGCACAGGGGCAGAAGAACCTCCCTTGTCCTGCTGCCCACACTGCTCCTGAGCCAGCCCAGGATGCCATTGCCTCTGCTGCCCACCTGGGCACTGCTGCCTCCTCTGCAGCTCCTCTCTCCCAGCACCCCCAGGGCCCTCTCTGCCTGGCTGCTCTCAGCCACTCTGTCCTCAGCCTGTAGCACTGCATGGGGTTGTGGCCAAAGTGCAGAACCCTGCAAGTGACCTTGGTCAGTCTCATCCCAGTAGTTGCCAAGAAGGTCAGTGGCACCCTGAGGTGCATCAAAAAGTGTGGCAAACAGGTTGAGGGAGGTTCTCCCCTCTCTAGGCTCTGCCCTGGTGAGGCCACATTGGAGTAGTGTGTCCAGTTTGGGCTCCCTGGTTCCAGAAGGACAGAGATTTGTTGGAGATGGCACAGAAAAGGGCTACAAAGATGCTGAGGGAACTGGAACAGCTCTCTGATGAGGAAAGGCTGAGAGAGTTGAGGCTCTTTAGTCTGGGAAGACTGAGGGGAGAGCTCACAAGTGAGACCTCATAAATGCTTCAAGGGTGGGTGGCAGGAAGATGGGACCAGTCTGGGTTTGGTGGTGCTCAGTGGCAGGATAAGAGGTATCAGGCACAAACATGAACACAAAAAGCTCCATCTAAACATGAGGAGGAGCTTCTTTGAGAGTGGCAGAGCACTGGAGCAGACTGCCCAGAGAGGTGGTGGAGTCTCTATCTCTGGAGGCATTTGAAACCTGCTTGGGTGTGCTCCTGTGTGACCTTCCCTAGGTGAACCTGCCTTGGCAGAGGGGTTGGACTCTATCTCCAGAGGTCACTTCCAACCCCAGCCATTCTGTGGTTCTGTGACACAGTGGCACCTACAGGTATCCCCAGCCTCTGTGAGACTTTGCAGCACTGGGAACAAGAGAGAGGTTGTGGTGTCTCCTCCTCTGGAGAGATTCCAACCTCACCTGGACACAAGCCTGGGTAACCTGCTGTGGGTGACCCTGCTTCAGCGAGGAGGCTGGACTAGGTGACCTCCACAGGTCCCCTTCCAATCACCATGCTGGGCTGCTGCACACTCTGCCTGTAAAATCCTAGCCAAGAAAAACCCCACAGGACCCCAAATCCTTGAGCTGAAGGAAGTTTGTGCAGCTCGGTGCTGACCTTCGCTTCAGCGCAGAACCTGCTGAGCTTTGCGACAGCTTAGAGCAGGGCGAAATGAAAGCACCTGGCAAGCTTCAGCTGAGATCACCTACTTGATGTGCTCACTGGGCAAAGAGAAAAGAGGAATCCCAGCAAAACCCTTCACAGGAATCAATTGAAGGGAGAAAGTCATCGCTCTGAGGCTGGATCAATACTGGTCAGGGTCCAAGTCTGGCCTGAGCTGCACATAAATCACGAGACTGGCTCGCTGCAGGATCGACATCCCCCATCCAGCAGTGATCAGACCCCAACCCTTTCATTCTCCAAAGTCCCCCAAACACCTTCTGCAGTGCAGGCTGCAGCACTGTTCATTTACAGGGTGAAATCAAAGATACAAATCACAGGGCAGCACAGAGAGCTCTGCCTGCTAGGAGCAAGGTTTGGCTTTCCTGTTGCAGCGAAAGAATATCATTACCTGGAGAATGAGCCCCGAGCAAGAGCTGAAACAACAGCAGCTGCTGCCAGAGGGAGGGGAAGGACACATTGGATGGCTCACAGCAGGCAAAACAGTCTCAGGCACAGACAGAACCTGCTCACAAAGGGCCCTGGGGTCACTTGCATCAATGTCCTTCAATAAAAGAGCCTTATGGGCTCTGCCCTGGCGCTGGCTTCGTGCGGCAGCAGCAGTCTCAGCTTTGCCACGCAGCAGCAAAGCAAAGGGAGCAAGGAAAGATGGTCTCTGTCCCAGGAGGAGGTGTGCATGCTCACTGGCCTGGCATTTAGCCTGCAGGTGGCCCAGAAGGACTAAAGAGCTCTGCTTCTCTGGTTCCCAAGCAGAGTAACAGCCTGGCTCAGAGCAAGAGACTGGCACAGCAGCGCCAGGCACTGGAACAGGCTGCCCAGGGAGGTGGTGCAGTCACCAGCCCTGGAGGTGCAGGGCACTATGGGCCATGATTTGGTGCTGTTGGGTTGATGGTTGGCCTGGATGACCTTAGAGGACTTTTCCAGCTAAAACAATACCATTATCCTACAACAACCAAAAGCAAGGATGGACTGCAGGGGACATAATCCACTCAAGGCCAAAACCACTACCTGGAGCCACCAGAATGTTTCTCTCACCATCTGGCTCCACGGTAAGAGCTGTTGCTGGGAGCCTCATGGCTATTATCTCTCTGCTCTGCAAACAAGGTTATTTCATGGCATCACACAGCTCACACAAACCTTACTTATGGGCTTATAGGCTCAGCACAGCCAAAGCTTTAGCAAGTCCCCAGGCTGCTTTAAGGGGAAACAATTAAACAGCTCTAAAGCTGCTTGCAGAAACATCTCTCCTGCATTATCTTCCAGCCTTAACTTGCAGCACTAAGATGCTCAGATACTCTACCTTAGCTTCTTGTTGGGTGCTAATGGGCTGACACTTGGGATTTAGACTTTTCTGAGCACAACACATCTCCCAGTCATAGAATCAGGCAGGTTGGAAGAGAGCTCCAAGCTCAGCCAGTCCAACCTAGCACCCAGCCCTGCCCAACCAACCAGACCATGGCAGGCTTTGCCTTAACACCTCCAGGCACAGCCACTCCACCACCTCCCTGGGCAGCCCATTCCAATGCCAATCACTCTCTCTGACAACAACTTCCTCCTAATATCCAGCCTAGACCTGCCCTGGCACAGCTTGAGGCTGTGTCCCCTTCTTCTACTGCTGGGTGCCTGGCAGAAGAGCCCAACCCCACCAGGCTACAACCTCCCTTCAGGTAGTTGCAGAGAGCAATGAAGTCTGCCTTGAAGAGCTCAACCCCACCTGGCTCTCAGATATTAAACTGTTAAGAACAGATACTACAAATATGACAAAATGTGCAAGAGCTGAACAGGAAACTTCCCAGCTTTGGCAAATGAGAGCTTGTACCCCCACTGGGGTTACAGCAGCTCTGCTTGGTGAGGGTTGGAAGGTTAATGAGGATCTCCAGATCCTCCTGTCCAGCACCCCCTGCTAAAGCAGGACACCCACAGCAGCTTGCCCAGGATCACAGTGGACAGGCAGCTTTTGAAAGTCTCCAGGGAAGGAGACTCCACAACCTCTCTGGGCAGCCTACTCCAGGGCTCCAGCAGCCTCACACCAAAGATGCTTTCCCTGTTCAGGTGGAACCTCCTGGGTTCCAGTTTGTGCCTGTTGCCCCTTGTCCTGCCACAGGGCACCACTGACAAGAGTCTGACCCCACCCTCCTGCCCCCCCACCCCCCCTTCTGAACATTGATCAGATCCCCTCTCAGTCTGTTTCCTGCAGCATCAACAGCCCCAGGGCTCAGGTCTCTCAGCCTCACAGAGATGCTCAGGCCCCTCAGCATCATTTTTTACAACTGGAGATCTTTCTTCCTGCCTCTCAGCCTCTCACCAGAACACTACTACAGCAAGAATTTTGGCCTAGAGACAAACTGAAATACCCAAACCAATACTTTTCCCCCCATCTTTTTGGCAGAAGGAGGCACAGCCCAGCCACAAATCCTGGAGGCTGCAACATGTGAGTGGCCAAGTCCTCAGCATCAGCCCAGGGAGCTGAGCTCCAAGGCCAGCTCTCAAGACAATCAAACACTTAAGGTGTGAAAAACAAAGCAGATCTGGAGCTGTCTGACAGCTGGGACCCAGTGCCAAGAGGTTTGATTTTCTCTCACCTCTGTGCCTTGTAGATACTGGACTCAAATATCACTCTCCTGGCTGTAGAAACCAGGACACAAATCATTAGCAGGCTCAGTCCCAGGGTGTGAGCACCACTCAATTCATTATGCCCCACTAGGACAGCACCCACCTCATTCCCCTTCTCTGTGCTCTTTGTCAGGGCTAGACACAGCAATGCACAGAACCATGGAGCACAAGCAAAGCTCTCCCAGTGGGCTGCAGCAGGACCTGCCCTCCCCAAAACGCCTCCTGTTGCTTTGTGTGTGCCAGGCCCTGGCACCTTCTCCCTGTCCAGTGAGACCTGTCTCATCTCCAGCTCTGCCAGAGCTGTTGAGGAGGTAGAAACTTCCCTTGCAGACATCACTGGTTGGGCTTTATGAAGGCAGAAGGGTTTGGCTCTGTGGTTATTACACAGAATCACAGCACTAAGGAGCTTGGAAAAGACCTTTGAGATCATCGAGTCCAACCTAGCACCTTCTGATTAACTAACCCATGGCACTAAGTGCCTCATGCAGACTCCTCTGAAACACCTACAGGGATGAGGACTAAGTGCCCCAGCCAGGCTTGGCTTCAACACCTCCAGCCACACAGACTCCACCACCTCCCTGGGCAGCCCATTCCAATGCCAATCACTCTCTCTGACAACAACTTCCTAACAACATCCAGCCTAGACCTGCCCTGGCACAGCTTGAGGCTGTGTCCCCTTCTTCTGTTGCTGGGTGCCTGGCAGCAGAGCCCAACCCCACCTGGCTACAGCCTCCCTGCAGGCAGCTGCAGACAGCAATGAGCTCTGCCCTGAGCCTCCTCTGCTGCAGGCTGCACACCCCCAGCTCCCTCAGCCTCTCCTCACAGGGCTCTGCTCCAGGCCCCTCCCCAGCCTTGCTGCCCTTCTCCAAACACCTTCCAGCACTCCAGGGGTGTCCTGAGCAGTGCTGAGCACAGGGGCACAAGAACCTCCCTTGTCCTGCTGCCCACACTGCTCCTGAGCCAGTCCAGGATGCCATTTGCCTTCTTGGCCACCTGGGCACACTACTGGCTCATGTTCAGCTGCAGGCAGTACCCCCAGCTCCCTCTCTGCCTGATTGCTCTCCAGGCACTCTGGCCCCAGCCTGTAGTGCTGCTTGGGGTTGCTGCCCTGGGTTAGCAGGGAGAAGCCAACCAAGAAGGTTACACATGTCCTTAGGACCTCACTGCTCTGGGCTGAGCTCCACCCCTGCCCATTGTGTCTCCTTTCCTCTGACCAACATTTCAAGCCTGTTTACCTCATACCAAATGGAAGCAGCAAAAGCACTTTTACACACTTCCCCATTCAATTATTTAGCACAGTGGATGGTTAAGACCACAGCCTCAGGAGATCTGCAGCATGACCATGGATGGGGCCAGCCTCAGCTGCTTGTGGAGGTTGTCTTTAAGCACAGTTATACCTTGGGATCATCCCCACCCCACCCTAGTTCTCACAGATGTTAGGGGTTGGAAAGGATCCAAAGAGCTCATCCAGTCCAACCCCCTGCCAGAGCAGGACCACACAATCCAGCTCAGGGCACACAGGAACACATCCAGACAGGCCTGCAAAGGCTCCAGAGAAGGAGACTCCACAACCTCTCTGGGCAGCCTGTGCCAGGGCTCTGGGACCCTTCCAGGCAAGAAGTTGCCTCTTGTGTTGAGCTGCAATCTCCTGTGCTGCAGCTTCCATCCATTGCTGCTTGTCCTATCCCAGGGAGCAGTGAGCAGAGCCTGTCCCCCCCTCCTGACCTCCAGCCCTCAGATACTTAAAGACACTGATCAAATCCCCTCTCAGTCTTCTCTTCTCCAGACTAAGCAGCCCCAGGTCCCTCAGCCTCTCCTCCTCAGGCACTGCTCCAGTCATCTCATTATCCTTGCAGCTCTCTGCTGGACCTTCTCCAGCAGATCCCTGTCCCTCTTCAACTGTGGAGCCCAAAACTGAAGGCAGTACTCAAGATGAGGCCTCAGCAGGGCAGAGTAGAGGGGCAGGAGAACCTCCCTTGATCTGCTGGACACACTCTGCTGAATCCCCCCCAGGACCCCATTGGCCTTCTTGGCTGCCAGGGCACACTGCTGTTTCTCTCTGTTTCCCTTGTGTCATGCTCAAGGTCACAACTCCATCAAAGGCCACAACTCCATCACCCCTGCAGAAAGCTCCTGGCTAAATCCAACATCAGGAAGGCTGCATGGCTAAAATGTCAGGGCCCAAAATACCTGGGTCTGAGCTAGAGACCTCCAGAACAACACACAGGAGCCCTGCAACTGCTCTGTAATTCACATCCTCCCTGGCACAAACATAACCAACCATTGACCAGGGGTTTGGTGGTGCCAGATCCAAAGGGCAGGACCTCAGCCTCCCTCTTCCAACAGAATTTATTGCTTGAAGAGCAACAGGGAATTAAATTCCTCCTGGAAACTGGGTCTGAGCTAAAGAGCTCAGAACAACACCCTGAAACTGCTCTGTAATTCACATCCTCCCTGGCACAAACATAACTAATGACCAAGGATTTGGTGGTGCCAGATCCAAAGGGCAGGATTTCAGCCTCCCTCTTCCAACAGAATTTATTGCCTGAAGAGCAACAGGGAAATAGATTCCTCCTGGAAACTGGGTCTGAAATAGAGATCTCCAGAACAACATCCTGCAACTGCTCTGTAATTCACATCCTCCCTGGCACAAACATAGCCAACGACCAAGGATTTGGTGATGCCAGATCCAAAGGGCAGGATCTCAGCCTCCCTTTTCCAACATAACTTATTGCCTGAAGAGCAACAAGGCAGAGAATGAGATTCCTCTTGGAAACCAAACCAAACAAACCTTGCCCTAGCCTGGCAGTCTGGCCCAGCTGGAGCTGCCTTTCCAGATCCTGTTTCTCTAACTGAAAAAGAAAGGGAAAGGGGAGGACAAAAATGCTTAGCAAGATGATTAAATAAACCTTTAGCTGCTGCAGCTACCCACTGGCTCTGGGTCTGACGTCAGTGCTGAATGCATTAACTCTATTTGTAGCTCAAGAGCTAAAAATAGCTGGGGCATGAAACAAACTAGGGCAGAGCTGGGAGAAGTGGAGGACTCCTTAGGAGGCACAAAGCCCCTCCAAGCCTTTCTGGAGTTCACTGTGCCCCAGCAGCTGCCTGTGTGGTTGTAGACCTCATAGGAACAGGAGGTGATAGAGAAGCTAACTGCTGCTGAGCAGCCAAAGGGTAGGATGTGTTGAGAGACTGTTGAGGTGCTAGAAGGTGCCACACCTTGAGTGCTGTGTCCAGTTCTGGGCTCCTCCAGTCAAGAGAGAGGTTGAGGTGCTGGAAGGTGTGGAGAGAAGGGCAACAAGGCTGGGGAGGGGCCTGGAGCAGAGGCTGAGGAAGCTGGGGGTGTGCAGCCTGCAGCAGAGGAGGCTCAGGGCAGAGCTCATTGCTGCCTGCAGCTGCCTGCAGGGAGGCTGTAGCCAGGTGGGGTTGGGCTCTTATCTCAGGCATCCAGGGACAGAACAAGGGGACACAGCCTCAAACTGTGGCAGGACAGGTTCAGGCTGGATGTTAGGGAGAAGTTCCCAGCAAGAGAGATTGGCATTGGAATTGGCTGCCCAGGGAGGTGGTGGAGTCTGTGTGGCTGGAGGTGTTGAAGCCAAGCCTGGCTGGGGCACTTAGTGCCATGGTCTGGTTGGTTGGCCAGGGCTGGGTGCTAGGTTGGGCTGGCTGAGCTTGGAGCTCTCTTCCAACCTGGTTGATTCTATGATCCTATGTGGGATGCTGCAATGTGTCTGCTCAGAACACTGTTGCATTGCCAAGAGTGTCCAAGGTGTTTGAAGCATTTTCCCTCTTATTCAGCTTCCCAAAGTGATCAGTAATGTACCTGGAATGCTGGAATCACAGCATGGGGGAGAGACTATTGACAGGGTCTTGTAATGACAGGATGAAGAGGAATGGGTTTAAACTGGCAGAGGGGGAGATTCAAACTGGATGTTAGGAAAGGGTTCTTTAGAGTGAGGATGGTGAGACACTGGCACAGGTTGCCCAGGGAGGTTGTGGAGCACAGAATCACCCAACGTGATCATAGATCACGTTGGGTGATTCTGTGCTCCACAACCTCCCTGGAAGTGCTCAAGGCCAGGTTGGATGAGGTCTTGAGCAACCAGTTCTAGTGGGAGGTGTTCCTGCCTATAGCAGAGGATTGGAACTGGATGATCCTTGAGGTCCCTTCCAACTTAAACCATTCTATGAACTTTAGAGGTTGGACCTCCAGATACCATCGAGTGCAACCTCCCCATGAAGGCAGCATCCCCTAGGGTAGCTTGCACACAAACACATCCAGACAGTCTTTGAATGTCTCCAGAGAAGGAGACTCCACAACCTCCCTGGGCAGCCTGTTCCAGTGCTCTGTCACCCTTACTGTAAAGAAGTTTCTCTTCATGTGGAGATGAAACCTGTGGAGAAGGAAACTTCTCTTTATGCGATGTAACAGAGCCGTACGCCGGGATTGGGAAGCAGCCTTGTTCCTTTCCAGTCCCTTCTGACACTCTTCTGCCTTCCAGCAAGCTCTGCCTGCTCTCAAAGGCTACTAGAGACACCATAGATGCCAGCTCAAAAAGCCAGCAGTCAAGGCAGAACAAACACCAGAGCCAAGCCTAAAGAAGCTCTTGACTGTTCCTGCTCCAAGAGAACACCTGGCAAGTCAAATACCCTGCACAGACTGCCAGGAGTCAGGCTGCCTCTTCCAGAAAGAGTTCCCACAGGGGTTGGTGCAGGGTAGTAAATATCTAAGCAGGGAAATCAGCTGCAGAGAGTCTGGGCTGCTGTGAGATGCTCCAGGCAAGCCAACAGAACAAAGAGAAAGGCTGGAAAAGTTTGGCTACAGGGCAAAAGCGAGAGGAAATAAGTCTGGGGGTTGTGTGAAGTTATGGAGAGCAACCTACAGCAACACCTTGCAGTGCTGCTGTTGCTCTTTGTGGAGGCTCTGGTCCAGCAGAGCCTCTCTTATGCCTTTAAGCCCAGCAGGAGCCAGCAGTGTGCACTTGCAGCACAGAAAGCCAAGCAGAGCCTGGGCTGCAGCAGCAGAAGTGTGGCCAGCAGGGCCAGGGAGGGGATTCTCCTACTCTGCTCTGCTGAGACCTCACCTGGAGTACTGCATCCAGCTCTGGAGCCCCTGGGACAAGAGGGATGTGGAGATGCTGGAGAGTGTCCAGAGCAGGGCCAGGAGGATGCTCAGAGGGCTGCAGCAGCTCTGCTGTGAGCACAGACTGAAAGAGTTGGGGCTGTGCAGGCTGGAGCAGAGGAGGCTCCCAGGGGACCTTCTTGTGGCCTCCCTGGGTCTGGAGGGGGTTACAAAAAAGCTGGGGAGGGACTTCTGAGGGTGTGAGGGAGTGTCAGGAGTGGGGGGAATGGAGCAAAGGTGGAGGTGGGGAGAGTGAGGCTGGAGGTGAGGAGGAAGTTGTTGAGCAGGAGAGTGGTGAGAGGCTGGAATGGGTTGCCCAGGGAGGGGGTTGAGGCCCCACGGCTGGAGGTGTTTGAGGCCAGGCTGGCTGAGGCTGTGTGCAGCCTGCTCTAGGGTAGGGTGTCCCTGGGCATGGCAGGGGGGTTGGGACTGGCTGCTCCTTGTGGTCCCTTCCAACCCTGACTGACTCTGATTCTACAAGGATAAACCCCACTGGCTTAACTAGAGGGCTGGAGCACCTCCCCTATAGTGACAGGATGAGAGAGTTGGGACTGTTTAACCTGGAGAAAAGAAGGCTTCAGGGACACCTCAGAGCAGCCTTCCAGTACCTGAAGGGGGCTACAGGATTGCTGGGGAGGGACTCTTGACAAGGGCTGGGAGTGACAGGACAAAAGGCAATGCATTGAAGCTGGAGCAGGGCAGATTTAGGTTGGACATCAGAAGTTCCTCACAGTGAGGGTGGTAAAACCCTGGAACAGGTTGCCCAGGGGTGGGATTGATGCCCTATGCCTGAGCACATTCAAGCTCAGACTTGCTGTGGCCTTGGGCAGCCTGATCCAGTTGGAGGTGTCCCTGCTGCCTGCAGGGGGGTTGGACAAAATGACCTTTGGGGGTCCTTTGCATGCAGCTGATCCATGCACATGGACACTGTGAGGTTGTTTCTTTCCCTGTAGGGCTGGAATAGGCTCAGGCACTTGGGAGATTTGCTCCACAACTGAGTCACAGGGTTTGGAGCATCCTGAGCCAGAGGTTGTGGGCAAAAGCTGCAGGGAGAAGCCCATCAGTTGTGCTAAGCACCCAGACCTGATGAGTGCCATGAAGCAGAGCCCAGCAAGTCAAAAGCAATTTCCTGCCTTTCTGAGCTAGCAGAGGTTGTGCAGTGAGGAACACAGCACCCACTCCCAGCCCCACTGCTCCAGTGGTGCCCAGGGGAGCACAAGCTCCTGTTGACTCAGACATGATGTGGTGTGCACACACAGCCAAACCCCTCCTGGGCTGTCCTGGGGACACGAGATGCCTTCCCACAGTGCTTTCTCCAGCACATCAACCACAAGCCAGAGGAGCAGAAACAGCATCACAGGTCTTAAGCAGTCCATCTCCAGCAATAAAGAGTGAGTGCAACTGAGCTGAAGTCCCAACAGCAGCCAAGAGGGGAGAACAAAAGCTATTCCTACAAACCCATGGGTGGTCCCCCCTCTATCCTACCCTAAGGAAGCCACAGCTGGAGCACTGCATCTGCTTCTGGGCTGCCCAGGTTGAGAGAGAGAGTGGTAGAGGCTACAAAGATGCTGAGGAGACTGGAGGATGGCTCTGAGGAGGAAAAGATGAGAGCCCTGTGGGGGTTGAGCCTGAAGAAGCGCAGACTGAAAGGGAATCTTCTCAGGGTAAAAGGGTGGAGGACATCAGGCTGGGGCCAGACTCTTGTCAGTGGTGCCCAGGGCCAGGACAAGAGGCAACAGGCATGAACTAGAGCACAGGAGCAAGAACCTCTTTGCTGTGAGGGTGCTGAAATCCTGGAGCAAGTTGTCCAGAGAGTTTGTAGAGTCTCCTTGTCTGGAGAGATTCCAGCACCCCCACCTTAGAATCATAGAATCAAGCAGGTTGGAAGAGAGCTCCAAGCTCAGCCAGTCCAACCTAGCACCCAGCCCTATCCAGTCAACCAGACCATGGCACCAAGTGCCTCATCCAGGCTTTTCTTGAGCACCTCCAGGGATGGTGACTCCACCACCTTCCTGGGCAGCCCATTCCAATGCCAATCACTCTCTCTGTGAAGAGCTTCCTCCTAACATCCAGCCTTGGCCCTTGTGATCCTGGGCAAGCTGTTGTGGGTGTCCCTGCTTTAGCAGAGGTGGTTGGACTGGAGGTGCTGCAGCCTCCTGCATGGGTGTAGGGTGGTGGATGCTTGTCCCAGGGGGTGGGGAGCATGAGGTGTAAGGGCAGAGAGAGGTTTTACATCCATCCTGGGTCTACAGAGCTGCGCTCAGCCCCTGTGAGGTGCATCAGCTGCTCCAGGGCAGGTCTCACTTCAGTTCTGCCCCTCAGGGATGGAGAGAGAAAAAGGACAAGGGGCAATGGGTGAAAGCTGAGGCATAGGAGGTTCCATGTGAACCTGAGGAGGAATGTTTTCCCTGTGAGGGTGACAAGAGCACTGGCACAAGCTGCCCAAGGGGGTTGAATCTCTGGAGAGATTCAAGAACCATCTTGATGTGTTTCAGTGTGATCTGCTCTGGATGATCCTGCTCTGGCAGGGCAGCTGGAGCAGATGATCTTTCCAGGTCCCTTCCAGACCCTGACATTCTATGATGTCCAAAGGAGGGTCATGAAGATGCTCAGAGGGCTGCTGCAGCAGCTCTGCTCTGAGGACAGGATGCAAGAGTTGGGTCTCTGCAGCCTGGAGAAGAGAAGGCTTCAATGAGACCTTGGTGTAGTCTTCCAGCATCTGAAGGGGGCTACAGGAGGGCTGGGGAGGGACTATTGACAAGGTCTGGTAATGACAGGAAGAGGAGGAATGGGTTTGAACTGGCAGAGGGGAGACTGAAACTGGATGTTAGGAAAGAGTTCTTTATGGTGAGGGTGCTGAGACACTGGCACAGGTTGAGGGTGCTGAGACACTGGCACAGGTTGCCCAGGGAGGTTGTGGAGCACAGAAGCACCCAATGTGATCAAAGATCACATTGGGTGATTCTGTGCTCCACAACCTCCCTGGAGGTGTTCAAAGCCAGGTTGGATGAGGCCTTTGAGCAACCTGTTCTAGTGGGAGGTGTCCCTGCCTATGGCAGGGGGTTGGAACTGGCTGAGCTTTGAGCTCCCTTCCCACCTCAACCATGCTATGATCTCCAGAGGTCCCTTCTAAACCCCACTCTTCTGTGACCCAAGACTGAAAGCCACCTATCAGAAGGTTGGATGGAGGAAAGAGATTTACATCACCCTCTATAGCAATCCATGTTGTAACAGCACCTCAGAGCCTGCAAACAGCTGGAGCCCCTCTAACTTCAATCCTAGCAGGGCTGAGGTTACCTCCTCCAGCAGAACCACAGCTGGATCACCTCCTCCTGATGCTTTTTCCTCCTCTCTTGTGCTAGATTAACATATGTCCAATCTGCTGAGGGCTGGGGAAGGAATTTCTCACTCAGAAAGGTTAATAAACAAAGAAGTCCTGCAGTAACAGTACAGCTACTGTGTGAAAACTTAATTGGATCAGCAATACATCAAATATGCCAACACAGGCAGAAAGCTGCAAACTGATTGTTTAATCCTGGCCTCAGGTCATGGTTTCAGTGAGAGCCTTGCAGCAGAGACTGCTTTTAAACTGCACTGACAAGGAGGTTACAATATGCTGGGGAGGGGGAAAAAAGCTGTTGCTGGCTGCTTTTCCTCTTTTTACAAGGGGAGAAAAAGTTCTTTTCTTTAGAGATTAAAGCAACCCAAACAAATATCAGCTGTGAGCTCCTCTCAAACAATGCACTTCAGGGAAGAAAAGCTTTTTGTTACTGCTCCTTCAGTGCCAGGCTGGTTGCTAGCAGATTAGACTGATGGGTGCAGGAATAAACCCAGCAGAGCAGGGACAGCAGGCAGCAGCTCTCAGGATGACCCTTCTGAGCCTTCATGGGGCTGCTGTGAGCTAGTGGGGGACGCTCAACCCTCCTGTGCCTGTCATGAGCTAATGGGGGACACTCAACCCTCCTGTGCCTGCCATGAGCTAATGGGGGACACTCAACCCTTCTGAGCCTGCCATGAGCTAATGGGGGACACTCAACCCTCCTGAGCCTGTCATGAGCTAATGGGGGACACTCAACCCTTCTGAGCCCCCAGGAGCCTGCCATGAGCTAATGGGGGACACTCAACCCTCCTGTGCCTGCCACAAGCTAATGGGGGACACTCAACCCTCCTGAGCCTGCCATGAGCTAATGGGGGACACTCAACCCTCCTGAGCCTGTCATGAGCTAATGGGGGACACTCAACCCTTCTGAGCCCCCAGGAGCCTGCCATGAGCTAATGGGGGACACTCAACTCTCCTGAGACTGCCATGAGCTAATGGGGGACACTCATCCCTTCTGAGCCCCCAGGAGCCTGCCATGAGCTAATGGGGGACACTCAACTCTCCTGAGACTGCCATGAGCTAATGGGGGACACTCAACCCTTCTGAGCCCCCAGGAGCCTGCCATGAGCTAATGGGGGACACTCAACCCTTCTGAGCCTGCCACAAGCTAATGGGGGACACTCAACTCTCCTGAGACTGCCATGAGCTAATGGGGGACACTCAAACCTCCTGAGCCTGCCATGAGCCAATGGGGGACACTCAACCCTCCTGAGCCTACCATGAGCTAATGGGGGACACTCAACCCTCCTGAGCCTGCCATGAGCTAATGGGGGACACTCAACCCTCCTGAGCCTCCAAGAGGCTGCCACAAGACTATGAGCAACACAACCCACAGAGTCCAAGGTTTAACACTTCCCATTTGCAGGAGGATGCAGCCTCCCTTTCCACAGGCAGTGCCATGGAGACAATGGTGTGTTGGGGACAAGTCCATGCTGGGGACATTGCACCTCAGCAGAAAACCTTTCCCCATGAGAGCAGGCAGAGGCTGCAATCACCTCCCAGGGGGTGCAGTGGACTCCCTATATTGGACAGTTTTAAGACTCAGCTTGAGAGGGTGCTGGGGCAGCTCATTTCAGCTCCACTACCACCTAGGAAGGTTGGACCAGCTGCTCCTTGGGGTCCCTTCCAGCCTGGCACTCTGGGATTCTGTGAAAACAATTGTCTGTGCTTTGGTTTTCCTTGGAGGGTGCTGAGGCACTGGAACAGGCTGCCCAGAGAAGTTGTGGTAGTTCCAAGCCTAGAAGTGTTCAAAGCCAGGCTGGATGAGGCCTTGAGCAATCTGATCTAGTATGAGGTGTCCCTGCCTATGGAGGGGGGTTTGGAACTAGATGATCTTTAAGGTCCCTCCCAACCCAAACCGTGCTGTAATTCTATGTCACACTGAAGCACCACTCTCCAGGAAGGCTCTCAGCATGGTCCAGTGAAGTTGCACTACCTTCAGAGCACACTTGCCATCCTCAGCTCTCCTTTGCCTCCAGCTGCCCCTGTGGCACCCAATTTATAGCATTACTCACCAGAACCCAACCTCACTCTGAAGCAGAATCATAGAACCATAGAACCATAGAATCACAGAATCAGTCAGGGTTGGAAGGGACCACAAGGAGCAGTCAGCTCCAACCCTCCTGCCATGGGCAAGGACATCTCACACTAGATCAGGCTGGTCAGAGTCTCATCCAGCCTGGCCTTAAACACCTCCAGGGATGAGGCTTCCACCACCTCCCTGGGAAACCCATTCCAGGCTCTCACCACCCTCATGCTGAAGAACTTCTTCCTAACATCCAGGCTGAATCTCCCCATCCCCAGCTCCATTCCCCCCCAGTCTTATCACTACCTGACAGCCTCAAAAGTCCCTCCCCAGCTTTCTTGTAGCCCACTTCAGACACTGAAAGGCCACAAGAAGGTCACCTGGGAGCCTTCTCCTCTCCAGACTGCACAGTCCCAACTCCCTCAGTCTCTTCTCACAGCAGAGAAGCTCCAGCCCTCTGCTCATCCTTGTGGCCCTTCTCTGGACTCACACTCTTCTCACCACCTCCCTTCTCCCAGCCACAAGTACTCATCTTCCCTCCTCCATCCTTCAGCCCCAATTATTCATCCACAGCAGCAATGGTGCAGAAGCACAGACAGAGAAGAAACCTGGGGCAGAGACACTTAGGGAAGCTGTCACCCTGCTCCTGCCTGCAGGGCTGGGCTCCATTCACCATAACGAGCTCCAGAGGCAGCTCCAGCCCCCAGCCCCAGGAGGAAAGGAAGCAGCAGGAGAGCAGCTCTCTGATGGTGCTGCACACAGGCAGTGATCAAAAACTCCTGCTGAAAGGGGAGAAGAGGAGATCTCTGCTGGCACATAAAACATAAATGTCATCATGCATCAATATTGATGTTTCCTTGCTCCCACAGACTCAGACCAAGGAGAATTACATGCAATTTTTATGCTGCCTCCAACATACTTCAGTCTCTGAACATCAAAGCACAGGTAGGGAATGCTACCAGTTGCCAGGATTAGGGTGGATCAAAATGGAGCTTGCAGAGCAAAGCAATGGGAGGGCAAGGGAGGTAACTGCAGCTGCCTTTCAAGGCTGTGGATGCTGCTTGTGAGTACCCCAGGAAAGCAGGAGGTGATCAGAGGCTGGGCACAATTAGGATGATGATCAGAGGGCTGGAACATCACCCCCATGGGGACAGGCTGGGAGAGTTGGAGCTGTTTAGTCTGGAGAAGAGGAGGCTGCAGGGAGACCTCAGAGCAGCCTTCCAGTACCTGAAGGGGCTCCAGGAGAGCTGGAAAGGGACTTCAGACAAGGGCTGGGAGTGGTAGGATGAGGGACAATGGCTTTGAGCTGGGGGAGGGGAGACAGAGTGGAGAGGAGGAAGAAATCTTTAGAGTGAGGGTGGGGAGACACTGGCACAGGTTGCCCAGGGAGGTTGTGGGCACCTCCCTGGAGGTGCTGAAAGCCTTGAGCAAGCTGGGCTGGTGGGAGGTGTCACTGCCCATGGAAAGGGGCTGGAGCTAAGGCATCGTTAAGGTCTGTGTTAGTTTGGGGCTAAGCAGAATATTTTGGTGGGAAAAATTAGATGCCAGGCTGTGAAAAGGAAACAAAGGTGTTGGTGCTGCACTCACAGGCTTGCTGAGATGGATAAGAACAAGAGCACAAACAGGTCACTGTGTGTCTCTGGCTGCCTCCCTTCTCTCCCTAACCTGCTGTCTGTGTAACTAACCCCTCTGCTTCCTAAACCCCCCTGGCTGATCCTCCAAACTCACCTTGCATGTAAGGCAAAGTCTAGGGTAAGGCAGAGGGGTGGGAAGGAGGTGGAAGGGTGGTTGGGAGCCCCTCCTGGCACTCTGGTTTCTGGCAGGGCTGTTATATTTCTGTATTGCTTTTACCTTGTCTATGTCTGTCTACAGCTGTAGACATTGTAAACCTCTGCTTGTACATTGTGCTAAGCTCTGAATAGAAAGCTTCATTCTTGATTTCCAGCTGGGCTGAGTCTAGTCTGGGTGATTTCATAAGCAGAGGAGGGGGGGAGGGAACACCCAAAGCTTCACAAGGTCCACTTCAAACCAAACCATTGTATGAATCTACAACTCATTTGCCATGCCCAACCCCAGTGCTCTTTTTGAAGTCTGGAAGAGCAGAGGGAGCTGACAGAGCACCTGCTGGGACAGCAGCAGAGACAGGCAACAGAACAAGGGGACAGAGGCCTGAAGCTGTGCCAGGGCAGGTTCAGGCTGGATGTGAGGAGGAAGTTCATATCAGAGCCATTGCACACACAGAGAACAAGGGGACACAGCCTCAAGCTGTGCCAGGTGAGGTCCAGGCTGGATGTTAGGAGGAATTTGTTGGCAGAGAGAGTGATTGGCATTGGAATGGGCTGCCCAGGGAGGTGGTGGAGTCTCTGTGGCTGGAGGTGTTGAAGCCAATCCTGGCTGGGGCACTTAGTGCCTTGGTCTGGTTGGTTGGGCAGGGCTGGGTGCTAGGTTGGGCTGGATGAGCTTGGAGCTCTCTTCCAACCTGGTTGATTCCATGACTCTATCATCTCCAGTCCCAATCTCCCCTCTCCCAGCTCAAAGCCACTGCCTCTCATCCAATCACTCCGAGCCTTTATAAAGTCACAATGCTGCTATCTCTGCCACACAACAGCTTTGGGAGCAGCCTCCAGGGATGTCAGCAAGCACAGGCTGTACAGGTTGCCCTCTCCAGCAAATCCTCATGGCCTTTCTCTTTCCTTTCAAGCACAGCAACCCCCAAACATCTCCATTCCAGAGACACGGAGGGGCCACGGCTGTGGCTGCAGCGTGAAGCCAAAGGCAGGGCTTGGGGGGGGGGGGTATTTTTGTTGTTGTTGGGTGACAGATTTAATGGGAGACATCTCAGCACCTCCAAAAAGAAATCAGCACAAACCATCAGTTGCTAATCTTGTTCTCCCAGTAACTCTGGGGAAGTCAAAAATAGAGCAGGCAGAATAAACTGGGGGCTGAGAGCGGAGGTGGGGATGGAAGCTGGGGGGGGGGGGGGGAGAATGTTTTTGCTCCTCTCCCTGAGAAACCACACAGCAATTGGTGCTGATTAAAAAGGCACTGTTCTTACAAAAGGCACAATTTGCTGTGCCACCACTGTTGGGCAATAGAGGAAGCTGTCTCTGGGCTCAGCAGAGGGAACTGAATAAGCCACTTTGTCTGCATCTCCTCAGCCTCTGAGCTTTCACAGCCATAGCTCAGCTTGCAGATCCCTAGGGCCCTGCCATGGCACCCAAACCAACACACAGCAGAAGCTAAACACTGGCACAGGCTGCCCAAGGTGGGTTTGGAGTCTCCCTCTATGGAGATATTCAAAACCCACCTGGATGTGTTCCCCTGTGGTCTGCTCTGGGTGATCCTGCTCTGGCAGCAAGGGTGGACTGGATGAGCTTTGGAAGTCTCTTCCAGCCCCTGCCATTCTGTGATTCTAAGCTGGGAGACCAGAAGTGCCCAGGGAGCCACAGCTCTGGGAATCTTCATATCAGAGCCATTGCACACACAGAGAACAAGGGGATACAGCCTCAAGTTGTGCCAGGGCAGGTCTAGGCTGGATGTCAGGAGGAAGTTGTTGTCAGAGAGAGTGATTGGCATTGGAATGGGCTGCCCAGGGAGGTGGTGGAGTCGCCGTGCCTGGAGATGTTGAAGCCAAGCCTGGCTGGGGCATTTAGTGCCATGGTCTGGTTGGTTGTCTAGGGCTGGGTGCTAGGTTGGGCTGGCTGTGCTTGGGGCTCTCTTCCATCCTGCTTGATTCTGTGATTCTAACACTGCCAAGCAAACCATGTCCCTCAGCACCACATCTCCATGGCTTTTAAATCCCTCCAGGGATGAGGATTCAGTCACCTCCCTGGACAGCCTGTTCCAGCCTTTGAGAACCCTTTCAGTGAATAAGTTTCTCCTAATGTCCAACCTCAACCTTCCCTGGGGCTACCTGAGGCCATTTCCTCCTGTCCTCTCACTGGCTGCTTGGGGAGAAGCAATCGACCACCACCTGGCTCCAACCTCCTCTCAAGGAGCTGTAGAGAGCCAGAAAGTCTTCCCTTCAACATCCTTTTCTCCAGGCTGAGTAATCTCAGGTCCCTCAGCTGCTCCTCCCCAGCCCTGTTCTCCAGATCCTTCATCAGTTTCACTGCTCTTCTCTGGACCTGCTCCAGCCTGTTCCTCTTCCCGTGATGGCCCCAAAACTGAACACTGTACCCAAAGTGTGGCCTCACCAGTGCTGAGTACAAGGGGACAACCACTTCCCTATTCCTGCTGGCCACACTACTCCCAATCCAGGCCAGGGTGCTGGTGGCCTTCTTGGGCACCTGGGCACAAACTGGTTCATCTTCAGCTGGCTGTCAACCAACACCCCCAGGTCCTTCCTCTGTTGAACAGTTTCCAGCCACTCTGTCCCAAGCCTGGAGCCTTTGTGGGGTGGTTGGGATGCAGGTGCAGGACCTGGCACTTGGCATTGCTGAACCTCATACCACTGGCCCCAGCCCATGGATCCTGCCTGTCCATGTGTCTCTTCCTGCCCTCCAACACAACATCACTGCCTCCACATCCGGATGGTATCTGCAGTCTTACTGAGGGTGCATCCAGTGGGGAGGTTAGAAATGGTTAGAAAGCTGGGGATGGACTCTTTAGGCTGTCAGGGAGTGATAGGACTGGGGGGAATGGAGCAAAGCAGGAAATGGAGAGATTCAGACTGGATGTTAGGAAGCACCACATCTCTGCCTCTCAAACACCTCCAGAGATAGGGATTCAACCACCTCCCTGCAGAGTCTGTGCCAGTATTTGAGAGCCCTTTCAGTGATGCTATTTCTTCTCATGTCCAACCTAAACCTCCTTTGGTACAACCTGAGCTTATTTCCTCTCATGTTATCACTTGTTCCTAGGAAGAAAAGACCAAACCCCACTTCACTCCAGCCTCCTTTCAGGGAGTTGTAGAGTGCAATGAGGTCTCCCCTCAGCCTTTACTCCAAGCTGGACAATCCCAGTTCCCACAGCCATTATAGAGATGACTTAAATCAGCAGCACAACTTTTCTAGTTTATTATAAAGTCCAACCTAAACCTCTGTTGGTGCAGCTCAAGGCCATTTCAACAGGAGCCAGCAGTGTGCACTTGCAGCCCAGAAAGCCAAGCAGAGCCTGGGCTGCAGCAGCAGAAGTGAGGCCAGCAGGGCCAGGGAGAGGATTCTCCCCCTCTGCTCTGCTGAGACCCCACCTGGAGTCCTGCATCCAGCTCTGGAGCCCCTGGGACAAGAGGGCTGTGGAGATGCTGGAGAGTGTCCAGAGCAGGGCCAGGAGGATGCTCAGAGGCTGCAGCAGCTCTGCTATGAGCACAGACTGAAAGAGTTGGGGCTGTGCAGGCTCCCAGGCGAACTTCTTGTGACCTCCCAGGAGCTGAAGGGGGCTACAAAAAAGCTGGGGAGGGACTTTTGAGGCTGTGAGGGAGTGACAGGAGTGGGGGGAATGGAGCAAAGCTGGAGATGGGTAGGTTCAGGCTGGAGGTGAGGAGGAAGTTGCTGAGCAGGAGAGTGGTGAGAGGCTGGAATGGGTTGCCCAGGGAGGTAGTTGAGGCCCCATGGCTGGAGGTGTTTGAGGCCAGGCTGGCTGAGGCTGTGTGCAGCCTGCTCTAGGGTAGGGTGTCCCTGGGCATGGCAGGGGGTTGGAACTGGCTGCTCCTTGGGCTCCCTTCCAGCCCTGACTGATTCTGCAATTTCCTTTCTCCCTAGTAACAAGTGGTAGGATGAGGAGTCCAACACCACCCTGGCTCCAACCACAGAATCAAGCAGGTTAGAAAAGACCTCTAGGATCATCGACTCCAACCTATCACCTAACCCTTCTAATTAACCAATCCATGGCACTAAGTGCCTCATCCAACCTCCTCTTAGACACCTTTCAGACAGTAATTCCAAACACTCAAGCCCTCATCTTGCAGTGAGGGCCAACAACAGCTCTTGAAGCAAGAGAGACACAGAACAGCTCCAGACTCTTCCCAACACTTCAGCAGGAACTTCCCCTTCTGTGGTTATCTATCAGAGTGCCAGCAGATCAAAAGGTTATTAGAATGAAATTCAACATGGGAGTGCCTAAATTCACTTGAAGAATTACCAAAGCTGTTTGCAACTTGCCCTCCCAAATTACAGGGCACTCGAGGCAACATAGCTCTGGTTTGGATTACCCCAGGAGACAAGGTCTTTGCTCCCTGAGATAGGAGCCATGGATGGAAGCTGCAGTACAGGAGGTTCCACCTCACTGTAAGGGTCACAGAATACTGGAACAGGCTCTCCAGAGAGGTTGTGGAGTCTCCTTCTCTGGAGACTCTCAAGTCCTGGCTGGATGTGTTCCTGTGTGACCTGAGCTGGATTGGATGGTCCTGCTCTGGCAAGGAGCTTGCAGTTCATGATCTCTTTAGGTCCCTTCCAACCCCTAGCATCCTGTGAGCCTGTGAATAGTGAAGCCTCAAAATTAGCCACCTTCTCCAGCTGCTCTCTTCTCTGTCTCACAGGAGCATGTGACTTTCACAGACCCCTCTTAAGGATAAAGCAGAAGCTCTGTTCTCTTTCCAAAGGGTCTTCATAAGCTTTGCCTATCCAGTGTTAGTCAGAACTGTGCCACTGTGGGAGAAGAACAGGCAGCTTTGAACAAAGTGGGGCTACAGCATGGCAACAGCAGCCTGAGGTTCAGAAAGTAGCCCCCTGCCAACAGCCCCAGCAGTCGTGGCCAACATCCCACCACACCTCACAGAAATGCAGCTTTACACACAGCTGTCCCCCAGAAACCTGCACTCCCAAGAGACACAGCAGACCAAGACCTAGACCAGACCTTCTGCTCACACAGAGAAGGAGTTCAGGAGCAACCAACCTGAACTTCAGGAGCAACTCCAGTCCCAGAGGTGATGGCAGAGTCCTGATCTCAGCTGAGATGCCTTCTGCTCCAGAGCCTCAGCCCACAGCAAGCCCTCTCTCTGGTGCCAGGGTAGATGCTGCTAATCCTCTGCTCTCTTAAATCTTCCCCTCGCTCACCTGGCCCCAGGACTACAACGAGGTTTGAGCCAGGTGGCAAAGCTCAGCTCCAGGCTATTACCCACCTAGCAGCTGGGCTGAAGGTGGCTCAAGGCCTTCAATCAAAGCCTCTCCTGCTAAACTCAGTGATGCTCCATTCTTCCCATCAGTGCTCCTACTCATCTCAACCATTTACCTGCTGAAGAACCTCCCTTGTCCTGCTGCCCACACTGCTCCTCAGCCAGCCCAGGATGCCATTGGCTCTGCTGCCCACCTGGGCACTGCTGCCTCCTCTGCAGCTCCTCTCTCCCAGCACCCCCAGCTCCCTCTCTGCCTGCCTGCTCTCAGCCACTCTGTCCCCAGCCTGCAGTGCTGCTTGGGGTTGTTGTGGCCAAAGTGTAGAACCCTGCACTTGGCCTTGTTCAATCTCATCCCATTGGCCTCTGCCCACCCATCCAATCTGTCCAGGTCCCTCTGCAGGGCTCTCCTACCCTCCAGCACCTCCACAGCTGCTCCTAGCTTGGTGTCATCTGCAAACTTCCTGATGCTGAACTCAATGCCCTGGTCCAGATCATCAATAATGATACAATAAAGTCTCAGATAAGAAAGATAAAAGGAGACACTGCTCAAGCTCAGCCTTTTGCAAGTCAGCATCTGACCTAAGTTAAAATCATTCAAGCACAATGCGGGGGGGGGGGGGGGGGGGGCAGAGTCCTTGAGATTTTAGTCTGTTTAAAGAGGGCAGAAGCACTGCCTGAATCATGACCTCCTGGGAACAAGAATGTCTCCCAAAAGAAGGAGAACTTCTTGCTTATGTGCTTTAAAGAGAAGAGGTTTCATGTGGCTGTGCATGGTTGTTTTTCCTTCCACTGTGGAGCAAGTGTCCCATCTTATTTCTCAGATGGTCTTTTCTTCATTGATGTCTCATCTATTAATAATCCTACACTGGAAGGGGCACAGCAAAAGCAAGCTCCTGTCAGATATACAAGCTGGGAGTCTGAGATGGGCAAAGAGAAGCTCGAGCAGCACAGTTAGCTGCAGCACAGGTCATTTGCTGGTGGTTGTAACTGTCACCCTACTAAACTTCCCTTTGTGAGGGTTTGAGTGTTGCCTGCCCCCCATCCCCACTCTTAGGAGATCACCCAGTCTAGACTCAGCCCAGCTGGGAATTAAAGAATGAAGCTTTCTAGTCACAGCTTAGCACAGTATAGAAGCAGAGGTTTACAATATCAACAGCTATAGACAGATATATACAAGTTAAGAGCAATACAGAAATACAGCAGCCCCCCCAGAGTGCCCAGGAGGGGCTCCCAACCACCCTTCCACCTCCTTCCCACCCCTCTGCCTTATCCCAGACTTTGCCTTACGTGCAAGGTGAGTTTGGAGGATCAGCCAGGGGGGGTTAGGAAGCAGAAGGATTAGTTACACAGACAGCAGGTAAGGGAGAGAAGGGAGGCAGCCAGAGCCAGAGAGCAACTCTGTTATCTATGGTTGTGTTCTTGGTTTTATCCATCTCAGCAAGCCTCTGAGTGCAGCAGCCACCACCTTGGTTTCCTTTTCACAGCCTGGCATCTAATTCTTCTCACCAACATATCCCAGCTAGGCTCAAACAGGCACACCCTTACAGAACGTGGAGCTGGACCATGCTCTAGACCAAGAAGTGCTCTGGAGGCTTGGAGTAAAGTTAGAACTGTCCAACCTCACCTGCTGCATCGATATAGAATCTTAGAATCACAGAGTGTCAGGGGCTGGAAGGGACCTCCAAAGCTCAGCCAGTCCAACCCCCCTGCCAGAGCAGGATCTCCTAGACCAGATCACACAGGAACACATCCAGGTAGGTTTTGAATCTCTCCAGAGAGGGAGACTCCACAACCCCCCCTGGGCAGCCTGTGCCAGGCTTCTGTCACCCTCACAGAGAAAAAAATCTTCCTCATGTTTAAATGAAACTTTCTACCTCTACCTGAGTGTAAGAAAACATCTCCTTCCTAAAAACACAAGTGAACCAGACCATAATAAGGATGATCAGAGGCTGAAGGACCTCCCCTATGGGGACAGGCTGAGAGAGTTGGGGTTGTTAAGCTTGGAGAAGAGAAGCCTCCAGAGAGACCTCAGAGCAGCCTTCCAGAACCTGAAGGAGCTGTAGGAGATCTGGGGAGGGACTTTGGACAAGGGCTGGGAGTGCCATGATGAGGGACAATGGCTTTGAGCTGGGAGAGGGGAGACTGAGAGTGGAGAGGAGGAAAAAATTCTTTAGCATGAGGTTGGTGAGACACTGGCACAGGCTGCCCAGGGAGGCTGTGGATGCCTCCTTCTTGGTGATCTTTAGGGCCAAGCTAGATGGGGGCCTGAGCAACCTGGGCTAGTGAAAGGTACCCACACCCACGATGCTGGGGTGGAAAGTAGATGATCTTGAAGGTGTCTTCCAACCAAACCATTCCATTCTGCTTCCAAGGGCAGCAAGCAGCCATCTCACCTCTCTAACTCCATGATTCAAGGAGCTGACCCAAGTCCAAGGGTTTCTTCAAGGTGTGCTGTGAGTTTTCCCTAATATTTCAGTGGGCAGAAACAGAAGAGATTTCCCCCAAAATTTTTGCTGTCCACAACTACCTGAAGGGAGGCTGTAGCCAGGTGGGGTTGGGCTCTTCTCCCAGGAAACCAAAAACAGAACAAGGGGACACAGCCTCAAGTTGTGCTAAGGTAGGTTCAGGCTGGATGTTAGGAGAAGTTGTTGGCAGAGAGAGTGATTGGCATTGGAATGGGCTGCCCAGGGAGGTGGTGGAGTCTCTGTGGCTGGAGGTGTTGAAGCCAAGCCTGGCTGGGGCACTTAGTGCCATGGTCTGGTTGGTTGGCCAGGGCTGGGTGCTAGGTTAGGCTGGCTGAGCTTGGAGCTCTCCTCCAACCTGCTTGATCCCATGATTGTATGAAAAGCCTCCTCCAACCTGAACCAGGCTTACCTCCTCCCTTCCAGAGTCCCTAACCCCCAAAGCTGGTCCAGATCATCAATAATGATACAATAAAGTCTCAGATAAGAAAGATAAAAGGAGACACTGCTCAAGCTCAGCCTTTTGCAAGTCAGCATCTGACCTAAGTTAAAATCATTCAAGCACAATGGTTGGGGGGGGGGGGGGGGAGTCCTTGAGATTTTAGTCTGTTTAAAGAGGGCAGAAGCACTGCCTGAATCATGACCTGTTTGATGACAGGAGGTGGGAGCAGAGCCCATGGTGTGCCTCACCCTCAGTCACCTCATCACCTTCAGGGGAAGCCTGGGGACGCGCTGCAGCCTGCGAGCCCCTCTCCATTTGGTTCCACAGCTCTGCTCTCAGCCGCGGCCCTTGGAGCAGGAGCAGGAGCAGGAGCAGGAGCAGGAGCAGGAGCAGGAGCAGGAGCAGGATCTGCTGGAAGCGGCAGCCCAGCGCTTGGGCGGTGCTTGCGCTCAAATGCCACTGCTGAGCTCAGTCCTACTGCTGAGAGGTGTGAAGCGGAGCAGGGAAGCAGCCAACTACCTGCGTCAGATGGCAGGAGGCTTGGCAGTGCCACCACACTTCCTGTGCGGGCACAGATGCGTCTGAGCCCACAGCAGAGCTGCTTCCCTGCTGCCTGCGCAGCGCCCGCGGGCACCGCAGCGCTGCCCGGACCGGAGGCACCGCTCCAGGCAGCAGCGCTGCAAGTGGGCTCCAGAATGGGGACGTGGAGGTGAAGGGCTGAGAATGAGGAGGCACTGAGCAAGGTGGCAGCTCTCCAAGTGGGCTCTAGAACGGGGATGTGGAGGTGAAGAGCTGAGAATGAGGAGGCACTGCTCAAGGTGGCAGCTCTCCAAGTGGGCTCTAGAACGGGGATGTGGAGGTGAAGGGCTGAGAATGAGGAGGCACTGCTCAAGGTGGCAGCTCTCCAAGTGGGCTTTAGAATGGGGATGTGGAGGTGAAGAGCTGAGAATGAGGAGGCACTGCTCAAAGTGGCAGCTCTCAAAGTGAGCTTTAGAATGGGGATGTGGAGGTGAAGAGCTGAGAATCAGAACGAGCCTGGGCAGCACTGCTCTGCCCAGCCTCCGAGGCACTGCTCAAGGTAGCAGCTTTCAAAGTGAGCTTTAGAATGGGGATGTGGAGGTGAAGAGCTGAGAATGAGGAGGCACTGCTCAAAGTGGCAGCTCTCCAAGTGGGCTTTAGAATGGGGATGTGGAGGTGAAGAGCTGAGAATGAGAATGAGCCTGGGCAGAGCAGTGCTGCACAGGCTCCAAGGCACTGCTCAAGGAGGCAGCTCTCAAATTGGGCTTTAGAATGGGGATGTGGAGGTGGAGAGCTGAGAATGAGGAGGACATACAAGGAGTGTGCTAGTGTGAGCCTAGCTGGGACATTTTGGTGGGAAGAATTAGATGCCAGGCTGTGAAAAGGAAACCAAGGGGATGGCTGCTGCACTCAGAAGCTTACTGAGATGGATAAAACCAAGAACACAAATACAGTTATCAGAGTTGCTCGCTCTGGCTGCCTGCACTTCTTTACCTGCTGTCTGTGTAACTAATCCTTCTGCTTCCTAACCCCCCTGGCTGATTCTCCAAACTCACCTTGCACGTAAGGCAAAGTCTGGGGTAAGGTAGAGGAGTGGAAAGGAGGTGGAAAGGTGGTTGGGAGCCCCTCCTGGGCACTCTGGTTTCTGGCAGGGCTGCTGTGTTTCTGTATTACCTTTTTAACTTGTCTATGTCTGTCTACAGCTGTAGAAACTGTACACCTCTGCTTCTATACTGTGCTAAGCTGTGACTAGAAAGCTTCATTCTTTAATTCCCAGCTGGGCTGAGTCTAGTCTGGGTGATTTTCTTATTGGGGGGTGGGGGGGTTGGGGTGGGCAAGGAACACCCAAACCATCACAGAGTGTATTTAAGCTTGAGGAGGAGAGGTTTAGACTGGAGATTAGGAAGCAATTCCTTACAGCAAGGGTGGTGAGACACTGAACAAGTTACCCAGGAAGGTTGTGGATGCTGCCTCCCTGGAGTCATTCAAGGCCAGGTTGGATGAGGCCCTGAATGAACTGGGCCAGTAGGAGGCTGGAACTGAATGATCTTTAAGGTCCCTTCCAACTCAAACCATTCTCCAGGGCTAAGGGAGGCAGCTGCCAAGGTATCACCAGTTGAGAAGGTCTCAGCTGCATTGCCTGCTCCTTGCTGCACTGCAGAGTCCATGGTGCCCAGGATGTAGCCCCAGTACTTGGAACTGCCCATCTTTGTTTTTTTTCCCCTGCTAAACAGGAGTAGGAAGGTAGTGAAATACTGAAACAGGTTGCCTAGACATGTGGGGACCACATCCCTGAAGACACATCAAAACTGATGTGGCCCTGAGCAGCCTGATCTAGTTCAAGATGTCTCTGCTGACTGCAGGGGTGGTTGGCCAAGATGACCTTGGAGAGTCTCTTCCAATCCAATGCATGTTATGGTTCTATGATTCCTGCTCAGACCAAACCCACGATCCACCAGCATCACTCTCTGCATGAGCCCTGCTGCAACATTCCCACTCTTCATTTTCCCCACCCCAGATTCCCACCTGCAGGAAACTACATGAAAACATTAAAGCCATTGTATTTATCAAGTCCTATCAAAGGGCAGAGTCTGGCTTGCTGCTTTGAGAGTTTCCACTTTCACCCCAGCTCTGTTTGTCTCTCTGCTGCAGCAGATCTGCTGGCACGACTTGGGTAGGTGACCCTCAGTAGACAGGTCAGTTTGCCTGGCAGGAGCAAACCACTGCACACAGTGAAAAGGAAGGACACAGTGAAAAGGAAAGTGACTTCTGTCACAGCAACAGCTGTGGGGCAAAGGCAGGTTTGGAAGCCTCTTTTCTCTGGAGAAGGCTAAAGAGAACATCTCCACTCCAAAATAACACCAGCGTCAAAGCTAAGCTGCTGCACAAACTCTGCAGCACTTGGGGCACCAAGCAGTGGGGCTCAGCCTTCTTCTCTAAGTGCTGGACAGGCTCCCTGGGGAATCTTCATGAGCAAGCATCTGTGGGGATGGATGAGCTGTAGCCCTGAGCACCAGCATGAGGGAAGGTGTCCAGTGAGCAGCCTGCAGTGGGACTCCACCCGCCCCAAGAGCAGGAAGAAAGTGATCCCCATCATCTCCCCTGAGCATGGGGAGATATTCATCACCTTTCCTTGCCAGCACCCAATGCTTTCAAGCCACATTGGTGCTAAAACCAGGAGGGTCTACTCCCCAGAATCTCTAGAGACATTGAAGACCCATCTGTATGCATTCCTATGGGACCTGCCTTAGGTTATCCTACTTTGGTGGGGGGATTGGACTCAATCTTCAGAGGTCACTCCCAACCCCTACTGTTCTATGACATTATGATTCTAGGTGGAGCTGGGATGGGAACTGCAGCAGCAACTTCATAGAGGAAAAGGGTGTGAATTACTCACCTGGAGTCACCACAGATCTACCCAGGCTGAACATCCCCACACAGCCCCTCTCCCAACTGCTTCCAACACCCTTCTCTCACACATTCTCCCTCCCACACCACACACTGCATTTCAGTCCTCACCAAGCCCAAGCTGGCTGTCCCTGAGCTGTCTGCCCTAGGGAGCAGAGAGGAAGAACGTGAGGGTGCATGTTCCCATGTGCTTCCCAGCTTGCCAGCTCAGGGAGTCAAACAGCAGCAACAAACAATCCCAGTGTTCTTTTAAGAGACCATAGAAACATAGACCCAGGCAGGGTTGGAAGGGACCACAAGGATCATCCAGCTCCAAACCTCCCTGTCATGGCCAGGGACACCTCACAGGAGATCAGGCTGGCCAGAACCTCATCCAGCCTGGCCTTAAACACCTCCAGGGATGAGGCTTCTACCATCTCCCTGGGCAACCTGTGCCAGGCTCTCACTACTTTCACGGTGAAGAACTTCTTCCTAACGTCCAGTCTGACTCTACCCATTTCTAGCTTGGTTCCATTCCCCCCAGTCCTGTCACTGCCTGACAGCCTAAAAATTCCCTTCCCATCTTTCTTGCAGGCCCCCTTCAGATACTGAAAGGTCACAATAAGATCACCTCAGAACCTTCTCCTCTCCAGACCACCTCTCAGGTCATGGCAGCGTGAAAGAGCTTCCACCCAGTGCCACCTCACTTAGGTGGTGTGAGCCCTCACCTTAGAGCCCAGGTGGAGAGCCCAAGGCTCAGCACAGACTGCCTTATCTGCAGGGAAATAAACTCAGCCCTGCTGGAAACAGTAGAGTGGAACATCACCATAGAAACTAGGCGAGGAAATGGGTGAAGTGTCTCTCCCCAGCTGATTTCAACACGACAGCAACCAGAAAGACCAACTGCTCTGGTCCGAGGCAGGGTAGGCGAGAAGGATGCCTGGAGCAGTGCCAGCCCGGGAGCAGCTGTGTGCTGGAGGGGAGATCCCCCACCCGCCCCCCGGGCTTTATTTTTAGCCTCAGGCAGGCTTCCTCCCCAGCCACCCACCACCCTCTGCGTCCCTGCCATGCTGCCGTTGTGCCTGGCCCCGCACCTCCACCGCACTGGCAGAGCACACAGCAGGCAGGCAGGAAGGACCTTTCCATCTGCGTGCTTCAGTGCTGGAGGATGGGAACGATCTGGGAGCAGAGGACAGAGCCCCTGAACCTTCTACCTATAAGAACCACAGAATCACACAATGTCAGGGGCTGGAAGGGACCTCCAAAGCTCAGCCAGTCCAACCACTCCTGCCAGAGCAGCATCACCCAGAGCAGATCACACAGGAACACATCCAGGCAGGTCGTGAATATCTCCAGAGAGGGAGACTCCACAACCTGCCCCTGGGCAGCCTGTTCCAGGGTTCTGTCACCCTCAGAGGGTAAAAATTCCTCCTCATGTTTCCATGGAACTTCCTCCCCTCAGCTTCCACCATTGCCCCTTGTGCTGTCCTTGGGCATCCCCCAGCAGAGCCTGGCTGCAGCCTCTGGCACTCACCTGCACATAACACAAACATTAATGAGGTCTCCTCTCAGTCTGCTCCAAGCTCCCAGCCCCAGCTCCTTCAGTCTCTCCTTGTAAGAGAGCTCTTCCATTCCCCTCAGTATCTGTGTGGCTCCATGGCCAAGTCAGTCCTTCAGGAGAATCATAGAGTCACAGAATTGTCAGGGCTGGAAAGGACTCCAAGGATCACTCAGTTCCAATGCCCATGCCATGGGCAGGGACATTAGATTAGGTTCCTCTGCCTCATCTTCCACCATTGCCCCTTGTGCTGTCGTTGGGCATCCCCCAGCAGAGCCTGGCTCCAGCCTCCTGGCACTCAGCCTGCATACCTTTATCAACATTACTGAGGTCACTCCTCAGGCTCCTCTTCTCCAAGCTAAACAGATGTGCAACTGCAGATTTAAATCCAGACCCAGCTTGGAGATAACCTTGTACACAAAAAGGCCTC
Source organism: Pogoniulus pusillus (assembly GCF_015220805.1). NCBI lineage: Eukaryota > Metazoa > Chordata > Aves > Piciformes > Lybiidae > Pogoniulus > Pogoniulus pusillus. The sequence continues at coordinate 2,761,869 of NC_087298.1, read as the reverse complement.
TTCTGGACAGAGAGATGCTCAGAGAAAACATCTTCAGCTGCAGCCTGAACCAAATAACAGCGACAGGATGAGAGGGGAATGAATTTGAGTTGCAAGAGACTGAGAGTGGAGATGAGGAAAAATGCTTTAGAGTGAGGATGGGAAGACACTGGCACAGGCTGCCCAGGAAGGTTGTGGATGCTCCCTCCCTGGAGATGTTGAAAGCCAGGTTGGATGAGGCCTTGAGCAACTTGTGTTAGTGGAGAGTGTCCCTGCCCATGGCACAGGGTTGGAATTGGATGATCTTCAAGGGCCCTTCTAGCCTGTGAATCTTTGACTCTGAATCTTGAAGGTTTCATTTAACCAAAATGATTCTACAGTCCTGTGAAATGCTATGGAGACAAGGCAGAAAACCCCAGAGTGTTTCCCACTCATCCCCCTCCCTCCCAGGCTTGCAGGCATCTTGAAGGCTCTAGAGAACAAGGTTTGTGAGGAGCAGCTGAGAGAACTGGGATTGCTTAGTCTTCAGAAGAGGAGGCTGAGGGGAGACCTTCTGGCTCTCTACAGCTCCCTGAAAGGAGGTCAGAGTGAGGTGAGAGTCAGCCCAGTCTCCACAGCCAGCAGTGTGCCCAGGTGGGTAGCAGAGCCAATGGCATCCTGGGCTGGCTCAGGAGCAGTGTGGGCAGCAGGACAAGGGAGGTTCTTGTGCCCCTGTGCTCAGTACTACTCAGGCCACCCCTGGAGTGCTGTGTCCAGTTCTGGGCTCCTCAAGTCAAGAGAGATGTTGAGGAGCTGGAAAGTGTTGAGAGAAGGGCAGCAAGGTTGGGGAGGGGCCTGGAGCAGAGCCCTGTGAGGAGAGGCTGAGGGAGCTGGGGGTGTGCAGCCTGCAGCAGAGGAGGCTCAGGGCAGAGCTCATTGCTGCCTGCAGCTGCCTGCAGGGAGGCTGTAGCCAGGTGGGGTTGGGCTCTGCTGCCAGGCACCCAGCACCAGAACAAGGGGACATAGCCTCAAGCTGTGCCAGGACAGGTCTAGGCTGGATGTTGTTAGGAAGTTGTTGTCAGAGAGAGTGATTGGCATTGGAATGGGCTGCCCAGGGAGGTGGTGGAGTCTCTGTGGCTGGAGGTGTTGAAGCCAAGCCTGGCTGGGGCACTTAGTGCCATGGTCTGGTTGCTTGGGCAGGGCTGGGTGCTAGGTTGGGCTGGCTGAGCTTGGAGCTCTCTTCCAACCTGGTTGTTTCCATTCTATTCTAACTGACAGAACAAGAGGAAATGGATTCAGGTTGCAGCAGGGGAGGGTTAGGTTGGAGATGAGGAGAAATTTCTTTGCTGCAGGAGTGGTCAGGGATTGGAACAGGCTGCCCAGGGAGGTGCTGGAGTCCCCATCCCCAGAGATGCTCAAGCAGTGTGTGGCCATGGCACCTGGAGACAAGGCTTAATGGCCACAGTGGTGTTGGGTTGACAGTTGGGCAGGACCACCTCTGAGGGGTCTTCCAACCCAAACAACTCTGTGACCCTGTGAAACACAAACCCTGGCACCACATCTTTAATGTCAGGCTGAACTGTCTTGAGATGTCACATACTCACAGGGCCTCAGCCTTGATAACACCTCGAGTCTAAGCTCCCCAGCTTGTCTCCTCTGCAAACAGAAGCACAAACCTCATCATTCCTCCCATGTGGGGGCTTCAGTTTTACTATTTCCAACAGTTCCAGGCAATTTCTACTTCTGCTTCATAAATAAGAGAAGGAGCTGCTGATTCACTGGCCTATCATTTCTTATTTTTACACCTCTCATGTTCCCATTTAGTCATCTCTTTTACACTAAATGACCCCAGACTTTTCATTAGGATTGCTTTAGTTCTTCTGCTTTTCATCCTGACAACTTCAGACTTCACTCCCTGTGCTCCATTAGGATCAGAGAGCAGCTAGGAAAGGGTCTTTTGCTGATGTTAATGTGAGACACTGGCACAGGTTGCCCAGGGAGGTTCCCCTCCCTGGCCCTGCTAGCCTCACTTCTGCTGCAGCCCAGGCTCTGCTTGGCTTTCTGGGCTGCAAGTGCACACTGCTGGCTCATATGAGCTTCTTGTCCAGCAGCACCCCCAAGTCCCTCTCCTCAGGGCTGCTCTCCAGCCATTCCCTGCCCAGCCTCCATTTGTGCTTGGCATTGCCCCAACCAGCTGCAGGACCTTGCCCTTGGTCTTGTTGACCCCCAGGAGCTTGGCTTGTGCCCACCTCTGCAGCCTGCCCAGGTCCCTCTGGATGGATCCCTGCCCTCCAGCCTGGCTGCTGCACCACACAGCTTGGTGTGGGCAGCAAACTTGCTGAGGCTGCACTCAGTGCCTCTGTCCATGGCTCAAAGCTGTTACGTTGTGGATCCTGCTCTATCAGGTTGTGCTGCTTTGAGGCTAACTGGAATATTTTACTGAGAGAAATGAACTCCTTAGCTGTGAGAAAAAGAAGAAACCCAACAGTAAGCTGTGTCCATCATTCTTCTGCTGAGAAACACAACCAGTGGAAACAGAGCCAAGGGCCTCACTGCTCACACACTGCTCAGGCAGCTCTCACTGCAGTTCTGCTCCTTGCTGGAGGTCTGGTCTCAGTGCTTGCCTCTGCCTTAACTCTGATCCAACCTAACCCTTTTTTCCTCTGACCTCCTTGGCATCTTTTTGACATCTCACCTCAGATCTCCCCAGATTCATCACATGAGATATATGTGGGTTATTTCTGAAGGGAGGGAAAGAGGGAGGGGGGAGAGGGTTTAGGTCAGGAGCCCTCCTGGGGACTCTGATTGTTTCTCTGGGAGGGCTGTGGAGTTTCTGTATTACTTTTAACTTGTATATAACTGTATAGAGTTGTGTCTATCTGCTTGCAAATGGTGCTAAGCTGTAAGTATAGCTTCATTCCTTAACTTCCAGCTGGCTGAGTCCAGGCTGGGTGATTTTCTTAACTGTGGGGGGCAGGTGGGTAACACCCAAACCATCACACAAGTGGGCTGGACTGGGTGGGTAACACCAAAACCATGACACAAGTGGGCTGGACTGGGTGGGTAACACCCAAACCACCACACAAGTGGGCTGGACTGGGTGGGTAACACCAAAACCATCACACAAGTGGGCTGGACTGGGTGGGTAACACCCAAACCACCACACAAGTGGGCTGGACTGGGTGGGTAACACCCAAACCATCACACAAGTGGGCTGGACTAGGTGAGGAACACCCAAACCATCACACAAGTGGGCTGGACTGGGTGGGTAACACCCAAACCACCACACAAGTGGGCTGGACTGGGTGGGCAACACCCAAACCACCACACAAGTGGGCTGGACTAGGTGGGTAACACCCAAACCATCACACAAGTGGGCTGGACTGGGTGGGCAACACCCAAACCACCACACAAGTGGGCTGGACTAGGTGAGGAACACCCAAACCACCACACAAGTGGGCTGGACTGGGTGGGTAACACCCAAACCATCACACAAGTGGGCTGCACTAGGTGGGTAACACCAAAACCATCACACAAGTGGGCTGGACTAGGTGAGGAACACCCAAACCATCACACAAGTGGGCTGGACTGGGTGGGTAACACCCAAACCATCACACAAGTGGGCTGGATTAGGTGGGTAACACCCAAACCATCACACAAGTGGGCTGGACTGGGTCTCCAAAGATCCTTTCCAACCCTCACCATTCCATAATTCTCTGACTTCCACCTTCAATCATCCTACCAGCTTGGTCCCCACCTCCTGAAATCCTTCAGTCTTGGCTAATCTCACTAATTACAGGAGGCTTTGATCCTTGTATCTTCACTACCCACTTATTCTGGACCATTAACAAACACATTCTACATCAGTGCTAAAACAGCTGCTGCTCCTCTTTCCTGCTAGCAGAGATGCAACAATTACTGCCTTACATGCAAGCTTAATTTCAGCTGAATCCCATTCCCAAAATATAGATGTGGAGCTATTGTCCTGCAGAAAGTAGCTATTAATGTCTGGCAAACCAGAGATTAATGACTGCCCTGCATGTTGAAATTGAGCCTCTAATTGGTTTCAGATCCAATTCATACTTCTATAGGCCCCTGGTACAATGTAGTGCTGGCTCATCCCTGGGCTCTTTGCAAATGCAGATAAATAGGTTCAGAAAACCAAAGGGGATGGAATAATTCCTTAAATTAAAACATTTGGGACGTGATGGTTGGAAGCAAAGATTGAGCCTCACTTCTGCTGGAAAACTGCAATGAGAAATTCACTTAAACCAAAAGCAGCTTTCAGAGGGCTGGGGTTTAAGAGAAACAGTGTGCCCAGGTGGGCAGCAGAGCCAATGGCATCCTGGGCTGGCTCAGGAGCAGTGTGGGCAGCAGCACAAGGGAGGTTCTTCTGCCCCTGTGCTCAGCACTGCTCAGGACATACCTTGAGTGCTGTGTCCAGTTCTGGGCTCCTCAATTCAAGAGAGATGTTGAGGTGCTGGAAGGTGTTTGGAGAAGGGCAGCAAGGCTGGGGAGGGGCCTGGAGCACAGCCCTGTGAGGAGAGGCTGAGGGAGCTGGGGGGGTGCAGCCTGCAGCAGAGGAGGCTCAGGGCAGAGCTCATTGCTGTCTGCAGCTGCCTGCAGGGAGGCTGTAGCCAGGTGGGGTTGGGCTCTGCTGCCAGGCACCCAGCAACAGAAGAAGGGGACACAGCCTCAAGCTGTGCCAGGGCAGGTCTAGGCTGGATGTTGTTAGGAAGTTGTTGTCAGAGAGAGTGATTGGCATTGGAATGGGCTGCCCAGGGAGGTGGTGGAGTCTCTGTGGCTGGAGGTGTTGAAGCCAAGCCTGGCTGGGGCACTTAGTGCCATGGTCTGGTTGGTTGGGCAGGGCTGGGTGCTAGGTTGTGCTGGCTGAGCTTGGAGCTCTCTTCCAACCTGCTTCATTCTATGACTCTATGATAGTTTCAGTGGAGCCTTCAGATATCTTAATTTAACAACCAGGACCTGCCACCAGCTAAGCCCAAATGCTACACACAGAGGAATTGGTTTCCTTCCTTGTATTTCTCCTGATGTTCAAGTCCACAGAAGACCACAGGCAGGCTGCTGCTGCTTTGTATAACTCACTATTCTCCTACCCACATGCTTCCAGAGCAGAGATTTCAAAGCAGTTAAGATAAATAGCACAAAACCATCTCTCACTTCAAGGCTGAGGTCTGCTTTGCATAGGAAAACCCTTTCAAGGCTATGTGCAAGAGCTGCCACAACTATTCTCTTGGTTCCCTTATTCTCCTGCATTCACTTTGTCCTGTTTGCTCAGCAGGCTTTGGCCCTTCCCGTGCCAGCAAGCAGGTCCCTTCTAATTGAAGAGGAAAGCATTTTGCTGGAGACAAGAAAATCCTCACTGCAGATCCATCCCTGGGGGTGCAACAAGCAAACCACCACCATGTGCCATAGAATCAGTCAGGGTTGGAAGGGAGCACAAGGAGCAGCCAGTTCCAATCCCCCTGCCATGGGCAGGGACACCTCACACTAGAGCAGGCTGGCTACAGCCTCATCCAGCCTGGCCACAGCCTCATCCAGCCTGGCCTTAGGCTTCCACCACCTCCCTGGGAAACCCATTCCAGGCTCTCACCACACTCATGCTGAAGAACTTCCTCCTAACATCCAGGCTGAATCTCCCCATCCCCAGCTCCATTCCTCCCAGTCCTATCACTATCTGACAGCCTCGAAAGTCCCTCCCCAGCTTTCTTGTAGCCCTCTTCAGACACTGAAAGGCCACAAGAAGGTCACCTGGGAGCCTTCTCCTCTCCAGACTGAACAGCCCCAACTGCCTCAGTCTCTCCTCACAGCAGAGCAGCTCCAGCCCTCTGCTCATCCTCGTGGCCCTTCTCTGGCCACCTTCCAGCACCTCCATAGCCCTCTTGTACCAGGGATATTTCTGAGTGTAGAATGAATCACAGAGTGGTTTAGGTTGGAAGAGACTTCAAAGCTCATCCAGTTCCAACCCTCTGCCATAGGCAGGGACACCTCCCACTGGAACAGGTCTCCTCATTCAACCTGGCCTTGAACACCTCCAAAGAGGGAGCAGCCACAACCTCCCTGGGCAACCTGTGCCACTGTCTCACCACCATCACTACAAAGAACTTCTTCCTAACATCTAGTTTAAGTCTTCCCTCTGCCAGTTTAAACTCATGCAGTGTAGAACCAACAGCAAAAATTCTTCTTGATACCTGGAGTTGGACAGAAAAGAGCTTTGAGTTTTGGCAAGGTCAACCTGAGCCTGCAGTGTGAGTGCAGCCCAGACAGCAACCCTGTGCTGGGCTGCAGCCAGAGCAGTGTGGGCAGCAGGGCAAGGGAGGGGATTCTGCCCCTTGGCTCTGCTCTCCTCAGACCCCACCTGCAGTCCTGGGGGCAGTTCTGCAGCCCCCAGCACAAGCAGAACATGGAAGTGTTGGAGCCTGTCCAGAGGAGGCCACCAAGATGCTGAGAGGGCTGCAGCAGCTCTGCTCTGAGCACAGGCTGAGAGAGTTGGGGCTGTGCAGCCTGGAGAAGAGAAGGCTTCCAGAAGACCTTTGAGTGGCCTTCCAGGATCTGAAGGGGACCTGCAAGAGGGCTGGAGAGGGACTATAGACAAGGTCTGGTAATGACAGGAAGAGGAGGAATGGGTTTAAACTGGCAGAGTGGAGATTGAAACTGGATGTTAGGAAAGGGTTCTTTGCAGTGAGTGTGGTGAGACACTGGCACAGGTTGAGGGTGGTGAGACACTGGCACAGGTTGAGGGTGCTGAGACACTGGCACAGGTTGAGGGTGCTGAGACACTGGCACAGGTTGAAGGTGGTGAGACACTGGCACAGGTTGAGGGTGCTGAGACACTGGCACAGGTCACCCAGGGAGGTTGTGGAGCACAGAATCTTTGATCACATTGGGTGATTCTGTGCTCCACAACCTCCCTGGAGGTGTTCAAAGCCAGGTTGGATGAGGCCTTAAGCAATCTGTTCTAGGGGGAGGTGTCCCTGCCTATGGCAGGGGGTTGGAACTGGCTGAGCTTTGAGCTCCCTTCCAACCTAACCCATTCTATGAGTCTCTGAATGGAGGACTTGAGACAGAAAGTTTGCAAGGCAAGGTGCTTTCCCAGGGAACAAGCACCTGAGAGAAGCCATGCTAGGTCAACCAAGCATCCAGTGTGAGCAGAAGGTAAGGGATTTATGATGTCTGAGTCACTTAATTAATTCTCATTTACAGTTTAGCTCAGTGCTGCTCCAAAGCATAAAGTCAAATGCGTAGCAGTGACATATTTAAGGGCATCCAAACCAAAGCACTTCACATTTTGCTTCCTCTCCTCATTTTTGGGGGGTGAAGTTCCCATCTTTCAATAAATGTGCTGACAGACTCCTTTTTAGTCTCATGGCTTTCTCCTTGCTGAGGCTGCTTCTTTCTCTGTGGGTGCTCTTCACCACCTCTTTGGCCTTCTGGAGAGGTCTTTGTTCAGTGTACCCAGAGAACATTGCTTGTGCTGGAACTCATTTGAAACAGCTCTTACAGAGATGGAGGAAGTAGGGTTTAGATGAAAGAGGATGGAGGAGACCTTGTGTGCCCCAGATAGTCCTGACTCATGGTTAAACCACAGCTACCAAACTTTGTGCTGCCTTTCCTAAGAGTCCAGGTGGACAACAGCCCTACAGTAACCTTGTCCAGCTCACCAAGCACCCAAACCTGTAAATCACCATTTGTAGAACCAATTCTTCTCCTACCAACTATTCCTGCAGCTGGCAAAGGCAATGTCTTCTTTCTCCATGCACAGGCCCTGACTTGACCAGTTCCTTAAGCTGAGAAGGCTCAGCAGACAGTTTTGCCTACCCAGCCTCTGTCCAGCACCAGGGACACGTGAAAGGACAGCAACAGGAGCCAGCAGTGTGCACTTGCAGCCCAGAAAGCCAAGCAGAGCCTGGGCTGCAGCAGCAGTGTGGCCAGCAGGGCCAGAAAGGGGATTCTCGCCCTCTGCTGTGCTCTGCTCTGCTGAGACCCCACCTGGAGTTCTGCATCCAGCTCTGGAGCCCCTGGGACAAGAGGGCTGTGGAGATGCTGGAGAGTGTCCAGAGCAGGGCCAGGAGGATGCTGAGAGGCTGCAGCAGCTCTGCTGTGAGCACAGACTGAAAGAGTTGGGGCTGTGCAGGCTGCAGCAGAGGAGGCTCCCAGGTGACCTTCTTGTGGCCTTCCAGCATCTGAATGGCTACAAGAAATGTCCCTGGGAAAGCACTTTTCAGGTTATCAGGGAGTGGGGGAAATGGAGCAGAGCTGGAGATGGGTAGGTTCAGGCTGGAGGTGAGGAGGAAGTTGTTGAGCAGGAGAGTGGTGAGAGGCTGGAATGGGTTGCCCAGGGAGGTGGTTGAGGCCCCATGGCTGGAGGTGTTTGAGGCCAGGCTGGCTGAGGCTGTGGGCAGCCTGCTCTATGGTAGGGTGTCCCTGGGCATGGCAGGGGGGCTGAAACTGGCTGCTCCTTGTGGTCCCTTCCAACCCTGACTGATTCTGTGATTCTATGAACACTGCACATAAGCAAAGGTTTGGTAGTTCACAGTTGTGCTATCTTCAGCCACCACAACCACCTGAATAACCTATTCATGGCTTGAAACTGTGCCAAGGGAGGTTTTGTTTGGATATCAGTAAAGCTTTTTCCCTGAAAGTGTGGTCAGGGACTGGAACAGACTGCCCAGGGAGGTGGTGGAGTCAGCATCCCTGGAAGTGTTCAAAAAGCATGTGGCCATGACACTTTGGGGCATGGTTTAGTGGCCATGGTGGTGTTAGCTTAATGGTTGGACTGGATGATCTTAGAGGCTTTTCCCAACCAGAGCAGTCCTGTGGCTCTATGAATTGCAGTCACCTCAGTGAGGTTGTGCTGGTTTGGAAGCCCAGGAGCTTAAGCTCTTCTTATCCCTGTTCTGTGTGTGGGCTCTGTACCTGCACCTGCCTTTTGTTCTCCTTCATGCCTTTTAAAGAGGACAAAGCCCTCTCAGATGCCCATAGCTGTGTGTCAAGCTGCTGCCTGGGGAAGGAAGGGGCTTGACAAGGAGAAGACATGTAGGGTTTGAGGGCATGTCTTGGGAGCCTTGATCCTGCTGGGTTCCATGTTGCTTGTGCAAGGGAATTTGGAGGAGCTCAGGCTGGTGCTGGGATTCCTGTGAAGCTGGCCTGTGCCTGGGGATGGTGCAGCAGGAAGCACAGCATTCAAGGAATGTGTGGCCATGGCACTTGGGGATGTGGCTTAATGGCCACGGTGTTAGGCTGAAGGTTGGGCTCTGCCTTAGAGGCCTTTTCCAACCAAACCAGTTCTGTCATGGTGTAGCTAACTGGCTAGGGCTGGGTCCTAGGTTGGACTGGCTGAGCTTGGAGGTCTCTTCCAACCTGCTGGATTCTATGATTCTAGGACATCAAAAACCATTCTGATACCCAGTTTTCATCTGGGATGTTTTGGACTCAGTGAGGTCTTCTCTAACTGCAAGGATTCCAGGGATTTACCAGCTGGAGGAGTTACTTCCCATAGCACAGGGATGCAAGCACTGGGCTGGGTGGCAGGCAGCTATTGCACAAGCTGCAGTGATGCTCTGAAGATCTGGCCAGGAAGCTAAGAGAAGCCATATGCAATTAAAGGTGCAAGGCAGGCTTATGGAGGCAGCTGCTAAGATGTCTCACTGCCAGGATGCTAGGACTGAAAACACAACAGTTCAGTGAGCAGTGCCCTGTGGGCTCAGCAGCCTTGCTGGGTTGGGGCCTCACTTTTAGATCTGCACCAGGGAGATCCACAACGAACTTCACAGTGAGCTCTAGAGGAGGAGGAAATTTAGCATGCTCTGTACCTGCTCCTCTCCCTGGCCTCAAAAACAAAAGCAGGCAGCTGCCTAAAGCAAACATCAAGCTGAGAGCCTTTTTCTTTTCCTGCTTTATTACTATTCTCCTAACCCCCTCCTTCATTTCCTCTTCCTAGAAGATGGGTGATAGGTTTCCCTCTGATCTTTCATGAGGTATTTGATGATTGCCTGCTTGCCAGCTGCTGCCAGCTCCTGGATGAAAGAGGTGCTGAAGCTGGAAGCACAACTGTCTCCATCAGGCCTCGTGAAGACTTGCTTAGGAGACAACCTTGTGAGGCCACCTGGAGTTGGTACAGTGCTCACCTGAAGGGTGCCAATCTAAGAAACAAAGCAACCTCCTATCTTAGCCTGTCATAGCAGATGACACCAAGCTGTGTGGTCTGGCTGACATGCTGGAGGGAAGAGATGCCAACCAGAGAGACTTGGAAAGGCTCAAGACAACCTCATGAAGTTCAGCAAGGCCAAACACAAGGTCCTGCACTTGGATCAGGGCATCACAAGCACAGATCCAAGCTGGGCACGGAATGGCTTGAGAGCAGTCTCTAAGAGGAGGTCTTGAGAGTGTCAGTTGGTGCCAAACCTCCCTGGTCGCTGGCAGCCCAGAGCCAGCTGTGTGCTGGCTGCAACCAGAGCAGGGAGAGCAGCAGCACAGGGAGGGGATTCTGCTCTGAGCTCACCTGCAGAACTGCCTCCACTTTTGGAACCTCCAGCACAAGGAGGACCTGGAGCTGCTGGAGAGGGTCCCAGAGGATGCCACCAAGATGTTCAGAGAGCTGGAGCACCTCCTCTACGGGGACAGGCTGAAGAAGTTTGGGTTGTTCAGCACAAAAAAAGAAGGCTATGGAGAGACCTTGGAGCAGCTTCCAAGGGGGCTTACAAGAAAGCTGGAAAGGGACTTTTTACAGGAGCTTGTAGTGACTTCTTTAGCTTGAGTGTAGTGAAACATTGGATCAGGCTGCCCAGGGAGGTTGTGGCTGCCCCATCCATGGCATTCAAGGCCAGGTTCATGAAGCCTTGAGCAACCTGGGCTGGTGGAAGTTGCCCCTGCCTTCAGCAGGGAATTGGAACTAGATGATTGTTAAAGGTCACTTCCAACCCAAGGCAGTGTATGAGTCTATGAACTGGATATCATCATAGAATCAAGCAGGTTGGAAGAGAGCTCCAAGCTCAGTCAGCCCAACCTAGCACCCAGCCCTAGACAACCAACCAGACCATGGCACTAAGTGCCCCAGCCAGCCTTGGCTTCAACACCTCCAGCCACAGCCACTCCACCACCTCCCTGGGCAGCCCATTCCAATGCCAATCACTCTCTCTGACAACAACTTCCTCCTCACATCCAGCCTAGACCTCCCCGGCACAGCTTGAGGCTGTGTCCCCTTGTTCTATTGCTGGGTGCCTGGCAGCAGAGCCCAACACCACCTGGCTACAGCCTCCCTGCAGGCAGCTGCAGACAGCAATGAGCTCTGCCCTGAGCCTCCTCTGCTGCAGGCTGCACACCCCCAGCTCCCTCAGCCTCTCCTCACAGGGCTCTGCTCCAGGCCCCTCCCCAGCCTTGCTGCCCTTCTCTCAACACCTTCCAGCACCTCAACATCTCTCTGCAATTCAGGAGCCCAGAACTGGACACAGCACTCCAGGGGTGTCCTGAGCAGTGCTGAGCACAGGGGCAGAAGAACCTCCCTTGTCCTGCTGCCCACACTGCTCCTGAGCCAGCCCAGGATGCCATTGGCTCTGCTGCCCACCTGGGCACTGCTGCCTCCTCTTCAGCTCCTCTCTCCCTGCACCCCCAGGGTCCCTCTCTGCCTGGCTGCTCTCAGCCACTCTGTCTCCCCTCAGTGGTGCAAGAACATTGGGGCAAGTGCCATGAGCAGAAAGATGACCTCTGCCCTCCAGAGCAAGCTGCTTTGAGGCGCTAACTTCAACCTTAACTCCTGATGCAGTCACCTCCTATTTTTACAGACGGGGAAAGGGAGGAAATTTGGCCCCAGGTCAGCTGTAATAATGGAAGAGTTCTTGCCTTGAGGCACCTCATTCATCCCATCTCATCAGCCACTTAATCATCATTTAATTCAAGGATGCTCATTCATTGCGAGCTCTCACTGCCCTGCGGGGAGTCTTTCACGGTGTCATCCGAGATATTTAAAGCTAGGCTGGCAAGGACAGCTGGGAGGATGGCATCAATTGTCTGCATCAAGTTCCTTGACACTTACTTTGAAGAGCTGCTTTGCACCAGTAAGAAAAAAAAAAAAGCCAAATAGAAGAGTGCTAAAAGGCCCTTATGAAGATGAAATGGCCCAACAGCAGCACACTCATTTACTGAGCTCATCGGGGCCATCTCACTTCTGATCCAGAGCAGGAGGGGAGAAGTTAAACCTCTTCTGAAAACTTCTCTCAGGACACCCAACACAGATCATAGAATCAAGCAGGTTGGAAGAGAGCTCCAAGATCAGCCAGCACAACCTAGCACCCAGCCCTGCCCAACCAACCAGATCATGGCACTAAGTGCCCCAGCCAGGCTTGGCTTCAACACCTCCAGTCACACAGACTCCACCACCTCCCTGGGCAGCCCATTCCAATGCCAATCACTCTCTCTGACAACAACTTCCTAACAACATCCAGCCTCAACCTGCCCTGGCACAGCTTGAGGCTGTGTCCCCTTCTTCTGTTGCTGCTTGCCTGGCAGAAGAGCCCAACCCCACCTGGCTACAGCCTCCCTGCAGGCAGCTGCAGGCAGCAATGAGCTCTGCCCTGAGCCTCCTCTGCTGCAGGCTGCACCCCCCCAGCTCCCTCAGCCTCTCCTCACAGGGCTCTGCTCCAGGCCCCTCCCCAGCCTTGCTGCCCTTCTCCAAACACCTTCCAGCACCTCAACAGCTCTCTGCAATTCAGGAGCCCAGAACTGGACACAGCACTCAAGGGGTGGCCTGAGCAGTGCTGAGCACAGGGGCACAAGAACCTCCCTGGTCCTGCTGCCCACACTGCTCCTCAGCCAGCCCAGGATGCCATTGGCTCTGCTGCCCACCTGGGCACTGCTGCCTCCTCTTCAGCTCCTCTCTCCCAGCACCCCCAGGGTCCCTCTCTGCCTGACTGCTCTCAGGTGGGTGCTAGGTTGGACTGGATGAGCTTGGAGGTCTCTTCCAACCTGGCTGGTTCTATGATCTCGAATGTCTCTGGAATGGAGTCTCCACCACATTTCTCAGCAGCCTGTCCCAGGATTTAACCATCCTCATTGTGTAGAACTTGCTCCTGATGTCCAACCTGCCTCTCCCCTGCTGCAGTGTCAAACCATTGCCCCTTATTCTATCCCCTTCTAAACAGTCCCTCTTCAGCCTGCCTGTAGGTCCCCTTCAAATATTGAAATGCAGCTCTAAGGTCTCCTTGGAGCCTTTGCATGTCCAGGCTGCACAGCCCCAACCCTCTCATCCTGTCCTCACAGCAGAGCAGCTGCAGCTCTCTGCTCACCCTCAGGACCCTTCTCTGGTCTCCCTCCAGCACATCCATATTCTCCTTGTAACAGAGGCTCCAGAACTGAGCACAGTGCTCCAGGTGGGGTCTCACCAGAGTGGAGCACAGGGGCAGAATCCTCTCTTTTAACCTGCTGCCCACACTCTTGGTGCAGCCCAGGCTCTGGTCGATTCTCTGGGCTGCAAGTGCACACTGACATTCATGTTGCTAAGGCCTCTTCCAGACAGCAAGTCAGCCCATCAGCCACAACCAAGAGAGAACTTCAGAGCCCAGCCAGATCAATCACCAAGCACTGGGAGAAAAGCCTTCCCTGGAGGAGAAAGGATTGAAGCTTCCAGACACTCAGACACCAGTTGTATCTCAGCTGCAGATGAAATAACCGGGGATGGATTTGCCTTTGCTGTGCCACAGGCACTGGGAAACAGAAGCAAGCCTGACAGACAGAAGGACATGAGTTATGTTAGCCTACACCTAGGTTTGGAGCTCTTCCTCTCCTTTCATCAGCAAAAATCACATCAGGAGGTGTTCCTGGAAGGAGCTAAACACTGCCCTAAGAACAAGCAGAGCATATTCACAACAAAAGCTGACTGCAACCATTTGTTATCCACTCCAGGAGGGGCGAGGATGAGCTACAAAATGGGCTTGCTGCTTAGAGACCTAAAAAGCAACAGGGCCACTGCAAATCCCACCAGTGGCTGGGACAAAGTCCTCCAGAGATGTCCTCCAGCCTCACACCCAACCTCAAACAGTTCTACAGAACCAATTAAAAGGGCTGAAAACTCCTCAGGCCCTGCAGTCTCTGTGCAGTTTTGGTTCAGAGCAGCTTGAAAGGGACAGCTTGAAGGGCTTGGTGGCATGAGGGGCTAGAAAGCCTTAGTCAGAGGCACAAAAGAAGGCGTTTATGGGGCAGTAATTACTTGCAGTAAAGGACATTAATTCGAAGTTAGCAGGGTTCAAGAGGCTTCATTATTCATCCTGCACCCCATTTGCAGTGATACCATTTCAAAGTGATGGATTCCAAGTGACGCCAGCCACACTGGAACAGGACAGGGGATGTGCTCTCTGTGTCTTACAAGCAGAGGGAGACATCCATTTGGAGTCCAAAAAAGGCTCCACAGAGAGAGAAAATGTTTTAGCTGTCAATCTGACACTCTCTAGTGCTGGAGGAGTAATTCAGCAAGGAACAGGAGCTCTGCAGACCCAACCAGCTGTGGATAGATCCCCACCAGCAGTGTTGTGTCTTCCCAGCTCTTGCCCACGGGGTGTACAAGTAGCACAGCCATGCCCCAACCTGTGGCACGTTGGTCTGGGAGGTGAGCACAAAGAGGCATTGAACAGGAGGGTTCAGTATCTTGCTCTGTACAGCTGTGACACCATTCTGCTTTCACCCACTTGAACCACCTCTGGACCCACAAGAAGCCAGCGGGACCTGTGCCAGCAGCAGCACAAACCAGGCCAGTCCCAAACTGAGAATTCTGTTCTGAAACAGCCAAAAGATTTTTGGGACTCATCTGGAGCCCACTGAAGTTGGCAAAAGGAATGCTCAGAACTGCTGAGCCCTGAACATGCATCCTCTGCCTGTCCCACTGGCCTAAGGAAAGGCCTTTGCCAACGATGGTGGACAAGAAGCTCCACAGGAGCTGTCAGTGCACTCTGGCAGCCCAGAGAGCAGCCAGAGCCTGGGAGGCAGCAAGAGCAGTGTGGGCAGCAGGGTGAGGGAAGTGATCCTGCCCCTCTGCTCCACACTGCTGAGAGCCCACCTGGAGTACTGCATCCAGCTCTGGAGCACCTGGGACAAGAGGGCTGTGGGGATGCTGGAGAGTGTCCAGAGCAGGGCCAGGAGGATGCTCAGAGGCTGCAGCAGCTCTGCTGTGAGCACAGACTGAAAGAGTTGGGGCTGTGCAGGCTGGAGCAGAGGAGGCTCCCAGGTGACTTTCTTGTGGCCTGCCAGCATCTGAAGGGGGCTACAAGAAATGTCCCTGGGGAGGGACTTTTTAGGCTGTCAGGGAGTGCCAGGAGTGGGGGGAATGGAGCAAAGCTGGAGGTGGGGAGGAAGTTGTTGAGCAGGAGAGTGGTGAGAGGCTGGAATGGGTTGCCCAGGGAGGTGGTTGAGGCCCCATGGCTGGAGGTGTTTGAGGCCAGGCTGGCTGAGGCTGTGTGCAGCCTGCTCTAGGGTAGGGTGTCCCTGGGCATGGCAGGGGGTTGGAACTGGCTGCTCTTTGTGCTCCCTTCCAACCCTGACTGATTCTATAATTCAATGCAGGTGTCCCACCTGTCCAGGCAGCAGCTGGTGAAGGGTCTCAGCCATCACAGAAGACTGCAGTAAGGATGGACACTTGGAAAATCCTCTTTTACACTCAAGAGGAACATTTTTGAGCTGGGAAAAAGAAGGATCCCTGGAACCTCTCTCCCCTTTCCATCACATCCTTATCTTTGTGCAGAACTTGACACAGCAAACATCTACAGAGCTACAGGCCCCAGCAAGAGGCTTCCAGCATCCATGCTATGGGAACAGCAGCACCACACAACTACAGGGACCAAACCATTCTGACACCTTTGGAAGGGCTGAGCAGAATCAGAGTCATAGAATGGTTTGGGTTGGAAGAGACCTTAAAGATGATCCAGTTTCAAACCCCTGCCATAGGCAGGGACACCTCTTACTGGAGTAACAGAATCAGAATCATAGAATGGTTTGAGTTGGAAGAGACCTTAAAGATGATCCAGTTTCATCCCCCTGACATAGGCAGGGACATTTCTTACTGGAGTAACAGAATCAGAATCATAGAATGGTTTGAGTTGGAAGAGACCTTAAAGATGATCCAGTTTTAACCACCATGCCAAGCCACGGACACTTCTTACTAGAGTCATAGAATGGGTTGGGTTGGAAGAGACCTTAAAGATGATCCAGTTTCAACCCCATGCCAAAGGCAGGGACATCTCTTACTAGAGTCATAGAATGGGTTGGGTTGGAAGAGACCTTAAAGATGATAGTTTCAACCTCACGCCAAAGGCAGGGACACCTCTTACTAGAGTAGTAGAATCAGAATCACAGAATGGTTTGGGCTGGAAGAGACCTTAAAGATCACCCAGTTTCAACTCCCTGCCATAGACAGGGACACCTCCTACTACAGTAATAGAATCAGTCATAGAATGGTCTGGGTTGGAAGAGACCTTAAAGATCATCCAGTTTCAACCCCCTGCCATAGGTAGGGACACCTCTTACCACAGTAACAGAATCAGAGTCACAGGATGGTTTGGGTTGAAAGAGACCTTAAAGATGATCCAGTTTCAACCTCATGCCAAAGGCAGGGACACCTCTTACCACAGCAACAGAATCAGAGTCACAGGATGGTTTGGGCTGGAAGAGACCTTAAAGATCATCCAGTTTCAACCCCCTGCCATAGGCAGGGACACCTCTTACTACAGTAATAGAATCAGAGTCACAGGATGGTTTGGGTTGAAAGAGACCTTAAAGGTGATCCAGTTTCAACACCCTGCCATAGGCAGGGACACCTCTTACTGGAGCACAGAGCAGGAAGAATAAAACCTCTGCTTAGGGTTGCCCCAGATGCGACTTCATCTGTCAGTCACACAACTCAGCCCCAGGCAGCTGGGGTTTGCATCTCCCCTTTGGAGCAAGAAGCATCCAAGCACTGGCAGCTGTGTGCAGGCTCACAAGGCTGGGAACGTGCTGTCTCTCCAAAATGGTCTTAGATTTGCTACTCACACCCAGAGTATCTGATCCCACCTCAGCATGAGCAGCAGCTCTTTGCTGCTAATGATTTCATTCCAAGAAAACTCGTCTGAGGAGACGTTAAATGTCTCAGACAGCCTTCCCTCTGCCTGCTAAATGCTCCTGCTTCAAACAGATACAATTGGGATTTGATTTTATAGACACCCACAAAAAGCAAATTACAAGAGCAATAGCCTGGAGTCTTCAGCTTTTGTCTTGTCTCTTATCCCAGTCTCCCCAGTTGCAAACTAAGAACATCTGCTTGTGGATTTTCTTCTTTCTTATAGGTCCCCAAGCATTCAGCCAAATACCTTACACCCCACCTGGTGCTCCTCTCCTCTAATAAAAACAAGAATCAGTTTTGGGCTCCCCAGGTGAAGAGGGAGGGGAATCTGCTGGAGAGAGCCCAAGGGAGGGCTATGAAGATGATGAGGGGACTGCAGGACATGGCTTAAGAGGAGAGGCTGAGGGACCTGGGGCTGCTTAGACTGGAGAAGACTGAGAGGATTGAATCAATGTCTGTAAGTATCTGAGGGCTGGGGGTCAGGAGGGGGGGACAGGCTCTGCTCACTGCTCCTGGGATAGGACAAGCAGCAATGGATGGAAGCTGCAGCACAGGAGGTTCCAGCTCAACACAAGGGGCAACTTCTTGCCTGGAAGGGTCCTAGAGCCCTGGCACAGGCTGCCCAGAGAGGTTGTGGAGTCTCCTTCTCTGGACCCTCTCAAGGCCTGTCTGGATGTGTTCCTGTGTGACCTGAGCTGGATTGGATTGTCCTGCTCTGGCAGAGGAGTTGGACTGGATGAGCTCTTTGGGACCCTTCCAACCCCTAACATCCTGAGATCCTGGGATCCATTTTCCACCTCCCCTAAGCTTCCCTTACATTGTCAGAGGGTCCTGAGGAAGGGAATGGTCCCAAGGCACCCAAAACCTTTGGGGGGAATTGTGGATCCAAGCATGCACACTCAAAGGATGCTGCTAGCACTCAGGATTAGACTACCATTGAAACTACTCTGATCCTAAATTCTCATCCTTTTCCACAGTCACAGCCAGGTTCTTATCACCTCAGGTGAGCAGACACTTTGCCAGCAAAGTCTGGCTCCCCAGAGAGGTTGTGGAGTCTCCTCTGGAGCCTCTCAAGTCCTGTCTGGATGTGCTCCTGTGTGCCCTGAGCTAGATTGTGTGGTCCTGCTCTAGCAGGTGGGTTGGACTGGATGAGCTCTTTGGGTCCCTTCCAACTCCTGACATCCTGGGAGCCTGTGACAGTGAATGAATTCAAGAACTACACTTCCACTGAGTTGTCCTTTCAGAAATATTCTGCTGGGGGGGTAAAGATTTTCCATTTCTCAACAGAAAGACAACATTTTCTCCCCCACTTCTTTCTCTGCTGCCAGTGTGCCTTGCTCTCAAAGTGGCAGCTATATATGCCAGTAAGAACTGCAGTGAACACAGACAGGCTTCTTCCCAGCCTGCACCTCTGGCTGCACTTGGAATCATAGAATCAGGCAGGTTGGAAGAGAGCTCCAAGCTCAGCCAGCCCAACCTAGCACCCAGCCCTGCCCAACCAACCAGACCATGGCACTAAGTGCCCCAGCCAGGCTTGGCTTCAACACCTCCAGCCACACAGACTCCACCACCTCCCTGGGCAGCCCATTCCAATGCCAATCACTCTCTCTGACAACAACTTCCTCATAACAGCCAGCCTGTACATCCCCCAGCACAACTTGAGGCTGTGTCCCCTTCTTCTGTTGTTGGTTGCCTGGCAGCAGAGCCCAACCCCACCTGGCTACAGCCTCCCTGCAGGCAGCTGCAAGCAGCAATGAGCTCTGCCCTGAGCCTCCTCTGCTGCAGGCTGCACACCCCCAGCTCCCTCAGCCTCTCCTCACAGGGCTCTGCTCCAGGCCCCTCCCCAGCCTTGCTGCCCTTCTCCAAACACCTTCCAGCACCTCAACAGCTCTCTGCAATGGAGGAGCCCACAACTGGACACAGCACTCAAGGGGTGGCCTGAGCAGTGCTGAGCACAGGGGCAGAAGAACCTCCCTTGTCCTGCTGCCCACACTGCTCCTGAGCCAGCCCAGGATGCCATTGGCTCTGCTGCCCACCTGGGCACACTGCTGCCTCCTCTGCAGCTCCTCTCTCCCAGCACCCCCAGCTCCCTCTCTGCCTGGCTGCTCTCAGCCACTCTGGCCCCAGCCTGTAGTGCTGCTTGGGGTTGTTATGGCCAAAGTGCAGAACTCTGCCCTTGGCCTTGTTAAATGTCATCCCATTGGCCTCTGCCCACCCATGCAGCCTGGCCAGGTCCCTCTGCAGGGCTCTCCTACCCTCCAACAGCTCCACAGCTGCTCCCAGCTTGGTGTCATCTGCAAACTCACTGATGCAGGACTCAATCCCCTTGTCCAGATCATCAATAAAGATATTGAACAGGACTGGGCCCAGCACTGATCCTTGGGGCACATCACTGGTGCCAGCTGCCAACTGGATGAGGCACCATTCACCACCACTCTCTGGGCTCTGCCATCCAGCCAGTTCTTGATCCAGCACAGAGTGAATCATTCATAACCCAGCTGATGAACAGATGAGGGTTTGTGAGTGGGTCAGGAGCATTCTGGTCCCTTTCCCACTGAAAGCAATTTAAAGAGCCAGGCATGGCATAGGAGAGAGGAGTGATGGAGAAAGAGCCTTAACATGCTGTGATCCAAACCAAACTCCCCTGAGTTTCACAGTGGGACAGCAAGGAAGTGACCAGTGGCCAGGGAAACAAGTGCCATGTGGGGAAAGGCTGAGAGTTGCTCAGCCTTGACAAGGCTTAAAGTAGGTCTTATTACCATGGAGGCCAGGACATAAAGGGTGGAGGACTAAGGATGGAGACTCCCTTTTCACAAGGAGTTCCATGAAGAAGACAAGGGCTGATGGGGATAGGTTCCTGCTGGGGAGATTCCCACTGGACTCCAGAAGAATCTGTTTCCCCAGGAGAGCAGTCAGAGGCTGGAATCATCTCCCTGGGGAAGCATCTCCTGCTGCAGGTTTGCAGGGACCCTCACCAGGGGCTGTGGAGTCCAGTCCAGCCCAGCCCATCCATCTCAGAGGTCTTTTTCAACCAGATCAGTTCTGTGATTCTGGCAGCAGTCAACTCCCCTCTCTCCTCTCCTCTAACTTGCCCATTTCTGTTCTGCTGAGACAAAAAGGCTCGAGGTGGCCTCTCAGTTCCAGGGCATGATCCCATCTACATCCTCTCTGGCCCAAACAGGGCTCTGGGAAGGAGTCTTTCTCACCAGGCAGCCAACAGCTCCTGCCCAGGGGAATAACCTGGGGTTGAATAGGGAAGAGGTAGAGAGAAGGAGAAGCTTTTCTCTTACTTTACTCAAGTGTATTTAGCTGAGACCATTTCCAGTTTGGCCAGCTGAAGTGAAATGGTTTCAAAAAGAAGGAAAAGATTTTCCTCTAGCTCTCCACAAGACCTTTCTTACTTTTTTCCTTCCTCCACAACCAAAACAGCTCAACAGGAACACCAACTGCTGCTGTCAGCTCCAATAAGCAGGAGAAGCCCTCCCCACTACACAGAGCCACTCTCTGCTTGGGATTGCTTCCTCCTTTGCTCCTCCTGGAAAGAGTTCAGGCTCTAGGCCAGCAGCTTCATCCACTGTCTCAGCCTAAAAATAAACAGGCTTTGTTCCTTGCCCCTTTTGCTTCACAACATCTCAGGTGGTAAATATTCAAGCAAGCCACATATAACACAAACAGCTTCACCTCAATGAGTCTTGGACACTTCCTCCTAAAGCACACACAGAAAGCAAGCCAGGAAATAACACCACTAAAGCTTGAGGGCTTTTTTCCCCCCTCCATGGTACAGCTACATCACCAACAGCTTCAGAAAGCACTTTGTACTAGCAGATAGAATCACAGAATTGACCAGGTTGGAGGAGAGCTCCAAGCTCAGCCAGCCCAACCTAGCACCCAACCCTGGCCAAGCAACCAGACCATGGCACTAAGTGCCTCAGCCAGGATTGGCTTCAACACCTCCAGCCACACAGACTCCACCACCTCCCTGGGCAGCCCATTCCAATGCCAATCACTCTCTCTGACAACAACTTCCTAACAACATCCAGCCTAGACCTGCCCTGGCACAGTTTGAGACTGTGTCCCCTTGTTCTGTCCCTGGCTGCCTGGCAGCAGAGCCCAACCCCACCTGGCTACAGCCTCCCTGCAGGCAGCTGCAGGCAGCAATGAGCTCTGCCCTGAGCCTCCTCTGATGCAGGCTGCACACCCCCAGCTCCCTCAGCCTCTGCTCAGGGAGGTTGTAGCCAGGTGGGGTTGGGCTCTGCTGCCAGGCAAGCAGCAACAGAAGAAGGGGACACAGCCTCAAGTTGTGCCAGGGCAGGTCTAGGCTGAGTATTAGGAGGAAGTTGTTGTCAGAGAGAGTGATTGGCATTGGAATGGGCTGCCCAGGGAGGTGGGGGAGTCTGTGTGGCTGGAGGTGTTGAAGCCAAGCCTGGCTGGGGCACTTAGTGCCATGGTCTGGTTGCTTGGGCAGGGCTGGGTGCTAGGTTGGGCTGGCTGAGCTTGGAGCTCTCTTCCAACCTGGTTGCTTCAGAGGAAAAAAAAAACAAAACTCAAAACCAAAAACCAAACCACAAAGCCAAACCAAATTAAGTCAATGAAAAGTGACCTGGAAGGAAAAGAAGATTCCTCATCTCCAGCCCATGGTTGGCAGAGTGAGTTGTCAACAAGACCCCAGGCTGTGCACCAAGCAACAAAGGAGGCAAATGAGATTAGCACAATCCCTTCTGTAGCCTCAAACAGAGCTGGAGCCCAGCAGAGAGCCATGGAGGTGATCAAAGACCAGCATGGAGCAAACACAGTGCCAGACACCTCAGCACTTCCCCAGTGCCTACAAATTCCTCACTCTGCAGAATATTTTGGAATACCAGCTTGGCCTTGCCACAGGACAAATCAGTCTGGAGACAGACCAGGTGCCTGGTGGGTTGTCCCTGCTCCTAAGAGTACCTCCACAGAGCATCTTTGTGCTGCCTGGAAGGCAGCCTCCTCCCTACTCACAGCACAGGTGCAGCCAGGATGAGGCAGAGCAGAAGCCTTCTTCCCTACCACCCTCCAGGAGCAGCCAGGATAAAGCAGAGCAGAAGCCTTCCTCTTTGCCACCCTCCAGGAGCTCCCAGGATGAGGCAGAGCAGAAGCCTTCCTCTCTGCCACCCTCCAGGAGCAGCCAGGATAAAGCAGAGCAGAAGCCTTCCTCTCTGCCACCCTCCAGGAGCAGCCAGGATAAAGCAGAGCAGAAGCCTTCCTCTCTGCCACCCTCCAGGAGCAGCCAGGATAAAGCAGAGCAGAAGCCTTCCTCTCTGCCACCCTCCAGGAGCAGCCAGGATAAAGCAGAGCAGAAGCCTTCCTCTCTGCCACCCTCCAGGAGCAACCAGGATAAAGCAGAGCAGAAGCCTTCCTCTCTGCCACCCTCCAGGAGCAACCAGGATGGGGCAGAGCAGAAGCCTTCTTCCCTGCCACCCTCCAGGAGCAGCCAGGATAAAGCAGAGCAGAAGTGTTCCTCTCTGCCACCCTCCAGGAGCAGCCAGGATGAGGCAGAGCAGAAGCCTTCCTCTCTGCCACCCTCCAGGAGCAGCCAGGATGGGGCAGAGCAGAAGCCTTCCTCTCTGCCACCCTCCAGGTGCAACCAGGATAAAGCAGAGCAGAAGCCTTCCTCTCTGCCACCCTCCAGGAGCAGCCAGGATAAAGCAGAGCAGAAGCCTTCCTCTCTGCCACCCTCCAGGAGCAGCCAGGATGGGGCAGAGCAGAAGCCTTCCTCCCTGACACTGCCAGGAGCAAAGCACTGCGAGCAAACAGAGCTGGGCAGCACCCAGCAGGTGTGTGCTGGGCACACAGGCTGTAAAAGGTTCCAGGGGCAGGTATGCAGCAGAGATACAAGTTAATATTTAACAGAGGGGGAAGGTCATCTGCACCTTGCAGCACAGCTTGCACCACCCCATGGGCACCCAGGCTGTGTTCACCCACTCAGGGCACTCCATCGTGGCCACCTCATACCCTTTGCTGAGGAGCACAGCCCATGGCTTTCCATCAGGGAAGGGTGGAGCAGAGTGACTGAGAGCAGCCCAGCTCCTTGGGTGATGGAGACCCAGAGAACATCGAACCCAAGGACCACAGCTTTGGTGTGCAACCACCAATTAGTATCAGCAGGTTGAAGTTTAGCTTCTGGAGGCTGTCCCCAGTCCAGTACAGCAAGCACAGAGCAATCAGGGAGGCTCATGAACAGAGTTTAGTTGATTAGAAGGTGTTGGGTGATAGGTTGGACTTGATGATCTCAGAGGTCTTCTCCAACCTGGTTGGTTCTGTAGTGACAATAGGGGCACAGAATGGTAGGGTTTGGAAGGGACCTCTGGAGATAATCCACTCTGGCAGATACAACTTAGATCAAGTCGCACAGGAGTGTGATGTCCAGGTAGGTTTGGAATCTCTCCAGACAAGGAGACTCCACAGCCTCTCTGGGCAGCCTGCTTGAGGGCTCCAGCACCCTCCAAGTGAAGAAGTTTCTCCTTAAGTTCAAGAGAAAGCTCCTGTGCTTAGGTTGCACTCGTTGCCCCTGCACAGTCTGGCCCCATCCTCATGGCCTCCACCTGTAGCTCTTGATCAGCACTAAGAGCCCCTCTCAGGCTGCTCTTCTCCAGGCTAAACAGCCCCTCTCACAAGAGAGGCTCCAGTTCCCTCATCATCCTCATGGCCTATTTCAGCAAAGATCTCATCTTGAAGCATGCTCTGAGTGGCTGCTGTCACCCCACATCCACCCAGGAACTGAGCATCACAGCAGCACAAGAGATGCTTTTGGCTGGAAAGTTTTCCTTGACTTCCATCACCATCACTGCCCCTAGACTCAGGTCAAGCACAGCACATCAGCAGCCCAAGCCAAGCCTGCCAAAGCCTGTGAAGGGCAGAGGAAAAACATTTTGTATGTCAGCATTGTTCAGTTGAAAGCTTCAGTTTGGTCTTCTCTACGCGGAAGGATGTTACAGTTTAACCTCCAAAACCAAAACTGAGCATAAGGAGAACATTAACAGCACCAAAAAAACCCCAAATCCTTACACCAGATTAGACAAAACATTTCTTCTCCCCACCTGCAACACTGGAGCCCCCAGCACAAGGAGGACATGGGCCCAGAGGAGGCCACAAAGATGCTCAAAGAGGTGGAGAAGCTTCCCTATGAGGACAGGCTGGAAGAGTTGAGGCTGATCAGCCTGGAGAAGAGAAGGCTGCAGGGAGACCTTGGAGCAGCCTTCCAATAGCTGAAGGGACTCCAGGAGAGCTGGGAAGGGACTTTGGACAAGGGCTGGGAGTGACAGGACAAGGAGGAATGGATTGAAGCTGGAAGGGATGAGATTTAGAACAGGGATTAGGAAGAAATTGCTGAAAGTGAGGGTGGGGAGACACTGGTACAGGTTGCCCAGGGAGGCTGTGGGTGCCTCCTCTCTGGAGGTGTTCAAGGTCAGGTTGGATGGGGCATTGAGCAACCTGTGCTGGTGGAAGGTGTCCCTGCCCATGACAAGGAGATTTGAACTGGATGATCTTTAAGGTCCCTTCCAACCCAAACCATTCTATGACTTTACCCAACTGCTTTGCCTTTTAAATTTGCTCTTCACTGGGAACTCAGTTCTGTCAATCCTTGTGCATGGCCTAAAACCACCTTCTTGGGTTTGGTTTGGGTTTTTTTCCAAGCCACACACAAGTCAATTCATTTGTACAGCCAAAGCAGACATTTCCATACCTATCAGACAGCTAAGTTTACTTAATTATGGGGGGGGAAAGGCAGCAACAGCAAGAAAGGCTGCACCTGGCAGCAGCCAACCATCTCTGCTTGCTTCAGGAGCAGCCCCAGAGCTCTCTGAATGGTCTCTGCACTCTTTCATTCCCCTGCTCCATGCTGGAACAGGATGTCAGATCTCAGCTTGAACATTTTGTCCCCACCTTCCATCCACATCTGAAGAAACACAATAAGTGGGAAAAGGAGGGAGCCAGGAGCTTTAATTACTCCACTCCCTGTTCGAGAGGCAGCTCTCGTGTACAGCCAGAGTTCCTGGAATCACAGCTCAATGCCAGGGAGAAAATGAACAGCAAGAGACAGGCTAAAAAAAAAGGGCTTTAAAAATTCCCTCTCTCTCCCAGCTATTTGCCTGAACCATCTCCCACTTCCAGGAACACTGTGCTGGGAGGCTGGCTGGGGCTGGTCTCCAGCAAGGCCCTTTCCATCTGTCTGCTGCAAGGTTACACCCAAATCCAACTCATAGATTGAGTGATCCTCCTCACACGGCCCAGCCTGGAGGCCGGAGGAGGTGGGAAGTGGCCAGAGGTGGGTTTGTGCTGCTGGGAATCTGCTCTAATCACAGCTCCGCACCGGGCACAGGCTGAGGCTTCGCTCCAGGCGCCGCAGGAGAGGCTGTCTCCCAGCCCAGCCTCAGCAACCCCAGCTGGAGTCTCAGGAGAGGGACACTACTTAGCCAGCACCGAGGTGAGAAAGCAAAGCCTGAGCGTTTCACTAATGATTTCCATCGAGTCACCTTCCCAGGGTCTGCAGCATCTCCTGCCCGCCGAGCCCCAGCCGACCCGCAGGCTGCACGAGGTGGCTGGCAGCGGTGCCAAGGCAGGCAGGCAGCCTGAGGAGCTCACATGCTGGCTTAGATTTCAGCCCCGAGATGCTGAGGGTGATAACACACCCACTGAAGCCCTTGCACAGGAGGAAGCTCGGCTGAAGGGTACCAGATCAGCAGTTTTCTACCTGTCGCCCTACGTCAATGCTTCAGCAAAGGCAACAGAGAGCTCTCCTCAGCTGCACCTTGGAAGTCCTTCAGGCAGGGCACACAGAAGCAGCCACGATGGTCCTCACCCCATTTCTCCCAGGGCTTTAGAGGTCTCATTGGTTGCTTTTGTTTTGCTCAAGTGCCTCATTCCTAAGAAGGAAAGCAGACCTAAGTATGACCTAAGGTTTCCTGATGAAGATGAGGACCTGTGCTCTGTGTGTTGCCTGGGTGAAAAGTAGCAGCTCCCAGCTGCGCAGCAAGCAAGAGTTGAGAGGATGGAGGATTCCTAAGTTGCAGCTCAAGGTGCAGAGGTTGCTCAGTGCAGGCAGGGTGGAAAGGGCATTCTCAGCCATTCTCTGAAGGAGCTGGGAGTGTTCAGCCAGAGGAGGCTGAGGGAGACCTTCTGGTTCTCTACAACTGCCTGAAAAGAGGTTGGAGCCAGGCAGGGGTTGGTCTCTTCTCCCTAGTAACAAGTGACAGGACAAGAAGAAATGAGGAGAGGCTGAGGGAGCTGGGGGTGTGCAGCCTGCAGAAGAGGAGGCTCAGGACAGACCTCTTTGCTGTTGGCAGCTCCCTGAAAGAAGGCTGTAGCCAGGTGGGGTTGGGCTCTTCTCCCATGCAACCAGCAACAGAACAAGGGGACAAAGCATCAAGTTGTGCCAGGGGAGGTTGAGGCTGGATGTTAGGAGGAAGTTGTTGGCAGAGAGAGTGATTGGCATTGGAATGGGCTGCCCAGGGAGGTGGTGGAGTCGCTGTTGCCTGGGGGTGTTGAAGCCAAGCCTGGCTGGGGCACTTAGTGCCATGGTCTGGTTGACTGAATAGGGCTGAGTGCTAGGTTGGACTGGATGAGCTTGGAGCTCTCTTCCAACCTGGCTGATTCTATGATAAATAGCCTCAAGTCACAGCAGGAGATGTTTAGGTTGGACATTAGAAGAAAATTCTTCACTGAAAGAGTTCTCAAACACTGGCACAGGCTGCACAAGGAAGTGGTTGAGTTCCCATCCCTGGAGGTTTGGAAAAGAGGCAGAGATGTGCTGCTGAGGGACATGGTTTAGCTCCAGCTATGATAGAGCTAGACTGGATGATCTTGAAGGTCTCTTCCAGTCAAAACAATGTTATGACTGGTGTCAGAAAGCCAGACACACAACCTCCCTCCCCAGAGGATGCTCCAATGCTTTTGCCTCGACACTGTTATGCACTTGGGCAGTGCTGTTATTTCCCAGATGGGGCCAAATGACCCAGCTTCTAGTGACCATCATGCAGCAAAGCTTCTCCCCATTCACCCAGCCTGATGTCCAGCCACTGGACTGTCCTTCTGTTTGGACCAGAAAGCACATGGCATGATATGGCATGCACACACTACAATGTCAGCAGCGAGGGGCATCACAGATCTCTAAGGGGGCAGATATCTGCTGCGCAGTCAGAGCCAAATGGCCAAGGCCATAAAGAGCTCTTAGAACTGACAGTGATGCTGGAGTGGTTTTAGGCAAGGAGCACAACTGTATAGTCAGGACATGATCTACAACAGGGCAAGAGAATTACTCCCTGCCAACCCCAGTGACAACAGATTTACACCACGGTGCAGAACATCACAGAATCAGAGAATCAACCAAGGTGGAAAAGACCTTTGAGAGCATTGAGTCCAACCTATCACCTAACACCTTTGAATGAATGAACCCATGGCACTAAGTGCCTCCTGCAGCCTCCTCATAAACACTTCTAGGGATGGTGACTCCACCACCTCCCTGGGCAGCCCATTCCAATGCCAATCACTCTCTCTGACAACAACTTCCTAACAACATCCAGCCAGAACCTCCCCTGGCACAACTTGAGGCTGTGTCCTCTTCTTCTGTTGCTGGGTGCCTGGCAGCAGAGCCCAACCCCACCTGGCTACAGCCTCCCTGCAGGCAGCTGCAGGCAGCAATGAGCTCTGCCCTGAGCCTCCTCTGCTGCAGGCTGCACACCCCCAGCTCCCTCAGCCTCTCCTCATTTCTTCTTGTCCTGTCACTTGTTACTAGGGAGAAGAGACCAACCCCTGCCTGGCTCCAACCTCTTTTCAGGCAGTTGTAGAGACTCTGAACCCTTGTTCTGTTGCTGTTTGCCTGGCAGAAGAGACCAACCCCACCTGGCTACAACCAGGGAGAGTTGTAGAGAGCAATGAGGTCTGCCCTGAGCCTCTTCTTCTCCCATTTGCTCCTGAACATGTTGGGCAGCTTCCCCAGAGCTAATAACACAGACCAGGTTTGGTCCATGCGTGTGCCTGGGAAGATGAAGCAGAGCAAAGGACTGCAGTGCCAAGGGCCCTGTTTTGCAAAGTCACTTCTCTTGATCCTATCCATATTTGAGAACATCTCCAGCCGAGCCCCATTACTGTAATTGATTTTTAATGGCATGCTCAGAGAAACGATGTGAGGACTTTAACAGGCTATTAGGTGGAAATTAAACCTCGCCCAAACCTCCCTTCCTAGGAACTCAGGTTTCCAACCACGCAGGGAGGGAGGCTACTCCACTCCTGCTAATGGGCAAGGAGGTACTGCAGTGACCTAGAGATAAAGGGCTGCTAATTCATGGAATCATAGAATCAAGCAGGTTGGCAGAGAGCTCCAAGCTCAGCCAGCACAACCTAGCACCCAGCCCAATCCAGTCAACCAGACCATGGCACTAAGTGCCCCAGCCAGGCTTGGCTTCAACACCTCCAGCCACACAGACTCCACCACCTCCCTGGGCAGCCCATTCCAATGCCAATCACTCTCTCTGACAGCAACTTCCTCCTAACATCCAGCCTAGAACTCCCCTGGCACAACTTGAGGCTGTGTCCCCTTCTTCTGTTGCTGGGTGCCTGGCAGCAGAGCCCAACCTCACCTGGCTACAGCCTCCCTTCAGGTAGTTGCAGACAGCAATGAGGTCTGTCCTGAGCCTCCTCTTCTCCAGGCTAAACAATCCCAGCTCGCTCAGCCTCTCCTCATAGGGTTTGTGTTCCCACTGATCCCACCACTGCTGTTCCCCCCATGCAGCACTGATCCCAGCTCTGCTAGAGACCAGAGGTTGGCAATTACACAGAAAGGTTTTCTCACCCTTCCCACACAAGTCCAGAGGACAGCCCAAGAGGGATCAGAAGCAGAGATACTATTTGATGAGCTGGAGGTCTTCCAGGTTTTGAAGAAGAAAAATTAAATCCATGCCTTGCTTTTGCTGTCTGGACTCCCTCACAGCAAGCAGACATTGGCTGATCTCTCACATCAGGCCTTGGAAACCCAAACAGCTGAACCTGGCAAATGGTTCCAGTGGATGCCCTCAGCAATGCTTGTGCTGCAGTACACCCTCCCAGCCGCCATTCTCCTCCTGTGGACAGAGGCACCAGGCAATGACTTACAACTTCTCCCTCTTATTCACTCTCTGAATACACTGTGAGCCATCTCTGCTCAAAGGCTACTCATAGCCCAAGCAATTTAAAGCTAGGACAGGTTGCCTGGGAAAGTGGTGAGAGCCTCATCCCTGGAGGTTTGCAAAACCAGGCTGGATGTGGCCCTGAGCAACCTGATCTAGTGTGAGGTGTCCCTGTCCATGGAATGGGGATTTGAACTGGATAATTCTTGGGGTCTTTCCCAGCCCTGACAATTCTGTGGCTCTATGAGTCCCCTGAAGGACTGACTTGGCCATGGAGCCACACAGATGCCGAGGGGAATGGAAGATCTCTCTTACAAGGAGAGTCTGAAAGAACTGGGGCTGGGAGCTTGGAGAAGAGGAGCCTGAGAGGAGACCAAGAGGAGACCTCA
The DNA here is from genome assembly GCF_015220805.1 of Pogoniulus pusillus. Classification (NCBI taxonomy): domain Eukaryota; kingdom Metazoa; phylum Chordata; class Aves; order Piciformes; family Lybiidae; genus Pogoniulus; species Pogoniulus pusillus. The sequence continues at coordinate 2,732,293 of NC_087298.1, read as the reverse complement.
ACAGTGTTTATAAAGCTGTGCAGGTGAGTGCCAGAGGCTGCAGCCAGGCTCTGCTGGAGGATGCCCAAGGACAGCACAAGGGGCAGTGGTGGAAGCTGAGGGGAGGAAGTGCCATGGAAACATGAGGAGGAATTTTTACCCTCTGAGAGTGACAGAACCCTGGATCAGGCTGCCCAGGGTGGGTTGTGGAGTCTCCCTCTCTGGAGATATTCAAAACCCTCCTGGATGTGTCCCTGGGTGATCTGCTCTGGGTGATCCTGCTCTGGCAAGAGTAGTTGGACTGGCTGAGCTTTGGAGGTCCCTTCCAGCCCCTGACATTGTGTGTTTCTGTGATCCCATCTCTGAGCAGCCCCACGGTAAGTAGCCAGGGAGTTCTCCAGCCACACATTGAGTACTGTGTCTAGTTCTGGAACTCTCAATTCAGGAGAGATTTTAAGGTGCTGGAAGGTGTTGAGAGAAGGGCAACAAAGCTGGTGAAAGGCCTGGAACACAAACCTTATGAGGAGAGACTGAGGGAGCTGGGGGTGTGCAGCCTGCAGAAGAGGAGGCTCAGGGCACAGCTCATTGCTGCCTGCAGCTGCCTGCAGGGAGGCTGTAGCCAGGTGGGGTTGGGCTCTGCTGCCAGGCAGCCAGCAACAGAAGAAGGGGACACAGCCTCAAGTTGTGCCAGGGGAGGTCTAGGCTGGATGTTAAGAGGAAGTTGTTGTCAGAGAGAGTGATTGGCATTGGAATGGGCTGCCCAGGGAGGTGGTGGAGTCTCTGTGGCTGGAGGTGTTGAAGCCAAGCCTGGCTGGGGCACTTAGTGCCATGGTCTGGTTGGTTGGGCAGGGCTGGGCGCTAGGTTGTGCTGGCTGAGCTTGGAGCTCTCTTCCAACCTGCCTGATTCTATAATTCTAAGTCAGTGACAACACTTCTGGACATTTTGCCTGAAAGCACTGTCACCTCCCCCAAAGGTCCAATCTCTCCTCAGGTTACAAGCTGACAGACACCCACAGTTGCAAGCTCCCCTGTGTGGCACGCAGCCTTTTAACACGTTCCCCGCGGTACACGAACGCCGAGCTCCAGGCGAGCTTCTCCCACTCACTGTGAGTGAGCAGCTGCATTTCTAGAAGCTTGTGCTGCTACCAGCTATTTTACTTCTGATTCAAATTCTCCTCACTTGATTGCAACTTTATATTTTTTTCTTACAGGCTTATTTTTACTTCTTTTGAGGCATTTTAAACTCCCTTCTCCACGCTGTCAAGCAGCCCTTTCTCCACCGGCACATTGCAGCGTGGGGACCGCTTAGCATCTCTGGTTTTCAAGAAGTACAAATCAGAGAATGGCTTAAATTGGAAGGAGCCCTAGAGATCATCTACTCCAATCTCCCTGCCATGGGCAAGGACACCCTCCACCAGCCCAGGTTGCTCAAGGCATCATCCAGCCTGGTCTTGAACACCTCACCGGCTCCCTGGGCAACCCATTCCAGGAGTCTCATACTGAAGAACTTCTTCCTACACTCTGGTCTAAACTGACTCTCCCTCAGCTTCAAACCATTCCCTGTTGTCCCTGTGTCTAGACACCCTTATGAAAAGTCCCTCTCCAGACTTCCTGTAGGATCCCTCTAGGTATTAGAATCCTTCTCTAAGGTCCCTTCAGAGCCTGCTCCAGGCTTAACACCCCCAGCTCCCTCAGCCTGTCCTCAGAGCAGAGCTGCTCCAGCCCTTGGATCACTTTTGTGGATGCAAGAGAAATGCAAAGGCCTAAAATGCCACTGACATGGGCAAAGAATCACAGGACCCCCAGAAGTCCTACTCCATCATCCAACCTGGTAGGCAAGAGAACTGAAAGCACTACCCTTAATCTCTCGGGTGCAGCACTGTCTGCTGCTATAGTCTCATGTTCTTTCATACCTTCCAATTAAAGGGAGGAAATTGAATCATGCTGAGCTTCCTTTGTTCTTTTCACCTCTTGTGAAAGTCAGGGGTTACCAACATTTTATACCTGTTATAATTAGCTTTAGTGTTGTAACCTGGGAAGGGGGATGGGGGGAATGCAGTTGTGCTTTTAACAACAGACAGCAGTGAAACACGGAGTGCTCTTCCCTTCTCCCCAACTGGAGGCCAAGTGTTGTGATTCCAAATGTCCTCACATTGCACCTAACCAATTTAGGTTCTTTATTCAGCACTAGAGAATAATTTAACTACACCACAAACTCAGCAGTCACCCAGGCTAGGACATCAGTTTGACCACAGAACTTCAGGAGGTTCATAGAATCAGCTGCTTGGAAATGACCCTATGGATTGTTGAGTCCAGCCAGAACCCAACACCTCCCTCCACAAAGCTGTTAGACCATGTCCCTGAACACCTCATCCAAACATCTTCTGGATGCCTCCAGGGGTGGTGACTCCACCACTGCCCTTTGACACTTTTGGCAAAGATATTTTCCCTGATGTCCAATCTAAACTTCCCCTGGTGCAACTTGAAGCCCTCTGTCATGCTTCTGCTCAGGAAACCACAGAATCATGCAGGTTGAAGAAGACCTTCAGGATCATCCAGTCCAACTTATCACCTAACACCTTCTAATTAACTAACCCATGGCACTAAGTGCCCCAGCCAGGCTTGGCTGCAACACCTCCAGCCACAGCAACTCCACCACCTCCCTGGGCAGCCCATTCCAATGCCAATCACTCTCTCTGACAACAGCTTCCTCCTCACATCCAGCCTGATCCTCCCCTGGCACAACTTGAGGCTGTGTCCCCCTGTTCTGCTGCTGGTTGCCTAGGAAAAGAGCCCAACCCCACCTGCCTACAGCCTCCCTTCAGGTAGCTGCAGGCAGCAATGAGCTCTGTCCTGAGCCTCCTCTTCTTTCATTTGCTCCAGCACATCTTGGACAGGGTCCACAGAGCTAATAACACAGATCAGGTTTGGGCCATCTGTGTGCCTGGGAAGATGAAGCAACCAACCCCAGCTGGTTATGACCTCCCTTCAGGTAATTGTAAAGAGCAGAGCTCATTGCTGTCTGCAGCTCCCTGAAGGGAGGCTGTAGCCAGGTGGGGTTGGGCTCTGCTGCCAGGCAGCCAGCAAGAGAAGAAGGGGACACAGCCTCAAGCTGTGCCAGGGCAGGTCTAGGCTGGATGTGTGGAGGAAGTTGTTGTCAGAGAGAGTGACTGGCATTGGAATGGGCTGCCCAGGGAGGTGGTGGAGTCTCTGTGGCTGGAGGTGTTGGAGCCAAGCCTGGTTGCTTGGCCAGGGCTGGGTGCTAGGTTGGGCTGGATGACCTTGGAGGTCTCTTCTAACCGGGCTGATTCTATGAACACTGGAGGCCAGAAAAGCAGCAGAGATTTGTCTTTGGTGTTGGGCAGGAGCTTTGTTAACACTCCTACCCAGCAGGAGAGTTCTGGTGCCTGACTTCTAGCAGCTGGACGTTTTCGGATCTGGCTGAAACCTCATTTAGGACAGGGCCACCCTCTGAGAAGATAATTTCACCTGCCAGAACCTTCTTCCATGTTCTAAATCTTGCAAAGGTTGGAGCCCACAGCTGAGGGGAGCTCTCTTATCCCACTGCAAGGTCAAAGTGATGTTCCACCATAAAGAGAGCAGTAATATCTCTGCAGCACCTGGCTTGATGGTGCCAGACCTCAGTCCTCTACAGAACCAGAACATCTTTAGCAAAGTAGCATCTACATTATTAGAACTCAACTTGGATTCATTTTCATTGAGTGACAATTTTTAGAGCCACAAGGATGAGTGGGGAACTTGAGCATCTCAACCGTGAAGAGAGACTGAGAGCCCTGGGGCTGGTTAGTCTGGAGAAGAGAAGGTTGAGAGGAGATCTGATCAATGGCTACAGATATCTGAGGTGTGGGGGTCAGTGGCAAATCTCTTTTGGGTGGTCAGCAGCAATAAGTCAAGGAGCAACACTACAAACTGGAATAGAAAATGTTTCACCTCAACATGAGGAGAAACTTCTCTACAGGAAGAAAGGGAGCTGGGGGTGCTGGGAGAGAGGAGCTGCAGAGGAGGCAGCAGTGCCCAGGTGGGCAGCAGAGCCAATGGCATCCTGGGCTGGCTCAGGAGCAGTGTGGGCAGCAGGACAAGGGAGGTTCTTGTGCCCTTGTGCTCAGCTCTGCTCAGGACACAGCTGGAGTGCTGTGTCCAGTTCTGGGCTCCTCAAGTCAAGAGAGCTGTTGAGGTGCTGGAAGGTGTTTTGGAGAAGGGCAGCAAGGCTGAGGAGGGGCCTGGAGCAGAGCCCTGTGAGGAGAGGCTGAGGGAGCTGGGGGTGTGCAGCCTGCAGCAGAGGAGGCTCAGGGCAGAGCTCATTGCTGCCTGCAGCTGCCTGCAGGGAGGCTGTAGCCAGGTGGGGTTGGGCTCTGCTGCCAGGCAGCCAGCAGCAGAAGAAGGGGACAGAGCCTCAAGTTGTGCCAGGGCAGGTCTAGGCTGGATGTTGTTAGGAAGTTGTTGTCAGAGAGAGTGATTGGCACTGGAATGGGCTGCCCAGGGAAGTGGTGGAGTGGCTGTGGCTGGAGGTGTTGAAGCCAAGCCTGGCTGGGGCACTTAGTGCCATGGTCTGGTTGACTGAATAGGGCTGGGTGCTAGGTTGGGCTGGATGAGCTTGGAGCTCTCTCCCCACCAGGCTAATTCTATGATACAGTGAGGGTGACAGAGCCCTGGAGCAGGCTGCCCAGTGAGGTTGGAATCTCCTTCTCTGGAGGCTTTCAAAACCTGCCTGGATGCATTCCTGTGCCACCTGCCTTAATGGATGCTGCCTGTCAGGGGGGTTGGACTCCCTGATCTCTGGAGATGCCTTCCAACCTCTAAGGTTCTGTGATTCTGTGACCCCATAGCTTGGACTTGCAGGCTTTGAGGGCACACTCAACACAGCAGTGGAGCAGTGAAGTTTCTCTCTAAGCTGTAGCACAGCTCCCAAGACAAAGACTGATCTATAAATCAGACAGGAGGTGATGGAACACCACAGCTCCTGTTGATAATGTTCCAGGTATAAAAAGCCCAAGTGCAGCTTTGTCATCCAGAGCTGTGTTTGCTGGGTCGTGCTGTGGCAGGCTGGGTTGCTGCTCCAGACTCATGATTCAGAAGGAATTAGAAGCTCAAGAAGACAATTATGAAACAGCCTCTTCACATTTCCACCTAACTCATTCCAGGGAGCACCACGGAAAGGGCCTAATCATCCTCCTTCAGAAAGCCATTTCCCCTCTCATGAATCTGCAGATGATCTTCCAGGCCCCTTTGGTCTCAAGACCAAAACCAGAGCATTTCAGCTAAAGCAAGACCCTGTGATGAGCTCCATGAGTTAATTGCATTGCCATTATCAAAGAAGTTCTAAAACTTCCAAGTTCCTCACTGATGCTTTTTCAATCCTCTCAAAAATAGAAGTTATGTTCCCCTCTTATTTTTTCCCTTTATCCAGCTCACCCTCGTGAGACTTCCCCTCTTCATTTTAACTCTCTCACCCTTTTCACTTCTCCTTAAATAGACATTTCTTCAACCTTTTAATCATGTTCACAGCCTTCCTCCTAAGCTCCCATGCCCAAACTTTATTCAGGATGTTGGAGATGAGGAACCCAGCCAGAAGACAGTTCAATCTTTCAGTCTGCCTTCCCCCCCCCCCTCCCTTTTATTTTTAACTGGCAAACAAGCCAAGAGCTCCAGTTTCAATTCTTAGCCCTCTTTGAACCAGAACCAAGCCAGATCCAACTAAGCATTTCTGACTTACAGTTTAGTCCAAGAGCTCCCTGACACAGGGACTGAACACAGTAGCTGAAAAGAGTCCTCATCTCCTCCAAGCAGCTCATTTCTGACCTTCACTCCTTTACCTCTACATCCCCCCCAGACCATCACCATGCTTCTTAAGCCTTGTTCTGACCCTGGGTAACTCCAGTTTGGCAGAGCCCTACAGGGAGTTTTCAGACATTTAATGACACTAAGGCAAGGAGTCCTCTTTAGCCTCTCTCCAGAAGCATCCCCCAGGAACAACCTTCACCACAGTTCCAAAGAGATATGTGAGACGAGTTGGGAGTAGCCTTTTCCTCTTTTGAGAGCCCAGCATACAGTCTCTGTTCCCAGAGAAGCACAGCACCACTCCACTCTCCACTTCTGATCTTTCCACCTGCTTCAATGTGACACAGCCCAACAGGAACTGACCTGGACCAAGCCAGCACCTAAACCCATTCCTGGCTAAAACCTGAGGTGACCTTGACCTTCTTGCTTCAAATGAATGCTTTTGAGGGTGCACAGCTGATCAAGAGAGACAACTACACACACACACACCCCTCTGTAGCCAGACATCTCATAGAATATCTCATACAATCAACCAGGTTGGAAGAGACCTCCAAGATCAGCCAGTCCAACCTAGCACCCAGCCCTATCCAGTCAAGCAGATTATGGCACTAAGTGCCTCAGCCAGGCTTTTCCTGAACACCTCCAGGGACGGTGTCTCCACCACCTCCCTGGGCAGCCCATTCCAATGCCAATCACTCTCTCTGACAACAACTTCCTAACAACATCCAGCCTAGACCTCCCCTGGCACAGCTTGAGGCTGTGTCCCCTTCTTCTGCTGCTGGCTGCCTGGCAGCAGAGCCCAACCCCACCTGGCTACAGCCTCCCTGCAGGCAGCTGCAGGCAGCAATGAGCTCTGCCCTGAGCCTCCTCTGCTGCAGGCTGCACACCCCCAGCTCCCTCAGACTCTCCTCACAGGGCTCTGCTCCAGGCCCCTCCCCAGCCTTGCTGCCCTTCTCTCAACACCTTCCAGCACCTCAACATCTCTCTTCAATTCAGGAGCCCAGAACTGGACACAGCACTCAAGGGGTGGCCTGAGCAGTGCTGAGCACAGGGGCAGAAGAACCTCCCTTGTCCTGCTGCCCACACTGCTCCTGAGCCAGCCCAGGATGCCATTGGCTCTGCTGCCCACCTGGGCACTGCTGCCTCATCTTCAGCCTACTATCCATCAGTACCCTCCAGCACTGGCAGTAATAATCAATAGTGTTATTTGGGCTAGAAAATACCTCTAAGATAGAGCTCAGTCTTCAACCCAACACCACCATGGCCACTAAACCACAGCTCCAGGTGCCATGGGCACACATTTCTTGAACACCTTCAAGGATGGTGACTCCACCTGGGCAGCCTGTTCCAATCTCTGACCACTCCTACAGCACAGAAATGTTTCCCAATCTGCAACCTAACCCTCCCCAGCACAATTTCAGGCCATTTCTTCTCTTTCTCACAGAAGAATATAAGAATATTCACCAGAAAAAAACTGACCTGTTGCCTCAATATGCCACCCTGGGATCACTGATCAAATCAGTGCTTCATTTATTAGCCAGAAATAACAAAAGGTGTTTTTTTCTGAGCAGCATCATAGAGGAAAGTGAAGGAGAGAGGAGACACAAAGCCACATGCTTATTGCCAGCCATTGATTCAGCCAATGCTGACCATGCCACGAGGGAAAGGCTTCTCATACATACAGCAGTGTGCCCAGGTGGCCAAGAGAGCCAGTGGCATCCTGGCCTGCATCAGGAATGGTGTGGCCAGCAGGAGCAGGGAGGTCATTCTGCCCCTGTACTCTGCACTGGTTAGACCACACCTTGAGTGCTGTGTCCAGTTCTGGGCCCCCCAGTTTAGGAGGGACATTGAGATGCTTGAGCGTGTCCAGAGAAGGGCAACGAGGCTGGGGAGAGGCCTTGAGCACAGCCCTACGAGGAGAGGCTGAGGGAGCTGGGATTGGTTAGCCTGGAGAAGAGGAGGCTCAGGGGAGACCTCATTGCTGTCTGCAACTACCTGAGGGGTGGTTGTGGCCAGGAGGAGGTTGCTCTCTTCTCTCAGGTGGCCAGCACCAGAACGAGAGGACACAGCCTCAGGCTGTGCCAGGGGAGATTTAGGCTGGAGGTGAGGAGAAAGTTCTTCACTGAGAGAGTCATTGGACACTGGAATGGGCTGCCCGGGGAGGTGGTGGAGTCGCCGTCCCTGGAGCTGTTCAAGGCAGGACTGGACGTGGCACTTGGTGCCATGGTCTGGCCTTGAGCTCTGTGCTAAAGGGTTGGACTTGATGAGCTGTGAGGTCTCTTCCAACCCTGATGATACTGGGATACTGTGATCTTTGAGATGCTCCTTTTTAAGGATCAAGCAACTTCCCAAGCCCTCTGGCTCACACTAGAGGGTTGACACAGGTAGGAAACCTAAGCTGACCACAAGTCCATGCAATGTGCACTGCCCCAGGTCATCCTGCAGCCATCCCCTGGGTGTTGCTGAATTCCTTCACAGAGCAGCCCTCCCCTCCAACCCAGTTCAGATTCATCAGCAGAGAGAAGATCCATTAACAGCTGAAATCAAGCAAAGAGCCTAAACTTGGTGTTGAAATTCATCTCCAGGTAGCCAAAAGCCAGGTGCTGAGTCCAAAGTTTGAGTTACCTACACCAAGACCTGAAGCCACTCATTCTCCCAATTCCAGCTTCTACCACCAAAGCCTTGTCCTGGCCAGAAGGTCCCAACACACATTGGCAGTGGATCAGGAAGAACAAAACGGAAGAGCCAACAGTTTGAGGGAGGTTCTCTTCCCCCTCCCCTCTGCCCTGGTGAGAGTCCATCTCGAGTACTGCATTCAGCTTTGGGCCCCCCAGTTTGGGAGGGACAGGGACCTGCTGCAGCAGGGAGTCAAGCAGAGGGCTATGAGGATGATGAGGGGACTGGAGCACTGCCTGAGGAGGAGGCTGAGGGACCTGGGGCTGCTTAGTCTGGAGAGAAGAAGACTGAAAGGGGATTGAATCAATGTTATTAATGTAAGTTAATCAATGTCTGAGGGCTGGGGGTCGGGAGGGGACAGGCTCTGCTCACTGCTCCCTGGGATAGGACAAGCAGCAATGGATGGAAGCTGCAGCACAGCAGGTTCCAGCTCAGCACAAGGGGGAACTTCTTGCCAGGAAGGGTCCCAGAGCCCTGGCACAGGCTGCCCAGAGAGGCTGTGGAGTCTCCTTCTCTGGAGCCTTTCCCGGTCTGTCTGGATGTGTTCCTGTGTGCCCTGAGCTAGATTGTGTGGTCCTGCTCTGCCAGGGGAGTTGGACTGGATGATCTCTTTTGGTCCTGTGCTAGTTTAAGCCTAGCTAGAACGTTTTGGTGAGAAAGATTAGATCACAGGCTGTGAAAAAGAAACAGTGCTGATGTCTACTTCACTCATAGGCTTGCTGAGAGGTATAAGAACAAGAATCCAAACATAGATAAGGCACTTCTGCTTGGGTGTCACATTTCTGCTTCCAACCCCTAACATCCTGGGATCCATTTTCCACCTCCCCTAAGCTTCCCTTACATTGTCAGAGGATCCTGAGAAAGAGAATGGTCCCAAGGCACCCAAAACCTTTGGGGGGAATTGTGGATCCAAGGATGCACACTCAAAGGATGCTGCTAGCACTCAGGATTAGACTACCATTGAAACTACTCTGATCTTCTAAGTTCTCATCCTTTTCCACAGTCACAGCCAGGTTTTTATCACCTCAGGTGAGCAGACACTTTGCCAGCAAAGTCTGGTCACTTGGGAACTGGAACACAGCAGAAGTAACATTTGAGGAACAGCAGCCTGAGAAATCCTGCATGCCTCTGCTCATCTAAGCACAACACCAGAGAAGGGTGAGGGATGGAAGGGACCTCTGAAAATGGTTGAGTCCAACCCCCCTGCTAGAGCAGGGTCACCCAGCGCAGGTTACACAGGAGCACATCCAGATGAGTCTTGAAAGTCTGCAGAGGAGACAACTCCAACAGCCTCTCTGGGCAGCCTGCTCCAGGGCTCTGTCACCCTCACAGTAAAGACATTTTTCCTCATCTAGAGGTGGAACTTCCTGGCTTTCAGTTTGTGTCCACCACCCCTTGTCCTGTCACAGGACACCACTGAAAAGAGCCTGGCCCCTGCTCCTTGACTCCCACCCTTCAGATATTTACAAACACTAATAAGACCTCCTCTCAGTCTTCAGCAGAGCCAGGACTTGGCTGTTCATAGAATCAACCAGGTTGGAAGAGACCTCCAAGAGCATCCAGTCCAACCTAGCACCCAGCCCTAACCAATCAACCAGACCATGGCACTAAGTGCCCCAGCCAGGCTTTGCTTGAAGACCCCCAGAGACGGTGCCTCCACCACCTCCCTGGGCAGCCCATTCCAATGCCAATCACTCTCTCTGTGAAGAACTTCTTCCTAACATCCAGCCTAGACCTACCCTGGCACAACTTGAGACTGTGTCCCCTTGTTCTATTGCTGGTTGCCTGGGAGAAGAGGCCAACCCCCACCTGGCTACAATGTCCCTTCGGGTAGTTGTAGACAGTAATAAGGTCACCCCTGAGCCTCCTCTTCTGCAGGCTGCACACCCCCAGCTCCCTCAGCCTCTCCTCATAGGGTTTGTGTTCCAGGCCTCTCACCAGCTTTGTTGCCCTTCTCTGGACACACTCTAGCACCTCAACATCTTTCTTGAATTGAGCAGGGAGTTTTGTTCAGTTTCTCAAGTGAGAAGCAGGAAGAGAACAAACATTAGATGTCTCCACAGCTCTTACTTCAGTTTGGAACCCCCAGCACTCACACCCAGCTGTAACAGCAGCTGGAGACACAATTCCACCTCTAGAGAAGAGCAGAAGCCCACACTACAGAGGGACCTGGCCAGGCTTGATGGGTAGGCAGAGGCCAATGAGATGAAATTGAACAAGGCCACTTGCAGGGTTCTGCACTTTGGCCACAACAACCCCAAGCAGCACTGCAGGCTGGGGACAGAGTGGCTGAGAGCAGCCAGGCAGAGAGGGAGCTGGGGGTGCTGGGAGAGAGGAGCTGCAGAGGAGGCAGCAGTGCCCAGGTGGGCAGCAGAGCCAATGGCATCCTGGGCTGGCTCAGGAGCAGTGTGGGCAGCAGGACAAGGGAGGTTCTTCTGCCCTGTGCTCAGCACTGCTCAGGACACACCTTGAGTGCTGTGTCCAGTTCTGGGCTCCTGAATTGAAGAGAGGTGTTGAGAGAAGGGCAGCAAGGCTGGGGAGGGGGCTGGAGCACAGCCCTGTGAGAAGAGGCTGAGGGAGCTGGGGGGGTGCAGCCTGCAGCAGAGGAGGCTCAGGGCAGAGCTCATTGCTGCCTGCAGCTGCCTGCAGGGAGGCTGTAGCCAGGTGGGGTTGGGCTCTGCTGCCAGGCAGCCAGCAGCAGAAGAAGGGGACACAGCCTCAAGCTGTGCCAGGGCAGGTCTAGGCTGGATGTTGTTAGGAAGTTGTTGTCAGAGAGAGTGATTGGCATTAGAATGGGCTGCCCAGGGAGGTGGTGGAGTCTGTGTGGCTGGAGGTGTTGGAGCCAAGCCTGGCTGGGGCACTTAGTGCCATGGTCTGGTTGACTGAATAGGGCTGGGTGCCAGGTTGAGCTGGATGAGCTTGGAGCTCTCTTCCAACCTGGTTGATTCTGTGATTCTAGGATGGACATTTCAAGAAGGGTTTGTTTCCTGTCTCTCTGGAGCAGAGCTCTCTGCTCACACCTCAACTTGCAGGCTTCTTGTGTGTCACCCTCCTTTCTCAGCTGCCATAGCAGGTGCTCAATACCTTGCAGCCACTTCTAATGAAGTAAGAGAGCTGCACATCAATCTCATTATCTTTTTGCCCTTGAGAAGTGCTCTGCAACGTTTCATTTGCCACAACCAGAGCAGAGCCATGCTTCGAGGAGAACTCCTGCCAGGGAAGGGCCACCCCCTACCTGCAGCTCCTCTGAGGGGCTGTGACCATCTGTAGCCTCCTTGGAAGCACAACCCTGAGACCTCCTCTGTGCTCAGCAAAGTCTCCTTCTAATTTAGCAGCCAGCCACACAATTACACACCCACCTGCTCAACTCAACCTGGGTCTACCCACCCCTACCGAAATCAGTGCACAAAAGCCACTGTAAGAAGCAAAACAGAGACAGGAGCCCTAATTAACACTCCAATAAGCTCAGCATGGCCCAGGACCCCCTTTTGCTAGGTGAAATGAGCCCAGAGGGAAAGCAAGCTCCAGTTCCCAAGGAGCCTGCTGCCCCACTGGGAAAACCTGGCTGCAACAGGGCGTAAAAGGAACACTTCCCAAGGCAGATTTAGAGCCCACAAATTCCTCCTGCCTGTCCAGCATCTTCTCCTTTGAAGGAGCCAACTTCTTCAGCTCCCCAAGAGCTCAGATGGCCAAGGGACAGAAAAGGAAAGAACTTTGAACTCATTTGGCTATTCAGACTAAGACCTCACATACCCTTTTCTCTTCCAGCTACCAACCACCTATTTGCTCTGCCTCAAAAAAGAGTCCATGTGGTTTCTTGTCTTAGAATCATAGAATTAACCAACTTGGAAGAGAGCTCCAAGCTCAGCCAGCCCAACCTAGCACCCAGCCCTAGCCAGTCAACCAGACCATGGCACTAAGTGCCCCCGCCAGGCTTTGACTGAACACTTCCAGGGATGGTGACTCCACCACCACCCCATTACTGCCCCATACAGCAGCCAGGGCACCAGTTAGCACCTTACCCTCAGGAGAACAGGTAAATTCCCTTTGCCTTGCCCAGCTCTGTGATCTGATTTGATTTCAGGAGCTACCCTTAGGGCTTTTCTGAGCCAACAAGCATCCATCCATCACTGGAGCATAAAAGAAATTGAACACCAGGATTAGCTCCATTAAAGGTTTGGCTCTTGCATGACATTCACAGCCATCAGCCTTTGCCCACCACCATCCCTACTGTACAATCAGGCAAACAGGTTTGTTGCCTTTGCTCCTCAAAATGAAGCTTGACCCTCTTCAAGTAGCCATTTCCCCCACTCCTGGTGCTGCTGAGCTTTGCTTTCTAGCACAGAAGTGACAAAAGGTCCATGCTGGGAAAGCAGAGAGAAATCTTCACTTCCCTGCTCCTTGACCCTTTGTTCCCAAGGTGCCCAGATCTAAAGGCTACAAAGCAAGCAGTGATCTTGCTGGCAGGGCACCCAAAGGGGTTGCATTCATTTTCAGCTTGCTTTTGGATATGGTGACATCCTACAGCTATTTGTGGGTGACAAGATTGAGGTGCCATGGGGAAGCACACAAGAGACAGTCACACAGGGCCCCATAATTCAGATGTCCTGATCTAAGGGCTTTGGAATGCACAGGGACATTATAGGTTGGACTGGATGATCTTGGAGGTCTCTTCCAACCTGGTTGATTCTATGATTCTATGCCTGTGAAGCAAAAAAGAAACCCACTAGAGAATATGATCAGCTCTCTGCATTTGGCAGCTTTAAGAATCTCAACCTTCAAGCAGACTTCCACTTCCCAAATCATTTTGCTGTCACATCTCACTCCACACCTCAAGAGGTACATCCACCTTGAATTAAGAGCCCATAGGTCCATAGCCTGCTGCAAAGACAACACTAGGTGGTCCCTGTGCCTCCCCCTTTGACAGTCATCACTGCAACCAAGGCTGCTGCTGCTCCTCATACACTGCTCCAGGAATAGCATCTCAGACTGCCCACATACTAAGACGATTCTGGTGACTAGAAAAACTCACAGCAAAGATGAGCAGGTCTTTATTATGCTACTAAATGAGTTACCTATCAAATGGTGAGCATCACCAGGCAGGAGCTAGGAGCACATTTCTCAGTCATCCAGACAATCAAGATAATTTGAGCTGGTGTAATTTGTTCCCGACAGACCAAGACATCAGCAACAGCACAGAGACTTTGTGCACATCATTTGGCAGCTCCAGACCTGGCACACTTTGTCTCTGCCAGGCCCACCCAGAGATCCAGGCAGCAGATCCAACTGGCTCAAGAAGCTCCCAGGACTCTTCAAGAGTGTTTAATTCCAGGCTGACTGAAAGCTCAAAAAATTCACTAAAGGCAGAGCAGGATCACAGAAACATCACAGCTGGAAAAGCCCTGCAGGATCACTGAGTCCAACCCTACTCTATGAGGCTCACCCTAAACCAACTCCCCAAGCACCACATCCAAACGACTTCTAAACACATCCAGGGTTGGTGACTCCAGCACCTCCCTGGGCAGCTCATTCCAGTGCCTGACCACTATTGCTGGCAAAAAATTGCTCCTAATGTCCAGTCTGAACCTACCCAGTCACAGCTTGAGGCCATTCCCTCTTGTGCTATCACTGAGTACCTATGAGAAGAGCCCAGCACCAACCTGTCCACAGCCTCCTTTCAGGTAGCTGTAGAGAGCAAGGAGGGCTCCTTTCAAGTGCTCCATTTATTTATACCAGGTTGTGGGCACAGCCTCCAAAAGGATATGAGAGAATCTGGTAAGGGCCAAAACAACAGCATAGGTGAGTGGAGCACAGGAAAGCTCTCAGCTCAAAGGAGAGACTGGGCAGCAAAACCAAAATCTCTGACCTGGGAAACACTGGAGACTCATAAAAGGGGGGGGAGAGAAGAAGGAAAGCAAGGGGGAGGGGGAGGGAGGGAGGGAAGAAGGAAACCAAGGAGGAGGGAGGGAACCAAGGTTGGGGGGGAGGGAGGGAGGGAGGGAAGAAGGAAACCAAGGGGGAGGGAGGGAGGGAGGGAGGGAGGGAGGGAGGGAGGGAGGGAGGAAACCAAGGGGGGGGAGGGAGGGAGGGAAGAAGGAAACCAGGGAGGGAGGGAGGGAGGGAGGGAGGGAGGGAGGGAGGGAGGGAGGGAAGAAGGAAACCAAGGCGGGGGGGGGGGGCAGGGAGGGAAGAAGGAAACCAAGGCGGGGGGGGGGGGAAGGGAGGGAAGAAGGAAACCAAGGCGGGGGGGGGGGGGAAGGGAGGGAAGAAGGAAAACAGAGGTGTGGATTTCTGAGGCTTCCAGCCCAAGACAGGTTGCAGCAACAGAGCAAACTAAAGTCCCTCCTACAGCGGGAAAAGTGCATTAAGCTGAGATAGTCCCAGGCCAGTGGGAAATTGCATTTGTGTGCTCTGGAGCCACTCATGGGTGAGGTCATCACTGGAACAAATGCAAGCCCATAAACCCGGGAAAAGAAGAGGAGCAGGAGCTATAAAACACGCTGCTGTCTCCCCACCAGAGCAACAGGCAGAGCCCAGCAGGGGCATTCCTGGAGCCTCAGCTGGACTGGGGGAGTTAAGAAGGAACAAGAAGGCTTGGCTGATACAGCTGCAGGCTGTGCAGGCATCCAGCAAGACCTGGCCAGACTGAGAGCTGGGCACAGAGCAACCAAATGAGCTTCAACAAGGACAACTGCAGAGCCCTGCAGCTGGACAGGAGCCATAAACTGCACCAGTACAGGTTGGGAGGTGATCTGCTGGAGAGCAGCCCTGTTCCCCAGACAGGTTGGGGAGTCTCCCCCTCTGGAGGCTTTCCAGACCTGTCTGGATGTGTCCCTGTGTGCCCTGAGCTAGATTGTATGGTCCTGCTCTGGCAGGGGGGTTGGACTGGATGAGCTCCTTGGGTCCCTTCCAGCCCCTCATATCCTGTGAATAGCTAAAGAATAAACTCCAACGAGAGAGCAAAGCCCATCTTTCAAGGAGCAGGATCTCTTCTTTGCCCAGGCTTTTATTAGCAGCAAAGCCACAGGCTTCCTTGGAAGTAAACAAGGCAGCAGAGCAGCGCTGGGGAGAGAAGCTGCAGGAGCGCTGTCTGGAGCGGCAAGGCAAGCTGCTGTGAGCCCCTATCGCTCAGCTCAATAAGGTATCGATCCTGGCTGCAGAGAGCACAGCCCTCATTTGTTTTCCGATTAAACAACTTCTACTGCCTGACTGCGACCGAAAAAGAAAGAAAACAAAACAAAACCCAAGCCCTGACAGGCGCAAACCAACCCCAGCGCCAAACCCTGCCCAGCCTTGCAGGTAAAGGACCAAGAGAACGTGGGAACGCAGCTCCATCGCCAACGGCAGCCTGCAGGCAGGGAGCTGCCGGGGGGAGAAAGAGGAGGGGGGAAAACCGGGGGGGAACACTAAAGAAGGGGGGGGGGGAACACCCGAGGGGGGTGAAACCCCAGAAGGGGGGGGAAGGAAAAAAAAGAGGGGGCAGAGAGAAGGAGATTTAAAAAAGGGGGGGGGGGCAGAGAGAAGGAGGGAAAAAAAAGGGGGGGCAGAGAGAAGGAGAAAAAAAAGGGGGGCAGAGAGAAGGAGAAAAAAAAAGGGGGGCAGAGAGAAGGAGAAAAAAAAAGGGGGGCAGAGAGAAGGAGAAAAAAAAAGGGGGGGCAGAGAGAAGGAGAAAAAAAAGGGGGGGGCAGAGAGAAGGAGGAGAAAAAAGGGGGGGGCAGAGAGAAGGAGGAGAAAAAAGGGGGGGGCAGAGAGAAGGAGGAGAAAAAAGGGGGGGGCAGAGAGAAGGAGGAGAAAAAAGGGGGGGCAGAGAGAAGGAGGAGAAAAAAGGGGGGGCAGAGAGAAGGAGGAGAAAAAAGGGGGGGCAGAGAGAAGGAGGAGAAAAAAGGGGGGGCAGAGAGAAGGAGGAGAAAAAAGGGGGGGCAGAGAGAAGGAGGAGAAAAAAGGGGGGGCAGAGAGAAGGAGGAGAAAAAAGGGGGGGCAGAGAGAAGGAGGAGAAAAAAGGGGGGGCAGAGAGAAGGAGGAGAAAAAAGGGGGGGCAGAGAGAAGGAGGAGAAAAAAGGGGGGGCAGAGAGAAGGAGGAGAAAAAAGGGGGGGCAGAGAGAAGGAGGGGAAAAAAGGGGGGGCAGAGAGAAGGAGGGAAAAAAAGGGGGGCAGAGAGAAGGAGGGAAAAAAAGGGGGGCAGAGAGAAGGAGGGAAAAAAAGGGGGGCAGAGAGAAGGAGGGAAAAAAAGGGGGGCAGAGAGAAGGAGGGAAAAAAAGGGGGGCAGAGAGAAGGAGGTAAAAAAAGAGGGGCAGAGAGAAGGAGATAAAAAAAGGGGGGGGAGAGAGAAGGAGATAAAAAAAGGGGGGGGAGAGAGAAGGAGATAAAAAAAGGGGGGGAGAGAGAAGGAGATAAAAAAAGGGGGGGAGAGAGAAGGAGATAAAAAAAGGGGGGGAGAGAGAAGGAGATAAAAAAAGGGGGGGAGAGAGAAGGAGGAAAAAAAAAGGGGGGGAGAGAGAAGGAGGAAAAAAAAAGGGGGGGAGAGAGAAGGAGGAAAAAAAAAGGGGGGGAGAGAGAAGGAGGAAAAAAAAAGGGGGGGAGAGAGAAGGAGTAAAAAAAAAGGGGGGGAGAGAGAAGGAGGAAAAAAAAAGGGGGGGAGAGAGAAGGAGGAAAAAAAAAGGGGGGGAGAGAGAAGGAGGAAAAAAAAGGGGGGGGAAGGTTAGTGCCTGTTGGCTGTAGTATTTACATAAGGGTGAGTTCAAGCCGAGGCAGAGCCCCCCCCGCCGCCTCCCCCGAAGCGCAGCAGACGCGGGCTGGCCTCCTTCCTATGGAAACAGCGAAGCAGAGCGGAGCTGCTCCTCGCTGTCGGCTGCAGTTAAAGGCTGCCAATGAGATCAGCTTTTCTGCCATCCACCATTCACCTGAAGGCAAATGGGCGCTCGGCAGGCTTAGCAGGCACAGAGCTGGGCGTGCGGGGCCTTTCTCGCCTCTCCTGCTCACCTGGGAATCAGGAGAAGGGAAGTCAAAAGCCCTCCATGGTTACTGAGCATCCCTGTGGAGCTGAGCTTAGGAAGAGAATGCTGAGGGCTGCCTGGGAAACACGAAGCAAGCCTTGGGGTTTTATTTCTTCCAGTAGAAATGCTGCAGGTATGGCAAAGCAAAGCTTGTGGAGTAGTAGGAGAGCTCAAAAGCTGCTCTCCTGCCTGTCTGTACTCATAAGGACACATTCGGAGGGAGCTCAGCACTTCCCTTTTATTGCTCCCTAATAAGTCACTGAACCTGCTTGATCATTTCCTGAAGCGTGTAAATCTGAGCCCTCCTTCCTTGAGGAGAGAAGGGATTGAAGCTTGAGGAGAGGAGATATAAGACTGGAGATGAGGATGAAATTCTTTGGTCTCTTCTGCCAGGCAACCAGCAACAGAACAAGGGAACACAGCCTCGAGTCGTGCTGGGCGGGGGTGTAGGTTGGATGTTAGAATCATGGAATCAGGCAGGGTTGGAAGGGACCACAAGGAGCAGCCAGTTCCAAGCCCCCTGCCATGCCCAGGGACACCCTACCCTAGAGCAGGCTGCACACAGCCTCAGCCAGCCTGGCCTCAAACACCTCCAGCCATGGGGCCTCAACCACCTCCCTGGGCAACCCATTCCAGCCTCTCACCACTCTCCTGCTTCAGCCTCACTCTCCCCACCTCCAGCCTCACTCTCCCCACCTCCAGCTTTGCTCCATTCCCCCCACTCCTGGCACTTCCTGACAGCCTAAAAAGTCCCTCCCCAGCTTTTTTGTAGCCCACTTCAGATACAGGAAGGCCACAAGAAGGTCACCTGGGAGACCTCATTGCATTAGGAGGAAGTTGTTGGCAGAGAGAGTGATTGGCATTGGAATGGGCTGCCCAGGGAGGTGGTGGAGTTGCCATGCCTGGAGGTGTTGAAGCAGAGCCTGGATGGGGCACTTAGGGCTGGATGATAGGTTGGACTGGGTGAGCTTGGAGGTCTCTTCCAACCTGTCTGATTTTATGATTCTTTAGAGTGAGGGTGGGGAGACACTGGCACAGGTTGCCCAGGGAGGTTATGGATGTCTCCTCCCTGGAGGTGCCCCTGGGCAGGTTGTATGGGGCCTCGACCAACCTGGACTGGTGGGAGACATCCCTGCCCATGGCAGGGAGAGTTGGAACTGAGTGATCTTTAAGATCCCTTCCAACCCAAACTGTGTTATGATCTGCAGTTCCACAGAAATGAAAAATTAAGTCCCACTTATGTCACCCCCTCAGAGCCCCTCCCAGGAGAAACAGCCTGGTTTGGCAGTGGTAGATGTTCTCCCTCAGCAACCTGCCTTTAAAGTCACGACGCAGAAATGCCAGCAAAGCATTTGTCCCCGATAAACAGCCTGGCTCAGGCTCCTCCCTGCTAGCTGAGCTGGGGCAGGCAGTGAGCAGATCAAAGGGTTTCTGGGCAGTGAAGGAAGCCTCAGCCCATGGCAGAGGAGATGTTGCTTTCTAGCACAGACCCATGGCAACGCTGGAGCAAGCTATGAGTAAGGATCTAGGAAATTCAGAGCAAAACACAACAGGCTACAGAGAAAACACCAATCCAATCCCCTGCCTGAAGCTGCAGCCTTTTCAACGTTTTTCTTTCTACTGTAGGTCCCTGTGCTTCATTACTTGGCTTGCAAATACAGCCCCAGACTCAGCACAGCATCTCTGCAGACAAGCACACCAACAGCCCCAGACTCAGCACAGCCTTTCTCCAACCAAGCACACCAACAGCTCCAGGCTCAGCACAGCCTTTCTCCAACCAAGCACACCAACAGCCCCAGACTCAGCACAGCCTTTCTCCAACCAAGCACACCAACAGCCCCAGACTCAGCACAGCCTTTCTCCAACCAAGCACACCAACAGCCCCAGACTCAGCACAGCCTTTCTCCAACCAAGCACACCAACAGCCCCAGACTCAGCACAGCCTTTCTCCAACCAACCACACCAACAGCCCCAGACTCAGCACAGCCTTTCTCCAACCAAGCACACCAACAGCCCCAGACTCAGCACAGCATCTCTGCAGCCAAGCACACCAACAGCCCCAGACTCAGCACAGCCTTTCTCCAACCAACCACACCAACAGCCCCAGACTCAGCACAGCATCTCTGCAGCCAAGCACACCAACAGCCCCACACTCAGCACAGCATCTCTGCAGCCAAGCACACCAACAGCCCCACACTCAGCACAGCCTTTCTCCAACCAAGCACACCAACAGCCCCAGACTCAGCACAGCATCTCTGCAGCCAAGCACACCAACAGCCCCACACTCAGCACAGCATCTCTGCAGCCAAGCACACCAACAGCCCCACACTCAGCACAGCCTTTCTCCAACCAAGCACACCAACAACCCTTCTATTTTCAGCAAGATCCCACCCCCAAACACCAAAAATCTGGCATGAGCTCAAGCACCTTGCTAAATTCAACCCTTGAATTCTGGGATTAGAGGTCTGCATTGCCCCAGCAGGAGCAGCTCTTGGACTTTAGGTCAAGCGGTTTGCACTTTGCCTTCCCTGTGTCGCCTGCCCGGTGGGAAGTCCACGTACAAGACACTTTCAATCCGGCTCAGCTGGTATCACCATTGGAAACCAGCAGCTTTGAGGCTGACGGGATCGTAGTTCAAAAGCAGAGGCCTGTTTGCAGATGGCACCAGGGATCCTCATTACAGCTGCCTCTCCAAGGCGCTGGTCTGCAGCTGCGCTGCCAGATCAAACGGCGCCGGCCAGCAGCGCTCCCGGTAACGCTGCCGCCGGGGATGCGCTGCTGTCACGCCTGCAGCGCTGCACGTTTGCTGCTGCCTCCAGGGACGGGGCACACACACACACCGTGCCACAGCTGCTGCAGAACTCTGCATGTCTCACTGACAGAGTTTTCCCCAAAATATCCCGTTTGATTCTTAGCCTTGTGTTTAGTAGAGAATTCCAGAATCCTGGCATGGTTGGAAGGGAACTCTAGAGATTATCCAGTCCAAGAGCCCCCTGCTAAAGCAGGGCACCCACAGCAGCTTTAGCAAGTGAGGGCTTGTACCAGGTGCTGGGGTTACAGCATCCCTGCATGGAGAGGGCTGGAAGGTTAGTGAGGATCTCCAGATCCTCCTGTCCAGCACCCCCTGCTAAAGCAGGACACCCACAGCAGCTTGCCCAGGATCACAGTGGCCAGGCAGCTTTTGAAAGTCTCCAGAGAAGGAGACTCCACAACCTCTCTGGGCAGCCTACTCCAGGGCTCCAGCAGCCTCACACCAAAGATGCTTTTCCTGTTCAGGTGGAACCTCCTGGGTTCCAGTTTGTGCCTGTTGCCCCCTGCCCTGCCACAGGGCACCACTGACAAGAGTCTGACCCCACCCTCCTGCCCCCCCGCCCCCCCTTCTGAACATTGATCAGATCCCCTCTCAGTCTGTTTCCTCCAGCATCAACAGCCTCAGGGCTCAGGTCTCTCAGCCTCACAGAGATGCTCAGGCTCCTCAGCATCGTTTAGTATGACTGGAGATCTTTCTTCCTGCCTCTCAACCACTAGATCAGGTAGCACAAGAGAATCTTAGAATCAGCCAGGTTGGAAGAGAGCTCCAAGATCATCCAGTCCAACCTAGCATCCAGCCCTATTCAGTCAACCAGACCATGGCACTAAGTGCCCCAGCCAGGCTTGGCTTCAACATCTCCAGCCACAGAGACTCCACCACCTCCCTGGGCAGCCCATTCCAATGCCAATCACTCTCTCTGACAACTTCCTCCTCACATCCAGCCTAGACTTCCCCTGGCACAGCTTGAGGCTCTGTCCCCTTCTTCTGTTGCTGGGTGCCTGGCAGCAGAGCCCAACCCCACCTGGCTACAGCCTCCCTACAGGCAGCTGCAGGCAGCAATGAGCTCTGCCCTGAGCCTCCTCTGCTGCAGGCCAAACACCCCCAGCTCCCTCAGCCTCTCCTCACAGAGCTGTGCTTCAGGCCCCTCCCCAGCCTTGCTGCCCTTCTCCAAACACCTTCCAGCACCTCAACATCTCTCTTCAATTCAGGAGCCCAGATCTGGGCACAGCACTCCAGGGGTGGCCTGAGCAGTGCTGAGCACAGGGGCAGAAGAACCTCCCTTGGCCTATTGTGTGATACCCAAGTACGTTTGGAAGCTCTCTAGAGGAGGCTCCACAACCTCTCTGGGCAGCCTGTTTCAGATCTCCAGCACCCTCACACCAAAGAAGCCTCCTGGCTTCCAGTTCATGCCTGTTGCCCTTTGTCTTGTCACTGGGCACCTTTGAAAAGAGTTTGTCCCCATTCTCATGTCCCCCACCCTTTAGCTCTGATTAGCTTTGAGAAGACTATCACCAACGTTTGTAAACCCACAGATCTGAACCCTCCCCAAACGACTCAGCTGCACTTCAGAACAGCTTTTACAGAAGCACTGGAGTCAGCCAGATTCAAACCTCTGCCTGACTGCTCTGCTGGAGGATAAATCAAGCCACATGCCACAGTCCTTCCCCAAATCAGGGCCTTGATTTTTGATTTATGGCTTTTGCCACACAAAGGGCACCCTGCTAACCAGGAATCTGAGTGTGCCATCAGCACAAATAAGTGATTCACCCTGACAACCTCCTCCCTTCGTGCCTCCAGGTATGTAAATTCAATTCTCCTTGTGGCTCCTCTGAAATGCCTATTGATCAAACACGCCCAGCCCCAGCAGCAGGGATCTCGAGCCCTGCATATTTATTTGCTTCCTCTCAATACATAAAGAATTCCCTTTGGCGTCTCCCTTGCCCTATCACACGGTGCACTGAATGCAAATGGAATTACAGCAATCATGCATCTAATGAACACATTTGGCTAGGGATGCAGGCCTTTCCCCACCAGCACCCATCTCTGCACCACTAACTCAACCAAAGAACTCTCTCTTCATCACAGGCAGCAGCAGAGAAGCGTTGTGAGCGAGTGCACATCAAATCACAGGAGCTGAAGTGCAGATTTCTGGGGGAAATCCTCCCTGAAACCCTTCCCAGAGGAAAGCTGCAAGATCAGGGCCTCATACAGACCTCTGCAACATTCCCTTTGGTGCTTTCAAACACAACTGATAGGCCATAAGTGCTGTTTAATGTTGATGAAGACAATTGGTAGACCCAAAGCGTTGCTTAATGTTTGTCTTTTCCTCAGCAACCATACTCATATATTCCCTAGATGAAGAAAGCTTTGCAACCTATAACACACAAACACTGCGAGCCTTTCCAAGAAAGAAATCAGTGCAACATTCCAAAGCAGGGTACAAAGCACAGGGAACACTCTCCTAACATTTCCTTTGGAGGTTGCAAACACTATTTTAGACCCTGACTGTGTTTTCGTTACCCTCTGAGTTTCTATAGACCACCAAACCCTTGCAAGGTACAACATAACAAACATTGTCAGCCCCTCCAAGAAGGAAATCAGCTCAAACCAGGGTACAAAGCAGGGCCAACATTTTCCTTTCCAAGATGTGCTCCCTCTTTGAATAAATTTCAGGCAGGGCATTTTCAAGCAGGCCAAACTGATTCCTGCAGAAGCTTCATCACGACACAGAGTGGTAACAGCTCTGAGGTGCATTTAATTCGTTAGCTCACACTAACAGCCTGACTCTCCAAGTCACGCTGTAATGTCAGCAGATAGATTGGTTTAAATCAGGTTCAAGCACCTAGTGGCAATTAGAACCTGCAAAGCCCAAGAAGTATCAGTAAGCAGCTGGGCAAGGCACATGCCAGTAGATACACAACCAAATACCCTCCAAACCTTTTAGTTGGTTCAAGCAACACCTTGAAGCGACTCACTCAGCACAACTCCCATGCTTTCAAGACAATAAGGTCAGAAATGCAGGGGTTTTGGACTAATTCATTAAAATCACTCACACCACAGCTGGAGAACACCAACAATCAAAGCAGAGTGCCCCTTAAGCCTGGGGCATGAGGTGAGCACTTACCCTGTGAGGACCACGACAAAATCCATCACGTTCCAACCGTTGCGCAGGTAAGAGCCTTTGTGAAAAACAAACCCCAGAGCGATGATCTTTATGCCAGCTTCAAAACAAAATATTCCAATAAAGTAGGGCTCAGTGTCATCCTGGAAAAGAATGAAAGTTGGGAGAGGTCAGGGAGATACCCAACGCTGCTGCACTGGTAGCAGGAGTCACAGAAACAAGCACAGGCACTAACTTGGTGACCTTCTTGGCTCTCTCAGTGGACACCGAACCAAAAGCTTTGAGGTTAATGAAAGTACAGAAAGAGAATTTCATTATTCATTATTGTATTTATTCTGGGGAGGGACTTTTGAGGCTCTCAGGGAGTGCAAGGACTAAGGGGGATGGAGCAAAGCTGGAGGTGGGGAGAGTGAGGCTGGAGGTGAGGAGGAAGTTCCTGAGCAGGAGAGTGGTGAGAGGCTGGAATGGGTTGCCCAGGGAGGTGGTTGAGGCCCCATGGCTGGAGGTGTTTGAGGCCAGGCTGGCTGAGGCTGTGGGCAGCCTGCTCTAGGGTAGGGTGTCCCTGGGCATGGCAGGGGGGTTGGAACTGGCTGCTCCTTGTGGTCCCTTCCAACTCTGACTGATTCTATTCTATTCCTTCCAACCTAAACAATTTCATGTTTTCACCTCATGCTTCTCACCTTCATTTAACATTCTGGAAGGAGTTTTAATGCTGAAACTTTGCTCTAAGGTTATGTTTCTACTTGAGATCACCTCAACATGAAGAGAAACTTCTGGGCTGTGAGGGTGCTGGAATCCTGGAGTAAGCTGTCCAAAGAAGTTGTGGAGTCTCCTTCTCTGGAGACTTTCATGTGGATGTGTTTGTTTGTGTGTGGCCTGCCCTAGGTGATCCTGCTATGGCAGGGGGATTGGACTGGATCTTCAGCTGTCCCTTCCAGCCCCTACCATTCCATGATTCTATGATTTGTGTAGTTATTGCCATGGAAGGAAACCTGTGCTTCCCAATTCATCCAGGAAACAGAACCAACAGGATATCTTGGGGAGTAACAGTCAGCACAGCAAGCCTGCAAACGCTGGCAGGAAACTATTTATCCCTTATTACAGCAGTTCTTCCTTCCCTCTTCTTCCTCCATTTTCTCAATTTCCAGACTCATTTGGCTTCCTTTCACTGTGCATCTGATTCAAGGAGCAACCCCCACTCCCTTCCTTAACAGCAGGAGCAGGAAGGTTTGTGTTTCAGGCCCACAGTGCAGGCTGAAGCACATTATGATACAAAGCTATGATGCCATAACTCACTAGAAAGAAAGAACAAGCTTAGACTCCACAGCTTCTTTTCTTTTGCCCTCTCTGTGGCACCAAATCTCTCAGTATTATACTGTTTGATGCACATCTCAACACAAAGTCAGTGCCAAATGGAAGCCTTCACGTTTGGAAGACATGGGCAAGAAATGGGAACAAAGCAAGAGGTGAAAGCAGTGGGCACCCATCTCCAGAACCTGTTCATTACCTCTGGCACCCGTGTGCTAGTTTGAAGCTAGCTAGAATTAGAACTAGATTACAGGCTGTGAAAGAGAAAATAAGGGTGAGTTCTACTTCACTCATAGGCTTGCTGAGAGGTGTAAGAACAAGAATCCAAACATAGATAAGGCACTTCTGCTTGGGGCATTGCCTGAACTGCATTTCTCTCTCTAGCCTCTCTGCCATCTCTCTGATTAGTCCACTTTGCTTCCTAACCCCCTGACCGAACCTCCATTCTTCCTTGGGACTGGGGAAGGCTGAGAGGGGTGGGAGAAAGTAAAAGGGCAGCTGGGAGCCCTTCCTGGGCACTCTGGTTTCTGGGAGAGCTGCTGTGTTTCTGTGTTACCTTTTTAACTGGTCTGTGCCTGTCTACATTGTACCTACCTGCTTGCACACTGTGCTAAGCTGTCAATAGAAAGCTTCAGGCAATTGCCAGATCGACTGAGCCTCATCTGGGGGATTTCACAAGAGGAGGGGCAGGGAACACCCAAAGCATCACACACCTGTGACCAATGTCTAAATGTACCTCAGATCCCTGATTTCAGCAGAAGTCACACAGGATGTTAGGGGTTGGAAGGGACTCAAAGAGCTCATCCAGTCCAACCCCCCTGCCAGAGCAGGACAATCCTATCTGACACAGATCACACAGGAACACATCCAGACAGGCCTGGAAAGGCTCCACAGAAGGAGACTCCACAACCTCTCTGGGCAGCCTGTGCCAGGGCTCTGAGACCCCCACAGGCAAGAAGTTCCCCCTTGTGTTGAGCTGGAACCTCCTGTGCTGCAGCTTCCATCCATTGCTGCTTGTCCTAGCTCAGGGAGCAGTGAGCAGAGCCTGTCCCCCCCTCCTGGCAGCCCTCAGATACTTACAAACATTTATCCAATCCCCTCTCAGTCTTCTCTTCTCCAGACTAAGCAGCCCCAGGGCCCTCAGCCTCTCCTCATCAGCCATACACTCCTGTCCCCTCATCCTCCTTGTAGCCTTCTGCTGGACCCTCTCCAGCAGATCCCTGTCCCTCTTCACCTGGGGAGCCCAAAACTGAACACAGTATTCAAGATGAGGTCAATGGAAGCAAAGCAGCCCTAACCCCAACGGGAAGCAAACTCCTGAATTAAGAGATGAGAAATCTTTATTCCAGTAGCTTCAGCATTTCTGACCAGCTGAGCTCCTCTTTGATGCACACTTGCTCACATTTTGCAGTTCTGCTAACGAGAGAAGGTGTTTTTCAGATCTTTCCTACAGAGTGAACATGAATGTCACCTTTTGGGGCCACAGAAGAAAGGAAGAAGCAGTTTGGATGCAAGAATTCATTTGACAAGGATGGCAGCTCCTGCCCAGCACTGGCCCACACTCTGGGCACACTGCTTGCTGCAGAAAGGCAGATTTTTCACACCTAGAAGACCCACCTAACAGCATCCCCCTCCCAAGGAGGGATTTAGCACATCATAGTACACCCAGCCCGGTGAGTCAGGCACAGAAGATGCCTCACAGCTGCTGGAAACTACTGCCTCTGGGCAGGCTTTTCCATCAGCAGCTGAATTAAACATTTGTTCCCTACAAAGCAGCATTTCACATCCCTGCACACCTCAGTGACCTCAGCTCCGTCTCTCAGTGAGCATCATCTCCTCTCTCCTGCACCTTTCCTAACCTCACAGCCTATGCAACTCCACCTTCTCCTCCCTCATGACCAGGCAAGATGACCATTGCCCTGCAAACCACACACACTGACTGGTCAGACAGCAAAACAGAGCAGGGCACTGATGAGCTCACACCAGCAGCCCTTGGTTGAAGTGGAATGAAAAGAAAACACAACCCCCAAACAAGCTTCTCCTCCTGCCAAGGAGCTGTGTCCACAAACAGCAGCACCTCCTGGCCTTCTGCCCTCCACAGAATTCCACTGACACTGCTAAGAGGGTGGAGAAGCTTTTGCTGACAGGCTGAGAACCTCCAGCTCCTCATCTCAGAGTACTGCCCTCAATTCTGGGCTTCCCAGTTAAAGAGGGACAGGGATCTGCTGGAGAGGGTTCAAGGGAGGACTACAAGGAAGATGAGGGGACAGGAGCACTGCCTGATGAGAAGAGGCTGAGGGACCTGAGGCTGTTTAGTGTGGAGAAGAGAAGACTGAGAGGGGATTTAATCACTGTTTCTAACTATCTGAGGACTGGGGGTCAGGAGGGGGGGGACAGGCTCTGCTCACTGCTCCCTGGGATAGGACAAGCAGCAATGGATGGAAGCTGCAGCACAGGAGGTTCCAGCTCAACACAAAGGGAAGCTTCTTTCCTGGAAAGGTCCCAGAGCACTGGCACAGATATGTGTAAGCATTGAGAAGATCCTCCTCAGCCTCCTGTTCTCCAAGCCAGCCAGCCTCAGCTCTCAGCCTTTCCACATATGAGAGATGTTCCACTCCCCTCAGCATCCTCACAGCCCTGCAGTAAACTCCCTCCAGTAGATCTCTGTCCTTCTTGAGCTGAGGTGCCCAGATATGGTTATGGAATACTCCAGGTGAAGCCTCATCAGCACAGAGAAGGGAAGGAGAACCTCCTGCAACATCCATCCTGGGCACCCTCCTCTCTCAGAAGTCGCTTTGGCTGCTTCTCTGCTCAGGTCTTACACAGACAGGAGTGCTCTACCAGCCTGCTGCAGCCACTCTCCAACCCCACAGCACCTTCAGCAAGCATACAAAGTCTTTACAGACAAAGGCTTCCTAGCTGTCCTGGAGGGCCCATAGGCCCAAACAGGCTTACACATGCCTTGTCTGGGCATGTTTTTCTGCCTACACCAGAGGTAAACACATGGAGCAGACAGAAAGGGGGCACAACAGAGCTGGTGCCATGATGCCTGGCCCGCGCAGGGTCACAGAATCACAGAATCAATCAGGTTGGAAGAGACCTCCAAGAGCATCCAGTCCAACCTAGCACCCAGCCCTATCCAATCAACCAGACCATGGCACTAAGTGCCTCAGCCAGGCTTTTCTTGAAGACCTCCAGGGACAGTGCCACCACCACCTCCCTGGGCAGCCCATTCCAATGCCAATCACTCTCTCTGGCAACAAAGCTGGTGAGGGGCCTGGAGCACAAATCCTATGAGGAGAGGCTGAGGGAGCTGGGCCTGTTTAGCCTGGAGAAGAGGAGGCTCAGGGGTGATCTTATTACTGTCTACAACTACCTGAAGGGGCATTGTAGCCAGGTGGGGGGTGGCCTCTTCTCCCAGGCAACCAGCAATAGAACAAGGGGACACAGTCTCAAGTTGTGCCAGGGTAGGTCTAGGCTGGATGTTAGGAAGAAGTTCTTCAAAGACAGAGTGATTGGCATTGGAATGGGCTGCCCAGGGAGGTGGTAGAGGCACCGTGCCTGGGGGTCTTCAAGAAAAGACTTGATGAGGCACTTAGTGCCATGGTCTGGTTGATTGGATAGGGCTGGGTGCTAGGTTGGACTGGATGATCTTGGAGGTCTCTTCCAACCTGGTTGATTCTATGATTCTACGAACTTCTTCCTCACACCCAGCCTAGACCTGCCTTGGCACAGCTTGAGGCTGTGTCCCCTTGTTCTGTTGCTGCTTGCCTGGCAGCAGAGCCCAACCCCACCTGGCTACAGCCTCCCTGCAGGCAGATGCAGACAGCAATGAGCTCTGCCCTGAGCCTCCTCTGCTGCAGGCTGCACCCCCCCAGCTCCCTCAGCCTCTCCTCACAGGGCTCTGCTCCAGGCCCCTCCCCAGCCTTGCTGCCCTTCTCCAAACACCTTCCAGCACCTCAACATCTCTCTGCAATTCAGGAGCCCAGAACTGGACACAGCACTCCAGGGGTGGCCTGAGCAGTGCTGAGCACAGGGGCACAAGAACCTCCCTTGTCCTGCTGCCCATACTGCTCCTGAGCCAGCCCAGGATGCCATTGGCTCTGCTGCCCACCTGGGCACTGCTGCCTCAGCTTCAGCTCCTCTCTGCCAGCACCCCCAGCTCCCTCTCTGCCTGCCTGCTCTCAGCCACTCTGGGCCCAGCCTGTAGTGCTGCTTGGGGTTGTTGTGGCCAAAGTGCAGAACCCTGCCCTTGGCCTTGTTCAGTCTCATCCCATTGGCCTCTGCCCACCCATGCAGCCTGGCCAGGTCCCTCTGCAGGCCTCTCCTACCCTTTTTATCCTTTTATTCTGAAACAACAGAGCACTTTCCTGCTGGCCTCCCTTCCCTGCCTGTCACATTAAGCTGCCCTGCACCCTCTGGCAGGCTGGAGCACAAGCCTTAGCAGTTTTGTCTCCCTGCACAGCAGCAGCCCAGGCGCCCAGCTCGCAGCCTGCCCGGCGCAGGGCCTGTGCCCTTCCCACACTGGGGAGCAGCAGGCCTGGGCTCCCTGCCTGCTTTGCTGCGTTGTGGCCGGCGGGAGGACACGAAGGAGCGCTCCGACCGGCCCGCACCCCATGAATCAGGCAATCCAGGCACACGAGGGGCTCCCACCCCAGCGCTCTGTGCTCTCTCCGCTCACCTCTCCCCGGGGCCGCTACCTTCGTGTGCTTTACCTGCTCTGTGCTCCGCCGCGGCCGGACCCGGCGCTGCCGGCGGCGCCGCCCGCCCGAGGGCTGCCTGTCCGCGGCGCACAGCTCAGCAGGGCTGCTGCAGCCCCCAGCCTGCAGCCCTGCCCTGCCGGACCCTGCGCTGTCCCGCCCGAGGGCTGCCTGTCCGCGGCGCACAGCTCAGCAGGGCTGCTGCAGCCCCCAGCCTGCAGCCCTGCCCTGCCGGACCCGGCGCTGCCCCGCCCGAGGGCTGCCTGTCCGCGGCGCACAGCTCAGCAGGGCTGCTGCAGCCCCCAGCCTACAGCCCTGCCCTGCCGGACCCGGCGCTGCACCGCCCAAGGGCTGCCTGTCCGCGGCGCACAGCTCAGCAGGGCTGCTGCAGCCCTGCCCTGCCGGACCCGGCGCTGCACCGCCCGAGGGCTGCCTGTCCGCGGCGCACAGCTCAGCAGGGCTGCTGCAAGCCCCCAGCCTGCAGCCCTGCCCGGCCGGGATGCGCTGGGGGCTCCCTGCCCCTCCGCTTGTGAGACCACCCAGAACAGGCTCAGCCCACCTGGAAATCTCAATCCAGGAGTTTGCTTCCTTTTGGGGTTAGGGCTGCTCTGCTTCCATTGACCTCATCTTGAATACTGAGCTCAGTTCTGGGCTCCCCAGGTGAAGAGGGACAGGGATCTGCTGGAGAGGGTCCAGCGGAAGGCTACAAGGAGGATGAGGGGACAGGAGGGCATGGCTGATGAAGAGAGGCTGAGGGACCTGGGGCTGCTTAGTCTGGAGAAGAGAAGACTGAGAGGGGATTTGATAAGTGTTTGTAAGTATCTGAGGGCTGCCAGGAAGGGGGGACAGGCTCTGCTCACTGCTCCTGGGATAGGACAAGCAGCAATGGATGGAAGCTGCAGCACAGGAGGTTCCAACTCAGCACAAGGGGGAACTTCTTGCCTGGAAGGGTCCCAGAGCCCTGGCACAGGCTGCCCAGAGAGGTTGTGGAGTCTCCTTGTGTGGAGCCTTTCCAGGCCTGTCTGGATGTGTTCCTGTGTGCTCTGTGTCAGATAGGATTGTCCTGCTCTGGCAGGGGGCTTGGTCTGGATGATGTCTTTGAGTCCCTTCCAACCCCTAACATCCTGTGTGACTTCTGCTGAAATCAGGGATCTGAGGTACATTTAGACATTGGTTACAGGTGTGTGATGCTTTGGGTGCTCCCTGCCCCCCCCCCCACTTTTAGAAATCCCCCAGATGAGGCTCAGTCCATCTGGAAACTGCCTGAAGCTATTGACAGCTTAGCACAGTGTGCAAGCAGGTAGGTACAATGTAGACAGGCACAGACCAGTTAAAAAGGTAACACAGAAACACAGCAGCCCTCCCAGAAACCAGAGTGCCCAGGAGGGGCTCCCAACCACCCTTCCACCACCCTCCCACCCTTCTACCTTCCCCTAGACTCTGTCTTACACTCAAGGTAGTTTAGAGGGTCAGCCAGGGGGGTTAGGAAGCAGAAGGCTTTGTTAGCAAGTTAGGGAGAGAAGAGCCTGCAGCCAGAGCCAGAGAGGGACTCTGCTATCTGTGTTTATGCTCTTACTCATCTCAGCAAGTGAAGTAGACATCCCCTCTGTTCCCTTTTCACAGCCTAGCATCTAATTCCTCTCACCAAAATATCCCAGCTAGGCTCTGTGATGGTTTGGGTGTTCCCCACCCCCCCACACTTTAGAAGTCACCCAGACTAGGCTCAGCCAGCTCTGGAAATATGAATGAAGCTTATATTTACAACAAGCACAAGATACAAGCAGAGAGATACAGTATGTACAGTTATAGGCAGAAATAGACAAGGTAAAAGGTAATACAGAAACACAACAGCCCTCCCAGAAACCTGAGTCCCCAGGAGGGGCTCTCAACCACCCCTGCACCTTCCCCCTGCCTCTCTCAACCTTACCCCAGTGCCAAGGAAGAATGGAGGTTCAGCCAGGAGGGTTAGGAGACAAAGTGGATCAGCCAAAGGAAAAAAAAAAGGAGGGTGAGGTTTGAGAGTAAGCAGCAGCTCAGGCAGCAGCCCCAGCCAGAGCGATGCCAAGTGAGTTACCTGTGTTCTGACTTCAGCTTTATACATCTCAGCAAGCCTGTGAGTGAAGTAGACATCACCACTGCTTTCCTTCCACAGCCTGCAATCTAGTCCTTCTCACCAAAACATTCCAGCTAGCTTCATAGAATCAACCAGATTGGAAGAGACCTCCAAGAGCATCCAGTCCAACCTATCCCCCAGCCCTAGCCAGTCAACCAGACCATGGCACTAAGTGCCTCAGCCAGACTCTTCTTAAACACCTCCAGGGATGGTGCTTCCACCACCTCCCTGGGCAGCCCATTCCAATGCCAATCACTCTGTCTGACAACAACTTCCTAACAACATCCAGCCTGTACTTTCCCTGGCACAACTTGAGGCTGTCCCCCCTTGCTCTATTGCTGGTTGCCTGGGAGAAGAGGCCACCCCCCACCTGGCTACAATGTCATTACAGTATCACAGTATCCCAGTATCATCAGGGTTGGAAGAGAGCTCACAGATCAAGTCCAACCCTTTAGCACAGAGCTCAAGGCCAGACCATGGCACCAAGTGCCACGTCCAGTCCTGCCTTGAAGAGCTCCAGGGACGGCGACTCCACCACCTCCCCGGGCAGCCCATTCCAGTGTCCAATGACTCTCTCAGGGAAGAACTTTCTCCTCACCTCCAGCCTAAATCTCCCCTGGCACAGCCTGAGGCTGTGTCCTCTTGTTCTGGTGCTGGCCACCTGAGAGAAGAGAGCAACCTCCTCCTGGCCACAACCTCCCCTCAGGTAGTTGCAGACAGCAATAAGGTCTGCCCTGAGCCTCCTCTTCTCCAGGCTAACCAATCCCAGCTCCCTCAGCCTCTCCTCGTAGGGCTGTGCTCAAGGCCTCTCCCCAGCCTCGTTGCCCTTCTCTGGACACACTCAAGCATCTCAATGTCCCTCCTAAACTGGGGGGCCCAGAGCTGAACACAGCACTCAAGGTGTGGTCTAACCAGTGCAGAGTACAGGGGCAGAATGACCTCCCTGCTCCTGCTGGCCACACCATTCCTGATGCAGGCCAGGATGCCACTGGCTCTCTTGGCCACCTGGGCACACTGCTGGCTCATGTTCAGGTGGGTATCAATCAGCACCCCCAGATCCCTCTCTGTCTGGCTGCTCTCAGCCACTCCGACCCCAGCCTGTATCTCTGCATGGGGTTGTTGTGGCCAAAGTGCAGCACCCTGCACTTGGAGCTATTGAACACCATCCCCTTGGACTCTGCCCATCTGTGCTGGCAGTCAAGGTCCTGCTGCAGAGCCCTTCTGCCCTCCAACCCAGCCACATCTGCCCCCAGCTTGGTGTCATCTGCAAACTTGCTGATGACTGACTCCATGCCCTATTAAGAGCCTTATTTTGCATGAACCTAAGTTTTTGCCTTTTATGACACAACTGGTGAGTATTTGAGCTCCCTTTATCCAAGTCACTGAAAGAATTCCATTAGCTTCACCTGCAGCAGTTTACTCCACAAGACTCTGCTCAGAAACATTTCTAAGCCTTTACCAAGTTGCTCAATTTGGCTGAACACAGACATCCTGCAAAACAGTTTTATCAACCCTATCAAAGGGTTTGTTTGGGTTACTTGTAGATAGGTTTGGGAGAAAAGTTCTCTTTGTACAGGTTAATAAATCATTGCATTATCTTTACATCTGCCTCATTATATCTCACCCCAAACCCAGACTCAAACCCTCCTATAACACTAGCCCAGCCTATATCATTCCCTCCCACAACTACTAGCAAACCTCCAAGAATAACTCCTGTAACATACCAAAAAAGAAGAGAGAAAGGGGATTAAAAAAAGACCCTTACCCACATCCACTCCTCCACACTACTCCCTCGCTTCCTGAGAGCCTTATATCTACTCTGCCACCACTCATTTGCTCAATCTAGGTCAGGTGCGTTGCAATTGCAGCTCCTAGCTTTAAAGAGGCAGGCTTCAGGTACTCGAGGTTTGACAGAATGTGCTCTTCCCAAAGCTAGGGCTACACAGAAGCTCTTGAGAAGTGGGTCAAAGAAGTTCTTGACAGCTTCTGGAGAAGCAAAAAGGCTCACAGATGGGCTTGGGTGTGTGTAACAAAGAGGAGTTGTCGTTTGTGGGGTTGGGAGGGAGTAGCTGGGGAAGTAAGAGGGGATAGAAAGAGGGTCTTTTGTAAAGCTGTCTCATTTCACACTGACCTAGCCCGAGAGTAAGGGCAGTGCAACAGGATAAATGAGCAGATTGGTGCCCCAGTAGACACTGAAGGCTGAAGGTGAAAAAAGGGATGGACCAGATCGTGTGTGACAGAAGGAGCTGGAAAGCTTCTCCACTTCTGACCAGCAGAGCCAAACTGATGTGACTGGAGTGCTGCATCCAGCTCTGAAGCCCCTGGGACAAGAGGGATGTGGAGATGCTGGAGAGTGTCCAGAGCAGGGCCAGGAGGATGCTCAGAGGCTGCAGCAGCTCTGCTGTGAGCACAGACTGAAAGAGTTGGGGCTGTGCAGGCTGGAGCAGAGGAGGCTCCCAGGGGACCTTCTTGTGGCCTTCCTGTATCTGAAGTGGGCTACAAAAAAGCTGGGGAGGGACTTTTGAGGGTGTGAGGGAGTGGCAGGAGTGGGGGGAATGGAGCAAAGCTGGAGGTGGGGAGAGTGAGGCTGGAGGTGAGGAGGAAGTTGTTGAGCAGGAGAGTGGTGAGAGGCTGGAATGGGTTGCCCAGGGAGGTGGTTGAGGCCCCATGGCTGGAGGTGTTTGAGGCCAGGCTGGCTGAGGCTGTGTGCAGCCTGCTCTAGGGTAGGGTGTCCCTGGGCATGGCAGGGGGTTGGAACTGGCTGCTCCTTGTGGTCCCTTCCAACCCTGACTGATTCTGTGATTCTGTTTACATTTTGCATTTCTGCCTATGACAAAAGGTGATTTTAGTCCTCTGCCACACAGAGAAGATAAATCTCAAGACCTGGGGCCACAAAAGAAAACACAACAGAAAGAAGCAGTTTGGATGTAAGAATTCACTTGACAAGGATGGCAGCTCCTGCCCAGCTTTGCCCTAGCACTGGCTCGGGTACTGGGCACACTACTTTCACAGACTCATGGATTGCATCAGCTTGGAAGGGACCCTCAAAGTCATCTTCACCAACCCCCCTGAAGGCAGCAGGGACATCTCCTACTAGAGTAGGCTGCCCAGGGCCACATTAAGTCTGATCTTGAATGTCTCCAGGGCTGAGGCCTCAACCACACCTCTGGGCAACCTGTTCCAGTATTTCACCACCCTCAGGGTGCAGAATTTCCTCCTGATGTCCAACCTAACTCTGCTCTGCTGCAGTTTCAAACCATTGCCCTCATCCTATCACCACAGGTCCTTCTGAACAGTCCCTCCCCACCTTCCTGTAGGTCCCCTTCAGATATTGCAATGTATTTACAAGGTCCCTCTGGAGCCTTCTCTTCTCCAGGCTGAACAGCCCCAACTCTCCCAGCCTCTCTTTGTAGGAGAGGTGCTCCAATCCTCTAATAATAGAATCAGAATCATAGAATCAACTGGGCTGGAAGAGAGCTCCAAGCTCAACCAGCCCAACCTAGCACCCAGCCCTATCCAGTCAACCAGACCATGGCACTAAGTGCCCCAGCCAGGCTTGGCATCAGCACCTCCAGCCACAGCAACTCCACCACCTCCCTGGGCAGCCCATTCCAATGCCAATCACTCTCTCTGCCAACAACTTCCTCCTAACATCCAGCCTAGACCTGCCCTGGCACAACCTGAGACTTTGTCCCCTTCTTGTTGCTGCTTGCCTGGCATAGCTCAGCCTGAACAGCCAAGGGCACTGTGAGCAAGACATCCACCAACAAAGCCATCCAGGGCTGAGATGTGAAGCTCACATTCCTGCATTTGGAGCTCTCACCACCAGGCTCTGGGCCACTCAGCATCTTTTCAGCTGGCATCACTCCAGTGTGTACAAACACAGTATTTACGGGAACAGAGAGAGGTTGCCTACAGTGTGGTGGCTCAGGCACTCAGTCAGATGGACAGCAGCAAGACTGTGGCATTCCTGTTCCAGTGGAGAACTGCTGACATGAAGTAAACACCTCCAGCAGCCAATGCACATGAAGGCTCCCAGCTCAGGGCAGGCAAGAGTCTAGGGGGTAGGTGTGACCGGCAGGACAAGAGAGGTGATTCTCCCTATCCACTCTGCTCTGGTGAGACCACATCTGCAGCACTGCCTCCAGTTCTGGTGTCCCCAGCACAAGAAGGACATGGAGCTGCTGGAGAGGGTTCAGAGGAAGCCACAAAGATGATCAGAGGGCTGGAGAGCTTCCCCTGTGGGGACAGGCTGGGGAAAGTTGGGGCAGTTCAGCCTGGAGAAGAGAAGGCTCCGAGGAGAACTGAGAGCAACCTTCCAGTGCCTGAAGGGGCTGCAGGAGAGGTTTTTGGCAAGGGTTAGGGAGTGCCAGGATGAGGGACAATGGCTCTGAGCTGGAAGGGGGAAGCTTGGGGATGTATATGAAGAAATTCTTGTCAGTGACTATGGGGAGACACTGACACAGGTTGCTCAGAGAGGTTGTGGATATCCCCTCCCTGGAGGAGGCCTTGAGCAACCTGGGCTGGTGGGAGGTGTCCTTGCCCATGGTGGTGGGGTTGGAACTGGATGATCTTTAAGATTCCTTAAACCCCAAGCCATGCTATGGTTTTGCTGTCTGGTGAGACCTCATCTTAAATACTGTGTTCAGGTTTGGGCTCCCCAGATGAAGAGGGAC
Source organism: Pogoniulus pusillus (assembly GCF_015220805.1). NCBI lineage: Eukaryota > Metazoa > Chordata > Aves > Piciformes > Lybiidae > Pogoniulus > Pogoniulus pusillus. Next base: position 2,696,116 of record NC_087298.1, on the reverse strand, counting down.
AGGGATGTGCTGGAGAGAGTCCAGTGGAGGGCTATGAGGATGATGAGGGGACAGGAGGGCATGGCTGATGAGGAGAGGCTAAGAGACTTGGGACTTCTTAGTCTGGAAAAGAGAAGACTTAGAGGGGATTTGATAAATGTTTCTAAGTATCTGAGGGCTGCCAGGAGGGGGGGGACAGGCTCTGCTCACTGATCCCTGGGGTAGGACAAGGAGCAATGGGTGTAATTTGCAGCAAAAGAGGTTCCAGCAAAACACAAGGGACAACTTCTTTACTGTGAGGGTCCCAGAGCCCTGGCACAGACTGCCCAGAGAGGTTATGGAGTCTCCTCCTCTGGAGCCTTTCCAGGCCTGTCTGGATGTGCTCCTCTGTGATCTGTGTTAGATAGGATTGTCCTGCTCTGGCAGGGGGGTTGGACACAATGATCTCTTTGGGTCCCTTCCACCCCTAACATCCTGTGAGCCTGGGATTTCTTCTGTCTGAAGCCCACGAACTTGCAGCTAACACTTCAGTTCACCACTAAATGCTCTGCCCACCAGATGGGTCTTTTTACAGAGCCTGAGCAGAATTTCCATCCTCAAGCCCCAAGTCACGCTTTCCTGTGCTGCAAACTCCATGCAGAGCACAGAGAGAGGCTGAATCCTCCTAATTCAGCCACTCCAATTCTCCCAGCGTTGCCTGTAGTGAGACATCCCTTGCTCTTCCCATGTGTTTAATTAACCCTGCTCACTAAGTAGAGGAAACAGCCAAGTGAGATTGCACTGCAGGTTTGTGTCTCATGTCTCTGGGGAGATACACAGAAGAAAACGTTGATTAGATGAGGAAAAAAATCCTGAAGTGTTTGTGTGGCTTCCTCTTCCTCCCTCTTCCTCTCAGCTTTAACAAGGAGACAGTCCTAGGGTTGTGTCTGTGACACAAAGGATCTGGGCAGCTTCGTTGTCTCTTTCTATTGACAAGGTCATGGATTGACAGGATGAGGGGGAAGGGTTTAAACTGGCAGAGGGAAGATTGAAACTGGATGTTAGAAAGAAGTTCTTTGCAGTGAGGGTGGTGAGGCACTGGGACAGGTTGAGGGTGGTGAAGCACTGGCACAGGTTGAGGGTGGTGAAGCACTGGCACAGGTTGAGGGTGGTGAGGCACTGGGACAGGTTGAGGGTGGTGAGACACTGGCACAGGTTGCCCAGGGAGGTTGTGGAGCACAGAATCACCCAATGTGATCTTTGATCACATTGGGTGATTCTGTGCTCCACAACCTCCCTGGAGGTGTTCAGGACCAAGTTGGATGAGTCCTTGAGTGACCTCTTCTAGTGGGAGGTGTCCCTGCCTATGGTGGGGGGTTGGAACTGGCTGAGCTTTGAGTTCCTTTCCAACCTAACCCATTCTATGATTCTTCATCAACTCTACTTACATTTCTCAGTCATAAAAGGTTTGTGATGAGCATCTCCTACCCCCTAAGATCTGATTAACTCCTCTGTGATGAGTCCTCATTGCAATCTGGAGGTTTTAATGAACCCAGGAGAAGGGAAGTGATATCCATCAGTCATTAACCAAAGTAAGGCCAACTCTGTTCCTGCCAAAGGCAGCAATAAAGCACCTGCTGTTCTCCATGGACTTCTAATTTGGCTCAGCAAACCTGTAAGTGCCCAGGAATGTTTGCCCACTCTGCTTTAAGGTGGAGTTGTTGCATTTACAAGGCAACAACTTGCAGTTTGTGGAGGCAGGAGGAAGGTTCTAAAGAGATTTCAGAGTGCTAACCAAAAGGCAGTTTCTCTTAGTCACAACCCTCACTCTTTGCTGCAGATGTTGAAAGTGGGAAGAACTTCAGGACTTATTCCATGCTAAGTCACTTTCTGCTTCAGAGTTATGAATGTGCTGTGGTTAAAATGGCTTCAGAACAGCTGGCAGCACGACACAGTGGTGCTTGGGAGGGGAACCAGGGGTTAATTCCTCCTCCATCACCAAGGCAGAGCTAACAGGGTTGGCACTGCGTTTAACTCAGTCATCCTACACTGCGCTCACAACGCCAGTGCCTCCCTTTGGAATGATTTCAGAGGCAACTGGAGGGGTGGTGGATGCTGTAAAATGGAGTCAAGGCAGTGGTGAAATGACTAATAAAGAGCTTCTAAGGTGTCCTTACAAAGCTAGGGATGTAGAGGAACACAGAGAGGAGGTTGTAGAGATGTGGGGGTCAGTGTCTTCTCCCTAATATCATCAAATCATACAAACAAGCAGGTTGGAAGAGACCACCGAGCTCAGCCAGCCCAACCTAGCACCCAGCCCTGGCCAGTCAACCAGACCATGGCACTAAGTGCCCCAGCCAGGCTCCAGACATGGTGACTCCACCACCTCCCTGGGCAGCCCATTCCAGTGCCAATCACTCTCTCTGACAACAACTTCCTCCTAACATCCAGCCTAGACCTGCCCTGGCACAGCTTGAGGCTGTGTCCCCTCATTCTGTTGCTGGCTGCCTGGCAGCAGAGCCCAACCCCACCTGGCTACAGCTGCAGGCAGCAATGAGCTCTGCCCTGAGCCTCCTCTGCTGCAGGCTGCACACCCCCAGCTCCCTCAGCCTCTCCTCACAGGGCTCTGCTCCAGGCCCCTCCCCAGCCTTGCTGCCCTTCTCTCAACACCTTCCAGCACCTCAACATCTCTCTGCAATTCAGGAGCCCAGAACTGGACACAGGTGATAGGATGAGAGCAAATGGCCTGAGATTGTGCTGGGGAGGTTTAGGTTGGATAGTAGGAAACATTTCTTTGCTGCAAGAGTGGTCAGGGATCAGAACAGTCTGCCCAGGGTGGTGGAGCCACTGTCCCTGGAAGGGTTCAAGATCTGTGTACACAGTGTAGTGGTCATGGTGATGTCAGGTCTGATGGACTGGATGATCTTAGAGACCTTTTCCAACCCAAGCAATCTCGTGATTCTGTGATTCTATGATAGGAACAACATGCTGACCAGCCCTGCTGCTGCTGAAAGAACATCTCACCAGGGGGCTGCCAAGCCAGAGCAGCCACACCACCACTTTCCCTCTTCACTACTCCATAATGCTCATAACTCAGGAAGAAATCCCCCATGCTTGGTCACCACCCTGGGTCTAAGCCTGTGCTTTGCTCACAACCCCAGGCTTGGCTTGCTGGCCACAAAGCCATATTGAGTGGCAGGAAGATCACTGCACATGCATGGGCTTATTTTTTCATCGCTTCTTAAGTAGCAATAATTAAAAGCCAAAGAGACTGAACAAACACAGTGCAGGTGGGCAGTCAGCAGGGGTGGATGCACTCTGAAAGGAGGCTGGAGTGGAGTGGGTGTTAGTCTATCCTCCCTAGTTACAAGCGATAGAATGAGCAGAAATGGCCTCCAGTTGCACCAAGCTGAGGTTGGACATTACAACATAGGCTGAGAAAAAGGCCCTGGGGGTCTGGGGTGATGAAAAGCTCAAAGTGAGCCTGCAGTGTGAGTGCAGCTCAGACAGCAACCCTGTGCTGGGCTGCAGCAAGAGCAGTGTGGGCAGCAGGGCAAGGGAGGGGATTCTGCCCCTTGGCTCTGCTCTCCTCAGACCCCACCTGCAGTCCTCTGTGCAGTTCTGGAGCCCCCAGAACAAGCAGGACATGGAACTGTTGGAGACAGTCCAGAGGAGGCCACCAAGATGCTGAGGGCTGCAGCAGCTCTTCTGTGAGGGCAAGCTACAATAGTTTGGGCTCTGCAGTCTGGAGAAGAGAAGGCTTGGAGGAGACCTTGCAGTGGCCTTCCAGGATCTGAAGGGGACTACAGGAAGGCTGGGAAGGGACTATTGACAAGGTCTTGTTCAAGGGGTAATGAGTTTAAACTGGCAGAGAGGAGATTGAAACTAGATGTTAGGAAAGGGTTCTCTGCAGTGAGGGTGGTGAGACACTGGCACAGGTCACCCAGGGAGGTTGTGGAGCACAGAATCACCCAATGTGATCAAAGATCACATTGGGTGATTCTGTGCTCCACAACCTCCCTGAAGGTGTTCAGGACCAGGTTGGATGAGTCCTTGGGCAGCCTGTTCTAATGGGAGGTGTCCCTGCCTGTGGCAGGAGGTTGGAACTGGCTGAGCTTTGAGCTCCCTTCCAACCTAAACCATTCTATGATTACAAGAAATGTCTTCACTAAGAGGATTCTCAAGGACTGGCCCAGGCTGCCCAGGGAGGTGGTTGAATACCCATCCCTGGAGGTGTTTAAAAGACACAGAGATGTGGTACTGAGGGGCATGGTTTAGCACCAGACTTGGCAGAGCCAGATAATGGTTGGACTCAATGATCTTAAAGGTGTTTTTTTCCAACCAAAACATTTCTGTGATTCCCAAACAGGCAGTTGCAAACAGCTGACCCTGAAGCTCTCTCTAGACTAACCTTGGAACCTGAGGAAATCAGCACCCAGAGGCTCTAGCTTTTGGCAGGCAGCCTAAGGTGATCTTTGTTTGCATAGGTTAATACCCACATGTAAAACACATATGGATCCATATTTATTCATCCTCTGCACATGTTAGCCAGGTTAATGCATTTTGGCCTGAGAGATGTTCCAATCACTGGCAGCAGCAGAGAAAGCAAACCAGGTTATTGCCTCTTTTGCCTACAGTGATGACAAATGGAAGGATGATTTGGAAGCTTCTCTTATGTTTTCTTTTGAAATGAGGTGGTTGTGTTCATTACCAAAATGCCTGCAGGTAAATTGTTTTCCTCTGTAAAGTGATTTTTTTGGGGGAGGGGGGAGGAGGGAGGAGCAGAGAGGGGGAGGAGGGTTTTTTTTTGGGGGGGGGGGTGAAGGTTTGGCTTTTTGTTGTTGGTTTGGGTTTTCTTTTTTTCTGAAGGTGCAATGATCTAAACCCAAACTCTGCTTTGCAGGGTCCTTGATACCTGCTGTAGGGGGAAGAGCACTGAAAGATCATAGAATCATAAAATGATTTGGGTTGGAAGGGATCTTAAAGCTCATTCAGTTTCAACTCCCCTGCCCTGGGCAGGGACACCTATCACTAGCCCAAGCTGCTCAAGGCTCCATCCAACCTGGCTTTTAACACCTCCCTGGAGACAACATCCACATCTTCCCTGGGCAACCAGTTCCTGTCTCACCACTCTCCCTGCAAAGAATTTCTTCCTAATCTCCAGTCTAAATCTCCCTCTTCCAGCTTAAATCCATTTCCCCTCATCCTATCACTACAAGCCCCAATATACACAGACCTAAAAGTTTCCTCTGTTCTATCACTTGCTGGGAAAATATCACAGAGGTTCACTTGATTCTACAGATAACCCTGAGCATTTGGCTCTCCCTTATAGACAACCTAAGTTTGCTGCTCCAGGTCCTAAGTTTGCAAGCTCCAGGGAGTGATGAAGCATTCTTGTGAAGCTGGGACTGGGGAGAATCATAGAATCAGTCAGGGTTGGAAGGGACCACAAGGAGCAGCCAGTTCCAAGCCCCCTGCCATGCCCAGGGACACCCTACCCTAGAGCAGGCTGCACACAGCCTCAGCCAGCCTGGCCTCAAACACCTCCAGCCATGGGGCCTCAACCACCTCCCTGGGCAACCCATTCCAGCCTCTCACCACTCTCCTGCTCAGCAACTTCCTCCTCACCTCCAGCCTCACTCTCCCCACCTCCAGCTTTGCTCCATTCCCCCCACTCCTGCCACTCCCTCACACCCTCAAAAGTCCCTCCCCAGCTTTTTTGGAGCCCCCTGCAGATGCTGGCAGGCCACAAGAAGGTCCCCTGGGAGCCTCATCTGCTCCAGCCTGCACAGTCCCAACTCTTTCAGTCTGTGCTCACAGCAGAGCTGCTGCAGTCCTCTCAGCATCCTCCTGGCCCTGCTCTGGACACTCTCCAGCATCTCCACAGCCCTCTTGTCCCAGGGGCTCCAGAGCTGGATGCAGGACTCCAGGTGGGCTCTCAGCAGAGCAGAGCAGAGGGGGAGAATCCCCTCCCTGGCCCTGCTGGCCACACTGCTGCTGCTGCAGCCCAGGCTCTGCTTGGCTTTCTGGGCTGCAAGTGCACACTGCTGGCTCCTGTTGAGCTTCTCCTCCAGCAGCACCCCCAAGTCCCTCTCCTCAGAGCTGCTCTCCAGCCTGGCACTGCCCAGCCTGCAGCTGTGGCATTGTGTGTATTTCTTGTGTATTTGAGGTTAGAGTCAGACTTGTTGCCACTGACTTATTTTTCCTGGCTGCCAAGTCAATGCCCATTTGTGGGTCTTGGAAGTAGACACAAGCCCTGGTGACACCAGCTGGCTGGCTGCTTTTGGTGTTAGATCAGAAAGGGGAGGGGGGGAAGTCAAGACATTTACACAACTCACCAGTCTCTCTGACATCGGCGTCTTGTCTCCATCCGGCAAATGCTGCTCCAGAGCCAGCACAATACAATTGGCTATGATTGTAGCTAAAATCATGTATTCAAATGGAGTGGGCACCAGGAGTTAAGGAAGATGCTAGACAACACAAGGAGAGCCTCATCCCAATCCCATCTCTACCTACATTAGTTGAGCCTTCTAAGGTCTTTTCCAAAGACATTCTGTCTCCTTGGCTTGCTCTGTTCTTTCTGAGCTGCCTTTGGAAGGAAAGGAGGGGAATTGTCTCTCTTCTCAGAGAGAGTTGGTGACTTACACAGGGTCTGAGCTGCTCAAGGAGGTGGGGAGCAAGAAAACAAAAGGTGCAAAAGAAAGAATAAAACCCTAATTATTACTATTATTATTAAATGAGAACAATAAGCTAAACTGCCCTAAACCAGAAGATATGGCTGAATGGCATCTGCTGAACTGTGCTTCAGAATTTCCCTTACAGCATAGGTAAGCAATGGGCTAGAAAAGTTGGGTTTAGAACATCCAAACCGTGAGCTGCTTCTGGACCACAATGCCTGCCCCTAGGGAGAATGATCAATTCTATTCTCACAGCTCCCTGCCCGGCTGTGTAGGGGCAGCAACCCTCGGGACAGAGACAAACCTGCCGCTAGGTATCCTTTTCGTCTCCCTGCTGTCTCCTGCTCTCAGCGCTGCCAAGCCCCTGCGCTCCCAGGGCGGAGCCAGCTGGCGGGTGGCAGTGGGGCCGCAGGGCGGGGGACAGCGCTGCTCAGCGCCGCGGAAGGGTCTGCCTGGCATCCTGGGGTCTCGGCTCAGCACCCTGGGCATCAAAATCCCCTCAGTGCCGCAAGAGGAGTGGACTAAGTACCGCAGACAACTCAACTCAGCACCGCGGATGGCTCTGCTCGGCTCCGCTCAGCACCGCGGACAGCGGCAGCCCCGCGGTGGGGACAGGCCGGTGGCGCTGCTGGAAGGAGGAGATCTGGCGATGCTGAAGGGATGGGACCCCCCTCACAGTGCTGAAAGGATGGGACCCCCCTCACACTGCTGAAGGGATGGGACCCCCCTCACACTGCTGAAGGGATGGGATCCCCCTCACACTGCTGAAAGGATGGGACCCCCCTCACACTGCTGAAGGGATGGGACCCCCTCACACTGCTGAAGGGATGGGACCCCCTCACACTGCTGAAGGGATGGGACCCCCTCACACTGCTGAAGGGATGGGACCCTCTCACACTGCTGAAGGGATGGGACCCCCTCACACTGCTGAAGGGATGGGACCCTCTCACACTGCTGAAGGGATGGGCCCCCCCTCACACTGCTGAAGGGATGGGACCCCCTCACACTGCTGAAGGGATGGGACCCCCTCACACTGCTGAAAGGATGGGACCCCCCCACACACTGCTGAAAGGATGGGACCCCCTCTCACGCTGCTGAAGGGATGGGGCCCCCCCTCACACTGCTAAAAGGATAGGACCCCCCCCCTCACACTGGTGTGAAAGGATGAGATCCCCTCACATTGCTAAAGGGATGGGATCCCCTCACACTATTGAAAGGATGAGACTCCCTCACACTGCTGAAGGGATGGGTCCCCTCCACACGCTTCAAGAGCCAGACACAGACAAGTCACCCAAGAGGCAGGGGAGGACAGACTGTGCCTGGCCTTGCCAGGAATGTGGTGCTCTGACTTCAGGGATTGTTTATTCCGAGTTGATTGCAGGGAAGCAGAAATGGCTGAGGAAGTGCAGCAATCCCTGAGATGCTATGACATGGGCAGGAAGATCAATGAGTATGTGTCTGCATGTCTGAGTGTTCAGGGGTAAGGGAAGTGCCTGCACTCCACTGGTGGTTGTTTTTTTCTTTCCTGTTAGCCCCTCAGGAAGTGAAAACTGGGGAAGGCTGAAGAGGACTGGCCTCTGGCAGCTGAAAGTGTTGCTAGGAAGCTGGGAGGAGGCCTTGCTGCTATTAGCTGAGGATTAAGAGGTGTGTGAGATCAAATGAAAAGAAAACAACCTGCTCCCTTGAGATCACCAATGCAACATACACACACACACACACACACACAGTATCTACACTCTGGTAATCTCAAACAAGCTTCTTCCCTTGTCTCCTGGCTTACAACCCCACTGTGTGCATCATCACAAGCAAAGCCACCTTCCGAGGAAGAGCTCTGCAGCTTAGTTGGTCTGGGAGCTGCTTCTGAGGCAGGAAGCATCTGCCCCTTCCCCAGCAGAGCAGATGATCCTGGTCTCCACTTACTGCCTCTCCCTGTCAGAAATCTTTCCTAGATTATTTTTCTTCCCTTCTTTTTATTTTTGGTTTAGTACAGCCTAAGCTTAGGCTGCTCACCCAACCTGAGAGACAAGATTCATCTTGAGTCTAATGGGTTCAGAAGGTGATGCACTAAAAACCTGGCTGCAATGGTTCTGTTAGTGGGCTTTGCAAGGTACCTTGGCTATCAACATCCTTACTGTTGATGCAGCTTCAATGTTAAGGTGTCACCATTTTTATCTCACCATCCTCCTTCTCTTCAGAGTGAGACAGAAGAGTTGAAAGGCTTTAAGATGGAAAGGCAAACGAGGGTTCATTAGCATGGCTCCCACAGACCCCTCTGCTTTCGGCTGACATCGTAGGCAATGTAAATCTCTCCAACCGCACATCTGACACCTAAACACAGAGTGACAGGCACGTATGTCTCGCACACACCCCTGCCACAGTCGCGGCGCACTCCACCGTCCCCACCGAAGCGGCTCCGGCTGCCACCCAGCCAGACGGCCGTGCATGATGTCGGACACACGGCTCCATGTCACACACACCCATCACACACCCCGGATCGCACACGCACGTCTGCATTAGCACCAGCCACTCAGCCTTAGCTGCCATGGGGGGAGGGGGGGGGAAATCTCATCCTTCCACCAGCCTCCCCCCTCCCCATCTTCCCCGCCGTGCCCACACAGCCTCCCTGAAAGGATATGGCCATTCTGTTATTCTCTTGGCGTATTTCCGTATAACATTATCTTCACTGAAGATGAAGAGGGATCTGTTGACTGTGAAGCAGTTCTGTTTGACAGGGATGGGGTTGTAGAGAGCCATAGTCCTGGCCCTCTGAGCCATCGACTGCTTATACATCCTCTGGCCGGCCTGGGGGCCACCTTGCCGGCTGCTCCCTCTTCCAGCCCCGGCCGGCCCTCCACCTCCATAGCGGGTGGGCAGCTCATCCCCAAACCGAGCCATCCTCGCAGAGCACGGAGCCGGGCGCTACAATCCAAACTGGCAGCCGAGGCGAGAGGAAGACGCATCACAGCGCGCAGCACTTCTCCTCCCTCCGGCGGCTTCGCTGGCGGGGTCGGGATGGATCGCAGCAAAAGATTGAGATGGGTTTAAAAATAAAATAAAAAAGGAATATCTCTTTCCCTTCCTCCACCCCCTCCTCTTCCCCACCGCCCTGGCTGCCCGGGGAGGAGGAGGAAGGCTCCGGGGCTCGGCTCACCTCCCCGCACAGGTGCCGTTTCTCCGGCCCGACCTCATGGCCGGAGGCTGCGGGGAGCGGTGGTGGTCGGCAGGTCCCTTCGGCGGTGACAGGCAGGGCTCTGGGCTGAGAAGGGGCTGCGCTGCTGCCGTGCCCGCCGCCGGAACGCTTCGCCGTGCCCAGCCCAGTTCAGCCCAGCCCGGCTCCGTCTCCAGCTCCGGCCCGGCCCCGCCGCATGTGATGCCCGGAGCCAATCGGCCGCCGCGGCTCCGCCCGCTCCAGTCACCGGCACCGGGGGGCGGGCAGGGACGGAGAGAGGCAGTGAGGGAGGGATGGAATCGGCCCGGCCCGGGCGCCGCCGCCCACCCCGGTAAATACGGCAGAGCCGCGGCCACTCCCCGAGCCGGCGGGGAAGGAGGGATCGACCCTCCCGCCCCTTGCGCAGGGCTCCGTGGGTGCGCAAAGCCCCGCTCTGGGGTGGGGAGGTTGCCGCCGGCCTTTTTTTGGGGAGGGTGAGAGCAGACGAGGCGGCCCCCGCGCCTGCGCGCAGCTGGCCAGATGTGCAGTGCCCAGCTGCTGCACCCATGGGTGCTTCCATCGGCGGCGGGAGGGGAGCGGGCACGGGCAGCGCTGGGCGTCGGATCTGCCATCACCCCACCCTCCCGAGGCTGTGCCATCCGGAGCCCCAGGGGAGGCTGGGAGGCAATGGGGGTGGGTGGGGGCGGTGTGAAATGGGAGTGCAAGGTGGGGGGGAGCTGGGGGTGCGGGGCAAAGGGTGGTGCTCCCTTCAGATCCTGCTCCTGGGGGTTCAGCGCCGTTTCAGGGCCAGCCGGGGGCGGCGCGGGGGGGATAAGGTGGTGCAGGGCTGTGCGCGTTCGCATCGGAGAGCTGCGCCCTTCTGGACAACTTACTTTGTTTCTCCTTGGTTTGAATGACTCCTGCAGAGCACTGGATACCTTTAATCCCGTATTTATGGATGAAATCCTTTAATCCTGTTTATTCCAACACCCTCTGTTGCTCCCAGCCACCACAAGTCAGAACGTTTAACTCCTCCTTGTTCCCGGAGCTCTTTGCCTCAACAGCCACTGCGGTAGCTGCCGGGGATCTGCTTTTGCTTTTTTGGCTAAATCTGAGAGACAAGCTCTTAACTTTTAGAACGGACCCTCCGGAGAAGTCAGGGCTGCCAGCTGGGGGACATTTTCACTGCCCCCACAGCGAGGAAACCCTGGACTCTGCTGCTAATGTGTTTTTTTGCCTTAGTCATCCAAGCTGTCTCAGTTCGAAACCAACCCACCAACTAGGCAAGTCTGCAGCAATAACATCTGCTGGCTTCAGGAGATGACAAGAGGGCTGGCAACAGCCACGCATGGCACAGAGGAGGGCTAGCAATAGCCAAAGGGTGACTCTCTGGAAGAAACACGCATCTTACCCCGGGGTTTGGTGTCTGAAGGGCTTTCTCTCACTGCAGCAGAGCCAGAAGGCACCCTCAGAGGAAGCACTGGTGAGCTAGGAGCCCCAAGAACTTGCTCTTCAGGGAAGTGCATCCCATCCTGCTGCCTCACAGTAACAGCCAGCACCCTGCCGTGGGCATGGCCACCGAGTTTCTGCAAGCCCCGGGGACCAGCAGAAGGAGAAGTTCCAACCTGTAGGTTTCTTTCCCTTGCATGTGCTGAGACTGTGATAAAAGAGGACTGTTCCCAGCCTCGGTTTGGGTAATTTGCAGATTAAACTGAATGTTGGAGTCTTTGGGAAAAGCTTTGCCTGGAGAAGGAACCTGAAGTCTTTGGGAGATGAGCCCTCATGCTTTAGCTGCCACCAGGTTGCTCCAGCTCTCACTGGCTCAGGATCCCTGTTACACTTAAACAGACCCTGGGAAGAGAGGAAAATTAATTTCCTCCTATGAGCTTTTACCCCCCCAGCACTGCTGAGCTGATCCACACCACCAGGTCATCAAGGGAAGTTAATTTCATGGAGGGTGCAGTGAGCTCTGAGCTCACAGGCTGAACACGGCCAGAAAATGCTCTTTTCTCTTTAAAGTTTCCCCTAAAACCATTTTAATTTTCATCCCCACTACATTTTCCTATAATGAATTTAGCTTTTCATCTGAAAACCAAGCTTCCCACAGCTGATTTATTTAGTTGTCTGATTTTTTTTCCACTTCTCTGCTTCTGGTCACTAAATCTAATACATGCTGCAGTCTCATGTTTTGTAGTGGAAAGATGTGGCTCTTTTTAGCAGAAGCCACTAGAAGAGGAAATGATAGGTTTTAATAATCCCCCCCACACCTCTTCTGATGGAAATCTGAGCCTGGAAAAGAAGAATTACATTGATTTACACAATTCTTCGTGCTTAAAAGGGGCAGGAGGGGACAGGGAGGGGGCTGTGTGTGACACAACAGCTTCAAAAAGTCCCCCAAATGTGCTGTCTTTACCTGATAGTGAGAATCAGGTAAAACTCTGCCCCCTCCCTGCCCAGTTCCCTTTTTGCAAGTGATAGGACAAGGAGGAGAGCTGGAAGAGGGGAGATTTAGGCTGGATGTTAGGGCAAAATTCATTCCAGTGAGGGTGCTGAGACACTGGCACAGGTTGCCCAAGGAGGTTGTGGCTGCTCCCTCCCTAGAGGTGCTCAAGGCCAGGCTGGAGGAAGCTTTGAGCAACCTGGGCTAGTGGGAAGCATCTCTGCCCCGTGACAGAGGGTTGGAACCGGATGATCTTTAAAGGTCCTTTCCAACCCAAACCATTCTGTGATTCTCTCCTCCCAGAGCCACCAAACCATCCTGCCTCTTCCAGGAACAAACTCCCCACGGCGCAGCACTGCAGTGAAGTCAGCAGCCGGGGTGGTGGGGGTGTTTGTGACAGCACGAAAGCGCTGCCAGCGTGGCGTGGGGATGTTCTAGCAAACCACAGCTCGCCCTCCTCTCAATCTGCATGCTCAGGGCTGGTCTCTTTCTGCTTTTGCTTTTTCACACCATAGGGAAGATCAGACAGATCTTAAGCACTGAAAGCCTTAAAGACAAGAAGAAGATTGCAGTTGCAAGGATTATTTGGCTTCGAGAAGGGATGCATCAGGATTTAGTCAGGCTTTTTAAGATTAGGGGAAGAGCAGGGGAGTTAAAAGAAAGCCTAATAATAACAATAATAATAATAATCATCATTATTGTTATTATGCAGGGGCAGACAAGCAGGTCAGATGACTGTAATCTGCCACCACAGCAGAGCAAAGAGTATTGCATGACAAAACCAAGACAGATTTGGTCACCAAAGGCAGAGGTGAGCACATCGTGCTGCTCTCCAGCACTGGCTGGCTTGGCTTTGGCAAGGAACCTTCTTCCTCCCTGCACAGCTTTGCCAGGCAACCAAGCATGTCCCTGGACTTTCACCTCTATCCCAAGCCTGAGGCAGGTGACTGGGTTTAATGGAGCAGCACTTCCATCTGGAAAGCCAAAGCCAGCCTTGATGAGACGAGGCAGTGAAAATGGTCCAATATTGCAGGTCTGTGCGTGTCAGATGACTGAAACACTTGGACCATGGCAAGCACTGGGGGCATTATTTATTTGTCCTGGCAAAGCAGCTCACAGGGACTCCTGGGACAGTTTGAATCCACCCCTGGGGTGCTTTCTGGCTAAACCACATAGAACTGGATTTTCAGCTTGCTCTGCTGCAGAGATAGGAGCACGCAAGACCTATATGAGGGATGATGGCTAAAATTTAGCAACATGACTCCAACATCCCCCCCCAAGCTGTTACCCCTCACTGAGCAGGTTAGGAGGGACACCTTTGCAGAAACATCAGCAGGAAAGTAAAGAATGTCTTCCTTTAAGAGAGGAAGGGACACATACCATCTTCTGACTCCCTGGGGTCCTTCTCTATGCCTTCAGCAGCTTGGTCAACATCTTGAGGGAAGGTCAAGGTTTGCTGGCATGCCTTGTGTCCAGCTGAGCTCAGGGGGTGTAGAACAGTGGGCAGGCTGGTATTGCCTCTCAAAGCTGGCAGGGTTGAAGAAGAGAGAAGTCACTTCACAGAATCACAGAATCAAATGTGTTGGAAAAGACATTCAAGATCATCAAGTCAAACCTATCACCTTCTAATTAACTAACCCATGGCACTAAGTGCCTCATCCAAACTCCTTTTAAACAACTCCAGGGATAGGGACTCCACCACCTCTCTGGGCAGCCCATTCCAATACTAATCTCTCTTGTAAGGAAGAATTTCTTCCTAACATCAAGCCTGAACACATCTGGCACAGCTTGAAGCTGTGTCTCCTTGTTCTGGTTGCCTGGGAGAAGTACCCAACCCCTGGCACTGCTCAGGCCACACCTTGAGTGCTGTGTCCAGTTCTGGCCTCCTCAAGTCAAGAGAGCTGTTGAGGTGCTGGAAGGTGTCCAGAGAAGGGCAGCAAGGCTGGGGAGGGGCCTGGAGCAGAGCCCTGTGAGGAGAGGCTGAGGGAGCTGGGGGTGTGCAGCCTGCAGCAGAGGAGGCTCAGGGCAGAGCTCATTGCTGCGTGCAGCTACCTGGAGGGAGGCTGTAGCCAGGTGGGGTTGGGCTCTGCTGCCAGGCAAGCAGCAACAGAAGGGGACACAGCCTCAAGCTGTTCCAGGGCAGGTCTCGGCTGGATGTTGTTAGGAAGTTGTTGTCAGAGAGAGTGATTGGCATTGGAATGGGCTGCCCAGGGAGGTGGTGGAGTCATCGTCCCTGGAGGTATCACACAGTATCAAGCCTGGCTGGGGCACTTAGTGCCATGGTCTGGTTGGTTGGGCAGGGTTTGGTGCTAGGTTGGGCTGGCTGAGCTTGGAGCTCTCTTCCAACCTGGCTGATTCTATGATCCTACATCACCTGTTTGACAATGAGGGTGGTTTCCAGGTTGTCCAGAGAGGCAGTAAAAGCCTCATCCCTGGAACCATTTCAGGTGAGGTTGTTTGGGGCTCTGAGCAATTTGTTCTAGTTGCAGATGTCCCTGCTGACTATAGGAGGCTTGGACTAGGTGACCTTTAAAGATCCTTTCCAACCTAAAGAATTCAGTGATTCTACAATTTCTAGGACCCTTTTCTACACCATTGGTCTCCAAGACTGACCAACCAGCAGGGAAAGGCAACAAGCTCACAACTTCTCTTCCATTGCTTTGGCTCTCAATTCAACTGATGCCTTGATCACCAGAGAGGGGAATTTGATGAGCCTTAGCCTGTCTTTCAGGACATATCTGTCTGCAGTACAAATATTATGAGACATCTAATCCTCCTTAAGATTCAGTTCTGCCCTCTGCTTAAGCTCCTCTGAAAATCTGCCTAGATGCTTCTCAACATTTAGATGTCAAAACATCTTCTCAAATCTGCCTTTAGACAAACTAATGTCTGCGTGAGCACCGCTCTGACAATCCGAGAGCGAGGAGCACCGCAAGAGCCAGGACAGAGCCAATGGCATCCTGGCCTGCATCAGGAGCAGTGTGGCCAGTAGGACAAGGGAGGTTCTTCTGCCCCTGTACTCAGCACTGGTCAGGCCACACCTTGAGTACTGTGTCCAGTTCTGGGCCCCTCAATTCAAGAAAGATATTGAGGTGATGGAACATGTCCAGAGAAGGGCAACAAAGCTGGTGAGGGGCCTGGAGCACAAAGCCTATGAGAAGAGGCTGAGGGAGCTGGGCCTGTTTAGCCTGGAGAAGAGGAGGCTCAGGGGTGATCTTATTACTGTCTACAACTACCTGAAGGGGCATTGTAGCCAGGTGGGGGGTGGCCTCTTCTCCCAGGCACCCAGCAATAGAACAAGGGGACACAGTCTCAAGTTGTGCCAGGGTAGGTCTAGGCTGGATGTTAGGAAGAAGTTCTTCACAGAGAGAGTGATTGGCATTGGAATGGGCTGCCCAGGGAGGTGGTGGAGGCACCGTCCCTGGGGGTCTTCAAGAAAAGCCTGGCTGAGGCACTTAGTGCCATGGTCTGGTTGATTGGATAGGGCTGGGTGCTAGGTTGGACTGGATGATCTTGGAGGTCTCTTCCAACCTGGTTGATTCTATGATTCTATGATTCTATAATACTCTACTGGTCCACATCAGGAGCTGGATGGGTTGGCACTGGAGAGTCAGAGAAGCTTGAGAGTTCCATCAGCCACTCAGCCAAAAGTTAATGCCAGCTGCAGATAGGCTGCTCCCAGCTTCCTCTCCAGCTAAACCCCAGCGGTGTCTGCGCTTGTCCCCCGCAGACGGCTGCTGTGCATTATGCAAAGCTGCCGGCACGTCAGGTGTGTGTCACATCACCCCGCAGGAGCAGTCACACTTTGCCTGGGTTATTTTCAGCATTAGCATTAAGCACAGATAGATCAAGGGCCAAGAGCTTGTCATCCTCTCAGCGATGGGCAAACGAAGCTCTTCAGGCATAAAGAGACAAAGCGCAGGGAGGTGGCGGCACAGAGCAATGGCTCCATGCTAACGGCTGCTGTGATGTCACTAGTGGTGTCCCTCAGGGATCTGTGCTGGGCCCCATCCTCTTTAACAGCTTCATAGATGATCTGGATGAGGGCATGGAGTCAGTCATCAGCAAGTTTGCAGATGACACCAAGCTGGGGGCAGATGTGGCTGGGTTGGAGGGCAGAAGGGCTCTGCAGCAGGACCTTGACCGCCTGCACAGATGGGCAGAGTCCAAGGGGATGGGGTTCAATAGCTCCACGTGCAGGGTGCTGCACTTTGGCCACAGCAACCCCATGCAGAGATACAGGCTGGGGTCGGAGTGGCTGAGAGCAGCCAGACAGAGAGGGATCTGGGGGTGCTGATTGATACCTGCCTGAACATGAGCCAGCAGTGTGCCCAGGTGGCCAAGAGAGCCAGTGGCATCCTGGCCTGCATCAGCAATGGTGTGGCCAGCAGGAGCAGGGAGGTCATTCTGCCCCTGTACTCTGCACTGGTTAGACCTCACCTTGAGTGCTGTGTTCAGTTCTGGGCCCCCCAGTTTAGGAGGGACATTGAGATGCTTGAGCGTGTCCAGAGAAGGGCAACGAGGCTGGGGAGAGGCCTTGAGCACAGCCCTACGAGGAGAGGCTGAGGGAGCTGGGATTGGTTAGCCTGGAGAAGAGGAGGCTCAGGGGAGACCTTATTGCTGTCTGCAACTACCTGAGGGGTGGTTGTGGCCAGGAGGAGGTTGCTCTCTTCTCTCAGGTGGCCAGCACCAGAACAAGAGGACACAGCCTCAGGCTGTGCCAGGGGAGATTTAGGCTGGAGGTGAGGAGAAAGTTCTTCCCTGAGAGAGTCATTGGACACTGGAATGGGCTGCCCGGGGAGGTGGTGGAGTCGCCGTCCCTGGAGCTGTTCAAGGCAGGACTGGACGTGGCACTTGGTGCCATGGTCTGGCCCTGAGCTCTGTGGTAAAGGGTTGGACTTGATGATCTGTGAGGTCTCTTCCAACCCTGATAATACTGTGAGACTGTGATACTGTGATGTGGCTTGAGGTGCCCAATGGCAAGGTGCAGGAGGGTTCAGATTCCCAAGGCCCCCTAAGATCTTGAATAATCATCCTCAGCTCTATGAAAAAGCACCTCTGAGTGCTAGTGAGCACCAAGCTAAGCAGGAACCAGCAGTGTGGTATCTCTGGGTGCATTAAGAACAAGTGTTCACCTCCCACTCTACTCTGCCCTAGTGAGGCCACATCTGGAGTCTTGTGTCTGGTTCTGGGCTCCCCAGTTCAGGAGAGGCAGGGAACTACTGGAGAGAGTCCAGTGGAGGCTATAAAGATGCTAAGAAGCCTGAAGAATCTCTATGAGAAGGAAAGGCTGAGAGAGCTGAGGTTGTTTAGTCTGCAGAAGAGCAGCTCCAAAGGGGATCTGATCTGTGCTCAGCAAGAGCTAGAGGGTGAGGGGAAGCAGACGGAGCCAGACTCACAGTGGTGCCCAGTGACAGGACAAGGAGAAACAAGCACAAAATGGAACTCAGGAGCTTCCATCTGAATAGGAGGGGAAATTTCTTTGGTGTGAGGGTGATGGAGCCCTGGAGCAGGCTGCCCAGAGAGACTGTGGAGTCTCCTTTCCTGGAGACCTTCAAGAGCTATCTGGCTGTGTTCCTGTGTGACCTGCCCTAGGTGACCCTGCTTTGGCAGGGGGGAGTTGTGCTCAGTGATCTTCAGAGGTCTCTTCCAACCCCTGCCATTCTGTGATCCTGGAATGCTCTTTCCCCTGCAGAGTGCTCAGCTCAGCACAGCTTCCAAGCCACTCAGGACCTCCCATCTACCTAATGCATAAATCTAAGAGACAGACTGAAGGTCTGATGAAGCACTCAATGAGCTATAGTTAATGGGTGCATGTGCTGTTACTTTGTCTAGGACCAGACCAGGAGCCATGAAGCACACAAGAATAATAGGAATTAAAGCCAGCAACACACACTCCACAGCATTCCAAGATCCACAAGGTTAATGCACACAGAAAAGGGAGCAACACAATAAAAAGCTCTGGAGCTGCAGATTAACTTTCCCTTCTCACAACCTATTACTATTATTAAGGAAGATATTGAAAGGCAGAAACAGGAGCCAGATGCCCTACTTCCACCAGCGTGCACTGAGAGCTGGTCCTTGGGTTTGTTTAACTCCTTTTCAATACCTTCTCCATTATTTCCCACCACCCCTCCCCAACCTGCAGTGAAATGCAAATGCCAGCGCCACGGATAAGCAGCTTGAAAGCTGAATAATATCGACAGGCAGGGAATCCCCCAGGCTTAGGGGAGGTTGGTGCATTGTAAAGCAAGAAAACAAAACCAACACACCGCCCCGAAATGACTCCTTTGTGTCTGTTGGGCAGGCAGGGGACAGCCAAGCACCTGCACCAGGAGATAGCTCCATTTATCCTGCTGCACCTATTAGGCAGCCAATCCGTTGAGCTTGGGTGCTCATTGTTTATTCAGCTAATGGGGGGAAGCTGTGTCCACATTGGAGGGTGAGTTAAGTATTCAGCTATTTTACAAGGCACGGTTAAGTCGGTCAGCCTTAGCCTCGGTAATTAGGGCTTACTGTTTAATTAATCTCTCGTGGTCACACGCATGATGCAGCCATCTCTAGCAGGCTCTCTCTGCTGGCTGCCATGGGAGAGAGAGGGGAGGCTAAAGGAGGCAAAGGAGGAGTTAATCCTTTAAACACATCACTCGTCCCTGGTGCACGAACACTCCATGAAGTGTGTGTGGGAGGGGGGGGTGCTGCTTTCTTTCGCTGGAGGGAGGATATTTGGGTTAGGAGCCAGACAAAGCAATCAGGACATGCCCAGGAGACCTCTCACACCTCAGACCAGGGACAAAGCTAAACCCACAGGGATTTTCTCCTCCTAAATGGGAAGGGCAGAGCCACTACAGGGTCAAGGGAGGTTCTTCTTTCCTTCTGCCTTGATGAGGCCACAGCTGGAATGTTGTGCCTAGTTCTGCTCTCCCCAGGACAATAAGGACAAGGGAGTGCTGGAGAGTCCAATGGAGGTCCATGGGGATAAAGAAGGGACTGGAGCATCTCACGAGGGGAGGCTGAGAGCCCTGAAATATTGTGTCCAGTTCTGCTCTCCCCAGGTCAATAAGGACAAGGGAGTGCTGGAGAGTCCAATGGAGGGCCATGGGCATGAAGAAGGGACTGGAGCATCTCACTCAGGAAGGGAGGATGAGAGCCCTGAGCCTCTGAGAGGAGGCTGAGAGAGGATTCTGTTAATGCATATAAATACCTACAGGATGGAGATCATAAGGATGGGGCTGAGCTCTTCCCAGTGGTAGCCACAGGCAATGGGTGCAAACCAGAACACAGAAGGTTTCACTTGAACTTAAGGAGAAAACTTCTTTAGTCTGAGGGTGCTGAAACGCTGGAGCAGGTTGCCCAGAGAGGTTGTGAAGTCTCCTCCTCTGGACACAGAGATGTGCTGCTGAGGGACACAGCTCAGCCCCAGCCTTGGCAGAGTTAGTGGTTGGACTCGGTGATCTTAGAGGTCTTTTCCACCCAAACCAGTTCCGAGTTTCTAAGACTTCTGGTGGGAAACCAACCACCTGCAGCTCAGCTTCCACCCCTGGCCTGTAGCCACCCTGGCCAGGGAGCAGCTGCGCATCACTGTCACCTCAGCAGGCAGTCCGCAAATGACACCCTGCAGCCGCGGGACAGCAGCAACGGAGCCAGCGCCGCCCGGAAAGCCGGGAGGGGTCGAGCAGGAGATGGCACGGAGCGGGGACCGGGGGATGCCTGGAGGGGTCTGGGCAGCCGGGAAGGGTTCAGGGGAGCCGGGAAGGGGGTAGCGGGGAGGGCTCGGGGGGAGCCGGGCAGGGGGGAGAGGGCAGGGTTCGGGGGCAGCCGGGCAGGGGGGAGAGGGCAGGGTTCGGGGGCAGCCGGGCAGGGTGCAGCGGGCAGGGTTCGGGGGCAGCCGGGCAGGGTGTAGCGGGCAGGGTTCGGGGGCAGCCGGGCAGGGTGCAGCGGGCAGGGTTCGGGGGCAGCCGGGCAGGGTTCGGGGGCAGCCGGGCAGGGTGTAGCGGGCAGGGTTAGGGGGCAGCCGGGCAGGGTGTAGCGGGCAGGGTTCGGGGGCAGCCGGGCAGGGTGTAGCGGGCAGGGTTCGGGGGCAGCCGGGCTGCCGCTCGCTGCAGCCTCGGGATTTTTCTCGGGCTCCAGCGCCCTCTGCTCCGGCGCGGCCAGAACTGAAACTCCTCTCCCCTATCCCCGTAGCCCAGGAGGAGCTGTGGGACCCCCACCCAGACCCGCACCCACGGACAGGGCAGGGCAGGGCAGAGCAGGACATCCTGCACCTCTGCGGCTGGGGACTGCCCTTTTCATCCCCTCTGCCTTTGGCTCTCCCGGCAGCCAGCGCAGTCCCTGGCACTCAGCAAGGTGGCCTTAGAAATCCAGCAGGCTTCTGCTTTATCCAAGACTCCAGGAGCCTGATGGTTTGCAAGGGAAATAGCTCGGGGAGGTTCACACCCACCCTACCCAGCTCAGGGACATCAGCTCTGCCAGGCGCCGGCAGTAGCTCTGCCACCAGCTCTGAGTCTGGCTCTCCCGGGAGCCCAGGACACAGCTTCAAGGCTGGCACTGGGTTTCAGGCAGCTGCCTGTGCCATGCCACACAGCTCCTCCGTCCTCAGCTTCCCAGACGTTTACACAGACACTTGACCACCCCTCACCCACCCCCACAAGCCCTGGCAGCAGGCAGCAGCAGAGCACCCACTGCCTCCTACAAGCTCTTCATCCTCTGATGCTCACCTTGAGGAAGACAGAGCCCTGCAGAGGAAGGGTCCTGCTTGCCTACCATGACCTGGGAGATCTTTCTCCTCATTCCCTGAGGTCAGGCACTGGGAGAATGATAGAATTATTTGGGTTGGAAAAGACCTTCAACATCATTGAGCCCAACCATTAACTCTACTCCACTAAGTCCTCCATCAAGCCCTATCCCACACCTACACAGCTTTCAAGCACATCCAGGGATGATGACCCAATCACCTCCCTGGGCAGCCTACTCCAATGCTCATCAATCCCTTCGGTGAAGCTGGTCCAGACAGATGCTGTTGTAGCACAGAGCTGCCCTTGCAGCTCCTCTCCAGGCTCATATGCCAGACACCAGGAAGAGGCCAGGCTAAACCAGCCAGTCTGTCTCAGCAGAGGGAAGCTGACAGCATTCACCCAGGAGAGCTCACAGCCAGGCCTCTCAAAGCAGCAAGTCAGCCCTGCTCTGCACAAGAAGATTCCTCTTGGAACAGGAGAGCAGCAGCTTTGCCCCACGGTGGGTTCATTTAGTCACAAGGATGAAGGGAAGGTCTCCTCAGACAGAGCCTTCTCTTCTCCAAGCTCAGCAGCCCCAACTGCCACAAGGGTGAAGGGAAGGTCTCCCCAAAGCCTTCTCTTCTCCAGGCTCCACAGCCCCACCTCTCCCAGCCTGTCCCCATAGGGGAGATGTTTCACTCTCAATACAAAGGGGCTACAGAAAGTAACAGCAGGTCAGAGCCAGGCATTAGGGACACCACAGCATCACCAGACTCTTCAGGCAGTGACATTACAGGTGGCATTAGGGGCCAGCAGGTGATCTGTGCACAACACATGATAAAGCCCTGCTGTAATCACTCAGCACCAGGACGCAGGGGGGTGGCATCTCAGGAGCACAGCTCTGATGATTTACAATGCACTCAGGACTCTCCAAAGGCATTATTTATTTGCATTAGTGAGAGGGCTTAATTATTCCTCCTCACTTTAGAGGAGACACTGAGAGCTTCTGTTGCTGAGGAAATCATTTTAATCAGCAAACACAGCACATGCCACAACCAAACGTCTACCGCAAGGAAAGTCAGGTGGCTGAAGAGCTCCCACTTCAACCCCTGCGAGTGCATGGGCTGCACAGGCTGACCCAGGCACAAGAGAAGCTGCCTAAGTGGAGCAAAGCTGGGCAAGGTGTCTGGTGGGCAGTGCTGCAGAAGTGACCCAGCAATGCCAGGAAGTGGGAGGTCAGAAGGAGAAACTGCTGCTAAGAATCGTACACCAGAGCAACTGCAAGAATCACTGCGTCAGAATGGGTTTGGTTGGAAGAGACCTCTAAGATCACAGTATCCCAGTATCATCAGGGTTGGAAGAGACCTCACAGCTCATCAAGTCCAACCCTTTACCACAGAGCTCAGGGCCAGACCATGGCACCAAGTGCCACGTCCAGTCCTGCCTTGAACAGCTCCAGGGACGGCGACTCCACCACCTCCCCGGGCAGCCCATTCCAGTGTCCAATGACTCTCTCAGGGAAGAACTTTCTCCTCACCTCCAGCCTAAATCTCCCCTGGCACAGCCTGAGGCTGTGTCCTCTTGTTCTGGTGCTGGCCACCTGAGAGAAGAGAGCAACCTCCTCCTGGCCACAACTACCCCTCAGGTAGTTGCAGACAGCAATAAGGTCTGCCCTGAGCCTCCTCTTCTCCAGGCTAACCAATCCCAGCTCCCTCAGCCTCTCCTCGTAGGGCTGTGCTCAAGGCCTCTCCCCAGCCTCGTTGCCCTTCTCTGGACACACTCAAGCATCTCAATGTCCCTCCTGAACTGGGGGGCCCAGAACTGAACACAGCACTCAAGGTGTGGTCTAACCAGTGCAGAGTCCAGGGGCAGAATGACCTCCCTGCTCCTGCTGGCCACACCATTCCTGATGCAGGCCAGGATGCCACTGGCTCTCTTGGCCACCTGGGCACACTGCTGGCTCATGTTCAGGCAGGTATCAATCAGCACCCCCAGATCCCTCTCTGTCTGTCTGTCTGCTCTCCAGCCACTGGATCATTAAGTCCAACTGGCAACACCACCATGGCCATTAAGCCATGTCCCCAGGTGCCACACATTTCCTAAGCACTCCCTGGGCAGCCTGTTCCAATGCTCTGTCACCTTTAAAGAAGCTCCTCCTCATGTTTAGATGTTCCAGTTTGTGCTCAGTGCTTCTTGCTCTGTCACTGGTCAACACTGAACAAAAGGCTGGTTCCATCCTCCTGACATCTATCCTTTAAGTATTGATCAGGATTGAGCAGATCCCATCTCAGTCTGCTCTTTTCCAGACTAAAACCCCAACTTCTCTGTCTTTCCTCATAAGAGAGCTGTTCCTGTCTCCTGGTCATCTTCACTGTCCTTTCCTGTACCCTCTCCAGCAAGCCCCTGTCCTCCTTGAACCAGGGCACCTGGAGCTGGACACTGTCACAGAATCACAGGATTAAGCAGGCTGGAAAATACTTTTGAGATCATCGAGTCCAACCTAGCACCTAACACCTCCTAATTAACTACCCCATGGCACTGAGTGCCTCCTGCAGCCTCCTCTTAAACACCTCCAGGGACAGGGACTCCACCACCTCCCTGAGCAGCCCATTCAAATGCCAATCTCTCTTGCTGGGAAGAACTTCTTCCTGACATCCAGCCTGAACCTGCCCTGGCACAGCTTGAGACTGTGTCCCCTTGTTCTGTCCCTGGTTTTGTCCAGAGAAGGGCAGCAAGGCTGGGGAGGGGCCTGGAGCAGAGCCCTGTGAGGAGAGGCTGAGGGAGCTGGGGGTGTGCAGCCTGCAGCAGAGGAGGCTCAGGGCAGAGCTCATTGCTGTCTGCAGCTGCCTGCAGGGAGGCTGTAGCCAGGTGGGGTTGGGCTCTGCTACCAGGCAGCCAGCAACAGAAGAAGGGGACACAGTCTCAAGCTGTGCCAGGGCAGGTTCAGGCTGGATGTTGTTAGGAAGTTGTTGTCAGAGAGAGTGATTGGCACTGGAATGGGCTGCCCAGGGAGGTGGTGGAGTCTCTGTGGCTGGAGGTGTTGAAGCCAAGCCTGGCTGGGGCACTTAGTGCCATGGTCTGGTTGATTGGCTAGGGCTGGGTGCTACAACTACCTGAAAGGAGGTTGTGGCCAGGTGGAGTTGGTCTCTTCTCCCAGGCAGGCAGGGATAGAGTCACCATCCCTGGAGATGTTTAGAAGGGGGCTGGATGAGGCACTTAGTGCCATGAGTTAGTTAATTAGAAGGTGTTAGGTTGGACTCAATCATCTCAAATGGCTTTCCCAACCTGCTTAAATCTCTGATTCTGTGGTTGCCTGGCAGTAGGGACCAACCCCACCTGGCCATAACCTCCCTTCAGGTAGTTGTATAAGTGTCCAGGCTGCACCCTCCCAGCTCCCTCAGCCTCTCCCCACAGGGCTGTGCTCCAGCCTCCTCACCAGCCTCGATGCCCTTCTCTGGACACATTCATCTTTCAGATGTGGCCTCATCAGGGTAGAACAGATCAAATGCTGCTTCTAGATGTGTCTTCATTTGGCTAACCCAAGGCCTTTAGACCAGATGCAGCCAGGATTGCTCCCCTCCCCAGGGCTGCTTTCCTCCCACGAGTGCAGCACTGTGATGCCCTCTCCCCCACGCTGCCAGGGAAGAGGCAAGACCTCATGTTCCTGCCAAATGATGGTGTTCACTGTTCAAGATGCTCCTTGGTGCAAGGCAGATGTACAGCCAGCGCCTGGAGCTGGCAGCTGTGCCAACTCACCACAGTAATTAGGGCTCAGAGGCAGCAGGAGGGGGACCCATTCCTCTGCCAGTGGGGGGGTATTCGGTGCCCGCTTGACATCGGCTGCTGGAACGGGGAAATGAGAGGCATCAGCACTTGGGTGGAATAGAAATGTGCATTCCTGCTGGGGAGGAGGGTGGGCAGCTCAGCTCCCTGCACTGCAGCCACTCTGCCTCTCCATGGGATCACTCACTTGAAGCTACAGAGCAACCCACCAAGAACTAAAGGTCAGGAACACCAGGACTAGGAGTTCGTGTGGGGTGCATCCAGAAGAGTGTGGCCAGCACAAGAGAGCTTCTCCTCCCTCTCTACTTTGGCCTGGTGGGACAACATCTGGAGCACTGTGTCCAGTCTTGTGTTCCCCAGTTCAAGAGGGACAGGGACATACTGGAGAGGGTCCAGCTGCAAGGTTGATGAAGGGACTGGAACTAAGGGGGGAAGGGGAAGAGGAAGGAGATCTTATTAATGGCTACAAATATCTGAAGGGTGGATGTTAAAAAGGGACCAGGCTCTTTACTACGGTGCCCTGTGACAGGACAAGGGGCAGGGAATGCAAACAGGAGCCCTGGAACTTCCACCTCAACATGAAGAGAAGCTTCTTTACTGTGAGGATGCTGGAGCCCTGGAGCAGGCTGTCAGAGAGGCTGTGGAGTCTCCTTCTCTGGAGACATGCAAGACCCATCTGGATGTGTCCCTGTGTGGCCTGCCCTGGGTGACCCTGTTTTGGCAGGAGGGTTGGACTCAATCTCCAGAGGTCCCTTCCAAACCTCACCATTTTATGATGGTCAGAAGGGTTTGGTGTTCAGCCTGAACTCTTCTGACCTTTGAATCTGGAGCAGCAGGAGCTGCTGTGAGACCAGCACTTGGGTATTTGGGCTGAGCAAGGCACCTCCTGTATGGACAGCAAAGCTGTGCCACTGACTTCAAAGCACTGCCACTGACTTCAAAGCACTCCTGACAAGCAACCTGTGGGGTTTGTAGCCTGAGCTAAGTGTGAGAGCAAAGAGCAATGGCACATCCTTGTGCTCACTAAGCTGCTGGGAACACTGTGTGCTCTGAACAGCTCCTGAACCATCCTGGGCAGTAGGGCTGGAGGGGACCACAGGCCTGCTGACCTCCATAGCACCACTCTCCTGGACACAGCAGGGACAGGTCCCCAGCCATTGCTGGGGAGGAAGAGTGGACCACATCACTTAGGCAGGCAGCAATCACCACCCAGACTGATACTCCCATCCAAAAACACACACAGAGAAAGAGCACATCTTGTAGAGGATGTGGGAGTCAGAATCAAGGAGAGCCTGCAGGAGTTAGCACAGCCTGGCTCTCTGATCAGGTACCAGCAGCAGCAGAGGGCATAAACAGGGCAAGAGTTACAAGAGAAACAAATCACACAGAGAGCAGCAAACCTGACTGTGACCCATTCACACTGCCTAGGAGGAGATGACCTGAAAGGAGCCACACTTCTCATAGAAACACAGAACAGGTTGGGTTGGAAGGGATCATCCAGTTCCAACCCCCTGCCATGGGCAGGGACACCTGCCACCAGCCCAGCTTGCTCAAAGCCTCATCCAACCTGGCCTTGAGCACCTCCAGGGAGGGGGCATCCATAGCCTCCCTGGGCAACCTGTGCCAGTCTCTCCCCACCCTCATTCTCAACAATTTCTTCCTCATCTCCACTCTCACTCTCCCCTCTCCCAGCTCAAAGCCATTGTCCCTCAGCCTGCCACTCCCAGCACTTGGCAAGTCCCTCCCCAGCTCTCCTGCAGCCCCTTCAGGCACTGGAAGCTGCTCTGAGGTCTCTCTGGAGCCTCCTCTTCTCCAGGCTGAACATCTCCAACTCTTCAAGCCTGTCCCCACAAGGGAGGTTCTCCAATCCTCAGAGCACATTCGTGGCCACCTCTGGACCCTCTCCAGCAGCTCCAGGTCCTCCTGTGCTGGGTTCCCAGAGCTGGAGGCAGTGCTGCAGGTGAGGTCTGAGCAGAGCAGATTGGAGGGGCAGAATCCCCTCCCTGTGCTGCTGCTCTCCCTGCTCTGCCTGCAGCCAGCACACAGCTGGCTCTGGGCTGCCAGGGACCACTGTCAGGTCATGTTGAGTTTTTCCTCAACCAACACCCCCAAGCCCTTCTCACAGTTGCCCAATCTGGGGTCTTGCCTCCCTGACAAGATGGAGTAAGAGGCCCACAGGTTTGCTGCCTTCATCTCTGCTCTCCTCTTCAGTTCACTCCCAGCTCCAGCAGCCTTCCCTGCCCGGTCAGCCTGCAAGCCCCAGGCCCAGCACCACACTCACACTGCCAGGCATGCTCTTACTCCACTCATTTTCTGACCTTCCTGAGCTCCTTACTCATTTCCTATGTAACCAGGACAAGAATTCAACATTTCAAATCAGAAATGGGTTGCTTGCTTTAGTCCTACAGCATTCACCAGCACACAGCTACCAAGCAGCCCAGCACAGGGCTTAGAATGTTTCTCTTTCTTGAGGTCTTTACTGTTCCTGTTTCACAGAGCTAATAAAGGATTAGCTCACGGAACAGCTGCATTGTTCACTTCACTGAGGCATAAACACATCAGGCTCCTTTTGCTCTGCCAGTGACATAAAAGGAGCAGAGCTCAACACTTCCCAAGAGAAGGGCTCTGCTCTCTTAGTGTTTCCTCCTCACCCCTCCTGGAAGCCCTACAAATCTACTCCTGGCACAGAAGGTGCTTCCAAAAAGAAAAACGTGAAGAGGAGTTTGGGCTTGCACAGATTAACTCCAAACAGCTGCACCACTCTGAGCAGCAGCTCCCAAAACTGGAGCACCATTGGTTTGCATCCCCATTTCTCCTTTCCTTCTCCTCTCATCTACTGAAGACAGAGCAGAAGAATCAGAGAACGGTAGGGGTTGAAAGGGACCTCTGGAGATCATTCAGTCCAACCCTCCTGCCAAAGCAGGCTCACCCAGGAACACATCCAGATGGGTCTTGCATGTCTCCAGAGAAGGAGACTCCACAGCCTCTCTGGACAGCCTGCTCCAGGGCTCCAGCACTCTCACAGAGAAGAAGCTTCTCTTCGTGTTGAGGTGGAAGTTCCAGGGCTCCTGTTTGCATTCCCTGCCCCTTGTCCTGTCACAGGGCACCATAGTAAACAGCCTGGTCCCTTTTTAACATCCACCCTTCAGACATCTGTAACCATTGTAAGGGCAAAGGGTGGGGCTGTGACTGAGGCTGTGACTGAGGATGCCCCTGCCCCTGCTCTGGCAGGGGGGTTGGACATGTTTAAGAGGGGCAGGGATCTGCTGGAGAAGGTCCAGTGGAGGGCCACGAGGATGATGAGGGGACAGGATCACTGCATGGTGAGGAGAGGCTGAGGGCCCTGGGGCTGCTTAGTCTGGAGAAGAGAAGACTGAGAGGGGATTTAATAAATGTTTACTAATCTCTGAGGCTGGGGGTCAGGAGGGGGGGACAGGCTCTGCTCACTGCTCCTGGGGTAGGACAAGCAGCAATGGATGGAAGCTGCAGCACAGGAGGTTCCAGCTCAACACAAGGGGCAACTTCTTGCCTGGAAGGGTCCCAGAGCCCTGGCACAGGCTGCCCAGAGAGGTTGTGGAGTCTCCTTCTCTGGAGCCTTTGCAGGCCTCTCTGGATGTGTTCCTGTGTGCCCTGAGCTGGATTGTGTGGTCCTGCTCTGTCATAGGCTTCAATACCATAGGAGGGTTGAACTGGATGTTCTCTTTGGGTCCCTTCCAACCCCTGACATCCTGTGAGCCTCTGATCTTCTCTCAGCCTTCTCCTCTCCAGACTGAGCAGAACCAGGTCTCTCAGCCTTTTCTCCTCCCAGAGATGTTCCAGTTCCCTAAGCATCCTTGTGGCACTTCACTGGGCACTCCCTAGGGTATCCCTGCCTCTCCTGAAGTGTGGAGCTCAGAACTGGGGCCAACAGTGCAGCTGTGGTCTCACTAGGGCAGAGCAGAGGGAGAGGAGAACCTCCCTGGACCTGCTGGCCACACTCTCAACACACCCCAGGAGAACATTTCATAATGCTGCTGAGCTGTCAGGGGCCTGCAGCACACACAGCCTGTGCCAGGCTGCAATCCAGCAGGACTCTGGCATCCCTGATCTGGGCTCTTTTCTCCCAGGGAGTGGATTTAAAACAGCTTCTTAATTAAGTCCTGGGTATTGATTTCATTTTGGTTCTGTGAACTGCTCTGCCCTACATGTGTTAGTGCCACTCTGTAGGACTCCCCTCACCCCACCCCATAAACACATAAAGAGCAAAGCTAAAACATCTTCATTAACTCTGCCATCCTCTTCAGGCACTGCTTCTCATTTAATGTTCTTGGGTTTGGTTTGTTGTTGTTGTTGTTTTCTCCATTAAAGTGCTCCTAAAAGAGCCTCCTTGACAGCTCCCAGACCTGCATCTCTCCAGCAGAGTGAAGATGCACAAACACACATCAAAAGAGCTCTGCTGCTTTTGAGTCATGGAACTGGTTTAGTTTGAAGAGACCTTGCTAAGATCATCAACCTAAGACCACCACGGCCACTAAGCCATGCCCCCAAGTGCCATGGACACAGGTTTCTTGAGCACCTCCATGGATGGAGACTCCACTACCTCCCAGGGCAGCCTGTGCCAATCCCTGACCACTCTTATCATAGAATCAACCAGGCTGGAAGAGAGCTCCAAGCTCAGCCAGCCCAACCTAGCACCCAGCCCTAGACAACCAACCAGACCATGGCACTAAGTGCCCCAGCCAGGATTGGCTGCAACACCTCCAGGGATGGTGACTGCACCACCTCCCTGGGCAGCTCATTCCAATGCCAATCACTCTCTGACAACAACTTCCTCCTAACAGCCAGCCTGAACCTGCCCTGGCACAGCTTGAGGTTGTGTCCCCTTCTTCTGTTGCTGGGTGCCTGGCAGCAGAGCCCAACCCCACCTGGCTACAGCCTCCCTGCAGGCAGCTGCAGGCAGCAATGAGCTCTGCCCTGAGCCTCCTCTGCTGCAGGCTGCACACCCACAGCTCCCTCAGCCTCTCCTCACAGGGCTCTGCTCCAGGCCCCTCCCCAGCCTTGCTGCCCTTCTCTCAACACCTTCCAGCACCTCAACAGCTCTCTGCAATTCAGGAGCCCAGAACTGGACACAGCACTCAAGGTGTGGCCTGAGCAGTGCTGAGCACAGGGGCACAAGAACCTCCCTTGTGCTGCTGCCCACACTGCTCCTGAGCCAGCCCAGGATGCCATTGGCTCTGCTGCCCACCTGGGCACACTGCTGACATTTTTTCCTCATCTCCAACCTAAACCAGAAACCTTCTACACAGGCCCATAAAGAAACCCTTCTCCTGAGTCACCTCACACACCAAGCTTGGGACAGGTGACTGGAGCTGGAGTGGTCAGAAAAGCAGAGTCCCTGTGGCTAATGTCACCTCCTGAAAGTACAGCCCAAGGGCTGGGAACTGACCTGTTGGAAGGCAGCAAAGGGGAAAAGGATCTAGGGGTCCTGGCTGATGGGAGGTTGATCATGAGCCAGCATTGTGCACTTGTGGTCAGGAGGGGCAATGCCATCCTGGGGTGGATTAGAACAGCTGTGGTTAGTAGGTTGAGAGAGGTTCTCCTGCCCCTCTACTCTGCCCTGCTGAGGGCACATCTGGAGTACTCTGTCCAGTTCTGGGCCCCTCAGTTCAAGAGGGACATAGAACTGCTGGAGAGAGTCCAGCACAGAGCCAGAGAGATGATGAAGGGAAAGGAACCAATCTGTTATGAGGAGGGCCTGAGGGAGCTGGGGCTGAGAGCTTGGAGAAGAGGAGACTGAGAAGTGAGCTCAGTAATCTTGATAAAGCTGTGCAGCTGAGTGCCAGAGGCTGCAGCCAGGCTCTGCTGGGTGATGCCAGTGCCAGCACAAGGGGCACTGCTGGAAGCTGAGGCATAGGAGGTGCCATGGAAACAGGAGGAGGAATTTTTTCCCTGTGAGGGTGACAGAGCCTGGCACAGGCTGCCCAGGGGGGCTGTGGAGTCTCCCTCTGTGGAGAGATTCAAGACCTGCCTGGATGTATTCCTGTGTGATCTGCTCCAGTTGATCCTGCTCTGCAGGGGGGTTGGACTGGCTGAGCTCTGGAGGTGCCTGCCAGCCCCTGACATTCTACAATTCTATCATCCTTTTATTTTTTGACTATTTTTTTTTGTTTGCTTGGTTTTGTTTGTGAAATGTCACCAACGTGGTCAACATGATTGATTCTATGGTTCTACAAATACAGAGTCACAGAGCCATAGAGTCAATCAGGTTGGGAGAGAGCTCCAAGCTCAGCCAGCCCAACCTAGCACCCAGCCCTGGCCAACCAACCAGACCATGGCACTAAGTGCCCCAGCCAGGCACCCAGCAACAGAACAAGGGGACAGAGGCTGAAGCTGTGCCAGGGCAGGTCTGGGCTGGATGTCAGGAGGAAGTTGTTGTCAGAGAGAGTGATTGGCATTGGAATGGGCTGCCCAGGGAGGTGGTGGAGTCGCCGTGGCTGGAGGTGTTCAAGAGGAGGCTGCAGGAGGCACTCAGTGCCAGGGGTTAGTTAATGAGAAGGTGTTAGTGCTAGGCTGGACTCGATGAGCTTTTCCAACCTGCTTCATTCTGTGATTCTGGGAATCTGGAGGCTAGATGCACTCCACCACCTCCCTGGGCAGCCCATTCCAATGCCAATCACTCTCTCTGCCAACAGCTTCCTCCTAACAGCCAGGTCCCACACAAGCAGACATTTACATCTACAGCTACAGACAGCCATATCCAAGTTAAAAGCAATACAGAAACACAACAGCCCTGCCAGAAACCAGAGTGTCCAGGAGGGACTCCCAGTCACCCTTCCACCTCCTTCCCACCCCTCTACCTCATTCCAGAGTCTGCAAGGTGAGTTTGGAGGATGAGCCAGGGGGGTTAGGAAGCAGAAATAGTTGGATTACATAGCAAAGGTCCAGGGAAAAAGCAGAGTCACTGACAGAGACACCCACACACACTTGTGCCCTTGTTTTGATCCATCTCAGCAAGCCTCTGAGTGCAGCAACCACCACTTTTGTTTCCTTTTCACAGCCTGGCATCTAATCTCTCTCACTAAAATACTCCAATTAGCCTCAAACTAGCACACAAAGCTCAGAGCAAGCCCAAACAGGTTGTTGAGTGCTTTACAACCCTTCCCAAATCTCCAAGCATTGAAATTGCCTTTGATTTTGACCTGATATCTCAGGAATTTCCAGCACTCAGCCAGAAGTAAACATTTCTATCCTCCAAATCTGGGAACTGGCCTGAAACACAGCTGGGTAAGGCAAACAGCCCAGCACAGCAAGTGCCACCACTTCAAAGGTCAACCAAGAAAAATCAATCATCTGAAGAGTGAATTTAGCTTTCTCTAGCAGGAGTCACTGGCAGCTTTCAGAATCATGGACTAGAATGGTTTAGGTTGGAAGGGACCTCAAGGATCAGCCAGTTCCAACCCCCTGCCATAGGCAGGGACACCTCTCACTGGAACAGGTTGCTCAAGGACTCATCCAACCTGGATTTGAACACCTCCAGAGAGGTTGTGGAGCACAGAATCACCCAATGTGATCTTTGATCACATTGGGTGATTCTGTGCTTCACAACCTCCCTGGGTGACCTGTGCCAGTGTCTCACCACCCTCAACCTGTGCCAGTGTCTCACCACCCTCACTGCAAAGAACTCTTTCCTAACATCCAGTTTCAATCTCCCCTCTGCCAGTTTTAAACCCATTCCTCCTCCTCCTGTCATTACAAGACCTTGTCAATAGTCCCTCCTCAGCCCTCCTGTAGCCCACTTCAGATCCTGGAAGGCCACTCTAAGGTCTCCTCGAAGCCTTCTCCTCTCCAGAAGTGTGGTTGATCACCAGAGGCTTCTGATGAAGCTTCCCATTTGGATCTAGGTTGTTTTCCCAAAGCAGAGTTGAATTGGATCATGTTCCCAGTGCCAGGCAGTGCTGGGATGTTTGCAGTGATAGCTTGGGAACTGCCCCATGTGCCAAGGTCAGTGGCAGCAAGTTCTGAGGGATGTGAGCTCGTTTTCAGAGCCCAGATTTCCCATGCTTTGGTTTGCTTCAAGAAGTCCCTCTGCTCTGACCACCCCTGCAGCACTGCATCCAGTGCTGGAGCCCCCAGCACAAGGACCTGGAGCTGAGTGCTGGCTGCAGCCAGAGCAGGGAGAGCAGCAGCACAGGGAGGGCATTCTGCTCCTCTGCTCTGCTCAGACCTCACCTGCAGCACTGCCTCCAGTGGGGAACCCAGCACAAGGAGGACCTGGAGCTGCTGGAGAGAGTCCAGAGGTGACTGTGAAGGTGATCAGAGGGTTGAAGAACCTCCCCTACTGGGACAGGCTTGAAGGGTTGGAGATGTTCAGCCTGGAGAAGAGGAGGCTCCAGAGAGACCTCAGAGCAGCCTTCCAGTACCTGAAGGGCCTGCAGGAGAGCTGGGGAGAGACTTCTGCCACGGGCTGGGAGTGGCAGGATGAGGGACAATGGCTTTGAGCTGGGAGAGGGGAGAGTGAGAGTGGAGAGGAGGAAGAAATTGTTAAGAGTGAGGGTGGGGAGACACTGGCACAGGTTGCTGAGGGAGGCTGTGGATGCCTCCTACCTGGAGGTGTTCAGTGCCAGGTTGGATGAGGCTTTGAGCAGCCAAATCTAGTTGAGAGGTGTCCCTGCCCATGGCAGGGAGGTTAGAACTAGATGATCTCTAAGGTCTCTTCCAACCTAATTCATTCTATGAGCCTATGATTGAGCAACCTGGAGCAAATTTGATTGAGCACTTTGGAGCAAAGGTGGAGGTGAGGAGAGTGAGGCTGGAGGTGAGGAGGAAGTTGCTGAGCAGGAGAGTGGTGAGAGGCTGGAATGGGTTGCCCAGGGAGGTGGTTGAGGCCCCATGGCTGGAGGTGTTTGAGGCCAGGCTGGCTGAGGCTGTGTGCAGCCTGCTCTAGGGTAGGGTGTCCCTGGGCATGGCAGGGGGGTTGGAACTGGCTGCTCCTTGTGCTCCCTTCCAACCCTGACTGATTCTACTATTCTAATCTGGCTTAGTGAGAGGTGTCCCTGCCTGTGGCAGGGGGTTGGAACTGGGTGATCTTTAAGATCCCTTCCAACACAATTCATTCTATGATTCTATGACTGAGCAACCTGCCTTAGTGAGAGGTGTCCCTGCCTGTGGCAGTGGTTTGGACCTGGATGAGCTTTAAGATCCCTTCCAATCTATTTCATTCTATGATGGATCCACCTGGCTTAATGAGAGGTGTCCCTGCCTGTGGCAATGGTTTGGACCTGGATGAGCTTTAAGATCCCTTCCAATCTATTTCATTCTATGATGGATCCACCTGGCTTAATGAGAGGTGTCCCTGCCTGTGGCAATGGTTTGGACCTGGATGAGCTTTAAGGTCCCTTCCAATCTATTTCATTCTATGATTGATCCACCTGGCTTAGTGAGAGGTGTCCCTGCCTGTGGCAATGGTTTGGACCTGGATGAGCTTTAAGATCCCTTCCAACCCAAAGCATTCTATGAAGCCCTGTCCTGTGGCTCAGCACCAGCAGAGCAGGCTGCCCCTAGGGCCAGCCCAGCCCTCAGCTGGAGGGAGCCCTGGCGGCTGTGGTTGGAGCCAGGCTCGCTGCGGCCGCGCTGGGCTCTCGGTGAGCAGCTGCGTGGAGCAGGCAGCACTTGCTGCAACTGAATTAGCACGAAAGGTCTGGAATGGTTAATTGCAATGATTTAGCCATAATGTTTTGTCCTTCTCCTCCTCTCCCTGGCATAATGTTTTCTAAATTGAATTCTTTCAACAGAATCCAATATGCAGCAGAACTGAACTGGTGTTCCAGAGCAGTGCAACCTCCCTGCTCTGCCTGGTGACCTCCCCCACAGCCTGGGGTGCTTCAGCAGCAGCCAGCAGCCCATTTTCCAGCCCCATCCTCTGCCCATGATCAGCAGGAGCCGTGCACTGCAGGAGCAAATTTCCTTCGGTCCAGACATGGGTGGTGGTGGTGACATCAGGATCACACAGGCAGCACCAGGAGCTCCTCTTGGGCAGCTCATTGCTCTGGGCAGCTGCATCCTCCTTGCCATGCTGGCCGGGTAAAGGTATCTGGGTTTAACTCAGCCACACATCCCTGCTCTGGCTGCTAACAGAGACAGTGCAAATAATGGGAGGGGGAAATCTTCAGTTCAAGAGGGACACAGAACTGCTGGAGAGAGCTCAGCACAGAGCCATAGAGATGATGAAGGGAAAGGAGCAGCTCTGTTATGAGGAGAGCCTGAGGGAGCTGGGGCTGGGAACTTGGAGAAGAGGAGACCGAGAGGTGACCTCAGTAATCTTGATAAAGCTGTGCAGGTGAGTGCCAGAGGCTGCAGCCAGGCTCTGCTGGGGGATGCCAGTGCCAGCACAAGGGGCACTGCTGGAAGCTGAGGCATAGGAAGTTCCATGGAAATATGAGGAGGAATTTTTTTTCCCTGTGAGAGTGACAGAGCCTGGCACAGGCTGCCCAGGGGGGTTGTGGAGTCTCCCTCTCTGGAGATATTAAAACCCCCACCTGGATGTGTTCCTGTGTGATCTGCTCTCAGTGATACTGCTCTGGCAGGGGGGGCTGGACTGGATGAGCTTTGGAGGTCCCTTCCAGCCCCTGACCTTCTGTGAAAACCAGAAAGGTTTTGCACAGGTCAGAAGCCCTCAGTAGACAGAGAACCACAGATGGGTTTAGGTGGGATGGGACCTCTAAAGCCCAACCAGTCCAACCCCCCTGCAGCCAGCAGGGACATCTGCAACTAGAGCAGGCTGCTCAGAGCCCCAAACAACCTCACCTGCAAAGGTTCCAGGGATGGGGCAGCTACCACTTCTCTGGGCAACCTGGGCCAGGCTCTCACCACTCTCAGTGTCAGACACTTCTTCCTTCTCCTCTTTCAGTTTCAAACCATCAACTCTTGCCCTGCCACCACACAGCAGTGGAGATGTGGCCGCACCTGTGCCGAGTACAGATGGAGCAATCACTTCCCTACTCCTGCTGGCCACCTGCTCCCAAATGAAGTTCAGGGATAGCCTGGGCACAGTGAGCAGTAGCACAAAGCTGCCTGGATTGAGTTTTTCCTCCCATTTAAAGCCAGCAGCCTGGCATTGCCCCACTCCTGTCCCTGTGCACACATTGGCTGCTGGTGCTGAGTGCCACATTTCTGCCTGCTCAGTCATCAATTCCAACTCTTCCTCCACCCTGAGGTGCACAGCTCCAGCATCCCATTGTGTGCTGGAGCCAGTGCAGAGGAGGGCAAGGAAGCTGTGAAGGGCCTTGAAAATAAATCTTACAAAGAGCAACTAAGGGAGCTGGGGATGGTTACTGTGAAACAGAGGAGGCTGAGGGCAGACCTCAGCACTGTTTACAGCTGCCTGAAAGGAGGCTGTGGAGAGGCTGCTGCTGAGCTCTGCTCACAGGGAATTAGTGAAAGAATCATAGAAACAACCAGGTTAGAAGAGATCTCCAAGATCATCCAGTCCAACCTATCCATCCAGTCCAACCTATCCAACCAGGATCACCCAGTCCAGCCTATCCATCCAGTCCAACCTATCCAACCAAGATCACCCAGTCCAGCCTTATCCAACCACCCAGACCATGGCACTAAGTGCCCCAGCCAGGCTTGGCTTCAACACCTCCAGCCACAGCCACTCCACCACCTCCCTGGGCAGCCCATTCCAATGCCAATCACTCTCTCTGACAACAACTTCCTAACAACATCCAGCCTGAACCTGCCCTGGCTGTGTCTGCAACTACCTGAGGGGAGGTTGTGGCCAGGAAGAGGTTGCTCTCTTCTCTCAGGTGGCCAGCACCAGAACGAGAGGACACAGCCTCAGGCTGTGCCAGGGGAGATTTAGGCTGGAGGTGAGGAGAAAGTTCTTCCCTGAGAGAGTCATTGGACACTGGAATGGGCTGCCCGGGGAGGTGGTGGAGTCACCGTCCCTGGAGCTGTTCAAGGCAGGACTGGACGTGGCACTTGGTGCCATGGTCTGGCCTTGAGCTCTGTGCTAAAGGGTTGGACTTGATGATCTGTGAGGTCTCTTCCAACCCTGATAATACTGGGATACTGTGATAATTCCTGAGCAGTGCATCCCAGCTGTTTGCCTCCAGCAGCTGCACCCATTGAGAGAAATCCTCTCCCCAGAAGAACAAGAGGAGGAGATTTGCCTTATTGTGCCCAGGCAAAGCTTATCTGCTGCTCACAACCCTGTTTCCAGAGCACAAAGCCAAAGCCAGGTGCACTAATTGCTGCTGCTCAGGTGGAACATTTTCCTGCCCGCCCTGAGCCCTGCATCGCTGAGCCTTTGTGCTTTAGTCCAAAGGAGCCACACAGAAGGCTTTTACTGCTCACCCATCACAGCTAATTCACTGCCCTGGGTTTGCTGGAAGAAGGAAGAAAGATCTCAGTGATTTCTTGCATCTCCTCTTGCTTTCCAAAGGCTGCTGGTTGTTAGTACTAGTTTTGGGGTGAGCTTCTGTTGTGGAGGCAGAGAATTAACGTGGCTGAGTCAGGAATATACACAAACCCTGTGAGGAGAGGCTGAGGGAGCTGGGGGGGTGCAGCCTGCAGCAGAGGAGGCTCAGGGCAGAGCTCATTGCTGCCTGCAGCTGCCTGCAGGGAGGCTGTAGCCAGGTGGGGTTGGGCTCTGCTGCCAGGCAGCCAGCGACAGAAGAAGGGGACACAGCCTCAAGCTGTGCCAGGGCAGGTTCAGGCTGGATGTTGTTAGGAAGTTGTTGTCAGAGAGAGTGATTGGCATTGGAATGGGCTGCCCAGGGAGGTGGTGGAGTGGCTGTGCCTGGAGGTGTTGAAGCCAAGCCTGGCTGGGGCACTTAGTGCCATGGTCTGGTTGGTTGGGCAGGGCTGGGTGCTAGGTTGGACTGCCTGAGCTTCGTTCCATGATTCTATGCTATACAGAGTTATTTCATTTGCCCAAAAACCTGCCCCCAAAACTAGACCCAGAAATTAACCGAGTTTTAGTTAGCAGATTGAGAAGCTCTGACCAGGATACCATAGGTAACTCTGGCTGTTTTGGAAGCCAGGCGCTGGAAAAGGCTGCGGTACTCACCACAGCATCCCGCAGGGTGACTCAGGCTGAGCATGAAGGTCGCTCACAGGTAAGCCAGGCCGGCAGAAGGGCGCTCCGGAGGCTCTCCGCTGCTCCCCTTCAGAGGCAGCCCAGGCTGGTTAAGGCCAACCAAGCTGCACAAAGGCAGCGCTTACGGCGGGAGCCGCCCAGAGCCGGGAGGGTCCTGGCCCTCGGGAGCTCCTTCGCAGCGCCGAGGGGCTCCGTCTGCAGGGGCTGTGCAGGCAGGGGAGCACTCTCAGGCGGGCAGCACCCCAATGGTTGTACCCTGCCTAGGCACAGAGCCGAGTTGGCATCGCCTGGGTGCCAAGAGCACAGCCAGGCACAGCCCGACCCCAGCGCGGGCACTGCAGGGCAGCCCTGGTGGCTAAGGACCCTTTGCTGCTCCCCGGGCACTGCAGGGAGCAGCCCTGGTGCCTAAGGACCCTTTGCTGCCCCCCGGGCACTGCAGGGAGCAGCCCTGGTGCCTAAGGACCCTTTGCTGCCCCCCCGGGCACTGCAGGGCAGCCCTGGTGCCTAAGGACCCTTTGCTGACCCCGGGCACTGCAGGGCAGCCCTGGTGCCTAAGGGCCCTTTGCTGACCCCGGGCACTGCAGGGCAGCCCTGGTGCCTAAGGACCCTTTGCTGACCCCGGGCACTGCAGGGCAGCCCTGGTGCCTAAGGACCCTTTGCTGACCCCGGGCACTGCAGGGCAGCCCTGGTGCCTAAGGGCCCTTTGCTGACCCCGGGCACTGCAGGGAGCAGCCCTGGTGCATAAGGACCCTTTGCTGCCCCCCCGGGCACTGCAGGGAGCACCCCTGGTGCATAAGGACCCTTTGCTGACCCCGGGCACTGCAGGGCAGCCCTGGTGCCTAAGGACCCTTTGCTGCCCCCTGGGCACTGCAGGGCAGCCCTGGTGCCTAAGGGCCCTTTGCTGACCCCGGGCACTGCAGGGCAGCCCTGGTGCCTAAGGGCCCTTTGCTGACCCCGGGCACTGCAGGGCACCCCTGGTGCATAAGGACCCTTTGCTGACCCCGGGCACTGCAGGGCAGGGCGCTCAGGTGTTTCGCGCCTTTTCCTCCCCCATTCAGACACAGAGGGGGAGGGGGTGTGAGGTACATCGGACTCCAGGGCAGCTCATGACAGGAGGGGGTGTGAGGTACATCGGACTCCAGGGCAGCTCATGACAGGAGGGGTGTGAGGTACATCGGACTCCAGCACAGCTCATTGCAGGAGGGGGTGTGAGGTACATCGGACTCCAGCACAGCTCATTGCAGGAGAGGGTGTGAGGTACATCGGACTCCAGCACAGCTCATGACAGGAGGGGTGTGAGGTACATCGGACTCCAGGGCAGCTCATTGCAGGAGGGGGTGTGAGGTACATCGGACTCCAGCACAGCTCATTGCAGGAGGGGTGTGAGGTACATCGGACTCCAGCACAGCTCATTACAGGAGGGGTGTGAGGTACATCGGACTCCAGGGCAGCTCATTACAGGAGGGGTGTGAGGTACATCGGACTCCAGCACAGCTCATTGCAGGAGGGGTGTGAGGTACATCGGACTCCAGGGCAGCTCATTACAGGAGGGGTGTGAGGTACATCGGACTCCAGCACAGCTCATTACAGGAGGGGTGTGAGGTACATCGGACTCCAGGGCAGCTCATTACAGGAGGGGTGTGAGGTACATCGGACTCCAGCACAGCTCATTACAGGAGGGGTGTGAGGTACATCGGACTCCAGCACAGCTCATTACAGGAGGGGGTGTGAGGTACATCGGACTCCAGCACAGCTCATTACAGGAGGGGTGTGAGGTACATCGGACTCCAGGGCAGCTCATTACAGGAGGGGGTGTGAGGTACATCGGACTCCAGGGCAGCTCATTACAGGAGGGGTGTGAGGTACATCGGACTCCAGGGCAGCTCATTGCAGGAGGGGTGTGAGGTACATCGGACTCCAGGGCAGCTCATTGCAGGAGGGGTGTGAGGTACATCGGACTCCAGGGCAGCTCATTGCAGGAGGGGTGTGAGGTACATCGGACTCCAGGGCAGCTCATTACAGGAGGGGTGTGAGGTACATCGGACTCCAGGGCAGCTCATTACAGAAGGGGTGTGAGGTACATCGGACTCCAGCACAGCTCACTACACGGCAGGGACAAACATCCCTGTTTAAAGCACCCTCACCTTGGAGACGCAGGTGGAGGCTCCTTCAAAAGCCAGGGCAGGCTTTCAGCCATCAGGTGCTTTGCATCCAGTGGGCTCCAGGTACCTACCCAGGACCCCAAAGGGATAGCAGGAGGCAGTAGAAAACCCTCTGGCAGGGAGGGCTTCTGGCCCCCAGATTTCCAGAATGAAGCCGGTTGGAAAAGCTCATCGAGTGCAGCCTAGCACCTAACAGCTTCTAATTAACTAACCCCTGGCACTGAGTGCCTCTTAAACACCTCCAGCCACAGACTCTACCACGTCCCTGGGCAGCCCATTCCAATGCCAATCACTCTCTCTGACAACAACTTCCTAACAACATCCAGCCTAGACCTGCCCTGGCACATCTTGAGGCTGTGTCCCCTTCTTCTGTCCCTGGCTGCCTGGCAGCAGAGCCCAACCCCACCTGGCTACAGCCTCCCTGCAGGCAGCTGCAGACAGCAATGAGCTCTGCCCTGAGCCTCCT
Source organism: Pogoniulus pusillus (assembly GCF_015220805.1). Taxonomy (NCBI): domain Eukaryota; kingdom Metazoa; phylum Chordata; class Aves; order Piciformes; family Lybiidae; genus Pogoniulus; species Pogoniulus pusillus. Next base: position 2,655,687 of record NC_087298.1, on the reverse strand, counting down.
CTGCTGCAGGCTGCACCCCCCCAGCTCCCTCAGCCTCTCCTCACAGGGCTCTGCTCCAGGCCCCTCCCCAGCCTTGCTGCCCTTCTCCAAACACCTTCCAGCACCTCAACAGCTCTCTGCAATGGAGAGACCCAGAACTGGACACAGCACTCAGGCTGTGGCCTGAGCAGTGCTGAGCACAGGGGCAGAAGGACTTCTCTGCTCCTGCTGGCCACATCTTTCACCTTACCTACTCCACAAATCCCCCTCTGACCTCTGCTCCAGTCTGTTCAGCTGCAGAGCATCCCACAGAGGCAGACAGCAGAGATCAGGTCAGGCACCAACACACAGCTCCCAGCACTGAGCTTCTGAAGCATCCCTGGAGGGCAAGAGAATAAGAGCCTAATGGCAGCCTGCAGCTGTAGAGCACTGATGTCCTCACAGCCTCTCTCCCTGCCCTCCTCCCCAGCCACCTCCTGCAGATTTACTCAGCCCAAGCTGCTCTTTGCTGTGCCCAGGCTGAGATGTTTTATGCCTGTGGAAGTCTCCCTACCACCACTCAAGTTCTAACTGGGCACTTAGGATCCAAACTGGGTGCACAGGACCCAGCTAGTCAATGTTTCCTGCTCCTGCAGCAGTGTCAGAGACCCCTGCAGCCAGGGAAGGTGGCAAACAGACCTCTCTTCAAGCAGCCCTTTCCTTACCATCAGCTCTTGCCCCTCTGGTGATAGCAAAGCTCCAGGTATGAAGCAGTCACTGGAATGGGCTGCCCGGGGAGGTGGTGGAGTCGCTGTCCCTGGGGCACTTCAAGGCAGGATTGGATGTGGCACTTGGTGCCATGGTCTGGCCTTGAGCTCTGTGGTAAAGGGTTGGACTTGATGATCTGTGAGGTCTCTTCCAACCCTGATGATACTGTGACACTGTGATACAGTCCTGGCTGGCTGTGCTCCTACCAGGTCAGCTGAGGAGGTTTGCTCTGGTGATGAGTTCAATCAGCATCACTAAGAGCATTGGCAGCCCTGGGGCATAAACCTCAGGGGTGTCTGTAGCTTTAGGGATGGAGCAAGGGCAAAGACCTTCATCTTAGGCACCTGCCAAGCCTTCAGGCCTGCAAGAGGACAGATGGTGAGGAGCTGCTCAGCAAACCCCACACGTGCTAGTGCTGGACATGTGCTGATCAGGGTCTAACACAGTCAGGGCACTCTCACTGCCTCCATTTCCCTCCTTCCACTTCCCCACTCTCCCCAGAGGGTCCACTATAAACACAAAGTTCCCAGGCACGGTGCAGGGGCTGCTGAAGTCCTCCTGATGCTTGCAGGGGCAGCCCAAGGGTTTGGCTCAGCCCAGGATCAGCAAAGCTTCCCAGGCTGGGTACAAAGAATCCCAGAACCACAGAATGCCAGGCTGGAAGGGACCCCAGGGCTCACCTGCTCCAACCTTTCCAGGTCACAGGAGAGCTGAAATGAGCTGGCAAGAGGAGTCTTACAACTGCCCCGTGTAAGGAACAAGAGAAAAGCCCTCAGGAGCCTGTGGCTGAGCCTCATCCTGCACAGAATCAGCAGCTGGCACCACACACTTGGCACCAAGCTGGGGGCTTTGGTTTCTCTGGGCACTGCCACCCTCCCTGGCACACAGGTGCACCCGGCAGGACCTCAGCTCCTTGTGTCTTCTGCCCAGCAAGGTGGAGCCCCAGCAGCTGCTCAGAGCAGTCCTCAGGTGCTGAGTGCTCTGTGCTGACTCTCACCCTGGCTGCACAGGAATGGGAAGGAAGAGCTGAGTGGGAAACCTCAGCTGCAGGACTGACCTTGGGCAGCCTCCCAGCTAAAGCAGCAGCCTCAGGCCTCTGCTTGCAGGCAGCACTCAGCAGTGTCTGCTTTGTCTGGGCAGTGCCAGGGCCTGGGAAAGGGGAGCAGGGGAGGCTGAGCTTGACCTCCCTCAGCACCAACACCTGTCACAGAATCACAGAACCATGGCCTGGGGAGGAAAGGACCTTTAAAGCCCAACCAGTCCAACCCCTGCAGCCAGCAGGGACCTCTGCAACTAGAGCAGACTGCTCAGAGCCCCAAACAACCTCACCTGGTCTGGGGCAGCTACCACCTCTCTGGGCAACCTGGGCCAGGCTCTCACCACCCTCAGTGTCAAATGTTTCTTCCTTCCCTTCCAGTCTACATCTCCTTCTTTTAGTCTCAAACCATCACCCCCTGTCCTGTCACAGCAAGCCTTGCTAAAAGCTCTGTCCCCAGCTTTCTGCTTGGCCTCTCTAAGTCCTGAAAGGCCACCAGAAGGTCTCCCTGGAGCCTTCTCTTCTGCAGGCTGACCAAGCCCAACTCTCCCAGCCTGGCCTCACAGTAGACAGGTTCCTCCACTGGATCATTTTCATGGCCTCTCCCATCACCTGCTCCATCATTCCCACCCCATCTGCAGCCTTTAGAGCCTCACCCTGGTGCAGGGCTCTCAGCAGCAGCAGCAGCAGCCAGGACATGGAGACCTCTCCCTGCCCACAGCAGCAGTGGCTGTGGCTGCTCAGCCAGCCCCGTGGCACAGAGAGGAAATTAAAAGGGTGATAAGGAGCAGCAGAGAAGGGAATATTCTGTGCTGGGGGCAGATAGAACAGAACCTCTCCCAGCTCTGGCAAAGGCTCAGGAATGAGGCAGGAGGTGAAATTGTCCATCTGTAGACATTTTGTAAGCCCCCCCTGGGCTGCAGGACAGCCACTGCCTGGCTCATGCTTCCCTCTGCACCGTGGGACAGAGATGGGCACTGTCAAGAGCAGAAGCTGCATCAGCTGCACTATTTCAGGCTGGTTTTGTGGCTTCACTGGGCCACAGTGCAGCTGCAGGAGGATGGAGTCAGCCTTTTGGGTGCATTAGGTTCCCCTCTGTCCTGTGCCACAGCTCAGCCCCTCCACAAGGCACCTCCAGCTGCCCTGCAGGCAGCATGCCCCAGCTGGGGGTGCAGTGCAGCATGCCAAGAGGAGCCACTGCCCCCTGTCCAGGCCAGCTCACTGCAGATCTGACATGCACCTCCACCCTGGCTCAGGGATCCCTGGCCTTCACTGGGGAGATCCAGCAGGAAGGAGAGGAGGAGCAGGGATGTCCTATGCATGGCAGGAGGGCACGGAAGGGATGTGCCATGTATGGCAGGAGGGCACGGAAGGGATGTGCCATGCATGGCAGGAGGGCATGGAAGGGTTGTGCCATGCATGGCAGGAGGGCATGGAAGGAGGGCATGGAAGGGATGTGCCATGCATGGGAGAAGGCCATGGAAGGGGTGTGCCATGCATGGAAGGAGTGCATGGAAGGGATGTGCCATGCATGGAAGGAGTGCAGGGAAGGAGGCCATGGAAGGAGTGGATGCAGGGGATGTCCCATGCATGGAAGGAGGGCAGCATCTCCTCCTGCTCTGTGAAATCAGAGTTTTTGCTGTCTCCCCCCTCCTAGCTACATGGCTGGACACAGCACACAGAACCCCCCCTCACAGCTCAGGGCTGTCCAGCACCCAGCCCAGCCCCACTCCATGAGCCAGCTGCAGGACATCCCAAAGCATTGCATGCTGAGTGCCAAAATCCCAGGGAGAAGCTGAGTGAAGGATGAAAAAGTTTCTTTGCATCTCAGTGGGTCCAAGGAGAGGCTTGGAAAAGCAAAGGGCAAAGCAACCTTCCCGTGCTGGGAACTGCCACGACCAAAGTGGCTGGGGACCACAGCCCAGAGCAGCTGCTCTCACTGCAGCCAAAGAGCCCAAATCTCTCCAACAAAAGCAAAAGCAGAGCCACAGACACATCCTGCACGGCCTGGGGGGGTGTGCACTGCAGGGGCTCAGCACCAGTGGCTGGTCAGGAGCCATCGATGAGCAACAGAGCAGCTCAGCCTCAGGGAGAGGGTCAACAAGGGCAGCAAAGCTGGTGAGAGGGCTGGAGAACAGGGCTGGAGACTCACTTGTGAGGAGAGGCTGAGGGAACTGAGGTTGCTGAGCCTGGAGGAGGCTGAGGAGGGACCTCATTGCTCTCTCCAGCTCCCCGAAAGGAAGCTGCAGTGAGGTGGGGATTGGCCTCCTCTCCTTAGTCTCAGGTGATAGATGAGAGAGAGAGGAAATGGCCTGAAGTTGTGCCAGGGGAGGATTAGGTTGGAGATTAGGGAAGATTTGTTTGCTGCAAGAATGGTCAGGGACTGGACCAGGCTGCCCAGGGAGGTGCTGGAGTCCCTCCCCATCCCTGGAGGCGTTTAAAAGAGCCGTGGGTGTGGTGCTGAGTGGCATGGTGGAGTGTTGCTGGTTTAGCAGCAGTCATGACAGGAGTCTCCTTCTCTGGAGACTTGCATGGCCTGCCTGGGCATGTTCCTGTGTGACCTGCCCTAGGTGACCCTGCTTTGGCAGAGGGATTGGACTCGATGGTCTCTGGAGGTCCCCTCCAACTCCTGTCATTCTGTGGGACTGTGAGCTCCAGCTCAGCAGCTGGACATGATGATCTCAAAGGTCTCCTCCAAGCTCAACAGTTCTATGCTTCCATGAAGAGATACCTCTTAGAGAGGCCAGGTCTTGGCTGGCTCTTCCTCACCTGGGGCACTAAACCTGCATGTTTAACTTCTAGTTGTTGGCACAGGAAAGCAAAGACATCACCCAGCAGTGCAGGGATTAGCTGTGAGGAGTGCAAGCTGAAGGTGCTCAACCTCCACCCACACTGAACCCCTGAATATCTGCAGGGGACCTACAGGCAGGCTGGGGCAGGACTGATCAGAAGGGCCTGTGGGGATAGGCCAAGGGCAGTGGTCTGAAGCTGGAGCAGGGCAGTTAGGTTGGACATCAAGAGCAAGTTCTGCACAGTGAGGATGGTGAACTACTGAAACAGGCTGCCCAGGGGTGTGGTTGAGGCTCCATCCCTGGAGCCACTCAAGCTCAGACTTGATGTGGCCCTGGGCAGCCTGCTCTGGTTGGAGGTGTCCCTGCTGCCTGCAGAGGGGTTGGACAAGATGACCTCTGAGGGTCTCTTCCAACCCAATGTAACCTGTCAATCTGTGAACCTCTGTGTCCAGGACCTGCACCAAGTGACCCACAGACACCACCAAAACCATGGGAGATTCCCAACCTATCTCCAGGAAAATCCATGGCTTCAGGAAAGTTCTCTTCTGAGGTTAAGCTTCTCTGAGGGTTTCCCACTCCTCACCTTCAATTAAAGCAGAAGATGCTCATCACAATATTTAATTATACAGAGTTGGAAGGTGTGATTGTAATTAGCATCAGCCTGCAGCTAAATGAGCACAGGCTCACAGGATGCCAGGGGTTGGAAGGGACCCAAAGAGATCATCCAGTCCAACCCCCCCCTGCCAGAGCAGGACCATCCAATCTAGCTCAGGGCACACAGGGACACATCCAGACAGGCCTGGAAAGGCTCCAAAGAAGGAGACTCCACAACCTCTCTGGGCAGCCTCAGCAGCCCCCACCTGGCATCCCAGGGCCCCCCTTGGCACTGCCCCCCCCACCCCCAGGAGATGAATCCCAAACTCAGCCCCTGCCCCAGCTGGAGCTGCTGCTCAGGGCACAGCCAACAGCCCAATGGTTCCTCCTGCCCTGACAGCAACAGTCCCTGGGGTTTGCTCACAGGTAGGACATTCTCTCCCTGGCCCCTTCAAAGTCTCCAGAGCAGGAGGAAGGGACCTCCAGAGCTCATCCTGTCCAACCCTTCCAGCCAAGGCAGGGTCCCCTAGGGTAGCTTGCACAGGAATGCATGCAGGTGGGGTTTGAAAGTCTCCAGAGAAAGAGGTTCAGTTTCTTCCCCATCAGACCTCTACCTCCCATTCCCTTTGGGAATGGAGAGGGGTTCTGGCACTCATCTGGTGCCAAGCCTCAAATCAGAGAATCACAGAACCTTAGAGGTTGGAAGGGACCTCCAGAGCTCATCCTAGAATCACAGAAATGCAAAACGTAAACAGAATCACAGAATCAGTCAGGGTTGGAAGGGAGCACAAGGAGCAGCCAGTTCCAACCCCCCTGCCATGCCCAGGGACACCCTACCCTAGAGCAGGCTGCACACAGCCTCAGCCAGCCTGGCCTCAAACACCTCCAGCCATGGGGCCTCAACCACCTCCCTGGGCAACCCATTCCAGCCTCTCACCACTCTCCTGCTCAACAACTTCCTCCTCACCTCCAGCCTCACTCTCCCCACCTCCACCTCTGCTCCATTCCCCCCACTCCTGCCACTCCCTCACACCCTCAAAAGTCCCTCCCCAGCTTTTTTGTAGCTCCCTTCAGATCCTGGAAGGCCACAAGAAGGTCACCTGGGAGCCTCCTCTGCTCCAGCCTGCACAGCCCCAACTCTTTCAGTCTGTGCTCACAGCAGAGCTGCTGCAGCCTCTCAGCATCCTCCTGGCCCTGCTCTGGACACTCTCCAGCATCTCCACAGCCCTCTTGTCCCAGGGGCTCCAGAGCTGGAGTCACACCAGCAGGGTTTGTAAGTCTGAACTCCAGTTCACATCAGCAGGGTTTGAAAGTCTCCAGAGAAGGGAGACTCGGACCCCCCCTCCCCAGGCCATCAAATCCCAACCCTCCCTCTCCTCTCTAGCAGACAAGAAAAAAAGAAAGAAAAAAAAAGTCCAAACTCCTTTTAAAACACTTTTGGGGTTGGTTTTTTTTTTTTCCACTTTGTTTTTATTGATTTCATTGAAAACAGAACAAGGAAATGATCAGAGCCAAAAGGCTGCTCCTTTAAAACTGTCCCCAAAAATAATTAACAGAAAACAAAACAAAAAAACCCAAACAAAAAAAACCCCCAAAATAACAACAACAAAAAAAACAAACAAAAGAAAATCCAAACAAAAAACCCAAATAATATTAATAATAATAATAATAATAATAATAATAGACATGAGGGCATTATGAATGTTCTAGAAGAGATGAACCCAAAAAGGAAATAAAATAAACCCAACCAAGCTGGTACTGAACTAATTACAGTATTTAGAGATTAGATGTCCAAAAGAACAAAACCAACAGCAAAAATAAACAACATGAAACAAACAAAAAAGGGGAAAAAAAAGCAAAAAAATCCAAATCCCCAAAGCCAAACAAAAAAAATTCCCCAAAAACAGACAAAAAAAAAATTAAAAAATCAACAGCAAAAAAAAACCCCAAAACCAACAAAAAAACCCAAAAATGAAACAAAACCCCCAAACCTAAACCAAATTTCCCCAAAACAGACCAAAAAACAATAAAAAACCACAAATCAACAGCAAAAAAATATAAAAATGAAACAAAAACCCCAAAACCAAACAAAAAAAATCCAAAAAACACCCCCAAAAAAAAACAAAATGAAAACAAAACAAAAACAAACAAGCAAAAACAAATAAAACAAACAAAAAAGACAAAACCAAATAAAAAAGACAAAACCAAACACACAAAAAACCAAACCAAAAGCAACCAAACAAAAAACACAAACAAAATAAAACCAACAAAAAAACCCCAAAACAAAAAAAAAGCAAAAAAAAACCAAAGAAAAAAAAAACAAAACAAACAAAAAATAAAACAAACAAAAAAATAAAAACAAAAATTAATAAAAACAAAAAAAACCCAAAGAAAAAATAAAACCAAATAAAAAAACCAAAACCAAACAAAATATCAAAACCAAACCCAAAAAAAAAAAAAAAACCAAATAAAAAAAACCAACACAAAATAAACAACCCTTCCAAAAAAGGAGAAAAACAAACAAACAAAAACCAAACAAAACAAAAAAAAAAATCCCTAAGAGCCCAAACAAAACCAACCAAAAAAAAACCAAACTAAAAGCCCAAACGAAAAAAAAACCTAAACCAAACCAAACAAAACCAACCAAAAACACCCCCAAAAACCCAAACAAAAAAACGAAACAAAAAAAACAAACAAAAAAAAACCAATCAAAAAATGAAACAAAAAGAAACCAAACAAAAAAAACCACAAAAAAAAAAAAACCAAACAAAAAACCAACAAAAAACCAAAAAAAAGGAAAAAAACAAAGAGGAAGCCCAAAAAAAAACCCAAAATAAAAAAAAAAACAAACAAAAAACCCCAACAAAAAAAAGGAACCCCCCAAAAAAAAACCAAAAACAAACAAAAACCAAACAAAAAACCCCAACAAAAAAAAGGAAGCCCCAAAAAAACAAACAAAAAGAAAAACAAACAAAAAGCAAACAAAAAAATCCCCAAAAAAAGGAAGCCCAAAAAAACCCAAAAAGAAAAACAAACAAACAAAAAAAAACCAACAAAAAAAAAGGAAGCCCCAAAAAAAACCCAAAAAACAAACAAACAAAAAAAACCCACAAACAAAAAAAACCCAACAAAAATAAGGAAGCCCAAAAAAAAAACAAAAAGAAAAACAAACAAACAAAACAAACAAAAAACCCAACAAAAAAAAAGAGGAAGCCTAAAAAAACCAAAACCAAACAAACAAACAAAACCAACAAAAAAAAAAAAAAAAAAAGGAAAAACGAACAAAAAAAAACCCAAACAAAAAACCCCAAGCAAAAAAAAAAGGAAGCCCAAAAAACCAAAAACCAAACAAAAAAACAAACAAACAAACAAACAAAAACCAACCAAAAAAAAAAGAGGAAGCCCAAAAAAAAACCACAACCCCCCCGAAAGCAGAGCCCGAAGGCAGTGACCTGCCCCAACCACCACACAAAAGGTGATGGGAATTTATTCACACTACAATACTAACGATTTAAAAAAGTTTCTTTTTTTTCCTTGTTTTTTTTTTTCCTCCTTTTTATGTTTTTTTTTCTGCTTTTTTTTTCCTGCTTTTTTTTTCGTTTTATTTTTTTTTATACTAAAATCATTTTTTTTCTTTTTTTTTTCCCTTGTTTTTTTTTTCCTCTCCTTTTATACAATGGATTAAGTTTTATATTCACTTGGTGAGCAAAAAATCACACCAGAATCAGCACCGTTTGTCTTTGTGTGGTTTTTCTTTTGTTGCTATCATTTTTTGGGGGGGGGTGGGGAGGGGGAAGAGGTTTGGGGATATTTTTTTTTTCGTTTTTCTTTTTCTGTTGGTTTTTTTTTCCCACTTTTTTTTTTTTCTCTTTTATTTTTTTTTTAGTCCCCCCAAATGCTTTTTTAGGTTTAATGATTTAAAAACCAAACCAACCGAAAAAAAAAAAAAAAAGAAAGGAGTTTATTGAAACCTCTGAAGGTGTGAATCAAAAAAAAACAAACCCAAAAAAGCCTCAGCCAAGGTGCCCAGCGTTGAGGATAAAGGGATGGGGAGGGAGGAAGGGACGAGCTGGTGGCATCGCGGGAGGGCAGCGTCGTGGCCAGGCTGCTGCTCGCCCTCCCCACCCCCCCCCCCAGCAGGAGGAGAGGTTCTCTGTGGAGAGATCTTTTGCTTTGTCTTTCAGTTAAAAACGGAAGCCAAAAGTGGGTTTCTTACTTAGTGTCTTGTACAATCCCCCTTCGAACTTCCCCTTCCCGCAAGGGGGGGATGCTGCCGTGGGTGAAGCCACCGCTGAGGCAGCACCGGCACGGAGCGGAGCTGGTTGGTGATGGAGAAGCCCCCGAGGGAGCAGGGGGCTCGGGTTGGCTCTGGAGAGAACCAGGGAGCAAAGGGATTGTAAGGACTGAGGGTTTCTTCTCCTCGGCAGAGTTAAAAAAGCTGCTGGGTTTGGTAAGGAGGTGTGGGGGGTGGGGGCGGTGGTAGAAATGCCCTCCGGTTCCTCGGGAACGGCCCCACCGCAGCAGCCTGGGAGCCGCGGGAGGAAGCGATGATTAAACACCAACAAGTGACCAAACCCACACAAACCAAGCAGCAGAGGCTGTGCCAAGCAAAGGCAAAGGCCAGCACCTCCCTTGCCCTCTCCCTCCCCACTCCCCCCCTTGGCTTTTAGAAAGAAAGTCCCATCAAGTATTCAAAGTTTATTACAGGTGAACTGGAGATGAGTGGGCACGAAGATGCCTTCGGGTACCAGCGGGCAGAGGGCGAGCAGCTCTGCCGGGCTCGCACCACGCTCAGCACACTGCCAGTCAGAGGCCAGGACAACTCACCTGGAAAAATCAAACTCAAGAGCTTGCCCTGCCTCCACCTGCCACCGGGAAACCCAGCAGCAGGCCTGGACCGGGGAGAGGGAGGACATCACTCAGGCAGGATTCGCTCTGACTTATTCCTCGAGCAAGAGTCGGTGGCGCAGCCCTCAGCATCACCACCCCTGGCTTTCCTTGAGTGCCTTTGTTTTCTTTCTCTGAAGGGTTTGGTGTGGGGTTGGTTGGTTTTTTTTTTTTGTTGTTGTTTTCTCTCTTTAAATGGAAACTCAGACAGTATGTGAAGCTAAAGGGTTAAAACCAGTCAGTCTCTGGGGAGCAGAGCCTCAAAAGGGGCCGGCTGCCGTGGCAGAGCTGGTGTCCGGGAGCCCATTCTCCTGCGTGTCCTGGGACGAGGAGGTGCTCGCCTGCCGCTGGGCCAGCGCTGAGCTCGAGTGTTTGCACTTGGGTGAACCACACTGACAGCTGAAGAATTTGCCTTTGATGTCCCAGAACCTGTCTCCGTAGTCGAAGCTGCAACAGAAAAGACAGAGATGGGGGTCACTGGGAAGCAGAAGCACACAGAGGCTGAGCTTCAGCAGTCGTTGGCGCTGCTCTGCTTTGCAGAGCTTCAGATGAGTTTTTTTGGGGGGGGCTAGGAGCTGTTTCCAGTATCTTTAATGTCTGAAGGGGACCTACAGGAGGGCTGAGGAGGGAGTGCTTAGAAGGGCTTGTAGTGACAGGATGAAGGGCAATGGTTTGACACTGGAGCAGAGGAGATTTAGGCTGAACATCAGGAGGAAGTGCTGCACAGTGAGGGGGGCGAAATACTGGAGCAGGTTGCCCAGGGACGTGGTAGAAGCTCTATGCCTGGAGACATTTGAGGTCAAACTTAATGTGGCCCTGAGCAACCCGATGTAGTTGGAGGTGTCCCTGCTGACTGCAGGGGGATGTCACAGGATGACCTTTGAGGCTCCCACCCAACCTGATGCCTTCTGTGCTATCCCCAGCAAACTCTGGAGAGCAAAGGGCTGGAGCGAGTCAGTTCCGGAGAAGCTGAGCCTTCATCCCTTCGCACTCCCTCCACCCCGGGCCAAGGTGGTGGCTCCCCGAGGCAAGGGCAGCCCTGGGGACAGCACCTACCCAATTTCTTCTCCGGCTTCTATGTGCCTGGTGCTGAAGAAGGCGATCCTGGGGAAGCGGAGGTCCTGATGCGACATGAAGACGCGCACCGGGATGAGGTTTGGCTCGCAGAGGTGGTTGATGAAGCGGCTGATGTTGCCGTAGAAACGGGCATCGATGCAGTAGACCTCTCCATCCTGGGGAAGAGTGGTGCAGCTGGCATTAGCTGAGGGCAGCTTCAGTGCTGCTGCTGCTGCTTGTTTCAATCAAACAAACCAGCAAACCTCTGCTCGTCCCAGCGGTACTCTGGAGAGCCGCGAGAAGAGCCACAGCCTCTGGGGCGTCACAAGGACTCGACACAGCCTTCTGCAGGGCACTCTGCCCCCACCAGCCCAAAGACCTGCCAAAGGGCCCTGACACTGGCTGGCACCACAGCAATCCCCAGCCCCACTTCGGTGCAAACAGCTGGGGAAGGGTTTGGAGAACAGGGCTGGGGAGGAACAGCTGAGGGAGCTGGGGGTGTGCAGTGTGGAGAAGAAGAGGCTGAGGGGAGACCTCATTGCTCTCTACAGCTCCCTGCAAGGAGGCTGCACTGAGGTGGGGGTTGGGCTCTTCTCCCTTGTATCAGGTGACAGAACAAGAGAAAATGGCCTGAAACTGTGCCAGGGGAGGGTTAGGTTGGAGATGAGGAAAAATGTCTTTGCTGCAAGAGTGGTCAGGGATTGGACCAGACTGCCCAGAGGGTCCCCATCCCTGGAGGTGTCCAAAAAGTGTGGCCATGGCACTTGGGGATATGGTTTCATGGCCATGGTGGTGCTAGGTCAGTGGTTGGACTCAGTGCTCTAAGAGGCCTTTTCCAACCCAAACTGTTCTATGAGTCTGTGATGTTCAGAACAGACACCTTACTGGTACAGCTACAGGACAGGGGAGCAGGTATCTGTTCTGTCCCCTAATTGAAGATGACAGCTTGGAAACACAAAGGCAGAGCCTCCAGAAAAGGCAGGGGGTTGCAGATAAAAGTGAAAGTGAGAAGGCAGCCAGGCCCTGCCCAGAGAGCAGCAATACTTTGTTTTCCATGAAAATAAAAGAACCCCCCTCAGGGCTTTTTTATTGCAGCAGAGAATGACTGTGCAAAGCAGAGACTTTAATTACAGAAGCTAATTTCAGTTGCAGAGAGGCCAAAAGCAAAGAAGGATCCATTAGTGGTGCTCCAAGTCCCTTTTGGGCAAGCACCTTGTGATCGTTAATGGCTGAGCTGTGCCAGCTCACACCACCCGTGGCTGCTGGAGCCCAGGGAAGAGGTCCCAGGGACTGCAGAAGGCATCACCCCACAGGGGCTCACATCACACACACAGTGCCACCAGCTGCAGTTTCAATGCTGTGTTTAACTCCCAGCACCCCCTCACTTTAATCCATGGGAAAACCAAGAGGACAGCATCATAGAATAATAGAATCAGCCAGGCTGGAAGAGACCTCCAAGCTCAGCCAGCACAACCTAGCACCCAGCCCTAGACAACCAACCAGACCATGGCACTAAGTGCCCCAGCCAGGCTTGGCTTCAACACCTCCAGCCACACAGACTCCACCACCTCCCTGGGCAGCCCATTCCAATGCCAATCACTCTCTCTGCCAACAACTTCCTCCTCACATCCAGCCTAGACCTCCCCTGGCACAGCTTGAGGCTGTGTCCCCTTCTTCTGTTGCTGGCAGCAGAGCCCAACCCCACCTGGCTACAGCCTCCCTGCAGGCAGCTGCAGGCAGCAATGAGCTCTGCCCTGAGCCTCCTCTGCTGCAGGCCAAACACCCCCAGCTCCCTCAGCCTCTCCTCACAGGGCTCTGCTCCAGGCCTCTCCCCAGCCTTGCTGCCCTTCTCCAAACACCTTCCAGCACCTCAACATCTCTCTGCAATTCAGGAGCCCAGAACTGGACACAGCACTCCAGGTGTGTCCTGAGCAGTGCTGAGCACAGGGGCACAAGAACCTCCCTTGTCCTGCTGCCCACACTGCTCCTGAGCCAGCCCAGGATGCCATTGGCTCTGCTGCCCACCTGGGCACACTGCTGCCTCAGCTTTAGCTCCTCTCTCCCAGCACCCCCAGGGCCCTCTCTGCCTGGCTGCTCTCAGCCACTCTGGCCCCAGCCTGAAGCTGCTTGGGGTTGTTGTGGCCAAAGTGCAGAACCCTGCACTTGGCCTTGTTCAGTCTCATCCCATTGGCCTCTGCCCACCCATGCAGCCTGGCCAGGTCCCTCTGCAGGGCTCTGCTACCCTCCAACAGCTCCACAGCTGCTCCTAGCTTGGTGTCATCTGCAAACTTACTGATGCTGGACTCAATGCCCTGGTCCAGATCATCAATAAAGATACTGATCAGTCACTGCTACACCCTTGATCATCCCGAAGGATCTGAGGGCTCCACCATGCAAGTCAAGATGTGTTTCTCTAGCAGCCTTGGCCAACACAGGCACTGTCCTCACTGTGAAGATGCTGAGGAGGACAAGTCCCAAAGCAAACTGCTTCCCACCTCACTATGAGGGTGTTTGGAACTGAGTCATATGGTGGCAATCAGAGATAAAGAGGAGAAAACATGAACCTGCTTTGGAGTGAAGGAGGCTTTGGTCTCTTCTCCCAAGGAACAAGCAATAGGATGAGAGCAAACAGCCTCAAGTTGCCCCAGGGGAGGTTTAAGTTGATCATGAGGGGCAATTACTTTCCCAAGGGTTGTAAAAAGCCTTGGAATAGACTGCCCAGGGCAGTGGTGGAGTCACCATCCCTGGAGGGGTGTCAGAGTTGTGTAGATGAGGGACACGGTTCAGTGGTGAGCTGGCAGTGCTGGGTTCAGGCTTGAACTTGATGTTCTTAAAGGTCTGTTCCAACCTAACCCATTCTGGGATGCCTTCTCAGGAGTGGGAAGGCACTGGGGTTTCTCTGAAGGGAGGAGGGCTGGAGAAGGCCCTTCCTGCCTGCAGGCAGAGGTCACACAGACGCAGCAGTGTGCAGCCCTGACCACTGCCTAGCACAGCAGGGCCAAGCGTGTGAGCAGGCCTGCAGAGGCTGAGCCTGGCATGGGAAAGGGGTGGCCAACACCACCAGAAGGCAACCACCACAGCCTCATCTCCCCTAGAAGCAGCGTGGTGTTCTCACCACGTCCAAGAGAAGAGAAGCACCCCTTGAGCTCAGAGCACCTGTGGAGGTGTGTCCTTCTCCTGGGGACCCAGCAATGGCAGCAGGCTTGGGCTCTTGCAGACATGGGATGGGATGTGACTGCATGCCCTGGCACACTGACCAACTCACCACAGCTCCAGGAACAGGCACAACAGAAATAATGACCCAGCCACACTCACAGCAGCTCAAATCCATTCAGGGCACCCTGTGAAACACACCAGGACCCCGAGGTTGTTGCTCCCAGGGTTGGGGCTCACACTGTGGGCGATTTTCCCATCACTTAGGAGGCCACAGGATGCAGCTGGCTCTGCCCTGCTCTCCTCCACCCAGTCCCTTGGCCTTCTTTTTGCCACCTCTTAATGATTTGGTGCTTGGTTTTCTGCAGATGCTCCACTTGGAAGATGCCCTGATAAAAAATGATGCCCATGCCTGTACTTAGCTCTCCCTCCTTGCTTCACTGAAGGCTTTACAAGAGCAAACACAGAGCTTGTCCCTCATGGCAGCCAGCCAGGGGCTAACCTAAAGGCAAAGCAAAGCCCAAGTGGGCTCCTACATGCCCAAACCAGGCTGAAGTCTCTGCTACTTTTAAACTACTGAATGAGAGTCTGAGCCCTTTATGCCCAGACTGACTGCAGGACTCATTCCCTGTCCCTCTGCAGCTGGTGAGTCTGTGCTGCTTTGAAAAACACCAACCCCAAAGTAAAGCAAGAGTCTCTGTCTTGTCTCTGACGACACAAACAAGGCAGACACTGTTTACAGCCTTCCTGGGAAGTTACCTCTCTCTCCTCTGAGTCCTCAGCTCACCTTTCTCCTCTCCTCCTCTCTCAACTGCAGCCTGAACTGATGGCCTTGCTGAAAAGCTTCAGCTCACAGTGTTCAAAGCAGTTCTGCTCTGAGCAGCCCTCCTCAGAGCAGAGCAGGAGAACTACCAGCAGAGCCAGCTTCAAGTCCCTGCCAAGGTTACCTGCTGAAGCCCTTTAGAAGTAAACATGGGCTTTGAGTCCTCCAGCTCATCCTGTAATGAAGAACTTCGAGAGCTCCAAGCCTGCATGTGCAAACTGGAGCATCAAACACTGAACACTGACCTCAGGATGCCCAAATGGCTTTGGCAGAAGAGCATCTTGCAGCAGCAGTGGTGTGGGCAGCACACAGCAGGGTGGCCCAGGGGTGCTGGGCTCCACTGCAGGTGTAAGAAGCCCTCTAAGCCTTACCTCAGCCCCTCTGCACCCCGAGAATGCAGTCCTCCTCTTTGCAGGCTTTCAGATTGAGTTGTGCATCAAGATGGACACAAATAATTCTCTTTGCTCTTTTGGAGAAGCAAGACCTTGGGTTAGTCTCCTGAGACACCTTCAGACACAGTACCTTGTTGTCAAGGTCGAAGAGGTAGGAGTCCTCTTCACGGACATCCGCCTCGGAGTCAGATATCAGCTCCCCAACGTACCTGCAGGCAGAGGAAAGGCAGAAATTGGATGCTCCTGCAATCACAAGCCTGGGCTTGAACATCTCCTTCTGGGGAGAGGGAAAAAATGGGATGAATCCCAGCCCCAGCTGGCAACCCACAGCCTTGGCCGTGCAGGTCACCTCAGAGCCACCCAAGCTTTGCCAGCTTAGAGCAGCTAGAGCCTGGCTCCAGACCCCATCTTTTCAGGGCATCCCTGCTTCCTGAGGATGATGTTCCAGTTTGCATAGCTCTGCGTTGGCCAAGATGAGAGGCTGAAGGAGTTGGGGGTGTGCAGCTTGGAGAAGAGGAGGCTCAGGGCAGACCTCATTGCTGCCTGCAGCTGCCTGAAGGGAGGCTGCTGCCAGATGGGGTTGGGCTCTGCTGCCAGGCAGCCAGCAGCAGAACAAGGGGGGACAGCCTCAAGCTGTGCCAGGGCAGGTTGAGGCTTGATGTTTGGAGGAAGTTGTTGTCAGAGAGAGTGATTGGCATTGGAATGGGCTGCCCAGGGAGGTGGTGAAGTGGCTGTGGCTGGAGGTGTTGAAGCCAAGCCTGGCTGGGGCACTTAGTGCCATGGTCTGGCTGCTTGGCCAGGGCTGGGTGCTAGGTTGGGCTGGCTGAGCTTGGAGCTCTCTCCCAGCCTGGCTGATCCTAAGATCAGCACATTAATGCAATTCTCCCCATGCTCATGGTCAGCCCCATGGGCTGGCTCTCACACCCACCGCTGCAGCACTTGTGCTGTTCACAGCCCAAAGCAGAAGGTTTCTGTCTGACCTTCCCCTGCTTGCCAGGAGGGTTTTGCAGAATGCCAGCATGGTGGGGGTTGGAAGTGACCTCATCTAAAGCAGGGGCACCCACAGCAGGTTGCTCAGGATCATGCTTCTCTCTCCAGAGAAGGCCACTCCACAACCTCTCTGGGCAGCCTTCTCCAGGGCTCCAGCACCCTCCAGGACTGCACAGCCTACAAACACTTTGAGTTTGAAGTCTTTATTCAAACTGAAGCTGGCAGGACCCCTGGAAGGATCTAGGCTGCTTCCTGAATCCCCCTCAAACCAGACTAGATCAGAGATGTGCTCCCAGTAGCAACCACCTGGCAGTAAGAGCAGGTGTAAGGCAGATGACAACCAGGCTCTCCCAGCATGTGCTGCTTGAGCAGGACTAAACACACACAGAGCCTTCCTCACCCTGCTGGTGCTGGGTTTGGTGCCAGCTCCCTTGCTGCAGGAGGCCCTGTTGCACTGGTGTTGCCACATTTGTCTTCCTGTTTCCATCTTAAACAGTTTTGGATGATGCTGGTGGACAGTAACTTGTCCACAGGACAGCAACTTGTCCACAGGAGAGCAATGTGCCCTTGTGGTCAAGGCCTGGGGTGTGTTCAGAAGAGTGTGGTCAGCAGGTCAAGGGAGGTTCTCCTCCCTCTCTACTCTGCCCTGGTGAGACCAGACCTGGAGTGCTGGGTCCAGGTCTGGGCTCCCAAGTTCAAGGACAGGGCCATGGAGGCCATGAGGATGCAGAAGGGACTGGAACATCTCCCTGGTGAGGAGAGGTTGAGAGACCTGGGGCAGGTTAGTCTGGAGAAAAGACTGCTTACAAGTATCTGAGGGGTGAGTGTCAAGAAGAGAGGTCCAGGCTCTTGTCAGTGATGTCCTATGATAGGGAAAGGGACAATGACACAAACTGGAACCCAGGAGGTTCCACCTCAACATGAGGAAAAAACTTTGCTGTAAGGGAGCTGGAGCCCTGGAGCAGGCTCCCCAGAAAGGCTGTGGACTTTCAATACCCATCTGGGTGTGTTCCTGTGTGACCTGCCCTGGGTTGATCCTGCCCTGGCAGGGGGGTGGGACTGGATGACCTCCAGAGGTCCCTTTCAACTCCCAGCATTCTGTGATTCTGACCTGCTTGCAGTGAAAACAAGAGATGCAGGAGGAGATGAGAAAGAAGCAGCAGCAGAGCAGATTCTGGGATCTGAGTGCTCCCAGCCTGCCAGGCAACACTAATTAATTATAAGCCAAGAATTCACAATATGAATAAATAATCTTCCCAGGATCAGGAGAGCCTCCACGAGCAGCAGGCACTGCCACAGCATTCCCCTGCAGCTCTCAAGGCATTCTCAAAGCCTTCAACCACATCCTGTGGCTCAAGGCAGCCCTTCAACTCCAGGGCTGGGCAGGAGAAGAGCCACAAAACACCAAGCTGGGGAGGACCCACATGCTCTGTGACAAGAGATGGTTTGGCTGCAGTTCCCTGAGCTGGGTGATCTGGCCAAGCTGCTCTGGCAGAGCAGGAGGCTGCTGCTGTGTGTAGTCGTCCTGTCTGCCCCCAGCACAGCTCATTACTCACTCAGACTGTGGCCATACTGGAAGTCAAATGCTGCACCATGGAAGATGATGGTCCCAGAGAGAGGGGGAGAACTTGCTGAGGCATGGCACAGCTGCCAGCAACAGCTGAATGATGCTGCATGGAGAGAGCTGTACTTGGGGACAGCCACTTCAGGTTTCCAGCTGAGTGAAACCAAATCCACAACCTAATTCCAGTGCTTGGTTGTCTGCTCCCTAACGACTGCTCCTGGAACACACTTCACAGGTTCACAGAATGCTCTGGGTTAGAAAGGTCATCTCATCCAACCCCCCTGCAGGCAGCAGGGACACCTCCAACTACATCAGGGTGCTCACAGGATATTAGATGGGACACAAAGAGATCATCCAGTCCAACCCCCCTGCCAGAGCAGGACAATCCTATCTGACACAGATCACACAGGAACACATCCAGATAGGCCTGGAAAGGCTCCACACAAGGAGACTCCACAACCTCTCTGGGCAGCCTGTGCCAGTGCTCTGGGAGCCCCACAGTCAAGAAGTTCCCCCTTGTGTTGAGCTGGAACCTCCTGTGCTGCAGCTTCCATCCATTGCTGCTTGTCCTATCCCAGGAGCAGTGAGCAGAGCCTGTCCCCCCCTCCTGGCAGCCCTCAGATACTTACAAACATTTATCCAATCCCCTCTCAGTCTTCTCTTCTCCAGACAAAGCAGCCCCAGGTCCCTCAGCCTCCCCTCATCATCCTCACAGCCCTCTGCTGGACCCTGTTCAGCAAATCCCTGTCCCTCTTCAACTGGGGAGCCCAAAACAGAACATAGTATTCAAGATGAGCCACATCAAGTTTGACTTGAAATGTCTCCAGGGATGGAGTCTCCACCACATCCCTGGGTAACCTCTTCCAGTACTTCACCACCTGCACTGGAAGAGTGAAGTGATTCTCCTACTCTGTTCTGCTGAGACCTCCCCTGCAGCACTGCAACCAGCACTGGTGTCCCCAGCACAAGATGGACCTGGAGCTGCTGGAGAGGGGCCAGAGGAGGCCATGAAGATGCTCAGAGGGCTGGAGAAGCTCCCCTGTGGGGACAGGCTGGGAGAATTGGAGCTGTTCAGCCTGGAGAAGAGAAGGCTGCAGGGAGACTTCAGAGCTGCCTTCCAGTACCTGAAGGGACTCCAAGAGAGCTGGGGAGGGACTTTGGACAAGGGCTGGGAGTGCCAGGCTGAGGGACAATGGCTTTGAGCTGGGAGAGGGGAGACTGAGAGTGGAGATAAGGAAGAAATGCTTTAGGTTGGGGGTGGTGAAACACTGGCACAGGTTGCCCAAGGAGGTTATGGATATCCCCTCCCCGGAGGTGTTCAAGGCCAGGCTGGACAAGGCCTTGTGAAACCTGTGCTGGTGGAAGGTGTCCCTGCCCATGGCAGGGGGATGGAATTTTAAGGTCCCTTCCAACCCAAACCATTCTACGACTCTACAACCAGCAGAGTTTTGCAGTGTTGTGTGAACTACTCCAGCCTTGCCCCCCAAGGAGGCACAGGTGAGGAATGAAAGCCATGCTTACAGCAACACAGTCCTCAGCCTTCCAAGGCAGGCTGGGGCCTCCTGCACAGAGCAGCCAGCTGCTGAGGGCTCTGACCCAGATGATTAGTGCAGAATGATTTTTCCACAACACTCAACCTAGAAGCTGCTGTGTGCAAGCAGCTCCTGACCACCACTAGCACCTGGGCTTCTGTGCACCTCTCCTATGAAGACAGGAGAGTAGAAGGCTCTAAGCAGACCTTAGAGCAGCATTTCAGTATCTGAAGGGAACTCACGGGCAGGCTGGGGAGGGACTGTTTAGAAGGGCCTATGGTGACAGGACAAGGGGCCATGGTTTGAAACTGGAGCAGGGCAGAGGTAGTTTGGACATCAGGAGGAAGCTCTGCACAGTGAGGGTGACAAAATTCTGGAACAGGTTGCCCAGGGGTGTGGCTGAGGCCCCAGCCCTGGAGACATTCAAGCTCAGACCCAAAGAGGACTTGGGCAGCTTGCTCTAGCTGGAGATGTCCCTGCTGAGTGCGGGGGGGCTGGACAAGATGCCCTTTGGGGGTCCCATCCAACCTGATGCAACTTTTGAATCAGTGAATTGAGGAGAAGCAACACCCAAGTCTATAGGTTGCCCATGAAGCCTCACAGGAGTCTTCCCTGATGAATGAAGTCACTCAGTCATCAGCACAGCTGGTCTGAGGAGGAGAAGAGCAGCGTGAGCTGGGGAGCAGAGTGAGTAACGTGCATGTGAGCGAGGGATGGAGACAAGCAGCAACGTGCCTGGGCAAGACGTGAATTAGCTCAGCTCCTTAGCATGCAGCTCAGCTGCCTGCCACTGAAACAGCATCAGCAGCTCCTGCCAGGAGGCAAGAGTGGAGCTGTTGTGGTATCTGCACCCCCTCAGCTCTGAAATGCTTTGCAACCACCTGTGTGAATCACACCGTGGAGAGGGCTGCCCTGCTTCATTGGGCTGCCCCCTCACCACTGCTCATTCCTCACTGCTGCATTCCAGCAGGATTTGGGGAAGTCAGCCCATTTTGGCTTTGGGAGCAGTTTACTCACAGGCTCTGGCCCATCTCTGGGCACTGACTCTGGAACACAGGGACCTTTGGTACTCAACAAAGCCCACCCCTGGTGCCCCCAGTACAAGAAGGACACTGAACTGTTGCAGCAGGTCCAGAGGAGCACATGAAGATGATCAGAGAGCTGGAGAACCTCTCCTATGTGAACAGGCTGGGAGAGTTGAGGCTGTTCAGTATCAAGAAGAGAAAGCTTCAGCAAGACCTTGGAGCAGCCTTCTGGTACCTGAAGGGGGCTACAAGAAAGCTGGGGAGGGACTTTTGACAAGGGCCTGTAATGCTAGGATAAGGCATAATGGCTTTGAGCAGGGACACCGCTCGCCGACAGCAGGGACACTGCTCGCCGACGGCACACGCACCGCTCGCACACAGCAGGGACACCGCTCGCCGATGGCACACGCACCGCTTGCCAACAGCAGACACTGCTCGCCGACGGCACACACACCGCTCGCCGACAGCAGGGACACCGCTCGCCGACAGCGCACGCACCGCTCGCCAAGAGCAGACACTGCTCGCCGACAGCAGGGACACCGCTCGCCAAGAGCAGACACTGCTCGCCAACAGCAGGGACACCGCTCGCCGCCAGCGCACACACCGCTCGCCGACGGCAGGGACACCGCTCGCCGACGGCAGGGACACCGCTCGCCGACAGCAGGGACACCGCTCGCCGACGGCACACGCACCGCTCGCCGACGGCACACGCACCGCTCGCCGACGGCACACGCACCGCTCGCCGACGGCACACGCACCGCTCGCCGACGGCACATGCACCGCTCGCCAACAGCAGACACTGCTCGCTGACGGCACATGCACCGCTCGCCAACAGCAGACACCGCTCGCCGACAGCAGGGACACCGCTCGCCGACAGCAGGGACACCGCTCGCCGACAGCGCACGCACCACTCGCTGACGGCAGTGACACCGCTCGCCGACAGCAGGGACACCGCTCGCCGACAGCACACGCACCGCTCGCCGACAGCAGGGACACCGCTCGCCGACGGCACACGCACCGCTCGCCGACAGCACACGCACCGCTCGCCGACAGCAGGGACACCGCTCGCCGACGGCACACGCACCGCTCGCCGACAGCAGGGACACCGCTCGCCGACGGCACACGCACCGCTCGCCGACAGCAGGGACACCGCTCGCCGACGGCACACGCACCGCTCGCCGACGGCAGACACCGCTCACCGACAGCAGACACCGCTCGCCGACGGCAGACACCGCTCACCGACAGCAGACACCGCTCGCCAACGGCACACGCACCGCTCGCCAACAGCAGGGACACCGCTCGCCAACAGCAGGGACACCGCTCGCCAACAGCAGGGACACCGCTCGCCAACAGCAGGGACACCGCTCGCCAACAGCAGGGACACCGCTCGCCAACAGCAGGGACACCGCTCGCCAACAGCAGGGACACCGCTCGCCAACAGCAGGGACACCGCTCGCCAACAGCAGGGACACTGCTTGCCGACGGCACACGCACCGCTCGCCAACAGCAGGGACACTGCTTGCCGACGGCACACGCACCGCTCGCCAACAGCAGGGACACTGCTTGCCGACGGCACACGCACCGCTCGCCGACAGCAGGGACACTGCTCGCCAACAGCAGGGACACCGCTCACCGACAGCAGGGACACCGCTCGCCGACAGCAGGGACACTGCTCAGCAAGAGCAGTTTTAAGCTTTACCTCTGCAAAGACAGTTTAGCACCTGGCAGCTCCTAACGGCAAAGAAACACTTAGCTGATCTGCTGCAGATCTTTCTTTCTCTTTACCAATCTCCCCCAGGCCCTCACCCCAACTCCATCAACATCAACAACTACCTCCAAATAACCCCAGCATCTATTTGCAGGAAGGGCATGAGCCCAGCCTTATTTAGAAGGTCCTAAAACTCACTGTTAGCATTGCAATGAAGAAAAACACTTTCCAAAATGTTTAGCAAAGTGCAGGCACCACTCTCAAGCCTAAAACCCCAGGGGTTCAGCAGCAGATTTTTTTTCACTTGACATAAATCTGAACATTTTTGTTCTTAAGTACTTTATTGAATCGGGGCCGAAACCTGCGCTCAACGCCAAGTGCTTTGCTGTTCTGCTGAATCAGACTAAAACCAGAGCTGTGACACTGGAAAACCTCTTGAGAAGTCAGAATTGAAACAGAAAAAATAGATCTGACAGAACAAAGTTGTTCCAAATTGCCTTGGCTTTAAGTGTTCCACAGCCCATAGCACCTCGCCTCTAGGGACTGCCTAGGAGAGTTGGAGATGTTCAGCCTGGAGAAGAGAAGGCTCCAGGGAGACCTTAGAGCAGCTTTCCAGTACCTGAAGGGGCTTCAGGAGAGTTGGGGAGAGACTTCTGACAAGGGTCTGCAGAGACAGGATGAGGGGCAATGGATTGAGGTTCAAGAAGGGGAGATTTGGGCTGGGCATCAGGAAGAAATTCTTTGCAGTGAGGGCAGGGAGACACTGGCACAGGTTGCCCAGGGAGGCTGTGGATGCTTCCTCCCTGGAGGTGTTCCCTCCCAGGCTGGATGAGGCCTTGAGCAACCTGGGCCTGTGTGAGGTGTCCCTGCCCATGGTCTGGGGATTGGAACTGGATGATCTTTAAGATCCCTTTCAACCAAACCATTCTGTGAACAGCCACAGGGAACACCTGAACTGCACACCTGCAGCAGAACCCAAATCCAGTTCTTTACCCCTTCCTCTTCTGTTTGAAGAGGGGCAAGAGCTGGGAACAAGTCTCAGCCAGCTGGAGACGGGTGGAGAAAGGGAAAAACAGAGCAGGAGACCTCTGGCTGAAGGTGAGTAGCTGAGCTGAAAGACACAGTGACTTGGGTGAAAGCCTTTCTTTGAGAAGAGGAAGGCCCTCGGGGGGCTAAGGCTTGCTGCAGAACTCACTCGCAGACGAAGGTCCCCAGGGGGATGTCCTGCGTTGTCCGCACGCCCCAGCCCATCTTCTGCGTCCGGTACAGCTGCAACCGAGTCCTGCAGGAGGGGAGACGAGGCCACGTTAAAGGCAGCTCTGCACAGAGACCAGGAACTCTCTGACTCACGGAGTCCCCTTAGAGAGACCTTGAAGATCACAGAGGCCACCCATTTTCTGTCTCTGCTAAGGCTGGGGCTCAACAGTGTCCCTCAGCAGCACATCTCTGCCTCTTTTCCACATCTCCAGGGATGGGGATTCAACCACCTCGCTGGGCAGCCTGGATCAGACTTTGAGAACCCTTTCAGTGAAAAAAGTTACTTCTAATGTCCAACCTAAACCTCCCCTGGTGCTACTTGAGGCCATTTCCTTTCATCCTGTGACGAGGTACTTAGTTACTAGGGAGAAGAGACCAATCCCTACCTCATTGCAACCTCCACGTTGTAGAGAGCCAGAAGGTCTCCCCTCATAGCCTCCTCTTCTCCAGGCTGGACAACCCCAGTTCCCTCAGGCACTACAGAGATGACTCAAAGGCAGCATTCTTCCAGCAGCACAACCTCAAAGTTGATTTCAATATCGAATCCCCTCCCAGTTCTGCTGGCATCAGTGGGTAGCTCCATTCTCACTGCTCAGCATGTGGGCAGAAGGGCTGGGCACCCACCAGCCCCTTCTCCATGCCCAGCTGCACCTTGCAAGGCCCACAGCCAAAAACTGGGGAAGAGGGTGTGGGACTGGAGGCTCAGTGTGGTTACACCATTGATGATCTACACACTGGAGACCAGAATCCCACCACCAGCAGTTCTTTTTCCTTCCACACACCCAGCACTCAGGGGAGGTGGAAGGGGACCTAGGGCAGGGAGGGTTGCTGCAGGGGGAAGGCAGGGAGCTCATGGTGATTTAAGAACACCCTGAGCTAAGAGCTCTGATCCCTGTGCCCTCTGCTGAGGCCACTGCATTTAGCAGCTCCATCATATCCAGCTCCCTGGCTGAAAGACAAGGAAGAAAGGCTGCAACTTGAACCTTGCTGGTGTAATAGCTGCTGTGTGGAATTTTACTGATGGAGCTTATAGGCAGAGAAACAATCCTGTGAGCCACTCTGCCTCCTGCTCACTCAGAGCTTGAGTTAAGTGCAGGATGAATGGTCTCTAGGGCTGGGAAAGGTTTGTTCTGCCCCCAAGGGAACCAACCCTGCTCTCAGCAATGCTCTTATCGGAATGAAGAGCAATCTGACGCTCACCTGAACTTCACCCTCTTGCTTTTCCCAGTAGTTCTCTTCCCCTCACCCATTCCCTCCTTGCACTGTCAGCTCAAACCAGGGGCTGCATGTTTGCTTCTGTGTGCTCACAGCTCCTGAAGCCTTCACCAGGGCAAGACATGACTTCATGAGCATGATGGCTCTCAGAGAACTGGCTGTAACACTGGCACGAAGAGGAGTGTGGCAAGCAGGCCAAGGGAGTGTCTCCTCCCACTCTATTCCACCCTGGAGAGGCCACAGCTGAACTACTGGGTCCAGCTCGGGGCTCTCCAGTTCAAGAGAGGCAGGGAACTGCTGGAGAGAGTCCAGCTACAGGGGTGCTGAGGGGCCTGGAGTATCTCTGTGAGGAGCAAAAGCTGAGCACCCTGAGGGTGTTGAGCCTGGAGAAAAGCAGCCCCAGGAGGGATCTTGATCAATGCTCAGCAAGAGCTAAAAGGTGAAGGGGCAAGAGGGTGGGGCCAGACTCTGTCTGGTGGTTCCCAGGGACAGGACAAGGGGCAGTGGGCACAATCTGGAAGCCAGGAGGTTTCACCTGAGTATAAGAAAAAGGTTGTTTGGTGTGAGGGTGCTGCAGCCCTGAGGCAGGCTGCCAGAGAGGTTGTGAAATCTCCTTCTCTGAAGAGACTGCAAACCCAGCTGGATATTGTGACCCTGGGCAAGCTGCTCTAGCAGGAGGGTTGGACTGGATGATCCCCAGAGGTCTCTGTCAAATGCTCTCATTCTGTGATTTCATGATTGCAGCCTTGAGGAAGTTCCTCCATGCTTTGCCTTGTCTATCACAGCAGAGTCAAACTCAGGTTCAGACTCTACTCTCAGGGTTGACACTGGCAGCAGCAGGACCACAGCTTTGATCTCTGCCTCCCAGCTGAGCTGGGGCCAGCCTGCCAGATGGAAACATGTGTGCTGCTGAGTGGAGATAATTTGGAGCAAATCTGAGTAAGGAAGCACTGAAAATGGAGCAGGAGCACTCCTGTGCCTTGCTGCAGCCCAAACAATGGAGGTTTCCTCCACTGCCTGCCCAGGGCCTCAAGCACAGCTCTGCCAAAGCCCTGTCCCTACCACCAGCTCTCCCAAGCTCATGGTTGGGTGTCCAACCCTTCTGTCTTTCACAGAAGCACTTCACCAAGGCAAAAATGCAAACCCAACAGCTGCAGCTGTAAAGCTCCTAAATAAACACCCACATAGACACCAGAGCTCTGGAGCTTGGCAGGGATGAACCAGAGAGAGGTAAAGTTGTGTGGAAATGCACCAAGCTTGCTCCTTACTTAATTTTAGCAGCCCAAAATGTCACTGGAACTACAAAGCTGAGAAAAAAAGTCTTGTCAGTGCTACAAAAAAAACAACCCAAAGTCTTTTTTTCCCCAGTGGGATTCCTTTGAACTTAGTGCAGCAGCAAACTTCTCCATAGCAAAGGTTCAAGGCAGAACAGTTAATCTGCAGCACCAAAGCCATCAGGATTTTGGTGCCAAGCTGAAAATGTAAGTCAACAGGTACTGAGGGACCCAGTTCAGGGGGAGTTACACCAGCAACTGGGAAATGTTAAGCAGCCAAGTCTGGGAATGTTGGTCTATTGCTCAGGAAAGACCTTCTGGCTCTCTGCACCTCCCTGAAGTGAGTCTGGAGCCAGGTGGGGGTTGATCTCTTCTCCCAGGCAACAGGAAAAGAAGAAACAGCCTCAAGTTGCACCAGCAAAGGTTTAGGTTGGACATGAGGAACAATTTCTTCTCCAGAAGGGTTGTCCAGGCCTGGAACAGGCTGTCCAGGGTAGTGCTGGACTCCCCACCCCTAGAGGGGTTTCAAAGCTGTGTAGATGTGGTGCTGAGGGACATGGTTTAGTGGTGACTTGGCAGTGCTGAGTTGGACTTCATGATCTTAAAGGTCTCTTCCAAGTCCCAGATCCCCACCTTATAAGTTACACCCAGGCAAACCCAGAAGCTATTTCTATGCTGTAAAGTCAGGCTGATGAGAGAGCACTGCAGCTCCCACCTGATGGGACAGGGTGTAAATGCTAACTGAGCTCATAACTCAGTGCTGCTTCATTCCCACCAGCACACAGGAACCTTGCTATGGGGGCATCTGCTCCAACCCAGCTCCTGTCCCATCTCAGCAAGGCAGGTTTTTGTGGCTTTGTGAGTGAGCTGAGACTAGAGGAAGAAAGCTGAGGAGCCTGGTGCTGGCCTCGAGCCAGCAGTGTGCACATGCAGCCCAGACAGGAACCCTGTGCTGCAGCAAGAGCAGTGTGGGCAGCAGGGCAGGGGAGGGGATTCTGCCCCTTGGCTCTGCTCTCCTCAGACCCCACCTGGAGTCCTGGGTGCAGTTCTGGAGCTCCCAACACAGGAAGAACATGGAACTGTTAGAGCCAGTCCAGAGGAGGGCCACAAGGATGCTTAGAGAGCTGCAGCAGCTCTGCACTGAGGACAGGCTGTGAGAGTTGGGGCTCTGCAGCCTGGAGAAGAGAAGGCTTTGAGGAGACCTTATAGTGGCCTTCCAGTATCAGAAGGGGACCTACAGGAGGGCTGGGGAGGGACTACTGACAAGGTCTTGTAATGACAGGAGGAGGGGTAATGGGTTTAAACTGGCAGAGGGGAGATCCAAACTGGATGTCAGGAAAGGGTTCTTTGCAGTGAGGGTGGTCAGACACTGGCACAGGTTGCCCAGGCAGGTGTTTAAGGCCAGGCTGGATGAGGGAGGTGGGAGGTGTCCCTGCCTACGGCAGGCTGGAACTGGATGAGCTTTGAGGTCCCTTCCAACCTCCAGCATTGTATGATTCTCTGATTCTAAGCTCAGCTGTGCTGGGATCCTGCTTCTCACCTGAGCCCGTTCTGCACCACGCGGTTCCTGCAGGTCCGCCAGCACGAGCACGCGTGGTTGCACTCGAAGATCAGCGGCGGCTCAGCCATGTTGAACTCGGGCAGCAGTCGGCCATCCTGAAGAGGAGAGGCAGTCAAGACTGGTTAGCTGTCTGCTCCTGTGGGCCCTCCAAGAGCAGAAACACCTCCAAGTGTAAAAAGAGGCATGACCCAACCTCCCCAGATCCAGCACAGCCTCCGCAGGTGCTTCTGCCCCACCCTGGCGGTGGCTCGCTCGCCGCTACTGCCAGCAGCTGACAAACAGGCAGACACCAGCTAGATTTTGGTTGCCTGCCATCACTCTACACACCACCAACCCCCAGATCTCACAAGTGTGCACCAGCACAATGACTCTTTTGCAGTGCAGATGTTTGATGCTTAAGTCTTTCTCTGGAATGAAGCCTAAACTTCCAGGGTACACCACCAGTAGAGCGAAGCTCTGCTGAACCACCTCTCACCTTCCCAGTGCCGCTCCCCAAAAAGCTACAGGTCAGCTGTTTAGCAGGCCTGCAGGATTAAGGAAGCTCCAGAGGCAGCTCATCATATTAAACAAATGTGGCTTTTAAGGTCTGCAAGATGCAATCACCTATTAACATGTCAATAAAACGGCTACAAAGCAAAGTTGCCAACATTCCCCCCGGGAGAGACGCGCAGAGATTCAGACAACTTCTGAGCTTAGCAGAACCTGCCCAAGCAGCCACCTCGAAGCCTCCCTGGAGGGCTGAAGCACACTTACCCAAACCAAAGCAAGCTTCTGGCATTGCTGCAGTTAAAACATCTTCACTTTGCCTTCATCACAGCAAATAAAAGGGAAAAAAGCCCCAAAGCCTGCTCTGCTCTGCTCTGCTCCCCTCCCCTTGTTTACGCAGCGCAGTGTGCCGAGATGGAAGCTGATTTCACGCATGGGTTATTAAGTGCTCTCTCTCACATGGCTGTAATTAATGGCTCAGTTGGCACGAGGGTAACACAAATAAAGAACACCAGAAAAGCTTCTCTGAGTCCTCCTTTCCTTATCAGCTCATAAAGCTCATGGCTGAGACTGCACCTCGAGGCCTTTTAAAAGCAAAAGAGAGGAGGAGCTGTGCGAGGGACTGTTTGAAAGGTATTGCCATGAGCCCTGAACTGTGCTAAGCTCAGCTCCCACAGGCTGGTGGAAGCCACCAGGAGGTTGTGTGTCCTCACCTTATCATACCAGCAGCGCATACTGAGCTGGCCACACATGCAGTTGCTGGAGGAGCAGTCGTCTATGCACACACAATACTGGAAGAGAAGAATAGGAGTTAACTGCACAGCACAGAGAGAACAGCTCCTGTGACAGGGGTTAACTGCACACCACTCACACAGAGAGAACAGCTCCTGTGACCAGGACAGAGAGGAAACCCCCAGTCTGCTGCTGCAGCGTGTTGCACAGGACAACCAGCTTCACTGGTTTGGTGGCATTTTGACTCTGTTACTTAGTCCTCTGTGTGATGAAGAGGACTTGGGCTTTGCAGTGGGTTTAGAGTTAACACTCTAGTTCCATTCCAAACTTCAAATGAACAACAGACACCTCTGTACCATTCTATTTGTTTGCTGGGCTAGACACAATCTGCTGCATAAACAATTTTCCTCCCTTCACCTTCCTGCCTCTTGCTTCACTCTTGCTTTTCCCTCCTGCAGACTGACTGCTTCTGCACTAACCTTGGCTGAGCAGGCAACAGTTGGGGCCTTTCTGGTTTCCTCACTGCAGGGGGTGAAGAAAGAGGTGGCAGTTGGCCCCTTCTGGGCTTTGCTCAGGGGGATTGTGTGTTATTTCTGAAGTGCAAATACTTGTAAACATATTCCTGTGCATTTGCATTGGATCCTATGCTTTTAGATTTCAGCTTGGTGTAAATATATTGCTTCACTTCCTTCCAAGCCTTCTGAGCCAGTCTGGTGATTTTATCTGGAGGGGTCATTTTCAACCCAGCACAGGCTTGAAGTCAAGGAACTCACACTGAGCCATCTCCATCTCTGAGCAGAGGATGTCCCCCTGTGTTACTAACCTTCCTCCGTGTCCTGTGGGCTATATTCTACACTTGAGGACAAGGAAAGCTCTAAGGAAAGACTGGAGCTAGGAGGTGATGCAATACAATGTCTCAGTGCTCCCCTGCTGCTTGCTTCTTCCCACATGGGTGCTCCAGCTGGTTGCTTCCCCCAGTACTCCCCATACCAAAACAGTCCCACCAGCAGTTGCTGTAAAACGAGGCTTGGAAGTTCACTTTGGCCACCTCAGAGTCGTATCCAGAGGGGTCAGCCTCACCCTATGCTTCCCCCACTCTGCTTTCATAACCCAGCCCTTCCAGGACTCCCAGGATCCCAGTGAAGACCTCAGCCTGGATGCTGCAGTCAGTAGGAAGACACCACGGGGAAGGACTCTCAACAACTCCCTGATTCCCCAGATACAAAGAGAGTAAAAGGCTAAATGGGAGCCCTATCAGTCAGCATCAGTATACAGCTGAGCAGAGGCTAGCTTGAGTCTCAGCAAGGAAGAAAAGCAGAATCCCATCTCCTAGAGCACAAGCTGGAGTTCAGGACTACAGCCTCAGCCGGAATGTGAGGGCAGCATTAGGACCAAAGAAAAGCAGAATCCCATCTCCTAGAGCACAAGCTGGAGTTCAGGACTACAGCCTCAGCTGGGATTTGGGGGCAGCATTAGGACCAAAGAAAAGCAGAATCCCATCTCCCTAGAGCACAAGCTGGAGTTCAGAATTACAGCCCCAGCTGGAATGTGAGGGCAGCATTAGGACCAAAGAAAAGCAGAATCCCATCTCCCTAGAGCACAAGCTGGAGTTCAGAATTACAGCCCCAGCTGGAATGTGAGGGCAGCATTAGGACCAAAGAAAAGCAGAATCCCATCTCCTAGAGCACAAGCTGGAGTTCAGGACTACAGCCTCAGCTGGGATTTGGGGGCAGCATTAGGACCAAACAGCCCCACTCTGGATGCCCAACCCGTTCTGAAGCACACTGCAGTGCAGCAGCTGTGAGACAGGCAGCAGGCCAGCAGAGGCAGGGGCACACCTGTAGGTGAGTGATGTTCCTGTCGATGTCCATCGGGGAGGTGACGCAGTTCTGCGACACGTACTTGTAGTTGGTGGGGCAGGGCTCATTGTCCACTGAGTTGACACAGGGGATGGGGATCCGCTCGTAGCCCCGGGCGATGTCTCTGTCAGGGGCACAGAGATAACGTCACAGATCCACAGATTCACACTATGCTTTGGGTTGGAAAGACCTTGAGAGCCACAGAATCAACCAGGTTGGAAGAGAGCTCCAAGCTCAGACAGCCCAACCTAGCACCCAGCCCTGCCCAACCAACCAGACCATGGCACTAAGTGCCCCAGCCAGGCTTGGCTTCAACACCTCCAGCCACAGCAACTCCACCTCCCTGGGCAGCCCATTCCAATGCCAATCACTCTCTCTGTCAACAACTTCCTAACAACATCCAGCCTAGACCTGCCCTGGCACAGCTTGAGGCTGTGTCCCCTTCTTCTGCTGCTGGCTGCCTGGCAGCAGAGCCCAACCCCACCTGGCTACAGCCTCCCTGCAGGCAGCTGCAGCCAGCAATGAGGTCTGCCCTGAGCCTCCTCTGCTGCAGGCTGCACACCCCCAACTCCCTCAGCCTCTCCTCACAGCGCTCTGCTCCAGCTCCATCCTCAGCCTTGCTGCCCTTTTCTGGACATCTTCCAGTACCTCAACATCTCTCTTGCATTGAGAAACCCAGAATTGGACACAGCACTCAAGTGCTGACCAGTGCTGAGCACAGCCTCCCTAGATGAGGATCATTTAGGTCCAACCTCCTTGGCTGCATTAGCCCAGGTTCCTCAAGGCCCCATCCAACCTGACCTTGAACCCCTTCAGGGAGGGAGCATCCACAACCTCCCTAAGCAACCTGTTCCAGTGTCTCCCCACCCTCACTGGAAGGAATTTCTTCCCAATCTCCAGTCTAAATCTCCCCTCCTCAACCTTCAATCTGTTCCCTCCCATCCTATCACTACAAGCCCTTCCAAAAAGTCCCTCCTTCAGCTTTCTCACAGCACCTTCAGGTATTAGAAAGCCACAAGAAGGTTTCCTTGGAACCTTCTCTTCTGCAGGCTGAACAGAAGAAAAGCTCCCTCCAAAGACAAGCTCCCTCCCCAACCCTGAAGCAGGATTACTGTCTGATCGCTGAGCACTCAAAGCTTGAAAGCAGATCAGACTAACAGTTTATTTTTTTATCTCCCTATCTTACAGACTGCTCTTTGTGCTTGCAAACATTTCCACTTGGAGGATGAATTTACAAACCACAGTCTGAATCAGCATGTGCTGAGCTCTTGCTAAGCTCAAACTGCCCTTCACAGCAGCTATAAAAGCTAAGCATGCACTGAGAGTCCTGTCCTCAACCAGGCTGCCAACCTCCCCAGTGCAAGGGCTCTAATCCATGACCCACAACAGCAAAGCCAGGTATTCTCACCTGCTCACCACCTTGTCTATCTGGGGAGGCTTCTCAGCAGATGATTCTTTTAGAGTCTTGTTCATCTGCAGGGCCACCCAGACCTGAGAGTTAAGGCTGGAGCACTGGAGCGGAGTCTCACCCTCCTTGTTCTTTAAAGTGACATCCGAGCCACGGGAAAGAAAGAGACTGCAAAACAGCAAGAGAGGATCAGCACCCCCCTAAAGAAAGCACACCAGGGGAAAATGAGCTGACTCACATCCTCCAGCCAGCCCCTAAGGGACAAGGAAGAATCTGTGGTAGTGAATAAGCACCTGAGGTTTCTTTATTAAGCATGGTTCAGTGAATCCTTCTACGTGAAGGTGCTGGCAGGAGCCACAGACTGGAGCTCCAGGCACTTGTGAGAGCTCTGGGCAAACCTTGCCTTGCTTCAGGCATGCCAGCTACACTGCTGGTACCAGCCTAACTTCAGACAGGCTTGAAACTCTGGCAGCGAAAGCTATGGGGTGGGAAAGGTAAGGTGGCAATGGAAGAGTCCCATGGGAACCTGGGATTGGACTTGGCCCTTGTTTATACTCACCAGCTTCTGGTGAGTACACATGATGGCTTTACCCAGAGCAGGGATGGAGCAAAGGAAAAGCCCTTTTACCACACTAACAGCTAGTTGTGGGGAAAAACAGAAAGCTTTAATGAAGGATGCCTGATGCCTTTCTGCTGGGAAGCTCAGGCTGAGCATGGTCCTTCAAGCCTCTGTCAACTCCAGGACCACTCCATGCTTTCTGATCTCTTCTACAGCAGTAGCAATTTCAGACCCAGTGCCCAGAGGAGCTGGCCAGTGGAGAAACAAACCCTCCATCCCAGTTTTGGTTTGTGCTTAAAGGCCAAAGGCATTTCAAAAGGATCTCCTGAGCTTGCCAAGAGCAGCTGGGTGGAAAGGAGAGAAGCAGCAGGGCTGGAGCTGTACTCACACGACACACTCGTAGCGGTTCTCTCTGGCTGCAATGTGCAGGGGAGAGTCCCCATGGATATTCACGGCATGGAGATCACACTTAGCAGCCAGCAGGATCTCTGCTATGTCCACACAGCCAGAGAAAGCAGCCCAGTGCAAACAAATATTTTCCTCCTGGAGAGAAAGCAAACAGAGCAGAGGCTGTTTAGTGCATTCAAACCCCATCCCTTCAGGACTTTGCCACCCTTGGCTCTACACCTGCAGCACAGAGCATGTGGCTTGCAGTCTCCTCTGCAGAGAACCATGACATGGTTTGGATGGGAAGGGACCCTTTAAGGTCATCTAGTGCAGCCCCCCCTGAAGTCAGCAGGGACATCTACAGCAGGCTATTCATACCCCCAGATAACCTGATCCGGGGTGGTTTCAGGGATGGGGCAGGTACCACCTCTCTGAACAACTTGGGACAGGCTCTCACCACTCTCAGTGTGAAAATGTCTCCCTTCTCTCCAGTCTGAATCTCCCTCTTTTAGCTCAAACCATCACCCCTTGTGCTGTTACATCATGCCCTGCTCAAAAGCCTGTCCCCACCTTTCTACCTGATCCCTTTAAGCAGAAGGTCTCTCCAGTCTAAGTCTCCCTCTTTTAGCTCAAACCATCACTCCCTGTGCTGTCACAACAGGCCCTGCTCAAAAGTCTCTCCTCATCTTTCTATCTGATCCCTTTAAGCAGAAAGTCTCCCTGAAATCTTTTTCAGGCTGAACAACCCCAACTGTCTCAGCCTGTCCTCACAGCCAAAAGCTTCCAGCCTTCTGTAGCCTCCTCTGAACCCTCTCCAACAGGTCCATTGCTCCTCCTGGCCAAGTCTGCCAGGAAAGGCAGGGAATTCTCTGTGCAGACACAGAGGAAGTTTTCACCATGCACCAAAGGGGAGGAGGCTGCACACAAAGAGATCTCCATCACCTGCTTTACACATACACCAATTACGTGTCTCTAAACCACAGAGCAATCTGGATTCATCCACAAGAGAGGTGGCAGACATGAACCAAGATGCTGGAGAAGCCTCAAAGCTGTGCTTCCCCAGCTCAGGCAGACAGGAAAGCTGTAGCTCGTCTGCCAGTGCTACAGAATGGCAAAGAGAAAGAGCAGAGCAGAAGCTGCAGGGCCTGTGAAGGTGCTAGAAGATGAAGCAGGAGCCACAGGGAAAGCGATCAATGCCACTTGAGGCACCTCTTAAATACTGTATGTGCTCATCCCTCAGCAGCAGCACTCGAAATAGCTGAACACTCATCTTTTGGAAGGAGATATTTTAAGCCCTGCTGCCCTGTTTGCTGTTACAGTGCAATTTGCAGTGGCACACAGCGAACCCTACCCCACGACAAGCTCTAAAGACACCCATCACAAGAGCAGGGACAGGCAGCAGCTTACTGTGCCACTTTGGTTTTATCTTAGTTTTTATGTTAAAGGGAAAACAAAGCACAGCTTTAGTCACTGCAGCCTCACTTAGATCCTTTCTGAAACAGGGAGGTTAGTGGCACAGCCCAGAGAGGGGGCAGACCTTTTTCTCTACAGCTTCTGCCTCTCCTTATGGAATCACAGAAAGGATTGGGTTGGAAGAGACCCTCAGAGGTCATCTAGTTTCAACCCCTCTGCAGTCAGCAGGGACATCTGCAACTAGAGGAGGTTGCTCAGAGACCCCCCCAAAACAACCTCACCTGCACTGGTTCCAGGGATGGGCATCTCGCACTGCTCTGAGAAACCTGGGCCAGGGTCTCACCATCCTCAGCATCAAATATCTCTTCCTTCTCTCCAGTCTGCATCTCCCTCTTTCAGTTCAAACCATCACCCCTTGGCCTGTCACAACAGGTCCTGCTCAAAAGTCTGTCCCCAGCTTTCTGCTTGGTCCCTTTATCATAGAACCAACCAGGCTGGAAGAGAGCTCCAAGCTCAGCCAGCCCAACCTAGCACCCAGCCCTAGACAACCAACCAGACCATGGCACTAAGTGCCCCAGCCAGGCTTGGCTTCAACACCTCCAGCCACAGCAACTCCACCACCTCCCTGGGCAGCCCATTCCAATGCCAATCACTCTCTCTGACAACAACTTCCTAACAACATCCAGCCTAGACCTGCCCTGGCACAGCTTGAGACTCTGTCCCCTTGTTCTGCTGCTGGCTGCCTGGCAGCAGAGCCCAACCCGACCTGGCTACAGCCTCCCTTCAGGTAGCTGCAGACAGCAATAAGCTCTGCCCTGAGCCTCCTCTTCTCCAGGCTAAACACTGGAAGGCCACCAGAAGGTGTCCCTTGAGCCTAGGCTGAACAAGTCTCTCAGCCTGGCCTCACAGCAGAGGGCTTCCAGCCCTCCCAGCACTGCTGTGGCAACATCTACAATAAAAACCTCCTCATCCCATCACTCAATCTCCAGGAAAAATTAACCCTGGTGATTGCACACCACATGCTGCTGCTCAGACAGGTTACAGAACTCCAGACTCCCTACTCTGCCTTGCATCAGCTCCTGCCTAACAGCAGCATAATTACAATCAGGAGCACTTCTCCTGCAGA
This sequence comes from Pogoniulus pusillus, assembly GCF_015220805.1. Taxonomy (NCBI): domain Eukaryota; kingdom Metazoa; phylum Chordata; class Aves; order Piciformes; family Lybiidae; genus Pogoniulus; species Pogoniulus pusillus. The sequence continues at coordinate 2,620,132 of NC_087298.1, read as the reverse complement.
ATGATGTTTCCCAGCACAAGTGACATTGCTTTTAATGACTGCAATCAGGAGAACCCCAACACAGGTACAGGAAGGGTTATGTGATCCAGCTGCAGAGGATGATGTTCTCTCAAGTGAATTGTTGACTGAGCTGATTTGGGTTTAATCACTGAATGGCTGATCTTGCAACTGGTAGCCAAACAGCTTCTGTGACAGATCAAAGGAGCCAGTGCTGTTCAGTCACAGACTCACAGATTGCATCAGGTTGGAAGGGATCCTCAAAGGGCATCTCAGCCAATCCCCCTGCAGGCACTGGGGACAACTCCAACTACATCAGGCTGCCTAGGGCCACGTCAAGTTTGACCTTGAATTGTTTCCAGTGCCTCCAGCACATCCCTGGGCAGCCTGTTCCAGTATTTCACCATCCTCACTGTGCACAACTTCCTCCTGATGTCCAGCCTGCTCCAGTTCCAAACCACTGCCCTTTGTCCTGTCATCACAGGCCCTTCTAAACAGTCCCTCCCAGTTTTCCCCTAGGTCCCCTTCAGATTTTGAAATGCATCTCCAAGGTCTCCCTGGAGCCTTCCCTTCTCCAGGTTGAACAGCCCCAATTGTCTCAGCCTGTTGCCATAGAGGAGGTTCTCCAGCCCTTTGAGCACCTTTGTGGCCTCCTCTGGACCTGCTCCACCAGGCCCATGTGCCTCCTCTATTGGGGACCCCACAGCTGGACACAGCCCTGCAGGTGAGGTCTCAGCAGAGCAGAGGGGTAGGATCCCCTCTCTCCATCTGCTGTCTGCCCTTCTCTGGATGCAGCCCAGGCTGCCATCGGCCTTCTGGGCTGCCATCGGCCTTCTGGGCTGCCAGTGCCCATGGCTGGCTCATGCCCAGCCTCCTGCCCACCAGCATGCCCAAGTCCTTTCCTGCAGGGCTGCTCTCAATGTCACCATCCCCAGGCCTGGACTGATATCTATGATTGTCCCACCTAGGTGCTGGACTTTGCACTTTGCTTTACTGAACCTCAGACCACCTCTGCAGCCTGTCCAGGGCTCTCTGGATGCGATCTCATCCTTCAGACTTACCAACACCACCACTCAGTTTGGTACCACCTGCAGAGTGTCTGAGGGTGCCCTCCTCAATCTCACTGCCTATAGCATTGAAGCAGCAAGGCTCTGGAGCAAGGCAACAACACCACGAGGCCTCTCTCTTGCCTTGAATTTTGAGCTTATTAGGCACTGCATCAGATCCAGACCTGCCTGAGAACTACCTAAGCTACCCAAGAGGCTCCTACCAAGATAAGGCTTTCAGACTACAGACAGCAGCTCCCTGGGAACAGCTGGGGCCCTTTCTGAGCCCCATAAGACAACTGTGCCAACACCTACCCCCTGCTAGCACCTAAGACACAAACTGAGGCATTAAGGGAGATAAAACCAAACCTTCCTTGAATTAAAACATGGCACCAGGAGCCTTGGACACGAGAATGCACTGCCAGGAGGCATGCTCGTGTGTGGAGGGATGGCAGGGTAGGTGCTGCACTGTAACAGCTGAGGGCAGGAAGCAGTGAAGCTGCTTACCCTTCATTAATCAACCTAGCTCATGTCTGCAGGCCAAAGCCTGGAGCAGCCCATCACAGCCCAGCTCACAGCCAGGCTGGCCTGGCAGGTACTTCAGGAGTTTCAGCATTATAGAATCACAGAATCATGCTGGTTGGACAAGACCTTTAAGATCATCCAGTCCAACCATTCTCTAACTCTTCCACGGCTGGTGCTAAACCCTCAGCACCACATCTCTGCACCTTTCAAGCACCTCCAGGCATGGGGACTCCACCACCTCCCTGGGAAGTGTGTTCCAGGCTTTGAGAAACTTCAGTAGAGAAGTCTCTTCTGATATCCAACCTAAACCTCCCCCGGTGCAACTTGAGGCCATTTCCTCTCATCCTGTCACTTACCACTAGGAGGAAGAGACCAGAGACCAACTCCCACCTCACTCCAGCCTCCTTTCAGGAACTTGTAGAGAACCTCCTCTTCTCCAGACTAAACACCCCCAGCTCCCTCAGCTGCTCCTCACCAGCCCTGTTCTCCAGGCCTTTTGCCTGCTTTGTTGCCCTTCTCTGGACATGCTCCAGTCCCTCAATGTCCTTCACGGAGTGAGGGACCCAAGAGTGACCCCAGTACTCAAGGTGTGGCCTCACCAGTGCTGAGTAAAGAGGACAATCACTTCCCTGTTCCTTCTGATCACACCATTGCTGATCCAGGCCATGATGTTGTTTGCCTTCTTGGGCACCTGAGCACACACTGGCTCGCAGTCATCTGCTGCTGAACAACACCCCCAGGTCTTTCCCTACTGGGTGGCTTTCCAGACACTGTGCCCCAAATGTTCATGGAGTTGTGCAGGACCTAGCAGTTGGCCTTGTTGAACCTCATACAGCTGACCTTGGCCCATCAATCCAGCCCAGCCAGATTCCTCTGTAGAGCCTCCCTACCTTCAAGCAGATCAGCAATCCCAACAGCCTTACAGAGAGGAAGGCAAAAATAAGAAACCTGCTATGAAGCAAAGAAGAAAAGGAGCAGTGCTGACCTCTTGAGCCTCCCAAAGAGAACCTGGCTCCAAAGGAGACAGCAGCTCCCCTGCCTCTGCTCACCTGCAAATCCCTGGGGAACCTGCTGCAAGGTGCTGCTGGGGGCAGGGAGCTGCCAGGGACTTCCAGACAGAGGACATCCCACTTGGGCAGCATTTACAGAGGTGAAGAGCAGGCCACGAGCCAGCTCCAGCGGGCTGAGCTGCCAGCCTGGGCATGCTCTGTCTGCACTGGTGACTACATCACTGCTGTGCCAAGGAAAAGCCAGACTTGCCACACTTGCTGACTGAGAGCCTGCCCAATCTGTCCAGAAAACATCAGCACAGGTTTATGTCCCTCAAAAGGCACTCAAGAGGCCCCTAACCCATTCCTAGTGCACACTGGTCCGTGACCAACGCAGAGCTGGTGAGTCTGGACTCAAAGGTATCTGCCTCCTGCCCTGTCCAAGTGGACTCAAATGAGCTAGACACAGCCAGGCACAGAACTGACTACAGCCTGAGCATTTGTACAGCATCCTGATGGGCTCTGTCAGAAGAGCTGCAGGAAAAAGACATCTTGGCAGCCTCTTCCCAGAATGTGGGGGAGAATTCCCTCACCAGATACCATTCACTCACTGCCCCAAAGCAGTGAATCCAAAGGGACCACTCCCTGCACTGAGCCTGAAATCTGCCTCCTTGGCCTTGCTTGGGTTTTAAACAGAGATTGAGGCTCCCTCCTCCAAGGGGCTGCAGGAAGAGCCTCACGTTGTCACGGATGTTGATGTCCGACCCCTTGGCGAGCAGCAGCTTCACCAGCTCGATGTGCTTGTACTCGGTGGCCCAGATCATCGGCGTCCAACCTCCGTCGTCCTGAGGAGAGAAGGGAAGGCTCAGACCCTCAGAACAGGCAGGACAGTCTCCTGCTGCTTCCCAAGCCTCATGCCAGCCACAGACCCCTTCTCCTCTCACATGTTTCTTTGCTGCAAGAGTGGTCAGGGATTGGAAGAGGCTGACCAGGGAGATGGTGGAGTCCCCATCCCCGGAGGCGTCCAAGAAACCTGTGGCCATGGCACTTTGGGACATGGTTTAGTGGCTATGGTTGCTGGTTGGACTGGATGACCTTAGAGGGCTTTTCCAACCCAAACAAGTCTATGCTTCTGTGATCACCCTCCTTCAGTCTGTGCTGCAGGCTGGAGCACAGACTGAAGGATAAACTCAGCAGGCTGGAGTTTATCTGCAGCTCAGCGTACCAGCAAGGGCTCCAGGGTGTCCAAACACAGCTGACTGTCCAAAAGACACAACCAATATCCAACCAGTCTAAAAGCCCTTACAAAAGCTCCCTGAGAAGCCTGGGGGAGCTGGTATTCAGCCAGCATAAGGAACCCTCATGCAGCATTCCCTCACCTCAGTGCAATGGATTGGTTCTGTGATGGCAAGTGCCAGACTGGACCCATCCCACAGCACGTCTGTGACGGAATCACAGAATGGTCTGGGTTGGAAGGGAGGTGTAAAGGTCATCCAGTCCAATCCCCTGCAGTCAGCAGGGACATCTGCAGCTAGAGAAGATTACTCAGAGCTCCAAACAATTTGACCTGGAATGCTCCCAGGGATGAGGCATTTGCCACCTTCCTGGACAACCTGGGACAGGGTCTCACCACCCTCTGCATAAAGGAGCTTCCTTCGATCTCATCCGAATCAATCAGCTTCAAACCATCAGCCCTTGGCCTGTCACAACAAGCCTTGCTCAAAAGTCTGTCCCCAGCTTTCTCATCAGCCCTTTAAGTAGTGAAAGGCCACCAGAAAGTCTCCCTGGAGCCTTCTCTTTTGCAGACTGAACACTCCCAACTCTCCCAGCCTGACCTCACAGCACTGCTGTGGCCTTCTCTGTCCCTGCCCCGACAGATCCCTGTCTGTGCTGTACTGAGGACTCCAGAGCTGGCCCCAGCACTGCAGGCAGGATCACAGCAGAGGGGCAGAATTCCCTCCCTGCCCCTGCTGCCCATACTGCTGGGGATGATCCCACCTGCCCCCTGCTAGGATGAGCACAGCTGAGCAACAGACTCTACCTGCAAATTCAGGGTGAAGGAGAAACTGCAAATCAAAGTACAGGGAAAGAAAGGATCCATGAAGCCAGTGGAGGGGATCACCATCTCTGGCAAACCAGGATGCCCATGGCATGTCACCCCATAGTTTTTGAGGTGCCCACCAGCAGCAGGACTGTAGCTGAGTAGCTGCTGTGCAGACAGCACAGTGCTGAGAACGAGCTCCCCGATCTGAGAACAGCAGCTTCTGCCCCTTGCAGGAAGGCCTCACCTGGCAGTTGATGTCCATCTTCCCGTTGGAGAGGAGGTACTGAACAACATCGTAGTGCCCCTTCTTGGCAGCCAAGTGCAGGCAGGTGGAGCCCTCCACATCCTGGGCACAAGCACAGAACAAGCACTCAGAGGAACCACAGAGTGAATCACAGAACCATGCAGGCTGGCACAGCCCCTCAGGAGCACCAAGCCCAACCCAGAGCCCTGCTCTGCAAGATTCACCTTAAACCACAGCCCCAAGCACCACATCCAAACCACCCTGAAACACAGCCAGGCTGGGGGACTCCACCACCTGCCTGGGCAACTCATTCCAGTCCCTGACCACTCTCCCCATGAAAAACTTTTTCCTAATGTCCAATCTAAATCTCTCCAGCCTCAGCTTGAGGCCATTCCCTCTTGTTCTGTCTCCAATTCCCTGTGAGCAGAGCCCAGCAGCAGCCTCTTCACAATGTCCCTTCAATGAGGTCTGCCCTCAGACTCCTCTGTTTCAAACTAACCATCCCCAGCTCCCTCAGTCACTCCTCATAAGATTTATTCTCTGGGTCTTCCATGACATTTATTCTCTAGGCCCTCCAGGACATCTCTTAGCAGTGTTCCCCATGTCTGTGTGTCACTGGTGATGCTTAGCAACACCAGAGATGTTCAAGAGATGGAGCAGAGGACTCCTAAACCCCCCTGCCCACTGCCATGGGAGAAGGGTGCAGCACCAACCAACACCAACACTGAGCTGAGGAAGCCTCACACAAAGCTCAGAAGTGATGCAACTCATGTGAAGTAGGAGGCTGAGAGTGCAAAGGTGATGGGAAGAGACACCTTTGCAGAGCCTAGGGAAAGTACTAACCCCAGACCCTGGCAGATGCTCCTCTTTCCCAACAGACCCTCTCCAACTCTCGTCCATCTACTGGAAAGCCAAGAGGAGGCAGAAATCCCTCAGAGAGGCAGAACTTGCACTTTAATCAGTAAAGCAACCTTGGCTCAACCAGAGATGCTCCATTTATCCAAGATTTTTGCTCTGTTATCTTGGCTCAACCAGAGATGCTCCATTTATCCAGGATTTTTCTCTGTTTCCTTGGCTCAGCTTGAGCTGCTCCATTTATCCAGGATTTTTCTCTGTTTCCTTGGCTCAGCCTGAGCTGCTCCATTTATCCAGGATTTTTCTCTGTTTCCTTGGCTCAGCCTGAGCTGCTCCATTTATCCAGGATTTTTGCTCTGTTACCTTGGCTCAGCCTGAGATGCTCCAGGACCTTTGCTCTGTTTCAATGGCACCTGGCAGCAAGGGCAGAGGGGTGCTCTGCCCAGAGGCTAGGAGCTTCCCAAAAGACCAAGTCCCCATTGTGCCTGCAAGCATCTGGCTCTGAGAAAAGAGTTAAAAACAACCCTAAAGGGTGAAAATGCCTCTGGGAGCTGAGAACACCAGGTCTGGTGGAGATGGACAGGCTGTGAGTCATGACGGAGATACTCCCACACTGACAGCAAAGGATCTCCGCGGCTGGAGCCTGATTTTTATCAGGCATTTATATCCCAAGAGCTTAGCACATGGCAAGGCCCAGAGACCAGGAAATAAGGAGGAGGAAATGAAGGACTGAAACCCTAAGTGACTCCTTCCAGCCAAGCCTTTGGAAGCAACATCAGAGGCAAGAGCTTCCGGATGGAGCCGAGCAGAGAACATGGTGCACGGCTAGGGAGCAAGGATGGGATGTCTCAGGTCAGGGATTACACTGCATGGGCTTTTTGGGGTACAGAGGGGGTTTCTACACCCTCAGAAGTGCCTGTCACATCTGAATAACACCACAGCTTTCCCCTTGGATGAGCTAAGGGCAGCCTGCAGAGAGCCAGGTGGATTGTAATAGGAAGTGTCTGCAGGTTTTGAGTGGGGTTTTTACCTCCTGTTACCTCCACCCTGGACTCTGAGAAGCCCCCACCACTGTCCTCAGTGTTGCTCTGCCCCTGCACTCGGGCAGGACTGGGCTGAGCAGGTTCAGCTCACACTCACACCAGTGAAGGGCTGTTATTTCTCACCCAAACGGTTGGAGCTGATTCTGAACTGCAAGGTTGCTGCTTTCAAAGAGATGACTAATTTGGTGCAAGAAACTAATTAACATAATAAACTAGTCTAGACTTCAGATGTGATCTCAGGCTTCTCATTCACTTCTGCAAGCTCAGGATATTTCCCTTTGCCTTCCAGAGCAGTAAACCCTCTTTGTTCTCTTCCACTGGAATACATCAGGTGAGTGATGTCTGGATCGCTCCAAGACACCTGGGCCAGTGGCCAGCACGAGCCCACACCTGCCTGTCCTGGCCTTTCTGCCTTCCCAGCACACAAAAACTCTCCCAAAGACCCATTTAAGGCTGGGGGTGGGCAGCACTTAACACCTTGTGTAATCCTCCTGGCCCTGCCAGCTCCTTTGGCCAGGAGCATCCCCACCCTGCCATGCTCCAGAGGAGTGCACCAGCAGCAGCAGCGGGTCCCGACAACGAGAAGCTCACAGGGGGAGGGTTCCTGTGCTCCAAATAGCATCTGATTTATAGGGCTAATAAACAGGCTGTATGTTTTCCAAGATGGCAAAGGAACCAGAGCATGCTAAAGGCAAGCAGACAGCTGCATTTGATTGTGTTTGTTTAAATTAAAGGGTAGACTTTAAAGATAGGGGGCAATTTGGCCACTGCAGCATGACTGCAAGCAACCACACATCAGTCCTCTGGACAGCAAGACTTCCCCTCTCGTTTTTGCTGGCTTGGCAAGCACCTAATAACCAGCCTGGTTTAAAATGTCACCCCAAAATTCTCATTATTGGAGTCTATAGAGAAGAAAATCTGAACTCAAACTCACTGTCACGGATCTGTGCCACTGATATTTAGTGGTCCCATATGAAATCTAACCCCCCACACACATGTGTGGTGTCACAAACTGCTGTAGCAAGTGACAGCACTCACCCCAAACTGCTCACAGCCAGGACACTGCACCATTGAAATGACTCTGCCAACACCCACAGTCTTGCCAAGCCTTCCTGCCCAAGACAAGCAAGTTCCTTTCACAGAATCACAGAATGAAGCAGGTTGGAAAAGACCTCCAAGATCATCAAGTCCAACCTATCACCCAGCCCTTCTAATCAGCCTCCTTGTTTGCCCAGCACTGCAACTCCTTTTGGTCTCATCATTTTGGAGCAGGTTCCATGAGAACACCCCTGTCTTTGATCATTTTCCACTCTGCCTGTGCACTTCCAGCCAAGACATAAACCTGTCAAGAAACGAATGGTGAAGAGAGGCTTCTCCAAGAGAAAAAGGTACCTTGGGATCCACCAGTGCTCCAGCCTTGATAAGGTATTTCACAGTTTCCAGATGGTTGTTTTCTGCTGCTTCCATCAGTGGAGTCCTCTGGTCTTCAGAGCAGCTGTCAATATTAGCACCAGCCTGTTGAGAGGCCAAAAGAAATACAAGGATGGTTATAACCACTCCTGCCTAGCAGAGGAAGGATGCAGGAGTTGAGATTCTGTAGTAAGTTTGGGTTTGGTGAGTTTTTGCCTGAAATTCAGCCTCATTAACTAGGGGAAAAACCCAAACACACAAAACCAAGAGAGAAGGCAGATCAGCTTCACCTGTTCTGGAAGGCAGCAGCACTGCCTGCTCTTCCTGCTGCCTCCTCCAGCTAACCAGAGCATAAGGAAACCATCAGCTGGTATTGATTGACTCTTGTTATGGATCAACTTTGTGCTGCTACTTTCTAGATACTCTTTGTGTAACACAATCACAGAATGAAGCAGGTTGGAAAAGACCTCTAAGATCAAGTCCAACCTATCACCCAGCCCTTCTAATCAGCCTCCTTGTTTGCCCAGCATTGGAACTTCTGTTTTGTCCTGCTTTTCACTCTCACCATTTTGGAGCAGGTTCCATGAGAACACCTCCATGTCTTTGATCATTTTCCCTCACTTAGAACCCAAATTTCAGACCAGTAATTCAAACTTGCATCTTTTCTCCTTTTCACGTGTGGACATTTACACCATAGATGAAAATCCTGCTGGAGTCCCTCTGGTTTTGACAGCAGGGAAGGTAGAGGCTGCTGGCTTCCAGCTTTTTGTTACAAAGAGCAGCCTGGTAGCAGTTTGCAGATGAGCTGCAGTCTGGCAGCAGTCAGCCCATGCCTGCACATCTGGCAGTGCTGGGTGTGTTCAGGCAGAAAGGTTCCCACATGCCCTACAGTGCCCTGCATGGAAGTTTCACCTGCTGACTGCCCACACAGTGCAGCTTGCCTGGAGAATAAGCTAGAAATGCAGCTTCAGTCATGGCCTCCTAGATCTTATGGTACTCTCCACCACTCCTCACTGAGCAAACCCTCAGAAGGAGAAGGTTTCAGCACTGATTTCCATGTGTGCTTTAGCTAGGTGGGGTAGGAGACCAAAAGCCACAGGAAATTGCTTGTAGAGAAGACCTCAGAATCACAGAATGTCAGAGGCTGGAAGGGATCTCCAAAGCTCATCCAGTCCAACCCCCTGCCAGAGCAGGATCTCCTATACCAGATCACACAGGAACACATCCAGGCAGGTTCTGACTATCTCCGGAGAGGGAGACTCCACAACCCCCCTGGGGCAGCCTGCTCCAGTGCTCTGTCATCCTCACAGGGAAAACATTCCTCCTCAGGTTTAAATGAAACTTTCTATGCCTCAGCTTCCATCCATTGCCCCTTGTCCTGCCCCTTAAGTGGAGACAGACCTGAATCAGCATATGGCAGATGTCCACATGGCCAGACTCGGCAGCAGCATGCAGAGGAGTTCTCTTGTTCTGATTCTCCATTTTAAAATTAGGGTCAATTCCATCCACTGAAAAACAAGAGCAGAAGTGCTTTCAGCCACACTTCAGAGAGGAAAGTGTAGCAGAAGCAGCAGGTCTCAGCTAGAAGCTTTTAAAAGAAGGGCTGCCAGACCCTTCGCAGCCCTTCTCACAACTCACTACACACTCATGCCAGAAAGCTCTCAGGGTAGTCCCATGAACATTCAATCTGCAACAGCCCTCAAACCAAGACCTTCAGTACCACCATGGAACTTAATATCCTCCAGGCATTGCACTTTCCACACAGGCCACCTCCCTCAGATTCACTATCCTCCAGCTCTCAGTGCAGTCAAACCACAACCACCACAAGAGGAGTGTGCTAGTTTGAGCCTGGCTGGAATATTTTGGTGAGAAGAATTAGATGCTAGGCTGTGAAAAGGGAACCAAGGTGATGGCTGCTGCACTCAGAGGCTTGCTGAGATGGGTAAGAACAAGAACACAAATATAGATAACAGAGTTGCTCTTGGGATCTGGCTGCAGGCACTTCTCTGTCCAACCTGCTGTCTCATTAATTTGTTTGCTTCCTAACCCCCCTAGGTCGACTCTCCAAACTCACCTTGAATGTAAGGCAAAGTCTGGGAGAAGGTAGAGGGGTGGAAAGGAAGTGGAAGGGTGGTTGGGAGCCCCTCCTGGGCACTCTGCTTTCTGGCAGGGCTGCTGTGTTTCTGTATCTCTTTTAACTTGTATATTGCTGTCTACAGCTGTAGATACTGTAAATATCTGCTTGGATATTGTGCTAAGCTGTGAATATAAAGCTTCATTTCTTTCATTTCCAGGTTGGCTGAGTCTAGTCTGGGTGATTTTCTTAAGTGTGTGGGGGGGTGGGGAACACCCAAACCATCACAAGGAGAAGAGGGGGAAAAAGCTGCTGCTTTGTTTTAAGCAACCCACAAGCTGGAAACAAGAAGCCACTACCTGGCCTTTTGTCTCACCACTAGTAACTGCCATTAAGATTAGTGATCCTCTTTGCATGCCTGCAAACACAAAGCTACAAAGTAGATGGAGCTTCTCCAGCTAACAAATCTGGCCAGAGCCTCTCACAGCTGTCCAAAGACTGACAGCTGATGATGGCAGCCAGACAAAGATGTCTGGGCATGATAACATGGTGCGTATGATGAAGCCATAGTTAAATAGCAATGAATAACAGTTCTGTGCTATTCAAGACAGGAACAATGAAGCTAACACTTGGCAGAGGGGGGAAAAAAAAGAGAAGAATATGATAAATGACAAGAACAGAAAGCAGCCAAAAATGTACTGCAAAGTACTGGAGGGGAAAGGAAATGATGCCAAGGAAACATCCTGTCCTTCAAAGGAGGAGATTCCACAGGAATATTGGTTAGTTAGAACAAACTCAGCAGCTCAAAGGCATCTGGTGACAGCAAACTACAAAATCCCAACACAAATCCTGGGCATTAAAAGGCTCTTCCTTTCTGCTGTCTTGCTGGTGGGTCTTTGCTTAAGCTGACTCCCATCTTTTTACCTCTCCACTGGATGCAAATACCTAACTGCACAGAGAGGAAAGTTCTGCTGGACTGGAAGAATCACACTGGGGTCATCTGGGGACATAAACACCTTATCTGGATAAAACCATCCCCAAATGCAGCAAGCAGCTGGGAGCAGGTTCACCCTCTGGAGAAAGATGAATCCACTTCCAATGACACCTCGCTTGTGGCAGCGACTTTCTCCTCTAGCTCCACTCACAAGGGGCAGTGAGGACTGCACCGTGCTGGGAACTGGAGTCTGGCAGCTGCCAGGGTAGGAGCTGGGACTGCTGCCAGACACACAATGTCCTGGGAAGGAGCCACCTACCCAACATCAGCAGGACCTTTTGCAGCTCTCCTTGCCTTGCAGAGAAGTACAACTGCTTTGGATGGAACCGTAACTTCTTGGGCCTGCAGGTTTAAGGATAGAGAGGCACAATTATCACTCCTGGAAGAACACTCCCAGCACTTGGAGCCATCCCACCGCTACCCCACGTGCAGGGCAAAGTCTGCACCTGTGGCACAGCTGCAGAGTGCTAGCAAAACACAACAGGGCTCTATAAAAGTATCTTAGAACCTGACACACAATCACAGAGCAGTTTGGGTTGCAAGAGACTTTTCAGGTCCTCTCATCCTAGCCTTTTGCTGTCAGCACTGGAACAGGCTGTGCTGGGAGGTGGTGGAGTCACCGTTCCTGGAGGTGTTCGAGAGACCTATGGATTCTGGGGCATGGCTTAGTGGCCAAGGTGGTGTCAGGTCAAGGGTTGGACTCAATCTTAGAGGTCTTTTCCAACCCGAAGACTTCTGTGATTCTACAACAGGCCCTGCTAAAAACTCTGTTCTCATCTTTCCCATCAGCCCTTTAAGCACTGCAAGGCCACCAGAAGGTCTCCCTGGAGCCTTCTCTTCTCCAGGCTGAGTGACCCCAACTCTCTCAGCCTGGCCTCACAGCAGAGCCCTTCAACATTGCTGTGGCCTCCCCTGGTCCTGCTCCAACAGGACCCTGTCTCTGCTGTGCTGAGGACTCCAGAGCTGTACACAGGACCTCCAGCTCCAACCACAACCAGCCTTGCTCAGCAACCAATTCTGGGGCTTGGTGCTGCCAATGGGAGCTCCTCAGAGTCACAGCTGTGATTGGAAGGCCAATGAAAAGCTAAAGCCTCCAGAGACATCAGCAAGACAGTCAGAGCTACAACTGTTCTCTTGAATCAGCTGTCTGCTAGGGGTGACAAATGACTGAAGTGAATAAGAAAGGTCTGAGTCAGGCCAAAATCCACAGAAGCTGAATCTCAGTTTTCTTCTAGGTTAAGCAATTTGCTGGAAGTGGAAAGACTCAGCTGCTGCCTTCTTACTTTTCAGAGTCCAGGGCAATCAGGGCACTTTCCAGAGTTTCTTTAACTGGTCCCTGGCTCAGGCTGGTAGTAGGCTTTGGAAAAACTGAAGACCCAGCCATGTCAAACCCCTCAGCAGCTGAACTTTCTGGCTTGTCTTCCTCTGACAACCGAGTCCCAGTGCCACTGAAGGGAAAAAAAAGAGAGAGAGAGCCAAAGCACAACCATTAAAACCACACAACAGTCTGTATTGTGTGCCAAGGAGGGAAAGGAGATGGATTTTATGTACAGTAAGGCACATCAAAACACAAACCCATATATTTTACAGCCTTTCTGGTAAGCTCTTGCCCCCAAAATCTTTCCTATGACTACATTTTTCTATACTCTGTGCTACAGGAAATGCAGGAAGATAGGACAAGTCACAAAAGCCACCAGGACATGATCAGACTGGACAGGAAGCTGGAGCACTGTTCAATGCAGGCATGGTTTGACCTGTGTTTTCCTCTGTGTTTTCATCCTCTCTTTGTACTTGTGCTCACAGCGAGGTCCTGCATGAATTTCCCTGTCACTTATCAGATCTAGCAACACCAACTCATTCCATTCCTACCAATAAAAGGAGTGGTTTTAACTCCTGAACCCCTCTTATCTTCAAAACCTCTGCCTCAGCTCACACTGTGGCTGCTGTGCTCTTCTCCATCACAATGAGCCACACAGAACACGCTTGCAGATTCCTGCAGCTGAGTTTGGCTCAGAGCAGGACCACAGAGCAGGACCTGGATCTCAGGGGAGGGCTTACTCTTCAGCAGGACACCAGAGGAAGAACTTCTTCCTTGGAGTGGGACCCCAGAGGAGGAGCAACTTCTTGGAGCGGGACCCCAGAGGAGGAGCTCCTCCTTGGAGCGGGACCCCAGAGGAGAAGCTCCTCCTTGGAGCGGGACCCCAGAGGAGGAGCTCCTCTTTGGAGCGGGACCCCAGAGGAGGAGCTCCTCCTTGGAGCGGGACCCCAGAGGAGGAGCTCTTCTTCAGAGCAGGACCCCAGAGGAGGAGCTCCTCTTCGGAGCGGGACCCCAGAGGAGGAGCTCTTCTTCAGAGCAGGACCCCAGAGGAGGAGCTCCTCTTCGGAGCGGGACCCCAGAGGAGGAGCTCCTCCTTGGAGCGGGACCCCAGAGGAGGAGCTCTTCTTCGGAGCGGGACCCCAGAGGAGGAGCTCCTCTTCGGAGCGGGACCCCAGAGGAGGAGCAACTCCTTGGAGCGGGACCCCAGAGGAGGAGGTCCTCTTTGGAGCGGGACCCCAGAGGAGGAGCTCCTCTTCGGAGCGGGACCCCAGAGGAGGAGCAACTCCTTGGAGCAGGACCCCAGAGGAGGAGCAACTCCTTGGAGCGGGACCCCAGAGGAGGAGCAACTCCTTGGAGCGGGACCCCAGAGGAGGAGCAACTCCTTGGAGCAGGACCCCAGAGGATCTCCTCCTTGGAGCGGGACCCCAGAGGAGGAGTTCCTCTTCGGAGCAGGACCCCAGAGGAGGAGCAACTCCTTGGAGCGGGACCCCAGAGGAGGAGCTCTTCTTCAGAGCAGGACCCCAGAGGAAGACTCCTCTTTGGAGCGGGACCCCAATGCACTTTGCTCGATCAGGAGCACAAGCCCCCCGAATGCAAAGCATTGCCTACCATGAGGCGTGAGATCACCACCGAGCTCACCTCCCCTGCTGCCAAGCTCACCTCCCCGTTGTGGTGTCAGCCCTTCCCTCCACAGCTGCTGGTTTCTGCTGCTCGTAGGTCAGCGACACCGTCGAGGTCGTGTCTGCCTTTGCTATCGTCACCTCCTTGGCCTTGGAGGCCTCCTCCCCGCAGTGGGGGCAGTAGCTCATGTCGTTGACCTGGGAGGCACAGTTCTTGTGGAAGCGGTGGGAGATGCTGCTCTCGGGCTGACACTCCATGAAAGTGCCCTAAAGAAACCAGAGAGAAGCAGCTGACACCTTGGCCCCTGAGAGCCTTGCCCCTTCCACATGCTTCATCCGCAGAGCTCTGAAACACTTCAGTCGTCAGCACTCCTGTCCCTGGCGCTTCCAGTACAGTAAGCAAGCACTGCCACTTCTTTGGAGAGAACAAAAGCAAGGTCATGGGGAAAAAGCTCACTTGGTTAGAGACTGCAAAGCAAGTTGGGTTTTATTGTGCTTGGGAAAGAGAAGCAAGGAGTTCCAATTTCCAGCTCTTTCCTCTAAGGCTTGAAGTTCTTGCTTATGTTTCTAGAAGTGCCAGTGGACTGTAAGGATGCCTCAGAACTGGAAGAGAAAACTTCAGAGCTGCTTGCTGAGCCAGCAGCACTAACACCCCCCCCACACACCTCAGCAATGCTGTGCACAAACCATTCCAGGGCCTGCATCAATAGAACTAAATCAGCTGCTAAGCCAAACGTAACCCAAAGCCTGGGACTTCTCTGCTCAGACCAGCCCTGAGAATGTGGCTACTTCTCATTTCACAAACTTGGGCGACTTTGCCTAATATTATTTTCCCCTTCCAGCAAAATTTTCCAAACTGGAATACTCCTGAACTCACTGCCCTGCAGCATCAGCCCTGCCGTGCTCTGTGCTGCTAGTGAAGGATAAGCACAGAACAACACCACCTGCAGGTTCACCTCTGTGAAGGGTGACACATCACTGAGAGCTGCAGGAGCATGCAGGCAAAGGCTGGTCCAAATTCGACTCTCCTCCAGTAGGCACAGTCCTCCTGAGCACTCCTGGCTTCAGCAAGAGGAGGGCAGTGATGGTGCCTCTGCACTTGCCCCTGGTTAGGCCACCGCTTGAGTGCTGGATTTAATTCTGGGTGCTACAGCCTAAGAAAGACATTGAGGCCCTGGAGGGTGTCCAGAGAAGAGCAATGAAGCTGGTGAGGGGTTTGGAGGGTCATAGGATGAGTGCCTGAGGGAGCTGGGGTTGTTTAGATTCGAGAAGGCTGAGGGGAGACCTCACTGCTCTCTACAATTCCTTGAATGGAGGCTGGAGCGAGGCTGGAGTTGGTCTTTTCTCCTGAGTAACCAGAGATAGGATAAGAGAATATGGCCTGAAATTGTGCCAGGGGATGGTGAAGCTGGAGATTAGGAAATATTTCTTTGCTGCAAGAGTGGTCAGGGATTGGAACAGGCTGCCAGGGAGTTGGTGGAGTCTCCATCCCTGGAGGTGCTCAAGAAGCTGCAGACGTGGCACTGCAGCATACAGCTTAGTGGTCAAGGCAGCTGGGTTAAAGTTGGACTTGATGATCTTAAAGGTCTTTTCCAACCTTAACGATTCTGTGATTGTATAAACTCCATTTCAGCTTTTCAAAAATGCCTTTAAGGGTTTAGAGGATTTCATCCTTTAGATGATCTTTGACTCAGCATGAGAACCCAGGATGGCTCCATTTAGTACAACAATGCTGGAGACTCCTGTAGCACCTTCCATTGAGTCATCTTGATGAACACTAGCATCAGACAATTAAGCCTCCTCATCACCCCAAGAGGCCCTCAATTGGTGTTTTGCAGCTTTACCAGGAGGGAAACGAGGATGCTGAGGACTTAAAGGACTGGACCAATGCTGCTAAAAGCCCCAGTCCCCAGCAACAGAGGTGGAAGAAGGAGCAGGCTGCTTTGTTTCAGCAGCATCACTCAGGTTCCCCATCTAAACCATGGGGAGCAGGCAGGGGGGACACAGATGTGTGTACACAGAACCATTTACAAACTGAGCTAATATCATTTTTGATGCAGTTGACCTGGACAGAGAAAGAAGAAAACAAAAACCCGAGCCCCTGAACAAAGAAATTCCTAATGCAAGACTTGCACTGTGTGAAATCCCAAGGGAAACCCTTCAGTAACACCCCTTGGGGTCTCCAGGAAGAGAAAGGTGAAGGCTTGCAACTACCCTCACACACATTCCTGTCGAAAACACCACCTGACACGCTGTGGACCGAGGTGGAGCTGATGCCAGGAAGTCAGCAAACCCCTTTAGGTACCATCTTCCACCTTCAGCTCTTCCAGGCACCCCCTCCTTCCCTAGATTGTGAGAGCACGGACTTACTGCAGTGCAAAAGTATCCACAGCCAGGGCAACACTGGTGTTTCACCATCCTCCCTCTATGGTCCTCACACAGCACCAAAAGCTGGACTTTGTTAGACGGGCGCATCAGTTCATACTTAACCACACTGTTTGTGCAGCGGCCCAGCTGGAACAGGAGAGATTAAAGGAAATGAAATTACTGCAGACCAAAAACACTCTCTGTGCTTGTGAGGAGGAAGGCTCTGCCCAGCTGCCTGGAAGGAGCCACAGTAATTCAGCTGTGTGCCAGAGAGCATTAGCGGTGCAGCAGGAAGCTGTGAAAGCTGCTCTCCCAGGAAGGAACGCATCATTTACTGACTAACATGCATGTGGACCCCAACTCGTTTGTTCCTTGCAAGAGGGGGGAAAAAAATGAACCAAACAAAAACTAGAACAAAAGAAAAGCAAAACACAAACCGAGTGGTATCTGGAAAGAGGCAAGAGCCAAGCAGCAGCAGAAGGGGCAGTCCCATGGGCCTGACTCACGCGGCACAGGCTCTCTTCAGCCAGGAAGAGAGGCTGGTGGTGACCAAGAGAACAAGACCATGCACACTAAATCTTGTTACAGTTCAGAAGCAGAAGTCACAGGAAGATAAAGGAAAAACTCATCACTCTTTGTTGCCAGGGAAGTCAGGAGCCTGTGCTGGTTGCAGAACACAGGGCTGGACAGCCAGGCCTCCAGCAGAGCTCAGCTAAAGACACAGTACGAGGATGTATCCCAAAGGCTTTCACCCCTGGACAGCTCTGGACTTCAAAAGCTGTCTCCTCCTGCACTACCTTGCTCTGCCAATGCCAGCAGGCCTCATAGTGGGGCTCACCTCTCCCAGCCAGTAGCTCTGCTGTGGCAGAAGGATCAACACTCCTCTCTGCTGTGCCCACTCACACACCTGTGACATTCACATTTCAGGTGCCACCTGCTAGCAGGACAGGACACTGCTTGGACCCTGTCAGCTCCTCTTGACAAGAACCTTGCTCTTCCCAGATGTGTGGCAGAGGACATTTATAAACCACAAACACAAAAGTGAAAGGCTGATACAAGTCAATGTCCCTACCCAGACCTGAGCAGGGTTTACTGTGTGCTGCCACCATGAGCAGAAGAGTCACTGGGGGCCATGGTGCCTGCTCATCACCAACAGACTGCCCCTCTGCTCTAGCTGAGCTTTGACCTGCTGCTTGGTCCTCAGCAAAGCTAGGTTTTCTCTCTGGAGTTTTTTAAACTCCCCTTCTCCAACAGACAAAGAGAACAGATTTTAACCTAGGCTCATTACTCACCCCTGGTGTCTCTGACTGAGCTCACCCAAAGCCCAGCCACCTTGGCTGGTTTGATCACCCTTACCAGACAGAGCCAGGGGCAAGAAAGGACCATAGAACTGCTTTTAACTTGGGAGCTGAGGGAATGTAACACGTGCAAAGCTGCACTGTCCATGTGAGGAAGGCCCTGCATTATTACATCACACTCTCTTACTTGTTAGAAACTCTAAAAAAAGGTACCCAATGATTAACTGCTATTTTCCAACCATTAGAGAGTGCAGCAGGGTGCTCAAGACTATTTAGACCATTCTCCAAGGACATGACAGCCTGGAGAACTCACTATTCACATGTTTGATATTCTCCTAACACCTATGAGTCACTTATCCCATTATGAAAGAAGAATCTCACATAAAGCCTGTGAAGCCTGGCCTTTGCTTTGCCTCTCTCTGATTTATCCAGGGATAGAACTGCCCAACCACACACAAAAACTCTTCCATGTACCTTTTGGTTATTTAGCAACCTGGAGTCCTCCTCCCTCCTATACAGCTCCAGGATGTTCTCTCTTTAATCAACCAATGTTACCATGCTTTGGAAATTCCTTTCTCTATAGGTACTAACAGAAGCAGAGCTGGGCTGCATATCTGATTATCCCTTTCTCCTTCCATCCATCCCTGTCCTTGGATCCTACTGGAGAACTAGGGATATTCTCACTCCTTGTCCTACTGCATGCAAGTAGTGAGACTGAGGCTCAGCTGAAGCTTCTAAGAAACTCAAGTTCCTCCTGAGTGTGTTCCTGTTCTGCAGCCTCACTTTCCACACTCCTGCAGGGAGTCACTTCTGCCACGTAATTCCACATTTCTGGAACCAATACTGCCCAACTAGCCCAGCTGTACCAACTGGATGGCACTGTTTTCAGTCAGCCAGGCCCAGAGGCTGCACAGAGTTGTCAAGACATGGGAGGCTTTGTAACAGAAGCCTCTTGAGGAGGAGGAGAGAGGAAGGCTGAGGCAGCCCGAGCCGGCGCAGGCCATGCCAAGCTGCCGAACCTCAAGAGCTGGCTACAGGAAGGTTCACATCAGCTCCCTCGTAGCCAAGGGAAACCAGCTGCAAGCTCCCTCTGACTGCATCTTCTCACTTCAATACATGCTGCTGTGTTTTAGCCCACTTGGCCTGAAGTGTGTCTGCTACCTCAACCTGACCCAGCTGCGTAGGCCAGGACAAGCAGGAGAGATCCACCCAGCTCCTCTCCAGCTGCAGGCAGCACCACCTCCTCTCCTCTGCACAGCCTCAGTCCAAGCATGCAATAGACACAGAGTGCTGGAGCCCTCAGTATGCCCAAGCAGGTGTTTACCCTGCCAGTCCCACACACCAGTGGGTTCCCAGTCTAGCAGGCTGCCAAGCCCCTGTGTGACCCAACACATGTTCCCTGTGTGACTTTTGACTCTCTGTATCTGGGCCCTCAGCAGACAAGCCTGCGAGAAGCTGAAGGGCAGGTCCCTACCTCGTTATCCACACTCTCCGTGGCCATGCACTGGTTGTTGGCTAGCGTGGTGATCTCTCTGCTTTTGGGGGTCTCCATTCGACAGCTACAGAGGGGGACTTCCTGGAGACCATCTACTTCCATTGTTTCAGGACCATTGGAAAGACCTGGAGTACAGAAAAGCAGTAAATCAGCTCTGGAATTCTCTTGCAGGGAAAAGGATGAAGTTGATCGACATCACCCAAGTCCTGTGGCATCTTCCCATTCCATCTCCTGAAACACTTTCAAGGCATTATCTAAAACCTGTAAAAAAAGATTCCTTTCTTGCACCAGAAGCATCTTGCCCATTTTGAAGTCTGAACACACCACAAATGACTGTTGTAAAGTCACAACTAAGAAGCTGAGAGCAGTTCACTCTGAGGAAACCTCAACAAGGAAAAGTAACCTGAGGTACAGCCATTTATCAGCTTGTCTCCCCTCCCCACCTGCCCCAAAACACTGTGCTCAGGCACCAGAAAACAGGGAGGAAACCACCCAGAGTAAGAAATGTGAATAGTTAGTGGAGTGATAAATAGAGAAGATCAGGAAAGCAAAAAAAAAAACCATCTATTTCCAGGGGCTTATTACACAGATGGAAAAACAAAATTCCTGGGACTACTTGGTCTCAGCCAACCAAGAATTATTTATTTTGGAAAGAGAACAAACCAGAGAAATGAAAGCAGCAAGACACTGAGATGCTCTGCCTTCTCCTCATCTCTTCCTCTCAGACTGTGAACATGTTCAAACCTATTTAAAGGTGGATAATGGCTTTTGAGGGGGCTCCCTGCCAGGTATGGGTGCACAACATGCATATTCTCATGCCTCCTCTGGATTCAACTCAATCATTGGGTTACCCATGACTGCAAAACGCCATCCCAGTGACAAACAGGCCACTTTAGTCCTCTCCTCATCTCATCCTACACAGGTGTAACATCTTTTTAGAACATTTCAGGACAAGGGGTAACAGGCACAAATTTGAACATAAGAAGATTCATCTAAACATGAGGACTGCCTGGACAGATGGGCAGAGTCCAAGGGGATGGTGTTCAATAGCTCCAAGTGCAGGGTGCTGCACTTTGGCCACAACAACCCCATGCAGAGATACAGGCTGGGGTCGGAGTGGCTGAGAGCAGACAGACAGAGAGGGATCTGGGGGTGCTGATTGATACCCGCCTGAACATGAGCCAGCAGTGTGCCCAGGTGGCCAAGAGAGCCAGTGGCATCCTGGCCTGCATCAGCAATGGTGTGGCCAGCAGGAGCAGGGAGGTTATTCTGCCCCTGTACTCTGCAGTGGTTAGACCACACCTTGAGTGCTGTGTTCAGTTCTGGGCCCCCCAGTTTAGGAGGGACATTGAGATGCTTGAGCATGTCCAGAGAAGGGCAACGAGGCTGGGGAGAGGCCTTGAGCACAGCCCTACGAGGAGAGGCTGAGGGAGCTGGGATTGGTTAGCCTGGAGAAGAGGAGGCTCAGGGCAGACCTTATTGCTGTCTACAACTACCTGAGGGGTGGTTGTGGCCAGGAGGAGGTTGCTCTCTTCTCTCAGGTGGCCAGCACCAGAACAAGAGGACACAGCCTCAAGCTGTGCCAGGGGAGATTTAGGCTGGAGGTGAGGAGAAAGTTCTTCCCTGAGAGAGTCATTGGACACTGGAATGGGCTGCCCGAGGAGGTGGTGGAGTCGCCGTCCCTGGAGCTGTTCAAGGCAGGACTGGACGTGGCACTTGGTGCCATGGTCTGGCCTTGAGCTCTGTGCTAAAGGGTTGGACTTGATGATCTATGAGGTCTCTTCCAACCCTGATGATACTGTGATACTGTGATACTCTTTACTGGAAGGGTGATGAAGCACTAGCACAGGCTGCCCAGAAAGGCTGTGGAGTCTCCCTCTCTGGAGCTATTCAAAACCTGCCTGGATGTGCTCCTGTGTGATATGTGTATCCCTCTCTGGAGACCTTCAAGACTCATCTGGATGTGTTCCTGTGTGTCCTGCTCTAGCTGATCCTGTTTTGGGAGGGGTGTTGGACTCAAGAACCTCTGGAGGTCCCATCCAACTCCTATCATTCTTTCTTTAGGTGATCCTGCTTTGGGAGGGGAGTTGGACTCAATGATCTCCAGAAGTCCCTTCCAATCCCTGCCAATCTGTGATTCCATAACAGAAATAAGCCCTCACACGTCTGCCTTTGGACTGGCTCCCTGTGAAGCATCCCAAGCCTTCCCTACCCAAGACTGCTCTGGGATTGTGTCCCAGTGAGAAAGAAGCCTGCTGCTATTTTTTTTTTAGCTTTTGAAAGAGTTCTTTTGCTGCAAAGTTTCAAAGATTAACCTCCATCCTGGAAGGGATTCCTCTTTAGCTGCCCTGGCAATGGCAGCACTTCCCCCTGCAGCACTCTGCCCATGGCCATGACCCTCTCAGTGAAGCTTTCATCTTGTCAGGAGTTTCCTTTAGCCAACAAGTTGCAAGATCAGAGCTAGAGAAGGGATAGGATACTTCAAGACAGCCAAGCAGAAAGAGAGAAAGTCCTTGCAGTTTTCATGCAAAATCCTGTCAAGATCTTAAAGGTTTAAGAGCTTTTTCTAGGTCCACAAAACTCATTCCTTGACTTCCATGCTAGCATTTTGCTAATCTTTTTGACATCCAAAGGCTCTATGAAAGCATTCTTCACCCACCCTGACCCTCCCTTGGTGGGGAACACTCCCACTTGCTCTTTGATGTGTCTGGATCAGAAAAACCAGACAATCTTTGGGAGTCAAAGAGCAACAGGGGACTAACAGCTGGATGTAGGTCAGTAAGGAGATGCTGGATGGAGACAAGTTCAGCACTGGGAACAGCGGCTGGAGGTTAGCTCCAGGAACAAAGGCTTGTCCCAGCCCTGCCTGGGGCTGACCTAGAGGCAGTAGGAGGGCACTGGGCAGATGCAAACCAGCATCCTTCAAGGAACAGAGGGCAGATGGCAAGTGCGACGGGAGAGCTGCAGCAGCACCTTGGGCCCCATCCCAAGTCACCGAGCTCCACCCGAGCGGGGTCCCCCAGACCCATCCATCGCCCTGTCCCCATCCCGGGGGTCCCCGGGGGCGGCTGGGCGCTCTGCGGCCGAGCAGCTCCTGCGGCCGCCAGGGGGCAGCCGGGACCCCGCGCACCGCCCCGGCAGCGCCGGGAACAAAGCCCCAGCCCGGCCCTGCCCCAGGCCCCCGCTCCGCACCTCAGCTCCCCGCTCCAGCCCCCAGGCCCCCGCTCCGGATCCCTGCCCCAGCTCCACGCTCTGGCCCTTGCCCTGTGCCCGCGCTCCAGCAGGGCATGGCCCAGCCGCAGCTCCCACTCACCTCCGGCTGGCGAGGAGAGGATGCCCTTCACCCGCAGATCCAGGGAATCCAAGGACACCTCCATGTACTCCATGCTGTTCTCCTGGCCAGGGCCTTCTCTGCCTACCAAAGGCGGCTTATAGGCTTCGGCACCTAGACGGAGAGACACGTGGAGGGCCGCTACAGCAACGCGAGCGACCGAGCCACGGCGCAGGGGTGCGGGCAGGGGCAGGGGCAGGGGCCAGGGCTGCGGGCAGGCTGCGGGCAGGCTGCGCAGGGAGCCGCGGCCACGGCCGCACAGAGCACTGTGCAAACGCAGCACCTGGGCAGCCATGGCAGGGCTGGTTCCCTGCCTCCGTCCCCGTCTGATCAGACAGGTATCTCCCACCTCCACTCGGGCAGGTAACAACGAACACTAAGACCAGAGGACACAAGTTCTGCCCCCGAGAGGCACATCTGCCTCTGCTCTACTGCGGCGGCAGCACAGGCTTAAAGGGCACGGGGCAGGGATGAAACCAGGGCTCGGCACATCCTCCTGGCTCCCACCTGCTGCAAAGGGCTGCAGGTACGCTCTGGCCACGCAGGGCAAAGCAGCTGATCAGGTACGGCCTGAAGAGGATGAGGCAGGTGACATTCAGCTTAATGGGAGGGGGGAAAAGGCAAGTTTGGGCTCTAAAGTGAGCAAAGCTGCTGCTGGGACAGAGACTGCATGGGGACCACTCACTGGGAAGACTGCATGGGGACTCCCCAAACCCTTCGTTGGAAGTGTCAATCTCTCCACACTGTGGCCAGCAGGACAAGGGAGGTTCTTCTGCCCCTGTGCTCAGCACTGCTCAGGCCACACCTTGAGTACTGTGTCCAGTTCTGGGCTCCTGAATTGCAGAGAGCTGTTGAGGTGCTGGAAGGTGTTGAGAGAAGGGCAGCAAGGCTGGGGAGGGGCCTGGAGCAGAGCCCTGTGAGGAGAGGCTGAGGGAGCTGGGGGGGTGCAGCCTGCAGCAGAGGAGGCTCAGGGCAGAGCTCATTGCTGTCTGCAGCTGCCT
Source organism: Pogoniulus pusillus (assembly GCF_015220805.1). Taxonomy (NCBI): domain Eukaryota; kingdom Metazoa; phylum Chordata; class Aves; order Piciformes; family Lybiidae; genus Pogoniulus; species Pogoniulus pusillus. Next base: position 2,596,482 of record NC_087298.1, on the reverse strand, counting down.
GAAGGGAGGCTGTAGCCAGGTGGGGTTGGGCTCTGCTGCCAGGCACCCAGGGACAAAAGGAGGGGACAGTCTCAAGTTGTGCCAGGGAAGGTCTAGGCTGGATGTTAGGAGGAAGTTGTTGGCAGAGAGAGTGATTGGCATTGGAATGGGCTGCCCAGGGAGGTGGTGGAGTCACTGTTCAAACAGGTGCAAGCAAAGCCTGGATGGGGCACTTAGTGCCATGGTCTGGTTGACTGGCTAGGGCTGGGTGCTAGGTTGGGCTGGATGAGCTTGGAGTTCTCTCCCAATCTGGCTGATTCTATGATGCTCCCCTGGTTTGCTTCTGCACTCACAGTCTGGCCAAGAGACATTCATTAGCCAGGAAGATTAGCAGCCACCTTTGCTGAAGGTCTGAACTGAAGAGCCAGCTGCTTCCCCTGAAAGGGATCAAGGGCCTATGCTTTGCCTTGAGAAAGAGGCTGCCTTGGGAGGAAGAGGAGCAAGCCAGATGACCAACAAACCACACAGACAGCAGCAGCTGAAATATGGGCATTGAGCAGGCACAGATGCCTGTTTGCAATTAGCCAGCACAGAAAACTAACCCCTTTGATGGGCAATGGATGTGTGAAACCTTAATAACCAAGCTGAAGGCACAGCTTTTTTCTCAAGCCCACGTTGTTAACTTTCCTCAAAAGGAGTGTCACATCCAGTCTGTGTTCCTGGCTCTCCCCACCCCACAGCTTTCAGAAGGCAATCTATTTTGAGTGTTAGGCAACTGAGGTCAAACACCAATGACCACTTGAACAACATCCAGAGGTCCCCTAGAGTTTGTCAAGGAAAAGGCTTTAAAATTCATGCTGTTCAAGATGAGTTCTTCAAAGCGTGGACAGACTTCTTTTGAACGCTTCTGTAGAGGGCAGAAGTCATTTATGAATCAGCAGTTGTAGCTGAGCTACACACTGTTCTCCCAGGGAATAGCAAAGATCCCAAAGAGACACTGGCCATCCTCTGGAGAGGAATGTGCAGCAGTTTCAGCATCCAGTTACATTTGTGTTTCACCTCACCTGACAGTCAGGATGGGAAGAGCTATCTCAGCATTGCCTTCCAGCTGCCTGTAGGGCTTTAAAAGACACCAGGTTCTAAAACGTTCCAGGAGGCTGCCATGCTTTAGTTAAATAGAAGGGTTGGGTGATAGGTTGGACTCAATGATCCTAGAGGTCTTTTCCAACCTGGTTAATTCTGTGATCCACACCATGGGATAGGCCTCTGGCCTCATTACAAACACTGTGGTGCTCTCAGAACAGGCAACCATGTGCACATTGCACTCAACTGGACAAACAGCCATACAAAAGCAACTGAGCATCACTCTGGGATGATCTAACCACTGACTGAGCTCATGGGACCGTAAGACTACAAAGTCTTTCTTGAACACTCTAAAATAAGTGTGTCCATGTACAAGGAATGTTCCCCCAGCACGCCAAGGACCAAGCCAGCCTGTGTGTTCTGCCGCTGCAGCGCGCACAACAGCAGCTACTGCTCAGGAGATGCCAGTTCACATCCTGCTTTACCACACAGCCCATCCTTGTAAAGGAATCATGGAACAGTTTGGGTTGGAAGGGACCACAAAGATCATCTAGTTCCAAGCCCTCTGCCACGAGCAGGGACACCTCCTACTAGCTCAGATTGCTCAAGGTCTCATCCAACACATTTAAGCCAAGACACAAACTCTTCAAGCTGGACCTTAGTTTGGAAGGGTCCCCATTTGTCTCAGCCTCCTGAGCTCTGCAGCCTTACAAGCAGTCATTCTTTTGCCTTTCAGTATTCTCCTTTCAGAAGCTAGACCTTTATGCAAGTTCATAGTCTCAGAATGGTTAGGGTTGGAAGGCACCCTAAAGACCAGCCAGTTCAAACACCCCCACCATGGGCAGGGACACCTCCCACTAGCTCAGGTTGCTCAAGGCCTCATCCAGCCTGGCCTTGAACACCTCCAGAGAGGAGGCATTCACAGTCTCCCTGGGCAACCTGTGCCAGTGTCTTCCTACCCTCACACTCAAGAATTTCCTCCTCATCTCCACTCTCACTTTCCTCTCTCCCAGCTCAAAGCCATTCTGCCTCATCCTGCCACTCTCAGCCCCTGTCAGAAGTCCCTCCCCAGCTCTCCTGTAGTCCACTTCAGCTACTGGAAGGCTGCTTTAAGGACTCCTTGGAGTCTTCTCTTCTCCAGGGTGAACAGCCCCAGTTGTCCCAGCCTGTCCATATAGGGGAGGGAAGAGAAGAGAGAGCCCCAACTCTCCCAGCCTGTCCCTACAGGGGGGGGAAAAGAGAACCCCAACTCTCCCAGCCTGATAGGGGAGGGAAGAGAGAGCCCCAACTCTCCCAACCTTATAGAGGAGAGAAGAGAGAGCCCCAACTCTCCCAACCTTATAGAGGAGAGAAGAGAGAGCCCAAACTCTCCCAGCCTGTCCCTACAGGGGATGGGAGAGAGAGCCCCAACTCTCCCAGCCTTATAGGGGAGGGAAGAGAGAGCCTCAACTCTCCCAGCCTATCCCTATAGGGGAGGGAGGGAAGGGAGAGCCTCAACTCTCCCAGCCTTATAGGCGAGAGAAGAGAGAGCCCCAACTCTCCCAGCCTTATAGGGAAGAGAGAGCCCCAGCTCTCCCAGCATTATAGGGGAGGGAAGAGAGAGCCCAAACTCTCCCAGCCTGTCCCTACAGGGGAGGGAAGGGAGAGCCCAAACTCTCCCAGCCTTATAGGGGAGGCAAGAGAGAGTCCCCAACTCTCCCAGCCTTATAGGGAAGAGAGAGCCCCAGCTCTCCCAGCATTATAGGGGAGGGAAGAGAGAGCCCAAACTCTCCCAGCCTGTCCCTACAGGGGAGGGAGGGAAGGGAGAGCCTCAACTCTCCCAGCCTTATAGGCGAGAGAAGAGAGAGCCCAAACTCTTCCAGCCTGTCCCTATAGGGGAGGGAAGGGAGAGCCTCAACTCTCCCAGCCTTATAGGCAAGAGAAGAGAGAGCCCAAACTCTTCCAGCCTGTCCCTATAGGGGAGGGGAGAGCCTCAACTCTCCCAGCCTTATAGGCGAGAGAAGAGAGAACCCAAACTCTCCCAGCCTTATAGGGCAGGCAAGAGAGAACCCAAACTCTCCCAGCCTAACAGGGGAAGCAAGAGAGAGCCCAGACTCTCCCAGTCTGTCCCTACAGGGGAGGGAGGATTGAGTTCTGCAGACAGCCACTGCCCTTATGGGCCCCAGGTCTCTCCCCCTCCCGCTGGCAGGCCCAGAGGAGCAAGCCCCAGTCAGTTACCGAGCACGCTGCCTTGTTTCTTTTTAGTCCTCCGCCTCCTCTTGCGAGTGGGTTTCAGCCACGGACTTTCCATCTTTCCTTTCCTCTTCAGCAGCTTCTTCTTGATGCTGGACTCCGAGCTCTGAAGAACCAGAGAGGCCAGGTGCATGTAAGGCATGTTGGCAGCAGCGTCCCAGCAGTCCCTGGCGCCCGTGCGAAACAGCCTTCTCGCAGCTTGACTTGCGCGAAAAGGCCGTAAGGACTGGGGGTTTGAAAGTCAAGTGGAGCTAAGATGTCTTTATAGCGCCAAAAAGGAAACACAAGCACACGTGTGGGTGTACTTCCTGGCATTTCACAGTGCATGCTTCACTTTCTCTTCCACGTAGGCTCTGACACCACACTCATAGCAGTAGTAGCCAAGCACCTCCGTGCAACGACACAAGCGTGGAGGCACACACACACTTTGAGCTTCTCCTCCACCCCAGAACACATCTGGGGCTTTGCAGACTGAAAGATTCACATTGATCCACGGTCATGCAAGAAAATGCCAACAGAAAACCCAACTTGAACCTGAAGAGCCCTTACAGGGTTGGGGTGGACACAGGGGAGCTGAACTCTGTGGCAGCAGCCCAGCCCCCTCCCTAAGCGAGGTGCAGGGCAGCACGGACTAATCATGCAGCAAGTACAGAGAGACAGGGTTTGGATTTTGGTTTGAAACAATGCAGTTGTCTGGAGTGGGTTTTCAAAGCCAACATCAAAGCAAGGAATCAGGGGGCCCAACTCTGTAAGGCAGTCTTCAACACATCAATCACAAAATTCATGTTCAAACCACAACTGTCAGCTCCTGCCCCGCCCAATCCCTCTCCCACCAAAGCCTAGGAACAACCTCCTGCTACCACTAAGAGCAGCTGGATCAGGCCCTACCTTCATAGGAAGCTGATGCTGCACCATGTCCTGCTACCACAGTGAGCAAAGGCAGGCAAAGGGGGCCCTGAGGCCTGGCTCTCTGGGGCAGCTCCAGGGTGTATCTGCTCTGCCCCTGGTAACGGTCCTTGGGCATGGGCTCGGTTGTGCCCCACCACGTGGTTTACACCCATTGCATCACACAGCTCGCAGGAGAGAGGTTTGCATTGGAGCCTGACCCTCTCTGGGGAACCAACTGACTCACCAGATGTGAGCAGTGCAAAAACCACCGTTTAGGGTGTAGAGAAATGACCTGGGAGTTTGGATTTGACTGTGGGCTCAATGCTTCAGGCCACAAGAAGAAAGGGACAGGCCACACAGCACCTGCTGCTGCTTGGTCCTCTCTGGCTCCTCTGGAACCATTAAGACCTTCAGTGATCCCCCTTGGTATAGTCATTTCGACCTTCAGCTCATAACATCAAGGGGATGAAGTCACTTTCTCAGTGACTAAAGAGTTGGGGTGCCTTAAACGGTGGCTCCTCAACTTGAGAGTCTGTGGAAAGGGAGCAACATTTTTAACTACAAAGGAGGGTGGAGGACAGGAACAACCAACAAACAACTTAAATCCCTTTTAAATAATCAGCTTCTCTTCACCAGGCACCTAAAAAGAAGAAGTAAAATTCACCAGCAGCTGGTGAAAGTCTTGCCCTAGCACTATGCAGCCTTCTCGAGTGAGTGTCTGTCTGTCTGTCTGCCTGCCTCCCTGGGAAGAGCTGCCCAGCTGGGGTGATGAGGTGGCATGTCAGATCGATGTGAATTCAGGCTGTGAGCTGGGCCAAGGGATTGGTGAACAACTCTACCTGAGCTCCAAAGCCGTGCAGAGCTTCAGGTTGTGAAGAAAACATCGCTGGCTCTACCACTTGCCAAGTCTGCATCTGAAGAATTTAAGCACCCTTAAATATTTCTGCTAACATTCAAATGATTAAAAGCATTCAACACCTTGTTGAGAAACAACAAACAAAAGCCCATTAATTAGCATCAGAAAAGCAATTACTTGTACGGCAGGTCAGGGTTAAGCACCTCGTGGAAAACAATCCTGTGTGGGTGGGTTCAGAGAAGGACTTTTGTCAAAGAGACAAGAAGCTGCAGGGCTCTGCTCGGCCTCTGGCAGCAGTGCAAAGGGGAAAAGGCTACCGACAGGACAAAGGCTGAAGGACACAGTGAGCAGCCACTTACCAAGTCAGACTCATCTCCATCCTCCTCCTCCTCGATCGACTCTCCGGACTCTTGCTCCTCCTCAGAGTCGCCATCATCAAGCTGCAGCCACCATTGCCCGAGAACAGAGAGAGTCAGGTCAGGTCTCTTCACGCAGAGTATCTCCTCATCATCCTGCTCTGCCCAGCGCCCAGGAGGGCATCTCCTCATCATCCTATTCTGATAAGTGCCCAGGAGGGCATCTCCTCATCATCCTGCTGTGCCTAGCACCCATCAGAGCATCTCTTCATCATCCTGCTCTGCCCAGCACCCAGCAGAGCATATCCTCATCATCCTGCTCTGCCCAGCACCCAGCAGAGCATCTTCTCATCATCCTGCTGTGCCCAGCGCCCAGGAGGGCATCTCCTCATCATCCTGCTCTGCCCAGCACCCAGCAGAGCATCTTCTCATCATCCTGCTGTGCCTAGCACCCATCAGAGCATCTCCTCATCATCCTGCTCTGCCAAGCGCCCAGAAGGGCATTTCCTCATCATCCTGCTCTGCCCAGCACCCAGCAGAGCATCTTCTTATCATCCTGCTGTGCCCAGCGCCCAGGAGGGCATCTCCTCATCATCCTGCTCTGCCCACCACCCAGGAGGGCATCTCCTCATCATCCTGCTCTGCCCAGCACCCAGCAGAGCATCTTCTCATCATCCTGCTCTGCCCAGCACCCAGGAGGGCATCTCCTCATCATCCTGCTCTGCCCAGCACCCAGCAGGACACCTCCTCATCATCCTGCTGTGCCCAGCACCCAGCAGAGCACTCCCCCCATCATCTTGCTGCACCCAGCTCCCAGGCCCAGCATGCACATACACCAACAGAATTTCCTCTCCAGGCCAAGCAGTCCAAGACAGTAAATGCATGTCATGATATATCCATGGGAATGGCAGAAGGAAAGAAAATAGTTCAGCCCCAGAAGAAAGCTTTCCAATGAAATCTTAACTTCTCTGATTATCCAGAACCAGCCTCATGTCTGCACTGTGTTATGGTTTTGGGGGAAAATGAAGCAAACCTATTTTATTCCTTTACCAACCACTAAGATTAGGAAGACATCTCTATGGGTTCAGTGATTCCTCCATCTAAGTGTGGTGAGGGTTCTGCATGTTAAATGGTGCCATGTTCTGCAGGGACCACAGACTTATGCAGCAAGGCTGAAACTGGGGGTAGGGGGAGAGACTCTCACGGCAACAACAGAGAGCAGGAAAAGGTCATGGAAAAGCCTCACTACCACTGCTGCACTTTTCACCAGCCTGCAGGCCAAGAAAGCCTACAAACTGCCTCGGGCAGTGCCACTCCTGTCCCAGCTGTCCAAGGTGTCCCATCCCACTCCCTCAAGCCCTGCAGAGGGCATGTGAATACCTTTCTGGCGTTGTCTGCATCAGATGCGCTGTCTTTAGAGGTCCTGTTATCATCTACAGGAAACAGAACTGCCTGTTCTGCTCCGTGATCATCCTCCTCTTCCAACTCATCAGAGTCTTCCTCTTCAGAGTCTACATCTATGCTTTCCCCGTTCACATGAAGGCTGGCATCACCCAGGTCCTTTTCACTCTGAAAGTCGTCCAAGCACGTGAGCCACAAAGACAACATCAACTGATAGGACAGAGCAGCTGAATCCATCCCAGATCACCTCTGTGCGAGGAGCCTTCAAGCTGCCAGGGCAAAGCTGGCCCCCCAGAGCTCCTCAGTGCTGCCAGCAAAGCCAGCCTGACAGGCTGTGACATCTAACCCTGTCAATGTGGGGACCGAGGAGCCATGAGGAGTCATTCCAGACTCACGTGGTTGTACAAGGCTTTAAGGAGAGAAGGGCTGCTGGGCAGGAGCCTTCAGGCAGAGCCCTGCAGTCTAATTCAAACACAGAAGGGCAGCTCCACCAATGGTTCAAGAATGCTTCTAGAGAACTGAAAGGGATTTGCACTCTACTCCATGGAAGCCTAGCACTGTTCTCCTTGAATTCTAAGACCAAAACTTCAGGATGTGAGCTGCAGCAAAAGCAGAGTTTCATCAGGAGTGAGTCCCTGCCTAAACCTTTTTAAGTAACCTGTTGTTTTGCCTCAGGAGAGCACTGAGGTTGCAGCCTCAGGCAGCAACACTAAACAGTTATCTCGAGGACACCAAAACAAGTTTAGCACATGAAGGATGCTTGAAATATCTCCTGTTCCACAGGACTCAGGGGATAGAAGAGGAACATTCAGTGGAAAACCTTTGTGTAAGAGCTGGTACCTGAACAGCCGCTCTCAAAAAGCCATTTTGAAAGCAGCAAGACTGCTACAGGCAGGAAGCTGTTGCCAGAGAAATGTAGACTAGCAAAGGAAGCTGCTGACTGCAACAGGCCAGCTCATTCCTGCACCTATCCATGGGGTTGATGTGCCAGAATGAGAGATGTGTATGGTGACAACAAGCATGTCCGGTGGGCTCAGGTCTCCCCTTACCTTGGCACCCATAGAGGAATGAGTTATGCTCTTAAACATCTCAATCATTGTTCTCTGTTTTAATACTTTGGTCTTTTTCTTGGGAACCAGGCTATAGGTTCCCATTCTCCGTTTTTTCTTCCGAGATACTGCAGCAGCTGGAAAAGAAAAAGCAAAAGAAACCCAAAGTTTGCTCAGGAAGGACAAGAGGGGATGGAGAGCAGAGGCAGTTCTGAGGGGAAATTACATTTGAGAGCATGATCTGAGCAGAAGGCTTCCCACTCCAACAGATTTGTTGGAAGAGTGAAGTGATTCTCCTGCTCTGTTCTCATGAGACCAAACTTCCAGTACTGCACCCAGTGCTGGTGTCCCCAGCACAAGGAGGACCTGGAGCTGCTGGAGTGGGTCCAGAGGAGGCCACAAATGTGATCAGAGGGCTGCAGAACCTCCTCTATGGGGACAGGTCAAAAGAGTTGGGGCACTTCAGCCTGGAGAAGACTCCAAGGAGACCTTAAAGCAGCCTTGTAGTACCTGAAGTGGACTACAGGAGAGCTGGGGGGGACATTTGACAAGGGCTGAGAGTGGCAGGATGAATCATAGAATCAACCAGGTTGGAAGAGACCTCCAAGATCATCCAGTCCAACCTAGCACCCAGCCCTATCCAGTCAACCAGACCATGGCACTAAGTGCCTCATCCAGGCTTTTCTTGAAGACCCCCAGGCACGATGCCTCCACCACCTCCCTGGGCAGCCCATTCCAATGCCAATCACTCTCTCTGTGAAGAACTTCTTCCTAACATCCAGCCTATACCTATCCTGGCACAACTTGAGACTGTGTCCCCTTGTTCTATTGCTGGTTCAACCTGGGAGAAGAGGCCACCCCCCACCTGGCTACAATGTCCTTTCAGGTAGTTGTAGACAGTAATAAGATCACCCCGAGCCTCTTGATGAGGCACAATGGCTATTTGCTGGGAGAGGGGGAGAGTGAGAGTGGAGATTAAGAAGAAATTCTTGAGAGTGAGGGTGGGAAGACACTGGCACAGGTTTCCCAGGGAGGCTGTGGATGCTGCCTCTCTGGAGGTGTTCAAGGCCACGTTGGATGAGGCCTTGGGTAGTCTGTGCTGGTGGGAGATGTCCCTGCCCATGGCACAGGCTTGGAACTGGCTGGTCTTTTAGGTGCCTTCCAACCCAAACCATTCAATGAATCTATGGAATTTCATTCCAAGTCAAGCAAAAGCTCTCACACACCCTTGGGCAAACCCTGAGAGCTTTCTGCCAGGTTGCTAACCCAGACAAATACTGAGTATCCTCCCCATGCTCATTCTGGCCTCATCATCCCCACACACAACACCAACTCCTTACATTAACCTGCATTTGGCAGGTGCTGCAGGAAGCTGAATAGACTCCAGCCTGCTCACACAGATCCTGCAAGGCTAATTACACCACCTGACAATGAAAGTGATGTACAACAACTGAACAACACACAGGGAAAAGGTACCTTAAATAGAGAGCCCTTTGCTATTAACCTCATTTCACACCTACTATGCAAATCTGTTTCATTTCTTTCACTACTTTGATTGGGTCTTAATTTGTTAAGTCTCCCTCCTGGCCTTCTAATCAAATCAGTCATCACACCTCACTGCCTGCCACCTTCTTTGCTGAATACACTTCAGAAGGATGCTTAGTGGAGGCTCTTTAAGAGGAACATGCAGCAGGGAACAGCCAGTTGCAGCTCTAACAGCATCGTTTGCAGCTGCACGACCTGCTACTTGAAGGCATTTCTGCTGGGATGAAATTTCACCAAGTACCTATGAAGAGACCCCTCCAAAAATCTGTTAGTTCTATTTATTTAGCAGGATGTCTTCTGTTGTGATGACACAAAGAATTCACAGAAATGCCTTCAGAATATCACAAAATCACAGCCTGGAAGGGAGCTCCTGAAGATCATCAAGTCCAAACCCCTACCAAAGCAGGATCACCTAAAGAAGGACACACATGAACATGTCCAGGTGGACTTTGGAAGTCTCCAGTGACTGAGACTCCACCACATCTCTGGGCAGCCTGTTCCACTGCTCTGCCACCCTCACAGTGGAGAAGTTCCTTCTAATGTTTAGATGGAACTTCCTGTGCCCACGTTTATGTCCATTGCCTCCTGTCCTGTCACTGGGAACCACCAAGAGTCTGGCCCCATCCTCTGAGCGGTGACATCCACCCCTTGGCTATTTGTAAGCATTGACAAGATCCCCTCCTCAGCCTCCTCTTCTCCAGGCTGACCAGCCCCAGCTCTCTCAGCCTTTCCTCATATGAGAGATGTTCCAGTCCCCTCAGCATCCTCATGGCCCTGCAATTGACTCCCTCCAGTAGCTCTTTGTCCTTCTTGAGCTGGGGTACCCAGAACTGGACCAAACACTGTAGGTGAGGCCTGAAGCACAGAGTAAAGGGGAGTGGAAGGTCTCTAATACTGGGGGAAGAAAACCTCCCATAGAAAGACAGGATGAGTGTCTCTCCCATTACCCAGTTGCAGCAGAAGAGTGATCCTAGGTGTGGTGGTGCCTGATGGAGCACACTTACCAGGCCACAGTGCCAGGGAGAGACCTGCACCTCATGAAACAGGGTGGCACAGGAAGGGCTCCCTGCAGAGCAGAAACTGGTGGACTTCACTTGGGAGGCTAATTAGCATGGGACTGCAAGAATCATGGAATCCTTTAGGTTGGAAAAGGCCTTCAAGATCATCAGGCCAACCATTAAGCCAGCACTGCCAGGTCACCACGAAACCATGGCCCTCATTTACACAGCTTTTAAACCTCTACAGGGGTGAGGACACCACCAATGCTCAGGGCATCCTGGTCCAAGGCTTGAATTTCGGGGTTGAAATTCTTCCTCATGTCACAGAATCAAAGAACTAAGCAGGTTGGAAAAGACCTTCAAGATCATCCAGTCCAACCTAGCACCTACCACCTTCCAGTTAACTAACCCATGGCATTAAGTGCCTCCTGCAGCCTCCTCTTAAACACCTGCAGGGATGGGGACTCCACTACCTCCCTGGGCAGCTCATTCCGATGCAAATCACTCTTGCTGTGAATAACTTCTTCCTAACATCCAGCATGAACCTGCCCTGGTGCAGTTTGAGGCTGTGTCCCCTTGTTCTGTTGCTGGGTGCCTGGCAGCAGAGCCCAACCCCACCTGGCTACAGCCTCCCTGCAGGCAGCTGCAGACCCCCAGCTCCCTCAGCCTCTCCTCACAGGGCTCTGCTCCAGGCCCCTCCCCAGCCTTGCTGCCCTTCTCCAAACACCTTCCAGCACCTCAGCATCTCTCTTCAATTGAGGAGCCCAGAACTGGACACAGCACTCAAGGTGTGGCCTGAGCAGTGCTGAGCACAGGGGCAGAAGAACTTCCCTGGTCCTCCTGGCCAGGACAGCATTGGCCTTCTTGGCCACCTGGGCACACTGCAGGCTTATGTTCAGCTGTCAACCAGTACCCCCATGTCCCTCTCTGCCTGGCTGCTCTCCAGCCACTCTGGCCCCAGCCTGCTATGCTGCATGGGTTTTTTGTGGCCCAAGTGCAGAATCATGCAGAACCTGTCCAACCTAAATCTCCCCTGGTGTAAGCTGAGGCCGTTTCCTCTTGTCCTACTGCTCATTACTTGGGAGAGGAGGAGGTCCTCTTCATTGTACCTTGTAAAACATCCAGAGGTGACCAGAAGGGAGTCCAGAAGCCACAAGCACCATGCCTGCAATGCAGGGTCCACGTGCAGAGATGTGGCTGAACAAGCATTTGTCAAACACGGTCTAAGGCAGCAGCTGTATTGGTGCCGGGGGGAAAGGAACTGCTGAAGAGGCTTCAGTCCCCATTGAGCTGCCTCATCTCCTACTCGAGCACACACAGACACTCCTCTGGGAGGTGGAAGCTGCCAGGGGTTTCCCTCTGCCCTTTTTACCTGTCTGCGACTTCGTGGTGGCCACATAGCTCTGGTTCTGAGGTAGTGACTGGTGAAGGCCTGGGAGAGAGGGCAATGGCAACGGCTTCCCAAACTCCAGGATGGTTTTGTTGCCTTCCTCCTTGGGTTCTTTTTGATCTCTGCTGTCTCTCCCATCTTTGGGGTCTTTACTTGCATGCTGGAAAACAAAATGCAGTTAAATTGAGGCTCTGCACTAAAAAATAATCAACCAACAAAAACCAAACCAACAAAAAACACCAACAAAACCCCAGGAAATAAACTTAATTCCTTTCTCTCAGGCATAACCACTGTCACTTGAAGACAGGACCACACCATCCAAGCAAAAGCACACAGCACATGATGTTTCTCTGCCTAAAGACTGTGAGACACTCCCAGCCTGCTGCTCCTTCCCTGGTTGAAGGCTGCTGCCTCTAAAGGGCAGAGGCTACCTGGCAGAGGCAGATCCAAAACAGCTGCAAATCATGCTGAGGATGAGGTTCTGTTTTCACAGACATTTGGTTGGCTCTGGAGAAGACAAATGCAGCAAACACTCCTCCAGACACACCCTGAGCATGGCTGTCACATTAAGCAAGCACAAGAACAGTGTCTTAGAATCACAGATTGCACTGGGTTTGAAAGGACTCTCAAGGTCATCTTGTCCGACCTCAGCATGAACATCTCCAACCAGAGCAGGTTGCTCAGAGCCACATCAAGTTTCACCTTGAATGTCTCCAAGAATGGGGCTTCAACCACGTCCCTGGGCAACCTGCTCCAGTCTCTCACCACCCTCACCATGCAGAGCTTCCTCCTGATGTCCAACCTAAATCTCCACTGCTTCAGTTTCAAACTATTTCCCCTCTTCCTATCCCCACAGGCCCTCTCCAGACTTCCCATAGGTCTTCTTCAGATATTGAAATGTAGCTCTAAGGTCTCCCTCGTGCCTTCTCTTCTCCAGGCTGAACAGCCCCACCTCTCCCAGCCTGTCCCCACAGGGGAGGTTCTCCAGCTCTCCGATTATCTTTGTGGCCTCCTCTGGAACTGCTCCCACAGGTCCATGTCTTGCCTGAGTTGAGGACTCCAGTGCGGGACAGAGATGCTTCAGAACTGCAGGCACCAGCAGGGAGGGATCCTTCCTTTCAGACAGCATTTGGCACAATCAAGTCTTATCAAGGGCTCCCAGCTCTGGCACAGCACACAACAGAAGGGCAAAGCAGGGATTTGCTTGGCAATGCAGAGTCACCTAAAGTGCTGCCTCTGCCACAACAGTGACCTGTGCAAGCTGACATTGGACAAGACAGAGCAGGTTCTCCCCATCCAGCTCTTGCACCACCAAACACAGGGCAGGCTCTAAGCTCCCAGAGAATCCTGCAGTGGCTCCTGCACTCCCTGTCACTGGAGCCAGGCTCCCTGCCCTCAAAGCAGTCTGTATGCCCTCCAAATCAAGCTTGTGCTCAATACAGTCTCATCCAGCACCTCTGGTGATGAAAGCAGGTTCCTACAGCTCCACATCCCACAGTGCTGCAGCTCTTGTGGTAGCCACCCTATCAATGGAGAGTGAGGTCAAGTGATGCCACTTGCATCTGACATTGGACACTGGATTTGTCCTCTTCTGTCTTTACAGCTGACCTAGCTGCACCCACAGCTTTACACTCCATGGAATCATTTTGGTTGGAAAAGCCCTCTGAGATCATCCAGTCCAACCAGCAACCCAGCATCACCATGGCCACTAAACCATGGCCCCAAGTGCCATGGCCACAGGCTTCTTGAACACCTCCAGGGATGGAGACTCCACCACCTTCCTGGGCAGCCTGTGCCAACCCCTGACCGCTCCTGTAGCAAAGAGTTTTTTCCTACTATCCAATCTGAAATGATCTGCTGGAGTTATTCTCCACTGAGAAGTAGGAGGCAGGTTTGGCAGAGAGAAAACCAAGAGCACAGTTAGATGAGAAGCACTGTGGTGGAAATGTCTTAGTGCTGCTCCAGGCAAATACTTCTTACAGAATCACAAAGTATCCCAGAATGGTAGGGGCTGGAAGGGACTTCTAAAGATCACTGAGTCCAACCCTCCTGCCAGAGCAGAGTCACCTAAAGAAGGTCACACAGGAACACAGCCAGGCAAGCCTCCAGTGACTGAGACTCCACCACCTCTCTGGGGCCTGCTCCAGGGAGGGCTCTGCCACCCTCACAGTGAAGCAGTTCCTTCTCCTATTTAGATGGAACTTCCTATCTTCAAGTTTATTCCTACTACTTCTTCTCCTGTCACTGGGACCACCAAGAAGAGTCTGGCCCCACCTTCCTGCCACCCACCCCTCAGCTATTTGTAAGCACTAATAAGATCCCCTCTCAGCCTCCTCTTCAAGGACTTGTGAAGCAACAGCTGGAACACCAAATCAGGCAGAGGAACCCAGGCAACAGAAGGGCAGGAATAAAACACAGCAAAGGACAGAAAAGCTCTTTTAAGTTCAGGGTCAGTTCTCAGACACCACTTCCAAGTGATGTGACCTTGTGAGGAAGCAGGGAAGTGACTGAATCTCCTCATTACAGCCCTGCCATGTGCAGGCTGCTGGCACAAGGCAAAAGGCCACTCACAACCAGAGAAGCTGTAATGCTAATCAGAAATGACCTGCATAAAAAGGCCATCAAACTGCCAGCCATGCCTGCACCAAGCCCATAACTCATGGCTCAATTGCCACAGCTCTTCTTAAAAGGCATCTAGTCTTGGATTAACAATTTCAAAGGCCACAGATCTACCAGATCCTTTATGTTGTTCCAATGCTTAATTGCTCTCCCTGTCAAATAATTAAATGCATTAAGCTTTTTCCAACTGAATCAAGAAGCTTTGTATCATCAGAAACTCTCACTGCAAGCAGATACTTATGGGTTATGAGCAGCTTCTTTTGGGTTTATACACACACACACACACATATATATGTATATAAAAACTTCCTCTTCAATAAATGTGTTTTCTACCTTTAAATGGAACTGATCACACACCAAAATCCCCTACAGCAGCAGGGAGAATCACAGAATTGTCAGGGTTGGAAGGGCCCATAGGGATCATCCAGCTCCAACTCTCCTGCCATGACATCCTCCACTAGATCAGGTTGCTCAGAGCCACATCCAGCCTGGCTTTAAAAACATCCAGGGATGAGGCTTCCACTACCTCCCTGGGCAACCTGTGCCAGTGTCCCACCACCCTCATGGGGAAGAGCTTCTTCATAACATCCAATCTGAATCTCCAATCTCCCCTCCCCTAGTTTGGATCCATTCCCCACAGTCCTGTCACTACCTGTCACCCTAAAAAGTCCCTCAGCAGCTTTCCTGCAGCCCCCTTCAGATCCTGGAAGGCCACAATAAGGTCTCCTTGGAGCCTTCTCTCCAGACTGAACAGCCCTAACTCTCTCAGCCTGTCCTCAAAGCAGAGCTGGTCCAGCCCTCTGAGCATCCTCGTGGTCCTGCTCTGGACACCCCTTCCAGCACCTCCAGATCTTTCTTGTAACAGAGGTTCCAGAGCTGGGCACAGTGCTCCAAGTGTGGTCTCATCAGAGCAGTGCAGAGGGGCAGAATCCCCTCCCTGGCCCTGCTGCCCACACTTCTCTTGCTGCAGCCAGGCTCTGGTTGGCTCCCTGGGCTGCCAGTGCACACTGCTGGCTCATGTTGAGCTTCTCATCCACCAACCCCACATGCTTTGAGTTAGAAGGGTCCTTCATCTGGTCCAACCTCCTTGCAGTGAGCAGGGACATCTTTGACTAGATCATGTTGGTACAAGTCCCATCCAGCCTGGCCTTGAGCTCTTCCAGCAATGAGACATCCACAACTTCTGTGGGCAACCTGCTCCAGCACCTCCATCCCCTCACACTAAAGTTACTGGACAGGCCAGAGACAGAATACCTTTTCTTTGAGGTTTCCAAAAGCAGAAGCACAGAACAAGCAGGGCTAATTAAACCCTGTGTTGGTTTGAGAGCCACACACAGCACTCCCCACCCCAGCCCAGCAGTTAAGAGATCTTTCCATTAGCTAAGCAAGCACACAGCAGCCACTGGAGAGACACCAAACCAGAGCTGCAACCGTGTACTGCTGTAGGGACACTGGCAAAGGCCCTACAGGTCCTGCTTTGGCACAGGGCAGCTTTGGAGAGCACCACAGACCTGCCATTCACTCTCACCACCTGAAACCCCCCCAGCTTTGACAGACAAGCTCTATCTCTTCTCTCAAGAACCTTCATCTGCAGCACAGTACAAACTGCTGCACCTCAAATACTGGGTTCAGTTTTGTGCCACTCACTCCAAGAAGGACACGGACGAGCTGGAGAGTGGCCAGAGAAGGGCAATGAAGGTGGTGAAGTGTCTGGAGAACAGGGCTGGGGAGGAGCAGCTGAGGGTGTTCAGTCTGGAGGATGCTGAGGGGAGACCTCATTGCTCTCTACAGCTCCCTGGAGGGAGGTTGCAGTGAGGTGGGGGGTGGGCTCTTCTCCATAGTATTAGGTGATAGAACAAGAGGAAATGGCCTGAAATTGTGCCAGGGGAGGGTTAGGTTGGAGATGAAGAAAAATTTCTTTGCTGCAAGAGTGGTCAGGGATTGGCACAGGCTGCCCAGGGAGGTGCTGGAGTCCCCATCCCTGGAGGTGTTCCACACACCTGTGGCCATGGCACTTGGGGCCATGGTTTAGTGGCCATGGTGGTGCTGGGCTGCTGGTTGGACTGGGTGACCTCAGGGGGCTTTTCCACCTAAACCAATTCTATGATTCTAAGCTTGAAACCAAAGGCAAACAGCCAGGGGGACTAAACTAACCAGCACTGCAGCTGTCTCTCTACTTTGCAGAGGGGTAACAAATATTCTACCAAACCACTGCCTTTGACAGCATAGGGCAGCAGCTCCCAGGGGCCTCTGCCTCTAACAACTGGCAGAGGGCATTTTAGCAAGAAATAGCAGGCTGCCAGAAAAAATGGACCCCAAGCAGGTGACAGTGCCCATAGGAGCTGGCATGGTGCTCCCCTCCCCACTGCAGAACTACACTTTGCACTACAGAATTTCAGCACAGCTGCTGGGGATCCTGACCTGGCCTAAGCCTCTCCTTAGAGCAAGGAGCCTCTCTTTCTCCAGGCTAAACAACCACACTTCCCTCAGCTGCTCCTCACAAGACCCCTTTTGATTTATTTTGCTTTGCTTCCCCCCCTCAAGGAGACAACATTCCCATCCCCATCAGGACCTGCTTTTCCTTGGAGTTTTCTGCACATTATAGATGGTCTAAGCCTGCTGAGCAGTCCCAGACACCTGCCAACCACCAAGTGCCACCTGCCTGACAAAGACATTGGTAGGCCAGGAGCTCCTGCAGAGCAGCCACAGCCCAGGTCAGCACTGCTAGTGGAAAACACCTCCCAGCAACAGCAACACCTGGGTGCAGAGACTGCAAGCAGCAAACCCATCCTGGGGCAGATACTTAAGAGGCCACACTGCTTACAGGCATATCCTGATGAACACCGGCAGAAACACCACCACAAGCAGAGCTTCTCCTGCTCCAGGGTGCTCCTTCCTGCCTAGGCTGTCTCCCCCAGTGACATTAGATCCCTACATACTGGGCTGAGATGTTAATTTAAGGGATGTTTGCACTGTTTCTCCCAACGTTTCAGCTCCCCTGACCCAGTCCTCTGCAGAGGATAAGAGAAATAAGTCACCAGAGACACACAGCTCAAACTACAGCCTGGTGGTGACCCACAGAAACATAACCTGGGATTCCCAGCTCAGCCATCTGCTCCTCCTATCCCAAGAGATAACTACAGGGAATTGCACTACCTTTATCATTCTTTATCCCTTCCAGACATGTCTTGATGATGTTAAGCTCAGAAATTAGAGTCTCTAAGCTGGAGAAGCCTTTTCCAAGCACAGCACCCAGACACACACAGCTGTCAGTCTGCTGCCTGGCCCTGGAATCTTTTGGGTTCTTAGGAGGGTTGTAATTGGGAAGGAAAGGAAGATTCTCACAGAAGGTGCAACTCTTTTGTTACTGAACACAGAAGGGAGGCAGAAATGATGCTGTTAGCAGCTCTCCCAAGGTCTCTGATCAGAAACCACCTCAACATGCCACAACACCGATTAAAATCATCACCTGTTTCAGAGTCAGCTTCGATCCCAATTCAGGAAGCAACTCCTAAACAGAGAAAAAGCTGGTTACATTGGTGAGGAAACTGTTCTCTTCCTTTCAAAGACCAAGCCACACCTGCAGGAAAAGGCTGCCAAGGTCCCCTGACAGTTACTGCGTTACAGAAAGTGATTTTTCAGCCCCAGAGGGCTTCTGTGGGAGCCAGGGGGAGAAAATGCTTGCACTTTGCTGGCAACAAAATACCTTCCTCCTCTCCTTCTCCCAGGTTTGCACAAACAATCTACCAAGAAAACAACAATGCTCTTGAAAAACAGCAGCAAAGGAAATGACTGAGTCCTGTACCATCAGCTCCTGGGTGATTTCCACAGTTTCCTGGAGTATGGCACCTGCTATCATGCTGGGTTTGAAGGAGGAAAGGTGGAAAGGTGGAGGTTGGTGCTTCCTGCAAGGCCCTGCTTGATGAGCCTCTTAGAAACAGCTCAGCAAAGAAATAATCAGGACAGAAAAAATGACAACTAGCAAAGGACTCTGCTCCTCAAAATAAACTAGGGATGTCAGCTGGAAAGATGACAGGGGAAAATGAGGTAGTAATTATCAGGAAGGCTGAACAAAACAGATGGTTTATTGTCTCCCAGAAAGGAGATCAGATCTTGGGTTGACATTCAGATGGCTCGGGTGGAGAACATGGGAACAGCCTCTTCTTCCCAGCCCTCTGAATTGTGCTTCTCTCCCTCTATCAGGCCCAAGGGAAGTGGGCAGCAGCCTTGAGGACCAGTGATGCACTTTCTGAGGTTGGCCCAACAACTGCAGGCTCTGGTTTCTGAAGCTGCCTGTTGCTGTGTAAGCAAAACCCCATCAACAGCAGCAGCTCCTGAGAGGGAGCTGCAAAAGCACCACACACCTCGCAGGCAGCTTTCCAGAGACAAACCTTGAAGCCCAGGGGGTTGCATAAAAATATTCTTTTGATGTAGCATGAAATATGAAGGAGGGAGAGACTCCCTCCTAACCTAGCAGTTGTCTTTTAGAAGGGAATTGCCTCTTTCAATTGCTGTGCCCCAAGAGATCTTTCCCTCTTGAATTCCCCAAGTGTCTGGGGGTTTGCTTGGCCTCACTGAGGCGCACAGCAGGCTGCTGGGGGAAAGCTGGGAGGCTGTTTTGGTGGCAAAGCCTTGTCTGGTTAGGAGGCAGCCTTGGGTGAGATGGTCAGCAGGCTGCAGGTGTTGCATCTAGCATCCCCCGAGGGCTACCCAGGCTGGGCTGTCCCACAGCAGGGGGTGAGAGGGAGAGAATTCAGATGCAATCAGGGGAAACAAGCAGTCGGGGGAAAAAGGCTGGGAGATGGTGGTAGGTGTGTTTTGTGCCCCACTGCTCAGTGCCCATGAGCTTTGTTATCCTGGTGTGCTCCTTGGACACCCAGCTGCTTCCAGAGGCACAGGTGGTGCCACAGCCATGGGCATCGCTCTCCATCTGGGGCAGGCCAGGTGCCACCCATCTCTTTTTCTCTCTCTCTGGGGCAGGCCAGGTGCCACCCATCTCTCTTTTTCTCTCTCCGGGGCTGGCCAAGTGCCACTCATCTCTTTTTCTCTCTCTCTGGGGCAGGCCAGGTGCCACCCATCTCTCTTTTTCTCTCTCCGGGGCTGGCCAAGTGCCACTCATCTCTTCTTTTTCCCCTCTCTCTCCCTGCTCTAGACCACAGCAATTCACAGCTTTGAGACTTTCTCATTATACTGCTGCTGTGCTGCCACAGGTGGGTGACAGCTGAGGATCACTGCTCTGTGCTATGCAGGTAAGTGACAGTGATTGCACAGCACCAACCTTCAAAAGCTGCAGCTGCAGCACCTCTGGGAACACTCAGTTCTGTGTCACCCCCACTGCCAAACAGGGCTCACACTCCTGTCCTTGACCTGCTGCAGGATGCTTTAAGGCCAGACTCTCTCCATCATTTGGCATGAAAGACAGGAGACTACAGAGAGTCCAAAGCTGCTGAGGGGCCTGGAGCACCTCTGTGAGGAGGAAAGGCTGAGAGCCCTGAGGCTGCTGAGCCTGGAAAAGAGCAGTCCCAGAGGGGATTTATCTATGCTCAGCAAGAGCTAAAGGGTGGGAGGCAAGAGGATGAGGCCAGACTCTTGTCAGTGGTGCCCAGGGACAGGATGAGGGGCAGTGGGCACAAACTGGAAGCCAGTATGTTCCATCTGAACATAAGAAGAGAGTTCTGTGGTGTGAGGCTGCTGCAGCCCTAGAGCAGGCTGCCCAGAGAGTTTGTGGAGTCTCCTTGTCTGCAGAGACTGCAAACTCAGCTGGATATTGTGACCCTGGGCAAGCTGCTGTGGGTGCCCTGCTTGAACAGGGGGTTAGAGTGGATGATCTCCAGAGGTCCCCACAATTCTGTGACTCTGTAACAGCAACAAGGAGGATCTGGTTCACTGGAGCTAAACATGAAGTGTCTCAGGGCTGGAGCCTAAATGTCTGTAGTGAAGATCCACCTGTTCCAGTAGCTATTCCCTCTCTTTGGCAAAAGAACCCAAAATTAACTAGAGCCAAACCTGGGCAGTGGCAAAGAAAGGCCCACTTCTGTTTACTCCATTATAACAGAAAGGCACCAGATGACTTCACATCTCCTTTTGCCTCCTAGAACAAGAGGCAGAGCTCTGTTGCATTAAGTGATGATAAATTCATCCCTTGGGATTCTGGGGTGAAGATTCCTGAACAAGTTGCTCTACCACCAGCAAAACAGAGAGAGAGAAAGCATCACCTGCTTTACTACTATAGTGACACAGCAAAGCAATCAAGTTGCCCAAGATATCAGCATCCTGAGAGCTTCCAAGCTTAGGAGAAGGCCCAAGTTAACATGCTGTGCTTAATTTGCTTTGGGTCAAACTTCTAACAAATCCAATTTGTTTCCCAGGCAGCTCTGGATTTCAGCAGACAGCTGATGAGCAACAGAGCCAAGAGAGAAAGGCTGTTTAGTGCCTCACATGGATCTGCTGGAGAAGGTAATTGATCAATTATAGAGAATCACAGAATCATGGAATGGTAGGAGCTGGACCTTTAGAGATCATTGAGTCCAAATCCACTGCCAGAGCAGGATCATCTGGACAGGTCACACAGGAACACATCCAGAGAGGTATTGAAAGTCTCCAGAGAAGGAGACTCCACAACCTCTCTGAGGAGCATGCTCCAGGGCTCCAGCAGCCTCACATCAAAAAGGTTTCTCCTCACCTTGAGGTGGAACCTCCTGAGTTCCCACTTGTACTTGCTGTTCCTTGTCCTATTACTGGGCACCACCCAAAAGACCCTGGCACTTTCATCTTGACACCTACCCCCAGGCATTTATAGATACTAAGAGCCCCTCTCAGCCTTTTCTTCTCCAGACTAACAGCCCCAGGGCTCTCAGCCTTTCTTCATAGGAGAGCTTCTCCAGTCCCTTAATCATCCTTGTAGCCTCCTTCGGAGCAGACCCCTGTCTCTCCTGAACTGGGGAGCCCAAAACAGGGCACAGTATTTAGAAACAGACCAGGGATGAGAGCTGACAACGGCCATGTGACTCTGTTCTACCACTCTTTACCAGGAAAAGAACAAAAGAAATCAAGATGTCCACAAAGCAAATCAATGCCCTCAGCGGGACACCTCCCAGCTCCGCCTGTCCCTGTCGCACAAAGCAAGCCCAAAGCAAGCAGCAGCAGGCACCCTGCCTGCCGGCCGTATACATTACCAGGCTGGGCGTGGGTTTAGGCATCGTCTTCCGTGCTCTGTGGACCTTGACTTCAGTGTTAGCAGCGACAGCTTTTTTAGCATCCATGTCCTTGCTGCCCTCCCCGAGCTTGCTTGGCGTGGTGGCTTGCATCTGAGCAAAGGAGCCCACAGTTCTCCCTTTGCTTGCTCCTCCTGGCAGGGTTTTTGCAGCATGGCCGGTGAGAGAAGCAAAGGTGCTGGTAGTCCTTAGGGGCTGCTCCTGTGCCATCTGCTTGGTGAGGATGTAGCCATTGCTGCCCGTGACAGCAGTCTGGGTGAAGTCGTTGGCCTTCAGGTGGTTCTGCCTCCCAGCCTCGCCGTCCCGCTCCGCAATGCCGTTC
This sequence comes from Pogoniulus pusillus, assembly GCF_015220805.1. Taxonomy (NCBI): domain Eukaryota; kingdom Metazoa; phylum Chordata; class Aves; order Piciformes; family Lybiidae; genus Pogoniulus; species Pogoniulus pusillus. Next base: position 2,574,550 of record NC_087298.1, on the reverse strand, counting down.
TCAGCTATCCTGGTTAATTTAGCACTAGAGTCCTGCTGGCTCACTTTCGTATTGTCCTGAGTGGTTTTAGCTGGGTTTGGGTGGCCACCAGCCTCGCTGTGCTCGCAGGACCCGTTGGTTTCACCATCTGCTGCCATTTTTGGTTCCCCCACTTGCTTTTCCGTAGCACTTTCATCTGCAGCCATGGCATTAAACCCTGGAGGGAGAGGGAGGGTAAGGAGGGAAGAGGGGAGAAAGAAAAGGTTCACAAGCAGCTTCAAAACTCAAGGTACAGCGACTGAGAGTGGCCAACAAAGAGCAAACCTCTCCTCCAACTAACTGCTTGCTGCATCTGGAGCTCCAAATTCAAGAGGGACATGGAACTGTTGCAGCCAGCCCAGAGAAGGCCACAAAGATGCTCAGAGGGCTGCAGCAGCTCTGCTCTGAGGACAGGCTGTAAGAGTTGGGGCTCTGTGGCCTGGAGCAGAGAAGGCTTGGAGGAGACCTTGGAGTGGCCTTGCAGGATCTGAAGGGGGCTACAGGGCTGGGGAGGGACTATTGACATGGTCTTGTAATGACAGGAGGAGGGGTAATGGGTTTGAAGTGGCAGAGGGGAGATTCAAACTAGATATTAGGAAAGTGCAGGGTTCTGCACTTTGGCCACAACAACCCCAAGCAGCGCTATAGGCTGGGGACTGAGTGGCTGAGAGCAGCCAGGAGGAAAGGGACCTGGGGGTACTGATAGATAGTAGCTGAAGATGAGCCAGCAGTGTGCCCAGGTGGCCAAGAGAGCCAATGGCATCCTGGCCTGCATCAGGAACAGTGTGGCAAGTAGGACAAGGGAGGTTATTCTTCCCCTGTACTCAGCACTGGTCAGGCCACACCTTGAGTACTGTGTCCAGTTCTGGGCCCCTCAATTCAAGAGAGATGTTGAGGTGCTGGAACATGTCCAGAGAAGGGCAACAAAGCTGGTGAGGGGCCTGGAGCACAAATCCTATGAGGAGAGGTTGAGGGAGCTGGGGTTGTTTAGCCTGGAGAAGAGGAGGCTCAGGGGTGATCTTATTGCTGTCTGCAACTACCTGAAGGGACATTGTAGCCAGGTGGGGGGTGGCCTCTTCTCCCAGGCAACCAGCAATAGAACAAGGGGACACAGTCTCAAGTTGTGCCAGGGTAGGTCTAGGCTGGATGTTAGGAAGAAGTTCTTCACAGAGAGAGTGATTGGCATTGGAATGGGCTGCCCAGGGAGGTGGTGGAGGCACCGTGCCTGGGGGTCTTCAAGAAAAGCCTGGATGAGGCACTTAGTGCCATGGTCTAGTTGACTGGATAGGGCTGGGTGCTAGGTTGGACTGGATGATCTTGGAGGTCTCTTCCAACCTGGTCGATTCTATGATCCTATGATTCTATGATTCTAAAGGGATCTTTGCAGTGAGGGTGGTGAAACACTGGCACAGGTTGCCCAGGGAGGCTGTGGATGCTCCCTCCATGAAGGTTGGATGAGGCCTTGAGCAACCTGTGCTAGTGTGAGGTGTCCTTGCAAACGTCAGGGGCATTGGAACTGGATGAGCTTTGAGGTCCCTTCCATCCTAATCTGTTCTATGATCTGTTTCTCTACACCTCCACTCAGCTTGCCTGGACCCTCACTGGTGACAAGTGGGACGGGTGGCTCAGCTGAAAGCAGTGCACTCAGCAGTAGATGTGCCCATTTATTCCCAAAGAAGGACCTTCCCAGGCCACTATTATCTTTAGCTTCTCCAGCAACTACATTTATTGGGCCACATTTCAGTGCTTCCCATGTCAAACACAATCCTGCCCAATCTTGCACTCAGATCCCTGGCAATGCCCTTGGCAGTGCCAGACTGACACAGCAAATGGTTGCTGGCAGGGTTGTCTCAGAGAGCTTTTGTGGCACAGACACAGCTCAGCAGCCAAAACTCTACATCAGGACTCTGCCATTACATGAAACATGGCAAGGAACATCCCCCTGGCAAGCACAGCTCTCCTGGCAGGGCTGTCCAGTGGAGACTGGGCTCTTTTGCCAGGCTGAAGCAGCACAGGGGCAGGATCTGTGGTGTCATCACAGAGCAAACCCCGAGGTGAAACCTGGTAAATGCAATTCCAGACCACAATAATGACATGATTCAAATCAGAGAGATTTTTGCAGGCTGAGACAAAGCTCAGAAGCAGAAATAGCCAGGTAAAGGCAGCCTGCAAGAAAGCTGGGGAAGGACTTCTGACAAGGGCTTGTTGTGACAGGATGAGAGGGAATGGATTGAAGCTTGAGGAGGGGAGACTTAGACTGGAGATTAGGAAGAAATTCTTGACAGTGAGAGTGGCACAGGTTGCCCAGAGAGGCTGTGGATGTCCCTTCCCTCAACATGTTCAAGGCCAGGTTGGATGGAGCCTTGAACTCATGAAGGTGTCCCTGTTCAAGGCAGGGAGGCTGGAACTGAATGATCTTTAAGGGCCCTTCCAACCCAACCCATTCTATGAACCTAGTAAAGGCCATTTTTCCTCCCTTCCAAACATTTCCTTGCTCCCCCTTCAATGAATTTATCCCATCAGATGTTTCAGACCTGAGCTAAGAAAAATCCAAGTGTGACAGCCATGTTCTTGCAGCAAGGTTTGAGACATGACAAACCAGCAGCTCCCCAGGCAGCCAGGAGTGACAACAACTCCTGGCGTGCTCAGTGCAACAATTAACCTGCTGGCAGGGATTCCCTGGATTGTTTTCCTTCCAGGGGCCAGACAGCTATGGAAAGCATCACCACCCCAAGAGAGCTGTCAGAGCAGGCAGCACTGATTCACAACCAGCTCCAATTAAAGCAGTTTTTCACCTGCAGTATTCAGGAGGGCCCAGAGTCAAACTGGAGGATGATTTTGCAAGCCAGACCAGCAGCATGCTGGCTACATCTCCTTTCATGGAAGCAACAGCACAGGTTGGAAAAGCTCTCTAAGTCACCCAGTCCAATCAGAAACCAAACACTACCATGGCCATTAAGCCATGTCCCCAGGTGCCATGGCCACATCTTTCTTGGACACCTCCAGGGATGGGGACTCCACCACCTCTCTGGGCAGCCAGTGCCAATTCCTGACCATTCTTGGAGCAAAGAAAGTGCAACCTGGTCTAGTGGGAGGGGAGATTTAGACTGGAGACTAGGAAGAAATTCTTGACAGTGAGGGTGGAACAGGTTGCCCAGGGAGGCTGTGGATGTTCTCTCCCTGGAGGTGTTGAAAGCCAGGTTGGATGGGGCCTTGAGCAGCCGTGGCTGGTGGGAGGTGTCCCTGCCCATGGCAGGGAGGTTGGGACTGGATGATCTTTAAGGTCCCTTCCAACTCAAACCATTCTATGAATCTATGAATTCAAGCCAGCTTGGTTTGGGCTCTGCCTAGATGGGTGTCAAAGACCTCCGATGCTCAACCTGCTCCAGCTCGGTCCTACCTGTAACTCACAATGGGGACAGTCCTAGTCCTGCTCCTTCCTTCCAGCTGAAAGCCACAGATGGTTGGCACAAAGCATCTTACTTGAAAGTGTCTTCAAACCCTGGTGACAGGAACTCTTCCATGGGGCTCAGCTCTGACCATCTGCACTAAGTGGTCCATCCCCCCCAAACCCATAAAACCCAGCCTGTGGTTACCTCCTAAACAGACTCTGCTGGCTCAAGAGTCTCCAAGAAGACCTCCAAAGCCTCTTAAAAGAGCTCACCAGTGCCTGCTGGAGCACACAGAGAGGATCACCACCTCCAGTAGGCAGTAACTGAGCAGCTCTCCAAGCACAATTCAAAGTCATCACCTTCATCTGCTGCCCTCTCACACCAGGCCACCTTCTGTGTGCTAAAAGGTCTGGTAAGAGGCACAAGAGTTTGTTTTGGATAGCAAAGATCCTGAGAGGTGATGAAGTGCTGCCTTTTGTCATGGTTCTTTAACTATTTGTAAAGTCCTGGGCAGAGGGAGCCAACAGCTGTGTCTTTGCTTTTTAAAATCCTTGTTTCTCTTTCTGCATTTGGTGTTTAAAAGACTCTGCTGTGGTCATTTAAACAACGATTTCAGCAGCCAGTGCCAGAAAACAAACGAAACTGAGCTCCCTAAGCACAGATGGAGGTTTCTAATGCTCAGCACTAAGCACCTGGCTGAGTAAAGCCTTCAATGTTTTGAATATTGTTGAGTTTGTGTTGATTTAAATAGTGCTGACTCCCACCAGAGCCATCCAATAACTCCAGTGGGTTAGATAACCTGAATAAGCAGAGGGCAAGAATTGCTCTACCTGCCATGAAGGCAACCCAAAAAAAAAAGAAGAGGTAAATGAGAGCAGTGCCCTAGGGGAAAGAGTAACTGCATTATTTCAGAAGGTGTCATGGACTTTATGAAAAATCCATGAGGCTAAAATTAAAATCCCACACAGAGTTTCCCCCACACAACCATTCTTACTGAGTGTGGGAAATGCAATCTGATTGACTGCAGAGGTGTCAGCAAACCCCTAGAAACAGGCACCAGACATCCAAATCTCTGTGACTAGAGATGTGACAAAACAGAGATAGGAAGTGGCATTGTCTCTCAAGCTGCACAGGACTGGAGAACTCAACAGCAGCTCTAAGGGTTATGGTTGTAACAGAATTATGCACCCACTCTGCCCTGCACAAATGCTGCTGCAGGGCAAAAGTGAGGCCCCGCAGCTCCCAGCTCCAGCCCTGACCACAGCTGCTGAAATGCATTGAGGAGTGCCCCAAATCAGAGCCTAGCAGGCACGGATCACAACAAAAGATGTGATGGCAACTGCCAGCACACAGCCCACTGGCTGGCAAGACACAGCAGAGGCCAAAGACGGAGCAGTAGGAGAGGCTACTTCCTTCTCTAGCCTCCAACAGGGCTGAGATACAATGGACACTGTCCTGAGCTGCTGAGATGGGCTTCGTTGGGAAAAGGGGAAAGGGAAGAGACTAAAAACAAAAGGGGAGAGGAGGAGAGGAAGGGGAGAGGAGGAGAGGAAGGGGAGAGGAGGAGAGGAAGGGGAGAGGAGGAGAGGAAGGGGAGAGGAGGAGAGGAAGGGGAGAGGAGGAGAGGAAGGGGAGAGGAGGAGAGGAAGGGGAGAGGAGGAGAGGAAGGGGAGAGGAGGAGAGGAAGGGGAGAGGAGGAGAGGAAGGGGAGAGGAGGAGAGGAAGGGGAGAGGAGGAGAGGAAGGGGAGAGGAGGAGAGGAAGGGGAGAGGAGGAGAGGAAGGGGAGAGGAGGAGAGGAAGGGGAGAGGAGGAGAGGAAGGGGAGAGGAGGAGAGGAAGGGGAGAGGAGGAGAGGAAGGGGAGAGGAGGAGAGGAAGGGGAGAGGAGGAGAGGAAGGGGAGAGGAGGAGAGGAAGGGGAGAGGAGGAGAGGAAGGGGAGAGGAGGAGAGGAAGGGGAGAGGAGGAGAGGAAGGGGAGAGGAGGAGAGGAAGGGGAGAGGAGGAGAGGAAGGGGAGAGGAGGAGAGGAAGGGGAGAGGAGGAGAGGAAGGGGAGAGGAGGAGAGGAAGGGGAGAGGAGGAGAGGAAGGGGAGAGGAGGAGAGGAAGGGGAGAGGAGGAGAGGAAGGGGAGAGGAGGAGAGGAAGGGGAGAGGAGGAGAGGAAGGGGAGAGGAGGAGAGGAAGGGGAGAGGAGGAGAGGAAGGGGAGAGGAGGAGAGGAAGGGGAGAGGAGGAGAGGAAGGGGAGAGGAGGAGAGGAAGGGGAGAGGAGGAGAGGAAGGGGAGAGGAGGAGAGGAAGGGGAGAGGAGGAGAGGAAGGGGAGAGGAGGAGAGGAAGGGGAGAGGAGGAGAGGAAGGGGAGAGGAGGAGAGGAAGGGGAGAGGAGGAGAGGAAGGGGAGAGGAGGAGAGGAAGGGGAGAGGAGGAGAGGAAGGGGAGAGGAGGAGAGGAAGGGGAGAGGAGGAGAGGAAGGGGAGAGGAGGAGAGGAAGGGGAGAGGAGGAGAGGAAGGGGAGAGGAGGAGAGGAAGGGGAGAGGAGGAGAGGAAGGGGAGAGGAGGAGAGGAAGGGGAGAGGAGGAGAGGAAGGGGAGAGGAGGAGAGCAAGGGGAGAGGAGGAGAGCAAGGGGAGAGGAGGAGAGCAAGGGGAGAGGAGGAGAGCAAGGGGAGAGGAGGAGAGCAAGGGGAGAGGAGGAGAGCAAGGGGAGAGGAGGAGAGCAAGGGGAGAGGAGGAGAGCAAGGGGAGAGGAGGAGAGCAAGGGGAGAGGAGGAGAGCAAGGGGAGAGGAGGAGAGCAAGGGGAGAGGAGGAGAGCAAGGGGAGAGGAGGAGAGCAAGGGGAGAGGAGGAGAGCAAGGGGAGAGGAGGAGAGCAAGGGGAGAGGAGGAGAGCAAGGGGAGAGGAGGAGAGCAAGGGGAGAGGAGGAGAGGAAGGGGAGAGGAGGAGAGCAAGGGGAGAGGAGGAGAGCAAGGGGAGAGGAGGAGAGCAAGGGGAGAGGAGGAGAGCAAGGGGAGAGGAGGAGAGCAAGGGGAGAGGAGGAGAGCAAGGGGAGAGGAGGAGAGCAAGGGGAGAGGAGGAGAGCAAGGGGAGAGGAGGAGAGCAAGGGGAGAGGAGGAGAGCAAGAAGAAAGGGAAACTAAAAGGGAAAAAAAAAGAGAAGGAAAAATAGAAGCAGAAGGGAAGGAAAAAGACCCCACAGGCCCAGGCTGTTGCCTGACCTGGCACTTGTACATTGTGTTCTGCACCTCCTGGTGCCGAGCACAGGCAGAGCCGAGCCCCTCCACTGCCCATGTCTCCCATGGGATTTTCCAGACATTTCAAGGCCCCCAGCACGCAGCCCAGGGCAGCTCTGCAGCTGTGGCTGAGCCACCAAGCTTCAGCTGCTGCAAGAGAAACATCAAACTCTGACCTAGGCAAAGCCCCAAAGGCTCAGCACTGTGAGCAGCAGCACACATCAGCATTTATAGATGCTCTCCTTTTCTACCTTAAGCACTTTGCAGATCACCTTCAAAACACACAACGACCACAGGCCTCAGCCCAGCTCCTGCTGTCCTGCTGGATCCACTTCCAAAGGCAGGAGTGCACCTGCCTGTGATCCTTGGGTTGCAAAAGTTCCCTCCCCGAGTCCTCCAAGCTGTGAAGTAGGGAGGAGCCCAGCTCAAACTAAAAGGATGGCAAAGGCATGGAGGCTGAAATTATCCAGCCTAGGGAGAGCCTGGCAGCTGGAGAGACTAGATCCACTGGAAGGGAAGGCATCACCCCTAGGGGTGAAGCCATAAAGTGGAGCATTTTGCAGCCAAAATATGAAAAGCATTCAGACTTCGAGGCCAAAGTCCCTCTCGGGGGTGACATACTGATGGTCTCTTCTTCCCCCCACCCCAAAGGTGGGTGATATCCATCCAAGAGTCTGTTGGAGAACCTCCCCTGTGGGGATAAGCTGAGAGTTGAAGCTGTTCAGCCTGGAGAAGACACTGAGGAGACCTTAGAGCAGCCTTCCAGGACCTGAAGGGGTTGGTAGGCTCCAAATTCAGTCATGCTTTTCTCTTTCCAGTAGAGGACAGGACAGGGAGTAATGGGTTTAAACTGGCAGAGGGGAGATTTAGACTAGATGTTAGGATGTTCTTTACGGTGAGGGTGGTGAAACACTGCAACAGGTTGCCCAGGGAGACCTTAAAACAGCCTCCCAGTACCTGAAGGGGCCACAGGAGAGCTGGGGAGGGTCTTTTGACAAGCACTGGGAGTGAAAGGACAAGGGACAATGGTTTTGAGCTGGGAAAAGGGAGACTGAGAATGGAGGTGAGGAAGAAATTCTTCAGAGTGAGGGTGGTGAGACACTGGCACAGGTTGCCCAGGAGAGGCTGTGGATACTCCCTCCCTGGAGGTGTTCGAGGCAAGGCTGGATGAAGCCTTGAGCAACCTGGGCTGGTGGGAGGTGTCCCTGCCAACACCAGGGGGTTGGAACTGGATGAGCTTTGAGTTCCAACCCAGACTATTCTGGTTTTATGAATAAGCCTCAGAAATGCCAAGGCTAACGGAGAACTTTGCTTCCAACTCCCCTTCCTGCTGCTTGAGTGGAACTTTCCACCTCTGGGGCTGGGCAGTCAGAAAAAAAAGGAGCTGTTTGCTTTGAAAGGTCAAGTGAGATACAGCCCAGATTTAGGAGCCCTGTATGTTAGGAGAACTCAAATCACCTCCACCTCCTGTAGAGAAACCACTTTTTAATTAGCTTCTCTCCAAGTCAGACTAAAGACAACACAGCCACAAACATCTCTGCTCATCTTCTGCATCTCCCAGTCCCTTCTCCCTCCTCATCAAAGGGAAAGGTGGACCTAACCTCACTGCCATGTGTAAAGCTGCAACATATCCCCAGGGACAACAAAACCCAGTCTGATCCACAGCCTGCTTTCTATCTGTGTTGAGCAGTTCTACACAGAGGAGGCCACTGAGGTCCAGTGAGTGACTTCCTCTGGGCTTCACACAGCCTGGGATTCAGGCCCAGAACTGGAAATGAAAATGCTGAGAGCACACAAAGATAGTGTTGCTACAGATGTCTGCTGGATTTATAGCTCTATCATTTCTCTCCATCAGTGCCAGGATGAAGCCAGAAGAGGACATCCCAGCTGGTAACAGCAGTGCACTGCTGTCATACCTTCCACTCCAGCAACAAAGAGCAAAGTGCCAGGGCTTGTGGCATGAGATCTGTAACAACTAAGTGTTCCCCAGGGGACAGGGCTGGGTCCAGTCCTCTTCAATCTATTCATCAATGATCTGGATGAAGAGTGGACACAAAACTTGGAGTGGCTGACACCCTGTCAGGCTGTGCTGCCATCCAGTCAGGCTGGAGAGGTGGGCAGAGTGACCTTAGAAATTCAACAAAGACGAGTGCAGGGTCCTGCCCCTGGGGAGGAACAACCTCCTGCACCAGTACAGGTGAGGGCTGACCTGAAGGAAGGCAGCTCTGTGGGCAAAGATCTGGCAATGCTGGTGGGCAGCAGTATGACCACGCCACGGCCAGCAATGGGCCCTTGTGGCCAAGAAGGCAAATGGCATCCTGGGGTGTACTTAAGAGGACTGAGGCCAGCAGGTTAAGGGAGGTTCTCCTCCTTATCTATTCTGCCCTAGTGAGGCCTCATCTGGAGGCCTGGATATGAGCTTCCCAGTTGAAGAAGGACAGGAAAGTGCTTGGGAGGGTAGAGCAAAGGGCAGTGAAAGGGACTAGAACATCTCTCTTACAAAGAAAGGTTGAAGGACTTGGTGCTTTTAGCCTGGAGAAGACTGAGAGAGAACTGATCAATGCTTATCAATACTTAAAGGGTGGGAGACAGGAGGATGGGGCCAGGCTTTTCTCAGTGGTGCCCACTGACAGGACAAGAGGTGATGGGCACAAGTCTGATCACAGCATGTTCCATCTAAACATGCTGAGGGTGCAACTCTGTCCTGCTGCCTATAGCACTGATGAAGATATTAAACAGCATTAGTCCCAGCCTCCTCACCAAAGAAAACAACCTGGCAAGCAAGTTTGAGAGAGAGACATCTCAGCCTTTGGGTTGCTCTTCCAGTCCATGCATCCCCAGCTCCACATGTTGCCACCCAGCCCTGAGTTCAGAAACAGGGTTCAAAGAAACTACTTCTGCCATCTCGCCAGTCTGCTGCACTGATTTCCTGGGCACGTAGCACTCAAATGCCAGCTCTCTGCCAGCACTAAACACTGTTATTAGCAGACTTCAGGGACAGCAGCAGCTAACTGAACTCCTGTGATGATCACAGCTGGGTAATGAAGGTCATGAAGAACGATGCACATGGCACAACCACCATGCAGACTGTTGTCTTCTCCACGTGTGGCATGCTTGGGAAGAGGAGACAAATCTGAACATTACAACATGAATGGAGACTCTGCAGCTCACATTCTAGGACCTTTCTTTCCCAGGGATAGAACTGCAGGCCAGTAACAGGCCAAGGGGCAGTGGGTGCAAGCTGGAGCACAGAAAACTTCATGTGAACATAAGGAAAATCTTTGTGGGAGGGCTGGAGCTCTGGAGAAGGTTGCCCACAGAGGTTGTGGAGTCTCCTTCTCTGCAGACTTTGAAAGCTCACCTGTATGTGTGCCTGTATGACCTGCCCTGGGTGATCCTGCTTTGGAGGGCAGTTGAGCTCAGTGATCTCCAGAGGTCCCTGCCAACCCCTACCACTCTGTGTTTCTGTGATAAGCTGAAGTGGTTGGAATTTGAGCACCTTATGAATCACAGCATCACTCAGAATCACAGAATGTCAGGGGCTGGAAGGGACCTCCAAAGCTCATCCAGTCTACTTCCCCTTGCTAGAGCAGGATCTCCTATACCAGATCGCACAGGAAGACATCCAGGCAGGTCTTGAATGTCTCCAGAGAGGGAGACTCCACAGCTCCCCTGGGCAGCCTGTTCCAGGGTTCTGTCACACTCACAGGGAAAGAATTCCTCCTCATGTTTAAATGAAACTTCCTATGCCTCAGCTTCCACCTATTGCTCCTTGTGCTGTCATTGGGCATCACTCAGCAGAGCCTGGCTCCAGCCTCCTGGCACTCTTTATAAACATTGATGAGGTCACCTCTCAGTCTCCTCCAAGTTCCAAGCCCCAGCTCCCTCAGGCCCTCCTTGTAACAGAGATGTTCCATTCCCTGCATCATTTCTGTGGCTCTGTGCTGGACTCTCTCAAGCAGTTCTATGTCCCTCACGAACTGGAGGGCTCAGAACAGGACACAGTACACCAGATGCGGCCTCAGCAGGGCAGAGTAGAAGGGCAGGAGAACCTCTCTCGACCTACTCTAGCCACAGCCCTTCTAATCCACCCCAGAATGGCATTGCCCCTCCTGGCCACAAGAGCACATTGCTGGCTCATGCTCAACCTCCCATCAACTAGGACCCCCAGAACCTTTTCCCCTTCACTGCCTTCCAACAGGTCAGTCCTCAGCCTGTACTGATATCTGGAAGCCTTGAGATTTCCTGCAGAGAAAGAGTTCTCAGCTTCCTCTGCCCTTAAGGGCACCTCACAGTTAGAGAGACCTTTTAGACACCTAAAATCAGGTGTCCTCATCCTGTCTGCCTTAATTTCCCCCCTCTCTTCTTAAGACTGTTCTCTTTATGGGAATTTTAATGCAATGGTTAGTATTGAGATGAAGACTAAGGATCAAAACTGCTGCAGAGGGTCTGCTTGATCCTGGGGAGTGGTGGGAATTCTGCATGTCCATCAATGAATTGAAAGGACAACTTTAGAGGAGCAGGTGAGGGAATTGGGATTCTTTGCCCTGAAGAAAAGGAGGCTGAGGGTGAAAGATCTCCTGTCTCTCTACAACTCCCTGAAAGGAGGTTGAAACCAAGTCAGTGTCAGCCTCCTCTCCTGAAGAACAAGAGACAAGACAAGAGGAAAAGGCTTCAAGTTGCATCAGGGGAGGTTTAGGTTGGACATGAGGATTGACTTCTTCCTGAAAAGAGTTGTCAAGTCCTGCAACAGGCTGCCCAGGGCAGTGGCTGAAGCATTTGCTTGAAGTCACAAGCACTCCAGACACACAAGGCGCAGAAAGGTCTCTCATCCCACTCCTCCTAGATTGTTACCTCCATAGACTCATGATACTTGCTAAAGGAAGCAGCTTTATAGTCTTGAGCCAAGCAAGGGAGGAGATCAAAGGAAAAGCCTCCTCCCAGAGCAATGTGACCTCCCACTGACACCTCCGACTTCACCTCCAGTCTGCCCAGATCAGAGGTCCACAAGCAGCCAGCGCCTGGAGCAGCCCTCACACGCTCCCAGCTCACACGTTGCAGCCACCTCTGATGCAGCCTCCAGTAGTCTGCCTGCTCTGGGCTAGAGGTTCTCACTAGAGCAGCTTGACAAAACATTATGCTGGACAGAAGGGAAAGCACAAGCAATGCTGTGCTCACACACTTCTGAATAAAATCCAAACCCCTGTCTCCAGCTCAGACCAGGTATTTCCACGGGGCCAGTTCAGTGCTTTTCTAACACTGTTATGGAGAAGAGAACAAAAATACACCAAATCCCTGCAGAGCCATGAGAAGCAGCTACTCAAGGAATAATAAATCCATGGAAAGAAAGGAGGAAGGGAGTGAGGGGAGATAAAGGGTGGTGGTTTTTTTTTCCCCCTAATCCCACTGACACATTTATTAAGCCCTCAGATTTGTGTGTAGGCAATTCACAGACAACCGCACAGGAAAGACTCTGTCAAATTACCACATGCACTGCATCCTGCAAAGTAAAAGTGAGGAGCATCCCACAGTGGCACCAGGTGAGTTCTTTCCAACCCCACAGGGCAATCTGCAGCCCGGGGCAGCAGAGAAACTCACAGGGAAACAGAAAGTTAACTTTACTAGAGGGAGGGAAAGGGCTTGGTCATCATGTGGCGGGGATCAGAGTTCAGTTCAAACCTGTCACCCAGAGCAGGTTCAAAGTAACTCCTCTGCACTTTACAGCCACACCAAAGCAGAAGTGAAAACCAGCCATCATTCTTTGGGTGGGTGGTGAGAGATGGACTGCAGAGGAAATTTATGTCTTCTGGGGAAGAGCCCTGCTCAGAATAAACACTCAACGAAGCCACTTTGTTCCTGGGAGCACACCTGAGACCCTTGGGGGACAGAGCACATCTCCAAACCCCCAGTTTTGTTCCCATTACGTGCCAGCCTCATGAAGAAGGTCTGGCAGGTGCTCACCTTCCTCTTTGTTGTTGGTGATATCTTTCAGCAGCTCAGTCTTCATGCAGACGTCTTTCCTTGTCTCCCCTTTACTCAGCACTGCTCGCTAGGGTTAGGAGAGAAGGGAGGAGAGAAAAAGAAACATCAAGGTTTAGCTCAATGTTCAGCCAGACTCTGCATTTAAGAGAAGAAACAATCATGGACACATCCTGTTTACATCACCAGCAGACCTGATTCTGCTGCCAGGAAGCTGCCAGCAAGGCACAGGTCAGAGATAAAAGGCAGCGAGGCTCACCCCAGCTGACAGCTTATCTCACCCCAGAAGCAGAGGGGCTTCAGGCTGTGCCCAAGCTGAGACCCCAGAGCTGTGGTTAAGGTGCAGGCAGCCCCGTTCTGAGTGTAAGGTGCTGGAATTCAGCCGAGTTGGGCTGTACCAGCACACATCAAACTGTCCTGAAAGGCATCTGGAAGGAGGTGACCCTCATTCTCCCAACACTTCTGAGGTTTGGGGAGGGGAGGCAGAACTATCAACCTTCTCATTGCACATAACTTATCAACACCTACAGCCCAAGTGTGCTCTTGGTGCTGCTTGGGGACTGTTCTGCATTCCTTCCAATGTAACTTCCACAACCCAAAGCACCATTGAGCTAACTCATCCCTCCTAACAGCCACGTTCATTACAGTTAATCAGCTCCAGTTTTAACTCTAGAGAAAGCAATTTTTTCTTGGGTGGTTTTTCCCCTCCTCCCCTTTCTATTTTTCCCCTATTTTGTTGTAAAAAAGGGAACACCTGCTCCTCTCCTCTGCCTTACAAACGCCTGGAGTCAGGTTGCTAGATCAGGTTTGCAGCTTTAATGCCTTCTCTTTTTCTCTTTTAAAGTGGCAAGACCGAGAAATGAAATTAAAATAAAAACTATCACAACAAACCAAAAAAAAAAGGGGGGAAAAGGCATAAAGCATTATCTAAAAATGCCCAAGCAGAGGCAGAGGAGAAGGGATCCCTCAGCACAGCTCTGTGTTTCAGGAGAGGAGCTGGGCTGGAAGGGAAAGATGGCGACTGCCCAGCAAAGCCACGGCGTGACGAGGCCAGGCTGGGTGAAGGGTTCACCACTTGCTGCCCGCGGTCCCATGAGAAGAATAAGCCCAGGTCAAGCCAACTGCTGTAGGCCAGCACAGAGAGCAGATGGTGCCTGCAGCCATGCAAATCACAAGGTTTAAAGCGTGCCGAGTGATAAAGAGAGGGGGAAAAAACAAACCACCCCTGACCTGCCCATCTCCCATAAGGGCAGCAAGAGAGATAAGCTGCGCAGGTGAAGGCTGCTGCACCAGCTCCGAAATCATCCCCTGCCCCATGCTGCCTTCTGCCCAAAGCTCATGGGAAGATGAGCTCTGGTGCCACTCTGGGATTTCAGTTTCCATGTGAACCCAGCTGGTGCTGCAGGTGCTGCAGCTCAGGGTCTTCCTTCACCCCAATCACAGCAGCCAGCGCTGAGCTTCACCCCAATCTCAATGCTCATCCAGCACCGGGTGCCTGCCCTTGGTGCCCACAGGACCACCCTGTCCTGCACCTAAATGCCACTATCTGCAAAGCAATACTCAGCTGATGGGAAGGAAGAAACTCGAGGGGCACAAGTTTTTGGGGCAGCTTCCAACACCTGCCAGGCCTGCCCACACAGAGCTAAGGGCACCTTCAAGGGTTGCTCCTCCAGCGAGAAGTCGTGGGTGGCTGCCTGCCCCTGAGTGCAGGCAAAGAGCAAACACAGCCACGTCTGGGTGCACTCAGCGAGAGGCAACTTCTGCCCCAAGCATACACCTACAGATTTCCAGACACAGACCAAAAAAGCAAGCTCTGAGCACTCGAAACCTCAGATCATCCAACTGACCAGAGAGCCTGGAACAGAACAAACCAACAGCCCAAAAAAGCCCAGCCCAAAGTTCGACCACGCAGCAGCTTTTCTTCTTTCTCATTTATTTGCTCAGCTACTACTTTATAATAGAACCTTGCTGCTGACATTTGCTTGTAAACTCAACCTCTCCTCTCTCCAGCCTCGTTTTTTTTTGTCATGGACTTATCCTGCTGCAAAGTGAAGTGCAGAAAGTTGGGGTCTGAGCACAGCCTCTCAGCTGCCACCCATGGGAAGGGGCACTCAGACCTTGGCTCAGCAAAAGGCACAAAGAGCCTCAGTCTGTCTAACAGGGCTCAGTTTGTTTTCCCAACCTTTGTTGCAACAAGGAAAGGTCTTGATATTCCTGCTGCTCAACTGACTCACCCTGAAAGCCCCAGGATTTCCAGCAGGTCGCTCTTAGCCATTTGATGCTAAGTTTATTTTGTAGGCAGTACCCCCAGACCACAAACCATCCACGCTCTGCCCTCCACAGCAGCACTGCTGCTGCTCAGCCCACGAGGCCTGAAGAAAAGGCACTGCAGGAACCTTGGAGTCCATCAGACTTCAACAGCTAACAACCACCCTTGCTCCCTGCTGCAATTCCCAGGAGCTTGGGGCTGCCCCACATCCTGGCCAGCGGCAGGAGCTCTCCGAGCTGAGTTTC
Source organism: Pogoniulus pusillus (assembly GCF_015220805.1). Lineage (NCBI taxonomy): Eukaryota > Metazoa > Chordata > Aves > Piciformes > Lybiidae > Pogoniulus > Pogoniulus pusillus. Next base: position 2,559,426 of record NC_087298.1, on the reverse strand, counting down.
CAATGCCAAGGGAGGCAAGAGAAAGCTTTTCTCCCGGGAGAGCACAAAGCTGGGTGCCAAGGCGAGGCTAAGTGAAGTGGCACCTGACAGGCTCAGCTGGTTCCTAGCTCAGAGCCACATCCCTCGCTAGCAGCAGCGGTGGCTTTACAACTTCCATGCCTTGCTCTGAAACAAACACAAACTCAGCATCACGGCAGAAAACACAATCCTCAGCATTTTCCTCAAAGAGCCAACTCTGACTTTTGAAGCATTCTGACACAAAGGAAGCTACAGGAAACCCCTTGCAAAGCACTCAAAGCCTCTTCCCCCCAGGCCAGCTCTCTCCCTTCTTTGCTCCATCACCACCCTGCAGATGCAGCACCCAGCACCCTACAGACACCCAGTACCCTAGGGGCGCCCAGTTGGGCACCCAGCAAGCACCAACCGGGCAGCACTACCCATTTGCTCCCACCAACCCACAGCTCCACCCAGCCAACTTAGCAGCAACTTCAGCGCCAGTGCCAATACCTCCATTTTGTGGGTGTGTGCATGTGGGATTTTTTTTCCCCTCTCCCCTCCCCTCCCTTAAATCCAGAGCAAACTTCTCCTCCTGCTCAGACTCCCCATGCCCCAATCCTTCGGCTGCCGATTGGCAGGGAAATCCTATCCCACCCTCCCCGCCGAGCAATGTCTGCTCCTGCAGCAGTCCCAACAAAGCCAACTGCCAAGCTCAGGCTGCTTCACAATAAAAGTCTCACTTACTCCATTATGGTTTTTTCCCCTCCTTCCCCCTTTTCCCTGTCAGCCTCCATTCCCTCCTCAACCCCAGACTGATTATTAACCTTCAGTGGCTGGAAAGCCTCCATAAAGTCCACACCAGCAGCAATGAAGCATTATCGTGTTCCCACACCCCCCCACCCCCCCTTTCCTCTTCAACCTTTTTATTTGCAGGTTTCAAGAGGAAGGAAAAAAACCTCTTGCATCTGAAGAATGGCAGCTTAGGTCTTTGAAAGGGCTTTAAAAAGCCATGAGAAGCCAAGCAGAGGAGCCAGTGCTGGTTTAGCTTTTCCTCTCCAGCTCTGTTTACCACAAAACAAGGTTTCCTCTCCTCGGTGAGGTCTTTGGAGGGGATGGAAGATGGAAAGGCTCTGCAGCGTTGCAGACCACGACTACAAAGTCCAGTGGAGCTTTTAAAAACAACAACCCAAACACCAAAAACCCAAACCAAACAACCACCCAAGCCCACAGAAAGAAGAAAGGAAAGAACAAAGCTGGGAAACAGAGAAAGAGCTTTCTCAGCCTCCTCCTTGGCATTCTCAGCAGCCATCCGGGTGCCCTTCGCAAAGGTCCAAGGAGGTTTTTATAGGCAAAGACAACGCATGCAGAGCAAAACTCCAGCAGACGGCAGCTTACCAAGCCCAAGAGAGCAGAGAGTTGCATCATGAAGCAGAGCTCTCTCCAGGCAGAGCAGGAAGGAGTGCAGTTGATGTGCTAAGATGTCTACCTTCACTAGGGGCTCTTTTTCTTTTTTTTCTTTTGGCCTTAAAAATCAACTGTCTAAGAAGCTGAGGCTTTGCAGCAGCCTTACCCTGAGCAGAGCCATGCAGCTAAACCAGGCTGAGCTGAAATAAAAGGGGCTGGGAGCAGGAGGACCCCTCTGGAGCTCTGCTCACTCCCATGTGGGGTGACAGCTGCCCCCAGCACAGCTGCCCCCAGCACATCTGCCCACAGACTGGTGAGATGGACAGGACTGATCCTGCCTGGCCTGCTGAGCCTCCAGATGGGAGGTAGGCACCAACACCTCAAGAGATGACACCACCAAGAGTGGCTGGGACACAATCCCCAACAGCAGCTCCCTATCACAGCCAGAGCTCAGGCAAAGCTCTCTCCAGTCCCTCAGCAGGGCAGGACTTCAACTCCTCTCCAAGCCAGCGAGGTTTGCAACGCGCACTGCAGAGAGGCAAAGCTCTCAACAAATGATGCAACCTCAGCAGCAGCCTCTCAACGCAGTTTTTGCCCTCCTTTTTTCTCCTAAAAGAACCAAAGAACACAACCCAAACCAGCTCGCTCACAACAACCTTTGTCACAAAGAGAAGACAAACACTTTGCACGCAATCGGAGCAGCAGGAATGACGAAGGAAACCCTTGCAGAAGGAAGAGCGTTGCTTTGGTAGGCACGTGAAGGCTGATCTCAAGCTCTGCTCTGCACAGGCAAGGGCTGGGATCAGTGCTCATGGGGATGCTGACCACAGGCCTGCCATCAGAAGCAGCACAAGGATTTGATCTGGACAAGGAAGGAAACAACCACGAGCATACCTGGCCTACAAAGCAGTCGCCAGTCTCACAGCTCCCTTTTTTTCCCCCTAGGTTAAGGCCACTTCCTTATAAGCCTCATGCAATAATCATGTGAACATGGAATTTTATCTGCAGCTCACACCAAGCACTGCCCTCAGCCTGAAGTTTGTCCCCAAATCAAATTCTTTGCAATTCTTTTGTCTCTTGAATTCATTTCACCCAGACTCTTCCTAAAGAAAACACTTCCTTCCGTACCCCCACGTCCTCTCCCCTTATTCCAGCCACACAAATCAACTCCTACAACAGAGGGAAGGGTAGAAAGGAGGCACAAGTCCCTGCATGCAAGAGCTGGGAAGAAGGAAACACGTGCATGAAACACAACAGGACTTAAAGGGACTTCTGCTAAGCCAACGTGGTCCACAAGGACGTGCAGGCTGCAGGCGAGGGGGGTTTGCTGGGCATGGGCCCTCCTGGAAAGGGGAGATCGATTTACTCAGTGCCTCCACGCTGGGAAGCGTCGTGCCCATCTCGCCCTGTCGTGCCCATCTCGCCCTGTCCCAGTAGAGCTACAGGCAGTGCCACTTGTACGTGCAGGCAAGTGTAAATCCAGAGCAGACAAAGGCATCTCCTTCCACGGGCTGAGGTTAGCAAGGAGCACAGCTGCTGCCTGCTCTCTCTCCTAGAACCCATGAGGGGAGGGGGGGAAGAAAACCCTAAACTAGAGGCCAAGATTCATCATTAAGCGCTAGCAAAAGCAAACCAACCATTTCAGAGACAGTCACCAGGAAGGCTTCGCCAGGATAAAACCAAAGCACCAACAGGAGCCTGGAACAAGCAGGTTGCAGCAGCCCAAAGCAGGGGAGCTGGAGGGCAGCTCGCTCCCATCAATGGTGCTCAGCACCTCCTCAAGCCTCCATGCTCCTCTTCCTCCCACCCCCAAACCACCACAGCCAACAGAGCAGCTCCCTCTCCCCCTGCCCGTCCTGATGGCAGCCAGCAGAAGGGCTCATCGGGGTGGCAGAGGAGGGGAAACCCCCAAGCTGTGCTTCCCTTGGGAAGTGGAGGACCTGGCTCAGCTGCCCACACCACCTCCACGTGGGTCACCTCCAGCCATCGAGAGGCCAGCAGCAAGCCAGCGGTGCCTGCCAGACGGAGAAGTGGACAGGGAGAGGGGGGGGAAAAAAACCACCAAAACAACAACAACAAAAAAAAACCCAAAAACACCAAACCAACCCAAAAAAAAAAAAACCCAAAAAAAAAAAAAACAACCAAAAACCAGAAAAAGACAAAAAAATCATCATCAAAGTTGCACCCTCGGGCCTGTCCCTCTAGCAACTACAGCAAAACCTCACCAAGGCTTTACTCTCCTGGAGGGTGAGGAAGGGAGGCAGCGCTGCCCAGCACCCGAAGTCCTAGGGGTGGGAGATCCTCACCCCCTCTCCTCCATGGCCTACAGGCTTCGTCCCCGGCGTGGGGCCTGGCTTTTTCTGCTCTGTCATTAAGAGTGGAGCTTGGTCTTTTCCTTCAATCCCAAGAATTGCACTGAATTAGATCATCTTTCTCGGCTCACCTCCCCCTACAGGCAGCTCCCCCGAGCATGCTCAGCTCGGCCTGGCGCTGCCATTTCATAACTGCATTGTTTACAGACACACACACACACTGACCTGCCATCTTTTGACAGCAGAGAGGAGAGGAGAGGAGAGGACATCTGCCTCCCGACCCACCCCGGCCCCCCAGCCCCCTCACCAGAAAACCCACTCTGGAGAAGGGAAGCAGCAAACAAAAAGAGCAGCAGGCTGTGGGGTTGTGGTGGTGGAGCTCTTGTTAGGTTTTACCTCCCCCCCCCCCCCCCCCTTTCAGGTTGGCTTAGTGATTTTCTTTTCGTTGGGTTGTTGGTTTGGTGTTTGTTGGGTTTTTTTTCCTCCCCTTCTGCCTTCTTGATTTAGGTCAAAATCCACCTTCAGTCCCAAGGCTTCCAGCTCCTCTTGTTTGTCACCCATACTGCGTGCATGCACTTCAGCTGGGCTGCTGCTTCTGCCCCTGTCTCTACCCTACCCTCCTCCATTTCCTTTCACTTTACCTGTTTGGGGAGGAGAAGTTAACCCTTGTGGGGGTCGGGGGCAGAGGGGAAGGAGAGGTCTCAGCAGATCCGGATGCAAAATGCCAGGCATGGGGATTTTAGCTTCTTTGAATCACAACAGTGTGCTTCGATGTCACCTAAAAATACAACACCCAGCCCAGTCTGCCATCCTGCCACAAGGCTTCCTCTGCGAGGGACAGGGCTGGGAGCGCGGTGTTCCCCTTGGATAAACAAGCTGGCTCGGCCCCAGCACATACACTTCTCTCCTTTAAATGCAAACCAGAGTATTTTTGCAGGCGCACAGGAAAACGAGGAGAGGAGGAGGAGGAGGGGAAAAGTTCCTCATTTAACACCAAGAGCTCCATGAACAACAATAAAGCCTTGCAAGGTTGCTCCAAGCCCCTCTCCGCTCCAGTCCTCTCCCCGTTTGTGTTGACCATACTTTGCAGGTGAAAGCAGCTCTGATTTATGACGGAGAGAAAATGCCAGAAGAGCTGGAGGTTTCCTCATCCTTGGAACAAGGACAAGTTGTGAAAAGCTTCTTTTGCAAGAGGAGCTGTGCTGCTCTGACACAGTATGGCAGCGTTGCAGGGAAGAAGCTGGCGTGTCAGATCTTAACCCCCAACGCCTCGACCCTTCTCCACCGCATCCAGCAGCCTCTCCCCTCCTGATGGAGACTGACAGAAGAAGATAAACGAATGACCTGGTTTGGCAGAAGCAAGCTGTTATCACGTTGGATCCTGGAATTTTTGGGATTGTTTTACAAGCTTGGTCTACATTTTTTTTCCCCTCCTTTTTTAAGGACACTCTCCCAATGGCTTGTGCATTGCGTGAGCTTCGCTCCTGCTGCTCTCCTCACTACTGTGAATCCTGGCAGGCAGTGCTGCCCAGCCTCCTCCTCTGCCCCCTGCCAGGACCAGCACCACCATACAGCAAAGCCAGACATCTCCTCCTCCAACCAAGAGACCAAGGAGCTCACACAGGCACAGGGAGGGATGGATTCCATAGACTCAGGCGAAACACAACGGGACATAAGGGTCTCCTCTGCGAAGAGGGGTTGGTGTCAAAACTCTCAATTCACAGGAAGCAAAAGCAATTGGCTGACAATGGTAGTTGAGGGTTATAAATCCAAGATGGGTTTCCACGTCCCTGACATTAAATGTCACTGCAGGAACATATGGTCCTGTGAGCCTCGAGAGCAGGCAGCCTGGGGCTGCCAGAGCCCTGAGCCCTTCGGCCCAACCAAACGCAAGGCAACCCTCCCGCTGCGGGGATTCCTCCACCGCCCTCGTCCAGGAGCTGGAAGGTGAGGAGGGAAGACTCCAGGGAAAAGCAGCAAAAGGACAACAAAGAGGAGCAGCAGGAATCAAGTCAGCCCTCCCCCAAACCAGCTGGCCAGGAGGGTGAAGCTCCTTGTTTACCTGAATAAAATGGCTCCCTGCCATTGCACAAGATGCATGCGATCCTCTTTTGTTAGCAGCTGGCAGTGCACAGGAGTGGTCAGGGGAGCTGGGATCTAGCACTGGCCAAAGGAGCCCCAGGATGACCACCTCAGCCTGAGACTCCAGCTCATGGGCCTGATCCTGCCCCACACATCCCTGTGGCCAGGCCCAAAGTTTGTCTAACAAGTTGATGAGCAGGAAAATCCATCCCTTGTGTGCCACAGAACCCAGCTCTGTCCAAACATCCTCTTGGGAAAGGGAGAAAAGCTTGCGCTGGCACTTAGAAGTCACTGATATACACAAAGGGAAAGAAAACCAAGACCCTAAGGCCTCACTCTGGGGCTCTTAACCCTTTCTGGGAGGCGTCGCCAAGTCCAGACCTCGTCTCTCTCTCTTGCCTCCAAAGTAGGTCAGGCTGCTCCGCGTCTCTCCGCAGGCGCTTTCAAAGGGCATCGGCGCAGGGCTGGAGCTTAAGGTGCCTGCAGCCAGCTGTCTCCCCACGGCCATCGTGGTCCCCACCACACAGCAGCACACACGCTGCACACCTCAGCAGACTCTTTGGATGGTCGTTTCCTCAGCCTTCATCAAACCCACAGCACATTTTTTTGTCCCTGGGTGGGAGATGAGGCAGCACCTCAAGGCCTCTGCTCTTCACTGCCGCAAAGAAATCTTCCTTCTGGCCACTTCTTCTGATGCCTTTTCCTTTAGCACATAGCTTCTGGATGACGGATAAGGAGTGTATTTATAGTCCGGTGGAGACACAATGGATATTTAGATGAGGTATCACAGATCATCCTGTAAGCTTCCCAGGCTTTTAAATGCCATCTTCCCATCTCACTCCTCCATCTGCATGGCCGCTTCAGGGGTCTCTCCCTTGAGCCCAGCCAGCTCAGCACAGCAGTATGCCCACTGGCAGGGATGCCCAGACACCTCAAAGCTCTGGGACCTTCAATGTCCACCCCAAGTCCCACTGAGGTCTGTGGCAGCCAACACAACACAAACAAGAGGAGAAAAAGCCCCAAGAGCAGATCGAAGCCAGGGGGCTGAATTTTTAGGCAACTTTTAAAGTAAGCTGCAGACTTGGGCCTCCTGCCACGAAAGCAGCCAGGGATGTTTTGTTTTAATCAGCTGTTCCCTTGGATTGCAAGTGGCTATTAGAACACACAAAAAACCAAAACAGGCGAGGAAGAAAGAAGGGAGGAAGCTGCCCCAAAATAAAAAGGATTGTTTCTTCCTGGAAAAAGAATTCCTTGCTCTTGCCTCCAGTAGAAGAAGTGAGCTGTAGGCTTGCGTGATGCAAGCAGGGGCTGTCAAAGCAGACCTAGTGAGGAGCTGCCATGTAGCCACAGGCCTTCTCCTCCCCTTTGGGTGGTCAATCTTGGGAGCTGCTCAGACACCCCAGGGCTTGCTCTTCTTGCTCACAAGAGCTGCAAGCAAGGAGGGCTCCTGGGAGAATTTTCCAGAAACTTCACACTTTAAAAAAAGAATGGATTTAAGAAAACCCCAACCAAACCCAAAGGCAAACCCCCCACTGCCAAGCGAGCCTCCCCGTGCCAGAAGACAAACAGAAGACGCCCCGAGCACAAGGAAACAAAGCCCAAGCCTCCCCAGAGCCAGGCAGTGCCAGGTGCCGAAGCACCTGCAAGCCCAGGGCAGAGCAGAAGGACCAAGCCTCAGAGCACAGCCAGAGCCTGGGCAGCCTCCTCCAGCCAGCTCCCCAGCACACCCTCGCCTGCCCTCCCGTGCACAGGGCAGGAAAATAAGTGTACAGAGAAAGAGATAAATACATAACCCCCAGCCACCATTCCCCAAACTCTTCCTCCTCTCCAAGGCTTCTCCTTCCCATCGGGAAGCCAGCCCTGCCTGTGCCAGGGCCGGTGGGGAGCCACTCTTTGAGAGGCCTGGGAGGTGGACCCTGCTGTACCTGCAGACATCTGTTGTCTTCTTCTGGTGAAGACTCAAAGAGTTGCATATTCCAGATCCTCATGAGCAGTGATTCAGTTTCTGCTCATGTGATAAAAGCTCCCTCTACAGAGTGAGCATGCCCAGAGGAGACCATTTCACTGCTCCCTCCAAGCTGCAGCCATTTCAGAGAGAACCTGCCGGCTCCAGGGCGTCCATGGGAGCGATTATCCCGGGCATCCCGGGGACGCACCGGCAACGCACAGCATCTGTCAGCTTCCTGACAGGGTGCCAGGCCTCAAAACTGATGGCTGGCCTGGAAATAAAAGAGAAAGCCTTTTAAACTGTAGAGTCAGCTGCTCTGTCTGGGTGGCCTTCAAGAGTAGTCTTTTGCCCCACAGGAAAAGCAGAGGCAGGAGAGCCAGGGAGGGATGCTGGGCAGCTTGGGGATGCTCCGGGGGGGGTGTGATTTTGTGCTGCTTAATAAAGCAGCTGACTTCGGAGCGCCAGGAGGAAGGCAGATGGGTTAAAGTGGTTCAGAGTCTGCAGCGTCCAACTGCAAGTGCATTCGGGATCCGATCGGCTCGGCTGAAGGAGAGCCACGGTTCACTTTGGGGATTAGTAGGACACTCTGACCCGGCACAGCCAACCTTAAAAGCATGTCACAAAGATGGTTGTTAAAAACAGAGGGGGATGAAAAATGGAACGAGGTGGGAAAGCCCTAATGAAGTATTGATAGTGCACTACTAGGTGCAAGAGCCCTGAGCTCAGTCTATGTCAAACCCTATGGTACAGCTGGCCCAGGCAGCAAGATCAAAGATGACTTTCACAGCTTCAAAATAAAAGTAGTTTGTCTCTGTCCCACTTAACAATTAAGCCTAAACTCTTGGCAACCTTCGGATACGCTCAAGATCCCAGTAAAGCTGCCAGAGCAACCCACAGGAACATCTGTAAGCAGAGAACAGCTGGAAGGGATTCAAGCACAAGACTGGCATTTCTTGGATGCTGGAGCAGAAGCCTGCTGAAGCTGGGTGTCACGTTGGAGAACCTCCCAGCCGAGCAGGGGGAGGGTGGCTGGCAACCAGGGAGAGGAGGCCAGGAGGAAGAGGAAACTCAGCAATGGCCTGTGGCACCACCCGCCAGTTCTTGGCCAAAGAGCAAACAATGGGAGCAGAGGAGACAGTTCTCTTTAAGAGCAGAAATTCAAATGAAGACAGCCAAGTGCAATGTGTTAAAGTGGGCTGGAGGGGGCAGGGAGCAGCCTGCACTGCAGGGAGAGAAAAGGCTATCGAAATCCATAGCGAGGCTTGGGGGAGCCCCCAAGGGTTTTGTTTGACTTATGCCTTGCACCAACAGCAGGCAGGCAAGTGCAGGCCTTCAGCACAAGCAGGAGAAGCCATCAGCTGCTGCACTCCGTCCTCACCCTCCTGCCATTGCATTAGCACAGCCTCGAAGCATCAACAGGCCACGCTTGCTCCAGCCCGAGCAGCTAATCCACCACTGTGTGCCCAGGCTCATTTGCAAAGCAGCAACAGTTAAAGCGGCAGATGAGCCTGCCATGGATCTCCCTCAACTACCAGGATGTTATTTTCCTCACCATTTCCCTACTAAACAGTTAAAACACACAAGGCTAAATCAAGATGACTGAAATTCATAGCTAAGGAATATCTGAGGTGACAGTAGAAAGCGAGGAGCTCTCTTTCACCCACTGGGGTTTTGTTTGATGTAAAACTTAAAGTGTTAGCGTCAACCAAATGAGATTTTCTTGACCTTTCTGGCAGCTGCTGAGAGGTGTAGAGGTAACTTATTTAAGACATACTCAAAAATCCCTAAACAGAAGCAACAACTCCCCACACACTACACAGGCAGAAGTTGTATCAGGCACCCCATCGAAAGACGACTCTAGTTCAAACCAACGATGCCTTGAGAGCAGTTGATGCCTTGCCCTTCCTTGCAGCATGAAATTACCCAGCTTTCCTTAAACCCCCCCCCAGAAATAGAAACGAAGATGTTAAGAAAGGCAGTGGCAGCAAACTGCCACAGCCAACATCCCCTTTCAGAGATAAAGGAACGCCAGAGGACCACGCCTCAGCCTTCCTGCGCAGGCAGAAGGGCAGCGCTCCCCACCACATCTCCGCACCGGGCATGGGGTTTGCTGCTGAGGTTAAATACACGCTCAGAGCAGAAGCAACCAGAGACACTTTCCACGTCTCGCAGCCATCCTTGAAAGCACTAAACACCATTTAACAGAGGGGAAAGAACAACCAACCACAACAAACCCCAAAGCTGATCAGGGTATTGCAGCTCTTCAACACCCAACTTGAGCGAAGCGATCAATCGGCATCAGACCAGCGCAGCGCCGCGGCCGCGAGGGATGCTCTGTGGTGGTTAATAAGACCTTAAAGTTGTGCTAGCCGAAAGGAAAAAAGGCTTCCAGACCACCACAGCCTGTGTTTAGGCAGCATCCAGCAGCTCTCAGAGCACTGCCTCCTGCCCCAGGACCCCCATTTCCCCCATTCTGCAGAGTTCAGGTGCTGCACAGGCTCTTTTTTCACCAGCTGGTTGAAGACTCGGCTCCGGGCTGGCTAAGGAGGCAGCTTTTCTAGTGGTGAAGGGTAAGCCTTACCCTGAGCCCTCTGAAGCTTTCCCATTTCTTTAACCCAAATGCTCTCCAGCAGTTTCCTCACCAAACAAATACAAGACACCATAACATCCTCCTTTCAAAACATCTTCTACCGTGGACCATAAAGCCTCAAGGTATCCTCACACCGGGGCTCTTTGGCCTCTGCTCTCCTGTTCTAGGCTGGAACATCCCTTTCAGAACGCTCACATCTTCAGGAGGAAGACAGCAGCACAACCACCTCCCTACACGAAGGACAGTGGGTTCATTCCTCAGGGCTTCTGCTTAATTACACCATTACATCCAGCATTTTCACAGCAGCTCCCTTGCAGAGGAAGCACAAGTGGGCAGCGAGGAGAGAGCTTTCTTTCTCTAGGAAGAACAATATTTAGCTCTGCAAAATACGAGGGGCTTTCCTAATTTCCATCAGGCATCTCTTCTGCCATTTGCTCAAATCTGAAACTTCTTTTCAGCCTCCCAAAAGCACAACAAGCTGAAGGGCCTTTTGATACAAGGCAAGGATTTTCTGCTGGAATAATGATCTGCTTCTGCACTGCCCAGCTCCGCCACAAGCCGTTAAAAAATGCCTCCCTTCCCTCCTCAGCCATTTTGTAGCACATTTCTTAACCAGAACGTCCCAGGACGAACTGAGTATCCTCAACGTCCTCCAGAGGAGCCCAAATATCCACCTCTGAGCTGAGGCTCCAGCCCTAAAGGTGCAGACAATCATTAATGCACACTTCTGGAATCACAACTTTCTCCATCTTTCAAAACTTGCCTGGTTTGGGTTTGTGGGTTTTTTTTCAATCCCTTGAAGTTTCCAAGCCATCTTCCCTCCCCCTCTTTCCCCAGCAACGTTGAAAACTGTTTTTACTTAATAGGAAACACGTTCCCCAGGATGCTGCCTTGAGTACATCACACACACCGAGGAGGAGAAGAAGAAGAAGAAAAAAATGTAATTAAAAAAAAAAAAGAATTGAAGAAAGAAAAAAAAATGAAAGCAAAAAAATAAAAAGCTGCTGTTGCAACAGATGTTGAGATCTAAGCTCTCTGGGGGAGGTTTCCATGTTTTGATAAGAATAAGCGTTGAATATTTCATTTACAAAGGCAATCCTAGAACTTTATTTAGAAGCATATTGGCCAGACAGCTATAATTTAGCACAGAACTCTATTCCTAACAGTTCCCAATTAGAAACTCCTTCAGCTTTAACTTACAGTTAACCACAGCTCCTTCTCTTCTGGCAATCTAACCCCACCACCATTAATTACCTCCCCTTCATTCAGCTAGCACCAACCAAGAGCTTCCACCCTACAAACAACAGCCTTGCTCCAGAAGGCTCCTTAAACACAGCATGCCTTGCACATCCCTATTTCAGCACAGGGAGCAAGCTTTAGCCGCACTCACCGTTTGCTCCACGGGCAAATGTTTTATTGGTTTATTTGGGGGATGGTAGATGGGGTGGGAATCAGAGCCATGTCCCTGCAAAGCCATCCTGCTTATGTTTGGAGTCTTCTGCCAGCAGAGCCGGCTGCAAAAATGGCTGCTCACATTCAAGCTGGCTTCTGCTGCACCACTTCACTGAAACAAACGCTGGAGCCCCGCTGGAGGTTCTTGCCGATGAGCCTCACGTGTCCAACGTGTCCCTGTTCTTTGACCTCACACCTATTTTATTTCATTGTTTGGGTAATTTTATTGGGTTGGGTTTTGGTTTTTTGTTTTTTTTTTTTTTTTCTCCTAAGGATTATGGCATTCAGGTGAAAATAAGCAAGTTCTTCATGGAGGAGAGTCAGTGCTTCATGATGCTTTTGTATCTCTCTCCCCAGCTCCTGAGCTATGAAATATCGCCGGGGATGGCTCTACCAGCAAATTCCGCTGACATTCTACAGTTTCTGCAAGGAACAGAAGGAGCAGATGAACTCTTTAACAAAAAAAAAAAAACCCAAAGCTCCTGCCTTCATGCAAATATCGCTAGTTAAGGAGAGCGGAGAAATAAAAGCAAGCATGATGTGTGTACAGAACTGGCTCGAAAGAGGCTGCTTTTCAGCAACTGCCATAAGGTGGCAGTGGGTCTTTAAGGCTACCTTACACCTTTCACACAAGCACAATAGGAAATTACCACACGAGTGGGTTTTTTTCCAGCATCTGAAACTGTTTAAGTCGAATTTCCTCATCAAGGGAGCCAGACCATAGACGAAATCTTGGGGCTGAGATCACCTCAACACCGCAGTTGCCCAAGGAGAAAAAGCCACCAGGATGGCTGATGAAAGGCTGTAAATGCAACCCCCCATCTGAGCCAAAGAAAATCAAACCCTTTTCCTCCCAATCTACAATTACAATGCTGTTGATTTTACAGAAACACTTTTCTCTGTGCATTCATCCAACCATAAACAAGCCAGAGTCCATTAAAGAGTAACAGAAGTCCTGTGTGGCCAGCTCCAGCAGACTTTTATGCTGGGATTGTAAAAGCAACATCAGTAAGCAAGCTGATGACCAAGCTCAGTGCAGGGCTGACATACCAAACAAGCTCAGAAAACACCAAGGAAGTGCTGGGAACGCAGGAAATGCAAAACCAGGCAATAAGGAGGGGAAGCTACTTTAGGTAATGAAGTGACTCATCATGCACATTGACCCAGCTGTGTGAGACCATCGCCGGGGACACAGCACTAAAATCAAAACCTGCCTTTCCTTCTTCACCCATCACCTGCTGAACCTATGAAAAGCAGCCCTGGAGAAAGGGCTGATCTACCTTACTGCACGAGGGACCATGATCACAAAGATTTCTGTTACTGAAGTGAACCACAAGAACTTTGTGATCCCAACTTACTCTGCCCACGGCAGAGCAAACCTCTCTCTTTACCTCTGCTCACAGCCAGGCTCAAACACCCAGCGTGGAAACCCAGTAACTCACCTCCCATGCAAGCCAGGCTCTTCGAGGGCTCAGCCTCGCAACCAATGTCTCCTCCCTGCTCCATACAAAGTCAGATCTTCCCTAGACCTCACTAAGACAAACATTGGGAGCCAGTGTAAATGTTTTATTGGCACTTCACCATGCAGCTCGCTTGTACAACAACTGGAGTCAACAGCTCAGGCAGCAGCACAGAACCTGCTGGCGCTTACACATTCCTTGTTAAAAGCTGGCAACTGCAGCCCAAATCCAACAGCCCAACTTAGCACAACTCACAGAGTCCCTTTCCTGCCCCCAAACCTCATCGCCAACACCTCAAACCCCTGCAGGCAGCACGAAAAATCTCCCAGCCAAGCGAATAAACACATCGACATTCCCTCCTCTCCTCGCCACTCTGGAGGACCCGATGTGGCAAGGTTTGTTTGCAAGCTTTGGAATGCAACAGAAGCCCCAAAAGAGAGAGTCTGAGTTTTGCATTCTTTTGCCCTCCCACAATCAGAGAGCCAGGTCTAGATTCGAGCTGTGGGGCAGGTCTGTGCCCTGCAAGGCTTCCCATTAATGATAATTAGCGGCCAAGTCGCGCAGCCCACGACTGAGACACCATCACATGCTGCCTTCCAGCATGAAGGCACAACCCAGCAGGTCCCCGCAGGCTTTGCTGCCAGCCTCTGGCTGCTGTCGCTTTATGTCACCACCCCACCACAAGCCAGGTCTGTCCTTTGGATGGGTTCAGCAGCCAGCAAAGGTCAGCACTTCCAACCCCCTCCCCGCCGGCCCGCAGGCAGCGGTGTGAAGCCATCTCGTGTGAGTGGTGAACTCTGCTGCTTTTGAATCCATTCCAGCAGCTTTGACTCCATCCGGGCTCCTCGCTCCCCCGGCCCGGGGGCACAGGAAGGAATCAGCCGGATTTGCCCTACCTCAGTCCTGGCTGCTGGGTCTGGAGCTGCTGGGTCCTTCCAGATCCTGACTCCAGGCCTATCACTCCTCCAGCCACAAATCCATCTCACTCTATGGGTGCAGCCTCCACCCCGGAGCATGCTCAGTACTGGCTGATCTTCAGCCATTTCAGAGCTTTAATGAAATGTAAGCATAAGGAAGTGTCATTAGCAAAGAGAGGAGGAAAAAAAAGGAGGGGGGTGGAAAAGGTGCAGGATTTATCCTGATCCAGCCAACCTTCCTGTTTCCATCCCCTGTCAAGGAGGTGAAGCTCTCGCTGCGGGGATCTCAGGCATTTTTAGGCAGCAAGCATCTGAGTTTAGAACAAAAGCAAGGGAATTCCTCTCTCAGCCAAGCCTGGTGCAAAAAGGAGCATTTCCTACTGACACCCAAAGCAGCACATTTTTCACCCTGGGCCTTCCCCAAGTGACAATATTTTCATTAAATACCATTCATTTTAGTCTTTTTTTCCTTTTCTTTTCTTCTTTTTTTTTCCCCCCCAAAGGGCTTCAACTGAGGCTTTCAGCTCGCAATGCAAATTGTGCTTCCCATCCATCTTAAAGCTAAACCTACCCCAGTCCACCCTCTCTGCTGCCTCCAAGGTTATTTTAGCTCCATTTGCAAGGAACTCAAAAAGCAGGATGAGAGAGGGAGGAAAGAGACAACAGCACAACACACTTCATGCTATGATTTGCTAAGGACCTGAATTTCAGGGGAGGTTTGTTTCTTGCTGGTCAGACATCAAATGAGGACACTGTTACCTTGTCTCCTCAAGAGCATTTTGAAGAAGTAAGACATTATTTTTTTCCCCCCACCTTTTCCAGTTTCCCAAACAACAAAATATGCAAAGACACACAAGGCTGAAGTCCACTGGGACTGGGCATTGTGAGTGCTGGAGGAGGACAGCTCTGCACATGAACTTGACTGAGGGTGGTAGGACACTGGCACAGGTTGCCCAGGGAGGTGGTGGAAGCCTCATCCCTGGATGCTTTTAAGGCCAGGCTGGATGTGGCTCTGAGCAACCTGATCCAGTGTGAGGTGTCCCTGTCAATGGCGGGGGGTTTGGAACTGGATGATCTTTAAAGTCTCTTCCAACCCTGACAATTCTGTGACTGTTCCTTAAAAGCTTGCATTCTCTTATCCACCCTTTGCATAACACCCTGCAGATCCCCACCAGCTCCTAGATTCACACAGTATGTGAAGGGTTAGAAGTGACCTATTAAGATCATCGAGTCCGACCCACCTAGGGCAGGTCACACAGGAGTACAGCCAGGAGGGTTTTGAAAGTCTCCAGAGAAGGAAACTCCAGAGCTACCCCAGAAAGCAAAGATGGTTGTTGCAAAAGTAAAGCTTTGCAGGCCAGGGCATAAATTGATTATTGAATGCCACCAAAGTTTTAATGGATGCCTGATTCCTCGTGTCAGGCCCCAGCCCAAATCAACTCTGGACGTGGAGATGTGTGAATTGTGTGCTGAGGTTTCTGCCATGTGTGTACAGTGCTGAAGTTTGGATTCTTCAAAGGAAGATTCAAATAAACACATCAAGTGACTTTATCAACACAACATTTCAGGAGCAATGAAGGTGACAGGTGAACACCAAACCCCAGCTCCTCTCCTGGACCAAACTCCCAAGGTAAAGCACGAGAACACCAAGAGGCTTTGCCGTACAACTCAGTGAGCCAAGTTCAAGTCAGGATTTTCATCAGCCCACAGCACATTCAGGTGCACCACCCAAACAACTCAGCATCCTGTCCCTCATCGATTCTCTGACCAATCCAGCCCAGGCCTCGGCATCAAGCTACAGCTGTTTAGCAGACTCTTTGGGATGGGATTCCTGGCTGAGTGCTGCACACCAGGCAGCCTTTCACACCAAGCGCTGGCGACTTGCATTTTACTGCAACATTTTCGGAGCACAAAACGTTTGATAGAATGACCCAGGATAAGCCAGAATAACTTGGCACAAAGAGCAGTGCTTAACTCCCCTCAGACCTCTGCTTTGCTGCCAGGGTTTCACCAAAGCCCCAACAGGAGTCGTTGGCCCCCTCCCTGGCTGCCCCTTCCCGGGGAGGGGATGTTCCTCAGGGCGCTGCATTTCCAGCATGGGCTGTGCTCCTCTCTACACCACATTAGGCAAATCCAAGCCACCACAGGGCTTGCATTAAGCACAGATTTGTAAACTCTGCCAAGGGATTCTATTCTGGGCCTCTCCCCTGCCATGAAACTGGGGGTAGTTTAAAAATACTGCTCAGCCCATACCATCCAGCAGCACGTCTGCTGAATCTAGCAGTGTTTGCATCCCGCACAGCTCAAGCATGTCAAGTTTGTTTCCTTGGAAACAAAGACCAATTTGCAAGCATTGCTTTCTGCCTTGGCTTTTTTCTTTTCCCCTTCTCTTTTTGAATGCAATGAAGACACACATACCTGCAGCTCTGGTCGATCCAAAGGAATTACAGCAGAGGCACTTCACCAGCAGGCTTGGTCTAAGAGAATTATGAACGGGTTTCACTAATGAACAATTGGTTTGCTGCACGAAGGGAAAACCACAGCACTGTCTCAAAATCCTCTCTCCCCCCTCAACAGATGCACAGTTGAGGCATTGGAATTTATATTGTTACCTTGGGGACAGGTGAGGGGGGGGAAAGAAGCAAAGGCAGAGTCATTTGCTTACCCTTGGCTAGGCAGGGTGGTTCCAGTGGAGAATAAGCTAAGAGGGCAGTCCTGTCTTGCTCCTAGCACAGCGCTGTGAAAGGCAGAGCAGTACTGCTCAAGCACACCTGCTCTCAACACAGGTTGAGGACTCAACACAAGGTTGATCAAAATGAAAGCATTAATGTCTTCTGGATATGTTTTGCCAGCTTTAAGCTCAACTTTTTCCCATCAAGGGCATGCATTAGGCCTGAAGTGGGAAGCCAGCTTCTCTATGCAGCTGTAACTCTTCTCTCTCAGAGCCTGCTCACATCAAAGGTCCTCATGCTGAAGGCAGTAAATCCCATGGCGATGACACAGAACCTCTCTGTGCAGGCAAGAAAGAGGAGGGAGGGCAAAAAGTGTCAGAGCTGAGTTATCTATAGCCTGATCTGCAGAGGCAGTCAGTACCTCCACCCTCCAGAGCCTTCCTCGGGAATCACGAGAGCTCAGCACCTGTCAGAAAGCTGCCAGATAGGGCACAAAATGGACACGGAGGAAAGCAGGAACAAAGCCATGGCTCTTTAAACAGGCCCTACTGGAGCCTGACTCAGCACAGGGTTCATTTCCCAACACGCTTGGGCTGAGGCCAGGTTGTAATCTCTCCTTGAGGAGATTACCTTCATCGCCGAGGGAGCAGAGCCCCAAACTGCTCTTGTCCTATCAGCATCACCACAGCAGGAAAAGCCAAGGGAGCTGCACCAACAGGAGCAAGCAAAGCCTCCTTCCACCACATAAAGGACAAAGCCCCTGGAGAATCCCCGAGCCATTGTTCGAGCCTGTGCCCAGCACTAAAGCTGATGTGAACCCCTGATGCTTCACACTTCTGGAAGTGAGGCCTTGGGCTCTAACAAACCAGATAACCCAAAGAGGTTCACCTGACTGACACAGCAGCCAAACCCAACGCAAGCAGCATTGCTGTCCTCTTCACTGTGCTCACAGTAAGACAAAAGCAGTCACCCAGAGGGAAAAGCATAACCAAAAAGCATTAAAACACCCCAAATCCTGCAAATACCCTTCAGAATTGCCAGAGGGTCTCAGCCTAGGGCTAGAAACCCTCCTCTCTTTCCAGCACACTGGCTTTTCCAGAACACAACTGACACAGGGATCCACTCCTGCTCCAGCCCTGACAGCAAAGCCCCCAGGCTGCACTCTGCAATGATGTGCACCCTTCACCAAGCAGTACACGCAGTTTTATTCCAACCAATGCCATGGGCATGAGTTTTATCTTATGGAGACTGTTCTAGTCACCTGGCTCTCCTGGGGGAGAGAATGTTCTAGTCACCTGGCTCTCCTGGAGGAAGAGCAAGGTAAAGTTCTTCCTGCTCAAAAGCAGAGCATACACTGCAAAAAGCATCTAAACATCACCATGTGGAAAAGAGCCAGATGGACACAGTGTGCTTTGCTTCAGTGTCCTGCAGCAAGTCAAATCCCTGGGGATTCCTATAAGGCAATTGATAATAAGAGCTGGAGACAGCAGGTAAAACAAGTGTGTCCACTTTGCAGGTGGAAAAAAATCAAGGCTTGGATAACTAACTGCCAAAAAATTCTGCCCTACCCAGAGCACTGTGCCCACTTCTAGCTCTCAGCACAAAAAGGACCTGGAACTATTGGAGAAGGTTCAGAGGAGGCCACAAGGATGCTCGGAGGGTTGGAGAACCTCCCTTCTGGGGACAGGCTGGGAGAGTTGGGGCTGTTCAGCCTGGAGAAGAGAAGGCTGCAGGGAGATCCCAGAGTGGCCTTCCAATACCTGAAGGGGCTCCAGGACAGCTGGGGAGGGACTTTGGACAAGGACTGGGAGTGCCATGGCAAGGGACAATGACTTCGAGCTGGGAGAGGGAAGATTAAGAGCGGAGAGGAGGAAGAAATTCTTTGCAGTGAGGGTGGTGAGAGACTGGCACAGGTTGCTCAGGGAGGCTGTGGCTGCCCCCTCCCTGGAGGTGTTCAAGGCCAGGTTGGATAAGACCTTGAGCAAGCTGTGCTGGTGGGAGGTGTCCCTGCCCATGGGCTGGAACTGGATGATCTTTAAGGTCCCTTCCAATCCAAACTATTCTACAAATCTATGAAATGTGTGGAGCAGAGGAACATGGTACGTGAGAACCAGATGTGAAGTCATGCTCTACTGACTGAGTCACCTTGCCTGGCCAAACTGGGGCAGCAAAGGCTGCTTTGGGACAGCCTTTTTGGGATGACTCAACTTTGAATCTCACTAAAGTTAGAGCACTTTAAGCTCCATTATTTAAAAACAACCCCCAAACCCCAACCATGTCACTGTACACAAGGAGCACAGCAGTATGGTCTGCCTCTGGATGTTCTTTGGAGGGCAGACAGTAAACTTGGCAATCACTAAGGAGCTTCCTATGCCCACTGCCAGGTGTGAAAGCAGGCAGATGCCATGAGGGTGAATCGGTGGCACCAGGACGCAGCCCAGACTCACACAAGAAGTTAGTCATAACTGAATCAAACAACAGAAGCAAGAACTCCTGAGAAGCCACAGCACAGAACATCAGGGGTTGGAAGGGACCTCTGAGGATCATCCAGTCCAACTGCCCTGCCAGGTCAGGACCATCTAGGACAGGTCACATGGGAGCACATGCAGGAGGGTTCTGAAAGTCTCCACAGAAGGAGACTCCACAACCTCTCTGGGCAGCCTGCTCCAGGGCTCCAGCACCCTCACAGTGAAAAAGGTTTTCTTCATGTTCACATGAAACCTCTTCTGCTCCAGCTTGCCCCCACTGCCCTTGTCCTGTCACTGGACATCCCTGAGCACCTCCAATCAGTGCAGGTTGCTCAAGGCCTCATCCAACCTGCTCTTGAACACCTCCAGGGAGGGGGCATCCACAGGCTCCCTGGGCAACCTGTGCCAGTCTCTCCCCACCCTCACTGCAAAGAATTTCTTCCTACTATCAAGTTCCCCCTCATGTTTAGATGGAACTTCCTGTGTTCAGGTTTGTGCCCATTTCTTCCTGTCCTCTCACTGGGGAAGAGCCTGGCTCCATCCTCCCAACACACATCCCTTGTAAGCATTGACAGGATCCCCCCCTTGACCTCCTCTTCTCCAAGCTAAACAGCTACAGCTCTGTCAGCCTTTCCTCTGAGTTAGGTTAGCTTCCTCTCCTTCAGCAGCACTCAAAGACATTTGCTTGGTGGTTGCAAGCTTTGGTCTTCCATTTGAAACTTGTCAGTGGCCGAATCATCCCCTTGTTGACTTCAGACCCAGAAGCAGAGCACCACACAAGGCAGCTCCTTCCCGTGTGCCTTTGATGGATGACTCCTGCTGCACCTGTGGAACCAAATTTCAGCCCTTCCAATGAAAACCCAACCAGCTGGACTGGAGGTGGTCCTCCAGGAAAGCTTCCAGGATTCCCTGCTAGTCAGCAGCTGCCAGTACAGACCCAGACACTGGCAGTGAAGAGAGGATGTTGCAGTGTTACCATGGCACATGGCTTACACCTCAGAGCCTGAGGGCTGACCCCACACAGGTGAGAGTCAAGCAAAGAGCTGCAGCAGCACCTGGCAAACATCAGTAGCTTTTTTTGTTTGGCCTCCTCAGCACATCTGAGAAAGAGGAGATCTTCTCAGTGCTCAGGAAGAGATAAAGGGCAGAGGAAAAGAGGATGTGGCCAGAAACTTTCCAGTTGTGCTCAGTGACAGAACAAGGGGCAACAGGCACAAACTGGAAGCCAGGAGGTTCCATCTGAAGATGAGGAGAAGCTTCTTTGGTGTGAAGGTGCTGGAGGCCTGGAGCAGGCTGCCCAGAGAGGTTGTGGAGTCTCCTTCTCTGGAGAGAATCCGAATTCATCTGGACACTGTGATCCTGGGCAAGCTTCTGTGGGTGCCCTGCTTTAGTAGAGAGGTTGGACTGGATGACCTCCAGAGTTCCCTTCCAACCTCCCCCATGCCAGGACTCTGTTCAGCTCTCACAACAGATCAGTATCCACGTGGCAGCAGCAGCTGTAGCCTGGCAAAGCACCTGGGAGCTGCAGGCACAGGGCTGCTCCTAACACCCATCCCTCAAAATTCCTCTGGCTCCAAAAGTGTCTCCTGGTTTAGGCTGAGCGATGCATTGGGTCAAAGCAAAACCTCTGAGAGGAAGTGAAACCCTCTGCAGTCTCTTGTTTGTACCCTGCACTGTATCACAGTCTCACAGTATCATCATGGTTGGAAGAGACCTCACAGATCATCAAGTCCAACCCTTTAGCACAGAGCTCAAGGCCAGACCATGGCACCAAGTGCCACGTCCAGTCCTGCCTTGAACAGCTCCAGGGACGGCGACTCCACCACCTCCCCGGGCAGCCCATTCCAGTGTCCAATGACTCTCTCAGGGAAGAACTTTCTCCTCACCTCCAGCCTAAATCTCCCCTGGCACAGCTTGAGGCTGTGTCCTCTTGTTCTGGTGCTGGCCACCTGAGAGAAGAGAGCAACCTCCTCCTGGCCACAACCTCCCCTCAGGTAGTTGGTACCGTTCTGTCCATGGTATGGCAGCAGCCCTGATGGGTCAAGGCTTTGGGCAGCCAGGGTTAGTGGAAGCTGTCCCTGCCCACGGCAAGGAGATTGGAACTAAATCATCTTTAAGGGCCCTCCCAACCCAAACCATTGATTCTGTGGCTTCAAACCAAGGTCCCAAGCCTGCAAGAGCAGGGACAGACCTTCCAGTCTGGAGCAGCATTGCTCTGCACTGTCTCTCCATGGAGACAGCTGTGCTGTCTGCTCCTTGCCAGGCCAGGTGTAAGCTGTCAGCAGACACCTGACACAAACCCAGACATTTGTAAGCCAAGGCCATCAGCAGAGAGCATTTTCATCCCAGCAGGACTGCTCAGTAGCTTTTCCCCCCACTTTAAGAACGAGGGAGGGAAAGGTTCACTCAGATCCTGGCAATCAGGATGTCAGCCCAGGTGGTTGCAATGGGAACATTCCCTTGGCTCTGCCATGACCTCAGTAATCTCCTTGGTAGTCTCCTTACAGGTCCATGTGCTGGCAACATGCCTGCAGCACCCTTCATTTAGTTAGTGTTTTTCTAAGTCCTTCTTTAGAAGGAACAGGGCAAAGGATCAGCTGCAAAGCAAACCCAAATGCCTGTCATTTTGTACTGCATTCAGCACTCTTCTTCCTCATCAAGCTGAAAACACCTCCTGTAAAGCCCTGCAGAGAATCACAGAACCCTGTTGGTTGGAAGGGACCTTTCAGATCAAGATCCAACCAATAACCCAGCACTGCCAGGTCCTTCCCACTCTGATGCATGCTGTGAATCACACTGAGCACAACTATCAGACCATGTCATAGCATCACAGAATGGTTTTGGTTGGAAGAGACCTCAAAGATAATCCAGTTTCAACCCCATCCCACCCCACCATGGGCAGGGACACCTCCCACTAGAACAGGTTGCTCAAGGCCTCATCCAACCTGGCCTTGAACACCTTCAGTAAGGTTGTGGAGCACAACCTTGATCACATTGGGTGCTTCTGTGCTCCACAACCTCCCTGGGCAACCTGTGCCAGTGTCTCACCACTCTCACTGTGAAGATCTTCTTCCTAACATCTAGTTTAAATCTCCAGTTTAAACCCATTACTCCTCATCCTGTCCTCTACCAGAAAGAGAAAAGCATGGCTGAATTTGGAGCCTGCCAACCCCTTCAGGTACTGGAAGGCTGCTCTAAGGCCTCCCTGCAGCCCTCTCTTCTCCAGGCTGAACATCTCCAACTCTCCCAGCCTGTCTACACAGTAGAGGAGCTCCAACCCCTTGATCACTTTTGTGGCCTTTCTGGAGCCCCTCCATCAGGGAGCTGGGGCACTGCACCACTGCCAGAGCCTGGCACAGAGGGAAAGAATCATAGAATCAACCAGGTTGGAAGAGACCTCCAAGATCATTCAGGCCAACCTAGCACCCAGCCCTGCCCAACCAACCAGACCATGGCACTAAGTGCCCCAGCCAGGCTTGGCTTCAACACCTCCAGCCACACAGACTCCACCACCTCCCTGGGCAGCCCATTCCAATGCCAATCACTCTCTCTGACAACAACTTCCTCCTAACATCCAGCCTAGACCTGCCCTGGCACAGCTTCAGGCTGTGTCCCCTCTTGTTCTGCTGCTGGCTGCCTGGCAGCAGAGCCCAACCCCACCTGGCTACAGCCTCCCTGCAGGCAGCTGCTGGCAGCAATGAGCTCTGCCCTGAGCCTCCTCTGCTGCAGACTGCACACCCCCAGCTCCCTCAGCCTCTCCTCACAGGGCTGTGCTCCAGGCCCCTCCCCAGCCTTGCTGCCCTTCTCCAAACACCTTCCAGCACCTCAATATCTCTCTGCAATTCAGGAGCCCAGAACTGGACACAGCACTCAAGGGGTGGCCTGAGCAGTGCTGAGCACAGGGGCAGAAGAACCTCCCTTGTCCTGCTGCCCACACTGCTCCTGAGCCAGCCCAGGATGCCATTGGCTCTGCTGTCCACCTGGGCACTGCTGCCTCAGCTTCAGCTACTATCCACCAGCAACCCCAGCTCCCTTTCTTCCTGGCTGCTCTCAGCCACTCTGGCCCCAGCCTGTAGCTGCTTGGGGTTGTTGTGGCCAAAGTGCAGAACCCTGCCCTTGGCCTTGTTCAGTCTCATTCCCTTGGCCTCTGCCCACCCATGCAGCCTGGCCAGGTCCCTCTGCAGGGCTCACCTATCCTCCAACAGCTCCACAGCTGCTCCTAGCTTGGTGTCATCTGCAAACTTACTGATGCTGGACTCAATCCCTTGGTCCAGATCATCAATAAAGTTATTGAACAGGACTGGGCCCAGCACTGATCCTTGGGGCACAGCACCAGTGACAGCTGCCAACTGCATGTGGCACCATTCACCAGCACTCTCTGGGCTCTGCCATCCAGCCAGTTCTTGACCCAGCACAGAGTGAATCTGTCCAAGCCATGAGCTGCCAGCTGTGCCAGGAGCTTGTTGTGGCAGACAGTGTCAAAGGCTTTGCTGCAGTCCAGGCAGACTCCATCCACAGCCTGCCCCACACTCACCAGGCAGGAACCTGACCATAAAAGGAGATCAGGTTGGTGAGACAGGACCTACCCTTCCTAAACCCATGCTGGCTGGGCCTGAGCCCTTGGCCATCCTGGAGGTGCTTTGAGGACAGCAAGGAGAGTTTTTAAGGGCTCTTGACTATTCCTTGGGATAAAATTTAAAGCAATAAAAAACCCCCAACCCTCCCAACTCCTGCAGTTCTTCAAATGTGCAAACACTTTGCTTGGTGTTCCGACTGCCACATTTCGTGTTTCAAACAACATCCAGGCCAATATTGCTGCTTAATTTAACAGAGCTGGATCCTGAATGCAGCCTCTAACAGATTAAAGCACAGAAATATCCACATGTTTTAATGATGATTTGGCACCACTTGGAGCCAAACAGATTTTAGCAATATTTCTGGGCTACAGTTTCTTCCCTCAGAAAAGAAAGCTCCCTGCTAGCTGCTCCTGCACCCTCAAGCTTTTGGAGATTGAGGAACAAAACAGAGAACCAGAAAATATTCAGTGCCATTGTAATTCAAGTAACATCTGGCCAGTTTTCTTGGCCTGCTAAAAGATTTGAGGCAGCTTTGCAGAGGCTCAGTCCCTGTTGCTCAGGCTCCTTTTCCATTTGCATGCTTCGCTCCAGCTCTGTAGTTTCTATGCCAACAAGCATTTGCAGCTCCTCAAAAAGCACATTTGGAAGTGGGGGGCAGATGGAAGATTTCAAATGTGATAATGATATTTTTTTTTTGTTTCACTCCTTTGGGGATTTTCTTTGTTGCTCTTGTTCCCTCCCCCCAAAATAAAATACCTAAACCAGCCATTCCTCAATTTCACAGTCTCACAGTATCATCAGGGTTGGAAGAGACCTCACAGATCATCAAGTCCAACCCTTTAGCACAGAGCTCAAGGCCAGACCATGGCACCAAGTGCCACGTCCAGTCCTGCCTTGAACAGCTCCAGGGACGGCGACTCCACCACCTCCCCGGGCAGCCCATTCCAGTGCCCAATGACTCTCTCAGGGAAGAACTTTCTCCTCACCTCCAGCCTAAATCTCCCCTGGCACAGCCTGAGGCTGTGTCCTCTCCTTCTGGTGCTGGCCACCTGAGAGAGGAGAGCAACCTCCTCCTGGCCACAACCTCCCCTCAGGTAGTTGCAGACAGCAATAAGGTCTGCCCTGAGCCTCCTCTTCTCCAGGCTAACCAATCCCAGCTCCCTCAGCCTCTCCTCGTAGGGCTGTGCTCAAGGCCTCTCCCCAGCCTCGTCGCCCTTCTCTGGACACGCTCAAGCATCTCAATGTCCCTCCTAAACTGGGGGGCCCAGAACTGAACACAGCACTCAAGGTGTGGTCTAACCAGTGCAGAGTACAGGGGCAGAATGACCTCCCTGCTCCTGCTGGCCACACCATTCCTGATGCAGGCCAGGATGCCACTGGCTCTCTTGGCCACCTGGGCACACTGCTGGCTCATGTTCAGGTGGGTATCAATCAGCACCCCCAGATCCCTCTCTGTCTGGCTGCTCTCAGCCACTCTGACCCCAGCCTGTATCTCTGCATGGGGTTGTTGTGGCCAAAGTGCAGCACCCTGCACTTGGAGCTATTGAACACCATCCCCTTGGACTCTGCCCATCTGTGCAGGCGGCCAAGGTCCCGCTGCAGAGCCCTTCTGCCTTCCAACTCAGTCACATCTGCCCCCAGCTTGGTGTCATTTTGTTTTCCCTGAGCTCTGGAAACCTCCAAAAAGAATCCCAGTAAGCATCATCTCAGCCATGGCAACTCTTTTGCCTGCTTCAGAAAGCAGCAGTGACTCACAAAAAGGGAAGTTGTTTCAATCTGATGTAGGAAGGTAAATACACACACACAGAGTCACCTAAATAGATATAGATATTTATATATATTTATTTACACATACATATATATATAAATATATATATTGAACCCTCCTCCAGTTCTCTCTGCAGACAAAGATTCAACAGCAAAGGTCTTTTGGGCTCTCTACAGACAATAGCTCTGTGGGGAGAGCAACAACTCTGCAGTGCTGAGAAATGAGCCCTCCAGACACAGCCAAGCCCAACCCTGCCAGCCTGGTGCAACTCCCTGCAAGTTTAAGTGTGATGGAATCCAAATTGGTTTGGTTGGAAAAAGATCATGGAATGGGTTGAGATAGAAGGGACCTTAAAGCTCGTTCAGTTCCAATCCCCTGCCATGGGCAGGGACACCTCCCACCAGCACAGCTGGCTCAAGGCCTCATCCAGCCTGGCCTTGAACAGCTCCAGGCAGGAGGCATCCACAGCCTCTCTGAGCAACCTGTGCCAGTCTCTCCCCACCCTCATTCTCAACAATTTCTCCCTCATCTCCTCTCAATCTCCCCTCTCCCAGCTCAAAGCCATTATCCCTTGCCCTGGCACTCTCAGCCCTTGCCAGGGGTCCCTCCCCAGCTGTCCTGGAACCCCTCCAGGTACTGGAAGGTTGCTCTAAGGTTTGCCTGCTACCTTTTTTCTTCTCCAGACTGAACAGCCCCAACTCTCTCAGCCTGTCCCCATAGGGAAGGCTCTCCAACCATCATAGGACAGCACCTACCATCACCTCCTTCTCCTAACTATCTTATCCCTAAGCTCCAGAGGATGAAAACTCACAACTCACAGAGACACCACCAGCACTAAACATTCTCTTACAGGCTCACCACTACTGCTGCAGGGTTGTTAGCTCCTTAGTCTGGCTCCTGCACACAGGTGACATAGAAGCTGAAGTGCTGGGAGGGGAGAGGAGAAGATTGATGGTGCCATGCAATGGAATTGTTGAATTGGGTTGGAAGAAACCCTGAAGATCAAGTCCAGCTGTCAGCCAGCTCACCACTAAACCACACCTGCCAGTACCACAGCTACACAGCTTTTAAATCCCTTCAGGGATGGGGACTCCACCACCTCCCTAAGAAACCTGCTCCAGGGCTTGGCCACTCTGTCAGGAAATAGTTTTTTCCCTAATCATAGAATGGCTTGGGTTGGAAGGGACCTCTAAAGGTCACCTGGTCCAACTCCCCCCTAATATCCAACCTAAACCTCCTCTGGTGCAACCTGAGGCCATTTCCTCTTGCTCTGTCTCCTGATACTAAGGGAGAAGAGACCTCACTCCAACCTCCTTTCAGGCAGCTGTACAGAACAGGAAGGTCTCCTCTCAGGCTCCTTTTCTCCACACTAAACCCCAGCTCCCTCAGCTGCTCCTCCCCAGCCCTGTTCTCCAGACCCTTCCCCAGCTTTGTTGCCCTTCTCTGGACACGTTCCAGTCCCTCGATGTGCTTTCTGGAGTGAGTGGTCCAAAACTGAACCCAAGACTGGAGGGGCAACCTCACCAGTGCCCAGTTGAAAAGGACAATCAATTCCCTGCTCCTGCTAGTCACACCATAGCCAATCCAGGCCAGGATGCTGGTGGCCTTCTTGGCCACCTGGGCACACAATGGCTCATGTCACACTGTTAATCAGCACCCCCAGGTCCTTTTCTGCCAGGCAACTTTCCAGCCACTCTGCCCCAAACCTGGAGCCTTTGTGGAGTTGTTGTGACCCAAGTGCAGGACCTGGCACTTGGCCTTGTTGAACCTCATCCCACTGCCCTCAGCCCAGCCAGCCAAGTTTGCCAGATCCCTTTGCAGAGCCTTCCTGCCCTCAAGCAGATCAACACTCCCATCCAAACTGATGTCATCTGCAGCCTTACTGAGGGTGCACTCAATTCCATCATCCAGATCACTGATGAAGACATTACAATAATCAATCCTACCAACACAACCAGAAGAAAATACTTCTATGAGGACCCAAATCTGATAAACTTCTCTTATCCTAGCAGCCAGGGGATGCAAGGAAAGGAAGAGTGAGTGCCCTGAGCCAAGGTAAAAGGCTCCATGTGCTGCTTTTCTGGCAGGGCACAGGTTCCTTCCCTTCCTGAACAATCCAAGCTGGTGCAGTGCATCAGACAACTGATTTCATCAGCAACCCGGGCTTTGCTTTCACAAGCAGGGATCAGGATGAGATCCAGGAAGGGCAAAAGCTCCCTCAGGGAGCAGGAGACAAAAGGATCAGATTAGCAGTGCAGTGGTGGGGACTGGAAAACAAAATATATTAGTTTTCAAAAGCAGGCTGGTCCCATGGGACTGGTAACAGCCCCCAGCTAACAAACACTGCCACTCCTGCAAAGAGCCATCAAAAGATGAGCAGAAAAGGCCATGTCTGTAAAATTCCTCTCATTTGAAAAGGGCCCACAGGTCACTGCCTAGCACACAAAATGCCTGCAGCATGAGGAAGATGCCTTATAAAACACAGCCATTAACACCCAACTCTTCCAGCCTCCAGCTGCTGTGCCCAAGGACAGCTTCCTCCTCTGCCCAGCTCTCAGGCTCTGATGTTCCCTGCCACAGCTTCACAACCTTTGCCACTTCCAGAGCCCTTCTGACAGCCACTCTGGCAAGCATGGAGCTGTTTTATACCAGAATCTGCAGGACAGCTAAATTCAGGCTTCTGCCTCCCCACCATGCACAAGTAGCTCACTCTGCCAACAGATCAGGACCACAGCTACTGTAAACCAGAGCATTTTTACCTGCTCCAGTGAGCTGTGTGGCTTTGTGTAGCTGTTGAGATACTGGAATGTGTCTAGAGAAGGGTGACAAAGCTGGTGAGAGGCCTGGAACACAAACCCTATGAGGAGAGGCTGAGGGAGCTGGGGGTGTGCAGCCTGCAGCAGAGGAGGCTCAGGGCAGAGCTCATTGCTGTCTACAGGTAGCTGAAAGGAGGCTGTAGCCAGGTGGGCTTGGGCTCTGCTGCCAGGCACCCAGCACCAGAACAAGGGGACACAGTCTCAAGCTGTGGCAGGGATGTTGGGAGGAAGTTGTTGTCAGAGAGAGTGATTGGCATTGGAATGGGCTGCCCAGGAGGTGCTGTCCCTGGAGGTGTTGAAGCCAAGGCTGGCTGGGGCACTTAGTGCCATGGTCTGGTTGGTTGGCCAGGGCTGGGTGCTAGGTTGGGCTGGCTGAGCTTGGAGCTCTCTTCCAACCTGCCTGATTCTATGACATGCAGCTCCATCTGTGATTTAAGGGACTGAGCCCAAAATACTGAAATCAAGAGCAGCTTCTGACAGAGGAGGAAGCCACCTGAGTGTTGTGTGCCTGGGATAATTCCTTCCATGAGGAAGCCACCTGAGTGTTCTGTGCCTGGGATAATTCCTTCCATGAGGAAGCCACCTGAGTGTTGTGTGCCTGGGATAACTTCTTCCATGAGGAAGCCACCTGAGTGTTCTGTGCCTGGGATAACTTCTTCCATGCTATGTGCAATGAACCAAGCATGCTGGCAGCAAGGGGCAGCAATCCAACAGCTCCAGGGCAAACAAACCTGGGTGGCTTTATGCTGCAGCCTGCACCTACATCCCCTCCAAGACTTCTGAACAGGGAGGAAAGAGAGGTCTCTCCTATTGAGCACAGGGAGAGTGAGTGCAAAGCAGTCTTTGGCAAACCCAACATCTGCCAGGTCACATGTGGATGAATTCCCTGCCAGAGTGATGATGTTTAACAGAAAACAGAAGATTGTCTGTGCACAGCAGGGGAGACCTGAGGAGGACACTCACACACCCTTGTGTTCCCCGAGTTCACTCTCACCAGCAGTGTCCCTCTGCTAAGGAAGGTTGGCTAATGAACTCTCAGTAGGGCTGAGGAACTCTCAGTAGGGCTGAGGAACTCTCCAGGGGCTCCTGGAGTTGGGTGATATTACCACAGAATCACAGAAATAGTCGGGTTGGAAAAGACCTCCAGGCTCAAGTCCAGCTCTGATCCCCACTCTACAGAGCTCACCCTTAAACCATATCCTCAAGTGCCACATCCAAACGATTTTTAAACACATCCAGGGTTGGGGATTCCACCACCTCCCTGGGCAGCACATTCCAATGCCTGACTACTCTTGCTGGGAAAAAAGAGACCTCCAACATTTTGCTTGAGATGGCAGCACAAAACTCTGGTGGTAAATCACAGAATGGGTTGGGTTGGAAAGGATCTCAAAGCTCATCCAGTTCCAAACCCTCTGCCATGGGCAGGGACACCTCCTGCTAGCCCAGGTTGCTCAAGGCCTCGTCCAACCTGGCCTTGAACACCTTTAGGGAGGGAACATCCACAGCCTCCTTGGGCAACCTGTTCCAGAGTTTCAGCACCCTCACTCTAAAGAGCTTCCTCCTAATCTCCATCCAAACGACCTCCTGTGCTCTCCAGCTAATAGGAATACCCTGGGGCCACAAGTCCTTTGTGCCCAGCCTCCTCCCAGTGGGTCCCTTATGGGATTACTGCAGCATCCAAGTAAGACAAATGACTCTGAGCTGGACTAAGTGCTACAGAAAGAGCATGAAAATGAGTTAACTCCCAGCCCTCTCTGTGCCCTGATGGAGGCCACTCTGCTGCTCTGGAGCCACTTCGCAGAAGGGGAGAGGGAAATGCAAGGCAGATAGCAGGAGTGAGTTTTGTGCCATGTGGTTCCTTGTGTTGAAACACAAAACTGAAACTGTCCCCCAACGCCTCCAGGCATGTTGTGAGATGCCAAAAGAGCCAGGACCACATCCAGGTCTGGTGCCAGTAGCTTTTCCCTGCACACAGTGGAGATGACCTCCACCTCCACTGTCCCTGAGCCTGGGAACCTACACCTGGATGTGCAGTGCTGGTGGGGGCAGGAATGACTGAGCACCAAAGCCTTTCTCATGGATTTACAGAACAGTTTGGGTTGGAAGGGACCTTTAGATCATCCAGTTCTAACCCTCCTACCATAGGCAGGGACACCTCCCACTAGCCCAGGCTGCTCAAGGCCTCATCCAACCCACCTTTGAACACCTGCAGGGAAGGGGCATCCACAGCCTCCCTAGGCAACCTGTGCCAGTGTACCCCCACCCTCACTGCAAAGAACTTCTTCCTCCTCTCCACTCTCACTCTCCCAGCTCAAAGCCATTGTCTCTTGTCCTGGCACTCCCAGCCCTTGTCCAAACTCCCTCCCCAGCTGTCCTGGAGCCCCTTTAGATACCGGAAGGCTGCTCTAGGGTCCCCCTGCAGCCTTCTCCTCTCCAGACTGAAGAGCCCCAACTCTCTCAGCCTCTCCTCCTAGCAGACAGAGCTTCTCCAGCCCTCTGATCATCTCCATGGCCTCCTCTGGACCCTCTCCAGCAGATCCATGTCCTCCTCACACAGCCACACAGCACCCTGGGTTTTAACTCACTGTGCTTTTTCTCTGTGCCTGCCCTCAGCCTACTCCCCCACTGGAAGCACAGCTATTCCCAGCTCCAAGGTTTTATGTATTCCTCCAAACCTGTTGGAATAAAAGCAGGAAGCAAAGCAGAGAGCAGGTTCAGCACCACCCCCCCCCACCCCGCCCCGACGCTGGTCTAGATCTGGAGCTGTGCCACCACTTCCACACCAGCCTCACCAGTCCTGGCGAGTCAGGAGCCCTGAACACGCAGCCTGGCATGAAACATGAATGTGTTAGCTGATAAAAAATGCCACTGCCTTCCTCAACCAACGCTCCCACCAAAGCTCTGATTTAGCTCTCAGCTTTATCACCCAATCTTACATCACTTCAGAGCCTTTTAAGGAAGATTTCCAGCCTCTTCCCAAATTCACCAGGAAACTTTGTTTTCTTTTTTTGTCCTTCCTCTTCCCCAGCCAAAGTTTCAAATACTCAAAAGCCAGGTGGGTGTTCGTGGAAAACTCTTGCAGAGAAAACCTTGTTTCGTGATATGGATGTGCTGGAGTTGTCCAGAGCAGGGCCACGAGGATGAGCAGAAGGCTGGAGCTGCTCTGCTGTGAGCAAAGACTGAGGGAGTTGGGGCTGTGCAGTCTAGAGAAGAGAAGGCTCCCAGGTGACCTTCTTGTGACCTTGCAGTATCTGAGGGGGGCCTGCAAGAAAGCTGAGGAGAGACTTTTTAAGCTGTCAGGCAGTGATAGGACTTGGGGGGACAGAACAAAGCTGGAAATGGGGAGACTCAGATTGGATGTTAGGAAGAAGTTCTTCAGCATGAGGGTGGTGAGAGCCTGGCACAGGTTGCCCAGGGAGGTGATGGAAGCCTCATCCCCGGGGGTGTTTAAGGCCAGGCTGGATGAGTCTGTGGACAGCCTGATCTAGTGTGAGGTGTCCCTGCTCATGGCAGGGGGGTTGGAGCTGGATGATCTTTGTGGTCCCTTCCAAACCTGACTGTATTCTCTGATTCTATGACACATGGAAGCTGGGAAGGGACTTTTCACAAGGGCTCATTGTGATAGGGTGAGAGGGAATGGATTGAAGCTGGAAGGGATGAGGCTTTGCCTGGAGATTAGGAAGAAATTCTTTACAGTGAGGGTGGGGAGACACTGGAATAGGTTGTGGATGCTCCCTCCCTGGAGGTGTTCAAGGCCAGGTTGGATCAGGCCTTGAGCAACCTGTGCTGGTGGGAAGTGTCCATGCCCATGGCAGGGCAGTTGGAACTGGAAGAGCTTTAAGGTCCTTTCCCAACCCAAACTGTTCTGTGACCCTCCAGGCACTGGAAGGCAGCAAATGATCAGTGCTGGGCCCAGTCCTGTTCAATGTCTTTATTGATGATCTGGATCAGGAGTCTGAGTCCAGCAGCAGTGAGTTTGCAGATGGCACCAAGCTAGGAGCAGGTGTTGATCTGTTGGAGGGTAGGAGAGCCCTGCAGAGGGACCTGGCCAGGCTGGATGGGTGGGCAGAGGCCAAGGGGATGAGACTGAACAAGGCCAAGTGCAGGGTTCTGCACTTTGGCCACAACAACCCCAAGCAGCACTACAGGCTGGGGCCAGAGTGGCTGAGAGCAGCCAGGAGGAAAGGGAGCTGGGGGTACTGATAGATAGTAGGCTGAAGATGAGCCAGCAGTGTGCCCAGGTGGGCAGCAGAGCCAATGGCATCCTGGGCTGGCTCAGGAGCAGTGTGGGCAGCAGGACAAGGGAGGTTCTTCTGCCCCTGTGCTCAGCACTGCTCAGGCCACACCTGGAGTGCTGTGTCCAGTTCTGGGCTCCTCAATTCAAGAGAGCTGTTGAGGTGCTGGAAGGTGTTGAGAGAAGGGCAGCAAGGCTGGGGAGGGGCCTGGAGCAGAGCCCTGTGAGGAGAGGCTGAGGGAGCTGGGGGGGTGCAGCCTGCAGAAGAGGAGGCTCAGGGCAGAGCTCATTGCTGTCTACAACTACCTGAAGGGACATTGTAGCCAGGTGGGGAGTGGCCTCTTCTCCCAGGCAACCATCAACAGAACAAGAGGACAGAGTCTCAAGTTGTGCTGGGGAAAGTCTAGGCTGGATGTTAGGAGGAAGTTCTTCATAGAGAGAGTGGTTGGCATTGGAATGGGCTGCCCAGGGAGGTGGTGGAGTTGCTGTCCCTAGAGGTGTTGAAGCCAAGCCTGGCTGGGGCACTTAGTGCCATGGTCTGGTTGACTGGATAGGGCTGGGTGCTAGGTTGGACTGGATGAGCTTGGAGCTCTCTTCCAACCTGGTTGATTCTATGATTCTATGACTCAAAGCCACCTTCCCCCCAAAAACACAGACACCATCAGCCCAGCAAAGGACAACAAATGCTCCCCATTAATGCTGGAGAACCTATGGGCTGAAACTGCAGGCAGTCTACACTGCTTGCAAAATCCAACCTAAGACTTAGAGCATCTACCACAGCAGGCCTGACCCTGTTTTCATATGCAGCAGCAAAGCAAAACATCCTCATAACCCTGCAGAACACAGAGCAAACAGCACTCTCTGGGACTACTCCAGTGCCACCCTATTAAACCACCAACATGTCCTTGCAGCAGCTGGATGCTTTTAAACAGCCACTAACCAGTCACAATCTTTTCATTTCAGGTTTTAAGCACTTTGCCTGGCAACTGTCTGAAGGGCAAATCGTGATGGAAGGAGGAAGACAATTAATTTGCTTTTATTCTGGAAGAGAGGATTATTGGAATAAATAAAATAATCAGCTTAGACAAGAGCACAGTTCCACAACTTATGACAGACAGAGGACTTCTCTTTCCAAAGGGAAGATTTTCTTGGGTGGAGTTTGCAAGGCCAGTGCAGAAGTTTTGGAGTTAAATAACCTTAGGCTGCTAAGTCATCAGCAGGAGGAAAGCTGCCATTTCAGAGACTATTTAATATAGCAACTCAGAACACCTCAAATAAAGACACAAAGGCTGCTTCTCAGCCTCTCTTTGTACAAAGATACATCCTTCCAGTGAGGGTGGGGAGACACTGGCACAGGTTGCCCAGGGAGGATGTGGATGCCTCCTCCCTGGAAGTGTTCAAGGCCAGGTTGGATGAGGCCTTGAGCAACCTGGGTTGGTGGGAGGTGTCCCTGCCCATGGGAGGGGAGTGGAACTGGATGATCTTTTATGATCCTTTCCAACCTAAATCGTTCTGTGAAACCATGAATCTGAAGCAGGCAGCTGCTGCCCTAGTCCCAGGTGTG
Source organism: Pogoniulus pusillus (assembly GCF_015220805.1). Lineage (NCBI taxonomy): Eukaryota > Metazoa > Chordata > Aves > Piciformes > Lybiidae > Pogoniulus > Pogoniulus pusillus. The sequence continues at coordinate 2,525,165 of NC_087298.1, read as the reverse complement.
GTGGGAGTAAGAGCAGCCATAGCACTAGGCACTAACTGCAGCAGGTCACTGGTTTTTAGGGTTCTCTCCCCATCCAAAGCTGTGCCCTCAGTAAATCCACATTGAGTTGGATGATATCCATGAACCTAACTGGATGTCAAGCACTGCAGAAGATATTGGAACCCATTTCAAAGGAAGGTGATATGCTCCAGGGAGACCTTCTGGTGGCCTTCCAGTGCTTAAAGAGGCTGATCAGAAAGCTGGGGACAGACTTCTGAGCAGGGCCTGTTGTGACAGGACAAGGGGTGATGGTTTGAAACTAAAAGAGATTCAGACTGGAGAGAAGGGAGAAATGTTTGACACTGAGGGTGGTGAAACTCTGGCTTGGGTTTCCCAGAGAAGAGGTAGCTGCCCCATCCCTGGAACAACTGCGGGTGAGGTTGGCTGTGGCTCTGAGCAACCTGCTTTAGTCAAGGATGTCCCTGCTGACTGCAGGGTTGGACTGGATGATATTTGGACCTTCCAACCTAAAGCATTCCATGATTCCATGCTAATGCTGGCTGATGGATGCAAAGGAGATGGGCAGCTAACCAATGCCCCTGTCTGATGCCAGCCTGTGACACGAGACGTTCAGTGTCACGACTACCACGGCTCAAAGAGTAGCTGACACACAGTGACATTCAGATACACCTACACACAGGGATTCAGTTCAAGGCAAGGCTTTTAACTCCCAAATTCCACTGGCAGATGTGGACCAGAGGCACAGGAGAGCCTTCAAGTTGCTATTAGGTGGAGGTGAAGTTGTTGTCTAGCAGGAATGTGCTGGGCTATCTGGGTAAGGACTGTACAGCTGTTCCTGCAAGTCTCCTCTAAGGAGCAGTGTGAGCTATAAAAAGAGTAGGGAAGTAGTGGTTCAAGGCTGCTGCAGCCTTGGGAAAGGAACAGAGCTAACTGATGGAAGCACAGATTCCCAGCAACACTAAGGGCTGTAAGAGTACTGAGAAATCAAAGTGATGATCTGGAAAATAAGAGGAGATGAAGAATTAGTGGGGGCTCCTGAAGGAGCAGAAGCAGGAGAAAGCAGCCTCTTACTTTGCAGTGGACTGCTAAAGAGGTTAAGGATGAACAACTTCTCCTGTTCACACCACATCCTGGTGAGCCATGTCCCCAGACAGGACACTCACATCGCGTCCCACACCCTTGCCAGGGAAGGAGCTGACCTGGGCATCAAGCAGCTGCAGTGGTTAAGCCAGCTCATAAATCTGAGCCTGGTTCCACGATCAAGCCTTGTCTCCCTCCACTGCTGGGACACCAGCAAATGCAGAGCTCAGAGCTGCTCCTTTGCACTCTCCAGCAGTGACTGTCCACATTCCAGGTGCCCAAGCACTGCTGTGTCGCAGCCACTGGAGAGGAAACCGCTAGGAAGAGCTGCCACACGTCCTGGCACCCCTGCCCTTCCCATGGGAACAGCCAGTTCTTCTCTTTGCTTCTCTAGCTGCAAGTCACTGCGGCAGCAAGTAGGTCATGGACTAGATGGTGCTTGAGGAGTCATCAGCAGTTCATTTGCTCTTCTTTGCTTTTCATTTTTTTCAGGAGCCACCAAATCACTTTGCCACCACCTTCAAATCCTCCAGCACGGCCCCATCCATCCCTCCACCCCTCCCTGGCCTCTCCTCTTCTCCTCCACTGCCAAGCTCACTGCTTCTGCACTCTCCTTGCTCTCTTTAATTCCATCTTTCCTCTGCAGATCTTTAAAGAAGGATTTTGCTTCTATCTTCCCTTCCACCACAGACCATATTTTTCCAGGCATAAGGTGCTAGAGTGTTTTGCTTCTCCAGCACTCAGAAGGCCAAAAGTTTGTCCTCCTCGATGATCAGTTCCACGGGAATGTGGTTCAAAACTGCAGCTCCTTCCTCTGTGCCCTCAACTTCACTTAATAATCCTCAGGGAGAAGGGGGGCAGGGAGTGCCCCTGGCCAGCTGCTGCTGCTTTCAGCCTTGCTGCAGAACCTTCTCAAAGCTGCACAGGGATACCATGGGAGCTGCTGGGGAGATGCTGCAAGGTCCTTCCCTGCTTTGTCCTGGACATGGAGAAGACCTGGCAGCCTGGCAGGAGGCCTTGAGACAAGAAGAGAGCACTGCCAAAGGGCACAAAGCAAGGCTGCAGCAGCAAGGAGCTAGTCAGGGTGTTAAAGACACTGAAATGCAGCCAGAAGGTGGATTTCAAAATGGCCAGGGAAGACAGGAGATACAACTCCTCTGAAGTCAGCCTCAGTAAGGCATGAAGGAGGTGGAGAAACGCAGTGCAGTACAGCAAAGCCTTCCTCAGCTTCACAGCAGAAACAGGATTCATCCCAGCAAATAATTACAAGGCTTAGATCATAATACCTGGTTTTCAAGTCATCCCCAATTGACTAAAGGTTGGCTGAAGCAGTTAGAAGGAAAAGAAGCAAAGACATCAGGCTTTGAAGTAGTCATCATCTGATTATTAAAGCCTGGGACTTGGATGCAGTAAGTTGTCCAACTTTCTCCTCCCCGTGGCTGCCAGGCTGGCTGAAGGCTTCCTCACATACACCTGGAAGATTGAGTTCCAGTTTGTGCTTTCTGTTCTGAACACAGCCCTTGGCTGCTAGGATACCAAAGAAGGGAGCAAGTCCCAAATGCAGGTTTCAGTTCCTCCACTGAGCAAAGTTCTGGTGACGGAGGAAGAGACAAACCTGTCCATAGAGGCAGAGCTTCAGATAGAACATTCCCAGAGGAGAGTCTCTAAATCCAGGTGGTGAAGCCTCTTGAAGAGCCCATCTCAGGAAAGCACCCAGGAGTCCCCAACACTGCCACAGTTATACACCAAAGGTAACATTTTTGAGTGGGGTCACATCTCTGGTCTCCCCAGATGACCCCATCCTGAGGTCTGCTGCCTCCCCCCACTGCCACCCCTGTTCCCATCAGCTGTGGCTCTCAGAGCCAGAGGTGCCCATGGCTGGGGTCACAGTCTGCCTCACAGCACACTGCACTGGGAGCTACCCAGGCCAGAGAACCAACCTTGCTTGGTTTGGCCACCCTGGAGGAGAGCTGAGGGGCTCCCACTCCATGGGAATACCCCAGCTGGGATCTGCAGAGCTCTTCCAGCTGAGCCCAAGAACACAAACTTTAAACCAACCAGAAATTGAATCTGGGTGCAGTTATTTTTTCTTTTCAGACTGATCAGGTCCAGGGCTTGCTAAAGAGGAGCAGAACTCCTCAGACAAAGAGAGCCCTGGACTGCGGGCTGAGACTCTCAAAAAGCTGTTCTGATCTGGAAGTACAAAGTCCCCAGGCCACCCAAAAGCTTGGTAAGGCTGAAGCCTGATGCTCCATGCATCCTCAGTCACTGAAAATTGCTCATCCTCCCAATTTCATTCTAAACCAAGGAGATGGAGAGGGTCTCTGCTCTTGGCTTTGAGCACTATGGGAACGGTGTTGCCTTTGTCCTTTCGCTGAGCCTTTCCCCCACTTTCTGGTGCCAGAGATGCCCACCCCAGTACTGAAGAACAAAGGTAAAAGTTAAAGCTGGATACATTTGATTCCCTTTCCCATCTGAGTGAGACAACAGATCTAGTAAAGTCACCCAGAGCAATGATGTCCTGCACTGGGGGAGAGACCGGAAGAAGAACCTCAGAGTTCAGCATGAGGACTGGTTCCAGAGCCACAGGACCTTGGGGTCCTGCCACAGAATCACAGAATAGTTTTGGTTGGAAGAGAACTTGAAGACCACCAAGTCCAACCTTCAGCCTAAAGGTGCTGGTAAAGCAGCCCCCACCCACACACTTTAGGTTAAAGCTGCCCTTGGTTTACATGTTCAGGTTTGTTGCAACTTTTCTTGCTTTTCAAAACAAAAACCCAACCCAACCCAAAACTATTTCCCAGCCCTTCGAGTAAATGCACTTCAAGCAGAATCTGATCATTTCCCTCTGAACTGATCCCCCCCCACACTCCCTTGTCATGGTGACAGAAACATTGCTGGCAGAAGATAAAACTCTTGAGATGGCAAACCACTGATCCACCACCAAGAGCCGTGCGGCACCGCTGGATCCCGACACAGCCGTGGGGCCTCCAAGAGAAGAGGCTTTGTTCTCTACCACTTCCAAAGCAGCATTCTAAAAACAACATCCCTCCCAAGACAGATTTATATTGCTGTATCTCTATCATTTTCCTCACCCCCATCCAAAGGAAGATATAATTAACCCATCCTCAATAGAAATTACAATGATTTGGAAACAGCAAGAAGCAATCTAGTTGCATTTGTTAGCTAATTATTCCCCCTACGCACACAGCCATCAATGTTCCCTAAAAACCATCACCCACAGAACAGACAGTCTGTGCTAGCCAGAGCTTCTAGAAAGGAGGGGAAAAGGAGGGACCAAGCCAAAAAAAGCCTTAGCGTTGGGGTGGGGAAATTCTTCTTCATGTACGCAGCATCCCCAGCTCAGCCAGGTCTGTACCACAGCTGCCCTTCTGAACGCATCTGACAGCGTTCAGCATCCACCTGCACACCACTGACAGCCACCACGGGGCAGATCCATCTGCAACATCCTGGAAGTGTTCTTTTCTTCACACCACTCCAAGAAACACGAAGCCATTTTCCAACACACAACGTCATAAACAGATCCTGCTGCCCTTGGGGGAAATTTGCCACCAGGAGGACTGTCAGAGCCATGCAGGACAGGGATTTTTCAGTGGCAGAGGCAAGAGGTGCAGCTATTGTTATCACTGACTCCTGGAAGGAGGAAGGGTGTGCCCTTCTTCCACTCGTACGCACTCCTGTGGCTGCTCTCTAACAGCTCCAGCTGAAGGGCAGTGAGTCCTTCCAGTCAGGCACACCTTTCCCCACCACCCCCCCAAGCCATTTGCTGACAGCTCCCCTTCATTTCCTCCTCCTTCAGAAGGAATATCTAGGTCTTGTTAAGAGGGAAAGACACAAGCCATGGCCAGTGAGCACTGCCTCTACCAGCTCAAACCAGCCAGGTAGTCCTGCTTGATGTCCCTGGAGCCCCCCAGCTTGGCCCTTCCATCACCTGTGCCTAAGGTATTTGGAGGCAGCTGACATCAAGCATCAGGGGTGGTAAATTCAGGTCCTCCTTCACCCATGCCTTTTGGAGACGAAGAGGTAAACCCCTGCTCACTCACTGGAAGCCAACAGAGGGTTTGCTTCCTGCAGGATGCGCCCAGAAAGCAGCAGCTGAGGAGGGAAGGACGGAAGGAAGGAGCTCAGCTTCACCTTGATGCAATCCCTGTGCCTGCTCACTTACCTGGCAGGACTCTCACTCCTCGACACACGCAAAGCGCCCATCCTTTAAAGCAAAGCCAAAACAGCTCAACCATTCTTTCTCTTCCCCCATCTGACACAGGTTTGCAGCTCCTCAGGCATGGGGAAGGGGGAGCAAAAGAATAGCAATAATTAGGAAAGGAAAACAAAAAAAAAGAGACTGTTGTTCTGTAGGCAGCCAAAAGCCAAACCCTTTAGACCTTTTTCTTTCCACCAGAAGCATGAGCTAGCGAATCCCCACTGGGTTCTGATCACAACTACACAGGACTGGGTGTTTTCAGCTCCCTTCTGAGCTGCCAACACAGCTCAAGGAGCAGGCCTCTCGCTCCCTACAATCACTTAACTCAACACGAAGTCACCCTGGTGCTCTACCCCAGCTCTACAGACTCCTCCTGTGCCTCAGCATGGCCTCTGAAATAGGCTTACTTTGGCCTGGAGGAAGTAAAGAAGAAAGAAACCACAACATGAAGGTCACCCATTAAAAAACAAAAAAAGAATCATTCCATAGAATCCCTCTTCCCCAGCTCTTAAGGAAAACACAAAACCAAACCAAGCCCCAAAACAACCTTCAGCAACCCCCTCAACCTGAAAGGAGAAGCACAGAAAGAGATGGAGATGAACGCCATGTACCTCCGTCAATTTTTTTCCTCGTGTCTTTAGAGCAGTTGTTTACTGCAGCCAACTGCAGAGAAATTACAGTAGCTTAACTCTCCAACTCCCTCTAAAGGATTAATCTTCCAGTGAGCATGCTCAGGCCAGGGCTTTTTGCAGCAGTTGCATCCATTTCATGAAATGCAGACATGAGGAAATGCCATTTCGGGACTCCGGGCGAAAGTTGCGCGACCCTCACACGCCACCAACCAAACAGCTGAAAGGAAGGAAGGGCTGAAGCCTCCCCAGAGCTCCAGAAGGGATCTCTGCCCAAGCCTCCAGAGCTGCTCTGAGGATTTCACGTTCTTGTGCCCTTTCAGGAAGGGGGGGGTGGTGGTTTCCCTGCGACACACGTTTCAAATGGCTGATCTTGGCTTTTCTCTCCAAGCTGGTGGACACTTCACCCACCCAATCCGAAGCCGAAAGCAGCTGCTTTTCACTGCCAGACTCCTCTTTTGTATCACTTGTTGGCTCATCTCAGCTTTTCCAGCGAGCAGGAGGACGACTTGGGGTGCGGTGGGGGGAGGGGAAGGTGAAGATTCCAACAGAAATGAACAGCTTTCCAAAAAATCGACTTCTCAACCTAGCTGCCCAGGAGCTAACAGCTCCCGAGACACATTTAACTCCACAGATTAAGGACCCATGCAAATGAGGATTTGTTGGTAGACAACAAATCCAGTGTCTAAAGGAGGCTGGTCAAGTAATCTTGTCCATTCTCTCCTAGCCCACTGTAGAGGAAAACTGCTCTGCTTGAGGTATTCCTCCCTCACCCCAAATGGTGCACCTTGGATTGGAGCTTTCCCGGGGAAAACACAGCTCCAAAAACCAAGGAGAAGTATTTAAGGCTTTAGGAAGAGATTCATCCATTTTCATCTCCCTTTTATCACCAGGGCGCTGCCCTTCCCCTTCCCATCTATCTTATTTTATGTTCTGTTGCTTAATTGCTCTTTGTAGCTGCTGGAGATCCAAGCCTCCCCCTCCCCCACAAAAGGCTCTGATTTCAAGTCTTAAACCCTGCTTGAGTGTGGGGCACAGAGAACAGACTCCAGCCTCTGAGCTCTGGGGAAACCCAGAGTGGGCTCCAGCCCAGGGTGGGAGATGGCTTCACAAACCAGCCGCCAGCCTGCACACAGCCACTACAAGGACCTGCTTAGGTGTTTGCAAAGCACAGTCTTGAGTGCCTTTGATGCCATGAAGCTCTTTTTTATCTTTCGAGCCCTCCACGTGAATCCCCAGGCAAGGCACCACGTCAGGATAGTGTTAAAGAAGGGCTATGGCTGCTTTTAAACCGAACTGCTCACCATAGCGACAGGCTCTGGAGGGGCTGAGAAAACGTATGGGTGACACTGGGTATTTTGTTCTCCTGTCACCTAAACAGAATCACCCACGGAAAAGAAACCTCTGCTACCATGCATTAAAATAGATGCCTTGTTTTATTTAGAGAGCATCCAAACGGCTTGCTTGGGATGTGTCACAGCACAGGCTGCTCAGCCACCCCTCCCCGCTCCATCCTTTGGGGACTTCCATGAGTGATGCCTGCGCTCAACCTGCCCTCACCTCCCACCGAGCTCAGGTGCTGCTGAGGCTACCCCAGCTTCTGGGTTTAAAGCCAGGGTGGGAATCTGTCCCTGAAAATGCCTGCAAAGAAAAATCCCAGGCTTTAGAGCAGGCAGATGTGAAAGCCCTGATACAGGAAGATCATGTCCCAGGCTTCCTCCTTCACTGCAGGATTACACCCAGACACGAGGTTGGGATAGCAGATATGGAGCTATCCTGACCTGTCATTCCCAATTTGGATAGCAGTCATAGTCCCTGAGAGTTTAGACTTTGAAGATTGACTGCTATTGATTCTTCTTCAAGCGAAGAGCCCAAGCTGGCGATCAGTCAATAATAAGCAATTACTCGACAGCCTCTTATCTGCAGATGCCAGCCCAGACAGCTCGATTCCGAGAGGCAGCAGGTCAATAAATCAAAGCTGTTCTCAGATTTTAAACCACCATCATTTAAAAAGCCACCCAGCCCTCACCCTGCCTCAGGAGGCAGCCAGGCCAGCCAGGCTCCTGCAGAGCACTAGGGAGGTGTATCACTAATTTACCCACCAGGAGATAGGACACGATGTGGTGAAACCCTCCTCTGACACTCCTCATTTGTCACAGGGAGCATGAAAGTTGCAGCTGGATGGAGGTGATGAGAGAAAGAGGAAGAAGAAAAAGACTTCTTCAAACAATTACTTCCAGGGAACCACAGAGTCATAGTGTCACAGACTCGTTCTGGTTGGAGATCTCTAAGATCATTGAGTCCAACCATCAACTAACACCACCATGGCCAATAAACCACGTCTCAAAGTGCCAGATCCACATGTTCACAGAATCATAGAACTGGCAGGGCCAGAAGGGACCACAAGGATCATCCAGTTCCAACCCCCCAGGGACACCTCACACTAGATCAGGCTGTCTAGAGCCTCATCCAGCCTGGCCTTAAACACCTCCAGGGATGAGGCTTTCGCTACCTCCCTGGGCAACCCGTTCCAGGGTGTCACCATCCTCATGTATCTGGATCACCTCCAGGTGCTCTGCTTCTTCCTGGCCTGAAAACTGTGACGATTCCCTGGCCTGAAATTGTGCCAGAGGAGGTTTAGGTTGGAGGTGTTCAAGGCAAGGTTGGATGAGGCCTTGAGCAACCTGGTTTAGTGGGAGGTGTCCCTGCCCATGTCACAGGGGTTGGAACTGGATGATCTTTAATGTCCCTTCCAGCTTAATCCATTTCAGGAATCTAAGAATCTACCACAGAAGGCAGGGATCTGAGGACATGGTCTGAATGTCCTCAGTCTCCAACTCCATTCAAGGACTGGGAGGGAAGGTCAGGTAGCAGATAAAGAGTTACTTCATCTGTACCTGCCAGTTGGGTGAGACTTCTTGTGAAGCAGCCTACTGAGGTTCTCACCTCTAGCTACACACAGTGCCTGTGGTTCTTCATGTCACCAGGGGCTGGGCCAGCAGGAGTCTGTGGGAACATACAGCCAAAACCTGAAAAGGATTTCTCCTCTTGTTACCACAGAGCATCTTCAGGTGGCTTCTGCACCGTCACCCTAGTCTGCAACATCACAGCAGAGCATGGCAGAGCCCCCAGGAGAAGAACTGCATCGCTCTCACCATCTGCAGTAAAGCCACAGCACGCCAAGGCAGCAGCTGACAGGATCCCACAGGCTGTGCCACAGAGAGCTCCTCAGTTCTGCAGCCTACCAGAAGTATTTCCACACAATACCTGCTGCCTTCTGCTGTGAAATAAGCTCCCCCTTTCCTTCCTCCTTATGTACAGATGAGAAGGAGGTCAGTGCCTCCACCCCATAAGGACACTGAGGGGCTGGAGCAGGTCCAGAGAAGGGCAACAGACCTGGTGAAGGGTCTGGAGAACAGGGCTGGGGAGAAGCAGCTGAGGGAGCTGGGGGTGTTCAGCCTGGAGAAAAGGAGGCTGAGAGGAGACCTCATTGCTTTCTACAGCTCCCTGAAAGTAGGTTGCAGTGAGGTGGGGGTTGGGCTCTTCTCCCTACCATCAGGTGATAGATGGAGAGGAAATGGCCTGGAATTGTGCCAGGGGAGGGTTAGGTTGGACATGAGGGAAAATGTCTTTGCTGCAAGAGTGGTCAGGGATTGGCACAGGCTGCCCAGGGAGGTGCTGGAGTCCCCATTCCTGGAGGTGTTCAAGAAACCTGTGCCCATGGCAGCTGGGGCCATGGTTTAGCAGCCATGGTGGTGCTGGGCTGATGGCTGCACTTGATGATTTTAGAGGGCTTCTCCAACCCAAAAAATTCCATGATTCAGTGACAGTCTGGCTGCAGCACAGCTCTGAAAGGAGCCAGAGAACTGCTGGAGTTGCTGAGCACTGAAATAGTTATTTCCTCAGGAAGAAGAGCAACCAAGCTGCCAGCTATTGGCCCTGCTTCAGTGGATCACAGCCTCTAAGCTGTGATGTCAGCAGCCCCACTCTGCACAAGGGAAAGAATCCAGCAACATCCCAAACCATCAATGTGGCAGCAGCACAAGACTATTTCTTGTTCTCTACGATGAAATCAGTGCCAGTCACAAGATGACAAAATCAGAGTACCACAGAATGCTTTGGTAGAAGACCTTTAAGGTCATCCAGGTCATTCTCTAACTCTCCCAAGGCTGGTGCCAAACCATGTTCCTCAGCACCACACCTCTGCCTCTTTTCAACACCTGTATGGATGGGCATCCAACCACCACCCTGGGCAGCCTGTTCCAGTCTTTGAGGACACTCTCAGTGAAGCAGTTTCTTCTAATGTCCAACCTAAACCTCCCCTGGTGCAACCTGAAGACATTTCCTCTTGTCCTATCATTTCTTACTAGGCAGAAGAGACCAAACCCCAACCTCACTCCAGCCTTCTTTCACAGAATCACAGAATGTCAGGGGCTGGAAGGGACCTCCAAAGCTCATCCAGTCCAACAGCCCCTTGCCAGGGCAGGGTCATCTGTACCAGATCACACAGGAACACATCCAGGCAGGTTCTGAATATCTCCAGAGAGGGAGACTCCACAGCCCCCCTGGGCAGCCTATGCCAGGCTTCTGTCACCCTCACAGGGAAAAAAAAATCCTCCTCATGTTTAAATAAAACCTCCTATGCCTCAGCTTTCACCACTGCCCCTTGTGCTGGCTCCAGCCCCCTGGCACTCACCTGCACATCTTTATAAACATTGCTGAGGTCACCTCTCAGCTGCTCTTCTCCCAGCCCCAGCTCCCTCAGGCTCTCCTCATAACAGATGCTCCTTTCCCTTCATCATCTTTGTGACTCTGCACTGGACTCTCTAAGGCAGTTCTATATCCTTCATGAACTGGACATAATACTCCAGATGTGGCCTCAGCAGGGCAGAGTAGAGGGGCAGGAGAACCTCTCTCGACCTACTAACTACAGACCTTCTAATACACCCCAGAATGGCATTGTCCCTCCTGCCCATAAGAGCACACTGCTGGCTCATGGTCAACCTTCCATCAGCCAGGACCCCCAAATCCTTTTCCCCTTCACTGCCTTCCAACAGGTCAATCCCCAATCCATCCTGATCCCTGGAGCTGCTCTTTCCCAGGTGCCAGCCTCTCCCCTTGCCCTTGTTGAATTTCATTCCATTTCTCCCTGCCCAACCCTTCAGCCTGTCCCAGTCTGGCTGAATGGCAGCACAGCCTCCTGGTGTGGCAGCCACTGCACCCAGTTTGGTGTCATCAGCAAACCTGCTGCCAGTGCACTCTGTGCCCTCATCCAGGTCATTGATGAATATATAGAGCAGAAGTGGTCCCAGTGCTTTCAGGTAGTCTTAGAGAGCAAGAAGGTCTCTCCTCACCTCCTTTTCTTGACTGACCAAAGCACTGCTCCCCTTCATGACTCAATAGTTCACTCCCAGTGCAGCCCAAGACCTCAGAGCTGACTTTGCTGCAGAGATGGAGGAGTCAGGGCCAAGCTTTTCCATAAAGGCAAAGTTAATCCCTGCTGGCCTGTCCAGCAGGTTGCCTCTGCAGGAGATGGGGTCAGAGTACCCCTCACTGGGCAAATCCAAGTTAGGTCAAATTCTAGTTCATTGGCCAAGGTTGACAAAATTAGTCTCTTAATGAGATCTCACCACCACTTTCAGGGCTTATCAGCATGGCCCACGTGGTGGCAATGAATATGGATGCTTTAGAAAACAATCCTCAAAGCAGACTGGTGCAAGGACTTTCATTTGTCCCTTCTAGAACATTCAGCATGGAGACACCACACCGACCATGTGGGCACAGTGCCCCAGTTGTAAGTATTGCCCACTGGAGCGCGGAGAGGGGGAGGAGAGGAAACAGCAGGCTCTGTGTGTCTGCAACCCACCACCAAAACCAGCCCATGGCAGTTTGTGTTCATAGCATCACACTGTCTGCAGCACCAGTTCAGGTACTGGAGGACTTTGGATGTGCTCAGAAGAGCCTCAGGCTTCACAGGCACAGATCTGTTTTGCCCTGCATTGATCGTGAGGATCTGACCCGCTCTGATTTGTCTCTGAAGGCAAACAAGCACTTCAGGAGGGTCTTTTTTCATACAGCAAGAGCTATCCCTCTGTACCTGGTCTTCCTATCATGGGCACCAGTGGCTCTGAACCTTCAGTCTCCCAACTACTGGAGAAGGAAAGGCTTCAGGGGACCTTGAGGCAGCTACAAAAAAGCTGGGAGGGACCTTGGACAAGCATTGTGAGTGACAGGATGATGACTTTGAGCTGGAAGAGGGGAGACTGAGACTGGAGATTAGGAAGAAATTCTTTCCAGTGAGGATGGTGAGACACTGCAATAGGTTGCCCAGAAAGGTTATGTGGAGAACTCCTTCCTGGAGGTGCTGAAGACCAGAGTAGATCACAGGATGTTAGGGGTTGGAAGGGACCCAAAGAGATCATCCAGTCCAACTCCCCTGCCAGGGCAGGACCATACAATCTAGCTCAGGGCACACAGGAACACATCCAGACAGGCCTGCAAAGGCTCCACACAAGGAGACTCCACAACCTCTCTGGGCAGCCTGTGCCAGGGCTCTGGGACCCTTCCAGTCAAGAAGTTCCCCCTTGTGTTGAGCTGGAACCTCCTGTGCTGCAGCTTCCATCCATTGCTGCTTGTCCTGTCCCACGGAGCAGTGAGCAGAGCCTGTCCCCCCCTCCTGACCCCCAGCCCTCAGAGATTGGTAAACATTTATTAAATCCCCTCTCAGTCTTCTCCTCTCCAGACTAAGCAGCCCCAGGGCCCTCAGCCTCTCCTCATCAGGCAGTGCTCCAATCCCCTCTTCGTCCTCGCAGCCCTCCACTGGACTCTCTCCAGCAGATCCCTGTCCCTCTTAAACTGGGGAACCCAAAACTGAAGGCAATACTCAAGATGAGGACTCACCAGGGCAGAGTAGGATGAGGCCTTGAGCAACCTGGGCTAGGGACAGGTGTCCCTGCCCATGACAGAAGGGTTGGAACTGGGTGGTCTTTAAGGTACCTTCCAACCCAAACCACTCTACCAATCTAGGAATCTATTAACTACTTCCAGCAGGCACTGAAAGGTAGCTGAGAAAAGCAAGATGCTTGCAGTCATTGTATTTGCAATCCAGATACTTAGACCCTACTGGCATGAGACTAAAAACCACTCCAGCTAGGCAGGAGTATCAGAGAGGAAGTGCTGGAGGCATCTGGCTTGAAGTGTGACAGCCAAAAACAAAGAGGGTTTTTTTTTCTCCAAAGCTTAAGGAAATGCTTTAGTGAAGCTGACAAAGCCAAACACCCCCATGGTGGCCTAGCAAAAGGAGAAGGATGGCTAGAGAAGGCAGCACCAGCTCCAGGGAAGGCAGGCTCAAAGCCCAGCCTCGCCTCCAGCCTGTAGCACCTGGACAGGTTACAATGCCAAGAGCAATGAGGATGAATAGCACCTTTCTACCCTCTGGATCAAAATTCAGAGGTGGAGACATTCCTTCAAGTGCTGAGGGCCACAGCACCATGAGACTGCCTTGCTCTGGGATCAGGCAGCCAAGCCCCATGCTCTCAAACCTGCGCTAACACAGGGGGAGAACCCAGAGCTCAGGGACACCCAAGGGTTTTGCTGCAGCTCGATCCAAAGGCCCTGATAACACGAGACTGTGCCTGTGGCCTTCCAAAGCAGCCAAGTATCAATGCTCAGGTGCCTCCCCTGTGCCTTCTCCGCCCTCAGAGCCTTCCTCTGTTTTGCTCTGCAATGCACCTTTCACACAGCATGCACAAGACACGAGCAGTGGGTATCAAACAACCATGGAGCAGTGTGGGTTGGAATGAACCTTAAACAGCATCCAGTTCCAACTCTCTGCCATGGGCAGGGACACCTCCCACCAGCCCAGGCTGCTCAAAGCCTCATCCAGCCTGGCTTTGAACATTTTCAGGAAGGGAGCATCCAGAGCTTCCCTGGGGAGCCTGTTCCAGTGTCCCACAACCCTCACTGCAAACAATTCCTTCCTACCATCCAGCTTAAATCTCTCTCCTCTTCCAGCTCAAAGCCATTTTTGGCACACAAAGGAACTGCCATGCTCATCCTGCCAGTGGTTAGCTCTACAAATCCAGTGGCTCGTGGCTGAAAACTGCTCTGCAAACATACCACCATCAGCAGTTCCAGGGAGGTTCTCCTCCCCTCCTACTCTGCCCTAGTGAGACCTCACCTGGAACACTGCGTTCAGGTTTGGGTTCCCCAGTTCAGGAGGGACAGAAATCTACCAGACAGAGTCCAAGGGAGAGCTACGAAGATGATGAGGGGGCTGGAGCACTGCCTGATGAGGAGAGGCTGAGGGCCCTGGGGCTTTTTGGTTTGGTGAAGAAAAGACTTAGAGGGGATTTAATAAATGTCTTTCAATATCTGAGGGCTGGGGGCTGGGGAGGGGGACAGGCTCTGCTTATTTGTGCCCTGTGATAGGACAAGGAGTAACAGGTATGAACTACAGCACAGGAAGTTCCACCTCCACATGAGCAAGAACTTCTTGACTGTGAGGGTCCCAGAGCCCTGGAACAGGTTGTGAAGTCTCCTAATCTGGAGCCTTTCCAGCCCTGTCTGGATGTGTTCCTGTGTGATCTGCACTGGATTCTCTCTGGTCCTGCTCTGGCAGGGGGGTTGGACTGGACGATCCAGGGACATCCCTTCCAACCCCTGACATCCTGTGATCTCCTGCTTCCTGAGGGCTGTAAGGACCACACCTTAGCCAAGAACACCATGGAAGCAGCTTGCTGTGCTCAGGAGGTTTTTTTTTGCCAGCAACACTGCTGTACAAGACACCTGCCCAGGCTTCCCACAGAAGCATTCCTAGATGGAGGCATGGCTCATGCCCACACACACCTCTCTGGGGCTTAGGACATGCAACCCTCTACCCCAGTGTCTGAACCACTATGTCACTGGTGAGCAGCCCTACCTGGCACACCACTAATTACTGCTGAGATGTGTGGATGGTTACTAGATCAAAACCCACTTGTGTGACCACCTCTGGCAGGCAGAGCAGGACACACCACAGCACAGCTGTGCTCCTCTGCTGCCATTGTGCACCTGCCATGACAAGGGGCACCATGAACCTGTTCCCACATAGAGCCACCCTGTGCCACAGACACACTCACAAAAGGGATCTGATTGTGGGCACATCTCTGAAGAAGCTGACTCACAGATTGCATCAGGTTGGAAGGGACCCTCAAAAGTCATCTTGTCCAACACTCCTGCATTCAGCAGGGACATCTCCAGCCAAAGCAGGCTGCCCAGGGCCACACGAGTCTGACCTTGAATGTCTCCAGGGATGTGACCTCAAGCACATCCCTGAGCAACCTTTGCCAGTCTCTCCCCACCTTCACTGTGCAGAACTTCCTTCTGATGTCCAAACTAAATCTGCTCTGCTCCAGTTTCAAACCATTGCCCTTGCCCTATCCCCACAGGCCCTTCTAAACAGCCCCTCCCCAGCCTTCCTCTAGGTCCCCTTCAGATATTGAAATGTTGCTCTAAGGTCTCCCTGGAGCCTTCTCCAGGCTGCAGAGCCCCAAACCTTTCAGCTTCAGTTTATAGGACAGAGGCCCCAGCCCTCTGATATTGTCCCATCAGCAACTCAGGATCTAGTAGAAAAGAGAGAGGTTTTAACTACTCCTCCCATCCTCTGCCCAGCCCAGATGGCAGCAACACAATCCAGCATTTTCCTGTCAAGGCACACTTGCTTAATGCCAGTGTGCAGCTGGTGAGTGGAGGGGAGGAGATACATCACCAGGAGAATGGCAGCATCTGTGGCAAGAGGAGCTCCACACAGCAGCTTGGGAAAGCAGCCCCTGAAGCACAGGTTCAGAGAATTGCTTTTGCTTTGGTTGGAAAAGATCTCTAAGGTCATTGAGTCCAACCAGCAATCCAACACCACCCTGGCCACTAAACCACGTCCCCAGGTTTCTTGAACACCTCCAGGGATGGGGACTCCACTACCTCCACATGGAAGACAACAGAAAAAATGATGTGAGTACTCCTGCAGAAAACACTGAGGCCAGAAGAGAAAGAGAGGAATAGCTGCACTGTTGGGAATCCATTTGCAAAGGCAGCCAGTGTCTAACAGACACCAGACAACAGCACCCAGAGTGCAAACTGTTGAGGCACACATGGCTGAAAACCCAAAGGGCACAGAATGGTGTCCAGCAGAGGCAGGAAACCTTCTCCTGCCTTTATTTATGGATTCACAGATTGCATCAGGTTGGAAGGGATCCCCAGAGGTCATCTTGTCCAACCCTCCTGCAGGCAGCAGGGACACTTCCAACCAGAGCAGGCTGCCCAGGGCTACATAAGTCTGATCTTGAATGTCTCCAAGGATGGGCTCTCAACCATACTCCTGGGCAACCTGTTCCAGTGCCTCCCCACCCTCACTGTGCAGAGCTTCCTCCTGATGGCCAGCCTAACTCTGCAGTGCTCCAGTTTCAAACCATTCTCCCTCATCCTCTCACTCCATGCCTTCGTAAATTGTCCCTCTCCAGCTCTTCTGGAGTCCCTTGGGGTTTTGGAAGGCTGCTCCAAGGTCTCCCCAGGGCCTTCTCTTCTCCAGGCTGACCAGCCCCAGCTCTCTCAGGCTGCCTTTCACAGCAGAGGAGCCATCTCACCTTCTCCTTCCTCCTTTGCCCTCCTGGTGATGCAGCACTCAGGGATATTTGCAGTTACCAGGAACTGCATTGCTCAAACCTCAGCAGAGTTCTGAGAACGCAGTGAAAAAACCAAACTGGTTGATCTTCCTTCCATGAAACCTAAGTTCTAGTCCTCAACAGCACAGAATCCTCCCCACTCCTGTGCTCAGTGCCAGACCAAGCAGATCTGCTGGAGAATGAGGTTTAAGCAAGATTTCAGACATGCCCTGAACTCCTTAAAGTCCACAAAGGCCTGGATCCCACCCAGGCCGTGCCAGAGACTGTACCCACGTGGCTTTGTCACGCACAGGACACAAGGCAGCATTGTCCACTCATGCCACAGCACCAGGGGCTTCTCATTCAAAAATATCAGGTCCAGACACTTAATTGTTTTTGCCAATCACCCAAGACAGCAGAGTCCTGCCCAACGTTTCTCAGTGCCAGAGGCAGCCACAACCAGACCACACCTTGAATCCTGGGGTCGGTTTTGAGCCCCTCACTCCAACAAGGACACTGAGGTGCTGCATCAGGTCCAAAGAAAGGCAACAAAGATGGAGAAGGGTCTGGAGAACAAGGCTGGGAAGAAGCAGCTGAAGGAGCTGGGAGTGCTCAGCCTGGAGGAGTCTGAGGAGAGACTTCATTGCTCTCTACAGCTCCTTGAAAGGAGGTTGCAGTGAGGTGGGGGTTGGGCTCTTCTCCCTTGTATCAGGTATTAGAACAACAGGGAATGGCCTGGAATTGCACCAGGGAGGGTTCAGATTGGACATGAGGAAAAAATTCTTTCTTGCAAGAGTAGCCAGACATTGGAACAGGCTGCCCAGGGAGGTGGTGGAGTCACCATCCTTGCAGGTGTTCAAGAAGCATGGCTATGGCACTTGGGGACATGGTTTAGTGGCCATGGTGGCCTGACCTTTGAGGTGTTTTTCCAACCTAAACAGTCCTGTGATTCTGTCACTGGGAATTGCACTGGTGATGGGTGCTGCTGGAAAGCACAGCTGTGACACAGGCCACAGCAGAAGATGCTGACAAGGGTGTCCAGCTCTTTTAGTCCCCTCCCTGCTTTAGTCCACTGAAACCAGGCCTGAACCTCCAGCTGCAATTGCTGTGCTCTTGCAAAACCACATTAAAAAAACAGATGTACAACCCAAAAGCAGAAAGGTCCCTGAAGCAAAGCTCTCCTACTCAGTCTTCTGCTCAGGGAAGTCAGCAGCAGGTTGCAAAGTGGACGTACAGGTGTGTGTGGGTCTGCATGGGTTGTGTTCATTGTATCACAGAATGGGTTGAGTTGGGAGGAATCATCCAGTTCCAACCTTCCTGCCATGGGCAGGGACACCTCCCACTAGCCCAGGCTGCTCAAGGTCTCATCCAACGTGGCCTTGAACACCTCCAGAGAGTAGGCATCCACAGCCTGCCTGGGCAACCTGTGCCACAGTGTCTCACCACCCTCACTCTAAAGAGTTTCTTCCTCATTCCCTGTCCAAATCTCCCCTCTTCCAGCTTCAATCCATTCCCCCTCATCACTACAACCTCTTGTCAAAATTCCCTCCCCAGTTCTCCTGCAGCCCCTTAAGGTACTGGAAGGCTGCTCTAAGCTCACCTTGGAGACTTCTCTTCTCCCAGCCTGTCCCCACAGGGAGCTTCTCCAGTCCTCTGATCATCTTCTTGGCCTCCTCTGGACCCTCTCCAACAGCTCCATGTCCTTCTTCTACTGGGGGCACCAGAACCAGAGGCAGTGCAGCAGGTGGGGTCTCAGCAGAGCAGAGGAGCAGAATCCCCTCCCTTGACCTGCTGATCACACTGGTTTTGATGCAGCCCAGGACACAGCTGCCTTCTGGGCTGCAAGTGACATTGCCCCACATTGTGAAGCTGATGGCAAATCCCTCCCTGATTTCTCTGGGTTTGGATCAGGTCCCAAGACTCTTTTTAATGTAACACTGCACTTCAATCTCTGTAATCTTCTGCCTCGTGAAGGGTCAGTGCTGCAAACTCTCCTTGCACTTAAGTCCTATTATCTGTCTGCACTAATTCTGCAGACAGGGCATTTATGAGTCCTCTGTTTTCTGCTCATATAGCACCACATTCAGCGGCCCCAGTGAGCCATGAAGCTGCACATCTGCTAGGAGGGAAGAAAGAAAACAAACCCCAGAGGCTGACCCTACTTCAGCAGTTAGCCCCACGGTCTGTTTTTCCAACACTCTCACTTTGCACATGGCTTCAGAGGCTC
This sequence comes from Pogoniulus pusillus, assembly GCF_015220805.1. Taxonomy (NCBI): domain Eukaryota; kingdom Metazoa; phylum Chordata; class Aves; order Piciformes; family Lybiidae; genus Pogoniulus; species Pogoniulus pusillus. The sequence goes on along the minus strand of NC_087298.1, from coordinate 2,506,370 downwards.
TGGGAAAGAAGCAGGTTCTGTTCTGTGCTTACAAAGCACTATCTATACTTTCAAGGCAATAAAAAAAATAGCTTAATTAATAATACATCAGCAGGAGGAAATGTTAATGAGCAGCCAGCAGGGAAAACGCCTGCTGGCCAATCTCCTTGCTTGGCCTGCAGGCAGCAGCAGCAGCAGCAGCATTTACCACCCCGGCACAGAGCAGACTCCTCAGGGAATGTGCAGGGGATTGAGGACTGTGTCACCATCTAACACCTCTCTTTAAAAGCAGACACTTGCAACAGGACCAGCCCTCGGCAGCTCCAAACCAGCTTCCACTCGTGGACTTTCTGTTGTTTGAAGCATTTAGAGTGCCCGCGGGCAGGCAGTGCATGAACACAGAGCCAGAGGGGCCCCCTGCCCTGGGCTCCATGGCCACGGCTGCACAACGCCCAGCTCTAGGGCAGCCTCAAGCTGCTGCTGCATCACAAGCCCCTCGAGGGGAACCACAGCAAACCTCCCAGCTCCTGGCAGCGCACTGAGAACCCACAGAACAATCACAGTGTCTCTGCTGGAAAGGGACCTCCGAGATCATCCAGGTCAAACTCTGACCCAGCACTGCAAGCTCAGCACCAAACCATGTCCCTAAGCACTCTGCTTAAACCCCCCCAGGGATGGTGACTGCACCACTGCCCTGGGCAGAGCACCCCAATGTTGGAGAACCCTTTCAATGAAGAAGTATTTCCTGCTATTCAGCTCGCACCTGCCCTGGCCCAGCTTGCATCCAGCTCCTCTGCTCCTGTCACCTGCCACCAGCGACAAGAGGCTGCCCCCTCCTCACTCCAGCCTCCTCTCGGGGGGCTGCAGAGAGCAATGAGGCCTGCCCTCAGCCTGCTCTTCTGCAGCCTGAACCACCCCAGCTCCCTCAGCTCCTCCTGGCAGGACGAGCTGCAGACCCCTCAGAGCCTCCTGGCCCTAAACATCCGAGCGGCTTCCCTGGGGGCCGGGGCTGGCGCTGCCGCGGCTCGCTGCACGGCGCAGCAGACGACAGGAATCCCCTCCTCGCCCGGCTGCTGCTCCTCCCCGCCGCAGGAAGCCGTTCCGGGCAGCAGCCCCGGGGCCGGCAGCCGCCAGGGCAGCGCCGCCGCTGGAGCACTCCGCAGCGTGCCCGCCCCGGGCGCCGCCGCACGGGAGGGGGTTCCTGCGGCCGCCGGGGGCTCGGCGGAGCTCGTCGGAAGCGAGGCGGCGAACAAAGGGGCGGCGAAGAAAGGAAACCGGGCTGCCAAACCTCCCCGGCAGCAGCCGAGCCTCAGCCCTGACAAATCACCCTCACTCCCCATCACCTCCTGACCTTCTCCTCCACGGCCCAGCTGCCTCCGGGGTCACGCCAGGAGCTGGATTTAAGCCCTGACGCTGGCTGGGGGTGAGGAGGATCTTTGTGTCATCTGTCATTGACGAAGGCAGCCCAGAGCCACAACCCCAGGCCAAACAGCAAGCCACAGCAATACAGCCTGAGCCTCGTAACGCCAGCGAGCAGCAGCCTTTGCATCTGCAGCAGCAGCCAAGGGAGATTTCAGCCTGCTGTCAGACAGCGGCAGAAGATAAACGATGCCCATAAAAGAACTTCCAAGAGGATCGTCTGGAGGTGCGGATTTGAGAAGGCATCAAACCAATCACTTTTCATAATAGAGTTAAATGACTGAGACTGATGTGCTGTGGAGGCGGAGCTGGGAGGAAAAAGGTGCTAAGCTCTTAGAAACCCAACGGCGCAGCTTTAGCAGCAGCACAAAGGGAGCCTCCAGCAGGGAAGGAGAACAAAAATCACCAAGGCATCCCCAAAAAGCGGGAGCTAGGCAGGGAGTGCAGGGGGTGTGACAGGCACCTAGGCTAAAGCTGAAAACAAAACATGAGGCATCAGCTTGCGCTGAGTGGAAAACAAACTGTAAGTAGAATCGTGGAAAGGTTTGGAAGTGACCTTTAACATCCCACCCAGTCCGACCCCCCTGCAGTCAGCAGGGACATCTGCAACTAGAGCACGTTGGGCAGAGCCTCAACCAACCTGAGCTGCAGTGGTTGCAGGGATGGGGCAGCTAACACCCCTCTGGGCAACCTAAGCCCACTGGTGCCAAACACTTCTTCCTTCTCTCTAGTCTGAATTTCCCTCTTCTAGTTCACACCATCACCCCTTGTCCCGTCACAACAAGCCCTGCTCAAAAGCCTGGCTCCAGCTTTAAGTATTGGAAGGCCACCAGAAGGGAGACCCCTGGAGCCTTCTCTTCTCCAGGCTGAACACCCCCAACTCTCCCAGCCCTTCCAGCCCTGCCAGCGGTGCTGTGGCCTCCTCTAGCCCTGCTCCAACAGCTCCCTGTCTCTGTACCCAGCGCTGCAGGTGAGGTCTCAGCAGAGCTGAGCAGAGGCAGAATCCCCTCCCTGCCCCTGCTGCCCATAATAACCAGGGCAGAATGATCCTCCCCTGCTGCTCCTTTCCAAGGCTGTGAGCTGCAGGCTGTGCCTAGCGCTCCCCACTGTAAATTCTCTGAAGTCAAAGCAGACAAATCTTCAGCAAATGTGCTCAGCAGCAGTTTGTTTGCTCACTGGTGGCATCTCCCTGGTCCGGGGGGATGCTGATTAAAAGCCAGCACGGCTCTTCACCTCCCCTCTGCACATGCTCTGAAAGCTACAGATCTGGCACTACAGCAAGAGCAAATACTCCTCCTCCAAAGGCCATCTTTAAAGGGACATTCACTGCTTCTCCTCAAAGTGTGACCAAAAAAGGAAGGATTAAATATTCCAGGTGTCATCTCCAGGTCCAGGAGGACACATCTTTGCATATTTAGCAGGCATTAAAGCACTGATTTGAATCGAGGTACCCAAGCAGCACTAAAAAAAGACCCTTCCCAATGCAAGCAAGAAAAGGATTTGTCTGGAACTCACAGATCCTTAACATCTAAATCACTCGAGTTGACAGAAGCTATTACAAACAAGTTTGCAATTAAAACCACCTCATGTCTTGGTTACCAGTTCAGCAGTGGTGCTTTCTGCAAGGCCTTCTGGGTGTTGATTTAATCTATCAAATATTAATCATGCTCCTCGATTAATAAAATATTTAGACTCACGCTTTATGTTCTCACAATCTGGAGGTTTGTGTTCAAACTTGCAGGCCAAGAGGATGCTACATGGAATCAGCCTCCCTGTGAATGCTTTCATCTGCCCAACACATATACTCTCCTCTTTACACTGATCAAACACATTTGACAAGGTGTAAATTTGCTACCTAGCCCCTAGTCATAAGAAATGCATCAAAAAAAAAAAAGAAGAGTTAATTTCTCAGGTCCCAGAAGTGCAAGAAACTTAAAGACTCATCTCCTGTTTAGCACAGGTCCTGATGCCCTCCCAACTGGAGGTGCTGCCTCTGCAGCCCCCAAATCTGTTTGTTTTGTGAATTGACATTTTATTTGGTCTCAGATACTAGAAATACTTTACAGTGGTGGTGCTCTTGATACTCCTGCATAAGGAGGCATGGAAACATATTTTGGAAGAAAGAATAAGTATATTCAGAGTTTTCTTGAGAGGCCTGGAGCAGAGCCCTGTGAGGAGAGGCTGAGGGAGCTGGGGGGGTGCAGCCTGCAGCAGAGGAGGCTCAGGGCAGAGCTCATTGCTGTCTGCAGCTCCCTGAAGGGAGGCTGTAGCCAGGTGGGGTTGGGCTCTGTTGCCAGGCAAGCAGCAACAGAAGAAGTGGACACAGTCTCAAGCTGTGCCAGGGCAGGTCTAGGCTGGATGTTGTTAGGAAGTTGTTGTCAGAGAGAGTGATTGGCATTGGAATGGGCTGCCCAGGGAGGTGATGGAGTGGCTGTGGCTGCAGGTGTTGCAGCCAAGCCTGGCTGGGGCACTTAGTGCCATGGTCTGGTTGGTTGTCTAGGGCTGGGTGCTAGGTTGGACTGGCTGAGCTTGGAGCTCTCTTCCAACCTGGCTAATTCTGGGATTCTGTGAAATCCTCCCCTCCAACTGGTGCCAGCACAGGCGTGGCTGGTGATTCCCACACCATCCAGAGCAGATATAATATAAAATCAGACAATTATTTGGGTTGGAAAAGTCCTCTAAGATCATCAAGTCCAACCATCAGCCACCACCATGGTCATCAAACCATGTTCCCAGGTGCCATGGCCACAGGTTTCTTCAACAGCTCCAGTGATGGTGACTCCACCACCTCCCTGGGCAGCCTGTCCCAATGCCTGACTCCTCTTGCAGCAAAGAAAGTGCACTATTAAGCCACATCCCCAACTGCCATGTCCATGCATGCCAGTTCATGTGCAGCTTTGCACCCACCAGCACCCCCAAGTCCTTCTCCACAGGGGGCTGCTTGCTAGCCCTTCAATCAAGAGAGGATAAATTAAGCTACAAAGATACCACAGAATTGTCAAGGTTGGAAGATACCCCAAGGATCATCCAGCTCCAAATCCCATGCCATGGACAGGGACACCTCACACTAGGTCAGGTTGCTCAGAGCCACGTCCAGCCTGGCCCTGAAAACACCCAGGGATGAGGCTTCCACCACCTCCCTGGGCGACCTGTGCCAGTGTCTCACCACCCTCATGGTGAAGAACTTCTTCCTATCATCCAGTCAGAATCTCCCCACCTCCAGCTTTGCTCCATTTGCCCCAGTCCTATCACTACCTGACACCCCAAAAAGTCCCTCCCCAGCTTTCCTGTAGGCTCCCTTCAGATACTGGAAGGCCACAATAAGGTCTCTTTGGAGCCTTCTCTTCTCCAGACTGAAGAGCTCCAACTCTCTCAGTCTGTGTCCATAGGAGAGGTTCTCCATCCCTGTGGCCCCTCTCTGGATGTGTTCCAGCACCTCTACATCTTACCTGTCAGAAGGGCTCCAGAACTGTACAAGGTACTCCAGGTGGGCTCTCACATGTATGGCTTTGCTACCCAGCTGCTCCCACCTGAGCTGAGCTAATGCAGCACTGATACCTTTAGCCAGCCTGGGGGCAGGACAGAGCTCTGAAGTCAAAGGCCTTTAGACATCTGCAGACACTAGTCACAGAGGCACCTCCTGATACTGTGACAGGAGCACTTTCAATTCTCAAATCAACAGCTGTCATTTTGGAGCTCATTAATCCTTTCTAGGTATTCTACCATGTGCATGTTGAAGTTCCCACTTCTGGAAACATCAATATGATACTTAAGAGAACCTGCCCAGAGCTTGCAATGCTCTGGGTCAGCAGTAGGAAAACTCCTCAGTTACCACTGAAGCTAGATAAAACGGTTTGGGTAATTTGCTTTCTGGCTTTGAGCCTTTGGGAGAAGTTATCTAGGAAGAGTTCCTCTGAAACTGCAAGGACTAGAAATGTGTGACTGGAGAGGAAAGAGGCAGCTGAGACTCTCAGGAACTAGGAGCTTGTGCTTAATACAGAAAAGGAGAGGGAAAAAATATGGATTTCCCTGCACTCAGGGAATGCTTCAGCAGGTCATGGGCAATAATCCTGAGGAGACCAGAGACCTCCTCTGCTACTTATGGTGCTAAAAGACATCTGTGCACATCTACACTGAAGTGAATGCCAAGTCTGAAGCAGCACTCTGAAGCACACCCAGGTCCTCAGCACAACCAAGGCAGTTAACCAAGAGCATATTTCAGTTTGGACACCTACGCTGCAGTTATCTCTCCAGAGAGGTGCCCATGCTCTCATGCTGTGCTCTCTACAGATGCCTCGAGCCACCAGGTTCATCCTGGCTGCCCTCTGTCCTCAGAAGCAACAAGCACCACGTTCCTCTTCTTAGCAACAAGACAAGCACAAGCAGGCACATTTTTGGTGCAGCACCACAAGCCTCCTGTGCTCAGCTCAGATCCTTTGCCCCAGATCAGACCATGGGGCTGTTCTGCAGTCTTTAGGTCCTCAGCTGTTGGCTTTGGATGCTGTAGCTACAGCAAGCTCATCATCACCTCCTGGGTCATGTTCTGGCCTAGCTGGCCCGAGAAGCTATCAGCACTTTGAACACTTTTGTCTCTATTTGCATGATTTTACATTTCCCTGCAAGGCAGGGCCTCAGTCACCCAGCTTTGTTCTGAGTTTCTCCATGCCACTTTGCTTACCTTGCTCCACATTTACCTCCTCCCCAGCTGCACCACCTGCAAACCTCCTCCCTGCCCCATGTGCTGTCTCTGCAGGATGCTTCAGTTGTATGCAAACAGAAATGGACCTGAATTTTCTGCTCTACCAGTCCATCCCACTCACCCTCTCCTAGCCTGGCACTGCTCACTGCTCTGAGAGCTCTCCCTTGAACAGATACAACATGGAGAAGGGCAGATTTAATATTCAACAGCCCTGAGCTGCTCCCTTGGCCTCACAAGCTCAGCCCTAATCTGTGTAGGCTCACCTTGCTCAGCAGCTGCCTGCAGCCTGTGTCAGGTAGTGGGTTGGAACTGGAACACCAAACTGTCCCAGTGGGAATGTGAGCAAAAGGAGATGGCACAGAGGCAAGAGAATGGTGGGGATCAGGCTGGGCACTAAGGGAACAGGAATCCTCTTGGAAGAACATTTTCTGCTTGCCACAAGGATGAACCAAGGGCTGGAGCACCTCTGCTAGGAGGACAGGCTGAGGGAGCTGGGGGTGTTCAGCCTGGAGAAGACTCCCAGGAGACCTTAGCACTGCCTTCCAATACCTGAAAGGATCCTACAGGAAGGCTGAAAAGGGACTTTTCATAAGGGTGTCTAGAAACAGGAGAAGGGAGAATGAGTTTAAGTTGAGAAAGAGTAGACTTAGACTGGATCTCAGGAAGAAGCTCTTCAGTACAAGGGTGATTTGACCTTGGAACAGGCTGCTCATTGTGGATGCCTCCTCCATGGAGGTGTTCAAGGCCAGGTTGGATGAGGCTTTGAATAGCCTGGTCTTGTGGGAGGTATCTCTGCCATAGCAGGGAGGTTGGTGTAGATCATCTCTGAGGTCTCTTCTTCCTAGGCCATTCTGTTATTCTGATTCCTTGACACTCTACCCGTGCTAGAAGTGTTTAATTAGAAGCAGGAAAGCCCCATTTCTATTTCAGGCACAGCAGCAGCAGCAGCACCAAGCCATGCTGTCTGTACACTTTATTTAGGGTTTATAGACATTCCAGGAGCCTGGCAGCCAAGCTAAGCCAGTGGGGCCACAGCAGACTCTTCCACTCCCTGCCAGGTTTACTTCACCACTTCAGCCAGTCACCAGCCATCACCAAGGGACTGTGCCTGCCCACACACTGATTCATAGAATGGGCTGGAAGAGACCTTGGTCATCCAGTTCCAATCCCCCTTCCATGGTAAGGGACACCTTCCACTAGATCAGGTTGTTCCATGCCTTGTCCAGCCTGACCTGGAACACCTCCACATGGACTCACACCACTTCTCCCTGATTCACCTGAGAGACAGACAGCAAAGTGAGCCTTTCAGTGGCAACCTTCAGCTTCCACCACAGTCAGGGAAGGGGAATCTCCAGGAGCACTCAAACAGGCTCCCTGAACCACTCAGTCTTGCACAAAACATAATCCCCTACCACCTCCTCCTCTTCTGGGACCCAGTGACCCAAATCACAGGCACCACCAGCTCTGCTGTGTTCCAAGCTAGGGAAAAGTAAGAGGAGGAAGCCCTGCTGCCATCTTCTCAGTCTTGCTTCTGAAGTAGAGAGGCCACACAGGCAGCACTGCCCCAGCCTCAGGAGGGACAGGACAGATCACGAAATGCCAGGCAGGCTGATAAAGAGCAAGGCCCCAGCTGCTCAGTGGCAGCATGACAGTATCAGTCCCTAATCATGTCACTATCAGCTGCTCTCATGCACCTTTGGCAGTGGTCCCTCGGGGCCAAGCACATCGCTCTTTGGCAGCAGCTGCTGATGCCCTCCTCAGCTGGCACAGCTGGCTGCAAGCAGAGTGCCTGGCCAGCTCAATCTGCCAGCACAGCTCGAACCAGCTCCCTTCACGGAAGAGCTGTTTGTTTGTTTTCCTTCTTCTTGTTAGGGCATTTGCTGGTAATTGCATCTCCTCCAGGACTTCTGCTGACACAGCTACGGGGACAGCAATTTCTTTGCGTTCGTGGCCAGATAACTAAGTCGGCAAAACTTCTGAAATGCAGACCAAGCCTCTGCTTGGAAAGCAGAAAATAAGAGCTGCCTTGGTCTGAAATCAGCTCTGAACTGATGCAGCTCTGCTCACAGCAAGGACTTTTAATTAGCATGACAATTTCAGGAAGGCAAAAAGAACAATCACCCTCCTCAGCCAGGGTAATTCTATCAGAAGAGCTTGTCTGAAAGCATAACCCAAGCCTCTGACTCTGCCTTGGCTGACAAAACCTTCTCCAGATGCTTTCTTCAGTCCCGTTGAGCCAGGTTAGCTTAACACAACTGGAAGGCATTCCTAAGGCTTTCTTAAAACTTCAGGAGTCATATTTGCCCATTCAGTTGCCATTTGAAGTTCTGTTATTATTAAAGTTTCTCTGCTTGGAAGGATGAGCTCCCAGAGGGCCTGAGCTAGCCCACAGCTTGCTCAGCACACAAGAATTCATCTCTGGAAAGTGGACAGAATCACAGAATGGTTTGGGATGGAAAAGATCTTTAAGATCATCAAGTCCAACCATTCTCTAAGTCTACCAAGGCTGGGGTTAAACCATGTCCCTCAGCACCACCTCTCTGCCTCTTTAACCAACCCCAGGCAGAGGGATTCATCCACCTCCCTAGAAAGGAGTTCCAGAGTTTGAGAACCTTTTCAGTGAAGAAGTTTCCTCTGATGTCCAATCTAAATGGAGAGTTGATAGCCTCCATGTGACAAAAGTTCTCCCATGAACAGGGCAGTGTGGCATTTTAATGTGCTAAAAGAGTAACCCTTGTCAGAAAGGTCCTAATGGATGCAGTTACAGAATCACAGATCTGAGAATGGTTTGAGTTGGAAGGGACCTCCAAAGTTCACCCAGTCCAACCCCTCTGCAGTCAGCAGGGACATCCTCCACTAGATCAGGTTGCTTGGAGCCTTGTAGAGCCTGGCCTTGAATATCTCCAGGGATGGGTCCTCAACTACCTCCCTGGGCAACCTGTTCCAGTGTTGCATCACTCTCAGGCTCCAAACTCTCCTTTCTAGGCCTTTAGTATCAGAGAGGAAAAAAATTCTTCTTTCTTCATACAAAGACACAGCTAAAATGTTGCAAACCACACTAACCCTGGTACCCCAGAAGACATTTAACACAACTGGGAACAGACCCGTTTTGCCTGTGTTCACAATCTCATGTCAATGCAGTATTAATTATTCACACACATAACTGGTTTCAGTTGGAAACGACCTCTAAGTTCACCCAGGCTGTCAGGCTACAGCGTTAACACCTCGCTGTCTGCACCAAGGCAAACAGCTGTCCTGCAGCTATCAAAACACACAGGCTTCAGACAGCTCACAAAGGAGAGATGATGATGATGATGATGAGGCTAAAAATGCACCAGGTTCTCCTGATGCAGCTTACTGACACAGACTCCTTCCCACAGCCCTGGGAAAGCCAAAGCAAACCCTCTCCTCACGTGTGATACCAGCTGGCAGGAGAAAATGAGAGAGGAGGGAGGGCAGGGCGGGCCTGAAAGGAGCGCTGGAATTCACATCACCTGCAAAACAGAGAGCGGGAAAGTGGAGAAGCCATCTATGGGCTCACAGCTCAAAGGCACTGCTCATTAGGTCCTGCCTTTTCCTATGATCGCTCCTGCACTCAGTGGCCTATTACAGCAACCTCCTTTCAGGCAGGGCCCCGTGACAAGGCAGCGCTTTGACAGGAGCGAGCCTTGCCCCTTCATCCAGTGGGGAGCTCATTGAACGGGCGGAGGGGCTGCCTGCAGAGCTCCGGCACCAGCCTGCTGGGGGGATGAGAGCAAGGATCAAAGCCAGGGCAAAGCCTCAGCACCGCCAGCCTGATCTGAGAAACTTCTCAGCCTGCTGAGTCCTGGCCTTCAAACCTGGGGAGCTGCTGGGTGCTGAAGCGCAGGGAGCCCCGGGCTGGGCAGAGGGAGTCCCGGGCTGGGCAGAGGGAGCCCCGGGCTGGGCAGAGGGAGCCCCGGGCTGGGCAGAGGGAGCCGTGCGGAGCGGAGTCTGTCCCCTCTGCGGCTCGGACGCCACCTCCACGCTTTAGAGATCAAAGCTGCATCTCCAGGGGGGAAAAAAATAAAAGATGTAACAGATCAGAACAGAAAGGAGGCAGAAAAATGATGACAAACGCAGTGTGAGTTGGTTCAAAGCTGCACACACATCTCCCTGCCTGCCTGGCACGCTGGCACCAGCCTTCCCGAGGGTAGCAGCGGCCCGATGCAAAGCAGCTTGGCTTCGAGCCTCCTCTTTCAAACTCACACCAAACAACTAGTTTAGCAAACACAGACAAAACACGACATCAGCTCGTTCTCTTCACTGAAGTGATGCAAACAGGAGCAAACAGGGTGCAAACAGCATCAAATTCAGTGGATCTGCAGGATCACAGAATTGGCTGAGCAAGACGAACTCAATCCCTGCAACTTTAATCTTCAGGGCTGCATTCCTAGTAGGTGGAAAATACATCAAAGCCCCAAAGTGCCTGGATACAAGACACCTGCTAGAGAAAACCACCAGCAAAAGCAGGCTCCTTTGCAGCAGTGTGGTCACTGCAGCACAGCTACTTACCTGGCAGCTCAACCATTTCCCACAACATAGGGATTACTTGGGGCAGCCTCCGAACAAGGCAGCCAGAAGAGAGCAACCACCTGAGTTTACAGCTCAGAACTCCTCAGGACTTGGTGTTCAGAGATTCTCCCTCACTCATCAACACTAAGATTGGGCAAAAAGTTATTCTGTACTGGCTGTTTTGTCTAGAGTTCTGCAGAGGCGGTGAGGACACTCCCTGGAGACAGACAGACAAGACAGCACTCTTCCAGCTGGCCTACTCCCACCCAGCTCTGCTCGGAGCAAACATCTCCTCCCAGCAACACACCTCTGCTCCTCTTTCCACCAAGTGAAATAATCCCTCGTTTCTATTCCATCGACTCCTTGTTCTTCCCCCAACAACACTAAGGAAACAAAAAGCATCTCCTCCAGCTCCTGAATTCCAGCCTGATGGATACCAACTTTCTGCCCTCAAAAGCAGATCTGGCCACAGCTTTAACGGAGTTTATGGGGGAGGGGACAAACTGAAGTCCAAATGAGTCACCATTCCCGCTCCATAATCACAGCCACATCTGTGGATATTAAGGCTGATTCTAAGAGAACTGTTTCCTGCTGCTCTGCAGACAGCAGACCAGCCAGGACTCCTGGCAGATGCTTCCCAAAACAAAAGTTGTGCAGTGTTGAGACTAACCTGTGCATTAAGAGGTGATGAGTTACAAGCCAACTCCTGCCCTGGTTACAGCTGTTCTCCTGGAAGCAATCTCACCCAGGGAACCAAAGGCAAAACAGGACCATGGAGTCACTGAAGCACCTGAGGGCTGCTTCCTCTATCACAAGATTCTCTTCAGAAGCACAAAGGAATCACAGAACCATACAGAACCACAGAACTTTAGAGTTGGAAAGGACCTCAACTCCCTGCCAGAGCCATCACCCAGGGCAGGTCACACAGGAACACATCCAGGTGGGTTTTGAAAGTCTCCAGAGAAGGAGACTCCACACCTCTCTGGGCAGCCTGCTCCAGGGCTCCAGCACCCTCATAGTGTAGAAGTTTTTCCTTATGTTCATGTGGAACCTTCTCCACTCCAGCTTGCCTCCGCTGCCTCTTGTCCTGTCCTTGCCCATCCCTGAGCAGAGCCTGGCTGCATCCTCCTGCCACTCACCCTTCACATCTTTATAAATCAGAATGAGGCCACCCCTCAGGTTGGGCTCCAAGCTAAAAACACTCAGCTCCCTCAGCAGGAAGATGTTCCACTGCCTTCAGCAGCTTTGTGGTGCCATGCCGGACGCTGTCGAGCAATTCCCTGGGGTCCTTCCTGAACTGAGTGGCCCTGAACTGGACACAATATTCCAAATTCAGCCTCACCAGGGCAGAGTAGAGGGGGACAGGCAGAAGGATCAGTCCTTGAGAGACAGTTGTGACGGAGGGGAAAGTGTAAGGAAAGCCTTGGACAAAAATGCCACCAAAGATGAGGTTTTAATAAACTCAAGCTTTCCTTACAGTGCTTCACCAAGAACTGCTCTTGTCACCTGCGAGGGCATGCCACGAACTCCAACGGGGCAGAAGTTCCCTGCAACAAACCCTCTGAACACAGGACTTCAGAGGGGAGGCTGGGACAGGCTACAGCACAGCATGACACAGCTGGACCGCAAGGTGCAACCCAGCTGCTGGGCGACGCCGATCAGCATCTGCTCAGTTACAGAAGAGCTACTCACCTCCACCTCGGTCACTGTGCTTATCAGTGTTCACCTGTGTTATCTCCTTGCTTTGTGCAAGCCAAGGCTCAGTAGTCGGCACACTGCGATCTGGAGCTTACTTAAGGGCAGACAGACTTGTGGAGAGTTTATGTCCTCTAACACAACTAGGGGAGAAGTTTCACGCAGGCATTAAGCACCACCACACGAGCAGGAAGGCTTTCAGCTCGGTGTGTCACTCGCCCAGTGGGATAGGGCAGCTGAGCTGTGTGGTAGTCTTCAGGGACGTTCACAGATCTGGCTAATTACAGCTAATTGTCATTACATGGCAAATTTCGTTTTCTTTGGGGACTTCGCATGTGATTCCGGTGTCTCCCTTGTGCTCAGTGCACTTCAAACCTCCAAGCGAAGCACGGGAATAAAGGCTCCGTGGGGCTGGCGCCTGGGCAGCCCAGGCTCACCGAGGAGCTGCTGCACCTCCTGCACATCACAGCCTTCTCCTCTCGCCTTCCGACAGCCTCAGCTCTCCGAGAGCCACTTTTCCTTCCCGAGGAGCACGGGCAAGCTCGGGGCCTACGCCAGCAGGCAGCACAGGAGAGGCTCCTAAGCGAACTCGGCGGGTTTCCGAGGCAAAGCTCAGTTCTCCTCGCCAAAGGCACTCCTACAGCGCTCCCAGGCGCGGGCCCGCTCCTTCTCCTAGGAAGCCGAACGTCCAGCCGCCCCGGGAGCTGCCGGACGGCGCGACCCGGTCCCGCAGAGCCGCCGGGCTCTCGGCTCGGACACCGAGAGCTGCGCCCCTGCCCTCCGCCGGGGCCAGGCCGCCGCCAGCTCCTCCCGCTCCCGGAGCCAGGCCGCCCCCCAGCTCCTCCCGCTCCCGCAGCCAGGCCGCCCCCGGCTCCTCCCGCTCCCGCAGCCAGGCCGCCAGGGGCGGGCCAGAGCCGGCCCGGGGCCGCCCTGCCGCTGCCGCGCGGGCCCGGGACTCGGCACGTCTCGCGCCTGCCCCCGCGCGGGCGCGTGCCGCCGCCCGGGACCCTGCATGGCTCATAGCGGCGGCCTGGCTGCCTCCGCCGCGTCCCGCCCGGCCCCGGACTCTGCATGGCGCCGCCTCAACGCCGCCCAGCGCCGCGCCGCAGGGGAGGGCCCCGGAACATGGATGGCGGCCACGGCGCTCCCCCGCCTCCGCCACACGCACTCGCTCCCATTGGGGGGGGAACCCCGGAACCTGTATGGCCCATACCACTGACTCACCGTGCAGGGGTGTTACTTATACAGAGTCCCGGGCCCCCCCCTACACACAATGGCAGCGGCTCCCACATTCTTCCCCTCAGAGGAGTTGGACTGAACCATGGGGCGGCGGGGGCACGGACCCCCTCCCGACCTCCGACAGAACCCGCCTGGCCCTGGGCGATACCACTGTACGCTCCCCCATCTTCCTTCCCTCCCGCCCGGGCAGATGGACGCCGCCGCTCACTCACCTCGGCATCCACTGTGGCCATGGCCAGAGCCCCGGAGCGTGGCCCCGCCCCCTCGGCGGCTCCTCGCGCCTTGGCCCCGCCCCGTTCCCCTCATTCTTCTCAATGGAGACGCTCCGGCGCGCGGTGCGCATGCGCGCGGCAGCATGGCGGCCTGCACGGGGCTCTCTCCGCGTCATGGCGCCGCCCAGCAGGAGGCTGCCGTACGGCCGGGGCAGTGGCTGAGCGGGAGGCTGCCGTACGGCCGGGGCAGTGGCTGAGCGGGAGGCTGCCGTACGGCCGGGGCAGTAGTGAGCCGGGGCCGGGGCCGGGCTGAGCCCTTCGCACGGACTCACCTGCTCCCCTACAAGGCAGGCTCGGGGCTCCTGAGACGCCGGCTCTGGCCCGTCGCACCGTGGGTTTTACCCCACCGTTCCCGGCAGCAGCTTGGCACTGTTCAGGTGCTGTGCGAGGTTAGAAGCACCACCACAGTAGCTGTTCCTAGGGGACAGTGAGTTGCCCAAAGTTTCATGAGTGCCGTGGCAGTAGCCAGGGGCAGCACTTCCCCACAGATGTAAACAAAACCCATGTGAGAAGAGCGCTGAAAGATCCCGAGACCCTCTGTCCTGCTGCCGAAAGCACTGCACTGTGACAACCATCTTCTGCTGGACCTTGTCTGCAGGCTATTGGGAATCTACCTTAGCTACAGACAGGGATAGATGTGACAGGGAGGAGGGAGCACCTCACCTTGGTCCTGCCCCAGGGGGTCTGGTGAGGGGCTCCAGCCGCTTCGCTACCTATCCCGCACCCTCCCAAAGCCCCCAGGGCCCCTCCTAAAGCCCCGGCCCATAAACCTGTGATTGCAAAACAAGCTCTTTCACAGCTCTTTCACAGCTCTTCAAAGATACCACAAGGGGGGATAGATAAACACCTCCATAGGCTCCTTGGCCCCACGGCTGCTTCAGCGGTCACCGAAGGAGGTGACACCAGCGCTGGGGAGACGCAGGAACGGGCACACGCTGCTGCTGCTCCAGCCTCCCGGGGCAGGGGACTGCTCACTCCGTGGAGGGAAAACAGGAGCCTTGGAGCAACCCAACATCAATCTGCACATTTATTAGCAGATCTCCGAGGAACGACCTTCCCTCGCTTGGTCCGCAGGCTGTTTTCCTGCAGCCCCACGCCAACACCTCACCCCTCACACAGCGCTGCCAAGTGTGGCGCTTGGTTTGCTCTGCAAGCCTCCAGCTGTGAGAGGCCCTGGCCAACATCTGCTCCTGGAGGCTTTCTCCAGAACCCCTGGTCTGGCGCTGGAGTTCCCCCCGGGGTTGCCACTGCTCTCCTCCTGACACCTCTGCAGCACCACCGATCCTCCCCATCCAGCACAGCCTGGCCAGCACCAGTGAGGAAGGAGACCATCGCTGCATCAAGAGACGCACTTAGTTAAACTGGGAGCATAGGAAACACAGAATTAACCAGATTGGAAAAGACCTTCAAGATCATCAAGTTCAACCTATCACCCAAAACCTTCTAATCAACTAAACCATGGCACTAAGTGCCTCATCCAGTCTCTTTTTAAACACCTCCAGGCACGGCGACCCCACCACCCTCCTGGGCAGCCCATCCCAACGCCAATCACTCTTGCTGCAAAGAACTTCTTCCTAAGATCCAGCCCAAACCTGCCCTGGCACAGCTTGAGACTGTGTCCCTCTTCTGTCACTGTGTGCTAGTTTGAAGCAAGCTAGAATGTTTTGGTAAAAGAACTTGATAACAGGCAGTGAAATGAAAAACAATTGATGTCAACTTCTCTCACAGTCTCGCTGAGAGCTCTGGGAAGAAGAAGTAAACTTTCTCCATTTTGTTTTTCACTCTTGCTTTTGCCTTAGACCAAGACACATCTTTCTAACATCACTGCTTTCTAACCCTGCTCCCTAACCTCTTGGCTGCACCTCTCTTCTTCCTGAGAACTGGGGTAAGGTTGAGAGGGCTGGGGGAGGTGTTGGGGTGGTTTGAGAGCCCCTCCTGGGGACTCAGGTTTCTGGGAGGGGAGTTGTGCTTTTGTATTATCCTTTGTATATTTCTGTATATAATTGTATATAACTGTATATATTGTAAATAGCTGCTTGTAAATTCTGCTAGCTGTAAATAAATTGCTTCATCTATATTCCCAGAGGCCGTCTGAGTTAGCTGGGGCAAATACAAAGTGTGGGGGGGCGGGATAACCCCCAAACCATCACACACTGCTTGCCTGATAGCAGAGTCCAACCGCACCTGGCTACAGCCTCCCTTCAGGTAGCTGTAGCCAGCAATGAGCTCTGCCCTGAGCCTCCTCTTCTCCAGGCTGAACAATCCCAGCTCCCTCAGCCTCTCCTCTTAGGGCTTGTGCTTGTTTTAGTCCCAGAATACTACAGCAGTACTATTCTATTTTCCCACAGAGGACAAATCATGGGATGAACACTGTTAGATTCTTTTATAACAAGTGATGAAAACACAGGCACATAATTGTCCTACAGGCAGATGATTGTTCAACATACAGACCTGTGCAAAAGACCACTCCACAAACTAATGCAAAGCGTTACGGGCTGGAATATTGCTCCAGACTTCAAGGCAAGTGTTTAGGGCTTCAGCTTGGAGAGGGTAGAGCACCGAGGGACAGCCCTCCGGTGCCCACACAAACCTGGCAACCCGAGGTCTGGCCCGAATGTTGACAACGGAGTGACCTCGGTACCGCCTGTGACGCCCAGCTCCCCTAACTGCTGCATCCACCGAGCCCTGCCGGGCTGGCACCCAGCACCCTGCCCGCCGCCGAACCCCTGCCGGGCGTTCCCCACAGCCAACCCCGTCGGGGTGCGGAGGCTTCTCGGGGGAGGGTGCGAGAGACCGTGCGAGGCCGCTCAGTGCCCCGGCCGGGGCCTCGCAACGCGGCGAGGGCCGGGCGCGGCGGCGCTGCTCCCCCGGGCGCGGCGGCAGGGACACTGCGGGGCCGGCCCGAGCCTCGGCCGCGGCTGCCCCCCGCGGGAGACAGGCCTCGGCGGAAGGAGGCCCTGCCGAGCCGGAGCGGCCCCGCCCGGCCCCCGGCCCGGTGCCGGCGGCTGCTGCCCCCGCCCGGCCGCGCCGCGGTCAAAATAAGAGTCCCCGAGTCCGCGGCGGCACTGAGCGCCGCGGCGGAGCCCCTGCCGAGCCTCCTGCCACCGGCGCAGCCCCTGCCCCGCTTCGGCAGCGGCTAACTAATGAACACACCACACACCACACACACCCCAAAAGCCGCCGTGTAGTGACGGCCCCCGCGGGGCCCCTCCGGCGCCTCCCACCATGCGGGGACCCATCCCCAGGGGGTCCCAGCGCTGCCCGCCTCGGGCACGGGAAGGAGCTGAGCCGGCTGCGGGTGGTGTTGGCTGCGATGCGTGTCCTTGGGTCCCCCCCCCGGGATGGAGTGCTCACTCCCTTCGTAAGCTCCCAGCACCGCCGAACGGCTCTTCAGGAAAGCCTCAGCCTGACACATCACTGCCACCCTGCACTGGGGATTCTCAGCCTGACGTGGGAGGGAGGGAATCGTTCACCTCCATCCCTGCTCCTGCAAGCCACCACGCACCCAGGTCCCAGCACCCGTGGGGGCTCTTGTGCCTTCGGGACTGGCCAGAGGGAGGCTGGCAGGGCAGGATGGGCCATCAGGCCAGTGGGTCCAGTGGTACCTCTCTCCTGGCGTTTTTTGAGGCTCTGTCTTTCTCATCTGGAGCTGGGACACTGCAGCCACTGAGGGCAAACCTCCCTGAGCCACCAGGAAGGAAAGAGGCTCCCACAAGGAGCACAAATCACTGGTGACACCCCAGAGAGAGCCCTGGCAGCCTATCACCACCTGCCATGGCTCTCTGCCTGTCCTCTAACCCTGCAGCTCTGCTAGTTCAGCCTCATTCAGGCAGGCAGCGTAAGGGCAAGATCTGCTTTGCCATCAGCTCCCCATTTCCCCCCCAGCAGCTGCTCTGAGCCCTGAGAGGAGCCACGGAGCTCAGGGCAGCAGGCAGCATGGAGCCCACTGGCAGCATGGAGCTCCCTGGCATCATGGAGCCTGCAGGCAGCATGGAGCCTGCAGGCAGCATGGAGCCTGCAGGCAACATGGAGCTCCCTGGCAGCATGGAGCCCGCAGGCAGCATGGAGCTCCCTGGCAGCATGGAGCATGCAGGCAGCATGGAGCTCCCTGGCAGCACGGAGCCCACAGGCAGCACAGAGCTCCCTGGCAGCATGGAGCCCGCAGGCATCATGGAGCCTGCAGGCAGCATGGAGCTCCCTGGCAGCATGGAGCTCCCTGGCAGCATGGAGCTCGCAGGCAGCATGGAGCTCCCTGGCAGCATGGAGCTCCCTGGCAGCATGGAGCCCACAGGCAGCACGGAGCTCCCTGGCAGCATGGAGCCTGCAGGCAGCATGGAGCCCGCAGGCAGCATGGAGCTCCCTGGCAGCATGGAGCCCGCAGACAGCATGGAGCTCCCTGGCAGCATGGAGCCCGCAGGCAGCATGGAGCTCCCTGGCAGCATGGAGCCTGCAGGCAGCATGGAGCCCGCAGGCAGCATGGAGCTCCCTGGCAGCATGGAGCTCCCTGGCAGCATGGAGCCCGCAGGCAGCATGGAGCCCGCAGGCAGCATGGAGCTCCCTGGCAGCATGGACCGCACTGGCAGCATGGAGCCCGCAGGCAGCATGGAGCTCCCTGGCAGCATGGAGCCTGCAGGCAGCATGGACCGCACTGGCAGCATGGAGCTCCCTGGCAGCATGGAGCTCCCTGGCAGCATGGAGCCGCAGGCAGCTCGGCCATGGCGGCTGCAGCTCCAGCCAGGCTGACACTGCCCTCTCCCGCACCGAGTGGGGCGAGCAGGGACGGACCTCCACATCCTGGGATTCCTGCCGGCAGGAAGAGAACACCGCAACCACCTCAGTGCTTCCTGCAGCTGCGGCCCTTGCTCCTTCCCGCTCGGACCTTGCTCCGTCATGGGAGCAAGGGACAGCAGAGATAGCCCCACCGGTGTCTGCCCGCCCCAGCGCTTCCACCGCTGCGTGGGAGATGCTTGAGCGCTGGCTGCAGACTCGAGCTTCAGCGGCAGGTGTGGATGACTCCTCTGAAAGCCAAGAGCCACTTCTCACCCACTGTGCCAGTGTCTCAGTGTACAGACAGTGCTCACCACCCCCTTTACCCCGACCAGAAGCTCAGATGGTCTTTAAAAAGATCTTTATTTACATCTGCAGTTCTTTACATTTGGTGGTTTGAAAGCTGGGACAGAAATACTCCCCAGAAGCCCTGGCAAAGGTTTAAAACTGCTCATTGCCGTTTTAAAACCTGGTATTAAATGGCACCAAAGTCTCAGGTTGTACAGAGCCACCACAAATATTGTTGTAGAAACCCTCCCCCCCCCCCCCCCCCCACGTCCATAAAGAGAACCAAAGGAACGAAGAATTGGAGCCATCAGTATGGGTGCAAGGAAGGGCACAAGTTCAGAGGGCTTCACCCCACCAGGCTCTCCTGAGGGCATTCCTGCTGCAGAGAGCTGGAAGTGCTTTAAAATGCAGAGAACAAAGCCCACGCAGACCCCAGAGAACCTTTTCTCTCCTCTCTTGTGCTGGCTCAACAGGAGAACGTCCCAGCAGAAAATACTCACTTCTACAAACCCACTGCAAATTAAGGGGGAAAGCCAAAAATTATTCACACCCAACATAAAGAAGAAGTTTTGTGTCCCTCACCTCCTCTTTCCCCATCTCCTGCAGGCACCAAAGTGGACTCTGGCAGGATACAAGCGCTGAAAAAAGCTGAAGCCATGGAGGTGGCAGATGTGGAGAGGGGGACAAAGACAAAGCCATGGAGGGTAAAAAGGAAACAGCAGGAGCAGGGGAAAAAAAGCAAAACCAAACCCACACCAAACAGGCAAATGATAATCTTGGTATTTCCCACTGAATGCCAACTTTGGAGGCCATCAGCTCCCAGACTTCACTGGCACCCCCTTGCAACACCAAAACAACAACTGCTGACGGAACCGAGCCAGGAGATTGAGAGGGTTCCTGAGTACTCGAGTTTCTTGCCCACAGCTGGGGGCAGACAGTGGGAGGGAGTTATCTCTTCATGCCAGGGCTCAGGCAGAGGGAGATGACCCAGGAGGAGCTTGCCAGGACTTAGAGAGGTTGAAGCTGGAGAGGCTGCAGAGCAGGGAGGCCAAAGACAGCAGGATTGTGCACTCAGCCCCTCCAACACTCACACCCAGACCTTGGGTTAGCTCCAAGCTCATCTGAAGCACTCAGACACCCTGAGGACCTTCCTGCTGCAATGCCCTGGGGCCATGACCGTGGGTGGGTTTAAGAAGAGATGCACTGACTCCTCCATCCTGCAGTCTGGACCACATCAAAGGGGTCCAGGAAACACAGACACAGCTCGTGTCAGGCTTCGGGTAGCTGCTGTGGCACTGGGGTCAGGCCTGGCTGGGCAGGACTATGGAAGCCACAGAGCCTCACTGCTTATTTCTGCCCATGGGCACAACAGGGGGGCTGCTCAGACACAGCTGAGGGTGATGCCCTGCTGCAGCCTGGCCAGAGCCACCTCGGCCATCTCAGAGGACTCTCTCTGCGGGAGCTGTGCCTGCCCAAGCCCTAGCACACAAAAGAACAAGGACCACCACGAGGTCTAGCTCCAGCTCCTTCTTGCTCCCTCCACAGCAGCCAGTGGAGATGGACACTCCTCACCAGTGAGGAGGGTGCCCACTTGCCCCTTGCTTTGCCGAGGGGACACTGTGTAGAGTAAGAGGTGCTGAAGGAGAGGTCTGTAGCAAATATGCATGCCTGTAGCCTTCAGGGTCAGGTTGGGCAGGGCTCTGTGCCACCTGATCTGTTGGAAGGATGTCTCAGCTCGCTGCAGGGGAGGTTGGATGAGGTGGCCTTGAAAGATCCCTTCCAAACCAAAGCATTCCATGATTCAGTGATAATTTGGGAGAGCAAGCTGAGGTGTAGAGGAGTGCTGCAGAGGCACGGGGGCTGTGTGAGGTACAGCTGGCTTCTCTCCACAGCCTGCACCAGGAATGGTGCACTCCCAGCTGCAAAGGTTCAACCAGGAGGACAGACACTGGCTGGGAGTCTAGAAGAGCATCCCAATAGCTCTGGCCACAGTAACCAAAGCAGCATTCCACTTTCCCAGCCAAGGAACATGGGTTGGACACATCACCAGCAGCTGAGCTTTAGGAATGGAGAACAAGGAACCAGGAACTTGGTCCTGGCCTAGGCTGTCTCTCCCACACCCTGTCTAGGTCAGGAGCCTGTAGTACAACTTGGCACAGTTGTACAATTTTTCCAGAGGTATGGAAGGGATTTGGGCTGAGGTCTGAAAGCTGTCAGCATGGAAGGCCACAGGGGCTACAGGCTGAGACAGGCAAAACCAGGTTCAGCTAACCAGGAGGAAGAGCAACAGGAAGGGACACCATGGCAGCCACATGCCTGCCTTTGACCCCTGCGTGTCAACAGAGCTTTTCACATCAGGCACAGACCACCAGGCACAGGAGAGAGCCCTAACAAAAGCTGGGCAGAAGCCAGAGTTGAGCAGAGTGAAGAAGGATCCTCATGTCCAAGACAGAGATGACACCTCGGGCTGCTTGCCAGGACAACCTTTAGGCAACACCTACATGCTTCAGCCATGGCATCACTAAGGTGTGGGCGTGGGGAGGAGCTACCTTCCATTTCAATGAGTTAATTCCAATCAGCTCTTTAGGAGAGGGCCTGGGCTGGTGGTCTTCAGCCCTTCCATCTGCATTCTACTGCAGGGAGAGTCCACTCTCCCCTTCCTCCCCACCAACCCAGCTCTCCAGACAGCACTGCCCAAGACCCATGGGGCAAACCACGGCTGCAGACACAGCTGAGGAGCAGCAGAGGGGCTGCTTTTTCCAGAGCTGAGTCCCCATGGTTCCAAACTCACTCCAACCATCTGGAAATCCTCAGGCAGAGTGGCTGGAAAGCTGCCAGGAGGAAAAGGACCTGGGGACAATGGGCAACAGCCAGCTGAGGATGAACCAGTGTGTGCTGAGGTGGCCAAGAGCATCCTGGCCTCGATCAGCAGTAGTGTGGCCAGCAGGAGTAGGGCAGTGATGGTGCCACTCTGCTCACCACTGAGGAGGCCACACCTCGAATACTGGGGTCAGGTTTGGGCCCCTCACTCCAAGAAGGACATTGAGGGGCTGCAGCAGGTCCAGAGAAGGGCAACAAAGCTGGGGAAGGGTCTGGAGAGCAGGGCTGGGGAAGAGCAGCTGAGGGAGCTGGGGATGTGTTCAGCCTGGAGAAAAGGAGGCTGAGGGCAGAGCTCAGTGCTCTGTGTAACTCCCTGAAATCAGGCTGGAGCCAGGTGGGGCTTGGTCTCTTCTCCCTATATATCAGCTGATAGAACAAGAAGAAATGGCCTCAAGCAGCAACCAGAGGAGACTTAGGTTGGACATGAGGAACAATTCTCTCCCTGAAAAGGCTGCCCAAGGCAGTGGCAGAGTCCCCATCCTTGGAGGGATTGCAAAGCCATGGAGATGTGGTGCAAGGCTTGGGCATGAACAGGCAGATGGATGAAGCATCAGCAATGGATGAAGCAAGCACAGAGTTTCTCTTAGAATAATTTATTAAATACAGCATTAAAATTTGTATTTCTGAATCCAGTCATTAAAAACAAAACCTTTCATCTCTCATATATATATATATATATATGTATGTATCTATATATTTATATAGATATATTCAGGGACAATGACAATCATTCTATCACCATTGGTGCATGTTGTGCCAGCACTGCTCAGAGCTACACCTTCTCTCCCTTACCTTTAAAGCAGTTCAACACTTCAAAAGGAAGAAATAAAACCAGATAAAAAGAGCTTGCAAAGGAAGAGTGCAAAGCAGGGCTTGGCCCCAGCTGCCTGCCAGCCAGGTGCAGAGCCTGTAGTGCTCCTAACAGCTTCCTCAGGTATTGCCCACCCAGCACGAGGCAGTGTGGAGACCAAGTCTGAAAGGTCTGCAGTCCACAGCTGGAGGCTTTGTGGCTCTGAGGTGCCTGGGTTGTGGTCTCCTCAGCTCGAAAAGCTCAGCAAGTGGAGGGTCAAAGGAACCAAAGCACAAAAGTAAAATGTTGGTTTGCATCCACCAGCTCCTTCTCCCACCCTGTCAGGTCCAGCACAGGCTGCAGCTGAGCAGTAGCATTTTGTGTCCCCTCTTGAGCATTTTCGTGGGCCCAGAGGTGGCTCAGGGGACAAGCAGTGAACCAGCACCAGCCCGCAGGGAGCACAGTCCCCAGGCCACAGGCCCACTCCTGCCAGGTGCCAGGCTGAGCCTGGAGGGAGGGACACCCCCAGGGAAGGGCTTCCACCCACAGGGTCCTTGGGCAGACTCAGAGGTAGCATTGGACAGGACTTTTGTAACTTGATTGTCGTTTAATTCTGGCCCACCAAAGAGTGCAGCAGCGGGGATGGGGAGGGCACCCTGCAGGGGTGGCAGATGGGGCACAGGGAGCTGGTGCCCTGCTTGCAGGCTCAGTGCTGCTCATCCCGGGTCTGGCAGCAAGGATGGTCTGTCCCCACAGGGCTCATGAAAAGCTGCCCTTGGTAAAAAAGGCCAGGAGCTGGCTGGTGGGCACCTCATGGTACTACTTGGCTCTCCCTCCGCAGCTCAGCAGGGTCTCTTGGGGTACGAGCAAGGCCCTGGCAAGCTCCCTGCTGCCAGAGCAGCTCTCCTCTCGCTGTCCACAGGCAGCAGTGCAGCCCGAGGAGCAAAGCCTGCTGCTGCTCACCCCCCAGCACCGCTGCAGCCAGGGCTTGTGCTTTTGGCTTGCTGCGTCCCTGACCTTCTGAACCTGCCTACTCCAAGAATCCTCCCATTTCAGCTACCCTTAGGAGCTCTGAGGACGAGAAGAAAGGCTGGCAGAACCATTCCTGGAGGGCACATGGCCCCTAAAAAGAGAAGGGAGAAAGTCCACAGAGCCCAGCCCTCACCTAGAGGGGAGGCATGCCAAGCCAGGAGCATTTCAGATAAGGCATCGCAGGTGCTTTGATAGTAAAGCAGTTAGTGTTGGCTACAGTACTTTAAACACAGGCTGCTGCAGAGGGCATCCCGGGGGCAAAACCACTTCTCCAGCACTCGGTGCAGCAGCAGGAGATGCCTCCTACATGCACACACAGGCTGCTCTGGCTGCTCTTTTGTTTGTTTGGGTTTTCTCCCCCTCCTCCCTAGAAAAAGACTTCCAAAGCCCAGCCTGGGTTGTGCCACTGACCCGACCGAGCAGCCAGCGAGATAAGAAGCCACCTTGTGCTGTACCAGCCTTTGCAGCAGGCAGATGAGCTGTGGTGCCCAGGGTGGGCAGTGCCAGTGGGGCTGGAAGCTGGGAAGGGCTAATTGCCATTGCTGATGCTGGAGTTGGCACTGCTGCAGCTCTGCTCGTAGGATGGAGGTGCCTCTGTGAGGGGAAGAAAGAGTAAGAGCAGTTACGGTGGGTGCTGGGAGGCTCCCTTCAGCCCAGCTGATGTAACTGGCTGCAGAGTAAAGCTACCATGCACATGTGTCATGCACCTAGAGAAGGTCCTCTGGGGGGGGTTGAATGGCTCCAGAGATGGAGACTCCAACACCTCTCTGGGTTCCAGGGCTCCATGACTCTTAAGTTAAAGAAGCTCCTCCTCGTGTCCGAATGGAGCTTCCTGTGTTCAAGACTGTGCCCATTACCCCCTGTCCTGTCACTGGGCACCACTGAAAAAGACTGCTCCCATCCCCCTGACACAGGTCCCTCCAACCTCTGCCCCTCTGTGATGCTGTCCTCAGGCCCTCTGCCTCTAGGGCCCTACAAAAGGCCCTGCTGAAGCACACAGGGTTGTGTGTGTGCACACAGAGTCTGAACCAGCCACCCTCGCTCCTGCCTGATGCTTCCAGGGGTTAAAATCAGCATCTCAAAGCCCTCTTTGGTTCCTCCCCTTCTTTGTCAAGCATCCTCAGGCTCTCTAACACCTCCAGACCACAAGTGTCTCCCTGAGCCCCAAGGCAGGGCTGGAGAGACCGCCAGGGTCTCCCTACCACAGTGCTAACAGACAGGGCAGGGCTGTGCTAACAGACGGTGCTGGTCCCTGCCACCCCAGATGCTGGGTGGGACAAGCACTGCTCCAGCAATCTGGCAAGCTGGGATCTCCCCAGGCTCTTCCAGCCTGCAGTCTCTCAGCTCCCGCCCCCATAGCCTGTGCCTTCAGACCAGCTGCAGGCCCACTCCAAGTCAGAAGATTTCAGTGACATCATTTTCCTGGCTCTGCTCCCATCAGCCTCACCACAAGCCAAGAAACTTTTTCTAGCAGTGGGAGGCTGAGAGCTCATTTAGGAAGAGGGAGATCCTCTCAGGACCAGCCCAGGGCAGGCGTGGCTGCAGGCAGCTGCCTCTGCCTGCTCCGAGAGAGGAGCTCTCTGGAGGCTAAAGCGGGCAGAGAGCTGTCACAGACTGACAGAATCACACTGGGCTGGAAAGGACCTTCAAGATCATCCAGTTCCAGCCCCCCTGCCATGGGCAGGGACACCTCCCACTAGCCCAGGTTGCTCAAGGCCTCACCCAACCTGGCCTTGAACACTTCCAGGGAGGGGGCATCCACAGCCTCCCTGGGCAGCCTGTGCCAGTGTCTCAACACCTTCACTGTCAAGAATTTCTTCTTAATCTCAGTCCTAATCTCCCCTCTTCCAGCACCAATCCATTCTCCTTTGTCCTATCCTTACAAGCCCTCCCCAGCTTTCTTCTGACTCCTCTGACATCAGCCCCCCACAGGCTGACATCTCTATGCCCACCCAGCTCGCAGTTAGCAGAGCCCCCGGTGGTAGGAGATGTTTCCCAGCCCAGCCCACTCGGGCCTGGCCAGGGGCTGCTCACCGTAGGGGTAGCCCCAGGTGCTGTACTCCGGAGGCAGGATGAGGGAGCTGGCCGTGGGGACAGGCACCACGTTCCCCTCGGCGTAGTAGGGGACAGTGGCTCCCGTGGACAGGCAGAGCGTGGGGTGGCTCGGGGAGCCTGTCTGCTCCGTGTCCACCCTCAGCTCCTGGAAGCTCAGTCCTGGGGCGTAGCTGAATGGCTGCTGCTGGGAATGGCTTTTGGTGGGGATGGAGACATTGTCCATGGGGTGATAGCCACTGGCAGCCTCCTCTTCCTCCGGGGGGGCGCTGGGGACCACCGCAGAGGGGATGTGCTGGATGGAGCGGGATGGGCTCAGGGGGACCCTGTTCACAGCAATGTTACCAATGTAAATGGGGAGAGTGACAGAGACCTCTGGTGACTTGAGGGAGACCTGGAAGAGAAGAAAAAACAGTGCCCAACACTGCACTGGGAAGGGCCACCTGGCACAGGGGCCACCTGCACCACACAGCTGCGGAGCTCAGCAGTTCAGCTCAGCACAGAAGCTGCAGCGTGGCCCAGTGCAGCTCCCCAGGAGCACTGAGGCACTCACTTGGATGTAGTAGTCGATATGGATGAGGCTACAGCCCTGCAGAATGGATTGGGGCAGTGCTGGAACAAGGATCTGCTCCTTCCACTCTGCATGTTTCCAGGCTTTCACTCCTGAGCCTTCCACCTCAGCGATGGTCCTCAGGTCGTAAATCCAGCGCTTGGATTTGTAAGCCACTTTCTGCAGAGACAGGAGAAGGCAACAGCTTAGCAGAACAGCAGGAAGGCTGCAGAGGGGCTTCTGTCCCCCCCAAACCTAAGCCAGGACACAAAGCCACCCAACTGCTTTGCCACACACAGAACCACAGAATGGTAGGGGTTGGAAGGGAGATCATCCAGTCCAACCCCCATGCCAAGGTAAAGTCACCTAGAGAAGGTCACACAGGAACCCGTGCAGGAGGGTTTGGAATGTCTCCAGAGATGGAGACTCCACCACCTCTCTGGGCAGCCTGTCCCAGGGCTCCTGCACCCTGGAATTAAAGAAGCTCCTCCTCATGTGTCAATGGAACTTCTTAGATTCAAGTTTGTGCCTGTGGCCTCTTGTCCTGCCACTGGGCAGGGCTGAACAAAGACTGGTCCCACCCTCCTGGCACCCAGCCTTTATAAGCACTTATCAGATCCCTTCCCTAATCTTCTCTTCTCCAAACTAAGATCCCAAACTCTCTCAGTCTTTCCTCACCAGACTGCTGCTCCAGTGCCCTATCTTCAGCCCTTTCCTGCACCACCTCCAGCAAGCCTCTGTCCTTCTTGGAGCAGGGAGCCCAGACCTGGACACTGCTCCAGATGTGGCCTCACCAGGGCATAGTACAGAGCGAAGAGAACCTCTCTGACCTGCTGGCCACAATCTTCTTCATGCACCCCAGGGTGCCCTCAGCCTTTTGGGCATAAGGGCACATTGCTGGCTCCTGGGCATCCTGCTGCCCACCAGGACTCCCGGGTCCTTTTCCCCAGAGATGCTCTCCAACAGATCAGCCCAAACCTGATGTGCAGTGAGGAGAAACCCTCACTGCTGTGGGACAGACTGAGCTGGTCCGAGCAAGACAACTTCTACCACTCCCTGCCACAGCAAGGGAGAGAGAAGCTAAGCTGGGCAGAGGCCTGGCATTCTCCATGCCACCTTCCAGCCACATGCAGCACAGATGCACAGAGGTGAGAGCTGCCCCAGTGTCACAGAGGCCTCAGCAGGTGAGGTACCAGCAGAAGCTGAAAAACAACCCTTTTGGATGCCCACCTGCAGCAGGCTGGCCACCACAGTGCCAGTGCCACCCTGGGGATGCCCACCTGCAGCAGGCTGACCACCACAGTGCCAGTGCCACCCTGGGGATGCCCACCTGCAGCAGGCTGGCCACCACAGTGCCAGTGCCACCCTGGGGATGCCCACCTGCAGCAGGCTGGCCACCACAGCCTCAGTGCCACCCTGGGGATGCCCACCTGCAGCAGGCTGACCACCACAGTGCCAATGCCACCCTGGGGATGCCCACCTGCAGCAGGCTGGCCACCACAGTGCCAATGCCACCCTGGGGATGCCCACCTGCAGCAGGCTGGCCACCACAGCCTCAGTGCCACCCTGGGGATGCCCACCTGCAGCAGGCTGGCCACCACAGTGCCAATGCCACCCTGGGGATGCCCACCTGCAGCAGGCTGGCCACCACAGTGCCAGTGCCACCCTGGGGATGCCCACCTGCAGCAGGCTGGCCACCACAGTGCCAGTGCCACCCTGGGGATGCCCACCTGCAGCAGGCTGGCCACCACAGCCTCAGTGCCACCCTGGGGATGCCCACCTGCAGCAGGCTGGCCACCACAGTGCCAGTGCCACCCTGGGGATGCCCACCTGCAGCAGGCTGGCCACCACAGTGCCAGTGCCACCCTGGGGATGCCCACCTGCAGCAGGCTGGCCACCACGGCGCCGGTGTCGCGGCCGGACTTGTTCTCGATGTCGGTGCGCAGCTGGATCGCCTGCCCCACGACGTAGCCCTTCAGGTCCGAGGTGGCTGTCAGGATGATGTTGCCACTTTTCACCAGCTTGTAGTTGAACTTCTTGGTGATGGACATGGTGTTGGGCTGCTGCAGGACAGCAGAGAGACAGAGGGCTTGGCTCAGGAGAGCCTCCAGCACAGCACTCAGACAGCCCAAACAAGCCAACTGAAGTGGCTGGACTACAGGGATGCAAAGCAGCAGCAGCAGCAGCAGCAGCGCAGCACAGCTGCAGACAGCAGGTCTCACTTCTCCACTCCCCTCTAGGTTTGTGGTCCTGTCAGTGACTCTTCCCTTCACAGCAAACTCCCCAGCCCCAGGGCTCTACATGCACCTGCTGCTTCTGGCCAACAGCTCTCTGTGTGCTGAGTCTTACAAAGCAAGGTGCAGAGAGTCAGAAATGACCTGGAGCAGGGACTGGTTGCATCTTTATCACAGAATCAGTCAGGGTTGGAAGGGACCACAAGGAGCATCCAGTTCCAACTCCCCTGCCATGCCCAGGGACACCCTACCCTAGATCAGGCTGGCCACAGCCTCAGACAGCCTGGCCTTAAGCACCTCCAGGGATGGGGCCTCAACCACTTCCCTGGGCAACCCATTCCACTCTCATGCTGAAGAACTTCCTCCTCACTGTCCTGCTCCTGCACACTCGGGGCGTGCAGCAGAGGGCTGTCCAACCACACAGGTATTCCCCAGGCAAGCAGCAGGACAAGAGCTGGAGCCTTGGCTCCTCCTTGCTCTTACCTCGATGTCAGGGATGTCATTCAGGTTGAGAGGGCAGAGAACATAGAAGATCCTGTTGCACTTGTAGTCCTTGGAGAAGCGAGGTGTGTCTATCACAGCTTTCACCTGATGGAGGACCTTGCCAAAAGGACCTTCAAACGATGTAGGAGCAGAGGCTGGAGTCAAGGAAGAAAGAGAAGGATCATAAGGCTGAGTCAGGCCAAGCATTTCTGAACAGGAAAGCTGCTTTCCTCATCACCTGAGGAGTTCTGCAAGTGTCTGAGACAGAGCACATGGAGACTCCCTCAGAAAACATCTGGGGCTGGCCATATTGGTCACTCAGAGACTTTGCTGCAACCTCCTGACCAAAGGGATCCCCCACAACCAGATGAGCAAGAGCAGAGATCCTCTCTCTGGACAGCCACAGGCCAGGACCCCTGCACAACCCGGAGAGCTTGCAGGGTCATGCTTGGAGAGGCATCACTGGCACAGGCTGCCCAGGGAGGGGGTGGTGGAAGCCTCATCCCTGCAAGTTTTTAAGGTCAGGCTGGATGGGGCTCTGAGTAACCTGATCTAGTGTGAGGTGTCCCTGCCCAAGGCAGGGGGGTTGGAACTGATGAGCTTTGAGGTCCCTTCCCACCCTGACAGTTCTGTGATGGCTCAGACCTGGCTTTGCACCAGCACTTGAAGGTACTCACTGCTTGTCTAAGCTCCTCTGCTACCTGTGTTTGACCTTATCCTCCCTCTAGCACCTTCAGCCAAGTTGCCAGCCTGCCTCTGCCACCCAGCCCAAGTCCTGTTGCAGCCCAGCTCAGAGGGCTGTAAGAGCTGAGGCTTCTATGGAAGTGCCTTCAGCCATTCATCTGCATCATACCTGGCAGCAGGAACTGGAAGGGAAAGTTGTGCTCTCCAGCTGTCAGGACCCCTGCAGGAAACAAGAGTAGAAGGTAAGTGGGAGAGGTCCCTGCCTGGGAATAATGATCTGGAGAGAACACAACTTCAGCTGCCTACACCCACTGCACAACTCCAGGTCCAGTGAGCAGTGCTTCAGTCAGCAACAGCATCTTCTGCCTCCTGATGACTGTCTCCAGTGACTGCTTCTAGCCAAGATACCCTGGAAGTAAGGGGGTCTGGGGCAGGGTTTAAGGGATCCCAGTGCTTACAGCAAGTGGTTAGCCCCAGACTAACTGACAAAGGGCATGCACAGGGGATGCTGTGTGTTTATGTCCCCTGAAGCAGGCTACAGCTAGTCAGGGGCAGGGTTAGAAAGCACAGGCACTGTCTAAGGGTGGTAAGGAGGTCTGGTGGGCATCAAGCTGCTATAGCCTTAGCCACAGGCTAAGTCCCACACAGCCTGGGGATTGCTCAGGAGCTGGAACCAGTGGCCCACCTGTCAGGCCTAAATCCCCATCCTGGTCCCAAGAAGGGACCTGCACTGCCTCAGCTCAGTTACACCTGAGAAAAAGATCTCCATAATGTCAAAGCCTCAAGCCTGGTTTCTTTAAGCACATCCCACTCTGCAGCAGTGGCTTTGAGGGCTCATCCCAGAGCCAAGCAGGGTTCTACACCTCGGCCACAACAACCCCAAGCAGCACTAAAGGCTGGGGCCAGAGTGGCTGAGAGCAGCCAGGCAGAGAGGGGCCTGGGGGTGCTGGGAGAGAGGAGCTGAAGAGGAGGCAGCAGTGCCCAGGTGGGCAGCAGAGCCAATGGCATCCTGGGCTGGCTCAGGAGCAGTGTGGGCAGCAGGACAAGGGAGGTTCTTGTGCCCCTGTGCTCAGCACTGCTCAGGACACACCTGGAGTGCTGTGTCCAGTTCTGGGCTCCTGAATTGCAGAGAGCTGTTGAGGTGCTGGAAGGTGTTTGGAGAAGGGCAGCAAGGCTGGGGAGGGGCCTGGAGCACAGCCCTGTGAGGAGAGGCTGAGGGAGCTGGGGGTGTGCAGCCTGCAGCAGAGGAGGCTCAGGGCAGAGCTCATTGCTGCCTGCAGCTGCCTGCAGGGAGGCTGTAGCCAGGTGGGGTTGGGCTCTGCTGCCAGGCACCCAGCAACAGAAGAAGGGGACACAGCCTCAAGTTGTGCCAGGGCAGGTCTAGGCTGGATGTTAGGAGGAAGTTGTTGTCAGAGAGAGTGATTGGCATTGGAATGGGCTGCCCAGGGAGGTGGAGGAGTCTCTGTGGCTGGAGGTGTTGAAGCCAAGCCTGGCTGGGGCACTTAGTGCCATGGTCTGGTTGGTCGGCCAGGGCTGGGTGCTAGGCTGGGCTGGCTGAGCTTGGAGCTCTCTTCCAACCTGGCTGATTGTATGGTTCTATGGCTAACACTGCTACAGCCTCCAACAACTCCAGCCCCATCCACCCTCCAGAACTCCCACCCAGATACCAGATCCCCTGCCAGGGCAGCATGACAGCTGAACTGGCCCCACAGTGTGATCCTAAGTTGCTTTCAGTGAGAAAGGCACTGGTGCTATCCACATCTGTGGAGGTGGAGAGGAGAGCTGCTCCAGGAGGCCTGGGCACCTCAAGGCCACGCTGTGCTTGTTCTGCAAGGCAGGATTGTTGCTGGAAGGACCCAGACTCCAGATGTGGCTCCTTGTTGATGCAAGACAGAGGAGTCAGCTTCCCCTCAGCACTGCTGGCTCTGCAGAGCTGGCAGCAACAGAGCTCGCCAGCAGGGGTCTAAGCGGATTACACAGGGGGGGTGAGGTGGGAAAAGAGAAGGGTAAATCCCCCCCACCTGACGCTGGAGTCCAGGCCAGCTGTGCTGGGCTCAGTGTTTGGAGAAGCTTGCTCAGCCAGCCCCCCGTTTGCTGCAGCCCCCAGCTGCTGTGCATCCAGAACCGAGGAGGCAGGCAGCAGCTGGCACAGGCAGGCAGGAGCAAGCCAGGAGCTGTTTGCAGCCTCCGCCGGGGTTCGGCGCTTCCCATCGCCCGCCCAGGAGGTCTCCTCGGAGATTCCCTTCCTCGGCCCCCAACCCAGCCCGGCTTGTGCAGGCTAAAATGCAACCTCTATTCCTGTCACCAGGTGTAGGCCCAAAGCCAGGCATGGCCCTGGCTGCCAGCCTGGGCAAGCGAGCAGCTGGGCTGGGCACGGAGCTGTGGGCAGCTTCTCCTACACCCTGCCCGCGGAGCCTCGCCGGGTTATAGGCAGTGCCCTGAGCCCCAGCAGTGCCTCTGCCTCTTGGTTATGGGGCAAAGCCTGCCTGAGATCCATGACCAACCCACTGCCTGTTCCTGCCTTTCACTGCACACCATCCAGTCTCCATCTGAGTCCTGTTATCCTTACCTGGGGCATGGGAATCAATCAGCTGCAGTACACCAGCTCTGCACTGCAGGAAGGGGACCTCTCCCACCCGCAGCACTGCATCCAGTCCAGGTGCCCCCAGCACAAGAAGGGCATGGAGCTGTTGGAGAGGGTCCAGAGGAGGCCACCAAGATGCTCAGAGGGCTGAAGAAGCTCCCCTGTGGGGACAGGCTGGGAGAGTTGAGGCTGTTCAGCCTGGAGCAGAGAAGGCTGCAGGGAGACCTCAGAGCAGCTTCCAGTACCTAAAGGGGCTCCAGGAGAGCTGGGGAGGGGCTTTGGAGAAGGGCTGAGAGTGGCAGGCTGAGAGACAATGGCTTTGAGCTGGGAGAGTAGAGATTGAGAGTGGAGATGAAGAAGAAATATTTTAGGGTAAGGGTGGTGAGACACTGGCACAGGCTGCCCAGGCAGGTTGTGGATGCCCCCTCCCTGGAAGTGTTCAAGGCCAGGCTGGATGAGGCCTTGAGCAGCTTGGTCTCATGGAGGATGGGGGCTGGAACTGGATGACCTTTAAGGTCCCTTCCAACCCAAGCCATTCTATGACTTGTTCTGTGTGAAAGGGAGAGGGAGCAAGTCCTGGTGCTGCACTGTGAAAGGAAGGGGGATGGGAGTCCCAGAGGGCAGTGGCCACTGAGCTTCCTCAACAGCCTGGTGACTTCCCAGCTGTCTGACCTGCAGCATCCCAAGTGATCCTGCAGAGAGTGATTTCAAGTCACCTGCCAGGAGCACGAAGCATCACAGCCTTTCAGGACCCCTAGGAAGAGCTGACAGACTCCACAAAGTGGAAGTCCCTCTTCTGCATTAGAGGCAGCACAAGCTGAGGAGGCCATCAAGCCCCTGCCCCTCTCAGGAGCCTGCAAGCACTTCACTTCCAGTTCCTAAGCCCCTGCAGAAGAGCAGAGGTGCTGAGGGCTGCTCACAGCGGCAGCCTGGAGAGGCAATGTGCTCTCCCAGCAAGGAGCACAGCCAGCACCTCTTGCAGAGAGCATGGCCTGGCTGCCAGAGCCACTGCCTGGCCTGGTGGCACAGAGGCAATTTTCACACTGGTAGCCCAGCCTCTGAGTAAATCACCAGGTGAGAACTGCCCATGGGTCAGTGTGGACCATTCTGGTAGCTCAGACACACACCCTGAGACCTCTTGGCTCACAGCATCCTCAGACTTGCTGAGGCTAGCTGCAAATCCCTTGCCTGCAACAAGCTGCACACAAAATGATGGGCAAGAAGGCCCTTTCCAGCCCAAGACCATCAACCCCAGACTGAAGTTGTGCCCTGTCACAGCTGACACAGACCAAGGGCATCACAGCACTGCTTGGCTCACAGTCATGAAAGCCTGTGCTGAGCAGTGAGCCACAGGATGCAGTGAGCTCCATTCTCCACTCCATTAAGCAGAGATGCTGCAGGCAAGCAGTAGCTCTTCTCTTCAGAGCTGCTCCTTCCAACCCACACTCTCCTTCCCCTAAAGTGAGAGAAGCATCTTTATGCCAACCCTGAGAGCCTCCACAGACAGGGACTTTGCCAGCTGGGCTGACCACGGCTGAGCCAGCAGTGTGCTCAGGTGGCCAAGAAGGCCAACAGCACCATGGCCTGCACCAGCAACTGTGTGACCAGCAGGAGCAGGGAGGTGATCGTGGCCCTGGTGAGGCCACACCTCACATACTGGGGTCAGCTGTGGGCCCCTAACTCCAAGGACAGTGAGGGGCTGGAGCCTGTCTGGTAAAGGGTCTGGAGAGCAGGGCCAGCCACAGTAGCTGAGGGCCCTGGGGGGTGTTCAGCCTGGAGAAGAGGAAGCTGTGGGGAGACCTCATTGCTCCCTGCAGCTCCCCGAAATGAGACTGGAGCCAGGTGGGGGTTGGTCTCTTCTCTCTAGTATCAGGTGACAGAAGGAGGGGAAATGGCCTGAAATTGTGCCAGGGGAGGGTTAGGTTGACATGAGGAAAAATGTCTTTGCTGCAAGAGTGGTCAGGGACTGGCACAGGCTGCCCAGGGAGGTGCTGGAGTCCCCATCCCTGGAGGTGTTCAACAAACCTGTGCCCATGGCAGCTGGGGCCATGGTTTGGTGGCCATGGTGAGGTTGGGTTGCTGGTTGGACTGGATGATCTCAGACAGCTTTTCCAGCTGAAAGAATCCTATGATGCTAAGCATTTAGGTCCTACCCAGAGGCCCTCACAGCTAACAACCAGCTCACCCAGCCTCCCTCTACAGCTGAATGCCCCTTTCTTGCCCTTGCTGACAGCACAAGAGCTATTTGGGCAGGTTGCCGGTGGCCAGATGGCAGCATGCTCAGCTCTGTGGCTGGCTGAGAACCCCCAGTCTCAGCTGTAAGCACTCTCAGCAGCTTGCAGTAGGCATTTTAAGAAGCCCACTGTTATGGAAAGCAAATGGGGCATTGGAGGGCAGTGTCAGGGCTAACTCAGAGAGAAGGGTTAACAAAATGAGGAAGAGCAGATGACCCTGACCTAGGCAGGAGGCTCCCATCAAAGTACAGGCACAATGCAGGGTGCCTGGTGGAGTGACAAGGAGCAGAGGCTGCAGGCAAGCTCAGGTCCTGCCTGCTCCATGGGAGCAGCAGCTATTTAGCTATAACTCCTCACTGAGCTGCTCCCCAAGCTCCTCCTGGCCTCTCCTGGCAGAAGCTCCTCCAGCATGGATGCAGTGGAGGCTCCATGTCCAGCTTGGCTGGGATGCCAAAGCCATTTTGGTCTTTTGCCATGTGTCAGATGCCTTTGGCAGGTGGAAAAGTTGGAGAGTCCTGAGTTGAGTCCCCCATTAGGGTGGGCAGGGAGGTGGCAACTACTTTTACACTCTCCAGCTGGCAACACTGCTCCCAGAGGTTGGGCTTCCACTGCCACACACTGACTGGTCTTGCTCCGAGGGCAGAACCCTGCAATTTCCCTTGTCCCTGCCACCCTGTGAGCATGGGCAGGGCACAGTGTGACCAGCATCCAGGTAACCTGTGCCTGGAAAACAGCAACAAAAGCCACTTCAGCTCCCTGTGAGGGGTACTTGCAGTGCTCACCCTCCCTGCACAAGGGCAGGCCATGGCAATGTGTCCCCACAAGCCACACACAAGCCTTGGACAGATCCCAGATCGCAGCAGAGGAGATGCAGCAGCGTGCACGGAATGCAGAAGCGTTCTGCCTGCCCAGCTGCAGCACAACTCCAGCATCCCCAGGCAGCAAGGGGGACACAAAGCCCACGGGAAGCCACTCTTTGCCCCTGCTCCTCCAGCCCCAAGAGCTTCAGGTGGAGACCCAGGCCATCTCATGTGCTTAATTCACCCGCAAGCAGAATTAGCCACAGGGGCTGCTGTTGGCAGCAGGCAGAGGTGGGGCAGGTCCCTCTGCAGCTGCAGCCGCCCAGGAGGAGCAGCTCTTTCTGACAGCTCCTCTCTCAGCCGCTTCTGAAGCAGAAGCTTTGCCAAAGCAAGCTGTGGACTGCACACGGGCAAGAGCAGGTCAGCAGGAGTTCAGCAGGGCTCAGGGGGTCTCTGCCAGCCCCCAGGCAGCAGGCTGCAGTGCTTCTGAGCTGCCTGGAGACAGTGCGAGGGGAAAGAGCTGTGCAAGCCCCCGCGGAGCCCTCAGCTCCCAGCAGCCCGAACAAAGGCCACAGTGTGCTCGGCTGCTGAAAAGCTTTTCCTGAAGTTTACACGCGGCTAAAAATACCCTGAGAAAGTCATTAGGCAGCAGAGGCAGCTGGATTAGCAGGGCTCTGCTGTGGGGCCATACCTGCAGCAGCCTTTCCTCCCGATAGGCACCCAGCCAGCAGGGATTGGCCACCTCCGCACCGCCCTTGGGAGCATCCTCCCTAAACATTCCCGAAGGGGAAGGAGCTGCTGCCCCAGACAGCCTGTGAGAAAGCAAACCTTGACAACAGGAGCAGCAACCACGCACTGAGGGTGGGAAAGAGTCAGCTTACAGTGCAAAGTGGAGAGTGACCGTGGAGAGTTCCCTGGATCCAGTGGAGATTTGTTTGGGAGCAAAAGGAATCTCCTGCTGACAGCTCAGCTGCTCCCCTCTGCTCCAGACTGGCACAGGGTGTTTGCTTGTGCCAGGGGATGTGAAGAAGGCCTGGGAAAGCTCATGTGCACAAAGTAAACTTGATTCAGAGGAGTGATGTGGGGTCCTCTGCCAGGTCCCCAGGGGGTCTGGAGCACCTTCCCTATGGGGACAGGTCAAAAGAGTTGGGGCTGTTCAGCCTGGAGAAGAGAAGGCTACAGGGAAGACCTTAGAGCAGCCTTCCAGTACCTGAAGTGGGCTACAAGAAAGCTGGGGACTTTAAAAGGATGAGGGGGAATGGATTTGAGTTGGAAGAGGGGAGATTGAGACTGGGCATCAGGAAGAAATTCTTGCCAGTGAGGGTGGTGAGATACTGGAACAGGTTGCCCGGGGAAGCTGTGGATGCTCCCTTCCTGGAAGTGTTCAAGGCCAGGCTGGATGAGGCCTTGAGCAGCCTGGGCTAGTGGGAGGTCTCCCTGGCAGGAGAGTTGGAACTGGAACTGGATGAGCTTTAAAGGTTGCTTCCAACTCAAGTAATTCTGTGACTGTATGTGGCCAGGGCCAGGCACAATCAGAGCCAAGTTCACTCGGCCTCAGCTCAGGTGCTGAAAGGGTTTGAACTCTTCAGAGCAGTGCAGCTTCCTTGGCTAGTGCTGCCAGGCCCTTGCCCAGGCAGTGCCAGCATCCAGAGGAAGTCACCAGCCCTTCAAACTTCAAAGCCACCATCCAAGGGCAATGGGAAGCTGCCTGCCCACACCCTGCCCTGCCAGTAACCTGCCAAGGGCTGGGAAAGGTCCTCTGGCAGCCTATACAGGACAGGGATGGAGTTCAAGAGGAACTAAATGCACACTGAGCCCTACCTGCTGCACAGGGGCCCACATGGGCTTCCCAGGGCTGTTCGGCAGCTTTCCCAGTTAGTGGCCCATGCAAACAGGTCAGATCTGCCTGGGCTGCAGGTCCAAAGCAGTGCCACCACAGGGACATCTGCCAAACATCTCCCTTCCCAGCACCTCCATCCCTGGGGAGGTGCAAGCCATGAGGCACCACAGCTGTCTCCCCATGAGCTGCCACCATCAAATCAGAACCTCCAAGTCAGTACCAAGGGAAGAGAAGCCAGGAGAGGGTTGGGAGATGCCTTGGTCACTGAGGCACAAACAGCACAGGCTGAGCCAAGCTTTAGTGCTCACCCTGTGAGATCACACTCTGGTGGGTTGGGAGAGGCAGCCCAGAGGTCCAAACACAGCTCAGAGGTTGAGCACACAGCACTCTGCCAGGCCAGGCAACACCACACCTCTCTGCCTCACCAGGCTGTGTCCACAGCTAGGCTGGGGCACACCAGATGAATACTCTGTGCATCTCTCCCTCCAGCCCTGAAGAGGAAGGTGCCTTATGCTCTGTATCCAACAAGCTGCCTGGAAGGTGTCCCTGAACCCCAAGCACAGGAGCTCTGGAGCTGTGCCAAGCTCCAGCTCTCCCAGCCTGCACCCTGCAAGCAGAGCTGTGGCTCAGGCTCTCTCCTGCTGCACACACTGGAGCAGGAGCAAGCTGCACCTTTGCAGTAGACACATTTTTTGGTTCCCCTAGTGCAGGAGCAGCAGGCAGGGCCATATGGCAGCTTCTCCCTGGCTACTTAATGAGTGATGCATGAACTGTGCCGGCCAAATCCTGTAGCACAGAGAGGTACCTGGTGCCTGCTGCTTCTTCTGCCATCACTTGGAGCAATGTAGACTTCCTGCTGCCTAAAACCAGCCCTCCTGGCTAAAGTGAGCTCCTCTGAAGCTGACAGGCTAGGCTGATACACAGCTAATAATACACAGCTCAGGTACTCTCTTGAGGCTCTCCAGACAGGATAGGAAAGCAGCAGGTTTGCATTTCCCACTTTCAAGTGGAGAAATTGGGAGCTCTGCCTCTGTACCGGGCACAAAGCAGTGCTGGGTGCTGCACTTGAGTCACCACAATGCCATGAAAGGTTCAGGCTTGGGGCAGAGTGGCTGGAAAGCTGCCCACTAGAGAAAGGCTGTTGGTCAACAGCAGCCCAAGGTGAGCCAGCAGTGTGCTCAGGTGGCCAACAGCATCCTGGCCTGGATTGGCAGCAGTGTGACCAGCAGGAGTCCTGTACTGGGCTCAAGTGTGGAGCCCTTCCCACAGGACACTGAGGGGCTGGAGCAGGTCCAGAGAAGGGCAACAAAGCTGGGGAAGGGTCTGGAGAACAGGGCTGGGGAGGAGCAGCTGAGGGAGCTGGGGGGGTTCAGCCTGGAGAAAAGGAGGCTGAGGGGAGACCTTCTGGCTCTCTCCAACTCCTTGAAAGGAGGTTGGGGGCAGGTGAGGGTTGGTCTCTTCTCCCAAGTAATAACAGGACAAGCGGAAATGGCCTCAGGTTACACCAGAGAAGGTTTAGGTTGGGCATTAGAAGAAACTTCTTCACCAAAAGAGTTGTCAAAGACTGGAACAGGCTGCCCAGGTGGATGAATCCTTGTGCCTGGAGGCGTTGAAAGGAGGCAGAGATGTGGTGCTGAGGGACATGGTTTAGCACCAGCCTCAGCAGAGTTCGAGTAGCCTCGGACTTGATTATCTTAAAGGCATTTTCCAACCCAAACCATTGGATTGCTCTGCAGGGTGCCAGCTCCCCAACTACTGAACACCTGCACCTGCTGCAGCCCCAGCCAGCACCCTGCTCACACCTGCCTTCCTTCTCCACTTTTGCAGCCCAACAAGTTGAGTATTAGACATTAAAAAAGGGCTCCTGTAGCTCCCAGGAGGCTGTGTCAGAGACATCAGCTGGGAAGCACTAACTTTGTCCGTGCCAGGGCACTTGAGGCAATGCTGGGCCCCTGCAGCTTTAGCGTCAGGACTCCGCCTCAGGCTCCGGCGGATTAAGCTAACAGAGGGGATTACAAACAGCAGCAGCCCAGGGTAAACAGGCACATGTGCTCCTGCCCCCCCTGCAGCGGGCACGGCGCCCCAGCAGGAGCAGCAGAAGGGCAGCAGAGTGCCCTGCCAGCACGCACAGCCGGGGTGCATGCCAGGGGAAGACTCCGTGCTGAGCTGGGCTCGGCTCGGCTGGGGCAGGAGCTGGGCTCGGCTCGGATGGGACAGGAGCTGGGCTCGGCTCGGATGGGACAGGAGCTGGGCTCGGCTGGGGCAGGAGGTCGGCTCGGCTGGGGCAGGAGCTGGGCTCGGCTCGGATGGGACAGGAGCTCAGCTGGGCTCGGCTCGGCTGGGGCAGGAGCTCGGCTCGGCTCTGCTGGGACAGGAGCTCAGCTGGGCTCGGCTCGGCTGGGGCGGGAGCTGGGCTCGGCTGGGACAGGAGCTCGGCTCGGCTGGGGCAGGAGCTCGGCTCGGCTCGGCTGGGGCGGGAGCTGGGCTCGGCTGGGGCGGGAGCTGGGCTCGGCTGGGGCAGGAGCTCGGCTCGGCTCGGCTGGGGCAGGAGCTGGGCTCGGCTCGGCTGGGGCGGGAGCTGGGCTCGGCTCGGCTGGGGCAGGAGCTCGGCTCGGCTCGGCTGGGGCAGGAGCTGGGCTCGGCTCGGCTGGGGCGGGAGCTGGGCTCGGCTCGGCTGGGGCAGGAGCTCGGCTCGGCTGGGGCAGGAGCTCGGCTCGGCTCTGCTCTCTCCCAGCAGCAAGCATCCCTCCGAGCGAGCGGAGCTGCAGAGGGCACCGCGGGGTCGCACGGTGCCCGGCAGGCGCCCAGGGTGCCCGGCAGGCGCCCAGCTCCCGCTCAGCCGCAGCTCGCTCGGCCTGGATTTGCCGGCACGCAAAGGCAGCAGCAGCAATCGCAGCGCTCGCAGGGGTCGGCGCTGCCTGGAGCCACCTTTCTGTAGCACAGGAGCTGCCAGCAGAGGAGGAAAACACAGCGGCAGGCCCAGCGCTGAGGCCAGGGTAAAGGCTCCACCACCCACAGAGCTGGGGCAGTGGCATGTGCGATGCCTCAGCAGCAGCTGGCAGTGTGGCAACGCTGCAGACCCCTCTGAGGATTAGCAGTGAGCTACTGAGGCAACGAACTGGGAAGAGCTGAGGAAGCTGCTGTGACCCAAGGCAAGTGTAGCTCTTTCCTGGTCTGCACCTGCAGTTACTGCCCCTGAACCTGGCAGCAAAGGAGCCTGCACCAGCACATCCTTATCAGCTCCCCACGGGCACGCTCCTGCTGTCACCTGCCCAGCAGCACCACTCACTGCTTTGCTACCTCCTACTCACAGTGGCTCCTGGGCACAGAACAAGAGACCCAGCTCTTCTGAGCAGGGCCTGTTGTGACAGGACAAGGTGGGGAGGGGTTCAACTGAAAAAGGGAGGTTGGGACCGGAGAGAAGGAAGAAATGTGTGACACTGAGGGTGGTGAGACCCTGGCCCAGGCTGCCCAGAGAGATGCACACCACCCCTGGAACCATTTCAGGTCAGGGTGGACAGGCTCTGAGCAACCTGCTCTGCCAGCAGATCTCTCTGCCGACTGCAAGAGGGGTGGACTAGATGACCTTTAAAGGTCCCTTCCAACCCAAACCATTCTATGATTTGGGTTGGAATGATTCTATGATTTAGGTGTTTAAGGCCAGGCTGGATAAGACTCTGGGCAGCCTGATCTAGGGTAGGATGTCCCTGCCTATGGCAGAGGGGTTGGAACTGGCTGATTCTTGTGGCCCCTTCCAACCCTGACTGATTCTGTGATCCTCTAAAGCCTCTCAATGCCTCCTTAGTCACGTCACCAAGCTTTTAAACTTCAGCTGGCAACAGAACAGGTGCTGGCTGTGAAGGTGTTGTGCCAGGCAGGCAGAGAAACCCCCCCCAGGGAAGAGGTATCACACAGTATCATCAGGGTTGGAAGAGACCTCACAGATCATCAAGTCCAACCCTTTACCACAGAGCTCAAGGCCAGACCATGGCACCAAGTGCTGCAGAGCTGCCCCCTTCTAGCTCTTGTGCACAGAGAAGCGTGGGGGAGCAGGCAGCAACCCCCCGCAGTGCTTCCAAGCTCACTAACGAGCTGCCAGAAGTAGTCAGCTGGAAATCACAGCCAGCTCCCTGCAGGGCTTCAGCTCAGGTATGGTTTAAAGAGAAGAAGTCCACCTGTGCCAGCAGCAGCCAGCCCCGGGGCTGTGTGTGCAGCCAGAGATACAGGTGCCCAAAGAAAGCAGCCTCCTGTGGCTATGGCCACACCATGGACCTGGGGCTACGTAGCTTGAAGAAGAGGAGGCTGAGAAGGGATCTTAGCAATGCTCACCAAGGTCTGAAGGGGTGGGTGGCAGAAAGATGGGGCCAGACTCTTCTCTGGTATCCCCAGTGACAGGACAAGAGGTAATTGGCACAAAGCAAACTTATTTTAGAGCCACTTGTTATTAGTATCAGGTCACCACCTCTGGAAGTGTTCAAGCCTGGCTGGGGCACTTAGTGCCATGGTCTGGTTGATTGGCCAGGGCTGGGTGCTAGGTTGGACTGGCTGAGCTTGGAGGTCTCTTCCAACCTGCTTGATCCTGTGAAACTTGAACATAGAAGTTCCATCTAAACATGAGAAGAACTTCCTGTCTGGCTGTGTTCCTGTGTGACCTGCCCTAGGTGACCCTGCTCTGGCTCTGGCAGGGGGGGTTGGACTGGATGATCTCCATGGGTCCCTTCCAGCCCCTACCATTCTGTGACCTGCTCCTTTCCTGCTGAACAAGGGTAGAGCTGCAGCAGGGAGGGGAGGAAGAGGCCTCAGCTGGGCTGAATGACTCCATTATATTGGATCAAGAGAAGCATCTCTGTCTGAGAGCAGAGGGTACAGGCAGTGCTGTTCTGTGCTGGCTCTAACTGCTGGACTTGATCTCCTGCACCGCTGCCACCTGGAGAAACCAAACTCTCCCCCTCAGCTGCAAGGTTCCTCCCATCCCTACTGCCCTTCTTTGCAAAAAGAGGATCTAAGAGCATAAGCAGCAAGGAAGTGTCCAAGTCACACCCAGGCCAAGTGGGAAAAGCAAATCTTGCCTTGGCCTCCTTTCTGGGAAGCAAATAAAGAGCCTCCCCCTGAGAGCCACAACAGCTCAGTGACCTCCCTGCTGCTGCCCCCTGTCCTCCAGCCAAGAAGGGAGGTGAGGGCCTCCAGAGCAGCTTTTCTATAAAGACCCCAAGTTCCTTAAACCTCTGCTGTGAGTGTTGCTGCCAAGGCTACAGCACAGACCCTGCACAACCCCCACAGCAGCTCCCGGAGCCCTGCTGTCTTCCAGTGCTTGCTCAGCCCCAGCAAGAGGCCTTCCCAAAGCATGGGCATGGCACTGCTCAGGGGTGAGCACCACAGCAGCATAGACACAGCCAGGGTGCTCTGAGGCAAAGCCACCAACCTGAGCTGCTCCAGCAGCCAGACTGAGGCCTCTGCACCACAGATGTGCTCAGAGGTGGGGCAAGAAGGGAAAGGAAGGATGAGGCCAGTGCTTTAAATAAGAGCCTCAGAGAGCAAAGCAGGCAGCTGGGTTATTTCAGGGCCTGTCCCCTTTCTCATGCAATGTACAGCCTTAAAACAAGCCACACCAGTGTCTAATAGAAGCAACAGCTGATGCTCCAAAGCTGCCCCCTCACTTGTCTCCATGCAAAGGTGTGTGGGTGCAGGAGCTTGGCATGGCTCCCCAGTGCTTAGAGAGCAACCCAAGCCTCCGTGGCTCTGCAAAGCTCCTCTCTCCCCTGCCCCCACGCCTCCCCAAAGAGCACTGCTGGCTGCTTTCTAAAGCTACTGCTCAGGATGTGGGAAGGCAGAGAGGTGGTTTCAGGCAGAGAGGTGGTTTCAGGCAGAGAGGTGGTTTCAGGCAGAGAGGTGGTTTCAGGCAGAGAGGTGGTTTCAGGCCAAGCTTGCCTCCCTGCAGATCCCCACAGGTGCCAGCAGTTGCTGCTGCTGGAGCTGCTCACCAGGGGTGGGCAATATGGAGGTAGCCTTGGGGGCAACTTGGGTTTCCCCTTCAACCCAAGGTGATGCTACCAGTCTGGATGAGTCCTCTCTAAGAGCGCTGGGAATGGTGCCAGTGGCGAGCCTGGCACCACCCTGTCCCCTAGCCCTGCCCCAGGGCACAGCCTGGCTGCTGCCCACCCCCAGGGACATGCTGCTCCCCCTTGACACGGGGCTTGTTTAAATGTGCAAGTTCAAAGAGAGGGAAGAGCATTGCTCGGAGAGTCAAGGGAGGCAGAGCAATTCCTCCCCTCCCTCCACCCATCTGCCATGAGTGCTGCTGCTAAGATGCTCCTGCAGAAGTACAAAGGCAGCTGCAGCCACCCGGACCACAGCCTCCCACGCTCCCTGCCCTCCCCCCTGCTGTTTGCTTTGCAGGACGTGAGGAGGAAGGGGGGACACAGCCAACCCTCAGCTGAAGCCATCAGCACATGTGCACACACAGCAGGACTGCCCCTTGTGCCACCACAGCATCTGTCTGCAGCCACAGCAACTCTGGATCCCAGCACGATGAGGGTTGGAAGAGACCTCTGGAGATCATCCAGTCCACCCCCCTGCTAAAGCAGGGCACCCACAGAGCTTGCCCAGGATCACAATGGCCATGCAGGTTTGGAATCCCTCCGGGGAGGAAGACTCCACAACCACCACTCTGGGCAGCCTGCTCCATGCCTCCAGCACCTTCACACCAAAGAAGTTTCCCCAGCTCCTCAGATGGAACCTTCTGGGTTCCAGTTTGTGCCCACTGCCCTGTCACTGGGCACCACTGAAGAGACTCTGGCCCTATTCTCTTGCCCCCCTGTCCTTTAGCTCTTGCTGAGCATTGCTCAGATCCCCTCTGGGGCTGCTCTTCTGCAGGCTCTCAGCCCCAGGGCTCTCAGCCTTTGCTCCTCACAGAGCTGCTCCAGGCCCCTCAGCAGCTCTGCAGCCTCTGCTGGGCTCCCTCCAGCAGTTTCCTGTCTCTCTTGGACTGGGCAGCCCACAACTGCACACAATACCCTACCACTGGCAGAGTAGAGTAGGAGAGGAACCTTCCTCAACACCCACTCTTCTTACTGCACCCCAGGACCCCACTGGCCTTCTTGCCCACCAAGGCACAATGCTGGCTCATGGGCAACTTGTTGCCCACCAGTGCACCCAGGTCCTTCTCCACAGAGCTGCTTTCCAGGTCAGTCCCTCACCTGTACTGGTGTAACCTCTAACCCTTGCCCGTGGTGCCTGTGGCACTTGCTGCTTTTCACCAGTGGCTGGCCAGTGCTGGCCAGCAAAGGAGTCATGGGCTGGCCCTGGGCTCCTCTGGGGGCTTTGCCTGGGAAAGCTTCCACCTCCATCAACTCACCCCCTGGGCTCCTGCCATCACCCAGCCCAATGCCCCAAAAGCACAAGACTGCTTCAGGCTCTCGTGGCACCCAGTATCAGATCTGCATGGAGGCACCCCAGGGAGCACTGGGGCTGCCTGCCCAGAGGCAGCTACACCCCACACTGCCTTGCTG
This sequence comes from Pogoniulus pusillus, assembly GCF_015220805.1. Taxonomy (NCBI): domain Eukaryota; kingdom Metazoa; phylum Chordata; class Aves; order Piciformes; family Lybiidae; genus Pogoniulus; species Pogoniulus pusillus. The sequence goes on along the minus strand of NC_087298.1, from coordinate 2,461,808 downwards.
CCAGATGCCAGAGCAGCCCATTCCTGCCAAACATTCCTGGCCAGAGCCACGGGGAGAGGGACAGCTCTGCTCTGAGCAGCCTGTCTGGCTGGAGCTTCTCCATGCTCTGTTCAGGAAAAGCCAGGGCAGCTGACAGCTATTCCTGGGGAGCCTAAAACCCTGTGGCTGGGTCAGTGCCAAGGCTCTGCCCTGCTGCTTGTGTCCATGAGGCTGTCACACAACTCCCTGTGCAAGCCCCAGCCATGCCGTGCCAGGATGGCAGCAGCCCCATCGCAGGAGACAGACAGGCATGTGCAGAGGAGGCTGGGCTGCTCCTGCTCCATGTGCCCAGACACGGATCAGTGTCACAGTGAGGGCTGTGACAGCAGTTATCTCACTTCCCTAGCTGCAGGCTGGAGCCCTGCCAGCCCCAGGGCTTTTGTTCCCATATCCGTGGGCCAGGGCAGCAGCGGCGAGGGATGGGTTCAGAGCTGGCTCTGGGGGAGGACTCAGGTCCGAAGGCAGCACTGACACTGCCCTTGGCCACCCACGTCCCAGCACCCTGTGTCCTCAGAGCACGGGGAGAGGGGCATGGGATAAACACAAGTCAGTCACACAAAGAGCAAATGCCCCACAGACACTGCCCTTGGCTGGGATGCCACCCACGAGGACCATCCTCCCTCTCCCTGCAGCTGAGAGCTCCCCGTGGCTGTGTCCACTCTGACATGACAGCAGAGAAGCAGAGGTCATGGACTGTAAGTACCTGGCACACTGCCTCGGGCTGATTGCTGGTAGCTGGCACCAGGCTCTTCCCAGACACTGCAGCCAGGCTTTGCTAACAGGACAGCAATGAGATGGCATCACCTGGGCTTTGGAGCACAGGATCCTCCAGGACAGACCTTCCCTTCATTACATCTCTGATACATCAGGAGCTGCCATTTAGTAACTCGAAATCATAGAATCACAGAATCAAGCAGGTTGGAAGAGACCTCCAAAATCATCCAGCTCAACCTAGCACCCAGCCCTGCCCAAGCAACCAGACCATGGCACGCAGTGCCCCAGCCAGGCTTGGCTGCAACACCTCCAGCCACAGCAACTCCATCACCTCCCTGGGCAGCCCATTCCAATGCCAATCACTCTCTCTGACAACAACTTCCTCCTCACAGCCAGCCTATACACAACTTGAGACTGTGCCCCCTTGTTCTATTGCTGGCTGTCTGGGAGAAGAGACCAACCCCACCTGGCTACAATGTCCCTTCAGGTAGTTGTAGACAGCAATGAGCTCTGCCCTGAGCCTCCTCTTCTGCAGGCTGCACACCCCCAGCTCCCTCAGCCTCTCCTCATAGGGTTTGTGTTCCAGGCCGTTCACCATCTTTGTTGCCCTTCTCTGGATACCTTCCAGCACCTCAACATCTCTCTTGAACTGAGGGGACCAGAACTGGACACAGCACTCAAGCAGTGGCCTGACCAGTGCTGAGTACAGGGGAAGACTTCAGCTGGCTGCTTTTGGCCCCATCACCCACAGCAGGCAGCTGCCAGCTCCAGGGCAGAGCGAACAGCCCAGCCATGGGCACCCCAGCCCTGGGCACCCGCTCAAGCCTCAGGCTGACAGAGTCTGCCATGCTGGCAGCTCACAGATAGCAGCACTGCACTGGGCCAGATAAACTGCCTGGGCCCCCAGAACTGCAAGCCAAAAGGCTGGGGCTTTCCAGTGGCAGTTGAAGAGCTGGGAAGGAAACCACACTTTGGCCGTTGCTGTAATTCAGGCCTCCAAAGGGGCCGTGGCAGAGTCCTGAAAGCATGCAGCCATCAGTGCATTCTCCTTCCATCCTTCCCAGCACACCCCCGGGGGCTCTCTGAGCTTTTACACACAGCAGGACTGCCCCTTGTGCCACCACAGCATCTGTCTGCAGCCACAGCAACTCCAAATCCCAGCATGGTGTGGGGAGGAAGGTGCCAGTTGTCAAGGGGATGGCTCCAAGGGCAATCTCCTAAGAACCAAGTGCCAAAGCAGCTATCCAAACCTCCCAGGGGCTGCTAAACCAATGCCCAGCACACTCACCTCTTCTCACTCCCATTACCTTTTGCCACTGCTCAAGCTTTACCAGGACAAAAGTCATCCATCAGGACAGGTTGTCTGAGGCTCTGAGCAACCTCTAAATGAAGACGTCCCTGCTGCCTGCAGGGGGTGGGACTGGATGACCTTTAAAGGTTCCTTCCAACCTAAAGCATCCCATGATTATACAGTATCACAGCTCTCCCTGGAATCATTACACACAGAAGTGGGCAGGTGCTTACAGGAGATGGAGAGGGGTAGTGACAGGAAAAGGGGAAATGGCTTCCAAGTGGAAGAACCTGGATTGAGATTAGACACAAGGAAAAAATTCTTCCTCAGGGGAGTGGTGAGGCACTGGAACAGGTTGCCCAGAAAAGCTGTGGAAGCTCCAAGCCTGGAAGTCATAGAAGTCATAGAATCAACCAGGTTGGAAGAGACCTCCAAGCTCATCCAGTCCAACCTATCCCCCAGCCCTATCCAGTCAACCAGACCATGGCACTAAGTGCCTCATCCAGGCTTTTCTTGAAGACCCCCAGGCACGGTGCCTCCACCACCTCCCTGGGCAGCCCATTCCAATGCCAATCACTCTCTCTGTGAAGAACTTCTTCCTAACATCCAGCCTATACCTACCCTGGCACAACTTGAGACTGTGTCCCCTTGTTCTATTGCTGGTTGCCTGGGAGAAGAGGCCACCCCCCACCTGGCTACAATGCCCCTTCAGGTAGTTGTAGACAGTAATAAGATCACCCCTGAGCCTCCTCTTCTCCAGGCTAAACAACCCCAGCTCCCTCAACCTCTCCTCATAGGATTTGTGCTCCAGGCCCCTCACCAGCCTCAAAGCCAAGCTGGATCTGACCTTGAGTAACCTGCTGTAGCATGGGGGTGTCCCTGCCCATGGCAGGGGGTTTGGAACTAGACAATGTTTAAGGCCCCTTCCACCCCAAACCACTCCAGGATTTTTCAGCACAGCTGCAGATTTAAACCCCTCCATGAGTCCACAATCAGCCTCCAGCTCCCAGCTCCTCTAAGCTGAACAGCCTGCAGCCCCTCATAAAGCCTCTGGGATTTTGCTACCCCAGCAAGGCTCCTTGGCTGTGCTCAGCACCACCTCCAAACCAGGTAGGAGCCCTTCTCTTTGCAGTTTGCTGCTCTGAGCCAGGCTGAGAGGAGAGGCTGTCAGCTGCCTCCTTCCCCAGGGCCCGAGAGCAAGCGGCGCTCTCACCAGCTGCTGCAAGGATGAGGTCAGACTCCCCTCCACGCTAAAAGCTCTGCTTGAAAAATTGCTGAGCTGGCAGAAACTGCCACTTCAGTTTTACCCATTTCCTGTTATTAGATAAATCAGGACCAGAGGGCTGAGCTCCTGCTCCCCTGGGCTTCTGCCACGCTGCACTCGCCGGTATGGCCACTGCCTTCAGCAGGTGAATGCTGGCACGTCTTGATTCCATGAGGAGCCAGGGCCCAGCATGAATTATTTGTGGTGAGGGTGACCTATTTACCAGCAGAAAGGCAGCATTCATTCCAGCCCGGATTCCCCAGAGGCTGCTGGTGTCACTTTACCCACAGGATAACACAACCCATCGCTATCTCTGGGCAGCTCAGCTTGCAGGGGTGTGGTGCTCCTGCCATGCTCTCAGACCTTCTCTTGGAGGACAAGTGACACTTCCACATCTCTTTCAGTCCAAACTACTCCTGGCCTGCGACTAGCTGAAGCTGATCAGCTTTGATCAGTGTTTTATCACCACCATAAACAACACACACAGGAAGTGGAGCAGAGAGAACCCACAGGGCCTTGAAACGGCGATGTTGCTGCTGGCAGCTCTGTTCCAGGCAGCCCAGGGCCAGAGGATATGCAAGCAGTGTTTGTGGGGTGGCTGCCAAGTCGTGCAGCTATTCAGGATGCCTCTCCGTGCACAGCTCCTTCTAAGCTCTTGTAATCTCTAATATTGGCTCCTCTCCTCTGTGCTCAGGCCAAAGCAGCCTCTGGAGGAGAATTCAGCCTCCAGAAGATGCTGAAGTCTTGGGGACACATTTCTGCAAACCATCTCAGAAACACAGGTCTCCACCTCCTCGTTGTGCATCTTACCTTTGTCTGCCAGAGACAGTGTGCTGTTGAAGTACTGCTCCTCCACGGTCCATGCTGTGTCGTTGATCTTGTTAGACACCCCACCGGACCCCACGCAGCTCACCTTGATGGCTGTGGAGAGAAAGCATCCACCTGAGCACTGGGGCAACACAAAACCTCAGGGGCAGCTTTGCTGCAGGTCCCACAGGTGGGCTTGTGCAGGAGCAGCACCTCGTGGACACACACATGGGGTGGAAAAACAAAGCAGAGGAATCAGGTCATGCTTTCATCTCAGAAGCAAGGATCCCCCTTCCTCTCTGCACTGCTGCACCCTCCCTGCTGCCCCAGATGTTGTTTGAAGCTCTTGAGCTGCTCCTCGCACTGTGAGGGCCCTCAGCAGTGATGTCAGCTCCAGGAGAGGTAACCCTCTCTAGTTTTCTCCCAGTACATGGATCAGCCTCGACACCAGGGCTGACAGCAGAGACCTGCATGGCAGAGATGCTCTGCTGTACACCCCTGTCCAGACTGGGATGAATGGCAGAGAGTTCTGCTGCCCACCACCCCACAAGGAGCTAAGCATTCCACTGAGCATCTCTCTATCCCTGGGAAGAGAAACATGCTCAGCACCAAGTCCAGTGGCTGGACAGAAGAGCAGTACAGCCCTGCCTGCAGCAGCAGACAGTGGGAGCCCCCCAAGCATAGCCTGAATGAGCCTGGCTGCTGCTCAAGTTCACAGCCCAGCACCCTCACAGGATGTCCCCAGCCCCTGGAGCCTGGTCCCACCTACTGGGATCAGCTCCACTTCAGAGGATTGCAGCTGAAGCACTTTGCCCATTAACTCTTTGTCCTGCATCTGGACCTCCCATCACTGCTTCTCAGCAGCCAGACACCACTTCAAGCTGGTGAGGGGCCTGGAGCAGAGCCCTGTGAGGAGAGGCTGAGGGAGCTGGGGGTGTGCAGTCTGCAGCAGAGGAGGCTCAGGGCAGAGCTCATTGCTGCCTGCAGCTGCCTGCAGGGAGGCTGTAGCCAGGTGGGGTTGGGCTCTGCTGCCAGGCAAGCAGCAACAGAAGAATGGGACCCAGCCTCAAGTTGTGCCAGGAGAGGTCTAAGCTGGCTGTTAGGAGGAAGTTGTTGTCAGAGAGAGTGATTGGCATTGGAATGGGCTGCCCAGGGAGGTGGTGGAGTCTCTGTGGCTGGAGGTGTCAAAGCCAAGCCTGGCTGGGGCACTTAGTGCCATGGTCTGGTTGATTGGACAGGGCTGGGTGCTAGGTTGGGCTGGCTGAGCTTGGAGCTCTCTTCCAACCTAGTTGATTCTATAAGCCAGAGGTTTCCTCCTCGTGGTAGAGACACAGGGCTCAGAGCAAAGCCACACAGCAAGGCCTGGAAGCATCTGAGATGACCTCTAACCCTCCCACAGCGAGGAGAGCAATCTGAGTTATGTCTCTGCCTTTGCCTTGGGAAAGTCACCCCAGAGCTCACCCTGCTGCATGGCTTTCAGATCAGCTACCCACAAGAGATTTTCAGTTAGCCTTGGCCAATTCCTCTCATGAAATCAAGCTCTGATGTCGACACTGAGCCCCAGAGATAGGTAAACATGGCAGACTGGCACTGCTGCACAGCAGGAGGTGAGCTGTGCTGCTGCCCCAGAGAGGATGCAGACAGACCTGTCGTAGCACAAGCTGGGCCTTTGGGGTTTTCCTGGTCTGAACATCTCCTGTCCTGATTCCCACCAGGTGTTGCAGCAGCTTTAATGGCTCCCACAGAACCCCCTCACCAGGTCTGCCAGGTGAATACTTCTGCTGGCAGGAGCTACCAGGCAGACTCTTCCCATTTCACCCATCTGCTCCCTCTACTCAAGCTGTGTCTCACAGGAAGCATCTCCCTGGCAGGCAGGTGGCAAATTTGCCTTGGCTTAGGAGCAATTCCTCTCCCTGCTCCACAAACCTCCTCAGCCATACTGACCTCACCACCTCCACCCACCTACCTCCAAACATCAAGGGCTAAAAGTGATGCTCTTTGCAACCACCTCAAACTTCTCTCCAGGAGCACCTGCCTGGCAAGTATGACCTTGTCCTACACACTGACTCAAGGCAGGGTGGAAGTAACACAGCCAGGTCCAGCCCCTCTGTTCAAGGGGAATGTACAGTTCTCACCCTAGTCCCTTCACTGGTGCTCTGCTACCTGCATTCAGTTGGAGTGGGCTCCTCAGGTCTCTAATCCCACAGTGAAGAGCAGCCTCCCCTCCTCAGATCTCCTGCCATACCTTCACAGCCTGTCCAGGACTTTGAGCACCAGAGCCCATTGCAGTCAAAGTGGTTTGATACTCAAGGGCAAAGGATAAACAACATCTCCAGATGCCAGCTCTCATTAACCAGCCATCAATCCAGCAGCTTGCTGAGCCAACACATCAGCTTGCTCCTGTGTGGCTGTGTCCTCCAAGGCAGGGGAAGAACTGGAGGGCATAGCCTGTGATGGGAACTGCCCACACCACAGCACACCTGTCTGAGTAGACAGATGCCCTCCTCAAGCAAACCACCACATGGAACCCCCCAGCTGCCCCCCAGGGAGACATCCAAACCTCTCTTTTGCCAGATGGCAGAGCCAAAACCACATGAGGGTTTCAGCATCAGGAACAGGGAGTGGCTTCAGCAGGGTGGCATCCTCCACACACTAGTGCCAGCTCTGATGCTCCCACCTTGGACACGCTGCTCTGTCTCTGGGCTCACAACCAGCCTGGCTCACTCCTCTGAAGACAGGCTGAAAGAATTGGGGCTCTGCAGCCTGCAGAAGAGAAGGCTCCAGGGAGACCTTAGAGCTGCATTTCAATATCTGAAAGGGACCTACAGACAGGCCTGGGGGGGCTGTTTAGAAGGACCTGTGGGGACAGGGTGAGGGCAGTGGTTTGACACTGGAGCAGAGCAGATTTAGGTTGGCCATCAGGAGGAAGTTCTTCCCAGTGAGGATGATGAAAGACTTGAACAGGCTGCCCACGGATGTGGTTGGGGCTCCATCCCTGGAGACATTCAAGATCAGACTTGCTGTGGCCCTGGGCAGCCTGATCTAGTTGGAGATGTCCCTGATGCCTGCAGGGAGATTGGACAGGGTGACCTTTGAGGGTCCCTTCCAACCTGATGCAGTCTGTGAAGCTGTAAAATTCGGATGGCTCCTGTCAAATGAAGCCCAGACTCAGCTACTCCACTCCCACATTTTCACATGGGAGATGTGAGAAAAGCCCAACAAAGAACTGCAGAACATTCACATCCCTCAGGAGCCACAGCCCCTGAACAGGCTCCCTTCACCACAGCAGTTTATAGCTCACCACCATCTGCTGTGACGCCCAGGCAAGGGGCTGTTGGTCTAACCCAAGCCTCCTGCTGCATTGCAGAGCTGAGGCAGCTCCTGTCGTGCCAAGGTGGGTGGGCACCCTCAGGCACATACCCACTGGGGACCATCTCCCTTCCCACCGCACACAGACACAGCAGCCAGAGGTCTGCAGCCTGACATTCTGAGCCAGCCCTTGGGCTGGAGGTCCCTGCTGTGATGGTGGAACCCCTGCAGGCCCCCATGAGGGTTAAAGTCTCACTGCAGTTAGTCAATGAGTCTCCACTGCAGACACAGGAGTTCTGAGGCTTCCCAGTTAACCATCGACATCTCAAGCTGGTGTGGTCACAGCCAGTCTGTGCCTGCAGAGCAGGACAGTTGCTGGGGGAACTTCAGGGCCCTCAGGGGTCCCAGTCCTGAAGGCAGCTCTTTTCCCCACATTTCTGACCATCACACACCCCAGGTTGCAATTCCAGGAATGTGATGGCAACTGAAGGGGCAGAAAGCAACATTGCAAGCCAAATTCCTTGAAGGCAATTTCAGAGCAGTAAGGCAACTCTCCCTGTGCTTCCAGGCTCTCCCAAGATGCCAGCACAACATTGCCAGGCACACCAAATCACCAGATGCAGGACAAGCCCCAGAGCAGTTCAGGTGGCAGAGGATTTGTTATGGAGCATCTTCTCCAACCTACTTGAGAAACACAGAATCAAGCAGGTTGGAAGAGAGCTCCAAGCTCAGCCAGTCCAACCTAGCACCCAGCCCTGCCCAACCAACCAGACCATGGCACTAAGTGCCCCAGCCAGGCTTGGCTTCAACACCTCCAGCCACCGAGACTCCACTACCTCCCTGGGCAGCCCATTCCAATGCCAATCACTCTCTCTGACAACAACTTCCTCCTCACAGCCAGCCTCAACCTGCCCTGGCACAACTTGAGACTCTGTCCCCTTGTTCTGTTGCTGGCTGCCTGGCAGCAGAGCCCAACCCCACCTGGCTACAGCCTCCCTGCAGGTAGCTGCAGACAGCAATGAGCTCTGCCCTGAGCCTCCTCTGCTGCAGGCTGCACACCCCCAGCTCCCTCAGCCTCTCCTCACAGGGCTCTGCTCCAGGCCCCTCCCCAGCCTTGCTGCCCTTCTCTCAACACCTTCCAGCACCCCAGCATCTCTCTTGAATTGAGGAGCCCAGAACTGGACACAGCACTCAAGGTGTGGCCTGAGCAGTACTGAGCACAGGGGCAGAAGAACCTCCCTTGTCCTGCTGCCCACACTGCTCCTGAGCCAGCCCAGGATGCCATTGGCTCTCTTGGCCACCTGGGCACACTGATGGCAACACCTCTGAGCAGACACACTGCCCTATGGCTGAGAGCAGAGCTATGGCTGCACGTGAGGAGCTCCTACCTCAGGCTCCTGGAGGAGCCAGCAGAGCCTCAGGCATCCACTGATGGGGTGGGGACACTTGCCAGGGACAGCAAGTCCAGGGCAACCAGAGAACCCCCTCGATTCCATCCCCACAGCCACAGCAGGAGGGCCAGGCAGGTGCTGGGCTCTCAGGTTGTGCAGAAGGGTTCAGAGGCACCCAGTTCAACAGGTCAAAGCTAACCATGAAGTCAACCCCTCCACAAGCATGCCATGGGCAGAGGATGGTACTGGGGACTTGCCCAGCTGGGGTGTATGGGGCCCTGCTCACAGGCAGTAGGAGGGACACAGGGCAGGTGATGAACACCACTGGGGCAGCTGCAGCTTAACCCAGCACCAACAGGACAGGTCTGGCAAACTGGGACCAGAGTGCTGCAACTGGAGCCAGCTGATAGACACAGTCTGACCCCTTTGCAAGGAGATCTCTGTGCCAAGCTGCAGACAGAGCAAATAAGGAAAGAAAAGGCCAGGTTCAGTTATTGGAAAGCCATTAAAAGCACCTCTGGAATCCAGTGCTACCAGTGGCCCCAGTTACCATGCTCCAGCTCCCTGTTTCCCTGTTTGCTCAGGCTGCTTTGAATAAATACAGGGGGAGGGAGGGGGGGAAGTGGAAGGGGAGGCAAAGAGCAGCAGGCAGAGAAGAAATTAATCACAAAGCCAGGCAGCAGACAAGAGCCCTTCACCCCTGCAGCCCCCTCAGGGACCGTGGGCAGCCTCCCAGGCAGCCACAGCCAGCGAGGCGCTGCAGCCTGTGCCAAGGGCTGGAAATCCAAGCAGACAGCTCAGCCCCATCCATCTCTGCACAAAGCAAAAATAGAGATGCCAGGAGCTGGGCACGTCTGCCTTCTTCCAAGGTGATTTAAGGAGAGCAGCCATAGACTTCAAATTACTTTTTCTGGTGGCCCTGTGAGTTGCTGTCCTCAGAGGAGCAGGCATTGCTCCTCAGTTGAGAGGAGAGCAGAGGACACAGAGCCCCCTCCCCTGCCAGCAGCAGGCTGTATGTGCACATTCCTGCTGCCAAAATCCAGGCATGTCCTGAGCAAGCAGAGAGTCACCCTGAACCCAGCAGCAGGGTCAGCCCCAGTCCCAGGTGACCTCCTCTGGCTTCAAGACCCACTTGTGTGGGGTAGGAGCAACAGATAACAGTGGAGGGAAGGGGATGCTCACAGCTTGGTTAGTTGGGGGTCTTCTGGGGTCAGGAGGGGCCTCACAGAGAGACAGGGACCTCTGGAGATCTAGTGCAGCCCCCATGAAAGTCTGGGAGGTGCTACTGCATTTGGCAGCAGCTCATGCAGGACAAAGAGACTGTCCTGTCAGTGCCCTTCCTGCAAAAGGCCTGCCAAAGAGCTGCTGACCGAGCTCTGAGCCAGCACACACGGAGAGCTGCCTTGGTGTCTGCCTGATGAAGCCTCCTTCAGACAGCCCACAGCTCTGCCCTGGCTGCTGGACCAGGGGGCTCCAGCTGGCCCTGCTGCAGGGCAAGGGGTAGTCAGCCCTGTGAGTATGGGACAAGACCATGGGCAAAGCCACCCTGTGCATCTGCAATGGCCATCTGCAGCACAGAGGACTGTGACACAGCAGTACCTGCAGGGGGCCACAAGAAAAGCTGGGGAGGAGCTTTTTGCAAGGGCTTGTAGGGATAGCATGAGGAGGATTGAAGCTGGAAGAGAGGAGACTGAGACTGGAGATTGGAAAGAAGTTCTTGAGAACAAGAGTTGAGAGACACTGGCACAGGCTACCCAGGGAGGCTGTGGATGCCTCCTCCCTGGAGGTGGTCAAGGACGTTGGATGAGACCTCAAGCAACCTGGGCTGGTGGGAGGTGTCCCTAGGCATGGCAGGGGGGGTGGAACTGGATGAGCTTTAAGGTGCCTTCCAACCCAACCCATTCTAAGATTCTCCAATTCCTTAGAGGCTCAGAGGGTACCCGGGGACTAAGGGACCCTTTGGAAAACTTGTGCACACCTGGAGGCAGGTAACAGAGGAGCAGAAGGGAAGAAAATGCTGTGAGAGACAAGCAAGTCTGCATCAGAGAAGTGTCCATTTCATGCACACCAGGCACAGGAGGCCAGAGTCTCCTTTCCCCATCCCTCCCCACCCAAGCCATGGCAGAGGCTGTCATCACATTTTGATGAGACTCCCTCAAGCTTGCTGTCTGCATGCCCAGAGCTGCAAAGACCCAGAGCATCCCACCAGCTGGCAAAGAGATGCCATCCCCTCTACCTGCCCTGCATGCCCCAGGGACCAGAAAGAGCCCCAGCAGAAGGGGGTGATGGACCACCCTGAGCCCAAACCACTCCCCTTGCCGATGGCAGTGGGGACCTGCCCTTGACTGATGTGCAGCAGCAGCAGGAGGCCACCTCCACACACAGCACCACAGCTCCACCTCAGAGTGAAACCTCTGGGTTCAGTAAAGATCACAAGTTCTGCTATGCCCCAAGATCTTCTGGCCTTGCAAAGCCCCCACCCTGGATGTGGATGAAGATGATGGGTTTGGGGTTACCCAATCAGATGGCACGGGGAAAATGGAAAGCCTGGGAGACAGCAAGACCCACAGACAGAGCAAGTTCCTCTCAAGCAGTTTGTGGAGAAAAGCTTAGTGCAGAGTGGACACCAAGGAAGCTGAGATAGCAAAGATGAAGCCTCAGTACTCATGGCCTTTACACAGGGAACACCCCAGTACAACCTCAGCCACAACCTCAGCCACGTCCTCCAGGCTGGGATGCTGCGAGCTCACAAGCTACTCCCTCGGCACCCAGCCCTCATGCACAGATACACTGAGACACTGCTAATTAAACCAACAGCTCCTAATTAATTCTCAGCTCTCCCCATCCTTCTGGGTCCATCGTGTCAGTTCAGCAGACACAAACAGTCTGAGGCACTTCATGAGCCAGGGAGGCAAGAGCAGAGCTCACACAGAATGCTGAAGGCAGCAGCAGGCTCAGCACGAGGTTCAGGCTTGTCTGGGGAGAATTTATCTCCTTCCTCCCAGAGCCCAGCACAGGGGCAGGGAGGGGATTCAGCCTCTAATGTGGAAGGAGAGGAGTTGTCTACAAGAGTACATCAAGCTTTCCATCTCTACTCGAATCTAAGCCTGTAGCTGGGCTCTGGGAGGTGACTTGTCTGGAGCTGACAGACACTGAGCAGCATCTCCCACACCAGCAGCAGCCTCCAGCACACGGAGGCCTTGGCTGCTGCTCCCTGTGACTCAGGGGGACATTCCACCTCCCCCAGCCTGCCAGCCCAGCACACAACTCACACCCAGTGCAGCTCTCTGCTGGGAGGCTGCAGACAGGCTCACAGTTGCTGCAGTTTGACCTGTCTGTGCCCCTGCCCTGCTGCCTGCGGGCAATGCTCTTGCCAGGCACAAGCCCAGATAGGACTCAGGGCCACCCCACACCCCCCCTCCCTCTGCAGTGGCACAGGCTTCAGCATCAGTTCCCCTCCAGAACCAGGATCTGCTGCTCAGCCTTTCCTTCCCCAGGTTGGCACCTGTCCTCTGCACCCTGCAACAGGCTGCACCAGCCCAATCACTCACAGCAGTGGAAGGCACAGTCCCTGACCTTTCCAGGACAGCAGAGCCAGCCCTGCAAGCCCAAACTCAGCAAACCCCATCCTAAAGATCCAAAATCTCCATTCTCTCTGGCTGAAGCAACAGGGCTGTATTAGCCTGCTGTGAGATGAAGGCAAGAGGATCTAGCTGGGTCTCCTGCACACCTGGAGAAAGCCCAGAGCCACCTCATGCTGCAGGCAGGCTGAGCCAGCTCCCCAACACAGCCTGAGCCAGCTCCTCAACACAGCCAGAGCCAGCTCCCCAACACAGCCAGAGCCAGCTCCCCAACACAGCCAGAGCCAGCTCCCCAACACAGCCAGAGCCAGCTCCCCAACACAGCCAGAGCCAGCTCCCCAACACAGCCAGAGCCAGCTCCCCAGTACAGCCAGAGCCAGCTCCCCAACACAGCCTGGAAGATCTCCACTTGTAACAACATGGGAGTGACAGCTCTGCTACCTGGGCAGTGTGACCCACAGCCACCATCCTGGCCCCACACAAGTGATTTTAGCCACTAAGTGCCCATGCCAGAGCATGTCCCCTCAGACAGAGAAGCCTCCAAAGGGAGCCTGGGCAGGTGTGTGCCTGAAGAAAAGCAGAGCAGCAAATCCTCCCCAGGTCCTTTTTCCAGGCAGGTTGATCGTCTCCCCCTCCACAAACACTTTCTTCCATCAGGCTAAGAGCAAGACAACAACCTACATTTTCCCAGTGCCTCTCCAAAACCAGAGGTCAACACAACACCCCGAGGGAAGGAAGCGAGTGGTGGGGCTGCTGCTAGAACAAGCTCCTGCTCAAACCCAGGGCTCCTCTCCCCGCTGCAGCTGACAGCTGTATTTATAGCACGGCAGCGTTGTAGCAGCGTGCTGCCTGCCCTGGGAGGAGGGAGGTCAGCTCCAACATCTGGAGCGCAATCCCCGGGCAGCTGGAGCGCAATCCCCGGGCTGCTGCAGGGTAACCCCCGGGCTGCTGCAGCGCAATCCCCGGGCTGCTGCAGGGCAATCCCCGGGCTGCTGGAGGGCAATCCCCGGGCTGCTGCAGGGCAATCCCCGGGCTGCTGCAGGGCAATCCCCGGGCTGCTGCAGCGCAATCCCCGGGCTGCTGCAGCGCAATCCCCGGGCTGCTGCAGGGCAATCCCCGGGCTGCTGCAGGGCAATCTCCGGGCTGCTGCAGCGCAATCCCCGGGCTGCTGCAGGGCTATCCCCGGGCTGCTGCAGCGCAATCTCCGGGCTGCTGCAGGGCAATCCCCGGGCTGCTGCAGGGCAATCCCCGGGCTGCTGCAGCGCAATCTCCGGGCTGCTGCAGGGCAATCCCCGGGCTGCTGCAGGGCAATCCCCGGGCTGCTGCAGGGCTATCCCCGGGCTGCTGCAGGGCTATCCCCGGGCTGCTGCAGGGCAATCCCCGGGCTGCTGCAGCGCAATCCCCGGGCTGCTGCAGGGCAATCCCCGGGCTGCTGCAGGGCTATCCCCGGGCTGCTGCAGGGCTATCCCCGGGCTGCTGCAGGGCAATCCCCGGGCTGCTGCAGGGCAATCCCCGGGCTGCTGCAGGGCAATCCCCGGGCTGCTGCAGGGCTATCCCCGGGCTGCTGCAGGGCTATCCCCGGGCTGCTGCAGGGCTATCCCCGGGCTGCTGCAGCGCAATCCCCGGGCTGCTGCAGGGCTATCCCCGGGCTGCTGCAGGGCTATCCCCGGGCTGCTGCAGGGCTATCCCCGGGCTGCTGCAGGGCTATCCCCGGGCTGCTGCGGCGCAATCTCTGGGCTGCTGCAGGGCTATCCCCGGGCTGCTGCAGGGCTATCCCCGGGCTGCTGCAGGGCTATCCCCGGGCTGCTGCAGGGCTATCCCCGGGCTGCTGCAGGGCTATCCCCGGGCTGCTGCAGCGCAATCCCCGGGCTGCTGCAGGGCAATCCCCGGGCTGCTGCAGGGCAATCCCCGGGCTGCTGCAGGGCAATCTCCGGGCTGCTGCAGGGCAATCCCCGGGCTGCTGCAGGGCAATCCCCGGGCTGCTGCAGCGCAATCCCCGGGCTGCTGAAGGGCAATCCCCGGGCTGCTGCAGGGCAATCCCCGGGCTGCTGCAGGGCAATCCCCGGGCTGCTGCAGGGCAATCCCCGGGCTACTGCAGGGCTATCCCCGGGCTGAGCACGTTGAAGGAGCCTGGCCCCGCGCATGGCAGGCTGCGGGCAAAGCGCTCAGCGGCTGCAGCAGCGACCAGCAACCTGCCCCAGGCTCTGCCCTGCACCTGCCGCTCCTGTGCCAAAGGCGTGCACAGCTCCTCCCCAACAGGCTGGGAGAGCTGGGGCTGTGCAGCCTGGAGAAGAGAAGCTTCCAGGGAGGCCTGAGAGCAGCCTTCCAGTATCTCAAGGGGGCTACAGGAGAACTGGGGAGAGATTTTTGACACAGGCTTGTGCTGAGGTCTAGGCTGGATGTTAGGAGGAAGTTGCTGTCAGAGAGAGTGATTGGCATTGGAATGGGCTGCCCAGGGAGGTGGTGGAGTGGCTGTGGCTGGAGGTGTTGAAGCCAAGCCTGGCTGGGGCATTTAGTGCCATGGTCTGGTTGCTTGGCCAGGGCTGGTGCTAGGTTGGGCTGGCTGAGCCTGGAGCTCTCTTCCAGCCTGGCTGATTCTATGGTTACTCTGCCTTGAGAGCCCACAGGGGCAGAGGCGTCAGCAGCACAGAGTCAGTACACGCAGCCTGGCAGAGCTGTACAGCAGCACAGCCACACAGCTGTCACTGCCCACACCCTGCCACCTACCCCAGAGCCAGCCTGCCAACCAACACTCCCACAGGCTCTCTCCAGCAGCAGCTGGGCCTTGGACAGGCAACATCCCTCCACAGTGGCCATGGGAGAAGTTGGGAAAGAGAAAGTGGTATCTCAGACCAGTTTTGGAAGCCTAGACTCTTGGCCCATCCTGTCGAGGTGGCATGGCCCAGCAGAGCTGCACCACAGAGCCTGCTGGCACACACGGGCAGGGGTTGGTGATGCCAGCCCCCAGGTTGTAAGAAGAGCAATTGTGCACAACCAGATGAGGACTCAGCCTCTCCTCCCGTCCCTCCCAAGCCAGGATGGCAGATGCAGACATCCCTGAGTGCTGGGAAGAGCCAGATCAGACAGGAGGCACTGCAAGAAACATTGGCAGGGAGAGGCAGCTCTCACAGCTCACTACCAGTGTCTCCGTGCCAGCCACCCACCTCAGCCACACTGCCTGCAGTCACAGCCTCCTCTCTAACATCCATCCCTCGAGTATCTGAGGGGAACTGCAGAGAGGCTGAGGAGGAGCAGAGCCTGGAGGAGATAGTGGCAGTGTTTCACAGAATGGTTTAGATGGGAAGGGAGCTCAAAGCTCAGCCAGCTCCAACTCTCTGCCACAGGCAGGGACACCTCCCACTAGAACAGGTCACTCAGGGCCTCATCCAACCTGGCCTTGAACACCTCCAGGGAGGGAGCAGCCACAACCTCCCTGGGCAACCTGTGCCAGTGTCTCACCACCCTCACTGTCAAGAACCCTTTCCTAACATCTAGTTTGCATCTCCCCTCTGCCAGTTTAAACTCTTGGTCCTGTCAGATACTGTAAGGCCACTCCAAGGTCTCCTCCAAGCCTTCTCTTCGCCAGGCTGCAGAGCCCCAACTCTTGTAGCTTGTCCTCATAGCAGAGCTGCTGCAGCTCTCTGAGCATCTTCATGGCCCTCCTCTGGACTGGCTCCAACAGTTTCATGTCCTTCTTGTGTTGGGGGCTCCAGAACTGCACACAGTGCTCCAGGTGGGGTCTGATGAGAGCAAAGGGGCAGAATCCCCACCCTTGCCCTGCTGCCCACACTGCTCTTGCTGCAGCCCAGTTTCTTGTGGATCTTCAACCCCTCTGCCAAGTGAAGCCAACTTTCAGTCTTCAGAAACTTCTTTCCTTTCTACTTCTCTAGACAAAAGCTGAGAGGGGGAAGCTCTGGACTGTTTGGAGCCCAGCATGCCTGCTCTCCTGCAGACTCACTTCTGGTCACCCCATCCACGAGAGCCATCTGTCATCTTACAGACAGATGGGACCAAGCCTCAGGCAGGACTTGCAGCAGCAGCAGCCACACCTTGGCTAAAAGCAGCTCAGCTTCTTACCCAGCAGATCCCAGCAAATAACACAACTTCTGGCATTGCCTCCTCCTCATCCTCCTTTCTATCCAGGGCTTGGTACAGCCCAGCTCCTATCTCTCTCATGCACCACTACCCAGAGCAGTTCCAGCAACTCTGTGGGGATCCTGCCTGCCAGTACAGGCAGATGCTGCCAGCTTGGTACAGAACCATCTCTTCTGCAGGATCTCAGTGAGGTACAGGGAACCTGAGCAATTTAAACTTCCTTTTGTGTGCCCTGGACAGCCAGCATTTAGGCAGGCTACACTCTTCAAAGCAAACCGAGGCTACACATACATGTGTTTGGCCCCTAGGAAGGCCCTGTGGGAGGGGAATACAAGCCCCAGATGGCCACGGTGCAGCCAGACAAGTGGAGCAGGGCCAGCAGCTCAGCCTGGCTCACAGGAATGCTGACGGACACCAGGCACTGCCAGCACTCAACACTTCAGCCAGGCAGAGACCACAGCCACCCTTCCTCAGGCTGTGCAGCAACGACACAGGAGAGAGGAACCTCCTTTTTTAGAGCTCAGCCACACTGAAATAGGTTTCCACCCAGCACTTAGCACTACTTCAGGCAAAGCAGTTAGGATATTCCTGTACACTTCACTTGGCTGTCTAAAAAAAGGAAGATCTGGGCAAGAAACCCCACCACAAGCCACTGCACAGTGCTGCAGGTCTCAGGAGGCACTTGCTGGGTGCTTGAAGAGCAGTCAGGTCCGTGCTGTAACAGACTGCCTCTCCTTCAGCTGCGCTGTGCTTTCGCAGCAGGCGTGCAGCCAGGCACCTTCTCTCGCCCGGCTGGCACAGCAAGCCGGCAATGCACCCGACACAAGGGCAGCCAGGGAGGCTGAGCTCTCTGATGTCCTGGGAACACACCTCTGCTTGTGACCACTGCCAGCTCCACTCTCTTCTTCCCACACCCCAGAGCAGGTTCCACGAGCTCTCCCCCGCAGGCAGCCCCTCTGCTCCCCGCCACAGGAGCATCTCCCCCTCCGCGCAGGGTGCGAAAGCCACTGCAGGCAGATAAACAGCCACTGATCAGGTTTCTCTGCTTACCACAAAGGACTTGATTCACCAGAGCCTACTCCCTTTTCAGGCTCTTTCTAAATAAAGGCTTCAAAGACTTCTGGAAATTCATGCTTAACAAGCTTACTGTAATGCCAGAGAACAAGGGCTCCTGTGCGCCAGGCGCTGCTGCGGGACTGAGTCACACTCATGTTCTTCTGAGCCTCTCAGATAGACTTCTCCAGGAGCAAGGGCTAGAACAAGTCCTGCTGGCTGATGCTGGCTGGGGCAGAGCCTTGCTGCCACGCACAACACAGCCTGACACAGCTCTCCTGGTCCTCTCTGCAATGGCCAGCCCTGCAGATGCCATGCAGATACTCAGGAGAGGAGGTGATGTTCCTGCGTCCCCTCCCTGGGACTCAAGAGATTCTCCTGGCCACAAACTCCCCAGCTCTTGCCCCCCACCACCAGAGAGGACTACTCACCAAGTCATCTCAGCACCCAGCCCCCCAGGAAAAGGCTGCTACAGGTTGGACAGCCCCCACCCCAGGCTGAGAGGATTCAGCTCAGACAGTATTGCCAGACCCACATGTCCTGAGCGAGCCTCTGCCTTCAAGAGCCTGAGAAGGACCAAAGCAGTGAGTCGAGGACGGCTGAGCCACCCTGGGAGCACCGGTTCTGGTGTGAGGGCAGAGGACTGGATAGGGCTGGGGGATAGGTTGGACTGGATGAGCTTGGAGGTCTCTTCCACCCTGGTAGATTCTATGATTCTATGACACAAGAGCAGAGGTGACAAGCGAGCTGCATTCAGGCCCATCCTCCCTGCCACGGAACTCACAAGTCAGCACCTAGAATTTGCTGAGACACCTCCAAACGATTTAGTGCTGCTGCAGCTCCCAAGCAGGAGCCAGGAGCCAGCTCACCTCCTCCTAAGCACGGGAGGTTCCAAGTGCCTCTTCCTGAAGAGCTTCATTTCTAGGCAGTAAAGCAAGAGTGCATTTAGTGCCTCCTAGCAGGTGCTGGGGTGGGGAGGCTGCAGGGCGCAGCGTGGGAGCCAGCCGCCTCGCCTGCTCCCTGCGGAAGGTTCCACACACTGCACCGAGCTGGGGAGCTCTGCTGCCACACATCTCTCTTGTCAAGAAATCCCCCAGCACCAGTGGCTTTGGAGGAAGCAGCCAGAATCCACTTCACTCCGCACAAGAGCTGCTCCTATGGTTTTCTTTGATGCCATTCAAGGCAAGCAGCTGGATCCTCTATTTATAGCAAGATCATCAGTTTGGGGAAACGACTTCTTTTTGTTATCGGAGCACAGGATACATGACAAACCCTCACTCTGCTAGGAGTGCTGCAAGTTGGCAAAGACCTGGTGGTCAGGCTGGGCACTTGCAAAGGTCCAAGCAGACAGAAAATGAAGCATTTGGCATAAACAGCTAAACCTCCAGAACTGACACTCCCTGGCAAGAAGCAGCCAACTCGATCCCCCCCACACCAACTCAACCCCCTCACACCAACAGATGTTTATAACTGAGGGCTGGGGGTTAGGAGTGGGGGACAGGCTCTGCTCACTGCTCCCTGGGATAGGACAAGGAGCAATGGATGGAAGCTGCAGCACAGGAGGTTCCAGCTCAGCACAAGGGGGAACTTCATAGAATCAACCAGGCTGGAAGAGAGCTCCAAGCTCAGCCAGCCCAGCCTAGCACCCAGCCCTGGCCAACCAACCAGACCATGGCACTAAGTGCCCCAGCCAGGCTTGGCTTCAACACCTCCAGCCACAGAGACTCCACCACCTCCCTGGGCAGCCCATTCCAATGCCAATCACTCTCTCTGACAACAACTTCCTAACAACATCCAGCCTAGACCTGCCCTGGCACAGCTTGAGACTCTGTCCCCATGTTCTGTTGCTGGTTGACTGGGAAAAGAGACCAACCCTTCTTTACTGTAAGGGTCCCAGAGCCTGGCACAGGCTGCCCAGAGAGGTTGTGGAATCTCCTTCTCTGGAGCCTTTCCAGGCCTGTCTGGATGTGTTCCTGTGTGACCTGAGCTAGACTGTATGGTCCTGCTCTGGCAGGGGGTGTTGGACTCGATCTCTTTGGGTCCCTTCCAACCCCTAACATCCTGTGATCCATGAACTCAACCCCTACACACTGAGCCTTCCTCCCTGGAGATGTTGGTTTCCAAGGCAGTTTTATTGAGGTCTTCTCATAGGGAGCATGAGGGATTCAGATGGGTGCATTCAGAGGGCTGGACAGCAAGTGGCTGCAGCTTTGTCACCTCTGGCCTAAGCTGCTGGAGCCAGAAGGGCCAGGAGGATATTTCCATCAGGAAGAACAAAGGACTGGAAGTTGTAAGCATTAGTGCTCCAGAAATGATTCATGCTTCTTGCAAACAGCCTTTTTTTGCTACAGACACCTGATAAGCTCTTGCTTGTAATCAGGATTACAGTGCTCAGAGGTCAGAGTGTTTTGAAACCAGGTCTCCAAATAATTTCAGGCTGGCACTAGCTTGCCACTCTTATCTTAGAACCATAAAATTGTCTGAGTTGGAAAAGGCCTCTAAGATCATTAACTCCAACTGTCAACCCAGCACCACCATGGCCACTAAACCTTGTCCCAAAGTGCCACGGCCACAGGTTTCTGGAACACCTCCAGGTATGGGGACTCCAGCACCTCCCTGGGCAGCCTGTGCCAATGCCTGAGCACTCCTGCAGCAAAGGAAGTTTTCCTCATGTCCAACCTAACCCTCCCCTGGCACAATTTCAGGCCATTTCCTTTCCTTCTATCACCTGATACTAGGGACAAGAGCTCAACCCCCACTTCACTGCAGACTTCCTGAGTCATAGAGAGCAATGAGGGCTCCCCTCAGCCTCCTCTTCTCCAGCATAAACACCCCCAGCTCCTCAGCTGCTCCTCCCCAGCCTTCTTCTCCAGACCCTTTCCCAGCTTTGTTGCCCTTCTCTGGACACACTCTGGCTCCTCAATGTCCTCCTTGGAGTGAAGATCCAAGAGGATCAAATGCAGTGCCAGTGCTTCCCTCAGGACACCCTCACACTGTGTCTGCCACCGTGATCTGACATCTCGAGGTCTAAATATAAATGTGGGAGTTTGTTCAAGCCATTCAATTCCACCACACAGCACTGACCAACACAGCACCTGGGGCTGGGCACAGCAGTACCCAGCCAGTCACCCACTTTCTGCTGAAAGCTCTCGACTCACAAGCTTACTCACAGCAAGAGACCCAGCTCAGGCTCATCACTGGCACCCCATGAGCTGGTTTTAACTGGCCACTGAGGGACTTGGAGCATGTGGCCAGTAGCCTGGGGGAGGATCAGGGCAGACCTCATTGCTCTCTACAACTACCTGAAGGGAGGCTGTAGCCAGGTGGGGTTGGGCTCTTCTGACAGAACAAGGGGACACAGCCTCAAGCTGTGCCAGGGCAGGTCTAGGCTGGATGTTGTTAGGAAGTTGTTGTCAGAGAGAGTGATTGGCATTGGAATGGGCTGCCCAGGGAGGTGGTGGAGTCTCTGTGGCTGGAGGTGTTGAAGCCAAGCCTGGCTGGGGCACTTAGTGCCATGGTCTGGTTGGCTGGACAGGGCTGGGTGCTAGGTTGAGCTGGCTGAGCTTGGAGCTCTCTTCCAGCCTGGCTGAGTCTATGATTCTCTGATGTGGAGCTGCTGTTTAAAGGCTGTAACAAGGAGACAGAAAGCTGCACATCTCTGCAGTCTGAAGCCACTTCACCTGTTTCAGACCCTGGACACGACTCAGGGACTCAAAGCACACAGAGGCACAACTCTGCAGAAGGCAAAAATCCGCTGACTGGCAGAGTCTGGTCCCTTGCTCATTTTCTCCTCTCTAAGCAGTTTGCACTTCCACGTGAGAGATTTGAAGAGTGACAGATTTTAAGAGCAGCACAAAGAGGTAATGAACTGCCACAGCAGCCCCTGTTGTGAGACTTCACAGGTCACAGTGATAGCCAAAAGGCTTTCCATAGGGAATCTCAGCAATCAGCCCCCAAGGAAAGAGGCACCAAAGGAAAACTTCAGGAGCAGCTGCCCAGAGCAAGAGGAGGAAAGCCTTGCCCCAGTGCCTGGCAGAGCATCCTTCTCCATGCTTTGGCAGGTCTGCATCACCCTTCTCTACGCTTTGGCACAGGTCAGGTCTGCAGCAGCCTCGCAGTACAACCCAAGCTTCCCATTTATCCTTCCTCTCTTGGAAGAGCCTGAGCATCCCCTTCTCCAGACAGCAGAAGATGGTCTGCATGCCCATCCTGCTCTTCCTGGCTGTGACAGCTTCTAGCACAACTTCAAGTCAAGCACCAGCTGTGTGTCTTCTGCAGACTTACCTCTTCCCCCCTCCCAGAGGATAACTTCCAGCAGAAGCTATTCCACCACACGCTATGAGCAGAGCAGGCCTGACCATGTGCCCACACCTCCCTTGGCAGAGAGGCTGGACTGAGACCCTCCCTAGCTGCTCCTCCTCGCCCGACCCTGCCTGCAGGGCCCCGCTAGGGATGGGGAGGAGAGGGATGGAAATCTACAGGCTTCTTCTTTCCAGCCAAGGAACCTCCCTGTCGCCTACCTGACTCCAGCCCTGAAAGATGAGCTACATCTCTGCCAGCTCTGCGCCGCTCCGGGGAAGGAACAAGCACTCACAGCCCGTTTGTCACACTGGGAAGCAAATCAGACAGACAGAGCTCGGCTCCCCTCGCTCTCCCGTTCGTTACACAAGAGCTGGGAGGCTGCGGCAGGTCTGCCGGCCGCGGGGAGCAGCGGGCGCAGCCTCTGGGGTGAGCACAAGAGGCGGAGGGAGCAGCGCAGAGAGGCGCACACCAACCTCACGAGTAGTTACTGACTCCAGAGGAGTTGGAGCTCCAGCCACAGCCAGCCAGAAGAGCAAAAACATCCCTCTTTTGTTCCGCAGCCTCAGACAGACTTGGCCGCACAGCTCCCTGCTGTCTCGCTGCAGACAATGGGAGCAGAAAGTTAATCCACTGCCCCCTGCAGCAGGAGCCATCCAGGCTGCCCAGGCGAGAGATGAGCATTCCTGTGCCTGGCTGCCAGCCTTGCCACGGCCTGGCACTCGCTGCTGCTAGCGGATGCCAGACGGCTCCAGGACCTCACCCGGCACTGCTGGTGCCACCAGGGGTAGCAACTGCCACAGATCTACTCCTGCCTTCCAAACACGCCCGGCCCTTCCCGCAGGGCACCAGCTCCCTTCTCACACCGTGCCCTGAAGCTGAGCCCAGGCACAGGGTCCCTCCTGCCCCGATGCTGTGGACACGACCTGTGCTGTGAAGCACAGAAATTTCAACTCCACCTTCACAGAAGACAGACCTCTGACTCAGGACAGAACAAGCTTCAGACTATCAACCCTACACTGAATCCATTCTTTCACCATCACCCTCCCTGGCAGCCCAGCCAGAGCCCTTCTGCAGAACATTGTTTTCCCCTGGATGAGAGGTCAAGTGATAGAGAGGATCACGGCCATCAGAGTCCTTTGCTGTGACCTCTTCTCCTCCCGAAGGGCACAGGTTTACAAACCTTTGTAATAGGTGATTGTAATTGTTTAATAAAGAAACATTTTAATAGAATTGTAATAGGTAATTGTAATTATTCAATAAATAAACATTTTAATAGAATGTTAAGCATGCTTGGCTGCAAATGGCAGTGTATATACAGCTGTTGCAAATCAGGAGATATGCCTAACCTAGAGGTCATGCTAGAGATGGTAATGTGCAAAGAATAAGCTAGCTAATTGCTAAGTATATCAAAGACTAAAACTTTAGGTACATCCTTAATTTTGAGCTAAGAGAGAACATGCCACATGTGGGACTCGGGACATTAATCAGTCATATTCCAAGGACTAAGCTTTAGGTGCATCCTTAATTTTGAGCTAAGAGAGAACATGCCACATGTGGGACTCGGACATTAATCAGTCATGTTCCAAGGACTAAGCTTTAATTTTGAGAAGTGGGATTCGGGACATTAACCAGCCAAAGGAAGTCCATATTTGGAGACAGGTTAACCAGAGGACACCTGAGGAGGACTGCTTACTTCATCCTCAACGACCACCAGAAGGGAAGGAAGACCCTAACCCAAAAGAAGGAACACGTGCAGAAAGGATGGATTTATGTAATTTGCAGGGCAGAACAACACAGACAACACAGTATAAATATAGGCTAATTAAGAGACTTGCCAGGGCAGTTGGCAGAGCGGTGACTCCCCTGTCGTCCAGCGCTGTAACTTTGCTCATATTCTACTTGCCTAATTGAATAAATTTGTAATCTGGACACTTGGATTTTGAGTCATTCTCAATTTATAACACCTTTACTACTTAAGGGTGGTGAGACACTGGCACAGGTTGCCCAGGGAGGCTGTGGATGTTCCTCCCTGGACCAGCCAGGATGAGACCTTGAGCAGCCTGGTCTAGTGGGAGGTGTCCCTGCCGACACCAGGGGGGTTGGAAGTAGAACGATCTTTAAGATTGTTTCCAACCCAAACCATTCTGTGACTCTCTGAAGCATCAGAACCACCTTAAGCATTAGCCAGATCCAAACTTCTTCCTCCAGCCTTTCCAGGGGACCAGAAGTCATCTCTCCATTTGGACAGAGGATTTGAGTGACCTGCTTTTCAGCTCCGTTCCTCATCACCACCTTTTTCAGTTCTCTATAGGAGAACTGAGAATGTTTATGACATTTAAGATCTGAGAAGGAAATGATGATTCACAGGCCCTCTGCTCTGCAGAAATGGGAGCTACACACCTGGATACTTCTAGAGCACAAACAGATGTAGGTACCTGTGTTTGGGGCTTTGTAGTTCGAGATAGTGATCTTAAAGTCAACACTGCATAAACCTGGACAGCTAAAGAACAGAGAAGAGCAAAGTGATGAAATCTGCTCCAGAAAGCACTTGCAGTTTCCTTACTCCCTGTGCCCTGGGAGAGAGGGCTGTTATTTTGCCATTACACTTCTGCCCAGGAGAAGCCTTCCTGAACAGCAGACAGCAGGGCTGAAATCATCTGCACCGACCCTGGAAGCCACAGAGGTGAGAGCAAAGTGCTCCAGCACCCCTGAGCAGCAAAGCCTTTGTTCCAGCACACTCCTGGCAGCAACCAGGGCTGCCTGTCCAGCTCAGAACAAACCTATTTCCCTCCCTCTTCTCCCCCAAATTAACTCCATCTCCAGCTGTCCCAGCGCCAGCTTCCTGTTCAGATTAATTCTTCTTTGTACAGCCGTGTTTGATGATTTACCCAGCAAGCCAGGCACAATGAGCAGGAATCCTGCACTCCCATTAGTGCCTCTCCCCCGAGGCTCCGAAGTTTTCAGGGAAGGACATTTCCCCTGGCACAGAAGGTGCCTCCTCAGAAGGGTCACCAAAGGCCACCTGTGACGCTGCCGCGGGGTCAGCTGCAGATGATGGGCTGCTGAGCAGCCTTTGCTGCTAGTCAGCAGGGCTGGCACGGAAGCTGGCGTAGGTGGCAGCATTTATGATCCCAAAAGGTGTGTCTTCAGCTATGCTCTCCTATGACCCAAGCTCTCTAGTGTGTTTAGCAAGGCAAGGTGAGCTGTGCTCCTCTGTATGGTCCACCTTGCAGAAGGTGCAATTTTCAAGAGCCCCAGAAGGAGTTAGCCTGTGCAGCAGTCATCTGCAGGCCTGTTAGCATCTGTGATCTCAAAACCCACACCACAGAGAAGCCACCGCAGCACTCTGGCTCAGAAAATGCCAAGCACTGAGCCTCGGTGCTTTGGGCCTGACCTGCAATGGGTGAGGACTTTGTGTCTTCTCCTGGGAGCTGTTTCCCAGCCTTTGTAAAGTCACAGCAGGTGTAGCTGTACATACTACATACGAGTCGATGCCATGCACCTCTCATCCTCACACCCCAGCAGAAAGCCACAGTGTGGCAGAGGTTGTCTGTTGCCTCTGCTGTTGAGCCCATGGAGCTCAGCAGGGCTGTTTAGGCTCTTTACAAGCTCTTTCCAGAATGGAGCTTAGCTGCCTACTGTCACACCAGGAAGTCTCAGCAGCTACATGAACCTCCTCTTTGGAGGGTGAAACATTTCCTGCAGCCAGAAGGAAGGAGAGGGTGCACATCTGAGAAAAGCCCAGCCCCAGCACAGAGGGTTTAAACACCAGAGACCACAACCCAGAGAGCAACAAGGAGGACACACAACAGTCACACTGTGCTCTGCAGATGTTGATAATACAGCCCAGTGAGACTTATTTGGGCAGGTTCAGACACCAGTTATCAAAAGCTTCCACTCCAGATGATGAAGCCAACGTTCAACAACCTCAGGCTGAAGCAGCCCCTCAGGTCACCTCTGCACAGAAGGAACAGCCACACATCCCACCTCAGATTTTGGCTCAATGCTTTTGCCAATACTTACACCAGATCTCGAAGTTTCACAGAGTCAGAGCAATAAGGAAGCAGAAAAGAAGGTGTAAAACAAAGAGGCACCTTCTTCCTTCCCCTCAGCGACCAGCTGCAGCACACTGGGATGCAAATGAAATCAGGCAAAGAAGAGAACCTGGCACCTCCTCTCCAAGATGGGAGTTGTAGGGGCAGCAGCAAGGTGTAAGCGTGTCCAGCTGACAGTGCAAGAGGCCAGCACAGCTGAGCCCTCCAAAGCTCAACGCTCTCATCTTGCCCAAGAGGCACCTTCAGGAACTGGGGTGGAAGTGAGTGGGATGGGGCAAGGGTGGAAGTCAGCCACAGTTCACTAAAACTGTCTTTGCTGGAAGAATTCTGCCTGGGAGTACCCTCCAAAGTGCTAGACAGTGGTTTGCTCTGAGAGGAGTTAAACAGGCTACAAGCCTGTACTTGTCCTAGATATGCTTCTGCTCAGGAAGCATCCAAAAAAATCTACTGCAGACAACTGGGAGCGGTGCTCACAAAGGCAAGGCAGAGGCAAGCACAGACACCATCACCCAGGCTGAGCTCTCTCTTCGGGAGATGTTGCATTTTCCATTCTTTGGTCTTTTCTCCTGCTCCTAATAATTTGTTTCACAGGGAGAAGCGTGCACATGGGAGATGCAAGCAAGCAGGACAGCCCCAGGGAAAACAGCAACTCGGTTCACATCGCCACAGCACTGAGCACCAAACTAACTTGTAAACGTGAATGACTTGTTTAAGGCAGGGGAGCAACTTCCCCCTTCAGAAGATGGGGACCTAGCAGCTTGCCTCACCCCAGTGAGGGCGACAGAATGAACCAACCGGCGAAGGACCTGGGTCTCACTTGGAGCACCCCAGCCACCTCCAGCACCACCATCGCTGCAGAGACCTCTCCTGTCTGCCCACCATGCAGGTGGGCACACTCTCCCTCCTCACACAGGACCATGTGCTCAGCCTGGACGTCTCACGGACTGCTACTTCCACAACTCAAAACGTTCAAGTTCATTACAGACGCTACAAAAAGCTGGTCGCAAACGGGTGGGCAGCCCTCCCGCTGCAGACAGCCGGGACATGGCATCGCTCCCCTCCTCCCGGCCTCCTCCCACCACCCTGCCGTAAAAAATACCCACTCCGGCACTCTGCCAGAGCCGGGAGCACCAAGGCTCGGCGCTCACGGCAATGCTGGCAGCCCGTGAGGCCGCAGGGCACCGGCAGAGGCTGGATGCTGGGACTCGGCTCCTGCAGCCACCTCCCGGTGCCACCGCCCTGGGCACCCGCCAGCTCCGGAGGCTGCAGTGAAACGAGCCGGTGCTGGGCTGGGTTATTTTAGGGGGGAGGGGGGGATGGGTGTTGGCTTATTTGCCTTTTTTTTTAATGAGATGGGAGGAAAAAAGTAAGAGGAATCATAGAAGGAAACAATTCAGCAGGTTGCTGCCTATCAGCCTCGCCGCTCCCCTCCCCGGGCCGCCTCAAGGCAGGAGGTGCAAGCCGCCGAGCGCCCGCTGCCCAGCGCGACGAGAGCCGGCTCCTGCCCGGGCCCCCCGCCCCAGTCCCAGCGCCGCGGGGAGAGCAGCCCGCAGCCCGCGCCCCCTCCCCCGGAGCACTCGCACCGCTCCTGCGCCCCGCACCGCCGCGGCGGCAGCCCGGCCCGGGGAGGCCGCCCCCCAGCCCGGAGGAGACGGCAGGCAGGCCGCGGGCTCACCTCGGTACTGCAGCGAGCCCGAGAGGCGCACGGTGACGGTGCCGGCCAGCGGCTCCCCGGGGCTGTAGACGACGCGGCTCTCGCCCAGGCGGATCTCGAAGAGCTGCACCTTCCCCATGGCCCGGCCCGGCCCGCTCCGCCGGCAGCGCTACCTGCTGCCGCCCCGCTCCACGCCGCGCCGGTCCCTGCCCGGCTCCGCCCCGCCCCGCCTCCGCCCGCCCCGGCCGCGCCGTGCCGTGGGGCTGGGGCGGGCTCTGGGGCAGCGGCGGAGCGCAGTGGGGCCGGGGCGGGCTCTGGGGCAGCGACGGAGCGCAGTGGGGCCGGGGCGGGCTGTGAGGAAAGGAACAGGTGGTGCAGACTGGGGACACGGCAGCTGCCGGGGCCGGGCTGCGAGGGAAGGAGCCGCTTGCGGGGCTGAGCTGCCAGGGAAGTGGTAGTCTGTGAGCCCAGGCTGCGCTGTGAGGAAGGGAGCAGGTTGTAGGGCCGGGAGACGAGGGAAGGAGGCGATTGCAGGGCCGGGATGTGAGGAGCTGCTTATGGAGCCAGGTTATAAGGGAAGGAGCCGGTTGTGGGGCTGAGCTATGAGGCAAGTGGCAGGGTTCAGGCTGTGCTGTGGGGGAAGGAGCCGATGGTGGGTCCGGGCTGCGGGGGAAGGAGCCGGTGGTGGGTCCCGGCTGCGGGGGAAGGAGGCAGCCGTGGGTCCGGGCTGCGGGGGAAGGAGGCAGCCGTGGGTCCGGGCTGCGGGGGAAGGAGGCAGCCGTGGGTCCGGGCTGCGGGGGAAGGAGGCAGCCGTGGGTCCGGGCTGCGGGGGAAGGAGGCAGCTGTGGGTCCGGGCTGCGGGGGAAGGAGGCAGCTGTGGGTCCGGGCTGCGGGGGAAGGAGGCAGCTGTGGGTCCGGGCTGTGAGGGAAGGAGGCAGTTGTGGGTCCGGGCTGCGGGGGAAGGAGGCAGCTGTGGGTCCGGGCTGCGGGGGAAGGAGGCAGCTGTGGGTCCGGGCTGTGAGGGAAGGAGGCAGTTGTGGGTCCGGGCTGCGGGGGAAGGAGGCAGCTGTGGGTCCGGGCTGCGGGGGAAGGAGGCAGCCGTGGGTCCGGGCTGAAGGAAGGAGCTGGCTGCCCCAGCATGGGGCCATCTAGCCTCCTGGTTCTCCCTGCTCCCTCTAATCTCATCTCCTCCCTGTAATTCTCCCAGCCCAGCTGTCGCTTCTCCCCCCTCGTACTCTTATAACCCAAATTGCTTTAAGTGTCCAGCAAGAGGTAAATAGAAGTGGACCTGATGATCGCCTGGGACTGAGGGGTAAATGACATCCCCTTGTGCCCACAGATCAGCAGGGTGCAGGTGTCTGGCCCAGCCGGGGTGCCCCGGGAAGCTGGCGGGGGAGCAGCAGGCTTCTCTCCATCACACTTGCCATGCCAC
The DNA here is from genome assembly GCF_015220805.1 of Pogoniulus pusillus. Classification (NCBI taxonomy): domain Eukaryota; kingdom Metazoa; phylum Chordata; class Aves; order Piciformes; family Lybiidae; genus Pogoniulus; species Pogoniulus pusillus. The sequence goes on along the minus strand of NC_087298.1, from coordinate 2,432,821 downwards.
ACACACCCCCACACCCCCCCCGCCCCGAGCATTGCGTGACAATAAAAGCCATCAGTGAAACCCACGCCGAGGGCAGCGCTGGGGACCGGCCCCTCGCGGCTGCTGGCACACGGGCGGAGGGCGCTGCAGGATGAAGAGGTGTAAAAGGACACCCAGCCCGGACCCCGCCGGACAGACAGGCAGACACCTCCCGCGGACCTGCCGTGGCAGCAGTCCGTGCGCACGGGGCTGCGGGACCCACTGCCCTGGTGGCGGTCAGGGCACCAGAGGAGTTCCTGCGCTCCCGGGGCTCCTGCTGAGACGCCCTTGCAGCCTCTCCGGTGCTCGGCTGGTTAAAAGCTCCCTCTTGTTTCCATCCTGAGAGCACCCACAGGCAAGGAGCGCTCCTGTGCTGCTTCCCGCAGCTCATCTCCTCCGCGGGGTGTACGCAGGGCTGCACGCACACACATCCACGCACATCCACACACCGCTCTGCTTGTGCTGCCCTTAGGTTTTGTTTTGCCAGCCTGTGCCAGCCGATTTTCCCTACTCTCTCTCTCTCTTTTTTTTCCCCCCACCCCCTGTAAGACGAGTTTGCAGCCTCTTTCATCAGTCTCCGCAGCTCCTGCTTAGCTCTGCCAGCAAAAATAAACACATTGAGGGGGAGTGAACGAGCCCTGCGCTGGAGCTGATTTACTGAGCTCCCCTCCCCCATGGCAAGTGGCTGAGAACTCAGGGCGAAGCACGCTGTCGAGGATACCCCATCGCTGGTGCAGCATCCTCGCTCCTGAGGGACACCCCACGTGTGGCCCTGGGGGTGGTAAAACCCCATCGCTGGTGCAGCATCCTCGCTCCTGAGGGGCAACCCACGTATGACACCTGGGGGTGAAAAGACCCCAATGCTGGTGAAGCATCCTCGCTCCTGAGGGACACCCCATGCCTGGCACCTGGGGGTGGTAAAACCCCACTGCTGGTGCAGCACTCTCACTCTAGAGGGACACCCCACACCTTGCACTCGGGGGTGGTAAAACCCCACTGCTGGTGCAGTATCCTCACTCCAGAGGGACACCCCATGCCTGGCACCTGGGGGTGGTAAAACCCCACTGCTGGTGCAGTATCCTCACTCCAGAGGGACACCCCATGCCTGGCACCTGGGGGTGGTAAAACCCCACTGCTGGTGCAGTACCCTTGCTCCAGAGGGACACCCTATGCCTGGCACCTGGGGGTGACAAAAGCCTGTCACACTGTGCCACAGCAATCCCAGCACAACGAGACCTGTGCACCTTGTTTGCAGAAGAGTTAATTTTAAGCACAGTGAAGTTGCTCGCCCAAGGTCACAGTGTGAATGGAAAGGATTCCCGTGCCAGGAGCTGAACAAAGGCGCCCGGGCTCTGGCTGTGCACGTTGTGGCACAGCTACAGTACTGCAAGGCAGGCACTGAGTGCTGAGACTTGAGGACGTGACATCTCTGCTGTGGAGAAAGGCTGAGAGACCCTAAGGCTGTTTGGTCTTCAGAGAGCTGAAAAGGGATCTTATTGTTAATGTCTGCATCTAAGGGGTAGGTGTCAGGATGGAGGTGCCAGGCTCTTTTTGGTGATGCCCAGTAAGAGGACAAGGAACAAAGGGTACGAGCTGGAACCCAGGAGGTTCCACCTCAACATGAGGAGAAACTTCTTTGGTGTGAGGCTGCTGGAGCCCTGGAGCAGGCTGCCCAGAGAGGTTGTGGAGTCACCTCTGGAGACTTCCAAAACTCGCCTGGATGTGTTCCTGTATGACCTGCCCTAGATGACTCTGTTTTGGCAGGGGGGGTTGACTAAGGTGATCTCTAGAGGTCCCTCCTAACCCCCAACATTCTGTGATTCTATGGCCCTGGCAGCAATGTCACAGCGTCAGTTTTGGGCTCCCCAGTTGAAGAGGGACAGGGATCTGCTAAAGAGGGTCCAGCAGAGGGCTATGAGGATGAAGAGGGGACTGGAGCCCTGCCTGATGAGGAGAGGCTGAGGCCCTGGGGCTGCTCAGTCTGCAGAAGAGAAGACTGAGAGGGGATCTAATAAATGCTTATAACTCTCTGAGGGCTGGGGGTCAGGAGGGGGGGACAGGCTCTGCTCACTGCTCCTGGGACAGGACAAGCAGCAATGGATGGAAGCTGCAGCACAGGAGGTTGCAGCTTAGCAGAAGGGCAACTTCTTGCCTGGAAGGGTCCCAGAGCCCTGGCACAGGCTGCCCAGAGAGGTTGTGGAGTCTCCTTCTCTGGAGCCTTTCCAGGCCTGTCTGGATGTGTTCCTGTGTGCCCTGAGCTAGATTGGAGGATCCTGCTCTGGCAGGGGGGCTGGACTCTTTGGGTCCCTTCCACCCCCTGCCATCCTGTGAGCCTGTGAGCCTGTGCCCATACACAGCAGTTTGTGAGATGTAACTGGATGGGCACAACTCAATGTATCTGATGTCTGCAGTGCCAGGGCACACACTGTTCCCTGCACAGGGCCTGGTGACATTTGGTTTAGGAGGGGTTTTGCTCACTGGAGTCACACAGATATCTGTCTTCCTGCCTCCCTCCTCATCTGCATGTGGCCTTGACTCACCCCTGTCATCTAATTGTGTGTGGAGTCACCAGGGCTGAAATTCAGAGCAGGTAAAAAAGCTCATAAAGATGTTTGCTAAACTGCAAGAGGTTCACTTTCTGGCTCTTTTGGACTATTGTTTTGCTTTAGAAAAAACGTTTGGCAGGGTTTGTGGTGGTGGGAAATCTCCCTTCCTCTGCTCTGCTCTGCTCTCCCTCCTTCTCTGGAGGCTTTCAAGCCCTGTCTGGATGTGTTCCTGTGCAACTTGCACTGGATTCTATGGTCCCACTCTGGCAGAGGGGCTGGACTCAAAGATCTCCAGAGGTCCCTTCCTACCCCTAAAGCCCTGTGATCCCCTTGCTCCAGAACCTCAATGTCCTTATGCTGTGGCCCCCAGAATTGTGCCCAGCACTCAGTACACACAGACAACTTCATGATTAACTCCTAGGCATTGGATGCTGGGCTGCATTGCCAAAGTCAGCACCAGCAGAGATAAAGAAGTCATTGTCCCGCTCAGCTCAGTGCTGGTCAGCCCAATCCTGGGGCACTGCCTGCAGTTTTGGTCTCTGCTGTAACAAAAAGAAAGATGTGAGCAGGCTGGAAAGTGTCCAGAGAAGGGCCAGGAGGCTGCTCAGCAGCCCTGCCATGTGAGGAAAGGTGAGAGCTGGGTTTGAGCAGCCTGGAGAGGAGAAGGCTGAGGGCAGACCTCATTGCCATGGAGCAGGACAGGCAGGGTGGATGCCAGGATGGAGACTCCCTTTGCACAAGCAGTCCCATGGACAATGCAAGGAGTGATGGGGACAAGCTCCTGCTGGGGACATTCCCATTGCACTCCAGAAGGAAATGTTTGCCCATGAGCACAGTCATAGGCTGGAGTCATCTCCCCAGGGCAGCAGTGGAGTTCTCTATCTTGGACAGTTTTAAGGCTCCTCTAGCCAGGGTGCTGGGGCAGCTCACTTCTGCTACACCATCACCTCGAAAGGTTGGGGTCCCTCCCAGCCTGGCATGCTGTGACTAACAGGCCTGTTCCTCTCTCAGCCTTCCAAGTCATAGAATCACAGAATCAGTCAGGGTTGGAAGGGACCACAAGGAGCAGCCAGTTCCAACCCCCCTGCCATGCCCAGGGACACCCTACCCTAGAGCAGGCTGCACACAGCCTCAGCCAGCCTGGCCTCAAACACCTCCAGCCATGGGGCCTCAACCACCTCCCTGGGCAACCCATTCCAGCCTCTCACCACTCTGCTGCTCAACAACTTCCTCCTCACCTCCAGCCTCACTCTCCCCACCTCCACCTTTGCTCCATACCCCCAACTCCTGTCACTCCCTCACACCCTCAGAAGTCCCTCCCCAGCTTTTTTGTAGCCCCCTTCAGATCCTGGAAGGCCACAAGAAGGTCACCTGGGAGCCTCCTCTGCTCCAGCCTGCACAGCCCCAACTCTTTCAGGCTGTGCTCACAGCAGAGCTGCTGCAGCCCTCTCAGCATCCTCCTGGCCCTGCCCTGGACACTCTCCAGCATCTCCACAGCCCTCTTGTCCCAGGGGCTCCAGAGCTGGATGCAGGACTCCAGGTGAGGTCTCAGCAGAGCAGAGCAGAGGGGGAGAATCCCCTCCCTGGCCCTGCTGGCCTCACTTCTGCTGCTGCAGCCCAGGCTCTGCTTGGCTTTCTGGGCTGCAAGTGCACACTGCTGGCTCCTGCTGAGCTTCTCCTCCAGCAGCACCCCCAAGTGCCTCTCCTCAGGGCTGCTCTCCAGCCACTCACTGCCCAGCCTGCATTGGTGCTTGGCATTGCCTCCACCCAGCTGCAGGACCTTGCACTTGTCTGTCCTGCTGCTGTGCCAGGGATGAAGCACAGCCTCACCTGACCATGCCTCATATCCCCCATGCTGGACACAGTCATCTCACCTGGGGGGGCTGAACTGAGCCAGGGTGCCAGGAGGCCTCAGTGCAAGGAGAGCTCAGTGCCAGGCAGCACGGAAATGCCAGGAGCACTGAGCTGTGCCTGATACCATTCGGAGGTGGAAGGCTGCTGGGTGGGGCAGCAGCAGGTTTCCCCCAGGGCAGTTAGTAGTTTGTTATGTCATTTCCACCTGCTCCCCTGCTCTGGGGTGTGTGGGTGCTGGGGAGCCAGGCCAGCCTCACAGGGTGCTGCCCAGCACCCTGGGGACACTGCTGCCCTCTCCTGCTCCCCAGTGCTGCTGTTAGAAGGGGGTGAGGAGTCCTTCATGGCATCAGAGGTTTGTTTGGGTTGGAAACTGCCTCTAAGCTCAAGTCCAATCATTAACTCAGCACTGCTAGGTCACGACTAAACCATGCCACATCTCCACAGCTTTTCAGTCCCTCAGGGATGGTGACTCACATCACTGCTCTGGGCAGTCTGTTCCCGGGCTTGGCAACCTTTTGGGGGAAGAAATTGTTCCTCATTGTCCAACTTAAACCTCCTCTGATACAACTTGAGGCCATTTCCTCTTGTCCTGCTGCTTGACAAGCCTTGGGAAAACAGACCAAGCCTGACCTGGCTCCATCCTCCTCTCAGGGAGCTGTAGAGAGCAATGAGGTCTCCCCTCAGCCTCATTTCCTCCAGACTAAACAACCCCACTTCCCTCAGCTGCTCCCCAGAAGGCCTGAGCTCCAGCACTTTCAACCCAGGACTTTGCTTAAGAGCTTTTGCTCTTGCAGCCTCTCCCCCATCCTACTGATGGAACAAATGAGCAACTTGGTGAGGGCTTTGCTGGACCAGGTCAGCCCACAGCACCCTGACAGGTCTGGCACTGGAGTAGCTGTGATGGAGGAAGCACTAAAGCAGCAGAGCAGCACAGGCAAGGCAGTTGGTCATGAGGTTTCTGTGACAGCTTGGGTGTCACCTGCCCCTGTGATGGTTTGGGTGTTCCCTGCCCCCCCACACTTAAGAAAATCGCCCAGACTAGACTCAGCCCAGCTGGAAATTGAAGCATGAAGCTTTATATTCACAGCTTAGCACAATATCCAAGCAGGTGTTTACAATGTCTGCAGCTATAGACAGAGATAGACAAGTGAAAAGTGATACAGAAACACAACAGCCCTGCCAGAAAGCAGAGTGCCCAGGAGGGGCTCCCAACCACCCTTCCACCTCCTTCCCACCCCTCTACCTTACCCCAGACTTTGCCTTATCTTCAAGGTGAATTTGGAGAATCAGCCAGGGGGGTTAGGAGCAGAAGGATCAGCAGGTTAGAGAGAAGTGCATGCAGCCAGAGCCCAAGAGCACCTCCATTTTCTGTGTTTGTGTTCTTGGTTTTCCCCATCTCAGCAAGCCCCTGAGTGCAGCAGCCATCACCTTTGCTTCCTTTTCACAGCCTAACATCTGATTCTTCTCCCCAAAATACCCTACTTAGCCTCAAACTAACACAGCCCCCACACACACTCGGGAAGAATCACCCAGCCTAGACTCAGCCAGCTGGAAGTGAAGGAATGAAGCTACATTTACAGCTGAGCACAGCTTACAAGCAGACAGACACAAATATATGCAGTTGTATACAAGTTAAAAGCGATACACAACAGCCCTGCCAGAAATCAGAGTCCCCAGGAGGGCTCCTGACCTAAACCCTCTCCCCACTCCTTCTTTGCCTCCCTTCAGAAATAACCCTCATATATCTCATGTGATGAATCTGGGGAGATCTGAGGTGAGATCATAGAATCATAGAATCAACCAGGTTGGAAGAGACCTCCAAGATCATCCAGCCCAACCTAGCATCCAGCCCTATCCAGCGAACCAGACCATGGCACTAAGTGCCTCATCCAGGCTTTTCTTGAACACCTCCAGGGATGGTGCCTCCACCACCTCCCTGGGCAGCCCATTCCAATGCCAATCACTCTCTCTGTGAAGAACTTCTTCCTAACATCCAGCCTAGACCTACCCTGGCACAACTTGAGACTGTCCCCCCTTGTTCTATTGCTGGTTACCTGGGAGAAGAGGCCACCCCCCACCTGGCTACAATGTCCCTTCAGGTAGTTGTAGACAGCAATAAGATCACTCCTGAGCCTCCTCTTCTGCAGGCTGCACACCCCCAGCTCCCTCAGCCTCTCCTCATAGGCTTTGTGCTCCAGGCCCCTCCCCAGCTTCGTTGCCCTTCTCTGGACATGTTCCAGCACCTCAACATCTTTCTTGAATTGAGGGGCCCAGAACTGGACACAGTACTCAAGGTGTGGCCTGAGCAGTGCTGAGCACAGGGGCAGAATAACCTCCCTTGTCCTACTGCCCACACTGCTCCTGAGCCAGCCCAGGATGCCATTGGCTCGGATCAGAGTTAAGGCAGAGGCAAGCACTGAGACCAGACCTCCAGCAAGGAGCAGAACTGCAGTGAGAGCTGCCTGAGCAGTATGTGAGCAGTGAGGGCCTTGGCTCTGTTTCCACTGGTTGTGTTTCTCAGCAGAAGAATGATGGACACAGCTTACTGTTGGGTTTCTTCTTTTTCTCACAGCTAAGGAGTTCATTTCTCTCAGTAAAATATTCCAGTTAGCCTCAAAGCAGCTTTCCTTGAACTAAACCACATCCACCACAGAACAGCAGGGGTTGGAAGTGACCTCTGGAGATCAGCAAATCCACAGAGGGCTCCCTGCTGTTCCAGCTGTACTGCACACACCACCAAGAGCTGTTCTGTATCTCTGCTTCTCTATGAATCCAGAACACTCTTCCATTTCCACTGCATTTACATTTGCTGCCTTTCCAAACCACTTCCCTGCTTCTCAGCTGAGCAGTCAACCAGGTCACCTGAGACTGGCACAACACTCAGCCATTTGTTTCTGGCTGACACCTCTCACCAGGTGTGCAGTCACCTCCCTGCACACCCCTCCTCTCCTCACAGGAGGCCACAGCCTCTGTGGCTTCACAGGCTCAGCTGTGTGCCAGGGAAGCAGCTCACAGCCCCCAGTCTGTCCCCACAGGGGAGGTTCTCCAGCCCTCTGAGCATCTTGGCCTCTTCTGGACCCTCTCCAGCAGCTCCAGGTCCTTCTTGTGCTGGGTTCCCAGAGCTGGAGGCAGTGCTGCAGGTGAGGTCTGAGCAGAGCAGATTGGAGGGGCAGAATCCCCTCCCTGTGCTGCTGCTCTCCCTGTGCTGCTGCTCTCCCTGCTCTGGCTGCAGCCAGCACTCAGCTGGCTCTGGGCTGCCAGTGACCAGTGCTGGCTCCTAGGCAGTTTGGCACCAACTGGCACCTCCAAGCCCTTCTCCTCCAGGCTGCTGTGAAGCCATTCTCTGTCCTGCCTGGATTTGTGCTGGGGATTGCCCTGCCCCAGGTGCAGGACCTTGTGGTTGGCCTTGCTGAACTTCATGAGCTTGGCTTGGTCTCACCTCTCAAGCCTGCCCAAGGACCTCAGAGATCACCTGCCCCAGCCCCCTTGCTGTCACTTCTCACTGTGTTTCCCATGGCCCTTAGCACAGCCACCATGGAAGCGTTCAAGCAAAGCCTGGGTGAGGCACTTAGTGCCATGGTCTGGATGACTGGATAGGGCTGGGGGATAGGTTGGACTGGCTGAGCTTGGAGCTCTCTTCCAACCTGCTTGATTCTGTGATTCTATGATTCTATGACACTGACTGCTCTGTAGTTCCCTGGCTTTTCTTTGCTCCCCTTTTTAGAATGAGGGTTGTGTGTCCCCTTTTCCAATCTGTGGGAGCTTCACCAGGCTGCCAGGACTTCTCAAACAGGATGGCTCCTGGCCTGGCACCCTCAGCCTCCAGTTCCTCCAGGATCCAAGGGTGTATCTCACCAGGTTCCATGGGCTTGCTCACCTGCAGGTTCTCTAGGTGCTCCCAAATCTGATCTGCTTCTGCTGTGGGTGGCCTTCACTCTCCCAGACCCAGCTACTTCCCTCTGGTGTGGCTCAAGTGGTTACCAGTGAAGGCTGAAGCTAAAAAGGCCTTTTCTATATCCTCAGTAGGCAGGTCACCTGTATCCCCCTGCAGTGACCCAACATTCTCTCTTGTTTTCTTTTTCCCTCTGTAAAATCCTTCTCTGTTATCTTTAACAGAGATTTTAGCTTTCCCACTGGTGGCAGTCCCACTGGTTTGATTTGAAGCTCTGGGATCTCAATGTGCTGGGAGCCTGCAGCATCTCCCTGATACACCCCATGGTTGCTCCAAACCTCCCACGTGTGAGGGCCACCAGCCCCACTTCTGGGGTCCATGAGAAGAGAGCAGTGAGTGATGAGGGACCAGGCAGCAGCTTTGTGCTCCATCCTATGGATGCTCCAGGACTCTGTGCCTTGAGACAGGCTCCCAGGCCTCATTCAGGGACTGAGAAAGAAAGAGAAAACTCAAGGGGCTGCAGTAGCATAATAAACATCAGCTGCTTCTCCTCAGAGTGCATCCTTGACTAGAGAAAGTGCTGGCTTCAGGCACCTCTACCAGAGGGACAAGCCTACCCTTTACCTAGGGACAAAACTCCCCTGCCACATCCCCTGGCAGTTTGCTGCTGCTGCTGCTCAGTCCTTTTGCTGCCTTTCAGTCCAGCTTTGGCAGGCTTCAGCCACTGGCTCTTGTTCTGTCTTTCTCTGATCTTAAAGAGCCCTTTAGTGGTGAGTAGGTTCTCCTTCTGACTCTGCTTAGACATCAAAACCCAGCACCTCTCAATGTCCTTGACAAGCAGAGCAATCTGAGCTCTGCCAGCCTCTCCCTCAAAGGGCTTTCTCCAGCCTGGCTGGGGTCCAGGCAGCCCACACACTGCCACTTGTGTGCCCATGGAAATCCACGTGCAGGAGCAGCCTTCCACAGCCAGACAGGTGCACAAGCAGGAACTGATGCTTTACAATCACAGAATGGCTGGAAGGGACCTCCAAAGCTCATCCAGTCCAATCAAGATCACACAGGAACACATCCAGGCAGGTCTTGAATATCTCCAGAGGGGGAGGCTCCACAACCCACCCTGGGCAGCCTGTGCCAGGCTTCTGTCACCCTCACAGGGGAAAAAATCTTCCCTACGTTTCCATGGAGCTTCCTCTGCCTCAGCTTCCAGCAGTGCCCCTTGTGCTGGCACTGGGCATCACCCAGCAGATCCTGGCTGCAGCCTCCTGGCACTCACCTGCACATCTTTACCAACACAAATGAGGTCACCTCTCAGGCTCCTCTCCTCCAAGCTCAAGAGCCCCAAGCTGCCTCAGGCAAGAAGGATGTTCCAGAATGCATTTATCCCCAGAAGTGTGTGCAAGCCCAGAAGAGCACCCATGGGTAACACAAGGGTGCTCCTGGCCTGCTTCCCCCCACCCCAGGTTAACCCTCACCCCTGAGGAAAGGGGTCTGGTTCAGGACCATCCTTCCTAAGCCAGATCTCTTTTAATGTTCCTCCTAAAGCCATGGAGAAAACGAAGGCAAGGAGAGCAAGCCCCCAGGTGCCCTGACCCAGCTGGCAGCCATCTCCTTCATAGGGGTGCTCTTGCTTGACTGAGTTCATGCCCAGCCAGTGCTTGGTGAGCCTCACTAGAAGGTCCTTGGAGAGAGGCACAGAAGGTATTAATTACTGTTGCTGTAATTCTAATTGCACTGCCTGGATTTCTGCTCTCCTCCTTCACTGCAGGAGCCTCCATCACTCAGTGGGGGCCTGGGGAGGAGGATCAGGGTGGGAGGCCTCCTTTTCCCTCCTGGGCAGGCTTTGTGCTCACCTGCAGGCTCTGGGAACAGGAGGATTCAGTGGCTCACCCTCGGTGATGCCAGCAGAGCTTCAGAGCTAAAAGGGCACAGCTAAAGCCAAGGGCTCAGCCCCCCAGCACCCAGGCTCTGGTTTGCATTTCTCCTTCACTGCACCACTGCCTGTCTGGGCTGAGGCAGCTGCTGCTGTGCAGCACGGAGGAGCAGCCTGAGGTGAAGGCTGCCCCAGAGAAGCTGTGCTGTGGGAGCAGAGCAGCCCAACACATGGGACCTGCCGCCCCAGGAGATGCCCTGAGAGGGCAGAGAGGCCAGGGGCACAGTGAGATTAGTAACCCTGCCTCACCTCCTGCCTTTGACCTGCTTTCACAGCTCCCTTCCCTGCCCACTTCTTTCACTTCCCTTTTCCCCTGCACCATCTTCCTCCAACAGCATCACAACTCAGCCTCCCAGGAGAACAACCCACTGGAGACCCAGGCACAGCTCTTCCCACGCTGCTGACCTTTGCTACGGTCCCTCCTGGTGGACATCAGTGCCCTGCCACGCTCGCTGCCAGGGCTGTGACGTCTCAGGAGCCACCCCCATGCAAAGTTCACAGACACACCTGCAGCACTTCCACCTAAATCCACTGAACTGCCCCCAGAAGGGGCTGAGGAGCACTGCCAGGCTGCTGGCTGTGCTGGAGATAGTCCCCAGCAAAGAGGCAGTGAGGAGCAGCCAGGGCAGAAGGCAGCAGTGTGATATCTGAGACCACCCCAGCTGCCAGCCAGAGCAGTGGATCTCTGGGTGGCTCAGCAGGCTGCTGCTGGGATTAATTCCAGCAGCCACCCCAGATGTCCCATTTCCAGCTGATAGCAAGCTGTGGGGTGGACCTTGCCCTACATACCAGGGAGGTCACCAAGGAATCCCCCAACTCCCAACTCAGGCCAGGAGAAGATGTCTGGGGAGAGGAGGTCATGCACCAAAGGGGCATCCCATAGCACCCATGCTGCTCTCCCACACCTGGCTGCCTTCACCAGCACAGGGAGCATCCTACTCCCCCTTTCATCACACACCTGCCCCTGCCCTGCTGAGAGCAACATTCTCCTGCTTTTCAGCAGTCACTCCATGTGTCCAGAGCAAAAAAAGGACCAGTAGCCAGCAAGGAGAAGCTGGGGGGGTGCAGCCTGCAGAAGAGGAGGCTCAGGGCACAGCTCATTGCTGTCTGCAGCTGCCTGCAGGGAGGCTGTAGCCAGGTGGGGTTGGGCTCTGCTGCCAGGCAAGCATCAACAGAACAAGAGGACACAGCCTCAAGCTGTGCCAGGGCAGGTCTAGGCTGGATGTTGTTAGGAAGTTGTTGTCAGAGAAAGTGATTGGCATTGGAATGGGCTGCCCAGGGAGGTGGTGGAGTGGCTGTGGCTGGAGATGTTGAAGCCAAGCCTGGCTGAGGCACTTAGTGCCATGGTCTGGTTGACTGGACAGGGCTGGGTGCTAGGTTGGGCTGGCTGAGCTTGGAGCTCTCTTCCAACCTGTTGGATTCTCTGATTCTATGTTCTGGCAGCTGCTCCTGCAAGAGTGAAGAGAGCAAATCTCTGGCACTTGCTGGAGTCAGATGTCTGAGTGAAACTATGGCTTGGTGTGGGGGCAGAGTCTGTGTGACACTGACCCCTGCAAGCAGCTCCAGCCCAGTCCTTGATGACACAGCTCAGGGTCCCCTTCTTAACAGAACCATCCCTGCACAGCATAAGTGCAGTCTAAGTGCAGAGCCTCTTCCCCACCAGCCAGGGCCTGAGAAAGGCAGAGGCCAGCAGACCAGCACCCATGGGGTGGACCAAAAAGCCATCCAGATCCAGGCAGGCAGGGGCAGGAGTTAATCTCTCAGCCCAAGCTGCTGCTAGAGCTGTGCTGTGCCTGAGGGCACCTCAGCACTCAGCACATTTCTCTCTGGAGTAAAGCTTTCCAAAAGGGTTTGCTGCCTGGCTGCATCGGGGGTGGGAAAGCAGGAGAGTGGGCACCTGCCACCACCACACCTTGCTGCTCCTGCCCTTCAACCCAGCCTGCAGCAAGGCTGTGCCAGGATTGTGCCCTCATCAGCTATTTCCCTTTCCCCAGTCATTGTTGATTAGGGTTTTCCAGGAGGTAGTAAGCAAGACTCAAAGGTCTGGGGCCAGCAGGTGAGTAACACCTGACAAACCTGCCTTGGCCTGGGCAGGGGGCATCAGGAAAGCAGTGCCACAGCAGGATTGATGTCTGCCCCGACATCAGTGCAGTGCTGCTCACACAGGGAGCTGCTGGAGACTCTGCCCATGCTAGAGCCATGTGCTGGACACCTTCTGCCAGCTGAGCTGGTGGTGAGCAGTGCAGCTGGAGGTGACCCTGACACCCATTTCCCCCAAGAGAGCAGGCAGCAGTGCTCGTTGTGTCAGCTCAGCTGTCAGAAACCAAACACACTGTCCCCACGGGGACACAAGCAGCTTGTGACAGCTCCTGCCAGCAGCTCCTGCCAGCAGCCCCTGCCAGCAGCCCCCAGCTCCATGCACAGAGCAGAGCTGCCCAGCCCACCCACACAGGTCCAGTGGGGCTCACAGCAAAGGATACACAGGATTTTGGTGTGGCCCAGGGCTGGACCTGGGTACAGCAGTGCCCTGGGGAAGCAGCCAGCACCTGCCACCACGGGCCAGGTGAAGGCATCCTCCCTGCTCTGTCTGCCTCCATGCCTCTCATGCTAGTGGGAGCTGAGCATGGTGAGCTTCTGAAGGTCCATAGCCACTGCCTGACACTGCCTTCGTAGACGAAACCTGCCAAGCTGCAGTCACCCACTTTGCCCACCCTGAAGCCACTCTGCCACCCCAGGGACCTGTCCTGGCATAGATGCCCAAAGAGGCTGAGGCAAGCAGCACAGAGGCAGTGGCACAGCCTCCAGCACCCAGGATAAAGGCAGAAAAACATCCAGTGGGTGCAGCCAGGAGGGCAGAGCCTTGGAGAAACACCCAGAGAGATCCAAGAGCTTTTGAGCCATCAAAATGAGAGCTGAGAGCAGCTCAGTGTGTTCCAACAGCACAGATAACCACAAAGCAGAGAGAGGCAGCTCAGGGCAGAGCAGAGTGAGCTGTGTAAGAGACCTGAGAGCCTTTCCCTTCCCCACAGGGCTGAGGGCAGATGGGAGAAGGCCACGCTAGGCACTCAGAGCTGGTGTAACAAGCCAGGGGACCCTTGGCTGATGGCAGTGATGGGAAAGGCCTTGGATGTCTGAGTTGACAGAGCCAGGATGTTAACAGTGTGCTCCAGCTCCCTGCAGACATGTGGGTGAGGTGGAAACATCCCAGCCCCAGTGTGGGCCCATAGCCCAGATTAAGCTCCATGGAGAATGAAGTCATCCTAGCTAAACCTCTTCTGACTGATCTCCTTTCACCCTTCTCCTTGGGGATGGAGTTTGCCTTACAGATCAGCAGCTGCCAGAGCTGTCAAAACCTGCCCTGCACTACCACACCACAGCTGCATTTCCCCATCCCCCCTGTGCCTGGGCAGCTGGAGATGCTTGAGGTGCAACCAGTGCCTTAGCCAGCAGCTGTTGCCCAACAGCAGCCAGCACCTTTGCACTCTCCTCCTGTGGGCAAATGTCCCAAGCCCTGCCCTAGCCACAGCTATTTCCACAGAGTCCTCCTAGAACCTGCCCAGCACTGAGGTTTCAGACAGCAGGAGCTCCTCCTGTGCCAGGGATGAAGGCCAAACACGTTTGATTTGTGTTATCAGGCTAGAGCTGTGCCAGCAGAAATCGATCCGCTGGGGGTTGAGCCATTTCCCCACCAGACACCTCCCAGACCACAGCACAGCTACAGCTCGACCTGTCCCTCCTCTCAGCAAGCCCTGCTGGGGTGATCTCACCACTTCTCTTCCTTGCTGCCACCCAAACACCTGCAGGAGCTGCAAACAGCTCCAAAAAAATGGTTGAAGAAGAGAGAGCCAAGAGAGCAATTTAGCCTGGAGGAGGCTGAGGGGAGACCTCCTTGCTCTCTACAGCTCCCTGAAAAGAGGTGCAGCAAGGTGGGGGTTGAAAAGAGGTTGGAGTAAGGTGGGGGTTTGGTCTCTTCTCCCTAGTAACAAGTGATAGGACAAGAGGAAATGGCCTCAAGTTGCACCAGGGGAGGTTTAGATTGCCAGGGGAGGTATAGGCTGGATATTAGGGCAATGGCCAAAGGCATCCTGGGCTGGCTCAGGAGCAGTGTGGGCAGCAGGACAAGGGAGGTTCTTCTGCTTCTGTGCTCAGCACTGCTCAGGCCACACCTGGAGTGCTGTGTCCAGGTCTGGGCTCCTCAGTTCAAAAGAGATGTTGAGGTGCTGGAAGGTATCCAGAGAAGGGCAGCAAGGCTGGGGAGGGGCCTGGAGCAGAGGAGGCTCAGGGCAGAGCTCATTGCTGCCTGCAGCTGCCTGCAGGGAGGCTGTAGCCAGGTGGGGTTGGGCTCTGCTGCCAGGCAGCCAGGGACAGAACAAGGGGACAGAGACTCAAGCTGTGCCAGGGCAGGTTGAGGCTGGATGTTAGGAGGAAATTGTTGTGAGAGAGAGTGATTGGCATTGGAATGGGCTGCCCAGGGAGGTGGTGGAGTCTCTGTGCCTGGAGGTGTTGAAGCCAAGCCTGGCCGGGGCACTTAGTGCCATGGTCTGGTTGGTTGGCCAGGGCTGGGTGCTAGGTTGTGCTGGCTGAGCTTGGAGCTCTCTTCCAACCTGCTTGATTCTGTGATTCTAAGACATGAGAAGAAGCTTCTCCACTGAAAGGGTTCTCAAACACTGGCACAGGGTGCCCAGGGAGGTGGTTGAATTCTTGAAGGTGGTTCTAAGAGGCAGAGATGTGGTGCTGAGGGACATGGTTTAGCCTTAGCCTTGGTAGAGTCAGAGAATGGTTGGACTGGATGATCATAAAGGTCTTTTCCTACCCAAACCATTGTCTGATTCTATGAACCTCATTCTCCTCCATAGGTCTGTTCCCACTCATGGCTCCATCTTTTCTCATCACCTGCAGGATGTAAGGACTGAAGAAGAAATTAAATGCCCCAGGTCCAGTTTGCTACTGCCTGTCCCCATGCCTGGTCAGGGAAGCTCTCTGGTGTGAAAACTCAGTGGGGTTTCTGCTTTCCCAGCTCCTCACACTGGTGCCCACACAGAAGGTATCACGAGGAGGAGCTGCCCCTGCACTGGGGATGTGACCATCTCAGTGTCACAGCAGCAAGGCAGACCCTGTCCAGGGCACTGAGGACTCCCTGCCCAGCCCAGTGTGGTGAGATGAACAGGGATGTGGTTTAGTGGCCACAGTGATCCCAGGCTGGCAGTTGGACTCAGTGATCTCAGAGGTCTGTCCCAACAAAACGATTCTCTGACTC
Source organism: Pogoniulus pusillus (assembly GCF_015220805.1). Lineage (NCBI taxonomy): Eukaryota > Metazoa > Chordata > Aves > Piciformes > Lybiidae > Pogoniulus > Pogoniulus pusillus. The sequence goes on along the minus strand of NC_087298.1, from coordinate 2,417,324 downwards.
TGTTCCCTGATGGAGCAGCCCTGGGGGTGATGGAGACAGGAGGCTCCTTTGCACCACTACAGCCCCAGCTGCCCTGTCTCTGAGGAGCAGGAGGACAGACCCAATGACTCCTCTGACACTCAACAAACCCCAACTCAGCCCAAATCCCTCACTCTCAAGTTAGTTGGTCCCCAGTGCTGTGAGTGCTGCCCAGGGCAACGCACTGCTTGCTCAGCCTGGCACCATCTAGACACAGAGCAGCTGGGAGCTGTCACTGCAGCTGCTGGGTCCATCTGAACCTCCCAGATTAACCCTCCCACACTTTGTGGTGTGGCCGAGGCAAGTGGCTGCCTGCTGCCAGTGCCCTGCCATGGTGACCAGCATTCCTGGAAGGCTGATGGCTGTGTCTTCCCAGCAGCCAGCCAGAGGCAGGGCTCTGGCAGCCAGCAAGACCATTCTCCCCTTCCAGCAGCTGGGGCCCAGCCCCATGCTCACACGTGGAGAGGTTCTCAGCCATGTGGGCTGGTCACCCATTGTGCATTGCCAAGCTGCATCCTCCTCTCAGCAAGACACTGCTGTCACCCAGGGTGTCCCTGAGGGGTTCCCCAAACTGCCAACCCAGAGCTAAAGCTGAGCTCCTGGGGCTCTTTCTTCCCATGCAGTCAGGGATCAAACTGAGATGGAGGCAGCTGGATGCATACCCAGCACCAGCCTGGGGGAGCTGAGGGGGTGGGTCCAGAGAGGGGCAATCAGGCTAGTAGAGGGTCTGGAGAACAGGGCTGGGGAGGAGCTGCTGAGGGAGCTGGAGGTGTTCAGCCTGGAGGAAAGGAGGCTGAGGGGAGACCCTTCTGGCTCTCTATAACTCCCTGAAAGGAGGTCAGAGTCAGGTGGGGGTTGGACTCTTCTCCCAAGGAACAAGAGAGAGGACAAGAGGAAATGGCCCCAGGTTGCACCAGGGGAGGTTTACATTGGACATGAGGAGCAATTTCTTCCCCCAAAAGGGTTGTCAAGCCCTGGCCCAGGCTGCCCAGGGCACTGGTGGAGTCCTCATCCCTGGAGGGGTTTCAAAGCTGTGTAGCTGGGGTGCTGAGGGCCTTGGCTTGGTGATGACCTGGCAGGGCTGGGTTCATGGTTGGACTTCATGACCTGAAAGACCTCTTTCAACCTAAACAATTCCATTATCTGAGCACTGCCAGCTGTGCTCAGCAGGAGTGAGGCTCAATCCAGGAAAGCCACACAAGGCTCGTGGGGGCCAGGACCAGACTTCTCCCTAACTCTTCTCCTGGCACATCCAGTACCACTCCATGCCACCTGTGCCCTCCAGCTGTGGCTGCATCCCAGCAGCAAGGAATTGCTGTACCTCTTGATGAGCTGAGAGCCTTGCAGATCCAAGGTGCTTGTATGGCACCCCCAGATCTGATCCCTGGCCTTCAAAGGGCAGGCTCAGCTTCTGAGGGCAGGAAAAACAATTCCAGTTCCGTTTTCCACAGGTCTAATCTGAAACCATTTTAATGCTCATTAAGCTAGAGAGAGCCAAGCAGCTTGTGCAGGCTGGAAGACAGGGAGGGGATAAAAGAAGTTCTTACTGACATTTTAGCTGAGGTCTTTATTCTCCCCCAGAGCTCCCCACTTCTGGCCAGCAGCTTTGGCTAATGCTATTGTTAGCAGCAGAATTGGGATTCTAATGGCCTCTTTATAACAGGATTGGAGAGGGAGGGGAATAAACCCCTTAATCCCGAAGGCCTTGACTGAATTCCAAGTGCTGGAATTTACAGGGACAAAAAGAGATCTGAAGACAGCGAAACCTGCAGGCTCCCACGTCGCTGCTCCCCATCGTGGGGCGGGCACGATGCTGGCCCACCCTGGCCGTCCCCCTCGCTGCTGTGCCTGCTGGTGGCGATGAAGGCAGCGGCGGTGGCAGCCTGGTTCGCCCGTGCCCGGCTCGGCAGCCCGCTGGAGCCATCTGCTGGAGCCATCTGCTGGAGCCATCCGTTGGAGCTATCTGCTGGAGCCATCCACTGGAGCCATCCCCTGGAGCCTGACTGCTGGAGTCATCTGCTGGAGCCTGGCTGCTGGAATCTGACTGCTGGAGCCATCCGCTGGAGCCATCCGCTGGAGCCTGACTGCTGGAGCCATCCGCTGGAGCCTGGCTGCTGGAGCCTGACTGCTGGAGCCATCCGCTGGAGCCTGACTGCTGGAGCCTGGCTGCTGGAGCCATCTGCTGGAGTCTGGCTGCTGGAGCCATCCGCTGGAGCCTGACTGCTGGAGCCACCCGCTGGAGCCATCCGCTGGAGCCTGGCTGCTGGAATCTGACTGCTGGAGCCATCCGCTGGAGCCATCTGCTGGAATCTGACTGCTGGAGCCATCCGCTGGAGCCATCTGCTGGAATCTGACTGCTGGAGCCATCCGCTGGAGCCATCTGCTGGAATCTGACTGCTGGAGCCATCCGCTGGAGCCATCCGCTGGAGCCTGACTGCTGGAGCCATCCGCTGGAGCCTGACTGCTGGAGCCTGACTGCTGGAGCCTGACTGCTGGAGCCATCCGCTGGAGCCTGGCTGCTGGAGCCTGGCTGCTGGAGCCTGACTGCTGGAGCCATCCACTGGAGCCTGACTGCTGGAGCCATCCGCTGGAGCCTGACTGCTGGAGCCATCTGCTGGAGTCTGGCTGCTGGAGCCATCCGCTGGAGCCTGGCTGCTGGAGCCATCCGCTGGAGCCATCCGCTGGAGCCTGGCTGCTGGAGCCATCCGCTGGAGCCTGGCTGCTGGAGCCTGACTGCTGGAGCCATCCGCTGGAGCCTGACTGCTGGAGCCTGACTGCTGGAGCCATCCACTGGAGCCTGACTGCTGGAGCCATCCGCTGGAGCCTGACTGCTGGAGCCATCTGCTGGAGTCTGGCTGCTGGAGCCATCCGCTGGAGCCTGGCTGCTGGAGCCATCCACTGGAGCCATCCCCTGGAGCCATCCGCTGGAGCCTGACTGCTGGAGCCTGACTGCTGGAGTCATCTGCTGGAGCCTGACTGCTGGAGCCTGGCTGCTGGAGCCTGACTGCTGGAGCCATCCGCTGGGGCACAGCCCTGGGGCCACTGTGCCGGGGTAAGGCGGCTGGCAGCAGTCTGCCTCCAAGACAAGGGCTGTAGGGAGGGGTGGGGGAACAGGGACGAGCCCAGGGGGGCATTTCTTTGCTGCTCTCCAGGAGTGTTTGAAGGCAGGGCTGGAGCAGATGGCCCAGCCCAGCCCCCCTGGCTCTGTGGCGTGCAGGAGCCGGTAAGGGTGGGGACGTCTGCCCGGCCCGGGAGGGTGTGAGGTGCTCCCGGGCTGGCTGCGGGGTCGGCGTAAGAAGTGAGCTGATGGACATCACTCTTTGGGAGCCAGGCTTCGGCCAACCCTTCCTCCGGCCGGGGCACGCAGGGCGAGCCCAGCCCGTGCTCGCTGTGGCTGTGCCTGCGGAGGGCAGCAACCCCCCGGGAAGCTCCTCCAGACCCCAAACCTTGCTCCTGCTCCCCAGCCTCAGGACCTGCCAGCCCGCAGCTCTGCAGGACACAGCCCCAGGACCTGCCACCTCGCAGCTCTGCAGGACACAGCTCCAGGACCTGCCACCTCACAGCTCTGCAGGACACAGCCCCAGGACCTGCCACCTCGCAGCTCTGCAGGACACAGCCCCAGGACCTGCCACCTCACAGCTCTGCAGGACACAGCTCCAGGACCTGCCACCTCACAGCTCTGCAGGACACAGCCCCAGGACCTGCCACCTCTCCTGCTCCCCAGCCCCAGGACCTGCTCCCCCTGCAACTGCCCAGCCCCAGGACCTGCCACCCCACAGCTCTGCAGGACACAGCCTCAGGACCTGCCACCTCGCAGCTCTGCAGGACCCAGGACCTGCTCCCCCTGCAGCTGCCCAGTCCCAGGATATGCCACCTCTCCTGCTCCCCAGCCCCAGGACCTGCCCCTCCTGCAGCTGCCCAGCCCCAGGACCTGCCACCTCACAGCTCTGCAGGACACAGCACAAGGACCTGCCACCTCGCAGCTCTGCAGGACCCAGGACCTGCTCCCCCTGCAACTGCCCAGCCCCAGGACCTGCCACCTCACAGCTCTGCAGGACACAGCACAAGGACCTGCCACCTCGCAGCTCTGCAGGACCCAGGACCTGCTCCCCCTGCAGCTGCCCAGTCCCAGGATATGCCACCTCTCCTGCTCCCCAGCCCCAGGACCTGCCACCCCACAGCTCCGCAGGACACAGACCCAGGATCTACCACCTCTCCTGCTCCCCAGCCCCAGGACCTGCCCCTCCTGCAGCTGCCCAGCCCCAGGACCTGCCACCTCACAGCTCTGCAGGACCCAGCCCCAGGACCTGCTCCTCCTGCAGCTGCACATCCCCAGGACCTGTCGCCTCTCCTGCTCCCCAGCCCCAGGACCTGCTCCCCCTGCAGCTGCCCAGCCCCAGGACCTGCCACCCCATAGCTCTGCAGGATGCAGTCTGGCCCCCACCAGGTTCCCAATGAGGGGCTGCAAGGGGTCAGGCCTGCCTCTGCCCCCGGGGTGCTCCACCAGGACAGTGCTTAAGAGCCATTACCTGAACTGCAGCAGCTGTACCCCAGCAGCCTCACTGGAGAAGGTTCCACCTGAGGTCCCACCCACTGCAGCCCAGCACCAAGCCCTGGACCACAGCAGTGGTGGAGTCCCCATCCCTGGAGGGACTAAAAGGAGGTGCAGAGGTGGCACTGAGGGGAGATTTAAACCAGATGTTAGGAAGAAGTATTTTAGAGTGAGGGTAGTGAGACACTGGCAGATGTTGCCCAGGGAGGTTGTGGATGCTCCCTCCCAGGAGATGTTCAAGGCCAGGTTGGATGAGGCCTATTCTAGTGGAAGGTGTCCCTGCCTATGGTAGGGAGCTGGAACATCCTTGAGGTCACTTCAACCTATACCATTCTATGGTTCTATGAGTGCTTGGAGTTGGTGCTCTTAAAGGTCTCTTCCAGCCAAAACAATTCCATGATTCTATGGTGCTGGTGCATCTCCTCCCAGCACTACCCAACCCTTCGATGGGGACAGGGACACCATCTGCCCACCACAGACTCAAACCCCAGCCCCAGGGTTGGCTCCATCCTCAGGACCTGCTCCACTGCCTGAACCCCAGAAGCTGCCTTTGATAGCAGCAAAGAGCAGAGCCAAAAGAAAACCCAAAGGAGATGTCTGGACAGAATCTTGTTTGTAAAGAGCACTGACAGAGAGTGGGAACTTGCCTGTGTCCTCATTTCCTTGCTGCAGGCCCTGCTGATGGGAACCACTCCTGCTTTAGGAAAAAAAACTCCTGACCCTGAGGTGGTTTCTGGCCCCTTTTAACCCCAAAAAGTACAAGCAAGAAGATCTGTTCTGGCAAAGGAGAGCAGGGAAGCACCCACACAGGCAGCAGCTCCAGCCACACGGCGACCAGCAGGCAGCATCCCCCGTGAATGGTGACCAGGGCTGATTCCAGCTCAGGGAAGAGCCCCTGGGTAAGAGTCCCTGGAGCTTCACTGCTCTCCACTGAAGAGGAAAATCCTCTGTAAAAGAGAAATGACCCAGGAGCAGGTCCAAAGTGGTTGGAGGCACCACAATGCTGTGCCCAGCCAAAGACAGTTGCATGCTGGCTGCAGGGCTTCAGACAGCTCCCAAGTTCAGCAGGGGCTGCACAGCACACGAGGAAGGCTGAAGTACTTTCAGCCACTGGTTCAGCTGGGGACACACACATCACTCTTCCTGCTCCAGATTTAGTCCTTTATGGATTTGCCAGCTGCATCCAGCAGTTGCTGTCCCAGAGCTCAAATTACCCATTAAAGCCATCACAGGAATGAGGAAAGAAGAGAGAGTTTGGCTCTGATGGAAAACATGAAACATCCTGAGGGGCAGTTTCTAGAAGGAACATTTGTCCTTGCCAGGGTGGGGACTGGGTTACTTCTGCTCTTCAACAGCTCAGACACAGAGGGCTTGTGGCTGACTGCAATGTGGGCACTGCCACCTCCCTGCTCCTGCTGCCCTCCTCCTGCTGGCAGCACTGTGACCTTCAGGAGGAACTCCAGGTGCTCCCTCTCAGCTTCTCACCTGCGTCAGGTTCAAAGACAAACAAATCTGGTTTCAAAGTCCCCATGGCTGCACTGGAGTGGACCTGATGTCCCCTGTCTGTTCATGCTGCTGCTTCCCTCGCTCTAGGCAACCCCACCTGTGAGTGACTGCAACTAGGTCACATCCCAGGGATCTGACCTGGCTGTTCAAGGTGTTCCTGGGACTGGAAAGCTCTTCCCTGTGCTTGCATCCAGCTCCACCCCACGGTTTCAGCATGGAGGCATTTCAAAGGCCTGGCCACAGAATCACAGAGCTGTTTGGGTTGAAAAAGACCTCTCAGATCATGCAGCCCAGCACCACCATGGCCATTAAACCATGGCCCCAAAGTGTCATGTCCACCTTTTTTGAACACCTCCACCACCTCCCTGGGCAGCCTGTCCAAGTCCCTGACCACTGCTGCAGCAAAGACATTTTTCTTAATCTCCAACCTAAGCCTCCCCAGGCCCAGTTTCAGGTCATTTCCTCTCCTATCACCTGAGACTAGGGACAAGAGCCCAACCCCCACCTCACTGCAACCTCCTTTCAGGGAGCTGTAGAGAGCAAGGAGGTGTTTACACCACACCTGCATGGCAATGCCCTACCTTCGGGCTTCACCTTGTGAATACAATCTCCACTCCACCTTGTAAGGCAGCTCCAGCCCAAGCAGCTGCACCATCTCCTCACAGTGGCATGGCCCCGAGGTGCAGCAGGGAATGCCCCTGTGCAGAGGAGCACCCCTCCCTCACCCGAGGATGTCCCCGAGGGTGGCTGCTGCTGGCTGTGCCCAGCTGGGGCGCTCTGCTGAGTCATCAGCACACACCCTGTGTAAACTCTGCCAGCTGCTGCCCCAGCCACTGTTTGCTCAGCTTCGGCTGCTCTGTTTGCCTTGCAGGGGATCACGATGGAAGGAGATGGCCCTTGGGACACCAGCAAACCAGGCAAGGCAGCCCCGGACACCTGCCCCAGGGATCCCCCAGCAAGACAAATGAAGAGATTCTCCCCCTCTGCTCCCATGAGGCCCCATCTGGAGTGCTGCATCCAGTTCTGGTGCCCCCAGCACAAGGGGGACACTGAGCTGCTGGGGAGGATCCACAGGAGGCCACAAAGATGTTCAGCAGGCTGGAAAGAAGGGGCAGAGCTGGGGCTGTTCAGCCTGGAGAAGAAAAGGCTCCAGGGAGACCATAGAGCAGCCTTCCAGTACCTGAAGGCAGCTACAAGAAGATTGAGGAGGGACTTGTAGCAGTAAGGTGAGGAGCAATGGCTTTGAGCCAGAAGAGGGGAGACAGACTGGAGCTGAGGAAGAAATTCTTTTGAGTGAAAGTGGTCAGACACTGGCACAGGTTGCCCAGGGAGGCTGTGGATGCTCCCTCCCTGGTGTGTTCAAGCCCAGGCTGGATGGGATCTTGAGCAAGCTGCTTTAGTGGAAGGTGTCCCTGCCCATGGCAGGAGGTTGGAACTGGAAGGAATGCCAAAGATCACAGAATCAGCCAGGTTGGAAGAGACCTCCAAGATCCTCCAGTCCAACCTATCCCCCAGCCCTGTCCAATCAACTAGACCATGGCACTAAGTGCCTCATCCAGGTATTTTTAAAACACCTCCCATCCAACCCAAACCATTCCATGCATCTCCATTCCTCCATGGCAGGCACAGGCTGTTTGGTGGCTGCAACTACCTGAGGGGTGGTTGTGGCCAGGAGGAGGTTGCTCTCTTCTCTCAGGTGGCCAGCACCAGAACAAGAGGACACAGCCTCAAGCTATGCCAGGGGAGATTTAGGCTGGAGGTGAGGAGAAAGTTCTTCCCTGAGAGAGTCATTGGACACTGGAATGGGCTGCCCGGGGAGGTGGTGGAGTCGCCGTCCCTGGAGCTGTTCAAGGCAGGACTAGACGTGGCACTTGGTGCCATGGTCTGGCCTTGAGCTCTGTGCTAAAGGGTTGGACTTGATGATCTATGAGGTCTCTTCCAACCCTGATGATACTGTGAGACTGTAACTCATCAGCAAGACCCACTTTAAATCCTCTGTGGAGCAGTAGGAGCTCCAGACAAACACACCCACTGCAGCACAGCCCAGCTGCCAGGCAGCCTGGATGATCATTTATTATCACTGCCTTGCAACAGAGCTATGGAAATAAGGCACCCACCCTCCCCGGGTGCAAACAGCAGCAGCTGCAGCTCCCACACAGGGCTCTATGTACATCACAGTGTAAAGTCCATCAGGAAGGAAATTCCATCCCAGTGTGGAAAAAAAAAAACAAACCACAACCCCAAAGCAACCTCAAAACCAGGAGCCAGGAAAGAGAAAAAAAAAAAAACAACCAACAAACCACCAAAACACAAAAGAGTGGTTGAGAAAATAGGTTGAGACCCTCCCTCTGGCCATACAATATAGCTCCTTATAGGCATCTATAGGTACCAAACCAGAAGCGAGGTTGCTCAAGAGTCTGAGCTCGCAGCCGAGGACACGGCAGAGGCACAAATCCCACGGGAGAAGCTCCACCCCCCCCTACACCTCAGTGGGCAGCGTAGTCCTTGGTCTCCACCCCGGTCTCGTTGAGCACCGTTGTCCTCATGATGGCCTCGGTGACGGCGTAAGGGTCGCAGTTGGCAGCTGGCCGCCGGTCCTCGAAGTAGCCGCAGCCGTCCTGGCCGACCTGGCGCGGGATGCGGATGCTGGCGCCGCGGTTGGCCACGCCGGCCGAGAACTCGAAGATGTTGGAGGTCTCGTGGTGGCCGGTGAGGCGCCGGGAGTTGTCCCTGCCGCCCCGCGGGTCGTAGACGCAGATGTGGTAGTCGTGGCGCTTGCTCAGCTTCTCGATGGCAGCTTCGATGTGCCTGCGGGAGAGGAGAGGCACAGCCCTGACAGCAGGTCCAGAGCGGGGGGGGGGAGGGGAACATCTCACATGAGAGGCTGAGGAGCTGGGGCTTGGAGAAGAGGAGCCCAAGGAGTGACCTCAATGTTTATGAAGATGTGCAGGGTGAGTGCCAGGAGGCTGCAGCCAGGCTCTGCTGGGTGATGCATGCCCAGTGCCAGCACAAGGGGCAGTGGTGGAAGCTGAGGCATAGGAAGTGCCATGGAAACATCAGAAGGAATTTTTCCCTCTGTGAGGGTGACAGAACCCAGGAACAGGCTGCCCGAGGGGGCTGTGGAGTCTCCCTGTAGGAGAGGAGGGAGACCCACCTGGATGTGTTCCTGTACGACCTGCTCTGGGTGATTCTGCTCTGGCAGGAAGGTTGAAGAGGATGAGCTTTGGAGGTCCCTTCTAGCCCCTAACACTGTCACTCTGAAATGCCAGCCCCTGCCACCCCCTCCCTCTGTGCAGTGATGATAACAGCCCAGGGGACACTCTCACAAGCCAGCTGCTGTGAAACTGAGCTGGGACAGCCCCAGCCCTGCCTGGTGCAGCCACGTTGGTACAAGGAGCTCCACATGACCAAGGACACCCCAAGCCCCCAGGACTCACTTGAGACCCCCTTCTCTCCGCATCTCCTCGGTGCTGTAGTTGGTGTGGCACCCAGCGCCGTTCCAGTTGCCAGTCATAGGCTTGGGGTCCAGAGTAGCCACAACCCCAAAGTCCTCGCAGACACGGTGGAGAATGAACCGAGCCATCCAGAGGTGGTCACCCATCTCAATGCCTTCACATGGGCCCACCTGGAATTCCCACTGGAAAGGACAAGAGCATGCACAGGTTTGTGTCTGCCTCGGTGAGAGCTGCCAGCCTGGGGTGTGGCTGAGCTTTATCCCTTGGGAACCATCAACAGGGGTGAGGGGAATCCAAGTTAAGCAACAGGACAGCTTTGGCATGTAAAGATGAATGGGAACAAACTGCTCATGAGCAAATGGAGCAGATCAGAGGGAGAGGTTAACCAAAACAGAGGTAAATAAGCACCACACCTGCCTTAAAGGGTAGTGCTGGAGCTGCTGGCATGGAGGAGCCTATGTAGAGTTACAGAATGGTTTGGGTTGGAAGGGACCTCAAAGATCATCCAGTTTCAACCCCCTGCCATGGGCAGGAACACCTCCCACCAGCCCAGGTTGCTGAAGGCCTCATCCAGACAGAGGGGACATCCACAACCTCCTTGGGCAACCTGTGCCAGTGTCTCCCCATAAGAATTTCTTCCTCATCTCCACTCTCACTCTCCCCTCTTCCAGCGCAATGAGCCATTGCCCCTCATCCTGGCACCTCCAGTCAAAAGTCCCCCCCCAGCTCTCCTGTAGCTGCCTTCAGGCACTGGAAGGCTGCTCTAAGGTCTCCTTGCAGCCTTCTTTTCTCCAGGCTGAATACTGATCCCCCCAGCCCACACTGCAAACAGGGCAGGGGACAAATGGGGAGCCTGTGAGCCCTTCCCATGATTGCTCCCTCCCCAGCTGGAGCCAGGGTTGTGCCACCCACAGTGACTAAGCAGAGGGTGACACATTCTCGGCTGGTGGCACAGCTTGGCTGAGCCTGAGCCCAGGATGCAAAAAGTCACCAGGATGGATCCTGGAAAAGCCATGTCAAACAGCAGGGTCGTTAAAAGCACTGCCTCAGCCACCCTGCAGATAAGCCCCCTGCTTATCTCTGCCACATCAGCAGCAGGGAGCCAGCGGCTCAGGGGCTGCGGGGCCAGTCTGGCCACTCGCTAATGCAATCAGGAGCTGCCTCCAGCTAACGCCCGAACCAACCCAAATCCTCCTGCAGCTGCTCCCCAAGGCCATGTCCCACTCAGCTTCCCAGCTCCTGGGGTAGAGGAGCAGGATGCAGACACCCAACGCTCCACATGGCGCTCCCACAGCCCATCCTGGCTCATTCTGCTCCCTGTATCCCTGCTCCATGGAGGGAGGACAGCGCAGGGGAGCATCCACAGGGCTGCCAGAGCTCAGGCTCAGCTCTGCAAAGAGCTCTCCTGCAGTTTGCCTCGGCTGCGATTTCACTTTGCCTGCCCCCAAAAGCAGGGATTCTCACACCAGGGGGCATTAGGAGAAACGGTGGAAGCATTTAGGTTGGAACAGAACTTTAAGGTAGAGTCCAGCCATTAACCCTACTCTACCAAGTCAGCTACTGAGTCATATTCCCAAGCACCACATCTGCAGAGCTTCTAAACACCTCCAGGGACGGTGAGACACTGGAATGGGTTGCCCAGGGAGGTGGTGGAAGCCTCATCCCTGGAGGTCTTTAAGGCTCTGCACAACTTGATGTAGTGTGAGGTGTCCCTGCTCATGGCAGGGGGGTTAGAGCTGGATGATCCTTGAGGTCCCTTCTGACCCTGACAATTGTGACTGCACCACCTCCCAGGGCAGCCTTTTCCAGTATCTTGGCAACCTTTTCAGTGACAAAAAAATTCCTAATGTTCAACCTCGACCTCTCCTCATGCAACTTGAGGCTCCCCCCTCAGGCTCCTTTTCTCCAGACTAAACAACCTCAGCTCCCTCAGCTGCTCCTCACCAGCCCTGTTCTCTACACGTGTCTTGGCCTCCTAGGAGCAGCACTGCTCCCCTGCAGAGGCAAAAGGTGGGGAGTCACTGGGTTTGGCATCCTGAAGTTGCTGGGTTATCCCAGCCTCATGGCAACTCATATCCACCACTGAAACAGTCCCCACATACCTGGGAGGGCATCACCTCTGCATTGGTGCCACAGATCTTCACCCCTGCATACAGGCAGGCCTTGTAGTGGGACTCCACAATGTCACGCCCATACACCTTGTCTGCTCCAACCCCACAGTAATAGGGGCCTGGAAAGAAGAGAGAAGTCAGCACCCAAGCAAAGCTTCTGGGAGCAGTGACAGCACTGCAGCATAGTCCCCACCACTGCCAGGTACCATTCAACATCTGCAGGGGATTTATGGGAATTAAATGGTGTTGTCCTCATGATGCACAGAGCCACCGACCCCTGGCTCCAGGACCAGCAGCCTGAGCAGTTCAGCTGTGGAACCTCAGCCTTATCTAGGCAGTTAAACAGGACTTGTAACACATCAGCTGGGAGGTGGCCAGAAGATAAGGAGAGGTTGCTTTGCTCTGCCCTCCAGCGCCTCGATGACCCTCGGAGCACATCAAGATTGTTCTGACAAGTTGCTATTGTTTGTAGCTAGAAAATTCAGCTCGATCAGAGGCTCTGCACAGCTCTTCCTCATTCAGGCAGGTCAGATCAAGATCTTCTCTTCGCCTGGGGGAGGGGAGATGTTGAAAGCGCTGGTCCCCACAAAGGGCTGATGAAGGCAGGTTGGGAAACCCCTGGCCCTCTCCCAGGAGGCAGCAGAAGGCGCTTGGGGCTCGCTTGCTGCTGCAGGAGGACACAACACGCTGAACCTTCCCAAACAGCCACAGGGAGGAGGTTTCTCCAAGCTGAGCTCTCCAGCTCTTGCCAAACAAGTCGTGCAGCTGAGCTGTTTGTGCAGCCAGGGTCTGGTGGGGGTGGCACTGCCAGCCCCTGTGAGCCATGGGACACTGAGCTCTCAACAGCTCCCAGCCTCATCCCAGCCATAATGGGAAAGCTGCACCCGAGGTTGGGGAGCAGCCTTTGGCACCCTCCAGGCAGCAGGGTGGGAGCTGAGGGGGGAGAATGTGGGCCAGGAAAGGGAAGGAGCACTCACCCTGTGGGCCAGGGAAGCCGTTGTCAGGCCAGCCGTAGGGGTGGCCGTTGATGCCCAGCAGTGTGTACTCCTGCTCCATCCCAAACCAGGGGTGGCTGTCCTTAACCAAGTCCATGACCTTCTTGCATGTGTGTCTCAGGTTGGTCTCTGGGAGCAAAGAGGTCCAGGTTAGGCCCACATTATGAGCAGGCACCCACAGTCCATCCCACTCAGAGCTCAAGACTCCACCTCTGCCAAGTGCTTCGTGCAGAAGCCTTAAGTAAACTGGAGAGCGAATCCTCTCTTCCTGCACTGCTTCATGCCCAACAGTTTCCTCCTTGCAGAGCTACTCCATGACCACAGTGCCAGGCCATGCAGGTTTAATTAGCCTGCTGCCCAAGCCACCTCTGATGGTCCATGGACATCCTCCTCTTACACACTGAGAGACCAGGAGCCCTACTCCAGCCCTGTCCAACAGGCATACAGACCACCTGGAAACAGGGACTACAGAGCTGCCATCACTACCTCACCCCTGTCCTCTTTCTATCAGCTGCAGCTTAATTATCCTCATCTCTCTCCAGCCCCGTGGTTTGCTTTGCATTCTGGCTGGCCCTGACTTGGTCCTTTCATGGTGCTCAGGGCAGTAGGGGCTTTGCCAGGCAGACACAGAGAACCCTCCAGCCATGGGACAACATGTGAGGCAAGGGGAATGAGAACCTGGACTGAAGCAGCAGAGGAAAAGACAGCTGAAAAAGTGTTGTCACAGGGACCAGAAGCCTTTAGGCTTCATATTCTGCTTTCAGATGTCAATAAAATACCCCAGAGCAGCTCCTGGGGCTGAAGAGGAGCAGTGACATCTCCCTTGCACCTCTGGGAGAGGGGAGGAAGGCAGTTCCCCCTCGGAGTCCTTAACATCCATGGATGTTCCCACTCCAGGCAGAGCTGGAGGGTGTACCACTCTTGCCCATGGGCTCCAGGCTGAGCTCTCTGTCCCAGCTCCAGGGCCAGGGCCTCTCGTTACAAACTGCTCCGGCAGAGGAGCTGCTGGGCAGGCTCTGAAGCGCAGCTCTTCCCCCACGGAAGGCATGACGCTGTCTGAAGAGGAACCAGCTCTGTCTTTCACCATCGCTGCCACAGCCTCTCCCCTCGCTGCAGCTGTCTGCATGACCCCGCAGCTGCCGTCCCCCTCCCCCCACACCTCCTGCGAGGACGTGGCTCCACTTTTCCGGCAAATCACCGGTTCTTGGCCGGCAAAGAACCCCTGTGGGAGCCCCTCAGAGTTCCTGCAAACCAGCTCCCCCTCCTCTGTCTGTGGCTTTATCAGACAGACTGGACAGACAGTGGGACCACAGCCTTCTGCCTGCAGCGATAAGACCAAGCCCCAGCTCGCTCCGGAGTCGCTTGCAAAAGGTCACCCGGAGCCAGTCCACGCCACCGCAGCACCTCCTGCCTCCTTTTGTGCAGCCAGCCACCAACGAGAAGAGCAGCCATGACCTGGCCCATTAAACCTTGCTGCCACTTGCAGCTCGACATCCTCCGTGGCAACCCCCACAGCCCTGGGGGCTGGGTGTGCCGAGGCTCAAACCCTGGGTGACGCCTTTGGCGCGCTCGAGTTGGCAAGGGCTGCCAGCTCCACGTCTCGCTGCTCTCCTCCTCGCCCTGCACCACTGGAACAGGTTCCTGCAAGCAGCATCCAACGGCGCTGCCTGAATTTTGGAGCCTCGGGCCAGGCGCTCCCCAACGCCAGCGGTTCAGAGCAAGCAGATGCTTGCGGAGATGGTGCCCTCAACAACGAGGGGGTGCCCCTCGGGAGCTGGGGCTGTGCTCACCTGCGGGTTTCCTGTTGTACTTCAGCACCTCGCAGAGCACCAGCTTGTTGGGGTCCAGGCAAAAAGGGTCCCTGAACATGCGGATGGGCACCAGGAACATGTCGCTGTTGGAGCCCTCAGCCTGTGCCGTGCTGGAGCCATCAAAATTCCACTCAGGGACGTCTGCAAGGCAGGAGGGGGCAGAGAAACGAGCAGGGTTGGGAAAAGGTATCTCTCATATGGATCGTGGCAAGTGTCAGTGGCTTTAGACCCAGGATGGAGCACCCAGAGGGCACCAAGTGCCTTGGGATGACGGACACAAAGCTTTTGTTGCCCATCCTTGGAGCCCAGCAGTGATCCCCAAGCTTCAGTGTGTTCACCCCCTCAGCGCCATTGGCCCACAGGCGAGATCAGCCCTGACCACTTCATCTCCCTCTGCCAAACCCCATCCGGATGCCAGCACGTCTCCATGCCTGTTTGCCCAGCGAAAAGGGGCGAGGATCTCCTCCTGCCCTCTCCACCCAGCACTAATGACAGAGCTTAGGGATTAAGCAAACCGCGGTGATGCAGGACAGAGATCTTCCTGCCACCGGATAGAGCCCCGTGAGACACCTGCAGCGGGTGCCACGCCACCAGGGACAGCAGCACCAACTCCCACCGCCACGCCAAGCACCCACAGCGTCTCTGCGGCCCCCAGCATGCCACGCACCGCCGGTGGGGTGAAGCAGCGCTGTTACCTTCGATGCTCTTGGGCTCCTTGTCGAGGGTCCTGGTCTTGCAGCGCACACCCTCGCCGCTGCCGTCGATCCAGACGTAGGTGACCTGCACCAGGCCATCCTGGGGCAGTTTCATGTACTGCTCCCGCACCAGCTTGTTCAGCCTGGAGCTGTGCGACACCGACATGGCGACGACCCTGCCAGAGCCCGCAGGTCAGCGCGGCGGCATCCTCAGCCCCTTTGCCCTCCGACCACGCTACAAACAACCCCCTCCCCAAAAATACCTCTCACAAAGCGCCCCCCCCCCCCCGCAAAAACTCCCCTCCTCCCGAAAGAGCTCTCCCCAGAATACCCCCCGGCGCTGCCCAGCAGCCCCAACCCCGCCGCAGACCTCCCCCGGGAGACTCAGCCCCGCGGGCTCACCGCTCGCCGGCCCCAGCGCTGCCCACGCCCGCTCCCGCCGCGCCTTATAGCAGCCTCTGCCCGCCCCGGGGCGGCCCCGGCAGCGCCGCGCTCCGCCCCCGGCCCCGGGCGGCGGCTGGGAAGGGCTGGCGGAGCTGGGCTGAGCCGCGGTTAGAACCGTCGAGTCATGGATCAGTCAGGGCTGGAAGGGACTACAAGGAGCAGCCAGCTCCAACCCCCCTGCCGTGGGCAGGGACACCTCACACTAGATCAGGCTGGCCACAGCTTCATCCAGCCTGGCCTTAAACACATCCAGGGATGAAGCTTCCACCTCTTTGCTGGGCAACCCCTTCCAGGCGCTCACCACCCTCACGATGAAGAACTTCCTAACACCCAGTCTGAATCTACCCATTTCTAGCTTGGTTCCGTTCCCTCCAGTCCCATCACTCTCTGAGAGCCTAAAAGTCCCTCCCCAGCTTTCCAGAAGGCCCCCTTAAGATACTGAAAGACCACAATGAGGTCACCTCGGAGCTTTCTCCTCTCCAGACTGCACAGCCCCAACTCCCTTAGTCTCTCCTCACAGCACAGCAGCTCCAGCCTTCTGACCAGCAAACATCACACGGCTGAGACATCTCCTCACCGACAGCCACCGGTGACTGGGTAGAGACCTGCTTTGCAGGGGCAGATAGCTGGGGCTGAGCATCAGCCACTGTGTGCCCAGTGCCCGAGAAGCCAGCAGCATCCTGGCTCGGGTGAGCGACGGTGGGACCAGCACGACCAGGGCAGGGATCGTGCCCCTGTGCTCAGCACTGGTGAGGTCACACCTCGAATACTGGGTTCGGTTTTGGGGCCCTCACTACAAGAAGGACATCGAGGGATGGAGCATGGCCAGAGAAGAGCAACAAACAGGGCTGGTGAGGAGCAGCTGAGGAAGCTGGGGTTTGTTCATCCTGGAGAAAAGGAGAGGGGAGACCTCATTGCTCTCTACAGCTCCCTGAAAGGAGGTTGGAGTGAGGTGGGGGTTGGGCTCTTCTCCCTAGTATCAGGTGACAGAACGAGTGGAAATGGCCTCAGGTTGCACCAGGGGCGGTTTAAGTTGGACGTGAGAAACAATTTCTTCTCCAAAAAGGTTGTCAAGCCCTGGAACAGGCTGCCTCAGGCAGTGGTGGAGTCCCTATCCCTGGATGGTTGGACTTGGTGACCTTAAGGGTCTCTTTCAACCAAAATGATTCCACGACTGAAATTGTGGTCTATCACCTTGTTCCCCCGTACTGGATGTGTCCTCCCTCTTGGCACTTCTTCAGTCCTGCCCTCTTACACACAGGCAGATATTTTGCCTCCCAGACCTGCTCTGGAGCTGTGGGGCATGGAGCTGGTGAAGCTGACATGGCTTTCTCCCTGTGAACACCACAACACACAAACTGGGACCATGTGCAGGTGTGATGGCTGGGAGTGGGTTGAGCTGGCCCAGATGTCTGGGGGCAGGGAGAGAAAGATCTCTGAGAGCAGGGGCACCCAGCTGCCTGGGGACACAGGCAACTACATCTCTAGGGATGTCAGCTAGATCCCTGGGGACATGGGTACCCAGATCCCAGGGACAGGAGCAGCCCAAAGCCCAAAGACAGGAGCAACCAGATGCCTGGGGACAGGAGCACTCAGATCTCTAGGGGCACAGGCAACCAGATCCCTGGGGAAAGGGGCACTCAGGTGCCTGACAGGCCTGACCACCACCCCTGTCCCCTGCATCCTGTCCTGGACACCCCAGGGACAGCTGCTGCCTGCACATCTTCAGCCCCTCACAGCCACCAGGCTGCATTTGTCTCCTGTGTGCCTGGAAAGCAAGAAAGGCTGAGGGTGGTGGGGCAAGCTCCAGGGAGAACATTAAAACCCCTCACTCCAGACCCTTCCTCTACAAACCTTTGAGCTGCAATCCGATTTCCAAGCACCAGCGCTCAGTTAAGCAACTTTAAACCCCAAAGCACCCAGGAGCAGCCTTGGCTCTGCTCTGATTTACCATCAGCTGAAAGCCCTCAGCCCACAGGAGTGAGCTGGAGCAGATTATTTCAATACAGCAGCAATTGCCAGCTCTCGAGCCTAGCCCAAATCTCAATTAGATTAATTAATCAGGCCTCTGCCTTCTCTCTTTCCCATAGACACTGCCTTTACAGGGCTCACATCTGAGCAGCCAGATCCCAGCAGTGCCAGCAGAGAAGCGAGGGCGAATGGTGGCACAGTGCAAACAGCCTGTGCTGGCACCTCCCGGCCCTTATCTCCTCATGCTTGTTTGTTTTTTATGGGAGGAGGGCAGGATTTCCAACACCCCCCCTCCAGCAAACCCAGTCAGCCCAGAGCTCCTCCACTCTCCAGCCTCAGTTCCAAGCAGTTTTTCAGTGTTAGAAGAGAGGAGTGGGCTGTAAAGCAGGACCAGGTGCCAAAGCAGTTTGGGGCTTTCATAGAATGGTGGAATGGTTTGGGTTGGAAAGAGCTTTAAAGATCATCCAGTTCTAACCCCCCCAACCCCCCAAACCAGCAACACCTTCCACTAGACCAGGTTGCTCAGAGCCTCATCCAGCCTGGTCTTAATCACTTCTTGGGATGAAATGTCCACAATTTCCCTGGGCAACCCATTCCAGTGTCTGACCACCCTTATGGTAAAGAACTTCTTCCTAACATCTGATCTAAACCTGCCCTGCTCCAGTTTCAACCCACTGCCCCTTGTTCTGCTAATTCTCCCTGTCCTTAAGGCAGACTCATGCCTGCAGCTGCCTGACTCACCCCCAGGAATGTTTTTCAGCAGAACAATAAAACATCTGCACCATAGCAGCTGAAAAAAAAAAACTTCTGGTTGATAACCCCAGCCCTGGACACCTCACTGGGCACAGACCCTCAAACTGTTCCCCACTCACATCTCCTTGGGGGCCACTGACCACAACCCCTGAAGGTGTTTTGGTCCCACAGGTGGATAAACAAGCAGGAAGAAACCTGAAAGTCTCCAGGATTGCACAAGATCCAGGAAGTGAGATTGGCAGAGAGAGAGAAGCAAAACTTAATTAGCAATTTTGATGCCCGGGTGCTGACATCAATGGCAGCAGGCTGTGGGCAGCCCGGACGTCACCCACCCCACTGACCGTGGGTGCTGCCCCACGCAGAACCTGTCCAAAGGACTTTGGCACCCAGGAATGTGCCTGAGGTTCCCCACAACAGCAGTGGAAGAGCCACTCAAGTCTCTTCTGTCACCCATCTCTCAAGCAGCACTACAGGCTGGGGACTGAGTGGCTGGAAAGCAGACAGGAGGAAAGGGACCTGGGGGTACTGATAGAGAGTAGCTGAAGATGAGCCAGCAGTGTGCCCAGGTGGGCAAGAGAGCCAATGGCATCCTGGGCTGCATCAGGAACAGTGTTGCCAGCAGGACAAGGGAGGTTATTCTGACCCTATGCTCAGCACTGCTCAGGCCACACCTTGAGTGCTGTGTCCAGTTCTGGGCCCCTCAATTCAAGAGAGATGTTGAGGTGCTGGAAGGTGTCCAGAGAAGGGAGACAAAGCTGGTGAGGGGCCTGGAGCACAAACCCTATGAGGAGAGGCTGAGGGAGCTGGGGGTGTGCAGCCTGCAGAAGAAGAGGCTCAGGGCAGAGCTCATTGCTGTCTGCAGCTGCCTGCAGGAAGGCTGTAGCCAGGTGGGGTTGGGCTCTGCTGCCAGGCACCCAGCAACAGAACAAGGGGACACAGCCTCAAGTTGTGCCAGGGAAGGTCTAGGCTGGATGTTAGGAGGAAGTTGTTGTCAGAGAGAGTGATTGGCATTGGAATGGGCTGCCCAGGGAGGTGGTGGAGGCACCGTGCATGGAGGTGTTCAAGCAAAGCCTGGATGAGGCACTTAGTGCCATGGTCTGGTTGACTGGCTAGGGCTGGGTGCTAGGTTGGCCTGGATGATCTTGGAGGTCTCTTCCAAGCTAGCTGATTCTATGATTCTATGATTCTATGATCCTTGATGCTGCCCAGGTGACAAACAGAGTCTCCTGTAGCTGAAACTGGGGTGCAGCTCCAAGGCAGACACCTGCCTCTCTGAGGTGCTTTAGGGATGCATCTATGAACGTGGCTGCAAAGCTCAGCACTTCCTCATTCCTGGTTGGAGATTGTCCCAAGCAGGGTGGCAGCACAGGAGGAATCCCCTGGGTGTGCAACCCAGCAGCAGTGCTTCCCGGAGGTGTTGCAGCAGGCACTGAACCAGCATCAGCCATGGAGTTGTCCCCAGCTCAGCTGAGTTCCTTGGCCCTGTGCACTCATCTCTGCTCTGATCAGGGAGCTGCAGCCCCTGGGGTCATAGAATTATAGAGTGGTTTGGATTAGAAGGGACATCCTAGTGGATGGGAGGCTGACCATGAGCCAGCAATGTGCTCTGGTGGCCAGAGGGGCTAATGCTATTCTGGGGTGGATTAGAAGTTCCATGGCTAGAAGGCTGAGAGAGGTTCTCCTGCCCCTCTGTTCTGCTCTGGTGAGGCTGCATCTGGAGTACTGTGTCCTGTTCTGGACTCCCCAGTGCAGGAAGGACATAGAACTGCTGGAGAGAGCCCAGCACAGAGTCACAAAGATGATGAAGGGAATGGAAGATCTCTGTTAGGAGAGTCTGAGGGAGCTGGGGCTGGGAGAAGAGGAGCCTGAGATGTGACCTCATTCGTGTTTGTAAAGATGTGCAGGTGAGTGCCAGCAGGCTGCAGCCAGGCTCTGCTGGGTGATGCCAGTGCCAGCACAAGGGGCAGTGGTGCAAGCTGAGGCAGAGGAAGTTTCATGTAAACATGATGAGGAATTTTTTCCCTATGAGGGTGACAGAGCCTGGCACAGGCTGCCCAGGGGAGCTGTGGAGTCTCCCTCTCTGGAGATATTCAAGACCTGCCTGGATGTGTTCCTGTGTGATCTGGTATAGGAGATCCTGCTCTGCAGGGGGGTTGGACTGGCTGAGCTTTGGAGGTCCCTTCCAGTCCCTTCAGTGAGCTGAGACTTCTTCAGCTAGAGCAGGTTGCTCAGAGCCCCATTCTTGAGGCTGGTGTTGAGCTTTTATGAAAAGCAAGGAGTAGAGAGATGGACCTGAACCCTTTGGGAACCATCACAAACCCAGGCCAGGAAGAGGGGAACACCTCTGCAGAGCTTGCTGCCTCACATCCTTTGCAGCAGACAGACAGCAGGTCCAGCAATAGCGTGTTCAGGTGAGGTGCTAAGGTTCAGCCAAGACCCTGCACCCCTCAGAATCAGCTCCTTTTATTCCCAGCTTCCCTCCTGGATGTGCCCAGCCCTGTAGAAATATCCCACAGCATGGGTGAGCTTGGAAAACATGGAGGAACAACCCCAAATGCAGGCTGTTAGTGCTCAGCAGCTCCTCTTTGAACGTCTGGAAGCACTGAGCACCAAAATAGCCACAGGAGGAAGAGAGAATCAACACTGATAATCCCTCACCTGGTCAAAGCCCAGCCAGCCCCAGCAGGGCAAACACCCTCTGTTTACAGCTGTTTAGGGGTGGCAGGGGTGACACCAGCCCGTGGGTGCATGACCAGAGTGCCAGCCCTGCCCAAACACCACAACCAAGGCACTGCACTAAATTATTCCACGTCAAGGGGAGCATTTTAGTTGGCAGGAGGAAGTGTTTCTGCCATGCAGAGCTGGGCACCTGTCCACTTAGGTTTGCCCAGGATCAAGTCTGAGCTCCCCACAGCTACAGCTGTGGCATCACCTCTGTGCCACAGCAGCAGCACACCTGGAGCCTCCAGCCTCCTCA
This sequence comes from Pogoniulus pusillus, assembly GCF_015220805.1. Lineage (NCBI taxonomy): Eukaryota > Metazoa > Chordata > Aves > Piciformes > Lybiidae > Pogoniulus > Pogoniulus pusillus. The sequence continues at coordinate 2,396,036 of NC_087298.1, read as the reverse complement.
GCCAGCCTTTTGCTCCGGGTGCTCAGCGGGCTCCTGCCTGCTGCCCTCCACGCCAGGTACAGTAAAGATTAACCACCACGAGGCACCTGGCCGAGGGAATCAGTGACTGGCCCAAGGTCAGCTGGCCAGAGGAGATGGAGGCAGGAAGGGAGCAGAGCTGCCCTTGTAGGACGAGAAGGTCACAGATTAGATCTCCAGAGGCCTTTGCTGAGCGGCTTCGAGCTGCGGCACAGCACAGAAGGCTTCCTCCAGGTAAGGACGGAAGGAGGAGAAGCCGATGCTGTTGTACTGCCACAGCACAGACCAACAACTGCCTTCACCACGGTGGCTGAGATGCCATCCTGGTCCCCTCAGGGATTGCCTGGCAGCTGCAGGCCATGCTGCAGGAGGTGGCAGGGCTGCTCCCTTGCCCAGCACTGGTTTTGGGGTGGTGGCCATCAGCCTGCGGGCAGCGATGCCTGCAGAGCTCTCCTGTGGAGGCCTGGCCAGCACCTAAACACAGCCAGTTTTTATCTCTCTGACTTTGAGGCCTTATCAGCCCAAGTGTTTTCCAGCCTTGCCACAACACAGCCAAGAACCTTTGCTTTAGGAAGAACAGTAAAACCTTTTGAAACTTTTCCAGGTGGAAAACCTTCCGAAACTCACCATGCTCTACCCAGAAGGGGTTAGACTTACCTCCTGGGGTGACTTTTAACACCTGCACCCCAGACAGGAGCTGGTGGTGCTCCAGGTCAGGGCTGGGGACCTTTCAGCCTTGCCTGTCACATCCCTCCCCACACCTGCCTGGGAAGAATCATTCCTGGGCACAGAATCACAGAATGCATTGGGTTGGAAGAGACTTTTGAAGGTCACTTTGCCCAACCCCCCTGCGGTCAGCAGGGACTTCTTCAACTAAATCAGGGTGCTCAGGGCCACATCAAGTTTGACCTTGAGTGTCTCCAGGGATGGGACCTCCACAACTTCTCTGAGCAACCTGTTCCAGTGTCTCACCACTGTCACTGTGCAGAACTTACTCCTGTTGTCCAACCTAAACTCCCCTTGCTCCAGTTTCAAACCATTGTCCCTTGCCCTTCTGAACAGTCCCTCCCCAGTCTTCATCTAAGTCCCCTTCAGATATTGAAATGCAGCTCTAAGGTCTCCCTGGAGCCTTCTCTTCTCCAGGCTGCACAGCCTCAACTCTCCCAGTCTGTCCTCAGAGGAGAGGTTCTCCAGCCCTTTGATCATCCTCATGGCCATATCCTTGTGCTGGGGACCCCATAGCTGGACACAGCACTGCAGGTGAGGTCCCCCCAGAGCAGAGTGGCAGAATCACCTCTCTTGAAAGCAGAGATTCTGGGATGCCAGGTTTGGTTTCCACTCTAACTTATTTTCCAGGATTCAGGATGCTGCTCAGAACTGAGGTCATTAAACCCTAAAAGCACCTCCCACAGCCCTGGTCTGTGGAGCCCCAGGTGAGAGCAGTTCCTCTCCCAGTTCAGGTCTGAACAAGCCACAGTGGTTTGCCTCCTGCCCAAAGTGTTTGGCAGTGAGATTAGAGGGAAGGCAAAGAGCAGGGTCGGCACGGGGAGCCCGCCACAAACACCATAAAGGGATTAGAGAGGCTGGGTGGGGGTTTGCCTGCCTGCAGGCTCTTCCTCTGGCCAAGGAAGTGTGAGGAGAGGCTGTGAAGAAAGGCCAGTGGTGAGTGTGCAGGGCCCAGCAGGTCTGCACTGGCTTGCTGGGGATGCTGCTGGGTGCTGGTGTGCACCAGGAGGAGGCCAAGCTGGGTCAGATCATAGAATTGTACTGTTCATAGAATCAGCCAGGCTGGAAGAGAGCTCCAAGCTCAGCCAGCACAACCTAGCACCCAGCCCTGCCCAACCAACCAGACCATGGCACTAAGTGCCCCAGCCAGGCTTGGCTTCAACACCTCCAGCCACAGAGACTCCACCACCTCCCTGGGCAGCCCATTCCAATGCCAATCACTCTCTCTGACAACAACTTCCTAACAACATCCAGCCTAGACCTGCCCTGGCACAGCTCCAGGCTGTGTCCCCTTCTTCTGTTGCTGGGTGCCTGGCAGCAGAGCCCAACCCCACCTGGCTACAGCCTCCCTGCAGGCAGCTGCAGGCAGCAATGAGCTCTGCCCTGAGCCTCCTCTGCTGCAGGCTGCACACCCCCAGCTCCCTCAGCCTCTCCTCACAGGGCTCTGCTCCAGGCCCCTCCCCAGCCTTGCTGCCCTTCTCCAAACACCTTCCAGCACCTCAACAGCTCTCTGCAATGGAGGAGCCCAGAACTGGACACAGCATTCAAGGGGTGGCCTGAGCAGTGCTGAGCACAGGGGCACAAGAACCTCCCTTGTCCTGCTGCCCACACTGCTCCTGAGCCAGCCCAGGATGCCATTGGCTCTGCTGCCCACCTGGGCACTGCTGCCTCCTCTGCAGCTCCTCTCTCCCAGCACCCCCAGCTCCCTCTCTGCCTGGCTGCTCTCAGCCACTCAGTCCCCAGCCTGTAGTGCTGCTTGGGGTTGTTGTGGCCAAAGTGCAGAACCCTGCACTTGGTCTTGTTCAGTCTCATCCCATTGGCCTCTGCCCACCCATGCAGCCTGGCCAGGTCCCTCTGCAGGGCTCTGCTACCCTCCAACAGCTCCACAGCTGCTCCTAGCTTGGTGTCATCTGCAAACTTACTGATGCTGGACTCGATCCCCTGCTCCAGATCATCAACAAAGATATTGAACAGGACTGGACCCAGCACTGATCCTTGGGGGACACCACCAGTGCCAGCTGCCAGCTGGATGTGGCACCATTCATCACTCTCTGGGCCCAGCCCTCCAGCCAGTTCTTGACCCATATCAGAGTGAATAGGTGCAGAAGAGTTTAGCAGAGACCACTCAGCATCATGCTTGGGGGGGGCTGTGTTGTCATTTCCCTGTCTCCAGTGCATGGTCACATCTGTACTTGTTTTACCAAACATCTGGGCTGACACTTGCCCTTTACACATATTTATTCCCTTCAAACATATTTAAGCAGCAGCAAATCTCCTCACTCGTGTGGAAGTTTGCACCCAAGCCATTTTGTCTCCATCTACCTTCTTCTGTACCACTCTCCCCACCCCAGAGGCACAGCTGCACACACATACACATCATTCTGCATGCCTGTCACACCAGAACATGCCTCTGGATCCCAACTTAGGCAGCACCAAAGTGCCCAGCACCAACCCATGTCCCTCCTGCAAGCTGAGATTGCCTCACTCAAGCTCACCTCACCCATTCCCCCAACACACACTGGCAAAGCCAGCAGCAGGAGAGCCCAGGCAGTGCACCACTTCTATCCCAAAGGAAGCCCAAGCCTCCAAACCATGATTCTCCTCCTCTGTGCCCCTGGGAGAGCTTCAACCCACAGGTGACTCCAGATCCACCAGAGCCAGCCCAGCCTGGGCAGGGGAAGCTTATGGCAGGACCTCTCCCTGGCACAGTGGAGGCTTCACACCCTGCTCTGCACCAGGTGAGGAGGGATCTCAAGCAGATCCCTGCTGTCCTGCAGCCTTTACACACAGATTCTGTGTGTGAAGTGTAAGTGTAGCTTCCTCTACCTTCACAGCCAAAGATGAAGCTCATCCTGGAGTAGCTCAATGCCAATGTGCCAAAGCTTTGCTCCTTCCTCCATGTACCACCCAGGCTGGCTTTGGTAGCTCCTTGCTCAGCTGGTTTGGGAGGACACCCTCCCACGCCCACCTCTTCTGGGCAGCTGCTGTGGGAAGCTCTTGGCAACGGAGAGATAACATCTTGCAACACCTCCTGGCACCGAGGAGTGAGGAACTTGCACCAGGTCACAGAGACACCACTTTGTGAAGCCAAAGAGTCCCCTCCAGCCTTGGGGTCTGGTGTGAGCCCAAGCCCCAGGTCCCTCACAGCTGCACTGTGAGATGCTGCACTGGGGTCTGTTTGCAAGAAGCTCTTAGCAGTGATTTTGGTGGTTATTTTCAGCTCCAGGGATGTTTGTGCATCCATCAGGGCAAGCCTGCTCCCAACAGGCAGCAGGAAGGGCTCCCAGGACAGGGACACAGCCATGGGCTGTCCTGAGCACCCAGCTCCACAGACAGACAGAAACCCAGGGATAAACCCCAAGCAGGTTCCTCCTGCAAGGTTTGACTCTGAGTTTCTTTTGTAATCCTCCAGCGGTCACTTCAGGCTGTAGGAGACAAACTGGGAGAGGGGGGGAAGGGGAGCACACAGCACATGTGCAGCCTTGGGAAGCCGAAGCAAAAGGAGCTGATTCCCAGGCAAGCAGCTCCAATTTGCAGGTGGTCAGTGCAGGAGGTGCAGCACAGGGTGGCTCTGCAGGAGCTGGAAGACCAAACCCGTTAGACAGCCAAATGGTTGGGGGCTAAATGTCACCTAAGTCTTCCTCTGGGTCGCCCACAGCTGGGAGCTGGGGGAGGAAAAGCTTCCTGCAGCAGCCACAAACCAGGGCTGCCCCAGTGGGGCTGGGCCCTGAGGGTTTCCTGGCCGCTGGGAAGGATCAGTTTGATCTCTGCTGAGATGGACCCTGTCAACTGTGACTCATGGGGGGAAGTTCCTGCTCATGTCTTTAGGGAAGGAAACCACTCGCTGGAGCTCCTCACAGCACAGCAGGGAGCTCTGCCCCACAGGGGTCTCACCCAGCTTTGGGGATGCGACTAAGGGTCCTATCCTCATCCTGTGGAATGCCTCCTTGGGCTGCAGCCAGCCTCCTGGGGCACAAAGCCAGAGGATTTTATGACTGGCAGCATCAATTCCAACAAGCCTACATCTCCAGACTCCTGTAGCAACAAATTGCTCTGAGCAGAGTCTCTAAATGAAGGCCAGGATGGATGAGGCTTTGAGCAACCTGCTCTACTGGATGGTGTCCCTGGTCATGGGGAGGTGTTGAAACTAGGTGAGTTTTAAGGTCCCTTCCAATCTAACTCTGTGAATGAACCAGCAGTGAACCCCCAAAGAGATGAACTTGTGTTTGTTGTCAGCAGGCTCACAGAACTGTCAGGGCTGGAAGGGATCTCAAGGATCAGCCAGTTCCAACCCCCCTGCCATGGGCAGGGACACCTCACCCTAGATCAGGTTGCCCAGAGCCACATCCAGCCTGGCCTTAAACACATCCAGGGATGAGGCTTCCACCACCTCCCTGGGCAACCCCTTCCAGGCTCTCACCACTCTCATGATGAAGAACTTTTTCCTAACATCCAGTCTGAATCTCCCCATTTCCAGCTTTGTTCCACCCCCCCCAGTCCTATCACTCCCTGACAGCCTAAAAACTCCCTCCCCATCTTTCTTGTAGCCCACTTCAGACACTGGAAAGCCACAATAAGGGCTCCTCAAAGCCTTCTCCAGATTGAACAGCCCCAACTCTCTGTGTCCAGAACAGAGCAGCTTCAGCCCTCTGCTCACCCTCATGACCCTTCTCTGGACACATTGCAGCACTTCCAGATCCTTCCTGCACCAGGGCCTCCAGAGCTGGGCACAGTGCTCCAGGTGTGGTCTCAGTAGAGCAGTGCAGAGGGGCAGAATCCCCTCCCTGGCCCTGCTGCCCACACTTCTCTTGCAGCAGCCCAGGCTCTGGTTGGCTCCCTGGGTTGCAAGTGCACACTGCTGGCTCCTGTTGAGCTTCTCACCCACCAGCACCCCCAAGTCCCTTTCCTCAGGGCTGCTCAGGCAGCCACTGACCAGCCTATACCAGTGCTTGGCATTGCCCCGACCCAGCTGCAAGACCTTGGTCTTGTTGAACCCCATGAGTCTGGCTTGGACTCACCTCTGCAGCCTGCCAGGGTGCCAGCACAACCCCCAGCACACACTGTCCCTCAGCAGTACGCCCTGCTGGCCTGAGCCTCCTTGGCCAGCTGGTTTCCCAGCCTGTATCCTGTTTGGCAGCTCTCTTCTGCAGCCTCACACAAATGCAGAAGCTTTTCCACTTCCCTCACTGCTCACACGGAGCCCTCGCTGCTGCCAGCCTGGGCTGTTCCAACCAGCGTGACTCTGTTTGCCTGGGTCATGAGGGGAGGTTGTTTCCCTGCAACAAAACCAAAAGCAGGCTCTTTGTTGGGGGCTGTGACATTGGTGCTCGCCCCAAAGAGTTGCTTCTCTCTGCAGAGGCAATGTCACCTCCTTGCATCATGTGCTTGCAGGAGCAGGAACTTTAGAGGGGAGGGGGAGAAATGTTTTTTAAGGCAGTTTTTAAAGCTTGGAGGGTTTGGCTCCAAAGCTGCCTTGAAGAGGTGCTGTGCAGTGTCTGAGGCTGTTGGTGCAGCAGGGCAGACATCCTGGGCACAAAAACATTGCTTTTTTTTTAAAGAACTCCACTTTGTTGCTGCCTTTTGCACAAACAAAAGGCAGAAGTTGGCTGCAAGTTAACCCAGAGTGGACTCAGAGGGCTGTGGCTTAGGGCTTGCAGAGGCCATAACTTGTTTCACAGCCTACAAAGCTGAAAACAGAAGCTTCCTTAGGAGGGCTTCAAGAGGAATTTAAAGCAAACCTGCCAGCCCCTGGTCTGGGGGAAAAGACTCCTAAGCTAAGCACTTCATTAGGGTCCCATTCAATTAATGTTGCAAGTGTCCAGTTCTGGGCCCCTGTGTCCAGTTCTGGGCCCCTCAATTCAAGAAAGATGTTGAGGTGCTGGAACATGTCCAGAGAAGGGCAACAAAGCTGGTGAGGGGCCTGGAGCACAAATCCTATGAGGAGAGGCTGAGGGAGCTGGGGGTGTGCAGCCTGGAGAAGAGGAGGCTCAGAAGTGATCTTATTACTGTCTACAACTACCTGAAGGGACATTGTAGCCAGGTGGGGGGTGGCCTCTTCTCCCAGGTAACCAGCAATAGAACAAGGGGACACAGTCTCAAGTTGTGCCAGGGTAGGTCTAGGCTGGATGTTAGGAGGAAGTTCTTCACAGACAGAGTGATTGGCATTGGAATGGGCTGCCCAGGGAGGTGGTGGAGGCACCGTGCCTGGGGGTCTTCAAGCAAAGCCTGGATGAGGCACTTAGTGCCATGGTCTGGTTGACTGGATAGGGCTGGGTGCTAGGTTGGACTGGATGATCTTGGAGGTCTCTTCCAACCTGCTTGATTCTGTGATTCTAAGTAGGTCGATTTAAAAGGGATTGGGTTTGTTCCCTAGCAGAGTACCCCCATCCATGCTGCCTTTCATCCCCACCCATGCTGCCTTTCATCCCCACCCAGCAGAGATGAAGCTGATGTAAGTTTGCTCTTCTGTGATAGCAACAACCAGCCTGGAGTTATTGTCCCATCCTGCTGCTCAAGCCCTGCCTCCAGCATGAGTCCCTTCCAGTGCTTGAGATTGCCCTAACTTGGGTTCAGGACCTTGCACTTGGCCTTGTTGAACCTCATGAGGCTGGCTTGGGCCCACCTCTGTAGCCTGTCAAGGAGCCAGCATCACCCCCTGCACACCACTGAAATGCAGCTTCTTTCACTGCCCAAGGCTCAGGAGCCTCTCTCAGTGCTGCCAGCTGGCATTGCAGCCCCCCACCAGCACCTACCCCTTGGGGCTTTTGCTGCCCAACACAACTGGAGACATTACTGTGCCTCAGGATTTGTCCTGCCTGAGCTGACCAGCAGCCAAACCTCTGGCATGAGGCAGAAGAGCCCTGAGGCCAGAATGGCACAGCCATGCATGGCAGCCGCCATACGCGGGTAGACAGGGGGGGCTGCACCTCCATGTCTGAGCCTCCACCCTGCTGGGGGGGCTCCAGCACCTCAACATCGCTTTAGACACCCCAACACACCCAGAACTGTGCCAGCTGGAGCAGATGGCACAGCCAGCCTTAGCCTGAGAGTGACATTGCCCTGGGCCACCCCTGCCCTTCTCTCCATCCCCATCACTGTTCCTCTTTTCACTCCCTGGGGTGGGATAGAATCCCTCCAGCACCCTTCTCTTCAGCCTTCAAGGATGTGGTGGCCAAATCCTCTTGTAAGGAACAGATTTGTGCCTGCAGCCTCCCCCCATCAACTTCACTGTTTCCTCCTGCACGGTGGAGCAAGGCAGGGATGCCTTAAATCACTCTTCCACCTTCCCAAGGCTCCAAAGTCACTGATTACTCCTTGCCCACAACCAGTGTCTCACTACCCTCACTGCACAGAACCCAAAGAACCTTTGCCTAACATCCAGTCTGAGTCTCCCCTTTGCCAGTTTAAACCCAGATGAAGCCTCTATGGTGCCCTTGCTGCCCAGAGGGCTTGTGCTGATTTGAGGCTCCTTGGAATATCTGAAGGAGAGAAATTAGATCCTTGGTTGTGGAAAGCAAATAATGCTGAAATCTTTGTCACTGGTTGGTTTGCTGAGAGGGGAAAAAGCCAAAAGGGCAACAATTTGTCCCACTCTGCTCTGGGATGCTGGAGCTGTTTGCTTCCTCCTCACTCTGCTCTGCTCTCTCTGCTCTAACCTTGGCTGACAGGAAGCAACCTAAGCTTTGCTGCTGCCTTTGTTTGTGTGTCTGGGAAAGCAGAGGGAGAAGGAGAAGGTAGCTCTGAGCCCCTCTGGGCAGTTTCTTTGTCCAGGAGGCAGTTTGGATTTCTCTGTTGTTTCAGGTTTGTCTATGGCTGCAACTCCTTGTAAACCTCTTGTGTCTGTGTGCTTGTGAGCTGCTGTGAGCAGAGCTGCACCTGACTGCCAAACCCTCTGAGCTGGGCTGGTCAATCCCAGTGGTGTGTGTGTGGGAAGTTCCTAAGCCATCACAGGGCCCATGCCAGGCTGGGCTGCAATAGACAAAGCATGGCCAGCAGGCCGAGGGAGGTGATGCTGCGAGGGAGCCAGCACTGGTGAGGGCACAGCTGCAGGGCTGGGGTCTGGGCTCCTGCCTGTGCTGGGCTTCTCGGGCAGCCTCTTGCTGTGTGTGCTGCAGAGATCTCCCAGCTCAGGCCAGGGTGACCTGGTGGGGCCATGGCCAACGCCTTGGAGACTGCCCAAGCGCTGATGCTGAGCACACAGCAGGAGACCCAGGGGATGGAGCAGGCAGTGTAAGGCCTGAGGTGTGTGCTGGGGCCACAGGGCTGCTGGGGGAGTGCTGAGGTGGGGCTGTGCCATGGCAACGTGCCCCAGCAGCTGCTGTGACATCACCACCAGCACTGCTTGTGCTGGGCACCCAGCAACCCCCAGTTGCCTTCTGAGCCTGCACTTGGCTGCTGTGGCCGAGGCTTGGAGTGCAGAGAGAGAGACTTTGGCTGGTGCTGGGCTTGTGCCCTGGGCTCCGCTGGCTGCTGCAGCTCTCAGTGCCCATCCTTGCAGCCACTGAGATTCGTTCCTGGCCCTACCTGCTCCAGGCAGCCGGGACAGAGGGAGGTCAGCTCGCTGTGGGGGAGGTGAGCAGTGAGGAGGTGAACTCTCAACCTGGGGAGCTGGCTGGGCTTGCTTCTGAGGGACCAGGGCTAGGTGGCTGGGCTTGCTTCTGAGGCACCAGGGCTAGCTGTCTGGGCTTCTCTGGCAGCCCTCTTTGGGCCAGGCAGTGACTGGAGCCTCTCTCCTCTTGCAGCAGGACAGCCCTCGGCAGAGTGTGGCAGAGCAGGAGCTGTCCAGCCCCAACAGCTCTCCAGCGCTCAGCTGAGTCTGTGCTGAGCGTGGCCATGGCCTCAGGGGAGTGCTGCCTGCTGTGCCTCGGCAGTGGGGAGAAGGCAGGCTGTGCCTTGCCGTGCGGCCACCGCTTCTGCTTCAGCTGCATCGTGAGCTCCATCGCCCTCAAGCCCGAGTGCCCTGTCTGCAGGAGTCCAGTCAGTGCCAGCTGGCAGCTGCTGCAAGGGGACGAGGTGGAAGAGCCCCCTGGAGGCCCAGCTGCAGCAGCAGTGGGCAGCGCCGTGGCATGCCAGCCGTGGAACCTGTATGCTGGCTACGTGGGAGGCCTTCCCTGCAGCTCCTGGGGCTTCATCTTCAGGCAGCGCCCAGCTCTGCTCCGGCTCCTGCAGCCCTGGCTGCAAGAGGAGCTGAGGCAGCTGCTGGGGGCAGAGCACTGCCGGGTGCTGCCGCTGGAAGGCAGGATCCTGAGCAGCCTGCCTGCTGTGGGGCTGCATGCAGAGCAGCTGGCTGGGCTGCTGCAGGCAGAGCTGCAGAGCCACACGGTGCCCTTCGTGCAGAAGCTCATCGGCTTCACCGTGGAGCGGTGCCGGAGGGCAGCCCTGGTGCTGCTCGGGGGCTCCCGCCAGGCCATGGAGCAGCTGGAGCAGGTCCCTGGGGAGGACGTCTGCTCTGCCGTCTTCAGGAGGTGGCAGGAGCGTGGCCCCGTGGCTGGCGCAAGCTGGGCTGCCTGCCGAGGCAGCTGGGAGGGCAGCCTGATGGGCAGCCTTAGCCCCGGAGGCTGCCCGGAGGCAGGGCAGGAGGAGCCCAGGGCCAGCAGCTGCGCTTCTGCCCACGGCGGGACACGGGAGGGGGAGGAAGCAGCCAGCTCCAGCGCCGCTGCCTGCCCCGAGGGGACAGCTGCGGCCGCAGCAGCGCCCTCCGACAGCCCTGCCCCCCTGGCCGCGGGGCACGTCCTGGGCACCTCGGGCCCCGCTCTGCGGGGGCGTCCCAGCTGCCCCGAGCCTGCCCCTGCCCCTGCTGCCAGCCCGCGCAGGCAAGAAGCGCTGCTGCCGGCGGCGGAGGAGGCTGCAGCAGCTGTGGCCGGGGCCGGTCCGGGCAGGCAGTGCTCGTGGGGAGGGTGCAGGTGCCCTGCGCCGAGGCCAACAGGCAGCCTGCACCCCTCGGCCTGGGCCTTCTGCTTCAGGGTCCGCCCAGACCTGCTGCAGCTGCTGCGGCCCTGGCTGCGCTGGCAGCTGCGCCGCATGCCGGGCACGGAGCGCTGCGGGCGGCTCGGGCTGGAGGAGAGCATCCTGAGCGCCCTGCCCGTGCTGGGGCTGCAGGAGCAGCAGCTGGGCAGGCTGCTGCGCCCTGCCCTGCACAGCCGCACCGCAGGCTTCGTGCAGCAGCTCGTTGGCTTCGCCGCGGCGCGGCTCGGCAGCAGAGCTCGGCAGCTGCTGCGCCGCGGGCACTGCCAGCTCGCCAGGAGCCTGGAGGAGAGCCCTGGCGAAGCCATCTGCCTGGGGCTCTTCGGCACTCGGCCCAGGCAGAGCCCTCTGCCCAGCCAAAGGCAGCAGCTGGGCAGCGCCGGGGCAGAGGGGACCCCCGCGCCCGGACCGGCCTCGTCCAGCAGCGCTGCCCAGGGGCATCCTGGCTGCCCCTGCTCTGTGCCCGCTCCCGGGCCAGGGCAGCAAGGAGAGCTGCTCCCGGAGCAGCAGGAGCCTGCAGGAGGTGCCTCTGCTCCCAGCCCGGGCAAGGAGAGCTCATGCCAGGGGCCCCGGCAGCCTCTCAAGAGGAAGGCCACCGGCTCCCAGGGCTCTGCTGTGCCTCCCAAGAAGCAGTGCCCCCAGTGAGAGCCGAAGGTGGCCCACAGCTGGCAGGGGCAGGGTGCAGGCAGCAGCAGGGCCGCAGGCTGACCCCCGTGGGACCAGAAGCTTTGGGTTGGTCCTTAGAAACCCATTTCTGTTAGAAATTAAAGTGTTGGAAATGACAGAGAGAGTCTGGGTGTTATTGGCCTCGTGGCAGCCATGGCTCCCCCAGCCCTGCTGCTTGCTCCCCCTTGCCCTGCTGCTCTGCCACCTTCTCCTCCCGGCTCTGCTGGGCCCTAAGGCCCCTTTGGTGAGGCAGGGGGCAGAGGGTCTGCACCCATGGCTGTGATCCACTGCCAGGGGCCATGTCAGCACCTCCTGAAGCCCTCAGCTCTGGGTGGCTCTGCTGGAGCAGGGAGGGGTTGATGACCTCCTGCAATGTCTGCCAGCCTCAGCTTGCCTGTGGTCCTTGGGGCTCCCATCTCTGCAGAGTGGCAGCAGAGGGCACAAGTCCCAGGCTGTGCCAGGTTCAAGCTGCTGCTTTCCACTCTCCGCTCCTGCACACAGCCTCTGAACCCATTGGCAGTGTGATGGCTGCCTGGCAGAGGGCCCTGAACCCATTGGCAGTGTGATGGCTGCCAGGCAGAGGAACCTGAACCCATTGGCAGTGTGATGGCTGCCAGGCAGAGGAACCTGAACCCATTGGCAGTGTGATGGCTGCCTGGCAGAGGGCCCTGAACCCATTGGCAGTGTGATGGCTGCCAGGCAGAGGACCCCAAACCCATTGGCAGTGTGATGTCTGCCAGGCAGTGGACCCTGAACCCATTGGCAGTGTGATGGCTGCCAGGCAGAGGGCCCTGAACCCATTGGCAGTGTGATGGCTGCCAGGCAGAGGACCCCAAACCCATTGGCAGTGTGATGGCTGCCAGGCAGAGGAACCGTAACCCATTGGCAGTGTGATGGCTGCCAGGCAGAGGACCCCAAACCCATTGGCAGTGTGATGTCTGCCAGGCAGTGGACCCTGAACCCATTGGCAGTGTGATGGCTGCCAGGCAGAGGGCCCTGAACCCACTGGCAGTGTGATGGCTGCCAGGCAGAGGACCCTGAACCCATTGGCAGTGTGATGGCTGCCAGGCAGAGGACCCTGAACCCACTGGCAGTGTGATGGCTGCCAGGCAGAGGACCCTGAACGCATTGGTAGTGTGATGGCTGCCAGGCAGAGGACCCTGAACCCACTGGCAGTGTGATGGCTGCCAGGCAAGAGGGCCCTGAACCCATTGGCAGTGTGATGGCTGCCTGGCAGAGGGCCCTGAACCCATTGGCAGTGTGATGGCTGCCAGGCAGAGGACCCTGAACCCATTGGCAGTGTGATGGCTGCCAGGCAGAGGGCCCTGAACCCATTGGCAGTGTGATGGCTGCCAGGCAGAGGACCCTGAACCCATTGGCAGTGTGATGGCTGCCAGGCAGAGGGCCTCGCGCTGTGGTTCCTCTGTCCCATTTTCATCACGCCCTGCCAGGACCTTCGAGCTGGGGCCTGAATGAGAGGAAGGAGACATTCAGTGCCAAGGGTTTCATGGTTTCAGTTTGCAGCTCCTTCCTCCTGCCTGCACCCTCAGCAGTACAGCACTTGCCAGGCTTGCAGCCAGCCGTGCAGCAGGGCAACCTTCTCCTTCTGCCCTGAAGGCACAGCAGAGGCGCAGGGGAAACGACCTCCTGCTGACACCCAGAGGAGAATGTGTCCCCAAGGCTCTCCAGGGACTTGGAAGCACCTTCCAGAGTGGCAGGTGGTGCTCAGGCACAGCCAGGAAGAGCAAGGTGCTGGTGGGTGAAAAGCTGGCATGAGCTGGCAGCCAGCACAGGGTGCTGCCAGCCCAGCTCCCCAGCAGCATGGGCAGCAGGGGCAGGGAGAGGGTTGTTACAGTATCACAGAATGGTTTGGGAGTGAGCTCCAAAGGTCATCCAGTCCAACCTGCCCTGCTGTCAGCAGAGATGCTGGAGAGCTGGGGAGGGACTTTGAGAAGGGCTGGGGGTGCCAGGACAAGGAGGAATGGATTGAAGGTGGAAGAGAGGAGATTTAGAGTGGAGATGAGGAAGAAACTCTTTCGAGTGAGGCTGGGGAGACAGTGGCACAGGCTGCCCAGGGAGGCTGTGGATGCCTCCTCCCTGGAGGTGTCCAAGGCCAGGCTGGTTGAGGCCTTGAGCAAGCTGAGCTGGTGGGAGGTGTCCCTGCCCATGGCAGGGGGTTGGGACTGGATGATCTTTGGGGTCCCTTTCAACCCAAGCCACTCTCTGAATCTGTGAATTAGTGAAGATCCTAAAGCAGCCTCTCTCAGGAGGGGTTTGCTGCCCATGGGTGAAAGCTGCTGCTGTGAGAGCAGGGACACAGCAGGAGGGTGTGGGCCAGGCACCTGCCAGGCACAGGCAAGAGGCTCTAACCTGCCCCCATTTTCTTTCTGGCCCAAAAAGGACTTGAGGAGCCTGTGCAGAGATGAGGTGTGGCAGCAAAGAGAGGGAAAGCAGAAAATGGCAGAGGCAGGCAGAGCACAGCTTCAGCAGCAACAGGCTTTTCTCTGAGTTTGGCTGGGGTAAGGCACAGCAAGAGCCTGCTCCTGCAGCAGGCACTGCTCCTGGCATCGCTGGGGGGGTTTGCAAAGCAACTTTCTGGGCCAGAATGTTATCAGCAGACACAGGGCTCCCTGCCAGCCCCTTTTTATTCACAGCTTAGTGGCAGTTCTGGACGCTGTGGAGATGCCCAGGGAGCCACCCCCTCAGGGCACTGCAGGGAAAGGTTTCAGGGCTGGCACATGAAGCCCAGCACCACCAGTGCCACACAGGATCCACTGGGTGCAGCACCTGCAGCCCCAGCAAAGTGCCTGAGCTGAGTGGGATAACCAGGGGCAGCTTCTACATTCCTCACCACTGCCCCCTCAAAGCCTCCTTTGCAGAGATGAGCTTCAGCTGCTTCTGTTTCCAGCAGCAGCAGCAGCAGAGGCAGAGCAGGACTCAAAGGAGGGCAGGAGAGGGGCCCCATGGTGCTGCAGCTGCTGGGCACCCCTCCAGCTTTGCCATGGAAGGGCAAACTGAGGCATGACAGCAACCAACCTGGGCTGCCAGGCACTGCTGCCAGCACCTCCTGCAGCAAGCAGCAATCCCAAACTGCCCAGGAACCTGAGTGCTTTGCTCTCTGTTACTGCTTTGAAGCAACTCCATTTGCCCAGGGACTGCCAGCATCCGGGGAGCAGGATGGTGCTGCTGCAGGACCCGGCCCAGGGGCAGCTGAGGGGCACATGGAAGGCACCCCAGGGCTTGTCCTGTCCCCTTGCCCCCCTCACTGCACTGAGTGAGCACCTTGGGCTGAGCCCCGAGAGCAGGACAGCCACAGCCCTGTCCCAGCACCAAGGTGCTTTCTGTTGCTCCTCTCTTTTCCCTCTCTCCAGCCGTGCAGGTGCCCAAGCAGGGATCCCATAGCAGTGCTGGGCCTGGAGAAGAGATGCCCTCAGCTGTTCCTTAGTGCAGGCAGGCAGCAGCATGTCCCTCTGCTGGGATGGTGTCCCAGGGCTTCTCCATGCTGCTGCTGCAGGGGAGGGACATCTCCTGGGGACCTTCATGCCACTTTCAGGAGGGTGGCTGGCACTGACTTTTTGGCTCATCCTCTTTAGCTGGGCTGGGCTTGCAAAAGCTTCTGCCTGCTGCGGGGTAGGTGCCAGGCCCCCGTAGGTGTGCAGGGGGCAGGGTGTGCTCAGAGCTCTGCTCTCTCTCCTCTAACCTTGGCTGACAGGAAGCAACCTAAGCTTTGCTGCTGCCTTTGTTTGTGTGTCTGGGAAAGCAGAGGGAGAAGGAGAAGGTAGCTCTGAGCCCCTCTGGGCAGTTTCTTTGTCCAGGAGGCAGTTTGGATTTCTCTGTTGTTTCTGGTTTGTCTATGGCTGCAACTCCTTGTAAACCTCTTGTGTCTGTGTGCTTGTGAGCTGCTGTGAGCAGAGCTGCACCTGACTGCCAAACCCTCTGAGCTGGGCTGGTCAATCCCAGTGGTGTGTGTGTGGGAAGTTCCTAAGCCATCACAGGGCCCATGCCAGGCTGGGCTGCAATAGACAAAGCATGGCCAGCAGGCCGAGGGAGGTGATGCTGCGAGGGAGCCAGCACTGGTGAGGGCACAGCTGCAGGGCTGGGGTCTGGGCTCCTGCCTGTGCTGGGCTTCTCGGGCAGCCTCTTGCTGTGTGTGCTGCAGAGATCTCCCAGCTCAGGCCAGGGTGACCTGGTGGGGCCATGGCCAACGCCTTGGAGACTGCCCAAGCGCTGATGCTGAGCACACAGCAGGAGACCCAGGGGATGGAGCAGGCAGTGTAAGGCCTGAGGTGTGTGCTGGGGCCACAGGGCTGCTGGGGGAGTGCTGAGGTGGGGCTGTGCCATGGCAACGTGCCCCAGCAGCTGCTGTGACATCACCACCAGCACTGCTTGTGCTGGGCACCCAGCAACCCCCAGTTGCCTTCTGAGCCTGCACTTGGCTGCTGTGGCCGAGGCTTGGAGTGCAGAGAGAGAGACTTTGGCTGGTGCTGGGCTTGTGCCCTGGGCTCCGCTGGCTGCTGCAGCTCTCAGTGCCCATCCTTGCAGCCACTGAGATTCGTTCCTGGCCCTACCTGCTCCAGGCAGCCGGGACAGAGGGAGGTCAGCTCGCTGTGGGGGAGGTGAGCAGTGAGGAGGTGAACTCTCAACCTGGGGAGCTGCTGGGGCTTGCTTCTGAGGGACCAGGGCTAGCTGGCTGGGCTTCCTTCTGAGGGACCAGGGCTAGCTGGCTGGGCTTGCTTCTGAGGCACCAGGGCTAGCTGAGTGGGCTTGCTTCTGAGGCACCAGGGCTAGCTGGCTGGGCTTGCTTCTTAGGGACCTGGGCTAGCTGGCTGGGCTTGCTCCTGAGGGACCAGGGCTAGCTGGCTGGGCATGCTTCCGAGGCACCAGGGCTGGCTGGCTGGGCTTGCTTCTGAGGCACCAGGGCTAGCTGGCTGGGCTTGCTTCTTAGGGACCTGGGCTAGCTGGCTGGGCTTGCTCCTGAGGGACCAGGGCTAGCTGGCTGGGCATGCTTCCGAGGCATCAGGGCTAGCTGGCTGGGCTTGCTTCTGAGGCACCAGGGCTAGCTGTCTGGGCATGCTTCCGAGGCACCAGGGCTAGCTGGCTGGGCTTGCTTCTGAGGCACCAGGGCTAGCTGTCTGGGCATGCTTCCGAGGCACCAGGGCTAGCTGGCTGGGCTTGCTTCCGAGGCACCAGGGCTAGCTGTCTGGGCATGCTTCCGAGGCACCAGGGCTAGCTGGCTGGGCTTGCTTCTGAGGCACCAGGGCTAGCTGTCTGGGCATGCTTCCGAGGCACCAGGGCTAGCTGGCTGGGCTTGCTTCCGAGGCACCAGGGCTAGCTGTCTGGGCTTCTCTGGCAGCCCTCCCTGGGCCAGGCAGTGACTGGAGCCTCTCTCCTCTTGCAGCAGGACAGCCCTCGGCAGAGTGTGGCAGAGCAGGAGCTGTCCAGCCCCAACAGCTCTCCAGGGCTCAGCTGAGTCTGTGCTGAGCGTGGCCATGGCCTCAGGGGAGTGCTGCCTGCTGTGCCTCGGCAGTGGGGAGAAGGCAGGCTGTGCCTTGCCGTGCGGCCACCGCTTCTGCTTCAGCTGCATCGTGAGCTCCATCGCCCTCAAGCCCGAGTGCCCTGTCTGCAGGAGTCCAGTCAGTGCCAGCTGGCAGCTGCTGCAAGGGGACGAGGTGGAAGAGCCCCCTGGAGGCCCAGCTGCAGCAGCAGTGGGCAGCGCCGTGGCATGCCAGCCGTGGAACCTGTATGCTGGCTACGTGGGAGGCCTTCCCTGCAGCTCCTGGGGCTTCATCTTCAGGCAGCGCCCAGCTCTGCTCCGGCTCCTGCAGCCCTGGCTGCAAGAGGAGCTGAGGCAGCTGCTGGGGGCAGAGCACTGCCGGGTGCTGCCGCTGGAAGGCAGGATCCTGAGCAGCCTGCCTGCTGTGGGGCTGCATGCAGAGCAGCTGGCTGGGCTGCTGCAGGCAGAGCTGCAGAGCCACACGGTGCCCTTCGTGCAGAAGCTCATCGGCTTCACCGTGGAGCGGTGCCGGAGGGCAGCCCTGGTGCTGCTCGGGGGCTCCCGCCAGGCCATGGAGCAGCTGGAGCAGGTCCCTGGGGAGGACGTCTGCTCTGCCGTCTTCAGGAGGTGGCAGGAGCGTGGCCCCGTGGCTGGCGCAAGCTGGGCTGCCTGCCGAGGCAGCTGGGAGGGCAGCCTGATGGGCAGCGTTGGCCCCGGAGGCTGCCCGGAGGCAGGGCAGGAGGAGCCCAGGGCCAGCAGCTGCGCTTCTGCCCACGGCGGGACACGGGAGGGGGAGCAAGCAGCCAGCTCCAGCGCCGCTGCCTGCCCCGAGGGGACAGCTGCGGCCGCAGCAGCGCCCTCCGACAGCCCTGCCCCCCTGGCCGCGGGGCACGTCCTGGGCACCTCGGGCCCCGCTCTGCGGGGGCGTCCCAGCTGCCCCGAGCCTGCCCCTGCCCCTGCTGCCAGCCCGCGCAGGCAAGAAGCGCTGCTGCCGGCGGCGGAGGAGGCTGCAGCAGCTGTGGCCGGGGCCGGGCCGGGCAGGCAGTGCTCGTGGGGAGGGTGCAGGTGCCCTGCGCCGAGGCCAACAGGCAGCCTGCACCCCTCGGCCTGGGCCTTCTGCTTCAGGGTCCGCCCAGACCTGCTGCAGCTGCTGCGGCCCTGGCTGCGCTGGCAGCTGCGCCGCATGCCGGGCACGGAGCGCTGCGGGCGGCTCGGGCTGGAGGAGAGCATCCTGAGCGCCCTGCCCGTGCTGGGGCTGCAGGAGCAGCAGCTGGGCAGGCTGCTGCGCCCTGCCCTGCACAGCCGCACCGCAGGCTTCGTGCAGCAGCTCGTTGGCTTCGCCGCGGCGCGGCTCGGCAGCAGAGCTCGGCAGCTGCTGCGCCGCGGGCACTGCCAGCTCGCCAGGAGCCTGGAGGAGAGCCCTGGCGAAGCCATCTGCCTGGGGCTCTTCGGCACTCGGCCCAGGCAGAGCCCTCTGCCCAGCCAAAGGCAGCAGCTGGGCAGCGCCGGGGCAGAGGGGACCCCCGCGCCCGGACCGGCCTCGTCCAGCAGCGCTGCCCAGGGGCATCCTGGCTGCCCCTGCTCTGTGCCCGCTCCCGGGCCAGGGCAGCAAGGAGAGCTGCTCCCGGAGCAGCAGGAGCCTGCAGGAGGTGCCTCTGCTCCCAGCCCGGGCAAGGAGAGCTCATGCCAGGGGCCCCGGCAGCCTCTCAAGAGGAAGGCCACCGGCTCCCAGGGCTCTGCTGTGCCTCCCAAGAAGCAGTGCCCCCAGTGAGAGCCGAAGGTGGCCCACAGCTGGCAGGGGCAGGGTGCAGGCAGCAGCAGGGCCGCAGGCTGACCCCCGTGGGACCAGAAGCTTTGGGTTGGTCCTTAGAAACCCATTTCTGTTAGAAATTAAAGTGTTGGAAATGACAGAGAGAGTCTGGGTGTTATTGGCCTCGTGGCAGCCATGGCTCCCCCAGCCCTGCTGCTTGCTCCCCCTTGCCCTGCTGCTCTGCCACCTTCTCCTCCCAGCTCTGCTGGGCCCTAAGGCCCCTGTGGTGAGGCAGGGGGTGGCTCTGCTCGAGCAGGGAGGGGTTGATGACCTCCTACAATGTCTGCCAGCCTCAGCTTGCCTGTGGTCCTTGGGGCTCCCATGTCTGCAGAGTGGCAGCAGAGGGCACAAGTCCCAGGCTGCGCTGGGTTCAAGCTGCTGCTTTCCTCTCTCCGCTCCTGCAAACAGCCTCTGAACCCATTGGCAGTGTGATGGCTGCCAGGCAGAGGGCCCTGAACCCATTGGCAGTGTGATGGCTGCCAGGCAGAGGGCCCTGAACCCATTGGCAGTGTGATGGCTGCCAGGCAGAGGGCCTCGCGCTGTGGTTCCTCTGTCCCATTTTCATCACGCCCTGCCAGGACCTTCGAGCTGGGGCCTGAATGAGAGGAAGGAGACATTCAGTGCCAAGGGTTTCATGGTTTCAGGTTGCAGCTCCTTCCTCCTGCCTGCACCCTCAGCAGTACAGCACTTGCCAGGCTTGCAGCCAGCCGTGCAGCAGGGCAACCTTCTCCTTCTGCCCTGAAGGCACAGCAGAGGCGCAGGGGAAACGACCTCCTGCTAACACCCAGGGGAGAATGTGTCCCCAAGGCTCTCCAGGGACTTGGAAGCACCTTCCAGAGTGGCAGGTGGTGCTCAGGCACAGCCAGGAAGAGCAAGGTGCTGGTGGGTGAAAAGCTGGCATGAGCTGGCAGCCAGCACAGGGTGCTGCCAGCCCAGCTCCCCAGCAGCATGGGCAGCAGGGGCAGGGAGAGGGTTGTTACAGTATCACAGAATGGTTTGGGAGTGAGCTCCAAAGGTCATCCAGTCCAACCTGCCCTGCAGTCAGCAGAGATGCTGGAGAGCTGGGGAGGGACTTTGAGAAGGGCTGGGGGTGCCAGGACAAGGAGGAATGGATTGAAGGTGGAAGAGAGGAGATTTAGAGTGGAGATGAGGAAGAAACTCTTTCGAGTGAGGCTGGGGAGACAGTGGCACAGGCTGCCCAGGGAGGCTGTGGATGCCTCCTCCCTGGAGGTGTCCAAGGCCAGGCTGGTTGAGGCCTTGAGCAAGCTGAGCTGGTGGGAGGTGTCCCTGCCCATGGCAGGGGGTTGGGACTGGATGATCTTTGGGGTCCCTTTCAACCCAAGCCACTCTCTGAATCTGTGAATTAGTGAAGATCCTAAAGCAGCCTCTCTCAGGAGGGGTTTGCTGCCCATGGGTGAAAGCTGCTGCTGTGAGAGCAGGGACACAGCAGGAGGGTGTGGGCCAGGCACCTGCCAGGCACAGGCAAGAGGCTCTAACCTGCCCCCATTTTCTTTCTGGCCCAAAAAGGACTTGAGGAGCCTGTGCAGAGATGAGGTGTGGCAGCAAAGAGAGGGAAAGCAGAAAATGGCAGAGGCAGGCAGAGCACAGCTTCAGCAGCAACAGGCTTTTCTCTGAGTTTGGCTGGGGTAAGGCACAGCAAGAGCCTGCTCCTGCAGCAGGCACTGCTCCTGGCATCGCTGGGGGGGTTTGCAAAGTAACTTTCTGGGCCAGAATGTTATCAGCAGACACAGGGCTCCCTGCCAGCCCCTTTTTATTCACAGCTTAGTGGCAGTTCTGGACGCTGTGGAGATGCCCAGGGAGCCACCCCCTCAGGGCACTGCAGGGAAAGGTTTCAGGGCTGGCACATGAAGCCCAGCACCACCAGTGCCACACAGGATCCACTGGGTGCAGCACCTGCAGCCCCAGCAAAGTGCCTGAGCTGAGTGGGATAACCAGGGGCAGCTTCTACATTCCTCACCACTGCCCCCTCAAAGCCTCCTTTGCAGAGATGAGCTTCAGCTGCTTCTGTTTCCAGCAGCAGCAGCAGCAGAGGCAGAGCAGGACTCAAAGGAGGGCAGGAGAGGGGCCCCATGGTGCTGCAGCTGCTGGGCACCCCTCCAGCTTTGCCATGGAAGGGCAAACTGAGGCATGACAGCAACCAACCTGGGCTGCCAGGCACTGCTGCCAGCACCTCCTGCAGCAAGCAGCAATCCCAAACTGCCCAGGAACCTGAGTGCTTTGCTCTCTGTTACTGCTTTGAAGCAACTCCATTTGCCCAGGGACTGCCAGCATCCGGGGAGCAGGATGGTGCTGCTGCAGGACCCGGCCCAGGGGCAGCTGAGGGGCACATGGAAGGCACCCCAGGGCTTGTCCTGTCCCCTTGCCCCCCTCACTGCACTGAGTGAGCACCTTGGGCTGAGCCCCGAGAGCAGGACAGCCACAGCCCTGTCCCAGCACCAAGGTGCTTTCTGTTGCTCCTCTCTTTTCCCTCTCTCCAGCCGTGCAGGTGCCCAAGCAGGGATCCCATAGCAGTGCTGGGCCTGGAGAAGAGATGCCCTCAGCTGTTCCTTAGTGCAGGCAGGCAGCAGCATGTCCCTCTGCTGGGATGGTGTCCCAGGGCTTCTCCATGCTGCTGCTGCAGGGGAGGGACATCTCCTGGGGACCTTCATGCCACTTTCAGGAGGGTGGCTGGCACTGACTTTTTGGCTCATCCTCTTTAGCTGGGCTGGGCTTGCAAAAGCTTCTGCCTGCTGCGGGGTAGGTGCCAGGCCCCCGTAGGTGTGCAGGGGGCAGGGTGTGCTCAGAGCTCTGCTCTCTCTCCTCTAACCTTGGCTGACAGGAAGCAACCTAAGCTTTGCTGCTGCCTTTGTTTGTGTGTCTGGGAAAGCAGAGGGAGAAGGAGAAGGTAGCTCTGAGCCCCTCTGGGCAGTTTCTTTGTCCAGGAGGCAGTTTGGATTTCTCTGTTGTTTCTGGTTTGTCTATGGCTGCAACTCCTTGTAAACCTCTTGTGTCTGTGTGCTTGTGAGCTGCTGTGAGCAGAGCTGCACCTGACTGCCAAACCCTCTGAGCTGGGCTGGTCAATCCCAGTGGTGTGTGTGTGGGAAGTTCCTAAGCCATCACAGGGCCCATGCCAGGCTGGGCTGCAATAGACAAAGCATGGCCAGCAGGCCGAGGGAGGTGATGCTGCGAGGGAGCCAGCACTGGTGAGGGCACAGCTGCAGGGCTGGGGTCTGGGCTCCTGCCTGTGCTGGGCTTCTCGGGCAGCCTCTTGCTGTGTGTGCTGCAGAGATCTCCCAGCTCAGGCCAGGGTGACCTGGTGGGGCCATGGCCAACGCCTTGGAGACTGCCCAAGCGCTGATGCTGAGCACACAGCAGGAGACCCAGGGGATGGAGCAGGCAGTGTAAGGCCTGAGGTGTGTGCTGGGGCCACAGGGCTGCTGGGGGAGTGCTGAGGTGGGGCTGTGCCATGGCAACGTGCCCCAGCAGCTGCTGTGACATCACCACCAGCACTGCTTGTGCTGGGCACCCAGCAACCCCCAGTTGCCTTCTGAGCCTGCACTTGGCTGCTGTGGCCGAGGCTTGGAGTGCAGAGAGAGACTTTGGCTGGTGCTGGGCTTGTGCCCTGGGCTCCGCTGGCTGCTGCAGCTCTCAGTGCCCATCCTTGCAGCCACTGAGATTCGTTCCTGGCCCTACCTGCTCCAGGCAGCTGGGACAGAGGGAGGTCAGCTCGCTGTGGGGGAGGTGAGCAGTGAGGAGGTGAACTCTCAACCTGGGGAGTTGCTGGGGCTTGCTTCTGAGGGACCAGGGCTAGCTGGATGGGCTTGCTTCTGAGGGACCAGGGCTAGCTGGCTGGGCTTGCTTCCGAGGGACCAGGGCTAGCTGTCTGGGCTTGCTCCTGAGGGACCAGGGCTAGCTGGCTGGGCTTGCTTCTGAGGCACCAGGGCTAGCTGGCTGGGCTTGCTTCTGAGGCACCAGGGCTAGCTGGCTGGGCTTGCTTCTGAGGGACCTGGGCTAGCTGGCTGGGCTTAGTCCTGAGGGACCAGGGCTAGCTGGCTGGGCTTGCTTCCGAGGCACCAGGGCTAGCTGGCTGGGCTTCTCTGGCAGCCCTCTCTGGGCCAGGCAGTGACTGGAGCCTCTCTCCTCTTGCAGCAGGACAGCCCTCGGCAGAGTGTGGCAGAGCAGGAGCTGTCCAGCCCCAACAGCTCTCCAGGGCTCAGCTGAGTCTGTGCTGAGCGTGGCCATGGCCTCAGGGGAGTGCTGCCTGCTGTGCCTCGGCAGTGGGGAGAAGGCAGGCTGTGCCTTGCCGTGCGGCCACCGCTTCTGCTTCAGCTGCATCGTGAGCTCCATCGCCCTCAAGCCCGAGTGCCCTGTCTGCAGGAGTCCAGTCAGTGCCAGCTGGCAGCTGCTGCAAGGGGACGAGGTGGAAGAGCCCCCTGGAGGCCCAGCTGCAGCAGCAGTGGGCAGCGCCGTGGCATGCCAGCCGTGGAACCTGTATGCTGGCTACGTGGGAGGCCTTCCCTGCAGCTCCTGGGGCTTCATCTTCAGGCAGCGCCCAGCTCTGCTCCGGCTCCTGCAGCCCTGGCTGCAAGAGGAGCTGAGGCAGCTGCTGGGGGCAGAGCACTGCCGGGTGCTGCCGCTGGAAGGCAGGATCCTGAGCAGCCTGCCTGCTGTGGGGCTGCATGCAGAGCAGCTGGCTGGGCTGCTGCAGGCAGAGCTGCAGAGCCACACGGTGCCCTTCGTGCAGAAGCTCATCGGCTTCACCGTGGAGCGGTGCCGGAGGGCAGCCCTGGTGCTGCTCGGGGGCTCCCGCCAGGCCATGGAGCAGCTGGAGCAGGTCCCTGGGGAGGACGTCTGCTCTGCCGTCTTCAGGAGGTGGCAGGAGCGTGGCCCCGTGGCTGGCGCAAGCTGGGCTGCCTGCCGAGGCAGCTGGGAGGGCAGCCTGATGGGCAGCGCTGGCCCCGGAGGCTGCCCGGAGGCAGGGCAGGAGGAGCCCAGGGCCAGCAGCTGCGCTTCTGCCCACGGCGGGACACGGGAGGGGGAGCAAGCAGCCAGCTCCAGCGCCGCTGCCTGCCCCGAGGGGACAGCTGCGGCCGCAGCAGCGCCCTCCGACAGCCCTGCCCCCCTGGCCGCGGGGCACGTCCTGGGCACCTCGGGCCCCGCTCTGCGGGGGCGTCCCAGCTGCCCCGAGCCTGCCCCTGCCCCTGCTGCCAGCCCGCGCAGGCAAGAAGCGCTGCTGCCGGCGGCGGAGGAGGCTGCAGCAGCTGTGGCCGGGGCCGGTCCGGGCAGGCAGTGCTCGTGGGGAGGGTGCAGGTGCCCTGCGCCGAGGCCAACAGGCAGCCTGCACCCCTCGGCCTGGGCCTTCTGCTTCAGGGTGCGCCCAGACCTGCTGCAGCTGCTGCGGCCCTGGCTGCGCTGGCAGCTGCGCCGCATGCCGGGCACGGAGCGCTGCGGGCGGCTCGGGCTGGAGGAGAGCATCCTGAGCGCCCTGCCCGTGCTGGGGCTGCAGGAGCAGCAGCTGGGCAGGCTGCTGCGCCCTGCCCTGCACAGCCGCACCGCAGGCTTCGTGCAGCAGCTCGTTGGCTTCGCCGCGGCGCGGCTCGGCAGCAGAGCTCGGCAGCTGCTGCGCCGCGGGCACTGCCAGCTCGCCAGGAGCCTGGAGGAGAGCCCTGGCGAAGCCATCTGCCTGGGGCTCTTCGGCACTCGGCCCAGGCAGAGCCCTCTGCCCAGCCAAAGGCAGCAGCTGGGCAGCGCCGGGGCAGAGGGGACCCCCGCGCCCGGACCGGCCTCGTCCAGCAGCGCTGCCCAGGGGCATCCTGGCTGCCCCTGCTCTGTGCCCGCTCCCGGGCCAGGGCAGCAAGGAGAGCTGCTCCCGGAGCAGCAGGAGCCTGCAGGAGGTGCCTCTGCTCCCAGCCCGGGCAAGGAGAGCTCATGCCAGGGGCCCCGGCAGCCTCTCAAGAGGAAGGCCACCGGCTCCCAGGGCTCTGCTGTGCCTCCCAAGAAGCAGTGCCCCCAGTGAGAGCCGAAGGTGGCCCACAGCTGGCAGGGGCAGGGTGCAGGCAGCAGCAGGGCCGCAGGCTGACCCCCGTGGGACCAGAAGCTTTGGGTTGGTCCTTAGAAACCCATTTCTGTTAGAAATTAAAGTGTTTGGAAATGACAGAGAGAGTCTGGGTGTTATTGGCCTCGTGGCAGCCATGGCTCCCCCAGCCCTGCTGCTTGCTCCCCCTTGCCCTGCTGCTCTGCCACCTTCTCCTCCCAGCTCTGCTGGGCCCTAAGGCCCCTGTGGTGAGGCAGGGGGCAGAGGGTCTGCACCCATGGCTGTGATCCACTGCCAGGGGCCATGTCAGCACCTCCTGAAGCCCTCAGCTCTGGGTGGCTCTGCTGGAGCAGGGAGGGGTTGATGACCTCCTGCAATGTCTGCCAGCCTCAGCTTGCCTGTGGTCCTTGGGGCTCCCATCTCTGCATAGTGGCAGCAGAGGATACAAGTCCCAGGCTGTGCCAGGTTCAAGCTGCTGCTTTCCTCTCTCCGCTCCTGCACACAGCCTCTGAACCCATTGGCAGTGTGATGGCTGCCTGGCAGAGGGCCCTGAACCCATTGGCAGTGTGATGGCTGCCAGGCAGAGGACCCCAAACCCATTGGCAGTGTGATGGCTGCCAGGCAGAGGGCCCTGAACCCACTGGCAGTGTGATGGCTGCCAGGCAGAGGACCCTGAACCCATTGGCAGTGTGATGGCTGCCAGGCAGAGGACCCTGAACCCACTGGCAGTGTGATGGCTGCCAGGCAGAGGACCCTGAACCCATTGGCAGTGTGATGGCTGCCAGGCAAGATGGCCCTGAACCCATTGGCAGTGTGATGGCTGCCTGGCAGAGGGCCCTGAACCCATTGGCAGTGTGATGGCTGCCAGGCAAGAGGGCCCTGAACCCATTGGCAGTGTGATGGCTGCCTGGCAGAGGGCCCTGAACCCATTGGCAGTGTGATGGCTGCCAGGCAGAGGACCCTGAACCCATTGGCAGTGTGATGGCTGCCAGGCAGAGGGCCCTGAACCCACTGGCAGTGTGATGGCTGCCTGGCAGAGGAACCTGAACCCATTGGCAGTGTGATGGCTGCCTGGCAGAGGGCCCTGAACCCATTGGCAGTGTGATGGCTGCCAGGCAGAGGGCCCTGAACCCATTGGCAGTGTGATGGCTGCCAGGCAGAGGGCCCTGAACCCATTGGCAGTGTGATGGCTGCCAGGCAGAGGGCCCTGAACCCATTGGCAGTGTGATGGCTGCCAGGCAGAGGGCCCTTAACCCATTGGCAGTGTGATGGCTGCCAGGCAGAGGGCCTCACGCTGTGGTTCCTCTGTCCCATTTTCATCACGCCCTGCCAGGACCTTCCAGCTGGGGCCTGAATGAGAGGAAGGGGACATTCAGTGCCAAGGGTTTCATGGTTTCAGTTTGCAGCTCCTTCCTCCTGCCTACACCCTCAGCAGCACAGCACTTGCCAGGCTTGCAGCCAGCCGTGCAGCAGGGCAACCTTCTCCTTCTGCCCTGAAGGCACAGCAGAGGCGCAGGGGAAACGACCTCCTGCTGACACCCAGAGGAGAATGTGTCCCCAAGGCTCTCCAGGGACTTGGAAGCACCTTCCAGAGTGGCAGGTGGTGCTCAGGCACAGCCAGGAAGAGCAAGGTGCTGGTGGGTGAAAAGCTGGCATGAGCTGGCAGCCAGCACAGGGTGCTGCCAGCCCAGCTCCCCAGCAGCATGGGCAGCAGGGGCAGGGAGAGGGTTGTTACAGTATCACAGAATGGTTTGGGAGTGAGCTCCAAAGGTCATCCAGTCCAACCTGCCCTGCAGTCAGCAGAGATGCTGGAGAGCTGGGGAGGGACTTTGAGAAGGGCTGGGGGTGCCAGGACAAGGAGGAATGGATTGAAGGTGGAAGAGAGGAGATTTAGAGTGGAGATGAGGAAGAAACTCTTTCGAGTGAGGCTGGGGAGACAGTGGCACAGGCTGCCCAGGGAGGCTGTGGATGCCTCCTCCCTGGAGGTGTCCAAGGCCAGGCTGGTTGAGGCCTTGAGCAAGCTGAGCTGGTGGGAGGTGTCCCTGCCCATGGCAGGGGGTTGGGACTGGATGATCTTTGGGGTCCCTTTCAACCCAAGCCACTCTCTGAATCTGTGAATTAGTGAAGATACTAAAGCAGCCTCTCTCAGGAGGGGTTTGCTGCCCATGGGTGAAAGCTGCTGCTGTGAGAGCAGGGACACAGCAGGAGGGTGTGGGCCAGGCACCTGCCAGGCACAGGCAAGAGGCTCTAACCTGCCCCCGTTTTCTTTCTGGCCCAAAAAGGACTTGAGGAGCCTGTGCAGAGATGAGGTGTGGCAGCAAAGAGAGGGAAAGCAGAAAATGGCAGAGGCAGGCAGAGCACAGCTTCAGCAGCAACAGGCTTTTCTCTGAGTTTGGCTGGGGTAAGGCACAGCAAGAGCCTGCTCCTGCAGCAGGCACTGCTCCTGGCATCGCTGGGGGGGTTTGCAAAGCAACTTTCTGGGCCAGAATGTTATCAGCAGACACAGGGCTCCCTGCCAGCCCCTTTTTATTCCCAGCTTGGTGGTAGTTCTGGACGCTGTGCAGATGCCCAGGGAGCCACCCCCTCAGGGCACTGCAGGGAAAGGTTTCAGGGCTGGCACATGAACCCCAGCACCACCAGTGCCACACAGGACCCACTGGGTGCAGCACCTGCAGCCCCAGCACCACCAGTGCCACACAGGATCCACTGGGTGCAGCACCTGCAGCCCCAGCAAAGCGCCTGAGCTGAGTGGGATAACCAGGGGCAGCTTCTACATTCCTCACCACTGCCCCCTCAAAGCCTCCTTTGCAGAGATGAGCTTCAGCTGCTTCTGTTTCCAGCAGCAGCAGCAGCAGCAGCATAGGCAGAGCAGGACTCAAAGGAGGGCAGGAGAGGGGCCCCATGGTGCTGCAGCTGCTGGGCACCCCTCCAGCTTTGCCATGGAAGGGCAAACTGAGGCATGACAGCAACCAACCTGGGCTGCCAGGCACTGCTGCCAGCACCTCCTGCAGCAAGCAGCAATCCCAAACTGCCCAGGAACCTGAGTGCTTTGCTCTCTGTTACTGCTTTGAAGCAACTCCATTTGCCCAGGGACTGCCAGCATCCGGGGAGCAGGATGGTGCTGCTGCAGGACCCGGCCCAGGGGCAGCTGAGGGGCACATGGAAGGCACCCCAGGGCTTGTCCTGTCCCCTTGCCCCCCTCACTGCACTAAGTGAGCACCTTGGGCTGAGCCCTGAGAGCAGGACAGCCACAGCCCTGTCCCAGCACCAAGGTGCTTTCTGTTGCTCCTCTCTTTTCCCTCTCTCCAGCCGTGCAGGTGCCCAAGCAGGGATCCCATAGCAGTGCTGGGCCTGGACAAGAGATGCCCTCAGCTGTTCCTTAGTGCAGGCAGGCAGCAGCATGTCCCTCTGCTGGGATGGTGTCCCAGGGCTTCTCCATGCTGCTGCTGCTGGGGAGGGACACCTCCTGGGGACCTTCATGCCACTTTCAGGAGGGTGGCTGGCACTGACTTTTTGGCTCATCCTCTTTAGCTGGGCTGGGCTTGCAAAAGCTTCTGCCTGCTGTGGGGTAGGTGCCAGGCCCCCGTAGGTGTGCAGGGGGCAGGGTGTGCTCAGAGCTCTGCTCTCTCTGCTCTAACCTTGGCTGACAGGAAGCAACCTAAGCTTTGCTGCTGCCTTTGTTTGTGTGTCTGGGAAAGCAGAGGGAGAAGGAGAAGGTAGCTCTGAGCCCCTCTGGGCAGTTTCTTTGTCCAGGAGGCAGTTTGGATTTCTCTGTTGTTTCTGGTTTGTCTATGGCTGCAACTCCTTGTAAACCTCTTGTGTCTGTGTGCTTGTGAGCTGCTGTGAGCAGAGCTGCACCTGACTGCCAAACCCTCTGAGCTGGGCTGGTCAATCCCAGTGGTGTGTGTGTGGGAAGTTCCTAACCCATCACAGGGCCCATGCCAGGCTGGGCTGCAATAGACAAAGCATGGCCAGCAGGCCGAGGGAGGTGATGCTGCGAGGGAGCCAGCACTGGTGAGGGCACAGCTGCAGGGCTGGGGTCTGGGCTCCTGCCTGTGCTGGGCTTCTCGGGCAGCCTCTTGCTGTGTGTGCTGCAGAGATCTCCCAGCTCAGGCCAGGGTGACCTGGTGGGGCCATGGCCAACGCCTTGGAGACTGCCGAAGCGCTGATGCTGAGCACACAGCAGGAGACCCAGGGGATGGAGCAGGCAGTGTAAGGCCTGAGGTGTGTGCTGGGGCCACAGGGCTGCTGGGGGAGTGCTGAGGTGGGGCTGTGCCATGGCAACGTGCCCCAGCAGCTGCTGTGACATCACCACCAGCACTGCTTGTGCTGGGCACCCAGCAACCCCCAGTTGCCTTCTGAGCCTGCACTTGGCTGCTGTGGCCGAGGCTTGGAGTGCAGAGAGAGAGACTTTGGCTGGTGCTGGGCTTGTGCCCTGGGCTCCGCTGGCTGCTGCAGCTCTCAGTGCCCATCCTTGCAGCCACTGAGATTCGTTCCTGGCCCTACCTGCTCCAGGCAGCCGGGACAGAGGGAGGTCAGCTCGCTGTGGGGGAGGTGAGCAGTGAGGAGGTGAACTCTCAACCTGGGGAGCTGCTGGGGCTTGCTTCTGAGGGACCAGGGCTAGCTGGCTGGGCTTGCTTCTGAGGGACCAGGGCTAGCTGGCTGGGCTTGCTTCTGAGGCACCAGGGCTAGCTGGCTGGGCTTGCTTCTGAGGCACCAGGGCTAGCTGGCTGGGCTTCCTTCTGAGGCACCAGGGCTAGCTGGCTGGGCTTACTCCCGAGGCACCAGGGCTAGCTGGCTGGGCTTCTCTGGCAGCCCTCCCTGGGCCAGGCAGTGACTGGAGCCTCTCTCCTCTTGCAGCAGGACAGCCCTCGGCAGAGTGTGGCAGAGCAGGAGCTGTCCAGCCCCAACAGCTCTCCAGGGCTCAGCTGAGTCTGTGCTGAGCGTGGCCATGGCCTCAGGGGAGTGCTGCCTGCTGTGCCTCGGCAGTGGGGAGAAGGCAGGCTGTGCCTTGCCGTGCGGCCACCGCTTCTGCTTCAGCTGCATCGTGAGCTCCATCGCCCTCAAGCCCGAGTGCCCTGTCTGCAGGAGTCCAGTCAGTGCCAGCTGGCAGCTGCTGCAAGGGGACGAGGTGGAAGAGCCCCCTGGAGGCCCAGCTGCAGCAGCAGTGGGCAGCGCCGTGGCATGCCAGCCGTGGAACCTGTATGCTGGCTACGTGGGAGGCCTTCCCTGCAGCTCCTGGGGCTTCATCTTCAGGCAGCGCCCAGCTCTGCTCCGGCTCCTGCAGCCCTGGCTGCAAGAGGAGCTGAGGCAGCTGCTGGGGGCAGAGCACTGCCGGGTGCTGCCGCTGGAAGGCAGGATCCTGAGCAGCCTGCCTGCTGTGGGGCTGCATGCAGAGCAGCTGGCTGGGCTGCTGCAGGCAGAGCTGCAGAGCCACACGGTGCCCTTCGTGCAGAAGCTCATCGGCTTCACCGTGGAGCGGTGCCGGAGGGCAGCCCTGGTGCTGCTCGGGGGCTCCCGCCAGGCCATGGAGCAGCTGGAGCAGGTCCCTGGGGAGGACGTCTGCTCTGCCGTCTTCAGGAGGTGGCAGGAGCGTGGCCCCGTGGCTGGCGCAAGCTGGGCTGCCTGCCGAGGCAGCTGGGAGGGCAGCCTGATGGGCAGCGCTGGCCCCGGAGGCTGCCCGGAGGCAGGGCAGGAGGAGCCCAGGGCCAGCAGCTGCGCTTCTGCCCACGGCGGGACACGGGAGGGGGAGCAAGCAGCCAGCTCCAGCGCCGCTGCCTGCCCCGAGGGGACAGCTGCGGCCGCAGCAGCGCCCTCCGACAGCCCTGCCCCCCTGGCCGCGGGGCACGTCCTGGGCACCTCGGGCCCCGCTCTGCGGGGGCGTCCCAGCTGCCCCGAGCCTGCCCCTGCCCCTGCTGCCAGCCCGCGCAGGCAAGAAGCGCTGCTGCCGGCGGCGGAGGAGGCTGCAGCAGCTGTGGCCGGGGCCGGTCCGGGCAGGCAGTGCTCGTGGGGAGGGTGCAGGTGCCCTGCGCCGAGGCCAACAGGCAGCCTGCACCCCTCGGCCTGGGCCTTCTGCTTCAGGGTGCGCCCAGACCTGCTGCAGCTGCTGCGGCCCTGGCTGCGCTGGCAGCTGCGCCGCATGCCGGGCACGGAGCGCTGCGGGCGGCTCGGGCTGGAGGAGAGCATCCTGAGCGCCCTGCCCGTGCTGGGGCTGCAGGAGCAGCAGCTGGGCAGGCTGCTGCGCCCTGCCCTGCACAGCCGCACCGCAGGCTTCGTGCAGCAGCTCATTGGCTTCGCCGCGGCGCGGCTCGGCAGCAGAGCTCGGCAGCTGCTGCGCCGCGGGCACTGCCAGCTCGCCAGGAGCCTGGAGGAGAGCCCTGGCGAAGCCATCTGCCTGGGGCTCTTCGGCACTCGGCCCAGGCAGAGCCCTCTGCCCAGCCAAAGGCAGCAGCTGGGCAGCGCCGGGGCAGAGGGGACCCCCGCGCCCGGACCAGCCTCGTCCAGCAGCACTGCCCAGGGGCATCCTGGCTGCCCCTGCTCTGTGCCCGCTCCCGGGCCAGGGCAGCAAGGAGAGCTGCTCCCGGAGCAGCAGGAGCCTGCAGGAGGTGCCTCTGCTCCCCGCCCGGGCAAGGAGAGCTCATGCCAGGGGCCCCGGCAGCCTCTCAAGAGGAAGGCCACCGGCTCCCAGGGCTCTGCTGTGCCTCCCAAGAAGCAGTGCCCCCAGTGAGAGCCGAAGGTGGCCCACAGCTGGCAGGGGCAGGGTGCAGGCAGCAGCAGGGCCGCAGGCTGACCCCCGTGGGACCAGAAGCTTTGGGTTGGTCCTTAAAAACCCATTTCTGTTAGAAATTAAAGAGTTTGAAATGACAGAGAGAGTCTGGGTGTTACTGGCCTCGTGGCAGCCATGGCTCCCCCAGCCCTGCTGCTTGCTCCCCCTTGCCCTGCTGCTCTGCCACCTTCTCCTCCCGGCTCTGCTGGGCCCTAAGGCCCCTGTGGTGAGGCAGGGGGCAGAGGGTCTGCACCCATGGCTGTGATCCACTGCCGGGAGCCGTGTCAGCTTCATCATCACCACAGCCCTGCCCTGGACTCTGCCATGCTGCCTGGGGAGCCCAGCACAGGGCACAGCTTGTTCAAAGCTTGAGAGCACTGCCTCATGGCAAGTGAGCAGGGTCCACGCTGCCCAGAGCTTCTTCAAACCAAAGCTGCCTGCACTGAGGAGGCCCTGCTGGAGTGACTGAGCACTCACTGGCTGCTCCGAGCAAGGAAAGACAACAGTGCCTGTGGTGGTGCTTGGGGCAGTTTGGCAGTTTGGAGTGTGGGGTGAGATCCAGTCACT
This sequence comes from Pogoniulus pusillus, assembly GCF_015220805.1. Lineage (NCBI taxonomy): Eukaryota > Metazoa > Chordata > Aves > Piciformes > Lybiidae > Pogoniulus > Pogoniulus pusillus. The sequence continues at coordinate 2,363,992 of NC_087298.1, read as the reverse complement.
TGCAGGGCTGCAGGTGCAGCTGCTGGTTGCCACAGGACGTGGTGGGAAGGTCTGAGGAGGCTCCTGGAGCTTTGGCGCTCATTTTCGTGCCCCAGCGTTGGCGAAAGGAGTCAGCAAAGCTCTTCTGGAACTTGTCGTTGGCAAAGACATAGATGAGGGGATCCAGGCAAGTGTTTGCCATGGTGAACACCCAGCTGATGTAGTAGGCAACTTCTGCTTTGTGCAGGAGCTCACAAGACATGCCGTAGTACTTCGCGACGACGGCAATGGTCCTGCAGATGTGCAGGGGCCCAAAGCAGGCAGCAAAAATCAGCAGGGACACTGTGATCATCTGCAGAGACCTGCTCTTCATCTTCCTGCCTCTGGAGCTTCTCTTTGCCACCTGAGCAATGGCAGCGCTCAGCAGGGCTCCAAAAGCCAAGGAAACAGTGAAGGGCAGGAGGAAGGAGAGCACCAGCAGGACGTTGCTGTAGAAGAAGTAAACAGAGGCCAATTCCAGCTGGTGAATATTCAGGCACTTTGCTGAGCCATCCACAACTGAAGTCTTGAGGAGGAAGAAGAAAGGCAGCCCTTGGATGAAGAGGATGACCCAGGTGAGCAAGCTGAGCTTCATCAAGAAGCTTCTCTTCTTCCAGAGGCTCCTGTTCTTGTAGCGCACGACCGTGAAGTAGCGGTGGATGCAGATGAGCATCAGGAAGTAGATGCTGCTGTAGACGTGGGTGCTGTGCAGGAAGACTTCCAGCTGGCAGAGGAACTGCCCAAATGGCCACTGGTTGCCGAGGCTGAAGTAGGAAATCCTGAGTGGAACAGCAGGGATGATGAGGATATCCCCCAGCACCAGGCTGAACTGCAGGATCATGCCTGAGTCCCAGTGCCTGATGCGGAAGCAGAAGACCCAGAAGCTCATGCCGTTGAGCAGCACACAGCCCAGCAGGAGCAGGCTGCCCAGGGCAGGGATGGTGGGGTGCAGCCTCTGGGGCATGCAGTGCTCGCTTGCATTCATGGAGGTGGGGGAAGGCAGCAGGTGCAGAGACGTGGCAGAAGCCTGTGTGGTAACCTGTGAGGGCTGGGCAGGAAAGGAGAAAGCAGCAAAACCACCTGAGCAAGGCTGAGGGCTGAGCTGGGTGAGAAGCAGCAGGGCCAGGCTCCAAAGGATGCCTGATGCTGAAGGCCTGTGGCCATGTCACACGGGGGTGCTCCTCAGGGGCTGGTGCTGTGGGCACACCTGAGGGACAGGTTCCATGCAGAGGGCCCTGGACAGGGGTGAGAAGTGAGCCCAGGGGAACCTCAGGAGGCTGGGCAAGGCCAAGGGCAAGGTCGTGGGCGTGGGGCGAGGCAGTGCCTGGTGCCAGTGCAGGCTGTGGGATGTAGGATGGTTGGGCAGGGCTGGGTGCTAGGTTGGGCTGGCTGAGTTTGGAGCTCTCTCCCAGCCTGGCAGAATCTGTGATTCCATGATTCCTGGGAGAACTGCTGGCAGCCTTCCAATGCTTTAAGAGGGCCTACAAGAAAGCTGAGGAGGGACTGTTCATGGAGCAGTGTAGTGACAGGCTGTGGAGTAATGGCTTCAGACTGAAAGGGAAGAGGCTCAGATCAGCTATTTGGAAGAAATTCTTCCCTGTGAGCCACTGTGACAGGTTGCCCAGAGGAGTTGTGGCTGTCCCATTCCTGGAAGAGTTCAAGGCCAGGTTGCACAGGGCTTTGAGCAACCTGATGTAGTTGAAGATGTCCCTGCCCGTGGCTGGGGTGTCAGAACTAGGTGATCTTTAATGTCCTTTCCAACTCAAATCATTCCATGATTCTATGAAATCATGATCTCAGCATCTCCCCAGACTGCTCAGGGCCACTTTGAGACTGACTCCATGTAACAGTGCTCTCAGCCTGCCCTGCTATGGTCACAGTTTGCAGCTCTGCACTGCATCCCGAGGGATGTGGAACAGAATCCAAGGAGAACACAGCTGTGAAGGCATTTTTATGGCTGATGTGTTTCCAGCCAGAAACACCTTTGATCAATCCTGCCCTGGGTCAGTCAGAGAAACTCACAACCAAAGTGCACCTTACCGTGTGGTCCAGGGTGCTTGAACGTGGCAGCTGATGAAGGAACATGGCTTGGACAGCTCAGAAGGGGTGGAGAACCAGTTGATCCTCACCAAGGCTTCCCTAAACCTGGCTGAAACAGGGAGGCATGACTTTAATCCAGCCCATTTTGGTAAACATTTGAGTCTAAGCCATGCTAAGCTGCAGCTAGAGACTGGCTTCTGACAGAGGGGTCCGTGGCTGCTGCAGCTGTGACTGTGCTTCCCTCTGTCCCTGGCTGCTTCTCCTCAAAAACACAGACTGAGGGAGTTGGGATTGTTCAGTCTGGAGAGGAGTAGGCTCCAAGGAAACCTTATTGTGGCATTCCAGTATCTGAAGGGGGCTACAGGAAAGCTGGGAAGGGACTTTAAGGTGCCAGGTAGTGAGAGAAGCAGGGGCAATGGAGTAAAACTGGAAGTGGCTAGGTTCAGAGGGGGTGTTAGGATGGTGAGACACTGGAACAGGCTGCCTGGGGAGGTGGTGGAAGCCTCATGCCTGGAGGTCTTTAAGGCCAGGCTGGATGGGGCTGGGAGCAGCCTGACCTAGTGTGAGGTGTCCCTGCCCGTGGCAGGAGGGTTGGAATTGAATGCTCCTTGAGGTCCCTTCCAGCCCTAACAATTCTGAAATTGAACCTTCCCAGGTAAGGGCTTTTTAACAATATTTTGTTTCTGCCTTCTGGTGGTCCTATGATCACCTCCACAGGCTCCAGCAGTCCCACCCCAGTGCAGAGAGCACCCATGCTGGCAACAAGTGGATCCTCTCACAGAATCACAGCACCACCCAGGCTGGCACAGCCCCTCAGGAGCACCAAGCCCAACCCAGAACCCTGCTCTACAAGACTCACCTTAAACCACAGCCCCAAGCACCACATCCAAAACCACCCTGAAACACAGCCAGGCTGGGGGACTCCACCACCTCCCTGGGCAGCTCATTCCAGTCCCTGACCACTCTCTCCAGGAAAAGCTTCTTCCTAATGTCCAATCTAAACCTCCCCAGGCTCAGCTTGAGGCCATTCCCCCTTGTTCTGTCTGCAGCTACCTGTGAGCAGAGCCCAGCAGCAGCCTCTGCACAGTGTCCTTTCAGGTAGCTGCAGACAGCAATGAGCTCTGCCCTCAGCCTCCTCTGTTTCACACTACCCATCCTCAGCTCCCTCAGTCTCTCCTCATCAGATTTATTCTCTAGGCCCTTCCACAGCTTTGTTGCCCTCCTCTGAACCCACTCCAGCACCTCCACATCTCTCTTGTATTGTGGTGTCCTTTCTAGCCAGAGCTGCACAACTCTGTGGTGACAGTGACCAGCTCAGCTTTTGGGGTGACAAAAATCCACAAGGTCATGGGCTTCAAACTCCTTACATGTGGCCTGAATCTGATGCCCACTCTGTAGAACACGAGGTTTGTGCAATCATTTCTTGATGACAGAGGCAGAGGATCTGTACTCTGAGCAAAAGTGGAAACCTTGAGTAGCAAAACCACCTCAAAATCACTCAACATTTTGAAATCTGCTTTAAATATAGAACCACAGAATGGAGTTGGAGGGGACCTTAAAGATCACCCAGTTCCAAGCTCCCTGCCATAGGCAGGGACACCTCCCACCAGCCCAGGTTGCTCATAGCCTCATCCACCCCAGTCTTAAACACTTCCAGGGATGAGGAGTTCACAGCTTGGACAAGACAAAGCAGGGAAAAACAGATCTGATTTTCACTGTAACCTGAAGGATAATCCCCCAAGCCTTTAGGCACACCCTTACCAGGCAAACAGCAGTAGCATTAGAGCTAATCTGGGTGTGAACAGGAGGAATCAGCAGGCAGCCCTGCAGGGATTTTGCTTGCTCTTTAGAGTCACAGAAAGACAGGGGTTGGAAAGGACCTCTAGGAATCAAGTCCAACCTTCCTGCCAGAGCAGGGTCACCCAGGGCAGGTCACACAGGAACATATCAAGATGGGCTTTGGAAGTCTCCAGAGAAGGAGACTCCACAACCTCTCTGGGCAGCCTGCTCCAGGGCTCCAGCACCCTCACATCAAAGCAATTTCTCCTTCTGTTGAGGTGGAAGCTCCTGGGTTCCAGTTTGTGTCCATTGCCCCTTGTTGTATCACAGGGCATCAGTGAAGAGAGCCTGGTTCCTGCTTCTTGACACACACCCTTCAGCAAACAGCTGCTCACCTGCTTCAGTCCTTCTGGAACCTGCAGAGCATTGGATGGAGTCACACTCAGTGGAGAGCTTGGCCTCCAGAAACCAATCCCTGTTAAACCAGAGTATGAATAATGCATTGTTAGGCAGCCACAGGGGCACTTACCCTGTCCTCCCCCGAGGGTCAGTCCACAGCAGAGGCACCTGAGCTCCTTCAGACTCACTGAGAGAACAAGTGGTGGGCAAGGAGGTTCTGATGACTCTCTGGTTATATGGTAGGAGGAGAGGCTGGCAATGAAACTGCAGAGTTCAGAGAACTGCAGCAGGAAGAGCAGCAGCTGATTTATCAGAACAGCCTGCTTTTGCTCAAAATCCTCCAGAAACAGGAACCTGTGGTGTTGCTGTCACCAAGGGAAGCCCGGGAGATGCCAGTGAGTGCAACACAGCCTCTACCAGCCAAGGATGCAGGTGAAGTGGTTGCTTTGATGAGCAGCTCGTAGCCTGACCCCAGAGATCACTGGGGAGCAGGGTCCAGGTGAAGCAGGAAACATCAAGAGGTGCAGAGTTCAGCTGGGCTGGGGAGAAACCACTCCCCAAAACCGCTGGAGTGCTGTCAGGTTGGTGACCACAGAGGCATGGGGGGAGCTGGGCAGAAAGGCATTTCCAGATACTGCTCACAGATACATGTCAGTAGCTGCAGCCTCAGAGGCAGAATCTGGCACCAGAGGATTTCAGATTTTCAGTTCAACCTAGCACCAGATCTCAGCTGCAGCACTCAGGCTGCCTAGAGAGGTTGTGGAGTCTCCTTCTCTGGAGACTTTCCAGGCCTGCCTGGATGTGTTCCTGTGTGACCTGAGCTGGATTGTGTGGTCCTGCTCTAGCAGGGAGATTGGACTTGATGATCTCTTTGGGTCCCTTCCAACCCCTAACATCTGTGCTCCTGTGAAGCCAGCAGCACTGGGGTGCTGTTTGCTCTCTCAGCTAGGTAAAAGCTGTGGATTCAGCTGCTGCCTCAGTGGGCTTGTAAGATCTGGCTGGGGAGGTGTGCCCTGAGCCCCACCAGCTTCTCCAAACGAGCATCATGCTGTGCCTCAGAACGTGAGGCTTTCTGAAGCTGTCTCCCTGCTGCTTTGCCAAGCAAAAGAAAACCCCCAAAAGGCTTTGCTGCAATAGTCAGGAGATGATCTCCAGCAGTCCTCTGGTCCAAGCCCAGATCATGAAGCTCACTGCCACCAGCTCTGACACACTGGAATAGGTTGCCCAGAGAAGCTGTGGATGTTCCCTCCCTGGAAATGTTCAAGGCCAGGCTGGAGAAGGCCTTGAGCAGCCTGAGCTAGTGGGAGGTGTCCCTGCCCATGGCAGGGGGGTTGGAACTGGATGATCTTTAAGGTCCCTTCCAACCCAAACCATTCTGTGCTTCCAATCCCTAGCTGAGACTAAAGGACAGAGGGTGAAATCCTGATGCTCCTGATGCTCCAGCCCAACAGACTCTTTGGGACAAGATGGGACAAATCCCTGCCAGAAGGATTTGACCTCTGGCTGGTCAACATTTGATGCTTTAAACTCACTTGGAACACTTCTGCTAGCAGCCAGCACTGGAGGCTGTCACTGGCTCACCATGAACGGGTTGGAAACTTCTGAGGACCATTTCAAGCCAAAAAGGAAGTTTCTAAGATAAGTGTGGTTTAGTGTACAGCCTTCAGCCCACGGAGTCTATTTAGAGCAGAGCCTACAGCCCCCACAGCCTCCCACCCCTGAACTAAGATGATCTGAAGCCACAGGAGGTGATTTCCTTCCACAGTGCTGAGCAACACTGCAAGGAGAAGCCCTGCTCGCCATAGCCTGGGGCTGTGATGGGGCTTGCAGTAAGGGCTGAGCACCTTCTGGGCACCTCTTATTCTGCTCAGAGCACAGCCCAGCACAGCAGCTGTGTGGTTGTGTGTTGGACACTGCTGGCTACAGGGCATGGGGAGTTCCTGTTCAGAGTCATTTCTCCTGTATCATGACATCATGGCACTGTCCTTCCATCCACCTCCTGCGGGGGGGAAGTGTTTGCTCAAGGGTGCTGTGGGTGAGCAGTGAGGTGAGGGGGTAGAGTCAGCCCCAATCCCACCCCCAGGGGACTTAAATTACCTTGGTAGGCATCGCCCTTAACTGCATCCTTCTCAGCTGGGACCTTCTGTCACCACAGTGAATTGTGCAGATGCCAACTTACAGGTGGGGGCCTGGACTCAGGCCATGGAGTTGCAGGTCTGTGGGGTCCACGCTGAAGACTGGTGGATGCCAACCTCCACCCCAGCATCTTCCACCACCAGGTGTGTCTCTTGAGCAGGACTTTCTCCAACACTGCTGCAGAGCAATTTGACTACTTGCAAAACAGCAAAACAAAGCCTGCAGCTATCTGAAACAAGACTCTGCTTTGGGGACACCTGTCCCTCTGCACGACAGAAGAGAGCACAAACATTCAGCATCACAGCCACGCTGCAGCATCCCTCACACTGCTCTACCTCTGGAGTGGCTTCCAGTGGTCTTCTGCTGGCTCCCAGTCTGTGGAAGCAAAAGCCAGTAGAGAGAGAGGCAAGGCCTGGATGAGAACAGAGACAATCTAAACACTATGTATGGAAAAGAGTTTATTGGAGGTACAGAGGACAATATTCACAGGGACAAGCACAGGGCTCCTGTCCCTAGCTTGGGGGTGCAGCAGTCAGGATGCCTGCCTGCTCCTTCCAGGTCTGTTTGTCTGTGCTCAGGTTTGTACCCCCTTGTTGGGGCTGTTCACCCAGCTTGTGCAGCCTCTGCAGCAAGGCTAGACCTGTCCTGCACCACTTCAGTCACTGCTTTGGACCCTTTCTGCACTGCAAGGGCTCCCAGCAGGTGCACACACCCTGGCAAAAGGGCAGGGAGAACACAGAACTGTAGAATCAGGGCCTGCTTTGGGTGGGAAGAAACCTTCAGGGGTCATCTGCTTCAACTCCCCTGCAGTCATCAGGGACACCTGCAACTACAGGAGCTTGTTCCTAGCCTCATACAACCTCTGTTTCCAGGGGTGAGGCAACTACCACCTCTCTGGGCAACCTGGGACAGTGTCTCTCCTTTTCTCTGGTTTGAATCTGCCACTTTAAGTTTCAAACCATCACCCCTTGGCCTGTCATAACAGGCCCTGCACAAATGTCTGTCCCCAGCTTTCTGATCATCCCCTTTAAGCACTGAAAAGCCACCAGAAGGTCTCCCTGGAGCCTTCTGTTCTCCAGGCTGAACACCCCAAACTGTCCCAGCCTGGCCTCACAGCAGAGGGCTTTCAGCCCTCCCAACATCCAGATGCACATCCCCAAAAAAACCAGGACAGCCTCAACTCTGGAAGGCAAAGTCTCTCCCAGCCAGAAACACTTTCTGTCTCCTTGTCCTGCCACCTTCTCCATTTGTCACTTTGTCAGTTGTGAGTGTACCTGTGGGCACTGGGTTGGGCAGTGGACATCTGGGGAGCAGCCACAGTGTCACCCAGCTGAGGCACATCTTCACAGGGAGTTTATGCTTCCACATGTGCAGTGCTAACTGCTTCTCCCACCTCCTTACTCAAAAACATCCCAGCACAAGGAGTGAATTTCATTTCCCAGGGCAAATCCTTCATCTCCCTTATCAGTAGGGGTCTACAGCTGAGTTTCTTCTCCAGCCTTCCTGGGACAGAGGATTGGGTGCATCAAGAGCATGGTGCAGTCAGCTTTCCTAGGCTCAGAGAACCACACAATTGTTTGGGTTGGAAGAGACCTCTGAGATCATCCAGTCCAACCATCAGCCCAACACCACCATGGCCACTAAACTACAGCCCCAAGTGCCATGGGCACAGGTTTCTTGAGCACCTCCAGGGATGGGGACTCCAGCACATCCCTGGGCAGCCTGTGCCAATCCCTGACCACTCTCCAACCTAACCCTCCCCTGGCACAGTTTCAGGCCATTTCCTTCCCTTCTATCTCCTGATGCTAGGGAGAAGAGCCCAACCCCCACCTCACTGCAGCCTCCTTTCAGGGAACTGTAGAAAGCAATGAGGTCTCCAACCCCCAACTCACTGCAGCCTCCTCTCAGGGAGCTGTAGAGCAATGAGGTCTCCAACCCCCAATTCACTGCAGCCTCCTCTCAGGGAGCTGTAGAGCAATGAGGTCTCCTACCCCCAATTCACTGCAGCCTCCTCTCAGGGAGCTGTAGAGAGCAATGAGGTCTCCAACCCCCAATTCACTGCAGCCTCCTCTCAGGGAGCTGTAGAGCAATGAGGTCTCCAACCCCCAACTCACTGCAGACTCCTCTCAGGGAGCTGTAGAGCAATGAGGTCTCCAACCCCCAATTCACTGCAGCCTCCTCTCAGGGAGCTGTAGAGCAATGAGGTCTCCTACCCCCAATTCACTGCAGCCTCCTCTCAGGGAGCTGTAGAGAGCAATGAGGTCTCCCCTCAGCCTCCTCTTCTCCACACTGCACACCCCCAGCTCCCTCAGCTGCTCCTCCCCAGCCCTGTTCTCCACACCTTTCCCCAGCTTCATTGCCCTGCTCTGAACCTTCTCCAGCAGCAACTCGACGTCTTCTTTTGTTGTTTAACTTTGGAGGAGTCAAATGGCAGCCCCTGAGGTGCCTCTCATTGTAGCAGAGGGCTCTCTGCATGCCTGGCTCAGCCCTACCTTGGGCCAGGTGACTCCTGCCGAGGGTGACTGAGCAAACAGCATCCACCAGCAGGAACAACTTGCAAGCAGCCCAGCTGCAGATAAATGTGCAAATGTATCTGCTGGTGACTTCTGGCTAATGAATGCACAACCTATTCCCACTCCCTTCCCTATCTGCTGCAGGGTAATGTGTCTGTGACCCTGAGTCAGGTTTCTAAATGGTTGGCAACCAGCAAAACCAAACCCCAGGCTGTGTGGGAGCCAAACACTGTGCTCAGCAAATGAGGCAGGTGCTTGGCCATGGCCCTGGGCTTCTAAGAGCTGAAGATCAGCTCCACGACTCCCATCCTGCTCACAACTGCTCCGTGGGGTGGCAGGATGTGACTCCTGCCTCTGTCAGACCTGACTTTATGCCTCCCTGTTGCTTTCCTTTCCCTTTGCTCGCTGCAAAATCGTCCTTTATGCTTTGCTCAGCGGCAAATCCAGCGAGAGGTCACTGCAGCGGATTGCATTCGGTGGCAGAGCTCTGAGTCACTGCTTCAGGAGCTGTCCCTTGTCCCCCCGGGGCTGACTCATTTAGCCAAGGTGCAGAAAAGCAGACAACGACTCACAGCCTCTCAGGGACTGTGACTTAACAAGGAACCAGCATTTCCAAAGTGTCCTGACTTCTGGGTGCCCTGGCAGGCAGATGCAGCTGGCACTTGGTGACAAACAGGACATCAAAGGCTCTGCAGTCATAGAATGGGTTAGGTTGGCAGGGACCTCAAAGATCATCCAGTTCCATTCCCCCTGCTATAGGCAGGGACACCTCCCGCTAGAACAGGTGGCTCAAAGGCTTCATCCAACCTCACCTTGAACACTTCCAGGGAGGTTGTGGAGCACAGAATCACCCAATGTGATCTTTGATCACATTGGGTGATTCTGTGCTCCACAACCTCCCTGGGCAACCTGTGCCAGGGTCTCACCATCCTCAACCTGTGCCAGTGTCTCACCACCCTCACTGCAAACAACTTCTTCCTAACATCCAGTTTCAATTTCCCCTCTGCCAGCTTAAACCCATTCCTCCTCGACCTTGTCTGCAGCCCCTTCCCAGCCCTCCTGTAGCCCCCTTCAGATCCTGGAAGGTCACTCCAAGGTCTCCTCAAAGCCTTCTCTTCTCCAGGCTGCAGAGCCCCAACTCTCTCAGCCTGTCCTCAGAGCAGAGCTGCTGCAGCCCTCTGAACATCTTCATCATCTCCTCTGGACTCACTCCAACAGTTCCATGTCCTTCTTCTGTTGGGAGCTCCAGAACTGTACACAGTACTCCAGGTGGGAATCACTTTGGGAAATGCTGCCTAGCAGTCACAAAGTCCTTGGGTGGGAGAAGAGGAAGCTGGAACCATTTGGAGGCTTCCCAGGTTTACCCAGGCAGAAGCAAATTTCCTTCTCACCAAGTGCTCAGCCCTTTGGGAAGAAGAGAGATGTTGCTTTGCTGTGTTGGGTGACAAGAGCCTTGTCCCATCTCTGGTCATCCTGATGCTGGCAGAGATGTCTCCAGCCCAGCTCCTCACCACGAAGGGATGGATGCCCAGCAGGAAAGGGTTTGTTCCTCCTCACTCACGCCAGCCTCAGTGCAAAGCAGAAAGCTGCAGGGTGCAGATGACGGTGCCTGGAGGATGCTTTGGTGCTGGCTGCTGCCCAGAGGGGGTCAGTCTGTGCAGACCTCCCGAGGGATGGTTGCTTCTGGCTCAGAAATCTCTGCCCATGCTGCCCAGCAGCAGCCTCAGGCTTTGCGGATGATCCGTCCTGGTTTCCTCCAGTCCCTGTACCTCTCCCTGCGCACTGAGTGCACCAGGGGCCTGGAGAAGCTGGAGGGGTTGGGTCTGGTGGCACTGCTAGTGAGGAACAAAGGGAGACAGCATTAGTGGGGTGGGTCAGAGCCAGGCCACTTCTCCTGCACCTAGTGGAGCCTCTTGAAGGGACAGGGAATTTTGGTCAGCAGAATGGAGTTCACCACTGCTGCAGCCAGTGCTAGATCCTGCTGCAGCCCTTGATCACAGGATCACAGGGTGTTAGGGGTTGGATGGGACCCAAAGAGCTCATCCAGTCCAACCCCCCTCTGCCAGAGCAGGACCACACAATCTAGCTCAGAGCACACAGGAACACATCCAGACAGGCCTTGAAAGGCTCCAGAGAAGGAGACTCCACAACCTCTCTGGGCAGCCTGTGCCAGGGCTCTGGGACCCTTGCAGTAAAGAAGTTCCCCCAGGTCAGCAGAGCCTGTACCCACCTCCTGACCCCCAGCCCTCAGGTGTTAATAAACATTTATTAGATCTCCTCTCAGTCTTCTCTCCTCCAGACTAAACAGCCCCAGGCCCCTCAGCCTCTCCTCCTCAGGCAGTGCTCCAGTCCCCTCATCTTCCTCTTAGCCCTCCACTGGACTTTCTCCAGCAGATCCCTGTCCCTCTTCAACTGAGGAGCCCAAAACTGAAGGCAGTACTCAAGATGGGGTCTCACCAGGGCAGAGCACCTGATGCTCAGGGTGCCTGCACTGCAGAGACCTGGGGTGAGCCTCTCCTGGGCACCCAATGGGACAATGAAGACCCTCCCTATGCCAGCTACTGCAAGTCTTAGGAAGAGCTGCTGAACCACAAGTGCTTAGGACCTCATAAACTGCCCTCAGGAGCAGGTCCCCTTTAGCCAGGCAGGTCACTGAAGCCAAACCTCTTGGCTCCTTGAAGCTTTCACTTCAAATACTTTTGAGTAGTTTTTTTCTTAGAGGCACCTGAAAAGGTTGTCAGGTCCTGGGACAGGCTGCCAGGGAGGAATCATCATCCCTGGAGATGTTTGAAAGCTGTTGAGGTAGAACTTTCTGGCTTCCAGTTTGGATCCGTTGCCACCTGTTCTACCACAGGGCACCACTGAAAAGAGCCTCACCTCTTCTGCTTGACACCCACCCTGTAGCTATTGGTTCAGATAACCACTGATCAGATCCCCTCTCAGCCTTCTCTTCTGCAGGCTGAACAGCCCCTGGGCTCTCAGCCTTTCACAGAGTCACAGAATGTCCTCCAGAGGGACCTCCAAAACTCACCCAGTCCAACCCCCCTGCAGAGCAGCATCACCCAGACCAGATCACACAGGAACACATCCAGGCAGGTCTTGAATCCCTCCAGAGAGGGAGGCTCCACAACCTCCCTGGGCAGCCTGTGCCAGGCTCTGTCACCCTCACAGGGCAAAAATTCTTCCTCATGTTTCCATGGCACTTCCTCTGCCTCAGCTTCCAGCAGTGCCCCTTGTGCTGGCACTGGCATCACCCAGCAGAGCCTGGCTGCAGCCTCTGGCACTCACCTGCACATCTTTATCAACATTACTGAGGTCACCTCTTAGACTCCTCCTCTCCCAGCCCCAGCTCCCTCAGGCTCTCCTCGTTACAGAGATGTTCCACTTAAACATCTTTGTGACTCTGTGCTGGACTCTCTCTGACAGTTCTATGTCCTTCCTGAGCTGGGGAGCCCAGAACTGGACACAGTACTCCAGATGTGGCCTCAGCAGGGCAGAGTAAATGGGGAGGAGAACCTCTCTTGACCTCCTAACCACAGTGCTTCTGATCCACCCCAGGATAGCATTGGCTCTCCTGGCCACCAGAGCACATTGCTGGCTCGTGGTCAGCCTCCCATCCACTAGGGCCTCCAGATCCTTTCCCCCTTCACTGCCTTCCAACAGGTCAGTCCCCAGCCTGTACTGATACCTGGGGCTGTTCTTTCCCACCAGCAGATATTTCAGCCCCTTCAGCATCCTCCTAGTCTCTGATGGACTCTCTCCAGTATATCCCTGTCCCTCTTAAGCTGGGAAGCCAAGGACTGGGCACAATACCCCAGCTGTGGTCTCACCAGGGCAGAGATCATTCCCCCCATGCCTGTAAGCAGTGGAGGGGGATAGGAAGGGAAGTCTGGTGGAGAACAGAAGTGAGGAGGGACTCCAGAAGCGGCTGCTGAACGGGAGCAGGGAGTGGGGGAGCTGCCAGCCACTGCAGGAGCGGAGGATGAGAGCTGGGGGAAAGCTGTGAACGTGAGGAGCTGCTTCCCAGCACAGCTTGTTACAAGCCACCAGCCACACCAGGAGGGGCAGCCCTGAAATCCCTGCCTGTGCTGAGGGTGCAGCCAAGAGACAGCTCTCTCGTGTCCTAATTAGCCCTCTGCTTTGCAACTTCATTTCCTAATTGCTTTTCAAGTTAATTACTTGTTACAAACAGGCTGGGGGGGTGGCAGCTGAGGCCCTGTGGCAGGAGATGAAGCTTCACCTCTATAGCACTGGCTCAGATCCAGGCTGTGCTGGGAAATGAGGTGGCCTTATGCTCACCTCTTCCGAGGAGGTCTGCCTCCTTATCTCCAGTCTAAGCACTCACAGGAAGATTTTGGGTGGCTTTCTTGGCAGCCTCTTGCAAATCCCTCCTAGAAGTCAATAACCCTGGGCTCCCAGATCACACCAGCCCTTGTCCTCATCTCTCCCAGCTCAGCTGGGACCCAGCACCCAGAGGTGGCTCAATGGCTGCATGCACAGCAGGAGCCACTGGCACCCAAGGCTGAGCTCAGTTAAACCAAAGCCAACATTGTCACTGTCTGCTCTCAGGCTGCTGCCATAGTGGCTGTGAGAGGACAGATGACCCTCAGGCCAGGCTGCCATGGACAGATGGCATCTGGGCCAGAGCTAAACCCCACTTTTGGGCTGGGTTTGTGCTATGGTGCTCCTGATCTGCCACAAGGCAAGAGGAAGCTTTCTTGTGTTGTTGAGCCATGGTTTGAACTCTGCAGAAGCAGGCTGCAGATGTCCCCACCATTTCTGAGCACTCTCTAGGCCCAAGCCTACAGTGAAACACGAACATCTGGCTCCAGCTGTGCTCTCTGAGCACTGGGAAGCCTGACCCCCAGGGCTCATCACTCAAGGAGGTTCCAGCATTGCTGCATCAGGAGTGATGAGCCCAGGCAGTGTCCATGCAGGATAACCTTAATTCCCCTAGGAGGATCCCAGTGCCTCCTGTCATTTTTCAGTTCTCCAGGCCATAGAACTTCACTCATTCGTGGTGCTGTCTGTGGCCACCCTGTGTGACACAGGGAGATGTGGTGGCTTTGCTTTCCCAAACTGTCTGGAGGCAGCTAGAGGAGCAGCAGGAGCAGGTATCAGGGCAAGGGCAGGGTGGGCTGTGTGGTCAGTTCAGATGAAGCCAGCTGGGATAGCCCCAGGCTGTAAGGTGCTGCACAAACCATGCAGCTTGCTCCCACCTCCCCAGACAAGGCTGGGTTAGATGGCAGCCTCTGGAGATTTCTGGTGTTGGTGAGGTACCTTAGGTTCTCCTAACAAATACCAGCCCTATGACATTAGCCTGGCTGCTTGATGCAAGCTGCTTCCAGGGCTCCAGGAAAGAAAATGATTCCACCAGATTTTCTGCTCTCTGCAATAAGCCTTTTGCTAGCATTGAGGTACCTCAGACCTTGGTGCAAGTTGCTGTGCAGTGTCTCCTTGAAGATAGTGAGGAAATCTTCCTCTGTCTCCCATCATAACCCAGCCAGGAGGTCTTCCTCTGTCCCCCCATCATAACCCAGCCAGGAGGTCTTCCTCTGCCCCCCCATCATAACCCAGCCAGGAGATCCTCCTCTGGCCCCCATCATAATCCATCCAGGAGGTCTTCCTCTGCCCCCATCATAACCCAGCCAGGACATCCTCCTCTGGCCCCCATCCTAACCCAGCCAGGAGATCTTCCTCTGCCCCCCCATCATAACCCAGCCAGGAGATCTTCCTCTGCCCCCATCATAACCCAGCCAGGACATCCTCCTCTGGCCCCCATCATAATCCATCCAGGAGGTCTTCCTCTGCCCCCATCATAACCCAGCCAGGACATCCTCCTCTGGCCCCCATCATAACCCAGCCAGGAGGTCTTCCTCTGCCCCCCCATCATAACCCAGCCAGGAGATCCTCCTCTGGCCCCCATCATAATCCATCCAGGAGGTCTTCTTCTGCCCCCATCATAACCCAGCCAGGAGATCTTCCTCTGCCCCCCAACATAACCCAGCCGGGAGGTCTTCCTCTGCCCCCCATCATAACCCAGCCGGGAGGTCTTCCTCTGCCCCCCAACATAACCCAGCCGGGAGGTCTTCCTCTGCCCCCCACCATAACCCAGCCAGGAGATCTTCCTCTGCCCCCCCCATCATAACCCAGCCAGGAGCTCTTCCTCTGCCCCCACCATAACCCATCCCAATGCTTCTAAGCTGTTTGTGCTCTGGAGCTGTCTCCACCCATGGCTGCGTTCCCAGCGCTAATTGTTTTACTCATACAACTACAGACAGTGCAAGGTGCAGCTCAGCTCTGCTGCTCTGGAAATTCAGCCAGGGAATCATCCCTCAACTGCCAAGGGACTGGTACCTGCTGCCTACTGATTTCCAGCAAGCCATGGGTGCAGCTTTGCACCACTGCTTTCACAGAAGCAGAGAATTGTTTGGGCTGGATCCTTTAAGGATCTCCAGTCCAAGCCCCCTGCAGCCAGCAGGGACATCTGCCACTAGAGCAGGCTGCTAAAAGCCCCAAACAACCTCAGCTGGGATGCTTCCAGGGAGAGGCATCTCCCACCTCTCTGGGCACCCTTGGCCAGTGTTTAACCACCTTGTATCTCTTGGTGGTCTGGCCTGTGGAAGACAGCTCTGGGATGTGTATTTGCAGCACCAAGCGCCGCAGGGCTCTAACTGGGGCTGGGATTGCTGCGCGTCAGAGGATTAGGATAAGGAGCAAGCTGTGAGCTCTGCATGCTCCTTCTGCGGCTGTCAGCCCCGGAGCAAACTGGGTCACAGGCAGCTTTCTAGGTCCAAAGCTACAAGGTTTTGTTGTGCCATTGTCTGAGACCTGGCAGGAGTTGAATTTTGGGTCCTAATCACGCAGATGATGGATTGCTGTCAAGAGAGCTTTCAATGCAAGACCCAAACAATGCTTCACCACACTTGAGGTGTCCCTGCCCATGGCAGGGGGGTTGGAACTAGGTGATCCTCCAGGTCCCTTCCAGCCCTGACTGCCCCAAACACATGCAGGAGGTGGAATAAGATGAACAGGAGGTAGGACAATGTCTGCAGAACCATTTCTGAATTTTTCAAGGGCATGCAGCAGTTTTCTTTCACATCCTAATTTTCCCGGCTCTTGTTGTTGTTGTTGGGCAGAACAAGGCAGGGATCAGTGTAGCGGTGGGAGGAGGCAGGAAGATAGTGCCCTGCACACTCCTCATTTAACAGGAACTACTCCCGTTGTGAAAGGGCCCCCGAGGTTTGTGCCTCATTGAGGAGTATCAGGCACGAAGTGCAGCTCCCTGTGCTACCTGCGTGCTTCTCTTCCAGGGAAAGCAGACTGAGACCCTGAGTCATAGAATCATAGAGTCACTGGGAACAGGCTGAGGTACAGCACATTTGCCCCCCACAGAACCCCCCCCCCCCCAGATCCTGGGCACGTTTGTCGGTGAGCCTGCCAAGGGCACAGTCCCTTCAGACAATAGAGGCTCATGAGATTAGCAGCTCTTAGTGCTGCCTCTGTGCAAAACACAGCAGCTGAAGAACACACACACACACACACACACAGAGGACCACTTTCCCCACCAAAATCACGCCTGAGCGAGGTGCATTTTGGAAACACAATAGGCATCAGCTCACCTGGAAGACCAAACTGGACCTGCCTGCTTCTTTGGCTTGGCTATCTGCTTCTGGTACTCCATCCAGCCACTCACCAGCTCGTGAAGGATCATCACGTAGAGAAGGAAAATAAGAATCCTGGGATCCATCCGTGGCACCTCGTGGGCTGCTTCATTGGGCACAGGTGACATTGGACGGCGGGTGATGGATGGGGAGGGCAGCCGGAGGGGCGCAGCTCCTGCGGGCAGGGCTCTGGGGGGGAGCTGGAGGGCTGAGGAGGCGGTGGCTGGAGAGCAGCCTCGCAGGCTGGCGGCTGTGTGGAGTGAATTAAGGCTGGAGAAATCTCCCGGGGGGCTGCGAGGCTGCTGCCTATTGCGTGGAGCGGCATAAACACAGCTGCAGAGGCTACGGACGCCTCCTTCGGAGGGGTGGATCACATCTTCTGGGACTCCATCCCTTTGTCTGCCTCTCCTTCGTGCTTTGTCTGCATTACTCCGCAGCCAGCAGCTTCCGACACGTCCCTCGCAGGAGCAGCCCTGCTTGGGCAGCGCTCGTTTGATCGGCGCCAGGGGCACGGCTGGCAGCTGTGCCCACAAGCCGGCAACCGGGGGGCACTGCCTGGCTGCAGAGGATCCATCAGAGCCCCGGTCAGCCACTGGGGAATCGCAGCTATCGCTGCCCGGCGGCTCAGCATCTTGGGCTGCAGGGAGCCGATGCTGGATGGGAACACTCCTGAGGGGTTTGCAGCTGAGGAATCTTCGCCGCGGGCTTTGCTCGCACTGCGATGTTCTCTTTGCTCCTCACCTGCATCCTCAGCTGCCCTTCCCCCACTGGTGAAGCTCCGGAGGGTACCTGATGTGCAGAACAAGCCTGGTGCCACAATTGCCCTTTTTTTTCCTCCCATACCACAGCTCCTCTCCCAGTTTCTCCACTTCTCTTTGGCAGGCTAGGATCCTGCTTAGCTGAGATCTGGTTGTGACACCAGATCCCCGCAGCCTCAGCCTTCCTGCGATGAGAACCCCAGGACATCCTCCAGGAGCCATAGAATGATTCAGGTTGGAAGAGAGCTCAGAGATCATCCAGTTCCAAACCCCTGCCATAGGCAGGGACACCTCCCACTAGAACAGGCTGCCCAAGACCTCATCCAGCCTGGCCTTGAACACCTCCAGGGAGGAAGCATCCACAAGAACCTCAGGACAAGCCCATGGAGACCCCCAGGCCAGAATTCAATATACAGAGCTGGCATTTCTAGCAGAACAAGGGGACAGCTCAGCTGGCTTTAAACCTTTGGGTAAACTGAACCCAAAACTGCTCTTTCTTTGCACCACTTAAAACCAGCCTTTGTCAGCATCTCCTTTGGCTTTTAAGACCACATTGCAGAACATCTGTGTGATTCCAGTGAAACCTTTCCATAAGTGAGAGAGCCTTCAGCAATGGTTTCATTATCAGCATCATCTGGAAGCAAGAATGAAGGGTGGACAACCTACTTTGCTTAGCAGAGCTGAGCCCATTTGGTGTAAAAGAGGAGGCCCACATGGGAACAAAAGCAGTGACCTTCATCATCTTCAGCTCCACAGCTCCTCCATGGGGTGCTGGCCTTGCTCTCTGGCACCTCACAGATTCATAGGTTCATAGAACCACAGCACTACAGGCTGGGAGACAGAGAGCAGCCAGGCAGAGAGGGAGCTGGGGGTGCTGGGAGAGAGGAGCTGAAGAGGAGGCAGCAGTGCCCAGGTGGGCAGCAGAGCCAATGGCATCCTGGGCTGGCTCAGGAGCAGTGTGGGCAGCAGGATAAGGGAGGTTCTTGTGCCCCTGTGCTCAGCACTGCTCAGGACACCCCTTGAGTGCTGTGTCCAGTTCTGGGCTCCTCCATTGCAGAGAGATGTTGAGGTGCTGGAAGGTGTTGAGAGAAGGGCAGCAAGGCTGGGGAGGGGCCTGGAGCAGAGCCCTGTGAGGAGAGGCTGAGGGAGCTGGGGGTGTGCAGCCTGCAGCAGAGGAGGCTCAGGGCAGAGCTCATTGCTGTCTGCAGCTGCCTGCAGGGAGGCTGTAGCCAGGTGGGGTTGGGCTCTGCTGCCAGGCAGCCAGCAACAGAAGAAGGGGACACAGCCTGAAGCTGTGCCAGGGCAGGTCTAGGCTGGATGTTAGGAGGAAGTTGTTGTCAGAGAGAGTGATTGGCATTGGAATGGGCTGCCCAGGGAGGTGGTTCCAGTCCCCATCCCTGGAGGTGTTCAGGCAAAGCCTGGCTGGGGCACTTAGTGCCATGGTCTGGTTGGTTGGGCAGGGCTGGGTGCTAGGTTGGGCTGGCTGAGCTTGGAGCTCTCTTCCAGCCTGGTTGATTCTGTGATTCTATGATTCATAGGTTCACAGGTTTATAGATACATAGGATCATAGAATCACAGAATGGTTTAAGCTGGAAGGGACCTCAAAGCTCATCTGTTTCCAGCCCCCTTCCATGGGCAGGGACACCTCCCACTAGCCCAGGTTGCTCAGGGCCTCATCCAACCTGGAACTAAACACCTCCAGGGAGGGGACATGCACAGCCTCCCTGGGCAACCTGTGCCAGTGTCTCCCCACCCTCACTCTAAAGAACTTCTTCCCAGTCTCCAGTCTAGATCTGCCTTCCTTGCTCCAGTTCTTCAAGGACAGGTGTGACAGCCATGGAATGAACCATCTCATGAGGAAGCTTCTTATGGATTGTGTCCAGAGGAGAGCCAGGAGGATGATCAGAGGGATGGAGTTCCTCTCCTATGAGGACAGGCTGAGAGAGTTGGGGTTGTTCAGTTTGAAGAGAAGGTTCTGAGGAGACCTTATTGTGGCCTTGCAGTATCTGAAGGGGCTTCAAGAAAGCTGCTGAGGGACTTTTTAGGGTCAGGTAGTGATAGGACGGGGGGGGAGGGACATGGATCCAGGCTAGAGGAGGGAAGATTTAGAGTAGATGTTCAGAAGAAGTTCTTCACCCTGAGGGTGGTGAGACCCTGGCACAGGTTGCCCAGGGAGGTGGTGGAAGCCTCATCCCTGGATGTTTTTAAGTCCAGGCTGGATGTGGCTCTGGGCATCCTGATCTAGTGTGAGGTGTCCCTGCCCATGTCAGGGAGGTTGGAGCTGGCTGATCCTTGAGGTCCCTTCCAGCCCTGACAGTTCTGTGCTTCTCAGCTGGCATTAGCTGTGGGTTTAACCCCTGAGGTTAGATCTTCCTCAGAAAGTTTTGCCTTTTGGTATATAACTGCAGCCAAGTGGGCAGAAGCCAGGAGGGGTTGCCAGGTTTCTATTAGGGCCAAATGGGATGCACCTTAGGGGATGTTAATGACACAGGATGTCTGCATATCACATTATCCCCCCCCGGCAGTGCCAACGTCCCACTCACATGTGCGCCCTGGAGCGCTGTGTGCCTTCCCTCCAGCTCACTCCTGCTCTTTTCTTTGTCAGCCCAGAAGTGCTGAGTAACTCCCTAAATCGGGAGGAGATCTCGTGGATGGCAGTGAGCAAGTGAATGAAAGCAGCAAGGGCTGGAGGTGTTCTAGCAGCTACGAAAATGGGAATAGCTGAGGTTCTCCGTGCGGGGATAGTGGAGCTGTTCCCATGGCAACGCAGAGAGTTGCCAGGCTGCGGGAGATGGGTCCTGATGTGTCGTTTGTAGTGAGGGATCAGAGACCGAAGGCAGCGCTGCGCTTTGTACACGTGCAGTGGGTGATGAGTAAAGGCAACCTGACTCCTTCCTCCCTTACGCACACCAAAGAGAGCACTCAGCGGGCTGAGGGCGGCAGGACAGCTCCTTACAACTCGCTCCTGCTTTCTAAGTGCTCCTTCTTATGAAGGCACACCCGAGGTAGATCATCTGCTTGGTGCAGAGCTTCACACCTTGATCGATTCATGCTGCTTTGGCAACCCCAACAGACTGAAGACAGCCTCTGCTCTTCCACCAGCATCACCACCTGAGCAAACCTCACCCGGGGGTCTTGGCAAGGTCACCTGAACCTTAACAAACAGCTTAAGGCTGAGAGCCCTGGGGCTGGTTAGCCTGGAGATGAGAGGACCTTATGAATGCTTACAAATAGCCAAAGGGTGGGTGCCAAGGAGCAGGGCCCAGGCTCTTTTCACTGGTGTCCTGTGGCAGGACAAGGAGCAAGGGATGCAAACTGGAACCTAGGAAGTTCCACCTCAACATGAGCAGAAACTGCTTTGGTGCGAGGATGCTGGAGCCCTGGTGCACAGCTGGAATGCTGTGCCCACCTCTGGGCTCCTCAGCTCGGGAGAGACAGGGATCTGCTGGAGAGAGTCCAACAGAGGCTGTGAGGATGCTGAAGGGACTGGAACATCTCTCCTGTGAACAAAGGCAGATGAGCCCTGGGGCTGTTTAGTCTGGAGAAGAGAAGGCTGAGAGGAGATCTGATCAACCATCAGTAAACACCAGAGGGGTGGGTGCCAGGAGGAAGGTGCCAGGTGGTAGCAGGACAAGGAACAATGGACACAAGCTGGAACCCAGAAAGTGCCACCTCAACGTGAGGAAAAGCTTCTGTGCTGTGAGGGTGCTGGAGCCCTGGAGCAGGCTGCCCAGAGACATCTGCTCTGGAGACTTTCAAGACCATCTGAATGCATTCGTGTGTCACCTGCCCTGGGTGACCCTGCTTTGACAGGGGAGTTGGACTGGATGATCTCCAGAGATCCCTTCCAACCTCTACCGTTCTATGATGCTGTGATTTTTGGTTTAAAATGTCACCAATTCATCCTTAGTTCTACTTGAGGTAGGGAAGCCAACAGCTCATCAGTCAGTGCCAGAGCAAACAGCTCTTAATAGGGCACTTGGTTTCCAAACAGCTAGACACAAGCAGTATGTTCCTTGGCAAGTGATTCACAAAGGGAACTGGAAAGGCTGATTTTGGAGTGATTAAAGCCCAGTTTGAGAGGGCAGGAAGGGACAGGAGATGGCAGTGGTGCTGAAGGGCCCCTCCAGCAGCTGGGGGGTGTGGGAGGTACAGAAATGGGCACCTCACAAACCCCAAGGAGCTGTGGCTGCTTCCCCTCTGCCCCCACAGCCTGCACTGGTGCACAAGGAGCAGCCAAGGGAATTGCAGGTGCTCAACCTGGAGAAGAGGAGGCTCAGAGGAGACCTCATTGCTCTTTACAGCTTCCTGAAAGGAGGTTGGAGTGAGGTGGGGGTTGGGCTCTTCTCCCAAGGATCAAATGGGAGGAAATGGTGTCAAGTTGTGTCAGGGGAAGTTTAGGCTGGACATGAGGAACAATTTCTTCCCCTAAATGGTTGTCAAGACCTGGAGCAGGCTGCCCAGGGCAGTGGTGGAGTCCTCATCCCTGGAGGGCTTTAAGAGGTCTGGAGATGTGGAGCTGAGGGAGATGGTTTGTGGTGACCTGGCAGTGCTGGGTCCATGGTTGGGCTTAACGAGCTGAAAGGTCTCTTCCAACCAAAGCAGTTCTGTGATGCTATAAATTCAGCCCAAGGGCACAGCCTGAGTGTTGTCCTGGAGAGGTTTGGTGGGAGTAGAAGCACCCCTGTGGGTCCTTCAGTCTGTGCCAGTACTCTCAGTGGAGCAGTTAGCAGATTCCCTGGGGACTCTCATGGGCTTGCAGCAGCAACCAGCGAGGCTGCTGCACCCTTTGATAGTCATCAGCACAAGAGAGCTGCCAGTGGTGCTGTGCAGCTGCAGTAGAGCTTCAGTAGCACAGCACAAGCAGGCACCTGCTGGAGCAGGGCCAGAGGAGGGCACAGCAGTGCTGGCAGGGCTGGAAGGGCTCTGCTGTGAGGCCAGGCTGGGAGAGCTGGGGGTGTTTAGCACGGAGAAGAGAAGGCTCCAGGGAGACTTTCTGGTGGCTTTTCAGGTCTTAAAGGGAATCAGAAAGCTGGGGACAGACTTCTGAGCAGGGCCTGTTGTGAGAGGCCAAGGGGTGGTGGTTTGAAACTGAAAGAGGGAGATTGAGAGTGGAGAGAAAGGAGAAATGTTTGGCACTGAGGGGGGTGAGAGCCTGGCCCAGGTTTCCCAGAGAAGTGGCAGATGCCCATCCCTGGCACCATCCCAGGTGAGGCTGTCTGGGGCTCTGAGCAACCTCCTGACTGCCAGGGGGGTTACACTGGGTGACCTCTAAAGGTCCCTTCCCACCCAAACCATTTCAAGTTGCCACCACAAAATGTGTCTACAAACCAGGCCATCACTTGGCACAGACACCTGGGTGCTGGAAGAGACCTCACCTGCAGAGCAGAGCCTTGAGCTGCTTCTCCAGCTGCCCACTGCTCTGCAAACTGCTTTCCTTAGGAGCCAACACTCCTCAGCTCTCCCCTGATGTTTTCCAGATCAAGCACAGCTGAAGGCTGCATGGGAGAAATGACATGGAAAGAAATTCCCTGAGCCTGAAGTGAGAGGGAAGCAGAACCTGACTCAGGCAAGCTCCAAAGAAAGAAACTGAAACCAGGCTCACCAGTTCTGGTGGGGCAGAAACCCAGGTAGGGCACAACTCCTTCAGCTCACAGTTGAGCTGACACAAAAGGTGCAGAGCCAGGGTGGAAATGGGGCCAGGCTCCTCTGTCCAAGGAGAGAAGACTCTCTGGACTGGAGGCACAGCCCAGAGCAGTCCCTGAGCCCTTCACTGCATGCAGGTCCTACTGCTGCTGCATTCCCACCCCTCTGGTGTGGTGCTGTGGGAGCAAAGGCTCTGAGGAACAAGACTCTGTCGTTCAGCTGCTGCTGTCCTGCTTGGATGACATCTTAGGGCCTCTTCACTGCTAGAGGCTTTAAAAACCACAGGTAGTAGGCACCAGGTGGTACTTAATGCTCATTGTAGCCCCAAGGGCACACTGCAGCACCAAGGCTCACCTTCCTGCAGCATCTCTCACCCCATTCCTCCACTGCAGATGGTGCAACTAACGATCTGGGAATCACAGAGTCAGAGAACAGCAGAGGCTGGCAGGCACCTCCAGAGCTCAGCCAGTCCAAGCTCCCTGCCAAGCAGCATCCCCTAGGACAGGGCACACAGGAATGCATCCAGGAGGGTTTTGAAGGTCTCCAGAGCAGGAGACTCCACAGCCTCTCTGGGCAGCCTGCTCCAGGCCTCCAGCACCCTCACACCACACAAGCTTCTCCTCATGGTGAGCTGGAACCTTCTCTGCTCCACTTTGTAGCTGCTGCTCCTTGGCTTATTGCTGCTGAGCACCCAGAAGGGATTGGCCTCAGGCACTGCCCCCCACCCCTCAGCTGTCTGTGCACATTGCTCAGGTCCCCTCTCAGCCTTCTCCAGACCAAACAGCCCCAGGGCTCTCAGGCTCTGCACAGGGGTCACCTTTGTGGCTTTCTGCTGGACTCTCTCCAGCACGTCCCTCCTAGAAGCTCACTGTGGACCCAGAGCTCACACAGCCTCCACACCACACCACACCACACCACATCACACCACACCACATCACACCACACCACACCACACCACACCACACCACACCACACCACATCACACCACACCACACCACACCACATCACACCACACCACACCACATCACACCACACCACATCACACCACATCACATCACATCACATCACATCACAGACAGGCAGCAGCAGTTGTTTTCTTACAGCAAATCGAGGCTGACCTAAGCTGTGTGCCTGACCTGTGGCACTTGGTGGCTTTCTAGGAGGAACTTCTGAGCCCAAAGGCAGCAGGGACTGCTCCAGCTAGGACTGGAGACATTGAACCTCTCACACACTGAGGCCAAACTGACAGAGCAGGCCAAGCAGCTCCTCCAACAGGCCACAGGGTCATGATCCAACATTCCTGTGGTGTCTGGAAGATTCAGTGATCCCCCCAGGCCACAGGCACCTGCAGCTGGCAGGACCTCTACTTAGATACTGTGCTAGTAAAGGTGGGTCTGGGGTCCTAGGGTCCAGTGTCTTCAGACAGCTCAAGCAGGACCCTGTTAGTTGCAAGATTGCTTCCTGCATCTCCAAAGCAGCCAAAGCCCATGGATGCCATCCTGCTGGGACAGGCAGGATGGAAAACAGATTCCTTGCTCTGCCTTCTGGCTGCTCTGCAAGGAAGCTGCTGGTGAAAGCCCTCTGTAGCAATACGGTTCTTCACCAGGGGTTAAACTGCTCACCTGGGGGAGTGTCACAAACCTGGCTCTGACCTACTGGAGCAGGTGTTTGCTGCCCAGGCTTCATTTCACAGGTCAGCAATGTCTCCAGAGCCGCGGCTCACTCTGACACCTCCAGTGGGGCTTCCTGTGCACTTCATGGGAATCAACATCATCTGCAGGCACAGCTCCCTCTCTCCTCTCATACACATCAGTGCTTCCTTCTCAGCTCAGAAGCAGCCACACAGACCTCTAAAGAGAGAGGGGAGCCCAGCAAGGGCCAGGAGACTGCTCAGAGGCCTGGCAGCCCTGCCATGTGAGGAAAGGCTGAGAGCTGGGCTTCAGCAGCCTGCAGAGGAGAAGGCTGAGGCCAGACCTTGTTGCCATGGAGCAGGCCAGGCAGGGTGGCTGCCAGCAGGATGGAGACTCCCTTTGCACAAGCACTCTCATGGAGAAAACAAAAGGTGATGGGGACAAGCTCCTGCTGGGGCCATTCCCATTGGGCTCCAGAAGGAAATGTTTGCCCATGAGCACAGCTGGAGACTGGAATCATCTGCCAGGGGCAGCAGTGGAGTCCCTGCCCTGGGCAGCTGAGGATTCCTCTTGCCAGAGTGCTGGGGCAGCTCACTGCAGCTCTGCTGTGGGTTGGAGCAGATGATCCTTGGGGTCGCTTCCACCCTGGCACTGTGTGACTGTGCAAATGCAAATGCAGCCACAACAGAGCCAGGAGAGAGCAGATGTCAGAGTGGACAGGAAGATGGATTTGCAGAGGCAAGCAGAAGATGCAGCTGTGTAGGAGCTGTCAGCACCTTGCAGCCTCCTTCGAGTCAGCCTCTGATAGAGCAGAGAGCAGCAGCTCTGAGACATCTTCCTTCTGAGGGCTTTGAATTGCTTCTACCTACCAACGTGCTTGAAAAACATGACACTTGCACTCTTAATCATCAACTCTCTTTGTGCTGGACTGGGAGTGACTCAGCCCTGGGATTTTACAAACATTCCACCACCTTCTCGTGCTCCTAACCCCCAGCAGCCAGCACAGCTTCGGTACAGCAGACTCATGCCAGTCTGAGGGGGAAAGTGCTATGAGAGCAAGTGAGAAGAGTTGTCTCCTGAGCTCTGGACTGTCTGCCTGTGACAGTGGTAGCAGAGCCAGCAGGGGGGGGGTCCGTCTGGCTCACGCTGGATGGCTGTGAACAGGAGCAGCTCTCTGAGCTCCTTGGCACGGAACTGCTGGTGGCAGAATCATAGAATCATAGAATCAAGCAGGTTGGAAGAGACCTCCAAGCTCATCCAGTCCAACCTAGCACCCAGCCCTAGCCAGTCAGCCAGACCATGGCACTAAGTGCCTCATCCAGTCTTTTGTTGAACAACTCCAAGGATGGTGCCTCCACCACCTCCCTGGGCAGCCCATTCCAATGCCAATCACTCTTTCTGTGAAGAACTTCTTCCTAACATCCAGCCTAGACCTACCCTGGCACAACTTGAGACTGTGTCCCCTTGTTCTATTGCTGGTTACCTGGGAGAAGAGGCCACCCCCCACCTGG
Source organism: Pogoniulus pusillus (assembly GCF_015220805.1). Taxonomy (NCBI): domain Eukaryota; kingdom Metazoa; phylum Chordata; class Aves; order Piciformes; family Lybiidae; genus Pogoniulus; species Pogoniulus pusillus. Next base: position 2,337,897 of record NC_087298.1, on the reverse strand, counting down.
CTACAATGTCCCTTCAGGTAGTTGTAGACAGTAATAAGATCACCCCTGAGCCTCCTCTTCTGCAGGCTGCACACCCCCAGCTCCCTCAGCCTCTCCTCATAGGATTTGTGCTCCAGGCCCCTCACCAGCTTTGTTGCCCTTCTCTGGACATGCTCCAGCACCTCAACCTCTCTCTTGAACTGAGGGGCCCAGAAGTGGACACAGCACTCAAGGTGTGGCCTGAGCAGTGCTGAGCACAGGGCAGAATAACCTCCCTTGTCCTACTGGCCACACTGCTCCTGATGCAGGCCAGGATGCCATTGGCTCTCTTGCCCACCTGGGCACACTGCTGGCTCATGTTCAGCTACTATCTATCAGTACCCCCAGGTCCTGCAGAACCTGCAGAAGGGGGAGCCAAGGATGCAGTGGCTACTTGTGGGCTGCTGCCTTTAATGCAGGCAGATCAGGGAAGCAGAGAATTGCTTGGGTTGGAAGAGACCTCTAAGGTCATCCAGCCCAACCAGCAACCCAACACTAAAGCATGGCCCCAGGTGCCACAGCCACAGGTGTCTGGAACACCTCCGGGCATGGGGACTCCAGCACCTCCCTGGGCAGCCTGTGCCAGTCCCTGTAGCAAAGACATTTTTCCTCATCTCCAACCTAACCCTCCCCTGGCACAATTTCAGGCCATTTCCTCTCCTTCTCTTACCTGATTCTAGGGAGCAGAGCCCAACCCCCACCTCACTGCAGCCTCCCCTCAGGGAGCTGCAGACAGCAATGAGGTCTCCCTCAGCCTCCTCCACACTGCACACCCCCAGCTCCCTCAGTTGCTCCTCCCCAGCCCTGTTCTCCAGACCCTTCCCCAGCTTTGTTGCCTTCTCTGGACCTGCTCCAGCTCCTCATCGTCCTTCTTGCAGTGAGGTGCCCAAAACTGACCCCAGGATTTGAAGGGCAGCCTCACCAGTGCCCAGTGCAATCTTGAAGCTCTTTCCTGCTGCCCAGGAGAAGCAGCAGCAGAGACTCACCTCGGTGCAGCAGCTGAGACACCTTTGCCCCTTGTGCAATTGTTTTGCAAGAAAAGGAATCTGGTTTCACTGCATCCAGTTGCTCAGCTTTGTCCTCCTTGGCAAACTCCCCTTGCAGGTCCTGCAGGCCAAAAATCCACCCACAGAGATGGTTTGGTTGCTTTCTGTGAAGGTATCCTTCAAGCTGGACTGAACTTATCTTCAGTGTGGGCTCTACCTGCTAATGAATGCTCCTCTGCTCACTGCTGGTCCTTCTTGATGTCCTGGTGAACAGTAAATGTGCATAGCACAGCAAAGTGCCCTCAAGCCAAGGCCAGGGGCACCCCAGGGTGCATGCAGAAGTGTGGCCAGCAGGGCAAGGGAGGTTCTCCTCCCCCTCTGCTCTGCCCTGAAAAGACCACAGCTGAAGGATTGTGTCTGGTTGTAGGCTCCCCAGTTCAAGAGGGGCAGAGATACACTAGAGAGTGTTCAGTAGAGGCTATGAGGATGCTGAAGGGCCTGGAACATCTGTGAGGAGGAAAGGCTGAGCCCTGGGGCTGATGAGCCTGGAGAAGGCTGAGAGGAGATCTGATCAATGTCTATAAATATCTGAGGGGTGGCTGTCAAGAAGCAGGGGCCAGGCTCACTTCAGTGATGCCCTGTGGCAGTACAAGAGGCAATGGGCACTAACTGGAACCCAGGAGGCTCCACCTGAGCATGAGGAGAAATGCCTTTGGTGTGAGGGTGCTGGAGCCCTGGAGCAGCTGCCCAGAGAGGTTGTGGAGTCTCCTTCTCTGGAGACTTTTCAAGACCCATCTGGATGTGTTCCTGTGTGTCCTGCTCTGGCAGGGGGGTTGGGCTGGATGATCTCCAGAGGTCCCCCCCAGCCCCTGCCCCTCTGCAATGCTATGAAATCCCTGAGCACCAGAAATAAAGAGCTGCCACTCAACTTCCTCATGCAGTACTTGAGAACTGAGGAGGAAGAAAACCATGCAGAGGGAGCCAGCAGCTTAGGGGAGGGATTGTCACCTCTGCTTCACTGGTGTCTGCTTCCCCTGTGGGGTTTGTGGACACACTGTCAGGAAATGGAGAAGCCTCCTCAGCTCCTTGGCACTGGGAATGCTCAAGTCCCAGCAAGCAAGGGCCCATGGGCAGAAACCCCCCAGGATGCCCAGAAACGCTGGGTAACAAAGTGCCAGGGTGTGGACAGGCAAACTGCAGGAGCTAACTGTGCCTGACACATCCCACAGCCTCCCACCCAGAGCTGCCTGGCTCAGGGGATGTGGGGAGCACTGCTGGCAGCTCCCCTGCAGCTTAAACAGCCTCAGGCAGAACTGGCAGCAGAATCCTGCTGGCCAAATGGTTTGATGCAGTTCAGACACCTGCAGCAGGACACAGCACTCTGATCAACAGCACAAAGCCCAGCTGGGAGCCCATTACCCATGGCAACACCATCCAGTGCCTCTAACACCTGAGGACAGAACTTTGGTCATGACAACTCCAAGCAGCACTACAGGCTGGGGCCAGAGTGGCTGAGAGCAGCCAGGCAGAGAGGGCCCTGGGGGTGCTGGGGGAGAGGAGCCGCAGAGGAGGCAGCAGTGCCCAGGTGGGCAGCAGAGCCAATGGCATCCTGGGCTGGCTCAGGAGCAGTGTGGGCAGCAGGACAAGGGAGGTTCTTCTGCCCCTGTGCTCAGCACTGCTCAGGCCACTCCTTGAGTGCTGTGTCCAGTTCTGGGCTCCTGAATTGAAGAGAGATGTTGAGGTGCTGGAAGGTGTCCAGAGAAGGGCAGCAAGGCTGAGGAGGGGCCTGGAGCACAGCCCTGTGAGGAGAGGCTGAGGGAGCTGGGGGTGTGCAGCCTGCAGCAGAGGAGGCTCAGGGCAGAGCTCATTGCTGTCTGCAGTTGTCTGCAGGGAGGCTGTAGCCAGGTGGGGTTGGGCTCTGCTGCCAGGCAGCCAGCAACAGAAGAAGGGGACACAGCCTCAAGCTGTGCCAGGGGAGGGTCAGGCTGGATGTTGTTAGGAAGTTGTTGTCAGAGAGAGTGATTGGCATTGGAATGGGCTGCCCAGGGAGGTGGTGGGAGTTACCATCCCTGGAGGGCACTGAGTGCCATGGTCCGGTTGATTGGGCAGGGCTGGGTGCTAGGCTGGACTGGATGAGCTTGGAGCTCTCTTCCAGCCTGGCTGATTCTATGTCCTCAGCAAGCCTGCACATGGTACTGTGCTGTGGGCATGGCCAAGAGACTGGGCAGGTCTGTTCCCAGGGACCCTCCTCTCCCAGTCAATAGGATGGAGAAATGGCCCAGAAGAAACCTCATAAAATTCAGTAACGAATCATAGAATGGTTTGGGCTGGAAGGGACCTTAAATATTCCACCCCTCTGCCATGGGCAGGGACTCCTCCCACCTGCACAGCTTGCTCAAGGCCTGATCCAACCTGGCCTTGAACACCTCCAGGGAGGAGACACCCACAGCCTCCCCTGGGCAGCCTGTGCCAGTGTCTCCTCATTTTGCTGTGAGTTAAGCACTGCTCAGTCAGCTCCGAGAGTTTCAAACCACAAGGTGCCAAGCTTAGAAATACACATTTTCTTTTGGAAAAAAAAACCAAACCACCCAAACCCCCAGGTGCAGTCAGCTGTTCACTGGGACTAGAAGAAGACACTCAGCTAACTGTCAGCAAAGGAAACCTCTGCAGTGCACTGCAGGCAGAGTTTGCTAACCAGCGAGAGCCAGCTGGGCCAGCTGCAGTGCCTCCTGGAGGAGCTCTAGTGGCTTGGTGTGCTGTTTCCACCACTCAGGCAGAGACATTTGAAAGGCAGAGCAGCTGCTGAGTGCTGGGTTAACTCTTCTGTCTGTCTCCTGAGGACAGAGCTCAGCGTGAGGCTGGCGTGGGCACAGTGGGCAAGGGCAGCTCCATGGAGGGAGTCTCGGTCACTTCGGCTGGGCTTGGCTTGCGCAGCTCCAGTTTCTCGCTGAGCTGGGTGTGAAGCTCCTTCACAGCCTCCCCACTCTGCAGAACGAGGGAGACAAACATGAGTCAGACTGCACTCCAGCTGCTGCCAGCAACAACACCAAGCATGCTTCTCCTCCCCCTCTGCCCTGGTGAGACCACAGCTGGAATGCTGTGCCCACCTCTGGGCTCCTCGGCTTGGGAGAGACAGGGATCTGCTGGAGAGAGTCCAACAGAGGCTATGAGGATGCTGAAGGGATTGGAACATCTCTCCTATGAACAAAGGCTGATGAGCCCTGGGCTTGTTTAGTCTGGAGAAGAGAAGGCTGAGAGGAGATCTGGTCAATCAATATCAGAGGAGTGAGTGTCAGGAGGAAGGTGCCAGGCTCTGCCTGGTGGCAGGACAAAGAACAATGGACACAAGCTGGAACCCAGGAAGTGCCACCTCAACGTGAGGAAAAGCTTCTGTACAGTGTGGGTGCTGGAGCCCTGGAGCAGCTGCCCAGAGAGGTTGTGCAGCCTCCTTCTCTGGAGACTTTCAAGACCTATCTGGATGTGCTCCAGTGTGACCTGCCCTGGGTGACCCTGCGTTGGCAGTGGGTTGGACTGGATGATCTCTGGAGGTCCCTTCCAACCCCCAACATTCTGTGGTTCCAAGCAATCACCCTGTCTGATTTAACAGAGACAGAGGAAGCCCCAAGACAACTAAACCACAACTTAGCACACTTGGGAAGTAGAACTCCTGTTCCATTAAGCAGCATCTGGAAAGGCAACAGCTGTCATGTGCCTGTTCTCAGGCTCCCTCCCTACCTGCTTGGTGGGTTCCAAAGCTTTCTGCAGAGACTCTAACTTGGCAGGTGCCACTTTGTGGTGCAGATGCAGCAGCAGCCTGAGGACATGTCTCTGGACATTCTCCTTCCTGCAGAGAGATGTGAAAGCAGAGGAACAGATCTGAACCAACAGCACCCCCAGAGCAGGAAGGCTGCAGCAGCAGTGCCAGGACAATCCACACCCCACAGCCAGCCAGCTTTGTTCTCCTCTCCAACCCCCCTGAGAACTGCAGCCTGGCTGCTACACAGTGCTCAGCCTGCCTTGGGCTTTCCAGAACTGATGTACTGAATGCATTCAAGAGCTGTGGAGTAACTGTAGTGAGTGTGAGAAAGGAAGGAAGGGGAGATTTCAAGTGCATGTGGCAGCAGCTGTGCTGGACAAGCACTGGGCAGGTGCAGGAGGGTGTTTGTCCCTCTGTACGTGTGCAGGTGCAGGACATGGTGCTGGGCCTGAACAGCAGCTCTCCTGAGGGAGAGCTGAGAGCTGGGTTTGTTCAGCCCAGAGAGGAGAAGGCTGAGGGCAGACCTTATTGCCATGGGGCAGGACAAGCAGGGTGGCTGCCAGCAGGATGGTGATGCCCTTTGCACAAGCAGTCCCATGGAGAGGACAAGGGCAGATGGGGACAAGCTCCTGCTGAGGACATTCCCATTGGGCTCCAGAAGGAAATGTTTGCCCATGAGCACAGCTGGAGATTGGAATCATCTGCCAAGGGCAGCAGTGGAGTCCCTGCCCTGGGCAGTTAAAGACTCCTCTTGCCAGGGTGCTGGGGCAGCTCACTGCAGCTCTGCTGTGACCTAGAAAGATTGGAGCAGATGATCCTCAGAATCTCTTCCAACCTGGCACTCTGGGATTCCTCATTTTTAGGGAAACCCTGGGAGGTCAGGGTTGGTCTGCAGGCCAGCAGCTGAACCACACTGACTGATACAACCTCATGTCCTGCTGCGTGCAGCTGACACTGCCAAGAGCTGAAGTCTGCTCTTCATGTTCAGAGCTGCTGCAGAGCATGAAGGATACTACCTTGTGCAGCTCCCACTCATGAATAACGAATTACAGGTCAGGGCAGAACTCACCACAGATGTGCCATGGGTTTGCTGATCACCAAATGTAAGCCTCTCCCTAACAAAAACCAGCACCAGCTTAAGGCTTCCACTCTGTGTGAAGAGTTTACTGACCTCTTAAGCTTGCTTATCCTATGGCTCAAAGCAGCAAAACCTCTCTCAGCCATCCTGTAAACTCATTTTCCCCCGAGGAAAAGCAGATTTACCTCGAGCAAGCAGTGAGAAAGAAGCCATCAAAGAGAGCAGTGCAGAACTCCTCCAGTGCGAACTCTTCGCCCAGCAGCGTCAGGTTCCCAGTGAGCAGATGCAGGAAGATATCACTGAAGGCCAAGTCACTGAAGGTCTCAACTACACAACACGAGAAGGAAAGAGACTGGCAAGGATGTGCCCAAACCTGCCCACCCAGCAGATGTTCCTGCTGAAAACTGTGCAGTGAGAGCTTTTAAATCTGGGGGCCCAGGCAGGTGGCTTTGACCTTTCAGACTAGGAGCAGAAGGGTAAGAAGAGTGTGGAGGAAAGGCAGGACTCCAGCAAGGCTGAAGTCACAGAGCAGCTTGCTCCTGCCAAAACCACAAAGTCCCCTGCAATCCTTCTGCACCATCCTCTGCTCATGGTCACATCCACCTCCATGATCTCCTCAGACCCTGCAGTGAGCAGATACAGAATCACAGAAACATTCAGGTTGGAAAAGATGCTCAGGATCAAAAAGTTCAACAGACCACTTCCAGTGGGAAGCTTCCCCATGTAAATAAGCTGATAATTCAGCAAGAGGTGGCAAGAACACCAGAGCTGGGCTGAGTGGGAAGTGAACTTCCACAGCCATTACAGGAGCTGCAATGCCTAACTGTGTCCTGCTTTTGCCTGGGGTCTGGCTTGGAAGGGACCTCAAAGCTCATCCAGTTCCAACCCCCTGCCATGGGCAGGGACACCTCCCACTAGCCCAGGTTGCTCAAGGCCTCAGGTGTTCTACTTGTCCTTCTGAGAGGGTAGAAAAGTGCCATGCTGGGGATTCTGCATGAGAAGAATGTTCTAACATCCTGCTGGCTGGAGCTGTTGCTGGGATATCAGAGACCTTCCAATTCCACAGTTTGCTGCTGTGCAGGAGCACAAGAAGCAGGAGGGAGCATGGCCAGGACAGCTCACCCCAACTAACCAAAGGGATCATAGAATGGTTTGGGTTAGAGAAGAAGTTAAAAATGAGCTAGGAATATCTAAGATATGAGACCTGCAACACCAGAGAGACATACACTTGATGGAGTGGGTCCAGAAGAGGCCACAAAGGTGATCCAGAGGGCTGGAGAACCTTCCCCGGGTTGGGAGAGTTGGAGAAGGCTCCAGGGAGACCTTAGAGCAACCTTCCAGTACCTGAAGGGGCTCCAGGAGAGCTGGGGAAGGACTTTTGACAAGGGCTGGGAGTGCCTAGACAAGGGACAATGGTTTGAAACTGGAGCAGGGGAGATTTAGGTTGGACATCAGGAGGAAGTTCTGCAGAGTGAGGGTGGAGAGACACTGGAAGAGGTTACCCAGGGATGTGCTTGAGGCCCTATCCCTGGAGACATTCAAGATCAGACTTTGTGTGGCCCTGGGCAGCCTGCTCTAGTTGAAGGTGTCCCTGCTGCCTGCAGGGACAGTGGACAAGATGCCCTTAGAGAGTCCATCAGAGCCCAATGCAATCTGTGAGCATTCCATTATCACAGGACATTGTGCCCAGTATACAAACTGGGATGAGTTGGCCAAGATGGGGGCAGATCACTGCTGAACAGCCTGCCCAGGGCAGTGGTGGAGTCACCATATCTGGAGTGGTTTCAAAACCCTGCAGATGTGGTGCTGAGGGCCAGAGCTCAGTGGTGACCTGGCAGTGCTGGGTCAGTGGCTGGACTGGATGATCTGAAAGGTCTCCTCCAACCTAAGCAATTTTGTGACTCTGTGACTGTTACATTCCATCTGGAACTCTGTAATCATTTTCACTCCAGCTTTGCTTTGCCTCCTGGGTGCCCAGGCCAAGCTGTAGCCTAGAAGATGAAATCCAAACTTACCCAGTGCTGGCAGCAGCCTAAGGAAAGCATTTTTGTTCCTCTGCTTAGTGATGTGAAGGATGTAATACAGCCCAATCTCACAAGCTATCCTGTTCTCCTGCAAGAACCTGTCATGGCAGAAGCAAAAGGACTTCAGCAACAAAGTTCAAGCAGATTTGGTTCTTTTAAGAGGGTTTCAAATCCTGTTGGATCACAAGCAAGCAGCTCCAGCAGTGCCTCCCCTCAAACCCAGCAAAGAGCAGCCACTCAGTGGCTGAGCAGATGAGCATCACAGTGAACATGGTCCATGCAGCACAGCATGCAGCACACTGTGCTGGCTCCCAGTCAGAGAATCACTGCATTGTTCTGGTTGGAGAAGCCCTTTAAGATCATCAGCTCCAACCATTCTCTAGCTCTGCCAAGGCTGGTACTAACCCATGGCACTCAGCACCACATCTCTGCCTCTCTGAAACACCTCCAGGGATGGGCATTCAACCACCTCCATGGGCAGCCTGTGCCAGTGTTTGAGAACTTCTTCAGCAAGGAAGTTTCTTCTCATGTCCAACTTAAACCTCCCCTGGTGCAACCTGAGGCCATTTCCTCTTGTCCTGTCACTTGTTACCTGGCAGAAGAGCCCAACCCCCACCTTGCTCCAACCTCCTTTCAGGGAGCTGTGGAGAGCCAGAAGGTCTCTCCTCAGCTGAACAACCTCAGTTCCTTCAGCAGCTCCTCACAAGACCTGCACTCCAGGACCCTTCATCAGCTTTGCTGCCCTTCTCTGGCCATGTCCCAGTACTTCAGTGTCCCTCTTGGAGCAAGGGGCCCAAATGCAAACCCAGCACTCAAGGTGTACTCTCACCAGTGCCTTCTCTCCCTTGGGAGATGTTTCTCCACAGATTCTGCACCAAGGAGTGACTAATTCCATCACGAGGTGTGCATATGGTGACAGCCCTGCTGTGGACTGTAGAGCAATGAGGTCTTGAACACCTCCAGTGAGGGACATCCACAACCTCCCCAGGCAACCTGTGCCAGTGTCTCCTCACCCTCATGGGAAGGAATCTTCCCAATGTCTACAGTAACCTTCCAGTTTGAAGCCACTGTCACATGTCTTGGCACTCTCAGACCTTGCCCAAAGTCCCTCCGCAGCTCTCCTGCAGCCCCTTCAGTACTGGAAGGCTGCTCTAAGGTCTCCCTGCAGCCTTCTCTTCTCCAGACTGCACAGCCCCAGCTCTCCCAGCCTGTCCCCACAGGGGATCTTCTCCAGCCCTCTGAAATATTATCTTTAGTAGACAAACTTTGAGGAATCCTGGTGGAAACCTTTCCTGCTAAAGGAACAGCTGTGGCCTGATGAAGCAGGACTAAATCTTCCTCCAAGAAAGTCCCCATGTTAGCAGAAGCAGAGTTCTTCCTGTCAGTGCTGGCTGGCTCCTGGCCTGTGGGTACAGAGGTAGCTAAGGAGGTACCTACTTGGTGAAAGCCTCAGGAATGGTGCTGGGGTAGGGAACTGGCCCCTTCTCCTCCGAGGGCAGCTTCTGATCTACGTTGAATGTGTGGTCATCCACCACAAAGGACATCAGCATAGGCAGGAACTTTGTGATCAACTCAGCTTCCTTGAAGGGATGAAAGAAGAGAGGGTGGAGGAAAATGCTTCCATCAGTCAGTGTATGCCAAGTAAGGGTCCCAGAGCACCACATGCAACAAGCAGTGAGGCAATTTGGGGAGCCTCAGCTCACAGTGAGGAACAGAAGCCTTCAGACATCCAGCTCTACTGAAAAGTCATAAATAATTCATTTCCTACTGGCAGGTAGGGAAACTTCACCTCCCCCACAGAAACATCACACCCAGGCATGAGGGAAAACTTTGTTGTGAGGCTGCTGGAGCCCTGGAGCAGGCTGCCAAGAGAGGCTGTGGAGTCTCCTTGCCTGGAGAGCTTCCAATCCCCCCTGGCCATTGTGCTCCGGAGCAAGCTGCTGTGGGTGCCCTGCTGTAGCAAGGGGATTGGTCTGGATGATCTCCAGCAGTCCCTTCCAGCCCTGGGCAAAGTATGGAAGGATTGTGGCTGGCTGTAGCACTACACAAAATTGCTACAACAGGTATCTGGGAGGCAAAATCTGTCATTGTAAAGCTGCATCACTGCTGCCAGTTCCTCAGCAGCCTCTGAGATCCTGCTTCCCTCACACAAGAGCTGTGCTACAAACTCATCAGTTCTGTACAACGAGCAACCAGGGCAGAATTTAATGGAGCTACAGCTGGATTTGAAACTAGTAAGGAGGAGGAGGAGGAGAAAAGGAGGGGGCAAAGGAGGGGGCAGAGGAGGGGGCAGAGGAGGGGGCAGAGGAGGGGGCAGAGGAGGGGGCAGAGGAGGGGGCAGAGGAGGGGGCAGAGGAGGGGGCAGAGGAGGGGGCAAAGGAGGGGGCAAAGGAGGGGGCAGAGGAGGGGGCAGAGGAGGGGGCAGAGGAGGGGGCAGAGGAGGGGGCAGAGGAGGGGGCAGAGGAGGGGGCAAAGGAGGGGGCAAAGGAAGGGGCAAAGGAAGGGGCAAAGGAAGGGGCAAAGGAAGGGGCAAAGGAAGGAGCAAAGGAAGGAGCAAAGGAAGGAGCAAAGGAAGGAGCAAAGGAAGGAGCAAAGGAAGGAGCAAAGGAGGAAGAAAAGCAAACAGCAGGCAAGTGAAGCTTGGAGCTTGTCTGCTGGAGCTGCTGCTCAGTGACCACTGACATGCTTCTGATGAGAGGTGTGCAGAACCAGCACTAAAGTAGGGATGCAACAGAAGAATAAACCAGTCCAAACCTGTTTCACTGTGCTCAATTCTGGAAATCAGCAGCACTCACCAGTTTGGGTTCCTTGAAGACTTGACTGTCAATCATGTCCCAGGCTCCCTGTCCCAAAGACAGCATCCTGAGGAGCAGCAGCAGGTCTGGGCTTTCCTCAAATGTTAAGAGGAGAAGAACAAAAGCTATTTCCATCTTCCACCAGCTGCACATGGAGCTGTTTGTTTGGAAGTGGTGGCTTGTGCCCAGAGCTCTCCTGGATGAGCAGCTTTATCAAAGGCTGCTGGAGAAATTCAGCTCTCCAATTTCACTGGCAACTGACTCCTCAAGTGGGAGTCGAATAACAGACACACACCTGAGGGCTTGTGGGGTTTGGAACACTCTCTGCTGGGGCAAGAAGTGAGCAGCTGATCTGATGACAGCTGTTTTAAATGGGTCCAGCCAAATCTGTGTATTGAAGTAGGTGTGACAGGCCAGATCAAGTCACCTCAATACAGAAAAAGAGCAAGAATGACTGTGGGGGCTTTGGGTTGTTTTATATCATGCCCCTGAAATCAGACCAATTCTCAGTCTTAAATTGTCCTGAGGAAGTTATTCAGTCCAACGACAAAATGTAGCAGTTCAGGGATGAAACCAGCAAACAGCTCCCACTGTTCAGACACCTGTAAGCCTATCCCCTCCTTGAACATTCAAGCACCTCCTGCAGACACTGCCAGCAGGATCTGTATTGTATTGCACCAACAGAGCAGAACAGTGGAAACTAAACCACTGCCCTTACTGTGGCAGAGACAAAAGGCTGCTGCTGTCAGGCAAACCTGTGGAAGGAGCTGTTAGGGTAGGATGAGCCAGGTGAAGGCTTTGCTGCCAACCCAGAGGGCTCCAGAACACCCAACAGATCCCAAAGGGATGTGCTACAATGGACAAGGGTATCACATTCCCCTTATTTCAACTTACACAGGCATTTGAGAACTTAATCACGCTCCTGTGGCAGTGCTAGCCCTCTGCTGCTGAAGGCTGGGATCAGGCACACAAGCTGTGACACTCACCCTGGGTAAGGTGTCCTGCCCAACCAGGTCTTGCAGGTGCCTTATGGTACTCAAGGCTAAGGTGTTGATGGCAAAGGGATCACACAGGATCATGGACAAGTCCCTGAGAAGCAAAAACCAAACATGTCATACATGCTGGCTTGTCTGAAATGCTTTCATCTTGGCTTCCTCCTCTTGCAGCCCTGACTGCATTTTGCAGTGGTAAAAGAGGAGGTTGCTGCAAGCCCACCCACAGCTCCACAGCTGTAGGACACCAGTGGGCTTCACTAGAGTAGGGTCCTTGGCTCTGCTCTTGGTTGCAATTCTGCTGTAACATCCAGTCAGTGTGTGGGCTGGCAAAGACTGGGGCAGCTGCCCAGGGCACTGCCTGAATGCCCTTCCCTGGAGGTATTTAAAAGCCATCTTGGTATGGTGCTCAAGGACATGGTGGCCCTGAGAGAGCTAGAGAATGATTTGGCTTGATGATCTTCAAGGTCCCTCCCAACCATGGTGACTCCATGAGACTCTGTATGAGGGTGCACTCTGCTGGTACAGGCACACACAGAGAGCTGTGTTTAAGAGGGGCAGACACAGGACAAGCACTGGAACAACCTCCTGACTATGGCCTTGTAAAACCTGCGTTCTTATCTTCTCTTGCCTACAGGTGTCCACCTGCTGAACCTTCTCCTGCCTTGTACAACCAGCACAGATGTTCTCTCTTTGCCTTGACATCAGCTGAAATGACTCCTAAAGGTCTTCTGCACTGAAACCAGTCACAGAATGGTTCAGATTGGAAGGGACCTTAAAGATCATCCACTCCAACCTCCCTGCCACGGGCAGGGACACCTTGCAGCAAGACAAGGTTGCACAAGGCCTCATCCAGCCTGGCCCTGAACACCTCCAGGGAGGGAACTTCCACAGCCTCCCTGGGAAGCCATTCCAGGGTAAACCAAGCAGATGTCCCACAGGTGAGGTCAGCAGTACAATCTGTGCCACCAGAACATGCCTGGCTATGCCTGAGGGCATTAATGCCCAGCGGATCTGAGCAGGCAGCAGAGCTCCTGGCTGTCAGCTGGCTCTAGGGGAGAGTTAACCCCAGCAAGGCCTGGCAGATGTGACTGCCTCTCAATAAACAGCCCCAGTGCCTCACCCCAAGACTTGTTCTTGCCCTTTCTTCACTCCATCCAGAAAGCCCTGCAGCTCCCGAGCTCTCTTGTTGTCCACAAACTTCTCCCGGATGCAAGCATCAAGGCACCAGGTGAACTGTCAGGGGGAAGCAGAAAGCTTGATGAACCACAGCAGCTTGCTGAAACAGCAATCAACGACACAGTGGCCAGAACACAGGCTCCAAGGACCTCCAAATCTCTGCAGTTAAGGTGCTTTAGCAATATATTTAGGTATGGTAGCAAGCTGGTCAGGTTAGAAATACCAACAAAGACTCAGAGAATGGGTTGGAAGGGGCCTCAAGTCATCAAGTTCCAACACCCTGCCGTGGGCAGGGACACCTCCCACCAGCACAGGCTGCTCAAGGCCTTATCCAACCCAGCCTTCAACACCACCAGAGAGGGGACAGTCACAACCTCCCCAGGCAGCCTGTGCCAGTGTCTCACCACCCTCACTCCAAAGAATTTTTTCCTCATCTCCACTCTCTCTCTTCCCTCTCCCAGCTCAATGTCATTGTCCCTCTGTCCCTCATCCTGACACTCACAGACATTGTCCAAAGTCCCTCCCCAGCTCTCCTGCAGCCCCTTCAGGCACTGGAAGCTGCTCTGAGGTCTCCCTGAAGCCTTCTCTTCTCCAGGCTGAACAGCCCCAACTCTCCCCAGCCTGTCCCCACAGCAGAGCTTCTCCAGCTCTCTGAGTGTCTTCATGGCCTCCTCTGGACCCTTTCCAGCAGCTCCAGGTCCTTCTTGTGCTGGGTTCCCAGAGCTGGAGGCAGTGCTGCAGGTGAGGTCTAAGCAGAGCAGACTGGAGGGGCAGAATCCCCTCCCTGTGCTGCTGCTCTCCCTGCTCTGGCTGCAGCCAGCACACAGCTGGCTCTGGGCTGCCAGTGACCAGTGCCAGCTCCTGGACAGTTTGTCACCAACTGACACCCCCATGCCCTTCTCCAGGCTGCTCTGCTCAGCCTGGATTAGTGCTTGGGATTGCCTTGACTTAGGTGCAGGACCTTGTACCTGCTGAACTTCACAAGGCTGGCTTGGGCCCTCCTCTCAAAAAGAGGTCAGAGATACCAAAGTGAGTTAACCAATGTCACTTTTCCCCTTCCCTGGCAGTTAATGAAGAGCTGCATAAGCCACACCACACTGCCCAGCACGGCCAATCCATGGGGATCTACATCAGGAGGAGGCCGACAAAGCACTTGGCAGTAACATTATGGGATAGTTTAGCCACTGTAATACCACTGCTACCCGGGAGGAGGGGATATTAACAGTAGAAGTGCTTCTTTGTGAGAGCTGTATGATCCAAATGGAAAGAGACAGCGAAGTGCAATGTCTTAGCTGACCTAAAAGAAGGATTTTCCCCCTTCAGCAAACATGTCAAAACCACAACAACTTGCTGGCTTGTCTGAAATGCTTTCATCTTGGCTTCCTCCTCTTGCAGCCCTGACTGCATTTTGCAGTGGTAAAAGAGGAGGTTGCTGCAAGTGGTTTTCAACTTGAAGAAGAAGAATTGCTCTTTCTAATTCAGTCACTGTCTGGGTACTTATTTTGGGCCTCTTGATCAAAAGACATCAAAACCCCATGCAGTGACACCATCACTCTAGGCCATGTTTTCTCTAAACTGAACACACATAAAAACTCAGTTAACAGCACTCAAGAGAGTAAGCTTTGTTCTAGGTCAGTGATGCTGACCACAGAAAAAGGACCAGGAACAAGATCCTGGTGAGACATTAACACCAAATCTGTCACCTCTCAGCATTTTAATAGTTTCTTTTCTTAGAGTGAAGAAGTGATAGGTTGTAGTGAGAGAGGAAAGGAGGAAGAGGGAAGATTGAGACTGGAGATTAGGAAGAAATTCTTTCCAGTGAGGGTGCTGAGACACTGGCACAGGTTGCCCAGGGAGGCTGTGGATTCCCCCTCCCTGGAGGCGTTCAAGGCCAGGTTGGATGAGATCTTGATCAACCTGGGCTGGTGGGAGGTGTCCCTGCCCGTGGCAGGGGCTTGGAACAGGATTAGCTTTAAGGTCCATTCCAACCCAAACCATTCTGTGATTGTACCAATCTGTCATTCTGGCTCTGAAGGACCTCCACAGGTCAGAATTGGTTTTAACACTGCACAAGTAGCATAACATTCACTGGTTTAAGGGTTATGAAATGAATACAAGCTGCTGCTTAATCAAGATCAAGTTTTCACCTCAAGATCCAAGGGCTGCAAGAAGAGTTTTGGATTCAAGGTCTGAACTCTCCTCACAGAGAGCTCAATTAGGCAATGGGGATGACAGTGGGAGGTGTCCCTGCCCGTGGCAGGGGGTTGGAACTGGATAATCTTTAATGTCCTTTCTAACCCAACCCACTCTATGATTCTGTGATCAGGGAACATTGAGTTCATTCCCTCATGCTTTTCTATTTGGCAGTGTCAAAATACTCTGTAACCTATGTGGGCACAGACTCCTATGCTTGTGCAACTGAAACTGTCCAGTGACAGCAGTATGGAAGCCTTCTGTTGTGGGCACCTCCTGCAGTGTTCAGTGTGACTGTGGATATGAGATTGTGAAGATGCTTTCTTCTTCCTCCTCAGACTGAAGCTTTGGTCCTCTCTGGTATTATTGCTAACCCTGAAACATTCCCATGCAGTGATTAGTATGGCTCCACCTGGCACACTGCAGCCAGTTCTGGGCTCCCCTGTTCAACAGGGACAGGGATCTACTGGAGAGGTCAAGGGAGGGCTGCAAGGATGCTGAAGGGGCTGGAGCACTGCCTGGTGAGGAGAGGGTGAGCATCCTGGGGATGATTAGTCTGGAGAGGAGAAGGTTGAGAGGGGATCTGAGCAATGTCTATAAGTACCTGAGGGGTGGGAGTCAGGAAGGGGCAGGGACAGCCTCTGCTCACTTCTGTCCTGGGATAACACAAGGGGCAATGGATGGAATCTCCAGCACAGGAAGTGCCACTTCAACATGAGGAAGAACTTCTTGACTGTAAGGCTCACAGAGCACTGGGACAGGTTGCCCAGAGAGGTTGTGAAGTCTCCTTCTCTGGAGACTTTCCAGCCCTGCCTGGATGTGTTCCTGTGTGACCTGCAGAGATTCCTGCTGTGTGACCTGCACGAGATTCTATGGTCCTGCTCTGGCAGGGTGGTTGGACTGGAAGATCTCCAGAGGTCACTTCCAACCCCTACCATCCTGTGGCCCTGTGACTCCTCTGGGTTGCAGTCCTGCAGGGCAGTAGCTATGCACAGGAGTCGTGGGGTTGGTCTCTTCTCCCAGGCAACCAGCAACACAACAAGGGGACACAGCCTCAAGCTGTGCCAGGGCAGGTTCAAGTTGGATGTTAGGAAGAAATTCTTCCCAGAGAGAGTGATTGGCATTGGAATGGGCTGCCCAGGGAGGTGGTGGAGTCACCATCCCTGGAGGTGTTGAAGCCAAGCCTGGCTGGGGCACTTAGTGCCATGGTCTGGTTGACTGACCAGGGCTGGGTGCTAGGTTGGGCTGGATGAGCTGCTTGGAGGTCTCTTCCAACCTGGCTGATTCTCTGACTCTCCAGTAACACTCCCACCTGTCCCACATGACTAATACCTTGTGACAGGGGTCGACATTGCAGATTTCACTGATCTCCAGGTCGTGCAGTGACATCAGGAGCTCCGCCCGCAGCGTGCAGTAGTGAACGTTCCTGGTGCGGAGGAACAAGGTCCTGAGAAACTGCAGCACCATGTCATAGAGCTTCACGTTCTTCCCAATCATCTGGGTCAGCTTCTGAACCACCTGAAGGCCAAGTGGGAAGAAAAGGCACACTCAGCACCAAGAGAGGACTCCTGTTTCACACACCACATGTAAATCCTTTGCCGTGATTCAGCAAACCTGGGACGTCTGCCGCCACTGAAGCTCCCTCAAAGGAAGACCAAAGGTGTTTGGTCAGGAGGTGTTCACCAAACCCTTCACAGGCAGAGTGAGAGTCACAAGGAAAGGCCTTCTTATGATCACAGAATGTTAGAGTGTAAAGGGTTAACCCTCAGGGGGCAGCGGGGGGAATCTGAACCTGACCCCAGGTGCTCCTGGCTCCTCCTTTGGGGTGGTCTGAATCTGACCCCAGATTCTCCTGATCCCTCCCTGGGGGTCGTCTGAACCTGAGCCCAGGTCCTCCTGACTCCTCCCTGGGGTTGGTCTGAACCTGAGCCCAGACTCTCCTGACTCCTCCCTGAGGTTGGTCTGAACCTGAGCCCAGACTCTCCTGACTCCTCCCTGGGGGTCGTCTGAACCTGAGCCCAGATCCTCCTGACTCCTCCCTGGGGGTGGTCTGAACCTGAGTCCAGGTCCTCCTGACCCCTCCCTGGGAGTGGTCTGAACCTGACCCCAGATGCAGTGGTTAGCTCACTCCCACTTCCTTCTAGCCCCCCTATAAAAACAGAGGAACGTCCTGTTTCTCCCTCTCTCTCTCGCCCTGCCTGCTTGCTTGCTAGCACCACTTTAGAACATTCATCAATTACTACACAGCACTCAGGAACTATGGAAATAATTCCTGCAAAGAAGAACAAAGGAGAAAGAGCAAAGTGTTCTCTGGAGTGTGTCCAGAGAAGGGCAACAGAGCTGGGGGTGTGGAGAACAGGGATGGGGAGGAGCAGCTGAGGAAACTCAGGGTATTTAATGTGGAAGAGACTGAGGGGAGACCTCCTTGCTCTCCACAGCTCCCTGAAAGAAGGCAGCAGTGAGGTGGGGGTTGGGCTCTTCTCCCTAGAATCAGATGATAGGAGAGGACATGGCCTGAAATTGTGCCAGGAGAGGGTTAGGTTGGAGATGAGGTGCCAGAGTGGTCAGAGATTGGCACAGGCTGCCCAGGGAAGTGGTGGAGTCCCCATGCCTGGAGGTATTCAAGAATCCTGCAGCCATGGCACTTGGGGCCATGGTTTAGCAGCCATGGTGGTGTTGGGCTGATGGTTGGCCTGGATGATCTTAGAGGGCTCTTTCACCCCAGAGCATTCTATGCTTTCTTGCCAATACTCTCTCTAGCCAAACAAACTTCAGAGGTCGGGCTGGGTGGGTGAGAGGGACACTGCTGTTTGCTGAGGCTGACCGGAAGCTGGCACACTGCCAGAGACTGCCTTGTCCTTACCTCTCCTTGTCGCCTTGTTTTGGGAGATGGGCTGAAGAAATTGTGCAGGACAGAAATGTCATTGCTGAAGAGGATGTTTTCTTTCTCCAGAATATACTGCTTCAGCAAGGGAGAGACCTCATCACCAAAGAGAGCCTGGTTGTCCTGCCAGATCTGCCGCTTCACCTCCACTGCACAGGCTTTGTACAGATCCTTGTCAGCCATCACCAGCTTCAGCTTCTTCTCAGGGACCTGCAACCAACAGGGCACTTACCAACCTGATGAGCAGCTGGGCTACACTTTGGCCACAACAACCCCAAGCAGCACTACAGGCTGGGGACAGAGTGGCTGGGAGCAGGCAGGCAGAGAGGGAGCTGGGGGTGCTGGGGGAGAGGAGCCGCAGAGGAGGCAGAGTGCCCAGGTGGGCAGCAGAGCCAATGGCATCCTGGGCTGGCTCAGGAGCAGTGTGGGCAGCAGGACAAGGGAGGTTCTTCTGTCCCTCTGCTCAGCACTACTCAGGCCACCCCTGGAGTGCTGTGTCCAGTTCTGGGCTCCTGAATTGAAGAGAGATGTTGAGGTGCTGGAAGGTGTTTGGAGAAGGGCAGCAAGGCTGGGGAGGGGCCTGGAGCACAGCCCTGTGAGGAGAGGCTGAGGGAGCTGGGGGTGTGCAGCCTGCAGCAGAGCAGGCTCAGGACAGAGCTCATTGCTGCCTGCAGCTGCCTGCAGGGAGGCTGTAGCCAGGTGGGGTTGGGCTCTGCTGCCAGGCAGCCAGCAACAGAACAAGGGGACACAGCCTCAAGCTGTGCCAGGGCAGGTCTAGGCTGGATGTTGTTAGGAAGTTGTTGTCAGAGAGAGAGATTGGCATTGGAATGGGCTGCCCAGGGAGGTGGTGGAGTGGCTGTGGCTGGAGGTGTTGAAGCCAAGCCTGGCTGGGGCACTTAGTGCCATGGTCTGGTTGGTTGGGCAGGGCTGGGTGCTAGGTTGTGCTGGAGGAGCTTGGAGCCCTCTTCCAACCTGGCTGATTCTATGACAATCTGTCAGAAGGTCTGCAGAGGGAGCATGCAGCCAGCTGACAGCACAGCCAAGAGAAGACCTACAACAGAGGTGCCAAGGAACAGGCCAACCAGTAGAGCGCTTTACCTTGGGCAAGTGCTTCATGACACACATCACCACGGGCTGTATGGAAGGCATCTTGACCAGGGAAAAGCTCTTCTCTAGGAGATCTTCCAGCTTCTTGTATCTGAAAACATGTAAGTGCAAGAGACTAAGTGCCACAGGACAGAAAAGGACCAGAGTGGCTCAGCCCAAAGCCAATAGAGACCTTGAGCTCACCTCCTTCACTTCCCTTTGCAGAAGTGACCTCATTGCTGTCTACAACTACCTGAAGGGACATTGTAGGCAGGTAGGGGTTGGCCTCTTCTCCCAGGCAACCAGCAACACAACAAGGGGACACAGTCTCAAGTTGTGCTGGGGTAGGTCTAGGCTGGATGTGAGGAGGAAGTTGTTGTCAGAGAGAGTGATTGGCATTGGAATGGGCTGCCCAGGGAGGTGGTGGAGGCACCGTGCCTGGAGGTGTTCAAGCCAAGCCTGAATGAGGCACTTAGTGCCATGGTCTGGTTGATTGGATAGGGCTGGGTGCTAGGTTGGACTGGATGATCTTGGAGGTCTCTTCCAACCTGGTTGACTCTGTGATTCTAAGTCACTTGTCCACTGCAGCTAATCCTCACAGGACTCCCAGGCCACCCCAAGGAACCGCCAGGATCGCTAACGAACCTCTCCTCAACCTTCCCTTCCAAGGCGATGGCAGAGACCCTCTCCAGCAGCTTCTCCCTCAGCTCGTCAAACACCGACTGGTGGAACTCCAGCCTGGGGGTGCCGTGCAGGTCCAGGAAGGGCAGGGCGGACTGCAGCGAGGGCAGCAGCACTCCGTTCTCCGTCTGCCAACAGAAGGGGCGCACAGGGGCACAGGGCACAGCATGAGGGCTGGCTCCAGGTCTGGGCTCCTCCATTCAAGAGCGACGCTGAGGTCGCGGAAGGTGTCCAGAGGAGGGCAGTGCTGCCATACGCTGCCTACAAACGCCAGCAGGGTAAAGCCCCCACCCAGGAGACCCCACCCCGGGCCTTCTCCTGCCCCCTTCCGCGCCCAGCCCCGCTCCCGCCGCCCGCCCGGCCCCCTCCACGGCGGCTCGCCCCACCTGAAACTGCTCGATGGCCTTCAGCGGCTCCGTGCAGTTGGTCAGAGTCTCCTTCAGGTCCTCGCCGTTGGCCACCCCCAGCTCCTGCAGCCCCGCGTACATGATGGCCTGCCCGGGCCCCGCCGGGCCCCTCCCGCCACCGCCACCGCCACCGCCGCGGCCCGCCCCGGCCCGGCCCGGCCCCGCGCCGCTCCCCCCGGCCCCGCCGCGCCGCACAAGGGTTCCGCCGCGCCAAGGTTCCGGGCAGCGCCCCCGGGGCAGCAGCCGCGGCCGTGCGGGGAGCTCGCCGGGAGCGCGGCCGGGAGAGGCCGCTGCGCCCCCTGGCAGCACACGCCGGGGTTGTGGCACGTCCGTGAGGCGTCTCTCATGGCGGGGCAGTCACGACTGCCCGGCTGCTCCCTCCTGCACAGCGATGGAAAGGGGAAAGGGCCGAAAACAGCCTCCGAAGGGAGAAGTGACCCTTCCGCCTCCGCGGCTCGGCCTCCGCAGGCCTGCCCGGTGAGAACGGCTGCTGCAGAGCGGTGAGACCCCCCCCGAGCTGTCGCCTTTGGGGTGTGCAGCTGGCACCGGGGGCAGCAGCCCCGCGCATGGCAGGAAGCCCTTTGGCAGCTGCCCACCAGCAACGACGGTGGCAAAGCCTGTGTGCCCCCAGCCCCCCGGGACGCCTGGGGCTGGGGATAGACCCCCATGAACCCCAGCATCCAGAGGACACAAGGATGCACTGCACTGTCCCCAGCCGTGAGCTGCAGCAGTGTCCTCAGGTTCCTCATAGCACCACTCTGGTTGGACAGGACCTTTGAGGTCATTCATTCTCCCAGGGCTGCTGCTAAGCCTCGTCCCTCAGCACCACACCTCTGCCTCTTCTGAACCCCTCCAGGGATGGGGATTCGACCACCTCCCTGGGCAGCCTGTGCCAGTGTTCGAGAACCCTTTCAGTGCAGAAGTTTCTCCTCATGTCCAACCTAACCCTGAGGCCATCTCCTCCTGTCCTGTCACTTGTTACTGGGTAGAATTGCTGCTAGTGCCAGGACAAGGGCCGAGGGGATGGCATCAATCAGGAGCAGTGTGGGCAGCAGGGCAAGGGAGGTTCTGCCCCTGTGCTCAGCACTGCTCAGGCCACAGTGTTCAGTTCTGGGCTCCTCCATTGCAGAGAGATGTTGAGGTGCTGGAAGGTGTTTGGAGAAGGGCAGCAAGGCTGGGGAGGGGCCTGGAGCACAGCCCTGTGAGGAGAGGCTGAGGGAGCTGGGGGTGTGCAGCCTGCAGCAGAGCAGGCTCAGGGCAGAGCTCATTGCTGCCTGCAGCTGCCTGCAGGGAGGCTGTAGCCAGGTGGGGTTGGGCTCTGCTGCCAGGCAGCCAGGGACAGAACAAGGGGACAGAGGCTCAAGCTGTGCCAGGGCAGGTCTAGGCTGGATGTGAGGAGGAAGTTGTTGTCAGAGAGAGTGATTGGCATTGGAATGGGCTGCCCAGGGAGGTGGTGGAGTCTGTGTGGCTGGAGGTGTTGAAGCCAATCCTGGCTGAGGCACTTAGTGCCATGGTCTGGTTGGTTGGGCAGGGCTGGGTGCTAGGTTGGGCTGGCTGAGCTTGGAGCTCTCTTCCAACCTGGCTGATTCTATGATCCTGTTCCCTCTCAGTGTCCCAGCTGCAAAAGCAACCCTGGTGCAGTTTCAGGTGCAACACTGCTGTGTTTTAGAGAGGTATCAGCCAGAAAGTAGCACTGCATGAGGCACTTAGTGCCATGGTCTGGTTGATTGGATAGGGCTGGGTGCTAGGTTGGGCTGGATGAACTGCTTGGGGGTCTCTTCCAGCCTGGTTGATTCTATGATTCTAGGTGAGGAGTTAACCAGCTCCACCATTCAGTGAACAACAGCAGGGACTGCTGAAGACTTAGAATCACAGAACCATTTAGCTTGAAGGAGACCTTCCAGATCATCAAGTCCAGCTATTATATCCAAGAGCAGGATCTGGCAGCTCTTCTGTAGCTGCTGGATGTCCTCAGGTGCTGATGCCATATCATGATTCTGCTGTAATGGGCAGGAGCAGACATCCAACCCCCACAGTGCAAGCAACTGCTGCATGCATCCCACAGGTAGCGTTTCTCTGGGGCAGGAGCAAGCCTGGGGCATGAGTGGCTGCACAGTGCTCAGACAGGAGAAAGCAGCTACCTGCTTTTTAAAGTCTAGAGGTTGAGTTATCTTTCCTGGGGAGGCTGCCAGGAAGGGCTGCACAGTCACTTCTGGGAACAAGAGGCTAGAGCAGCCTCCACCATCTTCTACCCACAGCACAGACCAAACCAGCCAGGGTCTGCAGCGGGTGGAAATCCAAACCTCCCAATGTTTTCCTGTCCCAGTGCCACCTGAGAGTGAACAAAGAGGCAGGAGCAGTCTGAAGGAAGCAGGCAGCCTGCCCACACTCTGCCTCAACCAGATGAACTCATGCTTGCAGGGAAACACCTCAGGTCCACCCTGCAGCCCTCAGACACGAAGCAAACACAGCGACCAGGAGTTTCCTAACGCCTGATCCTGGCAGCTTTGCACTGCCTGGCACAGAATACCAAAGGGATGAGGTCTGCCTGCTTTCTGCTTCTTGCACAGCTGAGTGAAGCCCACATTTGTGTTTACCTCCAACCCCATGCCTGGGGCAGTTTCGAGGCTGCACTGATGCTGCCGGAGCGGGCGCGAAGCCATCGCTGCCTTTATTGCGTGGAAGGCAGAAGGGCAGTGACACATCACAGCCTGCCTGTGGTCCCTGTGGCTGGGGGCTGGGCTGAAGTCAGTGCCTGGCCCCGGCCCCGCCTTTCTCCTCTCTTTAAAGGGTGTTTAAAAGCAGCCTCTGTCAGTTTGCCCCCTCCGTGGCTTCCTCCTTTGGCTCTCAGCGAGAGTGCTTCATGTCTTGGCGCGAGCTCCTTCCCCCCTGGCTGGTGATCGTGGCAGGACTGACTGGCATCGTGCTGCTTTGTGTCTCCACTAAAAATGTGCCTGTTACCCCTCTCAGGATCAAGGTAAGGGCATCCACCTGCCTTGAGAAGCAGCCCTACAGACAAGGAGAAGGTCCTATGCTTGTTGTGTCCCTTGGCCACCAAAGGAGGACAACAAACATAGAACCTTCTCCTTGTCTGTAGAGGCACAGGACTGATCTCAACAAGGACCTTCTCCTTGTCTGTAGGGCTGCTTCTTGAGCAGAACCTGCCTGTTTCCTTTGCCAGCTGGGCACCTGAACTGGTGTGGTTCCTTGCATTCATTGCTCTTCTGAGTCATTTTACCAGCCTGCAAACAACCAGCTGAGGAGGGCACTAGGATGGGATGGCAAGGAGGGGTTGGCATCCTTCAACCTGCTGTAGCTTTTCCTGCCAAACAGGGCAGTACAGGCTGGCCATGGTGTGTGGTTCAGCAGAGATGCTCAGCACAGGCTGAGGAGAGAGCCTGTGGTGGTACCCCAGAGGTGTCCTAGGAGGTACCCCAAAGCAGCAAGGGAGCAGCAGTGTTGGTGGAGGGAAAGAGCTTCTTGAAAGTCAGGAAAAATTTGGCCCTGAGCTGCTGCTTCCATCTTTAAAAGGCAAATTATCTTCCAGGGTTGGAAGGGACCATGAGGATCAGCCAGTTCCAACCCCCCTGACACCTCACACTAGGTCAGGCTGGCCACAGCCTCAGCCAGCCTGGCCTTAAAGACCTCCAGGGATGAGGCTTCCACCACCTCCCTGGGCAACCCATTCCGGGCTCTCACCACTCTCATGGTGAAGAACTTCCTCTTAGCATCCAGTCTGAATCTACCCATTTCCAGCTTTGCTCCATTCCCCCCAGTCCTATCACTCCCTGGCAGCCTAAAAAGTCCCTCCCCAGCTTTCTTGTAGGCTTCTCCTCTTCTATCCTCTGCTGGCTTCAGCTGAAGAGCCCATCAGGGGCAGAGCTGCCTGGGGACTTGGGAGTTAATGCCCATCCGCTCTGGCAGCCGCTGAGGTGAGCAGGCTGTGGTTTAATCAAACAGAAGTAGATTAACCTGTGTGCTTAGGGACTCCATCCCACCTGCAGGCTCCTCTCAAACAGAACTGGAATAAAATTGCTCCATACTCTGTCGTTAGTGCAGAGCTGGGGTAGAAATGCGGTGAGCAGTTCCCCTCCCATGCGCTCCCAGCAGCAGCCTCTCGTTCTGTGGAGGAGGAGAAAAGAACACCCAACCACCCGGGCTTCTGCACCAATGCCATTCATTTCTGCCTCTTCCGCAGCAGCCAGCATGTCCCTGCGAGAAGTGTGAGCTGTCCCTCCCGTGGGAGGATGGCAGCAGGCTCGGGCAGGGAGTTCCAGCTTCCTTCCGCGTTTCTGCCCCAGCCCCACCAGTTCCTAGCCTGGGTGCTGCGCCCGGCACAGCTGGGAGCTCCCAGGAGGGCAGCAGCTGCACTCAGAGGCTGCAGCCAGGCTCTGTCTTGTGCTAAAATCCTTTTGACCCCCCAGGAGGCTTCTCTTCCCGGTCTGCCGCAGCTCCAGCTTTGCCCTCGCACTACCACACCCCCCCCCCAGATCTCAGAAGCTTCCTTCATAGAATCATAGAATCAACCAGGTTGGAAGAGACCTCCAAGATCATCCAGTCCAACCTAGCACCCAGCCCTAGCCTGTCTAAGAGATGTTTGGGGCTCCTGCAGTAGCAGTGAGAGCAGGGCACCCTAGGCTAGCAGCCAGGGCTGTTCTGAGTGTCAGGGCATCCAGAACAGCCACAGAGCTATGCTGCAGGCCTCTCATGTCCTAACTCTGACTCTTGAGGTGCAGCTCTGCAAGGCTTGGTCAGCAGCAGGTAGATCAGAGGCTGGGATGCAAAGGGATGAAGAAAGCCCCTTGGGCTCCCTGCTAGGCAGCAGAGCACTGTCAGTGGTCAAGGCATGGAGAAATCTCCTGTTCACAGCTACTGGTTCTGCCAAGATGTGGTCTCCATCTCTGAGGGGCTGCTGGACAGGGCTCCAGAGAAGGGCAACAAAGCAGACAAAGGGTCTGGAGAACAGGTCTGGTGAGGAGTGGATGAGGGACCTGGGGTTCTTCAGCTGGAGAAAAGGAGGCTGAGTGGGACATTGTGGCTCTCCACAACTGCCTGAAAGAGGGATGGAGGGAGGTAGGGGCTGGTCTCTTCTCCCAAGGAACAAGTGATAGGACAAAATTAAATGGCCTCAGGCTGCAGCAGGGAAGGTTTGTGGTGGACATTAGAATAAAATTCTTCACTGAAAGGGTTCTCAAAGAGGGGAAGAGGCTTCTCAGGGAGGTGGCTGAATGCCCCTCCCTGGAGGGGTTTAAAAGATGTGTAGATGTGGTGCTGAGGGCCATGGTTTAGCAGCAGCCTCAGCACAGTTAGAGAATGGTTGGGCTGGATGATCTGAAAGGTCTTCTCCAAGCCAAACGGTTCTGTGACTCTGTGCTGGTTGATCCCAGGGTGCTGCACCTCTGACAGGTCTGGCACACACCCAGGCAAAGCCAGCCTGTGTCACTCCATCTCTGCACTGGAGCATCAGACAGATGTGAGAGTCTTGAGCTCCTCAGAAGTAGGAGCAAGCCACAGCCCTTCAATTCCTGCACCAAGGCTTCAGCCAACCAATCCAGCAGCAGTTTCAGTCCCGGAATCAGCTGAGAGCCTGCACAGTTCCACCTCTCACTGCTTTTAGGACCTGTTTTTCCTGAGCTCCAGGTGGCTCAGCTCTCAGTGGAAGCTCTCTGCCTGGTTTCAGGAGCAGCTACAGAGCAGACTGCTGCAGCTCTGGTGTGTTTCTGGGTGTCTCTCCACTCCTGCTGCCCCTCATGTATATGCAGATGGCTCCTTGCAAGTGCACATCAGTGTCTGGGCCTCACCCTTGCTTTGAACATGCAAAGCCAGCTCAGAGAGTGCAGTCAGGCCCTTGGGTTCCTCACAACACCTACGTGCTGAGTGCTGCCTTCAGATTTGGGCTCCCCAGTTGAAGGGGGACAGGGATCTGCTGGAATCCAGCAGAGGACTACGAGGATCATTTAGGGACTGGAGCACTGCCTAATGAGGAGAGGCTGAGGGACCTGGGGAGGCTGAGGGACCTGAGGCTGCTTAGTCTGGAGAAGAGAAGACTGAGAGGGGATTTAATCAATGTTTATAGATCTCTGAGGGCTGGGGGTCAGGGTTCACACACGCACACAGGCTCTGCTCACTGCTCCATGGGACAGGACAAGCAGCAATGGATGGAAGCTGCAGCACAGGAGGTTGCAGCTCAACACAAGGGGCAACTTCTTGACTGGAAGGGTCCCAGAGCCTGGCACAGGCTGCCCAGAGAGGTTGTGAAGTCTCCTTCTCTGGAGCCTTTCCAGGCCTGTCTGGATGTGTTCCTGTGTGCCCTGAGCTAGATTGTATGGTCCTGCTCTGGCAGAGGATGGTTGGACTTGATGAGCTCTTTGGGTCCCTTCCAACCCCTGACATCCTGTGAGCCTGTGGTGCTGAGTAACCCTGCAGTAGAAGCAGCATGCACTCAGTGGTGCTTATCTAGAATGCCTTTGGGGTTTTCCAGCATGGCATTGTTCTGGATGCTGGCCCATCCCGCACTATCCTCTTCATCTACCAGTGGACCACCAAGGCCAACAGGACTGGAGTGATCAGGGAGTGCAGTTCCTGTCCTGTGCAAGGTAAGCTGCCTGATTCATGCTTGGTGGCCTGTGGGACTGGCAGGGAATGGATGAAAACACAGAGATGTGTGCAAGGATCATTGTTGCAGCTCCTTTGGTCCTGTCCCATCTCGCTGTACATTGGAGGAGTGGTGGGAGTGAAGCACAAGTTGCTCTGCTCCATGAAGCTTCTGGCCCTGGGCAGATGTAGCCATGCTCCTGGCAGCAGCTGGTGACAGCTTTTTTGGCCTGCTGCAGGCAGGGAAGCCCACAGAGAGGATGGAGCTTCTTGTGGTGTCCTCATGGATCAGCCAAGGTTGCTGAGCTTCTCATCACCTGCAGCCCAGAAAGCCAAGCAGAGCCTGGGCTGCAGCAGCAGCAGTGTGGCCAGCAGGGCCAGGGAGGGGATTCTCCCCCTCTGCTCTGCTCTGCTGAGACCTCACCTGGAGTCCTGCATCCAGCTCTGGAGCCCCTGGGACAAGAGGGATGTGGAGATGCTGGAGAGTGTCCAGAGCAGGGCCAGGAGGATGCTCAGAGGCTGCAGCAGCTCTGCTGTGAGCACAGACTGAAAGAGTTGGGGCTGTGCAGGCTGGAGCAGAGGAGGCTCCCAGGTGACCTTCTTGTGGCCTGCCAGGATCTGGAGTGGGCTACAAAAAAGCTGGGGAGGGACTTTTGAGGGTGTGAGGGAGTGGCAGGAGTGGGGGGAATGGAGCAAAGGTGGAGGTGGGGAGAGTGAGGCTGGAGGTGAGGAGGAAGTTGCTGAGCAGGAGAGTGGTGAGAGGCTGGAATGGGTTGCCCAGGGAGGTGGTTGAGGCCTCATGGCTGGAGGTGTTTGAGGCCAGGCTGGCTGAGGCTGTGTGCAGCCTGCTCTAGGGTAGGGTGTCCCTGGGCATGGCAGGGGGGTTGGGACTGGCTGCTCCTTGTGGTCTCTTCCAACCCTGCCTGATTCTGTGATCCATGTGTGACAGTGAACAGCAACAGATACAAACCTGGCTGCATGGTGACTCCTGCTCTCTTCTGACTGACTCTGGGCAGTAAGTGCTGTAGCTCCAGCAAAACAGAGGTTCAAAGGCTCCAGCTCCTTCAGTTGGCAGCACAAGCATGAGTTCAGCATGGTTCTAGCTGTCCAATTTGGAAAATACTGGAGTCTTCCTCACTACTTTGAAGAAGTTTGGGCCTGTCAGGCATTAGTGCTTGGTGTTTTCCTTCCCTATCTCTCAATCTTGCTTTGATGTTGAAGCCTGATTACAGCAGGATGCCAGGTAGCCTGAAGTCTCTGCAGCAGTCTGCTGTAGGAGGGCAGCTGCACAACAAACAGAGAAGAGAGTTTGTGCCCCTGCAGTCTGTAAGCAATGCAAACCACATACAGAAGATTCCCACAATGGTAGGGGTTGGAAGAGGCCTCCAAAGATCATCTGGTCCAACCTTCCTGCAAGAGCAGGATCACTCAGGCTAAATCACACAGGAACAGGCCCAGGCAGGTTTTGATGGGGATTCCACAACCTCTCTGGACAGCCTGTGCCAGTGCTCTGCCACCCTCTAAGTGAAGACTTTTTTCCCCTTATGTTTACATGGAGCCTCCTGTGTTCCAGTTTATGTCCATTGCCTCTTGTCCTGTCACTGGGCACCACTGGGAGCAGTCTGGCTCCATCCTCCTGACACACAGCCTTTAGATATTGATCAGCATTAATGAGATCCCCCCTCAGTCTCTTCTTCCCCAGGCTAACCAGCCCCAGCTCTCAGCCTTTCCTGGTGAGGGAGATGCTCTGTCATCATCTTAGTAACCTTGTGTGTGTCATAGAATGGACCAGGTTGCAATCCCAAGCACAACTCCAGGCTGGGCATTGAGTGGCTGGAGAGCAGCCCTGAGGAGAGGGACTTGGGGATGCTGCTGGAGGAGAAGCTCCACAGGAGCCAGCAGTGTGCACTTGCAGCCCAGAAAGCCAAGCAGAGCCTGGGCTGCAGCAGCAGAAGTGTGGCCAGCAGGGCCAGGGAGGGGATTCTCCTCCTCTGCTCTGCTCTGCTCTGCTCTGCTCTGCTCTGCTCTGCTGAGAGCCCACCTGGAGATGGGTAGGTTCAGGCTGGAGGTGAGGAAGAAGTTGTTGAGCAGGAGAGTGGTGAGAGGCTGGAATGGGTTGCCCAGGGAGGGGGTTGAGGCCCCATGGCTGGAGGTGTTTGAGGCCAGGCTGGCTGAGGCTGTGTGCAGCCTGCTCTAGGGTAGGGTGTCCCTGGGCATGGCAGGGGGGTTGGAACTGGCTGCTCCTTGTGGTGCCTTCCGACCCTGACTGATTCTATGATTCTAGGTTGGAAGAGAGCTCCAAGCTCAGCCAGCCCAACCTAGCACCCAGCCCTGGTCAACCAACCAGACCATGGCACTAAGTGCCCCAGCCAGGCTTGGCTGCAACACCTCCAGCCACAGCAACTCCACCACCTCCCTGGGCAGCCCATTCCAATGCCAATCACTCTCTCTGACAACAACTTACTCCTAACATCCAGCCTGGACCTGCCCTGGCACAGCTTGAGGCTCTGTCCCCTTCTTCTGTCCCTGGCTGCCTGGCAGCAGAGCCCAACCCCACCTGGCTACAGCCTCCCTGCAGGCAGCTGCAGACAGCAATGAGCTCTGCCCTGAGCCTCCTCTGCTGCAGGCTGCACCCCCCCAGCTCCCTCAGCCTCTCCTCACAGGGCTCTGCTCCAGGCCCCTCCCCAGCTTCATCACTCTTGGCCTCTGCCACCTTCACTGGCTGGGTTAAACCCAGCAGCACTTTGGTGCAGCACATTGCCAGCAGCAGCAAGAGGTCCAGGAAAGTCTTGCCCAGCTGCCTGCATGGCCCAGCAGCCACAGCCTTTGAGCTGCTGTAGGCAAGCACAGCACGTGGTGAGGGAGTCACACAGCCAGGAAGATGAGTGGGCCAGAGGATGGGGAAGTGAGGTTCTTTCTGGGTAGTTCACAACCAGGACTTAACAGCCCTCTGAACCTTAGTGGGTAGATGATGAGTCACAGAATCCTAGAATGGTTTGGGTTGACAGGGACCTCCAGAGGTCATGCAGTCCAAGCCCCCTGCAGTCAGCAGAGGCAGCCTCCTCTAGATCAGCTTGCTCAGAGCCCTGTCGAGCCTGATCTTGAGTATCTCCAGGGCTGGAGTCCCAACTTCCTCCTTGGGCAACCTGTTGCAGTGTTCCAGCACTCTCATGGTGCAGAACTTGTTCCTGTTTCCCCTCGTCCTACCACTGGAGGCCTTTGCAAACAGTCCCTCTGCAGCCTTCTAGCACCCCCCTTCAGGTACTGGCAGGCTGCTGTTAGCTCTCCTGCCAGTCAGAGCTTGCATGCAGCTTCCCCTGCAGCAGAGGGGACTCAGAACCACCTCTGCAGACACAGGAGGAAGTGGCTGGAGGAGAGAGGTGAGACATCAGCCTCAGCCCTGCCTGCATGGCAGTGTGTCCTTAATCTGCTGCAGTGGCTAAAGCCACATTTCCTCCTCTGTGGGCTGAGCCAGCCCCAGCTACTGCAGCAGCCAGCGTGGGTGGTAGGTGGTCGTTTATGGGATGTCTCAGCAGCAGAGCTAAGGTTCTTTCTGTGCTGTCTGGGGTTTACCTGCACACTTGGTTTGCTCCCAGTAGCATGTTTTGGTACAACAGCTACCTGGAGGGAGTCCTTCATTCTGCCTGTGACAGGCCCTGCCATTAACCATGCCCTAGGACAGCAACCTCTTGGGTAGCAGCTCTCAACCTTCTCTCATACCTTTCCTTAGAAAATATCATTTCTTCTCCTGGTCCTCAGGTCTAGGAGTCTCCAACTACTCAGATTCTCCTCAGAAAGCAGGGAAGAGCTTGGAGCCATGCTTGAACTGGGCCCAGAAGGAGATCCCAGCAGAGCAGCACAGCCAAACCCCCCTCTATGTGGGAGCAACCACCAGCACAGGGCAGCTCAAGTGAGTGAACACTGCAAACCCACAGCCAGAGATCAGCCCTTGTCACACAGCATTCCGTGCATGCACCTCCCCCTTTCTGCTCTGCAGTGGGTTCCATCCTTAAGCTGCTGGTCAGGTAAACCTTCTTCAGGTCCTGGTGTGCCCCAGGGGTGTGCACCACAGCTGTGTCTCCATACTGTGTCCCCAGGCAGCCACAAAGATGACAGCTTGGTACTGCTACCAGTCTGTCTAAAGTCTCCTTCACAGTCAAGGCTTCACTATGAGTGCTTGGGGAAAGGTCTGGCAGCTAAAGGGGTTTCAGTTGGTGGCAACCCCATGAGTGCTTGGGGAAAGGTCTGGCAGCTAAAGGGGTTTCAGTTGGTGGCAACCCCATGAGTGCTTGGGGAAAGGTCTGGCAGCTAAAGGGGTTTCAGTTCATGTGACAACCCCATGAGTGCTTGGGGAAAGGTCTGGCAGCTAAAGGGGTTTCAGTTCATGTGGCAACCCCATGTGGGCTTGCAGAGGTGCTTCTTGTTAACAGGTTGGGAATGGTGGTGGGAAGATCACAGGCTCATAGAATGATCTGGGCTGGAAAGGACCATTGAAGGTCACCTAGTCCACTCCTCTTCAGTGAACAGAGGCATCTTTAACTAGATAAGGTTGCTCAAAGCCCTGTCCAGCCTGACCTGGAATGTTTGCAAAGGTGGAGGATCCACCTTGGCATACACACTTTTGTGGGCCCTGTTCTCAGTCACCTCATTAATGAGACCTTTGTCTCCTTTTAGATACTGGGTTAAAGAAAGGTCTGGAGAGGACCACATCCATGGGGCAAGGCCACAGGATTCCCTTAGTGGCAGAGGGTATTAAACTCCCATGTTCTCGAGTGGTGGCACAACTCCTCACATCATCCCTCTGCTGTTCTTGCTCCCAGTGCCCTGCAAGGGGAGAGAGAAGTAGCAGCAGGAGTGGGACCTTTTTTCTCTGCACTACTACCCAAAGGGAGGAGTGGAGCAGACATCCTGCAGCTGTGCCCCCACTGCAGGCTGCTTCTGGCAGGGTCATGCAACAATAAATGTGCCTTCTTTTTCTCTTCTCTTTAGCCTCACCCATCCCATCCTCTCTGACACTGCCCTTGCAGCCCTGACTGCGGCCCTGAAGTCATCCCCCTTCAACTATCAGGGGGCACAAATCCTGCCCAGTCCAAACAAGGAAGCATTCAACTGGGTTGCTGTTAACTATGTCCTGGAGAACTTCTTCAAGGTAAGGGACAATGCTGCCTGGGGAGCACAGCCCTGAGCTGAGCAACTCCTGCTGACAAACAGCCACAGAGACACTGTCAAAGTCCTGTACTTTAAACACTGTTTGGGTGCAGCTCCCACTGCCTTGCAGAGGAGAAGGTTATATCCAGCACCTGATGGTGGGGGACATAACCAGGCTGAAGGACAACATCTCT
Organism: Pogoniulus pusillus; assembly: GCF_015220805.1. Taxonomy (NCBI): domain Eukaryota; kingdom Metazoa; phylum Chordata; class Aves; order Piciformes; family Lybiidae; genus Pogoniulus; species Pogoniulus pusillus. The sequence goes on along the minus strand of NC_087298.1, from coordinate 2,305,881 downwards.
CATATGGCCTTTCACAGGCCTGCTCACGCAGCTCTGTTCATGCAGTTGCCATAACAGATGTGAGGCTTCCTGGACAACACATCCAGGGTGCTCACATCAGAATTCCAGCGTGGTGGAGGTGGAAGGAACCTCTGGAGATCATCCAGTCCACTCTCCCTGCTAAAGCACGAGCACCCACAGCAGCTTGCCCAGGAGCACAATGGCCAGGGGGGGTTGGAACTTCTCCAGAGAAGGAGACTTAGCAACCTCTCTGGGCAGCCTGCTCCAGGCTCCAGCACCCTCACACCAAACCAGTTTCTTCTTCTGCTCAGCTGGAACCTCCTGGGTTCCTTGTGTCCACTGCCCCTTGTCCTGTCACTGGGCACCACTGAGCCCCTCATCCTTTAGGTCTTGCTGAGCACTGATCAGGTCCCCTCTCAGGCTGCTCTTCTCCAGGCTGGGCAGTCCCAGAGCTCTCAGCCTTGCTGGTCTCTCGCTGGCTGTGGAGAGCAATCAATGCAGATGGCAGTGCCTGGACAATGGCTCTTCTGTCCCCTCCAAAGCCACTAATTCAGCATCCTTGTGTCCTATGGGCAAAAGAAAAGAGTCAGATGCAGCAGAAAGCTGGTGTCTCTCTCTGTGCACTCGTGCTTGCACCTCACTGTGACCCAAGTGCAGCTCTCGAGCAGTGACCTCTCTGGTTCTCTTTGGATCAGTACGACTGGCGAGGACAGTTGGTCCCCTCTGACAAGGGCATGGCAGGAGTCCTCTCTGTGGGAAGAACCTCAACACAGCTCACTTCCAAGGTGGAAGAAGAGAACCAGGCACTGAAAGATGGAGTAATGCTGCAGCTGTATGGGCAGACACACAAGGTGTACACTCACCACTGCCCCTGCCACGGCACGGAGCAGCTCCGCAGCAGCCTGCTCTCCAGGCTCATCCAGGTCAGTATCTGCCAGAGAGATGTTTGCAAGCTTCACAGATTCACAGACTGGTGTAGGTCAGAAGAGACCCCCAAAGATCATCCAGTTCCAAGCCCCCTGCCATGAAGAGAGACAGCTTCCACAAGCCCAGGTTGCTCAAGGCCTCATCCAACCTGACTGTGAACACTGCCAGGAAAAGATCATCCAGGGCCTACCTGGACAACCTGTTCCAGGGTCTCACCATCCTCAGTGGGGAGCAGGGGAAATGTCATAGAGCCACAGAGCTACTGAGATTGGAAGGGACCTTTGAGATCATTAAGCCCAGTTTCTGCAGTTCTCCTTGGCCCTGCCTGGCTGAGTACACTAAACCTTAGCTCCTTGGCACTGTGTCCATTGGAGGCTTTTTGGGAGTGGGGAGCTGGGGAGACTTCTGCAGCTCCTGCCTCTAAAATACATTCAGTTTGTCCTAGGATCTTCAGCTGGTTCTAGCTGCTCCCTGCAGTGACTGTGGACACCAGATGCAGGGTCTCAGGGGTAAGCATGCCTGTGGTGGAGCATGCCCAGCTGTTTGCTAGGGCAGTGGGAAAAGGTCTTCAGCTTTACCCCAGACTGGGGGCAAAACCTGCTCAGCATGCACCTGCAGGCTGTCCTGCCCCTGCTGGCTCTGTGGAGCCCCAGAGTTTGGCTCTCAAGCAGACATTGCTGAGACATGGCTGAAGAAAGCTCCCCACAGCCACTGGTGGGAAGTCCATGGTCCAGGTTCCTGCATCCAGCATCACTAAGTGGCAGCTGCTCAAGGTGCAAGCTTCTAAAGGGCAAAAGGTCAATGAGTGTCTTTAGCAGAGGGGTTTGATGTATCTAAGCAAGCTCAGTGCAGCTGGGAACAGAACTCAACAGGCCTGGATCCCTGCTCTCACACAGGCACTATTCAAGCCTTTCCTCCCTGTAGGCTCTGTTCAGCTCCTTACTTCCAACACAAGCACAAAATTGCTGCCCAGAGGTGCTAAGATCAGCTTCAGGGTGAAGGGAGACAAAAGCTTTCCTTGGCTCCTCCCAGTGGCTCCTGCATCCTAGAAGGGGAGCCAGAAGAACTGCACCTGGGAATCAGCTGGGACCTTCCACCTGGACTGCTTCCTCTGCTGCCTTTGGCTGTGCAGCATCTTTAAGAGGACATCTCTAAGACTTGTTTTGGACACATGCAGGTGTTTTGGTTCTTCCACGTTGGGTTTCACTTGGAGGGGGGGCAGGATCTGATGCAACCTCTGGAATCACTTCAGTCTCAACCAAAACTGGGTTTTTCCCCCATAAATCAACTACTGCACAGCATGGGCAGCAGGGGCAGGGAGGAGATTCTGTCTCTGTGTTCCACTCTGCTGAGAACCCACCTGCAGTGCTGGGGTCATCTCTTGAGCCCCCAGTACAAGGACATGGAGCAGGTAGAGCAGGTCCAGAGAAGGCCACAACAGCGATGTGAAGGCTGGAACCTCTCTGCTGTGAAGACAGCTTGAGAGAGTTAGGGTTGTTCAGCCTGAGGAAGGGAAGGCTCAGAGGAGACCTTAGAGCAGCCTTCCAGTATTTGAAGAGCTGGAGAGTGACTTGTTCCAAAGGCAGGCAGGGACAGAAGAGGTAATGGCTTCAAACTGGAAGAAGCTGGATTGAGGTTAGACATTAGGATGAAATTCTTCCACATGACAGGGGTGAGACACTGGAACAGGCTGCCCAGAGAAGGTGCAGATGCCACATCCCTGGAAGTGTGCAAGATCAGGTCAGACAGGGTCTTGAGTGACCTGGCCTAGTGGGACATGTCCCTGCCCAGGGCAGGGGGGTTGGAACTGAATGAGCTCTAAGGTCCCTTCCAACCCAAACCATTCTGGATTCCAATTGAGACCTGAATGTCCTACATGGAGACTCACTTCAGCAGAGTCATACTGGGGGATTTCTAGAGATAAGAAACTGATTCTTGATGGCTTGAGCCATTTTTAAGGCAGCTTCTTTCTTCTAACTACAAAGAGTACAGGATTCAAACTAGCTGTTAGGAAAGGGTTTAGGGTGAGGGTGGTGAGACAATGGCACAGGTTGCCCAGGGAGGCTGTGGATTCTCCCTCCCTGGAGGTGTTCAAGGCCAGGTTGGATGAGGCCTTGAGCTATCTGGGCTAGTGGGAGATGTCCCTGCCCAGGGCAGGGGGTTGGAACTGGATGAGCTTCGAGGTCCCTTCCAACCTAAGCCTTTCTATGATTCTTTGAAATTGTATTTCTGGTGGAAGGGAGAGGAGGAGAGGTTGGAGCTCCTCAGCCTCCCACAGCAGGTCCAGTCATTGCAGCCTGCCCTGAGCTGGGGAGCAACTGGGAGCCTGCTGGAACAGTCTGGACCTTGCAGTTGCCCAGCTGAGAGAAGGTTTGGCAAAGCTTTTGCAGCCTGCCTGTGTGGTAACACCATTGTGCTGCCAGGGGAAAACTTCTTTGCTCTGTCCTATTTTGCCTTGCCCTGTGAAGCCCTGGGATGCCAACCTCTTCCTTGTTCTCTTCTGCCTCTAGGCTCAGAGAGGCACTAAAACGGTGCTGAATCCCTGCTGGCCCCTCGCCTACTCCCGGGAAGTGCAGTGGCAGTCAGTGCATGCTGGGCCTTGTGCTGCCAGGGCTGACAGCTGGGACAGCCCTGCCCCTGAGGAGGTCTTCAACATCACCGGCTCCAGCAGTCCTGCTGCCTGCCTGGGGCTAGTGCAAGGCCTGCTCAACTCTTCCTCTTCCTGCAGCTTCCTCATGCATTCCCTCAGCAAGCCCAGGAGCAGGCTTCTCGTAAGTTCTCATGTCACAGAGTCACACAATCAAAGAGTGTCAGGGGCTGGGAGGGACCTCCAAAGCTCATCCTGTCCAGAGCAGCAGCACCCAGAGCAGATCACACAGCAACACATCCAGGCAGGTCTTGAATATCTCCAGAGAAGAAGACTCCACAACCCCCCTGGGCAGCCTGTGCCAGGCTCTGTCACACTCACAGGGAAAAAATTCCTCCTCATGTTTCCATGGAGATTCCTCTGCCACAGCTTCCAGCAGTGCCCCTTGTGCTGGCATTGAGCATCACCCAGCAGAGCCTGGCTCCAGCCTCTGGCACTCACCTTTCTATATTGATAACCATTGATGAGGTCAGTGTGATTTGCACTGGGGTAGGCAACTGGGATGGAGAACACATGAAATGGGACCAGGTTGTTCACTGGCAAAGAGAGAGGCAAGAGCCTCTGCTAGGCAGGAGAGCCACTGCTAGGCCGGAGAACCTCTGCTAGGCAGGAGAACCTCTGCTAGGCAGGAGAGCCTCTGCTAGGCAGGAGAGCCTCTGCTAGGCAGGAAGGCCTCTGCTAGGCAGGAGAACCTCTGCTAGGCAGGAGAGCCTCTGCTAGGCAGGAGGGCCACTGCTAGGCAGGAGAACCTCTGCTAGGCCGGAGAACCTCTGCTAGGCAGGAGAACCTCTGCTAGGCAGGAGGGCCACTGCTAGGCAGGAGAGCCTCTGCTAGGCAGGAGAACCTCTGCTAGGCAGGAGAGCCTCTGCTAGGCAGGAGAACCTCTGCTAGGCAGGAGGGCCACTGCTAGGCAGGAGGGCCACTGCTAGGCAGGAGGGCCACTGCTAGGCAGGAGAACCTCTGCTAGGCAGGAGAGCCTCTGCTAGGCAGGAGAACCTCTGCTAGGCAGGAGAGCCTCTGCTAGGCAGGAGAACCTCTGCTAGGCAGGAGGGCCACTGCTAGGCAGGAGGGCCACTGCTAGGCAGGAGAACCTCTGCTAGGCAGGAGAGCCTCTGCTAGGCAGGAGGGCCACTGCTCTGGCAAGCACCTCACACGTGCACTCCTTTCTTCTCCCCTTCACTGGCACACAGCTGTGCAAGTGTCTCTGGGGGAAAAAACAGTTTTGGTTGAGACTGAAGTGATTCCAGAGGTTGCATCAGATCCTGCCCCCCCTCCAAATGAAACCCAACGTGGAAAGATGTTGAGGTGCTGGAATGTGTCCAGAGAAGGGCAACAAAGTTGGTGAAGGGTATGGAACACAAATCCTATGAGGAGAGGTTGAGGGATCTGGGCCTGTTTAGCCTGGAGAAGAGGAGGCTCAGGGGTGACCTTATTACTGTCTACAACTACCTGAAGGGGCATTGTAGCCAGGTGGGGGGTGGCCTCTTCTCCCAGGCAACCAGCAATAGAACAAGGGGACACAGTCTCAAGTTGTGCCAGGGCAGGTCTAGGCTGGATGTTAGGAAGAAGTTCTTCACAGAGAGAGTGATTGGCATTGGAATGGGCTGCCCAGGGAGGTGGTGGAGGCACCGTGCCTGGAGGTGTTCAAGAAAAGACTGCATGAGGCACTTAGTGCCATGGTCTGGTTGATTGGATAGGGCTGGGTGATAGGTTGGACTGGATGATCTTGGAGGTCTCTTCCAACCTGGTTGATTCTATGATTCTATGTGTCCAAAACAAGTCTTAGAGATGTCCTCTTAAAGATGCTGCACAGCCAAAGGCAGCAGAGGAAGCAGTCCAGGTGGAAGGTCCCAGCTGATTCCCAGGTGCAGTTCTTCTGGCTCCCCGTCTAGGATGCAGGAGCCACTGGGAGGAGCCAAGGAAAGCTTTTGTCTCCCTTCACCCTGAAGCTGATCTTAGCACCTTTGGGCAGCAATTTTGTGCTTGTGTTGGAAGTAAGGAGCTGAACAGAGCCTACAGGGAGGAAAGGCTTGAATAGTGCCTGTGTGAGAGCAGGGATCCAGGCCTGTTGAGTTCTGTTCCCAGCTGCACTGAGCTTGCTTAGATACATCAACCCCCTCTGCTAAAGACACTCATTGACCTTTTGCCCTTTAGAAGCTTGCACCTTGAGCAGCTGCCACTTAGTGATGCTGGATGCAGGAACCTGGGCCATGGACTTCCCACCAGTGGCTGTGGGGAGCTTTCTTCAGCCATGTCTCAGCAATGTCTGCCTGAGAGCCAAACTCTGGGGCTCCACAGAGCCAGCAGGGGCAGGACAGCCTGCAGGTGCATGCTGAGCAGGTTTTGCCCCCAGTCTGGGGTAAAGCTGAAGACCTTTTCCCACTGCCCTAGCAAACAGCTGGGCATGCTCCACCACAGGCATGCATACCCCTGAGACCCTGCATCTGGTGTCCACAGTCACTGCAGGGAGCAGCTAGAACCAGCTGAAGATCCTTGGACAAACTGAATGTATTTTAGAGGCAGGAGCTGCAGAAGTCTCCCCAGCTCCCCACTCCCAAAGGCCTCCAATGGACATAGAATCATAGAATCAACCAGGTTAGAAGAGACCTCCAAGTTCATTCAGTCCAATCTCTCACCCTCTCACCCAGCCCTATCCAATCATGGTGCCAAGGAGCTAAGGTTTAGTCTGCACAGCCAGGCAGGGCCAAGGAGGATGCTGCATGCAAGGTAGAAGCAATTCTGTTGCCACCTCCTCACAAAAGCAGGTCTGCTTGTTTGCCTTGCACACAGCAGAGGTAGGGCACACAGAAAGGACATCCTGGCAATGAACCCACAGCTCCTGCCACTTGCCTTTCCCATAGGCTCTGTAGGCACAGTCCAAGCTGATGAGCATTTCTGCTGTTCTTGTAGGTGATTTCTGAGGCCATGGACTTCATGAGAGAAGCTCTACCTTCTCCTGACTTGGGACAGGCAGTCAGCAGGCTTTGTGGGATGTCCATCAAAGAGGTAACTGTGGAATAACTTAGTATGGATGGAGAGTGGGAAACAAGGCAAAGTCTGTTGGGGCTCAGACTGAGAGAGCCATAACTTATTGGGCTGCCTCAGGGACCTTACACTTGGCTTTGCCTGGGCTTTGGGAATTGTTTTTACTTCGAGGAAACAGACTCCACTTATTTTCATTCCTTTCAAATCCCAGCTGCTGCTGGTAGCACCAGGACTTGACTGAATGAAAAGCCCTAAGTACCCTTCCCTGCCTGGGGAGGAGTAAACAGGAATGCTGTCCACTGGTTCTGTGCAACACTTGGGCTGCCTGCTATCCTCCTCTCCTTTAGTACAAGGAACACATCTGCTAAGGCTCCAGGGGCTTTCCTGGTTCATCTGGGCCCACAAAGCCAGAGGGAATCTGTTAAGTTTAACATCTTTGTCAGTGATATGGACAGAGGAATCAGTGCACCCTCAGCAGGTCTGCAGATGGCACCAAGCTGTGTGGCACAGCTAGAGGGCAGGGATCCATCCAGAAGGACCTGGTGTGCCCAAGCCAAGCTCATCACATTCAACAAGGCCAAGTGTAAGCTCCTGCAGCTGGGTGGGTGCAATCCCAAGCACAGCTCCAGGCTGGGTGGGGAATGGCTGAGAGCAGCCCTGAGGGACAGGTCCTGGAGGTCTGGGCTGATGCAAAGCTCCACAGGAGCCTGCAGGGTGAGTGCAGCCCAGACACAACCCTGTGCTGGGCTGCAGCCAGAGCAGTGTGGGCACAGGGCAAGGGAGGGGATTCTGCCCCTTGGCTCTGCTCTCCTCACACCCCACCTGGGGTGCTGTGTGCAGTTCTGGAGCCCCCAACACAAGCAGGACATGGAAGTGTTGGAGCCAGTCCAGAGGAGGCCACCAATATGCTGAGAGGGCTGCAGCAGCTCTGCTGTGAGCACAGGCTGAGAGAGTTGGGGCTGTGCAGCCTGGAGAAGAGAAGGCTTGGAGGAGCCCTTGGAGTGACCTTCCAAGATCTGAAGGGAGTTGCAGGAGGGCTGGGGAGGGACTCTTGACAAGGTGTTGGAATGAGAGGAGGAGGAGGAATGGGTTTGAAGTGGCAGAGAGGAGATTGAAAATGGATGTTAGGAAGAACTTTACAGTGAGGGCAGTGAAACCCTGGCACAGGTTGCCCACACAGATTGTGATCTCCAATCACATTGGGTGCTTCTGTGCTCCACCACCTCCCTGGAGGTGTTCAGGACCAGGCTGGATGAGGCCTTGAGTGACCTGTTCTAGCAGGGTTGGAACTGGCTGTGCTTTGAGGTCTCTTCCAACCTAACCCATTCTATGACTCAATGATTCTTTCCCTTATCTGGGGGCTGATGAGGTCAGCTCCATTTGCACCTACCCTGCCCATCCACAGCAACATTCCAACAGGACAATTTCAACAGGGTTTGCTCTGATGGAGTAGCAGAGCTCATAGAAGGCAGCTCTCTAAACTTTCTCTTGTGGAGAGAGGCACTTGGTGATGTTCCTGTTGAGAGAAAGGCTGCATTGTGAACTCAACCTAGAGTAGGGGACCTGGCTGCCAGTCCTGCTGCTCCTGGATCTGCCTGGGATTTAACAAGAGCACAAGCCCTATGAGGAGAGGCTGAGGGAGCTGGGATTGGTTAGCCTGGAGAAGAGGAGGCTCAGGGGAGACCTCATTGCTGTCTGCAACTACCTGAGGGGAGGTTGTGGCCAGGAGGAGGTTGCTCTCTTCTCTCAGGTGGCCAGCACCAGAAGGAGAGGACACAGCCTCAGGCTGTGCCAGGGGAGATTTAGGCTGGAGGTGAGGAGAAAGTTCTTCCCTGAGAGAGTCATTGGACACTGGAATGGGCTGCCCGGGGAGGTGGTGGAGTCGTCGTCCCTGGAGCTGTTCAAGGCAGGACTGGACGTGGCACTTGGTGTCATGGTCTGGCCTTGAGCTCTGTGCTAAAGGGTTGGACTTGATGACCTGTGAGGTCTCTTCCAACCCTGATGATACTGTGAGACTGTGATACTGTGAAGATGGGAACAAAGGCACTCAGAGACCACACTGGTTATCACAGTATCACCTTACACCACAGCCCAGTGGGTGCAGGGAACATGGTTTCAGACTGTACAGGACACAAATCCCTCCTCAGGCCCAGAGCAGGAAGGGAGCTGTTACAGCAGGCCTGCAGCAGTTGATAGCAGAGCCTCCCAGTTTAGTCCTTGCTGGCTCTGAAACGGCTATGGTCGTAGGAGGGCAGGATGTGACACTTCTCATCAGAGGAGCTGATATTTAGTATCCTTCAACAGGAACACTCTGGAGAAACAAGGCTTGAATCACAGCATGGTTTGGGTTGGAAAGGACCTTAAAGTTCCTCCAGTTCCAATCCCCCTGCCATAGGCAGGGACACTTCCCAGTAGCCCAAGTAGCTCAAGGTCTCATCCAACCTCCCTCCAGGACCAGCCTGGGCAGCCTGTGCCAGTCTCTCCCCACCCTCACTCCAAAGAATTTCTTCCTTACCTCCACTCTCACTCTCCCCTCTCCCAGCTCAAAGCCATTGTCCCACAGCCTGCCACTCCCAGCCCTTCTCCAGAGTCCCTCCCCAGCTCTCCTGCAGCCCCTTCAGGCACTGGAAAGCTGCTCTAAGGTCTCCCTGGAGCCTTCTCTTCTCCAGGCTGAAGAGCCCAAACTCAGCCTGTCCCCACGGGGATCTTCTCCAGCCTCTGAGCATCTTGGTGGCCTCCTCTGGACCCTCTCCAGCAGCTCCAGGTCCTTCTTGTGCTGGGTTCCCAGAGCTGGAGGCAGTACTGCAGGTGAGGTCTGAGCAGAGCAGAGCAAAGGGGCAGAATCCCCTCCCTGTGCTGCTGCTCTCCTTGCTCTGGCTGCAGCCAGCACACAGCTGGCTCTGGGCTGCCAGGGACCAGTGCTGGCTGCTGGGGAGTTTGTCACCAGCTGACACCCCCAAGCCCTTCTCCAGGCTTCTGTGAAGCCATTCTCTGTCCAGCCTGGATTTGGCAGAGGTTGGGATTGTATTGGGATTGCCCAGCACAGGTTTGCAGAGTTTTCTCAGTTATGTTTCCCAGTAACATATTTACCTCTTTCTTTCTTCCCCATCCTCCTCTGGAAGTGGCACCAGCTGGCTAAGGAGCCCCAGAGGAGCCTGGATACACTGACTGACTACTGCCTCACATCTGCCTTCATCTTTCATCTCAGTACAAAGGGCTACACCTTGGACTTGGATGGGTCTGTCAGGACTGCATTCCAGAAGGTCAGTTAGCCACAGTGTGGTATTTCTAGTCACAAAGGAGGGCTGGTTTCAGTCCAACCAGCCCTGTCCCCAGTCCTACAAGCCCTAATCTGTTTGGTTTCAGCAGCAAGATGCTTCCTCACAATTGGGGTGAGGAAGCAAACCAGTGTCAGGGAGATAGAGACAGCACTGCACAACAGAGGGATCAAAACTCTTCTCTGGAACACTGCCATCTTTAAGGGACTATGCCCAGGATGGCTTCACCACCACTTAATGCTAAGGATGAGCTGCTGATAAGATTCCCTGAGCTAAAAGGTGCTGCCCAACCTCTTTCCAATCACCCTTGTCCTGGTGAGGGTTTATAAAGTCTGAAATAGCTTCAGGATCTGGAGCCCCTAAGGGAAGGAGGATTTGGTTCAGGCCCTCCCCTTCACAGAAGGAAGTAAATCCTGTTGCCAGACCCCTGAAGTCCCCAGCAAAGGCAGGTGCCACTGAGCAGGGCCACGCCAGCCACAGCAGCTTGGTCAGCCACATGATGATCACCAGACCAAGGCAAGGTAGTGAGGCAGGTCCAAGGTCCATGCAGGGAGCCCAGCCTGGAAAGCAACCTACAGCATAGGGCTGAGGTTCAGTCAGGCAGCAGGGCCAGGGCCAGAACTTCCTACAGTGCTGACCTGAGATCCATGTGGCACACCAGGCAGCAGAAGGAGCAGCACACACCTACAGCACAGCTCAGGAAAGAGGTGAGGGCTTACATGCAGTTCCCAGGGCCATGGGCAGAAGGAGGGGCAGAAGTGCCAGGTGAGACTGGTCAGGGCAATGGAGGCCTGTTAGTGTGCTGAGGGCACTGGCAGCTGGGTGCTGGCAGAGCTGCTCTTTTCAGACCGAATCCTGGCGTCAGTCTCAAGTGTGCAGAGGCACAGCTGAGGTGCAGGCTGCCTGCTCTCCTGACCTCTCCTTCCTCTTCATTTCAACAGATGGGTGACACATCATCTGGCTGGACACTTGGGTACCTGCTGAGTCTGACCAACACCACCCCTCAGGACAGCCCAACCTTCCTCAAGGGCATTGACTCGGGAATTTGGTCTCTGCTCCTCATCCTCTTTGTGGTGCTGCTCACCGGGTCCTTCATGCGCATCTCCTACCGAGTGATGGTGAAGGAGAACAGCTTCAGCAACAGGAACAGCAGTGTCTTTGATGACAACTGAGAGGCCCCTGGGGCTCAGCACTCCCGCCAGAGGGCAGCCAGTGGGGTACATTACAGAAGTCAGGCAGGTGTAAGTCACTGGAGGATGGAAGTGATTTTCCTGCAGGACTCCCAAAGCCTCAGAGCCCTGTTTCCCATGACTAGCACTTGCACTGCTCTACCTTGAGACATCAGATCCTGTTCAGCAGGAAACCTGTGATTCCTTGGGGATGGCAAGCTCCAGATGAGAGCAGCCTGCACAGATCCTGCTCAGGCTGCAGCTGAGGTTACTCATGTTGACCTAATGAAAATGTTCCTCTGATCAGGCAGGCCCTGAGCTGTTGTAAAGTGAATACTGCATAATCCTGTTAGTCAGGAGAGGTGGTGCCCTCAAAAAGTGCTCTGTCCTCTTCTGTGCCCACAAGAGAGAAGGTCCATGCAGCATTGCCACTAGTGGAGACTGGAACAGCACTAAAGAGCCAACTTGCTTCCATGTTCCAGGGAAAAGGCAGGGATTTTCTGCCTGCTACTGCTGATCTCTCAGTCCATGCTACTCTGCCCATGCATCCCTTCCAGAGAGTGCTCTTGCTGACCAAGGAGCCCTCAAAAGCAAGGCTTGGTCTCTGCAAGATGTGGAGAGCATCAAAGGAGAAACTGGACACAGACACCCAGCTGAGTTCCTGTCCCTCAGGGGCAGAACTATCAATGGCAACTCTTTAACCAGACCCAACAACACAAGTTCCTTCCCATCAGCTAGAGCAAGGGGTGTGCTGGGCTGAGCTTCACCACTGTTCATTTGCACTGCACTGCCTGGCTCCTTGACTCTGAAGATGAAGCCATCTCAGCCAACATTGTCCTTTAGACAAGAGCAGACCCAGGAACAGAGGCTTTCTAATTGTCAGCTCAAAGACTTTCACATCAGACTGTGACCAGAGTTACTTGAGAATCCAATGCTCAGGATTCCCCTGGGCCTTGGCAGTCCTCCCAGCTCCTTCTCTCTGCTTGTCTAAAAGATGAGGTGCTGGACAGGTTCTCTGTGTTGATGTGAGGAAAAGGGATGGATGCAGACAAAGCCTGGCCACTGACTAACAGCACTGAGAGCTCACTTCTCAGACTGCTTCAGAGGATTAAACATGCAGGCTGTTAAAAGGCCAAGGCAGCAGCAAAACTCCAGCTCATTTCAGGCCACTTGAAACAGAAATGCAAATGCTTACAGAGGCAGGGATGTGCCTTGCAGGATTTTTTAAGCTCCCATGGCACCCAAATCCTTTCAAATCTGATTATTAATCCCTTGTGGTCCCAACTCATATATAGGCCACATCTCCTCCCCCACAATATTGAAGCCTTCATCCATTTTTTTTCCAGCTAATGAATGAAGGTTTGGAACCTGCCAGTCAGGTTTGGAGGGGTGTGGAGATAGATTTTCAACAAGCTTCATATTCATTCCTTTGAGCTGCACGTTGGGTACCTTTAATTGTATCATGTTATTAAAGAGGTTGTAACAGACTGTCTGTGTTACCCTTGGCATGAGATGAAAGCAGGGAGGTTTATTGTGGCTACAGAGTGCTTCAGTGAGGAGGATGGGGGCTGCTGCTCTCACCTCTGTTTACTCAGGAGCTGTTCTGATGTGTGTTTTTGGGGGTGCACAACAAGAACTCCCAAAGGCACTTTCTTCCCTATGGCAGGCAGGCAAAAAAGGACTTTGGATAACCTGGCTGCTGGTGTTTGGTTGATGAGAGAGGTGTCTGCATCTTTGAGTTGTTCTTTGCTGAAACCACCTGAAGGAGGTAGGAGGGATTCAGGCAAGCCTCCATAAGAAATACCTTTGTAAAAAGAGGTTATGGAGGAGTCAGAGACAGCAGGGAAATTCCTGAGCCTTCATTGCTGCTGCAGCTGGAAATGCAACCTAAAGCAGAGCTCTGGCCCTGCCACCTGTCAGCACAGAGGAGAGCTGTGGCACTCCTGAGGCTGAGCTTTGCAGCCTACCCAAGAAGAACCCCATCACTGTCAGAAATGGAAACACAGCAGTGAGATGCCAGCAGCTCCAGGGCTCCAGGTGCTGTGGCCTGCTCAAGCACTACTCAGTATTCATTTTCAACACACAGGACCTGGGACAAAAGGACACTGGCTGGAGCTTCCCCAGGCTCTCCCACATAGATAATAAATCAGCACTTAGGCAAGAAGCTCAGCAAGTCCCTCTGACACTTTAGCCTTGCACATGCCACCAAGCTGTGCTAATGGCACATACAGATGAAGTCCATGACATGACCATGAGCTGCAGCTCTGTGATGCAGAGACAACCCCAACCTCTTGATTTAGGGCAGATCATATCAAAGAATCATAGAGCTGTTTGGGTTGGAGAAGCCCTCTAAGATCATCCAGTCCAAGCAGCAACCCAACACCACCATGGCACTAAAGCCCCAGGTGCCATGGGCACAGGTGTCTGGAACACCTCCTGGGATGGGGACTGCAGCACCTCCCTGGGCAGCCTGTGCCAGTCCCTGACCACTCTTGCAGCCAAGACATTTTTCCTCATCTCCACCCTGGCACAGCTTCAGGACATTTCCTCACCTTCTACACCTGAGACCAGGGAGAGGGGCCCAACCCCCACCTCACTGCAACCTCCTCTCAGGGAGATGTAGACAGCAATGAGGTCTCCCTTCAGCCTCCTCTTCCCCAGTTCCCTCAGCTGCTTCTCCCCAGCTCTGTTCTCCAGATCCATCCCCAGCTTTGTTGTCCTCTTCTGGACCTGCTCCTCCTTGGAGTGAGGGGCCCAAAACTGACCCCAGTGTTTGAGGTATATACCTGTGTGTATCCTACTTCACAGATGGTCAAGAGCTAACTCAGCACACACTGAAGGGTGAGGAAATGCTGTCAGAACCACAGAATGAATCAGAGAACCATACAATGGTTTGTGTTGGAAGGGACCTTAATGATCATCTAGTTCCAAGCTCCCCTGCTATGAAGAACAAGCCTGGATGAACACTGGGCTCAGCAAAGCCCCAGTTCTTCTGGTGGACTTTGCAGTGCTGGGTGACCAGTTGGACTCAGTGATATCAAAGGCCTTTCCCCACCTAAATGCTTGTGTGACTGTAGCATTCTGCTGTAAGAGTCCTTTCATAATGCCATCAAACCCAGGCAAGGCAAAGCACAGAACCAGGCAACCAGCAACAGAACAAGGGGACACAGCCTCAAGTTGTGCCAGGGCAGGTTCAGGCTGGATGTTAGGAGGAAGCTGTTGGCAGAGAGAGTGATTGGCATTGGAATGGGCTGCCCAGGGAGGTGGTGGAGGCACCGTCCCTGGAGGTGTTCAAGAAGAGACTGGATGAGGCACTTAGTGCCATGGTCTGGTTGACTGGCTAGGGCTGGGGGATAAGTTGGACTGGGTGAGCTTAGAGGTCTCTTCCAACCTGCTTGATTCTATGATTCTATGATTTCGGTGTGCTGCAAGTGCAAACATAAACAGTGGCAGCCAGGCAGAGGAGGGCTGCTTTCCACCATGCCCTCAACAGGAGACACTCAGAGTCCCACAGCTGAGTGCTTTCAGATCCCCTGTGCCAGGAGAACCCAGGAGCTGAAGCTGCTGCTCCCCTGCGTGTGCAGTGACGGGGAACAGGCACAAGAGGGAGGCTGGCAGAGCACTGCCTTGAGCCTGAGTAAAGCTCCAGCAGGGCTGGTCCCACCACAAACCAAATCAGCAAGCAGGCTCGCCTGGAATCTTGTCAAGGAGACTCCTGGTGTGGGCACAGATGAAAGACACCCTGCAGTATGGGAGCTCTCCATGTGTGGGATGTGAAAGCAGCTCCAACCAGTGACTTAAAGCCGTGGCATTAAGGTCTCTGTGCTGGGAGATGAGTAGGGGTGAAGGGTTTGGAAACAAGGGAGGAAGAAGAATCCCTGAAAGGAATGAAGAAGGAGAGGCCTGAGGGAGACAGAGGAATGCTAAAATCACCTCGTGTGTGAAGGAAAGCTTATTTTTGTCCACAGCAGGGCTGTCACCATATGCACACCTCGTGATGGAATTAGTCACTCCTTGGTGCAGAATCTGTGGAGAAACATCTCCCAAGGGAGAGAAGGCACTGGTGAGAGTACACCTTGAGTGCTGGGTTTGCATTTGGGCCCCTTGCTCCAAGAGGGACACTGAAGTGCTGGAACATGGCCAGAGAAGGGCAGCAAAGCTGATGAAGGGTCCTGGAGTGCAGGTCTTGTGAGGAGCTGCTGAAGGAACTGAGGTTGTTCAGCTGAGGAGAGACCTTCTGGCTCTCCACAGCTCCCTGAAAGGAGGTTGGAGCAAGGTGGGGGTTGGGCTCTTCTGCCAGGTAACAAGTGACAGGACAAGAGGAAATGGCCTCAGGTTGCACCAGGGGAGGTTTAAGTTGGACTTCTTCACTGGAAGGCTTCTCAGCCAGTGGCACAGGCTGCCCAGGGAGGTGGTTGAATGCCCATCCCTGGAGGTGTTTCAAAGAGGCAGAGATGTGGTGCTGAGGGCCATGGGTTAGTACCAGCCTTGGCAGAGCTAGAGAATGGTTGGTCCTGATGATCTTAAAGGTCTTTTCCAACCAAAACAATCCTGTGAGTCTATGACTCTATGATAGCTATGGGGCAAGGCACAGCAGTGCAGCTGTGGAACTGAGTGAAGTTTACAGCATCAGTGGTCAAAGTTCACTGGTTTTAAACATAAAGGTGATGTAAGCTGCCAGCTAATGCTGAACTTTAGCTCAAGCAAATCTGCTTCCAGCATTACTCTGTTTCAAGGCACTCACTGAGAGTGTTTATGGCTCTGCTGAGGGCTCACAGTTCTTCTGAACTGCAGAGCTTGGTGGAAATCATCAACCCAACAGGAAGGAGCTCTCATTCCACACAGCCTGGGGTTAAACTGTGGCACTAATCAGGAGAGGAGGTTGTTTGTGGCAAAAGGTTACATGGCTGCAAAAGATGATAAGAAAAGTCCATAATAATCCACTGGGGCTGGTAAACAAAAGTTACTTGTTTGTGGCTGAAGGTTTCCTGACCCACTTGCCACAGAGGGGATGTGTTTGGCCCTGTTCTTTGGCAACTGCTGCTGATTGTTGTGATAGGTTGAGGGGCAACAGCTCTAAGCCTGAGGATGGGGACATTGAGACTGGAGATGAGGAAGAAAATCTTTCCAGTGAGAGTGGTGAGACACTGGAGCAGGCTGCCCAGGGAGGCTGTGGCTGCTCCCTCCCTGGAGGTGTTCAAGACCAGGTAGGATGAGACCTTGAGCAACTTGGGCTGCTGGGAGGTGTCCCTGCCCATGGCTGGGGGCTTGGACCTTCAAGATCTCTTCCAACCCAACCCATTCTGTGATTCTATGACTATCAGAGACAAGACAGTGATCTGGATGGCCCTGGGCCTTGATCCCATCCTGCTGTTTCTATTTCTCTCAAGCAGAAATCCCACAACTGCAGATCTCACTCACCAGCCTCTGGAAAACAGCTCCTCACCTTCAATAGCTTCAGCCTCTCAGGAGCAATCATTTCTAGAGGACAAATTATTGTTTAGCCTTGGAAGGAACAACCAGAAAGACAAGCAGGAGGAGAGCTCTCCTCATACTTCAGTGTTGCCATAAACCTGGAACAACCCCAAGAGCAAAGGCTTTGCAGTCCTAGAGGCAACTTTCCAACCACATTCATGCTGCTCTGTCCCCCTCTTGAACTCAGGGCCTCAGGTTTTTACCTACATAAACAGGATTAGTTCTGTGATTTGTGTCTGGGCTCCTGCCAGCCCCAACCTCACCCCAGCCCCAGGTACTGGGTTCAGTTTAGACTGGGATGCTATTTCAGAGACACCGACTGCTGTCGTGCTGGTGAAGCACCCAAAGAAGAATCAGAGCCATTGTCTGTCTGTCTGCCTGCCAAGGGGAGGGATGGGCTGTGTGTGCCCACAGTACACAAAGAGCTTTGCTTCAGTAAAAGAGGGATGCAAGACTCAGAAGTTGAAAGAAAGGAGCTGCTGAGATTGTATCCAGTGAAGTGTTCCTGCGCCAAGAGCAGCAGAGGGAGTTAAAAACCCCAGGAAGCAAGGTCAGTAAAAAGGTACAAAATAACCAAAATCCAGTCCAGCAGCACAGCACTGCACTTGCCAGCTGAGTTTCCATCTCACTGCCATGTCTCTCTTTGGATTACACCCAGGGACTGTGGCCTCCTCGTGCTGGCTCCTGATGTCTCTGCCTGTCCCTGTTACAGCCATTAACCAACGCGGCAAACTTACAGATGGGAGATGCAGAAACACAGCTCAGTGAGGTGGAAGCTTCACACACTGCAGCAGGCTTGGAGGAGAGCTTTTCCAGAAACCAAGTACCAGCTAATGCTGGGAATGTGATGTGGGAGCCATGAACCTCCTCACCTTGGACAAGCTGTTCCCTTCCCAGCTCTGCTACCCCAACCGCTCGCCTGCCCTGCGTCCCTGCAGGCTGCCCACTAAGGCAAGCACTTAGGTGGAGATGTTTAACAGGAGGCTGGATGAGGCACTGAGTGCCATGGGTTAGTTGATTAGAAGGTGTTAGGTGACAGGTTGGACTCCATGATCTCAGAGGTCTTTTCCAACCTGCTTCGTTCTGTGGCTCTATGACAATCAGAAAGCCATGGCTTCAAGCTTCACTGATCATGCCAAAATCATAGGAAAAATCATAGAATCAGGCAGGTTGGAAGAGAGCTCCAAGCTCAGCCAGCCCAACCTAGCACCCAGCCCTATCCAACCAACCAGACCATGGCACTAAGTGCCCCAGTCAGGCTTGGCTTCAACACCTCCAGCCACACAGACTCCACCACCTCCCTGGGCAGCCCATTCCAATGCCAATCACTCTCTGTCAACAACTTCCTCCTCACATCCAGCCTAGACCTGCCCTGGCACAGCTTGAGGCTGTGTCCCCTTGTTCTGTCCCTGGCTGCCTGGCAGCAGAGCCCAACCCCACCTGGCTACAGCCTCCCTGCAGGCAGCTGCAGGCAGCAATGAGCTCTGCCCTGAGCCTCCTCTGCTGCAGGCTGCACACCCCCAGCTCCCTCAGCCTCTCCTCACAGGGCTCTGCTCCAGGCCCCTCCCCAGCCTTGCTGCCCTTCTCCAAACACCTTCCAGCACCTCAACATCTCTCTGCAATTCAGGAGCCCAGAACTGGACACAGCACTCATGGTGTGTCCTGAGCAGTGCTGAGCACAGGGGCACAAGAACCTCCCTTGTCCTGCTGCCCACACTGCTCCTGAGCCAGCCCAGGATGCCATTGGCTCTGCTGCCCACCTGGGCACTGCTGCCTCATCTTCAGCTCCTCTCTCCCAGCACCCTCAGCTCCCTCTCTGCCTGGCTGCTCCCAGCCACTCTGCCCCCAGCCTGTAGTGCTGCTTGAGGTTGTTGTATGGAACCCTGCACTTGGCCTTGTTCAATCTCATCCTGTTGGCCTCTGTCCACCCATCCAGCCTGGCCAGGTCCCTCTGCAAACACACTGAAGCATTTTGCTCAGGCAGCACCAGGGGAGGGCAGACCTTTTTCTCTCCCTGAATTTGGCCAGGTGTCAGTGTTTGGTACAAAGGTTTGCCTCTGAGGGAATGCTTGGTGTGAGACAAGGCTCTGGCAGAAACCTGCCTCCTTACTTTGCCAGCTCACCTTCTGGTACGCACGCATCAGGTTGCTGAGCTGCCACAGCAACAGAAATGGCAGCTCCAGCAGCTCTCCATGGAGATTCCTGGCAGCCTGGTTATGCTCCTCCTCACAGAGAGCCTGCAAGAACTGGCATTGCACTTTGAGATCAAAAATAGTTAAAACAGAATTGTCATGTCCTGCAGACCTGCATGAAGAACAGAGGATAGACCTAACCAGGATAGAATGAGCAGGAATAAATAGCTGCATAAATAACCTGAAATGCCTCCTTACTCGTGAGTCCTGAAGAGCCTGGGGGTGTCAGCTGGTGACAAACTGTCCAGGAGCCAGCACTGGTCACTAGCAGCCCAGAGCCAGCTGCAGCCAGAGCAGGGAGAGCAGCAGCACAGGGAGGGGATTCTGCCCCTCTGCTCTGCTCAGACCTCACCTGCAGCACTGCCTCCAGCTCTGGGGAACCCAGCACAAGAAGTACCTGGAGATGCTGGAGAGAGTCCAGAGGAGGCCACCAAGATGATGACAGGGTTGGAGAAGCTCCCCTGTGGGGACAAGCTGGGAGAAGGCTGCAGGGAGACCTTAGAGCAGCCTTCCAGTACCTGAAGAGACTCCAGGAGAGCTGAGGAGGGACTTTGGACAGGGGCTGGAAGTGGCAGGCTGAGGGACAATGGCTTTGATCTGGGAGAGGGGAGAGTGAGAGTGGAGATGAGGAAGAAATTATTTAGAGTGAAGGTGAGGAGACAGTGGCACAGGTTGCCCAGGGAGGCTGTGGATGCTCCCTCCCTGGAGGTGTTCAAGGCCAGGCTGGATGGGGCCCTAAGCAAGCTGTGCTTGTGGGAGGTGTCACTGCCCATGGCAGGGGCTTGGAACTGGATGAGCTTTAAGGTCTCTTCCAGCCTAAAACATTCTGTGAGTCTGTGATCTTCCAGGAAAACCTCTGGAGGCCCAAGCACAGGAGCACTTTTAGCTGCCCTGTAGGGTATTGCCCCTGCTCTGCTGGGTGTGCTCCTGCTAGCATTTGTTGGACAGGTACCAGCAGTCTTAACTGAGTGTACTGCTTCCACGTTCTTGCTGCCACTGGGAGCAGCAACCATTTCCCAGGCCACACATGACTGAGCAGCCTCCCCAGCACTAAAGGCAGCACAGGCAGCAGCAGAAGCTGTGAGAAGCAGCAGCTCTGCGATTTCTAACAAAGCAAGGGAATGGATCTGTGTCACTGATGCAGAATCCTCCTCTCCCTGGCCCTGGCTGCAAAGCTCCCTGCTTCTGCATTAAATAGAGCAGCAACATCTACAGCAAACCTCCCACTAGCCTGGCAATGACTCCCCCTGCTCCATTTTAGGGCTGGTTTTCCAGGGCTTCACGGGCACAGGAGGCTGCTAAAGCAGCTGAGCAAGCCTCAGTGAGAAATTGATGCTGAATGTACTTTCCTAGACAGCAGAGCACAGGTAAGACATTCCACAGCCTCTTTTTAATCAGGATGAAGACACTACTCTTTTTTTTCAGTGCTGCTCTGGAGAGATGGCATCAGATGCTGGAGGAAAAGCTGTCCTTACAGATTATGGCAGCCTCGTGTGAAAGCTTCAGTGAGTCTGATCCAGATTTGTCTCAGCTGCCCTTGATGCTTAAAGGATACAGAGATTCTGGATTTGGGCACCTCCAACACCTGTACAGAGAAAGGAAAGCTGTCATCAGAGCTAGAATGGAATCCAGCCCAGAGTCATTTATTCCTATCAACAGCAGTAATTAGGTGGCACGAACCTGGACCTTGATGCCTTTGCATGGCTCAGCTATGTCAGAGTAAACTGCATAAACCTCTTGCATTCTGCTTTCAAATGTGGAGGATGAACCATATGTGCCTCTTTATGGTCACATCTGGGCACCCCTGGAGCTGATGGCCTTTCCCAGGGGTCTCTTGGAGCTGCCCAGATCAGTCAGGATGCTCTGGGGTCCTCCTAGGATCCCTGGGGCTCCTCCAAGTGCCATGGGGCTCTTTCCAGCATCTCTGAGGCAATGATGTTGTTCAGATGCCAGAAATATCAATCACCATAAGCTTTGTATTGAGCCAGCTACCAGAGGCTGTTCAAGCTCCTGCAAAACTCCTCACAGTGCTATTCTTCTCCTGCCCACCTCCCCACCCGACCCAGCCCCAGCAGCAGTTGGTTCATGGTTATCCAAGCATAAATCATGGCCTGTATACAAGCCATGATGTACTCTTGGCTCATCTGAATGCCTGAAGGACACAGAGTGCTGGCCTGATGTGCTCTGCTTGTGTTGAAAGAATTGAGGTCACCTGCTGCATTTCCCTCAGCCCACTCCCACATCAAGGCAGCAGCTGGAGCCTAGCCAGGTTTGGAGAACCCAGACAGGAGCCTCATTCCAGGTTTAGCTATGCCACTGAGAAGAAGAAATGCTTGTGTAGTGTGTGTGTGTGTGTGTGTGTCATCCCTTCCAGAAAAAGAGGGATTTAGAATCATGGAATTGTTTGGGTTGGAAAAGACCTCCTGGCAAATGAGTCCAACCACTGACCCAACACCACCATGGCCATCAAACCATGTCCCCAGGGGCAATGTGCACACACTCCTTGGACACCCCCACAGCCAAGGACTCCACCACCATGCCTGCAGGTAAGAAATCTTTCCTAATCTTCAACCTAAACCTCTCCTGGCACAATTCCAGGCCATTTCCTCTCATTCTGTCACCTGAGACTAGGGAGAGGAGACTGAGCCCCAACCTCCTTGAAGGAGGTGGCTGCAGAAGAGAGCCTGCTGTGCCCTGAGCCTGGACTCACACACACACAGGGCAGACACTGCTTGTTTATTTCAGAGCTGCACAAGCCTGGTTGCCAGGAGGTGCTCCCAGGAAGCTGGCACACCAGGTGGAATTTGCAGGGGGGTATTTACACAGTGCAAGGTTAGCTATGCCTCACATCAACACCTACTAATTAGTCTCTTGCTTGCTGCATATTAAAGGCCCAGCTTCTCTTCAATGCTTATAGGGTGAGGGGCTCATTTCAGGCAGGGGGCTTCCAGCTAGGAGTGTGGTTTTGAACACTATACTGGGGCTAGTCCAGCCTAGGAGCAAATCTGGAGCCAAAAGCTGACTCCAGTGTTCAGCAGCACGTTTTACATATTTATCCAGGATGTTTCAGCTACCAAGGACATCCCCATTACAAGTCCCTTTCTTCAGTGTTCCAGGGTGTCATCTAAAAGAACAGTTTCATGCAGAGCATGCACACTCCTTTGGCTCCAGAGGTCTTGAACCCTAGGGCCTGTAGGCCTTGATGGCAACCTAGTAACAAAGCACGATCATCAAGATGCTGTGCTGAAGCAGCAGTCTCAGGATGCTCAGCAGAAGAAAGGACCAACAGATGAGCTGTGTATGCAAGAACCTGCTGCCAAAGCTGTGTGCCAGAAGGGCACAGCATGGCCAAACCATAGGGCAAAGGAGGCACCTCTCCAGCTTGGCTGGCACTGAACTGTTAGTCAGTCCAGAGCAGGGCCATGAGGATACTCAGAGGCTGCAGCAGCTCTGCTCTGAGCACAGGCTGAGAGAGTTGGGGCTCTGCAGCCTGGAGAAGGCTTCCAGGAGACCTTGGAGTGGCCTTCCAGGATCTGAAGGGGGCTACAAGAAGACTGGGGAGGGACTGTTGACAAGGTTGTGTAATGACAGGAGAAGAGGTAATGGTTTTAAACCGGCGGAGTGGAGATGCAAACTGGGTGTTAGGAAAGGGTTCTCTGCAGTGAGGGTGGTGAGACACTGGCACAGGCTGCCCAGGGAGCTTGTGGATGCTCCCTCCCTGGAGGTGTTCAAGGCCAGACTGGATGAGGCCTTAGGCTACTTGGGCTAGCGGGAGGTGTCCCTGCCTATGGCATGGGGTTGGAACTGGATGCTCCTTGAGCTCCCTTAAACCTACACCGTTCTGTGCTAACGCCGCTCCATCAGCAGAGGCAGCACCGCACCCAGCACCGCGCTGCCAACGCCAGGGCGGCCTCAGCGCGCAGCCGCCCACCTTCAGGCCGCCGAGGACACCACCTCGCCCCACCGCCTCCCTCACGGCAGCACGGGGCCTGCCCGCTGGCCCGCACGCTCCCCGCGGCCACGCCAGCCTCCGCCGCTGCCGCGGGCCGTGCCCCTACCTAACCCCGTGCCGCCGCGCAGCGCGGTTGCCATGGCAGCGGCTGCCCAGCTCCGCGGCCCCGGGCGGCTGCGCGCCAGAAAGTGCTAGAAAGGCGCAGCAGCTCGCGCATGCGCGGCCCCGCTCCCTGCCCCCACCGCGCCGCTGCAACGCCCCGGGGCTAACGGATGGCGGAAGGGCGGAAGGGCGGCGGCGGCGGAGGAGGACGGGCGAGTGAGGCCGTCCCGGAGGAGCGGAGGCAGGAGGCAGCGGGGTGCTCCGGCCCCGCGGGGGAACACGGCCGCGCCTGGTTTCCCCTGGAACCGCCCTCCCCTTGTCCCGCAGTAAGGCGGAGCTGCCGCCCGCGCTGCGCAGAGTGCGCACCCCGCTCCGGGAACGGGCGGCTGCGCGGACACCGCCCGAGCCGCTGCGGAGCCATTGCGACGGTTACCAAGACACTTCGTTCTCAGCCAATCAAACGGCGTTAGCTCACCCCTGCGGCCAGCAGCCAATCGCGCTCGACATCAATCATTCAATTGGGCCAATCGGGAGCGTCCTAAGTGAGCAGGGCGGGCAATGGTGAGCTCCGGTTGCCCTAACAGTAAGATCAACAGACAGGGGGGCGGAGCCGACGGTTTGAATGACAGCGGTTCGGCCAACCATATCTCCTCATTTGTTGAGCCTCGTTCTTAGCGTCCAATAGCTACCGCAGGCGGCCGCTGGGGCAGGGACAGGCGAGCTGCGCGCGCATTCCGCTGCTATATAAGGCTTGGCGGGTGCCTCACGCAGCCAGAGTCGGTTGGGGTCGGATTGCCGCAGGGTCAGAGCGAGTTGTGCTGCCGCCATCATGAGGGAGATCGTGCACCTGCAGGCCGGGCAGTGCGGGAACCAGATCGGGGCCAAGGTCGGGGCCGTGGCCAGGGGTCGGTGGGATGTGTTTTGGGGGGGAACTGGGAGGAAGGGTCCCCGCCCGGCCCCGCCGCCTCTGACGCGATTTTCTCCGGCAGTTCTGGGAGGTGATCAGCGACGAGCATGGCATCGACCCAACCGGTACCTACCATGGCGACAGCGACCTGCAGCTGGAGCGCATTAACGTCTACTACAACGAGGCCACAGGTAGGGCCCGGCGCGCCGCCCGCCCCCGCCCTTGGCCGGGCCGCCCCCGCCGCCGCAGTCACGGCTTCTCGCTGTCTTACAGGTGGCAAGTACGTGCCCCGCGCCGTGCTGGTGGACCTGGAGCCCGGCACCATGGACTCGGTGCGCTCCGGGCCCTTCGGCCAGATTTTCAGGCCAGACAACTTCGTGTTCGGTGAGTGCGCCGAGAGCGGGGGAGGGAGCTGTGGTGTAACCGGCTCGGGGTGGGGTGGGGCGGGTAGGGCAGGGCCGCTGCACTGCGGTCCGCACTGCCGCACATGCTCTAGGGGCGAGTGCGGCCCCGGGCAGGGTTAATTCGTGAACGGGTGTCAAATGCCGGGGCTCTGCGGATGGTGCGTGATGGCAGCTGCAGGGAGGGCAGATCCGGGGAAGGCGCAGGAGGTCCGCGGCTCTCCCGATTCCCCTTTGCTGTCGGGAGAGATTAAATGCCTGCGGGATCATTGATACTGAACGTTGCCTGTGTGTCTGCCGAGCCATTTCAGAGGCGCTTCTGTGAACCCCTAGGTCTGCGCTCGATAAAATGAAAGCTGCTGTGGGGGTTTCTCTGTAGCCTGATGCTCCTAAGCTTTGCTTGCAAGCAATAAGCAGGAAGCAGTGACCGTAATCTAATACGAAAATGGCTCTTTTCCAGGTCAGAGCGGAGCAGGAAACAACTGGGCAAAGGGCCATTATACGGAAGGTGCTGAATTAGTTGATTCCGTGTTAGATGTTGTAAGAAAGGAGGCAGAAAGCTGTGATTGTCTGCAGGGCTTTCAGCTCACTCACTCTCTCGGTGGTGGTACAGGCTCTGGCATGGGTACCCTCCTCATCAGTAAAATCCGTGAAGAGTACCCAGACCGGATTATGAATACTTTCAGTGTTGTGCCCTCCCCTAAAGTGTCAGATACTGTAGTAGAGCCCTACAACGCCACGCTCTCGGTGCACCAGCTCGTGGAAAACACAGATGAGACTTACTGCATTGATAACGAAGCCCTTTACGACATATGCTTCAGAACACTGAAGTTAACTACCCCAACCTACGGTGATCTGAACCATTTAGTGTCGGCAACCATGAGCGGTGTCACCACCTGCTTGCGGTTCCCGGGCCAGCTCAACGCTGACCTGAGGAAGCTGGCAGTGAACATGGTCCCCTTTCCCCGTCTGCACTTTTTCATGCCCGGGTTCGCCCCGCTGACGAGCCGTGGCAGCCAGCAGTACCGCGCTTTAACCGTGCCGGAGCTCACGCAGCAGATGTTCGATGCCAAGAACATGATGGCTGCCTGCGACCCGCGGCACGGTCGCTACCTGACCGTGGCCGCTGTCTTCAGGGGCCGTATGTCAATGAAGGAGGTGGATGAGCAAATGCTGAACGTGCAGAACAAAAACAGCAGCTATTTTGTGGAGTGGATTCCCAATAACGTTAAGACAGCTGTCTGTGACATTCCACCTCGTGGCCTCAAAATGTCTGCCACCTTCATTGGCAACAGCACAGCCATCCAGGAGCTGTTCAAACGCATTTCTGAGCAGTTCACAGCCATGTTCCGCCGAAAGGCTTTCCTGCACTGGTACACTGGCGAGGGCATGGATGAGATGGAATTCACAGAGGCTGAGAGCAACATGAATGACCTGGTGTCTGAGTATCAGCAGTACCAGGATGCTACAGCTGAGGAGGAGGGGGAGTTTGAGGAGGAGGCTGAGGAGGAGGCAGAGTAAAAGCTATGCAGATGACCACCTGTAAATTTTGTTTAAAGCTGTATGAAGTCTTTCATTCAAAACTTCTGTCCGTGTTGTGTTCCTTCTTCCTGTTTCAAAGTCACTTCAAATGCTGTACAGGCACCATTAAAGCATTTTTCACAGTGCACAAGCTCGTCTCCTTTATTTCTTGTGGTAAGCTGCTCGGGTGCCGTCCCCAAAGGTGAGTGCGTAGGTGTCTCGGAGCTCTGGGGGGAGAAGAAGAGGCAGTGGGCTTAGGATGAGCTCTGCACCTCACCCAGGGCAGCCCTGCTTCTCTCCCTGCCTGCCAGCAAAGAGGATGCCTCTTGCTTGTGTCCCTGGCAGTCCTGGTGGTGTGGGGATGGAAGGAATTCTCTGGTATGGCTTCATGCTGAAGGGTGGTGGTGGGGTGGGGATGTACCTCACAGGGAGGATGGAATTCAGCTCTGAGCTGTGTCTAAATTTAGCTACCTGCCTCTGGACTCCTGTTACAGGCTTTGCTCAGCAGGGGCTGAGCAGCTCTCCTGGCTGTGATGGAAGTGGTTCAGATGTGGGCGTCTGACCTGTAGCTTGACCCAGCTGCCTGGGCTACACTGGTGTGGGCAGGTGTTTGTCAGAAGATGAGCTGGGCTAGACCCTGGCTGATCACTGCAGCTACTCAGCAGGGAGCTGTGGCCTGTCACACAGGAGCCTTGGGGACAGCTGTGACAAGCTGCAGTGTGCCTGCTGCTGAGGACAAGTGACACTCCCATGTTTGTGGAGCCCCTGATTAAAATCAGTGCTTGGAAGTTTTGAAACGACATCACTTGGGTGTTTGTGCAGCAGAGCTGAATGCCCTGTGCCAAACTGCACTGTTTTACCTCATGGAAACCCTTAGCAAGTTTTTGCTGGGAAAAAGTGACACAGCCATCCCTGAGCAGCTGGGCAGCAGGAGATGGCAGGCAGCATTCCTGCTGGAGAGATGCTGGTCACTGCCCTTGATCATAACTGATTTGGGGTTCTTTCTGCTGTCTCAAAAGTCAGCTTCTCCTTCCAGGGTCAGACTGGTTGGAGGAGGTCAGATTGCACCAACTCGTGGCTCTTGGGGCAGGGGGAGTCGTCTGGGGCTGGTTCCAAACCTCCACAGGAGAACACCTTAGGAGGTGAAGGGATGACTTAAAGTGAGGTAAGACTTGAAGCAGTTGATTCTTGGCCCCGACTTTAGGTTTGTTTGGTTTATTCTCTCCTCCTTTCCCTTACACTGAAGCTGGTTTGTCACCTACCAGTCACCAAGGGCTGGACAGTGCCCTCCCAAGCACCCTTTTGGGCACAGCTGTTTGAAGAGCCCTGACTGCTCTCCCTGCCGTCTGGAGGCTCATGGAGAGAGGCCACTACACAGGCATTAACAGCAGGGCTTAGCTTACCCTCAGGTTCACAACATCTCCTCTCCATGGGGCTTGAGCTTGGAGGCTACAGCTCTGTGCAGTGTGCCCACAGCCTCTCCCTGCCACGTCCTGAGGGCAGCAGTGGGCACAGCAGCCAAAGTGAGCTTAGTTCTTTTCACCTGTGCTGGGCAGGCCCATCCAGCCTCACCATTCTCCATCTCCTGTGGACCATCCCCCAAGCTCCTGCTGCCCAGCTGTGCATTAAGTCTTGTTTTCACCTCCTGGCATTGCCATGCCCCTGGAACAAGCCCTGCTCACTGCCTCTGTGTTCTCAGCTTTGAGCCAAGCTACAGCCCCAGGGTGCTTCTCTCTGCCAGTATTTCTAACAGGTTTGGTGCCTTCTGCAGTTTCTCTCCTCTGTGTTACATGAAGTACAAGCTGTGAGTTTGGTTCTTTCCTGCCCCTCAACACACAACACTGCACATCTCTTCAGACCTCTCTTTTCAGGCACCACCAAGAGCTGACAAGGCTGAAGGGCAGCCACTGCTTAGCCACTGCTTGGCTGTCACCAACTCACTGCTTACTGTGCTTTCCCAGCTGCTTCGTATCCCAGAGTCCCAGCATGGCAGGGTTGGCAAGGACCTCTGGAGCTCATCCAGTCCAACCCCCTGCCCCCTGCAGGGGCACCCACAGCAGCTTGCTCAGGAGCACAATGGCTTTGGAAGCTCTCCAGAGAAGGAGACTCCACAACCTCTCTGGGCAGCCTGCTCCAGGCCTCCAGCACCCTCACACCAAACAAGTTTGTCCTCATCTTCAGATGGAACCTCCTGGGTTCAGCTTGTGCTTACTGCCCCTTGTCCTGTCACTGGGCACCACTGACAAAGTCTGGCCCCAGCCTCTTGCCACCCACATTTCCCCTTGCATTGCTCAGGTCGCCTCTGGGGCTGCTCTTCTGCAGTCTCACCAGCCCCAGGGCTCTCAGACTTTGCTCCTCACAGAGAGGCTTCAGAGCCTCAGCATCTTTGTAGCCTCTGCTGGACTCCTGTCTCTTTTTTTAGAGAGAGTAGACTCTTCCCAGTGAAGAAACTGTAACACAGCTCTTTACTGGGCAGGTGTTACTGAGCCTCCTCTGCTTTAGCAGGAGGTGGTGAGTGGCAACCAGAGGAATGTCCTACACAAGCCCAGGCCAGAAGTGAGAGTGATGGATGGGCTCCTGCAGCAAGGCAGGGGCTGGCACAGCTCCAGCACCTTGGCACAGAGCAGCAAAAAGTCCGCTGCCCATGTGGAGCATTTCAGTAATGTTGAGTACTGCAACACCACAGCCAATAGCAGAGCTGCCTAATGAATCATGGACTGGGTTGGGTTGGAAGAGACTGTAAAGATCATCCAGCTCCAACTTCCTGCCATGGGCAGGGACACCTCTCACTAGCCCAGGCTGCTCAAGGCCTCATCCAACCTGGCTTTGTGCAATTCCAAGGTTGAAGCCTCCACAGCTTCTCTGGGCAACTTGTTCCAGGGCTTCACCATCCTCCTGGGGAAGAATTTCTTCCTAATGTCAAACCTAAATCCAGCTTCTTCCAGTCTGAAGCCACCACCCCTTGTCCTGTCACCACAAGCCCTTGTCAAAAGTCCCTCCTCAGCTCTCCTGTAGCCCCTTCAGGTACTGCAAGGCTGCTCTAAGGACTCCCTGGAGCCTCTTGCAGGCTGAACAGTCCCTGCAGGAGAGGTGCTCCAGCCCTTTGATCTTCTTGGTGGCTTCCTCACTGATTAGCATTAGTGACTCTCCCTTTCTCTCAGCTGATAAACTCACTTGGTACAAAGCCTGTGTAGAAAGGTATCAGCCCAGCACTGGTGTAGATTTTGTTCTTGGGCAGGTAGGAGCGGGGATATCTCTTGCCAGGGCTGCAGGTTGGGCTCCTTTCTGACAGCTGCAAAACAAAGAAGCCCAACACCACAGCAGAGTTAAAGTTAAACCCTTCTGCTGTCACCAAGGCCATGTGCTTCGACTCTGCAGTAAAGGAAACACCCAAAGCAATGTGCAGCAGCTCTCTTCCCAGCCCTGGTGTGCTTCTAATTTGGAGGTCTGCTGCTGGCAGGTTGACAGCACTTCCCTTATGGACTGCTTCAGCTGCACACAGCAGCTTCTGACCTGGGCATAGTGTTCAGGATCTCTACAGCCTGAGTTGTGCCCACCACCTTTGGGCACCATCCCCAGGTCCCAGGTGCCTGCTGCTCGATGTATGCGCCAGCAGCATCTGCAGGAGTCTGGGCTGTGCCTCATCTGCTTCTGCACATCTGTGCTGTGGTTTGGCCCTCTGGGTGGCTTTGGTTTGCCATGAGCCCCATGGACAATGATTAGCCATTAGCAGTCAGCAAGGCAGGCGGAACAGGAAGGTTCAGGGAGCACTGACTGAGGGGAGGCTGCAAATCAGCTCCTGAAGGTGTCCTTGCCCTCCACCATCAGACACGGACAAGAGGCTGTGCTGGAGGATGGATGTTGCAGCTTTATAGAACAGACTAGAATCAGCCAGGGTTGGAAGGGACCACAAGGATCAGCCAGTCCCAACCCCCCCCTGTCATGCCCAGGGACACCCTACCCTAGAGCAGGCTGCCCACAGCCTCAGCCAGCCTGGCCTCAAACACACACATCTCCACAATGACCAAACCCCTCAAGCTGTCCCTAAAGCTGTGTGCCACCTTCCTTGGCACACATCCTGACCGGGTTCATGGAGCTGAGCCAACTGCGGGGCCAGGGCACCATTTGGTGGCTGGCGCTGGTGCGGCTGCCGCCGGAGCTCCGCGCAGCGCCGGAGCCAGAGGGCTGCGCGGATCTGCCTGCCGCAGGCAGCGAGCACTGAGCCGTGGCACATCCCCCTGTGTAACCGAGGGCAACAGAGATTTAGGGCCGAAGCTTAGTGGCTTGAAGTCAGAAGCCATCTTAGAGAGGAACGCTGTGTAGTGGGGGTTTAACATGCTTTCAGCATCCCTCAGCCTCCTGACGTGCTGCAGCCAACCTCAGCGAGCCTGGATGCTGCCAAGCCCCCTGATGGAGCCACACTTCCCTTGCCCATGTCCTGCACGGCAGAGCTCTCCTAAGGAATTAAGCTTTGATAACCCCCGGGGTTTGCTCTGTTTGCTTCGTTCCAATCCCTGTTAAGAGCAGAAGGAGAAGGTGAGGAAGCCAGCAGAGGGAAACCCATCCGAGCCGGAGCAGGAGGCTGCCACCAGCGCTGGCAGCCCTGCTTGCTCTGCGCGCTGAGTCACTGCTCCGCAGCTGCTCCCTGCGAGCTGGGCATCCTCTACAGCAGGATTTTCTCTGCATCAGGCTCAAGCACAAAGGCACTGCAGCGAATCCTGCTGACCGTAAGCCTTGTAACCTGCTTTGAATGAGCTGTGCCACACCAGCCCTCATCTGGACCGGCAAGGCGGCTGCATCCCGGAGATGCATCCCAGGGATCTCACTGCATCCTGCCTGCTGGAATGCAAAACTGTTGACTGCTGTGGGAAGGATCTCATCCTCCCGCGTAGGAGGATTACATGGGAGGGGATTATATGGGAGATCTTGCAGCGAGGGCACAAGGTAGTTTTTCAGTAGGGGCATTTCTGCTTCCTTCCCCAAAGGAGGAGGAGGAGGATCCTGATCCCTTTAAGACAAATTACGTCAGCGAAGGAAAAAATCCTTACAACACAGGAAAAGATGCAAGCAACCAGGGAGCCACCCAGCACTGCCATCCAGGCAGGGACTGCAGCAGGGAAGCACAGACAGTTGCATGCTGTAATTCTGCACTCAGAGCAACATTTTTAATCTCCAGCCTTGACCCAGCCCTCAATAGATTTGCTTAATCCTTTTATGAACCTCATCCAGCCTCCCTTAATGTCCCAAGGAAACAAATTACAGAAGTGAATTGCTCCTGACTCTTGTCAGTGTGTTTCCTAAGAGCATTTTATTTCCCTGGTACCTAACAATCCCCACTCCTAACACTGCTGCTGGATGTGAAGCCTCTGGTGAAGCAACACCACCAGCAGAGATGCATAGGATGGGTTGGGTTGGAAGGGACATGATCATCCAGTGCCAACCCCCCTGCCACGGGCAGGGACACCTCCCACCAGCCCAGGTTGCTCAAAGCCTTGAACATCTCCATTCAGGGGGCATCCACACCCTCCCTGGGCAACCTGTGCCAGTGTCTCCCCACCCTCACTCTCAAGAAGTTCTTCCTTCTCTCCCCTCTCCCAGCTCAAAGCCATTTCCCCCTCACCCTGTCTCTACAAGCTCTTGTGAAAAGTCTCTCCTGTAGCCCCTGGGCAGCCTGCTCCAGTGCCTCAGCACCTTGCTGGCACAGGTCTTACTGCTGAAATAAGATGTGTGGGTATCATTTACCTGCAGCTGGTCAAATTCGTTCATCGCCTCCTTCACCGCCTGGAGGTAGCTGGCACCGTGGACCCAGCAGAGGCGAGGGATGAAGCCAGTGTAGCCTGCAGACAAGAGAGGACAACTTCTGCCTGAGAGCACAGCTCCCATATGGACATCCTCCAGTCTGGAATCACAGAATCATAGCACCATTAAGGTTGGAAAAGACCTCCAAGATCCCTGAGGTCAGTCATTAGCCTGGCACTGCCAAGTCCACCACCATACCAGGGCCCTCAGCACCACATCTGCAGGGCTTTGAAACCCCTCCAGGGATGGAGACTCCACCACTGCCCTGGCTGGCCTGGGCCAGGGCTTGACAACCCTTTTGGAGAAGAAATTGTTCCTCAAGTCCAACCTAACCCTCCCCTTGGTGCATTTAGAAACCATTCCCTTTCATCCTGCTCTTGTTCCTTGGGGAAAGAAACCAACCCCCACCTGGCTGCAGCCTCCCCTCAGGGAGCTGTAGGGAACAATGAGGTCTGCCCTTAGCCTCTTCTCCTGCAGGCTATCCACTCCCAGTTCCCTCAACTGCTCCTCACCTGCTCTGTTCTCCAGACCCTTCCCCAGCTTTGCTGATTTCTCTGGACCTGTTCCAGCCCCTCAATGTCCTTCTTGGAGTGAGGGCCCCAAAACTGAACTCATGATTTGAGACCTGGCCAAGTACAGGGGGACAACCACTTCCACGTGAGTGCAGGGGCACAATCACTTGGCAAGTAGAGGAAGGAGCCATTTACTCATTTCAACTGCCAAAGTGACTCTTAAATGTGAAGGATCCTTTCTGAAAGTCTTTTCTCATGATTGCCAAGGAAGACCCAAGGGGCTGAGCTGCTCTTTGGTGGTTTCCACGAGGTGCAGAAGAAACATTTCATTTTCTCACAGCCTTTTCTTTCCATCAACAGCTCTGTCATGTCCTCTCCCATGTCTAACACACAGTCAGGGCTTCATAAATCACAGGATCAACCAGGCTGGAAGACACCTCCAAGCTCAGCCAGCCCAACCTAGCACCCAGCCCTGGCCAAGCAACCAGACCATGGCACTAAGTGCCCCAGCCAGGCTTGGCTTCAACACCTCCAGCCACACAGACTCCACCACCTCCCTGGGCAGCCCATTCCAATGCCAATCACTCTCTCTGCCAAAAACTTCCTCCTAACATCCAGCCTAGACCTGCCCTGGCACAGCTTGAGGCTGTGTCCCCTTGTTCTGTTGCTGGGTGCCTGGCAGAAGAACCCAACCCCACCACTCCTATGCACAGCTGCTGCCCTGCAGGACTGCAGCCCAGAGGAGCCACAGGGTCACAGGATGTTAGGGATTGGGAGTGACCTCTGGAGATCTTCCAGTCCAACCCTCCCTGCCAGAGCAGGACCATAGAATCTAGTGCAGGTCACACAGGAACACATCCAGACAGGGCTGGAAAGGCTTCAGAGAAGGAGACTTCACAACCTCCCCTGACACAACTTGAGACTGTGTCCCCTTGTTGCCTGGCAGAAGAGACCAAACAACCTTCACAACCATGTGTCCAACTTTTCTGCCTCATTTTCCCTACTCATCCAACAAATTATCACCAATCCCTAGGCAGAACCTAGATCAAGTCTAAGACTATGTCAAACTGAGGTACAGCTTAGAAGCAGCCAGACCTCACTCTGCCCAAAATGATGCTGCAGAGAGAGGACTTTGCCTCCTGCATCTGAAAGCAGTGAATTCTGTATTCTTTGGGCCCACTGCAGAACAAATTTTCCTCTCCCATGTGTCATACCCATCCAGGAGGAGTCCATTGCCTCATCCTTTGTCATTGCTGGGTGTTAGGAACAAGTTCTGTACCATGAGGGTAGTGGAACACTGCAACAGGTTGCCCAGGGGGGTGGTTGGGTCCCCAGCCCTGGAGATATTCAAGGTGAGGCTCTGGACAACCTGCTCTGGTGAAGGATGTCCCTGCTGACTGCAGGGGTGGGGTTGGACTGGATGAGCTTTGAGGATGCCTTCCAACTGAGCCCACTCTATGACTGTCCTGCCTGCAGGGGATGCCTCGTCTGGTGCAAGTGGCAACATCCCAGAGTGCAGCTCCTTGCAAGGCAGAGGAGTCTACACTTGTGATGGTGCAAAGCAGCACTGTGTGCTGATCTGGGCACCCAGGGAAGCTTTGTGGGTTTAGAAGCTAAATACCCACCTCAGCAGCTGGAGGAGTTGGTGCAGAGCCCATGGCACCTCCCTCCTTGATTCCTGGAGCATTTCTGAGCCTGCCCCCACAGCTGTGGGGAGCTGAGGTGGCTCCTGCAACCCTTTCACCCACCCGTGGTCATCTGTGCCTCGGTGTGGGATCTGTGAGGGTGGCAGCATCCCAAAGAAACACCCTCACAAGGAGAGGGGTGGGGGCAGTTTCCATCCCTGAGGGCTGGAGTGGGTGGCAAAGGCGTCTGAGGTGTCCCCAGGAGGAGAAGGGAGGTGATGATTTCTTCTGGGCTGGACTTGAGCTGTGCATCACCTGCCTGGTTTTTACCTGAGATGACTTTCTGCTGGATCAGGTTTGGTACATCCAGTTTTGGTAAACGAAGGTCTTGCTCCACATCCACAGCTCCAGCCAGCTTGGGCAGAGCCACAGCCTCCATTTCCACAGGCTTGGAATGGAAACAGGGACACAATCAACACCAGCAAGAGCAATGTCCTCCCGTGGCTGCAGTGCTGAAATCACTGCCAGGACCTGTGAATGGCAACTGACAGGACCTGTGAATGGCAACTGACAGGACCTGTGAATGGCAGCTGCCATTTCCACTTCTTGCTGGCTGCAGGAGTTGCTGGCAGCCAGCTCAGGGCTGAGCTCCGGGCACAGGGGTTCTGCAGCACCCCCACGGAGAACAAGGCAGCTGAGGGCACTGAGCTCCTTCACAAAGCTGCTTCTCAGAGCAAGGGGCAGGAGTGACCCTTGGGATTTAGATCCAAGGCAGCTTTTGACTCCCCACGTCAAACCTCTAATCTCTGCCTGAGGGGATTTGCAGAGCCTTGGCCGTGGCCAGTGCTGGCTCCGGCTCCAGAAGAAGTAAGAAGCTCAAAGATGTTGGCACTGGGTGATACCAGTGGTGCTGTGCAAGCCAGTGCCCAGCTCCAGGGGCAAATCCCAGTGCTTGGGTCCCAGCAAGGGATAAGGTTAGTGGCAAAGAGGTGGCAGCACTGTTACAGTGGGTCAGGAACCCAGCAGGCAACCACAGGTGCCAGGAGAGCTTTTGCCTGGGGCAGAGGAGGAGGAGGAGGGCAGTGCCAGGCTCACCAGGTTAGCTGAAGGAAGCACAGACCTGGCTGCAGAGCACAGAGCAGTGCCAGATCCAGTGCCTGGGCCAGGCAGCTACAGCTCAAGCAAATGAAGCAATTAAGCCTTTCTGGTTGGAAGAGTAATTAATGCTAGAACAATTCCTGCAGCTGTGAGCATTTGCTGCTGCTCAGAAGGTTGATGCCTTTGCTGGCTCTCTGCACACCACTGAACCTTCCCTCCTTGCCATCTACACCCACACCAAACTCCCTCCTCACACCCCTGGCCAAGGGCATCCTTTCCATGCCCACCAGTCCCCACACCTCCTCCCTCCCTTGCCACCCACGAGCACCTACCACTGTGCTTCCTGCCAAGGCCCCACCGAGCTGGCCAGCCCCACACCTTTGCCCCTGGCCCCAGGCTGGGCTTAGCTCTGTCCCCTCTGAGTCAGGATGCTGGGAAGTGCTCCGTGGCTCTCCTCGGGGCTCTCGTGTCCTTGGGACGTAGTCACCTGGGTGGTGCTCAGGCACGGGGTCCATGTGCTTCATCACCATCTCCTCCTCTGCTGCCTCTGGCCATGGCAGGAGAGGCTTTGGCCCTAGGACTTGCTCAGGAATGGCTGTTGCAGCCCCAGCCTTCTCATAAGGGAAGTACCCTGTAGGACAGAGGCTGAGTTAAGGAGGAGTGGCCAAAGGAGGGTGAGGGATTCCCATCACTTTGGCTCCCAGTGCCCACAACACCCTCTGGAGCAAAGCAAAGGAGCCTGGAGGCCAACAGCATCCCATGGGGCATGAACTTTGTCCCCTTAGACTCGGCTTTGGTGAGGCCACACCTTGAGTATTGTGCTCAGGTTTGGGCACTGCAACACAAGAGAGCTGTGGAGGTGCTGGAGCAGGTCCAGGGAAGGGCAAGGAAGCTGTGAAGGGGCTGGAGCATAAATCTGATGAGGAGAGAATGAGGGAGCTGAGGATGGGCAGTGTGAAACAGAGGAGGCTGAGGGCAGAGCTCATTGCTGTCTGCAGCTGCCTGCAGGGACATTGTGTAGAGGCTGCTGCTGGGCTCTGCTCACAGGGAATTGGAGAGGGGGACCTCAAGCTGAGCCTGGGGAGGTTTAGGTTGGACGTTAGGAAGAAGTTTTTCCTGGAGAGAGTGGTCAGGGACTGGAATGAGCTGCCCAGGGAGGTGCTGGAGTCCCCCAGCCTGGCTGTGTTTCAGGGTGGTTTGGATGTGGTGCTTGGGGCTGTGGTTTAAGGTGAGTCTTGTAGAGCAGGGCTCTGGGTTGGGCTTGGTGCTCCTGGGGGGCTGTGCCAGCCTGGGTGGTGCTGTGATTCTGTGTGAATGGACTCTGCAAGTGCCAGCAGCCCCATCCAAGAAGCCAGGCGGCATGGGAAGACTGAAGCCCAGTCCAAGCACAATCAAAGAGCCCCACCCATGGCATTTTCACACCCCAAGCAGCCTTCCTAGGAGCTCCTGCACTGGCTTCACTGCTGCTTGTTGAGGAAAGGATCTGCTGTGAGACCACAGCACCACAGCCAGGCTGGGTTACAGCTCTCTGCTCTGACCACAGGACAGAGCCCTATGGCTGGGCACTCCGCAGGGACAGCTGAGCCTGGTGACTTCCATCAGGCTTCCCTTAAAGCTACCTCAGGATGTGGCTCCCCAGCTCTGACAGACACCTCCAGCCTCGTGCTCTGTGCCAGGAGTGAGGTCCATGCCCCCCTCCATAGTGCCTATGGAGTGCTCACTCCCATGCCCCCCTTCATAGTGCCTATGGAGTGCTCACTCCCATGCCCCCCTCCATAGTGCTTGTGGAGTGCTCACTCCCATGCCCCCCTCCATAGTGCTTGTGGAGTGCTCACTCCCATGCCCCCCTCCATAGTGCCTATGGAGTGCTCACTCCCATGCCCCCTTCCATAGTGCCTATGGAGTGCTCACTCCCATGCCCCCCTCCGTAGTGCCTATGGAGTGCTCACTCCCATGCCCCCCTCCATAGTGCCTATGGAGTGCTCACTCCCATGCCCCCCTCCATAGTGCTTATGGAGTGCTCACTCCCATGCCCCCCTCCATAGTGCTTGTGGAGTGCTCACTCCCATGCCCCCCTCCATAGTGCTTATGGAGTGCTCACTCCCATGCCCCCCCCCGTAGTGCCTATGGAGTGCTCACTCCCATGCCCCCCTCCATAGTGCCTATGGAGTGCTCACTCCCATGCCCCCCTCCATAGTGCCTATGGAGTGCTCACTCCCATGCCCCCCTCTATAGTGCTTATGGAGTGCTCACTCCCATGCCCCCCTCCATAGTGCTTATGGAGTGCTCACTCCCATGCCCCCCTCCATAGTGCTTATGGAGTGCTCACTCCCATGCCCCCCTCCATAGTGCCTGTGGAGTGCTCACTCCCATGCCCCCCTCCATAGTGCTTATGGAGTGCTCACTCCCATGCCCCCCTCCATAGTGCCTATGGAGTGCTCACTCCCATGCCCCCCTCCATAGTGCCTATGGAGTGCTCACTCCCATGCCCCCCTCCATAGTGCTTATGGAGTGCTCACTCCCATGCCCCCCTCCATAGTGCCTATGGAGTGCTCACTCCCATGCCCCCCTCCATAGTGCTTATGGAGTGCTCACTCCCATGCCCCCCTCCATAGTGCTTATGGAGTGCTCACTCCCATGCCCCCCTCCATAGTGCCTGTGGAGTGCTCACTCCCATGCCCCCCTCCATAGTGCTTATGGAGTGCTCACTCCCATGCCCCCCTCCATAGTGCCTATGGAGTGCTCACTCCCATGCCCCCCTCCATAGTGCCTATGGAGTGCTCACTCCCATGCCCCCCTCCATAGTGCTTATGGAGTGCTCACTCCCATGCCCCCCTCCATAGTGCCTATGGAGTGCTCACTCCCATGCCCCCCTCCATAGTGCCTATGGAGTGCTCACTCCCATGCCCCCCTCCATAGTGCTTGTGGAGTGCTCACTCCCATGCCCCCCTCCATAGTGCTTATGGAGTGCTCACTCCCATGCCCCCCTCCATAGTGCTTATGGAGTGCTCACTCCCATGCCCCCCTCCATAGTGCCTATGGAGTGCTCACTCCCATGCCCCCCTCCATAGTGCTTATGGAGTGCTCACTCCCATGCCCCCCTCCATAGTGCCTATGGAGTGCTCACTCTCATGCCCCCCTCCATAGTGCCTATGGAGTGCTCACTCCCATGCCCCCCTCCATAGTGCTTGTGGAGTGCTCACTCCCATGCCCCCCTCCATAGTGCTTATGGAGTGCTCACTCCCATGCCCCCCTCCATAGTGCTTGTGGAGTGCTCACTCCCATGCCCCCCTCCATAGTGCTTGTGGAGTGCTCACTCCCATGCCCCCCTCCATAGTGCTTGTGGAGTGCTCACTCCCATGCCCCCCTCCATAGTGCTTGTGGAGTGCTCACTCCCATGCCCCCCTCCATAGTGCCTATGGAGTGCTCACTCCCATGCCCCCCTCCATAGTGCTTATGGAGTGCTCACTCCCATGCCCCCCTCCATAGTGCCTATGGAGTGCTCACTCCCATGCCCCCCTCCATAGTGCCTATGGAGTGCTCACTCCCATGCCCCCCTCCATAGTGCTTGTGGAGTGCTCACTCCCATGCCCCACGGCAGCCTTCTCCTCATTGGGAACTGTGACTGCAGCAGCCTTGTCTTGCTGAACCAGCCCAGCTCAGCCCAGTTTTGTTCTCACAGGCCACTTTTGTTCAGCCCTGTGGTCATTGCTGCCTTCCCCTGAGCTGCTCGTGTTTGGTGGACATCCACACCACAGTGCAAAGCCCCAGGGAGGAGGCACTGCCCTGGCTCAGGGCTTCATCTCAGGAGAGTCCTGGGCAGGTACAACCCAGCCCAGCTCAACCTGTGGGAAGCAAAACTTATCCTTTCTGCAACCAAGCTGGAACAAGGCTAGGGAGGAGCAGCTGAGGGAGCTGGGGGTGTGCAGTGTGGAGGAGGCTGAGGGAGACCTCATTGCTCTCTGCAGCTCCCTGAGAGGAGGTTGCAGTGAGGTGGGGGTTGGGCTCTTCTGCCTAGTCTCAGGAGATGGAAAGGGCCTGAAATTGTGCCAGGGGAGGGTTAGGTTGGAGATGAGGTGCCAGAGTGGTCAGAGATTGGCAGAGGCTGCCCAGGGAGGTGGTGGAGTCCCCATCTCTGGAGGTGCTCAAGAAACTTGTGGCCATGGCACTTGGGGCCATGGTTTAGTGGCCATGGTGGTGCTGGGCTGCTGGTTGGACTCAGTGACCTTTAGAGAGCTTTTCCAACCCAAACAGTTCTCTGGTTCTACAGCAAGAGTATAAACCTTGGGTTTGTAATGTGCTTAATGTTGGATCAGAAGCTCCCCAGCCTGTGCATAACTGGGAGGCACAGACAGGCTCTGCAGCTGGGTTAGCAAGAGCTGGCCAGGCCAGCAACAACATAAAGACAAACCCTTGATGGAAATGGTTTTTCAGCCACAGAATCATAGAATCAGAGAGGGTTGGCAGGGACCACAAGGATCATGCACTTCCAACCCCCCTGCCATGCCCAGGGACACCCTACCCTAGAGCAGGCTGCGCACAGCCTCAGCCAGCCTGGCCTCAAACACCTCCAGCCATGAGGCTTCCACTACCATCCTGGGCAACCTGTGCCAGGCTCTCACCACTCCCATGCTGAACAACTTCTTCCTAACACCCAGTCTGAATCTACTCATTTCCAGCTTTGCTCCATTCCCCCCCCAGTTCTATCACTCCCTGACAGCCTAAAGAGTCCCTCCCCAGCTTTCCTGTTAGCCCATTTAAAACACTGGAAGGCCACAAGAAGGTCACCTGGGAGCCTCCTCCTCTCCAGACTGAACAACCCCAACCCCCTCAGTCTCTCCTCACAGCAGAGCTGCTGCAGCCTCTGAGCATCCTCCTGGCCCTGCTCTGGACACTCTCCAGCATCTCCACAGCCCTCTTGTCCCAGGGGCTCCAGAGCTGGATGCAGGACTCCAGGTGGGGTCTCAGCAGTGTGGAGCAGAGGGGCAGGATCCCCTCCCTGGCCCTGCTGGCCACACTGCTGCTGCTGCAGCCCAGGCTCTGGTTGCTCTCTGGGCTGCAAGTGCACACTGCTGGCTCCTGTTGAGCTTCTCCTCCACCAGAGCCCCCAAGTCTCTCTCCTCAGGGCTGCTCTCAAGCAGTCACTGCCCAGGCTATGTTGGTGCTTGGGATTGGCAATCCAAGTTTAAAGCAGGTTTGTCTTGAGACATCTCCTTCATGATCGATGAGAGGATTGTACTTACCCTTCTCTTACCATCCTGCAAACCAAAGGAGGAGAAATGGAGCTGCTCTGAACTTGAGAACTCCACTGAGCTCGCTCTCATGACCCTGGGCTTTGCAGGCCCCAGGAAGGCTCACAGTGTGCACTGAGTTAAAAGCCAGGGGAGCCCTCTGAGTTTGAGTAGGCACCCACATTTCAGCCCAGCTGCCTTGGGAGCAGGCACCTGCACACTGGGTCTGTGCCATGACCCTTTGATGCCAACACAGCCACAGCTGGAGATGCAGCACGACCCAAGCTGACAGCCCCACCCAGCAGAGCCTGACCTCACTGCTGAGCTAGACACCAAGATGGGATTCCACTGACAGAAACCCTCAGCAAGGCTTTGTCAACACCAGAGCCTGAGAAAAGGTCCTCAGACTGAGTTTGCTGACAGCAGCCTCACAACTCAGCACTGCCAGGAGCTCTTGGAACCCATCATGTCAAAGGCCCAGAAGGATGCCAGGCAGTTTGCAGTGAGGGGGTCTAGGGGTTGCTCACCAAAGTGCTTTAGGGTGAGGGTGGGGAGACACTGGTGCAGGTTGCCCAAGGGAGTTGTGGATGTCCCTTCCCAGGAGGTGCTTAAGGCCAGGTTGGATGAGGTCTTTAGCAAGCTGGGCTAGTGGAAGGTGTCCCTGCCCAAGGCAGGGGGTTGGAACTGGCTGAGCTTTGAGACCCCTTCCAACTCAGACCATTCTGTGGCTCTGTGAGCAGCAGGCGCTGGCGATGGAGAGCTGCCAGCAGGGCAAAGTGCTCCCTGTGCCCACACTGCAGCATTTCACCAAGGGGCAGCAAACCTGAGCTCCAGCTGCAAGTGCTGGCAAGGGATGTAAAGGCTGCTGAAGAGAGAACAAGCATGAGGAGAGGATAATGAGAGAGAGCAGCCAGGCCAACTGGTTGGTTGGGTCCATCCTACCCACGTTTTAGAGCAAGGAAATGCAAATGTCCAGGAATGAAGCCTGTAAACACCCCCTGGATCCAGTGGAGAAGACCTGGATGCTGGGAAACAGGGCTTGGAGGAACAGAGAGGCCTGAAGTCTGCCAGCAGCTTACACAGCCCAAAGCCCCAGTGAGAAATGGGAAAATATCCCTTAGGTGTGGCCACCCCCAGAGAAGTGAAGACCCAGACCCCACCTGGGCACATCACTCCTGCATTCAGCCAGGAGAGGACCTGCTGCCACTGAGCATCTGTGGCATCTGACTGGCCAAGGATCATGGTGCAGCTGCTGCTCTGCCCTGCTTTGGACCAGAAGGGCTGGGACTTGGTAGGAGATTCCTGCAAATTCCTGGTGCTGGGAATCTACATGAGGATGTCCTGGTGTCTGATGGAGGGGATGGGGCAGTCAGGAGAGGGGGAAAAGAGAGGGAGAGGGGGAAGGGATAAGGAGAGGAGAGGAGAGGAGAGGAGAGGAGAGGAGAGGAGAGGAGAGGAGAGGAGAGGAGAGGAGAGGAGAGGAGAGGAGAGGAGAGGAGAGGAGAGGAGAGGAGAGGAGAGGAGAGGAGAGGAGAGGAGAGGAGAGGAGAGGAGAGGAGAGGAGAGGAGAGGAGAGGAGAGGAGAGGAGAGGAGAGGAGAGGAGAGGAGAGGAGAGGAGAGGGAAGAGAGAGGGAGAGGGAGAGGAGAGAAAGGGAAGAGAGAGGGAGAGAGAGAGGAGAGAAAGGGAAGAGAGAGGGAGAGGGAGAGGGAGAGGGAGAGGGAGAGGGAGAGGGGAGAAAGGGAAGAGAGAGGGGGGAAGAGAGAGGGAGAGGAAGAGAGAGGAGGAAGAGAGAGGAAGAGTGAGGAAGAGAGAGAGGGAGTGAGAGAGAGGAGGAAGAGAGATGACCTTCGAGGTCCTTTCCGGACATTCTATGAATCTGTGAATCACTGAAGCCAGCCTGGGAGCTAAAATTCTGCTCTCCACCCCAGCAGACGCCCACAGGAGAAGCCCCAGGGCCTGGCGTTGCTCTCCAGGGGTCCAGGGCTAGGCTCGCCGGGCGGAAAGCATCCCAGCTGCTCCCCGCAGCCAGGCGGGGTGGGCACAGCCCCTGCTGCCCCCGCGATGGTTGGCAGAGCCTGCCCTGGCACAGGGCTGAGCCCTGGGGTCTGCTCACCTGCCGGCCCGGGGGGGTACCCCTGGGTGCCATGCTTGGAGCCGCTGAAGTCCTCCAGGAACTTCTCCGGGCGCAGCGGCGCCAGCAAGGAGCGAGGGCTGCGCCCGACCCCCGGCTCGGTCAGCAGCCGGTAGGTGCTCCTGCCGTAGGTCTCTCCGAACCGGTACTTGTACTGGGGCACGAAGCCCTCGTAGCTGCGGAGAGAACCGAAAGAGAGCTCTGGCTGAGGCGAGGAGGTGCCCCGGGGGGGGGACAGCCTGCCCGAGGCGCTGGGAAAGGCCACGGCCGGGGCGCAGCAGGGCTGGGAAGGGCACAGCCTGGGGCGCCTGAGCCCAGGGAAGGGCTTGCGGCGGCTGCTGTGTGTGGCTCGACGTGGAGCCAGGTGTTTGCACCCCCTGTGTGTGTGTGTAATTGCACACCTCTGTGTGTGTGTGTGATTGCACTCCCCTGTGTGTGTGTGTGTGATTGCACACCCTGCGTGTGTGTGTGATTCAATAGCCCTGCGTGTGTGTGTGATTCAATAGCCCTGTGTGTGTGTGTGATTGCACACCCTGTGTGTGTGTGTGTGTGTGATTGCACACCCCTGCATGTGTGTGTGTGTGTGATTGCACACCTCTGTGTGTGTGATTGCACACCCTGCGTGTGTGTGTGTGTGTAATTGCACACCTCTGTGTGTGTGTGTGATTGCACTCCCCTGTGTGTGTG
Source organism: Pogoniulus pusillus (assembly GCF_015220805.1). NCBI lineage: Eukaryota > Metazoa > Chordata > Aves > Piciformes > Lybiidae > Pogoniulus > Pogoniulus pusillus. The sequence goes on along the minus strand of NC_087298.1, from coordinate 2,263,240 downwards.
TGTGTGTGTGTGTGTGATTGCACTCCCCTGTGTGTGTGTGTGTGATTGCACTCCCCTGTGTGTGTGTGTGTGTGTGATTGCACACCTCTGTGTGTGTGTGTGTGTGTGATTGCACACCTCTGTGTGTGTGTGTGTGTGATTGCACACCCTGTGTGTGTGTGTGTGTGATTGCACACCTCTGTGTGTGTGTGTGTGTGATTGCACACCCTGTGTGTGTGTGATTGCACACCCTGTATGTGTGTGTGTGATTGCACACTCCTGCGTGTGTGTGTGTGATTGCACACCCTCTGTGTGTGTGTGATTGCACACTCCTCTGTGTGTGTGTGTGTGTGATTGCACACTCCTCTGTGTGTGTGTGTGTGTGATTGCACACCCTCTGTGTGTGTGTGTGTGATTGCACACCCTGGGTGTGTTTGCACACCCTGTGTGTGTCTGTGTGATTGCACACCCCTGGGTGTGTTTGCATACCTCTCTCTGTGTGTGTTTGCACACCCCTGGGAGTGTTTGCACACTCGTGGTTGTGTTTGCACACCCATGAGTGTGTGTTTTGCTTTACACCTCTCTGTGTGTGTTTGCACACCTCTCTGTGTGTGTTTGCACACCTCTGAGTGTGTTTGCACATCTCTGTGTGTGTTTGCAAACCTGTGTGTGTTTTTGCACACCCCTGTGTGTGTTTGTACACCTGTGTCTGTGCTTGCTAGCACACCTCTGTGTGTGTGTTTGCACACCTGTCTGTGTGCTTGCACACCTGTCGTGTGTTCACACAGCAGCGTGGAACCTGTCTCCTGGAGCTCTGAGTGCGCACAGGCACAGGCTGGAGGAACACAGCAGCAGGTAGCGGGGTGTGGCGCAGGCAGCATCTGCAGCTGGGCGAGCTTAGAGCAGGAGCACAGCCTGGGCTGCAGGCACTTGGACAGCCCCCAGCTAAAGCATCATTCCACTTAAACACGCCTCCGGGTTGGAGTTTGGCAGCCCTCTCCCTGCTCTAAACCTCAGCGAGTCACAGGGAATGCTCCCAGTGGCCCTTTTGCACCACTGAAACTCGACCATCAGCAGAACTCCCTGCTGGTACCCAGCAATCCCCCCCCTGCTCTGTACCCACCCTGGAGTGGGCAGGTAGCTGCTCAGCCCCAGCAGCAAACATCACCCCTTGGTTTGGGACCCTTGTGCAGGGTGTGGAACAGCAGAGTCCTTTTCCACTACTCCTTGGTAGGGCTCAGGGTGCTCTGGCTCTGCTCCTAAGCACCTCCCCCCCCAGCACAGATCAGAGCCGTTAGGAATTCCCAGTACCAGAGGTCCTGATGCTGATGTCTTTGCACCACAGGTAGAGCTGCCAGTTGCAACGTACATAGAATGGGTCAGGTGGAAGGGACCTCAAAGCTCAGCCAGTTCCAACCCCCTGATGTAGGCAGGGACACCTCCCACTGGAACAGATCACTCAAGGATTCATCCAACCTGGTTCTGAACATCTCCAGGGAGGTTGTGGAGCACAGAAGCACCCAACGTGATCTTTGATCACGTTGGGTGCTTCTGTGCTCCACAACCTCCCTGGGAAACCTGTGCCAGGCTCTCACCACCCTCAACCTGTGCCAGTGTCTCACCACCCTCACTCGTGGTGAAACATCCAGTTTCAATCTTCCCTCTGCCACTTCAAACCCATTCCTCCTCCTCCTCTCATTCCCAGACCTTGTCAATAGTCCCTCCCCAGCCCTCCTGTAGCCCCCTTCAGATCCTGGAAGGCCACTCCAAGGTCTCCTCCAAGCCTTCTCTTCTCCAGCCTGTAGAGCCCCAACTCTCTCAGCCTGTCCTCACTCAGAGCAGAGCTGCTGCAGCCCTCTGAGCACCTTCATCTCTCTGGACAGACAAAACTGCTCCATCAGGGAGCCCTTTGCCTAGCTGAGGCCAGGCAGTGAGCATCAGAAGGTGCTGAGTAAATGCTTTCCCTCCCAAGTGCTCGAAGCAGCAGCGAGCAGAGCCCTGCGTTTGCACTTGCCAAGTCCTCCCTGCTTTGCATGCAGGATCTCTCCCAGGAGCTGCTGCAGGAGCTTGGTGGCTCATCCCCATTGATCTTCCAGGAGTCTTGCAACACAGGGAAGCTCCGGCAGGAGCATAACGCTGAGCAAGGGCACAGCTGCCCCAGCCTGGCTCATTAGGGGATGGCTGCAGGGATGCTGACCACGCACGGAATAATGGCAGGGCTGAGGAAGGAGCTCGTTCGGCAGCAATTCAAAGGGAAGCGATGCGAAAAGCTGGGGCGAGTAAGTCCCGGGGCAGGGATCTGCCACCGAGAGGATCCAAAGCCTTGCCGAGGAGAGCCGCAGCGCCCGGGGAAGAGCCCGGGGAAGAGCCCGGTCACAGCAGGGCTCTCTGTGCTTCCGCGGCTTGGTGCCCGACCAGGCGGGCAGAGGCAGCCTCTGATGCTGTGCTGCAGCTGCTGCTCTCACACCTCGCTGCTGAGCAGGGGCAGGATCCGAGTCACAGAACCTGAGAGGTCAGAAGGCACCTCCAGAGCTCAGCCAGTCCAAGCTCCCTGCCAAGCAGCAGCCCCTAGGGCAGGGCACACAGGAATGCAGCCAGGAGGCTTTGAAGGTCTCCAGAGCAGGAGACTCCACAGCCTCTCTGGGCAGCCTGCTCCAGGCCTCCAGCACCCTCACACCACACAAGCTTCTCCTCATGGTGAGCTGGAACCTTCTCTGCTCCACTTTGTAGCTGCTGCTCCTTGGCTTATTGCTGCTGAGCACCCAGAAGAGATTGGCCTCAGGCACTGCCCCCCACCCCTCAGCTGTCTGTGCACATTGCTCAGGTCCCCTCTCAGCCTTCTCCTCTCCAGACCAAGCAGCCCCAGGGCTCTCAGGCTCTGCACAGGGGAGATGCTCAAGTCCCCCACTCATCCTGGTGGCTCTGCACTGGACTCTCCAGCAGGTCCCTGTCTCTCCTTGACAAGCCTCAGCCAGCCCTGCTGCACTTCACTTCCTCACAGCCAAACCTCTCCCCTGGCCACTCCCCAGGCTCACTCTGCTCCACACTCTCCCCAGCTTCTCCAAGCCAAGAGGAGGCAGGCACAGCTGTGCCCAGCACTCCTCCTGTGTGCCAAGCCCTTCCCAAACTATCCCACACAAGCTTTGGCTTTGTAAGGCTCCTGTGCACTGCAGTGGCATTGTCAAAGCCCTGGGCACGACCATCGAGTGACAGCAACCAGCTTTGGTGCCCCCCACGGTCACAGGTTCACCAGCAAGGCCAGGTAGGGCCTGTGGGGCAGCTGTGAGACATGGTGCTGTGACACCTTCCTCTTGCCACCAGCACCCCAGTGCTGCCAGCAGCAGAGCCTGGGCTCCAGTCCTGTCCTTCTGGCAGCTCCTTCTGCTCCTTCACCCAAACCAGATGCAAAGCAGCACCCTCACTGCCTAGGAGGGCTTCCTCTGGGGCTTGACACAATGAGCCTGCACAGCCTTGCAAACTGCAGCAGCAGAACTTGGTTCCTCCTCCTCTTGCCTTCAATGGCCAAAGCACCAGCCCAGAGAGGAGCAGCCACAGCTGCTCTGGCAGCACAGGGGCTTGGAGCTGCTTCTGAGCAGAGGAAGGCTCTGGGAGGTGCAAGCCTGGCCACAGCTCTCTCCTTGCTGTTACTCATCTTTCCCAAGCAGCTGCCAGCCCACAGCTGCAGCAGGGTGACACACACAGGGTGACTTCACCTCCCCCAGACAGCTGCAGCAAGGCAAAGCCATGGTACAGCCTCTGCCCCCAGAGCTTAGGTGAGGGTGGAAGGTTTGGGGAGCAGTGATGGAGGAAGCCCTGCCTGTGGCTGCAGCGGGAAGGGTGGATCTGATTCCCACCACAGCAGCACGCCGAGGAAGAGTCCTGCTCCTCCCTTTCTCTGCCTCCTGCCCAGACATGTGCTGCTCCTGCAGCTGCTCAGGGTGTGCAGGCCTGGAGCCTGCTCTGCCACCAACCCCTCCAGCCTGGCAGATCCTCCCGATGCTCTCCAGCACTACCTTCAGGGTGGTCTAGTGGCAGTCCATGCCCATGGGAAGAGGGCTGGAACGAGATGAGCTCTCAGGTCCCTTCCAAAGCAGACCATTCTAGAGTCTGGTATGACCCATCTGAAGCTTGCTTTCCTCAGGCCACCCAGCCCTTCCCAGGCCATTTAATGTGCCATGGGACAGGTCACCAGAGAACCCCAGACAACCTCTACCACAAAACCTGTCCAGTTCTGTCTGAGTCTTCCCTTTTAACCCATAACTCATCACCTCTGACCCATGCCAGCTTAGCTGCTTTCCCCCAAGCCTTTAGAGGAGAGCACAGCAAAAACCTTTGAGAAAAATGTAACTTCCAGTACCTGAAAGGGCCTACAAGGGAGCCAGGAAGGGACTTTCTACAGGGGCTAACAAGTGACAGGATGAGGGGCAAAGGATTGAAGCTTCAAAGTGGAGATGAGGCAAAAATTGTTGAGAGTAAGGGTGAGGAGACACTGGCACAGGTTGCCCGGGGAGGCTGGGGCTCCTCCCTGCCTGGAGGTGTTCCAAACCAGGTTGGATGAAGCCTTGAGCTGGTGGGAGGTGTCCCTGCCTGTGGCAGGGGATTGGAAGAGGATGATCTTGAAGGTCCCTTCCAGCCCAGCCCCTTCTGTGATTCTATGAACTAGAGCCCCAATGGCCACAGTCCCCCACTGCTCCGAGCAGCTGGGATGCAGCAGCAGGAGTGGGCTGCAGCCCCTGCCACTGGAGTGGATCATGGCTACACAAACATTTAATTCAAAGGAGATTTCCAAACATCCTCAGTGCAAAAATGGTGACACTTTGGAAGCCAAACCCTGCACAGCAGCCCTGGGAACATTTGGCAGCTTAAAACAAACAGGAAAAAAAAGGGGGAAGAGGGGAAGGGAAAAAAAGAACCATTTTTGACTTTACCCTGAGTGTGGTCTTTCATTATCCCTTCTTTTAAGGTGGTGCTTCTTATCCTGGAGCCCTGTCTCCTTCAGAGGGCTGCTAGGTGGAATATTTAATGGTGCCTTTAAAAACCACCCCAAAGATGATGAATCACAACTGCTGCTGGAGACATTTGCATTGGCAATGAACAGGCAGGTTGGAGGAACCTCAGAACTTACCCAGGGATGTAGTAAGGATTGAGAGGGAAGAGGCTGTTCTCCTTGGGAGCTGCCATGGCCAAGCAGCAGCTCTGGGTGGTGGGAGTGGGTGACAGGAGATGCAGAATGGTGTGGTCACCCAGGAGACCTCTGTGATGCTGCCAGGAGTAATGTCAGAGCAGGGATGCTCAGAGGGCTGCAGCAGCTGTGCTGTGAGGACAGGTTGAGAAAGTTGGGGCTCTGCAGGCTGGAGAAGAGAAGGCTTGGAGGAGACCTTGGAGTGGCCTTCCAGGATCTGAAGGGGGCTACAGGAGGGCTGGGGAGGGACTATTGACAGGAATGGGTTTGAAGTGGCAGAGGGGAGATTGAAACTGGATGTTCCACCACGAGTGAGGGTGGTGAGACAGTGGCACAGGTTGAGGGTGCTGAGACACTGGCACAGGTTTCCCAGGGAGGCTGTGGAGCACAGAAGCACCCAATGTGATCAAAGATCATATTGGGTGCTTCTGTGCTCCACAACCTCCCTGGAGGTGTTCAGGACCAGGCTGGATGAAGCCTTGAGCAACCTGTTCTAGTGGGAGGTGTCTCTGCCTACAGCAGGTGGTTGGAATTGGTTGAGCTCTGAGGTCCCTTCCAACCTAAACCATTCTATGATTCTCTGTCAGTACCTGACAGCACTTCCAGCTGCAGCACACAGCTCTGGACAGGTCTTTTTGTCCTCCCACCTGGACACTGTGGCTGAGCAGGGTGATTTTATCTCATCTGTCAGGCTTCCTGAAGGCTGACAGCCCTGGGGACAGCAGTGCCAGATGTTCCTCAGGAGCAGCCCCAGCACAAAGCCATTCGTGCCGTGGTTTGTGCAGCAGCCTGGCAGAGCCCAGCCCACAGCTTCCTCTGAGCTGAGGGTGAACATGAAATAAAGCTGCTCCCTGCAGCAGCACCTGGGCACAGCACAGAGCAATGACCACAGGCTGGAGCAGGTCTCAGCAGCCTCCTGAGGATCAGAGGCTCACAGGATGTCAAGGGATGGAAGGGAGCCAAAGAGCTCAACCAGTCCAAGCCCCCCCTGCCAGAGCAGGACCATATAGTCTAGCTCAGGTCACACAGGAACACATCCAGATGGGCCTTGAAAGGCTCCAGAGCAGAGCAGAGGTCACCCAGGCCATCTCCAGCAGGCTGCAGAGGGACTGTTTCCAAAGGCCTGGAGTGATAGGGTGAGGGGTAATGGTTTTAGGATTAGAGAAAAGCAGATTTAGATTGGATGTTAGCAACAAGTACTGCACCATCAGGCTGCTGGAACATTGAAACAGGTTGCCCAGGGAGGTGATTGAGGGCCCAGCCCTGGAGATAGTCAAAGGTGAGGCTCAACAGGGCTCTGGGCAACTGCTCTTGTGGTAGATGTCCCTGCTGACTGCAGAGGGGTTGGACTGGATGAGCTTAGGAGGTCTCTTACCAACCCAAACCACTTCCCATCAAAGCTCACTCCTTTAAACAGCCACAGCCAGTGGCTGCCCCTTCCTCAAACCTGGGGGTGACACCTCCCACAGGGCTACTGAGTCAGAGAGCCAAACACTGCTCCTCAGCACAGACACCTGGGTTAGAAACACCACAGCAGCAAATGCCTTTCTGTCAAGGTTACCATTAGAATTTATTGATAGGAGAGCAACTTCGCCTGTCAACATGTCAAGGGAGGAACAGCACATCCTGACCCCAGAGAAGCAGAAAGCCCACCCAGGTGAGCTTGCAGCACTCTGGCTCCTCTCCACGCCCACGTGCAGGAGCCCAGGCACACAGCTGAGGGTTCCTTGGGTCCATGTTCTGAGGCAGGATAGAAATACTCCAGAAATACAATCAAGTGTGCTTGGCCAAGCCACCAGCGCCCAGCAGGCTACAGCAGGGACCACGCTGGCTTTGTCTCCTGTCACCCAGCTCCAGACACACACACAGGGAACAGCAGCCCACCCCAGGCCCCTCTGGGCAAAGGAGAACAAAAATACCCATCTTGGAGTGAGAGTCACCTGAGCCCCTGAAGGCCTCCCAGGGAGAGGAGATGGCTTGGACCCTCCAGCTCCTCAGCATGTAAAGGCGGCTCAGAGGACCAGCTTGGATGGAGATGCCCCCAGACAGGCAGGGGAACCCTACATGGGGTCTGCAGCAGGACAGTCTGGGCATAGTCCCATCAAGGGAGCTGCAGCTGGGGAACTTCAGGATGGAGACTGCTGTGCCCAGGGAGCAGACGTGGTCATGCCATGCTCCAGCAGCGAGACACCGGAGCAGGCTGCCCAGGGAGGCTGTGGATGCTCCCTCCCTGGAGGTGTTCAAGGTCAGGCTGGGTGAGGCCTTGAGCAACCTGGGCTAGTGGGAAGTGTCCCTGCTCATGGCAGGGGGTTGGAACTGGATGACCTGTAAGGTCCCTTGCACCCCAACCCACTCTGAATCCTGAGAGCTGCCAATCCAGAAGCATCATTTTCTTTCCACTTAGGCTCTGCTGGCGCTGGAGCTGCTTTGCCAGTCCCCTGTCAGCAGTGCCCTCTCGCAGGGCTGAGAGCACAGGCAGACATTCATCCTGGGCTTGTGGCTAAGAGAAACCAATTATCTTCAGGATCCTGACTGGAAAGATAAACTCTGCTGGCTGCTGCTTAAAAAAAAAGCCAAGTGCTGAGCTTTCATCTTCCCTCAGCTCGTGAAACGTTTGGTCCTAAGCAGCTCGCTGAACAACTAGAGAGGGAAGAGCAGAGTATTCCCTAGGCACCTGGTAAATCCACAATGGATTTATTGTAGAAGGAGCTGAATTCTCCAACTCACTCCAAGTGGATTTCAGAGCCCTCTCAAACCCTCCAGAGAATGAGCTGTTTGTGACAGGACAAAGGAGAAACAGCCTCGAGTTCAATGAGCGATGGCCCTGTGCTGCGCGGGGAGCCTTCAGACCAAGGCACAGAGCCGCTCTAAGGGGATGTGCCAGTCCCATCTCCCACTGCCAGACTGGATCGTGGCAACCAAGGAGCCTGGAGTGCATCTGCCTGCCTGATAGCACCAACCCTGCTGCTGCAGACCTGAGGAGCCCCTGGCACAGCGAGCATTGTGTGCCAGGGGACAGCTCGGACCCTGCTCCGCTGCCTCTCCTGCGAGCTCCTGCTCTGGGCACAGCTCAGATCCCTCTGCACATGGCACAGCACTGACCTAGAGATCTCATATTAATGGGTACTCCTACAGGGTTAATTGCACATCAGTCCATTGTGGCTACAAGTTTGTTAGGCTAAGAAATCTACATAATGACAGTAGTACAGTATCAGCTACTTTCCAATACAAACTCCCTACCCTAGCCTTAATTTGCAGGCCAGAAGAAGATCTTCAAACCTCCCTGACCTTCCTCTGACCTTTAACATTCATTTGCAACTTTTTTTTTTCCTCCTTTTTTTTTTTGTTTGTTTTTTTTTTCCCTAGAAAATAAACCCTAAAAATCCAGTGTGGGGAGAAGGCACATACAGAACAAAAGCAGTGCTTAACAACCACAGGAAAAGAGAAGAACATGACCTTGGACTCGGGTATCAGCATCCTCCGTGACTCCCAAAGGGTTGCCAAATGCTTTGTCAGTTCTCAAGTCCCTTCAACCATCTCCTAGCTCTAGACATTTCTAGGCTCTGACTACAGCTTGCCTGCAGCGAGAGCATACAGAAACACCTGCTAATGTGCACAAGACTTCCATTTGAGCCAATGGAAAAGTTCTGGAAGACTCAAGTCTTCGCTCCAAGTCTGTTCTCCAGTGGCAGCACTCTCACTGCCGGTAGCTTTCTCTTCCGCTCAGGAGAGAGCTCCAAGCCCCTCAAGGTTTTGCCCTGGAGGTGTTTGGGTACCTATTAAAAAATCCCTCTCACAGTATTCCCAGGAAACGATTCAGAAGAGGAGATGATTTTTCAACCAAGTGAGATCCTCTGGTCCTGCGTGTCAGACCATGGCCAAGAGAATGAGCAGCTGCCATGGACGTCTCGACCTAAACGCGGCACAGTCAGGGGAGGAGAGCAAGGTGGCCTGACCATCTTCCCGTGAGGTACAGGCCCAGGAGACACCACAGGCACCCTGTTCTCAACAGTCTGTCTCTTCCTGGAGTCAAATGTTTGATTCCAACTGTTCTAGCAGGAAGTGGTGAATCATGTCAAAAGTAGGACGATCTTTGATATCCCTGCTCCAACATTTCAGCATCAGGTCAAACACAGGGTTGGGGCACAGAGGAGTCTGGGAGAGATAGATCTGAAAGGCAGAAGGTGACAGCTGTGTCGGTGGTTTTTTTTCCATGGCAGAACTAAACCTTTCCCAAGCAAGCAAGCAGCAAGAGGACAGACTCAGCCCAGGTCTAGGAGCCGTAGCCATCATGCGGTGGCTGAAATCCATCGAGCGCTGCTCTGGCAGCGAGGCCTGGAGGGAGCTCTGCTGCCATCTCAAACAGCACCGAGGACACTCTGCCAGCTTGCCTGAAGAGCTGCTCACAACACAGCTGTCCCTCAGGAAACATCAATGCTTCACAGAGATTTGCCTCCTAAAGTGACAGACAAACACCAACCAAGCCCAGATTGACCACAGTAAAATCCGAGGAGGTTCAACTCACCGTGGCCAGCCCCAGAGGCTTTCTAAGCGTCCTGACAGCTTGTTAGCAGAGACAGAAAAACACCTTTTAGAGCTCAGCTAAGCACAGCTTGGCAGACTTCTTGTTGGTTTGGGGTTTTCCTCCCCCCTCTCATTTCAGTGCACATCTTTGAGGGGTCTTTACTAAATCATTGGGATTCAGGAGACCGAATAAAAGCTCCCACTCGTTTTATTCCCTGTAACCTTTTAATTTGGTTGGTGCTAAAGGGGAATTTGGGGAGAATGGGAAACTGTCCTCAAGTGGAACTCTCCTTTTTTTGGATACTGATGGGCTGGACTGGCCTGCATCACCACTGGGAGCTCCCAAAAGCAGCAGCAGTGGAGTGCATAGAGTTAGAGAGGAAAAAAAATGACACAAAAAAGCCCTTGGAGATGACCAAAGGCTTCTTGGCCCATTACAAGAGTATCTAATCCCTGGGAACTTAACAACTCCTCCTCCCCCACTTCAGTTTGTACTTCCTCATCTTTCAGAGCAAATGCCACTGGCAGAGAGATCTTAGAGAGGAAAAGAGCAAAAGGGTTGTGTAGGAGAGCCCAGAAAAGCAAAGGAGGACAGGGCAGACTGGAACAGAAGTGGCTTATAGTAAGGAAGCAGCACTGGACAGAGCCAAGAGAGTCTTCCAGAGGGGCTCCAAGGCAGGAAAGCAGGTGCAGAGAGCCTAGGTAGCAGGGAAGGCAGGAGGGACACACTTGAGAGGAAGAGTAACAGACAGAGGAGCAGCAGGAAGGCCCTGGGAAGGTCCTGTGTGCTCTCACCTGCCTGCCCTGGCTGCGGAAGAACTCTCCGGTGTTCTCGATCACCTGCTCGTCCGACAGCAGGCTGTAAGGCTGCTCCTTGCACAGCACAAACATCTCCCACAGGGTCACCCCAAATGCCCACACATCACTGGCTGTGGTGAACTTGCCCTGTGAACAGAGAGGATGTTGTAAGCCCAGGCTGCTGCTGGGGCACATGCAGCAATAACCATTTAGCCTCCACCCTCTGCAGCTGGAGAGCAGGAGGCAGAACTCCCAGCTGGGGACACCCCCTGGAAAGAGACAGCAGAGCAGGTGACCTGGGCTCAGCAGTGCAGAGGGACTGAGCTGTCACCTGCCTGCTTTCTGGGGCAGGAGCAGCACCTCTGTGGGACCCAGGGGACAGCTCTAAGAAGGTGCAGCTTTCACTGAGGCAAACCTTCAAAACAAGGAGCAAGTGCCAGAGGGAGAGCCAGAGAGAGAGCCAGAGAGAGAATCATAGAATCAACCAGGTTGGAAGAGACCTCCAAGATCATCCAGTCCAACCTATCCCCCAGCCCTATCCAGTCAACCAGAGAGAGCCAGAGAGAGAGCCTGCTCGTCCTCCTGAGGACAGCTGTGTTTGCAGCTGTAGGAGAAAGGAGTGTGGCAGAGGGTGGAAAGCTGCTGCCTATCTCCACCCAAAAAATGGCAGCACAGCACAGCAAAGCCTTTGAACAGGGAACAGAGCCCTTGGGGTGAAAGCAGAGCTGGAGCAGACTCCAGACTTGGAGCAAAGGCCAAGACAATGTTGATCTCTGCACATGAAGAAGCTGGTGACAGTCTGCCTGCTGTCCCTGTTTTCTGCCTTCAAAAGTGTTTCCAGGCAGGCTGGGTTTGAAGAATGTGCTTCTGAAGGAGGAAAAGGAGCAAAAGGATTGCTCAGGAAACAACAGCAACCAGTCAGGGGCTGCAGGGCCTGTTTGGGTAGAGATCAGCCAGGACACAGACTGCCCAGGCTGATGGCAGCACCACAGAACAGGTTGAGCTGGAAAGGACCTTAAAGATCATTTAGTTCCACCCCCTGCCATGGGCAGGGACACCCTCCCCTAGCACAGGTGTTCAAGGCCAGTCTGGCCTTGAACACCTCCAGGGAGGGGGCAGCCACAGCCTCCCTGGGCAGCCTGCTCCAGTGTTTCACCACCTTCATAGGGAAGAGTTTCTTCCTAATCTCCACTCTCACTTTCCTCTCCTCCAGCTCAAAGCCATTGTCCCTGACACTACAACCCCTTGTAAAAAGTCCCTCCCCAGCTCTCTCCTGGCCCCATTCAGCTACTAGAAGGCTGCTTTATGGTCTCCCCAGGGCCTTCTCCATCCTGAAGAGCCCCAAATCTCTCAGCCTGTCCCCACAGTGGAGCTTCTCCACCCTCTGGCTATCTTCATGGCCTCCTCTGGACCCACTCCAACAGTTCCATGTCTTTGTGCTGGGGGCACCAGGACTGGACACAGTACTGCAGGTGGGGTCTCAGCAGAGCAGAGGAGGAGAATCCTCTCCCTCATCCTGGTGGTCACCTGGCAACTCCAGCAGCCTGGCAGTGTGTGGAAGATGCTCACAGCAGGCAGATGGGAATGACCTCTGGCTCAGGTGCAGCTGTAACTAGGGAGACAGAGGCACCTCAGAACAGCTGAAGCCTGTCAGCCTGCAGAGCAGAGGCAATCACAGCTGTGCAGGGTAAGAAAGCACAGCCAGGTGATCTCAGCAACCAGTCAGAGAGGAATACTGGGCTGAACATGAAGGACCTGCCTCCAGACTGCATCTGTTTGGGCTCTTGAACCTGCACCTCTCCTGCAGGGACTGTTCAGTCTGCAAGAGGCTCCAGGGAGTCCTTAGAGCAGCCTTGCAGTACCTGAAGGGGCTACAGAAGAGCTGAGGAGGGACTTCTGACAAGGGCTTGTGGCGACAGGACAAGGGGTGGTGGCTTCAGACTGGAAGAAGCTGGATTTAGGTTTGACATTAGGAAGAAATTCTTCCCCAGGAGGATGGTGAAGCCCTGGAACAAGTTGCCCAGAGAAGCTGTGGAGGCTTCAACCTTGGAATTGCACAAGGCTAGGTTGGATGAGGCTTTGAGCAGCCTGGGCTAGTGAGAGGTGTCCCTGCCTATAACAGGGGGGTTGGAACTGGCTGAGCTTTGAGCTCCCTTCCAACCTAACCCATTCTATGACTCTATAGATGTGCCACTGCTGCAAGGGCACAGCGAAGGAGGAGAGAGGAAGGGAGAGGGAATGGTTTGGTGCAGTCCCTACCAGGAGGATGCTCTCCCAGGCCATCCAGCGGATGGGCAGCACAGCTCTGCCCTGGATGCGGTAGTAGTCGCCGCTGTAGAGGTTCCTGCTCATGCCAAAGTCTGCAATCTTGATGGTGTGGTTGTTGCCCACCAGGCAGTTGCGAGTGGCCAGGTCCCTGTGCACGAAGTTGAGAGATGCCAAATACTTCATGCCCGAGGCGATCTGCGTGGCCATGTACAGCAGGTTGGAGTGGCTGCGGCGAGAGAAAGCACAACACCAGGGGGGAAAAGTCAGTGGGCACAGCCTGCAAGGTGCTGCCTGCTCCTCTTCCCTGCTCTCCCCATTCCAGCAGCTCAGTCTCTCCTGTCCCACCTGCACTTTGGAAGGGTCCCCTCAGCAGGTAACTTTTGGTGTGCTGCTCTCAGCAAGCCCTGCAGGGATGCAAATTCACAGCACCATGCAGGTTGGCACAGCCCCTCAGGAGCACTGAGCCCAACCTAGAGCCCTGCTCTAAAAGACTCACCTTAAACCACAGCCCCAAGCACCACATCCAAACCACACTGAAACACAGCCAGGCTGGGGGATTCCACCACCTCCCTGGGCAGCTCATTCCAGTCCCTGGCCACTCTCTCCAGGAAAAACTTCTTCCTAATGTCCAAGCTAAACCTCCCCAGGCTCAGCTTGAGGCCATTCCCCCTTGTTCTGTCTCCAATTCCCTGTGAGCAGAGCCCAGCAGCAGCCTCTCCACAAAGTCCCTTCAGGTAGTTGGAGACAGCAATGAGCTCTCCCCTCATCCTCCTCAATCTAACCATCCCCAGCTCCCTCAGTCTCTCCTCATCAGATTTATTCTCTAGGTCTGCCCACAGAGGGGCAGGACAGGAGACACTTCTCAGCAGAGTCCTGCTCACAACTTGCTGGCCACCCAGAGACACAGCAGGGAGGTGCATTTCACATACCACCGAGCCACAAGGACTTTTAAATGTGTGACCTCTCTGCAGGGATGAGCTGCACCACATTTGGTGCACTGAGCTTGAGAGCCAGGTGGGATGGATCTTGCCATGGCAGACCCCAGCAGGGACAAGCTGCAGTCCTTGGCAGGGGGATTCACTCCATTCTCAGTAAACAGCTCCCCTGCAGACAGCTGAGAGCCAGCCACACCAGCATCCTTCAACCTGAAACTGTATCTGGCTGGAAGGGACAAAGGTGAGGCTGGAGGATGGGACAGAGAGAAGACAAACGAGAGGCAGAGCCGAGTAACAGAAACCAACAATGTGAGTGACAATGCTAAAGTCAGGTAAGACATGAGGAGAGATAAAGAAGAAAAGCTTGAGGCTTTGGCCAGGGACTAAAATCCAATTCTAAAGATGAAAGCTGTTTAAGATGTGCAGGGCACTGGGGAGAGCTGGGCTGTGCTTCTACTCAGCTGCAAACCCTGTCTCAGCCTGCTGTGCATTGACTGCAGGATGCCAGTTTAACACTGCCCAACAGGACTACTGCCCACTGCCAGCTACCTGGCAGCAAGGCTGCTGGTGGCAGGACCCAGCCATCTCCTGCCCAGTCCACTGACAGAACTGGTCCTAACTGCCTAATCCTGAAAGGAGAACCAACTGCAATGCTCTGGGGAGGTCCATGCCAAGGCTGAGCAAGGCAGCAGCTTCTGCTCAGTGCAGGTTTCTTTGTGGAGCAGAAGATATCAGTCCTACACACAGCTCCCCTCTGGGGAAAGGATTTCTGCAGCACCAGAGAGGCTTTCACATGAGATTGGATCCTCCCATGGAGGAGGGAGATAAATGCCACCACTGACAGCAAATGGGTTTCTTTGCCAAGTATTCTCCTTCTGTTGGCTGATGAAATCTTTCCTTACTGAAGTTCAACACTCAGCCCCCCCTCATGTAGCATTGTTTTTCTTTTAGGCATCCAGAAAACTTCTGAACCTTCTAAAAACCTTTAGGGACACTCTTGGGTTTCATCCCAAAACGGCTGCTGGAATGCAGTTGGCTTCTCCTGTTGATGAAATACTCGATGCAAGCCCACTAAGATGACCAGATGGTCACATCAGTAAACACTGTGACCAGAAGAGCTCAAAGCCAGGGACACCTCACAGCAACATGAGCTTCCAGAGGCCTCTAGAACAGCCTCCCATGTAAGGCAGCAGCTGTGCCAATGGCTGGGCTAGGGGAAGATCATAGAATGGTTTGGGTTGGAAGGGACCTCCAGAGGTCCTCTTGTCAAATCCCCCTGCAGTCAGCAGGGACAGCTCATTAGATCAGGCTGCTCTGAGCCCTGTCCAGCCTCACCTTGAATATCTCCTAGGATGGGACCTCAACCACCTCCCTGGGCAGTTTGCTGCAGTGTTCTGCTGCCCTCAGGGCAAAGAGATTCTTCCTAACATCGAATCTGAATCTCCTCTTCTCTACTCACTCCCTGGCAAGTGCAGCACCCAGCATGAAAACAGCCAGGGGGCGAAGGGCTGGAGAGCAGCTCTCTTGTGGACTCAAGAGAAGACTTTGGGGAGCTAGTGAGTGAAAAGCTGACTGTTCCCTGACTCCATCTGCTCCCACCCCAAAGTCAACCTGGCCTGGGCTGATCCCCAGCAGCATAGATGGCAGGTGGAGGGAGGGGATTCTGCCCCTCTGCTGTGCTCTGCTGAGACTCCACCTGCAGGGCTGGGGCCAGCTCTGGAGTGCTCAGCAGAGCGCAGACAAGAACCTGTGGGAGCAGGGCCAGAGGAGGCCACAGCAATGCTGGCAGGGCTGGAAGGGCTCTGCTGTGAGGCCAGGCTGGGAGCTGGGATTGTTGCAGTGTTGCACTGCCCTCATGGTAAAGAGCTTCCTCCTAACATCCAAACTAAACCTACTCTTCTCCACTCAGTGCCTGGCAAGCGCAGCAGACGGAAGCAAGAGCTCTGCAGCGCTGATTCACCCCAGAGCTGGGCAGCTCCTCCTACCTGACACAGGGAATGTTGTTGGAAACAGCAAATTTGCTGTAGATCTCCCTCTGAGAAAGGAACTGGTTGAGGTCTCCGTTTTCCATGTACTCTGTGATCATGCAGAGGGGGTCCTCACGCACACACACCCCCAGCAGCCGGATGATGTTTGGGTTCTTCAGGCGCGACATGATCTTGATCTCCTTCAGGAAGTCATTCCTGGTGAAACACAACCACAGAATGAAGCAGGATGGAAAAGACCTTCAAGATCATCCAGTCCAACCTAGCACCTAAGACCTTCTAATTAACTAACCCACAGCACCAAGTGCCTCATGCAGCCTCCTCTTAAACACCTCTAAGGACGGCGACTGCACCACCTCCCTGGGCAGCCCATTCCAATGCCAATCACTCTCTCTGACAACAACTTCATCCTCACATCCAGCCTGAACCTGCCCTGGCACAGCTTGAGGCAGTGTCCCCTTGTTCTGTTGCTGGGTGCCTGGCAGCAGAGCCCAACCCCACCTGGCTACAGCCTCCCTGCAGGCAGCTGCAGGCAGCAATGAGCTCTGTCCTGAGCCTCCTCTGCTGCAGGCTGCACACCCCCAGCTCCCTCAGCCTCTCCTCACAGGGCTCTGCTCCAGGCCCCTCCCCAGCCTTGCTGCCCTTCTCTCAACACCTTCCAGCACCTCAACATCTCTCTTGAATCCAGGAGCCCAGAACTAGACACAGCACTCAAGGTGTGTCCTGAGCAGTGCTGAGCACAGGGGCAGAAGAACCTCCCTTGTCCTGCTGCCCACACTGCTCCTGAGCCAGCCCAGGATGCCATTGGCTTTCTTGGTCACCTGGGCACACTTCAGTCTCATGTTCAGCTGCCAAACAACAGCCCCAGCTCCCTCTCTGCTCTCAGCCCCTCTGTCCCCAGCCTGTAGCACTGCATGGGGTTGTTGTGGCCAAGATGCAGAACCCAGCACTTGGCCTTGTTAAAGCTCCTGGTGCTGGACTGTGCCCATCTACCCAGCCTGTCCAGGTCCCCCTGCAGAGCCCAGAACACAGGTTCAGATGCTCAACTCCTTGTCTAAGGGAAGCAGAAGTGGCACTTAAGAAAAATCTCAGCTCAGAGATTTTGTCCAGCAGGTCTGAAGCTGGTTCTGTGGTGGTGTTCAACATCAGCCCCTTCCCCAGCACAGCACCTCAGTGTCACACCTTGTCCATTCCTGCTGTGCTGCATCCTGTCCCTCACAGAAACACACAGAACATGAAGTAGAACATGACTAGAACAGTGTGGTCAGTTTTGGGCTCCCCAGATCAGGAGGGACAGGGATCTACTTGAAAGAGTACACAGGAGGGCTATGAAGATGAGGGGGCTGGAGCAGTGCCTTATGAGGAGAGGCTGAGAGGCTGGGGCTGTTTGGTTGGGTGAAGAGAAGACTCAGAGGGGATCTAAGCAATGTTTCTAAATACCTGAGAGCTGGGGGCCAAGAGGCAGGGGACAAACTCTGCTCAGTCGTGTCCTGTGATAGGACAAGGGGCAATGGATGGAAACTACAGCACAGGAAGTTCCACCTCAACATGAGGAAGAACTTCTTTACTGTAAGGCTCATAGAGCCCTGGCACAGGCTGCCCAGAGAGGCTGTGGAGTCTCCTCTGGAGCCTTTCCAGCCCTGTCTGGATGTGTTCCTGTGTGGCTTGCACTAGATTCTACGGTCCTGCTCTGGCAGGGGGTTGGGCATCACCTGTGGAGGTGTGATCCTGTGATGACAGCTCCTGCAGGAGGCCCCAGGGCTAACCTGCATGAAACTTGCTGGGAGGCATTTCCCTTCCCCCTCAGCCCTCACCTGGCTGTTTTGTTGACATCTGATCGCAGCATTTTCACCGCCACGAGGACCGGCTGGTGAGTGAACTCTGTGGAGGAGACCCCCAGGAATTCCAGCAGCCCATCAGCTTCACAAAGGTGCACCTGCAGGGCAGAAGGCAGATTGTTGTCCTCAGGCAGAAAAGCAGAGGAAAAGAACATCAGATTGAGGCCATCGGTTTGGTCACTGCCAGCAGAATGAGCAAGTGAATGACCTACTGAAGGTGACACTGCTCTGACCAGCCCCAGCCCCCAGGCTGGCCCTAGGTCCTGGACAAGATGTGCTCATGCACATATCATCATGGAACTGTTTGGGTTGGAAAAGCCCTCTAAGATCATCGAGTGCAGCCACCAACCCAACATCACCATGGCAACAAAACCATGGCCCCAAGTGCCATGGCCACAGGTGTCTGGAACACCTCCAGGCATGGGGACTCCACCACCTCCCTGGGCAGCCTGTGCCAATCCCTGACCACTCTTGCAGCAAAGACATTTTTCCTCATCTCCAACCTAACCCTCCCCTGGCACAATTTCAGGCTAATTCTTCTCCTTCCATCATGTGATACTGAGGAGAAGAGCCCAACCCCCACCACACTCCAACCCCCTACATACATCCAGCTCTGGAGCCCCCATTACAAGAAGGATGTGGAGATGCTGGAGAGTGTCCAGAGCAGGGCCAGGAGGATGCTCAGAGGCTGCAGCAGCTCTGCTGTGAGCACAGGCTGAAAGAGTTGGGGCTGTGCAGGCTGGAGCAGAGGAGGCTCCCAGGTCACCTTCTTGTGTCCTGCCAGGATCTGAAGGGGGCTAGAAAAAAGCTGGGGAGGGACTTTTCAGGCTCTCAGGGAGTGACAGGAGTGGGGGGAAAGGAGCAAAGCTGGAGGTGAGGAGGAAGTTGTTGAGCAGGAGAGTGGTGAGAGGCTGGAATGGGCTGCCCAGGGAGATGGTGGAGTTGCCGTGACTGGAGGTGTTTGAGGCCAGGCTGGCTGAGGCTGTGTGCAGCCTGCTCTAGGGTAGGGTGTCCCTGGGCATGGCAGGGGGGTTGGGACTGGCTGCTCCTTGTGGTCCCTTCCACCCCTGACTGGTTCTATATACAGCCCATGACACAGGAACACAGGATTGCAGCCTCCTGCATCTCCAACACACTCAATTTACTGCACATGTGCAGAGTGGTGCAGTAGCCTACTGGGACAGTCCAAACCACCCAGAGAAGATGGGAGAGAAGTTCAGCATGGCTTCTGTGGCTGGAGCTGTCTGCTTTACTCTGCATGGCTGCAGCAAGTCTGGCAAGTAGAGCACATCACAGCTGCCATACAAGTCCAGAACTGCTCTTGCAGCCTTTAGTCGCTGCTCAAGCTTCACTGAGGAGCATCCAGGAATCCCAAAGGGCTATCCAAAGTCCTCTAATTGCAAAAAAGAGAAAAGAAAACAAAGAAGTAAGAGTATAAGAGAGAGGTGTGTACATGTAATATCTCTATTGATGATCTGGAGCAAGGGATTCAGTCCAGCACCAGTAAGTTTGCAGATGACACCAATCTAGGAGCAGCTGTGGAACTGTTGGAGGGTAGGAGAGCCCTGCAGAGGGACCTGGCCAGGCTGGATGGATAGGCAGAGGACAAGGGAATGAGATTTAATAAGGCTAAGTGCAGGGTTCTATACTTTGGCCACAACAACCCCAAGCAGCGTCACAGGCTGGGGCCAGAGTGGCTGAGAGCAGCCAAGCAGAGAGGGAGCTGGGGGTATTGGTAGGTAGGCATCCTGGGCTGGCTCAGGAGCAGTGTGGGCAGCAGGACAAGGGAGGTTCTTCTGCCCCTATGGTCAGCACTGCTCAGGACACACCTGGAGTGCTGTGTCCAGTTCTGGGCTCCTCCACTGCAGAGAGCTGTTGAGGTGCTGGAAGGTGTTTGGAGAAGGGCAGCAAGGCTGGGGAGGGGCCTGGAGCAGAGCCCTGTGAGGAGAGGCTGAGGGAGCTGGGGGTGTGCAGCCTGCAGCAGAGGAGGCTCAGGGCAGAGCTCACTGCTGCCTGCAGCTGCCTGCAGGGAGGCTGTAGCCAGGTGGGGTTGGGCTCTGCTGCCAGGCAGCCAGCAACAGAAGAAGGGGACACAGCCTCAAGTTGTGCCAGGGCAGGTTCAGGCTGGATGTTAGGAGGAAATTGTTGTCAGAGAGAGTGATTGGCATTGGAATGGGCTGCCCAGGGAGGTGGTGGAGTCTCTGTGGCTGGAGGTGTTGAAGCCAAGCCTGGCTGGGGCACTTAGTGCCATGGTCTGGGTTGATTGGATAGGTCTGAGGGATAGGTTGGGCTGGCTGAGCTTGGAGGTCTCTTCCAACCTGGCTGATTCTCTGATTCCATTATGTCCTTGTGTGTGATGTGAACACCCAACCTCTGTCTATCCCCAGAGATGCTGAGGAGCAGACAGAATTGCAGGCTTCTTCAGATTAAAAAAAAAACAAAAACCAAAATTTGTCAGGCTTGCATAAGGAGGGGAGATAAGGAACTTGGTTAAGAGGTTACCTGAGTGCACATTCAAATGGAGAACTGGGTAAGAGAGGCTGGAGTGGGGAAAAGGAGACACACCTGAGCATGTGGGACAGGAAAAAGGACTGGGGGAAGGGAGCAGACTGAGGGTGTCAAAGACTTGCAGCAGGGAGGGGAATTTAAAGGGAACTTAATGAATCTTCTCTGAAGGAAGCAGCCAGAACTCCTGTGACAAGCATGGGGAGGGCAAAGCAGACAGCACAGCAAAAGAGACAAACCCAGAGGACAGAACCAGAAGTATAGGGTTGGTGCTGCAGTTACCTGGAGAAGGAAACCTGCTGTGGTCAGAGGACAGCAGGAACAGGAAAGCAGCATGGTTCTGAGCAGGTGTAGCACAGTAGTGTGTCACTGAGCCCAGGGAGAGGGTGGTTAGGAGCAAGGAAGGGAAAAAGTTTGAAAGGGAAGGAAGCACTGAGTGGAGAGGTGGAAAATGCCACCAGCCATTGTTTCTAGAAGCAAGACTGCAACCATGGCAGAGCAGAGCATGAGAGGATGTCCAGCTTGGCAAAGACTAAGCAGGTGAGGCAGAGAGACAGGAGAACGAGGCAGCACCTCTGCAAACGTGAGGGGAAGAGCCTGCAGGTGGGAGGAAAGGAACAGGCTCTGAATCAGCCTGCAAGGAAAATGGAGCAGCCTGGCTGGGGCTGTCTGACAACACAGAGGAGGAGGAGAAGAAACTTTGGCAGTTATTAGGACAGGAAGGAGGGGGAAGGAGGAACCACAAGTGAAATAATGAGGGGAGAGAAAAACCAACAACTCTGTTTCACTTTCAGAGTACAGCCCAAGAGAGGGCAGGATCCAGGCAACAGCAGAAGGAGCTACACTCAGAGCCAGGTGAAGAGGTGGAGGACATGGCCACATTCCCAAGACAGAGTGATTCAGAAGGAAAGGAATGGGATGGAGAAGAGGCTGGGGCAGAGAGGGTGTGCTGTCAGAAGGGGGGAACTGCAAAGATGGGCTCACCAGAGGAGGAAGCAGTCAGTTTTTGCCAGAACCTAACAGGCAGGACTGCAAGTGAGCAAAAGCTGGGAAGAAAAAGGGAGACAGTGGAAGAGTGGGAACAGGAGAGGGGAAGACCTGCTCAGCATGGAATTAGGGATATTGTGGAAACAAATCAGGGAAAAGGGAGGAGGTGAAGACATTCACAGCTTGAAGGGAGCTCAAGGAGCACAGGAAAGCTTGACAGAGGGCAGATGCCTGCATCATGCTGCCTGAGGCTTCTGACAAACTGGGGCTTGAGCAAGCAGCAATGCTGGAGAATTGGTGAGGGCATCAGAGTGCTCGGGTCAGTCTGCAGAGCCCCACCAGAAGCTCCATCTATGGGTGGGAAAGCATTTCACAGCCAGGACCAATCTGTCCTTCCTGCAGCCTTTGCCAGAGCTTTCAAACTCCTGTGCCTAAGGGCAGGTGACAGCCATCACACGTTTGAGATGTCCACAGAAGACCATGACAGTCTGAACTCCCACCCTAGGCCTCTTCTGTAACTACAAACAGGGATATAGACACTGAGCAGAAGAAGTCTGCACAGTTCATCTGCTGAGAAAGATTCAGGGTGGCAAGCAGCAGCCTCACAGGTGCAGAATGGAGCTCTCTGAGGCCTGATCTAAGCAGCACCAACATCAGAGAGACACGAACTAAACAAAACACTGATATGCAGAACCCTCAGCCCCCAAGGATGAAGCAGGGCCAGAGAGAGGCAGCTCAGAAGATCCATCTCTGCCAGGCACCACCTTCCTGTTGGAGGAAAAGTGGAAGAGAGCAGCTGTACCTCTCCAAACTGTCCTTCTCCCAGCTTCTCCTTCAGTCGCAGCTGCTGCCGCGGGAATTCACCTACTGAGATGTCCTTCTTGGTGAGGGAATCCACGGTGAGGGCTGGCACTGCATACATGTTGTTGCCTGTCACACCTTGCAGGTGGACAATATCTGTTTCAGCATAGTGAGGAACATTGTTCTGAAAGCCTTGGTGAGGAGTGGACTTGGTCAGGTCGGGCTCAGCATAGTCCCCACTGCACACTAAGTGGAAAGCAAAGATAGGTGGAGTCAGACACTTGACAGCAGCATAGCTCAGCTTCCACTCCTCTCAGACCTGCAGACCCCTGGGAATTCAGCCCAGCTGGGTGCCTACCACCTTGTCCAAGATGGAAAACTCTGATTTAACCAGATCTGCTTAAAGCAGATCAAGGCAGACCCAACAGACACCAGGATACCTGTGAGGTGCCAGTGAATTCGTGTTGAACGCTGCCTGCTCCATCTGGCTGTGAGGGCTCAAGTTCCAGTCCAGACGTGGAGACATGAGTCTGAAGTGATTTCCTCTCTGTGATTCATCCTAAACATGATCTGTTCCCCTTACCTGATGCAGGGATGTTGGCTACAACATCAAACTTGCTCTGGGTTTCCTCCTGCAGTAAGAAGTTGTGGGAGCTTCCAGACTGCATGTCCCCTGTTAATAAGCTGCAGTGCAGACTGCTCCCACCAGCACCGTGGGGGTAACTGTGATGAGCTCTGAGTGCTCAGCATCACACAGAATATTCATTCTGCTTCAAATTCACATCCTGACTCAATCCCAGCTCAATGCTCCATCTCAGCAACTCCTCAGTGCTTGAGGAATGCAGCAATGCCACCGGTCAGGACAAAACACTGCTGGAAACATTCCCTTCTGCCTCCCTCCAGAAGCTGCCCAGAGGCTGGATGCCAGGGCACCACTGACAATTCTCTGCTGCATTTCCCTCTGCTAAAGGAATTTCAAAGAGCTCTTGCTGCAGGACAAGATGCTAAAGGTCTCCTCCAGCAGCCAGCCCACGAGTGCTGCAGGGAGCAACTCTGCTGCCAAGGGGCTGATGAGACAAAGGATGTGCAGTGGCCAAACCCAGCTCTTTACAGATGACCTGGCTAGAGTGTAAGCAGTCCTCAAAGAGAAGAATGAAAGGGCACCCCTTGTGAGGGGGCTGGTGCTCCATCTGCCAAAGTTACATGCTTCTGGAGCTCCAGAACACTGCCTTGGGTCCCTGGGTTAGTGCTGTGTTGCAGAGATCACTTAGGGCACAGACGTGGTCGGTGCACGTTAAAACCTGAGAGAAACAATAACAGAGCAAACAGCCTCTGCAGGCTGATGATTACCTGAGTCCTCTGCACTTTGGGAGAGCTCTGGAAGCTTCTGGAGCAGCGTAGCTGGCTGGTGATATTCCAGATCCAGTGGGAAAGCACGTTCATAGGTGGGATTTGACTGGTGGATCTGGGTCTGGTTGTTGGCAATGGTGTAGCTGTAGAAGGAGAGGCGAACTGTGGCATCCTCCTCCAGGATTCGACGTGGGGCCTGCAAAAGAGAGACAAATACTGCTGAGGTAATGCATTGGCTGCAACCACAGTGATTTCCAGTAACAACTTGGATGGGGCTGGCATCCTCCCCTGCTGAGGGAACAGTTGTAGCTGCTCTGTGGAGCTGAGGAAGCTCTGTGCTTTCCATGGAATCGGGGTTAGCACTGCCCTTGGGTCTGCTATTTACCTTCTCCAGCCTCTTCTGAACGTATTGCTTCCAAAGGATAATGACTATAATCATCAGGAGCAGAAGAATAATAGCCACAAGACAGCCCACAAGGATGGAGGTACTGGAGTCATCTGCTTTCTCTCCTATCCAGGTGCTGGTTACAGAAGAAGTGGTTTCTGCAGTCACAGAGGAACGAAGAGGAGGAGTTAAAGCACAGCTTGCTACCCTTGCTGGCTAATTTCCATCATGTCCCTTCCTACAGCCTGCTCCAGAGATCTCAGGCAGCTTCCTGAGCATTAGCAGGAGCTGTGGACACATTTTGCTCTTCACAGAAATTCTCATTTGGGGGCCTTGCAGCTAAGAATCATGCAGAGAACTTCTGCAGTCAAAGGCTGCTCTTAGCACACAGACAGACTCCTGCACTGATCCATCTTGGAGCAGTTTTCAGTCTCCCTGCCTGCACACATTCCTTCAGCCCACTTGCTCTGAGGCAGCCTTGGCCAGGGAGGGAGGAAGAATCAGCTGAGGCTTAGAAGACTGTAAGATGCAGCCCTGTGCATGAAAGCAATACCCAGATGGGGCATACCCAGGTCTCCAGAAACAGAAGGAAAGTGCACATTAACTGGGGTGTTACTGTGAAATCTCCTGGCACTTGAGCCCTGTGCATGGCTAAGTGACACAAATGACAATGGTGAGGGTAGAGTTTTGATTGATGACACCAAGCTGGAAGGCTTGGCTGAGACAGCTGCAGGCTGTGCTGCCATCCAGAGAGACTTGGACAGAGCTGGGCACAGAGGAACGAAATGAAGTTCAACAGGAACAAGTGCAGAGTCCTGCACCTGGGGAGGAATAATAAACTGCAGCAGGACAGGCTGGGAGGTGACTGCTGGAGAGCAGTCCTGGGAAAGGGACCTGGGGGTGCTGGTGGAGAACATCCATGGCACAGCAATGTGCCCTGGTGGCCAAAAAGGCCAATGAGATCCTGGGGGGCATTAAGCAGAGTGTGTCCAGCAGATCAAGGGAGGTTCTTCTCCCCCTTTACTCTGCCCTGCTGAGACTTCATCCAGAGCACTGCCTTCAGTTTTGGGTTCCCCAGTTTAAGAGGGACAGGAACTGATGGACAGAGTCCAGCAGAGGGCTACAAGGATGATGATGGGACTGGAGCACTGCCTGAGGAGAGGCTGAGGGACCTGGGGCTGCTTAGTCTAGAGAAGAGAAGACTGAGAGGGCATCTAATAAATGTCTATAACTGTCTGAGGGCTGGGGGTCAGGGGGTGGGGGACAGGCTCTGCTCACTGCTCCCTGGGATAGGACAAGCAGCAATGGATGGAAGCTGCAGCACAGGAGGTTCCAGCTCAACACAAGGGGCAACTTCTTGCCTGGAAGGGTCACAGAGCACTGGCACAGGCTGCCCAGAGAGGTTGTGGAGTCTCCTTCTGTGGAGCCTTTCCAGGCCTGTCTGGATGTGTTCCTGTGTGCCCTGAGCTAGACTGTGTGGTCCTGCTCTGGCAGGGGAGTTGAACTAGATGATCTCTTTGGGTCCCTTCCAACCCCTGCCATCTGTGATCCGTGACAAATCCTTACCCCAGGTCCCCTCTGTAGCATTGAGCTCCGGTTCCAGGAGATCTGTCGTGCTTGTGGCTGCCGTAACGAAACTGGGATTGACACTCTCCATGTCTGTGGAAGGGAAAGTGTCAGACAACAACCAACCTCCCTGCTCCTGCCAATCCAACCACCTGCCCTCCCACACAGACAGGGCTGAGACCCACACAGCAGGTCATGAACCTGCTCCCCAGGGATGAACCTCTTTGCTGAGCTGCATGTAGAACACCCTGACCACAGCAGATGCCAGGGCCTGCAGAACACTCCTGAGCTTGGCCAGACATGGGGGCCTGGATTCATAGATACATAAAATGATTTGGATTGGAAGGGACCTTAAAAATAACTTGAGGCTGTGTCCCCTTGTCCTATTGCTGGCTGCCTGGCAGCAGAGCCCAACCCCACCTGGCTAAAGCCTTCCTGCAGGCAGCTGCAGACAGCAATGAGCTCTGCCCTGAGCCTCCTCTGCTGCAGGCTGCACACCCCCAGCTCCCTCAGCCTCTCCTCACAGGGCTCTGCTCCAGGCCCCTCCCCAGCCTTGCTGCCCTTCTCTCAACACCTTCCAGCACCTCAACATCTCTCTGCAATGGAGGAGCCCAGAACTGGACACAGCACTCCAGGTGTGTCCTGAGCAGTGCTGAGCACAGGGGCACAAGAACCTCCCTTGTCCTGCTGCCCACACTCCTGACCCTCTCACTCCTCTTACCTCCACCATCCCATCGAGTAGCCCCAGCAGAGCCCTACACTGGTGTTAACCCCACACATCCTGCAACCTCCACATTCCCTTTCACTCTCTGTGCTTTGTCAGACCTGCTTGGCTGGGAGGACACTCACCTGACTGGAAGGAAATCTCACTCATCATCATCCAGGTGTCGGCGAAGTAGAAGCGGCAGAGGATGGCCTTGCCCACGCGGTGGTTGAGGGGCACGGTCACGAACCTGGCGCTGGGGTTTTTGTCATCCAGTACAGTTGCCACCCCAACGGGCTCAGGCTCCCAGTCTGCAATCAGGCGTGGTTTGAACAGGCATTCCACCTTCTGGAAGATCTTCACCCCTTTGGAGAACATGTTGTTACAGTGCACCTGGGAGGAGGAGGAGGAGCAGGGATCAGTTGGGCAGGAGCGAGGCGAGGCTGAAACCTAAGTCAGGCCACAGGGATTTTCTTTCACAGATTCACTGAATGCATCAGGTTGGAAGGGACCCTCAGAGGTCATCTTGTCCAATCCCCTGCAGGGCAGCAGGGACACCTCCAGCTGGAGCAGGCTGATCAGGGCCACAGCAAGTCAGGTCTTGAACGTCTTCAGGGGTGGAGCCTCAACCACATCCCTCAGCAACCTGCTCCAGTGTTTCACCACCCTCACACTGTGCAGGACTTTCTCCTGATGTCCAACCTAAATCCCCCCTGCTCTAGTTTCAAACCACTGCCCCTCATCCTGTCACCAGAGTCTCTCCTCAACAGTGCCTTCCTGTAGGTCCCCTTCAGACAATGAAGTGCAGCTCTAAGGTCTCCCTGGAGCTTTCTCTTCTGCAGGTTGAACAAACCCCAACTCTCTCATCTCATCCCCATAGGGGATCTGCTTCTGTCCATCTCCGTGGCTTCCTCTGGACCCACTCCAGCAGGTTGGTGTCCTTCTTGTGTTGAGGACCCCACAGCTGGACACAGTACTCCAGGTGAGGTCTCACAAGGGTGGAGTGGCAGAATCACTCCTGTGGACCTGCTGGCCACACTGCTTTTGAGGCAGCCCAGGATGTGGTTTGCCTTCTGGGCTGCAAGTGCCCATCGCTGGCTTCTTGTTCATGGAGAGTTTCTCTTTCTAATATTTCCCTGTATGGATGCTCCTGACCTGTCCAGTCCAGCTCCAACCACTCATAGTGTGCAATGAGAAGATTTGTGCAAAAAGTGATTCTGAAACAGCTCAACTTCACATGAAAAACCCTCAGGAATAGTCCCATTTTGGCAAGCTCCTCAAAAGGCCCATACAAAAAAACACAGTCAATCAGTTCTCTTCCAACCTGGTTGGTTCTATGACTCTAAACCCCCTGTAATAATCTAAAGCCTCACAAACCAATTCTCCTTGGACAAAGGAGAGGAAAGAAAAACCACACCTGGGCTCCAGCCTCTGTTAGAAAGCTTTCAGCTTGTGTAGGCAAAGCTAATTTCTTCCAGGATGCATGGTCCAAGCTCAAGAAGATACCCTCCTGACACACAGCAGCTCTTCTGCCATGGCTGCATCTTGCAGACTACTGAGGACACAAGTTTTAAGCTAATCAGTTGAAGTAAGCCTGCCTCTGTCAGCCTCTCCTGGTGGCTCACCATCAGGCTGTCTCTTGCTGCAGTGGCACCACTGGGTTAGCTAATGCCAGGGGAATTCAGGCTGCACTCACTCTGCTGCCAAGGCAACAGCTCACCTAAACAAGGGCACCCTCTCATCTGAGGTACAGCTCCACACAGTTCACTTTCAGACTAAGTGGTTCACAAGCTTCTTTCAGGCTGGCTTCACACCTCCAGATCTGGCAGCTTGGTATCATCCTTCCAAGAGCTGGTATCAACTTCCTTCCTTCCTCTCCTTGGGCTCTTCCTTCCTCTTCTTGGGCCCTTCCTTCCTTCCTTCCTTCCTTCCTTCCTTCCTTCCTTCCTTCCTTCCTTCCTTCCTTCCTTCCTTCCTTCCTTCCTTCCTTCCTTCCTTCCTTCCTTCCTTCCTTCCCTCCTTCCTTTCCTCCCTCCCTCCCTCCCTCCCTCCCTCTCCTTGGGCTATGCCCAAGCCAAGGGGCTCCAGCAGAGAATCATAGAATGGTTTAGGTTGGAAGGGACCTCAAAGCTCAGCCATTTCTAATCCCCTGCCATGTGCAGAGACACCTCCCACTTGAACAGGTTGCTCAAGGACTTATCCAACCTGGCCTTGAACACCTGCAGGGAGGTTGTGGATGACAGAAACACAAAATGTGATCTCCTGTGCTTCTGTCATTCACAACCTCCCTGGGCAACCTGTGCCAGTGTCTCACCACCCTCACTGCAAACAATTTCTTCCTAACATCCAGTTTCAATCTCCCCTCTGCTACTTTAAGCCCATTCCTCTTCCTCCTGCCATTACCAGACCTTGTCAATAGTCCCTCCCCAGCTTTCCCCTGTAGCCCCCTTCAGATACTGGAAGGCTACTCCAAGGTCTCCTCAAAGCCTTCTCTTCTCCAGGCTGAAAAGCCCCAACTCTCTCAGCCTGTCCTCACAGCAGAGCTGCTCCAGAGCTGCTCCTCTGAACATCTCCATGGCCTTCTGTGGACTCACTCCACCAGTTCCATGTCCTCCTTGTGGTGGGGGCTCCAGAACTCTACACGGTAATAAAAGCAACATCTCAGTCTCCCAGGGCTGTGGCACAACAGACCCATCAACATCAAACTTCTGCACTCTCCCAGGCCTCCAGCACTCCCAAGGAAGCAGGCTAGTAGAGGCACAGGCTCATAAGGATCTGTTATGGTGTTTCAATGTCTTTCCTCAGTGCAAATCTTGCCCTGCACCCTATTAAACCAACACAACAGATGAAGTTCTGCCACAGTCATGGAATCAACCAGGTTGGAAGAGACCCCCAAGATCATCCAGACCAACCTATCCCCCAGCCCTATCCAGCCCTTTTTAACTGTCCTGCATTGCTTAGTGCATTCCTGAGTCTTGATACTTGCACCAGTCCTGAATTTGGAGAAGATTTTAATAGCCAGTCCTAAAGAATCACACCCCAGTGCCCTGGCACCTCGACCAGCGACCAAGAAACTGCAAGAACAAGGTGACAGAGTCTTCAGTATCCCTCAGTCAACTCCATCTTCACAGCCATGGTGGTCCAGGCCTCCCTAGCAACTCCAGAAACTCCTTCCTAATGACTGTGGTGCATTAGCAACTGCGACAGCAGCCTGCAAGCAAAGTGCAGCTTTGAACCCCATTAATTGCTTGGCCTCTTGGAGCCAAGAGAAGTGAAGCAGTAATGAGGACAGGCCTGATGAACAGCAGAAAGACAAAAGAAGGCTATTTGCATGTAATTAGGAACAGATGAAGCTTAGACAACATTATTGAATAAGTAGAAAGAGTCATCCATAACCAGGCAGGAAAGCCTGACAGTATACAGGCTGTGCTGTATTTGGGCAGGAGTTGGAGGTGCTCACATCTTGGCCTGACACAGAGACACTTTCTAGTCCAAATACCACCAGTTTTGTAACACACAAGCCCAAGCAATTTGCACTGCAGCTGCAATTCTTGCTAACTGTTCTCTTCTCATACTTCCTTGGCCACTGGGGAGGTTCAGAAGGTTGGGATAAAACAGGCATGAAGACAGAAACAGAAGTATTTAGAGCCCAGTTAGCCTGCACAGGAGAAATCCAAAGCTGAGAGAGACAAAATGCAGTCACTAATGAAGAATAATTTATGCTAATCAATACAGCTTCATAATGAAAGCCCAGATGAAGCAGCTGATTTCATAAGCTGATGTGTCTGGTTGATCAGGGTGGCTGTGTTTACATGACAGACTTTCCTCTCTGTTGGATTGACTCATCACAAGATCTGGCTCCAATGGGCACAGTATTTTTAATGTGATTAAAAACTGTCAGTCAGCCTCGCTCATTTAAGGCACAAACTCTTCTCTAGGTGTGCTGCTGAAAGAAGGTTTTCCTAGCTCAAGGTTATTTCCTACCTTCTACAATGACCAGAAGGCTCCAGGAAGACCTTCTGGTGGCCTCTGAAGTACTTAAAGGAGTTGATAAGAAAGATGGGGATGAGCAGCGCAGCTTGATCCAGCAGAATCACAGAGTCACTGAGGCTGCAAAAGACCTCTGGGATGGTCAAGTGCAGCCTGTGACCCAGCACCACCACAGCAGCTAACCCATGGCACCAGGTGCCACAGCTAAGCTTCTCCTAAAGGCCTCCAGGGATGGGGACTCCAGCACCTCCCTGGGCACTCCATCCCAGTGCCTGATCACCTTTCCTTAAGGAAGTGCTTCCCAACATCCACCCTAAACCTGCCCTGGCACAGCTTCAGGCCATGCCCTCTTGTCCTGTCACAAGTTGCCTGGGAGCAGAGCCTGACCCCCAACTGACTACAATTTCCTGTTAGGTAGCTGTAGAGAGTGATTGGCATTGGAATGGGCTGCCCAGGGAGGTGGTGGAGTCACAGTCCCTGGAGGTGTTCAGGAAAAGCCTGGCTGAGGCACTTAGTGCCATGGTCTGGTTGACTGGATGGGGCTGGGTGCCAGGTTGGCCTGGATGATCTTGGAGGTCTCTTCCAACCTGGTTGATTCTATGATTCTAAGGTCCCCTCTAAGCCTCCTCTTCTCCAGGCTGAACACCATCAGCTCCTCAGCCTCTCCTCATAAGCCTTTCCTCCAGCCCCCTCACCAGTCTCAGTGCCAGAAGATAAAGGACATTTTCTCTTGGACAACTTCTCATGGCCTCCCAGTACTTAAAAGGGGAGATCAGAAAGCTGGGGACAGACTTCTGAACAGGGTCTGTTGTGACAGGGCAAGAGGTGATGGTATAGTCTGAAACTGAAAGAGGGAGATTCAAACTGGGGAGAAGGGAGAAATGCTTGACATGAGAGGTGAGGAACTGGTCCCAGGTTGTCCAGAGAGATGGGAGCTGCCCCATCCCTGGAATCATTCCAGGTGAGGTTGTTTGGAGACTTGAGCAACCTGCTCTAGTTGCAGATGTCCCTGCTGGCTGCAGAGGGGTTAGACTGGACGAGCTTTAAAGGTCCCTTCCCACCCAAACCATTCTACAAGTCGATGATCTGGAAGAGACAGCAAAACCAAGAGAGAGCTCTGGCAAACATGAGCTATGAGGAGCAGCTGAGGGAGCTGGGGTTGTTTAGTCTGGAGAAGAGAAGGCTGAGAGGGGACCTTATTGCCCTCTACAGCTACCTAGAAGGAGGTTGTAGTGAGGCTGGAGCTGGTCTCTTCTCCACAGTTACTAATGATAGGAGAAGAGGAAATGACCTCAAGTTGCATCAGGGGAGGTTTAGGTTGGATGTTTGGAGGAAGTTCTTTCCTTAGCAGGTGGTCAGGCACTGGAACAGGCTGCCCAGGGAGGTGGTGGAGTCCCCATCCCTGGAGGTGTTTAAAAGGAGAGTGGATGTGGTGCTTGAGGCTACGGTCTGGTGATGAAGGCTGCTGGGATGAAGGTTGGATTGGGTGCTCCTGGTGGTCCCTCCCAACCATAGCGATTCAGAGTGCTTAGATGTGCTGAGGGGTTTGGGTTAGTCAAGGACTTGTCAGTGTGAGACTAATGCCTGGACTCGAGGAGCCTGAAGGGCTTTTCCAGCCTAAGGAATTCTGTGACTGTGAAATAAAATCAGTGGTGGGGGACACAGGACAGACATAAATCAGTGTTTGCTAAAACAATCCTGGGGTTCCCAGGTCTGATCCATTTCACAGCAGTCAACTTGGGAATACAAATGGAAGTGCTGCTTTCTGCACTGGACTCTTATGCTGGACACCAGCAACTTGGAACTGACTTTTAGCATGACAGCAAAGCCTTAATGAGCACTGACTCCCTGCTCACTGGCTGGGAGGATTCCTATGATCAGAAGATTCATAAACAAAGAAGACTTGTTCCAAAAAGCAGGAAATTGGTCCCATTCTCTGCTGCAGCTCGATGGAAAGGCTGCCTCCAGCTCCAGCTTCTACACCTCCAAAAGACTACTGGCAAAAGAAAGAAAAGGTTGGAAGAGAGCTACAAAAACCAGCCTGGAGCTCACAGGGAAGGCCTGGGGAAGTTCAGCCAACTCAGTTTACCCAAGCAAAGACCAAGGCAGTGTTTTACTCCCAGTGGAGAAGCAGGAGAGGTTGAGAAGGCAGGACTCCTCTTTTTGCCAGCAAAAGCAGGCAAAGAGCCAGGGGTTGCAAGTTAAAAATAGACAAAATAAAGCCAGGGTAAAGTAACCACCAAAACAATTTCCTTAAGGATGTGGTGGGTTCTCCTTCATTTGAAATGCCTACAAGGGAAGCCACCAATCCTTTCTAACTCAGCCTGCTGTTTACTACAGGCTCAGAGCTCAGCTCATCCCTTTGCCTCTGTGTTTTTAAGTACTTTCCCACAGCTCAAGCACAGCAAAAGCTTCGGTCCAAATGGAAGCATCACCACATTCCTTCACCTCCAGGCTCAGCCAGCCCCTAGACAGTCTACAACCTAAAATCATCTCAGCTGCTTAAGCACTGCTCCAGGTGTTTGGTTTTTTATTGCTTCAAGCCAAGTTCCTGACAGGAGAGCGAGTTCTGCAGAGGGAAGTGCAACACAGGACTGCCCCCACCCCAGCTCTGCCCACGGGGGACACTGATGTACCCTCCTGCTTTGGGAGAGGATCCCAAAGGACACTCTGGGAGCACCCAGACACAAATTCTGCCCCAGGCTGCTATGGGAAAGGACCCCAAGGGGCACTCTGGAAGCACCCAGACCCACAACCTGCCCCAGGCTGCTTTGGGAGAGGACCCAAAGGGACACTCTGGCAGCACCCAGACCCAAAGCCTGCCCCAGGCTGATCTGGGAGAGGATCCAAAGGACACTCTGGAAGCAACCAGACCCACAGCCTGCCCCAGGCTGCTGTGGGAGAGGATCCACTGGACAGCCTAGAAGCACCCAGACCCACAGCCTGCCCCAGGCTGCTTTGGGAGAGGATCCAAAGGGACACTTTGGAAGCACCCAGACCCACAGTCTGCCTGAGGCTGCCATGGGACAGACCCAAAGGGACATTCTGGAAGCACCCAGACCCAAAGCCTGCCCAAGGTTGCTATGGGACAGGACCCAAAGGGCCACTCTGGAAGCACCCAGACCCAAAGCCTGCCCAAGGTTGCTTTGGGACAGGATCCAAAAGGGACACTCTGGAAGCACCCAGACCCAAAGCTTGCCCCAGTCTGATTGAAGAGAGGACCCAAATGGACACTCTGGCAGCACCCAGTCCCGAAGCCTGCCCCAGGCTGCTTTGGGAGAGGACCCAAAGGGACACTCTGGAAGTACCCAAACCCACAGCCTGCCCCAGGCTGCTATGGGACAGGACCCAAAGGGACACTCTGGAAGCACCCAAACCCACAGCCTGCCCCAGGCTGCTCTGGGAGAGGACCCAAAGGGCCACTCTGGAAGCACCCAGACCCAAAGCCTGCCCCAGGCTGCTATGGGACAGGACCTAAAGGGCCACTCTGGAAGCACCCAGACCCAAAGCCTGCCCCAGGTTGCTTTGGGACAGGATCCAAAAGGGACACTCTGGAAGCACCCAGACCCAAAGCTTGCCCCAGTCTGATTGAAGAGAGGACCCAAATGGACACTCTGGAAGCACCCAGACCCACAGCCTGCCCCAGGCTGCTCTGGAAGAGGACCCAAAGGGCCACTCTGGAAGCACCCAGACCCACAGCCTGCCCCAGGCTGCTCTGGAAGAGGACCCAAAGGGCCACTCTGGAAGCACCCAAACCCACAGCCTGCCCCAGGCTGCTATGGGACAGGACCCAAAGGGCCACTCTGGAAGCACCCAGACCCAAAGCCTGCCCCAGGCTGATTGAAGAGAGGACCCAAATGGACACTCTGGCTGCACCCAGCCCCAAAGCCTGCTGCAGGGGGCAGTGCTGACTACCTTCATGGAGGTGAAGTTGCGGGGTCGGTCGAACTGGAACTCCACCTGCACGGAGCCTGTGCTGAAGCTCTCATTCCTCCAGCCAACGTAGTCGTAGCCTGGCCACACGCGGTACTGGTGGCTCTGCGTGAAGTCATCCAGCCCCAGCACTCCATCTGTCAGCTGGCCCAGGCCACCATACAGGTGCCTAGCAAGAGAGAACCAACAGTCAGGGAGGACAGCAGCCAGGAGAGCCCAAATGTGAAAGCATTTCAGTGGGGTCCTTCAGCTGGTGCCAGGAAGAGTTAAGTGGATTTACTCTTCAGCCACCCTGGGCAAGGTATTTCCTGTCCTCATGCAACATCACCTTGTTCAGGTTGGGCTTTCAAAAATCTTCCCCTGCTGGGGAAAAGGCAGAAGCTTTAGCACTGGTATCAAGCACTGGCAGCAAAGCCAAGCTCTCAGCAGGGTCTTGAGAAGCAAAGCTGGGCCTGCAAGAAATGGCACAGGGCACACTGCAAACAGAGCTCTAACTGCAGCATTCCACCACGGAGCTGCAGGGCAGGAGCACTGCTCCCTCCTGTCCTGGGAAAGGCTTGCAGGCAGGCACGGAGCAGCTAGAAGAGCAGTGAGACTAGGGGCAGCTCACCCAGCTCCAGCCAGTTCTAACTGGGATCACATCCAGCATAGCTCCTTGTGCAAGAGGAGGCTGCTACAGGCTCCATCTCCAGGGCTCTTCACCCAGGACCCTTCCTCGCTCCACTGAGAGCACAGAGACCAAGAAGCTGCTCTTCAGCACTGTCCCATATTGCTACAGCCCTGACCCCATCTGCTTCCTGAAAGCCATTCCTGGAATGTTCCTTGTCCTTCAGCAGGGAAAGAACCAACAGCTGAGCTATATTAGTGTCTGAGCTTACTCCCTAGACTGGTTTCACTCAGCTGCCTCTGGGCAGTCTGTACCTGGGCTGGGAAGCTGCTACAGACACTGACGCTCAGCAAGTCCACCCCAGGTGAGGCCCCAGCACAGGCAAGCTCTTGTCTTTGAACTCCAAACAGGACTAACAGCTGCAAAAGGCAGACTCCTGCTTCCAGCACAACCAGGCACCTGAACCAGAGGTTAAGTAGTTTGAGAGAGTCCTTGCTCAGCATGCTGGGGTTTGTGCCTACGTCTGTAGCTTCCCAACACTCCTCAGCAGACCCAGCTTCCTAGGCTGGACAGCTAAGTGCAATTTCTACCTCTTCCTGCACATGAAAACTTCTTTTTTTCCCCTACTTATTTTTTTTTAACATCCAATCCCTACTTTATCAATGCAGCTTGAAGGGGCCAGACATTAAAATACCAAGACATTGTTACCTGGGATCTTACAGCACCCTACAAGCACAAAGAATGGATCTTCCACCCCATTATTTTAACCTCCAGCACAGGAGAACACAAATAAATGGATAAAATTCACCTCCAAACAGAGGAAAAATAATTGTAGACAACAGTAAAGATCCTCAGGAAGTTACTGACAGCTGAAACAGGACAGATCATAGATCATAGAATCAAGCAGGTTGGAAGAGAGCTCCAAGATCATCCAGTCCAACCTAGCACCCAGCCTTATCCAGTCAACCAGACCATGGCACCAAGTGCCTCATCCAGGTTTTGCTTGAACACCTCCAGGGATGGCAACTCCACCATCTCCCTGAGCAGCCCATTCCAATGCCAATCACTCTCTCTGCCAACAGCTTCCTCCTAACATCCAGCCTGAACCTGGCCTGGCACAACTTGAGGCTGTGTCCCCTTGCTCTATTGCTGGTTGTCTGGGAAAAGAGACCATCCCCACCTGGCTACAATGTCCCTTCAGGTAGTTGTAGACAGCAAAGAGATCCCCCCTGAGCCTCCTCTTCTGCAGGCTAAACAACCCCAGCTCTCTCAGCCTCTCCTCATAGGGTCTGTGCTCCAGGCCTTTCACCAGTCTTGTTGCCCTTCTCTGGACACATTCCAGCACCTCAACATCTCTCTTGAACTGAGGGACCCAGAACTGGACACAACATGAGTCAGTGGATGACAGCAGGTCACTGAAGAGACACTGACAGAGCACTTATTAGCACTCGCCTGCAGAGGCAGGGATATGCTGCCTGAAGAGGCCAAACAAACCTGGCCATGGCTGAAGTTGCCAAAGGACATCCTAAATCCATCCAGACTGCTCAAGCAACACACTCGAGTCTGTGTTTACAGCAAGGAAAGTTAAATGCCTGGCAGTTATTTAACATTTCAGGTGCAGACCCTCCCTGAGCTCTCCACCCGTGGCACTCAGCTATGGGGTAAAGCAGAGACACCTCAGTGGCAGCAAAGTGTCCCCTACCTAACCTCAGTGATGTGAAAAATCAACAGACCTTGTCATGAGCTGTCAAAATCCAGCTGCTTTAGGCTTTTTTACTCCAAATGGGAAAAATCATCACACCCAAGAACCCTTCACAGTGAGTCATCAGCCACCTTCCTCTCATCTCACGCTGGCAGTGGAGTCTCTGCTGAGCTGGAGCTTCTCACAGGGAGTGATGCACTTTTTGGAGTTCTTTCAAATCCATCAGAGCTTTTGGTTTCAAAAACCCTATGAGGAGAGGCTGAGGGAGCTGGGGGCCTGCAGCCTGGAGAAGAGGTGGCTCAGGGGTGACCTCACTGCTGTCTACAGCTACCTGAAGGGACACTGTAGACAGGTGGGGGTGGCCTCTTCTCCCAGGCAACCAGCAATAGAACAAGGGGACACAGTCTCAAGTTGTGCCAGGGCAGGTCTAAGCTGGATGTTAGGAGGAAGTTGTTGGCAGAGAGAGTGATTGGCATTGGAATGGGCTGCCCAGGGAGGTGGTGGAGTCACCATCCCTGGGGGTGTCCAAGAAAAGACTGGATGAGGCACTTAGTGCCATGGTCTGGTTGTCTGGATAGGGCTGGGTGCTGGGTTGGGCTGGCTGAGCTTGGAGCTTTCTTCCAACCTGGTTGATTCTATGATTCTATGAAGATCTGTCCAGAAGCTCACAGGTTTCAAATGCAGGCCTAGAGCTCAGGGGCTGCTCACTTTCTTGGATGCCCAGCATGCCCTGCAGACCTCCTGCTAAAGTTTAAGGTGCAGTCTGCTAGAGAATGCAACTCAGGTGTCACACTGCAGAAGCAACAAAGACCATGAATCAAAACCCAAGGAATGGTTTGGGTTGGAAGGAACCTTAAAGATCATCCAGTTCCAAGTCCCCTGCCATGGGCAAGGACACCTCCTACTGGACCAGGTTGCTCGAGGCCCCATCCAAGCAACATTTCAAAGCTTGGAGCCTCTGTAGCTTCTCTGGGCAACCTGTTCCAGGGCCTTACCATCCTCATGGTCATTTAAATCCAGCTGCTTCCAGTTTGAAGCCTTTATCCCTCATCCTGTCACTACATGAAGGAAGGATGGATCTTCACCTGCTCCAGGAACACTGGGATTGTGTGGACAGAAGGTCCAGCCAGCTCTCCCACTGGATTCTGGGGCAACAGAAGAGTTGCAGCACCTCTGCAGTATGGGAGAAAGCTTAAGGCAATCACCACAATGAATACAGTCACAAGTGGGGACCAAGAGCAATGAGACCTTTAAAGCAACCAGAGACCAGGACTGTGTCATCACATCATGTAAAGATGGAAGCTCCCAAAGACAGAACCTAGCTGCATAAGCACACACTCTCCTTAAAGAGAAGCAACAATAGCTTCTAACAAAAACTATTCCCTCTTTCCTGCCAGCCTGGGCCAGTTGGGGAAATGAATCTGAAGTGTCTCCTGCCCATGCCCTCCTTTCGAAGAGCAGCTAACAATGTGTCAAGGAGTCTGGAATAACAGAGCTCTGGAGAGTTAGCAGGCTAGCTGCAGCTCTGGAGGCCTCAAAGAAGTGTCTGGAACACAAGATACTAGTGCCAGGGTTAAGTAGGAAAGAAGAGATTGAGAGAGGACAGGACAACTTCTCCCACCTGCGCTCCTGGTAGCCATCATAGGTCGAGTCATTCAGATAAACGATGGGGAAGCCAGGAGCCGTTATTGTCCCTCCTTCAGGGATGCTATAGGATGCCAAACCATCTAAAAAAGAAGGCCATACACCTCAGAAACACAGCAGCAGCAGCAGCCTTCCATCACCTCTGGCCAGATGACCCTTTTATTTAAGATGTGGATCACCAGAAGCCGTTCCATGGGCCTGGGATTCCCTCTCCGCAGGTGGGTTCCAGCCTTGCGGGTCCCAGTCTTGTGCAAGGTTCCAGTCTTGTGGGTCCCAGTGCTGTGTAAGCTCTGCTCTGCAGTGCCAGGATGGGAATGGCTACTTACCATACCAGACACAGCCATAGAGCTCCACCCTCATGCAGACAGTCATCAGCATCTGGGTCACAGGGATCACCCGCACGAAGCGGGCGATGATGGGCGGCCGCAGGTCCTTCAAGACCACGTCGTAAGTGTCGATGTTGCCCTGGATCACCTGCAGAAGAGAGAGCCTTAGCACCAACTGCTTCCTGCTGGGCTGGTCATTGCTACTGCTATGGAGCCTCTCACTTGAGACAGGGGAACTTCCCAGGCCAGCATCTGCAGAGAATTAGCTGCTGTTGCTCCACTTCTCCCTGCCAGCACCTGGCTTACAGGGTGAATGATGGAATGGTTTGGCTTGGAAGGAGCTTTCAGCTCTGAATCTCCTGCTGTGGGCAGGGACACTTCCCACTAGTCCAGGTTGCTTATCCAGCCTGGTCTTGAACACCTCCAGGGAGGGGAGCAACCATAACCTCCCTGGGCAGCCTGTGCCAGTGTCTCCCCACCCTCACTGGAAAGAATTTCTCCTTCATCTCTAGTCTCAATCTCCTCTCTTCCAGCTTCAATCCATTCCTCCTCATCCGATCACTATTCACCATCAGGAATGGTGTGGCCAGCAGGAGCAGGGAGGTCATTCTGCCCCTGTACTCTGCACTGGTTAGACCACACCTTGAGTGCTGTGTTCAGTTCTGGGCCCCCCAG
Organism: Pogoniulus pusillus; assembly: GCF_015220805.1. NCBI lineage: Eukaryota > Metazoa > Chordata > Aves > Piciformes > Lybiidae > Pogoniulus > Pogoniulus pusillus. The sequence continues at coordinate 2,224,557 of NC_087298.1, read as the reverse complement.
TTTAGGAGGGACATTGAGATGCTTGAGCATGTCCAGAGAAGGGCGACGAGGCTGGGGAGAGGCCTTGAGCACAGCCCTACGAGGAGAGGCTGAGGGAGCTGGGATTGGTTAGCCTGGAGAAGAGGAGGCTCAGGGCAGACCTTATTGCTGTCTGCAACTACCTGAGGGGTGGTTGTGGCCAGGAGGAGGTTGCTCTCTTCTCTCAGGTGGCCAGCACCAGAACGAGAGGACACAGCCTCAGGCTGTGCCAGGGGAGATTTAGGCTGGAGGTGAGGAGAAAGTTCTTCCCTGAGAGAGTCATTGGACACTGGAATGGGCTGCCCGGGGAGGTGGTGGAGTCGCCGTCCCTGGAGCTGTTCAAGGCAGGACTGGACGTGGCACTTGGTGCCATGGTCTGGCCTTGAGCTCTGTGCTAAAGGGTTGGACTTGATGATCTGTGAGGTCTCTTCCAACCCTGATGATACTGTGATACCTCCTGTCCACTGCAGACCCATACTAGACAATGCTCTGAGGGAGAGAAGAGAGGCAGATGGGAGATGAAGATACCCCTGGGGTACACACTACAGACAGCTGCAGTCACTGGTACACAACCTCCTCCTCCAAGCGAGTCTCTACCTACATTCCCAGAACACAGCAACAGAGCATTGCCCTCATTACTGGCTACCTGCTGGAGGGTTCTGATGCCTTTTCTCTGTACAAATCAGCAGAACTCCAGGAGATGTTGCATTGTTTGGGGGATGAAGGAGCAAGCAGCTGCAAGGCAGGGGTTCTGAAGTGTTCAGCACTGCCACAGTCACCCCTTCATGCTGAAGTTCAGTCTGGTAGGGCAGGGACTTTTAGTCTCCCCTTCCCCTCCTTTCACCAGGGTTCTGGGAACAATCCCCTATTTTGACAGTCAGTCTGGAAACAGCTGAGACTGTCACCCCCCCAGCAGTGGACACAGAGATCCCAAGAGATTTTTTTGGTAAGGATTTGGACTTAAGGAAATAAATTAAGAATGCTTTTGATACCAAAGTCTGAATTCAGAGCATGAGAGCTCTTGTTCAAAGATGCTGTTGGTAGGAAGGAAGAATCAGAGGCTGAGGTTACTCAACAAACCACAGAGATTTCAGCTGTTGATGTACCAGTAAGTTAAAAGGCGAGGGAGGCCAACAGGGGAGGAGGAAGGTGGTTGCCTCTCTATGGAGGCAAGGAAGATCTCCAGAGAGTAAGTGTGGCTGCAGAGTCCATTGAGAAGTGAAAGATGCCATTGTAGCAGAAGCACAAACCACTCAGAGGGCTCCATCTCCCTGGAGAACCACAGGCCACACATGGGAGTCCACTGGACTGCACCACAGTTTCCTGTGCCTAGCTGGAGAGCTCTATCCAGGTCTACAGCCCAAATTGCTGACCAAAGAAAACAGATGGAAACCCAAAAAGTAAACTCCCTTCTTCATCCTCTTCAGATCCTCAAGAGGCCTCTTAAGACCTCTTCTAAGGAGAAATGCCCCTGACTGGTTCTGAGGAAGCAGGAGGACACAAGTATTCCTTGCCTTCAGGAACCCAGTGACACCAATTAACCCTTTCAGCTGTCAGATAGCCTAAGACAAGAAAGAAGGGACTGGAAGCCACCCAGGCTGGCTCCAGGAGAACTTGCTGGCAGGAGATAACACCCAAGAGGGGACAGCATACAGCAGACTATCCTACATCACCATCACTGATGTTGGACAGATCCTCTGGAACTGAAGTTGTACCAGGAGAGGTTTAGGTTGGACATGAGGAACAATTTCTTCCCTGCAAAGGTTGTCCTGCCCTGGAACAGACTGCCCAGGGCAGTGCTGGAGTTCCCAGCCCTGGAGAGATTTCAGAGCTGTGTAGAAGTGGTGCTGAGGGACATGGTTTAGTGGTGGATTGGGCAGTGCCAGGTTAATGCACCCAGTGGCAGAACAAGAGGACAGAGTCTCATTGCTGTCTACAACTACCTGAAGGGACATTGTAGGCAGGTAGGGGTGTCCAGCAACAGAACAAGGGGACACAGTCTCAAGTTGTGCCAGGAGAGGTCTAGGCTGGGTGTTAGGAGGAAGTTGTTGGCAGAGAGAGTGATTGGCATTGGAATGGGCTGCCCAGGGAGGTGGTGGAGGCACCATCCCTGGAGGTGTCCAAGAAAAGCCTGGATGAGGCACTTAGTGCCATGGTCGAGATGACTGGATAGGGCTGGGTGCTAGGTTGGGCTGGATGAGCTTGGAGGTCTCTTCCAACCTGGTTGATTCTGTGATTCTAGGGCAGGTTCAGGCTGGCTGTTAGGAAGAAGTTCTTCACAGCAAGAGTGATTGGCACTGGAATGGGCTGTCTGGGGAGGTGGTGGAGCCCCCACCCCTGGAGGTGTTTAAAAGGAGGCTGGGTGAGGCACTTAGTGCCATGGGTTAGTTAATTAGAAGGGCTGGGTAACAGGTTGGAGTCAATGGCCCTAGAGGCCTTTTTCAACCTGGTTAACTCTGTGATTCTGTAATGTTTGGACTCACTGATTTTAAAGGTCTCTCCCAACCTAAGTGACTCTGATTTGTCAGGGAATCTGAGGTGGTAGATGATAGATGAGTCAAGCCAAAATGTCCTAGATGGACCCAAAGCTAGACAAGAGGGAGGAAGCCTCATCCATTCCCCTCAGGAAAAGGTACCTTTATACCAACCAGCTCCACAGTGGAGGAGCAGACACTGTTGCCTGTCCTGTAGAGCCATCTGAGGGAAGCAAAGAGAAGCTGCACTTTGGGCAGCACCTCCACAAGGTGGGGTTGGCTGCTGCTGAGCACACAGTTTCTGAGGGCCAGGAATGCCAAGAGACGATCAGCTATGTGTGGAACCGGCTCAGCACCAGTTTCCAGTGCCAGCCACTGCTGTTGCCAGTGTACATCAAGGCTGAAGCGATGCTGCTGGCAAACTAGAGATGGCAAATGCTAAAAGGTGAGAGGAGAGGCTAGGAATTAACAGCACTGCACCATGCACCACCAGTGCCAACAGAGGGGGACTGCCTTTCACTGGTGTCAGAGACAAGAGGACACCAAACTGACTCATAGCCTTTACTGAGTAAACTAAAGCTGGGGATGGCTTCCATGGTGAGGAGCAGCATGTGCTACAGGGCTGAAATCAGCAGCACAGTGAAGGGCTTTGTCTGGGGCTTTTCTGGCTGAAACCATTTGTGTGACCACCTGAAGGGAGGCTGTAGCCAGGTGGGGTTGGGCTCTGCTGCCAGGCAGCCAGCAACAGAACAAGGGGACACAGTCTCAGCTGTGCCAGGGCAGGTCTCCTCAAAGCCTTCTCTTCTCCAGGCTGCAGAACCCCAGCTCTTGTAGCCTGTCCTCATGGCAGAGCTGCTGCAGCCCTCTGAGCACCTTCCTGGCCTCCTCTGGACTCGCTCTAACACTTCCATGTCCTCCTTGCGCTGGGGGCTCCAGAGCCGACAGACTGTGCATAGGTGCTTGTAAATTGTGCCAGGCTGCAAATACAGCTTCAGCCCTTCACTTCCAGCTGGCTGAGTTAGTCTGGTGAACTCGTGGAGGAGTGGGGAACTCCCAAACTCCCCCAGTTATCACAGTATCCCAGTATCATCAGGGTTGGAAGAGAGCTCACAGATCATCAAGTCCAACCCTTTAGCACAGAGCTCAAGGCCAGACCATGGCACCAAGTGCCACGTCCAGTCCTGCCTTGAACAGCTCCAGGGACGGCGACTCCACCACCTCCCCGGGCAGCCCATTCCAGTGTCCAATGACTCTCTCAGGGAAGAACTTTCTCCTCACCTCCAGCCTAAATTTCCCCTGGCACAGCCTGAGGCTGTGTCCTCTCGTTCTGGTGCTGGCCACCTGAGAGAAGAGAGCAACCTCCTCCTGGCCACAACCTCCCCCCTCAGGTAGTTGTAGACAGCAATAAGGTCACCTCTGAGCCTCCTCTTCTCCAGGCTAACCAATCCCAGCTCCCTCAGCCTCTCCTCGTAGGGCTGTGCTCAAGGCCTCTCCCCAGCCTCGTTGCCCTTCTCTGGACACGCTCAAGCATCTCAATGTCCCTCCTAAACTGGGGGGCCCAGAACTGGACACAATCGTGCCACGCTGCAAACACAGCTTCAGCCCCTTCACTTCCAGCTGGCTGAGTTAGTCTGGTGAACTCGTGGAGGAGTGGGGACCTCCCAGACTCCCCCACTCACCTTCTCCCCCTGCCGATCCTTCCAGGAGATCCAGCGCTCGCCGTTGCGGCTGTAGTCGATGCGGTAGGCGCGGGCGAACTCCTTGCCCGTGGCGCGGGCGTGCCGGCCCTGAGTCCCGATCAGGGTGATGAAGAACAGCTTGTGCAAGTCGATTTGAAGGTACTGGACGTCTTCTGGTTGCAAGAAGCCAGCTGGGCACCAGGCTCCATCTCCCTCTTCTCTTTGTAACCTGGAGGGGGAAACCAGAGACGTTCAAAAACAGAAGGTCACCGCCAAGGGTCCAGCCCGGCCAGAAAGTGAGGAACCAGAGAATGGGGTGGGGTGCAAGGGACCTTCAAAATCATCCAGTTCCAATTCCCTGCCGTGGGCAGGGACAGCTCCTGCCAGCCCAGGCTGCTTAAGGACTTGCACAATCTGATTCACACCTCCAGGGAACCATAGACTGGTCCAGGCTGGAAGGGATCTCTAGAGGTCATCTAGTCCAGCCCCCGCTGCAGTCCTACTAGAGCAGGTCACCCAAGGCCCTGTCAACCCTCACCTTCAATGTCTCCAGGGACTACCTCCTTGGGCAACCTGTTCCAGTGTCTCACTACCTTCACTGGAAAGAATTTCTTCCTCATCTCCAGTCTCAATCTCCCTACATCTACCCAAGGAAACATCTTGGAACTTTGAGAACTGGGAGAAAAGCAAATCAGCAAGTGAGACCTGAGAGGTGCTACCAAGCACCCCTCTCCTTCAGACTGATGGTCTGTTGAGTCCTGCATTCAACTCTGCCAGGACAGAACAACTCCCTCAGTTTCAGATGCCTTTCATTAACTGTCAGAAGTAATTTCTTTCCCACACACCTTTTCCTGGTGACCCAAACCAGGATGCAGTGGGTACCTGCACACTGCATGCTCTATAGCACCTCACTGCTGACACTCACCCGTGTGATGAGGCCTGAATCTCTCCTTGACCACCTCCTACAACTCCAGCACAAAGGGGAGCTTAAAAACACAGGATTCCAGCTTGGGGTGGGTTGAAAGGGACCTCTGGAGATCACCCAGTCCAACCCCCCTGTTAAAGCAGGGACACCCACAGAAGGCTACCTAGGATCATAGGTGGGTCAGGAAGGTCTCCAGAGGAGAAGACTACACAACCTTTGGGCAGTCTGCTCCAGGCCTCCAGCAGCCTCATACCAAAGAATTTTCTCCTCCTGTTCAGATGCAACCTCTTGGATTCCAGTTTGTGCCCACTGCCCCTTGTCCTGTCACTGGGCACCAGTATGAAGAGTCTGGCTGCAAAGATGAAGGCTTTTACCCCTGAAGATCTCATGGTGAGCAGTGTGATGCAGCCATCAGCAGGTGGAGGCACTGAAAGGAGCTCTGCCTCACCTGGGCTTCTACAGGCTCAGCTGGGCAAGCCCCAAGGTGCTGACACTTTTAAAAGGTGAAAGAGTTGCCCAGGCACAAGGAGACCATGTGGGGTTTGCAGCAACAAGGACTCCTCAGCAAACAGCCTCTGAAGTGCCTCTGCTTTTTGGAGAGCTACCCTGCTTCTAACTGATGGGACTGGTGAGTGCCAATCCCTGTGCATTCATCACAAAAACATATACACAGGTGTTTAAGGCCAGGCTGGATGAGGCTCTGGCCAGCCTGATCTAGGGTAGGCTGTCTCTGCCCATGGCAGGGGGGTTGGAACTAGATGATCCTTGTGGTCCCTCCCAACCCTGACTGATTGTGTGATTCTATATCGTGGTTAACTTGAAATTGATCTCTGACTTGCACCAGAAGAGCAGAAATGGTTGATACCATCATTAGAAACAACTCCAAGCAAACTTCACACTTTGAAGTGTTTTGCAGATCACCTGGTGAGAGCTTGGAGAGCACTGAAATGCCAACACAAAGCAGCCAAGCTCCCAAGGAAGATTGTCACACTGCCTGACAGGGAAAGAAAATCCTTCAGCTGCTTTGCAGCAATTCCTGAACTCAGCAGTTTCCCAGGTTTGGAGTGGAGGTGGAGGCAGCCCATTTCCTCAACAGGATGCTGTTGAAAAGTTCACCCTCCTGAATGATTTCCTACCATTCAGCTTAAAGAGCTCTGCAGCAATCCCAGGGGCATTGTCTGTAGCTGGCCTGCAAGTCACAAATCCATCAGAGATTCATCCACAGAACCACAAGAAGGTGAGGGTCAGCTTGCTCTGGTGAGACCTCAGTACAAAGACAGACAGGGACCTGTTGGAGTGGAGTCAGAGGAGGCCACAGCAGTGCTGGCAGGGCTGGAAGAGCTCTGCTGTGAGGCCAGGCTGAGAGTTGGGCTTGTTCAGCCTGGAGAAGAGAAAGCTCCAGGGAGACTTTCTGGCAGCCTTTCAGTATTAAAGAGGCTGAGCAGAAAGCTGGGGACAGACTCTTGAGCAGGGCCTGTTGTGACAGGGCAAGGGGTGATGGTTTGAAGCTAAAAGGAGGAGACTGTGACTGGAGAGAAAGGGGAAAACTTTTCTAGTGAGGGTGGTGAGAGCCTGACTCAAGCTGCCCAGAGAGGTGGTAGATGACCTATCCCTGGAACCATTCCAGGTGAGGTTGTTTGGGGTTCTGAGCAGCTGACGTCCCTGCTGACTGCAGAGGGGCTGCACAAGACGACCTTTGAAGGTCCCTTCCAAGCCAAACCACTCTGATTTGATGTTCTGTATGCTCCTATATTCTAGATCCCTTCCAGCAGCTGATGGGGCCTACAAAAGGGATGGAGAGAGGTTGTTAACAAAAACCTGGAGTGCCAGAACGAGGGACAATGGCTCCAAACTAGAGAGGAGCAGGTTTAGATTGGATGTTAGGAACAAGCTCTTTACCAGGAGGTAGTGGAACATGGGAACAGGCTGCCCAGGGAGGGGATGGAGTTAGAATCCCAGAATTGTCAGGGCTGGAAGCATCATCTAGCTCCAACCCTCCTGCCATAAGCAGGGACACCTCACACTAGGTCAGCTTGTCCAGACTCCCCAAGTTATGTAAAGGGAGGCTTGGCAGGGCTCTGGACAACCTAATCTGAGATTAGACTAGGAGGAGGGCTGGACTAGATGACCTTTGGAGGTCCTTTCCAATCCAAACCATTCTATGATCATAGAATGGTTTAGTTTGGAAGGGACATCAAGGATCATCCAGTTCCAACCCCCTGTCATAGGAATGGACACCTCCCACTAGAGCAGGTTGCTCAAAGCCTCAACCAACCAAGCCTTGAACACCTCCAGGGAGGAAACAGCCACAACCTCCCTGGGCAACCACCCTCACTGTAAAGAATTTCCTCCTAACATCTGGTCTAAATCTCCCCCCTGCCAGCTCAAATCCATTCCCTCTTGTCCTGTCATCACAAGACCTTGTCAATAGTCCCTCCCCAGCCCTCCTGAAGGTCCCCTTTAGATACTGGAAGGCCACTATAAGGTGTCCTCTAATCCTTCTCTTGTCCAGACTGAAGAGCCCCAACTCTCATAGCCTGTCCTCATAGCAGAGCTGCTGCAGCCCTCTGATATCGTTGTGGCCCTCCTCTGGACTAGCTCCAACAGTTCCATGTCCCTCCTGTGTTGGGGGCTCCAGAACTGTACACAGTACTCCAGGTGGGGTCTGATGAGAGCAGAGTAAAGGGGGAGAATCCCCTCCCTTGCCCTGCTGCCCACACTGCTCTTGCTGCAGCCCAGCACACAGTTGGCTGATCTTTAGGGTCTCTTCCAACTCTGCATGTGGAAGCAGTGAACAAGCAAAGAAGTTTCTTTATGGGTAAGGGCTCTTCTTCCTCAGTCAGATATAGAACATCCCAGGCAACCAGCAACAGAATGAGGGGACACAGTCTCAAGCTGTGGCAGGGGAGGTCTAGGCTGGATGTTGTTAGGAAGTTGTTGTCAGAGAGAGTGATTGGCATTGGAATGGGCTGCCCAGGGAGGTGGAGGAGTCTATGTGCCTGGAGGTGTTGAAGCCAAGCCTGGCTGGGGCACTTAGTGCCATGTTCTGGTTGATTGGGCAGGGCTGGGTGCTAGGTTGGGCTGGCTGAGCTTGAAGGTCTCTTCCAGCCTGGCTGGTTCTATGATTCCATGATCCAGAAGGAGAAAGGATCACATCTGTTAGCAGAGGTGAACCTACCTGGCATACTGGGGCCCCGTGGAATCGTACCACTGGCTGGAGGCGGTGATGTCCTCATCCCGGATCGTCCCTTCGTGCATACCCAGAGGGTAACGGCAGAGAGCTGAAAATGGCAACAGAGCAGGACAGAAAGATCAGCACCAAACCCTCCTCAATCACCAGACAAGCTTAAAGAAAAGGCCATCGTGGCTAGAAAATAAAGATGGTAATGACACAGAGGGACTGCAAGTCAATAGGATGAAACTGCTGCACAACCCCCATCAGCGGAGATTAGAGCTAACAAACTCACAGTTGGCATCCCTCAGCCCTGGAAGAGGAAAAGCTTTACAGAGAAGCATTTCAAGAACAGCAGGATGAGAGAGGGGATTCTGCCCCTCCAGGCTGATGAGACCCCATCTGCAGCACTGCCTCCAGTTCTGCTGCCCCCAGCACAAGAAGGACACGAGATGCTGGGGAGGGTCCAGAGGAGCCCATGAAGATGCTCAGAGAGCTGGAGAACTGTGGGGACAGGCTGGGAGACTGAGGCTGTTCAGATTGGAGAAGAGAAGGCTGCAGGGTGACCTTAGAGAGGAGAGCTGGGGAGGGACTTCTGACAAGGGCTGGGAGTGCCAGGATGAGGGACAATGGCTTTGAGCTGGGAGAAGGGAGAGTGGAGAGGAGGAAGAAATTGTTGAGAGTGAGGGTGGGGAGAGACTGGCACAGGTTGCCCAGGGAGGCTGTGGCTGCCCCCTCCCTGGAGGTGTACAAGACCAGGTTGGCTGAGGTCTTGAGCAAGCTGTGCTGGTGGGAGTTGTCCCTGCTCATGGTAGAGGGGCTGGAACTGGGTGATCTTAGAGGTCCCTTCCAACTCAACCCATTCTATGGTTCTATGAATGAATCCATGAAATCCAAACCCACACAAGTTCTGCTGGTCACAGGGCAATTATTCACCAGTGACAATGTCAGACAAAAAGCAAGCACATGTGCTAAAGATTAGCTTCCTCCTCCTCTGGAATAAGCTCAGTGCTTAACTCCAATAGGCACAATTATTATTTCCACCAGTCCAGTAACAACTGAAGCTGAGCAACCTGTTCTAGTGGGAGGTGTCCCTGCCTATGTAGGGGGTTGGAACTGGATGATCCTTGAGGATGAATCCTTATGATTCTGTAAGTTCAACAGCTTCTGTACAGATGACTACAGCAGGCTTGGATCAGCAAATGTGTGACCAGTAAGTAGGGCAGTGGTGGTGCCCCTGTACTGGGCACTGGTGAGGTGACCCCTTAAATCCTAGGTTCAGATTTGAGCTCCTTGCTCCTAGAAGAACATTGAGGGGTTGGAGCAGGGCCAGAAAATGGCAACCAAACTGGGAAAGGGTTTGGAGAACAGGGCTGGACAGGAGCAGCTGAGGGAGCTGGAGTTGTTCAGGCTGGAGACAAGGAGGCCGAGGGGAGACTTCTGGACCTCTACAACTCCCTGATAGGATGCTGGAGGCAGGCAGAGGTTGGTCTCCTCTCCCAAGGAACAAGTGAGTGGCCTAAGTTGCATTAGGAGAGGTTTAGGTTGGACATGAGGAACAATTTATTCCCTGCAAGGGTTGTCAAGTCCTGGCCCAGGCTGCCCAGGGCAGTGGTGGAGTCCCCATCCCTGGAGGGGTTTCAAAGCTGTGCAGATGTGGTGCTGAGGACCATGGTTTGCTGGTGACCTGGCAGTGCTGGGTCAGTAGTGGGACTTTATGATCTGAAGGGGCTCTGCCAACCACAAGGACTCTGTGATTCTGTGTCCAGCTCTTGGACACATCTGCTGTGCTGTGTCACTGCAGGTTAGAGCACACTGCCCCAACCTGCTCTGCCCCCTGTCTCCATCCCCAAGCAGAGCAAGCATTTCTCTTCATCCATGAGAGGCCTCTAACTTGGTGCCTCCAAGGAGTAGAGACCTCTGGCTCAAAGCACAGAGCTATACAAGCTCAGTACAGCTCAACACATTGCAGATGTAGCTTATAAATCCAAGCTGGCCAAGCTCTCTCCCCTGACACAAGTTTTTACACATGTCTTGGAGTATTAGAGATGTTCCAGAGAGCTTCATATCTTCATCAAGGCTCACTATTCAAAACAGGCAAGCAGGATATTTTTGTCAGACTCACATCAAGAGCAGATCAAAATGGAAATTAGCTGGCATTAAATGGTGAAACAATTAAGAGACAAACACACAGCCAGGGCAAGTCCCAAGGGAAAAAACACCAAAGAAGAAATGGACTTCCCTACAGAATTTTGGGCTTGGTCTTCTGAGCTCACAGAGGCCCCACAAGTGCTCCAGTTGCTGCCCAGCATGCAGGGACACAAGCAAGTGGCAGCACATGCTGCAGGCACTCCAGAGTGGGAGGCATGTTGGGTGGCAGCCTCCCTGTTCTGCTGCCAGTCTAGCACTCTGCCTGCCTTGCACTCACCAGGACACTGCCTAAGAGGTCTGCATCTCTATCACTGCACTGCTACCCTTGTACCAACCTGGAGGTGCTCAAGGAATGTCTGGACACAGAACACACAACTGTTGGAGTGAGCCCAGAGGAGGCCACAAAGATGCTGTCTACAACTACCTGAAGGGACATTGTAGCCAGGTGGGGGTTGGGCTCTGCTGCCAGGCAACCAGCAATAGAACAAGGGGACACAGTCTCCAGTTGTGCCAGGGGAGGTCTAGGCTGGATGTTAGGAGGAAGTTCTGCACAGAGAAGAGTGATTGGCATTGGAATGGGCTGCCCAGGGAGGTGGTGGAGGCACCGTGCCTGGGGGTCTTCAAGAAAAGACTGGCTGAGGCACTTAGTGCCATGGTCTGGTTGACTGGTTAGGGCTGGGGGATAGGTTGGACTGGATGATCTTGGAGGTCTCTTCCAACCTGGTTGATTCTATGATTCTATGCTCCAAGGGCTGGAGCAGCTCTGCTGTGAGCACAGGCTGGGGGAGCTGGGGGTGCGCAGTCTGGAGAGGAGAAGGCTCTGGGGGGGATATTGGATCTACTTGGGGGATCTTAGATCTACCTTCAATACTTAAAGGGATCCTACAGGAAGGCTGCAGAGGGACTTTTCCTGAGGGTGTCTAGTGATCAGAAAACTCAAGAAAGACTTTTGAGCAGGACCTGTTGTGACAGGCCAAGGGGTGATGGTTTGAAACTAAAAGAGGAGAAACAGATTGAAGAGAAGGAAGAAATGTTTTATGCTGAGGGTGGTGAGACCCTGGTCCAGGTTGCCCAGAAAGGTGGGAAATGCCCTGGAATCATTCCAGGTGAGGGTTTTTTTTAGGCTCTGAGCAGCCTGCTCGAGTTGCAGATGTCCCTGCTGACTGCAGGGGGGGTGTCAGCTTTAAAGGTCCCTTCAAACCCAAATCTGTGATTCGATATTTTATGCAGTCCTAAATAATCCTGTGAAGGAGGTGAGTGATGAGCTGACAGAGGCTGCTGATGCCACCAAATTATCATAGGACAGGCTCACAGACTCAGTCTGGGTTGGAAGGGACCACAAGGAGCAGCCAGTTCCAACCCCCCTGCCATGCCCAGGGACACCCTACCCTAGAGCAGGCTGCACACAGCCTCAGCCAGCCTGGCCTCAAACACCTCCAGCCATGGGGCCTCAACCACCTCCCTGGGCAACCCATTCCAGCCTCTCACCACTCTCCTGCTCAACAACTTCCTCCTCACCTCCAGCCTCACTCTCCCCACCTCCACCTTTGCTCCATTCCCCCCACTCCTGCCACTCCCTCATACCCTCAAAAGTCCCTCCCCAGATTTTTTGGACCCACTTCAGACCCTGGCAGGCCACAAGAAGGTCCCCTGGGAGCCTCCTCTGCTCCAGCCTGCACAGCCCCAACTCTTTCAGGCTGTGCTCACAGCAGAGCTGCTGCAGCCCTCTCAGCATCCTCCTGGCCCTGCTCTGGACACTCTCCAGCATCTCCACATCCCTCTTGTCCCAGGGGCTCCAGAGCTGGATGCAGGACTCCAGGTGGGGTCTCAGCAGAGCAGAGCAGAGGGGGAGAATCCCCTCCCTGGCTCTGCTGGCCACACTGCTGCTGCTGCAGCCCAGGCTCTGCTTGGCTTTCTGGGCTGCAAGTGCACACTGCTGGCTCCTGTTGAGCTTCTCCTCCAGCAGCACCCCCATGTCCCTCTCCTCAGGGCTGCTCTCCAGTCACTCACTGCCCAGCTTGGATTTGTGCTTGCCATTGCCTCCACCCAGATAATCCAAATTATTGAATACAGAATAAAAAGCAACTCATGAGAGCACAAAACAAACTAGAAACCAGCATCTCATCTCTGTGCCCATGGTCAGACACCACTCAAATATGGACCTAAGCTCATCAAAAGGCTGAGAAGCAACTCAGAAGATGCAAAAGGAAAGCTCACAGCAACCTCATGGTTACAGAAAAGATTGCTGAAGTGTCACAAAGATCATTTATACCCTAAACAACTGCTGCCTGTCTGGCAAAGCAACAGAAGCAGGCAGCTGCAGCAGATCAGGTGGCAGAGATCCAAGACAACCTATGCATCTTTAACCTGTTCAGAACTGAATGCCAAAGGTTCACCTGGGTTCAAAACTCACAGCAAACTGACAGCTCCCACAAGCAAACACCCAAGGAAGCTCCTCAGCAGCAGGCTGCAGCAAGCCCAGAGCACACTCATAGAGTCAAGCACTGCTGTATGCTTCCAGAACCAGTAGGGATGGGAGCCTGCTGGATGGATCCACCAAGCTGGATGGATCTTAACACAAGAAGGACATGGAAATGTTGGAGCCAGTCCAGAGGAGGCCATCAAGATGCTGAGAGGGCTGCAGCAGCTCTGCTCTGAGCACAGGCTGAGAGAGTTGAGGTTCTGCAACTTGGAGAAGAGAAGGCTTGGAGAAGACCTTGGAGTGGCCTTCCATGATCTGAAGAGGGCTACAGGAGGGCTGGGGAGGAACTATTGACAAGGTCTGGGAATGACAGGAGGAGGAGGAATGGGTTTGAAGTGGCAGAGGGGAGATTGAAACTGGATGTTAGGAAGAAGTTGTTTGCAGTGAGGATGGTGAGACACTGGCACGGGTTGAGGGTGCTGAGACACTGGCACAGGTTTCCCAGGGAGGTGTTCAAGGCCAGGTTGGATGAGTCTTTGAACAGACCTGTTCTAGTGGGAGGTGTCCCTGCACATGGCAGAGGGTTGGAACTGGCTGAGCTTTGAGGTCAGTTCCAACCTAAACCATATGCCTGAGGTTTGAGAGGCCTGCTTGTAGAATTCAGTGGGAGGCAGCTGGGGTCTGGCTAGGGTCAAGCATGACAACTGTGGCTGCTGAAAGCCAACCAAGAGCTTTAACCCTGCTCTGATACTGAAGTTAAGTCCAGTAAACCAAACTGGCCTTGACTGTCTCCACTCCTACCTGTCCCAGCACAGCCCAGTAGAATCTATCCCCTGCTGGAATGTTTGTGTGCTGCTGAAGTGTGGGCAAACAACTGATGTTCCAGGAGGGTGAGATCATCATCTCAGAGCATAAAGTGGGGTTGAGTTTCTGCACTGAGAGTCCTGTCTGGTCACACCTTATTAAAGAGTCCTCCCCCAGCCCAGCAGCTCCCTACCAGGGTTGACTTCAGCTCCAGATGGCTCAGGCAGGGAGGCCAACAGCAGCATGCAGAAGATCATGGTAGCAGTGGGAGGCACTGTGCAGGGTCTGGAGGCTGAGAGTCCTTCACAGGCAGCAGCTGGCAGCTACATTGCTGAAAGACAAAGCAAAGAGAGAAGGTGAGAGTCCTCCAGAGGACTGCTCTGTGCTGCAGGCTTGCTGCACTGCCACTGCCTCTTGGTGAGGTGGGCATCTTCCATGCTTCAAGAGCATCTTGACTTCAGCCCTACTCTGACCCATCACCTGAGCAAAGGCTGAGGTAAGTTGTTGACTTCTTTCCAGAGAGGGTGGGGAGACACTGGCACAGGTTGCCCAAGGAGGTTGTGGATTCCCCTCCCTGGAGGTGTTCAAGGCCAGGCTGGATGAAGCTTTGATCAACCTGGGCTAGTGGGAGGTGTCCCTGCCCATGGCAGGGGGTTTGCAACTGGATGATCTTGAAGGTCCTTTCCAACTGAAGCCACTCTGATTCTTTGAAGCATCCAATGATTGCCTGACTACTCAACCCACATCACTTCCAAGCCAGCAATGGAATCCTGCTTTCAGGAGCACTTAGCTGCATGGAAACCCTCTCTTTGCTGCTCTTAAACATATCCAATGCAAAGCAATCTCTCCCCCATCAACTCCTCACTTCCATTAATGAGGAACCTGCCTAGCTGAAGCAAGCTCCCCAGGTGGGACCCAACGCACACCTCTGTGGACTTCAGCCATCTACTCCAAGGAACCAAGTGGGCACTCTGGAACTTGTCACACGAGTTTAAGCTAAAATATATAAAACCAGGGTGAAAACTAATCTCTCCCTACAGGTCCACACTGCTGCCAAAAGCATGTGGAGCACACAGATGCAAGCACACTTCATTTCCTGTTTGGAAACAAGGAAAATAGCAGAGGGCTTAAACGTTGGCAACTGCAGTGGAAAGCCATGACAGCACCTAAAGGAACACAAGGTCATACCAGCAGCTATGTGAATTCTTTTGTGTCCTACAAAGAGCCTCAGGAGGTTCCCATCCTGGCAGACAGCTTTACAAGAGGCAGGTTAGAGGCTCTGTCTCATGGTGAAACAGCAGACAGAAAGAGAACAGGAGAGAGCAATAAATGAAATCACCCAGGAGCAGGGGGTGTTGGCTGAAGGATGCTCAGAAGGGATTTTCATGCACAAATGTGAGCCTGGAATGGGTTGCTCAGGGAGGTGGTTGAGGCTCCATCCCTGGAGGTGGTTAAGGCCAGGCTGGATGGAGCTCTGGCTAGCCTGACCTAGGGTAGGGTGTCCCTGCCCACGGCAGGGGGGGTGGAACTAGATGATCCTTGTGGTCCCTTCCAACCCTGTCTGATTCTATGATGGTATAAAGGCAAAACTAAGTGTTAGGATTTGTTAATCAATACCTGAATGGAGCCACAGAAAGGCTGGAGAGCTCCTAAGGGTGTGTAGTGACAGGAAGAGGGAATGGTTTTAAGCAGAGGAAGATCTTAAGGAGAAGCTCTTCAGTAAAAGGGTGGTGACTCTGGAACAGGTTGCCCAGAGAGGCTGTGGATGCCTCCTCCCTGGAGAAGCAGGTTTGGGAAACCAAATCTAGTTCAAGGCCAGGTTGGGAATCCAAGTCTAGTGGAGAGGTGTCCCTGCCCACGGTAAGGAGATTGGAGCAGATGACCTCTGAGGTCCCTTCCAGCCTGAGCCCTTCTGCGATTCCATGAGGAGAGGAGGTGAAAGCGACCAGCACTGTGGCAGTGCCCAGGGCTGTGCCAGAGCTTTGGATGCCATAAGCTCAGAGATCCCTAACAAAAGGCTGCACTTTCTCCACCCGAGAGAATTCAACTCTGCAAGTCCCTGCCCGAGTTGCCGTGGAGACCAGCACAGTTGGCTGCATTCACAAGACAAAGCCTCACCAGGGCTTTTCAGTGCCAAGGTAAAAGCTTTGGCTCAGGAAATCCCCCAGCCGCAGCCTGCAGACACCCAGGAGCTCGCCCCGGGTGAGAAGCTCTGCAGCTTGCCTTGGGTTGATTCCCTTTCCTAAGGATTTGCTGCTGGCCACTGTCCCTGCTGCATTCCCCCAGAGGTGATGGCTCCCAGCCTGAAAAGCAACCCAGGGCCTTCTTGGGAGGACAGCCAAACTCCCACAGGAGGGGAGCCCAGGGGTGGGGGGATGCTGCCTGGAGGTGCTGTGCCCAACCATGAGACCACTCCAGAAAACCAAGAGAAGATCTTCCAAATGCCAGGAGCTGTCCTGCTTCAGCCACCTCTTTGTGCTCCACAGCAGCACCCTGGCCAAGGGTGCTTATGAAGATCTAAGGGGTGGTGTCAGGGGGATGTGTGGCAGGAGGATGGGGCCAGACTCTTCTCAGTGGTCCCCAGTGACAGGACAAGAGGCACTGGGCACAAACCTGAACACAGAAGTTCCATCTAAACATGAGGAGGAACTGCTTTACTGTCAGGGTGGCAGAGCCCTGGAGCTGGCTGCCCAGAGAGGTGGAGTCTCCATCACTGGAGACTTCCAATGCCCACCTGGATGTGTTCCTGTGTGACCTGCTTTAGGTGATCCTACTCTGGCTAGCTGAGGACCAGAGAGCCCACTGCTGCAGCAAAAATAAAGCCCAGATGAGTAACCACAGACATCACTAAGCCTTCCAGCAGTTTCCCATTTGATGCAGGAACCCATCAGAGCAGGACCAGCAGCAGAGAGACAGATGCCTGCAGCAGAGCAGAGGGATGAGGAGCAGCCAAGCCTCTGCCATCAGCACAGAGCTCACAGCCCTGCTTGGACTAAGTGGAAGGTTCAGATTCACAGGTTGCATTGGGTTAGAAGGGACCCTCAAAGGACATCCTGTCCAACTTGCCTGCAGGCAGCAGGGACACCTCCAACTAGGCCAGGCTGCCCAGGGGCACATCCAGTCTGACCCTGAGTTTCTCCAAGGATGGAGCCTCAACCACACCCCTGGGCAACTTTAGTCAGTATTTCACCACCCTCACTGTGCAGAACTTCCTCCTGAAGTCCAACCTAACTCTGCCCTGCTCCAGTTCCAAACCATTGCCCTCATCCTATCCACACAGGCCCTTCTAAACAACAGTCCCTCCCCAGCCTGCCTGGAGGTCCCCTTTACATACTGAAACACAGCTCTAAAGTACCCCTGCAGCCTTCTCCAGCTTAAACAGTCCCAACTCTTCCAGCCTGTCTTCACAGGAGAGGTGTTCCAGCCCTCTGATCACCTTTGTGTAGCACTTAGGACTGTATCTTTTGACAGAAGAGTGCCTGTGCCAAGTTTGCCACCCTCTGAAAGTGCTGTGAGAGCAATGCCAAGAGCCACCAAGGCCACAGCAATCTGCTGTGTGACACAAAGCAGCCTCCTCTCCCCTGCCCAGGTACAGACCTGACCCCATCATTCAGAGGCTCCCTTGCTTCATCCAAAGCTCAGGCCATGTGCTACCATCTGGCCACACAGCCAGGCACATCCTTTAACTGCTTCAACACAGCAACCAGAATGGAAGAGGCAACAGGAGGTGAGGGAGGATTGGGTGGGGGATGAGGGAAGTCAGACAGAGGTGCCCGAGCACCACATTGGCTCCTGCCATTGAGCCAGCAGCCAGTGCTGGAGCAACACAGACTGGCTCTGTGCCACCCTGCTGGCAGCCAGCACCCTGGCAACCAGGGCTTCTAAGGATGGTGGTGGGCACAGGGAGCCCAGCAAGTCAAGCAAACATGGTGTGGCTTAGGAGATCTCCATGATGTGGCCATAGAGATCAGCCAGGAAAAGGAAACCTTCAGAGCTCAGCTTTCTGCAGCTCTCTGCTGACAGAAGTGGCTTTGGATTTGCCCTTGCCTAAGCAGAATCCAAGATGAGTAGGATGAATCTTCTTGAGGTGTGCACCTCCAGTGATGACAAAGGTACCTTGATGGGTGGGCCTGGCTAGCTCCATCATCTCCAGGTGGCCACAGATTGGTGAGACAAATCCTGACCTTTGTGCATGGCAGTGAGCAAATATGAACAGCAGTTCAGCCCCACACAGGGACCCCAGCAGCTGGGTTCAGCCTGTGCTGGGCTTGTTCTTCCCATCACACTTCATTCCCAGTCTGGAACCACCAAAGCATGTGTTGGAGCAGCCCCAGAGGAAACCATGAAGCTGGTCAGAGGGCTGGAGAACAGGCTGGGAGACTGAGGCTGTTGAGACTGAAGAGAAGGCCCCAAGGAGACCTCAGAGCAGCCTTCCAGTGCCTGAAGGGGCTACAGGTGAGCTGGGGAGGGACTTCTGACAAGGGCTGGGAGTGCCAGGATGAGGGACAATGGCTTGGAGCTGGGAGAGGGGAGATTGAGAGTGGAGAGGAGGAAGAAATTGTTGAGAGTGAGGGTGGGGAGAGACTGGCATAGGTTGCCCAGGGAGGTAGTGGATGTCCCCTCCCTTGAGGTGATCAAGTCCAGGTTGGATGAAGCTCTGATCAGCCTGGGCTGGTGGGAGGTATTCCTGCCCATGGCATGGAACTAGATCATGTCCAAGATCCCTTCCAACCCAAACCATTCCCTGATTCTATGTTTCACAGCCCTGGCAGAGGTGCTGAACACAGGGAGAAAACAATGCCATGTCATTCCTCATCTTCTCTTGAGCAAGGTCACCAAGAGACCTTTTCACCCCAGCTCATGATTTAGAGGAGCCTCAGGTCTGCTCAGGAGCTTTTCCTGCAGGAAATCACAGCTTGGAGAAGCACTCATGTTGATTTCTGCTGAGTCTGAATCTCAGCTAGCAGTGGATTGGATTCCCAAAGTGCACACTTGCCAGTGCTGGGACACACAAGCCTCTCTGCAAACTGCCTGGGAATTGTCTTCCTAAGGCCTTTTTTTCTGGCTAGACAACCTGATACCTTCCTCCATAGCTCCCCCAGCTGCAGCAGAGTCCTTGCTGTACTCAGGCCTTTCTTCCTGACCTGCCCACACATGCACACAAAGTGCCAAAACTACAGCACAAGCCCCAGAGCAGCAAAAACCAGGATTAGCAACATCCTCACCGAGGCAAGAAAGTGTTAAACTCTGTTCTGGGCCCGAATGGATCAAGTTGCTAATTGCTAACAGCTGCCTGCAGGAGAATCAAATCCTGTTACCATCATTGTGAGAGTGGAAAAAAAATAGCTCCTTGCTGAAAAACTCACTGAGAAATGCAAAAGAGAGGAGGTTTTTTTTTCCCCCAGTACACCCAGCAGAGCTCATGGCCAAAAAAGCCAACCCAGCTCTCAGCAGGGCACAGCTCGCTGTGACCCAGCAGCAGCCGGCAGAGGCGCAGCAGGCACAGGAGGGAGCTCTTCTTTAGTGATGTGCATGAAGAAGGTTGGGCTTGGAGCCTCTCCAGGTACTGTTCTCCCTCCAGAGATCCATTATAGGAGTCTGGCATGTTTGCAAGCCTCTCTGCATCCCAACTGAAACAGGCATTTGTTTTAACTGCTTCTTTCACAGATCATTACCTTGCAGTGGGACCTTCAGGCTTGCAGGAATCCCATCAGAGATGCCCAGCACCTCACCAAGTAACTCATCAGGGCATCAGCAAGACTCACAGATGTGTGTATGAGCTACTCCAGGTTATCACAAAGGCCAGAGGCATCCTGGGCTGCATCAAAAGAAGTGAGGTCAGCAGAACCAGAGAGATGATTCTGCCACTCTGCTCTGCTGAGACCTCCCCTGCAGTGCTGCGTCCAGCTCTGGAGCACTCAGCACAGGAAGGACATGGACCTGCTGGAACAGGTCCAGAGCAGGGCCACAAAGATGGTCAGGAGCTGGGGCCCTGTGAGGACAGGCTAAAGGATCTGGGGCTGTTCAGCCTGGAGAAGAGACAGCTCTGGGGAGCCCTTAGAGCAGCCTTCCAGAGCCTGAAGGAGACTACGAGAAGGCTGCAGGGGGACTGTTCCAAAGGCCTGCAGTGACAGGACGAGGGACAATGGCTTCAAACTAGAGAAGTGCAGATTTAGATTGGATGTTAGAAGCAAGTTCTGCACCAGGAGGGTGCTGGAACACTGCAACAAGCTGCTCAGAGAGGTAGCTGAGGCCTCATCCCTGGAGACATTCGAGCTCAGACTCAACAGGACCCTGAGCAACCTGACCTAGTGGAAGATGTGTCTGCTGACTGCAGGCAAGGTTGGACTGGATGACCTTTGGAGGTCCCTTCCAACCCAACCCATTCTGTGATACTCTCCCAGAATTCCTACAGGAATTTAAGGAAGCAATGGCAAAGCTACTAACTGAAACAAGATCTGAAGGCTGAAAAACTAGAAGCTAGTAAGTGTCATCTGCATTCCTGTGCCCCCAGGGTGATGATGGTGGAGTACTCCTCTTTGTCTCAGCATTAATCTGAGATAGCTCCAAGGCAGCAGCCTTCCCCTGGAGCACACACTCGCAGCTCAGACACTGGAACAGGTTGCCCAGGAGGCTGCAGATGCTCAAGGCCATGCTGGATGAGGCCCTGAGCATCGTGGGCTTGTGGAAGCTCCTGAGTGGAGCTGAGGCTCCCCTAAATCACGAGCTGGGGTAACAACCTCTCATGGTGATCTTGCTCAAGAGAACTCCAGCTGCTGTAGAGCAATGACACTGTTCTTCTTGTGTTCAGCACCTCTGCCTGGGCTCTGAAACACAGAATCATGGAATGGTTTGGGTTGGAAGGGACCTTAAAGATCAGCTAGTTCCATGCCATGGGCAGGAACACCTCCACTAGCCCAGACTGCTCAGGGCCCCATCCAGCCTGGCCTTCAACACCTCCAGAGAGGGAGCATCCAGAGCCTCCTGTGTCAGTGTCTCACCATTCTCAATGGAAAGAACTTCTTCATCTCCAGAGGGGAGTCTAAATCTCCCCTCTTCCAGTTTCAATCCATTCCCCCTCATCCTATCACTACAAGATCTTGTGAAATTCCTCCCCAGTTCTGCAGCCCCTTTAGGTACTGGCAGGCAGCTCTAAGGTCTCCCTGACCTCCCTTAGAATCACAGAATCCAGCAGGTTGGAAGAGAGCTCCAAGCTCAGCCAGCCCAACCTAGCACCCAGCCGTGACCAACCAACCAGACCATGGCACTAAGTGCCCCAGCCAGGCTTGGCTTCAACACCTCCAGCCACACAGACTCCACCACCTCCCTGGGCAGCCCATTCCAATGCCAATCACTCTCTCTGACAACAACTTCCTCCTCACATCCAGCCTAGACCTGCCCTGGCACAGCTTGAGCCTCTGTCCCCTTGTTCTGTGGCTGCTTGCCTGGCAGCAGAGCCCAACCCCACCTGGCTACAGCCTCCCTGCAGGCAGCTGCAGGCAGCAATGAGCTCTGCCCTGAGCCTCCTCTGCTGCAGGCTGCACCCCCCCAGCTCCCTCAGCCTCTCCTCACAGGGCTCTGCTCCAGGCCTTTCACCAGGTTTGTCACTCTTCTCTGGACACCTTCCAGCACCTCAACATCTTCTCTTCTCCAGGCTGAACAGTCCCAACTCTCCCAGCCTGTCCCCACAGAGGATCTCCTCCAGGCCTGTGACCTTTGTGTCTTCCTCTGCACCCACATTTCAGGTACAAGTCCCCTCAAAGGAAGGGACCCTTAAGGCTACAGTGCCTTTGTTTCTGTACGAGAGAAGCAGCAGGGGACTAGCAGAGGGACACAAAAGC
This sequence comes from Pogoniulus pusillus, assembly GCF_015220805.1. Lineage (NCBI taxonomy): Eukaryota > Metazoa > Chordata > Aves > Piciformes > Lybiidae > Pogoniulus > Pogoniulus pusillus. The sequence goes on along the minus strand of NC_087298.1, from coordinate 2,203,071 downwards.
TCTGATCCCCTCCTTTTCTCCCTGCCCAAGCAGCAGTGACCACCATCCTTTACCAGATCTCCCTTCTCATGCAGGACAGGCCTGAGGAGCACCCAGCACAGCGACATCTCCACTCTGCTCCTCACACTGGCATCTCTCTCCAGCTTCTTTTGAGGAGGTTCCTTACTCTTCCCCCCACATCAAACCCAGCCTTAAAACCTATCAGCTACAAGTCGGAGTAGTCCTCTCAAAACCTACAATCTTCCACTGTGAGTCTCACATAGCAACCATACCTCTGCCACAGTAACCACACAGATGACAGATGGAGTATTAAGAGCACTCAATCTAAACCACCTTCCTCCCTCCCCATCCTCCAGGGGCTCCACCATAACCTTTTACTTCACTCTACTCAAACCTGCACTCAGGAGGAGATCAGATTACTGAGTTACAGCACTATCGGGGCTGGAGGAGATGCTCCCAGGGGGGCACCCCAAGCCCACCTCCCTGCTCCCAGAGGGGTACTCCAAACATCACCTCCCTGCTCCCAGAGGGGTACTCCAAACATCACCTCCCTGCTCCCAGAGGGGTACTCCAAACATCACTTCCCTGCTCCCAGAGGGGTACTCCAAACATCACTTCCCTGCTCCCAGAGGGGTACTCCAAACATCACCTCCCTGCTCCCAGGTGGGCATCCCAAGCCCACCTCCCTGCTCCCAAAGGGGCACCTCGATCCCTCAGCCTCTCCTCACAGGGCTCTGCTCCAGGCCCCTCCCCAGCCTTGCTGCCCTGCTCCAAACACCTTCCAGCACCTCAACATCAATCTTGAATGCAGGAGCCCAGAACTGGACACAGCACTCAAGGGGTGGCCTGAGCAGTGCTGAGCACAGGGGTACAAGAACCTCCCTTGTCCTGCTGCCCACACTGCTCCTGAGCCAGCCCAGGATGCCATTGGCTCTGCTGCCCACCTGGGCACTGCTGCCTCCTCTGCAGCTCCCCTCTGCCAGTACCCCCAGCTCCCTCTCTGCCTGGCTGCTCTCAGCCACTCTGTCCCCAGCCTGTAGTGCTGCTTGGGGTTGTTGTGGCCAAAGTGCAGAACCCTGCACTTGGCCTTGTTCAGTCTCATTCCCTTGACTTCTGCCCACCCATGCAGCCTGGCCAGGTCCCTCTGCAGGGCTCTGCTACCCTCCAACAGCTCCACAGCTGCCCATGGGCAAACTAGGGAATAACTGAGTCTGTCCCATAGTGACATCAGAGCATGTCTGGAGCCCTGCTCCATGGCCCTCTGCTTAGTGACTGCATGGATCACATTCCCTGGTAACTATTTTGGAGAGGTATCAGGTGGCACTTTCTAAATCCACTTGAATTCCAACACAGCACGGATGGGCAAAATGGAAACTGTGAGCCTGCCACCTCAGTATGGCCAGAGGGCAGGGGATGGCTACACCAACAGCAAATCAACATCAGGTACCATGGAGAAGACAAGAGATGATAGGGACAAGCTCCTGCTGGGGCATTCCCATTGCACTCCAGAAGAAAATGTTTGCCCATGAGCACAGTCAGAGGCTGGAATCATCTGCCAAGGGCAGCAGTGGAGTGCCCTGCACTGGGCAGTTGAGGACTCCTCTTGCCAGGGTGCTGGGGCAGCTCATTGCAGCTCTGCTGTGGCCTAGAAAGGTTGGAGCAGATGATCCTTAGGGTCTCTTCCAACCTGGCATCCTACCAAAACTGCTCAGGAGGGTGCTTCTAAGCCCAGAACCTCCCAGAGACTACTGCTGGTGAGGCATCCTAGAGAAGGAGATGCCAGAGATCAGACTCTGCCCAAGGCAAGAGGAATCTACCTTCAGTGCACTGCCCAGGAGCTGCCCTGGGGTCCAACACGCTCCTGCTCCCACAGCAGAGCTCCTGCTGTCCCCTAGGAGCAGCAGCATTTGGTCAACAATAGGGAGCTTAGTCAGGATCCAGGTAGATGATGCCAGAGCAGTTACTTTTGGCAGCCAGCACAGGGATCTCACCAGAAACCACAACCCAAAGAGCTCTCAGCCATGATCTGCTTTCCATCGGGGCAGAGAGATCTCTGAGCATGCTCTTGCACTTCACACTGGCTGACAAATGCTCCAGCTGCCCAGGGGACACTCTGGCTGGGGTTGGTCCCAGGTCCTGCTGCTTACCTGCTCCCACTCTCCTTCTAAGTGCTGCCAAAATGCTTCTGCTTTCCCCTTTACCCTTCCCAGATCCATCACACACTGGCAGCCAGCACCCAGAGAGCTGCTTTGCCAACTTGTTTCAAACAAACAAGTTCCAACCTTGCTCAAGTTTCAAAGGCTTCCAAACCTTATCTTGCATTTCACACCCTCCCCCCCTGTTACCACTGACTCAGAAAGGGGAGTCCAGCATCCAGCTTCTCCCCAGGCACAGGAAACATTTCAGCCCTTGGCACTATTAGCAACTGGTTGAAGTTTTGACCTTTCCCAACTATATGAACATCATTGATGAAATTTATTAAGGTCTCCAGGGAGACCTTAGAGCAGCCTTCCAGTCCCTGATGGGGCTACAGGAGAGCTTTTAACTAGGCTGAGGACACTCCATCTGCAGCATCACCTACAGTTTTGGTGGCCCCAGCACAAGAAGGACCTGGAGATGCTGGAGAGGGTCCAGAGGAGCCCATGAAGATTATGAGAGGGATGAAAAAGCTCCTCTGTGAGGCCAGGCTGGAAGATTTGGGTTGTTCAGCCTGGACAAAAAAAGGCTCCAGGGAGACTCAGAGCAGCCTTCCAGTGCCTGAAGGGGCTGCAGGAGAGCTGAAGAGGGACTTTGGGCAAGGGCTGGCAGTGGCAGGCTGAGGGACAATGGCTTTGAGCTGGGAGAGGGGAGAGTGAGAGTGGAGAGGAGGAAGAAATTGTTGAGTGAGGGTAGAGAGACACTGGCACAGGTTGCCCAGGGAGGCTGCCCCCTGCCTGGAGGTGTTGAAGGCCAGGCTGGATGAGACCCTGAGCAACCTGTGCTGGTGGGAGGTGTCCCAGCCCATGGCAGGGGGTTGGAACTGGATGATCTTCCAACCCAACCCATCCTGTGACTCTATGAATCTGGCTATGAAAATGGTTCTCACTCACCTGAGATACATTTGCTGTGCTCTTTCAGTTACCTTTAGCTTTTCTTACTCATCACTTCCCTTCCAAAACACCTCCTTTACAGTAAGAGCTACTTATCCACCACTTCATTTTTTGGTGGATTGCTGCTATTGGATTCTTTTCAGCAGACACAATGCAAGCACAGAGAGGGAATCTCTGCCAAGCCAGCAGGGAAGCAAATAAAGCTGCACAGGGCAGTGCTGAGTACCCAGCACCAAGCTGAGAAGCTGCTGGTTCTCACAAGGCTAAAAGCCAAGCTTTAGGAGATGGTTCAGTGCAAACCAACCCAGAAAAGCTGTTCTGGAACATCTAATAATTTAGCTGGCCACCTTCTTTCCATCAAACCACCACAGAAATGCTGATACCACCAAAAGTTATGTTTTATGAGCCTTGTGAAATGTCTCTTCCTATCTGACAAGAAAAACTCAGTGCACCTGTCCCTGGCACACAGACACTGTCTGCTGCTTCAGCACCGCTGATGGCTCAGCTTTCATCACAACAATGTTCCATGAGGGCAGTGGAACACTGGGACAGGCTGCCCAGTGAAGTAGCTGAGACCCCAACCCTGGAGATTATAGAGTCATAGAATGGTCTGGGTTGGAAAGGACCCCCAAAGGTCATCCAGTCCAACATTCCCCCCCTGCCAGATAACACAGGCATCCCTAACTAAATCAGGTTGACCACAGCCATGTGAGCCTCACCTTGAATATCTCCAGGGATGGGTCCTCAACAACAGGCTCACAGAATGTTAAGGGTTGGAAGGGATGAGACTGAACAAGGCCAAGGGCAGGGTTCTGCACTTTGGCCACAACATCCCCAAGCAGCACTACAGGCTGGGGCCAGAGTGGCTGAGAGTAGCCAGGCAGAGAGGGAGCTGGGGGTGGTGGGAGAGAGGAGCTGCAGAGGAGGCAGCAGTGCCCAGGTGGGCAGCAGAGCCAATGGCATCCTGGGCTGGCTCAGGAGCAGTGTGGGCAGCAGGACAAGGGAGGTTCTTGTGCCCCTGTGCTCAGCACTGCTCAGGACACACCTGGAGTGCTGTGTCCAGTTCTGGGCTCCTCCATTCAAGAGACATGTTGAGGGAGCTGGAAGGTGTTGAGAGAAGGGCAACAAGGCTGGGGAGGGGCCTGGAGCAGAGCCCTGTGAGGAGAGGCTGAGGGAGCTGGGGGGGTGCAGCCTGCAGCAGAGGAGGCTCAGGGCAGAGCTCATTGCTGCCTGCAGCTGCCTGCAGGGAGGCTGTAGCCAGGTGGGGTTGGGCTCTGCTGCCAGGCACCCAGGGACAGAACAAGGGGACACAGCCTCAAGCTGTGCCAGGGCAGGTTCAGGCTGGATGTTAGGAGGAAGTTGTTGGCAGAGAGAGTGATTGGCACTGGAATGGGCTGCCCAGGGAGGTGGTGGAGTCTGTGTGGCTGGAGGTGTTGAAGCCAAGCCTGGCTGAGGCACTTAGTGCCATGGTCTGGTTGATTGGGCAGGGCTGGGTGCTAGGTTGTGCTGGCTGAGCTTGGAGCTCTCTTCCAGCTTGGTTGAATCTATGTTTTTAAGGGACTCAAAGAGATCATCAAGTCCAAACCCCTGCCAGAGCAGGACCACACAATCTAGCTCAGGGCACACAGGAACACATCCAGACAGGCCTGGGAAGGCTCCAGGGAAGGAGACTCCACAACCTCTCTGGGCAGCCTGTGCCAGTGCTCTGAGACCCTTCCAGGCAAGAAGTTGCCCCTTGTGTTGAGCTGGAACCTCCTGTGCTGCAGCTTCCATCCACTGCTGCTTGTCCTGTCCCAGGGAGCAGTGAGCAGAGCCTGTCCCTACCTCCTGACCCCCAGTTAGTTATAAACATTGATCCAATCCCCTCTCAGTCTTCCCTTCTCCAGACTAAGCAGCCCCAGGGCCCTCAGCCTCTCCTCCTCAGGCAGTGCTTTATCATCCTCGTAGCCCTCCCTTGGACTCTCTCCAGCAGATCCCTGTCCCTCTTCAACCGGGGAACCCAGAACTGAAGGCAGTACTCCAGAGATGAGGTCTCAGCAGGGCAGAGCAGAGGGGGAGGAGAACCTCCCTTGATCTGCTGGACACACTCTTCCTAATACACTCCAGGAACACATTTGCCTTCCTGGCCTCAAGGGCACACCACCTCCCTGGGCAACCTGTTGCAGTGTTCCACCACTCTCACAATAAAGAACCTGTTCCTCACATCCAGGCTAAACCTGCTCAGCTCTAGTTTGAAGCCACTGCCCCTTGCCCCACCACTGCAGAGCAGGATCTATGGCAGCCAGCAGCAATGGTCATTTGAGTGCCCGAGCAGGACAAGGGCAGGGGTGGTCCCTTAGTACTCAGCACTGGTGAGGCCACACCTTCAGCACTGGGGTTCACTTTTGGGCTCATCACTCCAAGGACATTAAGGGTCTGAAGCACATCCAAAGAAAGGCAATGAAGCTGGGGAAAGGTCTGGAAAATAGGGCTGGGGAGGAGCAGCTGAGGGAACTGGGGGTGTTGAGTATGGAGGAGGCTGAGGAGAGACATCATTGCTCTCTGCAGCTCCCTGAGGGGAGGCTGGAGCCAGGTGGGGCTTAATTTCTTCTTCCATGGAAGCAGTGACAGGATGAGAGGAAATGGCCTCAAGGTGTGCCAAGGGAGGTTTAGGTTGGACTCAAGGAGCAATTTCTTGCCTGCAAGGTTTGTTAAACCCTGGAACAGGCTGCCCAGGGCAGTGGTGGAGTCCCCAACCCTGAAGGGATGGAAAATCCACGCAGATGTGGTGCTGAGAGACAGCAGTGAGTTAGTGGTGGACTGAGTTAATGGTTGGACTTGATCTCAGAGGTTTTTCCCAGCCTCACCAATTCTGTGCTTCTCTCTCAGTGCCCCTAACCCAGAGCCATGTCTAGGTGCACAGACCTGATGGGTTCTGCTTGAGCAAAAAGTTGTTTACTACACAAAATGCTTTGAAAGCTTCATTTATGAAGTGCCTGGCAGAGATGTGGCAACACTTCCAGGTCAGCTGAAACTGCTGCATCCAGCCTCCAGTAAAGATTTCCAGGCAGGTCTAACCACACTCTGCTGGGATTACTATTTACTAGCACAACTCTGTAAGCTCAATTTTGACTTCTCATGCAGGGAGATGAAGTTTCAGTTAACTCAATGCGCCAGCACTGCACCCAGTGTGACTACAGCCAGCACGGGGAGGAGGTCTGCTCACCACAATGTCTTTCAAGCCATCAACCCAAAAGCTTTGCTTGTAAACAAAGGAAAAGGCAAAAAGCCTGAGAAAGATCTAGCAGCACTGCACAGCTAGGCAAAGGCAGAATGGCTGGTTCCTGAGTCAGTTTTCCTCAAGACAGAGCAGAAAACAGCAGCCCAGAGAATAAGTAAGAGTTGGCAGTGACACAGAAGGCAGCAGGTGGCTGCAGGAAAAGCCTGGGACTGCTTGATGCAAAGATGAGATGAAACCCTCCTGTGCTGGCATGAGGCTTGGAGGTCTCTGGAGGGCCTTTCCAGCCCTTAACATTCTGTGATACTGTGAACAGGAGAGAAAGGGGAGACCTTGGAGCAGCCTTCCAGTACCTGAAGTGGACTACCAGAAAGCCAGAGAGGGACTTCTGAAAAGGGCTGGAAGTGACAGGATGAGGGACAAAGGCTTTGAGCTTGAGGAGACTGAGACTGGAGACTGGGAAGAATTCTTTCCAGTGAGAACTGGTTGTGGATGTCCTCTCCCTGGAAGTGCTGAAGTCCAGGCTGGATGAGCCCTTCAGCAACCTGGTCTAGTGAAAGGTGTCCCTGCCCATGGCAGGGGAATTGGAATGTGATGATCTGAAGGGAGGCTGTAGCCAGGTGGGGTTGGGCTCTGCTGCCAGGCAAGCAGCAATAGAACAAAGGGACACAGCCTCAAGCTGTGCCAGGGCAGGCTCAGGCTGGATGTGAGGAGGAAGTTGTTGGCAGAGAGAGTGACTGGCATTGGAATGGGCTGCCCAGGGAGGTGGTGGAGTCGCTATGGCTGGAGGTGTTGAAGCCAAGCCTGGCTGGGGCACTTAGTGCCATGGTCTGGTTGGTTGGGCAGGGCTGGGTGCTAGGTTGGACTGGCTGAGCTTGGAGGTCTCTTCCAACCTGGTTGATTCTATGACCTTTAAAGGTCCCTCCCAACCTAAACCATGACTCTACGGATATATGACAGCCCCAAACACGTAAAATAACACTGCCTGGACCCAAGAAAGGATCCCATTTACCTCTTTTCCATCTTTAAAAGGAACTGAAATTAAAAAACAACAACATTAAAAAAGGGAGGAAATGAAATTCCATGGCACAGCATCAGCATTAAGCCTCTGGGACATATTGCCACAGAGCAACGTGGGAGTAATTCAATAAACTATTGGATGTGAAACTGCAGAAGAGGAACATCTGCAATTCCATTAGCAGGCTAACAGAGAGAGCACACTGGAGAGACATTTCCTCCTAGCCAGGCATGAGTATCTCAGTCATTAACAGGAGCAGAAAGCTGTCTCCTGCACAGGCAGGTTAGACCCCATTTGTCTGTGTCCAGGCTCTGTGCCAAGCAGAGATAAGCTGGGTGCCCGAGTAGGTGGGCTGTGATCTAATCCAGTTTGGCAAGCTTCAAGGCTGGCTGTGGTGATCACATTTCAGTTTTTGGCAGCTTGTTGGGCAGCTTCTCATGAGGAGAAAACACTGCCCACCTTTTGTCTCTCTCCCCACTCACCCCCCCACTTCTTAGCAGAGATTATTCTCCCTGCGACACAAAAGGGGCAGATGAAATTTCAGCCAAACCTATTCAAGAAGTACCTGGGGAGCAGTGAGGCACCCTGGAATGCTCCACTGGAAGCAAGGGAGCAGTGAGGCACCCTGGAATGCTCCACTGGAAGCAGGGCTACTTTGGAGTGTCCTCAGCACCTCAAAAAAAGAACAAAAAAAAGGACATTTACTGGGGAAATGAATCAGATTTTTTTTTCTGGAGGGGCTGCTGCTGTTAACTCTAACAACAAAGACTCTCAGAGCAGCTGCCTGCATATTCACACTTCTGTGTTGCATAAGAAATGAGAGTCTGAGACAGTTTGACAGTGGCAAGAATCACAGTGGGTGCATCAGGAGGGGCCAAGGAAGCCTTTGTCTCCTTGGCAGAAGAGGTGAGCGATGCAGGGGATGTGCAGCCACAGAACTCATGCAAGGCAGGAGGTGCCAGGGCTTGGAGGGCAGCACTGTGTCACCCACAAGCAACTCACTGCCAGCCCCAAGCTTTGCCTATCTGACTTCACCTTAGCCCCAAAACACTCCAGGTGAGCATGTCTGAGAGCTCAACCACCAGCAGCTTTCCCCGACAGCAGCAGCCCCAGAAACTGCTCCAGCCCAGGAGAACACCACCAGCCAGCTCCACATCTGCACCCAACAAAAGACCCTGTGGGTTCCAGAGGGCCCTGGGCACAAACCACCAACAGAAACACTCATCTAGGAATCCTGCCACAGCCACAGGAGTTCAGGCAAAGCACAAAGAGCCACCACCTCCTCCCCACCACCTGGCCAGATAAGGCTTTGCCTCCTGGTGCTGCCACCTCTACACCCCCCACCACTGCCAGCAAGTCTCCAAAGGCATCTGTGACAAACACATGGTGGGAGGAAGAGCTGATTGCAAGCTGAGAGAAGCTGGAAGGACCCTACCTGCCTTGCCCAGGGCCTGCTGAGCACTGGGAACAGCTGCCATGTCTCCCTTCAGCTCCACAGGTTGAGCCAGGCTGCAGTTTGAACATTCCTTGCAACTTTCCACCAGCACACATGATATGTTCAAACTTGAGTACCTCCTCCCTCTGCACACACAGACAGGCCCAGGAGATGGCCCTGCCTCTATCATCCCAGTTCCTATAGCAACTCCTGACCCAGCAGATGGAAACAGAGCTGTTTTCTAGGCAGATCTGCCTTCTTGGATTCCTCTGCTCTTCCCTGCTGTTGGCCCCTCCTTGCTCCAGTGCTCTCCCTAGGGGCTGCTCCACTGGCACTTGGCCCAGACTTTGCCTGGAGGGAGGCCAAGCTTTGAATTCATTTAGTAAAACCACAACATAAAGCAGCTCTCCTGCTCAGGAAGCAAGGCCTGTGTAGTCCCAGGGGCAGCCAGGCCAGCAGAGCCAGCCTGCACCTTCTGCTTCACCGGGCAGCAAACCCCGGCACAGGCAGCGCCACGCCGGGCTCCTCACCTCCCCTCCTCACCAGCCTCTGGCACCCGTGGCAGAAAGCAGAGACAGAAGTAGTCATTTATTAAGCAATCCCAGCCGACAGGATTACTGGAAGCCAAGAGCAGAGCAGGGCACATCAGCCCTTTGGACTTGCAAAGCCTCTGCTGGGTGAGGGAGGGGACAGCAGTGGCACCAGGGCTCAACACATGTCCGTCCCAGCAGCCCACCCCTGTTTGTCCTCCTTGGCTTTGGGTGCCACATGAGTGGATCTCCCCAAGTGCAGCTGTCTGACAGCTGTGTGACCTCACCTTCATTTCCTTTGCACAGAAAAATATGGAAAGAGAAGGGAAATGTGAAACTCAATGTCAGCATGTGGCACATAGGGGGAGGTAATTACCAGGGGTGACAATGTGAACCTCATGGGCAGCTGGCATGGCCAAGGCTCCATGGTGGCAGCATAAGCAGATGGAGCCACAGGAAACAGTGATGTGGCCACAGAGACCAGCAGACTGTGGGCACAGCCCCGCGGCTGCAGATCCACTCTTCAGCCAGAGCCCTGCAAAGCCCTTTCACCTTCAGCTCCAACTGCCACCCCTGCCCACACAGCCAGGTTCTGCTGCAAAGCCATTGCTGTGGCCACTGGGGAGCCCTGGAGGGTGGCAGAAGGCTGGGGCCACACTCATCTGGTGACAAGGCCATTGGAATGTCACCTGGGGTCACCAGCATAAAGTCCCAATTATGGCAGCAGCACAGCAGAAGGAGGTTGAAGATGTAGCTCTTTGTTGACTTGTCCTGCCAGGAAGCTGCCCAGCAAGGCAAGCATCACCATGACCCATATGGGCACCCCAGTACCCTCCTGAGGCCAGCAATGCAGGGCTGTGACAGCAGAGCTGAGTGGAAGAGGGGGCCTGAGGTGTACAGGAGTGGCACTGCTGAGGACTCCACAGCAGAGGCTGAAGCAGGGACAGCAGCAGTTCAGTCCATTCTTCAATGCTTCCCAGGAGCTTCCAGCAGGAATCACAGCAAGGCACAAGATCAGCAGCAGAGATTTGGGTACTCAAAAGCCTAAGGAAGCAGACATGAAACTGTGCCCACACACTGGGTCCCAGCTGGGAAACAGAGCAGTCATAGATGTGCTGTCAGATGCCACCTTGCTCCCATCTCCCTCCCTGCCTCTGCAGCGCATCTCAGCCACACAATCCACCTCTGCACCAAGAGCAGGAAGCTGTTTCCTTTTGTCCTCCCTCGGGTAATTTTCCCATGTCTGAGGGTGTTAATCAGCTCAGGGGGATGGGACAATCCCTAAAGCAGGAGAAAGCCAGACAAGGCCAGCAGCAGTGTGGAGGTGGCAAGACCCCTTCCTGCTCATGTGTTACTGGGTCAGGGAACGCTGCAAGGGACCCTCCTGTGAGAGCAGGGGAGCCTGCCCTGCCACAGTGCTGCACAAGCACTGACTGGTTTGGGTGGGAAAGGACCTCTAAAGATCATTAAGCCCAAACCTACTGCAGTCAGCAGGGTCACCTGCAACTAGAGCAGGTTGCTCAGAGCCCCAAACTCACCTGCAGAGGTTCCAAGGGTGGGCATTTCCACCCTCTCTGGGCAACCTGGGACAGGTTCTCACCACCCTCAGTGTCAAACATCTCTTCCTTCTCTCTGGTCTGAATATCCAACTTTTAGCTTCAAACCATCACCCCTTGTCCTGTCACAACAGGCCCTGCTAACAAGCCCCAGCTTTCTGCTCAGCCCCTCTAAAGCACTGCAAGGCCACCAGGAGGTCCCCCTGGAGTCCTCTCTTCTCCAGACTCAACACTCCCAACTCTCTCAGCTTGGCCTCACAGCAGAGCCCTTCCAGCCCTCAGACCATTTTTGTGGCCTCTGCACCTTAGTCCAACAGGTCCATGCCTGCCCTTTGGCAAGCTGGGACCAAAACAACTGCCCCTCACTTTGAAGGGCACAGGGCAGCTTGTGGCAGAAGGTGCCCCTGAACATCCAGGAGGGACACCACCAACAGCCAAGCAGATGCAGATCGTCTAGAGAAAGGTCCCCATTCCCCTGCAGCACCAAGAGCAGCAACAGCCCAACTCACAAACAGCTCTGAGGAGCTCCTTGCCCTGGGGAGGGAGACTGCTGTGGAGGCAGAAAGCACTGCTAGCAAACTGCTGATCTTGCAGCTGGGCTCAACTCTTCCCTCCAGCACGGCAAAGGGCTCCCTGCAGGATGCCCTCCGAAATGTAACTTGATCCCATGGTATACACTCACTAATCAATCCAGGGGTAAAGCAGAGCACAACACAGGCCCTTTTCCCCCCCTGGAACGAGCCCAAATATGCACAATAACAGATCCCACCCCGAGCTATTAGGAACCAAAGCACTTCAGAGAGGTTTGCATCTCGCACTGCGGAGGGAGCATACTTCTGTCATAGCATCATCAGTTCTCAGCTCAGGCCTTTGAGAGGCTTCCTAATGACCTCATAGCAGCACATGTGACCACTAAGTCATCTTCTCAAAGGACTAGAAATAACATCAACAGTCCCTGTTTTGGTTTTGCACAGAACAGCTTTCTGCAGCAGGAGCAGGTCAGGCCAGGGCTGGCATTGTTACAGCCTCTCCAACAGATGGTGCTTGGCTCCAGACAAGAGCAGGCAGAGAATAGCTCAGGTTGGAAGGGACCTTAGACATCATCACTCCAACCCCCTGCCATGGGCATCTCTCAACAGCACTTGGTTGCTGAAGGCCTCATCCAACCTGGCCTTGAATATCTCCAGGGAGGAGACATCCACAACCTCCCTGGGCAAACCCATGCCAGACTCTCCCCACCCCCATACTGAAGAGCTTCTGCCTAAGATCCACTCTAAACCTGCTCTGCCTCAGCTCCAAACCATCCTCCCTTCTCCTGTCTCTAGACACCCTTAGGAAAAGTCCTTCTAGAGCCTTCCTGCAGAATCCCTTCAGATATTGGCAGACAGCTCTAAGGTCCTCCCAGAGCCTTTCCTCTCCATGCTGCACCCCCCCAGCTCCCACAGCCTGCCCTCACAGCAGAGCTGCTCTAGCTCCTGGAGCATCTTTGTGGCCTCCTCTGGGCCTCATTCCAGCAGCTTTGTGTCCTGCTGGAGACAGCAGAGCTGGAGGCAGGATTGGAGGTGAAGTCTGAGCAGAGCAGAGCCAAGGGGCACAATCCTCTCTTGTCCTGCTGCCCACAGCTCAGACAGCACTCAGCTGCCTGCTGGGTGCAGGAGGCACTGCTGGCTCCTGGGCAGCTGCTCAGCACCCAACACCCCCAAGGCTTTTTTCTTCAGGGCTGCCCTCAATGCCCTCTGCACCCAGCCTGGATTTGTGCCTGGGGCTGGCTCGACCCAGACAGGACCTCACGCTCTGACTTGTTGCCCCTCACGCAGCCCAATGAACAGATGAAGACTCACTTGCAGACACCAAATTCCAGCCACAAATTTAGCCACCAAAGCATGTTTATCCCAGTGCAGGACAGTCTGGCTGCTTTTCAGGCATCTATATGGTATCACAAGCCCCAGAAGCATTTCAAAAGCTTTCTAAGAAGAGATAACTGAAAATAATGACTTGCATTTTTTTTCCATCAGCCTTAAAAGCATTTTTCTTCCCTCCAGTACTTTAAAATAACCTCTTGTGCTGAGCAGCAAGGCAGGGATTTGAAACTCATCTTAGGGGTGGGTGGCAGGAAGATGAAGCCAGACTCCTTTCAGTGGTCCCCAGTGACAGGACAAGAGGTAACAGGAATAAACTTGAACATAGGAAGTTCCATCTAAACATGAGGAGGAATTTTGTGGGTGGCAGAATGCTGGGAACAGGCTGCTCAGAGAGGTGGGGAAGTTTCTGTCTCTGGAGACTTTCAAGCCTGGACGTGTTCTTGTGTGACCTGCCCCAGGTGATGCTGCTCTGGCAGGAGCATTGGACTCAATCTTCAGAGGTCACTTCCAATCATAGAATCAGCCAGGTTGGAAGAGACCTCCAAGATCATCCAGTCCAACCTAGCACCCAGCCCTAGCCAATCAACCAGACCATGGCACTAAGTGCCTCAGCCAGGCTTTGCTTCAACACCTCCAGGGATGGTGCCTCCACCACCTCCCTGGGCAGCCCATTCCAATGCCAATCACTCTCTCTGACAACAACTTCCTCCTAACATCCAGCCTAGACCTCCCCTGGCACAACTTGAGACTGTGTCTCCTTGTTCTATTGCTGGTTGTCTGGGAGAAGAGGCCACCCCCCACCTGGCTACAGCCTCCCTGCAGGTAGTTGTAGACAGCAACGAGGTCACCCCTGAGCCTCCTCTGCTGCAGGCTGCACACCCCCAGCTCCCTCAGCCTCTCCTCATAGGGTTTGTATTCCAGGCCCCTCACCAGCTTTGTTGCCCTTCTCCAAACACCTTCCAGCACCTCAACATCTCTCTGCAATTGAGGGGCCCAGAACTGGACACAGCACTCAAGGTGTGGCCTGAGCAGTGTTGAGTATAGGGGCAGAATAACCTCCCTTGTCCTGTTGGCCACACTGCTCCTGAGCCAGCCCAGGATGCCATTGGCTCTGCTGCCCACCTGGGCACTGCTGCCTCCTCTGCAGCTCCTCTCTCCCAGCACCCCCAGCTCCCTCTCTGCCTGGCTGCTCTCAGCCACTTCTGGCCCCAGCCTGTAGTGCTGCTTGGGGTTGTTGTGGCCAAAGTGCAGAACCCTGCCCTTGGCCTTGTTCAGTCTCATCCCATTGGCCTCTGCCCACCGATGCAGCCTGGCCAGGTCCCTCTGCAGGGCTCTCCTACCCTCCAACAGATCAACACCTGCTCCTAGCTTGGTGTCATCTGCAAACTTACTGATGCTGGACTCAGTCCCCTCAATCCCTCCCATTCTGTGACTTGTTCCCACTGAAACTGGGAAATTTGCTGCTTCAGATTAAGGAGAAGTAAACAAATGAGCACTGATGAGCATCTTGATGCTAAGGTGAAGGCAACCAGACTGGTGGCTTTGAACACCCAAATTGACTCCTCACTCTGTACCCAGCACAAGGCTCTTGCAGAGGAAAAGCTACAAATTCCCTTTACTGAAATCAATGTCAGAGACAAGCACCAGAGGGTGGTGAGAGGCCAGAGAAGTGCCCCAGCTCCCAACAGTAAGATGGGAACACATCCAAGTGAGGAGATGGAAAACACCAACTTGAACAGCACCTAAAAGCTCTTCTGCCAGGCTTCTCCTGCAGCACCAACCAGCACAACAGCACCACCAGAGCAGCCCTTCTGCAGCAGTTCTGCTCCAGAGTCCTTGTACTCCTTCCCTTCCAGTCACCTGTCCAGCCAAACTATGGCCAGACATCAAGACCTCTACCTGTCTTCATCCAACAAGGCCAAGGTGTGGTGCAGCAATCCTCATGTCTCATGGCAGACAGGACCAAGAGCAGCCTTTGGCTAAGCAGGGAGAAAAGAGCACCACAGTCTCACCAGGGAGGCTGGACCCGTTCAAGCTTTTTATCCTCTCAGTGACAGGTGGTGAAAGCCAGCTCCTGCCTTCAGCCTCCCAGGAACTTTTGATGCAAGACAGCAGCCTGCTGTAGAAGTGCTTTGTTTACACCCTCCAGCCCTCCCTGTCCTTCCCACAGCACCAGAGCAGATCCACTCCACCCCAGCTGGGACACCTGCTCAGCTCAACGCTGCTACCATTATCCTTCCACTGCAGAGGCATCCACAGTCAGCTCCAAACCTGGGTAAAGAGGGAAGCAGGGCAGAGCTCGGCAGGACCACAAGTTTGGGCTGCAAGAAATACTGCCAAAACACCCTGACAGGCTGCTGACCAGAGCTGTCCTGCAGGGTAACAGAGGCTCAGAGATGCCAAGAGAGCACATGTGGTGGCATAACAGGGACAGACCCTCCCCCCATGTGGTCTAAGAGCAAACCGGGCACAAAGGGAGCACTCAGCTTCCACCACACACTTCTCACCCCATGCTGAGGGCACCTTTCCTGCTCTGAAGAGAGAGGAGTCCTCAAGTGGGCAAACACCACAGGTATGTCTTTTGGTCCTCGGTCACTACCTAACTCACCATAATAAGCATGACCTCTGGTCCAGCTATGGGACAGAAACATCCTCATGCTCCCAAAAGATAGGGTCCTGCAGCTGAAACAAGCTGCTTGTTTCTGGGTGCACTGGCAGCTGCTTGCTGAAGCCCTGTCCTACTGGCACCCAGAAGCAGAGGAGGCCTCAGCACCACTTTGTTACCACAGCTCCCTCGCCCAGAGATGGAATGGCTGAGGAGGTGGCAATGGAGAGATGCTGACTCTGCCAGCCTCAAAATCTCCCCTAGAGTTTAAATACCACCAGGAAATATCCTCCCCCATCTGTCCTGGTTTTAAGCAACAAGGTCACAGATTGCATCAGGTTGGAAGGTCCCTCAAAGGCTATCTTGTCCAACCCCTGTGCAGTCAGCAGGGACACCTC
This sequence comes from Pogoniulus pusillus, assembly GCF_015220805.1. Taxonomy (NCBI): domain Eukaryota; kingdom Metazoa; phylum Chordata; class Aves; order Piciformes; family Lybiidae; genus Pogoniulus; species Pogoniulus pusillus. The sequence continues at coordinate 2,187,361 of NC_087298.1, read as the reverse complement.
TGACTAGATCAGGCTGCCCAGGGCCACACCTCATCTTGAATGTCTTCAGGGACAGGACCTCAACCACCTCTCTGGGCAACCTGTTCCAGCATTTCACCTGGTCCTGATGTCCAACCTAAATCCACTCTGCTCCAGTTCCAAACCATTGCCTCTCATCCTATCTTCAGCTGCTGCATCTTGGGCTGCTTCAAAAACAGAGATGAGAGAAGGAAAGTAGTGCTCACAGCCCAGAACAAGTGGAGTGAGAACAATTTAGCCTTAGCTGTGGTAATGCAGTGAAGACAACAGCCAGAGAAGAAGTAAACTGCTGGCACAGAGCCGTGCTCAGCAAGGACACACTTGTAAACACTCTCCCTGGCCATCTTTGCTGACCCAGCTGGGAGAAAGGGGCAGAGAAGGCTATTATCTGCAAACAGACATCCCTCCCTATCCCTGGACACCAGGACCAGCCCAAGCTGAACATCTCCAGCCTCTCTGCCTTGCTCCTATCTGCATGATGAGCCAAGCACCCTTTTTGTGTGCTCCAGCAGCAAGTGCTGCAGCTGAGCTCGAAGTCCCTCTAAGAAGGGCTCAGCTCCCATAAGCCAGTGAGCCTCTGCTCTGGGCTTCTGCCATCTAACCCCTGGAAGCAGCTGATGGCTTCAGCAAGCACAAGGCCTCTCTCAAAACCGACCTTTCCTCCTGAAGCACTACCTAGTCCCTACCGTCCTGGGCGCCGTCCTTCAGGGGTTCATTCCCCACACCACTGTGGCAGATCAGCTCTTTGGGCCTTCCACCCCTGTGAGCAGTTCAGAGCAGGGAAGGACACGCAAGGAGAATTCTGACAAGCAGCTGCACAGGCCCCAGGCCTGCTGGGGACAACCCCTGCCAGCTCCCCTGCACTCACACTTCCCAGGAAACAGAACCACCCAGGCTGGCACAGCCCCCCAGGAGCACCAAGTCCAACCTAGAGCCCTGCTCTGCAAGATTCACCTTAAACCATAGCCCCAAACCACCCTGAAACACAGCCAGGCTGGGGGACTCCACCACCTCCCTGGGCAGCTCATTCCAGTCCCTGACCACTCTCTCCCTGAAAAACTTTGTCCTAATGACCAATCTAAACCTCCCCAGGCTCAGCCTGAGGCCATTCCCCCTTGTTCTCCAATTCCCTGTGAGCAGAGCCCAGCAGCAGCCTCCCCACAATGTCCCTTCAGGTAGCTGTGGACAGGTCTGCTCCTCGCTCTCTGAGGTTTCCCAGGTGAAACTGTTGGCATATCTCACCTCCAAAACAAGGAGCAGATGTCCAGTGTCTGAGCACTAACTCCAGCTCAGGGAAAAGCTAGCCAGCTTCCTTCACTGGAGGCTCTGTTCCAGAGACACAGCAAGCAGAAAGCCAAAGCACATCACAAGGGCTGGCTGTGGGGGGAAACAACACAGAGAGCAGGTGAGATCCAGCACCAGCCATTTGCCTTCTTCAGCAAGAGACACAAGCAAACAGGCAGAGCTCAGCTTGTGGCAGTGATGCCATCACAGCTCCTCAGCCTGCCACACACAGACAGACCCCTGCAGGGAAGAAGGGGTGGTGGAAGAAGAGCTGTCAGCCAAAGTCAGCCTCTGGCTGCCATCTCTGAAGTCAGGGACAGTACAGCTGTCGCTCCAGGCCCCTCTGGCTACCCAACCCCAGCCCTGACCTCTGCACTCTGGCCCAGCACTAGCAGCAGAGAGCAGCTGACAGCAGTGCTCCCACATTTCTGTGATTCCTCAGCAAGGACAATCATCTCCAAACCATCAGAGCCTGCAGAAGCCCACACTCCCTGCCCTTTTCACTGCCTCTGGGATGGAAACAAAAGGCAGGAGAGGCAGGGGCATGCCCTGGGGTGTGCTGTTTTGATGGGCAGATACCAAAGGGCCCTTCTGCACCATGGCAGGAGTGAGAATTCATAACCCACCCAAAGACAGCGCTGGCTCCACACCACCAGCCTCATCTAACCCAGCAGCTGCTTTGCTCTCTAACAGGAATATGGAACAAATGCCTAGAGCAGGGCTGAGCAAGAGCATGACCAGCCCACAGGAGCTCTCATTTTCAGGACCACTGAAGCATGCCCACTGCTTCTGAATCTCCCCATTACACGAGGGGGTGCAGCCAGATTTGAGTCTAGCAGCGAGGCCTTGGCTAGGGAAGCTTCCACCTCTGCAGCACCTCAGCAGTTTCCCTTCCAAGCAATCTTCCTGGCCTAAGTTAGCACAAGGGTGTTGCAATCTGTAGTTTTGCCTGAAGAAATCCAGCCCAGCCCAGCTGCAGCAGGCCTCTGCTCTGGCCTGACTGTGTGCCATTCTTGGACACACACTGCCTCCAGAAGCCTGGGCCATATCTGAAGGCAAGGTTATTTCTCAGTTGCAGAGAGCTGTTCTGCTCCCATTAATACTCAGGGCCACAGAATTTAATGATTGGGTTAGGTTGGAAAAGTCCTTTAAGATCAGAGTCCTGCTGTTAACCCAACACTGCCCAGTCCACATCCCTGAGCATCACATCTACACAGCTCTGAAACCCCTCTGGGGATGACAACTCAACCATGATGGACACCTCAGCTGTGCACTCCAGACACACTCCCCCCATGACCTGCCCTTTCTCCTGAGCTAACTACAGCAGACCCTGGGAAAAAGCCTCGTGAAGGGATGAGGAGGGCAGAGAAAAGGCAGTCCCACACCTTGTGTCCGTGTGGGTGGCACAGCTGGGCACAGAGATGGCCACACACATGGTCAGGGTGAAGGATGCTCAGTGCTCATCCTGCACCTTCTGACACCATCAGGACAAACACCATACTAAATGCAACAATGGGCCATGTCCTGCAAGCACTGCTTCACCTGCAACACCCCAGCAGACAGGAGGAAACCTAACAGGATCTCAGAGGATGCCTGCCCTTTTCCTGTAGGAACAGCACCAGGGCTGCTCATGTTTCCCATACCAGCATGGAAAAGGCAGCAGGATTCAGATACATTATAGGTTATATGAGCCCTGCTGGGACCCTTCCAAACCATTCACTTGAATGTTTTTAAACCTGCAGGCTGAGGTAATTCAAACCTGAATGCAAAACCCACAATGGGAGGTGCTCCCCTAGGTACAAGCCTCAAGCAAAAGCAAAACCAAGCATGGTACCCTGCTCCATCCCCACACACACTCAGGACTTGGCCAGACAGAGCCATGGCTGAGGCCATCACATGCTGGAGACATGCTGCTTCAGGCAGGTCAGGCTGAAGACCCCCCAATGTCCTCCCCAGTCAGTATCTCCATCATGCTGTGACAGCAAAGGACAAGAGGCAGAATAATTATAGAACAGACTTATAGATGCATTAAATGGTTTAGGTGGGAAGGGACCTTAAAGATCATCCACTTCCAACCCCCTGCCAGGAGCCTTTCTCTACTCCAGATTGCTCAAGGCCTCATCCAGCCTGGCTTCAACATCTCCAGGGAGGAGGCAGCCACAGCCTCCTTGGGCAACCTGTGCCAGTCTCTCCCCACCCTCACCATCGATTTCTTCCTCCTCTCCACTCTCACTCTCCCCTCTTCCAGCTCAAAGCCATTGTCCCTCATTCTGGCACTCCAAGCCCTTGTCCAAAGTCCCTCCCCAGCTCTCCTGGAGCCCCTTCAGGTACTGGAAGGCTGCTCTGAGGTCTCCTTGGGGCCTTCTCCAGGCTGAACTGCCCCAACTCTCCCAGCTTGTCCCCCACAGGGGAGGTTCTCCAGCCCTCTGTTATTGCCAACAGTTTTATGGAAGACATTTGTCTTTTTTAGGGCAATATTTCAAACATCTCTGTGGTTCAGAGTCAGGTTTGGAGCCAGAAGGTTCTGACCAGTGATTGGCATTGGAATGGGCTGCTCAGGGAGGTGGTGGAGTCACCATGCCTGGAAGTGCTGAAGCCAAGCCTGGCTGGGGCACTTAGTGCCATGGTCTGGTTGATTGGGCAGGGCTGGGGGATAGGTTGGACTGGATGATCTTGGAGGTCTCTTCTATGAGCTGAGTTTCTCTACAGAGATCCCTCTAGATTCTTTTAAAAGCTTGGTTAACAAAGATGTCAGCACCAACAGGGCTAATTCTGTACTGGCAGGGAACAGGAGTAGCAGTACCCAGGCCTTGATGTATTGCACAAGTCTCCACCAGAGTCAGTGCACTGCATCAGACTGTCCTTGCACAAATGAACACCAACCATAAGAGACTTCTTCTTGGCACTAAGCTTCAGATCTGTGTTCAGATGGAAATGCCTGCCATAATCCCAAGGACACACATTCAAAGTGAGACAGCCAACAGCTCTCAAGACATTAGAAGCAACTAGAAAAATCATTTCCCACTATAAGTCTTTACTCTGGGGAGGTCTCAAAAGCACTGCTGCTAGTTGGTGTCCTTCCAGATCCAGGAGGAGGCCAAAAAATGCTGTAGCTGAGACTGAGCCAGTGGTGGGTAGAGCCCTTGGGAAGGAGGCAGCATGAGGAGCTGTCCGGAGAGCTATGGGGAAGCAGCAGGCACTGAAATGAAAGAGGGTCCCTGGACACCACAAGAAGTACCACCAGCATCATTCCTCCCATGGTGCTGCCAGGATTGCCCCAGAGGATCTCCACATGGCACTGGGTAGCAGAGCTCATTTCCTCAGAGTAAAGCCCCGTCCAGGTTGTCCCAGATCATGAAAGAACATAAAGAGTGCTCCTTACCCAGATGGTAATCTCCTTCCAGTGAGCCACAGCAATAAACCAAGGAGCAACAGCCTCAAACTGGAACACAGGAGGTTCCACCTCAACACAAAGAGGACCACAAGGACCATCTAGTTCCAACCCCCCTGCCATGCCCAGGGACACCCTACCCTAGAGCAGGCTGCACACAGCCTCAGCCAGCCTGGCCTCAAACACCTCCTGCCATGGGGCCTCAACCACCTCCCTGGGCAACCCATTCCAGCCTCTCACCACTCTCCTGCTCAACTTCCTCCTCACCTCCACTCTGAACTTCCTTGCTGTGAGAGTGACAGAGCCCTGGAGTAGGCTACCCAGAGGGGTTGGCAATCTCCTTCTCTGGAGACTTTCAAAACCCACCTGGATGCATTCCCATGTGAACTACCCTAGGGGATCCTGCTTGGCAGGGGGCTTGGTCTGGATGATCTCTGGAGGCCCCTTCCAATCCTTAAGGTTCTGCAATTCCATGTGAAAGTGATGGGAGGAGGAAGGCCACTTTGGGAGGTTGGCTTATTTGAGCAACATCCCTCACAATCCAAAGGCAAGACACATGCACTCCAAAACAAAGGCCATGAGATGAGTGTACAGCCTTGGGACCCTGGTGGGCAGGGAATCAGCCTGAGAGCTCATTGCATGGCTTGCTCTGCTGCTGTGCTGAACCACAGCACACACAGCCAACAGCTCAACCCAAACAATACCATGGCACTGGAGGCTCACACCAGGCTCCCTCACAGCTCAGCTCAGCTCCAGCACGGACACAGAAGATCACATTCCCCAGCCTGAAGATGTGACAGCTTGTCAGGAACAGCAGAAGCAGCCCCAGCTGAATGAAGAGCACTGATTACAGGCTGACATTTTCCTCTTGGACAATGCTGGTGTTCAGCTATTTCTGCTACAGGATCTTTGTTTGCCTTTCTGACAGGCAGAAACAAACGAGCCCCCAAGTGAAATAACACAGCAGCAAGACAGATGGACAACAAAGCCCCACACCTGGCTAGTTCCCCGGGAAAAGGCAACACAAATCACCGACACAGACATGATGCAAAGGAAAATAGCTGCAGATGCAGTGTGCTGTGCAGGCTCAGTCCTGTACTGGCTTGTCCTTCAGCAGCAATTCGTTACTGATGGGTGGAACTCTTTCACACCTTAAATGCTATTCCCAGAGAAACTGAACTAAGCTGCTCATTTTCACTGTATAAATTCATCTGGTTGGAAGAAAATACCCCACCCTCTTCTTCTGGCCTCCAAACTGCAGCTGGCAGACTCAGGACACAGGACAGGGGGAAGAAACACAACTGTTTACTTGGTTTGTCTGTCCCTCCCCTTATCCTCTCACCCTCTCTTCCACACACCCCCCATCTCAGCAGAGATGAGCTGATCATCTCACTACCATCTCTTGACAGGAGCTGACTTGTTTCAGGTTTATCAGGCCCAGGAGCTCTGCATTGCAGAGCTCTGCAGACAGATTTGGGCACAGTTACCCAAGCATCGAGAAAGGAAAGTCAAATCAGGTCAGGAGAGCATCATCCACGCTGGGAGCCCTTCCAAGCAAACACCCAGAGAGCTGCTGCCTTCGGAGCAGACAGGCCCCAAATCCAAATTTTGGAACAACTCCACCCAGTTGAATTCCTTGCTCATGCATTCTGCAAGCATTAGTTCCGAGAGGGCTGGTGCCTGAACAGCTCCACACTTGAAGCTTCATGGACAAAACAAGGTTTAGGCAATGCTCCTCCGGGTACAGATCATCACCTCCTGCTCGTAACGATCATCAGGCAGTCTCCAGTGGACAGAGGGCCCATGGACAGACCTGGCAGGATTCCATCCAGGAGCAAGGAGCAGCACGAAGAAGGAAATGGTTGAGCTGCTACAAAAAACATACAAGCTCAGAATCACAGCACCATGCAGGTTGGCACAGCCCCCCAGGAGCACCAAGCCCAACCCAGAACCCTGCTCTACAAGTTTCACCTTAAACCATAGCCCCAAGCACCACATCCAAACCACCCTGAAACACAGCCAGGCTGGGGGACTCCAGCACCTCCCTGGGCAGCTCATTCCAGTCCCTGGCCACTCTCTCTGTGAAAAACTTCTTCCTAATGTCCAATCTAAACCTCCCCAGGCTCAGCTTGAGGCCATTCCCCCTGGTTCTGTCTGCAGCTACCTGTAAGCAGAGCCCAGCAGCAGCCTCCCCACAATGTCCCTTCAGATAGCTGCAGGCAGCAATGAGCTCTGCCCTCAGCCTCCTCTGTTTCACACTACCCATCCTCAGCTCCCTCAGTCTCTCCTCATCAGATTTATTCTCTAGGCCCTTCCACAGCTTCCTTGCCCTCCTCTGGACCTGCCCCAGCACTTCCACATCTCTCTTGCACTTTGATGCCCGAACTTGAACACAATACTCAAAGTGTGGCCTCAACAATGCCAAGTCCAAGGGCACAATCACCTCCCTGCACCTGCTGGCCACAGCACTTTTAATACAAGCCAGGATGCCACTGGGATCACTGCATCCCATCACAGCAACAAGTTAGCAGTGACCTCCTCTAGCAGAAGAATCCTGGGGTTATCAACCAGGGAGCAAGGCCAACCAAGCAGCTTACACTTACAACTACCTTACTTAGGGAACAGCACAGCAAGCAGGCATTTAAACTTGTGTTCTATCAGCCACTCGTGAGGATGCCAAACAAAGTCTGACAAGGCTGCAAGAGGAGTCTTCCACTTTCACACTCTTGACTTTCCACCTCTGCAAAATACCTGTGTGAGGTTCTGCAGTGGGAAGAGCTTTTGATAAGCTGTCACAGAGCAGAGAGGCTTAGCTGATAGGCAGCATGACAACAGGAAAAAATGTATCAGTGAGACTGTGCTCACCACTGAGACTCATCTTCAACTGTTAGAGAAAGCAAGCTGAGAGGAGTCACCTACAGACTGACAGACTAAGAATGCCCTACAGGCAGAAGAACCTTGATACCAAAGCACAGGGTCCTGCAGCTGAGTTGGGCCAGCCTCAGGCACAAATCCAGGCTGGGCACAGAGAGCACTGAGAGCAACCCTGAAGGAAAGTCGTGGGAGTGCTGAGCAGCTGCCCGGGAGCCAGCAGTGCTCTCATGCAGTCAGAGCAGTGTGGGCAGCAGGGCAAGAGAGGGGATTGTGCCCCTTGGCTCTGCTCAGACCTCACCCTCCAGTCCTGCCTCCAGTGCTGCTGTCCCCAGCAGAAGGAGGACACATTGCTGTGGAGTGAGTCCAGAGGAGGGTTCCAAGGGCTGGAGAAGCTCTGCTGTGAGGATAGGCTGAGGAGCTGGGGGTGTGCAGCCTGGAGATGACTCGGGGGGGACCCCAAAGATGCCTGAAGGGATCCTGCAGGAAGGCTGCAGAAGGACTTTCCCTGAGGGTGTGTAGAAGCACAACTGTGATACTGTGACAAGAGCAAATGGTTTGAAGCCAAAGGAGAGAAGGGTTAGACAGGATCCTAGGAAGAGGTTCTTCAGTCTGAGGGTGGTGAGACTCTGAAGCAGGTTACCCAGAGGTGTTCAAGGCCAGGTTGGATGAGGCCCTGGGCAACCAAGTCTAGTTGAGAGGCATCACCACCCATGGCATGGGGTTGCAGTATCACACAGTATCACAGTATCATCAGGGTTGGAAGAGACCTCACAGAGCATCAAGTCCAACCCTTTAGCACAGAGCTCAAGGCCAGACCATGGCACCAAGTGCCACGTCCAGTCCTGCCTTGAACAGCTCCAGGGACGGCGACTCCACCACCTCCCCGGGCAGCCCATTCCAGTGTCCAATGACTCTCTCAGGGAAGAACTTTCTCCTCACCTCCAGCCTAAATCTCCCCTGGCACAGCCTGAGGCTGTGTCCTCTCGTTCTGGTGCTGGCCACCTGAGAGAAGAGAGCAACCTCCTCCTGGCCACAACCTCCCCTCAGGTAGTTGTAGACAGCAATAAGGTCTGCCCTGAGCCTCCTCTTCTCCAGGCTAACCAATCCCAGCTCCCTCAGCCTCTCCTCGTAGGGCTGTGCTCAAGGCCTCTCCCCAGCCTCGTTGCCCTTCTCTGGACACGCTCAAGCATCTCAATGTCCCTCCTAAACTGGGGGGCCCAGAACTGAACACAGCACTCAAGGTGTGGTCTAACCAGTGCAGAGGACAGGGGCAGAATGACCTCCCTGCTCCTGCTGGCCACACCATTCCTGATGCAGGCCAGGATGCCACTGGCTCTCTTGGCCACCTGGGCACACTGCTGGCTCATGTTCAGGCAGGTATCAATCAGCACCCCCAGATCCCTCTCTGTCTGGCTGCTCTCAGCCACTCTGACCCCAGCCTGTATCTCTGCATGGGGTTGTTGTGGCCAAATTGCAGCACCCTGCACTTGGAGCTATTGAACACCATCCCCTTGGACTCTGCCCATCTGTGCAGGTGGTCAAGGTCCTGCTGCAGAGCCCTTCTGCCCTCCAACCCAGCCACATCTGCCCCCAGCTTGGTGTCATCTGCAAACTTGCTGATGACTGACTCCATGCCCTCGTTCAGGTCATCTATGAAGATGTTAAAGAGGATGGGGCCCAGCACTGATCCCTGAGGGACACCACTAGTGACTGGCCACTAGTGATGTTCTCTGAAGTCCCTTCCAACCTAAGCCCTTCTATCATTCTATGACTGTATGATGTACAGCAGCAGGATGTTCTAGCTCACCTTGCTTTACCTACTCCTGCCTCCAAGTTGCACAGAACATTGGTGGACTCTCAGTTTAGGGACTGAAGCATTCCCTGCCCAGTCTGACTCCAAGTTTCATTCAGCAGAGCAGTCAGGAACCAGTGGCTTCTTGGCTCCTATTTCCACACTAGCAAAAATTCTCCCCCAACACACACCTCTGGTTTTGCCTCTCTAAAGCCTTCTGGATTCAGAAGAATTCATTTCAGGCAGAGAGAGGCCCTGGCATCAAGAAGGTGCCTTTCACCTTGCCTGTAGGAACGGGCTGTCCTGTAAAGCTATTGGCAACCAAACTTTTTAGCTTGCTCCCCTGTGCTGGGCACATAACATCACCTTAAAGCAGCACTGCTTCATTTTTCACATTCTTAACTGAAGGCTGTGATTACTTTGGAAGGAGAGGCCTTTCTGTGAAGGACACCTTAACCCAGCTGCCATCAAGAGAAGTGGAAAGCACTGTCCCCCGCCAGAGGGACCAGGGACCGGCAGCGACCCTCCCACACAGGGACCAGGGACTGGCAGCGACCCTCCCACACAGGGACCAGGGACTGGCAGCGTCCCCACCCCAGAGGGACCAGGGACTGGCAGCGACCCCACCCCAGAGGGACCAGGGACTGGCAGCGTCCCCACCCCAGAGGGACCAGGGACTGGCAGCGACCCCACCCCAGAGGGACCAGGGACTGGCAGCGTCCCCACCCCAGAGGGACCAGGGACTGGCAGCGAACCCACCCCACAGGGACCAGGGACTGGCAGCGACCCTCCCCCGCAGAGGGACCAGGGACTGGCAGCGACCCTCCCCCGCAGAGGGACCAGGGACTGGCAGCGACCCCCACCCCAGAGGGACCAGGGACTGGCAGCGACCCTCCCCCGCAGAGGGACCAGGGACTGGCAGTGACCCTCCCCCCAGAGGGACCAGGGACTGGCAGCGACCCTCCCCGCAGAGGGACCAGGGACTGGCAGCGACCCTCCCCCCAGAGGGACCAGGGACTGGCAGCGACCCCGCCCCAGAGGGACCAGGGACTGGCAGCGACCCCCACCCCAGAGGGACCAGGGACTGGCAGCGACCCCGCCCCAGAGGGACCAGGGACTGGCAGCGACCCCGCCCCAGAGGGACCAGGGCCTGGCAGGATCCTCTGCAGCAGGACATTAGCATCAAGTGCTCCCCGCTCAGAACGCTCTCCTGCACTAACACACACACCCCCCCCAAGAGCATCATCAGTTCTACATAAATTCCTCTGCTGAAGCCAGCAGAAAAACGTCTGTGGAAGTGAGGCAGATGAGAGCCTTCGCTCGCTTGGGCTTATCCCAACACCACACATACTGAAGAGAGAAACAGAGCTAGGCAGAGATGAAAAACTTCCTTGCTGTCTCCTGTTGCTGTCCAAGCACCAGGCACTTGAGAGCATCCCTTGGTATCCTTTGGAGTCGGAATGCTCCTGCTGGAGCGCAGCAGGCGCCCTGGAGCCGGATGCTTTCGCAGTGGCTGGGGCTCTGCTGTGCCATGAGGATGCTGGGCATGTGACTCCTGTGTTCAAACTTTCTGGCTCACCAGCCTAAGCTCAGATTCTTTTCCTGCAAAACACACTGCATGATCTCATCTGCAAGCAATCAGCCTGAGAAATCAGCTTGTTAAAGGAAGCTTCTAGGAAAGGAAAGAGGTCTCAGGAGAATTTGGGGGCCTATATAATTTGAGGCAGTTCGTTAAACCCCAGCTGCTCTTCTCCCCATTGGGGTCAAACAACCAAGAAACCACTTCTCCACCCACGCAACTCCAGACAGCAGGACAGTTTGCCAGCACCAAAGGGGAGCGTCACAATTGCACTCTGAAGGGCCTGAAAGCACTCACGTTTCACACAAGCTCACTTTAAGCAGGGGCTGGAAGAGTGCAAGTCGAGCAGCATCCAGAGGGACAATGTGGGACACATGCAGCAGCCCTGACCTGAATGCACAAGACATTCCCTTTGTTTCTGGATGTGCGTCCCAGCATTTCCCCACCATTATCACTGGGAGCCTAAACACACACCCACAGAGAGATATAAGCAGCACAGCAGGAGCTCTGGAAAGGAATAAGGGAACAAAGAAGCTCCTTGGAAAGGCAGCGTTACCCGGAGATGGCTTAAAGGGACAGCACAGAAGCTTTTACCCATGTTGCTGGTGATGCTGCAGGAGTATCCCAAAGCCCTGCGCTTCTCTCCGTGCTACACCCACACAGGGCAACATCTTTTCCTTCCCAGTGACAGCCCTGAGGGGGCACAAGCACTGGCATCAAGGACAGGGTTTGATTTCCAGCTTACCCTCACAGCTTGGCTCAGCTGCAGCACCTCACCCACGGGGACAGGCTGAGAGCTGAGGCTATTCAGGATGGAGAAGAGAAGGCTCCAGGGAGACCTTAGAGCTGCATTTCAGTATGTGAAAGTGACCTGCAGGCAGGCTGGGGAGGGGCTGTTCAGAAGGGCCTGTGGGGACAGGACAAAGGCAATGGTTTGAAACTGGAGCAGGGCAGAGTTAGGATGGACATCAGGAGGAAGTTCTGCACAGTGAGGGTGCTGAAATCCTGGAAGAGATTGCCCAGGAAGGTGGAGGTGGTCTCATCCCTGGAGAGATTCAAGGTCAGACCTGTTAAAGCCCTGAGCAGCCTAATCTAGCTGGAGGTGCCCCTGCTGCCTGCAGGGAGGCTGGACAAGATGACCTTTGAGGATCCCTTCCAACCCAGTGCAATCTGTGTTCCTTCAGAATCACAGAATCAAACAGGTTGGAAGAGAGCTCCAAGCTCCTCCAGCCCAACCTAGCACCCAGCCCTGCCCAACCAACCAGACCATGGCACTAAGTGCCCCAGCCAGGCTTGGCTTCAACATCTCCAGGCACAGAGACTCCATCACCTCCCTGGGCAGCCCATTCCAATGCCAATCACTCTCTCTGCCAACAACTTGAGACTGTGTACCCTTGTTCTGTTGCGTGGCAGAAGAGACCAACCAGTGTGGGGAGTAGAACAAGCAGCAAGACTCTTGTGCCCACCAGCTCTGCACCCCCTGAGCTTCCAGAAGGATCAGCACTCTTGCACCCCAAAGGGGAGGCAGGGATGAGCTTACCACAACCCAGCCTTTCTTCACTTGCTTCCACACAAGCTGCTGCACCCTGCATTAACTGCTCTCAACAGCATCTCCCTGGCAACCCTTTCCTCAGCTGCCCCTAGTTGACCATTCAAGCACTTTGAAAGACTTTCCTCAGCATTCTTGCATAGAAATCACTGCTTAACGTTCAGCACAGAACACAGGGGGGAGGAAAAACAGCCAGCCTGTCTCTAACAAAAAGAGATCAGCAGGACTGAACCCTTGGCTCTTCCCAGCCATGGATTATTCCAAGTGAAATGATTATTCACCACTTCCAGCACCTAATTTCAGTTCAACTTGCAAAAGTAAGCATTATGAAACAGAGAGAAGGAAGCACAGACCAGAGAGGAAAGGCAACACACAAAAGCAGAAGAAGTTAACCATGCAGAGTTCTCCCTCAACTTTTATCTTTGCTAAAGCTATTTTAGATCACCCACACCTCAACCCACACTTCTTGAACCCACGATGAGAATCCTTGTGAGAGACTTTGCCCTGTACAATGTAGGATCACAGACTTACAGTGAATCTGGTCTGGTCACAGGATGTTAGGGGTTGGAAGTGACCTCCAAAGATCATAGAGCCCAACCCCCTGGTCATAGAATCACAGAATCAAGCAGGTTGGAAGAGAGCTCCAAGCTCAGCCAGCCCAACCTAGCACCCAGCCCTGCCCAACCAACCAGACCATGGCACTAAGTGCCCCAGCCAGGCTTGGCTTCAACACCTCCAGGGATGGCAACTCCACCACCTCCCTGAGCAGCCCATTCCAATGCCAATCATTGGTCAGTACCTTCTAGCTCCAAACCTGACTCTGAACCACAGAGATGTTTAAAACACTGCCCTTAAAAAGAGCCTTTTTTGCTGCCTGTCTTTCAAGGAACTGAAACACACAGCTCTGGCTGGCTGCAAACATTCATGCTGAACAAAAGGTTACGAGAACAAAAAGTCTGTTTCAAGCTTTTACTCCTAAATCAGGTTCCTGATTTTACTAGGATTAAGAGTAGAGACCCCCTCCAAACTATGTCCACTCCTAAAAAACAACCAAGGCACAGAACAGTCACCCCTGAATCCCTGGGAAACCACAGCACACAAAACTCAAAGCATAAAGAAGGGGGACAAAGTCTAAGGGCTCAGCTGCTCCCTCCTATGGTGCAGCTTCTCAACCAAATCATGAAGGGGGAGAAGAAAAGGAGAAAAAGAGACTTTCCAGCTCAAGTTCCAACTCTCTTTTAAAAATCAGTTTATAACCACTAAAATAAACAGAGTAAGAACAACTATGCAGTAACTGGGAACCTGCAAAAACAGCTGCAGTTTAAGGGCAGCTCAGGCAACGTCTGGCAAACGCCAGCGGAATCAAAGGGCCCAAGGGGGTGGCAGGACATCTGGGGAGGACAGCAAGTGTCACCCATGGGCTCACTAAGAAACTGCCTAAAATCGATCCAGCCAGGGCCTGCTGAGCAGAAGCTGCTATTCTGGCACTGTGGGGGCTCTTTGCTCCCTGCTCGACCTGCCTTCTCTGCTGCATTCACAGACTGCACGGGGTTAGAAGGGACTCTCAAAGCTCATCTTGTCCAACCACCCTGCAAGGCAGCAGAACACCTCCGACTACATCAGGCTGCCCAGAGTTGTAACAGGTCTCACCTTAAATGTCTCCAGAGATGGGGCCTCCACCATAACTCTGGGCAACCTGTTCCAGTGTCTCACCACCCTCACTGTGCAGAGCTTCCTCCTGATGCTCAGCCTAAATCCAGCCTGCTCTGTTTCAAACCACTGCCCCTGGTCTTATTGCTACAGTCCCTCCCCAGCCTTCCTGTAGGCCCCTGTCATATACTAAAATACTGCTGTAAAGTCTCCCTGGAGCCTTCTCTTCTCCAGCCCAAATTCTTTCAGCCTGTCTTCACAGCAGAGGTGCTCTCAACCTCTCTTCCTGGATGCCCCAACCTCTCCTGTGCTCCCTGGGCTGTCTCATCTCAGGACAGAGCATGCCAGTGTGTCTGGCTTGCCACTTCTTCCAAAGACATCATCTAGGTGGGCATGCTGGCCTCCACACAGCTCTCCCACTCAGCAGGGGCTCCAGGTTACTACTCTGTTACCCAAAAGTCTTCTCAAGGGTGCAGACCCTCACTGCAGGAAAGCAGGAATCGGTTGTACTCCCCAGGAAAAGACCAAGGGAAGAAAGGGCAGGGAACTGGAACAAGCAGAGTACTCCAGGACACCACTTCTTGAACACATCAGCTGTTCTGAAGCCACTCTAGGTCTGCATGATCCCAGGACAAGGAGGACATGGAACAGTTCCAGTGGGTCCAGACACCAAGATGATTAGAGGGCTGCAGCACCTGCTTTACAGGGACAGGATGGGAAAGCTGGGGTTGCTCAGCCTGGAGAAGACTATGAGCAGACCTTAGAGCAACCTTCCAGTACCTGAAGGGGGCTAGAGGAGAGCTGGGGAGGGACTTCTGACAAGGGCTTAGAGTGACAGGATGAGGGGAAATGGATTGAAGCTTGAACAGGAGAGACTCAGGCTAGATATCAGGAAAAAAATCTTTCCAGTAAGGCTGATGAGACACTGGAACAGGCTGCCCAGGAAGGTTGTGGCTGTCCTCTCCCTGGAGCTGTTCAAAGCCAGTCTGGAAGGGTCCTTGAGCAACCTGGGCTACTGAGAGGTATGCCTGCCCATGCCAGGGAGCTGGAACTCCAAGATCCCTTCCAAACCAAACTATTCTGTCATCTTCAGAGGAGCAACCACATCAGATGGTACAGAACTGCAGCAGCAAGTAGCACCCCCGAAGTAAAGCCACCGAGAGCCCCACTGCCATTTCACCCTCGGACTCCAGCTAACTCCCCAGAGTTGAGACACTCAGGAAACTTTCTCACACTGTCTCCTCAATGACTATTTAGACCTGGAAGATCCAGATGCCCATTCACTGTCATCCAAGGAGCTACCTCAAGCCTTGATAGACAGCCACACGCTTTGAGCATCATCCTTTGCTCGCAGTTGGCAGTTCTCAATTACACCCAGTTCTAGTTTTCCTTGGCTCTCCATTGCTCACCACAGATCTGTGCTCTCCATGGCCAAGCTTGTTACTGTGTACAAGAACCAAACTCAGGCAAGATGCAGCAACTAAAAGTCTTCCTGGACTTCCTAAGATGAAAAAAGCTGGAGGTGGAAAGGGAGGTCACCCAGCCAACTCCCAGAGGAGGAAAAGGAGAGACAGCCTCAGGGGCTTGCAATGAGCCACTGCTGGAAGGTTAAGGTGCTGCAATTCCCAAATTGCAACCTACCACCACCAGAAGGCCACAAATCACTTAACAGCAGCAAAAAAAGTCAAGCTCACACCCCCTGACATCTGCCCAGGACACACACACACCCCCCTGGGGAAGAGATTAAAGCCTTCTTAAAACATAATTACTTTCCTCACTCACCCAGCAGGGCCCAGAGCCGCTGGGCTGAGCACCAGGAGCAGCACAGCAGCTAACCCACGGGGAGCTTCTCCTGGTTTCCACAGCCCACATGCAAGCAGGCAGCCCAGCTCAAGGCAGAGCGGAGCCTATCGGCTGCTGGAGTCCACAGAGAGAAGGCAGGAAAGGCTGATGGAGCAGCAGCGAGGCCTCTGCCCACACACACTCCTCCTTCTGGCTCCACCACTGCACGACTGCTCCTACGGGTTGCGAGAAGAGCTCTTTTATTTTCCCTTTTGAGCGGAGGCAGTTGCAAAGGAAAAGAAGAGCCCAGCACTTCTAACAGAAGCGTTGCAAAGCTGCTGGTTTATCTTTCAACCTCAGAAGAAGAGAAATCAGTGAAACAAACTCCCAGTCACTCCCCAAGAACCTTTTTCCCCCCCTTCTTCCACCAAAGCACAGCACCCCAAGCCTCACTGCATCATTTTTTCTTCCCTCTTCCCATTTGGCTTACAAGATTCCATTAGAGAAGCTGACATGAAACAGTCTCAGACGCTCCTATTTTGTCTCTTCCCAGTTGCCACCAGCACTGCTTTAAACGCTTAGAAGCCAGACCAGCCCAAGCAACAGAAAGCAGGGAGGGGAAAACATCAACGAACAAGAAACTGAAGTACTAATCCTCAACCAGAAAAGGACAAAATCACTTTAAAAGCAAAGGTTTCCCACAAAGGGGGAAAAAAAAAAAACACCAAGAAAAACGGAATGCTCTTTCACAAAAAGCACATCCAAACCCAGCCGTGCCTAACCCTTGAGCCTGAGAGGGGAAAACGCCTTTCAAGACCTGAGCGTAACTAACACCGCAGCAGCAGAGCGTACTCCCTCCTGCCCCCTTGCTCTCCTACCTGCTAGCAGGACCACAAAGAACCTGCCCGAAAGCTGATGCACTGCAGGAGGGGAGAAGCCCGAGCACAAGCCTCGGTGCGCTAGCAGCCTGCTCCAGTCGGTACCCGGTGCCCGGGCAGCCCGCTCCCGGTCGGTGCCCGGGCAGCCCGCTCCCGGTCGGTGCCCGGGCAGCCCGCTCCCGGTCGGTGCCCGGGCAGCCCGCTCCCGGTCGGTGCCCGGGCAGCCCGCTCCCGGTCGGTGCCCGGGCAGCCCGCTCCCGGTCGGTGCCCGGGCAGCCCGCTCCCGGTCGGTGCCCGGGCAGCCCGCTCCCGGTCGGTGCCCGGGCAGCCCGCTCCCGGTCGGTGCCCGGGCAGCCCGCTCCCGGTCGGTGCCCGGGCAGCCCGCTCCCGGTCGGTGCCCGGGCAGAGACAAGCCAGTGTCACCTTGCACCTGCGGGGAATTGCCTGAGCAGTGCCGGAGCCTGCTGCTGGCCAGGGTAGGCAGAAAGGCCTAACAAAGAGAGAGTAACCCCCCGGGTCCTGTCGGCAGTCCCCGGTCCGTCGCCACATGCTCCTGCCCTGCAGCACGGCGCTGCGGCGGGCAGCGGCTCGGCGAGCTCACGGCTCTGGCTCTCACCACGAGCAAAGCCGCGGGCGCTAAGCGCGGCCAAGCACAACACCGACTGCCGGGGCTGGGGGGGCTCAGCCACCTCGCGTCCCACCCACGCCGAGCGGCCCCTGCCCACCGCGGGCTGCCGCGGGCCGCAGGCACTGGCCGAGCGCCTGGGCCCCAGCGACCCCGCTGAGCCCTCCTCGCTCGGGCTCCGACATCCCCTGCAAGCAGTTAGCCCCGTCGAGTTTACCGAAAGGGCAGCCCGGAGCTTCTCCCGCACCTGCGCCCGCCCTCGGCAGCCGAACGCGGGGCAGAGAAGCGGCGGCCCCGCCGCCCTCAACCCAGCCCAGCCCCGCGGCGCCGCCGGCCGGGCCCTCGGGCACCCAGCGGGGCGGGGCCGCTGCCCCGGGCAGCGCCTCCCCCGGTAGCGGCGGCGGCGGAGGGCGGGGTGGGGCCGAGCGATCCGCGCCGCTTACCTGAGGAGCCGAGCGGCGGCGGCGGGCGCGGGCGGACGGCAGCGCCGCAATCACAGCCCCCTTCCGGCCGCCGGGCGGGCGAAGGCGGGGGCGGCCGCGGCCTCGCCGCTCTTAAAGCGACAGCTCAGCTCCGCGGGGCGGCGGGGCACCGGGGCTGCGAGGGGAGCCCGCCGCGGCGAGGCTCGACGGGCGGCATCGCCATGGCAACGCGGCGCGGAGGGTGCGAGCCGCGGCTCGTCCGGGGCTGCGGCCGGCGCCGGGTCGGGGCCGCCGTGGGGAGCGGGGACGCGGGCGGGGTGGCCTGCGGTCAGCGCCGTGCCCCCGTGTGCCTCAGGAACCTCGCCGTGTCCCCGTGTGCCTCAGGAACCTCGCCGTGTCCCCATGTGCCTCAGGAACCTCGGCGTGTCCCTGTGTTCTCCGTGTGCCTCAGGGCTGTGCCTCCACGTCCCTGTGTGCCTCAGTGTCCCAATATGTCCCTGTGTGCTCTGTGTGTCTCATCATGCCCTTTGTGTCCTCCGTGTGCCTCCGTGTCCCGATACGTCCCTGTGTCCTCTGTGTGCCTCAGTGTCCCACCGTGTGCCATGTCCTCAGTGTGCCTCGGGGCTGTGTCTCCGTGTCCCTTTGTGCCTCGGTGCCCCGTTGTGACCTTGTGTTCTCCGTGAGCCTCAGTGCTCCGCCATGTCCCCAGGTTCCCTGTGTGCCTCAGGGCTGTGCCCCCACGTCCCCGTGTGCCTTAGGGCTATGTCCCCCCATGACTCGGGGTTAAGCCATGTCGCAGTGTGCCGCAGGGCCCCACCACGCCCGCCTGTGCCCGAGGGCTGAGGCAGGTCTGCTTGTTCCGCATGCCTCAGCGCTGTGCTGTCCCCATGTCCCCTGGCGTACCTCACGGCCCCGTCACTTTGGCAGCTCACCTGCCACATACCTCAGTCTGCTGCCACCTTCCTGGGCCACCACCGTGCACCTCATGCTCCTCAGTCACTGTCCCCCTGTCCCAGGTCCCCATTATACTCCCTAGGGTCCCATCATCATTGTGGTGCCAGCGGATCCCTCCCTACCACCCCAAGCACCCTCCCAGACCAAGTGCCCACACTTTATGGCCACGATGGCACTTGGTGCTGTTGAGCCACCAGCCAGCATGGGCTGTTGGTGGACCCTTAGGACACATCACAGTATCACAGTCTCACAGTATCACCAAGGTTGGAAGAGACCTCACAGCTCATCAAGTGCAACCCTTTAGCACAGAGCTCAAGGCCAGACCATGGCACCAAGTGCCACGTCCAGTCCTGCCTTGAACAGCTCCAGGGACGGCGACTCCACCACCTCCCCGGGCAGCCCATTCCAGTGTCCAATGACTCTCTCAGGGAAGAACTTTCTCCTCACCTCCAGCCTAAATCTCCCCTGGCACAGCCTGAGGCTGTGTCCTCTCCTTCTGGTGCCTTAATCACTCTGGTGGGTTAGGAATTTATGTTTTGGGAATAGAAGTTACTCTTTTCCCTAACTCAAAGCAAAGAGCTGAGATCACTATAGGGACTTCCAGGACAGCTAAGAGAATTCTGACAAGTAGGCAATGTCTCTTACATTACACACGGAGGCTCAGATACGGCAGCCCCAGCCACATGTATCTCTCTTTAACAAACCTGGCATCGTTTCAGCTGCTTTTTTAGGATGATGTCAGTGGAAATTGTCCCTTTCCTGGAGCTGCCCAGACACAGGGTCACAAACAAGGTGATGAAAGCAAAGGAGACATTCTCCTAAGCGAAAGGAATGAAAGGAAAGCCCAGGTCAGCAGGGAAAGGTGTGCTCAGAGGAGACTTCCAGCACACCAAGGGAACACGGAGCTGAAACATTAGGCTAGACACCAGCTGGATGGAGCTACGCAGCCTCTGGATGTAAAGCAAACAACAGTGAAGAACATTGCTTTGCTCCAGCACACAACAATGCTGACTGCTGGAGTAACCCCATGGTCCTTGTAATCAAAGTTGCTGTCTCCTGAAAAGACTTTTCACTCACATTTTGCAGTGTGAGCAAACACAAATCAGTTTTCTATTTCACTTCCTCGAGCTCCATTGAGTGGTTCCCTAATGCTGTGAGACCAGACCTGCAGACCCTGTCATTTCTTCACTGAATTGCCCCTTGATTTGTTGATTTCTTACCATTTCCCCTGATTTTTGTCTTCTTTCTATGTCTGATTGACAGCAGTCTTTCCAGGCTGCCCTTTTTTAGAGAGCTGCACAATGGAGTAGAGCAGAACTTGGGGGTGCTGCTGGAGGAGAAGCTCAACAGGAGCCAGCAGTGTGCACTTGCAGCCCAGAAAGCCAAGCAGAGCCTGGGCTGCAGCAGCAGCAGTGTGGCCAGCAGGGCCAGGGAGGGGATTCTCCCCCTCTGCTCTGCTCTGCTGAGACCCCACCTGGAGTCCTGCATCCAGCTCTGGAGCCCCTGGGACAAGAGGGCTGTGGAGATGCTGGAGAGTGTCCAGAGCAGGGCCAGGAGGATGCTCAGAGGGCTGCAGCAGCTCTGCTGTGAGCACAGCCTGAAAGAGTTGGGGCTGTGCAGGCTGGAGCAGAGGAGGCTCCCAGGTGACCTTCTTGTGGCCTGCCAGGATCTGGAGGGGGCTGCAAAAAAGCTGGGGAGGGACTTTTGAGGGTGTGAGGGAGTGTCAGGAGTGGGGGGAATGGAGCAAAGCTGGAGGTGGGGAGAGTGAGGCTGGAGGTGAGGAGGAAGTTGTTGAGCAGGAGAGTGGTGAGAGGCTGGAATGGGTTGCCCAGGGAGGTGGTTGAGGCCCCATGGCTGGAGGTGTTTGAGGCCAGGCTGGCTGAGGCTGTGTGCAGCCTGCTCTAGGGTAGGGTGTCCCTGGGCATGGCAGGGGGTTGGCACTGGCTGCTCCTTGTGGTCCCTTCCAACCCCGGATAAAAACAACATCTATTAAAAAGACACAGCCTGGAGGTGAGGCAGTGCATTTTACTCTGTTCTCCGTTAGGCTTCTGAGACAGCATCAGCCCAGCTCGCAGCGAGCCAGAGGGCGAATTACTGCGCCTGTGAATGCTGCTGTGCTTACGGTTCCCATGGCACAGCTCCGCAGGGAGCCGCGTCCGTGCCCCCTGTGCTGCAGCGAGGGGAAGCGGTGCTGGCTCCTACGCCTGGTGGAGAGGCAAAAAGCTGCAGCAGATCCTGATGTTCTCGGGCAGCAGAGCAGATCTCTGCCTAGGATGTTCTAAAAGGGCTTCTCACAGCTGCCTGGGAAACAGCACTGAGCAGCTCTGCACCTGCGCTGGGTGAACGTTCAGTGAGGGCAAGGGTAGAGTCCTGCATGTGGGCAAGAGCAGCCCCACGGATCAGCACAGGTTTGGGGCTGATCTGTTGGAGGGCAGCTCTAGGGAAAAGGACCTGGGAGTCCTGGTGGACAGCAGGATGGCCATGAGCCAGCAATGTGCCCTCGTGGCCAAGAAGGCCAAGGGCATGCTGGGGTGCATCAAAAAGAGTGCAGCCAGCAGGCCAAAGGAGGTTCTCCTCCCTCTGTGCTCTGCTCTGGTGAGGCCACATCTGGAGCAGTGTCCAGTTCTGGACTCCCCAGTTCAAGAAGGACAGGAATTTAGTGAAGAGAGGATAGCAACGGGCTCCAGAGGTGATTAGGGGAGTGGAACATCTCTGTTATGATGAAAGGCTGGGAGAATTGGGGCTGTTTAGTCTTTTTAGTCTGGAAAAGAGCAGCCTGAGAGGGCTCATCAGTACTGATCAATACCTAAAGGGTGAATGGCAGGAGGATGGGGCCAGGTTTATTCCAGTGGTGCCCAGTGACAGGACAAGGGGTAATTGGCACAAGCTTGAATAGAAGAACTTCCACTTAAACATGAGGAGGAACTTCTTCAGTGTAAGGGTGCTGGAGCAGACTGCTCAGAGAGGTGGTGGAGTCTTCATCCCTGGAGACATCCAAAACTTGCCTGGATGTGTTCCTGTGTGACCTTCTTTTGGTGATTCTACCTTGGCAGGAGGCTTGGACTCAATGATCTCCAGAGATCCTTTCTAACCCCTACCATTCTGTAGGGGATGGGGCACAGAAAGGGTGTTTGTGGTGTAGGATCAGGGAAATACAGCAAGAGGTTCCCCTTCAGGAGCATCCTTTGGAGTGCTGCAACTCTCCCTGTGCTGGTCCTGTAGGACACATCTATAGTTCTAAATCGAGTAGAACAAGGGGACACAGTCTCAAGTTGTGCTGGGGAAAGTATAGGCTGGATGTTAGGAGGAAGTTGTTGGCAGAGAGAGTGATTGGCATTGGAATGGGCTGCCCAGGGAGGTGGTGGAGGCACCGTCCCTGGAGGTGTTCAAGAAGAGACTGGATGAGGCACTTGGTGCCATGGTCTAGTTGACTGGCTAGGGCTGGGTGCTAGGTTGGACTGGATGAGCTTGGAGCTCTCTTCCAACCTGGTTGATTCTGTGATTCTATGACACCACTCTCTGACTCTGCCAAGGCTGGGGCTAAACCATGGCTCTCAGTACCACATCCCTGCCTCTTTCCAACACCTCCAGGGATGAGGATTCAACCACCTCCCTGGGCAGCCTGTGCCAGGGTTAGAGAACCCGTTCAGTGAATAATTTTCCTCTAATGCCCAACCCAAACCTTCCCTGGTGCAACTTGAGGCCATTTCCTCTTGTCCTATCACTTGTTACTAGGGAGACCAAACCCTCACCTTGCTCCGACCTCCTTACAGGTAGTTGTGGAGAGCCAGAAAGTCTCCTCTGAGCATCCTGGCGGGGTTATGCCGCGGCACAGCAGTTTGCTTTGATCGATTCTTTGTCCCCATCAGCTCAGCTCTCTGCCAGGCGCTGCCAGCAGCCTCAGCTGTGCCCTGTGCCCGCTCCACCGCGGTTGGGCACTCGGCTGGGTGCCGCCAGCCTCTGCCTCTGCTGCCCTCTGCTGGTGCCTTGGGGATTTGCCGCGCTTGGGGAATGGCTTCGACCACCGAACCAGCCCCGGCAAGGTGTCACCGCCAGCACCTGCTGGAAAGGCCTCTTTGTTTTCAACCATCCTTACCATTCCAGAGCTCTGCAACACCTCACGTTTGGTTATTCCTTGTGGTTGGAGAAGGCTGAGAGGAATCATAGAATCAGGCAGGTTGTAAGAGAGCTCCAAGCTCAGCCAGCCCAACCTAGCACCCAGCCCTAGACAACCAACCAGACCATGGCACTAAGTGCCCCAGCCAGGCTTGGCTTCAACACCTCCAGCCACAGCCACTCCACCACCTCCCTGGGCAGCCCATTCCAATGCCAATCACTCTCTCTGACAACAACTTCCTCCTAACATCCATCCTCAGCCTGCCCTGGCACAGCTTGAGGCTGTGTTCCCTTGTCCTGTCCCTGGCTACCTGGCAGCAGAGCCCAACCCCACCTGGCTACAGCCTCCCTGCAGGCAGCTGCAGGCAGCAATGAGCTCTGCCCTGAGCCTCCTCTGCTGCAGGCTGCACACCCCCAGCTCCCTCAGCCTCTCCTCACAGGGCTGTGTCCCCTTGTTCTGTGGCTGGTTGCCTACGAGAAGATGCCCCTGCTGCCTGCAGGGGTGTTGGATTAGATGACCTTTAGAGGTCCCTTCCATCCTGGCTGATTCCACGATTCTGTGATTGTCTTTCCCTGCCTGGTCAAGGGCTGGAGAGCTCCTCTGAAGTTCCCCTGGAAGTCATGTCCCAGCTGCTCCTTACTCCAAGCTCCCCAACAGCACACAGACACATTGCTCAGTTGGTTTTGCTCCATTAGGAATTGAGAAGCTGAGCTCTGGGAGTGGTTCAGCTTTTTCAGCTGAGGTTCTTCAGCCCAAGCAGGTCTCTCTGCAGCTGCCATGGGCTCCTGCTCTCCTCTGTTGTGGCCTGCAGTGCTGTACTGCACTTGGCTTTCCCACACCTCTTCTGCAATCACTGCACAGGAGATTCCTCCCAACCGTGGGCCACGTGTGGCTGCTCCAGCTCATTGCAAAACATCCGAGGTCTTCATTTCTCAGGAGCAGAGGAAGTAATTGCTCTTCCCAGGAAAAGACCTGCTTTCTGAGAGAGTGAAGAGCTGGGTGAGGCACACAGCTGACTGGCAGGATGTGGCGTGGGAAAGATCTCAGTTACATCAGAGGCAACTGTAAGAGGTTGGCCAGGGAGAGGAAATCTCTGTGCTTGGAGATTTTAAAAGTTGGTCTGGGCACAGCCTTGAGCAACCAAGCTAGGAGCAGCTGTGGAGCTGTTGGAGGGTAGGAGAGCCCTGCAGAAGGACCTGGCCAGGCTGCATGGGTGGGCAGAGGCCAAGGGGATGAGACTGAACAAGGCCAAGGGCAGGGTTCTGCACTTTGGCCACAACAACCTCAAGCAGCACTACAGGCTGGGGCCAGAGTGGCTGAGAGCAGGCAGGCAGAGAGGGAGCTGGGGGTGCTGGGAGAGAGGAGCTGCAGAGGAGGCAGCAGTGCCCAGGTGGGCAGCAGAGCCAATGGCATCCTGGGCTGGCTCAGGAGCAGTGTGGGCAGCAGGACAAGGGAGGTTCTTGTGCCCCTGTGCTCAGCACTGCTCAGGCCACCCCTGGAGTGCTGTGTCCAGTTCTGGGCCCCACAATTCAAGAGAGCTGTTGAGGTGCTGGAAGGTGTTTGGAGAAGGGCAGCAAGGCTGGGGAGGGGCCTGGAGCACAGCCCTGTGAGGAGAGGCTGAGGGAGCTGGGGGTGTGCAGCCTGCAGCAGAGGAGGCTCAGGGCAGAGCTCATTGCTGCCTGCAGCTGCCTGCAGGGAGGCTGTAGCCAGGTGGGGTTGGGCTCTGCTGCCAGGCACCCAGCAACAGAAGAAGGGGACACAGCCTCAAGCTGTGCCAGGGCAGGTTCAGGCTGGATGTTAGGAGGAAGTTGTTGGCAGAGAGAATGATTGGCATTGGAATGGGCTGCCCAGGGAGGTGGTGGAGTCTGTGTGGCTGGAGGTGTTGCAGCCAAGTCTGGCTGGGGCACTTAGTGCCATGGTCTGGTTGGTTGGGCAGGGCTGGGTGCTAGGTTGGGCTGGCTGAGCTTGGAGCTCTCTTCCAACCTATCTGATTCTATGGTTCTAGGAACCCAGCAAAAGCTGGAAGTTGTTCTGCAGAGTGGAAGGTTGCATTGGAGAACTGAAGGGCCAGGCTGGGGGCTGCAAAGGGGAAGTGTGACCTTTTGGGACTGCCTCTCATGGTGGGAAGTACCTGAGACACATGAGGCTGGAGCATGGGCTATGGCTTGGAGAAGGCTTTCCAGGTGGCCTCTCTCAGGCCTGGGCTCCCATTCTGCACTTCACAGACTGCTGGGCTGGGGAAATCCATGTCAGACTTACTCAGACTTCCTCTGAATGCCCAAATGAGGGCAGCCAAATCTCAGCCTCAGGCACTAGGTGATAAAACAGACAGGAAGCTCAATAAACTCAAATATCATCCATTGGAAATCCTGGACTCTGTTTCCAGGAAGGATCCAGGAGTGACTCTTAGCAATGGCTCAAGCTCATGTCCATGGCTGGACACTGAGCAAAAGCAGGTCCTGAGCTAGATTTCTTTAGTCCCAGCTCAGGCAGCCTTCTCGTGTCTGAGAAGCAGCAGCCCTGCTCCAGGCAGCCCCAGACACCACCACATTCACTCTGTTCAAGACACCTATGACCTTATCAGCCAACCTTGGCTCAGTGGCTCATGCACAGCACCACAATGTGCTGCTAAGCCTCAGTAACCCTCAGATAAACATAGGCAAGGTAGAAGGGACCATTTGTGACCACTTAGTCCAGCCTCCCCTTTGGCCCACCCTCTCTCCCAGAGTGTCCCATGGTTTCCTTTAGCAGCCTCCCAGCTGTTTTTCCTCAGCAGATATCTTAGCCTGGTGCTGTAGCTCACGTTGAGTCCCACCCCATGCCTGACCCCAGGTCATAGAATCATAGAATCAACCAGGTTGGAAGAGACCTCCAAGATCATCCAGTCCAACCTAGCACCCAGCCCTAACCAATCAACCAGACCATGGCACTAAGTGCCTCATCCAGGCTTTCCTTGAAGACCCCCAGGCACGGTGCCTCCACCACCTCCCTGGGCAGCCCATTCCAATGCCAATCACTCTCTCTGTGAGGAACTTCTTCCTAACATCCAGCCTAGACCTACCCTGGCACAACTTGAGACTGTCCCCCCTTGTTCTATTGCTGGTTGCCTGGGAGAAGAGGCCACCCCCACCTGGCTACAATGCCCCTTCAGGTAGTTGTAGACAGTAGTAAGGTCACCCCTGAGCCTCCTCTTCTCCAGGCTAAACAACCCCAGCTCCCTCAACCTCTCCTCATAGGCTTTGTGCTCCAGGCCCCTCACCAGCTTTGTTGCCCTTCTCTGGACATGTTCCAGCACCTCAACATCTTTCTTGAATTGAGGGGCCCAGAACTGGACACAGCACTCAAGGTGTGGTCTGACCAGTGCTGAGTACAGGGGCAGAATAACCTCCCTTGTCCTACTGGCCACACTGCTCCTGATGCAGCCCAGGATGCCATTGGCCATTGGCTCATTGGGTCCATGAACCCTCTTCCACATGCTGGTCAGCAGCTTGCAGGTGTCCAGGTCCTGCTGTGGCTCTGACCCCCCCCTCCCAGAGTTGCTGGTTAGTTTTATGATTCTATTTCCCCAGGCTGGTCAAGCAGCTCCCAGCGTGGGGCAGAGCAGCAAACCTCAGCTGTAAGCTCTCAGATGCAAGCAGAGCAGCAAACCTCAGCTGTAAGCTCTCAGATGCAAGCAGAGCAGCAAACCTCAGCTGTAAGCTCTCAGATGAAACACTCCGTGGGAGTCTGATCTCAGCACTTTTATTCTTACACAGTCACAGAGGTTGGGGGGGGGAGGGGGGGGAAGTGGTTTCTTTAAAAGCACCCAGGATCTTCTCACTCTCTCTGCTCAGCAGCTGAGACCTGGCAGTAGATCACACCGTGCAAACCCGGGCACTGCAGAAGGCACTGTGCAACACTGGCAGGTACGAACCTGCCCCAGGAGTGCCAGCCTGAGTCCTGCAGCCTTCTGCTGCCGCTCTGGGGAGCCCACACCACGCTCACAGAGGAGCCCTGGGCTTTCCTCTGCGCTGGCCCCATGTCACCATCCGGAGTCCTCCAGTGCCCTCCGAGGGCGCAGCTGATGTCCGAGGGCAGGCGGCAGCGGACAGCCGCCGGCAGCTCACTGCGCTGCGCTGCCGAGGCACTGCCTGCAGGAGCTGTGTGCTTGTCTCCTCGCTTGCCGTGGCACATCTGCTGCGGCTTGCGTGGGAGCCTGCAGCCCAGAAGCTGGAGACAAACTGGTTGGCAGGGCCTGTGAGACAGCTCTGTCTTCTCTGGAGCTGTTGGCTGCAGGCAGCGGCAGCGCTGGGGCGCAGGGCAGCTGCTCTCTAAGGCTTCGCTCCCCAGGCTCAGGAGCCTCAGCTAAGATCTGCAGGAGGGTGATGCCAGCAAAGAGGAGCAGCCACCTCTTGGCTGGGTCTTTCTCTTGGCGTGGCAAATACTTTCTGCCGTGGGGTGGGTACAGCACCTTCCTGGCCCTCCTGCTTCGCTTGGGTGCAAAGCCTGCAGCTCTGCTGCTGCTTCGGGTGGCAAACATCAGCCCGGGCAGGCTTCCTGCATTGCTCCTCAGCAAATCTGTGCTGGAGAAAACACTTCCTCTGGTGCAAGACATCATGTCCTTAGGATGAAAATACACAAGTGAGTCTCCACGTATTTTCCCCACAACCTCCCTAACTACCTTCCGTGACAGCAGCCTGCTGGGGCAGCGCTGGGAGAAGCCTCTGGCAACCTCTCTTTGCTCAGAGATGGTTTTAGCCCAAAGCAGCTGGTGGCTGGAAGCAGTGCTCAGAAATAGTAGTGAGAACACCAGCAGGCTAAAGCAGAAACTGCAGCACCCCAGAGCTGAACCCTTGGAGTGATTTATGCATCGTTCTGGGAAGCTCTGCTTTGATTTCTCTCCCGACTCTTACCTGTGCTATAAATACTTGCTTTGATGAGTGAAGTTGTGATGGGAGGAGCTGGGCTGACACACAGACTGCTCTGGAATGTCTCTACCCCCAGCACCACTCTGCCCAGGGGCACTGGCTGCTAACAGGAGTGTAAGAGCGGGCTCCAAGTGTTCTCCTTCCCAATTCTCTCCTCCTCTATTGCAGCTATCACAGGACTTTGCCTTGAGATATTTCAGACGTCACCAGAATTCACCTGTAAAGAACTGAAATGCAGTCTGTAGGCAGCCCTGCCCTCACCTTCCTCCCCTGCCTCCCCATCTTCCCTGCCAGTACCTCTGGCCTTGAGCTGGAGGGATGGAGCTGGGACACCTTAGTTTCTGAGTCTCTGCAACCTCAGCACTATGCCCCTGGAAATGAGCAAGCTCAGCACTTGCTCTGGCAAGCTCAGCCTCAGATATGCCCAGAAAAGGAAAAAAACCCAACACCTACATTCAAATCCTGTGGGTCTTGAGATGACTAAACAGAGCCTGGAAGGGCTGAGTGCCCACAAACCTGCTGGAGTGGTCTGCAGCTCCCTGGGATCTTTGTCAGGAGCTCAGAAGATTTAGTTGCCAACTTCATGTGTCCTCCCTGAGCAGGTGGGAATGAATGGTGGACTTTGATGAACAGGCCTTGGGCAACCTGTAACCAGTAGCCTGTAATCAGAGGTCAGTCAGTAGCCTCCTCTGGGTGGCCAGTGCAAAATCAAATAGAACTTGATCCAAGTCTTCCCAGGCAGCCTTTAGCCACCACAAAGCAGCCAAGGGCCAAAACCCACATTTTTGAACTACTCTTTGACATCTCCTCTTGCCTCTTGGGCTCCCTGACATTGCTTTGCCTTCTGCCTCTTGGAAGAATGCACTGGTGCTGGCTCTAAGTCACACCTAAGTCATGATGTCATCAGGCTTACTCCACTGGGAGCTAAGCCTTGGGCAAACCCAAAATGCAGGATCACAGAACTGTTGAGGTTGGGAGAGACCTTTGAGCTCATCGAGTCCAACCTCTCCCCTAGAGCTCACAGTACCACCACTGCTACTAAGCCACTGCCACTGACCCACCTCCCCCAGCACCACACCTATGTGGCTTTTAAAACCCTCCAGGGACTCCACCACCTTCCTGAACAGCCTATTCCAGTGCCTGAGAAACTTCCCTGGGAAGAAAGTTTTCCTGATATCCAACCTGCACCTCCCCTGACACAGCTGGAGGCTGTTTGCTCTCATCCTGTCACTTGCAGCATGTGAGCAGCATCACACCCACCTGGCTCCTCTAGGTGGAGAGGTGAACATTGTAGGGACAGGCCAGAGAATGGCAGCCATGGATGAGTTAATGTAACTTCATTGGAGCATCAAGAGCTTTGTGTCTGGAAGCACAGCTTGGACCTTCCCCTTGCTGCTTCTGCTGCTATCTTCTCCCACTGCTGTTTTGGCTGCTGCTGCTTTGCTGCCTCTTGACCTCTTCTCCCTCTTGCTTAAGGTGATTATGTTTCTGCAGTAGTTTATTCTCCTCACATTGTTATATTTAAACTATAAGAACTACAATGTCATTTTCCCTGACTTACCCAAAATCCCTGTTGTACTGAGTTTACTCTACCAGGGGAGAGATCCACCCTATCAGAATCACAGAATCAGTCAGGGGTGGAAGGGACCACAAGGAGCAGCCAGTTCCAACCCCCCTGCCATGCCCAGGGACACCCTACCCTAGAGCAGGCTGCACACAGCCTCAGCCAGCCTGGCCTCAAACACCTCCAGCCATGGGGCCTCAACCCCCTCCCTGGGCAACCCATTCCAGCCTCTCACCACTCTCCTGCTCAACAACTTCCTCCTCACCTCCAGCCTCACTCTCCCCACCTCCACCTTTGCTCCATTCCCCCCACTCCTGCCACTCCCTCACACCCTCAAAAGTCCCTCCCCAGCTTTTTTGGAGCCCCCTTCAGATCCTGGCAGGCCACAAGAAGGTCCCCTGGGAGCCTCCTCTGCTCCAGCCTGCACAGCCCCAACTCTTTCAGGCTGTGCTCACAGCAGAGCTGCTGCAGCCTCTCAGCATCCTCCTGGCTCTGCTCTGGACATTCTCCAGCATCTCCACATCCCTCTTGTCCCAGGGGCTCCAGAGCTGGATGCAGGACTCCAGGTGGGGTCTCAGCAGAGCAGAGCAGAGGGGCAGAATCCCCTCCCTGGCCCTGCTGGCCACACTGCTGCTGCTGCAGCCCAGGCTCTGCTTGGCTTTCTGGGCTGCAAGTGCACACTGCTGGCTCCTGCTGAGCTTCTCCTCCAGCAGCACCCCCAAGTGCCTCTCCTCAGGGACACAGATACCCTGGGACATAGATACCTCTGAGGTATCTATAGAGGGTGATGAGGACTCCTCTCTGTCTTCTCTTCTGAGGACTGAACAACCTCAGCTTCCTCAGCTCCAAGCCTTGTGTTCAAGGAGCATGGTGAGTACAGTCCATGGAGTCCCACCTCTAGGCATGTAGTACCCAGCACCTTGGAGGGCATTAACTCTGTGTGGCAGCACTGATTGTGTCTTCTGCTGCCCTGCTCCCCATCTCACCCAAGTGCTGGGGGCAATGCCTCACCTCAGGACACTCACTGCTGGGAAGAAACCTTCCTCAGGGCAGCCTCTTACACTGCCCTGTTGAGTGCCCAAACCTGACACACAGCCAGGGCTTAAAGACAGAGCTTCAGTGGTCTTCAGTCACCATCTTCCCTCCCTATAAGGCAAAGCCCAGAGGGCTGGGAGGCAAACTGCTGCTTCCAGAATCACCTACTCAGTAGCAACCCAAAGCAAGGCAACTCCTAAGATAAGGAGGATTACATTCAACTATCAACAACCCCATGAACACTCCAGGCTTGGGGCAGAGTGGCTGGGAAGTTGTCTAGCAGGAAAGGACCTGGCAGTACTGGTTGGCAGCTGGTTGAGGATGAAGCCAGTGTCTGCCCAGGTGGCCAAGAAGGCCACCAGTATCCTGGCCTGGATCAGCAGTAGTGTGGCCACAAGGACCAGGGCAGGGATCACCTCCCTGTACTCAGCACTGGTGAGGCCACACCTTCAACACTGGGCTCTGGTTTGGGTCCCTCACTCCCAGAAGGACACTGAGGGGCTGGAGCAGGTCCAGAGAAGGGCAACAAAGCTGGGGAAGGGCCTGGAGAACAGGGCTGGGGAGAAGCAGCTGAGGGAGCTGGCAGAGTTCAGCCTGGAGAAGAGGAGGCTGAGGGGAGACCTCATTGCTGTCTGCAGCTCCCTGAGAGGAGGCTGCAGTGAAGTGGGGGTTGGGCTCTGCTCCCCAGTATCAGGTGATAGAAGGAGAGCAAATGGCCTGGAATTGTGCCAGGGGAGGGTTAGGCTGGAGATGAGAAAAAATGTCTTTGCTGCCAGAGTGGTCAGGGCCTGGCACAGGCTGCCCAGGGAGGTGCTGGAGTCCCCATCCCTGGAGGTGTTCTTGAAGGATGTGGCCATGGCACCTGGGGCCATGGTTCAGTGGCCATGGTGGTGCTGGGCTGCTGCTTGGACTGGATGACCTTAGAGGCCTTTTCCAACTGAAACAATTCTCTGATCCTCTTTATTTCACCCAGGATCACACCCAAGCAGGGAGCCAGAGCAGTTCAGCTCCTTCCAGCTGTCCCTTCACAGCAGCTGTGTTCCCCTTGCTGCAGCTACCTCCTGATGGGGAGCAACGGAGCCAGCCCAGAGGCTGCCTCTAGCCCTGGCACCTGTGGTGTCAGCTCTGCTCATCACATGGAGCTTCCTGACTGAAATCCCACACCTTTCATTGGCACTGTACCTCATCCCTGCCACCAGCACCCAGCTGCAGGAAGGCAAGTAACAACCCAACCTCAAAACCAACGCCACGAGAGAGGTCTCTGCCTGTAGGGACAAATCCTGCCCTTACTGGCACTCCTCTTCACCCATTAGCTTACTGTCAGGTGAGCATTACACAGGGGGTATTTATAGCTCCCAGGTGAGCTTGTCCAAGCAGGCCACTGGATCCTGCTCAAGTGAGAAGTAAGATGAATCAGCACTGTAAGAAGCAGATCTTCTGCCCTCCAGGTGTGAGGAAAGGAAAAAAAACACTTTCTGTTGTGCTGGATCCAAAGAGCTGAATTTCATCAACCCCCTCCAGCCCAGAGACTTCACTGCATTCCATCAGTGCATCACCAAAGCCAAAACCTGAGCCTTGGATGCCCTAGGAACAGCATTCAGAGGTGGAGCTGCTGGATGCTTGGCATAAGGGTGCAACCTGAAAGAGTTGCCTGGACCATGGGAGTAAGAGAACCAGCATGGGGCAGCTTCTGCAGATGAAGATGACAGAGGCAAAGCACTGAAGGAGCTGAGGACACTGGGTCACGTCAGGCCAAGGGGAAAGATTCAGTACTGTGTTCTGACCTCAAGACATCCAAGAATCTCAGCACTGCTTGTGCTAGAGAAGGCTGCAGGGAGAGGCAGAAATTGCATCATCTGGAAGAGCTGGAGCAAGCCAAGGCACACAAACACTGCCTCACATGGGAGAGAGAAGCAAGGACCTGGAAGCCAAGGACCAGCTTATGCTCAAAGCAAGAGCTCAGAACTGACTTTCCAAGGCCCCTGCAGCACCCAGGGAGAAGGCAGGACCTTGCTGAAAGCAAAGCAAGCCTGTGGCTCAGAAACCTTGATCCCACAGGAGGAACAGATGAAGTCTCCTCAGGAAGGGCTGGGGGGTTGCTGAGGCAGATTGGGAGCAGCATGTGATAGTAAAGCTGAGCTGTGCAGCTGGGAGGGGTGCAGCAAATCAGAGCATCAGCTAGGCAGGACAAGCCCTTTGGGATCACTGAGTCTGATGGCCTTAGAGCTGCAGCCCTGGAAAACTTCTGGGAAACCAAGAGCCACCTTCTGAAAAAGAGGGAGCTGGGAGGGAGCAGGTTTGGAATGCAGCAACAGATCCCCTCAGCCCACCTGCAGCACTGCCTCCAGCTCTGGGGCCCCCAGCACAAGAAGGACCTGGAGCTGTTGGAGCAGGTCCAGAGGAGGCCACCAAGATGCTCAGAGGGCTGGAGAAGCTCTGCTGTGGGCACAGGCTGGGAGAGTTGGGGCTGTGCAGCCTGGAGAAGAGAAGGCTGCAGGGAGAGCTTAGAGCAGCCTTCCAGTACCTGAGTGGGCTGCAGGAGAGCTGGGGAGGGACTTTGGAGAAGGGCTGGGAGTGGCAGGCTGAGGGACAATGGCTTTGAGCTGGGAGAGGGGAGACTGAGAGTGGAGAGGAGGAAGAAATTGTTGAGAATGAGAGTGGGGAGAGACTGGCACAGGTTGAGGGTGGGGAGAGATTGGCACAGGTTTCCCAGGGAGGTTGTGGAGCACAGAAGCACCCAATGTGATCTTTGATCACATTGGGTGCTTCTGTGCTCCACAACCTCCCTGGAGATGTTCAGGACCAGGCTGGATGAGGCCTTGAGCAAGCTGTGCTGGTGGGAGGTGTCCCTGCCCATGGCACAGGGTTGGCACTGGATGATCTTGAAGGTCCTTTCCGACCCAAACCATCCTGTGAGGCTGTGATTCCAGAGAGCCAATCCTGCAGCTCCCTTTGTACCTGCACACAGGTTGTGCTGGGTGGCTCAGGGAGTGTAAGAGGAAATCACCCAGCCTGGGAATAGCTTTCTCCAGAAATTGCCTACTTCTGGGGCAATTTTTGCCACCCCAGGTGGGGCTGGTTTGAGTGAGAGTGTGTGGACAGTGCAGCACTCTAGAGGAGCAGAAGAGGAGCAAAGGTAGGGTTGAAAAAGAGAGAGTTTGGCTTCAGTGGATGCTTCTTTCTTTGCCATACCACCTGCTGGCCACACCAATGCACACAGGTTTCATGGGGACCAGGATCTGCTGGGCATGGGCTCCTTAGGGCTGGATCCTTTATGTCCCTCTGGGAAGCTGGAGCTTCAAAACACAAACCCCATGAGGAGCTGGTGAGGTGCCCCAGGCTGGAGCAGTGAGGCTGGGAGCTGGGGATGGGGAGAACATGGTGATCCCTCCAGGCACCCCTCCAGGGTAAAGCCCCAGCTGGGAGATGCAGCATTGGCAATAAGAGCCAAGTGCAGACCAAGGTGTGCCCAGCAGGATGTCCTGTAGCTCAGGGCAGCTTTCACAGCAGCAGCAGCAGCAGCAAATGAAGCAGGGTCTGGCCCACAGCTGCTGGACCTCACTCTGGTTGGGTGGGAAGGTGCTGGGTGAGGGTGGTTGGGTCAGGCAGGGGCATGGCAGGGGTCGGGTGGAGTTGTGGTAGCTTCCCTCAGCAGCATCAAGCAGCACAAAGCTGCAGTGGATGCTGCTGGGGTGACACATGGCCCCAGGGGCCCAAATCCTGCTCAGGGAGCCAGGAGCATGAGTGACTCAGGGAAGGTTTTCCAGGTGGCCTTTTCCTAGGCCTGGGCTCCTGGGCAGGCTTTTTGCAGGGGTAGGGCTGGGGAAGTCCCAGCAGACTTCCTCAGACTTCCTCAAGATGATGAAATTAGAGCACCTGAACCCCAGCCCAAGGGACTGCTTGGTCAAACAGCCCAGAAAGTGCAGTCTCAATGAACTCCAACCAGCAGCCACAGAAGGTTCTGGGTTGTCTGGATCCTGCAGGGACCTCTAAGTGGCTCTTTGCAGCAGTCCCTACAGATGGAGGGTGAGAAGGAGCTGATGCCAAGCCCCACACTGCAAAGCTGTACCCTGCACCTGGCAGCCACCAACCAGCTTCATGACTGTCACAGGAGAATATCAAACCATGCTGGAGAGGTCTGCCCCTTCTGCAGGTGCTGCTACCAGTCTTGGAGGCAGCTCAAGTTGTAGACCCTCAAATCATATCCCATATCTATTCATTAACTGAATCAGGCTCACAGAACAGCAGGGCTGGAAGGGACATCTGGAGAGCATCAAGTCCAAACCCCTTGCCAGAACAGAGTCACCTAGAGAAGGTCACACAGGAGCTTGTCCAGGTGGGTTTTGAATGTCCCCAGAGAAGAGACTCCATCACCTCTCTGGGCAGCCTGCCCCAGTGCTCTGTCATGCTTCAGTTAAAGAAGCTCCTCCTCATGTTTAGGTGGAACTTCCTATGGTCACCTTTGCAGCTGTGACCCCTTGTCCTGGCACTGGGCACCACTGAAACAGCCTGGCCCCAGCCTCCTGCCACCCACCCTTTAGGTACTGATCAGCACTGATGAGATCCCCCTCAGGCTGCTCTTTCCCAGACTAAAAAGACTAAAACTCCCCAATCCCCTCAGTCTGTCCTCCTCACTGAGACCTCCCAAGCCCCTCAGTGTCTTTGCAGCCCTTTGCTGTCCTCTCTCCAGCAAGTCCCTGTCCTTCTTAAACTGGGGAGCCCAGACCTGGACACAGCATTCCAGAATCAAGAAGGGGAAAGCATCAAAGTGAAGTAAATGTGGTTCTAGGCAAGCTCAGTTGTGTGATTAACTCCTCTGCACCCTCCAGTTTCAGTGCTGGCTGCTTCCCTTGTCCTCTGACTCATCCCACCAGGGAGATCAAACCATCTGGGGAGTCACTTGAGGACCTCACCACACTTTCCAAGCTGACAGCTCTCAGATGCAGGTGCCTGAAGCTTTGCACCTAAATCCAGGCATTTTAGTGACTGAAACAAACCCAACAGAGAGGAGCAGTGTTAGATTGGTGTGAGCTCTCTGAAGGTTAAGCACAACTAGCAAGGCCCAGCTGTGTGCTGCCTTGACAGGCAGCAAGGGGTGACAGAAGACAAGCACAGAGCCTTGTGGCCCTGACTTAACCACCTTCTGACCCCAGGCTCAGTGTCAGCAACTCTGCAGCCTCTCCAACCATTCTAATGCTTAACAGAATCACAGCACCACCCAGGCTGGCACAGCCCCCCAGGAGCACCAAGCCCAACCCAGAGCCCTGCTCTACAAGACTCACCTTAAACCACAGCCCCAAGCACCACATCCAAACCACCCTGAAACACAGCCAGGCTGGGGGACTCCAGCACCTCCCTGGGCAGCTCATTCCAGTCCCTGACCACTCTCCCCATGAAAAACTTCTTCCTAATGTCCAATCTAAACCTCCCCAGGCTCAGCTTGAGGCCATTCCCCCTTGTTCTGTCTGCAGTTCCCTGTGAGCAGAGCCCAGCAGCAGCCTCTGCACAATGTCCCTGCAGGCAGCTGCAGACAGCAATGAGCTCTGCCCTCAGCCTCCTCTGTTTCACACTGCCCATCCTCAGCTCCCTCAGTCTCTCCTCATCAGATTTATTCTCCAGCCCCTTCACAGCTTCCTTGCCCTCCTCTGGACCTGCTCCAGCACCTCCACAGCTCTCTTGTATTGAGGTGCCCAAATCTGAACACAACACTTGAGCTGTGGCCTCACCAGAGCAGAGCCCAAGGGCACAATCCCCTCCCTGCTCCTGCTGGACACAGCATTTTTAACCCAAGCCAGGATGCCTTTGGCCTTCTTGGCCACCTGGGCACACTGCTGGCTCCTGTTCAGCTCCTGTCTATTACAACCCTCAGGTCCCTTTCTGCCAGCAGCTCTCCAGCCACACTGCCCCAAGCCTGTAGCATTGCTTGGGGTTGCTGTGAGCCAAGTGCAGGACCTGGCATTTGGCCTTGCAGCTCATCCCATTAATGCTGCCCCATTGGTATAGTCTATCCAAGTCTCCCCTCATTGAAATCCACACTGCCACCTAACAGTGCTACTTGCAAGCTCTCTGCTGATGCTCTCTGTGCCTGAATCAAGGTCACACAGTCTCACAGTATCACCAAGGTTGGAAGAGACCTCACAGATCATCAAGTCCAACCCTTTAGCACAGAGCTCAAGGCCAGACCATGGCACCAAGTGTCACATCCAACCTTGCCTTGAACTGCCCCAGGGACGACGACTCCACCACCTCCCCGGGCAGCCCATTCCAGTGTCCAATGACTCTCTCAGGGAAGAACTTTCTCCTCACCTCCAGCCTAAATCTCCCCTGGCACAGCCTGAGGCTGTGTCCTCTCGTTCTGGTGCTGGCCACCTGAGAGAAGAGAGCAACCTCCTCCTGGCCACAACCACCCTTCAGGTAGTTGCAGACAGCAATAAGGTCTCCCCTGAGCCTCCTCTTCTCCAGGCTAAACAACCCCAGCTCCCTCAGCCTCTCCTCATAGGGCTTGTGCTCGAGGCAAGGTCATTAATAAAGATGTTACTTTTGCAGTTAGAGCAAATCTCCTGAAGTCTAACCTGAATCATAGGATCAGCCAGGTTGGAAGAGACCTCCAAGCTCATCCAGCCCAACCTAGCACCCAGCCCTGGCCAAGCAACCAGACCATGGCACTAAGTGCCCCAGCCAGGCTTGGCTTCAACACCTCCAGCCACAGCCACTCCACCACCTCCCTGGGCAGCCCATTCCAATGCCAATCACTCTCTCTGCCAACAACTTCCTCCTAACATCCAGCCTCAACCTGCCCTGGCACAGCTTGAGGCTGTGTCCCCTTCTTCTGCCCCTGTCTGCCTGGCAGCAGAGCCCAACCCCACCTGGCTACAGCCTCCCTGCAGGCAGCTGACTCCACACCTTGCCCAGGAGGACCAGGCAAAGCCAAGCACCACTGCCTCCTTCCTCTAAGTCTTTGGCATATTTGAAACCTTTTATCGTGCTTCACCTGAAACTTCCCCCAGGCTGCACAGCCCTTCTCCAGGAACTCCTTTCTGCAGGGCCAGGGCTGGTGCTGCTCAGTTCACCTTCCCCAGGAGGGTGCCCAAATATGGCCCGAGCGCTGCTGCGCCGCAGGCAGCCCAGCATTACTTCACCCCTCGGACACGCAGCACACCTCCCTGGGCACCTACCTGAGGGTTTGCCTTTCTCACAGCCCCGTGCAGAGAGCAGCGCTGCCGTGCCCCTCCCCCTGGCCTTGCCTTCCTTCCAGCCCTTCACCTTCCCCATCCTGGAATGTGCCTTTGCTCACCCCCACCCTCCTCTGCAGCACCTTCTTACAGACCTTTCCTCCACTTTCTCATCCCCAGCCTGTCTCCTGCAGTCACACAACCATGCAATTGTTCCAGCTGGAAAAGGCCTCTGAGCTCATCCAGTCCAAGCAGCAGCCCAGCACCACCATGGCCACTCAACCACAGCCCCAAGTGCCATGGCCACAGGTGTCTGGAACATCTCCAGGCATGGGGACTCCAGCACCTCCCTGGGCAGCCTGTGCCAGGCCCTGACCACTCTGGCAGTAAAGAAATTTTCCCTCATCTCCAACCTAACCCTCCCCTGGCACAATTCCAGGCCATTTCATCTCCTTCTATCACCTGATGGTAGGGAGCAGAGCCCAACCCCCACCTCACTGCAGCCTCCTCTCAGGAAGCTGTAGAGAGCAATGAGGTCTCCTCTCAGCCTCCTCTTCTCCAGATTGAACTTCCCATCCTCTCCCAAGTCAATGGGCAGACAAAGTCCCACACCTGCCCTCCCCACTGTGTAGGGATGCTGAGTTTCCCAGCTCCCCAGTTCATCCCAGTAACCATTTACAGCTATTCTTTGACTGCCCTGTCAGAGGAGGAAATGAGACTCCATGGTCACCACCTGGCAGATACTGGATGTTACTTCTTGTCTGTGGGCTCTTGTCTTTCCTCATGCCTTCCTCCTCCTCCCAAGTCTTTGTCCTCTCTCCACCTTTCTGAGGCTCAGCCCATCACTGTGTGGCCTCAAAAGCAGCTGCAGATAGTTCCCTCTGCACCTTCAGATGAATTGCATCACTCACAGCCCTTGGGAAAGTTCCAACTTACCTGAGCTGCCCTTGCTCTTCTCTCCCCTCCTGCAGCCCATAGTCTTCTCCTGATGTCACTGATGGTATCATTTGCTTTCCTGCTTGCAGCTCAGTCAAGTCCACAGGGTGTGGAAAACAGAGTAGCAAAGCACTTAACTTTCTAGGGCCCACCAGGAGCTTTCCCTTCCCCTTGTGTGTGAGGGAGTATCATTAGGTGAGCTTAGCACTGCCTCTGCACCTCAGCCTGCATCTATCTGCACTGCCTCGGTGCTCCAAGCCAGTATCACACAGCCTCTGCAGTTCTGGGTAGAGCCATCATAGCCACAGACATCAGCCAGTAAGGACAGTTTGGACCTGATGAGTTTAAATGTCCTCTCCAGTCATAGAGATTTGCACCAAGGTCCCACTGGGTGGGGACCCTGCAGTAGGAGCAGCTCCAGCAGCACAGGAACCAGGCAAACCCAGCAAGGCTTATGAGGAACAGCTGAGGGAGTTGGGGTTATTTAGTGTTCAGGGTGAGAGGCTGAGAGGAGACCTCATTGCCCTCTACAACTCCCCAAAAGGGGACTGCAGTCAGGTGAGGTTGGTCTCTCTCACGTGCCACAAGTGACACAAGAGGAAAGAGCCTCAAGTGGTGCCAGGGAAGCATCAGGCTGGATAGTAGGAAAAAAATCTTCCCAGAAGGGGTTCTCAGGCACTGGCACAGGCTGCCCAGGCAGGTGGTGGAGTCCCCATCCCTGAAGGGACTGAAAAGCCTCATGGATGTGGTGCTGATGGATGTGGTTTAGTGGCAGTGGTGGGGTTGTGAGCTCTGGGTGAGTGGTTGGGCTTGAAGCTCTCAAAGGTCTCTTCCAAGCTCCGCAGTTCAGTGATTCTACAGTGCTGCAGTGTGTGCTGTCTGCCCTGGCCCAGTACTGTGTCATCATCACAACATCCTCCTGTGCTGGAAAGAAACCCCAGGGAGGACTCATCCTCACAGCCAGCACCCACCTCTGCAGGTGGTCAGCTCCACCTGAAGTCACCTTCCCCTCTCTCACCAGGTGATGGTTTATGCAGAGCCTCCCAGGACCTCTGGCACCACTGAACACCCTGTGGCTGAACTGCAAGTGCAGACATCCACACCCAAGTCTAAATCCCCTCCAAAACACCTCAGACATCCCCACAGCACCTACAGCCCTGGGGAAGGCCCAGATCCTCCCCTGGGAGGCTGCACTGCCTCCAGCTGCTGCCTCTCCTGATGCCACAACAAAAGCCATCTGCAACCCAGCCCCTGGCTGCTTTGGTGGCACTCCTGCAGCCCAGCACTATGTGGCCACTGGTGGCATTTTCAGCTGCCAAACCCAGGCAGTGTGGGTGACACTTACCTCTCCTGTCATACCTTTGGGTGTTGAGCTGCTCCACCAGAAATAACCTGTCCCTCTCCCAGCTGAAAGAGGAGGGCATTCCTGCCCCCTCAGTTGCTGCTCTTTGCTCTCCAGGATAGAAACAATTAAGAGTCCTGCAATAAACCTCACTAGCTACAACAAACAGCTCAACACGTTGGGGTCTGTGGCTTAGTTTCATTCAGAGACCTCCCAAACCATGCAAGAAGCCCTTCCTGCCCTCTGGACTGTTCTACAGGAGGAATATGCTTCCCCAGTGAATAATCTGAAGAAGAGAATCCATGGATAAGCTTTTCAGCCTAGCAGCATCTCAGCTAGGGCCACACTTCCCCAGTCTCCTGCTGTGGAGCTCTGGAGGAGGCTGGAGCTGTGGGCCATAGAGCTTTTGGCACTGCTGTGCACCGCGGGGCTTGGATCTGGCTCACCAGGAGCATGCCTCAAGGAGGTGGCCACACACACACTGCCTTGAGCTGGCCTGCAAAAGCCACCCAGCAAAGCTGCAGCCCTTGCACCCAACCCCAGTCACCAGGGGGGCACAGGCGTGGCAGGGCAGCTACAGTGGTCTGGCAGAGAGACTCTGGAGGAAATTCACATCTCTGCCAAATAAAGGAAATGTATTTGGAACGATTTTATTCAGGATAGTTTGGGTTTATTCCTGATGACAGCTCTGGAATCAGGAGTTTGTGATGGAAGTCTTTTGGAGACCAACAAGTAGAAAGAGGCAAATCAACCAACCAGTGCAGCCATCCAGGGGACTGGGTGTAGGACAATTCACAGCACGTTGTGGAAGGGGATTTAGGCACAGACCCCAAGCCTGAAAAGACAATGGCACAGAGGCCTGCTCCAAACCCAGGTGTCTGCTTTTCCTGAGGTGCTTCCAAGGCAGAGTGCTCTCCTCAGGGTCTCAATGGCAAAGAACCTCTATTTGGCCTTGCAGGACTGAGAACAGGCCCAGGGCTCCCACTGCACTTGGCCCAGACAGCCCAAACTGTCTTTTCCAGTGTGTGATGCTTCATCTGTGTCAGTTGCTATTTTGGGCTTTCTAGATAATGAGTGTGGTGAGGATGTAGCCAGAAGCAAAAAGCAGAAGAGCTCTCAGGACGAGTTGCCACCAGCAGACCTGAAACAATCTGGTGGTTCTTTCTGCACCAGCTGGCACAGCCAAGCAGCCTTCCAGGCAAGCCCAAACAGACTTGCAGGGCAGAAACCTGGCTGGAGGTGCCAAAGGTGAGCTCAGGTGTGAGCTCAGGGATGAGCTCAGAAGAGCAGGAGCTCAGGTCACGCAGAACCTCAGGGAGGCAGAGCTCTGACTGCCCAGACTACTGCTCTGCACCTCACCAGCCAGGGCCAAGACAAGCAGAGGACTGTGGGTCAGAAGAAGGAGCAGGACGCAGCAAGCAGTAATTCAGTTACCATTCCCTCCCCCTGGTTACATCCCACAGTGTCTGCTCTGCTCTCAGAACTCCTTCGTGACAAAGGCTCCCAAATGAGGGCAGAACAAAGCAGGTAATGGGAGGTGGTTTGGGCTTCACTGCCATGAGGGCATGGCCACGTTCACAGAGCATTAGACAGCAGTGAGGCATCTGGAGAACAGAGCCCATGCTGCAGAGGAGCCCAGGCTGCCAGCCCTTTACCTTGACCAGGCCTGAGAAAGGACACTTTGACCATAGCCTCCTCTCCATAAGCCCAGAGTTTTGCAGATCCTGAGAGCAGGACTTGGCCTATGCAGTAAATCCCTACAGCAGGTTGACTTTGGCCACAACCTGCTTGCAGCCCATCCTGGAGTACTGCTTGCCCCCAGTGGTGTAGTAACTGAGCTGACTTGCCAGGGTTTCAATATGCTTCTGGTCAGGGTAGAGCCCTTCCCTCCTCATCTCCTCTAGGAAGCAGTTTACGACGTGGCTCTTCTCCAGGAGGACGAATGGGATGATGTCTGCAGCCTTCCAGAGAGGGTGGACATCAACCAACACAGGCTGGACAATGCTCAGCAGTTCTTCAGCTCCCCTTTGCTGCTGCAGCAGCTCAGCAGATGCGTTCTGGATAACAAACTTTGTTATCTCTGCACCTCCTATGTTGCTGATCAGGATGTAGATGGCGTTGAGGAACTCGTTGGTTTGATTGGGTTCAAAGAATCGGCTGAGGGTATCCAGCAGGACTGGAGACATGAGCTCAACCTCATCCAGAATGAACAAAGGGATCTTCTCCTCTATTTCAGCTCTGGTAACCATGTCAGAAATCTTCTTAGCCAGATCTATCTCACAGGTGAGCGGAGCCACCCCCCTGGGGCAGTGGTGCATGACAAAGTACTGAAGCACAAAGTCATTGTCCATGACAGAACGGAAGTGCTTGGCCAGCAGCCAGCCAACGTGGCTCTTCCCAACTCCTGTGGGGCCGTTCAGGGAGATCACCAGGGGCTTGTTGTGGATGTGGGTAGCCAGGTAGTCCTTCAGCAACTCCATCATACTCTCCACGGCCACCTTCTGCCCGAACACCTCCCGGTGCATCGTTTTCTCCAGACCATCCAGGTCGTATTTTTGGAGGTTATCATCCAGGTTCTCTATTGCATTGAGAATCTGGAAGAAGATAATGGCAATGAGCAGGAGGAGGCAGCGCTTGGCCTTGCTCTTCTCCTCTGCTGGCAGGTATCTCTTGGTCTTGTCTGGGTAGAGGACTACCCTCGATTTCCTCCGGTTCTTTCTCCGCCGGGACTTTCTCACCGCATGCTGCTCCACCGAGGTGTCAAAGGTGAAGTACTGGGAGCTTTCAAAGCTGGGCTGAGGAAAGAAGGACATGGAAGGGCCATACAGGCCAGTTCTGCCCAGGGACAGCTGCCTCTGAAGCAGCCTGGTGTGGACGAGCTCCACCGACTTCTCCCGGGGGAGCTCCAGGTGCAGGCGACTCTTCTTCTGCCCGCGGTAGCGGCGCCGCAGGTGGATGACTGCCCGCAGGGGAGAGGAAATGGAAGACATCTTCTTTGCAGCAGCAGGGGCTTCGGCACCTGGACCCTCCTCCCCCTCGCTCTCACAGCAGGAGGCCTCTCCTCTGGCATCACTGTTGGCACGGGGCACTTCCCCACGGCTGGCCGTGCTGGGCGTCTCTCCAGGCAGGCTGCTCTCAGCACCAGGAGCCTCTTCCTTTGCGCTGGGCTCAGCAGAGGGCATCTCTGCTTCCGCGCTGCTCTCCCCGCAGGGCAGATCTCCTCCTAGATCCTCCGTGGCAGACATTTCTCCATCCACCTCAGTGCAGGGCAGCTCTCCATCCATCTTGCCTGGTTCTCACAGCCCCTTCACATCATCTTCTTTCTAAAGGGAAGGACAACAAAGGGTGGACTCATCAGTCCTTGTGACCAGTAGCAAGGAGCTTTTTGTCACCAAGGAGGTGACCAGCAGCAGTCACATCAGCCAGGTCTAAGAGACAGAGTGATGGCCTGCAGCAGTGCAAGGTGGCAGAGGGAGACTTCCAGACCTGACTTTCTGGAAGGTGGTCTCCCTACACATGCAAAGGCAGAGATGAACCTCACAGATCAGTGCCTCTGACAACCCCC
This sequence comes from Pogoniulus pusillus, assembly GCF_015220805.1. Lineage (NCBI taxonomy): Eukaryota > Metazoa > Chordata > Aves > Piciformes > Lybiidae > Pogoniulus > Pogoniulus pusillus. The sequence continues at coordinate 2,143,925 of NC_087298.1, read as the reverse complement.
ACCCTGCAGTGACAGGCCGAGGGGCTAGGGGCTGAAGTTAGAGAGGAGCAGATTTACACTGGATCTTTTACAAAGGGCCTTTACAAAGAGGGTGGTGGAGCACTGCAACAGCTTGCCCAGGCTGGTGGTTGGGGCCCCATCCCTGGAGATATTCAAGGTGAGGCTCAACAGAGCTCTGGACAACCTGCTCTAGTGGAGGATGTCCCTGCTGACTGCAGAAGGGGTTGGACTGGATGACATTTAAAAGTCCTTTCCAACCCAGGTGATTCTATGATTCTGTGTTACAGAAGAGTTGGCTGGAGTCAAAACCAAGGGCTCTGCCCAGTGCTGCTGTGAGCAAGAGGCAGGACACAGGCTCTGAAGCAGAGCTGCCCAGCCCTGCTCCCTACATCTGCTGGATTAAAGCAGGACACACCACCTCTGCCCCAGCACACACACAGAGGCACACATCCCTGTGGGAATAGGCTCTCCTGCACCCACGGACACCTGTTGGGCTGTTGAGCCTGCATGGAAGTAAGTGGCTGTTGAAAGGATCACAGAATTATAGAACTGTTGAGGTTGGAAGAGACCTTTGAAATCACCAAGCCCAACCACTCACCCAGAGCTCACAATCCCATCACTGCTGCTAAGACACTGCCACTAATACACATCCCTCACCACCACATCCATCAGGCTCTTAACTCCAGGGATGGTGACTCCACCACCTCCCTGGGCAGCCTATTCCAGCGCCTTGGAACCCTTTCTGTGAAGAAATTCTTCCCAATATCCAGCCTGAGATTTGTCCTGGCTGTGCTGATGTGTACCTCAGGCAGTGCCCATCAGTGCTGGTGGGGAGAGGGAATGGAAGGAGGGCAGCATCCAGCCTGTTCTCAGACCACTGCCCCTGAGTAGAGAGGGCTCAGCCAGACTGCAGGGCACTGAGGTGGCTGTGACTAATCCTGCCAGCAGCACACAGCCGTGCTGCGAGGAGCAGGGCTGTGTCACAGCATCCCAACCCTGCTACCCTCACACCACCCCAACCCTGCTACCCCAGAGCACCCCAACCCTCCTAGCCCCACAGTCCTTCCCTGCCCTGTGTGCCCACACACTCACACCCCTGGACACGCAGCAGCCTCTGGCCCTTCCTACACGAGCCCCTGGAGCCATGCAGGAGAGCACAGGGACAGGAGAGCCCCTGGGATAAGCTCCTGCATGGAGGTCGCCTGGACAAACCTGAGTGGGTGAGGAAGGAGGAAGAGGAGAGGCTGTGCGCCAGCAGCAGGACGAGGCACGGAGCCAGCAGGAAGCCCCCGGGGCAAAGCAGCTCTCCGGACCTGGGTGCCACACAGCACCGACCACCTCCATCTGCTGCAGCTCCAGGGACAACTCTGTCCCTGCCCGGCACGAAGCTGGTGGCGGCAGGAGCTGTGTCACAGTGGGAGGGATTTCCCCCTGCCCCCACCTCGCCCCACACCACAGCAGCTCTGACGCAAGGGGCAGTTTGCTGCCGTGACACTGCCAACCCCCGGAGCAGGAAGCTGGCAGGGCCACGCTCGCTGCCTTCGCTGACTGCCCAGAACAATCAACCGCAGCCCTTGGCAGAGGTCGCACGTCCCCGGGGAGGAGGAGAAGGAGGAGGAGGGAGGTCCCCGAAGGGTTTCTTATTAACTCACATCAGCTTGGCAGGAAGTCGCCAACCTGCAGAACGTCACGGTCCCGAGAGGGTTTTGCTTCACCCACTGCCAGGCTGACGCAGATGGGTGCCAACCGGGATAGGGTGCCCAGGGAAGCTCCCAGCCACCTCCCTGCTTCATCCCACTCCTTTCCCAGCTCCTCTGAAAAGCCCAGGCCCTCCCAGCGAAGCCTTTGTCCCCACCCCGGCGACAAGCTGATGTCTGGCCTCAAGTGCCAGCAGCCAGCTCGCTGCGGGAACTGAGCTGGGGCCAGCAGCCTCTGCAGTGCTGGCCACCGGGCCAGCTGGTGCTGTGCTGCAATTAGCCCAGGTGCTAATTACGGACCCTGTGCAGGACCTGCCTGTGCCCAGGGTGGAACCAGCCCGTCCAGATTCCTGCAAGCAGGCACAGAGGTGGCGTGGGCAGGAGAGCTGGTGGCCTCCAGACACCCCACGCTGTCCCCACGCCACTCTGCCATCGCACTCTTGCTGCTCCACCTCCTGTGCACTGCCTTGCTCACAGTGCCTGAGGGTCCCCAAAGGGATGCCTGTCCCCAGAGCTGCTGGGGAGCAGCCTCTATGGCACAGACCAGCATGGGCCATGGTTTCCAGGAGCTGGGACACCACAGAGCTCAGTGCGGGGACAGGACAACACTTCAGGTCACTTCAGTGAAGCCTTCTGAGCCCCAAATCCATGTAGGTGAGGAAGGGGTTGAAAAAATGCCAGGGGAGAGCTGGGAGAGTTTATGGAACTCCCACAGTTTACTGAACTGCTGGGACAAGTCCAGAGGAGGCCACCAAGATGCTCAGAGGGCTGGAGAAGCTCCTCTGTGGGGACAGGCTGGGAGAGTTGGGGCTGTGCAGCCTGGAGAAGAGAAGGCTGCAGGGAGACCTCAGAGCAACCTTGCAGTACCTGAAGGGGCTGCAGAAGAGCTGGGGAGGGACTTTGGAGAAGGGCTGGGAGTGGCAGGCTGAGGGACAATGGCTTTGAGCTGGGAGAGAGGAGAGTGAGAGTGGAGAGGAGGAAGAGATTTTTGAGAGTGAGGGTGGGGAGAGACTGGCACAGGTTGTCCAGGGAGGCTGTGGCTGTCCCCTGCCTGGAGGTGTTTAAGCCCAGACTGAACGATGCCTTAAGCAAGCTGTGCTGGTAGGAAGTGTCCCTGGCCCTGGCAGAGGGTTGGAATTGGATGAGCTTTAAGGTTCCTTCCAAACCAAAACATTCTGTGCTTCTATGGGAAAAGGTTTAGTGATCAGAAGGATGATGGAAGGGAAACATGAGACACCCCAAACACAGCAGAGGGTGTCAGCCCATAGCCCCTGCTGGAGCAGAGTCACAGAATGGTTCAGATTGGAAGAGATCTCAAAGATCATCCAGTACCCATCCCCTGCCATAGGCAGGGACACCTCCCACTAGAACAGGTTGCTCAAGGCATTATTCAGTCTGGGCTTGAACACCTCTAGGGAGGGAGCAGCCACAACCTTCCTGGGCAGCCTGTGCCAGGGTCTCCTTACGCTCCCTGTCTGTGATCCTCAACCTCCCTGGGCAGCCTGTGCCAGTGTCTCACCACCCTCACTGCAAAGAACCCTTTCCTAACATCCAGTTTGAATCTCCCCTCTTTAAGTTTAAAACCATTACCCCTTGTCCTATCATTACCAGACCCTGTCAGTAGTTTCTCCCCAGCCTTCCTGTAGCCCACTTCAGATACTGGAAGGCCACTGTAAGGTCTCCTTGGAAGCCTTCTCTTCTCCAGGCATGAAGGGAGGCTGTAGCCAGGTGGGGTTGGGCTCTTCCGCCAGGCAAGTAGCAACAGAAGAAGGGGACACAGCCTCAAGTTGTGCCAGGGCAGGTTCAGGCTGGATGTTGTTAGGAAGTTGTTGTCAGAGAGAGTGATTGGCATTGGAATGGGCTGCCCAGGGAGGTGGTGGAGTGGTTGTGGCTGGAGGTGTTGAAGCCAAGCCTGGCTGGGGCACTTAGTGCCATGGTCTGGTTGGTTGGGCAGGGCTGGGTGCTAGGTTGGGCTGGCTGAGCTTGGAGCTCTCTTCCAACCTGGTTGATTCTATGATTCTATCTTTCAAGCTCCTCAGAGCCTTGCAGCTGGCTCTGCTACCATTGCCAAGTTCACTCTGGGAGCTCAAGGCCCCTGGGAGGCCAATGCAAAGTGGCAAGGACCAAACACTCATCAGCTGGGAGATGTACAAGAGCCTCTTTCCCAAAAGCCAAGAGCACATCCATCACTCATCCCACCTGCATCGGATGCCCAGCCCTCCAGAGGAACCAATTAAGGCAGGGTGGAGGGACCAGAACCCATCCTCAGCAAAAAATCTGTCCAGTCATGCATGTAATAGTCCCATTAATAGCATGACTCAGCTCCTAATACCTGCTGGTATTTATACGAGCAGCTCTCGCTTGCTCAATACCGAATGGGGGCCAGGGCAGGTGGCTGTGCCAGCCCAGCAGTGCCAACCTAGAGCTGTTGCCAGCTTGCAAAGAGAAGCTTTCTGCAGCTGAACGAGACCTTGGGTGAAAATGATAGGGGAAAGAAGCTGGCAGTGGAGTCGCCAGCATCACAAGTGCTCCTGTAAACACCGAGTCCAGCCACCCCGTGGGATGAGTTCCACTTAGCTCTTGAAAAGGCTCCTGAGAACCCCCCCCAAAGCTTTCCTCCTTTACCTCTTCCCCAAACATTGCGATTTGCATTTGTGTCTCGCCCTGCTTCTGCCAAAAGAGTTTCCACAACAGAGGAGCCTGCGTGGGCCGGAGGCAGCGGGGTGGGGGGAGCAGGCCAGGGGCAGCCTGGGGGCAGCAAGTGTCCGGCCGAAGGGAGACATCAGCCCAGTGCCCACCACGGAGCCCTGGCTCTGCTTCGAGTGGCAGCTGCTGAATCCCAGGCACAGCACTGCAGAGAGGGGAGACGCAGCCCAAACTCTTTGGCTTAGCGAAGCTGGAAAACAAAAGCACCAAGGCTGATGCCCTCCCAAGCTGGAACCCAAACTCCTCCATCCCAAACTGAGCGCTTTTAAGGGGGAAAGTGGAATGAAATTGTGGCCAGGAGCGGAAATCCTGGAGGGTGGCAGAGGCCAGCACAGGGTACGGCCCCAGCACCCCGAGTCTGCTTCTCCCCGGGGGCACCACCTGGGAACAAGGTGACAAAGTCTGCTGGGGGCAGGCAGATGTCTGCCCTCTCCCAAAGCACGGCACAAGGGTGACAGCCAGGACAACGCCAAACCCTCCCAGGCCACCCCAAAAGCCTGCTTGCCACTGGAACCCTCCAGCCCTGCTCCCAGCCTGTCTTCTTTACCAAGCCCCAAAAGCCAAGCCCAAAGGAAGGGCAGTGAGTGGAGGCGAAGAGCCCAAAGCATCCCGAAGCAGCAGGCACAGGGTGCCCAAGAGCCTGGGGCAGCTTTCGGCGGCAAGGGGCCACGGGGGATGCGCAGAAGATGCTGGCGTGGACAGAGATCCAAGCGGTGAAGACCAAGGGGTGCCCTCCGGGGTGGGGAGCAGGATGGGGCAGCCGAACCCGGGGCAGTTACCTGCAATGCCTCCCTCAGGGCCGGCCGGCGCCGCTCTCCTTCAGCCGCCGAGCCCAGGCCGCGGGCTCAGCCGGCCGGCAGCGCCTCTGCCCCCGCTCCCATCCGCACCGGCCCCGGCCGCCGGGAGGAAATGGCGAGGAGGAGTGGCCGTGGCTGCACTTCCTTCTGGCAGGGCATGGGCCCGGCCGCCTCGACCGTTCTGCTCTCCCCCTCCTGCCCACAGCCCTCGGCGGCCGCTGCCGGCACGGCGCCGCCGTCTGAAGCGGCAGGAAGGCGGCGCGGGCGCGGCGGGGCCGCACCGGCCTCAGCCCCTCCGCCGCACGGCCCCGGCTGCGGGCAGCACCGACCCGAGCCCCTCCGCCGCACGGCCCCGGCCGCGGGCAGCACCGACCCGAGCCCCTCCGCCGCACGGCCCCGGCTGCGGGCAGCACCGACCCGAGCCCCTCCGCCGCACGGCCCCGGCTGCGGGCAGCACCGACCCGAGCCCCTCGGCCGCACGGCCCCGGCTGCGGGCAGCACCGGCCCCAGCTCCGCCGCACGGCCCCGGCTGCGGGCAGCACCGGCCTGAGCCCCTCCGCCGCACGGCCCCGACTGCGGGCAGCACCGGCCTCAGCCCCTCCGCCGCACGGCCCCGACTGCGGGCAGCACCGGCCTCAGCCCCTCCGCCGCACGGCCCCGACTGCGGGCAGCACCGGCCTGAGCCCCTCCGCCGCACGGCTCCGGCTGCGGGCAGCACCGGCCCGAGCCCCTCGGCCGCACGGCCCCGGCTGCGGGCAGCACCGGCCCCAGCTCCGCCGTACGGCCCCGGCTGCGGGCAGCACCGGCCCGGGCAGCACCGGCCTCAGCCTCTCCGCCGCCACACGGCCCCGGCTGCGGGCAGCACCGACCCGAGCTCCGCCGCACGGCCCTGGCTGCGGGCAGCACATCTGCGCTCCCCGCGGGTCAGTACCCGCAGCCTGCCCCCGGCAAAGGCCGGAGCGGCGATGCTGCACGGAAGGGTTACCGGGGCTGAGGCGGCACCCGGGCAGCTCAAGGATGAGGTTCCCTTGCCGGCAGGGAGCACAGGGGAGCGGAAAGCAGAGGGAAGTGGGGAGAAATGAGCGAGCCGGTGGGAAGAGTAAGCCTGGAATACACCAGCAAGTCCAGGCTGGCCACTGGGTCTGTCCCTGGGCTGGCTCCTGCACGGCTGCCCTGCTTCCCTCGGCCCCTTCACAGCCCCAGCGCTGGGGCAGGAGGATGTGGGGACACAGAATCACAGAGTCACTGAGGCTGCAAAAGACCTCCGAGACCAAGTGCAGCCTGTGACAGCACCACAGCAGCTAACCCATGGCACCAGGTGCCACAGCCAAGCTTTTCCTGAAGGCCTCCAGGGATGGGGACTCCAGCACCTCCCTGGGCACTCCATCCCAGTGCCTGATCACCTTTCCCCGAGGAAGTGCTTCCCAACACCCAACCTAAGCCTCTCCTGGTGCAGCTTCAGGCCATGGCACTGGTTGCCCGGGAGCAGAGCCTCACACACACACACACACACACCACCGGCTGCAGCTTCCTCTTAGGGAGCTGGCTCAGGGATGCCCAGGCCGAGCTGCACAGCCACAGCAGCACAAACCTCTGCCAGAGCTGTCAGGCAGCCCCAGCCCTCCCTGCACAAACGCTGCCCTGGGGAAGAGCCACTTCTTCCACCAGCCAGGCTCGGGGAAGGAGGAGGCAGCAGGGCGCTTCCAAACCGGCCCCGCCGAGGCTCACCGTGGCAGCTCCTCCCCCCACAGCTCAGCCTTCCTTCGGCCCCAGCAAACCTGCCTCAGCCTCCCTGACCTCTCGCCTGCACTTGCACAACCCAGCCAGGGGTTCTCCCTGGAAAACAAGCCCAGAGCGAAGCCGGAGCAGCCCCAAAGTGAGCACCTGCCTGTCCTTCGAGCTGCTGGTTTTGGATAAACCCCCAAGCTGGAACCCGCTGCCTGTGAGAGTGGCTGCCCCAGGCCAAAAACAGGGGAGGGGAAATCACAGCTTGGGGTGTTTGGGAGCGCTGCAGCCTGGGTTCCACCCTGCCTGTGATACACACAAAGGTCCCCACATCTCCACCGGGAGGGGATGAGCTGAGCAGGGTCCCTCCAGCCAGGACCTGCAGTCTCCCTGACCTCTGCCTCTGCTGAGGGGGGAGGAGATTTGCCTAACAAATCCTTGCAAATGTGGGGATTTCTGTGTCGCAGAGGTGCAGGAGCTCAGCTGCAGGGCAGGCAGCAGCGCAGAGCATCTCTCCGGGTCGGGAAGTCCCCTCTGGAGGAGCTGTGCAGGGGCCTGGGGAGCAGCCGTGGAAGGAGATGGTTTCCTGCCTCGTCCAGGTGTTTGCAAGGGAGGAGCTTCCCCCGAGCAGCTTGGGTGAAAAACGTGAGGAAAGAAAGAGGCAGTGCTCCCCAAAAGCCTCTCGATGAAGCAATGAGAGCAACAAGAAGCTCCCAGCCACCACCCAAGGGCTGGCAGCAAACCTCAACTGCCCAGAAGAAAAGGTATTGCTGTGGCAGGGAAGGAGCCTGAGCCATCCCCCAGGGTCACGGGGGGCAGCTGGGGGGGGATGAAGCCTCCCGGAGGAAACCAAGGCAGGGTGGAGGCAAGGCTCAAATCGTGCCCGGGAGGGCTGCTGGCCCTGCTGGGGAAGTGAGGTTTGCAAACCCCTCCCAAGCCACAGGTTCAGAGGGAGATGCTGGGGGCCGTGGTCTGAGCAGAGGGTGGATGAGCTCCTGCTTATGGTGGGGATGTAGGAGCAGTGTGGGGCCCTGCAGCTGCAGAAGCTCAGTGGTATGTGGAGATGGGCACCTGACCAGGGCAGCGTGGCCACCACCAGCCCATGCCCAATCCGTAGGTGCCCGTGTGGGTGGCAAGGTGATGCATGGAGGGTGGCACAACGGTGGAGGAGAGGGGGCTGTCTGCAGAGGAAGGGACACTGTGGGGGGCCCTGTGCAATGGGAAGGGCTGTGGGCACAGGGCAGTGCAGTGGGGGAGCTGCAGGGGTCATAGGTGAGCAGCAGGGCAGTGCAGCTGGGGCTCTGCACTGGGGGGGCTGTACACATGCAGGGGCAGGGGGGGTGTGCACTGGAGCCAGCCCTCTCTCTCCCCAACCCCAACACCCCACACTCACCCTGGGCCGTGAGCCCTGTCCCCCATGTCCCTGCTGGTTCTGAGGCTGAGTCTCCTGCAGCTGGGCCCCAGGTGGTGAGGAAATGGCAGCTGGGCCAGGATGGGCGAGGAGCAGGCACTGCTGCCAGAGCCCTTCCTGCAGAGCCACGGATGCAAATCCTGCACAAACACAGCCTGGCCCGAGGCTCAGCCCCACCAAGGGCACCGTGGGGACAAGAGGTCTGCCAAGTGACCTCTGAGCCAAGGCCTCAGTGCCAGTCACTTACCAGTGGCACTGGTGTGGGCATCCACAGGTGATGAGTACCCTCCTGGTTTTGGTACCCACCAGAGAGGCTCACTGCAGGGCAGGGCAACCATGCAGCCCCTTGGGGCTGGGCACTGCCTCTCACACCAGTTTTAGGGTTTTCCTCCTCTTTTTGGGATGTCTCTTCTCTAGCTGAAACACCTCCAGGGCTGAAAGCAGCAGCTGCAGCCCGGACACACACAAACACCCCCAGCCCCCCTGCTTCCCCCAGGATAAGGCGAGTGAAGCCCTGGGGGCCTCTCTAGGGAGGCTATGAAGAGAGCCCAGAATGGGTTCAGGGTGAACCCCAGCAGCACTGGGCTGGGGGCTCCTGCAGCATCACAGAACTGCTTTGGTTGGAAGAGACCTTTCAGATCACTGAGTCCCAGCACTGCCAAGGTCACCACAGCTTTCAGCACCACATCTCCAGGGCTTTGAAAGCCCTCCAGGGATGGACACTCCAGCACTGCCTTGGGCAGCCTGGGCCAGGCTCTCACAACCCCTTTGGGGAAGAAACTGTTCCTCATGTCCAACCTAAACCTCCCCTGGTGCAATCTGAGGCTATTTCCTCTTGTCCTACCTCATACCTACAGTGTCAGCCTCACCTGGAAACACTCTGCAAGAAAGGAAGAAATGTGTTAAAAAGAAGCTAAAGAAAGATGAGAAGGTCGTGGGAGGTGCGAGGGAAAAGGTATGCAGAGGTCAGAAATACAGCCCATGGACCTGCAGCCTGGAGCAGGCAAGGAGCAGGCAAGGAGCCCTGAAACAGAAAGTGAGAGCAAGTGAAGAAGTGGAAATGGTGCCAGGGTGGGGACACAGAAACCCCTGACCAGCCCCGGGGCCCTGTCCCCTCTACAGCCCCCAGAGAGGAAGAACAGAAGTCTCTAACAAAATGCTCCAGTCGGTGGTGGGCAGCAGCTTGCTTGGTGTGAGGCTGCCCACGCAGACAGGAGGTCCCTGGCAGGCATCGTGGGGCAGATGTGCTGCTGCCAATGGGGGCTGCTGAAACCTAGCCTGCAGACTGGCAGTGAGAGGGAGCACAGGCTCCTGGAATGGTTTGGGTGGGAAGGGTCCTTCAGAACTCAACTAATCCACCCCCCCTGCACTCAGCAGAGTCCAGCCCCACAGAGTCATTCCCAGCCCCAGAGCCTGGAGCTGCCCTTTCCCCAGCCCTACCAACTGCCGCCGACTCCACAGCCACGCCAGCAGCAGCCAGGGCTGTTGGATGGGTTCTCTCCCTTTCCTGTCACCCACCTCAAGTTGATCCACCAGGAATTGCTGCTGCTGCTCCAGCCCCTCACTCCCGTGGGGTCCCTCACCTCCATCAGCAGCTCTCCTGCATCCTAAACCCAGCGCACGGCAGGGACTGCAGCCGGCTGGGCGTAAAACCAGCAGCGCCTCCCTGGGCAGGATGAGGCCCTGGGGGCTGTGGAGCCAGGTCCTGTGCTCTTCCCAATCTCACTCTTAGCAAAACTTTCCAGGCTCTGCAGGCAGCCTTGCTTTGACACATCCTAAATAACCCAAACAGTTTATCCCTGGGCCGGGGAACGTGTCCCGCACGGATGCCGCATCCTGCTTGGGTTATCGTGGCCCTTCTAAACAGTTTATAAATAGCCCAAGGTGCAGGAGGCCAAACCACTCCTGCACAAAATCAGCATTCTTAGCTCCTTCCTTCTTTTTTAGAGCCATTCAGGAGTGCTGGTGCCAGTGATCCTCCTAAACCCCCCATCCTCCTAATCCCTGACCCTCCTAAACCTGCTGCTGCTGTCTCCCCCAGCTGAGCTCTGTCCCCACATCACTGAAAACACTTTTTAAAGGAGAAAAAAACTAAAGAAAAATTGGGTTTGGCAGCAGCATCCCCACACAGGTGCTGACCTGTTTAGCCTGGAAAAAAGGAGGCTCAGGGATGACCTCATTGCTGTCTGCAGCTCCCTGAAGGGAGACTGTAGCCAGGTGGGGTTGGGCTCTTCTGTCAGGCAACCAGCAACAGAACAAGGGGACACAGCCTGAAGCTGTGCCAGGGCAGGTCTAGGCTGGATGTTAGGAGGAAGCTGTTGGCAGAGAGAGTGATTGGCATTGGAATGGGCTGCCCAGGGAGGTGGTGGAGTGGCCGTGCCTGGAGGTGTTGAAGCCAAGCCTGGTCTGGTTGGTTGGGCAGGGCTGGGTGCTAGGTTGGGCTGGCTGAGCTTGGAGCTCTCTTCCAGCCTGCTTGATTCTATGATCTCAGCATAGCCATGGAGCTGCCAGGAAGGTGACAGCTGTGCCACGAGACACCAACCAGTATGGTGGATGCAGCGAGTGGGGATGGGAGAGGGCAGGGACCAGCAGCACTCAGGAGGAATTTGGGGGTCACACTGCTGTTTAGGGAAAAAACAAAAAGGTGGAAAACTGGGTAGAAAAATGGGAAATCTGGGATCATCTGGGGAAGATGAAGAGCAGTGATTGCCTGCAGGCACTCCTCCTGCAGCAGGGTGGCACAACCACCCACGCAGTGTCCTGCTGATGGACAGCTATGGACTCATTTCACCAGGGCTGACCTGAGAAAACCATCTGAAAACCTTCCCATGCACAGAAGCACTCACACAGAGGGTTTCCATGGTACTGCAAGGGAACTGAAACCAATTCCAAGCACACAAGGAGTGAAGAAATGGAGCTTCACAGTATTTTAAAGCTGTATAGGTGGAGTTCTTTCCCCTTTCATTTATCTTAAAACTGAAGTGATTTGCAAAGATGAGGGACCTGGGATGAGGCTTCACCTCAGCCAGCAGCAGCAGCTCTGGTCTGAAGCAACACAGCTGCAAGGCAAAGGCACAGGGAAGAGCCCAGAGGCACAGGGAAGAGCCCAGAGGCCTCTTTTCTCCCTCAGCTTCTTGTGTTCTGCTACAGAACCATCTCCAGCTTGTTTCAATCGATTTAAAGACTTCTACATTCCATGTGAGCTGAAGTGCTCATTAAATCAGAGTTTCCCCCCTGTTGTCACACTTAAAAACAGCCACACCACAGCTCAGCTGGTGGCTCTGGCTCAGCTGTGCCAGGACCTCCCACAATTCCAGCAGCAGCAATGCTCAGGACAGACAAACTCATCACACCCCACGAGGCCAGCAAGGCAGCTGGGAAAAGTCAGGGCAGGAAAAATGCTCATCTCATGCCTTTCTCCAGCCCCCACAGGCCTTGGGCACAGCTGGGAGGGCTGGATGAGCCCCTTGCTGTGGCACAGGAAGGCTGGGAATGCTGCCAGGAAGGGGATATGGCAGGGGCACACTTGCTGCCCTGCAGCACCCTGCCTTGCGGGGTGGAGGAAGCACTATGGGAGCAATATCTCCACCAGCACCCATAGAGAAATAAATCATGGAATGGTTTGGGTTGGAAGGGACCTCTCAAGGCCCTGGGCAGGTATCCAGCAACCCAAGTGCTGCCCAAGGGTGTTTGTGGCTGCCTCTGCCCCTCCTGCACACACAGCACTGCTGTGCTGCTGCTGCTGCCAATGGGGGCTGCTGAAACTGAGCCTGCAGACTGGCAGTGAGAGGGAGCACAGGCTCCTGGAATGGTTTGGGTGGGAAGGGACCTTCAGAGCTCATCTAGTCCAACCCCCCTGCACTCAGCAGGAGCATCTGCAACTAGAGCAGGTTGATAAGAACCCCAAATAATCCCACCTGGGATGGTTCCAGGGATGGGGCATCTACCACCTCTCTGGGCAACCTGAGTCAAGGTCTCCCCACCCTCAGTGTCAAACATTTCTCCCTTCTCTCTAATCTGAATCTTCCTCTTTCAGTTTCAAACCATCACCACTTGTCCTGTCACAACAGCCCCTGCTCAAAAAGCCTGTCCCCAGCTTTCTGATCAGCCCTTTAAGTACCAAAAGGCAACCAGGTCTCCCCAGAGCCTCCTCTTCCCCAGGCTGACCAACCCCAGCTCTCTCAGGTACCTTTGCAGCCATACACTGGTTTGTATCTCTCAGCAAAGCAGAACAGAACCACCCAGGGCCCTGGAGTCCCTTCCAGCCACGTCCCTTGCCCCAGCAGCCAGCCCTGTCTCCTTCCTGGCCGAGGCCAGCCCTGGCTGCCAGCAGCCCCCCCGCAAAGCTGGAGCTGTCTTTGATCTGAGAAGATCAAAAGCAGCCCTGCCCATGCCCTGTCGCAGCCACAGCTGCCCAGACACTTGCTGGTCAGCCACACAGCGTGGGGCTGGACGGGCCCTGGCACACCCTGGGCAGCTCCAGCTGCTGCCCCCGTGGCTGCCCACCTTCCCAGATGTGTCCCTGAGCTCTTTTCCTGAACAAAACAAACCCAAACCAAACCAAATAAGCCCAGGGGAGCTGGGAAATGCAGCCCTGGGGCTCTGCACCTGCAGCACCTCCTGGGAAGAGGCACCCTGCAGGGATGTCTGCCCAGCCTGCACACATCTGGCCTGGGGCATGTGGGTTTGGGATGGAGCCCAGGCACTTGTGGGCTGCTATGACTTATTCCATAAGCAAGAGCTGAGCAAGGGCACAAGGAGCTTGGGGGAGCCTTTGGGGGAACGTGGAGAAGACCCCAGCAGATGGTTTCTGCAATGGAAAGCAGATCCAGACCTGCAGAGAGCAGAGACCTCTGCCTGGGGTCCAAGCTACAGTTCCATGAGAGGTTGTGTCTCATGCCCTCAACAGGTGGGTGCCAGGGGTGGCTCCCAGCCATGCCTTTAGCCACAGGTCCATGGTGTGATCCACTGGCACAGCAATGGCAGTGCCATGGCTGGGCCACCTCACCCAACCTCAATTGACAACTCCCAGCAGAGGCAGAGTGGTCACTCTAAACTGAAAGCCATCCTCAGGAGCAGAAGAGGAACAGGGCCAGGACGAGGCCAAGCAAGAGCAGGAGGCCAAGCAGGAGGCTCCTCTCTCCCTAGCAAACTTCTCCCTTTGTGCTGAGTGAGATGTCCATGGTCTGGGATTCACCCACAGCCACCTCAGGGCAGCTGCCTGTGGCTGGGCTCTGATTCTGTCCCAGCCAGGTGTCCTCACAGGATCTGGTGGGGCTGCTCTGTCTTTGGGCTTGGATTTCCTTCCCCTGCCTGCTGTGATTTGGAATTCCAGACTCAGAGAATCATTTAAGTTGGAAAAATCTTTTAGATGAAGTCTACCCCACTGGTCATCAACCTGGGCTTGTCCTGGAGAATCACAGCATGGGAGGGGGTGGGGGGGGACCTCCAGAGCTCAGCCAGTCCAACCCCCTGCAAAACAGGACCACTTAGGGCAGGTCACACAGGAACACGTCCAGGCAGGTTCTGAAGATCTCTAGAGCAGGAGACTCCACAACCTCTCTGGGCTCCAGCACCTTCACAGCAAAGAAGTTTTCCCTCACATTGAGACAGAATTTCCTGTGATGGAGTTCACATTCACTGGTGTCACTGACAAGAGCCTGGCTGCAGCCCCCTGACAGCCACCTTCAGGTAGTTGTAGGCATCGAGAAGATTCCCCTCTCAGGCTGCTCTTCTCCAGACTAAACAGCCCAGGGGCTCTCAGCCTCCCCTCCTCACATGCTCCACTCCCTTAATTATCCTCATAGCTCTCTGCTGGACTCCCTCCAGTAGTTATAGAATCAGTCAGGGTTGGAAGGCACCACAAGGAACAGCCAGTTCCAACTCCCCTGCCATGCCCAGGGACACCCTACCCTAGAGCAGGCTGCACACAGCCTCAGCCAGCCTGGCCTCAAACACCTCCAGCCATGGGGCCTCAACCACCTCCCTGGGCAACCCATTCCAGCCTCTCACCACTCTCCTGCTCAACAACTTCCTCCTCACCTCCAGTCCCCACTGACAGGACAAGTAATGGGCATGGACTTGAACACAGAAGTTCCATCTAAACACGAGGAGGAACTTTACTGTGAGGGTGGCAGAGCACTGGAAGAGACTGCCCATAGAGGCGGTGGAGGCTCCATCTCTGACAGCTTTCAGTGCCCACCTGGATGTGTTCCTGTGTGACCTGCTTTAGGTGATCCTGCTCTGGCAGGTGGGTTGGACTGGATGAGCTTCAGAGATCCCTTCCAACCCCTAATGTTCTGTGATTCTCTAATGTTGGTGCCATGGTAAAGCAAACCCACCAGTGCTCAGCTAATCCAAGTAACCTCCAGGATTGAACAGCTGCCCCTGAAGAAGTGCTGCATCTCACCCACCTAAAGCATTCTTCATCCACACAATTTAGTCCCAAACAAGGGTAAGCAGATCCTGAAGTCTTCCTCCCATATGAGCCAAAGGAGACAGCAGGAACATTTGCTTTTGTGTAGGTCCTGCTCCTCACAGGCAGCTGCAAGATGCTGCTTTAACCACACAGACAGAACCAGACAGCAACTGGAGGCAGAGTCCCACTCCCAAACCTCCCAGGGCTAGACCCAGAGAAAGGGAGCTGGTGCCTGGCAGATGAGGGATTTTCCTGCCTGCCCTTTCAGCATGGGAAGGCTGATGCCAAGAGAGCTCTGCTGAGAGAAGAGTTGGTACCACCTGCAAAAGGAGCCTGCTGGGTTTTATTGACCAGCCAAGTGGGCCCAGACACCCACATATGGCAGGAAAAGCACTGTGGGGTGCAGGCCCAGCCCGAGAAGTTGTGAGGTGCCCAGCCCAGGCTGTGGGACAAGAACATCTCTTGGGGGCAGGGGGCACAGCAACCCCCCAGAGCAGAGAAACTCCCCAGCAGGATGCAGAGCTGGGCAGCACTCAGGAGCTGAGCAGCAGCAGGGAGAAGTGCCCCAGAGAGGCAAAGGGCACACCTGCAGTCCTGCAGTCTAGTTGCAGTTCTTGGGCAGGCGATAGACACCTCCAGAGTAGATGAGCTGCTGGTCCCGGACCTTCTTCTGCAGGAAGGCCTGCAGCTCCTGGAGGTCGATTTCTGTCACCACTGGGCCTGTCATCACAAACATCTTCAGCATGCTGTGAATCCTCTCCAAGGACAGGCTCTCCAGGTTGGTCAGCATAGCCTGGATGTATGTCCAGAAGAGCTGCAGAGGGGGACAAGCAAGCAACAGTAACCCACGGTGCCATCGGTACCACGAGGAAAGGGCTGCTCTCAGCGTCCCACATCCCCAAAGCAGAGCAGGGCTGTGCCTGGCAGGAAGCTCTGCCCTCAGCCACCAGCAGGTGGAAATGCCTAAGCAGAGCACGCGGTGTTGGGACACAGAGTGAGGAAGCAGGATCTGAGGTACGTGCCTGACTCTCAGTGGATGAACACCAGCATGACACCTCCGTGCTGCAAGGGTGGCACAGTGGGGAAAGCTCTGGAAGTGTCCGGGGAGCACAACACAGAGAAGGCAAAGCTCCAGCTGCGAGTGCTGAGTCAGCCTTCCTGGCAGCCTAAGGCTCAGGGGGGACCTTATTGCTGTCTACAACTACCTGAGGGGTGGTTGTGGCCAGGAGGAGGTTGCTCTCTTCTCTCAGGTGGCCAGCACCAGAACAAGAGGACACAGCCTCAGGCTGTGCCAGGGGAGATTTAGGCTGGAGGTGAGGAGAAAGTTCTTCACTGAGAGAGTCATTGGCCACTGGAATGGGCTGCCCGGGGAGGTGGTGGAGTCGCCGTCCCTGGAGCTGTTCAAGGCAGGACTGGACGTGGCACTTGGTGCCATGGTCTGGCCTTGAGCTCTGTGCTAAAGGGTTGGACTTGATGATCTGTGAGGTCTCTTCCAGCCCTGATGATACTGGGATACTGTGATACTGTGCCTGGGTGAATCCAAGTAAGATTTGACTACTCTCAAAGGTGCAGTCGGGTCCCAGAGTTTTGATTTCTTTAAACTGGAAGGAGATTCAGAGCTGTCCAAAGGGAGCCCTGGCCTAGCAGCTGGGCACTCTGCTGGAGGGAAGGCTGCAACCCAGCCCCTGCACCAGTGGGCATTAGCCACGAGACACCCATTGCAAAGGTCCTTGTGCTGGACTTGGCCACTTGCAGTGCCAAATGCAACCCCAAAGTGCAAAGGGAATCCACTGCCTTCATCAGACTCCCCCAGGCCAGCAGCACAGGAGGTCTGCACTGTCCTGCTGGGGCACAGGGATGGGTACCTGCAGCTCTTCCTCCTTCTGGTCAGCCTGCGACGCCATGGCAGAGTCTCCCTCCTCGTCGCTGTCTATCAGGACCACCTTCTCCACCTGGTCCTTCTGCTCCTCCTCAATCACGGTGAAGGTGCCCTGGGGCTCCTCCCGCAGGACGCCCTGCTGCAGCCACAGAGTCATCTTGCGCTTCAGCGACGTCACAGGCACCTTCAGCACCTCGCTCAGCTCCGGCAGGGTCCACGTACCTGTGTGCACCACAGACCACAGACACACTCAGGGTGGAAAAGCCCTGCAGGACAAGGGAGGTTCTTGTGCCCCTGTGCTCAGCACTGCTCAGGCCACACCTTGAGTGCTGTGCCCAGTTCTGGGCTCCTCCATTGCAGAGAGATGTTGAGGTGCTGGAAGGTGTTTGGAGAAGGGCAGCAAGGCTGGGGAGGGGCCTGGAGCAGAGCCCTGTGAGGAGAGGCTGAAGGAGCTGGGGGTGTGCAGCCTGCAGCAGAGGAGGCTCAGGGCAGAGCTCATTGCTGCCTGCAGCTGCCTGCAGGGAGGCTGTAGCCAGGTGGGGTTGGGCTCTGCTGCCAGGCACCCAGCGACAGAACAAGGGGACACAGCCTGGAGCTGTGCCAGGGCAGGTTCAGGCTGGATGTTAGGAGGAAGTTGTTGTCAGAGAGAGTGATTGGCATTGGAATGGGCTGCCCAGGGAGGTGGTGGAGTGGCTGTGGCTGGAGGTGTTGAAGCCAAGCCTGGCTGGGGCACTTAGTGCCATGGTCTGGTTGGTTGGGCAGGGCTGGGTGCTAGGTTGGGCTGGCTGAGCTTGGAGCTCCCTTCCAACCTGGCTGATCCTATGATCCTTTTTGCCTCTTTCCCACTCCTTTACTAGTCCAACACTTAATGATACTATTGCACAGAGATGGAGAGAATCACATCAAAAGTTGGGCAGAAGGAGCATTTAGCAGGCCAAGAGCTGTCACCACAGTGTGATACCTGCATCAGTCGATCATCCCCTGGGTCAATGTCTTGCCTCTAGTTTCCTCCACTTCTTCCCCTCCAAAAGCTGGATGAGCTTGGAAGTCTCTTCCAGCCTGGCTGATTCCCAGATCTATGATTATCCCTGCTCTACAAAGTTCACCCTTAAACCATAGCCCCAAGCACCACATTCAAACGACTTTTAAACACACTCAGGGTTGGTGGCTCCAGCAGCTCCTGGGCAGCTCATTCCAGTGCTGGGAAAAAATGTTTCCTAATGTCCAGTCTGAACCTACCCAGTCACACTTGAGGCCATTCCCTCCTGTTCTGTCACTAACTCCCTGTGAGCAGAGCCCAGCAGCAGCCTCTGCACAGCCTCCTTTCAGGTAGCTGCGGACAGCAATGAGCTCTGCCCTCAGCCTCCTCTGTTTCACACCAACCATCCCCAGCTCCCTCAGTCTCTCCTCACAGGATTTCTTCTCCAGGCCCTTCACAGCTTCCTTGCCCTCCTCTGGACTCACTCCAGCACCTCCACAGCTCTCTTGTATTAAGGTGCCCAAAACTGAATACAGCACTCAAGCTGTGGCCTCACCAGAGCAGAGCCCAAGGGAACAGTCCCCTCCCTGCTCCTGCTGGACACAGCGCTTCTGATCCCAGCCAGGCTGCCTTTGGCTTTCTCTGCCCCCTGGGCACTGCTGGCTCATACTCAGTTGCTTGTTGATTACACCCCCCAGGTCCCTTTCTGCTGACAGCTTTCAGCCACACTGCCCCAAGCCTGTAGCCTTGCTTGGGGTTGTTGTGGCCCAAGTGCAGGACCTGGCACTTAGCCTTGGTGAAGCTCATCCCATTGACATTGGCCATGGATCCAATCTATCCAAGTGCCTCTGCAGAGCCTCCCTGCCCTCATGACACCCAGCTTGGTGCCACCTGCCAGCTTCCTGCTGACACAACTCTCTGTCTGCATCAAGGTCAATTAGAAAGATGTTAAACAGAAGTGGTCCCAATGCTAAGCCCTGAGGGACACCACTTGTGAGCAGCTGCCAGCTGGATGTCAGAGAACAGGACACCTGCCCACCCACCTGTGACCAGCTGCCAGCTCCAGCACCTGCCCACCCTCCAGCATGCCAGTGGATGAGGAAGGCTGAGGAGCTGCTGCCAGGTGCTGTGTGCAGCCAAAGCTGCTGAGATGGGGCCCTGCTGATGCTGTTTGCAAGGAAACCTGGCTGAGCCCTGTGCTAGATCCAAGCTGTGGTAGGTCCTGCTGCCAGAGCTCAGAGCCTTCAGCCACTGAAGCCACCCAGGTGCAGCAGACAGGCAGGGTGGCAGTGCTGAGCCCCTGCCACAGCACTCACTCTTGGTCTGGAAGTGCAGGATGATGGCAGCGTGCACGGGAGAGACGGACAGGGAGAGGGTGCGATCGGCCAGCTCCACGTCCAGGCTCACCAGCCCCAGGTGGTACTTCCAGTTCAGGGTCCTCATGGCCTGCAAAGAGGAGAAGCAGCCACTCACAGCAGATCTTCTAAGAGGAGCCACTAAGTGCTGTATTACTGCATATGTTCCTCCACAAGCAGGGCCACCTGCACTCCACACACCTCTGCAGACGCAGAAGCTGCTTTGCTCCTCATGAGCTGCCCAGCACTGCCACCACCCAACTGTCCCCTGCACCCTCAGAGCAAACATTCTCCTTGGCACAAGTTGTTGTCCAGCCCATGCTTTTCTCCTGCCCAAAAGCCATGCACTCAGCTCTCTGCTAAGGCAGGCACAGACTGAGGCAACTCTGGAACACCAGCTGGGCCACTCAGAAATACTCCTCAGAGGCAGATTTCCTCAGACAAGAAGCAATCTCTTCTGATACTGGTGTGAAAAGAGCCCTGCTCACTTTGAAGGCTCAGGATGCTCAAGGTGGCTGCTCCCTCTTTGCATCTCCTCCTGCATCCCCTCCCAAGTAAATTTTGCAGGCATAGAAACCAGCTGGCACCCACATCTGGCATCCACATCTGGCAGATAGCTGCAGCAGAAGAGGCAGCAGCTGGAGCTCTGAGCTTGCCAGCCTCATGGCACCTATCACCTGATGTATAACAACAAGTTCAAGGAAAGAAGTGGGAAACCAGGACGTGGAGCCAGAGCACAAGTGGACAGGTAAAAAGCAACATCTGCATGAGACAGCCAGCTGTGTTCAGGCTGGCTGCAGAGAACCCTCTGCATGTGCACACAGACACTGCTCTGAGATCTGAGTCATCTGGGCCTCAATGCATGCCCTGCATGCCAGCAGATAAGAAGCTGCAGGATAAGCCAAGATCACAGCTCTGAAAGTGACCTAAACCTCTCCTTGCCCTCCAGACAGATGCTCCTGCATCCAACCCGTTCTGTATGTGCAGAGCAAGATGCCTCTCAACCCTCTCTCTCAGACTAACTCTGACTGAGAGCCTGGAGAACTGAACACTGCCTTTATCTGTCTGCTCTGTGTGCCTCTCTTCCACCTTCCCATGCTGTTTATAGAGCTGTGGATTCCATCTTGGGCTGAGCCACACTCAAAGTGACCAAAAATGCTTGCACATAAACCATCTGCCATGGAGGGCCCTCCAGAAGTGAAAGGATGAACCCAGGAGAGATCAGACAGAAGAGCAAGCAACAATCCCCTAACTCCAGACTAACAGCAGAGCTCTTCAGGAGGACAAACAGGAGAGGGGAGTGCCAGAGTACTGAAGAGCAGAGGCCCTACAAGGCCAGGATGTCACTCTTCTGCTGTAGAACTTAGGCCAAAAAGCTTAGACCAGGCATAGGTGCCCAGAAGTGCCCCCTCAGTGTCCCTTTAACCACCAAACCGCTGCGTTTCGACAGCTCTCTCCCCTGACTGCAATCACTGCCATGACCCAGGCACCCTACCAGGAGATAAACCCTGCTTTTGGCAACAGCCAAGCTACTGCAGCTGCTAGCCCTGACTCAGAGCTGGAGGACTTTGGGGTGCCACTGCAGCAGCTAGAACAGAAATGCCAATACAGGGGACACTGCAAAACCCACACCACAGAGCCAAGTCTGAAGGGCTGAAGTTGCCTCACCTTCAATTTCTCATATTTCTTGGAGTAGGCTTCCATGGCTTCCTTGACCTGCTCTGGAAGCTCCAGCTTCTCCTCTTTGAGTGGTGGCCAGAACTCACTGGAGAGGATGACAGCAATGAGGCTGAAGGGAGGCCTCTCCTCCTCGGGCAGCTTCTCCTCCTCGTCGCGGATGTTGGCGTTAATGCGTCGGGAGTCAGCCATGTCCTGCAAGAGGCAGGGGAAGCTCAGCAGCTCCTTCTCTTCCAGCTCAGTGCTAACCCTTAGGGCAGAAGCTTCAACAAGGTGACTAGTGCTGTCTCCATAGTGTGATGGGGACACTGGGAAGGATGTGACCATGTCTGCTGGAGTGTCTGCCTCATAGTCAGAAACATCCATGGAGAGGCTGAGTTAGGGCTTAAAACTCAGCACTGGCTTACACTGGAGCCCCCCAGACCTGTGCCCTTCCCACAGTGTCCCAAGTGACTTAAACTGCCCTGGCCCAAGCCTAGAGGAGCTGCAATAGTCCAGCCCCTCAGTGCCAGAACACTGTACTGCAGGAAGGGCAGGAGAGACAGTACCACCAGAGCAAGCATCCCGCAGAGTGGGTAACCCAGACAGGATTTTGAGTGCACTTCTGCCTGTCACAGTGCATATCTGGTGTCTCCAGCACAAAAGGGACATGGAACTGTAGGAGAGGGTCCAGAGGAGGCTGTGAAGATGATCAGAGGGCTGGAGAACTCCTATGGGAACAGGCTGGGAAGAATTGGGGCTGCTCAGCCTAGAGAAGGCTCCAGGGAGACCTTAGAGCAGCCTTCCACTACCTGAAGGGGACTACAGGACAACTGGGGAGGGACTTTTGACAAGGGTTGAGGGTGACAGGTCGAGGGACAATGGCTTTGAGCTGGGAGAGGGGAGAGTGAGAGTGGAGATGAGGAAGAAATTGTTGAGAGTGAGAGTGCAGAGACACTGGCACAAGTTGCACAGAGAGGCTGTGGATGTCCCCTGCCTGGAGGTGTTCAAGGCCAGGCTGGATGAGTCCTTGAGCAAGCTGTGCTGGTGGGAGGCAGGAGGTTGGAACTGGATGAGCTTTAAGGTCCCTTTCATCTCAACCCATTCCAGGAATCTATGAAATCATCTCCTCCCTGGGATTCCAGGAACCCCCCCTTTCTTAGAAAACCCTTTTTGGGGTCTCAAGTCCTTCTCAAGTCCCTCCCCAGGAGGCTGAAAACCCCCAGGACTTGAATTTGAAGCAAAGAGCAGTTACTTTGAGCATGACTTCACAGTAGTGCATCTGAGCTTCTCCAAAGCGCAGCTTCAGCAGCTCCACGTTGCGGATCTCCCTGGTAACAAAAAGAGCAGATCAGGCACAGGTTCCTCAGGCAGATGAGCCAGGCTTGGCCTCCACCCCTCACAGCACAGCCAAGAAACATGCCTGGCACAGGGCTGCCCTTGCTAGGAAGCCCTGCAAGGCTCGTTATCTGAACAGGATGGCTCCCAGCATCTAAGCGAGGAGCAGTCACTTCCTCCATAGGCCAGCGGCTTTCTGGAGACCCTCCCAGCCCTTTCATTTGGGCTTAGCCACCCCCTTGGCAGCACAGGGCAACCACAGTGAGCCACCAAACTGCCCAGCCCTGACCTGGCTTGCAGCAGCTGCACTTCAGGGACAGCAAAACCACTGCAGCTGCTGACTCAAGAGACACAACTGGATTGCAACTGAGGTCTAATTCTTCGTCCCTTTCTCCTACTTTGACTCTAAACAGTCTGAGCAGGGTGTGAGGGCCACCAGAACAGGGGGGATGGAGCCAAGAGGGTGTCAATGTCTCCAGCTGTTCTGTTGGTGCAAGCCAAGGGCAGGACTAAGCTGGAAACAGCCAAGAAGAGGTGAGGGCATGAAATTCTAGGTGCAAGCCCAAAGCTGCAGAGGAAATGGACAAAGGCACTGCTGGCTCCAGAAACAGCTGGCAGAGAAGCACAAAGTTGGGCAAGACCTCCAAGATGATGGAGGTCAGCTGGTAAGCCAGCACTGCCAAGCCCATTCACAGGGCTGAATCTGAATCATGGAATGGTTTAGATTGAAAGGGACCTCAAGGATCACCCAGTTCCAACCTCCTGCCATAGGGAAGGACACCTCCCACCAGCACAGCTTGCTCAAGGCATCATTCAGTCTGGGCCTGAACACCTCCAGGCAGAGGGCACCCACAGCCTCCCTGAGCAACTTGTGCCAGTCTCTCCCCACCCTCACTCTCAGTAATTTCTTCCTCCTCTCCACTCTCACTCTCCCCTCTCCCAGCTCAAAGCCATTGTCCCTCATCCTACCACTCCCAGCCCTTATCTAAAGTCCCTCCTCAGCTCTCCTGCAGCCCCTTCAGGTACTGGAAGGTTGCCCTAAGGTCTCCCTGCAGCCTTCTCTTCTCCAGGCTGAACAGCTCCAACTCTCCCAGCCACAGGGGAGCTTCTTCAGCTCTCTGAGTATTTTTGTGGCCTCCTCTGGACTTGTCCCAGCAGTTGAATAAACTGTGGGAGTTCTATAAACTTCCCCAGCTCTTTGGCATTTTTTCAACCCCTTCCTCACCTGCATGGATTTGGAGCCCTCAAGCATCATCCAGTTCCAACCCCCCCCGCCATAGGCAAGGACACCTCCTACTAGAACAGGTTGCTCATCCAACCTGCCCTTGAACACTTTCAGGGAGGTTGTGGAGCACAGAAGCACCCAACGTGATCTTTGATCACGTTGGGTGCTTCTGTGCTCCACAACCTCCCTGGGCAACCTGTGCCAGGGTCTCAGCACCCTCACTGTAAAGAACCCTTTCCTAACATCCAGTTTCAATCTCCCTTCTGCCACTTTAAACCCACTCCCCTTTGTCCTATCATTACAAGACCTTGCCAATAG
The DNA here is from genome assembly GCF_015220805.1 of Pogoniulus pusillus. NCBI lineage: Eukaryota > Metazoa > Chordata > Aves > Piciformes > Lybiidae > Pogoniulus > Pogoniulus pusillus. Next base: position 2,120,421 of record NC_087298.1, on the reverse strand, counting down.
TCCCTCCGTGGCCAGCCCTGCTGCTGCCCCCTGGCCTCACCTCTCGGCGCTGTAGTTGAACTGGTGCAGCAGCCTGTCGGCCAGCAGAGTGCGGTACTCGTTGATGAACAGGTCCTTGCTGCCATAGATGCTCACCAGCAGGCTGATGATGTCTGAGGAGCGACGTTTGGAGCTTGATTTTCCTAGGGAAAGCCAACAGCAGACAGTGTCAGATTGAACAGAGACCTGCCCTGGGCTCAGCACAGCTCTGGAGGAGCAGCAGAGAGGCTGAGCAAGACTGCAGCCCACTGTGGGAAAGAGCAGGCTGCCAGGACCTTTGGTCATAGAATGCTGGGGGTTGGAAAGGACGTCTGGATATCATCCAGTCCAAGCCCCTGCTCCAGCAGGGCATTCACAGCAGCTTGCCCAGGAGCACAGTAGCCAAGGAGGGGTTGGAAGCTCTCCAGAGAAGAAGACTCCACAACTCCTCTGAGCAGCCTGCTCCAGGCCTCCTGCACCCTCACACCAACCAAGTTTCTCCAAGTCTGCTCTCAGCATCTAACCTGGATCTGCATCAACAGGGTCAGGAACCCAGTCCCCTGGTTCTGAGATGTCATCATCACTCTCCTGGCCGTTCTCCAGGGTCACAGGGTCAGCTTTGGAGAGCTCATTCGCCAGGTCCCCCGAGCCCTCCGCGTCCCCGGTCAGCCCAGCCACGATCTGCCGCACTGTGTCCTCCCGGGTCCTGCCAGACCGAGAGAGTGAAGGGAGGGCAGAGAGAGGGCATCTGCAGGGCTGCCCTGCCAGCCTCTTACCTCAGGTACTTCCTGATGGGCTCACAGGCGACCTCCAGGATAACCATGGAGGGGTCAAGCTCTCGCAAGGCTTTGATGGCCGAGATGTACAGAGTGATGATGTCGGATGTGTTGACTCCTACAGGAGAGGGGCAGGAGGAGTCAGAGCCCCAGGTACAGAGCTTGGATGATCCAATCCCTCTGCTCACTCTATGGAACTAGAGGTCCAGGCTGTGCTGCCCTCCTGCCCCAGCCCTCTGCTCACTCTGTGGAACTAGAGGTCCAGGCTGTGCTGCCCTCCTGCCCCTGCCCTCTGCTCACTCTATGGAACTAGAGGTCCAGGCTGTGCTGCCCTCCTGCCCCAGCCCTCTGCTCGCTCTATGGAACTAGAGGTCCAGGCTGTGCTGCCCTCCTGCCCCAGCCCTCTGCTCACTCTGTGGAACTAGAGGTCCAGGCTGTGCTGCCCTCCTGCCCCTGCCCTCTGCTCACTCTATGGAACTAGAGGTCCAGGCTGTGCTGCCCTTCTACCCCAGCCCTCTGCTCGCTCTACAGAGCTAGAGGTCAAGGCTGTGCTGCCCTCCTGCCCCAGCCACAGGAAAAGATCAGATCCATAGAATGGTTTAGGTTGGAAGGGACCTCAAAGATCATCTAGTTCCAAGCCCTGCCATAGGCAAGGATACTTGTATCTGAGGAGTCAGTCCCAACCACAAGCACAGGCTCAGAGACCACTACAAACCAGATGTTTGGAGCTCAAAGCTCCACTGTCAAGCCTGTGTGTTTGGAGCTCAGAGCACACAGAGCAGAGAAGCCTTCAGTCACCAGCAACAAAGCTAAACTTGTCGCTCAGGTAGAAGGGGCTGGGACAGGAGAGTGACTGCTGCCCCTGCACACAACATGGAGAGCTCACCAGGTGCTCAGCCTGGCTGCCACTCACTCATCTAACACAGAACCAGATGTATCCTAGCAGATCTCTACTCAAGCCCAGGCTCCTCAGAGTGGTAGGACATACATGGGGCTACAGAACCCAGTAGATCCCTATCCTGCCCAGCTCCACAGTATGAGGACATACATGGGGACATGGAACCCACCAGGGTGCAGAAGTCGCATTTCCAGAGCACTTTTCAGGGAGCTGAGCAGCTGCTGCCTCTGGTTAGTCCTTTCCAGGCAGAATTTGAGGTCCTCCACAGCAGGCTTCGAATCTGGGAAATCTACAAAGCAAGCAGAGCTTAGAAACATGCCACACTCTATGGGAAGAGGAGAGAGACTGTGGCATGCCAGGAGATGGAGAGACACCTGTCCCTCATCTGAGCCCAGGGGTGGGTGAACACTGAGTTTCAGCACACTCAGCAGCCTGGACAGTGAGCAGAAATCAGTAACCAGAGCCTGAACCTCGATCCCCTGCAGACTGAGGTTAGTCAGGGCAGAGTCCCACCTACAACCAGACCTGAACCTCAGCACACAGAACCACAGAATGAACCAGGAGGAAAAGACCTTCAAGACCATTGAGTCCAACCTATCCACTAACACCTTCTCATTCACTAACCCATGGCACTAAGTGTCTCATGCAGTCTGCTTTTAAACACCTCCAGGGATGGGCACTCCACCACCTCCCTGGGCAGCCCATTCCAATGCCAATCACTCTCTCTGACAACAACTTCCTAACAACATCCAGCCTAGACCTGCCCTGGCACAGCTTCAGGCTGTGTCCCCCTGTTCTGTCGCTGGGTGCCTGGCAGCAGAGCCCAACCCCACCTGGCTACAGCCTCCCTGCAGGCAGCTGCAGGCAGCAATCAGCTCTGCCCTGAGCCTCCTCTGCTGCAGGCTGCACCCCCCCAGCTCCCTCAGCCTCTCCTCACAGGGCTGTGCTCCAGGCCCCTCCCCAGCCTTGCTGCCCTTCTCCAAACACCTTCCAGCACCTCAACAGCTCTCTTGAATGAAGGGGCCCTGGACAGCAGGCTGAGGGTCAGTTAGCCAAGCAGGGCCCCACCTACCCCGGATGATGCTGAAGAGCTCCTCGATGCGCATGCTGGCGTAGATGCGGTAGAAGAACCTCTGGACGTGGCAGCGCCAGCGCCTGAGGGTGCTGCTGGCTTCTGGAGAGGAGCGAGCCAAGGGACCATCTTGCAGGAACACCCTGCTGAGCCACCCAATCACCTTCTCAATCCACTGCAGCAGGAGAGGCAGAGCACAGAGATGGTGAATGCCATAGCTGGAGGCGCAACCACCTCCCACGATTGGAGTCACAGAAGAATCCCTGAGTGGTTTGGGTGGGAAGGGACCTTTAGAGCTCAACCAGTCCAACCCCCACCCACTCACCACGGACATCTGCAGCTAGAGCAGGTTGCTCAGAGCCCCAAACAACCTGACCTGCAATGGTTCCATGCATGGGGCATCTCCCACCTCTCTGGGCAACCTGGGCCAGGCTTTCACCACCCTCAGCGTCAAACATTTCTTCCTTGGATCTAATCAGAATCCCCCCTGAGATCCAACCCTACGTGGACAATGATGCCCAGGCCCCATGTTCCATAGGGAAGAACAAGCTCCTGCTTTCAGTGATGTTTTCCCCTTCCATCAACCCAGGCTGGTTCACACAGTAAGAATCAGCAGCTGCTGTAGTACTTCTACAGCGTTTTGGATGATGCTTATTGTGTGGGGTTTGGGCTTCCTTGGGGTCCAAGCAGGCTGATGAGGCTTGCAGGGTTGCCTCCCAGATCCCTTTGGAGTGCTGGAGAACAAGATTACATCTCCCAGCAGCCCCAGGAAAAAACAAGATGAGATTTTAAGGGTGGCCTTGACTCTCTTCCCAAACAAAGTCAATCCCTGATCCTCAGATTACGCTGCAGAAGTTGGCAGACCATCACCAGGCAGCTACCACAGCAAGCAAGAAACAAGCAGCCAGCTCCAGCTGCTCTCCTAATGCAGCCTGGCCTGGGCTGTAGCTGGGGAAAGCCCAGGTGAAAGCACCAGAGAGAGCCCCTGCAGATGTGTGTGAGCAAACAAGGCTGACTGAGGACTGCACAGGCACTGGGCTCCAGGAAGGACAGAGGACCTTCAAGAGCCTGCAGGGTGTTCTGCTCTTGCAGAGCTCCATTCTGGACCTGCAGAAGTACCCTCTGAAGGGCTTGCCAAACCCAGGAACAGGCTGCCCAGGGCAGTGGTGGGAGTCTCCATCCCTAGAGGGATTGAAAAGCCATGGGGACATGGTGCTGAGGGCTACGGACTTGGCAGTGCTGGGATTAGTGCTTGGACTCAATGACCTTAAAGGATTCTCCCAGCCTAAATGAATCGAAAAGGACCAAGGGACAGAGCTGGAACTGGTGCAGAGCACTCAGTTTTAAGGACTGCAATCATTATCAAACCAGGCCACTCTTCCTCTGAGTTTATCTTCTCAGAGTGCTGCTGCCACAGCCTGATTGGCAACTGCCACTCCAGACTGATGTGCCTGAGAGCTGAGGTGCTGCCAGCACTCCTCCTTCAACCACACTGCTGCAGTCTCCTGCTGTCCCTTTAGCTCTGCCAGCTTTGTACTAGTTCCATCTTTTTGTATCTTTCTAATTTGGATCCCACTCCTGCTGCTTCTTTCTGTTCCTAGAACCACAGAATCAGGCAGGTTGGAAGAGAGCTCCAAGCTCAGCCAGCACAACCTAGCACCCAGCCCTGCCCAACCAACCAGACCATGGCACTAAGTGCCCCAGCCAGGCTTGGCTTCAACACCTCCAGCCACACAGACTCCACCACCTCCCTGGGCAGCCCATTCCAATGCCAATCACTCTCTCTGACAACAGCTTCCTCCTAACAGCCACCCTGAACCTGCCCTGGCACAGCTCCAGGCTGTGTCCCCCTGTTCTGTTGCTGGGTGCCTGGCAGCAGAGCCCAACCCCACCTGGCTACAGCCTCCCTGCAGGCAGCTGCAGACAGCAATGAGCTCTGCCCTGAGCCTCCTCTGCTGCAGGCTGCACACCCCCAGCTCCCTCAGCCTCTCCTCACAGGGCTCTGCTCCAGGCCCCTCCCCAGCCTTGCTGCCCTTCTCCAAACACCTTCCAGCACCTCAACATCTCTATGCAGTGGAGGAGCCCAGAACTGGACACAGCTGGAGGGCAGAAGGGCTCTGCAGCGGGACCTTGACCGCCTGCACAGATGGGCAGAGGCCAATGGGATGGGGTTCAATAGCTCAAAGTGCAGGGTGCTGCACTTTGGCCACAACAACCCCATGCAGAGATACAGGCTGGGGTCGGAGTGGCTGGAGAGCAGCCAGACAGAGAGGGATCTGGGGGTACTGATTGATACCCGCCTGAACATGAGCCAGCAGTGTGCCCAGGTGGCCAAGAGAGCCAGTGGCATCCTGGCTTGTATCAGGAGTGGTGTGGTCAGCAGGAGCAGGGAGGTCATTCTGCCCCTGTACTCTGCACTGGTCAGACCACACCTCGAGTACTGCGTTCAGTTCTGGGCCCCCCAGTTTAGGAAGGACACTGAGATGCTTGAGCGTGTCCAGAGAAGGGCGACGAGGCTGGTGAGAGGCCTTGAGCACAAGCCCTACGAGGAGAGGCTTAGGGAGCTGGGGTTGTTTAGCCTGGAGAAGAGGAGGCTCAGGGGTGACCTTATTGCTGTCTACAACTACCTGAGGGGTGGTTGTGGCCAGGAGGAGGTTGCTCTCTTCTCTCAGGTGGCCAGCTCCAGAACAAGAGGACACAGCCTCAGGCTGCGCCAGGGGAAATTTCGGCTCGAGGTGAGGAGAAAGTTCTTCCCTGAGAGAGTCATTGGACACTGGAATGGGCTGCCTGGGGAGGTGGTGGAGTCGTCGTCCCTGGGGCAGTTCAAGGCAAGGTTGGATGTGGCACTTGGTGCCATGGTCTAGCCTTGGGCACTGTGGTAAAGGGTTGGACTTGATGATCTGTGAGGTCTCTTCCAACCTTGGTGATACTGTGATACTGTGATACTGTGATACAGCACTCAAGGGGTGGCCTGAGCAGTGCTGAGCACAGGGGCACAAGAACCTCCCTTGTCCTGCTGCCCACACTGCTCCTGAGCCAGCCCAGGATGCCATTGGCTCTGCTGCCCACTTGGGCACTGCTGCCTCCTCTTCAGCTCCTCTCTGCCAGCATCCCCAGCTCCCTCTCTGCCTGCCTGCTCTCAGCCACTCTGGCCCCAGCCTGTAGTGCTGCTTGAGGTTGTTGTGGCCAAAGTATTGGTTTAGCCTTTTCAATGTTCTCTCCCTAACCCTGACATGCTCTGACATTCTGTAGTCAAACAGGTTGGGCTGAAAAGGTCTGCAAGGGGACACAAGCAGAAGAGTTCCATTTTCTCCAGCACCCTTAAACTGTCCTTAAACAATCCTCAGCTGTGCTAGTTTGAAGCAGGCTAGAATGTTTTGGTGAGAGAAAGTAGATAATTGGCTATGAAAGGAAAACCTGGGGGTGTCTCTTCTCTCACAGTCCCACTGAGAAGTATGGGAACAAGAAATAAAACATTAGATAACATTCTCCATTTTGTTCTCACTTTGCTTTTGCCTTCAGACCTGGCCACATCTCCTTAACCTCACTGCCACTAACCTTGCTCCTTAACCTCTTGGCTGCACCTCTATTCTTTCTCAAGATTGGGGTAAGGTTGAGAGGGGCAGAGGGAGGTGTTGGGGTGGTTTGAGAACCCCTCCTGGGGACTCAGGTTTCTGGGAGGGGAGTTGTGCTTCTGTATTACTTTTTCCTTTGTATATTTCTGTCTATAACTGTACATACTGTAAATAGCTGCTTGTATATTGTGCTGCTGTAAATAAATAGCTTCATTGATATTCCCAGAATACATCTGAGTTAGCTGGGGCATTTCCAAAAGTGGGGGAGGGTGGGTGGGGAACAGCCTAAACCACCACATCAGGTCACCCAAAAGCATTTCACACGAGGTCTAATAAAATGAGTGATGATGTCTGGAGATGACAACAGCTGCTGTGGGGAAGAGTGAGGAGATGCACTGAAGTGAGGTGGGGGTTGGGCTCTGCTCCCCAGTATCAGGTGATAGAAGGAGAGCAAATGGCCTGAAATTGTACCAGGGGAGGGTTAGGTTGGAGATGAAGAAAAATGCCTTTGCTGCAAGAATAGTCAGGGCCTGGCACAGGCTGCCCAGGGAGGTGCTGGAGTCCCCATCCCTGGAGGTGTTCTTCAAGGATGTGCCCATGGCACCTGGGGCCATGGTTCAGTGGCCATGGTGGTGCTGAGCTGCTGCTTGGACTGGATGACCTTAGAGGCCTTTTCCAACTGAAACAATTCTCTGATCCTCTTTATTTCACCCAGGATCACACCCAAGCAGGGAGCCAGAGCAGTTCAGCTCCTTCCAGCTGTCCCTTCACAGCAGCTGTGTTCCCCTTGCTGCAGCTACCTCCTGATGGAGTGGAATGGAGCCAGCCCAGAGGCTGCCTCTAGCCCTGGCACCTGTGGTGTCAGCTCTGCTCATCACATGGAGCTTCCTGACTGAAATCCCACACCTTTCATTGGCACTGTACCTCATCCCTGCCACCAGCACCCAGATGTGTGCACCTGAGCACATGGTTTAGTGGCCACGGTGGTGTTGGGTTGCTGCTTGGAGTGGATGATCTCAGAAGCCTTTTCCAACCCAAACAAGTCTCTGACTCTGTGACCTCAGGGCAAGCACAGAGAGCAGCCTGGGTTGCATGGCAACCTGACCTCACACTCTGCTCCTCCATACAGGCAAAGGCAAAGTCATGCACCGAGGAACACAGAGCACAGGGCAGGCCTACAGAGGCAGGACTGCACCCTGCAAAAGCCATCGCCCAGAGGGGAGGTTTGTTTCAAGGTCACACTGAGTAAACAGCCTAACAAAGGCTCAGTTTAAGGCTGCAGGAAAACTACTGGGTGGGTGCCAGGAAGCGTTTTAACTCTGCATGCAGCCTACTGGTGAGATCAAGAGCAGAGGATCACCTCCCACCTTTGCTTCAGACTTTAAAGGGATGCTGAAAAGTTGGAAACCAGAAAGGAAGCAGCAACAGAAATGCAGCTGAGCCCAGCTGCAGAGAGGGCTCCCTGCAGGCTCGCTGGCACTGCATGCTCTGGGGCTTTGTAAAGCAGCAATTCCCTCACTGCCAGGGGCCAAGTGAAACAATTACAGAACCATTTTGGTTGGAAAAGACCTTTCAGGTCATCGAGTCCAGCTGTTAGCCTAACACTGCCAGGTCACTACTAAATCCTGTCCACATCTCCATGGCTTTTCAATCCCTCCAAGGGTGGTGACTCCACCACTGCCCCGAGCAGCCTGTTCCAAGGCCTGACAATGCTTTTAAGAAACAAGTTGTTGCTCCTGCCCAACCTAAGCCTCCCCTGGTTTAACTTGAGGCCATTTCTTTTCCTCCTGCTGCCCCAGGGGCCATGGCCACATCTTTCAAGAACACCTCCAGGCATGGGGACTCCAGCACCTCCCTGGGCAGCCTGTGCCAATCCCTGACCACTCCTGCAGCAAAGACATTTTCCCTCATCTCTAAGCTAACCCTCCCCTGGCACAATTTCAGGCCATTTGCTCCCCATCTATCACCTGATATTGGGGAGAAGAGTGCAACCCCCACCTGGCTCCAACCTCCATTCAAGGCACTGTAGAGAGCCAGAAGGTCTCACTTCAGCCTCCCTTTCTCCAGACTGAACTGCATTCCCCTCAGCTGCTCCTCAAAAGACCTGTGCTGTAGATTCTTCCCCTGCTTCACTACACAGGCCAGAGCAAACCTTCCCCTCTAACACCAACTGAAACAGGGAGCTTTAACCACCCCTTCTGCCAGGGAAGGGGCAAGTCACAGCCCTGGCCTAGGAGCTCTCAGCTGTGTGCTGCTTAGAGGCTAACTGGAATATTTTAATGAGAGAAATCAGATTGTTGGCTGTGAAAAGAGAACAAGGTGATGTCTGTGTTAGCCATTCGTCCTGCTGGGACACACACACACAGATGTGGCTCTCTCTGCCTGCTGTCACCCTGTTAACTCTTCTGCCTGGCCCTGCACATTTCCAACTCATCATAGAATCATAGAATCAACCAGGTTGGAAGAGACCTCCAAGATCATCCAGTCCAACCTAGCACCCAGCCCTATCCAGTCAACCAGACCATGGCACTAAGTGCCTCAGCCAGTCTTTGCTTGGACACCTCCAGGCACGGTGCCTCCACCACCTCCCTGGGCAGCCCATTCCAATGCCAATCACTCTCTCTGTGAAGAACTTCCTCCTAACATCCAGCCTAGACCTACCCCAGCACAACTTGAGACTGTGTCCCCTTGTTCTATTGCTGGTTGCCTGGGAGAAGAGGCCACCCCCCACCTGGCTACAATGTCCCTTCAGGTAGTTGTAGACAGCAATAAGATCACCCCTGAGCCTCCTCTTCTCCAGGCTGCACACCCCCAGCTCCCTCAGCCTCTCCTCATAGGCTTTGTGCTCCAGGCCCCTCCCCAGCTTTGTTGCCCTTCTCTGGACACGCTCCAGCACCTCAACATCTCTCTTGAATTGAGGGGCCCAGAACTGGACACAGAATCATTCTGCTTCCAACACCCCTTGCTGACCTTTCAGCTCACCCTGCACCTAAGAGAGATTCTGAGATAAGGGAGAGGGTAGAAAGAAGGTGGAAAGGTGGCTGGGAGCCCCTCCTGGGCTCTCTGACTTCTGGGAGGGCTCTTGTATTGCTTTTAGCTTGTATGTAACTGCAGACAGCTGTAAATACCTGTATAGTACTGTACATATCTGCCTGTAGCCTGTGCTAAGCTGCAAGTACACAAAGCTTCATTGCTCACCTTCCAGCTGCCAGTGTAGTCTGGGTGAAGCCTTGTGTGTGTGGGGGCAGGTGAGGCCCAGAACCGCTACAAGGTGGGACCCACTTGTGGGAGAACTCTCCCGCAGCGGGACAGGAGCTGTAAACATGAGGGACATGTCCTTGAGCTTGCTGGCTCAGGCAGCCAGGCTGTGCACAAGTGAGCAACCCATGCACACCTGCAGGGAGCTGGACCTGCCAGCCCCTGGGGCAGACACAGCTCCAGGGGGCTGAGCCAGCCAACCCCCTGGGGTGGGAACCACAGATTGTTTTTGGCACAGGGCAACCTATCTGTACCTTGCATGTGGCTCTGGGCCAATCTGTGCCGTCCACTTGTGCCAGCCCCAAACTAATGGTATGCACCTCCTCTGAGCACTATGTAAGAGTGTGTCAGCCCATGGCTTGGATGGCAACACTCTGTGCTGGGTTAGGAACTGGCTGGAGGGCAGAGCCCAGAGAGTGGTGGTGAATGGTGCCACATCCAGCTGGCAGCTGTCACTAGTGGTGTCCCTCAGGGATCTGTGCTGGGCCCCATCCTCTTTAACATCTTCATAGATGATCTGGATGAGGGCATGGAGTCAGTCATCAGCAAGCCTGCAGATGACACCAAGCTGGGGGCAGATGTGGCTGGGTTGGAGGGCAGAAGGGCTCTGCAGCAGGACCTTGACTGCCTGCACAGATGGGCAGAGTCCAAGGGGATGGAGTTCAATAGCTCCAAGTGCAGGGTGCTGCACTTTGGCCACAGCAACCCCATGCAGAGATACAGGCTGGGGTCGGAGTGGCTGAGAGCAGCCAGACAGAGAGGGATCTGGGGGTGCTGATTGATACCTGCCTGAACATGAGCCAGCAGTGTGCCCAGGTGGCCAAGAGAGCCAGTGGCATCCTGGCCTGCATCAGGAATGGTGTGGCCAGCAGGAGCAGGGAGGTCATTCTGCCCCTGTACTCTGCACTGGTTAGACCACACCTTGAGTGCTGTGTTCAGTTCTGGGCCCCCCAGTTTAGGAGGGACATTGAGATGCTTGAGTGTGTCCAGAGAAGGGCAACGAGGCTGGGGAGAGGCCTTGAGCACAGCCCTATGAGGAGAGGCTGAGGGAGCTGGGATTGGTTAGCCTGGAGAAGAGGAGGCTCAGGGCAGACCTTATTGCTGTCTGCAACTACCTGAGGGGAGGCTGTGGCCAGGAGGAGGTTGCTCTCTTCTCTCAGGTGGCCAGCACCAGAACAAGAGGACACAGCCTCAAGCTGTGCCAGGGGAGATTTAGGCTGGAGGTGAGGAGAAAGTTCTTCCCTGAGTCATTGGACACTGGAATGGGCTGCCCGGGGAGGTGGTGGAGTCGCCGTCCCTGGAGCTGTTCAAGGCAGGACTGGACGTGGCACTTGGTGCCATGGTCTGGCCTTGAGCTCTGTGCTAAAGGGTTGGACTTGATGATCTGTGAGGTCTCTTCCAGCCCTGATGATACTGTGACACTGTGATAAGAGGCTTCACTACCCTAATAAAGCTGTACTGATGCACAGAAGCTACTGAGTCGAGTCGTCAGTGCCCCGATCTCGCCTCTCGCCAGCCTCCGGACTCCGACACCCACTTCTAGTCAGAGCTGCAAAACCAGCAGGGGAGCAGCTGCACGGCCCCGGCTGCCCACAGCCCTGGCTGCCCGCAGGCCCTCCTCACCTCCTGGAACTCGCTGAGGAAGGAGTGTTCGTACTCGCCCCTGCACCGCTGCTCCATCCTCTCCTCGATCATCCTGTGCAGGATGGTGGTGACGGCGTCGGCGCTCACCCGCTCCAGCAGGTGCAGCTGGCGCCTGCAGGCAGACAGGAGGGGAGCAGAGCAGTGAGCAAAGAAAGAGCATCCACACACCTGCAGGCACCCTCCCCCTCTGGAGCCGGCGGCCCACGCCTGCCCCTTCCTTTACAGGCTCCGAGAAACACACACACAACACACCCAGCACACTGCTGCCAGCCTGACCTCAGAGAGGTTGGCTCTGAGTGACCCAAACCTTTGTAATTTCACAGGTTCATAGAACGCGTTGGAAGGGACCTTATAAAGCTCATCCAGTGCCAAGCCCCTGCCATGGGCAGGGACCCCTCCCACCAGCACAGCTTGCTCAAGGACTCATCCAAGCCTGGCCTCCAACACCTGAAGGGTGGTTGTGGCCAGGAGGAGGTTGCTCTCTTCTCTCAGGTGGCCAGCACCAGAACAAGAGGACACAGCCTCAGGCTGCGCCAGGGGAGATTTAGGCTGGAGGTGAGGAGAAAGTTCTTCCCTGAGAGAGTCATTGGGCACTGGAATGGGCTGCCCGGGGAGGTGGTGGAGTCGCCGTCCCTGGAGCTGTTCAAGGCAGGACTGGACGTGGCACTTGGTGCCATGGTCTGGCCTTGAGCTCTGTGCTAAAGGGTTGGACTTGATGGTCTGTGAGGTCTCTTCCAACCCTGATGATACTGGGATACCTCCAGGGAGGGGACAGCCACAGCCTCCCTGGGCAACCTGTGCCAGTCTCTCCCCACCCTCACTCTCAACAACTTCTTCCTCATCGCCACTCTCCCCTCTCCCAGCTCAAAGCCATTGTCCTTCATCCTGGCACACTCAGCCCTTGTCAGAAGTCCCTCCCCAGCTCTGCTGGAGCCCCTCCAGGTACTGGAAGGCTGCTCTAAGGTCTCCCTGCAGCCTTTTCCAGGCTGGACAGCCCCAACTCTCCCAGCCTGGCCCCCATACGGGAGCTTCTCCAGCCCTCTAAGCATCTTCATGTCCCTCCTCTGGACTTGCTCCTAGCAGTTCCATGTCCTTCTTGTGCTGGGCTTCCCAGAACCTGGACACTGGGGGGGTCTCATGAGAGCAGAGGCAGGGAACCACCTCCCAGTCCTGCAGGACATGAAGCATTTGTATCTTTGCAGACAGAAAACCTTAGAGCAAGAGGAAGATACTCTCATATCCAAGGAGTGGATCTTTCTGTCTAAAGATCTGCTCTAGGTCCACCACCTGCTGGCAAGCAGCTGTGTCAAGTTCCCTCCCCAGCACTGCCACTCAGCCTGACCTCACACATCCCTCCTCCTGCTTTCAGCCACTAGAAAACCCCACCCAGCCCAGCTGCCTGCTCCGAGTGACAGCTTCCACCTGCAACCCCCACGTACAGGATGTCATTGAGCTGCTGAAACTGCTCCATGGCTTTGGGGCACCAGCACTGCTCTCTCTTGCTGCTGCAGCCGGCGCACAGCAGGCCCTCCCCTCCCTCCTCCGTGTCGCTCTCCTGCTCCGCCTCGCTCATGCTGCTCTCGCACTCGCTGCTTCCATCTTCTCCCTTCCTCCACTGCCTCATGTAGATCTTGAAAGTGCGGCTGTAGAACTGCTGGATCATCTCCTGGAAGGACTTGGTAGTGGAGAAGAAGAGGATAGCTTTGAACATGGTGTAGACCTTTTCGTGCAGCATCTGGGCACCTGTGCCCAGCAGCAAGCCTGCCTTGGTCCACCTCTCCAGAAGCTCCAGGCTGTTCAGGTAAGGGTCCAGGCGGCACTTGAGGAGGCAGAACGCGTCCAGGAGCAGCGAGGAGCACTGGGCCTCCTCGGCTGTGTTTTCATACTGGTTGATGCCATTCCAGAACTCGGGACCTATGTTCACCTGAAGGTCTGTCTGCAGCACCTCAGTGAACCACTCCTCCACGACCGAGTGCAAGTTGTAGCACCGCAGCACCTCCAGGGCTGACCGCAGCTCAGCATCCTTCAGCGGCCCCACCGGCTCGGACCTCGGCGCTGCCTGGAGAGCAGAGACTCCAATTTTAGCCGCACAAAGCCCTCCCCGGGAGGGCCTGTGGCAGACCACTGGTCCCAAGGAGCAGGGACCAAATGCACATGGACTCTGCTGTCGATCCTGCTGGGCCCCCGCCTGCAGCTGGAAGCCAAGCGCCCATCCCCCGGCAGCCCAGCGCTGGCCACTGCTGTCCCCCTGGGGGCTGCCGCAGGGCCCCGGCCCTGGCTGGGAGGTGGCTGTTGAGGCACTCAGCTCTGCCCAGAGGGGCAGGGGCCACTTTCAGCTCCCCCCAGGAGCCAGGGGGCAAACCCCACTCTGGTCAGTGTGAGCTGCCTCAGGGAGGGAGAAGAAGCACAACACCTTTGTGGCTCTCCTGCCCAGTGCCGTGCGGGAAGAAGGGGACACGGCTGGACGCGCCTGGCCCTTCCCTGGCACCCCCCGGAGCAAAGCGGCCGCCAGAGCCTTCCCTTCTCGCTGCGCAGCTCCCGGATCCCCCCCGCCCCCGGCCCAAAACCCGGACCCGGGAGTGGAGGGGACAAAACTGGGACCGCCTTAGCCACCGAGGGACACAGGGAGCGGGCACCGGGAAGGGAGCGGGTACCGGGAAGGGAGCGGGCACCGGGAAGGGAGCGGGCACCGGGAAGGGAGCGGGCACCGGGAAGGGAGCGGGCACCGGGAAGGGAGCGTCCTGCCCCAGCCCTCCCCCCGGCCCCTGCCGCCCTCCCCTGGGCACGGGGTCAGGCCCAGCCCCCCCGCAGCCCCCAGCCCCCCGCCTGGCTCACCAGCCCCAGGGCAACGTGCGGCACCAGGGCGGTGCTGAGCGTGTGCCAGGCGGCCGAGAGCTCGGCGCCCGCCGGCCGCTCCATCGGGCCCCGCCGCAGGAAGAGGCGGAGCGCGGCGGAGCGTTGGGCCGGGCCGCGGCATGGGCAGGGCCGGGGCCATGAGCGGGGCCGGGCTGGGGGCGGCGGTGCGGGGCTACAACGCGGAGCTGCAGGAGGGTGAGCGGCGGCGCCGGGGCCGGCGGCGGGGTGGCGGTGGGGGCTGGGCTTGACCGGTCGGTGCCGCGCAGGGCTGGCGGAGCTGCGCGGCCGGCGGCAGGAGCTGAGCGGCCGCATCCGGGAGGAGGAGGCGGAGCGGGACCGGCTGCAGGGGCGGATCGTGGCGCTCACCAAGCGGCTGCTCCGCACCAGCGACAGCCTGGCCCAGCACCTGGCCGAGCGCGCCCAGCTCGACGCCGTGATCGCCGAGACCGAGGCGGCTTGCGGCCAGGTAACGCCCTGGGGCCAGGTAACCCGCAAGGGCCAAGCACCCCGCACACGGTAAAGTATCCCCCGGCACTACCAGGTACCCTGTACACGGTGAAGTGCCCCCTGAGCCCAGAGTCGCCCCGTCCAGGGCTCCCCAGGCGTTCCCAGGGCCACTCGTGCTGTACCGTCGCTGTTAACAGGGAGGCTGAGCGTGGGCTCGGCTCGGTGCTGGCTTGGGCTCGGCGGGAGCCTGTTGGGAGTTCCATCGGCGTGGGGCTGGGAGCGGAGCCCTGCGAGAGCAGCGCTTGCAGGGGAGAAAGTGGAGGAAACCAGAAGCAGGACCCTGACCCGGGGGATGATCGATGGATGCAGGTATCGCACTGTGGTCACAGCTCTTGGGCTGTTAAGTGCTCCTCCTGCCCAACTTTTGATGTGGTTCTCTACCTCTCTAATGCAATAGTATCATTAAGTGTTGGACTAGTAAAGGAGTGGGAAAGAGGCAAAAAGGATCATAGAATCAGCCAGGCTGGAAGGGAGCTCCAAGCTCAGCCAGCCCAACCTAGCACCCAGCCCTGCCCAACCAACCAGACCATGGCACTAAGTGCCCCAGCCAGGCTTGGCTTCAACACCTCCAGCCACAGAGACTCCACCACCTCCCTGGGCAGCCCATTCCAATGCCAATCACTCTCTCTGCCAACAACTTCCTCCTAACATCCAGCCTAGACCTGCCCTGGCACAGCTTGAGCCTCTGTCCCCTTGTTCTGCCCCTGGCAGCAGAGCCCAACCCCACCTGGCTACAGCCTCCCTGCAGGCAGCTGCAGACAGCAATGAGCTCTGCCCTGAGCCTCCTCTGCTGCAGGCTGCACACCCCCAGCTCCCTCAGCCTCTCCTCACAGGGCTGTGCTCCAGGTCCCTCCCCAGCCTTGCTGCCCTTCTCTCAACACCTTCCAGCACCTCAACAGCTCTCTGGAGTTGAGGAGCCCAGAACTGGACACAGCACTCAAGGTGTGGCCTGAGCAGTGCTGAGCACAGGGGCACAAGAACCTCCCTTGTCCTGCTGCCCACACTGCTCCTGAGCCAGCCCAGGATGCCATTGGCTCTGCTGCCCACCTGGGCACTGCTGCCTCCTCTGCAGCTCCTCTCTACCAGCACCCCCAGCTCCCTCTCTGCCTGGCTGCTCTCAGCCACTCTGGCCCCAGCCTGTAGTGCTGCTTGGGGTTGTTGTGGCCAAAGTGCAGAATCCTGCCCTTGGCCTTGTTCAGTCTCATCCCCTTGGCCTCTGCCCACCCATGCCAGGTCCCTCTGCAGGGCTCTCCTACCCTCCAACAGATCAACACCTGCTCCTAGCAGGCCACTTTCTTGTGATCTTCCCTCTGTTGATAAGGAGGAGCTGTTTGGTTCAGGAGTTAGTTTGGTTCATCCTTCCCCTTCTACTTGCCTGCACTCTCCTCCTTTTCACATGTGGCTTTTTAATGTGGCCACTAGTCAGATCCAGGTCATCTCCTGCAGTCATTACTTTACTGTGACAGATGAGGCTGAAGCCATTTTTTCACCTTACTTCAAGCTCTGATGGTTTGGGGTCAAGGTGGGGATGCTTAGATCCAAATTTAACAGCTTAGAAGTGTGTGGTAAAGCTACACAAAGCCCCAGCAGCATTCAAAAGAAACCTGACCTCAGGTACAAGTCACAGCTTGTGTTCAGAGAAAGGGAAAGAGAGTTGCAGCAGGTAAAAAGCAGTGGCGGTGGTGAGAAGACTCACAGCCACCCTGTGACCAGGAACAGTTCCTGTCCTGTGGGTGCACATCTCTTGTAACTGCACTGCTTGCCTTCCCCCAGCCCCTGGCAGCTGCAGAACTCCACCTTCCTCCATGAACAAGGTATCAAGATCCTTGCATTGTACTGGTGTCTTGTCCTGCAGGGCACTTACCTTCAGCTCCCATCCCTTAGTGCTTTCCACAGGCTCACAGGTGCTCCTTCAGCTCTGCCTTCACACTGTTAAGAGTTGTCCACTCTGCTTAAGCTAAGCTGCTGAGGTGGTCAGCCACTGAGGGAGCTGGGGCTGGTTAGTCTGAAGATGAGGCTGAAGGCAGACTTCATTGCTGTCTACAGCTATCAGAAAAGAGGCTGTGGAGAGGCTGCTGCTGGTCTCTTCTTATAGGCAATTAGTGATAAAACAGTAAGGAATGGCCTCCAGCAGCAGCAGGGTAGGTTTAGACTGGACATTAGGAACATTTTTTGCCCATCAGGAGTGGTCAGGCACTGGAATGAGCTGCCCAGGGAGGTGCTGGAGTCACCAGCCCTAGATGTGTTTAAAAGTCCTTTGGATGTGGTGCTTGGGGATAGGGTTGAAGGGTGAACTTTGTAGAGTAGGGATAATGGTTGGACTTGGTGATCCCGAGGGGCTTTGCCAGCCTGCATGGTTCTGTGGTTCTGTGACAGGCAGCAAGGTCTTCCAAACCTGCTGCAGCCTTGCTTCCTAGGGAGCCTTGGGTTACAGACACTGGGAACTGAAAATGGGAAATTAACGACATGAAAGACTTGGTCTGGGTTAAGGGCATTGAGAAGTTGGAATTAGTTCTGAAGCAAGAGTGGAAGACAGCTCTAACTGTCAGTGGTGCAGCTGAGCACAACTTAGTACTGATCTGAAAAGCCCAAATGAGAGAAAAGGAGAAGGGGAGCAGGAGAGAGAAAAGGAGAGAGGGGGGCAGGAGAGAGAAAAGGGGAGAGGGGGGGCAGGAGAGAGAAAAGGGGAGAGGGGGGGCAGGAGAGAGAAAAGGGGAGAGGGGGGGCAGGAGAGAGAAAAGGGGAGAGGGGGGGCAGGAGAGAGAAAAGGGGAGAGGGGGGGCAGGAGAGAGAAAAGGGGAGAGGGGGGGCAGGAGAGAGAAAAGGGGAGAGGGGGGGCAGGAGAGAGAAAAGGGGAGAGGGGGGACAGGAGAGAGAAAAGGGGAGAGGGGGGACAGGAGAGAGAAAAGGGGAGAGAAAAGCCATGTCCAAAACACAGAAGTTCACCCCACAGCAGGAAGTTCTCTGCCTCACTCTCCAAGACACAAAATGCTTGAGGGGTTTTGCACTCAGGACCTGGGCAGGACCCAGTGAGCCCCCTCTAGCTATTGCCGCAGCGAGACAGGATGAGATGTCACCGACAGAGCGTAAGGGCTGCAAGGTAAGGCAGCTGGATTTGGAAGGAACTCACCAGAGAAACACTTAATTTGTGTAAAAATAAGCTATTTTTATTTCTTTCTCTCCCAGATACTGGAGGCAGTGCCAGATGACCTGAAGCAGGGGTGTGCTGGTAAAGCCAGTGAGGCATCAAACACTTGAAAAGGACAGCAAGCACGTGAAGAGAAGCATGGCTAAGCGGCTTTAATAAAAGTCTTTGCTTTGCAGAGGTCAATTTTCCTTTCAGATGCACTTTGGTATTAGTTAGAGCTCTACTAAAGTTAATGCTCAAATGCTAGGGGTGAGGGTGGGCATCTACAAAACCCAATACCCTTTGTTTTGAGCACAGTGACACTGAAGCGTAGCCCAGGAGGCGAGTTCTCAGCTAACGCCCTTGCAGAGCATTCACCTTGCTCTGCCAAGAGCTAGCTCAGGGTTCATCTGCTACACACAGGGGTTGGAGGGCAAGGCCAGGTAGTGCAAAGGCAGCACTCAGTGAGGTGCCAATCACAGCTGCAAGGTAGAGCAGGTGAACTGGCAGAAGTGGGCAGCATCCTGGGGTGCCAGGCTTTCCTTTTCAGAAGCAGGCTGCACTCCTGCACCTCCACCGAGCCTGCCCTGACCAGAGGACTTGTAGGCACCGAGCTCACTGAGGACAGCACACAGAGCACCAGAGCAGCTTTGCACTTGGCTGAAGTCACTGGAAGAAGCTGCAGGGCAGGGTTGGCGTTAGAATTCCTCGTCCATCAGAGCAGAACGAGGACAGGACAGTTCAGGCACCTTGTTCTCAACTTTAACTGCCAACTTTTGCTTCACCACCTGCTCAGCTGCACACCATCAGAGAGGGCTGCTTTAACTGACCTGAGCCTGCCCACAGTGCTCCCTGGGACCATCTCTGTCAGAAGAGCTCTGTGTGGCCTTTTTCTTCCAGTACAGTTTCTGGGCTCCTCTGGCTGTGTGCAGCTCCCAGCCGCAGGCAGTGCTCAGTGTTCACTCACCCCTTAACTCTAGCACTCACCAACAGCCCTGCAGTTTGCCACCTACCCCAGTCTCAGCACCTTGTTCTGAAGTGTTTCACTGGTGGAGGAAGCTCAGCAGATGCCCTTCACTGCTCTTCCCAGGGTGCTTTTGTCACTGGTAGATGATGCACTGCCAGCCACACGCTGATCCTGGGAGGTCACACAGGGAACTGAGCTTGACTTAGCTTGGAAAGGACAAGTGCAAGGAGGTGGAAACTTCCTTTGTGGCCCCTCCAGCCAAGACCTAACAAACTGCTGAACATCTCATGCCTCTTTTTCTTTTGTTTTGCATTATCTTTCCAGGAATATTTAGGCACCCAGGGCACAGCTAGAAGCAGGTAAGTCCTCACATGTAGTCCTGACTGCTAGCAGAACAACCTTCCTCCTGCTGCTACAACACACACCAAGAGAAGTGCAAGGCGTGCAGAGCATTAGCTCCCAGACCAGCATCACCTTGAGCAGACATTCACCATCCATCTACAACAGCCAAACCAATGAAGGCAATCCAAGATGCCAGCCTGTTCCTCTGGATAGTGCCATGTGCTGGGGTACCACTCATAAAGCCCAGAGAGGCCACATCTATTCCAGCTGCATCTCCTTTAATCCCAGCAGTACAAACCACGTTAGCAGCAGTGTTCTGTCTTCTCCAGAGTGCAATTTTGACCCTGAGTTTACAGTAGTAGAAAACTGAAATGGAAGAGTCTAGCAGATTCCTTTGCATATTGGCTGCATTAAACAATTACAGTAGAACTATAAAACCCCTAGAAAAACAAAAACCATATTCCTTGTTCAAGTTCTGCAGAAGAAAGGAGTGGAGTTGCCCTCCTGTGCTTTGGAGGAGCAGTGCAAAAATGACACCTAAAGCTAAAGGCTTTTAATTCCCCTTCCCACCTCCCATCCCTCAGATGGTGTCTTCAGCTTCCTTCCTTCATGGGAACATGACTGGCACATGAGTTCCATGGTGGTTCAGTGAGACTACAAACCCAAAACCAAACCAAGAACAAGCCATGAACCTTTTAGGGATTTCCAGACTGCCCCCCAAATCCCAGCAGCTCACTGCCCAGGCACTCCCAGTGCTGCAGCTCCAGAACCATTCCTCAGTGAGGCCTTTGCTGCGGGAAGGGTCCCAAACACCATCCAGACCCCGCAGAAAGCCTGAAGGAGTGGACTCAGATAAGCACTGAGGGGACCTACATCCATCCTGGGATTACAGCTCTGCCCTTAAGACACTATCAGTGGCTGATCTTGAACAAGGAATATGCAAGGCCACAGGTAGAATAAATCATTATGCCTCAGAAGTAGTAGTTAGGTCCCAGGATCCAGTGCAAATATTCTCCAGAGATGCCCAGCAGCATCTAGTCCACCATTGGCATCGAGATCCAACGAAAACTGCGGGGAGGGAGGGACCCGGGAGCTGTTCCCGCGGGGCTTGCATGGGCACCGGGAAGGTGCACTGGCAGGGGGCGTCCAGCAGCCGCTGCTGCAGGCTGCAAGATGAAGCCATCAAAAATAGAGAGCAGGCTCGCTGCTGAAATCCGAGAGCTTGCCCTTCTCCGCAGGGGTGAGCTGTGGAGGAAGCAGAGGTGACATGGAGGTGGCATCAGACGCAGAGCAACCAGCACCCGCACCTCTGCCTGCTGAAGGCTGCCTTGGCACCTTGCCCGGGGCTAACGAGTGCATTTAATTGTCCCCATCCAAACGTGCCCGGGAGTGCAAAGGGTGCCAGCTGCCTTAGCTCTCTTTTACACAGAGGTTTGCCAGTGGCCTGGGCCCTCGTGGTGATCCCCTCGGGAGCAGCAGTATGCCACCCTGGGCAGGGAGCACCAGCATGCCACCCTGGGCAGGGAGCACCAGCATGCCACCCTGAGCAAGGAGCACCAGCATGCCACCCTGGGCAGGGAGCACCAGCATGCCACCCTGGGCAGGGAGCACCAGCATGCCACCCTGGGCAGGGAGCACCAGCATGCCACCCTGGGCAGGGAGCACCAGCATGCCACCCTGAGCAAGAGCACCAGCATGCCACCCCGGGCAGGGAGCACCAGCATGCCACCCTGAGCAAGAGCACCAACATGCCACCCTGAGCAGGGAGCACCAGCATGCCACCCTGAGAAAGAGCACCAACATGCCACCCTGAGCAAGAGCACCAGCATGCCACCCTGAGCAGGGAGCACCAGCATGCCACCCTGAGCAGGGAGCACCAGCATGCCACCCTGAGAAAGAGCACCAACATGCCACCCTGAGCAAGAGCACCAGCATGCCACCCCAGGCAGGGAGCACCAGCATGCCACCCTGAGCAGGGAGCACCAGCATGCCACCCCAGGCAGGGAGCACCAGCATGCCACCCCAGGCAGGGAGCACCAGCATGCCACCCCAGGCAGGGAGCACCAGCATGCCACCATGAGCAGGGAGCACCAACACCAGTGCTCAGTGGAAGGCACATCCCACCCCCTGCTCAGACCGACCCCAGCACCGGCGCAGCGCAGGGCACTGCCCAGACTTGCTGGGTTAAGTCTCACCATGACTTGGTTCCCATGGGCATCAGCTTCCTTTAGGAGGGGTCCCTCTGCAGCAGGCATCTCCTCGTACTTCTGCTCCTGCCACTCGCTGAACTTCACGGAGTGCTTTGGGGTGTAGCTGGATAAATCTGCTGGGAGGACAAAGCTGACATAAATACTTCTGCCTACCCCGAGAGGGAGCAGGAGCAGGAATCTGACAGGGACACCATGGAAGCAGCCCACCCACTTTTCCCTGTTCTGTTTGATCCTTGTCCCCACCAAGCCCTTACTGCCATCAGCTGGCAAAGGTCACCTCTAGCAGCATGTCCACCTCTGTGAAGCCCCTTGGGTCTGTGAGGAGCATGGACAGTGCCAGGCACCACCAGTAGCCCCCCAGTGCCAGCACAGTGCTTTGCTCACCTGAGTTAGGAGTAGAGGGATGCAAAGTGCTGTTTGGGCGTGGAATGTGAAAGGTGCAAGCTTTGTCCTCCTCTGCTTCAGAAATGTGTCCTTCCTCTTCCTCCTCGTCCTCTTCTGCCAGCGAGCTCTCTGATGGGTACTCAAACATAGTCTGCAGGCTTGTCTCATTGAAGGAGATCTTCATCTAGACAGAAGCAAAGGAGGCTCTTTTAGAAAGCAGCACAAGAAACCACTGAACCCAGTGCTTGCTCTGCCAAAGGTGGCCTCCCAGGCCAGGCCTTGCCCCCAGGTGCCTATCCCCACACCTTCTCCCAGGTGCCTTGCTGGACCTCTTACCGTGCCAAGAGCAACCACAAGGGCCGAGGAGAAAGGATGGAGGCAGAAGCCTGAGAGGTTGAGAGCACCTTTGGCTTTTTGCCCGGGCACATATTTTGCCAGCATCTAACACTGATACCCAGCAGCCAGGAGGAGCTACTGGCATGTCCCTCAAGAGGGATCTGTGTTGCCAAGGAGGGGAGGGTGACATTGCTAACTCCTGCCAACTCTCTCCTGAAACCATTGCTCTGGACAGCAGAAACATCGGCAGGACTGCACTGCTGGGAGGACACAGAATGGGTTAGGTTGGAAGGGAGCTCAAGGATCATCCAGTTCCAGTCCCCTGCCATAGGCAGGGACACCTCCCCCTATAATAGGTTGCTCAAGGCCTCATCTAACCCAGCCTTGAACACCTCCAGGGAGGGAGCAGCCACAACCTCTCAGGGCAGCCTGTGCCAGTGTCTCACTACCCTCACTGCAAACAGCTTCTTCCTAACATCCAGTTTCAATCTCCCCTCTGCCACTTTAAACCCATTACCCCTTGTCCTGTCATTACCAGACCATGTCAATAGTCCCTCCCCAGTCTTCCTGTAGCCCACTTCAGATCCTGGAAGGCCACTCCAAGGTCTCCTCAAAACCTTCTCCTCTCCAGGCTGCAGAGCCCCAATTCTCTCAGCCTGTCCTCATAGCAGAGCTGCTGCAGCCCTCTGAGCACCTTTGTGGCACTCATCCTGGCATGAAGCTATTTAAGCTGCACAAACCCAGGGCAGGCAGAGGATGGAATTGGCTAAAACAGATGGAACGAGTAGAGAAAAAATACAGAGTAAAGGGGAGGTCCTTAAAGGTTCCACTTTGAAACTGGTGTTATTTCTCTCACTGAAGACCTGTGGTGGTACTTGAGGCCTGATGTGATTCTCCTCCTTCCTGGGCCACATACCAACCTAAGGGTAGGTGAGGCATGGGGCTGTGAGAGGCAGTGCAGCCTAACACTGAGGGGTCTCCTTGGTGTCTGCTCTTGGGAATCCATCACCTCCTGACAGCCCAGAACACCTGTGCCTGGCTTGTGGCCAAAAGGGAGGGGACACCAAACTTCCAACGTCAGGAAATTCTGTGTCTGCACAGCAGGCAAAGAACCATCAGAATGTTTGGACAGCTGAGCCAGGCCAGAGTGGAAAGAACTCCACCAACACCCAGCTACGTCAGACCCTAGAAGCAGTGAGCTTTGGAGCTCTCTTTGCATCCAGCATCTCCCCCAAGGGAGACACTGCTCAGGCACGAACTGCCAGGGTGAAGTCAGGCTTCTCAAGACTCAGTTATCATCCACTGACAATCACAGAGTGGCAGGGGTTGGAAGGGACCTCCAGAGATGGAGTCCAGCCCCCCCTGCCAAAGCAGGGGCACCCAGGGCAGGTCATACTGGAACACATCCAGGCAGGTTTTGAAAGTCTCCAGAGGAGACTCCACAACCTCTCTGGGCAGCCTGCTCCAGGCTTCCAGAACCCTCACAGGAAAGAAGTTTCTCCTCATGTTGAGGTGGAAATTCCTGGGATCCAGGTCATGGTCATTGTTCCATGTCCTGTCACTGGGCACCACCAAAAAGAGCCTGACAGCTTCTTGACACCATCAAACAAACCTGGCACTTTCTTCTTGATATCCTTAGATATTTATAGACATTGATCACAGAACCATAGAATCAGCCAGGCTGGAAGAGAGCTCCAAGCTCAGCCAGCCCAATCTAGCACGCAGCCCAACCCAGCCCCAGCCAACCAACCAGACCATGGCACTAAGTGCCCCAGCCAGGACTGGCTGCAACACTTCCAGCCACAGAGACTCCACCACCTCCCTGGGCAGCCCATTCCAATGCCAATCACTCTCTCTGACAACAACTTCCTAACAACATCCAACCTCAACCTGCCCTGGCACAACCTGAGGCTGTGTCCCCTTCTTCTGTCCCTGGCTGCCTGGCAGCAGAGCCCAACCCCACCTGGCTACAGCCTCCCTGCAGGCAGCTGCAGGCAGCAATGAGCTCTGCCCTGAGCTGCACACCCCCAGCTCCCTCAGCCTCTCCTCATAGGGCTCTGCTCCAGGCCCCTCCCCAGCCTTGCTGCCCTTCTCCAAACACCTTCCAGCACCTCAACATCTCTCTGCAATTCAGGAGCCCAGAACTGGACACAGCACTCCAGGTGTGGCCTGAGCAGTGCTGAGTGATCAGATCCTCTCTCAGCCTTCTCCAGACTGAACAGCCCCAGGGCTCTCAGTCTTTCTTCATAGCAGAGATGTTCCAGTCCCTTCATCATCCTCATAGCTCCCTTCTGGAGTCTCTCCAGCAGATCCCTGTCTTTCCTGAAGTAGGGAGCCCCAAACTGTACACAGTATTCTGTGTGTGGCCTCAGAAGGGCAGAGCAGAGGCGGGGGGAGAACCTTCCTAGCCTATGCTGAAGCAGTGTGAGTATCTTCTCTGAACTGGAGAAGGAGAACTGCTAACTACAGGCTGTAGCCTCTGCCTCTCTTTCATCCTCTCCACCTCTCTGTGCACCTGAGCACACACATTTGCTCCCACTGGTGTGGCTGTCTGCAGATCTCACCAGATCCAAACACCCCTGTGGTTTGTGTGTTCACCTCTCTACCTGTATGTGTTTTAATTCAGGACACCACCTGGATGTGTTCCTGTGTGGCCTGCCCTAGGTGACCCTGCTTTAACCCCTGCCATGCTGAGATTCTGTGGTTCACAGAATGGTTTGGGCTGGAAGGGACCTTAAAGATCATCCAGTTCCAACCCTCCTGCCATGGGCAGGGACACCTCCCACTAACCCAAGTTGCTCAAGGCCTTGACCAACCTGGCCTTGAACACTTGCAGGGAGGAGGCATCCACGACCTCCTTGGGCAACCTGTGTCAGTGTCACCACCCTCAGTGTAAACCCTGTGACGCCTTGGAGTGAGTGATTGTGACTCTTGCCACTGACTCTGCTGCTGGTTTGATTCCAGCATCTTCTACTGAATGACTTCATTTCAGACTGGTTAAGGCTTTAGTGTTGCTAAAATCCAACTTTTGGATCTACCTCTCACCATCAGTAAATCTCAAACTGCTGCCAGATCACAACTGTGGCAAACACTGTCCCCTGCAACGTGGCCTTTGAACAGCATCTGGGAAACAGCCATGAAGAGGAGTCCAACTCAGAATTCAGCAAGGGAACAAAACAGATGGTGGGTCCTGAAGAAAACTGGAGAGTAACACCAGAAATGGGATCATGTTTAGACCAAGCCTTGCTCTAAGAGAAGTTCATCCCCCATGAATGAGTGAGAAAGAAGACTGTGGATTGCCCACAGGACTGGAACTGTCATTGGCAGGCTGCAAAAGGAACCTGGGAATAAAGCAAGGTATTTCCAGTGCAAATTGGGGCTGCCTGGCTCCAGCCTCCCTGCCACAGCCAGCAGCTAGTGGAAGGCAGCAGCTGGACCTGGACTCCCTCTCTCTTCTCCAGGGTAAATAAAGCTCAGCTCCTTCAGCTTCTCCTCACACACCACATCTGCCAACTCCAGGAGCACCTTCTCAGCCTCTGCTGGACTTGCTCCAGATTCTGCCTCTCCTGTAGCAAGCAGGAGGCTCCAACCCCCCCCCCCCCAGTAACTCCAGATGGGTGTTGAGAGCCAGAGCTGAGGAAGGGATTGTTCCCCACAGCCTAACACCTCCTAACCGTTATCTACTGCTCTGCTCAGATCTGGTTACAAATCATCTCAACAGGTGGGGAGGAGATTCAGCCTGGCCACACTCACAGAAATGAAGGCTGAGAAAAAGCTCTCTGGAAACACACCAAGAAAACAACCACCAAGGAGCAGAGAGGAAGGGCTGATGCCAGCAGACAACAGGCAAACAAGGAGCAGAGGCTTGCCAGGAATACATTTATGCCAGAAAGCAGGGAAGTACCAAGCCAATGCGGATCAAGGGTCAGGAGCAGCTGCCTAGGAGGGTGTCGTGATGCTCCTAACAGCAATGAAAACTGAGCTGATGCAGGCAGCACTGCTGCTTGTGACTGGCTGTGGGAGCTGGATGGTTCAGGGGATCTCTTCTGATGCAGTCTGATAAAAACTGGCAAGAAGAAAGCTCAGCACATTCACCCCATTTGAGTTTCCCTCACACACCACACCCCAGGGGCTAAGAAACAGCAGGTGCCCCTGGGCAGGTATCCAGCAACCCAAGTGCTGCCCAGGGCTGTGCTCCTGCACACACAGCACTGCTGTGCTGCTGCTGCCAATGGGGGCTGCTGAAACTGAGCCTGCAGCTGCTCAGGGGCCAGAGCCTGCAGACTGCCAGTGAGAGGGAGCACAGGCTCCTGGAATGGTTTGGGTGGGAAAAACAGGGGCCAGAGCCTGCAGACTGCCAGTGAGAGGGAGCACAGGCTCCTGGAATGGTTTGGGTGGGAAAAACAGGGGCCAGAGCCTGCAGACTGCCAGTGAGAGGGAGCACAGGCTTCTGGAATGGTTTGGGTGGGAAAAACAGGGGCCAGAGCTGCGGCCTCCCCTGGCCCTGCTCCAGCAGGTCGCTGCCTGTGCTGAAGGCTCCAGAGCTGCCCCAGCACTGCAGTGAGGAGCCAGCCTGCTGCTGCACTCTCCTGTGCTGCTCTCAGACAGGCACTCTGGAGCTCTGCAGGTGGGAAGGGTTTCCAGGAGGAGCTGTGGGGCAAGGCAGTGAGCACTTCACTGCTGCTTTGCAGATCAGTGCCGAGAGGAGCCTGGACCAAAGGCAGGTACCACAGTGAGTACCTAATGCCTCCTCTCTGCGTGGCAAGCATGCCTGATGGAGCTGGTGCTGCTCTGCCTGCTGGCCCCCAAACACAGCCTGGCTCCCCTCCCTGTGCTTCCAGGAGAAGGCACAATGGAAAGAGCAGAGAGGGCACCCAGCTGCCTTTCTCCACTCCCTGCCCCGAGCCTGGCCAGCGCCGCCCTGCCCTTCTCCAGATGACGCATGGGGAGGAGAGCAGCTATTGTACTGCAGAGAAAAGGGCTTGGAATAAAACGGCCTTGAAGAGCAGAGCATCCCAGTCACTGTTCCCTCAGCTTCTCAACCCTGATGCTGACCTAGATGCTTCCTGATCCGAGCTAGGCAGCGGAGTGG
Organism: Pogoniulus pusillus; assembly: GCF_015220805.1. NCBI lineage: Eukaryota > Metazoa > Chordata > Aves > Piciformes > Lybiidae > Pogoniulus > Pogoniulus pusillus. Next base: position 2,093,359 of record NC_087298.1, on the reverse strand, counting down.
GCAGTGCCCACTCACAATGTGCGTCTGTGCCTGGGGCCTGGCCGTGCTGCCAGGCACAAAGGCCACGAGGGTGGAGGTGCTCAGGGCTCTGGGAAGCTCAGAAGCTACCCCAGATCCAGACCCTTCATGCAGGCTGCCTGCCAGCGCTGGCAACTGTGCTGAAGGGCAAGCACTTGGCTGCGGATGGAAAACAAAGGGCACAGAAGCGGTGGCCTTGGTTTCACGAGTGGAGCCTGGGAGATGGAACTAAGCTCTCCTGGGTTTCTGCTATCAGGAGGGAGCCCCTAAGGAACGTGACTCTGAGTCCTCTTCAGACCAAAGCTGTGAACATAGAACAAAGAATCAACCAGGTTGAAAGAGACCTCCAAGATCACCCAGTCCAATGGAGAAAACAGCCTCACCAGAGAGCAAAACCAAAGAGCATGAAGCAGCAGCACTGCCCAGGAGAAGCCCTCCCTGCCTCAGTCCTGGAGCATCCCTCCTGAGGACAGCCTGGGAGACTAAGGGCAGACTGTGAGAGTCTAACTCCTCTTTCTCTTGTTCATGCACGAAGATGAAGATTGCCTTTGTTAACCTCCCGGGCTCAGAGGAGGTGCCTGGCTGAAAGCTCAGGGATGCAAACTAGCAGAGAGGCCTGGGTGGGAATCCCCGGAGCTCAGCCGGCTGGAACGCCCAGGACGTGCACATCTTATGTCAGCTGCCCCCAGCAGAAACGCTGCTGTGTGTCCGGGGTGTGCACAGGGAAGCAGTGCCGGGGGGGGGGCAGAGGCCCTCGCAGGACCCCTGCGAATCCATGAGCACGCAGGAAGGGGCCTGGGGAGCTGCACCTGGACACCCACCTAGAGAAAGACCTGAGCGACGCCTGCCGAGTGCGGGCCTCCAGCTCTGCACCTCCGCCAGAGCACCACCAGAGCTGCACCTCCACCAGAAGAACATCCCTGGGCCGCTCACACATCTCTCTCCCCCCCCATCTGCGGCTGACAGTAATATAATCTCTGCTCCTTTCCTTCCCTGCTCCTTCGCTTTTCCTCCATTGTTCCCTCTCTCCCTCCCCCGCTTCTCTCCCTCCCTCTCCCCCTCCCTCCCTCCCCCCCCTTCTCTCCCTCCCCCTCCCTTCCCTTCTCTCCCTCCCTCCCTTCCCTCCCCCCCTTCTCTCCCTCCCTCCCTTCCCCCCTTCTCTCCCTCCCTCCCTCCCTCCCCCCCTTCTCTCCCTCCCTCCCTCCCCCCCTTCTCTCCCTCCCTCCCTCCCTCCCCCCCTTCTCTCCCTCCCCCCTTCTCTCCCTCCCTCTCCCCTTCCCTCCCCCCTTCTCTCCCTCCCTCTCCCCTTCCCTCGATCCCTCTCCCCCTTCCCTCGCTCCCTCTCCCCTTCCCTCGCTCCCTCCCCCCTGCTCAGTGTTACCCTTCAATACCCAGCTGCATGGTGCTCTCTGCTCTGGCTTGCACCTTCACTTCCCAACACAGCCGTCTCTCAGACCAGCTCTTGCTCCTCTGCACAGACTTTGCTCATCTCTGCTCTCTAGACCTTGACAGAGACCTTACCAACGCTTACAAAGACCTAAGGGATGTGTGGCAGGACAGGGTCAGACTCTTCTCAGTGGTCCTCAGCCACAGGATGAGAGGCAATGAGCACAAACCTGACCAGAGAAGTTCCACCTAAACATGAGGAGGAACCTCCTTACTGAGAGGGTGGCAGAGCCCTGGAGCAGGCTGCCCAGAGAGGTGATGGAGTCTCCTTCTCTGGAGACGTTCGAGCCCTGTCTGGACGCATTCCTGTGTGAGCTGCACTAGAGCAGAGGGCCCTGCTCTGGCAGGGGGGTGGACTCAAAGACCTCCAGAGGTCTCTTCCAACCCCTAAGGTCCTGTGGGTTTTTTTCAGTTTCTTTTTGTCCAGAGGTGCCCTCTGACCCCTGCCACTGTGATTCTGTCATACAGCTCCCACCTGCCCACAGCCAGCTCGACTTGGGCCACCCTGACTGCCCAGAGCTCTGCCTCTGCAGTTTCTCAGGTACCTTCTGCAGAAGAGCCTCAACACCGCAGGAGGCAGTGGTGAAGCTGTTCAGGACAAGAGCAATCATTAACCACAGCAGAGCCAGCCCCAGCCATTCCCCCCAGCATCAGGTGATAGAAGCAGAGGGGTCAGGCACTGGCAGAGGCTGCCCAGGGAGGTGGTGGAGTCACCATCCCTGGGGGTGTTTGAACACCATGTGGATGTGGCACTTCAGGACACGGTTTAGTGGGCACGGTGGTGCTGGGCTGATGGTTGGACTGGATGATCTCAGAGGTCTCTTCCAACCTTAATGGTTCTTTGATTCTATCATTTGCTGCTTGAGCAGCAGCACTGGAGTTGACCCAGCATAGCCTATGCCCAGGCTGACAGCAAGCAGCAGTGCCTGGCCTGAGAGCACCTCAGTGCAAGCTTCCTCCCAAAGCTGGCACGCCCCAGGGTAGTGTCCCACCCCCTGCACCCAGTGAGCTGCTCCCGAGCAGGAAAAGCCCCAGAGCCGCTCTGCAGGAAAGCTCTGGGGCACACCCAGGCAAAACAAACACCGCAGCAACAGCCAGCAGCTGGCACAGGGGCAGGCTCCAGCAAACAGGCTCTGCACTGGCAGCCACCCTCCTGCACCTGCACAACCCCCAGCTGCTCACACAGAGCCAGAGCCTCAAAGGCAGCCCCGAAACCCAGAGGCAAAGCTGACACCCCACGAGCATCACGCCCCCAGCACCAGCTGGTTTCAGGGGGAGCACAAAGCAGCTCTGCTCAATCCAGCAGAGGATGGAGGGCACCTCAGTGAAGAACTTCTGGTGGCCTTCCAGCACTTAGAGTGGCCCATACAAAGCTGGGGACAGACTCTTGAGCAGGACCTGTGGTGACAGGACAAGGAGTGATGGTTTGAAGCTCAAAGAGGGAGATTCAGACTGGAGAGAAAGGAGAAATGTTTGACACTGAGGGTGGTGAGAGCCTGGCCCAGGTAACCCAGAGGGGTGCCCCATCCTGGGCACCATCCCACATGAGGTTGGTTGGGGCTCTGAGCAACCTGCTCTAGTTGCAGATGTCCCTGCTGAGGACAGGGGACTTAGACTAGCTAAGCTCTAAAGGTCTTTTCCTACCCAAACCATTCCAGGAGCCTGTGCTCCCTCTCACTGGCAGGCTGCAGGCTCAGCAGCCTCCATCGGCAGCAGCAGCAGCACAGCAGTGCTGTGTGTGCAGGAGGGGCAGAGGCAGCCACAAACACCCTTGGGCAGCACTTGGGTTGCTGGATACCTGCCCAGGGCCTTGAAAGGTCCCTTCCAACCCAAACCATTGCATGATTTATTTCTCTGTGGGTGCTGGTGGGTATTTTCCTCCCAGGGCCACCTGCTGGTTCTTAGCCCATGAAGGTCTCTTCCAACCACAACCAGTCTGTGACTCCATGATTCAAGCACAACCAGGGGCCACTTGGGGCCACGTGGCTGCCTTTAGCAGCCCTCTGAGCAGCCAGTGAGCAGAACCAAGCACTGTGTGTAGGCAACAGGCAGCTTCAGTCCCTGAACCATCTAAACAGAGAAAACAGGAACCCAGCCCTGGCACAGACCTGCAGAGTCAGCAGCCTCCTGCCAGAGCTATGGAAACCCAGAAGATCACAGGATCACAGTCTCACAGCATCATCAGGGTTGGAAGAGACCTCACAGATCATCAAGTCCAACCCTTTAGCACAGAGCTCAAGGCCAGACCATGGCACCAAGTGCCACGTCCAGTCCTGCCTTGAACAGCTCCAGGGACGGCGACTCCACCACCTCCCCGGGCAGCCCATTCCAGTGTCCAATGACTCTCTCAGGGAAGAACTTTCTCCTCACCTCCAGCCTAAATCTCCCCTGGCACAGCCTGAGGCTGTGTCCTCTCCTTCTGGTGCTGGCCACCTGAGAGAAGAGAGCAACCTCCTCCTGGCCACAACCACCCCTCAGGTAGTTGCAGACAGCAATGAGGTCTGCCCTGAGCCTCCTCTTCTCCAGGCTAACCAATCCCAGCTCCCTCAGCCTCTCCTCGTAGGGCTGTGCTCAAGGCCTCTCCCCAGCCTCGTTGCCCTTCTCTGGACACGCTCAAGCATCTCAATGTCCCTCCTAAACTGGGGGGCCCAGAACTGAACACAGCACTCAAGGTGTGGTCTAACCAGTGCAGAGTACAGGGGCAGAATGACCTCCCTGCTCCTGCTGGCCACACTATTCCTGATGCAGGCCAGGATGCCACTGGCTCTCTTGGCCACCTGGGCACACTGCTGGCTCATGTTCAGGTGGGTATCAATCAGCACCCCCAGATCCCTCTCTGTCTGGCTGCTCTCAGCCACTCTGACCCCAGCCTGTATCTCTGCATGGGGTTGTTGTGGCCAAAGTGCAGCACCCTGCACTTGGAGAGATCACTTTCTTTGGTAGCCAAGAGCACCCCAGAAGAGCCAAGCCCAGCCATGCCCAGGCAGAGCACTCTGCCTGTCCTGCCCCAGCACTGCTTCCCCCATTGCTGCCTCAGCAGCAGCTGCCAGTTGTGCCAAGGAGGAATTCTGGACCCTTCAGCTGCGGATGCTGGCAGGGATTTGTCACTATTTGCTCAGCAGAATGCTTCACCCAGAGCTGTGTCACAATGCCAGGGGCCAGCCCAAACCCATCCATCCATGCATTAATACCCTGCCCAGCAATCAGAGCCACACTAGGAGCAACAGGGCAAGGCTTTCCAGGGAATCTGCTGCTGCTCAGCCACCAGATCCTTGTTGCCATAGCAAAAATCACCTATTTATTTGCTAGGATTTGAGTAGTAATGAGTAATAGAGTAGCCAGGAAAGAGAACCCAGGGTAAACATTGCCCAACAAGCCTAAAGTGGAGCAGTCACACAGGGCTGACCTGGAAAGGAAAACGAAGAAGTTGGCCTTGGTTCATGGGTGAAGGCTGTCAGGAGCCAGTCTGAACCAGGCCAGCAGTGCAAGGGTGACTGTGTGCAGAGACAGCAGAAATGAACATAGCTAATTTATCAATGGAGGGCAGGGATGGCACCCAGGAGGGTCTTGACAGGCTTGAGAAGAGGGCCAGTGACAACTGCATGAGAGGCAACAAGTCACAGGGCAAAGGCCTGCAGCTGGGTCAGGCCAGCCCCAGGCACAGATCCAGGCTGGGTGCAGAGGGAGCTGACAGCAGCCCTGAAGAAAAAGCCTTGGGGGTGCAGGGCACTGAGTAGCTGCCCAGGAGCCAGCAGTGCCTCCTGCAGCCCAGCAGGCAGCTGAGTGCTGGCTGCAGCCAGAGCAGTGTGGGCAGAGGGCAGGAGAGGGGATTGTGCCCTTTGGCTCTGCTCAGACCTCACCTCCAATCCTGCCTCCAGCTCTGCTGTGCCCAGCAGCAGGACACAGAGCTGTGGAGTGAGGTCAGAGGCCACAAAGATGCTGCCAGGGCTGCAGCAGCTCTGCTGTGAGCACAGGCTGAGGGAGCTGGGGGGGTGCAGCATGGAGAGGAGAAGGCTCCAGGGGGACCTTAGAGCTGCTGCCAGTGCCTGAAGGGATCCTGCAGGAAGGCTGCAGAGAGACTTTGGCTGAGGATATCTAGAGACAGGCCAAGGGGGAATGGTTTGGAGCTGAAGAGAGCAGGTTTAAATTGCATCTGAGGAAGTTCTTCAGTGTGAGAGTGGTGAGACTCTGGGATAGGCTGCCTGGAGAGGCTGTGGATGCCTGCTCTCTGGAGGTCTTTAAGACCAGGTAGGATGAGGCCTTGGACAAGCAAATCTAGCTGAGAGGTGTCCCTGCCCCTGGTGGGGAGGTTGGAGTAGATCTCTGAGGTCCCTCCCAACCTAAGCCATTCTATGATTTTATGATCAAAGCCAACCTGCAACACGAGCAACAAAACCCAGTGGGCACCTCACCTCCAACAGCTGGCTGGGAAATGTGCAAGTTAATGACACAGCAAACACCTGCTGGCATCTTACAAACCAAGGACAGCATCCTGAGACCCAGGAGAGATCCAAGGGCTTCATCTGCATCAGCTCCAGAAGCAATCTCTTTAGTGCCTTTTTGCTTCTGGGCAGATGTGGCAAAGCCAAAAGGATAATGCACAGTGCTCTACACCTCCAAAACACAACTCTTGGGCAAGCCAAATCCTCACCTGACAGTAGTAAAGTGTGTGTGTGTGTGTGGAAATAAATTGTTCTGTGCATTAAAGGAAAGAAGGAGGCAAAAATCATCACCCTTTTCACCTTACTGCAGCAAGGAGAGGCAGCCACAGAATGGATCCCCATCGTAGCAGCCTCCAGTGGGACTGAAAACCACTGAGCCAATTTCCCATCACAGCATCACTGAGGCTGCAAAAGACCTCTGGGATGGTCAAGTGCAGCCTGTGACCCAGCACCACCACAGCAGCTAACCCATGGCACCAGGTGCCACAGCCAAGCTTCTCCTAAAGGCCTCCAGGGATGGGGACTCCAGCACCTCCCTGGGCACTCCATCCCAGTGCCTGATCACCTTTCCCCGAGGAAGTGCTTCCCAACATCCAACTTAAACCTGCCCTGGCACAGGTTCAGGCCATGCCCTCTTGTCCTGGCACAAGTTACCTGGGAGCTGAGCCTGACCCCCACCTGACTACAACTTCCCTTCAGGTAGCTGTAGAGAGTGATAAGGTCCCCCCTGAGTCTCCTCTTCTCCAGGCTGAACACTCCCAGCTTCTCCAGTGTCTCTTCATCTGACTTCCCCTCCAGCCCTCTCCCCACTCTCATCGCTCTCCTAAGGACCCTGACTCTTGCAGAGGCTGCAGGGGGCACTGCTGCTGTCCATGCCCAGCCTCAGGAGCAGCCAGATTCTCCTCTGGCAAGCCATGAAGCAAAGCTGCAGTTCACTCCTGCCACTGCTGACATCCCACACTGCCTGCAGCACGTCCAAACGCACCACACTGCTGCTACAGGCCAGGTCAGGGGGCAGTGGCTGCTGCATGGTGCCAAGAGGAGCACTGCCAACTGCTCAGTAATGTTAACTCCTCCCAAGGGCCTCACAAAATCCAGAGAGTGAAGGGCATCAGGCATCCAGATGTTGTCTTTTCAGGTACTGGGTTTCCTCTAACCATGCTCTCTCTCCAGGGGAAGTAACTCAAGTGGGGGCTGCACTGCCTGCCCAGGGTGGGCATGGGCTGCCAGGGAGCTGCTCTAAAGCTGGCTGTGATTTACAGCTGCTTTTCACACTTCACACAATCACAGAACAAAGCAGGTTGGAAAAGAGCTCTGAGATCCAACCTATCACCTAACACCTTCTAATTAGCTAACCCATGGCACCAAGTGCCTCATCCAGCCTCCTTTTAAACACCTCCAGGGATGGGGACTCCATTCCAATGCCAATCACTCTTGCTGTGATGAGCTTTTCTTCCTAACACCCAGCCTGAACCTGCCCTTTCTCAGGAGGGCTTTGGCAGATCCCCGGAGCAAGGGTGGACCACAGGTTGCAGCAGGAACACAAAGAGTGAGCAATTGCTGCCTCCAAGAGCACAAGCATGACCAAAGTCAGTGTTCTGCAGAACTCTCTGCTTCTGGGCAGCCTTACACTGAAGTTTGCTGCATCTGCCCCACTGCCTAAGGATCTGATCAGCTGGATGAATGCACAAGGCATCAAAGAGCCCTGGAATGGTCTGAGCAGGAAGGGACCTTTAAAGGTCACCCAGTCAGCAGGGACATCTGCTACTACAGCAGGTTGTTCAGAGCCTCAGACAACCTACCTGGAGTGGGCAACCCAAGCCAGAGTCTGATCACTCTCTGTATAAAATGTCTTTATTTCTATCCAGTGTTTATCTTCCCCTTTTAGTTCAAAGCTGCTATCACCCCTTGGCCTGTCCCAACAGGCCCTGCTCAAGAGTCTGTCCCAGACTCTCTGTTCAGCCCTTGAAGCACTGCAAGGCCACCAGAAAGTCTCCCTGGAGCCTTCCTTTCTCCAGGCTGAACACCCCCAACTCCCCCAGCCTGGCCTCATAGCAGAGCCCTTCCAGCCCGGCCAGCACTGCTGTGGCCTCCCCTGGCCCTGCTCCAGCAGGTCCCTGCCTGTGCTGAGGGCTTCAGAGCTGCCCCAGCACTGCAGGGGGAGTCTGAGCAAAGCACAGCAGAGAGGCAGAATGCCCTCCCTGCCCCTGCTGCCCACACTGCTGGGGATCAGCCCAGGGCAGGCTGGGGCTGGGCTGGCAGTGCTCGGTGCTGACTCATCTCCAGCTTCTCACCCACCAGCACTCTCAAGCCTTTCACCACAGAGCTGCTCTGAATCCCATGCCCAGTCTGTGTGGTACCAGGTACCTGAGAAGTGCATCAGCAGACAGCTGTGAGTGCCTGAGGCAGCCCAGTTGATCTACAGCATCCCTTGAAGGCTTGTGAGAAACAGCCCCCAAAAGCCACACAGGAAAGCTCTTGGGGCACCAAAACAGAGCCTCTGGCCACTGCAGCTCGGATCCCTGTGAGGAGGAGGATCTCCAGAGAACAACCTCCCAGCTCCAAACTGCCATGGGGTGAGAGGGAGGATACCTGCTCAGACAACTAACTGCTTGTGAGACTGGAAACAGAGGGTAGAAGCAGATGTTTTATCCACCATAAAGACCCCTGAAGGGATCTTTCCATCTGGTTTCTTCCACCTGATGCAGCCTGACCATTCTCACAGGTCAGCAGATTGAGCAGAAAGAGGTGGAGGAGCAGTTCATAAACTGCATAGCTCTGCAGGGACCTTCATTCTTTTCATTCCAAGCTGCAGTCCATGACCTAGACAACTCCCATCCCCTCTGAACCGTCTAGATTGAGGAATTCTGGGGGAAGTGAGCCTTTTCCTAGCAGCCAGCAGGGAGTTATGCACATGCCTGTACTGCCCATGGCGTGGTCATGTGCCAGCCCAAACTGCTCAGTACCTCCAGGCACAGCCTCTGTGTGCAGCATGGAAGAGTACCCTGGGGGCTGCAGCAGCAGATCCCTAAGACATTTGCTGTCATTCCAGAGAAGATAAGGAGCTGCTGTACCTCTACAGCCCTTCACTGACACAGGAAGAAAGGGTACCCCTAGGAATGGGTTTCCATGTCAGATGAGCCCTGTACTGCTGTGGCTGAAGGAGCTGCAGGACACCCAGACACTGCAGGTGGCACCTCAGAAATGTCCTTTAGCCACAGAGTAAGGCAAGGGTTTGGGGGCACAGGAGTTCATAGAATCACAGAATCAGTCAGGGTTGGAAGGGACCACAAGGAGCAGCCAGTTCCAACCCCCCTGCCATGCCCAGGGACACCCTACCCTAGAGCAGGCTGCACACAGCCTCAGCCAGCCTGGCCTCAAACACCTCCAGCCATGGGGCCTCAACCACCTCCCTGGGCAACCCATTCCAGCCTCTCACCACTCTCCTGCTCAACAACTTCCTCCTCACCTCCAGCCTCACTCTCCCCATCTCCACCTTTGCTCCATTCCCCCCACTCCTGCCACTCCCTCACACCCTCAAAAGTCCCTCCCCAGATATTTTGCAGCCCCCTTCAGATCCTGGCAGGCCACAAGAAGGTCCCCTGGGAGCCTCCTCTGCTCCAGCCTGCACAGCCCCAACTCTTTCAGGCTGTGCTCACAGCAGAGCTGCTGCAGCCCTCTCAGCATCCTCCTGGCCCTGCTCTGGACACTCTCCAGCATCTCCACAGCCCTCTTGTCCCAGGGGCTCCAGAGCTGGATGCAGTACTCCAGGTGGGGTCTCAGCAGAGCAGAGCAGAGGAGAAGAATCCCCTCCCTGGCCCTGCTGGCCACACTGCTGCTGCTGCAGCCCAGGCTCTTGGTTGCTCCCTACAGGCTGACCTGATCCAAGCCTTTGAAGAAGAGTTTCCTAAGGGTAGCACCGAGCTTTGCTCAGCTGACAGAAGACAAATGAAGGAGTGCTGGTAAAGAGCCTTGCAGAGCAGATGCACATTTTGAGGGTGTCTACAGTAAACCATAAACCACCAAACTTTGTAGAGATGTTTGTTCATGGGAATCAGTTGATAATATGCAAACCTAAACAACAGCTACTGCAGGAGTGTCTGCACCTACTAGTTGGAGATCTGTGATATGTGATCTTGTAAAGGCCCAGGCCTGCAGTGACTAAGGAAAGAGAGCAGGAAGAAGATAAAGGAGAAGCAGAAATATGCTGACATCAGCAATAAAGAGGAGCCTGCTGATCAAAGATGAAAAAGACCCTATGAGGAAGACTGTGCTGGTGCTCATCTCAGATCCAAGACCAGCAGGGTGGGCTGGAACCAGGGCTGAGGATGAGAAAATACCTCTGTTAATGCACTCCAAGAAATAACTGTAATAACCCTGCCTCCTATTATGAACATGCCTGCTCTTGTGCCATGAACTGTGCCTTCTGCCAGCATGGGCTGTGCAGGACTGCTGGAGCCATCCTGCCTGCAGCCAGCCCTGAAATAAAGCAGACCTACTGCAGAGCTCTGCAGGAGTTTTGGGGTTCATTTCACAGGTCACAGCTATGAGCTGCACCACAGGCAGTGCCCAAATAGTGCCAGCAGCACTGAAGGTTTAAAGCAGCAGCCTGTCAAGGAAGCAGTGTGTGGCTTGGCCATGCTGGGTTAGAGCAGATCCCTGCCCCAGCAAAGTGAATTCATAAGTCAGAATTTTGGAGAAAAGTCAGAGAACAAATGAAACTGCATTTTTGTACAGTTTAAACTACAGATAATAGCATCACAGAATCCAGCAGGTTGGAAGAGAGCTCCAAGCTCAGCCAGCCCAACCTAGCACCCAGCCCTGCCCAACCAACCAGACCACGGCACTAAGTGCCCCAGACAGGACTGGCTTCAACACCTCCAGCACTAAGTGCCCCAGCCAGAGACTCCAGCACCTCCCTGGGCAGCCCATTCCAATGCCAATCACTCTCTCTGACAACAACTTCCTCCTAACATCCAGCCTAGACCTGCCCTGGCACAGCTTCAGCCTCTGTCCCCTTGTTCTATTGCTGCTGGCTGCCTGGCAGCAGAGCCCAACCCCACCTGGCTACAGCCTCCCTGCAGGCAGCTGCAGACAGCAATGAGCTCTGCCCTGAGCCTCCTCTTCTGCAGGCTGCACACCCCCAGCTCCCTCAGCCTCTCCTCACAGGGCTCTGCTCCAGGCCCCTCCCCAGCCTTGGTGCCCCTCTCCAAACACCTTCCAGCACCTCAGCATCTCTCTTGCATTGAGGAGCCCAGAACTGGACACAGTACAACTCAGAATTTTAGAGAAATCAGAAAAAATGAAATAGTATTTTTGTACAGTTTAAACTAAATATAATAGCATCACAGAATCCAGCAGGCTGGAAGAGAGCTCCAAGCTCATCCAGCCCAACCTAGCACCCAGCCCTGGCCAATCAACCAGACCATGGCACCAAGTGCCTCATCCAGCCTCCTTTTAAACACCTCCAGAGATGGCAACTCCACCACCTCCCTGGGCAGCCCATTCCAATGGGGAATCTACTACAGAAATATAATAACCTTAAGGAAGATGGGGAAGAGGTCAAGTGGGAGCAAAGCAGCAGCAGCAGCCAAAACAGCGGCAGGGCAAGAGAGCAGCAGGCGCAGCAGAGGGCAGCAGAAGCAGCAAGGGGAAGGTCCAAGCTGTGCTTCCAGACATAAAGCTCTTGATGCTCCAATGAAATTGTATTAACTTATCCACTGCTGCCATTCTTTGACCTATCCCTACAATGTTCACCTCTCCACTCAGAGATTCCTTTCACAGAATCACAGAATGAAGCAGGTTGGAAAAGACCTCCAAGATCATCAAGTGCAACCTATCACCCAGCCCTTCTAATCAGCCTCCTTGTTTGCCCAGCACTGCAACTCCTTTTGGTCTCATCATTTTGGAGCAGGTTCCATGAGAACACCCCTGTCTTTGATCATTTTCCACTTTGCCTGTGCACTTCCAGCCAAGACATAAACCTGTCAAGAAACGAATGGTGAAGAGAGGCTTCTCCAAGAGAAAAAGGCAAGGAATGAGCTGGTACCTTGGGATCCACCACTTCTAAGTTTCTCTATTCCCAATGCTTTCTATGTCTGAGCTAGAAATTGAGCTCAAGCAGCCACACTGGCAAAGGAGTGGTTGTTGCCTTCAGGATCACATCCCAGCTCCCAAGACCTAACAAGAAAGTCTCCATTTACAAGGCAAGCCAGAGTAGCAGCTGTGTGTAATCAATCTGCTGGAGCACATGGCAGACAGGGGCACTGCCTGCACGTTCGAAATGGTAAACTGCTCCAGGGGACAGGGTGAGGAGAAGGGACAGGGTGGGGACAGCCTCAGAGAGCATGGCAGGGCAAGCAGCTCTGTTAACTTTTCCCAGGGCACTGGAGCCCCAGTGTGAGAGGGCACAAAGCAGCTATTCACTCAGGGATGCCTCCAGTCCTTCACACATCTGCAGACGGAGGAGCCGGAGCCTTCCACAGCTCAACAAAGGATTCAGATGTTCCTTTCTTGGCCCCGAAGGAGGGCAGAAATCTCCCTACAGATCTGAACCAAACCTCGGCTGAATGCACAAAGAGAGCAGGCAGAAACGAGACACAATTAGTGCCAAGCCTTGCTGTCTTCACAAACAACACCCAGCACTCCCCAGCCGCAGAGGATTCTGCTCCACAGGCAACTCCCAGCCTGCAGCTTGTGGCTACAAGGCGGCAGGTACCAGCCAGCAGCATTCCTGTGCAACCAGGACTGCCCCAGACCACACAACTGGCAGGGTTGGAAGGGTCCTTACAGATTGTCCAGTTCCAACCCCCCTGCTACAGGCAGGGACATCTCACACTAGATCAGGTTGCTCAGAGCCACATCCATCCTGGCCTTAAAAACTTCAAGGGATGAGGCTTCCTCCACCTCCCTGGGCAACCTGTGCCAAGCTCTCACCACCCTCATGATGAAGAACTTCTTCCCAACGTCCAATCTGAATCTACCCATTTCTAGTTCTGCTGCATTCCCCCCAGTCCTGTCACTACCTGACAGCCTAAAAAGTCCCTTGGTTTGGTGCAAATGGACAGCCTCCAGCTGGAACAGAACAGGTGGAACATCATTTCCTGGGAAATATGGGGAGGTTGGGAAGAGACTCACATCCCACCCTGGGGAGGAGCTCATTCTAGGCTTCAGGACCAAAGGGCTTCAGTGGTATGCACAGGATCAGCTGCACCACAGAGCTTACATCTCCTTTGCTTCTTCTCTGTGCTACCAACATGCAAAAGCTGCTTCCTCATGGAGAAGTGTGACTAAGGGCAGCAATTCACCAAGCTATGCCCTCAGGCCTGCCTCATGCCAGCTGCAAGCTCCACAACTTCCCCAAGCACACAAGGCTTTGGCTGTCAGAACGCCTAAGGAACTTTCCTTCAGCTTGCCTCTAGTCCTTTGGATGGTCACTATGGGCAGCTCCATCCTGCCAAGTTCTCAAGATCATCAGAAGGGCACTTCCCAGAAGGGCACATCAGCACCAAGCTCCTCCAGGCCACATTTCCCCAGCAGGTTTGTGAAGTTTCTCATCTTCTACAGATGCTTCCAAGAGACTCTTTACGCCCAAAGTGCCCAAAGAGTGAGGCTGTTGCCACAGCCAGGTCCCACAACACTCACCAGAAGCAGTCTGGGTCTGTAAAGGTTTTTGATTGCCCAGGTTTTGCTGATGAGGGGAGGGGAGGGAGCACAAGCCCTGAGGTGAGGGAGATGCTGGTGATGCAGTAATTTCCTTTACTCAACCTAGAAACTAAACATGCCAATTTTTCCCACCACGCAGACAAGCAGGACCTCTGCCCTGGCCAGCCTGAGGGTCTACTTCCTCAGCTCTTCTCAGGAGCATCACAACCAGGCACTGGAAAAAAAACAGTGGGGAGAAAAACCCAAACCCAAGCCAAGCTGAATACTTGAGATGGAAGGAAACGATCAAGCATCCCCAATCTGGTGCACAGATTAAGGAAGGTGATTAAGATAAGGGGAACTGTAATCCTCGAGATGGGAATCCAGAGCACAAAGTACTCCAAATCTCCTCTCTGGGCACGTCCTAACCAGCTTCAAAGGCAGGCTGGGCTCTGATTTGCGTAAGAGGTTCTATTTTAGCTCCTCTGTCCAGCTCCCTGTGCTGCTGACAGCAGCAGACAAAGAGGCAGAGAAGCAGGGGGAATTGGGGAGCAGCTCAGGCTGCTGCCACAGCACGAGGCAAAGCATGGGAGCAGCCAGGCCACGGAGGAAACTTCCCACTGAGATGAGATAAATGTGACTCATCTGCTCTGCCAGCCAGCTGGGTACAACAAAGTACCAGCCCTTCAAGGAGCTGGCAGGCAAGAGGGAAACAAAACCCAACCTACCTGCCCACTGATGGCCTCAGGTGCTGCTTGTGAGGTGGTTCACAAACCTTAACCACAAGGAGATCCTGGTGTCTGAAGTCCTCAGCTATCAACAGCAACACCTAAGCAGATCTAGGCTAGATATCAGGAAGAAGTTCTCTACAGTGAGCAGCCTTCCAGCACCTGAAGAGGGCTACAGGAGAGCTGGGGAGGGACTTTTGACAAGGGCTGGGGGTGACAGGACAAGGGTCTCTGAGGTGGAAGAGTGAGAGCAGAGAGGAGGAACAAATTCTTGAGGGGGAGGGTGGAGAGATGCTGGAAGAGGCTCAGGAAGATTGTGGCTGCCCCCTCCCTGGAGGTGCTCAAGGCCAGGCTGGATGAGGCTGGATGAGCAACCTGGACTAGTGGGATGTGTCCCTGCCCATGGGCTTTAAGGTCCCTCCCAACCCAAACCATTCTATCAATCTATAAAGCTAGAGCTGGAGAGGGACAGGGCACAGGCAGTGCCTGGCTGAAACAGCTCAGATGTGCCAGCTGGTGGAAATCAGCTCTGCAGGGGAGGGACCACACCTCCAGCACCCAACACACCTATGCTTGACTGGGACTTGTCACTGCTGACCTCATCTACCAAAGATTCCACACATCCACGCCAGGAGACAGAAAACAGAACAGGAACACACAGCTCTCCAAAAGCTAACCACCACCAAGGCTGTCCTGACCCCTCCAAAGCACAGAGATGAGGCAATCAAAGTCACTTTTGCTTCTACTACCAGGCTCATCTCCCTGTGCTGTGCTTATGTTTATACAGCACCAAGAAATACTTCAGGCAGTCACTGGGATTTAGATTCCACACTGTGCAGACTTGCTCCAAACAGGTCTGGGCAATGGCTGGAAGGGTTCATTCCCTGCCAACATCTCAAGCCTACACCTGGTTCTCACAGGAGGCCACCTCCAGCAGAACTGAACAGATGGAAGGCTACAAAGCAAGAAGGGCTGGGGGTCAGGAGGGCGGGGACAGGCTCTGCTCACTGCTCCCTGGGATAGGACAAGCAGCAATGGATGGAAGCTGCAGCACAGCAGGTTCCAGCTCAACACAAGGGGGAACTTCTTGCCTGGAAGGGTCCCAGAGCCTGGCCCAGGCTGCCCAGAGAGGTTGTGGAGTCTCCTTGTGTGGAGCCTTTGCAGGCCTGTCTGGATGTGTTCCTGTGTGCCCTGAGCTAGATTGGATGGTCCTGCTCTGGCAGGGGGGCTGCACTGGATGATTTGCCCTCTGAGCCTGTGAACTTCAGCAGGTCAGACCACTGAAACTGCTGCCCAGTCCTGCCCACAGTGACAAGCTGAGGGATGCTTAGGATTGGTTTTTTAACAGACCTTGAAATGGGCATCTGGAAGCCATATTCAGGCATTGGGTCAAAATGTTAGAAAATGGACCTTGCTGAAGCTCAGGTGAGATGGAACTGTTTGAAATTCAGCTGCAGGTGAACATCTCTGGAGAGTACTTCGCAAAGAAGCATTAGACTCCAACTGTTTGGAACCTGCCAGCCCTGCTCTCATGAGCCCTGTTCACAGTCACAGCACCACAGAATCACAGGTTGGAAAGGACCTCCAGAGATCATTGAGTCCAACCCCCCTGCCAAAGCAGGATCACCCAGGGCAGGTCACACAGATACACAAACAGATGGGTCTTGAGAGGCTCCAGAGGAGACCCCACAGTCTCTCTGGGAAGGCAGAAGGCTGCAGCTCCCTTTCCAGCACTCAGCAAGCTGCCAACTGTGGCATGCAAAGCCCACAAAGCCCATCAGCACTCTGAGGTCTGCTGCTTCTCACTTCCTCTTAGTTACAGGACTTTGGGTGGCCTGGCCAGAAGTCACCTTCCCTGCAGGATGCCTAAGAGGTATCAGGTGCTGGAGAGGCCAAACATCCTGTGCCTTGGGGTGAACTGCAGGAGTTCCAAGACAGAAGAAAGGAGTATCACAGTATCATTAGGATTGGAAGAGACCTCACAGCTCATCAAGTCCAACCCTTTAGCACAGAGCTCAAGGCCAGACCATGGCACCAAGTGCCACGTCCAGTCCTGCCTTGAACAGCTCCAGGGACGGCGACTCCACCACCTCCCCGGGCAGCCCATTCCAGTGTCCAATGACTCTCTCAGGGAAGAACTTTCTCCTCACCTCCAGCCTAAATCTCCCCTGGCACAGCCTGAGGCTGTGTCCTCTCCTTCTGGTGCTGGCCACCTGAGAGAAGAGAGCAACCTCCTCCTGGCCACAACCACCCCTCAGGTAGTTGCAGACAGCAATAAGGTCACCCCTGAGCCTCCTCTTCTCCAGGCTAACCAATCCCAGCTCCCTCAGCCTCTCCTCATAGGGCTGTGCTCAAGGCCTCTCCCCAGCCTTGTTGCCCTTCTCTGGACACGCTCAAGCACCTCAATGTCCCTCCTAAACTGGGGGGCCCAGAACTGAACACAGCACTCAAGGTGTGGTCTAACCAGTGCAGAGGACAGGGGCAGAATGACCTCCCTGCTCCTGCTGGCCACACCATTCCTGATGCAGGCCAGGATGCCACTGGCTCTCTTGGCCACCTGGGCACACTGCTGGCTCATGTTCAGTAGAGTCAGGCCAAACTGTGTACACAGAGCACCTGCAGAGCAGAGCCCAGCCTCCAGCAAGGTGAGAACGTGAAGCCTAAAGACAGCTGTCTCCTGCTCAGGACCCCAGCTGGCTCAGCACTCTGCAGCCCTTTCCAGTGGCTCACTCCAGGGTACCAGCCACGTGTGCTGCAGCAACCCAGGCTGCCACCCTGCTGACAACTTCATTGTGCCTTGCTTTGGCAGATGACCAAACTGAGACTGAGTCTTGTCAGCTCAGCTCAGCTGGATTTTATCCCCTGAGATCCCAAAGATCCACATCCTGCAGCACAGCCTTCTCTTCCTCCTGGGGCTGCTATCAGCCTGAAGTGGCTGTACTGCTTCTGCAATAACAGAGTACCAAGAGGAGCCCTGAGCAGAGGTCACCAACAGCACACTGCATCCTGTCTCCTACTCCCTGCCTGGAATAAAGGTCAGTAGGTCTCCTTCCACTCCTGCACATGTATCCTGTCCTCCTTGGCAGAGCTGAAAGCTCAGCCAGCCTCTTCCAGCAGCTGCCCAGCTCTGCCCTGGGAGCCCAGTATGTCCCTTCAGAACTGCTAATGTACACTAAGGTTTCCAACTCAAGTCACACCCCTGCTGCTTTATCTGAACTGTGATACGCTTGGAGAGGTCTCAAAACAGACATGGAGTAGATGAAGAGTGCTGAAGGACTTCTGAACACCTGTAGGAGGACCAGAGCTCAAACTCCCTGCCCACAAGGGCAGCCCAGCCCCTGGGACAAGTGTAGCTGGGGCTCTGTCCTCCACCTGCACATCCTGACTGTGTCCCATCATACACAACCCCAGGGCAGAACACAGGCACAGGTCACCCATGGAGGTAGCTGAGATTCCATCCCTGGGGTTATTTAAGGTCAAACTCAACACGGCTCTGAGCAACCTGATCTAGTGGAGGATGTCCCTGCTGACTGCAGGGGGCTTGGACTGGATGACTTTTGGTCCCTTCCAACCCAGAGCATTCTATGATTCTGTGCTCACCTCAGCCCTGGGTGATGTCAGCTGTCCCAGCACACAAAGCTCCTTGGGATCACCAAGTCCTACCATTAGCCATCCTCTACAAGGTGCACCCTAAACCATATCCCCAAGCACCACATCCAAACACAGCAGCACTGGTTGCACAAGACTGCTGGGAAGCAGTATTTCCTTCTGGCACAGGAGCAGCCCTTCTCCCCCTCTCAGCAGCTCCAGCCCCCAAAGCCACAGCTGCTCCACATAGCTGAAGTGCCTGGAAGGAGCAATAAAGCTGTTTTTCCTGAAAGGCCTTGAACAGCAGCAGGTCAGAGCAAAGTCAGCAGCAGACCTTTGGTCCTGCAGCCATGCAGCCCTGAGCAGGAGACTGGAGCTCTCGCACGCAGACCACAGCAGTGCAGCAACTCTCTCCCATCCTGTCCCAGCCACCAGCCACCCTCCCACTCCAAAAAGCCACAGAGGACGTGGGCTGCAGAACATGGTCTGAGTCAGCTCCATCTTGCTGGCCTCCCTGCCAGAGTCAGGCAAGCAGTGGCCAGGCAAGGGGAGAGAAAAGAGAGGCCAAATTCCTGCATTGGAAAAAAACCACAATTTGCATCTCAGAGAGCAACCTGCCTGCCACCCTGCCTCCTTCCCTCCTGAGAAATCGTTAGCCCTGACTGCAAGCACAGAACCCTCTGATCCGTGAGGCATTTCCAGGCTGTGCCAGACCTGCTGCTTATCTCACACAGATATCCCTACTGGGCGTCAGCAAGCAGATGAAACCTTCCAAGTCATCCAGGTTTCACTAACCACCACTTGCTTGAGCATGGAACACACTTAAACACTTTTATCATAGAACAGTTTGGGTTGGAAAAGCCCTCCAAGATCATCCAGTCCAACTGACAACCCAATACCAGCATGGCCACACATTTCTTGAACACCTCCAGGGAAGGGG
Source organism: Pogoniulus pusillus (assembly GCF_015220805.1). Taxonomy (NCBI): domain Eukaryota; kingdom Metazoa; phylum Chordata; class Aves; order Piciformes; family Lybiidae; genus Pogoniulus; species Pogoniulus pusillus. Next base: position 2,074,553 of record NC_087298.1, on the reverse strand, counting down.
ACTCCACCACCCACCTGGACAGCCTGTGCCAATCCCTGTCCACTGTGGCATCAAAGAATTCCTGATTTCCAACCCAACCCTCCCCTGGCTCAATTTCAGGCCATGTTTAGTTTTTCCTTCCAGCAAACCCAAGGCAAGGTTTGGAAGGGAAGGTGTTCAGCAGGAGGTGGGCTCAGCCAGCAGGTTTTCCTGCACAGAATCCCCCCCGAAAGACCTGGGCAGCTGCGCAATGAAACCAGCCTCAGGTTTGATTTTGATGCTCTCAAAAGGGAAAGGGACATTGGATTTACCAAAGAGCCACAGCTTCCAGCTGAGAGGAAATATCTGCTTCTGCCCAATTCAGGCTAAAATCAACTTTCTGAGCAGAAACAGAAGCCTTGTTTCTGGCTGGTCGCCTTGGCGACACACAGCGATCCCTTGGGAAGGAACCAAGGAATGCAGCCCAGTACTGGCTCCTTCCTTTTTCAGGCATCAACACTTGGACTTCTTACCCAGAGTAAAAGCCACAAACATCCTCTGGGTTAAGAGTAAACAGAAATCTTTCCATTTACTGCAGCATCAGCATCTTCTGAACTCCAGCTCTATGGCTGCCACCCCAGCAGAAGGGAACTGGTTCTCCTGCTACATCAACACGTTTAAGCCTAGACAGAAACTTGTGTCCCTCCTCCTCAAGCTGGATCTTAGTTTTGAAGGGTCCCCATTTGTCTCAGCCTCCTGAGCTCTGCAGCCTTACAAGCAGTCATTCCTTTGCCTTTCAGTATCTCTCCTCTCAGAAGCTAGACCTTTATGCAAGTTCATAGAGTCACAGAATGGTTTGGGTTGGGAGGGATCTTAAAGCTCATCCAGTTTCAAGCCCCTGCCATGGGCAGGGACACCTCCCACCAGCACACCTTGCTCAAGGCATCATCCAGCCTGGCCTTGAACAGCTCCAGGGAGGGGAAGAGCCACAACCTCCCTGAGCAATCTATTTCAGCGTCTCACTATCCTCACTCTCACCAATTTCTTCCTCATCTCCACTCTCACTCTCCCCTCTCCCAGATCAAAGCCATTGTCCCTCATCCTGGCACTCCCAGCCCTTCTCCAAAGTCCCTCCCCAGCTCTCCTGCAGCCCCTTCAGGTACTGGAAGGCTGTTCTGAGGTCTCTCTGCAGCCTTCTCTTCTCCAGGCTGAACAGCCCTGACTCCCTCAGCCTGTCCCCATAGGGGAGATTCTCCAGCCCTCTGATCACCTTCGTGGTCTCCTCTGGACCCACTGCAGCAGTTCGATGTTGAATTTCTCAAGCAGGACACTGCCCAGGTGTAACTCTCAGCAAACACTGTTCTGGCTGCATACACGTGGTGCAGTAGTTAGCACACTGCATCTCCAGAGCACCTGCAGAGCAGGACAGTTAATACTATTAAGCTGATAAGAACTGAGGCAGAGAAGCTAAACAGCCTGCCCAATGTCACACAAGTCCAACCTTGAATGGACAAAAACAACTGTTAACCAATTTCCAGTGAATAGTTATAACTGAGGCTGGGAAAGGACCTCTGGAAGTCTGGAGTCCAAACTCCTGCTCCAAGCAGGTCTGGCCTGATCAGTTGCTCAAGGCTGTCCCCAGGCAAGTTTCAGTTAGCTGTAAGGATGGAGATGCTACTGCATTCCTCTCCGACTTCCACCAACCTTCAACAACTCAATCACTGCAGCAGCCTTGCCCTCCTCTCCCACCCAACCCTTTATACTGCTCAGGACAGTTCCCAGTGTGCACCATTAATTGACTCTTGCTTATTTGAGGCTTTCTTATTTCACCAGCAAGGTAAAAGCATCACAGAGAAATCAGCTCCTTTGGCTGCTTGGCTACCAGTGGCTGTCCCACAAAGTTTCCTGTGTTTTCTGCTCCATCATAAGAGCACCCAAAACTGAACACATCTTGACGTTCTCACCACTTATACCACACATCTGATTTGGTGTACATCCAGCTAACCCCTGAGCAGAGCCAAGAACACTGCTAGAACGAGTGCAAGCCAGCAGCAGGTCTTTAAGCAGCAGAACACCTCCAGTCTGACCAAGCACTTCCTTGTAGGAGCACAAGGAAGAACTGCAGCAGCACTGAGCTCCTCCACGCTCCTCTTTATTTGCTTAGTGTGGATTTCATGGTACTTGTGCTCGGGATCTGCTACCTGCATCAGTCACAACCAAATGAACGCAGCCTAATGACAGGAGTTTAAGGAGGTTAAGCCACGAGGAGCAGCCCTCCTGCCTTCTTGCCCTCTTCAAAGGATTTCCTCGAATTACAAAGCTCAGTGCCTCAGGCACCCAGGCGGATTGGGGCCATCGAATACGGAGTTGAATTTAGGTAACGGAACGCCAAACAACCCTTCCCACGAAGGAAAAACGTGGCACCACCAGGGGCTTGTCACCTCAGCCTGCTGCTCTCAGAGCACAATTCACATCTCCTCCTCCTGCACCGCAAAATCAGCTGCTCCTTGAGCACAGCTGTGGCTGTGTCCCATCCAGAGGCACCTCACCAAGCCACACACAGATTAAGGCTCATGAGCATCTCTGTTAGATGCCAAGCAGTGACAAAGACACTTGGAGCAGTCAACGTCTTGGGGAATCTCCAGGGACGGAACCGCACGTCCTGAGCGAGCAGCCAGGTGGTGTAATCCTATCAAGGGGAGTTAAGTTGTTGCTGATCTCTTTCTGCCTAATAGAGACCTAATTCCTCAGCCTCTATCAATAGATCACTAATACGGGGAAGATGCCAATGCCACCCAGCCCAGGGTACTCTCGTCACAAGCCAGGCAGTGACCGCAGGGAGTTCAACATGAGACACCAGGGAGCTGGGCTAGAGAGAGGGCAAGTCCTCAGCCCTTCACACCACACAACCCAGCAAGCCCTGAAAACACCTGAAACCCTTTGCTTTTGTTACCATACCTCCAAGGAGGGACTGGGAGGGAGGCCCTGCAGTTAGCACAGGTCATATCCCATCCAGTGCTCCCTCCCTGAGCACAAGCCCTTGGCTGCCCAAAGGACCAGAAAACGCTGCCCACCTTCCCAGCCTGTGCCTCACAGACACACAAGCCACAAGCAGTACAGAGCGGCTCTCAGCCTGGCTGGGCAGCACAGGGGCACCCCTGGCACCTACCTTCTTGCGGCGCGAGCCTCTCTTGCTCATGCAGGACCTCTCCAGGGACAGGTACCCCCCAATCACTTCGATCTCATTCACCGTGGGGTAGCGCTTTTTATGGGACATCCCTGCTTGGGGAACATCAGAGCTCTCCACAGCTTTGCCTTTTACTTTGCTCTCCTCCTCCTCCTCCTCTTCCTCCCGCTGCAGCCTTCTGCTGGCATCAGTGAGAGCCTGCAGCCCCGAAGCAATGGGCTTCCTTTTGGGCACGACAGTGAAGGTGCTGCCTCCCCTCTGGCGGGGGGCTGAGTGTGGTCTGTAGAGGGGCACGGAGGAAAACTCCATCTCCAAGTCAGGGCCAGCTCCTCCAGGCTGCTCTGCCAAGCTCCCTGTCCTCGCAGCAGAGCCGGCCCTGGGAGAAAGCTCTCCGCCGTCCAGCTCCACAATGTCATCGATGTAAGTCACTGGTACCAAGGGCTCCAGCGGCGCCGGTGAGGAAGCGACAGACTCTTCCTGCTCCGGGGCGGAAGCCCTTGGGGGCTCCTTCAGTGCCTTCTCCTCCGAGGACGGTGCCGGTGGTCCCGGCCTGGCGCTCTGGGCGGTGGGCAGCGCTGGGCGGCCCTCCCGGCGGGGCACGAAGAGGAAGGTATTGCGTGAATTCAGACGCAGCTTGGCCAGGGCCTGGGCCTGCAGGTCATGGGCTGGGATGGCAGCCAAGTCGGGCTTGGGGGCCGGGTGGATTTCGAAGGAGCCCCCGGCCCGGGGCGCAGAGGCGGAGAGTGGCTGGGTGGCGCTGGTGGCACTGGGGGCCAGACTGGCACTGGGCGGGGGCGACACGGCCGCTTCAGCCTCCTCTGGCTTTGGCCTCCTGGCGTTGGCTCTGGCATGGGGAGCGCTGGCGGATGGCACTGGTGGCCCCTTGGGCAGCGTGGGACGGCCGGCGGGGACAGCGCCGGGCTCGGGAATGCGGCTGCCAGGGGGCAGCCCCCGGGGGGTGACTGTGAAGGAGTTGGAGCCGATCTTGTGAAGAAAGCAGTTGGCCTGGGAGGCTGCGGCCCTGGGAGTGGCTGGCACCACCGCGGGGACTGCAGCCCGGGGAGCTGCTGGGGCAGGGGGCTGCGGGGCGACAGCCCGGGGAGGCGCAGGGGCCGAGGGCTGGGGGGTGACAGCCCGGGGAGGCGCCGGGGCCGTAGGCTGCGAGGTGACAGCCCGGGGAGGAGCAGGGGCCGCGGGCTGGGGGGTGACAGCCCGGGGAGGAGCAGGGGCCGTAGGCTTTGGGGTGACGGCCCGAGGAGAAGCCGTCTGCGGGACCGTGGGCTGGGGGGTGGCCGGCACGGGCGGGGGTGTGGCAGCCCGGGGAGATGCCGGCAGCGGATGCGGAGATCCCGGTCGCGCCTTCGGGGAAGAGGCCCGGGGGGAACCGGGTCTCACCTGCGGAGGGGGCGGCGCGGCCCGAGGGGAGGCTGTTCCCACCTGCGGAGGAGGTGCAGCCACCCCGCCTGAAACGGCGCCGGGCCCGGGCCCGGTCAGCGCCTCCCCAACGCGGCGGCGGCGGCCCCGCGGCCGCTGCCCGAACTTTTCCAAGAGGCGGCTGACGGTACCCGGCTCGGCCGCCTCGGGCGCTTCGGCCGTCTCGTAGATGACCACCTGGTCAGCGCGGATCTCGGCGAGGGCAGCGCCCCGGCGGGCCAGCAGCTGCTGCAGCGGGTCGGGCCCCCGCGGCGGCGAGGTGGCGGCCGGGTCCCGGTCCTTGCGGCGGCCGGGCAGCGCGTCCCCATCGGCGAAACAGGCGGCAGCGTCGGGCTGGGACTCGATGATGAGGATGTTGTCGGCGCGGATGGTGCGGATGCCGGGCACGGCGCTGTACAGCTCCAGCAGCTGCTGCAGCGGCCGCGCCGCCCCGGGGCCGTGTCCGGGCAGCCCCTGCCGCAGCAGCCGCCGCCGCTCGCTCTCCAGCCGCATGAAGGGGTTCTCGCGGAGCGGGCCCAGGCTCTCCGCCACCACCAGCCGCTCCCCTGCCGGCGGCTCCGGCTCGCCGCCGCCGGCCAGCCCGGCCAGCTTGGCCCGCTTCCGCTCCAGGATTTCCCGCTTCCAGGCGGGCTGCGCCCGCGGCCCGGCCCCGAGCGGCGGCTCCGCGCTGCTCATGGCGGCGGCACGGCGGGCACTGGCGCTGCACAGCCGCCGCCGCCTCCGCCCGCTGCACCTGGCCAGGCCCCGCCGCCGGCTCCGGCACCGCCCCCGGGCCGCCCTCCACGGGGCGGGCGCCATGACGGGGCCCGCGGCCGGGGCCGTGCTGCTGCTCAGCCGCGGCTGCCTCAGGCGCTGCTTTGGGGCTCGGCCGCCGCCTCGCACCTCACCACCGCTCTCAGAGATCCTCCTCCGCGAGTCCGTGGCGGAGTCTGGCTGGTAGAGCCCTTCGGGGCCGCCGGGGAGCAGCCGGGCCCTGGCACGGGCGGTGTGACCCGGCGCGGCCTCGGGGACGTGGCTAGTTCCGCCTCCGGGGATGCTGGCCCGGCCGGGTGCCTGCTGCCCACGCGGTCCCCCTGCAGACGGGAGCCTCCGGGAATGCGGGTGTCAGCCTCGGGAACACCGCTGGGGACATGTCCTGCCCCAAAATCCCCTCTACCAGTACTAACTATCCTGGGCTGGCTCATGTGGTGCTGGTGGGTCCTCTCCCAGTGCAGGCTGAGCTCTGTCCTGGTACAAACTGGACCCCCTGATCCTCTCCCAGTGCAGGCTGAGCTCTGTCCTGGTACAAACTGGACCCCCTGATCCTCTCCCAGTGCAGACTGAGCTCTGTCCTGGTGCAAGCTGCATCCCCTGATCCTCTCCCAGTGCAGGCTGAGCTCTGTCCTGGTACAGACTGGAACCTCCGATCCTCTCCCAGTGCAGGCTGAGCTCTGTCCTGGTACAGACTGGACCCCTTGATCCTCTCCCAGTGCAGGCTGAGCTCTGTCCTGGTACAAACTGCATCCCCTGCTCCTCTCCCAGTGCAGACTGAGCTCTGTCCTGGTACAAACTGGACCCCCTGATCCTCTCCCAGTGCAGACTGAGCTCTGTCCTGGTACAAGCTGCATCCCCTGATCCTCTCCCAGTGCAGGCTGAGCTCTGTCCTGGTACAGACTGGAACCTCCGATCCTCTCCCAGTGCAGGCTGAGCTCTGTCCTGGTACAGACTGGACCCCCTGATCCTCTCCCAGTGCAGGCTGAGCTCTGTCCTGGTACAGACTGGACCCCTTGATCCTCTCCCAGTGCAGGCTGAGCTCTGTCCTGGTACAAGCTGCATCCCCTGCTCCTCTCCCGGTGCAGAGTGGGCCCTATCCCATAACAAAGGGAAGCAGTGAAAAATGCCTCTCAGGGCTGTCCAGTTTTAGCTCCGCTACAGAGGAGCTGGTGCCTGGGGCATGAGCAGCCCTGGCAGGTGAGGAACAAGCCCTTGGCACCAGAGGACATCAGTGGAGTGTTTTGAGCAGATGACTATGCCCACGAGAGCAGCGCAGGAGCACATTTGCCTGCCGGCAGCGGTGGCTGCAGGCCGGGCACAGGAGCAGGGGGAAGGGCATGCCCGGAGCGCTCTTTCCGGGCCGTGCCCGCTGCCGGCTGCCAGCAGCCTGCAATCAGGAACTGCTCACAGCACCGCTGCGGACTTCCCGCACCTCCCACGCCGCCGGGGGCCAGGGCACGGCGTGACGTAAACAACCTTTGGTCGGAGCCTGCCGCGGTCCCGACCGGCCCGGAGGGAGGGGGGGGTTGGGGGTGCGGAGCCGCACCCCGGCCTGGGGGGCTGCTTCGAAGGCAGCAGCTTCACCCCAGTGCGGGCAGGCTGCTGAAAACGCAGGTGTGCTTACTGGAAGAAACATCACATCCTGCTGATAAGGCTCTTATCTTTGCACTCCCGAGTCAGGACAGAGCAACTGCACCTCCTCCGAATGGTACCTGGAAACGATACTACTGAAAATAGCTTTTTATTGCCAAAGATGCCAGTGTGCCAAGAGCCACACTCTGCCCGGAGGTGCTGCGTGCCCTGAGGGGAGCTGGCAAACCGGAGCTCGACGGGAGGAGGCAGCTCCTTGTGAGTCAGCTTCACTTACACAGTGGTAATTCAAGGTTTGCACCTCACACACTAAAGAGATTGAGGGGCTGGAGTAGCTCCAGAGAAAGGCAATGAAGCTGGGGAAGGGTCTGGAGAAGAGGGCTGGGGAGGAGCAGCTGAGGGAGCTGGGGGTGTGCAGTGTGGAGGAGGCTGAGAGGAGACCTCATTGCTCTCTACAGCTCCCTGAGGGGAGGATGGAGCCAGGTGGAGACTGGACTAGTAATAAGCTATAGGACAAGAGGAAATGGCCTCAAGTTGCACCAGGGGAGGGTTAGGTTGGACATGAAAAGAAACTTCTGCACTGAAAGGGTTCTCGAGGACACAAACAGGCTGCCCAGGGAGCTGGTTGAATCCCTATCCCCAGAGGGGTTTAACAGAGGCAGAGATGTGGTGCTCAGGGGCATGGTTTGGTGCCAGCCTTGGTAGAGTTAGGAGTGGTTGGACTCAGTGATCTTAAAGGTCTTGTCCAACCCAACCCATTCTGTGATTCTGCTCTGCAGGGCAGGGAAAATTGGTTAATTTTATACCCCCCCCCCCCAAAAAAAAAAAAAATTTAGAGTTTTCCATGTTGGTTGCTTTTGCTGTTTCCCACAAATCTTTACCCTTGATTTGCCCAGGGAGGTGGTTGAACCTCCCTGCCCTGAGGTGCTTAAAAGTCACAGAGGTGTCTCTGCTGCCAGGCATCCAGCAACAGAATAAGGGGACACAGTCTCAAGCTGCGTCAGGGGAGGTCCAGGCTGGATGTTAGGAGGAAGTTACTGGCAGAGAGAGTGATTGGCATTGGAATGGGCTGCCCAGGGAGGTGGTAGAATCACCGTCCATGGAGGTGTTCAGGCAAAGCCTGGCTGGGGCACTTAGTGCCATGGTCTGGTTGGATGGGCAGGGCTGGGTGCTAGGTTGGTCTGGATGAGCTTGGAGCTCTCTTCCAACCTGGCTGATTCTATGATTCTATGTGCTGAGGGCCATAGGTTAGCCCCAGTCTTGGTAGAGAGAATAGTTACATTGGATGATCTTAAAGGTCTTCTCCAACCAAAATGACCTTGTGGGGCTGTGACCCATTGTACCTGCCTGAGGCACAGCTCCATGATCATGATCATAGAACATCAGGGGCTGGAAAGGAACTCAAAAGATTGTCTGGTCCAGCTCCCCTGTCAGAGCAGATCACACAGGAAGACATCCAGATAGTTATTGAATATCTCCAGAGAGGGGGAATCCACAACCCCCTTGGGCAGCCTGTTCCAGGGTTCTGTCACCCTCACAGGGAAAGAATTCCTCCTCAGGTTCACCTGGAACCTCCTATGCTTCAACATCCACCATTGTCCCTCGCCTTTTTTCTCTCCCCACCCCTGAGGGGCAGAACTGATAATAATAACAATAACTGAATAATTACTAACAATAATGCCCCATCCCAGAGCTGGCCCTCACCGCCCGCAGTGAGTGCCCGGGGCTGAGGACAGAGAGCAGGCAGCAGGCAGTGACATTTCCCCGCCTCTGGTGACTCATGGCTCAGGCACGTCCAGAGCCAACAATGTGCCTTTGTGCTGGGGGGATCTCAATGGATTTCTCTTTCGTGGTCTCGTCTGGTTGGCTTTTGAGGCTGTGCAAAGCTCATGCATTCCGACAGAAAGAGTTCCACGCAGTTTATCTGCACCTGGTGCAAAGGAGACGCCTCCCTTTGCGGGCACTGATCCTGCCAGCTGCTGGTCTCGCCGCACGCCCGCCTGCCTTTGTCACCCAAGAATGAACCCAGCCATTATTCATCCCCTTCCCTGCCAGTCACCCTTTGGGAGCTGTCTGTGGCCTCTGTCAACAATTTCTTCCCTGGCTGAGTCAGTGGAACAAGCGCTGAGGATGGGCAGTGAAGCTTGGCTGGTAGGCAGCGCCGGGCGGCTAAGCCTCTGCCTCTGCACCATGTGTAGCCCCGGAGGGGTGCTGGGGACCTGGCTCCTGGGGGTCCTGCTTGGCCCCCAGATTCTGGCACAGCCCTACGAGGAGAGGCTGAGGGAGCTGGGATTGGTTAGCCTGGAAAAGAGGAGGCTCAGGGCAGACCTTATTGCTGTCTACAGCTACCTGAGGGGTGGTTGTGGCCAGGAGGAGGTTGCTCTCTTCTCTCAGGTGGCCAGCACCAGAACGAGAGGACACAGCCTCAGGCTGTGCCAGGGGAGATTTAGGCTGGAGGTGAGGAGAAAGTTCTTCCCTGAGAGAGTCATTGGACACTGGAATGGGCTGCCCGGGGAGGTGGTGGAGTCGCCGTCCCTGGAGCTGTTCAAGGCAGGACTGGACGTGGCACTTGGTGCCATGGTCTGGCCTTGAGCTCTGTGCTAAAGGGTTGGACTTGATGATCTGTGAGGTCTCTTCCAGCCCTGATGATACTGTGACACTGTGACACTGTGATCCTGTGATAACCAAATGCTGGATTACAAGCCCCAGGTGTGCCGGTGGCAGGGGACAGGAGCAGGGAGGGTGTGAGGGCAGAGTGCCAGTGTGCAGCACGGGCAGCAGTTCCTGGTGGTGCCAGGGCACAGCTGAGGTGGCTGTGGGGCTGGTTTGTGACATGTCCAGACGCAGCACATACTGCTTGAGAGGGAGGTAGGGCTGGCAGCAGACAGAGCTGCTGGGGCAGCCCAAAGCGTGGCCAGGTGAGAAGAGCACAGTGACAGAGCAGGGCCCAGCAGGACTTGGAGAAGGAGGATTTCACCTCCAGCCCCTGTGGGGCACATCTGCTCCTCACCCTTTTTTAGGGTGGAGTGAACCTCTGCCTGCACAGCAGCTTCCACTCTCTGGGTTTGTGTCCATCACACCACCAGAAGTGACAGGGCAGGAAGGCAGAGGGGAGCAGGGAATAGCTCAGAAGAATCCCTTGCAGCTGGGCTCCTGCAGCAAGTTTGACCTTGCAGCTCTGGTGCTGATTTAAAACTAGGACTATGCAGACATGGAATGGTTCTGGGGGGGAAGGACAAAGACCATGCCCCTAGCCAGCAGGTGCTCCAGGCTCCAGCCATGCTCCAAAGGCCTTAGGGAGCTGGTGGGAAGAGGTTAAAAGGAGTTTCTGTCGTCTGAGATGGACACAGCAGTGGTGGTTGGACAGGCAGAGGAATGTCTCCAGCTGGGGAAGACAGAAATGAAGACTGAGAGATGCCAGCCCTGAAGAAAAATGCCTTAAGTGACTGAGTTGCCCAGGCTCTGCCTCTGCTCAGAGGGGCTGCAGCTGCCCCAGCTAAGGGGAGATGGATCTGCAGGTGGCTGTCAGCACTGGAGACCAAGGGGGAACCCACAGCTGGGACCCAGGCCAGACCTACTCCCTCTGGCAATTAACCCAAGCAGACCACAGGAGTTCAGCTTCACTGCCCTCTGCCCTCCTGCGGACCTGCTTTAGTTTGGAGCTGCTTGTTCCGGAGCACTCCAAATTCCTTTCTTCTCCCCCCTGCCCCGCGGGTTCGAATGGAGAGGAGAAGGCAGCACAGAAGCTGCTCCCCCTTGCCCTGCAGGCTCGAAGGGGAGCAGCAGGAATCCTTCCCGCACCGTGCTGAGCCGGTGTCGGCTGGCGCTGGGGTGGGTTTTCGTGCCCAGTCTGAAATGGCAAATGGACACTGTCTGGAAAAGCATTGATAGAGCAAGGGAGAAGGTGCCAGGTGACCCCCACCTTGAAAGAGCTCCTGCCGTGGCAGAGCTCCCGCCGGGACAGGTTCCTGCCGTGACACACGTCCCGTCGGGGACTGGCTCTGCCGTTGGACGGCTCCTGCCTTTTACACGGCTCTCAGTTCTACACCGACCCTGCCTATGGATGGTTCTCCCCACGTGGCACCATTCTGTGCAAGCTTGCAAGCTGGGCAAGCCCTGGGGGGCACTGAGAGAGCTGCCAGTGGCACCTGGACCCGGCTACTCTCAGCCCCTGTCACAGCCAACTGTGCAGACCCCAGCAGTGGCTCTCCCCTGCCGCTGCAGCGTCGCTTCCACGAACCCCTGTCTTGTGGCAGCTGTGGCCAGAGACATTGCTGAGCTGGGCAGCTTTGCCACTGGCCTTGGGCTTCTGCTGCCTGGGTCCAGGCTGCTGGATATTGCTTGCAGCATCGGGAGGCAGCTGAGCGGCAGAGAGATCCAGCAAGGGATCATTGCCAGTACCTTTCTCACCTGTGTGAGCAAAGCCTGCTGCTGCCTTGATTCTCTGCTCAGCCTGACTGATAGTGGGGTAAAGCTGTGCTTGTAGCTTAGCCTTTTCCATTGCCTGACTTCCTACATCTCTCAATTTGTCCCTAACGTCCTTTGAAGAACTCCAGACTGAATCAGAATCTGTAAATAAACCTAAACAGTTCTCTGTGTGTAGTCTGGGGGCAGGGGCAGGGCCTCCAGCAAAATACAGTGATTCTGGGTTTAGAATTCATAGAATCACAGAATCAGTCAGGGTTGGAAGGGACCACAAGGAGCAGCCAGTCCCAACCCCCCTGCCATGCCCAGGGACACCCTACCCTAGAGCAGGCTGCACACAGCCTCAGCCAGCCTGGCCTCAAACACCTCCAGCCATGGGGCCTCAAACACCTCCCTGGGCAACCCCTGCCAGGCTCTCACCACTCTCCTGCTCAACAACTTCCTCCTCACCTCCAGCCTCACTCTCCCCACCTCCACCTTTGCTCCATTCCCCCCACTCCTGACACTCCCTCACACCCTCAAAAGTCCCTCCCCAGATATTTTGTAGCCCCATGCAGATGCTGGAAGGCCACAAGAAGGTCCCCTGGGAGCCTCCTCTGCTCCAGCCTGCACAGCCCCAACTCTTTCAGGCTGTGCTCACAGCAGAGATGCTGCAGCCTCTGAGCATCCCCCTGGCCCTTCCCGGACACTCTCCAGCACGGCCACATTAATTCCCTGCCTCCACAACACTGCTCTGCCTTCCTCAGAGGGATTATGAAGCCTTTTGCCTCTGATGAAGCTCCCCAAGGTTTTGGTTCTAAGTGTCAAGGATGGTGCTCAGAGATAAAGCCTTCTTCCTAAGAAAAAGAAGGTTAATGCTCTGTAAGAGCCTTAATGATCCAGTCCCTGCTCACTAAGCCACTGCTGGAGCTGAGAATCCCTCTGTGCCCTCCCCAGCACTGGATTTCATACAGTCACTGAATGGTTTGGGTGGGAAGAGACCTTCAGAGATTACCTACTGCAACCTTTCTGCATTCAGCAGGGACAGCTGCAGCAAGAGCAGGCTGCTCAGAGCCCCAAACAACCTCATCTGCAACGGTACCAGGGCAGGGCATCTCCAGCCTCTGGGCAATCTGGGCCAGGCTCTCCCCACCCTCAGTGTCAGACATTTCTCCCTTCTCTCCACTCTCAATCACCCTCTTTTAGTTTCAAACCCTCACCCCTTGGCCTGTCCCAACAGGCCCTGCTCAAGAGTCTGTCCCCAGCTTTCTGATCTGCCCTTGAAGCACTGCAAGGCCACCAGAAGGTCTCCCTGCAGCCTTCTCCTCTCCAGGCTGAACACCCCCAACTCCCCCAGCCTGGCCTCACAGCAGAGCCCTTCCAGTCCTGCCAGCACTGCTGTGGCCCCCTCTGGCCCTGCTCCAACAGGTCCCTGCCTGTGCTGAGGGCTCCAGAGCTGCCCCAGCACTGCAGGGGGGTCTGAGCAGAGCACAGCAGAGGGGCAGAATCCTCTCCCTGCCCCTGCTGCCCAGGCCTGGCTGGGGCTGGGCTGGCAGCGCTTGGTGCCAGCTCATGTCCAGCTCTGTTGGCACCTCTCAGACATTCCCTTATTTAAAGCATCAGCAGTTTCTACCTTCCTCTTCTTTCATCTACATCTGGGCCATTTGTACCTCTGGAGCTCTGATCTTGCCTTTTCAGCACTGCCCTCACTGCTGCCTGGTTCCTCACCTGCCAGCAGAGCAAACATCTGCCAGGTGCCACTTCCTGGCTCTAGGAAGTCAGCCAGAGAGCAACAAAAACACAAACGAGAGCCTCCTGCTTTCCCAGAAACGTCTCTTTTTATTAACCCTTGTCTGAAAGCCTAGAAACATTCACGTGTTTGTACCACACACAAAGCAGCAGCAGCTGCCCTCAGGCATGAGAGCAGGGGCAGCAGTGGTGCCAGATGTCCCTGCACCATGGCCAGTTTGCCCCACACCTGGGCAACAGGCAGGCAGCCAGGAACCACCCTGAAAACAGGGGAGAAGGCTTTGGAGTAACCTTCTCACTTTCCCAAGGAGGCAACCTGCTGGTCCAGGGCCCACCAAGACCTCAGAGTTTACAATCTTTGTTTTCAGACCTCTCCATTGCTGGCCCTAAACCAGCCTGTCTCAGGCTGACCTCTTTAACCCAGAGTGTTTCATGGTCCTTATGAATCTGTTCTGCCTTCAGCCTCCCCCTGCAATGGATCAGAAGAGGGACCTGACTGCTGGGACCCATCACTGGCCCATGTGTGGCCCTGGCTTTGCCTGAGCAGTGTGGAGCAGCACAGATTGGTGCAGCCATAGCACAGAATCCCAGCATGGGTGGGGTTGGAAGGGACCTCTGGGGATCATCCAGTCCAAGCCTCTGCTCAAGCAGGGCACCCACAGCAGCTTGCCCAGGAGCACAATGGCCAGGGGGGGTTTGGAAGCTCTCCACAGGAGGAGACTCCACAACCCCTCTGGGCAGCCTGCTCCAGGCCTCCAGCACCCTCACACCAAACAACTTTCTCCTCCTGCTGAGGTGGAACCTCCAGGGTTCCAGTTTGTGCCCACTGCCCCTTGAACCATGCTACCCCACAGCATGTTTGTTTGAAAGGAGCAGGATGCTGTCAGCTGCCCTCTGAACTCGTCTGAGGGTAGAAGCAGAAGCAGACCAAAGTGCTTTGCCTTCCCATGCTTTAGCAAATGGTTCATTTCTCTTCACCCTTGGTTGGTTTGAGGGTTCCCCTCCCATTACTCTGCCAACTCTGCTTCCTTTTCTCATTGGGATGGAACTTGTTCCAAGACTGCAGCTTTCAGAGGCATTAGTGGACAGAACCTGCTCTTCCCCACACTACCAGGTCATTTGCAAAGCCTGCACTGTTTTCTTTTCCACTGTCACTCATGTTTGGTTTTCTTTACAGAACACCAATGATCCCCCCCCACCATGCAGCCTTGCAGCAGCAAAGGAGCTGGAAATGAACAGCAGCACCTGAGTGCTGAAAGAGCAAAGATCCCCAAAGCTCATTGCCTGCCTGCCCTGGGGGAGCTCAGCTCTTGCTGCAGTCACAACAGCAACCATTCCAGTTCCAGTAACAGCGTTAGAGAACAACAGGAAACACACAGTGGAAAAGCTGCAGCCCCTTCTTGCTCCTGGTTTCCTGGGGTGGGGACCAGCAAACTCAGTTTCTGCAGTCATCCCCACCTCAACAATCAGCAGAACACCGTCTGGTGCAGCACAGAGCCAGAGCAAGTGCAGGAGAGCAGGATCTGGCTGCAGAGGGTCTTGCTTGGCTGCACTTAGCTGGCCTGCTCGTAGGGCATTTGAAGGGGCAGGGGCAGACACCTGTCCTTGCGGTGCCAGCTGCCTGTGAGCAGGCCCTCCTCGTGGGGGCTGTGTCACTGCAACTCCATTTTAGCACTACAAAAGTAAATTACAACTCAGTTATCCCTCCCACACTGTCGACTGAACTGCTGATGTGCATCTGTGCTGCTCCTTGAGCCCAAGGCCAGGGCAACCAGGGCAGTGGTCAGTGCCTGGCTAGATGCTGCTGCAGCCTCCTACAGTTCAGTCTCCAGAGGGAAGAAACGTTCCCCAAATCCAACCCATCACATCCCCTGCACAACCATGGGAGGCCAAAGCCACTCAAACACCCAGAAACCCCACGGGCACCAGGGAGCCAGGCAGGGGCCTCGAGTCCTTGGTGAATGCCAAGAGAGGCCACCCCATAAGGCAGGACATGAGTTTGGCTCCATCAGCTGCTTGAGGGGCTCAGTACTCCAGGCTGAGCAGGTCAAGAGGCTCTGCTTGCTAAAGGTCTATAGAGACAGTAGTGCTGTGATTGCTCAGCAATCATTTGGCTGCTGAGATGAGGAAAGAAGAGTGGAGTGCCCCCAGGACCTCACCAAGTGCAGCCTGTGTCCCTAAATGCAGCCTCTGCCCCTGGGATCATCCAGAACAGCCCTGGATTCACACAATGGTTTGGGTTGGAAGTGAGGTCACTGGATCATCCAGCTCCAACCCCCCTGCCACTAGAGCAGGTTGCTCAAGGCCTTCAACACCTTTAAGCCAATTTGAAGGACACTCTGACAGCAGCACAGTAACATGACACATTATTAGGCTGTATTAGTTACAACTTACTAAACACTCATGGAGAGATGAGGTTTAGCTTCCCTCCAGGTGGATTCCTTCTATCTCACATCCACAACACTTATTCCTTCCAGTCTTTTTCATGCTCTGTCAGGCTGAATCCATTTCTGGATCCAAGCATCTACCAGTTCCTGCCACTCTTCCATAGGTGACAGGCAGCCTGGGCACTATGCTGCACTGCAGGCAGAGACAGCAAACTCTGGGATCTCACTGCTAGCTTCTGCAGGACCGCCTGGGACAACAAGCACCACGGAGCAGCCCCACGGGCACTGACCCACCCATTCACCCATCAGCTGGGCTGGCAGCAGCAGGCTGACCTGCCAGCGAGACCAAACCAATCTGCAGTTGACTTTGGCTTTTGTTTCCACAACTGGGAACTGAAAATCGTTCCCTGGCAGGTGCAGAAAGCCAGGGGGGCTCTGCAGCCGCTGCGACAGGCACAGAGCCACGGGCAGCTGCACAGACGGCGTGGGAGGTGGCACTGCTGCTGGCTCTGCCTTGGGAGGGCACCTGTGTGGCTCCCCTCAGGAAGGGCTGGCTGTGTTGTCACCTCCAGGGGCTGTCCCAGCGAACCCCCCGGCATGGAGCGGCTCAGGGCTGGGCGTCCCTGCGGGTCGGTGTCCGGAGCTGGCAGCGTGGCTGGGGAAGGGTGACTCAACCCAGCACATCCTCTGAGGCACGGTTCCGGCAGCGTGTGCCAAGGGCCAGGGGCCCTGAAGGGCTTTTCAGCCACACACTAAGGTGCCTTTTGCTGGACCAAGACATTAATCAACGCTAAGTGTGGCTCTCAAACTGGGTTTGGGTGGGTTGAACGTTTGCACCAGACAGCAGGGCGAGCTTGGCCTTCCACCTCCTTCCCAGCTGGGGCGAAGGACATGCTCCCTTGCCCAGATCCTGCCAGGCTGGCCACTTCAGTTTCCATTCCTTCAGCCAACCCCACTCCTGCTGCCTGAGGGTGACGAAGCAAAGCAGCCTCTGGAGTCACTCTGCCTGCAGAGCCCTGGGAACCGGAACTGCCAAGCACAGGTCACTCAGGCACTCACGTCCCAGAACAAGAGCAGCTGTTTGTGAAGTGCAGGAGCGATGCTAATGGGCACGGAGAGGGAGAGCTCTGCCTTCCACATCCCTGCTCATGGCAAAACAACAGGGGGCAGCTGCGGGAGCATCTCCCCCAGACCCCAGCAGCAAGCCTGTGTGTGGAGACACAAAGCGAACACATACACAAGCACTCCAGCAGCCCCTGGGGTGCAAAACCTGTGCTGGGCTCCAGGCAGCAAGTCCAGGCTGAGAGACAAGGAACAAATCCACTTCCAGAGTCCTTCTGCAGAGGCAGAGCTGAGCCCCCCACGGGCCCTGGCTCCAGCAGGTCCAGAGGCAGCAGGAGGCAGAAGCCGGTGGGACCCCGTGGCGTGCACAGCGGAGTCCTCGCCCCGGGTGCAAGGAGCTGGCTGCTTGCCCTCAGCAGCCAGAGGTTTTGCTGCAGCTGCAGGGGTTGTTCTGTTGGGGTGTTTCATTTAGTGCAGGAAGGCATTCCCTGATAACCCATCCGTTCCCCACCCCAAGCCTGCAGGGCAGCTGCAGAGGGAAGCTGGAGGCTGCAGCGTGAGGCAAGGTGGGGAAAGCTCCATCTCAAATGTCTGCCTATTTCTGTGTCCCCCAGGTGACCTCAGTTTTCTTCTTCCCTTTCCTTCCCAGCCAAATGAGGGGAAAAGAGAAAAGCCTCTCTGGAAAACCCTGGTTTAGAGAAGTGCCACATCCAAGAACATGGCCTCCACCTCTGCCTCTGCAGCTGAGTGAATATCCTCTTCAGGCACCAGAGAACGTGGCCAGGGGCAGCAGACTGGACAGCTGATGCACTTGCTGCCTGCCCTTCTCTCCTCTCTCCTGAAGGTGACAATCAATCCCAGCCCTGCCATGACACAACCAGCAGAGCTCTCTGCTGACATCCACCAAGCCAGGCAAAGGGCTGGAGTCACATCCTGCTGGAATGCAGAAGCTTCCACAGGTGGCTGTGGTGAACGGCCAGGGCTGGCACCCATTCTAGCTATGCCAGTTTCATCTGCTTCTCTCCAGGGTTAACCAAGCGCCTACATTCCTCCAGCCCTTGCCAAAAGCAAATCCAAACCACACAGGAACTGCAGCAGCACTTCCCCATGGTGGTGCTGAGCAGAGTGGTCTGGCAGAGCCTGCTCTGCTCCTCGATGGAGCTCAGCTGCACCACAACCTGCTGGCTCCAACTACCCTGACGAGAGAGAAGCTCCAGCAGAGGCCATTCAGACAGCAGTCAGGGACTGGGAACCAATTGGCTTCGGGGATCCAGACTGACAGACCCCAGCGGCAGGCCCTTGATGGCTGGGACAAGCAGGGGGAAGGACAAATTGTGCCTTGTACTCAGCACAGCTTCTTCAGGCACAGAGCCCTGGGCACACAG
Organism: Pogoniulus pusillus; assembly: GCF_015220805.1. Lineage (NCBI taxonomy): Eukaryota > Metazoa > Chordata > Aves > Piciformes > Lybiidae > Pogoniulus > Pogoniulus pusillus. The sequence continues at coordinate 2,056,644 of NC_087298.1, read as the reverse complement.
GCACTGCCCGGGCCCATCCTCAACCTGCCACAGGGAGGATGCTGCAGAGGCTCTCAGGGCATGAGGAACAAGTGCTAGGAACAGGTGCTCAGGGCACTCAGCCTCTGCTAGGGGACATCCTGGCTGTGACCCTGCTGCATGCCGGCGGCAGGAGCACACCCAGAGGTCTCCCTTTGCAGGTCCAGCTGAGGAAGTTACAGGCTCTATTTTTAACTTTAAATAATTACAACTCTGGGGGGGCTTTGGTTTGGTTGTTTTTTTTTGCACCCTAGCCTCTGCTGAGCCCTTCCTTTCCCAGCAACCAGTCAAAAAGGGGGAAGAAATTAGCTCTCCTCTGCAAAGAACGGTTAACTTCAATGATGCTACTGGCACAAAGGACTTGAAACATCACAATTCTATTGTCTCTCCAGTCACAGCTTTTAGAGCATCTCAGCTCTTTAGTCAAGTGAACGCTACACAGGAAAGAATGAGGTCATAAACAGCACAAACGAGGAGGAGCAGAGATCTTTGGAAAAGAGAGGAATGCAGTTGGCGTTTGGCATCAGACCGCAGTCAGCTGCGCCGGGACGAGAGCCTGAGGCTCATCCGAACCTCCTCCTACAGGACTTATGCAACTGTACAACCTACCTTTCTACTCGGCACCCCTAGCTCTACAAGTGGTCAGTGAGCAGAGAGACAGCCTAGTTCTACAGGGGAATCACTCAGTGGATACACAGGCAGGGCCCTGCGGAGCTAAATACGACTTCAACAGTTCCACAATGCTACATTCATGCTACCAAGTTCACTGGATTGGGGGTTTACATCAGAAAAGAGAAGGGAAGAACAGTTTGTCTGCCTCAGGTGAGGGACATAACCACAGGAGGTAAAAGGGTCAGAAAGGGAGAGAGTTTGGGGTCAGCTTTTTAACCCTGCCACTGCCCTTTCCCTCCCCAAGTCACGTCCCCAGGCTCGCATCCTGCCTGCGGCTCCCACCTCTCATAGGCGCAGCTGGCAGGACCGACCCTGCTAAACAACAGAGAACTGCCACCAAACCTGCCCTCTATGCTAGCTGGCATTTCCCTCCAAAAGCCACAGACCAGTGTCTGTTAGCCCCTGCACCCCAAGCCTGGAGAACACGACCGAGTCAAGAGGACAAGAGTCCAGCCAGGGCTGAGTGGCAGCCACTAAACCTCCCAAGGTCAGGGCAGCGCCGCGGAGCAGCTCCCCACAGCTCCCACTTGCCTTCGGCCACTTCAAAGCATCTCTCCCTACCCAGTCCTCCTCTTACTTACTCTATGTACATTATTTCTTCACAAGTTTTTGCTATAAAACTGCTCTAAATGTACAGGGGTCAGCAGTTCCAGCCAGGAGTCCTGCTCCCCAAAACCACAACCACAGGTAAGTCACAGGGAAGGAGTAACTACAGAGCAGAACAAATTGCTCTTCTTCTAAGTAGTGAAAAGAAGATTTGTACATCTATTTTTTTTTTTTTTCCTTCACAATCAACTGATTTTAGGCACCAGGAAGCCAGGAAACCAAAGGAATCCTTCCTGGTTACTGCCCAGTGTATTTTGCTTGTATGAGAAACACCTGGTCTCAGCTCCCAGAGCCGCCAGAGTGACCTACACAGGCTGCAGGCACCGATTATCCTCTGAGCAGCAGAGCAGAAGATAAAAAAAACCCTTCCCAAAACAAAAAGTATGGAATTGTTTGGGTTGGAAAAGACCTCCAACTCGTTTTGAGTTCTCAACCCTCTTGCTTTTACCCTGTCCCTACCCAGGAAGGGTGGCGAGCAGCTCAGAGGCGAGTTACGCACAAGCAGCAATCGAGCGGAGAAGACTCAACCTCCTGCTCCATCCCCCCTGTGCTGTGCCCCTGCGAACACCTCAGTCCAGGGAGCATCTTCTGCTGGCTGTGCTGCTCCACAGGGCAGAGCAGAGAGCTGGTCCCCTCCACACACAGCAGCACACGGGCACGGACCAGTACTTACCATGGCTATTGATAGCTAATTCATTGTCGCGCCACAGCCGACCTGGCAGAGGCTCCCTCTCAGCAGCCAGGCCCTGCGGTTCTAACCTAAAGTAGTGCAGCAAAACTCAAGCCCCGTGGAAGTTTTGCAAAGCAGCAAAAATAGGAAGTAACAAAGCTGTGTCTAACTGGAGGAGAAATACAGGTGAGGGGCAGCGGGGAAGGGGAAGAGAGCAGGTAGGGATGGGGAAGAGAGCAGGTAGGGATGGGGAAGAGAGCAGGTAGGGATGGGGAAGAGAGCAGGTAGGGATTAGTGCAACACAGCTACTCTGAAAGGAACAACCAAACCACTGTGGTGGACAGCAGCAGACATGCAGGGTCTGCTAAGTTACCTTAACCCCATGTTTGCTGGTGATTAAATATGTCTACAGAAGATATATTACCCAGGTCTTGAATATATTTTCAAGCAGAACCCCCCCCCCCACCTCCCCCAAAAAATACCTCATCTATTGGTTACTGGTGTGATACTTTTAACTAATTAAATACTGGGAGGGATTTAAACCCTCCCTCCCAATTAAATACTGGGAGGGATTTAAACCCTCCCTCCCCACCCCCACCCCACCCCCCAGCCTCTCGCTGTAAAAATTGCACTTATTTGCTATTAAACAACCCAAAAAAGATTTCAACTCTATGCTCCAGTAGGTATTCACATGGAAACTGGATGATCTTGAGCTAAGCTTGCAGGAGTAGGTGCAGCAGTCCTTGCTCTCCCGAGACACCCCCCAGCACCGAAGGTCCCTCCTCGCGCCGTGCTCTGCTCACGTCATCGTAGTGCATGGGGAACTGATTCTGGTGGGGTTTTGTTGTGTAAGAAAACCTGAGCTTCAAAAGTCTTTAAAAGGACCTGGAATCAAATCTTGGCCCATTCTGACCCAAAACAGCTCAGTTCTGCAAGGATCTCTCGTCCTGTCCTCCTTTCACGCAGCTCCTCCCGAGGCGCCTGGGCTCCGAGCCGAGGCGAGCGAGGCGTCAAACCCTTTCCCCTCCAGTCTCTTTTGACCCAGGAGGAGACTTCCCTCCCGAGGGCTCCTCCTTCCCTCCCTCGAGCACTGCTGCTCCCTCTCAGGGCTTCGAAGGGCTCCCTGTGCCAATAAAAAAGTCTCTCTGCCATCAGCACGACTTCTTGGACACCGGCGATCGACTTCCTCCCGCGGCTCATAAAATGTCGTCGTAGTCCAAGAGCTTGGAGTGCTGCCGACTCTTCCACAGGCGGTACAGGCGGAAGTCAAAGTAAGTCTCAATCATCTGCTTACCTGCAAGGGAACCAAGCAGAGGGCTCACAGCCTGCGACCCAAGGCACAGATCACAGAATCAGCCAGGCTGGAAAAGACCTCCGAGATCGTCTGGCTACAGAGAGGCTGGGGAGGTGCACACAGGTTGCACAGAGTGCATCGGGTTGGAAGGGAGCCTCCAAGGGCATCCTCTCCAAGCCCCTACAGGCAGCAGGGACACCTCCAACTAGAGCAGGCTGCCCAGGAACCAGCAAGGCTGAGCTTGAAGGTCTCCAGGGATGAGGCCTCAACCAACTCCCTGAACAACCTGTTCCAGTATTTCACCATCCTCACCGAGCAGAACTTCCTCCTGATGTCCAACCTGAGCCCTCCCTGCCCCAGTTCAAACCACTGCCTCTCGTCCTGTCACCACAGCCCCTTCTGAACAGTCCCTCCCCAGCCCTCCTGCAGGTCTCCTAATGCAGCATCACAGCCCAAACACCACCAAAAAACTACCCAGATGACTCTGCAGCCACACACTCAGAATCTCAGAGTCAATCAGGCTGGAAGAGACCTTCAAGACCATCGAGTCCTACCTAGCACCCAACACCTTCTAATTCACTCACCCATGGCATTAAGTGCCTCATGCAGCCTCCTTTAAACACCTCCAGCCACAGAGACTCCACCACCTCCCTGGGCAGCCCATTCCAATGCCAATCACTCTCTCTGACAACAACTTCCTCCTCACATCCAGCCTCAACCTCCCCTGGCACAGCTTCAGGCAGTGTCCCCTTGTTCTGTCCCTGTCTGCCTGGCAGCAGAGCCCAACCCCACCTGGCTACAGCCTCCCTGCAGGCAGCAATGAGGTCTGCCGTGAGCCTCCTCTGCTGCAGGCTGCACACCCCCAGCTCCCTCAGCCCCTCCTCACAGGGCTCTGCTCCAGGCCCCTCCCCAGCCTTGCTGCCCTTCTCTGGGCACCTCGCAGCACCTCAGCATCTCTCTTGAATTGAGTGGCCCAGAACTGGACACAATACTCAGATCTCAGAGGCCATAGCAGCCCCAACCCACCCACAGGCAGAGCCATAGGAGAACCTGTCCAGATGCTCTGCTCTGAGAAGAAGCATCCAGCAACTCCTCAGGGCATGTGAAGGTGCCTGTGGGAATCAAACATCGCTTTAGGTCTCCCTTGCTCCTCTTTGCTGGATAAAGCACTGTTGGATGGGGTGATCAGTGGAGCTAAATCAGCTGGCAGCTGCTCACAAGTGGTGTCCCTCAGGGCTTAGTGTTGGGACCACTTCCCTTTAACATCTTTACTGATGATCTTGATGGAGACACAGAGTTGTGTCAGCAGGAAGCTGGCAGGTGGCACCAAGCTGGGTGTCATGAGGGCAGGGAGGCTCTGCAGAGGCACTTGGATAGGTTGGATCCATGGCCAATGTCAATGGGATGAGCTTCATCAAGGCTAAGTGCCAGGTCCTGCACTTGGGCCACAACAACCCCAAGCAAGGCTACAGGCTTGGGGCAGTGTGGCTGAAAGCTGTCAGCAGAAAGGGACCTGGGAGTTGTAATCAACAAGCAACTGAGTATGAGCCAGCAGTGCCCAGGGGGCAGAGAAAGCCAAAGGCAGCCTGGCTGGGATCAGAAGTGCTGTGTCCAGCAGGAGCAGGGAGGGGACTGTCCCCTTGGGCTCTGCTCTGGTGAGGCCACAGCTCGAGTGCTGTGCTCAGTTTGGGGCACTCAGTACAAGAGAGCTGTGGAGGTGCTGGAGTGAGTCCAGAGGAGGGTCTGGAGAAGAAATCCTGTGAGGAGAGACTGAGGGAGCTGGGGATGGTTGGTGTGAAACAGAGGAGGCTGAGGGCAGAGCTCATTGCTGTCTGCAGCTACCTGAAAGGAGGCTGTGCAGAGGCTGCTGCTGGGCTCTGCTCACAGGGAGTTAGTGACAGAACAGGAGGGAATGGCCTCAAGCTGTGACTGGGTAGGTTCACACTGGACATTAGGAACAATTTTTTCCCAGCAAGAGTGGTCAGGCACTGGCATGAGCTGCCCAGGGAGGTGCTGGAGTCACCACCCCTGGGTGTGTTTGGAAGTCCTTTGGATGGCTTGGGGCTGTGCTTTGGGGTGCACCTTGTAGGGCAGGGATTTGGGTTGGGCTTGGTGCTCCTGAGGGGCTTTGCCAAGCTGAGTGTTCTGTGATTCTGTGAAACCATGAAAGGCTTCTTACCAATCTCCTTGGCAGAGTTTCTCCATGGGGGAGGGAACTGAGCACAAAATCTGTCTCCAGACTTTGACCTCTCTGCACTGGCTGCAGAAAGAGGGGGCAGGAGCTTAGAGTGTCAGACACCAGCTCCAAAGCCTGGCACGGGGACGGCAGAAAACTACACACCAAGAGTGCAGCTTTGTGGGAAACAGCAGAAATAACCAACATGGAATACTCTAAACACTACTTTGGGGGTGCAAAATTAACCAATTGTCCCTGCCCTGCAGAGCAGAATCACAGAATGGGTTGGGTTGGACAAGACCTTTAAGACCACTGAGTCCAACCACTCCTAACTCTACCAAGGCTGGCACCAAAGCATGCCCCTGAGCACCACATCTCTGCCTCTGTTAAACCCCTCTGGGGATAGGGATTCAACCAGCTCCCTGGGCAGCCTGTTTGTGTCTTTGAGAACCCTTTCAGTGCAGAAGTTTCTTCTTATGTCCAACCCAAACCTCCCCTGGTGCAACTTGAGGCTGTTTCCTCTTGTCCTATTACTTGTTCCTTGGGAGCAGAGTCCAACTCCCACCTCACTGCAGCCTCCTCTGGGGGAGCTGCAGGCAGCAATGAGCTCTGCCCTCAGCCTCCTCTGCTCCAGGCTGCACACCCCCAGCTCCCTCAGCTGCTCCTCCCCAGCCCTCTTCTCCAGACCCTTCCCCTTCTCAGGACCTGCTCCAGCCTCTCAGTGTCCTTCTTGGTGTGAGGGACCCAAAACTGAACCCAGCACTGAAGCTGTGGCCTCACCAGTGCTGAGTACAGGGGGGCACAAGCCCTGCCCTGGCCCTGCTGCCCACTCTACTGCTGACCCAGCCCAGGAAGCCTTCTGACAGCAACCAGCTCAACAGGACACCCCAGTGCAGGCACTGGCACCAGTGCCCCCTGGCACTTCTGAGTGAAGGTGGGGAAGGGGCTGCCCAGGCAGCCAGGGGCTGGGCACTATGCAGGGGGCTGGCACTGCAGGCAGGCAGTGCATTTGAAAGCAGCAGGGCAAAGAACCCTGCCCTTGGGCACAGGCCTCAGCCAGAGGATTTCTGCTTCTGAGGCCTGATTAAGATTAGCTGGAGATGACTTTGGCCAGGATCAGAGAGGCTGTGCTCCTAGCATGGCCTGGATTGATCGAGGGGATCAGTTCAGACTCACTCTGCTGCCCAGCTTCCTGCTGAAATGCTCACACACACAGCCCAAGGCTTGGCCTGCCAAGCAGAGACACCCAGGAACTGCCCTGCAAGTGGTTTCTCAGCACACAGATCACAGATGTTAGGGGTTGCACCTCCATGGGTTGTTGATGCAACCCCCCTGCCAGAGCAGGAGCAGAGAATCCAGCACAGGTCACACAGGAGCACATCCAGACAGGGCTGGGAAGACTCTGGAGGAGACTCCACAGCCTCTCTGGGCAGCCTGTGCCAGGGCTGTGACCCTTACAGTACAGAAGTTCCTGCCCATGTTGAGGTGGAACCTCCTGTGCTGCAGTTTGTATCCACTGCCCTTGTCCTGTGCCAGGGCACAACTGAGCAGAGTTTGTCCCCCACCTCTTGACCCCCAGCCCTCAGATAATAATAAACATTGATCAGGTCCCCTCTGAGCCTTCTCCTCACCAGACCAAACAGCCCCAGGTCCCTCAGCCTCTCCTCATAGGGCACTGCTCCAGCACTTTGATCATCCTCACAGCCCTCCCTTGGACTCTCTCCAGCCCCTCCTGAACTGGGGAGCCCAAAACTGAATACAATATTCCAGGTGAGGTCTGACCAGGGCAGAGTAGAGCTGGAGAAGAACCTCCCTGGATCTGCTGGACACACTCCTCTTAATGCACCCCAGGATCCCATTGGCCTTCTTGGTCAGGCAGGAGCAGGTTCACTGTGCAAGCACTCTGAACGTGGCTCTGGAGCTCAGCAGGACTCACCCACAGAGCTCTGCACAGCAAGAACGTGCCCAGCTCCTGCCCCTTCCTGTGGCTGTGAGTGGGAGTTGAGAACAACCCAAGGGTGCTGCTGCCAGCTGTGAGCAGCAGAGGAAGTAGCTACAGTGCTGCATGGTTTTATCTTCCAAGATAACAAAGAGCCAAGGATACAGCAAGGACAACATAACAAAGGCAAAGGCAGAATGCACTGCACCCAGAATCACAAACTCATGGGGGCTGGAAGGGAGCTCTGAAGATCATCAAATCCAACACCCCCTGCCAGAGTAGGATGAGGTGGGGCAGGTCACACAAGGACACCTCCAGCCAGGCCTTGAAAGTCTCCAGAGATGGAGACTAAATAAATTTGCCAAAGAACAGGGAAAAATCTGTAGTCATCCTTGGAAGTATTTTGAGCTACAGGCAAAAAAAAGGGCTCAGGTCCAGCCAACATGGGTTTAGGGAGGGCAGATCCTGCCTCTCCAACCTGATCTCCTTCTATGCCCAGGTGACTGCTTGGTGGATGTGGGGAGGCCTGTGGATGTGCTCTGTCTGGACTTCAGCAAGGCCTTTGACACTGTCCCCCACAGCAAACTGCTGGCTAAGCTGTCAGCCCATGGCTTGGATGGCAACACTCTGTGCTGGGTTAGGAACTGGCTGGAGGGCTGAGCCCAGAGAGTGGTGGTGAATGGTGCCACATCCAGCTGGCAGCTGTCACTAGTGGTGTCCCTCAGGGATCAGTGCTGGGCCCCATCCTCTTTAACAGCTTCATAGATGATCTGGATGAGGGCATGGAGTCAGTCATCAGCAAGTGTGCAGATGACATCAAGCTGGGGGCAGATGTGGCTGGGTTGGAGGGCAGAAGGGCTCTGCAGTGGGACCTTGACTGCCTGCACAGATGGGCAGAGTCCAAGGGGATGGGGTTCAATAGCTCCAAGTGCAGGGTGCTGCAATTTGGCCACAACAACCCCATGCAGAGATACAGGCTGGGGTCAGAGTGGCTGAGAGCAGCCAGACAGAGAGGGATCTGGGGGTGCTGATTGATACCCACCTGAACATGAGCCAGCAGTGTGCCCAGGTGGCCAAGAGAGCCAGTGGCATCCTGGCCTGCATCAGGACAGGTGTGGCTAGCAGGAGCAGGGAGGTCATTCTGCCCCTGTACTCTGCCCTGGTTAGACCACACCTTGAGTGCTGTGTTCAGTTCTGGGCCCCCCAGTTTAGGAGGGACATTGAGATGCTTGAGCGTGTCCAGAGAAGGGCAACGAGGCTGGGGAGAGGCCTTGAGCACAGCCCTACGAGGAGAGGCTGAGGGAGCTGGGATTGGTTAGCCTGGAGAAGAGGAGGCTCAGGGCAGACCTCATTGCTGTCTGCAACTACCTGAGGGGAGGTTGTGGCCAGGAGGAGGTTGCTCTCTTCTCTCAGGTGGCCAGCACCAGAAGGAGAGGACACAGCCTCAGGCTGTGCCAGGGGAGATTTAGGCTGGAGGTGAGGAGAAAGTTCTTCCCTGAGAGAGTCATTGGACACTGGAATGGGCTGCCCGGGGAGGTGGTGGAGTCGCCGTCCCTGGAGCTGTTCAAGGCAGGACTGGACGTGGCACTTGGTGCCATGGTCTGGCCTTGAGCTCTGTGCTAAAGGGTTGGACTTGATGAGCTGTGAGGTCTCTTCCAACCTTGGTGATACTGTGATAAAACCCCAAACTCCAAAGGCCAGGCAAAGCTGCCTGAGATGCAGAATGGGTCTAATGGATTCCATCCCAAACACTTGCTGATGACACAACTCACTTGGTACCAGTGGTTTGAGTCCTGGAGAAGACAGCCCTGCACACCTGGTGACATGAGCAGCCAGTGTGAGCTTGCAGCCCAGAAGGCAAATCCCATCCTGGGCTGCAGCAAAAGCAGGGTGGGCAGCAGAGCCAGAAAGGGATTCTGCCACTTTGCTCTGCTCAGACCTCACCTGCAGTGCTGTGTCCTCTTCTGGAGCCCTCACTAGAGGAAGGACATGGACCTGATGGAGCAGGTCCAGAGGAGGCCATGACAATGAGGACAGGCTGAGGGAGCTGGGGGTGTGCAGCCTGCAGCAGAGGAGGAGGAGGCTCCAGGGGGACCTAACAGCAGCCTGCCAGTGCCTGAAGGGAGCTACAGGAGGGATGGAGAGAAGCTGCTGACAGAGGCCTGCAGTGACAGGATGAGGGCAATGGGTTCAAGCTCCAGAAGAGCAGATTTAGGTTGGATGTTAGGAACAAGTTCTTTACCATAAGGGTGGTGGAGCACTGGAACAGGCTGCCCAGGGAGCTGGTTGAAACCTCTGCCCTGGGGACATTCAAGGCGAAGCTTGATGGGGCCCTGGGTGACCTGGGCTGGGGGGGATGTCCCTGCTGACTGCAGGGGGGACAGGACTGGATGATCTCTGGAGGTCCCTTCTGGCCCAGACCAGTCTATGATTCTATGACAGCCATTGCCATCCTGGGCTGGCTCAGGAGCAGTGTGGGCAGCAGGACAAGGGAGGTTTTTCTGCCCCTGTGCTCAGCACTGCTCAGGCCACCCCTTGAGTGCTGTGCCCAGCTCTGGGCTCCTGAATTGCAGAGAGCTGTTGAGGTGCTGGAAGGTGTTGAGAGAAGGGCAGCAAGGCTGGGGAGTGGCCTGGAGCAGAGCCCTGTGAGGAGAGGCTGAGGGAGCTGGGGGGGTGCAGCCTGCAGCAGAGGAGGCTCAGGGCAGAGCTGATTGCTGCCTGCAGCTGCCTGCAGGGAGGCTGTAGCCAGGTGGGGTTGGGCTCTGCTGCCAGGCAGCCCGGGACAGAAGAAGGGGACACAGCCTGAAGCTGTGCCAGGGGAGGTTGAGGCTGGATGTTAGGAGGAAGTTGTTGTCAGAGAGAGTGATTGGCATTGGAATGGGCTGCCCAGGGAGGTGGTTCCAGTCCCCATCCCTGGAGGTGTTCAGGCAAAGCCTGGCTGGGGCACTTAGTGCCATGGTCTGGTTGGTTGGGCAGGGCTGGTTGCTAGGTTGGGCTGGCTGAGCTTGGAGCTCTCTTCCAACCTGGCTGATTCTGTGATTCCATGACAGAAAAGGGGAAGTGCTCCACACCTTCAGGCACAGCCAGCAGCACAGACTGAATGAGAATGAGGAAGAACTGCAAAAGGGCAAGACTAGGTTCAACAACTGAACTGCACAAGGTGGTTACAAGCAAAATGAAGCCCACAGCAGGACTTCAGAGAGCTCAAAAGTGCTTTTTCAGGAGGATGGCCACTGCAGGAGTCAGGCCAGGTGGGAAGGGCTGTGTCCTCCCACAGAAAGTAACCTACCTTGAGCTGATAGTTCAAGTGGAGACTCAAAAGCAACCCTATAAGGATTCATTAAGTTTTTCAGATTCTGAAATAGCTGAAAAAAAACAAAACCCAAACAAATCCAGAGTTAGGAGCTGGAAACAAAGATGAATTCTAGGGTACCCCAAATTCCCCATCCCTGTTGCCTGCCTCTTCCACTCTTGTCACAGGATCTCAGAATGGTAGGGTTGGAAAGGACCTCCAGAGAAGATTAAGTCCAACCCCTCTGCCAGAGCAGGGTCACCTAGGGCAGGGCACACAGGAACACATTCAGGTGGCTTTGGATGTCTCCAGAGCGACTGCAGGAGACTCCACAACCTCTCTGGGCAGCCTGCTCCAGGCTCCAGCAGCCTCACACTGACAAAGTTTCCCCTCCTGTTCCCTTGGCACCTCCTCTGCTCCAGCTAGCACCCAGTGCCCTTTGTGCTGCCCTTGGCCATGCCTGAGCAGAGCCTGGCTGTGTCCTCCCAACACTGCCCTGCACATCTTCAGCACAGCACTGAGGGCAGCCCTCAGGCTGCTCTGCTGCCAGCTCCCAGCCCCAGCTCCCCCAGCCTGGCCCCACAGGAGATGTTCACTGCCTGCAGCAGCTTTGGCTCTGGGCTGGACTCTCTCAAGCAGTTCCCTGAGGTCTTCCTGGACTGAGGGGCCCAGAACTGGACACAATATTCCAGATGTGACTTCACCAGGACAGGGTAGCAGGGAAGGAGAACCTCTCTGACCTACTCACCACAGCCTTTCTAATCCACTCCAGGATGCCCCTGGCCTTCTTGACCACCAGAGCACACAGCTGGCTTGTGGCCATCCTGCTGTCCACCACTCCCAGGTCCTTTTCCCCAGAGCTGCTCTCCAACAGGTCAGCTCCCAACCTGCTCTGGTTCATGAGGTTGTTGTTTCCCAGATGCAAGACTGTTTTGTCCTTCAAAACACCCAGCCCATCAGTGCACAAGAGAAGTGCTCTGAACACCTGTTCTCCTCCAAGGCTTCACTGTTTGTCCTGCTTGTCACTTGCCATCCCTCCCTGCCCTCTGGGGAAGGCACCATCCACTCCCTGGCCAGGCTGGCAGTGTTCCCACATGGCAGCACAAAGTGGTGCAGCCTTCACAGCCTGACTGCTGCCTCCCTGGCCTTGGTGCTACTCTGCAGACATGCCCAGAGAGGTGCCCTGGGCAGCTCTTACCTTCTCCCCATTGGGGTTTCCAAGAACATAGCAGCCCATGATGTGAATGATATTTGGTTCAGGATTGACTTTGCTCATCAGCCGGCTCAACCTCTTCCAGAAGCTGGGAGAGAGAGGAAAACAGCAGAATGTACAACTGGGAAAAAGAACTGTCCCTCGCATGCAGGAGTGTCTGTGCACTGCTCAGAGGGGGGTGGCAGCCTGAGGAGCAAGCTGGATCTTAGATGAGGAAGAGCAGGGGCAGAGCAAGGGCTGAGGAGCAGGTTTGAGTCATGCGGTAGAGACGGAGCAGCCAGGTCCACCAGGAGTGCTTCCAGCCTGAGCTTTACTAAGCACCCTCTTCTTGCAGCACTTCCTCCCAGTCTCTTCTCCCATTTCTGTCAACCATTTGTCTTTCTCAAGCTAGGAGTGCTAGCAGTGCTCTGCTTCCTCCCCAGGGCATGGCAGCAGCAGGAGACAGCTGCAGAGGATGTGCTTCTGCACAGGCTGTTTGACGTCAGTACCTGGTGCTGCCCACCAGTCAGACCCAGTGTTACTCTGTGCCTAAGCCCCATAAGGCACCACCCCCCCCCGTGCAGAGAGTTGGAGCAGTGGCTTCTGCTGAGCCCCAAAACCCTGCAGCTCCCCTGGGGGGGTCTGCACCTGACTGCAGTTTCAGCTTTCCTCAGGCCTTCTCCCCAGGGACACACAAGCTGGATGGGGAAATTCACTTCCAAGCATCCAAGCTTCCAGCTGGGTGCTGCTCACAGCTTGCTGAAAGTCTCCAAATTGCCAACTACAGCCCAGCTCTGGCTGGGAAGTGCTCAGGAGCAGGTAGACACAGGTGCTGCAGAGTTTTATCCCCAGTGTTTTGTGCCAGAGCAGGAGGGCACCCAGCAGGTGTTGATTCCCATGCCAGCAGAAAGCTGTGCAGCAGCAGGGTGTGCAACCTCTGCCCCACAGCACAGCACTGCTGGCCAAGTGAGCTGGAGCCAGCACAAGTGAGCAGGCAGCAGAACAGGCAAAGCTGAGCTCTCTGCAAGCAGCAGAATCGCCTCAGCAGCCCTGGCTGGCAGGGGCAGGCCACTGAAATTCCTTCTTGGGAACCTGCTGGACTTTGAGCAGGCTTTGCAGAGGCCAATTTCATTTCCCTCTGCAATTAGGAGGGCAGTTAACTGGAGACAGCTGAGGGGGAACCGTTTGGATTTCTGCCAGCTGCTTAGGAATGCTGACACAGCCACCTCTGAGGTGCAGAGCCACCAGAGGCATGTTCTGGTTTCTGGGCAGCAAAGGCTTTGGTTAGCAGAGGAAATATATTTCCCCCTCCCCCACCTCTCGGGAGCCTCTCTGAGCCAGCCAGACACTGAACAGCAGATAACAGCAGAAATCTCCTGGTGACTCGTCCCAGGGCTGAGATCAGCTCTGGCTTGCCTGCAACTCCCTGCAAAGGAGCTGAATGTTGCTCTAGATCCCCCCCTCAGCCTCCTCTTCCCCTGACCAAGCCACCTCAGCTCCTTCCACTCCTCCTCCACCACATGCTACAAACACTGTGCAAAGCCAAGCAGAAAAATGCTGCCAGAGCCCAGAAGCAGCAGCAGCAGCAGCAGGCACTCACAGGATCATATCTTCCTCCTTCTCCACCTTGGCAAAAGTGGCAACCTTGTTCTTTAACAAGTACAAGTGACCAGGACCTCCCTGCAAGAGACAGACAGACAGACAGCTGCACACACTCTGCACAGGCCCTGGAGACACAGAGCCTGCCTGGCCCCGGCCCTTGTCCTGCGCAGCCATACCCAGCAGTGCCAGGAGGGAGCAGAGCAGGCACACCAGGCTGCTGCAGCCTCCGGAGCAGACACTGCAGAGCTGAGGAAACAGCCCTGGGAGGTGGATTCTGCAGTGTTCACTGGGCTGTGCCCACCTCACCGCAGAAAGGCAGAGCAACAGGCAGGAATCTTCCCTGTGGGTGGCTGGAGAGCAGTAAGGAGGCAGAGAAAGCCTCTTTGGTTAGGGGATGCCAGGGGACTTGCTGTGGTTGGCAGATGAATCACAGAATTGTTAGGGTTGGAAAAGCCCTCTGAGAGCATCCACTCCAAGCAGCAACCCAACGCCAACACAGCCACTAAACCATAGAATCATAGAATCATAGAACCATAGAATCAAGCAGGTTGGAAGAGACCTCCAAGATCATCCAGTCCAACCTAGCACCCAGCCCTAGCCAGTCAACCAGACCATGGCACTAAGTGCCTCATCCAGGCTTTTCCTGAAGACCTTCAGGGATGGTGACTCCACCACCTCCCTGGGCAGCCCATTCCAATGCCAATCACTCTCTCTGTGAAGAACTTCTTCCTAACATCCAGCCTACACCTACCCTGGCACAACTTGAGACTGTGTCCCCTTGTTCTATTGCTGGTTGCCTGGGAGAAGAGCCCACCCCTCACCTGGCTACAGGTGTCTGGAACACCTCCAGGCATGGGGACTCCAGCACCTCCCTAGGCAGCCTGTGCCAGTCCCTGACCACTCTTGTAGCAAAGAATTTTTCCCTAATCTCCAACCTAACCCTCCCCTGGCACAGTTTCAGGCCATTGCCTCTCATCCTATCAGCTGATCCTACGGAGAAGAGACCAACCCCACCTCATGCCAATCATTCCAATGAGCTGAAAGAGCAATGAGGTCTCCCTCACTTTGTTAATGAGCAAAGCAGGAATAAGCAGATAAGAAGAACTGCACTTTGGCAGTAGCAGGCATAAAAAGATTGAGCACAACACCAGGGAAATGAAGTCAGAGTCTCCAGGTCAGCCCAGGTCAGCGTGCTGCAGGCTGCAGTTGCGCAGCGTGAGGCACGCAGGAGGAGCTCCATTCAGTTGCCTTCCTAACTTCTCCTTTCAAGGTTCCTTGCACAGCTGCTGGCAAAGCCTGAAGCAGACCACCCTGGGGAACAGGAGACTCAGCGAGGAAGTGAGCTCCAGATGGAGCAAGGCCTGACTCAGTCCCACCCCCAGCTCACAGCTGTCCCCTGGGTCCTCTCCACCTGCCTGTCTGCTGCACAGCACTGTCACACCCAAGCTGTGCGCAGGCTGCAGCCATCACATCCCAGCTGCTTCCTGCTTTCCCAGGAACCCTCCTTCTGAGGGCTGTGCTAATGCTGCTTAGCCTGGGGTTCCTTGAAAGCAGCTCAGGAGCAGCCCAGCTCTGGGCTTGGCCACACGAAGTCAGGTTTTATTTCTTGCTGTCACAGCAGCTCGAGGCTGCTCAGTGTCTGGGGGAGTGGGAAGCGAAAGCTGCACTCATCCAGTTCCTTTGACAGAGAGCTGACTTGGCAGTATTGGTTCCTCTGGGGCATGTTCCCTGGAGAAAAGAAAAGCCAAGTCTGTAACAAGCCACCCAAAAGTGCTTCAAGACTTTCACATACCTGGCAAAATATCAGCATCTTCCAGATCCTGCAGCCTTTCCGGTAAACGTTGAGCTTCTTCTCTATTTCCTCTGCCCAAAGGAAACATAAAGCAGCACCGTGGGGAAAGGAGCCAGGGGAGGAGGCAAACAATTCACCTTCCTCTCCACTAATCCAGCCCTGAACACGGGAGGGAAGGCTGTGAGAGGAGGGAGGGAGAGGTGCGAGAGGGAGGGAGGGAGTGCTGCAAGAGGAGGGAGGGAGGGAGTGCTGCAAGAGGAGGGAGGGAGGGAGTGCTGCAAGAGGAGGGAGGGAGGGAGGGAGTGCTGCGAGAGGATGGAGGGAGGGAGTGCTGCAAGAGGATGGAGGGAGGGAGGGAGAGCTGCGAGAGGGAGGGAGGGAGTGCTGCAAGAGGAGGGAGGGAGGGGTGTGAGAGGAGGGAGGGAGGGAGGGGTGCGAGAGGAGGGAGGGAGGGAGGGGTGTGAGAGGAGGGAGGGAGGGAGGGGTGTGAGAGGGCAGGAGGGAGAGGTGCGAGAGGGAGGGAGGGCAAGGAGTTTGAGGCCAGGCTGGCTGAGGCTGTGTGCAGCCTGCTCTAGGGTAGGGTGTCCCTGGGCATGGCAGGGGGTTGGAACTGGCTGCTCCTTGTGCTCCCTTCCAACCCTGACTGATGCTATGGTTCTAACTGAGGCACAGGTCAGTGGGAGGACTGGAACATACTGACCACTTCTATTTGCAATGGGCAGGAGTTAAGAGAATCATAGAATTGAGGGCTGGAAGGGAGCCCAAGGACCATCCAGCTCCAAACCCCTGCCATGGGCAGGGATACCTCACACCACATCAGGTTGCTCAGAGCCACATCCACTTTGGCCTTAAACACCTCCATGGATGAGGCTTCCACCACCTTCCTGGGCAACCTGTGCCAGTGTCTCACCACCCTCATGGTGAAGAACTTCTTTCTAACATCCAGTCTGAATCTCCCCACCTCCAGCTTTGCTCCATTGCCCCCAGTCCTACTTGACAGCCTAAAAAGTCCCTCCCCAGCTTTCCTGTAGGCCCCCTTCAGATACTGGAAGTAGGCAAGAAGGAAGTTAACACTCACATACCTAGGATGTCATCAAACGTGGCATGTTCATGGTCCTGCAGATCAAGAGAGAAGAGATACCAAGGGTCCCTGATGTGATATCAGCTCCACCACCTTGTGATAGCCTCCCACAATCCCACCCCCCAGGCAAACAGATGCTTTAAGAGCACTCTTCTATCAGCTGATGACTTCTAGTCACACCACAGTAACTACCACCCTAAAACATGTCTCAGCAAAGAAGCTGAAGCCTGAATGGTCCATGAGGACCAAGTCCATCCAGAGACTTGAAGATGAATCCTGCAGACAAGCCCCAGGCACACAGCATCCATCGGATGCCGCCAGCAGCAGCCTGTTTGCCTCTTGGCCCATGTTTTTCAGCCAGCCTCTGGACTTACAAGCAGCCTTCTGCCTCTCTGCAGCCAGACTCTGTCTCCTGACACGTCTAAGCAAATGGCCACACCCCCAGCACACCTGCCCCTGGCACATCACAGCCACCTGGGCAACTCTCAGGGGAAGAGAGAGGCAGCAAAGCTACCCCCCAGCAGCACTGCCTGCTGCACGTTGAGTTTTGGGGCTGCCAGTCCCACCCTTCCCTTTCAGATGAAGTGAAGATCAAGTGATTAGGGAAAAGACACCCAGCAGGGTGGACTCCTGCTCAGGCAAGACTCCGAGGTTCAAATAAGGACTGACACGGAAGCATCACCGTAGAGAGAGGGTGATGAGGCTCCAGGGTCTGAGCACAAGGAGGAGCCCTAAGCCCGGCAGCAGACAGCTCCACCTTCCCCCTTTCATCTTTCCCTGCTGCTGTTCTGTCTGCGCAGCCTGGCAGCCAACAAAGCAACTTTCACTCCGCTTTGCCCCTTCTACCCAGACCTGAGCTCTCACAAAGCTGCCCCAGACACCACGTCTGAGTCGAGCAGACCCCCAGCCCTTCCCTGACAGCTTCTCGAGTGTTTCAGAGGCACCAGGGACAGAGGTGATGTACTCACGTAGAGGATGGGGATGATGGAGGGATCGTCCCTGCGGATAATTGTTGGGACATACTCTGCTTTGGGCACCTTGGAAGAAATGAGCTGGAAAGGAGGGAAAAGAAAGGGTGCAACAGCCTGAGAAGAAGTCAACAGAGTCTGGACAGAAGCCCCAAGGCCATGACAACAGTGCTCTGTTCAGCTGCTCTCAAGTGTTACCCAAGCCAGCAGCATATCTGCACCCCTGGGGAAGGTCTCCAAGCCTTTGTTTCACTGCAGAGCAGCCCCAGGCCTGCCAAGCATCTCCACGTGTCACAGTCTCCTCAACCCCCAACAAATGAGCCTTAAGAAGCAGGACTGACTCTGAGAGAACAGTTTATAAAGGGCATACAGCAACTTGCAGTTATGCCTGCAGGCAGGATGAAGCAGCTTGTGCATTGCTACAAGTTGCTGTATCCCAGTAAAGACCAGTTCTGGACAGCCTTGCCTTGAGCCAAGGTCTGTGCTGGAAAGGGGCCTGGGGTGGAATGGCTGCAGGCCTGAAGAGGACTCAGCCACGGGATGGAATGGCCTCAGGCATGGGTAGGATGCCAGGCAGATGGAGGCTGCTTGGCAACCCTGGCTGAAGCTTCTGCTGGCTCCATCAGCATGAGAGCTCAGGGGGATAGAATCATTGAATGGGTTAGGTTGGAAGAGACCTCAAAGCTCAGCCAGGTCCAACCCTATGCCATAGGCAGGGACACCTCCCACTAGCACAGGTTGCTCATGGCCTCATCCAACCTGGTCCTGAACATCTCCAGGTAGGTTGTGGAGCACAGAAGCACCCAATGTGATCTTTGATCACATTGGGTGCTTCTGTGCTCCACAACCTCCCTGGGAAACCTGTGCCAGTGTCTCACCACCCTCAACCTGTGCCAGTGTCTCACCACCCTCACCCTGTGCCAGTGTCTCAGCACCCTCACTGCAAACAACTTCTTTTTCCTAACATCCAGTTTCAATCTCCCCTCTGCCAGTTTAAACCCATTCCTCCTTGTCCTGTCTTTACAAGACCTTTTAAACAGTCCCTCCCCAGCCTTCCTGTAGCCCCCTTCAGATACTGGAAGGTCACTCCAAGGTCTCCTCGAAGCTTTCTCTTCTCCATCAGCACCAGCTACAGGGCTACAGGCCTGGGGGCAGCTGGACTGTGCTGTGATTTGAGGCACCTCCGTTCAGTGCTGTGAGTGGGGCAGGCAGTGGTGCTGATGGGTTCCTAAGTGCAGCCTGGGCTCCAGCTGGCAGGCAGCACATCACTGCTTTGGCCACACTAGAGGTCAGGTGGTGCTTCTGAAGAGGCACAAAGTAAAGAGTCTAGGGATGGGCAATCACCACCTGGGGTGACACAATGGAAGTGCCAAGGAGTGAACAAATTCAGGTGTTTGGTTCCCAGTGCCAGGGTTTCACACCTGGTCACCCTGCCCTGAGGGTGCCTGAGGGCTGAGTCTGCCCAGCCAGCCTGGGAACACACATCACAGGCTCACAGGATATTAGGGGTTGGAAGGGACCCAAGGAGATTATCAAGTCCAACCCCCACTGCCAGAGCAGGACCATACAATCTAGTTCAGGTCACACAGGAACACATCCAGACAGGCCTGGAAAGTGTCCAGAGGAGGAGACTCCACAACCCCTCTGGGCAGCCTGTGCCAGTGCTCTGGGACCCCTACAGTAAAGAAGTTCTCCCTAGTGTTGAGCTGGAACCTCCTGTGCTGCAACTTGAAAAACATGAAAGCAGTTTCCCTGGCCAAGCCTCAGCAGGACCCAACCAAACACAGCACTGCTGGTGCTGGGCTGGGAACAAGCTGCCAGAGTCAGCCCCCACTCTGCCTGTGGCCAGAGGAGAGGTGGGACAGAACCTAATCCTGCCTGCCAAACCCCAGAGAGCAGAGCAGCAGGGAGCCCAGGGAAAGCCTAGCCCTGAGGAATGATACCAAAGCAGAAAGCATCTCAAGGGACAACCTCCATCTCCACAGCCAAGCAGGCAAGTAACAACAGCAGGGAGTGAGCACTGGGACTGTGGACTCAGGTCTCTCTTGCTGGGGTTATCAAGACTCAGGCTAACTGAATTCAGTGTGGGTGACAGCCCTGGTCTGACCTGGGGATGGGCTATGGGTCCCTCCACTTCTGGTTTTCCTTCACCACATTGTCCCCAGCTACAGCAGCTGCTGGGTACCCTGCCCTGTCCTGGCTGGTCTGTGAGTCCTGACAGCCCTGGTCTGACCTGGGGATGGGCTATGGGTCCCTCCACTTCTGGTCTTCCTTCACCACATTGTCCCCAGCTACAGCAGCTGCTGGGTACCCTGCCCTGTCCTGGCTGGTCTGTGAGTCCTGACAGCCCTGGTCTGACCTGGGGATGGGCTATGGGTCCCTCCACTTCTGGTCTTCCTTCACCACATTGTCCCCAGCTACAGCAGCTGCTGGGTACCCTGCCCTGTCCTGGCTGGTCTGTGAGTCCTGACAGCCCTGGTCTGACCTGGGGATGGGCTATGGGTCCCTCCACTTCTGGTTTTCCTTCACCACATTGTCCCCAGCTACAGCATCTGCTGGGTACCCTGCCCTGTCCTGGCTGGTCTGCGAGTGACCCTCAGGCACAGCTGAAGAGGTGCCCATCCAAGTCTTGCCTCTTCCCATGAAGATCTTAAACTTGGCAGCTCTGAAAGCAGAGGCACAGGCAGCTGAGCCGGAACCCCTCACCATTATTTTTGGTGGAATAAAGTCTTCTCCATCACAGGCCATGGCTTCAAGTTCCTTTTCTGCTTCCCAGTTCAAGTCGAAGTCTCCATCCAAAGTGCCGCAGGAATCCTGAAGGTCATGGCCTGCCAGAACACAGCCTGCATTACCAGGGTGCCCCAGGCTGCCTTCCCCACGCCATCCTGCCTGGCATCACAAGGGTGCAGCAGGCTGCCTTCCCCATGCCATCCTGCCTGGCATCACAAGGGTGCAGCAGGCTGCCTTCCCCATGCCATCCTGCCTGGCATCACAAGGGCGCAGCAGGCTGCCTTCCCCATGCCATCCTGCCTGGCATCACAAGGGCGCAGCAGGCTGCCTTCCCCACGCCATCCTGCCTGGCATCACAAGGGCACACCAGTCTGCCTTCCCCACGCCATCCTGCCTGGCATCACAAGGGCACACCAGTCTGCCTTCCCCACTCCATCCTGCCTGGCAGCCACCTCGCAAGGGGTGCCACCAGACACGAGACTCGGCGCCCTCCTTCCTTCCACAGAGCGACAGACAGCAGAGGCTGGGGCTGGCGTCTCCAACCAGACAGACACAGAACAATGAGGAGCACACAGAGCCCCAGGCCGTGCCACAGACCTGCTCACAGCCACCACTCGCAGCCACCGCCTGCCACGCTCAGACGCTGAACCACCACAGCCACCCTCTCGCTTCAGAGATGGAGAAGGAGACAGGACACAGACAGACTCTCTACGCTTCAACACTGCCAAGCTGATGAGCAAAGTCCAAAGACTTCCAAGCTGGTCTCCTTGGAACAATGACTGCTCTGACTACATCTTCTGAGTGACTACAAAGAAGTTCTGCCTCGGTGGTCAGACTGATCCTGGCAGAGACGTCCCAGAGCGTGAGGACAGCCGCAGCAGACACAGGAGTAGTGCCACAGTGTGCTTGGATTTGGTCTCCAAATGGACCTTACCTGTTGGCCTTCAATGCCTCCTGGGGAAAAAAACATCTGGAAGGAATATAATTGACCATTAAAGGTTAAAATTAGAGACGGTGCCCTGAAGCCAGGGACTGAGGAAAGAGAACCCAGATGCCTCTACTCGTGCCTTTTGGGATGTCCAAGTGCCAGTGGGCAGTGCCTGGAGCCTGTCTGAACCATGTCCTTGCCACTTGCCTCCGAGTTGGCTGAGGCAGAGGGGAGGAACCAGACTGCAGAGGAACGATCGGGTCGTGTTTTGAAGGTGGCCTCGCACACATCTCCCCTGCAGCCTGCTGCTGTGTCTTCTACAGCTAGGAGGGCTGCATCTCGTGCTTACCTGGTAGCTCAGCTCCTGTCACCTACAATACAACCCCCTGCAACGTGGGCAAACTCATCCACCGAGGCCCCTGCCTACAGGACTTCAATAAAAGCTGGGTAAGAGAGCTGTGCCCTTTATAAAGAGCCAGTGGCAAGATGCTGGCGTTGCCTCCTGTAAATGAACACAGCAGCATCTCAGTCTCCTCCAGCAGAACACTGCAGCATTACTGGGGATTACCAGGGGGATTCCTGGTGGCCCAAAGGAAGATCAGGTTGCCCCAAGCTATCATCTACGCAGGCGGCACGGGCAGGAAATCAAAGCTAGGTCTCACGCAGCGCTGCAGCTGTGCTCTGGAGCTGTTCTAGCCTAGGAAAGAGCTCCGAAGGGGCTTCTGCATGGGAAGCCAGGCAGGTCAGCCCCACCGTGGTGAGTGTAGCCTTGGACTGGTGTGCTTCCAGGTAGGTTGTTTAGGTCCCAAGTGAATAAAGGATGATGGGAAGAGAGGGCTGTAAGAGAGCTGCACCACTGGGTATCCTCTGGGAAGTGCACAGTGAGAGGAGGTCGGATGAGTCGTGCTCTACAGGCAGAGGTACAGACAGACGGACAGCAGCATCTGCCCAGGGGGTTACTGCCTCAGGTCTCACAAAGCTAAAAGGATCACAGATGGGACAAAAGGGCACAGAGGAGCTACTCCAGGCGACACCTCAGCTGGAGGGTTTGGCCACAGGAGGAAGCTCAAAGGACTCAGCACTCACTTTCTCGGGAGTCATGGAAGGGATCGGCTTTGATGGGAGTCGGGTCACTCCAGGACCTGCTGAAGCTCCTCTCACGCCGTTCGGCAAAGGCTAGGATAAAACCAAAGCACCACATTAACAGACTCCAAAGCCACCTCTGCTGCTGCCAGCAAAACAACACAGCCAGCAGCCACACATCACAGACTCCCCTGGGCTCCTCCTTCCGCTGGCCAAACGCGAGTCCTCTCCACACAACAAAGCAGAGTCTCTCTTCCAGACAGCAGAGGGCAAAGGGATGGCTCTCCGAGCAGGACCGTTACGGGGGAACACAGAGAAGGAAGGACACTTGGTGGTCTCTCCTTTGCACACAGCTCAAACCTCAACTTAATCCAGGCTACTCCAGCAACCCAGAGGAGATGCTCTGACTCACAAGTCTCACAGGATGGACTCAACAGCTAATGACGCACAGACACCAGAAGAAGGCAGTAGTGCTCCAGCCATGAAAGGAGTTTCATGCTCTACAGACATCCCAATCAGAGCTGGACCAAGCAGAGCAGAGGCTCTGGACAGCTCATGCATTCTAAACTCTGCTGTGGAAGAGGAAATCCTTCAGCTTCCCTTGCCTGCACACTCGGGAACACTTCCCCTCAGCACTTCTTTCCCCTGGGTGCATTAGCTTGTACCAGCAATTCCCAAGTGGAATCCAGGGAGCTTGGCCCAGCTGGCTGCACCGCAGGCTAATTCCTGGGAACTGCCAACCACCATCTCTGACTTGCCAAGCCCTGGCAGAGCCCTTACTCCTAGATTAACAGCCACTCATAGCCACTAGCATCTACTGCTGGCAGCAGACAGAGCAGGTTTGCTGCAGCGTGCCCAGTGACAGCAGCTCACGTCAGCAGCACAGCAATGCACTGCAGAGCTGCACTGCAAAAGCTGAGAAGCAGCCTGTCCTCTGCTGCAGTGTGTCCAAGTGTGGGTGTCCAGGGAGACAAATCACACAGGAAGTGCTTCAGCTGATCTCCATCCTCAGCCTTCATTTCCAAGCAGGCCTTTAGCTCTTGTGCAGAGGAAGAAAGCTTTGAAAACATGACCCGAGAGTTTCCAAGGCAGAGAGGCATGGCTGAGCTCACAGACAGCTCCAGGGGAGCTCAGCACAGGCAGTGCTGACTCAGATTCCAGTGAAGACACTTTCAGGGTAAGGCTCTTTGCTGTTCACCTCCCACAGCCCACGAGGAAGGAGAGGGAAGGATGCAAATCCATCTCAGCCACACACTGCCGTGGCCTGTCCGTACAGGATGCCTAGCCAGGGGGTGGGAAGAACAAGCTGCTTCCTCTTCTGCAGCAATCCTCAGCTCTTGGGAGCCACTTGCCCCAGCCAGGGGAGGGAGGAGAGTTGCTTTCCTCGGGAAAAGGGAGCTGCTGTTACCCAGGCCCAAGAGGTGATTTCTTTCCCAGTGAGGCATAATGCTCCTTTATCTCCCCCTTGCACCAGTCTCTTCCCTGTTCCTCTTCTGTCTGCCGTCCCCCATCCTTTTAGCTCCCACAAGGCAATGGTCCTCAGGTCCTGCTGTGGAGTAGATAGGGGAGGAGGAGGAAAGAGAAAGCCACCAGTCCTCTTGCACATGTTCCACAGCTTCCATAAGAGCCAGGCAGCCCTCACCAGCCCTGCTGAGCTCTCAGCTCAGCTTCTTCTCACAAGCTGGTGAGCACCAAACCCCACAAGCACACGGAACGAGGATGCTGCAGCTCTCCTTCCACTCTTTGCACTGCAGCCACAGAGATCTCCCACAGCCAGGGCAGAGGGTCCTCGGGAACAGCTTCCATCCACATGTCCTGGAGACTTGCAGCAGCCTGGCTGCTCTTTCACAGGGCAAAACGGCACCAGCAGGTCAGATCCTTCCTCTGTCCCAGCGCTAGGTCCTTCCTACCCACAAGGTTAGGTCCCCCACGTCCCACTGGCACCACCCCAGCTCCTGACAGCCACACCTGACAGGTTCTCACTTACTTTGTGCTTTAACCCTTCGGCTGCCCACCATGCGGAGGTGCTTCCGGAAATTCCTGCAAGAGAGGCAGACAGAGCTCTGAGCAGAGCGAGACAAAGCAGCACCTGGGGCCAGCAGGGCAGGCAAGGCAGGCAGGAAATGGAAGTGGGAAGACAGTGGCACTCGAAGGCTGGAGACCAGGCTGCCAGCCTGCCCCTGCTCACTGCTGGGGACAGTTATGCCTGCCCAGGGCAGGGCTGGCTTCTCTCAGCTCCCCGGGGCTGGTGGCACAAGGCAAGTGAGGTCCTACAGGGCAGTCCTCTTATAGCCTGCCCTCACTCCCCTCTGGCCAAGGCACACCTGTGCTGTAACTCTGCCAAGGACATGGCTGCTGGCTCCCTCTTCTCCTGGGGAAGAGCAGTAACTGCTCCCCTCTCACACTGAATGAAGCACGTTGGAAAAGCCCTCTGAGATCATCGAGGCCAACCCAGCACCTAACACCTTCTAATTCACTAACCCTGGCACGAGTGCCTCATCCAGCCTCCTCTCAAACACCTCCAGGGACAGCGACTCCACCACCTCCCTGCAACTGCAACTGCAGCCCATTCCAATGCCAATCTCTCTTGCTGGGAAGAACTTCCTCCTAACATCCAGCCTGAACCTGCCCTGGTGCAGTTTGAGGCTGTGTTCTCTTGTTCTGTCTCTCTCCCCTTCTCCCAGCCATGATTCAGCAGGCAGTGGGCACCCCAGGGCTGCCCTGCCAGGCAGCAGGCACACACCATGCTCATGGCTGGGCTCCCTGTTCCCAGCAGCTGCTGAAATCCCACCTGTGCTCTCAGCAACCATGCAGCCCATCCTGATCTCCAGGGCAAAGAACTGCAAGAGACTGAAGCATCTTCCTCCTCCTCAGAGAGCAGCATTGAGCAAGGCTGAGTGCCCTCATGGGTCTGCTCCCTGCTAATGCTGCCCAACCACATCCTTCCCTGGCCAGCACTCAGGCAGAGGTCAGTGGGGCAGTGGAGCACACACAGCTCCAGGGGAAAGTCCACCAGAGGGTAAGCCCTGGGGAGCAGCTGCACCTCATAGCCTGTGTCACAGGGACTGTCCTGGCCACTCCAGAGGGACTATGGCAAAGGGACTCTGTCCAGCCCCTCCCAGTGCAAGGGACATGTTGCCTTTAGCTTCTCAGCACTCACCCAGACAGGAACCAAACAGGACAGGAGCCAAACAGGACACCAGAAGAGATACAGGGAAGAAGCAGCATGTGGACTGTTAGGAAAAGTGTCACCTCTCTGTGACCCCACTTAGAGTGACTTCACCCTGCAGAGCAGCCCCTACAGTCGTGGAATCAGCCAGGCTGGAAGAGAGCTCCAAGCTCAGCCAGCACAACCTAGCACCCAGCCCTGCCCAACCAACCAGACCATGGCACTAAGTGCCCCAGCCAGGATTGGCTCCAACACCTCCAGCCACACAGACTCCACCACCTCCCTGGGCAGCCCATTCCAATGCCAATCACTCTCTCTGACAACAACTTCCTCCTAACAGCCACCCTGAACCTGCCCTGGCACAGCTTCAGGCTGTGTCCCCTTGTTCTATTGGTGGCTGCCTGAGGGAAGAGCCCAACCCCACCTGGCTACAGCCTCCCTGCAGGCAGCTGCAGGCAGCAATGAGCTCTGCCCTGAGCCTCCTCTGCTGCAGGCTGCACCCCCCCAGCTCCCTCAGCCTCTCCTCACAGGGCTGTGCTCCAGGCCCCTCCCCAGCTTCATTGCTCTTCTCTAGACACCTTCCAGCACCTCAACATCTCTCTTGAATGGAGGAGCCCAGAACTGGACACAGCACTCAAGGGGTGGCCTGAGCAGTGCTGAATACTGCTGGTTGCTCCCTAGCAAGAGTTCTTCACCCTTCAAAGGCCAACGAGCACCCCTCAAGCTGCACTGATAAAGTTTCCTGGTTACTCCCTTTCCTCAGCAGTCCCCTTCCTCCTGACAGGCTCCAGCTTGCTGTAGTCTGCACCATTTTGCCACCTCCACAGCACCCACCCCACTCGAAGGGTGTCCAAGACCCAGCAGCTCCACATGCTGCCTGCAGCAGGTCCCTTGGTGCCTGCAGAGAAGCATCTTCACCTCCCAGCCACAGGATTCCTGACACACATCGAGGTCTGGCAGAGCTTCAAGGGCACTGCTCACATCCTCCTCCCCAGCTCCTCCTTGCAGCGCTCACAGGGCTCAGCTCCTGCTCTCAAGGACACATCCACTGCGGGCACACCACACTGCAGCCTGCCTGGGCACCGGGCACATGGGGCAAGCACTGCCCAGCTCAACTCCCACAGCACTCTGGCAGGGCTGTGATGGACCTCACTGCCTGGGCAAGAGAGCTGAACACTTAACTGCCAGCAATCCAACCATGCTGCCTGCATGGCACAGCCAAACACCCACCAGTGCCAGGCTTGCCTGCGTGGCACAGCAGCACTGAACAACCACCAGCACCAGGCCTGTCTGTGGGCACAGCCAAACACCCACCAGTGCCAGGCCTGCCTGCATGGCACAGCCAAACACCCACCAGCACCAGGCCTGTCTGTGGGCACAGCCAAACACCCACCAGCACCAGGCCTGCCTGCATGGCACAGCCAAACACCCACCAGCACCAAGCCTGTCTGTGGGTACAGCCAAACACCCACCAGCACCAGGCCTGTCTGTGGGTACAGCCAAACACCCACCAGCACCAGGCCTGTCTGTGGGTACAGCCAAACACCCACCAGCGCCTCCTCTTTCACGACCAGACACCCGCGGGTGGGGTCCCACTGTGCCTCCCTGCCCAGCCCTGCAGTGCCCAGCAGATGAGGAGAGCCTCACAGCCGCTCATGCCAAGCAGCCAGCACTGCTCCCACTGTGCCAGCCTGCCCAGCCCTGCAGTACCCAGAGGACGAGAGCCTCACAGCCGCTCATGCCAAGCAGCCAGAGCTGCTCTCACTGTGCCACCCTGCCCAGCCCTGCAGTGCCCAGAGGAGGAGAACCTCACAGCCGCTCAGCCAAGCAGCCAGAGCTGCTCCCACTGTGCCACCCAGCCCAGTCCTGCAGTGCCCAGAGCAGGAGAGAAGCCTCACAGCCGCTCATCCAAGCAGCCAGAGCTGCTCTCACTGTGCCAGCCTGCCCAGCCCTGCAGTGCCCAGAGCAGGAGAGAAGCCTCACAGCCGCTCATCCAAGCAGCCAGAGCTGCTCTCACTGTGCCACCCTGCCCAGCCCTGCAGTGCCCAGAGGAGGAGAGCCTCACAGCTGCTCATCCAAGCAGCCAGAGCTGCTCTCACTGTGCCACCCTGCCCAGCCCTGCAGTGCCCAGAGGGTACTCATCCAAGCAGCCAGTGCTGTGCTCTCCCTGCTGCCGTCGCCGCCTCAGCCAGGGCAGGGCTGCCCCTCCTGCGCCCACAGCACCAAGCCTCCCCCCGGCAAAGCCTTCAGACAAACCCTGGCCCCTCTCTTTCTTTTTCAAGCCACACTGTCTGCTTATTTATAGCCCCTGCAAGCTGGCATCCTCATTTCCCTTCACCAGCCAGGAAAAAAATCCCCTTAAGCTGCTAAAAAAAAACAAAAGGCAATCAAAGTTCCTGGCAAATTCCCAGTTGAGGAAACCTGAAGGGTTCCCCCCCCTCCTCCCCACTTTGTTAGGAGCAGTGCTGGAGGGATGGTGACAGCTCTTAACCAGTGCCACAGATGCTGTGTTCTGCTGCTGAGCAGGCTGCCAAAGCACACCAGCCTCGCTGCACTCAGACCCCCTCCAGTGGCTCTGCTTGCACAGTGGCTACCTGGTGAAGCCAGCAGAGGCAAACCAGGGCTCCTCTGGAAAGGTGGTGACCTTCTTGGGGCCTTCCAGGATCTGAAGGGGGAGAGTGTCCAGAGCAGGGCCAGGAGGATGCTGAGAGGCTGCAGCAGCTCTGCTGTGAGCACAGACTGAAAGAGTTGGGGCTGTGCAGGCTGGAGCAGAGGAGGCTCCCAGGGGACCTTCTTGTGGCCTGCCAGGATCTGGAGGGGGCTGCAAAAAAGCTGGGGAGGGACTTTTGAGGCTGTGAGGGAGTGTCAGGAGTGGGGGGAAAGGAGCAAAGGTGGAGGTGGGGAGAGTGAGGCTGGAGGTGAGGAGGAAGTTGTTGAGCAGGAGAGTGGTGAGAGGCTGGAATGGGTTGCCCAGGGAGGTGGTTGAGGCCCCATGGCTGGAGGTGTTTGAGGCCAGGCTGGCTGAGGCTGTGTGCAGCCTGCTCTAGGGTAGGGTGTCCCTGGGCATGGCAGGGGGGTTGGGACTGGCTGCTCCTTGTGGTCCCTTCCAACCCTGCCTGATTCTGTGAGTCTATGAAATACCCAGAGGAGGAATCAGCCCAGCCCCAGGCCCTTTTAGTGCCTTTCTCTTTGTAACAATAAAAAATAAAATGAAGAACCAGAGTTGTAGCCACCAGAAAAGTTAATTTTGCCCAGCTCACAGATTCCTTGGGGTGCCATTTGTAGATGCAGCAGTAGCACATAAATGTACTCAGCTGTCCTCAAACAAACTGGGATTGCTCAGCCTGGAGAAGGCTCCAGGGAGACCTTCTGGTGGCCTTGCAGGGCTCCAAGGGGCTGAGCAGAAAGCTGGGGACAGACTTCTGAGCCAGGTCTGTTGTGACAGGCCAAAGGGTGATGGCTTGAAACTAAAAGAGGCTGGAGAGAGGGAAGAAATGTTTGAGACTGAGGGTGGTGAGAGCCTGTCCCAGGTTGCCCAGAGAGGTGGGAGCTGCTCCACCCCTAGAACCATCCCAGGTGAGGTTGTTTGGGGCTCTAGTTGCAGCAACCTGCTCTAGTTGCAGCAACCTGCTCTAGTTGCAGCTGTCCCTGCTGAATGTAGGGGGGGTTAGGCTGACCTTGAGAAGTCCCTTCCAACCCAGACTATGGACCTAGGAAATGCAGTCAGCTTTTCATTTCTTTTCTCATGTCTGACACATTTTGTGCCTGAGCCACAGCTCACATTGGGAAGCTGTGCTAGTTTGAAGCAGGCTAGAATGTTTTGGTGAGAGAAAGTAGATAATTGGCTATGAAAGGAAAACCTGGTGGTGTCTCTTCTCTCACAGTCCCACTGAGAAGTATGGGAACAAGAAGTGAACATGAGATAACATTCTCCATTTTTGTCTCTCACTTTGCTTTTGCCTTCAGACTGAGCAACATCTCCTTAACCTCACTGCCACTAACATTGCTCCCTAACCTCTTGGCTGCACCTCTATTCTTTTCTCAGGATTGGGGTAAGGTTGAGAGGGGCAGGGGGAGGTGTTGGGGTGGTTTGAGAACCCCTCCTGGGGACTCAGGTTTCTGGGAGGGGAGTTGTGCTTCTGTATTACTTTTTCCTTTGTATATTTCTGTATCTAACTGTATATATTGTAAATAGCTGCTTGTGTATTGTGCTGCTGTAAATAAATAGCTTCATTTATACTCCCAGAGCCAGTCTGAGTAGGCTGGGGCAATTTTCTACAGTGTGGGGGGGCAGGTAACAGCCAAACCACCACAGAAGCTCAAAAGAAACTTGACAGTGTCCCTTTAAGAAGAGACAGATCTTGAGCACGGCAGCATCCTTCACTCCCACACTTCCAACACAGCCACTGCCAATCACAGTATCACAGTATCCCAGTATCCCAGTATCATCAGGGGTTGGAAGAGACCTCACAGATCATCAAGTCCAACCCTTTAGCACAGAGCTCAAGGCCAGACCATGGCACCAAGTGCCACGTCCAGTCCTGCCTTGAACAGCTCCAGGGACGGCGACTCCACCACCTCCCCGGGCAGCCCATTCCAGTGTCCAATGACTCTCTCAGGGAAGAACTTTCTCCTCACCTCCAGCCTAAATCTCCCCCGGCACAGCCTGAGGCTGTGTCCTCTTGTTCTGGTGCTGGCCACCTGAGAGAAGAGAGCAACCTCCTCCTGGCCACAACCTCCCCTCAGGTAGTTGCAGACAGCAATGAGGTCTGCCCTGAGCCTCCTCTTCTCCAGGCTAACCAATCCCAGCTCCCTCAGCCTCTCCTCGTAGGGCTGTGCTCAAGGCCTCTCCCCAGCCTCGTTGCCCTTCTCTGGACATGCTCAAGCATCTCAATGTCCCTCCTAAACTGGGGGGCCCAGAACTGAACACAGCACTCAAGGTGAGGTCTAACCAGTGCAGAGTACAGGGGCAGAATGACCTCCCTGCTCCTGCTGGCCACACCATTCCTGATGCAGGCCAGGATGCCACTGGCTCTCTTGGCCACCTGGGCACACTGCTGGCTCATGTTCAGGTGGGTATCAATCAGCACCCCCAGATCCCTCTCTGTCTGGCTGCTCTCCAGCCACTCCAACCCCAGCCTGTATCTCTGCATGGGGTTGCTGTGGCCAAAGTGCAGCACCCTGCACTTGGAGCTATTGAACACCATCCCCTTGGACTCTGCCCATCTGTGCAGGTGGTCAAGGTCCCGTTGCAGAGCCCTTCTGCCCTCCAACCCAGCCACATCTGCCCCCAGCTTGGTGTCATCTGCACACTTGCTGATGACTGACTCCATGCCCTCATCCAGATCATCTATGAAGCTGCTAAAGAGGATGGGGCCCAGCACTGATCCCTGAGGGACAGCAAGACAGACAGGGACGGCCACGTTCAGAGTCACCCACGGTCACTACTGGCACCCAAAGGGCCCAGGCACACCAGGCAAGGTCACAGCTGCGGGAGGAAAGGGCCCTACCTCTGTATAACAGCAGCAGAATCATGCTCTCGTTTCCGTCTCTTCCTCTCTGCGTAGCCCCTGAACGCCCTGGGAAACCATTTTAAGCCATTAACCAACTACACAGCTTTGAACTGGGGAGGACACCAAACACAGACAGGGAAGCTCTCACCAGACACAACAGAGAGAGGTTAGGTTGACCAAAGAAGAGAGCCAGCCCTGGCAGGACCGCAGGAGAATCACCAAACCCGAAGGTCTTCGCTCTCTAGGGTAGGAGGAGGCTGGAGGAGTTGTTCCTAAAGCAAGTGTAAGAGTGGCCAGAGTGTGGCCCCCCAAAGAGTGGAGGCCAGCAGCCATCGTCCCTGCTACAGAGGAATGGACCTAGGAGGCTGCAGGCAGGAGCTCAGCATGCCAGGCTCAGGAGGGCCAAGGCAAGCTGGCAGCTGCAGCCATCTAACCTCTCCTGCCAGCTGCCAGACAGACCTAGCACAGGGAAAGCACGAGTGAGTGCGAGGGGCAGCAGAGGAGACTTTACCCAGGACAGCAGCAGACAAGGAAACCAAAACTCAACCCAAAAGAAGAGGGTACTTACGAGATGCTAGGGATCCCAGGAGGTGCAGGCAAAGAGGAAGAGAAGAGGAACTCGTTAGTGCCCAGCCCCAGGCAGCGTGCCGAGGGCATTCTCGCCCCGGGAGGAAGGGCTCTTGTTAGGTGGAAGGAAATGGCTTTTCAATCAAACACTGCTCAGAGGTGAGACTCCTCCTGGATGGAGCTAAGTCCTCCCCGGGGTGCTGCTGGCATGTGGCTTGGATGCAAATGAACTCCACGCAGACCCAGACAAGGTGCAGGTACACAACTGACAGCTGAATGTGGCCCACTGGGCTCCAGCAGGAGCTTGGCATCGTGGGCCTCTGGAGCAGGGAGACCTTCTCCACAGTGGCAGAGACCTGTGAGGTCAGCTCATGCTCTCTGCTCTGTGAAGGAGCCAAGCACACTGGCTTTGACTCCTTGGTGGACAGAGGCACCTGAAGGAGTCAACTCAAGCAGCCTGGGCAGTTGCTTTCGACTCCTGGAGAGGTGGCACAGGATCTCCAGCAATGGTAACCATGGAGCTAGATGCAGGGCAGGAGCTGTGCTCCTCCAGGCTTTCCTTAGGGCACACATCACTCCCCAGCACAACCTCACTTTGGTCTTCAATCCCTGCAAGCTCTGCCATGGGCCAGCATTCTGCAGCAAACTTTGTGCCCACCAAAGATGACTCCAGGCAGCAAAGGATGTGCCCAAAGGTTAAGGAGCTGATTCTGTGTGTGGTTTGGTGCACCAGGTCAGAACTGTACCACAACAGCCAACACCTCTGAAGAGCAAAGCCAGTGCCTGCCAGATTGCCCTTGGACTGCCCCCAGGCCCTGCCAGCCTGGTGCCCAGCAGTGTAACCATCTGGGATGCCAGATTTAATTCCCCTGCCTCCTTCTCAGGGACTGTAGGGTTCAGGTAAGAGAAGCAGCATCAGGACAAGAGACAGCAGAAGCCCACAGGAGCTCCTCACTCCCACTGTCAGGGTGGGATTTGCACCACATCACCACACATCAGACTGGCACCAGGCAAATGCCTTCCCCATGCTGCTCGCCCTGCCAGAAGGGTGGCTCACACCTCCTGGGAGGGCTGGAGGGGAAAGGCACAAAGATAAGCACTTTTGGGGGGATGCAGATCCTTTTCAATACCTCAGCAGCTACCCTTCTGCCCACACTGGTCCTTAGAGGTCTGATCCAGTCTGGGTTATCCAAAGATCAATAATCAGCCTCTTTTGGGACTTGGGAAGGGAAAGGCACAAGGGAAAGAAAAACAAGCAGAGAAATGGGGTACAAAAAGGGCACCAGATTAGAAAAGGAGAAATAAAGAGAGCAAGAGTGCTGAGGGTGACACAGCCATGGGAAGAACACAGGGACAAGGTGAGAAGGCTGGAGAAGGGCTTTAAAAGGCAGAACAGTGTCTGTCTGCTTCCCCTCAGTGCTCACCTTGGCTTTGCAGCCAGGAGGAAGGGAGATGACATTTCCTGACCAGCTGCTTACAACCCAGAAAGGTTTCTCTTACTCTCTCCAGTCCTTTCAGAACTGCCTCCTGCCAGCACACAGCAACCAGGGACACCAAACCCTGTGTGCAGTGTGGAGGGAAAGGCTGCTCCTCACTCTTCACACTTTGCAGAGATCTTAACCAGCACTTTCCTCCAGCAGCCAGAGCAGCACAGAAGCTGCAGGCTGAGAGCCCATCCTGCAGAGACACTCCTGTGAGCCAGGAGTGCAGGGCAAGCCTGGAGCAACACATTCCTTGGGGCAGTGGCCACAGCAGAAGCAAGTGGTGGAGGGTGTCAGGTGGTGCTCCCACAGCACCCTTGCCCTGCAGAAGCAGCCAGGGAGAGGGCACAGCCTCACACAGAAAGTCAGGGAAGCAGAGAAGAGCTGAGTAGCCCAAGGAGTTCAAGAAGGTAAACCCAAACCAGTGGGTGCAGCAGGAAAGAGAATCAGTGAGTGTGAGACAAGGTTAGTGTGAGACAAGGTTCTGTCTCTCAGCCCCAAAGTGAGGTGCCCAACACAGAGTGGGACTGTCCAAGCTCCCAGACACAGCTGGGACTGGGTCAGCAGCCCCCAGAGGCAGAAGAAGGGCTACAGCAGTCGCTTCACTTACGCTTGCATAGTTGTAGTAGCGGTTTGGAAACTGAAGAGGTTCTCTTTGGGGAACCAGGTTCGGATGGGGACATCATCTGGAAGAGAGCAGAGACATTGCTCAGACAGCAAGGCTTGCCAAGCTTCTTTTCTTCTTCCTGCCCTGTCCTGCATAGGAGAGTCTTGGCCTCCTCTTATATCTAAGGGAGACTCAGACTAGAGAGAGGGAGGACATTCTTTACACTGAGTGCTGAGACCCTGGCCCAGGTCCCAGCCAGAGGGGGGAGATGCCCCAGCCCTGGAACCATTCCAGGTCAGGTTGGACAGGCTCTGAGCAACCTCACAGCATCATAGAATGGTCTGGGTTGGAAGGGACCTCCAAAGCTCATCCAGTCCAACACCCCTGCAGTCAGTAGGGACATCCTCCACTAGGTCAGACTGCCCAGAGCCTTGTTGAGCCTGACCTAGAATATCTCCAGGGACGAGGCCTCGACTACCTCCCTGGGCAACCTGATGCAGGGTTCCACCAGCACCAAGTGCAGAACTTGTTCCTAACATCCAATCTAAACCTGCTCTTCTCTAATTTCAAACCATTGTCCCTTGTCCTGTCACTCCCAGCCCTTGTCAAAAGTCCCTCCCCAGCTCTCCTGGAGCCCCTTCATGCTGCTCTAAGGTGTCCCCAGAGGCTTCTTTTCTCCAGGCAGAACACTACCAGCTCCCTCAGCCTGTCCTTGTAGGAGAAGTGCTCCAGCCAATTACCTTCATGGCCCTTCTCTGGTCCAGAGGAGGCCACAAAGATGATCAAAGGGTTGGAGCAGCTCCCATAAGAGGAAAGGCTGAGAGGGTTGAGGCTGTTCAGCCTGGAGAAGAGAAGGCTGCAGGGAGACCTCATAACTACATTTCTGCCTTGGTGTGCTGGTTTGAGGCTAACTGGGGTATCTTTACAGGAGAAACTAGATCATTGGTTGTGAGAAGATAATAATGCTGAAGTCTTTATCATTCCTGGGTTTACTGAGAGGGGTAAAAGGCCAAAATGGCAACAGTTTGTCCCACTCTGGTCTGTGATGCTGCTCCCTTTTGCTTCTCCTTTGATCTGCTCTAATCTCTCTCATCTCAGCTAACTTTTGACAGCCTAAGCTTTGCTGCTGGCTTTGTCTGTCTGGGAAAGCAGAGGGAGAAAGAGAAGGTAGCTCTGAGCCCCTCTGGGCAGTTTTTGTCCAGGAGGCAGTTTGGGTTTCTGTGTTGTTTCTGGTTTGTCTGTAGTTGCAAATCCTTGTAAGCCTCTTGTGTCTATCTGCTTGTGAGCTGTGCTTTGCTGTACCTAGAGCTGTACCTGACTGCCAAACCCTCTGAGCTGGGCTGGACAATTCCAGTAGTGTGTGGGGAAGTTTCTAACCTACCACACTCAGAAGGGAACCCACAGGAAGGAAGGAAGGCTGAGGAGGGGCTGGTTAGAAGGGCCTGCAGTGGTTTGGAACTGGAATTTAGGCACTGGAGTGGACTGCCCAGGGAGGTGGTGGAGTCACCATCCCTGGTAAGAAGATGTGGCACTTGGTGGTTTGGTTTAGCTGAGGTGGTGGTGTCAGGGGATAGGCTGGACTTGATCATCTCAGAGGTCTTTTCCAGCCTCACTGATTCTGTGAAACTGGAGCAGGAGAGATTTAGGTTGGGTAACAGGAGGAAGTTCTGCACAATGAGGGTGGTGAGAGACTGGAACAGGTTACCCAGGGATGTGGTGGAGGCCACATCCCTGGAGACACTCAGGGTCAGGCTCAAGAAGGCTCTGAGCAACCTGGGCTAGTGGAGGACATCTCTGCTGCCTACAGGAGGGCTGACAAAGACCTCTGAGGGTCCCTTCCAACCCTATGCCATCTGTGAACAATTAGCAGCTGCAGAAGCTGTCATGCTTATGGTGACATCATTAGGAGGGGCTCTTTTTATGCCCTGTTGTTGGCCAAAGCCCAACTGAATCCCATGTGCCTCCTGTAAACAGAATCACCATGGGGCAGGGACCTCACCACATGGTTTGCAGAGATCATCTGCTGCAGGCTGCTCCTGCTCTTCCCTGGAAGCACAAAAAGTGGCTGCAATTCCAGATGTGAAAGAATGCTCAGCAGAGCTGGGGAGGCTTCCTTTGACTGAAGCTTCCAAGAGCTCCTACAGAAAGCTCTAACAGAGACTCAGCTAACAGTTTCTGTCAAGCCCTGCACAAAGGCACTCTAAGGAAACCTGGATCCCAAGTGAAAGCTGCATTCCAGCATGCTAAACACTGGTGATGAAGTTCCTGTGGCTGCTCTTCTCCAGCAAACACAGAAGAAATGCCAAGCAGCTCAGGCTGGAAATGAGGTTCCTGTTGGAAGTCTTGAGCACATAGCAGTGGTGATGGAGAAGCTGCACAAAGGCCTCTTAGCCAACGACTCTGTCCTGCCTCTTCAGGGACCACACATCATGAAGGACTGACTCTCTTCAGATGTTTTACAGCTTTTGAGCCACAGCTTTGACTCAAAGCAGAGCTAATGAACAGCAACCTTCTCTTGAGGAGAAGGCCTTGGGGGTGTCAGTTGGTGCCCAAGTGCCCCACAGCCAGCACTGGTCCCTGGCAGCCCAGAGCCAGCTGTGTGCTGGCTGCAGCCAGAGCAGGCAGAGCAGCAGCACAGGGAGGGGATTCTGCCCCTCCAATCTGCTCTGCTCAGACCTCACCTGCAGCACTGCCTCCAGCTCTGGGAACCCAGCATGAGGAGGACCTGGAGATGCTGGAGAGGGCCCAGAGGAGGCCACCAAGATGCTCAGAGGGCTGGAGAAGCTCTGCTGTGGGCACAGGCTAGGGAGAGTTGGGCTGTTTAGCTCAAAGAAGAGATGGCTGCAGGGAGACTTTAGAGCAGCCTTCCAGTGCCTGAAGGGGCTGCAGGAGAGCTGAGGAGGGACTTTGGAGAAGGGCTGGGAGTGCCAGGATGAGAGACAATGGCTTTGAGCTGGGAGAGGGGAGAGTGAGAGTGGAGAAAGGAGTCTTTTGAGTGAAGGTGGGGAGAGACTGGCACAGGCTGCTCAGAGAGGTCACAGATTTGAGTAATGGTTAAACTGTGACAGACAAGCAGGAATTCTTTGAATGGAATGGAATGATTGCAAGCCCTGTTCCCTGAAAACACTGAGCAACGGCTGGAGAGTGGAGGGGGAAGGTCACTGCTGTATTATCTGCTGCCGCTTAAGGAAAGGCCCCGAGGTGAGGGAGCCTGAACTGCCTCCAGCCATGCAGAGCAGCGTTTCAGGGACACACCAAAGCACAGCCCTGAGCACCTGAGCTGAGGCTCCGTGAAGCATCCTGGCACATTCAGAAAGATCCCACCTGCCTCAGAGGCAGAGGAGAGAGGGTCCTGCCTTGAGCTGCCTCCCAGATGAGCATGGATGTGGGGGCTTTGACACAGCTCTTGCTCTTCCTTCAGCAAAGGGGAGAGCAGCCTCACTAAGCTGCACGGAAAGCTCCCAGGCTGCCTGCTGCTGGCCGGCCAGGAGCAGGGACAGGGGAGCTGGAGTGAGCTGCCCTCAACCTGAACTGCCCCTTTGACAATCCCTCTCCACAGGGGTGCCAAAGGGGAGACCAGAGCAGGGCAGACTTAGGTTGGACGTCAGGAAGAAGTTCTGCACGGTGAGGGTGGGGAAAGGCTGGAGCAGGTTCCGCAGGGGACGTGCTGCAGAGCCAAGCCTGCGGCGCACGGCAAGGAGACCCCCACGCCAGGTCCTCCCAGCACCCCGCAGCCCTCCTCGCTTACCAGACACCCGATCCACACTGTACATCCTCTCCAGCCTCTTCCTGTGCCAGCCGGCGTCGCCCGCTGGGTGCTGCTCCAGGTCGAAGGACTGCTGGGAAGGGGCAGCCAGGCGGGCGCAGGTCGGGCACTCCTTGGAGCCCTGGCGGCTGCCCGGCCAGCCCTTGCAGTGCCTGCCGAGGCCGTGCGAGCCGCCGGCGCCCTGCGCCTGGTGCCCGTGGTGGCATTCCTCCTGGGCGGCTCCCTTCATCACCACCAGCTCCACGCCCTCGCTCCCGTGCTCCGCCAGCATCGGCCGCTCGCCGGAGATGGTGTAGACGCGCGGCTTGGGCGCCTCGCTCGGCAGCTTCTCCGCCTGCTCCTCCGAGAAGCTCCGCTCGAACTTGCCGTCCGAGATGACCGAGAGCCTGCGCTTGTGCTGCGCCGCCTGCTGCACCTCGGGGGAGTCCTCCTGCCCCACGTAGGAGTCTGCCAGCAGGTGATCTGCAACCAACAACCCCAAGCAGCGCTATAGGCTGGGGACTGAGAGGCTGGAGAGCAGCCAGGAGGAAAGGGACCTGGGGGTACTGATAGATAGTAGGCTGAAGATGAGGCAGCAGTGTGCCCAGGTGGGCAGCAGAGCCAACGGCATCCTGGGCTGGCTCAGGAGCAGTGTGGGCAGCAGGACAAGGGAGGTTCTTCTGCCCCTGTGCTCAGCACTGCTCAGGCCACACCTTGAGTGCTGTGTCCCGTTCTGGGCTCCTCAATTCAAGAGAGATGTTGAGGTGCTGGAGCATGTCCAGAGAAGGGCAACAAAGCTGGTGAGGGGCCTGGAACACAAACCCTGTGAGGAGAGGTTGAGGGAGCTGGGGGTGTTTAGCCTGCAGCAGAGGAGGCTCAGGGCAGAGCTCATTGCTGCTTGCAGCTGCCTGCAGGGAGGCTGTAGCCAGGTGGGGTTGGGCTCTGCTGCCAGGCAGCCAGGGACAGAACAAGGGGACACAGCCTCAAGCTGTGCCAGGGCAGGTCTAGGCTGGATGTTGTTAGGAAGTTGTTGTCAGAGAGAGTGATTGGCATTGGAATGGGCTGCCCAGGGAGGTGGTGGAGTCTCTGTGGCTGGAGGTGTTGAAGCCAAGCCTGGCTGGGGCACTTAGTGCCATGGTCTGGTTGACTGGATAGGGCTGGGTGCTAGGTTGTGCTGGCTGAGCTTGGAGCTCTCTTCCAGCCTGCTTGATTCTATGATTCTATGACTCAACAGTGCACAGCCCTTAATGCCCAGGCGCCGCCGCAGCCTGCAGGCTCTTGGTTACTGCTGCGCGAAGGGGAAGGAGGGGAAGAGATGTGGCAAGTGCCCTCCGGGGGGCGCTCTCCTGTGCCCAT
This sequence comes from Pogoniulus pusillus, assembly GCF_015220805.1. Classification (NCBI taxonomy): domain Eukaryota; kingdom Metazoa; phylum Chordata; class Aves; order Piciformes; family Lybiidae; genus Pogoniulus; species Pogoniulus pusillus. The sequence continues at coordinate 2,018,163 of NC_087298.1, read as the reverse complement.
TGACTTCTAAGCCTCCAGAGCTGGCAGCAAAATCACAGACTTGTTTGGGTTGGAGAAGGCCTCTGAGATCATCCAGTCCAAGCAGCAGCCCAGCACCACCATGGCCACTGGACCATGGCCCCAGGTGCCAGGGGCACTCATTTCTTGACCACCTCCAGGCATGGGGACTGCACTGCCTCCCTGGGCAGCCTGTGCCAACTCCTGACCACTCTTGCAGCAAAGGCATTTTTCCTCATTTCCAACCTAGACCTCCTCTGCAGAGTTTCAGGCCACTTAGTCTGATCCTGTCACTTGTTACTAGGGAGCAGAGCCCAACCCCCACCTCACTGCAGCCTCCTCTTGGGGAGCTGTAGAGAGCAATGAGGTCTCCCCTCAGCCTCCTCCACACCAAACGCCCTCAGCTGCTCCCCCCCAGCCCTGTTCTCAGACCCTTCCCCTGCTCTGTTGCCCTTCTCTGGACCAGCTCCAGCTCCTCAATGTCCTTTTTGGAGTGAGGGGCCCAAAACTGAACCCAGTACTCAAGGTATGGCCTCAGCAGTGCTCAGTACAGAGGCACAATCCCACCTCTGGTCCTGCTGGCCACACTATGGCCTCAGCAGTGCTCAGTACAGAGGCACAATCCCACCCCTGGTCCTGCTGGCCACACTATGGCCTCAGCAGTGCTCAGTACAGAGGCACAATCCCACCCCTGGTCCTGCTGGCCACACTATGGCCTCACCAGTGCTCAGTACAGAGGAACAATTCCACCCCTGGTCCTGCTGGCCACACTGTTGCTGATCCAGGCCAGGATGCTGGTGGCCTTCTTGGCCACCTGAGTGCACTGCTGGCTCCCCTTCAGACAGCTATCAACCAGAACTGAGCCACTTCTCCCAAATGCATCCCACATGTGAAGCATGCATGGCCACCAAAGAAGGCTAGAGGCAAACACAGGTCTCACTGCACAGCCTGAGAAGCCTTAGGGGCAGAGCAGCTCCTGCTCAGCCCTGCCTGCTGCAGCCACACAAGAGCTGCTGGTCACAGCTGGTGGCACCAGCACCACCGCCAACCTCTCTAGGGAGTGACAGACTCCAAGTGGTTCTGTGCATCAAGTTTCTATTTCTCACCCCAAAAAGAAAAGGGTGAAGCAGCAGGGCTTGGGTTTCTCCTCCTCCCTGATTTTCTGCCAGTTGGTTTGACATGAGAGAAGCACAAAAGGCCTTGAGCTGGCTCCCTGTGGCACCCCTGGCCACTGGGTGCCCAGATGGCGAGGCCAGGGCCAGCAGAAGCTGGCCTGAAGTGAAAGACAGCACTGCTGTGTAGGGTGGGAAGATGGAAAGCAGACAGGCCCAGGAGTGAACTATCTTTGGAGCCCACACGCTGGATGCAGTGCCAGGAGATCTCAGCATTTCCATGGCAATTCCATGCCTGAACCCAGCATGCTCCCACCCACCTGCTAATCCTTCTTCAAGGGGCTGCTAATTACCTCTTCCACTTCCCTTCAGATGGGAAGCAGCCAGGGGACTGTTCTAAAGGCTCTGGCAGGAAATGCATTATTCAAGGGACTACTGCCCTAGCAAAACCAAACCCATTAATGTCCAGCCCAGACAGCACTTTGGGAAGCAGAAAGCAAGCTCAGGCCTTTACTCCACTGGATATTTAATGAACATTTTAGCCTGAGCTACTGAGTCATGGCCTGGAAGGACCTGGCAACAGCCTTGAGCTGGCCATGAAGAGATGAAAGAGGAAACATGGGACACGGAGATGTTGGGTGGAAGGTTGGACATGACAATCTTGGAGGTCTCCTCCAACCTTCACGACTCTGTGATGCTAGGAAGGGACCTGTCTCAGGACAAGTCTGATGTGGTACTTTCTGTCACCTTCTGCTTCCTAGGAAGTGCTCCTGTGCCCCTCTGGAAAGAGCCCTCCCAAGCTCAGGAGGCACACTTGCAGCTTCTGAATCTGAAGCCCACCCTGGATGCCACTCACTTGCCCAGGGTCTCTCCTCCTGCTCTGTCTGCCATGGAGACTGAACCAAACTGAGCTGGCACTGCCATGGTGTGCCACTCTCACCTCACCTTTCTGCTTGAGACACAACTTCCTCCTGCACTAGGAGGTAAATCCACCTCTGGCCACCCTGCTCAGGAAGTGACTGTCAGGACCACTCAGGCTGATGCAACTCAGGATCATTTCAGGTGTCTCCTAGGGACACCTCTCAGTCTCTGGCTACTGCAGCTGGCAGCTCTGTGGCTCCCTGAGCTGAGCAAGAGGCAGAAGGCCTCAAGGCAAAGCTCTGCCTCCTGGCTCTACAGCTGATGCTGGCCTGGAAGGCTTCACATGAAGTCCAAAACACAACCTAGGTGTGGTGTGGATTCAAGCACTTCAGTGAGACTGTCCAGGCAGATGCAAAAGTGAGCAGAGCTCTGCTTCAGCCATGGCCTCCTGCACCAGATACACCATGGACATCTGCTCCTCCTCCAGGAGAGCTGTGTGGACAGAGCCATCACTGGCAGGGGTAGGATAAAGGACAGAGGTTTGAAATTAGAGCAGGCTGGATTTAGATTGGACATGAGGAGAAAGTTCTTCACAAGCAGGGTGGTGGAACACTGGAACAGGTTGCCCAGGGGTGTCATAGAGGACTCATCTCTGGAGACATTCAAGGTCAAACTTGATGTGGCCCTGAGCAACCTGAGCTGCTCTAGCTGGAGATGTCCCTGCTCACTGCAGGAGGTTTGGACAAGATGACCTTCCAGGGTCAGCTCCAGCCTGATGCACTCTGTTCAATCACCAGAACCACTGCAGTCCAGTCAAGTGCTCCACCAGCTGCCATTCAGTAGCTTGTCACAGAACTGACCAGGCTGGAGAAGTCCTCTGAGCACCCAACCCTTCTAAGTCCCTAAGCCAGGGCACTGAGTGCCTCATGCAGCCTCCTCTTAAACACCTCCAGGCATGGCCACTCCACCACCTCCCTGGGCAGCCCATTCCAATGCCAATCACTCTCTCTGACAACAACTTCCTCCTAACAGCCACCCTGAACCTCCCCTGGCACAGCTTGAGCCTCTGTCCCCTTGCTCTATTGCTGCTGGCTGCCTGGCAGCAGAGCCCAACCCCACCTGGCTACAGCCTCCCTGCAGGCAGCTGCGGACAGCAATGAGCTCTACCCTGAGCCTCCTCTGCTGCAGGCTGCACACCCCCAGCTCCCTCAGCCTCTCCTCACAGGGCTCTGCTCCAGGCCCCTCCCCAGCCTTGCTGCCCTTCTCTCAACACCTTCCAGCACCTCAGCATCTCTCTTGAATGGAGGAGCCCAGAAATGGACACAGCACTCCAGGGGTGGCCTGAGCAGCACTGAGCACAGGGGCAGAATGCCCACTGTGTCCCACTAGCAGCAGCAGGACAATGTCCCCCCAGCCAGTGCAGGAAGTGTTCACAGGCCCCAGAGCCTCTCCAGCCACCTGCCCCCCCTCAGGAGGCAGCAGCACACCAGTGGCTCTCCAGCAGCTCAGACTCTCCTCGGTTCCAAGACTGAGCACGCTCTGGAACGAGCATGTCTTGGGGCCACACCACCAAGAGATGCTTCACTACCTGCCAAGACCTGAGCTGGCTGCCAGTGCCAGGCTCTCCACCTTCAGATGCAAAACAAAGGCCAGCCCCAAGCCCTCCTCTCAGCTACTCACACTCACTAATCACAGTACCACAGTACCATCAGGGTTGGAAGAGACCTCACAGCTCATCAAGTCCAACCCTTTAGCACAGAGCTCAAGGCCAGACCATGGCACCAAGTGCCACGTCCAGTCCTGCCTTGAACAGCTCCAGGGACGGCGACTCCACCACCTCCCCGGGCAGCCCATTCCAGTGCCCAATGACTCTCTCAGGGAAGAACTTTCTCCTCACCTCCAGCCTAAATCTCCCCTGGCACAGCTTGAGGCTGTGTCCTCTTGTTCTGGTGCTGGCCACCTGAGAGAAGAGAGCAACCTCCTCCTGGCCACAACCACCCCTCAGGTAGTTGCAGACAGCAATGAGGTCTGCCCTGAGCCTCCTCTTCTCCAGGCTAACCAATCCCAGCTCCCTCAGCCTCTCCTCGTAGGGCTGTGCTCAAGGCCTCTCCCCAGCCTCGTTGCCCTTCTCTGGACACACTCAAGCATCTCAATGTCCCTCCTAAACTGGGGGGCCCAGAACTGAACACAGCACTCAAGGTGTGGTCTAACCAGTGCAGAGTCCAGGGGCAGAATGACCTCCCTGCTCCTGCTGGCCACACCATTCCTGATGCATTCCTAATGCATGTGGGCACAGAGACTCCCTGTGTCTTGTGACGCCACAAGGCAGAGCCTCTCAGCTCTCTGTGCTTCCCCTGCCAGGGAAGCTGTGGAGCTTCATCAAAGCAAACACACAGAGCTGCAACCCAGAGAGAGGGTTCCTGATCTCTGCTGTCTCTGAACCGCTGAGCACTGGAACAAGAGAGTGCCCAAGGTACAGCATGGCTGAAAGGGCTGATGCTCCCCAGTGCAAACACCACTTCCAGGGGCTGGCTGATAAGCACTGAGGTCTCTTCAGCTCCAAGAAAGGTACAAAGGGAGATGTGAGTGCTGCAAGTAAGAGTCAGAATGGCAGGGTTAGAGCTCTTCATAGAAGGGCTTAGGCTGGAGGGGACCTCAGAGCTCATGACTCCAACCTCCCCAGCATGGGCAGGGACACCTCTCAGCTAGATTTGGCTGTCCAAGGCTTCATCCAGCCTGGCCTTCAACACCTCCAGAGAGCAGGCATCCACAAGGCTCCCTGGGCAGCCTGTGTCAGACTCTCACCACCCTCAGACTGAAGAACTTCTTCTTCAGATCCAGTCTAACTCTAATCTGCCTCAGCCCCAAACCAGTCCCCCTTGGCCTGGCTCAGACACCCTCAGCAAAAGTCTCTCTGCAGCCTTCCTGCAGGATCCCTTCAGGCACTGGCAGCAGCTCTGAGGTGCCCCTGGAGCCTTCTCCTCCCCAGGCTGCACCCCCCCAGCTCCCTCAGCCTGTGCTCACAGCAGAGCTGCTGCAGCCCTTGGAGCATCTTTGTGGCCTCCACTCCACAGCTCTGCATCCTTCTGCTGGGGGACACCAGGACTGGAGGCAGAGCAGAGCCAAGGGGCAGAATGTCTCCTCTTGCCCTTGGCCAGACTCCTCTGGCTGCAGCCCAGCACACAGCTGTCTGCTGCTCAGCAGCTGCCTCAGCTCCAAACCACCTCCCCTTGTCCTGCTGTTAGCCATCCATAGGAAAAGTTCCTCTGCAGCCCTCCTGTAGGATCCCTTCAGGTACTGGCAGGCAGCTCTAAGGTCCTGAAGGAATCTTCTCCTCCATGCTGCACACTCCCAGCTCCCTCAGCCTGTCCTCACAGCAGAGCTGCTCCAGCCCTTGCTATCTTGACTGGATCCATCTGACATGAGCTACCTGTCTGCAGGTAGCAAAATGCATGGACAATTCTTTCTTCCTGCCTTATCTTTTCCTCTAGGTGCTCTCACTTGTACCTGCTGGGACTGTTGTGGTCTGCACTGCACAGAGCTGCCATCACCCCAGGCTTTCCCCTTGCCAAACAGCAGGAGAGTTCTTCCCTTTTCATTCCCTTTAGCACCTGCAGTAATTACACACTGGAGAAGCAACTTCAGATACAAAGGGAATGTGAAGCTTTGTTCAAGTCTGCTACTTAATAAAGAATTCACCTACAGGAGAAGAAGAAAAAAACCAGGATGGAAGGAAAAGAGATGCCAAGAGCCAATAGAATGAGTTATTGGCTTCTAGAAACGTGGCTGCAGCAGCTCAGGGAGCGAGGCTGCCCTGGCACTCACACCCCCAGGCACTCACATGCACTACCTGCCCTGAGATGGTAACAGGGACCAGCTCCTTTGGTGGCTTGCAGTGAGCTGGATTTGGGTGCCAAAGCACTACACCTGCTTCCACTATGGTTTTGTAGCTGAATGGTTTGCTTCTGCTAAGAAAGAATCACAGAATCACAATGGTAGGGGTTGGAAGTGAGCTCTGGAGATCATCCAGTCCAAGCCTCCTGCCAGAGCAGGGTCACCCAGGGCAGGGCACACAGGAACACATCCAGGCAGGATTTGCAAGTCTCCAGAGAAGGAGACTCCACAGCCTCTCTGGGCAGCCTGCTCTTCTTTATACCCCTGCCTCATGCTTCCATGTTTTGAACAGTTTTCCTGACTCAGACCATGCCTGCCTCTTGCCTGCCAGAGCAGTGAGCTCAGACTCACAGAGTGGCAGGGGTTGGAAGGGAGCTCCAGAGATGGAGTCCTGGCCCCTGCCAGAGGGGCACCCAGGGCAGGTCACACAGGAACACATCCAGGCAGGGTTTGCAAGTCTCCAGAGAAGGAGACTCCACAGCCTCTCTGGGCAGCCTGCTCCAGCAGCTTCACACCAAAGAAGTTTCTCCTGATGTAGAGGTGGAACCTTCTGGGTTCCAGCTTGTACCTGTTGTTCCTTGTCCTGTCACTGGGCACCACCACAAAGAGCCTGGCACCTTCATCCTGACACCCACCCCTGGGACACCTACAGACATTGTCCAGATCCCCTCTCAGCCTTCTCTTCTCCAGACTGAAAGCTCCAGGGCTCTCAGCCTTAGAATCATAGAATCAGGCAGGTTGGAAGAGAGCTCCAAGCTCAGCCAGCACAACCTAGCACCCAGCCCTGCCCAACCAACCAGACCATGGCACTAAGTGCCCCAGCCAGGCTTGGCTTCAACACCTCCAGCCACACAGACTCCACCACCTCCCTGGGCAGCCCATTCCAGTGCCAATCACTCTCTCTGGCAAGAACTCCCTCCTAACATCCAGCCTGAACCTGCCCTGGCACAACATTCTCCACAGGAGAGATGCTCCAAATCCCCCAGTCACCCTCACAGCCTCCTTTGCAGAGCTGCTCCAGAAATCAGCACTGAATGAAATCTGAGAACCAAGGAACACTACCAGAGGACTTCAGCACTAACTGGAACCATCTTCTAAGAGTCAGCTGAAGCAGGCTGCTGTTAACAGCCTCTGCCTGGTTACTGCTGCTCCATTTCACCTGCACATTGCTCTTGCCACCTCTCCCACAAGCAGCTGCTGCAGCAAGCTGCCATGGACAGCAGGACTCGGGGAGCCTGGCAGGCAGCCCTGCTCTGCAGCCACTCCAATGAGCTGACCTGCTGACAACTTTGCTCTCCCACTTGCTTTCATCAGCAACACCTTTGCCTCACACAACTGCAAAGCTACCTTGGAGCAAACCAAGTGGCTCACACAGTGCTTTTCATCTGGGTTTGTGCTCTATGTGGGTGCCTGAGAACAGCAAAAGGAAGGGAAGAGGATCAATGTGCTTGAGCTGGAGCTCATGTTGGTGACAGAGATGTCAGAATCACCTTCTCATCACTTCCTTCTCTAGCTGAGTGGAGTCAGAGGAGGCCACAGCAGTGCTGGCAGGGCTGGAAGGGCTCTGCTGTGAGGCCAGGATGAGAGAGTTGGGCTTGTTCAGCCTGGAGAAGAGAAGGCTCTGGGCAGCCCTGGTGACCTTTCTGCACTTAAAGTGGGCTACAAGAAAGCTGGAGAGGGACTTTTATCATGGAGAGTACTGATGGGATGAGGAGAAGAGTTTCAGACTGAGAGGGGAGGGTTAGATGGGAAGGTAGGAATAAATCCTCCTGGTGAGGGTGGTGGCACAGAGGCCTGGGCTGCTCAGAGAAGCTGTGGATGCTCCATCCCTGAGGCGGTCGAAGCCAGGTTGGAAAGGGCATTGAGCAACCTGGGCTAGTGAGTGGTGTCCTTGCCCATGGCAGGGGGGTTGGAACTGGATGATCTTTCAGGCCCTATCCAAGCAAAACCCTTCTGTGACACCATGATTCTAACAGCCTGCCCACCCCCTGCAGGCTCAACAGCCCAGTCCCAAGGGCCAAACCATTTCTCCTCCACCTTATTTACCTGCACAACTCTGCTTAGCCTCAATTGCTCCTCTCTGACATTTACTTAGAATCACAGAATCAGGCAGGGTTGGAAGGGACCACAAGGATCAGCCAATTCCAACCCCCTGCCATGCCCAGGGACACCCTACCCTAGAGCAGGCTGCACACAGCCTCAGCCAGCCTGGCCTCAAACACCTCCAGCCATGGGGCCTCAACCCCCTCCCTGGGCAACCCATTCCAGCCTCTCACCACTCTCCTGCTCAACAACTTCCTCCTCACCTCCAGCCTCACTCTCCCCACCTCCACCTTTGCTCCATTCCCCCCACTCCTGCCACTCCCTCACACCCTCCAAAGTCCCTCCCCAGCTTTCTTGTAGCCCCCTCCAGATCCTGGCAGGCCACAAGAAGGTCCCCTGGGAGCCTCCTCTGCTCCAGCCTGCACAGCCCCAACTCTTTCAGTCTGTGCTCACAGCAGAGCTGCTGCAGCCTCTGAGCATCCTCCTGGCCCTGCTCTGGACACTCTCCAGCATCTCCACAGCCCTCTTGTCCCAGGGGCTCCAGACCTGGATGCAGTTCTCCTCCCCTTCCATGCAGCACTGCCCAACACACACCTGCCAGGGCATGTGCAGCACCCACAGCACAAGCACTGCCAGCAGCCATGACCTGCAGCTGTTCACTGGTGGCATCTTGGCAAAGGAAGAATCCCCACCCCAGTACATCTGCTTCCTGATAATTGGACACTTATTTCTGTTAGACACTTTGAAATCAATCCTTTCCCACTCAGTAGCTCTCACCTGAGCACTTGCTCTGACCCAGGTAACTACCCATGACAGCAGCCTGACATTTCCTCTGGTCACATTTTGAGGAGGAGGCAAAGTGCTGGGATGAGTCTCAGCTGAGTGATGCCCATTCACAACCGTGGAGAGAATCACAGAGCCAAACCCCTGCCTTGGAGCCCCACGGGAGGAGAAGTTTATAAATCAAAGCAGAAAACAGCCACAAGGCAAAGACAGAAGCTTGGGGCGGGGGGGGGAGAAGAGAAAGACCCTAATTTATTACTGCATTTAGCAGCCAAACTGATGATTAAAGCATCTTAGACTTAAAACCTCAGCTCCAGCATCAGTAGCTAAGTGGCAAAGGGGAATCCAGATAAGCCCCACAAGCCCTGCTGTCATCTCAGGAAAATGAACCTCAGTGAGACTTCTCTCTTCCCTACTGCACCTCAGCTGGAACCTCTCTGAACCTGGTGTTTAAGGCACCAGCTTTAAATAATAGAATCACAGATTCAAGCAGGTTGGAAGAGAGCTCCAAGCTCAGCCAGCACAACCTAGCACCCAGCCCTCCCCAACCAACCAGACCATGGCACTAAGTGCCCCAGCCAGGCTTGGCTTCAACACCTCCAGCCACAGCCACTCCACCACCTCCCTGGGCAGCCCATTCCAATGCCAATCACTCTCTCTGACAACAACTTCTTCCTAACATCCAGCCTAGACCTGCCCTGGCACAGCTTCAGGCTGTGTCCCCTTGTTCTGTTGCTGGCTGCCTGGCAGCAGAGCCCAACCCCACCTGGCTACAGCCTCCCTGCAGGTAGATCAGCGACAGGGAGGTGGTGGAGTCTCTGTGGCTGGAAGTGTTGAAGCCAAGCCTGGCTGGGGCACTTAGTGCCATGGTCTGGTTGGTTGGGCAGGGCTGGGTGCTAGGTTGGGCTGGAGGAGCTTGGAGCTCTCTTCCAACCTGCTTGATTCTATGAAGTCTCTCAGCCACCAAAGGTGACTTTAGGTGCACAGTATGTGGAGTTGCAGTATTTTTGGGTAGTATCCCAGAATCCAGCATGGGTGGGGTTGGAAGGGACCTCTGGAGGTCATCCAGTCCAGCCCCCTTGCAGAGCACCCACAGCAGCTTGCCCAGGAGCAGTTGGAAGCTCTGCAGAGCAGGAGACTCCACAACCTCTCTGAGCAGCCTGCTCCAGGCCTCCAGCACCCTCACACCAAACAACTTTCTCCTCCTCTTCAGATGCAACCTCCTGGGTTCCAGGTTGTGTTCATTGTCTCTTGTCCTGTCCCTGGGCACCACTGACAAGAGTCTGGCCTCAGCCTCTTAACTCCCAACAGGTCCTTTAGCTGTTGCTGAGCATTGTTCAGATCCCCTCTGGGGCTGCTCTTCTCCAGGCTCAACAGCCCCAAGGCTCTCAGAGATGCTCCAAGCCCCCCAGCATCTTTGTAGCCTCTGCTGGATTCTCTCCAGTAGCTGCCCATATGAATGAAATGAACGATTCTTTTACACCAGCAGGAGTGCAGCTGATGGCCTCAAGGACAGCAGTGGCTGCAGTGGCTGCAGCCCAGGACGTGTCCACACCAGGAACATCTTTCCAAGCAGCAGAGCTAAGCAGTTTCTCCTGCAGTTCTGAGCCCTTGCATATGCCTGTCAGAGCTCCTCAGGTGGAGTAAGAGGCTGTCAGGTCCTGTTCTCCTCTGCTGCCTCTCTGAGCGTGCACTGGAGCCTTAATGCAAAGCTCCCACCCATGTCAACTCTGCAGCTCCAGTGCTCACATACTGCAGCGTGCACACACCAGCACAGGGCTCCTGCCCCCAGACACCTCCCTCTGCTCTGCCCTGCTGAGACCACACCTGCAATCCTCTGTCCAGTTTTGGGCTCCCCAGTTCAGGAGAGACAGGGATCTGCTGGAGAGAGTCCAATGGAGAGCAAGGAGGGTGACTGGGGGACTTGAACGTTTCTCCTCTGAGGACAGGCTGAGAGCCCTGGGGGGGTTTAGCCTGGAGCAGAGAAGGCTGAGAGGGGATCTGGACAATGTGTGCAAGTACCTGAGGGGTGGGGGTCAAGGTGAGGGGCCAGGCTCTCTTGGGTGCAACGAAGGCTGCAAGCTGGAACCCAGGAGGTTCCACCTCTACATCAGGAGAAACTTCCTTGGTGTGAGGCTGCTGGAGCAGGCTGCCCAGAGAGGCTGTGGAGTCTCCTTCTCTGGAGGCTTGCAGACCCTGCCTGGATGTGTTCCTGTGTGACCTGCCCTGGGTGCCCCTCTGGCAGGGGCCTGGACTCCATCTCTGGAGCTCCCTTCCAACCCCTGCCACTCTGTGAGTCTGAGCTCACTGCTCTGGCAGGCAAGAGGCAGGCATGGTCTGAGTCAGGAAAAATGTTCAAAACATGGAAGCATGAGGCAGGGGTAGAAGAAAAGAGAGCTACAACAATTAGGGGAAGGTCAGAGTGGCATTTCAGCCCTGCAGCAGCTTGAGTCACACAGCTCCTGGCCCACACCACCTGCGCCAGGGACTCTCCCAAAGCCAGACCACAGCAGCCCTGCTGGGAATCTCTGGGGCACCCTGACCATGCTGCTCCCCAGGAAGGAGCCTCAGACACTGCTCTGCAAAGCCTCAGGCACAGCAACTCCACCACCTCCCTGGGCAGCCCATTCCAATGCCAATCACTCTCTCTGACAACAACTTCCTCCTCACATCCAGCCTAGACCTGCCCTGGCACAGCTCCAGGCTGTGTCCCCTTCTTCTGTCCCTGGCTGCCTGGCAGCAGAGCCCAACCCCACCTGGCTACAGCCTCCCTGCAGGCAGCTGCAGGCAGCAATGAGCTCTGCCCTGAGCCTCCTCTGCTGCAGGCTGCACACCCCCAGCTCCCTCAGCCTCTCCTCACAGGGCTCTGCTCCAGGCCCCTCCCCAGCCTTGCTGCCCTTCTCTCAACACCTTCCAGTGTCTCCCATCTCTCTGGGATGCATCACTGCTCCCCCAGACAGGGGAAGCTTCTCAGCTTGCTGCTCTTTCTCCTTTCACTGCTCTATGCCCTGGGTAGCTTTTTTCCTCTCCCAGTTCCAGTACATGGAGATCAAGAAATCTGAATCAGGATCACACATCCCCTGACCCTAAGCTGAGAGAAGAGGACTCAGGGCATGTCCAAACCTCCTTATCCCACGAGCTCTGGTGAGACTCCAGCTGATTCTTCTTTGTTTTGCTCTCTGCAGCCACCTGACACTTCCCTTTCTCAACACTTCAATCCTTTTCCCACTCTTCCTTCTGCCCTAAGGGACACCCACTCCTACACTAAAACCATGCCACAGACAAGATGAGAAACCTTCAGAAGGTACCAGAAAGCTCTCAGAGTCAGCAAGGACCCTGGCAGCAGCCCTGCAGGCAGAACAGATGCTGAACATGAGAATGCTCTTCTTGGGCACCTTCCCAGACCTTCAGCCTGCATGACTAAACCAGCAGCAGACAGGGGCAGGAGGGCAGCAGAAGCATTACCACCTCAGCTACCCTAACAGACTGTGTCCTGGCAGCTGCAGCAGAGCCCAGCCCTGCCTTTGGTTTCATTTCCCAGGGTCTCTTAAAGGTCAGGGCAAAACTGAGAGACCCCCAAGGGCCAAGTCCATCATCCAGAGGAGGCCACAACATTGACCAGAGGGTTGGGGCAGCTCTGCCCTGAGGACAGGCTGGGGGAGCTGGGGGTGTGCAGCCTGCAGCAGAGGAGGAGGAGGCTCTGGGGGCACCTGACAGCAGCCTGCCAGTGCCTGAAGGGAGCTACAGGAGGGATGGAGAGAAGCTGCTGACAGAGGCCTGCAGTGACAGGATGAGGGCAATGGGTTCAAGCTCCAGAAGAGCAGATTTAGGTTGGATGTTAGGCACTTAGTGCCATGGTCTGGTTGACTGGATAGGGCTGGAGGATAGGTTGGACTGGATGAGCTTGGAGGTCTCTTCCAACCTGGTTGATTCTATGATACTATTAACAAGTTCTTTACCATGAGGGTGGTGGAGCACTGGAACAGGCTGCCCAGGGAGCTGGTTGAGACCTCTGCCCTGGGGACAGTCAAGGTGAGGCTTGATGGGGCCCTGGGTGACCTGGGCTGGGGGGGGAGATGTCCCTGCTGACTGCAGGGGGGCAGGACTGGATGACCTCTGGAGGTCCCTTCTGGCTCAGAACAACCTATAACACTGTGATGCTCTGCCAGCAGCTCACATCCCATCAGCAGAGATCAGAGAAGGGTTTGGTGGGTGGAGGAGACCTCCAAAGGTCATCCATTCCAGCCTCCTCCACACCCAGCAGGGACACCCTGCACTAGATGTCCCTGCTGAGTGCAGGGGGCAGGACTGGATGACCTCTGGAAGTCCCTTCTGGCCCAAGTCTGTGATTCTATGATCCTCTGCTAGCAGCTCAGATCCCATCAGCAGAGATCAGAGAAGGGTTTGGAGTGGAGACCTCCAAAGGTCATCTAGTGCAGCCCCCTCCACACTCAGCAGGGACACCCTGCACTAGAGCAGGTTGGACAGAGCCCTGGAGAGCCTCACCTTGAGTATCTCCAGGGATGTGGCCTCAACCACCTCCCTGGGCAACCTGTGCCAGTGCTCCACCACCCTGGAGGTGCAGATGGGATGGGCTGCCCTGCTCCTGCGTGCCCTGCTCTAGGTGACCCTGCTCTGGCAGGGGGGTTGGACTGGATGAGCTTTCTGGGTCACTTCCACCCCTGAACATTCTGTGACAAGGGAAGCAAAGAGAGGAGAAATCTCTGTGGCCATCATCCCTCACTGGGGGTGACTCCCCAGGCTCCAGAAGAGGACAGAGAAGAGCTGCACAGACACAGCCACAGTGTGCTGAGCCATGGGGTGCTCAGGGCTCACAGCAGGAAGAACCAGAAGCTGTAAGCAGCAGCAAACTCTCTGCCCTGCCTGCCTCTCGCTGCATGCAGCCCCTGCAGCCCTCCTCACCCCCTGCTGATGTTCAGTCCCCCATGTCCTGCTCCAGTGAAGGCAGCAGAGGGTGGCCAGGCTGAAGTTTCAGCCAGAAGGGGAGGGAAGCAAAGCCTTGCAAGCCTCCCAGCACCAGCAGCTGGCCCACCCTGCTGAGGAACAGTCCCTCTGCAGCCCCTCAGGACCACTGCCCAGGCTCTCAAAGCCATTCTGCCACACACACAGAGCTCCCCAGAGGAGCCACCAGGAACAGCCTGAGGCTGCAGAGGTTACCAGCAAAGAAAAAGCTCCTCCAGCAGCGGTGGAATGTGAGGTAAGAGGAGGGATGCAAAACCCATCTCCTTTCCTTGGAGTCAAGGGACAGGACAAGGGCAATGGACACCAAGTGGGACACAGGAGGTTCCACCTCAACGTGAGGGAAAACTTCTCTGCTCTGAGGGTGCTGGAGGCCTGAAGCAGGCTGCCTAGAGAGGTGGTGGAGTCTCCTCTAGAGACTTCCAACACCCACCTGTGGTGTTCCATCTGTGGATGTGTTCCTGTGTGACCTGCCTCAGGTGATACTGCTTTGGCAGGAGGTTGGACTCGATCACACAGGATCAAGCAGGTTGGAAAAGACCTTCAGGGCCATCAAGTCCAACCTACCACCTACCACCTTCTCATTCACTAACCCCTGGCACTCAGTGCCTCATGCAGCCTCCTCTTCAACACCTCCAGGCACAGCCACTCCACCACCTCCCTGGGCAGCCCATTCCAATGCCAATCACTCTCTCTGACAACAACTTCCTAACAACATCCAGCCTAGACCTGCCCTGGCACAGCTTCAGCCTCTGTCCCCTTGCTCTGGAAAAATGTCTTTGCTGCCAGAGTGGTCAGGGATTGGCACAGGCTGCCCAGGGAGGTGCTGGAGTCCCCATGCCTGGAGGTGTTCCAGACACCTGTGCCCATGGCACCTGGGGCTGTGGCTCAGTGGCCATGGTGGTGCTGGGCTGCTGCTTGGTCTGGATGACCTCGGAGGGCTTCCCCAAGCCACCCCAGCCTGTGACTGCATGAGAAGAGGCAGAGCTGCACCGCGGCCGTGGCTCCCCAGCAGGCTGAGCTCCCTCCAGCCCAGCTCAGGAGCACCTTTGGGTGCTTCTGCACATGGTGCTGCACCTCCAGCCTGCAGAGAGCCCTTCCCTTGCTTCTCAGGGGCCACTGGCTGACAGCAGCCTAACAACCCAGCCTGAGCACTGTGCTGAGCCTTGGGTGAAGCCTTCAGACCCTTGCAAAACCAATGCTGAGATATAAAATGTCTCACTCCAGTCGATCCTACATCCACAGTCTCACAGTATCACAGTATCCCAGTATCATCAGGGTTGGAAGAGACCTCACAGCTCATCAAGTCCAACCCTTTACCACAGAGCTCAAGGCCAGACCATGGCACCAAGTGCCACGTCCAGTCCTGCCTTGAACAGCTCCAGGGACGGCGACTCCACCACCTCCCCGGGCAGCCCATTCCAGTGTCCAATGACTCTCTCAGGGAAGAACTTTCTCCTCACCTCCAGCCTAAATCTCCCCTGGCACAGCCTGAGGCTGTGTCCTCTCCTTCTGGTGCTGGCCACCTGAGAGAAGAGAGCAACCTCCTCCTGGCCACAACCACCCCTCAGGTAGTTGTAGACAGCAATAAGGTCTGCCCTGAGCCTCCTCTTCTCCAGGCTAACCAATCCCAGCTCCCTCAGCCTCTCCTCGTAGGGCTGTGCTCAAGGCCTCTCCCCAGCCTCGTTGCCCTTCTCTGGACACGCTCAAGCATCTCAATGTCCCTCCTAAACTGGGGGGCCCAGAACTGAACACAGCACTCAAGATGTGGTCTAACCAGTGCAAAGTACAGGGGCAGAATGACCTCCCTGCTCCTGCTGGCCACACCATTCCTGATGCAGGCCAGGATGCCACTGGCTCTCTTGGCCACCTGGGCACACTGCTGGCTCAGCACAGATACTCAGGCTGTACCAATACTCTGTTATTAGCCACTGGGACAAAGAAGAAGGGAGTCAAATTTTCTACTAACAACATCTGAGAGGACAGCAACCTTCCCACCATGGGGAGCTACAAAGAAATGACTGAATGATGACATTCTCCTCCCTCTCTCCCCTTCTTTGAGCATGCAGAGTCATCTACATTTCATAGACTCCTGGAATTGTTTGGGTGGGAAGGGACCTTAAAGGTCATCAAGTCTGAGCCCACTGCAGCCCCAGGGACATGTGCACCTAGAGCAGGTTACTCAGAGGCCCAAATAACCTCACCTGGGATGGTTCCAGGCACGGGGCAGCTACCAGCTCTCTGGGCAACCTGGGCCAGGCTCTCATCATCCTCAGTGTCAAACATTTCTTCCTTCTCTCCAGTCTGAATCTTCCTGGTTTAGTTCAAACCATCACCCCTTGGCCTCTCACAACAGCCCCTGCTCAAAAGTCTTTCTGATCACAGAATAGAACCAGTCAGGGCTGGAAGGGACCACAAGGAGCAGCCAGTCCCAACCCCCCTGCCATGCCCAGGGACACCCTACCCTAGAGCAGGCTGCACACAGCCTCAGCCAGCCTGGCCTCAAACACCTCCAGCCATGGGGCCTCAACCACCTCCCTGGGCAACCCATTCCAGCCTCTCACCACTCTCCTGCTCAACAACTTCCTCCTCACCTCCAGCCTCACTCTCCCCACCTCCACCTTTGCTCCATCCTCCCCACTCCTGGCACTGCCTGATCAGCCCTGCAAGGCCACCAGAAGGTCTCCCTGCAGCCTTCTCCTCTCCAGGCTGAACACCCCCAACTCCCCCAGCCTGCCCTCACAGCAGAGCCCTTCCAGCCCTGCCAGCACTGCTGTGGCCCCTCTGCTCCAGCAGGTCCCTGCCTGTGCTGAGCACTCCAGAGCTGCCCCAGCACTGCAGGAGGGTCTCAGCAGAGCACAGCAGAAGGACAGAATCCCCTCCCTGCCCCTGCTGCTCACACTGCTGGGGATCAGCCCAGGCCAGGCTGGCAGCACTCAGTGCCAGCTCATGTCCAGCTTCTCACCCACCAGCACCCCCAAATCCTTCTCCACAGATCTGCCTGTGCTGACATTGGGGATTGCCCTGACCCAGGACTTTGCACTTGGCCTTGTTGAACCTGGTGAAGTTCACATAGGTCCAGGTCCCTCTGGATGAACTCCAACCCCTCATGCAGGTCAGCTGCACCACTCAGCCTGTCTTCCCAACTCAATACTCCAGTATATCCTAAGGTGGGCAGCAGAGCCAATGGCATCCTGGGCTGGCTGAGGAGCAGTGTGGGCAGCAGGACAAGGGAGGTTCTTGTGCCCCTGTGCTCAGCACTACTCAGGACACACCTGGAGTGCTGTGTCCAGTTCTGGGCTACTCAATGCAAGAGAGATGTTGAGCTGCTGGAAGGTGTTTGGAGAAGGGCAGCAAGGCTGGGGAGGGGCCTGGAGCAGAGCCCTGTGAGGAGAGGCTGAGGGAGCTGGGGGGGTGCAGCCTGCAGCAGAGGAGGCTCAGGGCAGAGCTCATTGCTGCCTGCAGCTGCCTGCAGGGAGGCTGTAGCCAGGTGGGGTTGGGCTCTGCTGCCAGGCAGCCAGCACCAGAAGAAGGGGACACAGCCTGAAGCTGTGCCAGGGCAGGTCTAGGCTGGATGTTGTTAGGAAGTTGTTGTCAGAGAGAGTGATTGGCATTGGAATGGGCTGCCCAGGGAGGTGGTGGAGTCTCTGTGCCTGGAGGTGTTCAACACTGGCTGGGCCACTTAGTGCCATGGTTGATTTGGTTGGGCTGGGTGAGCTCGGAGGTCTCTTCCAACCTGGTTGAGTCTATGATTCTATGACTGCAGTACCTCATACATCTGCTGCAGATCACTGCTTGGTTCTTATCTGCAGCAACTAAACTTGCTGGGATTCAGGAGCAGAGGCCAGCAAGAGGGCAGTGCTAAGCAAAGGTTTCCCTGGAGAGCTTCCTGGTGTGTTACAAGCACAGAGAGGTCTTAAGATCAGAGCGTGGAGCTCAGCAGTGCTACATTGCCCAGGAGCCACAGCAGCTCTGTTTCCATGTTCTCCTTGTCTACAGTCAGACAGAGGAACAAGCAACTAGGAGCACCCCTAAGGCAAACAACAGCTTTGCAAGCCAGCATCAGAGAGGCTCCTTCTGCCTGGCTCCCCAGAGAGGTTGTGGAGTGTCCTTCTCTGGAGACTTTCCAGCCCTGTCTGGATGTGCTCCTGCCTGACCTGTGCTGGATTCCATGGTCCTGCTCTGGCAGGGAGGTTGGGCTCGATGCTCTCTGGAGGTCCCTTCCAACCCCTAACATCCATGATCCTGTGACCAGGGTCCCCCAGGTCTCAGACATCTGAACAGATCTCCAGTTTCCCCTCAGAGGTCCTCCACCTGGCCTGAACATGAGCTCACAGCTCCTCTGAGGGCACCACCAAGGGAGCAGGAGCCAGCACCCCTCCCTGCTGGGAAGAGGGGTAGGGCACTGCAGCAAAGCCTGCAGCTGACAGAGGCAGCTGCAGCAATGCCAGGGCAGAGGAGCATCTGCCACCACCTCTGCTATTCAGAGCTTTTATCAAGGACAGAGGCAGTGGGATCAAGGGCACCATCAGCAAGTGTGCAGATGACACCACACTGAGGGGTGGTGTTGACACACCAGAGGGACTGGAGGGCACCCAGAGGGACCTGGACAGGCTGGAGAGGTGAGCCCAGATGAACCTCACCAAGTCCAACAAGAGCAAGTTCAGGGTCTGCAGCTGGGATGGAACAATCCTCACTGTCAGTACAGGCTGGGGGAGGAGGGGTTGGAGAGCAGCCCTGTGGAAAGGGACTAGGGGGTGCTGATGGATGAGAAGCTGGACACGAGCAGCCAGTGTGAGCTTGCAGCCCAGAAGGCAAATCCCATCCTGGGCTGCAGCAAAAGCAGGGTGGGCAGCAGAGCCAGAAAGGAATTCTGCCACTTTGCTCTGCTCAGACCTCACCTGCAGTGCTGTGTCCTCTTCTGGAGCCCTCACTAGAGGAAGGACATGGAGCTGATGGAGCAGGTCCAGAGGAGGCCATGACAATGATCAGAGGGTTGGGGCAGCTCTGCTATGAGGACAGGCTGAGGGAGCTGGGGGTGTGCAGCCTGCAGCAGAGGAGGAGGAGGCTCCGGGGGGACCTAGCAGCAGCCTGCCAGTGCCTGAAGGGAGCTACAGGAGGGATGGAGAGAAGCTGCTGACAGAGGCCTGCAGTGACAGGATGAGGGCAATGGGTCCAAGCTCCAGAAGAGCAGATTTAGGTTGGATGTTAGGAACATGAGGGTGGTGGAGCACTGGAAGAGGCTGCCCAGGGAGCTGGTTGAGACCTCTGCCCTGGGGACGTTCAAGGTGAAGCTTGATGGGGCCCTGGGTGACCTGGGCTGGGGGGGGGATGTCCCTGCTGACTGCAGGGGGGCAGGACTGGATGACCTCTGGAGGTCACTTCTGGCTCAGAACAACCTATAACTCTGTGATCCTCTGCCAGCAGCTCACATCCCATCAGCAGAGATCAGAGAAGGGTTTGGAGCATGGAGGAGACCTCCAAAGGTCATCTAGGCAAACCTCCTCCACACTCAGCAGGGACACCCTGCACTAGAGGCAGGACTGGATAAGAGGTCCCTTCTGGCTCAGACCAGTCTGTGATTCTATGATCCTCTGCCAGCAGCTCAGATCCCATCAGCAGAGATCACAGAATCAGAGAAGGGTTTGAGGTGGAGGAGACAAAGTCTATGACTCTGTGATCCTCTGACAGCAGCTCAGATCCCATCGGTAGAGGTCATAGAATCAGAGAAGGGATTGGGGAGAGGAGAAGACCTCCAAAGGTCATCTAGTCCAGCCCCCTCCACACTCAGCAGGGACACCCTGCACTAGATGTCCCTGCTGACTGCAGGGGGCAGGACTGGATGATCTCTGGAGGTCCATTCTGGTCCAGACCAGTCTAGGATTCTATGAACCCACATTAGGCCTGCCCTGCCTCACAAACACTGCTGTGCCCCAGGGGTCAGTGCTGGGCACAGTCCTGTTCAATATCTTTACTGATGATCTGGACCAGGGGACTGAGTCCAGCAGCAGTGAGTTTGCAGATGGCACCAAGCTAGGAGCAGATGTGGATCTGCTGGAAGGTAGCAGAGCCCTGCAGAGGGACCTGGCCAGGCTGCATGGGTGGGCAGAGGCCAAGGGGATGAGACTGAACGAGGCCAAGGGCAGGTTGTGCACTTTGGCCACAACAACTGCAAGCAGCACTACAGGCTGGGGCCAGAGTGGCTGAGAGCAGCCAGGCAGAGAGGGCCCTGGGGGGGCTGGGAGAGAGGAGCTGCAGATGAGGCAGCAGAGTGCCCAGGTGGGCAGCAGAGCCAATGGCATCCTGGGCTGGCTCAGGAGCAGTGTGGGCAGCAGGACAAGGGAGGTTCTTGTGCCCCTGTGCTCAGCACTGCTCAGGCCACCCCTGGAGTGCTGTGTCCAGTTCTGGGCTCCTCAATGCAAGAGAGATGCTGAGGTGCTGGAAGGTGTTTGGAGAAGGGCAGCAAGGCTGGGGAGGGGCCTGGAGCAGAGCCCTGTGAGGAGAGGCTGAGGGAGCTGGGGGGGTGCAGCCTGCAGCAGAGGAGGCTCAGGGCAGAGCTCATTGCTGCCTGCAGCTGCCTGCAGGGAGGCTGTAGCCAGGTGGGGTTGGGCTCTGCTGCCAGGCAGCCAGGGACAGAAGGAGACACAGCCTGGAGTTGTGCCAGGGCAGGTCTAGGCTGGATGTTAGGAGGAAGTTGTTGTCAGAGAGAGTGATTGGCATTGGAATGGGCTGCCCAGGGAGGTGGTGGAGTTGCCATGCCTGGAGGTGTTCAAGAAAAGACTGGATGAGGCACTTAGTGCCATGATTTAGTTGACTGGATAGGGCTGGGGGATAGGTTGGACTGGAAGAGACCTCCAAGATCATCCAACCTGCTTCATTCTATGATTCAGCTGCATTAAACCCCAGCCTGCTTCTGCCTTGCTCTTCCTACCCCCATGGGCTGAGCTTAGCCCAAACATTTCAGTCATGTGTCAGAATTCCTCATGCCAACAAGGCAAGAAAACAACCCCTCAGGGGAGAAAAAACCCCCAACCCTCAGAGAGGACTGCAGTGTCTTCTTTTCAAGTCCTGCCATGCACCAAGTTATCACAGATCACTCAACAACAACTTGAAGGTCAAAGCCAAACAGCAGTGACTCACTCAGCTGCCTGACAGAGACCAGCATGGTTGGGCTGCTCCTGCAGCAAGAGGCACAGAATGGGTTGGAAGGGACCTCAAAGATCATCCTGTGCCAACATCCTTGCCATGGGCAGGGATACCTCTTACCAGCAGCACAGCTTGCTCAAGGACTCACCCAGCCTGGTCCTGAACACCTCCAGGGAGGTTGTGGAGCACAGAAGCACCCAACGTGATCTTTGATCACGTTGGGTGCTTCTGTGCTCCACAACCTCCCTGGGAAACCTGTGCCAGTGTCTCCCCACCCTCAACCTGTGCCAGTGTCTCCCCACCCTCAACCTGTGCCAGTCTCTCCCCACCCTCAACCTGTGCCAGTCTCTCCCCACCCTCACTCCCAACAATTTCTTCCTCCTCTCCACCCTCACTCTCCCCTCTCCCAGCTCAAAGCTCATCCTGGCACTCCAATCCCTTGTCCAAAGTCCCTCCCCAGCTCTCCTGCAGCTCCTTCAAGCCCTGGAAGGTTGCTCTGAGGTCTCCCTGCAGCCTTCTTCTCTTCTCCAGGCTGAGCAGCCCCAACTCTCCTGCCTGCAGGGGTTTAAGCATGCTTAAGAGCTTACATAAAACGATAACATCACTCTGCATTACATTCCATTTAATAACTTTATCCACTGCAAACCAGCTGAAGCTACAGAATCCCCTCCCTCCTTGCTCACACAAGGATTTTCCATGGATTCCACAGGATTTCTAGGTAGGTTTTGCAATGGGTTTATTGTCTGCCAAACATTGCCTGCCCTCCCAAAGCACACAGCCCTGTTCGAAGGTGAGTGAGTTTCTCTTGCAGAACTCATCCCAAGCTGACAGGGACAATGTCAGGGCAATGGCAAGCACCAATGCAGGCTGGACAGTGCCAGGCTGGAGAGCAGCCCTGAGGAGAGGGACTTGAGGGTGCTGCTGGAGGAGAAGCTCAGCAGGAGCCAGCAGTGTGCACTTGCAGCCCAGAAAGCCAAGCAGAGCCTGGGCTGCAGCAGCAGCAGTGTGGCCAGCAGGGCCAGGGAGGGGATTCTCCCCCTCTGCTCTGCTCTGCTGAGAGCCCACCTGGAGTCCTGCATCCAGTTCTGGAGCCCCTGGGACAAGAGGGCTGTGGAGATGCTGGAGAGTGTCCAGAGCAGGGCCAGGAGGATGCTGAGAGGCTGCAGCAGCTCTGCTGTGAGCACAGACTGAAAGAGTTGGGGCTGTGCAGGCTGGAGCAGAGGAGGCTCCCAGGGGACCTTCTTGTGGCCTGCCAGGATCTGGAGGGGGCTGCAAAAAAGCTGGGGAGGGACTTTGGAGGGTGTGAGGGAGTGGCAGGAGTGGGGGGAATGGAGCAAAGGTGGAGGTGGGGAGAGTGAGGCTGGAGGTGAGGAGGAAGTTGCTGAGCAGGAGAGTGGTGAGAGGCTGGAATGGGTTGCCCAGGGAGGTGGTTGAGGCCCCATGGCTGGAGGTGTTTGAGGCCAGGCTGGCTGAGGCTGTGTGCAGCCTGCTCTAGGGTAGGGTGTCCCTGGGCATGGCAGGGGGGGTGGAATTGGCTGCTCCTTGTGGTCCCTTCCAACCCTGACTGATTCTGTAATCCTTAAAATCATCAGCCCATCTCTTAGCTCATAGTCTTAGAACTCCAAGCTGGAAGACTCTGAAATCCCTGCTAGATGTGCTCCATGGTTAGACAGGATGCTGAGATATCAGATTTGTCACCTGGCTGCTCCTTGTGGTCCCTTCCAACCCTGAGTAATTCTGTGAGTCTCTGACTCTATCTGCAGCTGAAGGAGGAGCACACCAGGCAGCATGTGCTGCTGTGCCCCACTGACAAGGCAGATCTCCTGTCAGTGCCTGTTGAGGCAAATGCTGGCAGTGAGTGCAGCTGGCAGTGAGTGCAGATGGCAGTGAGTGCAGATGGCAGTGAGTGCAGCTTCACCAGCCCACGGCACAGGCACTGAGCACAGCAGTCAGTGCTCCAGAGCTCACCTTTGGCTACTCCCCAGGGAAAGCAAGATCTGGCAGGGACAAACCAGTGCAGGAGCCTTTCACCTCCCAGCTGCAACTCCTTCCAAGGAGATGAGCTCTGGAGGGTGAATTTATGCCAGGGCACCTGTCCACTGAATCTGACCCCACACTCCTGGAGACACCAAGCTGCCTTTCCTCCTCCTCCTGCCCCTCTGCTGCTGAGACCTCAGCCTGCTCCCTGGAGATCAGCAAGGGCAGTTCTAAGGCCTGTTAGCCAGGAGCTGCATGCACAGGTGGAGCTGAAGGAGGCTCCCATCCTCTTACCTGAGCCGTTCCTACCCTCGGGGTGGTTCTGTGACAGGTACTCTCCAAAAGCCCGAGCCGCTCTGCACCCAAGCACCACAGAAGGCAGCCAAGGAGAGAAAGAGAGAAGGGACAAGGTTAGAGGCCAAGGAAAGAAGGAACAGTTCATCACCAACCTACTGCCGTTCTCTTGCAGCTGCTCCTTCCCTCAGCTTCAGGTGACAGCAATTTCAACAGGCTGCAGCAGCAGTGGGGCTCCCTGGTGCCACACCTGGGCCAGAGGAGACACAGCTGAGCTGCACGCCCAGGGCTGCTTCAGGCTTTGGCTTCTCTGCTCAAGCAAACAAACCAAACTGGAATGCAGCTGCATTAAACTCAGCCTTGCTTTGGTGGTGCTGATAGGAAATGGCTTCCTGCCTCTAACCACCCTCTGGCAGCAGAGGAGAAGGAACTTCCACCCCAGTCCCAACCATCTCCAAAGCTTTGGTGCTGAATGATGCTGGCTGAGAGCTATCACAGCTCAATCCTAGCACCCATTTTACCTACCTTAGGGCAATGCCAAGCACTGATATAGGCTGGGCAGTGAGTGGCCTGAGAGCCACCCTGGGAGAGGGACTTGGAGTGCTGGTGGAGGAGAAGCTCAGCAGGAGCCAGCAGTGTGCACTTGCAGCCCAGAAAGCCAAGCAGAGCCTGGGCTGCAGCAGCAGCAGTGTGGCCAGCAGGGCCAGGGAGGGGATTCTGCCCCTCTGCTGAGACCCCACCTGGAGTCCTGCATCCAGGTCTGGAGCTCCTGGGACAAGAGGACTATGGAGGTGCTGGAGAGTGTCCAGAGCAGGGCCAGGAGGATGAGCAGAGGGCTGCAGCTGCTCTGTTATGGAGATGGACTGAGGGAGTTTGGGTTGTTCAGTCTGGAGAGGAGAAGGCTCCAGGAGGACCTTGTTGGGGCCTTTCAGTATCTGAAGTGGGCTACAAGAAAGCTGAGGAGGGACTTTTTAGGCTGTCAGGTAGCAATAGGAGTGGGGGAAATGGAACAAAGCTGGAAATGGGGAGATTCAGACTGGATGTTAGAAAGTAGTTCTTCACCATGAGAGTGGTGAGAGACTGGAACACGTTGCCCAAGGAGGTGGTGGAGGTGTTCAAGGCCAGGCTGGATGTGGCTCTTGAGTAACCTGATGTAGTGTGAGGTGTCTCTGGGCATGGCAGGGGGTTGGAACTGGATGATCTTAGGGGTCCCTTCCAGCCCTGACCATTCTGTGATTCTATACCTTAACCCTCAGCTCTCAAGCACCAGCTATGGCAGCAGTTGGATTACTGAAGAACTTCAGCTGAGGACCCCCCCAACCCCCCTCAAAAGCAGCTGATGGTTCTCTGATGGATCCAGGTCCCATGGATGGCTTTGGTTTTACACCAAGGCCCATGGAGGAGAGCAAACCTATGAATATCCCAAGCAGGGAGAAACTTTCTGCTTGCAGCCCACACTGGAAGGGAATCCTTGGGCAAGGCATGCACTGCTTGGCACACAGCAAGGGCAGTCTCCAGTCTCCTCCTGCCAGGACGTTCAGAGCACCCTGGTGCTGTGCTGCCCCTCTGGTGCCCCAGACCTGTGACTCAGGAGGGCTAACACCACAGAATCACAGAGCTGTCAGGGTTGGAAGGGACCTCAAGGATCCTTCAATTCCATCCTCCTGCCACAGGCAAGGACACCTCACACTAGATCAGATTGCTCAGAGCCACATCCACTTTGGCCTTAAACACCTCCATGGATGAGGCTTCCACCACCTCCCTGGCCAACCTGTGCCAGGCTCTCACCATCCTCACGGTGAAGAACTTCTTCCCAACACCCAATCTGAATGACCCCTCCATTTCCAGCTTTGCTCCATTCCCCCAGTCCTATCACTACCTGACACCCTAAAAAGCCCCTCCTCAGCTCTCCCATAGGCCCCCTTATGACACTGGAAGGCCACAACAAGGCCCCCCCTGGAGCCTTCTCCTCTCCAGACTGAACAACCCCAACTGCCTCAGTCCATCTCCACAGTAGAGGAGCTGCAGACAGCGCCCATGGCCCTCCTCTGGGCAGCTCCAGCAGGTCCATGCCCTTCCTGCAGCAGGGGTTCCAGACCTGGCCACAGCACCCAAGGTGCCCAAGTGTCACCTGGCCACAGCACCCAAGGTGCCCAAGTGTCAGCCTTCCCCCAGCCATCCACTCGCCCCACGCCTGTGGATCCTGCACAGCAGCGTGTCCTGGGGGAAGAGACACAGACTTGCTGCTACAGGGGAGACTTCTCCACACCAAGGCATCACCTCTGCTGTCCTTCAGAGCTGCCCAACCCCACAACATCCCTCCCCAGTCCAAGCTGCCACAAAAGGCTAAGCTCCTAAGAGCCATTAAACATCCAAGTGGAAAGTGGCTTTGACCTCCAAATCAACCTTCTGCTTTGCCACTCAGTGCAGCAGTGCATCCCAGCTTGGGCTGGACCCTCTGCTTTTACACAGCTCCTCCCAAAGGGGAGAGATTAACAAAGCCACAAGGCAGCTCCCAGAGCAGCTAGAGCTGGGAAGGAGTGGGAAGTCCATCTGTCATCCACAGCCAGCAAGAAAGGATCGATATGAGGGATGAAGAAAGAGTCATTTAACCTCCCTGGGACTACATTTCAGCACAGCCAGATACAAAACGCTGTGGAGCAGCAGCTGGAGCTGCCTGAGAAGCAAGGTTCTGCATCACTACAGCCTACCACACAGTGCTGAGGGCTGTTCTGTTCCCAGATTCTTCCTGTCTAGAACCCAGCTGCACCTTTAGAGACCAGCCTGGGGTGGTAGCTGCCCAAAACACCTCCCCGAGTGAATAAACACCTCCAGAGATCACAGAATGGTCTGGGTTGGAAGGGACATTAAAGATCCTGTGGTTTTAAGCCCATGCCATGGGCAGGGACATTTTCCACTAGACCAGGCTGCTCAAGGCCTCATTTGACCTGGCCTTCAATGCCTCCAGGAAGGGGGCATCAACCTCCCTGGGCAACCTGTGCCAGTGTCTCCTCACCCTCACTGTCCAGAAAACCACAAGGATGCTCCAATGACAATGGACAGCACCACCAGCATGCAGCTCCCACCAGGAAGGACAAAGGCAGAGCTGTCACAGGAGGTCAAGTCCCTGCACTCCACACCTGGGCAAAAAGCAGCACTTGCTGCTGGAGCAATACACAGATGAGGTTGGGAGCTGAAACGTGACAGCTCCAGGGGAAGTGGCTGAGTCACCATCCCTGGAGGCATTCCATAGATGTGGCACTTGGTGACAAGGTTTAGCAGTGGACTTGGCAGCATCAGGTTTGGTTGGACTCAGTATCTTTAAGGTCTTCTCCAACCTAAATGATTCCATGCAGCAACAAGAGCACTCCTGAGCTGCTCCTGCCCTCTGCCACTCAGGGGTGGTTGGGGCTCAGGCAAAGCCATGCCTGACCCCACCTAGCACTGACAGCAGCCATGCTTTGAGCAGAAGGCTGGGCTCGAGGTTGCCAAGAGCTCTTCCAGCAGCAATCCAAGGCTTGCCATGGGAATGCCTGTCCTTGCAAGAGAGCACCAAATCCATTCACAAAGACTGAGGCTCCTCTTGTCCCTCAGCAGTCATTCCATGCACAACAACACTAACAACAAGCATCTACTCAGGGAAATACTCAGAGAGAAAAATCTCTGAACCAAGCAGGTTGGAAAAGACCTTCAAGCTCCTCCAGCCCAACCTAGCACCCAGCCCTGCCCAACCAACCAGACCATGGCACTAAGTGCCCCAGCCAGGCTTGGCTTCAACACCTCCAGCCACACAGACTCCACCACCTCCCTGGGCAGCCCATTCCAGTGCCAATCACTCTCTCTGACAACAACTTCCTAACAACATCCAGCCTAGACCTGCCCTGGCACAGCTTGAGGCTGTGTCCCCTTGTTCTGGTGCAGCACTTCTCTCTGCCTCTGTGGCAGCTACTTGCAGTTTGGAGCTTGGGAAGTGCTCAGTCTGACCTTTTGAGCCTGTGGTTTACAAGTTAAGGGTGAAGCAACAATTCAGTTTTTCATGGGGCTTTGGGCACTGCTGGAGAGATGAAGAAGGGAAATGACAGATGAGCTAACATGGCCTTGGAGCTCTGAACTGCTTACAGACTACATTTTTAATCATATTTTTGGACCTCACCACTTAAGAAAGATGTTGAGATGCTGGAAGATGCCCAGAGAAGGGCAGCAAGGCTGGGGAGGGGCCTGGAGCAGTGCCCTGTGAGGAGAGGCTGAGGGAGCTGGGGGTGTGCAGCCTGCAGCAGAGGAGGCTCAGGGCAGAGCTCATTGCTGCCTGCAGCTGCCTGCAGGGAGGCTGTAGCCAGGTGGGGTTGGGCTCTGGGACAGAACAAGGGGACACAGCCTCAAGCTGTGCCAGGGCAGGTTCAGGCTGGATGTGAGGAGGAAGTTGTCAGAGAGAGTGATTGGCATTGGAATGGGCTGCCCAGGGAGGTGGTGGAGTCTGTGTGGCTGAAGGTGTTGCAGCCAAGCCTGGCTGGGGCACTTAGTGCCATGGTCTGGTTGGTTGGCCAGGGCTGGGTGCTAGGTTGTGCTGGAGGAGCTTGGAGCTCTCTTCCAACCTGCTTGATTCTATGATTCTAAGTAAAATTCACAGCACAGCAAAATTCAGAAGCATCTCTCTGCAGACACCAGAGAGATATTTACAAGCATATATAGGTTAGAAATAATACAGGAATCCAAATCCCCTCCTGGACCAAGAAACTGCCCAGAAGGGACTCAAAGCCTCTCCTCTCCCCTAGACAGAAAACAACCAGCAAAGCTTCACACCTTATCTGTTAGAGGAAGAGATCAGAGTGGAGCAAAGGAGAAGTGAAAGGAGCAATGATCCCAGAGCAGAGAGGGACAAATTGTCTACATTTTGGCTTTTTAATCCCTTTCAGCAACTCAATGAATGATGCAGAGTTTATAATTATTGTTCTTTTTACATCCAACAATCTAATTTCTCTCATTGGAATATTCCAATTAGCCTCAAAACAGCACAATGGGGACAGGCTGGGAGAGTTTGGGGCTTGTTCAGCCTGGAGAAGAGAAGGCTTCAGGGAGACCTTAGAGCAGCCTTCCAGCTACAGAAGAGCCTGGGCCCCCAGCACAAGAAGGACCTGGAGCTGCTGGAGAGGGACCAGAGGAAGCCACCAAGATGCTCAGAGGGCTGGAGAAGCTCTGCTGTGGGGACAGGCTGGGAGAGTTGGGGCTGTTCAGCCTGGAGAAGAGAAGGCTGCAGGGAGACCTTAGAGCAGCTTCCAGTGTCTGAAGGGGATGCAGGAGAGCTGGGGAGGGACTGCTGAGAAGCAGCTATGGGGACAGAACAAGGGGCAGTGGTTTGAAACTGGAGCAAGGCAGAGTTAGGTTGGACACCAGGAGGAAGCTCTGCACAGTGGGGGTGGTCAGATGCTGGAACGGGTTGCTCAGGGATGTAGTTGAGGCCCCATCCCTGGAGACATTCAAGGTCAGACTCTATGTGGTCCTGGGCAGCCTGACCTAGGTGAAGGTGTCCCTGGTCACAGGGGGTTGGACAAGATGGCCTCTGAGGGTCCCTTCTGACCCAGTGCAGCCTGTGGGGCTGAGGACCCCAAGTGCCAGAGCTCCCTGAGCACAGGCAATGCCCAGACCTCTCCCTGCAGCTCAGAAGCAGTCAGCAGCACAAAACCATGACTGCCCAGCCCAAGCTGAACCTGCAGCTCTGACACTGCTGTTCCACAGCTCTCAGATGCTGGAGGCCAACCCAAGAGCAAACAAAAGTGGACACTTGATCACAGTTATCTAGCAGCAGCTAATGAGGCAGGGAGGCCTGCACAGCACAGTCTGCAGCAGGCATTTTCCAGCCAATTACACTGCAAACTTCAGACTAATTCTTTTGCTTATTATCTCAGTGGGTCCCTTCCACATTCCTGCTTCCCAAAGTGCCATCATCCTTGGCTGGGCCTCAGATGCTCTCCCACAGATATCTGCATGTGCTCTTTGCCAAGGGGACTTTGCTAGCCACACTTCTCCTTATGCCTGACCTCCCTTTGCCAAGCCTTTTGTCTTCCTTCCCTGCCCTGGCTGTGCTCAGTCACCTCTGTTTAGCAGCTCTTGCCCACACCATTAATGTGTCACTTCCTCCTCCCCTTCCTTGCCCACTGACTTGCTCGAAATAAGTTCAGAGCAAAACTCAAACTGATGCCAGCTGCTCTGCCCATCCCATGCTCCTCCATCCCTTTCATCACCACACTGCATTTACACTGCAGGCTGGGCAGTGAGTGGCTGGAGAGCAGCCTTGGGCAGAGGGATTTGGGGGTGCTGCTGGAGGAGAAGCTCAAGAGGAGCTGGCAGTGTGCACTTGCAGCCCAGAAAGCTGCAAGGAGGGGACAGGCTCTGCTCACTGCTCCCTGGGATAGGACAAGGAGCAATGGGTGTAAGTTGCAGTAAAAAAGGTTCCAGCTCAACACAAAGGGGAACTTCTTTACTGGCACAGGCTTCCCAGAGAGGTTGTGGAGTCTCCCTCTCTGGAGACTTTCAAGGTCTGTCTGAATGTGTTCCTGTGTGACCTGTGTTAGATAGGATTGTCCTGCTCTGGCAGGGGGGTTGGACCTGATGATCTCCTTGGGTTCCTTCCAACCCCTAACATCCTGTGAGCCTGGGATTGCCAACCAGAGCCTGGGCTGCAGCAGGAGCAGTGTGGCCAGCAGGGCCAGGGAGGGGACTCTCCCCCTCTGCTCTGCTGAGACCCCATCTGGAGTCCTGCATCCAGCTCTGGAGCCCCTGGGACAAGAGGGCTGTGGAGATGCTGGAGAGTGTCCAGAGCAGGGCCAGGAGGATGCTGAGAGGCTGCAGCAGCTCTGCTGTGAGCACAGCCTGAAAGAGTTGGGGCTGTGCAGGCTGGAGCAGAGGAGGCTCCCAGGTGACCTTCTTGTGGCCTTTCAGCATCTGAAGGGGGCTCCAAAAAAGCTGGGGAGGGACTTTTGAGGGTGTGAGGGAGTGGCAGGAGTGGGGGGAATAGAGCAGAGCTGGAGGTGGGGAGAGTGAGGCTGGAGGTGAGGAGGAAGTTGTTGAGCAGGAGAGTGGTGAGAGGCTGGAATGGGTTGCCCAGGGAGGTGGTTGAGGCCCCATGGCTGGAGGTGTTTGAGGCCAGGCTGGCTGAGGCTGTGTGCAGCCTGCTCTAGGGTAGGGTGTCCCTGGGCATGGCAGGGGGGTTGGAACTGGCTGATCCTTGTGCTCCCTTCCAACCCTGACCGATTCTATGAACACAAGCCACACAACCACACTTCTCTCTCAGCTCAGTTTTGCCTCCAGTGTAGAATCACAGAATGGTTTGAGTTGGAAGGGACCTTAAAGATCATCCAATTCCATGGGCAGAGACCCCTCCCACTAGAGCAGGTTGCTCAAGCTCCCACCCAACCTGGCTTTGAACACTTCCACAACCTCTCAGAGCAAACTGTTCCAGTCCCTCACCACCCTCCCGGGGAAGAACTTCCTCCTAATAGCTGATCTCAATCCAGCTTCTTCCCGTTTGAAGCCATTATCCCTTGTCCTGCCACTACCTGCCCTTGCAAACGTTCCCTTCTAGTAGTTCACCTCTTGACCAGCTTGGTCTAGAGGGAGATGTCCCTGTCATAGAATTCATAGAATTTCATAGAATCAACCAGGTTGGAAGAGACCTCCAAGCTCATCCAGTCCAACCTAGCACCCAGCCCTATCCAATCAACCAGACCATAGCACTAAGTGCCTCATCCAGGCTTTCCTTGAAGACCCCCAGGCACGGTGCCTCCACCACCTCCCTAGGCAGCCCATTCCAGTGCCAATCACTCTCTCTGTGAAGAACTTCTTCCTAACATCCAGCCTAGACCTACCCTGGCACAACTTGAGACTGTGTCCCCTTGTTCTATTGCTGGTTGCCTGGGAGAAGAGGCCACCCCCACCTGGCTACAATGCCCCTTCTGGTAGCTGTAGACAGCAATAAGATCACCTCTGAGCCTCCTCTTCTCCAGGCTAAACAGGCCCAGCTCCCTCAACCTCTCCTCATAGGATTTGTGCTCCAGGCCCCTCACCAGCTTTGTTGCCCTTCTCTGGACATGTTCCAGCACCTCAACATCTTTCTTGAATTGAGGGGCCCTGTCCATGGCAGGAGGGTTAGAACTGGATGATCTTTAAGGTCCCTTCCGACCCAAGCTGATGGCTTGGATGGCAAGTCCCACCAAACCACTGGATGGCACTGAACAAACCCCTTCAGCTGGGCTCAGAGCAGACACACCTCAGGGTAATTTAACTAGCAAGAGATTAAAGAAGAGAAGTTGTTCCTCCTAAGAGGTGAAGCAGAAGGTGCCCTACAGATACCTGGGCCCATGAGCTATAACCCTGAGCGTGTGGCACTGCAAAAGCTGCACAGAAAGGAGCAGGTAGCACTGCCAGGTGATCAGCTGATGACAGGTTCAGCCCTGACTCATCTGGAGAGGCTTTCATTTCTGTGGCAGATCAGACCTGCACGTTACAGAGTCTCAGCACAGCTTGGCTGAACAAAAGGACATCAACCAGAGACCACAGCCTCGGCACACTGCACCACTGAGCCAGACCAGGAGGGACCAGACTGCCGCTGAGCAAGCACCAGCAGCTCCTCCAGCAGAACGACTTCAGTGCAGGGGGTAGCACAGGGCAGCAATGGCAGTTGCCCGTCTGAGGGCAGCTCTCGGCGCTCGCTGTGCATTAGACGTCAAAGCTGGACTCGGGTCTGGAAGAGAAATGGAGATGTCTGGAAGAAGCGCAGGCTGTCTAGACAGACGTTTGCTAGAAGGAGGAAAGCCATCAAGTAACAAAGATCTCAATTACAACCTGATGGGCATGGAATAGCCCTCCTGTCACTGAAACAATCACATCAACAGGCTGCAAGGGGCCGCGATGCATACCAGCGGCTGCGAGAAAGAGATGCACACAAAGGTACCAGATCCACCAGAGCGACACTGAACTGAGCGGGGAAAGGCATCTTGAAAGGCTCAGGGCTGCCTGAAAGACCTGAGGTAACTCCATTTGGAGCACGGCAGCGAGCTCAGCACAACCTGGGCTGTTCAGGAGCATCACATGGAAAAAGAAAGAACACCCACCATCTTCTCATGCTCTTTCAGAAGCACTGCCCAGAGGAGCTGCAGCAGGAATCTGTTGTGACAGCACCTGACAGAGCTGCATCTCAGGAAAACAAGAGAGGAGAGATCTCCTGCATCATCAGGACCTACGTCCTCCTCCTCCAGCAGCAAGCCTGCTCTTGTCACTAAGCAGGGAGGAGAACACTGCCAGCATCTCCACAGTTAACGGCTCAGTCATTAAAGACTGCTGACACCTACGTTGTTTAAACCCGAGAGTAACAATACCCTGACAAAAACCAAGTTCGCTGAAATCTCTATGTGGGAGATGGCAGCTAGGAAATGTTCATTTCAGACGGGAAAGTCTAAGTTCTCCCTCTCCAGAACGGGAAATAGGGATGCCAGCAAGGGGTCTTCAAGTCAACCCCACCCCCCCAGGCTCGCATAGGAATTCAGAGCCACAAAGCCTGGAGGGGGGCGGGTAGAAGTGGAAAGGAGAAGGCAATCAGAGCACCAGAGCTCACACCAGCGCCGGGAAAACGCCAAGGGCAACCTCAACCTAAGCGCAGGCAATAAAGAACTTGGGACAAGGACACCTTTGAGTACCCTGGGATTTTGTCACTGCAAGACTGACCCTTTTGCAGCAGTTAACTCTTCGTGGCCCCGTTTAAACCCACTGCCCAGCCCTCTCCGGTCAGCAGAGAGGGAGCGAGACCAAACCTGAGCTCTCCGAGGGCTGTCTTGGACTAGACACCGAGTCTCAAATTGGGTAAGCTGAACCACACTCTCAGCTGCAGTGTATTTCTGGTGCTAAGCACGGCAAGGAGAGATGGTTCTGGAACAGCCAAGTGAAAGCTTCGTGTCTGCCTGCTCACACTACTGGGCACTCGCAAAGCAAAGCTGGAGGTCCAAAGCAGAGCTGCAGGAAGAGCCTCAAGGGACTGCCACATCTGGAGTGCCAGAATTGCTCTGTAGGCAGCAAGGACAGAGAGAGCTCATTTCACAGACTCATGGAGTGCTTTCCGTTCGAAGGGACATTTAAAGGTCATCCAGTCTGACCGACATGCAGTGAGCAGGGACATCTTCAACTAGATCAGGTCACAGAATCACAGAAGGTCAGGGGGTGGAAGGGACCTTGAAAGCTCATCTGGTCCAGCCCCCCTGCCAGAGCAGGATCACCTAGAGCAGACCGCACTGGAGCACATCCAGACGGTTCCTGACTGTCGCTCAGAGCCCCACCCAACCTGACCTACTCTCAGGGATGGGACTTCTACCACCTTCCCCGGGCCACTTGTCTCAAAGACTTTGCTTGATCTATGCTCCTGAAGGGTGCTAAGGAGCTGAGGAACATGTGTCAGACACTGCCCAGGCTGGAACCCTGAAGAGAACCTGCGCCAGCCTAAACCACAGCAGCCTGGGAGCTGTCGGCGAGGGGCAGCACCAAGGTCACCAGTCAAGGACAACTGCGTCATGCCTGCCTTCAGCACTGGTGCCCTGGGAGCCGCCAGGCAAAAAGGCAGACAGAGGAAGGAAAGAGCTCAAAAGCGAGATCCTGTGTCCGGGCGCTTGAGGTGCGACCCAAGCAACAGCCCCGAGCCACAGCCCCCGCACGGTGTCGGGCACGGAGCCTTCTCTGAGGAGCAGGCAAGAGCACAGAGAGCAAAGTTACCAACACCGCGGATGCTCTCAACAACGCCACCCCAGAGCAGCTCTGCCACTGTGCTGTTAGAAGCTATTTAAAAGATGTAGCACCGAAGAAACTGTGTGGAGCTTAATTAATTCTTCTGGGACAAGAGACTCCCCTGAGCCTCCGCTCTGCAGAGATTTTGATTTCAGACCCTAGGGAGCCTGCACCTTCTGCTTCCATCGCTTCGCTCACGGCGGCGAGCAAACGACGCTCCCCGCTCAGCAGGACACTCACCCACCCACCCTGGCCACTCACAAGAGACAGACACCAGTGGCCACTTGGGCTTGCAGCAGATTTTGGAGTCTTTTAGAGAGAAAAATCAGAAGTACTAACAGGGCAGAGCTCAGGAGGTGCAGAGAAACAGTCCCAGGGCATCTCCTTCTGCAGCATGAGAACACGAGTCCACAGTTGCCTACAGAGAGCTGCAGGGGACCTGACCGTTGCAGCAGTGCTACCCACACAGGTGGTGCCGGTTGCCAACCCTCATGAGCAGGGCAGCACAATCTGGCTCTATCCTGCAGAGTCCTCACTGTAGGTATGGAAAATGAGGACACAAGAGACGCACAGAAGAGGACCCAGAGCCGAGGACCTGAGTGCTCCAGGAAGCCCAGAGGAAACCTTTCAGCAGGTGGGTCACCACTGCTGTAGAAACTGCTAATGTGGCAGAAAGCACACGAGGAAGGGACTGAGATGTGCCCGGGTGGAGGCACACTGGCAGCACTTATGCCCACCAGCACCTTCTCCATGCAAAGGGGCAACGCAGGTTGCTCCTCTGCAAGTTCTCGGCTCTCCCCAGAGGCTTCAATTAGGCATTTTCAGTACAGGACACAAACAGGGAGACAGAGAGAATCACAGAATCAGTCAGGGTTGGAAGGGACCACAAGGATCATCCAGTTCCAGCCTCCCTGCCATGGGCAGGGACACCCTACCCTAGATCAGGTTGGCCACAGCCTCATAAGAGCACCTGTGCTATGGCACACTCTACATGACCCCACGCTCCTCAAGGACTTTCTGTTCCCCACCTCAAGCCTGCTCAGATAACTTTTCTGGTCAAACAACCCCAATTCACACCTCTGAGACACCTCAGAGCTCCCACGGAACAGCAGCAGGTCAGTAGCTAAAGCAGGTATAGAACAAAACAGCCTCAGAGGCACCTCCTGGGCTTTACACAGTTGCTACTACCCGAGTAGCATCTGCCCATCCTGGGGCAGGCTAACAAGCCACTGCACTCAATGCTATTACCTGCTCCCAGACACCCACACAAGCATCTGACACCTTGCCCATCAGCCAGCGTATGTTGTTTGTGTACCTGGCTGTCTAATCCCACACCCGGAGCCCCACTACAGCACTGCTGCTGCATTCTGTGCCACTTCTGTGTACCCAGCTGGCTGACACCTGCCAAAACGAATCCCACTTCCAGGTCTCAGAACACTGCTGAGAGCAGTGATGGGTTCGTTGCTGGTTATGAACGGGGCACAGGATAACACGAGGAAAAGTTCCAGGCTCTGCCTGGACAGCTTTCTCCAGAGACACTCCAGACTTTGAAGGATGGATTCCTTCACGACACAGACAGCAACAGATCTTTGGATCTTTTCACTCCAAGCTGTGAGTCTGCCTCCCCTTCAAGCACGGCACAGATGCCATAATGGTGAGTTACAGCCACAGAGAGGTGACAGAGCTCTCAGCACCACAGATCGAGTCCCGCACATGACTCTGGGTTATTCTAATGCAGTTTTGCCTCACACAACGGAGATGTTATATAACCTAGCTGAAAAAGTTTATTTCTTTCCATCTTTTTCAGCAGCAAAGAGCTAGTCTGGATGCAGCTGAGACGCCAGAGCCCTACCCCCCTCTGCACAGCTGTAGGAGCAGCAAAAGAGCTGCGCCAATGGCCCCCAGGTAGCCACTGGGCAACTGCTGTGACTTCCATCTTCCCGGGCACTGTGGCCAAGCTCACCTGTGACAGCTTTTCCAACAGAAGTAAATCAAGCAGCAATACGTTCGCTAGGATCCCCCATGTTTGATGCTAAGAAGCAGGGGACCAGGCTACACTGTAGGATAAGCAAGGTAACCTCGCAGGCACAACGCAGCACCCGAACCGGCTGACGGAGCGGCTTGGGACACTGCCCGAGGGGGGAGGAAGAGATGGCGGATCCAGATTTGCATGCTTCCCACTCTGAGGAGCAAGACCTCTCGAAGGCAGGCGATGACTTTGCCCTCGGACACACAGCTGGCGTTTCAGCCCGTGAGAAACCGCCGAGCAAACAGACCACGCTCCCAGCTACCGAGGATGAGAAAGATCCAGCCCTGGCGAATCCCACTCTGACCTATTCCGTGCCAAGCCAGCAAATGAAAACCTGCGGCTGATGCTGTCCGGGCCGGCGGCAAGAAGCGGGGACACCTTTAGGGACGAGCCGCCCCTCCAGAGGCTGAGTCTCCGCCGTGTGCGGGAGGAGCGCGGTCGACCGCAGCCACCGGCGGGCTGCGAGCGGGTGTCCGCAGCGGCAGCCAGCGAGGAGGACTGGTCGCCGGTGTCCCGTGGGCACAACCCGGGGTCCCTCCAAGGTCTCCTGCCCCAGGCTGCCGTTCCCGAGCCCCGGAGCAGATAGCCGCCCTGCCCCGATGGTCCTGCACCGCCGCCACTCGGCCCTGGGGGACAGCCCCGGGGTCATGCCCGCAGCCGGGCACCTGGGCTCCTTTCGAGGCGCTCGGGGCCTTACCCTCAGCTCGGCGCCCCGCGGGCACAGCCTCCGGCACAGCCGGGGCGAGCAGGGTCCCCGGCACCGCGGGGCTCCCTGGGGCGCTGCCGGCGGAGCCCCGCCCGACACCCACCTACCTCACTTTAGCCGCCACCGACGACATGGCCTCGTTCCTCAGCGTCTTCCTTTTGGACACGGCTGTGCCCATATTCGCTCGGAGAGGAGCCGCCGGGGGAGCGTTCATCGCACGACCCCGCGGCTGCCCATGCCGCGGCGGGGCCGGGTGCCGGGGCGCGCCGCCGCCGCCGCCGCCTCCTCCTCCGCCGCCCCTCGCTGCCTCAGCGCCCCGCCATGCCGCGGCACCCCCCGGCCCCGCTGCCCCCCGGCGAGTGCAGCGCTCCGCCGCCGCCGCTGCCTCCTCATTGACTGCGGCAGGAGGGAGGACCCGGGCGCCGCCCGCCGCCCAGGAAGCGCTGCTATATTTGGCCGGCGGCTCCCGCTTCTCCGCCCCCGCCGCCTCCCGGCTGACATCATGGGGCCCGGCCCCGCCCGGGGGGGACGCGGCGGGCGGCAGGCGGCTGCCTCGGGTCGGCGGCACCGCGGAAGGGCAGTCGTGGGATCGGCGAATCGCTCCGGCTGGAAGAGATCGTTCAGGTCATGCCCAGCTCTCATCCAGCACTGCCAGGTCGCCGCTGGATGTCCCAGGGCATCGGCACGGCTGTGAAGCCGCTTCGGGAGCGGGGACTCCGCCGCTGCCCTCGGCAGCCTGTGCCAAGGCTTAGCCACTCTTTCAGGGAGGAAATTGTTCCTCCTGTCCGGCCTAAGACTCACCTGGGGGCAACTTGAGGCCACTTACTCTCATCCTGTCACTCGTTCCCAGGGAGCAGAGCCCAACCCCCGCCTCGCTGCAGCCTCCTCTCAGGGAGCTGTAGAGAGCAATGAGGTCTCCCCTCAGCCTCCTTTCCTCCAGGCTAAATAACTCCAATTCCCTCAGCTGCTCCTCCCCAGGCCTGGTCTCCAGACCTTTGCCATTGGGATGGGCTGCCCAGGGAGGTGGTGGAGGCACCAACCCTGGAGGTGTTCAAGCAAAGCCTGGATGAGGCACTTAGTGCCATGGTCTAGATGACTGGATAGGGCTGGGTGCTAGGTTGGACTGGATGAGCTTGGAGCTCTCTTCCAACCTGGTTGATTCTGTGATTCTCTGGACACACTCCAGCCCCTCAATGTCCTTTTTGGAGTGAGGAAGCAAAAACTGAGCCCAGTACTCAAGATGTGACCTCACCAGTGCCCAGTACAGGGGCACAATCACTACCCTGGTCCTGCTGGTCACACCATCACTGACCCAGGCTAGGGTGCTAATGAGCTTCATGGCCACCTGGGCATACAATGGCTTCTATTCAGCTGCTGTCAACCAAGCACTCCCAGGTCTTTCTCTCCTGGGCAGTTTCCAGCCACTCTGCCTCACACCTGGGGTTCTTGGGGTTTTTGTGACCCAAGTGCAGGACCCAACACTTGGCCTTCTAGAAAGACATCCCATTGGCCTTGGCCTATCAATCCATCCTGCCCAGGTCCCTCTGCACAGCCTCCTTACCCTCAAGCAGATCAACACTCCCCCCTAACTTGATGTCACCTACAAACTTGCTGAAGGTGCCCTTCATCCCCTCGTTCAGACCACTGGTAAAGATACCAAAGAGCACTGGCCCCAGTGCTGGGCCTGCAGAGCAGCACTTGTGGCTGGCCACCAGCTGGATGCCACTCCACTCCCCACCACGCTCTGGCCATCAGCCAGCCTGTTTATCCAGTGCTGCCTCCACCCATCCACGCCATGAGCCCAGCAGGATGCTGTGGGAAACATTGAGAAAGGCTTCACTGAAGTGCAGGTGGACATCTGCAGCAGTTTCCCCATCCATCAGGCAGGTCACCTTGCCATAGAAGGAGATCAGGTTCATTGAGCAGGGCCTGCCTTTCACAAACCTGTGCCTACTCGCCCAGTTCCCCTCTATGTGCCACATGATGGCACTCAGGATGGTCTGCTGCATGGCCTTCCCTGGCACCAAGGTCAGACTGGCAGGTCTGTAGCTTCCTAGATCATAGTTCTGGCCCTTCTTGTAGACAGGCTGTCCACAGCTACCTGAAGGCACATCGTGGACAGGCTGCTGCTGGGCTCCTCTCTCAGGTAGTTGGAGACAGAATAAGGGGGAATGACCTCAAGCTGAGCCTGGGGAGGTTTAGATTGGACATTAGGAAGAAGTTTTTCATGGAGAGGGTGGCCAGGGACTGGAATGAGCTGCCCAGGGAGGTGCTGGAGTCCCCCAGCCTGGCTGTGTTTCAGGGTGGTTTGGATGTGGTGCTTGGGGCTGTGGTTTAAGGTGAGTCTTGTAGAGCAGGGCTCTGGGTTGGGCTTGGTGCTCCTGAGGGGCTGTGCCAGCCTGGATGGTTCTGTGCTAGGCATCATATTTTCTAACCCTCAGTCAAGTGAGACCTCCTTAGTTAGGCAGGACTGCTGGTTAAGGATGGTGCAGCCATCAGCAGAGTCCCACACAGCATCATAGAATGGTTTAGGTTGGAAGTGACCTCAAAGCTCAGCCAGGCAGGGACACCTCCCACTAGAACAGGTCACTCAAGACCTCATCCAGCCTGGTCCTGAGCACCTTCAGGGAGGTTGTGGAGCACAGAAGCACCCAATGTGATCTTTGATCACATTGGGTGCTTCTGTGCTCCACAACCTCCCTGGGAAATCTGTGCCAGTGCCTCACCACCCTCACTGCAAACAACTTCTTCCTCACATCCAGTTTCATTCTCCCCTCTCCCAGCCCAAACCCATTCCTCCTGCTCCTGCCATTCCAATGCCTTGTCAGTAGTCCCTCCCCAGCCCTCCTGCAGGTCCTCTTAAAACAAAGCTAACCAATATGTTATTGTAAGGTCTTTGCTATTTAAAGTAGCATGGAAAATGGTGTCCAGCTGTCTGCTGGCAGATACTGCTGGTGAGGAGAGGAGGTTGCCTCTGGGCTCCTGTCAGGAAACACCTTGCAGCCTGCAAAGAAAGCAGTCACTGTGCCACGGGCCCCTGGCCTGCCTGGGACAGCAGCAGGGAAAGGCTTTACACAGGGTGTGTTTCCCACAGCTGGGTGCTCTGTTGATGCTGATGGGTGGATGGACATGGTCCCAAAGGTTGGGTTTTGAACACCACATCTTTGAAGGACTGATGCAAGTGTCTGTTCTCCACTGACCTTGTGCCTTCAGCATGTCTCTGCTCACTGCCACTGTAGCAGAGTGGGTCTCAGGGCAGCACAGGAGTTGCTGGAGGAGAGTTGAGACAGCAGAGCCATAAGGCAGTCAGGTGTTCAGACACCTCCTTGTCCCCACTGTCAGCTGCCAGACCATGCACTTCCCTCGAGGTCACTGAGTGCCTGCAAATGAACTCCCCATGAGGAACTGCTCAGCTACTCAAGGCATTTCCAGTTGAAAGAATCACAGAATTGGATTGCTTGGATTGGAAGGCAGCTTCCAAGACCACATAGTCCGACCCCCTGCCATGGGCAGATACATCTTGTTCTAGACCTGGAGGCTCCAAGTCCCATCCAACCTGACCTTGAACACTTCCAGTGAGGAGGGGACAGCCACAACTGCTCTGGGCAACCTGTTCCAGGGTCTCACCACCCTCACAGTGAAGAATCTCTTCTTTATGTCCAATCTAAACTTTCCCTCTTTCAGCTTCAAATGCCCAATCTAAACTTTCCCTCTTTCAGTTTTCAAATGTCCAATCTAAACTTTCCCTCTTTCAGCTTCAAATGTCCAATCTAAACTTTCCCTCTTTCAGCTTCAAATGCCCAATCTAAACTTTCCCTCTTTCAGCCTCAAATGTCCAATCTAAACTTTCCCTCTTTCAGCTTCAAATGTCCAGTCTAAACTTTCCCTCTTTCAGCTTCAAATGTCCAATCTAAACTTTCCCTCTTTCAGCTTCAAATGCCCAATCTAAACTTTCCCTCTTTCAGCTTCAAATGTCCAGTCTAAACTTTCCCTCTTTCAGCTTCAAATGCCCAATCTAAACTTTCCCTCTTTCAGCTTCAAATGCCCAATCTAAACTTTCCCTCTTTCAGTTTTCAAATGCCCAATCTAAACTTTCCCTCTTTCAGTTTTCAAATGCCCAATCTAAACTTTCCCTCTTTCAGTTTTCAAATGTCCAATCTAAACTTTCCCTCTTTCAGCTTTAAACTGTTTTCCCCTCTTCTGTCCCTGCAGGCCCTCCTGAAAAGTCTTCATCTTTCTTCTAATCCCCCTTCATATGTTGGAAGGCTGCAAAAAGGTCTCCCAGTAGCATCCTCTATCTGAACAATCCCAACTCCTTCAGCTGTTCTTCGCAGCAGAGGTCATCCAGCCCTCAGACCAGTTTCATGGATGTAGGCTTTGATTCCCAGGAGGATTTGGGAAAGTGCTTCTCCTTGAGAAAGCATTTCACAAAGCTGCTCTCAAGGCACCTGAGGCAGCAGGGTTTAAAGTGCTGCTCACAACACACAGGGAAGCAGCGCTCCAGCGGTGCCCCAGCCCTGCGAGCGCGCACGGAGCTCAGCACTGCAGAGCCAACGCTCTGCAGAGCCAACGCTCAGCTGTATCTGGCAGAAAGGAAGAAGTTTTAGGGGGGATTAAACTGCCTACAGGCTCTGTGAGAAGAGGCAGCTGAAGGAGGGAGTGATGGGCAGACACACCTCGTCTTGTCCTTACCTGCAGGCTGAGCTCCTGTTTCACTGTCCTTCAGAGGCACTGCATGGAAGAGATGTGGGAAAACCTCCAGTCAGGACTCTGCAGGGTCCAAAGTCAAATCTGCAAGGAAACCTATCAGGATTTAAACAAATTTAATTGCTCTATGAGTGTACAGTTTGGGAAAATGAAGTCACAGCATCACAGTGTCACAGTGTCACAGTATCACAGTATCACAGTATCACCAAGGTTGGAAGAGACCTCACAGATCATCAAGTCCAACCCTTTAGCACAGAGCTCAAGGCCAGACCATGGCACCAAGTGCCACGTCCAGTCCTGCCTTGAACAGCTCCAGGGACGGCGACTCCACCACCTCCCCGGGCAGCCCATTCCAGTGTCCAATGACTCTCTCAGGGAAGAACTTTCTCCTCACCTCCAGCCTAAATCTCCCCTGGCACAGCCTGAGGCTGTGTCCTCTCATTCTGGTGCTGGCCACCTGAGAGAAGAGAGCAACCTCCTCCTGGCCACAACCTCCCCTCAGGTAGTTGCAGACAGCAATAATGTCTGCCCTGAGCCTCCTCTTCTCCAGGCTAACCAATCCCAGCTCCCTCAGCCTCTCCTCGTAGGGCTGTGCTCAAGGCCTCTCCCCAGCCTCGTTGCCCTTCTCTGGACACGCTCAAGCATCTCAGTGTCCCTCCTAAACTGGGGGGGCCCAGAACTGAACACAGCACTCAAGGTGTGGTCTAACCAGTGCAGAGTCCAGGGGCAGAATGACCTCCCTGCTCCTGCTGACCACACCATTCCTGATGCAGGCCAGGATGCCACTGGCTCTCTTGGCCACCTGGGCACACTGCTGGCTCATGTTCAGGTGGGTATCAATCAGCACCCCCAGATCCCTCTCTGTCTGGCTGCTCTCAGCCACTCTGACCCCAGCCTGTATCTCTGCATGGGGTTGCTGTGGCCAAAGTGCAGCACCCTGCACTTGGAGCTATTGAACACCATCCCCTTGGACTCTGCCCATCTGTGCAGGCAGTCAAGGTCCCACTGCAGAGCCCTTCTGCCCTCCAACCCAGCCACATCTGCCCCCAGCTTGGTGTCATCTGCAAACTTGCTGATGACTGACTCCATGCCCTCATCCAGATCATCTATGAAGATATTAAAGAGGATGGGGCCCAGCAGGGAGAAGGAAAGATGAAGAAGATGGAGAGAGAGAAAAGATGAGGGAAGTACCCAACTGCTCTGCTGTGTGTGGACATCAGAAGTGGGGTGCAGATATCTCATCAGCTGGGGCATACCCTGGGGAGTTCATTGTGAATGACAAACTGAGAAATGCATTTTTGCTCAGACCCAAGGTGTGAGCAGGAGAAGTGCAAAATAAAGGCTTTGCCCCTGCTGTTCAGCTTGGAGCAGTGGAGTGGAGAAGTGCTAAGTGCCATTGGCTGTTCCGTCAGTGCCGCCGAGCGAGCTGCCTCCGTGTCCCGCTCTGCAGAGCTGCTCTTCCAGAGGGGATTTGCTCCTCTTCCTGTGAGATTCTGTAGCTCAGGCAGGATGGACACTGCTGGCATCCTGGCCTGATTCAGGAGCAGTGTGGCCAGCAGGAGCAGGGCAGTCCTTCTGCCCCTGTGCTCAGCACTGCTCAGCCCACACCTGGAGTGCAGTGTCCAGTTCTGGGCTCCTCCATTGC
This sequence comes from Pogoniulus pusillus, assembly GCF_015220805.1. Classification (NCBI taxonomy): domain Eukaryota; kingdom Metazoa; phylum Chordata; class Aves; order Piciformes; family Lybiidae; genus Pogoniulus; species Pogoniulus pusillus. The sequence goes on along the minus strand of NC_087298.1, from coordinate 1,975,225 downwards.
AGAGAGATGTTGAGGTGCTGGAAGGTGTTGAGAGAAGGGCAGCAAGGCTGGGGAGGGGCCTGGAGCAGAGCCCTGTGAGGAGAGGCTGAGGGAGCTGGGGGGGTGCAGCCTGCAGCAGAGGAGGCTCAGGGCAGAGCTCATTGCTGCCTGCAGCTGCCTGCAAGGAGGCTGTAGCCAGGTGGGGTTGGGCTCTGCTGCCAGGCAAACAGCAACAGAACAAGGGGACAGAGGCTCAAGCTGTGCCAGGGCAGGTCTAGGCTGGCTGTTGTTAGGAAGTTGTTGTCAGAGAGAGTGATTGGCATTGGAATGGGCTGCCCAGGGAGGTGGTGGAGTGGCTGTGGCTGGAGGTGTTGAAGCCAAGCCTGGCTGGGGCACTTAGTGCCATGGTCTGGTTGGTTGTCTTGGGCTGGGTGCTAGGTTGGGCTGGCTGAGCTTGGAGCTCTCTTCCAGCCTGGTTGGTTCTATGACTCTGATGCACAGCACTGAACTGAGTGATGAGACTGCTCTAAACATTATGGTCTTGGTCCCACAGGGTAATCACAGACCAGAATTAGAGAATGGTTTAGGTTGGAAGGGACCTCGAAGCTTATCCAGGCAGGGACACCTCCCACTAGAATAGGTCACTCAAGGCCTCATCCAGCCTGGTCCTGAGCACCTTCAGGGAGGGAGCATCCACGGCCTCCCTGGTCAAGCCATTCCAGATAACAGTGGTGAAGAGATTTTAGGACAGGTACCTCTCCATCCTGGGTGCTGGAAGCAAGTGTGTTCGAGTTGGTGCATGCTCACAGTGCAGAGCTTGTCCCTAACTTCCCATCTAAGTCTTCTCTTCTCTAGTTGGCAGCCTTTGCCCTGGTCCTGGCACTGCAGGCGTTTGGTAAGTCTCTCTCCCTTCTTCTTCAAGGACCCCTTCATGTACTGGAAAGTTGCTATTAGGTCTCCCTGGAGCCTTCTCTTCTCCAGGCTGAACACCCCCAGCTGCCTCAGCCTGTCCCCACAGGAGAGGTGTTCCAACCCTGTGATCATTTTCATGGCCTTCCTCTGCACCCACTCCATCAGATCCTTCCTGTATGTAGGGCTCCAGGCTGGACCCTATTCCAGGTGGGGTATCCCCAGAGCAGAGCAGAGCAGAGCAGAGGGGCAGGATCCCCACTCTCCATCTGCTGGCCACGCTCCTTTAGATGCAGCCCAGGATGCCATTGGCCTTCTGGGCTGCAAGCACAAACTGTCTGCTCATATCCAGCTTCTCATCCATCAGCACCCCCAAACCATTTTCTGCAGGGCTGCTTTCAATTAATTGGTCATCTAATTGGCTGCCTTGTCTTGCTGCATGCAACCAGAGGCACAGAGATCTGAAGGTGCACACACAGTTGAGAGAAGGGAGAAAAGAGAACTACATGGGGATGCTTCAAAAGTGAGGGCAGCCCAGGACTGGGCTCTGCTCCCTTTCCCCCTGTTAAATTAGAAGAGAAATGTGCTCTTTGGGTCTCAGTTTAAATATTATAGAATAGAATAGAATAGAATAGAATAGAATAGAATAGAATAGAATAGAATAGAATAGAATAGAATAGAATCAGCCAGGTTGGAAGAGAGCTCCAAGCTCATCCAGCCCAACCTAGCACCCAGCCCTGCCCAACCAACCAGACCATGGCACTAAGTGCCCCAGCCAGGCTTGGCTTCAACACCTCCAGCCACACAGACTCCACCACCTCCCTGGGCAGCCCATTCCAATGCCAATCACTCTCTCTGACAACAACTTCCTAACAACAGCCAGCCTAGACCTGCCCTGGCACAGCTTGAGCCTCTGTCCCCTTGTTCTGTTGCTGGCTGCCTGGCAGCAGAGCCCAACCCCACCTGGCTACAGCCTCCCTGCAGGCAGCTGCAGGCAGCAATGAGCTCTGCCCTGAGCCTCCTCTGCTGCAGGCTGCACCCCCCCAGCTCCCTCAGCCTCTCCTCACAGGGCTCTGCTCCAGGCCCCTCCCCAGCCTTGTTGCCCTTCTCCAAACACCTTCCAGCACCTCAGCATCTCTCTTGAATTCAGGAGCCCAGAACTGGACACAGCACTCCAGGTGTGGCCTGAGCAGTGCTGAGCACAGGGGCAGAAGAACCTCCCTTGTCCTGCTGCCCACACTGCTCCTGAGCCAGCCCAGGATGCCATTGGCTCTGCTGCCCACCTGGGCACTGCTGCCTCCTCTTCAGCTCCTCTCTCCCAGCACCCCCAGCTCCCTCTCTGCCTGGCTGCTCTCAGACACTCTGGCCCCAGCCTGTAGCACTGCTTGGGGTGGTTGTGGCTTGTTGTGGTTGTTGTCAGTTATAGCAAATGCTTTCATTTAAAACCACAAACAACACCCAACCCCCCCCCAGCCCAAACTAACAGACAGGTCTGTCCTACCCTTGACATAATCCCCAACCAGATCTACCTGGAAACACCCCAAAGTTGCTCACAGTGACATTTGTCAGGTGCAAAACAAACCCCCAGCATCAGTGCATTGGATTTCTTCCCACAGAAGATGACTCCCATTAAACTTCTACTTATGACTATCCCCCGCCTGCACCTCAGTTTTTCTTGCACAGTCATCTCACCAAAGAGCTCCTCCAGCAGAAAAGCAGAGAAAATCCATCTGGGTTTAGGAATCAGCTGAAAAACACTGTAGAGAACTTGAGCTGTGCAAGCAGTTGGAGCCTTGGGGGCATGGAGTCCAGTATTGGCAATTCCCAAAGCTATAAAGCAGGGATGTCTCCATGCTCACCCTGTTCTCATCTCCCTTCCTACCATATTCATGCCTCTTGGAGATCACTTAAATTCCCAGCTAGGACTTGTTCTTTCAGTGCTGACCTCGCTTCAAAGGCACATTGTGTGTTCAGGGCTTGGCCAGATGGGTTTTGCAGGAGCCCCAGGCTGGAGATGCCACCACTCCTCTGGCCCATGGCCTGGGGCTGCTCCACTCTCACAGAGAAGGGATTTTCCCACAGATCTAATGGGAATTTCCCTTGGCACCTTGTCATCTGAGGGTACAGGTGCCCACTGCCTCTTTGTCTGTGTGCCCATCTTTCCCTGCTCCATAGCACCCCAGGAGCAGTGCTCTGTCTCCCTGCAGTTTGCCCTCTTGTTTTCTGCTACTTCCCTGCCTCCCTTTAGGCTTTCCTTCCTGCCTTTGGCTTTTTCCCACCTGTTTGAGGGTCTGGGTTAGCCTAATGTGTCACAGAAGTGGAGGCAGTGGGCTTCCAGCTCACTACAGCTGGAGAAATGCCTTTGCTTCGTGCTGGGAGAAGAGTGAGGCAAGCCAAGCAGACTGTTCCCCATCGCTTCTCCATGGCAACAGCCTTCCAGACACACACACGTAGGCAAGCAGGACGAGGAGGCAGGGAGCACCACACAAGCCCCCAGACCTCCACTCGTGGGGCTCTGCCTGCTGGGCTCACGTCATCATCCTGGGGGAGCACAGCTCAAAACACCTTCCAGAAGCACCAGAGCTGCTCAAATGCTGCCCTCCTTCCAGCCATGAAGGGGCCACATCCTCAAGCCCAAGCAAGGCAAAACTCAGAATCACAGGATTAGGCAGGTTGGAAAAGACCTTCAAGATCATTGAGTCCAACCTAGCAGCTGACACCTTCTAATCAACCAACCCAGGGCACTGAGTGCCTCCTGCAGCCTCCTCTTAAACACCTCCAGGGATGAGGATTCCAGCACCTCCCTGGGCAGCCCATTCCAATGCCAATCACTCTCTCTGACAACAACTTCCTAACAACATCCAGCCTAGACCTGCCCTGGCACAGCTTCAGGCTCTGTCCCCTTGTTCTGTCCCTGGCTACCTGGCAGCAGAGCCCAACCCCACCTGGCTACAGCCTCCCTGCAGGCAGCTGCAGGCAGCAATCAGCTCTGCCCTGAGCCTCCTCTGCTGCAGGCTGCACACCCCCAGCTCCCTCAGCCTCTCCTCACAGGGCTCTGCTCCAGGCCCCTCCCCAGCCTTGCTGCCCTTCTCCAAACACCTTCCAGCACCTCAACAGCTCTCTGGAGTTCAGGAGCCCAGAACTGAACACTGCACTCCAGGTGTGGGCTGAGCAGTGCTGAGCACAGGGGCAGAAGGACTGCCCTGCTCCTGCTGGCCACACTGCTCCTGAGCCAGCCCAGGATGCCATTGGCCTTCTTGACCACCTGGGCACACTGCTTGCTCATGTTCAGCTGCCAACTGGCACCCCCCAGCTCCCTCTCTGCCTGCCTGCTCTCAGCCACTCTGGCCCCAGCCTGTAGTGCTGCTTGGGGTTGTTGTGGCCAAAGTGTAGAACTCTGCACTTGGCCTTGTTAAAGCTCCTGGGATTGGACTGTGCCCATCTGTGCAGCCTGCCCAGGTCCCTCTGCAGAACTCTCCTGCCCTCTAACAGATCCACACTTGCTCCCAGTTTGGTGTCATCTGCAATCTTACTGATGATGGATTGAATCCACTCATCCAGATCATCCATGACGATATCAAACAGTTCATCCTGGCCAGTGCTGATATTGAGCCATAGAAACATTTCAGAGGTGACAAATCTGATATCTCAGCATCCTGTCAAACCATGGAGCACATCTAGCAGGAATCTCAGAGTCTTACAGCTTGGAGTTCTAAGACTGTGGGCTAAGAGCATCTAAGAGATGGGCTGATGACTTTAAGGCTCACAGAATCAGGCAGGGTTGGAAGGGACCACAAGCATCAGCCAGTTCCAACCCCCCTGCCATGCCCAGGGACACCCTACCCTAGAGCAGGCTGCACACAGCCTCAGCCAGCCTGGCCTCAAACACCTCCAGCCATGGGGCCTCAACCACCTCCCTGGGCAACCCATTCCAGCCTCTCACCACCCTCCTGCTCAACAACTTCCTCCTCACCTCCAGCCTCACTCTCCCCACCTCCACCTTTGCTCCATTCCCCCCACTCCTGACACTCCCTCACACCCTCAAAAGTCCCTCCCCAGCTCTTTTGTAGGTGCCCTTCAGATGCTGGCAGGCCACAAGAAGGTCACCTGGGAGCCTCCTCTGCTCCAGCCTGCACAGCCCCAACTCTTTCAGTCTGTGCTCACAGCAGAGCTGCTGCAGCCTCTCAGCATCCTCCTGGCCCTGCTCTGGACACTCTCCAGCATCTCCACAGCCCTCTTGTCCCAGGGGCTCCAGAGCTGGATGCAGGACTCCAGGTGGGGTCTCAGCAGAGTAGAGCAGAGGGGGAGAATCCCCTCCCTGGCCCTGCTGGCCACACTTCTTCCCTGAGAGAGTCATTGGACACTGGAATGGGCTGCCCGGGGAGGTGGTGGAGTCGCCGTCCCTGGAGCTGTTCAAGGCAGGACTGGACGTGGCACTTGGTGCCATGGTCTGGCCTTGAGCTCTGTGCTAAAGGGTTGGACTTGATGAGCTGTGAGGTCTCTTCCAACCCTGATGATACTGTGAGACTGTGATACTTCTGCTGCTGCAGCCCAGGCTCTGCTTGGCTTTCTGGGCTGCAAGTGCACACTGCTGGCTCCTGCTGAGCTTCTCCTCCAGCAGCACCCCCAAGTCCCTCTCCTCAGGGCTGCTCTCCAGCCTGGCACTGCCCAGCCTGCATTGGTGCTTGTTACCCATCATTGTCTAAAGCAGTGACAAACCTGCATCCTGAGCTCTGAAATGCAAAAAGAGGGAGTAAGGCAAGCCAGAACCAGCCACAGAAACAACCTGCAGAAGGCAAAAGCAAACTAACAACCACTACCTAAGCCCCACCAAGGACAGGAGGCCTGTTGGGAGAATCTGGAGAGTCAGAAGCTGGGCACGGTGCAAGAGGAGCAGTCAGAGGAGATAAGGTCAGGACAGAGAAACAATGAATATTTGGCATCTGTAGTCAGGGAGGAAAAGCTCAGAGCAGCTCCCGTGCCAAAAGCCAGCTTTATATGGACATGGCATTGGATCTGGCTCGTATCCAAGTGTCAGCAGAAGAGGCTTGAGGAATAAATAGCTAAACCAAAGAGTCTGAATTCAACCAGCAGGAGATGGGGCACCTAAGTGCACAGGGAGGTCAGAGATGAGAGGGTTTCATTACTCAGTTGTATCATGGAATCACTGTGCCTGATGGCCTTGATGGCTGAGAACTGCAAGGTGACTAATGGGAAGGGTTTGGGGTTGTTGGAAACTGTGAATGCTGAGGTAGCTCTGGGCACAGTGATGGAAACTGCAATAAAGAATATGGCTGGTGCTGGGCTGGACACATCCAAAACAGAGGGCAGAAGCACCACAGAGCCTGGGAGGTTGGAAGGGACCTCCAGAGCTCATCAGTCCAAGCCCTGTGCCAAGCAGGATGCCCTAGGGCAGGGCACGCAGGGATGTTCTGCTTTGCTTGAGGTGAAGGCACATCAGAGCTGTGCCAGAGAGGCTCAGGCACCTTGTCCTGGCAGCTGGAGCTGCCTGCAGGGCAAAGCAGCTTCACCTTTGCTCCTGCCATTCAGCCTTGCCAGTGCACAGAGAACTGCCAGCTGCTGCTCTCTGGGCATCACTGCACAGAGCCACAGAACCTCAGAGGTCAGAAGGCACCTCCAGAGCTCAGCCAGTCCAAGCTCCCTGCCAAGAGCAGGGCAGGGCACACAGGAATGCAGCCAGGAGGCTTTGAAGGTCTCCAGAGGAGACTCCACAGCCTCTCTGGGCAGCCTGCTCCAGGCCTCCAGCACCCTCACACCACACAAGCTTCTCCTCATGGTGAGCTGGAACCTTCTCTGCTCCACTTTGTAGCTGCTGCTCCTTGGCTTATTGCTGCTGAGCACCCAGAAGAGATTGGCCTCAGGCACTGCCCCCCACCCCTCAGCTGTCTGTGCACATTGCTCAGGTCCCCTCTCAGCCTTCTCCTCTCCAGACCAAGCAGCCCCAGGGCTCTCAGGCTCTGCACAGGGGAGATGCTCAAGTCCCCCACTCACCCTGGTGGCTCTCTGCTGGGCTTTCTCCAGCAGGTCTCTGCCTCTCCTGAACTGGGGAGCCCAGAACTGGACACAGTGTTCCAGCTGTGGTCTCAGCAGGGCAGAGCAGAAGAAGTGATGAACAAAGGAAAGCTTCATAAATCCATTGCAGTTCTTAGTCAGGAGAAGGCTGAGAGGAGAGCTTGTGAATATTTACAATTACCTGAGGGGTGGTGTCAAGAAGGAGCCAGGCTCTATTCACTGCTGTTCTGTGGCAGGACAAAGGGGAAATGGCCACAAACTGCTGTTCCAGAGAAGGGCAGCAAGCTGGGGAGGGGCCTGGAGCACAGCTCTGTGAGGAGAGGCTGAGGGAGCTGGGGGTGTGCAGCCTGCAGCAGAGGAGGCTCTGGGCAGAGCTGATTGCTGCCTGCAGCTGCCTGCAGGGAGGCTATAGCCAGGTGGGGTTGGGCTCTGCTGCCAGGCAGCCAGGGACAGAAGAAGGGGACACAGCCTGAAGCTGTGCCAGGGCAGGTCTAGGCTGGATGTTGTTAGGAAGTTGTTGTCAGAGAGAGTGATTGGCATTGGAATGGGCTGCCCAGGGAGGTGGTGGAGTCTGTGTGGCTGGAGGTGTTCTTGCCAAGCCTGGCTGGGGCACTTAGTGCCATGGTCTGGTTGGTTGGGCAGGGCTGGGTGCTAGGTTGGGCTGTTTGAGCTTGGAGCTCTCTTCCAACCTGCCTGATTCTGTGATTCTATGACACTGGAAGCCAAGAAGCTCCACCTCAACATGAGGAGAAACTTCTTTGATGCTTGGGTGGCTGAGCCCTGGAGCAGGCTGCCCAGAGAGGTTGTGGAGTCTTCTTCTCTGGAGACTTTCAAGACCTGTCTGCATGCATTCCTGTGCCAACTACCCTACTGGATCCTGCTTGGCAGGGAGGTTAGACTGGATCATCTCTGGAGGTCCCCTCCAACCTCTAAGGTTCTGTGATTCTTCTTCCCAGTGTTTTGGATGTATCCAGTCAAGCACTTTGGCAGGGGGGTTGGAGTGGATGATCTCCAGGTCCTTTCCAAGTCCTCCCCTCTTGGTGATTGTTTAGAGGAGTCAAGAGCTGTGCAGTGCAGCCTGCCTGGATTCCCACCAGGTCTGAGTTCCTTGCAGAAACACAGCTCCTGTGGGGTCAGCTGAACAGGCTTGCAACAGAGAAAGGCTTCTCAAAGAGCAGCTGTCAATAAACAGGCTCCTGAGTGGGGACAGGACTTGGCAGGAGCCCCAAAAGCATCTGTGTTGGGGGCTGCTCACTTCAGTGTATTCAGGAATGATCTTGAAAAGGGATTGAACCATAAAAAAAGAGGTGCCAAAGCTTGCTGCTGCTGCTGCTGAGGTGTTCAGGGTCATAAAGACAGGAGATGCTGTAAGGAGTTATGCAAGGCCATGGTGAGAGTGAATAACTGGGTAATAAAATGGCTCAGGACACCCAGAGCAGAGGAGCACTGAGGCAAGCAGGCAGGACAAGACCAACCCTCACCTCAGCAGCACAGCACTGGGCTCAGCACTGATCCTCACCCTCAGCAATGACCTCTCTTTCTTCCAGCCTCATCTGAATCTTGACCTCACCTGAGCTGCATTTGTGCCTCCTGCACTGCTGGCTGGCTTGGGAGGGAGCACAAACCCAGCAGGTAGAGGGAAGGGACTCAGCAGCACAGCAGGCATGAAAGGACAAAGCAGGAGGTTTGCTGGGCTGTGTTTGCAGGTTCTTTGGGTCCCGGGAGGTGAGGGGTTGGAAGGGACCCTAAGAGGTCATTGAGTCCAATCTCCCTGCCAGAGCAGGACCAGGGCACACAGGAACACATCCAGACAGGCCTGGCAAGGCTCCAGAGAGGGAGACTCCACAACCTCTCTGGGCAACCTGTGCCAGTCTCTCCCCACCCTCACTCTCAACAATTTCTTCCTCATCTCCACTTTCAGTCTCCCCTTTCCCAGCTCAAAGCCATTGTCCTTCTTCCTGGCACTCCAAGCCCTTGTCCAAAGCCCCTTCCCAGCTCTCCTGTAGCCCTTTCAGGTACTGAAAAGCTGCTCAGAGATCTTCCTGGAGTCTTCCCCAGGTTGAGCAGCCCTCAATCTCTCAGCCTGTTCCCACAGGAGAGGTTCTCCAGCCCTCTGGTCACTCTCTGGCCTCCTCTGGCTCCACTGTGAGGTCAATGACCCCTGGATGAACAGTTGTGACCCAGCCTGGATATGGACCACTCCAACCCAGCTTTAGCCCAGCTCACCCACCTAGCAGGGCTGCATCCAGCCCCTCAGCCTTGCTCTCTGACACAGCCCACCCCTGCTGCACTACTGAGGCAGGAGGGCAATTCAGACCCCCTTAGATCCTGATCACAGGACTACCTGTGCTTGGAGATCAAATCCTCTTCTCCACCCACCCAAGGCACTGCACCTTCCCAAGCCTCATTTCCCAGCATTCTGAAGAAGCTAACTACTGCTCTGTATTGCCTGCCTGCTCCTGCAGAAGCCAGCAAGGTCCCTGGCAGGACAAGCCAGAAGCAATCATGGGCCCAGCTGGAGATTGGAAAGGCAGGATCTGTGCTTAGCCCTTTCCAACCTGGCCTTGGACACGTCCAGGGCTGGGGCATGCACAGCTTCTCTGGGCAACCTGGGCCAGCATCTCACCCATGGAGGGTTTCTTCCCAACAGCTACCCAAATTCTCTCCTCTTTCAGTTTGAAACCATTGCCCCTCAGCCTGTCACTACACTCCCTGGTCAAGAATCCCTCCATGTCTTTCTTAGAGGCTCCCTTGAAGGAGTGGAAGGCTGCAATATGCTCTGTCCAGAGCCCTCTCCAGACAGAAGAACCCCAACTTGCCCAGCCTTGATAGGAGAGGTGCTCCTTCACTGGGTCAGCCTTCTGTCCCTCCTCTGGACTCTCTCCAAGGAGGGAAAGAGTCCTTCTTGTCCTTGTGCTGAGGCTCCCCAGCTGGCTGCAGCACTGCAGGGGAGTGCCACCAAAGCAGAGGAGCAGAATCACAGCATCACAGTGTCCCAGTATCATCAGGGTTGGAAGAGACCTCACAGATCATCAAGTCCAACCCTTTAGCACAGAGCTCAAGGCCAGACCATGGCACCAAGTGCCACGTCCAGTCCTGCCTTGAACAGCTCCAGGGACGGCGACTCCACCACCTCCCCGGGCAGCCCATTCCAGTGCCCAATGACTCTCTCAGGGAAGAACTTTCTCCTCACCTCCAGCCTAAATCTCCCCTGGCACAGCCTGAGGCTGTGTCCTCTCCTTCTGGTGCTGGCCACCTGAGAGAAGAGAGCAACCTCCTCCTGGCCACAACCTCCCCTCAGGTAGTTGCAGACAGCAATAAGGTCTGCCCTGAGCCTCCTCTTCTCCAGGCTAACCAATCCCAGCTCCCTCAGCCTCTCCTCGTAGGGCTGTGCTCAAGGCCTCTCTCCAGCCTTGTTGCCCTTCTCTGGACATGCTCAAGCATCTCAATGTCCCTCCTAAACTGGGGGGCCCAGAACTGAACACAGCACTCAAGGTGTGGTCTAACCAGTGCAGAGTACAGGGGCAGAATGACCTCCCTGCTCCTGCTGGCCACACCAATCCTGATGCAGGCCAGGATGCCACTGGCTCTCTTGGCCACCTGGGCACCTGCTGGGGACAGCCAGCCAGGCACATACATCCTGCCTGTGCTTCCCTCAAGACAGCCTTGGAGCCATGCTCTGGCCAGGCTCATCTAGGCTAGGGTGTCCCTGCCCATGGCAGGAGGGTTGGGACTAGATGAGCCTTGTGGCCCCTTCCAACCTTGACTGATGCTATGGAGCCACTTCAGCAGCCCCTGCTGACCTTCCAAGCTGGGTCAGATAACCACAGAACCATGCAGGTTGGCAAAGCCCCTCAGGAGCACCAAGCCCAACCATTATCCCTCCTCTACAAAGTTCACCCTTAAACCACATCCCCAAGCACCACATCCAAAGGACTTCTAAACACACCCAGGGTGGATGGCTCCAGCACCTCTCTGGGCAGCTCATTCCAGTGCCTGACCACTCTGGCTGGGAAAAAAATTGTTCCTGATGTCCAGTCTGAACCTACCCAGTCACAGCCTGAGGCCTTTCCCTCTTGCTCTATCACTAATTCCCTGTGAGAAGAGCCCAGCAGCAGCCTCTCCTCTAAGTCCTTTCAGGTAGCTGTAGACAGTGATGAGGTCTGCTCTCTGCCTCCTCTTCTAACTAAGCATCCCCAGCTCCCCTCAGTCACTCTTCATGAGATTGATTTTTCAGGCCCTTCACAGCTGTGTTGAAGGGCTCCAAGCAAGACCTCACCCCAGCCAGGCTCAGGGCAGCAGCCACAGCTGTTGTTGAAGGGCTCCAAGCAGGACCATGGCCAAGCCAGGCTCAGGGCAGCAGCCACAGCTGTGTTGAAGGGCTCCAAGCAGGACCTGGCTCAAGCCAGGCTCAGGGCAGCAGCCACAGCTGTTGTTGAAGGGCTCCAAGCAGGACCTGGCCCAAGCCAGGCTCAGGGCAGCAGCCACAGCTGTGTTGAAGGGCTCCAAGCAGGACCTGACTCAAGCCAGGCTCAGGGCAGCAGCCACAGCTGTGTTGAAGGGCTCCAAGCAGGACCTGACCCAAGCCAGGCTCAGGGCAGCAGCCACAGCTGTTGTTGAAGGGCTCCAAGCAGGACCTGGCCCAAGCCAGGCTCAAGGCAGCAGCCACAGCTGTTGTTGAAGGGCTCCAAGCAGGACCTGTCCCAAGCCAGGCTCAGGGCAGCAGCCACAGCTGTGTTGAAGGGCTCCAAGCAGGACTATGGCCAAGCCAGGCTCAGGGCAGCAGCCACAGCTGTGTTGAAGGGCTCCAAGCAGGACTATGGCCAAGCCAGGCTCAGGGCAGCAGCCACAGCTGTGTTGAAGGGCTCCAAGCAGGACCTGACCCAAGCCAGGCTCAGGGCAGCAGCCACAGCTGTTGTTGAAGGGCTCCAAGCAGGACCTGACCCAAGCCAGGCTCAGGGCAGCAGCCACAGCTGTTGTTGAAGGGCTCCAAGCAGGACCTGAGCCAAGCCAGGCTCAGGGCAGCAGCCACAGCTGTGTTGAAGGACTTTGAGCAGGACCTGACCCAAGCCAGGCTCAGGGCAGCAGCCACAGCTGTTGTTGAAGGACTTTGAGCAGGACCTGACCCAAGCCAGGCTCAGGGCAGCAGCCACAGCTGTGTTGAAGGACTTTGAGCAGGACCTGACCCAAGCCAGGCTCAGGGCAGCAGCCACAGCTGTTGTTGAAGGGCTCCAAGCAGGACCTGACCCAAGCCAGGCTCAGGGCAGCAGCCACAGCTGTGTTGAAGGACTTTGAGCAGGACCTGACCCAAGCCAGGCTCAGGGCAGCAGCCACAGCTGTTGTTGAAGGACTTTGAGCAGGACCTGGCCCAAGCCAGGCTCAGGGCAGCAGCCACAGCTGTGTTGAAGGGCTCCAAGCAGGACCTGGCTCAAGCCAGGCTCAGGGCAGCAGCCACAGCTGTGTTGAAGGGCTCCAAGCAGGACCTGGCTCAAGCCAGGCTCAGGGCAGCAGCCACAGCTGTGTTGAAGGGCTCCAAGCAGGACCTGGCTCAAGCCAGGCTCAGGGCAGCAGCCACAGCTGTTGTTGAAGGGCTCCAAGCAGGACCTGGCCCAAGCCAGGCTCAGGGCAGCAGCCACAGCTGTTGTTGAAGGACTTTGAGCAGGACCTGACCCAAGCCAGGCTCAGGGCAGCAGCCTGGGAGCCTCCCAGCTCAGCACTGACCTGCCCTGGGTCTGCCCAGCTCTGCAGGGCGACCTGAGCAGCCTTTGCTGCCGCTGCCCCGCACAGAGGCAGGAAGGTGATGAAGCTGCAGGATTTACTTTGCCAGCTCTTTCCAAGAGCAGTGCAGAGGCCTTGGCAGCTCTCTCTGAGCGTCAGAGATGTCTGGAGGGTGGGCTTCAGCTTTGCACCCCTCTGGCTGGGCACAGCCTCTGCCTGCTCCTGCTGCACTGCAGCACTGGCACGGCTCAGCCCTGGTGGGAAGCATCACACTGCTTGAAGAAAATGATGGTGCTGGCCTTTTCATTATGTTGCCCAGCAAATGTTCTCCTGAAATATAGGCCTCATTATCTACCCACAGCCAGATTACCCTAAGATGCAATTTCCTTCTACTCTGTGGAGTTTTGCTTTGCTTCTGTGGCTCCCATGATTGAAATACACTCAATTAGCTATTACTCTGCTGGCTCCAACCTTCAGCTGCCTTCCTGACACGGCTGCTGGGCCCAGAGCCACCCCTGTGCCACTGCTACCCACCCCTGTGTGCCCACTGTGCCACCCTGAGCCACTGCTACCCACCCAGAGCCACCCTGTGCCACTGCTACCCATCCCTGTGCCACTCTGTGCCATTGCTACCCACCCCTGAGCCACCCAGAGCCACCCCTGTGCCACTGCTACCCATCCCTGTGCCACTCTGTGCCACTGCTACCCACCCCTGTGCCACCCAGAGCCACCCCTGTGCCGTGCTGGCGCTCAGCAGTGCCAGGATCTCCTGGCACCGGGGTGGGCACCGACCTGCTCACACCCACCCCTGTGCCCTCTGTGCCACCCTGAGCCACCCTGAGCTGTGCTGGCGCTCAGCAGTGCCAGGATCTCCTGGCACACCTGGCACCGGGGTGGGCACCGACCTGCTCACACCCACCCCTGTGCCCTCTGTGCCACCCTGAGCCACCCTGAGCTGTGCTGGTGCTCAGCAGCGCCAGGATCTCCTGGCACACCTGGCACCGGGGTGGGCACCGACCCCGGCACCTGCGGTAGGCAGGTGACACAAACTCACCAGGAAGCCACAAAGATGTCTCAGCACTCAGCCAGGCCTCTTCTTTATGAGGTTTGTGCTGCAAACAGGCAGGCTCCTTGGGACCGAGGGCTGGAAACGGAGCATGGAGCACACCTGGCACAAAACGTGGCCCCAGAAGGCTGAGATCGTGCTCTAAATGCATGCCATGGCCTCTGCCAGCCAGGCTGGGGCCAGGAGGCTTGGTTTCATCAGCACCCTCGTTACTGAGCAGGCACAGCAAGTCACGGAGTAGTAGCAGCATTAATAAGAGTAATGGTAATAGAGCTGAGGCACTTAGGGCCAGGAGGATGCTGAGAGGCTGCAGCAGCTCTGCTGTGAGCACAGCCTGAAAGAGTTGGGGCTGTGCAGGCTGGAGCAGAGGAGGCTCCCAGGTGACCTTCTTGTGGCCTGCCAGGATCTGGAGGGGGCTCCAAAAAAGCTGGGGAGGGACTTTTGAGGGTGTGAGGGAGTGGCAGGAGTGGGGGGAATGGAGCAAAGGTGGAGGTGGGGAGAGTCAGACTGGAGGTGAGGAGGAAGTTGTTGAGCAGGAGAGTGGTGAGAGGCTGGAATGGGTTGCCCAGGGAGGTGGTTGAGGCCCCATGGCTGGAGGTGTTTGAGGCCAGGCTGGCTGAGGCTGTGTGCAGCCTGCTCTAGGGTAGGGTGTCCCTGGGCATGGCAGGGGGGTTGGAACTGGCTGCTCCTTGTGGTCCTTTCCAACCCTGACTGATTCTGTGAGAGAGGACAAGAGCCTGTCCACATAACCCTTCCTGAACCCCCTCTGTCCTTTCTCACACTCCACCTTGGGCACAGCCAGAACAATTCCCATCACTGCTTCCCACTCCCTGCAGTCCTGGCTGGGAGTCCTGCTCCCCATCTTGTGCCAGCCTAAAAGCCTTTGCTCCTTGCTGCCAAATCAGTTTTCTGGCCCTTTCCTGAGCCCAGGAGCACCTGGGTACCAGTCTGGGATGTTCAGAGCCCACGCAGGCAGGCAGAGCTGCCAAGGAGCCCCAAGCAAGGTAACACTGCCAGCACAGGAGGCTGCTGTGGTCTGCATCTATCCCCTGGGGAGAGATCATTCCCACAGTGTGCTCCTAAGTGGCTAAAAGGGAACTTGAAGAGTTGGGACACATCTCTGAGCCAGCAGAACGTGCATTTCAAGAGCACCATGATATTGGGTAGCCTTTTGGGTTTCCCCCTTAGAATGATGGAGCAGGTGAAAAGAAACAGAAGAATCTGAAGTGAAACAGAAGAAACAAGCAGGAGGGAGGGTGTGAGCAGGATGCTGAGGTCATGTGAAGGCTGCCTTGTGGGATGCCACCTGGAGCACTGTGCCTGCTGCAATACAGGAAAGATCTGGAAGTGCTGGGAGATGTCCAGAGCAGGGCCAGGAGGATGCTCAGAGGGCTGGAGCTGCTCTGCTGTGGGCACAGGCTGAGAGAGTCAGAGCTGTTCAGTCTGGAGAGGAGAAGGCTCCGAGGAGACCTTCTTGTGGCCTTCCAGGATCTGAAGGGGGCTACAGAAAAGCTGGGGAGGGACTTTTTAAGATCTTGGGTGGTGATAAGAGCCAGGGGGGATGGAGCCAAGCTAGAGCAGGGATTTAGAATAGATGTTAGGAAGAAGTTCTTCACCATCAGGGTGGTAGGACACTGGCACAGGTTGCCCAGGGAGGTGGTGGAAGCCTCATCCCTGGAAGTTTTTAAGGCCAGGCTGGATGTGGCTCTGAGCAACCTGATCTAATGGAGGGTGTCCCTGCAGGGGGGTTGGAACTGGGTGATCCTGTGGGTCCCTTCCAACCCTGACAATTCTGTGGTGCTGTGAGGGTCTGTGCTGGTTTGAGCCTACCTGGAATATTTTCCTGAGAGACATTAACTCCTTAGCTGTGAGAAGGAAGAAGAAACCCAACAGCCCCCCAGAGCCCTCATTCTTCTGCTGGGAGAGGCAACCAGGCCAGACAGAGACAGGGCACTCACTGCTCACACACTGCTCACTTAGCTCCCAGTTCTGCTCCTTATTTCAGGTGCTCTGTGTGCTTGCCTCTGCCTTAGCTCTTCAATCCAACCTAACCCTTTTCTCCTCTAACCTCCTCGGTGTCTTTTGGACATCTCACCTCAGATCTCTGCAGATCTATATACAGGGATTGCTCTGGTTATTTATTTCTGAGGGGAGGGAAACAGGGGGAGGAGGTTTGGATCCCAGGCTCAGAGGATGTTAGGGGTTGGAAGGGACCCAAAGAGCTCATCCAGTCCAAGCCCTCTGCCAGAGCAGGACAATCCTATCTGACACAGATCACACAGGAACACATCCAGACAGGCCTGGAAAGGCTCCACACAAGGAGACTCCACAGCCTCTCTGGGCAGCCTGTGCCAGGCTTTGGGACCCTTCCAGGCAAGAAGTTCCCCTTGTGTTGAGCTGCAACCTCCTGTGCTGCAGCTTCCATCCATTGCTGTTTGTCCTATCCCAGTGAGCAGAGCCTGCCCCCCCCTCCTGACCCCCAGCCCTCAGAGAGTTACAGACATTGATTCAATCCCCTCTCAGCCTTCTCCAGAGTAAGCAGCCCCTGGGCCCTCAGCCTCTCCTCACCAGCCATGCCCTCCAGTCCCCTCATCATCCTCTCCAGCAGATCCCTGTCCCTTTGCAACTGGGGAGCCCAAAACTGAACACAGCATTCAAGAGGAGGTCTCAGCAGGGCAGAGCAGAGGGGGAGGAGAACCTCCCTTGATCTGCTGGACACACTCCTGCCAACACATCCCAGGATCCCATAGGCTTTCTTGGCCACCAGGGCACATTGCTGTGCCATGGGGAACTTGCAAACCCCCAGGACCCCCAGGACCTTCTCCCCAGGGCTGCTCTCCAGCAGATCACCTCCCAGGGTCAGGAGCCTCCAGGGTCTCTGATTTCTGGGGGAGGGAGGGAGTTGTGTTTCTGTGTTACTTGTGTGTAACTGTACATATTGTACATATCTCTGCTTGCAAATGGTGCTAAGCTGTAAATAGAGCTTCATGCCCTAACTTCCAGCTGGCTGAGCCTAGGTGGGTGATTTCACTGTGTGTGTGGGGGTGGGTAACTCCCAAACCATCACAGGGTCCTTGCTCCTGTTGCCTCATGAAGCAGGACTGATGTTTGTAGGAGAGCAGCTTTGCTTGGCCAGGTTGTGCCAGCCCTGCTGTCTGGTGATCCCCTCCCCAGGGTGATGTGCTCCCATCCTGCTGAAGGGACAAGGATTTTGCACCTACCAGAGACAGGTTTTGTGCTCAGGTTGCCCAGAGGTGGCAAGGTCCACTCAGTATCTGTGGAGATGCAGGGTTTGGCCCTTGCAATGGAGATTCACAGTGTCACAGTGTCACAGTATCATCAGGGTTGGAAGAGACCTCACAGACCATCCAGTCCAACCCTTTAGCACAGAGCTCAAGGCCAGACCATGGCACCAAGTGCCACGTCCAGTCCTGCCTTGAACAGCTCCAGGGATGGTGACTCCACCACCTCCCCGGGCAGCCCATTCCAGTGTCCAATGACTCTCTCAGGGAAGAACTTTCTCCTCACCTCCAGCCTAAATCTCCCCTGGCACAGCTTGAGGCTGTGTCCTCTTGTTCTGGTGCTGGCCACCTGAGAGAAGAGAGCAACCTCCTCCTGGCCACAACCTCCCCTCAGGTAGTTGTAGACAGCAATAAGGTCACCCAGGGTTTGGCCCTTGCAATGGAGATTCCTCAAGGTCTGGACTCCCAAAACAGCTCCAAGGTCCATCTGATGGTGATTGATGGCTGAATGACTCAGTCATTGCTCAGTTTTTGCTCCATCCCCATCTCAGCATTTCATTGCCTGGCAATTATCAGCCTGACCTTGTCCAGATGTGGGCACCAGGCAGCAGAGGAGCTGAGGTTCAGCGTGGCTGGCTCACACTTAAGGCAGAGGAAAAAGAGTTGCTGCTGAAAGCAAAGATGGTGTGAAACATCTCCCTCCTGAAGCTCTGCTCCTGCCCTGCCTAGCACCACCTGCAGCACCCTGACTGTGTTTAAAGTTGCTGTGCACAGAGGTGAAATCACTCCCAGCTGTTTGTGCATTTACCAGTACCAGGTATGGGTGGGAAGGGACCTTAAAGCTCATCCAGTGCCAACCCTGTGCCATGGGCAGGGACACCTCTCACCAGCACAGCTTGCTCAAGGACTCATCCAGCCTGGTCCTGAACACCTCCAGGGAGGTTGTGGAGCACAGAAGCACCCAACGTGATCAAAGATCACGTTGGGTGCTTCTGTGCTCCACAACCTCCCTGGGAAACCTGTGCCAGTGTCTCACCACCCTCAACCTGTGCCAGTCTCTCCCCACTCTCACTCTCAACAATTTCTTTCTCCTCTCCACTCTCACTCTCCCAGCTCAAAGCCATTGTCCCTCAGCCTGCTACTCCCAGACCTCACAAGTCCCTCCCCAGCTCTCCTGCAGCCCCTTCAGGCACTGGAAAGCTGCTCTAAGGTCTCCCTTGAGCCTTCTCTTCTGCAGGCTGACCAGCCCCAACTCTCCCAGCCTGTCCTGAAGTTCTCCAGCTTTCTGATCACTCTTGTGGCCTCTGACCACTGGAAACTGCACTCCAGGGAGAGAGCATCCAGAGGCAAAAGGGCTTACAGAGAGCTGGAAATGCAGCACCCACAGCCCAGGGCACAGTGCTGCACAAGGCAGAGGCAGCTGTGTGTGGAGACTGATCCTGCAGCTCTGTGCTGGGCTGCAGCAAGAGCAGTGTGGGCACAGGGCAAGGGAGGGGATTCTGCCCCTTGGCTCTGCTCTCCTCACACCCCACCTGCAGTCCTGGGGGCAGTTCTGGAGTCCCCAGCACAAGCAGGACATGGAAGTGTTGGAGCCAGCCCAGAGGAGGCCACCAAGATGCTGAGAGGGCTGCAGCAGCTCTGCTCTGAGCACAGGCTGAGAGAGTTGGGGCTGTGCAGCCTGGAGAGGAGAAGGCTTGGAGGAGACCTTGGAGTGGCCTTGCAGGATGTGAAGGGGGCTGCAGGAGGGATGGGGAGGGACTATTGACAAGGTCTGGGAATGAGAGGAGGAGGAGGAGGAGGAATGGGTTTGGACTGGCAGAGGGGAGACTGAAACTGGATGTTAGGAAAAAGAAGTTGTTTGCAGTGAGGGTGGTGAGAGACTGGCACAGGTTGAGAGTAGTGAGACACTGGCACAGGTTGAGGGTAGTGAGACACTGGCACAGGTTTCCCAGGGAGGTTGTGGAGCACAGAAGCACCCAATGTGATCTTTGATCACATTGGGTGCTTCTGTGCTCCACAACCTCCCTAAAGGTGTTCAGGACCAGGCTGGATGGGGCCTTGAGTGACCTGTTCTAGTGGGAGGTGTCCCTGCCTATGGCACAGGGTGGGTTGGAACTGGCTGAGCTTTGAGGTCCCTTCCAACCTAAGCCATTCTGTGCTAGAGCAAGGCCAAGAGCAAAGGGAAAAGCAGGTAGAGATGTACTGGGAGGATGACTCAGAGAGCTCAGCTGGAGGGTGAGGAAGGATGCATTTAGCCTTTCCCTCTTGGTGGGTGGAAGGGAACTATTTGTGATGGTTATGGCAGGATTGAGAAGCTGAAAGGGAGGTGAGGAAAAAGGAGAGCAGGGCTCTGCTACCTCGTGTGCAGAGCTCCCCGTGGCTGCTCTCTCTGGCCTGAAGCACAGAGCTGCATCTGTGCCGCAGCTCGGAGCAGCATGGAGAGGTTGACTCAGGGCTGCAGACACTCAGAAGGGTGTCAGCAGCTCCTGACTGCCAGGAGTGCTGCCTTCAGTTTGGGGCTCCCCAGATGAAGAGGGAAAGGGATCTGCTGGAGAGGGTCCAAGAGAGGGCTGTGAGGATGATGAGGGGACTGGAGGGCATGGCTGGTGAGGAGAGGCTGAGGGCCCTGGGGCTGCTTACTCTGGAGAAGAGAAGACTGAGAGGGGATTGAATCAATGTCTACAACTATCTGAGGGCTGGGGGCCAGGAGGGGGGGGACAGGCTCTGCTCACTGCTGCCTGGGATAGGACAAGCAGCAATGGATGGAAGCTGCAGCACAGGAGGTTCCAGCTCAGCACAAGGGGCAACTTCTTGCCTGGAAGGGTCCCAGAGCCTGGCACAGGCTGCCCAGAGAGGTTGTGGAGTCTCCTTGTGTGGAGCCTTTGCAGGCCTGTCTGGATGTGTTCCTGTGTGATCTGTGTCAGATAGGATTGTCCTGCTCTGGCAGGGGCTTGGACTGGATGAACTCTTTGGGTCACTTCCAACCCCTGACACCTGTGAGCCTGTGATGAGGGCACAACACAGGTGCCAGCTTCTTCAGCTTCTGCTGCTGCACAGAGCAGAAGGCAGCAAAGGGTCTCTAGGTCAGACCTTGTTGGCAAGGATAACAAATTCCAAATCACAGAAGGGCTCAGGCTGAGAGGGACTTTAGAGATAACAAAATAGGCCAGGGCACAGGGAAGGAGTGGCTGTGGTGTGGGGAGGGTAGATGAGGGTTGTCTGTTCTGCTGTCTCTGCCAGTGCCCCACTGCCAAGCTGTCCTGTGGAGGTGAGGAGGACTCCATTTCAAACAAGCACTGGCTGCAGCAGGAGGGTAATGGCATTTCATTTCTGCCAGCTAGAGCAGTGACAGCACACTGACACAAGCCAAACTACACTACATAAACCAAATCAACAGGACAAGGTGGGGACAGCACACAGGAAAGTGATTCCTTGGTTTCAGGCCAGGGATGTGGAAGCTTTGGTGTGAAGGATGCCTGCAGGTCTGTGTTCCTGCTGCCTGCCCAAGGCAGGACTATGACCTACACCAAAGCTCTGGCTGGATGCTGATCTCCTTCCCCAGGGTGATGTACTGGAGTGGGGAATGTCACAGAATCACAGCACCACCCAGGCTGGCACAGCCCCTCAGGAGCACCAAGCCCAACCCAGAGCCCTGCTCTACAAGACTCACCTTAAACCACAGCCCCAAGCACCACATCCAAACCACCCTGAAACACAGCCAGGCTGGGGGACTCCAGCACCTCCCTGGGCAGCTCAGTCCAGTCCCTGACCACTCTCCCCATGAAAAACTCTTTACTAATGTCCAATCTAAACCTCCCCAGGCTCAGCTTGAGGCCATTCCCCCTTGTTCTGTCTGCAGTTGCCTGTGAGCAGAGCCCAGCAGCAGCCTCTGCACAATGTCCCTGCAGGCAGCTGCAGACAGCAATGAGCTCTGCCCTCAGCCTCCTCTGTTTCACACTGCCCATCCCCAGCTCCCTCAGTCTCTCCTCATCAGATTTATTCTCCAGCCCCTTCACAGCTTCCTTGCCCTCCTCTGGACCTGCTCCAGCACCTCCACAGCTCTCTTGTATTGAGGTGCCCAAATCTGAACACAACACTTGAGCTGTGGCCTCACCAGAGCAGAGTCCAAGGGCACAATCCCCTCCCTGCTCCTGCTGGACACAGCATTTTTAACCCAAGCCAGGATGCCTTTGGCCTTCTTGGCCACCTGGGCACACTGCTGGCTCCTGTTCAGCTCCTGTCTATTACAACCCCCAGGTCCCTTTCCCAGCCACACTGCCCCAAGCCTGCAGCCCATGGCCTCACACCCAGCTCCAGTTTGGCAGTGAGACCAGACAGATGCTGAGCAAGACTCAGCAGGGAGCTTGGCTGGGCCAGCAGCTGCAGCCATCACCATTCTGCAGGGCAAGGCCTGGCTGCTGTTGCAGCTCTCCAGCTGAAGCAGAGCCAGCTGGGATGTGCTGGTGTGGAGAAGGTGAATGGCACAGCACCAGGAGCAGCACAGGAAAGTGCCATTGTGAACAGCCTGCAGAGCTCTGCTATGGCACTGGCTGGGGGACTTGGCCTGGCTCTGGCATTCCATGGGCAGATCTGGGCTGGCTACAGGAGGCACCAGGAGGGGTCTGGTGGTGCAGCCTGTGAGCAAAGTCTGAAACCAAGAATGATGTCCCCAGAAAATGAAAGCCTTGGAAGGAGCCACAGCAACACAACCTGGTTAGGTGCAAGGCTGGAGGCAGGACAGAGCACAGAGCAGTGGGATCAGACTGTGGTGAGCTTTGCACTTAGCCCTGAAGAAGAAGTGTTTAAGGGCAGTGAAGCAGTGGAGCAGACTGCCAAGGAGAGCAGAGATGCTCCAGTGTGGGGAGAAAGCTCAGGTGCTCTGCCAGGTGTGACCACCCAGAGCCTCCCTTGGGCACCAGGGCAGGCAGCACAAACAGCTCCAGCCTGCTGTGCCAAGGTGTCACAGAGCTGTCCCATGGGCTGCTGTGCCCTTGGTGCATGAAGGGCATTGAACTTCTGGAGAGGGTCCAGAGGAGGCCATGAAGGTGATCAGAGGCTGGAGAATATCCCCATGGGGACAGGCTGGGAGAGTTGGGGCTGCTCAGCCTGCAGAAGAGAAGGCTACAGGGAGACCTCAGAGCAGCCCTGCAGTGCCTGAAGGGGCTGCAAGGGAGCTGGGGAGGGACTTTGGACAAGGCTGAGGGGCAATGGCCTTGATCTGGGGAGAGGGGAGACTGAGAGTGGAGAGGAGGGAAAAATTGCTGAGAGTGAGGGTGGGGAGAGACTGGCACAGGTTGCCCAGGGAGCTTTGTGGATGTCCCCTGCCTGGGGATCAGATTCAAGGCCAGGTTGGATGAGGCCTGGAGCAAGCTGTGCTGGTGGGAGGTGTCCCTGCCCATGGCAGGAGGTTGGAACTTTAAGGTCCCTTCCAAGCCAACCCATTTTATGACTCGTGGAAGCAACAGCAGCAGCAGCTTCACAGACTTCATGGAGATGGTGGCAGTGATGAGGAAAACTGAGGGGGAAAAGCCCACCCTGTGGAGTGAGAAATCAGCTCCTTGAGCAGAGCCTGCAATGGGGCAGCAAAGCTGATACTGCAGAGCCCAGAAAGTCCACCTGGAATCCAACCCTGTGAGTTGGTGCCCTGCAAACAGCAGCTGGAAGCAAAAGTGACAGCACACAAGGAGGAAGACAGAGAGAGATCAATGTGCAGCAAGCACCACAATGAGCTCTGCAGCTATTGACAGAGCAGGGGAAACAGAGAGGGCAGAATGCAGCCCTGGCAAAGCCACTGCCAGGACAAAGCTGAGCAGGTTAGAAATGAAAGAGACATCAGTGCTGCTCCTGGCTTGTTTCACACACCTAGAGGAGCATAAAGAGCCTTTGCTCAGGAGTAACCTGTCCAGCCCAGGCTGCAGTGGAGCAACACTGATGGCAAGTCTTGCCCAGAGGCTGCCCAGCTGAGCTTAGAACTTGTGCAAGCACAGGACTCAGAGACTGCCTTGGGCTGGAAGGGACCTCACAGGGCATCGTCTTCAGAGCCCTGCAGGCAGCAGGGACACCTCCAGCTAGAGCAGGCTGCCCAAGGCTGAGCTTGAGTGTCTCCAGGGATGGGACTCAACCACATCCCCCCTGTGCAGCCTGTGCCAGTCTCTCCCCACCCTCACTGTGCAGAACTCCCTCCTGATGTCTAACCTAACCCTGCCTCGTTTCAGTTTCAAACTGCTGCTCTCATCCTACCCCCACAGGTCCTTCTGGACAGTCCCTCCCCAGCCTGCCTGCAGGTCCCCTTCAGATACTGAAACACAGCTCTAAGGTCTCCCTGGAGCCTTCTCTTCTCCAGACTTCTCTAGCAACCAACCTCCCTGGGCAACCTGTGCCAGTTTCTCCCCACCCTCACTCTCAACAATTTCTCCCTCATTTCCACTCTCACTCTCCCCCTTCCCAGCTCAAAGCTGTTATCCCTCATCCTGGCACTCCCAGCCCTTGTCAAAGTCCCTCTCCAGCTCTTCTGGAGCCCTGTTCAGGTATTGGAAGGCTGCTCTGAGGTCTCCCTGGAGCCTTCTCTTCTGCAGGCTGAGCAGCCCCAACTCCCTCCTGTCCCCATAGCAGAGGTTCTCCAGCCCTCTCATCATCTTTATGCCCTCCTCTGGGCCCACTCCAGCAGGTCGATGTCTCTCTTGTGTTGGGGGCCCCATGGCTGGACACAGCAGTGCAGGTGAGGCTCTCCCCAGAGCAGAGCAGAGCAGAGGGGCAGAGTCAGCTCTCTGCTGGCCTCGCTGCTTGTGCTGCAGCCCAGCCTGTGGGTCCCATCTGCGCTGGCGACGCCAGCCACAGGCATGGCAAAACACTCTCTGCTCTGCTACCAGCCCAGAGCATCTCAGGGGACATCTGTGGGGTTTCTAAACCAGCAGAGCCTCATGATCTGCACCTGAGGGCCCTCAAGCAAGTGCGTGGAGCTGAGCTGCTGCTCTCCCTGCTGAAGAGCTGCGGTGCCTGGGGAGGAGCCAGCCTTGGCAGGGGGATCAGTGGGCGAAGTGGGTGCCCTGGTTAGCAGTCCAGCATCACACTCAGGCTGAGAAAATGGAGAGGCCAGAGAGGATTCGACCAATCTGGGAGCCAGGGATTAAAAATAGAGCCCTTAGCGTGGTGCAAGGGGAAGTGCCTCATCAGATGAGCCTCGCTTGGTCCTGGGAGGATGCTCCGAGTGCAGGCGAAGGTTGCCACGCAGCCCTTATCTGCTTAGCTTTTGGCAGCCTCTTTAACATCCTGTGACACCCTGATTACAAACTGAGCACGGGAGGGCCTCCACAAAGCCCACATTAAGAGGATGGAGAGCTGCAAAGCCATCTCCAAACCCAGGAAGCCACCAGTGAGCAGAGCCAACTCAGAGGCGTCCTGCAGGAGCCCACCCCAGGGCTGACGCTAATCAATGTTTCCATCATTGATGGAGACAGCAGCACAAAACACAGCTGATGAATTATACAGCTGCAGGAGGACTGGCAGTAAATAATTGTGACAGGGAAGCTACACAGAGCAACTGGGAGCTGGCCTGAGCACAAACCCACTTGCAGTTGGCAGGATTAAAATAGGGCAGCGCTCAAGCAGCGGCGGAGGAAACCTTCCAGCCACTGAAGATGAGATGCAACAAAGCATCCAAGCAGCATCAGGGGAAGGCAAGGCAGAGAGATGCTTCAGCTGCACTCCAGGAGCATGGGCCCAGCCCCACAGGGGCAGAAAGTGGAGGCAGAGAGTGGAGGTTGCTGGAAAGGGTCCAGAGAAGGGCAGCAAAGCTGGGGAAGGGTCTGGAGAAGAGGCTTGGGAAGGAGCAGCTGAGGGAGCTGGGAGGGTTTAGCCTGGAGAAGAGGAGGCTCTGGGGAGACCTCATTGCTCTCCAGGAGGCTGCAGTGAGGTGGGGGTTGGGCTCTGCTCCCTAGTCTCAGGTGATAGAGAATTATGCCAGGGGAGGGTTAGGTTGGAGATGAGGAAAAATTTGCTGCTAAGAATGGCCAGGGACTGGCAGAGGCTGCCCAGGGAGGTGGTGGAGTCCCCATGCCTGGAGGTGTTCCAGACTCCTGTGGCCATGGCACCTGGGGACCTGGTGGTGCTGGGTAGACTCAGAGATCTCAGAGGACTTTTCCAACCCAAACAAGTCTATGGTTTGACAAGTAGGACAGTCCTGGCTCTGCTTTTATGCAGATTACAGAGTGGTGGCCAGGGAGGGGGCAGCTGAAATCCCAAGGGAGGCAGATGGAGTCCCAAAGGGGCTAGACAAAGTCCCCAGCTGGAGGCAGCCCATGGGTGTGAGCCCAGAGTCTGCTGCCAGCACTGCCCCACAGCAACCTGAGCAGCCTCATGCCAGCAGCACACTCCAGGGCACTCACCTCCATCCTCCTGGCACTTCCTGACCCAGAGGAATCCAAGCTGCTCTGCTGAGCTCCTGCACCAGCCTTGGGCTGCAATTCTCCCCCAGCAGCCTTTTCTGCCACTCATCCTTGACAGCTTCACAACAAAGGGCAGCTGAGGTGTGTTTGGAGGAGGCTGAGGATGACACACCCAAGGCTCTGCAAGGAGCAGGGGCCCAGCTGCAACCTGCCTCAGGTTCACCAATTGATGGCACCAGCAGAGAGGCATTTTCCTGGGTGGAGTGTGGCCCTGCAACCCCAGAGGGGCTGTGCTCTGCTCTGCTCTGCTCTGCTCCTAAACCACAGAATCCCAGACCTGTCAGGGCTGGAAGGGACCCCAAAGATCACAGGATTAGGCAGGCTGGAAAAGACCTCTAAGATCACCTAACTCTTCTAATTCACTAACCCATGGCACTGAGTGCCTCATGCAGCCTCCTCCTAAACACCTCCAGGGCTGGGGACTGCACCACCTCCCTGGGCAGCCCATTCCAATGCCAGTCTCTTTTGCTGGGAAGAACTTCCTAACATCCTGGGCCTGACAAAGGCCTCTGACACTGTCCCCCACCACATCCTGCTCTCCAAGCTGGTGCCACATGGGTTTGATGGGTGGAGCACTGGATGGATAAAGAGGTGGCTTGATGGCTGCACCCACAGAGTGGCTGTCAGTGGCTCCATGGCCAAGTGCAGGCAGTGACAAGTGCAGTCCCTCAGGGAGCAGCCCTGGGACCAGTCTGGTTCAACATCTCTGTGGGTGCCATGGGCAGAGGCACTGAGTGCAGCCTCAGCAAGTTTGCTGCCCACACCAAGCTGTGTGGTGCAGCAGCCAGGCTGGAGGGCAGGATCCAGCCAGAGGGAGCTGGGCAGGCTGCAGAGGTGGGCACAAGCCAAGCTCAGGAGGCTCAACAACACCAAGGGTAAGGTCCTGCAGCTGGGTGGAGGCAATGGCAAGCACCAATGCAGGCTGGGCAGTGCCAGGCTGGAGAGCAGCCCTGAGGAGAGGGACTTGGGGGTGCTGCTGGAGGAGAAGCTCAGCAGGAGCCAGCAGTGTGCACTTGCAGCCCAGAGAGCCAAGCAGAGCCTGGGCTGCAGCAGCAGCAGTGTGGCCAGCAGGGCCAGGGAGGGGATTCTGCCCCTCTGCTCTGCTCTGCTGAGACCCCACCTGGAGTGCTGCATCCAGCTCTGGAGCCCCTGGGACAAGAGGGCTGTGGAGATGCTGGAGAGTGTCCAGAGCAGGGCCAGGAGGATGCTGAGAGGCTGCAGCAGCTCTGCTGTGAGCACAGACTGAAAGAGTTGGGGCTGTGCAGGCTGGAGCAGAGGAGGCTCCCAGGAGACCTTCTCGTGGCCTCCCTGGGTCTGAAGGGGGCTCCAAAAAAGCTGGGGAGGGACTTTTGAGGGTGTGAGGGAGTGGCAGGAGTGGGGGGAATGGAGCAAAGGTGGAGGAGGGGAGAGTGAGGCTGGAGGTGAGGAGGAAGTTGTTGAGCAGGAGAGTGGTGAGAGGCTGGAATGGGTTGCCCAGGGAGGGGGTTGAGGCCCCATGGCTGGAGGTGTTTGAGGCCAGGCTGGCTGAGGCTGTGTGCAGCCTGCTCTAGGGTAGGGTGTCCCTGGGCATGGCAGGGGGGTTGGAACTGGCTGCTCCTTGTGGTCCCTTCCAACCCTGACTGATTCTATGATCCAGCCTGAACCTGCACTGGCACAGCTTGAGGCTGTGTCCTTTTGTTCTGTCCCTGGCTGCCTGGCAGCAGAGCCCAACCCCACCTGGCCACAGCCTCCCTGCAGGCAGCTGCAGACAGCAATGAGCTCTGCCATTAATAATAAGATCATCCATTTCCAACCCCCTGCCATGGGCAGGGGCACCTGACACTAGACCACCTCATCCCCAGCCCCAGCAGCCCACAGGCCCTGGAGCCAGGAGCAGAAGCAGGAGCAGGACCAGGGCCACCTCCCAGCCCCCAGCCGCAGGAGCTCCTCCCTGCCGCTGTTTTTGGCTGCACCACTGCCTGGCTGCAGCTGCCAGCGTGACCCACTGCGGGCAGGCACAGCACACCCCTGCCCAGCCCCGTGCTGGCCCTGGCAATGGCACCACAGCCCTGGCACAGGGATCAGCACAGCCACCCCAGGGGCAGGTTTTGGGCAGCAGGAGGAGGAGGAGGAAGGTCCTGTGGGTGCCAAGGGCTGCCTGCAGCGGGGACATGCACAGGGTCCTGGGGCCCGTGGGGGCTTTGCAGCCTTTTGGGCAGGGTTCTGTGCCTCTTTCCACCTTCTTCCTGCCTTCTGCAGCATGGACACAGCCTGGGTTGGGGTCCTCAAGGGAGCTGCCTTCAACAGGTCACTTCCAGCCAGCCCAACCGTACAGGCAGCCTGGCTGGGCCCTGCAGAGCCCCACACAGCTCCACTCTGGCAGCGAAGAGCAGAGCTGCCAAGGTGCACCCATGCCCAAACTCTGGTGTCCACCCTGCCTGTGGGTCCAGCAGGGACCAGGCTCAGCCCTGGCAGTGCTCAGGAGCTGATGCACCAGCCCTGACCATCTGTGGAGCCCTCCCTGGCAGCTGCCACGCTGAGGGCTCGGTGGCAGGCTTGGCTCCCTGTGCCATGCCACCATGGTGCTGAAGGGGTGGAGGCTGGCAGGGTGCTGCCAGCCACACCAGCCAGCTGCTATTTTAAGTCATCCTTGCCCTGCCAACTCTTTAAGCACCCAAGTTGTTGCCCCAGTTTCCCTGCCAGGGGCCTCAGCAGGAGCTCTCCTCCCACTGCCCGTTCTGCACCAGGGACCGCTCTGTGCAGACACCACCCCCAGGGACGTGGCAGCTCTTGGGCACTTAGAGAAGCTCTTTGCTGGCACTTGGAGTGTGCTGGAACGTTCCTTGCCCTCAGGAAAAGGCACTCTCAGCCCTCTGGGCCCTGCAAGGCTCAGCTCTCCCCTCTGCTCTGGGACCAGCATCTCCCTCACTGCCGGGGACCCGGGGGGAGGTGGCAGCAGCTGGCTGGCTTGGGCACTGCTGGCCACGGCCCGAGCACTGAGCCAGGAGGCTGGCACAGCCTTCTCCTGCCAGCTCTTTCCCACCTCGTTACCCCAGAATCCCAGGGGCACTGCTCTGCCTGTCCTGCTCTGGAAGCTTTCCCCATCTCAGCCTGGTTAAAAGCTTTCTATTTGCAGCCAGGACGCCGGCAGGGCAGAGCCTCGGGTGACCCAGTGCCACTCCTGAGCCCTGGAACAGCCACTGAAGGGCTGTCCTGAGCTGGGCTGGCACCCTGCAGCTCGGCAGTGGGGACAGAAGTGACCTACCAGCCACTTCCAGCACCGAACCTGGCAGAGGGGCAGCAGCCACAGTCCCCTCACCTGCTGGGGGATCAGACCCACGGCAGCAGGGGAGGGAAAACCACCAAGAGAGAGTCAGAATGGCAGAGCCAAGGAGGGCAGAGCCAGCAGGAGGTGATAGGTTCACAGAATCAGTCAGGGTTGGAAGGGACCACAAGGAGCAGCCAGTTCCAACCCCCCTGCCATGCCCAGGGACACCCTACCCTAGAGCAGGCTGCACACAGCCTCAGCCAGCCTGGCCTCAAACACCTCCAGCCATGGGGCCTCAACCCCCTCCCTGGGCAACCCATTCCAGCCTCTCACCACTCTCCTGCTCAACAACTTCCTCCTCACCTCCAGGCTGTGTCCTGCTCTGCCACATCTGGCCACAGGAGAGCCAATGCACCGCACCCGGGCCAGTGCTTGCCCAGAGAGCAGGGAGAGTCCTTCTGGCAGCTGGCTGCAGCCTGCCACAGTGCCTCTGCCTCGGGGCAGCCTTCAGCCACCATGAGGAGCAAGAGCTGCACAGTTCAGCCCAGGCAGAGGTGGACACAGAGGAGCCCAAGGCGGAGCGAACATCACCGTGGCTGCAAGTGCAGCCTCGGGCACAGCCAGGGCCACAAAGCACCACTCTGTGCCTGCCCGAGCCCCGCAGAGCAGCCTGGCAGCCACCGCCGAGGGCCAAGAGGGCATCTAGGACCCTCTGTGCCCGCCCGCATCGGCCCACGCAGCATCCCGAGCGCAGCACGAAGCTCACCCCGCGGTGCCCGAGGGCACATGGGCAGGTCGGAGCCGCTGCAGCGAGGCAGCAGCCTGGGTGAGCACAGTCCCCTGGGGCTGTGCATCGCAGCCGCTGTGCCTGCTTCGAGGGAAGGCTGTGCCACTTAGGGTGCGTTTAGAATTAATGCACATTTGGTGTTCTCTCAGCTCCCAAATTGCTCCCCACGTGAGTGCTGCAAGGAGGAGCTGCCAGCACGGTGCCCAGCCTGCCCCCCACCCCCTCAGCAAAGACAAGCTGCCAGGAAGAGGTATTTCTAGCAGCACTGATGGCGTTTGAACCACACTGGTACCAGCTTCTGCCTGGTGCTGAGGTGTCCTGTGCCAGCCTGGGGCTTGGGCTCAGCACAGCTCTCTGTTGAGGTCATGCTGGACCCAAATGGTCACTGCTTGGATGTGCTGAGGTGTGCAGGAGGAGGTGTGGGACAGCAGGACCTGGGCAGCTCTGCAAGCTGCTGGGGAGCCTCAGCAACAGCCCTGCAAAACCACAGCATCGTAGAATGGGTTGGCTTGGAAAAGGTCATCCAGGCCAAGCAGCAGCCCAGCACCACCATGGCCCCAGGTGCCATGGGCACAGGTGTCTGGAACACCTCCAGGCATGGGGGCTCCAGCACCTCCCTGGGCAGCCTGTGCCAGGCCCTGACTTCTCTTGCAGCAAGGAAATTTCTCCAACCTAACCCTCCCCTGGCACAATTCCAGGCCATTTGGTCTCCTTCCATCACCTGACTCTAGGGAGCAGAGCCCAACCCTCACCTGGCCCAAACTCCTTCCAGGGAGCTGCAGAGAGCAGTGAGCTCTGCCCTCAGCCTCCTCTTCTCCACACTGCACACCCCCAGCTCCCTCAGCTGCTCCTCCCCAGCCCTCTTCTCCAGACCTTTCCCCAGCTTTGTTGCCCTTCCCTGGATCCCATCCAGCCTCTCAGTGTCCTTCTGGGGGTGCAGGGCCCAAAACTGAACCCAGCATTTGAGGTGCAGCCTCACCAGTGCCCAGTACAGGAGCACAATCCCTGCTCTGCTCCCACTGGCCACACCAGTGCTGCTCCAGGGCAGGCTGCTGGTGCCCTGCTTGGCCACCTTCAGGCACTGTCAACCACCACCCTCAGGTCTTTTTTTGGCCAGGCAGCTTTCCAGACACTGTGCCCCAAGCCTGGAGCCTCCATGGGATCGTTGTGACCCAAGTGCAGGACCTGGCACTTGGCCTTGTTGAACCTCATCCCACTGACCCCAGCCTGTCAATCCACCCTGCACAGGTCCCTCTGTACAGCCTTCCAACCCTCCAGCAGATCAACACAGCCACCCAGTGCAGTGCCAGCTGCAAAGTGACTGAGGCTGCCCTCAGCCCTCTCCTCCAGACCATTGGCAAAGACACCAAAGAGGGCTTGGGGGCCCCAGTGCTGAGCCCTGGGGAACACCACCTGTGGGTGGCCACCAGCTGGGTTTGGCTCTGTTCTCTGCCACTCTGGGCCCAGCCATCAGCCTCTCTTTCAGCCAGTAACCTGTCACTCCTGGGTGCCAAGGCTCTGAGAGCCCAGCTGCTCCACGGCAGCAGGCACAGTCCTGTCCACGACCCCCCCCCCACACACAGAGGGAGGCTTAATTAAGAGCCATCCCTGCTGCTGCTGGCTGCCCGGAGAGCTGTGAGGGGAGGCTCTGCCAATTGCCTGTTCGTGGAGCTGGAGCTCAGGTGGATTCCCAGTGCCTGGAACACTGCTCAGGGCTGCCCCTGCAGGACCAACCCTGACACACTGCCGCTGAGGCTCGTGGTGGATGCTCTCAGAGAGCAGAGGCACTTTCATGCTTCTGTGGTAGCTTTGCCTTACTATTAGCATCAGCCTCTTTTTAAAGCAGCTGGCAAAGGCCTTCATTGCTTTTCTAGTGCCAGGGGTTCCCCTAGGCCCTGCTCTCAGTGAGGGCAGTGCCCTTGGCAGAGCTGACTTGCCCAGCTCTGGACACGCTGATGTTTCCCAGCTTTCATCCCCAAAGGCAGCTGGGACCCAGCCCTGCTTCCCAAGGTGTGGGATGCAGCTGCAGGCACGGATGCCCTGCCAGCTCCCAGCACCTTTCTCAGGCCAGTGGCATCCTGGGCTGCATCAAAAGCAGCATGGCCAGCAGGCAGGGAGAGGGCATCCTGCCCCTCTGCTCTGGGGAGACCTCACCTGCAGTGCTGTGTCCAGCCCTGGGCCCCCAGCACAGGAAGGACACTGCCCCTGTGGCTTCCCTTCCCCAGTGGGTGTCTGATGCTCCAAGCACAGACTCAGGGCACAGGCACTGGCAGAGCCCTTGGGCAGCACAAGTTGTGCCTGTGGGTGTTCCTTGCCCTGCTGTTTGGAGGGGCTCAGCCCAGGCCTCTCAGCAGTGCTTGATTCGCTGCAAATCCATCACTGAGACCTGCTTCTGAAAGCTTACCCAAGGTGTCACTCCCAGCAGTGGGCACCCACCAGCTGTGGCAAGTCAAAGGCCTTGAGGGGAACCTTTCCCAGTGCAGCTCCCACTCACAGTCATGGTTCCTCCAAACCTCCTTCTGATGCTGCTCCTTCATGTTTGGTGTTGCTTGGCCACCAGGCTCGTTGTGGGAACAGGCTCTGTGTCCTCTTCACCTCAGCTCAAACCCTTGGGTCTTAGAAGCTGTTTTCTCTCTCCCAGTAGAGCCAAACTCATTCAGCAACTGGCCAAGCTTCACCTTTGCCCAAGGGAAAACCACAGGCAGAGCAGGAGGTCTCCAGCCCAAGCCAGCACAGCTCAGCAGGACAGCAGCCTGGGCAGGACAGCAGCCTGGGCAGTTCAGCAGCTTGGGCAGGACAGCAGCCTGGGCAGTTCAGCAGCCTGGGCAGGACAGCAGCCTGGGCAGAACAGCAGCCTGGGCAGAACAGCAGCCTGGGCAGGACAGCAGCCTGGGCAGAACAGCAGCCTGGGCAGGACAGCAGCCTGGGCAGTTCAGCAGCCTGGGCAGGACAGCAGCCTGGGCAGTTCAGCAGCCTGGGCAGTTCAGCAGCCTGGGCAGGTCAGCAGCCTGGGCAGGACAGCAGCCTGGGCAGTTCAGCAGCCTGGGCAGGACAGCAGCCTGGGCAGGACAACTGAGACAGGCAGACTCAGGCTCTTCCAAACTGCCTTCTGCTGCTGCATGTCCTGCAGAACACA
Source organism: Pogoniulus pusillus (assembly GCF_015220805.1). Taxonomy (NCBI): domain Eukaryota; kingdom Metazoa; phylum Chordata; class Aves; order Piciformes; family Lybiidae; genus Pogoniulus; species Pogoniulus pusillus. The sequence continues at coordinate 1,942,664 of NC_087298.1, read as the reverse complement.
AATGGGGCTGGACTGTAGAGCTGGGGTGTGCAGGGGTCACCCAGCACCAGCTCCACAGCACAGCCCTCAGCACACGTCCAGGAGGGCAGAGGCTGCTTAAAACCTCCAAACATGGAGCTGAAAGGTTTGACACTGAGGGCAGCGAGAGCCTGGCCCAGGTTGCCCACAGAGGTGGGAGCTGCCTCATCCTTGGCACCATCCTAGATCAGGCTGTCTGGGGCTCTGAGCAACCTGCTCTAGTTGGGGATGTCCCTGCTGACTCAAGGGGCTGGACTAGAGGACCTTTAAAGGTCCCTTCCCATCCGAACCCTTCTGTGCTCTGTGCTCAGCAGGATGCTCCTAGGTGCAGGCTGTGGAGCTCCAACAAGAGCCCTGAGGCAGAACTACTGCTGGGAGCCTGCAGTGCCCCCCAGGGCAGCCCAGCTGGCCACGGCCAGCAGCCAAGCAGGCTGGAGAGACCCTTTTGCTCTTTGAGCCCTACCTGAATGGATTTAATTCCCCTTGGGCAGGCAGGGCTCAGCTGTGGGGAAGCAGCAGGGCAGCAGAGGAGGCTCCGGGTCTCACTCCAGGCGCTTCTCTTCTGCTGCACAGAGCTGAGCCGAGCCCGAAGCGAGCACAGAGGCTGCAGTCAGCCCACCAGGAGCCCAATGCTCTCTTTTCTGGGGCTCCAACTCATGCAGCCAGGACCCCAGCAGCTCCCAGCCTGGCTGCAGGAGCACATCTGGCTGCTGGGAAGCAGCAAGCCTGCAGATGACACTAAGCTGGGGGCAGATGTGGCTGGGTTGGAGGGCAGAAGGGCTCTGCAGTGGGACCTTGACTGCCTGCACAGATGGGCAGAGTCCAAGGGGATGGTGTTCAATAGCTCCAAGTGCAGGGTGCTGCACTTTGGCCACAGCAACCCCATGCAGAGATACAGGCTGGGGTCAGAGTGGCTGAGAGCAGCCAGACAGAGAGGGATCTGGGGGTGCTGATTGATACCCACCTGAACATGAGCCAGCAGTGTGCCCAGGTGGCCAAGAGAGCCAGTGGCATCCTGGCCTGCATCAGGAATGGTGTGGCCAGCAGGAGCAGGGAGGTCATTCTGCCCCTGGACTCTGCACTGGTTAGACCACACCTTGAGTGCTGTGTTCAGTTCTGGGCCCCCCAGTTTAGGAGGGACATTGAGATGCTTGAGCGTGTCCAGAGAAGGGCAACGAGGCTGGGGAGAGGCCTTGAGCACAGCCCTAGGAGGAGAGGCTGAGGGAGCTGGGATTGGTTAGCCTGGAGAAGAGGAGGCTCAGGGCAGACCTCATTGCTGTCTGCAACTACCTGAGGGGAGGTTGTGGCCAGGAGGAGGTTGCTCTCTTCTCTCAGGTGGCCAGCACCAGAACGAGAGGACACAGCCTCAGGCTGTGCCAGGGGAGATTTAGGCTGGAGGAGAGGAGAAAGTTCTTCCCTGAGAGAGTCATTGGGCACTGGAATGGGCTGCCCGGGGAGGTGGTGGAGTCGCCGTCCCTGGAGCTGTTCAAGGCAGGACTGGACGTGGCACTTGGTGCCATGGTCTGGCCTTGAGCTCTGTGCTAAAGGGTTGGACTTGATGATCTGTGAGGTCTCTTCCAGCCCTGGTGATACTGTGATACTGTGACACTGTGACACTGTGATGCTGTGAGTTGCAGCACAGCAGTCGGAAGCTGATCGCCTGTTTGAAGCCAGGGGCAGAGCTCTCCTGGCACAGCACAGAGCAAGAGCAGAGCTGGGCTCAGGCTGACACCCCTCTGGCGAGCAGGCTGTGGTGCCAGCATGCCCCGAGCTGCTTGGCAGCGGGGCAGAGGGAACAGCAGAGGTGGTTTTGGAGCCATGGGCAGCAGGTGTCTGACAAACAACAACCCCTCCACCATCAGCAGGCTTCCCCCAGCCTCTGATGAAGGCACTTTTGGGTTTTTTGTAGCATCAGAGAATTGTTTTGGTTGGAGAAGGCCTTTAACATCAGAGTCCAACTGTTCTCTGACTGTCCAGCCTGGTGCCAAAGCAGGTCCCTCAGGACCACATCTATACAGCTCTTAGACACCTCCAAGGATGAGGCTTCCATCACCAACCTGGGCAGCCTCTTGCAGGGCTTGACAGTGCCTTCACGGGAGAAATTCCTCCTCATGTCCAACCTAGACTTCCCCTGGTGCAACTTCAGGCCATTTCCTCTTGTCCTATCACTTGTCACTAAGGAGCAGAGCCCAATCCCCCACCCCACTGCAGCCTCCTCTCAGGGAGCTGCAGACAGCAATAAGGTCTCCCTCAGCCTCCTCTTCTCCACACTGCACACCCACAGCTCCCACAGCTGCTCCTCCGCAGAGGAGGAGCTCCTCCAGACCCTTCCCCATCTTTGTTGCCCTCCTCTGGACCTGCTCCAGCCCCTCAAGGTCCTTCTTGGAATAAGGGACCCAAAACTGAGCCCAGTACTCAAGGTGTGGCCTCACCAGTGCCCAGCAGAGGGACACAATCCCTGCCCTGGTCCTGCTGCCCACACTATTGCTGATCCAGGCCAGGACACTGCTGCCCTTCTTGGCCCTCTGGGCACAGATGTACCCTTTAAAGCTGAAGACTCCAGGTCTGGGATGGGCTCAGTGAGGGCAGCCAGAGGACTCTCCAGAGTCACTTCTCTCTCCAGCCCTACTCTCCAGTTCCCAGGGAAAGGGAACAGGAGTTCTGCACCCACCCATAGCCCCAGACTGATGGGACTCAGCTGCTCTGCAGCCTCTCTTCACAAAGCCAAAGCTCCAAACTGTGCTGCTGCTGCAGCAGGAACACCACAGACAGTCCCCAGGTGGGACTCTCGCACCCTCACCTCTGGGCATCCCAGACTCACCTCTTTTTGCTGTGCCAGGCACCAACATCACCCTGGGAGCAGCCTCAACACATGCTCTCTCCAGCCCAAGAAGCAGCTCTTGGCTGTTGTCTTCCCCCTCCACTTCAAAGCCTTTTGTCAGTTTGCTTTCTAAGAACAGATCCTTTTCACTAGCAGGGAGCAGCCCCCAACAGCTGCAGCATCTTCAGTACAGCCACAGCAACCAAACACTTCTGGGGGATCCCTGCAGGGGAGGTCTCTGATTGCTGCCATCCCTTCTGGAGGGGCCTGGGGCCAGCTGGAGGTGCAGCCAGGCTGGGTGGGCTGGGAGTGAGCACTGCCCCGAGGCTCTGGCACTGGACAGTTTCAGGTGGAGCCTGCACATCCGTGGGCACGGTGGGGGAAAACACAGGGCAGGCAGAGAGCTCTGTGCCACAGGGAGAGGACACAAAGGCAGGGCTAGGTCACACCTCGCACAGCCACCGCAGCCCTCAGCTCTGCCACCCAACACCTTCCTGGCCTCAGCGTTGTGCTGCTCAGCTCTGGTCATGCCTGGAGGCATCGCCAGCGGCTCAGAGGGCCAGGAGAGCTCAGCAGAGGAGGCGCCTTTGAGGAGCATCTCCGGCGCCCTGCTGACAAAGCTCCTCCAGGCAACAGCAGCAGGAGCCAGCGCTGAGCCGCAGCTTCCACCCAGCGCACCCCCAGGGCAGGGGTTAGCAGCAGCGCTCCTGCCAAGCTGAGCTCTGGCAGCTGAGAGGAGCAAGCAGCGATGCCAGCTGCTCACCGCTCCCCTGCACTGCTGCCGCCCCTGGGGGGGAAGAGCACTGAAGGCTCTTCTGCAGTGCCTGGCAATGCCCCAGGTGACTCCTGCTGGCAACTGGAAGCCACTCACCCCTTGCTGCAGGTCACAGAGTGTCTCGGGTTGGACGGGACCCTCAGAGGGCAGCTGCTCTGACCCCACTGCAGGCAGCAGAGACACCTCCTAGCAGAGCAGCCTGATCTGTCTTGGGGGACAACCACCTCCTTGTGCAGCCTGTGCCAGTCTCTTCCCACCCTCCCTGTGCACAACTCCCTCCTGATGTCCAACCTAACCCTGCCCTGCTGCACTTCCAAACCACTGCCCTCAGCCTATCCCCACAGCCCCTTCTGAACAGTCCCTCCCCAGCCTGCCTAGAGGTCCCCTGCAGATACTGAGGTGCATCTCTAAGGTCTCCCTGGAGCCCTCTCTTCTCCAGGCTTAACAGCCCCAAGGTTCCCAGCCTGGCCCCACCCAGGAGGTTCTCCAGACCCTCATCACCTTCGTGGCCTCCTCTGGACCTGCTCCATCAGGTCTCTGCTACAAGCAGAGGCCAGTTGGGCTCTCAGCTGTGGGCACTTTGTGGGACCCAACACAGAGCACCATGCAGACACTTCCATCCAGCAGAAGACCTTTATTTGACAGGGCAAACACAGCCAAAGAGTGATTCCAGAGGTGCCCAGAGCTCCATGACCCATCAGGGAGCGTGCTGCTGGCGGTCACACGGACCAGGGCTTAGGCTCAGAGTTCAAGTGCAGGATGTTCACACCTGCTCCTCCCAGAGCACTGCTCATGAGCAGGAGGCTGGAAGCCCCTGAGGAGTTAATCAGGGAGTTACCTGACTCACAGAACGAGAGGCAGCTGCCACCACCCAACCCTGCCGCTCCAGCAGGCAGCAGAGGTCCCTCCGTCCCTTGGCCCTCCCAGCAAACCCAGACACAGCACTCCTGGCAGCAGAGCTCCAGGCACTGCCTCGCTGCACGTCCCCAGCACTGTCCCCTCGGCCAGTCCCAGGGGGCTCAATGAGCCAGCTGCAGGGGGGAGCCTCCCTCCGCGGGAGCTGCAAAGGGGCTGGGGCAGAGAGCTGCGCTTGCTGCTGGCAGCCGAGTGCCTGTCTGGAGGAGGACCAAAGCTTGCTTCACTTCCCTGTGCTCGGGTTAAACACTCAATAAATAGAGATGGCTGCTGGCAGGGCTGAGGGGCTGAGCTCTCATCCAGCAGGGTTGGATCTCTGAGCCTAGCCTGGCTCTCCGGTGCTGCTGGCCTGGCCCTCTGCCTTGGGGAGGTTCCTGCGCTTCCTTATCTGCATGTCTTCATCCTGGGAGGACAGACAGACAGACAGGCAAGTCAGCACAAACCCAGCAGCCTCTCTGAGCTGCAGAAAACCTGCCCTTCTCCCCTCCACCTCTTCTTTGCCCACCAACCCCTACCCAGAGCCACTCAGCCCAGCAAACAAGCCTCTCATGCCATCACTCCAAGCACTGGAGCCACATTGCAGCCTCACACAGGCAGCTCCCCAGGCTGGGCACCCTCCCAATCCACTCACAACTGCCCAACACAACAGGCAGCTTCTCCTTTGACACCTGCCACCACTCCAGCAGGCACACAGCCCTACAAGCTTTGCTTCTCAGGCTGCCTGGCCTTGGCTTTCCTCAGGGTGTGAACCAAACAGCTTTGGCTGCAGGGGACCTCTGGAGGGTATAAGCCAGGTTTCTGCTCTAAGTAGGCTAACTACTGCTAGATCTCATCCTTCAGCGCATCTGTTTGGTCTTCAAGGAGCTAAAGGAAGGAGTTTCCAGCACCTCCCTGCACAGCCCAGTGCAGCTCCCAGCCATGCTTGCTGGAAACACTTCCCTGTGCCCAGGAAGGATTTGTTAGCTCATGTCCTGTCTGCCACCTCCTGTATCTTTGCTCTGCATCCCTGCTGCTGTCTTCTCCACAGCCACCCTGCAGGCAGCTGCCAGCAGCAGCCAGATGCTCTCCAAGCTGGAGAAAGCAGCTCCCTCAGCCTCTCCTCTTGGCAGACACCCTGCAGCCCTGACCCACCCCACGGAGCTGCGGGCAGCTTCTAACCGCGGCCAGGCTCTGCCGCATGTGGCACTGCCCTGGAGAACCAACCTGGCCAGGGTGAGCACATCTCACTTGGTGTCTGTGCCACAGGAGAGGTAAACCCATTCCTGCAGAGTCTTCTCAGCAGGTCCCTTCCAGGTGCAGTCTCCCTCCTGTCCCCTTGCCCCCACCACTCACAGCCAGCCTGGACACAGCTGTTCCCAGGGCACTTCGTACCGAGTCAGAGTCTTCCTCGACCTGGCTGCTTACGAAGTCAATGTACTCATCCTTCTGGCTGCCCAGAACTTCCTCCTCGTACTCAGTCTGGTAGTCTGACTCATCTGGGGAGAGAAGAGAGGAAAACGCTGGCTTGAACTGGCACCAGGCAGAGACAACTGAAAGAGGAGTGCCAGCTGCTGCCACTGAGCACTGCTGCCCAGCTCTCCGCAGCTCACTGAGCTGGGGCTGCCCCAAACACTGTCACCAGCTCTCCAGCCAGGGCACAGCACAAACGGTGGCCTCCATGTGAATTGGTGCCCTGGAGCCCTCCGGAGCCTGCAGCAAGAGCAGCAAACTGCCTGTGTTATCCTGGTGGGCACCAGCATCTCAGGCTGCTGGAACACAAAGCCTAGCACTGGGGACATGCTCCCTGGTGGATGCCCTCCATGGAGCAGTGGCTGTCTGCCACCCATCAGTGCAGACAAGACCTGGGGGACACCTTTAGAAGCCATTTCTATCAGCTCCCAGTCCAACCCCCTGCACTCACTGGCCACAGCCTCGCTGCAAACAGAAGCCTCCAGGTGCAGGGTGAGGGCTGCCTGGTGTGGAGATGAGAGTTAAGTGTTCCCCAACCTCTGATCCACAGGGGACAGTGACATTTATACTCTCCTCCTCCCCACAGGGCACAATCCCCTGCTCTCTCCAGTGGCCCAGGAGACTGACACAACCCAGGGAAGGTCAAGAGCTGTGCACACTGAGGGGCAGCAGCCAGCAGCATCAAGCCCCCAGTACCCAGCTTGAAGCCTGCTCCCAGGCAATGAGATACATCAGTGAAGAGTCAGCAGCTCCTCCAGAGCCTGGAGATCACTTCAGGGGCAGTGACACAGACAGCAGAGGAGCCACCTGCCAGCAGGATCATGGAATGATTTGGGTGGGAAGGGACCTTTAAAAGCCCTGCAGCCCAATGCTCCCCTGCAGCCAGCAGAGGCAGCTGCAGCTCGAGCAGCTTGCTCAGAGCCCCAGACAGCCTGATCCAAAATGCTTCCAGGCATGGGGCAGCTCCCACCTCTCTGGGCAGCCTGGGCCAGGCTCTCCCCACCCTCAGTGTCAGACATTTCTCCCTTCTCTCCACTCTCAATCTCCAGCTTTTAGTTTCAAACCCTCACCTGTCACCACAGGCCCTGCTCAAGAGCCTGTCCCCAGCTCTCTGATCAGCCCTTGAGGCACTGCAAGGCCATCAGAAGGTCTCCCTGCAGCCTTCTCCTCTCCAGGCTGAACACCCCCAACTCCCCCAGCCTGGCCTCACAGCAGAGCCCTTCCAGCCCTGCCAGCACTGCTGTGGCCTCCTCTGGCCCTGCCCCAGCAGGTCCCTGCCTGTGCTGAGCACTCCAGAGCTGCCCCAGCACTGCAGGAGGGTCCCAGCAGAGCACAGCAGAGGGACAGAATCTCCTCCCTGCCCCTGCTGCCCACACTGCTGGGGATCAGCCTAGGCCAGGCTGGGGCTGGGCTGGCAATGCTTGATGCCAGCTCATGCCCAGCTTCTCTCCCCCACCAGGACCCCCCAAGCCCTTCTCCACAGAGCTGCTCTCCAGCCCTGAGGCTTCCCTGAGCCCCAGGCAGGACCCTGCACCTGGCCTTGCTGAACCTCATGTTGCTCACAGAGGCTGCTGCTCCAGCTTTGTGAGCTCCCTCTGGATGGATCCTGCCCCTCAGCTGTGCCAGCAGGTCTGACTCTCTCCCACACCAGCCCAACACTCCACAAAGGCACTGGGGCAGATGCCCAGCCCCAGGACACCACCTGAAGCCCAGCAGCCACCGAAGAGCCCAACTGCCCCCAGGTAGGAAACCAAGGCACAGAGGGAGGCAGCAGGTGGCAGCTCCCTTGGCACAGCTGCTGCCATGCAGCTGTTCACAGTGCCAGCTCAGGCACTGAGGTGGCAGAATTTCCTTCTTGTTTTTCCTTCCCTTTGACACTATTTTTTGGCCACTTCCATGAGGAGCTGAGGCTCTTGAGCTTGGAGAAGAGGAGCCTGAGAGATGACCTCAGCAATGCTTATCAATATGTGCAGGTGAGTGGCAGAGGCTGCAGCCAGGCTCTGCTGGGGATGCCAGTGCCAGCACAAGGGGCACTGCTGGAAACTGAGGCAGAGGAAGTGCCATGGAAACATGAAGAGGAATTTTTGCCCTGTGAGGGTGCCAGAGGCTGGCACAGGCTGCCCAGGGGAGTTGTGGAGCCTCCCTCTCTGGAGAGATTCAAGACCTGCCTGGATGTGTTGCTGTGTGAGCTGCTCTGGGTGCTGCTGCTCTGGCAGGGGTTGGACTGGCTGAGCTCTGGAGGTCCCTTCCAGCCCCTGGCACTCTGTGATCCGTGATGAGTCAAGTCCAGGCTGCTCTGAGCTGCTGAAGCAGCCTCTGTTCCTTGGGGTTTAAATCAGGCTCCTGATGAAGGACTGCTCTTGGGCACAGCACAGAGCATCTGCTCCACGCTGAGGACAACAGCACAGCCTGAGCACAGCCTGTTCCACACAACAGCCACAACCAACTGCTCCACACTCAGACTACAGAGATTCAAGTGGGCTTTTGTCACATATTTTTTTTTAACCATCAGCTTTTCTCTTGTTTCCCCCCTCCCATCAATTTACACCCAAAGCAGGACTGAGAACCCTTGCAAAAACACAGCAGAGAAACTGGAAACTCAGCTAAGGAAGCAACAAACAGCACAAAGAGTGAGAGGTTTTGGAGTGGGGCCATGAAGATCATCCAAGGGCTGCAGCAGCTCTGCTCTGAGGACAGGCTGAGGGAGCTGGGGGTGTGCAGCATAGAATCAGAGAACCAAGTGGGTTGGAAGAGAGCTCCAAGCTCATCCAGCCCAACCTAGCACCCAGCCCTGGCCAATCACCCAGACCATGGCACTAAGTGCCAACCTAGCACCCAGCCCTGGCCAACCAACCAGACCATGGCACTAAGTGCCAACCTAGCACCCAGCCCTGGCCAACCAACCAGACCATGGCACTAAATGCCAACCTGGCACCCAGCCCTGGCCAATCACCCAGACCATGGCTCTAAGTGTCAACCTGGCACCCAGCCCTGGCCAACCAACCAGATCATGGCACTAAGTGCCAACCTAGCACCCAGCCCTGGCCAACCACCCAGACCATGGCACTAAGTGCCAACCTAGCACCCAGCCCTGGCCAACCAACCAGACCATGGCACTAAGTGCCAACCTAGCACCCAGCCCTGGCCAACCAACCAGACCATGGCACTAAGTGCCTCAGTCAGTCCTTTCTTGAACACCTCCAGGGACAGTGACTCCACCACCTCCCTGGGCAGCCCATTCCAATGTCAATCACTCTCTCTGCCAACAATTTCCTCCTAACAGCCAGCCTGAACCTGCCCTGGCACAGCTTGAGGCTGTGTCCCCCTTGTTCTGTTGGTGGTTGCCTGGCAGCAGAGCCCAACCCCAAGATGCCGTGCCATGCTGTGCCATGGGTAACTTGTTAGCCACCAGGACACTCAGGTCCCTCTCCCCAGAGCTGCTCTCCAGCAGTCACCTCCCAGCCTGTACTGGTGCAGTTTGTTATCCCTCCCCATCTTGGAAGGAGGTGAACCAAGGGAGCAAAGCCACCACAAAGGACTTGAGGCAGCAGATGGAGGATGAGAGGTGGAGGTGCCACAGGTAGAGAGGAGGCCAAGTTGAGCAGTGCCACAGGTAGAGAGGAGGCCAAGTTGAGCAGTGCCACCAGGAAAGCTGAAAGGATTGGGGTTGCTCAGCCTGGAGAAGTGAAGGCTCCAGGGAGACCTTGGAGCTGTGCTGCAATAGTTGAAGGGGACCTGCAGGCAGGCTGTGGTGAGAGGCTGAGGGGAACTGTTTGAAACTGGAGCAGGGCAGAGTCAGGTTGGCCATCAGGAGGAAGTTCTGCACCATGAAGGTGGTGAGACACTGGAACAGGCTGCCCAGGGGTGTGGCTGAGGCCTGGAGACATTCAAGATCAGACTCAATGTGGCCCTGGGCAGCCTGCTCTAGCTGGAGGTGTCCTTGTTGCCTGCAGGGGAGACTGGACAAGATGAGCTGCCAGGGTCTCCTCCACCCCAGTGCAGTCTCTGAAAGCATGGCAAGACCACCCAGCTGCCAGGCTCTCTGGGCATGCAGCAGGAGGGGAACACAGAGGGTCTGGCTGGGACAAGCTTGGGGCCAGCTGTGGGCAGAGGCTCTGGGAGAAGCAAGGAGGCAGCCTGGCACTGCCAGCTTTGCCCTGCAGACACCAGAGCGGGCAGCCAGCCCCCCCAGCCCGAGCAGGGGGTGTTGGAAGCAGCAGCCACAGGGGCAGCAGCCACAGGGGCAGGAGCCAGAGGGGCAGTGCCACCCCGGGCAGGTGCCCCACTCACTGTCGGCCACGGCAGCCTTCACCGGCTCGATCCTGGAGACGATCTCGGCCAGGTCCGTGAAGGAGGCGGTGGGACAGGTCACAGCCTGCAACACAGGAGAAGGGGGGGCTGGGTCAGCACCGAGCAGGGACCCCCACCGAGCCCGGGGCCATGTGGCCAGGGCGGAAGCACGCTGCGGGCACAGCTGCCCTGCTGCACTCACTCACTGCTTCTGCAGCACTCACTCACTGCTTCTGCAGCACTCACTGCTTCTGCAGCACTCACTCACTGCCTCTGCTGCACTCACTGCTGCAGCACTCACTGCTTCTGCAGCACTCACTGCTTCTGCAGCACTCACTCACTGCTTCTGCAGCACTCACTCACTGCTTCTGCAGCACTCACTGCTTCTGCAGCACTCACTCACTGCCTCTGCTGCACTCACTCACTGCTTCTGCAGCACTCACTGCTTCTGCAGCACTCACTGCTTCTGCAGCACTCACTGCTTCTGCAGCACTCACTCACTGCCTCTGCTGCACTCACTGCTGCAGCACTCACTGCTTCTGCAGCACTCACTCACTGCTTCTGCAGCACTCACTGCTTCTGCAGCACTCACTCACTGCTTCTGCAGCACTCACTGCTTCTGCAGCACTCACTCACTGCCTCTGCTGCACTCACTGCTGCAGCACCCACTGCTTCTGCAGCACTCACTGCTTCTGCAGCACTCACTGCTTCTGCAGCACTCACTCACTGCTTCTGCAGCACTCACTGCTTCTGCAGCACTCACTGCCTCTGCAGCACTCACTGCCTCTGCTGCACTCACTGCCTCTGCTGCACTCACTGCTTCTGCAGCACTCACTGCTTCTGCTGCACTCACTGCTTCTGCTGCACTCACTCACTCCTGCAGCACTCACTGCTTCTGCTGCACTCACTGCTCCTGCTGCACTCACTGCTTCTGCTGCACTCACTGCTTCTGCTGCACTCACTGCTTCTGCAGCACTCACTCACTGCTTCTGCAGCACTCACTGCTTCTGCAGCACTCACTCACTGCTTCTGCAGCACTCACTGCTTCTGCAGCACTCACTCACTGCCTCTGCTGCACTCACTGCTGCAGCACCCACTGCTTCTGCAGCACTCACTGCTTCTGCAGCACTCACTCACTGCTTCTGCAGCACTCACTGCTTCTGCAGCACTCACTCACTGCCTCTGCTGCACTCACTGCTGCAGCACTCACTGCTTCTGCAGCACTCACTCACTGCTTCTGCAGCACTCACTGCTTCTGCAGCACTCACTCACTGCCTCTGCTGCACTCACTGCTGCAGCACCCACTGCTTCTGCAGCACTCACTGCTTCTGCAGCACTCACTGCTTCTGCAGCACTCACTCACTGCTTCTGCAGCACTCACTGCTTCTGCAGCACTCACTGCCTCTGCAGCACTCACTCACTGCCTCTGCTGCACTCACTGCCTCTGCTGCACTCACTGCTTCTGCAGCACTCACTGCTTCTGCTGCACTCACTGCTTCTGCTGCACTCACTCACTCCTGCAGCACTCACTGCTTCTGCTGCACTCACTGCTTCTGCTGCACTCACTGCTTCTGCTGCACTCACTGCTTCTGCAGCACTCACTCACTGCCTCTGCAGCACTCACTGCTTCTGCAGCACTCACTGCTTCTGCAGCACTCACTGCCTCTGCTGCACTCACTGCCTCTGCTGCACTCACTGCTTCTGCAGCACTCACTGCTTCTGCTGCACTCACTGCTTCTGCTGCACTCACTCACTCCTGCAGCACTCACTGCTTCTGCTGCACTCACTGCTTCTGCTGCACTCACTGCTTCTGCTGCACTCACTGCTCCTGCAGCACTCACTGCTTCTGCTGCACTCACTGCTTCTGCTGCACTCACTACTCCTGCAGCACTCACTGCTTCTGCTGCACTCACTGCTTCTGCTGCACTCACTGCTTCTGCTGCACTCACTCACTCCTGCTGCACTCACTGCTTCTGCTGCACTCACTGCTTCTGCTGCACTCACTGCTTCTGCTGCACTCACTACTCCTGCAGCACTCACTGCTTCTGCAGCACTCACTCCTGCAGCACTCACTGCTTCTGCAGCACTCACTGCTTCTGCAGCACTCACTCCTGCAGCACTCACTGCTTCTGCAGCACTCACTCACTCCTGCAGCACTCACTGCTTCTGCAGCACTCACTGCTTCTGCTGCACTCACTGCTTCTGCAGCACTCACTCGGTGCCTCTGCAGCACTCACTCACTGCCTCTGCAGCACTCACTCACTGCTTCTGCAGCACTCACTCACTGCTTCTGCAGCACTCACTCACTGCTTCTGCAGCACTCTGTCACTCACTCGTGGGCTCTGCAGCCCTCACTCGTGGGCTCTCTGTCACTCACTCGTGGGCTCTGCAGCCCTCACTCGTGGGCTCTGTAGCACTCACTCACCCGGGGGCCAGGTGCAGCCCCCAGCGAGCTTTTGGCTACCCGTGGGAGCAGAGGCTGCAGTGCCCAAGGGGCACACAGCAGGAGGCCCAGCCCCGAGCCTGCAGAGCGATGCCACAGGAGGCTGCAAGGCCCAGAGGCAGCAGCTCAGGCACTGGGGTGGCCTAGACCCACGCAGCAAGCATGGAGCTGGAGGTGCTGGAGCCAGCCAGAGCCTGAGCTCCGCAGCCTGCAGCCATGGGGAAACATTCCCCACTGCAGTTCCTCTTCCCAATAAACCCTTTCCATTTTCACTCCACCTCACCCCAGCAGTGGGTTGAGTGCTCTCTATTTTGAGAGTTGCCTGCTCCAGTTTCTCCTCTGCCAAGACCCAGCTCTGGCACTGCAGAGCCATTCTGGACCTCCCATGTGCCATGCCAGGAGCATCCCGACCTGCCTCCCTGGGGCCAGGCAGAAGCTCACCAGGTGGAAACCTGAACGCCCCCAGAGGAGAGAGCTGGCAGGGGCCACCTTATCAGCACTGGGGCTTGCTGTGGCACTCATCTACCCAACAGCCCAGACCTGGCTATGTGTTTGCAGAGCAATTCCCTGCTGGCCTGGCAAGAGCACTGCTCCTGTGACTCACACAGCCCCTGCGGGGTCACAGCAGAAGCCCATGGTGGCTGCAGCAGCCTGCTCTCCGCTGACCTTTCAGCTGTAACTGACTTTTGATGGCATTCAGCACAGCTACAGCAAGCTGCAGATCCAGGGCAAACAGCTGCTGGGGAGCAGTGGAAGGAGGAAAGAGCAGAGGGAAAGCAAAGAGCTACCTGTGTGAAAGGGAGCAGCAGTGGCTCAGGACACACACTTCAGAACACACACAGGGCTGGAAGCTCAGCAGCTCACTTTGGCCACTAAGGGACAGTCAAGAAGGCTGTGTCAGACCAGGCTTATTTGGAACATCTGACCTGAATGGTGCCAGGAAAGTGTCTGAGGGAGCTGTTGCCCAGGACAGACAAAGTAAAAACCATCTGCACCTTGGGCCAGGTGACCAAGCAAGGGGTAAGGGCAAGCTCTGCCCACACAGCAAATGAGTAAGTCACAGGGCAAGGTCCTGCAGCTGGGTCAGGCCAGCCCCAGGCACAAATCCAGGCTGGTTGCAGAGGGAGCTGACAGCAGCCCTGAAGAAAAAGCCTTGGGGGTGCAGGGTGCTGAGCAGCTGCCCAGGAGCCAGCAGTGCCTCCTGCAGCCCAGCAGGCAGCTGAGTGCTGGCTGCAGCCAGAGCTGTGTGGGCAGCAGGGCAGGAGAGGGGATTGTGCCCCTTGGCTCTGCTCAGACCTCACCTCCAATCCTGCCTCCAGCTCTGCTGTGCCCAGCAGCAGGACACAGAGCTGTGGAGTGAGGCCAGAGGAGGCCACAAAGGTGCTCCCAGGGCTGCAGCAGCTCTGCTGTGAGCACAGGCTGAGGGAGCTGGGGGGGTGCAGCCTGGAGAGGAGAAGGCTCCAGGGGCACCTTAGAGCTGCTGCCAGTGCCTGAAGGGATCCTGCAGGAAGGCTGCAGAGAGACTTTTCCTAAGGGTGTCTGGAGCCAGGCCAAGGGGGAATGGTTTGGAGCTGAGGCAGAGCAGGGTTAGAGTGGAGCTGAGGAGGAAGTTCTGCAGTAGGAGGGTGGTGAGAGGCTGGAATAAGTTTCCCAGAGAGGCTGTGGATGTCCCCTCCCTGGAGGTGCTGATGGCCAGGTTGGATGAGGCCTTGAGTAACCAAGTCTAGCTGAGAGGTGTCCCTGCCCCTGGCAGGGAGCTTGGAATGATGATCTCTGAGGTTCTTTCCAACCTCAGCCACTCTGTGACTCTATGCTTGAGGCAATCTCCTGGACCCCAAAGCATGGGCTCTTTGCAAGGGGACAAGGCAGATGCAGAGAGCACTTGGGCACGCTCCAAGCTGTCCCTGGGTGCATGGAGCAGACAGGAACTGGTTTTGGAGGGGCCCAAAGCCCAGGGCTCTGCATGAACTGGTGACCAGCACCAAGAGGTGCTGCAGGCAAACCCCTCAGCTCATGTACTGCAGGTGGGGAGAGATGGCTATGAAGCACTCCTCAGTGTGAGCACAGCCACGGGAGCAGCTGGCAGGGAGGCTGACACACACAGCATCCTGCCTGGAAGCTGTCAGAGGGCACCTGCTGAGGCAGCTGCACCCCAGAGCCTTTGAGCTAGGCTGGAGCAGCGCCCGTGGGAAGCCAGGTGTCTCCTCGCAGTCCCTCTGATGCTTTGCAGGCAGCAATGTCATCTTTAAGCACTTCCTCTTACTACTTGGAAGGACAAAACCATGGCAGAAAGCAAAGAGGCAACTCAGAGTCATCTGAAATGGTTGGGCTGAGGCACCTCAAAGATCTTTCCAACCTCCACCATCCGAAACCTGCCTAAACCCTTTCCGCTGACAGCTCTTTGCTGGGTTTGCTTTGATTTTCCAGGGCAGAAAGTATTCTCTTTGGCACAATCTTTACTAAATAAATGAGAGGGGAAAGAGAAGTTTCTGTTGGAGCCTGCTGGATTATATTTAGCTTTGACTATGAATAACAACTTCAGCAGACAAAACTTCCCCCGAGGAGATCCAATTAACGGCTCCGCGCGCTCCGGCGCCGGGGAAGAGCAATGCCTCTGCGAGGGAAGCTGATGTGAGGTTCCTGTTGTTTGTCTTCTCTGCATTTGCATTTTGGGGACAAGATAAACAGTGCTTGAACGAGGGAAGCAAAGGGAAAGGAATCTAAATGATGAACTGTCTGGAGCTTGAAGGAAGAATTCAGTGCTTACGCCATGGAAAGAAGATAAGAGACCCAGCTCGGCTCGCTCGGATGTTGAACGCTCCAGAAATAGCTGAAGAGCTAAAATGTGGAGCATCAAACCCTGCACTAATGAAAGGAGAGTTAAAAATATCAGCTGTTACCCCTGGAAGAGAGCAGAGCTAAAGGATTAAGTGACTCTAATGGACTAAGGTGGAAAAAAAAACCCAACACATCCAACACCCCAGGGGGAGCCTGCAGAGGTTGTTGTTGTTGTTGTGTAGGAATAAATGCACGGAAAGCAAAGCCAGATGAGAAATCTCTTAGCCTTGTACTGGCCTCCAGAGCTTGCAGGGGAAGAGCAAAAGCTCTGAGCTTCTTGGGGGAAGAGCAAAAGAGCTCTGAGCCTCTTGGGTGAAGAACAGAAGAGTTCTGAGCATCTTGGGTGAGAAGCAAAAGAGCTCTGAGCTTCTTGGGTGAAGAGCAAAAGAGCTCTGAGCTTCTTGGGTGAAGAGTAAAAGAGCTCTGAGCTTCTTGGGTGAAGAACAAAAGAGCTCTGAGCTTCTTGGGTGAAGAGCAAAGGAGCTCTGAGCTTCTTGGGTGAAGAGTAAAAGAGCTCTGAGCTTCTTGGGTGAAGAACAAAAGAGCTCTGAGCTTCTTGGGTGAAGAGCAAAGGAGCTCTGAGCTCCTTGGGTGCACAGCCTGGAGCTGAGCCTCAGCTGGAGGAATGCACAATGCTGATGGTTCCTGCTCCAATAATCAGAGACACCTCCCCCTAGCCCAGGTTGCTCAAGGCCTCATCCAGCCTGGCCTGGAACACCTCCAGAGAGGAGACATCACCAACCTCCCTGGGCAGCCTGCTCCAGTGCCTCACCACCCTCACAGGGAAGAAATTCTTCCTAGTGTCTCAACTGAACCTCCTGCCTGAGCTTAAAACCATTCCCCTTGTCCTGTCACTACAGTCCCTGTGAGGGTCCCTCCCCCTCTCTCCCACAAGCCCTACCCGGGCAGTTTGCAGAGGCACTCTCCTGAGCCCATGATTTCCTCACTCCTGCTGTCTCAGCACTTTCTGCCTTGGTAGGAGCTGCCCACACAGCAGTGCAGTGCCAGGCTCTGCCTGCACACACTCGGTGACATATCTGATCTCCAGGGCAGCTGAATCATAGAATGAAGCAGGTTGGAAGAGACCTCCAGCCCAACCTAGCACCCAGCCCTAGCCAGTCAACCAGACCATGGCACTGAGTGCCCCAGCCAGGCTTTTCTTGAACACCTCCAGCCACACAGACTCCACCACCTCCCTGGGCAGCCCATTCCAATGCCAATCACTCTCTCTGCCAACAACTTCCTACTAACACCCAGCCTAGACCTGCCCTGGCACAACTTGAGCCTCTGTCCCCTTGTTCTGTTGCTGCTTGCCTGGCAGCAGAGCCCAACCCCACCTGGCTACAGCCTCCCTGCAGGCAGCTGCAGACAGCAATGAGCTCTGCCCTGAGCCTCCTCTGCTGCAGGCTGCACCCCCCCAGCTCCCTCAGCCTCTCCTCACAGGGCTCTGCTCCAGGCCCCTCCCCAGCCTTGCTGCCCTTCTCCAAACACCTTCCAGCACCTCAGCATCTCTCTGCAATTCAGGAGCCCAGAACTGGACACAGCACTCCAGGTGTGGCCTGAGCAGTGCTGAGCACAGGGGCACAAGAACCTCCCTTGTCCTGCTGCCCACACTGCTCCTGAGCCAGCCCAGGATGCCATTGGCTCTGCTGCCCACCTGGGCACTGCTGCCTCCACTGCAGCTCCTCACTCCCAGCACCCCCAGCTCCCTCTCTGCCTGGCTGCTCTCAGCCACTCTGGCCCCAGCCTGTACTGCTGCTTGGGGTTGTTGTGGCCAAAGTGCAGAACCCTGCCCTTGGCCTTGTTCAGTCTCATCCCATTGGCCTCTGCCCACCCATGCAGCCTGTCCAGGTCCCTCTGCAGGGCTCTCCTACCTTCCAACAGCTCCACAGCTGCTCCTAGCTTGGTGTCATCTGCAAACTTCCTGATGCTGGACTCGATCCCCTGCTCCAGATCATTAATAAAGATACTGAACAGGACTGGGCCCAGCACTGATCCTTGGGGAACACCACTAGTGACAGCTGCCAACTGGATGTGGCACTGAAGGACCATGACAGGTTGTGATAAATGTTCAGCTGCACAGCTCCCAACTGGAGCATCAGCCTGGACTCCTGCATCCCCAAGAAGGGGCAATTTAAAGCAGCAGTGAAGGTATTGGAGCTCTCAGCAGCTGGGGATAAAGCCAGAGGCTGAGACAGGACAGAGAATCATTTCTGAGACACACACAGAGCTGCCTCTCCCTTGACTTCTCCCTGTGACTGTTCATACCCAAACACTCTCCAGCTTACAAGCAGGCTGGACACAGGCTGTCAGGGGCAAAGTGGGGACCTGTCTTCTGCAGCTCAGCCTAAAGTGACTCCTTGTCTAGATCATCTTTCCTGGAAGTGTCCCAAAGCCCTGGCACAGGCTCCCCAGAGGAGAGGTTGTGGAGTCTCCTTCATCTGGAGCCTTTCCAGGCCTGTCTGGATGTGTCCCTGTGTGCCCTGTGCTAGACTGTGTGGTCCTGCTCTGGCAGGGAGGTTGGACTGGATGAGCTCTTTGGGTCACTTCCAACCCCTGACATCTGTGAGCCTGTGATCTTCCCAGGAAGAAGCAGCTGATGAGTTCTGGGCCTCCTCAGGCTCTCCCTGGATCAGCAGCAGTTAGTTTCCCACTAAGCTCAATCAATCTGTGCTCCTTCCAAAGCCACTCATCCTGCCAGGCAGCTTGGGTGGGATCCATCTGACGATGGGAAGGCATCAGTGCCAGTCCCCTTGGCACCCTTCATAAGGTGCCACTTAGATCATGCCAGTGGAGCTGCTTCCATCTCATCAAGTGACTCAGCCTGCAGAGCTCAGCCCTGGGGGTGTCTGGGGCAATGAGCTCAGGCATGGGTGACAGCTACCCCTCCTAGCTGGGCTGATGGCCACCCCTGCAGCACTGCCCTTGCTCCTGCCATCTCCCTCCTAGCCAAAGTGCCCTACCCCAACCTCTGGAAGAGCTGCAAATCCTCCATGTCACTTCTCACCTCCAGTGGCCTCCTCTGGTGAGGCTCACTACAGCTCTGATACCTTCTGGCAATCACTTTAAGCATTTCTGCTCATTGCCCTATCTCTACAAGACAACAAGGATGAAACAGTGGGCAGAACAAGAAGCATTTGGGGCTTAAATCAGTGGAATTCAGGAGAGAGGAAGGACAAAAAGCCAATTTACAAGCCAATTTACTACAACTCTGCACCCAAGCCCTTCAACAGGTGGGAACTGTTCCTTAAAATCAGCTGGGAATTCCCTGCCAGAAGTTCAGTCACCAGCTGAGCTATGAACTGGCTCTGGAGGCTGCCCTCAGCCCTTCACCTCTCAAACTAAGAGACTTTCATCCTCCTTCTAAGTAGAAACCTCACTGGGCTGCACCCCCAGAGCAGTGCTCTGGAGCCTGGAGATGCACCAGAGTCAGGCAGCTGCCAGGAACTGCTTGGATGTGCTGAGGTGTGCAGGAGGAGGTGTGGGACAGCAGGACCTGGGCAGCTCTGCAAGCTGCTGGGGAGCCTCAGCAACAGCCCTGCAAAACCACAGCATCATAGAAAGGGTTGGCTTGGAAAAGGCCTCTGAGGTCATCCAGGCCAAGCAGCAGCCCAGCACCACCATGGCCATCAAACCATGGCCCCAGGTGCCTTGGGCACAGGTGTCTGGAACACCTCCAGGCATGGGGGCTCCAGCACCTCGCTGGGCAGCCTGTGCCAATCCCTGACTTCTCTTGCAGCAAAGGAATTTCTCCTCATCTCCAACCTAGCCCTCCCCTGGCACAATTCCAGGCCATTTGGTCTCCTTCCATCACCTGACTCTAGGAAGCAGAGCCCAACCCTCACCTGGCCCAAACTCCTTCCAGGGAGCTGCAGGCAGCAGTGAGCTCTGCCCTCAGCCTCCTCTTCTCCACACTGCACACCCCCAGCTCCCTCAGCTGCTCCTCCCCAGCCCTCTTCTCCAGACCCTTCTCCAGCTTTGTTGCCCTTCCCTGGATCCCATCCAGCCTCTCAGTGTCCTTCTGGGAGTGAAGGACTGAAAATTAATCTCAACATTCAAGGTGTGGCCTGCCCAGTGCTGAGCAGAGGAGCAGCATCTCTATGCTGCTGGCCACACTAAATGCCTTTTCTATCAGAAGAGTGAGGAAGGAAATCATCAAAGTAGGAAGCCTGGGAGGGACTTTAAGTCTTAGCCAAAACCAAAGGTTTAACCCAGGTTTGCTGGAAGTGCCTGGGGAACTTTTGGATCATAGAATCAGTCAGGGTTTGAAGGGACCACAAGGAGCAGCCAGTGCCAACTCCCCTGCCATGCCCAGGGACACCCTACCCTAGAGCAGGCTGCACACAGCCTCAGCCAGCCTGGCCTCAAACACCTCCAGCCATGGGGCCTCAACCACCTCCCTGGGCAACCCAGTCCAGCCTCTCACCACTCTCCTGCTCAACAACTTCCTCCTCCCCTCCAGCCTCACTCTCCCCACCTCCACCTTTGCTCCATTCCCCCCACTCCTGACACTCCCTCACACCCTCAAAAGTCCCTCCCCAGCTTTTTTAGAGCTCCCTTCAGATCCTGGCAGGCCACAAGAAGGTCAGCTGGGAGCCTCCTCTGCTCCAGCCTGCACAGCCCCAACTCTTTCAGGCTGTGCTCACAGCAGAGCTGCTGCAGCCTCTCAGCATCCTCCTGGCCCTGCTCTGGACACTCTCCAGCATCTCCACAGCCCTCTTGTCCCAGGGGCTCCAGAGCTGGATGCAGGACTCCAGGTGGGGTCTCAGCAGAGCAGAGCAGAGGGGGAGAATCCCCTCCCTGGCCCTGCTGGCCACACTGCTGCTGCTGCAGCCCAGCCTCTGCTTGGCTTTCTGGGCTGCAAGTGCACACTGCTGGCTCCTGCTGAGCTTCTCCTCCAGCAGCACCCCCAAGTCCCTCTCTTCAGGGCTGCTCTCCAGCCTGGCACTGCACAGCCTGCATTGGTGCTTGGCATTGCCTCCACCCAGCTGCAGGACCTTGCCCTTGGAGTCACATTCTGAAGGACAGCAATGGCTGAGATCAGTGCCAGCAGTCCTGGTCCACCCCCTCTGTGCCAACACTGGGCAGCTGCCCTGGCAGAGCAGTGCCTAGGAGCCAAGGGTCAACACTGGGTCCAGTCCTGTTCAGCTGCTGTGCTGGGAGGGTGCTGGAACCCTGGAGCAGGCTGCCCTGAGAGGCTGTGGAGTCTCTGCAGAGATTCCTCCACACCCCTGCCCTCTTTGGGCACACAACCTGACCAGGCAGCTCCTGCAGAGCCTGGCATTGACCCCCAACACTTACATCAGTTTTGGCTTTGCAAGTCTCTTGCCTGTCTCTCAGCATCTTCTCCAGGACTCCACTCCTGCACCAGACATTGAAGACTGTTTTCCCATGCTGGTATCCCACTTCCTGGAGCAAAAGAAACAAGAGTCAGGGGAAAAAGAATTGTCACTAATAACTACCAGCTCCTGAGGTCTCATTCTTTGCACACCAGCAGGAAATCCTGAGCTCTACCCCAGAGCTAGGCTGGACTTTTGCTGCCTCCCAGCCTCAGCTCCCTAGGAGGGTTCAGAGTCAGTGAGGGAAAGATTATTTTAAGGCAAAATATTACTGTGGCCTTGGAGGCCACAGCCTGCACTGAAAAGTGCCACCTGACACAACTATTTCTGCAGCACTGGCTTCAAGCAGGCTGCTCACAGGAGAGCAGGACACCCAGAGAAGCCCAGGACACTCTTGGATACATCATGGAGCCACAGAATGGCAGGGGCTGGAAGGGACCTTCAGAGTTCAGCCAGTCCAGCACCCCTGCCAGAGCAGGGTCACCCAGGGCAGGTCACACAGACACACACCCAGGTGGGTCCTGAGAGTCTCCAGAGAATGAGACTCCACAGCCTCTCTGGGCAGCCTGCTCCAGACCTCTGACAGCCTCACACCAAACAAGTTTCTCCTCATGTTGAGGTAGTGGCAGGACTTGGGGGGATGGAGCAAAGCTGGAGGTGGGGAGAGTGAGGCTGGAGGTGAGGAGGAAGTTGTTGAGCAGGAGAGTGGTGAGAGGCTGGAATGGGTTGCCCAGGGAGGGGGTTGAGGCCCCATGGCTGGAGGTGTTTGAGGCCAGGCTGGCTGAGGCTGTGTGCAGCCTGCTCTAGGGTAGGGTGTCCCTGGGCATGGCAGGGAGGTTGGAACTGGCTGCTCCTTGTGGTCCCTTCCAACCCTGACTGATTATAAGATTCTGTGATCCTATGCTGAGATGTAACCTCCTGGGCTCCACTTTGTGCCCATTGTGTCTTTGCCTTGTCAGTGGACACCACTGACAAGAGTCTGGCCCCATCCTCTCACCCCCCACAGGTCCTTTTGCTGTTGCTGAGCATTGCTCAGATCTCCTCTGGGGCTGCTCTTCTCCGGGTTCAGTGGCCCCAGGGCTCTCAGCCTTTACTCCTCAGAGGTCTCTGCTTTGGAAAACAGAGGAGTTACAGGGACATGAGGAGGCAGAGGGCAGATGCCAGAGGAACACTGGTGCTGGTTTCTCTCATGGGCAGCATCGTGGCCCCTACCCACTTATCCTGTCGCAGGACTCCAGTGAAAAGAGCCTGGCCCCTTCTTGGGCACCCTAAGATCTCCTCTCAGTCTTCTCTTCCCCAAGGCTAACCAGCCCCAGGTCTCAGCCTTTCCTCCTCAGAGAGATGTTCCAGCCCCTTCAGCATCCTCACAGCTTCTGTTGGACACTACTGTATCCAGTCCCTCTTGAACCGAGAAGCCAGAACCAGACACACTACACCAGATGTAGCCTCACCCAGACAGGGTAGAGGAGGAGGAGAATCTCCCTTGAGCTGCTGGCCACAGGCTTTTCAATACACCCCAGGATATCACTGGCTCCTTCCATTGGCTCTTTGCTTGGATGGAGGCACTAAGTACTTTGTCTCTTTAACCCCTTGGCTCAAGCCTAGCAATGAAAACTTCCTGCAGGGCACCAGTTCCACCACCTCCAGCAAGGAGTTGAGCCAGAGGCCACTGAAGCTGCAAATGTCACTTTGCTGGAGCAGAAATGCTGGCACATGGATACCACCAAAGCCACAACCCCACCTTGCTCTGATTTAAAAGCACAAAGGGATCTGTGCTTGCAACAATCCCACAGCTCTGTGTCCTCAGCGTGGAAACAAGAGGGAAAACTCAAACAGTTGCTCCCAGCTGTGCTCTTGTCCTAAACGTGACAATGGAAACGGGGCTGAAAAATCCAATGGGAAGAAGGCAGCAACAGGTGCCAGGAGCCCTGGATCCTATTTCCAGCCCTGGCCCTGGCAGCTCACACTAAAGCTCAGGCTTGCGTGGCAAAGCTGAGCGCTGGAAGCAGCCCCGGCCGAGCTGAGCTGCTGCTGCCCCTCCCCTGGGCTTTGCAGCAGGGTTCAAAGCAGGAGGCACTCAGGCTGGAATGCATCCCTTGAAATCGATCCTAGCTGCTCAGCCCGAGGTGGATATGATTACTCAGGAGGAAAAAGGACCTGACAGATCTACAGCTGGCTGGGTCAGAGTGATCTGAAGTGACTGTGAGAAGCTGAGCTCCGGGAAGTGACAGGCAGCCAGCAGCACTCCAGGCTGATGCAGAAGAGGATGCTGACAGGAGGAAGAGACTTCTGTCTGTTTGCCCTTGCTGGTTAGATGGTGCCCAGGTCTGTGCTCTGCACAGCTCAACTGAACCCCTCACCACAGTGGCAAAAGGGTGCCCAGATTGCTGGTTAGATGGTGCCCAGGTCTGTGCTCTGCACAGCTCAACTGAACCCCTCACCACAGTGGCAAAAGGGTGCCCAGATTGCCCTTGCTGGTTAGATGGTGCCCAGGTCTATATTCTGCACAGCTCAACTGAACCCCTCACCACAGTGGCAAAAGGGTGCCCAGACTGCCCTTGCTGGTTAGATGGTGCCCAGGTCTATATTCTGCACAGCTGAACTGAACCCCTCACCACAGTGGCAAAAGGGTGCCCAGATTGCCCTTTCCTTTAAGGTCAGCACAGTTTCCATCTTCCCTGTTGTGCAGAGTTAACCTTTCTAGGAGAGTGACCTTGAACCTGACTCCAGGTGGTCTTGACCCTCCCCAGGGGTGGGTCTGAACCCCACCAGGTGATTCATGGTCAGCTCACTCCCCCAGATCCATGAAAGCAGGGAGCCAGCTGCTTTCTCTCTCCCTGCCCTCCCTCCCTGCCTGCTGGCATCACCACTCCTGCTTTTCCTGCTGCTCTTTGCCTCACCAGGTGGCCACCATCACCAGGAGGCAGACAGAACCCACTGCCATCACAAACCTGGCTGTGTGTTGACATGTTTAGTACCTTGTGATAGAAGAAAAACCAAGGGATGCTGGCAAAAAGGTCTCCTAGGGCTCATTTTGAGGGTGTCTGTGACAAACCATAAGATACCAAACCCTGCAGAGATGTTTGGTTGTAGCAATCAGTTGATAATCTGCAAACCTAAACAAGGGCTACTCTAGGAGTGTCTGCAGCTACTCCTGGGAGATCTGTGGTGAGCAATCCTGTAAAGCCCCAGGCCTGCAGTGACTAAGGAAAGCAGGAAGGAGATAAAGGAGAAGCAGGGATGTCCTGACATCAGCAACAAAGAAGGCTCTGCCTGACCAGAGATGAGACAGACCCTGTGAGGAAGACTGTGTGGGATGTTCATGGCAGATGATAACCATTCCAGACCACCAGGGCTGGAATGGTTGGAACTGGGGTGGAGAATGGGAAAATCCTTATGTGAATGAACTCCAAGAGCTGACTGTAATAACCCTGCCTCCTATTATGAACATGCCTGCTCTTGTGCCATGAACTGTGCCTTCTGCCAGCATGGGCTGTGCAGGACTGGTGGAGCCATCCTGCCTGCAGCCAGCCCTGAAATAAAGCAGACCTACTGCAGAGCTCTGCAGGAGTTTTGGGCTTCATAGAATCACAGAATCATAAAATCAGCCAGGTTGGAAGAGAGCTCCAAGATCATCCAGCCCAACCTAGCACCCAGCCCTAGCCAGTCATCCAGACCATGGCACTAAGTGCCTCATCCAGGCTTTTCTTGAACACCTCCAGGGATGGTGCCTCCACCACCTCCCTGGGCAGCCCATTCCAATGCCAATCACTCTCTCTGACAACAACTTCCTACTCACATCCAGCCTGAACCTGCCCTGGCACAGCTTCAGGCTGTCCCCCCTTGTTCTATTGGTGGCTGCCTGAGGGAAGAGCCCAACCCCACCTGGCTACAGCCTCCCTGCAGGCAGCTGCAGGCAGCAATGAGCTCTGCCCTGAGCCTCCTCTGCTGCAGGCTGCACCCCCCCAGCTCCCTCAGCCTCTCCTCACAGGGCTCTGCTCCAGGCCCCTCCCCAGCCTTGCTGCCCTTCTCTCAACACCTTCCAGCACCTCAGCATCTCTCTTGAATCGAGTGGCCCAGAACCTGCACTTGCCTCCCCTTTTACCCCTCTGAGAACACTTTCCCTGGCATCCTTCAACCTCCTCAGCCCCCCCAAATGAGACAGAGGCAGAACAACCATCTGACACCTGACTACCTGCTCCTGTGCTGAGCTGCCAGACACGTTTGTCAGGGCTTTCCAAAGGGCCAGAGCACTCCATCTAGCCAGGAACATTATTTATCAGCAGAGCCTTAGATCCCTCTCTTGGCAGACAGCTCTGTGTGCCCAGGAGCTGTGAGACACCCAATAGCCTTGAGAAAATATTGACAGTAGGGAAAGCAGGTGGTGGATTGGAAAAGCTGCTGCTTGGCCCTAAGCACTCTGTAGGGCTTCAATGTGCTGCTGCTGCTGCTGCTGCTCAGGGTTTGTGAGGCAGCATCTGAGTTGGGGCTGCTCAGCCTGGAGAAGAGAAGGCTCCAGGCAGAGCTTAGTGCAATCTTCCAGTACCTGAAGGGGCTGCAGGAGAGCTGGGGAGGGACTTTGGAGAAGGGTTGGGAGTGGGAGGATGAGGGACAATGGCTGTGAGCTGGGAGAGGGCAGAGTGAGAGTGGTGGTGAGACACTGGCACAGGTTGATGGTGGTGAGACACTGGCACAGGTTTCCCAGGGAGGTTGTGGAGCACAGAAGCACCCAATGTGATCAAAGATCACATTGGGTGCTTCTGTGCTCCACAACCTCCCTGGAGGTGTTGAAGGCCAGGCTGGATGAGACCTTGAGCAACCTATGCTGGTGAGAGGTGTCCCTGCCCATGTCACAGGGAGGCTGGAACTGGCTGAGCTTTTAAAGTCCCTTCCAACCCAACCCATTCTCTGACTCTATGAAAAACCTCTCTGCAGCCCAGTCAGCACTGCAGGCTCTCACTGCATCTATCTACACAGGAGATCAACTTAAAGAGACACTGAGGTGGGGAGGAGAGAGGACTTCCAGCCTAGAAGATGAGCTCTGCAGGCTCTCACTGCATCTATCTACACAGGAGATCAACTTAAAGAGACACTGGGGTGGGGGAGAGAGAACTTCCAGCCTAGGAGATGAGCACTGCAGGCTCTCACTGCATCTACACAGGAGATCAACTTAAAGAGACACTGGGGTGGGGAGGAGAGGATTTCCAGCCTAGGAGATGAGCACTGCAGGCTCTCACTGCATCTACACAGGAGATCAACTTAAAAGAGACACTGGGGTGGGGAGGAGAGAGGACTTCCAGCCTAGGAGATGAGCACTGCAGGCTCTCACTGCATCTACACAGGAGATCAACTTAAAGAGACACTGGGGTGGGGAGGAGAGAGGACTTCCAGCCTAGGAGATGAGCACTGCAGGCTCTCACTGCATCTATCTACACAGGAGATCAACTTAAAGAGACACTGGGGTTGGGGGGAGAGGACTTCCAGCCTAGGAGATGAGCACTGCAGGCTCTCACTGCATCTATCTACACAGGAGATCAACTTAAAGAGACACTGGGGTTGGGGGGAGAGGATTTCCAGCCTAGGAGATGAGCACTGCAGGCTCTCACTGCATCTATCTACACATGAGATCAACTTAAAGAGACACTGGGGTGGGGGGGAGAGGACTTCCAGCCTAGGAGATGAGCACTGCAGGCTCTCACTGCATCTATCTACACAGGAGATCAACTTAAAGAGACACTGGGGTTGGGGGGAGAGGACTTCCAGTCTAGGAGATGAGCAAAGCTATGCAGAAACACCTTAAAGGTGGAAGGTGCTGCACAGCTGAAGCAGACAAAGAATGGAAGGGGACAGTAAAATGACTGCCTTGGCAAGAGCCAGTGAACCAGAGCTGCTACTATCACCTATGAGGGCAGAGACAGTTTTGGGTGAGCACTGAACCTGAATGCTCCTGAAGGGAGGGTGGAGAGAGGCTGGTGTTGGTCTCTGCTCCCAGGTGTCTAGAAAGATGGTAAGAGGAAAGAGGCTTAAGCTGTGCCAGGGGAGGGTTAGGTTGGAGAGGAGGAGAAATTTTCTTTGCTGCCAGAGTGGTCAGGGCCTGGCAGAGGCTGCCCAGGGAGGTGATGGAGTCCCCATGCCTGGAGGTGTTCCAGACACCTGTGGCCATGGCACCTGGGGCCATGGTTCAGTGGCCATGGTGGTGCTGGGCTGCTGCTTGGACTGGATGATCTCAGAGGGCTTCTCCAACCCAACCCAGTCTGATTCTGTGATTTTGCAGGGCTGCTGCTGGAGCAGCTCAAGAAGCTGTAGATGTGGTGCTTCAGGATGCAGTTCAGTGGTCACAGTAGCTGGGTTGTGGCTGGACTTGACAATCTTAGAGGTGTTTTCCAACCTTAATGACTCTGAATAATGCCCCTGGGACCATCTGGCTGCACATCTGCAGTCAGATCTTCCCATGCTGGTTCCTGATCCATGAACAGACAGAACCAGATCCCAACACATGTAACCTGGTGGTGCCCTTCTGACAATGACCTTGCACTGACATTGGTGCTGGGTCCTCTCTACTGGGTGCAGAGGGACTGTGGAGCAGATGCTCTATTAATAGAAGTGTTGAAAGGTTCTCTGAGCAGGTATTCAGCCTGCTGCCCCCCATGGCAGGCATCCACCACCTCCCCTGCCTCACCTCCCAACCCTTCCTGCCACACCAAGCTCCACAATGAGGGCAGAGGGAAGGTTGGAAGAGAGCTCCAAGCTCCCCCAGCCCAACCTAGCACCCAGCCCTGCCCAACCAACCAGACCATGGCACTAAGTGCCCCAGCCAGGCTTGGCTTCAACACCTCCAGCCACAGACTCCACCACCTCCCTGGGCAGCCCATTCCAATGCCAATCACTCTCTCTGACAACAACTTCATCCTAACATCCAGCCTAGACCTGCCCTGGCACAGCTTCAGGCTGTGTCCCCTTGTTCTGTCCCTGGCTGCCTGGCAGCAGAGCCCAACCCCACCTGGCTACAGCCTCCCTGCAGGCAGCTGCAGGCAGCAATGAGCTCTGCCCTGAGCCTCCTCTGCTGCAGGCTTCACCCCCCCAGCTCCCTCAGCCTCTCCTCACAGGGCTCTGCTCCAGGCCCCTCCCCAGCCTTGCTGCCCTTCTCTCAACACCTTCCAGCACCTCAACATCTCTCTGCAATTCAGGAGCCCAGAACTGAACACAGCACTCCAGGGGTGGCCTGAGCAGTGCTGAGCACAGGGGCACAAGAACCTCCCTTGTCCTGCTGCCCACACTGCTCCTGAGCCAGCCCAGGATGCCATTGGCTCTGCTGCCCACCTGGGCACTGCTGCCTCCTCTGCAGCTCCTCTCTCCCAGCACCCCCAGCTCCCTCTCTGCCTGCCTGCTCCCAGCCACTCTGGCCCCAGCCCTCAGCACTGCACTCTCGGTGTGGCCAGAGCAGGAAGGAGAACCAAAGCTTCACCTCATTCCCGAGCTGGCTGCGTGGGTCTGGTACATGCCCAGGGTGCGTCTGCGGGGGGTGGAGGCTGCCAA
The DNA here is from genome assembly GCF_015220805.1 of Pogoniulus pusillus. NCBI lineage: Eukaryota > Metazoa > Chordata > Aves > Piciformes > Lybiidae > Pogoniulus > Pogoniulus pusillus. Next base: position 1,914,240 of record NC_087298.1, on the reverse strand, counting down.
GGCAGCAGGGCAGGGCTGGAAAGTCCCTGCCGGGAGGCACTTACGCAGATCTCGTCGAACTTGCCGAAGTCGAGGGTGCGGTAGCGGTCGATCGGGGGTCGGATGTACTCGCAGTAGTCGCTGCTCTTCACCATCTCCAGCTGCCGCACGCAGCACACGTACGCCAGCCGCGTCTGGATCTCGGCCATGTTCAGCACCTGCCGGCAGCACTCCTCAGCCTGGGCACTGCACAGCCACCCACGCAGGGCTTCTGCTGGCAGCTGGCCTCTCAGGGCATCCCCTCCAACTCTCACAGAGCCTGGGAGGTTGGAAGGGACCTCCAGAGCTCATCAGTCCAAGCCCTGTGCCGAGCAGGATGCCCTAGGGCAGGGCACGCAGGGATGTTCTGCTTTGCTTCAGGTGAAGGCACATCAGAGCTGTGCCAGAGAGGCTCAGGCACCTTGTCCTGGCAGCTGGAGCTGCCTGCAGGGCAAAGCAGCTTCACCTTTGCTCCTGCCATTCAGCCTTGCCAGTGCACAGAGAACTGCCAGCTGCTGCTCTCTGGGCATCACTGCACAGAGCCACAGAGCCTCAGAGGTCAGAAGGCACCTCCAGAGCTCAGCCAGTGCAAGCTCCCTGCCAAGCAGCAGCCCTAGGGCAGGGCACACAGGAATGCAGCCAGGAGGCTTTGAAGGTCTCCAGAGCAGGAGACTCCACAGCCTCTCTGGGCAGCCTGCTCCAGGCCTCCAGCACCCTCACACCACACAAGGGGCGCAGCAGGAGTGAGAGGGGCACAGCAGGGGTGAGAGGGGCACAGCAGGGGTGAGAGGGGCACAGCAGGGGTGAGAGGGAGGCAGCAGGGGTGAGAGGGGCACAGCAGGGGTGAGAGGGGTGCAGCAGGGGTGAGAGGGAGGCAGCAGGGGTGAGAGGGGCGCAGCAGGGGTGAGAGGGGTGCAGCAGGGGTGAGAGGGAGGCAGCAGGAGTGAGAGGGGTGCAGCAGGGGTGAGAGGGGTGCAGCAGGGGTGAGAGGGGTGCAGCAGGGGTGAGAGGGGCACAGCAGGGGTGAGAGGGGCACAGCAGGAGTGAGAGGGGCACAGCAGGGGTGAGAGGGAGGCAGCAGCCCTTCGAGGCAGCAGTCAGTGCTGTGCTCTGCAGCACCAGGGCAGAGGCTCCATGGCAAAGCTGAGGCTGGCAGAGAGCTCTGGAGATCAGAGAGGCTGGACTGGAGTCCAACCCTCCTGGCTCAAGCAGGGCCAGCTGGGGCAGCTTGTCTGAGACCTTGTCTGGCTGAGCTGTCTCTGCTGCCAGGCAGCCAGCACCAGAAGAAGGGGACACAGCCTCAAGCTGTGCCAGGGCAGGTCTAGGCTGGCTGTTAGGAGGAAGTTGTTGTCAGAGAGAGTGATTGGCATTGGAATGGGCTGCCCAGGGAGGTGGTGGAGTCTGTGTGGCTGGAGGTGTTGAAGCCAAGCCTGGCTGGGGCACTTAGTGCCATGGTCTGGTTGGTTGGTTGGGGCTGGGTGCTAGGTTGGGCTGGCTGAGCTTGGAGCTCTCTTCCAACCTGCTTGATTCTATGATCTTTGATCACCTTGGGTCCTTCTGTGCTCCACAACCTCTCTGGGAAACCTGTGCCAGTGTCTCAGCACCCTCAACCTGTGCTAATGTTGAGACACTCAAGAGAATCTTTTCCTCATCTCCCTTTTCCAGCCCAAAGCCACTGTCCCACACCCTGTTCCTTCAAGCCCCTCTGCAGCTCTCCTGTAGTCAGTCAGTTCAGCCCCCTCCAATCAGCAGTTCAGAGTCATAGAGTGGAGAAGCCCTAAAGTGGCTGGAGATGTCCCTGCTCGCTGCAGGGAGGTTGGACTGGATGACCTTCAAAGGGCCCTTTCCAACCCACAGCACTTTGCCATTCTACTTCTTGCACTGGCAAAATCCAGGGACCTCCTCTAAGAAAAGGGTTCTTGGCTCTAACAATTTCCCCACCCCATTCCCTGCCTGGAGGTCTCCTCTCTCCCCTGTCACTGCCCAGCTGCCTTTGTCCTTAAGCCAGCACCCAAAGCCCAGGGAGATGCTGGGGGGTCACCAGGCTGCTCCCTGAAGCCTTCTGCTCCCTACCCAAACCCAGCTGCCCCTTTCATGCAGCCTGCAGTACCTTGACTTTCTCTGCCAGGGGGTTCCACCTCTTCCAGAGCAGCCACCAGCCAGACAAGCAGTCGCCGTAGTTGGTGAGGTCTGTCTCGTCGCGGCTGCCCACGTCGATGGCGATCACCACCTTGGCACCCATGGACCTGGCAACATCAGCTAGAGGGAAAGAAGGTCCTGTCAGTCCCAGTGCTGCCAGCCACGGAGCTGCCCAGCCAAAGCTCACCTACACAGCGCTGGGGAGTGCAGAACCTGGCCCTGGACCTGCCACGGGGCTCTCAGAACAGCCTCACGTAACACAGCAGCACCTCCACTGAGAGACCATTCCCCTTCTGTGGAGGCTCCAACCCCACCTGGGCTCCAGCCTCACACAGGCCTCCCACCTCACCTGCTCCATTTCTCTGGAGGGGAGGATGGAGCCAGGTGGGGCTTGGCCTTTTCTCCTTAGGAACAAGTGATAGCACCATCGAGTCAGTCATCAGCAAGCCTGCAGATGACACCAAGCTGGGGGCAGATGTGGCTGGGTTGGAGGGCAGAAGAGCTCTGCAGCAGGACCTTGACCACATGCACAGATGGGCAGAGTCCAAGGGGATGGAGTTCAATAGCTCCAAGTGCAGGGTGCTGCACTTTGGCCACAGCAACCCCATGCAGAGATACAGGCTGGGGTCAGAGTGGCTGAGAGCAGCCAGACAGAGAGGGATCTGGGGGTGCTGATTGATACCCACCTGAACATGAGCCAGCAGTGTGCCCAGGTGGCCAAGAGAGCCACTGGCATCCTGGCCTGCATCAGGAATGGTGTGGCCAGCAGGAGCAGGGAGGTCATTCTGCCCCTGGACTCTGCACTGGTTAGACCACACCTTGAGTGCTGTGTTCAGTTCTGGGCCCCCCAGTTTAGGAGGGACATTGAGATGCTTGAGCGTGTCCAGAGAAGGGCAACGAGGCTGGGGAGAGGCCTTGAGCACAGCCCTACGAGGAGAGGCTGAGGGAGCTGGGATTGGTTAGCCTGGAGAAGAGGAGGCTCAGGGCAGACCTTATTGCTGTCTGCAACTACCTGAGGGGAGGTTGTGGCCAGGAGGAGGTTGCTCTCTTCTCTCAGGTGGCCAGCACCAGAACAAGAGGACACAGCCTCAGGCTGTGCCAGGGGAGATTTAGGCTGGAGGTGAGGAGAAAGTTCTTCCCTGAGAGAGTCATTGGACACTGGAATGGGCTGCCCGGGGAGGTGGTGGAGTCGCCGTCCCTGGAGCTGTTCAAGGCAGGACTGGACGTGGCACTTGGTGCCATGGTCTGGCCTTGAGCTCTGTGCTAAAGGGTTGGACTTGATGAGCTGTGAGGTCTCTTCCAACCCTGATGATACTGTGACACTGTGATACTGTGATGCTGTGACCAGCTTCCCTGCATGTACTTGTAGACAGCAATGAAGTCACCCCTAGAATCATAGAATCAAGCAGGTTGGAAGAGACCTCCAAGCTCATCCAGTCCAACCTAGCACCCAGCCCTATCCAGTCATCTAGACCATGGCACTAAGTGCCTCATCCAGGCTTCTCTTGCACACCTCCAGGGATGGCTACTCCACCACCTCCCTGCCATGTGCCAGCAGCTAACCAAGACACCACTGTGCCAGCTGAAGCCTTCAGGCTCTGGTGCCATCAGTCTGAAGCATGACAGGTAAAATGCTGTTCTTCCCCAGAATGAGTCCTTTTTTTTCAGCTGACACTCATTGAAGAGGAACTCAGACACAGACAATGCATCTGCAGCCTCATTTCTGCTCTCTCTCCTTTCAGCAAGCACTAAAATAAACCCGGAACTAGCTTGGCATTTCCATCTGCAGAATATTTGTCTATCAGGAAGTAATTTGTAACACAAAATAGGCTTAATAAAGCCAGGATGGAGCAAACACCTAGGAAACTGTGAGCAGTGACTCCTGGTAACCCTCAGGAGACTGAAGGTGTCTGCAAAAGTTCTCCTGTTGCCTTTTGTTGGGTAAGGAGAAAAGGACAAAGTTCCTGAGCTGTGCTCTCAGGAACTGATTCATGGAATGGGTTGGGTTGGAAGGGAACTCAAAGATCATCTGGTTCCAGCCCCCTGTCATGGGCAGGGGACACCTTCTACCAGCTCAAGGCCTCATCCAGCCTGGTCCTGAACACCTCCAGGGAGGTTGTGGAGCACAGAAGCACCCAATGTGATCAAAGATCACATTGGGTGCTTCTGTGCTCCACAACCTCCCTGGGAAACCTGTGCCAGTGTCTCACCACCCTCAACCTGTGCCAGTGTCTCACCACCCTCACTCTCAACAGCTTCTTCCTCCTCTCCACTCTCACTCTCCCCTCTCCCAGCTCAAAGCCATTGTCCCCCACCCTGCCACTCCCAGCCCTTCTCCAAAGTCCCTCCCCAGCTCTCCTGCAGCCCCTTCAGGCACTGGAAGGCTGCTCTGAGCTCTCCCTGCAGCCTTCTCTTCTCCAGGCTGAACTCTCCCAGTCTGTCCCCACAGGGGAGCCTCTGCAGCCTTCTGAGCATCTTGGTGGCCTCCTCTGGACCCTCTCCAGCAGCTCCAGGTCCTTCTTGTGCTGGAGGCAGTGCTGCAGGTGAGGGCTGAGCAGAGCAGATTGGAGGGGCAGAATCCCCTCCCTGTGCTGCTGCTCTCCCTGCTCTGCCTGCAGCCAGCACACAGCTGGCTCTGGGCTGCCAGGGACCAGTGCTGGCTGCTGGGCACTTGGGCACCAACTGACACCCCCAAGCCCTTCTCCTCCACACTGCTCTCAAGCCATTCTCTGTCCAGCCTGGATTTGTGTTTGGAATTGCCCTGACTCAGTTTCAGGACCTTGTACTTGGCCTTGTTGAACTTGATGAGCCTGGCTTGGGCCCACCTCTCAAGCCTGCCCAAGTGCCTCTGGCCAGAGCCTTTCTCTGCAGTGTGTCGACTGCAGCACACAGCTTGGTGCCAGCCACAGACTTGCTGAGGCTGCCTCAGTCCCACTGCCCATGTTGCTGACAAAGAAGACAAAGAGCACTGGTGCCAGTACCCACCCCTGGGGGATGTCACTGACCTGGAAGGTTGTTGATGTAGCCTCCATCCATCAGGAGATGTCCATCCTTGGGGTCGCAGAGAGGAGGCATGTACCCAGAGAGGGACATGCTGGCACGGACATACCTCCAGAGAGAGCCTGCAGGAGGGAGCAGCAGCAGCATTAATTACTGCCAGAGAGGGCTTTGCACTCATTAAAATCATTAGGAGGGAGAGGTTCTCCTGAGAGCACCACAGCAAGTTATTAAAGCAGTTCCTTACTCTCTGTGCCATCATCCTGGCTGGGAGGAAGAAGCAAGCAAGCAGACTGCTCAGCTCTGCTCTCAGCCAAAGGCCTCAGAGCCCACCACTTGAAGCCCATGCCTCACATTTATTGCAGCCAGGGAGGCTGCAGCAGCATCTCCCTGACTGTAAGGAACATCTTCAGGGCTGTGCTGAGCTTCCAGAGCTAAGGAGAGGAAAAGGCTTCTCCTGGGGCCAAAGGGAGAGAAAGAAGCAGCAGACTGAAGTGCAGCTAAAGCTCTCATGTTCTGCAGGCATCCACAGAGCCCAGACTCAACAAGAAACAGTTATCTGCCCCAAAAAGCTGTTTCCCCCTGCTCTGTAACAAGCAAAGACTTCCACTTGGAAAACCAACATGAGTGCATGGTGCAGATCTCCTCTCTTCCCAGCACACCTCTGTTAGAAGCAGGAACTGATGGGATCTGTCCCCTCTAAAACACTCTGCTGTAAGGCTCCTATTTACTGAGCTCTCTCTCAATGGCTGCAGCAGCTGCCCTGAACAGAAGGCTCCAGGCAGACCTTAGAGCAGCATCCTGAAGAGGCTCCAGAAGAGCTGGGGAGGGACTTTGGACAAGGGCTGGGAGTGCCAGGATGAGGCACAATGTCTTTGAGTGGAGGTGAGGAAGACATTCTTGAGAGTGAGGGTGGTGAGACACTGGCACAGGTTGAGGGTGGTGAGACACTGGCACAGGTTGAGGGTGGTGAGACACTGGCACAGGTTGCCCAGGGAGGTTGTGGAGCACAGAAGCACCCAATGTGATCAAAGATCACGTTGAGTGCTTCTGTGCTCCACAACCTCCCTGGAGGAGTTCAAGGCCAAGTTGGATGAGGCCTTGAGCAACTTGTGCTGGTGGGAAGTGTCCCTGCCCATGGCAGGGTGTTGGAACTGGATGGAGCTTTGAGGTCCCTTCCAACCCAACCCATTCTGTGACTCTCTGAACTGGGAGGACAGAACCTTGCCAAAGAGCCCAAGAGTCATAGAATCAGGCAGGGTTGGAAGGCACCACAAGGAGCAGCCAGTGCCAACCCCCCTGCCATGCCCAGGGACACCCTACCCTAGAGCAGGCTGCACACAGCCTCAGCCAGCCTGGCCTCAAACACCTCCAGCCATGGGGCCTCAACCCCCTCCCTGGGCAACCCATTCCAGCCTCTCACCACTCTCCTGCTCAACAACTTCCTCCTCACCTCCAGCCTGACTCTCCTCACCTCCAGCTTTGCTCCATCCCCCCCACTCCTGCCACTCCCTCACACCCTCAGAAGTCCCTCCCCAGCTTTTTTGCAGCCCCCTTCTGCCTGAGCAGCAAATCCTCAAAACCCCACAGCCAGCTCAGATGTGCAGTGCTGGCTCAGTGCTCAGCAATGAACTGCTTGGGGCTTCACACCACAAACTCTCTCTCTCTAAACTGGGAATTGATTCTTTTTGCTTTTCTTTTTCATGTATCTTCACACTTCTAATTCTAAGCCTTCCCTGCTGCAGAGATCAGCAGTGGCAGACTTTGGGTTTATTAGGAATAGTTTTAATTGAGTTGGAACTTCCACTTGAGAAAAACGTTGCCTTCCTGTGCTCCAACCCACAGATGGGAAACTGCACAGGCTGGGAACTGCCTCCTGCTCCCTGCAGTGAATTCTGGAGAGCAAGGCCTCTGACACTGTCCCACAGCACAGTCTGCTCTCCAAGCTGGTGCCACATGGGTTTGATGGGTGGAGCACTGGATGGACAAAGAAGTGGCTTGATGGCTGCACCCACAGAGTGGCTGTCAGTGGCTCCATGGCCAAGTGCAGGCAGTGACAAGTGCAGTCCCTCAGGGAGCAGCCCTGGGACCAGTCTGGTTCAACATCTCTGTGGGTGCCATGGGCAGAGGCACTGAGTGCAGCCTCAGCAAGTTTGCTGCCCACACCAAGCTGTGAGGTGCAGCAGCCAGGCTGGAGGGCAGGATCCAGCCAGAGGGAGCTGGGCAGGCTGCAGAGGTGGGCACAAGCCAAGCTCAGGAGGCTCAACAAGACCAAGGGCAAGGTCCTGCAGCTGGGTGGAGGCAATGCCAAGCACCAATGCAGGCTGGGCAGGGAGTGGCTGGAGAGCAGCCCTGAGGAGAGGCACTTGGGGGTGCTGCTGGAGGAGAAGCTCAGCAGGAGCCAGCAGTGTGCACTTGCAGCCCAGAAAGCCAAGCAGAGCCTGGGCTGCAGCAGCAGCAGTGTGGCCAGCAGGGCCAGGGAGGGGATTCTCCCCCTCTGCTCTGCTCTGCTGAGAGCCCACCTGGAGTCCTGCATCCAGCTCTGGAGCCCCTGGGACAAGAGGGCTGTGGAGATGCTGGAGAGTGTCCAGAGCAGGGCCAGGAGGATGCTGAGAGGCTGCAGCAGCTCTGCTGTGAGCACAGCCTGAAAGAGTTGGGGCTGTGCAGGCTGGAGCAGAGGAGGCTCCCAGGGGACCTTCTTGTGGCCTGCCAGGATCTGAAGGGGGCTACAAAACAGCTGGGGAGGGACTTTTGAGGCTGTGAGGGAGTGGCAGGAGTGGGGGGGAATGGAGCAAAGCTGGAGGTGGGGAGAGTGAGGCTGGAGGTGAGGAGGAAGTTGCTGAGCAGGAGAGTGGTGAGAGGCTGGAATGGGTTGCCCAGGGAGGGGGTTGAGGCCCCATGGCTGGAGGTGTTTGAGGCCAGGCTGGCTGAGGCTGTGTGCAGCCTGCTCTAGGGTAGGGTGTCCCTGGGCATGGCAGGGGGGTTGGAACTGGCTGCTCCTTGTGGTCCCTTCCAACCCTGACTGGTTCTATGGGATTACCATAACCATTCTAGGCCCTGGAGCAGCTCTGTGAGGAGCAAAGGCTGAGAGTCCTGGGGCTGGTGAGGCTGCAGAAGAGCAGCCCCAGAGGGCATCTGAGCAATGTTCAGCAGCAGCTAAAGGACCTGTAGGGAGCAAGAGGCTGGGGCCAGACTCCTGTCAGTGGTGCCCTGGGACAGGACAAGGGCTATGGGCACAAAGTGCAACCCAGGAGGTTCCATGCAAACAGGAGAAGAAAGCTGTTTGGTGTGAGGGTGCTGGAGGCCTGGGGCAGGCTGCCCAGAGAGGTTGTGGAGTCTCCTTCTCTGCAGAGCTTCCAACCCCCCCCCAGCCATTGTGCTGCTGGGCAAGCTGCTGTGGGTGCCCTGCTGGAGCAGAGGCTTGGACTGGATGAGCTCCAGAGGTCCCTTCCCACCCTACCCTGCTGGCACTCTCCAGGTGGTTTCTAGCCTCACATCAGCCTGGTTTCCAGCCTCACATCAGCCTTCCAGAGGGACAGACAGCTGGAGTGAATTTTCTCACCTCAGTTGGCTTAAGCTGCCTGAGAGCAGGAACACAAAACCTCTAAGAAAGGTTAATCCTTCTGCTTGTTTTAGTTCCCTTGGCTGCCCTGGGGCAGCACAGCCTGGTGCTGCTGTAACTCAGCAGTGCTCTGGCACAAACCCTAGCAGCAGGAGCAGAGAGTCCAACCTGTGCCAGCTCCAAAGACAAAACACCCCAGAAATGGCAGGGGAGATGCTCAAGTCCCCCACTCACCCTGGTGGCTCTCTGCTGGGCTCTCTCCAGCAGGTCTCTGCCTCTCCTGAACTGGGGAGCCCAGAACTGGACACAGTGCTCCAGCTGTGGTCTCAGCAGGGCAGAGCAGAGGGGGAGCAGAACCTCCCTAGCCCTGCTGGCCACACTTTCCTGATGCCCCCCAGGGTGCCCTTGGCTCTCTTGCCCACCAGGGCACATTGCTGGCCAGTGCAGAGCTTGCTGCCCAGCAGCACTCCAAGGGCTTCCTCCACGGAGCTGCTCTCCAGCAGGGCAGCCCCAAGCTCTGCTGGTGCCTAGCATCTCCAGCTACCCAAGGAACTATCTGGGGCTCCTGGCAGGCTTCTACTCTCTTAACTGAAGTCTGAGTCATTGCTCTGTCACCCCCAGGAGACAAAAGCTAAAGCAAGTGTCCCACAGGGCTGCCACCACATCCTGGGCAGCAGAGCAGACAGTTCAGATCCTTCTCCTCTCTTCAGGCAGTGAAGCACAGCAGAGCTTTCCACCAGAGAAGCAGAGGGGACTGGGCACAAGTGACAAGCTGGCACCAGAGTCTCCTTACTGGGCAAAGAGCTTCACTTATGGGCATTTGGATCTTCACTTATGGGCATTTGGATCTTCACTTATGGGCATTTGGATCTTCAAATGTTTTGGCTGCATTAGGGCTGATTTATGGCTAAGCCATCTGCACTTCACAGGATGTTTTAAGGGAACAGAGTGGTGCCAGAGGAGCAATTTTGCCTCTGAAGAGTGAGTAAAGCAGCTCATTTCATTTCTTCCCAACAGCTCTGCTCCTTGTTAGCTCCCCCCGACTGCAGTTTGATGCTCAGCAAATCACAGCGAAGGGACAGGCCAAAAGGAAGACAAATTCGAGGTGAGGAAGAGTCCAGGAGCAAGAGGTGACAGGGAAGTGTCACATCAAGGCTTACAGCCTGCCCCAGGAGAAGGCTGCTTGGCCACTCACCGTCTGTGTGCACCCTCATAGCTGAGGCAGTGATGTCAGTTGTGATGGTGAAGTAGGGAATCCACAGGTCCTGCAACAGAGAAGGTGCTGCTGTCACACACCTGGGGCCCTGCACTGCAGACACAGGCACCTGCATGGCTGCAGAGGAACCTCTCAGCCCCGGGCCTGAGCTCAGGCATTTGGGTCTTCTGCAGACGCTTCACACAGAACTGCACCTCCAGCACTGGGGGCAGGTTTGGGCCACTCACTCCAGGAGGGACACTGAGGAGCTGGATGGGATCCAGGGAAGGGCAACAAAGCTGGGGGAGGGTCTGGAGAACAGGGCTGGGGAGGAGCAGCTGAGGGAGCTGGGGGTGTGCAGTGTGGAGGAGGCTGAGGGAGACCTGAAAGGAGGCTGCAGTGAGGTGGGGGTTGGGCTCTGCTGCCTGGTCTCAGACCACAGAATCACAGAATCAGGCAGGTTGGGAGAGAGCTCCAAGCTCACCCTGCCCAACCTAGCACCCAGCCCTGCCCAACCAACCAGACCATGGCACTAAGTGCCCCAGCCAGGCTTGGCTGCAACACCTCCAGCCACAGAGATTCCACCACCTCCCTGGGCAGCCCATTCCAAGGCCAATCACTCTCTCTGACAACAACTTCCTCCTCACATCCAGCCTAGACCTGCCCTGGCACAGCTTGAGCCTCTGTCCCCTTGTTCTGGTGCTGGCTGCCTGGCAGAAGGAGAGGCAAGAGCCTGAAGTTGTGCCAGGGGAGGGTTAGGTTGGAGATGAGGAAAAATGTCTTTGCTGCCAGAGTGGTCAGGGCCTGGCACAGGCTGCCCAGGGAGGTGCTGGAGCCCCCATGCCTGGAGGTGTTCCAGACACCTGTGCCCATGGCACCTGGGGCCATGGTTCAGTGGCCATGGTGGTGCTGGGCTGCTGCTTGGACTGGATGACCTCTGAAGGCTTTTCCAACCCAACCAATTCTGTGATTCTCAAACCAAGGCACAGAAAAATCCTCACCTCCTGTTTCTGATGGTGACCAATACTGGTTTGAGAAGAGTGCCCAGAGACAGAGCAGCACAGAGACCTCATCACCCAAGCCAGGAGTTCACCTCCTCTCTGACATCTCTTGTGCTCTCAGATGAAGTGTGGGGGTCTGATGAGAACTCTCACCTGAAGAGTCTCCTGGGCTGCAGGGAAGCCTCTCCTCTTGTACACTCAGTCCTTACCTAGGCTGCTCAGTACCTCCCCTGGAGCCATGGCACTAAGCTAGGCAGAGCTCTGGTCTCACCCAGTGTGGCCACTCCTGCCTTTCACCCAACTGCTTCTGCCCAGTGGTGCTCCCCCACTGCACAGAGCCTCTTCCACAGCCAACTCCCCAGGGATGAACATGCAGCTGCTCAGTCCCACCAAGCCCAGCCTAAGACTGAAGCAGGCAGCATCTTCCTTGCCTCAGTTCCTGAGACACCACAGCCCAAGTCAAGGCAGGAGGATCATGAGCCATGGTCTCCTGACTCAACCTCCAATCTGTACCTTCTGAGGATGGAACCAGAGCTCATTCTGAGACCTAGGGGTTGGGAAGGACCTCCAGAGATCGAGTCCAAGCCCCCTGCAGGATCACCCAGGAAGGAATCCAGGCAGGCTTTGAAGATCTCTAGGGAAGGAGACTCCACAGCCTCTCTGGGCAGCCTGCTCCAGAGAGACCCAAAGCTGCCTAGAGGCAGAGAGGACAACTCTGAGCTCTGCAGCATGACCTGCAGCAGTAAAGGATCCTGCAAGGACCCTTGCTGGAGATAGTGCAGGGTGAAAGAGCTGAGGTGTGGTACCTGAGGAGGAGGAAGATGTACAAGAAGAAAACCCAGGCCAAGTGCTCCTCAAGTCTATTTGGCTGGACAAAACCAACAAGCCCTGCCCATGGGCAGGAGGTTAAGCAGAGTCTATGCAGCAGTCTGAGAGAGGTTCTCCTGCCCCTCTACCCAGCCCTAGCTACAGCACATCTGGAATTCTCTGTTCAGTCCTGGGCTTCCCAGCTGAAGAGGGACAGGGAACTACTGGAGAGAGCTCAACAGAGCTACGAGGATGATTCAAGGACTGGAGCATCCCTGTGAGGAGGAAAGGCTGAAAGCCCTGGGGCTGGGGAAGAGAAAGCTGAGAGGGGACCTGGTCAATGCCTACACCTACCGAAGGGGGCTGCCAGCAGGAGGCAGCCAGCTCCTCCCCACCGATGCCAGCGACAGGATGAGAGGCAACAGAGGTATCTCCAGCACAGGAAATTCCATCTCAGCATGAGGGGAAACTTCTTCACTCCGAGGGTGCTGGAGCCCTGGAGCAGGCTGCCCAGGGAGGCTGTGGAGTCTCCTCTCTAGAGCTCTTCAAAGCCTGCCTGGATGCCTTCCTGGGTGATCCTGCAGGGGGCTTGGACTCGATCTCTGGAGGTCCCTCCCAAGCCCTACCTCTCGATGACTTTATGGCAGAGGAAGGTCTCACTTTGCTTTCAGCCATGGCTGTGCTCACATCCCACTAGCTGCAAAAACCGAATGGGAAGCTGAGGAGCTCTTGCCTGAATAAACTGAACGAGCAGGCACCAGCAGAGCTTGGGGCTGCCCTGCTGGAGAGCAGCTCCGTGGAGAAAGCCCTTGGAGTGCTGCTGGGCAGCAAGCTCTGCACGGGCCAGCAACGTGCCCTGGTGGGCAAGAGAGCCAAGGGCACCCTGGGGGGCATCAGGAAAATGTGGCCAGCAGGGCTAGGGAGGTTCTGCTCCCCCTCTGCTCTGCCCTGCTGAGACCACAGCTGGAACATTGGGTCCAGTTCTGGGCTCCCCAGTTCAGGAGAGGCAGAGACCTGCTGGAGAGAGCCCAGCAGAGAGCCACCAGGGTGAGTGGGGGACTTGAGCATCTCCCCTGTGCAGAGAGCCTGAGAGCCCTGAGGCTGCTTGGCCTGGAGAGGAGAAGGCTGAGAGGGGACCTGAGCAATGTGCACAGACAGCTGAGGGGTGGGGGGCAGTGCCTGAGGCCAATCCCTTCTGGGTGCTCAGCAGCAATAAGCCAAGGAGCAGCAGCTACAAAGTGGAGCAGAGAAGGTTCCAGCTCACCATGAGGAGAAGCTTGTGTGGTGTGAGGGTGCTGGAGGCCTGGAGCAGGCTGCCCAGAGAGGCTGTGGAGTCTCCTCTGGAGACCTTCAAAGCCTCCTGGCTGCATTCCTGTGTGCCCTGCCCTAGGGCTGCTGCTTGGCAGGGAGCTTGCACTGGCTGAGCTCTGGAGGTGCCTTCTGACCTCTGAGGTTCTGTGGCTCTGTGCAGTGATGCCCAGAGAGCAGCAGCTGGCAGTTCTCTGTGCACTGGCAAGGCTGAATGGCAGGAGCAAAGGTGAAGCTGCTTTGCCCTGCAGGCAGCTCCAGCTGCCAGGACAAGGTGCCTGAGCCTCTCTGGCACAGCTCTGATGTGCCTTCACCTCAAGCAAAGCAGGGCTTGGCCTCCAGCTCTGGGTTGGAGCCAAGCAGCAAGCAGCCTCTCTCTGCTCACTCTGCATTTCTGGTGCATGTTTCTGGGCTGCTCAGAGCTTCACCCTGGGGGGAGTTGGGTTTATTTTCCTAACCATTTTAATCTCCTAAGCAGCTCTGTGGAGCTGAGGAGGACTGACAGATGCTGCAGCACCAGACTCACACCCATCTGGTGCAAAGGGCATGGGAAGGAGGCTGAGCAAAGCGAGACTCCAGGAGCATCAGGGGTGCCTCAGCCTGCTAAAGACACTCCAAGGGCTGCAGAGCTCGGAGCAGCAGCCACCTTTTAAGCAAAAGTAGGGCAAGAGGGAGAGCAGGAGGCCACCTGACAGCTCCTGCCATGCTCCTGCAAGCACAGGCACGGGGGAAAGCAAACCCAGGCCAAGCACAGGGTGAGGAGGACGTCACTGCTGAGCTCCTCCTGGTCCTGCTGCAGGGCTGAGACAGGACTGGAAGAAAGCCTCTCCTGACTCCTCACTCCTGAGCCTCCAGCTGAGATGACTTGCAAGAGCAGTTTGTGCTGCTGGCATGGGGGATAAAGGCTGCACAGCCTGGTGTGGATGTGTCCACTGAGAGCCAGCAGGGTGCTCTTGTGGCCAAGAAGGCAAATGGTCTCCTGGGCACAGTGTGGGTCGAGGGAGGTTCTCCTGCCCATTTACTCTGCCCCAGCGAGGCCACAGCTGAGTACTGTGTCCAGCTCTGGGCTCCCCTGTTTAAGAGACAAGGAACTGCTACAAAGAGTCCAGCAAAGGCTACAAAGATGTTGGGGGGCCTGGAGCAGCTCTCTGAGGAGCAAAGGCTGAGCAGCCTGGGGCTGGTGAGACTGCAGAAGAGCAGCCCCAGATGGGATCTGAGCCACTCCAGAGGAGCTGCTTCAGGCAGAGGACAATCACAATTGTCCCTGCCAGACACTGCTGGAGCCAAAGGCAGGAGCTGGAGTGCTCCAGGAAGGGATATGCATGGGCAGAAGCCTCAGAAGGATTCCTCCCTTTGTCCCCAGCACCATCCCCTGTGCTCCACAAATGCTGCTCTAAGGCCCACAATGATTGATCACCTTCATGCCTGCACTGAAGCAGGGAGAGGTGAACCCTCTCTGTAAGACATCCATCTCAAGGAGATACAGGATGGAGCTGTCACAGGCTCTGAAGTCAGAACGATTCCAAACAGGGAGAGTTTGGTTGAAACAGCAAATGAGGCAAGGCTGCAACACCACCCAAATGCTCTCCCTTGCTGAGCTGGGAAGGGAGCTAAAGAAAAACTCCCCAGGAGCCAGCACTGGTGGCTGGCAGCCCTGCAGGCAGCTGGGAGAGCAGCAGCACAGGCAGAGGATTCTGCCCCTCTGCTCTGCTCAGAAGAGCTAAAGGACCTGTGGGGAACAAGAGGCTGGGGCCAGGCTCCTGTCAGTGGTGCCCAGCGACAGGACAAGGACAATGGGCACAGAGTGGAACCCAGGAGGTTCCATCCAAAGAGGAGAAGAAAGTGGTTTGGTGTGAGGGTGCTGGAGGCCTGGAGCAGGCTGCCCAGAGGGGTTGTGGAGTCTCCTTCACCGGAGACTTTCAAAACCTACCTGGAAGTGTTCCTGTGTGCCCTGCCCTGGGTGATCCTGCTCTGGCAGGGGAGTTGGCTCCCTTCCAGCCCTTGCCATTGGGTGACTCAGAGAAGCATTTACCCAAGGCTTGGTGCTCCTGACTTCAGCTTCTGTCACTCTCTAAGCTGCCATTCTCACCTGGGCAGCTCTGCATTTCCATCCTTCTGACATGAGTGGTTAAGCTGCACTGGTAACACCAACTGCAAGGCAGCAGTAGCTGCCTCATCCCTTGCAGAGCTGCACAAAGTTCCTCTCTCCTCATTTCTCTGGTGGAGTCCTCCAGGCTGAGAAAATCCTCAGGCACAGACTGAAGGGTTCAGCCCATGGCACTCAGCACATACACAGAGTGCAGCAACTGGACTTCCCTTGGAGAAAACCTTCCTGTGGCTGCATTAGAGCAGATCACACAGCTACAGCTCCTCAAAAGCCTCAGGAAGGAATCTGCCTGCAGCTAAAGGGGAAAGCAATAAATTGACTGCTGAGATCAAATCTGTGATCAGCTGAGCAGGGGGAGCTGAGGGCACCTGAGCTCAGAGAGTTCCTTCTCTTCTGTCCTCACTCCTCCAAGCTCTGCTGCTGAGCATCATGTTGGAACTGGTTGCCCTGGGAGTTTGCAGATGCCTCATCCCTGGAGGTGTTCAAGGCTCCAGGGAGACCTTAGAGCAGCCTTCCAGTACCTGAAGGGGCTCCAGGAGAGCTGGGGAGGGACTTAGACAAGGGATGGGTGTGGCAGGCTAAGGGACAATGGCTTGGAGCTGGGAGAGGGGAGAGTGAGAGTGGAGAGGAAGAAATTGTTGAGAGTGAGGGTGGGGAGAGACTGGCACAGGTTGAGGGTGGGCAGACACTGGCACGGGTTTCCCAGGGAGGTTGTGAAGCACAGAAGGACCCAATGTGATCAAAGATCACATTGGGTCCTTCTGTGCTCCACAACCTCCCTGGCGGTACTCAGGACCAGGCTGGATGAGGCCTTGAGCAAGCTGTGCTGGTGGGAGGTGTCCCTGCCCATGGCAAGGGGCTGGAGCTGGATGATCTTTGAGGTCCCTTCCAACCCACTCCATCAATCATGTGCTTTATAAAGCACTACTGCTGGGGGACAGTGATGGAGGGATGCTGAATGTGACTACCAGATAAGACAGAGCAGACATGATGGAGACAGCAAAGAGGTCACCATATGCAAAGCAGGGCACCAAACACTTTGGCATCATCACAGAACCAGAGTGGCTGGAAGGGACCCTGGAAGGTGACCTGGTCCACCCACCCCTGCAGTCACAGGGACATCATTTACTGCACCTTTCAATAGGCTGCTCATAAATCACAGAACCACAGAATCAAGCAGGTACATCCAGCCTGGTCCTGAACACCTCCAGGGATGTTGTGGAGCACAGGAGCAATGAATGTGATCAAAGACCTGGCAGTTGGATTCAGTGATCACAGAATCAAGCAGGTTGGAAGAGAGCTCCAAGCTCACCCTACCCAACCTAGCACCCAGCCCAACCTAGCACCCAGCCCTGCCCAACCAACCAGACCATGGCACTAAGTGCCCCAGCCAGGCTTGACTTCAACACCTCCAGCCACAGCCACTCCACCACCTCCCTGGGCAGCCCATTCCAATGCCAATCACTCCTAGGATTCTTTTTTCCCAGCCAGAGTGCTCAGGCACTGGATGAGCTGCCCAGGGAGGTGCTGGAGTCACCAACCCTGAGTGGTGTTTAAAGGTCGTTTAGATGCGGTGCTCAGGGCTGTGGCTTAGGGTGAGCCTTGCAGAGCAGGGGTCTGGGTTGGACTTGGTGATCCTGAGGGGCTTTGCCAACCTGAATGGTGCCAACCCCCTGCCAGGGGCAGGGACAGCTCCCACCAGCCCAGGCTGCTCAAGGTCTCATCCAACCTGGCCTTCAACACCTCCAGGGAGGTTGTGGAGCACAGAAGCACCCAATGAGATCAAAGATCAAAGATCACATTGGGTGCTTCTGTGCTCCACAACCTCCCTGGGAAACCTGTGCCAGTGTCTGCCCATCCTCAACCTGTGCCAGGAAGTGTCAGGACACTTCTGCCTTGAATTCATTTTGCCCTTTTCTGGCAGAATTGCACTGCAGCTTTCAAAGCTTTCTATTGCCACAGCCACAGCAGAGCCTATGGAGATGCTGAAGGGACTGGTGGGCAGCACCTTGAAGGAGGATCTTCTCCCACCCAACCTGACCCAGCCAGGCCACAGCTGGAGTGCTGGGACCAGCTCAGGGCTCCCCAGTTCAAGAGAGACAGGAAGCTACTGGAGAGAGTCCAGCAGACACTACAGAGCTGCTGAGGGGCCTGGAGCAGCTCTGTGAGGAGCAAAGTCTGAGAGCCTGCAGAAGAGCAGCCCCAGGAGGCAGCTGAGCAATGCCCAGAAAGAGCTAAAGAACCTGTGGGGGACAAGAGAATGGGACCAGACTCCTGTCAGTGGTGCCCAGGGGCAGGACAAGGGCAATGGGCACAAAGAGGTTCCATCTGAACAGGAGACAGCTGTTTGGTGTGAGGGTGCTGGAGGCCTGGAGCAGGCTGCCCTGAGAGGCTGTGGAGTCTGCAGAGCTTCCAACCCCCCCTGGCCTTTGTGCTGCTGGGCAAGCTGCTGTGGGTGCCCTGCTTGAGCAGGGGCTTGGACTGGATGAGCTCCAGAGATCCCTCCCAGCCCCTACAAGTCTGAGCTTCTCTGCTTCTTCCATCACCCCTCAGCCCCATACCTCCTCTTGGCAAAGAGTTAAGCTCTCTCTGCTGCACCAGAGCCAGGGACAGCAGGTGAGGAACAACCTACCTCTATCTGCTTATCTTTGAAGATGTTGTTGATGCTCTTGTTAAAAGCTGCTCCAGAAAACATGGAGGTTATTGGATAAGTCAAGTCCAGGATAGTCTTCAGCACTGAGTTCATGACCTACAAAGGGAAAAAAGGCAAAGCATTTTAGAGGTGAACCTCTGCAGGAGCCCACAGCAGTGCATGCAATGAGTGTGACTGGAGAGCCAGAGCACTGCAGGCTCCACAGTGCTGGGAGCACTGCTCCTGGAGTGCAGAGCTTGTTAAGAGGGCACAAATGAAATGCCAGAAGCTGCAGCCAGTCTCTGCCTGGCTAGGGCCAGCAATCCCAAACCAGCAGCAAACTCTGCAGGCACTCAGCACTGAGGCTGTGGAAGGCCAGCACAGAGCTCCCCTCCAGGCTGCCAGCTCCCACTGAGGCTTTCCACCAGCTGACATCCTCAGCTCCTTCTCCTTCACACTGCTCTCCAGCCACTCCTGCCTGAGCTGCTTGGAACTGCCCTCAGCCAGGTGCAGGACCTTGCATTTGGACTTGTTAAAGCTTGGGCCCAGCTCTGCAGCCTGTCACAGGATCACAGCTCACAGGTGTCAGGGGTTGGAAGGGACCCAAAGAGCTCATCCAGTCCAAGCCCCCTGCCACATCAGGACCACACAATTCAGCTCAGGGCACACAGGAACACATCCAGACAGGCCTGGAAAGGCTCCAGGGAAGAAGACTCCACAACCTCTCTGGGCAGCCTGTGCCAGGCTCTGGGACCCTTCCAGGCAAGAAGTTCCCCCTTGTGCTGAGCTGCAACCTCCTGTGCTGCAGCTTCCATCCACTGCTGCTTGTCCTATCCCAGGGAGCAGTGAGCAGAGCCTGTCCCCCCCTCCTGACCCCCAGCCCTCAGATAGTTACAGACATTGATTCAATCCCCTCTCAGTCTTCTCTTCTCCAGCCTAAGCAGCCCCAGGGCCCTCAGCCTCTCCTCACCAGGCACTGCTCCAGTCCCCTCATCATCCTCACAGCCCTCCCTTGGACTCTCTCCAGCAGATCCCTGTCCCTCTGCAACTGAGGAGCCCAAAACTGGAGGCAGTGCTCCAGAGGAGGTCTCAGCAGGGCAGAGCAGAGGTGGAGGAGAACCTCCCTGGATCTGCTGGACACACTCTGCTGAATGCCCCCCAGGGCACACTGCTGTCCAGGTCCCTTCCCTCCAGCTGGCAGCTGCACCACACAGCTTTGTGCCACCTAAGAACTTGCTGAGGGTGCCTGAATCCCTCTGCCCATGCCAGTGACAAATCAGTGTTGGCATCTGTCTGGGGGGGGGGCTGCCAAGAAGGGGCCAGGCTCCTCTCAGTGGTGTCCTGTGACAAACTGAAACAGGAAATTCCTCCTCAGCAGCAGGAGAAACTTCACTGTGAGGCTGCTGGAGGCCTGGGGCAGGCTGCCCAGAGAGGTTGTGCAGTCTCCTCTGGAGACTTTCAAGACCCACCTGGCTGTGCTGCTGTGTGAGCTGCCCTGGGTGGTCTCCTCCAATCCCCACCACTCTGTGGCTGTGTGGCAGAGATGCTGCTGCTCTCCCCCAGCCCACACTGCAGCTGTGCCTCACCACTGCAGGCTCCTAAGCCTGCTCTCCAGGAGTCTCTCCCTGCCTCTCCTCATTTCTAGAGCCCACCTGGTTCTAATTCAGTCTGCAAGCTTCCCCCTGGCTTGCAGAGAGCTCTGTGTGACCCCCTAGGAGTGAGCAAGGGTCGGCAGCCACAGCCCAGAGCCTTCCCACACTCTCCAGGTATGTGTCCCTCAGGCTTCATTCCCAGCCCGAGCTGCCAAGCTCCCAAGCTCTGGCAGCAGAACAGTGCCAAGCTCCCAAGCTCTGGCAGCAGGACAGCTCCCAGCCTGGCAGTGGGATGCCACTGTGGGCACTCCCATAAGGCAGACAACCCAAACCTCAGGAGGTTTCTTCGAGCACTGCAGACCCCTGCTGAAGCACAGACCAGTGGCAGGCACTGTCCAGTGCCTCTCTCCTGACCAGACAGAAGCTGTAATGAAGCTTTGAGGGATGCTTTTTCCTCCCAGTTTATTTCACTTCATTCCCCCTGCATCTCTGCACTACCCTCCAAGATAAGCCCACAGACATGCCTGAGCTGCAGGCCCTCAGTGCCATCCCATCTGCCCCACAACCGTGGCCTCAAACACAATCAGAACGGTCTGGGTTGGAAGGGACCTCCAAAGCTCATCCAGCCCAACCCCCCTGCAGTCAGCAGGGACATCCTCCACTGCAGCAGGCTGCTCAGAGCCCTGTTGAGCCCCACTTTGAGTATCTCCAGGGCTGGGGGCTCAACTCCCTCCCTGGGCAACCTGCTGCAGTGTTCCAGCCCTGTAATGGTGCAGAACTTGTTCCTAGCATCCGACCTAAACCTGCTCTGCTCTGATCTCAAACCACTGCCCCTTGCCCTGTCCCTGCCCTCACCACTCCTGACAAAGCACAGCACACTCCAACAAATGCAGCAGAGGACCTCAGAACTCAGTTACCTCCTTCACCACTCAGCCAGCTTTAACTGGATGCAACACTTCCATGTGGTGAAATGTCTGCTCCCTCCCAACAGGTCCTGAAATTAACAACCAGCTCCACAGATCAGATGGGATGGAACCCACCAGGGAGACATCTACAGCATGGCACAGCCTCTGCAGCTGCAGCCTGAGAGGCTCCTCACTGAGGAGGAGTATAACAACCTCAGAGAAAGAATCATAAGGGATGTGATACATGGGACCAGCACTGCAGCAGGACCTTGACTGCCTGGACAGATGGGCAGAGTCCAAGGGGATGGAGTTCAGTAGCTCCAAGTGCAGGGTGCTGCACTTTGGCCACAGCAACCCCATGCAGAGATACAGGCTGGGGTGGGAGTGGCTGAGAGCAGCCAGACAGAGAGGGATCTGGGGGTGCTGATTGATACCCACCTGAACATGAGCCAGCAGTGTGCCCAGGTGGCCAAGAGAGCCAGTGGCATCCTGGCCTGCATCAGCAATGGTGTGGCCAGCAGGAGCAGGGAGGTCATTCTGCCCCTGTACTCTGCCCTGGTTAGACCACACCTTGAGTGCTGTGTTCAGTTCTGGGCCCCCCAGTTTAGGAGGGACATTGAGATGCTTGAGCGTGTCCAGAGAAGGGCAACGAGGCTGGGGAGAGGCCTTGAGCACAGCCCTACGAGGAGAGGCTGAGGGAGCTGGGATTGGTTAGCCTGGAGAAGAGGAGGCTCAGGGCAGACCTTATTGCTGTCTGCAACTACCTGAGGGGAGGTTGTGGCCAGGAGGAGGTTGCTCTCTTCTCTCAGGTGGCCAGCACCAGAAGGAGAGGACACAGCCTCAGGCTGTGCCAGGGGAGATTTAGGCTGGAGGTGAGGAGAAAGTTCTTCCCTGAGAGAGTCATTGGACACTGGAATGGGCTGCCCGGGGAGGTGGTGGAGTCGCCGTCCCTGGAGCTGTTCAAGGCAGGACTGGACGTGGCACTTGGTGCCATGGTCTGGCCTTGAGCTCTGTGCTAAAGGGTTGGACTTGATGAGCTGTGAGGTCTCTTCCAACCCTGATGATACTGTGACACTGTGACACTGTGATACTTTTAGAAAGACAAGCCCACACTTTCTCCAGGGCACAGTGTCCATGGCAGTGAGGTGATCATTCAGGGCAACAGGTTGCTGGGGATTCCCCAGCAGCAGCCTGTTGTGCTGTAATGCATGAACTATAGAGCTGATTATCTGATAAGGAAATGCTTCTCCAACATTGGTTCAGCTCTTCATGCACAGCCACTGAACGTCTGTGATACTGTGATATTGTAAATAGCTGCTTGTGTATTGTGCTGCTGTAAATAAATAGCTTCATTTATATTCCTGGAGTCCCTTCTGAGTTAGCTGGGGCAAATTCAAAAGTGTGGGGGGCAGGGAACAGCCCAAACCATCACATCAAAGAGGGACTAAAAGGCTGGTGAAGGGCCTGGATCACAGGACCTGCAAGGAGCATCTGAGGGAGATGTTCAGTCTGGAGGAGGCTGAAGGGAGACCTCCGATTTGGCTCCTTGCTCCCTACAGTATCACACAGCATCACAGTATCCCAGCATCACAGTATCCCAGCATCACAGTATCACACAGTATCATCAGGGTTGGAAGAGACCTCACAGCTCATCAAGTCCAACCCTTTAGCACAGAGCTCAAGGCCAGACCATGGCACCAAGTGCCACGTCCAGCCCTGCCTTGAACAGCTCCAGGGACGGCGACTCCACCACTACGACTACCTGAAGGAAGGTTGGGGCACAGAGGGCACATCTTCTTCTTGGTAGCAAGTGACAGAACTAGAGGAAATGGTTACAAGCTGAACCAGGGGAGGTTCAGGCTGGGTGCTAGGATATGCTTCACTGAAAGGGTTCTCAAACATTGGAATGTCTGCCCAAGGCAGTGGTGGAGTTCCTGAGGTGCTTAAGCAGCATGTGGACCTGATGCTTAGGAACGTGGTTCAGTGCCAACTCTTCAGTGCTGGGTTGAAAGTTGGACTGGATGATCCTTGAGGTTTCTTCCAACTGGATGTTCTCTGTGATTGTGTGATCTGTGATCAACATCTGGCTTAGGGACAAGAGCAGGCTTAGCCTGCCCAGGCATGTCCAGCTGCTTTTAGCCAGACACTAAATACCTGCCCAGAGAATACAGCCCCAAGTAGTGAAACTGAGTTAAAAAAGGACCTCAAGTGGATAGAGAGAAACACAGGGAAACACAAAAGCCTCAGCACCAACCCAGTTATCAGCCTGCTGCACATTCACAGGTTGCTCTTCCTTGCAAGGGACCCTCCAAGGGTATCTTGGCAGGCAGCAGGGACAACTCCAGCTAGGGCAGGCTGCCAGGGACACACTGAGTCTAATCTTGAATGTCTCCAAGGATGGGGCCTCAACCACAGCTCTGGGCAGCCTGTGCCAGTATTTCACCACCCTTATATTAAAGAACTTAGAATCACAGAATCAGCCAGGCTGAAAGAGAGCTCCAAGCCCATCCAGTCCAACCTAGCACCCAGCCCTGCCCAACCAACCAGACCATGGCACTAAGTGCCCCAGCCAGGCTTGGCTTCAACACCTCCAGCCACACAGACTCCACCACCTCCCTGGGCAGCCCATTCCAATGCCAATCACTCTCTCTGACAACAACTTCCTCCTAACAGCCAGCCTAGACCTGCCCTGGCACAACTTGAGGCTGTGTCCCCTTCTGTTGCTGGCTGCCTGGCAGCAGAGCCCAACCCCACCTGGCTACAGCCTCCCTGCAGGCAGCTGCAGGCAGCAATGAGCTCTGCCCTGAGCCTCCTCTTTGTGTCCTGCAGGGAGAAGCTGATGGGGATAGCTCCTGCCATGGGCTGGTCTGCAGAGAGGCTCTGGCTTGGACTTGCTCCTCTACAGATTACTGCTGCTGTGTTCAGACTTGCCCAGTGCCTGCCCCCAGTACCAGTGGTGTCATCTGTGCCACCATTACCATCAGGAGTTGAGTTCCACACTGGTCTGTGTCTCGTAGTCCCTGCTTCATTGCATCGTTCTCATTTCCACCCCACCTGGGTTAATTTCTTTCCCATCCCATCAGTCTCTCTCCCTCATTCCCTTTGGGAAGGCAGAGGGGTTCACACTTGTCACACATCTAGAATCAGGCAGGGTTGGAAAGGACCACAAGGAGCAGGCAGTTCCAAGCCCCCTGCCATGCCCAGGGACACCCTACCCTAGAGCAGGCTGCACACAGCCTCAGCCAGCCTGGCCTCAAACACCTCCAGCCATGGGGCCTCAACCCCCTCCCTGGGCAACCCATTCCAGCCTCTCACCACTCTCCTGCTCAGGAACTTCCTCCTCACCTCCAGCCTCACTCTCCCCACCTCCAGCTTTGCTCCATTCCCCCCACTCCTGACACTCCCTCACACCCTCAAAAGTCCCTCCCCAGCTGTTTTGTAGCCCCCTTCAGATCCTGGCAGGCCACAAGAAGGTCACCTGGGAGCCTCCTCTGCTGCAGCCTGCACAGCCCCAACTCTTTCAGGCTGTGCTCACAGCAGAGCTGCTGCAGCCTCTCAGCATCCTCCTGGCCCTGCTCTGGACACTCTCCAGCATCTCCACAGCCCTCTTGTCCCAGGGGCTCCAGACCTGGATGCAGGACTCCAGGTGGGGTCTCAGCAGAGCACAGCAGAGGGGCAGAATCCCCTCCCTGGCCCTGCTGGCCACACTGCTGCTGCTGCAGCCCAGGCTCTGCTTGGCTCTCTGGGCTGCAAGTGCACACTGCTGGCTCCTGCTGAGCTTCTCCTCCAGCAGCACCCCCAAGTCCCTCTCCTCAGGGCTGCTCTCCAGCCACTCCCTGCCCAGCCTGCACTGGTGCTTGGCATTGCCTCCACCCAGCTGCAGGACCTTGCCCTTGGTCTTGTTGAGCCTCCTGAGCTTGGCTTGTGCCCACCTCTGCAGCCTGCCCAGCTCCCTCTGGATGGATCCTGCCCTCCAGCCTGGCTGCTGCACCTCACAGCTTGGTGTGGGCAGCAAACTTGCTGAGGCTGCACTCAGTGCCTCTGCCCATGGCACCCACAGAGATGTTGGACAGGACTGGAGCCCAGCCCAGCCCTAGGCACTGACACTCCTGAAGCCAGAATTCCCTTCAGAGCCTTTCCAGTGTTCACAAACAAAGCTCCAGTGGAAGGAGCAGAAGAATTCACAAAGTAAAACATGTGCAGGGCAAAACAAAACCATAACTCAGGCCAACAGCCTCAGCTCCACAGGGATGTGTTTATCCTGCAGGCTGGAATTCCTGATACTGCAAAGTCAGATTTACAGGTACTTAAACTGTGAATAAAGTTAGGAGCAGAAGAATTGAACCTGAATGCAGCTATGAAAGCAGAGGCACCTGAGAGTCAGGCAAAGGAGAGCAGCAAGGTTTAAAGGCATCTGGAGGTGTTCTGACCCTCTGTGATGCTGGTTTGGTGCCTCCAGTGGGCACCCCAAAGTCAGGGGCTGGCTGGCATCTGCACACAACCTCTTCTCTGAGTGCCCCAAGCTGCAGTGCCTGGGTGAGTGTTAACCTCAGCACCCCAAGCAGCAGGATTGAAATGGTAATCACCAACCCTCAGACCCTGGCAGTACAGAGAGAGGCTCCTGCTGCCCCTCTGCATGTGCTAGGGGCCAGGAAGGCAATGCTGAAGGCAGTGGAACATCTTCCTCTTGAGGAGAGCCTGAGGAGCTGGGGCTTGGAGAGGAGGAGCTGAGAGGTGACCTCCTTCATGCTGGTAAAGATGTGCAGGTGAGTGGCAGAGGCTGCAGCCAGGCTCTGCTGGGGGATGCCAGTGCCAGCACAAGGGGCACTGCTGGAAGCTGAGGCAGAGGAAGCTCCATGGAAGCATGAGGAGGAATTTGTTCCCTGTGAGGGTGCCAGAGGCTGGCACAGGCTGCCCAGGGGGGCTGTGGAGCCTCCCTCTCTGGAGACATTCAAGACCTGCCTGGATGTGTTGCTGTGTGAGCTGCTCTGGGTGCTGCTGCTCTGGCAGGGGTTGGACTGGCTGAGCTTTGGAGGTCCCTTCCAGCCCCTGGCACTCTGTGATGCTGTGCTCTCTTAGAGGGGAGCCTGAGAGCCTTGGGACTTTTTAGCCTGGAGAAGAGCAGCCTGAGTGGGATCTGAGCATTGCTGCTCAATACTTACAGGGGGGGTGGCAGGAGGATGGGGCCAGGCTTTGTTCCACGGTGCAGTGACAGGAGAAAGGGTAACAGCAACAAACATGAACCTAAGTTCAAGTGCACAGGATGGTATCCAGGTGGGTTTTGACTCCAGAGATGGAGACTCCACCACCTCTTTGGGCAGCCTGCACAGATGCTGCACTGCCCTCAGAGTAAAGAAGTTCCTCCTAACCTTTCAATGGCACTGCCTATGTTCAAGTTCAAAGTCCAATAGTTCAGAACAACAACCTGCTGCCAGGCAGCCAGCATCAGAACAAGGGACACAGCCTCAAGCTGTGCCAGGGCAGGTCCAGGCTGGATGTTGTTAGGAAGTTGTTGTCAGAGAGAGTGATTGGCCTTGGAATGGGCTGCCCAGGGAGGTGGTGGAGTCTGTGTGGCTGGAGGTGTTGAAGCCAAGCCTGGCTGGGGCACTTAGTGCCATGGTCTGGTTGGTTGGGCAGGGCTGGGTGCTAGGTTGGGCTGGGTGAGCTTGGAGCTCTCTTCAGCCTGGCTGATTCTGTGATTCTAAGAAGTTCTACCTAAGCAGGAGGAGGAACTTGAATTGGAGGTTGCTGGAGCCCTGCAACAGGCTGCCCAGAGAGGTGGTGGAGTCTCCATCCCTGGAGACATTCCAAACCCTCCTGGACACCATCCTGTGCAACCCTGCAGGGGGGGGGGGGTGGACTCTATGACCTCCAGAGGCCCCTTCCACCCCCTCCCATGCTGTGGTTCTGTGACACAAGAAGTTGTTCAGATGTAAAACCCCACACTGAAGACTTCTGCCTTCTGTTAACAACTCCAAGCACAGGATTCCACCTGAAAGCCAACCAGAGGGAAGACTTCAGCTGGCTCAGCAAGGAAAAGCAGCCTGGCTTCATTTCTGCAAGCAGAGAAGCCCAAGGAAGGAAACCTTCCAGCACTGGCTGCTGAAGTGTGAAAGCTGCAACTAAAAAGCACCAAAGGGTAGCAGAGCCCCTGCTGAGCCCCCCCCAGCAGCCCCAGCACTGGCAGGCTACTCACAGCAGGTTCAGGAGACAGTGCTGCAGGCTCACCGAGCTGCCTCCCACAGCCAAGCCCCTCTGGCTGGCAGCTTTAAAGCTGCCTCAGCTCCTGCTGCCTTCTGCTCTGCCTGCCCCAGTGCTAAGTGCCAGGACCCAGGGCCCCCTTCCCCTGGGGGGCTGGCACCAGCTTATTTTGCCCATCTCCTCTGGTCAGGAGGTTACCTTTCCCCTGCCAGGCTTGCCTGCTCAGCTCAGACTGTGTGCCCATTGCAAGGCTCTCTCCTTGCTGCTGCTGGTGGGCTGGAAGCTCTGGCACACCCCCAGAACACCCCAGTGTGGCAGGCAAACTCATTTAGCCCACACCACACCTGCTAAGGCTGCTCTCCCTCCACCTTCCACGGGCAAAGGACCCTTTGTGGTGCCACTCACACTTTGCCCCTTCCACAGAGCCCTGCAGGATGGTTCCACTCTGGCATCGTGCTCTGACTGTGTGCCCTGAGACATCTTAACCTGTGCCCTGGCCCACAGGGGCTGTGGGTGTGGGCATCACCCCAGCCTGGCACAGAACAGCTCCTCTTCCCCTCAAAATAACAGAGCAATGGAACAAGAAGAGTACTGGGATCCAGCCTGGGTGTAGCTTGGTCTGCCCCAAGTTGGGGCTACTGGTTCTGCCTCCCTGCTGCTCTGGGCCAGCACAGCTGCCTCTGCAGGAGCTGAGCTGCCCAGAAAGCAGCAAGATAGGCAAAACAGGCAGGAGGTTCTGGCCACCTCAGCTCATTAAAGCACAGCATCTCCCAGGGCAGAGCTAGGGAGAGGCAGAACCTGAGGGCTGTGACCTGAGGCACCTCTTTGCATTTACTTCAGCTGCCAGGCAATGACAGACAGCAAAGGACTGCAGCATCCTGCCCAGCAAGCCTCAGCTCTCATGCTGGGACAGCTGTGGAGCTCCACATCCCTGCAGCCACACTGCCTGCCACAGCAGAGCAGAACATTCCAGCCCCTGTGAAAGATTCATACTGGGCAACAGTAATTCTCCAATCAAAAACCAAACCAACCAGAAAACAAAGCCCAAAGCTCTGCAAACTGCTCTGGAGTCCCAGAATCACAGAGTGCCAGGGGCTGGAAGAGACCTCCAGAGCTCAGCCAGTCCAACCCCTGCCAGAGCAGCAGCACCCAGAGCAGCTCACACAGCAACACATCCAGGCAGGTCTTGAATCTCTCCAGAGAGGGAGACTCCACAGCCCCCCTGGGCAGCCTGTGCCAGCCTCTGGCACCCTCACAGGGAACAAATTCCTCCTCATGTTTCCATGGCACTTCCTCTGCCTCAGCTTCCAGCAGTGCCCCTTGTGCTGGCACTGGCATCCCCCAGCAGAGCCTGGCTGCAGCCTCTGGCACTCACCTGCACAGCTTTACCAGCATGAATGAGGTCACCTCTCAGCTCCTCCTCTCCAAGCCCCAGCCCCTCAGGCTCTCCTCAAGAGGAAGATGTTCCACTGCCTTCAGCACTTCTGTGGCTCTGTGCTGGACTCTCTCAAGCAGTTCCCTGAGGTCCTTCTTGAACTGAGTGGCCCAGAACTGGACACAATAGTCCAGATGTGACCTCACCAGGGCAGAGCAGAGGGGCAGAAGAACCTCTCTTGACCTACTAACCACAGCCCAGAATGGCATTGGCCCTCCTGGTCACCAGAGCCAGCCTGGTCACCCTCCCATCCACCAGCACCCCCAGGGCCTTTTCCCCTTCACTGCTCTCCAGCAGGTCAGTCCCAACCTGTACCAGTCCCTGGGGGTGTCCTTTCCTAGCTGCAAGGCTCTCCCCTTGCCCTTGTTGAGCTTCATTCAGTGTCTGCCTGCCCAGGCCTCCAGCTTGCCTAAGCCTCTCCTTAGCCTCCCCACCCACTTTGTGCCATCAGCACAGCTGCTGACAGTGCCCCCTGTGCCCTCAGCCAGGGCACTGAAGCATATATGGACTTGTATGGGGCCCTGAGGGCTGCTTGCTGGGCTGGCTGAACACAGGGCCAGAGGACACAGAGAGGCACCAGGCTGCCACAAGCCTCTCTGTACTTTGCCCACCTCTCCCCCCTCAAAAGGAGTCATTTCTTTCTTTGCTGCTTCATTAGGCCCAGAAAACACAGGCCAGGTCCCTCTCCCAGCCCTGAGATATGCCAATGGCTAAAAACAGCAAAAGGAGGACTGACTGCAAGCCCAAAGCAGCATTTCTGCTGATGGTTCAGAAACCAAGTGAGTATCAGAGTGATCTAATCCATCACAGGAGAGACACCTCCCAAACCCCCACCCCTGGGCCAACAGAGCCATGCTGCCAGCTCCTGCACAGCAGCACTCAGCAAAAACCTGCACCAGCAGAGGCTCAGAGGCTTCAGAGCAGCACAATCAGCAGGTTCTCTCCAGCAGGGAGGACTCAAAGGCTCTGGAATCACAGAATCAGGCAGGCTTGGAAGGGACCACAAAGATAAGGCAGTTCCAACCCCCTTGCCATGCCCAGGGACACCCTACCCTAGAGCAGGCTGCACACAGCCTCAGCCAGCCTGGCCTCAAACACCTCCAGCCATGGGGCCTCAACCACCTCCCTGGGCAACCCATTCCAGCCTCTCACCACTCTCCTGCTCAACAACTTCCTCCTCACCTCCAGCCTCACTCTCCCCACCTCCAGCTCTGCTCCATTCCCCCCACTCCTGACACTCCCTCACAGCCTCAAAAGTCCCTCCCCAGCTTTTTTGCAGCCCCCTTCAGATCCTGGAAGGCCACAAGAAGGTCACCTGGGAGCCTCCTCTGCTCCAGCCTGCACAGCCCCAACTCTTTCAGGCTGTGCTCACAGCAGAGCTGCTGCAGCCTCTCAGCATCCCTCTGGCCCTGCTCTGGACACTCTCCAGCATCTCCACAGCCCTCCTGTCCCAGGGGCTCCAGAGCTGGATGCAGGACTCCAGGTGGGGTCTCAGCAGAGCACAGCAGAGGGGCAGAATCCCCTCCCTGGCCCTGCTGGCCACACTGCTGCTGCTGCAGCCCAGGCTCTGCTTGGCTTTCTGGGCTGCAAGTGCACACTGCTGGCTCCTGCTGAGCTTCTCCTCCAGCAGCACCCCCAAGTGCCTCTGCTCAGGGCTGCTCTCCAGCCACTCCCTGCCCAGCCTGCATTGGTGCTTGCCATTGTCTCACCCCAGCTGCAGGACCTTGCCCTTGGTCTTGTTGAGCCTCCTGAGCTTGGCTTGTGCCCACCTCTGCAGCCTGCCCAGCTCCCTCTGGCTGGATCCTGCCCTCCAGCCTGGCTGCTGCACCTCACAGCTTGGTGTGGGCAGCAAACTTGCTGAGGCTGCACTCAGTGCCTCTGCCCATGGCACCCACAGAGATGTTGAACCAGACTGGTCCCAGGGCTGCTCCCTGAGGGACTGCACTTGTCACTGCCTGCACTTGGCCATGGAGCCACTGACAGCCACTCTGTGGGTGCAGCCATCAAGCCACTTCTTTGTCCATCCAGTGCTCCACCCATCAAACCCATGTGTCATGAGGTTGCCTGAACAAAGGATGGATCCCAGAGCAGCTCCTCCACAGCAGCTACCCCCTGCAACAGTGATCCTGCTCTGTGGGTGGGACAGCAGGAAAGGTCCTGGAATAAGAGGAACAGAAGGAAACTGGAAGAGGTTCCCCAGGGAGGTGAAGGAATCCCCAGCCCTGGAGGTGTTTAAAAGACAGAGAGATGTGGTGCTGAGGGACAAGCTCTACAGGCTCACAGATTGCTTTGGGTTGTAATGGACTCTCAAAGCTCATCTTGTCCAAGCCCCCTGCAGGCAGCAGGGACACCTCCAACCACAGCAGGCTGCCCAGGGCCACATGGAGTCTGCCCTTGGATGTCTCCAGGGATGAGACCTCAACCACAGCCATGGTAGTGTCAAAGAACAGTGGCACTCAGTCACCTTAAAGGCTCTGCTCTCCTCACACCCCACCTGGAGCACTGGGGGCAGTTTTGGAGCCCCCAGCACAAGCAGGACATGGAAGTGTTTGAGCCAGCCCAGAGGAGGCCACCAGGATGCTGAGAGGGCTGCAGCAGCTCTGCTCTGAGCACAGGCTGGGAGAGTTGGGGCTGTGCAGGCTGGAGAAGGCACAGGGTGAGGGTGGTGAGACACTGGCACAGGGTGAGGGTGGTGAGACACTGGCACAGGTTGAGGGTGCTGAGACACTGGCACAGGTTGCCCAGGGAGGTTGTGGAGCACAGAAGCACCCAACGTGATCTTTGATCACGTTGGGTGCTTCTGTGCTCCACAACCTCCCTGGAGGTGCTCAGGACCTCCTGGAAGTGCTCAGGACCAGGTTTGATGAGGCCTTGAGTGACCTGTGCTAGTGGGAGGTGTCCCTGCCCGTGGCAGGAGGTTGGAACTGGGAATTTGGGGTTGATCTGCTGGGTTGGTGACTTTGCTCACATTTTTAGGTGGGATCTCCTGTTGGCACCCAGAGCTGGTGCTGAGGGAAAGCAAAGGCTCTCCCTGCTCACTCTGCAGCTGCTGCAACACAACACAGGAGGAGTTTAACTCAGAACAGTCATTGGGAAAAGGATCTGGAAACCCCTCCAGCCCCCTTAGATGTGAGCTGATCTCACAGAGAGGGCTTTGGAGGCTCCCCTCAATCTGCAGTGCAGTCATTCTGCTGTCAGCTGGCTTCAAACACAGCAGGCTTTGATTTTTTAATCCCTTCTCAAGCCCCTGAACCATTCCAGGTTTGGATGTGGACCAACACAGAACAGAACACGCCTGGAAAGCCTCAAGAAAAGCCACTCTATGCTGCTAGGATGAAAAGTTGGCTCTGGCAGAGGTCATTAACCTCTGCTCCAGCTACTTACTTGCAGAATTAGAGGTACCCACAGCTGAAATAGCCCCAGGCTGGGCCCAATCCTGCCTGGTACTTGGTGAGCTGTTCTCTGAGCTTTGCAATGTGGGACCCAGAGCTGCTCTCCTGCTCTGCTCTCAGCCATTCCCATCTCCTGCCAGCATGACCCAGAGCTGATCTCCTGCTCTGCTCTCAGCCATTCCCATCTCCTGCCTGCACAACCCAGAGCTGCTCTCCTGCTCTGCTCTCAGCCATTCCCATCTCCTGCCAGGGGGATCCAGAGCTGCTCTCCTGCTCTGCTCCTCAGCCATTCCCATCTCCTGCCAGCATGACCCAGAGCTGATCTCCTGCTCTGCTCTCAGCCATTCCCATCTCCTGCCTGCACAACCCAGAGCTGCTCTCCTGCTCTGCTCTCAGCCATTCCCATCTCCTGCCAGGGGGATCCAGAGCTGCTCTCCTGCTCTGCTCCTCAGCCATTCCCATCTCCTGCCAGCATGACCCAGAGCTGATCTCCTGCTCTGCTCTCAGCCATTCCCATCTCCTGCCTGCACAACCCAGAGCTGCTCTCCTGCTCTGCTCTCAGCCATTCCCATCTCCTGCCAGGGGGATCCAGAGCTGCTCTCCTGCTCTGCTCCTCAGCCATTCCCATCTCCTGCCAGCATGACCCAGAGCTGCTCTCCTGCTCTGCTCTCAGCCATTCCCATCTCCTGCCAGGGGGATCCAGAGCTGCTCTCCTGCTCTGCTCTCAGCCATTCCCATCTCCTGCCAGCATGACCCAGAGCTGCTCTCCTGCTCTGCTCTCAGCCATTCCCATCTCCTGCCACTGGGACCCAGAGCTGCTCTCCTGCTCTGCTCTCAGCCATTCCCATCTCCTGCAAGCACGACCCAGAGCTGCTCTCCTGCTCTGCTCTCAGCCATTCCCATCTCCTGCCAGCATGACCCAGAGCTGCTCTCCTGCTCTGCTCTCAGCCATTCCCATCTCCTGCCAGCATGACCCAGAGCTGATCTCCTGCTCTGCTCTCAGCCATTTCCCAGGCTGGGCCCAATCCTGCCTGGCCCTTGCTGAGCTCCTCCTTGAGCTTTGCAATCTGCATTCCAAAGGTAATCAATGGATCAAACAATGTCTCCCATTGCTCCTGGCACTGTTCCTGCTGAGAGCAAGTGGGACTGCAGCTTAGGCTGGTGAGCTCAGGAGCTGCAGTGCTGGAAAGGAAGCCTCCTTTGATGGGAGCACAGCCCTGAGAAGCCCAGAACAGAGCATTTCCAGCTCTGCATCACTCCCAGTGCAGAGTTAACAAGAGAGGAAATAATCCTCTGGACAAATGCAGGGAGGAAAATTCCATCCCTCCAGCCTGAGAAAGAGCCAGGGAGAGAGGGCAGCTGGAGGCTGGGCAGACACTGCAGGGAGGTCACCACAGAGCTGTCTGCAGGAGTTTGGTAGGGAGCAGCATGGGGCAATGAGGGCTGCAAGGTTAAACTGATGTCTGGCACAGCACAGTGGGTTCATGGCCCTCATCTCCAGGCTCCTCCACCTTTGTGGTTCCAGCAAACTGCTCTGGATCCTCAACACTTCATCTTCTGGGTGCTTCCCGAGCCAGCCAAGTACAGGGCAGTTCTTAAACAACAAGCACAGCATCCACATCCTTCCAGCAAATGGTGACAGGGGGGTGACCAGAGTGCCCCTGGCCCCTGCCCAGCACGTCAGCACTGAGGCCATGGCCTCAGCATGTGTGTGCATGTCCCAGGCTAGCAGTCAGGGACACCTCACCCCCACACAGCAGACCTTGTCTCAAAGCCACAGCAGGTGAGAAGACCTTTGGACAGGATAAGGAGTGCAGGAGCCAGCTGCAGACTCTGATAGAAAGGGTTGGGTTGGAAGGGACCTTAAAGTTCATCCATTGCCAGGCCCTTGCCATGGGCAGGGACACCTCCCACCAGCACAGGTTGCTCAAGGACTCATCCAGCCTGGTCCTGAACACCTCCAGGGAGGTTGTGGAGCACAGAAGCACCCAACGTGATCAAAGATCACATTGGGTGCTTCTGTGCTCCACAACCTCCCTGGGAAACCTGTGCCAGTGACTCCCCACCCTCAACCTGTGCCAGTCTCTCCCCACCCTCAACCTGTGCCAGTCTCTCTCCACTCTCACTCTCAACAATCTCTCCCTCCTCTCCACTCTCACTCTCCTCTCTCCCAGCTCCAAGCCATTGTCCCTCATCCTCCCACTCCCAGCCCTTCTCCAACGTCCTTCCTCAGCTCTCCTGCACTGGAAGCTGCTCTGAGCTCTCCCTGCAGCCTTCTCTTCTCCAGGCTGAACAGCCCCAGCTCTCCCAACCTGTCCCAACAGCAGAGCTTCTCCATCTCTCTGAGCATCTTTGGTAGCCTCCTCTGGACCCTCTGCAGCAGCTCCAGGTCCTCCTTGTGCTGGGTTCCCAGAGCTGGAGGCAGTGCTGCAGGTGAGGGCTGAGCAGAGCAGATTGGAGGGGCAGAATCCCCTCCCTGTGCTGCTGCTCTCCCTGCTCTGCCTGCAGCCAGCACACAGCTGGCTCTGGGCTGCCAGGGACCAGTGCTGGCTGCTGGGCACTTTGGCACCAACTGACACCCCCAAGCCCTCCTCAAGACCTAAGCAGACCCAGGACTTAGTCTCACCTATGAAGTTCCCTGAGTCCCTTTGGACAGAAACCCAAGACAGAACTGTGAACATTCAAAGCTGTGAGCAGCAAGGTCCAGGGAGAACTCCAATGCTCCTGCTCAGTGAACTGCAGCCTGCATCACCTGCTGCTGCTGGTGGGATTCTTCCCAACATCTCTTCAGGGAGCAAATTCTCCCACAGAACTCACTATTGGAAACCACCTTCCCAAGCCCTGCTTTAACTACAAACACTTGGTTTGGTTTGTGCTGAGTGTTTGAAGCCAGAAACCCCTCCTGAAGCACAGCAGCAGCACTCTGCAGCTCTCCTGGGCTACCCCAGGAAGAAGATGTGATGGAGTTAGGTGAGAGAAGCTTTACCTCTGCCCATCAGTTCCACTGAGAAGTGAGAGCATGGGAGAAGGAGAGAGAGAGAGTTACACAGAGACAAACACAGCAGTGCAGAGTGGGCAAGGAAACAGATTCCAGCATGCAGCAGGAGGTGAAACAGGGGCAAAGACAGCAGCCCTCTGCCTGCACAGCCTGGCTGCAGTTTGTGCAGGCAGGAGCTGCTCCTCAGCCATTCCCACCTCCTGCCAGGGGGATCCAGAGCTGCTCTCCTGCTCTGCTCTCAGCCATTCCCATCTCCTGCCAGCATGACCCAGAGCTGCTCTCCTGCTCTGCTCTCAGCCATTCCCACCTCCTGCCAGGGGGATCCAGAGCTGCTCTCCTGCTCTGCTCCTCAGCCATTCCCATCTCCTGCCAGGGGGATCCAGAGCTGCTCTCCTGCTCTGCTCCTCAGCCATTCCCATCTCCTGCCAGGGGGATCCAGAGCTGCTCTCCTGCTCTGCTCCTCAGCCATTCCCATCTCCTGCCAGCATGACCCAGAGCTGATCTCCTGCTCTGCTCCTCAGCCATTCCCACCTCCTGCCAGGGGGATCCAGAGCTGATCTCCTGCTCTGCTCTCAGCCATTCCCATCTCCTGCCAGCATGACCCAGAGCTGCTCTCCTGCTCTGCTCTCAGCCATTCCCATCTCCTGCCAGCATGACCCAGAGCTGCTCTCCTGCTCTGCTCTCAGCCATTCCCATCTCCTGCCAGCATGACCCGGAGCATCTCTCCTGCTCTGCCCCACACCCGCTGGGCAGGCCCCCACGGCGGCAGCTCCCCCTGGGCATCACCTACCATCGCCCACTGCCTGGCCTTGATCCTCATCTGGTTGTAGCTGCGCTCCTCGGCGTAGAGGGCGCTCATGAAGGCGCCGATGGAGGTCCCTCCGATCATGTCCACCGGGATGCCAGCCTCGATCAGCGCTCGGATGACTCCCACCTGCGAGCAGCCCCTGCGCCGGGCAGAGAGAGGGGAGAGGCTGGTCAGACTCGGGCCCCGGGCACAGCAGCAGGGGCTGGGTGCCAGCTGCCCAGGGGCACAGCCGGGGGCTGCCCAGCGCACACCTGCAGGAGCCCCAGCGCCAGGCACAAGCAGGAGGGGTGCGGCAGCCACGCGTGGGCTGCAGCCTGGGCAGGGGCACAGGGAGGGCACTGCCCTCTGCGCTGCTCTGCCCAGCCCTGGCTCCCCGGCACAGGAGCCACAGGGAGCTGCTGACCCCCGAGGTGAGCAGAGCCTGCAGGAGCCTCCTGCGGGACAGGCTGCAGGAGCTGGCGCTAGAGGAGCCTGGAGAGAGACCTTAGAGCTGCTTGTAGCAGACTGAGACACCTGATGGAGCAGGTCCAGAGGGGGGCACGGAGGTGAGGAGGGTCTGGAGAAGCTCCTGTGTGGGGCCAGGCTGGGAACCTTGGGGCTAGAGGAGCCTGGAGAGGAGAAGGCTCCAGGGAGACCTTAGAGATGCACCTCAATATCTGCAGGGGAGCTGCAGGCAGGCTGGGGAGGGACTGCTCAGAAGGGGCTGT
The DNA here is from genome assembly GCF_015220805.1 of Pogoniulus pusillus. Classification (NCBI taxonomy): domain Eukaryota; kingdom Metazoa; phylum Chordata; class Aves; order Piciformes; family Lybiidae; genus Pogoniulus; species Pogoniulus pusillus. Next base: position 1,878,436 of record NC_087298.1, on the reverse strand, counting down.
GGGGACAGGCTGAGGGCAGTGGTTTGGAAGTGCAGCAGGGCAGGGTTAGGTTGGACACCAGGAGGGAGTTGTGCACAGTGAGGGTGGGGAGAGACTGGCACAGGCTGCCCAGGGAGGTGGTTGAGGCCCCATCCCTGGAGACACTCAGGGTCAGACTCAAGGTGTCCCTGGGCAGCCTGCTCTAGTTGGAGGTGTCCCTGCTGCATGCAGGGGGCTGGCCACGATGCTCTTTGAGGCTCTCTTCCAACCTGATGCAACCTGTGAAGTTGTGAGACCTGCAAACAGGCTCTGCAAGCACCCCAGGGAACAGGCATGACCCAACCTGGCCTCGGTGGGAAAGGCAGCAGCAGGAGCCCAGCAGCCAGGAACCACTGGAGAAGGCAGCGTGGCCCAAGGGGAGCAGGGCATCACAAAATCAACTCAGGCTCCTCCTGAGCAGCCAAAACCACCTGCATTTAAGAGACCTGTGCACAGGTTTCTTCTCCAGTGACTGTGCACAGAAACTCAGGCAGCCTGGGACCACAGGATGGGTCCTACATGGGCTGGAAGTGAGTGTGAAGATGGAGAACAAAGAGCAGGAAGAGACAAGGAGTGATGAGAAAGGTCTGCACACAGACCTGGGTAAGGGGCAGATGAGGAAGCAGCATGTGAGGATGACATAAACTCTTTCAGGCTAGGAAATGTGTTCTGTGTTCCAGGAAGCACAGAAAGAACTTGGAGCAATGAAGGAGTTGAGTGACAAACCACAACAGATGAACCTCAGTGCTGATGTCCTGCAGGATGAGCTCTGGACTGGCTGTGCTCACACAGAGGGTTGGGAACCATAGGATTGAATCATAGAATCAGCAGGCTGGAAGAGAGCTCCAAGCTCAGCCAGCCCAGCCTAGCACCCAGCCCTGCCCAACCAACCTGACCACGGCACTAAGTGTCCCAGCCAGGACTGGCTTCAACACCTCCAGCCACACAGACTCCACCACCTCCCTGGGCAGCCCATTCCAATGCCAATCACTCTCTCTGCCAGGAACTTCCTAACAACATCCAGCCTAGACCTGCCCTGGCACAGCTTGAGACTGTGTCCCCTTGTTCTGTCCCTGGCTGCCTGGCAGCAGAGCCCAACCCCACCTGGCTACAGCCTCCCTGCAGGCAGCTGCAGGCAGCAATGAGCTCTGCCCTGAGCCTCCTCTGCTGCAGGCTGCACCCCCCCAGCTCCCTCAGCCTCTCCTCACAGGGCTCTGCTCCAGGCCCCTCCCCAGCCTTGCTGCCCTTCTCCGAACACCTTCCAGCACCTCAGCAGCTCTCTGCAATGGAGGAGCCCAGAGCTGGACACAGCACTCCAGGTGTGGCCTGAGCAGTGCTGAGCACAGGGGCACAAGAACCTCCCTTGTCCTGCTGCCCACACTGCTCCTGAGCCAGCCCAGGATGCCACTGGCTCTGCTGCCCACCTGGGCACTGCTGCCTCCTCTGCAGCTCCTCTCCCCCAGCACCTCCAGCTCCCTCTCTGCCTGCCTGCTCTCAGCCACTCTGGCCCCAGCCTGCAGTGCTGCTTGGGGTTGTTGTGGCCGAAGTGCAGAACCCTGCCCTTGGCCTTGTTCAGTCTCATCCCATTGACCTCTGCCCACCCATCCACCTGTAGATACCCACTGTGGATATTCCTTAAAAAGCATGAACTGAGTGTTCAGTGCAAACTCAAAAGGCAAACCAGAGCCCAGAATCACTGAGGCTGGAAAAGACCTCTGAGATCATCAGGTCCAGCCTGACAGATAAGGCAGAAAGCCTTAAGGAACACACAGCCAGGATGGACCAACACCCTGAGAACTGCAAGCAAGCTCTGACTTCTCACTGGAAAAAAGCATAACACAAGTGGAAAATCCTGGAATCAGAGACTGGTAAGGGTTGGAAGGGACCTCCAGAGCTCAACCCCTGTGCCAGAGCAGGGTCACCCAGAGCAGGTCACAGTGGAACACATCCAGATGGGTCTTGAAAGTCTCCATAACCTTTCTGGACAGCCTGCTCCATGCTTCCAGCAGCCTCATACTGAAGAGTTTTCTCCTCCTGTTGAGGAGAAATGGACAGAGAGAAGCACAAAAGATGCCCAGGATGTGGAAGTGACATCACAAGAGAAGAAATCAAACCTCAGTCTCTGCCTGGGGAAGGTCACAGAACCACAGAACATTCCAGAAGCTGGTGAGAGTGAGAGTGGTGGTGAGACACTGGCAGAGGTTGAGGGTGCTGAGACACTGGCACAGGTTGCCCAGGGAGGTTGTGGAGCACAGAAGCACCCAATGTGATCTTTGATCTTTGATCACATTGGGTGCTTCTGTGCTCCACAACCTCCCTGGAGGTGTTCAGCACCAGGTTGGATGAGTCCTTGAGTGACCTGTTCTAGTGGGAGCTGTCCCTGCCCATGGCAGGAGGTTGGATCTGGCTGATCCTTGAGGTCTCTTCCAACCTAACCCATTCTATGCTTCTATAACCCTGCTCTACAAGGTGCACCTTCAACCATCTCCCCAAGCACCACATCCAAACACATCCAGCACCTCCCTGGGCAGCTCATTGCAGTGTCTGAAGAGCTGATGATGGATGTGAGATGCACAGGGGAGACAGCAAGGACAGCACCACGGGAAGGAAGGGATCCACACTCAAGACACCTGCATGGAAAGCACAAAGTGGGGCACAAACTGGTAGAGATGCTCAAGAGGTCAAGGCCCAGATGGGTTTAAATGTGGACAGGATGAATCAAAGGCACCAGGCTGCCAGTGGCTATGGGACATGAACAATTGGAGGTGCAACCTTGTGTTCAGAAAGCTCAGAACCTGCTAAGTGTGGCAAAAAGTCATGTCTGAAGCAACCACTGCCACCCATCAGTGGAGATCCAGAGTCACAGAATGAGCTGGGTTGGAAGGGACCTTAAAGCTCATCCAGTGCCAGGCCCTTGCCATGGGCAGGGACATCTCCCACCAGCACAGCTTGCTCAAAGCCTGATCCAGCCTGGGCCTGAACACCTCCAGGGAGGTTGTGGAGCACAGAAGCACCCAATGTGATCTTTGATCACATTGGGTGCTTCTGTGCTCCACAACCTCCCTGGGAAACCTGTGCCAGTCTCTCACCACCCTCAACCTGTGCCAGTCTCTCTCCACCCTCAACCTGTGCCAGTCTCTCCCCACCCTCACTCTCAACAATCTCTTCCTCCTCTCCACTCTCACTCTCCTCTCTCCCAGCTCAAAGCCATTGTCCCTCAGCCTGCCACTCCCAGCCCTTCTCCAAAGTCCCTCCCCAGCTCTCCTGCAGCCCCTTCAGGCACTGGAAGCTGCTCTGAGGTCTCCCTGCAGCCTTCTCTTCTGCAGGCTGAACAGCCCCAACTCTCCCAGCCTGTGCCCACAGCAGAGCTTCTCCAGCCCTCTGAGCATCTTGGTGCCCTCCTCTGGACTATCTCCAGCAGCTCCAGGTCCTTCTTGTGCTGAGGGCCCCAGAGCTGGAGGCAGTGCTGCAGGTGAGGTCAGAGCAGAGCAGAGCAGAGGGGAAGATCTTACAACAGCTCTCACAAGCAGCAAACCCTCACAGGACAGAGACCCTCACCCTACCTGCTTGCTCTGCAGAACCACAGCAGGAACAGAGAAAGGAGCCCTGGAGGCTGACTGCCTCCTTCCCACAGCCTCTGCTTTGCCATCCTTTGCCCACCTGCCACCCAACCTCTCAGTTCATTCACTCCACCTGGACAGATGCTTTGCAGTCTGAGCCTCCCAGCAGCGAGCCCTGACCTTTCCCCACCCCATTTCCCTGTCCCCCCCCATCACTTTGCTCTATTCCCAACCCTTTTCCCCATGCTGTTTACACCTATAAATAGCTGCCAGCAGCTGCCAAGTGCACCACAGGTGCCATTAGCCCAATGCATTCTTTCCATCTAAACCAATCCCCTCCAGCTGCTGAGATGCTGGGGGCCAGGCTCTGGGTTCTACTGCTGCAGATGACTTCCACCACAGATCCATGCTGCTGTAAGCCAAGAGCAGAAAATGCCTCATTTAGTTTTCCTCTTCACATTCTCCTTCCCCTGCTTCTTCTCAGGGAATGGCCTCAGAGTTCAGCCTTTATCTCTGCCAGAGGTACCCTTTGTTTCCAGGCTTTTAGAGCAGAGCTATTTCTGGGTGTAAGTCAGCAGCTGACACTGATGTTCTGCTGAAGGACACATCTTAGACTACCCAACCTGCTTCTCCAGATGGATCTGTTAGGACAGGCTAAGCACTGTAAAGCATTTCCTGCTTGGAGAGCAAATTTAAACTGGCCAGGACTAGCTCCAGACAGGATTCTCTCTCTTTAGAATCATGGAATGGGTTAGGTTGGAAGGGACCTCAAAGCTCAGCCAGTTCCATAGGCAGGGACAGCTCCCACTAGAACAGGTTGCTCAAGGACTCATCCAGCCTGGTCCTGAACACCTTCAGGGAGGTTGTGGAGCACAGAAGCACCCAATGTGATCTTTGATCACATTGGGTGCTTCTGTGCTCCACAACCTCCCTGGGAAACCTGTGCCAGTGTCTCAGCACCCTCAACCTGCAGCTCCTCGTTCATAGCCTCAAGGAATCATTTTGGTTGGGAAAGATCAAGTCCTGGATGTTCAAGTCCACTGTGATCATCAAGCTCAACCATCAAGCCACATGGAGGTCTTCTGCAGCAGCCAAAACAATCCTGGGATTCTATGGTTGGAATCAATGATCCCAGAGGTTTTCACTACTCAGGCAGGATGCACCAAGGCTTCACCAAGGGCAAATCCTGCCTGGCAAACCTGGTGGCCTTCTGTGAACAGGTCACACTATGGACAGATGAGGGGTGAGCAATTGATGGCATTGAGCTGGCCCTGAGCAAGGCCTCTGACACTGTCCCACAGCACATCCTGGTCTGCAAGCTGGTGCCACATGGGTTTGATGGGTGGAGCACAGGATGGACAAAGAAGTGGCTTGATGGCTGCACCCACAGAGTGGCTGTCAGTGGCTCCATGGCCAAGTGCAGGCAGTGACAAGTGCAGTCCCTCAGGGAGCAGCCCTGGGACCAGTCTTGCTCAACATCTCTGTGGGTGCCATGGGCAGAGGCACTGAGTGCAGCCTCAGCAGGTTTGCTGCCCACACCAAGCTGTGTGCTGCAGCAGCCAGGCTGGAGGGCAGGATCCAGCCAGAGGGAGCTGGGCAGGCTGCAGAGGTGGGCACAAGCCAAGCTCAGGAGGCTCAACGAGACCAAGGGCAAGGTCCTGCAGCTAGGTGGAGGCAATGGCAAGCACCAATGCAGGCTGGGCAGTGCCAGGCTGGAGAGCAGCCCTGAGGAGAGGGACTTGGAGGTGCTGCTGGAGGAGAAGCTCAGCAGGAGCCAGCAGTGTGCACTTGCAGCCCAGAAAGCCAAGCAGAGCCTGGGCTGCAGCAGCAGCAGTGTGGCCAGCAGGGCCAGGGAGGGGATTCTCCCCCTCTGCTCTGCTCTGCTCTGTTGAGACCCCACCTGGAGTCCTGCATCCAGCTCTGGAGCCCCTGGGACAAGAGGGCTGTGGAGATGCTGGAGAGTGTCCAGAGCAGGGCCAGGAGGATGCTGAGAGGCTGCAGCAGCTCTGCTGTGAGCACAGCCTGAAAGAGTTGGGGCTGTGCAGGCTGGAGCAGAGGAGGCTCCCAGGTGACCTTCTTGTGCACCACAACTCCAGGAGAGGAGTCAGGAGGCTGCAGCTCTGCTCCCTCAAACTAACTCAGCGCAGCAAGAACTGAGCCTCTCTGGCAGGAAAATTCCTGCTCCTGAAACAAGCCCTGGCTTTCATCCCTGGGGAAAGGCTGCTGGCATGTGACTGCCAGGCAGGAAGGCCAGAGCAGGACTGATCAAAGGGAAGCTCTGCTGCCAGATGGGCACGGGTGGGCTCTGCACGTGCCAGCCTGAGCGCCTGGCAGCTGCTGCTCGTGGGAAGCAGCCACGGGACACAGGCTCTGAGTGCTCTGGGCTCAGGGCAGGAGGCTGAAGAAAGCACAATGCACCCAAGGCAGCACAACTGACACACATCCAGGCTGTGCATCAGCATCTTCTCTGCAAGCCACATCTGCAGAGAGCATCAGAGAAAGGCTTAGGTTGGAAGGGAGCTCAAAGCTCAGCCAGTTCCAAGCCCCCTTGTGCCATAGGCAGGGACAGGTCTAGCACAGGTCACTCAAGGTCTCATTCACCCTGGTCCTGAACACCTTCAGGGAGGTTGTGGAGCACAGAAGCACCCAGTGTGATCAAAGATCACACTGGGTGCTTCTGTGCTCCACAACCTCCCTGGGAAACCTGTGCCAGTGTCTCAGCACCCTCAACCTGTGCCAGTGTCTCAGCACCCTCAACCTGTGCCAGTGTCTCACCACCCTCAACCTCTGCCTTCTCCAGGCTGCAGAGCCCCCACTCTCTCAGCCTGTCCTCAGAGCAGAGCTGCTGCAGCCCTCTGATATCAACAGGACACTGCCCCTCAGATTAGAAGGGACAAAAATCATTCCATGGGGACACGGGGAGGGGAAACACTGTGACCCACAGAGCAGTGTGGCTGCAGCCTCATAGAATCATAGAATCAGCCAGGCTGGAAGAGAGCTCCAAGCTCAGCCAGTCCAACCTAGCACCCAGCCCTGCCCAACCAACCAGACCATGGCACTAAGTGCCCCAGCCAGGCTTGGCTTCAACACCTCCAGCCACACAGACTCCACCACCTCCCTGGGCAGCCCATTCCAGTGCCAATCACTCTCTCTGACAACAACTTCCTAACAACATCCAGCCTAGACCTGCCCTGGCACAACCTGAGGCTGTGTCCCCTTCTTCTGTCCCTGGCTGCCTGGCAGCAGAGCCCAACCCCACCTGGCTACAGCCTCCCTGCAGGCAGCTGCAGGCAGCAATGAGCTCTGCCCTGAGCCTCCTCTGCTGCAGGCTGCACACCCCCAGCTCCCTCAGCCTCTCCTCACAGGGCTCTGCTCCAGGCCCCTCCCCAGCCTTGCTGCACATCTCCAAAGTCCACTTCAGTTTCAGAAAGGAAGAAAAAAACAGAGCTCAGGCACTCAGCCTCCCCAGCAGCCTTCTCTCCTCCCAAGTGCCCCAGCAGGGTGGAGGAAAGCCCTGTGGACACACTGGAGATGCCATTCCACCGAATCACAGGATGGGCTGGCTTGGAAGGGACCTCCAAGGCTCAACAGTCCAACCCCCTGCACTCACCAGGGACTTTGTGCACTAGATCAGCCTGCCCAGAGCCCTGGCAAGCCTCACCTTGAATATCTCCAGGGATGAGGCCTCAACCACCTCCCTGAGCATCCTCTCTTTAGTTAAGAACAGGATTAAGGTGATGGCTGTGGCAGAGCTCTACTATGTCTCTAAGCAAAGCCTCTCCAGAGCAGGACACAGGCCTTGCTGCAGCCCTTTCCTGGTGTAGTTAACTGGCAAAGGAGGAAGAAAACCAAAGAGATTGCCAAGGAGTCTTGGCCAAGCTCCAGAAGAGTCTAACAAGCCTGAGTTTTGGCACCATCACAACCTTAACACTCTGCAGAGGCAAAGCCATACATATAAAAGCAGCCTGGACTTCAAAGCACCTTAGGAGCAGTCATCAGGCCAGCAGCTCACAGGGCAAGCAGATGACTGTGTCTTTGCTAGGTCCACCTCAGAGATGTGCACAAGTGGTGTTGGCCAACAAAGCCCCCAGCACTGCTCTGAAAGCTCTAGAAACAGGCTGAGAGTGACTGAGCTTCCTGGCCAGGACAGTGCAGAGCACAGCCTGGCACACCAGCAGGGCTCACCTGCACTGCTGGCACTGGGATCACAGCATCACAGCAGGCTGATGGTTGGGAGAGACTTCCTGGGATCATCCAGTCCAAGCCTCTGCTCCAGCAGGACACCCACAGCAGCTTGCCCAGCAGCACAGTGGCCAAGGTGGGATTGGAAGCTCTGCAGAGCAGGAGACTCCACAACCTCTCTGGGCAGCCTGCTCCAGGCTCCAGCACCCTCACACCAGACAACTTTCTCCTCCTGTTTGGATGGAACCTCCTGGGTTCCACTTTGTGCTCACTGTCCCTTGTCCTGTCCCTGGGCATCACTGACAAGAGTCCAGCCCCAGCCTCTTGCCCCCCACAGGTCCTTCAGCTGCTGCTGAGCACTGCTCAGAACTCCTCTGGGGCTGCTCTTCTGCAGCCTCACCAGCCCCAGGGCTCTCAGCCTTTGCTCCTCACAGAGCTGCTCCAGGGCCTAGAATGGTTATGGTCATCCCATAGAACCAGTCAGGGTTGGAAGGGACCACAAGGAGCAGCCAGTTCCAAGCCCCCTGCCATGCCCAGGGATACCCTACCCTAGAGCAGATCTCACCCCTCAGCCTCCATCTATTGATCATTTCAGCCTTCTCCAAGCTAAAAACCCAGCCCCTGGGATCTGCAAACTGAGGGTGGGCACTGACCTGGTGAGCCTCAGACTATCAGGACACCTGCTGCAGAACTGCTGCCTGAATACCCTCTCTGGTGGTGCTGATGATGGTAGATGCTTCTCAGAGTCACCCTGGAGGTGCTCACTCTACTGGGGCAGGGGGAAATTGGACTTCATTGCAGTGAAGGGTTCTAGAGAGAGGCAGCTGAGAATGTCATCAGCAGAGAGGTATTTGTTGTTATTTACTCAAGCAGCAGCAGCAGCTCCTGGGTTGGGTTGCCCCAGACTCCAAAATCAAACAGATCCACAAATTGCCACTCCAGTTTGGCAGCTTCAATCCTCTGCAGCTGCAGCACCACACAGGAGCACCTCTCTGAACCCCAATCTTACTGGTGTCCTCCCAGTAATATCATTTTCCACCTTCCCTCCCCATAGAAGTTTCCAGCATCACAAACCTGCAGTGATCTGCCAGCTCATGACACAGCCCAGGCTGCTGCACTTCTGCTGCTCTCTACCCATGCACTCAGAAGGAAGTTCCCACCTTGAGTGCTGTGTCCAGTTCTGGGCTCCTCAGTCCAAGAGAGATGTTGAGGTGCTGGAAGGTGTTTGGAGAAGGGCAGCAAGGCTGGGGAGGGGCCTGGAGCACAGCCCTGTGAGGAGAGGCTGAGGGAGCTGGGGGTGTGCAGCCTGCAGCAGAGGAGGCTCAGGGCAGAGCTCATTGCTGTCTGCAGCTGCCTGCAGGGAGGCTGTAGCCAGGTGGGGTTGGGCTCTGCTGCCAGGCACCCAGCAACAGAACAAGGGGACACAGCCTGGAGCTGTGCCAGGGCAGGTCTAGGCTGGATGTTAGGAGGAAGTTGTTGTCAGAGAGAGTGATTGGCATTGGAATGGGCTGCCCAGGGAGGTGGTGGAGTCTGTGTGGCTGGAGGTGTTGAAGCCAAGCCTGGCTGGGGCACTTAGTGCCATGGTCTGGTTGGTTGGGCAGGGCTGGGTGCTAGGTTGGGCTGGCTGAGCTTGGAGCTCTCTTCCAGCCTTATTGATTCTGTGATTCTGTGATTGTGGAATGATAGAATGGCCTAGGTCATTGATTCACAGAATGGTTTAGGTTGGAAGGGTCCTTCAAGAGGATGATCTTAGATTACATTGGGTGCTCCACAACCTTTCTGGGAAACCTGTGCCAGTGTCTCACCACCCTCAACGTCTGCCTTCTCCTCTCCAGCCTGCACAGCCCCAACTCTCTCAGCCTGTGCTCAGAGCAGAGCTGCTGCAGCCCTCTCAGCATCTTGGTGCTGGCTCCAACACTTCCATGTCCTGCTTGTGTTGGGAGCTCCAGAACTGCACCCAGTGCTCCAGGTGGGGTCTGAGGAGAGCAGAGCCAAGGGGCATCACCCAGCACAGCCTGGCTCCAGCCTCCTGGCATTAAAATCCCCAACCTCCCCCTGACAAGAAGGGGTAAATGAGGAATTCTAAGTGCCACAGGTGGGAAAAGGGAGGATCAGATCAGTAAGCCTTAGGTGGGTGCTGAGCCACAGGAGCACAGCTTTTATGTGTGTGTGCTGACCCAACTATGACACAACTCACCCAGCCCCAGCACAGCCTCTGAACAAACAGAACATGGTCACGAAGAATCAGGACCTCAGCTGAGCTCTGGAGCACTCCAGAGGATGCTCTGTCCCCGAAGAAATCAAAGCAGAGCCTCGCAGGGGCAATTAAGCTGCAGCCAATTAGCAACCATCAGCAAACGAAGCCTGAAGCCTCCAGGCCAAGCTCCCAGCCAAGGCTCAGGAGGTTTTGCCAACAAAAGCAAAGGCTCAGAACTCAGCATTTTACTTTTAGGCCTTGGGTTTTGTTTGTTCTAACAATATACACTGGGGTTGACCTGGGTTAAGACTCTAATTAGGGATCCAACCAGAAGTGATCATCCTCTCTTCCAAGAAAGGCTTCACTTTGCTCAGCTTTCTCCTTCAGCCCTTCAGAACGAGACCAGGAGTGAAACCCCAAGGCAAAGGTGGAATTTCATCAGGAAGGATAAAGAGTTTAGGCTCTTCTCTGTTATTGTAGCTCCTGCATATTGCCCTGCAGTGCAATCTGCTTTGGGAATGGCACAGAGAACCCAGGAGCCTGACTGTATCCTGACCCTGGGATTGACAGAATGGGTTGGGATGGAAGGGACCTCAAACATCATCCAAGTTCCAAGCCCCTGCCATGGGCAGGGACACCTCCCACCAGCACAGCTTGATCAAGGCTCCATTCAGCACCTCCAGGGAGGGGGCAGCCACAATCTCCCTGGGCAGCCTGTACCAGTATCTCCCCACCCTCACTCTCAACAATTTCTTCCTCATCTGGGGGTGTGCAGCCTGCAGGAGAGGAGGCTCAGGGCAGAGCTCATTGCTGCCTGCAGCTGCCTGCAGGGAGGCTGTAGCCAGGTGGGGTTGGGCTCTGCTGCCAGGCAGCCAGGGACAGAAGAAGGGGACACAGCCTCAAGCTGTGCCAGGGCAGGTCTAGGCTGGATGTTGTTAGGAAGTTGTTGTCAGAGAGAGTGATTGGCATTGGAATGGGCTGCCCAGGGAGGTGGTGGAGTCTGTGTGGCTGGAGGTGTTGAAGCCAAGCCTGGCTGGGGCACTTAGTGCCATGGTCAGGTTGGTTGGGCAGGGCTGGGTGCTAGGTTGGGCTGTTTGAGCTTGGAGCTCTCTTCCAGCCTGCCTGATTCTATGATTCTATTCTATGGTCCCCACTCTCAGTCTCCCCTCTCCCAGCTCATCCTGGCACTCCCAACCCTTGCCCAAAGTCCCTTCCCAGCTCTCCTGCAGCCCCTTTGGGTACTGGAAGCTGCTCTGAGGTCTCTCTGGAGCCTTCCCTTCTCCAGGCTGAACAGCCCCGACTCAGATTTCCCTGATGCTGCCTTCCAAACACTAAGCAGCAGCAGCAGCAGAGGGAAGCCCTGCAGAAGCTGGGAGTGCTCAGGGCCCAGCAGCAGCTGCTCCAGCCCAGCACCTTCCCCACCTTGCTGTGCAGAGAGAAGGTCTCCAGCTCTGGCTCTGGCTGCCCACACGTGGTGCAGGATGCTCCACTCGTGACAGGAGCTCAGGCAGGGCACAGGCCACTTCTGCAGACACCTCCATGAGTCATTGCCAGCTCTGCCTACCCTCACACAGCAATCTGAGCTTCAAAAGGGGAGATCAGCAAGAGAAATCACATCTCTGCTGCACAGGAGAGGCAGGCATCTATCTGCACACACCAAAGCCCACGTTCCAGGTCGGCAAAGAGCAGCCAGGCAGGGGGAGCAGCAGGGGCTGACTAATGCAAAGGCCACCAGCATTAACCTCGGGGCTGCTGCCTTTCTGCCCTTCCAAACCTCTCTGGGCAGCCTGTTCCAAGGCTCCAGCACCCTCACAGTAAAGAGGTTTCTCCTCCTGCTGAGGTGGCACCTCCTGGGTTCCAGCTTGTCCCACTTGTTCCTTGTCCTAGCACTGGGCACCACTTGGCACGTTCACCTTGCCCCCTACCCTGCAGATACTGAGCAGATGTCTCAGCCTTCCCTCCCCAGGCTGATCAGCCCCAGGGCTCTCAGGCTTTCTTTACAGCAGAGATGTTCAGGTCCTTTGGACTTGAATAATAAACTGCAGCAGCACAGGCTGGGAGGTGACTGCTGGAGAGCAGCCCTGTGGAGAGGGACCTGGCAGTGCTGGGGGAGAACATCCATGGCACAGCAATGTGCCCTGGGGGCCAAGAGGGACAGTGAGGTCCTGGGGGGCATTCAGCAGAGTGTGTCCAGCAGATCCAGGGAGGTTCTCCTCCTCCTCTACTCTGCTCTGCTGAGACCTCATCTGGAGCACTGCCTCCAGTTTTGGGCTCCCCAGTTGAAGAGGGGCAGGGATCTGCTGGAGAGAGTCCAGCAGAGGGCTACAAGGATGCTGAGGGGACTGGAGCAGTGCCTGGTGAGGAGAGGCTGAGGGTCCTGGGGCTGCTTAGTCTGGAGAAGGGAAGACTGAGAGGGGATTGGATCAATGCTTACAACTATCTGAGGGCTGGGGGTCAGGAGGGTGGGGACAGGCTCTGCTCACTGCTCCCTGGGACAGGACAAGCAGCAATGGATGGCAGCTGACAGACATTGATCAGGTACCCTCTCAGCTTCCTCTTCTCCAGCCTGAACAGCCCCAAGGCCCTCAGTCCTTCCATACAGGAGAGATGTTCAAGTCCCTTCATCATGCTGATTAACTCACCAAGCTCATCAAACAAAGGCCCACAACACAGGGAGAGGAGACATCTACCTGCACATTGCAGGTCAGCAAACAGCTCCCCTTGCTCTGAGCAGCCCCTAGCAGAGCAGTGAGCAGGGTGAGCTGCAGGGGCTGACTAATGCAAAGGTCTCCAGGCTTAACCTCGGGGGCTGCTACCTTTCTGCCCTTCCAAATGTCAGAGCCAGCTTTGGCCTGGTGTACAAAGGGATTGCTCTGGAGAGAGGGGACTGCAGGAGAGTTATTTTGAGCATGCAGTTGTTTGCTTTGGGTGGTTTTTTTTCCATGACACAGAGCAAACTGAGCCTCTTCTCTATCACTTTGACACCTCCATCCTGCATCTTGCCTCATCAGCCATTATTGGCCGCTGCAGATGCTGGATGCTTAACTTCATTCTTCCAGCCACAGGAAAGGAGGAAGCATTCTTCAAGCTTCTCTCATACTTCAGTTCCACTTGCTGACAGCCTTTGCAGCAATATCAGGATGAGGGATGGGCTCCTTTTAGCAGTGCACATCCTTCAGGGCCTGTCTGGCTCCAGCAAAGGCAGCAGAGCCCTGACATGGCAGCGCAGGGTCTTGAGCAAGCCACTGGGAACCAAGCAGGGATGTGATGGACTCTGCCTGACTCTAGCAGGGGGAGAGAAAGCAACAAGCAGGAATTGCCAAAACTCCTCACTCTCCTCTTGGGAAAGTGGGGAATGGTGTGGAGAGAGAGCAGCAGGAGCCAGTCTGGCACACGCTGGCTCCTCTGGGGCTGCCAGACACCAGGCTGCAGACAGGGTCTTGGCCAAAGCCAAGCAGAGCCCAGCACTGCTGACTGCTGCTTTCCACACCACCACTGCTGCTCACCCACCTCAGGACAGTGCTGGACCCACACCAGCTCTGGAAGGCCACACATCACCACATCCAGCCCATAACTCTTCCAGACCACCAAGAGAGTAAATTCCCCCACCCCCCAGGCTGGTGTGGAGCTGGCACATCCTACAGGTCAGTTCCAGAGGCAGGAGCAGTGTGCCCAGCTGGCATGGAAGGCCAAAGCCATCTTGGCCTGTATCACAGAATCACTGAATGAAGCAGGTTGGAAAAGACCTCTGAGATCATCCAGTCCAACCTAGCCCCTAACACCTTCTAATCAACTAACCCCTGGCACTGAGTGCCTCAGGCAGCCTCCCTTAAACACCTCCAGGGATGGGCACTGCACCACCTCCCTGGGCAGCCCATTCCAATGCCAATCACTCTCTCTGACAACAACTTCCTAACAACATCCAGCCTAGACCTGCCCTGGCACAGCTTGAGCCTCTGTCCCCTTCTTCTGTCCCTGGCTGCCTGGCAGCAGAGCCCAACCCCACCTGGCTACAGCCTCCCTGCAGGCAGCTGCAGGCAGCAATCAGCTCTGCCCTGAGCCTCCTCTGCTGCAGGCTGCACACCCCCAGCTCCCTCAGCCTCTCCTCACAGGGCTCTGCTCCAGGCCCCTCCCCAGCCTTGCTGCCCTTCTCTGGAACACTCTGGGCAGCAGCACCAGGGCTGCCCTTCTGCCCTGTGCTGGTGCTGGGGAGGCCTCACCCCAAGCACAGTGTGCAGCTCTGGGCACTGCAAAAGAGATCTGGAGGGGCTGGAGGGGAGCCAGAGGAGAGCAATGAGAGTGGGGAGGGGGCTGGAGGGGAAGGCTGCTGAGGAGAGGCTGAGGAGCTGAGGGTGTTCAGCCTGGAGAAGAGGAGACCTAAGCTCTCTCTACAGCTACCTAAAGGGAAGTTGTAGTCAGGTGGGGGTCAGGCTCAGCTCCCAGGCAACCTGTGCCAGGACAAGGGGGCATGGCCTGAAACTGTGCCAGGGCAGGTTTAAGTTGGATGTGAGGAAGCACTTCCTCGGGGAAAGGTGATCAGGCACTGGGATGGAGTGCCCAGGGAGGTGCTGGAGTCCCCATCCCTGGAGGCCTTCAGGAAAAGCTTGGCTGTGGCACCTGGTGCCATGGGTTAGCTGCTGTGGTGCTGTCACAGGCTGCACTTGACCATCCCAGAGGTCTTTTGCAGCCTCAGTGATGCTGTGAAGCTGTTGACCTCCAGCAGACCACCCCCTACAGCACCTCTGCACCGGGGGAGAAGAAAGCAGAGCTGGTGCTGCCCAGAGCTGGCTGGGGACTACAGGGCCTGCTGCTGTGGGCAAGGAGAGACCCTCAAACCTCAGCAGCCCCTGCAAAAACACTGAGCACATCCTGGCACTGTACCCAGGCAACACAGCCTGGCTTTCCAGCAGCCTGGGGACCCTAGAACAAAGAGCTCTTTATCATAGGAAGCACAGAATGCATTGGGTTGGAAGGGACCCCCAAAAGCCATCCTGTCCAACCTGCCTGCAGGCAGCAGGGACACCTCCAACTAGAGCAGGCTGCCCAGGGCCACATTCAGTTTCAGCCTGAATGTCTCCAGGGATGGGCAACCTGTTATAAACAGCTCTGGGCAACCTGTTCCAGGATTTCACCACCCTCCCTGTGCAGAGCTTCCTCCTGATGTCCAACCTAAATCTTCCCTGCTCCAGTTTCAAACCATTGCCCCCGTCCTGGCACTCCCAGCCCTTGTCCAAAGTCTGGAGCTCCTGGAGCTCCTTCAGGTACAGTAAGGCTGCCCTAAGGTCTCCCTGGAACCTTCTCAGCCCCAACTGTCCCAGCCTGTCCCCACAGCAGAGGTTCTCCAGCCCTCTGAGCATCTCTGTGACCTCCCTATGTCCTTCCTGAGTTAGTGATCCCCCAGCTGGACACAGCAGTGCAGGTGAGCTGGATGTCAGGTTTAACCAAACCCCCCCAGCCCCATCCAACCTGTGAGAGGAGAAGAGAAACCCATCTTAGGGACAGCAACACCCTCCTAAAAGCCCAAACAGTCTCTGCTGCTGCTGCTTCATACTCCTCCTCCTCCTCCAGAACGGCCTCAGAGCGGCTCCTGAAGGCTGAGCTGCAGAGAAGCCCCAGCTGAGGTGGCCAACTCCTCACTTCACAGGAGAACACAAGCTCCAAGGGGCTCAGCTGTTTGCTGCAGCCTGTGTGAGGTGTGGAGCTGCACACCAGAGCTGAAATCCCAGCACTGCTTCAACCCCAGCAGCTTCATCTGCTCCTGGCACCACAAGCACCTCGCAGAGGCTGCTGCTGCTCTCTCAGAGCTACCCCAGGCAAGGTCAGAACGAAGCACAGGGCTTGTAGCAGGAATTTTGTCTCCTAATTTCTTCCAGAGCAAGCACTTTGTCAGACTCTGTGTTCTGAATACCTCAAAGAATCAGAATCTCATTTTTTGCACCCATTTTTCCAGCAGTCTGTTTATGAGAGAGAGCTCAGAAGGAGGCTCCTGCAAGAGCAACCTTAGACACTGCTGTCAGGAAGCTGTTTACAGGAGGCAGTGTGGCTCTGAGGCTCACAGCATGATCTGGGAACTGTTTCAAAGCCAAGTCAGGGTGACAAGGGCACCTCTGGTTTGGTTAGAAGCTGTTGCCAAACTGCAGTTTTTGCACTGGGTCTCTGAGAGAAGGTTTGAGAGCAAAGGATCTAAAGGGCAGATCTGGGCTTTGAAGGTGCTGAGGGGCCTGGAGCAGCTCTGTGAAGAGCAAAGGCTGAGAGCCTGCAGAAGAGCAGATCCAGAGGGCAGCTGAGCAATGCTCAGCATCAGCTAAAGGACCTGTTAGGGACAAGAGTGACTCATCTCATCTCATCTCACTGGTGCCCAGGGGCAATGGGCACAGACTGGAACCCAGGAGGTGCCATCTGGCTGGGGCACTTAGTGCCATGGTCTGGCTGCTTGGCCAGGGCTGGGTGCTAGGTTGGACTGGCTGAGCTTGGAGCTCTCTTCCAACCTGATGGATTCTATGATCACTGAATCCAACTGCCAGGTCTTTGATCACATTCATTGATTCTGTGCTCCACAACCTCCCTGGAGGTGCTCAGCACCAGACTGGATGAGGCCTTGAGCAAGCTGTGCTGGTGAGAGCTGTCCCTGCCTATGGCAGGGGCTTGGCACTGCCTAAGCTTTCAGGTCCCTTCCAACCCAACCCATTCCACAACTCTGTGCATCTATGAACTTTGCCTGAGTCCTTCTCCTGAACCACCACAACTCACCTTCCCTCCCCAAAGCCCCAGAGCCTCCTGAGTTATTTACTCCCCATAGACTGCAGCTTCCCAGCAGCTTTGCTGAGGCCATCAGGAGCCCTGGGGAGGGAGGGCTGCAGCTGGGACAGCTGGGGGCGGTGAGGCTGAGCTCTGCCTTTGTTGCAGGGGCTGAGGTGTCACTGCTGAGGTGTCACTGCTCCCACAGCTCCTTCTTCTAAACACAGAGCCTCTTCCCTCAAACTCTGCAGTGAAGTTAGCACTTAGCAGCAGCAAAAGGCTGTAATTTTAGAACTGTATCACTTGGATTTGTTTTATTTTTACACTCACAAGAGAAAGAAAAACCTTTAGCTCCCCTGAGCCTCTTGTCATGACAAACCACAAGGATAATTGCTAGGAAGCTGCTCTGGTAAAACCTCCCCAACCTCCTGTCACTGGGAAGCCAGACAAACAGCCCCAAAATAACAAGTGAAGAGTTGGGCTTGCTGGAGTCACAGCACCCTGTGACTGAGCTCTCTGGGGGCTTCATGACCACTGTGACTCATGCTGCTGGAACAAGGTAGGAGGTTACTTTGTGTGCTAGGAAGTTCTCCTCTCCCCTTCCCTAGTGAGGCCACAGCTGGAGTGCTGGGGCCAGCTCTGGGCTCCCCCAGTTCAGGAGAGACAGGGAACTGCTGCAGAGAGTCCAGAAGAGGCTGCAAAGCTGCTGAGGGGCCTGGAGCAGCTCCCTGAGGAGCTAAGGATGAGAGCTCTGTGGGTGAGAGCCTGCAGAAGAGCAGCCCCAGAGGGCAGCTGAGCAATGCTCACCAACAGCTAAAGGGCTTGTGGGGGACAAGGGGGTGAGGCCAGACTCTTGTCAGGGGTGCTCAGGGACAGGACAAGGGCAGTGGGCACAGAGTGGAACCCAGGAGGTTGCATCTGAAGAGGAGGAGAAAGTTGTTTGGTGTGAGGGTGCTGGAGGCCTGGAGCAGGCTGCCCAGAGAGGTTGTGGAGTCTCCTTCTCTGCAGAGCTTCCAACCCCTTCTTGACCATTGTGCTCCTGGGCAAGCTGCTGTGGGTGCCCTGCTGGAGCAGGGGCTTGGACTGGATGAGCTCCAGAGGTCCCTTCCTACCCCCACCACACTGGGTTCTGTATTACCTAAAGGGTACCAGGAGTCCATGCAGTGACTCCTTGGGCCAGAATGGGCTTTCCTCATGGGATGATTCCAGGTACCCAATGCATCACCTCTGGAAGTTGCCCTGTTAGTGCAGAAGGGGACCTAGGGACTTACTTTGACCTTCCAGAGGTGGATTTTCACAGAGTTCAGAGAAACTTTGTCTGAATTACACTCTCTCTCCTAAAAAAAACCTTTAAAGGAATCCACATCTTGATACCTCACCACAGTGTAGAGCAGAACTCACTCACAGCAGCAGCTCTCTGTGCCCTCCCCTTGCAAACAGTGCTCACATCAGCCTGACCCCCTAGAAAACCTCTTCAGCCCAAGACAGAACTCAGGCTTCAGAGACAGAAGTCATCCCCTTTATCCATTCTGCCACTGAAGTCCTCCACACTGCAGGGATGGAGAAATGAGCAAACTGATGGCAGGTGGTGACACTGCACACCCAGGAGCTCCAGAGCCAACACAGGAGCCATGCAGTGGCTCAGTCTGGTGGAGAAGGACAACACAGGAGCAACAGACAGGCTCAGGAACCCTGCTCTTCCTTACCTCTGCTCTGGAAAGCCAGCAGGTGGGAGCTTGCAAACCAAGTGGTGGAAGAGCAGATAAATAGATTGGCAAAAGAAAAATCACAGCAGTGCTGGCAGGGGGAGGGGAAGGAAGGAAGGAAGGAAGGAAGGAAGGAAGGAAGGAAGGAAGGAAGGAAGGAAGGAAGGAAGGAAGGAAGGAAGGAAGGAAGGAAGGAAGGAAGGAAGGAAGGAAGGAAGGAAGGAAGGAAGGAAGGAAGGAAGGAAGGAAGGAAGGAAGGAAGGAAGGAAGGAAGGAAGGAAGGAAGGAAGGAAGGAAGGAAGGAAGGAAGGAAGGAAGGAAGGAAGGAAGGAGGGAAGGAAGGAGGGAAGGAAGGAGGGAAGGAAGGAGGGAAGGAAGGAGGGAAGGAAGGAGAGGAGTGGAGAGGGAAGGGTAAAATGTGCTGCCAGGAACAGAGCCGTGCCCAGATTTGAGCACGACACAGGCTTCAGAGGCAGAGACATCAGAGAGCTGCTACCAGAAAGAAAGAGTCAGACAAAACCCCACTGCACAAATGCTCTGCACCAGGTGGCAAGAGGCCTCCTCAGACACCCAGATTAAGCAGGAGGTCCCCTCCCTCCTCTGCTCTTCAGAGGGTAGTGCTTCTTTTGGGAACGAACCTGAAATCGTCTCAGGTGAGGAACCTGAAGGCAAATAGGCTAAAGGCATCTTTGCAGGCACTGCCAGCCCCAGAGCTGTCCCAGCACCAAGTGACTAACCAAAACAAGCTGGCACCAAGCAGCCCCCACCTTGCCTGCAGCAAACACTCCCCACGAAGCAGTCACTGGTCCAAAGACAAAGCTGTGGTGTTTGTGTGGACCTGGGGCTGAGTGCAAGTGAGATTCCCTGCTCCTCAGAGAGCAGCAGCTGGGAGCCCTGCTGGAAGGAAGGGCTGCAGGAAGATGGTGATGAGGAGAGTGCTCTCTTCAGACAAAGGGCTACCAAATTCTGCCTGGTGGCAAAAGTCAACATAAACTCTCAGAGCAAAAAGGGATTCCAAAGAGGAAGCTCAGGAGTGATCTGCTGCCCAAGGCCAGCAGGAATTCAGAAGGGGCTCTGTGTCCAGCACACACCTTGCCCTCGTGTCAGCAACCTGCACCCCCCTGGGAAGGCAGGCTGGCAGCTTGGGGGCGAGCAGAGAGCATTCTCCCACTGAAGGGCATCATCCCTCCTGCTGCCCCAGCTCTGAACAGCTTTGGGGGGGCCTCTGAAACGTTGTGGGGGAGATAAAGACGTTTAGAATCCACAGGAGGAAAAGAATCCACAGTGTTAGCCAAGAGAAGAGAGAAGAGAGTCACACAGTGTCCTGGCCACCTTCTGGTAGGAGAGCTCCCAGGAGATGCCAACCGCCCCCAGCGGGAGCCCAGGCGGCAGCTCAGGCTGGGTGAGCCCAGCAGCTCCTGGGCATCTGCCGCTCGGGCAGGGTGCCGGAGGAGCTGTGCCAGCCCGGCGGTGCCCCAGGCCTGCCCGGGACAAGTGTCCTACCTGGCTCCTCCTCCGCCCAGCACCAGGGCGATGGCGTTGCCGGTCAGGACGCGGGCCAGGCGGGAGAAGTCCGAGTGGCGGTCCGGGGGCTTCTGGAAGACTCGCTCGTACATCTCGATCTGCAGGGCACAGCGAGGGGCAGGCACTCAGCAGGCACTGGGCAGGCACTGGGCAGGCACTCGGCAGGCACTGGGCAGGCACTGCGCAGGCACTGGGCAGGCACTCAGCTGGCACTCAGCAGGCACTCAGTAGGCACTGGGCAGGCACTGGGCAGGCACTGGGCAGGCACTCAGCAGGCACTGGGCAGGCTCTCGGCAGGCTCTCGGCAGGCATTCGGCAGGCACTCGGCTGGCACTGGGCAGGCACTCAGCAAGCACTGGGCAGGCACTCAGCAGGCACTCAGCAGGTTCTCGGCAGGCACTCGGCAGGCACTCGGCAGGCACTGGGCAGGCACTCAGCAGGCACTCAGCAGGCACTGGGCAGGCACTCAGCAAGCACTCAGCAAGCACTCAGCAGGCAGTGGGCAGGCACTGGGCAGGCACTCAGCAGGCACTCAGCAAGCACTGGGCAGGCACTCAGCAGGCACTGGGCAGGCACTCAGCAAGCACTGGGCAGGCACTCAGCAGGCACTCAGCAGGCACTGGGCAGGCACTCAGCAAGCACTGGGCAGGCACTCAGCAGGCACTCAGCAGGCACTCAGCAGGCACTCAGCAGGCTCTCGGCAGGCACTCAGCAGGCACTGGGCAGGCACTCAGCAAGCACTGGGCAGGCACTCAGCAAGCACTGGGCAGGCACTCAGCAGGCTCTCGGCAGGCACTCGGCAGGCACTGGGCAGGCACTCAGCAGGCACTCAGCAAGCACTGGGCAGGCACTCAGCAAGCACTCAGCAGGCACTGGGCAGGCACTCAGCAAGCACTCAGCAAGCACTCAGCAAGCACTGGGCAGGCACTCAGCAGGCTCTCGGCAGGCACTCAGCAGGCTCTCGGCAGGCACTCAGCAAGCACTGGGCAGGCACTCAGCAGGCTCTCGGCAGGCACTCAGCAGGCTCTCGGCAGGCACTGGGCAGGCTCTTACCAGCTTGGGCAGGCTTCTTTTGGAGAAGACTCTGCGTGGGCAGTGCAGGTGGAGGTGAGCGGAGCACCAGCTGCGCATGTTGAGCCACTCCACGGTGCGGGAGGGCAGAGGTCCATCCTCCCGGTGCAGCAGGACCAGCTGCTTCTGCGCCCGCACCGCCGTGTTCTCCAGCATCCTCTCCAGCTGCAGCAGGGAACAGACACCAGGGGATGGGGCAGGCAGTTACCTGCTGCTCCAGAGGCAGCTCAGCAGGACGTTGGGACGAAGAACAGGCAGCTCTGTGTGTGTGTGTGCATGCACAGAGAGAATCATGGAGCCACAGCGTGGGGCGGGTTGGAGAAGCCCTCTGAGAGCATCCAGCCCAAGCAGCAACCCAGCACCACCATGGCCACTAAACCATGGCCCCAAGAGCCATGGCTATAGGTGTCTGGAACACCTCCAGGGATGGGGACTCCACCACTTCCCTGAGCAGCCTCTGCCAGTCCCTGACCACTCTGGCAGCATAATTTTTTTCCTAATCTCCAACCCAACCCTCCCCTGACACAACCTCAGGCCATTGCCTCTCCTCCTACCACCTGATAGCTGAGCCCAACGCCCACCTCACTGCAGCCTCCTCTCAGGGAGCTGTAGAGAGCAGTGAGCTCTGCTCTCAGCCTCCTCTTCATCAAGCTAAACAGCCCCAGCTCCCTCAGCTGCTCTTCCCCAGCCCTATTCTCCAGACCCTCCACCAGCTTTGTTGCCCTTCCCTGGACCTGCTCCAGCTCCTCAATGTCCTTCTTGGTGTGAGGGACCCAAAACTGAGCCCAGTGCAGCACAGACCTCCCTTCCCAGCTGAATGTGCAGACAGCTACACACAAGAACCCTCCAATAAGATTGATTTAGACAACTACACTTGGACTTGATGACCTTAAAGGTATCTTCCAACCCAAAGGAGGCTGACACCAGCTACAAGAGAGCACACAGAGCTCTTAGATCAGACAAGGGCCTCAACCTGACTGCTGAGAAATGAATGTTTTAAACCTGAGCCCATTACGTGCACAGCACAGACACAGGCTGCTCAGGCAACACCTCCCGAGTCCTGCTTGAGCCTACAAACCTTCAGCAGCTTTGCCTCTCTCCTTCCCAGCCAGCTTTGGCTCTCTCCTTCCCAACCAGCTTTGGCTCTCTCACTCCCAGCCAGCTTTGGCTCTCTCACTCCCAGCCAGCTTTGGCTCTCTCCTTCCCAACCAGCTTTGCCTCTCTCCTTCCCAACCAGCTTTGGCTCTCTCCTTCCCAACCAGCTTTGGCTCTCTCCTTCCCAACCAGCTTTGGCTCCCTCCTTCCCAGCCAGCTTTGCCTCTCTCCTTCCAAACCAGCTTTGGCTCTCTCCTTCCAAACCAGCTTTGGCTCTCTTCTTCCAGACCAACTTTGGCTCTCTCCTTCCAAACCAGCTTTGGCTCTCTCCTTCCAAACCAGCTTTGGCTCTCTCCCTCCCAGCCAGCTTTGGCTCTCTCCTTCCAAACCAGCTTTGGCTCTCTCCTTCCAAACCAGCTTTGGCTCTCTCCCTCCCAGCCAGCTTTGGCTCTCTCCTTCCCAGCCAGCTTTGGCTCTCTCCTTCCCAGCCAGCTTTGGCTCTCTCCTTCCCAACCAGCTTTGGCTCTCTCCCTCCCAGCCAGCTTTGGCTCTCTCCTTCCCAGCCAGCTTTGGCTCTCTCCTTCCAGACCAGCTTTGGCTCTCTCCTTCCAGACCAGCTTTGGCTCTCTCCTTCCCAGCCAGCTTTGGCTCTCTCCCTCCCAGCCAGCTTTGGCTCTCTCCTTCCAGACCAGCTTTGGCTCTCTCCTTCCAGACCAGCTTTGGCTCTCTCCTTCCAGACCAGCTTTGGCTCTCTCCTTCCCAGCCAGCTTTTGCTCTCTCCTTACAAACCAGCTTTGGCTCCCCCATTTCCAATCAAACATTTTCCCCTCCTTTCATTCCTTGCCTTTATTTCTCTGTTTCAGGCAGCTGATGGTGCCTGCCTGTTCCTGTGCTTCCTGCCTCCCACATACAGCCATGGAGAACCAACACTGCAGATGGTTCCTCAGAGGTCAGACTCAACACTTCACAGTCCCCAACTTGTGCCCTGAGGTTTTTTTTTGGTTTGTGGTTTTTTCCTGTGCCTGGTCAAACAAGTTTGGTAATAAACCACCAGAAATAAACATAGAGAGCCTGGGGATAAAAATATCACTCACAGGCTGCAGGGAAATACTTGAAATTATTCATCCATCCCCTCTTAGATCTACTCTTTTCATATCTGCTTTGTTCTAGGTATGAATTCCACCCAGGCAGAAAAGAATTCTTCTCTGTGTGGAAATCTTGCAGAGGAATTCTGGACAGGAAGGCAAAGCTTAAAAGCAATTTGGCTTTTGATTTCTTCTTGGCCAAAACGACTCTTTAGAGGAAGAGATCTTAGCTGGAAGCATTTCTGCATGAAATTTGTTTCAGAACATCCTCATCCAACCCTTCCTCTATTTATAACAGACATTTCACAGAGCCACAGAGCTGGTGAGGGCAGAAGAGATTGTTGAGATCAAGTCCAACTGCTCCCCTAGAGCTCACATCCTGACCCCTGCTGCTACACCACTGCCATGAAATCACAGCCCTCAGCAGCACACCCACACAGCTTTTAAACAGCTCCTCCAGGGATGGGGACTCCACCACCTCATAGAACCTACGAGGTTGGAAGAGACCTCCAAGATCATCTGGTCCAACCTAGCACTCCAACCTGTCCTCCCTCCTGGGCAGCCTGCTACAGAGCCTCAGAACCCCTTCTGGGAAGAAACTGCTCCTCCTCTCTAGCCTACCCCTCCCCTGGCACAATTTCAGGCCCTTTCCTCTTCTCCTATCACCTGATACCAGGGAGCAGAGCCCAACCCCCACCTCACTGCAGCCTCCTCTCAATGAGCTCTGCCCTCAGCCTCCTCTTCTCCACACTGCACACCCCCAGCTCCCTCACCTGCTCCTCCCCAGCCCCCTCCTCCAGACCCTTATCCAGCTTTGTTGCTCTTCTCTTCAGCCCCTCAATGACCTTCCTGCAGTGGGGGACCCAAAACTGAACCCAGTCTTCCAGGGCTGCCCTCACTATGATCTCCTCAGTCAGCACTGGGCAGATCCCCTCTCAGGCTGCTCTTCTCCAGGCTGCCCAGCCCCAGCTGCCTCAGCCTGCAGGTGCCAAGGTTGTGTCTCACGTGGGGCTGGGACCCTGGCACCACTTGGGGCCACTTTTTGTGGGGCAGGGTCCTCTGACACTGAGGGCAAACTCCTTGATCACCTCTGGCTGTTGGCCACACCAGCCTGTGGGCTTGTGCTAGGCCAAGGAGCAGCTCTCCTGTGATGAGCTCCAGAGCAGGGAGTTTGCTGTGCTGAGTGCTCTCTGCAGTGCCTTTTGCCCTGGCTGTGTCTGTGCTGGGTCAGAGGCTTTTTGTCCCAGGGGAGGCAAATTTACAACCACTGCTCAGCAGCAGAGCTCAGCTCTCACCTCTGGGCCTCTGATCTCTCCACACAACTTTTGCAGCTCCACAGATTGCATGGGGCTGGAAGGGACTCTCAGAGGTTATCTTGTCCAAGCCCCTGCAGGCAGCAGGGACACCTCCAGCTAGAGCAGGCTGCCCAGGGCCACAGCAAGGCTGAGCTTCAGTGTCTTCAGGGACAGGGCCTCAACCATAGCCCTGGGCAGCCTGGGCCAGTCTCTCCCCACCCTCACTGTGCACAACTTGCTCCTGATGCCCAACCTAACTCTGCCCTGCTCCACTTCCAAACCATTCAAACCATTGCCCCTTGTCCCATCACCTCCTGAGCAGTCCCTCCCCAGCCTTCCTCTGGGTCCCCTTCAGACAGTGGAAAGCAGCTCTGAGGTCTCCCTGGGCCTTTCTCTCCTGCAGGCTGAGCAGCTCCAACTCTCTCAGCCTGGCCCCATGGGAGAGGTGCTGCAGCCCTCTGAGCATCACCACAAGAGCTCAGGGCTCTCTGTTCCCACTCCTGCACATCTCAGGGAGCTGATCTTATGTGGGTAAAAAATTGCCCAGGTGCCCTCAACATCTGGGCCTCTGAATTCTCTAGACAACATCTGCAGCTCATGGACTCCATTGGCCACAGGGCAATTCTCAGCTGCTCCTCCCCAGGTGCAGGGGAGCTGCACCAGGACACTGATCTGAGAGACTGGAGCAAAGCCTGCCAAGAGAGCACTCCACCCGGGCACCTCCACCCAGGCACCTCCACCTGGGCACCTCCACCCAAGTACCCCTACCAGTGCACCTCCACCCAAACACCTCCACCAGAGCACCTCCACCAGAAGAACAACTCCTGCAGAACAGCTCCAGAAGAAGAACTCCTGATGGACTCAATGGCAGAACATCCTGGGCCACACACATCTCTCTCTCTACCCCTCCCATCTTCAGTTGATGGTAATGTAATCCCTGCTCCTTTCCTTCCCTGCTTCTTCACTTTTTCCTCCACTGTTCCCTCTCTCTCTCCCCTCCTCTCTCCCCCTCTCCCCTCCTCTCTCTCCCTCTGTTTTGCTCACTTTACTCTGTAATACACAGTTGTGTGGTGCTCTCTGGCCTGGCTTGCACCTTCACTTCACACCACAGACACCTCTAAGAACAGCTCTTGCTCCTCTGCACAGATATTCACAGAATCATAGAATCAACCAGGTTGGAAGAGACCTCCAAGATCATCCAGCCCAACCTATCCCCCAGCCCCATCCAGTCAAGCAGACCATGGCACCAAGTGCCTCATCCAGTCTTCTCTTGAACACCTCCAGGGATGGTGCCTCCAGCACCTCCCTGGGCAGCCCATTCCAATGGCAAATTGCTGATCTCTGTTCACCAGACCATGACAGGTATACTCTGGGGCAAGGCAGAGGGGTGGGAGAAGGTGGAAGGGTGGTTGGGAGCCCCTCCTGGGCACGCTGGGTTCTGGGAGGGCTGCTGTGCCTCTGCATTACCTTTGACTTGTCTACAAGAGAAGCCTGGATGAGGCACTTGGTGCCATGGTCTGGTTGACTGGCTAGGGCTGGGGGATAGGTTGGACTGGATGAGCTTGGAGGTCTCTTCCAACCTGGTTGATTCTATGATTCTATGATTCTACTGCTGCCTGCAGCTCTCAGTGTTGCAAATCTCTGCTTGTGCATTGCGCTAAGCTGTGCCTATAAAGCTTCCAGCCCAGCTGAGCCTAGTCTGGGTGACTGCACAAGAGTGGGGGGTGGGTAACTGGCAGACCATCACAGGGGCACTGCACACCTCTCCCACGGTGGGCTCCTGGTCCCCCAGCCCCACGATGAGGATGCAGTCGGCCTGGCGGATGCAGCGCTGGGTCCAGGGCGTCAGGCTGCTGTCGGCCTGGTAGAGCACGATGCGGTGGATGTCCTCCTGCTGGCCCAGCCAGCTGGTCAGGCGGTACTCGTGGATGCTGCAGCAGGGCAGAGAGGCACAACACAGCCACAGTCACGGGGCATGCTCCAGCAGGGCACAGACATCTTGCAAGTCATAGGCTCATAGAATCAGGCAGGCTGGAAGAGAGCTCCAAGCTCAGCCAGCCCAACCTAGCACCCAGCCCTGCCCAACCAACCAGACCATGGCACTAAGTGCCCCAGCCAGGCTTGGCAAGAACACCTCCAGCCACACAGACTCCACCACCTCCCTGAGCAGCCCATTCCAATGCCAATCACTCTCTCTGACAACAACTTCCTAACAACATCCAGCCTCAACCTGCCCTGACACAGCTTGAGGCTGTGTCCCCTTCTTCTGTTGCTGGCTGCCTGGCATCAAAGCCCAACCCCACCTGGCTACAGCCTCCCTGCAGGCAGCTGCAGGCAGCAATGAGCTCTGCCCTGAGCCTCCTCTTCTCCAGACTAAACAAGAGGGGCCCAGATCTACTGGAGAAAGTCCAAGAGGGGGCTACAAGGATGATGAAGGGGCTGGAGCACTGCCCTGTGAGGAGAGGCTGAGGGACCTGGAATCATAGAGTGGTTTAGGTTGGAAGGGACCTCAAAGATTATCCAGTTCCAACCTCCTGCCAAGGGCAGGGACACCTCTCACCAGCACAGCTTGCTCAAGGCCTCATCCAGTCTGGTCCTGAACACCTCCCTGAGAAACCTGTGCCAGTATCTCACCACCCTCAAACTGTGCCAGTGTCTCATCACCCTCACTGCAAACAACTTCTTCCTAACATCCAGTTTCAATCTCCCCTCTGCCACTTCAAACCCATTCCTCCTCCTCCTCCTCTCATTCCCAGACCTTGTCAATAGTCCTTCCTCAGCCTTCCTGTAGCCCTCTTCAGATCCTGCAAGGCCACTCCAAGGTCTCCTCCAAGCCTTCTCTTCTCCAGGCTGCACAGCCCCAACTCTCTCAGCCTGTGCTCAGAGCAGAGCTGCTGCAGCCCTCTCAGCATCTGTAGCTGCATTTTCTCCAGCCAGCTGGGCAGGAGCTGGAGGCTGAGCTGGTAGTGCTCAGTGCCAGCTCATGTGCAGCTTTTCACCCACAGGTCCTCAAGGCTGCTCTCTCCAGCCCTTCATCCCCCAACCTCCTGTTGATTGCCCTCACCCAGGTTTTGGGCTTTGTGCCTTGGGCTTGTTGACCCTCAGGAGGTTTGCATCTGCCCAGGAGGGAGGTTCACATGTGCCCAGGAGGTTCACATGTGCACAGGGGGGAGGTTCACATGTGCCCAGGAGGTTCACATGTGCCCAGGGGGGAGGTTCACATATGCCCAGGAGGTTCACATGTGCCTAGGAGGGAGGTTCACATGTGCCCAGGAGGTTCACATGTGGGGAGGTTCACATATGCCCAGGAGGTTCACATGTGCCCAGGAGGTTCACATGTGCCCAGGGGGGAGGTTCACATGTGCCCAGGAGGTTCACATGTGCCCAGGGGGGAGGTTCACATGTGCCCAGGAGGTTCACATGTGCCCAGGAGGTTCACAAGTAACTACAGAAACAACCACCCATGTTGAACCAAACCCTCTTGAAACGTTGCTGTCTCATCCTGCTGGAGCTGGGAGCACAACATGCAGCAGGGGACAGGTTTTTGTTCCCACACACTCTTGTCAAGGCCAGCACAGGACCTTTCTGCATCTCTCTGTAAGTGAGGAGGGCAGGTACCTGTCCAGTGCAGCAGAACCAAGCCTCTGCTTGATGTTGTCACTGGTGAGCAGCAAAGCAGGACCTGGAAGAAGAAGAAGTTTCCAAGGTGAACATCTGCCCCCAGCTCCTGCCCAGCTCCAGCAAAGGTGGGTCTGTGATGATGGATCCATGCACTGACCAGAGCTGTGCTGGAAGCAGGAACTGGCACAAAGCCTTCACCAACCTTTTCACACTCATCTACAGCAGCATCTTCCCATCCTCCATACTCCCAGAGCTCTCCCACTGCATTGGTGGCCTCCTACAAGCTCTCTTTTATCCCACTCCTTAGTGTCACATAGGATGAGTTTACTACAGCTGTATCATCACAGAACACCCTCTGCAGCCACAGGAGGCTCAGCCATCTGCTCTCAAAGCCAAAAGCCATCTCACTGATCTGCTGAGGCAGCTCCTTCCCTCCTCCTGCTCTGACCCAGCTCCCCACATGAACCCTAAAGCTCTCTGCTGCTTCCTGTTCAACACTCCCCCAGCCACCTGCAGCACTGTCTCCAGTTCTGGGGAACCCACCACAAAAAAGGACCTGGAAATGATGGAGAGGGTCCAGAGGAAGCCACCAAGGTGATCAGAGGGCTGGAGAAGCTCCCTTGTGGGGACAGGCTGGGAAAGTTGGGGCTGTGCAGCCTGGAGAAGAGAAGGCTCCAGGGGAGACCTTAGAGCAGCCTTCCAGTGCCTGAAGGGGCTGCAGGAGAGCTGGGGAGGGACTTTGGAGAAGGGCTGGGAGTGGCAGGATGAGGGACAATGGCTTTGAGCTGGGAGAGGGGAGAGTGAGAGTGGAGAGGAGGAAGAAATTGTTGAGAATGAGGGTGGGGAGAGACTGGCACAGGTTGAGGGTGGTGAGACACTGGCACAGGTTGCCCAGGGAGGTTGTGGAGCACAGAAGCACCCAATGTGATCAAAGATCACATTGGGTGCTTCTGTGCTCCACAACCTCCCTGAAGGTGTTCAGGACCAGGTTGGATGAGTCCTTGAGTGACCTGCTCTAGTGGGAGGTGTCCCTGCCTATGGCAGGGGGTTGGAACTGGCTGAGCTTTGAGGTCCCTTCCCAACCCACCCATTCCATGGATCTATGGATCATTCTGCCTCCCCACCAGTTGCTTTAGGACAACTTTGGATGGTGTCAAAGGATTAAGAGAGGTCTCCCAGAAGCAACAGTGATGACATTGGACAGGATGGAGATGAGAGAGGAGGAGGAGGGCAGGGCAGTTTGGAAAAGCACTGAACAGCAGAGTTCTCATCTGTGTTCATTAAGGTGTCAAAGCTCTCAGCTAAGCAGCAGTGATATGTGGAGCAAATATTCTTGCTGCTCCCTGACTTACAGAGCTTTATGAGAGTGGTGGCAGTTGAGCAGGGGAAGATGAAGAGCCAGGAATGCCAAATGAGCTGAGACATGCAATGAAAATGTCAAGCAAGAAAGACTAATGCTGAGGAGAGCACAGAGCACTCCACCTCTGCCTTGGCTGTTAACCTCCCTGCACCTGGCCACTGAGGTCCCAGAAAGTGGGCACAGGAGCACCCTGCAGATGTGCTCACTGGGGGCCACTAACCCCTGAGTGCCTGCCAGTCACAACACCTTGGATACAAGGCAGTGGCTGGAGCTGGGGTGCATCTATCACAGAATTAGCCAGGTTGGAAGAGAGCTCCAAGCTCAGCCAGCCCAACCTAGCACCCAGCCCTGCCCAACCAACTAGACCATGGCACTAAGTGCCCCAGCCAGGCTTGGCAAGAACACCTCCAGCCACACAGACTCCACCACCTCCCTGGGCAGCCCATTCCAATGCCAATCACTCTCTCTGACAACAACTTCCTAACAACATCCAGCCTAGACCTGCCCTGGCACAGCTCCAGGCTGTGTCCCCTTGTTCTGTCGCTGGCTGCCTGGCAGCAGAGCCCAACCCCACCTGGCTACAGCCTCCCTGCAGGCAGCTGCAGACAGCAATGAGCTCTGCCCTGAGCCTCCTCTGCTGCAGGCTGCACCCCCCCAGCTCCCTCAGCCTCTCCTCACAGGGCTCTGCTCCAGACCCCTCCCCAGCCTTGCTGCCCTTCTCTCAACACCTTCCAGCACCTCAGCATCTCTCTGCAATTCAGGAGCCCAGAACTGGACACAGCACTCCAGGGGTGTCCTGAGCAGTGCTGAGCACAGGGGCACAAGAACCTCCCTTGTCCTGCTGCCCACACTGCTCCTGAGCCAGCCCAGGATGCCATTGGTTCTGCTGCCCACCTGGGCACTGCTGCCTCCTCTGCAGCTCCTCTCTCCCAGCACCTCCAGCTCCCTCTCTGCCTGCCTGCTCTCAGCCACTCTGGCCCCAGCCTGTAGTGCTGCTTGGGGTTGTTGTGGCCAAAGTGCAGAACCCTGCCCTTGGCCTTGTTCAGTCTCATCCCATTGGCCTCTGCCTACCCATGCAGCCTGGCCAGGTCCCTCTGCAGGGCTCTGCTACCCTCCAGCAGATCCACAGCTGCTCCTAGCTGTTAGCCTGTGCTAGTCAAGGTGATGACTGCCTCAGCATAGAAGTCTTGAATCACAGAGTGGCAGGGGTTGGAAGGCACCTCCAGAGCTCATCCAGTCCAACCCCCCTGTCAGAGCAGGGTCAAAGTGAGGCTCGTTGGGGCTCTGAGTGACCTCATCTGAACTTTGATCTGTTCATCACAGCAAGAGAGACTGGCATTGGAAGGGGCTGCCTGGGGGAGTGGTGAGGTCCCCATCCCTGGGGGTGTTTCAGAGGTGGCTGCATGAGGCACTTAGTGCCATAGGTTAGTGAATCAGAAGGGTTAGGTGATAGGTTGGACTCAGTGATCTCAGAGGTCTTCCAAGCTGGTTAGTTCTGTGATCTGGTTGAGACTGTCCTTGCTCTCTGCAGTGGGGTTGGACTAGATGAGATGACCTTTAGAGGGCCCTTCCAACCCAGGTGATTCCATGACCACCCAGGGCAGGTCACACAGGGACACATCCAGATGGGTCTTGAAAGTCTATAGCAGGAGACTCCACAGCCTCTCTGGGCAGCCTGCTGCCAGAGAAGTTTCTTCCCCTGTTCAGATGAAACCTCCTGGGCTTCAGTCTGTGCCCACTGCCCCTGCTCCTGTTGCTGGGTGTCACTGAGGAGGGACTGGCTCCACCCTCCTGACAACACAAAAAGAGCCCTGGAGAGGCATCTGGCTTCCCAAATCCTGCCCACCCTCCTGACCTTTCTGTCTGGGAAGAAGCAGCTCACAGGAGCTGACCCAGACAAGTGGGTGCAGACAGCCAGGCAGCTGTGCCAGCTCTGGAGCTGCCTGCCCAGCATCCCCCCTCTGTGCCTCCCAGAGCCAGAGCAAGATGCCCAGAGCCTTACTCATCCCCAGCACAGAACACAGTGATGCTTCCAGCCAAGCCAGCTCTGCTTCAGAAGTAACAACCACCTGCTCCAGGCTGCCAGCTTGGAGCAAGCTCCCAATTAAGCAGCCACTAACTGAGTCTCCATTAAGGCAATCAAGAACACCAACATATGTGTTCTGCTGGAGCAGCAGGGCCAGGAGCAAGGCTTCAACTGAGCTGCTGAGCAATAAAGGAAGAAAAGGAATCACCTGCAAGCACACACCCCTGGAACTGCCACCCCAGAAGGCAGCAGAATCATAGAGTCACAGAGTGTGACCTCCAAAGCTCATCTGGTCCAGCCCCTGCCAGAGCAGGTCACACAGGAACACATCCAGGCAGCTCTTGAGTATCTCCAGAGAGGGAGACTCCACAGCCCCCCTGGGCAGCCTGTGCCAGGCTCTGTCACCCTCACAGGGAAAATATTCTTCCTCAAGGTCACAGGGAACCTCCTGTGCCTCAACTTCCACCACTGTCCCTTCTCCTGGCACTGGGCATCACTGAGAAGAGGCTGGCTCCAGGCTCCTGGCACTCACCCCTCATGTATTCACAAACATGAATGAGGGCATCCCTTAACCATGTCCTCTCCAAGCTCCCAGCCCCAGCTCCCTCAGCTCTCCTCATAAGGAAGATGTTCAACCTCCTTAATCATTTTTGTGGCTCTGTGCTGGACTCCCTGAAGCAGCTCCCTGTGCTTCTTGAGCTGGGGGACCCAGAAATGCACACACTACTCTAGATGTGGCCTCACTAGGGCAGAGCAGAGGGGAAGGAGAACCTCCCTCCACCTACTAACCACAGCAGTGTTGAAGACCACATGTTAGTGCCCTTCCTCACACAACCATGGGATGGGTTGGGTTGCTAAAGCCCTCTGAGATCATCCAGTCCAAGCAGCAGCCCAGCACCACCATGGCCCAGCATGGGAACATCTCCAGGCATGGGGACTCCAGCACCTCCCTGGGCAGCCTGTGCCAGGCCCTGACCACTCCTGCAGCAAAGACATTTTTCCTCATCTCCAACCTAACCCTCCCCTGGCACAGTTTCAGGCCATTTGCTCTTGTTCTATCACTGCAGACCAGGGAGCAGAGCCCAACCCCCACCTCACTGCAACCTCCTCTCAGGGAGCTGTAGAGAG
Organism: Pogoniulus pusillus; assembly: GCF_015220805.1. Taxonomy (NCBI): domain Eukaryota; kingdom Metazoa; phylum Chordata; class Aves; order Piciformes; family Lybiidae; genus Pogoniulus; species Pogoniulus pusillus. The sequence goes on along the minus strand of NC_087298.1, from coordinate 1,845,830 downwards.
CAATCAGGTCTCCCTCAGCCTCCTCTTCTCCTGGCTGCACACCCCCAGCTCCCTCAGCTGCTCCTCCCCAGCCCTGTTCTCCAGACCCTTCCTCAGCTTTGTTGCCCTTCTCTGGTCCTGCTCCAGCCTCTCAATGTCCTTCTTGGAGGACTCCAAAGCTGCATCTTCACCATGACACCATCACCCAGTGGTGCTCTCTCCATACCTGACATCAGCCCTGCAGGCAAGTTACAGCTGCAGCTGGCATCATGGAAACATCCAGCAACAGAAGGGGACACAGCCTGAAGCTGTGCCAGGGCAGGTCTAGGTTGGATGTGAGGAGGAAGTTGTTGTCAGAGAGAGTGATTGGCATTGGAATGGGCTGCCCAGGGAGGTGGTGGAGTCTGTGTGGCTGGAGGTGTTGAAGCCAAGCCTGGCTGGGGCACTTAGTGCCATGGTCTGGTTGGTTGGGCAGGGCTGGGTGCTAGGTTGGGCTGGAGGAGCTTGGAGCTCTCTGCCAGCCTGCTTGGTTCTGTGATTCTATTCTATGACTCCTCCAGCAGCCACTTGCCCCTTCAGAGGCTGTCCTCCTGCAAGCAGGAGCAGACATGGGGAGAAGAGCTCCAAGTTCAAAGAGAGCAGAGGTGACAGGAGGCACCACAAAACATTTAGTGCCTCTTGCTGGGGAAGAGTATCAGAGCAGGGAAAATGTAAGACATTCTCCCACCCCCCAGCAATTGCAGCTCATGAATTCCTCCTGTGGTGACTTTTAACAGCCCCCAGGGGATTTCCTCCTTGAGTCAACTCATTGGGATTCTGAATCCTGCCTTTTATGTGCTTCAGGGCAGACAACTGCATGGCAGCAGCCTTGCCCCAGGCACAGAGGATCGTGACTCGTGGGGAAACCTCATGCAGCATCTAAACTGCTACTGCAGAGCTGTTTGGCTTTCAGTACTGAGCTACAGATGCATGAAAGAGAAGTGAGGAGGAAAAAAACAAGCCAGCAAGTAGCAGAGCTTCAGTTCATCTTATCCTCAAAGGACAGAGGGCACTCAGGAGCAGGCACACACCAGCCCTGACCCAGTGAGCAGATGTTAACACCACAGCAGAGACATCAAACTCTTCCCTTTCTCCCGTGCATGGCACCTGGGCAATCTTTCTCCACATAAGATCAGCTCCCTGAGATGTGCAGGAGTGGGAACAGAGAGCCCTGAGCTCTTGTGGTGATGCTCAGAGGGCTGCAGCACCTCTCCCACGAGGCCAGGCTGAGAGAGTTGGAGCTGCTCAGCCTGAGGAAGAGAAAGGCCCAGGGAGACCTCAGAGCTGCTTTCCACTGTCTGAAGGGGACCCAGAGGGAGGCTGGGGAGGGACTGCTCAGGAGGTGATGGGACAAGGGGCAATGGTTTGAATGGTTTGGAAGTGGAGCAGGGCAGAGTTAGGTTGGGCATCAGGAGCAAGTTGTGCACAGTGAGGGTGGGGAGAGACTGGCCCAGGCTGCCCAGGGCTGTGGTTGAGGCCCTGTCCCTGGAGACACTGAAGCTCAGCCTTGCTGTGGCCCTGGGCAGCCTGCTCTAGCTGGAGGTGTCCCTGTTGCCTGCAGGGGCTTGGACAAGATAACCTCTGAGAGTCCCTTCCAGCCCCATGCAATCTGTGGAGCTGCAAAAGTTGTGTGGAGAGATCAGAGGCCCAGAGGTGAGAGCTGAGCTCTGCTGCTGAGCAGTGGTTGTAAATTTGCCTCCCCTGGGACAAAAAACCTCTGACCCAGCACAGACACAGCCAGGGCAAAAGGCACTGCAGAGAGCACTCAGCACAGCAAACTCCCTGCTCTGGAGCTCATCACAGGAGAGCTGCTCCTTGGCCTAGCACAAGCCCACAGGCTGGTGTGGTCAACAGCCAGAGGTGATCAAGGAGTTTGCCCTCAGTGTCAGAGGACCCTGCCCCACAAAAAGTGGCCCCAAGTGGTGTCAGGGTCCCAGCCCCACGTGAGACACAACCTTGGCACCTGCAGGCTGAGGCAGCTGGGGCTGGGCAGCCTGGAGAAGAGCAGGGAAACCTGTGCCAGTGTCTCACCCCCCTCAACCTGTGCCAGTCTCTCCCCACCCTCACTCTCAACAATTTCTTCCTCCTCTCCACTCTCACTCTCCTCTCTCCCAGCTCAAAGCCATTGTCCCTCAGCCTGCCACTCCCAGCCCTTCTCCAAAGTCCCTCCCCAGCTCTCCTGCAGCCCCTTCAAGCACTGGAAGGCTGCTCTGAGGTCTCCCTGCAGAGCAGAGGAGCAGAGTTCCCTCCCTTGTCTTGCTGGTCCCACTCCTTTTGATGCAGCCCAGGACACAGTTGCCATCTGGGCTGCAAGTGACCACTGCCAGCTCATGCATACTTTATCACCAGCTGACCTCATTTCCCCTCTCCTCTTGTCCCCAACCTGCAGCAAGGGGACTCAAGGCACTGCTGCAGTGTTCACCTAAGTCAGTACTGACAGCAAGAGGATGAACCTTCCACACCAGCAGCCCAAGCTGCAGCAGAAAGGCAAACCAGGCTGCTTTCACCCCACGTCCAGGCTCCACTCCACTGCCCTGGAACATATTCCAAGCTCAGAGCAATGAAGTGACAGGGATCAGATGTGAAGCCAAGTGCTAAATCACAACATCTGATCACAATTTGCAGTTTCAAAAGAGGTGGTTCTAGGAAAAGAAAAACAAAACAACCAAAAACCAAAGGAATAAACAAAACCCAAATGCTAATAGCAGCAAATCTGCCCAGCCAAGCCTCTGGCTTCAAGATGAGGAACAGGCATCCTGAAGGAGACCTCCTTCAAAGAAAAGGCCTTCCCTTGAGCCTCCTCAGGCATTTCACCCCCACCTCTCGTTGCCATCTCTGGGTTTAAGGTCTAATCACAGCTCCCACCCAAGCCCCAGGTGCCAACGAGGCAGTCTGAAAGGCAGAAGCTGGCAAGTGCTCAAGTGGCAGAGGCAGGAATGCAGCTGCTGACGCAGCCCTGCGGCAAAGCCTGGCACAGGAGGGTGCAGCTCCCCCAGCAGGGACACAGGCAGGGCCAGGGTAAGGGGCAGAGGTTAGGGGGAGGGTTAGGCTGAAGGGTTAGGGGTTAGGGTTAAGGGTTAGGGTTAAAAGTTGGGGTTAGGGTTAAGAGTTAGGGTCAGGGTTAAGAGTTAGGGTTAAGAGTTTGGGTTAGGGGTTAGGGTTAAGAGTTAGGGTCAGGGTTAAGGTTAAGAGTTGGGGTTAAGAGTTAGGGTCAGGGTTAAGGGATAGGGTTAAGAGTTGGGGTTAGGGGTTAGGGTTAAGAGTTGGGGTCAAGGTTAAGCGATAGGGTTAAGAGTTGGAGTTAGGGGTTAGGGTTAAGAGTTGGGGTCAGGGGTTAGGGTTAAGAGTTGGGGTCAGGGGTTAGGGTTAGGGTTAAGAGTTGGGGTTGTAAGTTAGGGTTAAGAGTTAGGGTCAAGGTTAAGGGATAGGGTTAAGTGTTGGGGTTAGGGGTTAGGGTTAGGGTCAGGGTTAAGGGATAGGGTTAAGAGTTGGGGTTAGGGGTTAAGGTTAAGAGTTGGGGTCAAGTTTAATCGATAGGGTTAAGAGTTGGAGTTAGGGGTTAGGGTTAAGAGTTGGGGTCAGGGGTTAGGGTTAAGAGTTAGGGTCAGGGGTTAGGGTTAGGGTTAAGAGTTGGGGTTGTAAGTTAGGGTTAAGAGTTAGGGTCAAGGTTAAGGGATAGCGTTAAGTGTTGGGGTTAGGGGTTAGGGTTAGGGTCAGGGTTAAGGGCTAGGGTTAAGAGTTGGGGTTGTAGGTTAGGGTTAAGAGTTAGGGTCAAGGTTAAGGGATAGGGTTAAGAGTTGGGGTTAGGGGTTAGGGTTAAGAGTTAGGGTCAGGGTTAAGGGTTAGGGTTAAGAGGGTTAGGGGTTAGGGTTAAGAGATAGGGTCAGGGTTAAGGGATAGGGTTAAAAGTTGGGGTCAGGGGTTAAGGTTAAGAGTTAGGGTCAGGGTTCAGGATTAAGGTTAAGAGTTAGGACTATGAGTTAGGGTCAGGGGTTAGGTTTATGCTTAGGTTTAAGGTCATGACTTTGGTTAAGGATTAGGGTTATGAGTTAGGGTTAGGGGCAAGGTCTATGCTTAGGCAGGGTTAGGGTTATGATTTGGGTCAGGGGTTAGGGTAATGAGTTAGGGTTAGGAGCTAGGTTTATGCTTAGGCAGGGTTAGGGTTATGACTTGGGTCAGGGATTTGAGTTAGGGTTAGGAGCTAAGTCTATGCTTAGGCAGGGTTAGGGTTTTGATTTGGGTCAGGGGTTAGGGTTGGGGGCTAGGTCTATGCTTAGGCAGGGTTAGGGTTATGACTTGGGTCAGGGGTTAGGGTTGGGGCAAGGTCTGTGCTTAGGCAGGGTTAGGGTTTTGATTTGGGTCAGGGGTTAGGGTTGGGGGCTAGGTCTATGCTTAGGCAGGGTTAGGGTTATGACTTGGGTCAGGGGTTAGGGTTGGGGCAAGGTCTGTGCTTAGGCAGGGTTAGGGTTTTGATTTGGGTCAGGGGTTAGGGTTGGGGGCTAGGTCTATGCTTAGGCAAGGTTAGGGTTATGACTTGGGCCAGGAGTTGAGGTTATGAGTTAGGGTTAGGGGCAAGGTCTATGCTTAGGCAGGGTTAGGGTTTTGATTTGGGTTAGGGGTTAGGGTTGGGGCTAGGTCTATGCTAAGGCAGGGTTAGGGTTATGACTTGGGTCAGGGGTTAGGGTTGGGGCAAGGTCTGTGCTTAGGCAGGGTTAGGGGTTTGATTTGGGTGAGGAGTTGGGGTTATGAGTTAGGGGCAAGGTCTATGCTTAGGCAAGGTTAGGGTTATGACTTGGGTCAGGGGTTAGGGTTATGAGTTAGGGTTAGGAGCTAGGTTTATGCTTAGGTTTAGGGTTATGACTTGGGTTCAGGTGTCAGGGTTAGGAGCTAGGTCTGTGCTTAGGCAGGGTTAGGGTTATGACTTGGGTCAGGGGTTAGGGTTATGAGTTAGGGTTAGGAGCTAGGTTTATGCTTAGGTTTAGGGTTATGACTTGGGTTAGGGGTTAGGGCTAGGAGCTAGGTCTGTGCTTAGGCAGGGTTAGGGTTATGACTCGGTATGAGGTTATTGGGCCCTCAGTTCCTTGCTTTGTGGTGCCATGAATGTTTCTCCAGAACTCAGTTCTTGTGCTGCCTAATCTGGGCTCAGTGAACCTCAGGCTTGTTGCTGACTCATTTAAAATGACAAATTTTAGACACTTCTCTCTTAACAGATGCTAAATTTGCCCCAATTTACCAATGAAATCCAAAGTGCAGCGAGTGTCAGCTCCCCCCCAGGGTGAACACCAGGGCAAGCTGAAACTGCAATGCTGCTTCACCACCCATTACATTTTTGGATGCAAGAAGTGAGAAGAGGCTCCAAAACCAAAAAATCAGTGCACACCCCAGGCCCTTTCCACCTGGCACATGGCTCACAGCTCTTTGCCACGCTCCAGTAAGGGATATCCACACACTTTAGAGCCAGGCTGGGGAGGAGAGAGAGCACAAAAGCTGTCAAACAAACAAGACAACCACCCAGCAACCACCAGCAGCCACAACACTCAAAGGGGAAAATGCTGCTCCTGCTCAATGAAGTCCTCAAGTAAAAGGGAGGCTGCCAGCACTGCACTGCACAGCACAGCACAGGAGACTCACAGAATTGGAAGGCAGAAGAGCTCTGCAGCAGGACCTTGACTGCCTGGACAGATGGGCAGAGTCCAAGGGGATGGAGTTCAATAGCTCCAAGTGCTGGTGCTGCACTTTGGCCACAACAACCCCATGCAGAGATACAGGCTGGGGTCAGAGTGGCTGAGAGCAGCCAGACAGAGAGGGATCTGGGGGTGCTGATTGACACCCACCTGAACATGAGCCAGCAGTGTGCCCAGGTGGCCAAGAGAGCCAGTGCCATCCTGGCCTGCATCAGGAATGGTGTGGCCAGCAGGAGCAGGGAGGTCATTCTGCCCCTGTACTCTGCACTGCTTAGACCTCACCTTGAGTGCTGTGTTCAGTTCTGGGCCCCCCAGTTTAGGAGGGACATTGAGATGCTTGAGCGTGTCCAGAGAAGGGCAACGAGGCTGGGGAGAGGCCTTGAGCACAGCCCTACGAGGAGAGGCTGAGGGAGCTGGGATTGGTTAGCCTGGAGAAGAGGAGGCTCAGGGCAGACCTTATTGCTGTCTACAACTACCTGAGGGGAGGTTGTGGCCAGGAGGAGGTTGCTCTCTTCTCTCAGGTGGCCAGCACCAGAACAAGAGGACACAGCCTCAGGCTGTGCCAGGGGAGATTTAGGCTGGAGGTGAGGAGAAAGTTCTTCCCTGAGAGAGTCATTGGGCACTGGAATGGGCTGCCCGGGGAGGTGGTGGAGTCGCCGTCCCTGGAGCTGTTCAAGGCAGGACTGGATGTGGCACTTGGTGCCATGGTCTGGCCTTGAGCTCTGTGCTAAAGGGTTGGACTTGATGATCTGTGAGGTCTCTTCCAACCTTGATGATACTGTCATACTGTGATACTGTAATTAATCAGCTTGGAAAATACCTCTGAGATTGAACCCAATCTATCACCTAACACCTTCTAATTAACTAAACCATGGCACTAAGTTCCTCATCCAGCCTCCTTTTAAACCTCCAGGGATGGGGATCCTGCAGGCAGCAGGGACACCTCCAACTAGAGCAGGCTGCCCAGGAACCAGCAAGGCTGAGCTTGAATGTCTCCAGGGATGAGGAGGCCTCAACCACCTCCCTGGGCAGCCTGTTCCAGTATTTCACCATCCTCACCGTGCAGAACTTCCTCCTCGTGTCCAACCTGAGCCTCCCCTGCCCCAGTTCAAACCACTGCCTCTCGTCCTGTCACCACAGCCCCTTCTGAACAGTCCCTCCCCAGCCCTCCTGCAGGTCTCCTAATGCAGCATCACAGCCCAAACACCACCAAAAAACTACCCAGAGGCATCTGCAGCCACACACTCAGAATCTCAGAGTCAATCAGGCTGGAAGAGACCTTCAAGACCATCGAGTCCTACCCAGCACCTTCTGGTTAACTAACCCATGGCACTGAGTGCCTCAGGCAGCCTCCTCTTAAACACCTCCAGGGATGGGTACTGCACCACCTCCCTGGGCAGCCCATTCCAATGCCAATCACTCTCTCTGACAACAACTTCCTCCTCACAGCCAGCCAAGACCTGCCCTGGCACAGCTTGAGCCTCTGTCTCCTTCTTCTGTTGCTGGCTGCCTGGCAGCAGAGCCCAACCCCACCTGGCTACAGCCTCCCTGCAGGCAGCTGCAGGCAGCAATGACCTCTGCCCTGAGCCTCCTCTGCTGCAGGCTGCACCCCCCCAGCTCCCTCAGCCTCTCCTCACAGGGCTCTGCTCCAGGCCCCTCCCCAGCCTTGCTGCCCTTCTCTGGACACCCTCCAGCACCTCAAGTTCTCAGTTAAATGAAGGGGAGCAGGACTGGACGAGGCCTGGCTCTGAGCAGGGCGGGCTGAAGGGCACCATGCTGGCCCAGCAGCAGGAGCAGCCAGGGCAGGGAGCTGCCCTGCCAGTGCTGTGCTGCAGCAGCCCAGCGAGCTGTGCTCCCACACAGCACTTTGCTCTCCCCATGGCAGCCTTCTGCTCTGCTCTGGCAAGCACTGGCACTGCCAAGGCTGCACAGCAGCTCTGGCTGCCAAGCACCACACAGCATCAGCAAGGGCAAAGAGAAGGGTGGACAAGGAAAGGCCAAGGGAGGGTAACAGAGCCCCTCCACTGCGACAGCGTAGCTGCTTTCAGCCAGGGGAGTTATCCCCCTCTGAACAGTGCCTCCACCTCCCGGGGTCCCTGGCTGTTTGTCTCCAGGCTGTGAGTGCTGTCACACCTCACAGCCAGCTGGCAGCAGGCCCCAAGAAGCACCCAGCAGCAACAGAGCAGTGGCTGAGAGCTGGGCCCTGACGTGGCTGGACAAATCTGCTGCCTTCTCACAGCCAAGAGGAACCTTCAAACACCCACAGACGAGCTGTGGCTGGACCACAGCTTAGCCACGAGAGGCTGAGGCACCTGGGGCTGCTTGGTCTGGTGAAGAGAAGACTGAGAGGGGACCTGATCAACGTTTACATCTGGGGGCTGGGGGTCGAGAGAGGGGACAAACTCTGCTCAGTTGTGCCCTGGGATAGGATAAGAGACAGTGGATGGGAACCACAGCACAGGAGGTTCCAGCTCAGCATGAGCAAGAACTCCTTGACTGGAAGAGTCCCAGAGCCTGGCACAGGCTGCCCAGAGAGGCTGTGGAGTCTCCTTCTCTGGAGCCTTTCCAGCCCTGCCTGGATGTGCTCCTGTGTGACCTGCACTGGATTCTCTGCTCCTGCTCTGGCAGGGGGGTTGGACTTGGTGGTCCGTGGAGGTCCCTTCCAACCCTGACATCAGTGATCCTGTGATTAGCTGCACCCAGGCCCACGCTTCCAAAGGTTAAAGAGTTCAAGAGGCAGCAGCTTTTGCCTGCACCTGCTCACCCAGAAGAGTTCTCTTAGCAGACTGGTGTCAGCTCCAGGTACCCCCAAGGGCAGAGGGCAAAGAGCCAAGTGTAAGTGGCTCCACCTCCAGCACCCTGCAACCTCTGCTGTTCAGAGGAGCTGTGAGAGAGCAGCCCCAGAAGTCATCACAGGGCTGCAGGAGATGGCCTCAAGAGCTCTGTGCCTGGGAAGGAGCAGAGGATGCTCAGGAAATGCCAGACCCTAGTGCTGAGTGTGAACTGAATCAGGAGTCCTGAGCAAGTGGGACCCACAACTGCAGCAGTGGATGAAGCACTGAATGCCCCGGGTGGGAGCTGGGCACATGGGTCTGCGAGCATCAGGCAGGCAAACAAGCTGGCAACAAACAGGGCAGGGATCTCAGGCCCCAGAGTGGCCTCCCAGAGCCAGCCTGGCTCAGCTCCACAAGCCTCTGCCGTCGAGTTCCACACCCACCGCCCCCTGCATCAGCTCGGCGGAAGCAACCCGCGCAGGGAGCCCCTGGCCGGCTGCGGAGCGGCGACTGAGGAGCCCCCAAAGAGCCTCCTGCGGCCAAAGGGCACAACCAGACCGGCAGCAGCTCCGGGCACGGCGCCCCGGCGGTGGCATCCCCGCAGCGCAGGCAACAGCCCAGGCCAAGGGCTCCCAGCGGCTGCGCCGCGGAGCCGCCACGGCACGAAGCGCCCACGGCACTGAAAGGCACCTCCGGGAGGCGGCCACGGGGGCAGAGGCCGTGGGAAGGCTGCTCCCGGCCACAGCGCAGCTCACGGCCACCAGGCTGCGCCTCCGCGGGGACAGACAGCGCCGCTCCTGCAGCTGCCAACAGCTGGGCACCTGCCCACGCACACACACGGGCACCCTGCCCACGCACACACACAGCACCCTGCCCACGCACACACACGGGCACCCTGCCCACGCACACACACAGCACCCTGCCCACGCACACACCCAGCACACTGCCCACACACACACCCAGCACCCTGCCCACGCACACACCCAGCACCCTGCCCACGCACACACACAGCACCCTGCCCCACGCACACACCCAGCACCCTGCCCACGCACACACACAGCACCCTGCCCACGCACACACACAGCACCCTGCCCCACGCAGACACACAGCACCCTGCCCACGCACACACACAGCACCCTGCCCACGCACACACACGGACACCCTGCCCCACACACACACACAGCACCCTGCCCACACACACACACAGCACCCTGCCCACACACACACCCAGCACCCTGCCCACGCACACACACAGCACCCTGCCCACGCACACACACAGCACCCTGCCCACGCACACACACAGCACCCTGCCCACACACACACACAGCACCCTGCCCACACACACACCCAGCACCCTGCCCACACACACACACACAGCACCCTGCCCACGCACACACCCAGCACCCTGCCCACACACACACACACAGCACCCTGCCCACGCACACACCCAGCACCCTGCCCACGCACACACACAGCACCCTGCCCACGCACACACACAGCACCCTGCCCACGCACACACACAGCACCCTGCCCCACACACACACGGACACCCTGCCCCACGCACACACCCAGCACCCTGCCCACGCACACACACAGCACCCTGCCCCACGCACACACACAGCACCCTGCCCACGCACACACACAGCACCCTGCCCCACGCACACACACAGCACCCTGCCCACGCACACACACAGCACCCTGCCCCACACACACACACACAGCACCCTGCCCACGCACACACCCAGCACCCTGCCCACGCACACACACGGGCACCCTGCCCCACGCAGACACACAGCACCCTGCCCACGCACACACCCAGCACCCTGCCCACGCACACACACAGCACCCTGCCCCACACACACACCCAGCACACTGCCCCACGCACACACACAGCACCCTGCCCACGCACACACACAGCACCCTGCCCACGCACACACACAGCACCCTGCCCCACACACACCCAGCACCCTGCCCCACGCACACACCCAGCACCCTGCCCCACACACACACACAGACACCCTGCCCCACACACACACCCAGCACCCTGCCCACGCACACCCAGCACCCTGCCCACGCACACACCCAGCACCCTGCCCACGCACACACACGGACACCCTGCCCCACGCACACACACGGACACCCTGCCCCACGCACACACACGGACACCCTGCCCCACGCACACACACGGACACCCTGCCCCACACACACACACGGACACCCTGCCCCACGCACACACCCAGCACCCTGCCCCACGCACACACACGGACACCCTGCCCCACGCACACACCCAGCACCCTGCCCCACGCACACACACGGACACCCTGCCCCACACACACACACGGACACCCTGCCCCACACACACACACGGACACCCTGCCCCACGCACACACCCAGCACCCTGCCCCACGCACACACACGGACACCCTGCCCCACACACACACACGGACACCCTGCCCCACACACACACACGGACACCCTGCCCCACGCACACACCCAGCACCCTGCCCCACGCACACACACGGACACCCTGCCCCACACACACACACGGACACCCTGCCCCACACACACACACGGACACCCTGCCCCACACACACACACGGACACCCTGCCCCACGCACACACCCAGCACCCTGCCCCACGCACACACACGGACACCCTGCCCCACACACACACACGGACACCCCGCCCCACACACACACACGGACACCCTGCCCCACGCACACACACGGACACCCTGCCCCACGCACACACACAGCACCCTGCCCATGCACACACACGGACACCCTGCCCACGCACACACCCAGCACCCTGCCCCCCACACACACACAGCACCCTGCCCACGCACACACACCCAGCACCCTGCCCACGCACACACACCCAGCACCCTGCCCATGCACACACCCAGCACCCTGCCCACGCACACACCCAGCACCCTGCCCACACACACACACAGCACCCTGCCCACGCACACACACAGCACCCTGCCCCAGAGCAGCACCCTGCACCCTGCCCCACAGCAGCCCCCAGCTCTCCTGCCCCACGCCAGCCCCCAGCTCTCCTTACCCACTGCACTCAGGGCGTGCTTGAGCTCCAGGGTGAAGGCAGTGAGTGGCACCTCCTCAGACACGGGCATGATGGCCACTGTGGAGAGGTTGCTGGCAGGATTTCCAGCATCCCACTTGCTGCCAGAGCTGTGCAGGCCCAGAGGGTGACCTGTTGGGAAAGAGCCACCTGTGTCACAGCTGTCTCCAAAGCTCAGTGCCAATCCTGCTGTCCTCAACTGCCATGCAGCAAGGAAGGTGTCACTGAGCTGCTTAAACCAGCAGCAGTGCAACATCCTCCACAGCCCAGCAAAGGGAACAGCTCCCACATACTGCATTCCCAAGGGGATGGAAGGCCTGGGAGCAGCCCTCCAGTACCTTGGAATGACTACAGGAAAGGTGGGGAGGGACTGTGGACAAGGGCTGGGGGTGCCAGGATGAGGGACAATGGCTTCTAGCTGGGAGAGGGGAGAGGGAGAGTGGAGAGGAGGAAGAAGTTGTTGGCAGGGAGCCAACCAACCAGACCATGGCACTAAGTGCCCCAGCCAGGCTTGGCTTCAACACCTCCAGCCACAGCCACTCCACCACCTCCCTGGGCAGCCCATTCCAATGCCAATCACTCTCTCTGACAACAACTTCCTCCTCACATCCAGCCTAGACCTGCCCTGGCACAGCTTGAGGCTGTGTCCCCTTCTTCTGTTGCTGGCTGCCTGGCAGTAGAGCCCAACCCCACCTGGCTACAGCCTCCCTGCAGGGACCTGTAGCCTACCTGAAGGCTACCAAGAAACTCTTGTTCATGGAGATGAAGAGGGTGAGGAAGGAGAAGTCCAAGGCTGAGCTCTGAGGTCCCTTCCAACCCAACCCGCTCGGTGCCTTTGAGGGGAAGGCAACTTCACAGGGAGTTAGTTCTGAACCTGCAGGCACTCAGAGTGTGTTTGTGCCAAGGAGATGGGCTCAGAGGTGCTGGCTGCTGAGCTGCACAGCAGCCAGCACTGTGCGCTCACAGCCTGGCCTGGGCTGATCCCCAGCAGTGTGGGCAGCAGGGGCAGGGAGGGGATTCTGTCCCTCTGCTGTGCTCTGCTCAGACCCCCCCTGCAGTGCTGGGGCAGCTCTGGAGTGCTCAGCACAGGCAGGGACCTGCTGGAGCAGGGCCAGAGGAGGCCACAGCAGTGCTGGTAGGGCTGGAAGGGCTCTGCTGTGAGGCCAGGCTGGGGGAGTTGGGGGTGTTCAGCCTGGAGAGGAGAAGGCTGCAGGGAGACCTCGGAGCAGCCTTGCAGTGTTTGAAGATAGGGCCCAGGAGAGCTGGAAAAGGACACTTCACAAAGGCAGGCAGTGAGAGGGTGAGGGACAATGGCTTTGGACTGGAAGGAGCTGCATTTAATTTAGAGATTAGGAGGAAATTCTTCCCCATGAGGGCAGTGAGGGACCGCAAGAGGTCACCCAGGGATGCTGGGGAGGATCCAAGCCTGGAAGTGTTCAAAGGCAGCTTGGGTGGGGCCTTGAGCAACCTGCTCTAGTGGGAGGTGTCCCTGCCCAGGGACTCAGATGATGCAGTGTGGGCAGCTGGGGCAGGCAGGGGATTCTGATGACCTCTAAGGTCCCTTCCAACCCATTCTGTGAATCTATGAGAGATCAATCTCCACCTTCTGGCTGCTGACACAGCAGGAGGGACTAGAAGTCAGCATGGATCTGGCTGGCAGGAACAGGCTGAGCACAATGTGCATTTACCTGAGCTGCTCAGGAGGAGACACAAAGGCACCTTGAATGGCTCTGAACAGCTCTGGCTTTGCAGCAGACATTGGTTGAGCCCACCTGAAGAACTGACTCAGACCAAAAAAACCCTCCAGACCTCTTGTCACAATGAAAACACTCCAAAAGGTTTGGAGCTCAGCCAGTGCCAACCTCTGCCATGGGCAAGGACACCTCCTACCAACAGCTTGCTCAAGGCCTCACCCAACCTGGCCCTGAACACCTCCAGGGAGGTTGTGGAGCACAGAAGCTCCAAAGGGAGAGGGAATCCAGCTCCAAAGGAAAGGGAAATCCAGCTCCAAAGGAGAGGGAATCCAGCCCCAAAGGGAGAGGGAAATCCATCTCCAAAGGAAAGGGAAATCCAGCTCCAAATGGAGAGGGATCCAGCCCCAAAGGGAGAGGGAATCCAGCTCCAAAGGAAAGGGAAATCCAGCTCCAAAGGAGAGGGAATCCAGCCCCAAAGGGAGAGGGAAATCCAGCTCCAAAGGAAAGGGAAATCCAGCTCCAAATGGAGAGGGATCCAGCCCCAAAGGGAGAGGGAATCCAGCTCCAAAGGAAAGGGAATCCAGCCCCAAAGGGAGGGGAAATCCAGCTCCAAAGGGAGAGGGAATCCAGCTCCAAAGGAAAGGGAAATCCAGATCCAAATGGAGAGGGATCCAGCTCCAAAGGGAGGGGAAATCCAGCTCCAAAGGAAAGGGAAATCCAGCTCCAAAGGGAGGGGAAATCCAGCTCCAAAGGGAGGGGAAATCCAGCTCCAAAGGAAAGGGAAATCCAGCTCCAACGGGAGAGGGAAATCCAGCTCCAAAGGGAGAGGGAAATCCATCTCCAATGGAAGAGGGAAATCCAGCTCCAAAGGGAGGGGAAATCCAGCTCCAAAGGAAAGGGAAATCCAGATCCAAAAGGAGGCAAACCCAGCTCCAAGGACACAGCAGCATCCACGGGAGAAGTCCAAGGCTGAGTCTTACCTCCCTGCTGAAGACTGCCCAGAATCTTCTCTCCCAGCAGGTGAATAAGTCTGGTCACAACCTGGCAGTGGCAGAGAAAGGAGAAGGAATCAGCCCCGGGGCAGGATGCAGCAACCCCAGCCCAGCAGAATGAGGTCTTCCAAGCTTCTGCTGTCTCAGGTTGAACCCTACAGAGACTGCAGCTGACAGCCAGGGCCTCACTCCTGCCTGCAGGCTGTGCTGAGGGAGCTTCTGTCCTCATTCCTTGTGCTACCCTACTCTGGCAAACCAAGCCAGCCCCACAGAGCCCACTCAGGGAGGGCTTCAGCTGCCAGAGAGCAGAGGGGAACTCCCAGGATTTGGGAAGCATCAAATTGCCTTTCCTGTCTCTTTCTCTCTGCAGCAGGCTTGTGCCTCAGTGTCCATCTCCCTCCTCAGTGGCCACTGCACATCCCCAGCTTCTGCTCTGAAAAGCTCAAGCCAAACTCAAAAAGATCCCCCAGACCCCACTCACAATCTGCCCACCTGAGCCCCACAGGGAGCAGTGACAGCAACCAATCTAAGGCACCACCACTAAGAGTGAGCACAGAGCCACACAGTGGGTTGGGACATTGAATCATGGAATATAGACTCAGGCAGGTTGGAAGAGAGCTCCAAGCTCAGCCAGCACAACCTAGCACCCAGCCCTGCCCAACCAACCAGACCATGGCACTAAGTGCCCCAGCCAGGCTTGGCTTCAACACCTCCAGCCACACAGACTCCACCACCTCCCTGGGCAGCCCATTCCAATGCCAATCACTCTCTCTGACAACAACTTCCTCCTAACAGCCAGCCTAGACCTGCCCTGGCACAGCTTCAGGCTGTGTCCCCTTGTTTTGTCCCTGGCTGCCTGGCAGCAGAGCCCAACCCCACCTGGCTACAGCCTCCCTGCAGGCAGCTGCAGACAGCAATGAGCTCTGCCCTGAGCCTCCTCTGCTGCAGGCTGCACCCCCCCAGCTCCCTCAGCCTCTCCTCACAGGGCTCTGCTCCAGGCCCCTCCCCAGCCTTGCTGCCCTGCTCCAAACACCTTCCAGCACCTCAACAGCTCTCTGCAATTCAGGAGCCCACAACTGGACACAGCACTCCAGGGGTGGCCTGAGCAGTGCTGAGCACAGGGGCACAAGAACCTCCCTTGTCCTGCTGCCCACACTGCTCCTGAGCCAGCCCAGGATGCCATTGGCTCTGCTGCCCACCTGGGCACTGCTGCCTCAGCTTCAGCTCCTCTCTCCCAGCACCCCCAGCTCCCTCTCTGCCTGCCTGCTCTCAGCCACTCTGGCCCCAGCCTGCAGTGCTGCTTGGGGTTGTTGTGGCCAAAGTGCAGAACCCTGCCCTTGGCCTTGTTCAGTCTCATCCCCTTGGCCTCTGCCCACCCATGCAGCCTGGCCAGGTCCCTCTGCAGGGCTCTCCTACCCTCCAGCAGCTCCACAGCTGCTCCTAGCTTGGTGCCATCTGCAAACTCACTGATGCTGGACCCCATCCCCTGCTCCAGAGCATCAATAAGACATTGAACAGGACTGTGCCCAGCACTGATGCCTGGGGCACAGCACCAGTGACAGCTGCCAGCTGCATGTGGCACCATTCACCACCACTCTCTGGGCCTGGCCCTCCAGCCAGTTCTTAACCCCTATCAGAGTGAATCTCCCCAAGCCAGGAGGATCATCCAGTGCCAATCCCCTGCCATAGGCACAGACACCTCCCACCAGCACAGGCTGCTCAAGGCCTCATCCAACCTGCCCTTAAAAACCTCCAGGGAGGAGGCATCAACAGCCTCCTTGGGCAACCTGTGCCAGTGTCTCCCCTCCCTCACTCCCAACAATTTCTCCCTCCTCTCCCAGCTCACAGCCACTGTCCCTTGTCCTGCCACTCCCAGCCCTTGTCAAAAGTCCCTCCCCAGCTTCCTTGTAGTCTTTTCCAGGCACTGGAAGCTGCTCTAAGTTCTCCCTGCAGCCTTCTCTTCTGCAGGCTGCACAGCCCCAACTCTGCCAGCCTGTGCCCACAGGGGAGCTCCTGCAGCCCTCTGAGCATCTTCACAGCCTCCTCAGCTCCTTCTCCAGCAGCTCCATGTCCCTCTTGTGCTGAGGACACCAGAACTGGAGGCAGCTCAACCTGCATCTGCACAGCAGGACCTTCTGGAATCAGCCAGTGCAAGGTGCCAGGAGCATTTAGCACCTCTGAAACACCCCAACTGCAGGAATTTTAATTACTCCCTAAGCCCATCTCCTGCCTTTGGAACTTCTCCTGCTCTACAGACAGCTGAGCCCCACCTCAGCTAAGAGAAAAAGCCCAAGGTTAATGACAGGCCTAAGAATAGATCCTCTTGGTCTCATTTTCCAGTTGGCTGCTCCCATTGCCAGGAAATAGGACTTGTGGTGTTTGCTGGAGCAGCTCTTGCAGCCCTTGCTACCTATAGATATGGAAATATTATTTCCCTGGTGACTCTGTAAGACAAGCAAAGTGCAAACCACAACAGGATGAGTCACTCTGTCGCAGTCATGGCAACGTGGAGGGAGCAGCAGTTTGGGAGCTAAGAACTGGACTGCAATTTCCATGGAGTGGTACAGTGCCTGCACCATTCTGCCTCCCAGAGCCTGGCAGGGTTTGCCTCTGGGAGGGAACTGTTCCCACCCAGCTGCAGTCAATCCAAGTCAGCCCAACCCCCCCCCCAGTGACCAGCCTTGTGGTGGGTCCATTCAACACCAATACACAACCAACAACAGAATTTCTCCCAGCAAAATGTTCCAATTAGCCTCAGACCAGCACAGCTTCAACCATCCCTGTGCAGGGAGCCTCAGCAGCTCCCACAGACTGAGGGCATCTGGGGAGAGTCATAGGATCATAGAACCAGGCAGGCTGGAGGAGAGCTCCAAGCTCATCCAGCCCAGCCTAGCACCCAGCCCTGGCCAAGCAACCAGACCATGGCACTAAGTGCCCCAGCCAGGCTCTGCCTGAACACCTTATCCTTCTCTGGAGCCTCTCCAGGCCTGTCTGGATGTGTTCCTCTGTGAGCTGTGTTAGATAGGATTGTCCTGCTCCAGCAGGGGGTTGGACTGGATGAGCTCTTTGAGTCCCTTTTAACCCCTAACATCCTGTGAGCCTGTGACCTCCAGCCACAGCCACTCCACCACCTCCCTGGGCAGCCCATTCCAATGCCAATCCCTCTCTGCCTGACTGCTCTCAGCCACTCTGGCCCCAGCCTGTAGCTGCTTGGGGTTGTTGTGGCCAAAGTGCAGAACCCTGAACTTGGCCTTGTTCAGGCTCATCCCCTTGGCCTCTGCCCACCCATGCAGTGCCTCCTGGCCCTCACCCTGCACATCTTTACAACCATTCATGAGGTCACCTCTGAGGGTCTTCTTCTCCAACCCCATCAACCCCAGAGACATCCCTGAGCAGAGCCTGGCTCTGCCCTCCCCACACTGCCCTGCCCACCTTCAGCACAGCACTGAGGGCAGCCCTCAGGCTCTGCTGCCAGCTCCCAGCCCCAGCTCCCTCAGCCTGGCCTCGCAGCAACACTGAGGAGAATCACAGACTTGTGATTCTTGGCAACACTGAGGAGAATCACAGACTGGCTCAGGCCTGAAGGGAGCTCAGAGGTCACTGAATGTCAGGATGCCAGAATCAGAGTGCCAGGGGCTGGAAGGGACCTCCAGAGCTCAGCCAGTCCAAACCCTGCCAGAGCAGCAGCACCCAGAGCAGGTCACACAGCAACACATCCAGGCAGGTCTTGAATCTCTCCAGAGAGGGAGGCTCCACAGCTCCCTTGGGCAGCCTGTGCCAGCCTCTGGCACCCTCACAGGGAACAAATTCCTCCTCATGTTTCCATGGCACTTCCTCTGCCTCAGCTTCCAGCAGTGCCCCTTGTGCTGGCACTGGCATCACCCAGCAGAGCCTGGCTGCAGCCTCTGCCACTCACCTGCACATATTGATAAGCATTGCTGAGGTCACCTCTCAGGCTCTGCTCCCAGCAGAGCTGTTCCATTCCCTTCAGCATCTCTGTGGCTCTGTGCTGGACTCCCTCCAGCAGATCTATGTCCTCCTTAAACTGAGGGCCCAGAACTGGACACAGTGTTCCAGATGCAGCCTCAGCAGGGCAGAGCAGAGGGGCAGGAGAACCTCTCTTGACCTACTCACTGCAGCCCTTCTAATGCACCCCAGACTGGCATTGCCCCTCCTGCCCCCCTAGAGCACACTGCTGGCTCCTGCTCACCCTCCCATCAACTCCATCTACTCTCATCTACTGCAACCTCCCCACCAATCTTTGATCACATTGGGTGCTTCTGTGCTCCACAACCTCCCTGGAGGTGTTCAGGACCAGGCTGGATGAGTCCTTGAGTGACCTGTTCTAGTGGGAGCTATCCCTGCCCATGGCAGGAGGTTGGCACTGGCTGAGCTTTGAGGTCCCTTCCAACCCAACCCATTCCATGATTCTCTTTAGCTGTGTGGTGTAGGAAAAGCTCTGGGAGTTGGCAGTGAGGGTTTGGGCACTCTGGCAGCAGTGCTGGGAAAACCAGATTGGCTTGGAAGAACCCCAGCATGGTGGGGCTGGAAGGGACCCCTGGGGTGCCCTGGGGACCTCAAGCAGGGCACCCACAGCAGCCTGCCCAGGACCACAATGGCCAGGGGGAGCTGGAAGCTCTGCAGAGAAAGAGACTCCACAACCTCTCTGGGCAGCCTGCTCCAGGCCTCCAGCACCCTCACACCAAACAACTTTCTCCTCCTGTTGAGGTGGAACCTCCTGGGCTCCAGTTTGTGCCCACTGCCCCTGGCCTGTCCCTGGGCACCACTGACAAGAGCCTGGCTCCAGCCTCTTGCCCTCCACCCTTCAGCTCTTGCTGAGCACTGAGCTTTGAATCCTGAGCTTCCAACACTCTGGGGGTGCCACCCAGCCTCCAGCCCTGTCCCAGCAGAGTGCAGCCCATGAGGGCCTGGGCACTGGATCCAGAAGGAGGCAAAACTCCTACTCCCCCCCCCACACCAATCCCAGCCTCTGCCAAGCTGGGTGCCAGCGCAGAGCACTTTCCAGACGTCTGCAGGTGCAAATCTGTCTTGTTGCCAGGGTGTCACCACCACCACCCAGGGCTAGACAGCCCTCACAGCACAGTGGGAAGTGTCTGCTGTGCTCATCCCTGGATTTTCCAGCCTCTTCCAGCACCACCACCCAGCCCCACAGACACAGAGCTGCAGCCCCAGGCGCTGGCACCGCCTTGGGCACTTGGGAGCCAAGGCTGGCAGACAAATGTGCCCTGCAAGAAGGCAGCAAGCTGCAGCCCAGCCTTAGCCAACACCACCAGCAGGCCTCCAAATTAGCCCAGAATCATTAATTAACAGCAAAGTGAATGCAGCCTTTGGCAGGCCTGTGCCGGGGACAGCTCCCAGCTGGGGTTAGTCGGTGAGGGGGTTGAGTTTCTCAGCCCTCAGCACCAGGAGCTGTGCCAGCAGCAAGTGGGTGCTCAGCTAAGCACAGTGGATCACCCCAGCACTAATGGCTTAGGCAGCTCTGGGGCAAGGCCAGGCCTTACAGCAGGTCTGGGATGGATCAGGGAGGGAGGTGGACTGGGAGCTGGCTGAAGGAAAGAAGCCAGAGGGTTGGGGTCAATGGGATGGAGTCCAGCTGGGGGCCTGAGACCAGTGGAGTCCCTCAGGGGCCAGTGCTGGGACCAGTTCTGGTCAATGGCCTGGCTGAGGGCACAGGGGGCACTGGCAGCAGGTTTGCTGATGGCACCACACTGGGTGCAGTGGCTGCCTCAGCAGGAGGCTGTGCTGCCATTCAGCCAGACTGGCACAGGCTGAGGGGTGGCCAGGGAGAACTGGAATGAAAGTCAGCAGGGGCAAGGGGAGAGGCTGGCACCTGGGAAAGAGCAACCCCAGGGACAGGATGGGTTGGGAACTGAGCTATTGGAAGGCAGTGAAGGGAAAAGGATCTGGGGGGTCCTGGCTGATGGGAGGGTGAGCAGGAGCCATCAGTGTGCTCTGGGGGGCAGGAGGGGCAATGCCAGTCTGGGGTGCATTAGAAGGGCTGCAGTGAGTAGGTCAAGAGAGGTTCTCCTGCCCCTCTGCTCTGCCCTGCTGAGGCTGCATCTGGAGTACTGTATCCAGTTCTGGGCCCCCAGTTTAAGGAGGGCATAGAACTGCTTGAGAGAGTCCAGCACAGAGCCACAGAGATGCTGAAGGGAATGGAACAGCTCTGTTAAGAGGAGAGCCTGAGGCAGCTGGGGCTGGGAGAGAGGAGCCTGAGAGGTGACCTCAGCAATGCTTATCAATATGTGCAGGTGAGTGGCAGAGGCTGCAGCCAGGCTCTGCTGGGTGATGCCAGTGCCAGCACAAGGGGCACTGCTGGAAGCTGAGGCACAGAAGTGCCATGGAAACATCCAGGTGGGTCTGCAGCCTGCTCCAGGCCTCCAGCACCCTCACAGTGACAAAACTTTCCTCTCCTGTTCCCATGGAACCTCCTCTGCTCCAAGTTTAAACCCTTGCTGATGAGGCACAAAGACCTTCCCTTCTCCTCACCCTGCCAAGGAGCTGCAGGGGATTAAGCTGACCTGGAGTCCCTTCACAACATTCTTAGCCAGGGAAGTCAAAGCTGCTGCAGCTTGGAGGGTTGCAGTGTGGTGAAGAGCCAAAGAGTCACAGCCTGGCAGGGGGTGGATGGGAACCTGGAAGATCATCCAGCCCAAGCCCCAGAGCAGGTTCCCCTAGGGCAAGCCACATCCCTAGGGCAAGCAACACATTCAGGTGGCTCTGGATGTCTCCAGAGCAGGAGACTCCACAGCCTCCCTGTGCAGCCTGCTCCAGGCTCCAGCACCCTCACACTGACAAAGTTTGCCCTCCTGTTCCCCTGGCACCTCCTCTGGTCCAGCTTGCCCCCAGTGCCCCTTGTGCTGCCCTTGGCCACCCCTGGGCAGAGCCTGGCTGCAGCCTCCCCACACTGCCCTGCACATCTTCAGCACAGCACTGAGGGCAGCCCTCAGGCTCCTCTGCTGCCAGCTCCCAGCCCCAGCTCCCTCAGCCTGGCCTCACAGGAGATGTTCACTGCCTGCAGCAGCTTTGGCTCTGGGCTGGACTCTCTCAAGCAGTTCCCTGAGGCCCTTCTTGAACTGAGGGGCCCAGAACTGGACACAATATTCTCAGCAGGGCAGAGTAGAGGGGAAGGAGAACATCCCCTGATCTACTCACCACAGCCCTTCTAATCCACCCCAGGATGCCCTTAGCCTTCTTGGCCCCCAGAGCACACAGCTGGCTGGTGGCCATCCTGCTGTGCACCACTCCCAGGTCCTTTTCCCTTTTGGCCCTTTTGCTGGGCCACACTGAGAAGAGTCTGGCCCCAAGCTCTTGGCCCCCACCCTTTAGCTCTTGCATTGATCAGATCCTCTCTCAGGCTGCTCTTCTCCAGCCTCAACAGCCTCAGTCTCTCAGGCTCTGCTCCAGTCCCCTCAGCACTGAAGACCTGCAGCTGGGTGGAGGCAATGCCAAGCACCAATGCAGGCTGGGCAGTGCCAGGCTGGAGAGCAGCCCTGAGCAGAGGGACTTGGGGGTGCTGCTGGAGGAGAAGATCAACAGGAGCCAGCAGTGTGCACTTGCAGCCCAGAAAGCCAAGCAGAGCCTGGGCTGCAGCAGCAGCAGTGTGGCCAGCAGGGCCAGGGAGGGGATTCTGCCCCTCTGCTCTGCTCTGCTGAGACCCCACCTGGAGTGCTGCATCCAGCTCTGGAGCCCCTGGGACAAGAGGGCTGTGGAGATGCTGGAGAGTGTCCAGAGCAGGGCCAGGAGGATGCTGAGAGGCTGCAGCAGCTCTGCTGTGAGCACAGCCTGAAAGAGTTGGGGCTGTGCAGGCTGGAGCAGAGGAGGCTCCCAGCTGACCTTCTTGTGGCCTGCCAGCATCTGAAGGGGGCTACAAAAAAGCTGGGGAGGGACTTTGGAGGCTGTGAGGGAGTGGCATGAGTGGGGGGAATGGAGCAAAGCTGGAGGTGGGGAGAGTGAGGCTGGAGATGAGGAGGAAGTTGTTGAGCAGCAGAGTGGTGAGAGGCTGGAATGGGTTGCCCAGGGAGGTGGTTGAGGCCCCATGGCTGGAGGTGTTTGAGGCCAGGCTGGCTGAGGCTGTGTGCAGCCTGCTCTAGGGTAGGGTGTCCCTGGGCATGGCAGGGGGGTTGGCACTGGCTGCTCCTTCCAACCCTGACTGATTCTAGGATTCTCTCTTGACTTGTGTCACTCAACCTCTCCTTACAACACTGCAAGAACCTCCTGCAGGGCTCCAGCACCCTCACAGCAAAGCTCTCCCCAGCTGCTGAGGACCAAACCATTCCCTCACTCTGTGAGCAGTATCCTTGCCAGGAACAAGATGAGCTGAGGCCTTTCTCCAGTGGCTTTGAAGACTACAAGTAAGAAGAGTGAAGGCCTGCAAGCCCCCCCAGCCATCCAGCAGGCCCCCTTGGCCTTAAACACACCAACCAGCCATTTTCTGGTGCCCTGGCAGCAGGCTGCTACAGACCTTCAGGTACTTCTGTGGCTTAGAGGACACATCAAAAGGCTTTCTGGCACACAGGGATCCAAGCCAGCAGGGGAACAGTGCTGCCAAGGGCTTTTTATCACAGTATCATCAGGGTTGGAAGAGACCTCACAGAGCATCAAGTCCAACCCTTTAGCACAGAGCTCAAGGCCAGACCATGGCACCAAGTGCCACGTCCAGTCCTGCCTTGAACAGCTCCAGGGACGGCGACTCCACCACCTCCCCGGGCAGCCCATTCCAGTGTCCAATGACTCTCTCAGGGAAGAACTTTCTCCTCACCTCCAGCCTAAATCTCCCCTGGCACAGCCTGAGGCTGTGTCCTCTCCTTCTGGTGCTGGCCACCTGAGAGAAGAGAGCAACCTCCTCCTGGCCACAACCTCCCCTCAGGTAGTTGCAGACAGCAATAAGGTCTGCCCTGAGCCTCCTCTTCTCCAGGCTAACCAATCCCAGCTCCCTCAGCCTCTCCTCGTAGGGCTGTGCTCAAGGCCTCTCCCCAGCCTCGTTGCCCTTCTCTGGACACGCTCAAGCATCTCAATGTCCCTCCTAAACTGGGGGGCCCAGAACTGAACACAGCACTCAAGGTGTGGTCTAACCAGTGCAGAGTACAGGGGCAGAATGACCTCCCTGCTCCTGCTGGCCACATCATTGCTGATGCAGGCCAGGATGCCACTGGCTCTCTTGGCCACCTGGGCACACTGCTGGCTCATGTTCAGGTGGGTATCAATCAGCACCCCCAGATCCCTCTCTGTCTGGCTGCTCTCAGCCACTCTGACCCCAGCCTGTATCTCTGCATGGGGTTGTTGTGGCCAAAGTGCAGCACCCTGCACTTGGAGCTGTTGAAAGCCATCAAAGGAGAAGCAGCTGGGGTGAAGCAGCAGTGCCAGAGCCATTGCACCTCCACCAGCTCCCACAACAGCAGCTTCATTTCTGTGCCGCTCTTCCCGAGCAGCTGCGACTGTTCTCTGCCACTTTGCTTAAGGTTTGCTTTCTCCTCTTCCTCTTTACTGAGGGACAAGGGAGGAGGAGAGATCAATTAGATCCTCACCTGGAATAAACCCCTGGTGCTCCTGAAGCTTTGCAGGCCCTAGAGGAGATCAAACACTCTGCCAGCCACAGAGCTCAGCAAGGAGGCAGCAAGGAACTCCAGCGAGCGCTCCACACCGCTCAGCTGCACCACTCCAGGCACCTTTCCAAAAGCCACCAAAGCACACAGGAGAACAGAAGCTTCATCCTGGGACTGTTGGAGCCTTCTAATGCCTGTGACCAATTGTGCCTTGAAGAAAAAGATGTCACTCTTGCATCGCTGCGATGACTCAGGACTCCCTCCTGCCTGCCTCGTTGGCTACAGCCAACCGCCGCGCTGCTGCTCCACCTTTCTCTGCTCTCCTTTTCACTGCCACTTCTACACTCAAGGAAAAGTTATTTTAATGGCCCAGGAGAACAAATACAGAAAACTCTAGAAGCGTGGCCTCTGCTGACCTACAGCACAGTGCCACACCGAGCTGGAACACCGCCGCACATGGCACACACGCACCGGCCCAGGGCAGCGCTCTGAAAAGAGGGCACAGAAAGCCCTGGGGGAGGCTCTGCCCAGCTCTGAAGAGCTCTGGTTCAAACACACCTACAAAGAGAGCAGGGCTCCAGATGCGTGCTGGGCTCAGAACAGCTTCCAAGGCCAAGGGCAGCCTTGGAGAAGCAAAAGGAGAGAGGCTGAGGGAGCTGGGATTGATTAGCCTGGAGAAGAGGAGGCTCAGGGCAGACCTTATTGATGTCTACAGCTACCTGAGGGGAGGTTGTGGCCAGGAGGAGGTTGCTCTCTTCTCTCAGGTGGCCAGCACCAGAAGGAGAGGACACAGCCTCAGGCTGTGCCAGGGGAGATTTAGGCTGGAGGTGAGGAGAAAGTTCTTCCCTGAGAGAGTCATTGGACACTGGAATGGGCTGCCCGGGGAGGTGGTGGAGTCGCCATCCCTGGAGCTGTTCAAGGCAGGACTGGATGTGGCACTTGGTGCCATGGTCTGGCCTTGAGCTCTGTGGTAAAGGGTTGGACTTGATGGTCTGTGAGGTCTCTTCCAGCCCTGATGATACTGTGATGCTGTGATACTGTGATGCTGTGATACTGTATTTTCTAGCAGGCAGTAAGGTTGTCTTACAGTCCACTCCCCTGGCGCCTGAGCAACTCCTCAGTGCAATTTCCAGCAGCCAGAGCAGGGCTAAAATTCAAGTTCAGGGCTAAATTTCAAGTTCCAACTCTAAAAACAGCCTCTTGCTCAGCAGAAGCAAAGCCAAGCTCTGAAATGTGAGCCAAGCTGCACGCAGCCAGGCTAGAACCTCGCTGGGATCTGTTCGCAAACGCTGCGCTCTCGGCTCCCGCTTCGAAGCCGCTCGGCGGTGCCAAAAATCGTGAGCTGGTTCCTCTGCCCTACTTTCCACAACTGAAGGCAGCGATGAAAATAGAGAGAATCAATTCCCCTCCCCTCCTGTGAAGCTGAAAAAGATTCAAGCTGCACCAGCGGCAAGCAGTGAGGCTGTCAGAGGAGCAAACGCTCCTGCTGGCTGAGCCGCCCTGCGGGCTGTGCTGCAGAGCTGCGCTCCTCGGGCTGCAGGAGAAGTTTTGCACCGTGGGCACTTTCCTGGTGGGTATATCCAGGGTGTAGGATGCTCTCTGAGGCTTCACAGAGGACTCAAGCAGAGTTGGGGCTGCTGAGGCTGTTATGGGATCTACCCTTGCTGGCTCATGCAATCTACTGCAGCCCAGTTATAGAAGCATAGAATCAGAGAGCGGTTTAGGATGGAAGGGACATCAAAGCTCAGCCAGTTCCAACCCCCTATCACAGTATCACAGCATCACAGTATCACCAAGGTTGGAAGAGACCTCACAGATCATCAAGTCCAACCCTTTACCACAGAGCTCAAGGCTAGACCATGGCACCAAGTGCCACGTCCAGTCCTGCCTTGAACAGCTCCAGGGACGGCGACTCCACCACCTCCCCGGGCAGGGACAGCTCCCACTAGAACAGGTCACTCAAGGCCTCATCCAGCCTGGTCCTGAACACCTTCAGGGAGGTTGTGGAGCACAGAAGCACCCAATGTGATCAAAGATCACATTGGGTGCTTCTGTGCTCCACAACCTCCCTGGGAAACCTGTGCCAGTGTCTCGGCATCCTCAACCTCTGCCAGTGTCTCACCACCCTCAATCTGTGCCTGTCATTACTATAGAGTCTGAGCAGGATTCAGAATCTGTCATTTTGGGGCACAAACCCTACAATTTTGGCTGTTTCTTCTCCCTGAGATGAGAGTGTCCATGCTCAGCTGTCTGTTTTATGCCTCAGAGAGCAGGAGCTGGGGTGGCTCACACCAAAGTCCCCTGCAGAGCAGTATCCTGTCCCTGACAGGACCAGAGCAGATGCCTCTCACTCCAAGAAGGACATTGAGGGTCTGAAGCAGGTCCAGAGAAGGGCAACAAAGGTGGGGAAAGGTCTGGAGAAGAGGGCTGGGGAGGAGCAGCTGAGGGAGCTGGGGGTGTGCAGCCTGCAGAAAAGGAGGCTCAGGGCAGAGCTCACTGCTGCCTGCAGCTGCCTGAGAGGAGGTTGGAGCCAGGTGAGGGTTGGACTCTGCTGCCAGGGAGCAAACAGTAGGATGAGAGGAACCAGCCTCAGGTTGCACCAGAGGAGGTTTAGGTAGGACATTAGGACAAATTTTCTCCCCTGAAAGGGTTGTCAAGCCCTGGCTCAGGGCAGTGGGGGAGTCCCCATCCCCAGAGGGATTGAAGAGCCTTGGGGATGTGGTGCTGAGGGCCATGGGTTAGCAGTGGCTTGGCAGTGACCTGGCAGTGCTGGGTTAAGAGCTGGACTTGGCTGAGCTTCAAAACTGCCTTTAAACCAAACCAATTCTATGATGCTGTGCCCAGGGGAGGAGACACAACAGCAGCCAAGCAGATGCTGCTTCCCCAAGGAGCAGCTGTGCCATTTTTCCAGGTCAGACTTCACAGCCTGGAGAAGAGAAAGATTCCAGGAGACCTTGGAGTGGCCTTCCAGGATCTGAAGGGGGCTACAGGAGGGCTGGGGAGGGACTATTGACAAGGTCTGGGAGTGAGAGGAGGAGGAATGGGTTTGAAGTGGCAGAGGGGAGATGGAAACTGGATGTGAGGAAAGGGTTCTTTGCAGTGATGGAGGTGAGACACTGGCACAGGTTGAGAGTGCTGAGACACTGGCACAGGTTGAGAGTGCTGAGACACTGGCACAGGTTGAGGGTGCTGAGACACTGGCACAGGTTGAGAGTGCTGAGACACTGGCACAGGTTGAGGGTGCTGAGACACTGGCACAGGTTTCCCAGGGAGGTTGTGGAGCACAGAAGCACCCAATGTGATCAAAGATCACATTGGGTGCTTCTGTGCTCCACAACCTCCCTGGAGGTGTTCAGCACCAGGTTGGATGAGGCCTCGAGTGACCTGTTCTAGTGGGAGGTGTCCCTGCCTATGGCAGGGGGTTGGAACTGGCTGAGCTTTGAGGTCCCTTCCAACCTCACCCATTCTATGACTCTAACCTGAAATCCTGCACAGGCCAACAGTGCCCTCAGCCCACCTGGTTCTCACTGAGCAGCACCACCCACGTTTATCATCTCCTTACCCAGCAGGGAAGGCTTTCTTGTGATGCATTCCAGAGCTGCAACCCTGTCTGGGTCACCTGCAAACACATCATGGCCAAGGTGGAGCTGCTCCACTGACTTCTAGAGGCTTCTTCACTCTTGATAGGAGATAGCAAAGCTGAAGGCTGAGACTAGTTCAGTCGTGGAACTGCCTGGCCCTTGGCTGTGTGGGTGTCAAGAAGAAGGACCAGGCTCTTTTTGGTGGTGCCCAGTGATAGGGTAGGGAACAATGGACACAAACTGGCACCTGGGAAGTTCCACCTCAACATGAGGAAAAACTTCTGTACTGTGAGGGTGCTGGAGGCCTGCAGCAGGCTGCCCAGAGAGGTTGTGGAGTCTCTGTCCCTGGAAAGTCTCAAGACCCAGCTGGATATGTTCCTGTGTCCTGGGTGCCCCTGCCCTGGCAGGAGGTTGGGCTCTATGATCTCCAGAGGTCCCTTCCAACCCCTACTGTTCTGTGATTCTATGATGTGGGCTCTGTGGAAGCTGCCAAGAGGAACACCAAAACCAAAGCAGCTCTCCATGGTGTGGGATTCCTCTGAACTACAAGAGCCTTCCCCCTGACCTAGGGGTCAAGCAGCACTGCCTGATCTCCACTCCCCCAAGGTTAACTCACCCTCAGCAGGCAGCAGGTGCTTGATGGGGGCAGAGATGTCTTTTTTTCCCCCCCTAAAAGCTGGTTTTCTGCCTTGCAGAGGACCAAGAGGGAAATCCTCCACCACAGTGCTGAATCACAGCTAGCTCCTGGTACCCAGTGAATGATTTCAGAGCTGCTGCACCTGCTGTCCCTTCTGCCTGGGTGGGAAAACAACATCCTGGCTCCCCTGCATGAATCGCTCTGCTGGAAGAACACCAGAGGGAACAGGACAGGGAGGATTCACCTGGCCCACGGTGCTCAGCACTAAGCACTGCCCCAGACAATGTCTTCAGAGGTTATAAAACAAGCAGCAAGCTTT
Organism: Pogoniulus pusillus; assembly: GCF_015220805.1. NCBI lineage: Eukaryota > Metazoa > Chordata > Aves > Piciformes > Lybiidae > Pogoniulus > Pogoniulus pusillus. The sequence goes on along the minus strand of NC_087298.1, from coordinate 1,817,484 downwards.
GAGCCTTTCCAGGGAGTGGAATCAGCTTCTGCTGAGCATCCACCTCAGTGCCATTTGCTGTGCTCCAACGTGACCCCAGCTTGCGTCCTTCCAGTCAGAAGACAACTTCATACATCCCAAAATAGCTCCCATGTCTTCCTGTAACCTTTCACAGTCTGCTTGGCTTTATAGGTTAATCTCTCTCCCTACCAGCCACAGCCACCTTTTTGTCCTTGACTCTCTTCCTCTGGCCTCTCCCCCCAGCTGTGCCACCACAGGCTGGTACTGAGGCTTCTCCCACCAAGGCTTCCTGCGCACCGACCCCATTCTGCTGGCAGAGCTGTGGCTACCTGCAAGCCACGGCCCAGGCACAGGCAGCTTCTGCTCCTCCAGGAGCTGGACTCCCTAAGAATCAGAATCCTTTTGCATGCAATTCATTAGCTTCCAGCTCAAAACCTTCTCCCCAGCACACTCTGTTAACTACAAACTGACTTCCTACTTGGCTTCAAACTTTCTATCCTCCTGTCTTCCTCCATCACTTCTCTCTTTCCTCTATTGCTTTCCTCCATCACTTCAATTCTCTCCTTCATCTACTGATTTCCTCCATCACATCATTCCCTCCTTCCTCTATTAGTTTCCTCCATCACATCATTCCCTCCTTCCTCTATTGGTTTCCTCCATCACTTCAGTTCTCTCCTTCCTATATTGGTTTCCTCCATCACATCATTCCCTCCTTCCTATATTGCTTTCCTCCATCACTTCAATTCTTTCCTTCCTCTGTTGGTTTCCTCCATCATTTCAATTCTCTCTCCTCTCCTTCCTATATTGGTTTCCTCCATCAGTTCTCTCCTTCCTCTATTAGTTTCCTCCATCACTTCAATTCTCTCCTTCCTCTCTTGCTTTCCTCCATCAATTCTCTCCCTCCTCTCTTGCTTTCCTCCATCAATTCTCTCCCTACCTCTATTAGTTTCCTCTACCATTTCAATTCTCTCTCACTTCTCTCCTTCCTCTACTCCCTGATGGACCAAAGAGACAAAAAGAGAAGACACAAGAACCTGGACATCCCATTGGAGCCCATGTTATCTCAGGTTCTTAAGACAGTCTGGAAGCATTAACTGTATAAATCACCCACTTTAAAGCCTGGCCTACACTCTTCTTTCTATTTCTAATGCTTGCCCTAAAACATTCCAACAGTGGAAACAGTTCTCTCTTTTTTTATATCATTTGAACATCTATTTAGAACTCTGAGAGCTCAGCAGCAAGGAAAGTGCTTTTCTAACCACCATTCTTGCAGCACATAGCCCTAAAAGATCTCTTTTGGCATTTTGTTTCATAGTAACTAATTAGCCAAACTCTGTGCAAGCCTAGAGCAAGCTAATTGCATCTTGGAAAGGTCAGGGATTGGAGGCTGATAGGCTGCACACTTAGGCAGGGGAAGGCATTTGGATTCCCTTACAAATAAATGTTTTGACTTGTGTTATAAATGCACCACTCCAGCTCTGCCTCAGCTGCCAAGCAAAAACCTTCTCAGCTCCACACAGAGCGTTCTTCAGGAGACAAAAAGTCTGCCAAAGGGTAGAAGAGAATCACAGAACCCCAGAATTGCACAATCACAGCACAGAGCTGCTTGGCAGAGCCCTCCAAGCTCACCCAGTCCAAGCCTCCACCCAGCACTGCAGGGCCAACACTAAACCAGGTCCCTCAGCACCAGCTCCACAGCCTGCTGGGACACCCCCAGGGATGGGGACTCCAGCACTGCCCTGGGCAGCCTGTGCCAAGCTTTCAGAGTCCTTTCAGTACAGAAATGTTTCCTGAGCTCCAGCCTGAGCCTCCCCTGGGGCAACTTGGAACCATCTCCTCTGCTCCTGTTCCTTGCCCCGAGGAGCAGAGACTGCTCCCTCCTCGCTTCAACCTCCTTGCAGGCAGCTGCAGAGAGCAATGAGCTCTGCCCTCAGCCTCCTCTGCTCCACCTGCACACCCCCAGCTCCCTCAGCCCCTCCTCACCTCCAGCTGCTCCAGGCCCTTCTCCAGCCTCGTTGCCCTGCTCTAGACAGTGTCCTTCCTGGAGTGAGAGGCCCAGAGCTGAACACAGCACTCGAGCTGTGGCCTCCCAGTGCTGAGCACAGGGGGATGGGCACCTCCTGTCCCTGCTGCCCACCCTGCTTCTAACCACAGCCAGGCTACCACTGGCTTTCTTGCCCACCTGGGCACTGCTGGCTCATGTTCAGTCAACCCTCAACCAACACTCCCAGGTCCCTCTCCAAGTTGCAGCTTTCCAACCACACTTCCCCAAGCCTGGAGTCTGCCACGGGGTAGTTGTGACCCAGGTGCAGGACTTGCCACTTGGCTCTGCTGAACTGCATGAGGTTGGCACCAGCTCAACCTTCCCAACGTGTTCAGATCCCTCAGGATCCCATCCCTCCAGCACATCGACTACACCACACAGCTAGTGTGGCTGGCAAAGCTGCTGAGGGTGCCTTGATGCCAGCATCCATACCACCACCACAGCTGTCAGTGCTCACAGGGCAAGCAGGGAGATCACTTTTCACTGCCAGAACTTCTGCAGGCTGCCAGTGCCACTGAAACGATCCCAGCAACAAGAGAGACAAAGGCCACAGCTTCTGTAGCAGCAGCCTGCAGTAGCTTCAGTACCCAGCCTGCCTGTGGAATGCCATTGTGGCACTGCCTCACCTGCAGCACAGACACTGCTGTGCCATGACACTGCCTGCACCCCACAGCACAAACCAGCCTTGCACAGCAGCAAGGGAGTCCCAAAGCTGACAGCACAGCTGCAGTGGTAGCAAGCAAAACAGCCTGACTCTACTAGCTTATACTTATTCAAGGGGTCTTTTCTTACAGTGCTGCATAGACTCAGAATCAATTCCACAGCCAATAACTCTCCTTTTCCTTTCACAAACACCTTTCTTGGTCTCATACATTAAAACTGCATGAAGTGTGCAGGGCATTGGTTTTAATTCCATTAGCTCAGTGATTTGAAAAGGGCCACACCTGGAGTGCTGTGTTCAGTGCTGGGCTCCTCCATTCAAGAGAGATGTTGAGGTGCTGGAAGGTGTTGAGAGAAGGGCAGCAAGGCTGGGGAGGGGCCTGGAGCAGAGCCCTGTGACGAGAGGCTGAGGGAGCTGGGGGGGTGCAGCCTGCAGCAGAGGAGGCTCAGGGCAGAGCTCATTGCTGCCTGCAGCTGCCTGCAGGGAGGCTGTAGCCAGGTGGGGTTGGGCTCTGCTGCCAGGCAGCCAGGGACAGAAGAAGGGGACACAGCCTCAAGCTGTGCCAGGGCAGGTCTAGGCTGGATGTTAGGAGGAAGTTGTTGTCAGAGAGAGTGATTGGCATTGGAATGGGCTGCCCAGGGAGGTGGTGGAGCGGCTGTGGCTGGAGGTGTTGGAGCCAAGCCTGGCTGGGGCACTTAGTGCCATGGTCTGGTTGGTTGGGCAGGGCTGGGTGCTAGGTTGTGCTGGCTGAGCTTGGAGCTCTCTTCCAGCCTGCTGGACTCTGTGATTCTCTGATTCTATGAACACAGGCTGTGTGCCACACAGCTCAAAGCAAACAATCACTTTTGGGGTGATGGCTTCTCAGCAAAGCAAAACAAAAGTAGTATTTAAATTAGCTTTATGACTTCTGTGGGGTCTGAAAAGGAAATTGAGTAGAAGAAGTGCAGGTCTGAAAGACAGCAACAAGAAAACTCAGAGATCCTTTGAAATAACAGCACTGAAGAATTGCCTCTAAGAGCAGGGCAATGATTTAGTGCTCAGTAAAATGTCCCTGATGCACTTAGGGACAAAGGAATTAAATTCTGAGTCCGTCAGCCTCCAGATTTGCAGGGAAGAGGCAGAATGTCAAGTGAATTAGGGAAGATGGAGGAGCTGGAGGATTCAAAGGGAGCAAGCACAGCCTCCAGGACACCGAGCTGGCAGCTGCAGAGCCAGCAGGGACAGCCTAAAATGCAACAGCAGCCCCCAGATATCAATACCTAGAAATAGAAGCATCATAGAACGACTTAGGTTGGAAGGGACCTCAAAGATCACCTACTCCATCCCCCCTGCCATGGGCAGGGAGGTCTCTCAGCTAGGCTTGGCTGCCTGAGGCCTCAGTACACATAACCAAGTCCAAGTTTGAGTCCCAGCGAGCTAGACAGATGAGTAACAACATTTGGAAGTGATTCCAGAGTCAAACTTCCATTTCCTGCTAACAGCACTGAGTGATTTCCACTTTGCTAAGCATGCATGTCCTGCAGCGAGCAGGAGCTTCTCCCAGGCACATGGAACCTGCCTCAGACCCAGCTGAAATCCATCAGCAGCTAAAGGAGGAGACGCTGCTGAAAGTCTGGTGGGGATCAGTTCACAGACAGAGAGAGCAAAATGCCTCCTCAGTACCTATCAATCAGAGGCAAAGCCCAGAGGACTCGGTGCTAACAGAGTTTGAGCTCCTCAGACACCTTTGGAGACAGACACAAACCACTTTGGCTGCTCTTACCTGGGGGAACTTGCGTTTGATGGAGGTCAGAGCTCCCTCGGGGAGCTTGGCCAGCTCCGAGTCTCTGACTGCGTGCACGGTGGTGGCCCGAGGCTGGTGGGTCAGTGCCTCTACCTGCAAGGGCAGACAGTGCAGGGGTTAGAGCTCACTCACAATGCAGTGCAATCCCCCAAGGGCAGGCTGAGGACACAGCACCACTGCCAAGCACAGGCCTGTCACAGCGCTGCCTGCCCCAGGGCACTGGCAGAAGGAGCTCACAGAGGGCATATCCTCCTGCAGCAACAGCTGGCACCCACTGAACACAGCCTGTGCTGGCACACGCTCTGCCAGCAGCAGGCCTGCACAGCACCAGAGCCCACAGCACCAGCCAGGATTAAGAGAAAGCTCTGAATGAGGTTTGCAAGACCTCACAAGTGGTGCATCTGCAGAGCACGGAGCACAGCTGCTCGTAGAGAAGCAGCAGAGGCACTCACGACTGCCTGGCACAGCCACCCTCAGCTCCCCAGCACAGCCACCCTGAGCTGCCCAGCACAGCCACCCTCAGCTCCTCAGCACAGCCACCCTCAGCTCCTCAGCACAGCCACCCTCAGCTCCCCAGCACAGACACACTCAGCTCCCCAGCACAGCCACCCTCAGCTCCCCAGCACAGCCACCCTGAGCTCCTCAGCACAGCCACCCTCAGCTCCCCAGCACAGCCACCCTCAGCTCCCCAGCACAGCCACCCTCAGCTGCCCAGCACAGCCACCCTCAGCTCCCCAGCACAGCCACCCTCAGCTCCCCAGCATGGCCACCCTGAGCTCCCCAGCACAGCCACCCTCAGCTCCCCAGCACAGCCACCCTGAGCTCCCCAGCATGGCCACCCTGAGCTCCCCAGCACAGCCACCCTGAGCTCCCCAGCACAAACACACTCAGCTCCCCAGCACAGCCACCCTCAGCTCCCCAGCACAGCCACCCTGAGCTCCCCAGCATGGCCACCCTGAGCTCCCCAGCACAGCCACCCTGAGCTCCCCAGCACAAACACACTCAGCTCCCCAGCATGGCCACCCTGAGCTCCCCAGCACAGCCACCCTGAGCTCCCCAGCACAAACACACTCAGCTCCCCAGCACAGCCACCCTCAGCTCCCCAGTACAGCCACCCTCAGCTCCCCAGTACAGCCACCCTGAGCTCCCCAGCACAGCCACCCTCAGCTCCCCAGCACAGACACCCTCAGCTCCCCAGCACAGCCACCCTCAGCTCCCCAGCACAGCCACCCTCAGCTCCCCAGCACAGCCACCCTCAGCTCCCCAGCACAGCCACCCTCAGCTCCCCAGCACGGCCACCCTCAGCTGCCCAGCACGGCCACCCTCAGCTCCCCAGCACGGCCACCCTCAGCTCCCCAGCATGGCCACCCTGAGCTCCCCAGCACAGACACCCTCAGCTCCCCAGCACAGACACCCTCAGCTCCCCAGCACAGCCACCCTCAGCTCCCCAGCACAGACACCCTCAGCTCCCCAGCACAGCCACCCTCAGCTCCCCAGCACAAACACACTCAGCTCCCCAGCACAGCCACCCTCAGCTCCCCAGTACAGCCACCCTCAGCTCCCCAGCACAGACACACTCAGCTCCCCAGCACAGCCACCCTCAGCTCCCCAGCACAGACACACTCAGCTCCCCAGCACAGCCACCCTCAGCTCCCCAGCACAGACACCCTCAGCTCCCCAGCACAGACACCCTCAGCTCCCCAGCACAGCCACCCTCAGCTCCCCAGCACAAACACACTCAGCCTCCCAGCACGGCCACCCTCAGCTCCCCAGTACAGCCACCCTCAGCTGCCCAGCACAGACACCCTGAGCTCCCCAGCACAAACACACTCAGCTCCTCAGCACAGACACCCTCAGCTCCCCAGCACAGCCACCCTCAGCTCCTCAGCACAAACACACTCAACCACCCAGCACAGCCACCCTCAGCTCCCCAGCACGGACACCCTCAGCTCCCCAGCACAGACACCCTCAGCTCCCCAGCACAGACACCCTCAACTCCCCAGCACGGCCACCCTCAACTCCCCAGCACAGACACCCTCAGCTCCCCAGCACAGACACCCTCAGCTCCCCAGCACAGACACCCTCAACTCCCCAGCACAGACACCCTCAGCTCCCCAGCACAGCCACCCTCAGCTCCCCAGCACAGCCACCCTCAACGGCTCAGCACAGCTCTGCACCTTTGCACCCAGCATTTTTAGTTGTAGGAAGCCACCCAAGGGACAGGAACACTCCACTTGTCTACTGCTCTTTATCTTTCCTCAATGCTACTCTGATTCACTTTCAGAAGCTAAATACTGACAGCTTAAAACAATCCAACTCTTCTCCAGAACTAAGGACAAGGCTTTGAAGCAGAGCAGCTCATTTTGGCCAGGAGTGAGCTCTGCTTTTCCAGTTAGTCTGGGATTCTTTGCATGCTCCTGTGTAGCTGTGCCCTGACAACAAGAACACAGCTGCCAGAAACCACCACTCTCACAGGGAAGAATTTCTTCCTAATCTCTAATTTCAATCCAGCTGCTTCCAGCTCAAAGCCATTGTGCCTCATTCTGGCACTCCCAACCCTTAACAACAGTCCCTCCCCAGCTCTCCTGTAGCCCACTTCAGGTACTGGAAGGTTATCCCAAAGTCTCCTTTGAGCCTTTTCTCCAGGCTGAACAACCCCAGCTCTCACAGCAGAGGGGTTGGGGACTGAGGAGAGAGACCTGGAGGTGTGGAGCTGTGGGTTCATAGCCAGCTGAACCTGAGCCAGCAGTGTCCAGCTGGCCAAGAAGGGCAATGGCAGCCTGGATTGGGTTAGAAACAGGGTGGGCAGCAGGGACAGGAGGGGATCATCCCTGGTGCTCTGCTAAAGGAGCTGGGGGTGTGCAGGTGGAGCAGAGGAGGCTGAGGCCAGAGCTCATTGCTCTCTGCAGCTGCCTGCAGGGAGGTTGAAGCAAGGAGGGAGCAGTCTCTGATCCTCGGGGCAAGGAACAGGAGCAGAGGAGATGGCTCCAAGCTGCCCCAGGGGAGGCTCAGGCTGGAGCTCAGGAAACATTTCTATACTGAAAGGACTCTGAAAGCTTGGCACAGGCTGCCCAGGGCAGGGCTGCAGTCCCCATCCCTGGGGGTGTCCCAGCAGGCTGTGGAGCTGGTGCTGAGGGACCTGGTTTAGTGTTGGCCCTGCAGTGCTGGGTGGAGGCTTGGACTGGGTGAGCTTGGAGGGCTCTGCCAAGCAGCTCTGTGCTGTGATTCTCTGTTTCCAGCCCTCGCAGCACCTGCACCACCTGCAGAGTGCCCAACCACTGCACTCAGAACCGATCCTTTCCTCCAGCACAGAAGCTAAGAGAAGGCCAGGACCATGCAATGAAAACGAGGAGAGCTCTCCTGCTTCCCAGCCCAGCCTGGTGCTCAAAGCCCACCCAGCACCGCGCAGCTGCCCCTCGCTCCCCACCGCCCCCTGCTCCGCTTCCAGACGCAGCAGCGCAATTCCCTGCTGGAATATCTTCACGTGCTTAACGAGGGAGCCTGCCAGGCAGGATGGCGTCAGGCTGGGCTCAGGAGTGAGCCAGCTCCGGCAGCTAATTGCCTAGAAACAGGCTGGTGCTGGGCTCGGCAGGGCCGGGCAGCCTCAGCTGCCTTCTGAAACGCGCACAGCGAGCCCGGGAGGAAAAGGGATGCCGCTGGAGCAGCTGCAAGCAGGCAGGTGAAAACAAACACAACCCCTGCAAACGCAAACGAAATCCTTCCAAGTGCAACTGGCAGACCCTAGAGTGAAAGCCAAAGTGGCTTTCGACTGGGGCTTACGGCAGGAGAAGAAACGAATCACTTAGCAACAGGCGCGGGAAGGAGAGCGGGCAGCAGGGCAGGGGAGGTGCTCTGTGCCTCTGCGCTGCTCTGCCCCTCTGCTCCGCTCTGCCCCTCTGCTCTGCCCCTCTGCGCTGCTCTGCCCCTCTGCTCTGCCCCTCTGCTCTGCCCCTCTGCTCTGCCCCTCTGCTCTGCTCTGCCCCTCTGCCCCTCTGCTCTGCCCCTCTGCTCTGCCCCTCCGCTCTGCGCCTCCGCTCTGCCCTGCCCCTCTGCTCTGCCCCTCCGCTCTGCCCCTCTGCTCTGCTCTGCCCCTCTGCTCTGCTCTGCCCCTCCGCTCTGCCCCTCCGCTCTGCTCTGCCCCTCTGCTCTGCCCCTCTGCTCTGCGCCTCTGCTCTGCCCCTCTGCACCTCTGCTCTGCCCCTCTGCTCTGCCCCTCTGCTCTGCCCCTCTGCTCTGCTCTGCCCCTCCGCTCTGCCCCTCCGCTCTGCCCCTCCGCTCTGAGCCTCTGCTCTGCTCTGCCCCTCTGCTCTGCCCCTCTGCTCTGCGCCTCTGCTCTGCCCCTCTGCACCTCTGCTCTGCCCCTCTGCTCTGCCCCTCTGCTCTGCCCCTCTGCTCTGCTCTGCCCCTCCGCTCTGCCCCTCCGCTCTGCCCCTCCGCTCTGAGCCTCTGCTCTGCTCTGCTCTGCCCCTCCGCTCTGCCCCTCCGCTCTGCTCTGCCCCTCTGCTCTGCTCTGCCCCTCCGCTCTGCCCCTCTGCTCTGCTCTGCCCCTCCGCTCTGTCCCTCTGTTCTGCTCTGCCCCTCTGCTCTGCCCCTCTGCTCTGCTCTGCCCCTCTGCTCTGTCCCTCTGCTCTGCCCCTCCGCTCTGCCCCTCTGCTCCGCTCTGCCCCTCTGCTCTGCCCCTCCGCTCTGCCCCTCTGCTCTGCTCTGCCCCTCTGCTCTGCTCTGCCCCTCCGCTCTGCCCCTCTGCTTTGCCCCTCTGAGGCCACCGCTGGAGTGCTGGGTCCAGCTCTGGGCTCCCCACATCAGGGGTCAGGGAGCTGCTGGAGAGAGCCCAGCAGCGGATACGAAGATGCTGAGGGGCCTGGAGCAGCTCTGTGAGGAGCAAAGGCTGAGAGCCCTGGGGCTGAGAGCCTGCAGAAGAGCAGCCCCAGAGGGCAGCTGAGCAATGCTCAGCAACAGCTAAAAGGTGGAGGGCAAAAGGATGGGGTCAGAGTCTTGTCAGTGGTGCCCAGGGACAGGATAAGGGCAATGGGCACAGAGTGGAACCCAGAAGGTTCCATCTGAACTTGTTTGGTGTGAGGGTGCTGGAGGCCTGGAGCAGGCTGCCCAGAGAGGTTGTGGAGTCTCCTTCTCTGCAGAGCTTCCAACCTCCCCTTGGCCATTGTGCTCCTGGGCAAGCTGCTGTGGGTGCCCTGCTGGAGCAGGGGCTTGGACTGGATGATCTCCAGAGGTCCTTTCCATGCTGGGATTCTGTGACCTCCTCATAATTGACCTTGGATTATTTGGGGGTTAATAGCTTGGGGCTGAGGTTTTCTGACTGATTTCTGTCATGCTTCTTTTCAGAATCAGTTCCCAAGTTCTGGTTCCCTGCAGGTCCGAGCAGCAGCAGTGCTGGCAGGAGAGAACGAGGGGCTCAGACCCAGCAGAGCTGTGCCAGGTGCCTGGAGCTTGTACTTCTGCCCACAGCACAAGAGCACTGGATACAGGAGGGAACTCTGTGCCCCTACTCCCATCAAGAGTGAGTTCTTGGAAGCCTACGTGTTCATGAAAGGGACACCTCAGACAGCTGGGACATGGAGATCTCAAAAGCCTGCAAGGCTGCCCAGAGAGCTGAGCTCAGCCTGCTCATGGTAACTGTCTAGTGCAGAAGAGCAATTGCTACACATCCACAGAACCCTACCCAAGGACATGTAACCAAGGGTGGGAGGACCCAGGCTGTGGTTTCTGTTCCAGAGGCAGGGGTGTTGGGTTAGTCACAGTTCAAACCAATGCTACAGGAGGCAAGGGAAAAAAGAGAGTGGCCACACAGAGGGACTTGGGCAGGCTGCAGAGGTGCACCAAAACCAACCACATGAAGGTCAATGAGGCAAAGTGCAAGGTCCTGCACCTGGGCTGGGACAATCCCACACACAAATCCAGGCAGGGTGAGAAGTGGTGTGAGAGTAGTCTGCAGGAGAAGGGCTTGGGGGTGTCAGTTGGTGCCCAAGTGCCCAGCAGCCAGCACTGGTCCCTGGCAGCCCAGAGCCAGCTGTGTGCTGGCTGCAGCCAGAGCAGGGAGAGCAGCAGCACAGGGAGGGGATTCTGCCCTCCAATCTGCTCTGCTCAGCCCTCACCTGCAGCACTGCCTCCAGCTCTGGGAACCCAGCACAAGAAGAAGTTCTGAGCAGGAAGTTGTTGAGCAGGAGAGTGATGAGAGGCTGGAATGGGTTGCCCAGGGAGGTGGTTGAGGCCCCATGGCTGGAGGTGTTTCAGGCCAGGCTGGCTGAGGCTGTGTGCAGCCTGCTCTAGAGTAGGATGTCCCTGGGCATGGCAGAGGGGCTGGAACTGGCTGCTCCTGGTGGTCCCTTCCAATCCTGACTGATTCTATGATTCTAAGAAGGACCTGGAGCTGCTGGAGAGGGTCCAGAGGAGGCCACCTAGATGCTCAGAGGGCTGGAGAAGCTCTGCTGTGGGGACAGGCTGGAGAGTTGGGGCTGTTCAGCCAGGACAAGAGAAGGCTGCAGGGAGACCTTAGAGCAGCTTCCAGTGCCTGAAAGGGCTGCAGGAGAGCTGGGGAGAGACTTTGGACAAGGGCTGGGAGTGGCAGGATGAGGGACAATGGCTTTGAGCTGGGAGAAAGGAGAGTGAGAGTGGAGAGGAGGAAGAAATTGTGGAGAGTGAGGGTGGGGAGAGACTGGCACAGGTTGCCCAGGGAGGCTGTGGCTGCCTTCTCCCTGGAGACGTTCAAGCCCAGGCTGAATGTGGCCTTGAGCCACCTGTGCTGGTGAGAGGTGTCCCTGCCCCTGGCAGGCAGTTGGCACTGGATGATCTTTAAGGTCCCTTCCAACCCAACCCATTCCATGACTCTGAATCTCTGCACACACATTCATGCAGAAGCAGATCCTCTCTTGGCTCCCCATAGGGCTGTACAACACCTGCTTTATCTCCCTGCCCTCTTATCAGCTGCTTATGACATGTGGCTCTGTGATTTAGCTTCCTCACCCTGCAAGCAGGTTAAAGAGTCTCAACTGTGAAAAGAAACCTTTCCCCTCAGCCAGTCAGCACCCAGTTGAGTTTAATGTGTGGAGAAAACCCACTCCAGCTGCCTAACATCTTTCTCCACTCTTTTTGTGATGTATGAGTGCATAAAACCAGCTGAGCTGCCTGGGGCTCACCAGGCTGTCAGGAAAGAGGAGATCTGTTTAAAAATGGAATTAAACTTTAACTTGGAAATAAAGCCTGAGGGATTTTTCATTCCCTTCCCTTCACACTGTGACTCTGCCTTCTCACTCCACTCCCCAGGCAGAGCAGAGGGCAGATGGAGACCTCTGTAGAACCTGCTTCACATGGAGCCACTCAAACCCCCAGAGCCAGTGGCCTTGGTAACCCTGCCAGTGGCAGTGACCCCCCCAGAACTGCAGGGTAAGCTGAGTGCAATTCCCAGCAAATTGGATCTTGTAAGACTCTCACTCACAGGTGCCACAGAAGCCTTTGCCATTAGCTTTGATGTTTTCATTCAAATACACCCTGGTGCTTCAGCCTGGCAAGCAGCCAGGACCCAGGCACTGTACACCAGAAACTCACTCACATCTCCCCTTGGAGGCTGCCACCTCAGCTCAGATCACAGAACACTCAGGTGGGCAAAGCCCCTCAGGAGCACCAAGCCCAACCCAGAACCCTGCCCTACAAGGTGCACCCCAAAGCATAGCCACAAGCACCACATCCAAAGGACTTCTAAACACACCCAGGGGTGGTGACTCCAGCACCTCCCTGGGCAGCTCATGCCAGTGCCTGACTACTCTTGCTGGGGAAAAATTTGTTCCTAATGTCCAGTGTGAACCTACCCAGTCACACTTGAGGCCATTCCCTCCTGTTCTGTCACTAACTCCCTGTGAGCAGAGCCCAGCAGCAGCCTCTGCACAGCCTCCTTTCAAGTAGCTGCAGACAGCAATGAGCTCTGCCCTCAGCCTCCTCTGTTTCACACCAACCATCCCCAGCTCCCTCAGTCTCTCCTCACAGGATTTCTTCTCCAGGCCCTCCTCTGGACTCACTCCAGCACCTCCACATCTGTCTTGTACTGAGTGCCCCAAACTGAGCACAGCACTCGAGCTGTGGCCTCACCAGAGCAGAGCCCAAGGGGACAGTCCCCTCCCCGCTCCTGCTGGGCACAGCACTTCTGATCCCAGCCAGGCTGCCTTTGGCTTTCTCTGCCCCCTGGGCACTGCTGGCTCATACTCAGTTGCTTGTTGATTACAACTCCCAGGTCCCTTTCTGCTGACAGCTTTCAGCCACACTGCCCCAAGCCTGTAGCCTTGCTTGGGGTTGTTGTGGCCCAAGTGCAGGACCTGGCACTCAGCCTTGGTGAAGCTCATCCCATTGACATTGGCCATGGATCCAACCTATCCAAGTGCCTCTGCAGAGCCTCCCTGCCCTCATGAAGATCAACACTGCCACCAGGCTTGGTGCCATCTGCCAGCTTCCTGCTGACACACAGATCTCTGATTAGCCATCCCAAACTATTTGTTACTCATGGATTGATACTCACACAACGTTCCAGATGAGGCCTCAGAGGGCAGAGCAGAGTGGCAGGAGAACCTCTCTCCAGCTGGTCACACTCAGACCAACCCCATAAGGTTTCCTTGGTCATGAGACAGACACTGCCCCATGCCCATCCCTGTGACCCACCCAGAGACACCTCCACCAGACCACTAATCAATGTTCCCCAAGCAGCACCACTGCTGTTTGCAGCCCTGACCCCACCTGAGCAGAGGGAGCCAACGTCTGAGGATCTCACAGGTCCAAGCTCTCTTTTGAGCCCCCCTCAGGCTTCCATCTGCAGCATTTACCCACACCAGAGCAAACCCAGCTACAGCACCTGCTGTAGGGCAGGAGAGTATCAGTGGACTCTTGCCCACTTCTTGCCAACCCAAGGCAGCATGACAAGCTTGGCTTGAGGCAACTGCACATCCCTGGATCTTCTCCCAGGCATCCATTGCCCCTCCTCACTAACAAGCTTCTAAATAAGTTCTGCCTCACTGCCCACTGCTGCTCTGCCCCTTCCAGTTTTAACTCACCCACCTGGGTGCCATCCTTGCTCCTCTTCTCTCTCCCAAACAGTTCTCCACTTCGCTAAGCTGAAGGCTTGAGTGCATCACCTCCTCTGCTCTGCCTGGACTGGCTCTTCTTCTGTTTGCCATCTTACCACAGAATCACTAAGATGGGAAATGACTTCCAAGATCACCTGTTCTCTCATACACCTCCTTTCCTTCTCTCACATCCCCCTGCCCTTGCTGACAGCTCACAGAAAGCAGGCATCCTTCCACACCAAGGGTACCTGCACTCCTGCCACTCCTTGGACACGATGCAGGAGCAGCCACAGAGCAGCAGCCACAGCAACGAGAGCAGCAGTGACAGTCAGACCCTGGGAAGCTGCTTAGGACCTCAAGCACTATTGAATCATGGAGCTAAAACTCTTCATCTTCCACATCCTCCTTCATGACAGCCACAATCAGCACCTGCCAACTAGGCTGATATTTGTAGGCTGCAAGTTTTCCTTGCACAGAAGGGTTTGGCAAGCCCCAGCAGCCTGACCATGTGCCAGGGAGATGGGTCAGGTCATGGGCCAGGCTTCAACACCAGCAGCCTCACACCTGGCAGAGTGAGAACTGACAACAGACAGACAAAAATAGCAGAGGGACATTTGCTTCTCTTCAGCACAAGTGCAGCTTGCAGCAGCAGCAGAGGGGCTCGGACTGCCCTGTGCAGGGGTGCAGCTCTGCAGGCAGAAGATCTTCCCTGCTGAAGAGACAAACACCTCAGAGGTGCCTCTGCCTAAACTGCCTCCTTTTTGCTCTCTCCTTACACAGCATTCACCTCAAAACACAGCAGGCACTAGGAAAGGATGAGAGCACAGAGGGCACTGTCAGAAGTCTGCTGAGGACAGCAAGCTGGGAGCAGTGGTGACACACAGGAGGGTTGTGCTGCCCTTCAGTGAGACTTGGCCAGGCTGGAGAGTTGGGCAGGGACAAATGGATGAAGCTCAACAAGGGCAAGGGGAGAGTCTTGCACCTGGGAAAGAACAAGCCCAGGGATCAGTACAGGCTGGGGACTGACCTACTGGACAGCAGTGAAGGGGAAAAGAACCTGGGGGTGCTGGTGGCTGGGAGGGTGACCATGAGCCAGCAGTGTGCTCTGATGGACAAGAAGGCCAAAGCCATCCTGGGGTGGATTAGAAGGTGGTTAGTAGGTCGAGATAGAGTCTCTTCCCCTCTACTCTGCCCTGATGAGGCCACATCCAGAGAACTGTGTCCAGTTCTGAGCAACTCAAGTCAAGAAGGACCTCAGGCAATGCCTGAGAGAGTCCAGCACAGAGCTGCAAAGATGCTGCAGGCAGTGGAAGATCTTGAGTTAAAGTGATTGTGCTTCCAGGAGACAGCTCCTTGCTACAGCATCAGCAGTGGGGACTGAGAACAACTGCTTGGATTCTGAGCTTCTTCCCATTCCCTTTCCTTGCTGTTTTTAACAAAGGAACCTTCCTTGCAGATCTGCCCTCTGATGTTTCTGGCTTGCCCATCTGGAAGTGTACTGGAAGGAGCTGCCCAGGGAGGTGCTGGAGTCACCAACCCTGGATGCCTTTAGAAGTCGTTTGGATGTGGTGCTTGGGGATATGGTTTAGGGGAACCCTTGTGGAGTTATCATTTGGACTTGCTGATCCTGAGGCTCTTCTCCAACCTGAATGTTTCTCTGATTCCATGTTCAACCAAAGGCTTTCTATCATCTTCCTCAGGAGGAGAGACTGAAGAGCTGGGGCTTGGAGAGGAGAAGCCTGAGGACTGCCCTCATTCATGTTGATAAAGATGTACAGGTGAGTGCTAGGAGGCTGGAGCCAGGCTCTGCTGGGTGATGCCAGTGCCAGCACAAGGGGCACTGCTGGAAGCTGAAGCAGAGGAAGTGCCATGGAAACGTGAGGAGGAATTTGCTCCCTGTAAGGGTGACAGAAGTCTGGCACAGGCTGCCCAGGGGGGCTGTGGAGTCTCCCTCTCTGGAGAGATTCAAAACCATAGAATCAGTCAGGGTTGGAAGGGACCAGGAGGATCATCAAGTTCCAACCCCTCTGCCATGGGCAGGGACACCCTACCCTAGATCAACCCTCATGGATGTGTTCCTGTGTGACCTGCTGTGGGTGATCCTGCTCTGGCAGGGGGTTGGACTGGATGAGCTTTGGAGGTCCCTTCCAGCCCCCAAGATTCTGTGCAAACCAAAGGCTGTGGGGAAGGACCAGCACAGGACAGAAGAGAGATGAAGTGCAGTGTGCAGGGAAGTGCAGATGCTCCGTGGAGGCAGCAGATGAAATATCAACACTGACATCTGCTGCTGGTTCAGGAGGCTCAAGGAAAGGGACAGGTTGCACAGGTAGCACACCCACATCTGGAGGGCCCTCAGCAGCAGTGGGGCTGTGCAGGCACAAAGCAGGCTCACAGCTGGCTGCTCACTGCAGTGCTCTGCGAGCCACGCACAGGAGGTGCTGCTGCAGCTGAAGGCAGCAGTCTGGCAGCAGCAGTGGTACAGGAAGGGCACTCAGCACCACACGGAATGCTTTTGGCTTTTCTGGCTTAAACAAACTGCCCTCACACCCTTCTCCAGCTCATCTGCACCCAAAGCAGTGGGGGCTGCTAATCTGAAAGGTGTCTCCTCCAGCCACCAGTTCAGAAGGGTCTGCAAGGTGAACCTGTTTGTACCAGCAAAGGACAACGGAGGAGACGCTGGCAGCAGTGAATGAGTGGGAAGAGCAAGCAGGCAAGCTGCAAATCGCTGCTGTTTGTGGGAGCAGTGCCAGGGGATGAGCATGGTACACCCTGTACTCCTGAGAGCTGTTCTACCAACCTCCTTCTGCAGGCTCCCTGTGCCAAGCTAACCCTGTGACTGAGGGCATCCTGCGCCTCTGCTCCGCACCAAGAGGAATCCAAACCTCCTCTCTCTGATCTCAAAGCACACAACAGCCTCACAGCCCCAGGCACTCACCCAGGTGGAGAGCTGTGTGTGTGCCTGTCTCTATAAATAGATGCAAATATCAAACAGGGCTGAGCTTATTAAAGCTTTCTTAAGGCCTTTGTAAGGCAGGCAGCAGCAGCCACGACACAGGGTCTGGAAGGACTGAGCCTGCGTCTCGCAGCGGTGCAGTGACAGCAATGACATTCCCTGCTGGAACAGGAAAGAACAGCAGAGGGGAAGAGCACAGCTGAAGGGGCACACAGGAAGGGATTTGATGCCAGGTCTGCCTCCTGGATTTAAGTTTCACTCCTTGTGCACTTCTGGCTATAGAAAAGCTGGGGAGATGCACACAGGTTGCACAGAGTGCATTGGGTTGAAGGGACTCTCCAAGGACATCTTTGTCCAACAAAAGTGTCCTTTGGGACACCTCCAACTAGAGCAGGCTGCCCAGGAACCAGCAAGGCTGAGCTTGAATGTCTCCAGGGATGAGGAGGCCTCAACCACCTCCCTGGGCAGCCTGTTCCAGTATTTCACCATCCTCACCGTGCAGAACTTCCTCCTGATGTCCAACCTGAGCCCTCCCTGACCCAGTTCAAACCACTGCCTCTCGTCCTGTCACCACAGCCCCTTCTGAACAGTCCCTCCCCAGCCCTCCTGCAGGTCTCCTAATGCAGCATCACAGCCCAAACACCACCAAAAAACTACCCAGAGGCATCTGCAGCCACACACTCAGAATCTCAGAGTCAATCAGGCTGGAAGAGACCTTCAAGACCATCGAGTCCTACCTAGCACCTTCTGGTTAACTAACCCATGGCACTGAGTGCCTCAGGCAGCCTCCTCTTAAACACCTCCAGGGATGGGTACTGCACCACCTCCCTGGGCAGCCCATTCCAATGCCAATCACTCTCTCTGACAACAACTTCCTAACAACATCCAGCCTAGACCTGCCCTGGCACAGCTTGAGGCTGTGTCCCCTTCTGTCCCTGGCTGCCTGGCAGCAGAGCCCAACCCCACCTGGCTACAGCCTCCCTGCAGGCAGCTGCAGACAGCAATGAGCTCTGCCCTCAGCCTCCTCTGCTGCAGGCTGCACCCCCCCAGCTCCCTCAGCCTCTCCTCACAGGGCTCTGCTCCAGGCCCCTCCCCAGCCTTGCTGCCCTTCTCTGGACCCATTCAGCATCAAGCAGAACACTCACAAATGCATCAGCTCTGCTGGAGCTTTCTGAGGAGCATCCACAGATGCAGCAGCAGAGGCAGGCAGGCAGTAAGTTTCTTCAGGGTGAAATCAGAGCTGAATTTCAGCCACAGGTGAAGAGAGAACAGAGCACAAGAACCTGCTCAACCCCCCCAGAAGCAAAGGAAGGGATCTGATTGTCTTTGACTCAGTTTCATGTCATAAGAACACCAAACCCAGCTGGAACTTCAGCCACAGCCCTTTGCCACCCTTCCCCACAGATAGTTTGTCCCCTTTGCTGCCCTCACTGACCTCCTGGCACTCTCAGGAGCTAGCTGTTCACCACCAGCCACACTTCCCTCTCTCACTCAGTGGCTCTCACTGTGACACTTGCCAAAAAGGAAAGCTAAAAGCAAGGGAAAGGTCACATTACAGATCTCTTCTGCTAACAGCTTCCTTGAGCACTCTGCAAAGCTTCCAGGAGATGGACTGTCAGCTCTTGCCATTCACAAGTGTCCTGCTCTGAGCTGGGCCAGAGCTGATCCTGCTCAGTACTGTCACTTCCCAGCTCAGGCTCTGCTCACTCAGGCACCTCCTGCACTCCAGGGCAGCTCTGCACAGCCAGGAGCTGCCTCTAGCAGGGAGAAGCTGATGGGCAGAGCTCCTGCCAAGGGCTGAGCTGCAGAAAGGCTCTGCCTGAGACTCGCTCCTCTGCACACCAAGGGCACTGCCATAGCTTGTGCCCCACCTTGAGGGGCTTGAAGTTAGAGGTAGCACCTGCAGGGAGGTGCAGACAGCACAGGTGACCCTCAACTGCCTAACAAGGGACTGCAGCCCAAGGAGGGCATCTCCAGGATAGAGATGAGGGATCACCAGGGTCAAGCCTCTCAATGGTTGGTGTCCCAGAAGACTGTCCCTCCTGCTTTGGATTCCAGTCTGTGTCTTACTGGATCCAGTTCCAGAATCCATCTCCTGAATCCAGATCCCACCTACTTAGGGACATAGTTTTCTGTTGTCCCTTCAGTGCTGGGTTGAGAGTTGGACTGGATGAGCTTGGAGGTCCCTTCCAACAGGATGTGTTCTGTGATCCTGACTCTGTGACATTGTGCCAGGGGAGGGTTAAGTTGGGGATTAGGAAAAACCTCTTTGCTGCAGGAGTGGTCAGGGACTGGCAGAGGCTGCCCAGGGAGGTGCTGGAGCCCCCACCCCTGGAGGTGCTCAAGAAACCTGTGACCATGGCACTTGGGGACATGGTCCAGTGGCCACAGTGGTGCTGGTCAGTGGCTGGGCTTGATGACCTCAGAAGGCTTTTCCAACCCAACCCATTCCACCATTCTCTGATCAACAGGGGCCAAGAGCAACTGCCAGCATCCCTCCAAAAAAGGCTCCTGGGGTGGGCAGGAACCACCTTCTCCTGGCATAAATGTCCCCATCAGCTCTTCCAGGATCTACAGAGGAAAGTAAAGTTTGGCATCCCCAGCCTGTTCTCCTCCCCCTGCACTGCCAGCCCTCAGCAACAGATGCCACTGAGTCAGTGCAAGGAACAAAACAGTTTGAGCCACAGGCTCAGTCTTGGGAGCTCCTGCCCCAACAGGAACATCTTGTCTGAAAGGCTTCCTTCTGCAGGCACCAGTGGCAGCCACTCAGCTCCCATGCAGATGGCACACTCAGTATTTCCAGTTCTGAGATAGAGGCAGCAAACAAAACCACCCCCAAGACAAGAGCCTTGTATCAAAGTATCACAGTACCACAGTATCACCAAGGATGGAAGAGACCTCACAGACCATCAAGTCCAACCCTTTAGCACAGAGCTCAAGGCCAGACCATGGCACCAAATGCCACGTCCAGTCCTGCCTTGAACAGCTCCAGGGACGGCGACTCCACCACCTCCCCGGGCAGCCCATTCCAGTGCCCAATGACTCTCTCAGGGAAGAACTTTCTCCTCACCTCCAGCCTAAATCTCCCCTGGCACAGCCTGAGGCTGTGTCCTCTCGTTCTGGTGCTGGCCACCTGAGAGAAGAGAGCAACCTCCTCCTGGCCACAACCACCCCTCAGGTAGTTGCAGACAGCAATAAGGTCTGCCCTGAGCCTCCTCTTCTCCAGGCTAACCAATCCCAGCTCCCTCAGCCTCTCCTCGTAGGGCTGTGCTCAAGGCCTCTCCCCAGCCTCGTTGCCCTTCTCTGGACACGCTCAAGCATCTCAATGTCCCTCCTAAACTGGGGGGGCCAGAACTGAACACAGCACTCAAGGTGTGGTCTAACCAGTGCAGAGTACAGGGGCAGAATGACCTCCCTGCTCCTGCTGGCCACACCATTCCTGATGCAGACCAGGATGCCACTGGCTCTCTTGGCCACCTGGGCACACTGCTGGCTCATGTTCAGGTAGGTATCAATCAGCACCCCCAGATCCCTCTCTGTCTGGCTGCTCTCAGCCACTCCCACCCCAGCCTGTATCTCTGCATGGGGTTGTTGTGGCCAAAGTGCAGCACCCTGCACTTGGAGCTATTGAACTCCATCCCCTTGGACTCTGCCCATCTGTGCAGGCGGTCAAGGTCCTGCTGCAGAGCCCTTCTGCCCTCCAACTCAGTCACATCTGCCCCCAGCTGTGTTTTGTCAGTGCCCACAGTTCCCAAGGCCATGGGGGGGGGTGGGGAGAAGGATCTTGGAGGGCTTTGATGGAGGAACAAACCACCAATTACCAACACCAACTGCTGATTTCATTCCCTGCAAGCCCCTGAAACCCTCCAATTCACTTGCACTCAAAAACCAACCCAAACCCCAGCCCTTAACCCTGCAGCAAGCTCTGAGAGGTTTGTAACAGATCCTGCAGAAGGGGCTAAACAAATGGTTTTAAAAGGAAAAAATGTCACTTTCTCTGGTGGCCTCTGCCAAGAGCAGCTCCAGGAATCCTGGCAACCTCCACAGATCCTCCCCCAGCTTCTCAAAAGACAACCAGAGCAGGGAGAGTCGTTCAGCAAATGGCAGCATGAGTCAGTGGGGCTGGGGGCTGGGAGCAGGAGAAGGCATCCATCGAGTCACAAAAGTCTCCCAAATGATTCATGTCACAGCACAGAGCCAGGAAAGAGACTCAGGGTTCAGACAGAAGCTGTGTGGGTATCTGTGCCCAGGGTCTTGTCAACAAACATGGCACTGGCACAGGAAACACCAACCAAAAAGCAACCTTGCAGCCATCCCAGATCAGGCTGGACAGGCTCTGAGCAGCCTGCTCTAGTTGAAGATGGAAGCTTCCTAGGTGACCTCCCCTGGGTGATCCTGCTTGGCAAGAGGTTGGACTGGATGATCTCTGGAGATCCCTTCCAACCCCTGCCATGCTGTGATTGTACAGCCCTGCTGAGTGCACAGGTGGTGGACATGATAGCCTTGAAAGGTCCTTCCAACCCAAAGCTTTCTATGACTCCATGTCCTGCTGAGGGCAGTTGGGTTGGACAAGGTGACCCTGAGAGGTCTCTTCCAACCCAAAGCTTTCTATGACTCCATGCCCCTGCTGAGGGAGGTTGGGTTGGACAAGGTGACCCTGAGAGGTCTCTTCCAACCCAAAGCTTTCTATGACTCCATGCCCCTGCTGAGGGAGGTTGGGTTGGACAAGATGACCTTGAAAGGCCCTTCCAACCCAAAGCATTCTATGACTCCATGTCCCTGCTGAGGGAGGTTGGGTTGGACAAGACAGATGACCTTTGGAGGTGCCTTCCAACCCAAAGCACTCCCTGATTCTCTTCTCTGGTTCTCCTCACCACAAACAGTTAAGGCCACATGAAACACTGCACCAAAACCAGCAGCAGGGTTCAGACAGGGAGGTAGAGCCTGGACCAGGGACTGCACTGTCCCTCAGAGCAGCTTCCAGAGAGCAGCAGAACAGCTCTGTTGTCCTGAGCTGGGAGCTCTGCAAACCTCCAGAGACTGGGGAGTGGAGCTGCAGGTCACTGCTGGTGAAAGCAAGCAGGGAGAGCAGCAGGGCAGTGCTTGCAGCTGTCAGGAGTGCCAAGCCCTTGTGCCCACAGCATAAGGCCTCAGAGCAGCACCATTGGTCACAGAAGAGCTGAGCTGTGGCTCTGGTCTAACCACATCAGTTTGTCTCTAACGAGGCAGCCCAGAGGTGAGCCAAAACCAGATCAGAAAGAAAAGAAACACAAACTGTGAGGGGAAATTGGCAAAGGCAGTCCCCAGCCAGAAGCAGCACTGATGTGAGGAGCTGATGCTGTCCACTCCATCAATGTGGTCCAGACACAGGTTGCATCAGGTTGGGAGGGATCCCCAAAGCTCATCTTGTCCAACCCCCTGCAGGCAGCAGGGACAGCTCCAGCTAGAGCAGGCTGCCCACAGCCAGTCTGACCTTGAATGTCTCCAGGGATGAGCCTCAACCACCTTCCTGGGCAGCCTGTGCCAGTCTCTCCCCACCCTCACTGTGCACAGCTTCCTCCTGAAACCCAACCTAACTCTGCCCTGCTGCACTTCCAAACCATTGCCCTTGGCCTATCCCCACAGGCCCTTCTGAACAGTCCCTCCCCAGCCTGCTGCAGGTGGCCTTTGGATGTTGAAATGCAGCTCTAAGGTCTCCCTGGAGCCTTCTCTCCTCCAGGCTGAACAGGCTCAACTCCCCCAGCCTGCCTCACAGGAGATGTGCTCCAGCCTCTCATCACCTCTGTGCTCTCCTCTGGCCCCACTCCATCACCTCCATGTCCCTCTTGTGTTGGGGGCTCCATATCTGCACACAGCCCTGCAGCTGAGGTCTCCCCAGGGCAGAGCAGAGGGGCAGGATCTCCTCTCTCCACCTCTGCCCATGCTGCTTTGGATGCAGCCCAGGCTGCCCTTGGCCTTCTGTGTTGCCAGTGCCCACTGCTGGCTCCTGTCCAGCTTCTCACCCACCAAGGACTTCTCCTGCAGGGCTGCTCTCAATCTCATCATGCCCCAGGCTGGATTGGTATCTAAGACCTTGCACTTTGCCTTATTGAGCCTCATGAGATCCCACCTCTCCAGCCTGCCCAGACCCCTCTGGATGCCATCCCACCCCTCAGACTTACCAACAGCACCCCCACCGTGGCAGACTTGCCTGCAGCCCTGCAGCCCATTCTGAGGGACACACAATGTATCTTCAAGTTAGCAGCCAAGTGAAGGACTTCACCTTCCTCATAAGAGAGCTTTTTAGTGCCCTCAAGATATCAGGTCAGTTCCCAGTCTGGCAGAGCACCTGAGACCACAGTGCAGACACCAGCTTGTGATCCACCTGTCAGCAGACAACCAGGTCTCACATGCCCCAGCCACAGGCTCCTCAGTTACACACAGCCAATGCCAAGGGAAAGAGGTGAGGCAGCAGAGAGCATCCCCTCCCACCAGTGGGTATCACTCAGCTGCTGGCTCACACCACTTTCCAAAACATCACCTTCTGCAAGCAGCACTACCCCTGAAACAACTCCTTCTAGAGGGAAACAGCCTTGGACTTCTCCTTCCTCACCCTCTTCATCTCCATGAACAAGAGTTTCTTGGTAGCCTTCAGGTAGGCTACAGGTCCCTGCAGGGAGGCTGTAGCCAGGTGGGGTTGGGCTCTGCTGCCAGGCAGCCAGCAACAGAACAAGGGGACACAGCCTCAAGCTGTGCCAGGGCAGGTTGAGGCTGGATGTTGTTAGGAAGTTGTTGTCAGAGAGAGTGATTGGCATTGGAATGGGCTGCCCAGGGAGGTGGTGGAGTCTCTGTGGCTGGAGGTGTTGAAGCCAAGCCTGGCTGGAGCACTTAGTGCCATGGTCTGGTTGGTTGGGCAGGGCTGGGTGCTAGGTTGGGCTGGCTGAGCTTGGAGCTCTCTTCCAGCCTGACTCTATGATTCTTCCCCCAGTACTGTCACCAGCTCTGGTGTTTGCTTTCTTCAGAGAGATGCAAATTCTGGCTATAAACAGACTCCATAGGAGATGTGATGTTGCAGCTCAGAAAGCAGGAGAGGGCTGGAACAACAACCTTAGAACTTCAGAAACCTGCTAATTTTAAGCACAGAGCCCAAGCAAGCCATGCATATTGATGATGTAGGATTCCTCTCTGGGCTCTTAACTAGGTCTGAGATACAAAAAACTAAACAGAGCAGAGAAATTCCATGTGGGTAAATACCAGGGGCTGGAAATTGAAAGTTGCTGTAATAGCTTTTAATAGCTACACAGTCCCTGAGCAACCTGCTGCAGCTCTGGAGGCAGCTCTGCTAACTCAGGGCAGGTTGGACCAGACACTTCCAAGGGGCTCAGCCAGACTGAAGCTTCTGAGGACATTGACCCAGACCACCCCTGAGTGATTCCTGGATTGTTCCTTAGCTGTGCTAACAGGCTGCACTCCTCCCACCTGGCAACAAAACCAACCCACCTCACAAAAGAGAGCATGGGGAGAGCTTTTGGGGCTGGTTGTGACTTGGTTTTGTTCTTGCTCTTTCTTTTGAAACCAAGTCCAACAATCCCATCCATGCACTGCTCTATAGAGTTGCCATTCAGAAGGCATTTTCCACCTCTTCAACTTGTTGAAGCTCTTAGCTGATCATAGGAGAGGTTGGGTTGGAAGGGACCTTAAAGCTCAGCCAGTGCCAACCCCTGCCATGGGCAGGGACACCTCCCACCAGCACAGCTTGCTCAAGGACTCATCCAAGCTGGTTCTGAACACCTCCAGGGAGGTTGTGGAGCACAGAAGCACCCAATGTGATCCTTGATCACATTGGGTGCTTCTGTGCTCCACAACCTCCCTGGGAAACCTGTGCCAGTGTCTCCCCACCCTCAACCCATACCAGTGTCTCCCCACCCTCTCTCTGAATAATCTCCTCCTCCTCTCCACTCTCACTCTCCCCTCTCCCAGCTCAAAGCTGTTGTCACTCATCCTGGCACTCCCAGCCCTTGTCCAGGTCCCTTCCCAGCTCTCCTGCAGCCCTTTCACAGTCTCACAGTATCACCAAGGTTGGAAGAGACCTCACAGCTCATCAAGTCCAACCCTTTACCACAGAGCTCAAGGCCAGACCATGGCACCAAGTGCCACGTCCAGTCCTGCCTTGAACAGCTCCAGGGACGGCGACTCCACCACCTCCCCGGGCAGCCCATTCCAGTGCCCAATGACTCTCTCAGGGAAGAACTTTCTCCTCACCTTTCAGGTACTGGAAGACTGCTGTAAGGTTTCCCTGGAGCCTTCTCCAGGCTGAACAGCTCCAACTCTCCCAGCCTGTTCCCACAGGGACAGCTCTCAGATCATGGCCTCCTCTGGACCCCCCTCCAGCAGCTCCAGGTCCTTTTTTGTGCTGGGGGCACACCAGAGCTGGAGGCAGTGCTGCAGGTGAGGGCTGAGCAGAGCAGATTGGAGGGGCACAATCCCCTCCCTGTGCTGCTGCTCTGCCTGCAGCCAGCACTCAGCTGGCTCTGTGCTGCCAGCGCCTGCGGATCACCAGGGACGAGCACTCAGTTCCCAACAGCTCAGAGCATGACTGCGTGCGGCAGGGAGCCAGCAGCAGCGTCCCAGCCAAGCAGCTCACCCTGGCGGCTGTCCCTTACCACTCCAATCAGGTCCCCTCGGCCGTACTCCCCCGTCAGGTGCTTCTTGCCGTCGTCCATGCGTATGACGGAGCGCAGGCGCCCGTTCAGCACGATGTAGGTGCAGTCCGACTTGTCCCCCTGCCTGCAGGGACAGCCATCCGGCAGCACATCAGTGAGGGCAGCCCGGCTCAGCACACGCAGCTGCAGGCTCCTGGGGAGCTGCCCAGCCTGCCCTCCCCGGCCAGAGCACATAGGAGTGTGTTTAGCTAAGGGCAGAAGAGAACCAGCACAGGAGGAGCTGCACAGGCAGCTGGCAGAGGTGTGCTCGGTGCCTAAATGCCCATGCTCTGCACAGCTGGGCAATGCCAGGCCTGGAAGGAAGTGACCTGGCTGCAGGTGGTCTCTGAGGGTGACAACAGTCTGGGTACTGGGAGCTGGACATGGAGAGGAATCCCAGAATCCCAGCATGGAGAAGAACACTCAGGAACTCCTCCTCAGAAGTGTATCTGCCTGGGCAGATCACAGAACCCAGCATGGAGGGCTTGAAAGGGACCTCTGGAGATCATCCAGTCCAAGCCTCTGCTCCAGCAGGGCACCCACAGCAGCTTGCCCAGCAGCACAATGGCCAGGGGGGGTTTAGAAGCTCTGCAGAGAAGGAGACTCCACAGCCTCTCTGGGCAGCCTGCTCCAGGCCTCCAGCACCCTCACACCAAAGGAGTT
This sequence comes from Pogoniulus pusillus, assembly GCF_015220805.1. Lineage (NCBI taxonomy): Eukaryota > Metazoa > Chordata > Aves > Piciformes > Lybiidae > Pogoniulus > Pogoniulus pusillus. Next base: position 1,791,634 of record NC_087298.1, on the reverse strand, counting down.
TAAGTTCAAGTGGAACCTCCTCTGTTCTCATTTGGACCTCTTACCTTTGTCCTGCCACCAGTGCCAACCCCTGCCATGGGCAGGGACATCTCCACCAGCACAGCTTACTCAAGGCCTCATCCAGTCTGGTTCTGAACACCTCCAGGGAGGTTGTGGAGCACAGAAGCACCCAAGGTGATCAAAGATCACGTTGGGTGCTTCTGTGCTCCACAACCTCCCTGGGAAACCTGTGCCAGTGTCTCACCACCCTCAACCTGTGCCAGGGTCTCACCACCCTCAACCTGTGCCAGTCTCTCCCCACCCTCACTCTCAACAATCTCTTCCCCCTCTCCACTCTCACTCTCTCCTCTCCCAGCTCAAAGCCACTGTGCCCCATCCAGCCACTCCCAGCCCTTGTCCAGAGTCCCTCCCCAGCTCTCCTGCAGCCCCTCCAGGAATCCAACGAGACTTTTATCCTCGGTATCACCAAGGGAGCTCAGCTCCTGAACTACCCACACCTGAACTCCTCAGCACATGATTCTGGCCACATTCTCACCTGTAAACAGCTCTGCCAGCTTCAACCTCCATCCAGTCCAGGGCAAAGTCAATTTGCCTAACAAACGGAGACATCCTCTTCACCACGGTGTGGGCCACACCCAGCACCACGCTGGGCTGCTCCCGCATGATCCTGGAGGGCAAAACAGGGTTACTCAGGCACTGCCCCCCCAGCAGCAGCGAGGACAGAGAGGCAGAGTGCCCAGGGCAGCTGCAGAGCTGCACAGGACACTAACTCAGAAGTTGGCACTGACCCACAGACAGGTTCCACCACCACAACCATGCTGTGCCAGTGAGCATCTGGCAAAGAAGGGAGCTGAAGCCTTCCAACACAGAGCCACTGAATGAAGCAGGTTGGGAAAGACCTTCGAGACCATGGAGTTCAGCCTAGCACCCAACACCTTCTAATGCACTAACCCCTGGCACTGAGTGCCTCATGCAGCCTCCTCTGAAACCTCCAAGGGTGAAGACTCCACCACCTCCCTGGGCAGCCCATTCCAGTGCCAATCACTCTCTCTGACAACAACTTCCTCCTCACATCCAGCCCAGACCCTGGCACAGCTTGAGGCTGTGTCCTCTTCTTCTGTTGCTGCTTGCCTGGGAGAAGAGCTCAGCCCCACCTGGCTACAGCCTCCCTGCAGACAGCTGCAGACAGCAACGAGCTCTGTCCTGAGCCTCCTCTTCTCCACAACCCAACCTGCTCATCACTCAAAGATGCTGCTGACCCAGCAGGCTCAGGGGTGATCTTGCTGCTGTCTGCAGCTGCCTGCAGGGAGGCTGTAGCCAGGTGGGGTTGGGCTCTGCTGCCAGGCAGCCAGCAACAGAAGAAGGGGATACAGCCTCAAGTTGTGCCAGGGCAGGTCTAGGCTGGATGTTGTTAGGAAGTTGTTGTCAGAGAGAGTGATTGGCATTGGAATGGGCTGCCCAGGGAGGTGGTGGAGTGGCTCTGCCTGGAGATGTTGAAGCCAAGCCTGGCTGGGACACTTAGTGCCATGGTCTGGTTGATTGGGCAGGGCTGGGTGCTAGGTTGGGCTGGAGGAGCTTGGAGCTCTCTTCCAGCCTGCCTGATTCTATTCTGTTCTAAGACTGTGCTAGCAGGGTGCCAGGTCCACTGTCTGGCCTGATGACTTCCTAAAGGTTGGCAGCAGGGTGGGTGGAAGCCCAGCAGGACCAGGGCAGGGATGGTGCCCCAGTACTCAGCACTGGTAAGGCCACATCTCAAACTCTGGGTTCAGTTCTGGGCTTAGTGTGTGGTGACAGTGGCACAGGTTGGCCAGAGAGGAATTGGACCCCAGCAAGCCAGGAGCACAGAGAAGCCCAATCCCTCAGGAGACACAAAGCATCCAGCCCCAGCTCCCTTCCCAACTGCACAAAGGAGTTAAATAAATCCCCTGCAAACTCCAGCCTGGTTCAGTTCATTGTTTTTACTCTACTTGCTTATTTAGCCCTCCAAGTGTCCTCCCACACAGGCTGTCTGCTGTGCTCAATAAAAGCCATTTACTCCTTTTGCCTCCCTCAAGATATGGATCTTCATACTTAATGCCTTCCAAATGCACACTGCTAAAGGCTGCTTTGCTTTCCATCTGGAGCTCTGTTCTTTCACTCCCTGCTACAGAACTTCTCCAAGAGCATGAGCAGAGCAGGTGAAGGCCCAGCCTGTGCAGGAGGAGAGGAAAGCAGGCTGGCTGTCCCCAGCAGCAGCCAGGCTTTGTCCCTCTCAGTTGGGCATTTCCATCTTTGCTCTTCTGCTTGGGAGAATTCATAGAATCACAAACTGGTTTAGGTTGGAAGGGACCTTGAGGATCATCCAGTTCCAACTGCCTGCCACGGGCAGGGGCACCTCTCACTAGAGCAGGATTTGCAAGACCTCATCCAACCTCACCTCAAACACCTCCAAAACACCTCTGGGCAACCTGCTCCAGGGTCTCAACACTCCCACTCCAAAGAATCTCTTCCTAATGTCTAATCTATATCCAGCTGCATCCAGGTGGAAGCCTCTGCCTCTTGTTCTGCCACTCCATGTCTTTGCAAAGAGTCCCTCCCCAGCTCTTTTCTAGGTCCCTTGCAAACACTGGAAGCTGCTCTAAGGTGTCCTGCAGCCTTCTCCTCTCCAGGCTGAACACCCCCAACTCCCCCAGCCTGGCCTCACAGCAGAGCCCTTCCAGCCCTGCCAGCACTGCTGTGGCCTCCTCTGGCCCTGCTCCAGCAGGTCCCTGCCTGCGCAGCACTGAGCACTCCAGAGCTGCCCCAGCACTGCAGGAGGGTCTGAGCAGAGCACAGCAGAGGGGCAGAATCCCCTCCCTGCCCCTGCTGCCCACACTGCTGGGGATCAGGCCAGGCCAGGCTGGGGCTGGGATGGCAGCACTCAGTGCTGCCTCATGTTGAGCTTCTCACCCAGCACCCCTAAGCCTTACTCCTCAGGGCTGCTCTCCATCCCTTCCCTGCCTAGCCTGGATTTGTGCTGGGGATTGCCTGGGCCCAAATGAAAAGCCAGGGCTCTGTGCTGCAGAACCTGCTTCTGAAGGGACCCTGAGCTCAGCAAGCACAGCGAGGAAAGAGCTAAGTGAGGGTCTGTGGGATGTCCACAGATCCTCCTGTAGCTGTGGATGCAACCTGACCCTCAGCTTGGCTGGCAACACCAAACAAAAAGCAAAGCACTCCTGCTTCCCTGGCAAGTGCACATGATTAAGGCTCCAGGCAGTGCAATCTTGTGAAGCAGAACATGTGAGGGAGTCTCTGGTACTGCAGAGCCTGAGCAGAGCCCCTCAGGAGAGTCTGGTGACAACTTGATTACAGCGTTGGGCAGGAGACACCAACAGCTGCAGCGTAGGCACTGCACACTTTGTACAGCTCCCCAGCAACACAGCAAAGCATTTCAGGTCTCCAAGGGAGAATTAGCTCCTGCCACCCCTCTCCTTAAACCCTCCGTTTACAGAGAGCTCTTTAGCCAGGTTAGTGCCACACAACAGGCTCCTGCCCCGAGCCTGCACTGAGCAGGGTTTAATCTCTGGTCCAGCATCCAACCTGCAATTCCAGACCCTGGGCTACTTCCACTCCTCTGCTCTCTGCCTCATGGCAAGCACCAACCCCGTTCTGTCTGCTTCGCCTCCTCCTTCATTATCGAGAAGAAAAACCACAGAGTGTTCCAGCAGAGCACAGAGGAGTGAGCAAAAGGCCTGGCAGGAGTGGAAGAAAGGAGTTGTGGAGAATAATGGAGGTTCTTGGCAAGCTTAGATGGAACTTTCCTGTGCCCAGCTTTGTGCCCACTGCCTCTTCTCTCACCACTGTGGTCCTCCGAGGAGAGACAGAGAATCAGAGAATCAACCAGGTTGGAAGAGAGCTCCAAGCTCAGCCAGCCCAACCTAGCACCCAGCCCTGCCCAACCAACCAGACCATGGCACTAAGTGCCCCAGCCAGGACTGGCTGCAACACCTCCAGCCACACAGACTCCACCACCTCCCTGGGCAGCCCATTCCAATGCCAATCACTCTCTCTGACAACAACTTCCTAACAACATCCAGCCTAGACCTGCCCTGGCACAGCTCCAGGCTGTGTCCCCTTCTTCTGTCCCTGGCTGCCTGGCAGCAGAGCCCAACCCCACCTGGCTACAGCCTCCCTGCAGGCAGCTGCAGGCAGCAATGAGCTCTGCCCTGAGCCTCCTCTGCTGCAGGCTGCACCCCCCCAGCTCCCTCAGCCTCTCCTCACAGGGCTCTGCTCCAGGCCCCTCCCCAGCCTTGCTGCCCTTCTCCAAACACCTTCCAGCACCTCAACAGCTCTCTGCAGTGGAGGAGCCCAGAGCTGGACACAGCACTCAAGGTGTGGCCTGAGCAGTGCTCTCTTGTCCTGCTGCCCACACTGCTCCTGAGCCAGCCCAGGATGCCATTGGCTCTGCTGCCCACCTGGGCACTGCTGCCTCCTGTTCAGTCTGGCCACATCCTCCTGCCACTCACTCCTTAGATATTTGTAAGCACTGAGAAGATTCCTTCTCAGCCTCCCCTTGCTCAGGCTAAGCAGCCTCAGCTCTCTCAGCCTCTCCTCATGAAAGCTGTCCCAGGGCCCTCAGCACCTCAGTGGCTCTGTGCTGGATTCCCTCCAGTAGTTCTTTGTCCTTCTTGAGCTGGGCAGCCCAGAACTGGACACAGTACTCCAGGTGAAGCCTCAGCACAGTAGAGGGGAAGAAGAACCTCCCTTGACCTGCTGGCCAGGCTGTTGTTGATGCACCCCACATGCCCCTGGCCTTCTTGGCCACAAGGGCACACTGCTGGCTCGTGGCCATCCTGCTGCCCACCAAGGCTCCCAGGTCCTTCTTCCCAGAGCTGCTCTCCCCAAACCTGCACTGATCCATGGGGCTGCTCTTCCCCACATGCAGGGCTCTGAATGAATTCCACTGGATTTCTCCCCACCCAGCTCTCCAGCCTGCCCAGGTCACAGCCTTCTGCTGTGTCAGCCACTCCTCCCACTCTGCTGGCAACAGCAAACTTGCTGAGGGCACACTCTATCCCCTGTCCAGCCTGGGCTGCATTTGGAACCTGAACTGGAGTGGTTCTGCAGCAAAAAGCAATCATAAACCTAAGAGGAAAGGCCTGGCAAAGAAGCATCCAACCCTGCAAAGCACAGGGGCTGGGCTCAAGCTTTCTTACTTGGACTACAAAGTGTGTGAGCCTTGGCTCATCAAGCACAGCCCCCAGGTGAAGTGCTCTAAACCTGGAGCAAGGCAGGCAGCATTCTTAAGACATGGAGCTGCAGAACTGCAGAATGGGTTGGGCTGGAAGGGACCTCAAAGCTCAGCCAGTTCCAGCCCCCTGCCATGGGCAGGGACACCTCCCACCAGCACAGGTTGCTCAAGGCCTCATCCAGCCTGGTTCTGAACACCTCCAGGGAGGTTGTGGAGCACAGAAGCACCCAATGTGATCAAAGATCACATTGGGTGCTTCTGTGCTCCACAACCTCCCTGGGAAACCTGTGCCAGTGTCTCACCACCCTCAACCTCTGCCAGTCTCTCACCACCCTCAACCTCTGCCAGTCTCTCCCCACCCTCACTCTCAACAGTTTCTTCCTCCTCTCCACTCTCACTCTCCCCTCTCCCAGCTCAAAGCCATTGTCCCTCAGCCTGCCACTCCCAGCCCTTCTCCAAAGTCCTTCCCCAGCTCTCCTGCCTCCCCTTAAGATAGTAGCAGGCTGCTCTGAGGTCTCCCTGGAGCCTTCTTTTCTCCAGGCTGAACAGCCCCAACTCTCAGCCTGTCCCCAGAGGGAAGTTCTCCAGCTTCTGATCACCTTCTCTGGACCTGCTCCAACAGTCCTCCTTGTGCTGGGGCACCAGAACTGGATGCAGTGCTCCAGATGGGGTCTCTCAAGAGCAGAAGCAGATCAGAGCAGAGCAGCAGAATCCCCTCCCTCATGCTGCTGGCCACAACCCAAACCCCCCAGCTCCCTGCATTACCTCTGGCTGCAGTTTAAGTCAGCTGAGAGATGGCTCAGAGCTCATCAGGGTGCTCCAAACCCTCCTGTAAGCCACGTGGCTCGCTGCAGGCTGTGCCGTAGCAGTCCCACGCCACACATCCATCCAGCACTCCTGCTGCTTCAAGAGGCCCATGGGAAGTGACAAACCCCCCCCAGAGAGCCCTGTGGGGCAGAACTCACTCATAGAAATGGGACTTGGAGATGGAGAGGAAGCTGCAGTCTCGGTTGGCCTTGATGGTGAAGATGAGAGGCTCCCCAGTCAGCACCGCCAGCTGCCCCACCAGCTCCCCTGGGTGGGTGATGAACAGGCAGGTGTCCTCCTCAGAGTCTATCTTCCTTTGGTATACATGAAGCATCCCCGAGACCACAAAACAAACATTAACATCCTGCAGAACATGGAAAGAGCTGAGTGAAACCTCTGGAGGCTTGCAAAGCAATTAGCAGAGTGCCAGCACCACCAGGACCCATTAGCTGCTTTCCAGAAAGCTCCCTCGGAGCTTCTGAGCAATTAGGTGAGAAAATAAGGCACAAAAGTGAATTATTAAAAGCAGGGTTAAGAGTAGTTAAAAACTCAACAGCCACAGCAGTGAATAATCTGCTCCTCTTTGGGAGGGTATGGAAAATGAGGGAGGCATCTAAAAGACCTGGAGACATGGTGGTGTGCCCCAGGAGTCAGTGCTGGGCTCAGGCCTGTTCAACATCTTTATTGATGGTCTGGACCAGGAGATTGAGTCCAGCATCAGTTAGTTTGCAGATGACACCAAGCTGGGAGCAGCTGTGGAGCTGTTGGAGGGTAGCAGAGCCCTGTAGAGGGACCTGGCCAGGCTGCATGGGTGGGCAGAGGCCAAGGAGATGAGACTGAACAAGGCCAAGTGCAGGGTTCTGCACTTTGGCCACAACAACCCCAAGCAGCACTACAGGCTGGGGACTGAGTGGCTGAGAGCAGCCAGGCAGAGAGGGAGCTGGGGGTGCTGGGAGAGACGAGCTGCAGAGGAGGCAGCAGTGCCCAGATGGGCAGCATCCTGGGCTGGCTCAGGAGCAATGTGGGCAGCAGGACAAGTAAGCACTGCTCAGGCCACACCTGGAGTGCTGTGTCCAGTTCTGGGCTCCTCCATTGCAGAGAGATGTTGAGGTGCTGGAAAGTGTTTGGAGAAGGGCAGCAAGGCTGGGGAGGGGCCTGGAGCAGAGCCCTGTGAGGAGAGGCTGAGGGAGCTGGGGGGGTGCAGCCTGCAGCAGAGGAGGCTCAGGGCAGAGCTCATTGCTGCCTGCAGCTGCCTGCAGGGAGGCTGTAGCCAGGTGGGGTTGGGCTCTGCTGCCAGGCAGCCAGCAACAGAAGAAGGGGACACAGCCTGGAGTTGTGCCAGGGCAGGTCTAGGCTGGATGTTAGGAGGAAGTTGTTGTCAGAGAGAGTGATTGGCATTGGAATGGGCTGCCCAGGGAGGTGGTGGAGTCTCTGTCCCTGGAGATGTTGAAGCCAAGTCTGGCTGGGGCACTTAGTGCCATGGCCTGGTTGGTTGGGCAGGGCTGGGTGCTAGGTTGGACTGGATGATCTTGGAGGCCTCTTCCAACCTGCCTGATTCTATGATTCATGACAATGGAATTGCAGCTGGAGCCAAGAGGGTAACAGAACCCCAGAATGGACTGGGCTGGAAGGGACCTCCAAAGCTCATCCAGTCAGCTCTGAACTAAAAGAGGGAGATTGGGAGTGGAGGGAAGGGAGAAATGTTTGACACTGAGGGTGGTGAGAGCCTGGCCCAGGCTGCCCAGAGAGGTGGGAGCTGCCCCATGCTTGGAACCACTTTGGATCAGGTTGGTTGGGGCTCATCCACTCCAACCCCCTGCAGGCAGCAGAAGCAGCCTCAAGTGGATCAGGGTGCCCAGAGCCTTCTTGAGCCTCACCTTGAATATCTCCACAGATGGAGACCAGTTCTGCTTAACATCTCTGCAGGGACATGCACAGAGCAATCAGGGCACCCTCAGCAGGTCTGCAGATGGCACCAAGCTGTGTGGCACAGGTGACTTGCTAGAGGGCAGGGATCCATCCAGAGGGACCTGCACAGGCTGCAGAGCTGTGCCCAGGCCAACCTCATGGCATTCAACAAGGCCAAGTGTGAGCTCCTGCAGCTGGGTGGGTGCAATCCCAAGCACAGCTCCAAGCTGGGTGGGGAATGGCTGAGAGCAGCCCTGAGGAACAGGCCCTGGGGTCTGGGCTGATGCAAAGCTCTACAGGAGCCTGCAGGGTGAGTGCAGCCCAGACACAACCCTGTGCTGGGCTGCAGCCAGAGCAGTGTGGGCAGCAGGGCAAGGGAGGGGATTCTGCCCCTTGGCTCTGCTCTCCTCATACCCCACCTGGAGTCCTGTCTGCAGTTCTGGAGCCCCCAGCACAAGCAGGGCATGGAAGTGTTGGAGCCAGTGCAGAGGAGGCCACCAAGATGCTGAGAGGGCTGCAGCAGCTCTGCTGTGAGCACAGGCTGAGAGAGTTGGGGCTGTGCAGGCTGGAGAGGAGAAGGCTTGGAGGAGACCTTGGAGTGGCCTTGCAGGATCTGCAGGGGGCTGCAGGAGGGCTGGGGAGGGACTATTGACAAGGTCTGGGAATGAGAGGAGGAGGAGGAGGAATGGGTTTGAAGTGGCAGAGGGGAGACTGAAACTGGATGTGAGGAAGAAGTTGTTTGCAGTGAGGGTGGTGAGACACTGGCACAGGTTGAGGGTGCTGAGACACTGGCACAGGTTTCCCAGGGAGGTTGTGGAGCACAGAAGCACCCAACGTGATCTTTGATCACATTGGGTGCTTCTGTGCTCCACAACCTCCCTGGAGGTGTTCAGGACCAGGCTGGATGGGGCCTTGAGCAACCTGTTCTATTGGGAGGCCTCATCCTTGGAGATATTCAAGGTGAGGCTCTCCAATGCTCTGAGCAACCTGTTCCAGTGGAGGATGTCCCTGCTGACTGCAGAGGCTTGGACTGGCTGAGCTTTGGAGGCTCCAAGCCATTCTGTGGCAGCTCAGCAGAGCAGAAGGTGGCTGCACTGTCCCTGGAGCTGCCCCTCAGCACCGTGGCAGGATCTGGGCTGTTGACACAGCATCATGACAGATGAGTTTCATTAGCTCCTAAGCACTCTTTGCCAGGAGCAAACAAACTGAATTTCTGCTGGAAGGGGGAAAAAATCCTGCAAGTGAGTGCCAGCACCAAAACCCTGCAGTGTGGGGAGGAGCCAGGCTGAGCCAGGCTGCAGAGCCCCCAGCAAGGGGCAAGGTATGGCACTCCAGACACTCTCCTGAAGGTCTGTAAGAGCTGAACCCAGACAGGTACCAGATTTCCACTGTGCTGCAGCTGCTGGGTGGTGCAGTTGATATGCCAGAGGGATGGGATGGGACATCACCCAAAGGGACAGGGACATCACCCAAAGGGACAGGGACCAGAGTGAGAATCAGCCAGGGCCGACCTCAGGAAGCTGAACAGAACCAAGTGCAAAGTGCTGCACCTGAGTCAGGCCAACCCCAAGCACAAACCCAGACTGAATGGAGAATGGATGGAGCAGTGCTAAGGAGAGAGGCTTGGGAGCTGCTGGGGGAGGAGAAGCTCAACATGAGGCAGCACCCAGCACTGCCAGCCCAGCTCCATCCTGGCCTGGCCTGGGCTGATCCCCAGCAGTGTGGGCAGCAGGGGCAGAGAGGGGAATCTGCCCCTCTGCTGTGCTCTGCTCAGACCCTCCTGCAGTGCTGGGGCAGCTCTGGAGTGCTCAGCACAGCACAGGCAGGGACCTGCTGGAGCAGGGCCAGAGGAGGCCACAGCAGTGCTGGCAGGGCTGGAAGGGCTCTGCTGTGAGGCCAGGCTGGGGGAGTTGGGGGTGTTCAGCCTGGAGAGGAGAAAGCTGCAGGGAGACCTGGTGGCATTGCAGGGCTTCAAGGGCTGATCAGAGAGCTGGGGACAGAGTTTTGAGCAGGGCTATTGGGACAGGCCCAGGGGTGATAGCAGCTTTGAACTAAAAGCTGGAGATTGAGAGTGGAGAGAAGGGAGAAATGTCTGACACTGAGGGTGGGGAGAGCCTGGCCCAGGCTGCCCAGAGAGGTGGGAGCTGCTCCATGGCTGGAAGCATCTTGGATCAGGTTGGTTGGGGCTCTGAGCAAGCTGCTCGAGCTGCAGCTGCCCTGCTCACTGCAGGGGTGCTGGGCTAGAAAGCCTTTAGACTTTGGCCTCCCAGCCCAAAGCACTCTGTGACTCTGGGGGCACAGCAGGCTGACAGCTGGGATTGTTTCACTCCACAGCACAAGGCTGGGAGGGGATTTTTTCCATTCACCATCCATGTACATAAGTACCTTGCTGGGGGTGACAAAGCCTGAGCCAGACTTGGGTCTGCCTGCTCTCAAGTGATGCTCACTCACCTGATCTCCTTGCCTGGACAGCACAGTGCCAGCAGTAACCTGGTGCAGAGTCACTTTGCCATTCAGCAACGAAGGATCCTGGAGAAGAGAGGGGTAGGGAGGATACAGCTCACTTGTACGAGGCAGGAAGGTGAGGAACCATAGAATCAGGCAGGGCTGGAAGGGACCACAAGGAGCAGCCAGTGCCAACCCCCCTGCCATGCCCAGGGACACCCTACCCTAGAGCAGGCTGCACACAGCCTCAGCCAGCCTGGCCTCAAACACCTCCAGCCATGGGGCCTCAGCCACCTCCCTGGGCAACCCATTCCAGCCTCTCACCACTCTCCTGCTCAACAACTTCCTCCTCACCTCCAGCCTCACTCTCCCCACCTCCAGCTTTGCTCCATCCCCCCCACTCCTGACACTCCCTCACAGCCTCCAAAGTCCCTCCCCAGCTTTTTTGGAGCCCCCTTCAGACCTAGGGAGGCCACAAGAAGGTCACCTGGGAGCCTCCTCTGCTCCAGCCTGCACAGCCCCAGGCACCATCCCCACTGTGCAAATGAAGAGAATCAGGCACTGAAGATGACCTTCCCAGGACCTGAATCTCTTTCAAACTGGCTGACTTCTCTCTTTCTCTACCCTCTAGCTACTCACCAGCTCCTTCTTCAAGGTTCACACTAAACCTGGATTGGTTTTAATTGATCAGACTTAAGATTCTGAATGATTTTCTGTCAGCTTGGCCCCCAGACTCTGGAAAAGGCCTCTAATGACAACAGACCCACAGCAGCTGGCATGAGCAGCATGAGTCTGGAGGGAAGGTGAAACTAGAGGAGACTGCCACAGCAGGGAGGTCCTGGCCAGGAGGAAATGTTTCCCCATGAGAACAGTCAGAGGCTTGGAACCACCTCCCAAGGGCAGCAGTGGAGTGCCCTACACTGGGCTCTTTGAAGACTCAGCTCCACCAGGTGCTGGGCCCAGCTCTTGTCAGCTCTACTGTGAGCTAGAAAGTTTGGAGCAGATGATCCTTGGGGTCCCTTCCAGCCTGGCACTCTGGGTGTGAACTTCCATTCCAGCTCAAAGGCCTGCCCATGCAGTCCCTATGCTCAGCACTGCTCAGGCCACACCTGGAGTGCTGTGTCCAGTTCTGGGCTCCTCAGTTCAAGAGAGATGTTGAGGTGCTGGAAGGTGTTGAGAGAAGGGCAGCAAGGCTGGGGAGGGGCCTGGAGCAGAGCCCTGTGAGGAGAGGCTGAGGGAGCTGGGGGGGTGCAGCCTGCAGCAGAGGAGGCTCAGGGCAGAGCTCATTGCTGCCTGCAGCTGCCTGCAGGGAGGCTGTAGCCAGGTGGGGTTGGGCTCTGCTGCCAGGCAGCCAGGGACAGAAGAAGGGGACACAGCCTGAAGCTGTGCCAGGGCAGGTCTAGGCTGGATGTTAGGAGGAAGTTGTTGTCAGAGAGAGTGATTGGCATTGGAATGGGCTGCCCAGGGAGGTGGTGGAGTGGCTGTGGCTGGAGGTGTTGCAGCCAAGCCTGGCTGGGGCACTTAGTGCCATGGTCTGGTTGGTTGGGCAGGGCTGGGTGCTAGGTTGGGCTGGCTGAGCTTGGAGCTCTCTTCCAGCCTGCCTGAGTCTATGATCCTATTCTATGACTTTGTGTCCCACATCCCCTCAGCTTCAAACACAGATGCTCCATCCAGGCCACCTTTCCTTTTGGCAGCATTTTCATCCCATCCAGAAATTCTTTCAAAGCAACATCTGAATGGGTTGGGGCAAAAACAGAGAAGGCTCCAGGGAGACCTCAGAGCAGCCTTCGAGTGCCTGAAGGGGCTGCAGGAGAGCTGGGGAGGGATTTTGGACAAGGGCTGGGAGTGGCAGGCTGAGGGACAATGGCTTTGAGCTGGGAGAGGGGAGAGTGAGAGTGGAGAGGAGGAAGAAACTGTTGAGAGTGAGGGTGGGGAGAGACTGGCACAGGTTGAGGGTGCTGAGACACTGGCACAGGTTTCCCAGGGAGGTTGTGGAGCACAGAAGCACCCAATGTGATCTTTGATCACATTGGGTGCTTCTGTGCTCCACAACCTCCCTGAAGGTGATCAGGACCAGACTGGATGAGGTCTTGAGCAAGCTGTGCTGGTGGGAAGTGTCCCTGGTTGGCACTGGATGAGCCTTAAGGTCCCTTCCAACTCAACCCATTCCAGTCCAGTGCAGTCCTGGTGTCTTTGCAGCTTAGCCTCTACAAAGCAAGGCTGTGTCCAGTGCTTTGCACAGAGCTTCTCTGGAGCCTTTCCAGGCCTGTCTGGATGTGTTCCTGTATGACCTGGGCTAGATTGTATGATCCTGCTCTGGCAGGGAGGTCAGACTCAATGATCTCTTTGGGTCCCTTCCAACTCCTGACATCCTGGAACCATTAAGAGCAGGACAAGGCAGATGCAGAGTCAGAATCACTTCACCCCAGGCAGCAGAGCACAATCTGCTCCTAATCATCAACCTGAGGAGCAGCAGGAAAACAATACAAGAGAGATGTAACCCTGGCAGCAGGGCCAGTGGTGGGGCAGAGGTTTTCCCTCCTTCCATTTTTGGTTGGGGAAATCAAACCCAAAGGACTTCAGAGGAAGTGAACGAATCAGAATGATTCTGTACACCTACAGCTGATGGGGGGAAAAAAACCAACCCACCCCACAGCCTTCCATCAGAAATTAGTTCTAATGAAACCAGGCTGCTGGAGGGGAAGACATCAAATGCAGGCAGCCTGACAAGCACCTGTCAAAATATTGCACTTCAAGCAGTATCAACTCCACTAATTTCTGGGGTGTTTCCTCTCTCTATATGCAGCTCTGGCTGTACAGCATCACCCAGGCTCACAAAGCCTGAAGAGAGGAAAGCTCCCCCAGGAAGGGAGCAGCACAAGGACAGGCTGAGGGAGCTGGGAGTGCTCAGCCTGGAGAAAAGAAGGCTCTGGAGAAACCTCAGAGCTGAATAACTGAAGGAGCTTCAAGGAGGCTGGGGAGGGACTTGTTACAATGGCTTGGAGTGATAGAATGAGGGAGAATGGTTTGAAATCATAGAGTCACAGAATCAGGCAGGTTGGAAGACAGCTCCAAGCTCAGCCAGCCCAACCTAGCACCCAGCCCTGCCCAACCAACCAGACCATGGCACTAAGTGCCCCAGCCAGGCTTGGCTTCAACACCTCCAGCCACACAGACTCCACCACCTCCCTGGGCAGCCCATTCCAATGCCAATCACTCTCTCTGACAACAACTTCCTAACAACATACAGCCTCAGCCTGCCCTGGCACAGCTTGAGGCTGTGTCCCCTTCTTCTGGTGCTGGCTGCCTGGCAGCAGAGCCCAACCCCACCTGGCTACAGCCTCCCTGCAGGCAGCTGCAGGCAGCAATGAGCTCTGCCCTCAGCCTCCTCTGCTGCAGGCTGCACCCCCCCAGCTCCCTCAGCCTCTCCTCACAGGGCTCTGCTCCAGGCCCCTCCCCAGCCTTGCTGCCCTTCTCCAAACACCTTCCAGCACCTCAACATCTCTCTGCAATTCAGGAGCCCAGAACTGGACACAGCACTCCAGGGGTGGCCTGAGCAGTGCTGAGCACAGGGTAAGAAGAACCTCCCTTGTCCTGCTGCCCACACTGCTCCTCAGCCAGCCCAGGATGCCATTGGCTCTGCTGCCCACCTGGGCACTGCTGCCTCCCCTGCAGCTCCTCTCTCCCAGCACCCCCAGCTCCCTCTTTGCCTGCCTGCTCTCAGCCACTCTGGCCCCAGCCTTTAGCACTGTATGAGGTTGTTGTGGCCAAAGTGTAGAACTCTGCACTTGGCCTTGTTAAAGCTCCTGGCACTGGACTGTGCCCATCTCTGCAGCCTGTTCAGGTCCCTCTACAGAGCCCTCCTGCCCTCTAACAGCTCCACACTTGCTCCCAACTTGGTGTCACCTGCAAACTTATTGATGCTGGACTCAATCCCCTCCTCCAGATCACCAGTGAAGATATTCAACAGGACTGTGCCCAGCACAGATCCCTGGGGCACAGCACCAGTGCCAGCTGCCAGCTGGATGTGGCACCATTCACCACTCTCTCTCCCTTTGACAAAGAATTGCCTTTCTCAGTTAAATGCAGCTTTTGTTCTCCAGACACTGTTTGTGCTTTCAGTTCTGCATCCTGGACCTCTGCTGATTTATGATCTCTTGTAGTAACACAAATTGTTACCTGCTGTGCACTCACAGAGTCAGAGTGGTGATTCTGAGGCTGGAAGGGACCTCAGAGGCTCACTGAGATTGTGCAATTCCTTCCTCTTCTCAGAGCTCATGGCTGGGAGGGCTCTGCACTTGTTTAGGTCAAACCCTCTAACTGTGCAGTGCTGAATTTCACAGAGGCAGGGGTTGGAAGAGACCTCCAGAGCTCAGCCAGTCCAACCCCACTGCCAGAGCAGGCTCACCCAGGGCAGGGCACACAGGAACACACCCAGGGGGGTCTTGAAAGTCTCCAGAGCAGGAGACTCCACAGCCTCTCTGGGCAGCCTGCTCCAGGCCTCCAGCAGCCTCACACCAAAGAAGTTTCTCCTCATGTTGAGGTGGAACCTCCTGGGTTCCAGCTTGTACCTCTTCTTCCTTGTCCTGTCCCTGGACATCAGCAAGAAGAGCCTGGACCCTTCATCCTGGCACCCACCCCGCAGGTGTTTAGAGGCACTGATCAGATCCCCTCTCAGCCTTCTCCACACCAAACAGCCCCAGGGCTCTCAGCCTCTCCTCACAGCAGAGGTGTTCCAGGCCTGCAGTTATCTCAGAGCTCTCATTGGACTCCCTCCAGCAGGTCCCTGACTCTCCTCAACTGGGGAGCCCAAAACTGGACCCAGGATTGCAGGTGAGGTCTCAGCAGGGCAGAGCAGAGGGGGAGGAGAACCTCCCTAGCCCTGCTGGCCTCACTTGTTGAAGCACACCAGGATGCCCTGGGCCCTGTTGGCCACAAGGGCACATTGCTGGCCCCTGGCTAGCAGCCTGTGCTGCCACTCCTGCTGCCCCAGCTCTTCTTTAGAAGTAAGTTAAGGTCTTCACCACTGCAGCCTGCATGAAATTGGAGAGGAATGAGTATGAAATCAGCTGTCAGGCTAAACAATCCCAGGCCTCTCCAGCCTGGGCTGGAGCATCCACAACCTGGGCAGCCTGCTCCAATGCTTTGTCACCCTCACAGTGACAAACGTTTCCCTTTTGTTCCCATGGAACCTCCTCTGCTCCAGCTTGCCCCTGTTGCCCCTTGTCCTGTCCTTGGCCACCCCTGAGCAGAGCCTGGCTGCATCCTCCTGACACTGCCCTGCACATCTTCAGCACAGCAATGAGAGCAGCCCTCAGGCTCCTCCAGGCTCCAGGGCCACAGCTCCCTCAGCCTGGCCTCAGCAGGGAGAAATTTGGGGCTGCTGTTCTTGCCTGTTGAAGAGAGAAGATAGTAGGCAGGATGCCTCTTGCCTGTGGGGTTGTTTTCCAGGCCTATTAGCCATTAATCAGGGTAGTAGCAGCACAGACAAGCAGGACTTCAAGGACTGCTTGGAGGTCATCCACTCTCTTGCCGTGCCCAAGGCAGATCAGATAGTGCTAAGTCACTGCTTTGAGAGCAGCTTAGGCAGACACATGCCAGCTCTCTGATGAGGAAGACTTCCCAGCCCTCTCTGCAATCTATTCTCTTACTTAAGTAGTCTTAGACATGAAGACAAATCTTTGCCACAGCTTTTGTTTGAGCTAATGCAAGCAGAAAAAGCTGTTGCTATGCAGAGCTCATTGGGGAGCTTGCAGACATAGAATCATAGACTGGCTTGGGAGGGACCTCAAAGCTCATCCAGTCCAACCCCCTGCACTCAGCAGGGACATCCTCCACTAGAGCAGGTTGCCCAAAGCCCTCTCCAGCCTCACTTTGAATATGTCCAGGGATGGGCCTCAAGCAGCTCCCTGGGCAACCTGCTGCAGTGTTCCAGCAGCCTCCTGGTGCAGAACTTGTCCCTCACATCCAGTCTTAATCTGCTCTCATTTAGTTTTAATTTAATTCAATTGCAGAGAGATGCTGAGGTGCTGGAAGGTGTTTGGAGAAGGGCAGCAAGGCTGGGGAGGGGCCTGGAGCACAGCCCTGTGAGGAGAGGCTGAGGGAGCTGGGGGGGTGCAGCCTGCAGCAGAGGAGGCTCAGGGCAGAGCTCATTGCTGCCTGCAGGGAGGCTGTAGCCAGGTGGGGTTGGGCTCTGCTGCCAGGCAGCCAGGGACAGAAGGGGACTCAGACTTAACCTGTGCCAGGGCAGGTTGAGGCTGGATGTGAGGAGGAAGTTGTTGTCAGAGAGAGTGATTGGCATTGGAATGGGCTGCCCAGGGAGGTGGTGGAGTCACCAGAAGGCATTCAGAAGCAGCATGCATGAGGCACTCAGTGCCAGGGGTTAGTGAATTGGAAGGTGTTGGGTGCTATGTTGGACTCAATGATATCAGAGGTCTTTTCCAACCTGCTTCATTCAGTGACTCTGAGCCATTCCCTTACAACTCACTCAGATGTGCCCTACAAAGGTGTTTTGACTCTCAGATCCCAGCTGTAGGTAAAGGTGGAAAGATGTAAAAGTTGCAGGAGATTGAAAACCTTTCAGGGGAGAGCTCCAAGGAACTGCAGACATTTAGAACAAAAGACAATCACAGAGTCACAGAATCAGGCAGGCTGAAGAGAGCTCCAAGCTCAGCAAGCCCAACCTAGCACCCAGCCCTGCCCAACCAACCAGACCATGGCACTAAGTGCCCCAGCCAGGCTTGGCTTCAACACCTCCAGCCACGGCCACTCCACCACCTCCCTGGGCAGCCCATTCCAATGCCAATCACTCTCTGACAACAACTTCCTAACAACATCCAGCCTGAACCTGCCCTGGCACAGCTTGAGCCTCTGTCCCCTTCTTCTGTTGCTGGCTGCCTGGCAGCAGAGCCCAACCCCACCTGGCTACATCCTCCCTTCCTCATCCACGGGTCAGGTACCCAAAGTCCTTTTGAAGCACTACTGCCCAGTAGCCAACCCTCTCCTCCCTCCTGCTCTTTCATTCTGATGAAGCAAAACAAAGCACCAAAGAAGCAAGCCAAGAGAGCCCCCAGGCATCACCATTTGTCATCACAGCCTCCTGATTTCAGGCACACTGCCTGGCTCCTCTGAAAAATGGCAACTTCAAACGCCTGCAGCCAGCCAAGAAATCCAAGACCTGAGGTAATACTGTGAGAGAAGAGCTCAGAGGATTCATTTCCTGATTTATGTAAGCAGCACTGAACCCAAGAGTTGAGACACAACAAGGTCTTTCTTCCACTGCTGGAGAAGAATCAGCTTCTGCTCTCCTGCCTAGAAGAAAGGAGTATTGGCCTCTGAACGAGGCTTCTGCCTCTTGGCTACATTCCAGCAGATGCTCACTTGCTTGTGAAAACCAAGTTGCTGTATTACCCAAGTCAGAAGAGCCTGCCTTAGTTGAGAGGGTGAGAGGCAACGGATTGAAGCTGGGAGAGGGGAGATTGAGAGTGGAGAAGAGGAAGAAACTGTTGAGAGCGAGGGCAAGGAGATACTGGTACAGGTTGAGGGTGGTGAGAGACTGGCACAGGTTGAGGGGGGGGGAAACGCTGGCACAGGTTGAGGGGGGGGAAATGCTGGCACAGGTTGAGGGGGGGGAAATGCTGGCACAGGTTGAGGGGGGGGAGAGACTGGCACAGGTTGAGGGGGGGGAAATGCTGGCACAGGTTTCCCAGGGAGGTTGTGGAGCACAGAAGCACCCAACGTGATCTTCCAGTGCCTGAAGGGGCTGCAGGAGAGCTGAGAAGGAACTTTGGAGAAGGGCTGGGAGTGGCAGGCTGAGGGACAATGGCTTTGAGCTGGGAGAGGAGAGAGTGAGAGTGGAGAGGGGGAAGAGATTGTTGAGAGTGAGGGTGGGGAGAGACTGGCACAGGCTGAGGGTGGTGAGACACTGGCACAGGTTGAGGGTGGGGAGACAGGCACAGGTTGAGGGTGGGGAGAGACTGGCACAGGTTGAGGGTGGGGAGAGACTGGCACAGGTTTCCCAGGGGGGTTGTTGAGCACAGAAGCACCCTGGAAGTGTTCAGAACCAGGCTGGATGAGGCCTTGAGCAACCTGTGCTGGTGGGAGATGCCCCTGCCCATGGCATGAGTGTTGGAACTGGATGATCTTGAAGATCCCTTCTAAGCCAAACCCATTCCATGATTCAATGCTGTTCCTCTGCAGAGGGACAGTGCAGTCCTGGTGTCTTGCAGCTCAACCTTTGCAAAGCAAGGCTGTGTCCAGCTTTGCACAGAGCTGCTCTGGAGACCTTCTTTACAGTGAGGGTGGTAAGACACTGGCATAGGATGAGTTTGGTGAGATGCTGGCACAGGTTGAGGGTGCTGAGACACTGGCACAAGTTTCCCAGGGAGGTTGTGGAGCACAGAAGCACCCAATGTGATCAAAGATCACATTGGGTGCTTCTGTGCTCCACAACCTCCCTGGAGGTGTTCAGGACCAGGCTGGATGAGGCCTTGAGCAAGCTTTGCTGGGGAGCAGTGTCCCTGCCCATGGCAATCTATGAATCCATCATTGTTTAGATGATGATGTTAAAACCACTGCCTATTGCATGCTGCATTTTGAGGCTGCTGCTCCAAATACCTTCAAGCCTAACTTGTTTCCTTCTTAATTACTGAGAGATTTGCTCTGGCTTTAAAAGAGCAGATAGCTAATTAAAGAATTAATGAGCAGTTGCTCTATCAGCAGCTGCAGTGACCTTGGAATTTCTTCCTTGGAGTCAGACAGGGATATAAATGAAGACCACAGTTGTGTACTGCAGACAAACTTCTGTCCCATGCAAGGTGTGAGGTGAAAGTTCCTACTCCTGCTTTACTCCTCCTGCAACAAGAGTTTCATCTGACATACTTTACAGCCTTTCACGAGATATAAATAAGTCCAAAAGAGGCCACAAAGATGCTCCAAGGGCTGGAGCAGCTCTGCTGTGAGCACAGGCAGAGGGAGCTGGAGGGGTGCAGCATGGAGAGGAGAAGGCTCCAGGGGGACCTCAGAGCTGCCTGCAAATAACTGAAGGGATCCTGCAGGAAGGCTGCAGAGAGACTTTAGCTGAGGGTGTCTGAGCCAGGCCAAGGGGGAATGGTTTGGAGCTGAGGCACAGCAGGGTTAGAGTGGAGCTGAGGAAGAAGTTCCTCACTCTGAGGGTGGTGAGACTCTACAACAGGCTGCCCAGAGAGGTTGTGGCTGCCTCCTTCCTGGGGGCATTCAAGGCCAGGTTGGATGAGGCCTTGGACAACCAAGTCTAGTTGAGAGGTGTCCCTGCCCATGGCAGGGGGGTTAGAGCTGCATGAGCTTGAAGGTCCCTTCCAAGCCAAAGCATTCCATGAATCTCTAAATGCCTGAGAGGAGCTGAAGATGAACAGCACAAGAGAGCTCAGCCTGCTGCAGACAGACAGAAGTGCTGCACTCCTGTGCAAAGCAAGCAACAGCAGAGCACATCTCTGGAGCCTCACTGCTGGTGGCTGCAAGATCATGATGAAGATTTTAAAGCTGCAAGAGGAACAGTTTGGAACTCAGTAGGGAATGTTAAAATCCAAAAGCCTGGGACTGTTGAGCATGCAGAAGAGCAGCCCCAGAGGGGATCTGAGCAATGCTCAGCAACAGCTAAAGGGGGGGAGGCCAGAGGAGGGAGCTGGGCTCTTGTCAGTGGTGCTCAGTGATAGACCAAGGGGCAGGGGCACAAACTGGAACCCAGGAGGTAGCATCTGAACAGGAGGAGAAGTTGTTTGGTGTGAGGGTGCTGGAGCCTGGAGCAGGCTGCCCAGAGAGGTTCTGGAGTCTCCTGTTCTGCAGAGCTTCCAACCCCCCCTGGCCATTGTGCTGCTGGGCAAGCTGCTGTGGGTGCCCTGCTGGAGCAGGGGCTTGGACTGGATGAGCTCCAGAGGTCCCTTCCAACCCCCATCATGCTGGGATTGTGTTAAGTTAAATGTTTGAGGTTCTAGGAAGTGCTTTTGCTGAGAGTTCTTAAGAAGAGAGGAGGAAGCTGCAGCAGCTGTGCCCAGGCCTCTGGTACAGCTGCAGCCTGGAGCAGTGTGAGCTGTACCAAAGGAGGGAGACCTGTGGCTGGCTTAGACAGATGGCTGATTTCTCTGAACTCTCCTGAGCTGCATGGGCAGACACATCTCTGTACTGACATGCAGCTGGAGTCAGAGGAATGATGAAAACAAAACATTTTCCCTCCTCCTGACAGCAGGAAGGTGATAGGCAGGGGCTGAGCTCAGTGGTGGCTGCCAGGGCTCCGGCGCTGCACTTGGAACGGGCACAGCACAGGCACTCGGCTCTGAAACCCACTCAGAGCCACTGGCCAAAGACACAATCAAGGCCAAAGCCCAAACAAGGCTCGTGGATGCTCTGCCAACAGGATTAATGGCTTCAGCAACCACCTGAAGGCCCTCCCAGAGCCTCCATCACGCAGTATGTGACAGCAGGAAACTACAAAGCAGCAGAAATGGCACATTTGCCTCTCCCAGGGATAAATCTGTGCCCAGGCAGAGGAGATTCCTGCAGTGTGGCTCAGAAAAGCCTTCTCCAAAGGCAGAATAATTCAGATTGATTCCAGCCCTGTTAATAACTTCAACAGAGCAGAGAACAAAACATTCAGCTGGTCTGCAGTCCACCAGGTAGGCAATTTACATTTCAGTGTCTGGCAGAAGGAGAGGAAAAAGCAAACCCAAAGCCATTTTTTAATGCAGGAACATTTCCCAGGGCAAGGTCCTGCAGCTGGGGCAAGACAACCTCAGGCACAGACCCAGGCTGGGTGCAGAGGGGGCTGACAGCAGCCCTGAAGAAAAAGCCTTGGCCTTGGGGGTGTTGGGTGCTGAGCAGCTGCCCAGGAGCCAGCAGTGCCTCCTGCAGCCCAGCAGGCAGCTGAGTGCTGGCTGCAGCCAGAGCAGTGTGGGCAGCAGGGCAGGAGAGGGGATTGTGCCCCTGGGCTCTGCTCTGCTCAGACCTCACCTCCAATCCTGCCTCCAGGAAGAAACAGATGTTGGAGTGAGGCCAGAGGAGGGCACAAAGATGCTGCAAGGGCTGCAGAAGCTCTGCTGTGAGCACAGGCAGAGGGAGCTGGGAGGGTGCAGCATGGAGAGGAGAAGGCTCCAGGGGGACCTTAGAGCTGCCTGCAAATAACTGAAGGGATCCTGCAGGAAGGCTGCAGAGAGACACTTCTTGAGGGTGTTTGAGCCAGGCCAAGGGAGAATGGTTTGGAGCTGAGGCACAGCAGGGTTAGAGTGGAGCTGAGCAAGAAGTTCCTCACTCTGAGGGTGGTGAGACACTGCAACAGGCTGCCCAGAGAGGTTGTGGCTGCCTCCTTCCTGGCGGCATTCAAGGCCAGGTTGGATGAGGCCTTGGACAACCAAGTCTAGTTGAGAGGTGTCCCTGCCCATGGCAGGGGGGTTAGAGCTGCATAAGCTTGAAGGTCCCTTCCAAGCCAAAGCATTCCATGAATCTCTAAATGCCTGAGAGGAGCTGAAGATGAACAGCACAAGAGAGCTCAGCCTGCTGCAGACAGACAGAAGTGCTGCACTCCTGTGCAAAGCAAGCAACAACAGAGCACATCTCTGGAGCCTCACTGCACTGTTAGATTGGAGCTCAGGAAGAAGTTCTCAGTCTGAGGGTGGTGAGACTCTGAATTAGGTTGCCCAGACAGGCTGGGGATGCTCCCTCCCTGGAGCTGTTGAAGGGCAGGTTGGATGAGGCCTTGAGCCACCAAGTCTAGCTGAGAGGTGTCCCTGCCCAGGGCAAGGAGGCTGGAGCAGATGATCTCTGAGGTTCCTCCCACCCTAAGGCATTCCATGAGCCTGTGAACTTACATCGAGTTTCATCAAGGAGGAAAGGTCTTTCTTGGCTGCTTCAACAATGGCATCCACCTGCTTGCTGTTGGAGGAATCCTGCACAGCACTGTAGTGGAAAACTGCTGAGGGAGTTTCTGTCACTGTCACAGTCTTCTTCAGTATGGACTGCAAAGAAACACAACAAGTCTCAGCAGAAATGCAGGACTTAGACTCATAAAATCAGCCAGGTTGGAAGAGAGCTCCAAGCTCAGCCAGCCCAACCTAGCACCCAGCCCTGCCCAACCAACCACACCATGGCACTAAGTGCCCCAGCCAGGCTTGGCTTCAACACCTCCAGCCACACAGACTCCACCACCTCCCTGGGCAGCCCATTCCAGTGCCAATCACTCTCTCTGACAACAACTTCCTCATAACATCCAGCCTAGACCTGCCTTGGCACAGGTTAAGTCTGAGTCCCCTTCTTCTGTCCCTGGCTGCCTGGCAGCAGAGCCCAACCCCACCTGGCTACAGCCTCCCTGCAGGCAGCTGCAGGCAGCAATGAGCTCTGCCCTGAGCCTCCTCTGCTGCAGGCTGCACCCCCCCAGCTCCCTCAGCCTCTCCTCACAGGGCTCTGCTCCAGGCCCCTCCCCAGCCTTGCTGCCCTTCTCCAAACACCTTCCAGCACCTCAACAGCTCTCTGCAATTCAGGAGCCCAGAACTGGACACAGCACTCCAGCTGTGGCCTGAGCAGTGCTGAGCACAGGGGCACAAGAACCTCCCTTGTCCTGCTGCCCACACTGCTCCTCAGCCAGCCCAGGATGCCATTGGCTCTGCTGCCCACCTGGGCACTGCTGCCTCCCCTGCAGCTCCTCTCTCCCAGCACCCCCAGCTCCCTCTCTGCCTGCCTGCTCTCAGCCACTCTGGCCCCAGCCTGTAGTGCTACTTGGGGTTGTTGTGGCCAAGGTGTAGAACCCTGCCCTTGGCCTTGTTCAGTCTCATCCCATTGGCCTCTGCCCACCCATGCAGCCTGGCCAGGTCCCTCTGCAGGGCTCTGCTACCCTCCAACAGATCCCCACATGCTCCTAGCTTGGTGCCATCTGCAAACTTAATGATGCTGGACTCAATCCCCTGGTCCAGACCATTAATAAAACCTCCCTTGTCCTGCTGCCCACACTGCTCCTGAGCCAGCCCAGGATGCCACTGGCTCTGCTGCCCACCTGGGCACTCTGCTGCCTCATCTGCAGCTCCTCTCTACCAGCACCCCCAGGGCCCTTTCTTCTTGGGCACCTACCCAGCAAAAACTTGCCCTATCCTCTGGGTTCTCTGCACACCACCACTGGTGGTGGTCTGCAAAAAAAAAAGGAAGGGAGGGAGGCCAAAAGCTAAGTTTGCAAAGGAGCTCCTGCCTGGCTACCTTCAGCAGCCCTGCAGCTCTCTGCAAAGCTGAGCTCCACTCAAACAGTTACTCATCACAGCTTGAGAGAGGGGAGAACAAGAGGAACTGGGCAGCTGCCAGCGTGGGGAGCTAGAGCCTGATCAACACAGTATGAGGGGGTGGAGGGGAAGGGGAAATGGGCATCGAGGTGACACTGAGCTGCTGTTCTGCTCAGACCTATTACCAGGTACGAGGCCAGGCAGGGTGGCTGCCAGCAGGATGCAGGCTCCCTTTGCACAAGCAGTCCCATGCAGAGGAGAAGGGCAGATGGGGACAAGCTCCTGCTGGGGAGGTTCCCATTGGGCTCCAGAAGGAAATGTTTGCCCATGAGCATAGCTGGAGATTGGAATCATCTGCAAAGGGCAGCAGTGGAGTCCCTGCCCTGGGTAGCTGAGGACTCCTCTTGCCAGGGTGCTGGGGCAGCTCATTGCAGCTCTGCTGAGACCTGGAGAGGTTGGAGCAGATGATCCTTGGGGTCCCTTCCCACCTGCCACTCTGGGATTCTGTCATTTTGGGTTGCAGTTGAATATTTCAAGGGCATTTTTCACAGTATCACAGTATCACAGTATCACCAAGGTTGGAAGAGACCTCACAGATCATCAAGTCCAACCCTTTACCACAGTTTTTGGTGCTCTTGACTTCCAGATCAGTCTTCATAAAAAGCAGACCACAAAAAGAGCCTTAGAAATGGAGCCTGAAAACCTGCAGAAGTTCACAGGCTGAGGCAAACTCAACTCCTCCCTGCAACGAGGATCTCACAAATGCAGCATGGTCTGACTGGAGAAAAGGCAGCTCTGGGGAGGCTTTAGAGCTGCCTTCCACTGCCTGAAGAGCTCAGGAGGGACTTTGGACAAGGGCTGGGAGTGCCAGGACCTTGAGTTTAAGTTTGGAGAGGGGAGATTGAGAGTGGAGATGAGGAAGAGATTCTTGAGAGTGAGGGTGGGGAGAGACTGGCACAGGTTGCCCAGGGAGGTTGTGGATGTCTCCTCCCTGGGGGTGTCAAAGGCCGGGTTGGATGAGCTTGAAGCTCAGAGCCAGCCCTGGCCTGGGCTGATCCCCAGCAGTGTGAGCAGCAGGGGCAGGGAAGGGATTCTGCTCCTCTGCTGTGCTCTGCTCAGACTCCCCCTGCAGTGCTGGGGCAGCTCTGGAGTGCTCAGCACAGGCAGGGACCTGCTGGAGCAGGGCCAGAGGAGGCCACAGCAGTGCTGGAAGAGCTCTGCTGTGAGGCCAGGCTGGGGGAGTTGGGGGTGTTCAGCCTGGAGGAGAGGCTGCAGGGAGACCTTGGAGCAGCCTTGCAGTGTTTGAAGCAGGCTGCAAGAAAGCTGGGGAGGGACATTTCACAAAGGCATGGAGCAACAGGACAAGAGGTAGTGGCTTCAAACTGCAAGAAGCTCCATTTGGATGAGCCCTCAGGAGGAATGTTCCCCATGGGGGTGGTGACAGTCATGGAGTGGGTTGCTCTATTGGGCACATGGAATAGGAGACAGAGTGGAACAGGTTGCCCAGAGAAGCTGTGCAGGCTTCAAGCCTGGAGATGTTCCAGGTCATGTTGGATGGGGTCTACAGCAACCTGGTCTTGTAGGAGGTGTCCCTGCCCACAGCAGGAGGGCTGCAACCAGAAGAGCTGGAAGGTTTCCAAGCCAAACCATGCAGTGACTCTGTGAGCTACCCCAAGTCACACAGAGCTGCAAAGACAGCAGTGTGAATTGAAGGAGGAAACATTTAACCAAGATCATCTGGGGGGGACTGGATGATCTTGGAGCTCTCTTCCAACCTGCCTGATTCTATGATTCATGACAATGGAATTGCAGCTGGAGCCAAGAGGGTGACAGAACCCCAGAATGGGCTGGAAGGGACCTCCAAAGCTCATCCAGTCAGCTCTGAACTAAAAGAGGGAGATTGAGAGTGGAGGGAAGGGAGAAATGTTTGACACTGAGGGTAGTGAGAGCCTGGCCCAGGCTGCCCAGAGAGGTGGGAGCTGCCCCATGCTTGGAACCACTTTGGATCAGGTTGGTTGGGGCTTATCCACTCCAACCCCCTGCAGGCAGCAGGAGCAGCCTCAAGTGGATCAGGTTGCCCAGAGCCTTCTTGAGCCTCACCTTGAATATCTCCACAGATGGAGACCAGCTCTGCTTAACATCTCTGCAGGGACATGCACAGAGCAATCAGGGCACCCTCAGCAGGTCTGCAGATGGCACCAAGCTGTGTGGCACAGGTGACTTGCTAGAGGGCAGGGATCCATCCAGAGGGACCTGCACAGGCTGCAGAGCTGTGCCCAGGCCAACCTCATGGCATTCAACAAGGCCAAGTGTGAGCTCCTGCAGCTGGGTGGGTGCAATCCCAAGCACAGCTCCAGGCTGGGTGGGGAATGCTGCAGGGAAGGGCAAGGGAAGAAGCAGGCTGGGCATGGCCTACCTTGGCCACCACGGGACTGCTGGCGGTGTCCTCGGAGCCAAAGTGCACTCTGGCCCTCTCGTAGGCCATGTCCATGTCTGACTTGGCACCACTGCCATTACCTACAAGCAACAGAAAAGCCTTTCAGCACCTCCTTGACTGCAGGATCTCAGGAAGAGCAGGCAGCACACAGACTCCTCCAGCTCCCTTGGGCTGCTTTCTGGTTTGCAGTGGCCTCTGTATTCTTATTTCTTTTCCTGCTTCCTTTAGACCTGGAAGATCCAATGGGAACTTTACACCTTCTCATGTGCACACAGCCACATCCAGCTGCCACAGCCACTCCTGTGCACAGCACAACTATTAGAGTCGTTTTCAGCTGAAGGACCTCAGGAAGAGGCAAATCCACAGGATTGTCCTCACTGCTGTCAGAGAATCACAGTGCCAGGGGCTGGGAGTGACCTCCAGAGCTCAGCCAGTCCAACCCCTGCCAGAGCAGCAGCACCCAGAGCAGCTCACACAGCAACACATCCAGGCAGGTCTTGAATCTCTCCAGAGAGGGAGGCTCCACAGCTCCCCTGGGCAGCCTGTGCCAGACTTCTGTCACCCTTACAGGGAGCAAATTCCTCCTCATGTTTCCATGGCACTTCCTCTGCCTCAGCTTCCAGCAGTGCCTCTTGTGCTGGCACTGGCATCCCCCAGCAGAGCCTGGCTGCAGCCTCTGCCACTCATCTTTACATCTTTATCAACACGAATGTGGGCAGCCCTCAGGCTTCTCTGCTCCAAGCTCCAAGTCCCAGCTCCCTCAGGCTCTCCTGGTGAAGATGTTCCCCTGGGGCAGCAGCTTTGTGGCCCCATGCACATCTTTAGCACAGCACTGAGTGGAGCCCCCAGGCTCCTCTGCCCCCAGCCCCAGCAACCTCAGCCTGGCCTCACAGGAGTTGTTCCACTGCTTGGTGGTTCTGGGCTGGATTCTCTCAAGCAGTTGCCTGAAGTCCTTTTTTACCTGAGGGGCCCAGAACTGGACACAATACTCCAGATGTGGCCTCAGCAGGGCAGAGCAGAGGGCAGGAGAACCTCTCTCGACCTACAAGCCCTTCGAATCCACCCCAGATATAGCATTGCCCCTCCTGGCCACCAGAGCACATTGGTGGCTCAGGGTCACCCTCCCAATCCACCAGCCCCTCTAAGGCCTTTTCCCCTTCACTGCTCTCCGGCAGTTGATTATTTCCCTTCTCTCCACCAAACCAAAGTAGTTTTCTTGTCCCTGCTGCACTGCAACAGCTCTCCTAGGGAGATCAGAACGACCTGCAAGCTTCAGTCCCTCCCTGCAGAACAGCCACCCAAAGCCAGAAATCACTGCAGATTCTTTCTGCAGCTTGTCTGGATTTTCCATGCTCATGAATCACAGAACCTCAGAATGCCAGGTTGGAAGGGACCCCAAGGATCATCTGCTCCAACCTCTCCAGGTCACAGCAGAGCTGCAGTGAGCTGCCCCAGCACCCTGGCAAGAGGAGTCCTCAGCTGCCCAGGCAGATGATTCCATTCTCCAGCTGTGCTCATGGGCAAACATTTCCTTCTGGAGCCCAATGGGAACCTCCCCAGCAGCTTGTCCCCATCTCCCCTTGTACTCTGCATGGGACTGCTTGTGCAAAGGGAGCCTGCATCCTTCTGGCAGCCACCCTGCCTGTCCTGCTCCATGGCAACAAGGTTTGCCCCAAGCCTTCTCCTCTCCAGGCTGCCCAAACCCAGCTCTCAGCCTTTCCTCAGGTGGAAATCTCACCATGCTGGCATTCTGCCATCCAAAACCATGAAGTAAATCCAAATCTGCCACTGGAGTCATAACATCATTTCATGCTCAGCTTCCAAACAAGGAACCCACCAGGCTGACCCAAGGACTGTCATTAGTAAACCTCACAGCTCATAAGACCACAAGGCTGTTGATGGGACTCATTTCATAACTGATTTCATACTCCTTTCTCTCCAATTTCATACAGGCTGCAGTGGTGAAGACCTTAACTTACTTCTAAAGAAGAGCTGGGGCAGCAGGAGTGGCAGCACAGGCTGCTAGCCAGGGGCCAGCAATGTGCCCTTGTGGGCAACAGGGCCCAGGGCATCCTGGTGTGCTTCAACAAGTGAGGCCAGCAGGGCTAGGGAGGTTCTCCTCCCCCTCTGCTCTGCCCTGCTGAGACCTCACCTGCAATCCTGGGTCCAGTTTTGGGCTCCCCAGTTGAGGAGAGTCAGGGACCTGCTGGAGGGAGTCCAATGAGAGCTCTGAGATAACTGCAGGCCTGGAACACCTCTGCTGTGAGGAGAGGCTGAGAGCCCTGGGGCTGTTTGGTGTGGAGAAGGCTGAGAGGGGATCTGATCAGTGCCTCTAAACACCTGCGGGGTGGGTGCCAGGATGAAGGGTCCAGGCTCTTCTTGCTGATGTCCAGGGACAGGACAAGGAAGAACAGGTACAAGCTGGAACCCAGGAGGTTCCACCTCAACATGAGGAGAAACTTCTTTGGTGTGAGGCTGCTGGAGGCCTGGAGCAGGCTGCCCAGAGAGGCTGTGGAGTCTCCTGCTCTGGAGACTTTCAAGACCCCCTGGATGTGTTCCTGTGTGCCCTGCCCTGGGTGAGCCTGCTCTGGCAGTGGGGTTGGACTGGCTGAGCTCTGGAGGTCTCTTCCAACCCCTGCCATGCTGTGCCTCCCTGTGTGCTGCCCTCACTGCCTGTCCATTAGGCTGCTCCACGAAGCACAGGCTCAGGGTTAATCCCTGAGCCCCCAGCACACCAAAGTGCATTTGCCATCTAAACACAGCCTGCTTAGGTCAAACCTAACACATCTGATGATGGGCATGCAGGCAAGAAAAGCATCCTCTGCCTAGGTCTGCAGACTAAAGAAATGAGATGGGAAGAAGAGGAGGCACTCTAAGAGTGGAAGCTCCTGTCTACTAGCCTTCTATTCAGAGCAGAAGTCTTCCTCCCAGCCGTAGCTCTGAGCTTCCCACACAGTGATTAATTAAACTGTCTTGTTGCTCAAATGGGAGGCAGAAAGGAAACAGCAGAAGGAGCTTTAACTGGAACTGTTGAGTCAAAAGAACAGAAGGCAGTGGGAAACTGGGAGAGTGGAATGCAAGGCTCCAGGGCGAACACATGCTCCCTGCTATCCCACACACTGCTGGCCCCAGAGGCACTGCACAAACAATGGCAGCTGACGTGGGCTCGGGCAGGATTCCAGCTGCCTCTGTGCCTTCACAGACTGCTTCGAGTTGGAGAAGCCTTCTAAGATCACCACCAGCTCTGCCAAGGCTGGGGCTAACCCACGGCCCTCAGCACCACATCTCTGCCTCTCTGAAACACCTCCTGGTGATGGGAATTCAACCACACCTCTGGGGAGCCTCTTCCAGGGTTTGAGAACCTTTGCAGTGAAGAAGTTTCTTCTAAGGGCCAACCTAAACCTCTCCTGATGCAACCTGAGGCAGCTTCCTCTGGTCCTGTTACTTGGAAGAAGAGACCAACCCCCACCTCACTGCAACCTCCTTTCAGGGCAAGGAGCTCTGCCCTCAGCCCCCTCTGCTCCACACTGCACACCCCCAGCTCCCTCACCTGCTCCTCCCCAGCCCTGTTCTCCAGACCCTTCTCCAGCTTTGTTGCCCTTCTCTGGCCCTGCTCCAGCCCCTCAATGCCCTTCTTGAAGTGAGAGGCCAAAAAGTGAACCCAGTGTTTGAGGTGTGCCCTCACCAGTGCCCAGCACAGGGCCAAGATCACCTCCCTGCTCCTGCTGGCCACACCAAGGCTAGGATGCTGGTGGCCTTCTTGGCCACCTGGGCTCACACTGGCTCACCTCCAGCTGCCATTGATCAACACCCCCAGGCCTTCCTATGCTGGGCACTTTCCAGCCTCCTCTGCAAGCCACTGGGGTTGTTGTATCTCCAACAGCTGCCCTCAGCCCATCAGTCCAGCCCTGCCAGGGCCCTGTGCAGAGCATCCCAAGTGTCACCTCCTGAACTCCCTCTTGCTTTCCTAACAGGGCTACTCCTGTGCTCCTGCACATACTCTGCAGGGAATCAGTTTCAGCTCTGAGGAAGGAGAAGTAGATTCCCTTATCCCTGGGGAAAAACACCCAGAAAGCAAGCAATGCAAGGTAGCTGCTGTGGAACCTTAAAAGCATTGAACTGGGAGCATTTACTGTCAGGAACCTTAAAAATGGAGAAGTACCACACAGGAGACCCTGTTGTATTTCTTTCACCTAATCAAGTGTGGCCCAAAGCAGGGAGAGCAGCAGCACAGGGAGAGGATCCTCCCCCTCTGCTCTGCTCAGACCTCACCTGCAGCACTGCCTCCAGCTCTGGAGACCTCAGCACAGGAAGGACCTGGAGCTGCTGAAGAGGGTCCAGAGGAGGCCACCAAGATGCTCAGAGGGATGGAGGAGCTCCCCTGTGGGCACAGGCTGGGAGACGTGGGGCTGTGCAGCCTGCAGAAGAGAAGGCTGCAGGGAGACCTTAAAGCAGCTTCCAGTGCCTGAAGGGGCTGCAGGAGAGCTGGGGAGGGACTTTGGACAAGGGCCGGGAGTGGCCGGACAAGGGACAATGGCTTTGAGCTGGGAGAGGGGAGAGTGAGAGTGGAGGGGAGGAAGAAATTGTTGAGAGTGAGGGTGGGGAGAGACTGGCACAGGTTGAGGGTGGTGAGACACTGGCACAGGTTTCCCAGGGAGGTTGTGGAGCACAGAAGCACCCAAGGTGATCAAAGATGTGCTTCTGTGCTCCACAACCTCCCTGGAGGTGTTCAGGACCAGGCTGGATGAGGCCTTGAGCAAGCTGTGCTGGTGGGAAGTGACCCTGCCCACGTCAGGGAGTTGGCACTGGATGAGCTTTAAGGTCCCTTCCAAACCAAAGCAATCTGTGACATTTCTGTCCACCAGCTCAGATACTCCACCTGACTTCATTCCACCTCTCTCCACACCAAAGGTTCATATCCTGTCCAAGCAGACCTGCCTAAGCCAGCAGAGTTCTACCTCCTCACCTACACAGCTGCTCTGTCTGAAGTCAGATAGCTGCACACAGAAGGCAGACGAAAGCAGAGCCCAAGCCCTGGGGCAAGAAAGGCAGAAGTAGTTCCCCCAAGGTCCTTTGCAGCAGGTTTTGTTAACTGAAAGGAGCCAAACTGGGATGATAGCACCTGGATGGCTCTAATAGCAAGCAGCTCTCCCTCTGAGCCAGTAATAAGCAGAATCAATATGCCCACAGAGCCTGAACACACTAAGGTGGGGAAGAGAACCTGAAGGAAGATCTTGACCTTTTCATTAAAGACACCAAGGTGGTGTCTGGGTGAGCTGCAGCCTCTCTGCAGCGAGCAGGGCTTAGCTCCATTAAGTGAAGCAAACCATAATGACCCAATTAGATATGCTCCTTCTGTCAGGGAAAATTCATTTGCTCCCTCTGATAAGCTCTGTGTACCCTGACACAACTCCCATGGCACATAAAAGGAGACAGGAAGGACAGATGGATGTGTTCACTGCTAACTTGAGGAGATCCTTCCAGGTGAAAGCTTCTAAGAACACTCAGGAACTCCTCCTCAGAAGTGTATCTGCCTGGGCAGATCACAGAACCCAGCATGGAGGGCTTGAATGGGACCTCTGGGGATCATCCAGAACAAGCTCCTGCTCAGGCAGGGCACCCACAGCAGCTTGCCCAGCAGCACAATGGCCAGGGGGGGTTTGGAAGCTCTGCAGAGCAGGAGACTCCACAACCTCTCTGGGCAGCCTGCTCCAGGCCTCCAGCACCCTCACACCAAACAACTTCTCCTCCTGTTCAGATGCAACCACCTGGGTTCCACTCTGTGCCCATTGCCCTTGTCCTGTCCCTGGGCACCACTGACAAGAGTCTGGCCCCAGCCTCTTGCCCCCCACCCTTAAGCTGTTGCTGAGCATTGCTCAGATGCCCTCTGGAGCTGCTCCTCTGCAGGCTCAACAGTCCCAGGGCTCTCAGCCTTTGCTCTCAGAGGCCACTCAGCATCTTTGTAGCCTCTGCTGGACTCTCTCCAGCAGTTCCCTGTCTCTCCTGGACTGGGGAGCCCAGAGATGGATACAATACTCCAGCTGTGGCCTCACTAGGTCAGAGAAGAGGGAGAGGAGAACCTCCCTCGCCCTGTTGCCCACGCTCCTCTTCATGCACCCCAGGCCACCACTGGCATTCTTGGCCACAAGAGCACATTGCTGGCTCATGCTGAACTTCCAGCAGCAGTCCCAGGTCCTTCTCCATGGAGCTACTTCTCAGCAGGTCCCTCCTCCCCTGTAGTGCTGCAGGAGGTTGTTCCTGCCCAGGTGCAGGACCCTACACTTGCCCTTGCTGAGCTTCAGGAGGTTCCCCTCTGCTCAACTCTCCATGTGTCCAGGTCTCAGTGTATGGCAGCACAGCCTGGTGGGTAGACCTCACAGCACCACTTTGGGGCTGTGTCCAGAGGAAGCATTACCTCAGCTCACCACTGAGTCATGTCTGCTGAGACTCTTGGAGTGCAGAACAACCTAACACTGATGAAAACAGAGCCAAGTCCTGCACAGGGCACTTCAACACTTCCCCTTAAGTCCTTTCCCTGGTTCAGAAGAATGATCTATTTGTGACTCTGCCCCACTCTCTGCTCAGACTTCCCCTGCAGCACTGCCTCTAGTTCTGGGGCCCCAGCACAAAGAGGACCTGGAACTGTTGGAGAGGGTCCAGAGGAGGCCACTAAGATGCTCAGAGGGCTGGAGAAGCTCTGCTGTGAGGACAGGCTGAGAGAGTTGAGGCTGTTCAGCTTGCAGAAGAGAAGGCTCAAAGGAGACCTTGGAGCAGCCTGAAGGGGCTGCAGGAAAGCTGGGGAGGGACTGGGAGTGCCAGGCTGAGGGACAATGGCTTTGAGCTGGGAGAGTGAGAGTGGAGCTGAGGAAGAAATTCCTGTGAGGACTGGGGAGAGACTGGCACAGGCTGCCCAGGGAGGCTGTGGCTGCCCCTGCCTGGAGCTGTTCCAGGCCAGGCTGGATGCAGCCTTGAGCAGCCTGTGCTGCTGGGACTAAAGGTCCCTTCCAACCCAAGCCAGACTCTGAATTGATGACACTCACAGATCTTTGAACATATCCACAGAGCCTCCACTGACTGAGCTTTCCTTCCCTCCTCTGTGCACTGCACCTTCAGAGTCACTGCAGTGTCTGAGCAGGAGCTTCACAACTGCCTCGGGATGGTGCATTTGGCACTCTGCCAACGAAGCACAGACCTCTCTCTGCTCTCATTATCAGGGTGAGGTGACTCTGGCGGGGCTGGAAGAGAACAGTGTGCCCAGCAGGAGCAGGGCAGTGCTAGTGCCCTGCACTCAGCTCTGGTGAGGCCACAGCTTGAGTGCTGGGCTCAGTTCTGGGCTCCACAATGTAAGGAAGGCACTGAGGGGCTGGGGGGTGTCCAGGGAAGAGCAATGAGGCTGCTGAGGGCCTGGGAGGGCAGGACATGCAAGGAGCAGCTGAGGGAGCTGGGGCTGGGTAGTGTGGAGAAAAGGAGGCTGAGGAGAGACCTCATTGCTTCCACAGCTCCCTGAAAGGAGGCTGCAGTGAGGCTGGGGTTGGTCTCTTCTCCCAGGTAGCTTGTGACAGGATGAGAGCAAATAGGTTTAAGCTGTGCCAGGGAGGGCTAGGATGGAGATGAGGAACAATTTCTATGCTGCAAGAGTGGTCAGGGACTGGAGCAGGCTACCCAAGGAGGTGGTGGAGTCCCCATCCCTGGAGGTGCTCAAGAAGCTGCAGATGTGGCACATCAGGCTATGGTTTAGTGGTCATGGTAGCTGGGTTATGGTTAGACTTGAGGATCAAAGAGGCCTTTTCCACCCTTAATGATTCCATGATTATGCTTCTGCAGCCACAGCAACCCAAGCTCACCCAAGAAGTTCCATTTTCTCTATCTGGATCATTAACTTGACCTAAACACCTGGATCAGAGCAAGCCTGTGGTGGAGAAGTCTGAAGTTCACTGCACCATAGGAGAGCTCAGCCTCATCAAAGTCTCATCAGAGCATTCCATGGTAAATCATCTTCATTACCCACTCAGAAAGCATTGCTCTAAAAGCAACAGAGCCACCTAATGTGCTCTTTGGGACCATCAGCCAAGCTAGAGCCGTGTGTCATCTCCTGCAGGAGAGAGAGGAGAGCAGATCACCTCAGCTCCCTTGCTTTCAGCTGGATCAATTAATAAAGCTCTTCCTTTGCAGCCCTCTTGGTAGCCAAATTCCTGCCTGTTCCCCACTGCTAATGAAGCCAGCAAGGGAATGTTCCCTGCTCACAGCCCATTTGTCACTTCAGAGCAGCAATGTCTGACAAAAGAGCTAGGAAGCAGCGTGAGTGGAGGATGATCACCTGTGAGAAGCAGAAGGAGGAGCTGCCCCAGAGCTCCCAGGCTCTGCCCCCCTAACCATTACACACATTAGGTGGTGCTGAGCACTACTGACCACAAGCCTCTGCAGACCCAGCATAGGGAGGTGAAGAAAGGCTTCTTCTGAACACATGCTCACAGCTCTCTGTGCCAGGAACCTTCAAGGAATCTGAAATGCAGAACCAGAGGTTACACAAGTGTCAGGGACTGCCCAGGAGGCTCCCTCATAAAAGACAGCAAGACCTGGGGAGGGATTTCTGACAAGGGCTGGGAGTGGCAGGATGAGGGACAATGGCTTTGAGATGGGAGAGGGGAGAGTGAGAGGAGGAAGCAATTGTTGAGAGTGAGAGTGGGGAGACACTGGTATGGGTTGAGGGTGCTGAGACACTGGCACAGGTTTCCCAGGGAGGTTGTGGAGCACAGAAGCACCCAATGTGATCAAAGATCACATTGGGTGCTTCTGTGCTCCACAACCTCCCTGGAGGTGTTCAAGGCCAGGCTGGATGAGGCCTTTGAGTGACCTGTGCTGGTGGGAGGTGTCCCTGCCCATGGCAGGAGGTTGGCACTGGATGATCAGTGCTGGCCAGGGGCAGGACAAGGGTAAGAAGTACAAATGAGAACAGAGGGGTTGGAACTGGACGATCCTGAAGGTCCCTTCCAACTCAAACCTCTCACTCCCCACTTCCAAAGCCTGCTGCAGGCTCTGTTCAAGCCCCAGTCTCAAACTCTTTTACACCTCCTCAGGCTCTGTTCAAGCCCCAGTCTCAAACTCTTTTACACCTCCTCAGGCTCTGTTCAAGCCCCAGTCTCAAACTCTTGTACACCTCCTCAGGCTCTGTTCAAGCCCCAGTCGCAAACTCTTTTACACCTCCTCACTGCTTTTAATTCCATTTAAAGGAATTTTCAGGATTAGAGACAAAATCCAACTCATTTTCCCCAGCTTTAGCCTCCACACTGCCCCTTCCACCTGAATGCTTTCCCCACGCAGCAACTCCTCTGCTACTACCTGCAGTGCAGAACCGTCACAGCTCCTACTATAAAGCCAACTCCAGCGGCTCCTTTCTGTGCCTTCCCCACCCCAACATCATTAACAACCCTAATCACTTCCAATTAAGGCTCACAACTACCAAAGGCTTCAGACTCGACATTGATTGAAGACAATCCCCAAGCCCTCTAATCCAATAAACATCCTGGGATCGATAGCAGAGCAGCTGCAGAACACCACCAAGGGCATTCCCAGCGCATTACCCATGTCCAGCGCCTCGGCAGCCTTCTCAAGCCTCTCCCCACGCTCCTCCTCGGAGACGTTCAGCAGCTGTCTTCGGACTGCTTTGCTCGAGCTCCCTCCAGCTGTGACACTGGTGACAGAGAGGTGAGGGATGGTTTGGCTCTGCTGCAGGAGGCAAGGAGAAAAGGCAAACATCAGCCACAGGCTCCTGCGTGAAGAGGACTTGACCCTGGATCGACCCTGGGGTACTCCTCCCACTTTGGTGCCAGCTGCTTCAGCACTCCCAGCTACAGCCCATGGATTTCAGGCCAGTTCCATTAAGTACCCTCTGACCAGATGCTGTCCCACCAGGGGCACACAACCCTTTGAACTGTGACTCAGGATCATTACCCCGGGTCAAGACTCCTTATCCATACAGGTGCTCTGCACAGACACCAGGCTGGAGAGATGCAATCCTGCAGACCTTTACAAGAGTCTGCCCTCATGGCCAAGAATGCCAATGGTGGCCTGGGGTGCATGAAGAGGAGCGTGGGCAGCAGGGCAAGGGAGGTTCTCCTCTCTCTCTTCTCTGACCTAGTGAGGCCACAGCTGGAGTATTGTGTCCATCTCTGGGCTCCCCAGTTCAGGAGAGACAGGGAACTGCTGGAGAGAGCCCAGCAGAGGCTGCAAAGTTGCTGAAGGGCCTGCAGCATCTCTGTGAGGAGCAAAGGCTGAGAGCCCTGGGACTGTTGAGCCTGGACAAGAGCAGCTCCAGAGGGCATCTGAGCAATGCTCAGCAACAGCTTAAGGGTGGGGGGCAAGAGGCTGGGGCCAGACTCTTGTTGGTGGTGTCCAGCGACAGGACAAGGGCAGTGGGCACAGAGTGGAACTCAGGAGGTTGCATCTGAAGAGGAGGAGAAACTTGTTTTGTGTGAGGGTGCTGGAGGCTGGAGCAGGCTGCCCAGAGAGGTTGTGGAGTCTCCTTCTCTGCAGAGCTTCCAAACCCCCCTTGGCCACTGTGCTACTGGGCAAGCTGCTGTGGGTGCCCTGCTGGAGCAGGGGCTTGTTCTGGATGATCCCCAGAGGTCCCTTCCAAACCCCACCCTGCTGAGGTTCTGGGATTGAATTTATGCTTCTCTCCCAATCCCTGAGGCATCAGCACAAGCTGGTGATTTTCTGGGCTGTTCTAACTGTTCTTCTGAAGTACTTCATTGAGTGACTGTAGAACATCTCTTCTGTGACCTTCTGAAACAGGGAGAACCAACCTGTGCCCAGCCAGGGCCAGGGTGGACAGGAAGAGCAGGTTAGATGTACCCCAGACTTACACAGCTGAAGAGCTCAGTAGTCAGGCCAAGGTAGTTGTGCAGAGCCAGGAAGGTGACTCTCTGCAGCCTCACCATGATGATCTGGAGGTGGGAAATCAAGAACAGGGCTGGGTTCAGCACTCTCCCACTCTGCTTCCTGCTCTGCCATTCAGATATGGAGCAGAGCACCTCGAGGCACTCCACACTGCTGAGCAGCTGAGAAACTGAGGCACAGACAGACTCAAGTGGTTCGGCAAAGGCACCCCAAGAGCCCAAAGACTTCCTCCCCCACCCCAAATAATGCTTGTTTGCTGGAAACACCAACAGCCACGCCCCGATGGGCCTCACGCCAATAGCCACGCGCCAGTAGCCACTGAGCCAATAGCCACGCACCAGTAGCCACTGAGCCAACAGACCACGCACCAATAGCCCACGTGCCCTTAGACCACGCACCAATAGCCACTGTGCCAATAGCCACTGAGCCAACAGACCACGTGCCAATAGCCCACGTGCCCTTAGACCACGCACCAATAGCCACTGTGCCAATAGCCACTGAGCCAACAGACCACGCGCCAACAGCCACGTGCCCATAGCCACACGCGCCAACAGCCATATATGCCAACAGCCACGCGCCCATAGACCACGCGCCAACTGTCACACACCAACTGACCATGCACCAAAAGCCCCGTGCCAATCGCCACACTCGAACAGACCATGCACCAACAGCCATACACGCCAACAGACCATACGCCAGTCGCCACACGCCAACAGACCATGCGCCAACAGCCATACGTGCCAACAGCCACACGCCCATAGACCATGCACCAACAGCCATACGCGCCAACAGACCATGCACCAACAGACCCATGCCCATAGCCCACACACCAATAGCCACGTGCCATTAGCCCCGCACCAACACACCATGTGCCAATCAACCACGCGCCAATCGCCACGCACCCATCGACCTGCATCAGCAATGGTGTGGCCAGCAGGAGCAGGGAGGTCATTCTGCCCCTGTACTCTGCACTGCTTAGACCACACCTTGAGTGCTGTGTTCAGTTCTGGGCCCCCCAGTTTAGGAGGGACATTGAGATGCTTGAGCGTGTCCAGAGAAGGGCAACGAGGCTGGGGAGAGGCCTTGAGCACAGCCCTACGAGGAGAGGCTGAGGGAGCTGGGATTGGTTAGCCTGGAGAAGAGGAGGCTCAGGGGAGACCTCATTGCTGTCTACAACTACCTGACGGGAGGTTGTGGCCAGGAGGAGGTTGCTCTCTTCTCTCAGGTGGCCAGCACCAGAACGAGAGGACACAGCCTCAGGCTGTGCCAGGGGAGATTTAGGCTGGAGGTGAGGAGAAAGTTCTTCCCTGAGAGAGTCATTGGACACTGGAATGGGCTGCCCGGGGAGGTGGTGGAGTCGCCGTCCCTGGAGCTGTTCAAGGCAGGATTGGACGTGGCACTTGGTGCCATGGTCTGGCCTTGAGCTCTGTGCTAAAGGGTTGGACTTGGTGACCTGTGAGGTCTCTTCCAACCCTGATGATACTGTGATCGACCACGCATCAACAGCCACACGCCAGTAGCCACACACCAACAGCCACACACCAGTAAACCACACACCAGTAAACCACACCTTGCAATCAAAGTGGCTGCCTGTGACTGCTCCTCCTCACGGCTGGAATTACCCCACTGCTCCCTTGCCTGTGCTCCTCCAAGCACTCCAACCTCAGACATCACTGCTGCCTGACCTCCCTCTGCCCTGGCAGCTCACTGCCTCTTTCAAGCCCCCCTCCTCTCCTCTGTATCAGCTCCCATGGAGCTAATTAAAGCTGTGCAATGATCTCCTCAGCCATCAGCGCTGGCAGTGCCACGTGGCACCCATAAATCAGCCAGATACCAGCTTGTAAGGCCAAAAAGATCTGAAGTGACAGCAAAGCAAAAGGACAGGGCAGAATAACTCAGCAGGTCACCTGCCTCCCTTTGCCTGGGGCACCTGTGGGGCCACCTGGCCAACTGTCAGGCTGAACTTGTTCAGGTACCAGTCCCTGCACTGGCCTCTACCTGCAGGACACACAGGAAATGTTGCTGTGCTCACCTGAGAGCTCTCAGAGCTCCTGCAGAGCCAGGGAAGGGGACTAAAACATCTCCCTCATGAGAAGAGACCGAGTGAACTGGGGCCTTACAGCCAGGGAAAGGGCAGCCTGAGGCAGGTCTCATCAGCTTCAAGGGTGGGTGTCAGGAGGATGGGGCCAGGCTTTGTTCAGTGGTGCCCAGGGACAGGACCAGGGGCAAAGGGCACAATCTGGAACATCAGAAGTGCCACCTGAACATGAGGAGGAACTTCTGTAACTCTGAACAGGCTGCCCAGAGAGGTTGTGGAGTCTGCACCTCTGCAGGCTTTCAAAACCCACCAGGATGTGCTTCTGTGTGGCCTTCTCTAGGTGACTGCCTTGGAAAGGAGGTTGGACTCAATCTCCAGAGGTCCCTTCCAACCCCTACCATGCTGTGATTCTGTGACCTTAAAGCTAAGGCAGCTCTCTCCTCAGGTGCTGGCAGCTCCTTCTGCACTGCAAATTCACAGGTCAGTCTGAGTGCTGGGAACTGCACAAAGCATCATCTCTCCACAGACAGCTTCTGAGGGCTCCTCAGTCCTTCTTCCCAACAAGCAGCAGTGTTGGCCATGTTCTGAGGCACTCTGGACCTCACTGCTGTGTAACCAGGATCCCAGGATGTCAGGGGTTGGAAGGGATCCAAAGATCATCCAGTCCAAGCCCCCTGCCACAGCAGGACCACACAGTCTAGCTCAGGGCACACAGGAACACATCCAGACAGACTTGGAAAGGCTCCAGAGAAAGAGACTCCACAACCTCTCTGGGCAGCCTGTGCCAGGGCTCTGGGACCTTTACAGGCAAGAAGTTCCCCCTTGTGCTGAGCTGGAACCTCCTGTGCTGCAGCTTCCACCCATTGCTGCTTGTCCTGTCCCAGGCAGCAAGTGAGAGGATGCAGAGCCCACATCAGCCCATTCTACTCCAGACGGAGCCACAAGCTGACAGTGCAGGTCAGGCTGATTCAAGAGGCCATCACATGCAGAAACTGATGCAATGTGCACAGGTTTATTTCTCCCTGTCCATGATTAATGCTGAGATCACTCAAGCTGGGGCCCTAAGAGCAACAGGAAGAGCAGAACCAATCCAAACCTCGCAGAGAAGCCACACTGACCAGCTCCTTAGCTGCTAAAGCATGAGGAGCTTGTGCTGAACTTCCACCTCCTCCTCCTGACTCTGCCAGCAGAGTGATTTCTGCCCCCTCCCAAGCCCAGGCACCCCCAGAGCTCACCTGTACCACTCTGACAAGAGTTTCAGGGTATTTCTTGAAGACATCTTGAAAGGCACTCGCTGGAAGGCGCAGGATGGTGGAGGGAATGGCTGCTCGGGCTGAGACAGTTTTGTAGGGAGCAGGGTGACCCTAGGAGAGAGTTTCAGAGACAAAAGGGTGAATCCAGCCAAGAGCTGCCCCCACATATGCTTGACAGGCACCAGCTGACCACAAAGAGCCTTGAAGCTGTGCTCCAGCAGCTCCATGCCACAAGAGCAGCAGGCTCAGGGGAATTCACGCTGGCATCAACAGGACAGAGGCAGAGGAAGAAGAGTCACAAGCAGCTGTACCAGGTGAAGGCCAACTGGCTGCTCTGTCAGCTCTGCTACAGAGAAAGCCAAGCCTCAGAAGAATTTCAGCTTCCAGCTGGTGGGGACCACAGAGAAAAGAGGGTTTGGTGATTTTCTCACCTGTGCTGGTGACTGCTGTGCTGCAGTAACAGCAGCAAACAGGACACAAATGACATAGTTAAGGTTCAGGCAGAGCTGCTGTGCCCTAAGACACAGCTACCTTTAGACTCCTGCAGAGCTGTGTGTGTTAAATGTTGCAGAGAACAAACCCAGGCAGCTTCTGCTGGGATGAGATTTAACAAGGCCAAGTGCAGGGTTCTGCACTTTGGCCACAACAACCCCAAGCAGCACTACAGGCTGGGGACTGAGTGGCTGAGAGCAGCCAGGAGGAAAGGGACCTGGGGGTACTGATAGATAATAGCTGAAGATGAGCCAGCAGTGTGCCCAGGTGGCCAAGAGAGCCAATGGCATCCTGGCCTGCATCAGGAACAGTGTGGCCAGTAGGACAAGGGAGGTTCTTCTTCCCCTGGACTCAGCACTGGTCAGGCCACACCTGGAGTGCTGCGTCCAGTTCTGTGCCCCTCAATTCAAGAAAGATGTTGAGGTGCTGGAACATGTCCAGAGAAGGGCAACAAAGCTGGTGAGGGGCCTGGAGCACAAATCCTATGAGGAGAGGCTGAGAGAGCTGGGCCTGTTTAGCCTGGAGAAGAGGAGGCTCAGGGGGGATCTTATTACTGTCTACAACTACCTGAAGGGGCATTGTAGCCAGGTGGGGGTGGCCTCTTCTCCCAGGCAACCAGCAATAGAACAAGGGGACACAGTCTCAAGTTGTGCCAGGGTAGGTCTAGGCTGGGTGTTAGGAAGAAGTTCTTCACAGAGAGAGTGATTGGCATTGGAATGGGCTGCCCAGGGAGGTGGTGGAGGCACCGTGCCTGGGGGTCTTCAAGAAAAGCCTGGCTGAGGCACTTAGTGCCATGGTCTGGTTGATTGGATAGGGCTGGGTGCTAGGTTGGACTGGATGAGCTTGGAGGTCTCTTCCAACCTGGTTGATTCTATGATTCTATGATTCTCTTTCCTAGCTTCATAGGATCACAGAAATGGTTTGGGCTGGATCATAAAACTCATCCAGTGCCAACCTGCTGCCATGGGCAGGGACACCTCCACCAGCCCAGGTTGCACAAGGGCTCCTCCAGCCTGGCCTGGAACACCTCCAGGGAGGAGACATCCAAAGCCTCCCTGGGCAGCCTATGCCAGGGATTCTTTACTTGAGGTAAGCTGGTTCCAGCCCATTCTGAGTTGCTTGAAGAGCAGATGGGGAATTGAGAAACCAGTGAAGGATGAAGCTGGAAGTGGGGAGCATACAGAGGTTCTTCACACAGCAAGGCAAGATTCTCCTTTAGGATTTCCCCTCCTTGAATCAGAATAGATCACAGAGTGTTAGGAGCTGGAAGAGACCTGGAGAGATCAAGTCCAACACCCCTGCCAGAGCAGAAGAAAGTCAATCACTGGAGTCAACCCTCCAGACAGCCCTTTCTGCTCCATTAGCAAGTGCTGAAAACAGTATCTGGAAGTCCTGAGTTCCTTTACTCACACAGGAGATGTTGCTTTAGCTACTGCTAAGATAAAAAGAACCCTTCTGTGCTATGGAGCAGGATCTAAGGCACTTCAACAGCCATCTGTGTGACCTGCCCCAGATGACTCTGCCCCAAAGAGGGACATAGAATCATAGAATCAACCAGGTTGGAAGAGACCTCCAAGCTCATCCAGTCCAACCTAGCACCCAGCCCTATCCAGTCAACTAGACCATGGCACTAAGTGCCTCAGCCAGTCTTTTCTTGAAGACATCTCCAGAGGTCCCTTCAAACTCCACCATTCTGTGCTTCTGTGAACTAAGGCTGAGCACAGCTCTCCCCTCAGGTACAGCTTCCAAAGCCTTCAGGCCTCCTGAGCAGCAGAAGGGAAGTTTCCCCAAACACTAAACCACACAGATGCTAAATGCTGATTACAGCCAAAAACCCCTGCAAGGCCTCCAGAGCACTCAGCCAGCTGAACACAGCCTCTGCAGGACAACTTTGGCCCAAAAAGCACAGCAGAGCCAAGCTGAGCTGCATCGAGTGAGACCCCACCTAGAGTCCTGCATCCAGCTCTGGAGCCCCTGGGACAAGAGGGCTGTGGAGATGCTGGAGAGTGTCCAGAGCAGGGCCAGGAGGATGCTGAGAGGCTGCAGCAGCTCTGCTGTGAGCACAGACTGAAAGAGTTGGGGCTGTGCAGGCTGGAGCAGAGGAGGCTCCCAGGTGACCTTCTTGTGGCCTGCCAGCATCTGGAGGAGGCTCCAAAACAGCTGGGGAGGGACTTTTGAGGCTGTCAGAGAGTGACAGGACTGGGGGGAATGGAGCAAAGCTGGAGGTGGGGAGAGTGAGGCTGGAGGTGAGGAGGAAGTTGCTGAGCAGGAGAGTGGTGAGAGGCTGGAATGGGTTGCCCAGGGAGGGGGTTGAGGCCCCATGGCTGGAGGTGTTTGAGGCCAGGCTGGCTGAGGCTGTGTGCAGCCTGCTCTAGGGTAGGGTGTCCCTGGGCACGGCAGGGGGCTTGGAACTGGCTGCTCCTTGTGGTCCCTTCCAACCCTGACTGATTCTGTGATTCTATGAGTGTGAGCAGCAGCACAGGGAGAGGATTCTGCCCCTCTGCTCAGACCTCACCTGCAGCACTGCCTACAGCTCTGGGGCCCCAGCACAGGAAGGACCTGGAGCTGCTGAACAGGACCCAGAGGAGGCCACCAAGATGCTCAGAGGGCTGGAGAAGCTCCCCTGTGGGGACAGGCTGGGAGAGTTGGGGCTGTTCAGCCTGCAGAAGAGAAGGCTGCAGGGAGACCTCAGAGCAGCTTCCAGTGCCTGAAGGGGCTGCAGGAGAGCTGGGGAGGGACTTTGGAGAAGGGCTGGGAGTGGCAGGCTGAGGGACAATGGCTTTGAGCTGGGAGAGGGGAGAGTGAGAGTGGAGATGAGGAAGAGATTGTTGAGAGTGAGGCTGGGGAGCCACTGGCACAGGCTGCCCAGGGAGGCTGTGGATGTCCTCTCCCTGAAGGTGTTGAGGGCCAGGCTGGATGAGGCCTTGAGCAAGCTGTGCTGGTGGGAGGTGTCCCTGCCTCTGGCAGGGGTTGGCACTGGATGACCTTTAAAGTCCCTTCCAACCCAACCCATGAATCTATCAGATCCTTCTACAACTGCATCCTCTCAGGGAAGCAAAGCTCCAGCTCTGCTGCTGCTCTGGAGGTCACCACAAAACAGATGCTTACATTACACTAATTGGAGCCAATTTGTTAATTACACCAACTTCAGCTGAGCTGTTCAGAAGATCTGGGGGCTGCCATTAGCAGCTTTGATCTTCAGGTTCCTGGGGGAGCTGCAATTTTACACAGCTCTTTGACCCAGAGTGCAAAGCTTCCAGGCCACCTCAGCTCCCTTTAATTAAGTAAAGAAGTCAACAAATGACATTTCTGTGCTTCTGCTGTGCCCTAACCCAAAGGCAGCATCCTCTGTCTG
The DNA here is from genome assembly GCF_015220805.1 of Pogoniulus pusillus. Classification (NCBI taxonomy): domain Eukaryota; kingdom Metazoa; phylum Chordata; class Aves; order Piciformes; family Lybiidae; genus Pogoniulus; species Pogoniulus pusillus. Next base: position 1,747,559 of record NC_087298.1, on the reverse strand, counting down.
CAGGTCAGTCTGAAGCTTGACTTCAGTTGGGATTCTCCCCATGCTCAGATGTACAAGAGGCTGTGTCCAGCCTGCTCCAAGCACACACAGCCCTGCAGCTCTCATCAGCTCTGCTGCCTCCCAGCTCCTCACCAAACACACTCACAGAGGGGCTTGGCTTGCAAGGGACCTTCCAAGCTCATCCAGTCCAACCCCTGCAGCCAGCAAGGACAGCTGCAACTAGAGCAGGGTGCTCAGAACCCCAAACAACCTGACCTGGAATGGCTCCAGGCATGGGGCTCTCACCTCTCTTACCACCCTCAGTGTCAGACATTTCTCCCTTCTCTCCACTCTCAATCTCCATCTTCTAGTTCAAACCATCACCTCTTGGCCTGTCCCAACAGGCCCTGCTCAAAACTGTTCCTTGAAGCACTGCAAGGCCACCAGAAGGTCTTCCTGGAACCTTCTCCTCTGCAGGCTGAACACCCCCAACTCCCCCAGCCTGGCCTCACAGCAGAGCCCTTCCAGCCCTGCCAGCACTGCTGTGGCCTCCTCTGGCCCTGCTCCAGCAGGTCCCTGCCTGTGCTGTGGGGTCCAGCAGAGCTCAGCAGAGGAGCAGAATCCCCTCCCTGGGTCTCAGCAGAGCTCAGCAGAGGAGCAGAATCCCCTCCCTGGGTCTCAGCAGAGGAGCAGAATCCCCTCCCTGGGTCTCAGCAGAGGAGCAGAATCCCCTCCCTGGGTCTCAGCAGAGGAGCAGAATCCCCTCCCTGGGTCTCAGCAGAGGAGCAGAATCCCCTCCCTGGGTCTCAGCAGAGGAGCAGAATCCCCTCCCTGGGTCTCAGCAGAGCTCAGCAGAGGAGCAGAATCCCCTCCCTGCCTCTGCTGCCCACACTGCTGGGGACCAGCCCAGGCCAGGCTGGGGCTGGGCTGGCAGTGCTTGGTGCCAGTGAAAAACAAAAGTGAAAACCTAAAGAAGTTGATTAAATCTTCAGTTCCAGGCCCAAGGATAGGCTCTAAGTTTAGTAGTGCTCCAAAACACTTAGTGGAAAGAGCAAAAGAAGCCCCAGGTGTCACCCTCAGGTGGTCTGCCTGGGCTGTTCTCTGAGCAGTGCTTGTCTGAGGAGAGCCCAATGCTGAGAGCCTCTCAGCAGAGCAGTGTTAGGATGATAAGGGCTAACGATGCAGCAGTCTGTGCCCAGCTCTCTCCCCCTCTCCAAAGAGCAGCCCATCCCTTCAGTGCAATTTTCCCTCTCCCCAGCCCCTTCACTGCTTTTGAAAGGGCCAGGTCCCATCTCTGGCTGGTCTGGGACATGCTAGAAGCTGTCAGAGGGAGGTGAAGAGGAAATGCTCTCTAATTGTCACTCCTCAGCTGCAAGCAGCAGCACATGGAGCACCCCCAGCTCCCATTACCCTGCCTGAACAGCACACTGAGGGCACCAGGAGCTATCATCAGGAGTGAACCAGGGGGGCTGCCACACAGAACTTTGTGTTCTCCAGGCAGGTAACTGCTGCCTCGTGTTCTGCAGAGGAATTAACTGCTGCAGGTGACAGATGGCACAGCTGAGGCAGCAGCTGAGCCCAGGGCACAGCTAATGGCCAAGCCCCACCCAAGCTGGGTAAGCAATCTGCCACAGGACATGCAGCTGCCTCACCCCCTCCCACCTGCACTGCTAACTCCTCCCTGCACCCAGAAATCTGGCATGCTCTGCCTATCCCCACTGCTTGCATTTGGTCTTCCTCCCCCCAGCCCTGCCTTCCTCCCCCCTTACCCTTGCCTTCCTCCCTCCCCTGACCCCTGCCTTCCTCCCTCCCCTGACCCCTGCCTTCCTTTCCAACCCAAATCCCTGCCTTCCTCCCACCCTACCCCTGCCTCCCTCCCCCCACCACTACCCCACCACTGCTGCAGCCCCGGGTTCTGGAGCATCTCTGTGAGGAGCAAAGGCTGAGAGCCCTGGGGCTGAGAGCCTGCAGAAGAGCAGCCCCAGAGGGCATCTGAGCAATGCCCAGCAACAGCTAAAGGGTGGGGGGCAAGAGGCTGGGGCCAGACTCTTGTCAGTGGTGCCCAGGGACAGGACAAGGGCAATGGGCACAGAGTGGAACCCAGGAGGTTCCAACTGAGCAGAAGGAGAAAGTTGTTTGGTGTGAGGGTGCTGGAGGCCTGGAGCAGGCTGCCCAGAGATACTGTGTAGTCTCCTGCTCTGGAGAGCTTTGAGCTGGGAGAGGGCAGATTGAGAGTGGAGATGAGGAGGAAATTGTTGAGAGCAAGACTGGTGAGACACTGGCACAGGTTGCCCAGGGAGGCTGTGGATGCCCCCTCCCTGGAGGTGTTCAAGGCCAGCCTGGACAATGCCTTGAGCAAGCTGTGCTGGTGGGAGGTGTCCCTGCCCATGGCAGGGGGTTGGAGCTGGATGAGCTTTGAGGTCCCTTCCAACCCAACCCATTCTGTGATTTCTTTTTGTTGACTCACCAAGAAAGCAGGAAAGGAACAGGAGTGGTGCTGATGCTGCTGTCTCCTCCTCACAATACTGTGAGCAAAACAATCTACTGCTGGAAGTGAGGGGGGCAGAGACACCTCTGCAGCTGCTCCCAGGATGAATGTGACAGCAGCAAGAACCAGACCTGCACACTCCCAGTCCTTCTCATGCCACTTCTCTTGATGGAGCAAAATGTGACCAAGCTTTAAGAACTGTTTCTGACTTGCAGCAAGCCTCATGGCAATCACCCAGACAGAGGCCTGCTCAGAGTGGCAAGGAAAGCTTCACAGAATCATTAGGACTCCTGGCTCAGAGTAACAGCTCCTTGCAATGAGCAGAGGCAGCCAAGCACCCAGGAAACACAGCAGGTCAGCTTGCACGGGTGGATGCTTCCCTGGGCTAAGCACTGGCTGAGCCCAGCTGGCAGGAGCTCACCCCTGCTGCTGCCCAGGGCTCAGGGCTGGGCCAGCTCTCTTTGGTATCTTACCAATGCTCTGGGCAAGGGAATTGAGTGCAGCCTCAGAAAGTTTGCAGGTAGCACTAAACCGGGTGGCACTGTTGGGCTGCTGAAGAGTAGGAAAGGCTCTGCAAAGGGACCTGGCCAGGCTGGAGCCATGGGCACAGGGCAGTTGTATGAGGTTCAACCAGGCCAAGTGCTCTGTCCTGCACTTGGGGCACAACTACTCCCTGAAGGCTCCAGGCTGGGAGCAGTGGCTGGAAACTGTCCAGTGGAAAAAAGGACCTGGGGGTGCAGTTGACAGTGGCTGAAGATGAGCCAGGATCTGCTCAGGTGGCCACAAAGGTCACCAGCAGCCTGGCCTGGATCAGCAGTGGTGTGAGCAACAGGAGTAGGGCAGGGACTGTGCCTTTGGTGGGCTGCACTGGGCACTGGTGAGGCTGCACCTCAAATCCTGGGTTCAGTTTAGGGCCCCTCACTCCAAGAGGGACATCAAGAGGCTGGAGCAGGTCTAGAGAAGGGCAACAAAGCTGGGGAAGGGTCTGAAAGAAAAGGGCTGTGGAGGAGCAGCTGAGGGAGCTGGGGGTGTGCAGTGTGGAGAAGAGGAGGCTGAGGGCAGAGCTCATTGCCCTGAAAGGAGGTTGCAGTGAGGTGGGGTTGGGCTCTGCTCCCCAGTGTTAGGTGACAAGAGAGAAAAGGCCTGAAATTGTGCCAGGGCAGGGTTAGGTTGGAGATGAGGAACAATTTCTTTGCAGGGATTGGCACAGGCTGCCCAGGGAGGTGGTGGAGGTGCTCAAACCATGTGTGGCCATGGTGGTGCTGGGTTGAAGGTTGGACTGGGTGACCTTAGAGGCCTTTTCTCTGCTTCTGTACCTCACTGACCAGATTATCCTCATGCTCCCATCTATCAAAGTCCTGCAACTGCCAAAGATGATGACTTCACCCCCTCAAATCTAGCTTCTCCCAAATGCAGGCACTGGTACACTCTCAGCAAACCACTGCTGCAACTGCAGCTGGAACAAGCCCCAGCACCACTCACTGGTGCCATAGATGTGCCCAGGTAGCTCCCAGCTTATCCTGCCCCCTGCCAAAGAGCACAACCTCCAGATGGACACCAGCAGCACAAACATGTCTGGGGAAAGCTCAATCCATCAAGTGGCTTCACACCACAATTACAGCAACAGCAACTGGCAGGGTTATTGGCCTCAGACTAACTAAACCAAGATAGTAACAAACCAAACAGTGTAAGTGTGTGGAATTCTGGGCACAAACCTGCTCCTCCTCCTCACTGCTTTGTGACCTTGAGCAAATCAACCATGCCTCAGTTCTCCAGACTTAGGAACAGAGTACTGCAGGGCCAGCACAGTGCCCCTGACCCCTCCAGGGCCATCACAGTGCCTGTCCACTCCTCCAGGGCCAGCACAGTGCCTGTCCACTCCTCCAGGGCCAGCACAGTGCCTGTCCACTCCTCCAGGGCCAGCACAGCGCCCCTGAACCCTCCCGGGCCAGCACAGTGCCTGGCAACCTCTCCAGGGCGACCATGGTGCTCCCCAACCCCTCCAGGGCCACCACTGTGCCTGCCAACCCCTCCAGGGCCACCACTGTGCCTGCCAACCCCTCCAGGGCCACCACTGTGCCTGCCAACCCCTCCAGGGCCACCACTGTGCCTGCCAACCCCTCCAGGGCCACCACTGTGCCTGCCAACCCCTCCAGGGCCACCGTGGTGCTCCCCAACCCCTCCAGGGCCACCGTGGTGCTCCCCAACCCCTCCAGGGCCACCACGGTGCTCCCCAACCCCTCCAGCCTGCCAGGAGCAGGCAGTGCTGCACTCCAGGCAGACATTTCACAACCCCCTTGCACACCACACAGGTAAGTTTAGAGTTTTGGAGATCCCAGAGGAGGAAAAGAAGTTGTCAAAGAAAGAGTTTCCACTCGGCTTCCTTCCCAGCACTGTGCAAAGTCTACCTCACAGGCCCTGTGCCACAAAGTAGCACTGCAGGGGACCTGCAGCTTCAAGCACTTACTGTGATGACATCAAGGATGCTGAGCAGGCTGTGGACGCTGTCTCCTGCCAGCACCTCCTTCACAACCATCTCTGTGCCATCCTGCAAGAGTAGGACAGAAGCAGATCACTGCAGGCTCACAGCTGCACATTTGGCACAGACAGAGCAGCACTTCAGACAGCTCAGCTTGCACACAAACTGCCAGGCACCCTGAGCACCCCCGACAGAAATGGCTCCCCATTGCTCCTGGGGGCTTCTTTCCTGCCTGCTCTGATGGAAGTCTGCTAACTCAGACACCAAAGTCTTACAGCAGCCTCCAGAATGTGGTAAACCCAACAACTAAAAGCTCAGCACTGCTGAGGCCACAGCTCAAATCCTGGGCTCAGTTTTGGGCCACTCACTCCAAGAAGGACACTGAGAGGCTGGAGCAGGTCCAGAGGAGGGCAACAAAGCTGGGGAAGGGTCTGGAGAAGAGGGCTGGGGAGGAGCAGCTGAGGGAGCCGGGGGTGTGGAGTGTGGAGAAGAGAAGGCTGAGGCCAGACCTCATCCTGGAAGGGACCACAAGGAGCAGCCAGTTCCAACCCCCCTGCCATGCCCAGGGACACCCTACCCTAGAGCAGGCTGCACACAGCCTCAGCCAGCCTGGCCTCAAACACCTCCAGCCATGGGGCCTCAACCACCTCCCTGGGCAGCCCATCCCAGCCTCTCACCACTCTCCTGCTCAACAACTTCCTCCTCACCTCCAGCCTCACTCTCCCCACCTCCAGCTTTGCTCCATTCCCCACCCACTCCTGGCACTCCCTGACAGCCTTAAAAGTCCCTTCCCAGCTTTCCTGTAGCCCCCTTCAGGTACTGCAAAGGCCACAACAAGGTTGAGGGTGGGGAGACACTGGCACAGGTTGAGGGTGCTGAGACACTGGCACAGGTTGAGGGTGCTGAGACACTGGCACAGGTTTCCCAGGGAGGTTGTGGAGCACAGAAGCACCCAATGTGATCTTTGATCACATTGGGTGCTTCTGTGCTCCACAACCTCCCTGAAGGTGTTCAGGACCAGGCTGGATGAGACCCTGAGCAACCTGTTCTAGTGGGAGGTGTCCCTGCCTATGGCAGGGAGGTCAAACTAGCTGAGCTTTGAGGCTCCCAACAACCTAAACCATTTCATGACTGATGCCAACAGCTTGATCTCAGCAGCCACAGATGCTTACACTCTCTTGGATGCAAACTTCCAGCCTGCCATCCTGCACCACATAGATGCTGTTGTCCAGCTGCCCAGGCCGGAAGATGTACTCTCCTTCATGCAGTTGCACAAAAACCATGTGCTTGCACAGTTCCAGGAAAAGAGGCTTCTCAAAGTGGCCAAGGACCCTGCAGGAAAGAAAATGCAGAGGGAGGGAAAAGACAAAAATCAGCACTGCCTTGGAAATATCCTCCCTAAGGCAGCAAAACCCCCAGGAACAACCAGCAGAGGAAGCGCAGGGGGAGCTGTTGGCAGTCCAGCAGCATGGCAGGAGGAGCAGAACTCCCCAAGACAGAACTGGGAGCACTGTGAAATGCTGGAGCTCCTTCCTGAAACCCAATCAACCAGGCTGGAAAAGCCCTCTAGGATCATCAAGTCCAACCTAGCACCTAACAGCTTCTCATTAACTAACCCATGGCACAAAGTGCCTCATGCAGCCTCCTCTGACACACCTCCAGGGATGGGGACTCCACCACCTCCCTGGGCAGCCCATTCCAATGCCAATCTCTCTTGCTGGGAAGAACTTCTTCCTAACATCCAGCCTGAACCTGGCCTGGCACAGCTTGAGGCTTGTTCTGTCTCTGGGTTCCTGGTAGAAGAGACCAACCCCACCTGGCTACAGCCTCCCTTCAAGAAGCAGGTTGGAAAAGACCTTCAAGATCATGGAGTCCAACCTAGCACCTAACCTTCTAATGACCTAACCCATGGCACCAAGTGCCTCATGCAGCCTCCTCTTAAACACCTCTGAGTATCATTCAGAGCAAGGCCACCAGTTTCAGAAGGTGCTGAGGTACTGGAACAGGTTGCTCAGAGATCTTAAGGAGGCTCCAAGAGTGGAGTTGTTGAAGGCTGGGACAAGGCCTTGAGCACCCTGTGCTGGTGGGAGGTGTCCCTGCCCATGGCAGGGGGTTGGAGCTGGATGAGCTTTAACTTCTCTTCCAACCCAACCCATTGTGTGAATCTCTGCTTGTACAAAGTACACCCCAACTCCCTGGAGCAGACCCCAGCATGACTGCCCAGAGGGATGAAATACAAAGACCTGCAAGGCTCACACACTGCTAGAGGAAAGGGGCAGCAGGCACAAGCTGCAGCACTGCACATTTCCACTTGGAGCTTCTTTGGTGTGAGGGTGCTGGAGGCCTGGAGCAGGCTGTCCAGAGAGGTTGTGCAGTCTCCTGCTCTGGAGAGCTTCCAGCTCCCCCCTGGCCATTGTGCTCCTGGGCAAGCTGCTGTGGGTGCCCTGCTGGAGCAGAGGCTTGGACTGGATGTGCCCAGAGGTCCCTTCCAACTTCACATGCTGAGAAGTGTGAGCAGCAAGACAAGGGAGGGGATTTTGACCCTCTGCTCTGCTGAGACCACACCTGCAGCACTGCCTCCACTTCTGGAGCACAAAAAGGACCTGGAACTGTCGGAGAGGGTCCAAAGGAGGCCACCAAGGTGATCAGAGTCTGGAGAAGCTCCCCTGTGGGGACAGGCTGGGACAGTTGGGACTGTTCAGCCTGCAGAAAAGAAGGCTGCAGGGAGACCTTAGAGCAACCTTCCAGTACCTGAAGGGGCTGCAGGAGAACTGGGGAGGGACTTTCCCTTGAACATTACCTAACATTTTTAAGCATGTAGAGAACTTCTGATGGCAGATGGGAGTTCTTCACATCGAATTCAGTCAGGTCTGCCTCCAGCAGAGAGGGAGGTGGCTCCTTTGGCTGCAGGGTTGGACATTCCTTCTTAATGCGCAGGATCCTGCAAAGGAGAACACAAGTCAGGAACTCAGGAGGTCTCCTCACTTGCTTAGGCACTGCCTGTGTGCTGGCACCAGGCTGACTGCAGCAAAGTCAGCCCACAGACCCACCCCCACAGACCCAACCCAATTGTCAGGGCTGGAAGGGACCCCTAAGATCATCCAGTTCCAAGCCCTCTGCCATAGGCAGGGACACCTCACACTAGATGAGGTTGCTCAGAGACACAGCCAGCCTGGCCTCAAAAACACCCAGGGATGAGGCTTCCACCACCTCCCTGGGCAGCCTGTGCCAGGGTATCACCACTCTCATGCTGAAGAATGTCTTTTTAACACTCATAGAACCATAGAACCAGTCAGGGCTGGAAGGGACCACAAGGATCATCTAGTTCCAGCCCCCCTGCCATGGGCAGGGACATCCTACCCTACCCCAGTCTGAGCCCACCCACCTCCAGCTTTCCTCCATTCCCCCCAGTTCTATCACTACCTGACACCCTAAAAGTCCCTCCCCAGCTTTCCTGTAGTCCCTTTCAGATATTGGAGGGCCACTAAAAGGTCTCCTCAGAGCCTTCTCCTCTCCAGGCTGAACAGCCCAAACTCTCTCAGAATGGGTCAGGATGGAAGGGACCTTCAAGAACATCCAGTGCCAGGCCCTTGCCACGGGCAGGGACACCTCCCACCAGCACAGGCTGCTCAAGGCCTCTTTCAACACCTCAGCAGGGGGCAGCCACAGCCTCCTTGAGCAACCTGTGCCAGTCTCTCCCCACCCTCTCAACAATTTCTTCCTCCTCTCCACTCTCACTCTCCCCTCTCCCAGCTCAAAGCCATTGTCCCTCAGCCTGCCACTCCCAGCCCTTGCCCAGAGTCCCTCCCCAGCTCTCCTGCAGCCCCTTCACGCACTGGAAGCTGTTCTGAGGTCTCCCTGCAGCCTTCTCTTCTGCAGGCCAAACAGCCCCAACTCTCCCAGCCTGTGCCCACAGGGAAGGTGGCTCCAGCCCTCTGATCAAAGCCCCTCTGGCTAACTCCAAGCTCCTCAAAGGTAGACACAGGCACTTGAGCACACCCTTGGCAAACAGCCTCCAGGAAGCCCTAGCACACTCCTGGGCCATAGAATGAGCAGGTAGCCCACTAGCAGTCAGATCAGACAGCACCATGCTACCCTCCAGCTGCCCCTCAGCAGAACCAGAGCCAGCACTGCCTGCACAAACCACTCCACTGAGCAACCCTCCCAGCAACACCTCCCCAGCTGCTCTGCAACGCCTCTCCTGCAGCTCAGCAACACCTCCCCTGCAGCTCTGCAACACCTCCCTGCAGCTCTGCAACACCTCCCTGCAGCTCTGCAACACCTCCCCAGCAGCTCTGCAACACCTCCCCAGCAGCTCTGCAACACCTCCCCAGCAGCTCAGCAACACCTCCCCTGCAGCTCAGCAACACCTCCCCAGCAGCTCAGCAACACCTCCCCAGCAGCTCAGCAACACCTCCCCAGCAGCTCAGCAACACCTCCCCAGCAGCTCAGCAACACCTCCCAGCAGCTCAGCAACACCTCCCCTGCAGCTCTGCAACACCTCCCCTGCAGCTGTGCGTGTGTTTTCAGTGCTCTGCTAGGGATAAGGCTCCACACCACCACCAAACCACCCTTTCTTGCCAAAACTTCTCCAGTCCCAACCCCCCAGATACCTTTTAGCCAAAGACAGAACCTTGGCCCTCTTGCGCATCCTTTGGCGAGGCACAGTGTTCCCAACCAGGGAGTTGGGGAGAGTTGTAACCTAGGAGGGAATCAGGGAAACAAACACACACTTAGGAAGAGCCAAACAAAACCAAAAACCCAACCCACTGCCCCCAACCCTGCAAAGGCTCCAAGTCATTAGAAGATGAGCAGAGTGAAGCATTAAGAAGACCTTGGAGGGCCTGGAACATCTGCTCCAGGAGTACTTCCTTTCTCCAAGCAAGTGGAGTGCATTTTGTAGCAATCACTCCAGTGGTAAGGGATGATGGAGGGAAAATACTCCCCAGCTGTATGCTCCTCAGGCAGGAACACTCAACATCAGGCACATCAGCAATGTTTAAAGCTCCACTACTCCTGCAGCAGCCTGTGATGCTGGTAAACTGGTTCATGAGCCAGCATGGGCCCAGGTGGCCACATAGGCCAACAGCATCCTGGCTTGGATCAGCAATGGTGTGGCCAGCAGGACCAGGGAGGAGATCATCCCTCTGTAATTTGCACTGATGAGGCCACACCTGAGTACTGTGTTCACTTTGGGGCATCTCACTCCAAGAGGAACACTGAGGAGCTGAAACATGTTCAGAGATGGGCAAAGCTGGGGAAGGGTCTGGAGAACAGGGCTGGAGAGAGCAGCTGAGGAAACTGGGATGTCCAGTGTGGACAAGAGGAGAGTGAGGGAAGACCTCATTGCTCTCTACAACTCCCTGACAGGAGGCTGCAGTGAAGTGAGGGTTGGGCTCTGCTCCCTAGTATCAGGTGGATAGGAGAAGAAATGACCTGAAATTGTGCCAGGGGAGGGTTAGGTTGGAGATGAGGAAAAATGCCTTTGCTGCAAGAGTGGCCAAGAGATTGGAACAAGTTGCTCAAGGAGGTGGACTCATCACCCCTGGAGGTGTTTAAAAGCCCTGCAGATGTGGTGCTTGAGGCTGTGAGGTACAGTAGGGTTACTGGCTGGACTCAATCACAGAATCAAGCAGGTTGGAAGAGACCTCAAAGATCATCCAGTCCAACCTGCCCTAGCCAGTCACAGTATCACAGTATCATCAGGGTTGGAAGAGACCTCATAGATCATCAAGTCCAACCCTTTAGCACAGAGCTCAAGGCCAGACCATGGCACCAAGTGCCACATCCAGTCCTGCCTTCAACAGCTCCAGGGACGGCGACTCCACCACCTCCCCAGGCAGCCCATTCCAGTGCCCAATGACTCTCTCAGGGAAGAACTTTCTCCTCACCTCCAGCCTAAATCTCCCCTGGCACAGCCTGAGGCTGTGTCCTCTCGTTCTGGTGCTGGCCACCTGAGAGAAGAGAGCAACCTCCTCCTGGCCACAACCTCCCCTCAGGTAGCTGCAGACAGCAATGAGGTCTGCCCTGAGCCTCCTCTTCTCCAGGCTAACCAATCCCAGCTCCCTCAGCCTCTCCTCATGGTCAACCAGACCATGGCACTAAGTGCCCCAGCCAGGCTTGGCTTCAACACCTCCAGCCACACAGACTCCACCACCTCCCTGGGCAGCCCATTCCAATGCCAATCACTCTCTCTGACAACAACTTCCTAACAACATCCAGCCTAGACCTGCCCTGGCACAGCTTGAGACTCTGTCCCCTTCTTCTGTTGCTGGCTGCCTGGCAGCAGAGCCCAACCCCACCTGGCTACAGCCTCCCTGCAGGCAGCTGCAGGCAGCAATGAGCTCAGCCCTGAACGCGAAGGTCATTTCCAGCCCTAAGGGCGCTGCGGCCGTGACCAGCAGCGGAGCTGCGCCCAGGCTCCGGCTCCGGCTCCGGCTCGCTCTCGGCGGCTGCTGAGCGCCCCCGTCTGGAGCCATGCAGCAACTGCACGGCCAGCACAGCGCCTCCGCCGGCACCGCCAAACGGGAGCGGCTCTCTGGTCGGCTCCCAAAGGAGCTGAACCCCAGGGGAAAGCGTCTCTGCCCTTGATCATCTCCTTTTCCTCCACAGCACGTCTGGAGAGGCTTGCCCAGAAGGAGAACGCGGTGCTGCCGCATCAGCACTTCAGGCAGAACTGCAGGAGCCCTGAGCCAGGCCAGTGGCATTCGCTGAGGAAGCTTCCACAGCCTTGACCCCCCCACAGTGGACAACCAAGGTGTGAGCTCTAAGGGCTCTACCTCTCAGCATCTCTTAGCTCCTGTTCATGTTGAGGACAGTTTTAATGGCTGCAAAAAAAGGTGACTTTTACAGATATTTATTCCCTGCATTTCCTTTGCAGGAGCAATTCTGGGAGAAAGATCACTGAGGGCAACTGGGAGCAGCTGTCAGCCCATGGCTTGGATAGCAACACTCTGTGCTGGGTTAGGAACTGGCTGGAGGGCTGAGCCCAGAGAGTGGTGGTGAATGGTGCCACATCCAGCTGGCAGCTGTCACTAGTGGTGTCCCTCAGGGATCTGTGCTGGGCCCCATCCTCTTTAGCAGCTTCATAGATGACCTGGATGAGGGCATGGAGTCAGTCATCAGCAAGTGTGCAGATGACACCAAGCTGGGGGCAGATGTGGCTGGGTTGGAGGGCAGAAGGGCTCTGCAGCAGGACCTTGACTGCCTGCACAGATGGGCAGAGTCCAAGGGGATGGAGTTCAATAGCTCCAAGTGCTGGTGCTGCACTTTGGCCACAACAACCCCATGCAGAGGTACAGGCTGGGGTCAGAGTGGCTGAGAGCAGCCAGACAGAGAGGGATCTGGGGGTGCTGATTGATACCCACCTGAACATGAGCCAGCAGTGTGCCCAGGTGGCCAAGAGAGCCAGTGGCATCCTGGCCTGCATCAGCAATGGTGTGGTCAGCAGGAGCAGGGAGGTCATTCTGCCCCTGTACTCTGCACTGGTTAGACCACACCTTGAGTGCTGTGTTCAGTTCTGGGCCCCCCAGTTTAGGAGGGACATTGAGATGCTTGAGCGTGTCCAGAGAAGGGCAACGAGGCTGGGGAGAGGCCTTGAGCACAGCCCTACGAGGAGAGGCTGAGGGAGCTGGGATTGGTTAGCCTGGAGAAGAGGAGGCTCAGGGGAGACCTCATTGCTGTCTGCAACTACCTGAGGGGAGGTTGTGGCCAGGAGGAGGTTGCTCTCTTCTCTCAGGTGGCCAGCACCAGAACAAGAGGACACAGCCTCAGGCTGTGCCAGGGGAGATTTAGGCTGGAGGTGAGGAGAAAGTTCTTCCCTGAGAGAGTCATTGGACACTGGAATGGGCTGCCCGGGGAGGTGGTGGAGTCGCCGTCCCTGGAGCTGTTCAAGGCAGGACTGGACGTGGCACTTGGTGCCATGGTCTGGCCTTGAGCTCTGTGCTAAAGGGTTGGGCTTGATGATCTGTGAGGTCTCTTCCAGCCCTGATGATACTGTGATACACTGGAGCTGGGGCCCTCCCAGCACTGCTGGGCAAGCTCCCCGAGGAAGCAGTGCCAAGATGACCCTCATGGACAGGGGGTTGTGGCAGTTTCCAGCTCTCAGTCCCACATCTCTGAGTGCTCTGATCCTGTTCAGAGGCAAAGTGCAAGTGGGAACACGAAATGCACTCACACCTTGCCCTTGCTCCTTAGCAAACACCCTGGGCCAGGCAGAGCAAGAGAAGCACTGCAAAGTCTACAGCACCTCCCCAAGTGGGTTTTGACCTCCCCTGCCCTCCCACCATGCCAGGAGTCCTCACCTTCCTCATGATCTTCCTCCCATAGAACATGACTTTGTCTCTCTTGCGGAACCTGTACTGAGGCACGTGTGGCTGTAGTTGTTCTGGAACAGAGAAGCATCCCATCAGAAAGCCCCTGCAGGTCTGTGCCAAGGCAAAACAAACCCAGCACAGGTTGCTTCTACCTCCTTACCACCAGCTACAACTCCCTCTACTAAGCAGCAAGCTCCCGTGGCCAGCAGGTAGAATTCAAACCAAGAGAAGAAACTTCTTACCCAACTCTGGTGAGCCAAGCCTGGCTAGGGAGGAGCCTGAGGCTCCTACATGATCACTGGAGGAGGTAAAAAGACTCTCAAAACAGATCCAAAGATCAGGTCACTTTAAGCTCACAAAGCAACCCTGCCATTCACCCATCTGTCACCACTCTAACGGTGAGCCACGCAATCTTAGAACCATAGAGCTGTTTCGGTTGGAAAACCCCTTTAAGATCACCAAGTCAAACCATCCTCCAGCTCTGCCAAGGCTGGGGCTAACCCACAGCCCTCAGCACCATGTGCTGAAATACCTCCAAGGATAGGGATTCAACTGCCTCCCTAGGAAGCTCTTTCAGTCTGAGAGCCCTTTCAGTGAATAAGTTACTTCTAAAATGCAACCCAAACCTTCCCTGGTGCAACCTGAGGCCACTTCCTCTTGTCCTATATCACCTCCTACAAGGAAGAAGAGACCAACCCCCACCTGGCTCCAACCTCTTGTCAGGGGGGTGGCAGGTATCTAGAAAAAGTCTCCCCTGTGCCTCTTTTCCTCCCAGTTCCTTCAGCTGCTCCTCGCAAGATTTGCTCTGCACACCTTTCACCACCTTCATTGCCCTGCTCTGGACCTCCTCAATGCCTTTAAACACTAAGCAAATCACAGCTGAAATCCTCTGCATGCCAACAGCCACCGAGGCTCTCATCCAGCAGAGAATCAAAACCCTCCAGCATCCTGCAGGTGAGAGCTGTGAAATCCACACTCAGCCCTCGGCAAGCGAAGCAGCAGAGTTCTTCATCCCTCTCAAGCTGCTTCCCTGCAAGGAGCCCCTAACCTCACAGCAAGCAGCTAGTACAGAGCCCACCAGACCTGGTTCCCACAGCACTGCAGGCAGCTGAGACAAAGTGGTTTGCAAAGAGCTGCTGAGGACTTACTGGATTGCTTCACTCTTCTGTAGACAACAAAGACAACGACTGCTATAAGCAGCAGGGCCACGGCAGCTCCGATCGCCATCCCAGTCAGCTGTCAGAGGAATTGGGGGGAGGAAAGGAGTTAGGAAACTTCTAACACAGAAAATTAAGCACTTCTTGGAGGACTGAAGAGCACTTAGCTCAGGAAGAAGCCCAAGCAAGTCAAGCACGTTCATAAATGCTTGATTTTAAACTGCGCCTCCACACGTGGAAAGAGCTCAGACCGTGGCAGTGTCTCCCTCACAAAGCAGGCAGCATTTCCCCCTCCAACCCCAAAGATCAATTCAGTGCCCGTGGGATGAAGTCACAAGGATTAATCCCTGCCTCATGCACAGCAAAGGAACAACCACTCAGACTTTGTGACTTCGAGCTCCCAGAGCTCAGGGGTAGCTACACACAGGTTCCTTCAGCCCAGCAGATCAAACTCTACGTTACCATCGTTGTCTGTATCCTGTCTTCCACAAACTGGACAATTGGGGTTCCAAGGGCTGAAACAGCCTAGCAACAAAAGAGAAGGTGAAATTAGTTCCCCACAACTGGCAAAAAGCCTCCACAAAAATACCTCAGTGCCTGGGCTGGGAAAGGACTTGTAGGTGCTGGTGGGTGAGGAGTAGGACAGAGCCAGCAGTGGGTACTGGCAGTACAGAAGACCAAGGGCAGCCTGGGCTGCATCCAAAGCAGTGTGGGCAGAGATGGAGAGAGGGGACCCTGCCCCTCTGCTCTGCCCTGGGGAGGCCTCATCTGCTGGGCTGGGGCCAGCTATGGGACCCCCAACACAAGAGAGACCTGGAGCTGATGGAGTAGCTCCAGAGGAGGCCACAAAGGCGATCAGAGGGCTGGAGAAGCTCCCCTGGGGGGACAGGCTGGGAGAGTTGGGGCTGTTCAGCCTGGAGAAGAGAAGGCTGCAGGGAGAGCTGAGAGCAGCTTTCCAGTGCCTGAAGGAGCTGCAGGAGAGCTGGGAGGGGGAATTTTCACAAAGGCTTAGAGTAGTAGGATGAGGGACAATGGTTTGAAACTGCAGCAGAGCAGATTTAGACTGGATGCTAAGCACAAGTTCTGCACCATGAGGGTGTTGGAGCACTACAACAGGTTGCCCAGGGTGATAGTTGTGGCCTCATCCCTGGAAACAGTCAAGGTGAGGCTCAACAAGACTCTGAGCAACCTGATGTGGTGGAGCATGTCCCTGCTGACTGCAGGGGGTTAGACTGGATGAGCTTTGAGGGTCCCTTCCAACCCAAACCATTCTCTGGTTCTGTGATTTTCCAACCTCTTCCTTTCAACCCCAGCACACTTCACCAACACAAGACATTCAGTGGAGAGGGAGTCCTGCACTGCTGCCTCTTGAACACAGTCCTAAAGAGCCCTAAAACAGGGTCAAAGAGTGAGGTGATAACTTTCTGTGCCACTCAGAGCAGCAAGGATGAGAAGCTGATGTACAGGACTTCAGGAGGCTGGGGAAGCAAGCCAGAAACCAGCAGGCTGAATGAATCACACAAAGAAAACTATGCACATGGGGAGAAGCTCTAACCTAAGGTAGCTGTCCTGGGACATGAGCCAACTGTTGTTGACCAGGAAAAAACATCTCACAAACATCAGCTCAAAACAGACCAGAAAGGGAGGAGAAATCTGTGAATAAGAACAAGAAAGGAGCAAGCAAGACACAAGCTGAGTACAAGGACACCTCCCCCTCTAAGTCCTGAGCCTTGCAAGTATTTGATTATGCCCCCAGCACAAAAAGGACACGAAGCTGCTGAAGCAGGTCCAGAAGAGGCCACCAGGATAATCAGAGGCTGGAGAACCTCCCCTATAGGCTGGGAGGGTTGGGGCTGTGCAGCCTGCAGAAGACAAGGCTGCAGGGAGACTTCAGAGCAGCATTCCAGTGCCTGAAGGGGCTGCAAGAGAGCTGGGGAGGGGATTTGTACAAGGGCTGGGAGTGGCAGGCTGAGGGACAATGGCTTTGAGCTGGGAGAGGGGAGAGTGAGAGTGGAGAGGAGGAAGAGATTGTTGAGAGTGAGGGTGGGGAGAGACTGGAACAGGCTGCCCAGGGAGGCTGTGGCTGCCTCCTGCCTGAAGGTGTTGAAATCCAGGCTGGATGAGGCCTTGAGCAGCCTGTGCTGGTGGGAGGTGTCCCTGCTGGTGGGAGGTGTCCCTGCCCATGTTCTTGAAGGTCCCTTCCAGCTCAACTCCTTCTGTGATCCAAGAAGTGCTATACACACAGTTCAGGTGCCAGTTTCTGCCCTTGACTGCAGGTCTGCATCACTTCTGAGTTCAGCTGTGCCATCAGGAGGGAAATAAAGGCACACCAAGAGTCACCAAACCAGTCTGTCTCTCTCCTGAAATCCATTCCAGCTCTCCAGTGCAAACTCAGCCCCTGTCTGACCAGTCCACTGCAACACAGCACTGTCATCAGCCTGTCCTCTGAAGCTGCCACACAGCAGAACAACAACTGATCCTCCAACAGGAGTCAAACTGACCCAACCACTGCTCTCAGCAGACTGTCCTTAGGGGGGTGCAGGGGAAGCCACAAGAATTTGAGGAGGCAAAGCTGCATCTTTGCTAGCAACACAGAGCAGACACGGAGCTGGAAGCTCAAGTGTGAGCCTATTGTGCTCACTTCATTTACTCCAGGGACATGCAGGGTTCTGCTCCTACCCAGGCCTGTATCAGCTCAAATAACATCCAAAATAGTAGTTGCTAACTGCCAGACACATTGCTGCTGCCCGAGGGGAACAAACTGATGAGCAAAACACACACAGAGGCACAGGCTGAGCCCTCAGGCCCCAACGCACAAAGGTGAAGAGGGAAAGAAATTCAGACCTCCAAAACAAATGAAGAGGTTCTGGCAAGGTTCCTCAGAAGCAGCAGTGAATCCCTGACAGAAGCCCCTGCCTCAGGGGGACACTTGTCTGACAGCCCTGCTGGGAAAGCAGAGAGCAAACAGGCTGCAGCCATGCAGACACTTGAGACACAGAAGCAGGTCACAGAATGCCAGGTTGGAAGGGACCCTAAGGATCATCTGCTCCAACCTCTCCAGGTCACAGCAGAGCTGCAGTGAGCTGCTCCAGCACCCTGGCAAGAGGAGTCCTCAACTGCCCAGTGCAGGGCACTCCACTGCTGCCCTTGGCAGATGATTCCAGCCTCTGACTGTGCTCCTGGGCAAACATTTCCTTCTGGAGCCCAATGGGAATGGCCCCAGCAGGAGCCTGTCCCCATCATCCCCTGTCCTCTCCATAGCACTGCTTGTGGAAATCAAGTCTGCATCCTCCTGTCTGTCCTGCTCCAGGGCAATAAGGTCTCCCCTCAGCCCTCTCTTGTCCAGGCTCTCTCAGCCTCTCCTCACATGGCAGCTCTGCCAGGCCTCTGAGGGTTCTTGTAATTAGATGACAGCACCTGGGAGAGGTATGAGGCCATGGGGGAGGCACCAGTTCTGCACCCCAAGTCTGCAGGAACTCTTAGGAGGGTGACAGCCAAGGACTCACACATGCTTTACACAGCCTCAAACACAACACACCTGTAGGGCAGCCCTGAGAACACCCTCACTTTACAGGGTCACAGAAGGGTTTGGCTTGGAAGTGACACTAAAGCTCATCCAGTCCCATGGGCAGGGACACCTCCCACTAGAAAAGGTCACTCAAGGATTCATCCAACCTGGTCCTGAACACTTCCAGGGAGGTTGTGGAGCACAGAGGCACCCAATGTGATCAAAGATCACATTGGGTGCCTCTGTGCTCCACAACCTCCCTGGGAAACCTGTGCCAGTGTCTCAGCACCCTCAACCTGTGCCAGTGTCTCAGCACCCTCAACCTGTGCCAGTGTCTCACCACCCTTGTACTGAAGAGCCTCTTCCCAAGACCTACTCTTCCTACACTTCCTAAGCCTACTCTCCTTCAGCTTAAAACCCCTTGTCCTGTCTCTAAATACCCTCATGGAAAGTCCCTCTCCAGCCTTCTTGTAGGGTCCTTTCACACACTGGCAGGCAGCTCTAAGGTCCTCCCTGGAGCCTTCTCTTCTCCAGGCTGAACACCCTCAGCCCATCCTAGTGAGAGGACCAACGAGGCAAGAGGGCAGAGATGCACTAAGAGATTAAAAACTGATTGAGAAAATGGGAATTAAAGGCAATTAACAGAATCAGACATCTCAATAATGCTCAGGGCTCATGCAGAGCAGCAGAGAGTTTAACAACTTCACCCTGCAACCACAGGCAAACAAACAGTGAGACATTCCCCACTCAGGGAGGGGTGGAAGCACTTATCAGTGCTGAGAGCAAGGTCTTCCAACCAGCACTGCCCACAGCAGCACACAGCTCCATGCCCCTGGGTTCTGATTTCAGACCCTGGATTTTCACACCACTTCTTCCACCAGTGGCTTGTTTGGTGTTTTTCAGTGCTGAGAACTGTTTCCAGGCATGGGCTTTGTCCTTCCCAGCTACAAAAAGCATCACATGCCATGCTGGACCGAGTTTCAGGCTGATGATTAAGAACAAACCAGCTTGTGCCAGAGAATGCTGTGATTCTTCCACCTTTAGGCTAAAAGGACACTGCTGGAGCAGGAAGAACTTACATCACATCAGCCTGCTAACAGCTTCAAGCATGAATCACAGAACCATAGCTTGGTAGGGGTTGGAAGGGACCTCCAGAGGTCATTGAGGCCAAGCCCCCCACAAAGCAGGATCACCCAGGGCAGGTCACACAGGAACACAGCCAGGTGGGTCTTGAAAGTCTCCAGAGCAGGAGACTCCACAACCTCTCTGGGCAGCCTGCTCCAGGCCTCCAGCAGCCTCACAGCAAGGAAGTTGCTCCTCAGGCTGGGGCAGAGCTTCCTGGCTTTCAGGAAGCAGAAGCTGAATGCTTTGTGGCTAATAAATGAACAAATAGGAGCAGGCAATAACAAAAACATCCACACACAAAACACGGGACCAAGCTGGACACTTCCAGAAGCACAAAAGATCCTTCAAAGCACAAATGCCCCAGCTGAAGGCACGGCCCAAAGGCTGTCAGCCCGGGGGCCACAGCTATCAGCTTCTGGAGATACCAACGGGGAAACAAAGAGGTCCAAAACCAACAGCAAAGCAGATCGTACCTCAAGGCTGGTGCTGTTGCCTTCTTCAGCCATGTCTGGACGTACAGCAGCAACAAAAACAAAGGACGAAGATTAAGGGAAGAGGCAACCACACTTCATAACCCCACACAGCTCAAGGCGTGGTCCCTGCTCTGCTCCTCCTCAACGAGACAATTCAAGCGGAACGAAAGCATCCTCCCTTCTTTGCACCGAGCAACAAACCCCGGCAAGCCTTCAAGGAGGAGCGGAGCTCCAGCCGGGACAGCCGCCGAAGGCTGCGGGCGGCAGCAGCAGCAGCACAGGGCTCAGCTCACGGAGCTGCCGCTCTGCTCCTCCCCGGGACACCGGCGCTGAAACCCTGCCGGGAGCGACCTCCCAGGCACCCACAGCCCAGCCGCCCCGGCAGACACGGAAGCGCCCTGGGGGAAATGCAGCCCCGCGGTGTTCGCCTGCCGCCCCGGGGAGCCTCACCGGCACCCACTGCCGGGGGCGATCCCGCACAGGACACGAGCGGGCCCTGACCGCTGCTCGGGACCCCAGGCCGGACCGCGCTCACTCTGCTTTGCTGCCCGTCCGACAGGCCGAGACCTAACCCCCCCCCAACCGGCCTCCGCTTCTCCCCTCTCACGGGACGCGGACGTTACAAAACAAACTCCCTCCCCGGGCACCGCGAACCGGCGCCTCTCAAGCTGCTGCAAGAGCCCGCGAGGGCTTGGCCCCCGCCGCTGCCGCTCCCCAGTTACCCTGAGGCGGGTCCGTGACCTGTCGACTCTCCGCCCCGCAGCCCGGCCGCATCCCCTCGCTGGCCGCCGCCGAGCGCCGCTGCGGAGCCGCTCCCGGGCCGGGCGGGGGCGAAGGTCGCGCGGGGAGCGCCGCCCACACGCCCCGCCCACCGCCGCCGCTGCTCGCCGCTGATTGGCGGGCGGGCCCCTGCCCCCGCCCCCAACGGCGGATTGGCCGGCGCGGCTGAGCCAATGGGAGAGGGCGGTGTTGGAGGGCGCAGAGGTGGCGGCGCGGCTGGGCCAATGGGAGCGGGCGGTGTTGGAGGGCGGCGGGGCCGTGGCGTGAGGGCGGCGAGGGGCAGGCTGCGGCCTCGCCGTTACCGTGCCTTAGAGCCCCGCAGGTGTCCGGCATGGGGCTGCTGACCCAGCTGGTCCGCGGGCTGGTGCGGGGAGCCGACCGCATGTCCCCGTTCACCAGCAAGCGCGGCCCGCGCACCTACAACAAGGGCCGAGGCGCCAAGAGGCCAGGCGTGCTCACCGCCAACAAGAAGTTCATCCTCATCAAGGAGATGGTGCCCGAGTTCGTCGTTCCCAACCTGGAGGGCTTCAAGCTCAAGCCGTACGTGTCGTACCGCACCCCCGAGGGCTCCGAGCCGCCCATGACGGCCAAGCAGCTCTTCAGCGAGGTGGTAGCTCCCCACATCAGAAAGGACGTGAAGGAAGGCACCTTCGACCCCGACAACCTGGAGAAGTACGGCTTCGAGCCCACGCAGGAGGGCAAGCTCTTCAAGCTCTTCCCCAAGAACTACGTGCGGTAGGGAGGCGCCCGCGGGGTCTGGGGCTGCTGCATCGCTGCTGCGTGAGGCACCGCCGGCACGGACCGGACCCCTGCAGTCACTGCCATTAAACCGAACCCTCCCGCTCTGGCCTCCTGCCTTGTCTGCTTTAAGTCGTTGCTGGGGAGCTGGCGAGTGGTGCCCATCCGCCGCCAAGGGAAGCGGTGCTTGTCTGTGTGGTTGTGTTGCGTGGGCCCGCGGGTGGCCTGCTCGGGCGAGAGCCGATTGCCCAGGTGCCGGTAAGTAACAGCGGGCAGGTTTTGTCTGGGTGGCTGAAGCAGCATCAGTCCCTTCCGGGAAGGAATTCCTGCCTCTGGAAACAAGGGAGGGAGAGTCAGGTTATCTGCGGTGGAGAGCAGGACGCGCCCAGCCGAACAGTGTCACCTCGGGCAGAGCAGTACTGCTCGCCCCCAGTGGCAGCTCCAGCCACCGAGGGGGCACTTCGATGGATTTACCTGCAGTGAAGTGTGCCACAGACATGAGATCCCAGGCCTGTACCCTGGGCTCTCTGAGATCTGTAGCTTATGTTCAATGCCACCGTCCTTCAGGCTTGCCTCAGCCTTAAAACTACTCTTAATCGGGACACAGCTGTAGGGACATTGAGCGTCTGTTACTTTGGGCAGCTACTTGAGGTTGCAAGAAAGCTCTTTAGATTTGAAACAGCTCCAGATTGTTACTTT
The DNA here is from genome assembly GCF_015220805.1 of Pogoniulus pusillus. Lineage (NCBI taxonomy): Eukaryota > Metazoa > Chordata > Aves > Piciformes > Lybiidae > Pogoniulus > Pogoniulus pusillus. Next base: position 1,725,818 of record NC_087298.1, on the reverse strand, counting down.
TGGACATCAGTTCCTGCAGAAGCAGTGTCTTGCTGGTCATCACATTAAAAGGATGCAAGCTTGTCAAGGTCCGGAGAACAGAGATGAATGAGAGGAGCAAGACCAGTTCTTATGGATTTCCATGTTGTGAAATGAAGGTGCAAACGAGACCAGATATCACCACGAAACTATTTATTAAAGGATAAGGTTGGGCTCCCCAGTTTAGAAGGGACATTGAGATGCTTGAGCGTGTCCAGAGAAGGGCAATGAGGCTGGGGAGAGGCCTTGAGCACAGCCCTATGAGGAGAGGCTGAGGGAGCTGGGATTGGTTAGCCTGGAGAAGAGGAGGCTCAGGGGTGACCTTATTGCTGTCTGCAACTACCTGAGGGGAGGTTGTGGCCAGGAGGAGGTTGCTCTCTTCTCTCAGGTGGCCAGCACCAGAACGAGAGGACACAGCCTCAGGCTGTGCCAGGGGAGATTTAGGCTGGAGGTGAGGAGAAAGTTCTTCCCTGAGAGAGTCATTGGACACTGGAATGGGCTGCCCGGGGAGGTGGTGGAGTCGCCGTCCCTGGAGCTGTTCAAGGCAGGACTGGACGTGGCACTTGGTGCCATGGTCTGGCCTTGAGCTCTGTGCTAAAGGGTTGGACTTGATGATCTGTGAGGTCTCTTCCAGCCTTAGTGATACTGTGATCTCCAGGAAGGAGGCATCCACAGCCTCCCTGGGCAGCCCATTCCAGCATCTCTCCACCCTCTCAACAATTTCTTCCTCACCTCCAGTCTCAATCTCCCCTCTCCCAACTTCTTTCCTTCTCATCCTATCACAAGCCCTTGTGTAAAATCCCTTCCCACCCGTGGTGGGGCTGAGGGAAGATGCAGCCTTTGTGGCTAAAACCCAACCTGCATTTTTCAGCTCAGAGTAATTGTCACACACAAACAGCCTTCAGCTCTGGGTGCTGATGGTGTGGGCACAGGTGGTGCTTTGCCCCCTCCTTTCAAGATGCCCTGTTCCTGGGCTCTACCTCACCTTTCCAGAAGGGATAACTGTTTGCAGTGGCTGGGAGGGAGGTGGGAAAAAGCAAACTCAAGGCTGAAGAGCAGGAAATCCTGCACCCTGTGATAGGTACCCTCTGTGATGTTCATACCAGTTTGGCCTTGAGCAGGTCACCCCTTGCCCATGTGAAGGCAGTTTTTGAGGCTACTCATTTCTCAGGGCAGAGTAAGGACCAAGCCTAATGCATAAATCCAGTGCCCCAGTCTGGTCACACCCTGTGACACCACTGCAGCTGTGCTAATCTCAGACTGGCTTCTCTTCATGTCAGAGGGCAATAAAACATGCAATAAAACATGCACTACAGCCTTCAAAGTGCCAGGCAGAGGATACACCCTCAGTGTCCTCCCTGAGGCCTGAGGAAACCTGCTTGACTGCTCTGGCTGCTGAGGAACATTCAACACCAAAGCATCCCTACAGATAGACTCAGATTGGAAGGGACCCTCAAAGCTCCCTGCAGGCAGCAGGGACACCTTCAACTAGAGCAGGTTACTCAGAGCCACATCACGTCTGACCTTGAGCATCTCCAGGGATGGGCATCAAGTGAGCACATCCCTGGGCAGCCTGTGCCAATGTTTCACCACCCTGATTGTGCAGAACTTCCTCCTGATGTCCAACCTAACTCTGCCCTGCTCCGGTGTCAAACCACTGCCCGTGGCCTATCCCCACAGGCCCTTCTGAACAGTTCCTCCTCCTCTTTAGTTATTGAAATGCAGCTCTGAAGTCCCCCTGGAGCCTTCTCCAGGCTGAACAGCCCCAACTCTCCCAGCCTGTCCTCACAGGGGAGGTTCTTCAGCCCTCTGATCACCGTTGTGGCCTCTGATCCTGCTCCAAGTCTCTCTTGTGCTGAGGCCCCCATATCTGGCCCCAGCCCTGCGGGTGAGGTCTCCCCAGAGCAGAGGGGCAGGATCCTTTCTATCTGCCCACACTGCTTTGGATGCAGCCCAGGCTGCCCTTGGCCTTCTGTGCTGCCAGTGCCCATTGCTGGCTCCTGTCCAGCTTCTCACCCACCAGTACCCCCAGATCCTTTTCTGCAGGACTGCTCTCAATCATCTCCCAGCCTGGATAGATACCAAGGAATGTCCCCACCAAGGTGCAGGACTCTGCTCTCTATTGAACCTCATTAGCTTCTCCTCAGCTCACCTCTGCAGCCTGTCCAGGTCTCTCTGGCTGCCATCCTGTCCTTAGTCTTACTAACTACACCACACAGCTTGCTCTCACTTGCAGACTTGCTGAGGGTGCAACCTTGCTGCCTGTAGCACTGAGGAAGAGACTGAACAGCAGTCAGGAGTCTCAGCCTCACAAGGCACAGCAGAAGCTCCTCCCAAGGACTAACTTACTAAAATCAAACCAGCCAAGGCAGATCTGTCACTTGTATTGGTTTTATTTTAGAAACATCCAAAAATAGGGTGATTTTATTTACCAAAAGCTCCTGCTCACTACACCGATGGGAATCTTCCTGTAACAGTGCTCAAGGACATCTTGTAGAAGACACATTCACCTTGGGAAAAGGGAGTTTCAAAACAGTTCAGTTCTGTCCTGCTGTCCCTGTCGAGTGCAGCACTGTTACAGGTACCTGTTGCTGGTGGTTCCTTTCCTTCCACACAACTCATTCTTGAGAACCCCCCCCCGAAGAGACACCATGCGAGCTAGAAGTCACTTACCAAGTTGAAGCTGGTTTTTTGTTTCTAGGAAGATAACAAAGTGCTCCAGAAACACTGTTCTGCTGATAGTTCACAGTGAAAAAAAAGCAAGCTAATGGAGCAACCATGAGGAATTCTGCAGCTGTTCCTGGAGGTAGTTTGGGCAATGTTGGTAAGGTTTTGGTTTCTGCACTTGTTTTGAGCTTCAAGGATGTCAGGAAACACTGCTCATACTTTTTTTGGAGGTTTTGGTCTTAAAGCTGTTCACCTTTAGATATGAAAGATCTTGGCTTTGGACCTGGAAGTTTGTGTGGAGAGCAGAAAAGAGGAGTTGGATACCAAGAGAACAAGGGGACACAGTCTCAAGTTGTGCCAGGGTAGGTATAGGCTGGATATTAGGAAGAAGTTCTTCCCAGAGAGAGTGATTGGCATTGGAATGGGCTGCCCAGGGAGGTGGTGGAGGCACCGTGCCTGGGGGTCTTCAAGAAAGGACTGGCTGAGGCACTTAGTGCCATGGTCTGGTTGATTGGCCAGGGCTGGGTGCTAGGTTGGACTGGATGATCCTGGAGGTCTCTTCCAACCTGCTTGATTCTATGATTCTAAGAGGTTGTGGAGTCGGTTTCGTGTGGCACTGCAATCATGGAATGGTTTGGGTGGGAAGGGACCTCTAAAGGTCATCTAGTCCAACGCCCCTGCAGTGGGCAGGGACATCTGCAACTGCAGCAGGTCGCTCTGAGCCCCAGCCTGACCTGGCACGGTTCCAGGGGTGGGGCATCTCTCACGGCTCCGGGCAGCCTGGGCCAGGCTGTCACCACTCACCACAGAAGGTGGGGAGCTCACTACATGAGTTGTGCTGAACCAGGCTGTGTGTAGCTGGGGAACAATGAAGTGAGACTGCAACCCAGGAAGGAGTGGGATGGAGTTAAGCTGTGCAGACAGACCAGAATCCCTCCAAGAAAAGACCTGCTCAGAACAAAGGTTCCCAGCACCAAACTGCTGTCTGACATAGTGGATTTCTAAGGAAGAGCTTCTCTCTACTCAGCACCCCCAGAAGCACACTGCACTGTACCAGAATGGCCTCGCTTGGCTGGGACCTCGGTGATCATCTGCTCCAACCTCCCCACCAGGGGCAGGGATGCTTCCTAACTAGCCTTGGTTGTTCAGTGCCTCACCCAGCCTGGCCTGGAACACCTCCACTGTCCAAGTGTCACCCTCTTTCACAGATCACACAAGCAGCTACACACACACACATAAGCCTCTGCTCCCAGGCTTTCCTGAGGCATGCCAAAAAGCTCTGAGCAGGTCCTGTCTGTCTACACCAAACAGCACAGACAAGTTTGGGTGGTGATGGAAAGAAAACAGGCTTAAGAGAACAGCCACACAGATGCAAGGCAGCCTTGCAGGGATTCAGATACAAGGGACAGAGAGCAGCCTTGGCCAGCCAGAGCTGTCCTGCTCTCAGCTGGGACAGGAATGGGAAGCCAAATATATGTGCCTGTGCTTGACAGTCCTCAGAGCAAAGGCTTTGCTCAGTGCTGGCAGTAAAACACCCAAGAGTCCTTCAGTGCCAGGCTTAAAAGACTCAACAAGCTCAGTGGTGCTGGTAACTTGCCAGTAAAACTGGAGAACCCCACCAGAAACGAGAGGGGCCCTAAGCTCAGAAGTGGCTTTCACAGGATGCTGCTGCCCCTCTCCTCTGGACTGGTCAGTGCAAATCTGCAGCTGTTCTTTCAGAGGGAGATCCACTACCTGGCGTCTCTGAAGGGGTCCCCAGGCTCATCTCCCACTTCCAGACGTGCAGGATATTGTCATAGAAAGAACAAGTGGCCACAATGCTCACTTGCCTCGGGCTGTCTGCAGCCCTGGCTGCATCCCCGCCCCGGCCCGCGCCTGTCCCGTTGCGTCTCTCAGCTCCCGAGTCAGACCCACTGGCTGAGCTGGGACCTCCCCCTCGGCCGGTACCCCCAGCCAAATCACAGCTCCTCTTTGCATCAGCATCCCCAGACAGCTTAGGCCCCCTCTCTGCTTGGAGGGGCAAGGCAGGGCTTTCACTCTCCTCATCCAAGATCACATCAAAAGTAGCTGTAGGAGACTCATAAATTATCTTCAGGTTTTGGACTTGCAAATTCAGTCTCTCATCTCCTTCCTCTGATCTTCCCTCAGGCTCCTCTGAACATGGGCACAGAGCAGCAGCCTCCTGGGTGGCAGTCAGGGAATCCCTTGGACACAGCCTTGACCAGTCAGCCCCGTAGGCCAGGGAATTGTGCAGGACATAGGATGACAGGATGAGGCATTCCTCCGTGTTCTCCGCTGGAAAACAAAGTCATCGTCACACAACCAAGCAACTGTTTGGGCTGGAAAAGCTCTCTAAGGTCAGCCAGTCCAATCCTCAATCCAACACCACCACAGCCACTAAACCATGGCCCCAAGTGCCATGGCCACAGGTGCCTGGAACACCTCCAGGGATGGGGACTCCAGCACCTCCCTGGGCAGCCTGTGCCAGTCCCTGAACACTCTTAGCAGCAAATTTTTCCTCATCTCCAACCTAACCCTTCCCTGGCACAGGTTCAGGCCATTTTATCTCCTATCACCTGAGACTACAGGAAAGAGCCCAACCTGTCTCCAACCTCCTTTCAGGGAGCTGTAGAGAGCAATGAGGTCTCCCCTCAGCCTCCTCTTCTCCAGGTTAACCCCCACCCCAGCTCCCTCAGCTGCTCCTCCCCAGCCCTGTTCTCCAGACCCTTCCCCAGCTTTGTGTCCCTTCTCTATACATACTCCAGCCCTTTCCCGTAGTGATGCCCCCAAAACTGGACCCAGTACTGAAGGGAGTGATCCCCACTGAGCCACAAAGACAACAGGGAGCAGGGAATGATCCCCACTGAGCCACAGACACAGCTGGTGAGGCTGCCAGCTCAGCTTCTGGTTAGTCACAAACCGCAGGTGAGTTCCTCCCATCAGCTTTCAGTGCTGGACTCTGGCACCAACTGGGCACAGAGTTCCTCCCTGCCTACATCCACACTTTGCACGGTGTGGATCTGCCCAAGGCTTGGAGAAGTCCAGAAGGCCTCCATTTCCTCTCAGCCTGTCTTTGTGATGTAAATGCAAACAGCTTCTTCGTGTTCTTCTGGCTAAACCAAGCTGCACAGCCTTTGAGGAAGGCAGGTCAGTAGCTGCTGCCTGCAGCAAAGCACCACCTGCCATTCAGAAGAACCTCTCTGAACCATCAAGAGGAAGACAAACCACAATAGTCATGTCTTCCCAGGGAATGTCTTCCCACCAAGGCTTTCCTGCAGGAAAGGAATTAGGGCAGGTGGATAATAACAGTGCCTCTGCACAGCACACCAGGCCCACAGCGAGGAGAGGTCTGAGTCACCCCAAGTTGGAATAAAAACTCTGCTAACAACCTCTAGATCTTTCCAGCATGCTGAGAGCTGGAGGCCTGCCAGTAGTTAAGCCAGAGGCAGCAGAGCAGCCTGAGAGCACCTCTGTTCCCCCAGCACTCACCCATGCTGCCGCGGCAGTCGAGGATCTTGAAGCCGCTCTGCATGCAGGCTGCCAGCAGCACAAACTCACACGTTGGGTGCCACTTCAGCCTCCAGACTCCACCTTCCACGTGGGTGTCTGCCAGGGGCTGCTTCATGTTCCTCGTGTCCCACAGCAGCACATGCTCATCGTAGCTGGAGACACGGCAGGAAGGCTGAGTGAGTGTGACAAGGACAGCCAGGAAAGGGAGCCTGCTTTCCACACACAGGATGGCTGCAGGCACCACACCTGCAGCAGCAGCAGGTTTGAAGGCTCAGAGGAGGCTGTGCTCACATTAGTGAATCCTGGAGCCATGGAATCAGTTTGGTTGGATGAGACTTTTCTGGTCATGAAGTCCAACCATGAGCCCAGCACTGCCAGGTCACCACTAACCTATGGCCCTCAGCACCACATCTGCACAGCTTTGAAGCTCCTCCAGAGATGAGGACTCCACCACTGCCCTGGGAAGCCTTCTGGGAAAGAAATTGTTCCTAATGTCCAACCTAAACTTCCCCTGGTACAATCTGAGGCCATTTCCTCTTGGCTTATTGCTTGCTCCTTGGGAGCAGAGATCAACCTCCGCCTGGCTCCAGCCTCCTTTCAGGGAGCTGTAAAGAGCAATGAGGTCTCCTCTCAGCCTCCTCTACCCCAGTTCCCTCAGCTGTCCCTCCCCATCCCTGTTCTCCAGACCCTCCACCAGCTTTGTTGCCCCTCTCTGGACCTGCTCCTGCCCCTCAGTGTCCTTGTAGTGAGACCCCCAAAACTGAACCCAGTACTCAAGGTGTGGCCTCACCAGCGCTGAGTTTAGGGGGACAATCCTTGTTCTCCAGACCCTTCACCAGCTTCACTGCCATTTCCTGGACTCTTTCCACCCCCTCAGTGCACTACTTAGAGTGAGGGCCCCAAAACTGACCCAAATATTTAAGCAGTTTGATGGGATTTACCTGCCAGTAGCCAGAAGGTTCTCCCGATGGGGACTGCACTGAATGCTGCACACACCCATGGAGTGCCTGCAAAAGAGCCACAGGGACAGCAGTGTGGGAGTTCAGAAGGGATCCTGCCACAGAGTGGGTTAGGTTGGAAGGGACCTCAAAGCTTATCCCCACTAGAGGAGGTTGCTCAAGGTCTCAGCCTCATCCAAGCTGGCCTTGAACATCTCCAGGGAGGTTGTGGAGCACAGAAGCACCCAATGTGATCTTTGATCACATTGGGTGCTTCTGTGCTCCACAACCTCCCTGGGAAACCTGTGCCAGTGTCTCACCACCCTCAACCTGTGCCAGTGTCTCACCACCCTCAACCTGTGCCAGTCTCTCACCACCCTCACTGCAAACAACTTCTTCCTCACATCCAGTTTCAGTCTCCCCTCTGCCACTTCAAACCCATTCCTCCTCCTCCTCCTCTCATTCCCAGACCTTGTCAATAGTCCCTCCCCAGCCCTCCTGCAGCCCCCTGCAGATCCTGGAAGGCCACTCCAAGGTCTCCTCCAAGCCTTCTCTTCTCCAGGCTGCAGAGCCCCAACTCTCTCAGCCTGTGCTCACAGCAGAGCTGCTGCAGCCCTCTCAGCATCTTGGTGGCCTCCTCTGGTCTGGCTCCAACACTTCCATGTCCTGCTTGTGCTGGGGGCTCCAGAACTGCCCCCAGGACTGCAGGTGGGGTGTGAGGAGAGCAGAGCCAAGGGGCAGAATCCCCTCCCTTGCCCTGTGCCCACACTCCTCTGGCTGCAGCCCAGCACAGGGTTGCTGTCTGGGCTGCACTCACCCTGCAGGCTCATGTTGAGCTTTTCTTCACCCCAGACCTGTTCCTCAGGGCTGCTCTCAGCCATTCCCCACCCAGCCTGGAGCTGTGCTTGGGATTTCAATATTTGGAAGTCCACATCAGATGTGGAGACTCCACATAAGGTCCAGCTCCAAGTGTCTCAGGGGAAGACAACAAAGTGAACTCAGAGTGAACTCACACAGGCAAAGCATCACCCACAGGATCCAACAGCCTTTCCAGATCAAAACTTCTACTCACACAGCCCCTCAGCACCAATAATTCCTGGCAATATTTGCACCACAAACTGGTGTTCAGGGCCTGTGAGAATTCCAAGATGACAGCTCCATTCCCACCAGACTTCACTCCCAGCATTGACATTTCCAGAGCAATGATCCCAAGGGTATTTTAAAGCTACAGATAGAATTTCACTGCAGAGCTCTGAAGATTGCTGCAAGCATATTCTAAAGGACAGGTTATGCCACCAGACAAATGCTTCAAAGGAGGCAAGAGTGGAGAAGAAAACATGTAGAAAATGTGACAAAATAAGGTTTAACTACATTTCACAGACACAAAAATTCCCCAAGGAACAGTGGAATTCAGCAGCCTTCTGTTAGCAAAAAGCAACCATCACCACCTTAGAATCACAGAGTGGCAGGGCTTGGAAGGGACCTCTGCAGATCATAGAATTACAGGATCAAGCAGGTTGGAAGAGATCTCCAAGCTCATCCAGTCCAACTTATCCCCCAGCCCTAGCCAGTCAACCAGACCATGGCACTAAGTGCCTCATCCAGGCTTTTCCTGAACACCTCCAGGGATGGTGCCTCCACCACCTCCCTGGTAGGTCCTCAGAATGTTGTTCCAGAGCTGATTATCTCAGTACATTCCTATGTCAATGTAACTTTAAACTACCTATCACCTTCTTCTCTTTCTGAGACTGGCTTAGGTTGTGGTTACCAAGCTTACAGCATCTTTAATGTCATCTAGCATCACAGGAATGTTTTGGTTGGAATCATAGAATCATAGAATCAACCAGGTTGGAAGAGAGCTCCAAGATCATCCAGTCCAACCTAGCACCCAGCCCTAGCCAGTCAACCAGACCATGGCACTAAGTGCCTCATCCAGGCTTTTGTTGAAGACCCCCAGGGACGGTGCCTCCACCACCTCCCTGGGCAGCCCATTCCAATGCCAATCACTCTCTCTGGGAAGAACTTCTTCCTAACATCCAGCCTAGACCTACCCTGGCACAACTTGAGACTGTGTCCCCTTGTTCTACTGCTGGTTACCTGGGAGAAGAGGCCACCCCCCACCTGGCTACAATGCCCCTTCAGGTAGTTGTAGACAGTAATAAGATCCCCCCTGAGCCTCCTCTTCTCCAGGCTAAACACCCCCAGCTCCCTCAGCCTCTCCTCATAGGATTTGTGCTCCAGGCCCCTCACCAGCTTTGTTGCCCTTCTCTGGACATGTTCCAGCACCTCAACATCTCTCTTGAATTGAGGGGCCCAGAACTGGACACAGTACTCAAGGTGTGGCCTGACCAGTGCTGAAAGAAAAGACCTTTAAGATCATCAGCCAGACACCACCATACCCATTAAACCATGTCCCAAAGTGAAAAGAGTTCATCACCAAGACAGATTCACAGACTGCATTGAGTTAAAAGAGACTCTCAAAGGCCATCTTGTCCAACCCCCCTGCAGCCAGCAGGAGACACCTCTAACTAGATCAGGTTGCTCAGGGTCCCATTGAGTTGGACTTTGAATGCCTCCAGGGATGGGGCCTGGACCACATCTCTGGGCAACCTGTTGCAGTATTTCCCCACCCTTCCTGCTGATGTCCAACCTAAATGTACCCTGCTCCAGTTTGGAACAGGCCTCATTTCAAAACCAGCCCTGGTTGCAAGACAGATCAGTCAAACTGACCAACCACTTCTCAGGGAGATGATGACATTTTCCTTCTACTGGATCAATCTCGTGTTGGAAAACCAAATTAGTTAACCACTCTAATAACTCTTAGGGTAAATCTGAGCGCTCTAAAGTGACCTTTATCACTTGATCATTGAGCCCAAGCCCTCTGCCACAGCAGGAGCACATCCAGGTGGGTCTTGAAAGTCTTCAGAGGAGACTCCACAACCTCTTTGGGCAGCCTGCTCCAGGCCTCCAGCAGCCTCACACCAAACAACTTTCTCCTCATGCTGATGTGGAACCTCCTGGCTTCCAGTTTGTGTTCACTGCCCCTTCTCCTGTCACAGGACACCACTGAAAAGAACCTGGCCCCTTCTTGTCACTCACCCCTCACATATTAATAGACACTGGATCCCCTCTCAACCTTCTCCAGACCAAACAACCCCAGGGCTCTCAGCCTTCTTTTATAGGAGACATGTTTCAGTCCCTTCATCATCCTCAGAGCTCTCTGTTCGACTCTCCAGCAGGTTCCTGTCTCTGTTGAACTGGGGAGCCCAAAACTGGATAGAGCATTCCAGCTGTGGTCTCACCAGAGCAGAGGTGCAGGAAAACCTCCCTAGCCCTGATGGCCACACTTTTCTTGCTGCACCCCAGGATGCCATTGGCACGTTGCTGCCCCATGCAGAACTTGCTGCCCACCAGCACTCCGAGATCTTTCTCCACAGAGCTGCTTGCCAGCAGGACAATTTCTAGTCTGCACTAGTGCCTGCTGTTATTCTTCCCCAGGTGCAGGACTCTGCATTGTCCTTCCTGAACCTCACAAGGTAGAAGCAAGCTGCTGGCTTGTTATGGAATCATAGAATCAAAGAATCAAGCAGGTTGGAAGAGACCACCAAGATCATCCAGTCCAACCTATCCCCCAGCCCTAGCCAATCAACTAGACCATGGCACTAAGTGCCTCAGCCAGGCTTTTCTTGAAGACCTCCAGGGATGGTGCCTCCACCACCTCCCTGGGCAGCCCATTCCAATGCCAATCACTCTCTCTGACAACAACTTCCTCCTCACATCCAGCCTAGACCTCCCCCAGCACAACTTAAGACTATGTCCCCTTGTTCTATTGCTGGTTACCTGGGAGAAGAGGCCACCCCCACCTGGCTACAGTGTCCCTTCAGGTAGTTGTAGACAGCAATGAGGTCACCCCTGAGCCTCCTCTTCTCTAGGCTAAACACCCCCAGCTCCCTCAGCCTCTCCTCATAGGCTTTGTGTTCCAGGCCCCTCACCAGCTTTGTTGCCCTTCTCTGGACACCTTCCAGCAGCTCAACATCTCTCTTGAATTGAGGGGCCCAGAACTGGACACAGCACTCAAGGTTGGTGAACACAAAGAAGAAAGTTCCAACCTGAAGTTGTCCTCAGACAAACCAATCTAATTGCTGTCTCCATTTCCCAGGGTGGGCAGGCAGGAACAGGACTCCACAGCCGCTGCATGTCTCTGAGCTCCACGGGCTGGGAAGGGGCACAGCAGCACCCTGTGTTCACAGCCGAGAGCTGCAGGCTGCAGCTGCACACCTGCCTTGCTTACCTCCTGCTGGTGAAGACTGGAGCCTCTGGACTGCACCTGGTGTCCCAGCCCTTTAGCAGGCTGTCGTCTCCTCCTGCACAAAGACAAAAGCTGGTCACCCAGAGCACCATCCCAGCGCAGCACTGGGCACTAAGGCAGCACAAGAGCCTCACAGAATCTGCACAGTAACTGATTCAGCTACTCAGGGCTAAGAACTATTTCCCAGTGAGCTGATGCTTTCCAGCTGTAGGATCTCACTGAAAGAACTGGACAGGCTGAGAAAGCTGAGCCCCAGAGAAGGCTCCAGGGAGACCTCAGAGCTGCATTTCAGTATCTAAAGGGGACCTACAGAAGTTTGGCAAAAGACTGTTCAGAAGGACTTGTGAGGATAGGACCAGGGGCAATGGTTTGGAACTGGAGCAGGGCAGAGGTAGGTTGGACATCAGGAGAAAGTTCTGCACAGTGAGGGTGGTGAAATACCAGCACAGGTTGCTCAGAGATGTGGTAGAGGTCCTGCCCCTGAAACAATTCAAGGTCAAACTTGCTGTGTCCCTGGGCAGCCTGCTCTAGTTGGAGGTGTCCCTGCTGCCTGCAGGGGAGTTGGACAAGAGGAGCTTTGGAGGTCTCGTCCAACCCAATGCAATCTGTGACTACCACCCAGCACCTGAGGCTCACAGAGGAGCCATTCCTCAGCCACACTCTCACTGCTAAGCAAAACAACAAAAACAGAAGAGAAAAAGCCTGGAATCCAGAAGCTCTCTGCTCTCTTTTGCACTCCACAAGGAATTAACATCTTTTTTACCAACACCCAAAGTGGAGCTTAAAAGGTACAGCTCCTCCTAACTCCAACCACTCCCCACAATCAAGAAGCCTTTTACCCACAGCAGAGACCCCAGCTCCTAGAAGGAGGTGTGATGCAAGCAGCCTACTCAACCCTGGCCAACAAAATGCCATGGAATTCACATCCCTGAAGAAGATGTCCCCTCCTGAACACCTCTGAACAGGATTCCCAGCCCTTACAGACCTGAGTACACAATGTCAGTGTCCCAGTAGTTAAAAGCAGCAATCCAGGCCTCGAATTTGTGAGCTTCCCACTGGTTCAGGACGTGCACAGAAGGAGCAGATTCATCTATGGAGAAAAGATTGAGCTTCCCCTCTGAATCGCTGCTGATGACTCTCAAGGGACATCCACTGCAGCAGAACACAGAGAAGGCATCAGGAGTTAGTGAAACCTGTGCCCTGAGCTGCACAACACAGAGAAAGCATCAGGAGTTAGTGAAACCTGTGTCCTGAGCTGCACAACACAGAAAGCATCAGGAGTTAGTGAAACCTGTGCCCTGAGCTGCACAGCACACAGAAAGCATCAGGAGTTAGTGAAACCTGTGTCCTGAGCTGCACAACACACAGAAAGCATCAGGAGTTAGTGAAACCTGTGCCCTGAGCTGCACAACACACAGAAAGCATCAGGAGTTAGTGAAACCTGTGCCCTGAGCTGCACAGCACACAGAAAGCATCAGGAGTTACTAAAACCTGTGTCCTGAGCTGCACAACACAGAAAGCATCAGGAGTTAGTGAAACCTGTGCCCTGAGCTGCACAACACACAGAAAGCATCAGGAGTTAGTGAAACCTGTGCCCTGAGCTGCACAGCACACAGAAAGCATCAGGAGTTACTAAAACCTGTGTCCTGAGCTGCACAACACAGAGAAAGCATCAGGAGTTGGTGAAACCTGTGCCCTGAGCTGCACAACACACAGAAAGCATCAGGAGTTGGTGAAACCTGTGCCCTGAGCTGCACAACACAGAAAGCATCAGGAGTTACTGAAACCTGTGCCCTGAGCTGCACAACACAGAAAGCATCAGGAGTTAGTGAAACCTGTGCCCTGAGCTGCACAACACACAGAAAGCATCAGGAGTTAGTGAAACCTGTGTCCTGAGCTGCACAACACACAGAAAGCATCAGGAGTTAGTGAAACCTGTGCCCTGAGCTGCACAACACACAGAAAGCATCAGGAGTTAGTGAAACCTGTGCCCTGAGCTGCACAACACACAGAAAGCATCAGGAGTTAGTGAAACCTGTGTCCTGAGCTGCACAACACAGAGAAAGCATCAGGAGTTAGTGAAACCTGTGCCCTGAGCTGCACAACACACAGAAAGCATCAGGAGTTAGTGAAACCTGTGCCCTGAGCTGCACAGCACAGAAAGCATCAGGAGTTAGTGAAACCTGTGCCCTGATCTGCACAACACAGAGAAAGCATCAGGAGTTAGTGAAACCTGTGCCCTGAGCTGCACAGCACAGAAAGCATCAGGAGTTAGTGAAACCTGTGCCCTGAGCTGCACAACACACAGAAAGCATCAGGAGTTAGTGAAACCTGTGCCCTGATCTGCACAACACACAGAAAGCATCAGGAGTTAGTGAAACCTGTGCCCTGAGCTGCACAACACACAGAAAGCATCAGGAGTTAGTGAAACCTGTGCCCTGAGCTGCACAACACACAGAAAGCATCAGGAGTTAGTGAAACCTGTGCCCTGATCTGCACAACACACAGAAAGCATCAGGAGTTACTGAAACCTGTGTCCTGAGAAGCTGCTGGATTCACAAAGAGCAGCCAAAGAACAGACAGCAGAACAGACACCTGCTGTTGCAGGAGTGTCTGATCCAATACAACACTGAGAGCAACAGGCTGTACAACACAGCAACAGGCTGTACAAGAAAACCAGACAGGTACTTTTGACAAGGGCTTAGAGTGCCAGGACAAAGGACAATGGCTTTGAGCTGGGAGAGGGTAGATTGAGAGTGAAGATGAGGAAGAAATTCTTTGCAGTGAAGGTGGGGAGACAGTGGCACAGGTTGCCCAAAGAGGCTGTGGAAGCTCCAAGCCTGGAGGTGTTGAAGGCCAGGCTGGATGAAGCCTTGAGCAAGCTGTGCTGGTGGGAGGTGTCCCTGCGAATGGCAGGGGCTTGGAACTGGAAAATCTTTCAGGTCCCTTCCAACCCAAACCCTGCTGTGACTCTCTGAAGGAATGTTTGTATGTATTCTGCTCTTCCCAGCTCCAGCCCATCCCAAAATCACCTACACCAACCATCCCCACTCCCTGATTTCACAGGGCAGTAAGCCCTCACAGCCACAGGAGGGGAAGAAAGCCAGCCTTGGGTCTGCCTTCTGCTAGACACAGAACAGGACCTGTCCCATGCTTGCTATTACACATGAAGGCAGATTCTATTTTCCTCCAGGTCAGACTGACAAGAGCCTCCCAAAGTCTCCTCCCTCTTCTGGTTGGAATAGCAGGAGGCTAAGGGGAGACCTACTGCAGAGAGAGAAGATGGAGCCATTTCCAAACCAATTCTCTCCCATTTCTAACTCACCTCTAAGCTCCCTCCATGAGCTGTTGTAGTTCTTTGACACAACTTCACACAAAAAACCTCCAAGAGCAGCTGGAGCCAGTGGCTGTATCTGCATCCCACTCTGGTCTTTCCTTGTTAGCAAAGGCAACAGAGGATGTGTCCCTGACCCACCTGCTGCCCCTCACCACAGCACAACCTCCCACCTGTTGCTGACTTAGTCTCTTACACTGGCCCTGCTATGCCTTCACTTTCCTCTGTCACCCTTGCTCTGGAAAAAGTATCTTCTAGAGAAGGTGCAGCTGAGACCAAGAAAGATTTAAGCTGCTTTGCAAGAAGCCACCAAGGGTTCATTATTAAATGCTCAGCCTATGGCTGAGAGCTGCCACACACACAGTGGCCTCCAATACCATCTCCTGTCCTCACCATTGCTCTCGTCCTGTGGACCAGTCCAAAGATAAGGCCAGACGCTGTGCGCCGAGATCCACCCTGAAGCAAGGCTCCAGCATGCAGCTGTTCTTCTACTGGAAAGAAAAGGAGTGGGTTAAGAGTGGGAAGACAGCAGGCCCTAACACCACCTGTACTGCTGACACCCACAGCAGGTGTTCTCCAGACTGCTGAGCATGGCAGAGCCCCACGCTCCAGAAGAGATGAACCACCCCACAGACACCTATGGGCACTCAGTACCAGCTGAAGGACAAACAGTGTCACAGTACCACAGTATCACAGTATCACCAAGGTTGGAAGAGACCTCACAGATCACCAAGTCCAACCCTTTACCACAGAGCTCAAGGCCAGACCATGGCACCAAGTGCCACGTCCAGTCCTGCCTTGAACAGCTCCAGGGACGGCGACTCCACCACCTCCCCGGGCAGCCCATTCCAGTGTCCAATGACTCTCTCAGGGAAGAACTTTCTCCTCACCTCCAGCCTAAATCTCCCCTGGCACAGCCTGAGGCTGTGTCCTCTCCTTCTGGTGCTGGCCACCTGAGAGAAGAGAGCAACCTCCTCCTGGCCACAACCACCCCTCAGGTAGTTGCAGACAGCAATAAGGTCTGCCCTGAGCCTCCTCTTCTCCAGGCTAACCAATCCCAGCTCCCTCAGCCTCTCCTCGTAGGGCTGTGCTCAAGGCCTCTCCCCAGCCTCGTTGCCCTTCTCTGGACACACAGGACCCCCACTCTCCTGCTACACATCTCCCACCACACCACTTAGGCTTTGGTTCCTCTCACGAGTGAAGTGCAGGGGAAGTGCTGACCTGGCTGCTGAAGGCCTTTACAGACTTCCTTCTCTTGCTCCACTCTGTGAATGTTCCTCTTGATCACTCCCTCCCCTCACCAGCCAGAAGCCTCTCTCCACAATTCTTCCCTGTTCTTAACCACTTTGCACCTTCTGCTGTCTTCACCGAGTCCATCCCATAGCTATTCTTAAGTGCCAGTTTCCAGGGTTAGCTTCTGTCCCCTCATGCTTCTCATTTGCCACACTTTGCAGGTGGGCAGAGCCCAGAGAGTCTCTGGAGCCATGAACACATCTGTGGCATTTAGCAAAAGCATTATCAGAACCACAGAATGCATCAGGCTGAAAGGGACCCTCTAAGGTCAACTCCTTAGGGACACCTCCAGCTAGATCAGGCTGCCCAGACCAAAAGCAGTATTTAAATGACAAGTATTTAAAAAGCTAAGCACAGTGAGGAAAACATGGAAATCACAGAATGAGAGTGCCAGGGGCACGAAGGGACCCTGAAAACTCATCTGCTCCAGCCCTCTGCCAGAGCAGCATCACCCAGAGCAGATCACACTGGAAGGCATCCAGATGGTTCTTGGGTATCTCCAGGGAGGGAGACTCCACAACACCCCTGGGCAGCCTGTGCCAGTGCTCTGTCATCCTCACAGGGAAAAAAGTCCTCCTCAGCTTTAGATGGAACCTCCATTGCCTCAACTTCCACCCGTTGCCCCTTGTCCTGTCACTGGGCATCACCAAGAGGCTTCCTCCATCCTCCTGGCACTCACCCTTGCATGTGTCATTTACTTGGCCCTGAGCAAGGCCTCTGACACTGTCCCCCACCACATCCTGCTCTCCAAGCTGGTGCCACATGGGTTTGATTGGAGGACCACAGGATGGACAAAGAAGTGGCTTGATGACTGCACCCACAGAGTGGCTGTCAATGGCTCCATGGCCAAGTGCAGGCAGTGACAAGTGCAGTCCCTCAGGGAGCAGCCCTGGGACCAGTCTTGCTCAACATCTCTGTGGGTGCCATGGGCAGAGGCACTGAGTGCAGCCTCAGCAAGTTTGCTGCCCACACCAAGCTGTGTGCTGCAGCAGCCAGGCTGGAGGGCAGGATCCATCCAGAGGGAGCTGGGCAGGCTGCAGAGGTGGGCACAAGCCAAGCTCAGGAGGCTCAACAAGACCAAGGGCAAGGTCCTGCAGCTGAGGCAAGGCAATGCCAAGCACCAATGCAGGCTGGGCAGGGAGTGGCTGGAGAGCAGCCCTGAGGAGAGGGACTTGGGGGTGCTGCTGGAGGAGAAGCTCAGCAGGAGCCAGCAGTGTGCACTTGCAGCCCAGAAAGCCAAGCAGAGCCTGGGCTGCAGCAGCAGCAGCATGGCCAGCAGGGCCAGGGAGGGGATTCTCCCCCTCTGCTGAGAGCCCACCTGGAGTACTGCATCCAGCTCTGGAGCCCCTGGGACAAGAGGGCTGTGGAGATGCTGGAGAGTGTCCAGAGCAGGGCCAGAGGGATGCTGAGAGGCTGCAGCAGCTCTGCTGTGAGCACAGACTGAAAGAGTTGGGGCTGTGCAGGCTGGAGCAGAGGAGGCTCCCAGGGGACCTTCTTGTGGCCTCCCTGGGTCTGAAGGGGGCTACAAAAAGCTGGGGAGGGATTTTTGAGGCTGTGAGGGAGTGTCAGGAGTGGGGGAATGGAGCAAAGCTGGAGGTGGGGAGAGTGAGGCTGGAGGTGAGGAGGAAGTTGCTGAGCAGGAGAGTGGTGAGAGGCTGGAATGGGTTGCCCAGGGAGGTGGTTGAGGCCCCATGGCTGGAGGTGTTTAAGGCCAGGCTGGCTGAGGCTGTGTGCAGCCTGCTCTAGGGTAGGGTGTCCCTGGGCATGGCAGGGGGAGTTGGAACTGGCTGCTCCTTGTGGTCCCTTCCAAGCCTGCCTGATTCTGTATTGATAAACATGAATGAGGTCACCCCTTCTTCTCCTCTCCAAGCTCCAAGCCCCAGTTCCCTCAGGCTCTCCTCCTAAGGAAGATGTTCAACTCCCTTAATCATTTGCATGGCTCTAATCCTCTCCTACTGCTTTCCTACATGGCTCTGAACACTTCAGCTTCAGCAGCAGTGGGTGTCACAGCCTCCTACCTCACTGCCAGTCAGGTGGCAAAACTCCACGGCGCCTGTCGAGTTTGCAATGCCAACCATGGGATGTTCTGCAACAGGAATGTGGCACCTAAAAGAAATCAAGTTAAACAGGTCTTGAAGGTCTTATCTTTCACATATTTAAGGAGGAGAGCAAAGTCCTAACTTCCTGCTGCAAGATGCACGAGGCACTGGAGCAAAAGAAATCTCCTTAAGAAAACCTAAGGCTCCTCAGGTACCCAGGAACCTGCACGGAGGGGACTGTACACAGGGGACAGCTACTGTGGGGTATGAAATGAATGAGCTCCACAGTCATAGAATCACAGAATCATAGAATCCAGCAGGTTGGAAGAGAGCTCCAAGCTCATCCAGCCCAACCTAGCACCCAGCCCTGCCCAACCAACCAGACCATGGCACTACGTGTCCCAGCCAGGATTGGCTTCAACACCTCCAGCCACACAGACTCCACCACCTCCCTGGGCAGCCCATTCCAATGCCAATCACTCTCTCTGACAACAACTTCCTAACAACAGCCAGCCTAGACCTGCCCTGGCACAGCTTGAGCCTCTGTCCCCTTCTTCTGGCCCTGGCTGCCTGGCAGCAGAGCCCAACCCCACCTGGCTACAGCCTCCCTGCAGGCAGCTGCAGGCAGCAATCAGCTCTGCCCTGAGCCTCCTCTGCTGCAGGCTGCACCCCCCCAGCTCCCTCAGCCTCTCCTCACAGGGCTCTGCTCCAGGCCCCTCCCCAGCCTTGCTGCCCTTCTCCAAACACCTTCCAGCACCTCAACATCTCTCTTGAATTGAGGGCCTCAGAACTGGACACAGCACTCAAGGTGTGGCCTGAGCAGTGCTGAGCACAGGGGCAGAAGAACCTCCCTTGTCCTACTGGCCACACTGCTCCTGAGCCAGCCCAGGATGCCATTGGCTCTCTTGGCCACGTGGGCACACTGCTGCCTCATCCTCAGCTACTATCCACCAGCACCCCCCAGGTCCCTCTTCTCTTGGCTGCTTTCCAGCCACTCAGCCCCAGACCAACTGCTCCTAAAGAACCAGAAAAGCATAAGAGAAATGAGCATATGGAGGAGCAGCACTGGACTACTGCAGCCAGTTCTGGTGTTCCCAGCACTAGAAGGACACGGAACTGTTGGTGGCCATGAAGATGATGAAGGCTGGAGAACCTCCCCTGCGAGGACAGGCTGGGACAGTTGGGGCTGTTCAGCCTGGAGAAGGCTGCTGGGAGACCTTAGAGAAGCCTTCCAGTACCTGAAGGGGCTGCAGGAGAGCTGGGGAGGGACTGTGGACAAGGGCTGGGAGTGGCAGGATGAGGGACAATGGCTTTGAGCTGGGGGAGATTGTCTTTGAGTCATTCTATGATGCTATGAGATGGGGAAACAATTCCTGAGAGTGAGGGTGGGGAGAGACTGGCACAGGTTGAGGGTGGTGAGACACTGGCACAGGTTGAGGGTGCTGAGACACTGGCACAGGTTGAGGGTGCTGAGACACTGGCACAGGTTTCCCAGGGAGGTTGTGGAGCACAGAAGCACCCAACGTGATCAAAGATCACGTTGGGTGCTTCTGTGCTCCACAACCTCCCTGGAGGTGTTCAGCACCAGGTTGGATGTTGACTTGAGTGACCTGCTCTAGTAGGAGGTGTCCCTGCCAACAGCCCCCCCCCCCCGAAGAGCAAACCAAGCTGCTGTGAGCTCCATACAGCCAGGGAGCAGCATTACCACTTGATGTCCAGGATGGCAGCAGTGTCAATCCTCTGGATCTCGGTGAGGGGGATGAAAGGCTGCTCCTCGTGGTAGTGATAGAGGTAGAGGCGCCCGGTCCGGTCACAGGCACCACTGCTGCCTCGGGAGTCGCTCTGCAGCAAAAAGGGCGAAGCAAAGAGGAGGTTCAGCAGCAGTTCTACCAGCCCAGAGCTCTCCCCGCCGCAGAGCTTGCCGGCAGCAGCACAGCAGAGGGACCCGGCAGGTCAAGTCCCTCCCTTGAGGCATTAAAGCCACCACAGCCACCTCAGAGCCATCCACCCTCGCT
Organism: Pogoniulus pusillus; assembly: GCF_015220805.1. Taxonomy (NCBI): domain Eukaryota; kingdom Metazoa; phylum Chordata; class Aves; order Piciformes; family Lybiidae; genus Pogoniulus; species Pogoniulus pusillus. Next base: position 1,705,695 of record NC_087298.1, on the reverse strand, counting down.
CGCAAGGTCTGCTCAGCCCCCTCAAGGTAACCCCAAGGCCACGGCCGGGCAGGGCACGGGGCTGAGGCTGCCAGCGAAGGGCAGGGAAAGGACCCCCGGGGCCGGTCGAGGGGACCGAGAGGACTCCTAGCCCGGCTGGGGCGGCCAGCGAAGGGCAGGAATGGTCCGAGGGGACCGAGGGGACTCCTGGCCCGGCTGTGGCGGCCAGCGAAGGGCAGGAAAGGACCGAGGGGACTCCTTAGCTGCCTGGAGCGACCAGCGAAGGGCACGAAAGGACCGAGGGGACTCCTTAGCTGCCTGGAGCGGCCAGCGAAGGGCACGAAAGGACCGAGGGGACTCCTTAGCTGCCTGGAGCGACCAGCGAAGGGCAGGAAAGGACCGAGGGGACTCCTGGCCCGGCTGTGGCGGCCAGCGGAGGGCAGGAAAGGACCGAGGGGACCGAGAGGACTCCTGGCCCGGCTGTGGCGGCCAGCGGAGGGCAAGAAAGGACTCCCGGGACTGGTCGAGGTGACCGAGGGGACTCCTTAGCCGCCTGGAGCGGCCAGCGAAGGGCAGGAAAGGACCGAGGGGACTCCCGGCCCGGCTGGGGCGGCCCGCGAAGGGCAGGAACGGACCGAGGGGACTCCTTAGCCGCCTGGAGCGGCCAGCGAAGGGCACGAAAGCACCGAGGGGACTCCCGGCCCGGCTGGGGCGGCCCGCGAAGGGCAGGACCCCCTGGCCGAGCCCAGCCGCGGTGCGGCCGAGCCCCGTGGCGGCGGGCGGGCAGGCTCACCGCGGCGGGCGGGCGGAGGTGGTAGGTGCCGCAGGCCAGGATGCTGTGCCAGCCCTCCACCGGGCACCACTCCACCGCGTCCGCGCTGAACTCCGTGTCCACCACCTGCAGCGTCCGCGTCCGGCACGGCGCCGCCATCTCGGGGCGGGCTCAGGCCGCGGGCGGCGCAGCGGAACCGCCGCCGTCTGCTTCCCGGTCAGCCGCGGAGCGGGGCGGGCCCGGGCAGGGCCGGCAGCCGGGCTCAAGCCGCTGGGCAGCGGGGAGGCGGTGCCCAGGGCAGCTTGTGGGCAGCAGCAGCGTTGGGGCCGAGCTCCGTCCTTAACCCTTGAGCGGCCTCCTCTGCCCGGAGCCGCAGCGCAGCGGCACCCACCGCAGGCAGCGGGCGGGGGGCTGCAGCCCACACCGCGGGTAGGAGCCACGGTGCTGCCGCTCGGACCAGCCCGCTCCGCCTTCCCCTGGCATCTGCCCCCTGCCGCCTCTGAAGCGTTCCTCGTCTCGCTGTAGCTCCTCTGAGGAGCAAAGGCTGAGAGCCCTGGAGGCGCTGAGCCCGGAGAAGGGCAGCCCCGGAGGGGACCTGAGCAATGCTCAGCAGCAGCTGAAGGACCTGTGGGGGGCAGGAGGCTGGGGCCAGACTCCTCTCAGTGGTGCCCAGGGACAGGACAAGGGCAGTGGGCACAAACTGGAACCCAGGAGGTTCCAGCTGAACAGGAGAAGTTGTTTGGTGTGAGGGTGCTGGAGGCTGGAGCAGGCTGCTCAGAGAGGCTGTGCAGTCTCCTGCTCTGCAGAGCTTCCAACCCCCCCTGGCCGTTGTGCTGCTGGGCAAGCTGCTGTGGGTGCCCTGCTGGAGCAAGGGGGTCAGACTGGATGATGCCCGCAGGTCCCTTCCAGTGCCCACCACTCTGTGCCACACGTGGCTGTGCCTCGGCAGGAGCTGCTGCACACCAAGGAGCTTCCTGCCCTGAGCCTGCCCCTTTCCTCGCAGTCCTTTCCGAGATGGAAGGTGAGACCTGCACGCAGGATGCAGCCAGCTGATGCCATGGTGCTGTGCTCTGTTCTCCTGTCCTCGCCTTCAGCCTCCTTTGCTCTTGTTTTCCCAGGCAGAAATGTCTGCAGGACCATTTCACAACCCAAAGGACTGGTTGCTGAGTGAAGAGTCAGCCAGGGGCTCATCTTTTGATGTTCTCCCACGAGCAGCACCGCATTTCTTGATGCTGAATTTCATCCACCAGTCTGTCTCCTAAGGTCCTCCTGCGATTCTCCACTCAGCCTTTGCTGCATTATTACTGCACTGGATAATGTCACCAGTGGATGTTGTCACCTTCCTGCTTCCTTGCTTCATTGCTTTCCCTCAGTTATTTTTCAGTGTAGTTGGCATCCCTCTGCTGAATTCCCTCCACCAAAACCCCTTTAACCCTTCCTGCCCTGTCTTTCTAGCACTTGTCCATGTGCTGGCAATTCCTCTTCTCCCTTTTCTCATTACGTGTCCTGAGCACAATCAGGGTTGAGTTCAGGCTGGAGGGACGAGTGGCCTGTGCCAGCCCAGCCCCCCTGATCCCCTGCTTGGTGGTGCAGTTAAAGCAATCTCAGCAGAGATCTGAAGAACAGCTCCCCACAACTAACCCTCTCCTGAGCCCTCCACAACGTTCAGCCACTGATGCTCCATCAAAGTACTTCTAAAGTGGCTAAGTGGCTGCAGATGCCACACCAAAGTCACTTCAGAAGCTGCTGTCACATTTGTGGTGGGTACCAAGGGAGAGGTTATCATCCCAGCTGGTAGCTCAGCTTATTCATCCTTGAATTCCCTTGGAGCCCGTGGGCGGCACTGTCTGATCCTGGCAACCTGGTACTGCTCATTTCAGCTTGGCTTGAAGCTCTCCTAAAGCAGACTCCCTGTTGAGGGCTCCATCTGGAAGTGTTGCTGCCTGAACTCCCCCAGCTCTCACAGCACACACATGTGCAGAGAATTCACCTGGGACTTCACCTTCAGGCCTGACCTTCCCTTGACTGCACAAGACATAGAATCATGGAATGGTTTGGACTGGAAGGGACCTTAAAGTTCTTCCAGTGCCAACCCCTGCCAGGGGCAGGGACACCTCCCACCAGCACAGCTTGCTCAAGGCCTCATCCAGCCTGGCCCTCAACACCTCCAGGGAGAGGACATCCACAGCCTCCCTGGGCAACCTGTGCCAGTGTCTCCCCAGCCTCACTCTCAACAATTTCTTTCTCCTCTCCACTCTCACTCTCCCCTCTCCCAGCTCAAAGCCATTGTCCCTCAGCCTGCCACTCCCAGCCCTTCTCCACAGTCCCTCCCCAGCTCTCCTGCAGCCCCTTCAGGTACTGGAAGCTGCTCTAAGGTCTCTCTGCAGCCTTCTCTTCTCCAGGCTGCACAGCCCCAACCCTCCCAGCCTGTCCCCACAGGGGAGCTTCTCCAGCCCTCTGATCATCTTTGTGGCCTCCTCTGGACCTGCTCCGACAGCTCCAGGTCCTTGTGCTGGGGGCTCTAGAACTGGACATCCACTGACTGAAGGTCTCCCTGCTTGTGTCTTCTGAACTGTGCAGGTTCTATTATTCAATGTTCTTCAGTCTCTTTCCCCTTGCCTTATTTTGGGGGTCAGTTTTTTTGTTTGCTTGGGGGTTTTTGTTTTGTTTTTCACATTTCTCCTGCCAAATCTCATTCTTTCCACCTCCTACATTGGACAAGAATTATTTAGGAAGGATTTCTTCTTATTCTGTGAGCATCCCCCATGCTGCTGCTTAATCACACCAACCTGCTTTTGTCCTCTGTTCTGATGGCACCAGCAGCATGTCTGCCACCCACTGCCTGGTCTTTAACTGTCTCCAATGTCACCTTTAAGCATTTAAGTCTTTCCACTCTCCTGTTTTACCTTCATCAGTTCATTTACCTGGCCCTGAGCAAGGCCTTTGACACTGTCCCCCACCACATCCTGGTCTGCAAGCTGGTGCCACATGGGTTTGATTGGGTGGACCACAGGATGGACAAAGAAGTGGCTTGATGGCTGCACCCACAGAGTGGCTGTCAGTGGCTCCATGGCCAAGTGCAGGCAGTGACAAGTGCAGTCCCTCAGGGGTCAGACCTGGGACCAGTCTTGCTCAACATCTCTGTGGGTGCCATGGGCAGAGGCACTGAGTGCAGCCTCAGCAGGTTTGCTGCCCACACCAAGCTGTGAGGTGCAGCAGCCAGGCTGGAGGGCAGGATCCAGCCAGAGGGAGCTGGGCAGGCTGCAGAGGTGGGCACAAGCCAAGCTCAGGAGGCTCAACGAGACCAAGGGCAAGGTCCTGCAGCTGGGTGGAGGCAATGGCAAGCACCAATGCAGGCTGGGCAGTGCCAGGCTGGAGAGCAGCCCTGAGGAGAGGGACTTGGAGGTGCTGCTGGAGGAGAAGCTCAGCAGGAGCCAGCAGTGTGCACTTGCAGCCCAGAAAGCCAAGCAGAGCCTGGGCTGCAGCAGCAGCAGTGTGGCCAGCAGGGCCAGGGAGGGGATTCTCCCCCTCTGCTCTGCTCTGCTCTGCTGAGACCCCACCTGGAGTACTGCATCCAGTTCTGGAGCCCCTGGGACAAGAGGGCTGTGGAGATGCTGGAGTGTCCAGAGCAGGGCCAGGAGGATGCTGAGGCTGCAGCAGCTCTGCTGTGAGCACAGACTGAGAGTTGGGGCTGTGCAGGCTGGAGCAGAGGAGGCTCCCAGGGGACCTTCTTGTGACCTGCCAGGATCTGAAGGGGGCTACAAAAAAGCTGAGGGACTTTTGAGGCTGTGAGGGAGTGCCAGGAGTGGGGGGAATGGAGCAAAGCTGGAGGTGGGGAGAGTGAGGCTGGAGGTGAGGAGGAAGTTGTTGAGCAGGAGAGTGGTGAGAGGCTGGAATGGGTTGCCCAGGGAGGTGTTTGAGGCCCCATGGCTGGAGGTGTTTGAGGCCAGGCTGGCTGAGGCTGTGTGCAGCCTGCTCTAGGGTAGGGTGTCCCTGGGCATGGCAGGGGGGTTGGAACTGGCTGCTCCTTGTGGTGCCTTCCAGCCCTGACTGATTCTGAGAGTTCCATTTCAGAAGTTTTTAAACCCAGGAAGATTTTCAAGCATAACCCTCAGAGGCTCCAGTACCAGAGGTGAATGCTGAGCTCTGTGCCACAGGCCAGATTTGGGGTTCCTGTTTGATGGTTTTATCAGTCTGACCTGACCTGTGAACCTTTGGGTTTGGTGCCACCACTCTGCTTTGCTCTGAAGGAGAGCAGCTGGGGTGAAAGCAGCATGGTGTGCTTCCACGGTGTGTGCTGCAGGCATGAGCTCAATCTGCCACCTTGCAGCTGTGACAACCTTTCTCCAGTCTCCCAAAACATCTGGAAGCTCACGAGGTCCTCCTGGAACTTGCTAACATCAGACAGATGTTTGCCCACTCCCAGTGGCCCAAGATGAAGCAGTGTGAGCCACCAGCAGGAGCTCTTTCAGGCCTGGATGTCCCCATCAGCTGCACAAGGCCATGTATGTCCAGGACATGGCACTGAGCTGAACAGTCAAACTGCCTCCCAAAAGCAGCAGAACAGATCCTCAAGCAGCTTGCCAGGCACCACAGCTCAGAGAAGGATGGCTGCAAAAGGGGGTGTGGAGGTGCAGAGCTCCCTGATGCTAACCCACTGCTCTCATTCTCATGTCCCATGTCCTCATTCTCTCCCTCCATGCTCTTCACAGCCCAGCAAGCATGACCACATTTTCTCCCCAGAAGTCCTCTGCAGCTCCTCTTCCACATAGATGTTCCTATCTAGGAAGCCTCATTCATTAGGCCTTGTTTTGGTGCCAGGTAACTCAGTGGTGTGTGCAAATGAGGAGCACTTTGTGCTTCAGAGAACCAAGGCACCAGAGGTGCAGGAAACACATGGGGAGTGTCTCCATGGGGATAGAAGAGGTGGCTCACTGGAAACATCCTGGAGGGTGTCTCTATGAGGACAGAAGAGTTGGGCCACTGGAAACATCCTGGAGAGTGTCTCCACAAGGAGAGAAGAGTTGGGTCACAGGATGCATGCTGGAGAGTGTGTCCATGAGGATAGAAGTTGACTCTTTGACCTATACTGAAGAGGCCTGCTCCAAGAACATGGCCCTGTAGCCTAACCCTTGCCCATGTGAAGGCATCCACCATGTAAGAGGGGAAAGAGGACTTCTGAGAGCTTCATCCACTGCAGAGCCACACAGGTTACACAAAGCAGAGCTGCCACTTCCAAGTGTAGCTGGCTCCTTTCAGCCACAAGACCTCCAAGTTACAATGCTGGCAGACCTTGGCTCACACAGCAATGAGCAGGAACTGCTCTGTAGGTGTGGACATGTCTGCTGCAGCCCCTGGGACCTTTCTGGAGTCACATTCCCTGCAGCCACTTCCCTCCTCTGGCACAAGGACAGCCTGGACTCCAGAGCTAGACTGAAGGCAGAACCTGTGCTAGCTCCCCAAGCCCCCTCAGGATGTCACTTCTCACCGTGCTGATGGCCTGACAGACCTAGGACTAGGGATCATCTTCCCTCTCTGCCTGCTTCACCCCTCACTCCCATCTCCTTCCCTACCTCATTCCCTTGGATCAGGACTGCCCTAAGCACCTAGTTCTGGAGATTCCTGAGCTGGAACCTCACCTTTCTGCTGCTCAAGAGGGATCTCCCTGTTGCCCCTGCAGTCACAGAGCAGGAGTGAGGCTTCTCCCTGCTCAGAGCTGCAGAAGTGTTTAACCACTGCACTTCAGCCTGGTAAACACAGTAAGTGGTGAAAACAAAGGAAACAAGCACTGAAAAAGGTGAGCAAAGAGCAAATATTTCTGCTCTTTGCACTGGATTACCTCAAATAATAAAAACTTAAATCCTTATGTCCTCTTCTCTGTTTGTCCAAACCTTTTCAGTTCATTTCAAGCAAGAAAATATTTCCTTAAAAACCCCAAAAAAAAAAATCAATCACCACTTCCAGGGAATTAAAAAAATGATTAGGACCTGCTCAGCTCCTTCCTATTTCAGGACATTTTAGGCTGCCTACAAAGCAAAGTTGCAATATGGCCTTGATTGACAAGCTGCAGCTTGCCACTGTGCCCACCAAGGGCATTTCCAGCAGGGAACTTCACAACTTCTTTGTTACTTCCCAAGATGCTTAAAGCCAAAAACCCTCTCCCAAATATGAATTATTACAGAACTTCCTGTGCAGGTATTAGAAAGATAAAATTGGAAGTCCTCAGCAGGTCAATCTTCTAACAAGCTGAATGCAAACAAGCCCAAGGGATGGGAAAGCTCAAATTCTAAAGGGTTTCTACCCCAAAAAATGAGAAGTTAAATATTTCTTTCAAGAAAGGAGTCCTAAAAAGACTCTGCATAGAGCACTCTGAAGTTAGGCTACCACCTGGCACTGAAATGATCCCTTCAGGAAACACCACTGGTATTCCTTACACTGCTAAGGGGAAAAGGGAAAACCAAGAAGCACTCAGATTGTGCACAACAGTGGCTGAAAATAAAGCCAGGGATGTGCCCTGCAAGTCAAATCCTCTCCCTGGAGTGTTTTTACTCATCACTACATTAAAAAAAAACCCTTGTAAAGTGATGCTTGGATTGCTGGCATCGCTTAGGAAACAATCAATAACCACCTCAGAAGGCCAAATGTTAGCTCATTTCAGCACCTGCCCCTTGGCTGCACACGGACAAGCCAGGAGGGCAACCACAGCCACACAGCTGACAACTTGAGCTCCCCTACGACTGCCTCATACACCCAGCTCCACCACAAGAAGGCCAATTCAGCTCCAAAGGCACTGCTTGTGGCATGGACTTCAGCAGGCCCTTACCCCAGATGGTCCTTATGCTGTGCTTTTTGCTGCACTGCTTCCTGCTGAGCATTCCCAAGTTCCGCTGCACTGCTTCCTGCTATTTCCAACAGCTTTTGTTGCACTGCTTCCTGCTGAGCATTCCCAAGTTCTGCTGCACTGCTTCCTGCTGAGCATTCCCAAGTTCCACTGCACTGCTTCCTGCTATTTCCAACAGCTTTTGTTGCACTTCCTGCTGAGCATTCCCAAGTTCTGCTGCACTGCTTCCTGCTGTTTCCAACAGCTTTTGTTGTACTGCTTCCTGCTGTTTCCAACAGCTTTTGTTGTACTGCTTCCTGCTGAGCATTCCCAATTTCTGCTGCACTGCTTCCTACTAAGTGCTCCCAACAGTGTCTGCCCCACTGCTTCCTGCTGAGCATTCCCAAGTTCTGCTGCACTGCTTCCTGCTATTTCCAACAGCTTTTGTTGCACTGCTTCCTGCTGAGCATTCCCAAGTTCTGCTGCACTGCTTCCTACTAAGTGCTCCCAACAGTGTCTGCTGCACTGCTTCCTACTAAGTGTTCCCAACAGTGTCTGCTGCACTGCTTCCTAAGTGTTCCCAACAGTGTCTGCTGCACTGCTTCCTACTAAGTGTTCCCAACAGTGTCTGCTGCACTGCTTCCTAAGTGTTCCCAACAGTGTCTGCTGCACTGCTTCCTACTAAGTGTTCCCAAGTGTCTGCTGCACTGCTTCCTAGGTGTTCCCAACAGTGTCTGCTGCACTGCTTCCTGCTGAGCATTCCCAAGTGTCTGCTGCACTGCTTCCTAAGTGTTCCCAACAGTGTCTGCTGCACTGCTTCCTGCTGAGCATTCCCAAGTTCTGCTGCACTGCTTCCTAAGTGTTCCCAACAGTGTCTGCTGCACTGCTTCCTGCTGAGCATCCCCAAGTTCTGCTGCACTGCTTCCTAAGTGTTCCCAACAGTGTCTGCTGCACTGCTTCCTGCTGAGCATCCCCAACAGCCTCTGCTGCACTGCTTCCTGCTGAGCACTGCCAACCCCCTCACTGTGACCACGCTCTGAAAGCAGGTGGAAGGGAACAGGAGAAAGCTGGAGAGGAGCCAAGGATTCATTCCAACCTTTACTTGGTTTGCCCCCCCTTTTTTTTTGGTGTGTCTGTGGGGTTTTGGTTTTGCTCAAGAAAACTTCCATGCAGAGTTCTGCAGACGAATTGCTGAGGCCAGAGCCTGCCTTCTGGCCCTGGCACTGCCACGGACACTTCTAGCCACACAGGAGGAAAAGCTTTTGCTACATGATTCTTGGTTTTGGGGGGCTTTTTTCTCTGTTTGTTTTCAACTTTTGAAGCCAACAACATGTTCTCATCTGAACATTACAGTTACTGAGTCCTAGCAAGAATTCCTAACCAAAAAAAAAACAACCCAACTGTACATGAGTTTACAAAGGTATTAACATATAAATAAAGGAGAAGCTTCCTGCCCGGAGCCTCCACAGTAGTCTTTTTGCTTGAGAATATTAATACTGGAAGGGTAGACCCAAGCCCTTTCCACAGCACCAGTCAAAGCCGTTCTGCTCAAGCATCACAGGGTTTGTGTTTTGTTTTCTTCAGTGCCTCTGGCTTCGATGAGCAGTCTGTCATTACTGTGCAAAAGCAAGAGTCCAAATGCCTTTGAGAAGGAATCCTGCTGCTGAGAGGCCCTGTGCCACCCGGTCACCGCTCTGGGCCCAGCTCCTGCTGGAAGGTTCTCTTCTTCTCCCGACAGTGCTTCTTGTGAGCAGGCCAATCCTTCTGCTGGCACTGCGACCCGCAGTACCTGGCCACCTGGCAGCGCCCACAGATGTTGAACTCACGTAACTGGGAAGAGCACAGAGACACTGTTAGTGAGCCTGGAAAGGGCCCAGCAGCACCCCTGCCTCACCTCCCAGCAGGCAGTAGCATCAGGCACTCTGCACCCAACTACAAACAACAACCAGCGTCAGGCACGCTGCACCGTAACAACCAGCGTCAGGCACTCTGCACCGTAACAACCAGCGTCAGGCACTCTGCACCGTAACAACCAGCGTCAGGCACTCTGCACCGTAACAACCAGCGTCAGGCACTCTGCTCCCACCACAGTAACAACCAGCGTCAGGCACTCTGCACCCAACTACAAACAACAACCAGCGTCAGGCACTCTGCTCCCACCACAGTAACAACCAGCGTCAGGCACTCTGCTCCCACCACAGTAACAACCAGCGTCAGGCACTCTGCTCCCACCACAGTAACAACCAGCGTCAGGCACTCTGCTCCCACCACAGTAACAACCAGCGTCAGGCACTCTGCTCCCACCACAGTAACAACCAGCGTCAGGCACTCTGCTCCCACCACAGTAACAACCAGCGTCAGGCACTCTGCTCCCACCACAGTAACAACCAGCGTCAGGCACTCTGCTCCCACCACAGTAACAACCAGCGTCAGGCACTCTGCTCCCACCACAGTAACAACCAGCGTCAGGCACTCTGCTCCCACCACAGTAACAACCAGCGTCAGGCACTCTGCTCCCACCACAGTAACAACCAGCGTCAGGCACTCTGCTCCCACCACAGTAACAACCAGCGTCAGGCACTCTGCTCCCACCACAGTAACAACCAGCGTCAGGCACTCTGCTCCCACCACAGTAACAACCAGCGTCAGGCACTCTGCTCCCACCACAGTAACAACCAGCGTCAGGCACTCTGCTCCCACCACAGCAACAACCAGCGTCAGGCACTCTGCTCCCACCACAGTAACAACCAGCGTCAGGCACTCTGCACCCAACTACAAACAACAACCAGCGTCAGGCACTCTGCTCCCACCACAAACAACAACAATCTTGCCTGGGGAGGTGGTTGGGATCCCAGCCCTGGAGATATTCGAAGTGAGCTTAACAGGGCTCTGGGCAACTTGATCTAGTGGAGGATGCCCCTGCTGACTGCAGGGCAGATGGACTGGGTGACCCTCAGAGGTCCCTTCCAACCCAGACCATTCTATGATTCCATGATCTGGAGTGGGTCCAGAGGACAAAGACAATTAGAGGGCTGGAGAACCTACCCTGTGGGGACAGGCTGGGACAGGTGGAGCTGTTCAGCCTGGAGAAGAGAAGGCTGCAGGGAGACCTCAGAGCAGCCTTCCAGTGCCTGAAGGGGCTGCAGGAGAGCTGAGGGACTTTTGACAAGGTCTGGGAGGGCCAGAATGAGGGACAATGGCTTTGAGCTGGGAGAGGGGAGACAGAGTGGAGATGAGATAAAAACTGAGAGTGAGGGTGGGGAGAGACTGGCACAGGTTGCCCAGGGAGGCTGTGGATGCCCCCTCCCTGAAGATGTTCAGGGCCAGGTTGGACGAGGCCTTGAGCAAGCTGTGCTGGTGGGAGGTGTCCCTGCCCATGGCAGGGAGTTGGCACTGGATGAGCTTGAAGGTCCCTTCCAACTCAACCCATTCAGTGATTCTGTGAACCTATCTGACAGGGAGGCAGAGTCTTCTGCATCTCATTCTGTGACTACACTGCTTCGTTTCATCTACCCAGAGCTCCCCTCAACAAAGGGAGGGCTCCCAGCTCTCCCCTCAGTAAAGGTCACTCAAGTTCACCCTCAGGACAGGCTAAGATGTCGTGTTTGGATTCCAGTGCCCTCAAAGCCTCTTTACAATGCTTCCTCTTGTCTCACACAGCTGCTTGCTCACTCCAGCTCGTGGTCCCTAGAGGAATGCTTCCACCTGTCTTTTTGTACACTCTGCAAATCTCACTCCTTCCTGTAAACCCCAAGGTCAGTCACTGCTCCAGCTCAAAGCCACATTCCCTCAGAAAACGATCAGAGGGTCTGAAGATTGCTGCCAAAGGACACCTGAGCTAAAAAGAACAACTGCTCCTAGTGCCTGCGTGGCACATGTAAAGCTTTACGTGCCAAGGACAAAGCCCCAGTGCCCAGGGTAGCCCGAGGCACTGCCTGCTCCCTGGCAGCTCCTGGGGACATACCTGCTTTTCAATCATCGTGCAGGGAGGGTAGTGACATTCATAGTAAGTGCAGGAGTTCTCCTCCTCCTCCACCACATCCCCGTTGGCGTTGTAGTAGCGCGTTACATTCAGGACAGGAAACTGCTCCTCTATGGGGTCTGTGGGGAGCTGCTGGATTGCCAGCCAGTACAGGCTTTGTTCCCTGCCAAAAACAAGGGCAAACGGAGTCCAGAAACTCTCAACAAGCATGCAGAGACATTGATTGCAGCTTCATTACTAAGGTAAGTAGGACAAACATTGCAGTTAGGCTGTTACGTCTCAGACTACACCATACTCCTTACATGTTTGATGCATCCTAGGGTTATTTTAGCCTGAAGACCAAAGAAATATTAGAGGTATCTGTGAAAAACATGGCCTGAACACTGGCTCTGGAACTCCCAGCATCATCTGGAGCAGGAGAGGACATTTAGACTGGAGATGAGGAAAAAGTTCTTCAGAGTGTGGCTGGGGAGACACTGGCACAGGTTGCCCAAGGAGGCTGTGGCTGCTCCCTGCCCAGAGGTGTTCAAGGCCATCTTGGATGAGGCCTTGCACAACTTGGGCTGGTGGGAGGTGTCTCTGCCCATGGCAGGTTGGAGCTCAAGCTCCCTTCCAACCCAAACCACTCTATGCCATTCTATGGCATTCAAAAGCAGTTTACTAACCCCTGGACATCCCTGCCTTGTGGGTGCTGCAAGTGTTCCAGAGCAGTGTCTTGCAGGATGTGAAGTCTGTGGGTCCCCAGCAAAAGTGAACATGTCTGTGTCATGGCCTAGAGTAACCAAATCCATCCTGCCACCAGGAGTCTGATCTGCTCTGAGTGACATCAGTGCAGCACAGCATGTAGGAGGGCCCCACAAGGGATGGATGCTGATGCCAGGAACTCAGCTGGGCTTCAATGAGTGCAAGCACTTAGCAGCTGCTGGCATCTCTGGGCTGTGTCACAATTCCAGTGCCTGATGACAGTCAGAAGCCAGTAAAACCTGCAGACTTAGCTCAGTGTGCCCAGATGGCATCAGGAAAGGGAACAGAGGATTCCTGTTCACTGTGCTGACATCTGGCACAGCAGGACCTCTACATAACACTGCTGTAGGGTTGGATGGTCCCTTCACAGCTCACACCAGCACTCAGCATTAACTGCTTCCCAAGAGAGGAAGCCAAGGTGTGTAGTGATGTGCAAGTAGCCCAGGGTCACAGTAAGAAGGCTCTGCCAAGATGAGAACTGCCAGCAGTGCCCAGGTGGCCAAGAAGACCACCAGCATCCTGACCTGCATCAGCAATGGTGTAGCCAGCAGGACCAGGGAAGTGATCCTGGCCCTGTGCTGAGCACTGGTGAGGCCACACCTTGAGTATTGGGTTCAGTTTTGGAGCCCTCACTACACAGACACTGAGGGGCTGCAGCGTGTCCAGAGAAGGGAAAACAAATCTGGTGGAGAGTCTGGAGAAGAGGGCTGAGGAGGAGCAGCTGAGGGAGCTGGGGGTGTTTAGTCTGGAGGAAGGAAGGCTGAGAGGAGACCTCACTGCTCTCTACAGCTCCCTGAAAGGAGGCTGGAGCCAGGTAGGGGTTGGGCTCTTCTCCCTAGTAGCAAGTGACAGAGGAGAAATGGCCTCAAGTTGGTCCAGGGGAGGTTTAGGTTGGGTATTATTCACTGACAGAGTTCTCAAACCCTGGAAGAGGCTCCCCAGAGAGGTGGCTGAATGCCCATCCCTGGAGGTGTTTAAAAGAGGCAGAGATGTGGTGCTGAGAGCCATAGTTTAGCCTCAGCCTTGGCAGAGCTACTAAACAGTTGGACTGGGTGGTCACAAAGTTCTTTTCCAACCAAAACAATTCCACAGTTCCAAACATCACTTAAGGAAGCAGACAATCCTACTGCCCTGTGCCAGACCTTGCCATACCTTTGTTTGCTAGAGATTTCTTCAGCTTTGGGCTTCCAGCCCCACGGAACCAGGCGCAGATTGTCCAGGCGGTTGTCCACTGTCACCGAATTCAGATGCACCACCTGAAAGCCAGGAGCAATCCCTCCCCGGTGCCTCTCCCTGGAGGAGACAAAACCAGCTTGAAAAGTCAGCAATGAGTAAGACTCCAAGGCCAAGAATCCTCTTACTTCCAGAAGGATGGATTCATTCCAGGCTGCTGCAAACAGCTGAAACTGAAACAGACACAGGAAAACCTGGGTTGAAAACAAACTGCAGTGCCTGCTTCACATCTAAGAGCTCCCAGGAGGAAGAGACTTGTTCCAGGAGGCTGTTTCCACTCCAAATGAGTTGAATCAAAAGGACTCCTAAGGTCTGTTCAAGTTGCAGTTCCTGCAAGGGCACCTATGGCAGTGCTGTGTCCCCGGGAGCACAGCTGCTGACTGTGTGACCAGGAAGTTGTGTCAGGCACCTTTCTGAGAGCCGGGCTCTGGTGTGCAGTCAGAGTGTGCTGTGCATGCAGAAAGGGCTCTTTACAAGCCACAGGGAAGAGGTTTCACCAGGTATGCTTATTAAACTCTAATGGCACAAAGCCTGCCATGGCTCCACGACTGACCAAGAGGCATCTGAACTTGCCCTAAACCAAACACAGGACTGCTGGTAAGGAGGCTGAGTGCACATTAAGTCCTGCTGCAAGTCTTCCCCATGGCCTTCTAGCAGTTTCCACCTCCCATCCCACCTTCTTTTCATCTCTCCTTGCTGTTTCATGAAGTATCAAGTTTGTAGATTGGCTTGGAAGGGACCTTAAAGATGATCCAGTTTCAAATCTCCTGCCCTGTGCAAGGACACTTCCCCCTCAAGGCCTCATCCAATCCAGCCTTCAACACCTCCAGGGAGGGGGCAGCCACAGGAACCAAGAGCAAACTGTGCAGAAGAGGAAAGGGAGGAGAGGAGCCCAAGATTAAATTAAGAAACACTTCAGAGATGGGTTAGATAATGATGCTTTAAGGAAGGCTGGAGCTGGGGAGAGAGGACTGTCCATGACACCAGGAAAACACAGCAGGGTGGCACAGAGCCTGCCAAGCCCAGATCTGCACCCACATTCCCCACCAGCAAGCACTGCCAAAACCCACAACCTGTGAGCCCCTCTGCCTCACTCTGGGCAAAACCACCCTTCTCTACATCACTGTCAGCTCCTGTTCCCTCAAGTGACAAAGGCCAAAACTGGGCCTTGCTGATGACTGCCGAGAGCCAACACAGTCCCACCTGACTGAAGTGCCAGAATTAGCAGCGGTCCCTTTCCTGCACAACGGATGGCAGCAGGGAGCAGAGTGAATCAGGAGTGTGCAACGAAGGGCAGGCTCCTGGAAGAACCTGCCTGCTCCCTTGCAGAAGGGCAGAGAGAAGCAGCAGCCTCACTAACCACAGAATGGTTTGGGTTGGAAGGATCTGGAAGATTATCTCTTCCAAACCCCCCTGCCAGGGGGCAGGGACACCTTCCACTAGACCAAGCTGCTCAGATTCCCATCCAACCTGAGCTGGAATCGTTCCAGGGACAGGGCACCCACAGCTTCTCTGGGCAACCTGCTCCACTCCCACAGTGCTTCGTCACCCTCACAGTGAGGATGCAGCCAGCTCTCCTGCAGAGCTGTAGCTTCCACCTCTCCCCAGCACACAGGAGCTCCTACAAGATGCCAGGCAAGCCATGCAACCCAAAACTTTCCAGAGGATTCCCTGGGTACTGATTGTTTCAGCAGCTTACTTGAGAAGCAAGCCCCCTTCTACGAAGTGCTGAGCACACAGAGCAGCAACTCCAGTCCCCCAGTGAGTGGGTTTCAGGCAGAAGGAAGAAATCAGCTCTTGGATGTCTTTTTGAACATGCAGTTAGTGATACTGATGAGTAATCTCCTGATGCTGCACTCATGTCCCCAAGGAACATCGCTGCACCCACCCAAAACACAGCAAGCTGGGGCCTTCTCTACAGGGAACAGGGCAAGCAGAAGGGGACACTTACTGTGCAAGTGCCCAGCCAGAGACATTCAAAGCCTGCTGTGAAGGGGCTAACAGCCCACCCTAAAACCACAAGAAGCACAAGCAAGGCTGCAAGGAGGTCGTCCTGTAAGAACAGCACACAACCCCAGCATGGTGGGGCTGGAAGGGACCTCTGGAGATCATCTAGCCCAACCCCCCTGCTAGGATCCACAGCAGCTTGCCCAGGGTCACAGTGCCCAGGTGGGTTTGGAAGCTCTCCAGAGAAGGAGAGCTCCACAATCTCTGGGCAGCCTGCTGCAGGGCTCCAGCAGCCTCACAGCTGCAGCCAGCCTGGGTATTATCCAGATCTTGGTTTCTGTTTCATGCCTCAGTTCACCTTCTGCAGAGATCAGCAGGGATGGACTTTGGGGGAAGAGCAGACGCTGCTACCAGCTCCCTGTTGCAAGTGAAAAAGATAGCTGCTAACTACATCTAACAGCAATTCTAAATCTGCTTCACTTGCAGCAGCACCCAACAGGTGCCCACTCACTCCAGCCTACCCCAGAAGCACACAAGCCATCAAGTTAATTTTTTCCCTGGGAGATGATTTTTTGGGCCTAGGTCTGAGGAAGAACAATTGATTTCAGAGGGGTTCAAGCACACTGCTGTACCTGCAGCAGTCTGAGCTCTCTGCTTTCAGTTTAGCCAAAAGTAAGGCTGGCACTGGATGGAGCAATGAGCACTCCTGCCCATCTCGTCTGTCTTTCCAAGGCTCCAAACCCTCCAGCATGATTGCTGCTCCCAAAGGCAAGGACCAACCACTACAGCAGACTGCTGGGTGGTGTTCAAAGCAGTCCCCAGTGCGGACAAGTGCAAGTGATCTGCCCAGGAGGAGAAGCTGTTACACAGCACCTGTAGCCAAAAGACTGAAGGCATTTGGAGGCTCATCACAAAGATCTACTGACCTGGCCTGTGTCAGCTTGTAACTCCAGACCCCAAAATGTACATCCTCAAAGGGAGCAAACCAAAGCCAAGGAAATAGTCCTTATTTTCTAGTTGCAGAATTTGACCCTGCAGCTCTGCTGCCTGGCAGGTCACAGCTGCCCCCTGTGACTTCCCCAAACCACTATTACAGGCACAAGCTCAGATATTTTTTCACTGGAGTGACACAACTTGAATTACCTAACTGAGCACCTTGGGATTATTTCCTAATTTAAGTAAAACAACCCAGAAGAGACAGTGACTGGGCTGAGTAATGAGCAAAGAGCAGGACTGTCATTATCTGCACAGCCTCTAACCCTCAGCCAGAGCCATTTTAAGGTGCTGGTTGGTGCTACTTAGAGGTGACAGTTTCAGCTGTGTGAGATTCAGTTAGCAGGAGCAGGCAGTGCTTTGCCACACACACTGCAGCCAGCTTTGTGATAATTTTCACTAGTTGGATGTGCAACAAGATTAAACATTAACAGAGGAGGTTAAAATCCACATTTAATGAGCAGATTGTAAATAATAATAATAATAGCCTCTGATATTCTTCCTGTCTCCCAGAGACTGCTTTGGGGAATAAAAAGCAACCTGGAAGGATAAAGAAAGTACAGCAAGATCTTGGGTACTGATTTTTAAAGGTGGTTTAGAGTCTATAAAGGGAAGCTTGAACAGCACTGGAGAAGGCTCTGGGGAGACCTTAGAGCAGCCTTCCAGTACCTGAAGGAGGCTACAGGAAAGCTAGGGAGGGACTTTTGACAAGGACTGGGAGTAACAGGATGAGGAATAATGACTTTGAGATGAGAGAGGAGACAGAGTGGAGGAAGAAGAAATTCTCGAGAGTGTGGGGAGACACTGGCACAGGCTGCCCAGGGAGGTTGTGGATGCCCCCCGCCTGGAGATGTTCAAGATGAGGTCTTGAGCAACCTGAGCTAGTAGGTGACCCTGCCCATGGCAGGGGGGGTGGAACCAGACAGAACTTTAAGGTCCCTTCCAACCCAAACCATTCCATGACTTTAGGACTCCTCAGGTGTAAACACAACAATACTCACCTCTCACTGCTCTCCCAAGGAACAACATTTTAGGAAGGCTCAGTGCAAAACCAAACCACAGTCAGAGCTACGAGGAACCCCTGCGCTGGGCTTCCAGCTTAGTAGTTGGAAGCCTCCTGAGAGGACTTTAAGTATCACAGGCCGAGTATTCAACAACACAGGAGATGGTGGTAGCAAACTCCACCCCGAGAGAAGCCTTGGGGTGCTTTGCTCTCCTTACAATACCCACCAGAGCAGCTCATGCAGCAGGCGGCCAGATCCCCGTCCACGGTTTTTGTCGAAGGCATAAGCGAAGATTTTAGCACCATTTCCATCAGCATCTACCTCCATCCGAGCCTGGGGAAGAGGACAAGGCTGAGAGATCATCCAGAGCTGAGGAGCAGAGCACAGATGTGCCACTGGGACCCTGGAAGGACCCAACATTTAACGCTTGTCTCCTAGAGGTCACTCGACCTTAACGGAATTGGAGTTGTTTCAAGCCTCCAAGGGAACCTCAAGCAGCTCTGCTATTGTTGCTGAAAATGGGAAAGGGAAGAAAGGAGACTGGGCACAGCAGGAGTCCTGCCTGGACAAAGAACAGCAGCCACCCAGTTGTGAGCTGCAGGGCCAGGATCCATTCTCTGCTCTGGCACAGACCCACCGCCAAGGCTTTCACTCCAGTGGCTGCTCTACACCAATTAATCAGGGACTGCCAGTGACAGGAGTGCTCCTGCCCTCTTTTCTCCACTCCACAACTCAGGGCTGGCACCAACACTCATGAGCTATACTAAGGACTGGACAAATTTTGGCTGCTCACAGCACATCAGCACCCTCAGTGACCACACAAGCTTAGGGTGATCATCCAGAGAGGAGGAAAGGGCAGTCAGGGAGCAGCACCACCACAGCACTTCAACTGAGAGCAGCTCTGCAGCACCCACTGTGCTGTGGGCATTGGGCAGAGGATGGATGGCAAAGGATGAGCCCTGCCCCAGAAAAGCCTCAGGTTTAGGAGATTTTAGTGGACTCTTACAGCTGAGAATTCTTTCTCTCTCAAAGCCTGGAATCGGGGGGATGCACTAGGACAGGGGGGATGCACTTAGCCTCTATCAGGGGATGCTAAGAGAAGAAGTTTTTCCTGCTCCCACATTAAGTGACAACAGACTCAGGTTATCCCCGCCCAGACTGTTTGCGAGGTGAACATCTGTACCCTTTGCCAACCCCGACAAGGGAAAACAAACTGAAGGTTCTGGAAAGGCACACAAATCGCGAACGGGAGACAGAAACACCGACGCCAATTCATCAATCAGTGAAAAGAAGGCTCGCTGGAAACAACAAACCCAACAGGGCTTTTCCCCTTGGGAAGCGACCACGCTGGGATTTCCCTGCCGGAGTGGGGCAGTGCAGGGCTGGGCGCTCCCGGCCGTGCATGCCCTCGGCCGTGACTCGCTGTCGCCTCCGCCCCCGAGCGCTGTGAGCCGGCCCCGCGGCAGAGCCCGCGCAGGCACCGCCAACCCGGGAGGTGACGGCAACGGGGCCCCGGAGGACGGGGCGGGGGCAGGCAGCGGCCGGTCTGCCGAACACAGGAGAGGGTCTCGGCACCGCGAGTCCAGAAAGAAGCAAATTAAAGCGGCCACCTGCAGCTAAGAGCGGCGGAGCAGCGCGGACGGGACGGGGCCGGCCCCCGGGGAAGCGGCATCGAGAGAAGAGGAGGAACCGAGCGGGGTGGGTAGCGGCGAAGGTAGCGGGGCAGGGACGGCTCACCTCGAAGGAGTAGCTCTCCACCAGCGGGATGTCCTGCTCGTCGATCAGCGTGTACTTGGTCTGAAACACACCGCGGCCGCCCGCCGTCCGCGCGGCCGCACGGCCCGGCGCGGCCCGCCCTCCCGCGCCCTCCCCTCCTGGCGGCACCGGCCGAACGGCCCGCGCCTCACGCTGCCTCTTCCCCTACCCCGACCACAGAGGCGGCGCGGCCCACCAGCCCCGCTCCCGCCCCGACCCCCGAACCCTCCGTTCCGCCCGGCGCGGCCCGAACCCGGCCCGCAGCGCCCGGCCGCGCCCCCCCGCGGCGCCCTCAGGCCGCGGCCACGCCGCGCTCACCTTGCCGGCCACCCGGCCGAGCCGCACGATGCCCAGCTTGAAGTCGGTCATGGCGGGGCCGGGGCCGGGGCGGGCCGGGGTGGCGGCGCCGCGCGCTCCCCTCAGCGCCCGCCGGCGGGACCCGCCGCTGCCACGCGCCGCCGCTCGCGCACACCCGGGCAGGGGGCGGGGCCCAGCACCACCTCCCCCCGCCGGCTCGGCCAATGGCGGCGCGCGGCGCCCCCGCGTCGCTCTCCCTACGCCGCCCGCTCGGCCAATCGGGGCGCGGCGCGGGATCACGTGGGGAAGGGGGGGCTAGGGGGGGCCGCCTCGCGCGGGCGCGGGTCTCGGGAGCGGGGGGGGGGGGGCGCGGGCGGTGACGTCACGTTCGCGGGAAGCTTTGTGCCGCCAGCGCCGCGGAGCGCCAGGCGGGGCCGGGATGCCCCGGAGCCGCAGCTCCTCAGGCTGGGCTTCTCCCAGGGCCAGGGATCCCCCGGAGCCGCAGCTCCTCAGGCTGGGCTTCTCCCAGGGCCAGGGATTTCCCAGGGCCGGGGATCCCCAGAGCCGGGTTTCGTTAGGACCGGAGATCCCCGGTGCCCCAAGCGCCGTGCCCACGCTGCTGCCGGAGCGCCTCCAGGGACGGTGAACTCCACCACGTCCCTGGGCTGCCCGTTACAACGCCCGGCGCTTAGGGAGCTGCTTTCATCCACGGCCCTTGTGCGAGAAGGGCTACTTATTGTCACCAGTAGTGACCAACCCCTAAGTGACGATGAATTTGGCTGGCACCTTGACGTCAAGCATCTGCTCGCCCAACTCGGCGGAGCTTTCCCTCCCAGGGGCTGCACAGCCTGAGCCGAGTGCAGCAAGGCAGACGCGTGGAGCTCTGCTGTGTGTTCCCGATGGACAGCATCAGCTTCTTGGGCCAACGCCTGAATGCTTTAACAGAGGCCATGCAAAGTGCAAATCGATGGATAAAGCAGGCAAGGAAGGGTGATGGAGAAGCTTCCTGTGCACACACTGACAGATCTCTAACCTGGAGAGCGCAAACACCAAGGCAGGGGGAGCTTAACCCAGCCCTGGCAGCGCTGAGCCAAGACAAATGTTACCGGTGGAAAACTCTGAACCTGCCAGCTGAGAGCAGCCCCACAGAAGAGGTTCACCTTCAGCTGTAATGGCAGTGCAGGGAAATGAAACAGAGCTACCTGCAGCACTGCCTCCAGCTCCTTCTCCCTGAAGCACAAAGCTCCCAAACCACCAGCGTGAAGGTCTCCTGGCCAGCAGCAGGGCTAGGGAGGTTCTTCTCCCTCTCTGCCCTGCTGAGACCCTGCTGAGCATTGGGTCCAGTTTTGGGCTCCCCAGTTCAGGAGAGGCAGAGACCTGCTGGAGAGAGCCCAGCAGAGAGCCACCAGGGTGAGTGGGGGACTTGAGCATCTCCCCTGTGCAGACCCTGCGAGTCCTGGGGCTGCTTGGTCTGGAGAGGAGAAGGCTGAGAGGGGACCTGAGCAATGTGCACAGACAGCTGAGGGGTGGGGGGCAGTGCCTGAGGCCAATCCCTTCTGGGTGCTCAGCAGCAATAAGCCAAGGAGCAGCAGCTACAAAGTGAAGCAGAGAAGGTTCCAGCTCACCATGAGGAGAAGCTTGTGTGGTGTGAGGGTGCTGGAGGCCTGGAGCAGGCTGCCCAGAGAGGCTGTGGAGTCTCCTCTGGAGACCTTCAAAACCCTCCTAGATGCATTCCTGAGTGAACTACCCTAGGGGCTGCTGCTTGGTGGGGGGGTTGGACTGGCTGAGCTCTGGAGGTCCCTTCCAGCCTCTGAAGCTCTGTGACTCTGTGATGGGCTCAGCCCTTCTCAGTGCCTCCTTTTCCCTCCCTACTCTGGGAGGTGCAGGTCAGCAGAGTGGGAAGAAACCACTGGGCTTTGGAGCACAAACCCAGGCAGGAAGAAGCTGAATTTTACGTGTGGGTTGTTGCCATCTTTCTGAAGCCCTTTTCCCCCTTTGGAAGAAGCCTGCTTTGGGGAAGGTTCCTTACTGGCAGGGCAGGATCCTGCTTCCAACACTGCATCGCTTCTCCCAGAGCCTGCACCCGCAGCTAGCATGGGCAGGGCTGTGTCCTGCCCTGGCAGAATTGCCCAGAGGCCAGAGAAGATCCTGTTTGGAATTGTTTCCAGAGCTGCTAAGAGGAGAAAACCTACGGTTCTGAGACACAGGACAGCCCTGGGCATGCAGGGGGCTGAGTGCTCCTGAGCCCTGGGGTTCACACTGGAGCAGGAGGGCTCAAGGAATGCTTTAAACCTCTTTACACTAAAACCACTGCTGAAAGGCTGCCACAGCTCTGCCAGGCAGCACAAGCATTTATGCAGCTGGAAGGGACCCAACCACCTGCCCAACACAATGCTGCAGACAGGCCAGCTTTGGGCTGAGCTTTGTTTGTCTCCACCACATCCCCCCTGTCACAGACGTTTTTCTCCTCTATACCTTGTCAGAACTTAAGGGCTGGAAGGGCTCTGCTGTGAGGCCAGGCTGAGAGAGTTGGGGGTGTTCAGCCTGGAGAAGAGGAGGCTCCAGGGAGACCTTCTCTTCACGAGGCACTTAGTGCCATGGTCTGGTTGACTGGATAGGGCTGGGTGCTAGGTTGGACTGGATGAGCTTGGAGGTCTCTTGCAACCTGCTTGATTCTGTGATTCTCTCCCCTCCTCTCCCCTCCTCTCCCCTCCTCTCCCCTCCTCTCCCCTCCTCTCCCCTCCTCTCCCCTCCTCTCCCCTCCTCTCCCCTCCTCTCCCCTCCTCTCCCCTCCTCTCCCCTCCTCTCCCCTCCTCTCCCCTCCTCTCCCCTCCTCTCCCCTCCTCTCCCCTCCTCTCCCCTCCTCTCCCCTCCTCTCCCCTCCTCTCCCCTCCTCTCCCCTCCTCTCCCCTCCTCTCCCCTCCTCTCCCCTCCTCTCCCCTCCTCTCCCCTCCCCTCCCCTCCCCTCCCCTCCCCTCCTCTCCTTTGTTCAGAAAGCTGGGGACAGACTTTTGAGCAGGGCCTGTTGTGACAAGCTGAAGAGAAGAAAAGTTCTACACTGAGAGTGGTGAACCCTATCCCAGGTTGCCCAGAGAGGTGAGAGATGCCCCATCCCTGCAACCATCCCAGGTCAGGTTGCTTGGGGCTCTGAGAAACCTGTCCCTGCTGACTGCAGGGGAGGTGGACTGGATGAGCTTTAAAGGTCTCTTCCAACTCAGACAATTCCATGAGTCTATGATTTATTGCAACTTGTGACCATTGAGAGGTAAGGAAGGGGGCAGAGCATGAGGAACAATACCTGACCTTGCCTGGCAGAATCTTGTCTCTGATTTACCCCCTGGTTGCCTCAGAGAAGGGCCATACAAACAGCAGGAGGAAAAGCAAGTGCAGGACTAAACCCACAAACTCTCCTGCTCCCTGCTTCTGCCAGCTGAAGAGGCTGCACCAAGCCCTGCACTGCTTGGGGTAGGCATGGAGCTGAGGCAGAGCAGACAGGGTCTGGACCCCAGGCAAAGCTGCCCAAGACACAGCTCATGCTCCAAGAAGAGAGATCTGTGACAGTTGATGGGCAAAAGCTCTCCAGCTGTGCAGGGGAGTGCAGGTTCTGGGACACCTGGTCCAGGGTTGGGTCCCTTTTGCTTTAGGGATCATAGGTTCATTACACTGGAAAATGCTTTTGAGATCCCTGAGTCCAACCCAGCTACCAGGACATCAAAACTATATCTGGAGCACCACATCTACACCTTTTGAGCACCTCCAGGCATGGGGACTCCAGCACCTCCCTGGGCAGCCTGTTCCAATCCCTGACCACTGTTGAAGCAAAGACATTTTTCCTCATCTCCAACCTAACCCTCCCCTGGCACAGTTTCAGGCCATTTTATCCCCTTCTATCACCTGAGACTAGGGAGAAGAGCCCAACCCCCACCTCACTGCAACCTCCACTCAGGGAGCTGTAGAGAGCAAAGAGGTCTCCTCTCAGCCTCCTCCATGCTAAGCAGCCACAGCTCCATTGCCTTTCCTGAGTGGGGCAGCAAGGCTGGAAAGCAGCCAAGAGAAGAGGGACCTGGGGGTGCTGGTGGATAGTAGCTGAGGATGAGCCAGCAGTGTGCCCAGGTGGCCAAGAGAGCCAATGGCATCCTGGGCTGGCTCAGGAGCAGTGTGGGCAGCAGGACAAGGGAGGTTCTTGTGCCCCTGTGCTCAGCACTGCTCAGGCCACACCTTGAGTGCTGTGTCCAGTTCTGGGCTCCTGAATTCAAGAGAGCTGTTGAGGTGCTGGAAGGTGTTTGGAGAAGGGCAGCAAGGCTGGGGAGGGGCCTGGAGCAGAGCCCTGTGAGGAGAGGCTGAGGGAGCTGGGGGTGTGCAGCCTGCAGCAGAGGAGGCTCAGGGCAGAGCTCATTGCTGCCTGCAGCTGCCTGCAGGGAGGCTGTAGCCAGGTGGGGTTGGGCTCTGCTGCCAGGCAGCCAGCAACAGAACAAGGGGACACAGCCTCAAGCTGTGCCAGGGCAGGTCTAGGCTGGCTGTTGTTAGGAAGTTGTTGTCAGAGAGAGTGATTGGCATTGGAATGGGCTGCCCAGGGAGGTGGTGGAGTCTGTGTGGCTGGAGGTGTTGCAGCCAAGCCTGGCTGGGGCACTTAGTGCCATGGTCTGGTTGGTTGGGCAGGGCTGGGTGCTAGGTTGGGCTGGCTGAGCTTGGAGCTCTCTTCCAATCTGCTTGATTCTATGATTCTAATGGTATGATGCCCTCCAACCCCCTCACCAGCCTTGTTGTTCTTCTCTGGACACCCTCCAGCACCTCAATGTCTTTCTTATACTGTGGTGCACAGAACTGGACCCAGCACTCAAGCTATGGCCTCAGCAGGGCCAAGTATAAGGTCCAGCTCCTTCCTCCAGAGTGCCAGTCCCCTCCTGGCATGTGCTGTAGCATCAGTGTCTGGCAGGGCTGCTGGACTGGGGAGGAGCTCAGCACCTTTTGTCCTGCCCTTCCCTGTTTCACTGCAGTCCTCACTCTGTGTGGCCAGTGAGCCACCGGGGCAAGGTACCCACATGTCACCAGGGACAAAGGACCTGCCCTGTGAGGAAGGGCTGAGAGCTGGGCATGTTCAGCCTGCAGAGGAGAAGGCTGAGGGCAGACCTTACTGCCATGGAGCAGGCCAGGCAGGGTGGCTGCCAGCAGGATGCAGGCTCCCTTTGCACAAGCAGTCCCATGGAGAGGGCAAGGGCAGATGGGGACAAGCTCCTGCTGGGGACAAGCTCCTGCTGGGGCCATTCCCACTGCATTCCAGAAGGAAATGTTTGCCCATGAGCACAGTCAGAGGCTGGAATCATCTGCCAGGGGCAGCAGTGGAGTGCCCTGCACTGGGCAGCTGAGGACTCCTCTTGCCAGGGTGCTGGGGCAGCTCACTGCAGCTCTGCTGTGACCTGTAGGGGTTGGAGCAGATGATCCTTGGGGTCCCTTCCCACCTGCCACTCTGTGAACCTATCAATTGCTCAGCCCCAACTCCTCCACCTGCATACCCAGCTCCAGCCATCACCCCCTGCCCACCAAACCACCACCCCAGCCTTTCCCCAGGGATTCTGCCAACTCCCTTCTGCCCGTCAGCAGAGCACACAACTGCAGAGCTGTGACCTCATGCAGCCTCCCAGGCAGCAGGACAGGCTGGAAGGCAAGTGTGAGTCCCAGGAGGCTTTTGCCTGCCCTTGATGCTGAGCTGGCATTCTGGATCCTGCAAGGACAGGCCTGGAGACATCTCCTTTTCCAGGATCACCTCCACAGAGTTCTGCCTGCTTCACTGGCAGGTGCTGGAGCAGCAGCACAGCAGGCAGCAAATGCAGTGTGTTAGTGTAAACCCAGGTGAGCTCTGAAGATCCCACTGCTAACACAGCCTACCCCTGGTGCTCCACGAGCAGAAGGCATCTTCACAGCTTCACAGAATGAGAAGGGACCTTAAAGCTTATCCAGTGCCAAGCCCCTGCCATGGGCAGGGACACCTCCCACCAGCACAGGCTGCTCAAGGCCTCATCCAGCCTGGACTTCAACACTTCCAGGGAGGGAGCAGCAACAGCCTCCCTGGGCAACCTGTGCCAGTCTCTCCCCACCCTCACTCTCAACAATCTCTTCCTCCTCTCCACTCTCACTCTCCTCTCTCCCAGCTCAAAGCCATTGTCCCTTGTCCTGCCACTCCCAGCCCTTCTCCACAGTCCCTCCCCAGCTCTCTTGCAGCACCTTCAGGCTCTGGAAGGCTGCTCTGAGGTCTCCCTGCAGCCTTCTCTTCTCCAGGCTGAACAGCCCCAACTCTCCCAGCTTGTCCCCACAGGGGAACTTCTCCAGCCCTCTAATTGTCTGTGTCCTCCTCTGAACCCACTCCAGATCAAAGAATCATAGAATGGTCTAGGTTAGATGGTTCACAGGATGTGAGGAGTTGGAAGGGACCCAAAGAGCTCATCCAGTCCAAGCCCCTGCCAGAGCAGGACAATCCTATCTGACACAGATCACACAGGAACACATCCAGACAGGCCTGGGAAGGCTCCACACAAGGAGACTCCACAACCTCTCTGGGCAGCCTGTGCCAGGCTCTGGGACCCTTCCAGGCAAGAAGTTCCCCCTTGTGCTGAGCTGGAACCTCCTGTGCTGCAGCTTCCATCCATTGCTGCTTGCCCTGTCCCAGGGAGCAGTGAGCAGAGCCTGTCCCCCCCTCCTGACCTCCAGTCCTCAGATACTTAGAGACACTGATCAAATCCCCTCTCAGTCTTCTCCAGCCTAAGCAGCCCCAGGGCCCTCAGCCTCTCCTCATCAGCCATGCCTTCCTGTCCCCTCAGCATCCCACAGCCCTCCACTGGACCCCCTCCAGCAGATCCCTGTCCCTCTGCAACTGAGGAACCCAGAACTGAACACAATACTCAAGATGAGGTCTCAGCAGGGCAGAGCAGAGGGGCAGGAGAACCTCCCTTGATCTGCTGGACACATCCTCCTAATGCAGCCCAGGACCCCATTGGCCTTCTTGGCCACCAGGGCACATTGCTGTGCCATGGGGAACTTGTTAGCCACCCGCACCCCAGGATCCTCTCCCCAGGGCTGCTCTCCAGCAGTCACCTCCCAGCCTGTCCTGCTGCAGTTTATTCTCTCTCCCCAGGTGCAGGACTCTGCACTTGGCCTTGTTGAACCTCATCTGGTTCCTCTGTGCCCAGCTCTGTGCCCAGGGCTCTCTGGATGGCAGCACAGCCTGCAGCTGTCTCAACCAAGCCTCCCAGCTTGGTGTCAGCAGCAAACCTGCTGAGCAGACTCTGTCTGTCTGTCTGTGCCCTCATCAATGGCATTGATGAAGATGCTGACCAGGACTGTCCCCAGCACTGATCCCTGGGGCACACCACTGGTCACAGCTCTCCAGCTGCACCTGGCACCGTTGACCACCACCCTCTGAACTCTCTCTTGCAACCAGTTCCTAACCCACACTTCTCTGGGGGGACCTCTGAGGGCCACCCAGTCCAACCCCCCTGCCCTGTCCCAGCTTCACCCCATTGCTGAGAGGCAGCAGAGGAGGCTCAGGCCAGGCCATGAGCTGCAGTTTCACCCAACCAGCTCAGCCATTGCCCTGCATCCAAACAGCCTCCAGCTGCAGGTGCTGCAGAGCTGCAGAGCCTCCTGCTGGCACAGGACACCTCTTTGCATGTGTATTAGAAACCAGCAGGGCCACAGCTGCTCTGCTTCTCCCACTCGGGTTAGGATGGGACTCATTTGGAGGTTTTAGTTTTCCTCTTTACAGAGAGAAGCTCCAGCACCTTCAGCCCCTGGTGCATCCAACACAGCAGAGACAGTTCCCTGCCACAGACCTCTTCCTACAAAGGACTCAGGCAGATTCTGGCAAATAACCCAGACCCCATCCAGCAAATTACTAAAACCAGTTCAAACCAAATAAAAATGGTGGGGTTTGTTTGTTTCCCCTCCCTTCATTCCTGCTTTTCAGCTCTGCTCCCCACAGGAGGGCTCCAACCAGGATCTCTCCCTCTGCAAGTCCCCTGGAAGACAAACTCTCAGGGTTACTGAGAAAACTGAAGAGCCTCTGGCAAGAAAATGTCAATCAAAGAGCATCACAGAACCATAGAACCAACCAGGTTGGGCTTCTCCAAGCTCATCCAGCCCAACCTAGCACCCAGCCCTATCCAGCCAACCAGACCATGGCACTAAGTGCCCCAGCCAGGCTTGGCTTCAACACCTCCAGCCACAGTGACTTCACCACCTCCCTGGGCAGCCCATTCCAATGCCAATCACTCTCTCTGACAACAACTTCCTAACAACATCCAGCCTAGACCTGCCCTGGCACAGCTTGAGGCTGTGTCCCCTTGTTCTGTTGCTGGCTGCCTGGCAGCAGAGCCCAACCCCACCTGGCTACAGCCTCCCTGCAGGCAGCTGCAGGCAGCAATGAGCTCTGCCCTGAGCCTCCTCTTCTCTGCAGAGCAGGGAAAGATACCTCGTGGAGCATTTGACTGAGGCTCACACACCTCAGCCTCTTGGAGTGACTTAGACTCTGCTTCCCTCTGGAAAATGGACATAAATTAAGATTCATGAGTTGTTTTTCCCCAGGATTCTGTGTCAGGGCTGAGGCAAAGTGCAAGCCTCCTGCTGCTGCTGCTGCTGCTGCTGCTCCCAGGGCTTTTAGCAATCCCTCAGAGTCAGCTAAAGCATTCTGACTGCTGGGCTCATTTCACTTCTGACAGCACTTTCCACAGCCTGACAGCACACACCCACACAGCACCCCCGGCATGGGCTGCCCCAAGAGACAGCCCAGCCTGGGCTGCCAACACAGCCAGGCTGCCCCAGGGGCTGTGCTGCCACCCCCACTCCCCCAGCTGCATCCCTGGGCAGTGAGACAGGGCTGGCAGGCGTCACAACCTGGAGGAGCATCTCAAGCACCAGGGCTGAAACACAGGCACCCCACCCCCCCCAGAGGCCAAACAGGTCACTGTGCCCCAGCTGAGCCTAGGGGCCAGGCTCAGAGGTGTCCCCAGGGCTCAGTGCTGCTTCTCTTTCGCAGCTTTATCAGTGCCCAGGAAAAGGGACAGTTTGCAGATGACACTAAATGGGATGGCAGCGTTGATCTGCTGTGTAACCCTCCTGGGGGGTGGTCTTGAACCTGACTCCAGGTCCTCCTGACTCCTCCCAGAGGGTGGTCTTGAACCTGACCCCAGGTGTAGTGGTCAGCCCACTCCCAACTCCTGCCAAGCCCCCTAGAACCACAAAGGAGCTGCCTGTTTGCTTCCCTCTCTCGCCCTGCCTGCCTGGCAGCAGCACCCTGCTTGCTGTGCTCCTGTCTCACCACATGAGCAGCCTTCCACGGGGTGCACAACTCCTCATCCCACCCCCATCCCTTGCCATCGAGCTGCTTCTATCTATCTATCTATCTATCTATCTATCTATCTATCTATCTATCTATCTATCTATCTATCTATCTATCTTGTGTCTTGTCTTCCTTTCCTATAGAGTCACAGAATCAGTCAGAGTTGGAAGGGACCACAGGGAGCAGCCAGTTCCAACCCCCCTGCCATGCCCAGGGACACCCTACCCTAGAGCAGGCTGCACACAGCCTCAGCCAGCCTGGCCTCAAACACCTCCAGCCATGGGGCCTCAACCCCCTCCCTGGGCAACCCATCCCAGCCTCTCACCACTCTCCTGCTCAACAACTTCTTCCTAACACCCAGAACGACTCTCCCCATGTCCAGCTTTGCTCCATCCCCCCCAGTGCTGTCACTCCCTGACAGCCTGCAAAGCCCCTCCCCAGCTTTCTGATGCGGATGGGCTGGTGCAGGGGGGGAGCTGCTCCTGACACCCCTCAGTCTGTGCTGCCACTCAGTGAGGCCTGGGGCAGGCTGAGTACTGGCAAAGAGGAACCCTCCTGGAGTTGAAGCAGGGCAAGTGCAGGGTCCTGCAAGCTGGGGAGAGCAGCCTGAAGGAGCATTACAGCCTGGGGACTGACCTGCTGGAGGGCAGCTGAGGGGAACAGGACATTTCACACACACAGTATCACACAGTATTATCAGGGTTGGAAGAGACCTCACAGCTCATCAAGTCCAACCCTTTAGCACAGAGCTCAAGGCCAGACCATGGCACCAAGTGCCACGTCCAGTCCTGCCTTGAACAGCTCCAGGGACGGCGACTCCACCACCTCCCCGGGCAGCCCATTCCAGTGTCCAATGACTCTCTCAGGGAAGAACTTTCTCCTCACCTCCAGCCTAAATCTCCCCTGGCACAGCCTGAGGCTGTGTCCTCTCGTTCTGGTGCTGGCCACCTGAGAGAAGAGAGCAACCTCCTCCTGGCCACAACCTCCCCTCAGGTAGTTGCAGACAGCAATAAGGTCTGCCCTGAGCCTCCTCTTCTCCAGGCTAACCAATCCCAGCTCCCTCAGCCTCTCCTCGTAGGGCTGTGCTCAAGGCCTCTCCCCAGCCTCGTTGCCCTTCTCTGGACACGCTCAAGCATCTCAATGTCCCTCCTAAACTGGGGGGCCCAGAACTGAACACAGCACTCAAGGTGAGGTCTAAGCAGTGCAGAGTACAGGGGCAGAATGACCTCCCTGCTCCTGCTGGCCACACCATTCCTGAGGCAGGCCAGGATGCCACTGGCTCTCTTGGCCACCTGGGCACACTGCTGGCTCATGTTCAGGTGGGTATCAATCAGCACCCCCAGATCCCTCTCTGTTTGGCTGCTCTCCAGCCACTCCGACCCCAGCAACTTCTCCACCTCAAATAGCTTTTATTTATTGTTGAAGGTTTTAACTTCCACCTTGAAGCAAGAGTGGATTTGGGTGTGGTGTTCTGCCCCCTGCCTCTCTACACTTAATTCCTTTCTTTCCCAAAGAGGGAGGGCATCCTATTGGTGTACTGCTTCTGTTAGCTGCACTTTGAGTCTCTGGGGAACTGAAACTAGAAGCAGGACATGCTGGAAGGGAACAGAAGGAAGGGGCCTGGACAGGCTGGATCAATGGGCCAAGGTCAGGTGCATCAGAAAGCCAAATGCTCTGTCCTGCACTTGGGTCACAGCCCCATCAATGGTCCAGGATGGGGGCAGAGTGGCTGGAAATTGCCCTTCAGAAAAGGCCCTGGAGGTGCTGGTTGGCAGCAGCTGAAGAGGAGCCAGGGTGTGCCCAGGTGGCCAAGGAGGGCAGCAGCAGCCTGGCCTGGATCAGCAATGGTGTAGCCAGCAGGCACTGCCACATCTCAAATCCTGGGTTCAGCTTTGGGTCCTCACTCCAAGAAGGACACTGAGGGGCTGGAGCAGGGCCAGGGAGGGGCAGTGAAGCTGGTCAAGGGTCTGGAGAGGAGCAGCTGAGGGAGCTGGGGGTGGTTACTGTGAAGGAGCCCAAGGGGAGACCTCATTGCTGTCTACAGCTCCCTGAAAGCAGGCTGCAGTGAGGTGGGGTTGGGCTCTGCTCCCTGGGATTAACTGATAGGAGAGGACATCACCTGAAATGATGCCAGGAGAGCCTTAGGTTGGAGATGAGGAAAAATGTCTTCACTGCCAGAGTGGTCAGGGATTGGCACAGGCTGCCCAGTGAGGCAGTGGAGTCCACATCCCTGGAGGCACTGAAGAAACCTGTGGCCATGGCACTTGGGGACAGGGTTTAGTGGCCATGGTGGTGCTGGGCTGAGGGTGGGATTCAAATCTTAAAGGCCTTTTCCACCCAAACCAATTCTGACTCCTCATGTCAGAGGCATTTTCAAGGCCCTGAGTTTTGCCATAAAAGCTCCTCCTGAGCAGGGCCAAAGCTTTGGTCTTCCCTCACTGCACTTTTCAACAGCTGTACTCACATCCTGTCCCCCTGGCAGGGACACCTCTTACTGGCAGGATGGTCTGGAGCAAGCACCCTGCCTCTCCCTCAGGAAGGTGCTGCTGCTGAGGAAAGCTCCTTCTGCCCATGAGCAGCAGCAGGTCGAGGTGGCACTGCTGCAGGGCACAGTCACCAGCAGGAGCAGTCAGAAGAGCCACTGCTAAACATGGCTTTGGCCTCAGGCTGCCTTTAGGATCCATTTCTGGAGAAGCAGCAGCACAGGATGGACAGAAAGGCTGTGCAGAGGAAATCAGACACCAAAAATGCTGCATTTTCTCTCTGAGAATAGCCCAGGACCTGGAAGCTCTGATGCAGAGAGGGGCTGGAGGGCTTCCTTTCCCTGCTCCCTCAGTAGCAGCACTCAAAGAAACAGGAGACCCAAGAAACAAACTGTCCCCTTCACAGCTCTCTGGAGCACAGGACCAGGTTCCACCCACAATCAGCAGACTTGCTCCTCGATGAGAGCAAAGCACAGCAGAGAGCCCAGATGTGCACTGCTGGCCACCAGGAGACAACCCAGCAGCTCCATGAGCAGCAAAGAATCCCATGGGCTCTGCAGGGGCAAACCCCAATGCCACCAAGGCCAGAGACAAGGCCAAGGTGCACTCTTCAAGCTGGCTCCTGTGCTCTCTGGGAATGCTGACAGGAGCCACACCTTGGCTGCAAACAGGGACTAGCTGGAGCCTTCCCACCCAAGCACAGGGCTGAGGCAGGCAGCCAGCAGCTATGCCCGAGCCTCAGTGTGTCCATGCCCTGTCTCAGGACAAGCTGCCCTGGAGAAGGGCAACATCA
Organism: Pogoniulus pusillus; assembly: GCF_015220805.1. Taxonomy (NCBI): domain Eukaryota; kingdom Metazoa; phylum Chordata; class Aves; order Piciformes; family Lybiidae; genus Pogoniulus; species Pogoniulus pusillus. The sequence goes on along the minus strand of NC_087298.1, from coordinate 1,673,562 downwards.
GCTGCTGGGAGCTGCTCACCTGCTCCTGGTGAGAGCAGGGCTCACCTGAAGCTTTACACAGCCCTCGGGTCAGAGGAGCTTGCTCAGTGCTGGCCTGAGGCAATTCCACTTCACCTCAGACTGGTCTGGGTTGGAAGGGACCTTTAAAGGTCCTCTAGTGCAATGCTCCTGCAGTCAGGCAGGGACATGTGTGATTAGTGCAAGCTGCTCAGAGCCCCAGCCTGACCTGGGATGGCTCTGGGAAACCTGGGACAGGCTCTCACCACACACACGAGAGATCTTCCTTTTATCTCATCTGTATCCTCTCTCCTAGTTCGAGCCATCGCCCCTTGGCCTGTCACTACAGGCCCTGCTCAGAAATCTGTCCCCAGCTTTCTGATCAGCCCTTGAAGCACTGCAAGGCCACCAGAAGGTCTCCCTGCAGTGTTCTCCAGGCTGAACACCCTCAGCTCTCAGCCTGACCTCACAGCAGAGCCCTTCCAGCCCTGCCAGCATTGCTGTGGCCTCTGGCCCTGCTCCAGCAGGTCCCTGTCTGTGCTGAGCACTCCAGAGCTGCCCCAGCACTGCATGGGGGGGTCTCAGCAGAAGGCCAGAATGCCCTCCCTGCCCCTGCTGCCATGATTCAGCCCAGGACAGGGCTAGCTCTGGACTATCCTCACCCAGGCTCTAAACTCAGTGTTGCTGCAAGCAATGATTTCAGGGCAGCAAATGCCAAGTGAGCTTCAAAGTTTAAAATGCCATCACCTTGGCTGCTGCAGAGGGCAGGGTGGTCCCCAGCCTATTCATGCAGCAAGAAAGCAGGACAAATGAAACCAGTAACACATCTGCAGACAGCTGGGTCTTTTATTAAGTATTTAAGGTGCTACAAAATACTTGAGGAACCTTCACAGTGCAACTTCATGTCTGCAGTCTTAGCTCTGTGGAAAGAAGCAAAGAAAGCTCATTAGTGGAGAGCCTTTTAGTGCAACAGCCTAAGACAGCAGGTTCAGAGGTGGACACTTACAGCTGGGCACTCAATTGCACCGTTATTGATGTCATCAATGATGTCATGTGGGTGCCTGCCATCGACGCTGCAGCCCACAGACTGGGCTGTTCCCAGAATCTCCTTGATTGTCCCTGGAAGAGAGTTTGTCCCAGATTTACCACAGAGAAGGCTCTGAAGAGCACACCAAGAACTCCTGAGACCCCTCAGCTATCTCTTCACTCCCTCTAGGGTTTGCAGGCTGCAGCCACAGGCCTCAACAAGGGACAGGCAGCCACATACAGAATTGGAGAAGGCTGGAAGGGAACTCTGGAGATCATCCAGCCCAACTCCCTGCTCAAGCAGGGCACCCACAGCAGCTTGCCCAGGATGGGCTGAGAGCTCTGCAGAGAAGACTCCACAACCTCTCTGGGCAGCCTGCTCCAGGCCTCCAGCAGCCTCACACCAAACAACTTTCTCCTCATATTGAGGTGGGACCTCCTGGGATCCAGTTTGTGCTCATTGCCTCTTTTCCTGTCACTGGGCACCACTAACCAGAGCCTGGCCCTAGCCTCTTGGCCCCTACCCTTTCACTGAGCATTACCCAGATCCCCTCTGAGGCTCTCTTTCTCAAGGCTCAACACCCTTGAAGGCTCTCAGCCTTTCCTCCTCACAGAGCTGCTCCAGGCCCCTCAGCATCTTTGTAGCCTCTGCCTGACTCTCTCCAGCAGTTCCCTGTCACTTGAACTGGGGAGCCCAGAACTGAACCCTGTAATCCCAGTGTGGCTTCTCTAGGGCAGAGTGAAAGAGGAGACCCTCCCTTGACTTGCTGGTGACACTCAGTGCCCTCCCAGAGCAGCAAGGAGGGCTCCAGGGAGGCCCAAGGCACTTACCAGAGAGCTCTCGAGCCAAGGACCTGTGCCGCATCTGCCGCGCGATGTTGACGATCTCGTCGAAGCTGACACTGCCACTGTGCTTAACTGCCAAAGGGACAGCCCCAGTCAGACAGGCCCACGCCAGCACTTCAGCTCCTGCTCCCTCACACAAGCACCACTCCCAGCACCCAGCTCCCATGGAAACCAGGCAGTGCAGAGCTGCTGCTAAGCTGCCATCAGCACACGGCCAGGCTTTGGCGTGGCCACTCATGAGAGAGCAACCCTGAGCTGGCATCTGCTGTCAGCTCACCTCTGGGCTGTGTCAGCCACTGCACTACAGGACAGGCACACTGCTGGGTGGGTCCTCAACCCCATCTTCTAAGGAGCTGAACTGTTGTGGTTTGGTAGCTGTGGTTTCTGCTCTGGCACTTAGGCAGTGACAGCTGCCTAAGACAATGCCCCACACTCTGGTCTGCCAGTTCAGCCTGAACCATTACAGCCCAAGCACATCAGAGCTGAAGCCAGGAGGTGTTTATAGCATAGGTTGGAAAGGACCTTGAAGATCACCTGGTTCAACCCCCCTGCTGTGGGCAGACACCTCCCACTAACCCAGGTTGCTCAAGGCCTCATCCAGCCAGGTCCTGAACACCTTCAGGGAGGTTGTGGAGCACAGAAGCACCCAATGTGATCAAAGATCACATTGGGTGCTTCTGTGCTCCACAACCTCCCTGGGCAACCTGTGCCCATTCTCCACCATCTCCCCACCCTATCACCACAAGCCCTTGTAAAAAGTCACTTACTGTTCTTCTGCTTCTTCCTGTCACGAGGAGGCTCCTTCAGAGCTTTGATAATCAGAGCAGAGGCAGAAGGAACAACCTCTATCTAAACAAGAAGAGATGAAGTGGGTTTTTATTTCCCTCCTCCTCTCTAATCAGCGTTTTGCAGCCAGTGGCAATGCCTAACTCGGCAGCTGGTGCCTGCAGAACCAGAGCCCCACTAGGACTGTGCTTAGTTTAGTTTCACAGGAGACGTTTTGAGGCACAAGTTTGTCCCCAGCCTTTCGGCACAGGCCTCCCCACTGGCAGGAGAGGTCTGCTTCCTTGACTGGGGCTTCCTCTCAGCTCACCACTGGAACGTACCAGCCACAGGGTTCAGGACAGGCACAGTGGCAGGTGGCTGAGGGGTTACCCAAGCTGCTTTTATCTACTTTTATGCTGCTTGAAATATTGTTTTCTTGGTCAAACATTCTGTAGGAAGAGTGAATTATCCACAGCAGTTTAAAAAACAACAAGCAATGACTGCACATGAGGTCTCCTCCCATCACTCATTGGCTGGTGGAAGCCTTCAGCCTGGCAAGATCCAGGCTCCATCAACACGCAGCTGCTGCCCCCGGCACAGACCCCGCCCCAGGCTCACACAGACGCTCACAGCGGGGTTTAAGGTCTCCCGCAGCAGACCCCCACACGCTGGCCGTGTGGAACTCATTTTATCCACCTCGGAAGGATGAAGGGCTGAGTGGACCCTGCCGGGGCTGAGGCTCGTGGGCGGAACAAGCGGCAGGCGCTTGCGGCGCGGAGCCTTCCCCTGTGGCGTTCGGTACCTGCGCTTGCCTGTTCTGGATGGTGAGCTTCACCGTGATCCGCAGCCCCTTCCAGTCGCCGGTGGCCTTGGCGATGTCGTCACCCACCTTCTTGGGGGACTGCGGACAAAGGCGGGAGCGTCACACCCCCGTGGCGTAAAGCAGCGGACCCCCGAGGCCCTGCCGCGACAGCCTCTCTCGCTTCCTTGCGGCACCGCTAAACCCCTTCCCGCAGGCCGCCCCGCACCGGGCGCACACCCCAGGCCTGCCTCATCCCGCGCTGCCGCCTCCCGCCCCCGCGGCCGTGCCCCCTTGGCCCATCCCGCACCGCGCCCCTGGAGCGGGCACAGCGCCGCCGCCCTCCGCCCCAGCACCACGAGGCCTCCCGCCGCCTCCGCTCGCCCGCCCCGCCCGGCGCCGCGGTACGTACCAGCCCGAGGGGACCGATCTTCGGGGCCAGAGCGGAGGTGGCGCCGACTTCCCCCCCGGTGCATCGCAGGTACACTGCGGACACAGCAACGAGCGCGCGTCAGCCGCGGCCCGCCGGGCCCCGACCGCCATCGCGGCCCGGACTCGGTCCTTCCATCGTCCCCACTCCCTTGCCCGCTCCCGCCGCGGCACGGCACGTACCGACTTTAACCTCGTTGGGGTCGAACTTGGGCGGCATGGCGGCAGCGGGCGCGGATGGCGGCGGATAGCACCGAGCCGCGGCCTAGGAGGGGGCGCAGAAGGACCGAGAGCTGCGCGCGGGCACCGGATATAGCCGCCGGGATCTCGCGAGAGGGCGGAGCCGCCCGGGCCCCGCCTCCCGCGCCGCGTGCCCGGAGCGGAGCGGCCTCCCCGCCCCGGGGCGCTGTGCGGAGCTCTATGGTCGAGCCAGGCGCTCTAGCCCGCCGTCTCGCTGTCCCCGGAGGTGGGGCTGTGCCCCCTGGCGGAGGCGGACGGGGAGGTGTCGCGTCATGGCGGCGGGGAGCGGTGAGCGAGACCGGGTCGGGTCGGGCTGAGCGGGGTGGGGAGGATCGACCCCCGCGGCCTCGGCAGCATGTGCGGGGCTCGTCCTCAGTGCGGGACGCGGGTTCGGGTTCGCGACAGATCGGTGGCGACCCCCTCCCGTCCCGAGGATCTGGGGCTGGGTGTGCTCTGCTGCTGCCTTGCATCGCCCTCGCTCCTCCGAGTAGCCCGGGCACGGTGCGGCGCTGCTGCTGCCTGCCGGAGCCCGGGCACGGTGCGGGCGCTGCTGCTGCCTGCCGGAGCCCGGGCACGGTGCGGGCGCTGCTGCTGCCTGCCGGAGCCCGGGCACGGTGCGGGGGCTTCTGCTGCCTGCCGGAGCCCGGGCACGGTGCGGGCGTTGCTGCTGCCTGCCGGAGCCCGGGCACGGTGCAGACGGTTCGGCTGCTTCCCTGGAGGCGCCCCGGGGTCGGGAGCAGGCGGTGCCGCCGCGGGTGTTCGCTGCCCTTGCTCACTGTCGCTGCTTTTCTCAGGTGTCGCGGCCGGTGGTGACAGAGCAGCTGCGTTCTGGCCGATAAAAGAGTAACGAAGAGGAGGACGGAGAGAGAGAGCCTTTGGAGGCTGCCTGGCACCTGGGCGGGGGACGCTGCAGGGAACCCCTCAGGAGAAGAGGAAGAGAATAGTGGCAGTGAGGGAGAGGAAGGACTGAGAGGCAGAGCTGGAGCTGGTGAAGAAGAGAGATTTGTTTCGGGCGTTGCCAGGGCAGGTCCTTGCCAGCAGCGAGCAGCGGCAGAGCCTGGTTATTGCGGGGGGGGTGGTACAGCTCTCACGGCCGCTCTGCAGCACCAAGAGCAAAGGAGCTGGGGGAAAGAGTAAGTTACAGAGCTGCAGTTCCCCTTCTGTGCCCCCCCCGAGTCTCGCTGCAGTGCTTGCTGGGCTGCAGGGCTTGCTGCTGCCGCTGCGGTAACCTTCCCGCCGGCGAGCAGGACCTGCTGCTGCCCAAGAGCTGTCTGCTGCCAGCCCTGCCCTTCGTGACGAGGCAGCATCCAGCAGGACCTGCTCTGCTCCCGGCGCTGACTCCCTGCGGCACTGCTGCGCTCCCCTCCCCGGCATGGTTTAATCGGTGCCTGCTAAGGTGAACTGCTGGCGTCTGTAGGGTGCTGGCTGCAGGGTAGCTGCTGTCCCAGGCACAAGCAGGTTGTTCTTTCATAGCACCATAGGCTTGTTATGGTTGGAAGAGCCCTCTAAGATCATTGAACCCAACCCACCACCACCATGGCCACATGGTTCTTGGACACCTCCAGGGACAGGGACTCCAGCCCCTCCCTGGGCAGCCTGTTCCAATCCCTGACCACTCTTGCAGCAAAGAAGTTTTTCCTCATCTCCAACCTAAACCTCCTCTGGCACAATTTCAGGTCATTTTCCCTCATTCTGTCAGTTGTTACTAGAGAGAAGGGAACCAACCCCTGCCTGGCTTCAGCCTCCTTTCAGGGAGCTGTCCAGAGCAAAGAGGTCTCCTCTCAGCATCCTCCAGACTAAACACCCCCAGCTCCCTCCTTGTCAGCCCTGTTCTCCAGACCCTTCACTGGCTTTGTTTCCTTTCTGTGATGGTTTGGGTGTTCCTTGTCCCACACACTTAAGAACATCACCCAGACTAGACTCAGCTGAGCTGGAAATTAGAATGAAGCTTTGTATGTACAGCTCAGCACAAGATCCAAGCAGAAATTTACAGCTACAGACAGAAATGGGCAAGTTAAAAAAGTAAGACAGAAACACAACAGCCCTCCCAAAAAACAGTCCCCAGGAGGAGCTCCCAACCACCCTTCTACCTCCTCTCCACCCCTCTACCTTATCCCAGACTTTGCCTTATGTTCAAGGTGAGTTTGGAGAGTTGGCCAGGGGGGTTAGGAAGCAGAGGGATGAGTTAGACAGCAGGATAGGGAGAGAAGTGCAGGCAGCCAGAGCCAGAGGGCATCTCTCTTATCTCTATTTATGTTCTTGTTCTTTCCATCTCAGCAAGCCTAGGAGTGCAGCAGCCATCACCTTTGTTTCCTTTTCACAGCCTAGCATCTAATTCTGCTCACCAGACTATCCCAGCTGGGCTCACACTGGCACACCTTCTCTTTCAGTAACCCCAATAAAGATTGCCCCATACCAAATATGGGCCCATGCCAAAGGCCTTTCTTGTTACTGGGTGCTGAGTGCTGCTCTGGGCCCTGCTGCTGCTCAGCAGAGCAGGCAGGGCAGGTGTCACAGCCAGGTGTGGCTTTGCTGCTTGCAGGTGACACATCTGCACTAAGGCAAGTTCTGACATTTCAGCCCATTTCACAAGTCTATGATCCTTCATCTTGAGACCCCTAGTGCAATTTCTTGCCTGTCCAGCTGTCTGTCCTTCACCCTCTGTGTCTTTGTCTGTTTCCTGGAGTGAAACAGCTTCTCACACAGCTGTCTGGCTCCAGCAGAGGAAGGTGAAACCTGACAAGGGGATGCAGAAGTCATAGAATGGTCTGGGTTGGAAGGGACCTCCAAAGCTCATCCAGTCCAAACCCCCTGCAGTCAGCAGCAACATCCTCACCTGGATCAGGTTGCCCAGAGCCTTGTCAAGCCTCACTTGAATATCTCCAGGGATGGGGCCTCGACCACCTCCCTGGGCAACCTACCACTGGCCTCATGGTGCAGAACCTGTTCCTGACATCCAGTCTAAATCTGCTCTGCTCTAGTTTGAGTCCTCAGCAAAGAGCTGACCTGCAGCCCAGTTCTGGAGATCTGGCTGCAGGCCCCTTTGTGCTGTTAGGTTGTTAAGTGTCCTCCTTTTCTTTCCTGTGCCACGTCTGCCTCCTGCTCCTGGTTTCTTGATTGCTTTCCTGCACTTCCAGACTGCAGCTCCTGGCAGGGAACTCTTCCTGCTTAATCCTCTGAAGGTTATTGTCTGAGGGGCAGGTCAGCAGCCTGGACTTGCTAAAGCAGCAGCACAGTGGGATGGCAGGGAAGGAGCAGTGCAGCTGTTCCTGATTGCCTCACACACAACCAGGTGCTTTGTAGCCAGCTTCTGCTGCGTCTCTGGCTTGTCCCAGTGGAGTGCTGTGACAACAGGGCAGCCAAACAGGACACCTTTGCCTCTTGCTCTCTGGAATGAGATGAAGGCTGCTTGCTTGCTTGCTTTTAGACTGCAGTTCTGGTTTGGCACGTAAGGATTTCCCTGCAGAAAGCTGTGGAGTCTTTGGCAGAGGTCTCCGCGCACAGGGAAGGTCTCTGGCTGCACCCTGTGGGTTCTGTGCTCCTCAGTATGGTCTGAAATCAGTTTGTAGACACAGAGCTGGCAGAGAACCAGCTGTGTGTGTGCAACATGAGTGCTGAGTGAACTGCACTGCACAGCTGTGCCAGTCACTGCTCAGGTAGTGACCCTTCTGTATTGCTTTCCAGCTGTGTTAAAGTGACACTTCAGTGCGAGCTGCCTGGCACCTGTCCCTGGGCATGTGGCAGCTGTGGCTGCTGCCTGGGCTCACCCTCTGCCAAGCAGTGCTCCTCAGCTTCCTCGTGTACCCCAAGGCTTCTTGCCCAGCCAGTTCAAGTTTCCTCCTTGGGGGCTCACTGTTGCTCTTCTCTCATCTTACCTCCGTCTTGTCAGCAAGGCAGATTTGGTCCCTCCTGCATCATCTCCCTGTGCCCCCACTCAGACTCTGTCACCTGTTCTTGCCCCCTGCTCTCATGCAGCCTCAGTTGAACCTTTTTCCTTCCTTTATTTGATTGCTCATTTGGTTCCCATCTCTTGTCCCAGCATCCCAGCTGGTACCCAGCTACTTAACCACCTGGGCTCCTCATGCCTTGTCCACCAGCACACTCCCTTCTCCTCCCCTGCTGGCTTCTTCCAGAGCTGCCTATTTTCTCTTGCCACTTCACCCCCCTGCAGTGCTGATTTCACCAGGTGCTATGCTGTGATCTACTCTTCTCTCTCTCTTCTTTAGCTTCTCTTCCCTTTACACTTGAGTCAGATGGTGTCCAGAAAACCATTCTCCAGCTCTCAGTCCTGTGGTGACCTGCAACTATCACCTGGGGAAGGTCTGGCTGCCCTGTAAGGCCAGGATGGAGTGTGCCAGTCTGACCTGGGGGCACACAGCCTGGGAGAAGCTGCTAGGTGCCTAGGAGGGCAGACAGCTCAGCACAGCACAGGGCTGAAGCAGCAGTGATCAGCTGTGGTTTGTAGCCAAAGTCCTTCTGAAGCTGGGCTGCATTAGCTCTGCAGGAGGTTCTCAGATGACTGGGAAGTGCTTTGGCTTTGCCAGCCTGTTTAAAAGGTGATCCTGTGCTGTGAGTGCTTGAGCAGAACCCATCTCACTGTGTGGCTGAGATGAGGATGTGCCTGTGAGTGACTGCTGCTGCCCAGACAGCAAATGAATCCAGGGAATGACTCCTGAAGCTGAGAAGCAAAGTTTAGCCTCAGCATCCTGATCCCAGGGCTTGTCTGGGATCCCCATGTCATACTGGGAAGCCACTGGGCTGGGCTGGGTGACATGCCAGAGGAGGCTGTGCTGTGCTCAGCACTCATCAGGTGCCAGAGGAGGCTGTGCTGTGCTCAGCCCTCATCAGGTGCCAGAGGAGGCTGTGCTGTGCTCAGCACTCATCAGGTGCCTTGCAAACAGTTCTGAGCTGCACTGGGGGCTTTGTTCTCACCTGCCCTGGAGGGCAGCTCTGCTGCTCTCAGGGTTGGGAGTTTGTCACATTTCTGGCCCAGAACATTTTACAGGTCCTTGTTATTGTGCCAGAATTGATTCTGACTTTCCAGAGTTTGGGTTCTGTCCCTGGTGCTTGGTCTCTTGATATGGTTGCAGCTTTTTTAGTCCCTGTCCTAGAGTGGATCCTGTGTTTCCTGATCACCCAACAGCCCTTCCACATACAGAGCTGTTGGAGTCAGTCCAGAGGAGACCACAAAGGTGATGCCAGGGCTGGAGCAGCTCTGCTGTGAGCACAGGTTGAGGGAGCTGGGGGTGTGCAGCCTGCAGAGGAGAAGGCTCCAGGGGGACCTTAGAGCTGCTGCCAGTGCCTGAAGGGGTCCTGCAGGAAGACTGCAGAGAGACTTTTGCTGAGGGTGTCTGGAGACAGAACAAGGGGGAATGGTTTGGAGGTGAGGCACAGCAGGGTTAGACTGCAGCTGAGGAAGAAGTTCCTCAGACTCTGGAACAGGTTGCCCAGAGAAGACATTGATGCCTCCCCCCTGGAGGTGTTCAGAACCAGGTTGGACAGGGCCCTGAGCAGCCAGGTGTAGCTGGGAGGTGTCCCTGCCAGGTTGGACAGGGCCCTGAGCAGCCAGGTGTAGCTGGGAGGTGTCCCTGCCAGGTTGGACAGGGCCCTGAGCAGCCAGGTGTAGCTGGGAAGTGGGGAGGTTGGAGTGGATGCTCTCTAGTGCTCCTCCCAACCTAAGCCATTCTGTGTCCCACCTTGACTTTATTCATCCTGCCCAGAGAGGACCAAGCCAAGTGACCCACCCCAGCAGGGCTTTGTGGCCCCTGCTAGCTTGCTGTGTGGAGCTGTGCTAGGACCTGCCTGGGTGATCCAGCCAGAGCAGGGCTTAAACAAAGACATCTGCTCAGTGAGCTTTGGTTGTTTCTCTCCTTCTTTCCTTCTTTTCTCCACTTCTTAGAGCAGAGCCCTGCAGCCCAGGCTCCCCAGCAGCTCCCTGCTGCAGGAGCTCTGTGCCCATACCCTGATCCTGGGTGCCACTGAGCTCTGGTCAGGGCTGAGATGCCTCTCTTCTCCCGCAAGAAGAAGCCCAGCGAGGATGCTCGGAAGCGCCTCGAGTACCAGATGTGCCTGGTAAGCAGTGCTGAGCCCTCCTCTGCCCCCTGCGTGCCAGGGCGCTTGTGGTGAGGCCACCCCTCAGACCTGGGCTTCAGGTTTGGGCCCCTCACTCCAAGAAGGACATTGAGGGGCTAGAGTGGGTCCAGAAAAGAGCAACAAAGGTGGGGAAGGGTCTGCAGAACAGGGCTGGGGAGGAGCAGCTGAGGGAGCTGGGGGTGTGCAGTGTGGAGAAGGGGAGGCTGAGGGAGCCCTCATTGCTCTCTGCAGCTACATGGAAGAAGGTTGAGGCTGGATGTTGTTAGGAAGTTGTTGTCAGAGAGAGTGATTGGCATTGGAATGGGCTGCCCAGGGAGGTGGTGGAGTCTGTGTGCCTGGAGGTGTTGCAGCCAAGCCTGGCTGGGGCACTTAGTGCCATGGTCTGGTTGCTTGGGCAGGGCTGGGTGCTAGGTGGGGCTGGCTGAGCTTGGAGCTCTCTTCAGCCTGATGGTTCTATGATTCTCTTCTCTTCTCTCTCCAGGCTAAGGCAGCTGGTGCTGATGATGTTCTGGACATATCCAAGTGTGAGCTCTCAGAGGTAAGCTCTCTACAGCCTCAACCACCTCCCTGTGCAGCCTGTGCCAGCCTCTCCACACCCTCCCTGTGCACAACTCCCTCCTCATGTCCAACCTAACCCTGCCCTGCTCCAGTTCCAAACCATTGCCCTCAGCCTGTCCCCACAGGCCCTTCTGAACAGTCCCTCCCCAGCCTGCCTGCAGCCCCCCTTCAAATACTGAACTGCAGCTCTAAGGTCTCCCTGCAGCCTTCTCTTCTCCAGGCTGAACAGCCCCAGCTCTCCCAGCCTGTGCTTGTAGGAGAGGTGCTGGTACCCTGGGCCAAACCCAGCAGTCTCCAGTCTCAGCTCAGTTGCCCTTGCAGCTCCTTGTTGCCACTTTGCAGTGGGGGCTGTGGGGGTGCTGGCAGGGTCTGACAGGGCTGTGTTCTGATTGTTTTTTAGGTTCCTTATGGGGCCTTTGCAACCTGCAAAGTCTTGCAGAAGAAGGTAAGGTGGCAGCCAGCAATGCTGAGCTCCAGCTGCTGGTTGAAGTGGCAGAGTCTGTGTTGCTCTCTGTGTGCTGCTGGAGAGGGAGGTTGCTTGTAGTGGATGTGACCACTCCTGAGGTGCTCCCCAGGGAGCAATCTGGGGAGGACTAAGCCCCTCCAAAGGGCTACCTCCAGCCATGGGAGATGGGGTGATGGTTGCTGTCTTAGCCCACCAGGTGCTCCTCGTGTAAGATGCTAGCTCCTTGCTTAGCTCTTGTGTTAATTGTTTGCCCAAGTCTCTTAATTACTGTGGTATTTTAGGTGCTGAAGCTCTTGTGCAGCCTCAGCAGCTGTGCTTGTTGTGGGCAGCAGCAGCAGCTCCTGTGTTCATGCTTCCATGGGATGTTTGCTCCTGCTGCAGTGGGATGTTTCCTCCTCAGGTGCTGATTCTTCATACAAATAACCTGACCTCTTTAGTGCCCAAGTCCTGCAGCCTGCTGAGTCTCATCACTCTGAAGGTAATTGTGATCCCTGCAGCCTCTTCTCCTCGCTGCACTAAAACACAGAGGCTCAAAGCAACCCCTCCTGCCTGCCTGTGTGGAGCCTGCCCTTGCTGGGCTCCCCTCCCATGCTGACAGCCAGCAGCCGCTGAGCAGTTTGCAGATCATCATCGACAGTCCCAGCGCTTGTTTGTCCTCTGCACAACCCCACACTGCCCCCTCAGCAGCCCCAGCCAGGGCTGGGTGTGTTACAGGGGAGGTTCACCTCTCTTCTGCTTGGGTGGGTTGTTTGCAGTCAGAGAATGGGTTGGGTTGGAAGGGACCTTAAAGATCATCGAGCTGAGACCCTCTTCCCACGGGCAGGGACACCTCTCACCAGCACAGCTTGCTCAAGGCCTCATCCAATCTGGTGCTGAACACCTTCAGGGAGGTTGTGGAGCACAGAAGCACCCAATGTGATCTTTGATCACATTGGGTGCTTCTGTGCTCCACAACCTCCCTGGGAAACCTGTGCCAGTGTCTCACCCCCCTTAACCTGTGCCAGTGTCTCACCCCCCTTAACCTGTGCCAGTGTCTCACCACCCTCAACCTGTGCCAGTCTCTCCCCACCCTCACTCTCAACAATCTCTTCATCCTCTCCACTCTCACTCTCCCCTCTCCCAGCTCAAAGCCATTGTCCCTCATCCTGGCACTTCCAGCCCTTGTCCAAAGTCCCTGCCCAGCTCTCCTGCAGCCCCTTCAGGTATTGGAAGGCTGCTCTGAGGTCTCCCCTGCAGCCTTCTGTTTTGCAGGCTTCACAGCCCCAACTCCCCCAGCCTGTCCCCACAGGGGAGCTTCTCCAGCTCTCTGATCAGATTCATGGCCTCCTCTGGATCTGTTTTAACAAGTCCATGTCCTTCTTGTGCTGGGGGTTCCAGAGCTGGACACAGCACTGCAGGTGTGCTCTCAGCAGAGCAGAGGGGCAGAATCTCCTCCCCCTCAGCTGGAATGTGGATGAAGCTGGTGCTGGGTGCCTGTGTCAGAGGCTGTGGATGTTCATATGAAGGCTGAGGACTTTCAGCTCCACCAGCTTCATGCTCTGCCTCCTCTCCACAGGAGGCAGAGTCATTCCAGCAGCAACTCTCTCCCCAGGGAGGAAGGTCTCCAGGGATAGTCCTGCCCTGTGCCAGCACTGGTGCTGGAGTGCTTCACTGGCCTGCAGAAAATGGCTTTCTTGTGCCAGGCTGGCTCCATGGAGGTGGTTTATGCAGCTGGCTCATCCAGTTTTGTGGATCAGCTGCCTTGGTGTCACTGTTCTCCCTGCAGTTTTGTTGGTTGGTTGCTGTACAGAGGCTTGAGACTGCAAACGAGCACCAAGAACGAAGTGCCTGTGTCTGCTTGAAATCTGAAGCTGCTTTTCAAAGCCCCTTGGGAAGGGAAGCATTGCTCATTGCTAGAGGATTGCTGACCTTCCATTCTTGCACCATGACTTCTTTTCCCAACCTTGTCTGAGGACCCCATCTGCTCTTCCAGGTTCTAGACCTGCATGACAACCAGCTGGCATCGCTCCCTGCCGACATTGGCCAGCTGGCAGCTCTTCAGGTAAAGGATCTGCAGTGCAGGGCTCACTGCTGCTTGCCTCCCAGCTGACCACAGCTTAAGTGGTGGTGCTCATGTTAGATCACCCAGCCTGGTGCAGGAGAAGAGCAAAAGTGCAGGCAGTGCTGAGTGATGCAGTCCCAGCTGGGTGCAGGAGAAGTGCAGGCAGTGCTGAGTGATGCAGCCCCAGCTGGGTGCAGGAGAAGTGCAGGCAGTGCTGAGTGATGCAGCCCCAGCTGGGTGCAGAAGTGCAGGCAGTGCTGAGTAATGCAGTCCCAGCTGGGTGCAGGAGAAGAGCAGAAGTGCAGGCAGTGCTGAGTAATGCAGTCCCAGCTGGGTGCAGGAGAAGAGCAGAAGTGCAGGCAGTGCTGAGTGATGCAGTCCCAGATGGGTGCAGGAGAAGTGCAGGCAGTGCTGAGTGATGCAGCCCCAGCTGGGTGCAGAAGTGCAGGCAGTGCTGAGTGATGCAGCCCCAGCTGGGTGCAGGAGAAGTGCAGGCAGTGCTGAGTGATGCAGCCCCAGCTGGGTACAGAAGTGCAGGCAGTGCTGAGTAATGCAGTCCCAGCTGGGTGCAGGAGAAGAGCAGAAGTGCAGGCAGTGCTGAGTGATGCAGTCCCAGCTGGGTGCAGAAGTGCAGGCAGTGCTGAGTGATGCAGCCCCAGCTGGGTGCAGAAGTGCAGGCAGTGCTGAGTAATGCAGTCCCAGATGGGTGCAGGAGAAGTGCAGGCAGTGCTGAATGATGCAGCCCCAGCTGGGTGCAGGAGAAGTGCAGGCAGTGCTGAGTGATGCAGCCCCAGCTGGGTGCAGAAGTGCAGGCAGTGCTGAGTGATGCAGCCCCAGCTGGGTGCAGGAGAAGTGCAGGCAGTGCTGAGTGATGCAGCCCCAGCTGGGTGCAGGGGCTGCCAGTCCAGGCAGCTCACTCTGCCAAGCAACTGCTATGAGCAAGCTGAGCTGCAGCTCCCAGTCCCAGTGGTTTCCCAAAATCCTGAGGTTTTTCCACCCTCTGGTGTGGTTGTGCTGAGAGCTCAGTGCAGCCTGTCACAGTGCAGCCTGTCACAGTGCATGCTGAAGGTGTCCTCTGCTCAGGGTGCAGCTTTAGGTCCAGGCAGTGTGGGTGCTGGGTTGGGGGAGCCCTGCCCTGGAGGGAAGGACATTCTGCCTCCCAGTCCCTGCATCTGTTGGCTGTGCAGAGGGTTTGTCACTGCGTGTGGTGGCTAGATCACACCACAGCCTGGCAGAGGTTGGAGAGGACCTCCAGAGATCATCCAGTCTAAGCCCCAGAGCAGGCTCCCCTAAGGCTGGCCACACAGGAACATGTCCAGGTGGCTCCTCCAGAGCAGGAGACTCCACAGCCTCTCTGTGCAGCCTGCTCCAGGCTCCAGCACCCTCACACTGACAAAGTTTGCCCTCCTGTTCCCCTGGCACCTCCTCTGGTCCAGCTTGCCCCCAGTGCCCCTTGTGCTGCCCTTGGCCACCCCTGGGCAGATCCTGGCTGCAGCCTCCCCACACTGCCCTGCACATCTTCAGCACAGCACTGAGGGCAGCCCTCAGGCTCCTCTGCTGCCAGCTCCCAGCCCCAGCTCCCCCAGCCTGGCCTCACAGGAGATGTTCACTGCCTGCAGCAGCTTTGGCTCTGGGCTGGACTCTCTCAAGCAGTTCCCTGAGGCCCTTCTTGAACTGGCTGCAGCTGTACCCTGTGTGCAGGGCTTCTGGAAAATAACAGTTTTAACCCCTAAAGTATTGTCTAGAGCCAATTCCAAGTTACCTTTCTGAGCCTGAAAGCAGTCCCAAGAGCACAGATGTGCAGAAGAAGCTGAGACTTGCTTGGAGCACATCTTGAATCTCACTTTCTGTTAATACTTTAGGTCCTAAACCTTGAAGGGAATCTTTTAGCATCCCTCCCAGCATCCATAGGAGACCTTGCCCAGCTCCAGCTGCTCAACGTGAAAGGTAAGGGACATCTTCCTCACTGCTCTGGGTTGTGTGGAGCTGCTTTAGTCCTTATCCCTTTCAACCACAGCAAGCTGGAAGCGATTCCGACAAGTTCCCTGAGTGGAAGTGACTCCTACAAGTTCCCTGAGTGGAAGTGACTCCTACAAGTTCCCTGAGCTGCTCCACAGCAAATGGCCAAGCTGCCAAGTCTTGACCCAAGAGCCGTGAGCGGAACCGCTCTGCCCAGCAGCTCAGCTGGTGGCTCTTAGGGCAGCCTTGCTTCAGGTGATGTCTGCAGCCAGCTCGTTGCCTTTTCCCAAAGGAGAAGGCTGTTGGGGTCGTTGTGCCCCAGCTCAGCAGCTGAAAGCTCCCTTGTGTGCCTGCGTGTGGGCAGCAGTCCACGGCTCAGCTGCCTCCTCCCTGCTGAGAGGGCTGGGGCAGGTCTTCCTCCTGGAGACCCAGCGGGAGCTATGAGCATGGTGTGTGCCCTGCAGGAGGGGACAGGGTTTGTGCCCCTCTGGCTGGGGGCTTTGACCAGCCTAAGGAAGGTGTCTGTGCAGACTCAGGTGTAAGAAGAGTGGTAGGGCCTTTGGCAGCAGATATGCCCATTTTGCAGGTAGGGCAGTGCCATGAGCTTGGGAGGCTTTGTTCCAGGCAGCTGTTGGTGACGTGGGGCAGAAATGGAGAGTGAGGAAGTGCAGCTCAGCTCCTTGCCCTGCCTGGCTGCAGCAGCTGGCTGCTCACCTTAGGTGTGTGATGCCACACTCATCCCCTTCCTCCCTTCTCTGGGAAGAAGACTCTGTTCTGGATCTTCTCCTGACAAAGAGCACAGACGCAGCCTGTAGCAGTCACCAAAGACAGAGAGCCACTGCTGGGACCTGTGTGCCATTGGCTCTTGATCTCCATTGGCCTTGCTGGGCACCCACAGCCCTTTGGAGCGCTCCTCTGACCCGTGCCCAGCCCCACCAGTGCACCAAGCGTGGCTGCGTGTGGCAGCAAACCAACCTGCCTGGGTCCTGCTTGGCCCGGTGCAGCTAAAGGGCTTCTGTCGGCAGGGACCGGGCTGAGGGAGCTGCCTGGCACCAGGAGCGGCTGGCACAGCTAAAGGGCTTCTGTCCGCAGGGACGGGGCTGAGGGAGCTGCCTGGCACCGGGAGCCGCTGGCACAGCTCAAGGGCTTCTGTCCGCAGGGACCGGGCTGAGGGAGCTGCCTGGCACCGGAAGCGGCCAGCCCGGTGCCAATCGGTTTCTGTCCGCAGGGACCGGGCTGAGGGAGCTGCCTGGCACCGGGAGCGGCCAGCCCGGTGCTAATCGGTTTCTGTCCGCAGGGACCGGGCTGAGGGAGCTGCCTGGCACCGGGAGCGGCTGGCACAGCTAAAGGGCTTCTGTCGGCAGGGACCGGGCTGAGGGAGCTGCCTGGCACCGGGAGCCGCTGGCACAGCTCAAGGGCTTCTCTCGGCAGGGACCGGGCTGAGGGAGCTGCCTGGCACTGGGAGCGGCTGGCACAGCTAAACGGTTTCTGTCCGCAGGGACGGGACTGAGGGAGCTGCCTGGCACCGGGAGCGGCTGGCACAGCTAAAGGGCTTCTGTCGGCAGGGACCGGGCTGAGGGAGCTGCCTGGCACCGTGAGCGGCTGGCACAGCTAAAGGGCTTCTGTCCGCAGGGACCGGGCTGAGGGAGCTGCCTGGCACCGTGAGCGGCTGGCACAGCTAAAGGTCTTCTGTCCGCAGGGACCGGGCTGAGGGAGCTGCCTGGCACCGTGAGCGGCTGGCGCAGCTAAACGGTTTCTGTCCGCAGGGAACGGGCTGAGGGAGCTGCCTGGCACCGTGAGCGGCTGGCGCAGCCTGCGCGCCCTGGACGTCAGCGGGAACGCGGTGCGGGCACTGCCGCGGCAGCTGGCACACCTCCGCACGCTGCAGGTACACCGCAGCCAGCCCTGCCCTGCCCCTGCCAGCCTCCTTCCCTTCCTGCCTCCTCAGCACCCTAATAAAGGCAGCAGAGGAGGGAAATGTGTAGGGCTTGGGCAGGACGCGGGGTGGGGATGGTGAGGAGGATGTAGGTGAGCAAACAGAGCCACGGTGTGGGTTGGGTGGGGAGGGACCTGAAGGATCCGTGGGCAAGGGCACCTCCTGCCAGCACAGCTTGCTCAAGGCTTCATCCAGCCTGGTGCTGAACACCTCCAGGGAGGTTGTGGAGCACAGAAGCACCCAACGTGATCTTTGATCACGTTGGGTGCTTCTGTGCTCCACAACCTCCCTGGGCAACCTGTGCCAGTGTCTCAGCACCCTCACCTTGTGCCAGTGTCTCACCACCCTCAACCTGTGCCAGCCTCTCACCACCCTCACTCTTCTCCACTCTCCATCTCTCCCAGCTCAGAGCCATTGTCCCTCGTCTTGTCACCCCCAGCCCTTGTCCACACTCCCTCCCCAGCTCTCCTGCAGCCCCTTCAGGCACTTCAAGGCTGCTCTGAGGTCTCCCTGCAGCCTTCTCCTCTCCAGGCTGACCAGCCCCAACTCTCCCGGCCTGATCCCCTAGGGGAGGTTCTGCAGCCCTCTGTCATCTTTGTGCTTCCATCATTCCATGTGATGAGCTTTCATACACACCTGCCAGCTTTGATCTTTTCTGAGCACTGTTTTGTCCTGGCTTGGTCATGACAAAATCACTGCCAAGAGAGTGATGCATCCAGACCTGTGCTGCAGCATCCAGACCTGTGCTGCAGCATCCACAACCTCTGCTCAGGCTGCCTGTGCCACTTTGCAGCAGGGCTGATTCTGGGAGGGGATGCTCCTGCTGAGGGTTTGGATTCATCAGCATCCCCCCCCCCAGAGCTCTCTGGCTCCGTGGGGGGCACAAAATGAGCCAGCATTAGGATCTGTATGGATCTGTGACCTGCTGGCTGCCAACCTTGGCAGTGCTGAGCTGTGCAAGTGGCAGGCAGCAGGGCTGATGTTGGGCACCAGCGTGGAGGATGTGAATCCATGTTCTCCAGCCTCAAACTCTCACCAGGCTTCACCTCTCTGATGGGCAGTGCCTGAGGTGAAGGATCTGTGCAGCTTTGCTCCCTGTTGTTGCTGAGGTGGCTCCTTTCTGGGCCTTCCTCCATGCCCTTCTCTACAGGAGGCACCATCAGGTCCTTTTGGTGGCCACGGTAGGACCAGATAGCAAATGGTCCTTCCACCTGTTCTTACTGGTGCCCCTCCTCTCTCCATGGCCCTTGTGCCACCCTCCCTCCTGGGCACCAGGCTGCAGCATACAGCCACAAAGGTGATTAAGGGAGTGGAACATCTCTCTTATGAGGAGAGAATGAGGGAGTTGGGATTTGGAGAGGAGACTGAGAGGTGACCTCATCAATGTTGATAAAGATCATAGAATCAAGGTGGGAAGAGAGCTCCAAGCTCCTCCAGCCCAACCTAGCACCCAGCCCTGCCCAACCAACCAGACCATGGCACTAAGTGCCCCAGCCAGGCTTGGCTGCAACACCTCCAGCCACACAGACTCCACCACCTCCCTGGGCAGCCCATTCCAATGCCAATCACTCTCTCTGACAACAACTTCCTAACAACATCCAGCCTAGACCTGCCCTGGCACAGCTTCAGACTCTGTCCCCTTCTTCTCTTGCTGCTTGCCTGGCAGCAGAGCCCAACCCCACCTGGCTACAGCCTCCCTGCAGGCAGCTGCAGGCAGCAATCAGCTCTGCCCTGAGCCTCCTCTGCTGCAGGCTGCACCCCCCCAGCTCCCTCAGCCTCTCCTCACAGGGCTCTGCTCCAGGCCCCTCCCCAGCCTTGCTGCCCTTCTCCAAACACCTTCCAGCACCTCAACATCTCTCTGCAGTGGAGGAGCCCAGAACTGGACACAGCACTCCAGGGGTGGCCTGAGCAGTGCTGAGCACAGGGGCACAAGAACCTCCCTTGTCCTGCTGCCCACACTGCTCCTGAGCCAGCCCAGGATGCCATTGGCTCTGCTGCCCACCTGGGCACTGCTGCCTCCTCTGCAGCTCCTATCTACCAGTACCCCCAGGTCCCTTTTTTCCTGGCTGCTCTCAGCCTCTCTGTCCCCAGCCTGTAGTGCTGCTTGGGGTTGTTGTGGCCAAAGTGCAGAACCCTGCCCTTGGCCTTGTTCAGTCTCATCCCCTTGGCCTCTGCCCACCCATGCAGCCTGGCCAGGTCCCTCTGCAGGGCTCTGCTACCCTCCAACAGTTCCACAGCTGCTCCTAGCTTGGTGTCATCTGCAAACTTACTGATGCTGGACTCAATCTCCTGGTCCAGATCATCAATAAAGATGTTGAACAGGACTGGGCCCAGCACTGATCCTTGGGGAACACCACCAGTGCCAGCTGCCAACTGGATATGGCAGGGTGAGTGCCAGAGGCTGGAGCCAGGCTCTGCTGGGTGATGCCAATGGCAGCACAAGAGGCACTGCTGGAAGCTGAGGCAGAGGAAGTTCCTTGGAAACATAAGGAGGAATTTTTGCCCTGTGAGGGTGCCAGAGCCTGGCATAGGCTGCCCAGGGGGGGCTGTAGAGTCTCCCTCTCTGGAGAGATTCAGAGCCTGCCTGGATGTGTTGCTGTGTGACCTGCTCTGGGTGCTGCTGCCCATGCAGGACTGGCTGAGCTTTGGAGGTCCCTTCCAGCCCCTGGCACTCTGTGATTTAGCAGAACCTGTCTGGAAGTGAGGAATGCTTTGCCCTCTGGTGCTGAAGCACAGAGCAGACTCATCCCCACCAGGGAGCTGCTCCACTGAAGGACCAGCTTAGGAGCTCCCATATCAGAGAGTGTGGAGTCCCTTCTGCAAGGAGTCAGACACTCAGCAGCAATTCCCTCTCAGAACCAAGGGCAGCCAGAAGCTGCCACTCCACAGGTGAAGCTGTGGGGGAGCTGCAAGGCTCCCTGCAGTTGGACTCTGGCTGGGCCACCACAGTAACCTGCAGCTCTCTGTGTTCTCTCTTGGAGACGCTGACCCTGGACGCTGCTTCCATGACCTACCCTGCGCCCGAGATCTGCAGTGCAGGCACCGAGGCCATCCAGCAGTTCCTCTGCAGAGGTGAGCACCAAGAGTCTGGGCATGGCAGTGGCACCCTGGGGGGCTGTGCTCTGCCCTGCCTGGCTGCTGGGCTGTGTTCACAGATGGCTCTCATGAGGGACAGACGTTGGCTTGGCTCTGCTTGGGCTGGCTGCTGCAGGCTGGGCAGGGAGTGCTGCGTCCTCGCTGGCAGGCAGCAGCACAGGAGCCTCTCCTTGGGACTTACTGCTTGCTGCCTCTCTGAAGTGTGTCAGACCAACAGAGCAGCTGAGCCAGGGCCTGAGTGTGTAAGAGTCATGGAATGGGTTGGGTTGGAAGGGACCTCAAAGGTCAACAGTACCAAGACCCTGCCTTGGGCAGGGATACGTCCCAACAGCACAGCTTGCTCAAGGCCTCATCCAGACAGGTCCTGAGCACCTCCAGGGAGGTTGTGGAGCACAGAAGCACCCAACGTGATCTTTGATCACGTTGGGTGCTTCTGTGCTCCACAACCTCCCTGGGAAACCTGTGCCAGTGTCTCACCACCCTCAACCTGTGCCAGTCTCTCACCACCCTCAACCTATGCCAGTCTCTCCCCACCCTCTCTCTCAACAACCTCTTCCTCCTCAGCTCCACTCTCCCCTCTCCCAGCTCCAAGCCATTGTCCCTCATCCTGCCACTCCCAGCCCTTCTCCAGAGTCCCTTCCCAGCTCTCCTGCAGCCCCTTCAGGCTGCTCTGAGGTCTCCCTGTAGCCTTCTCCAGGCTGCACAGCCCCAGCTCTCCCAGCCTGTCCCCACAGCAGAGCTTCTCCAGCCCTCTGATCACTTCCATGGCCTCCTCTGGCTCCTCTCCAGCAGCTCCAGGTCCTTCTTGTGCTGGGTTCCCAAGCTGGAGGCAGTGCTGCAGGTGAGGGCTGAGCAGAGCAGATTGGAGGGGCAGAATCCCCTCCCTGTGCTGCTGCTCTCCCTGCTCTGCCTGCAGCCAGCACACAGCTGGCTCTGGGCTGCCAGGGACCAGTGCTGGCTGCTGGGCACTTGGGCACCAACTGACACCCTCAAGGCCTTCTCCTGCAGGCTGCTCTCAACTCCTTGCATCTCTCTGTTTCTTTTTTCCCCTTGTTTGCACTTTTTCCAGTGGGAGGCTTAGGCATTGTCCAGCTCCTTGCTCTGGGACAAGAAGACAAACTCAGAAGCCACTCAGGGTCCTTTTTACCCTCATGGGGGCTGCAGGCTGATGGTTTGCAGTGAGAAAGATTAAACCAGATGGAAAGCTCAAACCAAGAGAAGGTCCTGTGAGTTTGTCAGGGCTGAGTTTAATGCAGAGGGTTTAATGCTTTGTGCAGAGGAAATGTCTTGGCAGACTGGGTGCAGACCCCTGACATAAAAGGGCAGTCAGAACTCATTTGCAGCCCTGCAGCCTGTGAAGGAAATGTTTCTATGTGAGCAGGTTAGCTTTGGGCAGCTTCCTGGTGGGAATGAGGTGGCACTGCCTGCTCCTGCAGCTCCTTGTGGTGAAGCCTGGGTGAGCTGAAGGAGAGCCTTTGGGTGCTCCTCTCTGTGTGGGCAGGGGGAGCACAGGTTGAAGCCAGCCCTCAGCTGTGCCCACTGGAAAAGGACCTGGGGGTGTTGGTCAACAGCCAGCTGAGCCAGGGTGTGCCCAGGTGGCCAAGAAGGCCACCAGCATCCTGGCCTGGATCAGCAAGAGTGTCAGCAGCAGGAGCAGGGCAGTGATTGTCCCCTTGTGAAGCCACACCTTGAATCCTGGGTTCAGTTTTGGGTCTCTCACTCCAAGAAGGACGTGGAGGGGCTGGAGCAGGTCCTGAGAAAGGCAACAAAGCTGGGGAAGGGTCTGGAGAACAGGGCTGGGCAGGGGCTGGGAGTGTTTAGTGTGGAGGAGTCTGAGGGGAGACCTCATTGCTGTCTGCAGCTCCCTGAGAGGAGGCTGGAGGTGTGGATGTCGATCTCTTCTCCCATGGCACAAGTGACAGGACAAGAGGAAATGGGCTCAGGTTGCAGCAGGAGAGGTGCAGGCTGGACATGAGAAGGAACTTCTGGACTGCAAGTTTGTCAGGCACTGTGACAGACTCCCTAAGGCTGTGTCCCCATCCCTGGAGGGGTTCCAGAGCTGTGCAGCTGTGGTGCTGTGGGCCATGGTTTAGAGGTGACCTGGCAGTGGTTGAGTTTGATGACCTGAAAGTTCTCTTCCAGCCAAACAGGTTCCCTGATTCTGTGCTGCCAAGGAGGCTTTTAAGCACCAGTTCTTGTTCTGTGTCTGATGCCTTCCAGAGTGTGGCATTGTCTACTACCCCCCCTCACAGTACCTGCTGCCTGCACAGGAGGCTGATGGAGGAGGAACCTCTGTGGATGAGGTGGACAAGACAGTGCAGAAGTACTTGGAGGAGGAGAGCCAGTGGCAGGTGAGGCCCCACTGCCTGTGAGGCTGTGTGAAGAGGTGGTGCTGGACTTGTCTCTCCACTCCATCTGTGGAGCACTCAACATATCACCTCTCACCACCTCCCCCAGCTCGGGGAGGGACTGAGAGAGCAGGAGTGGCCAGAAGCAGGCACAGCAGCGTGGGCATGGGTGGCTCATCTGGGCATGGTGGTGCCATTGCTGCCTGCTGGGGCACACAGCACAGAGCTGTCTGCAGCCTTGGGAGCACACAAGGGGTGGGGTGGGATGAGGTGGGATAAGGTGGGATAGGATGGGATGGGATGCCTTATGAGGAGAGGCTGAGGGCCCTGTGGCTGCTTAGTCTGGAGAAGAGAAGACTGAGAGGGGATTGGATCAATGTCTGTAACTCTCTGAGGGCTGGGGGTCAGGAGGGGGGGACAGGCTCTGCTCACAGCTGCCTGGGACAGGACAAGCAGCAATGGATGGAAGCTGCAGCACAGGAGGTTCCAGCTCAACACAAGGGGAACTTCTTGCCTGGAAGGGTCCCAGAGCCTGGCACAGGCTGCCCAGAGAGGCTGTGGAGTCTCCTTCTGTGGAGCCTTTCCAGGCCTGTCTGGATGTGTTCCTGTGTGCCCTGAGCTGGATTGTGTGGTCCTGCTCTGGCAGGGGACTTGGACTGGATGAGCTCTTTGGTTGCCTTCCAGCCCCTGACACCTGTGGCCCTGTGCCATGAGCTCAGTGTGACACAGTGTGTGCAGCATGGTGGCAGATTCCTGGGGGGTGGCAGCACACTGCAGAAGCCCCTCAGGGTTCCAGCCCTCCCTGGGTTTGTGACTCTGCTGAGCTCTGCTAACCCCTGTGCTGTTTGGTGAACAGGGAGGAGATTTCTTTGGCCCTGGAGACACAGGAATGGGGGCAAGGGGGTGGAATTTGTGGCTCTGTTAATGTTCTTGTGCCTTTGGGTGATGTCTTCACTCAGGGATGTGGGTTAATGACACCCACAAACATCTGCTCCTGCTAGTAAATGTCTTCTGCTGTTGCTTATTTTCAGGACAGATTCTTGGATTATGAGAAGAGGAAGGTAAGGATGAAGGCTGCAAACCCTCTGTCTGCAGGACACAGCACTTTCCCCTCCTTGTTTTCCCTCCCTTTAGCCACTTCTCAGCCCAACCTGAATGTTCTCAGAACCCAGTTCTTGCAGACCTGCCCTCTCCACACTGAGCTGCTCACTCCTCACTGCAGAAGACAAGTGGGAGGTGAGGGATCTGTGGCTGACTCCTCTGTCTCACACAGCCTCAGCTGCTCTCCTGAGCAAGTGGCTCCAGGAAGGGCTGAGAGCTGGGCTGGTTCAGCCTGCAGAGGAGAAGGCTGAGGGCAGACCTTGTTGCCATGGAGCAGGCCAGGCAGGGTGGCTGCCAGCAGGATGCAGGCTCCCTTTGCACAAGCATGGAGAGGACAAGGGCAGATGGGGACAAGCTCCTGCTGGGGCCATTCCCATTGGGCTCCAGAAGGAAATGTTTGCCCATGGGCACAGTCAGAGGCTGGAACCATTGCCCAGGGGCAGCAGTGGAGTCCCTGCCCTGGGCAGTTGAGGACTCCTCTTGCCAGGGTGCTGGGGCAGCTCACTGCAGCTCATTGCAGCTCTGCTGTGACCCAGAGAGGTTGGAGCAGATGATCCTTGGGGTCCCTTCCAGCCTGCCTGCAGAGCTGGGTCTGGGCCTTGCACACTCAGTGCCTGTTTTGTGCTCTCCCTGTGTTTCCCACAGGAGGTGTGAGCAGTCCATGCACAGAGTGCTCAGTACACCCTGCACAAACCCCAGCCCCTCTGGGACTCTGCCTTGGTCCTCTGGCTCACAGTGCCACTGTCCCTGCTCACTCCTTGTCCCTGTCCTCGGTTCTCCTCACCTGGCTGCACTTTTAGTTTGGTCTTTGTCCCTTCCCCCATGCAAGGCTCTCTCAGAAACTCCTGTTCACCTCTTCCCCTGGCTGAAGCTGCTTGTAGCTGGCTCCTGCTTTCACTCTGTTGTCTTAAGGCAGGGAAATCCTTCTGGAGCTGAACACAGCCTTAGTTTTGGGCTTCCTCGGGGTCTTGACATTGGCTGTCCCTGGTACATGGGTTGGTGTCCAGGGACTTTGGCTGCCTAACTTTGAGATGGGTTTGGAGACTTCCATAAGGAGAGCAGCAGCTTCTTTTGTGTCCCTATGGAGAGAACATTGCCAGCCTTAGCCAAGCCAAGGGCACTGCTGTGCCTTGGGGTTTGCCACATTCTCACAGAACACTCAGGTTGGCAAAGCCCTCAGGACCACCAAGCCCAGCCCATGTCCCTGCTCTGCCAGGTGCACCCCAAAGCATAGCCCCAGGCACCACATCCAAACGACTTTTAAACACACCCAGGGGTGGTGACTCCAGCACCTCCCTGGGCAGCTCATGCCAGTGCAGGGAAAAGATTGTCCCTCATGCCCAGTCTGAACCTACCCAGTCACACTTGAGGCCATTCCCTCCTGTTCTGTCACTAACTCCCTGTGAGCAGAGCCCAGCAGCAGCCTCTGCACAGCCTCCTTTCAGGTAGCTGCAGGCAGCAATGAGCTCTGCCCTCAGCCTCCTCTGTTTCACACCAACCATCCCCAGCTCCCTCAGTCTCTCCTCACAGGATTTCTTCTCCAGGCCCTCCTCTGGACTCACTCCAGCACCTCCACAGCTCTCTTGTATTAAGGTGCCCCAAACTGAGCACAGCACTCGAGCTGTGGTCTCACCAGAGCAGAGCCCAAGGGGACAATTCCCTCCCTGCTCCTGCTGGACACAGCACTTCTGATGCCAGCCAGGCTGCCTTTGGCTTTCTCTGCCCCCTGGGCACTGCTGGCTCAGATTGAGTTGCTTGCTCATTACAAGCCCCAGGTCCCTTTCAGCTCTTCTGTGCTTGCTTGGGAAGCAGCAGAGCCACCACTCTGCTGATCTCTGCCTTTCACCTTTCTTGCTCCTCTCAGGAAAAGAAGCTGCAGGAGAAGCTGGAGTTCGAGCGACGCCTGGACATGGGGCAGAGGGAGCACGCCCTGCTCCTTCAGCAGCTCAGCAGCCAGAAGGATGAGATCCTGCAGACAGTCAGAGAGGTAGGGCTCCTCTGGGCAGGCCCCAGACAAGGCCCTGCCTTGCCTAGGCTGAACACCTCCTTGCTTTGGGCTAGGACCAGCTGAAGCTGGAGGAGGGCCTGACAAGGCACCAGCGCTGCTTGGAGGAGGAGCGCCTGAAGCTGCTGCAGCAGTTGAAGCAGGCAGAGCAAGGCATCACCAGCAGGATCCAGAAGCTGCTAGAAGACAACCAGAGGTAGAAGCCCCAAAGTGTCCTGCAGTGTTCCTCTGTCCCTCAGGTGCTTTTGTCCCATTCTGAGGGGCTTGGTTTTGCCCTGTCCGAGCTGGTACAGGATTTGTGCCTGCAGGAGGTGCTTCAGCTCTCCAACTGCCCAAGTCCCACTTAAGGAAGGGGAATGTAACACCTTAAAACCTGAGTTTCATGTTTGAATCCCTCATGGAAGGTGCATATTTGGAGGGCCCACTGGCTAGATCTGCTGGCTCTCCTGCTGGCATGGAGCTGAGCCCAGGTTAGCAGCCTGCTTGGAGCTGCTGTTGCAGCTAACCTGGGGTCAGCTCCATCCCAGCAGAAGCACTGAAGCCATTTCCTGCCCTCCAGCAGTAGGGTGTCCTGCTCAGCTCGATGAAAGCTCCCTGGTTTGTTTGTTTATCTTCTGTTTGTTTGGTTTTTAGGCAAAAACAGAGTTCAGACATTCTGAAATCCCTGGAGGATGAGAGGTGAGTCTCCTTGACAGAAGCTCTCCAGCAAACCTGAGCAGGTCTGGGCCCTTCCTTTCAGAGCCACCACTTGAGTCAGGGGAGGTTCATCTCACCCACAGCTGGTTGTGGTGGCTGGACTAGATGTGGTTGCTCTTACTCAGGCTGCCAAACCCAAGGAGGTTCAACCTTTTGCATCTCTGAGTGGTCCTAGCTAAGGAGTTTGGGAACTCTATTCCACTGTCAAGGACCAAGAGAAGTCTTACACTTGTTGGCAAGCAAGGAACTGATGGAGATGAGCCAATAATGTGTACAGGTTGGGGCACTGAAAGCAATGCTGCTGTTCAGCCACCACTCTGAGCTAGCTCTGCCACCAAAAGTGGTTGTCCCCAGCTGTCCCCTGCCTGTATGCTGTCTGCTCTGCTCTGCTCTGGGGAGACCTCACCTGCAGTGCTGTGTCCAGCTCTGGGACCCCCAGCACAACAGAAACACTGAGTGAGTCCAGAGAGGGCCACCAAGATGCTCAGAGGGCTGGAGAAGCTCCCCTGTGGGGCCAGGCTGGGAGAGTTGGGGCTGTGCAGCCTGCAGAAGAGAAGGCTCCAGGGAGACCTTAGAGCAGCACTTCAATATCTACAGGCAGGCTGAGGAGGGACTGTTCAGAAGGGCCTGTGGGGATAGGCTGGGGACAATGGTTTGGAAGTGGAGCAGGACAGAGTTAGGTTGGACATCAGGAGGGAGTTGTGCACAGTGAGGGTGGGGAGAGACTGGCACAGGCTGCACAGAGATGTGATTGCAGCCCCATCCCTGGAGATATTCAAGATCAGCTTTGCTGGGCAGCCTGCTCTGGTTGGAGGTGTCCCTGCTGCCTGCAGGGGGTTGGACAAGATGAGCTTTGAGAGTCCCTTCCAGTCTGTCCCTTCAGTCAGTAAACTGGAGTGGGACACTGACCTGGCTGAAGGGATCCCTTTGCATGTCAGTTTTCCAGCCATGCCAGTTCCTGACCTGGTCAGTCACTCTGTGTTTGTGCTGGTGCCAGGCCAGGGAGGTGTGGGGGCAGATCAGGCTGCTGCTTTCAGAGATGCTGCTCCTTTAGGTCAGCCTTGAAGTGCTGATCAAGCCTCAAGAGGAAGGAAAGAAAGGAAGTGGCAAT
Organism: Pogoniulus pusillus; assembly: GCF_015220805.1. Lineage (NCBI taxonomy): Eukaryota > Metazoa > Chordata > Aves > Piciformes > Lybiidae > Pogoniulus > Pogoniulus pusillus. The sequence goes on along the minus strand of NC_087298.1, from coordinate 1,646,050 downwards.
GTTTGGGGGGAGCAGGTTGCAGAGGTTCATGGAATCACAGCAACACCCAGGTTGGCACAGCCCCTCAGGAGCTCCAAGTCCAACCTAGAGCCCTGCTCTACAAGACTCACCTTAAACCACAGCCCCAAGCACCACATCCAAACCACCCTGAAACACAGCCAGGCTGGGGGACTCCAGCACCTCCCTGGGCAGCTCATTCCAGTCCCTGACCACTCTCTCCAGGAAAAACTTCTTCCTAATGTCCAATCTAAACCTCCCCAGGCTCAGCTTGAGGCCATTTCCCCTTGTTCTGTCTGCAGTTCCCTGTGAGCAGAGCCCAGCAGCAGCCTCTGCACAATGTCCCTGCAGGCAGCAATGAGCTCTGCCCTCAGCCTCCTCTGTTTCACACTGCCCATCCCCAGCTCCTTCAGCCTCTCCTCATCAGATTTATGCTCCAGCCCCTTCACAGCTTCCTTGCCCTCCTCTGGACCTGCTCCAGCACCTCCACAGCTCTCTTATATTGCAGTGCCCAAAACTGATTGTGGTACTCGAGCTCACCAGAGCTTGAGCCTCACCAGAGCAGAGTCCAAGGGCACAATCCCCTCCCTGCTCCTGCTGGACACAGCATTTTTAACCCAAGCCAGGATGCCTTTGGCCTTCTTGGCCACCTGGGCACACTGCTGGCTCCTGTTCAGCTCCTGTCTCTTACAACCCCCAGGTCCCTCTCTGCCAGCAGCTCTCCAGCCACACAGCCCCAGGCCTGTAGCATTGCTTGGGGTAGTTGTGAGCCAAGTGCAGGGTCAGAGGGCTCAGCTCCCCACTCTGAAGCACTCATCCCCATGCTTTGGAGCGAAGTCTGTGCTGTCTGCCACAGCCCAAGGAACTGCTGAGGCATCCATGCCCGTGCTGAGCACCTGGCGAGTGGGTGGCAGGGAGCATCTGCTGAGCCTGCAGGCTGCGAGCTGGGCGGGTGGAGGAGCAGTGCTGCGCCCGCAGGGGCGGCTGATGCGCAGCTGTGTGCCCGGCAGGATGCGCATGGAGCAGCTGATGGCGATCACGCAGGAGGAGGCCGAGCAGCTGCGCAGGAGGGAGGTGGCAGGTGAGTGCCGGCAGTGCGGGGGGCAGGGGGGCCCTGCTGGAAGGTGCCAGCAGCGTCTCCTCTGGCTTGGTGCCGCGGGGCAGAGCTGCAGGGGTGGCACTGCACCATGTGCCAGGGCTGATCCTCTGCTTCCACCTGCAGCTTGCTGCTGGTTCTCTGTCAGGTGCAAGCTGTGCTCCTGTGTGTAGCAACAGCATGGCATGGAACCCCAGCATGGTGCAGGCTGGAAGGGACCTCTGGGCACATCCAGTCCAAGCTCCTGCTCCAGCAGGGCACCCACAGCAGCTTGCCCAGGAGCACAATGGCCAAGGGGAGGTTGGAAGCTCTGCAGAGCAGGAGACTCCAGAACCTCCCTGGGCAGCCTGCTCCAGGCTCCAGCACCCTCACACCAAATAAGTTTCTCCTCCTGTTCAGATGCAACCTCCTGGGTTCCACTCTGTGCCCACTGCCCTTGTCCTGTCCCTGGGCACCACTGACAAGAGTCTGGCCCCAGTCTCTTGCCCCCCACCTTTTTGAGCACTGCTCAGCTGCCCTCTGGGGCTGCTCTTCTGCAGGCTCTCAGCCCCAGGGCTCTCAGCCTTTGCTCCTCACAGAGATGCTCCTGGCCCCTCAGCATCTCAGTACCCTCTGCTGGGCTCTCTCCAGCAGTTCCCTCACTCTCCTGAACTGGGGAGCCCAGGAGTGGGCTCAGTACAGTAGAAGTGGCCTCACCAGGACACACAAGGGGGTTGTGAGGCTGGATGTGAGCACACAAAGTCCTCCAGAGGTACCAAACAGATGTCACAGGTTGATGAGGCAGGTGTGTGTAGAACAAGGGTGGTTCTGTGGAGCCTTTTGTGCTGATGACCACAAAGAGCTGTGCTGGGGCTGCAGGGGGAGCAGTGGTGCTGTCACCCCACGGCTGGGTGCTTACTGCTGGGGGAATGGGCAGAGCTGCAGCCCACCTGAGGGTTGGCAGGCAGTGCCTGGGCTCCTCTGGGAGCTGAGGAGATGCAAGCACAGGCAGGGTGGGCTTTGCTCAGTTGGTTTCCCAGTCCACAGCTACAGTTCCTGCAGCTGAAGGAGTCTGCTCTGGAGTGAATCAGAGAATGGTTTGGGTTGGAAGGGAGCTCAAAGCTCAGCCAGTGCCAACCTCCTGCCATAGGCAGGGACACCTCCCACTAGAGGTGGGTCTAGACTAGAACAGGTCACTCAAGGCCTCATCCAACCTGGTGCTGAACACCTCCAGGGAGGTTGTGGAGCACAGAAGCACCCAATGTGATCTTTGATCACATTGGGTGCTTCTGTGCTCCACAACCTCCCTGGGAAACCTGTGCCAGTGTCTCAGCACCCTCAACCTGTGCCAGTGTCTCAGCACCCTCAACCTGTGCCAGTCTCTCACCACCCTCACTGCAAACAGCTTCTTCCTCACATCCAGTTTCAATCTCCCCTCTTCCAGCACAAACCCATTCCTCCTCCTCCTCCTCTCATTCCCAGGCTTGTGTCTGGGCTGCACTCACCCTGCAGGCTCCTGTGGAGCTTTGCATCAGCCCAGACCCCCAGGGCCTGTTCCTCAGGGCTGCTCTCAGCCATTCCCCACCCAGCCTGGAGCTGTGCTTGGGACTGCACCCACCCAGCTGCAGGAGCTGGAATGGGGAAAGTAAGGGCAGGTTGGAGGTGAGGGGAAGGACCTCGGCTGGGGGGGGTGCAGCAGCAGTGGTAGCTGGGAGCAGGTCCTTGGCAGCACTGCTGGCACAGCTGAGAGCAGTTCTGTCTCCCAGCTGCCATGCAGCAGATGCTGGCTGAGAGCTACAAGAACAAGCTCCTGCAGATGTCCTACGAGTCCCGGCGGCAAGACCTCGTCAGCCAGGCCTGCTCCAGGTATGCTGGGGGGTGGCTGGGGCTGGGGGCACTGCTGAAGGGCTCTGCCCCCCTTGGCTGTCCAGCAGTCCTGGTGGGATTCAGATGGAGAATCAGAGAATTGGCTAGGTTGGAAAAGACCTTCAGGATCCCAGAGTGCCAGCATGGTGAGGGATGGAAGGGACCTCTGGGCACATCCAGTCCAAGCCCTTGCTCCAGCAGGGCACCCACAGCAGCTTGCCCAGCAGCACAGTGGCCAGGGGGGGTTGGAAGCTCTCCACAGCCTCTCTGGGCAGCCTGCTCCAGGCCTCCAGCACCCTCACACCAAACAACTTTCTCCACTTGTTCAGATGCAACCTGCTGGGGTCCAGTTTGTTTCTGCTGTCCCTGGGCAGCACTGAGAGGAGTCTGGCCCCAGGCTCTTGCCCTCACCCTTTAAGTGTTCCCCAGCACTGAGGAGATCATTGAGACCCATCAGCTGTGGTTGCCTAGCTGCAGGCTTAGGTGACAGCAGCAAACCAAAGCTGATAGTGCTAAATATTCTTCCAACACTAAGTGGCCTAAGAGTGAAGGTTCTCTGTTCAGGGAGGGGAACTGCCAGAGCCCAGCTCCTGGAGAGGCTTTGCTTTGGATGAAGAACAAGTAGGGCCTGGTGCCATGCTGCAGGCAGTGCTGCTCCTGCTCTGCCTTGCTCTCTGGTGCAGGTTTGGGTTGCTTGTGGGGAAGGAGATTTTCAGTCTCTCCACCTCTCCATTCTGGGTTCCTGCTGTCTGCTTTTCCTCACCTTTGTGTCGAGAGCCTCAGCAGTGACTCCATGGCAAATCCATCTTCTTGCAGCCTGGCTGAGATGGACCAGAAGTTCCAGCAAATCCTGGCCTGGCAGCAGCTGGATCAGAACAAAGCTGTGGGTCAGATCCTGCAGCAGGTAGGCACAGGACTCTAACTGGGGAGGGTGGGGAGGCACTGAGGGAAAGCAGGAGCAGGGGTGGCTGGCAGGAGGGCAGGGCTGGACTAAGTCATTGTCCAGCAGATGCTTAACTGGGAGTCTCTGGTGTCCAGCAAACTGAGCTGGGCAGCTGGGAGACAGATGGGTGGATTTTTGAAGTGAACAGAGAGGCACAGACCATGGGGACCAAACCTGCTCTGGTGATCAAGAGAGAGCATCTGGAGACAGAAGTCCTCTCTTCCTGGCAGGGTGACCTGGGGCCAGCTGCCTGCAGGGAGCATTTTCAGAGCCTCTGCTCCTTTTGAATGCCTCAGGTTGAGCCTGAGAGCAGCAGAGCCTGGGTGCTGCACCCAGAGCATTGCAAGGCTGTGCATGAAGAGCAGGAGTGCAGCTGCCAGGCCTGTCTGTAAAGTGGGGGTCACTTTTGGCAGGGTGGGATCTGAGGGATGGGGCTGCCCACAGTCCTGGTGGGGGAGGGCAGTTTCTCAGCCCAGGTGGAGCTGCAGGGCCAAGCCTCACCAAGCAGGATGCTCTCTGTGCCACAGATCGAGATGCAGAAAGCTGCCTTTGAAGCTCTCCAGGTGAAGAAGGATCTTATGCACAGGCAGATCAGGAACCAGGTGAGTTGGCAGCAGAGGGAAGAGCAAGCAGCTGCCCAGCTCATGCTGCCATTCCATGAGATGCTTCTGGAGAAGATCTGAGCTCTGTGAGCAGGGGCAGAGAGCCCCTGCCCTGCGCAGGGCTCCGTAAGGCGGCGCTGGGCAGGGCTGGGTGGGCAGACTGCAGCCTCCCAGCTCCACAGCCAGGGTCGGCGCAGGGCTTAGGCCTGGGGCTCTGCTGGAATTGGCCTTGCTTCAGCCAGCTCGGCGCTGAGGTGGATGAAGTGCTGGAGAGTGGTCACCAGAGGACAGAGCTGCATTGGCTCTGCAGAGGTCATCCGCAGCTGCAGCTACCATTTCCTCCGGGCTGTGTACTTAGCAGGGCTGCTGTTTCCACCTGAGTCCACTGCATCTCCATCCAGCACGTTGGGACTGAGCCATGAGTTCACTTTTCCTTTCCCATCCTTAGCCTGCCTTCCTCAGCTTCCTCCTGCAGAAGGTGCAGTGCAGTAGCTGGGGGGGAAGAGTGAGAGCTGGGGGAGAAAGCAGCGGTTGGTGGTGCACCGAGATGGGTGGCAGGCTCCTGACACACACCTCCAGCATCTTCCCTCTCCTGATCTGAGAGAAGCAGAAGAGTCTTGGCTCAGGAGCTGCTGGATAAGCTCAAGAGCTTGGATATCCAGAGTCATTCAGTGACCAGTCTCTGCTAGCAGCCTATGGACTGTGCATGGACCCTGTGGGAGAGGAGTTTAACAACTCTGCATTGCTTGAGCTGCTCAGTGAGAGCCCTGCAGTGTGCCTGCACCAAGGGGCTTTGTTCCCTGATCCCATGGCTGGACCTTTTCCTGTGGAGATCCAGCCCAGGCTGGAGAAGGGCAGGAGCCCTGCTGCAGAGCCTGGTGTCAGCAGGGACTTGGTGGTTGGTGGCAGCCGTTAAGCAGCGTGGCCTGGGGATGGTAGATGGCAAATAGGTGATCTTGGCTTTGATGTGGGATCTTGGGCAACTCACTTCACCTCTCTGTGTCTCAGTTGCCCCACCTGAAAGAGCAGGACTCACTCTGGGGTTTGCTGCAGCACCTGGAAACCAGGACCCTGCCCCAAGTTGAACCGCGGTAGGAGCAGTGGTGCCAGGAGGACTCTGACAATCAGTTGCTGCCTTCCAGAAGGGCTGCAGAAGGTTTGGTTGAACAAACTGATTGCAGTGCTCCTCTAGACCTGACCAGGAGGTATTCAGAGCAGAGAGACAATTAGAGAGTGGGAGACAGATTATGACCCTGGGAGCTTGTGTCACGGAGGGGCACTGGCAGCCTGCCCAGCCTTCTGGGTGGCTCTGCGGTGCCCTCCCTGCCAGGGCAGCAGCTAGAGCTCGTTTTCAAAAGGGCATAAGTTAAAGTCATTTCAAATGTCAGTAAAAGAAATGTCTCATCTTCTGTTTAGATTAAATTAATAGAAACAGAGTTATTGCAGCTGACACAGCTGGAGTTAAAGAGGCGAGAACTGGACACAGAGACGCTGCAGGTATGTAGGGCTCTGGGGCTGCTCCTCCACCCTCTCTCTCTGCTCTGGGGTCACAGAAGCTCCACTTGCTCCTTTTGCTCCTCTCAGTCTCCAGATTGATGCTTAGTTCAGAAGGGCACAGGACACCTCAAGGCCCTCTTTGTTGTGGCAGTGTGGGAACATGCTCTGCTCCTAGACATCTCCACTTGTTCTGAGGAGAGAGACAGATGAGCCAGGCCTGGTAGCACTGAACTGTTCCAGGTCTGCTGGTGGGGAAAGGCTTTGTGATCCTGTTGTTGGCTGGCCCAGAAGCAGCTGCCTGCCTCACTGCATGCCTTCTTACTTTGTTGTGCTGTGTTTCGTTCTCAGACACCCACCAGTGCTGGCTGTCAGCTCTCCCCTTCACTGCCTCATCTCCCGGGTGGCTCTGCTCTACCATCCCTCTGCCCGAGGGCTGCCTTCATCTCTGGTCACACTCTGGGCAGGGACTGGGTTTGGCTTAACCAGCTTGGCTTTAGCTTTGGTTGTTCCAGCTTGGCAGCAGTTGTTCTCTTGTGTGTGCTCTTTGCCAGGCCAGCTCATCAGTGCAGGCAGCCAACACCCTGCACTCACCAGCAGCAGAGCCCCAGCAGGCTGCTGGGTGCTGGGCTAAGGCAGGATTGGCTCTGAGCCCTGTGCTGGACACTTCCAAGTGCAAGGTTTGGGTTATGTTGCAGAACACTGCAGTGCTGGGGGCCTGATGGTGGGAACCACCCAAAGCTCAGGCAGGGAGGACAAGGGAGCCCAGGCAGAGGAGTTGGGTGACCTCTGCTTGGTGACCACAGGAGCTCCAGGGGAGGGCAGAAAATGAGGCTCTGCCCTGGGACCTGCAGCACAGCGCAGCAGGCAGCAGCCCTGGGCAGCAGGAGACAAGGTGTAAGTCAGTGTCACCTGTCTGGAGACCCTCAGGCTTGGGCGTGTGCACTTCTGCACTTGTCCTTGACACCCCTCATGCAGCAGACAGTTGCTTCCTCACCCAGTTTAGAGATGCTTTAGTGAGGAACTTGGTAAGTCATTGTCATCCCTGGAACAGGTTGCCCAGGGAGGCTGTGGACATCTCATCCCAGGAAGCGTTCAAGGTCAGGATGGATGAGGCCCTGAGCAGCCTGATGTAGTGGGAGGTGTCCCTGCCCATGGCAGCTGGAGCTGGCTGAGCTTTAAGGTCCCTTCCAGCTCAAGCCACTCTAGGATTCTGTGAGTGTGAAGCAGGAAGAAGTGAAAGCACCTCGGGAAAGGGAGGTGTTAGCACAGGTCTCTTGCAAGGTCGGTCTGGAAGGGAGTGATCCCAGCTGGGTGGGTGTCTGCAGTGCTGGTGGGCAGGAGAGCTCTCCTCCTGAGGCTGCCTGGGTGTCTCAGCCCATCGGAGTGGGCTGCCTGAGGTGGTGCAGTCCCCATCCCGGAGGGTGTCTAAGAGGAGGCTGCATGAGGCACTTAGTGCCATGGGTAGCTAACTAGAAGGTGTTAGTGCAAGGTTGGACTCGATGATCTCAGAGGCCTTTTCCAACCTGCTTCCTTTGTGATCTGGAGCAGCACTCACATCTCTCTGCTCCCTGTGGAGGTCCTGACACAGCAAAGCTCTCCTGCCCCCACCAGGGCAAAGCCCCTCTGAGCAGCTCGAGGTGGGGGTTGCCTCTGAGGGGCAGTGGTTCCTGAATCCTGCTGGAGCAGGGCCCAGATGTGGATCAGTGAAGGTTTCCCCACACTCCTCCTGCAGGAGGTCTGCCCTCAGCAGAATGCTTCTCCCTTTGCCCATGGGCACCTGGAGCCCTTGCTGGGCCTCTGCTCAGGCAGAGTGTGAGCTGCCTGGGGCTGAACCGTGCAGATGTCTGAGGTTCCTGAGACAGTTAAGTTCTCACCTCCCAGTGGTGTGGCTGCAGTGGTGACAGCTGCCTGGAACCTGATCCTGCATGGTGTGAGAGCCCAAAGCCAAGAAGCATCCCAGAGGCATGGGGAGGTTCGTCCCTTACCTTGTTCTACCTCTAGACCCACCTGCAGGCTTCCAGAGCTAGTTCCAGTTGGTCTTTCTCTGTTAGGGAAGGGGACCATGGACTGCTGATGGAGTGAGGAAGAGCTGCTGCAGGCCAGCGTGGTCTGGGGCTGCCTGGGGTGTGCTGTGGGTTGGCACCACCAGCTCCTGGGCAGTGGAGGACCAAGAGAAATGGGTCAGCTTGGGTCTGGCATGCTAAGGCTGGGGAAGGCTTCAGGCTCTGGTCAGACAGGCTGAGGCTCCCCCAGGGCTGCCCCAGCTGCTGGAGCTCTTGGTTCTGGTAAGTGTTTTGCTGCAGGCAGGGGCAGGCTGGCTGCTGGCAGCTGCAGGGCGCAGAGCTGTGGCTGCCACAGTCCTTCTCTTGCAGGAGCTGATCTCGGAGCAGCGCCACGCACTGGGCTGCCTGCTGCAGCAGCTGCTCAAAGACAAGAAGCAAAGGGAGGAGGAACTGCAGCAAATGCTGGTAATGAAGGCCCCTAACGAGCTGCTGGAGATGAGGGAGCACAGGGGCTGGCTCCAGGGAGAAAGTCTGTGAGCCAGCATGGGGGTAGAAGGGAGCAGAGGAGGGCTCCGAGGGATGGTGTCCAGATCCAGAGCTTCACAAAGTGCTGATCTAAGCTCTTGGGGCAGAGTGCTGTGCCCTGGGGCACAGTTAGTGCTGCTCCCTGGGGCAGCATCAGGCACCACCAGCAGCAGCCTTCCCCATCAGGACAGGGAGTTGTGAGGAGGGATGAGCACAGTCCCAGTGTCCTTGCATGTGGCTTTGTAATCCTGAGGACTTCCAGAGTCTCCTGAGCTTCAGGAGACCAGGCCCAGTGTCTTGGGCAAAGGGACCAGAGGGATACGGAGCCCTGGACTGGCTTTGGGTGTCAAAGTGAGCTCAGCCTGTGGGAGGCCACAAGTGCCCATCCCACCGTAGCTGTGCCCCTGGCAGTGCTCTGAGCTGGCCTCACACAGCCCAGGCTGCTGGTGTCTGGGTTGGACTTGATGATCTATGAGGTCTCTTCCAACCTTGATGATACTGTGATACTGTGTGGTACATCCAACCTAGGCTGCCTGGAATGCTGCTGGCAGCCTTCCCCGGGGCTGCTGAGTGAAGGAGGCTTTGTCTTTCAGCTGGAAATGGAGGCGAAGAGCGAGACGAGGCAGGAGAACTTCTGGCTGATCCAGTACCAGCGCCTGCTCCGCCAGAAGCCCCTGTCCCTCAGGCTCCAGGTGCCTGCTGCTCTTGCTGCGCTCACTCTAGCTGTGGCATGGGGGAGCCAGGGCAGCCCTGCCTGCTCCCAGAGGCTCAGCCCCCTCAGAACTCTATCACCATCCTGCTCGAAGCAGGAGCTGTGTGCCGGAGCTGCCGTTAAGGAGCTGTGCGTGTGCCGGAGCTGCCCTGAGGAGCTGTGCGTGTGCTGGAGCTGCCGTTAAGGAGCTGTGCGTGTGCCGGAGCTGCCGTTAAGGAGCTGTGCGTGTGCCGGAGCTGGCCTGAGGAGCTGTGCGTGTGCCGGAGCTGCCGTTATGGAGCTGTGCGTGTGCCGGAGCTGCCGTTAAGGAGCTGTGCGTGTGCCGGAGCTGCCGTTATGGAGCTGTGCGTGTGCCGGAGCTGGCCTGAGGAGCTGTGCGTGTGCCGGAGCTGCCGTTAAGGAGCTGTGCGTGTGCCGGAGCTGCCCTGAGGAGCTGTGCGTGTGCTGGAGCTGCCGTTAAGGAGCTGTGCGTGTGCCGGAGCTGCTGTTAAGGAGCTGTGCGTGTGCCGGAGCTGCTGTTAAGGAGCTGTGCGTGTGCCGGAGCTGCCCTGAGGAGCTGTGCGTGTGCCGGAGCTGCCCTGAGGAGCTGTGCGTGTGCTGGAGCTGCCGTTAAGGAGCTGTGCGTGTGCCGGAGCTGCCCTGAGGAGCTGTGCGTGTGCCGGAGCTGCCGTTAAGGAGCTGTGCGTGTGCCGGAGCTGCCCTGAGGAGCTGTGCGTGTGCCGGAGCTGCCCTGAGGAGCTGTGCGTGTGCCAGAGCTGCTGTTAAGGAGCTGTGCGTGTGCCAGAGCTGCCCTGAGGAGCTGTGCGTGTGCCGGAGCTGCCGTTAAGGAGCTGTGCGTGTGCCGGAGCTGCCCTGAGGAGCTGTGCATGTGCCAGAGCTGCTGTTAAGGAGCTGTGCGTGTGCCGGAGCTGCCCTTAAGGAGCTGTGCGTGTGCCAGAGCTGCCCTGAGGAGCTGTGCGTGTGCCAGAGCTGCTGTTAAGGAGCTGTGCATGTGCCAGAGCTGCTGTTAAGGAGCTGTGCGTGTGCCGGAGCTGCCGTTAAGGAGCTGTGCGTGTGCCAGAGCTGCTGTTAAGGAGCTGTGCGTGTGCCGGAGCTGCCCTGAGGAGCTGTGCGTGTGCTGGAGCTGCCGTTATGGAGCTGTGCGTGTGCCGGAGCTGCCGTTATGAGCTGTGCATGTGCCGGAGCTGCCGTTAAGGAGCTGTGCGTGTGCCGGAGCTGCCCTGAGGAGCTGTGCGTGTGCCAGAGCTGCCGTTAAGGAGCTGTGCGTGTGCCGGAGCTGCCGTTAAGGAGCTGTGTGTGTGCCGGAGCTGCCGTTATGGAGCTGTGCGTGTGCCGGAGCTGCTGTTAAGGAGCTGTGCGTGTGCCGGAGCTGCTGTTAAGGAGCTGTGCGTGTGCCGGAGCTGCCCTTAAGGAGCTGTGTGTGTGCCGGAGCTGCCGTTATGGAGCTGTGCGTGTGCCGGAGCTACCGTTAAGGAGCTGTGTGTGTGCCGGAGCTGCTGTTAAGGAGCTGTGCGTGTGCCGAAGCTGCCCTGAGGAGCTGTGCGTGTGCCGGAGCTGCCCTGAGGAGCTGTGCGTGTGCCGGAGCTGCCCTGAGGAGCTGTGTGTGTGCCGCCGGCAGCTGCCAGCCCTCTGTCGAAGTGCCTGCCGGGGGCAGGGGACTGCGAGCACCTCCAGGCAGAGCTTTTCCTTCCAGCTAAGCCCCTGAACAGCTCCGCTCGGTCCCCGAAGCCCCCTGCAAGCCCACCTAAGAGCAGCAGCTCCTGCCCGCTCCTGCCCTGGCTGCGGAGCTGCTGCTCTTAGATGCTCTGAGAGCCGTGGGGGTGGCCACAGAGGGCTGGGGCTGAGCTCTGCCCCCGCCGCCAGCAGCTCCTGCTCTTCTTGGAGCCTTCCCGGCACAGTGCTCTGAGCTGTGCTCGCCGAAGGCTGGGCCCAGGGCTCCTCTGGCTCCTTGGGCTTTTGCAGAACCACAGAGTCGCTCTGGCTGGAAATGCTCTCTGAGATCATCCAGCCCAGACACTTCCTCCTGTCCTGGCACTTGTGCTGTGGGAGCAGAGCCCAACCCCCACCCCACTGCAGCCTCCTCTCAGGGAGCTGCAGACAGCAGTGAGGTCTCCCTGAGCCTCCTCTTCTCCTCAGCTGCTCCTCCCCAGCCCTCTTCTCAGACCCTTCCCCAGCTTTGTTGTCCTTCTCTGGACCTGCTCCAGCTCCTCAAGGTCCTTCTTGAAGTGAGGGCCCCAAAACTGAAGGCACTGTTTGAGGTATGGCCTCATCAGTGCCCAGTTCAGGGGGACAATCCCTGCCTTGCTCCTGCCAGCTGCACCATTGCTGATCCAGGGCAGGCTGCTGGTGCCCTACCTGGGCACACCTTCAGCTGGCTGTTGATCAACACCCCCAGGTCTTGTCTGCTGGGCAGTTTCCAGCCACTCTGCCCCAAGCCTGGGGCACTCCTGGGGTTGTGACCAAGGTGCAGGATGTGGCACTTTGGAGCTCCAGCGTCCCCGGGGATGCCAAGAGCTTCGAGCAGGGCAGAGGGCAGGGAGGGGCACAGTGGCCATGCTGCCAGCTGTCCCTGTGCCTTTCCTTGAGAGCAGGTCTGGAGCTGCCCTCGTGTTTTGCAGGAGGAGGGCCTGGAGCAGCAGCTGGTGGCCCTGCTGCTGGAGCTGTCTGCTGAGCAGTACGTGCCAGTCTTTGCCCACCACCGGCTGTCCCTGCAGGCGCTCAGCACCATGACTGCCAGTGACCTGGAAAAGGTACAGACAACACCTCCACAGCTGCCCTGCTCCCAGCCCGGGCCTGCTTGTGCCGTGCCCGTGACAGCTCTGGCAGGAGGCACTGCTGGGGCTCCTCTGTCACCTCCTGGCATGAGGAGGTGCCAGTGCTGCTCTGTGCCACAGCCCTCGCAGGGTGAGCTGCAGCCTCCCTCTCTTTCAACACCCTCAGATGCACCAGGGCACTTCCCCTCTTCTGGCTTTGACACCTGATGGAGCTGCTTCCCTTGGCATGGGTGGGGGTGGTCTTGCCCAAGAGTGTGCAGTGCCCCCTGGGGAATTCGGCCTCCTTCTTTGCCCCCTGGCAGCTAACAGCTCTCCTCTTGCGCCCCAGATCGGCGTGGCAGAGGCTGGCCTGCAGCATGCCATCCTCAGGCGAGCCCAGAAGATCCTGGCTGTGGCCAGCACCATCCCAGGTACCAGCAGGGCTTTTCTGTCTCAGCTCTGGCACATTTTACCCTCATGGCAGGTCTGAGCCTCGAGTGGGGAGTGGAGCCACGCGGGGCTGGCGAGTGAGGAGCAGGGGCAGGCTGAGCCTGGGCTGTGCTGCCAAGCTCATGCCATCAGCTGCCTCCTTCATCAGAGCCCCCAGCACCTCCTGCCTGCAGCCATGCCCACGGGTGCCGGGTGGGTGGGCGAGGAGTGGCTCTCCTGCTGCTCACAGCTCCTGCTTCTGCTCGCAGAGCTGCTCAGGACGGAGGACGCCGAGGCCCCTGCAGCTCCAGAGCCCAGCGCCCCCCTGGAGGAGCCTCCCAGCCCTGTGGTTCCCACGGCCCCCCCGCTGCGGTGGGACGAGAAGAAGGCAGAGTGTGTGGTCTGCATGGAGCAGGAGGTGAGACCCTGGCACACCAGCGGCAGAGTGAGGGCAGATCCAGCACAGCCCCCTCTGGACAGTGCCTGCCCTGGGCAGTGCCTGCAGGCTCATCCCCTCGGCCCCGGAGCGCAGCCTGGCTTAGGCATCGCAGCGGGGAGGGAGGCAGGGCAGGGCTGCCGGCGGGCTGGGGAAGGAGCTTGCTGGGCTCCTGTGCCAGTCAGTCCCGGAGCAGCTGTGGTAGTTCAGCCCTGCCCCACGGATCAGCCCCACTGCAGTCATGCTCTGCACGGCCCAGACCCTCCTGCCCACGCAGCTCTGGGCTGTGCCCGGGGGTGGAACTCGGGGCTCTGCCACCCACGCTGTGACCTCCGGGGGATCCCCATCTCCTGCCGGGCCGGAGTACAGGGGTGCTGGGATGAGCGTTACAGGACAGCAACACTCTCCGTGTCCTCTCCTCTGTCTCCTTCCCCAGCCCCAGATGATTTTCCTGCCCTGTGGCCACGTCTGCTGCTGCCAGACCTGCTGCGAGCGGCTGCAGACCTGTCCCCTGTGCCGCAAGGACATCGCACAGCGCATCCGCATCTTCCACAGCAGCTAGGCTGGGGGTCAGGCTGCCAGCGGCGCCTCCGCCGCCCCGGACGGGGCCACCTCCCTCTTCTGCTCCCTCTCAGCACCGACGACACTCGCAGAGCATGCCCAGCACTGCCCTCCCCGTGCACCGCCGCACCCAGGAGTCTCGGCAGCCTCCGCGTCCCCTCCTCCTGCCTGCCTGCCCAGCATCCTCTCGCCCGGGAACGGTGGGTGCTGCAACTGCCTGCACCCGGGGCCCCTCCTCTCTGGGTGATGTCTGTGCCTCCGGAAATGCCCTTGCTGAGCAGCTGGCACTTGGTGCCATCTCTGAAGCCACCGTGACCTTGCGGCTCTCTCGCTGTGGCCTGGGCACTGTCATGCTCCTGCATGGCCCCCGGGTGGGAGAATCTCCCGTGGGGGCACTGGGCTAGGGGTGTGCAATGCTCTGAGGTGCTGCCAGTTGGCAAACGTTCTGGAGCTTCTGCTCTGGCCACCCGTGGGAGCATGTCTGGGGCTGCAGCCGTGGGCAGCTGCTGCCAGAGTGGAGCGAGGAGCTCCCTGCCCCCGAATTCCTGCTCCCGTCGTAGGGCAGAGGCTGCAAGCGCCCCAGCTCCAGCACTCGAGGGACCTGCTCGGGCTAGAGGAGCCCAGCGAGCTCCAAACACACCCTGGGAGCAGGAAGCCCTGCTGCAAGAAGTGCAAGTCCAGCAGCAAGCGGCGGGGCTGGGCGGCCGCTCCGGGCGGGTCTGCAGCCTCGTTAATGAGTAAGTGGCCAGCCCAGGCCAGCCGCTCGCTGCTTTCCTTTCTCGACCTTGAGGTCTGAGATAAGCTCTGTCCCAGCACAGCCCTGCCCCCAGGAGAAGCCATTAAAGAGCAGCTGCTTTCCGGGGGGTTGTTTGCTGCCTTTTTCCTTGTGGAGGGGGAGGCCGCTTGAACAGCAGGGGCTGTAGAGCAGGGGCAGAGCCACCGTGTGCCCAGCGGGCACGCTGGCACCTCCTGCTCTCCCATGACAAGCTGTGAACCGCTTGAATGCCCTGGACTTCTCTGTGGGCATTGCTCTGTGCAGAGCAGCCCTGGGACATTCCAGCCAAGGCAGACGTCAGACAGTCTCCTGGGGTCACCTCCTGTGCTATGTCCCCGTGGAGTGGCCCTGCAGGACACGTGTGTGGCCTCGTGGAGGTGGCTGGTGTCTGGCGTGGCAGCAGCACTAGGGGATGTGCCACGGCAGAAGGGCTGGGACAAGCCTGTGTGCTCCCAGCTGCGTCCTTTGGGGCCAGCCCTGGCACAGCTTAACCTGCTGCAGGCACTTGCTGGGTGCTTGGGTGGGGATCTGGCAAATGGGGATGCACGGGGGTGCAGCAAGGGGGGTCCCTGGTGAGGGTGACGCCCAGAGGAGTGCAGGAGGGCGCTTGGAAGGGCTCACCCAGCCAGCTGCCAGCAGTGGAGGTGCTTGGCACCACCTGGGGGTTGAGGAGGAGGAAGGAGGTGGCTGCTGATCTGGCGGGGGGGGGGGGGTGTGGTAGGTTCCAGGCATCTTCTGCTGGGTCACAGCCCTGCAGGGGGCCCTCTCCTGCTCCCCACTCCCTCAGGACCATGCTGGGACCCCACAGGTGAGGCTGGAGCAGGAGAGAGCCCACTTCTGCCAGCTGCCCCTAGACCTGCTCAGCAGCAGCAATGCTGGCACCTGCCCCCTCCATGTCCCACCAGCATCTGGGCATCATCTTTTGGGGTGGTCATGAGTGACAGGAGCTGAGGGCAAGGTCCCTGCCCGCCCATAAATGAGTGCCAGCTTTTCCAAGCATTGCAGTGCCAGGCTGCCCTTTGTCCCCAGGGCCACCACAGCCCCGCGGTGCTAGAGGAGCAGCCTTGCTCAGCCACAGCACCACAGCAGCTGGAGCATCACCTTGGAGCCTGGGGGCTGGCAGCTTGTCCCACCCAGCCAGGGATGGGCAGCTCCCAGCACTCTGGGCCCCGTCCTGTTCAGTATCTTTATTGCTGATCTGGGCCAGGGGATTGAGTCCTGCATCAGTGAGTTTCCAGATGGCACCAAGCTAGGAGCAGCTGTGGAGCTGCTGGAGGGTAGAGAAGCCCTGCGGAGGGACCTGGCCAGGCTGCATGGGTGGGCAGAGGCCAATGGGATGAGACTGAACAAGGCCAAGTGCAGGGTTCTGCACTTTGGCCACAACAACCCCAAGCAGCACTACAGGCTGGGGACAGAGAGGCTGAGAGCAGCCAGGAAAAAAGGGACCTGGGGGTACTGGTAGATAGTAGGCTAAAGATGAGGCAGCAGTGCCCAGGTGGGCAGCAGAGCCAATGGCATCCTGGGCTGGCTCAGGAGCAGTGTGGGCAGCAGGACAAGGGAGGTTCTTGTGCCCCTGTGCTCAGCACTGCTCAGGCCACCCCTGGAGTGCTGTGTCCAGTTCTGGGCTCCTGAATTGCAGAGAGATGCTGAGGTGCTGGAAGGTGTTTGGAGAAGGGCAGCAAGGCTGGGGAGGGGCCTGGAGCACAGCCCTGTGAGGAGAGGCTGAGGGAGCTGGGGGGGTGCAGCCTGCAGCAGAGGAGGCTCAGGGCAGAGCTCATTGCTGCCTGCAGCTGCCTGCAGGGAGGCTGTGGCCAGGTGGGGTTGGGCTCTGCTGCCAGGCAGCCAGCAACAGAAGAAGGGGACACAGCCTGAAGCTGTGCCAGGGCAGGTCTAGGCTGGATGTTGTTAGGAAGTTGTTGTCAGAGAGAGTGATTGGCACTGGAATGGGCTGCCCAGGGAGGTGGTGGAGTCTGTGTGGCTGGAGGTGTTGAAGCCAAGCCTGGCTGGGGCACTTAGTGCCATGGTCTGGTTGGATGGGCAGGGCTGGGTGCTAGGTTGGGCTGGACGAGCTTGGAGCTCTCTTCCAGCCTGGCTGATTCTATGATTCTCTGGGAAATCTACGCCAGGCTCTCCCCACCCTCAGTGTCAGACATTTCTCCCTTCTCTCCACTCTCAATCTCTCTCTTTTAGTTTCAAACCCTCACCCCTTGTCCTGTTACAACAGGCCCTGCTCGGGAGTCTGTTCCCAGCTTTCTGATGAGCCCTTGAAGCACTGCAAGGCCACCAGAAGGTCTCTGTGCAGCCTTCTCCCCTCCAGGCTGAACGCTCCGCCTAACCCAGGTCGGTGCCCCCCACGCTCGCACTCAGACTGCGATGGATGTGCAAGCAGCGCAGCAGCCGGGCTGGGGCAGCGGCGGAGGAGGAGCGTCCTGCTCCAGCGCCCAGCGAGACCCTGCGGCCAGGCTGAAGTTCAGAGCGGGGGTGGTCACCCTCACCCCCCTCGCAGCTGCCTGGGCACGGCCATTGCCCACCTCCGGCCTTCAAAAGCGGCCCCGGGCAGGCCGTGCCGGTGCGCAGCAGCATGGCGCTGGGGCCGGAGGCGGGCGGGGAGTGCAGCATCTGCTACGAGAGCTTCTGGGGCGGCGGCGGCAGAGCCCCCCAGCAGCTGCCCTGCGGCCACGTCCTGTGCCGGAGCTGCCTGCTCAGGCTGCTCTGCCGAGCCGCCGCCGTCACCTTCATCAGCTGCCCCTTCTGCAGGATGGTGACGCTGCTGCCCGAGCTGCCCCTGCCGGGTGCCGAGGCGCCGCCGGACCCCGGCACACGGCGCGGTGAGGAGGAGGAGGAGGGAGGCAGCGCTGCCCCTGCGGACAGCCGCCAAGCCTCGGCGCGCCCCGCGGCCGTGGAGCTGTCGTGCGCGGCTCCCCCGCCTGTGTTCGCCGTCAGCGGGATGGTGTCGCCCTACGGCCTCCGCCGCGGCTCCGAGGCTCCGGCGACCTTCCTGCTGGGGCTGCTGGGGCGGGGGCTGATGCTGGACACGCAGCCCCCCCTGGCCTCCATGGAGAACCTGCGCCTCGGCTTCGCCGCCGCCATCCTCGTCCTCATCGTCTCCACCTTCTTCCTGCTCGTCTTCCTCAAGTAAGTGCGGATGGGCAGGGGCGCCCGTCCCACCCCGCAGCGCCGCACCGGGCAGCCAGCGTGGAGCCAGCCGCGGGGCAGGGACTTCCCGGGCCACGGACGGCGACGCCCTGGAGAAGCCAGCAGAGAGCGCCCGGACCAGGGATCGGCACCCTCAGGACCAGGCTGCCAGCCCCTGCACTCCGACTGCTTAAAGGTTAACTTACTGCAGCGCCTGCCCTCACCCCCCGCGCCTGGCCGCGCTCTGCTGCGCCCCCAGCGCTGCGGCACCTCCGCACCCCGCGGCGGCAGCTCAGCAGGGGGCCTGGCGTGGGGCATCCGCAGCAGTCCTGGCGTGGGGCATCCGCAGCAGTCCCGGCGTGGGGCATCCGCAGCAGTCCCGGCGTGGGGCAGCCAGCAGCAGTCCCGGCGTGGGGCATCCGCAGCAGTCCCGGCATGGGGCAGCCAGCAGAGAGCCCGGCGTGAGGCAGCGTGGGGCAGCCGCAGCAGTCCCGGCGTGGGGCAGCCAGCAGCAGTCCGGGCGTGGGGCAGGCAGCAGCAGTCCCGGCGTGGGGCAGGCAGCAGCAGCTCCCAGCCTGAGGCAGCCAGCAGCAGTGCCAGCGTGGGGCAGGCAGCAGCAGCTCCCGGCGTGGGGCAGGCAGCAGCAGCTCCCGGCGTGGGGCAGGCAGCAGCAGCTCCCGGCGTGGGGCAGGCAGCAGCAGTTTCCGGCGTGGGGCAGGCAGCAGCAGTTTCCAGCGTGGGGCAGCCAGCAGCAGCTCCCAGCGTGGGGCAGCCAGCAGCAGCTCCCAGTGTGGGGCAGGCAGCAGCAGCTCCCAGTGTGGGGCAGCCAGCAGCAGCTCCCAGCGTGGGGCAGGCAGCAGCAGTGCCAGCATGGGGCAGTGTCATGGAGAGTAGCAAAAGCCCCTCTAGAGTCTCCATGTCATGCAGATTTTTAATGCCTCACATTAAAAGCCAGAAGCATCGAAAACCAAAACAATCTTTCAGTCCCATGGGAAGTTTTCTCCCTAGGGCAAGTGAAAGGTAAACACTGGCCATGTTTTCCTTTTACTTGGCGTCAAAGTGGGATGAGAGTGGCCTTGCTTTCCAGACAACAGGCTACTGTTTTGGTTAGTAAAACCGGCTTTCTCAGGCCTACCCAGCACCTGCAGGTGGGCTGGCTTGAGGAGTGGTCTTAGTATTGTTTAGGCAATGTTACCCAATTGTATAAGTTGCTTACTGTCTTGTGCCAATCTATGTGAATAACGTAAGAGTGGTCCGAACTGGTGGGCAAGTCCTGTTTGAACATTATAAAAATGGTGGACAGGCCAGGATGGGGGCCCTTTTTTTCACCCTTTTGGGTTTTCTTGCTCCATCTTGGACCTCGCTCCTGCCTGCTCCAGCCTCGCCTCGGGCGGACACGCCGAGCCGCAGAGGCTGGGAGCCTGCACATGCCTGGACCCTCACCGGGAGAAAGGGACTCCCTACCAAGCTACAGACTGTGAGTAGCTGACGAACTATTAACTCAAACCACAAAGACTCGAAAGAACTCTCTTTAAACATCATAGACTCTTCAATTTGCCATTCTCTGAAATGTTACTTTGACCTCGATCAAAAGAATTCCCAGGGGTGCTGTAGTTTCGGGAAGAGGGAATTCGCATTTTTGCAATAAATCACTGATAAAACAGTCAACGCCTCGCGTGTTTCCCATAAACTCTGCCGCCAAACTGCCTTCCTCGACAGAATTGGTGGCAGCGGTGGGATCGAGGTACATGTAAATACAGCAGAGTTAAAAGTTTACAAATGGCTCAGTTCGGAAGGAGTTCTCCCGCAGCAGGAGATGCCAGACTGCCAGCTACCGCAGACGCTCTGTATGCCAGGTTTGCGTCTGCTTTCGAATCGGCAAGTCTAAGGAACGCTGTGACAGCAACGGCGAGTGAGCCTTTAGAGCAGATAAATGCTAGATCAGCTGATATAAACGTGTCTCTCTACGAAGCTTTTAAAGATGTTGAGGGAGTTGACAGAGAAAGTTTTTTAGAGCTGGGTGTTGGCGTGTTCAGGTCTCAAGTTGATATAGAGGCTTGTAAACATGAGGTTGATGTTTGGAAGTCAGAGGTCAAAAAGCTGAGCGCAGAGAATGCCCGGCAAGAATTGCATTTGGTGAAGGCGCGGCAAGAAATCAAGTCGCTGCAGAGCGAGAGAGAGGCGATGTTGAAAGACGCTGTCAGGCAAAGCTTGAGTTTTCGCGCAGAGCCCGCTGCGGCTGAAGACAGGATGAGAGTTGTGGAGGAAAAGTTAGACAAAGTGCTTAGCCGAATGTCGCGGTCCGGAAGCAGTTCGCATGGAAGTACCCCGCAGACGCAATCGGCCGTTAGCTCCCGCGCGGACACACCGCAGCCGCGGTCGCGTATCGGGTCTCGGACAGAAACTCCTCAGCCCTCGACCCGAACCCAGGAGTCAACCGGTTACTTAGGCTTGCCAGCTTTTACCCCGATATGTCCTGAGAAGTCACCGCAGCCCGTGGTTCGTCAGAAAGAGCCGGTGGCTCATTGGGGTTCGGTAACTACCCCCTCTCAGACCCCGGAGTCGCGGCTCTTGCGCTCTCCGCCCAAGGTCTCTCGCGCCGGTACGCCTTCCCGCCAGCCCGACTTCTTTAAAATGTCGCCGTCATGGCATCTTCCTTCGCCACTGCCTCCCCAGCCAGCGGCAGAGCTGCCCCTGCTGCCGCTCAAGCCATTCGGCTCGGCGCCGTGCCCGCGGGAGGTGCCCAGACAGCCTACCTCGCCGACGCCGCTCCAGCCGCAGCAGCCGGCTCAAGTCCCGGTGATTCCGCCGGCGGAGCCTCTGACGCCTCTGCAGATGCCGGCAGCGCCGCCGCAGCCACAAGTCCTGCAGCAACCGCTCGCAATGCCGCAGGCAGTGGCTACGGTGCCGATTCCAACGGCGCAACCGCATGCTCAGTCTCAGTCCGTTCCCGCGGCGCAGCCACCGGTTCAACCCCAGCTGCCGCCGATTTCGCCGGTGGTGCCGTCCCAGTCCCAGGCGCAGGCGGCACAGCCGCAGCCGCCATCCCAACAGCCGCCATCTTTCCAGCCGCCGCGCCCCGAGCAGCCAGCGCGGAGCAGCACGCCTGCGCAGCGCCACGCCGCGTCGCGGGCTGCAGCCACGCCGATCGGCAGCGACACGGAAGTGGAAGAGGTGCACGGCGAAACAGCGACCACGACCATCAGACCGTACACAGAAACGCAGATAGATGGTCTTAGGGAAACTTATTCCCGCATGCCTAATGAATCCATAATAGATTATGTGTATCGAGTGGTGCAAAGGGGGGCGGAAAGGATTGTCTTATCTCGTGAAGAGGTGGGGAGAACTTACTGGGGACCCGAGGTATTCCTTGGGGATGGTCCTGAGGGAGACCTTGCATTGAGTGCTAGGATCTTTCACTGGGCTGGTGATTATGAGCCTTTAGACAGGGGTGACCCTACAGAGTTTTGGATCAGATCCCCTGATGAGTTAAATGAAGCATTTACTGTGGTTGCCTGTATCCAAGCTGTGAATCATAAGGGGTCATATGCACATGCAATGGATGCCCCAGTAGAGCCACAAAGGCTTGGACCCCTGATAAGGGGTATGCCTGGCTTCATAAAGGCTGAAGGCATTAGGATAAGGAGACGAATTGAGAATGCAATACAACAGAATGCTGAGCAAGGGCAAAGTTCACAAAGTGTAGTCCATCATCCTACGTGGAGGGAAGTGCTTAAAGAACTAGCCAGTCTAGGGAGAGAAATGGGTTATTATGATCCGTTATCTGTGCCAGAATCTGTCTTTCAGAAGGAAAAGCAGTCTGGAGGCAGGAGCAGCTCTGCATCACGAGGAAAACACCAAGCAGTGCGACATGCCTGGACATCTGGTAACCCTAATGAGAGTCCACGATCGAGCCCACGATCAAGTCCCAGGGGGAGCCCTGAGCTTAATCGTCGCTCTGAATCTGGAGTAATCTGGGTACCGAATTCTCAAGGTAGGGGTGTAATCCCACTGAAAGAGCAGAAATATGCAGTGAAACCTCGTGATGTGTTTCAGAGGAAACAGGCAGAGCGTGATCCTGTGAAGACTGAGCTCAGTGCTCTGAGTAAGTCCATATCTGATATTAAAAGGCTATTAGAACAGGCACTGAAAGGCAGTGGTAACGGAAAGGGGAAGCAGAACCGTAAGAAAGGCTCTGCAAACACGTCTCCTACCAAGTCAGGTTCTCCTGATCAGGGAGGAGATAAGAACAAATCAAAAAAACACATGTGGCGGTGAATGATTCAGGCCACACTCATCGCTCTGTTTCTGAATGTCGATGGTCTGAAAACCCTGAACCCTATATCATGATTCCTGCTGGACCAACTAAAGCTGTCAAATACCTAATAGATACAGGTGCACAAATTACAGTGCTAAATGCACAACTAGCAAAGCATCTGAAAATCTTGCCATCCCGGAGAAAGGTAAACATAACAGGTGTTACAGGGCAACCTGAAACATGCTATTTAGCCAAAGCACAGCTATGGCTACCTGGGGAGAAAAGAAGTACCCTGGTAGAGTTAGCATTGGGCTCGTGTAAACATAATATCCTTGGATTTGATGTTCTAGCAGGTAGAAGATGGCATCTTCCTGACGGAACATTGTGGAGCTTTGGTGCTTATGGGGTGAGGAATAAGAGGCAAAGGTCAGTCCGTGCTTGTGTTCGCTTATTGCAAACAGCTCCTCCATTGCCAAAGTCACACATTACTTGTGTTGCACAGTATCCATTGCCAGCTGCAGCTAAGCAAGGTATCACTGAAGTGATAGCTGATCTTGAAAAGAGACAGATTATCACTAGAACTCATTCTCCTTACAATTCACCTGTTTGGCCAGTCCGAAAACAGAATGGCCGATGGAGATTGACGGTAGATTTCCGGAAGCTAAATAGTAACACTCCTCCTCTTACTGCAGCAGTTCCTAGTCTTTCATCCACAGTGACAGCAATCCAAGCGGCTTCTCACACCTGGATGGCGACTCTAGACGTGAAGGACATGTTCTTCATGGTGCCATTGAGAGAAGAGGACAAACCACAGTTTGCTTTTACCTGGCAAGGTATTCAGTACACATTCAACCGTCTTCCACAAGGGTACAAACACAGTGCAACCATTGCACACAATGCACTTGCAGCTTTGCTTGACACTGTTCAGCTTCCTAAGGATGTTAAGATGTACCATTACATTGATGATATCTTGGTGGGAGGGAATGACAGGGAGCAAGTTGGTGCAGTAGCTGAGAATATCCGAGAGCTGTTGACTAGCCAGGGTTTGACCATTCCAAAGGAAAAGTGTCAGGGTCCAAGTCAAGAGGTAAAATTCCTGGGATCATGGTGGGTAGCAGGTGCAGTGTCTCTGCCAGACGACACTCTTCAGAGCATTGAAAAGGGCCAAACACCCCAAAATAGAAAAGAGTTACAACAGTTGTTGGGTACTCTGGGTTACTGGAGGAAACACATTCCAGGTTTCTCAGTAATTGCCCGTCCTCTGTATGATTTGCTTAAGAAGAACAAGCATTGGGATTGGACTCCAGAACATTCTGATAGCCTGAGGTTTCTCAAGGATGAACTAAAGGCATATCAGAAGTTGGGGCCCTTGCACCCAAAGGATGCCCTAAGGGCTGAATGGGGTTTCTCCGTGGATGCCTCATACTGTGGAATTTTCCAGAGAGGACCCAATGGTCCTAGTAGAGCTCTCTTGTTTTCCTCAACAGCATTTAAAGAGGCCGAGATTCAGTACTCGGATTGGGAAAAGGCACTTCTTTCCCTAATTCGAGCTGTTAAGGAAGCAGAAAAGCTTCGTACTACACAAGATGTTGTAGTGCAAGGCCCATTTCCTTTGCTAAAAGCGATCCTTAAAGGAACTCCTCCACCAGAAGGAATTGCCCAAAAGGCTACTGTTAGAAAGTGGTATGCCTATTTAGAGGGAATTTCACAGCTGATACCGCTGAAAGAGGGACCTACAAAGGTATCCAAACTTCAGCAACCCATAAATCCTGATAAAGCTCTGCTTGGTCAGCCATATAAGCCTTCTCCTATTCAGGTAGCCCCTGAGATGACCGCAGACTCCGACAAATCGGGAGTGTGGTTCACAGATGCATCCTCTCGGAGGGTGGGGGCGAAGTGGCACTACAAAGCCGCTGCCTTGGAGATTGCTACAGGCCAGACCATCACTGAAGAAGGTGATGGCAGTGCGCAGGTAGGGGAGTTGCGTGCTCTCATGCTAGCAGCTGAGCATGGAGCAACAACTATTTACACTGATTCTTATTCCACGTTCAAAGGCGCCACTGAGTGGATTTGCCAGTGGGAAGCGAATCAGTGGAAGGTATCAGGTGCGGAAGTCTGGAGAGTCGAAGACTGGAAAAGGCTATTAGAGATTGGCCGATCCAGACCCCTCAAGGTTGGTTGGGTAGAAGGGCATTCCAAAAAGCAAACACCAGCTACCGCCTGGAATAATCAAGCTGATTTCCTGGCAAAGATCAACATAGTGGATGAGGAGAAAAGAGAATGGTGGAGATTAGCTGAGTGGCTTCATATTAAAAGAGGTCATTCAGGAAAAGCAGACCTTTACTTCGAGTGTAGGTCTAGAGGATGGCCAGTTTCTATGAGAACCTGTGAGGAACTCATTTCATCTTGTCCACAGTGTAGAATCAGGCTTAAGGCAAATCATCCCAATCTGGCTCCAGCACAACATATCAGAGGAGACAAGAGATTATGGAGCACATGGCAAATTGACTATGTGGGACCCTTTAAGCCCTCACACAGGAAGAAATACATACTGGTGGGGGTGGAGGTGGTTTCAGGATTAGTCATGGCTACAGCAACTAGTGCTGCCACAGGAGCTCAAACTATTGAGGTCTTGAAGCAGTGGTTTAGCGTCTTGCCAATGCCGGAGTACATCCAAAGTGATAATGGATCTCACTTTACAGCATCTTCTGTACAAGACTGGGCTAAGAGTGAGGGGATTACATGGGTATTCCATACTCCCTATTATCCTCAAGCTAATGGTATTGTAGAGAGAACAAATGCTTTGATTAAGAAACATGCCATGGTATCCAAAGGTAACTGGGATAAACGCTTACCATACGCAGTTTTCATTGTAAACAACAGATGGGGTAATTATGGTAGTCCTAAAATAAGGGCATTTTGTCCTGACAATCCAGTGCAGAATGTTAGTCATCCAACAGATAAATCTCAGCACTCTCCACAGTCATTACACAAATTACAGGTGGGACAGCCAGTAATGGTCAACTTACCTTCAATCGGAGTTGTGCCTATGACCCTGACAAAACCAAGTGGGTTGTATGCTTGGGAAGCAACTGATGTAAGTGGGAAGACTCATCGTATCAGTGCACAATGGATTCTCCCAGACTTCTGAACTGCTTTTGCATATACCAGGTTTTCTTGCTTTGTAAATATTCAATAAAGCTTTGTTTATTCAGGGGGGTGGGCATAAGTATTAAGTTAGTTTAAATTAGAGTTATGCTTATGTATTAGTTATGTTAATGGTTAAGTATAAGTTGTATTTCATTTTTGCTTTTTCGATTCTTGGCTTAATGTGAGCCAGGGGGTGGAGTATGTCATGGAGAGTAGCAAAAGCCCCTCTAGAGTCTCCATGTCATGCAGATTTTTAATGCCTCACATTAAAAGCCAGAAGCATCGAAAACCAAAACAATCTTTCAGTCCCATGGGAAGTTTTCTCCCTAGGGCAAGTGAAAGGTAAACACTGGCCATGTTTTCCTTTTACTTGGCGTCAAAGTGGGATGAGAGTGGCCTTGCTTTCCAGACAACAGGCTATTGTTTTGGTTAGTAAAACCGGCTTTCTCAGGCCTACCCAGCACCTGCAGGTGGGCTGGCTTGAGGAGTGGTCTTAGTATTGTTTAGGCAATGTTACCCAATTGTATAAGTTGCTTACTGTCTTGTGCCAATCTATGTGAATAACGTAAGAGTGGTCCGAACTGGTGGGCAAGTCCTGTTTGAACATTATAAAAATGGTGGACAGGCCAGGATGGGGGCCCTTTTTTTCACCCTTTTGGGTTTTCTTGCTCCATCTTGGACCTCGCTCCTGTCCTCTAACAACAAACTTTTTTTGCCTGCTCCAGCCTCGCCTCGGGCGGACACGCCGAGCCGCAGAGGCTGGGAGCCTGCACATGCCTGGACCCTCACCGGGAGAAAGGGACTCCCTACCAAGCCACAGACTGTGAGTAGCTGACGAACTATTAACTCAAACCACAAAGACTCGAAAGAACTCTCTTTAAACATCATAGACTCTTCAATTTGCCATTCTCTGAAATGTTACTTTGACCTCGATCAAAAGAATTCCCAGGGGTGCTGTAGTTTCGGGAAGAGGGAATTCGCATTTCTGCAATAAATCACTGATAAAACAGTCAACGCCTCGCGTGTTTCCCATAAACTCTGCCGCGAAGCTGCGTTCCTCGACAGGCAGCCAGCAGCAGCTCCCAGCCTGAGGCAGCCAGCAGCAGCTCCCAGCGTGGGGCAGCCAGCAGCAGCTCCCAGCGTGGGGCAGCCAGCAGCAGCTCCCAGCGTGGGGCAGGCAGCAGCAGCTCCCAGCGTGGGGCAGCCAGCAGCAGCTCCCAGCGTGGGGCAGCCAGCAGCAGCTCCCAGCGTGGGGCAGCCAGCAGCAGCTCCCAGCGTGGGGCAGCCAGCAGCAGCTCCCAGCGTGGGGCAGGCAGCAGCAGCTCCCAGCGTGGGGCAGGCAGCAGCAGCTCCCAGCGTGGGGCAGGCAGCAGCAGCTCCCAGCGTGGGGCAGCCAGCAGCAGCTCCCAGCGTGGGGCAGCCAGCAGCAGTTTCCAGCGTGGGGCACCCAGCAGCAGTGCCAGCGTGGGGCAGGCAGCAGCAGTTCCCAGTGTGGGGCAGCCAGCAGCAGCTCCCAGTGTGGGGCAGCCAGCAGCAGCTCCCAGCGTGGGGCAGGCAGCAGCAGCTCCCAGCGTGGGGCAGCCAGCAGCAGCTCCCAGCGTGGGGCAGCCAGCAGCAGCTCCCAGCGTGGGGCAGGCAGCAGCAGCTCCCAGCGTGGGGCAGCCAGCAGCAGCTCCCAGCGTGGGGCAGGCAGCAGCAGTTTCCAGCGTGGGGCAGCCAGCAGCAGCTCCCAGCGTGGGGCAGCCAGCAGCAGCTCCCAGCGTGGGGCAGCCAGCAGCAGCTCCCAGCGTGGGGCAGGCAGCAGCAGCTCCCAGCGTGGGGCAGGCAGCAGCAGCTCCCAGCGTGGGGCAGCCAGCAGCAGCTCCCAGCGTGGGGCAGCCAGCAGCAGCTCCCAGCGTGGGGCAGCCAGCAGCAGCTCCCAGCGTGGGGCAGCCAGCAGCAGCTCCCAGCGTGGGGCAGGCAGCAGCAGCTCCCAGCGTGGGGCAGGCAGCAGCAGCTCCCAGCGTGGGGCAGGCAGCAGCAGCTCCCAGTGTGGGGCAGCCAGCAGCAGCTCCCAGCGTGGGGCAGCCAGCAGCAGTTTCCAGCGTGGGGCAGCCAGCAGCAGTGCCAGCGTGGGGCACCCAGCAGCAGTTCCCAGTGTGGGGCAGCCAGCAGCAGCTCCCAGTGTGGGGCAGCCAGCAGCAGCTCCCAGCGTGGGGCAGGCAGCAGCAGCTCCCAGTGTGGGGCAGGCAGCAGCAGCTCCCAGCGTGGGGCAGCCAGCAGCAGCTCCCAGCGTGGGGCAGCCAGCAGCAGCTCCCAGCGTGGGGCAGGCAGCAGCAGCTCCCAGCGTGGGGCAGGCAGCAGCAGCTCCCAGTGTGGGGCAGGCAGCAGCAGCTCCCAGCGTGGGGCAGGCAGCCAGTGCCAGCGTGGGGCAGCCAGCAGCAGCTCCCAGCGTGGGGCAGCCAGCAGCAGCTCCCGGCGTGGGGCAGCCAGCAGCAGTTTACAGCGTGGGGCAGCCAGCAGCAGCTCCCAGCGTGGGGCAGCCAGCAGCAGCTCCCAGCGTGGGGCAGCCAGCAGCAGCTCCCGGCGTGGGGCAGGCAGCAGCAGCTCCCGGCGTGGGGCAGCCAGCAGCAGCTCCCGGCGTGGGGCAGCCAGCAGCAGCTCCCGGCGTGGGGCAGCCAGCAGCAGCTCCCAGCGTGGGGCAGCCAGCAGCAGCTCCCGGTGCCGCAGGCTCAGAGGCTGCAACATTCCCCCGGCTGCACTTCAGTCGCTCCGGTAGCGAGGAGAGGGTGAACGGGGACAGGAAAGGTCCCACGGAGCTCTTCGGGAGGTGCAGCCGTTCCGGCTCAGCTGCACTCGGTGTGGAGCACCTGCAGCCCCTCGCAGCCGGGCAGGGGCAGGCACCAGACATTAAATTCAGCTGCGGGCCCAGTGCTGGCTGCTGTTGTGTTTCTGTGCACAGGACCATAGCATTAAAGCCCTCACCCCACCACCACGGCCACCAGACCGTGTCCCAGGTGCCATGTTCCTTGGAGACCTCCAGGGATGAGGACTCCACCACCTCCCTGGGCAGCCTGTTCCAGTGCATCCAAGGCAGGAGCTTTGCACCAAGATGTCAGCAGGCAGGGCAGGGGCTGTGTGAGAACCAGAGCCCAGGCAGGGAGAAGGGCCTGAGGAGCTGCAGTCATAGCACAGAAGGATCTCTCTCCTTTCCCAGGAGCTGTTCCAGCAAGAACACTCCCACAAGGGTTTCTAGATTAAAGTATTTCTGAACTGAATCAGAACTAAGTCAGTTTTCAAGTGCATAGAAAGAGGATCCTGAATGGTTTGGGGTGGAAGGGATGTTAAAGCTCATCCCGTGCCAAGCCCCTGCCATGGGCAGGGACACCTCCCCCCAGCAGATTGCTCAAGGTCTCATCCAGCCTGGCCCTCAGCACCTCCAGGGAGGGAGCAGCCACAGCCTCCCTGGGCAGCCTGTGCCAGTGTCTCCCTACCCTCACTCTCAACAATTCCTTCTTCACACTCTCACTCTCTCCCAGCTCAAAGCCATTGTCCCTCATCCTCTCACCCCCAGCCCTTGTCCACAGTCCCTCCCCAGCTCTCCTGCAGCCACTTCAGGTACTGGAAGGCTGCTCAGAGGTCGCCCTAGAATCTTCTCCAGGCTGAACAGCCTCCACTCTCCCAGCCTGGTTCCCCAGGGGAGGTTCTCCAGCCCTCTGATCATCCTCACAGTGTCCTCTGCCCCGACTCCAAGGGGTAGGTGAAGCCAGGCTAGAGCCCAGCCCCCAGCAGCCAACAACAGAGCTTTAATTGCACTTTATTTGTCCAGAAGTAAATACAAACCCCTCAGGTTGTGTGTCTAGAACGGGAAACAAGAAGTGGAAATTCATTAGTACCAGCAACAACCTCCACTGGGGCACTGCCACAGCTATGGGGAGTGGTCCTGAGGGCACAGCAGGGCAGCTACAGGGAGAGGGACCCCCAGAACCCCCAGGTTTTGCATGGCACAGCTCCCCAGCAAACCTCAGTGAGTTTCACCCTGCCAGAGGTGTTGGCAGAGCAGCAGCTGGGCTCTGCCACGGGCTCTGGGCTCTGCCACTTTCTAGCTGCATTTGGCAACTTGCTGCACTTTGCTCCCCAGCACCCATTTTTATTCTCCTCCCAGGAGCTCCCAAACCAAATTCAGTCCAGAGCTGGATGCTAAGAAGCTGCTGTAGAAACTAAACTGCAGTGCAACTACCTGAAGCACTTCTACTCTGTCAGGTGAAGGGGTTGAGCTGTGCTGCAGACACTAAGCCCTGCTCCCAGCTGTGTCAGTGAGTGCAGAGTGGAAGTGCTGTGAGAAATCAAGGTGTGCCCCTGGTCTGTCCTCTCTCTTTCCCCTCCTGCTCCACTCTACAGCAGAGCCTGGGTGTGGCTGGCTTACAGCTCATGTCCCCTGGTCCCCAACTCTACACTGGTGCTAGGATCATCCCACTTGCAAAAGCAGCAGAGAAAAGGCACAGGGGAGGGTCTGGCTGCCTCCAGTGACTCCCAGAGTGAAGCAGGTTACACATCTGCACTGCTGCTGCCACTGCCAGCTGAACACCTTCCCCCTGCCTGCAGCCAGACAGCAGAGAGGAGCTGGCTGCACAGCAAAGCATTCCTGTGGGCCTCCACAAAACCCAGTGGGCATCTGGCCTCTTCCACCAGCCATTCCCAGTGCTGGAGCTGTGCTGGGAGTGTTGATGTGACAGAGCCTGGCCTCCAGCAGCTGAGGCTCAGCAACACTGTGCCCTGCTGTAGCAATCCAACCTCAGCTACCCCAGCCCCTGCGTTTCCCCAGGCTACCTGTGCCAAGCTGGTGGTTCACAGGGAGCACCAGCCCGGGGCCCCTCAGCCCAGTCTCCCACTGCAGTGCTCACAGGGGGTGATGAGCTGGTGTGGAGTCCCCAGAGGCCACCACGGGGACAAAGAAATACTCCAGGGAGGTGTTCAGAGGGAAGGCAGCAAGGGGCCAGAAGCAGTTACCTACTGCAGGGTCCTGCCAGAGCTGCTCAGAAGCACTTCACAAAGCTCCTGCTTGCAGAGCTCCAGGTGAGTGAGTCAGCAGCAGCAGGACAGCAAGGCAGACCTGCAGCAGGACAGCAAGGCAGACCTGCAGCAGGACAGCAAGGCAGACCTGCAGCAGGACAGCAAGGCAGACCTGCAGCAGGACAGCAAGGCAGACCTGCAGCAGGACAGCAAGGCAGACCTGCAGCAGGACTGGCTGCTTCCCTCAGCTCATCCCAGCCCCTGCCAGCTCACAGCCACAGCTGAGTGCCCCACGAGTGCCAGAGAGCCACCTGCTGCCAGGTCCCTCCAGCCTGCAGAGTCCAAGAGCCTGTCAAGTCCCTGGTTGTTCACAAGTGTCCCACGTAGGCAGCTAAGTGCCAAGTGCAGAGAAGAGGCCATGCCCAGAGGAGAGGGCTCCCAGGCTCACCAGGCAGTTCTTCATCCCAGCCAGTCCAGATCATCATCGTCGTCATCACCGAAGAGCGGGGCTGGAGGGGGCCGACCCTTCATGCTCTGCAAGTCAGGCCAGAGGGCAGCTGCTCACTCACCTGCTCCTCAGCAACTGCTGCCTGCTTCTGGCTCTGACATCTCCAGCAGCTGACACCCAGAAGCCTCAGGACTGAGGTTCTGGAGTCTCTCACACAATGCTCTAACCCTCCAGAGGAGAGGCTGCAGGCTAAGGGTGGCAGGAGAGGGGCAAGCCACTATCCCCCTTCTGTTAACCTGCCCTGGTGCCAGCAGGAGTTTGTCATCACCACCCAGCCTGGCAGCCCAGACCCCCCCTGCACAAAAACCAGTCCCAGACCCTTGTGATTTACAGAGGGGAGCTCTGAGCTGAGCTAGGACCCAGTCACTGCCCCACCACTCCAGGCAGGTGAAGCAGCTCCCCCACACATACCACTTCCTCCTCATCCTCCTCTTCAGACACAGCTCGAGGCTTCGGTGCTCTTTGAGATGCTGCTTCAAAGAAGGTGTCCTCCTCGAAGAGGCTATCAGGAGATAAAGAGTTAACTTCCCTGGCGGCTAATGGGATCCTGGTCCGACCGAAGTGTCACCTCCGAGGCAAATCTCTCAGGGCATTTACTGTGCACCAGCACAGAACAGTGCTGGGGCCTGCAGCCAGCAGGATCAGACCCTAGAGAAGGCTGCACAGGTCCCTCTGGGCTCAGCTGGGGGCTGTTCAGCAGGGCACTGCTGTTGCTGGCACTGCAGCCTGTCCCCACACACCACCCTCCTCTGCTCTCCCAGCAGAGCATGCCCTGGGCAGCCTGGGCTCAGCCAGTACCTGGCCCCTGCCATGCAGAGCTGGCACCACGGTGGTGCTTCAGCCATGCCACGTGTGTGGCCCCGCATGGCTGTGCCTGCAACTGGTTGTGCTGCTGCCAGCACAGCGAGCCCAGGGGCAGGGCAGTGAGGGGGGTGGAGAACAGAGCTGGGGAGAGGCAGCTGAGAGAACTGAGAGTGTTTAGTGCGGACCAGAGGAGCCTGAGGCAGACTTCATCGCTCTCTACAACCCCCTCGAAGGAGGCTGGAGCCGGGTGGAGGTTGGGCTCTGCTCCCAGGGAACAAGTGCCAGGACAAGAGGAAATGGCCTCAGGTTGCACCAGGGAGGGTTTAGGTCGCACAGGAGGAACAATTTCTTCCCCAGAAGGGTTGTCAAGGCCTGGCCCAGGCTGCCCAGGGCAGTGGTGGAGTCCCCATCCCCAGAGAGGTTTCAGAGCTGTGCTGTGGCTGTGGTTCAGTGCTGGGGTAAGGGTTGGCCTCTTCCAAACAAAGCCATTCTGTGCTTCCCAGTGGGGCCGTGCCCACCCCAGCGGTCACCTCTTACCTCGACTCCTTCTGCCTGGGGCTGGAGCCCAGCTCCTGCTCTCCTGGGGACTCTGTGCCGATAGCTGAGCTCAGCTGTGCTGTGCTGGACCCTGCAGCAGGCTTCTCCGAGCTGGCTCCATCCGAGGGCTCTGTGCAGTTGTCTCCCTCCCCGTTGAGGGGCGGGGGCTCTAAGCCTCCCGCAGGCTCCACAGCTGGCTCTTCTGCAAGCACTGCCTCCTCTGCTGCTCCTGCCTTGGCTCCCAGAACAGAACGGGCTGCAGCTGCTGCCTGCCAAGGTGCTCCGGAGGGTCCCTGTGCAGCCTCGGCACTGCTGTGCTCCGCCGGGACACAGCTCCCCCCCGGCTCAGGAGCAGCCTCTCCTGCAAGCACAGACCCCGCAGCAGGGTCCAGGCAGGATGTGGCTGTGGAGGAGAGACTCTGCCCCTGGCCCTGCTCTGCTTCTGCCGCCCTGCCGCTGCGCGGTGCCTGCTGCTCCTCCGCAGGAGCTGTGGGTCTGGCAGAGGGAGCAGCAGCGCCGCGGTCCTGGGCAGGCAGCCTGGAGCCCAGGGCTGGCTCCTCGGGACCGGCTGGGAGCACCCCGCTCTGTGCCGGGCTGTGCTGCACAGGCTCCTGCTGCACAGGCTCCTGCTGCTCATGCTGTGCCCCAGGGGATCCCTCCTCTCCCGCTGCCTCTGCTCCAGGTTCCTCCCGTTCGCTGTCACCGTCCGGTTTCTGCGGCTGCCTGTCGAGCAGCTGCAGCGTCACCGTCTGAGAAGCGGAGCAGAGAGCAGGCACAGGTCACAGCCCGGACACAACCCCCCCCGGAGCCCCCTGCCTTCTGCTGCTGCTGGGCTGCTCTGCCACCCACAGCAGCCTTGTGCTCCGCAGGTACTGCAGGCAGGAGCTCAGCCCGGGGCTCCCCAACGCTCCCACATTCATCACCTCCTCTCTCTCAGCACTGCTCTACCTTGATGGTGCTCATGACCACACCCAGCACCGTCCTGCCGCTGTAGGTCTCCTCCAGCTCAAAGTCCCCCCGAAGGGACTGAAAGACACCGTTCATGATCTTCTTCACCTGGAGGAGAGCGAGAGCAAGCACTGCAGCAGGCTGCCCAGGGAGGCTGTGGGTGTCCTCTCCCTGGAGCTGTTCAGGGCCAGGCTGGATGAGGCCTTGAGCGACCTGTTCTAGTGGGAGGTGTCCCTGCCCATGGCAGGGGGTTGGAACTGGATGGTCTTGAGGTCCCTTGCAACCCAAACCATTCAGTGAATCTAATGATCAAACTCAGCCACATCCTTGCAGCTTTTAACCCCCCCTAGGGATGGTGACCTACCAACTCCCTGGGCAGCCTGTGCCAGTGCCTGAGCACCCTTGCTGGGAGCTTTCTGCTAACGTCCAACCTAAACCTCCCCTCGGGTAACCTCTTGGCCTGTCACTTGTTGTAGGTGAGAAGAAACCAACCCCACAAGGCTCCAGCCCTCTTTCAAGGAGCTGTAGAGAGCAATGAGGGCTCCCCTCAGCCTCCTTTTCTCCAGTCTAAGCCACCTCAGGTCTCTCAGCCATTCCTCAAGGCTCTTCCCCAGCTTTGTTGCCCTTCTCTGGACAGGCTTCAGCCCCTCTGTCCTTTCTGGAGTGAGGGACCCAAAACTAAAGCCAGTACTTCAGGTATGGCCTCACCAGTGCCAAACAGAGGGGGACAATCCCATCCCTAGACCTGCCAGCCACACTCTCTGATGCAAACCAGGATGCTGGTGGCCTTCTTGGCCACCTGGGCACATGCTGGCTCATGTTCAGTCGCCTGTCAATCAACACCCTCAGGCCTTTCTCTACTGAGCAGCTCTCCAGCCACTCTGCCCCCAGCACGGGGTTGTTGTGGCCCAAGTGCAGCACTTGGCCTGGATGAATTTAATACAGTTGGGCTGAGCCCAGGGACCCAGCCTGGGCAGACCTCTCTGCCTTCCAGGTTGGGCTGAGCCCAGGGACCCAGCCTGGGCAGACCTCTCTGCCCTCCATGTTGCTCTGAGCCCAGGGACCCAGCCTGGGCAGACCTCTCTGCCCTCCAGGTTGGGCTGAGCCCAGGGATCCAGCCTGGGCAGACCTCTCTGCCGTCCAGCAGCCACCCTCCAGGTTGGGCTGAGCCCAGGGACCCAGCCTGGGCAGAACTCTCTGCCCTCCAGGTTGGTCTGAGCCCAGGGACCCAGCCTGGGCAGACCTCTCTGCCCTCCAGGTTGGGCTGAGCCCAGGGATCCAGCCTGGGCAGACCTCTCTGCCCTCCAGGTTGCTCTGAGCCCAGGGACCCAGCCTGGGCAGACCTCTCTGCCCTCCAGGTTGCTCTGAGCCCAGGGATCCAGCCTGGGCAGACCTCTCTGTCCTCCAGCAGACTGCCACAGCCACCCAGCCCAAGCTGGTGCCCTCGACAGAGTAGCTCAGGGTAAGGATGTGCCCAGCCCTGGGGAGTGAAGCTCACTTCCTCTGTGAAGCCTGCAGGTGAAGGTCCACCCTGCTCCCTCTGCAGGTCTCGGATGCGTTCCTCGTAGCGAGCCTTCAGCAGCACCAGGTCAGCCTGCAGGGCTGTGTACTGCCAACGAAAGCCAGAGTCACTCAGCTTCCCTGGCACCACCCAGCCACCCTGCCCAGCTCCAGCTGGAGCCTCAGCTCCTCAGTGGGGCTCTGAAGAGCTGCAGAAGGGTTGGCTGACACTGACAGCACCAAAATGAAGATACCCAAACAAGTCAGCACCTTGGAGGTCCTCAGCCCTGTCAGCAGCTCTTCGAGGTGACCCCGAGGCTGGGTACAGGCTACTGAGAGCACAGTGACCTGAGGGCTGAGCCCCACAGGGGACCTGCTCTGCTCTGCTGCAAGCAGCATGAAGCTCTCCCTTCCTGCCCTGGCACTCCTGGTCTTGCCATGCTGCACACCAGCAGGCTGAGGGCAGCGATCAGAACCCTGGGACCCTTCAGGCCCAGCTGCTAACCCAACCCTGCAGAGGCCCTTGATAAACCACATCCCCCAGCACCACATCCCCCAGCACCACATTCCCCCAGCACCACATTCCCCCAGCACCCCAGCCCCCAGCACCCAGCACCCCAGCCCCCAGCACCCCATCCCTCAGCACCACATCCTCCAGCACCACATCCTCCAGCACCCCATTCCCCCAGCACCCCATCCCTCAGCACCCCATCCCCCAGCATCCCATCCCCCAGCACCCCATCCCCCAGCACCACATCCCCCAGCACCCCATCCCCATGGCCTTTAAATGCCTGCAGGAACAGCGACTCCCTCATTTCCCAGAGCAGCCAATCTCAGTGCCTGACAATGCTTTCAGAGAGGAACTCCAGATCATCCTCAGCTGCTTTGTCATTCCCTTTACCTTCTCCTGCACTGGCTCCAGCTGCTCCAAACGTTGCTGCAGCTCAGACAGTCTTTGTTCCTCTGCTTTTCTGGACTGCTTCAGAGCTGCAAGCTGAAAGACAGGAAGCAGAATCCATCAGCTCACAGCCCCTTGAGCTGGCACCCACTGCAGAGCAGCCTCTGCTCCAAACCAGCCACTCACAACAGCCCGACAAGCAGTAAAGACTTTGATCCAAGCCCAGCACCACTCAGACCTGCAGCAGCTGCTTTGATCCAAGCCCAGCACCACTCAGACCTGCAGCAGCTGCTTTAATCCAAGCCCAGCACCACTCAGACCTGCAGCAGCTGCTTTGATCCAAGCCCAGCACCACTCAGACCCGCAGCAGCTGCTTTAATCCAAGCCCAGCACCACTCAGACCTGCAGCAGCTGCTTTAATCCAAGCCCAGCACCACTCAGACCTGCAGCAGCTGCTTTGATCCAAGCCCAGCACCACTCAGACCTGCAGCAGCTGCTTTAATCCAAGCCCAGCACCACTCAGACCCGCAGCAGCTGCTTTAATCCAAGCCCAGCACCACTCAGACCTGCAGCAGCTGCTTTAATCCAAGCCCAGCACCACTCAGACCTGCAGCAGCTGCTTTGATCCAAGCCCAGCACCACTCAGACCTGCAGCAGCTGCTTTAATCCAAGCCCAGCACCACTCAGACCTGCAGCAGCTGCTTTAATATAAACTCAGCACCACTCAGACCTGCAGCAACAGCTGCTTTAATCCAAGCCCAGCACCATTCAGACCTGCAGCAGCTGCTTTAATCCAAGCCCAGCACCATTCAGACCTGCAGCAGCTGCTTTAATCCAAGCCCAGCACCACTCAGACCTGCAGCAGCTGCTTTAATCCAAGCCCAGCACCACTCAGGCCTGCAGCAGCTGCTTTGATCCAAGCCCAGCACCACTCAGACCCGCAGCAGCTGCTTTAATCCAAGCCCAGCACCATTCAGGCCTGCAGCAGCTGCTTTAATCCAAGCCCAGCACCATTCAGGCCTGCAGCAGCTGCTTTAATCCAAGCCCAGCACCATTCAGGCCTGCAGCAGCTGCTTTAATCCAAGCCCAGCACCATTCAGGCCTGCAGCAGCTGCTTTAATCCAAGCCCAGCACCACTCAGACCTGCAGCAGCTGCTTTAATATAAACTCAGCACCACTCAGACCTGCAGCAACAGCTGCTTTAATCCAAGCCCAGCACCATTCAGACCTGCAGCAGCTGCTTTAATCCAAGCCCAGCACCACTCAGACCTGCAGCAGCAAATTGCCCAGCCCAGGGCAATGGAAGCAGGAACAGACACATCCCCTGGGCAAGAACTAATCCCACAGGTCAAGAGCCTAAAAAGCCAAGCCACAACGAGGTGGGGGAGATCTGCTGGTTACAGTTAGTGGCTGTCTGGCAATAAAGACCTGTCCCATACCTTCTCTTCCAGCTGGGCCAGCTGCTGCTGCAGGGAATCCCTCTGCTCACACACCTCCTGGTACTGCCTGCCGTGCTGCTCCCTGGCTGAGGCCAGTGCACGCTCACATTTGGCTTCCCACTGGGACTCCAGCTCTGCCTGGACGAGTGTCAGCTGCCACCGTGCAAGAGACATCGTTAGGGACACACAGCCAGGGGCTGCACAACAAGGAGCTGACAACCTGAGCCTGAACATCACCTGCCCTAGGCTGGAACAGCTACATGCAGGTGGTTGCCCTGCAGGTGTTCTCAGTTGCTGCCCACACCTCTCAAAGTTCAGTTCTGGCCATGATCCCTCAGCCTGGCCTGAAGGTCTGGCTCAGATTTCAGCTCCCCTGGCATTGTTTCTGAGCAGTCTTCCACTCAGCAGCACTCCTGTGTTCTCTCTGCTGTGCCTCCGTTTGGTGCCTCTTGTTTCCTCTTTGATACTCTTACCCTAATCTGATTCCAGAATCCCAGCAGGGTGGGGCTGGAAAGGACCTCTGGAGATCATCCAGTCCAAGCCCCTGCTCCAGCAGGGCACCCACAGCAGCTTGCCCAGGAGCACAAGGACCAGAGGGGGCTGGAAGCTCTCCAGAGAAGACTCCACAACCTCTCTGGGCAGCCTGCTCCAGGCCTCCAGCACCCTCACACCAAACAGCTTTCTCCTCCTGTTCAGATGCAAGCTTGTGCCAAGTGCCCCTGGTCTTGTCACTGGGCACCACTGGCAAGAGCCTCACCCCATCCTCTTGCCCTCTTGCCCCTCACCCTCCACCCTTTGGCTCCTGCTGAGCATTGCCCATAATGCTGCTGCATGCCAGGCTGTAGCAATGCTGCACCAGCACTCGGCAGCCACAGCAGTGTCTGTGACTGCAGCCAGAGCAGCTGGCACCTGGCAACCTTCCTGCCTACTCAGCACACTTCCCGAGGGGAACATCAGTGCAAATCACAGAACCAGGCAGGCTGGAAAAGATTATTAAGTCCAACCTATCACCTAACACCTTCTAATTAACTAACCAGCCCATGGCAACAAGTGCCTCATGCAGCCTCCTTTTAAGCACCTCCAGGCACGGCCACTCCACCGCCTCCCTGGGCAGCCCATTCCAGTGCCAATCACTCTCTCTGACAACAACTTCCTCCTAACATCCAGCCTAGACCTGCCCTGGCACAGCTTCAGGCTGTGTCCCCTTGTTCTGTTGCTGGCTGTCTGGGAGAATAGACCAACCCCACCTGGCTACAGCCTCCCTGCAGGTAGTTGTAGACAGCAATGAGCTCTGCCCTGAGCCTCCTCTGCTGCAGGCTGCACCCCCCCAGCTCCCTCAGCCTCTCCTCACAGGGCTGTGCTCCAGGCCCCTCCCCAGCTTTGTTGCCCTTCTCTGGACACCTTCCAGCACCTCAACAGCTCTCTTGAATTGAGGAGCCCAGAACTGGACACAGCACTCCAGGTGTGCCCTGAGCAGCACTGAGCACAGGGGCAGAAAGACTTCCCTGGTCCTGCTGGCCACACTATTTCTGATGCAGGCCAGGCTGCTGCTGGCCTTCTTGGCCACCTGGGCACACTGCTGGCTCATGTTCAGTCCAGGTCAGAGGCAGGGCCAACAGACAGCAGCAGAGACATGTTAGAGAGACACCAAAGTGAAGTCTGTGCTGAAGCTCACCCCCAAAATCAAGCAGGTGACGTTTTCATTATTCCTCTAGCTGAGCACTTTGGTGACTGCTTCCTACCTGTAGTTTCCTACAAGGCTTTGCAGTGCCTGCTGGAGAAGCTGCCAGGGTTCCTCACCTGCTCTGCTGCTGCTTGGTCAGTTGAGGTTCGTGCCTTCTTCAGCAGCTGCCGCAGCTTGTCCACCTCCTGCTGGTAGGATCGGCGCAGCTCCTCCAGCTCCTCCTCTGCCTGAGCTCTCTCCGAGAGGGATTTCTTCTTCCTCTCTGCAAGATTCTGCAGGAGACAACAGGACACTGAATGGGCCACACTGCATCAAAGTAGCTTCTCCTCCTCGTGCAGAAAGAGCTTATTTGAGCAGGGAATAGATCACTTCAAAATCAGCCTGCAGGAGAAGGCCTTGGGGGTGTCAGTTGGTGCCCAAGTGCCCAGCAGCCAGCACTGGTCCCTGGCAGCCCAGAGCCAGCTGTGTGCTGGCTGCAGGCAGAGCAGGGAGAGCAGCAGCACAGGGAGGGGATTCTGCCCCTCCAATCTGCTCTGCTCAGACCTCACCTGCAGCACTGCCTCCAGCTCTGGGAACCCAGCACAAGAAGGACCTGGAGCTGCTGCAGAGGGCCAAGAAGAGGCCACTAAGATGCTCAGAGAGCTGAAGAAGCTCTGCTGTGGGAACAGGCTGAGAGTTGAGGCTGCTCAGCCTGGAGAAGAGAAGGCTGTAGGGAGACCTCAGAGCAGCCTTCCAGTGCCTGAAGGGGCTGCAGGAGAGCTGGGGAGGGACTTTGTAGAAGGGCTGAGAGTGGCAGGCTGAGGGACAATGGCTTTGGGCTGACAGGGGGGAGACAGAGTGGAGCTGAGGAAGAAATTGTTGAGAGTGAGGGTGGAGAGAGACTGGCACAGGTTGCATGGGGAGGCTGTGAATGGCCTCTCCATGGAGGTGTTGTAGGCCAGGCTGGGTGAGGCCTCGAGCAAGCTGTGCTGGTGAGAGGTGTCCCTGCCCATGGCAGGGGCTGGCACTGGATGAGCTTTAAGGTCCCTTCCAACCCAAGCCATTCTCTGAACATGCATGCATGATAATGAAGCTGAGATTGTTCCAGCAGTAGGAATGTTCACATAATAACCAACCACAAATCAAATCCAAGTCACACCAGCAGGAAGGCTCCAGCAGCAGGGCAGGTCCTGCCTGCAGGTGAGCCCAGATTCACCTCCCTTCTGGGTTTGCCTTGGGATAAACTTCAGCAAACAACTGAAGCCTGCAGCATTCCAGTGCTGGCCTTGCCCATACCTTCTCCAGAGTCTCCTTCTCCACTCTGAGGTCTGTGAGCTCCTCTTCCAGTGCTGAGATCTTCATGTCCAGCTGCTTACGGCTCTGCTTCTCAGCTTTGAATCTGGTCTGGGAGTCCTCAGAGGCTTCCTGGAGCTCTGCCAAAGCACACTGCACCGTGGGTGTCAGCACTACAGGGATTTCAGGGCAGCACATCTTGGGGCTCCTCTCTTGCACCCTGAAATCCACCACAGGGCCTGCAGCACCTGCAGTGGCAGCTTGGATTTGTGACTGGCCTCATCTGGGAAATGGCCACGCTCAGAGCTCAGCTTTGATCTGAGCTCTTCCACCACTGGAAGGTCTCTGCCTCCTCTGCAAGCTGTTAGGCAGCAGTGCCAAGAGACTGCTTCTACTGAGGGCATCCCTGTGACAGGAGGGATGAGTTTGGTCACTGGTTCAGCACACACCCTTCAGACAGTGCAGTGCTTTACTCTCCTCCTTCAGGACCTTGGGACTGAGCCTAGGGACAGCAGGAATAGATACTCCAGAAGAAAGGAGAAACCTGTGCCTTGTGGAGTCAAAAGAATCAGAACTGCTGGGGTTGGAGAAGGTCTCTAAGGTCCAACTGTCAGCCAAAGACCACCACGGCCACTGAACCATGTCCCCAAGTGCCAATACTTCCAGGCATGGGGACTGCACCACTCCCTGGGCAGCCTGTGCCAGTCCCTGACCACTCTGGCAGCAAAGAAATGTGTCCTGATCTCCAACCTAAACCTCCCTTGATACAACTTGAGGTCATTTCCTCTGGTCCCATCACTTGTAACTAGAGAGAAGAGACCAACCCCTACCTGGCTCCAGCCTCCTTCCAGAGAGCTGTAGAGAGCAATGAGGTCTCCCTCACCCTCCTCTTCTCCACACTGCACACCCCCAGCTCCCTCAGCTGCTTCTCCCCAGCCCTGTTCTCCAGACCCTTCCCCAGCTTTGCTGTCCTTCTCTGGACCTGCTCCAGCCCTTCTTGAAGTGAGGAATCCAATCCTGACCCCAGGATTCGAGGTGTGGCCTCCCCAGTGCTGAGCAGAGGGGCATGATCCCTGCCCTGTGAGCAGCCCAGAGGAGCTGTCCCAGGGCAGGCACAAGAGCCTCACCTGCTACCTGTGCCTGCAGCCTGTTGAGCTGTGCCTCCTGCCGCTCTGCCTCCTGCAGCGCCGCGGACAGCTGCTTCCGCAGCTCCATCTCCTTCTTCTGGTGGGCAGTCAGCTCCAGCTGCAGCTGGGAAACCTGGGCTGTGGCACCTGCGAGCTCCTCTGCAACTTTGGCCTGTCAACAAATCGCAGCAGGGAAATGGGAACACAAAAAAACGGTCAGTGTGGGGCAGGAGGCACCAGAACTGCCTTCCCGGGGAGAGCTGGCAAGGCACTGCAGACCTCAGCTGGGGAAGTGGTGGGGTCCTGCACTTCACAGGCATCTCCAAGTTGGAGAGGTGACCATTTTTTGGCAGGCTACTGGGAGTCATTTGGCTGTCACTTGTCCAGACTGACTACAAAGTTGCACAAGGCCACCACCAACTCCATCACCACGTCCCTTTTGCCGAACAGCTTACGCTTGTGTTTAGGACTAGAGCCAGAGTCTGGTGGCTCTGCTTGGAGTTTCCAGGCTATGACAACTAAAAGCCTGGGCTCTAACACTGAGTGACCTTCAGCAGGCTTACAAATCACTGCAAAGCCACACAAAGCACAGCCTTGCTCCAGCCAGAAGGGCACCCTCCCTCCAGAGCACACAGCACATAGCCAGCTGGAGGAGCATGCCAGGGCCAGGTTGATGCTCTGCATCGTAGCTCTCACAGTCATTTGCTGCCCTGTTTGCATCTAGCATTGCTCAGGGGCAGTGACTCATGTTCAAACACAGCTCATTAGACAGCTTGGCCAACAACAGTATGTTAGGAGAGACTCAAGGCCCCAAGACAGAGACACAAAGTCACGTTCCCAGCCTTGCTGCACGACACGAAGGTCAGGCAGAGCTCCACCCAGCACAAAATTCACTGCCACACAGCTTCCCAGCAGGGTCTTGTGCTCAGGAGAACTGGAGCTGCTCTCTGCTTTATCCCTATAAAATCCCTCCAGTCTTTCTCCTCAGACTAGGACAGAGGAGAGCTGTGAGCCAGACTGTCCCCACTGTGGTGAGGGTGGATTTGTGCTGGCCTGGGGGCTGGGTCCTACACTGATCATTTGGAAGAGGAGGCAGCATTTCAGCAGAGGCTGGCTACAAAGTGCTCTGCTTTCCTCTTCTCTCCAGAAGGGTCTCACTGCAGCTCAAGACACCAACTCCTGGCATGCTGAAGCCAAACCCAAGGCCCATGGTACATCTAAAGGCTGTCTCATCATTTCTCTTTGTCTTCAATGGCACATGAAGAGAAATCAAAAGGGAATCCTTGCCAGGAGCTGCTACTAGACTTCATATCTGCACTAGCTCAGCTCCAGCCTCCACCTTTCAGGCATCAGGAATCTTAGGTGAGCTATTTCTGCTCTGACACTCAGGCCACTGTGTCCTGTTCCTCCCGTGGGGGAGGTGAAGCAAGCAGCACTGTCACAACGTTCTGTGACACAGACCCCAGCTATGAAGCCCTTTGCCAAGCTGGAGATCTGGGCTAATCCAAGAGCTGAGGCAACTCTTCTGATGCCAATCAGCTTTTAGCTGGTAGAAGAGGAAGCTGGGCTGGCACCACCTGGGGCACAATTATCTGTCACCTACACAGTCAGCAGACACTGCCTCACCTGGTCCCAGCCCTGATCCACTGGCAGCATGCGCTGGGAAGAGAAAGCAGTGACAGGAAACAGGAAGAGTTAACAACTTGAAAGCATTCAGCAGCAGCAGCAACAGCAAAATGCTTCATTGCAGGAGCCTGAGGCATGCCAGAGAAGCCTTTAAATCACTCCAAGAGCTGCAAAAGCTTAGGCTGGGTGAAGCCTGGCTTAAAAAGCAAGAGGCTAAAGGTATTCTGTGGGTGTGTTATGCATCAGGGACGTGAAGGGTCCTGCGTGTCACTGCTTGGTGGGGTTGGAAGGGACCTCTGGGGGTCATGCAGTCCAATCCCTCTGCTCAAGCAGGGCACCCACAGCAGCTTGCCCAGGAGCACAATGGCCAGGTATGGAGCAAAGCTGGAGATAGTCAGATTCAGGCTGGAGGTGAGGAGGAAGTTGTTGAGCAGGAGAGTGGTGAGAGGCTGGAATGGGTTGCCCAGGGAGGTGGTTGAGGCCCCATCCCTGGAGGTGTTTAAGGCCAGGCTGGATGGGGCTCTGGGCAGCCTGCTCTAGGGTAGGCTGTCCCTGCCCATGGCAGTGGGGTTGGAACTAGATGATCTTTGTGGTCCCTTCCAACCCTGACTGATTCTCTGATCTAACCTATTCTATGATCTAGGTGGGTTTGGAATCCCTCCAGAGAAGGAGACTCCACAACCTCTCTGGGCAGCCTGCTCCAGGCCTCCAGCACCCTCAAAGTTATGGCACATGAAGCCTTCATCCAAAGCTGTGATGTGCTCTGCAGGGGTCCAAGACCTGGGACCCAAAAGGAGCAAGCTACTGACACCTCTCCTCAGAGCTCCTGGGTGCAGGTGCCTGGCCTGAAGCACAAACCAAATAATGAGCCTCTACTTGTCAAAGTAAAGAGTAAATATAGAGAGAAGATATGTGTAGGGTAAAAATAACTTCAGCTTCTCCTCCCTGCTTCTGTCTGTCCACAGTGGTCTCAGCAGCCAGAGAGCAAGCTAGCCTGGACAAGAGGAAGGAATATCAGCCTTCACATTTACAGCCATGCAACTGGCAGAACTCTTCTCCCAGTGCAAGCCAGGACTGTTCTGCTCCACCCTGAAGTCTGTCCATGGAACTTTCACCACTGCTGAAGGTGAGGCCCAAAGGATTCCTGCAGATCACAATTTTTACTTTCAAAAGGTGCTTCCTCCCCAGGTTACCTGTTGCACAAGGTGGATGTTCTGCTCACTGACAAAGGCATTGTTTTTGTCCCTTTCATCTGATTTATCCTTGGTTAGAGCCTCTCACACTCCCTAAATACCACAGACAGGAGACCTGGGCTCTCACTGGAAGAGTCCCAGCCCTGCTTTGCTGTCTGCTCTCACCAGCACACAGCTCTCAGCTGCACACTGCTGTGTCCTTTAGCATTCTTTGGGCAGCTGCAGTTTCCTGCCACTTTCCATGCACCAAGTTATGGCTCTCCTGCAGAGCAAGCACTTCTCACCTCACACTGGAGCTGGAGTGACACACAGCTCAGCAGAGGAGCACAGTGCCAGCTTGAGCTTGGTGTCATTTAAGAAGCACCCTGCAGTCACAGACCTCAGAGCCAGGCTGGGCTGTCTGCAGTGGGCATTAAAGGTCACACAGCCATGCCACAAGGGCACTGAACTGGTTTGAAAGCTATTTCCCAACAGGAAAAACCCAAAGCAACAAACCATTATGGGCAGAAACAGTTAGCTTGGGATTAGTGCTGAAAATGAACTGCAAAAGTGCAGTGAAGAAACCTGAGTAGGAAATAACTGTTCTGGTATCTGCAATCTCTCTGTGCCAGTTACACAGCAGCTGCTCCCTGACTGTCAGTGCAGCCAAACCAAGCACATGTCCTGGGCTGGACACATTTCACAGGGAATCAAGCACTTCCCTGTCAGGTACAAACATGACAGCTCCAGCAGCCTGAGGAGCCACATCTATATCCTCTGTGCTGCTCTGGTCGTGAAAGCCAGGCAAAGATTCACTTTTTCTTGCACCCAAACAGCTTTCAAAGCCTATGTTCAGAACTGCAGTTGCCTCCTAAGAGACTTGTGCCCTGCCTAAGAAGGCTTCAGCATGCTTTGGTGCAAAAGCAAGCCCCTTCTCTGGCTGCAGCCAGAGGTGTAGGGCTCTGCCTGCTGTCACCATTACCTTCTCCTGCTCTGCATGCAACACTCTTGCCTGGGTGCTCTCTGCTGTTGTTTGCAGTGAGTGGT
This sequence comes from Pogoniulus pusillus, assembly GCF_015220805.1. NCBI lineage: Eukaryota > Metazoa > Chordata > Aves > Piciformes > Lybiidae > Pogoniulus > Pogoniulus pusillus. The sequence continues at coordinate 1,601,779 of NC_087298.1, read as the reverse complement.
TCCTCTGCTCCATCAGCAAGTTGCTCTGCTCCACGTACCTGTGAACAGCAGAAAGGCTGCCTGAGCTTTTCCAGGGGTGCAAAGGGCTGAGCTGGCAAAGGCAGGACTGCAAAGCAGCTCTCCTCGGGACAAGTCTCAGGCGGTTCTGCAGCACGTCCTGCACTGAGAGCCTGGCAGGATAGGTGTGCCTGGCACAGCAGAGATGGCAGCAGCCTGGGGAAGAGCTTTACCTGTCTGCACCAAGTCTGATGTTCTATCACCCAGCAGAGTGTTGCTGATACCCACTCACCACTACCACTCCCTTAAACAAGCTCTCCTCTAACCTCGTGGTCCCCTCCAGCCCCTTCCTCAGTCCCCTCCAGCCCCTTCCTCAGTCCCCTCCAGCCCCTTCCTCAGTCCCCTCCAGCCCCTTCTTCAGTCCCCTCCAGCCCCTTCTTCAGTCCCCTCCAGTTCCTTCCTCAGTCCCCTCCAGCCCTTTCTTCAGTCCCCTCCAGTTCCTTCCTCAGTTCCCTCCAGCCCCTTCTTCAGACCCCTCCAGCCCCTTCTTCCACCTTACTACAAAGCTAGCAAAAGTAAAGCAACTCCCCAGAAGCAGAGCCAAATGTGCTCAAAGAACAAAGCCTGAGGGTTTCTTCCCCCCACTTTTACACATTCCTATCTACTTGAAACCAGTTTTGCAGACACATCCTGCAGAGAGAGGTGGGGTGCAGGACTCTACATTTCGATGACTTAACCCTCATTAGACTATCAGAAGGCATCTGTATCCTAGAGAGCAGCCCTCCTGGTTACACCTGACCAGGTTTAAGATGGAAAGTGTTTTTATAGGAACTAGGAACAAGTTCTACACCAGGAGGGTGCTGGAACACTGCCATAGGATGTCCAGGGAGGCCACATCCCTGGAGATGTTCAAGCTGAGGCTCAATGGGGCTCTGGGCAACCTGATCTAGCTGAGGATGTCCTTGCTTTCTGCAAAGGGGGCTGGACTGGGTGACCTTTGGAGGTGCCTTCCAACCCAAGGCAGTCTATGAAATGCTGGAGGTGGGGAGAGGCAACCTGGAGGTGAGGAGGGAGTTGTTGAGCAGGAGAGTGGTGAGAGGCTGGAATGGGTTGCCCAGGGAGGTGGTTGAGGCCCCATGGCTGGAGGTGTTTGAGGCCAGGCTGGCTGAGGCTGTGTGCAGCCTGCTCTAGGGTAGGGTGTCCCTGGGCATGGCAGGGAAGTTGGAACTGGCTGCTCCTTGTGGTCCCTTCCAACCCTGCCTGATTGTGTGACTGAAATGCAGAGCTGAGGCCCCTGCACTGCTCACCTCTGGTTGCGCTCAATCAGTTCGCTGATCTTCTCGTTCTGCTCCTCGATCCGACTGCTCTTCTCAAAGATCTCCTGCTTCAGCCTCTCGTTCTCCTGAAGCACAGCCCAGCATCAGTGCTCACCTCCTCAGGCCTCCCTGGGGCATCACCCACACCTTGCTTTGGGACAGATGCAGTGCAGTGCGGGGACTCAGCACTGGGAGGCACCACGACCTAGCAGGCAGCCTGGGCAGGGACAGTGCCTGCCAAACCCCATTCTAGAGAATGCTGTGTCTGGTTGACTGCCACCCACAGAGCTTCTGCCTAGACAAGGATGAAGCAGGGAAAGCCAGAAGTAGGTGGCTCTGCTAACACAGCACTTCGGCTGTGGAACTCCCTCTGCAGGGTGCTGCGGGTTTAAGAGGCTGAATGTCTCTCACACGACCCTGCCACATGCCAGTGTAGCAGCTCTGGCTCAGAAGGTACCCAAACCACACACTGCTGAGAAGAGCTGCTGCAGAAAGAGGTGAGAGTCTCCTGCTCCCACCCAGGCAGCTGGGCTGGGCCACTCAAAACCAGCACACATGGGTGGGCAGACACCTGGGCCAAGCCAAGAGAGCTGACCTCAGCAGGAATAACACACTGGGCTCCAGCTCCTCTGGAGATCTGATGCAGCTGGAGGGGTCCCTGCTGACTGCAGGGGGGCTGGACAAGATGACTTTCAAGGGTCCCTTCCAAGGCAGTGCAGCCTGTGGTTGTGTGCAGCAGCCGAGCACGGCTGGCGGTGCTCACCTGGATGATGCGCTGGATATTGCTCATGATCATGGAGGCTTCCATAGTAACAGAGGAGATGCCAGGCAGCAGGGAGCTGTTGGCAGTGTTCTGATTCTTCAGCTCCTCCACCTGCAGGGATAAGCCCTTTGTGAGCCAGATGAAATGAGCTGATGGCTGTAGGGGTGGGTCAGACATCTGCACTGTTCCATCGGATCGGCTGTAGGGTACATAACCACTGCGGGTGCTGGGTAGAAGGTTGCACTCCATGACCTTGGAGGTCTTTTCCAACCCTAATGGCTCTCTGGCACCTCCTGAAGGGCAGTGAACCTCTCCCAACACAAGATACCATATGATGATCAAGATGGTCAGGGGGCTGGAGAATCTCTCCTATGGGGACAGGCTGGGAGAGTTGAGGCTGTGCAGCCTGGAGAAGGCTTCAGGGAGATTTCAGAGCTGCAGTTCAGTATCTGAAGAGGACCTGCAGGAGAGCTGGGGAGGGACTGTTCAGAAGGGGCTGTGGGGATAGGATGAGAGGCAATGGTTTGGAAGTGGAGCAGGGCAGAGTTAGGTTGGACATCAGGAGGAAGCTCTGCAGCGAGGGTGGGGAAGAGACTGGAACAGGCTGCCCAGGGAGGTGGTTGAGGTCCTGTTCCTGGACACATCCAAGGTCAAACCTGCTGTGGCCCTGAGTAACCTGCACTAGTTGGAGGTGTCTCTGCTGGCTGCAGGGGTTTGGAGAAGATGACCTTTGAGGGTCCCTTCCAACCCAGTGCAGTCTGTGGTGTTTCAGACAGAGACAGCTCCTTCCCCAGGCCCAGGCTGCTCAGAGCAGAACTGCCACACTGCAAGGTCTGCTCACACTGGGATCCTCCCTGGTGGCTCCTGAGTTACAAACTCAATGCAGGTATGTGAAGAGAGCCAACTCCTCAGCCTGCAAGGGGAGCACCCAGAGCCTGTGTGTAAAGGGTTAACCCTCCTGGGGGAGTGGTTTTGATCCTGACTGCAGGTCCTCTTGACTCCCCCCTGGGGGTAGGCCTTAACCTTACTCCAGGTGTAGTGCTTAGCCCACTCCCACTTCCTTTCTAGCCCCCTGTAACCAACAGAGGAACTGCCTGTTTCACCTTCTCTCACCCTGCCTGACAGCATCACCTTCCTGTTCCTGCTGCTCTGTGCTTTACCACAAGGTCATCAGCCCCGAGGTGTGCCAACTCACTGCCATCCACCTGCTCCTGCAGATCCATTCCCTATCCTGTTTTCCTTGCCCTCTACCTCTTTGCAACTCCCCTACCTCACATACCTTTCACTTGTTGTGAAAGCTTTCTCTTCACTTCCAGATGGCAGTGAGATCATGTACCTGGGAGGGTTTTACCTTTTCCTCTCTAGAATCATAGAATCCAGCAGGCTGGAAGAGAGCTCCAAGCTCAGCCAGCCCAACCTAGCACCCAGCCCTAGACAACCAACCAGACCATGGCACTAAGTGCCCCAGCCAGCCTTGGCTTCAACACCTCCAGCCACGGCCACTCCACCACCTCCCTGGGCAGCCCATTCCAATGCCAATCACTCTCTCTGACAACTTCCTAACAACATCCAGCCTAGACCTGCCCTGGCACAGCTTCAGGCTGTCCCCCCTTCTTCTGTCCCTGGCTGCCTGGCAGCAGAGCCCAACCCCACCTGGCTGCAACCTCCCTGCAGGCAGCTGCAGGCAGCAATGAGCTCTGCCCTGAGCCTCCTCTGCTGCAGGCTGCACACCCCCAGCTCCCTCAGCCTCTCCTCACAGGGCTGTGCTCCAGGCCCCTCCCCAGCCTTGCTGCCCTTCTCTCAACACCTTCCAGCACCTCAACATCTCTCTGCAATTCAGGAGCCCAGAACTGGACACAGCACTGCAGGGGTGGCCTGAGCAGTGCTGAGCACAGGGGCACAAGAACCTCCCTTGTCCTGCTGCCCACACTGCTCCTGAGCCAGCCCAGGATGCCATTGGCTCTGCTGCCCACCTGGGCACTGCTGCCTCATCTTTAGCCTACTATCTACCAGTACTCCCAGGTCCCTTTTTTCCTGGCTGCTCTCAGCCACTCAGTCCCCATCCTGTAGTGCTGCTTGGGGTTGTTGTGGCCAAAGTGCAGAACCCTGCCCTGGGCCTCATTCAGTCTCATCCCATTGGCCTCTGCCCACCATCTAATTCATTTTCTTTGAAAAAAGGGGGAAGAGGGAAAGGCCTCCAAGAAATTGTTCTTGGTTCTATTGACTATTTGGGTCCCTGGGAATGTCAACTCGAGCTGGGCCACTGTGGCACACTACCTTGGCAGCCAGGTGATCCACCTTGTCCACCACCTTGCTGACAGCCAGGCGGAGCTCAGTGTTGTGCTGCCGAGCTTCTGTCATCAGAAAGGAGGTGACATCCCCTGCTGCTGCAATGGAGAGAGAGACCTGCAGTCACAGAGGGGCATTCCTGCACACAGGCATACCAAAACCAGCACTCATCAGGTGTTTGAAGCCTGCCAATAGGACAGTGACTCTCTGCCCAGAAACACCACGTCCCTTGCATCTGGAAATCCAATCATGGAATCAGTCAGGGCTGGAAGGGACCACAAGGATCAGCCAGTCCCAACCCCTCTGCCACAGGCAGGGGCACCTCACACTAAATCAGACTGCCCACAGCCTCAGCCAGCCTGGCCTTAAACACCTCCAGGGATGAGGATTCCACCACCTCCCTGGGCAACCCATTCCAGGCTCTCACCACCTTCATGCTGAAGAGCTTCTTCCTAACATCCAGTCTGAACCTACCCATTTCCAGCTTTGTTCCATTCCCCCCAGTCCTATCACTACCTGACAGCCTAAAAATTCCCTCCCCAGGTTTCTTGTAGCCCCCTTAAGATACTGAAAGGCCACAATAAGGCCACCTGGGAGCCTTCTCCTCTCCAGGCTGAACAGCTCTAAGTATTCTGCAAAGACCAGGAGGAGGCAGGTTTATGGCCCCAGGAAATTGGTGAGCCACATGACAGCACCTGAGTCAACAAGAGAAGCCCCCAGACACACTGCAACAGCAGGATACACACAGGGGCAAACCCAGCAGGACAAAGGTTGGCTCCTGGAACTCTGAGCTGAAAAAAAGCAACTTGCTGCAAGGAAGGCTCAGCTACACTCAGGGCTTCACTAGCAGGGGTTACCTGAACAGGTCTTTAAATGCTCTTAGGCCTTCCTAGCTTGAGCCTTTCTTTGGGTTATGTCCCCTAGATGTGCACTGAAACTCTTTCTCTGGCTGGCAGGAGAGTTGTTTACTGCTCACATTACAGCTGGAGGCAGCAGCTATAAAACACCTCTAGTACCACACAGCCTTGGGAGGACACTGCACTTTCCATCCCCCTTCCCACTGAGTGAAGCTCTTTAGGGTAAGAAAAAGGGCTTGTGGGGCTAGGACCAGGGGCAATGGTTCTGAGCTGGGAGAGGGGGGATTAGGAAGAAATTCTTGCCAGTGAGGGTTGGGCACAAGTTGCCCAGGGAGGCTGTGGATGACTCCTCCCTGGAGGTGTGCAAGGCCAGGCTAGATGAGGCTCTGAGTGACCTGTGCTGGTGGGAGGTGTCCCTGCCCATGGCAGGGGGTGGGACTGGATGATCTTGAAGGTCCAACCCAACCCTTTCTGTGAATCCATGAAAGCAGAATATATCTTGGGAAACCTTTGCCCCATTTGATGTTGCAAAGTAAGAAGGTGTGAGACAGCACAGCACTGCAGAGAGGACAAATCTGTGTCTGTGTGTCTGTGCCACCACTGCCTCCTAAAGCATCATGAACTCACTGCAGCCTTCTGCAAAGCTAAACCTTCAGCTTCATCATCCTGCAGTCCTGCCTGCAGTTCTGGAGCCCCCAGCACAAGCAGGACATGGAAATGTTGGAGCCAGTCCAGAGGAAGCCACCAAGATGCTGAGAGGGCTGCAGCAGCTCTGCTCTGAGTACAGGCTGAGAGAGTTGGGGCTGTGCAGCCTGGAGAGGAGAAGGCTTGGAGGAGACCTTGGAGTGGCCTTCCAGGATCTGAAGGGGGGTCCAAGAGGGCTGGGGAGGGACTATTGACAAGGTCTGGGAAAGACAGGAGGAGGAATGGGTTTGGAGTGGCAGAGGGGAGATTGAAACTGGATGTTAGGAAGAAGTTGTTTGCAGTGAGGGTGGGGAGAGACTGGCACAGGTTGAGGGTGGTGAGACACTGGCACAGGTTTCCCAGGGAGGTGTTCAGGACCAGGCTGGATGAGGCCTCCCTGTGGGAGGTGTCTCTGCTTATGGCAGGGGGCTGGAACTGGCTGAGCTGTGTGGATCCTTTCAACCTAAACCATTCTATGAGTCTATGTCCCAGCCTGGAACCATTCCAGGTGAGGTTGGTTTGGGCTCTGAGCAACCTGCTCTAGTTGCAGATGTCCCTGCTCCTGCAGTGTGTGGGGGATTGGACTGGATGAGCTTTAAAGGTCCCTTCCCACCCAAAGCATTCTCTGATCCTGTGCTGGTTTTGAGGCTTACCTTGGTAAGGTGCAGGATACATCTGTCCTACAGGCTGGAGCTGGGAAGCAGATGCAGCAGTCTGGGGGTAAGCAAATGCCATCCCTGGATATGCCTTGCAGAAGAAGGTGAGAGAAGTCAGAGCATGATTTGATACCTCCCACCCTGCTCACACTGCAGTGGTCTGCAGGGGTTTTAAGACTCAGAACAATGCCAAAACTTGGAAAGAAGAAATAAACCCAGAATCAATGAGCTGGAAATCAATTTTCACAACAGTAAAGTCCCAGAGCTGCTTATTCACCCTCCTGCCAGTGGAGCTTGGCCTCCAGAGCTGCCCATGAAGTGTCTGCCCAGCCAAGTGTGCCAGGAGATGCCTGAGGCATGCATGCAAAAGGCTTTCAGTGCAGTGTAACCTCCACTGCCTGGGCTTGGTGAGGCTTTTGCCTCTTTCATTCACACACTGCCTTCATTGCAGGAGTGTCTGATGTCTAATGGTGCGGTCGAGGAGGTGTCAGGGCCTCTCTTCTGGGGGAAGAACAGAGATGCTACAGTCTGAAGGGGGCCCACAGGAAGGCTGGAGAAGCACTGCTTAGAATGGCTTGTAGGGATAGGATGAGAGGCAGGGGTTTGAAACTGGAGCAGGGGAGATGTAGGTTGGGCAGCAGGAGGAAGTTCTGCACACTGAGAGTGGTAAAACACTGGAGCAGTTTACAAAGGGATGTGGCTGAAGCCACAGATCTGCCCTGCTGTGGCCCAGGGCAGCCTGCTCTGGTTGGAGATCATAGAATCAAGCAGGTTGGAAGAGACCCCCAAGATCATCCAGTCCAACCTATCCCCCAGCCCTATTCAGTCATCTAGACCATGGCACTAAGTGCCTCATCCAGGCTTTAATGGCCCTGCTCACTGCAGGGAAGTTGGACAAGATGAGCTTTGAGGGTCCTTGCAACCAGATGAAATCTGTGACTCTGTGAACAGCAATGGCAAAGGATCAGCCACTCTTCTGCCCAGGCTCAGCTAGGGGTTTAGGTCAGCACAGCTTAGGAAGCTGCCTTCTGACTGAGGTTTAAGGAAGAGAATGTTACCTTCTGCCTGAGAGACACAAAGAGCAGCAGGTGAACAGCTCACTCTGAGCTATGCTAACCTCAAAGCTGCTCCTAGGAAGGGCTCAAACAGTGCAACACAACTGGACTGCAGCTTTACTGCTCAGTGCTCATCAGGAGCTAACCAGACAGTGAGGAACAAAGGAAATGCTGCAAGGACCTCACCTCTCAGGAAGAAATCCAGTACAGCTTGGGAGCTTGGGCCAGTTTCCTACAAGGACTCAGGACAACATTTTGATTGGGATGGGATTGAGGCTTGAGGAGGGCAGACTGAGCTTTGTTGCCCTTCTCTGGACATGTTCCAGTACCAGGTCTTCACTCTCTGATGTGGAGAATATAGTGGGTGGTAAGCCCCTAGAGTTTCCTTGTAAGCAGACTGCACTACTTTACAACAGCAGCACAACACTTCCAAGGGTTCTGTTTTTGCTGGCTGAAAGGCCACAATGAGAAGTGTGCAAATGAGCTCTCAGGGGAAAGCAAACCCCTGGCCAAGACAAATTTCAGCTCAGATTCTTTTTTCTCACCTCCCCTACAAGTACTTGGGCATTTCTATTTTATCCACTACGAAAGCAGATGTTGAACACAGCCTGGTTAGTTTTTACTTCAAGAAGCCATCAGCAAACAGCAAATCAGCCCTTTTGGGTCAGATTCTAAGAGACATGTGATGGAAACTTGAGAATGGCAGAGAAGAGGCACAGGAAGCTGTCTGGGATTCCCATCCTGCTATAAAGCCTTGTGGCCATGAGAGCCAGTGGCATCCTGGCCTGCATCAGGAATGGTGTGGCCAGCAGGAGCAGGGAGGTCATTCTGCCCCTGTACTCTGCACTGGTTAGACCTCACCTTGAGTGCTGTGTTCAGTTCTGGGCCCCCCAGATGCTTGAGCGTGTCCAGAGAAGGGCAACGAGGCTGGGGAGAGGCCTTGAGCACAGCCCTACGAGGAGAGGCTGAGGGAGCTGGGATTGGTTAGCCTGGAGAAGAGGAGGCTCAGGGGTGACCTTATTGCTGTCTACAACTACCTGAGGGGAGGTTGTGGCCAGGAGGAGGTTGCTCTCTTCTCTCAGGTGGCCAGCACCAGAACAAGAGGACACAGCCTCAGGCTGTGCCAGGGGAGATTTAGGCTGGAGGTGAGGAGAAAGTTCTTCCCTGAGAGAGTCATTGGACACTGGAATGGGCTGCCCGGGGAGGTGGTGGAGTCGCTGTCCCTGGGGCAGTTCAAGGCAGGACTGGACGTGGCACTTGGTGCCATGGTCTGGCCTTGAGCTCTGTGCTAAAGGGTTGGACTTGATGATCTGTGAGGTCTCTTCCAACCCTGATGATACTGTGATAGGGAAGGCAGGAGGGCTTATGAGGAAGGCCAGAAGCAGCAATGCTCTCCTTGATGTCACTTAGGTACCTGAAAGCCCTGTGCTCCTCCAGGCAGAGCTGCATGGGGCTGGATGGTTGCAGGTATTAAAGCAGCAGAGGACACTGGGGCTGTAGAACCAGAGGCTTGAGGTACTGAAAAGGAAAGAAGAAATCAGCATCCCATAAAATAGGGAGAAATAAATTAACTCATCCAGTGTGAAAGGGGGAAAAAGAGAACTGAAAATCACTACAGAAACACAAGTTTAAGACACAGAAAATTCACAGAATCCCAGAGTTAACCAGGCTGGAAAAGACCTTTGAGATCATCACATCCAACCTATCACCCAAAGCTTGCCTCTTCCTTTCCACACCTGAAACACCACAGATTTATTCAGAAGCAAATGTCTGAATAAAAGAAGGATGACTCAGGTAGCTGGGAGGGAGAGGAGCAAGTAAGCCACCCCCCAGACAGAACTGACATAAGAATCACAGAATCAGTCAGGGTTGGAAGGGACCACAAGGCTCAGCCAGTTCCAACCCCTCTGCCATGGGCAGGGACACCCTACCCTAGAGCAGGCTGCCCACAGTCTCAGCCAGCCTGGCTTCAAATATCTCCCTGGGCAATCCATTCCAGGCTCTCACCACTCTCATGCTGAACTACTTCCTCCTCACATCCAGTTTGAACCTACCCATCTCCAGCTTTGCTCCATTCCCCCCACTCCTGGCACTCTCTGAGAGCCTAAAATGTAAGCCACCCAAACAGAACTGACATAAGAATACAAAGATAGCCCCTGAGGTAAAAGCTATTTGCTAATAGATGCCAGTATTTTGACTCCTTTGTTGCCAGGGCTATCAAGAAATACTTTGGAGAAGTGGGGTCAGTGAAGTTTATCACTTTACCTTGCCCTTTATCAGGTCAAGAACAGGAATTTCACTTCTAGCTACTCAGACAAGCAATTTTCATTCAAACAAAGGGAGCTCTGAAGTGCTCTGTCACAAGATGCTATTCAAACTGACTCGTAAAGACTGCTCAGCTGACCAGCAGCTGACATTTCAATTCCAGCCTGGGAAGACAAGTGGAACCCACTCCAGAGCTGCCAGCACTCACAGGATGTTAGGGGTTGGAAGGGACCCAAGGAGATCATCAGGTCCGACCCCCCTGCCAGAGCAGGACAATCCTATCTAACACAGATCACACAGGAACACATCCAGACAGGCCTGGAAAGGCTCCACAGAAGGAGACTCCACAACCTCTCTGGGCAGCCTGTGCCAGGCTCTGGGACCCTTCCAGGCAAGAAGTTCCCCCTTGTGTTGAGCTGGAACCTCCTGTGCTGCAGCTTCCATCCATTGCTGCTTGTCCTGTCTCAGGGAGCGTTGAGCAGAGCCTGTCCCCCCCTCCTGACCCCCAGCCCTCAGAGAGTTGTAGACATTGATTCAATCCCCTCTCAGTCTTCTCTTCTCCAGACTAAACAGCCCCAGGGCCCTCAGCCTCTCCTCATCAGCCATGCCCTCCAGTCCCCTCATCATCCTCATAGCTCTCCACTGGACCCTCTCCAGCAGATGTCTGTCCCTCTTCAACTGGGGAGCCCAAGACTGAAGGCAGTATTCAAGCTGAGATGCCCTTCACTCTGATGCCCTTCACTCTATCCCCATCATGTCCAAACGAATAAATTAAGCCTGTTAACAGGAAAAGGATTCAAACACTTCCATTTCCAAATCATACAATCAAGCAGATTGGAAGAGACCTCTAAGCTCATCCAGTCCAACCTAGCACCCAGCCCTATCCAATCAACCAGACCATGGCACTAATCCTACAACTCTCAGGGCCACCCTAGCAGATGTGATGGCAGAGCAGCTCTTGCACTCTGGCTGCTCCTCCTCAAGCATCAGTGTGTGCCCAAGATCACAGTGAGGAAATACTCCAAGGATTCAGGTCTTGTGCTTTATGGATTAGTGCAGCCCTGGAGCTTTGTGTCAGCAAGGCTTGCTAGAAGCTGTCAGTTCATACACTCAGAGAAAGGTCTGGGTTAGAAGAAACCTTCAAGGTGATCTAGTTCCAACCCTCTGCCATGGGTAGGGACACTTCCCACCAGCACAGGTCACTCAATGCCTCATCCAGCCTGGTCCTGAACACCTTCAGGGAGGTTGTGGAGCACAGAAGCACCCAACGTGATCAAAGATCACGTTGGGTGCTTCTGTGCTCCACAACCTCCCTGGGAAACCTGTGCCAATGTCTCACTACCCTCAACCTGTGCCAGTCCCTCCCCACCCTCACTCTCAAGCATTTCTTCCTCATCTCCACTCTCACTCTCCCCTCTCCCAGCTCAAAGCCATTGCCCCTCATCCTACTACCACAAGCCCACATCCAAAATCCCTCCCCAGCTTTCTTGCAGGTCCCTGTTGCTGAAAGCAAGCCTCTGTTCCTGCAGCCCTTGCACTGAAAGCCTGCAAATAGGAGAAGTTTCCCTGCTCCAGTGCCAAGCTGAGCTGCTCATTACCTTGTGTGGAGACCGTGGGCAGTACTGCATGAGCTGGCTGTGAGGGTCTCACTGAAGATGAAAGCATTGGTTGTGCTGCCACCCTCAGTGTATTTGGATCCTGAAAACATTTCTGCATGTTACAAGGAATGCCAAAGAATCACTGAAGGTTAAGGATTGAAAAAGGAGCTGGGAAGATGCTTTGAGTCCAAGGCTCCTGCAAAGCAGGGTCACCCAGGGCAGGTCACCCAGGAACACATTCAGGTGGGTCTTGAAAGTCTCCAGAGAAGGAGACTCCACAACCTCTCTGGGCAGCCTGCTCCAGGCCTCCAGCACCCCCCACACCAAGGAAGTTTCTCCTCACGTTGAGGTGAAACTTGCTGGGTTCCAGTTTGTGTCCATCGCCCTTTGTCCTGTCACAGGACACCACTGAACAGAGCCTGGACCCTTCCTGGCACCCACCCCTCATATTTATAGGCATTGATCAGATCTCCTCTCGGCCTTCTCTGCTCCAGACTAAACAGCCTCAGGGCTCTTAACCTTTCCTCACCAGACAGATGTTCCAGTCCCTTCATCATCCTCTTAGCCCCTGCTGGACTCTCTTTAGTCTATATCCTTGTCCCACCTGAACTGGGGAGCTCAGAACTGGACACTATGCTCCAGCTGTGGTCTCACCAGGGCAGAGCAGAAGGGGAGGAACCTGCACTTTGCCCCCAAGATCACTTAAGTGTTATCCAATTAACCCAATCCAACTGGACAGGAACAGGAGAACAACAAACCCCTCCTGGCCCAGGAGCAGAGACTGCTTTCCCTGGAGGAAGGGAGACCTCCTGCTACAGGCTCTGCTTTAAGGAGTTCCCAGTGTAGAAAATGCACCCAAGGCAGCCACACTCCTGTGACTGGAGCCATACCTCTATTTCTGAGTCACTGGAGTCCAGCTGGCTGCCTGCAGTGCCAGCCAGGAAGGGCAGCATGGGCTGCCCCATCTTAGCCATCCGAGAAATCAGCTTCGCCTTCGCCACGTCTGGGTTCTGAAAGAAGAGTTTGCAGTTACTCTCCCTCTGCCCCCCAGCCCAGGCTCTGCAGACACCACAGACATCTCTCCCAGGCAGATTCTTCCTCTAATTCTGCTCCTTTCTATTTTTTAATGACTGTCTGAAAAGATGATTTTCAGGCACACATGGCAGCAGCATGGACTTGTAAATCTGTCTTGCTTCATATACTCTCCTCTGAGACACCACTGCTGGCCTGAGACAGGGAAGCTGCCTCTGCACAGAGCACAGCCACACTGCTGCCCTGAGACAGAGCAGCTGCCTCTGCACAGAGCACAGCCACACTGCTGCCCTGAGACAGAGCAGCTGCCTCTGCACAGAGCACAGCCACACTGCTGCCCTGAGACAGGAAAGCTGCCTCTGCACAGAGCACAGCCACACTGCTGCCCTGAGACAGGAAAGCTGCCTCTGCACAGAGCACAGCCACACTGCTGTCCTGAGACAGGGAAGCTGCCTCTGCACAGAGCACAGCCACACTGCTGCCCTGAGACAGGAAAGCTGCCTCTGCACAGAGCACAGCCACACTGCTGCCCTGAGACAGGAAAGCTGCCTCTGCACAGAGCACAGCCACACTGCTGCCCTGAGACAGAGCAGCTGCCTCTGCACAGAGCACAGCCACACAAAACCGTGTTGAAGGAGCTGCTGAGCAGCTTTGTCTGTCCTGAGCAACGTGCAAAAATGTCCTCATGTAGCTGTACAAACTTCTCCTGAATGTCCCTGCTTACATTTGTCTGCTTATCCAAGGGGACAAGCACAGATCCACAGACTGCATTGGGTTGGGAAAGACCCTCAAAGGACATCTTGTCCAACCCCCCTGCAGGCAGCAGGGACACCTCCAGCTAGAGCAGGCTGCCCAAGACTGAGCTAGACTGTCTCCAGGGATGGGGCTTCAGCCACCTCCCTGTGCCACCCTCCCCACGCTCACTGTGCACAACTTGCTCCTGATTCCAAACCTTACTCTGCCCTGCTCCAGTTCCAAACCACTGTCCTGCTCCTATCCCCACAAGGCCTTCTGAACAGTCCCTCCCCAGTCCTCCTGCAGGTCCTATGCAGATACTGAAATGCAGCTCTAAGGCCAAATCAGCTTTGTGAGTGTCCAGAAGATCAAGGTAACTTGGCATGTAAGGGCAGGAAACAGGACTGAAGTTCACAGCCTGGCTGTGATGGGTTGGGTGTTACCTGCCCTCCCCCACACTTAGGAAAATCACCCAGACTAGACTCAGCTGAGCTGGAAATTGAAGAATGAAGCTTTATATTCACAGCTTAGCACAAGAGACAAGCAGCTATTTACAGTGCCTGCAGCTAGAGACAGAAACAGACAAGTTGAAAAGTAACACAGACACACAACAGCCCTCCCAGAAGCGAGGAGGGGCTCTCAACCACCCTTCCACCTGCTCCCCACCCCTCTACCTTACCCCAGACTTTGCCTTACATGCAAGGTGAGTTTGGAGGATCAGCCAGGGGGGTTAGGAAGCAGGATTAGTTAGGCAGCAAGTTAGAGAGGGAAGTGCAGGCAGCCAGAGCCCAAGAGCACCTCTCTTATCTGTGCTCATGTTCTTGTTCGTATCCATCTCAGCAAGCCTAGGAGTGCAGCAGCCATCACCTTTGTTTCCTTCTCACAGCCTAGCATCTAATTCTGCTCACCACCATATCCCAGCTAGGCTCAAAGTGGCACACTGCCTTAGGTTGGAAGGGATCTCAAAGCTGCTCATGTCCTGCTAATCCCTTCAGAAAGAAGATCCTCACCAGCTGCCAGAAAGGTGAACATCTGTGCTGCTTTGAAGCCAAGTGGGATGTTTTAATGAGAGAAATGAGGTTATTGGCATCTTTCTTCCAGGCTGCTCACTTCTATCTGTGGCAATGCAGAAGTGAAACCAAGCAAACTTCCCTCCAAGTAGTGAAGAGGAAAAAAAGACAGCACCACTTACTGCTAGCTGCTCACTGATGGAGTTGGACTTGGCCCGCACCGCTGGCTCCCTGCAAAGCCAAGCAGACATTCACCACAAACACAGAAACTGACTTCACTTCTTGATGCTGTTCAACACACCTCCCCCTAGGGCAAGCCATGGCCTCAGATCAGAAGCTCATCTCTTCTAGCTTGACTTCTGGGCCATGGTCTAGATTTTGGAATGGTGGCCAAGAGAGCCAATGGCATCCTGGCCTGCATCAGGAGCAGTGTGGCCAGTAGGACAAGGGAGGTTATTCTGCCCCTGTACTCAGCACTGCTCAGGCCACACCTGGAGTGCTGTGTCCAGTTCTGGGCCCCTCAATTCAAGAAAGATGTTGAGGTGCTGGAACATGTCCAGAGAAGGGCAACAAAGCTGGGGAGGGGCCTGGAGCACAAATCCTATGAGGAGAGGCTGAGGGAGCTGGGCCTGTTTAGCCTGGAGAGAGAGGAGGCTCAGGGGTGATCTTATTACTGTCTACAACTACCTGAAGGGGCATTGTAGCCAGGTGGGGGGTGGCCTCTTCTCCCAGGTAACCAGCAATAGAACAAGGGGACACAGTCTCAAGTTGTGCCAGGGTAGGTCTAGGCTGGATGTTAGGAAGAAGTTCTTCACAGAGAGAGTGATTGGCATTGGAATGGGCTGCCCAGGGAGGTGGTGGAGGCACCGTGCCTGGGGGTCTTCAAGAAAAGCCTGGATGAGGCACTTAGTGCCATGGTCTGGTTGATTGGATAGGGCTGGGGGATAGGTTGGACTGGATGAGCTTGGAGCTCTCTTCCAACCTGCTTGATTCTATGATTCTATGATTCCGTGGCTGGGGAACGGCTGGTGACAGAAAGAGGATTGCTGCTGACTGCTGTAACCAACACAGGCTGCTGCAGCCAGCTTTAACCATGCCCAGTAACAGACTGCTCATGGCAACCAAAAGGGCACTTAGAGTTTAGCTGCCTAAAAAGGATGCCAGGCCTTTGCTTCATTTAATCACACAACAGTGGGGGTTGGAAGTGACCTCTGGAGAGCATCCAATCCAAGCCCCTGCTCAGGCAGGGCACCCACAGCAGCTTGCCCAGCAGCACAGTGTCCAGGTGGATTTGGAAGCTCTCCACAGGAGACTCCACTCTGGGCAGCCTGCTCCAGGCCTCCAGCACCCTCACACCAAACAATTTCTCCTCCTGCTCAGATGCAACCTCCTGGGTTCCAGTTTGTGCCCACTGCCCTTGTCCTGTCCCTGGGCACCACTGACAGGAGTCTGGCCCCAGCCTCTTGCCCCCCACAGGTCCTTTAGCTGTTGCTGAGCATTGCTCAGATCCCCTCTGGGGCTGCTCTTTTCGAGGCTCTCAGCCCCAGGGCTCTTAGCCTTTGCTCCTCAGAGCAGCTCCAGCCTCTCAGTACCTCTGTAGCCTCTGCTGGACTCTCTCCAGCAGTTCCCTGTCTCTCTCCCAGTCTTACTAAACAACTGACAATGTAAAAGTCATGACTCAAGGAAGCAGCCATGGCACAGCCCTGCCACCTGAGATGAGCAGCTGCTGTAGCAGCAGCCCTGAAGCATCCCTGTGCTGGCTCTCAGCAGTGCTGCAGGGGAATGAGCTCCATCACCTGTGCACATCTCCTTTTCTCTACCTCTGGAAGTCTATGTTCAAGCAGAAACCTTCCTGCAAGTCTTGCCAGCAA
The DNA here is from genome assembly GCF_015220805.1 of Pogoniulus pusillus. Taxonomy (NCBI): domain Eukaryota; kingdom Metazoa; phylum Chordata; class Aves; order Piciformes; family Lybiidae; genus Pogoniulus; species Pogoniulus pusillus. The sequence continues at coordinate 1,585,651 of NC_087298.1, read as the reverse complement.
GTGCTCCTCTGCCACAGATGGCACTAAGGTGGCACAAAGAGGATTCAGTTGCCCAGGGATGTTCAAGGAGCTCTGTGCCACACAAGCACTGCCAACTTTTAATACAGGAGCTGTTCTTACCCAGGCTTAGGAGGTATGCTAGATGGAGGCAGCAACCCAGTGTCTGCAGAGAGGCCTTCTGAAGTGGGTACTGGAGAGGGTGCTGGAGAATCCCTCGAGCCAACACTCTGCCCATCCAGAGCAGAGCAGTCCTTCACCAGCTTCACCTGGAAAAGCAGGGAACAAAAAGGTCCTGGTCTGCTGGGTTCACAGATTCACAGAATGTGTTGGGTTGGAAGGGACCTTAAAGCTCAGCCAGTTCCAACCTCCTACCATGGGCAGGGACACCTCCCACCAGCACAGCTTGCTCAAGGCCTCCTCCAGCCTGGCCTTCAACACCTCCAAGGGGGAGGCATCCACAGCCTCCCTGGGCAGCCTGTGCCAGTCTCTCCCCAACCTCACTCTCAACAATTTCTTCCTCCTCTGCACTCTCACTCTCCCCTCTCCCAGCTCAAAGCTTCATCCAGCCTGGTCCCCTCTCCCAGCTTACTGTCCCTCATGCTGGCACTCGCAGCCCTTGTCCCTGCCCAGCTCTCCTGCAGCCCCCTTCAGGTACTGGAAGGCTGCTCTAAGGTCTCCCTGGAGCCTTCTTTTCCCCAGGCTAAAGAGCTCCAACTCTCTCCTCCAGGAAAGGAGCATCCACAGCTTCCTTAGGCAACCTATGCCAGAGTCTCCCCACCCCCACTGGAAAGAATTTCTTCCTAATCTCCAGTCTCAATCTGCCCTCCTCAACCTTTAGCGCTCCCAAAGAGTTGTCAGCAACCTGTCTCTTTCTGATGACCACTCCTTTGCCAGCACTTCAAGTGAAAGCACTCAACAGACTGAGAACTGGAGAAGCTGAGTCTCTGCATCCTCTCATTCCTCCCCAGGAGTGTTTTGGTTTCCCAAGTGACTCATGAACAAGACAATGCAAAGCTCCCAAGTCAGTTCAAACAGTCACGTCTCAGCAAACAGCCCGCAGGGGTTTTGACTCTTTCAAGGTACTCATCTTCCCGAGGCACTTGGTGTCTAACAGTCCCTGAGCCGAAGCTCCCACACCAAGAGCTGGTTTTGGCCTCGCAGACAGACGCTGCCACCCCTGCAGCCACAAGCCTGGCAGCAGACACTCACCCGTCGAACCTCCACCTCAAACACCAGAGTGGAGTCTGGAGGGACACGGCCAGGCACTCCCTGAGCCCCATAGGCCCACGCTGGAGGGATGATGAGATACCTTCTTCCTCCTTTCTTCATCCCCATCATTCCTTCTTCCCAGCCCTTTGGTGTTCAGAGAGACAAGAGAAGAGAGCAGTTTGCTCAGTGACATTGGAGCTTCTTTCATGACACTACTTGAGACAGCTTCAAGGACTCCTCACAGAAGATTCCACAACACAAAGAGAGATTTTTGTCAATTCCTTCTTATTTCCAGCCTGGAGCACCAAACCTTTGACTTGCAATGATTCCTCATGGCCTCTAATAGCAAAATTAACTTAAGCTTAAGATGAAGCCCCCAGAGAATCATACATGGAGAGGCTGAGAGAGTTGGGGCAGCCTGGAGAAGAGAAGGCTTCCAGGAGACCTTGGAGTGGCCTTCCAGGATCTGAAGGGGGCTGCAGGAGGGCTGGGGAGAGACTATTGACAAGGTCTGGGAATGAGAGGAGGAGGAATGGGTTTGTGCTGGAAGAGGGGAGATTGAAACTGGATGTGAGGAAGAAGTTGTTTGCAGTGAGGGTGGTGAGAGACTGGCACAGGTTGAGGGTGGTGAGACACTGGCACAGGTTTCCCAGGGAGGTGTTCAGGACCAGGTTGGATGAGGCCTTGAGTGACCTGTTCTAGTGGGAGGTGTCCCTGCCTATGGCAGGGAGTTCAAACTGGCTGAGCTTTGAGGTCCCTTCCAACCCAAACCATTCTGTGATTCTATGATACAAGTTGGAGAAGATCTCTAAGATCTTCAGGTCCAACCTTCTACCCAACATCTCCAGGACCATTAGATGATGTCCCCACGTGCCACATCTACTTATTTTTTAACACCTCCAAGCATGGGGACTCCACCACCTCCCTGGGCAGCCTGTTCCTGACCCTGATTATTCTTGCAGCAAAGAAATTTTGCCTCATCTCCAACCTGTCCCTCCCCTGGCACAATTTCAGGTAATTTCCTTTTCTTCTATTGCCTGATACTAGGGACAAGAGCCCAACCCCCCACCTCACTGCAGCCTCCTTTCAGGGAGCTGTTGTGAGCAATGAGGTCTCCCTTCAGAGAGCTGTCATAGTATCAGAGAATCAGCAGGTTGGAAGAGAGCTCCAAGCTCAGCCAGCCCAACCTAGCACCCAGTCCTGCCCAACCAACCAGACCATGGCACTAAGTGCCCCAGCCAGGCTTGGCTGCAACACCTCCAGCCACAGCGACTCCACCACCTCCCTGGGCAGCCCATTCCAATGCCAATCACTCTCTCTGACAACAACTTCCTAACAACAGCCAGCCTAGACCTGCCCTGGCACAGCTTCAGGCTGTGTCCCCTTCTTCTGTCCCTGGCTGCCTGGCAGCAGAGCCCAACCCCACCTGGCTACAGCCTCCCTGCAGGCAGCTGCAGGCAGCAATGAGCTCTGCCCTGAGCCTCCTCTGCTGCAGGCTGCACCCCCCCAGCTCCCTCAGCCTCTCCTCACAGGGCTCTGCTCCAGGCCCCTCCCCAGCCTTGCTGCCCTTCTCCAAACACCTTCCAGCACCTCAACAGCTCTCTTGAATTCAGAAGCCCAGAACTGGACTCAGCACTCCAGGGGTGGCCTGAGCAGTGCTGAGCACAGGGGCACAAGAACCTCCCTTGTCCTGCTGCCCACACTGCTCCTGAGCCAGCCCAGGATGCCATTGGCTCTGCTGCCCACCTGGGCACTCTGCTGTGATGAGCAGTGAGGTCTCTCCTCAGAGAGGAAAAAGAGAAGCCAACAACCAGCTCTTGAAAGAGGAAGCCTCAGTTTTACCCAAGTGGACAACTAACAGTGCACAGGGCTGCTAGTGCAGATGAAGTTTGAGTCAGTCTCTGTCACACTGCTCCCTAGCAAATGAAACAAACACTTTTCCAAAGAGGAATGCTGACCAAGACCTTCTGAAACTCAATGCTCTGAGACTTCCAACAATGATAATCAAGTGGCAGAAGTTCTACCTTGATGACCTTGCCAGATCCCAGCTTCAGGCGCAGCAGCTTGTCCTTGTTAAGGTTGGAGTCAAACACCTGGAGAGTTAAAGAGGAAAAAGAGCACAAATTACCTGCATCTTCCAACTGCTTCACCACTCTGCATTCCACAAGCTCCTACAATCCCTTACATCCTAGTTCTCATTCTGCTGCTTCCAAAGTTAACCCTCAAGGGAAGGCAGAGCGTGGACACAGCTTCCAGTGCACTGCACAACACAGGGTCTTGAAATCACAGATGGAGACTGAGGCCTTAGAACTGTTCTGACTTTGAGGATCAAGACAGGGCCTGCAAGAAAGCTGGAGAGCAGCCTTCCAGTACCTGCAAGGGACTACAGGAGAGCTGGGGAGGGACCTCTTACAAAGGCCTGCAGTGGCAGGCCCAGGGGTAAAGGTTTGCATGAGAGCAGAGCAGATTGAGACTGGATGTGAGGAACAAATTCTGCACCAGGAGGCTGCTGGAACACTCTACCAGGTTGCCCAGGGAGGCAGTTGAGGCTCTGGGCATCCTGATCTAGTGGAGGATGTCCCTGCTGACTGCAGAAGGCTTGGACTGGATGAGCTTTGGAAGTCCCTTCCAACCCAACCCATTCTGTGACTCTATGAGAGGTTTAGGGCCAGTGAAACACTGCACCCTGGGCTTTTAGCAAGCAGCAAACAACTGCCTGTAGGCTTTGGACTTTAAAACACATGGAGCTGAACAAATCCTCCAGGAGCTTAGAAGTGAGCTCTGCTATATACCTTTGGTACCCAGAGAGAAGCATGCCAGGCAGACCAGGAAACCCAAAAACCTCTGCTAGAGGTGAAAAAACAAAGCCCTTTTTTAGGTCAGCAAGATTCACCTGCAGATGGATGCAAATGCAAAGGCCTTTGGCATGAATCTCACCAACAGTAAAACAAGGAGCAGGGTTTGAAGGCAAAGCTTTGAAACAGCAAAGAGTTTATCTGCTTATTAGCCAAGTGGACTGGACAGAGGTGTGGAGGCTACCAGAGCAACCTCATCAACACCTGGAGATGTGCTTTGTGTCAGCCAAGGCCCTTCTTATCCCTTCCTCAAAGGAGCAGAGCCATGTCCAATGTCCCTCCTCACCATCTTCACTAGCATTCATGTGTGAGTGTCTCTGAAAGCTCACAGCAGTTCACTCAGCTCCTTCTGAACACTACTGGCATCCCTCATGCCTGCAATGCCAACCTTCACCACCAGCACCGCCACTGGGATCCTGAAGGTCTGCTCCAGCCCAAAGGGGCCTCTGTGATGCTATGCTAGACGTAGCAGGTTCCTGCCAGAGCCTGTCACACTCACTTGGTATGAAGCAGAAACATCTTTACCTGTCCAAGGCCATTGTTCTGGAACAGCCAACCTGTGTAGGCAACCTCCAGAGAGTCTCCTCCTTCTGCTGCCTGCCCTTCTCCCAGCAGGAGATCCTGGCAGAGGACAGAGTCCAGCACGGGGCAGCTGTTGCACTTGGCAATGCACACCTGCAGGAGGGGAGCCCAGGGGGGGTCTGGTCAGCAGAGCAGAGCAGAGCAGCAAGGTCTACTGTGATGGTAGAGCTGATGCTTCTCTTCCTGTGCTATCAAGCCCAGGTCATTGCTGTGCCTATGAGGTGCTCCACGTTCATGGTGCTGGATTCTGCTGCTCCAGAGAACCCCTGGGCTTGCAGCACTTGAGGCTGTTGATCAGAAGTCCCAGCAGAAGTAACTGAGTTTGCTCATGGGAAGTGATTCTGCCTCTCTGCTCTGCTCAGACCTCACCTGCAGCACTGCCTCCAGTTCTGGGCCCCTCAGCACAATAAGGACATGGAGGTGTTGGAGAAGGTCCAGAGGAGGCCACCAAGATGCTCAGAGGGCTGGAGGAGCTCCCCTGTGGGGACAGGCTGGGAGAGGTGGGGCTGTGCAGCCTGCAGAAGAGAAGGCTGCAGAGAGAACTCAGAGCAGCTTCCAGTGCCTGAAGGGGCTGCAGCAGAGCTGGGGAGGGACTGTGGAGAAGGGCTGGGAGTGGCAGGCTGAGGGACAATGGCTTTGAGCTGGGAGAGGGGAGAGTGAGAGTGGAGAGGAGGAAGAAATTGTTGAGAGTGAGGGTGGAGAGAGACTGGAACAGGCTGCCCAAGGAGGCTGTGGCTGCTCCCTGCCTGGAGGTGCTTAAGGCCAGGTTGGATGAGGCCTTGAGCAACCTGGGCTAGGGGAGCATGTCCCTGCCCATGGCAAGAGGTTGGCACTGGATGATCCTGAAGGTCCCTTCCAACCCAAACCATTCTAATGATCCAACTCAGCCAGGCCCATCACAGATCTGCCTCAGATACAGTCGTGCAAATTCCCAAAGCTGAACTTCAGTGAAGTCCAACTGACTAAGAAGCTTTCAGCAAGGTGCCCTCAGACACACATCTTGCTGTGCCTGTGTACCAACCAAGCCAATAAGCTGCCCCTCAAACACAGTAGTTACCTGCTTGCTGAAGTCCATTGCTGCCTTTTCTGACTCAAACATGATGGACCAGTTTTGTCTCTGATCATCATAGAAGGTGCTGTAATTGTTGGGTTGAACCTGTGGGAAAAGAAATTCACTCCTGGGTTAGACAGCAAAAGATGCAATCAACTGAGATCAAAATTCACATTCCAAAGAAGAATCCTGCTGGATCAACAACCCACTTTAGTGCAAGCAGAAACCAGATTTATATGCTTGTTAGCATGGAGGAGTTTTGGTAGCTCACACATGTGAGCAAACATGAAGGTCTTCACTGAGCTCACAGCTTTCAGGAGCTTCTTTGAAGCCAGATGGAGAGCTGAGCACAGAGACCTGGGCAGACTGAGAGCTGGGCACAGAGACCTGGGCAGACTGAGAGCTGGGCACAGAGGAACCAGATGAGGTTCAACAAGGCCAAGTGCAGAGTCCTGCACCTGGGGGAGAATAATAAACTGCAGCAGGACAGGCTGGGAGGTGACTGCTGGAGAGCAGCCCTGGGGAGAGGGCCCTGAGGGTGCTGGTGGCTAACAAGTTCCCCATGGCACAGCAATGTGCCCTGGTGGCCAAGAAGGCCATTGGGAGCCTGGGGTGTGTTAGGAGGATGTGCCCAGATCAAGGGAGGTTCTCCTGCCCCTCTGCTCTGCCCTGCTGAGACCTCATCTTGAGTACTGTGTTCAGTTTTGGGCTCCCCAGTTGCAGAGGGACAGGGATCTGCTGGAGAGGGTCCAGCAGAGGGCTAGGAGGATGATGAGGGGACTGGAGGGCATGGCTGATGAGGAGAGACTGAGGGCCCTGGGGCTGCTTAGTCTGGAGAAGGGAAGACTGAGAGGGATTGGATAAATGTTTATAACTCTCTGAGGGCTGCCAGGAGGGTGGGGACAGGCTCTGCTCACTGCTGCCTGGGACAGGACAAGCAGCAATGGATGGAAGCTGCAGCACAGCAGGTTCCAGCTCAACACAAGGGGGAACTTCTTGCCTGGAAGGGTCCCAGAGCCTGGCACAGGCTGCCCAGAGAGGTTGTGGAGTCTCCTTGTGTGGAGCCTTTCCAGGCCTGTCTGGATGTGTTCCTGTGTGATCTGTGTTAGATAGGATTGTCCTGCTCTGGCAGGGGGTTGGACTGGATGAGCTCTTTGGGTCCCTTCCAACCCCTCACATCCTGTGAGCCTGGGATCCAGATTCTCTAATATTTACTTCACTTAGAATCATAGAATGACTCAGGGTTGGAAGGGACCACGAGGATCATCCAGTTCCAATACCTCTGCCATAAGCAGGGACACCTCCCACCCACTACAGCTTGCTCAAGGCCTCATCCAACCTGGTTCTGAACACCTTCAGGGAGGTTGTGGAGCACAGAAGCACCCAATGTGATCTTTGATCACATTGGGTGCTTCTGTGCTCCACAACCTCCCTGGGAAACCTGTGCCAGTGTCTCAGCACCCTCAACCTGTGCCAGTGTCTCACCACCCTCACCAATTTCTTCCTCATCTCCCCTCTTCCAGCTCCAATCCATTGCCCCTCATCCTGGCACTACACACCTTTGTCTACAGTCCCTCCCCAGCTGCCATCCTGGTCAGCATTTTGGACTGAGAAAAAAAACAACAACTCCTATTTCAGAGTAAAATTTGTACCAAGAACTCTTCTGTCACCTGATGAGAAGCAGCAAATCAACACAGCACTTTCCTGTAAGACTGACAGAAAACAGAACTTCCTGAGAGAGCTTTTTTTTAAAGCCTTCCAATGCTCCAAATTCTTCTTATCAGCAGGAAAATGCTGAGTGGAAGATTTCTGAGGGAAAACATTTCCTTGCTGGCATTTCTACACTTTGGCCACAACAACCCCAAGCAGCACTACAGGCTGGGGCCAGAGTGGCTGAGAGCAGCCAGGCAGAGAGGGAGCTGGGGGTGCTGGGAGAGAGGAGCTGCAGAGGAGGCAGCAGTGCCCAGGTGGGCAGCAGAGCCAATGGCATCCTGGGCTGGCTCAGGAGCAGTGTGGGCAGCAGGACAAGGGAGGTTCTTGTGCCCCTGTGCTCAGCACTTCTCAGGCCACCCCTGAAGTGCTGTGTCCAGTTCTGGGCTCCTCCACTGCAGAGAGCTGTTGAGGTGCTGGAAGGTGTTTGGAGAAGGGCAGCAAGGCTGGGGAGGGGCCTGGAGCAGAGCCCTGTGAGGAGGGGCTGAGGGAGCTGGGGGGGTGCAGCCTGCAGCAGAGGAGGCTCAGGGCAGAGCTCATTGCTGCCTGCAGCTGCCTGCAGGGAGGCTGTAGCCAGGTGGGGTTGGGCTCTGCTGCCAGGCAACCAGGGCCAGAAGAAGGGGACACAGCCTCAAGCTGTGCCAGGGCAGGTTGAGGCTGGATGTGAGGAGGAAGTTGTTGTGAGAGAGAGTGATTGGCATTGGAATGGGCTGCCCAGGGAGGTGGTGGAGTCTCTGTGGCTGGAAGTGTTGCAGCCAAGCCTGGCTGGGGCACTTAGTGCCATGGTGTGGTTGGTTGGGCAGGGCTGGGTGCTAGGTTGTGCTGGCTGAGCTTGGAGCTCTCTTCCAGCCTGTCTGAGTCTATGATTCCCTTCTGCTCGCTGGGTTCTCACTTCTCAGTCACTTAGCTACAAATCAGTGGCAAAGGGAATTTTGTCCTGTTTTATTCATTGTGGGACTACAAAACTCAGAGGGTCATAGAATGATAGGGATTGGAAGGGACCCAAGGAGATCATCAGGTCTGACCCCCCTGCCAGCGCAGAACAATAGAATCCAGCTCAGGGCACACAGGAACACATCCAGACAGGCCTGGAAAGGCTCCAGAGAAAGAGACTCCACAACCTCTCTGGGAAACCTCTGCCAGTGTCCCACCACCCTCAGTGTAAAGAGCCCTTTCCTAACATCCAGTTTCAGTCTCCCCTCTGCCACTTCAAACCCATTCCTCCTCCTCCTCTCATTCCCAGACCTTGTCAATAGTCCCTCCCCAGCCCTCCTGCAGCCTCCTTCACATCCTGCAAGGCCACTCCAAGGTCTCCTCCAAGCCTTCCCTTCTCCAGGCTGCAGAGCCCCAACTCTCTCAGCCTGTGCTCACAGCAGAGCTGCTGCAGCCCTCAGCATCTTGGTGGCCTCCTCTGGACTGGCTCCAACACTTCCATGTCCCTCTTGTGCTGGGGGCTCCAGAACTGCACCCAGGACTGCAGGTGGGGTCTGAGGAGAGCAGAGCCAAGGGGCAGAATCCCCTCCCTTGCCCTGTGCCCACACTGCTCTGGCTGCAGCCCAGCACAGGGTTGTGTCTGGGCTGCACTCACCCTGCAGGCTCCTGTGGAGCTTTGCATCAGCCCAGACCCCCAGGGCCTGTTCCTCAGGGCTGCTCTCAGCCATTCCCCACCCAGCTTGGAGCTGAGCTTGGGATTGCACCCACCTAGCTGCAGGAGCTCACACTTGGCCTTGTTGAATGCCATGGGCACAGCTCTGCAGCCTGTGCAGGTCCCTCTGGATGGATCCCTGCCCTCCAGCAAGTCACCTGTGCCACACAGCTTGGTGCCATCTGCGACCTGCTGAGGTGCCCTGATTGCTCTGTGCATGTCCCTGACAGAGATGCTAAGCAGAACTGGTGCCAGCACTGACCCCTGAGGGAGCCACTTGGCACTGGTCTGCAGGTGGGCACTGTGCCCTTGATCACCACTCTCTGCCTGCCACCATCCAGCCCATTCCTCACCCAGCAGGTCTGGGTTTTTCCAGCTTGGACTTGCCACCTGGCCTGAGCAGCCCCCAGATGGGTATTCAGTGTATGGACAGGTAAATGATGTGGGGAGGGCAGAGGCCCTCCCTGGTGCTGTCAGACCCCTGCAAATGCATGGCAAAACACAGGAAGATTCCCTGGGGAGCTGCACCTGGACACTGATCTAAGACTGGGACTAAAAGCTGTATAAGAAGACCTAAGCAATGCCTGCTAAGAACAACTGCCACAGAACAGCTCCAGAAGAACTCCTGACAAACTCCAGAGCATCCCTGGGCCACACACAGGCTGAGAAGGATTTGGATGCTGAAAACTCCATCTCTCTCTTCCCCCCCATCTCTGGCTGATGGTAATATAATCCCTGCTCTCCTCCTCTCCTCTCTGGTGTTCCCTCTCTGTCTCTCTCTCCCTCTGTTTTGTTTAACTTTCTGTCCTTTCATAAATATTTTCTGGTGCTCTCTGGTCTTGCTTGCACTTTAATTTCACAACATGGAAATCTGCAAGAACAGATCTTGCTCCTCTGGACAGAGAAATGCTCATCTCTGCCCTCCAGACCATGACACCATGGCCCTCAGCACCACAGCTCTGCCTCTTCTTAAACACCTCCAGGGATGGGGATTCAACCTCCTCCCTGAAGTGGCTGAAGCCTTTAAGAATCCTTTCAGTGAAGAAGTTTCTTCTAATATCCAACCTAAACCTCCCCCTGGGGCAACCTGAGGCCATTTCCTCTCATCCTACCACTTGTTCACTGGGAGGAGGACAACTCCCACCTGGCTCCAGCCTTCCTTCAGGGAGCTGTAAAGAGCAATGAGGTCTCCCCTCAGCCTCCTCTTTTCCAGACTAAACATCCTCAGATCCCTCAGCTGCTCCTCCCCATCCCTGTACTCCAGGCCCTTCACCAGCTTTGCTGCCCTTCTCTGGACCTGCTCCAGCTCCTCAATGCCTTCCATGCAGTGAGGGCCTGCTGAAATGCTCTGCAGGAGGCAGATTGAAGCCTTTTGTGCAACACACCTTAGGAGGACAGCAGAATCTTGCTCCCAGCCACTGCGACACCTCTCAGGGTGTCAGTCAGGTGTTTGATCTCACAGGTTACAAACCAGGACTTCAAAAGGCACTTCAAAGTCAACTGCAGTTTGCTGCCAGCAGCACAGATCACTGAGCACTTTCCCCCTCCAGAGTCTCACCGTGAGAACGAAGCCTGGGTGGATCCTCGCAGCGGCGATCTGCTGCTGCTGACTGATGTAAAGGAGGATCCTGTACTGGATTCCCAGCAGGAGGTGGCCAGGGAGAGAGAACAAAACAAAACAAAAAAATGCAGAAATTGAAAACATCTTCAACCCTAATGAGCTTTGTCAACTTCTGAGCCTAAGGCTATGGTTATTTATCTGTCAAACACACCTCCGAGCAGCACTTGTCCCAGTAAAAACACTGAGCACAACTCTGCAGCACCTCTTAATCCTCCTGGAACACATGCAGGCTTGGTTTAGCTGCAGGAATCAAGCAAGTCAGACCAATTCCCTTGGCATAAGCAAGAGGAATTAATCAATCCCACTTTTACTTTGCAGTCACTGTGCAAAAAGATGATGCCCTGACCCTTCAGTAGGTGAAACTCGAGGCACGCAGGATAAAGAGTGTCCCAGCCTGAGTTACTGTCAGCTGTGGGGTGCTTTACTGTAAGCAAGCTGTGGGGTGCTTGCCAGGCACCAAATGTACACACAAAAGACTCTGTGGCCATGTTGGGCTCTACCAGACATGACCTGCTAAGGAAAAGTGTTTCCCTTTGGGCAGCTCTCCTCCACGCTGCTGGGGGTGAGCTGGGAGGAACCCACTGAGCCTTCCCAGCAGCGTGGGCTGCAACGAGGCAAAGGCAGCTGAGAAAAGCTGTGAGTTTCCTGCTGCCAGCCCTGCCCTCCCAGTTCCCCACCCAAGGCCATTTCTCACATCAGCAACTCAAGAATTAGTTCACTGTGCTACTATTTTTGCTGTTGTTGTTCTTCTCAAAGCAGAAGCAGCTTAGTGAGCCAATGTGAAGTAGGAACTGGAGGCTATGAAATGCCATGAACACCAAAACTGAGGAGAGATCAGAGCATTCCAGGTGTCTTCAACACACCCACTCACTGGGCACCTCAGCCACGTGGAGTCCTTGGGAATGAGAGGTATTTTTGATAGCAAAATGACAAAATTTAAGCAAATCCTCTCTGCACTATTGGCCCAAATCCTGCTTTTTATTGACCTCTGCTCTGGTTGTCAAGGACATTCTGAATATCTCCCAGAAACATCAGAAGAGTTCAGTGCCTGAACCACTGCAAAACACCTCAGGCACAGAAAGAAAGAGGTCAGCAAGGTCACTATTTGGCTGAGCCACAGGCAAACCCAGGAGGGCAGAGGGTAACTGAGACCTCCAGCAGCACAGGCAAAGCCACTCCAGTGAGCCCAGGGGGATGCTGCCTCACACCAGCGTCCTCTCAGCACCAAAGCTTTACAGAAGTGAAGTGTTTCTCACCTCTTTAGTTGCATGGTTCCCCACTACAGCTGCTCCATATTTGCCTTGCTTCAAGTACTGCCCATTTGTACTGGAAGACAAGGGAGAGATTCAGCTGCAGAACAGGCCTTGCCTTGTGTTTCTCTCTCCTGCTGCTGACCTGCTCTTCTGTAGAGTTCAGGTCCATCTCCTCACACTCAGCATCTTCAGTAGCCTTCCTGAGCCTAGAGATAGCACAGTTCCCTTGCTGCCCACAGGTCAGAGGCAAATGTGATGGAGTTTGAGTTGAAAACTGCTCTGTTCACAGATCCAGGGCCATTGAGCTTTTACAGAATGGCAGTGTCAAACAGAGGGAGGATTTACTGCTGCCCCCCCATGCTCATGCCTCAGATCTCCATGAGGGAACCTGTGAGATACAAGCATCTGGCAGAGCAGGTCTGGACACAGTGCAAACACCGAGCCAGGACCTCAGGATGTAGTTCTCTGTAACAGCCAAACTCAGAACTTGCTCTTTATGTGCCAGCTGCCTAACTCAGAAAGGCAGCAGAGTAACTCAAACTTATTCTGAGCACCTGGAGCACCTCCAGCACACAGACACCTGTCTGCAGACCACAGGTTGGACTAGAAGACCCTTGGGGTGCCTTCCAACCTGACATTCTGTGGTTCTATCTACAAGTAATGATCTCTTCTCACTCATCCAAAGATCTTCCCTTTGTGATAAGCTCCTCAGCTGTCAGACACAGGCTGTGGCAGGCCATGAGGAAGCCACCGTGGCACTTACTAGCGGTAAGCATGAACGGCTGTGGCCACGAACACCGACGGTGCCCCCAAAGCTGCTGGGGCCACAGGAGCCTTCTGGGCTGCAGGACCTGCTGGAAAATGAGAAGCAGGAATAGCTGTCAGTGACACACGTGCTGACTAAGGACAATGCCACAACACATCCCTTCCCCCGAGGGGAAAAAACTACAGTGCCTGAAAGAAAGCTGGGGAGGGACTTGTGACAAGGGTTGGGAGTGCCAGGACAAGGGACAATGGCTTTGAGGTGGGAGAGGGGAGAGTGAGAGGGGAGATGAGGGAGAAAGTGTTGAGAGAGAGGGTGGGGGAGACACTGGCACAGGTTTCCCAGGGAGGTTGTGGAGCACAGAAGCACCCAACGTGATCTTTGATCACATTGGGTGCTTCTGTGCTCCACAACCTCCCTGCAGGTGTTCAGGGCTAGGCTGGATGAGGCCTTGAGTAAGCTGTGGGAGATGTCCCTGCCCAACTGGCTGATCTTTAAGGTCCCTTCCAACCCAACCCACTCAGTGACTCCCTGAGTAAGATTAAAACACAAAGAGTGATGTTCCAAAGACCTTTCCAACAACCAGGTGTAGGGAGGGGAGCAGAGGAAGAGAACATTTAAGTGATTTATTTCATGGAGTGGTCTGGGTTAGAAGGGACCTCTCCAAAGGTCATCAACACCCTGCAGTGAGCAAGGACATCCTCCACTGGTGCTCTTAAAAGGCCTCATTCTCCCAGCAAGACACTCACTAAGTGGTTTCCCCCCCCCAGTTACTGATCTCAAGCCCAGTTACTTACCAGCTGCAGGCTGACCCTTCTTGGGCTGCTTTGGTGCAGTGTACTGGAAGAATTCATTCCCATGGCTTGAGACTGTTTGATCCAGCCCAAAGAGAGAGGCCAGTCTTGCACTAGAAACAGAAAGAAACTGCTCTAGCTTGTTTAAGAGGAGCTTTAGAGATAACAAATACCACACATGGTATCAAAGTGGTCAGCATCACTTCAGAAATAAACAAAGGGATGCACACTCTGGGGGTGTTCAGTGTGGGAGGAGGCTGAGGGGAGACCTCATTGCTCTCCACAGCTCCCTGACAGCAGGCTGCAAAGAGGTGGGGGCTGGGCTCTGCTCTCTTGTCTCAGGGGATAGGAGAGGAAATGGCATGAAATTGTGCCAGGAGAGGCTTAGGTTGGAGATGAGCAGAAGTTCCTTTGCTGCAAGAGTGGTCAGGGACTGGCACAGGCTGCCCGGGGAGGTGGTGGAGTCCCCATGCCTGGAGGTGTTTAAGAAGCCTGTGGCCAGGGTATTTGGGGCCATGGTTCAGTGGCCACAGTGGTGTTGGATTGAGGATTGGACTGGATGATCTCAGAAGTCTTTTCCAACCATAACAACCCTGTGAGCCTATATTAAGCAGCTCTAGCCTAATTAGCCAATTAATTTGGCATAAGCAGAACACTTAGAGCAAGGGGCTGGGCAAGTAGCTCAATTAGCTTCCACTTCCTCAAAAAAAAACACTGCAAGGAACAAACAAGGACTGAAAACTACCTCAAAACCCAACTAACTTCAGATCAACAACTGTGAAGTAGCAGATTGCTACAAGAGTGGAACTACCACATGGCAACACAGAAGCCACCATTTACCTACTGGATTTATCTGCCAGGATCTTATGGATTGAAGAGAGTGAGGGTGGGGAGATGCTGGCACAGGTTGAGGGTGGTGAGACACTGGCACAGGTTGAGGGTGATGAGACACTGGCACAGGTTTCCCAGGGGGGTTGTGGAGCACAGAAGCACCCAATGTGATCAAAGATCACATTGGGTGCTTCTGTGCTCCACAACCCCCCTGGAGGTGTTCAGGGCCAGGCTGGATGATGCTACAAAGCTACAAAGCAGGACCCCCAGAGCAACACCACCACTGTCATTGTGTCAGGGCAGTGTTTTACAGCAGATGCTTTAAAAAACGACCACGTACTTAAAAGAGAGAGGATTAGTTTACAAAAGTTATGACCAGCAGCTCCTTGAGGAGGGTGAGGAACAAGTGCAGCTGAAATTCCAACTGCTGAGGAGCCTTCAAGTGGCAGAAATTACACAGGGTAAGCAAATCTGAACGTGCCACACATTAAAATGGTATCAGGAAGAGCTGAAAACTCCTGAAGGCGCTGGAAGTTACAGTATCACAGCATCACAGTATCATCAGGGTTGGAAGAGACCTCACAGATCATCAAGTCCAACCCTTTAGCACAGAGCTCAAGGCCAGACCATGGCACCAAGCGCCACGTCCAGTCCTGCCTTGAACAGCTCCAGGGACGGCGACTCCACCACCTCCCCGGGCAGCCCATTCCAGTGTCCAATGACTCTCTCAGGGAAGAACTTTCTCCTCACCTCCAGCCTAAATCTCCCCTGGCACAGCCTGAGGCTGTGTCCTCTCGTTCTGGTGCTGGCCACCTGAGAGAAGAGAGCAACCTCCTCCTGGCCACAACCACCCCTCAGGTAGTTGCAGACAGCAATAAGGTCTGCCCTGAGCCTCCTCTTCTCCAGGCTAACCAATCCCAGCTCCCTCAGCCTCTCCTCGTAGGGCTGTGCTCAAGGCCTCTCCCCAGCCTCGTTGCCCTTCTCTGGACACGCTCAAGCATCTCAATGTCCCTCCTAAACTGGGGGGCCCAGAACTGAACACAGCACTCAAGGTGTGGTCTAACCAGTGCAGAGCACAGGGGCAGAATGACCTCCCTGCTCCTGCTGGCCACACCATTCCTGATGAAGGCCAGGATGCCACTGGCTCTCTTGGCCACCTGGGCACACTGCTGGCTCATGTTCAGGTGGGTATCAATCAGCACCCCCAGATCCCTCTCTGTCTGGCTGACATCCCTGCTTAAAACTGACATCCCTGCTTAAAACTGACATCCCTGCTTAAAACTCCCCCAGCCTGGCACTGCCAGGACTTGTTGATAGCCTTCAGTGAAGCCATCCGTCCTCTTTCTGTCCCCTCCAGTACAAGCAGGAGCCCAGAGCAGTTGCTCCAGCTCCTTCTGGAAGAGCTCACGAAGGAAACCTTGGCTGGACAGGCGGACTCAGGCCCTGGACCCCGCTGTCCTCGGGCTGCCTGTCCGCCGCCGGCCACACCGAACCCGATCCGGCCCCCAGCCTCTTCCCAGGGAAACTGGGTTCTCTCTCCGCCCCCAGGACACAGAGGTGGAGAGCACAGGCCGGGCGCTAGATTTAGGCATGGGAGGTCAGCTCGAGTTCGATCCCGCCGGCTGCTGTCCACCGAAAGGAGACGACCCCGCGGAACGGCCCGGCCAGCGACCGGGAGGACTCTGAAGAGCCCCACAGGCCCTCCCGACTCTCAACAGACCGGGCAGCAGCGAAGCCCAGCCCCAGGCTGCGCAGGGCCTGACCCTCACCGCAAAGGGCCTGCCCAGGGGCCGGTGCCCCACGGCCTTTCCGAGCCGCGCCGCCCCTCCAGACAGAGGATGGCTCAGCTGCGCCCCGCCGGCCGCTCACCCGCTGGCAGGGGACAGGAAATCCGCGTCGTCCTCCTCCGCCGCCGCTCCGAACATGACCACGGGCCGCGCTCCGCCGCTCTCCCGCGATGTCGTAACCGCTGCCCGGCACAGCGCAGCGAGCGGCCGCGGCAGGAGCGGAGCGGAGCGGAACGGAGCGGAGCGGGCGGAAGGCGGAAGAGCCGCGCGGGCAGGGCTGGGCGGACGCACGGGAAGAGGGCGGGGCCTGAGGGGGTGTGGGATGTGGCCTGTGGGTGTGTGGGCGGGGCCTGTGGGGTGTGGGCGGGGCCTGGGGGGTGTGGGATGTGGCCTGTGGGTGTGTGGGCGGGGCCTGGGGGGTGTGGGATGTGGCCTGTGGGTGTGTGGGCGGGGCCTGGGGGGTGTGGGATGTGGCCTGTGGGGATGTGGGCGGGGCCTGGGGGGTGTGGGATGTGGCCTGTGGGTGTGTGGGCGGGGCCTGGGGGGTGTGGGATGTGGCCTGTGGGTGTGTGGGCGGGGCCTGGGGGGTGTGGGATGGGGCCTGCGGGGATGTGGGCGGGGCCTGGGGGGTGTGGGATGTGGCCTGTGGGGGTGTGGGCGGGGCCTGGGTGGGTGTGAGATGTGGCCTGTGGGGGTGTGGGCGGGACCGCGGGGGGAGGCGGGGCCGCCACCGAAGGGGCGTGGCCGTCGCGGGGCGGGCGTGGCTGCCGTGGGGGCGGGGCCGAAGGGCAGCCGCTGTCTCGTGGCGGTCGCGCGGTGAGTGACGTGCCGGTCCCGGGCGGCCTCGCGCCCCCCGCGCCCCCGGAGCCGTCCCGGGGCCGCCGCTCGGCCTGGGCGCCTGTGGCGGCCCGCGGGGACCTGGGCCTGGGCGGGACGGGGCGGCGGGAAGCGGCCTGGCCGCGGCGGGGGAACCGCGAAGGGGCCCGAGGGGTCGGTAGGGCCTAGGGGAGCAGCGAGCCGCGAGAGGCCTGCGAGCAAGTCCGCCTCGCTGCGGGACGGGGGCAGCTCGGAGCGCCGGCGGGCGGGAAGCGCCCCCTTAGCGGGAGCTCGGGGCACGGGGAGAGGCTCCCGGCGGCGCTGCCGGCCCGGCTGTGCGAGTGGGAGCGATGTCCCCAAGGTGACAGCCGGACGCGCGGCCCCGCCGTGCGCTGCGGGCAGCCCGGGCCTGGGCCCGCGCCCGGGTTCTGCCCCGTAGGCAGCGGGAGCCGTTCCGGGGCCCGGCGACCGGCCTGTGCCCGCGGGCGGGGTGGCTGTGCCAGAGGCCGGTTTCACTGCGCTGCTTGTGCGCCGTGGCGGCGACCCGGCAGAGGTGTGGCACGGCAGTGTCCGGGACACACGGGCGCTGTTCTGCCCCAGCTTTGGCTCTCGCACACCTCCGTGCCCGAGGGGCGACCCTGCTGTGTGCTGTTCCGCCTCTGCCTTGTAACCTCCTCTCTTGGCTGTTTGACCCCCTGAGAAGACGACGTCTCAGGGGGCCACAGACTCTGCTCTGCCTTTAAATGCAGCGCCTCGCAGCCAGTTGAGGCTGGAAGGCAGCAAAGCTGGACGCAGCAGGGAGCAAAAGGGCTTTAAGGGTGGAATAGTTTCCTGGCTTTGGATATTTTCGGGTGCTGACTGGAAATCTGTTACAGGAGTTACTTAGGGGATGTTTGAGTCCGAGCATGAAGCTGCCAGCTCTGCTGCAGTGGTGTGGGGGTTCATTGCCATGAGAGTACAACACCGTTGGGATAGAGGTGACTTAAAGGAA
The DNA here is from genome assembly GCF_015220805.1 of Pogoniulus pusillus. Taxonomy (NCBI): domain Eukaryota; kingdom Metazoa; phylum Chordata; class Aves; order Piciformes; family Lybiidae; genus Pogoniulus; species Pogoniulus pusillus. The sequence continues at coordinate 1,567,743 of NC_087298.1, read as the reverse complement.
GGAGGAGAGCCTAGGAGGGGAGCATTAAGTGGCTTTCTTATTGCAGGACTGGTTTTGTTATTGCAGTGGTTATTTTAGAGTGAAACCTGCAAGGGGTCAAAAGCTTTGTTTTGTAACAGCAACACCCCCCAAACCGATGCATGCACACAGTAGTTCTACAGCAATCTGATGTGAACTTCTAATGGGGGCAGCTTGTTCCTATCCTGACATGGGAGGTGGGCAGGAACTTTAATTGTTAGATGTCTACTGCCTGCAGGGAGGCTGTAGCCAGGTGGGGTTGGGCTCTGCTGCCAGGCAGCCAGCAACAGAACAAGGGGACACAGCCTCAAGCTGTGCCAGGGGAGGTCTAGGCTGGATGTTGTTAGGAAGTTGTTGTCAGAGAGAGTGATTGGCATTGGAATGGGCTGCCCAGGGAGGTGGTGGAGTGGCTGTGGCTGGAGGTGTTGAAGCCAAGCCTGCTGGGGCACATAGTGCCATGGTCTGGTTGGTTGGGCAGGGCTGGGTGCTAGGTTGGGCTGGCTGAGCTTGGAGCTCTCTTCCAGCCTGCTTGATTCTATGACTGTGTTCCTTACAAGGACAGATAACTTGCTGCTTTGTCTCCTTCTGTCTACAACTACCTGCAGGGAGGCTGTAGCCAGGTGGGGTTGGGCTCTGCTGCCAGGCAGCCAGGGAAAGAACAAGGGGACACAGTCTCAAGCTGTGGCAGGGGAGGTCTAGGCTGGATGTTGTTAGGAAGTTGTTGTCAGAGAGTGATTGGCATTGGAATGGGCTGCCCAGGGAGGTGGTGGAGTCTCTGTGGCTGGAGGTGTTCTTGCCAAGCCTGGCTGGGGCACTTAGTGCCATGGTCTAGATGACTGGATGGGGCTGGGTGCTAGGTTGGACTGGAGGAGCTTGGAGGTCTCTTCCAACCTGCTTGATTCTGTGATTCCCTATTTCTGCTGAGTCTACAGTCAGGATTCTTTCTTTCTTTAAACAGTGGAGACCTCTGTGGTGAGGTTTCCTTCAGGTGGTATGTACCAAACTTTATGCCTGCACTCACCTTTTTCCTTTTTTAGTGTAAAGTTTCAGTTAGTTCTAGTGCAGAGTTGTAGTTAGATGGAAATCCTGAATGGTTCTGTGCCAGTCAAGGGATTCCTGCCCTGTGAATGTGTTAGCTGAAATCTTGGTGTGCTGTCCCACACTGGGATCAGCAGTGGCTGGTCCTCATGCCAGAGAGGTGGGTAGGCAGCTGGCAGGAGTACATTCTGCAGTGCTGCAGCCAGCATCATGGCTAAGCCTCTGGGCTGTGCTGGTGAGGCCTCACTTGAAGTACTAAGTCCAGTTCTGGGCTCACCAGCTCAGGAAGGACATAGAACTACTGGAGAGAGTCCAGTGCCTGGTCTCAATATCTCTCATGTCAGGAAAGGCTGAGAGAGCTGGGACAGATGAGCCTGGAGAAGAGGAGGCTCAGGAGGGATCTTATCAGTGCTTACAAATAGCTGAGGAGTGGGTGTCAGGAAGATGGGGCCAGGCTCTTCTCAGTGGCAGGGCAGGAGGTAATGGGCATAAACATGAACAGAGGAAGTTCCATCTGAACAGGAGAGGGACTTTAATGTGAGGGTGGCAGAGCACTGGGACAGGCTGCCCAGAGAGGTGGTGGAGTCTCCATCCCTGGAGACTTTTGAGCTCTCCTCCAGGATGTGCTCTGGGTGATCCTGCTTTGGCAGGGGGTTTGGGCTGGGTGATCTTGCAGGTCCCTTCCAACCCAACCCTTTCTGTGGGGGGCAGGTAACACCCAAACCATCAGAGCTTTGTAGCTGTGGATGTGGTGGGGAAGCTGGGGCTGGCCTGCTGCACAGTGCCAGGCTGAAGTTGCTGCTTTCTGCTTGGCCACAAACATCTTTGCAGTGAGCAGGTCTTTTCTTTTTTTTTCAGTCTCCTTTCCCACCAAAAGGATCGAAAACAAAGCTTGCAGGAGTCACTCCCACACAGCTTCTTGCAAGCTGGGCAGTTCTCTGTGGCTGTTGTCTGCTGAGGTGCTGCTGCACCCTGGAAGTTGCACAGAGCTGTTTTGGTGTCCTGTCAGATTTCTAAGCAAGAGCAGCTTGTAAGCAGGCTGAGAATTGGGATCTTTCCTGCTAGCAGAGAGGAGGAATTCCATAAGCTTTCCAAGGCTCTTCTGCGTGGCTCCCTTTTGGTGTTAAAGGTGTACTCCCTGCTGCTTACTGTGCCTCACAGCTGTTCAAGGACAAGGAGTTTGGTGTCTTTTTCACTTCTTCAGAAGAAGAGAGTTTGGGGAGGATTCTTCTCACCCCCCTGCACCAGTACAGGTGAGAGGTGACCTGCTGGCAAGCAGCTCTGCAGAGCAGGACCTGGCAGTGCTGGTGGATGAATTCACTGTGCCCAGCAGTATGCCCTTGTGGCAAGAAGGCCAGCAGCCTCCTGCGGTGTGCTAAGGAGAGTGTGGTCAGAAGGTCAAGGGAGGTTCTCCCCCTCTGTCCTACTGAACCACACCTGGATACTGGGTCCAGTTCTGGGATTCCCAGTTCAAGAGAGACAGGGAACTGTTAGAGTGAATCCAGTGGAGGCTGGGAAGATGCTGAGGGGCCTGGAACAGCTCTGTGAGGACCAAAGGCTGAGAGCCCTGAGGCTGAGAGCCTGCAGAAGAGCAGCCCCAGAGGGCAGCTGAGCAATGCTCAGCAACAGCTGAAGGGTGGGGGGCAAGAGGCTGGGGCCAGGCTTCTCTCAGTGGTGCCCAGGGACAGGACAAGGGCAGTGGGCACAAACTGGAACCCAGAAGACTGCATCTGAGCAGGAGGAGAAAGTTGTTTGGTGTGAGGGTGCTGGAGGCCTGGAGCAGGCTGCCCACAGAGGTTGTGGAGTCTCCTGCTCTGGAGAGCTTCCAACCCCCACTGGCCATTGTGCTGCTGGGCAAGCTGCTGTGGGTGCCCTGCTGGAGCAGGGGCTTGGACTGGATGAGCTCCAGAGGTCCCTTCCAACCATGCTGTGATTCTGTCTTGTTTTCCAACTGGGCCTGAGCTCAGAGAGGAGGCAGAGCTTTTGTTCAGTGAACTAAGATGTACCATCTGTGCTTTGCTCTTTGGTTTCAGTATTTGCTGTGAAGTCCCTTCCACCTGACAGAAAACATCATGCCCCTGCAGACCTGCCTTCTCCAAGGCTGGTGAAGGGCCTGGAACACAAACCCTATGAGGAGAGGCTGAGGGAGCTGGGGGTGTGCAGCCTGCAGCAGAGGAGGCTCAGGGCAGAGCTCATTGCTGTCTACAACTACCTGAAGGGAGGTTGTAGCCAGGTGGGGTTGGGCTCTTCTCTCAGGCAACCAGCAATAGAACAAGGGGACACAGTCTCAAGTTGTGCCAGGGCAGGTTCAGGCTGGATGTGAGGAGGAAGTTGTTGTCAGAGAGAGTGATTGACATTGGAATGGGCTGCCCAGGGAGGTGGTGGAGACACCATCCCTGGAGGTGTTCAAGAAAGGACTGGATGAGGCACTTGGTGCCATGGTCTGGTTGACTGGATAGGGCTGGGACATAGATTGGGCTGGATGATCTTGGAGGTCTCTTCCAACCTGCTTGATTCTATGATTCCAGGCTTGGCTGAAGGTGACCCTGAAAGTTAGCAGTGATTAGCATCAGGGCCCAGTGAAGTCAAGCTGAAGCTGACAGACTTCTCCAAAGCTCTGCCAGGAAATCACTGGGAGTTTGGGCATTCTTTTTTTCACTTAGGGAAGGATGAAAAAGGCTCAATCTAGTTTAGGTTGCTGTTCTCTGAGCAATCCAATCTCGGTTAATCTGCTCCATTCCTTTTGATTTCACTCTGACTTTCTGGAAATGCTCCCAGTCAGGCCCCAGGCCACTTCAGAGGAGGGAATTTTTTAATTAACATTTGGGGTTTTTTTGCAGCTGCAACCTGGAATCTGCCAATGCAGAGGATAATGGCAGTAGTTGTTGTAAACAAATTCACTTCCTGCTTTGCTGCCCTGCAGATTAACTTTCTAAAGCCTTTTATTTGTTGGTCCTGGCACTAGAAAGGTTCTGGTTTTGAAGACAATCTGGAAGTGAGAGGCTGTGATTAAATACTCCTTTGTCACCTTCCTTCTCTGTTCCTACCCTCTTCCCAAAATATGCTTTCACAATGCCTTTTCTTCCCTCTCTCTCACCAGATCCTATCTGCTAGGGTCCAGTAGATCCAGTAGAAGGCCAATGGCATCTTGGGGTGTGTTAAGAAGAGTGTGTCCAGCAGATCAAGGGAGGTTCTTCTTCCCCTCTGCTCTGCCCTGGTGAGACTTCATCTTGAGTACTGTGTTCAGTTTTGGGCTCCTCAGTTGAAGAGGGACAGGGATCTGCTGGAGAGGGTCCAGTGGAGAGCTATGAGGATGCTGAGGGGACTGAAGCTCTGCCTGGTGAGGAGAGGCTGAGGGCCCTGGGGCTGCTTAGGCTGGAGAAGAGAAGACTGAGAGGGGATCTAATAAATGTCTATCAATCTCTCTGAGGGCTGGGGGTCAGCAGGGGGGGACAGGCTCTGCTCACTGGGATAGGACAAGCAGCAATGGATGGAAGCTGCAGCACAGGAGGTTCCAGCTCAGCACAAGGGGGAACTTCTTTCCTGGAAGGGTCCCAGAGCCTGGCACAGGCTGCCCAGAGAGGTTGTGGTGTCTCCTTGTGTGGAGCCTTTCCAGGCCTGTCTGGATGTGTTCCTGTGTGCCCTGAGCTGGACTGTGTGGCCCTGCTCTGGCAGGGGGTTGGACTGGATGATCTCCTTGGGTCCCTTCCAACCTCTGATATCCTGTGAGCCTGTGTGATCTCCAGTGACTCTTGAACAGCTGTGCCTGGTACAGTTGCTTGTGTGGAAAATACTTTGACGTGAAGTGGGCTGAGGAGACTCTCCTGAGGTTCAGTAAGGCAAAGTGCAAGGTCCTGTACTTAGGTTGGGCCAGCCCTTGATACTGATCCACGCTGGAGGTGATGAGATTGAGAGCAGCCCTGCAGGTTGCATGGGACAGACTGGGAGACTTGGGGCTGCTCAGCCTGGGGAAGAGAAGGCTCCAGGGAGACCTTAGAGTAGCCTTTCAGTGGGCAGGCTGGGGAGGGACTGTTCAGAAGGGCCTGTGGGGATAGAATGAGGGCAGTGGTTTGAAGCTGGAACAAGGCAGAGTTAGGCTGGACATCAGGAGGGAGTTCTGCAAAATGAGAGTGGTGAAATACTGGAAAAGGTTACCCTGGGATGTGCTTGAGGCCCCATCCCTGGATGTGCTGAGGGGCCTGGAGCAGATCTGTGAGGAGTGGAGGCTGAGAATCCTGGAGAAAAGCAGCAACAGAGGTGAGGAGCCAAGAGGATGGGGCAAGACTCTTGTCAGTGGTGCCCAGGGACAGGACAAGGAGCAACTGGCACAAACTGAAACCCAGGAGGTTCCACCTAAAGATGAGGAGAAAGTTGTTTGGTGTGAGGGTGCTGGAGGCCTGGAGCAGGCTGCCCACAGAGGTTGTGGAGTCTCCTGCTCTGCAGAGCTTCCAAAGCCTCCCTGGCCATTGTGCTCCTGGGCAAGCTGCTGTGGGTGCCCTGCTGGAGCAGGGGCTTGGGCTGGATGAGCTCCAGAGGTCCCTTCCAGCCCCAACCGTGCTGAGGCTGTGTGAAAGTATCAGCAAGTGCAGCAAGTTCTCTTCTGAGAGCTACTTCACTTCAGCACAGCCTTCTGTTCCCATGCTCATTAGTTATCAGGGGCTCAGATCTGGTTCCTCTGATGAGCTGGGAGCATGAGCTGTGGGCTGTGTGTAGCTGATCTTTGGGCCAATCTGGATAAGAGAAAGTCTGTCAGTCCTGGCCTTTTCCTGCTTTAAATACTTAATGTGTCTCTTCCTGGGGGTAGGAGGCTGTATGGGAAGGAGACTTTCAGGCTTGTTTCACATCAGAGACAATTTAATTCACTTTGAATCTGTAAGATTATGAAGTACTCTCAGGGCAGCTCCAGGGTGTAGTGCAGTTCCTGAGCTTACAAGCTCATGCTCGTAGCCACCCAGCAGCCTGCTCCTCTGCCAGCTTGGGCAAGTGGCTATTTGACAGGCTTCAGCTCCCTGATGGAGCTCATCCCTGTGACCTGACCTGCTTCTTGTTGATTCCTTTCTGAGGGTGAACATAGCCCAGCAGTGGGCACTGGCAGCACAGAAGGCCAAGGGCAGCCTGGGCTGCATCCAAAGCAGCATGGGCAGAGATGGAGAGAGGAGATCCTGCCCCTCTGCTCTGCCCTGGGGAGACCTCACCTGCAGGGCTATGTCCACATACAGTCTTCAACCCTAGAAGGACCTGATGCAGAGGGTCCAGAGAAGGCCACAAAGATGATCAGAGGGCTGGAGAACCTCCCCAGTGGGGACAGGCTGGGGGAGCTGGGGTTGTGCAGCCTGGAGAAGGTGCTGGGGAGAGCTTAGAGCAGCCTTCTAGTACCTGAAGGGGACCTGCAGGCAGGCTGGGCAGGAACTCTGTTTCTGTCTCTAGCTGCAGGCACTGTAAATAGCTGCTTGTCTCTTGTGCTAAGCTGTGAATATAAAGCTTCATTCTTCAATTTCCAGCTCAGCTGAGTCTAGTCTGGGTGATTTTCCTAAGTGGGGGAGGGCAGGTAACACCCAACCCATCACAGCCAGGCTGTGAACTTCAGTCCTGTTTCCTGCCCTTACATGCAAAGTTACCTTGATCTTCTGGACACTCACAAAGCTGATTTGGCCTTAGAGCTGCATTTCAGTATCTGCATAGGACCTGCAGGAGGGCAGAAGGGCTCTGCAGCAGGACCTTGACTGCCTGCACAGATGGGCAGAGTCCAAGGGGATGGCTTCAATAGCTCCAAGTGCAGGGTGCTGCACTTTGGCCACAACAACCCCATGCAGAGATACAGGCTGGAGTCAGAGTGGCTGAGAGCAGCCAGACAGAGAGGGATCTGGGGGTGCTGATTGATACCCACCTGAACATGAGCCAGCAGTGTGCCCAGGTGGCCAAGAGAGCCAGTGGCATCCTGGCCTGCATCAGGAATGGTGTGGCCAGCAGGAGCAGGGAGGTCATTCTGCCCCTGGACTCTGCACTGGTTAGACCACACCTTGAGTGCTGTGTTCAGTTCTGGGCCCCCCAGTTTAGGAGGGACATTGAGATGCTTGAGCGTGTCCAGAGAAGGGCAACGAGGCTGGGGAGAGGCCTTGAGCACAGCCCTACGAGGAGAGGCTGAGGGAGCTGGGATTGGTTAGCCTGGAGAAGAGGAGGCTCAGGGCAGACCTTATTGCTGTCTGCAACTACCTGAGGGGAGGTTGTGGCCAGGAGGAGGTTGCTCTCTTCTCTCAGGTGGCCAGCACCAGAACGAGAGGACACAGCCTCAGGCTGTGCCAGGGGAGATTTAGGCTGGAGGTGAGGAGAAAGTTCTTCCCTGAGAGAGTCATTGGCCACTGGAATGGGCTGCCCGGGGAGGTGGTGGAGTCGCCGTCCCTGGGGCTGTTCAAGGCAGGACTGGACGTGGCACTTGGTGCCATGGTCTGGCCTTGAGCTCTGTGCTAAAGGGTTGGACTTGATGATCTGTGAGGTCTCTTCCAACCCTGATAATACTCTGTGTATGTGTGATACTCTGTGTGTGTGTGTGACTGGGGAGGGACTGTTCAGAAGGGCCTGTGTGGACAAGGCTAAGGGCAATGGTTTGGACGTGCAGCAGGGCAGAGTTAGGTTGCACATCATGAGGAAGTTGTGCACAGTGAGGGTGGGGAGAGACTGGCACAGGCTGCACAGGGAGGTGGTTGAGACTCTGTTCCTGGACATATTGAAGCTCAACCTTGCTCTGGCTCAGTGCAGCCTTGCTCTGGCTCAGTGCAGCCTTGCTCTGGCTCAGTGCAGCCTTGCTCTGGCTCAGTGCAGCCTTGCTCTGGCTCAGTGCAGCCTTGCTCTGGCTCAGTGCAGCCTTGCTCTGGCTCAGTGCAGCCTTGCTCTGGCTCTGTGCAGCCTGCTCTGGCTGGAGGTGTCCCTGCTGCCTGCAGGGGGGTTGGACAAGATGACCTTCGAGGGTCCCTTTGTTCTGATGCACTCTGAGATGCCATTCTGTGATTTCCTCTGTGCCATGCTGCTGTAGCTCAGCACCTGGCCTCAGCCTGCCGTGCAGCTCAGCAGCTCCTGGCTGGGTTCCTCTGTGTTGTGTCTGGCTGGAGCCTGTACCAAGAACCAGGGGTCCCATTCATCAGTTCCTGCCCAGTGAGCTTTTCCTGCTCGGCAAGGCACTGGACTCAAGGGACCTGACAGTGCATTGTCACAGCTTGACTGCGTTTGCAGCCTGCATCCTTTGCCAGGGAAAGCAAAACACCAACAAGAGTGGAGCAGATTCAAAGTCAATGCTCCCAGCAGGCAAACAATCCCAGTTCATTCTCCTCCAGCCTCGGGAAGTGAGGGCTCCGTGGGAGGGCAGGGACATGCCATCTACATTTCCCTCAGGGTAAGTCAGCCCTTGCACATCAAAGTGGTAAGGGAAGTAGAAGCTCCTGAGATACACACCCAGCTTTGGAATACTGTGGAAGTGAAATGCAACTCCCAGCTTGGCTCTGGTTTTCTCTGTTGCCTCTTTTATAGAATCACAGAATGGTTTAGGTTGGAAGGGACCTCAAAGCTCAGCCAGTTCCAACCCCTCACTGTAGGCAAGGACACCTCCCACTAGAACAGGTCACCCAAAGCCTGGTCCAGCCTGGTCCTGAACATCTCCAGGGAGGTTGTGGAGCACAGAATCACCCAATGTGATCTTTGATCACATTGGGTGATTCTGTGCTCCACAACCTCCCTGGGAAACCTGTGCCAGTGTCTCAGCACCCCTCAACCTGTGCCAGTGTCTCAGCACCTTCAACCTTTGCCAGTGTCTCAGCACTCTCAGTGTAAAAACCCTTTCCTAACATCTAGTTTCAATCTCCCCTCTGCCAGTTTAAACCCATTACCCTTTTTGTCCTCTCATTCCCAGACCTTGTCAATAGTCCCTCCCCAGCCCTCCTGCAGCCCCCTTCAGATCCTGGAAGGCCACTCCAAGGTCTCCTCCAAGCCTTCTCTTCTCCAGGCTGCAGAGACCCAACTCTCTGAGGCTGTGCTCAGAGCAGAGCTGCTGCAGCCCTCTCAGCATCTTGGTGGCCTCCTCTGGGCTGGCTCCAACACTTCCATGTGCTGCTTGTGTTGGGGGCTCCAGAACTGCCCCTAGGACTCCAGGTGGGGCCTGAGGAGAGCAGAGTAAAGGCTCCCTTGTTTGTCAGCTCCTGGTCTAATGGATTTGACAAGAGACTGAGTCATGATTTCTGCCTTCCCTGCCAGGAGGGCTTTATACAACTCATGTTTCCACTGGCTTGGGTGCCCATTGTTAACTTGGGATAGATGTTACCTCATAGGCACCTACTGAACCTTAGTGTTTAAGGTGATATCAGGTGAGCCTGAGGTATGCTGGAGGAGTATGTAACAAGAATCATCAAACTGAAGCTTGAACAATTTAAAAGACAGATAGTTGGGAGTTTTACAGCTGCCCTCTGTCCCTGCTGCAGCTTGGGTTGTACTTGTGAAGTGCTGCTGCTCTCTGCAGCCAAGGCTTAGAGCAGTGCCTGCAGGACAACCTGCTGTATAGACAGTAAAGCCTAATGCACTTTGTTCTGAGTGATGTCTTCTTGGGTGAGAAATCCTAGACTCATAATGGTAGGGGTTGGAAGGGGCCTCTGGAGATCATCCAGTCCAACCTCCCTGCCAAAACAGGATCACTCAGGGCAGGTCACACAGGAACACATCCAGATGGGGATTGGAAATCTCCAGAGAAGGAGGCTCCACAACCTCTCTGGGCAGCCTGCTGCAGGCCTCCAGCACCCTCACACCAAACAACTTTCTTCTGTTCAGATGGACCCCCCTGGCTTCCAGTTTGTGTCTGTTGCCCCTCATCCTGTCCCTGGGCACCACTGACAAGAGTCTGGCTCCGTTCTCTTGCCCTTTAGCTGTTGCTGAGCCTTGTTCAGATCCCTTCTGGGGCTGCTCTTCTCCAAGCTGAAATTCCTCTCCTCCTGTTTTGCACAGCCCAGAGGAGCTGAGTGTGTTTTTCCCACTGGCCACACTGAAGGAATGGGTCTGATTTGAAATATGCTGTGAGGCAAGAAGCAGGTTTGAAGCTGAGTGAAAGAGCTGAGAGGTAGATGTGAGCAGCAGTTAATGATTAGCCCTTGCTGTAGCTACTGCTGCTGCCTTCTGCCTGGCAGCACTGTCCCAGCGGTCAGAACCCTCCAGCTGTCTCAGCCTCGGTACCTGCTTGGAGTCTTCTGCTCTCCTGGAGGCAGTGGATTGCAAAGCTGCCTCTGGAATAAGTAAGTCCTCAGCTTTTCTTGACCACTGAATCATCTCTGCTTTGGCTTAGCGGTTCTGTGGCTGTCAGGGCTCTGGCAGATGCAAAAGCTCTTGCCCAGGGTGCTCTATTGTCACTTGTAACTACAACAGAAACTCTGTTGGGTGCTCTTTCTTCTGCTTTCCATGTCCTGCAGGCAGTGCTGTCAGGAGGCTGTCATGAGGCCAGGGTGCTGCCACGGCTGACTTCCTTCCCAGAGAATGCCTGCATTTGAGTGCCCCTTCCCTCTTCTTGGCGTTGCAGAAGGTCCTGTACCTTGCTGAGCTGGCAGAGCGAAGGCAGGGTTGGCTTCTGCACTCCCCCATGGAAACCTGGAGGTGCTCTCTTGTGTGGACTAGGGCTGGAAATTTGAGCTCTGAGCTCTTGCTTTGGGTTGTTACCTGGAAGCTGCTTGTGTGTCACATGTTTCACCTCTTGCTGTCAGCCCAGATCTCAGAGCAAGAGCAGGAGAGTGCCTCTGGTGATGCATACCCAGGTCTTAACCCCCTGCTGGACCAGAGATCAGCTTCCTGAGCTTCAGGAGAAGCACAGTGGAAGGAATTTTGCTGCTTCTGCCCTAGCTCCTACCTTGCACTTTGCTCCAAATCAGCTCCAGGCTTCTCAGAACAAAGGTGTTCTGCGCAACTGAAGCAGAGAGAATTGGATCCTTGGCTGTGGCAGAACAAGTTTTTGTTCAGAGGGAGAGGCCTGGGTGGTGATGTGGAATGAGAGGAACCTGCACTCGTTGGCCTTCTGTAGGCAAGGAGAGAAGTGTTTTTCTCCAAATCAGACATGTGAACTGTTAGGCCCTTGGTGAAAAGGCTCCATTGAGAGGGTGACCCTGACACAGCAGAGTGGGAGCTGGAAATCCCAGCCTGTTCCACAGGAGCTGACATCATCACCCCACGGTGATTGCAGCAATGCCTGGCACAGGCTGCAGCGTGCTGGCTGCAGGGAGGGTGCAGGCTTGAGTGTCTGCACGTGGACACACATCTAAGGAGCAGCTGCAGAGGAAGAGCTGCTTACACCTGAAAAGAAAGGAGAGAAAGGTGCTCCTGGGGTGGTTCTTCAGAGGGGCTTTCAGGTGTGGTGGAAGCTGATGCACAACGGTGATGTTCCTCCTGCTGAGTGTGCAGCAGCTGTGGGCATGGAAAACTGTCTGTGAATTGCCTAAACCAAAGCACCTCAGGTATGTGTGGAGTGAGTTTCTAAACCTGAGCTAGGAGCTCTGGAGAGTGGTTTGCTTGTCCAGATTATAGCAAGGTTTGAGTTGGGAGGGACCTGAAAGGTTGTCCAGTTCCAAGCCAACACCTCCCACCAGCACAGCTTGCTCAAGGCCTCGTCCAGCCTGGCCTTCAGCACCCCCAGGCAGGGGCAGCCACAGCCTCCCTGGGCACCCTGTGCCAGTCTCTCCCCATTCTCACTCTAAACAACCTCTTCCTCCACTCTCACTCCCCCCTCTCCCAGCTCAAAGCCATTGTCCCTCAGCCTGCCACTCCCAGCCCTTCTCCAGAGTCCCTCCCCAGCTCTCCTGCAGCCCCTTCAGGCACTGGAAGCTGCTCTGAGGTCTGCCTGCAGCCTTCTCCATGCTGGACAGCCTCAACTTCCTCAGCCTCTCTTTGTCACCACTGCCTTGCAGCACCTCAGACCCTGCCCAAGTTCACTGGAGGGAAGATTTTTCTGGCAAAGGGTTTGCAGGATCCTCAACAACCAAAGCTTTTTACTTCAGCTACAGGGTTCTTGTACTGGAAGGCTCCAAACAAGAAGGATTTGGACCTGTTAGAGCAGGTCCAGAGGAGGCCATGAAGCTGATCAGAGGGCTGGAGAGCCTCCTCTATGGGGATAGGCTGAGAGTGTTGGGGCTGTTCAGCCTGGAGAAGAGAAGGCTCCAGGGAGACTTCAGAGCAGCCTTCCAGTACCTGAAGGGGCTGCAGGAGAGCTGGGGAGGGACTTGTGATAAAGTGACAGCAGGAGGAGTAATGGTTTAAACTGGAAGAAGCTGGATTTAGGTTGGACATCAGAATGAAGTTCTTCACAGTGAGAGTGATGAGGCCCTGGAAGAGGTGCTCCAGTTGTGGAGGCTCTAAGCCTGGAGGTGTTCAAGGCCAGGTTGGACTGAGGCTTTAAGCAACTTGGTCTAGTGGGGAGGTGTCCCTCTTTATGGCAGGGCAGTTGGAACTGATGATCTTTAAGGTCCCTTCCAACTCCATTCTGATTGTGTGATCTGGGTCTGGGTCCATGAATGATGGCCTTGCTTCCAGAGCACAGAGCAGCTCCTCACCACCTCTGCAAGAGCTGCTAAGGCCTTGGTGTGTGGAAGCACTTATAGAGATCTGACCAATGCTCAGAGGCAGAGTGCTCGTGTTCAGGGGCAGCAGGGTGCTGGCTGCACCTTGCCTCAGCTGTCTGCTTGAGTGACAGTGCTGGAACAGACGACCCCAGGGAGGTCTCCTAACCCTTGAGGGTTCAGTGACTGAAAATCTTACAGTCCTGTGGAGACAGGTGGAGCAGGGCAAGCAGGCTGAGATCTGGGAATCTCCCATGGGTCCTCTGAACCATCTGTGGTGGTGGACTTTAGGCTCCTTTTTATGAGGCTATGTGGTTTATCACCTTGGGCATGGGTTTTATCTGCAGGAGACAAAGGTATTTATGGTGGTGCTGGCTGGAATGTTTGACCCTGTGCTAAAGGCCAGCTGAGGCACTTGGAGGGCTCCTTGAGCCACAGAGCATTTCTCTGCAGCTGAGAACTTCTTCCTAATATCCAGCCTATACCTACCCTGGCACAACTTGAGGCTGTGTCCCCTTGTTCTGTTGCTGGTTGCCTGGGAGAAGAGGCCACCCCCCACCTGGCTACAATGCCCCTTCAGGTAGTTGTAGACAGTAATAAGATCACCCCTGAGCCTCCTCTTCTCCAGGCTAAACACCCCCAGCTCCCTCAGCCTCTCCTCATAGGATTTGTGCTCCAGGCCCCTCACCAGCTTCGTTGCCCTTCTCTGGACATGTTCCAGCACCTCAACATCCTTCTTGAACTGAGGGGCCCAGAACTGGACACAGTACTCAAGGTGTGGCCTGAGCAGTGCTGAGTACAGGGGCAGAATAACCTCCCTTGTCCTACTGGCCACACTGTTCCTGATGCAGCCCAGGATGTCATTGGCTCTCTTGGCCACCTGGGCACACTGCTGGCTCAGAAGGAGGACATTGAGGGGCCAAGAAGGTCATCAGCATCCTGGCTTGGATCAGCAATGGTGTGGCCAGCAGGAGAAGGGAAGTGCCCCTGTAGCAACCACTGAAGTTCTGGGTTCAGCATTGGAGCCACCACTCCAAGAAGGACATTGAAGGGCTGGAGCAGGTTCAGTCCCTGTCAGGGGTTAAGTTCAACACTGGGCTTACTTTGTTGTCTCTTCCTTCTAGCAGGAAGGTTGCCAGGTCCCAGCTGCTCTGGCTGTGATCACAGACACCGTTGTGGATGCTGAGTTCGGTGCAGCCTGGCATGCAGCAGCACTTATGGGCATCTGACCAATGCTCAGCAACTGCTAAAGGGTAGGGGACAAGAGGCTGGGACCAGACTCTTGCCACTGATGCCCAGGGATGGGACAAGGGGCAATGGGCACAAACTGGAACCCAGGAGGTTCCATCTGAGCAGGAGGAGAAGTTGTTTGGTGTGAGGGTCTGGAGCAGGCTGCCCAGAGAGGTTGTGGAGTCTCCTTCTCTGCAGAGCTTTCAACCCCATTGGACATTGTGCTCCTGGGCAAGCTGCTGTGGGTGCCCTGCTGGAGCAGGGGCTTGGACTGGATGATCTGCAGAGGTCCTTTCCAACCCCACCACCGTGGCACTCTGGGATAGCAGTGGTGCAGTTGGCATCAGCCTGCAGGATAGGGAATTAGTGTGCACAAAAGGTTATCTTTGCTGTTGTGGTTTCATTTTCCCCTTTGTTTAACACAAGTTTGTTGTAGGTAGCAGAGTGTATGCTGGAAGCTGTTCTTAATTAGGGCATGCAAAATAGGCAGAGAAGTTTCTTCACCAGGTCTCAGCTTTCTAAGGAAGTAAAAATGCTTCTGAAGGGTGTTGCAAGGCTCAGGAGCGTCCCAGCTGCTCCTCAGCCCCCAGCAGAACGCTGCCTGCTCTCTGGCCCCGTGGATCGCAGCTCATGTGCTGGGTTGTGCAAGAGCTCTGCAGAAGGCAGCCCGGAGGAGGAGGAGGAGGAGGAGGAGGAGGAGGAGGTGTCTGCTTGTTCAGAAGTGAGGTCAGTTTGGAGAGGAGGGCTCGTGTGGCCCCTCTCTCTGTCTCCTCTTTGCTCCTGCTGGCCTCTTGCTCTCCCCCAGCCCAAGGGGCTGAGCAGCTGTCCCCAGCACTCAGCGGCTTTGAGCAGCAGCAGACCTCGGCTGGGTCCTGACCAAAGGTCGCTCCTGGTGAGCAGCCTGGGCTCAGCCCTTCTGGCAGCCCAGCCAGGCCTGTTCAGCCTCTGGGCCTGAAACCATTCTGCCTTATCTCTGCTTAAACACAGGGGAAGGGGAGGCCTCCAGGCTGTCACACAATCACAGAGCTGTTTGTGTTGCAAGGGGCCTTAAAAACCATCCAGTGCCAGCCCCTTGCCATGGGCAGGGACACCTCCCACCAGCACAGCTTGCTCAGGGCCTCATCCAGCCTGGCCCTCAGCACCTGCAGGGAGGGGACATCCACAACCTCCCAGGGCAACCTGTGCCAGTGTCTCATCACTCTCACTGGGGAGAACTTCTCATCTCTAGTCTCTATCTCCCCTCTTCCAGCTTCAATCCATTCCCCCTCATCCTACAAGTCCCTCCTCAGCTTTCTTGTAGCCCCCTCCGGGTACCAGAAAGCTGCTCTTAAGGTCTCCCTGGAGCCTTCTCCTCCCCTCCCTTGATGCTGGATATTTCATGCCGTGGGTTCCTATGGCTGGTTTATGTTTCAGGGTGTGAGGAAGAGAGATTAAGCTCTGATGAAGCACCCTGCCAGCTTGCAGTCCTGGAGTAATGGCTTCAGAAGTCTTTGAGGTGCACAGGGAGTGCTGAAAAGGTTCTTTTGTAGAAGCCTCTTGGGAATTGGCTTTGATGGAAACTTGTTAGTACTGGCTCTGGGCTGCCATGGGTGTGGGCTGTGAGCAGTTCTGCTGTCTCACTTGCTCTCATAGCAGTGTGCCTTATGAAGAAGTGGTAACTCAGCATCCCCTGTGATAGAAACACAGCACCAGAGAGTTGTTGGGGGTGGAACAGGCCACTAAGGGCACTGAGTGCAACCAGCAACCTAACACCGCTGTGGCCATCGACCTTAGATGTCAAAGGTAGCACTGGGTGTGGAGAAATGGCTTTGATTCCTCAGCAGTGTTAACGTGGAGTCAGTGCTGCAGTTACTGTTCCTGGCCAAAAGCAGCATTTCCAGCTCACAGGAAACTCTGCTGCTTAGACCTGGCCACGAGCTGCAAATTCAGGTTGTTGTGTCAGGCTGCTGCTGCTGTTTGCAGAGCACACAGCAGGGGATGTTTCCCAGATCCTCTTGGCTGCAGCAGGGCTCTCAGAACTCCATCATCCTGTACTTTTGTAGAACGTTAGAGGTGCTCCTGAGGCTCACTGAGCTGTCCTGGACCTGATCTAGTGGGGGATGCCTCTGCTTGCTGAGGGGCTTGGACTAGAGGACCTTTGGAGATCCCTTCCAACCCAGACCATTCTGTGGATGCTAAAATCCCCTGAACCTGCCAGGCTCTGCCTGCTGGGCTTGGTCCAGGGCTTGCACATTCTGAGGTGCATTCTGCTCCTCTCCAGAAACTTCTGTGCTCTTGGGTGTCAGAACAGAGGGACAACTGCCTCATGCAGCTAGACTGGAAGGAGGACAAGCACTAGTGCAGAGAAAGGGAAACAGGGAGGTTGGAAATGGCCAGAGGGGAGGAGTTGGTGCTTGTGATGGGCCTGAGCATGGCAGGCCACTGCTGAGAGCAAAAGTCATGGGTGTGCTGGAGATCTGCTCTGGCACCTGATGACATTGCCTGTCCTTGTTTCTGTGCCCAGCAGGGAGGGCTGGCAGGGGGTGGGTGCTGTTCTGTGGGAGCTGGAGCAGTACCAGGAAAGAGGGGGAAGTTTTGTGATGCTTAGAGAGGAACAGGCAAGCTCTGACCTTTGGATTGATCCCACCTTGCTCAGGGTAGGAGTCCACTGCCTGCTGGTGAAGCTTCTCACCTCGTGTGGTGCTGCTGGTGCTCACTGACAGTGACAAACCCAACTCCTGCTTGACATTGCCACCTGCTTCTGCTCACTGGCTGGGCAACTCCCCATCACCTTCTCCACCTGCAGACCTGACCTGCCAGCATTTCTCAGCCTGCCCTCTGATGCTCTCAGTGCTGCTCTCTGGGGTTTGCTGCTCTGCAGGGTTGTGCTCTCACTTCACTGGCCCTGTTAGTAATGGCCTGGAGCTCTGCTCCATGGATCTCAGCTCATTGTGCTGTTAGGAACACTGTCCTGCTGAGTTTTTTCTTTCTTTGATCAAAGATGTAGAGGTTTCCTGAGGAGCCTGCAGAAGCTGGGAGGTTAGGAGTGCCTGTGCCCTGCTAGGGAAGCAGATCAAGCAGGGCCTCTGACAGAAGGTGACCAGACAAGCTTGCTAGGAAAATAAACTCCATCAAAGGGCCATGATGTGGCCATGCTGAGAGGAAGAGCTCTGGCCCCTCCTCTGCTGCTGGGGATTGTGCTGAGTGAAGCTAGCTCTGCCTTCTGGAGCTGAGTGGGGCTTTGCTTCAGAGCAGAGGACAGGACCTTAAGGGTTGAATTGGTGCTGACAACTTTATCAACTCCCCCTAGCATCAGGTGATGGGACAAAAGGGAATGGCCTGAAGTTGTGTCAGGGGAGGGTTATGTTCAAGAGGAGGAAAGATTTCTTTGTTCCAAGAGTGGTGAGGGATTGGAAGAGGCTGCCCAGGGAGGTGGGGAGTCCCCATGCCTGGAGGTGTAGATTTAGGCTGAGCAGAGGAGGAAGTTCTTCACTACGAGAGTGGTAAATACAGGAGCAGGTTGTGCCCAGGTGGCCAAGAGAGCCAGTGGCATCCTGGCCTGCATCAGGAATGGTGTGGCCAGCAGGAGCAGGGAGGTCATTCTGCCCCTGGACTCTGCACTGCTCAGACCACACCTTGAGTGCTGTGTTCAGTTCTGGGCCCCCCAGTTTAGGAGGGACATTGAGATGCTTGAGCATGTCCAGAGAAGGGCAACGAGGCTGGGGAGAGGCCTTGAGCACAGCCCTACGAGGAGAGGCTGAGGGAGCTGGGATTGGTTAGCCTGGAGAAGAGGAGGCTCAGGGCAGACCTTATTGCTGTCTACAACTACCTGAGGGGTGGTTGTGGCCAGGAGGAGGTTGCTCTCTTCTCTCAGGTGGCCAGCACCAGAAGGAGAGGACACAGCCTCAGGCTGTGCCAGGGGAGATTTAGGCTGGAGGTGAGGAGAAAGTTCTTCCCTGAGAGAGTCATTGGGCACTGGAATGGGCTGCCCGGGGAGGTGGTGGAGTCGCCGTCCCTGGAGCTGTTCAAGGCAGGACTGGACGTGGCACTTGGTGCCATGGTCTGGCCTTGAGCTCTGTGCTAAAGGGTTGGACTTGATGAGCTGTGAGGTCTCTTCCAGCCCTGATGATACTGTGATACTCTTGCCCAGGGATGTGGTTGAGGCCTTGTCCTTGGAGACATTCAGGCTCAGGCTTGCTGTGGCCCTGGGCAGCCTGCTCTAGCTGGAGGTGTCCCTTGCTGGCTGCAGGGGGGCTCAACAAGATGCTTTTTGAGGGTCCCTTCCAACCTGTGAGTCTGTGGCCGAGGTACTTGGGGACATGGTTTAGTGGCCACGGTGGTGTCAGGTTGGTGATTGGACTCAGGGATCTTGGAGGTCTTTTCCAACCAAAACAGTGCTGTGATTCTATGAACTTCTTTTAGTTCTCACTGTAATTAAAAGTTAATTAATGTCTCTATCTGCTCTTAGGTGCCAAACAGCATTGGGCAACTCCAGGAAGCACCCTGTGAGCCAGCACCCTGTGAGCCAGCATCTCAGCTGCAGTCCACAGCCTGAAACTGGACCTCTGGGGGCTTTCTGGTGTGATGCCCATGGGTGCTGTGTGGTGGTTCCATGTGGGGGGTGCAGGCAGCCCTATAATGAGGGACAGAGGTGGGATCTGGGAGAGAAACACAAGGATTTGGGAAGAGTGAAAGAAGCAAACAGTGGCAGCCAGACAGAGGCCCTGAAGGATGGAGGTTTGCAGCTCCAAGTGTGAGGAAACAGCAAAATGCCTCCACTTGGCAGGGCTGTGCCAGAGCCACCCTGAGCTCCCCCGGGCACCATGGCAGGGACACATACAGGGTGTGACTGTTGGCCCCAAGCTGTGATCTGCCTGTGCTGCAGAGAACCTGAGCTGAACTCTGGCCTAGTCCTTCACCCCCAAACCACCCACTGTGGGTGGCAGGAGGCTTTGCCCCACCCTCAGCCCATATCCTGTCTCTAGGGTTTGGCAGGGGCACTTTGAGAGCAGGATCTGGCTCAGCCCAGCAGCACCAGTCTGGGCATGGCCCATTTCTGCTGTCACCTTCAGCACTCATGGCTGTGCTGTGATGGTTCCAGCCTTTTGGGATAGGATGAGAGGGAATGGATTTGAGCCAGAGAAGGGCAGACTGAGATTGGAAATTAGGAAGAAGTTCTTGAGAGCGAGGGCTGGAGAGACACTGGCACAGGTGGCACAGGGTTGCCCCCTCCCTGCAGGTGCTGAAGGCCTGGGTTGGATGAGTCCTTGACAAGCTGTGCTGGTGGGAGGTGTCCCTGCCCATGGCAGGGGGTTGGCACTGGATGAGTTTGAAGGTCCCTTCCAACCCAAACGTTTTATGAGTGTCTGAGCCCTTGCTGGAGGTGATGACAGAGGATTGGATCTCCTGCATGCCTCTCCCCCCTCATGAAGCACAAGCAGCCCTGCAGGGCACTTTCTGAGCCATTCTTCTGCCTCCACTGTGTGTGATGGCTGCTGAGGAGCTCTTCTCTGCTTGCCACCAGCTTGGCTGCCTCTCCCTCCTCATGTCCCTGCTGACTGCTTCCATGGCTGCATGTCACAGTCTGCCCAGACATCTTCTCCCAAAGCTGAGCCCGAGATGTTGTCTGTAGTCCTGCTCAGCAGTTTTTTTTGCCAGTCATTCTCCACTCCCTGCCTGCCACCCTCTGGCATCTGGAGCTGGACATTCTCCAGAGCCTCTGCCTCTTCCCTGCAGCAGGAGTAGCTCAGCTTTCTCCCTTCCCTTCATGGGTGGAGAGGGGAATGTGTCCTGTGTGTTTCTCTCCTTGACTCTGCTGGCTTAAACAGATTTGCAAGGGTCCCTGGGCATGGACAAAAGCCAGGAGATGCAGCTTGACCTTCCTGGCAACTTCACCCTTCCAGTGTCCTGAGCTCTTCCCTCCTCTTTCTTGCTCTTCATCCAACCAGTGTGTTAGGACTGCAGGGAGAAGCTGAGAGCCCTGGGGCTGGTGAGCCTGCAGAGGAGCAGCTCCAGAGGGGATCTGAGCAATTCTCAGCTAAAGGGTGGGGGGCAAGAGGCTGGGGCCAGACTCTTGTCAGTGGTGCCCAGGGACAGGACAAGGGCAAGGGGCACAAACTGGAACCCAGGAGGTTGCATCTGAGCAGGAGGAGAAAGTTGTTTGGTGTGAGGGTGCTGGAGGCCTGGAGCAGGCTGCTCAGAGAGGTTGTGGAGTCTCCTGCTCTGGAGAGCTTCCAAACCCCCCTGGCCATTGTGCTCCTGGGCAAGCTGCTGTGGGTGCCCTGCTGGAGCAGGGGCTTGGGCTGGATGAGCTCCATAGATCTCCTTCCCCCCACGCTGGGATTCCATGGTTCTCTGTTGAGCTTTTAGGAAGCCTTAAACCCTGGTAAAGGCTTTTGGTTGGGGCTCCAAGGCCAAGCCACACATTTCTGCTGTGACCTTGTAAATGTCCCTTCCAGTCTTAATATAGCACTGAGAGCTCCTTCTTCAGGCATTGCACAAGGGAAAAGCAGAGGTGTGCAATTAAGAGGTGTGCCAGGCACAGCACAGCTCCTCCTTGCATGTCTGGCTTCCAGCCTGGGGCTGCTAAGGCTTCTTGGCAGAGCTCTGAGGGGAGTTCTGCTGTTGGAGGCTGGCAGTGTGTGTCTGTGAAGCACATTGCACTGCCTTGCTGTGCAAGCAGGTCAGCATTTAGGCTGGAGATGGCCTCTGAGGTCATCGAGTCTGACCATTAACCCAACACTGTCAAGCCCCCTGCTAAAACATGGACCTCAGCACCACACCTCCACGGCTCTGAAAGCCCTCCAGGGATGGACAGATAGGCACAGGCATGGTCACAGAACCACCGAGGCTGGAAGAGACCTCTGAGATCATCAGGTCCAGCCTAGAACCTGGCACCAGCACAGCAGCTAAACCATGCCACCAGCTGCCACCTCCAAGCTATCCTTGAACACCTCCAGGGATGGGGACTCCAGCACCTCCCTGAGCACTCCATCCCAGTGCCTGATCACCTTTCCATGAGGAAGTGCTTCCCAACATCCAACCTAAACCTGCCCTCGGGCAGCTTCAGGACATGCCCCCTTGTCCTGGCACAGGTTGCCTGGGATCAGAGCCTGACCCCCACCTGACTACAACTTCCCTTCAGGTAGCTGTAGAGTGAGAAGGTCCCCTCCAGGTCTCCTCTTCTCCAGGCTGAGCACCCCCAGCTCCCTCAGCCTCTCCTCCTCAGGCTTTCCCACCAGTCCAGATGGAGACTCCAGCCCTGCCCTGGGCAGCCTGCTCCAGGCCTTGACAGTCCTTTTGGGGGAAAAAATTGTTCCTCATGGCCAACCTGCTGCAACTTGAGGCTGTTTCTTCTTACCCTGTCACTCGTTCCTTGGGATAAGAGACCAACCCCCAGCTGGCTCCAGCCCTTTCTCAGGCAGTTGCTGGGAATGAGCAGCCCTCCCCTCGGCCTCATGGACTTGCAGCATTGGGTTGGAAGGGCCCCTCGAAGGTCAGCTTGTCTGAGCTCCCTGCACTGAGCAGGACACCTCCAGCTGACTAGACCAGGCTGCCCAGCACCTTGAATGTCTTCAGGGGTGGGCCACATCCCTGGGCAACCAGTTACATCTCTGGGCCTCCTTTCCTCCAGGCTGAGCACCTCCAGCTCCCTCAGCTGCTCCAGGTACTGGTAGAGAGGAGCTGAAGATGAGGCAGCAGTGCCCAGGTGGGCAGCAGAGCCAATGGCATCCTGGGCTGGCTCAGGAGCAGGGTGGGCAGCAGGACAAGGGAGGTTCTTGTGCCCCTGTGCTCAGCACTGCTCAGGCCACCCCTGGAGTGCTGTGTCCAGTTCTGGGCTCCTGCATTGCAGAGAGCTGTTGAGGTGCTGGAAGGTGTTGAGAGAAGGGCAGCAAGGCTGGGGAGGGGCCTGGAGCAGAGCCCTGTGAGGAGAGGCTGAGGGAGCTGGGGGTGTGCAGCCTGCAGCAGAGGAGGCTCAGGGCAGAGCTGATTGCTGCCTGCAGCTGCCTGCAGGGAGGCTGTAGCCAGGTGGGGTTGGGCTCTGCTGCCAGGCAGCCAGGGACAGAAGAAGGGGACACAGCCTGAAGCGGTGCCAGGGCAGGTCTAGGCTGGATGTTGTTAGGAAGTTGTTGTCAGAGAGAGTGATTGGCATTGGAATGGGCTGCCCAGGGAGGTGGTGGAGTCTGTGTGGCTGGAGGTGTTGAAGCCAAGCCTGGCTGGGGCACTTAGTGCCATGGTCTGGTTGGTTGGGCAGGGCTGGGTGCTAGGTTGGGCTGGCTGAGCTTGGAGCTCTCTTCAGCCTGGCTGATTCTGTGATTCTCCTCCCCAGTCCTGTTTTCCAGACCCTTCCCCAGCTTTTTTGCCTCCTCTAGACTCAGCTCAAGCCCTCAAAGCCCTTTCTGGAGTGAAGGGCCCAAAACTGCCCCCAGTACTCAGGTATGGCCTCACCAGTGCCCAGCAGAAGGGGTCAAATGCTCTCTTTGCTGTCTGTCTCTGCAGCTTGACCCAGGAGGGCTCTGGCTGCTGTGGCTGAGCAGCTGGCATTGGTCTGTCCCTCAGCTGTGCCTTTGAGCAGCTGGCATTGGTCTGTCCCTCAGCTGTGCCTCTGAGCAGCTGGCATTGGTCTGTCCCTCAGCTGTGCCTTTGAGCAGCTGACATTGGTCTGTCCCTCAGCTCTGCCTCTGAGCAGCTGGCATTGGTCTGTCCCTTAGCTCTGCCTCTGAGCAGCTGGCATTGGTCTGTCCCTCAGCTCTGCCTCTGAGCAGCTGGCATTGGTCTGTCCCTCAGCTCTGCCTCTGAGCAGCTGGCATTGGTCTGTCCCTCAGCTGTGCCTTTGAGCAGCTGGCATTGGTCTGTCCCTCAGCTGTGCCTCTGAGCAGCTGGCATTGGTCTGTCCCTCAGCTCTGCCTCTGAGCAGCTGGCATTGGGTCTGTCCCTTAGCTCTGCCTCTGAGCAGCTGGCATTGGTCTGTCCCTCAGCTGTGCCTCTGAGCAGCTGGCATTGGTCTGTCCCTCAGCTGTGCCTCTGAGCAGCTGGCATTGGTCTGTCCCTCAGCTGTGCCTTTGAGCAGCTGGCATTGGTCTGTCCCTCAGCTGTGCCTCTGAGCAGCTGGCATTGGTCTGTCCCTCAGCTGTGCCTCTGAGCAGCTGGCATTGGGTCTGTCCCTCAGCTGTGCCTCTGAGCAGCTGGCATTGGTCTGTCCCTCAGCTGTGCCTTTGAGCAGCTGGCATTGGTCTGTCCCTCAGCTGTGCCTTTGAGCAGCTGGCATTGGTCTGTCCCTCAGCTGTGCCTCTGAGCAGCTGGCATTGGTCTGTCCCTCAGCTGTGCCTTTGAGCAGCTGGCATTGGTCTGTCCCTCAGCTGTGCCTTTGAGCAGCTGGCATTGGTCTGTCCCTCAGCTGTGCCTCTGAGCAGCTCTGGAGCCAAGCCTGCAGTGCCCCTGTTTGGGGAGGAAGCAGTTAAAGCAGCCAAGCTTGCCAGGAAGTTGACTCAAGGAGCTTGTCTGAAGACAAGCTGGGACCATTCGGTGGAGACCACAGCAGGGAACAGTGCTGCAGTGTCTGCAGGCTCCTGCTTCCCTTCCCACTCCCATTTACAGCACTTTAGAGGAAAAATCCAAGGGCCTGGGCTTGAGACCACAAAGCTCAGAGCCAGTGGAGCTCAGCCTCTGCCAGCTGGACTGCTGTAAGTAGAGCACTGAGAGCCTCTGGTTGCCTTCTGCGTCGCTGGCGTGGGCTGTGTGCAGCATTCCTCTGTGTGGTGCAGGACTCAGGCCTGTGTGATGCAGAAGGAGGAGCTCTTTGCTTTCCCAGCTTTTCCCACTGGATTTCTCTTGGAAGCTTTCATTTGAATTCTTAGCACATCTTAGCAGAGCTTTTTCACTACTTCAGGAGGGACCTCCTGCCCCTGCTCTTGCTACCAGAAGCCTCTGTGGAGAGTCCTTAGGTGAGGATCCCTCCAGCTGTGTTAAGGCAGAATTCTGGAGGCACAAGCAGCAAACAGCAGCTCTGCTGAGCAGGGAGCCAGTACAGAGAGACTGAAGAGATGCTTTTAAGGCTGGGGTCCTTCTGGGCTGAGGCAGTGGAATTGGGTTTAGTTCTTGCTTTTTCAGCCCTGGCACAGGAAAGATGCTGTGAAGAGAAGAGTTTGCTGCTCTGCTGGGTGTTGGTGTGGGGCTCTGTTGTTAA
The DNA here is from genome assembly GCF_015220805.1 of Pogoniulus pusillus. Classification (NCBI taxonomy): domain Eukaryota; kingdom Metazoa; phylum Chordata; class Aves; order Piciformes; family Lybiidae; genus Pogoniulus; species Pogoniulus pusillus. Next base: position 1,543,722 of record NC_087298.1, on the reverse strand, counting down.
TCCTGGTCCCAGGCTGTGATTTGGAAAGGACCTTGCTTGCCTTCCAGTGGGATGTGAAGGAGATTGTTCACAGTGTTCAGACTGAGCTGATTTGTCAGGCTCTGGGAGCTTGGCAGATCCTTCCCTCTCCTGTTCCTGCTTGTCCTGTGTGGCTGCACTGCCAGGTGAATCTGCCCTGGGTGTCTGGCAGGCTCTTAGCCACAGGAGAGCCTCTGGGCCTGACTGTGCAGTGGCAGGATTCTGGATCAGCAGAGGCAATAGGCAGGGAAACCTTGGTGGTTGTATGTGATGGAAGTCATCTGATAGCTGAGACCTGCTCGGGAGCACTGCTTTGTGTTTGGCTTCTCACCAGGTCTGGCTCCTGTTGTGCACATAGCACACTCTGTCCTCCCTTCCCTCCCCTGTGCCCTGGGGCTGTCAGCGTGGCTCATGTGTGTGCATGGCATGGGGCAGCGCTGGTTCAATGTCTGTTGGAGCGGGAAAGTAAGTCCTAAAGCTGAGCTTCAGCAAATACTTTGTTGTCAGAACCTGCTCCTGGCCCCACAGCTCCCTGACCCAGCTTGAACCCAAGCTGAGCTGCCAGGGTGGTACTGCAGGAGAGGGTTAGAGCTCTGCTTTACTGACCAGAGCCTGCCTCGGTGCTGGAGCTGCAGGATGGTGGCTTAAGGTCCCAGAGGTCCTGTGTGCATCCCTGAAGTCTTACTGTTTTCCTTGGAATTTGAGGAGTTGTGAAATGGAGGCTGTGGCTCCTCAGACCTGGGGCAACAGCACTGAGAGGGAAAGAAACGAGCCCTGGAGAGAGTTTTCTTCCTTCCTCTCTCCTGTCCCACCCTGTCTGTTTGCCTCTGCGGTAGGCTGCTGCAGAGCAGAGAGAGAACTTGGTATGTGCATCCCTTCTAGCAGTGCAGTGTGGAGACAGTGCCGCCGTGAGCTCTGTGCCCCCAGCTGTGCAGACGCTGCTCTGCTGCTGCCCCATCCCCGCTGCTGCCCCATCCCTACTCCTGCCCCGTCCCCGCTGCTGCCCCGTCCCCGCTGCTGCCCCGTCCCTACTCCTGCCCCGTCCCCGCTGCTGCCCCGTCCCCGCTGCTGCCCCGTCCCCGCTGCTGCCCCGTCCCCGCTGCTGCCCCGTCCCCGCTGCTGCCCCGTCCCTGCTCCTGCCCCATCCCTGCTGCTGCCTCATCCCCGCTGCAGCCCCGTCCCCGCTGCTGCCCCGTCCCCGCTGCTGCCCCGTCCCCGCTGCTGCCCCGTCCCTACTCCTGCCCCGTCCCTGCTGCTGCCCCATCCCTGCTGCTGCCCCATTCCTACTCCTGCCCCGTCCCCGCTGCTGCCCCATCCCCGCTGCTGCCCCATTCCCGCTCCTGCCCCATCCCCGCTGCTGCCCCATCCCCGCTGCTGCCCCATCCCCGCTGCTGCCCCGTCCCCGCTGCTGCCCCGTCCCCGCTGCTGCCCCGTCCCCGCTGCTGCCCCATCCCCGCTGCTGCCCCATTCCTACTCCTGCCCCGTCCCCGCTGCTGCCCCATTCCCGCTGCTGCCCCGTCCCCGCTGCTGCCTCGTCCCTGCTCCTGCCCCGTCCCTGCTGCTGCCCCATCCCTACTCCTGCCCCATCCCCGCTGCTGCCCCATCCCTACTCCTGCCCCATCCCCGCTGCTGCCCCATCCCCGCTGCTGCCCCATCCCCGCTGCTGCCCCGTCCCCGCTGCTGCCCCGTCCCCGCTGCTGCCCCGTCCCCGCTGCTGCCCCATTCCCGCTGCTGCCCCATCCCTACTCCTGCCCCATCCCCGCTGCTGCCCCATCCCCGCTGCTGCCCCGTCCCCGCTGCTGCCCCGTCCCCGCTGCTGCCCCATCCCTACTCCTGCCCCGTCCCCGCTGCTGCCCCGTCCCCGCTGCTGCCCCGTCCCCGCTGCTGCCCCGTCCCCGCTGCTGCCCCGTCCCCACTGCTGCCCCATTCCCGCTGCTGCCCCATCCCCGCTGCTGCCCCATCCCTACTCCTGCCCCATCCCCGCTGCTGCCCCATCCCTACTCCTGCCCCATCCCCGCTGCTGCCCCGTCCCCGCTGCTGCCCCATCCCCGCTGCTGCCCCGTCCCCGCTGCTGCCCCATCCCCGCTGCTGCCCCATCCCCGCTGCTGCCCCGTCCCCGCTGCTGCCCCGTCCCCGCTGCTGCCCCATCCCCGCTGCTGCCCCATCCCCGCTGCTGCCCCGTCCCCGCTGCTGCCCCATCCCTGCTGCTGCCTCAGCTTCTCTCCAGAGCATACCTAGGACTAACAGGATCCCAGAATGCTTTGGGTTGGAAGGGAGCTTAACGCTCATCCAGTTCCAACTGCCTGCTTGGGCAGGGACACCTCCCACCAGCTCAGGTTGCTCAAGAGCCCTTTCTCTCCACTGCCTCAGTGGAGGCAGTGCAGACAGGTGGTGCAGGCAGCAGCCACCGGTCAGGCAGAAGCCCCTGCTGCTGCAGAGCTGCCTTTCTGCAGAGCTGAACCTATTGAAAGAATTTGCCATCAGACAAACCTCTCTGTGGATTTTTATCTCCACTTCTGCACTCAGACGTGTCCAAAGCAGCACCCAGCTGCTGAGGAGGTGCCCAGCTCCATGGCAGGCAGCTTCTGTGGCTGCACAAACAAACCAGGGGTTTGCAGCCTGGAATGTTCCCCAGACATTAAACTCTTGCTCAAGACCTCTGAGGTTGTCAGTCAGAGACAGCTTGTGCTGGTGTGTCCCACTGGAGTCACTGGTCTGTAGTCAGACTTGCTGAGGAGAGACCTCATCACTCTCTACACCTCCCTGCAAGGTGGCTGCAGTGAGGTGGGGTTGGGCTCTTCTCCTTAGCCTGGAGTGATAGAAGAAAAGGAATTGGCCTGAAGTTGTGCTGGGGAAGGTTTAGGTTGGAGGTGAGGCAAAGTTTCTTTGCTGCAGGGTGGTCAGGGACTGGAACAGGCTGCCCAGGGAGGTGCTGGTTCAAGAAATTTGTGGCCATGGCACTTGGGGCCAGGGTTTAGTGGCCATGGAGGTGTTGGGGTGCTGGTTGGACTGGATGATCTCAGAGGCCTTTTCCAAGCCAAACAGTTCTGTGGTTCTGAGATCCATCCACATGTTGGGTGCCTTCAGGAACACAACAGGCAGCAGAAGTGGCTCAGGCCAAGTTATTTCCTCTGGTGCTATTTAGTAGCCCTCCTTTTGGATGGGAGCTGGACTCAAAGATCTCCAGTGGTGCTGTTCAACCTCTGACATCTTGTGATCCTCCTCAGGGTCTCCTGGAGTGGCTGTCAGTGTTTGGTAACTGCAGAGAGGGGGTGGCTTTGCTGTTGGAACACTGGGAGGTGATTCTGCCCCTCTGCTGAGACCCCTCCTGGGGTGCTGGGGCAGCTCTGGAGCCCTCAGCACAGCACAGACAGGGACTTTTTGAAGCAGGGCCAGAGGAGGGCACAGCAGTGCTGGCAGGGCAGGAAGGGCTCTGCTGTGAGGCCAGGCTGGCAGAGTTGGGGGTGTTCAGCTTGGAGAGGTTAAGGCTGCAGGGAGACCTTTGGTGGCCTTGCAGGACTTCAAGGGCTGATCAGAAAGCTGGGGACAGAGCTTTGAGCAGGGCCTGTGGTGACAGCTGAGGGTTTGAAACTAAAAGATGGAGATGAGAGTGAAGAGAAGGGAGAAATGTCTGACACTGAGGGTGGGGAGAGCCTGGCCCAGGCTGCCCAGAGAGGTGGGAGCTGCCCCATGCCTGGAACCATCCCAGGTGTGAGGTTGGTTGTGGCTCTGAGCAACCTGCTGTAGTTGCAGCTGGCCTTGCTGCCTGGGGGGGTTGGGCTGGATGAGCTTTAAAGGTCTTGTCCAACCCAGTCTGTGGTTCTGTAGTGCAGGGGGAAGCAGCTGCACAGGTGAGCCCCAAGCATGTTCTTTGTAACCTGCACCAAGACCCTGCCCATCCACATGCAGCCACCTGGGAGCTCCTGGCCTCCTCCTCTGCCAAGAGACTGCAGATCTCTGGAGCAGACCTCCTCTGTTTCTCCCTTTCTGGGGACCAGTGATGGTGGCTTAGCAAGAAGCTGGCCACAACGCAGCCTTGGAGGCAGTTTTCAATCTGGAGAGCAGGCAAAGCTGCTGTGGAGCATGTTGGAGCCTGCAGGGTTCAGCAGGAGGGTGGAATCCTGACCTGAAAAGGAATCCAATGGGTCAGTAGGCCCTGGGGACAGGGTCGTGTCCCTAGCAAAAGCAACGTGTCAGGGAGCTGAGGGGAGAGGCAGCAGAGCAGCTTTGGCTGCTGGGGAGGGGAGAGTCTTACCTTGCTGCTTTCCTCTTTGTTCTCCTGGTGTGAAGGCTTTGGCTGATCTTCCTTCCTTGCTGCAAGAGATGATTTGAAGTCTGTGTGTCTTGGCAGAGGATTCCTTTCCCAACTGTCTGTGTTCTGAAGCTTTGGTTCTAGCACTTGAGCAGAGCAGCTGATGGCCACTTGGGCTTGTCTCAGTGCTGCTTCCAGTGTAGAAAGCTCTCCTAGAGTCCCATTTCCCCTTCCCAATCTACATCTCCTTGTGCAGCTCTTGTCTCTTAGCTTTAAAAGATCCTTTCTCACCTGCAGGGGTTTCTCTGGGAGGAAGTGAGGTCTCCTCTCCTTTGTTGCTGAGGGGTTTGAGGTTTCATTTGCTGAAGTGTCTGTACTTTGGTTTTCATTGCAGTTGGAGCTCCCTGAGTGCTGGACTAGGCTGCAGGGCACAGAGTGCAGGCAGGGCCTTGGCACCTTCAGTGCTGTCCCACCTGGGCTGTGCTGGGGCTGCCTGTGCCTGGCTCTCTCACGCTGACAGATGCTGTTGTGTCAGCACTGAGAGGTATTGCCAGGCTGTTTCTTTGCTGTTGCTGTTTCCACCTGGTGGCTTTTCATTCACAGAATCATCTTGCTTGGAAAAGCTCTGTAAGATCCAACCATTGACCCAGCACTACCAAGCCTGGTTCTGAACCGTGGCCCTCAGCATGGCTTTTAAACATCATCAGGCATGGAGACTCCATCACTGCCCTGGGCAGCCTGGTCCAGGCCTTGGCAACCCTTTTGGGGAAGAAATTGTTCTCATGGCCAACCTAAACCCTCCCTGGTGCAGCTTGAGGCTGTTTCCTCTCATCCTGGCACTTGTTCCTTGGAGGAAGAGACAACTCCTGCCTGACTTTCAGGGAGCTGTAGAGAGCAATGAGGTCTCCTCTCAGCCTCCTCTTCTCCACACTGCACACCCCCAGCTCCCTCAGCTGCTCCTCCCCAGCCCTGTTCACCAGACCCTTCCCCAGCTTTGTTGCCCTTCTCTGGACCTGCTCCAGGCCCTCAATGTCCTTTTTGCAGTGAGGAGCCAAACCTGAGCCCAGGATTTGAGACATGGCCTTGCCAGTGCTGAGCACAGGAGACAAAGCTCTGCCCTGGTCCTGCTGGCCACACTCTCACTGAGCCAGGCCACGATGCTGGTGGCCGCCTTGGCCACCTAGGCACAGGTTTAGCTGCTGTTGGCCAACACCCCCAGGTGCTCTTCCACCAGGCAGCTTTCCAAGTGCTCTTCACCAAGAATTGAGACAGGAATTGTCTCTGGTTCTGTCCCAGGCTGTGGTGGGGAGCAGAGCACATCTGAGGTTGTTTAGCCTAGAGAAGAGGAGGCTCAGGGGTGACCTCATTGCTGTCTACAACTACCTGAAGGGGCATTGTAGCCAGGTGGGGGGTGGCCTCTTCTCCCAGGCAACCAGCAATAGAACAAGGGGACACAGTCTCATGTTGTGCCAGGGCAGGTCTAGGCTGGATGTTAGGAGGAAGTTGTTCTTAGAGTGATTGGCATTGGAATGGGCTGCCCAGGGAGGTGGTGGAGTCACCATCCCTGGAGGTGTTCAAGAAAAGCCTGGATGAGGCACTTAGTGCCATGGTCTGGTTGTCTGGCTAGGGCTGGGTGCTAGGTTGGAATGGATGATCTTGGAGGTCTCTTCCAGCCTGGTTGATTCTGTGATTCTATGAGCAGGAGGTGGTTTATTTTCAGTGCAGTGTGCCCAGACAGAGCTGATTTGCAATAACCAGATTAGGCATTTGGCCTGGCAGCCCTTGGAAGGTTTCTCTCCTGGTGTGTAATGTGATTAGAGGGGAGATGTGACAATGGAAAGCTCACAGAAATGAAACTGGGTTGCCTGTGGCTGTTGCAGACCTTTGCTTGGTCAGAAGTCCTGTACCACCTAACCTCATTACTGTGTTAAACATGTTCCCAATTAAATGGATAAGTGGCAATTAAGAGCAATATTGTCATCTGCTCCCTGGGGAGATGCAATTTAGACTGAGCCTCACCTCTTGCTTGAGAAGAGGCTTGGGTGGGTTTTTTCCTCCTACAGATAAGAAATGTCCCTTTCTGCTGAGCTCCTGTCCCTGCCTGTGCCACCTCAATCGGATTAGGCTGCTCTGCTGCCAGGGGTGCCAGGGATGGTGCAGCAACACCATGATGTAAAGCTCAGAGGGACACACCTCTTTTAAATGGTCCTGCTGCCTTAGCTGTGTGTCTCTGCTGGCAGAGCAGCACAGCACCAAGAGGATGCTCCACAGCTCCATCCAGAGCCAGCTGCCCTCAGTGCCCTAAAAGACTTTCTTTTATAGGCACTAGAGGTAGAGGAAGAAAACTCCATCTGCAGAATTGCTTCTTAGGTGCCTTTTTTGGTTTGTTTTCCAGGGTCTGACTTTCTTCTGTGCCTTTTTGAACCCCTCTGCAGTAAAGATGTCTCACATGAACCACTCCATGATGGCAACCACGCACCCTCCTGAGCATCACCACTCGACAGCCGCCCCAGCGCACGAGCACGGAGCTGGCATGATGGTAGGTGGGAAGGGCAGAGGTGGTGGTGGTAGATTTGATTAGCTGGAGAGCTTTGGGTCTGTGGTTCACACTGCCTTGTCCCCAGACTCTGCTCTTGAGGGTGGGAGGTTCAGCTTGGCTTTGGAAGGTGTAGAATCATGGAATGGTTTGGGCTGGGAAAGGCCTTTAAAGTTCATCCAGGGCACCCCCACTGCAGTCAGCAGGGACAGCTGCAACTAGAGCAGATGGCTCAGAACCCCAACCAACCTCACCTGGAATGATTCCAGGGATTCAGGCATCTCCCACCTCTCTGGGCAACCTGGAACAGAGTCTCATCCCCTTCAGTGTCAAACATTTCTTCCATCCCTCTGTTCCAGTGTCCCTCTTTTAGTTTCCAGCCACCATTCCTTGTCCTGTTACAACAGGGATCTGTTGGAAAGTTTGTCCTCATCTTTCTTGGAGGCTCTTTAAAGGACACAGTGATACAGTCACAGAATGGTTTGGCTGGGAAGGAACCTTAAAGATCATCCAATTCCAATGCCCCTGCCATGGGCTGGGATGCCTCCCACTAGCCCAGGTTGCTCAAGGTCCCATGTTGATGCTCAAGTCAGTCCAGTTTAAAACTCAGAGCCCATTGTGGCTTTTCTGGAGTGAAGGAGTAGCATGAGGTGATGGGCACCATGAGATGTAGTTCAGAACTGCAGTGGCAAAATGGAGCCTCTCCTTTCACAGGGAGCCCCATGGAGAAAACAAGGGGTGATGGGGACAGGCTCCTGCTGGGGTCATTCCCACTGCATTCCAGAAGGAAATGTTTGCCCATGAGCACAGTCAGAGGCTGGAATCGTCTCCCAAGGGCAGCAGTGGAGTCTCCTGCACTGGGCAGTTGAGGACTCCTCTTGCCAGGGTGCTGGGGCAGCTCACTGCAGCTCTGCTGTGACCTGGAGAGGTTGGAGCAGATGATCCTTGGGGTCCCTTCCAACCTGGCATTCTGGGATTCTGTGGTTTTGTTTTCTTTCCAGCAGGCAGCCTGGTGCCTGCTCTGCAGCCAGCTAGAGGCAGAAATGCCCAGGGAGCATTTCCCTGCAAGGAGCAGGGCTGGCTGCAGCTCTCCGTGCTGCTGGTGTCAGCAGCGGCCATAGTGGGCACAGAGAGCCTTGCCCACTGCTGTGCTGGGTGTGCTGACCTGCAGCTGCCCAGCTCTGGGCCCTTTGCCACCTGAGCTTCCAGGGAACTTTGCTCACTTGGGGGAGCAAAGTGCTGCCAGGGCCCTTGGCCACGCTGGGCTTGGGGCTGTGTTGGTCCTGGCCCCTGCTGCTCTGCTCCCTGGGTTCAGCGAGCTCAGCCTCGTGGTTGCTGGCAGCGCTGCAGCTCTGCAGAGGGCCTGGCCAAGGTGTCCATGGAGATGCCCCTGGGGTCTGTGTTTGTGTGGGGGCACTTCTAGGGACCTTTCCATCTGTTCCTCCCTTTTCTAAATCCTTTTGGAGTGAGTTTCAGGTGATTAAAACCATGAGAAATGAGGAGAGACAGGGCCCTACTGGAGGGTGTCCTGCAGAGGCTGTGAGCATGACTGAGGGACTTAAAGGTCTCTGCTCTGAAGAAAGGCTGAAAGCCCTGAGGCTGTTTGGTCTGGAGAGGAGGAGGCTGAGAGGGAATCTGATCAGTGCCTATGGGATGGGTGTCAAGAAGTGTCCAGGCTCTTTGTGGTGGTGTCCAGTGATGGGACAAGAAACAGCAGGTACAAGCTGGCACCCAGGAGGTTGCATCTGAATGTGAGGAGAAACTTGTTTGGTGTGAGGGTGCTGGAGGCCTGGAGCAGGCTGCCCAGAGAGGTTCTGGAGTCTCCTGCTCTGGAGACTTTCAAGACCCATCTGGATGTGTTCCTGTGTGAGCTGCCCTGGGTGATGCTGCCTTGGCAGGGGTGTTGGACTCTACGATCTCTGGAGGTCCCCTCCAAGCCCTACCATGGTGAGAGTCTCTGTGGTGAAGCTCTGAAGGGAAGGCAGGCAGTGAGCATTTCCACTGCAGAGGAGGAGATGGACAGGAGTTACCTTGCACTGCCTAAAGGAGCTGCCCACTGGAGTGGAACCAGAGCACCTTTAGCCTTGTCTCACCTGTGTGTGTTGCCCTGCATTTGCTAGAGGCTTCTCTTGAGTCTGGCTGTTGCCCAGATGGAACAATCTCAGTTCTTGTGACACTACAGACCTCTTTGCTGAGTCTTGTGGTGAGCTCCATCTCAGGCTGAGCTTATCCAGGCCCATCTTGGTGCTCTTTCTGTTTTGGGCAGGCAATGACTTTCCACTTCAGCTATGAGAACGTGCCACTGCTGTTTTCTGGGCTGACAATCAATTCTCCTGGAGGTGAGTAGAGCTCCTGTCCCAAACGTCCCCAGGTGAGGAATGCTTCAGGAATTGCTCTGCTGTTCAGGCCACCAACGTGCAGGAGCACAGATCAGAGGAGGGAAGCTGTCTGCATGGGCCTCAGCTGGCATCTGTGGGGTGAAAGAAGCAGAAAGGTGCTTGGCTGGGTTGAGAAGTTGCCTGGTCCTAGTGGCAGAAGTGGTTTCTGCCTTCACTCCAGGGGACTGTGTGGCCTCGGTTCGCCCTCCCCAGCTGCCCGCGGGCACCGGCTGGGGGCTGCTGGAGAGCTGCCAGTTCTGCCACCTGGGGAAGGAAGCTCTTTTGGTGCCTGGGTACAGCAGTGTCTCCTCTCCTCTCAGAAATGGCTGGTGCCTTCGTGGCTGTCTTCTTCCTGGCCATGTTCTACGAGGGGCTGAAGATCGCCCGGGAGTGTTTGCTGCGCAAGTCCCAGGTCAGCATTCGCTACAACTCCATGCCAGTGCCAGGGCCCAACGGCACCATCCTGATGGAGACACACAAAACCGTGGGGTAAGGACCTCACTTCGGGCTCTGCACTCTGCTGACTCTGTCCACTCCTGCTTTCACCAGCACAAGAAGGGCATATAACTATTGGAGCAGGTCCAGAGGAGGCCATGGAGTTAGTCAGAGGGCTGGAGAAGCTTCCTTGTGGGCACAGGCTGGGAGAGTTGAGGCTGTTCAGCCTGGAGAAGAGAAGGCTGCAGGGAGACCTCAGAGCAGCTTCCAGTGCCTGAAGTGGCTGCAGGAGAGCTGGGGAGGGACTTTGGAGTAGGGCTGGGAGTGGCAGGCTGAGGGACAATGGCTTTGAGCTGGGAGAGGGGAGATTGACTCTGTGATTTCCCCACCCATGTCCTGTGGATGCTGACTGTTCTGTGGGCTTTGTGTTCCCAGCCAGCAGATGCTGAGCTTCCCCCACCTCCTGCAGACTGTCCTGCACATCATCCAAGTTGTGGTCAGCTACTTCCTCATGCTGATCTTCATGACCTACAACGGCTACCTCTGCATCGCGGTGGCAGCGGGGGCAGGGACAGGCTACTTCTTCTTCAGCTGGAAGAAGGCTGTCGTGGTGGACATCACGGAGCACTGCCACTAACACCAGGCTGCCCAGAAGCTTCTCCACCCCCACTGCCCTCCTGAAGTGCAGCTGGCATGAGGACTGGATCATTCCCAAGCTGAGAGAGAAAATCAGCTGGAGCTGACTGCAAGGTTCCTAGCTGAGCTGGAGGGACGTGAGGAGCTGGGGGGGTGCTGCTCCTCCTTGCTGCAGGCTGGCAGCAGGGTTGGCTCTGGAGGGGGTCCCTTGGTTGCCATTCTTGGCTAGGATTTGCTTTGTTCTTAGATTTATGCTGTGATTGAAATTAGTTGGCTGAGAGAAATGTAGGAATTCTTCTTTTAAAAGTGAACCCTTTTTATTTCCCAAGTGTAAATGCTCATCCCTGAGGCTTTCCTGAAGAGTGGGGAAGGAGCCAAGCTGCCAGTGGAGGCTGCTCTGATGGGACTTACTCTCATGTGTACATAGTGCCAGGGGAGGACAGCTCCTGGTGGTGTGCTTTTGGGGCCAGTGATGCCTTCTGGTGCAGGAGGGCTCAGCCTCTGCAGAAGATTTGGTGCTGCACATCAGACAGGCTCAGGTGTGTCCTGGCAAGGGAGTGCTTTGATCCCCAAGTATGTGGCCCATGTGCTGCAGGGGCTCTAGGTGAGTCTGGCCCCCAGGCCATCAGGGTTTGGTGAGTGCTGTTAATCTCCTGATGCATCCAGCAGCTTTGCCCAGCTCCTGTGACAATGTCTGGGGCCAGCTGCTTCCACTTGCAATCAAGGAACAAGAGGGAGCAGGCAGAGGACAGCAATCATGTATCTGTGGGGCTAACCCCACTGGAAGCTGCAGTGGTTTCAGGCTGAGGTTTGGTTGAGTTCTGTGTGAGGCAAGAGCTAAGCACTGATTTCATGCCACAAAAGGTGAAAGTGGCTGAAGAGGTCATTGCTTGGCTGAGGTGGAGGAAGTGAAAAAGACAAGACAGGACTGCAGCAGCCTTCTGCCTCCTCAGGTGACACCTGGAGCAGCTTGGGCTGGTGGCAAAGCCTCCCTGACCCAGATGACTCCTCTTTGTCTTAATAATCATGCTGTGACCATGCCAGCTTGGAGCTGCAGGAGGTGCCAGTAGTGGACAAGTGTTGCAGCAAGCCTTCCCAGTGAGTGCAGGGAGCTCTACACCTGGCACAGGCAAGAGAGCCACCTGCCTGCCTGCCTGCCTGATGCCCAGAGCATGCCTGGGTTTTTTTAGGGAGCAGTTTTGCTGTGGCACTTCCTTACTAAACCACTGCAGGGCTGATGGGTATGGTGCAAAGCTGGAGCCTTGGTGCTGCTCAGGGTGCCCAGGTTGTGCCCGCTGCTGGCTGAGAGGGAGGTCAGTTGGGTTTTCAGGCTGTGCCATGAGTGCTGAGGTGACAGTGTCTGGGCACTCTGGTGGCAGATTTGCATCCAGAGATGGGTCTGGATGCCCTGTCAGCAGTAGCTGTGCCAGGAGAGATGATCTTTGTGAGGAAGAGTTGTAGATCTTGAGCCCAAGAGGACGAGGCTCATCCCTGGGCACATGTGTCCTTTGCTGTGCTGATGCCACCACACCAGCTCAGAGCCCACCCTTGTCCTTTCCCCCTCCTGGAAAGGCAGCAGGGAATCTCTTCCTGCCACCACCAGCATCCTGACTTGCACCACTGGAGTCAGGTGCCCAGGGCTGATGCCAGCTGTTTGGACATCTGTATTTCTTTGGGCAGTGCAAGAAAAGGAGAGGAGTCAAAAGCAGGCTCAGGTGGCTGAAGAGCTTCTCTCTGTAGCAAATCTGCATCTGGGTGGAAGAAGAAAAGCATTTTCATGGGAAAGTTGTAGCCACCTCCTGATGGGAGACAGGAAAAGTTCTTCCCCAGCCTGATCTCTGAAGCTGGGTCTGTGGCCAGCTGCAGAGGCTGTGCTGATGCTCTCACTGCATCTGTCACCAAGTCAAACTCTTCAGTGCCCTCTGGGCAGTGGCTTCTCTCTGGCAGTGGGAGACAGAGCCTGTGAGCCCCACGGTGGTGCCTGTCACAGGGAACTGCAGCAGGGCAGTGCTGGAGCTGCTTGTGTCTTGTGACAGCTTTAACCACAGGCCCCTCAGGAGCTCGGGGCCCACCTTGCCAGTGCTGCTCTGATGGGTTGCTGCTGTAGGAGCTGGAGTTGTTGCTGTGGCAGGGATGTGTGCCCATAGGGCACAGCCAGGGTGGCTTTGTGTGGTGACAATAGTTGATGCTCAGACCTCTTGCTGTGTCTTACTCTAGACCAGAACTTCTCCTTGGCCTGATCTTGCTGTCACCTTTTAGCCACCCTTCCTTGTGCTGAAGTAACCAGGCTTGAGTTCTGTAGCCAGAGGTGGTGATTTGGAGATCAGGCAGTGTCTGTGGCCTTACCACTCAACTCGACTTCTCTGCTTGGCAGAGGTAGCACCTGTGCCCTTCAGGTTGTCTCCCCCTAAGGATGAGTAGCTGTCTTCACAGAGCCACCTCCTGCTCATGCTTATGCAGGAGAGGGAGAGAGGGAGGTGGCACTGGCCTGGCAGGGGTCACCTGGGGAGCAGGAACCTGGGCAGAAGAATCCCAGGTGTCCTGCAAGCACCTCAGCTCCCTTCCAGCAGCCTGGAAGATTGAGGGTTGGGGCAGTTAGAAATGAGAGCCCAGGCTGGGCTGTGGGGAGAGGTGCACAAGGAAGGGTCTGGTGCTTTGAGGAGAGAAGGTGGAGAGCTGGAGGGCTGTGTCCTCCCTGCTGCTGAGCTTGCTGATAGAGCCAGGGCCAGTTCCAGCCCATGCCTTCTGCCAGCTTTGGCCTTGCTTTCTGTTGGTTCAACCTTGACAATCCAGAGAGGTCACCTCCCTGCCTCTGCCCCAGCCTCCTGCTGGGCCACCAGCTGCCACCAGCTGCCAGAGTCTTGGCCCAAGTTGCTGTTGGCTCTGCTAGAGCCTGAGCAGAACCTGGCCTCCCTGCTGATGGCTTCTGGTGCAGTGCCAGCCTCTCTGCCAGCTGGATTAGAAGGTACCCAGGTAACACTAACCCTGCCTTGAGTAGTGCTTGGAGGAGATTGAGGACTCTAATGACTACAAGACTTGAGTAAACTAAACTCCTGTGTCCAGCTTGCTTGGAATGTGATGTCTCTGTCCCCTGATGCTTGGTCTCCACAAGCTGTGCCTCTGGGTGACACTCTTGGAGGAAGTCCTCGAAGTCCCCAGGCTGTGGTCATCATCTGGCTTCTGTCCTGTCCCTTTCCAGTGCCTTTCAGTCTGCCTGGAGCCAGTCCCACCCAGTCCAGCAGGATTTCCAGTGTTGTTTACAGTGGACCCTGGGTTTTGTTCTTACTCTTGCTCTCTGTGGAGATAACTTGTTTGATGTTACTGTGAATATCAACAATCTCCTGGACAGAATTAACCAATAAATAGATTGCATTTTACTGGGCTGCCTGTGTGCTTCAGGAGCCTTCCTCACTCTGGAGGCTGGTGGCTGCCCAGGAGCAGGTGCCTGCTTGTGCCAGCAAGAGGTCACACAGCCCAGCAGCTCCAGCTCCCTTTCACTGGCACAGCTCTTCTGTGCCTGCTGAGACAAGGCTGCCCTAGGGGCTGTGTCCTTCTCGAGGTGGTCTGGGATGGGAGTGAGGAGCAGTGTCCTCTGGGCCCACTCCTACCACCAGCAGTCAGCCCTGAAACTGCAGGAAGGTGAATGGGGGAGGTCACAGATGTGCAAGTTGCTGTTTGAGTCCAGATTCACTTTGCAGGCTGTGGGGAAAGCTGATGGAGAGAGGGGATTGGTGCCCCCCAGATCTCCTCTCCACTACAGCAGGAGGTTCTCCTCCTGCTCTACACTGCCCTAGTGAGGCCACACCTGGGTCCAGTTCTGGGCTCTTCAGTTCAAGAGACACAAGGAACTACTGGAGAGAGTCCAGTGGAGAGGCTACAGAGGTGCTGAGGGGCCTGGAACAGCTCTGTGAGGAGCAAAGGCTGAGAGCCCTGAGGCTGAGAGCCTGCAGAAGAGCAGCCCCAGAGGTGCTCTGGGCAATGCTGAGCAACAGCTATAGGACCTGTGGGGGGCAAGAGGCTGGGGCCAGACTCTTGTCAGTGGTGCCCAGGGACAGGACAAGGGCAATGGGCACAAACTGGAGCCCAGGAGATTCCATCTGAAGAGCAGGATAAAGTTGTTTGGTGTGAGGGTGCTGGAGCCTGGAGCAGGCTGCCCAGAGAGGTTGTGAAGTCTCCTTGTCTGGAGAGCTTCCAACCCCCCCCCCTGGCTATTGCACTCCTGGGCAAGCTGCTGTGGGTGCCCTGCTGGAGCAGGGGCTTGGGCTGGGTGATCTCCAGAGGTCCCTTCCAGCCCCCACCCTGCTGGGTTTGGGGATTCTCTGAGTTGAAGCACAGGAGCTGAGGAGCTGTAACAGTGAGCCCCTCAGTGTACAGAAGGTGTCTGTGTACAGCAGGCAACTCTGGGCCTCCCTCCCGGGCTTCCACTCTGGGTGTTATTCATCCACACAGGAGAAGTGAGAGGCTGGGTTGGATTGTTTCCCTCTGCAACCAAAGGGCACCTGGAACCTCCCAAGACGTTTCCCTGTCAAGTCTGGGACCTGCTGGGAATGCCTGGAGAACAGAGCAACCCCTGGTGACTCCGTGTGGTGTCAGACTGGAGCTGCAGCTCAGCTGCAGGCCCCTGTGCCCCTCTCTCCACTCTGAAAAGATCCAAGTGGTGTCCATTTGCCAGCCTGGCCTGAGAGCTGAGGCCCCTACAACACCCAGGAGCAGTGCTTGAAGCTGGAGAAGTGATCAGTGTGCTGGAAAGGGGCACAGAATGATCCCAGCCAGGAGCAAACAGAGGCCAGACCCATCTCTGAACTGAGAATCAGACTGGTTTGGGTTGAAAGGGACCTTCACTCCTCTCCTCAGCCCCCTGGCTCCCTGCAGGACTCCTGCTGCAGGCCCTAGAGCTGGTACCCTGCTCTGCCTCCTCCCCAGGCTGCAGGGAGCAGAGCTGCTTCCACAGGCTGCTTCCTGCACATCTGCCTGCTGGACTTGTCCTTTCTGGGGCTTTGCCTTCTCTCCTCTGTGGTGAGATGCCATGGAAAGGAGCAGGAATCACTGCTCTACATCAGGTACCTGCTTGTTGGGTTGGCAGAAACCAATCTGCTCTTTGGTGGCACCAGCCCTAAGGACCTCTGAGCCACACCAAACCCTGCCGGCGGCAAGCTGGAACTCCAGCCTGGGGTGAGGAAGCAGCAGGGCTGCAGGGCTGCCACCTCCCTGGGGCTGAATGGAAATGAACCTGGTCAGTGTGGAGGGAAAAGTGCTGTCAGCAACCAGGCCTTCCATGGCCCAGTGCCCAGAACATTCCACTGCACCCAGCTCTGCAGCTGCTCCCTGCCGAGGGCCAAGTCCACATCCCAGATGTGACAGTGATTGCATCATGGACTTGCAGACTGCTTTAGCTGGGGAGGGACCTTTACAGGTCATCTAGACCAAAGCCCCTGCAGTCAGCAAGGACATCTGCAATTAGAGCAGGCTGCCCAGAGCTCCTCAACCCCTTGCAGAGCATTTGAGAACTGTCTGGGACCAGATGATTCTAGCAGATGTTTGAAGCTTCTTTCCTGGCCTGCTCAGGCAAGGACAGAGCAGTGCTGCTGGGCTGCTTCAGCAAAGACATCACCATCAGGGGTAAGGAAGTTGTTGTCCCACTCTACTTAGTAGTGCCCAAGGGCCTGGCAGCTCTGCCCTGTGAGGAGGGGCTGAGGGAGCTGGGATTGTTCAGCCTGGAGAAGGCTGAGAGCAGACCTTGTTGCCATGGAGCAGGCCAGGCAGGGTGGCTGCCAGCAGGATGCAGGCTCCCTTTGCACAAGCAGTCCCATGGAGAGGAGAAGGGGAGATGGAGACAAGCTCCTGCTGGGGCCATTCCCATTGGGCTCCAGAAGGAAATGTTTGCCCATGAGCATAGCTGGAGATTGGAATCATCTCCCAGGGGTAGCAGTGGAGTCCCTGCCCTAGGCAGCTGAGTACTCCTCTTGCCAGGGTGCTGGGGCAGCTCCCTGCAGCTCATTGCAGCTCTGCTGTGACCTGGAGAGGTTGGTGCAGATCATCTTTGGGGTCCCTTCCCACCTGCCACTCTGGGACTGTGTCTCCAAGCACTGCCTGTTGCACCAGGGGCTGTGACACTGCCTTTACACACAGGCTTTTAAACCACTGCTCCCTCTCCCCAGTGCTTCTGAGCTCCCCAGCTTGTGGTGCTCAAGGCTTTTTACATGAACACGTTCCACTGGCTCCACTTTTAAGCCTATTAAGCCAAAAGCTGAAGGGAGGCACTGAGTGCTTCACCTTCTCACTGCAGCAGGGCACCTCATGCTCATGGTCATGCAGGAGAGGGAGAGAGGGAAGTGGCACTGGTGTGGCAGTGCTCACCTGGGGAGCAGGACTACTAAGCCACAAGCTGAAGGGAGGGAGTGAGTGTTTCACCTTCTCACTGCATTGGGGCTGCTCATGCTCATGCAGGAGAGGGAGAGAGGGAGGTGGCACTGGCCTGGTAGTGCTCACCTGGGGAGCAGGATTGAGCCAAAAGCTGAAGGGAGGCAGTGAGTGCTTCACCTTCTCACTGCATCGGGACACCTTCTGCTCATGCAGGAGAGGGAGGTGGCACTGGCCTGGCAGTGCTCACCTGGGGACCAGGACTACTAAGCCACAAGCTGAAGGGAGGCAGTGAGTGCTTCACCTTCTCACTGCACTGGGGCACAGAGAGGCAAAGCAAATGGCACAGCTGTGTTTCCAGCCCTGCCTGCACGCTCTCTGCAGCTGTTCAAAGCAGTCTGTGTGATTCTATGTTTGGGGTTTTTTAAGTAAAAGACATGTTTATTAAAACAAAACTCTGGCCCATGAGGCGCTCGGGGATGTGTTAACCCAGCTTAAAAAAAAAAACAAACCAAAACAAAGCCAAAACAAAAAACCAAAGCGAAAATCCGAGGCCCGGGGACCCCTCCCGGCTGGGGCAGGGAGCTGCCAGCGCCGTGTCCCGCTCAGCCGCGGGGCTCAGGCCGCTCTCCTCCCTTAGAACTCGAAGTTGCCGAAGTGGGCGGTGCGGCCGCCGGCCTTGGGCTGCGGCTTGTAGCCGATGCGGTCGTTGATGATCTGCTCCCGGCTCTTGTGATCGGTGCCCAAAGCGATGGCCGCTGCCGCCGCCGCCGCTGCTGCCGCCGCCGCCTCCTCACCGACCGCCGCCGCCTCCGCCTCCTCCCGCTGCTTCTTGCGGCTCTGCGGAGTGCCACAGACAACAGCATAAACTTGCGTTCATGCACGGTAAGGCTATAAGAGAGTCGCAGGAATCAGGCACTGCCCAGGCCTGGGTGCGGGGGGAGGCTCCGCTCTGCCCTAACGCACAGCCTCTGCCTTCAGCTGCCTGCTTGTGTGCCCTGTTCTACTGCAGACTCATCGCTAACCCTGAGCGAAGGTTGGGCTCTCCTCAGCAGGTTTAGGAACGGGAGTGTCTCCTCCACGCATGTCTCTGCTTATCTGGTGGTCCCTCTGGTGCTCTTCAGTAAGGAAGTAAGGAGTCTTCAGTGACAGAATCAACCAGGTTGGAAGAGACCTCCAAGATCATCCAGTCCAGCCTATCCCCAGCCCTCTCCAGTCAACCAGACCATGGCACTAAGTGCCCCAGCCAGGCTTGGCTTCAACACCTCCAGCCACAGAGACTCCACCACCTCCCTGGGCAGCCCATTCCAGTGCCAATCACTCTCTCTGACAGGAACTTCCTCCTCACAACCAGCCTAGACCTGCCCTGGCACAGCTTGAGGCTCTGTCCCCTTCTTCTGTTGCTGGTTGCCCGGGAGAATAGACCAACCCCACCTGGCTACAGCCTCCCTGCAGGCAGCAATGAGCTCTGCCCTGAGCCTCCTCTGCTGCAGGCTGCACCCCCCCAGCTCCCTCAGCCTCTCCTCACAGGGCTCTGCTCCAGGCCCCTCCCCAGCCTTGCTGCCCTTCTCCAAACACCTTCCAGCACCTCAACAGCTCTCTGCAATTCAGGAGCCCAGAACTGGACACAGCACTCCAGGGGTGGCCTGAGCAGTGCTGAGCACAGGGGTGGACACAAGAACCTCCCTTGTCCTGCTGCCCACACTGCTCCTGAGCCAGCCCAGGATGCCATTGGCTCTGCTGCCCACCTGGGCACACTGCTGCCTCCTCTTCAGCCTACTCTCTATCAGTACCCCCAGGTCCCTTTCCTCCTGGCTGCTTTCCAGCCACTCAGTCCCCAGCCTGTAGTGCTGCTTGGGGTTGTTGTGGCCAAAGTGCAGAACCCTGCCCTTGGCCTTGTTCAGTCTCATCCCCTTGGCCTCTGCCCACCCATGCAGCCTGGCCAGGTCCCTCTGCAGGCCTCTCCTACCCTCCAACCGCTCCACAGCTGCTCCTAGCTTGGTGCCATCTGCAAACTTACTGCTGCTGGACTCAATCTCCTGCTCCAGATCATCAATAAAGATATTGAACAGGACTGGGCCCAGCACTGATCCCTGAGGGACACCACTGGTGACAGCTGCCAGCTGGATGTGGCACCATTCACCACCACTCTCT
This sequence comes from Pogoniulus pusillus, assembly GCF_015220805.1. Classification (NCBI taxonomy): domain Eukaryota; kingdom Metazoa; phylum Chordata; class Aves; order Piciformes; family Lybiidae; genus Pogoniulus; species Pogoniulus pusillus. The sequence continues at coordinate 1,524,953 of NC_087298.1, read as the reverse complement.
GGGCTCAGCCCTCCAGCCAGTTCCTAACCCAGCACAGAGTGTTGCCATCCAAGCCATGGGCTGACAGCTTAGCCAGCAGTTTGCTGTGGGGCACAGTGTCAAAGGCCTTGCTGAAGTCCAGACAGAGCACATCCACAGGCTCCCCACAGCCACCAAGCAGTCACCTGATCATAGAAGGAGATCAGGTTGGTGAGGCAGGACCTGCCCTTCCTAAACCCATGCTGGCTGGACCTGAGCCCTTGGCCATCCTGTAGGAGCTTTGTGATGGCACTCAAGAGGACCTGTTCCATGCCCTTGCCTGGCACTGAGGTCAGGCCAACAGCTCTGTAGTTTTCTGGCTCCTCCTTACGACCCTTCTTGTGGATGGGATCCCATTGGCAGCTTCCAGTCTGAAGTAAGGGGTCTTCAGTGATGAAGTAAAGGGTCTTCAGTGATGAAGTCAGGGGTCTTCCTCAAGTGTCCTTCCCATGAACTCCAAACTGCTGTGTATTCCTGTTTGCTCATGCACAGGGTGGTGCCAGGAGGAATGCAGCTCCGTTCCAATGCCCCTCTGCTCCCTGTGCTCACGCACCGAGGCTCTCCTCCACAGGCCTCCCTTCCCCACCAGCCTTTACTCATTACTCCTACCTCAAGCCCACTGCCTGCCTCGGCGATGGCTGCGCAAGCAGCAGTGCAGCTCCATTCAAACACCCCCCCCCCCCCCCGCTCCCCGCCTGAGGCCTCTCGCCACTCCTCGTTCGGATCAGACACACATTCGCACAGGGGCCGCCCCAGGCCGCTCCCGGCCAGCCCGGACAGACCCCCCCCGGGCGGCCGCGGCCGGCCCCGCTCGCACCTCCAGCTCCTTCCGGACGCTCTCGAACTCCTCAATGTCGTCCAGCTTCAGCTCCAGCCGCGTCGGCTTTCGCCGCAGCATCGCGACCCGGACCCGCTCCGGGCACCGTTGCGCCGCCGCCGCCCGCGGCCAGGGCCGAGCCCCCCCCGGGCCGGGCCTCCCGGCGTGCACCGCGCCCCGCGCCGCGCCCCTCCCGGCATGCCCCGCGCGTCCCGCCGCCGGCGGGCACGGCGCTTCCCGGCATGCTCCGCGCCGCGCGTCACGGCTCCCGGCGTGCCCCGCGCCCCGCTCCCGGCGTGCCCCGGCGGCGGCGGCGGCGCTGAGTGCGGTACTGAGTGCGGAGCTCTGCGGCGCTGAGTGCGGTACTGAGTGCTGTGCTCTGTGCTGTGCTCTGCGGCCTGCCCCACTGCCGCCGCCATGGCAACTGCGCGGCCTCCGGCTGCCCGCGGCGGCGCCCGCCCCGCCGTGCGTGCCCCCGCTCCTGCGGAGGTGAGTGTCCGGGGTGGGAGGCGGCTCTGGGCCCTTCACCGGGGAGCAGGCCGCGGGCGTTGCTCCCGGGCGGGCGGCTTTGGCCGTGGCGGAGGTCCCGGTGCGGAGGTCCCGGTTCAGGGGCCGTGGGCGGGGCAGTGCCGTGTGTTCGCGGAGTCTTTTCGTTTCACCGGGGAGCTGGTGTCCGTGCTGCTCGCCTGGGCGCAAGGAGCCCTTCGCCTCCCGCCGCTTCCCGTGCGGCCCGCGGGGGCAGCGCCGCTCCTGTTTGTCTGGGGCTGAGGACAAGCTGGGAACGATCAGCCCCTCTGGAGCCTTAAAGAGAGAGACCTCAGCGAGTGAGAAGGACTCCGAAGACAGCAGGAGCTGGTTTGGTGCTGACCTCTGCACTGGGGCATGGCCTCACTGCCCCAGAGTAACACCTCGGATACGATGCCAGGGTCTGGTGAGGCAGGAACGAGCACTTCCTGGCACAGCTGGGCACTTTGTTGTCTCCTTTTTAGCCAAGACACACCTAAAATCCTGTCTTTGCCTTGCAGGCCACCAAGAGCAAGCCTCCTGAAGAGGGTGAAGCTCCTCCAGCCAAGAGAGCTCCCATTTTCTATGGCAGCCTGGAGGAGAAGGAGAGGGAGAGGCTGGCGAAGGGAGAGTCAGGACTGCTGGGAAAGGAAGGGATGAAGGCAGCCATCGAGGCTGGCAACATCAACATAAGCAGTGGTGAGAACCTCTAACCAATTTCTTTGCCCTCTTGCTCTGGACTGTGGCAGTTCCCAAAGCTTCTGACCAGCTTTGAATGTAGTTTAAGGTGAGGATGTTGCTGGGGCTGTTGGCTTTTTGTTTGGATCTCCCTGTAGGAGAGGGAATGCTGCAGGTGAGTGTTTTAAGTTGCTGGCTGTGGAGTCCTGGTTAAGGATCCTGCTTGCCATGGACAGAGGGGAATGCACCTGGCTGAGAACTGAGAGCAGGGAAGCAGTGACAGGTTGTACTGCAGTGGAGTAACTTGGCAGAGCTGAATGGATTGGATGGACTCTATCAAGTGTAGAGGAAGAGATTCAGCCAGGCTCACTCTGGGGATGTGCTTCACTGCAGAAATGGCTGCAGGGCAGAAGTGTCTGAGGCAGAGGTGAATTACATTGAGCTGGGATGGTTTATAGGGAGATTGGAGATGAACAGGGGTAAGGGGGCAGGGAATGAGGGGGAGATGAACAGGGGTAAGGGGGCAGGGAATGAGGGGGAGATGAACAGGGGTAAGGGGGCAGGGAATGAGGAGAAGATGAACAGGGGTAAGGGGGCAGGGAATGAGGGGGAGATGAACAGGGGTAAGGGGGCAGGGAATGAGGAGGAGATGAACAGGGGTAAGGGGGCAGGGAATGAGGAGGAGATGAACAGGGGTAAGGGGGCAGGGAATGGGGGAGATGAACAGGGGTAAGGGGGCAGGGAATGAGGAGGAGATGAACAGGGGTAAGGGGGCAGGGAATGGGGGAGATGAACAGGGGTAAGGGGGCAGGGAATGAGGAGGAGATGAACAGGGGTAAGGGGGCAGGGAATGAGGGGGAGATGAACAGGGGTAAGGGGGCAGGGAATGAGGAGGAGATGAACAGGGGTAAGGGGGCAGGGAATGAGGAGGAGATGAACAGGGGTAAGGGGGCAGGGAATGAGGGGGAGATGAACAGGGGTAAGGGGGCAGGGAATGTAGGAGGAGATGAACAGGGGTAAGGGGGCAGGGAATGAGGAGGAGATGAACAGGGGTAAGGGGGCAGGGAATGTAGGGGGAGATGAACAGGGGTAAGGGGGCAGGGAATGAGGGGATATCAGCACTTCACTTGGGGAGATTTAACACAGTTTATCCCAATTGATGAGGCAATGTGGTTAAAGGGTTGAGAATGGCAAGATTAGAGTCACAGACTGTTTTGGGTTGGAAGAGACCTTTAAAGGTTTTTTTAATCCAACTTCCCTGCACTCAGCTGGGACACTTGCAACTAGAACAGGTTGCTCAGAGCCCCAGACAGCCTCACCTGGTCATGGGGCATCTACCACCTCTCTGGGCAATCTGGACCAAGGTCTCATCACTCTCATTATGAAAGGTTTCTTCTTTCTCTCTCGTCTGAATTTCCCTCTTTTAGATTCAAACCATCACCCCTTGGCCTGTCATGACAGGCCCTGCTCAAAAGTCAGTCCCCAGCTTTCTGATCAGCCTCCTGAAGTACTGAAGGTCTCCCTGGAGCCTTCTCCAGGCTCAACACCCCCAACTCTCTCAGCCTGGCCTCAGAACAGAGCTCTTCCAGCTCTTCTGTGGCCACCTCTGGCCCTGTTCCAACAGGTCCCTGTCTGTGCTGAGGGCTCCAGAGCAGCCCCAGCACTGCAGGGGGGTGTCTCAGCACAGCAGAGGGGCAGAATCCCCTCCTTGCCCTTGGCTAGTTTGTAAAAAGACTTTAAGAGGAAGCTGAGAGGAGACCTCATTGCTGTCTACAACTCCCTGAAAGGAGATTTGAGCCAGGTGGGATTGGGCTCTTCTCTCTAGTATGAGATGGATAGAGTAAGAGAAAACTGCCTGAAATTGTGCCAGGGGAGAGCTAGGTCAGAGTGGTCAGGAACTGGTGCAGGTTGCCCAGAGAGGTGGTGGAGTGCCCATCCCTGGAGGGGTTCAGGAGTCCAGCATTGGTCCTGTTCAGTATCTTTATTGCTGATCTGGACCAGGGGATTGAGTCCAGCAGCAGTGAGTTTGCAGATGGCACCAAGCTAGGAGCAGCTGTGGAGCTGTTGGAGGGTAGGAGAGGCCTGCAGAGGGACCTGGCCAGGCTGTATGGGTGGGCAGAGGCCAAGGGGATGAGCCTGAACAAGGCCAAGTGCAGGGTTCTGCACTTTGGCCACAACAACCCCAAGCAGTGCTACAGGCTGGGGACTGAGTGGCTGAGAGCAGGCAGGCAGAGAGGGAGCTGGGGGTGCTGGGAGAGAGGAGCTGCAGAGGAGGCAGCAGTGCCCAGGTGGGCAGCAGAGCCAATGGCATCCTGGGCTGGCTCAGGAGCAGTGTGGGCAGCAGGACAAGGGAGGTTCTTGTGCCCCTGTGCTCAGCACTGCTCAGGCCACCCCTGGAGTGCTGTGTCCAGCTCTGGGCTCCTCCATTGCAGAGAGCTGTTGAGGTGCTGGAAGGTGTTTGGAGAAGGGCAGCAAGGCTGGGGAGGGGCCTGGAGCAGAGCCCTGTGAGGAGAGGCTGAGGGAGCTGGGGGTGTGCAGCCTGCAGCAGAGGAGGCTCAGGACAGAGCTCATTGCTGTCTGCAGCTGCCTGCAGGGAGGCTGTAGCCAGGTGGGGTTGGGCTCTGCTGCCAGGCAGCCAGGGGCAGAAGAAGGGGACACAGCCTGAAGTTTTGCCAGGGCAGGTCTAGGCTGGATGTTGTTAGGAAGTTCCTGTCAGAGAGAGTGATTGGCATTGGAATGGGCTGCCCAGGGAGGTGGTGGAGTCTCTGTCCCTGGAGGTGTTCAAGAGAAGCCTGGCTGGGGCACTTAGTGCCATGGTCTGGTTGGTTGGGCAGGGCTGGGTGCTAGGTTGGGCTGGCTGAGCTTGGAGCTCTCTTCCAGCCTGGCTGATTCTATGCTCTGGTGGCCATGGGGGTGCTGGGTTGCTGCTTGCATTGCCTGACCCTCAGAGGCCTTTTCCAACCCAAACAATTCTGGGATTCCACATTCCCAGCAGCTGTAACTCAGCCAGCAGCAGAGTGCTGCCTGTGGCTGCCATCCCGGGGAGCTCCGGGGGGGAGTGGTGCCCCTGAGCCCCTCTGACGCCGGCGCTGTCCCTCTGCAGGGGAGGTTTTTGACCTGGAGGACCACATGAGCGAGCGGCAGGCGGAGGTGCTGGCCGAGTTCGAGCGGCGCAAGCGGGCGCGGCAGATCAACGTCTCCACCGACGACTCGGAGGTCAAGGCCTGCCTGCGTGCCCTGGGCGAGCCCATCACGCTCTTCGGAGAGGGCCCCGCCGAGAGGAGGGAGAGGTACTGTGCCCGCCCCTGCCCGCTGCTGCCCGCCGCCAGCTCTGCCGCTCACGCTGCTGCCAGCGCCTCGGCCGGCGGCGGGGCTTGGCCGCTGGTCCCCGCGGGGCTTGGCCGCTGGTCCCCGCGGGGCGTGGCTGCTGGTCCCCGCGGGGCGTGGCTGCTGGTCCCCGCGGGGCGTGGCTGCTGGTCCCCGCGGGGCGTGGCTGCTGGTCCCCGCGGGGCGTGGCTGCTGGTCCCCGCGGGGCGTGGCTGCTGGTCCCCGCGGGGCGTGGCTGCTGGTCCCCGCGGGGCGTGGCTGCTGGTCCCCGCGGGGCGTGGCTGCTGGTCCCCGCGGGGCGTGGCTGCTGGTCCCCGCGGGGCGTGGCTGCTGGTCCCCGCGGGGCGTGGCTGCTGGTCCCCGCGGGGCGTGGCTGCTGGTCCCCGCGGGGCGTGGCTGCTGGTCCCCGCGGGGCTTGGCTGCTGTCCTTGCTTCCTCACCGTGCCCCGGAGTGCTGAGGAGGAACAAGTGTCTGAAAGGCAGCTTGGCTGGGAGGGGGGGCAGGAGAAAGCTGGGAAGGGACTTTTACAAGGGCTTGTAGTGATAGGATGAGAAGGAATAGATTGATGCTGTTCAGCTAGGAGAAGAGAAGGCTGTGAGTAGACCTTAGTGCAGCCTTCCAGTACCTGAAAGGGCTGGAGGAGAGCTGGGGAGGGACTTTAGGCAAGGGCTGGGAGTGCCAGGCTGAGGGACAATGGCTTTGAGCTGGGAGAGGGGAGAGTGAGAGTGGAGAGGAGGAAGAGATTGTTGAGAGTGAGGGTGGTGAGACACTGGCACAGGTTGAGGGTGGTGAGACACTGGCACAGGTTTCCCAGGGAGGTTGTGGAGCACAGAAGCACCCAATGTGATCAAAGATCACATTGGGTGCTTCTGTGCTCCACAACCTCCCTGCAGGTGTTCAAGGCCAGGTTGGATGAGGCCTTGAGCCAGCCGTGCTGGGGGGGAGGTGTCCCTGCCCATGGCAGGGGACTTGGGGCTGGATGAGCCTCCATAAATTGTGAGCTCACTGACTCCATCCTCTCTTTGCAGACTAAGAAACATCCTCTCAGTGGTGGGCACAGATGCCTTGAAAAAGACCAGGAAAGATGATGACAGGTCTAAAAAATCCAAGGAGGAGGTAATGGTCTCTCTGCTTCTCAGTGCTGCAGGGGATAGAGCTGATAGGCTTTGGATGCTGCACTGCCAGGCTCTGCTGTGTCCAGGACTCCTGGGTTTGGGGAGTCATTTGGGCAGATGTCACTCCCTCGTGGTCCTCCTGTGTCACCCACTGCAGCAGACCTGTGGCAATGCTTTCAGTCATCTCAAGCCTGGTTTGTGTTTACATGTCAAATTCCATGCTGCCTGCAGCACAAACCCAGGAGGTCAGGCATGTTCTGTGGCACAGGGAGCCCTTTATTAGGGGTTGTCTTCATGGCTGGGAAGAAAAAAACACCTTCCTCTTGCCACATGTGTTCCTGCCTTTGATTTGTAGAATCATAGAGCTGTTTGGGTTGGAAAAGGTCTCTGAGGTCATCCTGACCACAGCAACCCAGCACCACCATGGCCCCAAGTGCCATGGCCACAGGTTTCTTGAATACTTCCAGGCATGGGGACTCCAGCACCATCCTGGGCAGCCTGTGCCAGTCCCTGACCACTCTGGCAGCAAAGAAACATTTCCTTATCTCCAACCTAACCCTCCCCTGCCATAGTTTCAGGCCATTGCCTCTCCTTCTGTCACCTGGTACTAGGGAACAGAGCCCCACCCCCACCTCACTGCAGCCTCCTCTCAGGGAGCTGTAGAGAGCAGTGAGGGCTCCCTCAGCCTCCTCTTCTCCACACTGCACACCCCCAGCTCCCTCAGCTGCTCCTCCCCAGCCCTCTTTTCCAGACCCATCCCCAGCTTTGTTGCCCTTCTCTGGGCTCACTCCAGCACCTTTTTGTAGTTAGTGCCCAAAACTGACCCCAGTCCTCAGTGTGGCCTCAGCAGTGCTGAGTGCAGGGGGCAGTCACTGCCCTGCCCCTGCTGCCCACACTGTTGCTGATCCAGATCCTTTTTTCTGCTTCTGTCTCTTTCTTGAGTCTATTTTCCCTCATAAGAAATAAGGACAATTTCTGCAGCCTTGGTTTTCCTTTTTGGTGGGTGATGTGTGGGGAAGGAAGGAGTTGGCTGGCATGGAGTGAAACAGCAGATGTCAGGATCTGATCTGTAGGGCTCAGAGTTTGACTTGTACCTTAATCCCCTTTTGTACAGCTTATAGTTAGGCAGAGTGCTCTTGGCACAGGAAGATTTAAGAGGTGCTGTGGTGGCACTTAGAGGGGCTTCAGAGAGGTGCTGCCTGAAGGTACCTGCTTGGAAAAGCAGTGTCACAGCAGCTTTTCATTCAGTCTGACCAGAGGCCTGGCAGCTCTGCCCTGTGAGGAGGGGCTGAGGGAGCTGGGATTGTTCAGCCTGGACAGGAGAAGGCTGAGGGCAGACCTTACTGCCATGGAGCAGGACAGGCAGGGTGGCTGCCAGCAGGATGCAGGCTCCCTTTGCACAAGCAGTCCCATGGAGAGGAGAAGGGGAGATGGGACAAGCTCCTGCTGGGGCCATTCCCGTTGGGCTCCAGAAGGAAATGTTTGCCCATGAGCACAGTCAGAGGCTGGAATCATCTCCCAAGGGCAGTAGTGGAGTCCCTGCCCTGGGCAGTTGAGGACTCCTCTTGCCAGGGTGCTGGGGCAGCTCCCTGCAGCTCTGCTGTGACCTGGAAAGGTTGCAGCAGATGATCCCTGGGGTCCCTTCCCACCTGCCACTCTGGGTCTCTCTGATGTTTTCCTTCCAGTATCAGCAAACTTGGTACCACGAAGGACCACGCAGCCTGAAGACAGCCAGGCTGTGGCTTGCCAACTACTCCCTCCCCAGGTGAGGAAAATGGGGCAGTGCAGGAGGGAGGTGTAGCCTTTCGTGCAGCCCAGCTGCTGATCCTGCTGTGGGCACTGCAGGAAACTTGAGCTCAGAGGAAGAGAGCAGAACGCTGGGGAGTACAGGCACAGTCCAGCGAGCCTGGGGCTGGCGTTCTCAGTGACTGACTCCAGCACCAGCTCAGTGTGGGCAGAGAAAGGGAAGGGGCTGTAGAGCAGGACAGGTCAGGAGTTTGTTCCTCCATTTCTCTCCTCCAGGGCAGTGAAGAGGCTGGAAGAGGCCAGGCTGTTCAAGGAGATCCCAGAGGCAACCAGGACGTCGCAGAGGCAGGAGCTGCACAAATCCCTGCGAGTAGGTTTGGCAGCTGCTCTTTGTACAACTTTTTGCTGATCCTCCAGAGAGAGCTCAGCTGCCTGCAGCTGCTGTCCAGGTGCAGTTTCTGCACTGTCACCTGTTGGGAGGCTGCTGCTTCTCTCTCTGCTTCTGGTGTGCCTAAAGCATTGTCACAGAGTGGCCTGAGTTGGATCTCTTAAGGTCCCTTCCAACTCAAGCTCTGGGTAGGACACCTCCCACTAGGCTCAAGGCCTCATCCAGCCTGGCCTTGAACACCTCTGGGAAGGGCATCCACAACCTCCTTGGGTAACCTGTGCCAGTGTCTCACCACCCTCATAGGGAAGAATTTCTTTGTAATGTCTGGTCTAAATCCACTTCCCAGCTCCCAGCCCTTGTCCAAAGTCCCTCCCCAGCTCTCCTGCAGCCCCTTCAGGCACTGGAATGCTGCTCTGAGGCCTCCCTGCAGCCTTTTCTTCTCCAGGCTGAGCAGCCCCAACTCCCAGCTTGTCCTCACAGCAGAGGTGCCCAGATCCTGGACCCACTCCAGCAGTTCCATATTCCAGCTCTCTTCAGGGGTCCAGAGAGATGTCCTTTAGTCACCCCCTTACATGACAGAGGGGTGGAGACACTGCCCAGGCGGCCTTGTGAAGCTGAAGGAGTTACAGGGGGTAGCTGACCCTTAAATGGCCCTTCCAACCCAAGCCACTCTGGGACTGAACTTACTCCTGGCCCTGCCAGGGTTTAGCTGGCTGGGAAGGGCAGCTCAGGCTGCTCCCTTTCCTCTTCCTGTGCAATGGTCACTGGGGCAGGACACCGAGGGCAGTGACAGCCATTGCAAGACCTGTGGTAGGTGACTCTGAGATGCCCTTTTGGGGCACAGTGAGTCCAGGTCCCAGCTTAGCCAAGCAGGGAGGCTCCAGCTCACGCTGTGCTGCCACTCTAATCCTGTTTACAGGCAGAGACATTAGCTGCCAGAGGATTTATTCTCCCCTAAGCTCATCTCCCTGGCTGCCCTTGTCTGTCTGCTCGTGTTCAGTGCATGAGCTGCAGAAAGAGACCAGAACCACAGCTAAGTTCTCTCTCAGAACTGTAGTGTCCAAAGCCTGTGGGGTTACTGCTGCCCAGTGCCATGGCTGGCTCAGGGCTGTGCTCGCCTCAGTCAGGCTCCCTTCTGCTTGGAGCTGGAGTGGCTCCCAGGCAGCTCCTCCCCTGGAAAGTGGCTTTCCAGAGGCCTCTTCCTCCATGCATTTACTTCCTTCTGCTCAGGCCTTGGCCAGGGCTTTCCCTGTCGTTTGGACTTGACCCCTTCACTGTTTCCTTTGGCTTCATTGCAGTCCTTGAACAACTTCTGCAGCCAGATTGGGGACGACCGCCCTCTGTCCTACTGCCACTTCAGCCCCAGCTCCAAGCTGCTGGCCACAGCCTGCTGGTAGGTTTGCATCTGCAGCACTTGCTGCAGGGACTGGGAGAGCACAGCAAGAAAGAGGGAGAGGGATGTTGGAGGCTCCTGAATCCTCAGAGTTCAGAAATGCTCTTTCCAGTTCTGAACCCTTTGCGTGGGGTTCATCTCTGCCCAGTGCTGCTGAGGCCACATCTCCAGTACTGGATTCAGGTTTGGGCCCTTCACTCCAAGAAGGACGTTGAGGGGCTTCAGTCTGCCTCCTGCAGAGCACTTCAGCAGGCCCTCACTGCATGGAAGGCATTGAGGAACTGGAGCAGAGCCAGAGAAGGGCAACAAAGCTGGGGAAGGGTCTGGAGAACAGGGCTGGGGAGGAGCAGCTGAGGAAACTGAGGGTGTTCAGTCTGGTGAAAAGAAGGCTGAGGGAGACCTCTTTGCTCTCTAAACTCCATGAAAGGAGGCTGGATCCAGGTGGAGGTTGGGCTCTGCTCCCTAGGAACAAGTGATGGGACAAGAGGAAATGGCCTTAGGTTGCACCAGAGGAGGTTTAGGTTCAGTGTTAGAAGAAACTTCTTCACTGAAAGGGTTCTCAAACGAGGTCCCAGGGAGATGTTTGAATCCCCATCCCTGGAGGTGTCTCAGACACACAGAGATGTGGTGCTGAGGGCCTTGGGTTAGCCCCAGCCTGGGCAGGGTTAGAGAATGCTTGGGCTGGATGATCTTAAAGGTCTTTTCCAACCAAAACCATTCTGAGATTCATTCTAGAGCTCAGCAGAGATTTCAGTCTCAGTCCATTAGTTTCTGAGGCTGCTTGCCCTGTTTCAGGCCTGGGTGGGTTTGCAGCTCTGTGTTTGATGTCTCCTTTGTTCCTATCCACTCTGACACCTGCTCCTCTGCTTCTCTTCCACAGGAGTGGGTTGTGCAAGCTCTGGTCCGTGCCTGACTGCAACCTCATTCACACCTTACGAGGTAGAGTGACTTCAGCTGAGCCCCTGCTCAGTTCTGTTCTTGGGATTGAGTTTCTGTGTCTGAGTGACTTTGTGACTCCCAACAGAATGTTCTATGGGCAGATTTTATTCTGCTGAGAGCATCACTCAGGCCTGAGAGCTTGGGAATGTGTCAGGTCACCCAGAGGAAGTCCTGACCTTCAGCTGAGAGCTCAGACCTAAGTTTGCTCTTTCTGTTTGTGGTGTTTTGTCTTGTTTCAAAAACTGCTTGGAGCTTTTTTGAGCCAGATACCAGCATTTTAGGCCAGGACACTTCACCAGCAGTTAAGTTCTTTGAACACTGGTTGTAGGTGAGTGCTGAACTGTGACTGAACACAAATGTGAGGAGCAGTCTCTTATTGCTATGTTTAATTTCCACTGTTTTGAGGGTTCCAAACCTCAGTGTTTGGTACTCTCAAGTGGATGTTGGAGATGCAGTGTACCTGTCTGGAGCTAGCTGTGCTATGAGGACAGGCTGAGGGAGCTGGGGTTGTTCAGCCTGGAGAAGAAAGGACTCCAAAGACACCTTAGAGCAGCCTTCCAGCACCTGAAGGGAGCTACAGGAGAGCTGAGGAGGAACATCTCACAAAGGCTTATAGTGACAGATGGAGGAACAATGGTTTGGCATGAGAGCAGAGCAGATTTAGATTGGATGTGAGGAACAAGTTCTGCACCATGAGGGTGCTGGAACACTGCAACAGGTTGTCCAGGTTGAGGCCTCATCCCTGGAGATATTCAAGGTGAGGCTTGACAGGGCTTTGGGCAACCTGCTCTAGTGGAGGATGTCCCTGCTGAGTGCAGGGGAGTTGGACTGGATGAGCTTTGGAGGTCCCTTCCAGCACAAACCATTCTGTGACTGTGTGTGTCTGGGAGCTGAGGGTCAGTGCAGCTTCACCCAGCGTGGGAGGGGAGGACACAGGGAACATCCTCACTGGTACCAGCTGTTAGCAGTGAAGTGCAGCCTTGCTGAGGAGCCTGCCAAGATCATGTGGCAGATACTGAGTTCTGCTTTTCCTTTCTCCTAAGGACACACCACCAATGTAGGAGCCATAGTTTTCCACCCCAAATCCACTGTCTCCCTGGACAAGAAGGATGTTAACCTGGCCTCATGTGCAGCTGATGGCTCTGTCAAACTCTGGAGCCTTGAAAGGTCAGAACAGGACCAGAGACAGCTACAGGTTGTTTTGGGGTTGATCTTGTGTCACTGACCATAGGAGAGTCACAGTTGCCCTGCAAATACAACCTTGTCCTGTCTGCCAGGAGCAATTCCTGACCTCAGTATATGCCACCTTCAGCAGGAGGAGATCCTCCTGATCAGGGGAGTCAAGGGGAGGGGAAATGGTCTGAAAAGAATCAGGTCAGATTGCTGCTGGGCTTTGGTAAACTACTGTAGGTGGTGGAGGGTTAGGTTGAGATGATTTCATCCCAACCTTGCATTTAGCAGCAAATGTCCCCTCTTGGATATTAAGAAATGAACCTCTGAGTTCCTGGGAAGCACCAAGAGTGGGAGATGAACTGACCCAAGTACACAACAGCTTTGGCCTGCCCAGTAGAGAAAGACCTGAGGTGTTGGTCAGCAGCCAGTGTGTGCCCGGGTGGTCAAGGAGGCCACCAGCATCCTGGCCTGGATCAGCAGGAGGGTGGCCAGCAGGAGTAGGGGATTGTGCCCCTGTACTGGGCACTGGTGAGGCCACACCTCAAATCCTGGGTTCACTTTTGGGCCCCTCACTCCAAGAAGGGCATTGAGAAGCTGGAGCAGGTCCAGAGAAGAGCAATAAAGCTGGGGAAGGGTCTGGAGAACAGGGCTGGGGAGGAGCAGCTGAGGGTGTGCAGTGTGGAGAAGAGGAGGCTGAGAGGAGACTTCATTGCTCTCTACAGCTCCCTGCAAGGGGGCTGGGCAGGCCTGGCTGGAGCCAGCCTCTTCTGGGCAGGGTCTGATCACTTCTCTTTCTGTTCTTCAGTGATGAGCCAGTGGCAGACATCGAAGGGCACAGCATGAGAGTGGCTCGTGTGATGTGGCACCCGTCCGGGAGGTTCCTGGGTACTACCTGGTATGGAGATGTGGGGCCTGGCTCAGACATGACCATTCCCTGTCCAGCTGCTGGCCCAGTGGGCACCACAGCTTGGCAGCAGGGGAGCCTGTGAGCCATCGGTGACAGCAGGGCTGGGACACTGTAAATAAGGGCAGAGTGGACCACGGAGATACTCAGGGGCTGGAGCACCTCCCAGTGAGGACAGGCTGGTGGAGCTGGGGTTGTTCAAGCTGGGGAAGAGAAGGCTCCAGGGAGACCTAGTGGCCTTTCAGCACTTAAAGGGGCCAGTCAGAAAGCTGTGGGGAGACATTACCAGGGAGTGTAGTGATAGGATGAGGGGTGATGGATTCAGACAGAAAAGGGAGATTTAGATGAGATCAGAGGAAGAAATTCTTCACTGTGAGGGTGAAGAAACCTGGCCTGGGTTGCCCGGAGCTAGGAGCTGCCCCATCCCTGGAACCACTGCAGGTGAGGTTGTTAGGGACCCTGGGCAGCCTGCTCCAGTTGCAGGTGTCCCTGCTGGCTGCAGGACTGGGTGACCTCTGAAGGCTCCTTCCAACCCATTCTGTGGTTCTGTCACTGGGGTTCCTTTCCCTGCCCCTCAGTCAGGCCCGGTGGGTCTCTGGCTGGAGTGGAATGCTCGCAGGGTTGGCAGAGTGCCCTGCTGCTGTCCCTGGAGATGCACTGCTCTGGGCACATGCTTTGTTTTCACAGCTACGACCACTCCTGGCGCCTGTGGGACCTGGAGGCTCAGGAGGAGATCCTCCATCAGGAGGGGCACAGCAAAGGGGTCTACGACATCGCCTTCCACATCGACGGCTCTCTCGCGGGCACCGGGTGAGGCTGCACCCCAGATACTGCCCAGGTCTGGCTGCTGCCTGATGCCAGGGCTGATGGCTTCAAACTGGAAGCAGCTGTGTTTAGACATGAAGACCCCATGAGGGTGGGGAGGCACTGGCACAGGCTGCCCAGGGAGGCTGTGGCTGAGCCCTCCCTGCAGGTGTTGGAGGCCAGGTTGGATGAGGCCTTGAGCAAGCTGTGCTGGTGGGAGGTGTCCCTGCCCGGTGCAGGAGACTGGCACTGGATGATCTTGAAAGTGCCTCCCAACCCATCTGTGATTCTGTGCCTGCTGGGGAGGCTCAGTGTGTGCTGGCAGCTGCTGAGCTCTCTGGTGGCTAACTGGGGGTCTCTGTCCCCAGTGGGCTGGATGCTTTCGGGCGGGTGTGGGACCTGCGCACAGGACGCTGCATCATGTTCCTGGAGGGCCACCTGAAGGAGATCTACGGCATCAACTTCTCCCCCAACGGGTAAGGCCAGGGCTGGCAGGGCTGCTGTGGGAGCTTGGGCTGCAAACCACAGCTGCCAGCAGCCTCTTCCTCCTGCACCTGGGGCAGGTACCACGTGGCAACGGGCAGCGGCGACAACACCTGCAAGGTGTGGGACCTGCGCCAGAGGAAGTGCATCTACACCATCCCTGCCCACCAGAACCTGGTCACCGGCGTCAGGTTTGAACGTGAGTCTCTCCTCCCCTGGGCGGAGCAGCAGGGCCTGGGGCCGCTCAGAGCCACCCCTTCAGGGCAGGGAGGCCTGTGCTGGCTGGCAGAGCTGGGCCAGGGGCTGCTCTCCAGTCTGAGCTCCCCTTCTGCCCTGCTTTAACAAGGCCAAGTGCAGGGTTCTGCACTTTGGCCACAACAACCCCAAGCAGCACTATAGGCTGGGGACTGAGTGGCTGGAGAGCAGCCAGGAGGAAAGAGACCTGGGGGTACTGATAGAGAGTAAGCTGAAGATGAGCCAGCAGTGTGCCCAGGTGGGCAAGAGAGCCAATGGCATCCTGGCCTGCATCAGGAACAGTGTGGCCAGTAGGACAAGGGAGGTTATTCTGCCCCTGTACTCCGCACTGGTCAGGCCACACCTTGAGTACTGTGTCCAGTTCTGGGCCACTCAATTCAAGAGAGATGTTGAGGTGCTGGAAGGTGTCCAGAGAAGGGCAACAAAGCTGGTGAGGGGCCTGGAGCACAAATCCTATGAGGAGAGGTTGAGGGAGCTGGGCCTGTTTAGCCTGGAGAAGAGGAGGCTCAGAGGTGATCTTATTGCTGTCTACAACTACCTGAAGGGGCATTGTAGCCAGGTGGGGGGTGGCCTCTTCTCCCAGGCAACCAGCAATAGAACAAGGGGACACAGTCTCAAGTTGTGCCAGGGTAGGTCTAGGCTGGATGTTAGGAAGAAGTTCTTCCCAGAGAGAGTGATTGGCATTGGAATGGGCTGCCCAGGGAGGTGGTGGAGGCACCGTGCCTGGGGGTCTTCAAGAAAAGCCTGTCTGAGGCACTTAGTGCCATGGTCTGGTTGATTGGATAGGGCTGGGTGCTAGGTTGGCCTGGATGATCTTGGAGGTCTCTTCCAACCTGCTTGATTCTCTGATTCTATGATTCTCTGCCGCAGCCAACCACGGCAACTTCCTGCTGACCGGCGCCTACGACAACACCGCCAAGATCTGGACCCACCCCGGCTGGTCCCCGCTGAAGACGCTGGCAGGGCACGAGGGGAAGGTGATGGGCCTGGACATCTCCCTCGATGGGCAGCTCATTGCCACCTGCTCCTACGACAGGACCTTCAAGCTGTGGACAGCAGAGTAGTGCTGCTGCTGGGCTGGAGGCTTTGGTGGCTTCCACCCAAGACTTGCTTTGTGGGGAGCTAAGTTAAAAGGACTCTTGTTGGGACAGGTGCTAGGGCAGCTGTGGGCTGGTCTTGGGTGGAGGTGGTTTTGGAGCCCATGGGCTTGGCTGGGGCCACACCTTGGGTCCACCATTTAGGACATGCCCTTCTCTGCTGTAGCTTGGAGATGATCCATCTGTTTCCACCCTCCCTCCCCAGCCAGGCTGCCAGGTTTCCTCTGGTGTTTCTAACATCTGTAGGGAGCCAGACAGCACTTCTCTAAGTGTCCTCCTTACCTTCCCTCTGCCAGGAGCCTGTGGCTTCAGCCTTGACTGGCATTTAGAGAGAGCAAACCCAGCTGGTGCAGGTAGAGGAGCACAGGACCCTGCTTCCAGCTCAGCAAAGGCAGCCTCTGGGCACAGAGCTCTGCACCTGCTTTGTTCTCAGCAGGTGTTCAGTGCCAGGGCAGTTTCTCTTCTCTAGGAACCACCTCAGACCACCTCATGTCCCAGCTCCTTGGGTAGTGCCCACAGCTGGCTGTTTGGAATCCCCTGGTTCTGCTCTGGCTGTGCCTCACCAGAGGTGACACCAAGGTGGCCATTTCAGTGTAGGGCTGGCTTCTGAGTGACACTCTGGGGAGATTTGGTGTTTCTTGTTTATTCTGTAAACTGAGGTTTTGCAAATGTGTAAAATCAAATCATGGTCTGAAGGTTCCTCTGGGTCTGACTAAAAGCAGTGGAGAAATTAGAGATACATCCCAGAATGGTAGGGTTGGAAGGGACCTCTGGAGATCTTTGAGCCCAACCCACTGCTGGAGCAGGATCACTCAGGAACACATCCAGGTGGTGCTTGAAGGCTCCAGAGCAGGAGACTCCACAGCCTCTCTGGGCAGCCTGCTCCAGGCCTCCAGCACCCTCACCCCAAACAACTTTCTTCCCCTCCTGGGTTCCAGTTTGTGTCACTGCCTCTTGTCCTGTCACAGTACACCACGGAAAGGAGCCTGGTCCCATCTTGACACCCACCCCTCAGATATTTATGGGTACTGATCAGATCCTCTCTCAGCCTTCTCACAGTCTGAGTTCTGCCTGCTGTGGTGAGGGCCTTGAGGAGAACAGAGAAGATCAATCCACCTGCCCCTTGCCAGCCCAGAGCAGCTGGCCCTGGCAGTGGGCACAGATCTGCTCTCTGTGCAGGTAGCGAAGCAGGAGAGGGTGGTTTAAGGAAACCAACCCCAAAGCCACTTTCCCCTGGCACAATGCTGGGGGGTTCTTCTCTAGCTGCTGTGATGGCATCTGCCCCATCCTGCTTGCCAGCTCTCAGTCCCTCCCAGGGACAGCACTTGGGGTGAGGCCAGCAGCTGCTGCAGAAGGTCTTTAGCTGCTGATCCTTTGGGCTAAGCCAGGCTGCATAGCTCTGCCTAAGCTGCTTCTCCATGAAGTGCCAGCTAGAGGAGGGTCAGAGCCTGGCAGCTGTGCTGGGGGCTCCCAGCCAGGGCAAGTCCCTTTTGGAGCTTTCTCATCAGGTTGCCATCCCCAGAGGGCAGGTGCCCAGCAGGCTGCCTCCTTTCCAGCTGGCTTAGGATGGCATTTGGACACCAGTGATTGTCCTGTGTTCGCTCTTGTCTTGTGCTAGGATTTACAGCCCACAACAGGCTTCCATCACCCCCTCTGCTGCACTTGGTTGGGGCAAGGGAAGGAGGCCAGGTGGTCCCTGGCCATGCCCTTGGCACCCCTCAGCCTGCCCCTAGGCTCTTCACAGCTCCTCCCTCAGATTCACAGATTGGGTCAGCTTCAAAGGGACCGTCAAAGTCTGCAGGGACACCTCCAACCAGAGCAGGCTGCCCAGGGCCACATCGAGGCTGATTGTGAATGTCTCCAGGGATGCGTTGTCAGCCACCAGCCCTGGGCTTCTCCCTCACCCCCAGCCAGCCGGCGTGGAGGCTTCGTGAATAAAATCCTCAGGAGCAAGAACTTGGCCTGAGCCTGCCTCTGGCTTCTAGACAGCTCCAGTACCTTCCTACCACCGGGGAATGTCCCTGCCCTTTGGTCAGACATTGCTGCTCCACAGGCACAGGGGCTCCTGCTGCTTGCAGCTAAGTGAAGCTCTTGAGGGGGGGTCTCTAGGGTCCGGTCCCCGCAGCCGGAACGCAGCCACCTCCGAGGGACAGGTCCCCGCAGCCAGAACGCTGCCACCTCCGAGGGACAGGTCCCCGCAGCCAGAACGCTGCCACCTCCGAGGGACAGGTCCCCGCAGCCAGAACGCTGCCACCTCCGAGGGACAGGTCCCTGCAGCCAGAACGCTGCCACCTCCGAGGACAGGTCCCCGCAGCCAGAACGCTGCCACCTCCGAGGGACAGGTCCCCGCAGCCAGAACGCAGCCACCTCCGAGGGACAGGTCCCCGCCGTCAGAAAGCTGCCACCTCCTCCAGGGCCAGGCTGGTGCCGTGGCGCAGCCGCAGCAGGTGGATGCCCGAGGCGGAGCTGGCACAGAGCAGTGTGGAACTGTCGCAGGCGGCCAGCGACGCCAGCGGCCCCGACCCCTCCAGGCACAGCGTGGCCAGGCAGGCTGGGGAGGGAAGAGAGAGCTCACCTGGGACACTTGGTCTGCTGAGGTGACCACACCAACCTCCTGCTCTGCCCGTGTGTGCCCAGCTGCTCGCCTGGGGTGGGTGAGCTGCCCCCGGCACTGCCCCGAGTCCCTGCACCCAGCAGCCTCAGGCTCTGCCCTCTGCAAGGGACTCTCCACCCACCGAAGCCCCCCAGAGGAGCTGTGCCCTGCCCAGGCCGGCTCACAGGGATACAGGCTGAGGAGGAAGCAGGGAGGGATGGACGGACAGACGGACGGGCAGGCAGAGCTGCAGGGCTGGAGCCATTCCCAGCAGCCCTTTTCTGCCCACATTGCTTACGGGCCAAAAGTTCCTCCTGAGCGCTGTGCCAGGCTCACGATGCAGCTCCGGTAACACCTCCAGCAGGGGCAGAGAACTCAGATTCACAGCACCCAGCCCCAGCAGCTCTGCTCCTTCTGCCCATTACCCACCACCCCCACCCCCCCCCCCCGAGGCAGCATCTGAACGGGCACCAACCCCAGGCTGAGCTGCTCACCCAGCTGGCACCAAGCTGCAGGCAGCTTCTCTCCTGCTGACTTAGATCCCCTCCAAGAGCAGCTGAGCTCAGGCTGATGGCTTGGGGGGTGGGGGGAGTGGGGGGTAGGTGGTCGCTAAGTTGTTGAGGCAAAAAGGGTCGAAAACAAAGCTGGGGCCAACCCCACAGCCCCCTCAGCCTGCAGTGGGAAGGGGTGGAAGGAGATGAGGCAGGAGCTGGGAGCTTGTCTGTGGGAGATGCTCAGATTTCTGCTTTCACGCTCTGCTAAATGAGTGCATCTGGAAGTGCTCAGCCACAGGCAGTGTCTAATGCTGGTGACTGTGAACCTGAACTGCCTCCCAGGAGGTCTCTGCCTTCTGCTCCAGGCATTACTAACAAGCCTGCTGCTATGGCAGGGCTTGGCAGGTCAGCAGCCTTCGTGCCCAGCTCAGGGCAGGACACTGCCCTCACGGTGCCCTGCAGCAAGCAGAGTTAACCCTGAAATGCCCACAGCTCCCCTCAAGAGGGTGACCACAGAGAGGGCAGCTGCTGAGCAGCTCCTCCCTGCACAGCTTCTGCTCTTCCCACTCCATAGCTGTGGCAGTCCTGGAGTTCCTCTGCTCCCTGTTCTTATCATTTGTCCTTTCATTGCTGAGCTTGGATGGAGCTTTAAAAGCCATCTTGTTGCTTCCTTTTACTGCAGGAAGGACACCACCTGGCACCCCCAAGGTTACCCACCCAAACACCCTCCTTCACTGGAGGGCAAGCAGAAGAAGCCCCTGGGTTGCTCTGGGGCTTATCTCCACCCTGTGCTGCAGCTGGGTTAGAGTAAAGCCACAGATTTAGAGTCCCTGAAGGGTTTGGATTGGAAAGCCTCTTAAAGACCATCCCATTCCAACCCCCTCCCACCAGCACAGCTTGCTCAAGGCCTCATCCAGCCTGGTCCTCAACACCTCCAGGGAGGTTGTGGAGCACAGAAGCACCCAACGTGATCAAAGATCACGTTGGGTGCTTCTGTGCTCCACAACCTCCCTGGGAAACCTGTGCCAGTGTCTCAGCACCCTCAACCTGTGCCAGTGTCTCACCACCCTCAACCTGTGCCAGTCTCTCCCCACCCCCACTCTCAACAATTTCTTCCTCATCTCAGCCTCAATCTCCCCTCTTTCAGCTTGAAAACTGTCACCTCTCATCCTGTCACTACACTCCCTGCTGAAGTCCCTGCCCAGCTCTCCTGTAGCCCCCCTCTAAGTCCTAGAAATGCCCCATGCCAGGCCTCACGGTGCCCATCACCACGTGGAGCCTGAAACAAAGGAAGCAGCTGGAGGCTAAGACACAGACCCGGCAGGAACCTCCGCTACCTCCGGTGTCTCGATCCCAGACCTTCACTGTGCTGTCACAGGAGGATGTGGCGATGCTGGGGGCTAGAGCTGGGCCCCGTGGCAGGAAGACACAGGAGGTGGTGGTCTGGAAGTGTCCTTTGTACTCCCTCACCTGGCTCCTGGTCTGCCGGAGGTCCCACAGCTGCAAGGCAGGAGGCTGCAGTCAGAGCCCAGCTGCGTTGCTGTCCCTTGCCAGCACGGAGCTGGCTGACAGAGAAAGGAAGATGGGTTTGGATCAGGAGCTCCTTGGCAGTGCTCAGTGTGTGATGAGTACCACTTGTGCTCAGTGTGATGAGTACCACCTGTGCTCAGAGTGTGATGAGTACCACCTGTGCTCAGGGTGTGATGAGTACCACCTGTGCTCAGGGTGATGAGTACCACCTGTGCTCAGAGTGTGATGAGTACCACCTTTGCTCAGTGTGATGAGTACCACCTGTGCTCAGTGTGATGAGTACCACCTGTGCTTAGTGTGTGATGAGTACCACCTGTGCTCAGTGTGATGTCTACCACCTGTGCTCAGTGTGTGATGAGTACCACTTGTGCTCAGTGTGATGAGTACCACCTGTGCTCAGAGTGTGATGAGTACCACCTGTGCTCAGTGTGTGATGAGTACCACCTGTGCTCAGGGTGATGAGTACCACCTGTGCTCAGAGTGTGATGAGTACCACCTGTGCTCAGTGTGATGAGTACCACCTGTGCTCAGTGTGATGTCTACCACCTTTGCTCAGTGTGTGAGGTCTACCACCTGTGCTCAGTGTGATGAGTACCACCTGTGCTCAGTGTGATGAGTACCACCTGTGCTCAGAGTGTGATGTGTACCACCTGTGCTCAGTGTGATGAGTACCACTTGTGCTCAGTGTGATGAGTACCACCTGTGCTCAGTGTGATGAGTACCACCTGTGCTCAGTGTGATGAGTACCACCTGTGCTCAGAGTGTGATGAGTACCACCTGTGCTCAGTGTGATGAGTACCACCTGTGCTCAGAGTGTGATGAGTACCACCTGTGCTCAGTGTGATGAGTACCATCTGTGCTCAGTGTGATGAGTACCACCTGTGCTTAGTGTGTGATGAGTACCACCTGTGCTCAGTGTGATGTCTACCACCTGTGCTCAGTGTGATGAGTACCACCTGTGCTCAGTGTGATGAGTACCACTTGTGCTCAGTGTGATGAGTACCACCTGTGCTCAGAGTGTGATGAGTACCACCTGTGCTCAGTGTGATGAGTACCACCTTTGCTCAGTGTGATGAGTACCACCTGTGCTCAGTGTGATGAGTACCACCTATGCTCAGTGTGATGAGTACCACCTGTGCTCAGAGTGTGATGAGTACCACCTTTGCTCAGTGTGATGAGTACCACCTGTGCTCAGTGTGATGAGTACCACCTGTGCTCAGTGTGATGAGTACCACCTGTGCTCAGTGTGATGAGTACCACCTGTGCTCAGTGTGATGAGTACCACCTGTGCTCAGAGTGTGATGAGTACCACCTGTGCTCAGTGTGATGAGTACCACCTGTGCTCAGAGTGTGATGAGTACCACCTGAGCTCAGTGTGATGAGTACCACCTGTGCTCAGTGTGTGATGAGTACCACCTGTGCTCAGTGTGATGAGTACCACCTGTGCTCAGAGTGTGATGAGTACCACTTGTGCTCAGTGTGATGAGTACCACCTGTGCTCAGTGTGATGAGTACCACCTGTGCTCAGAGTGTGATGAGTACCACCTGTGCTCAGTGTGATGAGTACCACCTGTGCTCAGTGTGATGAGTACCACCTGTGCTCAGTGTGTGATGAGTACCACCTGTGCTCAGTGTGATGAGTACCACCTGTGCTCAGAGTGTGATGAGTACCACCTGTGCTCAGTGTGATGAGTACCACCTGTGCTCAGTGTGGTATCTACTACCACCTTTGCTCAGTGTGATGAGTACCACCTGTGCTCAGTGTGTGATGAGTACCACCTGTGCTCAGTGTGATGAGTACCACCTGTGCTCAGAGTGTGATGAGTACCACCTGTGCTCAGAGTGTGATGTGTACCACCTGTGCTCAGTGTGATGAGTACCACCTGTGCTCAGTGTGATGAGTACCACCTGTGCTCAGAGTGTGATGAGTACCACCTGTGCTCAGTGTGATGAGTACCACCTGTGCTCAGAGTGTGATGAGTACCACCTGTGCTCAGTGTGATGAGTACCACCTGTACTCAGAGTGTGATGAGTACCACCTGTGCTCAGTGTGGTATCTACTACCACCTTTGCCCTCAGCTCCTGAGGAACTTCAACCCCTGGAGGCTTTTCACCATCAGCGACCATTGAGTGTGTGCCCATAGCCACCAGAGCTGATGGGATGGGCTGAGATTGTGTGGGCAGAAACCCACACCTCCAGCCTGCTCCTGCCCTCAGCCCTGCTCTCCCTGGCAGGGGATGGGCTCAGCTCATGTGCAGGGCTGAGAAACTTCAGGACAGAATCCCTGGTTTGGAAACACCTGGAGCAAGGGACTCCTGACAGGCTGTCTGCAGGAACTTCTGTGCTGCCTCTGAAACAACAGCCCAGGGCATCCCTCAGCATCCCTGTGCCCTCTGTGCTGCCACTGAAACAACAGCCCAGGGCATCCCTCAGCATCCCTGTGCCCCCTGTGCTGCCACTGAAACAACAGCCCAGGGCATCCCTCAGCATCCCTGTGCCCTCTGTGCTGCCACTGAAACAACAGCCCAGGGCATCCCTCAGCATCCCTGTGCCCCCTGTGCTGCCACTGAAACAACAGCCCAGGGCATCCCTCAGCATCCCTGTGCCCCCTGTGCTGCCACTGAAACAACAGCCCAGGGCATCCCTCAGCATCCCTGTCCCCTCTGTGCTGCCGCTGAAACAACAGCCTAGGGCATCCCTCAGCATCCCTGTGCCCTCTGTGCTGCCACTGAAACAACAGCCTAGGGCATCCCTCAGCATCCCTGTGCCCTCTGTGCTGCCAACTGAAACAACTTAGAATCACAGAAATGGTTTAGGTTGGAAGGGATCTCAAAGCTCATCCAGTTCCAACTCCCTGCCATAGGCAGGGACACCTCCCACTAGAACAGGTCACTCAAGTCCTCATCCAGCCTGGTCCTCAACACCTCCAGGGAGGTTGTGGAGCACAGAAGCACCCGTGATCAAAGATCACGTTGGGTGCTTCTGTGCTCCACAGCCTCCCTGGGAAACCTGTGCCAGTGTCTCAGCACCCTCAACCTGTGCCAGTGTCTCCCCACCCTCAGCCTGTGCCAGTGTCTCATCCAGGGGCACCCCTCAGGAGCATCCCCGGGGATGCTGCAGGGACACTCACGGTGGCCTCGCAGCCCTGCCCCGCCGAGCCGCTGCTGCTGCTGAGGCAGTACCGCCCGTCCTGGCTGGCGTCGCAGCACGTCTGCAGCTGCTGCTTGGCTGGGAAGCTGTGGGCCACCTGCAGCTCTCGGCTGTCCCAGACCCTGTAGGAGCAGGAGAGGGGAAAGGGGACTCAGGTGGCCATGGTGAGCTTCCCTCTGTGCCCTCCCGCACAGTGCCCGGCTCTGCCCTTGCTGCCATCCCTCCCGGGGCAGGTCCTCTCCTTCCTCCCAGCAGAGCAAGCTCCCGAAGCTCTCCCTGCAGCCTCACATCTAGCTCATGGCATCACAGAGAGCTTGGGTTTGGAAGAGACCTTAGAGATCAGCCAGTCCCAAGCCCCCTGCCCTGGGCAGGGACACCTCCCACTAAGCAGGCTGCTCAAGGCTCTGCCCAGGCTGGCTTTCCACACCTCCAGGCTTGCAGCCTCCACAGCCTCTCTCGACAGCCTCTTCCATGCCTCAGCACCCTCCTGGTGAAGAATTCTGCCTAATGTCCAATCTCAGTCCAGCTGCTTGCAGTCTGAAGCCCTCAGCCCTCAGCCTCTCCCTACCTGCCTCCATAAAAAGTCCTTCTCCAGCTCTCCTGTAGCCCCCCTCAAATCCTGGAAGGCTTCTGGGTCCAGCCCTTCCCCACAGCAGTGGATCTCCCCTGGGTCCATCCCTCCCCACAGCAGTGGATCTGCCCTGGGTCCATCCCTCCCCACAGCAGTGGATCTCCCCTGGGTCCGTCCCTCCCCACAGCAGTGGATCTCCCCTGGGTCCGTCCCTCCCCACAGCAGTGGATCTCCCCTGGGTCCATCCCTTCACCACAGCAGTGGATCTGCCCTGGGTCCATCCCTCCCCACAGCAGTGGATCTCCCCTGGGTCCATCCCTTCCCCACAGCAGTGGATCTGCCCTGGGTCCATCCCTCCCCACAGCAGTGGATCTGCCCTGGGTCCATCCCTCCCCTACAGCAGTGGATCTGCCCTGGGTCCATCCCTCCCCACAGCCCTGTGCTGAGCTCTCTGTTCCATAACCTCTCCTTTTCACCTGCAGTCACCACCCTCTGCTGCTCCCAGCCATGAGTGTCCCCACACTGTGCTCCCCTGGCAAGGGACCATGCTGCACGACTGAGGTGAAGCTGGGAGGTGGCTTCTGGCCCCCTGAGCAGGGCACAGAGACCAGCTGGGCATGGCAAAGGACCCAGGAAGCAGCCCCTGGTGCCCCAGGCAGGCCCCTTCTCTGAGTAGCCACGGCAGGTACCTGATGGTTTTATCCTCTGAGCTCTGGATGAGGTATGGCTCCCCAGGAACCCAGCAGAGATGTGTCACCTGTGGAGAGGAAAGCAGCAGCAGGAGCCACCTCTGCCTGCAGCCCTGCCTGCTGGCTGCCTGCTGCCACACAGCCACCCAGCCCCTGGCCTCTTCCTCCTCCTGCTGGGCTGTCAGCAGGAAGTGTTGGATGGGGCTGTGCAGCCTGCAGAGGAGGAGGCTGCAGGGAGACCTCAGAGCAGCTTCCAGTGCCTGAAGGGGATGCAGGAGAGCTGGGGAGGGACTCTGGACGAGGACTGGGAGTGGCAGGACGAGGGGCAATGGCTTTGAGCTGGGAGAGGGGAGAGTGAGAGTGGAGAGGAGGAAGAGATTCTCAAGAGTGAAGGTGGGGAGAGACTGGCACAGGCTGCCCAGGGAGGCTGTGGCTGCCCCTGCCTGGAGGTGTTCCAGGCCAGGCTGGATGAGGCCTTGAGCAGGCTGTGCTGGTGGGAGGTGTCCCTGCCCATGGCAGGGGCTGGCACTGGATGAGCTCTGAGGTCCCTTCCAACCCAAACCAGTCTATGAATCTATGAAGCTCTTTCCTGCTTCCCACCAATGCAGTTCCCCTCCAGGGTTCAGTCCCAGGGCAGCTACTGAGGTTATCTGTGGACAGGGAGGTGCCAACAGGACACAGAGCCATGGGGACAGGGGTACCACGGGGCACCAGAAGTTGGTGCTCATGCCAGCTGCACTGCTGCCCTGGGAGGGCAGCCCCCACTGCACGCTGTGCTCCCCTGCAGCCCTGCTGTCTCCCGGTGCCTGTGCTCCTGGCTGTTGCCTGGAGAACAGCCTCCAGCCTCACACTGCTCTCCCCAGGGGCACAGCAACCTCTGCAGTGCCTCAAGGGCTTCTTGCAGCACCAAGCTGAGGGCAAATTCCCCCTGCACACACAGCATGACCGAGCAGCCAGCCAGGGGGACACGGCGGGGAGGGTGGAAGGGAGGCAAGGAAGCAGCAGCTCCTACCAGGTTCCTGGAGATGGCAGCTCTGCCCAGGCACTGCCCCGTGGCTGTGTCCCACCTGCACACGCTGTTGTCTCGGGAGCCCGTGCAGAGCTGGGAGCCATCTGCAACGAGATGCACACAACCACACAACCCTCAGCTGGAAGGCAGCCCGGGGGGTATCCAGCTCCAGCCCCCTGCCGTGCCCAGGGACACCTCACACTGGATCAGGTTGCCCAAAGCCGCATCCAGCCTGGCCTTAAACACCTCCAGGGGTGAGGCTTCCACCACCTCCCTGGGCAACCTGTGCCAGGCTCTCACCACCCTGATGGGGAAGAACTTCTTCCTGACATCCAATCTGAATCTCCCCTCCTCCAGCTTGGATCCATCCCCCCACTCCTATCACTACTCTAAAAAGTCCCTCCCCAGCTCTCCTGCAGCCCCCTTCAGACACTGGAAGGCCACAAGAAGGTCTCCTCAGTGCCTTCTCCTCTCCAGCCTTCACAGCCCCAACTCTCTCAGCCTGTGCCCACAGCAGAGCAGCTCCAGCCCTCTGCCCATCCTCGTGGCCCTGCTCTGGACACCTCCCAGCACCTCCAGATCTCTCCTGTCCCAGGGGCTCCAGGTGGGGTCCCAGCAGAGCAGTGCAGAGGGAGAACATCAATCAAGGGTCAAGGAAAGGTGCCCAGGAATCCCTGGGGAATGGGTGCGTGGTGCCCTGCAGGGTTAGGCACTGTGAGCCAGGAACAACTGATAACCTTGGAGGAGTTACACCATAAACCTTGGGCCAGAGCCTGTGTAAAATAACACTACTCAGGGGGAGAGAAAGAGGAATTTATGACACGCTGACCTGATTACATTGCAAGGTCTGCTGTACTGATAAGGAGCCAGAGCATAAGGATTCCTGTGCTAATGAGAGGTTTTAGCCAGGCAGAAGTTGTGAAACCTTAGCAAGAAGCTGAGTTAGAATAACCAATCAGCAGTATGCATGAGAAACTTAATGAACCAACCACTGAGAGCCTTCTGTATAGAACAGAACTGTACTGACTATAAAAGACAGTGGATTTGTTACAATAAAGGGAACTTTGTTGGCATCCAAGAGTCTCCCCGGCCCCTGTTGCAGCAGTGCCCCTCACCTGGGCTCACAGCCAGCCCAGTGACCACCAGCTGGTGTCCTGGGAAGCACTGGCTTGGCCCTGCAGTCCCATCCAGCTCCCACATCAGCACCGTCTTGTCCCGGGAGGCGCTGAAGACTCTGCTTGAGCCAGGGGCAGAGGTGACCTGCCAAGGACAGGGAGGGAGAAGCCAGTTAGCTGCCCCCCCAGCCCAGCAGTGCCTGAGGAGGGCACAGCACTCCTGTGCTGGTGTCAAACGCCAGGATGAGCAGAAACAAGGCTGGGGAGAGCCTGACCTTCAGACTCTGCTTTGGCCATGCTGCCTGTGCACAGGCCACACTGCCCGCCCCGCCCCCCCCCCCGGCCATTCGTGCTGGCTTCTGCTCTGCCAGGTCCTGGCCACAGGCAAACCTCACCCCAGAGTGCCAGGGGAGCAGCTCAACCCCAGCCTGCACTGGGGCCATGCCTGTCTTTGGGCAGTGAGGGGCTGTGACCCACCAGTGGTTCCCATGTCCTTGCAGAACCAGGGGGCTGGGTGGGTGCTCCTGGATCCTCTTCCTCACAGATCACTCATTGGATGGGAAAACACTTCCCCAAAGCCCCAGTACAGCCCAGTGCATGGTGCTGGGGATCATAGAGGCCTGGAATGGTTTGGGTTGGAGAAGCCCTCTGAGATCATCCAGTCCAAGCAGCAGCCCAGCACCACCATGGCCACTGAACCATGGCCCCAGGTGCCATGGCCACAGGTTTCTTGAACACCTCCAGGCATGGGGACTCCATCACCTCCCTGGGCAGCCTGTGCCAACCCCTGACCACTCTGGCAGCAAAGAAACTTTTCCTCATCTCCAACCTAAGCCTCTCCTGGCACAATTTCAGGTCCTTTCCTCTCCTCCTCTCACCTGATACCAGGGTGAAGAGCCCAACCCCCACCTCACTGCAGCCTCCTTTCAGGGAGCTGTAGAGAGCAATGAGGTCTCCTCTCATCCTCCTCCTCCCCTCCAGGCTGAACCACCCCAGCACCCTCAGCCACTCCTCATAAGCCCCTTTGCCCCTCCAGTATCCCAGCACAAGGGACCAATGGGGACTGTCCCCATCCTTGCCCACCAGCCCTGCCATGCACACCTGGAGCCCCCCTGCACAGCTGGCTCTGGGTCAGGATGCCAGAAGAAGATTCACTGTTCCTGGGCACGGCTGGAGTGTAGAACAGTGCTGAGCCTGGTGGAACCTGACCTGAAGAACTGCATCTCTGCACCAGGTCCTTGCTCTGGTGACTGCTCCTGAGGCACTTCTCTCTTGCAGGGCAGGTGTTTAATGCCTGGAGGGGTTCAAAACCTGCGTGGAAGTGGTGCTGAGGGATGTGGTTTAGTGACAGTGGCTTAGCAGTGGGTGGGATTGTGAGCTCCAGGTGAGTGGTTGGACTTGATGACCTCCAAGGTCTCTTCCAGCCTGACCAGCTGTATGGCTCTGTGGTTCTGTAAGCCACGTCCAAGCCTCCTGGATCCCTGTTTGCCACTCCACGCTGGACAGCAAAGCATCAGCCCAGACCTTGGGGAACCCCAAGGCGTTCTGAAAGCCCAGGGCCTCTTTCTGACAAGCAAGCCAAGGCTCTGTGGGTGACAAACCATCGCTCCTGGCTCCCCGGTGGCCGCCAGACCGCAGCAGAGCAGACGCCGCCGAGCGGCTGCTCACCTTAGTGACCTCCCGCTGGTGCCCGAGGAAGCGGCGCAGCACAGCCCCGGATCGCCAGCTGCAGACAGCCACACGCTGCGGGGAGAGGAGAGGTCAGCACAGCCCCGCATCGCCAGCTGCAGACAGCCACACGCTGCGGGGAGAGGAGAGGTCAGCACAGCCCCGCATCGCCAGCTGCAGACAGCCACACTGCGGGGAGAGGAGAGACCAGCAGCGGCAGCGGGGTCAGCACAGCCCCGCATCGCCAGCTGCAGGCAGCCTCACTGCGGGGAGAGGAGAGACCAGCAGCGGCAGCGGGGTCAGCACAGCCCCGCATCGCCAGCTGCAGACAGCCACACTGCGGGGAGAGGAGAGGAGAGCAGCAGCAGCGGGGTCAGCACAGCCCCGCATCGCCAGCTGCAGACAGCCACACTGCGGGGAGAGGAGAGACCATCAGCGGCAGCGGGGTCAGCACAGCCCCGCATCGCCAGCTGCAGGCAGCCTCACTGCGGGGAGAGGAGAGACCAGCAGCAGCAGCGGGGTCAGCACAGCCCCGGATCGCCAGCTGCAGACAGCCTCACTGCGGGGAGAGGAGAGACCAGCAGCAGCGGCAGCGGGGTCAGCACAGCCCCGCATCGCTAGCTGCAGACAGCCTCACTGCGGGGAGAGGAGAGGCCAGCAGCGGCAGCGGGGTCAGCACAGCCCCGCATCGCCAGCTGCAGACAGCCTCACTGCGGGGAGAGGAGAGGCCAGCAGCAGCAGCGGCAGCGGGGTCAGCACAGCCCCGCATCGCCAGCTGCAGACAGCCTCACTGCGGGGAGAGGAGAGACCAGCAGCGGCAGCGGGGTCAGCACAGCCCCGCATCGCCAGCTGCAGACAGCCTCACTGCGGGGAGAGGAGAGACCAGCAGCAGCAGCAGGGTCAGCACAGCCCCGGATCGCCAGCTGCAGGCAGCCTCACTGCGGGGAGAGGAGAGGCCAGCAGCGGCAGCGGGGCGCAGGGCACGGAGCAGCCTGCAGGCTCCTGGTTGCGCTGCACCAAGACCTGTGGACAGCCCCAGCTAGGAGACAGAGCAGGTTCTGGTTGGGAGCTCCCGCAGCACACACAGCTGCCTGCAGAGCCTGCCTGCTGCCAGGCAACACAAGGGGGACAGCCTGGTGATGCCAGGCCTGGGTGGGAGCTTGGGGTGTGATCTGAGCTTATAACACTTACAGGATCAGAGTGGTTTGGGTGGGAAGGGACCTTTAAAGCTCGTCCAGCCTAAGCCCTCTACACTAGGCAGGGACATCTGCAACTACAGGAGGGTTGCTCAGAGCCCTACAGAGCTTGACCTGGAATGGTTGCAGGGGTGGGGCAACCAACACCTCTCTGGGCAACCTGGGCCAGGGTCTCACCACCCTCAGTGTCAAACATTTCTTCTTTATATTTCACAGAACCCAGCAGGGTGGGGCTGGAAGGGACCTCTGGAGATCACCCAGTCCAAGCCCCTGCTCCAGCAGGGCACCCACAGCAGCTTGCCCAGGAGCACAATGGCCAGGGGGGGTTTGGAAGCTCTCCAGAGCAGGAGACTGCACAACCTCTCTGGGCAGCCTGCTCCAGGCCCCCAGCACCCTCACACCAAACAACTTTCTCCTCCTGTTCAGATGCAACCTCCTGGGTTCCAGTTTGTGCCCCTTGCCCTTGTCCTGTCCCTGGGCACCACTGACAAGAGTCTGGCCCCAGCCTCTTGCCCCCCACCCTTTAGCTCTTTTTCAGCATTGCTCAGCTGCCCTCTGGGGCTGCTCTTCTGCAGGCTCTCAGCCCCAGGGCTCTCAGCCTTGGTTTGATCCCAAGTGCCCCCCAGGATGCCCTCCCTCTAATCTCATCTTCTCTCTCTAAACCCAGCTCCTGATGAAGTTGCTGCCCTTCAGGGACCGTTTCAAGCTCACCTTTAAAGCGCATTTTCTTAGCCTGCCTAAGCACCCTCCCGGCCGTGCCCGTGCTGTGTGCCCGGTGACAGGGGCAGCTCACCTTGTCCCTGCCTCCTGACACGCAGAGGTCCGCGTGGAGAGCAGCCACGGAGGTGACGGCGCCGGCGTGCACGGGGCTGTGCTGCGGGGCGGCTCCGGCGGCTCCCGCGTCCTCCGCGCAGCCATCGGCCCTGCGGCAGCACACACGGCCCAGCTGCTGGGGGCTCTAAGGCACAGCCCAGCTGCCCGGGGGGACCAAGGCAGCACTGTCTGGGCTGCAGAGTGCCAGTGCCTGCCTTTGGAAAGCCAAGGACAAATGCATCTCCCGGGTGAGGAGAGATGGAGTGGACCCATCCCAGCCCCACAGCTGCTAGATCAGACGGTTACTGGCTGCATGCTGGGGCAAAGTGGGACAGGAAAGCTGCTCCCTCCCAGCCCCCACTTCCACGAACGTCTCTAAGGCTCTCTGCTCTGGCACCAGCCTTGCCAGGCACCTTGAGTCCCCCTTTCTGCCACCGGGCAGAGGTCAGCCACCTCGCTGCCGGGCACTGGACTGTGCCACCCTGCTGGAGAAAGCTGCTGAGGCTCTGAGCAGCTGGGAGAGCTGGGCCACACTGCTGCCCCTCAGCCATCACAGAGCATGGCCTGCAGCCCTGCTGCTGTGCTGGGCTACCTTTTGCATTCCACAGAACCACAGCAGGGTGGGGCTGGAAGGAACCTCTGGAGAGCATCCAGTCCAAGCCCCTGCTCAGGCAGGGCACCCACAGCAGCTTGCCCAGCAGCACAATGGCCAGGGGGGGTTGGAAGCTCTCCAGAGGAGGAAACTCCACAGCCTCTCTGGGCAGCCTGCTCCAGGCCTCCAGCACCCTCACACCAAATAACTTTCTCCTCCTGTTCAGATGCAACCTCCTGGGTTCCAGTTTGCGCCCATTGCCCTTGTCCTGTCCCTGGGCACCACTGACAGGAGTCTGGCCCCAGCCTCTTGCCCCCTACCCTTTAGCTGTTGCTGAGCACTGCTCAGACCCCTCTGGGGCTGCTCTTGTGCAGGCTCTCAGCCCCAGGGCTCTCAGCCTTTGCTCCAGGCCCCTCAGCAGCTTTGCAGCCTCTCTCCAGTAGTTCTCTGTCTCTCTTGAACTGGGAAGCCCAGAACTGGCCACAGGACTCCAGATGTGGCCTTACTAGAGCAGAGTAGAGGGGAAGAGAACCTCACTCAACCTTCTAGCCACACTCTTCTGCCCCTCAGCAGACCATCTGCCTCCTTGGCCAGGAGCCCACACCACACATTTCAGTCCCCAGAAGCTGAGCAGGCTGCAGAAGTGAGGGTCACAGTGGAAATGTGATTCTTACACTGAGCAACAGCACTGCCCCCATGGCTTTGCTGCACTCTCCATGCATCTGCTGGGCCCCATTCCCTCTCACCAGGGTTTATTACCTCAGGGCATGGTCTCCTGGGGCTATCTTACCTGTATTTGGAGGTCTGGAAGCTGATCTTACTCTGCAGTTTCCCCATGGCCCTGCACACCAGCACAGCTCTTGCTATGGCTGACAGCAGCGAGCATCACAGCAGCACCTCGAGTGCCTGGGGAGGTGAGGAGACAGCACCACTGCAGTCCAGAGAGGCTTCTATTTCTTACATCCATGGCTTGGGATCTACATCTTCACTTAGAGGAAAATCCTCAGAGGAGGGGACATCTGGAGCTCCCCAGTCAGACCTTCTGCTTGGAGCAGAGCCAGCTTCAGAGGTGAGCTTACAGCTGAGCTTAGGAAAGACCCAGGCTTGGGGGGGCCCTGACAGAGATGGAGCTGCTGCCTACTGTCTCCCTACTCTCCCTCCACTATCTCCTCTTGGCTTCCACATCTCCTGCAGACCCCAGCCTCCAGGCTGGTGAATGCCAGCACCTTTGGGCTGAGGTTGGTGGCACCTGTGTCTTTAGACCAAGGCAACTGCAGCCACAGGTGCCCTCACTTAACTGGACCAACCTGACCTCAAGTAAAGCTTGAAGAGGTCTTTCTGCAGCTGAGGAGCACTTTGGGAGCAGCAGCTTCTGTGCC
Organism: Pogoniulus pusillus; assembly: GCF_015220805.1. Classification (NCBI taxonomy): domain Eukaryota; kingdom Metazoa; phylum Chordata; class Aves; order Piciformes; family Lybiidae; genus Pogoniulus; species Pogoniulus pusillus. Next base: position 1,492,511 of record NC_087298.1, on the reverse strand, counting down.
CAAACTCCAAGTCCAGACCCATGGGCTGGATCCAGACCACCCTGACAACCCAGATGCATTCAGCAAACCCAGGATCCCAGAATGCCAGGTTGGAAGGGACCCCAAGGATCATCTGGTCCAACCTTCCTAGGCCACAGCAGAGCTGGCCCAGCCAGGGGCAAGCTGAGCCCAGTGTAGGGGCCCCCACTGCTGCCCCTGGGAGATGATTCCTACAGACTTGCTGCCCAGGTTGGGGCCAGCCTGCCCCATTCCAGGGTGTCCCTCACTCCACAACCTCTCATCCCTGCAGGAGCACTGTAGGGGTGGAGGAGTCTCTAGTGGAGCAGGACTCAGGCCATGGCAGCATCTCTCCCTCTCATCCCCACTGAGCAGAAACCAGTTTCAGTGACAGTGAATTGCCAGGTACAGTAATTGGCTTCTTAGCTTGAGACACACTAATTGGATTGTGGCTGCCAGGTGTCCCCTGGCATTCCTGCCCTCTGGCTCAGCAGCATTCTGATAATAAAAAGGCAGGACACCCCCCCAGCTGCTTGTGGCAGCAGAGAGAACTCCTGCTGCAGGGCTCTGGCCCCCAAAGCTGGAAAGCAGCTGGCAACAACAAACCAGAGGGTTTGGGGTCCACACAACACTCCCTTGCTAATTTTACCCTGCCAGGCTCTGTGGTTAGCAATTAGCAACAGCCAAGGAACCTCTGCCTGCTCTGTCCATGCTCAGGTGTGAAGAACAACGAACCTCCCAGGGCAGAGACCATCTGGCAGTTGGCTTCTTTTGGCCAGACCAAATTGTCTGGGGACATTGGGAACAAACCCAGAACCATGGAGTCACAGATTGCACTGGGCTGGAAGGGACCCTCAAGGCTCATCTTGTCCAAACCCCCTGCAGGCAGCAGGGACACCTCCAGCTAGAGCACGCTGACCAAGGCCATAGCAAGGCTGAGCTTTAAGGAGTTCAGAGATGGAGTCTCCACCACTTCCCTGTGCAGCCTGTGCCAGTCTCTCCCCACAACTTCCTCCTGATGTCCAACCTAACTCTGCCCTGCTCCACTTCCACACCATGGCCCTTGTCCTATCCCCACAGCCCCTTCTGAACAGTCCCTCCCCAGCCTGCTGCAGGTCCCCTGCAGATATTGAGATGCAGCTCTAAAGTCTCCCTGGAGCCTGCTCTCCTGCAGGATGGACAGCTCCATCTCTCTCATCCCCACAGCAGAGGTTCTCCAGCCCTCTGATCATCTTTCATTCCTTCTCTGCACCCTCTCCATCAGCTCCATGTCCTTCCTGTGCTGGGGGCCTCATGGCTGGCCCCAGCCCTGCAGGTGAGGTCTCCCCAGAGCAGAGAAGAGGGCAGGATGCCCTCTCTCCATCTATGTTCACACTGCTTTGGATGCAGCTCAGGGTACCCTTGGCCTTCTGCACTGCCAGTGCCCATTGCTAGCTCCTGTCCAGCTTCTCACCCCCCCAGCACCCCTGAGCCCTTTCCTGCAGGACTCCAGGTCTCAGACATCAGAAGAGCTCTGGGATTTGCTTCTGCTGCAAAAGCAGATTGTAGGCAGAAGCTCAGAGGCACACTGGGCTGTTCCCATGGTGATGGTCACTCTGCTCCCCAGCCAGCCCTTCCTTTCCCCACCCGTGGCTGAGTCCTGGGTTGGAAAGGATCTCACATCCATGCTGGATGAAGCAGAGAGCTGCTGGTGACCACGGAAGGCTGCAGGGGAGCAGGAGGTCTGGCTGGTGTCTGTGTTCCCCAGCCTCTCACCCACTACAGAGAAGAGAGGATTGTTGTGAGCCCTGGGCCAGAGCAGGATGCTCCTCAGAGGTGTCACTGGCTGGCTCTCAGCACATGTTCTTCATGCCCCTGGTCACCACAGAGCTCTCTGCTAACACAGGGACCCTCCTGCAGCAGCTGATGGTACAAAGCTACACTGCCAGCAGAGTGAATTACTCAGCACTGCTCAGGCCAGACCCTGAGTGCTGTGTCCAGTTCTGGGCTCCTCCATTGCAGAGAGCTGTTGAGGTGCTGGAAGGTGTTTGGAGAAGGGCAGCAAGGCTGGGGAGGGGCCTGGAGCACAGCCCTGAGAGGAGAGGCTGAGGGAGCTGGGGGGGTGCAGCCTGCAGCAGAGGAGGCTCAGGGCAGAGCTCATTGCTGCCTGCAGCTGCCTGCAGGGAGGCTGTAGCCAGGTGGGGTTGGGCTCTGCTGCCAGGCAGCCAGGGACAGAAGAAGGGGACAGAGGCTCAAGCTGTGCCAGGGCAGGTTCAGGCTGGATGTTGTTAGGAAGTTGTTGTCAGAGAGAGTGATTGGCATTGGAGTGGGCTGCCCAGGGAGGTGGTGGAGTCTGTGTGTCTGGAGGTGTTGAAGCCAAGCCTGGCTGGGGCACTTAGTGCTATGGTCTGGTTGGTTGGGCAGGGCTGGGTGCTAGGTTGGGCTGGCTGAGCTTGGAGCTCTCTTCCAAGCTGCTGATTCTATGATGCTATACATTTCACATGCCTGCCTCCCTTCCCCTCAAAAGCACTGCTGAACAGAAATCAAACCCATCCCTTACTGCTGCCACAGCCCTTTCTGCAGTGCCATCTGTACCAGGGACTGAGGACACTGCCATGTCCACGGCAGTGAGCACAGGGGCCACAGCAGAGTCCCCTCCCCGCTTTCAATGGGTGTGAATGTCCCTGACAAGAGAGGTGTTCAACCATCCTAGGGGAGGACATGGGCAGCCCCCAGTCCCTGCAGGCAGCTGGGACCCCACAGCAGTGATGCACCACAGCTGGGGGTGGCCCCATGGGTGGCAACTGGGTGCACCCCAAGTCCCTGTGGATGGAGTGAGCCCCACAAGCAGGATGTGGGGCAGCCTGATGAGTACAATAGGGTATGGGGATAATACAGGTCCTTGTAGCTGGGGGTGACCCCACAGCAGTGATGCAGGAGCCTATAGCTGGGGGTGACCCCACAGCAGTGACGCAGGAGCCTATAGCTGGGGGTGACCCCACAGCAGTGACGCAGGAGCCTATAGCTGGGGGTGACCCCACAGCAGTGCTGCAGGAGCCTATAGCTGGGGGTGACCTTGTGGCAGTGGTACAGGACCCCATAGCTGGGGATAACCCCACAGCAGCAGCACAGGTTCCTATAGCTGGCAGTGGCCCCATGAGCGGCACCTGGGTGCACCCCGGGTCCCTGTGGATGGAATGAGCCCCACAAGTAGTATGTGGGGCAGCCTGATGAGTACAGTAGGGATACAACCCTGGTCCCTATAGCTGGGGCACCCCTGGGGAGCATATGAGGCCAGCACAGGTGCTTGTGGCTGGGGGGTTCAGGACCCTATAGCTGGGGGTGACCTCATGACAGTGCTGCAGGTCCCTATAGCTGGAGTTGGCCCCACATCAGTGATGCCCCCTGGGTGACGAGTGGGGTGCACCTCGGGTCCCTGCAGTGCCCAGGCAGAGCAGCACAAGTAGTGGGGTAGTCTAACTGGGGCAGCAGGGATGCAACCCAGGTCCCTGTCGCCGAGGCGGCCCCTGGGGAGGGTACGGGGACAGCACAGGTCCCTGTCGCTGAGGCCACCCCACAGGGAAGGCAAAGACGTGGGGACAAGATAGGTCCCTAAAGCTGCGCCAGCCCCACGGGAAGGATCCGGAGCGCCCAGCGCAGCCGCGACCCCGGGAACCCGACGGGCCGGGCTGTGCGGGACCGCCCACGCCGCGCACTCACCGGCGGCCGCGCTCCGCAGTCCCGTCCCGTCCGCTCCGGTGGCGCCGCAGCTGCCCGGCAGCGTCGGTGTCCGCGGCGGGGCAGAGCGGGGCGGGGCGGGGCGGGGCGGAGCGCGGCTGGGCGGGGCGGGGCGGGGCCGAGCGGGGCGGGGCGGAGCGCGGCCGGGCGGGGCGGGGCGGGGCGGGGCCGCCCCACGGCAGGTGCCGGCGCTCGGCATGGCTCAGCCGCGTGGGGGGCAGCGGCCCTGGGCGCCGCCGGAGCGGGCGGAGCAGCTGCGGGTGAGCGGCGGCGGGCACCGGGATCCGGCCCCGGCGGGGTCCCAGCGTCGGGCCGGGGCCGTTCCCCAGGGAGCGAGGGCAGCCCGGGGCGTGTGGGGCGGCCTGCGGCGGGGCTGGGGAGGCCCCGGGGCGGCGTGGAGCCGCTGGGGTCTCTGCTGGCGTGGCGGGAACGGGACATGAGGGATCCTCCGTGCGAACGGGGCTGTCGGTGGGGCTGCCGGCAGGGTGCGGGGCCGTGCGAGGAGCGACCCCGGGGGGAAAGGCTCTCGGCGGGGAACTGGCCGGGGCCATGCGGGGCCGCCCTTGGGCTGTGGGGGTCACATGGAAGGGCCTCCGTGGGAGCGGGACTCGCGGTGGGGCTGTGTGCGGGTCCGGCTGGGGTGTGGGGCCGTGCGAGGGCTCCCCTGTGGGAATGGGCACTCTGGGGGCGCTCCTGGAGGTTCGGGGGTCACGCTGGGGCTCCCTTTAGACGCAGCCCACGTGAAGTGTCCCCCGTGGGGACGGAGGCCCCGCGAGGTGCCTAGCAGGGTGTGGGGGTCCTGTGAGGGGGACACTCTGTGGGGCTACACGAGGGGTACCCCGTGGGGAAGGGGGCACACTGTGGGGGGCTGGCTGGGAGTGGGGGCCCCTGGCGGGATGTGGGCCCACGAGAGGGGTCCTGTGTGGGGCAGGAGGCTCTCCGTGGGGAGCCTGGCAGGGCATGGGGCCACGCTGGGGCCAGAGGCCGTGCGAGGACTCCCCGTGGGGAAGGGCTCTTTACGGGGGGCTGCAGAGGGATCGCAGAGGTGCGAGGCTGGGCGGGGGTCCTGCGGCCGCCGAGGCCCCGCTGAGGCCTGGCGCTGCCCTCTCTCTGCGCTCCAGAACAGGATCGTGGACCGCTGCGAGCGGCTGCAGCTGCAGAGCGCAGCCATCGCCCGGCACCTGGAGCAGGTCCTGCCTGCCAAGGACCAGGCCGTGCTGGTGAGTCCTGGCCTCTTCTCCCAGCCCTACTGGAGCCTGCCGGCCTCTGCCAGCAGAGCTGCGGAGCTCCTGCGGGGCTCGCTGGTGTGCGGGGCTTGTCCCCCTCCTGCCCCACAGCGTCTGCCGCTTGGTCTGCCTCAAATACCGACCCAGATGCAGTCCTTGGTGTTAGTGTGCAGCCCTCAAACCTCCCTCTAGGACCAGGCTTAGTGAATCCAGACTTAATTTGTGCCTCACTGTCACCAAAGAAAAGAGACAGCTCTGGTGGTGGCTCTGTTTCTTGCTAAGGATCCAGGAAGATCTGCTGAGGGATGGCACTCAGGGCCCTCACAGCTGGTCACTTTGGTACCAGGGCTAGCCTGGGAGGCAGGTTGGAGACTGAAGATTCTGTTTTCTTCTGCTTGCATCCTACTGATCACTGTGGCTCTGTGAACAGAATAATGTCAAGCTCTGAGCCCACAGCCAGCCACAGAACAAGAGGCTGGTGCTGGGGTGAGGCTGATGCTCCTCTCTAGCAGCAGGGGCGGGAGCTCTTGCCGAGGCTGGGGTGAGGCTGATGCTCCTCTCTAGCAGCAGGGGCTGGAGCTCTTGCCGAGGCTGGGGTGAGGCTGATGCTCCTCTCTAGCAGCAGGGGCTGGAGCTCTTGCCGAGGCTGGGGTGAGGCTGATGCTACTCTCTAGCAGCAGGGGCTGGAGCTCTTGCCGAGGCTGGGGTGAGGCTGATGCTCCTCTCTAGCATCAGGGGCTGGAGCTCTTGCCGAGGCTGGGGTGAGGCTGATGCTCCTCTCTAGCAGCAGGGGCTGGAGCTCTTGCCGAGGATGAGGTGAGGCTGATGCTTCTCTGTAGCAGCAGGGGCTGGAGGTCTTCACGAGGCTGGGGTGAGGCTGATGCTTCTCTGTAGCAGCAGGGGCTGGAGGTCTTCATGAGGCTGGGGTGAGGCTGATGCTTCTCTGTAGCAGAACGAGCTGGAGGTCTTGCCGAGGCTGGGGTGAGGCTGATGCTTCTCTCTAGCAGCAGGGGCTGGAGCTGTTGCCGAGGCTGGGGTGAGGCTGATGCTCCTCTCTAGCAGCAGGGGCTGGAGCTGTTGCCGAGGCTGGAGCCTGGCTGAGGTCTCTCCTGTCTCCGGTGGCAGAGCTGTGCCAGTGCAGCGCGGGAGCTGGCGGTGCAGAGGCTGAGGCTGGTGGGGAAGGTGTGCGCGGGCGAGGAGCAGCGGCTGCTGGAGCAGGTGCAGAGGGAGGAGGAGCGAGCACACCAGAGCATCCTGACCCAGGTGGTGCACTGGAATGAGGCTCTGCAGAAGCTGGCTGCCCTCCGGACCTACCTGGTGGACACCATCACCAACCTGGATGACGAGGCCTTGGTGGTGAGTACTGCTGCTTGTAGTGAGGGGCAGCTCTGCCCCAGCAGCAGCCTAGATGCTTTAGCACGGGCACTGGGGGCTTCAGTGTGGTGCCCAGCAGCCCAGAAGCAGCCTAGATGCTTTAGCACGAGCACTGGAGGCTTCAGTGTGGTGCCCAGCAGCCCAGAAGCAGCCTAGATGCTTTAGCATGGGCACTGGGGGCTTCAGTGTGGTGCCCAGCAGCTTGCTGCACTGACAGCAAGGAGGCAGAGTTGGACAGGACCTATGTTTGCAAGTCTAGCTCCAAGAACCTCCTCCACTGGGTCCTGGGAAGCCCCCATGGTTCCTTGGCAGTTCCTAGAGCATCCTCTCTTGCCTGATGCTGCTTTAGCTTGCAGAGGGGTTCAGAATCACCCAGGTTCATGTGTCCAAGCTTTTGGCCTGAAGCTATGAACTCAGAACAGCTGCAGGCTGAGAGCTGCTCTTAGTGCAGACTGTTGGGCCACCAGTTCTAGTGCTTCTCTGGTTGGAATCAGAGTGTGACCCCCAGAGCCTGCAGCTCTTCTCAGCTTTCCACCATGTCTGTGTTTGGCCTATTGGCTGCACAGAGCAGCCTCTGCTTCCCCTCACTTGCTTCTCTGGCTGTTGAATTGCCTGAGCTGAGCCAAGTGACTCCTCTCACGCTAGGCACAAGCAGGTGGCGTTGCCCCACCTTGCTCCTAGCCTCTGCTTGCCATGTGTGACTGTGTGAAGAGTGGGACAGCAGCTCTGGAGAACAGAACTGATGCCATGGACAGGAGGTGGATCACTGTTCCTTCAGTGGAAGCACAGCTTCTGTCCTCCCCAGCATCTTAGCTGGCCAGGCTGTGGCCTCTCTGTAGAGAACAGAGGTTACAAAGCAAGCAAGGTGCATGTGGCAGGAGACAGTGAGACCCCAGTTTCTCCTTCTGCCACATGGTGGAGGGCAAGTGGGGTTCATGTTCCCCACTTGGGACTTTGGTGCTGGTGTTTGTGTCTATAATGTCACAGGAGAGTGGAAGGCAGATAGAGCACCCTGCAGCTCCTCTTTGAGAGGGGTCAGATTGCCCTGGGCTGGGGCAGTCCCCAGTACCAATCCAGGCTGGGGGTTGAAGAGCTGGAGAGCAGCCCTGTGGAGAGGGACTTGGTGGTGCTGAGGGCTGAGAAGCTGGACATGAGCTGGCACTGAGTGCTGCCAGTCCAGCCTCAGCCTATGGTCTGGACAGGTCCCCAGCAGTGTGGGCAGCAGGGGCAGGGAGGGGAATCTGTTCCTCTGCTGTGCTCTGCTGAGACCACCCCTGCAGTGCTGGGGCAGCTCTGGAGTGCTCAGCACAGCACAGGCAGGGACCTGCTGGAGCAGGGTCAGGGGAGGCCACAGCAGTGCTGGCAGGGCTGGAAGGGCTCTGCTGTGAGGCCAGGCTGGCAGAGTTGGGGGTGCTCAGGCTGGAGAGGAGACCTTCTGGTGGCCTTGCAGGGCTTCAAGAGCTGGGGACAGACTCTTGAGCAAGGCCTGTTGTGACAGGCTAAGGGATGAGGGTTTGAAACTATAAGAGGGAGATTGAGAGTGGAGAGAAGGGAGAAATGTTTGGCACTGAGAGTGGTGAGAGCTTGGCCCAAGCTGCCCAGAGAGGTAGGAGGTGCCCATCCCTGGAACCATTCCAGGTCAGGTTGTTTGGGCCTCTGAGTGACCTGCTGTAGCTGCAGCTGTCCCTGCTGGCTGCAGGGCTTGGACTGGATGACCTTTAATGTCCCTTCAACCCAAAGCAGTCTGTGGCTCTCCTGCCACTGTACTAGCTGGGCTGTCCCTGGAGGGCACACCATTGCCAGTGGCTGCAGGAACAGGTGGGGCTGAGCATGAGGTTTTCTGCCTCCTGGCTTAGGTCCATCATTCACTGAAGGCTTTGGGGCTTTGCTGCAAGCACAAAGTGTCCTAACAGGGTGGGCAATGTGGGGGGGCCTAGGAGCTGGGATTCCCAGACTCTGGGCAAGGCAGGATGCTGTGGTGAGAGCTCCCAGGCGCAGGCAGGCTGGTGGATGTCAGAGGATGTGGAGTCAGAGTTGGCTCTTTTTGGGTCCAAGACTTTGCACCTGCCTGAGCTCTCCCACATTGCCTTGTGCCAGATGATCCAGCTGTGCCTGCAGCCTCTGCCCTCACACAGCTTTCACAGGCAGCACAGTGGGGACAGGCTCTGTTCTGATGCTCCCTTGCCCTTCTCAAGCCAGTTGTCACTCAATCACCTGGTCCTGCTGGCACAGCTGGCATTACCCTCAGCTAGGGGCAGCAGATGTGTGTCCCTGAGCCATTCCCACTCCTTTTCTAAGCTGGGGAGCCAAAAGTCTGCAGCTGAGGAAAAGGGCTGTGGGACACCCCTGCTGCTCCCCAGGCCAGTGCTGGGGTGCAGAGTGGCTTCTGTGGGTGGGAGCAGAGTGCCAGGGTTGCTGTGCCCCAGCTGGGTTTGGGATGTTACCTGTGGGGAATTCCATGGTGATGACTCTTTCTCTCCTTGTCCCCAGCGTGCAGAACAAGAGATCTTCGAGAGGTTAGTACCTGGCTGCTCCTGTCCCTCCCCTGACCCCTGCTGCAAGCTTGCCTGCACCCTCTGTGCTCCTGCTGCCAGCAGCAGCCCTTGCTCAGGCAGCACTGACCCTCCTCTTTCCTCTCTCATGCTGCGTTGGCTGGGGACAAGGACAGAGCACAGAGATGCCAGCCTGGCCTCTTGTCTCTGCTCCACCTGCTGTGCTGCAGCTCGAGATGGGGATGTCTTGGCACCTGGAAATGCTCCATGGGCAAGCTCTCCCTGGGGGCACTGCCAGATGCACTGCTCTTGCTTACTGACCCTCTCCAGCTCCTTAAGAAACTCCATAGGGCTCCTGGGAGATGAAGCAAGCCTGTCCCTGGCCTGATGGCAAGGAGGTAGGATTGTCCAGCTGGGAAGCTGGGTGCTGCATGCCTGGGGGGTGCAGCCCAAACTCCTCACTGCTCCTGACACAGACATTGCACAGGGACAGAGCCAAGTGTAGGTGTGAGTGTTTGCAACAGCCGTTCCCGGGGGCACTGAGCTGCCCTCCCGCCAGAGGCCACCTTGGGGCTGCATTTCTACAGGCCTTTCTTTGCCTGGATGCTGCAAGGCTACTTAGGTCAGCACTGGCTGTTTAGCACTGGCTACATAGGTCAGCTCTGGCTGGTCAGCACTGGCTGCTTAGCTCTGGCTACATAGGTCAGCTCTGGCTGGTCAGCTCTGGCTGGTCAGCTCTGGCTACATAGGTCAGCACTGGCTGCTTAGCACTGGCTGCTTAGCTCTGGCTGGTCAGCTCTGGCTGGTCAGCACTGGCTGGTCAGCACTGGCTGCTTAGCACTGGCTGGTCAGCTCTGGCTGCTTAGCACTGGCTGGTCAGCTCTGGCTGCTTAGCACTGGCTGGTCAGCACTGGCTGGTCAGCACTGGCTGCTTAGCTCTGGCTGCTTAGCTCTGGCTGCTTAGCTCTGGCTGCTTAGCTCTGGCTGCTTAGCTCTGGCTGCTTAGCTCTGGCTGCTTAGCTCTGGCTGCTTAGCTCTGGCTGCTTAGCTCTGGCTGCTTAGCTCTGGCTACATAGGTCAGCTCTGGCTGGTCAGCACTGGCTGCTTAGCTCTGGCTGCTTAGCTCTGGCTGGTCAGCACTGGCTGGTCAGCACTGGCTGGTCAGCACTGGCTGGTCAGCTCTGGCTGGTCAGCTCTGGCTGGTCAGCACTGGCTGGTCAGCACTGGCTGGTCAGCACTGGCTGGTCAGCACTGGCTGGTCAGCACTGACTCTGCTGCCTTGGGGACTTTCAGGGGTATTTTTGCCTGTAGAAAGTGAGAGATGAGGCACAGCACAGCAGCAGCCTTGGCTCCCAGCCACGAGTTGCACCCCCAGGAAACCAGCAGATGCTGTGTCTCTGCTGTGCTGTGTGGAGCCCAAAGCCCCCAGCTTGCTCTCCTGTTGCATTCACCTTTGCTCTGACTTTGAGGATGATTTTTGGGCTCCCCAGTTCAGGAAAGACAGGGATCTACTGGAGAGAGTCCAGCAGAGCAGTGAGGGTGATGAAGGGACTGGAACATCCCTTCTAGGAGGGAAAGCTGAGAGCCCTGGAGAAGAGAAGGCTGGGAGGAGACCTTAGCAATGTCTGAGGGGTGGGTGTCAAGAAGAAGGTGCCAGGCAGTGTTTGGTGGTGCCCAGTGGCAGGACAAGGATGAACAGGCACAAACTGGAACCCAGGAGGTGCCACCTCAACATAAAGAGAAGCTTCTTTGGTGTGAGGGTGCAGGAGCCCTGGAGCAGGCTGCCCAGAGAGATGGTGGAGTCTCCCTGGAGACTTTCAGAACCCATCTGGATGTGCCTCTGTGTGACCTGCCCTGGGTGACTCTGCTCTGGACTGGGTCATCTCCACAGGTCCCTTCCAGCCCCTAACATTCTGTGGTTCCCTGCAGCCTGCTCCCTGTGCTCCTCTTGTCCCTCTGGTCCCTCTGAGCTGTGTTTAGTCTTGAGTCTTCCGAGTGAGGAACTGTTGGCTGAGGCTGCTGGGGCTGTGCCTTGCCCCGAGGCCCTTCCAGAAGGCTGTATCAGAGGCAGCCAAAGGCATCGCTTGGGGGAGAGTTCGATCAGTCCCACCCGGCAGTTTCTCTGCAGCAAGTCCTGCTCTGGCTACTGCTCCAGCAGTTTCTGTCGTGCTTCCTGGTGCTTAAACACCTCCCAGCACTGCCAACAAGTCCCTGTGTGCTGAAACAGCTTTCCTGTTCCTTTGCTAGGACAGAGGTGGCCGAGGGGATCCTGGAGCCGCAGGAGTCGCCCAGGTTAAACTTCAACCAGAGCTGCGTCCAGAGTCCTCTGCTGCATCGGCTGTGGGCCTCAGCTGTGCTCTGCTCCGGCACAGGTCAGTGCCTCAGCTCTCCCCCTCCCTGCTTGCATGGCTTCCTGCAGGCCCTTCCTGCTTGCCCTCCTGTGTTGAGCCCGAAGGAACATCCCCGTGCTGTATCCTGCCCACGATGTGGGCATCCTGCCCTCCCAGCCCCTCAGCCTGGAGGGCAGCAGAAGCTGCAGGAGGGTTCAGAGAGGGGGTAAAGGGGCTCCAAGAAGCTGGATGTGGCTAAGAAGAGAACAGAGGTTTGAAAAGATTGTGTCTTATCAGCTCTCCTGGCCAGGGTCAGCAATAGTGGGACCAGTGATTGAGCCTCTGCGTTTAGCACTGGTGAAGTCACACCTTGAAGCCTGGGTTCAGTTTTGGGCTCCTCACTCCAAGGAGGACATGGAGGGGCTGGAGCAGGGCCAGAGAAGGGCAACAAAGCTGGGGAAGGGTCTGGAGAACAGGGCTGGGGAGGAGCAGCTGAGGGAGCTGGGGGTGTTCAGTCTGGAGAAGAGAAGGCTGAGAGGAGACCTCATTGCTCCCTGCAGCTCCCTGAGAGGAGGCTGCAGTGAGGTGGGGGTTGGGCTCTGCTCCCTAATGACAGGTGGTGGAATGAGGAAATGGCCTCAAGTTACACCAGGGAAGGGTTAGGTTGGAGATTGGGAAATGTTTCTTTGCTGCAAGAGGGGTCAGGGACTGGCTGGAGTCCCCATGCTTGGAGGTGTTCCAGAAACCTGTGGCCATGGCACTTGGGGACAGGTTTAGTGGCCATGGTGGTGCTGGGTTGCTGCTTGGACTGAGTGACCTTAGAGAGCTTTTCCCACCCAAGCAACTCTGAGGCTCTAATTCTCACTGTGCTGTCCTTGCCCAGTGTCATTACTCTAAGGCACTCAATCCTGGCAGTGGGTCTGTTGGGTTGGTTGAGACACAACCTCTCTGCATGCTGAGGATCCCTGCCATGTCCCTGTCACCCAGACCTAGCCTTAGAGCCTGAATATCCACTGGCAGGGGCCTAGCTTCCACTGAGATACAGTGATGTTATGCTTCACTTGGGGGTGCCTCCTCCCAAAGGCATCTGAGCAGGCAGCAGCCTCCTTTGTGCTTGAAAAGAAAACTCCTGGCCCTGATGGTTTGCAGCAGGTGAGAGCACCTCCATTTGCCTCTCAAACACCCTTCCTTTGATGGCTTCACTTGGCAGCCAGCTTTCTGCAGGGGCTGTGTTGGGCTTGGCAGCTTCTTCCTTACACCAAGAATCACAGGATGGTTGAAAATGGCCTCTGGAGATCAGCCAGTGCAACCCCTGCCAGAGCAGGGCCACCCAGGAACACATCTAGGTGGGCCTTGAAAGTCTCCAGAGATGGAGACTCCAGGACCTTTCTGGGCAGCCTGCTCCAGAGCTCTGCCACCCTCAAAGAAGTTCCTCTCGTGTTTAGATGGAACTTCTATGCTCAAATCTGTGCCCATTATGATATAAACCTCCTGGCACCATTCTGGGAGGCATCTGGGGTCCTAGCAGCCCATCTTGGTCCTGCTGGGAGATGACCCTGCATGGAGACTTGGTGGAGGACCATGCAATGGTGACATCATAGGATCCCAGGATCACAGGATGTTAGGGGTTGGAAGGGACCCAAAGAGCTCACCCAGTCCAACCTCCCTGCCAGAGCAGGACCACACAGTCCAGCTCAGGGCACACAGGAACACATCCAGGCAGGCCTGGAAAGGCTCCACACAAGGAGACTCCACAACCTCTTTGGGCAACTTGTGCCAGGCTCTGGGACCCTTCCAGGCAAGAAGTTCCCCCTTGTGTTGAGCTGGAACCTCCTGTGCTGCAGCTTCCATCCACTGCTGCTTGTCCTGTCCCAGGCAGCAGTGAGCAGAGCCTGTCCCCCCCTCCTGGCAGCCCTCAGATACTTAGAAACATTCATCAAACCCCCTCTCAGTCTTCTCTTCTCCAGACTAAGCAGCCCCAGGGCCCTCAGCCTCTCCTCATCAGCCATGCCCTCCAGTCCCCTCATCATCCTCACAGCCCTCCACTGGACCCCCTCCAGCAGATCCCTGTCCCTCTGCAACTGGGGAGCCCCAAACTGAACACAGTACTCAAGATGAGGTCTCAGCAGGGCAGAGCAGAGGGGCAGGAGAACCTCCCTTGATCTGCTGGACACATCCTCCTAGCACACCCCAGGACCCCATTGGCCTTCTTGGCCACCAGGGCACATTGCTGTGCCATGGGGAACTTGTTAGCCCCCAGGGCCCTATGCACAGGGCTGCTCTCCAGCAGTCACCTCCCAGCCTGTCCTGCTGCAGTTTGTTATTCTCCCCCAGGTGCAGGACTCTGCACTTGGCCTTGTTGAACCTCATCTGGTTCCTCTGTGCCCAGCTCTGTGCCCAGGGCTCTCTGGATGGCAGCACAGCCTGCAGCTGTCTCAGCCAAGCCTCCCAGCTTGGTGTCAGCAGCAAACCTGCTGAGCAGACTCTGTCTGTGCCCTCATCAATGGCATTGAAGATGTTGAACAGGACTGTCCCCAGCACTGATCCCTGGGGCACACCACTGGTCACAGCTCTCCAGGTGGACATGGGCTGAAGCTGGCCCAGCTGGCTGAGAAGTTGGCTGCTCCATGGAGACTTGCCTGCGGCTTGGATGGCAACACTCTGTGCTGGGTTAGGAACTGGCTGGAGGGCTGAGCCCAGAGAGTGGTGGTGAATGGTGCCACATCCAGCTGGCAGCTGTCACTAGTGGTGTCCCTCAGGGATCAGTGCTGGGCCCCATCCTCTTTAACAGCTTCATAGATGATCTGGATGAGGGCATGGAGTCAGTCATCAGCAAGTGTGCAGATGGCACCAAGCTGGGGGCAGATGTGGCTGGGTTGGAGGGCAGAAGGGCTCTGCAGCAGGACCTTGACTGCCTGCACAGATGGGCAGAGTCCAAGGGGATGGAGTTCAATAGCTCCAAGTGCTGGTGCTGCACTTTAGCCACAACAACCCCATGCAGAGATACAGGCTGGGGTCGGAGTGGCTGAGAGCAGCCAGACAGAGAGGGATCTTGGGGTGCTGATTGATACCCACCTGAACATGAGCCAGCAGTGTGCCCAGGTGGCCAAGAGAGCCAGTGGCATCCTGGCCTGCATCAGGAATGGTGTGGCCAGCAGGAGCAGGGAGGTCATTCTGCCCCTGGACTCTGCACTGGTTAGACCACACCTTGAGTGCTGTGTTCAGTTCTGGGCCCCCCAGTTTAGGAGGGACATTGAGATGCTTGAGCGTGTCCAGAGAAGGGCAACGAGGCTGGGGAGAGGCCTTGAGCACAGCCCTACGAGGAGAGGCTGAGGGAGCTGGGATTGGTTAGCCTGGAGAAGAGGAGGCTCAGGGCAGACCTCATTGCTGTCTACAACTACCTGAGGGGTGGTTGTGGCCAGGAGGAGGTTGCTCTCTTCTCTCAGGTGGCCAGCACCAGAACAAGAGGACACAGCCTCAGGCTGTGCCAGGGGAGATTTAGGCTGGAGGTGAGGAGAAAGTTCTTCCCTGAGAGAGTCATTGGACACTGGAATGGGCTGCCCGGGGAGGTGGTGGAGTCGCCGTCCCTGGAGCTGTTCAAGGCAGGACTGGACGTGGCACTTGGTGCCATGGTCTGGCCTTGAGCTCTGTGCTAAAGGGTTGGACTTGATGATCTGTGAGGTCTCTTCCAACCCTGATGATACTGTGATGCTGTGATACTGTGACACTGTGACTTGCTGCCCCAGGGACCAGGCTGGGTCTGGATTCCACTTTAGTGTCTCAGTGTAGCCATAAGGACTCTGATTGAATTGGTGTGAGCTTGGAAGAGGCAACCTGGGGTTTGACAAGTGCTAAAGCATGGCAGAGCTGTGCTGGGCAGAGCTGTCAGCTGTCAGCTCACCTCATCACACACTGCAGGCTCCTGAAGGGGCCAGGCCTCTGTGATGGGAGCTGTGCACAGAGAGGGGAGGCTTTGGGGTGAATCCCTGGGGGAATGGCTGAGCTGTGTCCAGAGGGCAGGTTCAGTCATGGCTGGGGGGGGTCTGCTGATCTGCTTTAGTTCTCTCTGCACTTCCCCTGTGATCGTAACCTCAGTCACAGAATTCTTCTGGCTGGAAGAGGCTTTTCAGAGCACCCAGCCCAGCCCTTACCCCAGCACTGCCAGCTCACCACTAACCCATGGCCCTCAGCACCACATCTACACAGGAGAGGATGGAGACTTCACCCCTGCCCTGGGCAGCCTGGTCCAGGCCTTGACAACCCTTCTGGGGAAGAATTTTTCCCCCATGTCCAACCTAAATCCCTTCTGGCACAACTTGAGGCTGCTTCCTCTTGGCCTGTTGCTTGTTACTTGGGAGAAGAGACCAACTCCCACCTGGCTTCATCCTCCTTTCAGGGAGCTGTAGAGAGCCAAAAGGTCTCTCCTCAGGTTTCTCCAGGCTGAGCAATCCCAGCTCCCTCAGCAGCTCCTCTCCAGACTTCCTCTTCAGACCTTTTAGCTTTTCACAGCAGAGCCACTGGGGTGTAGACAGTGACCCATCCTAGGCTAGCTGTGCTGCACAAGGTGAGCCTTGGTGCCCTTGCCCTGTCAGAGGAAGGTAAAGCCTTGCACTGCTGCCTGTTGTGTGAATTCAGAGCTGCCTTTGACTTCCTGGAAAGTCAACCTCCAGCAGAGTGTGGTGGAGCCCTTTGGAGAGCAGAGGGTGGAGAGCAGGCACACTGCAAGGGGTTTGGCTGCTGCTCACAGGAACCAAACATCAAATGAATGAGGCTCTTTGCTTCAGCTGCAAAGGGCTACTGCCTCCTGCCTCTCTCCCTGCTCACTGTTGCCCACAAGAGCTTCCACCCAACGTGCAAGTGTGTGTGGTGCTTCCAGGCCAACCACACTGGCAGTGCAGTCTCTGTTCTCCTGCCTGGGAGAGTGCAGTGTAATGGTTTGGTGCTGTGCAGAGGCAGAGTTGTTATCCCACTCCACTCAGAGCTGGTCAGGCCACCCTTGGCATGTTGGGTTCAGTTTGGTTCCTGCTGTACTAAGGAGATGTGGACAGGCTGGAAAGTGTCCAGAGAAAGGCCACCAAGATGATTGAAGGGCTGGGAAGCTGTCATGTGAGGAAAGGCTGAGGGAAGTGGGTTGGTTCAGCTGCAGCTGCAGAAAAGAAGGTGCAGGGAAGAGCTCATCTCTGTGTTTGGTATCTGAAGGGTGGCTACAAAGCAGGTGGAGCTCCCTTGTTACAAGGAATCCCATGGAAGGGACAAGGGATGATGGGGACAAGTAATTGCTGGGGAGGTTCCCATTGGACACAGGAGGAAAACTGTTCACAAGGAGCATCAGCCACGGGGGATTACCTCCCCAAGGGAGTGGTGGAGTCCTCAGCACTGGACACTGTTAGGATTCAGCTGGCCAGGGCTGGGCCAGCTTGTCTGTGTTGTGCTTTGGCCAAGAGAGGTTGCAGCAGATGGTCCTTGAGGTCCCTTCCGAGCTGGGCTCTCTGAATTGGTTGCAGCAGGCATGATGCAGTAGAGCTGTTGCTGGGGGCAGGGCTGGGAAGCAAACAACTCACCTGCTCCAGCTTTGGTTTTGTGGGGCTTAAGACCTAAAATGAATGAAAGGAGGGTGGGGGAAGGCAGGGCAGCTGAGTCAGCTGAGCATCAGCCCCACCTCTGCTGAGAGCATTCCTTGGATGGCCAAGGGATCAGGCCCAGCCAGCATGGGTTTAGGAAGGGCAGGTCCTGTCTCACCAACCTGATCTCCTTTTATGATCAGGTTCCTGCCTGGTGAATGTGGGGCAGGCTGTGGGTGGAGTCTACCTGGACTGCAGCAAAGCCTTTGACACTGTCTGCTACAAGAAGCTCCTGGCCAAGCTGGCAGCTCCTGGCTTGGACAGATTCACTCTGTGCTGGATCAAGAACTGGCTGGATGGCAGAGCCCAGAGAGTGGTGGTGAATGGTGCCACATGCAGCTGGCAGCTGTCACCAGTGGTGTGCCCCAAGGATCAGTGCTGGGCACAGTCCTGTTCAGTATCTTTATTGATGATCTGGAGCAGGGGATTGAGTCCAGCATCAGGAAGTTTGCAGATGACACCAAGTTAGGAGCAGCTGTGGAGCTGTTGGAATATAGGAGAGCCCTGCAGAGGGACCTGGCCAGGCTGCATGGGTGGGCAGAGGCCAATGGGATGAGATTGAACAAGGACAAGTGCAGGGTTCTGCACTTCGGCCACAACAACCCCAAGCAGTGCTACAGGCTGGGGTCTGAGTGGCTGGAAAGCAGCCAGGAGGAAAGGGACCTGGGGGTGCTGGTAGAGAGTAGGCTGAAGATGAGGCAGCAGTGCCCAGGTGGGCAGCAGAGCCAATGGCATCCTGGGCTGGCTCAGGAGCAGTGTGGGCAGCAGGACAAGGGAGGTTCTTGTGCCCCTGTGCTCAGCACTGCTCAGGCCACCCGTGGAGTGCTGTGCCCAGTTCTGGGCTCCTCAACTCCAGAGAGATGTTGAGGTGCTGGAAGGTGTTTGGAGCAGGGCAGCAAGGCTGGGGAGGGGCCTGGAGCAGAGCCCTGTGAGGAGAGGCTGAGGGAGCTGGGGGTGTGCAGCCTGCAGTAGAGGAGGCTCAGGGCAGAGCTCATTGCTGTCTACAACTACCTGCAGGGAGGCTGTAGCCAGGTGGGGTTGGGCTCTGCTGCCAGGCAGCCAGCAACAGAAGAAGGGGACACAGCCTGGAGCTGTGGCAGGGCAGGGCTAGGCTGGATGTGAGGAGGAAGTTGTTGTCAGAGAGAGTGATTGGCATTGGAATGGGCTGCCCAGGGAGGTGGTGGAGTCTGTGTGGCTGGAGGTGTTGAAGCCAAGCCTGGCTGGGGCACTTAGTGCCATGGTCTGGTTGACTGGCTAGGGCTGGGTGCTAGGTTGGGCTGGCTGAGCTTGGAGCTCTCTTCCAACCTCGTTGATTCTATGATTCTATAGGGAGGGAAGGAGGCACTTGTGCAGTTGCCCAGCACTTGCATCCAGTCTGCAGTTGGGGGCCTCAGGGGGCAGCATGCAGCCAGGGCAGGGTGAGGACTGCTGGGTGCTGCCAGCTGTTGGCTCTGGAGCAGTGGGTGCAGCCATCCTGCAGCCAGCCTGACTCTCACCCTGGCTGCAGCTCGTTGAGTCTGGGCTGTGGCACAAGGGCAGTCCCTTAGCTGACATGAAACTAGATCATGGCCACACTCCTCTCTGATCATGGAATGGTTTAGGTTGGAAGGGACCTCAAGGATCAGCCAGTTTCAAACCCCTGCCATAGGCAGGGACTCCTCTCACTAAAGCAGGTCACTCAAGGCCTCATCCAGCCTGGTCCTGAACACCTCCCTGGGAAACCTGTGCCAGTGTCTCAGCACCCTCAACCTGTGCCTGTGTCTCAGAACCCTCAACCTGTGCCAGTGTCTCACCACCCTCACTGCACAGAACCCTTTCCTAACATCCAGTTTCAATCTCCCCTCTGCCACTTCAAACCCCTTCTTCCTCCTCCTCCTCCTCCTCCTCCCCCTCCTCCTCTCATTACCAGACCTTGTCAATAGTCCCTCCCCAGCCCTCCTGTAGCTCCTTTCAGATCCTGGAAAGCCACTCCAAGGTCTCCTCGAAGCCTTCTCTTCTCTAGGCTGGAACCTGAAGGTGCCTGGTGCCACCCCCTGCTGCTGCTCCACAAATGGTCAGGGTGGGTTGGTGAATGCCTTGGGCATTACAGGAGGGCAGGGATTTCCCCTGGCCTGGCCTCTCCTTCCTCCTCCTTCCAGTATTACCTGCTGGGCAGGTTTTCTGCAAGCAGCCCTGTGTCCTTGCCAGGCTCTTGGCTTGCCCTGGCTGGGGGAGGGGAAGTCAGGTCCTGCTTAACCACAGTGGGAATGAAGTTTGTGTCTGTCCTTAAAGTGGGATCATAGAGTCACAGAGTGGTTCAGGTTGGAAGGAATCTCATTCTGACCCCCCAGAAGTGACACCTTTCACTAGAGCAGGTTGCTCAGAGTCCATCCAACCTGACCTGGAATGTGTCCATAGATGAGGCATCTGCCATCTCTCTGGGAAACCTGTGCCAGGGTCTCACCACCTTCACAGTAAGGCATTTTGTGCTATTATCTAACCTTAATCTCCCTCTTTCAGTCTGGAACCATCATCCCTCTTTCTGTCACTGCACTGCTGCAGTCCCTCCTCCTCTTTCTGCTTGCTCCCCTGACGCACTGCAAGGCCACCAAAGGTCTCCCTGCAGCCTTCTCCTCTCCAGCCTGAACACCCCCAACTCTGCCAGCCTGGCCTCACAGCAGAGCCCTTCCAGCCCTGCCAGCATCGCTGTGGCCTCCTCTGGCCCAGCTCCAGCAGGTCTCTGTCTGTGCTGAGGACCCCAGAGCTGTCCCAGGGGGCCTCAGCAGAGGGGGGCAGAACAAACCTGCCAAGTTCTGCTTTGTTGGAGTGTAAGAGGAGCAGCACAGAACTTCCAGTGTGAGGCTGAACAAGTGTCTGGTGAAATCTCTGTGATGTTCTGGCCTTGGCTTGGGGCAGGAAGCTGTGGGGAGCTGCTGTGCTGCTGCCCATCCTGTGCCCGAGCCCCTAACGCTCTGTCACCCCAGGGAGCAGATGGGTCTGCAGCAGTGGTGTGAGGAGAGGGTATTTGTAGTGGCCGTGGCATCTTTGGGTGTCACAGTATCACAGTATTATCAGGGTTGGAAGAGACCTCACAGATCATCAAGTCCAACCCTCTACCACAGAGCTCACCCTGTGGCTTCCCTTGCAGGCTCCCAGGAGATCCACATCGATGAGAAGACTGTCAGCCCCCACCTGAGCCTGTCCGAGGACAAGAAGAGCCTGACCTTCAGCCCCAGGAAAGGGAAGGTGGCCTCGGGCTGCCCCGAGCGCTTCGACCACTGGCCCAATGCCTTGGCTGCCACAGCTCTCAGCTCAGGAGTCTGCTCCTGGAAAGTGAAGGTGGAGAAGAGCTGTGCCTACAAGCTGGGGGTGTGCTACAGCTCCCTGCCACGCAAGGGCTCCGACAACGCCGCCCGCCTGGGCTTCAACGCCGCCTCCTGGGTCTTCTCACGCTACGACAGGGAGTTCAGGTTCCTGCACGCTGGGCAGCCCCAGCCCGTGGAGCTGATCAAGGCTCCGGCCCAGATCGGGGTGCTGCTGGACTGTGCAGCAGGGGAGGTGCTGTTCTATGACCCCGATTCCTGCACCATCCTCTTCTCCCACAGGGAGAGCTTCTCGGAGCCCCTCTATCCTGTCTTCGCTGTGGCCCACCAGAGCATCTCGCTTGCCCAGTGAGCAAGGCCTGGCTGGGCACAGTGCCTGCATCCTCTGCACGCTGCCTTCGTGGGGGAAGGGGGGCCTGGGGCTGCTCTACAGCAGTGTTCAGACAAGACCTGCCCTCACACTGCCTCTGTTCTTCACGTCCTCTACAGCAGCTTTCCTCTCCTGGCGGCTACACCCACCCTGCGTCTGCTGGGGCAAAGGCTCGGGGTCACACCTGGCTCTGCCAGCTGCTCTTAGGTGAACCATTTCATTCTGCCCCCTGAGCAAAGGCAGTTTTCCAGTGGGCACTGGAAAACTGGAGAAATGGCAGGGAGAGGAGGTGCAGGGAAAGGGGTGTCACTGGGACACTGCTGGAGACACACTTGTGAGAAGAGCTGTGCTGAGCCAGAGCAGGGGCAGTGCCAGGGGGATGATGCTCGTGGGAGACCCACACTAGGGCAGAGGCTTCCCTGAGGGGCTGCTGACAATGGAATGGCCCAGGTGAAGAGCAGAGTAAGAAGCAAGGAGCAGCAAAAAGAAACCAACCTGACCTGCTCCTTGTCCTGCCAAAGGACACCGTCAAGGACACCAAAGGTGGTGGAGGGTTTGAGTGCAACATGGAAATGGTCTCAAATTGCCCCAAGGGAGCTTTAGGTTGGACATGAGGAACAATTTCTTCCCCAAAAGGGTTGTCACAGGCTGCCCAGGGCAGTGGTGGAGTCCCCACCCCTGGAGGGGTTTCAAAGCTGTGTAGATGTGGTGCTGAGGGCCAGGTTTGACAGTGCTGGGTTAAGGGTTGGACTCGTCGATCTGAAAGGTCTTTTCCAACCTGAATGATTCTATAGCAGAAACACTGGGAGCAGGGAGGATGGAGAGGTGGAGTGGGCTGAAGATAAGCCAAGAAGAAGGGCAGCTGTTTAAAATCTGTCTTTATTTCATAATAATAAGTAAAGTTTGCTAATTAGCAGTATTAGTTAAGTGGAACTGCCCACCTCTAGACCAGTCTGCCTGCAGCAAGACGCCTGCAGCTGCCTCCTGCCACAGCTGGAGAAGGGGATGCTGCTGAGATGGCAAACCTGGGGCATGCAGGGCCTGTGTGCAGGTCTCCTGGGTGCTCTCTGTGAGCAGATCTTCCCTAGAGCAGGACCAGCCCCAGCCCTGATGGGGAATGTTTGAGTTTCTTCCTGAGGCGACCAAGAAAGGCTAAACCTCAAGGTACGTCCCCAGCCCTCCTGCCAGAAGGAGCCTTCACCCAGTGCCAGCTGCATTAGGGGCAGAGAGCAGCACTGACCCTCTCCCATGGTGTTCTTAGAGCTCTGACGCTGAGTGCCAGGTAACATTTTAATTGCCTCACCACCCTCCTGCTCCAGCGGCAGCAGCGTTCCAAAGGCTCTCATTGCCTTTCCCTGCTCAGTCAGCAGCAAGAAATCCCTCCCAGGACCAGCTGACGGCGCAGCAGCAGTGCTGCTGCCCCTGCACCACGCAGCTACACCTTCTCAATACGAGCCAGGAGGTGGCCGAGCGTGGGCAGGACATGCTCGGGGGGCACCTCTGGCTGCTCACCCTGCTGGGCAACGCGGAGCAGGAAGCTGTGCATGCCCAGGGCCCGGGCTGCCAGGTAATCCCGGGCGTAGTCGTCCCCGATGTGAGCTGCCTGCCCCGGCGGCACCCCGGCGAGGCTCAGGGCCTGCTGGAAGATCCTCCCGTCCGGCTTGGCAAAGCCTGTGGCCTCTGAGGTGAGGACGAAGTCAAAGTAGTGCCGCAGGTGGCACTGGCAGAGGATGGTTTCCAGCCTCTGGTCGAAGTTGGAGACGACTGCCATGCGGAAGCCCCGCTGCTGGCACCGGCTCAGCGTCTGGCTGGCGCCCGGCAGCAGCTCCCAGTTGTCGGCGCTGCAGAAGTCGTCGTAGAGCTTCTCTGCCATCGCCGCTAGCACTGCGCGGTCGTGCACGCCCGAGAGCACGAAGGTCTGCTGCACAACGTCCGCCCACCACTGCCGGGAGCTGAGGCCCTGGCCCCGGCCGTAGTTGGGGAAGCGCCGGCTCTGCGCTCCGTACGCCTCCCGGAACGACCGCGACAGCGCCGCCGCCGGCACCTGCAGCCCGCGGGCGCGGGCCTCGGCCGCGTAGCTGTCCCCCACGGGCTGCCGCAGCCGCAGCAGCGTGTCCTTCGCGTCCCACGTCAGCCAGCGGAGCCTAAGCATGGCTGCGGCACAGCCCGGGCTAGGGGGAACCTGCAACAGACCGGGGGGACAGCCCAGTGCTCGGCCCGGAGCCTGCGCTGCTCGGCGGCGTTGTCAGGGGGTGCGGGCAGTGGCCCACTGGTGTCAGTGCCCTTTGGTGGGGGCTCAGGCCCCCTCCGGGACAGAGAAACAGTGAGGAAGGGCAGGCCGTGAGCCGAGTCCCGTGGGGAGAAGTCTCGCAGGCTGGGACACCCTATGGGTGCTGCAGCAGAGCCCTTGCATGGGGCTCTGGGCTGCGTGGGAGGATGCGTGGGAGGGGTGCACCCGCGGTGGGTGAAGTGCGTGTGCAGCGCACAGCCGTGCCCGTGCCGCGGTGCTGGGCTGGGTGTGCAGGGCGCAGCAGGGCACGTACCCGCGGTGCTGGGGCGGGCATAAGGGGCACAGCCGGGCCCCTACCGCGGTGCTGGGGCGGGTATAAGGGGCACAGCCGGGCCCGTACCCGCGGTGCTGGGGGTGGTATAATGGGCACAGCCGGGCCCGTAGCCGCGGTGCTGGGGGGGGGGTATAAGGGGCACAGCCGGGCCCGTAGCCGCGGTGCTGGGGGGGGGTATAAGGGGCACAGCCGGGCCCGTACCGCGGTGCTGGGGGGGGGTATAAGGGGCACAGCCGGGCCCGTACCGCGGTGCTGGGGGGGGGTATAAGGGGCACAGCCGGGCCCGTACCCGCGGTGCTGGGGGGGTATAAGGGGCACAGCCGGGCCCGTGCCGCGGTACTGGGCTGGGCGTACAGGGCGCAGCAGGGCAGGTACCCGCGGTGCTGGGCGGGGTATAAGGGGCACAGCCGGGCCCGTACCCGCGGTGCTGGCGCGGGTATAAGGGGCACAGCCGGGCCCGTACCGCGGTGCTGGCGCGGGTATAAGGGGCACAGCCGGGCCCGCGGCCGCAGTGTAAGGGGCTCCGTGGGGCGCAGCAAGACTCGCCGGGCCGGGCTCCCGGTGCCCCGGGGCAGGTATCGCGGTACCGACCGCCCCCCACCCGCAGCCGCCACCCACCTGCGCCGCTCCCCGTCCGCCCCGCCCCTAACCGGGAGCCCCGCCCCTAACCGGGAGCCCCGCCCTCAGGCCCGTCCCGCCGCCGCCGCCGCCGCCGCCTCCTCCTTGAGCCAGCGCAGGAGCTGCGGCGTGAAGTAGGTGATGATGGCATCGGCCCCTGCGGAGAGAGGAGCAGCTGCAGCCGCTGCAGCCGCCGCGGCCGGGGCGAGGGCACAGGGGCGCGGGGATGGCGCAGGCCCCGGCCCCGCCGCCTCACCTGCGCGCCTGAAGGCAGTCATCGCCTCCTTCACTGCGGCCTCCAGGCTGAAGGCCCCGGCCTGGGCCCCGTGCCACAGCATGGCGAACTCTCCGGAGACGTGGTACACGGCCAGCGGGTGCGTGCGGTGCTGCGGGCAGCGGCGGGGCAGCGGTCAGCCGGCGCAGTACACTGCTCCCGGTGACCCGCACCCCCCTCCTCCCAGCAGTGCCCGCCGAGGTCACACACCCTGCCCTCCAACAGCCAGGCTGGCACAGGCTGTGCCCTTGCTGGCACGGAAGGGACTTACTCGGTCCTTGACGTCCCTCACGAGGTCCAGGTAGGGCATCCCTGGCTTCACCATCAGCATGTCTGCTCCCTCCCGCACGTCCCGGTCCTGTCGGGAGCACACAGGCGGCCCTGGCAGCTCAGGGCACAGGAGCGACTCCCAGCAAGCCTGGGCTTGGCTTTCCCCAGGCTTGAGCTGGTGGCTGATCGCCCCAGCAGGCTTTGGTGAATTAATGGCCTGGGGAGCTGTGATGGGGGAGAGCCAACACTGCTCTCACCAGACACGAGGGGCCTGGGGAGATCGGGGGGCTGCAAGGCCCTGGAACTGATCTCCCCAAGCCACAGCAGGGTATGAGCTCATCACAGGCTCCAGGACAGTCCTGGGGCCCACACTGGGGAGCAGCTCTCCTGGGAGCCTTAAGTGCCTCCTCTTTTACTTGCTTGTGGAGAGGGAATCACAGAACCCCAGCAGGGTAGGGCTGGAAGGGACCTCTGGAGAGCATCCAGTCCAAGCCTCTGCTCCAGCAG
This sequence comes from Pogoniulus pusillus, assembly GCF_015220805.1. Taxonomy (NCBI): domain Eukaryota; kingdom Metazoa; phylum Chordata; class Aves; order Piciformes; family Lybiidae; genus Pogoniulus; species Pogoniulus pusillus. Next base: position 1,467,849 of record NC_087298.1, on the reverse strand, counting down.
GGCACCCACAGCAGCTTGCCCAGGAGCACAATGGCCAAGGGGGGGTTGGAAGCTCTGCAGAGCAGGAGACTCCACAACCTCTCTGGGCAGCCTGCTCCAGGCCTCCAGCACCCTCACACCAAACAAGTTTCTGCTGTTCAGATGGAACCCCCTGGGTGCCAGTTTGTGCCCATTGCCCCTTGCCCTGTTGCTGGGCACCAACCTCTGGACACTCACAAAGCAGATGACCCTTGTCCTCTTTGGGCTCCCAGCACCCCTGACCTTTGTCTGCCCAAACTGCTGCACTGCAGGGTGTAAACTGCTGATTGATACCCGCCTGAACATGAGCCAGCAGTGTGCCCAGGTGGCCAAGAGAGCCAGTGGCATCCTGGCCTGCATCAGGAATGGTGTGGCCAGCAGGAGCAGGGAGGTCATTCTGCCCCTGGACTCTGCACTGGTTAGACCTCACCTTGAGTGCTGTGTTCAGTTCTGGGCCCCCCAGTTTAGGAGGGACATTGAGATGCTTGAGCGTGTCCAGAGAAGGGCAACGAGGCTGGGGAGAGGCCTTGAGCACAGCCCTACGAGGAGAGGCTGAGGGAGCTGGGATTGGTTAGCCTGGAGAAGAGGAGGCTCAGGGGTGACCTTATTGCTGTCTACAACTACCTGAGGGGAGGTTGTGGCCAGGAGGAGGTTGCTCTCTTCTCTCAGGTGGCCAGCACCAGAACAAGAGGACACAGTCTCAGGCTGTGCCAGGGGAGATTTAGGCTGGAGGTGAGGAGAAAGTTCTTCCCTGAGAGAGTCATTGGGCACTGGAATGGGCTGCCCGGGGAGGTGGTGGAGTCGCCGTCCCTGGAGCTGTCCAAGGCAGGACTGGACGTGGCACTTGGTGCCATGGTCTGGCCTTGAGCTCTGTGCTAAAGGGTTGGACTTGATGATCTGTGAGGTCTCTTCCAGCCCTGATGATACTGTGATACTGTGATGCTGTGAAATGTTTGTGCCCGGGGCACCCTGCGATGGTTCTCCAGTGCCCGCAGCCCCCCCGGCCCCAGGCTCACTCACCACAGCACGCAGGGCCAGGCCCCTGGCGCCCGGGGGCAGCTGGTAGCACCGCCGGTCCCCGAAGGCAGGCTTGGACAGGGCAGCGTCCCTGGGGTGGGCAGGGCAGAGGGCAGCGCATGAGGACCAGGATGGCTTTCGCCTTGCACGGCCTCAGGAACGCGAGGGGGAGCACCTGAGCCCCCAGCCCCGGGAAAGGGAGCTGGAGCTCTGCTGAGCTGCCCCGGGACTGCTCTGGGAAGTGTGCTGGGCCCAGGCTGTCCCCGGGGGCTGTACTTCCACACCTGCTGCCCTCTCCATGCCCTCTCCATGCCCAGGGTCTGGGGGAAATCAGCAGACATTTCCCTTTCTCTCTTTGCTGAGGCAGGTCCCTCAGGGACACCCTGCTGGGGTCAGGATGTGCCTGGGATGAGGCCTTCACCAGCTGGCTGCACCGAGGCTTGCACCTGCAGGTCCCCTTTGGGCCAGCACTGGCTCCTGCAACTCCCCTGCTCTCTGCTTGCCTTGCTGCCAGCACCCAGAGGGGTGCAGGGATGGGACAGATCACCCAAGGTGATATTCCCCCCAGCCAGCCTCTCCTAAGCAAGGTACAGGTCTCCCTTTTGCACTGGGAAGTGTGAGGGGAGCACTCCACAGCCATCAGCAGGGTTTCAGCCGTGGCCTGGGCTCTGGCCAAGGCCTGTTCTCAAGGAACTGTCATGGGGGAACATGTCCTGGCCTGGCCAGCCCCGGATGGGGACACTCCTGGCTGAGGGACACCCACCTGAAGGGCCCATAGAAGCATGAAGCAAACTTGGCACTGTAGCTCATCACCGAGACCTGCAGAGGAGAGCAGAGCCATGAGAGCCACAAGCTGGGTGCTGCGCCCTGGCACCAGGGCAGGAGCCATTCCCTCCCACCCCTCTTGTCACAGACTGGCAGGGCTTGGAAGGCTCCTCTGAAGATCACTAAGTCCAACTCCCCAGCAGAGCAGGATCACCCAGGGCAGGTCACACAGGAGGGCCTTGAAAGTCTCCAGAGATGGAGACTCCATCACCTCTGCGGGCAGCCTGCTCCGGGGCTCTGCCACCCTCACAGTAAAGAAGCTCTTCCTCGTGTTCAGATGGAACTTCCTCTGTTGAAGTTTGTGCCCATTGCCTCTTGCCCTGTCACTGGGGACCACTGAGCAGAGTCTGGCCCCATCCTCCTGCCACCCACCCCTTGGATAGTTGTAAGCATGCACAAGATCCCCCTCAGCCTCCCCTTCCCCAGGCTAAGCAGCCTCAGCCTCTCCTCACGAGAGCTGTTCCAGGGCCCTCAGCATCTCAGTGGCTCTCTGCCGGACTCACTCCAGTAGTTCTTTGTCCTTCTCAAGCTGGGGAGCCCAGAACTGGACACTGGTGAGGCCTCACCAGCACAGAGCAGTAGCATTTCCTACTCCTCCTTCCCCTGCCAGAGGCCTGGCACCTTGCTGTCCCCAGGTCCAGCCAAGGAGATTCCCTTCCTGTGTGCCCGGGGGCAGGGCAGTGCCTTTGGAACATCCTGGGCAAGGTGGGGTTTGCTTCTCCCAACGCCTGCCCAGGTCCTGTGGTGCTGCAGCCTCCTTGTGGAGGTCACTGGCACCTGTGGCACCCCCAGATGCCCACCCAGCTCACCTTGTTGCCCAGGTCACTGGAGATCAGAGCCTTCTTCATGGCCGCGATGCGCCCGTCCATCATGTCTGAGGGGGCCACGATGTGGCAGCCTGCAGGGAGGGAGCAGAGGTGGCAGGAGGCACCCCAGGCTGTAGCTGTACCCCAGCAGGATGTGACCCCAGGGCTGGTGGCTCTGCTGGGCCAGCGTGGGGAGCACAGGGGGAGCCAAAGCACTGCCAGTTGGAGCCAGGCCCAGTTTGCCTTTGGGCCCACTGGGAGCGAGAGGGCACAAGGCTTGAGGGTCAGGCTTGGGTACTGCTGCCATGAGGCTCCTACCTGCTCTGGCATAGGCCAGGGCCACTTCTGCCAGCCGCTGGCAGCTGAGCTCGTTCTGGATGGTGCCATCTTCCCGCAGGATGCCTAGGAGAGAACCCTGGGTTAGGGGAGGGTTCTCCCATCCCTACAGTGGTTCTTGCTGCATGCTCAGAGTGACAGTGGGGAACAGTCACAGAACGGCCTGGGCTGGAAGGGAGCTCCAAAGCTCATCCAGTCCAAACCCCTGCACTTGGCAGGGACATCCTCCACTGGAGCAGGTTGCTCGGAGCCCTCTGAGCCTCACCTTGAACATCTCAAATCCATCTCTGGGCAACCTGTTGCAATGTTCCAGCACCCTCATGCTGCAGAACCTGTTCCTAACATCCAACCTAAATCTACTCTTCTCCAGTTTGAAACCATTGCTCCTGATCCTGTCACCACAGGCCTCTGTAAACAGTCTCCATCCTTCTTGCAGGATGTAGGAACATGTTGAGAGCACCAAGTAAGGACCAGGAGAGCAGTGACACTGCCCTGACTGGACTGGACACAACGGGTGGGAGCTCCCAGGAAAGGAAGGTAGAGATGGAGGACACAGATGGGTACTCAGACAGACTCAGATGAGCAGGGAGTGGGTGCCTTAACCACCTCTGCCTCCCACTTCACTGTCAAAACCCAGGAGAGCTCTCCCAGGCTGAACTGCACCAGTCTTGGGGAACCAAGCCTTTGGGCAGGAGCTGGCTACACACCAGCAGCACATGGAGGCCCTCAGCAGCACATGGAGCCCTTCAGCAGCACATGGCCAACCCCTGGAGACTGCCAGTGCCATGGAAATGGCTGAAGAGCAGCCCAGGCTGTGCTCACCGCAGTGCCCGTGGGAGGTGTAAGGGCACAAGCAGACGTCACAGGCAATGAGCAGCTCTGGGAAGGTGGAGTGGATCTTCCTGATGGCCTGGATGGCAGGAGTGTCCTCTGCATCAGCAGCAGAGCCCCTCTCGTCCTGTGAGAAGGGAAATGTCTGAGCACACACAGCCGAGGGCTTCCCAGCAGCGCCTCCGCCGCTGCAGTTCCACCCGGGGACGTTTTCTGAACGCTGAGCCCCTGCTGTGGCCACCAGCGACGGAAAAGGGAATGGAGCAGCAGCCCTGAGCACTGAGTGCAGGTCTCAGTGCCACCTGCAAGAGCTCCAGGAGCTTTCTGGGTGTCACTACAGTCTCCCCTCCCCATCCTGCTCTGCGGAGCAGGGAGCCAGCACACTCAGAGACCCTGAATTGCCCCTCCTTGACCTCTCTGGCCCCACACTGCCCCTTGCCACCACGGCACACACTGACCTTGTGGACCTTGCTGGGCACCCCGAAGATGAGCACACACTTCAGGCCGTCCCTGACGAGGGGACGCAGCATCCCCTCCAGCTTGTTGACTCCATACCTGAGAAGAGCACAGTGAGGAGGCTGCCAGGCACCCAGGCCTGCAGAGCTGCTCTGTGGGGGGAGCTGTTCTGTGCCTCGGGAGCTGCTCTGTGTCTTGGGAGCTGCTCTGAGTCTTGGGAGCTGCTCTGAGTCTTGGGAGCTGCTCTGAGTCTTGGGAGCTGCTCTGTGACTTGAGAGCTGCTCTGAGTCTTGGGAGCTGCTCTGAGTCTTGGGAGCTGCTCTGTGACTTGGGAGCTGCTCTGTGTCTTGGGAGCTACTCTGAGTCTTGGGAGCTGCTCTGTGTCTTGGGAGCTGCGCTGAGTCTTGAGAGCTGCTCTGTGACTTGAGAGCTGCTCTGTGTCTTGGGAGCTGCTCTGAGTCTTGGGAGCTGCTCTGAGTCTTGGGAGCTGCTCTGAGTCTTGGGAGCTGCTCTGTGTCTTGGGAGCTGCTCTGTGTCTTGGGAGCTGCTCTGAGTCTTGGGAGCTGCGCTGAGTCTTGGGAGCTGCGCTGAGTCTTGGGAGCTGTTCTGTGACTTGAGAGCTGCTCTGAGTCTTGGGAGCTGCTCTGAGTCTTGGGAGCTGCGCTGAGTCTTGGGAGCTACTCTGTGTCTTGGGAGCTGTTCTGTGACTTGAGAGCTACTCTGAGTCTTGGGAGCTGCTCTGAGTCTTGGGAGCTGCTCTGAGTCTTGGGAGCTGCTCTGAGTCTTGGGAGCTGCTCTGAGTCTTGGGAGCTGCTCTGAGTCTTGGGAGCTGTTCTGTACTTTGGGAGCTGCTCTGTGCTTCGAGAGCTGTGACTGGAGTGATGCAGCATCCCCAAGCATCCCCAGCAAGCAGTAGCTGGAGGCACAGGGGAGGTGTTGCCTGAACGCTGGGAGGAACAATCCAGCAGCTTATCTGGGACTACAGGGGCCTTATCTCCCCAGCATGGCCACTCTGCGTGCCCTGCCCTCTGAGCCCTTATCTCAGTGTCCTTGTTGCAGATCCAGGGCCACCTCCCCCACAGGACCACCCCCTGGGGCTGCTCTGCCCACAGCCCTGCTGATGGAGCAGCACAAGACAGGAGCTGCCAGCCCAGCCAGATCGAAGGCGGGACAGGAGCCCACAGCCTGGCAGAGTTTTCCTGGCTGCTGCTGGGAACCACATTTGCTTCCAACTGCTGTGTGAGAGCTCTGGCACATCCCCAGACCCTGGCACATCCCTGCCAGTACTGGTATGTTCCCAGCATTCCCAGTATGATTCCCTCCACTCCCTTAGTAGTTGAACACTTTTGTGCTGCCTGATGCCAGGGATTCCCAAGGCAGGACTGGAGAGGACTGGAAGCATCACCCCTGGCTCATGCTCATCTCAGGCCATTCAGCAACTCTGCTTGGGCCTGGGCAATGGCAGCAGCTGGCACAGAGGCTGGTGGGGCTGGGCTCTTACCTGGCTTGTCCAGGGAGGCTGGGGATTGGCTCCACTGCATCAGGGCTGTCGCTGTGAGGGTGGATGGGACAGAGGTGTGAGGACTCGGTGTGAGAAGGAAGCTCCCAACTCAGGCTTGCCTACAGGGAACTGGAGCCTGTCCAAGAGCTTAGGGAGCGCCTAAGACAGGCAGTCTGAGCTTGGCCCACCCCTAAGCCAGGGATCCAGGGCTCACTCACGTGACAAAAATGGGGTAGATGAGGTTGGAGGCATCAAAGGTGGTTGTGGTGCACTGCCAGGAGCGCAGCACTGGGTGGAAGTAGCCACTGTGGAGAATGGAGTCTGCCTGCATCTTGGGTCTTCACCAACAGGCTGTGGAAGGAGACTCTGAAACACCAAAGTGTCCTGGTTGGCTGCTGTGATTGGCACAGGCAAGAGGGGCTGAGTTCCAGGCTGCCACTGCAGGACTGTCCCTATCCTGCCCCAGGCAGCCACAGTCTAGGCAGATCCATCCCAACCCTCCCTGGTGCTGGGTGCAGGACACACACAGCACAGCATTCCACAACCAGGGATGATGCCACCTCCCCCACAAAGCCCCCAGCCCACAGCTGACAGCCACTGGTGTCCTCCTGCAGCAGAAGCACCTTCTCAGGGCTCCACACAAGCACCCTGCTGAGGCTCCCTCTGCTTCAGCTGCTCTAGCAGTGCCAGCAGCTTTCTAGCAGCCAGGTGGGGAGGGCTTGAGTCACCTGAATTTGCTCAATCACAGAATGGTTTGGGTTGGAAGAGGCCTCAAACATCATAGAATCAACCAGGGTGGAAGAGACCTCCAAGATCATCCAGTCCAACCTAGCACCCAGCCCTGTCCAGTCAACCAGACCATGGCACTAAGTGCCCCAGCCAGGCTTTTCTTGAACACCTCCAGCCACAGAGACTCCACCACCTCCCTGGGCAGCCCACTCCAATGCCAATCACTCTCTCTGCCAACAACTTCCTCCTCACAGCCAGCCTAGACCTGCCCTGGCACAGCTTGAGACTGTGTCCCCTTGTTCTGTCCCTGGCTGCCTGGCAGCAGAGCCCAACCCCACCTGGCTACAGCCTCCCTGCAGGCAGCTGCAGACAGCAATGAGCTCTGCCCTGAGCCTCCTCTGCTGCAGGTTGCACCCCCCCAGCTCCCTCAGCCTCTCCTCATAGGGTTTGTGTTCCAGGCCCCTCCCCAGCCTTGCTGCCCTTCTCTGGACATCCAGTCCAAGCCCCTGCCCTGGGCAAGAGCACACTTCACTACCATCAGCATGCCCAGAACCCCAAACAACCTGACCTGAAATGGTTCTAGGGCTGGGGCATTTACCACCTCTCTGGGCAGCCTGGGCCAGGCTCTCCCCACCCTCAGTGTCAGACATTTCTCCCTTCTCTCCACTCTCAATCTCCAGCTTTTAGTTTCAAACCCTCAGCTGTCACCACAGGCCCTGCTCAAGAGCCTGTCCCCAGCTCTCTGATCAGCCCTTGAGGCACTGCAAGGCCACCAAAGGTCTCCCTGCAGCCTTCTCCTCTCCAGGCTGAACACCCCCAACTCCCCCAGCCTGGCCTCACAGCAGAGCCCTTCCAGCCCTGCCAGCACTGCTGTGGCCTCCTCTGGCCCTGCTCCCACACATCCCTGTCTGTGCTGAGGGCTCCAGAGCTGCCCCAGCACTGCAGGGAGGTCTCAGCAGAGCACAGCAGAGGAGCAGATTCCTCTCCCTGCCCCTGCTGCCCACTCTGCTGGGCAGATAAGCCCAGGCCAGGCTGGGGCTGCTGGGAAGTGCAGCTGTAGCAGGGCTGCCCGAGACAGCAGCTGCAGGGAGCTCTGCTGGCTGTGTGCCACTGGCACCGTGCACAGAGGTGCCAGGGTGCCCTGCCAGACAAACAGCAAAGCCCTCCTGGAGGGCACAGATTTTGTTTTGAGAGCTGAAGTCAGAGGGAGGCAGGTGGGAGGAGAGCTGGAGATGGGCTTCTGCCAAGAGCAAGTTGGATTCCTCCTCTCCACCCTGGGCTTCCCTGGGGAGACAGCAGACACAAGGATGGGACTCCTCTTGGGGCAGCATCTCTGCTGTCCTCAGTCCCATCCCAAGTGGGATTCCCCAGCAGTAATCCTCTCTGGAGAGCAGACACAGCTCAGAGCATCCCAGGGCACAGTCCAGGGTAGAAGCTCTGTCACTGGCACCCATGCCACCAGCCAGCAGTGCAGCTGGGCAGCTCCATCCTTCTGCAGAGGCTTTGGTGGGAGGTGTTCACCCATTTGTACACTCAAGACTCTTGAGACACTCTAATGCTGAGCCAAATCCTCTGTCTGAACCAGGCCACCCCTGCGTGCAGGGCACTTGTAGGGGCACCATGATCAGTCTAGGGCTGGAGCTGAGTCTCTCACACCCCTGGCAGTCACCTCTGCTGGGCATGGGGGGGAAAGGCACCTCCTGGCTGCTACAAACACCATTGAAAACTCGGGTGGGGCTTGGGGGGTGCTCAGAGCAGCTGACTGGCACACTGGCAGTGTCACAGCATCACTTGACAGGGCATTTTTAGCCCTGGAACAATGTCACCACAGCCCTTAGTGGCAGGGAAGGGGACAGCCATTGGGTAAAATGGGGTTGGCAGCTCCAGGCAGGGCTCCAGGCAGGGCTCCGGGCAGGGCTCTGGGCAGGGCTCTGGGCATGGCTCCGGGCAGGGCTCCGGGCAGGCATCGATGGAGAACAAAGGGCTCAGTGAACCAGCTCCACCTCGAGAATCCAAACCAAGGCCTTAAGCTGCTAATCCCCCAGGAGGAAGGGGAGGAGGGAAGGGGTGGGTGCAGAGGCACCTGGCACTGTGTGGGACAGATAGAGGCCACAGCTCCAGACTCTGTGCCCCCGGGGAAGCAGCAGATGGGCACCCCTCGGAGTTGCAGAGCCAAGATAAAGGCAGGGCTGGGTGGGCCCAGGGGAGCACTCCCCTGTGCAAAGCCTGGGGAGCCTCTCCAGCCCTACGTGCAGCAGCTGCAACCAGCCCCAGGCTCCTCTCACCCCCAGAGCACACCAGGCTGGACGTGGCCACCAGGGCCCTACAGCCACAGCTGCCCCACAGCTGCCCCACAGCTGGGGCATGCAGAGCACAGGCTGCGAGAGCTGTGACAAGGGGACCTTGCAGCACACAGGTGACAGGGGGACCTTGCAGCACAGCCCCAGAGCACACAGGTGACAAGGAGACCTTGCAGCACAGCCCCAGAGCACACAGGTGACAAGGGGACCTTGCAGCACAGCCCCAGAGCACACAGGTGACAAGGGGACCTTGCAGCACAGCCCCAGAGCACACAGGTGACAAGGAGACCTTGCAGCACAGCCCCAGAGCACACAGGTGACAAGGGGACCTTGCAGCACAGCCCCAGAGCACACAGGTGACAGGGGACCTTGCAGCACAGCCCCAGAGCACATAGGTGACAAGGGGACCTTGCAGCACAGCCCCAGAGCACACAGGTGGCAGGGGGACCTTGCAGCACAGCCCCAGAGCACACAGGTGACAGGGGGACCTTGCAGCACAGCCCCAGAGCACACAGGTGACAGGGGGACCTTGCAGCACAGCCCCAGAGCACACAGGTGACAGGGGACCTTGCAGCACAGCCCCAGAGCACACAGGTGACAAGGGGGACCTTGCAGCACAGCCCCAGAGCACACAGGTGACAGGGGGACCTTGCAGCACAGCCCCAGAGCACACAGGTGACAAGGGGACCTTGCACTGGAGCCCCAGAGCACACAGGTGACAGGAGGACCTTGCACTGGAGCCCCAGAGCACACAGGTGAGAGGGGGACCTTGCAGCACAGCCCCAGAGCACACAGAAGGCAGGGGGACCTTGCAGCACAGCCCCAGAGCACACAGGTGACAGGGGGACCTTGCAGCACAGCCCCAGAGCACACAGGTGACAGGGGGACCTTGCAGCACAGCCCCAGAGCACACAGGTGACAGGGGGACCTTGCAGCACAGCCCCAGAGCACACAGGTGACAAGGGGACCTTGCAGCACAGCCCCAGAGCACACAGGTGACAGGGGACCTTGCAGCACAGCCCCAGAGCACACAGGTGACAGGGGGACCTTGCAGCACAGCCCCAGAGCACACAGGTGACAAGGGGACCTTGCAGCACAGCCCCAGAGCACACAGAAGGCAGGGGGACCTTGCAGCACAGCCCCAGAGCACACAGGTGACAGGGGGACCTTGCAGCACAGCCCCAGAGCACACAGGTGACAGGGGGACCTTGCAGCACAGCCCCAGAGCACACAGGTGACAGGGGGGACCTTGCAGCACAGCCCCAGAGCACACAGGTGACAAGGGGACCTTGCAGCACAGCCCCAGAGCACACAGGTGACAGGGGACCTTGCAGCACAGCCCCAGAGCACACAGGTGACAGGGGGACCTTGCAGCACAGCCCCAGAGCACACAGGCGACAGGGGGACCTTGCAGCACAGCCCCAGAGCACACAGGTGACAGGGGACCTTGCACTGGAGCCCCAGAGCACACAGGTGACAGGGGGACCTTGCACTGGAGCCCCAGAGCACACAGGTGACAGGGGGACCTTGCAGCACAGCCCCAGAGCACACAGGTGACAAGGGGACCTTGCAGCACAGCCCCAGAGCACACAGGTGCACAGACTGCACCTCAAAGGGCATCTCGTCCTTGCAGGCAGCAGGGACACCCCCACCCACAGCAGGCTGATCAGGGACGCAGCAAGTCTCACCTCGAACGTCTCCAGGGATGGGGTCTCCACTGTGCAGCCTGTGCCAGCCTCTCCCCACCCTCACTGTGCACAGCTCCCTCCTGATGTCCAACCTAGCCCTGCCCTGCTGCACCTCCAAACCACTGCCCTCAGCCTGTCCCCACAGCCCCTCTGAGCAGTCCCTCCCCAGCCTGCTGCAGGTCTCCTCCCGATGCTGCAGGGCAGCTCTGAGGTCTCCCTGGAGCCTTCTCTCCTCCAGGCCGAGCTGCTCCAGTTCTGTCAGTCAGTCCCCGCGGCAGAGCTGCTCCAGCGCCTGGGGCTGGGCTGCTGTCCCCGGGATCCCCGCAGGGCTCCTGCTGGAGCTTCCTTCTCCACCTCCAAGGCCCAAGCTGTCCTCCCTGAGCCCCTTGCTTCCCGCACACCGGAGCCTCAGCCCTGCCCAGCCACCGGCCCTGGCACGGAGTGGCTTCACCTTTGCTCCTCCATGCCAACATTGCTCAGCCCAACCCACGGCACCCAAACCCTGCCCCCTCAGCCTGCCCATGCCCTGGGGGCTTCGGTACGATCGAGGGGGAGCAGAGAGGCTCGCAGGGGCTGCTGTCCCTTCAGACGGGCACAGACGAGGCACAGCTGGTGGCCAGGCTGCAGCCAGGCACAGCCCATGCCAAGATCAGCTGCCAAGGGCTGCTTCAGCTGCCGGCTCACCACCACCCTGCCCTGGGAAGCTGCTTCCCAGCGTTCTGGGACATGGAAGGGGACACAGTCCCACCCCGTGGGACACGGCATGGCACCTGGGGACACGGCTTAAGGCCCACGGTGGTCTGAAGGTGATGGTTGGCCTCGATGACGGCAGAGGCTTCTCCAGCTCAAACAGTTCTGTGGCTCTGTGACCATGGCCCTGGAGACCCCCAGGCTGCCCAGATGGCAGAGCTGCCGAGGAAAACAACCCCCCCCAGGGATACAGCAGAGCTGTAATTAACAGCGCCTTAATTAGCCATCATTAACCGAGCTCAGGAGGTCACGGAAGAGTTCATCTTCCGGCTGGGATCTGGGAAAGGGGCTGGCTGCTGCGGGTGGGAAAAGAAGGGGCTCAGCGCTGCTCGGTGCCAGCCTTGCCACGGTAACCGAACACAGACCCGGGGCTGTCCTTGCCGTGCTACCGAGGGCTGCCCTTCCTCCTTCCCTGCCCCAGTTCCCGGACCCTGGAGTCATCCCGATCTTCCGGGAAGCTCCTACGGAAAGCCGGGGTCGGGCACCGGGGTGGGACCGGAGGCAAGGCGTTGGCCCCGGTTCTGCTCCCCTCTCGGTTCCCGACCCCGGCCCCCGGCACTCACCGCCCGCCGCGTCCCTCTGCTCCGGGCCCTGGTGATTTACATAGCCCCGCCCCCTCATTAACATAACCGCGCCCGCCCAGGGACGGAGGCGGGAAGTCTCGCGCGGCGCAGCGCGGGAACGGGCAGGAGGCGGCGGAGGGGGTGGGGAAGATGAGAGGGCGGCTTGTGGGGTGCGCGAACCCGGAGGAGGGGTTTGGGAGGCTGTTGGGGCTGGAGCGGAGATGGGGAGGTTGGAGGAGCGCTTTGGGGTGCTGCGGGGCCGTGCAATTCAGTTTAGGGGTGCTGTAGAGGGACCTAGAGTCAGGTTTTGAGGTGCTGAGAGGGCGTGGAGCAGGGATGGGGGTGTTGGAGGGAGCTGGAGCAAGGTTTTGGGGTGCTGAGGGTGTTAGGAGGGTGTTTTTGCGCTGCTCAGAAGATGGGGGTGCAGGGAATTGGCTGCAGCATGGTGTTGAGGTGCTGGGAGCAGGCTGGGGCAGGGCATTGGGATGCTGGGAGAGCATGCAGTCCGGTTTTGGGGTGCATCTCACGGGGACGTGAAGCCAGGTTTTGAAGTGCTGGAGGGTCACACAGATGGGGTTTTGGTTGCTGAAGGGTATGGGGCACAGCTTTGGGGTGCTAGAGGTGCACAGACAACAGCTGGGGGTGATGGAAGAGCACTGGAGCAGGGCCAGGAGGCATGGAGCAGGGTTTTGGGGTATGAGGTGGGGCAGGAGGCAGACTTTGGGGTGCTGTGGGGCCATACAGCTGGGTTTTGGTGCACTGCATGGGGACTTGGAGCCAGGTTTTGGGGTGCTGGGGGACTGGAGCAGTGCTTTTGAGTAGTGGAGGATATGGGGCAGGGCTCTGGGAGTGCTGCCAGGTTGGGGGCAGCTGGAGCCCCACTGCAGGCCTGGTGGCACAGTGTGCCCTTGGCACTGGCAGGAGATACAGATGGGGTTTGTCACCTGGGGCTCTGCAGCACCCACACCTCGGTTCCTTGGCCTGCTGCGGCACACAAACCCCAGCCCTGAGCCCCACTCCTCCAGGAACTGGAAATTACGGAATCTGAGACTGGTTTGGGTTGAAGAGACCTTTAAAGGCCATTTAGTCACTCCCCCTGCAGGCATCTGCAGCTGGAGCAGGTTGCTCAGAGTCCTGGAATAGTTCTAGGAATGGGGCATCTGCCACCTCCCTGGGCAACCTGGGCCAGGCTCCCCCACCCTCAGTCTCAAACATTTCTCCCTTCTCTCCAGCCTCAATCTCCCTCTTCCAGTTTCAAGCCATTATCCTTTCTCTTGTCCCAACAGCCCCTACTCTGTCCCCAGCCTGTTTGGCCTCCTTCAAGCACCACAGGGTCTCTTCTCCAGGCTGAGCAACCCCAGCTCTCCAGTTCTTGCCTGTCTCCTTGCTCTCCTCACACAAAGGCTGGATTGCAGCTGCCTCCAGCCTCATTTTGCCATCAGCTGCTCCATAAACATCTTCTGGTGAAGTTTCCACCGTGGCTGCACACTCAAGACATGTGCCCAGGCAACCACAATCAGCAAAAGACTCCATTTCTGTACAAAAAATCTGCCTTTTATTTAGATACTGTTCCCATCCCAAATGTGCACCCCAGATATGTACCAGAAGAGGAAAAAGAGAAGAGGAAGAGCTAGGAGGAGGCTTTTTAGTTACTGGGAGCCTCAGGCAGCCTGTTGGCACCTTGGTCTTTTCATCTGTCACTGACTGCACACCACAAATATTAGTCAGCAGAAGGTTTCTGTTGATTCAGCTCCTTCCAGGAGCTGGGCTGCTGTGTGGGAAAAGCTGCAAGAGGAGGAGGGCAGGGCAGCAAGGTTTTGGTTAACAAAGGGCCATGGTAAAACTGCGCAGCAGCCAGACTTGTGGGGCTTACTGAAATGGCCCCAAAGCTCTCCTCAGGATTCCTTTGCCAGCCCTTGGTTAAGCTCAGAGTTAGGTGTTCAGTGTTACAAAAGATCAAACACTAAAGCATTTTTCCCCACCAAGGGAGCTTAGCTAATAGATACTTCCTCAGAGAAGAGAAAGGGAAGGCATCAGAACCACCAGTTCAAGTATAACAGAACAAACTGAGCCAGCCCTAGGAACACAAACAGCTGCTTTCAGCCCAACCTTCTGGCAGCAGCCATTCTGCAAACCAGGAGTCTGAGGCTGGCCCTATGAAGGAGCCTCCCCTCATCATCAACCTCTTGGGGCCTGCCTACCTCTCTGGAATGACTGTCAGAGGCCAAAGAAGGACCTCTCATGCCTTTCAAGACACACACCAAGCTCTATGGGTATCTAATTTACATCCAGTGCTGCGATCTTCCTCACTTAGGTTGACTTGGGCAAGAGTCAGCCAAGCAGCCCACAGCTCCTCGTACAGCTGCACACAGCTGGCATGGCTGAAGGACATAGGATGACTGTCACAGCTGGAGCAGGAAGAGAAGGCACAGCCAGAATGCAAGAAAACAAAGTAAAACCCCAAATCACTTGGATTAAAAGCTTCAGTGTTCAGCTTCCCAGCCTGCCAACACCATCGTGTAGGTTCTAAACCCCAGAGGGTTAATAATGATGTTGGATCCAGCTCGTGACTCGGTTTAAGGAGCTTGTTCCAGTTTCTCTTCTGGCTGCTTCTGTACTGAGCACCTGATGGTTCTTCCTCTCTCTTTCACAGCCAACCCAGTATAAAAAGCCCAGACTGCCCAGAAGCAGTGGCAAGCCCTGTGAGCTGGGAGGACACCTTCCTCCAGGAGAGTGTGAGCAGAAGTCCTCTATGTACAGGTCAAAGCCAAAAAGGCTGCGGAGGCACAGCCTGAAGCTCTACTGGAAAGATGAGGGAACACAGCAAGGCTCATTTACAGCTCTCCAAACAACACCCAGCCCCTCTGCATGCCTCAGCAGGCTCAGTTGTCCACCTCCTCCTCATCATTTTGCTCTTCCTCCTCCATCCTCTCGTCGTCATCATCATTCTCCTCCTCTCGGCTCTTATCTTGCTCCTCTGAGTCTGTCTTCTTGTCCTTATCTTTTCTCGCTTCTTTCTTCCCTTTCTGCTCACGTCTGTAAACTACAAAAGACAAAGAGAGGGCACTGACAAACTGCCAGCTGGTGTCTCCATGGCAGGAACAGGACAGTGGCTGAAGTCCAAGGTCCACTGGCTCTCCAGGCTTACAAGGGAGCAGTGAACTCAGAGAGCAACAACTCACCCTATTGTCTGAGCTGTGCTGAGCAGCTCCATGGGAAATCAGGTTAAGTTTCAGCAGAAAACTGCTGAAAAGGACGCAGGAGTTGGCATTAGAGGCAGCACCCAGGGCCTTCCTTAAACATGCTAGGGGGGTGAGAGCAGGTGAGACTTTCCCAATTCCTCCTCAGTTTCCCAATCCTCAATGTTATCCCAGGCCCGTTAAGGTGCACATTATTTATTCCCCAGGCAAACTGCAGTGTAGGAGGCTGGGCAAAGAGAAGAGAAACAAGACAGGCAAGTAAGTGTTGCTTGTCCAGTGCTGGAGGTGCTCACTAGGCTCCCTGGACATGAAGTGTGGATGATACCTTCCAGTGACTCCTTCAGAGGGGCTACGAATCTCTGGAACTCCATCTCCTCCATGGCAGAGAGGACATCGCCAGCGTTCAGCGTCTTCCTCTTCCCCTTCATGGCAAAGTTATTTGCACTGGGCAAAAAAGAAGGAGGAAAGGAGAGTTACTTGGGAGCTGTCAGCAGTTTAGGCTTCTTTGGTAAGGTATAAACAGCTTGAGGGGAAAAAAAAGCCATCTCCTAAACTTCTGAGAGGTTTAAATCGCCAGGAAGTGATTGACTCACTGCAAGACAGACACTGAGGGGCTGCAGTGGGTCCAGAGAAAGGCAACAAAGCTGGGGAAGGGTCTGGAGAACAGGGCTGGGGAGGAGCAGCTGAGGGTTGTTTAGTCTGCAGGAGGCTGAGAGGAGACCTCGTTGCTCTCTACAGCTCCCTAGGAGGAGGCTGAAGCAGAGCAGGGATTGGTCTCTTCTCCCAAGGAACAAGTGATAGGACAAAGACTGCTCTGCTCTGTAGAGGGCTGCCTGCAGCTGCTGCTCCTCTGGGAACCACCTGGAGAGGAGATGCCAGGCAGGTGCTCCCCAGCAGGCCTGGCACTGTGTGCCCACAGTAACAATTTTCTCCACCTTTATGGACTCTGCCATGTGCTCCAAGCCCAAGAAGAGACAAAATGTGCTCACTGCCATCTTTTGACCAGGAACTGGAAAAGGCTTTTCACTGAAAGGGTTCTCAGACACTGGCTCAGGCTGCCCAGGGAGGTGGTGGAGTCCCCATCTCTGGAGGGGTTTAAAAGCCTTGCAGATGTGGTGCTTGGGGGATATGTCTTGGCAGAGACATAGCTGGATCTTGAAGGTCTTTTCCAAGCTCAGTGATTCTATGACAAGTGACAGACATGGCACTGTGGGACATGGTTTAATGGCCAAGGTGGTGTTGCTGATCTTGAAGGGCTTTTCTAACTGAAACAATTCCACTACTCTATTAGAAGAGGGAACAGCCTCAAGTTGAGCATGAGGAGGTTTAGGCTGGACATTAAAGAGACTTCTTCACTGAAGGGATTCCCAAACAGTGGAACTGGTTGAACCCCCATCCTTGGAGGGGTTTTAAAGACACAGAGATGTGGTGCTGAGGGCATGTGTTAGCACCAGCCTTGGCAGAGGTAGAGAATGGTTGGACTCAGTGATCTTAAAAAGGTCTTTTCCAACCAAAATGATTCTCTGATTCTACCAGCAGCAGCTTAAGATACCTTACTGCTCACACTGGCTCTTGCTGCTGCTTTCCCATATTAGTCTTCTGCCTGCCTGGACCTATTCTGAACTGGGGGAGAAGGAGAAAATCTGACTGTTGGCTGTGTCAACCCCACAGAGCCATGTGAGGACATAACCCCAGCACAGTGACTGCCTGCCTGGCATACGCTGAGCTATCCAGGACATACCCACCCCAAAGACATTCCAGGATCCTCTGTGACCAGCTCCAAGGCTGACTCAAGCTTGGCTCAGCCTTGCCCTAGGTGGTGAGAGGCCTGGAATGTGAGCAGAGTGCTCCTGCCTTGCCAGCAAAGCCCACACAGACATTTTCTAAGACCAATGGCAGTTTGGGACCTCTCTTGTCCCCAGTGGGGTTGGGACATCTCTGTGTAGAGCCAAGCTGCCTTCCTCACAGGATAAGGGCAGCTCAAATCCAGCTGTAGCTGCCTGGCCTACACTAAGGGTTGTTTTATTTCTCCACAGAACACACAGGTCTTGTGAGGAGAGGCTGAGGGAACTGGGGTTGTTCAGCATGGAGAAAAGGAGGCTGAGGGGAGACTTTTGGGCTCTCCAGCTCACTGAAAGGAGGCAGGACCCAGGTGGTGGTTGGTCTCTCCTCCCAAGGAGCAGAAGTGACAGGATGAGAGGAAGTGGCTGCAGGGGAGGTGTAAGTTTGGCTTTAGAAGAAACTTCTTCACTGAAAGGGCTGTCAAAGACTGGCACAGGCTGCCCAGCAAAGTGCCTAAATGCCCATCCCTGGAGGTGTTTCAGAGAGGCAGAGATGTGGTGCCAAGGGCCACGGTTTAGCACCAGCCTTGGCAGAGTTAGCGATTGGACTCAACGATCCTAAAGGTCTCTTGTCAACGAAAACAACACAATATGGAAGCAAACACTGGCAAAAGACATCTTCAGACCCAGCCAGCAGAGCTGCACTGGGTACCACCTGCAACCAACTCTTACCATGAGGTGGCATAAAGCACAAAGACACTTGCTGCCCGGGATATGGCACTCCGAGCCTCTTTGGAGATATTCACCCCATCAGGAAGCTGAAAAACAAATCCAACCTCGATCAGCTGCTGCCAGAAGCATAACTTAACCTTGGCTAGCTGAGGTGTCAGCTCTGTTACAGCATTCAGGGAGGCTCAGCACAACTGGAAGGGTTGGAGAACCTCCTCCGTGGGGGCAGTTGGGGCTGTTCAGCGTGGAGAAGAGAAGGCTGCAGGGAGACTTTAAGAGCTGCTTCCCTGAACGGGCTCCAGGATGGCTGGGAATGATAGGATGAGGGATAATGGCTTGGAGCTGGGAGAGAGGAGAGTGGAGATGCTGTTGAGAGTGAGGGTGGTGAGACACTGGCACAGGTTGAGGGTGGTGAGACACTGGCACAGGTTTCCCAGGGAGGTTGTGGAGCACAGAAGCACCCAACGTGATCTTCGATCACGTTGGGTGCTTCTGTGCTCCACAACCTCCCTGACCAGGCTGAACGAGACCTTGAGCAAGCTGTGCTGATGGGAGGTGTCCCTGCCTACGGATCTGGATGGTCTTTAAGGTCCCTTCCAAGCTAAACCCTTCTGTGATGCCACGAAACCAAACGCGGATCTCAGGTCCTGCCGGAGCTGCTGTGACAGTAGCTGAGAAGCAGCCGCAGTTTGTTCTCCCAACCCGAGAAGCTACACAGGAGCCAAGGGACTCCTGCAGCAGGTCTGGCCGCCGCCTCTGGACAACTCATCCCATCGCTATGGCACTCCTCACACGTTTTCGCGGCACCCTAACACCCACACCGGGGACACATCTCGGACACCACGACAGGGGCCGGCAGCCGCCGCCGCCGCCACCGCCACCGCCGCCGTCCCGGGCTCCTTCTGGGGCAACCAAACGGCTGAAAGCGAACCTTTGCGGGGGCAGCTCGGCCAGAGCCGCTCGGCGCTCCCAGGACCCCGCACCCCGTGGCCGTTAACCCCCGCCCCGGATCGCGCCCAGCCGCCGCGGCGGAGGCCCCGGGCCGGCACCCACCGCCTCCTTGATGATGCGGGTGATGACGGCGTTGGGCAGGTTCAGGTCCTCCGGTCTCTCGGCCATCCTGGGCCACCTGCGAGGCAGAGCGGAGCGTCCCGGGCCGCGAGGGTGGCGGAGGGGAAGGAGCCCGAGAGCAGCGGCAGGCCCCGGGCGCGCAGTGCCAGCCGCGGGCGCAGCGCACCCCGCAGCGCTCGGCCCGTCCCGGCGGGCACCGCGGCCCTCCCGGCAGCCACCGCGGCGGCGGGAACGCGGCGGGGCCCGGGCGGGAGGGAGGGCGGCGCCGGCGGAGCCCCGAGCGGGACGGACGGAGGGAGGGAGGGAGGGCGGCGCCGGCGGAGCCCCGAGCGGGAGGGAGGGAGGGCGGCGCCGGCGGAGCCCCGAGCGGGCGGGAGGGAGGGCGGCGGCGGCGGAGCCCCGAGCGGGAGGGAGGGAGGGCGGCGCCGGCGGAGCCCCGGCCAGGTGCCCGCTGCGGTGTGCAGCGGCTGGGAGCGGCGCCTGGAGGGTGTGGGAGGAGAGCAGGCGGAGATCGGGCACCGTCTGCGTGCGCAGCCAGAGCTGAGAGGCCTGCGGGGAGGGCGGGAGGGTGAGGGAGTTCCTCGGGTGTGAGGGAGTGGCAGGAGTGGGGGAATGGAGCAAAGCTGGAGGTAGGGAGAGTGAGGCTGGAGGTGAGGAGGAAGTTCCTGAGCAGGAGAGTGGTGAGAGGCTGGAATGGGTTGCCCAGGGAGGTGGTTGAGGCCCCATGGCTGGAGGTGTTTGAGGCCAGGCTGGCTGAGGCTGTGTGCAGCCTGCCCTAGGGTAGGGTGTCCCTGGCCATGGCAGGGGGGGTGGAACTGGCTGCTCCTTGTGGTCCCTTCCAACCCTGCCTGATTCTATGCCCTCAGTGTGGTTTCTAGCTGATTCCACACATCCTCCCTCCTAGCTGCTGGGGTTGTTTCTCTTCCCCAGGTCCCTGGTAATGAGGGGAAGTCTGAGCCCCCTGCAGCCTTTGCTCTGTACAGCTCCCTGAGAGGAGGCTGCAGTGCAGTGGAGGTTGTTTTCCTCTTCCAAGGAACAAGATGAAATGGCCTCAGGTCTCACCAGGGAAGATTTAGGTTGGACACGAGGAACAATTTCTTTCCTAAAAGGGTCGTTAAGCCCTGGCCCAGGCTGCCCAGGGCTACCCTGGTAGTGTCCCCATCCCTGGAGGGGTTCCAAAGCTGTGTAGCTGTGCTGCTGAGGACATGGTTTGGTGGTGACCTGGACGTTCTGGGTTAATGGCTGGACTTGATCCTGATGTTCTTCTCCAAACAAAGCCATTCCATGATTCTAAGAAAGCTCTGCAGAAGATCCTGATGTCAGGAGAAGTAGGCTGCAGCCTGTCTGTGCTCTCTAAGCCTGCAGTGAGGGTGTGAGCACCAGTAACAACCTGCTTGTTTTCCTCAGACTTCCTGAAGAATGTGACATTTGTGGTCCAGCTGCAGCAGACATGGAGCTCACCACACACTGTCATATGCAGAGCACACTGTGAGTCCGGATCAGGCTTAACTTGATTTGCATGGAAATGATCCCTCAGTATCAGCATGGCCAAAGAAATGATAACAGAAAGTCTTGGGTTTTCCTGTGCAGGCTTGTGGAGCACCTCAGAATCACAGAGCTGTTGAGCTAGGAATAGACCTTTGAGATCAAACACTGAGAGCTCACAATCCCACCACTGCTGCTGAGCCACTGCCACTAAAGCACATCCCTCAGCACCACATCCCTCAGCACCACATCCATGAGGCTTTGAAACCCCTCCAGGGATGGGCATCCACCCCTGCCCTGGGCAGGATCCCAGGATGTCAGAGGTTGATTCTATGATTCTGTGTTGGAAGGGACCCAAAGAGGTCATTGAGTCCAAATGCCCTGCCAGAGCAGGACCACACAATCCATCTCAGGGCACACAGGGGCACATCCAGACAGGCCTGGAAAGGCTCCACAGAAGGAGACTCCACAACCTCTCTGGGCAGCCTGTGCCAGGCTCTGGGACCCTTCCAGCCAAGAAGTTCCCCTTGTGTTGAGCTGCAACCTCCTGTGCTGCAGCTTCCATCCATTGCTGCTTGTCCTGTCCCAGGGAGCAGTGAGCAGAGCCTGTCCCCCCCTCCTGACCCTCAGCCTTCAGAGAGTTAGAAACATTTATTAGATCCCCTCTCAGTCTTCTCCAGCCTAAGCAGCCCCAGGTCCCTCAGCCTCTCCTCCCCAGGCACTGCTCCAGTCCCCTCAGCATCCTCCTAGCCCTCTGCTGGACTCTCCAGCAGATCCCTGTCCCTCTTAGACTGGGGAGGCCAAAACTGAACTCAGCCTGGTCCAGGCCTTGACAAGCCTTTTGGGGAAGAAATTGTTCCCCATGTCCCACCTAAACCTCTCCTGGTGCAGCTTGAACTGTTTCCTCTTGTCCTGTTGCATGTGACAAGAGGCTGACTCCCACTTGGCTCCAACCTCCTCTGAGGTAGTTGTAGGGCATGATGAGGTCTCTCCTCAGCCTCATCTTCTGAAGACTAAAACTTTCACTGTTTCCATCCTTTTTGGGGCTACATGAGGACAGCTGCAGTACAAGTCCTGTGGTAAAGAGGCTGTTGCTGTGCTAGACTAACCTAAGCATGGGGGAGGAAGCACATCAGAGCGTGCGGTGTTTGGAGCTGCAGGATCTTCATTCTGGACACCTGTGATGGTTTGGGAGTTCCCCACTTTGGGAAAGCTCCCAGACTAGGCTCAGTGGCTCTGGAAATTGAAGGAAGCTTTACAGCACAATAGACAAGCAGGCATTTACAGTGTCGACAGTTACAGACAGAAAGGTACAAGGTCAAAAGGTAATACAGAAACACAACTCCCTTCCCAGAAACCTGAGTCCCCAGGAAGGGCTCCCAACTGCCCTTCCACCTTCTCCCACCCCTCTCTACCTTACCCCAGAGGCTGCCTTGTGCCCAAGGAACATTGGAGGGTTGGCCAGGGGAGTTAGGAAGCAGGTGGATTAGTCACAGAGCCAGCAGGTGATCTGGATGAGGGCATGGAGTCAGTCATCAGCAAGTTTGCAGATGACACCAAGCTGGGGGCAGATGTGGCTGGGCTGGAGGGCAGAAGGGCTCTGCAGCAGGACCTTGACTGCCTGGACAGATGGGCAGAGTCCAAGGGGATGGAGTTCACTAGCTCCAAGTGCAGGGTGCTGCACTTTGGCCACAACAACCCCATGCAGAGATACAGGCTGGGGTCGGAGTGGCTGGAGAGCAGCCAGACAGAGAGGGATCTGGGGGTGCTGATTGATACCCACCTAAACATGAGCCAGCAGTGTGCCCAGGTGGCCAAGAGAGGCAGTGGCATCCTGGCCTGCATCAGGAATGGTGTGGCCAGCAGGAGCAGGGAGGTCATTCTGCCCCTGTACTCTGCACTGGTTAGACCACACCTTGAATGCTGTGTTCAGTTCTGGGCCCCCCAGTTTAGGAGGGACATTGAGATGCTTGAGCGTGTCCAGAGAAGGGCAGCGAGGCTGGGGAGAGGCCTTGAGCACAGCCCTACGAGGAGAGGCTGAGGGAGCTGGGATTGGTTAGCCTGGAGAAGAGGAGGCTCAGGGCAGACCTTATTGCTGTCTGCAACTACCTGAGGGGAGGTTGTGGCCAGGAGGAGGTTGCTCTCTTCTCTCAGGTGGCCAGCACCAGAACAAGAGGACACAGCCTCAGGCTGTGCCAGGGGAGATTTAGGCTGGAGGTGAGGAGAAAGTTCTTCCCTGAGAGAGTCATTGGACACTGGAATGGGCTGCCCGGGGAGGTGGTGGAGTCGCCGTCCCTGGAGCTGTTCAAGGCAGGACTGGACGTGGCACTTGGTGCCATGGTCTGGCCTTGAGCTCTGTGCTAAAGGGTTGGACTTGATGATCTGTGAGGTCTCTTCCAACCTTGGTGATACTGTGAGACTGTGATACTGTGATACTGTGATACTGTGACAGGTTAAGTTAGAGAGAGAGAAATGCAGCCCTCTCTTGGCTCTGATTTGAATTCCCAGAGAATCACATGTATTTGATAGAACCAATAACAATTTCATAGAGTGCCCTTCCCTCTTCCCCCTTCTTTCCCAAAAGAATTAGATGTAGAGAGAGGAAAAGGTCAGCACACCCAGATAAATAAATCTCTGTTTGGGAAGTTAAGAAGTAGTTTGGCAATAAATTCGAAAGGTATCTGAGGTGGGGAAGTTACAAAGGCATAGGGAAGGGATAACAAATAGAGAATGTGTCAATGCAAGCAGGTTTTGCTGGTGGTGGCTTTGTCTGCCTCGTGGGTGATGGCCACGTGGTGAAACAGAGAGAAGCAGGAGCAGGCTGGGGCTGCTGGTGAGCAGGGAGGCAGGGAGCACAGAGAGACAGACAGGAGGTCCCCTGCTATTGTGGATCTCTAGGCAGGAAGGGGGAGTGAACAAACCATCACCTGGTGGTGTTCAGACCCTGCCCTGGGGAGGGGTCAGGAACACCTCGGCTCAGGTTCAAGGTCACTCCCCCTGGAGGGTTAACCCTGTACAAGCCCAAAGCCCAGACAGTGACTGAGTTATCTATTCTTGTTCTTACACATCTCAGCGAGCCTATGAGTGAAGCAGACACCACCATCGGTTCCCTTCCACAGCCTGTAATCACAACACCAAAACCAGTCCTGTTGGGATGGCTGGGAGTGCTCTTGAGTTGGAAGAGTGAATGTGGAGCATAGCTCTGCTATGAAGACAGGTGGGGGAGAAGCTGGACAGAGCCAGCAGTGGGCACTGGCAGCACAGAAGGCCAAGGGCAGCCTGGGCTGCATCCAAAGCAGTGTGGGCAGAGATGGAGAGAGGGGATCCTGCCCCTCTGCTGTGCTCTGGGGAGACCTCACCTGCAGGGCTGGGGCCAGCTGTGGGACCTCCAATACAAGAGCAACATGGACCTGCTGGAGGGGCAGAGGAGGCCACTAAGGTGATCAGAGGGCTGGAGAACCTCTGCCATGGGAATGAGAGAGCTGGGGCTGTTCAGCCTGGAGGAGAGAGGGCTCTGGGGAGACTTCAGAGCTGCATTTCAGTATCTGAAGGAGATCTACAGGCAGGCTGAGGAGGGACTGTTCAGAAGGGCCTGTGGGGATAGGCCAAGGGCAGTGGTTTGAAACTGGGGCAGGGAAGATTCAGGTTGGACATCAGGAGGAAGTTCTGCACAGTGAGGGTGGGGAGATGCTGGAGCAGGTTTCCTAGGGACATGGTTGGGGCCCCATCCCTGGAGACATTCAAGGTGAGGACTGAGGAGGCTGAGTCCTCCAAACACAGCAGATTCATCAGCACAATAACTTCCTGGGATCCTTTTTCACCATAAACTAATTCAGCAGTTTTGCCTGCCCCAAACCTGCTGGCCTGAAGTTCTGCTGATGGAGTGGACTTTCCTCTCTGACTAAGAGAGCTCTTTAGGCAGATGATGTGTTCCACTTCAGGAGCTATTTCCAGCTGCTTGGAGCTACTGATACATTAATGCTAACCTTGTTAATTCACTTTGGAAAGTGCTTTGGAGAGGAAACCTGGAGGGTAACCTCTGTTTTGCCTTTCGTAATGCTCATTTCAATTTGGTTCACCATGAATTTTGCTTCTGTTTGCACTGTGGTTCAGAAGGACCAGACCTGAACCCTGCCCAGGGTCAGGCATTGCTACCTTGGACAGATCAACCTCCAGAGCTTTAGTGACAGTGCAAAAGTAAAGTGGTGCCAGCTTGGAGAGAGGAGACCTTTCTGACTACAGGTGCTGGGCAAACAGTCTGCACTAATCAAGCTGTGCTGTGCTAATTGATTTGGAATGCTAATTAATCCACTTAGGTGGCTTAAAGCTGCTGAGGGGCCTGGAGCATCTCTGCGAGGAGCAAAGGCTGAGGGCCCTGGGGCTGTTTAGTCTGCAGAAGAGAAGGCTGAGAGGGGATCTGAGCAATGCTTAGCAAGAGATAAAGGGTAGAGGGCACAAGGATGGGGCCAGACTCTTGTCAGCGGTGCCCAGGGACAGGACAAGGGGCAATGAGCACAGAGTGGAACCCAGGAGGTTGCATCTGAACAGGAGGAGAAAGTTATTTGGTGTGAGGGTGCTGGAGGCCTGGAGCAGGCTGCCCAGAGAGGTTGTGCAGTCTCCTGCTCTGGAGAGCTTCCAAACCCCCCCTGGCTATTGTGCTCCTGGGCAAGCTGCTGTGGGTGCCCTGCCTGAGCAGGGGCTTGGGCTGGATGAGCTCCAGAGGTCCCCTCCAGCCCCCACCCTGCTGGGACTCTGTGAGTCTGTGGAAGTAGCCACATATTTCTCTACAGCTGTGTGAGGTTGCAGTGAGCTGGGGACTGGTCTTTTCTCCCTAATAAGAAGTGATAGGAGAAGAGGAAATGAACTAAAATTTCACCAGGGGTGCTTTAGGTTGGACATCAGAAGAAACTTTTTCACTGGAAGGGTTCTCAGACACTGTCACAGGCTGCCCAGGGAGGTGGTTGGATCCTCATCCCTGCAGGTGTTTAAAAGAGGCAGAGATGTGATGCTGAGGGCCATGGTTTAGCCCCAGCCTTGACAGAGCTAGAGAATGGTTGGACCTGATGGTCTTAGAGGTCTGCTCCAACTGAAACCATTCCATGATTAAGGAATTAAGGATTGGCAGCTGCCAAAGGCTGGGCTGAAGAAAGGCTCTGGCTGAGACTTGCTCTTCTGCAGACCAAAGGCACTGCCACAGCTTGTGCCCCACTTTGGGGTGCAGGAAGTTAGAGGTGGCACCTGCAGGGAGGAGAGGACAAGACAGGTGACCCCAACTGCCCATCAAGGGATTGCAGCCCAAGGAGGCCATCTTCAGGAGCAAGCTAAGGGATCACCAGGGTCAGGCCCCTCTTCTTCACTGGTCAGTGTCCAACAAGGACTCTGTTCTGCCTTTGATCATGATCTTAAATCTACCTCTAGAATCCAGCTCCTGAATCCATTTCCCATCTGCTGCCAAGTCCAGTCTGAGACTTGCTCAGTGCCTGCCCCCAGCATTAGTGGTGCCAACAGTGCCATCATTGCCATCAGGGGATGAGTTCCACACTGGTTTGTGTCTCTGTCTCTATTTCATTGGATTGTTCTCATTTCCATCCCACCTGGCTCAGTTTCTTGCCCACCCCATCAGTCTCTATCCCTCATTCCTTCTCTTCCCTCTGGGAAGCAGAAAGGTTCATGGAGAGCCTCTGGCTCTTATTTAGTGGTCATCTCAGCCCTGACCCGTGGCAATTTGGGAGCAGCTTAACCAGGTTTGCAGTGTCTGAATAGTGACTCTGCTTAGGAGCAGCTACCTCAGGAAAGTGAGACAGCCCAAACTAGCAGACAGCCACAGCCAGCCAGGGTGCAGCTGGGCACTTGAGGTGACCACCCCTGAGCCTGCAGTGCTGCTGGCTTCTGACAAATGCTGAGCATTAACCCACTGCTGATTTATTTGAATGCAATAAAAGTAATGTAATAATCAAGCTGGGGCTCTAACAATTGGAGTGACACTTTACATAAAAGAGATAAGTTTGAATATAGCCAAAGATCTCCTGGGAACTATGATTTTGGCCTTGGTATGGTCACATGGATCAAAGTAATCGAGTTAAAGCAGCTTCAGAAGTTATTGCCTGTCACCTGAGCTGAGCTGCATGCATGGGCTGAAGCTGCAGGAAATAACCAGGCTGCTCTACCAGCTGCTCCACCAGCTAGCCACAGACACCATGCACCCAGGCACTGCTTTGCAGAGTGCCCCCACAGCCTGGCACTCTTCAGCCTCTCAGTGAGCCAGGTCAGCTCACTGCAGTCACAGGAACTGGATTACTTCTGCTAGTGGCACAGCAAGCAGGTTTGGCCAGAGCTTATGATGGAGGGTGACTTGTGGGTGCCTGTGGGTCACCCCTTGGTCGCTGGTAGTCACTCGTGGGTGGCTGTGGCTCACTTGAGGATGGCTGTTGGTCACTTGTGGGTTGGTGATGGTCACCTGTGGGTCACGCGTGGGTCTCACAAGTGACCAACGGGGATTGTCAGTGACCCACAAGTGACCATCAGTGACCCACAAGTGACCATCATCTACAAATGAGTGACCCATGAGTGACCCACAGTGACCCTCAGCAACCCATGAGTGACCCACAGCCACCCATGAGTGACCATTAGGCATGAGTGACTGTGCTTGATCCAGGAATGACTCACAGCAATGCGTGAGTGACCCACATGGATCCACAAGCGACCACAGTACCCACTGGTGACCCACAGCAACCCAGGAGTGACCATTTGTGACACTTGAGTGACCATCAGAGACCCACGACTGACCCACAGCCACCCATGAGTGACCCTCAGTGACCCATGAGTGACCATTAGTGAGGCACGAGTGACCATGCTTGATCCATGAATGGCTCACACATGGATCCACAAGTGACCCAAAGCAACCCAAGAGTGACCCACAAGTGACCCAAAGCAACCCAAGAGTGACCCACAAGTGATGCAGGAGTGACCATTTGTGACACATGAGTGACCATCAGGGACCCACGACTGACCCACAGCCACCCATGAGTGACCATCAGCGACCGAAGGGTGACCCACAGGCACCCACGAGTGACCATCAGCAACCCAAAAGTGAAAGTCAGGGACTCACAAGTGACCAGTGAGTGACCAAAAGTAACACAAGTGACCAAAAGGGACTCACAAATGACCATCAGTGACCACCCCACAAGTGACCCTGAATGAACCACGAGTTGCCAGCAATGCCTCATGAGTGACCAGCAGTGAAATGATAACCAGTGACCCACGAGTGACCATCAGTGACCAACAAGTGACCCACGCAGCCCCACGAGATCAAGTTCTGGCACAGTGGCTGGGGTGAGGTTGCCCTTTCTGCTGGCCAAGATCTCCTCCATCACGCAGAGGTTGCCCTCCCTGCAGCTGAGGATAAGCTGTGGCTGGTGAGGGAAGTGACCAGGCAGCTTCTGCAGGCTCAGGGTGCTCAAGAGGGGTGAAAACTCCTCCAAACCTGAATAGAATCATAGAATCAAGCAGGTTGGAAGAGACCTCCAAGCTCATCCAGTCCAACCTAGCACCCAGCCCTATCCAATCAACCAGACCATGGCACTAAGTGCCTCATCCAGGCTTTGCTTGAAGACCCCCAGGGATGGTGCCTCCACCACCTCCCTGGGCAGCCCATTCCAATGCCAATCACTCTCTCTGTGAAGAACTTCTTCCTAACATCCAGCCTAGACCTACCCTGGCACAACTTGAGACTGTGTCCCCTTGTTCTACTGCTGGTTGCCTGGGAGAAGAGGCCACCCCCCACCTGGCTACAATGCCCCTTCAGGTAGTTGTAGACAGTAATAAGATCACCTCTGAGCCTCCTCTTCCCCAGGCTAAACAGGCCCAGCTCCCTCAGCCTCTCCTCACAGGGTTTGTGCTCCAGGCCCCTCACCAGCTTTGTTGCCCTTCTCTGGACATGTTCCAGCACCTCAACATCTTTCTTGAATTGAGGGACCCAGAACTGGACACAGCACTCAAGGTGTGGCCTGAGCAGTGCTGAGCACAGGGGCACAAGAACCTCCCTGCTCCTACTGGCCACACTGCTCCTGATGCAGGCCAGGATGCCATTGGCTCTCCTGGCCACCTGGGCACACTGCTGGCTCACCTTCAGCTTACTATCTATCAGTACCCCCAGGTCCCTTTCCTCCTGGCTGCTCTCAGCCACTCAGTCCCCAGTCTGTAGTGCTGCTTGGGGTTGTTGTGGCCAAAGTGCAGAACCCTGCCCTTGGCCTTGTTAAATCTCATCCCATTGGCCTCTGCCCACCCATGCAGCCTGGCCAGGTCCCTCTGCAGGGCTCTCCTACCTTCCAACAGATCAACACCTGCTCCTAGCTTGGTGTCATCTGCAAACTTACTGATGCTGGACTCAATCCCCTGCTCCAGATCATCAATAAAGATATTGAACAGGACTGTGCCCAGCACTGATCCTTGGGGAACACCACTGGTGCCAGCTGCCAACTGGATGTGGCACCAAAAGCAGAGCTTCTCCCCCTCCCACCTGCCACCTCCTCCTCTGCTGCAGACTCTCACAGTGAGGAGCTGATGTAAGGAACAGCTCCCAACAGCAACCTCTGCCTAGCTGCGGCTGCCTCGGGCTGGACGCTCTCCGCCGCGGCGCATCCTCAGCCGTAGGAAGGGGTGAGGGACAAGATGCTCTGTTTCCAGAGCCCAGTCTGGGCCCTGCTGACAGAGCACAGGACAAGTGGTTGTGCAGGCAGGGTGTTCTGTGCTCTGCACTCCTGGGGAGCAGCTGAGGAGGGGTGGAACAGCTCCTGCTCACGTGGAGTGTCTCGCCGGTCCCTTGCCTGCCCTAGAAGCGCTCTGCTCACAGTCACAGGCTGGCTGGGACTGACTAACACAGCCTGGCCAGCTGGGGCACTGCCTCCCCAGTGCAGGGGCCAGGGACTGTGTGGGTGAGCCCTTTGGCATGCACAGACTGGCAATGGTGTGGGGAATGGACAAAGGGACTTAAAAAAGGAACCAGAGAATGGTCTGGTTGGAAGGGACCTCCAGAGCTCAGCCAGCCCAACCCCATGCAGTCAGCAGGGACGTCCTCCACGAGGGCAGGTTGCTCAGAGCCTTGTCGAGCCTCACTTTGAATATGCCCACACATGGAGCCTCAACCACCTCCCTAAGCAACCTGCTGCAGTGCTCCAGCAGCCTCCTGGTGCAGAACTTGTTCCTCACATCCAGTCTCAACCTGCTCTGCTCTCATTTCAAACCACTGCCCCTGGGTCTATCACTGCTGGCCTCTGGCAACTGTCCCTCTGCAGCCTTCTTGTAGCCCCTTGCAGGTACTGGAAGGCTGCTCTGAGGTCTCCCTGGAGCCTTCTCTTCTCCAGACTGAGCACCCCCAGCTCCCTCAGCCTGTCCTTGCAGCAGAGGAGCTGCAGCCTCTGATCCTTTTTGTGGCCTCCTCTGGACCCAGGTCCTATAAAGATGTGAGGACAAATTTCTTGTAAAGCTCTGACACTGCCGAGACCTCTTGGGGGATGAGGCCAGTGGGATGAGGCTGACCAAGGCCAAGTGCTGGGTCCTGCACTTGAGTCACAACAACCCTGTCCAAGCCCCTGTCTGGGTCTGGCCACCCAGGCAGGGCAGAGCCCAGCACTGCCTGCTGAGATGTCTGAGGAGACCCACGTTAAATTTTAAGCTAAAGCCATTAACTCCCAAAGCAACCAGCTGAAGGTGCAGTGTGCTGGGGACTCAAGCAGAAACACAGCCAGAGGTCAATTCCCAGGGTCTGGAATGTTAGAGGGAAGTTGGAAGGTGCTGGGACCTTGCTGCTGGGAGCCAGGCGAGAAAGGGGCGGTTGGGAGCACCGCAGCCACCTCCTCCTCCTCCCACAGTGCCATTGCTTCTGTGACCTGCTTGTGCTGCAGCTCTGCTCACTGGGGACATCCAGATATTGGGCTTTTCCCCACTCCTTTCCCAAGGGCAAAGGCTCCTGGCAGTGGAATCAGAGCCTGTGTGCAGGACGCTGCAGCCTGCTGCTTGGGCGGTGCTGGAGAGGGACCCTTCCCCGTGCAGTGATGGAGCAGCCAGGAGAGCCCAGGCTCACACGTGAGTGCCCAGGGGATCCCCCAGCCTGGTTTGCAGTGCTGCTGCTGCTCTGTCTCCTGGGGGGAGGATGGATTCAAGGCAAGGTTGGACGTGGCACTTGGTGCCATGGTCTGGCCTTGAGCTCTGTGGTAAAGGGTTGGACTTGATGATCTGTGAGGTCTCTTCCAACCCTGATGATACTGTGAGACTGTGATACTGTGGTGGAGGCACCATCCCTGGGGGTCTTCAAGAAAAGCCTGGATGAGGCACTTAGTGCCATGGTCTAGTTGATTGGCTAGGGCTGGGGGCTAGGTTGGACTGGATGATCTTGGAGGTCTCTTCCAACCTGGTTGATTCTATGATTCTATGATTCTATGATTTGGGCAGTGCAGGTGCTTGGTTATCGCCACTGAAGCAGACCCTGGCCCTTGCAGGAGATGAGTGGCTGTATCTCTTGTGTGCCCTTCATGGGGTGTTGGAGAGGCCCAGATGCTTGGCAGACCATGTTTGCTCTGAGGGCTTTCTGCTAGCACCTTGTGCTGCAGGATGGAACAGGCTTGAATCTGCTGGGTCTGAGACTTGGGAATGAGTTTTGCAGTGGGTCTCAGTCACATCCACTGCTGCATCCCCAGCAGTGTGGGCAGCAGGGGCAGGGAGGGGATTCTGTCCCTATGCTGTGTTCTGCTGAGACCCCCCCTGCAGTGCTGGGGCAGCTCTGGAGTGCTCAGCACAGGCAGGGACCTGCTGGAGCAGGGCCAGAGGAGGCCCCAGCAGTGCTGGCAGTGCTGGAAGGGCTCTGCTGTGAGGCCAGGCTGGGAGATTTGGGGGTGTTCAGCCTGGAGAAGGCTCTGAGGAAACCTTCTGGTGGCCTTTCAATGCTTCAAGGGCTGATCAGAGAGCTGGGGGCAGACTCTGACAAGACAAGGGGTGATGGCTTGAAACTAAAAGGAGATTTAGATGAGCTAGAAGAAAGGCATCTTTTACACTGAGGGTGGTGAGAACCTGTCCCAGGCTGCCCAGAGAGGTGGGAGCTGCTCCATGCCTGGAACCGCTCTGGGTGAGGTTGTTTGGGGCTCTAAGAAGCCTGCTGGGTGAGGTTGTTTGGGGCTCTAAGAAGCCTGCTTTAGTTGCAGCTGTCCCTGCTGAGTGTGGGGGGGTTGGACTGGGTGACCTTTGGACATCCCTTCCAGCCAAACAGTTCCATCATTCTCTCATTCTGAAGTCCTTTGGGAGGAGGCTGTGGGGGACTCCCATGGCCCTACAGAGACTCTGCTTTACCTTTACTATTCATTTATGGTTTCAGTTGACCCCCCCCCACCCCATCCCGTGGGATTTCTTGCCCCAGGCTGTGAGCCTGCCTGCTTCAGGGAGACAGAGACAGTGTGTTTCGTTACTGTCCTGTTTGTCTTTCCTTTTGTCTCTTCAAAGCAGTGAGGAGCTGGAGAGGGGAGGCTTTGTGCGAGCCTGGGATGCTGCTAGGAGACAGGCTGGCACGTGGGGCACCTCTGGCTGCCTGCTGCTGGGCAGAGCTGCAGCCTGGGCAGCGTTAGAGGGGAACAGCTCCAGGCAATGTCTTGCTGCTGCGGTGAGGATGTGCGGTGAAGGAATCACAGGATGATAGAACTGTTTGGGTTGGAAAAGCCTTCTAAGATCATCGACTCCAAGCAGCAACCCAGCCCCACCATGGCCACTGAACTGTGCCATGGCCACAGGTTTCTTGAGCACCTCCAGGCATGGGGACTCCACCACCTCTCTGGGCAACCTGTGCCAGTCCCTGACCACTCCTGCAGCAAAGACATTCTTCCTCCTCTCCAACCTAACCCTCCCCTGGCACAGTATCAGGCCATTTCCTCTGCTATCACCTGACCCTAGGGAGCAGAGCCCAACCCCCACCTCACTGCAGCCTCCTCTCGGAGAGCTGTAGAGAGCAATGAGGTCTCTCCTCAGCTTCACAGAGGTATTTTGGTGGGAAAAGACCTTTTAGGGTGACTAAGTCCAGCCATTCTCTAACTCTACCAAGTTTGGTTCCAAGCCATCTCCCTCAGCACATCTCTGCCTCTGTTTAACACCTGCAGGGATGAGGATTCAGCCACCTCCCTGGGCAGCCTGTGCCAGTGTCTGAGAACCCTTTCAGTGCAGAAGTTCCTCCCCTCGTACAATTTGAGGCTGTTTCCTCTCATCTTGTCACTTGTTGCTAGGGAGAAGACCCCAACAGCCACAGATAAGGAGGCACCTGGCTCCTTTCCACCTTGGACCAGGAGGTTTCTGTTGGAGCTGCCAGCACAAAGTCCTCCTGGGCCTTCACAAGCTCCCAGTATCTCAGGAGACAAGGGAAACAGAGAGTGCCCTTTGTTGGCTGCTTGCTGGGTGCCTTCTCAAGGTCCCCGTGGGTTGCCAAGGTTAGGGCTGAGCAGTGCAGGGGCAGGCAACCCAAACAGAGCTGTGCTCTTTGTCTGGAGCCCTTTGGAGACTGCTGGGGCATTATCTGTCTGTCCTCTGGTGCTCAAAGGGGCTGTGATTTATGGCAGCAGTACAAAAGGTGTCTGTTGGCAGTGATGGATTGGGCTGCCTGGAGAACATCCCTCCCTTCTTCCTTCCCTTGCTTGCTCACTCTGTCCCTCCTGATGCTTTTCCTGCTGTTTGAGGCAGTTTTGCTGGTGCAAATCCAGTTGCCAGGCTCTGGGGGAAGGGGCAGCTTCTCTCGTGGGCAAGCAGCCTGGCCACCTTCCCTGCCCCTCTGTGCTGGGAGCCTCTGGCTGCATGCTCTGAAGATGGAGCTGGGGGTGTTCTTCTGGGGTACCTGGAGGCCTTGGGGAGTGTGTGCCAGGTGCTGTGTCCCCTGCTGCACAGGCACATCGCGGGGCTGAGGGACACATCCTCCACCCGGCATGCAAGTCACAGGTCAGGTGCTTTTGCTTCTAGGGATGGGGGTGTGTGGCATGAGCCCATCCGGGGCTGAGGGGCACAGCTCTGCCCTGCTGCCCTCTTTGGGGACCTGAGCTGTGAGTCCAGGGCTTGGGTTGTGTTTTGCACTGAGTCTGCAGAAGGGCAATGCAAGGCACTTGTCCTGCACTTCTGCTGGCAGGGCTGGAAGGGCTCTGCTGTGAGGCTGGCTGGCAGAGTTGGGCTTGTTCAACCTGGAGAAGAGAAGGATCCAGTAAGACCTTCTGGTGGCCTTTTAGTGCTTTGAGGGCTGATCAGAGAGCTGGGGACAGGGTTTTGAGCAGGGCCTGGTGTGACAGGCCAAGGGGTGGTGGTTTGAAACTAAAAGAAGGAGATTTAGATGAGGTAGAAGAAAGACTTTTTTACAGAGAGGGTGGTGAGAGCCTGTCCCAGGTTGCTCAGAGAGGTGGGAGATGCCCATCCCTGGAGCCATTCTGTGATTCTCTGTCCCCTGTGTCCCAGCTTCCCATCCTGCCCTGTCTTGTTCTCATCTCTTCTTTTCTCTGTCAGGGACAGGGCAGAGTGCCCAGCTGCTGGAGCCACCACCAGCCCTGACAATGGAGCAGTGTGGGCTTGTGAGGTCTTCCCTGAGTGCACCGCGGAGACCATGTGGGAGCAGGAGGAAGATCAGCCCTGCACGAGTGAAGGGGAAAGGTAAGGGATGGGAGGGTGGGTGGGGGGCTGTGAGGGGCTGTGAGGGGCTGTGAGGGGCTGTGGGCCAGCCAGCAGCTCTGTGCTCTCCATGAGTGTGTGCAGAGGTGACCATGAGGAGGAGAGGTGAGGTCTGTGTCCGGTACCCTGCACCTTACAGCAGAGCTGGGCATGCGCTGGGCAATGGAGGCACCTGCACAGCACTGACAGCAGCCACCCACCCTGGCACATCCATGCTCCCACCCAAAAAAGCCTCTGTGGGCCTGATCTGGGCTTACCACAGGCCCTCCTCCCACGCTGTTGTGGACCCTGCAGCCTCCCAGCAGCGGCACAGGAGCTGAACTGTGAGCGTGGTGTGCCCTGCAGGGTGCTGTCGGGAGCAGGTCCACTCTGCAGGGCACTCAGCTGGAGAAGAGCTCCTGTGGGGTCCTGCACCATGAGGAGTGGGCTGCATGGATCCGTGGGTGGGAAGCAGAGTTCTGGGACAGCCCAGCCTTTGGGGAGGGGTTGGGTTTTTCAGAGAGGCCATCTCCCCTCCTCCACACTGCCCATACCTTGTGCTGAGCTCTGGGCACCTCCTGGTGAGCAGTGGCACAGCATTAAGAGTGTGACCAGCAGGGCAAGGGAGGTTCTCCTCTCTACTCTGCCCTTGTGGAATCCTGTGTCCAGTTCAAGAGAGACAGGGAACTGCTGGAGAGAATCCAGTGGAGACTCCAAGAGGGGACCTGACCATCTCTCCTTTGAGGAGAGGCTCAGAGCCCTGGGGCTGTTCAGTCTGGAAAAGAGAAGGCTGAGAGGGGATCTGAGCAATGCCTATAAATATCTGAGGGCTGGGGGTCAGGATGAAGGGTCCAGGCTCTTTGTGGTGGTGTCCTGTGATGGGACAAGGAACAACAGGTACAAGCTGGAACCCAGGAAGTTCCACCTGAGCAGGAGGAGAAGTTGTTTGGTGTGAGGGTGCTGGAGGCCTGGAGCAGGCTGCCCAGAGAGGTTCTGGAGGCTCCTGCTCTGGAGAGCTTCCAGCTCCCCCTGGCCATTGTGCTGCTGGGCAAGCTGCTGTGGGTGCCCTGCTGGAGCAGGGGCTTGGACTGGATGAGCTCCAGAGGTCCCTTCCAGCCCCACCCTGCTGAGATTCTGACTGGAGCTGATGTGTGCATTGCCAGCTCCCCAGGGACAGAAAGGACAGCTCTGGGGTCTTGCAGAGTGAGGCCATGAGCTGGTTGTGTGTGAGGGCACCAGCAGCCATGGGCATGCCTTACAGCCTGGCACACTGCAGCAGGGAGGCACTGCAGGACTTCCCTCCTTCCCCCAGCAGCTCACTCCTGCCACATCAGCAGGGTGGCCACGGGATGGTGCTGGGGTGGGTCTGGGGTCATCATGAGAGGGTGGTGCTGGGGTGGGTCTGGGGTCGTCATGTGAGGATGGTCCTGGGAGTGGGTCTGGGGTCTGTAGGGGAGGATGGTGCTAGGGGTTTGGTCTGGGGTGTGCAGTGGGGGATGGTGCTGGGGTGGGTCTGGGGTCTGGAGTGGGGGATGGTGCTGGGGTGGGTATGGGGCGTACAGTGGGGGATGGTGCTGGGGTGGGTATGGGGTCTGGAGTGGGGGATGGTGCTGGGGTGGGTCTGGGGTGAGCAGTGGGGGATGGTGCTGGGGTGGGTCTGGGGTGAGCAGTGGGGAATGGTGCTGGGGTGGGTCTGGGGTCTGGAGTGGGGGATGGTGCTGGGGTGGGTCTGGGGCGTGCAGGGGAGGGCAGAGCACCGCCCTTGCCGTGGCCGTGCCGGCAGCCCTTGCCCATGCCCATGCCCATGCCCAGCCGGGTGTGGTGCCCGCTGTGCCCCGGGGCCGCACGGGAGTGGCGCTGTTCAAACCGCGGCGGTTGGAGCGTGTCCCGTGGGCACCCGGTCCCGGGTGGCTCCAGCGGCTGTCGGCGTTCCGTGCCCGCCGGGGGGTCCCGCTGCTGGCTCGCTGGAGCTGCCCTGCCCTGCCATGCCGCCGGGCAGTGCCCGCAGAGCCTCGCTCTGCCCCCGCCGGGCTGAGCCCCGCGGAGCTCCCTTCTGCCTCGCCACCTTCGGTAAGCCTTGAGCCGGGGGTCGTGGCTGTGCCCCTGCCTGCTGCGGCAGGGAGGCCAGCACAGGATGAAGGAGCTGGCGAGCAGCTCCCCGGAGGCTGAGCCGCAGCTTACCGAGCTGGAGCAAAACCTGGCTGCATCTGCAGGGGCACTAAGGAGTGCCCTGAAACCTGCCGCACCGCAGCAGCCAGCAGGGTGCCCGGCAGCCTGGCACTGTCCCCTGGGTGGGCACAAGATGGGATCGTCGTGCAGGGCTGGCTGGAGCTGTGCCCCCCCTCACGGCAGAGCCCAAGTGTCAGCCTTTGCTTCTTGGAGGTCTTTTGTGGCTGCCTCAGTTTGGCAGCTGAGCTCTGCAGGCAGGAGCTGGCACGGCAGCGGCTGGGCTATGAGCCCTGGTTGCCCACCGTGCCAGCCGCTGGGCTGGGCAGCAGGAGTCGTGGCTGCTGCTTGCCCCTCCTGAGTGCCACTTGTAGGCAGCAGTTTTCTTCCAAAGCTTCTGCTCGTTGCGGGGGGCAGAGCTGGCAGTGGGGGAATGAGTGGTTGGAGAGGCCCCGGGGAGCAGAGGGGAGCAGGATGTCCTTCCCTTGGGCAGGCAGGGGGCTTCTCCTTCCCCCTCTTGGCTGAGGACAGCCTGGAGCCCAAAGGCCTCCTGGCTCTGTTCCACTCAGGAGTGCCAGTGTGAGTTGTGTGGTGCCTCTTGGCTCTGCAGGCAAGCCTGGGCCAACCATTTCTGCAGCCAGAGCTGCCTTCATGGGCACATCTCTGGTGTGGAAGGAGGAGCTGTTGGTGCTCTGAGCAGGAGGGCAGTGGCATGACAGGGCTGCACTGGTCCTTGCTGCATGCCTGCTTGGTAGTGCTGGTGACAAGGAGCCAGTGTGGTTGTCTGTTCCCCAGGCAGCCTGGGCAGATGGGGCAGGCTGGAGGCTCAGGGGGGAGTGTGAGCCAGGTCCTGCAGCAGTGGGTGGCTGGAAGCTGCTTGGTGCCATGGCCTCTGCTGCCCCAGTGGGGCCAGCTTGGGCTGACCCTGTGCTGGCATGTTCCTGCCACCAATTGTCCTTGGCATTTGTCCAGGACATCTGCAGCTTGCCCGTGGTCACCTCCTGCAAAGGTCACAGCCTCTTGCCCACACAGAAGCCCAGGGAGGAGGCAAAGAGGAGGTGGAGTGGAGGCTGGGGGTGGATCTGAGTGTGCTGCACCCCCCTGTTACAAAAGGGCTAACTCATCCCCCAGCCATTGCTCCACCTTGGTGCCCTCTCTTCCCTCTGCCATGGCCTCATGCCCTCTGCCATCAGAGTTTCTCTGTGCTGAGAAGACAGGGGTCAGGCTTCCCAGGAAAGGTTTTGTATCTGGAGGGGGCATGCAGCATGGGCAGCACACAGGAGAAGCCATTGTGCAGCAGGAGCATCACTGGCAGGGCAGAAGCGTGGCAGAGTGGGCTCACACAGCTTGGATGCTGCTGTGGGTGGCTACAAACCCTCCTGAAGGGGTAGGCAAGGAGGGAGAGGTGGTGGCACAGCCCTGTGTGGCAGGGTGGGTTTTGGTCATCTTGAGTGTGATGATGGTGTGGATAGGGCTCTGGGTGGTTGTGGGTGAGAATCAAGGGGAAGGCCACCAAAGGCAGGTGTCCTGGTGGGAGTCTGTTAGAGAGCACTCAGCCAGGATCAAGAAGCAGACAAAGTGCTCTGTTAGCAGCAGGGAGAAGCCTCACAGTCACCAGCTCTCATCCTCGAGGGGGCTTCAGCTTACCAATGTCTGCTGCAAACAGGAAATGCCAGACAGCAGAGAGGAAAACAGTCCAGGAGCTTCCTGGGGTGTGTGGAAGAGACCTTCCTGAGCCAGCTGGTGAGGGAGCCCTGCTGGACCTGCCTGGTTGGCAGAGCTCCTGAAGGGCCATGGAGTCCAGGCAGGCTGGGCATTGCTCAAGAAGGGAATCTCTGAGGAGCAGGAGCAGGCTGTCCTGCTGTGCCAGAAGATGAGCTTTCTGACAGCCCTGGCACAGGCTGCCATGGGGGGTGTGGGATCTCCCTCTCTGGAGAGATTCAAAACCTGCCTGGATGTGTTCCTGTGTGGTCTGGTGTAGGTGATCCTGCTGTGGCAGGAGGTTGGACTGGATGAGCTTTGGAGGTCCCTTCCAGCCCCTGACATCCTGTGATCTGTGATTCTGTGTGATGCAGGAGGTTGAAGAAGCAGTGAGGAGCTGGCAGGGAAGGAGAGCAGTCCTGGCTAAACCCAACCTTGGCTGGGACTTGGGAAGAAGAGGAGAGTTTATGAGCTTTGGAAGCCACTCAGGAGGACTTCAAGGATGTCCTGAGGTTATGCAGGGGGAAAAGGGAAAGGGCCAAAGCCCAGCTAGAATGTAAAGTGGCTGATGCTCTAAACCCAGTAAAACCCAGTTCTGTACAGGGAAAACAAGAGTAGGGCTCTGGAGGCTCTTCAGCCTCTGCTGGATGTGGGGAAACCAATGAGGAGGAGATAGATGAGGGCCTCAACACCTCCTTTGCCTCAGGCTTCAGTAGCAAGACCACTTGTTCACTGGATCCCCAGCCCCTTGAGCTGGCAGATAGAGAGGGGGAGCAGAATCCAGGAGGAGGTGGTCAGTGACCTGCTGCACCACTTAGACACACACAAGTCTGCAGGGCCAGATGAGATCTGCCCAAGGTACTGAGGGGGCAGAGGAAATGCTCTCCAAGCCACTTTCCATCACCTACCAGCAGCTCTGACTAACTGAGGAGGTCCCAACTGTCTGGAGGTTGGAAAATGTAACACCCATGCACAGGAAGGGCCAGAATCAGGGTCCAGGGAGCTGCAGACCTGGCAGTCTGACTTTGCTACCAGGGAAGGGGATGGAGCAGATCATCCTGAGTCCCATCATGTGGCACTCACAGGGCAGCTGGGTGGTCAAGCCCAGCCAGCATGGGCTCAGTGCCAGGACAAGAGGAAACAGCCTCAGGTTGCACCAGGGGAGGTTTAGGTTGGGCATTAGGAACAGTTTCCTCCCCAAAAAGGTTGGGGAGGGCTGGGGAGGAGCAGCTGAGGGTTGTTTAGTCTGCAGGAGGCTGAGAGGAGACCTCGTTGCTCTCTACAGCTCCCTAGGAGGAGGCTGAAGCAGAGCAGGGATTGGTCTCTTCTCCCAAGGAACAAGTGATAGGAC
The DNA here is from genome assembly GCF_015220805.1 of Pogoniulus pusillus. NCBI lineage: Eukaryota > Metazoa > Chordata > Aves > Piciformes > Lybiidae > Pogoniulus > Pogoniulus pusillus. The sequence goes on along the minus strand of NC_087298.1, from coordinate 1,428,889 downwards.
AAAGACTGCTCTGCTCTGTAGAGGGCTGCCTGCAGCTGCTGCTCCTCTGGGAACCACCTGGAGAGGAGATGCCAGGCAGGTGCTCCCCAGCAGGCCTGGCACTCTGTGCCCACAGTAACAATTTTCTCCACCTTTATGGACTCTGCCACGTGCTCCAAGCCCAAGAAGAGACAAAATGTGCTCACTGCCATCTTTTGACCAGGAACTGGAAAAGGCTTTTCACTGAAAGGGTTCTCAGACACTGGCTCAGGCTGCCCAGGGAGGTGGTGGAGTCCCCATCTCTGGAGGGGTTTCAGAGCTGTGCAGACGAAGTGCTGAGGGCCATGGTTTGGTGGTGACTTGGCTGTGCTGGGTTCATGCTTGGGCTTGATGAAGGGCAACAAAGCTGGTGAAAGGCCTGGAGCACAGCCCTGTGAGGAGAGGCTGAGGGAGCTGGGGGGGTGCAGCCTGCAGCAGAGGAGGCTCAGGGCAGAGCTCATTGCTGCCTGCAGCTGCCTGCAGGGAGGCTGTAGCCAGGTGGGGTTGGGCTCTTCTCTCAAGCAACCAGCAATAGAACAAGGGGACACAGTCTCAATCTGTGCCAGGGCAGGTTCAGGATGGATGTTAGGAGGAAGTTGTTGTCAGAGAGAGTGATTGGCATTGGAATGGGCTGCCCAGGGAGGTGGTGGAGGCACCGTCCCTGGAGGTGTTCAAGAGGAGACTGGATGAGGCACTTAGTGCCATGGTCTGGTTGGTTGGGCAGGGCTGGGTGCTAGGTTGGGCTGGCTGAGCTTGGAGCTCTCTTCCACCCTGCTTGATTCTATGAGTCTATGATTCTATGAGATCAGCCTTCTGGCTCTGGTACCCACTAACAGGACAAGGGCCAGCAGGTTCTGTCTGAACTGTGAGGTTGTGTCTGAACAGGAGGAGAAAATTCTTTGCTGTGAGGGTGCTGGAGCCCTGGAGCAGCCTGGCCAGAGGGGCTGTGGATTGTCCTTCTCTGGGGAGATTCCAAACCTGCTTGGACATTGTGATCCAGAGCAAGATGTTGTAGGTCCCCTGAAAGGGTGTAGTGGGTAGGGGAATGGGGCCTGGAGTGTGTGATTCTATGGTTCTGTGATGACCTGAAAGATCCTTTCTGGCCTGAACAAGTCCATGACTCCATGATTTTATTGGTAGCAGAAGAGGTTTCCTCTCATCCTCTGGCTCTCTGAGCAATGCCCTCATTGCCAACAGAGGGGAAGAGGGATGGGTTTGGCCCCATGCAAGCCACAGAGCTGTGGGGCCCCACTGCTGCTGGGCACAGGGCTGGAGACTTAGTTTTGCCTCTTGTATCTTGTCTCCTTTAGGCCAGCTGAAGTTGTCCATCGAGGTGCAGGGTCGGATCCTGGTGCTGCACAGTGAGTATCTCCCTGGGGTGTGTGGCAGGGTGGCTGCACAGCCACTGTCATGGGGGCAGCACTCCTGTGCCCTTGCTTTAGGCTGCTCCTGCTGGTTGTTGGGAGCAGCTCTGTGGCAGGGTGGTGTGACTGAGGGCAAAAGCTGTGGGTGATCACAGTGTCTGTAACTTATTCACTCCATGTGAAGAGAGAAAAGGTGAAGAGAATTTGGAAAAGGAATCCTGAAGTGGTTTGCCTCTGAAAAGTCTTTTATGGTTGGCCTTGGCCTTATCATAGCATAGAATGCTTTGGGTTGGAAAAAGACCTTAAGGCTCATCCAGTGCCAAACCCCTGCCATGGGCAGGGACACCTCCCACCAGCACAGCTTGCTCAAGGCCTCATCCAGCCTGGCCTTCAGCACCTCCATGGAGGGACATTCACAGCCTCCCCAGGCAGCCTGTGCCAGTGTCTCAGCCCTTGTGCACTGGGGGTTCTGTCCTGCTGACCATGTCTATTGGGGCACATCTGTCTCTGACTAAGGCAGAGTCTCTGCTGCCTTGCTGGGCTTGTTGGGAGGGAGCTCAGCTTCAGCCCAGCAGCCCATCCTGAGCTATCCAGACTCTGCTGCAGCCCTGAGGCTGGGGAGTTTCAGGGCTCCCATATATCAGCAGTGGTGTGGTGCTGAGCCCCTGCTCTGGGGCTGCCATCAGAGAGTGGCTGTTGATGTTTAAGGTGATGATACATCAGGCTCCAGGGCTGGCACCAGAGCTGTGTGAAGTCAGGCAAATGTCACAGTAGTCACAGTATCATTGGGGTTGGAAGAGACCTCACAGATCATCAAGTCCAACCCTTTAGCACAGAGATCATCAAGTCCAACCCTTTACCACAGAGAATGAAATGCAGTTTGCCATCTGCTGCCAGCCTGACCTCAGATGGGGGTATTTAGAGCATGGGGGTGTGAAAGAAAACATTCAATAAGCCCTTCACTCTGACCTGGGTTGGGGCAATCCCAGACTGGGTGAGGAGTGGCTCAAGAGCAGCCTGGAGGAGAAGGTCTTGGGGTGTCAGAGCCCAAGTGCCCAGCAGCCAGCACTGGTCCCTGGCAGCCTAGAGCCAGCTGTGTGCTGGCTGCAGCCAGAGCAGGGAGAGCAGCAGCACAGGGAGGGGATTCTGCCCCTCCAATCTGCTCTGCTCAGCCCTCACCTGCAGCACTGCCTCCAGCTCTGGGAACCCAGCACAAGGAGGACCTGGAGCTGCTGGAGAGGGTCCAGAGGAGGCCATGGAGGTGATGAGAGGCTGGAGAAGCTCTGCTGTGGGCACAGGCTGGGAGAGTTGGGGCTGTGCAGCCTGCAGAGGAGAAGGCTTCAAAGAGACCTCAGAGCAGCTTCCAGTGCCTGAAGGGGCTGCAGGAGAGCTGGGGAGGGACTTTGGAGAAGGGCTGGGAGTGGCAGGCTGAGGGACAGTGGCCTTGAGCTGGGAGAGGGGAGAGTGAGAGTGGAGAGGAGGAAGAAATTGTTGAGAGTGAGGGTGGGGAGAGACTGGCACAGGTTGAGGGTGGGGAGAGACTGGCACAGGCTGCCCAGGGAGGCTGTGGCTGCCCCTGCCTGGAGGTGTTGAAGGCCAGGCTGGATGAGTCCTTGGGAAGCTGTGCTGGTGGGAGGTGTCCCTGTTGGGACTGGATGATCTTTCATGTCCCTCCCAGCCCAGCCCATTCTATCCATCCCCTGTGGGTGGGTGCCCAGTGGGACTGGGCTGCTGGGAGGTGTGTGCAGGACACTGCTGGGGCAGGAGGTAGGTTCAGCCCCACGAGGAGGGTGCAGGCCATGGAACAGCACTGCAGTGTAGGAGGATGACTTCCCTGCCACTCTGGGGTCTGATTGCTTCTTTTCCTTTGCAGTCCTGGAAGCAAAAGGTCTGCTGGGAAAGGAGTGCCAGAGCTGTGACTCCTATGTGAAGGTGAATTCTCCAGGGCTTTGCTCAGGGAGCTTCGTGCTGGGGTTTTGTGGTTGGCTCCTCTGAGCATGCTCTGAGCTGCCTCTCCCTTCCCTTTGCTCCCCTCTCCTCCCCGCGGTGGGGGGCAGGTGGCTGCTCTCCTGCCTCATGCTGGGGGAGCTCATGGGTTCGGCTGACCTGGGGTCTGCAGGGAGCAGACAGGACCCTGCTAAGGCCTGTGTCAAGCATCTGCTTCATGAGCATCTCACTGAGTGCTCATGGGGGGAGCTCATGGGTTCAGCTGACCTGGGGTCTGCAGGGAGCAGACAGGACCCTGCTAAGGCCTGTGTCAAGCATCTGCTTCGTGAGCATCTCACTGAGTGCCCAGGCACTGCTGTGGATGTTTGGCCAGCACAGTGTGGCTCTGGGCTCTCCTGGAGGTCACCTTGGGCTGCTCCCACCACAGTGTAGGAAACCTCTCCCCTACAGGGGGCTGCATGTCAGAGACTGAGCAGCAGCAGCTGTGTGCAGCAGGCCTTGAGCTTTCTGCTCCTTCCCTTCCCTCCTCTGCCTTGAGGAGTTTTGCAAGGTGACTATTTGGCAGGCAGAGGGTAAAATGACCTGAACCCCCCCGAGCACAGGCTCATTGGATCTTTGAGGCTTGGCCACTTGTGGGAGTGGCTGTGCTGGGCTTCTGCCCTGGTCTGGGGGGCAGCTGTGTGCCTGGCCTTGCTCTCAGGGTGCTGACGCTGCTTGCTTCACCCTTACAGATGTCAATTGTGCCAGATGCTGGCTGGAAATGCAGGCAGAAGACAAAGACAGTGGCAGACAGCAGAAACCCTGTCTTCCACGAGCACTTCCTCTTGTGAGTATGACAGGGCAGGGGCAGTGACCCAGCTGGCAGTGCCACGGGCAGTGGGTGCTGTCCCAAGGTGCCCTCTCACAGCCAGTGTTGGCTTCTGCATCCTGACCTGTACCAAACAAGAATCACACTTGAGTGGGTGTGCTGCTGGGATGAGGAGTGACAGACATTGTTCTGCTGGGCTTTGTAGCTGAAATGCTTGGAAGGTTTGGGCAGAGCTGTGGGGAGGGCACTGAGCTGGCAGCACACAGCGTGGCAGCAGCACTGCTGCACGCTTGAGCTCTGTTGCTGGGCAGGAGTTGGGCAAACCTGTTCTGTTTCCTGGACCTTAGACCTGCAGTGGCATGGGCACTGGAATGAGTGGAGGGGGTAAAAGGATCTTCTATGGCAGCAGCATGACTGTGGGGGAAAGGAGCTGTGTGGCTTGCGTGTTGGTAGAGCTCTTTGCCAGCTAACCAGCCTGTGTCAGCCCTCTGTGCCCAGGCAGTGCTGCAGCTGGCACAGGATGGTTTCAGTAGCTTGTTCCTTGCCTTCAGCCTTTGTTGTTGGATGTGTGGCTTTCTGGAAGATTCTTTTTCCCCTTAACCACCTGAGTGATGTCCTGGTGCCTGCCCAAGGAGAGGGCACCTCCCTTGGCAGTTGCCTGCCAGGAATGAGTGAATCAGGGCAACAGTGGCTTGTGTGAGGAGCTTCCTATCTGGGGTGATGCTGCAGTGCTCTGTGCTGCGAGGAGGACAAGAGGTCTCCAGCTGTGAGGGCAACCCTTGCCAAGCTCTCCAGGGCAAGGGCATTGCTCACAGGGTGCCCTCTCTGCCTGTTACAGCCTGGTGCAAGAGGAGCAGGAGCAGAAACGCCTCCTGGTCACAGTCTGGAACCGGGACAGACATTCCAGGTAAGGGGCTGCCAGCCTGCTCTGCCATCCCTTCCAAATGCCATCTGCTCTGGTCACCCTATGTGAGCTCCCTGAGAGCTGGCCCTGGTGCCAGGGCTGCCCTGCATCAAGGTGGCAGGTTGGTGAAGTGGGGGAAGATGAGCAGTGAGGCCCTGCTGGTGTGGCACCCAGCCAGGGTCATTGCCATGGGCAGCCTGTGCCATGAGTGCCATGCCAAGGGAATGCTGCCCTTGCTGCTGCTTGGTGGCCACCAGGCAGAGCAGCTTTAAACTCCTGCAGCCACCCCTGCCTGCACTGCTGGCTACAGCCAAGTGGGGCTGGAGCCAGGCTCTGCTATGGGGACCTTCCCTACCTCGGGGGCAATGCAGTGGGGAGGCAAACCCAGCAGCAAGAGGTCTGCCACTCCACAGGCTCTGCAAGTGGCATCTGTCCCCTCAGCCAAACTCCTGCCAGCATCAGGTAGGCTGGAGGTGAGCAGGATGCTTCAGCTCAGCTCCTCCTTGGGTGCTTGCTGAGCTGGGTGCTTGCTGAGCTGGGTGCTTGCTCAAAGGACAGACAGAGAGACAGATCCTGGGCACTGCCTGGCTCCTGGCATGGGCAGGGGTGTTTCTGGGGTCCCTGCAGAGGCAGGTGTGGGGAGCAGGCCCCCAGGGAGCCCTGAGGAGCTGTGTGCTGAGGCTGTGTGGCTCTCCTGCAGGTGCAGTGTGCTGATCGGCTGCATGAGCTTCGGCGTCAAGTCCCTGCTCAGCCTGGACAAGGTAGCTCTGATGGAGCAGGGGCTGGGGCTGGGCTCACAGCTTGCTGGGTGCGTGTGGGGCAGCCCTGGGGCAGGGTCAGGCTTCTCCCTCTGTGGGACAGAGATGCTCTGAAGGTACCCGTGGTGTTCCCAGGGCCTGTTCCCAGTGTGGAAGGCTGTTCTGAGACTGCTGTTGGAGTGGCTGCTGGGGGCAGGGGTGGGGAGGCTTTTAGAGCAGGGGTGCTAGGACAGGGAACTGTCACTCCCTTCTGCAGGGACTGGGACAGTAGTGGCATTTGGGGGCAGACAGGTGGCCCCAGTGAGTGCTGCCTGGGCAACAGGAGATGGGGCCAGAGGTGGCCCAATGCCAACCTCCCAAAGTTCAACGAAGCCAAGTGCAAGGTCCTGCACCTGGGCTGGGGCAATTCCAAGCACAAGTACAGACTGGACAGAGAATGGACAGAGAGCAGTGCTGAGGAGAAGGACTTGGGGATGCAGGGGCTGAGAAGCTGGACATGAGCTGGCACTGGGTGCTGCCAGCCCAGTCCCAGCTGTGTTCTGGGCTGATTCTGCTGCTCTGCTGTGCTCTGCTGAGACTTCCCCTGCAGTGCTGGGGCCAGCTCAGGAGTCCTCAGCACAGACAGGGACCTGCTGGAGCAGGGCCAGAGGAGGCCACAGCAGTGCTGGCAGGGCTGGAAGGGCTCTGCTGTGAGGCCAGGCTGGGAGAGTTGGGGGTGTTTAGCCTTGAGAGGAGAAGGCTCCAAGAAGACCTTACTGCAGTTTGCCAGCATATGAAGAGGCCTCCAGGAGAGCTGGGGAGGGACTTTTTACAAAGGCTTGGAATGACAGGACAAGAGTAATGGCTTCAACCTGGAAGCATCTGGATTCAGATTAGAGATTAGGAGGAAATTCTTCCCCAGGAGGGTGGTGAGGCACTGGAACAGATTGCCCAGAGAAAGTGTGAAGGCTCCAAGCCTGGAAGTGTTCAGAGTCAGGTTGGATGAGGCCTTGAGCAGCTTGGGCTAGTGGGAGGTGTCCCTGCCTGTGGCAGGGCTTTGGAACTGGATGATTTTTAAGGTCTCCTCCAACCCAGCCCATTCTGTGCTTCTCTGTGTCCCAACTGGCAGGTGGCTGAGTGGCTGCAGTGGTTGGAACACACTCTGGGGAGCAGGAGTCTGCCTGGTTTGCTGCACTCAGCTGAAGTGCTGGTGTGCAGAGCTCTTGGGCTGCTCCTGGAGGCAGTGGTGCTGCTCCACGTCCCCACTGCTGTCACACTGCTGCTGCCCCAGCCTGGCTGCTGCTTGGAAATACATCTGGGCAGGCCCTCCTGGGGCAGCCTGCCAGGCACTGCAGCAAATGACCCCACTGAACCCTGGCAGTGTTTGGTGCTAGATACTGGTGCTCAGGGATTTCCTCCCTGGGCAGCCCTGGTCATGTCCTCTGCACATCAGAGTCCCCTGCCAAGCTGGAAGGGGGTTGTGAAGGTTAGCACCTGAGGTGTGGAGATTCACTCTCCAGCAAGAGGTTAAGAAGGAGATATTTGTGGCAGGGACTTGAGAAGAGGGTAAGAGGTAGCTTGAGTGTGGCCTCCTCTGAAGTCTGTACAAGTGAGATGCAGCTTCTTCCTAGCAGGGAGGAGAATTGGGTAGAGCAGCTCCAAAGGGCAGCTCTGCCCAGGAAGAGCCTCTGCTTGGGTCACGTTTGGTCTACCCAGAGATATCCTTTCCTTCTTAGGTTTTGGCAGGCAGTTTTCCTGGAGAGCAGCTGGCTCTCTGCACCTTGTCTGCCTCTGAAGACCTCGAGGCTCCTTACTGCAGTGATGCTTGGTCCCTCCTTGCAGGGGGATGGAGTTTTAGCTCTTGCTGCACCCTAAGGCCTCCATGCTGCACCTCTGGGCAGCTGCTGCCTGCTGGTCTGGGGCAGCTCCTGCAACAGGAGCCCTCTGGGGCACTGGGCAGCCAGGCTGAGTTAAAGAAGGGCATCTGCCCCTGCACCAACAGCCTCTTTCCTCCCCCCAGGAGATCAGTGGCTGGTACTACCTGCTCGGGGAGGACCTGGGCAGGACCAAGCACCTGAAGGTGGCCACGCAGCGGCCGAAGCAGAGCAGAGGTTTGTGACCCCTCTGGGGTGTCCCAGGCAGTGCTGGCAAGGTTTGGAGAAGGACTTACACCTTGTGTCTGTCCCTGTGCTGCTAGGGAGCAGCCCCCAGCCCCTTGGCACCCTTTGTCCCCATGAGCACCTCTCAGCCCTGTGATGCTCCAGGATCCCAAAAGAGCAGCATGGGGCAGATCCTGGCCCTGCACAGGCACTGAGCTCTCCCCTCAAGCCTTGCTCCTGCTGGTGCAGGAGGCTGGCTGGTGCTCTGTGGGCACTGCAGCCATGCCTCTCCCTCTTGCTTGGCCTTTCAGCTGCCTGCTTCCTGCCTCCCAGCCTTGGGGTTGAATCTCATAGCCAGGCTCTGTTTGACTTCTTGGGTCTGTGCAGGGTAATGAGAAGCTTTTCTCCTGCCTTGGTCTTGTGGTGCTGCTAAGATGTGTGAAGGAGAACAGGCTGGAACAGAGCAGGGTGAGACAGCAGTGCCCATTCTTGATGTGCAACCACCTCACAGCTGCTGCCATGCAGGGCTGCACCAGCCTACAGGAGATGTGCCCATGGCACGTAGAGATCTCTATACAGTGTTTAGGTGCAGTGCTGAAGGGAGGGGACTGTCAGCAGGTGGCTGCTGCTGGCCTGATGTGCTCTTTCCTTCTGCTTTCTTGCAGAGCTGATGCTGGGAAGTCAGGGTGCAGTGCAGGAAAACCACAGTTCAGTGACCATGAAGCAGCTCAAGGTAGGTGTGACAGGGCATGGCCAAGGGTGTGAAGATGTGGGGGGAAGGGTCTAGAGCACAAGGCTTGTGAGGAGCTGCTGAGGGAGCTGGGGGTGTTTGGTCTGGAGAAGAAAAGGCCAAGGGGAGGCCTCATTGCTCTCTACAGCTCCCTGAAAGGAGGCTGGAGCCAGGTGGAGGTTGAGCTCTTCTCCCAAGAGACAAGTGACAGGACAAGAGGAAATGGCCTCAAGTTGCAGCAGGGGAGGCTTAGGTTGGCCACGAGGAACAATTTCTTCCCCAAAAGGGTTGTCAAGACCTGGATGAGGCTGCCCAGGGCAGTTTCAAAGCCATGTGGATGTGGTGCCAAGGGCCATGGTTTGGCAGTGACCTGGCAGTGCTGGCTGAAGGGTTGGACTTGATGACCTTGACAGAGTCCAACTATCAAAAAAGGCCAAATGACTTCTAGCCCATTCTAGCCCTCATTGGGAGGGCTTTAAACAAAGTTTAAGGGGGTAGGGGGTGGAACCAGGCTCTCCACAAAGGAAGCTGAGGGTGGTCAGCCAGTGTCAGGGGTAAAATCAGCTCCCAGCTGAAGTGCATGGACACTGATGCATGCAGTGTGGGCTACAGGCAGGGTGAGCTGGAGGCCTTGGAGAAACAGGAAGGCTGTGATGTGGTTGCCATCACAGACACATGGTCACAGGCTCACAGGATATTAGGGGTTGGAAGGGACCCAAGGAGATCATCCAGTCCAACCCCCTGCCAGAACAGGGATCTAGCACAGATCACAGAGGAACACATCCAGACAGGCCTGGAAAGGCTCCACAGAAGGAGACTCCACAACCTCTCTGGGCAGCCTGTGCCAGGCTCTGGGACCCTTCAGTCGAGAAGTTCCCCCTTGTGCTGAGCTGGAACCTCCTGTGCTGCAGCTTCCATCCATTGCTGCTTGTCCTATCCCAGGCAGCAGTGAGCAGAGCCTGTCCCCCCCTCCTGACCCCCAGCCCTCAGATAGCCCCTCTCAGTCTTCTCCAGACTAAGCAGCCCCAGATCCCTGTGGTGGTTGGAGGCTGTCTGGGATGCAGCACTCCAGGTGGGGTCTCAGCAGAGCAGAGGGGCAGAATCCCCTCCCTGGCCCTGCTGGCCACACTGCTGCTGCTGCAGCCCAGGCTCTGCTTGGCTTTCTGGGCTGCCAGTGCATACTGCTGGCTCCTGCTGAGCTTCTCCTCCAGCAGCACCCCCAAGTCCCTCTCCTCAGGGCTGCTCTCCAGCCATTCCCTGCCCAGCCTGCATTGGTGCTTGCCATTGCCTCCACCCAGCTGCAGGACCTTGCCCTTGGTCTCGTTGAGCCTCCTGAGCTTGGCTTGTGCCCACCTCTGCAGCCTGCCCAGCTCCCTCTGGCTGGATCCTGCCCTCCAGCCTGGCTGCTGCACCTCACAGCTTGGTGTGGGCAGCAAACCTGCTGAGGCTGCACTCAGTGCCTCTGTCCATGGCACCCACAGAGATGCTGAGCAAGACTGGTCCCAGGGCTGCTCCCTGAGGGACTGCACTTGTCACTGCCTGCACTTGGCCATGGAGCCACTGACAGCCACTCTGTGGGTGCAGCCATCAAGCCACTTCTTTGTCCATCCTGTGCTCCACCCATCAAACCCATGTGGCACCAGCCTGGAGACCAGGATGTGCTGTGGGACAGTGTCAGAGGCCTTGCTCAGGCCCAGCTCAATGCCATCAGTTGCTCACCCCTCATCTACCCATGGTGTGACCTGTTCACAGAAGGCCACCAGGTTTGCCAGGCATGCAGGATAATGGAGCAGAGCACCCTGAGAGCAATCACAGGGCACCAACAGGATGGGAAGGGGATCAGACAAAGCCAGCATGGATTTAGGAGGGGCAGGTCCTGCTTAACCAACCTGATCTCTTTTTATGCCCAGGTGACCCACCTGGTGGGCGTGGGGCAGGCTGTGCATGTAGTCTACCTGGACTTCAGGAAGGCCTTTGACACTGTCTGCCATAGCAACCTCCTGGCCAAGCTGACAGCCCTTGGCTTGGACAGGGGCACTCTGTGCTGGGTTAAGAACTGGCTGGATGGCTGGGAACAGAGTGGTGGTGAATGGTGCCACATCCAGCTGGCAGCTGTCACCAGTGGTGTGCCCCAGGGATCAGTGCTGGGCACAGTCCTGTTTAGTATCTTCACTGATGATCTGGATGAGAGGAGTGAGTCCTCTATCAGTGACTGCAGATGACACCAAGTTGGGAGCAAATGTGGATCTGTTAGAGGGCAGGGGAGCCCTGCAGAGAGACCTGGACAGGCTGATAGATGGGCACAGTCCAATGCCAGGAGCTTTAACAAAGCCAAGTGCAGGGTTCTACACTTTGGCCACAACAACCCCAAGCAGCACTACAGGCTGGGGCCAGAGTGGCTGAGAGCAGCCAGGCAGAGAGGGAGCTGGGGGTGCTGGGAGAGAGGAGCTGCAGAGGAGGCAGCAGTGCCCAGGTGGGCAGCAGAGCCAATGGCATCCTGGGCTGGCTCAGGAGCAGTGTGGGCAGCAGGACAAGGGAGGTTCTTGTGCCCCTGTGCTCAGCACTGCTCAGGCCACCCCTGGAGTGCTGTGTCCAGTTCTGGGCTCCTCCATTGCAGAGAGATGCTGAGGTGCTGGAAGGTGTTTGGAGAAGGGCAGCAAGGCTGGGGAGGGGCCTGGAGCAGAGCCCTGTGAGGAGAGGCTGAGGGAGCTGGGGGGGTGCAGCCTGCAGCAGAGGAGGCTCAGGGCAGAGCTCATTGCTGCCTGCAGCTGCCTGCAGGGAGGCTGTAGCCAGGTGGGGTTGGGCTCTGCTGCCAGGCAGCCAGGGACAGAAGAAGGGGACACAGCCTGAAGCTGTGCCAGGGCAGGTCAAGGGTGGATGTTGTTAGGAAGTTCCTGGCAGAGAGAGTGATTGGCATTGGAATGGGCTGCCCAGGGAGGTGGTGGAGTCTGTGTGGCTGGAGGTGTTGCAGCCAATCCTGGCTGGGGCACTTAGTGCCATGGTCTGGTTGGTTGGGCAGGGCTGGGTGCTAGGTTGGGCTGGCTGAGCTTGGAGCTCTCTTCCAGCCTGCTGATTCTGTGCTTCTATGATTCAATGGGCATTTGGAGCAGTGGGGCTGGGAGCAGTGGGGATAAGGAGCAGTGGGGCTGGGGGCTCTGGGGCTGGGAGCGGTGGGGCTGGGGACGCTGGGGCTGGGAGCAGTGGGGATAAGGAGCAGTGGGGATAAGGAGCAGTGGGGCTGGGAGCAGTGGGGGTAAGGAGCAGTGGGGCTGGGGGCTGAGGGCTGGGCAGCCTGCGGCAGCATCGCTCCCTGGCCAGCTCCGCGTCTCCGCGGCTGGGAGCTTCTCCTGCTCGCCTGCTCCCTCCCGGGCCGTGTGCTGCGGGACGGGGAAGGCTGCGGCGGAGCCTCGGTGATGTATGGGAGCGGCAGGGCTGGAAGTGGCAGCACAAACACAGAGCTCCCAGCGGGAGCGGCGCTCGCCCGGCCCTGATTTATCTGTGCCGGATTCCGCCGGCGGCTGCGCTGCGCTGCGCTTGTTTGTCTGGAGGCGCAGGGCTGAGCAGCACAAACAGCCAGCGCCCCTCTCCTCCCTTCCTCCCTGGCAGCCGCCACGGACTCGGAAGATGGTGCCTGGGAAGGAAGAGAGATCCTCCTTCCAGCTCCAGCCTGCTCTGGGGCGGGCTGGGACAATGCGCCCGGGGCAGCTCCGATGGCTCCAGCACGCTGCAGGTCCCCTGGGAGCACTGAGGCTCCTCACACTCCCTGCTCAGGGCTGCTCTGATGGCTCCAGCACACTGCAGGTCCCCTGGGAGCACTGAGGCTCCTCACACTCCCTGCTCAGAGCAGCTCTGATGGCTCCAGCACACTGCAGGTCCCCTGGGAGCACTGAGGCTCCTCACACTCCCTGCTCAGAGCAGCTCTGATGGCTCCAGCACACTGCAGGTCCCCTGGGAGCACTGAGGCTCCTCACACTCCCTGCTCAGAGCAGCTCTGATGGCTCCAGCACACTGCAGGTCCCCTGGGAGCACTGAGGCTCCTCACACTCCCTGCTCAGGGCTGCTCTGATGGCTCCAGCATGCTGCAGGTCCCCTGGGAGCACTGAGGCTCCTCACACTCCCTGCTCAGAGCAGCTCTGATGGCTCCAGCACACTGCAGGTCCCCTGGGAGCACTGAGGCTCCTCACACTCCCTGCTCAGAGCAGCTCTGATGGCTCCAGCACACTGCAGGTCCCCTGGGAGCACTGAGGCTCCTCACACTCCCTGCTCAGGGCTGCTCTGATGGCTCCAGCACGCTGCAGGTCCCCTGGGAGCACTGAGGCTCCTCACACTCCCTGCTCAGGGCAGCTCTAATGGCTCCAGCATGCTGCAGGTCCCCTGGGAGCACTGAGGCTCCTCACACTCCCTGCTCAGGGCAGCTCCGATGGCTCCAGCATGCTGCAGGTCCCCTGGGAGCACTGAGGCTCCTCACACTCCCTGCTCAGAGCAGCTCTGATGGCTCCAGCATGCTGCAGGTCCCCTGGGAGCACTGAGGCTCCTCACACTCCCTGCTCAGGGCAGCTCCGATGGCTCCAGCACACTGCAGGTCCCCTGGGAGCACTGAGGCTCCTCACACTCCCTGCTCAGAGCAGCTCTGATGGCTCCAGCACACTGCAGGTCCCCTGGGAGCACTGAGGCTCCTCACACTCCCTATCCAGCCTCCACCCTGCCCTCTGCCATCCCTGCTGCCATGCAGGACAGCCTGGGGTTTGGGCTCTCCTGAGGGTTTGCTCTCTTTCCCATCTCCATGCAGAAGCACAGAAGGTGATTTCTTCTCCTCATGCTCCTCCTTCTCATGCTCCCTCCCCAGCCTCCACACTGCTCCCTGCCATCCCTGCTGCCAGGCAGGGGAGCCTGGGACTTGGATTCTCTTGAGCCTTTGCTCTCTTTCCCATCCCTGGGTGGGAGCATGAAAGATGCTTTCTTCTCTGTGACAGCCTCATCTCCCTGGGGCTCTGCTGCAGCACTGGCAGCTGGGGCTGCCCACTGCAGACTTTGTCCCCTGCTGCTGCTGGGTCAAGAGTTTCTCTGTCTTCAATTCCAAAAGTAGTAGAGTCGCAGATCCATAGGATGGGTTTGGGTTGGAAGGGACCTTAAAGATCATCCAGTGCCAGCTCCCTGCCATGGGCAGGGACACCTCCTACCAGCCCAGCTTGCTCAAGGCCTCATCCAGCCTGGCCTTCAACACCTCCTGGCAGGGAGACCACAGCCTCCCTGGGCAACCTGTGCCAGTCTCTCCTCCAGCTTCACTCCAAAGAATTTCTTCCTCTTCTGCAGTCTCAATCTCCCCTCTCCCAGCTCAAAGCCATTGTCCCTCACCCCAGCCCTTGTCCAGAGTCCCTCCCCAGCTCTCCTGCAGCCCCTTCAGGTACTGGAAGGCTGCTCTGAGGTCTCCCTGAAGCCTTCTCTTCTGCAGGCTGCACAGCCCCAACTCTCCCAGCCTGTCCCCACAGCAGAGCTTCTCCAGCCCTCTGAGCATCTTTGGTAGCCTCCTCTGGACCCTCTGCAGCAGCTCCAGGTCCTTCTTGTGCTGGGTTCCCAGAGCTGGAGGCAGTGCTGCAGGTGAGGGTTGAGCAGAGCAGATTGGAGGGGCAGAATCCCCTCCCTGTGCTGCTGCTCTGCCTGCTCTGGCTGCAGCCAGCACACAGCTGGCTCTGGGCTGCCAGGGACCAGTGCTGGCTGCTGGGCACTTGGGCACCACCTGACACCCCCAGAGCCTTCTCCTCCAGGCTGCTCTTGAGCCATTTCTCTCCCAGCCTATCCATAGGGAGTCACTCCACATCCCCGCTGTCGAGACGCGGTGTCTCCTTGGCCTGGGCTATTCCCAACCAAACTCTGCTTTTCCTTTTTTTTTCCTGCTCTGTTTTTCTCTTTGCCATTGTAACTCTCTCTCTGCCGTTGTAACAACCTCTCTCACCCTTCCCAAGCGTGACCAGAGGCAGTTGTCCCTCTCCTGGAGCACAGCTCCGGGTGCCTGCGCAACGCATCCACATCCTCCGCCTGTTTGCGAGCAAGGCTGCAACAACAAAGAGCTCCCCGAAGAATGCCGTGGGGGGAAACAAAAGCCACAGCAAAGGGGAGCAGGGAGCAGGGAATAGTAAAGAGTTGACAGGAATGTTAATATCAAACTCTCTCTCTCTCTTCCTTGTCAGTCGGGGTTCTCAGGAAGCCCTCTGGCTTATCGTCAAGCGGCACACGGCGCAGCCAGGGGCCGGGGAGGTGAAAGGTGGCTTCCTGCCATTCTTCTCTGGAGCTGGGTTCCCATGGGCGGTCATGCCACTTTGCCTGGGGTTTGTTCCACACTCGTGGGATACCAGGAGAACAGGATTCCAGCTGCTGCAGGGGACTGGGATTTTCATGGGCTAAGGGCGAGCCGAGGGGTCCCCAGCCATGAACCGCTTCAATGGACTCTGCAAGGTGTGCTCGGAGCGCAGATACAGGCAGGTCTGTAGCTCCCTGTGCCCGGGGTGGGGGGGCTCTGGGGGTGCTGCTGCTGCAAGGCTCGGCTCACTCGGGGACTCCTTGGGCTTTTTTGCTCTCTCTGGGCCATGTGCACGCAGGTTCTAGGGTGTTGGTTTGCTGCCAGCAGTGGATGGAAGCGTTGGGAGCGTAAGCAAAGCGTGTGAGGGAAGATGAGGGGCTCCAGCTGGTCTCTGCCTGCTGCTGCAGAGGGATGGAGGGCGTGGGTGGGAGCCCTCCGTGGGGATGGAGATGTGTGGGGATTAGAGGGGATGGAAGGAAACATTCGCTGTGTGCCTGGAGGGGCGCATGCTGCTGGGGAATATGCTGAGCTGGGAGGTGTTGTCTTCATCTCTCACTCCTTAGGGCAGAGGTAGGCACAGTGAGCAGCTAAGGCTCTGCCAGGCTGCTGCTGTCTCTTCTCAGAATCGTCTTCATGTGCACCTTTGGCAACTGAATGTTGCTTGAGGCTGGTCCCAGCTGTTGGTGATGTGCTCCTTGAGAAGGAGATTGTGGTGCTGCTGTGAGTTGTCCTGGATGCTCCTTGTGCCCTACTCCATGTGTAGGTCCCAGTCTCCTGCACTTGCAAATGTGGGTTTTCTCCCCATGCCCTGCATCTGACAGTCTCAGTTCCCAGCCAAACCCCCAAAAAAGTCAAACAGCTCCCAGCTTTAATCTGCTTTCTTGTGGTAGGTTTCAATTTCATGCTCACACTATGATGGGGGACAATGTGTGCTGGGAGCTGCACATGCTGCAGTGGACAAGATCCAGCCAGCTCAGGGAGAAGCAGTAGGAACCTTATTGGTGTGGAGGAAGCTTTAGGCTGGGAGTGGGGTCTGCATGGTGGGAAAGATGCTGGGTTGGCTCCTGAGGTTCTGCTGGTGGTAACACCTCCACAGGGCTCAGATCCCTCCTGCTTCACCAAGCTGGGGGCACTGTCTCTTGCAGGACTACTGCTCTGCTGACCATAGTTTGTGTCTTAGAGCTCCTCAGGTCTCTATTTGAGCGTTTCATCTGCATTGCTGGATAAAGTTCTGGGTACAGTGACCCTCTGCAGCTCTGGAGGCTCCCACCTTCCAGCTTGTGTGGCTCTCACCTTCCAGCTTGTGTCAGATGCTCTGTGAATAGTGGCAAAAATGCTTTTCTCCACTCCCTGTGAAACCATGGTGGTGGCAGCTGAGAAAAGAGAACCATCAGCAGTGAGAAGCTGGACAGGGAAAGGGTCTCTGTTGGCAGTGGACAAGATCCAGCCAGCTCAGGGAGAAGAAGTGGGACACTTATTGGTGTGGAGGAAGCTTTAGGCTGGAAGTGAAGTCTCCATGGTGGGAAGGATGCTGAGTTGGCTTCTGAGGTGCTGCTGATGATAGGTCACACCCCCACAGGGCTCAGATCCCTCGGATCCCTCATGCTTTGTGTTTGAAAGGTGAGCTTGGCTAGAAGGTGTAGAGCCACAGGCAGCCTTCTGCCTTGTCTGAGGACCCAACAACTCATCGTGGTGGGGCTGGCTCTGCCCTGATGCTGCCAGGGCTGGGCAGTTTCTCTTCTGGAGCCCAACTTTCTGCTGAGCAATGGAGCAGGGCCAGCATGTGGAGATGTGAAAGCTCACTGCATTTGCCCTCCCCTAGTAAAGGAGTGAGGAACCAGTTCCCCTCCTTGGCAGCTTCTGCTGAACTTTGGCTTCTCTCTGACTGCTTATTCTCCACATAAAACAGGTCAGAAGCTGCTGCTTCTCTCTGTCAGCAAAAACAAAGATCTCAACAAATGTCTTGGGGGATAATCAGCAATTCACAGGAGCTGTCACACTGAGCTGCTGCTGGGAGCCAGCAGCAAAACCAAACAGCAGTGTAGTAATAAGCTGAATGCTTCTTGAATCAGGAGGAGGAATGAGCCTAAATCAACACAGCATCCAGTCTCTCCAGGCTCAGTGAGAGCAAACATTCTCAGGCCAGCTGAGGGGGTGATGCCCAGAGCCCACTCCAGCACAGCTGCCTGCCGACAGGAGCCTGCCGATCCCCGCGGCTTCCTCTGGAGCAGAGCAGTGCTGCTGCTCCTGAGCTACCCCTGGGGCTGGAACCAGCAAGTGACCTGCTGAGAGAAGTGGTGTTAGAGACCAGTGTCAGAGCCAGACTGCTGGGTTTTCCTTCCTGCTGGCTCCTCAGCCCGAGTTGTGAGTGGAGACCTGTGTGTGCCCCCTAAGCACTCCTGCAGCCTTTAGCTCTGCTGACCCTTGCACTACTTCGTAGCATCCTTTCCACTCCCCCGTGGCTGCAGCAGGGGAGAGATCTCCCTGGCCCCACTGACTGGATCTATGGGGGCAGGCTGGGAGAGTTGGGACTGTGCAGCCTGCAGAAGAGAAGGCTGCAGGGAAACCTTAGAGCAGCCTTCCAGTACCTGAAGGGGCTGCAGGAGAGCTGTGGAGGGGCTTTGGAGGAGGGCTGGGAGTGGCAGGCTGAGGGACAATGGCTTTGAGCTGGGAGAGGTGAGAGTGAGAGTGGAGATGAAGGAGAAATTCTTTGCAGTGAGGCTGGGGAGAGACTGGCACAGGTCGCCCAGGGAGGCTGTGGCTGCCCCTTCCCTGGAGATGTTGAAGGCCAGGCTGGATGAGGCCTTGAGCAAGCTGTGCTGGTGGGAGGTGTCCCTGCCCATGGCAGAGTGTTGAAGCTGGGGGACCCTGAAGGTCCCTTCCAACCCAACCCATTCTAGGATTCTCTGACAGCATTCACTGTGCCAGTTGCTCTGGGCAATGTGGCAGCTTGCAGAAGTGCCTGCTGTGTGTCTGCAGGCTGTGGGTGCTGGGGGGCTGCTCACTGATCACACCCAGCAGCTGCTTTCCCACAGGGGCACTCCGGGCTCTCCCTTCAGATCACCATCCCTCGAGGAAGCGACGGCTTCGGCTTCACCATCTGCTGCGACTCCCCGGTCCGGGTGCAGGCTGTGGACTCTGGTAAGAGATCAGAGCAGAGCAGATCCTTCCTATTCCTGATTGGAATCAGTGACTCTGCTCCTTCTATTTACTTCCCAGGTCGTGATGTGGCTTAGGAGCTCCCTTACTTGGCAGGGCTCTGGTTACCTCCAAGAAACTTCCCTTCTTGAAGTCTTTGTAGCCAGAGGCCCCTGGGTCAGGGCTGTGTCACTGCTTTGGCAGCATATTGCAGTCATTAGCAGAGATTTTGTTCCTTTCCCTCCCTAACCCAAGAGCTGTGCAGCTGCCTGGGAGGCCTGCAGAAGGCATCCAGGGGAAAGGTGGCAGACAGGGGCACAGAGGGGCACGGGGTCATGGGAGCCCTCCCCTCACTTGCCTGGCCAGATCTTCTCGATGTGGTCCTGCAGGATGGATTTGGTGTCTCTGTTGTAGCTTGGTGCTCTCCACTGCACACTGGGAGATGGGAATTTGTTAGAACAGCTCTGAAAGGCCATTTCTGACTTTGTCCCAGGTGCTCTCTGTGTGCACTTGGAAAAGTGAAGCCTCAGGCTCAGCTGGCTCCACTTCATTTTCAGCTGTGGGTGTGAGGGGACACAAACTGAGTTTAGAAGAGGGCTCCAAGCAGTGAAGCTGTTTGGTTGTCCACTTTGAAAGGTGAAGCTTCAAGCTCAGCTGGCTCCACTTCATTTTCAGCTGTGAGTGTTAGGGGACACAGCCTGGGTTTGGAGGAGGGCTCCAAGCTGTGAAGCTGTTTGGTTGTCCACTTTGAAAGGTGAAGCTTCAAGCTCAGCTGGCTCCACTTCATTTTCAGCTGTGGGTGTTAGGGGACACAAACTGAGTTTAGAAGAGGGCTCCAAGCAGTGAAGCTGTTTGGTTGTCCACTTTGAAAGGTGAAGCTTCAAGCTCAGCTGGCTCCACTTCATTTTCAGCTGTGGGTGTGAGGGGACACAAACTGAGTTTAGAAGAGGGCTCCAAGCTGTGAAGCTGTTTGGTTGTCCACTTTGAAAGGTGAAGCTTCAAGCTCAACTGGCTCCACTTCATTTTCAGCTGTGGGTGTTAGGGGACACAAACTGAGTTTAGAAGAGGGCTCCAAGCTGTGATGCTTGGGTATGCACTGACTGCAGTGCTTCTCCTTCCCCTCATGCTCCCAGCTCTCTGCCCAGCAGGTGACTTGGCATTTCTCTTCTCCCCTCAGGTGGCCCAGCAGAAAAGGCAGGTCTGCAGCAGCTGGACACAGTGCTGCAGCTGAACGAGCAGCCTGTGGAGCACTGGAAGTGCGTGGAGCTGGCACACGAAATTCGGTGAGTGCTCACCCAAAGCATCCCTGCAGGGCTCTGGGGGGATGACAGCTTGAAGGAAGGCAGGGCAGGGGAGCAGGAGCTTTGGGAAGGGAAAGGCTTTGAGAGATGGGGATGAGGAGAAATGGGTTTAAACTGGCAGAGGGGAGATTGAGATGGGGTGTGAGGAAGAAGTTGTTTGCAGTGAGGGTGGTGAGAGACTGGCACAGGTTGAGGGTGCTGAGACACTGGCACAGGTTTCCCAGGGAGGTTGTGGAGCACAGAAGCACCCAATGTGATCAAAGATCACATTGGGTGCTTCTGTGCTCCACAACCTCCCTGGAGGTGTTCAGGACCAGGTTGGATGAATCCTTGAGTGACCTGTGCTAGTGGGAAGTGTCCCTGCCTATAGCAGAGGGTTGGCACTGGCTGAGCTTTGAGGTCCCTTCCAACCTAAACCATTCTGTGATTCTATGATGCAGGAGAGTGGGAAGGGACTCTCTGGAGTGGAAAAAGAAAGGGTACAAGGGCTGGAGAGGGCAGAGGGAGGGATGCAGAGCTCCTGGCACTCTGAACCACGCCTGGTGCCTCACTCCCTGCTGCTCCACCTGTGTCAGTTTGAGGCTAAGTAGAATACTTTCATGAGAGAAATTAGATTCTTGGCTGTGAGAAGAAAGCAGTGGTGGTGTCTGTGTGACCTCTTTGTCCTGCTGGGACAGACCCAGACACAGACCCAGCCTCTGCCTGCCTGTTGCTGTATTAACTCTTCTGCCTGCACCTGCACATTTCCAGCTAATCATTCTGCTTCACCACCCCTTGCTGACCTTTCAGCTCACCCTGCACCTAAGAGAGGTTCTGAGATAAGGGAGAGGGTAGAAAGAAGGTGGAAGGGTGGTTGGAGCCCCTCCTGGGCACTCTGGCTGCTGGGAGGGCTCTTGTGTGTCTGTATTGCTTTTGACTTGTGTGTTACTGGAGAGCTGGGCACAGAGGAACCAAATGAGGTCCAACAAGGCCAAGTGCAGAGTCCTGCACCTGGGGAGGGAGAATAAACTGCAGCAGGACAGGCTGGGAGGTGACTGCTGGAGAGCAGCCCCAAGGAAAGGGACCTGGGGGTGCTGGGGGAGAGCATCCATGGGGCAGCAATGTGCCCTGGGGGCCAAGAGGCCAGTGGGGTCCTGGGGGGCATTGAGCAGAGTGTGTCCAGCAGAGCCAGGGAGGTTCTCCTGCCCCTCTGCTCTGCCCTGCTGAGACCTCATCTTGAGCACTGCCTTCAGTTCTGGGCTCCCCAGTGTGAGACGGACAGGAACTGCTGGAGAGGATCCAAGAGAGGGCTGTGAGGATGATGAGGGGACTGGAGCAGTGCCTGGTGAGGAGAGGCTGAGGGCCCTGGGGCTGCTTAGGCTGGAGAAGAGAAGACTGAGAGGGGATTGAATCAATGTCTGTAACTCTCTGAGGGCTGGGGGTCAGGAGGGGGGGACAGGCTCTGCTCACTGCTGCCTGGGATAGGACCAGCAGCAATGGATGGAAGCTGCAGCACAGGAGGTTCCAGCTCAGCACAAGGGCAACTTCTTGCCTGGAAGGGTCCCA
Source organism: Pogoniulus pusillus (assembly GCF_015220805.1). Taxonomy (NCBI): domain Eukaryota; kingdom Metazoa; phylum Chordata; class Aves; order Piciformes; family Lybiidae; genus Pogoniulus; species Pogoniulus pusillus. The sequence continues at coordinate 1,408,000 of NC_087298.1, read as the reverse complement.
GAGCCTGGCACAGGCTGCCCAGAGAGGCTGTGGAGTCTCCTTGTGTGGAGCCTTTCCAGGCCTGTCTGGATGTGTTCCTGTGTGCCCTGAGCTGGATTGTGTGGTCCTGCTGTGACAGAGGGGTTGGACTGGATGAGCTCTTTGGGTCCCTTCCAACCCTTAATGTCCTGTGAGCCTGGGATTACTGCATATAGTTGCAAATATCTGTAATATATTGTATACAGAATGGTTCAAGCTGGAAGAGACCTCAAAACTCATCCAGTTCCAACCCCCTGCTATAGGCAGGGACACCTCCCACTAGAACAGGTCACTCAAGGCCTCATGCAACCTGGTCCTGAACACCTCCAGGGAGGTTGTGGAGCACAGAAGCACCCAACGTGATCTTTGATCACGTTGGGTGCTTCTGTGCTCCACAACCTCCCTGAGCAACCTGTGCCAGTGTCTCAGCACCCTCAACTTGTGCCAGTGTCTCACCACCCTCAACCTGTGCCAGTCTCTCCCCACTCTCACTGCAGAGAACCCTTTCCTAACATCCAGTTTCAGCCTCCCCTCTGCCACTTCAAACCCATTCCTCCTCCTCCTCCTGCCATTCCCAGACCTTGTCAATAGTCCCTCCCCAGCCCACCTGCAGCCCCCTTCAGATCCTGCAAGGCCACTCCAAGGTCTACTCCAAGCCTTCTCCTCTCCAGGCTGCACAGCCCCAACTCTCTCAGCCTGTGCTCAGAGCAGAGCTGCTGCAGCCCTCTCAGCATCTTGGTGGCCTCCTCTGGACTGGCTCCAACACTTCCATGTCCTTGTGTTGGGGGCTCCAGAACTGCACCCAGTGCTCCAGGTGGGGGCTGAGGAGAGCAGAGGAGATGATGCTTCTCAGTTGTGCCAAGCTGTAAACATGTAAAGCTTCATTCCTCAGCTTCCAGCCTGCTGAGTGCAGCCTGAGTGTATCCTTGCCTGGGGGGCAGGTAACATCCATAACCACTGCACGTCCTCTTGCAGGAACTGTCCCACCGAGATCATTCTGCTGGTCTGGAGGCTGGTCCCGCAGGTGAAGGCAGGCCACGAGGGCATGATCCGCAGGTCCTCCTGCAAGTCTGCCTGCGACCTGCAGTGCCCCCCCAACAAGCGGGAGAAGAACGGCACCGTGCCGCGCCCCGAGCAGCGCCGCAGCTGCCACCTGCTGTACGACGGCACCGGCGGGCTGGTGCTCGACGGCTGGGAGAGGTACACCGAGGTGGGCAAGAGGAGCCAGAGCACCATGCCGGCCCTCTCCAGGGTCCCCTCTGCTGCCGACCCCAACTACATCATCTTAACCCCCCTGAACCCGGGCAGCCAGGTAGGGCTGATTTCCGCTCCCGCGCTGGGGATGCTGCAGCTGCCTCTTGGCTGTGCTTGTGGGGTCTGTGCTTGTGCATTCTTCTCTTGGCCTGGGTTTCAGCCTCCCTGAGCATCTCATTGAGCATCATTCTGTCCAGTGAGGGTGGCAAGACACTGACGTAGGTTGCCCAGGGAGGTTGTGGATGTCTCCTCCCTGGGGATGCTGAAGGCCAGATGGGATGAGGCCTTGGGCAAGCTGTGCTGGTCGAAGGCTGGACATAAGGAGGAAGCTCTTTGTAATGGGGGTGGAACAGGTTGCCCAGGGATGTGGTTGAGATGTCCCTGGAGACATTTAAGATCAGACTTGTTGTGGCCCTGGGACACATTAAAGATCACAGTATCACAGTCTCACAGTATCACCAGGGTTGGAAGAGACCTCACAGATCATCAAGTCCAACCCTTTAGCACAGAGCCCAAGGCCAGACCATGGCACCAAGTGCCACGTCCAGTCCTGCCTTGAACAGCTCCAGGGACGGCGACTCCACCACCTCCCCGGGCAGCCCATTCCAGTGTCCAATGACTCTCTCAGTGAAGAACTTTCTCCTCACCTCCAGCCTAAATCTCCCCTGGCACAGCCTGAGGCTGTGTCCTCTCCTTCTGGAGCTGGCCACCTGAGAGAAGAGAGCAACCTCCTCCTGGCCACAACCTCCCCTCAGGTCGTTGCAGACAGCAATGAGGTCTGCCCTGAGCCTCCTCTTCTCCAGGCTAACCAATCCCAGCTCCCTCAGCCTCTCCTCGTAGGGCTGTGCTCAAGGCCTCTCCCCAGCCTCGTTGCCCTTCTCTGTCCCTGCTGAATGCAGAGGGGTTGGACAAGATGACCTTAGAGGATCCCTTCCAACCCGAGGCAATCTGTGAAGATGTCTCTGCCCATGGCAGGGGGTTGGAACTTGATGATCTTTAAGGTCCCTTCCAACCCAAACCATTCTCTGATTCTGTGATCCCCTCTAAGTGTCTGCTGGAGCATTGCCACTGTGCAAGCCAGAGCTGTGTTCCTTGGACTCATGTCCTAAACCACTGAGCACTGTGTGAGCAGGGCTGGGATGAGCAACCTGCTGCCCCCTGTCAGGGCTCATCTCAGGGCTAAGGCTGTGGGAAGTGTTGCCACTCTGTAGACCAGAGCAGAAGTCTTTGCTCTCACTTGCTGCTGGCAAAACTGACTTTGAGCTCTTTGCACTCCTTTGGCTTTGCTGGCTTTGGCATGCTCAGATTTGCAGTTGTGTCCTGCTTTGAGTTAGGACAGAACTGCAAATGGTCTCAAACTGGGAGCATAAAGGTGAGGTGGCAGCACACAGTGCAGCTCTTCAGAGCCCTGGAGGTTTTATGACATGAGTTGCAACCAGCCACACTCCATGAACCCACCAAAGCTGCTTTTGTTCTGTTGCCCCTCTTTCCATCCCAGCTGGTGCAGTTTCTTTCCCACCCCACCAGTCTCTCTCCTTTACTCCCTTTCTCTTCCCTTTGGGAAGGGAGAGGGCTTCGTGGAGAGCCTCTGGTGCTATTTTGGTGAGCAGCCCAGCCCTGAGCTTTGACAAGTTGGATGTTGTAAAGGTTACTGCAGGTGACTGTGTCCTTTCTGGGTTGTGTCTTGCAGCTGCTGAGGCCTGTCTATCAGGAGGACAATGCTCCTGTGGGTAAGTTGCTGAGCTGACAGAAGGAAAGGCAGTAGCCTGAAATTGTGCCAAGGGAGGTTTGGGTTGGAGATGAGGCAAAATTTCTTTGCTGCAGGAGTGGTCAGGGATTGGCAGAGGCTGCCCAGGGTTGGGGCTGGAGTCCCCATGCCCAGGCACTGGCATGCCTGGGGAGGTGTTCAAGAACCCTGTGGCCATGGCACTTGGGGACATGGTTTGGTGGCCACAGTGGGGTTGTGTTGATGATCTTAGAGGGCTTTTCCAATCCAAACAGTTCTATGATTAGATGATTCTGTGTGCTGAAAACACTGCTCAGGGCACCCAGCAGAAATGGACCTGATCTTTCTAGCACTATCAAGTCCTTGCCCTTAGCCTTACCAGGTGGCAGTGCAGTCCCTTGAGTGTTGTGGACAGTGGCAGAAGCCTGAGGATTTTGGGTAGTGTAATCTTCCAACTCTGCATCAAATATAAGAGAAGAACCTTACCCCCAGGGCAGAGGAGAGCACAGCTCTGAGTGTCACTGGATAAGCCTCATGGGGAGAAAGTCTCGGTGGGAGCTCATGGAGAGGCTGAAGGAAGGGAGGCTGCGGCAGGAACTGCCACAAGAGACATGATGAGAGCACTGAGTCTGAAAGTGCTGAGCACTGTTGTTGTGGAGGCTCCCCAGAGGTGTCCCTGGGCCTGTCTGGGATGTGTTTCCTTTCTCATGTTTGATGCTTGCTGGGGAGTGCTAACAGTGAGGGGGTTATGGTTGGGCTTGGACGATGCTCCGAGTCCCTTCCACCCTAAGCGGTTCTGTGCCTCTAACCCTGTGCCCCTCTTGTGGCCTCATTGTACCACCAAGAGGGTGAGGATGGCCACGACTTGAGCTCATACCAGCAGCAGTGCAGGTTGATGTGCCAGATCTGGGCAGTACTCCTTTCCAGCTCTGCTCCAAGCTCCCTGACAGTCTCTGGACCAGATCTCCTCTAAACCTCTTTGAAGCATAAACTCCTTTTCTGCAGCAGCTAGGCCCAGGTTTGGGCTTGCAGGGAGAGTGAGATGAGCTGTGTGGCAGGGCTGGGGGCTGCAGGAGGCCAGGTCTAAGCAGGGACAGCAGCTGCCTGCTCACTGACTGGGGAGCTCTGGGGGACCACCCCTGCACCCTGCTCTGTTAGGGTGGCTTTGGCATGAGCTGTGTGTCCACAGCAGAGCTGACTCCAAGCAGGGTCGTGCAGGAGGGGCTTTAGCTCAGCACTCCCTCCCTGGAGGGGACACAGCACAGTGCCCAGCTGGAAAGTGTTGTGCTGCCTGTAAAGGTGGGGCCATGTCCAGGGAGGCCAGGTGTGGTGCTGGCAGGGAGCAGGAGGGAGCAGTGTGGGTCTGAGCCCCTGTGCCCTGGATGCTCCCAGTCCTGGAGCTCTGTAGCCAGGAGAATTTTGCAGTGCTCAGCTGCAGGGCACAGTTTGCCCTGTGGCTATTGGCAGCTCCTGCCCTGCTCTTCTCTGTGAGGAGATCAGCTGGGCCGTGGGGACTTGTTCCTGCAGCAGGGTGGCAATGGAACGATTCCTGCTTGGCTTCTTCCTTTTCTTTTTGATACCAAACTGGGAGCAGTGGTTGGCACCCATCAGGCTGTGCTGCCCTTAGTCATACCTGGATAGGTGGAGAGTGGGGCAGAGGGGAACCTCCTGAAGCTCCAAAAGGGCAAGTGTAGGGTCCTGCACCTGGGCAGGAACAACCTCCTGCAGCACTGCAGGGGAGGAGGGACCTGCTGAGAAGTGGCTCCATGGACAAGGACCTGGGAGTGCTGCTGGAGGAGTTCAGCATGAGCCAGCAATGTGCCCTTGTGGCCAAGAAGGCCAATGGTGGCCTGGGGTGCATGAAGAGGGGTGTGGGCAGCAGGGTGAGGGAGGTTCTCCTCTCCCTCTGCTCTGCCCTGGTGAGGCCACAGCTGGAGTCTTGGGTCTGATTTAGGCCTCCCCAGTTCAAGAGAAACAGAGAACTACTGGAGAGAGTCTGGTGAAAGTTACAAAGCTGCTGAGGGACTGGAGCAGCTCTGTGAGGAGCAAAGGCTGAGGGCCCTGGGACTGAGAGCCTGCACAAGAGCAGCCCCAGAGGGGTCTGAGCAGTGCTCAGCAACAGCTAAAGGGTAAGGGGCAAGAGGCTGGGGCCAGACTCTTGTCAGTGGTGCCCAGGGACAGGACAAGGGCAATGGGCACAAAGTGCAACCCAGGAGGATCCAACTGAACAGGAGGAGAAAGTTGTTTGGTGTGAGAGTGCTGGAGGCCTGGAGCAGGCTGCCCAGAGAGGTTGTGGAGTCTCCTGCTCTGCAGAGCTTCCAACCCCCCCTGGCCATTGTGCTGCTGGGCAAGCTGCTGTGGGTGCCCTGCTGGAGCAGGGGCTTGGGCTGGATGAGCTCCAGAGGTCCCTTCCAGCCCCACCCTGCTGGGTTCTGTGACTTTAGTGCTCCTTCTGTGACTTTAGTGCTCCTTCTGTGACTTTAGTGCTCCTTCTGTGACTTTAGCCATCAGGTCTGCAGAGGCAGGGAGGCAGCAGAGCCCCTGAGCAGGGCTGGCAGGCAGCGGTGTGGAGCTGGCCACCCACGGCTCGGTGGCAGCAGTGGGCAGGCTGGGTGTGCTCCTGTGCCCGTGTGCAGAGAACAGAGCTCCTGCAGGGGCTGAATGCCCCTGGCCAAAGGAGGGGATTTAGGGGTAAGTGGCAAAGCAGCTCCTGACCAGCCCAGGCAGATCCTACCTGTCCCGTGTTGAGCTCTCCTCTGCTGCGATTTTATCTGGCAGCACAACCGTGGCAAAGGGGTAGGGGAAAACGTCAGGATGGTTGCACTTAGGGGTGGAAACAACCTTCTGGGTCACCAGGGTCACCCCCCTCCCCCCCCCCCCCCCCCCGAGGCAGGCTGCTAAAGCAAGCAGTAAACAGCAGGCTGGGTTGGCAGCAGGGCATGGTCTGGCTTGGCTGGCTGTTATCTGCAGGCAAATGTGCTACTTCCTGATGCCTAATGGGAGATGTAATGGGGGGGAGAGGTTTGTGTGTTTGCTTTGGACCAGGCCTTATCTGCTCTGAGCCAGGTTGGTGAGTGCTTTGGCTCACTGCTGCTTGGGAAGGTTGTGGGTGTCCCTTTCAGAAGCTGCTGCGGCGGGAGCAGGAACTCCTGGGGCTGGAAGGAGGGCAGGAGGAGGAGGAGGGAGGGATGCTGCAGGGTCTCTGCTGGGACACTCTTGCAGCAGGGAGGTGCAGGAGGGTTTGCTTATGCAGCTGGCATTGAGGCACCCTCAGGAAGTTTGCTGATGGCACCAGGCTGTGTGGTGCTGGACTCACTTGAGGGCAGGAATCCATCCAGAAGGCTCTTGACAGGCTTCGAGACAGGCTTGGGCTCCTCAGTTCAGGAGAGATATTGAGGTGCTGGAAGGTGTTGAGAGAAGGGCAGCAAGGCTGGGGAGGGGCCTGGAGCACAGCCCTGTGAGGAGAGGCAGAGGGAGCTAGGGGTGTGCAGCCTGCAGCAGAGGAGGCTCAGGGCAGAGCTCATTGCTGCCTGCAGCTGCCTGCAGGGAGGCTGTAGCCAGGTGGGGTTGGGCTCTGCTGCCAGGCAGCCAGGGACAGAACAAGGGGACACAGCCTGAAGCTGTGGCAGGGCAGGTCAAGGGTGGATGTTGTTAGGAAGTTCCTGGCAGAGAGAGTGATTGGCACTGGAATGGGCTGCCCAGGGAGGTGGTGGAGTGGCTGTGGCTGGAGGTGTTGAAGCCAAGCCTGGCTGGGGCACTTAGTGCCATGGTCTGGTTGGTTGGGCAGGGCTGGGTGCTAGGTTGGGCTGGCTGAGCTTGGAGCTCTCTGCCAACCTGCTGATTCTGTGATTGCATGATTCTATGACCAGTGCCAACTGGATGAGGGTCAACAAGTCACAGAGCAAGGTCCTGCAGCTGGGTCAGGCCAACCCCAGGCACAGATCCAGGCTGGGTGCAGAGGGAGCTGAAAGCAGCCCTGAAGATACAGCCTTGGGGGTGCAGGGTGCTGAGCAGCTGCCCAGGAGCCAGCAGTGCCTCCTGCAGCCCAGCAGGCAGCTGAGTGCTGGCTGCAGCCAGAGCAGTGTGGGCAGAGGGCAGGAGAGGGGATTGTGCCCCTGGGCTCTGCTCAGACCTCACCTCCAAGCCTGCCTCCAGCTCTGCTGTCCCCAGCAGTAGGACACAGAGCTGTGGAGTGAGGCCAGAGGAGGCCACAAAGATGCTGCCAGGGCTGGAGCAGCTCTGCTGTGAGCACAGGCTGAGGGAGCTGGGGGGGTGCAGCATGGAGAGAAGGCGGCTCTGAGGGGACCTCAGAGCTGCTGCCAGTGCCTGAAGGGATCCTGCAGGAAGGCTGCAGAGAGACTTTTGCTGAGGGTGTCTGAGCCAGGCCAAGGGGGAATGGTTTTGGAGGTACAGAGATGTGTTTGTGCCACTGGCATGGTCCAGTTAAGTTCTTGGTCCAGCCAGTGAGCAGCTCCTGACTGAGCAGAAATGTCAGGAGCTGTCTCATTTTGCATGAGGAAGTCAGAGCTGTTATTTCATGAACCCCTGGGAAACTCTGACAGCAGAGTGCTGAGTGTCTGTGCAGCTCTGCCTGCAGGCTCTGTGTGCCTCCTCCACTCCAGAGTAGGGCCCAAGCTGGCAGCAGCTCCGTGGGAGCTCTCTTCTGATGCCATATTTCTTTCTGCTTCCTCTGTTGGTGCAGGAAATGCCTGTAAAGGGAAATCCCACATGGGCTCTGGCAGAAAATCCAGGCTGATGAAGACTGTGCAGTCGATGAAGAGCTATGGGAACTACCAGAACTGCACCATCGTGAGGCCACACATCCCACACTCCAGCTATGGCACCTATGTGACACTGGCTCCCAAGGTGCTGGTGTTCCCAGTCTTTGTGCAGGTGAGTGCAGCTGGAAGTGTGGAGCTAACACAGCCAGTGCCCAGCAGAGCAGCTGGGCAGAAGATGTTCTCACTCCCTACTTCCTGAAATGGTTTTCTTACCACTTGGCCCAGACTCTGCTGCCTGTAGCTGTTCAATGCCTTTGTCTCTTCCATTTTGTCCTTCCTGTGGCTGTAAGCCCAGGAAGCCTCATCTGATCCAGGATGTTTAGGGAGTCCCAGCAGGGTAGAGGTTGGGGACCTCTGGAGCTCATCCAGCCCAAGCCCCTGCTCCAGCAGGGCACCCACAGCAGCTTGCCCAGCAGCACAATGGCCAGGGGGGCTGGAGGCTCTCCAGAGCAGGAGACTCCACTACCTCTCTGGGCAGCCTGCTGCAGGCCTCCAGCACCCTCACACCAAAGAGGTTTCTCCTCCTGCTCAAATGGAACCTCCTGGGTTCCAGTTTGTTGCCCCTTGTCCTGTCCCTGGGCACCACTGACAAGAGTCTGTCCCCAGCCTCATGCCCTCCACCATTTAGCTGATGCTGAGCACTGCTCAGACCCCCTCTGGGGCTGCTCTTCAGCAGGCTTTTATCCCCAGAGCCCTCAGCCTTTGCTCCTCACAGAGATGCTCCAGGCCCCTCAGCATCTGCTGGACTCTCTCCAGCAGTTTTCTGCCTGTCTCGAGCTGGGGAGCACAGAAATGGACCTGAGCCTGCAGCTGTGGCCTCACCAGGGCAGTGCAGAGGCACAGGAGAGCCTCCCTTGCCCTGCTGCCCACACTCTTCTTCATGCACCCCAGGAGACCCTTGGCCTTTTTGTCCACACTGCTGGCTCCTGCTGAACTTGTCCCCCAGGACTCACTCAGGCCACCCAGGCCTGCCCTGTTCCTCTGCAGCACTGAGCAGGGAGGTGCTGCCTGGGGAGCTGAGTGTGGCATGAGCAAGGACTGGCCTCAAAGTCAGCCTTGAGTGGCTGTGAGAGCAGTGCACAAACTCATGCAGCAGGCACTGCTCTGGGGGATGTGAGAACCTGAGGTGCCACTTCCTGCCGAGAAGCAGCCATGGCTGAGCCCAGGCTGCTCAGCATGCAGAGGGCTGAAGGGACAGGCAGCTGCTGGGCTTCTCCAGCTGCCTCTGGGCTGGCTGCTGAGGGAGAGGCTTTCTGCCACTCTGTGCCTGGCCTGCAGGCTCTGTCCTTGGCACAGCAGCGTGGGGTGGCCTCTGCTCACCACTTACAGCTTGAAGGGAAGACAAAAGTGGGTTTGGTGGGTGGGAAGTTTTGCTGGCAAAGCACACTTGCAGTGGAAGCTCTGACTGGGCTTTCTGCTTCTGGTTTGGTTTTGTTTCCTTTCTCCTTTCCCACGTAGCCCCTGGACCTCTGCAACCCAGCCCGGACACTGCTGCTGTCGGAGGAGCTGCTTCTCCACGAGAGCAGGAGGAGAGCTACCCAGGTAAGAGCTTCCTACCCCTGCTCCTCTGCAGCTGGCTGTAGCAGGCTGAGGAGGGAACTGTCTGTGGAGAGGTACTTATGTCTACAGCTCCCTGAAAGGAGGTTGTAGCCAGGTGGGGTTGGGCTCTTCTCCCAGGCACCCAGGGACAGAACAAGAGGACACAGCCTCAAGCTGTGCCAGGAGAGCTTCAGGCTGGATGTTAGGAAGAAGTTCTTCCCAGCAAGAGAGATTGGCATTGGAATGGGCTGCCTGGGAAGGTGGCGGAGTCCCCATCCCTGGAGGTGTTTAAAAGGAGGCTGCATGAGGCACTCAGTGCCAGGGGTTAGTTAATGAGAAGGGTTAGGTGCTGGGTTGGACTTGGTGATCTCAGAGGTTTTTTCCAGCCTGCTTCACTCTCTGGTTCTGTGGGGTGGGATAACTTGCAGTCAGTTTACCAGGAGATGAGCTCAACGTCAAAAGTCTGCTAGGAAACAACTCTGTTCTCTTGTCTTCCTTCTTACTGACACAGCAGGAGCTGCACAGGGCAGGCACAGGTCACAGCAGGCTTAGAGAGAGGGAGGCTCAGCATGTTTTGTGCCAGCTTAGGGAGCAAGACAGAGAAATTGTTATGAGGGGTTCAGAAAGGTAGTTCCTGAGGCAGGCTGCAGGTCTTGCCCAAATTCACAGACTGCATTGGGTTGGAAGGGACCCTCCAAGGGCATCCTGTCCAACCCCCTGCAGGCAGCAGGGACACCTCCAACTAGAGCAGGCTGCCCAGGAACACAGCAAGGCTGAGCTTAAATGTCTCCTGGGATGGGGATTCAACCACATCCCTGGGCATGCTGCTCTGTGTCTCCCCACCCTCACTCTGCAGAACTTCCTCCTGATGTCCAACCTAATTCTGCCCTGCTCCAGGTTCAAATCTTGTCCTATTCCCACAGATCCTTCTGAACAGTCCCTCTCCAGCTCTCCTGGAGCTCCTTCAGGTCCTGGCATGCTCCTCTAAGGTCTCTGTGGAGACTTCTCCTCTCCAGGCTGAACTGCCCCAACTCTCCCAGCCTGTCCCCACAGGGGAGCTCTTCCAGCCCTCTGAGCATCTTGGTGGCCTCCTCTGAACCTGCTCCAGCAGTTCCACGTCCCTCTTGTGTTGAGAGTCCCAGAGCTGGACACAACACTTCTCACTTCAGCTTCTTCCCCAGTGCTGGGGTGGGGCTGGGGATGCAGCTGAGCTCTGGCTATGCCCTGACCCTGTGTTCCTCTGAGAGCTTTCACCATCCACACTGGCAGAGCTGGGCTGTGTTCTTCCATTTGCTGCTGGCTTCAGCTGCATCCCTCTGGGAAGTCTGCAAAGCCCTGGAACTGGGGACAGCAGTTGGGAGAGTCCTCAGCTGCTGGGGGGAGCTGCTCTTGCTTTTGGGATATTTTCAGCCAGTCTCAGCACTGTCACTGCACAGAACCACACAGCAGTTTCTGCTTGACTCATCTTAGTGTCTGGGTTGCACCTCCTGAGTGGCTGACAGCAGAATCCCAGTCTGGCACCTGGGGAAGAGCAACCCCCTGGACCAGGATGGATTGGGACTGACCTGCTGGAGAGCAGGGCAGGGGAAAGGACCTGGGGGTGCTGGTGGACAGCAGGATGGCCATGAGCCAGCAATGTGCCCTTGTGGCCAAGAAGGCCAAGGGCATCCTGGAGTGGGTTAGAAAGCAGGTGGTGGTCAACTAATGTTCTCCTCCCCCTCTGCTCTGCCCTGCTGAGGCCACATCTGGAATATTGTGTCCAGTTCTGGACCCCTCAGTTCAAGAAGGACCTCAGGGAACTGCTTGAAGGTGTCCAGCCCAGAGCCAAAGCTGCTGTAGGCAGTGAACATCTCCTGTGAGGCCAGGCTGAGGGGGCTGGGGCTGGGAGCACAGCACAGCTCAGTGCAGTGCTGAAGATGTGCAGGGCAGTGTGGGGAGGCTGCAGCCAGGATCTGCCCAGGGGTGGCCAAGGCAGCACAAGGGGCACTGGGGGCAAGCTGAAGCAGAGGAGCCTGGAGCAGGCTGCCCAGAGAGGCTGTGGAGTCTCCTGCTCTGGAGAGCTTCAAACCCAGCTGGCTGCTGTGATCCTGGGCAAGCTGCTGTGGGAGCAGGGGGGTTGGACTGGATGATCCTTGGTGTGGTTCTGTGGTGTTTCAGGGGAAAGACTCTGCTTAGGATGCCCTAAAGATGAATGTGAGGCTGGAAGAGGATTTCCCAGCTGGAGCTGCTGCCAGGAAAAGGCAGGATGCTGTACACTGGCCAGGGGCATGAGACAGCCTGGGAGAATGGTGGTGCCTTGAGGCTGTGGTGCCTGTGAAAGTCTGGCAGAGGGCAGGGCAAGAGGCTGGGAGTGGGGTGAAAAGACAACAGCAGTGCATGGGAGGCAGCATGTGGCAGTGGCTGTTTGGCCAGGCAGGAGCCCTGCTGCTGTGACCCCAGGTGTGGTGCTGAGCTGGGAGCTGGCACTTGTAGGCAGCACTGCTGGGACATCAGCCATGGCCCTCGGGAAGGGCCCTCCAGTGCCTGCAGTGTGCCACAGGGGCACAGCAGGCTGGCAGGAAGCAACGCAGGTCCCTCTGGAAAGCCAGAGGCTCTCCTTCTCCAGCACAGCCTCTGCTTTAGTCCTGATGGGCTGTGGGGTCCTGATGGGCTGTGAGGTCCTGATGGGCTGTGGGGTCCTGATGGGCTGTGAGATCCTGATGGGCTGTGGGGTCCTGATGGGCTGTGAGATCCTGATGGGCTGTGAGATCCTGATGGGCTGTGGGGTCCTGATGGGCTGTGAGATCCTGATGGGCTGTGAGGTCCTGATGGGATGTGAGATCCTGATGGGATGTGAGATCCTGATGTGCTGTGGGGTCCTGATGGGATGTGAGATCCTGATGGGCTGTGAGATCCTGATGGGCTGTGAGGTCCTGATGGGATGTGAGATCCTGATGGGCTGTGAGATCCTGATGGGCTGTGGGGTCCTGATGGGCTGTGGGGTCCTGATGGGCTGTGGGGTCCTGATGTGCTGTGGGGTCCTGATGGGCTGTGAGGTCCTGATGTGCTGTGAGATCCTGATGGGATGTGGGGTCCTGATGGGATGTGAGATCAGGGAACCTCAACTTCTGAAGGCAGCAGAATGGCCTGGGCACAAGGGAGCCTGCCCTGGCTCAGCAGGGCTCTGAGTGGGAGCTCTCTTCCTCTCCAGCTTTCTCTGCTGCCCCAGCAGGGCTGTCCTGCTCCCGATGGGTCCATTCTTCCTTGCTCCAGGTGGTTTCCCACTTCCCCACTGCTCTTCCCACACAGCCTCTCTCAAGCTGGGCCACTCGCTGCTCCTGTGCTTTGCAGGGCTCTTCTGTGTCTCATTCTGCTTTGGCCAAGTGGCTCAAGAGATGAGGGCCCAGGTGCAGGGGCTGGAACTAGGGCAGGACCTCTAGGTCCTGTTCCATCTTCTTGTAAGCCTCCCCAGAATCTTTTCTCCCTGGCAGGTCCACTTCAGGCACCACATCCTCCTCACTGAGCAGGCTCTCTCCCACCTCCTGAAGGAGCCAACCTATCTCTCTGGAGGCTTGCCAGGATCTGTCCTTTCCCTGACCTTACCTCTGGAGCAATCCTTGTTCAGGCCTTAATCACATCCTGTCTAGACTTTGTTCCCACTCCTGTGGTCTCCTGAAATCCCTCCAGCTGCAGCATGCCAGAGCAGCCAGCGTGGTGCAGGCAGCTGAGCAGGAGGTGTCAAACAGGAGCTTTGCTCTCCTTGCTCCACCTCTGATGGGCCTGCAGGAGATTTGCCAGGCTCTGAGCTGCCTTCACAGTGTGGGCTGTGCTCATCCCCTTCTCAGCTCTCCTCTCTGCCATCCCAGCAGGGGCTGCAGATCAGGATGGTCCTGCCTTGCCCTCTGCAGGGAGCCTGGAGGACATGGGCTGGGCCTGCCCAGCTGTTAATGCTCTTCTCTGCAGAGCAAGAGGTTTTGGTTTCTCACCCCAAGTGCTGCCCTGCAGGTCCCCACCAGCCCTGGTAGGGGTTTTACCACTCTGGGCAGGGGGTGCCAGCTCCTTTTCTCAGTGACTGAGTGTGGCCAGTGCTGTGGGTTGACTAAAGCTCTGCTCCTTGGCACAGATTCAGCCTTTCTTAGTTCTTTCATTTGAGTGAGATGCCAGAAACCTGCCCTGACCTCCTCCCTCCACCCCACTGGCCCCACTTGCTCTGTCTTTCTCCCTCACTGCCTGTGCATATCCTTCTCTTCCTCAACGTTTACACCATCTCCCCACCTGCACAGCCACTGCTTAGGAGTGTTTGAGACCTCTTTAAGATCTTTGGTGCCTGAAATCCGTGGTAGAGGAATATTTGATTCAGGTGAGCAAAGGTGAGGTTCCAGGTTGCCTGCTAAGGCCTTTGCCATGGATCTCCTGTGGGAGAGAGGGAGTGTGGTGGTCTAGGGGTCTGCATCCTCCTTCCTGAGTGCCAACCATCTCTGCAGGGAAAGGTGCTGAATGCACTGTGGGGCAAGAGAGTGCTGGGAGGTGTGGGAGGGCATGGACTGAATGTGGAGGAGGCAAAAGGCACCAGCAAAGGAGCAGGAGTTGGGGCTGCAGCACAGAGTCATGGAATGGAACCATGAAGGTTGCAGAGGGCTTCAAAGTCAAGCCCAGCCCTCAAGGCAGCACTGCCAAGCTCACCACTGACCCACATGCCTCAGAACCACATCTCCATGGGTTTTAGGGGTGGTGACTGCACCACTGCCCAGCAAAGAATTCTTTCTTAGTCCCCAAGCAAACTCTCCCCTGGTGCAACTTGAGCTTCTCTCCTCTCATAGAATCATAGAATCAAGCAGGTTGGAAGAGACCTCCAAGCTCATCCAGTCCAACCTAGCACCCAGCCCTATCCAGTCAACCAGACCATGGCACTAAGTGCCTCATCCAGTCCTTTCTTGAAGACCCCCAGGCACGGTGCCTCCACCACCTCCCTGGGCAGCCCATTCCAATGCCAATCACTCTCTCTGGGAAGAACTTCCTCCTAACATCCAGCCTAGACCTACCCTGGCACAACTTGAGACTGTGTCCCCTTGTTCTATTGCTGGTTGCCTGGGAGAAGAGGCCACCCCCACCTGGCTACAATGCCCCTTCAGGTAGTTGTAGACAGCAATAAGGTCACCCCTGAGCCTCCTCTTCTCCAGGCTGCACACCCCCAGCTCCCTCAGCCTCTCCTCACAGGATTTGTGCTCCAGGCCCCTCACCAGCTTTGTTGCCCTTCTCTGGACATGTTCCAGCACCTCAACATCTTTCTTGAATTGAGGGGCCCAGAACTGGACACAGTACTCAAGGTGTGGCCTGAGCAGTGCTGAGTACAGGGGAAGAATAACCTCCTGTCACCTGGGAGAAGAGACCAACCCCACCTGGCTCCAGCCTCCTTTCAAGGAGCTGTAGAGTCAGAAGGTCTCCTTCAGCCTCCTCTTCTCCACACCACCTCCCCCAGCTCCCTGAGCTGCTCCTCCCCAGCCCTGTTCTGCAGACCCTTCCCCAGCTTTTCTGCCCTTCTCTGGCCCTGCTCCAAAGCAGCAGATGGCAAACAGTGACTCAGAGGCTTTAGAGTATCCTCATGTGGGGACTTCATGCACCTGCCCCACCAGCAGAGCCTGGGCTGCTTCTCTTTTCAGCCTGGGGCTGAGCTGACTGAGATGCCAACCTCTGGAGCCATAGAGACTGGGTTAGCTGCAGCCTTGGTCCCCTGCTGCCTGTGAGAGCTGAGTGAGCAGCTGCCAGTGCAAAGCTGGAGCCATGAAAGCTGCCACGTTGGAGCCTGTGATCAGGGGAGCACTGGATAGAGGTGACTGGTTGGTGTCACCCTTGGTCTGGTGAGGCCAGCAGTGATGTCTGCTTTGGAGAGCATACTGAGGACCTGGATGGTCTCACAGGAGAGAAATCAAGGTCTGGAAACAATGAGGAAGATAAGAAAGCTTCATCCATGAGCTTGACTGTATGCATGGGGACACATGGACCCTGCAGAGAGCTCTCCTGCTGTCACTGGGGCTGGGACTAGCTGAACTGTAAGGTCCCTTCCAACCCAACCTGTTCTTTGAAGCACCTCTGCTGTGGAGACAGGCTGGGAGAGGAGAGGAGAGGAGAGGAGAGGAGAGGAGAGGAGAGGAGAGGAGAGGAGAGGAGAGGAGAGGAGAGGAGAGGAGAGGAGAGGAGAGGAGAGGAGAGGAGAGGAGAGGGAGGCTCTGGGCAGACTCAGTATTTGAAGGGGGCTTCAGCACTCCTGGAGGGTCCTATCACTCCCAGCTCTTGTCAAAAGTCTCTCCCAGCGCTCCTGGAGCCTCTTCAGGTCCTGGAAGACTGCTCTAAGATCTCTTCTCCAGGCTGAACAGACTCAGCTGTCCCAGCCTGTCCCTGTCACCAGAGCAGACCTTTCATCAGTCAGGTGTTTTATTTCTGATTTTGGGGTAGGAAATCAGTCCTGGGAAGTCCATGCAGGTTCTCTGACTCTCCAGGGAGCAGCTCTGGTGGGTTCCATCCTTTTCCTGGATGAACCCAGGAGCTTTGTTGCTTTTAGTTGTGCTCCTTTGCTTTTCCAAGCCCAGGGCTGTTTTTCCTAGGCAGGTACCAGACCTGTGTGCAAAGGGCTGGCAGGGGCTTGTGCCAGCCTGTGGGTGGTGTGATGGCAACCCTAGGCACAGCCCCAGATCACCCTCTCCAGCCCTCCCCTCCTAGACCTGCCTTAGGGTCACCCACGGGGTGGGTTTCCTGTGCTCAGAGCTGCAGTGCTCACTCCCCAGAGCTGCTCTCTCTGCAGCCCTGAGCTTGCTGGTGCTGGGCTGCCCTGGGCAGGCTGTGTGTGGGTGGAAGGGACACCTCCTTTTCTTCCCAGGCACCTTGGAGGAGCAGAGGCACCTCTGTAAAGTGTTCTGTGTGCAGCTGAGCTGAAATGGTCTTCCTGGAAGCAGCTAATAGAGCAGCTCTTACGTAAGCCAGGCTGGCTCAGCCTTTATCCTCCCTGCATCCTGGGTTCAATCATTCCTATCTTCCCAGAAGAGCACAAGGGTACCTGTAAATACCTTTCCTGTGCTCTGCTTCCATCATTCCCTGTTCCAATCTGGTTGATTTTGAAGGGATGTATTTTTTTTCCCCTGCTGATCTTCTTTTCTCCTCTGCCCTTTCAGCTCCTCTGTGTGTGTTGGGTCTCCATCTGCTTTCCTTCACTTGCAGTCTGACTACTTACAGATGAGGGAATGCTCTGGCTTGGAAGGGAACCTCCCAAGCTCACCCAGTCCAACCCCCTCTGGAATCAGCAGGGACATCCACTAGATCAGGTTGCCCAGAGCCCTGTTGAGCCTCACCTTGAGTACCTCCAGGCCTTTGTCTCCTTTGCTTTGCTGAGTTGCTGTCCTCAAAATCCTAGAACCACAGAACTGTTTCTGTTGGCAAAGCCCTTGGAGATCAGAGTCAGATCATTCTCTGGCTCTCCCAAGGCTGCTGCTGACCCATGGCCCTCAGCTCCACAGCTCTGCAGCTCTGAAACCCCTCCAGGGATGGGGATTCCAACACCTCCCTGGGCAGCCTCTGCCAGGCTTTCAATGGAGAAGTTTCTTCTAATGTCCAACCTAAACCTTCCCTGGTGCAACTTGAGGCCCTTTCCTCTTGTCCTGTTGCTTGTTCCTTGGGAGAAGAGGCCAACCCCTACCTGACTCCAACCTTCTTTCAGGGAGCTGTATGGAGCCAGAAGGTCTCCCCTCAGCCTCCCTTTCTCCTGACCCCCCCCCAGCTCCCTCAGCTGCTCCTCCCCAGCTCTGTTCTCCAGACCCCTCCCCATCTTTCTTGCCCTTCTCTGAACCTGCTCCAGCCCCTCAGTGTCCTTCTTGGAGTGAGGGGCCCAAACCTGCACCCAGCACTCGAGGTGTGGCCTCACCAGTGCCAGCATCTCTTTGAGGCTGACAAAGCTGGGATGGCATCAGCCCTGTCCCAGCAGAGTTACCTCCTGAGCACAGGAGAAATGTTCCAGTGCAGTTTGCCCTTCATTATTCCTTCTGTCAATTGGATCAGAAGCCATGGGGGAGGTGAGTGTGGGCTGAGAGCAGAAGCAGGGATGTGCCAGCTCCTGCAGGGCAGAGCAGACACTCTCTGCCCCCACTCTGCCAGCAGCTTTCTGCTTAGGGAGCATCCCACAGAGCTGAACTTGCACAGGAGAAATCTTGGGGCAAGGCCTTGAGCCTGGTTTCAGAGCCAGATGCCACTGCCCAGACGTGAGCCTCACCACCCTGTGCTAAGCTGCTACCCAGCTTGTCCCCTCCTGATGTGTGTCCCTCAGCCCCTGGCCATGGGCACAGACTGGGCCAGCAGCATGTCCCTGCAAACAGTGACTCAGCCCAGAGCAAAGGCACCTTCCAAAGGCTGCCTTGGTGCTGGCACTGGTGCCAGCTCCCAGTCAGCCCCTTGGGTGCTGGGTTGTTTGCTGGGTCTGTGAAAGGGCTGCTGAAGGCTACCAAACCATCACTGCTGTTGGGAGGCAACTTTCCTTCTGCCCTGGCAGCCTCTGGGGAGCATCCCAAGAACCAGTGAGAAGCAGCCATGCCAAGGAGCAGTGAGTTGCAGCCATGCCAAGGAGCAGTTAGAGGCAGCCATGCCAAGCAGCAGTGAGAAGCAGCCATGCCAAGGAGCAGTTAGATGCAGCCATGCCAAGGAGCAGTTAGAAGCAGCCATGCCAAGGAGCAGTTAGATGCAGCCATGCCAAGGAGCAATTAGAAGCAGCCATGCCAAGGAGCAATTAGATGCAGCCATGCCAAGGAGCAATTAGAAGCAGCCATGCCAAGGAGCAGTGAGTTGCAGCCATGCCAAGCAGCAGTTAGAGGCAGCCATGCCAAGCAGCAGTGAGAAGCAGCCATGCCAAGGAGCAGTGAGATGCAGCCATGCCAAGCAGCAGTTAGAGGCAGCCATGCCAAGGAGCAGTGAGATGCAGCCATGCCAAGGAGCAGTGAGAAGCAGCCATGCCAAGCAGCAGTGAGATACAGCCATGCCAAGCAGCAGTTAGAAGCAGCCATGCCAAGGAGCAGTTAGATGCAGCCATGCCAAGGAGCAATTAGAAGCAGCCATGCCAAGGAGCAATTAGATGCAGCCATGCCAAGGAGCAATTAGAAGCAGCCATGCCAAGGAGCAGTGAGTTGCAGCCATGCCAAGCAGCAGTTAGAGGCAGCCATGCCAAGCAGCAGTGAGAAGCAGCCATGCCAAGGAGCAGTGAGATGCAGCCATGCCAAGCAGCAGTTAGAGGCAGCCATGCCAAGGAGCAGTGAGATGCAGCCATGCCAAGGAGCAGTGAGAAGCAGCCATGCCAAGCAGCAGTGAGATACAGCCATGCCAAGCAGCAGTTAGAAGCAGCCATGCCAAGGAGCAGTTAGAAGCAGCCATGCCAAGGTGCTGCCAGGGTGAGTCCTGTGCTGAGGGCAGTTTGGCAGCATGCAGAAGGTCCAGCATCCACTATGCCCCCTGGCATGCTGCAGCTGCTTCCTGGCATCTTCTGGGGTTTGCTGCATGCCTCTAATGCTTGCTGCAGAGCAGGACAGGCTCAAACCTCAGCCACTGGCATAGGATTGCACCAAGTTAGTCACCTCCAGAAGGCTTCTGGGTCAAGAATCCCAGAATCACAGAACAGGCTGGGTTGGAAGGCAGCTCCAGAGCTCAGCCAGTCCAACCCCCTGCAGGCATCAGGGACATCTCCCTCTAGAGCAGGCTGCCCACAGCCCTGCTGAGCCTCACCTTCAATACCTCAACCACCTCCCTGAGCAGCCTCTGCTGCAGAACTTGTTCCTCACATCCAATCTCTGCTCTCTCATTTCAAACCACTGCCCCTGGGCCTCTCACTGCAGGCCTTTGGGAACTGTCCCTCTGCAGCCTTCTTGTAGCCCCTTTCAGGTACTGGAAGCTGCTCTAAGGTCTCCCTGGAGCCTTCTCTTCTCCAGGCTGAACAGCCCCAACTCTGCCAGCCTGTGCTGGTAGCAGAGATGCCCCAGCACAGTGGAGTTCTTGGTTTAGAGTTCACCCCAGTCTCTACTGATTGCACTCAGGACCTCAGACAAGAGCCAGAAGCAGAACCAAACCTTCCTTGTGGCTTCTGAGCTCTGAGCACTGCTCCTCAGCAGCTCCCAGCTCCTAGGGCATGTCAGTGACTGCTCAAGGAGTGAGCTGGGCACACACTGGGGTCAGTGTTGCCTTGCCACCCATCAGCAGGGTGTTCATGTGCCAGTTTGGATCCCTGCAGCTGCCCTGCTGCTGTTCATGTGCCAGTTTGGTGCCCTGCAACTGCCCTGCTGCTGTTCATGTGCCAGTTTGGATCCCTGCAGCTGCCCTGCTGCTGTTCATGTGCCAGTTTGGTGCCCTGCAGCTGCCCTGCTGCTGTTCATGTGCCAGTTTGGTGCCCTGCAGCTGCCCTGCTGGTGTTCATCTGCCAGTTTGGTGCCCTGCAGCTGCCCTGCTGCTGTTCATGTGCCAGGTTGGTTCCCTGCAACTGCCCTGCTGCTGTTCATGTGCCAGTGTGGTGCCCTGCAGCCATCCTGCTGCTGTTCATGTGCCAGTTTGGATCCCTGCAGCTGCCCTGCTGCTGTTCATGTGCCAGTTTGGTGCCCTGCAGCCATCCTGCTGGTGTTCATGTGCCAGTGTGGATCCCTGCAGCTGCCCTGCTGCTGTTCATGTGCCAGTGTGGATCCCTGCAGCCATCCTGCTGGTGTTCATGTGCCAGTTTGGATCCCTGCAGCCATCCTGCTGGTGTTCATGTGCCAGTGTGGATCCCTGCAGCTGCCCTGCTGCTGTTCATGTGCCAGTTTGGTGCCCTGCAGCTGCCCTGCTGGTGTTCATGTGCCAGTGTGGATCCCTGCAGCTGCCCTGCTTCTGTTCATGTGCCAGTTTGGTGCCCTGCAGCTGCCCTGCTGGTGTTCATGTGCCAGTTTGGTTCCCTGCAGCTGCCCTGCTGGTGTTCATGTGCCAGTTTGGTTCCCTGCAACTGCCCTGCTGCTGTTCATGTGCCAGTGTGGATCCCTGCAGCTGCCCTGCTGCTGTTCATGTGCCAGTGTGGATCCCTGCAGCTGCCCTGCTGGTGTTCATGTGCCAGTTTGGTTCCCTGCAACTGCCCTGCTGCTGTTCATGTGCCAGTGTGGATCCCTGCAGCTGCCCTGCTGCTGTTCATGTGCCAGTGTGGATCCCTGCAGCTGCCCTGCTGGTGTTCATGTGCCAGTTTGGTTCCCTGCAGCTGCCCTGCTGGTGTTCATGTGCCAGTGTGGATCCCTGCAGCTGCCCTGCTGCTGTTCATGTGCCAGTTTGGATCCCTGCAGCTGCCCTGCTGGTGTTCATGTGCCAGTTTGGATCCCTGCAGCTGCCCTGCTGCTGTTCATGTGCCAGTTTGGATCCCTGCAGCTGCCCTGCTGGTGTTCATGTGCCAGTGTGGATCCCTGCAGCTGCCCTGCTGGTGTTCATGTGCCAGTTTGGGGGTGCCCTGGGCACGCAGAGCCTGGGCAGAGGGAGCAGCCTCTCAGTGTGCCCAGGGAGCTGCGGTTCTCTGTTAGGCTGTGGCTCCTGCGGCGTGCTGGGATTAGTTTGCTGCTTGTTCCCTCCTCCTGCTCCTCTGATTTGTGACTCCTGCGAATGGGAAGTGGCAGGAAGGAGCCCGGGGGGGTGTGCCCAGCGCTCAGCTGCCCGGCAGGTTTCTGCCTCTCCTCGTGGGGCTCTTGGTAGGTGGCTGCCAAGCAGGGGAGCTTTGTCCCAAGCTTGCTGGGTGCACCCCGAGGGGCGTAGCAGCAATGAACCCCCTCGAGAAGAGTGGCCCTGGCTGCTTGGCACGGCTGGTGTGGCTGCACAGGGCAGAGGACCTTCCCAGGACACTGCCTCAGTGCCAAGAGATGAATTCCTGACAGCTCCTGTGCTGCTCTTGTGCTTCCAGGTGACCCTTTTTGTCTACTCTGACCTGCTGCTCTTCACCAAAGAGGATGAGCCTGGGCGCTGCAACGTGCTGAGGAACCCTCTCTACCTGCACAGTGTCAAGCTCCAGGAGGGTGAGTGGCTGCAGCAGCAGCAGCTGGAGCCATGTGGGGCACTTTCTGGGCTGCTAGCTCTGAAGGTTTCTGGCCAGCAGCAGGATAGCAACCTCCTGACCCACTGCTGCCAGCCTGCAGCAGTGCCACCCAACCTGCCCTGCCAGGCCATCCTCTCACGGGTGCAGGGCCAGCATCACCCTTCCCATCCCTGCACTCATCCCTCCCCTGGGCGCTCCCTCTCGGGGGGTAGCTGAGGAACAGGTGGCCAAGAGAGCCAATGGCATCCTGGCTTGCACTGGGGGCAGTGTGGGCAGCAGGACAAGGGAGGTTATTCTGCCCCTGTGCTCAGCACTGCTCAGGCTGCACCTTGGGTGCTGTGTCCAGTTATGGGCTCCTCAGTTCAGGAGAGATGTTGAGGTGCTGGAAGGTGTCCAGAGAAGGGCAGCAAGGCTGGGGAGGGGCCTGGAGCACAAATCCTGTGAGGAGAGGCTGAGGGAGCTGGGGGTGTGCAGCCTGGAGAAGAGGAGGCTCAGAGGTGATCTTATTACTGTCTACAACTACCTGAAGGGGCATTGTAGCCAGGTGGGGGCGGCCTCTTCTCCCAGGCAACCAGCAGTAGAACAAGGGGACACAGTCTCAAGCTGTGCCAGGGTAGGTCTAGGCTGGATGTTAGGAAGAAGTTCTTCCCAGAGAGAGTGATTGGCATTGGAATGGGCTGCCCAGGGAGGTGGTGGAGGCACCGTGCCTGGGGGTCTTCAAGCAAAGCCTGGCTGAGGCACTTAGTGCCATGGTCTGGTTGACTGGATAGGGCTGGGTGCTAGGTTGGACTGGATGAGCTTGGAGGTCTCTTCCAACCTGCTTGATTCTGTGATTCTGTAACACCCAAGGAGCACCCAGGCAGGACCATTCTCCAGGGCTCTTTGGGTCAGTCTGCCAGGGATTTGCCCAGGCTCCTGCTGGGCTGTTCCCCTCGTGGGAGCTGCAGCAGGGAATTGCCGAGGCTCAGAAAGGGAAGTGGAGCCTTGAGGGCTCCCCCATGGTGCCTGCAGGGCAGTCTGGCTGAGTCCTGCTGACCTTTACTCTGCTACTTCTCTCTTCAGCCACCCACGGCTTCCCCCACCCCAGCTTTCCATCCCTGCCCCCCATACTCCTCACGGGCCAGCAGAGAGCAGAGCCTGCCCTTGCTGGGCCTCTGCACCTTGGCTGGGCTCTCCTATCCAGCTGAGGGCCCAGGGAGGGCTTGCAGGGGGCTGGCTTGCAGTTAGTTATTTCAAGCTGAAGTGCTCTATTAAAGCTGACCTTTGGCTACTCCTGGTCACAAGAGAAGCAAACAAATTGCTCTGCCACATCCTATTTGCTATGGCAGAGCCACTCCTTGGCCCCAGGCCCACTCCCACCTTGTTCCTTCTTTGGAGCAGTCACTCTGGGGGTATGAGCTGCTTTTGTGTGCCAGCCCTGCAGCAGGCTGCCCAGGGAGGCTGTGGAGTCTCCTTCTCTGGAGGCTTTCAAAACCCACCTGGATGCATTCCTGTGTGACCTGCTCTAGGGCATCCTGCTTGGCAGGGAGGTTGGGCTGGAGGAGCTCTGGAGGTCCTCTACAGTAGTGTGATTCTGTGATCCCCCACCTGGGTCAGTGTGGGGCTGCTGTCCCACACCTGGAGCCCAGGCAGTGGCTGTCACTGGAACCCCACATGAAAAAATGGGGTTAGACACAAGGGACAACTTCCCTGTGGTGAGGTTGGTCAAACACCAGAGAGGTGGCAGGTGCCCACTCCTGGAAAGAGCAGGTCAGGCTGTCTGGAGCCCTCAGCATCCTTTTCTAGTGGCAGATGTCCCTGCTGGCTGCAGGGGGATTGGGCTGGAGGAGCTTTAAAGGTCCCTTCCAACCCAAGCCACTCTATGACATATCAAGGCTGTGGGATCTCCATCCCTGCAGATGCTCAAGACTCAGCTGGGCATGGCCCTGAGCACCCTGATCTGAGTGCTTTGGGCAGAGGCTTGGACTGGAGGCCACCAGAAGAGCCTTTCCCAACCCTGATTACTCTGTAACTGTAGGAGCTGACCAGAAGGGATTCATCCAGGTCTGGGTTGCTGCAAGGGGGTCATTTTCTGGATGAATTCTGCCACCTCTTGTGCCTTTCCTCAGCCAAGCTGTGAGCTCTGCAGATGAGCTGCACCTCTCCACGTGCCTCACATTGTTGTCAGCCTCAGTGCTGGGCATCTGCAGTGCTGTGCTGGGCACCAGAGGCTGCTGGCCAGCTGCTGTGCCCCATTTCCAACGAGCTTTCTGCTCCCATTTTAATTCACCAACCTATTTGGTGAGCACAGAACCACAGGAGCCATTTAGTGAAGTCCCTGAAGCTTCCCTGGGGTTTGTTGGGTTTGTTCCTCAGCTCTGCTTAGTTCCAAGAAGCAGACAAAAGAAACTGTGCCCTCCTTGAAGGGCCTCGTTGGTCAGTGGCTGCTCCTGCAGTGCTGCTCTGGGTGCTGTGCCCAGCTGCTTCCAGAGGCTCTTGGATTGAAGTGCTGGAGCAAGCCCAGGGATGGCCATGGAGATGATCAGAGGCTGGAGAACCTCCCCTGTGGGGACAATGCAGGGAGAGTTGAGACTGTTCAACCTGGAGAAGGAAAGGCTGCAGGAAGACCTTAGAGCAGCCTTCATGTACCTGAAGGGGCTGCAGGAGAGACTTTGGAGAAGGGCTGGGAGGGGCAGGCTGAGGGACAATGGCTTTGAGCTGGGAGAGGGGAGAGTGAGAGTGGGGAGGAGGGAGAAATGCTTGAGAGTGAGGGTGGGGAGAGACTGGCACAGGTTGAGGGTGCTGAGACCCTGGGACGGGTTGCCCAGGGAGGTTGTGGAGCACAGAAGCACCCAACGTGATCTTTGATCACGTTGGGTGCTTCTGTGCTCCACAACCTCCCTGGAGATGTTCAAGACCAGGCTGGATGAGACCTTGAACAACCTGTGCTGGTGGGAAGTGTCCTTGCCCATGGCAGGGAGGCTTAGAACTAGATGACCTTCAAGGTCCCTTCCAACCTAACCCATTCTGTGATTCCATGAACCCCATCAACAGCTCCACTCCTGTCCATTGTCCTCCAAGAAATCAGCTTCCCAGTGCAGTCCCAGCTCTGAGCACAAAGGTCTGTTTGCAGCTAGGCACAGGAATGTTCCTCCTAACCTCAGGCAGAGCTGCTGGGTTTCGTGAGAGGTTTGCTGCCACTTATTTCCTTGTTGCTGTCATAACTTGGCTGGGTCACAACCTTGGCTGGGTCACACCTCAGGCAGGGGAGGGGGAATGTTGGTCTCTGTCGTATGCAGGGGGGGGCAGCCTGCAGAATTGGTTTGTGAGAAGCTCAACCTCCTGGCTGGGGCAGGAGGGTGGAAGTAGCAGGGAGATGTCCCTCTCCTTTGGCAGGGTACTTCTGCTGCTCTCCTGCAGGAGCCAATGGCACATGAATAGGACCAGGTCTGTTGCTGAGCACAACAATTGAGACATCTCCGGTGTGCTGCAGACCATTGTGATGTTTCCTGTCGCTGCTGCTGGCCGAGCTGGGCAAAAGCAAATCGCTCAGATCTGCTGTACAATGCTCTGTCTTCCTGCCTTAGAAGCTGAGCGTGGCTGATGAGCAGCACACCAGCCAACCTTCCCAGTGTGACAGGGCTGCCTTCCTCACCAGATACTGTGGGAATTTCCAGGCTAAGGTCACTGCCTCGCTGGGATCCTGCCCCCAACACCCCCTGCCCCAGGTGGCTGCACTTGGCTTTGAGGCAGAGAAGAGCACTTCTGGTTTGCAGCCAAAATGACAACCCAACTCTCCCTCAGCCCCACTCCCATCTGGGATCCTGCCAGCAAGGACTTCATTGCCTCCACCACCAGCCCCTGCAAGTGGCAATCCCTTGGCCAGGTCTCCTGAGCAGCGCCAGACTGGTGGGGGCTTGCTGGAGCAGGATGAGCTTTCCCCCATGCCCAGGGCAGCTGCTTGGGGTTCAGCTCTGTCTCCTTGGAGAGTCCCCAGCCCCAACCACTGGCACTGATGGAGCTGGGACAGGGAGATGCAGACAGAGCTTCCACCGACCTCAGCAAGGGCTCGGGGCAAGAAGCTGGGAATGAACAAGGCTGCAGGAGCAGGAACTGCCCTCCTGGGAGCAAAGTGCCCACGGAGGTGAGGTGGCAGAGCCCCAGATGGGGTGCCCGAGGTGGCTGTGGGGATGCTGCAGGACCTTCACAGCCCCTGGGAAGGAATTGGGCTGCATAAGCCATGGCAGGCTGGGGAGCAGAGCCTGCACATGACCTCTGAATGGAGCAAGGCTTTCCCCAACAGGAGAAACCCAAAGGAGAATCCCTGACAGCTGTGCAGGTCCAGGCGAGGCGCCACAGTGAGTGGCCCTGCAGATGCAGCATACATCACCCCGGGTCACAGCCTGGCACTGCAGGGTGACAACAATGAATATTCATCAGCACTGTCACTTGGCCAGTCCCTCTGCCGGGAGCTCTGCTTGCAGAACTCCACTTTGTAGCTGCGTTTTGATCCTCTTCTTTCTCTTCCTTCCAGGCTCAGAAGATCGCAAGTTCTGCATCCTTTACCTGGCAGAGGTGAGTGCTGCTCCTCGCCGTGTGGCAGCAAGGGGCCAGGGGCTCTGCTCCTTCCTGCTGGGGCAGGCAGGCCTGCAGGGGCTGCTTGGGTTCCCTTTGTGATTCATTTGTCAGAGGTCTGGGGAGGAAATGTCCTGGCTGTGCCCAGAGTGGGTTAGTGAGGAGCTGCTAAAGGGAGCCTGTGGGCAGGGAGTGTGGGCAGCATGAGACAGCTCTGCTCCTTCTCTCCTCTCCTCTCCTCTCCTCTCCTCTCCTCTCCTCTCCTCTCCTCTCCTCTCCTCTCCTCTCCTCTCCTCTCCTCTCCTCTCCTCTCCTCTCCTCTCCTCTCCTCTCCTCTCCTCTCCTCTCCTCTCCTCTCCTCTCCTCTCCTCTCCTCTCCTCTCCTCTCCTCTCCTCTCCTCTCCTCTCCTCTCTTCTCTCCTGGTGAGACCCCAGCTGGGATACTGTGTCCAGTTTTGGGCTCCCCACTTCAGCACAGACAGGGCTCTACTGGTAAGTCTAACAGAGCTATGAGGAGATGAAGTGATTGGGACATCTCTCCTGCAAGGAGAGGCTGAGAGCCCTGGGGCTGTTGAGTCTGGGGAGGAGAAGGCTGAGAGGGGATCTGAGCAATGTGTGCAAATATCTGAGGGGTGGGTGTCGAGAAGGGTCTTGGTGCTGTCCTGTGACAGGACAAGGAACAAGAGGCACAAGTTGGAACCCAGGAGGTTCCACCTCAACATGAGGAGAAACTTCTTTGGGGTGGAGGTGCTGGAGGCCTGGAGCAGGCTGCCCAGGGGGGTTGTGGAGTCTCCTGCTCTGGAGACTTTCCAAACCTCCTTGCATGTGTTCCTGTGTGAGCTGCCCTGGGATGATCCTGCTCTGACAGGGGGGTTTGGACTGGATGATCTCTGGACGTCCCTTCCAACCCCCAACCTTCTGTGGTTCTGTGATTCCCCTGGGGGCATCTTCCTCCCAGCACCACAGTCCTGCTTTCTCTTGGCATTCTTTCTCTCAGGGACAGATTTCCTTGCCAGCTCTCTTGGCTTTTTTAATGCATAGCATCCCAGAATGAATCAGATTGGAACCAGATGAAGGTCATCTTGTCCCAGTGAGCAGTGGGATTAGAGCCCCAGAGTTGAGGCTGTCCAGCCTGGAGAAGAGAAGGCTGCAGGGAGACCTCAGAGCAGCCTTCCAGTACCTGAAGGGGCTGCAGGAGAGCTGGGGAGGGACTTTGGAGAAGGGCTGGGATTAGGACAATGGCTTTGAGCTGGGAGAGGGGAGAGTGAGAGTGGAGAGGAGGAAGGAATTGCTGAGAGAGGCTGGGGAAAGACTGGCACAGGTTGAGGGTGCTGAGACACTGGCACAGGTTGCCCAGGGAGGTTGTGGAGCACAGAAGCACCCAACGTGATCAAAGATCACGTTGGGTGCTTCTGTGCTCCACAACCTCCCTGCAGGTGTTCAGGACCAGGCTGGATGAGACCTTGAGTGACCTGTTCTAGTGGGAGGTGTGATTGGCACTTTAAGATCCCTTCCAACCCAACCCATTTCATGAATCTATGAATCTTTACCTAGATGAGGTTGCTCAGGGCCCCATCAAATTTCACCTTGAATGTCTTCCTCCTTTTCTTGTCTCCCAACTCCCACATATCCAATCAGGAAGCTCAGTCTAAAAGACATCTAATCAGAGCTCTGGAGCCACGTGGGGCTGGTACATGGTGAAGTGCTCTAACCACATTTGGGATCACTCAGGCTGTTGGCACAGTCACATCTTTATCACGAGGCAGCTGAGGAGACTGCAGAATTGCTTCTCAGTGGCTGAGACCTCCCTGAGGTCTGCAGCTTTGCTTTTGTTCTACTTTTCAAGTGACTTTACTCTCTTCCTGGTTTCAAGGCTCTTGTGTTTGGATGGGATGGAAGTTTGGATGTGGGAAGGAGGATCCCCAGGGCGTGGAGGAGAAAGGCAAACATTGCTCAGCAGCACCAGGACATAATGAGGCATTGTGAGAGCTGAAGAGGCTCAGAATGAAAGTTGTTCACCTCGAGTAGCTGGGCTGAGGGCCAAGGCACAGCCTGCTGCAGAGCCATTGCCCCATGAGGTCCCTCTCTTGCTTTTCACAGGGCAGGGATTGGAAGGGACCTGCAGAGATCATCCAGTCCAAACCCCCTGCCAGAGCAGCATCACCCAGGGCAGGGCACACAGGAACACATCCAGGCAGGTTTGGAAAGTCTCCAGAGCAGGAGACTCCACAACCTCCCTGGGCAGCCTGCTCCAGGCCTCCAGCACCCTCACACTAAAGCATTTTTCCCTTGTGTTGAAGTGGAACTTCCTGGGTTGCACTTTGTGTCATTGCCTCTTGTCCTGTCATGGGACAGCAGTGAGAAGAGCCTGGCCCCATCAGATCCTCTCTCAGCCTGACCATCCCCTCCTGCTCCTTCCTTCTCTGCTGTTTCTTCCTGGTCTGCTCTGGCTGGAGCTGCCTTCTTAGGGCTTTGCTCTCTGCCAGTGCCAGGGTAATGTCAGACCTGTGTGGTGTCTCCTGGCCAGCTCAGCCTGGGCCATGACTCAGTGTCCATCAGTGCCATCCCAGCGGCTGCTCAGGAAGAGCACTTGCAGCCTGGCATTTCACTTTGAGCCTTAAGTAGAAGTGACAGAGAGCTTGGCTGCCTTTCAGCTCTTGAGAGGTGAAGAGTCATCTTTGTCAAGCTGTGGTGAAGAGTTTTGTTTGCTTCTGAGAGGCTTCAGTGCCTCTCACAGCTCTGGTGGCTGAGATCTGTGGCAGTGGCTGCGGTTGCAGCGTAGGAGTGTAGCAAAGGTGCAGCATTTCCTGCCCTGCACACTGGCTCCTCTCCAGGGGACAGCAGGGCTGCACTGACCATGCTTATGGGATTCTCTAAACCCCTCTTCTTCCTCTTGTCCCCCTGGGATGTTTTGGAACAGGCCACAAGTGGAGAGGGAGCTTCTGTGGCAGGTCTGCTACATGCCCATCCCCAGCAGTGGCTGCTCTCACCCTGTGCTGTGCCAGCCCACAGCTTTCAGGTGATGTGGGCCAAATCTGTGCCCTGCCAGCCCCCATAAGTGCCTCCACCACTTCCCTCCCAGCCCCTATGGGGTTGCTTTGAGGCTGGTGGTCTGCACTGAGCTGGGGAGGACAGGCTGATGTGACGCCCTGCCTGTGGGAAGGTGATGCCCCAGCTGCCTGAATGGAAGGGACAAGGTGGCACAGCTGGAAAGAGGAGGCCTTAAGGCTGAGGGCACAATGAGCCTCCAGTCCTGAGTCTCCCCAGGCTCCAGCAATGGGCAGTTTTGGCTGAGCAGGGGAAGCTGAAGTGCAGAGAAGGGGACGTGGCTGTGAGTCAGCAGTGAGCCAGGGCAGGATGGAGACCTCCTGACTTCCCTGCTGCTGCTCTTCTGGGAAACAGTGACCTGCCAGTCACACCCCCACGTGGGACAGCTGACCAGGCTGCAAGGACACGGCTGGTGGGCAAAGCAGGGGAGCAGAAACGGTTCACTTCTGCAGCCTTGGGGCTGCCTGGCTCGGCAAAGCGCCCTCGGTGGAGGGAGACCTCAGGGGAAGAGAGATGAAGGGTGGGATGCTGTGGTGGGAGCCAGCCTGGCAGTATTTAAGCACCTTCTTGCTGTAGGAAGCTAAGAAGAAAGTCACCCTCATGACTTCTGTCCTTTGTGCTCACTTTTCAGGAGCACAGCTTTAGTTCCAGGGCTGTGGGGGTGTCCCTGGGAGGGTTCAAGGCTTGGCAGCCCAAACGATTCTCTGGTTCTCCAAGGTCACATTTTCACCTGGATCTGGAGTGCCCCAAACTCAAAGTGGGTTTCAGAGTCAGGGACTTGCTTCAGTTATTACAGACAAGAAAGAAAGGTCACCTTCAGGGAAACTGGAGTCTCCCAGAAGAGCTCCTGCTGGTCCCCCTGCTCCAGGAGCTATAAATCCATCACTCCAGGGGCTTGAGTCCTCTGCACCCAGGTTATTTCCAGTCAGAGAGCAAAGGGGAGCCTCTGGGGCCTGGGGTGGGTTCTGGCAGAAGGGTGGTGGCTGTGCAGGCTCTCCAGTGTGTGCATTTCAGGAGCTGGATACAGGTTGGTGTTTGGCAAGAGTGCAGAAATAGAGGAAGGTTCTCCACTGAGCTCTCAGCTTTTGGGGGGCAGGGGGGGGTGTTGTTCCTCGTGGTGGCCCTGCTGTGACACAGTCCCAGCATGTCAGCAGGCCAGGATTTTGGAAGTTAAGGTGGTGCCTCTGGATCTGTGGGATGCAGTGAATGAGCCAGAGAAACACAGAACTGTTTCAGTAGGAAAAGCTCTTTAAGGTCATCCAGTCCAAGCAGCAGCCCAGCACCACCATGGTCCCAGCTGCCATGGCCACAGGTTTCTTGAGCACCTCCAGGCATGGGCACTCCACCACCTCCCTGGGCAGCCTGTGCCAACCCCTGACCACTCTGGCAGCAAAGAAATGTTTCCTCATCTCCAACCTAACCCTCCCCTGGCACAGTTTCAGGCCATTTGCTCTCATTCTATCACCTGCTACTAGGGAGCGGAGCCCAACCCCCACCTCACTGCAGCCTCCTCTCAGAGAGAGCAATGAGCTCTGCCCTGAGCCTCCTCTTCTCCAGGCTGCACACCCCCAGCTCCCTCAGCTGCTCCTCCCCAGCCCTCTTTGGCCACAACAACCCCATGCAGAGATACAGGCTGGGGTCAGAGTGGCTGAGAGCAGCCAGACAGAGAGGGATCTGGGGGTGCTGATTGATACCTGCCTGAACATGAGCCAGCAGTGTGCCCAGGTGGCCAAGAGAGCCAGTGGCATCCTGGCCTGCATCAGGAATGGTGTGGCCAGCAGGAGCAGGGAGGTCATTCTGCCCCTGGACTCTGCACTGGTTAGACCACACCTTGAGTGCTGTGTTCAGTTCTGGGCCCCCCAGTTTAGGAGGGACATTGAGATGCTTGAGCGTGTCCAGAGAAGGGCAACGAGGCTGGGGAGAGGCCTTGAGCACAGCCCTACGAGGAGAGGCTGAGGGAGCTGGGATTGGTTAGCCTGGAGAAGAGGAGGCTCAGGGCAGACCTCATTGCTGTCTGCAACTACCTGAGGGGAGGTTGTGGCCAGGAGGAGGTTGCTCTCTTCTCTGAGGTGGCCAGCACCAGAAGGAGAGGACACAGCCTCAGGCTGTGCCAGGGGAGATTTAGGCTGGAGGTGAGGAGAAAGTTCTTCCCTGAGAGAGTCATTGGACACTGGAATGGGCTGCCCGGGGAGGTGGTGGAGTCGCCGTCCCTGGAGCTGTTCAAGGCAGGACTGGACGTGGCACTTGGTGCCATGGTCTGGCCTTGAGCTCTGTGCTAAAGGGTTGGACTTGATGATCTGTGAGGTCTCTTCCAACCTTGGTGATACTGTGATACTGTGATACTGTGATACTGTGATGCTGTGATACTGTGATGCTGTGATACTGTGGTACTGGGATACCTCTCCCCAGCTTTGTTGCCTTTTTATGGACTTAACTCCTGTCTCTCAATGTCCTTCTGGGAGTGAGTGACCCAAAACTGACCCCAGGACTCAAGGGGTGCCCAGTCCAGGGGCACCATCACTGCCCTACTTCTGCTTACCAGCTGGCTTTTGAAAACCTCTGAGCAGTGCCTGCAGACCTGCTCATGGGATGATTCATTTCAGACTTTTCAACCCAAGTGAAACCATTTAAAGTCATTTGGAAGCTTGGAAGTCAGCTGCCAGGGAAAGCTTTGGGCTGGTTCAGTGTGGACCCTAAAGATTTAGGTTTACAGTTTCTGGA
Source organism: Pogoniulus pusillus (assembly GCF_015220805.1). Classification (NCBI taxonomy): domain Eukaryota; kingdom Metazoa; phylum Chordata; class Aves; order Piciformes; family Lybiidae; genus Pogoniulus; species Pogoniulus pusillus. Next base: position 1,376,322 of record NC_087298.1, on the reverse strand, counting down.
CCCTAAAGATTTTGGGGTGTAGGAGTTTGGCCTCATTTCATACAATGCAGAGAGTAGTTCACAGAGGGGCTGGGCAGGGCAGGAGAAGAGGAGCTGAGGAGCAGCTGCAGTGTCAGGGAGATGCACAGCATGGGTTGGGTTGGAAGTGACCTTAGGGTTCATCCAGTGCCAGCCCCTGCCATGGGCAGGGACACCTCCCCCCAGCACAGCTTGCTCAAGGCCTCATCCAGCTTGGGAACACCTCCCTGGAGGGGACATCCACAGCCTCCCTGGGCACCTCTCCACCCTCACTCTCAACAATGTCTTCCTCCTTTCCACTCTCAATCTCTCCTCTTCCAGCTTCAATCCATTGCTCCTCAACCTGTCACTCCCAGCCCTTGTCGAAAGTCCCTCCCTGGCTTTCTTGCAGCCCCTTCAGGCCTGCAGGACACCTACACCCTCTGTGTAAACCCTGTCAGAGGAAACATTCCCTGCCTGGAGGGAATGGCTGGCCTCAGGGGGAGGCAGTGCAGGGATGTGAACGTGGCCCGGGGCTGCTTTCACACCCTTCCCTGCTCCGGAAACCTCCTACTGATGGGAAAGTGCAGCGCAGGGCTGGAGTGCATTGTTAGGAGGTTTTGATTCCAACCCAACACATTCAGACTGAGCTGTCTGCAAACCAAACAGCTGAGGAAGATTGCAAAAGCAGCAGCAGCAAGATCCTTTTTTTTTTTTTTTTCCTGGGGAAGTTTTCATCTGCAGACATTGGAGTTTCCCCTGGGAACCTGCTCCAGCAGCAAACCCCACAGTGGCAGCTTCTTCATCTGCTGCTTTGGGCACCTGCACAGGCCTGAGGGCAGTGCTTCAGCTTGTTTTGCCTTAGAGTCATGGAGTCACAGAGTCACAGAATCCAGCAGGCTGGAAGAGAGCTCCAAGCTCAGCCAGCCCAACCTAGCACCCAGCCCTGCCCAACCAACCAGACCATGGCACTAAGTGCCCCAGCCAGGCTTGGCTTCAACACCTCCAGCCACATAGACTCCACCACCTCCCTGGGCAGCCCATTCCAGTGCCAATCACTCTCTCTGACAACAACTTCCTAACAACATCCAGCCTGAACCTGCCCTGGCACAGCTTAAGCCTCTGTCCCCTTGTTCTGTTGCTGGCTGCCTGGCAGCAGAGCCCAACCCCACCTGGCTACAGCCTCCCTGCAGGCAGCTGCAGGCAGCAATCAGCTCTGCCCTGAGCCTCCTCTGCTGCAGGCTGCACCCCCCCAGCTCCCTCAGCCTCTCCTCACAGGGCTGTGCTCCAGGCCCCTCCCCAGCCTTGCTGCCCTTCTCCAAACACCTTCCAGCACCTCAACATCTCTCTGCAATGGAGGAGCCCAGAACTGGACACAGCACTCTAGGGGTGGCCTGAGCAGTGCTGAGCACAGAGGCAGAAGAACCTCCCTTGTCCTGCTGCCCACACTGCTCCTGAGCCAGCCCAGGATGCCATTGGTTCTGCTGCCCACCTGGGCACACTGCTGCCTCATCTTCAGCTTACCATCTATCAGTACCCCCAGGTCTCTTTCTTCCTGCCTGCTCTCAGCCACTCTGTCCCCAGCCTGTAGCACTGCTTGGGGTTGTTGTGGCCAAAGTGCAGAACCCTGAACTTGTCCTTGTTAAATCTCATCCCATTGGCCTCTGCCTTGCAGATGGCACCCATGTGGTCCCCCCTGGGCATTGCTCCTGTTGTCATCCCTAAGCTCTGTCTCAGCTGCTGGCAAAGTGTCATGGGTTAGAAGCATAGAATGGTTTAGGTTGGAAGGGACCTCAAGGATCATCCAACTCCAACCCCCTACCATAGGCAGAGACACCTCCCACTAGAGCAGGTTGCTCAAGGCCTTCATCCAAGCTGGTTCTCAACACCCCCAGGGAGGTTGTGGAGCACAGAAGCACCCAATGTGATCTTTGATCTTCTGTGCTCCACAACCTCCCTGGGAAACCTGTGCCAGTGTCTCCCCACCCTCACTGCAAACAACTTCTTCCTAACATCCAGTCTAAATCTCCCCTCTGCCACTTCAAACCCATTCCCCCTCATCCTGTCATTACAAGACCTTGTCAATAGTCCCTCCTGCAGCCCCCTTCAGATCCTGGAAGTCCACTCCAGGTCTCCTGGAAGCCTTCTCCTCTCCAGGCTGCACAGCCCCAACTCTCATAGCCTGCTTGAGCAGCTGCTCTTTAAAGTGGCCCACAACTGGGCTGGGCAATTCCTACCCCTCTAGTGCAGAGCTTGGGGCAGAGTGACTGGAAAAGGACCTTGGAGGCATTGATTAGCAGTTGGTTGAACATGAACCAGGGTTTGCCCAAGTGGCCAAACAGGCCAGTGCCATCCTGACCTGCATCAGCAGTGGTGTGGCCAGCAGGAGCTGGGCAGGGATTACAGTGCCTGTAATGGGCACTGGTGAGGCTACACCCTGAGTACTGGATGCAGGTTTGGGCCCCTCACTTCAAGAAGGACGTTGAGGGGCTGGAGCAGGTCCAGAGAAGGGCAACAAAGGTGGGGAGGGGTCTGGAGAACAGAGCTGGGGAGGAGCAGCCCTTAGGGAGCTGGGGGTGTGCAGTGTGGAGAAGAGGAGGCTGAGGGCAGAGTTCATTGCTCTCTGCAGCTCCCTGAAGGGAGGTTGGAGCCAGGTGGGAATCAGTTTCCTCTTCCAAGGAACAAGAGGAAATGGCCTCAAGTTGCAGCAAGGAAGGCTGGACCTGAGGAACAATTTCTTCCTCCAGAGGTTGTCAAGTCCTAGAGAGGCTGCCCAGGGAGTAGTGGAGTCTCCATCCCTGGACAGAGTTCAGAGCTGTGTAGAGGTGCTGCTGAGGACCATGGCTTGGTGGTGACCTGGCAGTGCTGGGTTGGCCTGGCAGTGCTGGGTTAGGGGTTGGGCTCAGTGATCTGGAAGGTCTTTTGTAACCAAAATGATTCTGTCATTGTGTGCAGCCTGTGTCAGTGTCCTTCACTCCATTGTCTTCAGTGGAGGTTTCCCAGCTTGCTCCACAGGAGAATTCATTTCCCAGAGCTTTCTCTGCTCCTGGCAGCAGTGAGTGGCCCTCAGGGAGGTGACATTGTCCATGTCTCATCCCAGTGAGGAGAACTGAGGCTTCTGTCTCCCTGCAGCAAACCTGAAGGCTGCAAAAGCAATCTGCTGGTGGTATCAGAGGATTTCAGGGCTCAGGACACATTCTGCCCTGGTGGATGTTCCACACCTGGGTAATTGATGTCTGGATTGAGGCAATCTCAAGCATCAATCCAGGCTGGGCAGTGTCTGGCTTGAGAGCAGCCCTGAGGAGAGGGACTTGGGGGTGCTGCTGGAGGAGAAGCTCAATCTGAGCTGTCAACGTCCACTTGCAGCCCAGAGAGCAACCAAAGCCTGGGCTGCAGCAGCAGCAGTGTGGGCAGCAGGGCCAGGGAGGTGATCCTGCCCCTCTGCTCCACACTGGTGAGACCACACCTGGAGTACTGCATCCAGCTCTGGAGCAAGAGGGATATGGAGGTGCTGGAAGGTGTCCAAAGCAGGGCCATGAGGATGCTCAGAGGGCTGCAGCAGCTCTGCTGTGAGGAGAGACTGAGGGAGTTGGGGCTCTGCAGTCTGGAGTGGAGAAGGCTCCCAGGTGACCTTCTTGTGGCCTTCCAGGGTCTGAAGGTGGCTACAAAAAAGCTGGGGAGGGACTTTTGAGGCTGCCAGGGAGTGATAGGACTGGGGGAAATGGAGCAAAGCTGGAGGTGAGGAGAGTCAGATTGGGTGTTAGGAACAAGCTCTTCAGTGTGAAGGTGGTGAGAGCCTGGCACAGGTTGCCCAGGGAAGTGGTGGAAGCCTCATCCCTGGAGGTGTTTTAAGGCCAGGCTGGATGAGGCTGTGGGCAGCCTGCTCTAGTGTGAGGTGTCCCTGCTTGTGGCAGCGGGGCTGGGGCTGGCTGATCCTTGTGGTCCCTTCCAGCCCTGAGTGATTCTGTGACTTAAAGTCAGCTCTTCTGGGCAGGTGGTCAGCAGAGCTCACAGGCAGCTCTAATGAGCACTGCTCTGGCAGATGTAGAAAGCATTCAGATGACTTAGTGATAGGGCCAGGGATGTGACATCAAACCTGTGCAACCAAGAGCTCCACAAGGCTCTGAGCAACCTGCTCTAGTGGGGGCTGGGCTGGATGAGCTTTGGAGGTCCCTTCCAACCCAGAGCATTCAGTGGTTCTGTAAGTGCACAGCCAAGGTGAACTTAAAAAGGGAGATGAAAGGCAGAGACTGAGCCCAGCTAGAGCAGATGTGGCTTGGTGTGTGACAGCACTCAGCCTGGAAACCTGCAAAGAGAGGAAATTGCTCTGGTGCTTAATGAATAATTAACCCCCTGCTCTGAAACCTCAGCATCACCTTCTGTGAGCACTGCTTCGAGGGCTGGGGGAGCCTCTTGCTGGGCTGCAGGCATCACTGAGGTGGCAGGAAGCAGCAAATCGTGGCTGATGGAGTGTGTGTGTGGCTTGGTTTGGGGAAGCAGGAGAAGGGAAGGAGGGTGGCTCAGTGGTGGAGCTCAGTGGTGGAGCTCAGTGATGGAGCTCAGTGATGGAGCAGTGGGGATAGGTGTTGGAGTGGGTGAGAACTGCTGATGTGTTTTCATGTGACTGTGGGGAGGAGAGGACTGCACAGGTGTCTGTGAGGGTCATAGAATCACTGAATGCATTGGGCTGGAGGGACAGGCAGCAGGGACACCTCCAACTAGAGCAGGCTGCCCAGGGACACAGCAAGTCTCACCCTGAATCTCTCCTCAACCTGTGCAGCCTGTGCCAGTCTCTCCCCACCCTCACTGTGCACACCTCCCTCCTGATGTCCAACCTAACTCTGCCCTGCTCCCCTTCCAAACCATTGCTTTTGACTTATCTGAACAGTCCCTCCCCAGCCTGCCTGCAGGTCCCCTGCAGATACTGAAATGCAGCTCTAAGGCCTCCCTGGAACCTTCTCCATGCTGAACAGCCCCAGCTCTCTCAGCCTGTCCCCACAGGGCAGCTTCTCCAGCCCTCTCATCATCCTCGTGGCCTCCTCTGGACACTGTCCAGCAGTTTAATGTCCTTGTGCTTGGGACACCACAGCTGGCCCCAGCCCTTCAGGTGAGGTCTCAGAGCAGAGCAGAGGGGCAGGATCTCCTCTCTCCACCTCTGCCCACACTGCTTTGGATGCAGCCCAGGCTGCCCTTAGCCTTCTGGGCTGCCAGTGCCCACTGCTGCCTCCTGTCCAGCTTCTCACCCCCAAGTCCTTTCCTGCAGGGCTGCTCTCAATCTCATGCCCCCATGCTGAGTTGGTATCAGGTTAGAAGGGACTGAGAAAGGCTTGGTGGGGAGAGGGATCAGCAGCAGCCTTGAGATCCTGCAGTGGGATGATGGCATCAGCAAGGACAAAAGTTTGGGGTTCAGTCAGCTTTCCCATTGCTGTGCTCTCCTGACAGCCAGGAATGCTGCATTTCAGACTGAATCTGTTTCCAGCCTCAGTGGGATGGTTTTGGCAGGAGGCCAAAGCAAAGGAAGGTGTTATCCTCTTCCTTTGTCCCAGCATTAAGGAGGATCTGGTGCCCTGGGTTGGACTCTGCTGTTGTTCTTTCCCCCATCCTGATTACTCTGCTCCTCGGTGGGGCTGGAGCAGCCTGCAAGATGCCTTCACACCTCCTCTTCAAATCCTTCATGCACAAAATGCAGGGACACAGAAAGGCAGTTTGGTGGTGTGAGCTCAGGAAGTCTTGAGGCTGTGAGGGAGACCTGGAGCCAAGAGCTGTGCCCAGTGCTATTTGTTTAACCACTGCTGCTGTACCAAAAGCTACCCAAGATTTAGGATTTGCTCAGCCTCTCAGGAACACAAACTCCTGAGTGTCTGGGTTTAGTGCCATGATGGATGCCAGAGCAGTGCAGGGTGGAAGCACAGCTGGGTCTGAAATTGCTGGTAAGGGAGAAGCAAGTGTCAGCTGGCACTGGGTGCTGTGGGCAGGGTGGGGCCAGGTGGAGATGTTTGTGCAGTGAGCTGTGAGCTCTGCTGAAGTTGTGTCTCAGTTCCCTCTGGTTCAGAGCAGGAGCAGAGCTGATGTTTCTCACAGTTGTGGCTGCCCTGTGTCAGATGTTTGCTTTGTCCTGCAGGCAGGTGAAGAACACTTCAGGCTGTGGTGGGGTGGGCACTGCCAACAGGGGCACAGGACTTGGGACCCCACCTGCAGCACTGCCTCCAGTTCTGGGGAGAACCCAGCACAAGAAGGACCTGGAGAGGGTCCAGAGGAGGCCACCAAGATGCTCAGGGGCTGGAGAAGCTCTGCTGTGGGGAGAGGCTGGGAGAGTTGGGGCAGTTCAGACTGGAGAGGAGAAGGCTGCAGGGAGACCTCAGAGCAGCTTCCAGTGCCTGAAGGGGCTGCAGGAGAGCTGGGGAGGGACTTTGGAGAAGGGCTGGGAGTGGCAGGACGAGGGACAATGGCTTTGAGCTGGGAGAGGGGAGAGTGAGAGTGGAGAGGAGGAAGAGATTGTTGAGAGTGAGGGTGGGGAGAGACTGGCACAGGCTGCCCAGGGAGGTTGCTAGAAAAGCCTGGAGAAGGCTCCAGGGAGACCTTAGAGCTGCATTTCAACATCTGCAGGGGACCTAGAGGCAGGCTGGGGAGGGACTGTTCAGAAGGACCTGTGGGGACAGGCTGAGGGCAGTGGTTTGGAAGTGGAGCAGGGCAGAGTTAGGTTGGACATCAGGAGGGAGCTGTGCACAGTGAGGGTGGGGAGAGACTGGCACAGGCTGCACAGGGAGGTTGTGGAGCACAGAACTTCTCTGTGCTCTGTCTCTGCCAGTCTGCATTTACCCAGGTTAGGTGATGTGGAATGGCACCAGCAGCAGAAGCCCTGGCATGGCAGAACCCATAGTCTGGGGAGAAGGCAGCTCCTGGGCAGTGCCAGCTACCAGTTCAGCTCTCTGGGCAGAGCAGGGAGTGCTCCTGTCCCAGCTGGAGAAATTGCTGGCCAGGAACATTCTGCTGCCCTGCTTTTGTTCTACCTGGTTCAGCCTGAACCTGAGTTCTGAGCTGACCACAGTGTGTGCCCTGGGGAGCAGCAGTTCTTACTTCTTGTCTCTGTGGTCACATTCCCCAGGTGCAGGCAAAAAGAATCAGAGAATGCTTTGAGTGGGAAGGGACCTTTAAAGGTCCCTGCAATGACCAGGGACAGCTGCAACCAGAGCAGGCTGCTCAGAGCCCCAGACCAGCAGGCGTGGAGCAGCTCCCACCTCTCTGGGCAGCTTGGGCCAGGCTCTCCCCACCCTCAGTGTCCAACTTTTCTCCCTTCTCTCCAGACTGTTCAAACCACCTCCCTCTGAGTTCAGACCATCACCCCTTGGCCTGGCACAACAGAGCCTGCTTGCCAGTCTGGAAAGAGTCTGGCCCCATCCAGGGGCTGCAGACTTTAGTCTGGAGAAGAGAAGGCTGAGAGGGCATCTTATTAATGCTTACAGATATCTGAGGGGTGGGTGCCAGGGTGCAGGTGCCAGGCTCTTGTGGTGGTGCCCAGTGATAGGACAAGCAGCAACAGGTACAAGCTGGATCCCAGGAAGCTGTACTTCAACATGAGGAGAAACTTTTCTGATGTGAGGGTGCTGGAGGCCTGGAGCAGGCTGCCCAGAGAGGCTGTGGAGTCTCCTGCTCTGGATGTGCTCCTGTGCAACCTGCCCTGGGTGATCCTGCTCTGGCAGGGCTGATCTCTGGAGATCCCTTCCAACCCCTACCATTCTGTGATTCTGTGATCCTCTTGCCCCCCACAGCTCCTTCAGCTCTTGCTGAGCATTAGTCAGATCCCCTCTGGGGCTGCTCTTCTGCAGGCTCAGCAGCCTCAGGGCTCTCAGCCTTTGCTCCTCAGAGGGATGCTCCAGGCCCCTCCGGGGCTCTGGGCTGTGCTATGGTGCAGTGCTGCTGCATTTCCTCCCTCCTCAGGAGCAGCAGCATCTAAGTGCATCCAGCCTGAGCTGAGCTGAGGTTCTGCACCCCGGTGCAACAGGTCCACTTTGCTCTCCTGGTGCCTCTCCTGATCCATAGGTCAATGAAAACTCATTGCCTGAGAGCCAGCCCCTGGTGTCAGAAGGAAGGATGGGCACATCTGTCCTTCACCTTCATCCTTCAGCCTCCCCAAGGCAAGGCACACAGCACCAGGCTGTGCTTCTCTGCAGCTTGCTGTGCCCTGTGAACGCCAGCTGCATGCACATCATCTGCTCCAGCACCCAGGAGATCCTGGCACCACCCCAGCCGCCAGCAGGGCCTCTGCTGTTGGCAGCTTCGCAGACCGCATTGGGGTGGGAGGGACCCCCAGAGGGCATCCTGCCCAACCCCCCTGCAGGCAGCAGGGACACCTCCAAGTAGAGCAGGCTGCCCAGGGTGACAGCAAGCCTGGTCTGTTGGTGCCAGGGTTTGTTGTCTGGGCAGCACCAGTGTGCCCATCAGTCCAAAATCCAGAGGAAGAGCTGTGCTGCCCCAAGCCCTCCCCAGCACAGTGAGCTGCACTCTCCCAGCAGACCCAGCTCTGTGGCTCCTGGCCTGGCCATGGCAGGAGCAGCAGCCCTTGCCTGGCTGTGCACAGGATATTCCCAGGCTCGGCTGGAACCTTTCTGCTGCCATCTCACTGCCATTGTAGTCTGGAGCCTGTTTCCGAGGTACTTCCCCTCTGGGATCTCTGCTGCCTTTGGCTCTGGATCAGTGCTCTGAAGGTTGAGGGCCAGGGCCTGGGCAGAGGCGAGCTGGGCAGAGAGCCCTGGCCCTGAAACACTTTGCAGAGCAGAGTGGCAGCTCTGCATCTGCTGGACTGCAGGGGAACATCCACCCAAGGGCCTGACCACCCCCAGGAGCATGGGCATGAGAATGCCCCTGCTGTGCCCAGGCTTCAGGGCACTGTAGGTGCCAGGCTGAGGCTGGCTCCCTGCTATTTTGTCTGGATGAGTTCCTGTGTGACCTGCTCTAGGTGACCCTGCTGTGGCAGGGGGCTGGGCTGGATGATCGAGTCAGTCATCAGCAAGTGTGCAGATGACACCAAGCTGGGGGCAGATGTGGCTGGGTTGGAGGGCAGAAGGGCTCTGCAGCAGGACCTTGACCACCTGCACAGATGGGCAGAGTCCAAGGGGATGGTGTTCAATAGCTCCAAGTGCAGGGTGCTGCACTTTGGCCACAGCAACCCCATGCAGAGATACAGGCTCAGGGGTCAGAGTGGCTGAGAGCAGCCAGACAGAGAGGGATCTGGGGGTGCTGATTGATACCCACCTGAACATGAGCCAGCAGTGTGCCCAGGTGGCCAAGAGAGCCAGTGGCATCCTGGCCTGCATCAGGAATGGTGTGGCCAGCAGGAGCAGGGAGGTCATTCTGCCCCTGTACTCTGCACTGGTTAGACCTCACCTTGAGTGCTGTGTTCAGTTCTGGGCCCCCCAGTTTAGGAGGGACATTGAGATGCTTGAGTGTGTCCAGAGAAGGGCAACGAGGCTGGTGAGAGGCCTTGAGCACAGCCCTACGAGGAGAGGCTGAGGGAGCTGGGATTGGTTAGCCTGGAGAAGAGGAGGCTCAGGGCAGACCTTATTGCTGTCTGCAACTACCTGAGGGGTGGTTGTGGCCAGGAGGAGGTTGCTCTCTTCTCTCAGGTGGCCAGCACCAGAAGGAGAGGACACAGCCTCAGGCTGTGCCAGGGGAGATTTAGGCTGGAGGTGAGGAGAAAGTTCTTCCCTGAGAGAGTCATTGGACACTGGAATGGGCTGCCCGGGGAGGTGGTGGAGTCGCCGTCCCTGGAGCTGTTCAAGGCAGGACTGGACGTGGCACTTGGTGCCATGGTCTGGCCTTGAGCTCTGTGCTAAAGGGTTGGACTTGATGATCTGTGAGGTCTCTTCCAACCCTGATGGTACTGTGACACTGTGACACTGTGATACTGTGATCTCTGGAGGTCCCTCCCAAGCTCTACCATGCTATGATCCTGTCTCTCAACTCTGCAGTCTCATCAAGAGCCCCACATGGGTACCAGATCTGTTGTGCTTGGTCCTGCATGGAGGAGCAGGTCTGCAGTGTGGGCTCTTGGTGGATAGGGTCTGGGGACCCCTCCTTTGATGTGGTCATGCCCTGGGAGCCCTTCCTGTGATGCCATCCTCTGGGCCCTCCTTGGCTGATCTATGGGCTACAGAACCAACAGTCCCACTCTGATTGGTGTCTGCTGGGGTGACCATGAACTCTTCTTGGCCAGACCCTCTGCTGTCATCTCCATGCTCCTGGATGTGCTCAGGTGGCCAAGAGGGCCACCAGCAACCTGGCCTCCATCAGCAATAGTGGGAGCAACAGGAGTAGAGATGTGATTGTCCCTCTATACTTGGCACTGGTGAGGCCACAGCTTGAGTACTGGGCTCAGTTTTGGGCCCCTCACTCCAAGAAGGACACTGAGGAGCAGGTCCAGAGAAGGACAACAAAGCTGGGGAAGGGTCTGGAGAACATGGCTGGGGAGGAGCAGCTGAGGGAGCTGGGGGTGTTTGGTGTGGCCTGAAATGGTGGTCACCCCCAGGGACATCTCCCACTAGAACAGGTTGCTCAAGGCCTCATCCAGCCTGGTCCTCAACACCTCCAGGGAGGTTGTGGAGCACAGAAGCACCCAATGTGATCAAAGATCACATTGGGTGCTTCTGTGCTCCACAACCTCCCTGGGCAACCTGTGCCAGTGTCTCACCACCCTCACTTCTTCCATCTCCATCCAGTTTCCATCTCCCCTCTGCCACTTCAAACCCATTCCTCCTCCTCCTGTCTTTCCAAGCCCTTGTCAATAGTCCCTCCCCAGCCCTCCTGCAGCCCCCTTCAGGTCCTGGAAGGCCACTCCAAGGTCTCCTCCAAGCCTTCTCCTCTCCAGGCTGCACAGCCCCAACTCTCTCAGCCTGTGCTCAGAGCAGAGCTGCTGCAGCCCTCTGAGCTTCTTCTTGACCCTTTTCCACGGAGCAAAGGGACCTTTCCAGCTGCCACAGGGCATGTTCTGGGTTTGTGTTGGCTGCTCTGGGTCCTCCTCTGTGACACAGGCTCTGACTTCTCCTCCTGCTGTCCCACAGGCAGCTCTGGTGCAGGGTCTGGGGCGCTGGGCGCAGGCAGCTCTGCTGGCAGGGCAGCTGCACCAACTTGTTTTGCTCTGGGGTGAAGCAGGCAGCCAGCAACTGGCAGCCACTTCAGTCCCTGGCTTTATCTGCTTGCAAACGTCCCCTTCACACCATCTGCATCCTCCCTGCCCAGCACCCTGAGATTAGGCCCTGTGTGCCCTTTGCCAGCCTTGGCAGGAAAGCAGCAGCCTCCCGGAGTGGGAACAACAGCAGCAGAGCAGTTCCCAGCACCAGCCCTGAGCTGGTCAGTGTGCACAGGGCAGGGCACAGCCTGTGTGACCCCCCTGGAGTCATGCAAGGGTTTAACTTGGAAAAGAGCTTTCAGGACCTTTGAGTCCAAGCACTAACCCAGCACTGCCAGGTCACCACCAAACCATGACCCCCAGCACCACATCTGCTCAGCTTTGGAACTCCTCCAGGGATGGGGACTCCAGCACTGCCCTGGGCAGCCTGGGCCAGGCCTTGACAGCCCTCAAGGGGAAGAAATTGTTCCTCATGTCCAACCTAAACCTCCTCTGGCAAAACCTGAAGTTGTTTCTTCTTGTCCTATCACTTGTTCCTTGGGGGAAGAACCTAACCCCAACTTGGCTCTAACCTCCTCTCAGGGATCTGTAGACAGCAATGAGGTCTGCCCTGAGCCTCCTCCTGCACACCCCCAGCTCCCTCAGCTGATCCTCCCCAGCCCTGTTCTCCAGACCCCTCCCCAGCTTTGTTGCCCTTCTCTGGACCCACTCCAGCCTCTCAATGTCCTTCTTGTAGTGAGTGACCCAAAACTGACCCCAATGCCCAGTCCAGGGGGACAATCCCTGCCCTGCTCCCACTGGTCACACCATTGCTGATGCAGGCAGGATGCCTTCTTGGCCACCTGGCCACAGCCTGGTTCATGCTGAGCAGCATCCCAAGATCCTTTTCCACCTTCCCAGCTCCTTCACCCCAAGCCTGGAGCAGTGCAGGGGTTTCAGCCTCCCTGCTGTGGGGGAGTGCTAAGCTGGGCAGCTTGGCCTCCTGGCAGGGACTGGGCTCCTCTGGTAGAGCTTCATCCCCTGTCACTGTGCAGCCCTTCAGACTGGGCTCCACTGCTAGAGCTTCATCCCCTGTCACTGTGCAGCCCTCCAGCCTGGGCTCCTCTGGTAGAGCTTCATCCCCTGTCGCTGTGCAGCCCTTCAGACTGGGCTCCACTGGTAGAGCTTCATCCCCTGTCACTGTGCAGCCCTCCAGCCTGGGCTCCTCTGGTAGAGCTTCATCCCGTCGCTGTGCAGCCCTTCAGACTGGGCTCCTCTGGTAGAGCTTCATCCCCTGTCACTGTGCAGCCCTTCAGACTGGGCTCCTCTGGTAGAGCTTCATCCCCTGTCACTGTGCAGCCCTTCAGACGTCTGCCCTCCAGCTGGCTGGGTCCTCAAGGACTTTGCAAGCAGCAGTCTGTGCCTTAGAGGCAGCTAGAGGTGCTCAGGTTCCTCTTCCTTCAACACAGCTGAATGCTGCTGTGGGGAGCAGATTGATGGGAGAGGGAGAAACAGAGTTCTTCCCTTGGGAGCTGTGTGTTGGAGAGGTTAAACAGCAGTGTGAGGGAAAAAACCCTGCTGAGATCTTGCTGGTGTAGCATGGAAATGGCAGTAAAATGGGCACAGATGGGATAAAGGGGCAGAGATGGGATAAAGGGGCACAGATGGGATAAAGGGGCAGAGATGGGATAAAGGGGCACAGATGGGATAAATGGGCACAGATGGGATAAAGGGGCAGAGATGGGATAAATGGGCAGAGATGGGATAAAGGGGCACAGATGGGATAAATGGGCACAGATGGGATAAGGGGGCACATATGGCATAAATGGGCACAGATGGGATCAATGGGCACAGATGGGATAAATGGGCACAGATGGGATAAGGGGGCACAGATGGGATAAAGGGGCACAGATGGGATAAGGGGGCAGAGATGGGATAAATGGGCACAGATGGGATAAAGGGGCACAGATGGGATAAATGGGCAGAGATGGGATAAAGGGGCACAGATGGGATAAATGGGCACAGATGTGATAAAGGGGCACAGATGGGATAAGGGGGCACAGATGGGATAAAGGGGCACAGATGGGATAAAGGGACACAGATGGCATAAATGGGCACAGATGGGATAAAGGGGCACAGATGGGATAAAGGGACACAGATGGCATAAATGGGCACAGATGGGATAAAGGGGCAGAGATGGGATAAATGGGCACAGATGGGATAAGGGGGCACATATGGCATAAATGGGCACAGATGGGATCAATGGGCACAGATGGGATAAATGCAGTTACTGCTCTTCATGTGCCCTCCTCAGCTGTGCCCACCACACCCAGCAGGCACACTGGGGTGACTGATTGTCTCCTCTAGCTTTTGGACCAGAGGGAAGTCTCTTCTCCTGGCTTTAGTATTCCAGGCAGCTGGGGCCAGGGAGTCTCTCAGGCTTGCTGGGGCTGAGCAGGAGGGAGAGGAGCACTTTGCTCTCAGCAGCCAGTGCAGGCTGAGCATCACTTTGTGCTAAATTCAATCAAGGAGATGGGGACTGTAATTGAATCAGGAGGGGCTGCAGAGCAAGGGGGGTGAGTTGTGCATCCCTCACCAGCCAGGGGACATGAGGTGTCCTTGGATCTGCTTTAATCCTCACGCTGGGGATGTTGCAGGGGTGTGCAGGAGGTGCAGCAGCAGGGTGGGCACTGGAGCCCTTGCAGGTGCATTCCTGTCCTTTGGGCTCTGCTGAGTCCTTGCTGTCACTTCTGTGGCGGGGTGGGGGAATCACAGAGTCACAGAATGGCAGGGGTTGGAAGGGACCTCTGCAGATCAGCCAGCCCAACCCCCTGCCAGGGCAGGGTCACCCAGAGTGTGCCACCTAGAAACACATCCAGGCAGGCTTTGGGTGCCTCCAGAGAAGGAGACTCCACAGCCTCTTTGGGCAGCCTGCTGCAGGGCTCTGCCACCCTCACAGTGAAGATGTTTTTTCCTTATAGAAGCACAGAATTGTTTGGGTTGGAAGAGCCCTCCAGGATCATCCAGTCCAACCAGCAACCCAACGCCACCATGGCCACTGAGCCATGTCCCAGAGTGAGAGCCTGAGAGCCCTGGAGCTGGTTAGTCTGGAGAAGAGAAGGCTGAGAGGGGATCTGAGCAATGTGTGCAAACAGCTGAGGGGTGGGGGTCAAGTGGAAGGGGCCAAGTGGTGCACAGCCATAAGCCAAGGAGCAATGGATCCAAACTGGAGCAGAGAAGGTTTCACCTCAACAGAAGGAGAAACTTCTTCAGCGTGAAGGTGCCAGAGCCCTGGAGCAGGCTGCCCAGAGAGGTTGTGGAGTCTCCTGCTCTGGAGACTTTCCAAACCCTCCTGGATGCATTCCTGTGTGACCTGCCCTGGGTGATGCTGCCTTGGTAAGGGAGGTTGGACTGGATGAGCTCTGGAGGTCCCTTCCAGCCTCTAACATGCTGTGAGTCTGTGATTCTGATTCTGTGATTCTTGAACAGCTCCAGGGATGGGGACTCCACCACCTCCCTGTGTTCTGCTTTGTGTCCTGTGCTCCTTGTCTGGTCTCTGGTCACCACTCACAGAAGTCTGGCTCCATCCTTCTGGCACCCACCCTTTAGATATATGCAAGCATTAATCAGATCTCCTTTCAGTGCCCTCTTCTCCCAGCTCTCAGCCTTCCCATAGGATGTTCCAGATCCCTCAGCATCTTAGTGGCTCTCTGCTGGTCTCTCTCCAGGAGTTCCTTGTCCTTCTTGAACTGGGAACCCTGGGGAAGTGCCAGCCTGTAAGAACAATTGGTACCTTGGCAGGGACAAGTGGGTGGCACAGTGGTACAGCCTGGTTGTCTGCTGGCCTGGTACTGGGAGCCACTGAGATATCAGGAAGGTCCCTTCCAGCCCAATGCATTCTGTGATTCTGTTATCTGGGATGGCAAAGAGGCTCCAGGGAATTCTCAGAGGATCACTGCAGCTCCAGCATCCTGGGGGCAAGGCTAAGCCCTACCACCTTGTGTCCCTGAGTCCCAAGGCTCTGTTCCATGTCCATGGGTGCTCTGCAGCCCCAGCAGGTGTTAGCCTGTTCCTGCTGAGGAACAGATGTGAGGAGAGCCAGAGACAAAGAGATCCAACCTGATCAGAGGGCTGGAGAACCTCCCCTGTGGGGACAAGGCTGGGAGAGTGCAGCCTAGAGAAGAGAAGGCTGCAGGGGAGACCTCAGAGCAGCCTTGCAGTGCCTGAAGGGGCTGCAGGAGAGCTGGGGAGGGACTTTGGGGAAGGGCTGGGAGTGGCAGGCTGAGGGACAATGGCTTTGAGCTGGGAGAGGGGAGAGTGAGAGTGGAGAGGAGGAAGAGATTGTTGAGAGTGAGGGTGGGGAGAGACTGGCACAGGTTGAGGGTGGGGAGAGACTGGCACAGGTTGAGGGTGCTGAGACACTGGCACAGGTTGAGGGTGCTGAGACACTGGCACAGGTTTCCCAGGGAGGTTGTGGAGCACAGAAGCACCCAACGTGATCTTTGATCACGTTGGGTGCTTCTGTGCTCCACAACCTCCCTGGAGGTGTTCAGGACCAGGCTGGATGAGACCTTGAGTGACCTGCTCTAGTGGGATGTGTCCCATGCCCATGCCAGGGGCTTGGCACTGCCTGAGCTTTAAGGTCCCTTCCAACCCAACCCATTCTGTGATTCTCCTTCCTGGAAGTCTCTTTGTGGGGGGAGTGTAGGGCTGGAAGTGCTGTGTTGGTTTATTTACTGCTTCATCAGGGGGGGAAGTTGGATTAGACATGAACGAGTTAGCATCCAACCAAACCAGGGCTGGAATGGAGTCACTAAAAGCATTTCCCCTCCTGCTTGTGTTTCATCCCTGCAGTCACAAAGCTCCAAGTTCTGAAGCTCTCTCCAACCCATCTGGCAAAAACAAACTGCTGGAGACCTGCCCTCCTGGAAGGGGATCCTGGGGGGGGGATAGGAAAGGCTCTTGGCAGGACTCTTTTTACTTGCTTGGCAGGAAAAACTTCTGATTTTTATTGTATTTGACTTGACTTTGGTTTGGTTTGGTTTGTTTCATTTTGTTTTGTTTAGTTGACTTTATTTTGGTTTGATTTGTTTGGGTTTGGTTGATTTTATTTTGTTTTACTTTCTTTTATTTTTACTTTTTAATATTTTGGTTTCTTTCATTTTGTTTTACTTGATTTTATTTTTTCCTTATTTTATTCGGGTTTATTTTATTTTTCTTAATTTTATTTTATTTTATTTTACTTTATTTTATTTTATTTTTTTTTTATTTTACTTTATTTTATTTTATTTTTATTTTATTTTACTTTGTATTATTATATTTTATTTTATTTTATTTTATTTTATTTTACTTTGTTTTATTTTACTTTATTTTATTTTATTTTATTTTACTTTATTTTATTTTATTTTTATTTTATTTTACTTTATTTTATTTTATTTCACTTTGTTTTATTTTACTTTATTTTATTTTATTTTACTTTGTTTTATTTTGTTTTGTTTTATTTTATTTTCCTTTGTTTTATGAACTTTTTTAGATTTTGTTTCATTTTATTTACTTTATTTTATTTGGTTTTGTTTTCTTTGAGTTTATTTTAGTTTATTTCATTTTATTTTGCTTAATTTTATTTTGTTTTATTTTATTTTATTTTGTTTTATTTTACTTTATTTTGTATTACTTTATTTTATTTATTTAATTTATTATATTTAGTTTTGTTTTGTTTTATTTTATTTTACTTTTTCATTTTGTTTAATTGTATTTTACTTCATTTTACTTTTTTATTTTACTTTATTTTATTATATTTTACTTTGCTTGATTTTATTTTACTTTTTTATTTTTATATTGTTTTATTTTATTTTGTTTTACTTTATTTTATTAACTTTTTTAGATTTTGTTTTGTTTTATTTTACTTTATTTTATTTTGTTTTGTTTTCTTTGAGTTTATTTTATTTTATTTCATTTTATTTTGCTTTATTTTGTTTTATTTTATTTTACTTTTTTGTTTTGTTTTATCTTATTTTACTTTATTTTATTTAATTTTACTTTTGTTTTATTCTGTTTTATTTTATTTTATTTTTGTTTTATTTTATTTTATTTTAATTGGGTTTATTTTATTTTGCTTTGTTTTATTTTACTTTATTTTATTTTGCTTTGTTTTATTTTACTTTATTTTATTTTACTTTGTTTTATTTTATTTTATTTTATTTTATTTTGTATTACTTTATTTTATTTTATTTACTTTATTTCATTTTAATTGGGTTTATTTTATTTTACTTTGTTTTATTTTAATTTGTTCTATTTTACTTTATTTTATTTTATTTTATTTTGCATTACTTTATTTTCTTTATTTTATTTTGTTTTGTTTTATTTTATTTTATTTTACTTCTTTATATTTTGTTTTGTTTCATTTTCTTTTATTTTACTTTCTTTTACTTTTTTACTTTATTTTATTATATTTTACTTTGCTTGATTTTATTTTACTTTTTTAACTTTTTATATTGTTTTGTTTTATTTTATTTTACTTTAATTTGTTTTATTTTATTTTACTTTATTTTATTTTACTTCTTTATATTTGGTTTTGTTTCATTTTCTTTTATTTTACTTTCTTTTACTTTTTTACTTTATTTTATTATATTTTACTTTGCTTGATTTTATTTTACTTTTTTTACTTTTTATAAGTTTTGTTTTATTTTATTTTACTTTAATTTGTTTTATTTTATTTTACTTCTTTATATTTTGTTTTGTTTCATTTTCTTTTATTTTACTTTTTTTACTTTTGATATTATTTTGTTTTATTTTATTTTACTTTAATTTGTTTTATTTTATTTTATTTTACTTCTTTATATTTTGTTTTGTTTCATTTTCTTTTATTTTACTTTGTTTTTCTTTTTAATTTTACTTTATTTTATTATATTTTACTTTGCTTGATTTTATTTTACTTTTTTTTTACTTTCTATATTGTTTTGTTTTATTTTATTTTATTTTACTTTACTTTGGTTTAATTTGTTTCACTTTGTTTTATTTTATTTTATTTTATTTTATTTTACTTTACTTTGGTTTAATTTGTTTCACTTTGTTTTATTTTATTTTATTTTATTTTATTTTACTTTACTTTGGTTTATTTTACTTTGTTTTATTTTGTTTCACTTTGTTTTATTTTATTTGACTTTAGTTTTGGCTTATTTTTAGTTTACTTTATTTCACTTTGTTTTATTTTATTTGACTTCAGTTTTGGTTTATTTTAGTTGACTTTATTTCACTTTGTTTTATTTTATTTGACTTTAGTTTTGGTTTCTTTTAGTTTACTTTATTTCACTTTGTTTTATTTTATTTGACTTTAGTTTTGGTTTCTTTTAGTTTACTTTATTTCACTTTGTTTTATTTTATTTGACTTCAGTTTTGGTTTATTTTAGTTGACTTTATTTCACTTTGTTTTATTTTATTTGACTTTAGTTTTGGTTTCTTTTATTCTGCTTTATTTGATTTTATTCCCCTCCCTTTTCCTGTCTGCCCCCAGAGCAGAGGAGGTGATGCAGGCAGGGGCATTTCTGGAGCGTTCTGGAGCAGAGCCTGCAGACCCCAGCGGGCAGCAGACCTTAGCACTGCTTTGATTTTCAGGAGGAGAGAGGAGCAGCCTGAGGGCTGGGAGACACTTGCTGAGAGAGCTGGGTCAGAAGGTTTGTTAAATGAGTAGGATTTGACCCCAGAATAACCTGTCCTAGCGGAACAGGTCCACATCCAAAAGGATGTGTGCAGGGAAGGGGCTCACGAGAACAGGTGGACTCGGCTGGGATGGATTCCTGTTTGCCTCCATGCCCTGCTCACAGCCAGTTGGTGACTGGAGCTGGAGCATCATCCTCTAACCCACCTCCTCTGGGTGAGGAGCCGAGCAGGCAAGGCTGCTCTAGAGCTTCTCCTGAGCTCTCCCAGCCTCTTGCCCCCCACAGCTCCTTTAGCTGTTGCTGAGCACTGAGCAGATGCCCACTGGGGCTGCTCTCCTGCAGGCTCAGCAGCCCCAGGGCTCTCAGCCTTTGCTCCTCACAGAGGTGCTTCAGGCTTCTCAGCATGCTCAGAGCCTTCACTGGAGTCTCCAGTACTTCTCTGCCAGTGTTCAGCCAGGAAGCCCAGCAGTGGCCACAGTACTCAGTAGACCTCTGCCTTTCAGAGCACAACAATATCCAAGTCATAAACTCTCCATCACTTCTTTCTCAGCTCTCTGCAGGTGAGGTAGGAACCCATCTGCTGTAAGCCCTGTGGAACAGAGAGCCACTGGGTGACTGCAGCCCTCACACCCTCCATTCCCATCTATTGCTCCGAGGAGCTATTTAAATTCCCTCCAGCTGCACCTGGCCCCAAGGGGCTCATTCTCAGCACCTCATTCAGGGTTCCATACAGCAGTGGCCCCTGCTCTGGAGCAGCTTCACAGCCAGGTTTCCACTGTGGTGGCACAGGGTGCAGGAGTGCTGATGCTCCCCCCCTGCCTGACCACTCTGCTCCACCTTGTTGCACAGGTGAGGGAAAAGAGCTCCATGGAGAAGGAGCTGGGAGTGCTGGGGGACAGGGAGTGCTGGGGGACAGGGAGTGCTGGGGGACAGGGAGTGCTGGGGGACAGGGAGTTCTCCACGGGACAGCAAAGTGCCCTTGTGGCCAAGGAGGCTAGTGGGCTCCTGGGGTGCATTAAGAGGAGTGTGGCCAGCAGGGCAAGGGAGGTTCTCTTGCTTCTCTGCTCTGCCCTGGTGAGACCACACCTGGAGTGTTGTGTCCAGTTCTGGGCTCCTCAGTTCAGGGGGCACAGAGAGATACTGGAGAGTATCCAATGGAGGCTAGAAGGGTGATGAAGGGACTGGGACTTGTGTGCGATGAGGAGAGGCTGAGAGCCCTGGGGCTGGTTAGTCTGGAGCAGAGAAGGCTGAGAGGGGATGTTGTTTACAGGTATCTGAGGGGTGGGTGCCAAGAAGAAGGGGGCAGGCTCTTGTCAGTGGTGTCCTGTGACAGGGCAAGGGACAATGGGCACAAACTGGAACCCAGGAAGTTCCACCTCAGCACCAGGAGAAACTTGTTTGGTGTGAGGCTGCTGGAGCCCTGGAGCAGGCTGCCCGGGGGTGTTGTGGAGTCTCCTGCTCTGGAGACTTACCAAACCCACCTGGATGTGTTCCTGTGTGCCCTGCCCTGGCTGCCCTGGCTCTGGCAGGGGGGAGCTGGGCTGGATGACCTCTGGAGGTCCCTTCCAGCCCCTACCACTCTGTGATTCTGTGACTAAAGCACAAGCCTGCTGCTCTGCCCCCTGCAGCCCTTCACCCTCTCTTTCTGGGAGGAAAGCCCTTTCGGAGCTGTCTCCCATCTGCTTTCCCCCCCCGTGCCCGGGGCGCAGGGCGCCGCTGTGAGCTGTCCCCTTGCACCTGCGTCCGTCTGCTGCAGCGCGTCGGGAGCAAGGAGTTTGCAAACAAAGCCAGGGCCTGCCACACGCAGCTAATGACCTTCTCCCTGCCTGTGTTTCCTTTACGTCAGAAGTCGGAGTGCTTATTAAGTTTGGAGGCTTACTCCCAGGAGCAGAAGAAGAGGATCTGCTGGTGTCTGGCTGAGAACATCACCAAGCAGCAACATCCGGCATCAGCTCCCATGGAGAGCAAGGTAAGAGAGCCAGGAGCTGGCAAACCCTGGGCTGCTGGGAGCGTTGGGGGGGGGAGGTTTGCTCTGGTGATGCTCCTGCCAGGCTGAGTGCTTGCCAGGTGAGCAGCGAGTTGTGTGCAGGCACTGCTGTGCTGCAGCTTTCTGCCCTGCCCGGGGAGCAGAGATGTGTCTGCAGCCGCTGACGCTGCTCCTGCCGCCTCCCACCGGCTCTCTTTGGACAGCTGAGGCACTGCAGCCCCACCTTGGCCTTCCAAAAGCTCAGCTCCAGCGCAGGGCCAATGGAGGAGAGCTTCAGGCTGTTCTCTCCAGGTCCTAGTGGGAAGGCCAACGTGATGGGAGAGGCAGTGCAGAGGCTGGTCCTGTCCAGACAGGCTCAAGCCTTTGACCTGGACCCCACAGAGGAGCTCAGAGCACAGAAGTCATCTGATGAGTGCTGGTTTTCTTGGCTAGCAGGGCAGCACCAGCACTTGTCCCACACTGGAGAGCTTCAGCCTGGCCCAGGAGAGATGTCAGCAGTGCTGGCAAGGGAAACATGCCCATGGTGTGAGTTGGAAGTGCTGCTGGGCACACCTGCCCACTATCAATGTGGTTACCACCTCCTGTCTGCTGGCTCTGGGGCAGAGACTTCCACCACGGAGCTGTCTAGGGCAGTGACAATCTCTGCTGGAGGCATCTCACCCCCAGGGACTGGGTTTGGAGTGTTGGTTGCTTGGATGAGGCTTTGAGCAACCTGGGCTAGTGGCACATGGCCCTGCCCCTGGCAGGCAGTTGGAACTGGATGATCTTTAGGGTCCCTTCCAACCCAAACCATTCTGTGATCCTGTGATTCTCTGCCCCACTGCTCTGTGAGAAGAAAAATGCACTGTGCTGGGTGTCTGAAGAGCTTTGAGTGAGGCAGACAGAGATCTCAGGGGTAAAATCAGCTGGACACCCCCTCTGGGCTGGGGGCTGCTGGTGGAGCAGCTCCTGCCCCATGCTGAGGTGTGGATACAGCCTTGGTGCGTGGTCCGGGCAGGATCAGAGGCAGGCAACTCCCTCGGGGTCTGTGCAGGCAGGAGCAGGAGCAGGAGCAGGAGCAGGAGCAGCAGAGGTCTGGAGTCAGCACAATGTGGCTTTTGCTCTGCTGTGTCCCAAACTGGGTCAGCACAAACATCTCCACAGGAGGCAGAGCCTCTGGATTCCTTTTCCTGCACGTTTCAAATGAACTAAAATAGCAACAACATCCCAAGCCTGAGAACCTCGTTACCAGGCACAGCTCTAGAGATGCAGAGAGCCCAGGGCAGACAATTCAGTGGGGTGGCACTGCCATGGCTCCAGTTTCCTTCTGGTGACTCTTGGTGGCATGACACAGAGCCTGGCCAGGGGGTCCCAGGTGGCTCAGCACAAGGGGTGCCTGCCATGGGGCTGCTGCTGGGGGCTTGGCAGGACTTTGCCCCTGGCTGTGTGTGATCCAGTCATAGGCTGAGGGATCCTCTGGGGCAAATCTGAGCACCTCAGATGCTACAAGGGATCTTGGTGGTTCTGCATCACAGTGTGCTGTGGTATGTTTGGGGTGATGCTGCTGTTGTCCCTCCTCACACCAGACTCTGTGCTCATGGCAGGGTGTGGGGGTCTGGCTCTCTGCTAGGATTACAAACCCTGTGGCTCAGAGCAGAGCCCTGCAGAGTGTCTGCTCCACACAGTATGGAAGGATCCTGGTACTGAACAGGTGGGAAAACGCCCTGGAAGACAACACAAACCTTTCCAAGGCTTTTCTGTGCCCCAGTAGCCAAGAAGGGGCACTCTGGGTGCACCAGGGAGCCAATGTGGCCCTCCAAGGTTGTGTCAAGGGAGATTTGTCTCAGTTTAACAAAGCTGATGGAAATCCCATTGGTGAGATGTGGGACCAGGAGGGAAAAGAGGAGCACCAGAGCAACCACCAGGCACTTAGTGAGCTCATGGCACCGGTTCCTACCCCAGCGAGGTGTGAACTGCCCAGGGTGTAATTTGAGAGCAAACCTGATCCTGAAATGTGAGCAGGAGCAGCACGGAGAGAGAGGAAGGAGCAGCCCCGGGTGAGGCTGCAGCTCCTGAGCAGACGAGGAGCTTGGTGGGCATCCCAGCTCGGAGCAGGGTGGGCAGCACACGGGGCTGGGCTGTGGGCAGAAGCTCTGCACGGGCAGAGCTGGAGGTGGGGCTGCTGTGAGCAGTCTGCACCGCAGCTGGGACAGAGGTCTCTGGGGACGCTGGTGGGAGGCAGGGAGTGGGAAATCAGTGGCTTTTTGCTGGGGAGAGGTGATCCATTAGCTGGTGTTGCTCAGCAGTCATTTGATCCCCAGGCTATTTAAGGAAAGAGCAGTGTCTGTGCTCTGCAAACAGACAAATTAACCTGGAGATGCCAGCCTTGGCACGGCTCATTCCTGCTCCAGGCAGGAACCACAGCAGCAGCAGAGCCTTCAGAACTGCTTCAGCCTGCTGGGGGTGAGCCCAGCTGAGGGTACGAAGCCTTCGCTCCTCATGGCAGGGGAAGGACCAGCACAGCCTCGGTGCCAGGCAGAGATGTGCCATGTGCCAGCTGGGCACTGGAGCAGGAGAAAGGGATTCTGTCTGAGCAGAGGGCAGCTCCTCAGCAGGCTCTCAGCTGTTCATGCTTCCTTTAGTGCTGTCCTTCTGTCCAACCCCAAGCAGAGGGGTGGATGGGCCAGGGGATCCCCAGCAGGATGGGCACATGTGGAAAGGAGAGGCCAGGCTGGTCCAGCTGGTGGAGTGATGTTGCATAGTGCCAAGAGCTCAGACAAATCTGGGGCTTTGGGGTGGCACCTCTTGGGTTTCAAGCTCCCCCCTGAGGCATGTCTGGCTAGGGAAGGTTTTTCTGGTCCTGAGATATGGCTCTGCAGAGCTGTAGCTGCCTCTGGCAATGTCTCCTGGGAGGACAGTGCCAAGCCTGGAGGCTGCCCCCTGCTCGAGGCCTGTGTTGGCATGGCTGCTGCTCTGAGAGCCAAGCTGCCAGTTTCTGGCAGACACAAGCTTACAGTGCATGTAGCACCCATCCTGCAGGGGCAGGAAGAGAAAACCATGAAGGGCAGAACTGGTGGTGCAGCATGCTCCCAGTGCTTGCTCCCAGTGCTCCCAGCATGATTCTGCCAATGTCAGTGCAGGAGGAGCTCCAGGGGTAACTGCTGTGGGGCAGCTCTCTGGCCCTGGTGCCTGGCAGACATGGATGTGGGGCTCTGGGGCTTCTTTGCTGCCACTGTGAGGCTTGGCTGATAGGGTGAGGGGCAGTGGCTTTAAACTGGGAGAGGAGAGATTGAGACTGGAGAAGAGGAAGAAATTCTTTAGAGTGGGGAGGCACTGGCACAGGTTGCCCAGGGAGGTTGTGGATGTCCCCTCCCTGGAGGTGGTCCAGGCCAGCTTGGATGGAGCCTTGAGCAACCTGGGCTAGTGAGAGGTGTCCCTGCCCATGGCAGGGGGCTGGATCTGGATGAGCTTTAAGGCCCCCTCCAACCCAAACTGTTCTCTGATTCTCTGTGCCCTGAACCCCTCCTGCCAGCTGCAGGAGGCTGCAGGATTTGTTCTGTGGATACTTCTTCCATCTGCAGAGCCTTCTCTGCTCTCAGCTCAGCTCTGGCTCTGTCCTGGCACTCTGTTCCTTGCCCCTTGGCTGCGATGAGTGAGGATCTGTACAACACATCAGCAAGGTGACCCAGCTTGGTGACATGACCCCAAAATGGGCATGTGTGGAGCTTGGAAGAGCTGGCACAGGTTGAGGGTGCTGAGATACTGGCACAGGTTGAGGGTGCTGAGACACTGGCACAGGTTGAGGGTGGTGAGACACTGGCACAGGTTGAGGGTGCTGAGACACTGGCACAGGTTGAGGGTGGTGAGACACTGGCACAGGTTGAGGGTGCTGAGACACTGACACAGGTTTCCCAGGGAGGTTGTGGAGCACAGAAGCACCCAACGTGATCTTTGATCACGTTGGGTGCTTCTGTGCTCCACAACCTCCCTGAAGGTGTTCAGGACCAGGCTGGATGAGACCTTGAGTGACCTGCTCTAGTAAGAGATGTCCCTGCCCATGGCAGGAGCGGTTGGCACTGGCTGACTTTTAAGATCCCTTCCAACCCAGCCCATTCCATGACTATGTCGAGAGCATCTTTTAAGAGCTGCTGGAGCTGCCCAAGCTGCCTCCTGCGCTGAGTGTTGCAGAGCCTGGAGGGCTCCTGCCTGGCTCTGCGCCAAGGCACGGGCGAAGAGATGGCAAAGCGCAGAGCAGGGGGGCAGGGGCGAGGACCAGCGGCAGCCGCTTTGGCTGGCAGGGGTTAAGGTTTAAGAGGCGCAAGAAGCTGCTTGTCACCACCCCCATTCTCACTGCTTGTTTCTTTGTGTCTTCCACACTCAGAACGGCTGATCACTGTTCCTTCTGGCCCGGTGACCCGCGCTTGCCCCGGAGATGCTGGCTGGCTCTATCTGGCAGATGTAGATTTATCCTTAAGCTAACTAATTCTGGACTCTCTGGTGCGGACTTTTGGGCCGTGGGAGCCCTGCGCTTCCCCTGGGAGGTGGTGGATCCTCAGCCTGCCTGCCAGGCTCTCTCCCGTGGCTGCTGATGGTGCGAGCAGGCGTGGACCGATCCTGCCCTTCCCGGCAGCGCTGGCTGCGGTGCTGGGGAGGAGCCGTCGGTGGGTGCGCGGCGGCAGGGCATGGCCGGCCCCTTCCTGGCCTTCCTCCGGGCAGGAAGGGCTGGGTCGTTTCTGGCGCTGTTTACAGAGAGCTTGACAAGCGCAAGTAAAAGTGCTGTCAGCAGAGCCCCCTGCGTGTGCCAGCCAGCTCCGTCTGTGCCCGCGGGGATGCTCCCGGGGCGCTGGCCCCGGTGCCCGCAGCGCGGCCGGGGTGAGCCTGGGCCACGCCTCTGCTACCCCGAGCCCTGCCTCCTCTTCCTCACCCATCCTGCCCCCATGCCCTCCCCAACACAACCATCACAGAGCCTTAGCCCTCCAGAGCTCATCCAGTCCAAGCCCCCTGCCAGGCAGGACCCCCTAGGGTAGCTGGCACAGGAATGCATCCAGGTGGCTTTGGAAAGTCCCCAGAGGAGACTCCACAACCTCTCTGCTCCAGGGCTCTGTCACCCTCACTGCAAAGAGGTTTCTCCTCATGGTGAGGTGTTCCAGTGTGTAGCCATTGCTCCTTGCCTTAATGTGCCTCCCCCTTTGGTCCCTGCCCATCTGGGTGGTGGCCATGCACACCCTGCAGCTGGCACAGACAGAGGGCACTGGGCTGGCCGTGACAAGCACTTGCTCTAGGAGGGTGAACCTGTCTCTGATCCAGCATTCAAGAGGTGCCTTGCCCAGCAGGACCATAGTCAGAGCATGAGTGGCTGTTTGGTGGGGAAGGAGGGAAGGAATTGGCAGCTTCTTACTTTGTTTTTGGCTCAGAGCCCTTCCATTTTCAACTGGCAGCCTGGTGCCCAGTCTGTGCCAGCTGTGCTGCAGAGTGCCTTGCTTACCTGCAGACCAGACAGAACACAGCCAAGGCTGCAGGAACCCAAAAGCTTCATCACAACCTGCATTCCTTCCCTGATGCCAACGTGGCAGCCTGGACAGGGCCAAGTACATCACAGCAGCACTCAGAGGACCAGCCTGCCCCTGGCCACCCACCCTGCCAGTACCTCACTCCTGCTGTCAGGGTGGCCAAATGGAAGACAACAACATCTTGAGTTTTATTCTGCCCTCATAAGGGTTAAAACATCAGCTGGCAGCAGCTTGTGAGCCAGCTTACAAGAGTAAAGTGGGCCTTGGGCTGAAATAAACTTCATGCTAAGGACAGCCCAGGGCTGTTGCAGGTACACCCCAAATTCCTGAGGCTGTGGGGCTGGAGCTGCTGTCCCCTCTGAGTCAGGCTCCAGTTTCAACCTGGTCCTGAGCACCTCCAGGGGGGTTGTTCAAAGATCACGTTGGGTGCTTCTGTGCTCCACAACCTCCCTGGGCAACCTCTGCCAGTGTCTCACCACCCTCACTGTCTGTGCTCCACAACCCCCCTGGGCAACCTGTGCCAGTGTCTCACCACCCTCACTGCCAAGAACTTCTTCCTAACCCCCAGTTGCAATCTCCCCTCTGCCAGCTTAAATCCAGTCCAGTGGGATGAGATAAAAGCTTTTACTCTTCAAAGCTGTGGCTGCCTGCAAGGCAGAGGAGGCAGCACATTTCCCCTGCTCCATCCCACCCACAAACCTGCATCTGGCTGTGGGAGCAGGGGGGAGAGCCAAGCACAGCTTGTCACCAGGGCACCCATCAGTGCACGGTGGCCATGGGGCAGAGAGCCACCGGCAGGTGGCTGTGGTGGCTGTCAAAGGTAGCTTGACTATCTTGGGTAAATAAAGTGCAAGACCAGGAGGAGAAATGTCCAGACAAAGCAGTTGTGTCCCCAGCCCAGAGTGTATGAAGAGGTCCTGAGAGGGCCCATGTGCAAGTGGAGGGGCAGAGGGTTGTGCTGGGCTGTGTGGAGGCCACACATCCTCCTGCAGCTTCATAGAGTCACAGAATCACAGCACCAAGCAGGTTGGAAGAGAGCTCCAAGCTCAGCCAGCCCAACCTAGCACCCAGCCCTGCCCAAGCAACCAGACCATGGCACTAAGTGCCCCAGCCAGGCTTGGCAAGAACACCTCCAGCCACACAGACTCCACCACCTCCCTGGGCAGCCCATTCCAATGCCAATCACTCTCTCTGACAACAACTTCCTAACAACATCCAGCCTAGACCTGCCCTGGCACAGCTTGAGGCTGTGTCCTCTTGTTCTGTTGCTGGCTGCCTGTCAGCAGAGACCATCCCCACCTGGCTACAGCCTCCCTGCAGGCAGCTGCAGACAGCAATGAGCTCTGCCCTGAGCCTCCTCTGCTGCAGGCTGCACCCCCCCAGCTCCCTCAGCCTCTTCTCACAGGGCTGTGCTCCAGGCCCCTCCCCAGCCTTGCTGCCCTTCTCTCAACACCTTCCAGCACCTCAACATCTCTCTGGAGTTGAGGAGCCCAGAACTGGACACAGCACTCAAGGTGTGGCCTGAGCAGTGCTGAGCAGAGGAGGCTTTGCCTCTCTGCCTGCCTGCCTAGGCAGAGCCTCTTGTAGGGATTTGCAATGTGGAGGGCAAAGAACCATGCTGCAGGGCATCTTCCACTGGGATGGGAGGGGAAGGAGCTGAAAGCAGCAGGATGGGTGTGTGGCTTGGTGTCCTACAGGGGCTGGACAGGGCAGGAGAAGAGCTGAAGAGTGAATGCAGCAAGTGTCAGGGAGATGCATAGCATGGGTTGGAAAGAGCTTTAAAGATCATCCAGTGCCAACCCCTTGCCATGGGCAGGGACAGCTCCCACCAGCACAGCTTGCTCAAGGCCTCATTCAGCCTGGGGTTGAACACCTCCAGGGAGATTGTGGAGCACAGAAGCACCCAATGTGATCAAAGATCAAAGATCAAAGATCACCTTGGGTGCTTCTGTGCTCCACAACCTCCCTGAGCAGCCTGTGCCAGTGTCTCACCATGCTCAACCTGTGCCAGTCTCTCCCCACCCTCACTCTCAACAGTTTCTTCCTCCTCCCCACTCTCACTCTCCCCTCTCCCAGCTCAAAGCCATTGTCCCTCAGCCACTCCCAGCCCTTCTCCAAAGTCCCTCCCCAGCTCTCCTGCAGCCCCTTCAGGCACTGGAAGCTGCTCTGAGGTCTCCCTGCCGCCTTCTCTTCTGCAGGCTGCACAGCCCCAACTCTCCCAGCCTGTGCCCACAGCAGAGCTTCTCCAGCCCTCTGATCACCTTCGTGACCTCCTGCAGATCCCCTCCAACATTTCCATGTCCTTCTTGTGCTGAGGCCCCCAGAACTGGAGGCAGTTCCCCTGCTGGGCTCTCCGTAGCTGTTCCTCACATCACATCGAGCATCCACTTCTCTCGGCAGCTAACAGCACCTCCAGGGGCTGCTGGCGGAGCCGTAAATAGCACGGGGGGCTTGAGGGAGCAGTGCCTGGGAGAGGCTGGGTGGCTTCGGCTGCCTCCTGACAGGACATTAATAGCGGCGGGGGCAGAGCCAGGCGCTGCGCTCTGCTCTCTGCGCCGCAGCTGCGGGCACAGGTCGGGGCCGGGGCTGCCGGAGGAGATGCTGCTGGCTCAGCCCCTGCGGCCGGGGTGCACCTGGGACCCCGCCTTTGGTAGGTTTTGCTTTCAGACTTTGCAAGCTAGGGGCCGGACCCTGCGCTGCGCAGGGTCCCAGGTCAAGGGACGCAGCACAGGGACGCTGGGGGGGGCTGAGGTCCTGCTGGATCAAAGGCATCAGCTGCGGTCTGGGGCTGGTCCCCTGCATCTCTGTGCCAGGCTGCTCCCTGCTCTCTCCTGGGGAACCTGTGGCTCCTGCCCGGCTTCATTCGCCAGCAGGCTGGGCTAGGAGGGTGGATAAAGAGCATCTGGGGGGAGTGAAGGTCTGCTTGCAGCGACGGGGACCTTTCCAGGCTCCCTTGCAAATCTGGGCTGTGCCCAGCTGTGCCATCTGCAGCCCTCGCTCTGGGAGTGGCACTGCAGCATGCCAGCAGCAGGGGCTTTCTGCTGTGGGACCCTTTGGATGCTCTCTGTTTGCTGGCACTGGGGACTGACCAGCTGCAGTCAGAGCTGTGGGCATGCCTAGAGCCTCAGTGGGGATGGAGGGCACTGGGCAGGGTCTAGGCTGGGGTCTGGAGATGGGACTGCCAGGGCAGGGGCAGTGGCAGTGCAGGGCTGGCAGCTCAGAGCCATGGGAGTGGCCAGTCTGTGTTAGCTGTGGCTGCTTGGGCTGGGGACAAGGCATGGGGAGGTTTTGTCCCAGGGGGTTGCACCAAAAGCCAGGGTGCCAGCTCTGCCCACAGACCTGGCTCCCTCCCATGTGCTCGGAGGGTTGTGCTCTGGCGAGACCACATCTGGAGTGCTGTGTCCAGGTCTGGGCTCCCCAGTTCAAGAGGGACAGGCATGTACTGGAGAGTGTCCAATGGAGGTTATGAGGATGATGAAGGAACTGGAATGTGAGGAGAGGCTGAGAGCCCTGGGGCTGTTTGGTCTGGAGAGGAGAAGGCTGAGTGGGATCTGGTCGCTCTCTATGACTGTTTGAGGGCTGGGGTCAGGATGAAGGCTCCAGGCTCCTGTCAGTGGTGTCCTGTGGTGGGACAAAGGACAAGGAATACAAACTGGAACCCAGGAGGTTCCACCTCAACACGAGGAGTGTCTTGTTTGGTGTGAGAGTGCTGGAGCCCTGGCACAGGCTGCCCAGAGAGGTTGTGGAGTCTCCTTCCCTAGGAGAGCTTCCAACCCTGCCTGGCTGTGTTCCTGTGTGCCCTGCCCTGGGTGAAGGTGCTCTGGCAGGGGGCTTGGACTGGCTGATCTCTGGAGGTCCCCCCCCTACCTTCCTATGGCTCCTGTTCAGTGCTGTTTTGCAGGGGGCAGAGGGGCTCTGGCAGAGGCACCATGGTGTGGGCACAGCAGCAGCAGCAGTGCTGGGCAGTGCCCTGGCCAGGCCCCGTTCACTATCAATTGGGGCTGACAGTAATGGGGTAATGGGATTAGCACAGGCTGCTGCCACGGGATCATTTCCTCCCTCAGAGCAGGGCTGCTCCTGGCAGGCTCTGAGACATTCCAAGCCCAGGGGTTTTTGGGTGGTATGAGTGTTCAGCCCCCCACAAGTGTCTCCTCAGAGCATTTATTCCTCCACCCCTGGCCCCTGCTGCCTGGGTCTGGACATCTGCACTCGCTGTGGCTGTGGCACTAATTGCTCTGTATCAATTATTCAGCAATTCAGTAATGAAGCAGGAATGGGTAGGAAATGTTGCTGTGCAATGAGCTCTGAGCTCCAGTCAGCCTTGCAGGGCCACCACAGCTCAAGGAGGACAAGGAGCAGAGCTGCTGGGGGGGATGCTCCTCCAGAGCACTTTCAAAGTGACTCCCATGAAGATCTGCTCAGGGTTTTGTAGCTCTGCTGTGTGTTTCTGGCTCCATGGTCCTCCTCTCAGCCCCGTGCTGTGTATTAGATGCTGTATCCTGCAGCCCTCACTTGGTTCTTAGTGGTGACTTTTCAGGTCTTGAGGTGCTCATCACCAGTGGTTCTGGCAACATGTCCCAGGGCCAGTGAGGAGTTTGTGATCTGATGGTTCTGGACAGTTTGTCCCATGCTGTGAGCTGAAACTGTGACTTTTTTCTTCCACTCTCTGCCAAAAGCTGCTTTGGAAGCTTTGATGTTTCCCTTTGTGACTTATGGCTGGTCCCAATCATCTTAGAGGTCTTTTCCAACCTGAACATTTCTGTGATGCTCTGTAGGTGCTGTTCTCCCCAGGTCCCATCTGTCCTGAGCAGAGATGTCAGCTCCACGCAGGGAGCACTGCCAGTAGCAAAGCTGCCTTTGTCCTCCCTAGAATCCCCCTGCAGAGGGACTTGGTCTCATTCCCCCAGAGTTCAATACTTGCAGGAGCAGGCACCTCTGAGCAGAAGCAGATTTAAGAGCAGCAGGAGCCAGGGAGGTTCCTCCATGGGCAGGTGGAGGCTGAGGTCTGGGCATGGCTCATAAGCAGTTCAGCAGAGTCCTGGGGGGTTCCTTGACTCCTGCTGGGGTGGGAGCAGAGTCAGAGCTGTGTCCTTCACTGTCCCACTCACCTTCATGTCCATCACTCTGCTGCCTGCAGGGACTTTCCTGCTTTTCCCAGCCCTTGATGTTGGCTGAGGACCTGTGTGGTCCCAAGCTCAGCCTTCTCCTCCTTCTCAGCACCACCACAAGAGAAAGATGCCAGCCAAAAACCACAAACACCCACACCAGGAGCCAGCAAAGGCTGAATTCAGTTTTCTTCTGTCCAGCTGTTACTTGAGCCAAGGCAGCTCCAGGACCCCACCTGCAGCACTGCCTCCAGTTCTGGGACCCCAGCACAAGAAGGACATGGAACTGTTGGAGAGGGTTCAGAAGAGGTCACAAAGGTGATCAGAGGGCTGGAGAAGCTCCCCTGTGAGCACAGGCTGGGAGAGTTGGGGCTGTGCAGCCTGCAGAAGAGAAGGCTGCAGGGAGACCTTAGAGCAGCTTCCAGTGCCTGAAGGGGCTGCAGGAGAGCTGGGGAGGGACTTTGGGCAAGGGCTGGGAGTGGCAGGCTGAGGGACAATGGCTTTGAGCTGGGAGAGGGGAGAGAGAGAGTGGAGAGGAGGAAGAGATTGTTGAGAGTGAGGGTGGGGAGACACTGGCACAGGTTGAGGGTGGGGAGACACTGGCACAGGTTTCCCAGGGAGGTTGTGCTCCACAACCTCCCTGGAGGTGTTCAGGACCAGGCTGGATGAGGCCTTGAGTGACCTGCTCTAGTGAGAGGTGTCCCTGCCCATGGCAGGAGGTTGGCACTGGATGATCTTGAAAGTCCCTTCCAACCCAGTCTGTGAATCTATGAGTATGTCAGAAGCTGAGAGCCTCAACCAACTCCCTGACCTCCCAGGGCTGGGGCTTTCAGGGGGTACCACAGCTCACAGCACTCCTGGCAGCACCAGGGGAAGCCCAGTGCAGGCTTCAGCTCCCAGCTGAGCTGTCTCTGTGGCTGGTGTTGTCCCAGCTGGGAGTGCTGGCTGGGGGCCAGCAGATAGGGCAGGCTGTGCTGGAAGAGAGGCTGGAGAGTTGAGGCTGTGCTGCCAAGCCCACATCTGCTTCTTGAGATGTGCTCTGCTGGGAAATCAGAGCAGCAGCAGCTAGAAGGAAGCTGAGCTAATTGCAGCCTGCAGAGGCTTTGCAGAGCCTCTTCCCCTTCTTGCTGTCATGAAAACCTTTGAATCATTGAGTGATGCCCAACAGCAGAAGGAGTCCAGGAAGGGGCTACAGGTGCAGAAATTGAGGATGCTGGAGCAGACAGGGCAATGTTTGGCTTTTCTGGGGTGTGTTGAGGCTTGTTCACTGTTAGAGACTCTACTGCTCTTGCTGTGTTTTCAGACCTATCATTCCCCATCCCTAAATCACCCCCACAGCCTTGCTGGGGCTCAGAGGCAGCTCTTGGTGCTTTCTCTTCCCCTCAACAGGACCTGGTGCTTGGCCACTCAGTCTGAGACAGAGGCTGAGGCAGTGGTGTGTGAGGTTCTCCAGGCAGGATGCAGTAAAGCCCTGAGGCCTTCCCAGCTCAGGAGAGGGAAAGTCAGATGTTGAGGATGGGAAGATGCAGGTGCTGAGAACAGGGACACCTGCACATGGAGGAGAGGGACACCCCAGTGCTGGGCAAGGAGCCCCTGGTGTTGAGAAGAGTGAGATCAGGATGTTGAGGATGGAGATCCAGGTGTTGGCTGCTAGCTTCTGAGCTGGCCAAGAGAGAGGGACTCATGCTGCAGCACCACCATGGGATGCTCTGGATGAGGCCTCAGGATGGCAGGGCAGCACCTTTTAGTATCAGCACTGCTTTGCCTGCTGCCTCTTCCAGCAGCCCCTTGGCTGCAGTGATGATGAGGAGGCCTGATCACAGCTCTGTCCTTGCTGCCCCAGATCACCTTTCCACATCAAGGTGACCTTTGGCTTCCTGCTGATGGAAGTCCCTGATGCCTCCAGCCATGATCAGGTTTGCTGGCTGGCTGTGATGGCATCACTGCTACCTCCCTTTCTGTCTCTCCCTGACCATCAGGTGAAAAGAAGACTCCAGAGAGACCTCAGAGCAGCCTTCCAGTGCCTGAAGGGGCTGCAGGAGAGCTGGGGAGGGACTCTGGAGAAGGGCTGGGAGTGGCAGGCTGAGGGACAATGGCTTTGAGCTGGGAGAGGGGAGAGTGAGAGTGGAGAGGAGGAAGAGATTGTTGAGAGTGAGTGTGGTGAGACACTGGCACAGGCTGAGGGAGGTTGTGGAGCACAGAAGCACCCAATGTGATCTTTGATCACATTGGGTGCTTCTGTGCTCCACAACCTCCCTGAAGGTGTTCAGGACCAGGCTGGATGAAGCCTTGAGCAAGCTGTGCTTGTAGGAGGTGTCCCTGCCCATGGCAGGGGGTTGGAGCTGGATGATCTTTAAGCTCCCTTCCAGCCCAACCCAGTGCACGTTTCTGTGATGTTCAGCAGAGCTCAGCTGCAGCCCTAACTGTGAGGGCAGTTTCACAGCCCTGGTGATGCTTTCAGCCCGAGCTGGGCAGCTCACTTGGTGCTGAGGCTCCTGCTCATCCCCTCCGTGCTGCTGAGGAGCTGCAGAGTCTGTGATCGAATTAGCTGAGGGATTTAATTGAATCCCCAACTGGCTCTCATTTGGAGGGAGCCTGTTCATTTCCTCTCCAGGGCCTTATCTGATGTGGGCAACCAGCAGCATGAAGCAGGAGGAGTGCACAGACAGGGAGCTGCTGGGGTGGGGGCAGCTTTGCAGGCAGCGAGCTCGGGGCTGCCTGGGCTTGGCCTCTAATTGTTGCATGCACTAATGATGGCAGTGACTGTGATAGCAGTCAGACAGCAGCAGCAGCATTACAGCACACACTGGTGCCAGCAGCAGGCCTGGCACAGAGGGTCTGGAAATGCCCTTGGACAAGAAGATGCCAGGAGGCAGTGAACCAGCCTCAGGATGGGGCAAAATGAGTGAATGAATGTCCCCTGTGTGCCTGGGTGCAGGGCATGGGGCAGAGGTGGTGGCAGGCTGAGGACATGATGGTCTCTGAATTGTCATGAGGGTCTGCTGAGCTGTTGGACTGCAGTCCTGAGGAGAAGGTCCTGGCAGCCCTGGTGGACAACAGGATGCTCACGAGGCAGCAGTGTGCCCTCAAGGCCAAGGAGACCAATGGCTCCCTGGGGTACGTTAAGAGGAGCGTGGCCAGCAGGTCAGGGGAGGTTCTGCTCCCACCTCTCCTCTGCCCTGGTGAGGCCTCACACAGAGTCACAGAACTCTCAGGGTTGGAAGGAGCCCCAAGGACCATCCAGTTCCAACCCCCCTGCCATGGACAGGGACACCTCACACTAGATCAGGCTGCCCAGAGCCTCATCCAGCCTGGCCTTAAAACACCCAGGGATGAGGCTTCCACCACCTCCCTGGGCAACCTGTGCCAGGCTCTCACCACCCTCATGGTGATAACATCCAATCCAAATCTCCTCATTTCCAGCTTTGTTCCATTCCCCCCAGTCCTATCACTACCTGACACCCTAAAAAGTCCCTCCCCAGCTTTCTTCTGGGCCCCATGCAGAAATTTGGCTCCCCAGCTCCAGAAGGACAAAGGACCACTGGAGAGAGTCCAGCACAGGGCACTGAGGTGCTGAGGGCACTGGAACAGCTCTTGTGAGAGGCTGAGGCTGCTTAGCCTGGGCAAGGGGAGGCTGAGAAGGAATCTTCTCAGTGCTTACAACTATCTAAGGGTGGGTGGCAGGAGGATGTGGCCAGACTCTGCTCAGAGGTCCCCATTGGCAGGACAAAAGGCAGTGGGCATGGACTTGAACAGATTGAACACAGAAGTTCCATCTGTACATGAGGAAGAGCTTCTTTATTGTGTGGGTGGCAGAGCCCTGGAGCAGGCTGCCCACAGAGGTGGTGGTCTCCTTCTCTGGACACTTAGAAGGCCCTCCTGGATGTGTTCCTGTGTGACCTGCTGTGCAGGGGGGTTGCACTGGATGATCTCCAGAGGTCCCTTCCAACCCCTGCCAGTTTGTGGTTCTGTGACTTTAGTCTCCAGACCCCCTG
Source organism: Pogoniulus pusillus (assembly GCF_015220805.1). Taxonomy (NCBI): domain Eukaryota; kingdom Metazoa; phylum Chordata; class Aves; order Piciformes; family Lybiidae; genus Pogoniulus; species Pogoniulus pusillus. The sequence continues at coordinate 1,340,987 of NC_087298.1, read as the reverse complement.
GGGCAGCTCTGATGATGCCTGGTCACTGCCTCTGCCTGCAAGGGCACAGAGTAGGACCTCTCCATGCTGATGGGGCAAAGGGGAGCCTTTGGTGTAAGAAGAAAAGACAAGGCAGAGGTGGCTGTGGGTCAGCTTCTCTGTGGGCTCTGTGAGCTCTGCTGTGCCACTGGACTCTGGCAGCCTTTTGGAGATCTGCCACATGTTAGAGCCATGGAGTCATGGAGTGCTTTAGAGGGGAGGAGACCTTTCAGGTCATCAGGTCCAACCCTTACCCCAGCACTGCCAGGTCACCACTAATCCACATCCCTCAGCACCACAGCTACACAGCTTTGCAACCCCTCCAGGGATGGGGACTCCACCACTGCCCTGGGCAGCCTGGGCCAGGCCTTGACAACCCTTTTGGGGAAGATATTTTTCCTCCTGTCCCACATAAACTATCCCTGGAGCAACCTGAGGCTGTTTCCTCTTCACAGTATCACAGTATCACAGTATCACCAAGGTTGGAAGAGACCTCACAGATCATCAAGTCCAACCCTTTAGCACAGAGCTCAAGGCCAGACCATGGCACCAAGTGCCACGTCCAGTCCTGCCTTGAACAGCTCCAGGGACGGCGACTCCACCACCTCCCCGGGCAGCCCATTCCAGTGTCCAATGACTCTCTCAGGGAAGAACTTTCTCCTCACCTCCAGCCTAAATCTCCCCTGGCACAGCCTGAGGCTGTGTCCTCTCCTTCTGGTGCTGGCCACCTGAGAGAAGAGAGCAACCTCCTCCTGGCCACAACCTCCCCTCAGGTAGTTGCAGACAGCAATAAGGTCAGCCCTGAGCCTCCTCTTCTCCAGGCTAACCAATCCCAGCTCCCTCAGCCTCTCCTCGTAGGGCTGTGCTCAAGGCCTCTCCCCAGCCTCGTTGCCCTTCTCTGGACAGGCTCAAGCATCTCAATGTCCCTCCTAAACTGGGGGGCTCAGAACTGAACACAGGACTCAAGGTGTGGTCTAAGCAGTGCAGAGTACAGGGGCAGAATGACCTCCCTGCTCCTGCTGGCCACACCATTCCTGATGCAGGCCAGGATGCCACTGGCTCTCTTGGCCACCTGGGCACACTGCTGGCTCATGTTCAGGCAGGTATCAATCAGCACCCCCAGATCCCTCTCTGTCTGGCTGCTCTCAGCCACTCTGACCCCAGCCTGTATCTCTGCATGGGGTTGTTGTGGCCAAAGTGCAGCACCCTGCACTTGGAGCTATTGAACTCCATCCCCTTGGACTCTGCCCATCTGTGCAGGCGGTCAAGGTCCTGCTGCAGAGCCCTTCTACCCTCCAACCCAGCCACATCTGCCCCCAGCTTGGTGTCATCTGCACACTTGCTGATGACTGACTCCATGCCCTCATCCAGATCATCTATGAAGCTGTTAAAGAGGATGGGGCCCAGCACAGATCCCTGAGGGACACCACTGGTGACAGCTGCCAGCTGGATGTGGCACCATTCACCACCACTCTCTGGGTCCGGCCCTCCAGCCAGTTCCTAACCCAGCACAGTGTTGCCATCCAAGCCATGGGCTGACAGCTTAGCCAGCAGTGTGCTGTGGGGGACAGTGTCAAAGGCCTTGCTGAAGTCCAGAGGCCTTGCTGAAGTCACAGAATGGTAGGGATTGGAAGGGACCTCTGGAGGTACCTGGTCCAAGCGCCCTGCCACAGCAGGTTGCCCTGGAGCTTGTCCTGTCCCTTGTTACTTGGGAGGGGAGACCAACCCCCAGCTGCCTCCAGCCTCCTTTCAGGGAGCTGTAGAGAGCCAGAAAGTCTCCCCTGAGCCTCCTTTTGTCCAGCCTGCCCAGCCCCAGCTCCTCAGCTGCTCCTCAGAGACTTGTGCTGTACACTTAGCTCAGATGGGTGCCTGCTGCTGCTCTGGGGTCTCTGTGCCACCTCCTCTGTGCCAACATGGGCTTACCCCCCGGGCACTCCCTGTGCTGACAGCAGCTTTTGCAGCCCAATACCTGCATCCACCTCCCTGAGGGTGCCCAGTGCTGGGTTACAGCCCCTGTGTGCCAGCTCTGCAGGGTGAGGAGGTGCTCAGCAGCCCATTGCCTGGCCCAGGGGGTGGCTGGCAGGGGTCTGCTCTCCAGAGACAAGACCACCGTGGGCATACATCCTCTGTCTGCTCCACGGATGTCTCTTCCCAATGGGATGTGAGGCTGATTCCTGGGACTGCTGCACTTATGGAGGCTGAAGCCAGCCCAGTGTATGCAGGGGTGGTGTCTGTGCTGACTCCAGCTCTCTGGTTGTGTTGGGCTCAGGGAGCTGTAGGATCTTAGGAGTACAGAGACTTTTTTTGGGGGTGACCTGGGGCTGGTCCTGTGCAATGCTGCCTGCCCCAGCCCTGCAGGGTCTGCCTAGGTGGGAACTGCTTCCCAAAGGGGGGATTTTTCTCCACTTAGATTCTTCTCCCCTGCCCTTTTGGCTTAGAAGAGCAAAAGGGAAATTCACAAAGGGAAAGTTCCCTCTGCAAAGGGAAAATTCATACAGGAGAGAGGACTCAGCTCTGATGGGGGTTTCCCTTGGGCTGCTCCTGGCTTTTCCCTTCCACAGGGCAGAGCTCCCTTAGGTCTTTCTCCATCTGCAGAGGAAAGCTGGCAAAAGACAGCTTAAAACTAGGAGTGGCTGTGGATTTGCACAGCCCCATCTGTGGGGTGGCCACGCTGGTGGCTGTGGCAGGGCAGAACCTGGGCAGCAGTCGATGAGCAGAGCCTGGCACTGTCCTTCTGCATTTAACAACCTGGAGCAGAGGGGGCTGGAGCTGCTGGGCGAGAGCTGCTGGTTCGCTCTGCTGCCCTGCTCATCTCGGGAAGGTCTCTGCAGGGCTGAGCCGCCCCAGCGCTGACAGGGGGAGGGTGGAGCTGTTGGGGTAAGGATGCTCCTGGCTCTGTCCCTGTGCCGCTGGGCTGAGCCACCTGCCACCCGCCCCACTGCTTCCCTCCAAACGCACCCGGGCTGCCTGCTCTGGGGTAGCGCTGGGTGCTTCCATCCCACTCCTGCCCCACAGCCACCAGCAGACAGAGAGCAGCCCTGGGACTGGGTGCCGTGGGAGCGATGAGTGACCTGCACCCCCTGGGGACGTGGGAATGATGCTGGCCGACTCCGGCAGAGCGCTGCTAGGGCTGTACAGATCGGTGCCAGCCTTGTGACCGGGGCGCTGGGAGCAGAAAGGCAGCCAGTGAGAGATTCGGGGTGCTTCTGCCTTCACCCCTCTTCATCCTCTCGTCTGTGCAGACGCTGGAGACGGACGCTGAGAAGCCTGGGCAGATGCACTCGGAGGACGGGAAGGCAGCAGCAGGTGATGCTCCTCTGGCCACGGAGGGACCGGCTCTGGCTAAGCCCAGGGACGCTCCAGGAGCCACCCAGGGTCCTCTCCTGGCAGAAAAGCATCCTGTGGCCACCAAGAAGGGAGAGGAGCAGCCCAGCGCTGTGCCAGCCTTCGTCATCCCTGAGCTGCGGCTCGACAGCACTTTCAGCCGGAGCGCGTCGGGCTTGGCGGGCAGCACCACGGACGGAGAGGAGGAGGAGGAAGACGAGGAGGAGGAAGAAGATGAGGAGGAGGAGGAAGACGAGGACAGCGACGAGCAGTACCTGGAGAGGAACGAGGCGAAGCGCAGCAGCATGATCGAGACGTCAGGCTGCCAGCCCGGCTACACCCTGAGCGTGCAGAGCTCCCTGCGGCGCCGCACCCACAGCGAGGGCAGCCTGCTGCAGGAGAGCAGGAGCCACTGCTTCACCTCCGACACCACCCTGCACTGCTCCGACGGCCACGGCAGCCAGGGCCGCTGGGCGCTGCCCTCCCCCAGGACCCTCAAGAAGGAGCTCACCAAGAATGGTGGCTCGGTCCACCAGCTCAGCCTGCTGTTTTCAGGCCACAGGAAGGTAGGTGAGGCAGCCAGCTCCTGCCTGGCACTGCTGAGGGGGCAGCTCCTGGGTGGGGGTGTCCTGGCACAGAATCAGACACTTGGTTCAGTTGGAAAAGACCTTTAAGATCACTGAGTCTGGAGAAGAGGAGGCTGAGGGGAGCCCTCATCGGTCTCTACAACTCCTTGATAGGAGGCTGCAGTGAGGTGGGGGTTGGGCTCTGCTCCCTAGCATCAGGTGGACAGAAGGTGAGGAAATGGCCTGAAATTGGGCCAGGGGAGGGTTAGTTTGGAGATCAGGAAAAACTTCTTTGCTGCAAGAGTGGTCAGGGATTGAAGGAGGCTGCCCAGGGTGGTGAGGCAGTCCCCATGCCTGAAGGTGTTCAAGAACCCTGTGGCCATGGCACTTGGGGACATGGTTTAGTGGCCACGGTGGTGCTGGTTGGACTGGATGATCTCAGAGGGCTTCTCCAACCCAAAGCATTCTGTGGCTCTAGGATTGTCTAACTCTGTCAAGTCTGGTGCTAAACCATCTCCCTCAGCACCACACGTGGCCCCTCTCCCTATGGCCATGGCAAAACTGGTGTCTGAGGGGCCAGGGAGGTCTCTGTCGCTGGTACGCAGCTCTGGGAGATGCTTAGCACCCAGGAGATGTCACCCAGAGCCAGTATGCTGGAGCCATGGGTGGGCATCTCCCACCAGTGCAGCCAGATCCTGCAAGGTCCCATGTCCTGGAGAGCTGCTGAGACCTGTGGAAGGTGAGGTGCCCCTGGGTGTCTGCACTAGAAAGAGCTGCCCACAGCAGTGGGGACAGGAAAAAGCCAGGCTGCAGGGATCCTCCAGGGCCAGCCAGTCCCTGGGTGCTTGGGGATGCCAGCAGCAGGGTGGCTTTCTGCCCAGCCAGCCTCTTGCAGGGATGTGACCTTCTGGGGGGCCTGTCTCAGGAACAGGCCAAGGTCAGCAGTGATTTCTGACCCTGACAAGCAGAGGAAGGAGCAGGGAAGGAGCTTAGGCCAGGGCTGGCCTCTGCTCACAAGCCCTGAGTCTGAGCTCCCTGTGCCCCCCAGGCTGAGTTTGGGCTGTGCTTCTGCAGGAAACTGTGTGCCAGGGCACAAGCTGGCTGTGAGGGGTGCTGCTGCTCATCCTGCTCTCCCTGGGTGCTGAGGGAGCTGCATCCTGCTTTGCCTGACCAAGCTCATACCAACTTGAGCTCTGCCAGTGGCTATGGGCACTGCTGTGCTTGGGGCTGGATTGTTTGGCTCAGGACCTTGATGCATGGCTCAGGGTCATGATGCATGGCTCAGGACTTCATTGCATGGCTCAGGAGCTCACTGCATTGCTCAGGGTCATGTTGCATGGCTCAGGACTTCATTGCATGGCTCAGGAGCTCACTGCATTGCTCAGGGTCATGATGCATGGCTCAGGACTTCATTGCATGGCTCAGGAGCTCACTGCATTGCTCAGGGTCATGTTGCATGGCTCAGGACTTCATTGCATGGCTCAGGAGCTCACTGCATTGCTCAGGGTCATGATGCATGGCTCAGGACTTTATTGCATGGCTGAGGAGCTCACTGCATTGCTCAGGGTCATGTTGCATGGCTCAGGACTTCATTGCATGGCTCAGGACTGTGTCGTGCTGCTCAGAACCACCTCGCAGAGAGAGCTCAGGACCACACTGTGTGCTGCTCCATGGGTCCTTGACAGGAGGGGCTGGCACTAAGCCCTGCATGCCAGCAAGCACAGCAGAACAGGCTGCCCAGGGAGGTGGTGGAGTCACCATCCCTGGAGGAGTTCAAGAACCATGTGGGCATGGCACCTGGGGACACAGTTCAGTGGCCATGGTGGTGCTGGGTTGCTGGTTGGACTGGATGATCTCAGAGAGCTTTTCCAAGCGTACAGTTCTTTGGTTCTAAATCCGGGGTGAAGTTATCCCTCTTCCTGCCAGGCTTGTGCTACAGGAAAAGCCACCTCTGGTGCTGGTTCCTGGACCACTTTCGGGGCTCAGGGTGCCCAGCTAGCTGGTGAGATCCCTTACAGATCTGGCAGGCTGCTGTGTGAAAGGGCAGCCCAAACCCTCTGGGAGGCTGAGCCCCCTGCCCAGGTCCTAGCCAGAAGGGACTCCTGTGTGGCAGGGACACCCCCTCTGCCCGGCAGGGCAGCGCAGGGAGGTGGTGGCAGTGCTGCGTCAGTGTCCCATTGGAGCTGCCGGTGACGAGGCTCATGGAAAGAGGTTTCACAGTGCCGCTCTGCGTGCAGCCCGGGGCTGCGCAGCTCCGCAGCGCTGCCTGCCACCGGCCGGGCTGCGACCGGGCGGGCTGGGACCGGGCTGGCTGGGACCGGGCTGGCTGGGACCGGGCTGGTTAGGGCTGGGCTGGCTGGGACCGGGCTGGCTGGGACCGGGCTGGCTGGGACTGGGCTGGCTGGGACCGGGCTGGCTGGGACTGGGCTGGCTGGGACCGGGCTGGCTGGGACTGGGCTGGCTAGGGCTGGGCTGGCTAGGGCTGGGCTGGGCTGGCTGGGACTGGGCTGGCTAGGGCTGGGCTGGCTATGGCTGGGCTGGGACTGGGCTGGCTGGGACCGGGCGGGCTGGGACTGGGCTGGCTATGGCTGGGCTGGCTAGGGCTGGGCTGGCTAGGGCTGGGCTGGCTATGGCTGGGCTGGCTGGGACTGGGCTGGCTGGGACTGGGCTGGCTAGGACTGGGCTGGCTGGGACTGGGCTGGCTAGGGCTGGGCTGGGCTGGGCTAGGCTGGCTGGGACGGGGCTGGCTAGGGCTGGGCTGGCTGGGACCGGGCTGGTTGGGACTGGGCTGGCTAGGGCTGGGCTGGGCTGGCTGGGACCGGGCTGGCTAGGGCTGGGCTGGCTGGGACTGGGCTGGCTGGGACCGGGCTGGCTGGGACTGGGCTGGCTGGGACTGGGCTGGCTAGGGCTGGGCTGGCTAGGGCTGGGCTGGCTGTGACTGGACTGGTTGTTACTGGGCTGGCTATGGCTGGGCTGGCTGGGACTGGACTGGGCTGGGACTGGACTGGGCTGGGACCGGGCTGGCTGGGACTGGGCTGGCTATGGCTGGGCTGGCTGGGACTGGACTGGGCTGGGACTGGGCTGGCTATGGCTGGGCTGGGCTGGCTGGGACTGGGCTGGCTGGGACTGGGCTGGCTGGGACTGGGCTGGCTAGGGCTGGGCTGGCTATGGCTGGGCTGGGCTGGCTGAGACCGGGCTAGCTGGGACTGGGCTGGCTGGGACTGGGCTGGCTAGGGCTGGGCTAGGCTGGCTGGGACGGGGCTGGCTAGGGCTGGGCTGGCTGGGACTGGGCTGACTATGGCTGGGCTGGCTAGGGCTGGGCTGGCTGGGACTGGGCTGGCTAGGGCTGGGCTGGCTAGGGCTGGGCTGGCTGGGACTGGGCTGGCTAGGGCTGGGCTGGCTGGGACTGGGCTGGCTATGGCTGGGCTGGCTGGGACTGGGCTGGGCTGGGACCGGGCTGGCTGGGACTGGGCTGGCTGGGACTGGGCTGGCTAGGGCTGGGCTGGCTAGGGCTGGGCTGGCTGGGACTGGGCTGGCTGGGACCGGGCTGGCTGGGGCTGGGCTGGCTGGGACCGGGCTGGCTGGGACCGGGCTGGCTAGGGCTGGGCTGGGCTGGCTGGGACCAGCCGGGCTGGGACCGGGCTGGCTAGGGCTGGGCTGGGCTGGCTGGGACTGGGCTGGCTAGGGCTGGGCTGGGCTGGTTGGGACTGGGCTGGCTAGGGCTGGGCTGGGCTGGCTGGGACCGGGCTGGCTGGGACCGGGCTGGCTAGGGCTGGGCTGGCTGGGACCGGGCTGGCTGGGACTGGACTGGCTGGGACTGGGCTGACTATGGCTGGACTGGCTGGGACTGGGCTGACTATGGCTGGGCTGGCTATGGCTGGGCTGGCTGGGACTGGGCTGGCTAGGACTGGGCTGGCTAGGACTGGGCTGGCTAGGGCTGGGCTGGCTGGGACTGGGCTGGCTGGGACTGGGCTGGCTAGGGCTGGACTGGCTGTGACTGGACTGGCTGTTACTGGGCTGGCTGGGACCGGGCTGGCTAGGGCTGGACTGGCTAGGGCTGGACTGGCTGTGACTGGACTGGCTGTTACTGGGCTGGCTGTGACTGGGCTGGCTAGGGCTGGGCTGGCTAGGGCTGGGCTGGCTGTGACTGGACTGGTTGTTACTGGGCTGGCTGTTACTGGGCTGGCTAGGGCTGGGTTGGCTAGGGCTGGGCTGGCTAGCTGCGTGCTCGCTGCTGAGGGCAGAGGAGGGGAATGTGCCCCACTCCTGCCCCAGAGAGCCTCCAGCTGTGCTCTTTGGTGGGCGTTTTTCAGCAGAGGTGAAAGTGCTCCAGCATCCAGCAGATGAAACTGGGGTGTTTGGGAGCATGGGCAGCCCAGCCAGTGGAGCTCCTGGTGCTCACCCTGCAAGCCCTACAGCAGCTCTGTCTGTCCAGAGCTTTAAGCCCCTACACACAAGCCCTCCTGGGCAGCTCTGCAGACGGACCAAGGCTGCTAGGGGGTTGCAGCAGGCATGGAGCTGGGCATGGTGCTGGGGCAGAGGAATTTGGGTGACTGCTATCCACCTGCCTACACTGTGGAGGGACTTTTGTTGGGCTGTGCCGTTTGACTTGTTCAGTGGCACCCTCCAAGGTGTCTGGAGCAGGAAACTGATGTGCAGTTCCTCCGTGGACCCCCTCCAGTAGCAGCACTAAGCTGCCAAGCACCAGTCATACCTGCACATGGTGACCTCAGCAGCAGGTCCACAGCATCCACCAGGGTGCTGGGCATTTTTATCCCTCAGAGACCATTTCAGAGGGGCTTCTTCTGTTGGCCCTCTTAATGCCCTCACCCAGCATGCCTCCCCACTTCCCTCCTCATCAAATCACAGAATGGTAGGGGTTGGAAGGGACCTCTGGAGGTCATTGATTCCATCCCCCCTGCCAAGGCAGGTTCCCCTAGAGCAGTCACACAGGAATGCATCCATGCAGGTTTCGAATGTCTCCAGAGGTGGAGACTCCACCACCTCTCTGGGTAGCCTACTCCAGGGCTGCCCAGCACCCTCACAGTCAAGAAGTTCCTCCTCATGTTTACATGGAACTTCCTGCGTTCAAGCTTGTGCCCATTGCCCCTTGTCCTGTCACTGGGCACCACTGAGGAATTCCTGGCCCCATGCTCCTGGCACCCACCCCTGAAGTACTGATCAGCACTGCTGAGACCCCAGCTCAGGCTGCTCTTTCGCAGACTAAACAGCCCTGATTCTCTTAGACTCTCCTGAGCACAGAGATGTTCCAATGCCCTCAGCACTGTTGTAGCCCTTTGCTGTACCCTCTCCAGCAAGTTCCTGTCCTTCTTGAACTGGGGAGCTCAGAACTGGACACAATATTCCAGATGAGGCTTCACCAGGGCAGAGCAGAGAGGGAGGAGCACCTCCCTTGACCTGCTGGCTACACTCTTCTTGATGCACCCCAGAATGCCATTGGCCTTGGCCATGAGGGCACATTGCTGGCTCATGGGCACTCTTCTCAGCTCTTTCTTCCTGAAGCTGGTCTCTAACAGGTCCCTGTACTGATCCATGGAGTTGGAAAAGACCTTTAAGATCACTGTGTCCAACCACTAACTCTTCTCCACCAAGTCCACCACTAAGCTCTATCCCCAGGCACCACATAGAATCAGAGAATCAGCCAAGTTGGAAGAGACCTCCAAGATCATCCAGTCCAACCTAGCATCCAGCCCTATCCAGTCATCTAGACCATGGCACTAAGTGCCCCAGCCAGGCTTTGCTTGAACACCTCCAGGGACAGCATCTCCACCACCTCCCTGGGCAGCCCATTCCAATGCCAATCACTCTCTCTGACAACAGTGTCCTCCTAACACCCAGCCTATACTTCCCCCAGCATAACTTGAGGCTGTGTCCCCTTGTTCTGTCCCTGGCTGCCTGGCAGCAGAGCCCAACCCCACCTGGCTACAGCCTCCCTGCAGGCAGCTGCAGGCAGCAATGAGCTCTGCCCTGAGCCTCCTCTGCTGCAGGCTGCACCCCCCCAGCTCCCTCAGCCTCTCCTCACAGGGCTGTGCTCCAGGCCTTTCACCAGCTTCGTTGCCCTTCTCTGGACACTAAGTGCCCCTCCAGCCTTTATCTGAACACCTCCAGGGACACTGCCTCCACCCCCACCCCCCGGGCAGCCTGTTCCAGTGCCTGACAACCCTTCCAGTGAAAAACCTTTTCCTGATGTCCACCCCTGGTGCAGCTTGAGGCCGTTCCCTCTTGCTCCATCCCTCCCCCGTGGTCTCTGCTGGGAGGTGTCCGTTTCCAGAGCAGGTTGCTGCCGCAGCGCTGGGACCGCTGGGCCGAGCTCCGCCGCTGCCTTTTGTCCCCGAGCGCGGCGGAGCCTGGCGGGACAATGGCAGGAAGCGAGCTCCGGAGCCTGCCTGCGGGGCCCGGGCTGCCCGGGGGGGAGCCCTGCCAGGGCTGCATTGTTCGGGGCAGATAAACTCCGGAAAGCAGGGCGCAGAATGGAAGGAAGCGGCAGCAGCCTCCAGCGGGGGCTGCGCAGCAGGTTCCCACGGCACGGCCGCGGGATGGGGATCCTGGAGACCCCCCCCGGGCAGCCCCCAGCAGTGCCCCAGCGGAGAGCACCTTCCAGGCTCACTCAGTGATCACAGAGCAGCACCTGGTTGGAAAAGACCTTCAGATTATCGAGTCCAACCATAACTTAACACCTGCCTGGACACAGCATCAGGGAACGGGCTGGGGTGGGAGGAACCTTGCAGCTCATCCAGTGCCAACCCCCTGCCGGGGGCAGGAACACCTCCCACTAGCCCAGGCTGGTCAAAGCCTCATCCCATCTGGCCTTGGAGACCTCCAGGGCAGGGACAGCCACAGCCTCCCAACCTTACTCTAAAGAACTTCTTCCTAATATCCCAGCTTTCATGTAGGCTTCCTTCGTGTCTTTCAGCTTCTCCTCCTCACCCAAATGTCTTTTGAACACCTCCAGGGATGGTGACTTCACCTCTGCCCTGAACAGCCTGTTCCAGTGCTTGATGCTTGAAACTAGAGTTAGGAAGATCTTTGCAGTGAGGGTGGTGAGATGCTGGCACAGGTTGAGGGTGGTGAGACACTGGCACAGGTTGAGGGTGGTGAGACACTGGCACAGGTTGAGGGTGCTGAGACACTGGCACAGGTTTCCCAGGGAGGTTGTGGAGCACAGAAGCACCCAATGTGATCTTTGATCACATTGGGTGCTTCTGTGCTCCACAACCTCCCTGAAGGTGCTCAGGACCAGGCTGGATGAGGCCTGAGCAAGCTGTGCTGGTGGGAGGGAGTTGGCACTGGCTGAGGTTTGAGGTTCCTTCCAACCTAAACCATTCTGTGATTCTATGATTCTCTGTCCCTTTCAGTGAAGGATATTTGTCCTAATGTCCAACTTAAACGTCCCCTGGTGCAACCTGAGCCCATTTCCTCTCATCCTGTCACTTGTGATGGATGTGATCACTCTGATGGATGAGTTATTGAAGCCCATGAGTCTGCCGTGCTTGAGCCCAGGCTTCATGACTCAGAGGCTACACAGATGCTGTCCAGAGCTCACAGTGCATCCAAGGTCCCTTTAGTTTGCCCAGGCTATGCTGGGATGGTGGTCAGGGGTGTGAAGCCCTCTGAGTGCTCCTTGGACTTCAAAGCTGCCATTGTATGATTCAGTCAAGGCTGAACTGCTCTGATTTTTTCCTTCCTGGGGACTTTTGTTGGATGCCCAGCCTGGTTCTTTGGGCAAAGGTGCTCTGTGGTCTGGGGAGGAGTCCCTGTGCCCACTTAAGGCAGCAGGAATAGGAGCATCAGTAAAGGGGAGGCAGGTGTCCTCCCCATAGGAGGCAGCACTGTTGGCATCTTGCACCTGGATGGGTACCTCTGCCACCGGCCTTGGTGTCTCTTCAGGTGCTCCAGGAATACCATGGACTGGGAGTGGCACAGGGTGGCTGAGAGGAGGCAGGATCCCATAGAATGATTCTGGTTGCACAAGATCATCAAGTCCAAGAGCCAACCTAAGAGCACCACAGCCATTAACCCTTGCTGCAGTGAGGCTTGTCCCACTGCACCGCCACAGCCAGACGTGGGTGTGGGGAAGGAGCCCTGGGGGAGCTATGGCTCTGGGCTGTGTGGGTGAGGGAGCCACAGGGAATGCTGGCAGGGCTGGTTGGTGACACTTGGACTGTCACTGTGGGCATGCACTGGCACGGTGGTGCTGATACTGTTTTTCTGTCCCCCTGCAGCTGAGTGGAGCTGATCCTGAGTGCAGCTGTGACGAAGGGGATGAGACCTCCCGCAAGAAACGGAGCAGGAGCCTGTAAGTACCACGTCATGGTGGCTGGTTGCTGTGGTCAGGCACCTCAGCTGAGCTCTGCTGAGCCTTTGGATCTCCCTGTCTTGTTCCCTCAAGCTTTTCTGGGAAGAAGGCATAAGACACTCATGAGATAAGGTTTTGCTTCAGCCTGGAGAAAAGAAGGCTCCAGAGCAGCCTTCCAGTGCCTGAAGGGGCTGCAGGAGAGCTGGGGAGGGACTTTGGAGAAGGGCTGGGAGTGGCAGGCTGAGGGACAATGGCTTTGAGCTGGAAGAGGGGAGAGTGAGAGTGGAGAGGAGGAAGAAATTGTGGAGAGTGAGGGTGGTGAGACACTGGCACAGGTTTCCCAGGGAGGTTGTGGAGCACAGAAGCACCCAAGGTGATCTTTGATCACCTTGGGTGCTTCTGTACTCCACAACCTCCCTGGAGGTGTTCAGGACCAGGCTGGATGAGGCCTTGAGGAAGCTGTGCTGGTGGGAGATGTCCATGCCCATGGCAGGGGGTTGGCACTGGATGAGCTTTAAGGTCCTTCCAACCCAACCCATTCTGTAATTCCATAACTCCATGATGGGGGGAGCTCTCAGGGGGGGTTATGCTGGGTACATCTCACAGCCCAGCTGGGAGCAGCCCCTGTTTGCCTTGCTTTGACAGATCAAGGAATCCCAGGTTGGTTTGAATGGGAAGGGACCCTTAAAGCTCCCCTACTTCAACCCCCCTGCAGTGAGCAGGGACATCTGCAACTAGAGCAGGGCCAAAGCAGCCTTCTCTTGCCGGCGATGTGGAGAGAAAGGTTTCCCTGGGCCGGCAGAGCTTCACTCCAGCTGTGCTGGGTTCAGGGAGAGGACACGAAGCAGTGAAACATGAGCTGGGGGCCTCCATCGCCTTCACCCCATGCTGGGAGGAGGAATGGGGAGGTTGAGGTTTCCCACCGGGAACAGGCTGGAGCCCCGCAGCACATCCCGGTACACGGGCAGAATACTTGGGACACTGAGTTCAGGCACCACCGAGGGACACTTGCAGCCCTTCTGCCTGTCCTGCGGTAAGGCTTCAGGGGTGCCAAGAAGTGCGTCTGGGCAAGGACAAGGCAGCCGTGGCCTTTGCTTCCCGTGAGCACAGCTGGAGAGGGCAGGCGCTGGGGCAAGGACACGCCAGGAGGTTTCGGGACAAACCTCCTCTGGTTTTGCCACGCAGGGTGCAGGTCGAGGAGGTGCCCAGGGCTGGGTTTTCCCCAACTCCTTGGGGCAGGTGGCCGCAGTTTGGGCAGTGATCAGGAGGTCACTCCCGCGGCTCGACGGCTTCCCCGCGTGTGCCGCCGCCAGCAAGCGGCACTGTTGGTCTGCGCTGCCCGCCCGCAGCTGCCTATTTTTGGCTCTTGTTGTTATTTCCACCCTCCCCAGCACTTGGAATGAAAATGAGTCCCTGCTGCAGGGACGTCCCCTCCTCCGCCTGTCCCTGCTGCGGCGCTGAGCCGGGGGAATTCGGCTGCTGGGGGGGGGGGAGGTTGCAGAGGGTTTTCTCTTCACCTCCAGAAGGCAGCGGCTGCGCTGGGAGCCTCCTGGCACCGCACCGCCCGGCTATTGGCTGAGCATCCCACTTGCCAGCCGGCTGCCGGGCTATTTATGGTGCCAGTGGCCAGGCTTTGGCACTCGCCTTCCTGCCTGCGACCAGCAGGCTCTGCCAGCCCTGCTCGCAGCTGGCACCCCTCGATGTACCGCGCCATGGTGGACTTCTCTGAAAAGTACCTGGAAAGGTAGGAGATCGGCGTCCTGCCAGCAGGCTGGAGCCAGCGGGCTGGAGCGCTCTGCAGGGCATGAGGCTGGAGCGCTCGGCAGGGGAGGAGGCTGGAGAGCTCTGCAGGGGACGAGGCTGGAGCGCTCTGCAGGGGACGAGGCTGGAGAGCTCTGCAGGGGACGAGGCTGGAGAGCTCTGCAGGGGATGAGGCTGGAGCGCTCGGCAGGGGAGGAGGCTGGAGCGCTCGGCAGGGGATGAGGCTGGAGAGCTCTGCAGGGGACGAGGCTGATGTGCTCTGCAGGGGACGAGGCTGGAGCGCTCTGCAGGGGGCGAGGCTGGAGCGCTCTGCAGGGCATGAGGCTAGAGCGCTCTGCAGGGGACAAAGCTGGAGCGCTCGGCAGGGCATAAGGCTGGAGAGCTCTGCAGGGGACGAGGCTGGAGCGCTCGGCAGGGGACGAGGCTGGAGCGCTCGGCAGGGCATAAGGCTGATGTGCTCTGCAGGGGACGGTTCGGAAGCGGCCGTGGGGTGATGATGCTGGAGGCGGCCTCGGGGTCGTGTGATGTGCCAGGGGGCAGATGGCTTTACGGGGACAGTTCCAGAGAGAAGACAGCAACTTTACACGAAGTGATTTTTACTGCGGCGTTTTCTACTGCAGATGGGCAGTGTGAAGTTGCTGGGGACTGCCTGTGCCCACAGCAGCTACAGCCTGGTGTTGTGCCACTTGCTGTTTATTGCCAAGGGCATGCAAGAGATGCAGTGGGGTTTAAGTTGGGGAGCCACAAGAAAGCTGAGAAGGGACTTTTTGCAAAGGCTTGCAGTGCCAGGACGAGGGACAATGGCTTTGAGCTGGGAAAAGGGAGGTTGAGAGTGGAGGTGAGGAAGACATTCTTGAGAGTGAGGGTGGGGAGAGACTGGCACAGGTTGCCCTGGAAGGTTGTGGATGCCCCTTCCCTAGAGGTGTTCCAGGCCAGGTCGGACAGGGCCCTGAGCAACCTGTGCTATTGAGAGGTGTCCCTGCCCATGGCAGGAGGGTTGTAACTGGATGACCTTTAAGGTCCCTTCCAACCCAGACCATACAATGAATTCTGTGAATCTATGAACTTCCTTGGGTGGTACCTGCTGGCACATCTGCCCCCGAGCTGCAATGAGCCTCCAGCAGGCAGCAGGGCTGGCATTGTGCAAAGAGTTCTGTGGGTGGGAGCAGCCCCCACGTGCTGAGAAAACACACATAAGGAGCTGTTAGGGCTTTGAAAGCCTCTCTGGGCACCAAGCTGCTGTGCTGTGGAGACACTGTTCAAGTAGAGTAGGGGCTGCGTGGGATGGGCTGTCCTGCATGGTGGCTGGTCCTTGGCTGCCAGTGCCACTGGCGGTGTTACTCATGGCATACAGTGGAGTGGCAGGCTCTGTGCTGGGATCTGCTGTTCCCACCTTAGCACTGAGCAGGTGCCTAGCTGCTGGCAGCAGTGGGATGTGTGTCCTGCTGGCACCACGGCCTGAGTGATGCAAAGGAAGCAAAACCATCCATGCATGCCATGAGGGCACCAATGGCACCGATGGCACCAGGGGCTGGGGAGGTGGTCGCTGGTCTCCAAAATCCTTCCCGGGCTCAAGGTGCTCAGCACCTGTCAGGGCTGAGCCCTGGGAGATATTGCTGATGTTTTTTTCCCAGCATGTTGCTGTATTGTACCCTTCTGGAGCTGTGGGTCTAGACGGTGCCACTTGGTGTAGGGTACAATCTTGCCCTTCAGTCCCTCCTCTGCCCCTTGTGTCTCCATCCAGCCTGGATGTGTCTTGGCCAGGCCGAGGTGGCTCCTCCGAGCATCCTTGCATAGACCCTCTGCTGTGGGACCTGTAAGGGGCTACAAGCTCTGGCCTGGCCATGCTACCCTGAGGCCCTGTCCACCCTGGTGACACCAGCAGGCTTGGTGCGGGAGCATCCCACATCACCCTGCCTGTCCCCTGCGCCCCTTTGTGCGGCGATGTCATGCAGCGGCTGTGCCACGAGGGGGCAGCATTGCCCGCGCCCGTCCTCGCCCTCACCTCTGCCACCTCCTGCCCCCTGCCTTGGCCCCTGGGAGGGTCGCCCAGGCTGGGGCTGGGCTCTGGGGGGGTCTTATTTTCCCAAGACACTTGCCAAAAATCCTTGTCCCGCATCGTCCTGGTGGCAGTTTCCAGGGGGAAGCTTGAGCCGTTTTCCGGCTGTGCGCCAGTCTGTCCGTCCAGGGACGGCAGGACGGGGACCTGCGGAAGGTGACGGTGCGGGGTGACAATGTGGGGTGCCTGTACCCCAGTCCCCCTCAGTACCACGCACTGCCAGTCCCAACCACCGCTTTACAGCGATGTCTCCACAGCCATGCCCATTCCAGGCTGGTACGGGGGAAGTGCGAGCGGGTCCCGCGTGGGCTCCCGGCGCCGTGCCCGTGGTGGGGCCACGGTGAAGGGCTGTCGGTCCCGCTCTGCTCTGCACCCCGCTCAGCCCCTGCGCCGGCCCCGCCGCCTGGCCCGGGACGCTCTATAAATAGCGCCGTCGAGCGCGGCCGTGCCCCTCCGGCTCTGAAAGCCGCCACTGTGCGCCCTCCGCCGCGCTTGTTCCGCCTTTCCCGGAGTTGCCCCAGCAACGGCCGCGCCGCCGTGCCAGGGCAGCGGGGCCGGCGCAGCCCTGCCTCCTCCGCGCCGCGCTTATAGCCGCCGGCCGCTGAGCCCTCCCACTTCCGCGCCGGCCGCAGGGAGCGGAGCGCGGCCCCGCGCTGGCGGCAGTCCGCACCGAGCCTCTGGCCGCGCCGGTCGCGCCGGCAGCCGTCCCCGCAGCCATGCCCTTCTTCCGTGACCTCTCCAAGCCTCAGCCTCTGGAGTTTCACGCCGAGATGCTGCTGGGCGTGCAGAGACCGCACAACGGCAGCCTGCAGCGCCGGCACACCATGAAGGAGTAGGTGCTGGGCGCGGGGCGAAGCGCGGAGCGAGGCTGCTGGCGGGTCCCCGGGGTGCTGGGGTGTCCCCTTCAGCCCCGCGCCTGCCTGCTAAAACTTGCTCTTCCCTCTAGAGCCAAGGACATGAAGAACCGGCTGGGGATTTTCCGGAGGCGGAACGAGTCGCCGGGGGCCAACCCCTCGGGCAAACTGGACAAAGTGCTGAAATCGCTCAAGTAGGTGCCGCGGGCGGGGGGCAAGGGGCTGGGGGTGGGGGGAGGAGGGGGTGGCGCTGGGGATGAGCTGCAGCTGGACTGAGCATCACCTCCACGAAGGCAGGGACCATCCCTGGGATAACCTGCGGGGAGGCTGGGGTCGCCCTGTGTGGGGCAGGTGTGGACAAACAGTTTCTGTCCTCGCAGCAGCACTGAAAACATTCGTTGGCTGAAAATTCCCCCCGGAGTGGGTGGGAAGTCTGTGCATGGAATGTGGCACAGTGATGTGTTGGGCTGGAAATTTCCCTGATGGCTGTTTCCTCCCGGTGCCTGTACGTGGAATTTTAGCTGGCCGGAGGATGGTTTGAATAACCACTTTGCTCTGGAGGTGCTCCAGCAGCTGGAGATCAGCCCTCTCTGCTCTTACTCCCGGCAGCTTCTCCAGCTGCTTCAGCAGGGTGGCTGAAATCCCTGCTGCCCTGCAACCTCCTGGGCTTTGCCCGGAGCTTTCCCAGCTCTTACTCAGGCCCCCTGAGTGGCACAGCCACCCGAGGTGGATTTTCTTCCTGCCGGTCTAAAGGCAGAAGTTTTCTTCCAGCAGAGCTGCTGTGATGCTCCTGGAGCAGAGCCTGGCTCTGCCCGTGGATGCCCTGGCAGTGCTGGTGCTGGTGTGGAAGCCAAGACCGAGGCTCCCAGCAGGGATTTATCACCTGGCAATGTTTTGGTCGTGCTGTGAGAATGCAGCTTCCACAGCTCTGCTTTGCCAACGCCCTGTCCTTCTCCAACAGGCCCACTCCTGAGGAAGCTCTCAAGTGGGGGGACTCCCTGGAGAAGCTGCTGCTGCACAAATGTAAGTGTCTGCCCTTCTCTTCTGCCTCTGCTGCCAGGGGCATATCCAGGCAGGTGTGTGGATAAAGCTGGAATTTCCTCAGCTGATCCCTTCTGGTGCTTGGGGGTAGATACAGAGAAATGAGGCTGCCCCTTGCCTGTACCCCTCTGCTCTTGCCTGCACCTGGAGTAACTTTGGGATGGGAGCTGAGGAGGGCTGTGGCATGGGCTGCAGTTCTGCTGCAGCTTGAGGAGGATAAGGCAGTGCTTGGCACTGGGTTCAGAGCTGGGTAGGGGGTCTGCGAAGCAGGAGCTGCTTCTTGCCTGTCACAGCTGGGGCAACCCTTAGCGTGGTCATGTCCTACACCTCATAGGCAGGAGAGGTTCCTCCTGCTGCTCCTGCTCCAGTCCCAGCCTCCCTCTTGGCTCTCCACATCTGCAGCTGGGCTGGGGGCTGTGGGTTCAGCATGCAGAGGGTTTGCACGGCCGTACTTGGCCTGGCAGTGCCATCACTGCCTGCTTTGCACAGGGCTGTCTAGAGGATGGGCTGGGAAGTGGTTTCGGTTGTGCCTTTGCGAGGCCGTTGGGCTGAGGGTCTCAGGAGGCCGTTCCTTGCCGGTGAGCTGTCAGCAGGGCTGTGTCTCTGTCCCCACAGACGGGCTCGCTGCCTTCAGGGCCTTCCTGCGCACCGAGTTCAGCGAGGAGAACCTGGAGTTCTGGCTGGCCTGCGAGGAGTTCAAGAAGATCAAATCCCAGTCCAAGATGGTCTCCAAAGCCAAGAAAATCTTCTCGGAGTACATCGCCATCCAGTCCTGCAAGGAGGTGAGGGCTCCTTCCCCTGCTGTGTGCGGCTCCGGGGCACGGCGCCGGCCCGGGGAGCTGCTCACCAGCGCTGCTCTCTCTGCCTGCAGGTCAACCTGGACTCCTACACGCGGGAGCACACCAAGGAGAACCTGCAGAGCATCACCCGCAGCTGCTTCGACCTGGCGCAGAAGAGGATTTATGGGCTGATGGAGAAGGACTCCTACCCCCGCTTCCTGCGCTCCGACTTGTACTTGGACATAATTAACCAGAAGAAAGGCAGCTCCCCGCTGTAGAGCCCAGGACCGTCGGGGCAGGCTGGGAGCTGTGTGTTTACATGCAAGTGGGCAGCGGAGGCCTGCCCGGGGGCCGGCGGGAGCTTGCTTGCCCGCTGCCGCCTGTGCCCCCAGGCTGTATTCCCGCTGCCGACGGGCGTGGGGCAGCTGAAGGCAGCGAGCAGGAGGCCGAGGGGACCGAGAAGCCAAGCAGTCCGGTACTGCCGCACGGCCCCGTCTCACCATGGCTGGTACGACGCCTTCGGGGTGACTCCGGCATGGATTGTAGCCAGGAGGGAAGCTCCCGCAAGACTACTGTGAAGCGCCTGAGCTGCGAGCGCCGAGGGGCCCCGGCTCGGCTCCGAGACTTTTGTGCGGGGGCTAACAGCGGCGCCGCCGATGGCATCTTCCCCGGATCAAAGACTGCTGAACCGGCCCGGCCCCACGCCGCTGCTGTGCGCCCCCCGTGCCGCCCCCCGGCTCCCCGCCGCAGGGGCCTGGCGCTTCCTTCGCTGGCGGCGAGTCCCCGCGGGGAGCAGCCGCAGCCCTGCGCCGGGGGTGACCTCCTCCTGCTCCCCCCCCCCCCCCCCGGTTTATTTATTGCCCTCCCGTAGCTGGACGCCTCGCTGTGTGCTAGGAAGTCCTCGCGTCCTTCCCCCTCCCCAGGTTCCAAGTGCAATATCGGCGTGCCGCGGCCGCGGGGTCCGGCGGAGCCGACGCCTTCGTGTCCCTCCTGCCCGCAGCGTCTCCTGAGCGAGCAGGTTTCGCCCCCTGGCAGCAGGCGCTGGGGCAGCCTGGCTGTTAGGTATCGTGCCCTGACGAGGGAGGGTTTGGTGACGGAGAGAAGCAGCTCCGTGCACCAGGTGCCCTCCTCACTCTAGCCTCCGCGGCCGTGTGTGCAGGAGCGAGGATGGCGCCGAGCCCGGCGGGGGGAGCTGCCTGCCCCCGGGTGCCCGGCCGGCAGCACCCAGCTTCTCTGCGGCTGGACACAATACATGGTCATGGTCGTAGGTAAATAAAAGGAGAACCTCGTTCCTCGTAGCTGCCTTCTCTTCGTAGATGCACGGAGTGGGTTGGGTTAGAAAGGACCTTCAAGATCGTCCAGTTCCAGCCCCCTGCCAACCTCCCACCAGCACAGGTTGCTTAAGGACTCATCCAGCCTGGCCTTCAGCACCTCCAGGCAGGGGGCATCCACAGCCTCCCTGGGTGACCTGTGCCAGTCTCTCCCCACCCTCACTCTCAACAATTTCTTCCTCCTCTCCACTCTCACTCTCCTCTCTCCCAGCTGCCCTCAGCCTGCCACTCTCAGCCCTTCTCCAAAGTCCCTCCCCAGCTCTCCTGCAGCCCCTTCAGGTACTGGAAGCTGCTCTGAGGTCTCTTTGAAGCCTTCTCCTCTGCAGGCTGCACAGCCCCAACTCTCCCAGCCTGTGCCCACAGGGGAGCTTCTCCAGCCCTCTGAGCATCTTGGTGATTTCCTCTGGACCCTCTCCAGCATTTTGATGTCCTTCTTATGTTGGGGACACCAGACCTGGATGCTGAGCTGCTGCTGTGTTTCCCAGGGCTGGCAGAGCCAGGCCTCCTCTGCTTCACTGAGGAGCACAAAATCCTGCTCACTGTGTGGCTAAAGATGGGAAAATCGTGTTCCATGGATTTCTGAGCTGTTTCTGATGTCAGAGCAGCTGCCAGATGCTCCTGAGGCCATCCCCGGGGGTAGCCCTGCAGGAACACAGAAGGTTTTGCCAGTTCCCAGGCACAGGGCTCCTTGTTTAAACGTGGATGGAAATGCTGAGGAGCAGAAGTGACCCAGGGCCCTCTGGGGACACACCAAAAGAGGCAACAAGAAGCCCAACAGTGCTATTTCAGCTCCTGGTTTCAGGGCTTGGCAGGGCAGTCCCTGCCCCAGCAGCACTCCCCCAGCTCTGGGGTGTGAGGAGGTTTTGCAAAGGGCTGCTCATGGTGAATTTGGTGGCTGAAAGGTCTTCTGCAAGCCACCTGCTTGTGCTTGGCCCTGGGTGGCTCAGAGATGTGCTTGTGGTGTCCTGGCACCATGCTGGGCCATGTGTGGCACAGAGGTGCTGCTGGTGATGCTTGGGGTCAGAGGTGGTGTGGGTGCCCCAGGGATCTCACCCTGGCACAGCTCCTCACAGCAGATGTGGTCTCTCCTGGAGACTTCTCTGTGTTTCCCTCTTTGAACAGCCAGCAGGTGATGGCCAGGTAGGGAAACTGAGGCAGAGCTGAGGAGACCCCTGAGGGGCTGGAAGGAGGCATGGGGGGGCTGACTGCGTGGCTCTCCTGGGGAGGCTTTTGGCACCCCAGGATCATGGCCCATAGTCCAGTGTCCCTTACAAGTCCTGCACCTGGTGAGCACTGCTATGGTCACCTCAATTGGTCCTCCAAGCCAGAGCCTCCTCTTCATGGTGTTCCTGAGAGCCTTCATTCCTTCTCCCCACACAGGAGGATTTCCCTTCAGACCTGCCCTCAACACAGCTTCTCTGGACCTTCCCACCTCTCTCTTGCCCAGAGAAGGGCAGCAAAGCTGGGGAAGGGTCTGGAGAATAGGTCTGGTGAGGAGCAGCTGAGGACCCTGGGAGTGTTCAGTCTGCAGAACAGAGGCTGAGAGTAGACCTCACTGCTTTCCACAGCTCCCTGAAAGGAGGTTGCAGAGAGGTGGGGGTTGGGCTCTGCTCCCAAGAAGCAAACCATAGGACAAGAGCAAATTGCCTCAGTTTTTGCCACGAGAGGTTTAGGTTGGACGTGAGGAACAATTCAGTCCCCAAAAGGGTTGGCAAGGCCTGGCCCAGGCTGCCCAGGGCAGTGGTGGAGTTCCCTATCCTGGGAGAGGTTTCAGAGCTGTGCAGGAATGGTGCTGAGGGCCATGGGTTGATGGTGACCTGGCAGTGCTGGGGTAAGAGTTGGACTTGACGACCTGAAAGGTCTCTTCCAACCAAAATGATTCCATGATCCTGTTTTCCTCTGCATCACCTGCACACTCTCCACCTGCCCTCACCCAATCCCAACCCATCAGGTCAGGACAGTGTTACTGGAGCGCTGTGTTGCTCTCCACTTCCCCATGTGGGATGCCAGGTGCAGCACATGTGGCACTTGGTACCTTTTCTGCCCCCGGTGCCAGGTGCTGCAAGCCCTCCTGTGGCTGTTGGTGATGGTCAGGAGCATCCCCCCCACGTAACCACAGCACAACCTGCTGTGCTGACCTGGCTTCTCCAAGCCCAACCTGCAGGGCTGGAGCTGCCGTGGGACACACGGGACAGGAACCCAGTGCATGGCCTTGGCCAAAGGCCACCACCCTGCCTGCAGGCAGGGCACACAGACACTGAGGCATGCAAAGGGCAGGAGCTGGGGTGACAGCCCCAGGTGAGCAGCAGAACTGGGTGATGGCTGTGACAGAATTTATTGCCCTGGCAGAATTTCTTGCCAGGTTGGTGTGAGTCACTCTGCAAACAGCAGCCCCAAGGGCCTGGGAGACACTTGGCTGCTAGGAGGGCTGGGCTGGGAGCTGGGAATGTCAGGGGCTGGACCCTGTTTGCCCAGCGTGGCCAAAGCTCCCTGCAGCAGGACAGGGCTCATGACAGACCCTGCAGTGACACCAAAGCCATAGCTCTGTCCTCACCGTGCTGCAAGAGAGGAGCTGTGCCAGCTGGGGTGGGTCAGCCTGGAGAGGAGGAAGGCTGAGGGGAGACCTGGTTGCTCTTTACAAGTCCCTGAAAGGAGGTTGGAGTGAGGTGGGTCTGGGGTTATGGGTGATAGGGTGAGAGGAAATGACCTCAAGTTGTCTCAGGGCAGCTTCAGGTTGGATGTCAGGAAAAATTCCTGCACCAAGAGGGTCATCAGGCCCTGGAACAGGCTGCCCAGGGACGTGGTGGGGTCACCATCCCTGGAGGTGATCAAAAGACTGAGGGGGTTGTGGTCTAACAGTTGTGCACAGGTTGAGGTGGGACCTGATGATCTTAAGGTCTTTTCCAACCAGGCTATTCCATGATTTCTGTCTTCTCCAGGACTTTGTGCTTCAGAGTGAAGGGCATGGGAAACTGGGAGCAGCTGGATGGGGGCCTCCTGCAGCATGGCCTTCAACACCTCCAGACAGGGGCAGCCACAGCCTCCCTGTGCCAGTCTCTCCCCAGCCTCACTCTCAACAATTTCTTCCTCCTCTCCACTCTCACTCTCCCCTCTCCCAGCTCAAAGCCATTGTCCCTCAGCCTGCCACTCTCAGCCCTTCTCCAAAGTCCCTCCCCAGCTCTCCTGCAGCCCCTTCAGGCACTGGAAGCTGCTCTGAGTTTTCCCTGCAGCCTTCTCTTCTGCAGGCTGCACAGCCTCAACTCTCCCAGCCTGTGCCCACAGCAGAGCTTCTCCAACCCTCTGAGCATCTTGGTGGCCTCCTCTGGACCCTCTCCAGCAGCTCCAGGTCCCTCTTGTGCTGGGTTCCCAGAGCTGGAGGCAGTGCTGCAGGTGAGGGCTGAGCAGAGCAGATTGGAGGGGCAGAATCCCCTCCCTGTGCTGCTGCTCTCCCTGCTCTGGCTGCAGCCAGCACACAGCTGGCTCTGGGCTGCCAGGGACCAGTGCTGGCTGCTGGGCACTTGAGCATCAACTGACACCCCCAAGGCCTTCTCCTCCATACTGCTCTTGAGCCACTCCTTGCCTGTCTCTGTGCTTGCAATGCCATCACCTGTGCCTAAGCCACCTCCGGGGAAGCTGTGAAGCTGATGGGTGGCAGGGGCTGGTGCCAGGGAGCATTGCTGCCTTCCTGAGACTCATCCCATAGCCCAGGGGGGCAGAGGGGGAGCTGCAGGCAGCTGTCTGTGGCCATCACTGCTGCTGTGGCACACAGTGGCCAGAGACAATTCCCAGTGCAGAAGCTGTTCCCTTCCAAAACGTGGAGGATGCTGCTGTGGCCCTCAGCTCAGCAGGGAGCAAAGATCCATCCTGGGGCTAAGAAGGAGTTGCTCAGGTGCAGGTCACAACTCACCTGTGTCTGTCATACGCAAACAGGGTAAAGTCCACCAAGGCAGGGGTGGCCTGGGTTCAGTGGTGGGATAAAGATCACCACACTGAAGGCAGCAAAGCAGCCCAGGGGAGGGATTTAAATGGGAATGATCACCAGAGAGTGCTGGGCACTTTGCTGGGTCCACAAAATCCCTTACCCCCATAGGTGAAAAAGGTTTCAGCTGCTGGGAAAAAAACAGAGTTGGGTAGGCTGGAAAAGACCTCTAAGACCATCAAGTCCAAGCATTAACCCAGCACTACCAAGTCCACCACCAAACCACATCCCTCAGGGCTGCATCTCAAGGGCTCTTAAAGCTGTTCAGGGATGGGGAATCCACCACTGCCCTGGGCAGCCTGTTCCAGGGCTTAACAACCCTTCTGGGGAGGGAATTGTTCCTTACATCCAACTAAACCTCCCCTGGGGCTAGATGAGGCCATTGCCTTTTCTCCTGCCTCTTGTTCCTTGGCAGAAGAGACCAACTCCACCTGGCCCCAACCTCCATTCCAGGAGTTGCAGACAGCAATGAGGGCTCTGCTCAGCCTCCTTTTCTCCAGGCTGAGCAAGCCCAATTCCCTCCCGAGAGTTGTGCCCCAGACCCTCCCCAGCTTTGCTGCCCTTTGGACCTGCTCCAGCCCCTCAATGGCCTTCTCAGTGAGGGGCTCAGAGCTGAACCCAGTACAGCCTCAGCAGGGAGAAGGATCCCAGGATCCCAGCATGTCAGGGGTTGGAAGTGACCTCTGGAGATCACCAAGTCCACCCCCCCTGCCAGATCACAGCTCACAGGTGTCAGGGGTTGGAAGGGACCCAAAGAGCTCATCCAGTCCAACCCCCTGCCAGAGCAGGACCACAGAATCCAGCTCAGGGCACACAGAACACATCCAGGCAGGGCTGGAAAGGCTCCACACAAGGAGACTCCACAACCTCTCTGGGCAGCCTGTGCCAGGCTCTGGGACCCTTCCAGGCAAGAAGTTCCCCTTGTGCTGAGCTGGAACCTCCTGTGCTGCAGCTTCACATCATGATTTCCCCTCACCTTCAGGGACAGGAGGTTGAGATGACCCAAAAAGACTCGGGGCAGGCTGTTAAATCTGCCTGACATCCCAAATGGTCCTTTCCTATCCCAGGCCTCACCTTGACCCCCCCCCCAAGCATCCCTCCGCTTCCTAAGGCTGAGCTGGGGGCAGGGCTGGGAGTGCCCCTGGAGGGCAGCAGCTGCAGGGCACCGCAGCCTCAGCTGCTGAGCGGCTCTGGGGCCGAGGCTCGCCGGGGAGGCTGCCGAGCCGTGCGGCACGTCCCCCGCTGGGCTTGCACTGGTGGGGACAGCCGTGGCCACCTCTGCCCCGCGGCCCCTGCAGGCTGCACCTGCAGCGCCCGGGGAAGGGCAAGTCAGCAGCGAGCAGTGCGGGGGTCGGGAGGGCCTCAGCTGAGAGCTGCCCTGAGCCAAAAGCCTCGCTCCCACCTGCCGGACAGCAGCAGGTTGCCTCTCTCTGCCTCCCCCCAGGCGTGCCCCAGGCCCGGGGACACCCCAGCAGTGCCCAACCTCCGCCGGGCTTTCCCCGCAGGCTCCTCCCGCAGCAGAGACGGCTCCGAATAAACAGAGCTTTGACCCCAGCCGGGCAGCTCCTCGGACCCCTGATTAGAGCAGCTCTCAGAATAGCAACAAGGCTGCTGCAGCCCCAGACTAAACACAGCTCCGCAGCTCCCCGCCCCAGCAGCCGGCGCAAGGCTTCCCCTGCCCTGGGGAGGCAGCGGACGCTGGAGCCTGCCCAGGAGGCTGCTGAGGCTTATCAGGAGCGCTCTGAGCTCTGCTTCGGGCTGAGCTGCCCAGGGCTGGCCAGAGCCCAACCGCAGGAACGCTCAGTCTTGGCTCGCCGGGGGCTGGGAGTCTGCCTCGGGGCTTGTTTGGGGACTTCTGCTTCCAGCAGCGCCGATAGGGGCTGGAGGGAGCCCGGGTGGGTTCCAGGGCCCTTGGCCTCCCGGATGGTGACCCTGGGGCTGGGCTCAGCTGGGAGGGGATGTCTGTGCTGTGCGGGGAGTGCCCAGCTCAGCACTCTGCCCTCTGGGGTCTCATCCTGCCCAAGGGGGCCACAGGCAGCAATGCCCTTTGGCTGCACCCTTGAATTGAGGCTGTAAGGACAAGTACCACCAATGTCACCTCCTCAGCAAGTGCCACCAATGTCACCTCCTCAACAAGTGCCACCAAGCCACCAGAGTCACCTCCTCAACAAGTGCCACCAAGCCACCAATGTCATCTCCTCAACAAGTGCCACCAAGCCACCAGAGTCACCTCCTAAACAAGTGCCACCAATGTCACCTCCTCAACAAGTGCCACCAAGCTACCAATGTCATCTCCTCAACAAGTGCCACCAAGCCACCAGTGTCACCTCCCAAACAATCCGAGGGAGCAAAGAAAGGGGAACTAAACCACTTCTGCAGCAGAGCTAAAAATAGCCTCCTGTGCTGTCTGTCAGGGAACTCAGGCAAGCTGAGCTGGGCTGGAGCCAGGGCAGGAAACGCAGCGGTGGGAAGAGTCCCCTGGGTGCAGCAGACTCATTCAGGAAGCATTGCTGGGACCTCTCAGTGCTCATTTGCTGATTCCTCTCTGCATTAGGTCATTTTGACTCAGCTCCTCCAGCTCACACATTCCCTGCTGCTGGGGGGAAAGACAAAGAAAGCCAAAGCCAAGCTCCAGGCAGCCTTGAGAGGCTGGGGGAGGGCTGCTGGAGAGCACTTCTCTTTGTTACTGAGCAGACCTGCAGGGCACTGAAATGGGGGGGACCAGGAGGACTTTCTGCTGAGAGTGACCCAGTGCCAGCCCCCCCCCCTCCCCAGGCTGCTCTGTGCACTGCTGAGCTGTGCAGGGGCCACAGGCAGAGATGGTGGTTGTGAAATGGACACCTTGGAAAGATCTGGGACCCTCTCTCTTCTCTGCCTGCATCCCTTGGATTGCTTGGACACTGAGCTGGTGAGGGGCCTGGGGCACAGCCCTGTGAGGAGAGGCTGAGGGAGCTGGGGGGGTGCAGCCTGCAGCAGAGGAGGCTCAGGGCAGAGCTCATTGCTGCCTGCAGCTGCCTGCAGGGAGGCTGTAGCCAGGTGGGGTTGGGCTCTGCTGCCAGGCAAGCAGCACCAGAACAAGGGCACAGAGGCTCAAGCTGTGCCAGGGCAGGTCTAGGCTGGATGTTGTTAGGAAGTTGTTGTCAGAGAGAGTGATTGGCACTGGGATGGGCTGCCCAGGGAGGTGGTGGAGTGGCTGTGGCTGGAGGTGTTGGAGCCAATCCTGGCTGGGGCACTTAGTGCCATGGTCTGGTTGGTTGGGCAGGGCTGGGTGCTAGGTTGGGCTGGCTGAGCCTGGAGCTCTCTTCCAACCTGCTTGGTTCTATGAGGATTCCCTGCTCATCAGTACCTAAAGGGCAGATGTTGAGTGGTTGGAGCCAGATTCTTTCCAGTGATGCCCAGTGACAGGACAAAGGCCAATGGGCACAAGCTGGAACCCAACAGGACACAAACTGTTCTATCTGAGCAGGAGGAGAAACTTGTTGGGTATGAGGGTGCTGGAGGGCTGGAGCAGGCTGCCCAGAGAGGTGCACAGGATGTCAGGGGTTGGAAGGGACCCAAAGAGATCATCCAGTTCAAGCCCCTGCCAGAGCAGGACCACACAATCCAGCTCAGGGCACACAGGAACACATCCAGGCAGGCTTGGAAAGGCTCCACACAAGGAGACTCCACAACCTCTCTGAGCAGCCTGTGCCAGGCTCTGGGACCCTGCCAGGCAAGAAGTTCCCCCTTGTGCTGAGCTGCAACCTCCTGTGCTGCAGCTTCCATCCACTGCTGCTTGTCCTGTCCCAGGGAGCAGTGAGCAGAGCCTGTCCCCCCCTCCTGACCCCCAGCCCTCAGATAGTCACAGACATTGATTCAATCCCCTCTCAGTCTTCTCTTCTCCAGACTAAGCAGCCCCAGGGCCCTCAGCCTCTCCTCACCAGGCACTGCTCCAGACCCATCATCATCCTCTTAGCCCTCCACTGGAGGTTGTGGAGTCTCCTCTGGAGAGCTTCCAACCCTCCCTGGCCATTGTGCGCCTGAGCAAGCTGCTGTGGGTGCCCTGCTGGAGCAGGGGCTTGGACTGGATGAGCTCCAGAGGTCCCTTCCAACCTCCAGCATTCTGTCACCCTGAAGAAGGAGGTAAGGGAGAGAGAGAAGAGCCAAGCAGGAGCAGGTGGGGAGCAGGGCAGGGGTGTTTGCTCAGGAGCCATTTGCAGGCATTTCTTGTCCTTGCTGAACTAATGGGGCAATTATTTCAGGTGTGTGATGGAAAGTTCCACCCAGCCCTGCTCTCCCTGACGCCATCACACTGCTTCTGGACAAAGGCAAGCCAGGGCAACCTGCTGCTGCTGGGGCTGGGGACAGCAGTGGCAGGTCACAGAGCACCAGGCACACCTCCAGCACCAATTGGGCTCACGTGTGGAGAGCTGAGCCACAAACATCCACCTGAGCTCTGCTCTTTGAGGTAGCTCTTGTGCTTGACAGAGATGTTTGGGTGAGTGCAGCTTTCAGGAGCAGTGTGGGCAGCAGGACAAGGGAGGTTCTTCTGCCCCTGTGCTCAGCACTGCTCAGGCCACACCATAAGTCTGTGTCCAGTTCTGGGCTCCTCCATTGCAGAGAGATGTTGAGGTGCTGGAAGGTGTTTGGAGAAGGGCAGCAAGGCTGGGGAGGGGCCTGGAGCAGAGCCCTGTGAGGAGAGGCTGAGGGAGCTGGGGGGGTGCAGCCTGCAGCAGAGGAGGCTCAGGGCAGAGCTGATTGCTGCCTGCAGCTGCCTGCAGGGAGGCTGTAGCCAGGTGGGGTTGGGCTCTGCTGCCAGACAGCCAGGGACAGAAGAAGGGGACAGAGCCTCAAGTTGTGCCAGGGCAGGTCTAGGCTGGATGTGAGGAGGAAGTTGTTGTCAGAGAGAGTGATTGGCATTGGAATGGGCTGCCCAGGGAGGTGGTGGAGTCTGTGTGGCTGGAGGTGTTGAAGCCAAGCCTGGCTGGGGCACTTAGTGCCATGGTGTGGTTGGTTGGGCAGGGCTGGGGGCTAGGTTGGGCTGGCACTCAGTGCCAGGGGTGGGTTAACTGGAAGGTGCAAGGTGCTGGGTTGGTCTGGGTGGTCTCAAAGGTCTTTTCCAACCTGGTGAATTCTGTGGTTCTGTCATTCTGATTTTGGATCCTCTTCCCTCCAGCCTGCTCAAGAGGGACATGGAGAACTCAGAGGAGGTCCTGTAGAGGCTACTGAGGTGGTCCTGGACCCATGTGGAGGGATGGAGTGGGATGGAGATCTAAGAGTTTCCTACAACTTTGGGGGGGGGCAACTATGAACATGAAGGAGCCAAACTCTCCTTGGTGACCCTAAGTGGCACAATAATGGGCAGCAGAGATGGTTTGTGACAGCTTTCAGCTTGGTCAGCAGAGAAAGAGCTGCCCTGGAAGGCTCCAGAGCAGAAAAGCAAACCCCCAGAGAAGCAAAGGGTCAGGCCTTGGCCAAAGTCATGGCTGGGCTCTTGGGTGATGCTCCTGCTCTGAGACACAGCTGCACTGGAGGCCCTGTGGTGGATCCCTGGCACACCTGAGGAGCCTCCCCCTTGCTCTGCTCCTGCACATCCACCCTGGGGCACTCTCTGCTGCCTGTTCCTCAGCAGCCACAGGCCTGCCTTTGTGCCTGTGGTGCTCGGAGGCTTTGCTGTGCCTGCAGCTGCCCACACAGCAGGGCAGGAAGATCACAGCACTGGAAAAGGCCTCTGAGATCATCCAGCCCACAGCAACCCAACCCCACCATGGCCACCAAGCCATGGCCTGAGGTGCCATGGCCACACATTTCTTGAGCACCTGCAGGGAAGGAGACTCCAGCACCTCCCTGGGCAGTGGTGGAGACTCCAGCACCTCCCTGGGCAGTGATGGAGACTCCAGCACCTCCCTGGGCAGCAATGGAGGAGACTCCAGCACCTCCCTGGGCAGTGATGGAAACTCCAGCACCTCCCTGAGCAGTGATGGAGACTCCAGCACCTCCCTGGGCAGCAATGGAGGAGACTCCAGCACCTCCCTGGGCAGTGATGGAGACTCCAGCACCTCCCTGGGCAGTGATGGAGTCTCCAGCACCTCCCTGGGCAGTGATGGAGGAGACTCCAGCACCTCCCTGGGCAGGGATGGAGACTCCAGCACCTCCCTGGGCAGTGATGGAGTTTCCAGCACCTCCCTGAGCAGTGATGGAGGAGACTCCAGCACCTCCCTGGGCAGTGATGGAGTCTCCAGCACCTCCCAGGGCAGCGATGGAGGAGAATCCAGCACCTCCCTGGGCAGTGATGGAGACTCCAGCACCTCCCTGGGCAGGGATGGAGTCTCCAGCACCTCCCTGAGCAGCGATGGAGGAGACTCCAGCACCTGCCTGGGCAGCCTGTGCCAGTCCCTGACCACTCTTGCAGCAGACCAAGTTTTCCTAATCTCCAACCCAAGCCTCCCCTGACACAATTCCAGGCCACTTTTGCAGAACCTGGCACTGGGCACTGGGCCCAGGGGAGGTGTGGGGGGGGAGGTGCTGCAGGCCAGAGCCCTGCTGGGAGCTGTGGAGATGGATCCTGTGCTCTTCCACACCAGCAGGTTTCATTTCATGGCCTGGGGCTGGGCTCATCTTGTTCATGCCTGAGCTGAGGGAATAGCTCCTTCCTCTTGCCCTCTGACCAGCTCTGATGCTGCCTGGTTCTGGGTCAATAGCTGGGCAGGGCTGGGCTGTGGGGTGGTGCTGTGGGCACCAGAGTGGCACCTCTGCTGCCTGCTGCTTGGCTGAAGCTGCTGAGCCTGGCAAGTGTTGGACTCCAGAGGGTTGTGCTCTCCAGCAAGAGCTCTGTGGTGTTCCCTGGCCTCCTGTTGTGCCAGCCCCCAGTGAGCAGCACCCTGCTAACCCTGCAGGGGTGGGATGGGCTCCTGGCTGGCTGCTGCAGCTCCCCCCCAGCAGGTTCCATCAGCCTTCTGCAGACAAACAATCGACTCTAATTAACTGCATGGTCTTGGAGGGAAGCAAAGCGTTGTTAGAGGCAGGAAGCCTGATAAGTGAGGAGAGGCAACCTCTCCTGCTCTCAAACACATAGCAAGGGAGGCAGCAGGGTGGCAGTCCCCACAAATCACCTTCTAACAGTGCCAGCTTTTATGGCTGAGCCATAAAGTGGGAGCTCCTGGAGGCCTGGCACAGCATTAATGAGCTGGGAGCTGTGGACACATTACTGCAGCTCCATTACAGCCCAGGCACTGACCCCCGGGGGGGTTCTGCTGTGCCCCTGCTGCTCTGCTGCCAGGAGTCCACCTGCAGGGCAGCTATTTCCTGGGAGTGTTCACCACTGCTCCCTCTCTGTGCTCCCTGCAGCTGAAGTCCAGCTGGGCTGGTTCACAGATTGCATCCAGTTGGAAGGGACCCTCAGAGGTGATCTTTACAGAGCCACAGAACCTGAGAGGTCAGAAGGCACCTCCAGAGCTCAGCCAGTGCAAGCTCCCTGCCAAGCAGCAGCCCTAGGGCAGGGCACACAGGAATGCAGCCAGGAGGCTTTGAAGGTCTCCAGAGCAGGAGACTCCACAGCCTCTCTGGGCAGCCTGCTCCAGGCCTCCAGCACCCTCACACCACACAAGCTTCTCCTCATGGTGAGCTGGAACCTTCTCTGCTCCACTTTGTAGCTGCTGCTCCTTGGCTTATTGCTGCTGAGCACCCAGAAGAGATTGGCCTCAGGCACTGCCCCCCACCCCTCAGCTGTCTGTGCACATTGCTCAGGTCCCCTCTCAGCCTCCTCCTCTCCAGACCAAGCAGCCCCAGGGCTCTCAGGCTCTCTGCACAGGGGAGATGCTCAAGTCCCCCACTCACCCTGGTGGCTCTCTGCTGGGCTCTCTCCAGCAGGTCTCTGCCTCTCCTGAACTGGGGAGCCCAGAACTGGACCCAGTGCTCCAGCTGTGGTCTCAGCAGGGCAGAGCAGAGGAGGAGCAGAACCTCCCTAGCCCTGCTGGCCACATTTTCCTGATGCCCCCCAGGGTGCCCTTGGCTCTCTTGCCCACCAGGGCACGTTGCTGGCCCGTGCAGAGCTTGCTGCCCAGCAGCACTCCAAGGGCTTTCTCCACGGAGCTGCTCTCCAGCAGGGCAGCCCCAAGCTCTGCTGGTGCCTGCTCTTTCTTCCTCCCCAGGGCCCTGCACTTGTCCTTATTGAATTCCATGAGCTTTGCCCTCCCCCAGCTCGCAGCCTGCCCAGATGGGGTTGGATGGCAGCACAGCCTGAGGGATGCCAGCCCCTCCCAGCTCTGTATCCTCAGGAACTTGCTGCTCTCAGTGCCCTCATCCAGGTGGTTGGTAAAGATATTGAACATGAGTGGCACTGCCCACAGGCCTCCAGCTCCATTCTGTGCCACTGGTGGCAACTCTCTGAATGCTGTAGTGGAGCAGTTTTCAATCCTTCTCACAGCCCAGCCCTCTGCCACATCTCCTGAGCTCTCCTATGAGGCTGTTGTGGAGGCAGCAGCAAAAGCCTTGCTGAAGCCAAGGCAGATGGCAGCCACAGCTCTGCCTTCCTTGGCACATTTGCTCCTGGTACCATAAGGGCTGCCAGTCAGCCAAGCAAGAGTTCCCCTGGCAAACCCATGCTGGCTCCCCCTGGTAACTCTCTTTCCTTCCCTGTGGTTAGAGTGAGCTGCTCCTCACCTGTCCAGGGATGGAGGTGAGGCTGACTGCTCTGGAGCTGTCTGGGTCCTTCTTTCCCCCACCCCAGGCACTCCAGCTTTGAAGCCCTCTGCTGTTGGACAGCCCAGCTACCCAAAGGGAGGTTGTAGTCAGGTGTGGGTTAGGCTCTGCTCTCAGGCAACTTGTGCCAGGACAAGAGGGCATGGCCTGAAGCTGTGCCAAGGGAGGTTTAGGTTGGGTGTTAGGAAGCACTTCCTCAGGGACAGGTGATTAGGCACTGGGATGGACTGCCCAGGGAGGTGCTGGAGTCCCCATCCCTGGAGGCCTTTTAGATGGATCAGTGCTGGGCCCAGAGAGTGGTGGTGAATGGTGCCACATGCAGCTGGCAGCTGGCACTGGTGCTGTGCCCCAGGCATCAGTGCTGGGCACAGGCCTGTTCAACATCTTTATTGATGATCTGGAGCTGGGGACTGAGTCCAGCAGCAGTGAGTTTGCAGATGGCACCAAGCTAGGAGCAGTGTGGAGCTGATGGAGGGTAGCAGAGCCCTGCAGAGGGACCTGGCCAGGCTGCATGGGTGGGCAGAGGCCAATGGGATGAGACTGAACAAGGCCAAGGGCAGGTTCTGCACTTTGGCCACAACAACCCCAAGCAGCTACAGGCTGGGGCCAGAGTGGCTGAGAGCAGGCAGGCAGAGAGGGAGCTGGGGGTGCTGGCAGAGAGGAGCTGCAGAGGAGGCAGCAGTGTGCCCAGGTGGGCAGCAGAGCCAATGGCATCCTGGGCTGGCTCAGGAGCAGTGTGGGCAGCAGGACAAGGGAGGTTCTTGTGCCCCTGTGCTCAGCACTGCTCAGACCACCCCTGGAGTGCTGTGTCCAGTTCTGGGCTCCTGAATTGCAGAGAGATGTTGAGGTGCTGGGAGGTGTTTGGAGCAGGGCAGCAAGGCTGGGGAGGGGCCTGGAGCACAGCCCTGTGAGGAGAGGCTGAGGGAGCTGGGGGGGTGCAGCCTGCAGCAGAGGAGGCTCAGGGCAGAGCTGATTGCTGCCTGCAGCTGCCTGCAGGGAGGCTGTAGCCAGGTGGGGTTGGGCTCTGCTGCCAGGCAGCCAGGGACAGAACAAGGGGACACAGCCTCAAGCTGTGGCAGGGCAGGTTGAGGCTGGATGTTGTTAGGAAGTTGTTGTCAGAGAGAGTGATTGGCATTGGAATGGGCTGCCCAGGGAGGTGGTGGAGTCTGTGTGGCTGGAGGTGTTCTTGCCAAGCCTGGCTGGGGCACTTAGTGCCATGGTCTGGTTGGTTGGGCAGGGCTGGGTGCTAGGTTGGGCTGGTTGAGCTTGGAGCTCTCTGCCAGCCTGCTTGATTCCACGGTTCTATGACTCTGACTTGCCTGGCTGTGGCACTTGGTGCTGTGGGTTAGCTGCTGAGGTGGTGCTGGGTCCCAGGCTGCACTTGGTGATCTCAGAGGCCTTTTCCAGCCTCGATGATTCTGTGATTTGGTGATTCTGTGATTTGCTCTGCTCCCAGCCCATCCTCCTCCTATTCCCCACTGCTCCATGCAGCCATTAATCAGTGCCAGGCTCCTCCAGAGGAGCAGCTTGGAATGCCCCCGGAGGCAGTGAAGGCAGAGCCCTGCTGGGCTTCCCCTGGCCCCTGCTGTGCTGCTGAGCTTGGGTATTTCCAGTTGTGGCTTTTGGAAGCCTTTGGTGCCTTTGCCACTTTTAGCTCTGGCAGCTCAGGGACCACTCCTGGCAGGGTTGATCCTCCTCATTGCATGGAAAAAACAAACCCTTGACATGCTCAAAGTGTCCAAGGAGCAGGCAGCAGCCAGCCCGGGGGGAGCAGAGGGCAAAGCAAACATCCCCCCACCCCCTGCCCCCTCCCCCGGCCCCCACTCCCTGCCCCCCTCCCCCTGCCCCCCGCCCCCTGCCCCCCACCCCCTGCCCCCCTCCCCCTGCCCCCCTCCCCCTGCCCTCCACCACCTTTTTCTTTTCCAGCCTTGTTGCAGAAATTTCTTACAAGGAAAACCATTTCTGCTTTTTTCCTGGAGCCTTTTCTTTCCCCTTCTTTGTGCTGAGCTCCTGAAATAGCTCTGCTTGGTAATGGGAACAAAGCCCTGGCAGCATCACCTCTTCCCCTCTGCCCATTCAGCCCAGCTGGCTGCAGACCCCACACTGGGTCTCCAGTGGCAGCTTTGTCTGTGTGGTGCAGCAGCCAGGCTGGAGGGCAGGATCCATCCAGAGGGAGCTGGGCAGGCTGCAGAGGTGGGCACAAGCCAAGCTCAGGAGACTCAACAAGACCAAGGGCAAGGTCTTGCAGCTGGCTGGAGGCAATGGCAAGCACCAATGCAGGCTGGGCAGTGAGTGGCTGGAGAGCAGCCCTGAGGAGAGGCACTTGGGGGTGCTGCTGGAGGAGAAGCTCAGCAGGAGCCAGCAGTGTGCACTTGCAGCCCAGAAAGCCAAGCAGAGCCTGGGCTGCAGCAGCAGCAGTGTGGCCAGCAGGGCCAGGGAGGGGATTCTGCCCCTCTGCTGTGCTCTGCTGAGACCCCACCTGGAGCACTGCATCCAGCTCTGGAGCCCCTGGGACAAGAGGGCTGTGGAGATGCTGGAGAGTGTCCAGAGCAGGGCCAGGAGGATGCTGAGAGGCTGCAGCAGCTCTGCTGTGAGCACAGACTGAAAGAATTGGGGCTGTGCAGGCTGGAGCAGAGGAGGCTCCCAGGTGACCTTCTTGTGGCCTTCCAGCATCTGGAGGGGGCTACAAGAAAGCTGGGGAGGGACTTTTGAGGCTGTGAGGGAGTGGCAGGAGTGGGGGGAATGGAGCAAAGCTGGAGGTGGGGAGAGTGAGGCTGGAGGTGAGGAGGAAGTTGTTGAGCAGGAGAGTGGTGAGAGGCTGGAATGGGTTGCCCAGGGAGGTGGTTGAGGCCCCATGGCTGGAGGTGTTTGAGGCCAGGCTGGCTGAGGCTGTGTGCAGCCTGCTCTAGGGTAGGGTGTCCCTGGGCATGGCAGGGGGGTTGGACTCAATGATGCTCTTGGGTCCCTTCCAACCCCTAATATCCTATGATCCTGTTTCTCTTCAAAGGCAGCAGGAGGCTGCTTGGGCTTGTTGGTGTAAGAGGGACAGGTTGAGAGGGACAGGTTGAGAGGGACAGGTTGAGAGGGACAGGTCAGTTTAAGACAATTTAATACAATCACAGAATGTCAGGGGCTGGAAGGGACCTCCAAAGCTCATCTGGTCCAGCCCCTGCCAGAGCAGGAGCACCCAGAGCAGGTCACACAGGGACACATCCAGGCAGGTCTTGAATCTCTCCAGAGAGGCAGACTCCACAGCCCCCCTGGGCAGCCTGTGCCAGGCTCTGTCACCCTCACAGGGAAGAAATTCTTCCTCTAGTTCACCTGGAACCTGCTGTGGCTCAACTTCCACCCTTGTGCTATCAGTGGGCATCACCCAGCAGAGCTGGCTCCAGCCTCCTGGCACTCACCCCATACATATTTAGGAGCACTACTCAGGTCACCCCTTAGCCTCCTCTCCATGCTCCCTGCCCCAGCTCCCTCACAGGGAAGATGTTCAACTTCCTTCATCGTTTTTGTGACTCTGTGCTGGCGACCCTGAAGCAGCTCCCTGTGCTTCCTGAGCTGGGGGGGCCAGAACTGCACACAGTACTCCAGATGAGGCCTCACCATGGCAGGATAGAGGGGCAGGAGAACCTCCCTCGACTTACTAAGCCCAACTGCATCTATCCTGCCCTCCAGCTCACCTCTAACTGCATCTCTCCTGCCCTCCAGCTCACTCCTAATTGCATCTCTCCTGTCCTCCAGCTCATCTCTTAACTGCATCTCTCCTGTTCTGCAGCTCATCCCCTAACTGCATCTATCCTGCCCTCCAGCTCATCTCCTAACTGCATCTCTCCTGTTCTGCAGCTCATCCCCTAACTGCATCTCTCCTGCCCTCCAGCTCACTCC
Organism: Pogoniulus pusillus; assembly: GCF_015220805.1. Classification (NCBI taxonomy): domain Eukaryota; kingdom Metazoa; phylum Chordata; class Aves; order Piciformes; family Lybiidae; genus Pogoniulus; species Pogoniulus pusillus. Next base: position 1,304,391 of record NC_087298.1, on the reverse strand, counting down.
TAACTGCATCTCTCCTGTTCTGCAGCTCACCCCTAACTGCATCTCTCCTGTCCTCCAGCTCATCTCCTAACTGCATCTCTCCTGTCCTCCAGCTCATCCCTAACTGCATCTCTCCTGTCCTCCAGCTCATCTCCTAACTGCATCTCTCCTGTCCTCCAGCTCATCCCTAACTGCATCTCTCCTGTCCTCCAGCTCACTCCTAACTGCATCTCTCCTGCCCTCCAGCTCACTCCTAACTGCATCTCTCCTGCCCTCCAGCTCACCCCTAACTGCATCTCTCCTGTCCTCCAGCTCACCCCTAACTGCATCTCTCCTGTTCTGCAGCTCATCTCCTAACTGCATCTCTCCTGTCCTCCAGCTCATCTCCTAACTGCATTTCTCCTGCCCTCCAGCTCACCCCTAACTGCATCTCTCCTGTCCTCCAGCTCATCTCCTAACTGCATCTCTCCTGCCCTCCAGCTCACCCCTATCTGCATCTCTCCTGTCCTCCAGCTCATCTCCTAACTGCATCTCTCCTGTCCTCCAGCTCATCCCTGAACTGCATCTCTCCTGCCCTCCAGGAGAGGAGAACAGCAGCAGTAGGGCATTCAATGTGAGGCCAAGGATTAGTCTTGAGTTGCACCAGGGAAAGTTTAGGTTGGACATCAGAAGAAGCTTCTTCACTGAGAGGCTTCTCAAACACTGGCACAGGCTGCCCAGGGAGGTGGTTGAATGCCCATCCCTGGAGGGGTTTCAGAGAGGCAGAGATGTGGTCCAAAGGGAGGTGGTTTAGCACCAGCCTTAACAGAGGCAGAGGATGGTTGAACTCTGTGATCTGAAAGCTCCTTTCCAACCAAAGCAATTCTGTGACTAAGCAAGAGTGCAGGAGGCCAAAGTGCTGAGCCCTCTGCGTCACCTCCACGTCCTGTGCCCAGGTGCAGAGGCTGCTCCTGGACACAGCAGAGGGTGGTGCTACTCTGCCCAAACCCTTCCCATCCTTTGGCTGTGCCCTTTGGGTGTCTGGGCTGCAGCAGCATTCCTCCAGATGTGGAACGATGCCCAGGTCAGCAGTGGGGCATGGCTGCTATCAGCCAGGGCTAGCTGGGGGAGGGAGCCAGTGCTAGGTGCTGGCACTCTGCGGTGAGTCACAGGCGCTGCAGCCTGCCCAGCTTCACAGGGATTTGATGATTCAGCTCCAGGCGTCTCTGCTGCACTGCCTCCTGCCACATGGGCAGGCTGGGACAGGGCACAGAAGCGTCCTTTGACCTGCAGAAAACCCTCAGCAAAACCATGGCGAGGTTGCCATGGTGGTGCCTGCAGGATGGGCACTGGCCAGGGCCAAGGGCAAGGACTTGCGCCAGGCTCCCAGCCAGGATGCTGGCAACTGCCAAGTGACTTCCATGGGAGGTCCTCTCCTGACCCCCCTTCAATGGTGGTGCTGGTTCTCCTTAAATGCCAGGCTGGAAATGAGAGTGATGCCTGGCAGCAAGGCAGGGCAGGGGCCAAGGGCAGCGGTCCTGAGTGATTCCAGTCTGCATGAGGACAGTGTCCTCTGGGGCCCTCCTGAGTGAGGCTGAGGACAGTGCCCTCTGGGGCCATCCTGAGTGAGGCTTTGCTGGGCTGGCACCAGCACACCCTCCCAAGGCATGGCTGAGGGCAGCCTCTTCTGATCAGCATGTCAGGAATCTTGGTGGGATTTGGAAGATCCTGAAGTGCTTGAGGAGCCTTTATGGAGCATGCAGGGAAGAGGACCTTGGCCTAAGTTGGAAGGAGAGAGGGTGAGGCTTGCTCAGCTGACACCACCAGGAGGCTGAGGCAGCCTCATGCTCAGAGCAGTGACTTCTGGTCCTGCAGCATCCTGTGTGCAGCCCTCGCTGGGAGGTGTTTTGCAGTGTGCTGGCTCAGCTCTGTGCACCTCCTCTGTGCTCCAGGAGGAGGTGACAGGGACAGCTCCAAAGACAGAGGAGTCCTTCCCCTTTGGCCCAGCAATGTGGACAGGACATTTGTTGCACTTTGTGTTGCAGCTGCACTGGAAGAGTTTGATAACCACAGCTGGAACCCTGTGTCCAGTTCTGGGCTCCCCAGTTCAGGAGAGGCAGAGGCCTGCTGGAGAGAGCCCAGCAGAGAGCCACCAGGGTGAGTGGGGGACTTGAGCATCTCCCCTGTGCAGAGAGCCTGAGAGCCCTGGGGCTGCTTGGTCTGGAGAGGAGAAGGCTGAGAGGGGACCTGAGCAATGTGCACAGACAGCTGAGGGGTGGGGGGCAGTGCCTGAGGCCAATCCCTTCTGGGTGCTCAGCAGCAATAAGCCAAGGAGCAGCAGCTACAAAGTGGAGCAGAGAAGGTTCCAGCTCACCATGAGGAGAAGCTTGTGTGGTGTGAGGGTGCTGGAGGCCTGGAGCAGGCTGCCCAGAGAGGCTGTGGAGTCTCCTGCTCTGGAGACCTTCAAAACCCTCCTGGCTGCATTCCTGTGTGCCCTGCCCTAGGGGCTGCTGCTTGGCAGGGAGCTTGCACTGGCTGAGCTCTGGAGGTGCCTTCTGACCTCTCAGGTTCTGTGACTGGGTGATTCCTCCAAAACTCTGCTGAGGATTGCAGCTGCAGTGGGAGCCACAGGTGGAGCAATCCCAGAGGATCCCTTTCCAAACACCAGTGAAGCAGCAGGACATGGCTGTAAGCTGTGGAGATATGGCTCCAGAGCAAGTTCTACTCAGAGCCATCAGCTCAAGTGCTTTAGCAGGGATAGGTGGAACAGATGATCCTAAGAGGTCCCTTTCACTTCCTGCCATGCTGGGATTCAGTGAGTGATGACCTGCTCCTACCACCAGTCCTCCATCTGCTCTCTCCTCCACCTTCCACTGCCTGCTGGGGTTGCTGCTGCCTCTGTCCTCTCCTGCAGTCCATGGTCTTGCTGTCCTAGGGCTGTTCTTGCAGCCTGCTCCTGCCCTGCTCAGTTCCTTGGTGCTTTCTGGAAGCAAGACCCAGGCTGGAGGCTTCCAGGGGGGCTTGGAGCCTTCATCACATTACTGTCTCATGTTCTGCTGGTGGCAAGGCTCAAAGCCTTTGGAGGTGAGGTTTGTGTTTGAAGGTTGCCAAAACAACCCCTGGCAGGCTGAGGTGCCTTGTGTGTCTGCAGCCACATGTGTCTAACATCTGTTTCCAGGCAGTCACAGAATCATAGAAGCACAGAATGGGTTAGGTTGGAAGGGACCTCAAAGCTCAGCCAGTTTCAACTCCCCTGCCATAGGCAGGGACACCTCCCACTAGAACAGGTCACTCAGGGCCTCATCCAACCTGGTCCTGAACACCTCCTGGGGGGTTGTGGAGCACATCAGAGATCACATTGGCTGCTTCTGTGCTCCACAACCTCCCTGGAGGTGTTCAGGACCAGGTTGGACGAGACCTTGAGCATCCTGGGCTGGTGAGAGGTGTCCCTGCCTATGGCAGGGGGTTGGAACTGGCTGTGCTTGAAGGTCCCTTCCAACCCAGCCCAGTCTCTGAATCTCTGATGGGTGCAGGCAGAGGGAGCAGAGCAGGATTGGCCTCGGGTGGTCAGGTCCAAACATCAGCCACAGGCAGAGCTGCTGCTGCCCAGAAATTCCATGCAATGAGCTCAGTGGCTTTTAGCAGCTTTTGGGTCAGAGAAGATCAGGGGTTGGAAGGGAGATCACTGAGTCCAACCCCCCCCCAACCTCTCCCAGAGCAGGATCACTCAGAGCAGGTCACCCAGGCACTCATAGAGACAGATCTTGACAGTCTCCAGCCAAGGAGGCTCCACAAGCTCCGTGGGCAGCCTGCTCCAGGGCTCCAGCACTCTCACAGTCAAGAAGCTTCTCTTTATGTCGAGGTGGAGCCTCCTGGGTTCCAGCTTGTACCTGCTGTCCCTTGTCCTGTCACTGGGCACCAGCCTGGCACCTTTCTCTCGACACCCACCCCTCAGACATTGATCAGAGCCACTCTCAGCCTTCTCTTCTGCAGACAGCCTCAGCTCTCTCAGCCTTTCTTCCTCACCAGTCCTTTCCTGAGAGCCTGGAGCTCTCTTGGCAGTGCTTCCCAAAGGAGATCCCTCTGAGCTCTGCAGCTCAGCCTCAGCTGGGCACAGAATGAAAGTCCCCCTCGGGCAGGAGGCCAGCACAAGGCTCCAGAGCCGCCTCTGATGCTAACCCAGGGTGTGCAGGGGAGGTGGCTGGGAAACAGCCCTGGGACTTTAGGGCTGTCTGTGGCTGGGGCCTTGTGGGAAAATCCCCTCTGCTTGCTTGGCTCACAGCAGCTCTCCAAAGGAGCCTGTGAGCAGCCAAGGCAGGGACCCATCCAGCCTGGTGCTGTGTCTGCAGGGGGGGCAGCCCTGCGGCCCCATGCCTCTGCCTGCTTCTGTTCCCGGCTGGAAGGGAGGGATTTGGAGCAGATGCCAGCAGCTGCTGAGGCTGCTGCAGTGGGAGCTGGGGGCCTGCCTTGCTCCTGAGCCAGGAAGGGTTGACTGTGCCTCCAGGGGTGTCTGTGCAAGCTGCCAGCAAGTCACAGAGGCACTTGGGTTGGAAGAGAGCTTTCACCAAGTCCAAGCACTGCCAGGTCACCAACCCATGGCCCTCAGCACCACAGCTACACAGCTTTGCAACCCCTCCAGGGATGGGGACTCCAGCACTGCCCTGGGCAGCCTGGGCCAGGGCTTGACAACCCTCAAGGGGAAGAAATTGTTCCTCATGTCCAACTTAAACCTCCCCTGGCAGAACTTGAGGAAATTTCCTCTTGTCCTCTCACTTGCTCCTTGGGAGAAGAGACCAACCTGACCTTGCTCCAGCCTCCTCTCAGGGAGCTGCAGACAGCAATGAGGTCTCCCCTGAGCCTCCTCTTCTCCACACTGCACATCCCCAGCTCCCTCAGCTGCTCCTCCCCAGCCCTGTTCTCCAGACCCTTCCCCAGCTTTGTTGCCCTTCTCTGGACCCACTCCAGCACCTCAGTGCCTAGGTCAAGGTGCCTCACTTTGACCCATGGCAGGACCTGCAAGTGGGGTGCCAGGGTGGGACTGACCTTGCCAAGTTTTTCCTGCCTCCTGCAAATAGGATCCTCTCCAGTGGCTCCACTGCTCTGAACACAGAACCACAGAACCACTGAATGGTCTGGTTTGAAGAGACCTCCAAAGCTCATCCAGTCCAACCCTCTGCAGTCAGCAGGGACATCCTCAACTGGATCAGGCTGCCCAGAGCCCTGGCATCAGGGGACAGACTTGTACAGTGAGACACAGCTCCACTCCGGCAGCTGGAGCTGGTCCCTGCCTTGCCAGAGCAATCAGGGAGGTGTAAACCCTGTTGGCCAGGTGAGGAAAGGGCTCTGGAGTGGACCTCTGTGTGCATCATTATCCAGGCAGGGGCAGGAGGGGGCTGAGCTGCTTCTGCCTGCCCTGCCCCACCTTGCTGAGGCTGCTCCAGGCAAATGTCCTGCCTGGTCAGGTTGGTACTGGGATGTGGTGACCTTTCCTGCTGGTTATTTCTGCTCCTCAGCTCTGTCAGCATGCCCTGGGCTGCCAGCTGCAGCTACTGGGGCAGGATGCAGAGGGCAAGACTTGCAAGGATGGCTCCTGGGGAGGAATGGACTTGTAACTCACAGCCACCTTCATAGGAGGAGGCCTCAGACACTTCACAGGGGTGGAATCCTTCCAACAGCTGCCTTTCAAAGCTGTGTTTGTGCTTGATGGGAGCCAGGGTTGGAGCTGGAGCAGGACAACTGCTGCAAAGCAGCAGCGAGGAATTTTTAACATCAAAAACACAGGGGATGGACAGAAAAAAAACCCAACAACAAACCCTCAGTTTCTCTGGGCTCCATCCCAGCTGCTGAGGATTGAGTAGAAGCAGGCAGGACAACTCATTCTGCATCTCTGCTGAACACACTGCATGTTCTCTTCTTCAGCAGAGACAGGAGATAAGAGCCACGACCTGGCACCAGCGCCGGGAGCTCAGGAATTTCCAACCTCATTTTCTGATAAGAGCTCTGGCAAAGCCTTCCCTGGAATGGTCTGAAACAGTCTTGTTTTGATGGGTGCTAGGCAAGGTCAAGTCGTCCAGCAAGGACCAGCCCACGTTTGTGCTGAGCAGGCCGAGCTGGTGGTGGGAAAGGAGGAGCTGGCAGCGCAGAGCCTGCTGCGCACTCCCTGCCTGCTGCCTGAGCCTGGTGCAGCTCCTGCTTGCCCAGGAGAGGCAGAGGGAGGGAAGGAGTCTGGAGATGCAAAACTGCTGAAGGAAATGCAGCCATTAGCCCTCTGCCAGGGGAAGGGAATGCCACCCAGTGGGCTGGTGCCACTCGCCCTGGGTGCCAGGCATTGGTTGGCTTTAGGCTTGGATAGGAGCTGCAGCCTAAGGGTCCCTTCCTTCCCCCCAACATCTGTATCTCCAGGAGGGCAGCAGCCTGCTCCCCTGAGCAGGGCAAGGACCCTGCAAGTCAGCTGGCTGCATGCCCCCTGCTGCTGAGCACCCAGCTCCAGCACCCTAGGAGTGCTGCAGCAAACTGACTCCCTGACTGACCCCTTCCAGCAGCATCTCCAGAGGTGCCCTTTCTGTGCAGCCCTGTTGCAGAGCAGAGCTGGCTGCCCCTGGGCTCTCTGTGGGGCTTCGTGGGGCAGCTGGCACAGCCAGAGCATGCAGGGGCCCTGGTGTGAGCAGAAGCTGTGTGCTGCAGGCATGTGCTGAGCAGCAGGAGGTGCCTGTGCTGGGTGGCAGGGGGAACATCCTGCCTGCTGCAAGGTGCAGGAGGGACAGGCCAGAGTGGGCAGGACCAGCAGGACACGGCAGGGCCATGGTCACCAGGAGGGGATTCTGCTCCTCTACTCCACTCTGCTGAGACCCCCTCTGCAGTGCTGGGGCAGCTCTGGAGCCCTCAGCACAGCACAGACAGGGACCTGCTGGAGCAGGGCCAGAGGAGGCCACAGCAGTGCTGGCAGGGCTGGCAGGGCTCTGCTGTGAGGCCAGGCTGGGAGAGTTGGGGTTGTTCAGCCTGGAGAGGAGAAGGCTGCAGGGAGACCTTCTGATGGCCTTGCAGTGCCTCAAGGGCTGATCAGAAAGCTGGGGACAGAGCTTTGAGCAGAGCCTGTTGGGACAGACCAAGGGGTGAGGGTTTGAAACTAAAAGAGGGAGATTGAGAGTGGAGAGAAGGGAGAAATGTTTGACACTGAGGGTGGGGAGAGCCTGGACCAGGTTGCTCATAGAGCTGGGAGCTGCCCCATGCCTGGAACAATCCCAAGTGAGGATGTTTGTGGCTCTGGGCAGCCTGCTCTGTTTGCAGCTGTCCCTGCTGGCTGCAGGGTCCTTGGACTGGCTGAGCTTTGAAGGTCCCTTCCAGCCCAAATCATTCTGTGATTCTGTGACTGCTCTCTGAGCTGTGGTGGCACTGAAAGGTGCTGGGAATGCCCCTGGCTGGTGCGTGGCCAGCAGCAGAGCCTGCAGCACCCTGCAGGCTGTGGGCTCCATCTCCTTCTACCTGCACTCCCAGCTCTGCAGCTCCACAGGTGGGAGGTTGTGCAGAAGAGGCCATGAGGCCAGAGCCACCTCCCTCCCAGAGCCTTTGGGGTGCTTTCAGGGCTGAGAGGAGCCCACCTGTGCCTTGGCCTGCCAAGCACCCAGCCCCCTCCATGAGAGGCTCCAGCGCCCAGCTCCCACCTTGCTGCATGCTGGCTGCAAGGAGCAGAAGGCAGCAGCAGACCTGGGTGCCCAGGGGGGAGGGTTGCACAAGGGGCTTTGACCCTGGCAGAGGCTTCTGCTGCACACAGGCTGCTTTCTTAGGAGCTGGCCCAGCAGAACTCTTGAGCACAGAGGCAGCATTGAGCTGCTGGGCACTGTGCACCTCCTTACAGGAGGCAATCGTGCGCTGGAGGCTATGGCCCCAGGTATGGCTGCTGGAGCAGGGGCTTGGGCTGTGACACAGGCTGCAGGACACTGAAATGCCTCAGGGCTGAGCTCACTCCTGGCCCTGGGAGATGGCTGCAGAGGATTTGCTGAGGTTTATCTTCACTGCTGTAGGAAAAAAACCCACAAAAAGGAGCAGAGGGTTTGGGCCAGGAAGCAAAAGTCAGGCTCCTGGAGAGGCAGCACAAAGTGCCTCCAGAGCTGCCATGAACTTAGCCAACAGCTGCCCCCAGCCCAGGCTGTGCTCCTGCTCCAACACAGTCCCAGCTGTGCAGCTGGGGAGAGGCTGGGAAGGACCGTGGGAGCCACATCTGGAGTAAGGGCTGCCTGGAGAATCTGAGGCTGGTTTTGATGTGTTGCTTCCCTGGGGTCTGGAGGCCTGGTGAGAGCCTTTCATGACAGAGGAGGGGTCTGCAGGCTGTGCAGGGGCTGCCCTGCAGAGGGGGAGTCACACCTGGCTTCCCAGATGCCATGCAAAATTCATGTCCTGCCCTTCTGGGTGCTGGACCTGGGCACAGCATCACCAACACCATGTCCTGACAGAACCCTGGCACAGGCTGCCTGGGGGGGCTCTGGAGTCTCTCTCCCTGGAGATATTCCAAGCCCACCTGGATGTGTTCTTGTGTGATGTGCTCTGGGTGACCCTGCTCTGGCAGGGGGGCTGGGCTGGATGAGCTGTGGAGGTCCCTTCCAGCCCCTGACCTTCTGTGATTCTGTGATGACCTGGACAACCTCTGCCCTCCGTTGCCAGGAGTCAAAGCAGCTCAGAGGAGCTTGGCCCTGTGGAGTGGTGGCCTTTGAGTTATAGATGGGTAAATAGAGACACCAAAGTGATCCATGGGGTGGGAAGCTGCTGCCTGAGGCAAATGGGTTTGTTCAGCCTGGAGAAAAGAAGGCTCAGGGAAGACCTCATCTCCATGTCCCAGTGTTTAAAGGGTGGCTACAAAGAGGCTGGAGACTCCCTTTACAGGGGGAGTCACCTGGAGAAGATGAGGGGTGATGGGGACAAGTTCTTCCTGGGCAGGTTCTGGTTGGACACAAGAGGAAAATTGCTCACAAGAACATCAGCCATGGGGATTACCTCCCCAGGGGTGTAGTGGAGTCCTCAGCACTGGGCACTGTTAAGATTCAGCTGGGGCAGCTTGTCTGCATTCTGCTTTGGCCAAGAGAGCTTGGAGCAGGTGGTCCTTGAGGTCCTTTCCAAGCTGGGATCCTGTGGCTCTGTGAACAGAGCCCTGGGGCTGCTTGGTCTGGAGAGGAGAAGGCTGAGAGGGGACCTGAGCAATGTGCACAGACAGCTGAGGGGTGGGGGGCAGTGCCTGAGGCCAATCCCTTCTGGGTGCCCAGCAGCAATAAGCCAAGGAGCAGCAGCTACAAAGTGGAGCAGAGAAGGTTCCAGCTCACCATGAGGAGAAGCTTGTGTGGTGTGAGGGTGCTGGAGGCCTGGAGCAGGCTGCCCAGAGAGGCTGTGGAGTCTCCTGCTCTGGAGACCTTCAAAGCCTCCTGGCTGCATTCCTGTGTGCCCTGCCCTAGGGGCTGCTGCTTGGCAGGGAGCTTGCACTGGCTGAGCTCTGGAGGTGCTTTCCAGCCTCTAAAGCTCTGTGACTGTGAAAGGAAGACCTGGGAAAAGGGGAGGGAGTGGTCCAGAGGGGCTTAGCTGATGGGAGCCCACAGCTGTCCTGTGCACTCCTTGGCCTCGGAGAGGAGGTGAAGGGGAACCTCTGACACCTGCTTGGACATGGCTGCTGCTGCCCTGGTTCCTTCTTCTCCCTCCTGCCAGGTTTGGAGCATGATTATGGGGCAGGGCTGGCACACACTGCACAGCTCACATTGGTGCTGAGTGGGCTGAGGGCTGGTGGTGAAGTTGGACTGGTGGTGAGGAAGTGATGGACCTCGTGCTGGGAGGCTCTGTGGAGAGCATAGAGGTCCCCAAGGGTGCCGTGGTGGATGGGGGAGGTGGTTACAAGGAGGGTGCCTCTGTGTGTCCCACATGGCCACTTTGGCTTCCAGGGGCCCATCCTGCATCTGAGCAGCAGAAGAAGCATCTGGCTTGTTTGGAAGGCACAAATGGTTTGTCTGAGGGCTCTGGGGTAGGCAACCAAAGTGGAGTGGCTGGAGGCTGTTCTCTGGCTTGGGTTCCTTGTCCTCTCCATCTGCAGGGAGCTCTGAACAAGACCCAGAGCATAAACCTCCACCCCAGAGACCATCAAACATGGGGCCCTGAGAAGACCTTGTACTGACCCCAGCTCCTTTGGGTGGCTCCCTGCTAGAGAGCCCTGTGGTGCCCATCAACACCACCCCTCTGCCCTGTGCCATCCGTGGCACCCACAGGGGTTTGGTGCCCACCTGCAGTGTGTGGCTGAAGGGGAGAGTCTGCCTCCCAGAGCCAGAGGAGCAAAGCAGCCTTTTCCCCATGGACACACCACCCCAGGCCTGACACCCTCAGCAAACATCTGGAGATGCTCTGGCAGGGTGGCCCTGCTGCTCCTGCCTGTCTGAGCGCTTCGCTCATGCCCTTCTCCCCTCTGGCTTCAAGGCATATTTTTAGCCTGGAGCTACATCTGGTCCAGCTGCAGCTCTCCTTGTGAGTCCTCCAGAGCAGATAAGGCAGCAGGGAGGAAGCCAGGGTGGCCTCAGTTATTTTTGGAGATGAGAAGCTCCTTCTCTCCAGCATGACTCGCTGGTAAACAAAATCCCCCTTCATGCCAGGGGAAACAATCAGAGCCTTCATCCCCTGCACTAATGAGGCTGCAGAGAGAGCAGCAGAAAGGGAGCTGGGCTGAGCAGGCAGGCAAGGGGCTGCAGAACAACAGAGCTCTTCTGGGCAGGCAGGAAGGGCTGCAGGGTTGGCAGGCTGAGCTTCCTCTCCATCCCCAGCTCTGTTCCCATCTGCCGGTGCTGCCTTCCTGGCCAGCGAGGGGAGGGCAGAGCCATGGCTGGCCTGGGTTGGAGCCCACCCGCCCTACATGGCCTGGTTTGCTGCTCTAAGTGCTCTGGGGGCTCTACAGCCCCTCTGGGCCCCACAGAATCACATAGGATCACAGAATGGTCTGGGTTGGAAGGGACCTCCAAAGCTCATCCAGTCCAACGCCCTGCACTCAGCAAGGAGGTCCTCCTCTAGAGCAGCTTGTGCAGAGCCCTGTGAGCCTCACCTGGAACACCTCCAGGGATGGGGCCTCAGCCACCTCCTGCAGTGTTCCAGCAGCCTCCTGGGTTAGGGACTTGTTCCTCACATCCCTTCCCTGGCCTGGCACAGCACTGGAGGGAGGCTGGGATCAGCAGCACTGCTGCTGCTGCGTGGGTCCGCAGGGACCTCCCTGCACGGAGCTGCTCATCCATCCTGTGCTCAGTCAGGGCTGGCTCTTGGCACAGAGGGTCCCTTGGAGCCTGCTGCCTGTGCTCACAGTCCCACCCGTACAGCCTCCAGATGCAGAGTGCTTGCCCTGCCCATGAGCCTCTCTCTGACCTCTGCAGCTCTGCCCTTGAGCAAGCCTCACTCCCTGCCCCTGTGTTTAGCCAACTTGCCCCTCGGGATGTGCTGCAGCAACCTGTGCTGGGGGCCAGAGGAGAGGGCACAGTGCTCCTCTGGCCTCTGCTGAGCACTGAGAGCCTCTCTGCTGCAGGCACCCAGGACCTGACCCGTGGGACCTGACAGGGCTTTCATGGTCCCTTTAGGCAAGCTCACCGTGCCTGTGCTCCTCAGCTCTTCAAAGAGGACTGAGGGGTGCTGGTGGGCAATCAGGGTTGGAGTGTGGCATGGCAGCTGTGCCCACAGTGCCAGCCAGGGGTGACAACGTGGCTGGGGGGGTGGCAGGTTGGCTCTCTGCTTCCTGGAGCTTGCTTTGTGAGCAATGTGCAGCCACTGCTCTGAACCCCACGGGCTGGCACAGCTCACCATGAGCCAGCAAAGTGTCCTTCTGACCAAGCAGTCCTAAGGTCTTCTGAGGTGCACTAAGAAGACTGTGGGCATCAGGTCAAGGGAGGTTTTCCTCCACCTCTGATCTGCCTTGCTGAGATCTCATCTGGAGTCCTCTGTCCAGTTCTGGCCTCTCCAGAGCAACACAGACAGGCAACTGCTGGAGAGAGCCCAGCAGAGGCTGCAAAGCTGCTGAGGGGCCTGGAGCAGCTCTGTGAGAGCAAAGGCTGAGAGCTCTGTGGCTGAGAGCCTGCAGAAGAGCAGCCCCAGAGGGCAGCTGAGCAATGCTCAGCAACAGCTAAAGGGAGGGGGGCAAGAGGCTGGAGCCAGACTCATGTCAGTGGTGCTCAGGGACAGGACAAGTGGCAAGGGACACGAACTGGAACCCAGGAGGTTGCATCTGAACAGGAGGAGAAAGTTGTTTGGTGTGAGGGTGCATGTTACAAGCACAGGGTTGACCAAACATGAGCAAAGGGCTGACCAAACATGTTACAAGCACAGAGCTGACCAAACATGTTACAAGCACAGAGCTGACCAAACATGTTACAAGCACAGAGCTGACCAAACATGTTACAAGCACAGGGCTGACCAAACATGAGCACAGAGCTGACCAAACATGAGCACAGAGCTGACCAAACATGTTACAAGCACAGAGCTGACCAAACATGTTAGGAGCACAGAGCTGACCAAACATGAGCACAGAGCTGACCAAACATGTTAGGAGCACAGAGCTGACCAAACATGAGCACAGAGCTGACCAAACAAACATCCAAATGTGTCACAGAATAGAATCACAGAATCAATCAGGCTGGAAGAGAGCTCCAAGCTCATCCAGCCCAACCTAGCACCCAGCCCTGTCCAATCACCCAGATCATGGCACTAAGTGCCCCAGCCAGGCTTGGCTGCAACACCTCCAGGGACACATCCAGATGAAAGTCTCCAGAGGAGACTCCACAGCCTCTTTGGGCAGCCTGCTCCAGGCCTTCAGCACCCTCACACCAAAGAAGTTTGTCCCCATGTTGAGGTGGAACCTCCTGGGACCCAGTCTGTGTCCATGGCCCTTTGTCCTATCACAGGACAGCACAGAGCAGCCCCTGGCACCTTCTTCTTGCCATCAATATCTCTTCTTGCCTTCTTGATATCTGAGGGGTGGCCTTCAGATCCCTGCAAACATCCAGAAGATCTCCTCTCCAGCTGCTCTTCTCCAGACTAACCAGCCCCAGGGCTCTCAGCCTCTCATCACACAGATGTTCCAGTCCCCTCATCATCCTCACAGCCTGCCTTGGCTCCCTTGGAGCAGGTAGTCCCCAGTCTCCCAGGTGGGACCCATGGCAGTGCAAGGCCACTTCCCAGGAGGGTGCCCAGCTGTGTTGCCCAACTCATCCAGGCATATTCCCTGTGCTGGTAAAACTGTTTGGGTGAGTGACAGCCCTTCTGGTGGTGGCCTCCTGCCCCTGGAAGCCTGTGTGACATCTCCAGTGGCTGCTGGGGTCTGCCACAGTGGCTCAGGAACAAGGGAGAGTGACCAAGAACTCAGGCAGGGCCAGAACTGCTGCCTCTTTGTGTCTGCTTAGTCCTGTGCTGTTTGGAGAGTGTCAGCTGTGGTTAGGGCTGTGGAGGAGCTGGCAGGCAGAGGAGCATGACCTGTGGGGGTGTAATCTCCAATCAAGTGATCCCCCCAAGCTGGGTAAACATCCTTTGGGCTGAGCAATGCTCCAGCAGACAAAGAGATCCTCTCATTGTGCTCTGCTGGCTCAGCAGGTCCCAGCACCATCAGGCTGCTGGTCCAGTTCCAGCTCAACTCACATCTGAGCCTCCCAGGAAAGTCCACAGAAGTAGCCCCCTGGAGCCACAGCTGCTGGGTTGGGTCTAGAGGGAAGGGGAAGTTCCTCTTGGCTTTCTCCCAGAGGGGGAATGAGTGGGGAAGTGGCTGCAGAAGTGTGGCTGTGGTGGTGTGAAGGGGCTGAGCCCGTGGGGCTGGGAGAGCTCAGGTCTTGTAGGGAGAGCAGAGGGTAGCAGTGGTGGTTTGGGTAGTCCTGTGCTTCTCCAGGACAGTGTCTTCTGCTGCTCCTGGTTCTGGTGCCTCTCAGGGTGCTGGTGGGAGCCTGACTTGTTCCCCACAGGACTGATCTGAGCTGGCTGAGCCCCTGCTCAGAGGTTCCTGGGTCAACCCTGAGGGTCAGCCTGTCCAGAGCCACCTCGTGGCTCTTGTAAGGTGACTCTGGTGAGAGACCAAGCTGCAACTGCCATGCAGCATCTCCTCACACTGCTGCTGCCTTCTCCAGTTAAAACTGGAGGCATGGTGCAAGTCAAGGCAAGGAGGCTGAGGACAGCTCAGGGAGTTCCCATCCATAAACCAGGCACTCTGTTATCCCCAGAGCAGAACCTGGCTGCTGTGTGAGCAGCCTAATGACCACCACCAGTGCTGTCCACTGCCCCTTCTGGATGCCACATGGCAGATGGAACCACCCCAGCAGAGGGCACAGAGCCAGCTGCTGCAGAGGCTGCCTTCAAGGCAAGGGTTTCAGCAGGTCCTGGTGTCTCAGCCCCAGAGCTGAGGCTGTTTGGCTCTGCTCCCTGCTGAGTTTCTGAGCATGAAATTTAGACTGCATGGAGAAAGCCTCTTCATGGATCCCAGGATCACAGATCCCAGGATGTCAGGGGTTGGAAGGGACCCAAAGAGCATATCCAGCACAACCCCCTGCCAGAGCAGGACCACACAATCCAGCTCAGGGCACACAGGAACACATCCAGACAGGCCTGCAAAGGCTCCACACAAGGAGACTCCACAACCTCTCTGGGCAGCCTGTGCCAGGCTCTGGGACCCTTCCAGGCAAGAAGTTCCCCCTTGTGCTGAGCTGGAACCTCCTGTGCTGCAGCTTCCATCCATTGCTGCTTGTCCTGTCCCAGGGAGCAGTGAGCAGAGCCTGTCCCCCCCTGCTGACCCCCAGCCCTCAGATAGTTACAGACATTGATTCAATCCCCTCTCAGTCTTCTCTTCTCCAGACTCTCAGCCCCAGGGCCCTCAGTCTCTCCTCCCCAGGCACTGTTCCAGTCCCCTCATCATCCTCATAGCCCTTCTACAAGGCTCTGCCTTTGGCTTTCTGCTTCTCTGCCAATTAAAATGAAATGAAAACAGCAATGGCAAGAGAGCTTGGGAAAGATCCAGCAGAGGACTTATGAAGTCATTTCCTCTGGATGGAAGCAATCAATCTCTGGGGGACACTGCAGGTGAGTCTGGGGCAATTAGCCTGCTTCTGCTGCTGCTAACGAGCGGTTGGCAGCCATTGCCTGACCATGGCTCTGCCTTCTTGTGGCCTTTGATCTCCAGTCATGGAATCACAGACTCAGAGAATGGTTTGGGTTGGAAGGGACCTTCAAGATCATCCACTGCCAACCCCCTCCCACCAGCACAGCTTGCTCAAGGCCTCATCCAACCTGGCCTTCAACACCTCCAGACAGGGGCAGCCACAGCCTCCCTGGGAAACCTGTGCCAGTGTCTCACCACCCTCAACCTCTGCCAGTGTCTCACCACCCTCACTGCAAACAACTTCTTCCTCACATCCAGTTTCAATCTTCCCTCTGCCACTTCAAACCCATTCCTCCTCCTTCTCCTCCTCCTCCTCCTCCTTCTCCTCGTCCTCCTCCTCCTCCTCCTCCTCTCATTCTCAGACCTTGTCAGTAGTCCCTCCCCAGCCCTCCTGTAGCCCCCTTCACATTCTGCAAGGCCACTCCAAGGTCTCCTCCAAGCCTTCTCCTCTCCAGGCTGCACAGCCCCAACTCTCTCAGCCTGTGCTCACAGCAGAGCTGCTGCAGCCCTCTCAGCATCTTGGTGGCCTCCTCTGGGCTGGCTCCAACATTTCCATGTCCTGCTTGTGCTGGGGGCTCCAGAACTGCCCCCAGGACTGCAGGTGGGGTCTGAGGAGAGCAGAGCCAAGGGGCAGAATCCCCTCCCTTGCCCTGTGCCCACACTGCTCTGGCTGCAGCCCAGCACAGGGTTGTGTCTGGGCTGCACTCACCCTGCAGGCTCCTGTGGAGCTTTGCATCAGCCCAGACCCCCAGGGCCTGTTCCTCAGGGCTGCTCTCAGCCATTCCCCACCCAGCCTGGAGCTGTGCTTGGGACTGCACCCACCCAGCTGCAGGAGCTCACACTTGGCCTTGTTGAATGCCATGAGGTTGGCCTGAGCACAGCTCTGCAGCCTGTGCAGGTCCCTCTGGATGGATCCCTGCCCTCTAGCAAGTCACCTGTGCCACACAGCTTGGTGCCATCTGCAGACCTGCTGAGGGTGCCCTGATTGCTCTGTGCATGTCCCTGCAGAGATGTTAAGCAGCACTGGTGCCAGCACTGACCCCTGAGGGAGCCACCTGGCACTGGTCTGCAGGTGGGCACTGTGCCCTTGATCACCACTCTCTGCCTGCCACCATCCAGCCCATTCCTTATCCACTTCTGCCTTTTTCTGTCCCCAGTGAGTGTCCCAGAAGCTGCCTGGCAGCTCCTGATAAGGCTGAAGTAACCCACATCTCGATCAGTCAGTGCTTTATAGCAGCAGGGAAGGTTGTGTCAGAGCAGCAGAACAGCAGGACTCAGGCAGAACTCATTGCCTCTGTGGGCAGCAAGTTGCAGAGGAGATAAGGGCCAGAGCTGGGGATGGAGTGCAGGATGCTGGCTTGGTTCTGCTCACCTGCTGGAGAGGCAGGGTGGGAGCTGGATGCTCTCTGCTGGGGGCTTTCTAAGCCCACAGCTCCAGTCAACAGCTACATTCCCACAGCATGGGAGCCTCAGCAGCACTCTGCAGTAGTCAGAGCAGTGTTAGGATATCAGGAGAAAGTTCTCCCCCAGAAGGGTTGTCAGGGCCTGGAGCAGGCAGTGGTGGAGTCCCCATCCCTGGAGGGGTTTCAAAGCTGTGCATAAGTGGTGCTGAGGGTCATGGTTTGGTGGTGACCTGCCAGTGCTGGGGTAAGGGTTGGACTTGACCTGGAAGGTCTCTCCCAACCAAAACAGCTCAATGATTCTATGATTTGCTGCCAACCAACCAACCCAGGTTTGCTCCCTGGCACACCTCTCACCCTGGGCTTCCTGGGCATCACCTCCTGTTTCTACAGCTTTTCTTTCAGCCTCTTTCCTCTGCTGAGAGCATTTGGAGGCTGAACTGAAGGAGGAAGAAGGAGCTGGGGAAGGAAAAAAGATGGCAGAGGAGTGAAATGATGTCCCTGGAGCAGGGGTAGAGGGGCAGCTCTGAGTTCTGGGAGCTGGGAAAAGAAGGAAGAAGCTGAATCTGCCCAGAAATGTTAACTGTTGATAAAGAAGAGGAAGAGCAAGAAGTTGGTTATTGTCTTTATCACTATTACTACTGTTAGGATCCTCCAGTCCTGCAGCCCCCAGCTCCAAGCACTCTGACCTCACAGCTGTGCTTGCATCCGCCCTGGGCTCTGCCAAACACTGTTCAGTCCAAATCCCTTCCTGATGCCCTTGAAGAGGCCTTGAGCTCAGCCTTGCCTCAGCCTCCAGGTGTGGGGATGAGCTCTCCACTCTGCCCAGCAGCATCAGCTCCGAGGCTGCACCTCACAGCTCTGCAGGCTGCATCTGGCTGCAAGGGACCCACAAAGCTCCTCCTGCCCAAGCCCCTGCAGGCTGCCCAGGGACACAGTAAGTTTGACCTTGAATGGCTCCAGGGCTGGGGCCTCAAGCACCTTCCTGGGCAGCCTGTGCCAGTCTCTCCCCACCCTCACTGTGCAGAACTTCCTCCTGTGTCCAACCTAAACCTTCTCTGCTCCACTTTCAAACCATTGCCCTCGTCCTATCACCACAAACCCTTCTAAAAAGTCCCTCTCCAGCTCTCTTGTAGCCCCCTTCAGGTACTGAAATGGAGCTCTAAAGTCTCCTGGAGTCTTCTCCAGGCTGAACAGCCTCAGCTCTCAGCCTGTCCTCACAGAGGAGGTTCTCCAGCCCTCTGATCATCTTTGTGACCTCTCTGGACCTGCTCCAGCAGCCCCTCAGCACATCACACATCAGTGTTTAAACCTCTGTAGGCAGCCTGGGAGCCAAGGGGTCCCACTGGCATTTCTGTGCCCATTTCTGGTGTCTTCCCCCTCTCCCAGGCCTTGGCAGCTCATCTCCACTCTGCCTCCACTCTTCATCCTCACTGCATTTATTCCAGGAGGCTTCTCTGTGCTTTGGCTTTGTTGTTGCCTTGCACAAGTCCTGGAGTCAGATAGAGCTGCTGGGGACCAGGTCTTTGTGTCCTGTCTCTGCTCTTAAGGTCAAGACATGATTTTAACCCATACTGACTTGAACCTCAGAGGTGATTACTCCTCACCCTGAGTACTGAGTGCAGCCTTGGGCTCCACCATCTCAAAGAGGAGGCCGAAGGACTCAGACATGTCCAGAGGCAGGCAAAAAGCTAAGGAGAGGGCTCCAGTGAGGAGCAGCTGAGGACCTTGGGCTTGTTCAGTTTGGAGAAGAGGTTCAGACTTGGCATGAGGAAGCTTTTCTTTACCCAGAGGGTGGTCAAACCCTGAACAGGCTCTCCAGAGAGGTGGTTGATGTCCCAAGCCTGATCAGGAGTAGTGTGGGCAGCAGGACAAGGGAGGTTCTTCTTACCCTGTGCTCAGCACTGCTCAGGCCACCCCTGGAGTGCTGTGTCCAGTTCTGGGCTCCTCCATTCCAGAGAGATGCTGAGGTGCTGGAAGGTGTTGAGAGAAGGGCAGCAAGGCTGGGGAGGGGCCTGGAGCAGAGCCCTGTGAGGAGAGGCTGAGGGAGCTGGGGGGGTGCAGCCTGCAGCAGAGGAGGCTCAGGGCAGAGCTCATTGCTGCCTGCAGCTGCCTGCAGGGAGGCTGTAGCCAGGTGGGGTTGGGCTCTGCTGCCAGGCAGCCAGGGACAGAAGAAGGGGACACAGCCTGAAGCTGTGGCAGGGCAGGTCTGAGCTGGATGTTGTTAGGAAGTTGTTGTCAGAGAGAGTGATTGGCATTGGAATGGGCTGCCCAGGGAGGTGGTGGAGTCTGTGTGGCTGGAGGTGTTCAAGAAAAGCCTGGCTGGGGCACTTAGTGCCATGGTGTGGTGGGTTGGGCAGGGCTGGGTGCTAGGTTGGGCTGGCTGAGCTTGGAGCTCTCTTCCAACCTGCTGATTCTGTGCTTCTATGGCATATTTGTTCAGTGCTCTTAACAAGTGTGGTCAGCCCTTTGGTGGCCTGGCAGTTGGAACAGATGATTGCTGCAGGTCCCTCCCAGCAGAAATGATTCTGTTCTGTGACTGAGCAAAGCTCTGACCCTGAAGGAGCCCCCAGAATGTTGGCATGCAGCCCAGAGCAGATACAAGAACAGATCTCCACTGAGTTGTTTCTTTCTGTTGGCCTCAGACATGAGTGGTCCTGTCCAACACCTTCATCAGTGCCACTGCTGAGGGCACAGACAGACAGAGTCTGCTCAGCAAGGCTGCTGATGACACCCAACTGGGAGGCTTGGTGAGACACCTGGAGGCTGTGAGGCCATCCAGTGAGACTTGGACAGGCTGAGAGCTGGGCAGAGAGCAGCTGATGAGGCTCAGCAGGGATCAGTGCAGAGTCCTGCACCTGGGAATGAACAATGGACTGCAGCAGCACAGGCTGGGAGGGGACTGCTGGAGAGCAGCCCTGGGGAGAGGGCCCTGGCAGTGCTGCTGGAGAGCAAGTTCTGCATGGACAGCAGTGAGCCCTGGTGGGCAAGAATGGGGGCCTGGGGGGCATTAGGAAGAATGTGCCCATCCAGGGGGGTTCTCCTGACCCTCTGCTCTGCCCTGCTGAGACCTCACCTAGAATATTGCATCCAATTCTGGGCTCCCCAGTTGAGGAGGGACAGGGATCTGCTGGGGAGAGTCCAAGGGAGGGCTATGAAGATGCTGAGGGGACTGGAGCAGTGCCCTGTGAGGAGAGGCTGAGGGCCCTGGGGCTGCTTGGTCTGGAGAAGACTTGGAGGGAATTTAATCAGTGTTCATAAATCTCTGAGGGCTGAGGGTCAGGAGGGAGGGGACAAACTCTGCTCCCTTGTGCCCTGGCATAAGACAAGGGCAATGGATATAAACTGCAGCACAGGAGGTTCCAGCTCAACATGGGTGAGAACTTCTGTTCTGGAAGGGTCCCAGAGCCCAGGCACAGGCTGCCCAGAGAGGCTGTGGAGCCTCCTTCTATGCAGCCTTTCCAGCCCTGTCTGGTCCTGCTCTGGCAGGAGAGATGACCTGGATGATCTCTGGAGGTCCCTTCCAGCCCCTAACATCTGTGACCCTGCAAATGCCACCAGGAGACTGCTTAGCTGCACTCAGAGCAGCAACCTGACTGTGCTGTGCTGCTGCTGCCCTGGGGGGGATCAGTAATCAGTGAGGCACTGAGCTGCAGGCCCAGATGAGTAAGCTCTGGATGAAGCTGTCCTTCCATGGAGGAGGAATTGAGATCAGTCATTGCCTTTGGGGCTGCTCTTCAGGGAACTCCCAGCTCCAGTGTTTGCACACTCTCTGCTGGGAAACTTTCTCCCAGAGCAACTTCACTGCTCTGTGGTGAAACTTCATCCTGGAGCCCATTTTCCCATGTCCTCTTTCTCTCACTCTGTGGTTCCACCTCAGCTTTGGGCAGGGACTGAGGAGGGAAATTGGTTGTGTCTCCAGTCCTGTTTCTCTTCCTGCTGGTGGTGGTCAGACTCCTCAGTCCAGCTTGACTTAGCTGCACTTGACAGGCTGTGTGCATAGAATCACAGAATCAGCAGGCTGGCAGAGAGCTCCAAGCTCCTCCAGCCCAACCTAGCACCCAGCCCTGCCCAACCAACCAGACCATGGCACTAACTGCCCCAGCCAGGCTTGGCAAGAACACCTCCAGCCACAGCCACTCCACCACCTCCCTGGGCAGCCCATTCCAATGCCAATCACTCTCTCTGACAACAACTTCCTCCTCACAGCCAGCCTAGACCTGCCCTGGCACAGCTTGAGCCTCTGTCCCCTTCTTCTGTCCCTGGTTGTCTGGCAGCAGAGCCCAACCCCACCTGGCTACAGCCTCCCTGCAGGCAGCTGCAGGCAGCAATGAGCTCTGCCCTGAGCCTCCTCTGCTGCAGGCTGCACCCCCCCAGCTCCCTCAGCCTCTCCTCACAGGGCTGTGCTCCAGGCCCCTCCCCAGCCTTGCTGCCCTTCTCCAAACACCTTCCAGCACCTCAACATCTCTCTGCAATGGAGGAGCCCAGAACTGGACACAGCACTCCAGGGGTGTCCTGAGCAGTGCTGAGCACAGGGGCACAAGAACCTCCCTTGTCCTGCTGCCCACACTGCTCCTGAGCCAGCCCAGGATGCCATTGGCTCTGCTGCCCACCTGGGCACTGCTGCCTCCTCTGCAGCTCCTCTCTGCCAGCACCCCCAGCTCCCTCTCTGCCTGCCTGCTCTCAGCCACTCTGGCCCCAGCCTGCAGTGCTGCTTGGGGTTGTTGTGGCCAAAGTGCAGAACCCTGCCCTTGGCCTTGTTCAGTCTCATCCCATTGGCCTCTGCCCACCCATGCAGCCTGGCCAGGTCCCTCTGCAGGGCTCTGCTACCCTCCAAAAGCTCCACAGCTGCTCCTAGCTTGGTGTCATCTGCAAACTTCCTGATGCTGGACTCAATCCCCTGCTCCAGATCATCAATAAAGATGTTGAACAGGACTGTGCCCAGCACTGATCCCTGGGGCACAGCACCAGTGCCAGCTGCCAGCTGCATGTGGCACCATTCACCACCACTCTCTGGGCTCTGCCTTCCAGTCAGTTCTTGACCCATACCAGAGTGACTCTGTCCCAGCCAGGAGCTGCCAGCTGTGCCAGCAGCTGCTTGTGGCAGACAGTGCCAGAGGCTTTGCTGCAGTGCAGGCAGACTCCATGCACAGCCTGCCCCACATGCACCAGGCAGGAACCTGATCCCAAAAGGAGCTGAGGTTGGTCAGGCAGGACCTGCCCTTCCTAAAGCCCTGCTGGCTGGGCCTGAGCCCTTGGGCATCCTGTAGGTGCTGTGTGCTGGCACTCAAGAGGACCTGCTCCATGCCCTTGCCTGGCACTGAGGTCAGGCTGAGAGCTCTGGAATTTGCTGGTTCTTCCCTCTGGCCCTTCTTGTGGGTGGCACCACACTGGCAGCTTCCAGCCTCCGGCGGCCTCTGCAGTGGTGCTCTCTAACACTGGCTAAACCCCAGGTCCTGGCAGCTCCTCAGGCTTCCATCAGTATCGTGGTCACCTCTCACTGCCCACTGCTGCTCTAGGGTGCAACTTGGAAAACAGAGCCTCCACCAGTGGAGGAGCAATCCCTGCAGCAAAGGCATAAAGCAGTTGTCTGCAGCTCCTGGGGGACCCTCCATGGGTGACAGCCACATTTATCAGGCAGCAAGCCTGGGAGGACTGCTCCCTTCTGTTCCTCTGGCAGGGGCAGCCTTTTCTCCAGGCTGCAGAGCTCAGCACTATCTCCCCAGGCTTTCACCACCCATCCCAGCAGTCTGGGGCCAAGATGTGGCAGTTCAGCCCTGTGGGTTGGCAGCAGCAGCGACTGCGCTCACCACGGAGCACATGAAGGTGGTGTGGGCACTGTAGCCCTGCTGCTTCTCTTCTCTGCAAGGGTAATTAAGGTTGAGTCCTAGGCAAGACAGGGCTTGAAGAAGCCCTTTCTGTGGCAGTGCTGGTCATGTGGAGGAAGGTCCTGGGCTTGGCACTGCTGCTGGCAGTGGTGCTCCCCAGCTGCTTTGCCAAAGGGCTTGGCTGCTTTGCTGTAAATAACTTCTGGAGCCTGCCTGGCGTGTCCAAGCCTGTGACAGCAAGAAGTGGTAACTGCCTTCCAAGCACATGATCTGCCTGGCTCCTGTCCAGGGCAGAACTACCTCATGAAGGACCCATTGATCACGAGCTGCCCTCCATGGTTGGGTCACTTACAGTCTCCAGCGGCGTGCACGCAAGAGCAGCTGAGCATCACCCAGCCCTAGACACTGCTGCTGAGGAGTGTCTGGAGTCCAGCAGAGTCCACATGACCAAGGAGACTGAGAACTGAGCCTGGAAGCCTGGTTTCTGCTTCAGCCCCAAGGAGCATCCCAAAGAGATGACTTTCAGGACCTCATGCCAGGCAGAGGGCCTGGCCCCAGGGTTGCCTTCCCTCGCTCTTTCTGCCGTGAGATCTTTGCTGCCTTCGCTAGATCCATCCTGCTGGGAAGCCTCCAATTCCTTCCCTCTCCTCATGGTGCTCTCACAGCTCAGAGCAGCTGTCAGCAGCACTCCTGGCTCTGCTCTTTAAGGATTGGTGGCAGAGGAATGAAGGTCTGGTGGCTGCTTGTGCTCTAATCATAGAATCATAGAATCACAGAATCAGTCAGGGCTGGAAGGGACCACAAGGAGCAGCCACTTCCAACCCCCCTGCCAAGGACATCCTACTCTAGATAAGGCTGCCCAGAGTCTCATCCAGCCTGGCCTTTATCACCTCCAGGGATGGGGCCTCAACCACCTCCCTGGGCAATCCATTCCAGGCTCTCACCACTCTCATGCTCAACAACTTCCTCCTCACCATCTCCATCCTGCATTGTGCCACAGGCTGCTCCCTGGACATGAGCTGCTGGACAGGTTTGCCAACTACTGCCCTTACCAGGACGTGCTGAGCAGGCAGCTTTCTCCCCTCACTTTCTTCCAGGTACCAGAAAACCATCAAAATGATCTTCCACATCCACCTTCAGCTCGCTGCAGAGAGGCTCAAGAGGAGCTGTGTCTGTTTCCTAAGTGAAGGGATGAGAGGGATTAGAAGAAGAATCCTCTGAATCAGATCCATCTGCCCATGGATTCATTTGAGGTTCCTTGCTCTGGTTTTTGTCAGCCTAAAGGGAAGCAGATCTTGAAGAGTATCTTAGGAGGTGCCTGCAGGAGGGGGCAGTGAGATTTGGAGGGCAGGAGGGATGTCCAGTCCTCCACCTCACTTTGGATGCTGAACTTCACAAGTGCCAGAGAAGTCTGTTTGACTGCAAAGAAGAGCTTGAGAAAGCCTCTGGAAGTCCCTCACAGGAGCTGAGAAGTCAGTAATACATGGGCCAGGGGGCTGGAGGAGGGGGAGGAGAGCTGATGGGCACTGGTGGAGATGGGGCTGCAGGGCAGGAAGGCAGGACAGAAACGGCAGCTGGTGGCCAGGACAGAGTTAAAAGCAGCTGCTGGCCGAGGGGAGAGGGAGTTTCCATGGTGCAGTCTGGCACTTCAGGCTGCCTGTGATGATGATGCCTTGCTTTCACCAGCTCCAGAAGAGCACAGATCCCTCCCCACCATGATATAACCACCAGAAAATTCAACAGCTCCACTTTAGCCTGAGTCAAAAATAAAACCTCCTTCTGGAAACACTGCTCCAGTTTGCAAAGTCCTGATGCCTCTGAAGCCAGCTCTTGGTGTTGCTGGGCTGAGCCTCCTTTCCCAAGGAGCACTCCAGCCCTTCTCCCAGACTGTTTGGATCACTCTGGCCTCGGGGAACTGCCTGCCACAAGTCACTTGAGTGGCTAAAAATATCTGAGAGGAAGCAGGACGAAAATACCCAAATCTGCTGGCGTAATGCTGGGCTGGGGGGGGGCAGGCACCAAAGTGCTCTGTTCCCTTTTCTGCTCCTTCTGCCCCCTAGGGAAGCAGACCTGAGCAAACGAAGAGGTTTGGAGGAGGCCTTTTGGGAAGCTGCTTTCCAGGGGAACAAAAGGTGTTGGAAAAATCCCTTCTGCCTTGCAGAGTGCTCTGCAGCTCTGCTTGGCAGTGTCTTCTGGCTCCATAGTGCAGAGTGTTCCTTCCAGCCTGGTGAGTGGAGTCTGGCTGAGCAAGGAGAGCTGAGTCTCTTCTGAGGGCTCATCCTGGTGGCCTGTGGCACTCCTGGTGCTCTGTCTTGGTCTTCAGAGCTGGGTGTTAGGATGTGGCAGTTGTGATTCAGCTCCAGCACTGGGCTGGAGCCATTCCTGCCTGGAAGATGGTGTCCCAACAGCTCTGAAGCGAGAAGCTTGTGGCAGCAAGGGGACAGAAGGGTGAGGCAGAGCCTGTGGTGTGTGATGGGCAGCCCTGCAGAGGGTTTACCCATCTGCTGGTGCCTGGGTCTTGTAATAAGTCTCCTTGTATGTGTGGGGGGTGATGCTGGATCTGCATGGAGAAGCAGCTGTGGTGATGCCCAGGGCTGCCCTGTGAAGTGTGGCCAGGAAAGGACTCCAATGTTCCACATTCCTTCACAAGTCCAAACCAGCCAGAAAGAAATTAGTCTGTCTGGCAAAGGCACTCTCCCTGCAATGCTGAATTGTCCTCCCCACGCTGGGCTCAACTAGGTCCAGCACCACCCAGTCACAGAACCTGAGAGGTCAGAAGGCACCTCCAGAGCTCAGCCAGTGCAAGCTCCCTGCCAAGCAGCAGCCCCTAGGGCAGGGCACACAGGAATGCAGCCAGGAGGCTTTGAAGGTCTCCAGAGCAGGAGACTCCACAGCCTCTCTGGGCAGCCTGCTCCAGGCCTCCAGCACCCTCACACCACACAAGCTTCTCCTCATGGTGAGCTGGAACCTTCTCTGCTCCACTTTGTAGCTGCTGCTCCTTGGCTTATTGCTGCTGAGCACCCAGAAGAGATTGGCCTCAGGCACTGCCCCCCACCCCTCAGCTGTCTGTGCACATTGCTCAGGTCCCCTCTCAGCCTTCTCCTCTCCAGACCAAGCAGCCCCAGGGCTCTCAGGCTCTGCACAGGGGAGATGCTCAAGTCCCCCACTCACCCTGGTGGCTCTCTGCTGGGCTCTCTCCAGCAGGTCTCTGCCTCTCCTGAACTGGGGAGCCCAGAACTGGACACAGTGTTCCAGCTGTGGTCTCAGCAGTCTTGGAGCAAGAGCAGCTTCAGAGTCACCAGCAGCTCTAAGGAGCTGTGATTCTCAGGAGCCAGCACACTCAGGCATGGGGTCCATGGTCTCAGCCTGTGTCTGCAGTAGCTGCAGGCAGGTTTCCCCTGCAATCCCTTGTCTCTCTTGTCCCTTGAATCTGAAGCATGGAGCTGGTGCCCTCTGTTCCTGCGGGGGCTGCCTCCCTCCGTAGGAGAGCCCTGCCTGGGAGCTGGCAGCAGTCAGGCTGCTGGCTCTGTCCCCACCAGCACTCAGGGTGCTCTGTGATGCCAAAGTGGCCTCACTGCGCCGGGAGGCTGCCAGCGCAGGGTGAAACCCAACCCAGAGCCTCCAACTGTGCTGCATGCTCTGAGAGATGTCCCTAGGTGATGAAAGGTCACCCAGCCCCTGCAGCCTGATGCTGCATGCTGGAAACACTCTTGTGCAGACGTCTGCAGCAGAGGCTGGCCCTGGAAGAGTATTGCAGTGGCTCTCATGCCTGGCTGCAGAGGCCAAGGATAACACAGGCTCTCCGTGCTGGTTGCTGTATATAGAACACAGGCCTGGGCTTTCTGACAGCTTGGAAGGATGTCATGTCCTAAATGGAAACTAGTTCCAGTGAAGTAGGTTTGGCTGTGCCTCAACTTGTGAAGCAAGAGATGCTGAAAGGATAGGGGAAAGACACAGAGGTTGGGAAAAGGAACACAGGAAAAGAGCAGTGATGGGAGTCAGGCTGCAAACAGACCAAGGAATGAAAACAAAACCAATTTGGGAGCAGACAAATTTACATCCTCCAGGATGCTCTTTCCAAACAGTAGATCTGTGGTCCAAAGCTGGCCTGGATTTGTTTGTGCTGGAAACAGCCACATCCGAGGGGAGGATGATTGCTGTAGTGGGAGAGTACAAGCACCAAAGCTCCTCACCTGTGCAGAGCTTCTGCCTGCTGAGATCCCCAGGCAGCCAGTGCCCAGGCAGTGATGTCACCTCCATCACTGCTGTCACTGGCAGGGAGGGGCTTTGGACAAGGGTGTGTAGTGGCAGGGTGAGGGACTGCCTCTTTAGCAGAGCTCATTCATGCCCCCAGGCAGACAATGTCATCCCTATGAACCTACACTCAGGCTGATGGAGTTGGGGCTCTGGCTGCACTAGTTGGGGCTGTGCAGCCTGCGGAAGAGAAGGCTGCAGGGAGACCTCAGAGCAGCTTCCAGTGCCTGAAGGGACTGCAGGAGAGCTGGGGAGAGACTTGGGACAAGGGCTGAGAGTGGCAGGCTGAGGGACAATGGCTTTGTGCTGGGAGAGGGGAGAGTGAGAGTGGAGAGGAGGAGGAAATTGTTGAGAGTGAGGGTGGGGAGAGACTGGCACAGGCTGCCCAGGGAGACTGTGGATGTCCCCTGCCTGAAGGTGTTGAAGGCCAGGCTGGGTGAGGCTTTAGTCTGGTAGGAGGTGTCCCTGCCCATGGCAGGGGCTTGGAACTGGATGGTCTTGAAGGTCCCTTCCAGCCCAAGCTGCTCTGTGGCACTGCAGGCACAGGACATCTGGAACCTCCTTAACTTGGAGGAGTTTGGGCAGATGACTCAACTAAAGCTTATGGAATGGAGCAGAGCTGGAGGTGGGGAGAGTGAGGCTGGAGGTGAGGAGGAAGTTGTTGAGCAGCAGAGTGGTGAGAGGCTGGAATGGGTTGCCCAGGGAGGGGGTTGAGGCCCCATGGCTTGAGGTGTTTGAGGCCAGGCTGGCTGAGGCTGTGTGCAGCCTGCTCTAGGGTAGGGTGTCCCTGGGCACAGCAGGGGGGTTGGCACTGCCTGCTCCTTGTGGTCCCTTCCAACCCTGCCTGATTCTATGCCCTCAGTGTGGTTTCTGGCTGATTCCACACATGCTCCCTCCTAGCTGCTGGGGTTGTTTCTCTTCCCCAGGTCCCTGGTAATGAGGGGAAGTCTGAGCCCCCTGCAGCCTGCTCCAGGCTGCTGCATCCTTTGTTTTTCTGCAAGAAAACACCTCCAAAACGGAAAGCAAATCAAAAGGACTCAGTCAAGCCCTTTGGACCCATTAGCACTTGCTTTATTCAGGTAGCTCTTCAGTCTTTCTCCCCAGAGCCAGAGCTGCCCATCCTGCTGGGGAGCTGGGGCCAGCTGGTGCCCAGGGGCACGCAGCCAAGGAGCCAGGCACTGGGCTAACAGAACAGAAACGAGACAGGCAGGTCCAATCTGCTCACCCCATGCTGCCCCATGGGAGGGAGGTTTTTCTTTCCTTGGGAAGGGTTTATTGGGATCAAGAAAGACATTAATGAGCTAAGTGGAGACAGTCTTGCTTCCCCGGGCTGCCTGGCTCCCTTCCAGCCCAGGCTGTTATTAAATTACCCAGAAAACAAGAGGAAAGAGCCCCACATGCCAGCTTGGCTGCAGTCCTGGCTATTTGATTTGTGCCAATCAGCCCTGAAAGAAGAGGCAGGCAATGGGGCACCTCTGCTGAGCTGGAAGGGCCCATGGGGGATCTCACTGCATAGCTCCCCAGGAGCCTGCTCCATGGCAGGATGCAGAAGCAGATGGCAGCTGCCAGTTTCGATCATCAGTGGGCTGGCAGAGATGCCATGTGAGGAAGGGCTGAGGGAGCCTCGTTTGATCAGCCTGGAGAGGAGAAGGCTGAGGGCAGACCTTACTGCCTTACTGCCATGGAGCAGGACAGGCAGGGTGGCTGCCAGCAGGATGCAGGCTCCCTTTGCACAAGCAGTCCCATGGAGAGGACAAGGGGAGATGGGGACAAGCTCCTGCTGGGGACATTCCCATTGGGCTCCAGAAGGAAATGTTTGCCCATGAATCATAGAGTCATAGAGTCATAGAATCCAGCAGGTTGGAAGAGAGCTCCAAGCTCCTCCAGCCCAACCTAGCCCCCAGCCCTGCCCAACCAACCACACCATGGCACTAAGTGCCCCAGCCAGGCTTGGCAAGAACACCTCCAGCCACAGCCACTCCACCACCTCCCTGGGCAGCCCATTCCAATGCCAATCACTCTCTCTGACAACAACTTCCTCCTCACAGCCAGCCTCAACCTGCCCTGGCACAGCTTGAGCCTCTGTCCCCTTCTTCTGTCCCTGGTTGCCTGGCAGCAGAGCCCAACCCCACCTGGCTACAGCCTCCCTGCAGGCAGCTGCAGGCAGCAATGAGCTCTGCCCTGAGCCTCCTCTGCTGCAGGCTGCACCCCCCCAGCTCCCTCAGCCTCTCCTCACAGGGCTCTGCTCCAGGCCCCTCCCCAGCCTTGCTGCCCTTCTCCAAACACCTTCCAGCACCTCAACATCTCTCTGCAATGGAGGAGCCCAGAACTGGACACAGTAGACAGCTGGAGACTGGAATCATCTCCCAGGGGCAGCAGTAGAGTCCCCTGTACTGGGCAGTTGAGTGCTCCTCTTGCCAGGGTGCTGGGGCAGCTCATTGCAGCTCTGCTGTGACCTGGAGAGGTTGGAGCAGATGATCCCTGGGGGTGTTCCAGCAGCCTGTGGAGCTGGTGCTTAGGGACATGGTTTAGTGCTGCCCCTGCAGTGCTGGGTCGAGGGTTGGACTGGGTGAGCTTGGAGGGCTCTGCCAAGTGGATGCTTTCTGTGATGACTGATCCAGGTTAAGTGAATTTCATTTGCTGAAGTCATGGTGCAGCCAGATGGTTGAAAGGTAACTCCTGCAGCCAGCACAAGCCCTTTTCTGCTTGCTCAGCTCTGCAGGGGTGTTGCTTTTCTTCTGGAGGGGGCCAGCATCCAAGGCCAAGGGATTCCTCATCAGTTCTTGGCTGTCATTTGCAGTCCAGTGCCTGTCTGCTATGGGTTTTGGCATGGGAAGATTGATGGAGTCTCATTTCAGAGGTGTTGTGATGCATTTGAGAGTGAGCACTGAGCCCCTGCAGCACCTGAGCACTGGGCACCTCCCTGAGAGTGAGCACTGAGCCCCTGCAGCACCTGCACACTGAGCACCTCCCTGAGAGTGAGCACTGAGCCCCTGCAGCACCTGCACACTGAGCACCTCCCCGAGAATGAGCACTGAGCCCCTGCAGCATCTGCACACTGAGCACCTCCCTGAGAGTGAGCACTGAGCCCCTGCAGCACCTGCACACTGAGCACCTCCCTGAGAGTGAACACTGAGCCCCTGCAGCACCTGCACACTGAGCACCTCCCTGAGAGTGAGCACTGAGCCCCTGCAGCACCTGCACACTGAGCACCTCCCTGAGAGTGAGCACTGAGCCCCTGCAGCATCTGCACACTGAGCACCTCCCTGAGAGTGAGCACTGAGCATCTACAACACCTGCACACTGAGCACCTCCCTGAGAGTGAGCACTGAGCCCCTGCAGCACCTGCACACTGAGCACCTCCCTGAGAGTGAGCAGTGAGCCCCTGCAGCACCTGCACACTGAGCACCTCCCTGAGAGTGAGCACTGAGCCCCTGCAGCACCTGCACACTGAGCACCTCCCTGAGAGTGAGCAGTGAGCCCCTGCAGCACCTGCACACTGAGCACCTCCCTGAGAGTGAGCACTGAGCCCCTGCAGCATCTGCACACTGAGCACCTCCCTGAGAGTGAGCACTGAGCCCCTGCAGCACCTGCACACTGAGCACCTCCCTGAGAGTGAGCACTGAGCCCCTGCAGCATCTGCACACTGAGCACCTCCCTGAGAGTGAGCACTGAGCATCTACAACACCTGCACACTGAGCACCTCCCTGAGAGTGAGCACTGAGCCCCTGCAGCACCTGCACACTGAGCACCTCCCTGAGAGTGAGCACTGAGCCCCTGCAGCACCTGCACACTGAGCACCTCCCTGAGAGTGAGCACTGAGCCCCTGCAGCACCTGCACACTGAGCACCTCCCTGAGAGTGAGCACTGAGCCCCTGCAGCACCTGCACACTGAGCACCTCCCTGAGAGTGAGCACTGAGCACCTGCAGCACCTGCACACTGAGCACCTCCCTGAGAGTGAGCAGTGACATCTGAGTTCAAGACACCACTGAAGCACTTTCCACACCTTCAGGCATTCCCAGTGCTGTTTATCCTGGAAACGAATTAGCCAGCAGATGACTCCCTGCTTGGCTGAGCAGTGATGGCCAAGGTGAAGGGCTTTGAAATCCTCGTGGTTTGGGGTTTCAGCAAGCACAGGAGCTGAAGAGTTCAGCTGAGACTTCACATTTTTAACTTTTTACTCTTCTTTCCCCAAGGAGTACTTAATACATTCTCAGGAATCCACCAAGCTTTTGTCCAACCACAAAGGATCATTTTAGCCATGGAAAAGGAGTGGATTTCTTTGGCTGCTCCATGAGTATCCAGGAGCAGTGCTCCAGCAGCATCTGCCCTCTGCCTGCTCCTGTGCTTGGTTTTGGGCTTTGTTATTTCCTAGCAACAGAAGGAAGCTCTTCAGGCTTTCCTTCTTTGAAAGAGCAGCAGAATTGTTTTATGAGCCTTTTTTTTTCCTCTCCCCACTCTTGACAGAGCACCAGGAGCATCTGAGATATTTCCTGTGCTCAGAATGGGAAATGCCTTTTGTCAGCACCACCACCTCTGCTCAGCCTCCTCCAGTCCTTTAGCCATGGAAAATCCAATCCTGCTTTCCAGAGCATGGAGTCACAGAATGGGTTGGGTTGGAAGGGACCTTAAAACTCACCCAGTGCCAGCCCCTGCCATGGGCAGGGACACCTCCCCCCCAGCACAGCTTGCTCAAGGCCTCATCCAGCCTGATCCTGAACACCTTCAGGGAGGTTGGGGAGCACAGAAGCACCCAATGTGATCTTTGATCACATTGGGTGCTTCTGTGCTCCCCAACCTCCCTGGGAAACCTGTGCCAGGGTCTCACCACCCTCAACCTGTGCCAGGGTCTCACCACCCTCAACCTGTGCCAGTCTCTCCCCACCCTCACTCTCAACAGTTTCTTCCCCCTCTCCACTCTCACTCTCCCCTCTCCCAGCTCAAAGCCATTGTCCCTCAGCCTGCCACTCCCAGCCCTTCTCCAAAGCCCCTCCCCAGCTCTCCTGCAGCCCCTCCAGGTACTGGAGTCCTCTCCTGGTGATACACACAAACCCATCACACACAAACCCATCACTTGGCCAGTGCCAGGTGCCCAAGCAGTGTTTATGCCCTGCGTGAGGAGCTGCCTCATGCTCCCCCTGTGCCTGAAGCACTCACTGGGTAACAGGTTTACTGCTGTGCCAGCTGCAGTTGCTGCTCTGGTCAGGCTTTGGTTGTCCTGTGGCTCAGGTAGCTGTTGGCAGCCTACTTGAAAACGAGCCAGGGTGTGCCCAGGTGGCCAGGAAGGGCAACAGCATCCTGGCCTGGATCTGCAGTAGTGTGGCCAGCAGGAGCAGGGATGTGACTGTCCCCTTGTACCCAGCACTGGTGAGGTCACACCTCTTGTACCGGGGTCAGTTTTGGGTCCCTCACTCCCAGAAGGACATTGAGGGACTGGAGCAGGTCCAGAGAAGGGCAGCAAAGCTGGGGAAGGGTCTGGAGAACAGGAATGGGGAGGAGCAGCTGAGGGAGCTGGGGGTGTGCAGTGTGGAGAAGAGGAGGCTGAGGGCAGAGCTCATTGCTGTCTGCAGCTCCCTGAGAGGAGGCTGCAGTGGGGTGGGGGTTGGGCTCTGCTCCCTAGTACCAACTTATCACTTGTTATGATGAGATGAGAGCAAATGGCCTCAAGCTGCTGTGGGGAAGGCTTAGATTGGACATTAGGAACAACTCAAAAGGGTTATGAAGTGCTGGCCCAGGCTGCCCAGGGCAGTGGTGGAGTCCCCATCCCTGGAGGGGTTTCAGAGCCATTGAGATGTGGTGCTGAGGGCCATGGTTTGGTGGTGACCTGAGAGTGCTGGGCTAGGGGTTGGCTTCAGTGATCTCACAGGTCCCTTCCAGCCTAAATGGGAAAGGAATTTGTGCTTCATAGAATCATAGAATCATAGAATCAACCAGGTTGGAAGAGACCTCCAAGCTCATCCAGTCCAACCTAGCACCCAGCCCTAGCCAGTCAACCAGACCATGGCACTAAGTGCCTCATCCAGTCTTCTCTTGAAGACCCCCAGGGACGGTGCCTCCACCACCTCCCTGGGCAGCCCATTCCAATGCCAATCACTCTCTCTGGGAAGAACTTCTTCCTAACATCCAGCCTAGACCTACCCTGGCACAACTTGAGACTGTGTCCCCTTGTTCTATTGCTGGTTGCCTGGGAGAAGAGGCCACCCCCACCTGGCTACAATGTCCCTTCAGGTAGTTGTAGACAGTAATAAGATCACCTCTGAGCCTCCTCTTCTCCAGGCTAAACAGGCCCAAACTTCTCCACACATCTGCTGAGGAACCAAAGAGCTAAGGTGCATCTAGTGGATGCTTCTGAGCTAGACTGAGCCTCTGGCTTGGTATAAAAAGCAAAACCACTTAGGAGTTGTTATTTTTCTGTGCCCAGAGCAGCTGAGGTTTGGTTTAGAAGAGCTCTCCAAGGGGCAGTCCCCTGGCTGGCTGCCAATGGGGCATGCATTGAGCCGGAGCAGCTGGCCCAGAGAGGACAGAGCTGGGGTCCCACACTCCATCTCCCCACCCTGCTGCAGCTCTGCAGGGAGTCTTCCTTTCCTCTAGGCAGGTTTTCAGTTCAGAGGTCGCTGGCTTTTGGAAGCAGACCCTTCCCACGGTCACGTAGGGATGAAAAGTGAGTTTTTCTAGGGAAAAAAAACCCAAACCCAGCATGTTCTGAGGGCTTTTCCTCCAGCCCCAAGGGCCACTGGAACTCCTGCTCTGCTCTCCCAGCCGCGCTGCCTGTCCCTGCCTCCAGCAACGCGTAGGAGCTGCTCTGGGGCTTCCTCACACGGCTGGCAAACCACTGGCTCAGCCAAGCTGCTGCGTTCCAGCTCCTGAAGGGCACCAGAGACATCCTGCACAAGACCTGTGTGGAACTCTATCCCGCAGGTCCACATCCACAGCCACGCCGTGGTCCCGGGCTAAGATGCCCCTTGGCACAGCCCGGACCTGCCGGGGGGAACTCTTCTGCTGACGGCGTTTGGAGAAGAGATGCGGAAAGCATCTCCGCTTCACTGCCCCCAGCGCTCTATGTCAGCCCAGAATCCAGCCCTTTGTTTCCATCCTGGCTCCTCCCTTCCTGCCTTTCCAGGCTAAACATTCCCAAAATATCCCTGTTCCTGGAGCGGGCAGCGAGCAGCCTGCGCTGATCTCTTCTGCAGGCACTGCCTGCTCCGCCCCACGGCCCCGCGGAGGCTGCAGGAGCAGCGGAGCAAAGATGGGGAGAGCCACACTGCTGCTTCGGCCTCTCCTCCTCCTCCTCCTTTGTCTTTTCCAAGCAGTTTCATTTTCCCTTCTCTTTTCATTTAAGCTCCATTTATTACTTTCTTTTTCTCTTTCTCTTTTATAGCTTTCTTTTTTGTTTCCTTTTATCTTTCTCTTTTTTGTTTCTTTTTATCTTTCTCTTTTTTGTTTCTTTTTATCTTTCTCTTTTTTGTTTCTTTTTATCTTTCTCTTTTTTGTTTCTTTTTTCCTTTCTCTTTTTTATTTTTCTTTTTTTCTTTCTCTTTTTCTTTTTCTTTTTCTTTTTCTTTTTCTTTTTCTTTTTCTTTTTCTTTTTCTTTTTCTTTTTCTTTTTCTTTTTCTTTTTCTTTTTCTTTTTCTTTTTCTTTCTCTTTTTCCTTTTTCTTTTCTTTTTCTCTTTTTATTTTTCTTCCTCTTTCTTTTTCCTTTTTTTTCTTTTTCTTTTTCCTTTCCTTTTTCTTTTCTCTTTTTTTTTGGTTTTGTTTTTCCCTTTTTTTCTTGTTCTTTTTCTTTTTATTTTTATTTTTATTTCTCTTTTGCCTTCTTACATTTTTTCTTTTTCTTATTATTTTTGGTTTTCTTATTATTTTTCTTTTTTCTTTTTCTTTTTCTTTCTTCTTTTTCATTTTCTTTCTTTCTATTTTTCCTTTTTCCTTTTTATTTTTGTGGTTATTTTTTATTTTTCTTTCTCTTTCTTTTTCCTTTTTTCTTTTTCTTTTACTTTTTCTTTTTCCATTTTTCTTTTTCTTTCTTTTTCCTTTTTTCTTTTACCTTTTCCTTCTCTTTTTCCTTGATCTTTTTCTTTTACTTTTTCTTCTTCCTTTTTTCTTTTTCTTTCTCTTTTTCCTTTTTTCTTTTTCTTTCTTTTTCCTTTTTTCTTTTTCTTTCTCTTTTTCCATTTTTCTTTTACTTTTTCTTTTTCCTTCTCTTTTTCCTTGTTCTTTTTCTTTTACTTCTTCTTTTTCCTTTTCCCTTTTCCTTGTTCTTTTTCCTTTATTTTTTCTTTTTCTTTTTTCTTTTTCTTTTTATTTTTCTTTCTCTTTTTGACTTTTTACTTTTTTTTCCCTTTTTCCTTTTTTCTTTTTTCTTTTTCTTTTCCTTTGTTTCTTTTTGCTTTCATTTTTCTTCTTCTCTCTCTCCTCTTCTTCTTCCTTATTTTATCTTATTTTTTCTTTCTTTTTCTTCTTCTCCACTTCCTCCTTCTTTGCCCTCTATATCTCCTTTTTCTTCTTCTCTTTCTCCTTCATCTCTCTTTTTTTTTAAATTTCCTTCTCTGTTTCCTTCTTTTCCTTTTCATTCATCTCCTCATTTTGTTTCTGTCTTTGTTTTCCTCTTTATTTTCCTTCTCCTTCTTCTCTTCCTCTCCTCCTCCTGCACACCACTATTCCAGGTAGTAGCAATAACCACTCTATCAAGAACAGAAGCAGTTGTAGTTATAGTAAGTCCATCAGATTTTAAAGCAAAGGGCTGGCGTCTCCTCATCTGGCTTCGCATCCAGTGGAAGAAGACTCAGGACCATCCTTTGCCTGTGCCTCTCCCCTGCTGGAGCCAGCCCTGCACCAAGAGCTGCTCTAAGACACAGCTGGCAGCAGCAGTAAGCTCTGACAGCACCGAGAGAGCCTCTGGTTGGCTCTGCAGGCTGGAAACACGGCCCCGGGCAGGGTTTGTGTCTGTGCTGCTCCACACATCACTTGATGTATTTATTCTTCTGTTCTGAGCTGAGAGCCCTTGCCCAGAGCTGTGTTTTCTTTGGCCACCCCAAGGGCCTGTCTGTGTTTGGTTTCCAAAGCACACACGTGGGGGAGGCAGGGGCAAGCTGCTGCAGCAGGAAGGGTTAGGCACTGGCAGCACAGCCTCCAGCAGTATTTTTCCAGGTGGATTTTATAGGAGCCACGAGGCAGGAGGGGCAACTGAGTTGATCTCCCAGAGTGTGGCCGCAGAGAATCACAGCTGCATCAGCTGGGTTAAAAAGTGCATCTTTGGTTGCCTTCCTGAGGCAGGGAGGGGCTGAGAGGCTGCAGGAGATTTGGGGAGCTGATCTCTGCTGCTTGGCTTGGGGTGGGCAGCTGGACCCTGCACTGCCAGGACTGCAGTGCCTGCTGGATGTGACCCAGGTCTTCCTAGAGAGCAGTGGGAACGGTGCCAGGCACCTCTGTGGGTAGCAGCATAGAATCAACCAGGTTGGAAGAGACCTCCAAGATCATCCAGTCCAACCTATCCCCCAGCCCTATCCAGTCAACCAGACCATGGCACTAAGTGCCTCATCCAGGCTTTGCTTGAAGACCCCCAGGCACGGTGCCTCCACCACCTCCCTGGGCAGCCCATTCCAATGCCAATCACTCTCTCTGGGAAGAACTTCTTCCTAACATCCAGCCTAGACCTACCCTGGCACAACTTGAGGCTGTGTCCCCTTGTTCTATTGCTGGTTGCCTGGGAGAAGAGGCCACCCCCACCTGGCTACAATGTCCCTTCAGGTAGTTGTAGACAGTAATAAGATCACCCCTGAGCCTCCTCTTCTCCAGGCTGCACACCCCCAGCTCCCTCAGCCTCTCCTCATAGGATTTGTGCTCCAGGCCCCTCACCAGCTTTGTTGCCCTTCTCTGGACATGTTCCAGCACCTCAACATCTTTCTTGAATTGAGGGGCCCAGAACTGGACACAGCACTCAAGGTGTGGTCTGAGCAGTGCTGAGTCCAGGGGCAGAATGACCTCCCTTGTCCTACTGGCCACACTGCTCCTGATGCAGGCCAGGATGCCATTGGCTCTATTGGCCACCTGGGCACTGCTGCCTCAGCTTCAGCTACTCTCTATCAGTACCCCCAGGTCCCTTTCCTCCTGGCTGCTCTCCAGCCACTCAGTCCCCAGCCTGTAGCTGCTTGGGGTTGTTGTGGCCAAAGTGCACAACCCTGCACTGCCCCAAGGGCCTGGGGAAGCCCCAAAGGACAGCCTGAGGAGGGTCATCATGAGGAGCACCATGTGGGAGCCAGGGGGAGTCACAACCAGGTGAAGATTGGTTGGGTGGCAAGGAAAAAATCTTACACAGAAAGGGATCTCAGGGAGGTGGTGGAGTCCCCACCCCTGGGGGTGCTCAAAAGCCTCATGGACGTGGTGCTGAGGGACATGGGGCAGTGGCAGAGGCGCAGCAGCAGCGGTGAGAATGTGAGCTCTTAGCGAGTGGTTGGACTCGATGACCTCAAAGGTCTCTTCCAGCCTCCACAGTTCTGTGGCCCTGTGGTTCCAAGCCCAAAGGGACTGTTGCTGTGGCTGGCAGCAGAGCCAAAATGTCAGCCTCCCTCTGTGGCATGTGGCTGTGAGCCAGGGCCTGGCCCATGGCTGCTCAAGTGATTCCCTGCAGAGCCAAGCTGGGAGCTGCTGCTTGCTGCACTGACAGCTAAGGACAACTGGCCTGGAGCATCTGATTGCCTCAGTGCAGGTGCTTTGTGCTGCAGGGCCTTGGGGCATCTGCAAGGGGCTGGGAGGTTATAGAGTCATTTAGAATTGTTTAGCTGGAGAAGACCTCTAAGGTCACCCACTCCAACCAGCAACCCAACACCACCATGGCCACTAAACCATGTCCCCAGGTGCCATGGCCACAGGTTTCTTGAATACCTCCAGGTGTGGAGGCTCCACTGCCAATCCCTGACCATTCCAGCCCAGCACACACCCTGAAGATGCCCTTTTGGATACCCCAGCACGTCCCCAAAGACCTTCTGTCAGGACAGCTCTGTCCTTTCCTGGATGTCACTGGGCAAAGCTCATCATCATGGGCTGACAGGTCTCATATCCACCTTGGTTCTTTCCCAGTCTGCAGTACAAACCACTCATGGAATCACAGAATCAGTCAGGGCTGGAAGAGACCACAAGGATCAGCCAGTCCCAACCCCCCTGCCATGGGCAGGCTGCCCACAGCCTCATCCAGCCTGGCCTTAAACACCTGCAGGGATGAGGCTTCCACCACCTCCCTGGGCAACCCCTTCCAGCCTCTCACCACCCTCATGCTGAACAACTTCCTAACCTCCAGTCTGAACCTGACCATTTCCAGCTTCGTTCCATCCCCCCCAGCCCTATCACTGCCCTGAGCAGCTCAGCAGCATCCAGCCAGATGCAAGCAGTAACCCAGAGGGAACCCAAGAGCGTGGCTGAAGTGCTGTGAGCTTCTCTACGGAGATGCTGCACTCCTCTGCTTGCTTCGTCTCCATCCTCGTCCTCCCTTCCCTCTGCTGGGAAGAAGCAGGAGCAGCAACCCCCTCCTTGGACTTTTCAAGCCTGGCCACCTGTGTTTAGCCTCTTGCACACCACATTCAGCCACCTGCAAGGGCCTTGGTGCCTGCCTGGCTCTTGGCCGAGCTGGCTGAGGCCCGGAGCTGCTGGCCAAGGTGGAGCTGTGCCATGGCAGGAACATGACTGCAATCCAGATTCCTGAAGCATGACACTGGTCCTGCCCTGGTCACTGAGCTCCAGGACCACACACAGGCAAAGCAGGTCACTTGTGCAGGAGGTCAGGATTGTCTGCAGCGGAGAGGCAGGGAGGCAATCCAAGGGTGATGAGTCCCTGGGAGCAGCAGAGCAGAGGTAATTCCCACCAGGCAAACACAAACCTCTGCTTTGCAAACAGTGACAGCAGTCCTGGGAGCAGGGATACAGAACAGTCTGAGTTTGGGTGAAGCTTTGGCTCTGAGGTATCACAGAGCTGTTGGAGCTGGAAAAGTCTTCTGAGAGTACCCAACCCAACGCTCCATGACCACTGGATCATGGCCCCAGGTGCCATGGCCACAGGTGTCTGGAACACCTCCAGGCATGGGGACTCCAGCACCTCCCTGGGCAGCCTGTGCCAGGCCCTGACCACTCTTACAGCAAAGGATTTTTTCCTCATCTCCAACCTAACCCTCCCCTGGCACAGTTTCAGGCCATTGCCTCTGGTTCTGCCATCTGATACCAGGGAGAAGAGACCAAGCCCCAGCTGCCTCCAGCCCCCCTTTGTGGAGCTGTAGAGAGCAATGAGGCCTCCTCTCAGCCCCCTCCACACTGCACACCCCCAGCTCCCTCAGCTGCTCCTCTCCAGCCCTTTTCTCCAGACCCTTCCCCAACTTTGTTTCCCTTTCTTCAGAGTCAGAGAACGGCTTGGGTTGAGAGGGACCTTAAAAATCCATCCAGTTCCATCCCCCACCTCGGTCAGGGACAGCTCCCACCAGCACAGATTGCTGAAGGTCACCTCCAACCTGGCCTTGAACACCTCCAGGGAGGTGGCATCCATAACATCCCTGGGCAACCTGTGCCAGTGCCTCACCAGCCCTGCTCTAAAGAATCCTTTGGTCTCCACTGCCCTGGACAGCCCCAAGGTCCTGGTGAATATTGGGCAGCACCAGGTGGGTTCTGCAGTGGCCAAATCACCTCCTCTGCACAGCTTTACCTTCCTAAATGGCACCAGCCCCAGGGCAGCCAAGCTCTGCTCCCCATGTGCCATGAGGTGAAAGAATCAGGGCTGGTGTTTGGGAGCAGGAGGAACTGTTTGGAGGAAGAGCAGGTGTGCTGGAGAGCTGCTTTGCTTTGCCCCTAAACATCCCAGAGAAGGGACATCCTTTGCTCCACAGCCCCTGTGGCACCTGCATGCTTTGGCTGCCTCCCAAATAGCTCTGGGAGATGCAGGAACAGTGCCCAGGAGCAGCCCTGCCCAGGTGCTTAGAGGGCTAGAGAGAAACTTGGCTGTGTTGTCCAGTGGTGAGAATCTCCTCCTGCCACTGCCAGGGCAGTGGAAATGGAGAAGAGGCCAAAGACTGAGCCCACAGCACAGGGCACAGAATCACAGAACCATAGAATCATAGAATCAAGCAGGCTGGAAGAGACCCCCAAGCTCAGCCAGTCCAACCCATCCAACCTATCCATCCTGCCCAACCCATCCAACCAAGCTCAGCCAGTCCAACCCATCCAACCTATCCATCCTGCCCAACCCATCCAACCAAGCTCAGCCAGTCCAACCCATCCAACCTATCCATCCTGCCCAACCCATCCAACCAAGCTCAGCCAGTCCAACCCATCCAACCTATCCATCCTGCCCAACTCATCCAACCAAGCTCAGCCAGTCCAACCCATCCAACCTATCCATCCTGCCCAATCCATCCAACCAAGCTCAGCCAGTCCAACCCATCCAACCCATCCATCCTGCCCAACCCATCCAACCAAACTCAGCCAGTCCAACCCATCCAACCCATCCATCCTGCCCAACCCATCCAACCAAGCTCAGCCAGTCCAACCCATCCAACCTATCCATCCTGCCCAACTCATCCAACCAAGCTCAGCCAGTCCAACCCATCCAACCTATCCATCCTGCCCAATCCATCCAACCAAGCTCAGCCAGTCCAACCCATCCAACCTATCCATCCTGCCCAACCCATCCAACCAAGCTCAGCCAGTCCAACCCATCCAACCTATCCATCCAGTCCAACCCATCCAGCCAAGCTCAGACAGTCCAACCCATCCAACCTATCCATCCAGTCCAACCCATCCAACCCATCCATCCTGCCCAACCAATCCAACCAAACTCAGCCAGTCCAACCCATCCAACCCATCCATCCTGCCCAACCCATCCAACCAAGCTCAGCCAATCCAACCCATCCAACCTATCCATCCTGCCCCACCCATCCAACCAAGATCATCCAATCCAGCCCTGGCCAATCGCCCAGACCATGGCACTAAGTGCCCCAGCCAGGCTTGGCTTCAACACCTCCAGCCACAGAGGCTCCACCACCTCCCTGGGCAGCCCATTCCAATGCCAATCACTCTCTCTGACAACAACTTCCTCCTCACATCCAGCCTAGACCTGCCCTGCCACAGCTTCAGGCTGTGTCCCCTCGTCCTTGTGAACAGCTTGGTGATGGTACTCAGACAGGCTCCTGCTGGGCAAAGGATGCTACTCCAGGGTGCTCTGCCTGTGAGTGCCTCCTGTCCCTGTTGCCTCCAGCTGCAGAGACTGGATTGCTCTCTCTATAATCTTACCCAGACCACCAAGAGCCTTTGGCCAGCTCCTGCATTCAGGTGGAGTGAGACATCCTTCCAGCCTCACAGCCAAAACCCTGGCACCAGGGGGGTGGATGTGATACCCTACCTTGGATGTGCTCATCTCTGCTGCACAGACTGAGCAAAGACTGCTTGGTCCTGCTGCAGGAGTGAGCAACTGTTTAAGAGGGACAGAGATCTGCTGGGGAGAGTCCAAGGGAGGTCTATGAGGATGCTGAGGGGACTGGAGCAGTGCCTGGTGAGGAGAGGCTGAGGGCCCTGGGGCTGCTTAGGCTGGAGAAGAGAAGACTGAGAGGGGATTGAATCAATGTCTGTAACTCTCTGAGGGCTGGGGGTCAGGAGGGGGGGACAGGCTCTGCTCACTGCTCCCTGGGACAGGACAAGCAGCAATGGATGGAAGCTGCAGCACAGGAGGTTGCAGCTCAACACAAGGGGAACTTCTTGCCTGGAAGGGTCCCAGAGCCTGGCACAGGCTGCCCAGAGAGGCTGTGGAGTCTCCTTGTGTGGAGCCT
Organism: Pogoniulus pusillus; assembly: GCF_015220805.1. Lineage (NCBI taxonomy): Eukaryota > Metazoa > Chordata > Aves > Piciformes > Lybiidae > Pogoniulus > Pogoniulus pusillus. The sequence goes on along the minus strand of NC_087298.1, from coordinate 1,263,020 downwards.
TTCCAGGCCTGCCTGGATGTGTTCCTGTGTGCCCTGAGCTGGACTGTGTGGTCCTGCTCTGGCAGGGGGTTGGACTGGATGATCTCCTTGGGTCCCCTCCAAGCCCTGTCATCCTGGGATCCTGTGAACTGGCAGCAGATGCTTCTCCTTCTGGACTCCAGCTGTGGCTCAGAGTGGCCAAGCACCTTCCCAGCAGCAAACCTCTTACCTCAAGCACATACTCTGCTTCTTCACACAAGTGCTCAGCTGCCTTGGCAAAGTGGCACAGGCTTTTTTCCACTCACAATGACCCAACATTGGCTTTCCAAAGGAGCTGCAGCTTCTCATCTGCAGATGGTCTCTGCTGGCCTCTGCTGAGGGCACAGCTCCCTCTCTGCTGCTGTTCTGGACTTTGCTGCTGCTCTGTGCACTGCCATGGGATGCCTGCATCAGTTTTGACTCAGCCTTATGTAGGCCACTTCTTGTTTTGAAAAAGGAAGTTCAAAGTCAAACTCCTTCCCAAAACTCCCTGAGAAGTGTCTCAAGGTGTGACCTCCTTTCTCACAGCTTCTGCAACCAGAACACTTCCCCTCCCCATGTCCTTCTCCAGCCATCCCTCCGCTGCAGCACCGCAGGGAGCAGACAGCAGTCATGTCCCCACCTGCTTGGGGACCTGCTCCATCCCTCCTGCTCTCACCAAGTGACCTAATTGTAAGTGTGCTGTGAGCAGGTGAGTGCTGTAGGGGATACTGTGAGGACACACTGGATGCTGTCGACCTCCTTTTCTCCTGCCCCAACGCTAACTGTGAAGAGGTCTTCATCTCCTCCTCTTTCCCTGTGTTAAACTTTCCCCCTGTAGAACCAGAGCTGGCCAAGGAGCTTCTGGGCTGGACACTGGCCTTGAGGTGGCTGCTGGCAACTTAGGAACATAACCCTGCTGTAGAAGGCCAATGAGCTCCAGCAGAAGATCTCTAAGGACATCTCCCATGCTGTGTGGAGCTCTTCCCAACTGATGGATGAGGCAATGCATGTGGAGCATCCTTGCTCTGGGCTACCCTTTCTGGAGAGGCTCCATGGGTCTGAGCTATGCTCTTCTCCACTCCTCACTCAGTTAACATTGTATGTAGGGCCTAACTCCTGGGTCACTGCTGGCTTCTCTCTTCCCACAGTGAGGCAGGAGAAACTGTGCCAGTCCCCCTGATGGGGCTCACACTGGCATTGCCTTGCTGGTCTGCACTGTGCCAATGTGCCTGACTGCCCTGAGAGGCCTGAGTAGGAATGGCCAAGGGGCAGGAGGGAACCTGTAAGGAGAGCTGTGTCCTCTTCCTGCCCATCTGTTCAATAGGTTTGTTGAACAGATCTTTTTTGCTCAATATCTTTATTGATGATCTGGAGCAGGGCATTGAGTCCAGCAGCAGTGAGTTTGCAGATGGCACCAAGCTAGGAGCAGCTGTGGAGCTGCTGGAGGGTAGCAGAGCCCTGCAGAGGGACCTGGCCAGGCTGCATGGGTGGGCAGAGGCCAAGGGGATGAGACTGAACAAGGCCAAGGGCAGGTTCTACACTTTGGCCACAACAACCCCAAGCAGCTCCAGGCTGGGGCCAGAGTGGCTGAGAGCAGCCAGGCAGAGAGGGAGCTGGGGGTGCTGGGAGAGAGGAGCTGCAGAGGAGGCAACAGTGTGCCCAGGTGGGCAGCAGAGCCAATGGCATCCTGGGCTGGCTGAGGAGCAGTGTGGGCAGCAGGACAAGGGAGGTTCTTGTGCACCTGTGCTCAGCACTGCTCAGGCCACACCTGCAGTGCTGTGTCCAGTTCTGGGCTCCTCCATTGCAGAGAGCTGTTGAGGTGCTGGAAAGTGTTGAGAGAAGGGCAGCAAGGCTGGGGAGGGGCCTGGAGCAGAGCCCTGTGAGGAGAGGCTGAGGGAGCTGGGGGGGTGCAGCCTGCAGCAGAGGAGGCTCAGGGCAGAGCTCATTGCTGCCTGCAGCTGCCTGCAGGGAGGCTGTAGCCAGGTGGGGTTGGGCTCTGCTGCCAGGCAGCCAGCAACAGAACAAGAGGACACAGCCTGAAGCTGTGCCAGGGCAGGTCTAGGCTGGATGTTGTTAGGAAGTTGTTGTCAGAGAGAGTGATTGGCATTGGAATGGGCTGCCCAGGGAAGTGGTGGAGTCTGTGTGGCTGGAGGTGTTCTTGCCAAGCCTGGCTGGGGCACTTAGTGCCATGATCTGGTTGGTTGGGCAGGGCTGGGTGCTAGGTTGGGCTGGAGGAGCTTGGAGCTCTCTTCCAGCCTGCTGATTCTGTGACTCTATGGTTCTCTGAGCAGGCACTGGAGAGTGGAAGGGCTGTGTGGGACCCACAGTCCTGAACAGTCTCCTGGCCAGCTGCTGTGGGTTGAGAGCAGCCCTGGGTGGGACAAGGCCTTGCTGCATCCTGGCACAGCAGTTCCACTGAATCACAGAGCCTGAGAGGCTGGAAGGGACCTCCAGAGCTCATCCAGTCCAACCCCACTGCCAAGCAGCATCCCACAGGAATGCATCCAGATGGCTTTGGAAAGTCTCCAGAGAAAGAGACTCCACAACCTCCCTGGGCAGCCTGCTGCAGGGCTCTGTCACCCTCACACCAAAGAAGTTTCTCCTCATGTTGAGGTGAATCCAAGCCCCAGCAGTGCTGGCAGTGTCCTTACCTCTGCCAGGAGAGCATCTGGAGCTAACTTGCCAAGTCAGTCTGACTGAGGTGGGAGGAGGTTGCTGCTTCACAGCCTGAGCAGGTTGCCTGCTGGTGGGACCTTGCTGATTGGCTTCCCTCCGAAGCAAACAGACTCCCCTGCTGCTGCCTGGGTGGAATTGCTCTGGATTGTTCTGCCTGCCTGGTGCTGCCTCACCAGCTGTTGGCAAAGGGCACTGAGCTGCAGCTCCCTGGGCAAACCCAAATCGAATCAGAGAGCCACTGCCATGTGCAGGAGCCTCCACAAAATCCTCTGCCCTCCAAACCCATCCTGCAGCTGCCCCACGCAGGAAGACCTCCCTCCACCTTCCCTGCTGCTGCTCTCCACACACACAGGGCCACGACCATTCCCTCTGGTGTTTGCCACCAGATCCCAGGAAAAATTCCATCATTCCATCAGGGTAGAGGGCAGAGTTTGACCCTGCAGCCAGGCAGGCTGCTGGCATTCACCTGATGGTGACCAGGAGGCATCCACAGCCACCTAACACCACTGCTGATGCCAGAGGTCTGCAATGACAGACTCACAGGATGGGATGGAAGGGACCTCAAAGCTCAGCCAGTGCCAACTCCCTGCCAGTTCCAACTAGAGCAGGTTGCTCAAGGCTTCATCCAGCCTGGTCCTGAGCACCTTCAGGGAGGTTGTGGAGCACAGAAGCACCCAATGTGATCTTTGATCACATTGGGTGCTTCTGTGCTCCACAACCTCCCTGGGAAACCTGTGCCAGTGTCTCACCACCCTCAACCTGTGCCAGTGTCTCACCACCCTCAACCTGTGCCAGTGTCTCACCACCTCCAACCTGTGCCACTCCACTCTCCATCTCCCCTCTCCCAGCTCAAAGCCACTGCCCCTTGTCCTGTTACCCCCTGCCCAAATGCTCCTGGAGGGTGCAGAATGGATAGCAGGGAGGAGTAGCAGCTGCCAGGCCAAGGGGCACCATCTCTAGCCAGACCCAGAGGCTTGTGCCCAGCCCATCTACACTGAGCCATGGGCCTCAAGCTCCAGCCCACAGCTGCCAGCAGAGTTTGGAGCCCACAGACTCTTCCTGGCCCCAGCTCCATGGATTTGAGCAGGTGCCAGGGAAAGGCTGTCTAAGTCTGGATGTGGAGAAGGTGAAACCACCTCTCCAGGTGCCCAGCATGGAAAGTGCCAATCTCTGCCATGTCACAGTTTTCCATCTGGTGCTGGTGCCAGGATGAATTTGACTTCTTCCCCCCCCCCCCCCCCAACCTAGGATCTATTTATGATGAGTTTCCTGGCTCAAGCAGCCTGAGCTCCACTGAAGAGCAGATGCACAGGGAGCTATTTATGGCTCTTTTCCTCAAGGTCTGGATCTTCCCAAAGATAGCAACAAACCTGTCTCAGGGGCAGAATTTGTCCTCTGCAGCAAAGCTTCTCTGGCCAGGACAAACTTCTGTGTGTGGTGAAGGCCAAGAGAAAGTGAATCTCTTTAAGCCACAGAGTCAGGAGCCTGAGGTCAGGCTGTGCTTGGATGGACATTTGTGGGTTAACCACTCTGAGCTGGGAGGGCATTTCGGGGTACCAACCTCTGAGGTGTTTGGGTCTATTGTAAGGGTCACACAGGATCACAGGATCACAGATCCCAGGATGTCAGGGGTTAGAAGGGACCCAAAGAGCTCATCCAGTCCAGCCCCCTGCCAGAGCAGGACCACACAATCCAGCTCAGGGCACACAGGAACACATCCAGACAGGCCTGGAAAGGCTCCACAGAAGGAGACTCCACAGCCTCTCTGGGCAGCCTGTGCCAGGTTCTGGGACCCTTCCAGGCAAGAAGTTCCCCCTTGTGTTGAGCTGGAACCTCCTGTGCTGCAGCTTCCATCCATTGCTGCTTGTCCTGTCCCAGGCAGCAGTGAGCAGAGCCTGTCCCCCCCTCCTGACCCCCAGCCCTCAGAGAGTTACAGACATTGATTCAATCCCCTCTCAGTCTTCTCTTCTCCAGCCTAAGCAGCCCCAGGGCCCTCAGCCTCTCCTCACCAGGCACTGCTCCAGTCCCCTCATCATCCTCACAGCCCTCCCTTGGACCCTCTCCAGCAGTTCCTGTCCCTCTCACACTGGGGAGCCCAGAACTGAAGGCAGTGCTCAAGATGAGGTCTCAGCAGGGCAGAGCAGAGGGGCAGGAGAACCTCCCAGGCTCTGCTGGACACACTCTGCTCAATGCCCCCCAGGACCCCACTGGCCTCTTGGCCCCCAGGGCACATTGCTGCCCCATGGATGCTCTCCCCCAGCACTCCCAGGTCCTTTTCCTTGGGGCTGCTCTCCAGCAGTCACCTCCCAGCCTGTCCTGCTGCAGTTTATTCTCCCTCCCCAGGTGCAGGACTCTGCACTTGGCCTTGTTGGACCTCATTTGGTTCCTCTGTGCCCAGCTCTCCAGTAACACACAAGTCAAAAGCAATACAGACACACAAGAGCCCTCCCAGCAGCCAGAGTGCCCAGGAGGGGCTCCAACCACCCTTCCACCTTCTTTCTACCCTCTCCCTTATCTCAGAACCTCTCTTAGGTGCAGGGTGAGCTGAAAGGTCAGCAAGGGGTGGTGAAGCAGAACGATTAGCTGGAAATGTGCAGGTGCAGGCAGAAGAGTTAATACAGCAACAGGCAGGCAGAGGCTGGATCTGGGTCTGGGTCTGGGTCTGTCCCAGCAGGACAAAGAGGTCACACAGACACCACCACTGCTTTCTTCTCACAGCCAAGAATCCCACTCAGTTGTGTAAGGTGTCTCTGCCTCCAGGGACTGGGGCTGGAGGGAGCTGACTGGTGCCATAGCAAGATGAAGTGAGGGACTGGCAGTGAGGGCATGTGCAGGGGTCTGATGTGGAGCTCTGAATTCCCCAGCTCAGGAGAGGCAGAGACCTGCTGGAGAGAGCCCAGCAGAGAGCCACCAGGGTGAGTGGGGGACTTGAGCATCTCCCCTGTGCAGAGCCTGAGAGCCCTGGGGCTGCTTGGTCTGGAGAGGAGAAGGCTGAGAGGGGACCTGAGCAATGTGCACAGACAGCTGAGGGGTGGGGGGCAGTGCCTGAGGCCAATCTCTTCGGGGTGCTCAGCAGCAATAAGCCAAGGAGCAGCAGCTACAAAGTGGAGCAGAGAAGGTTCCAGCTCACCATGAGGAGAAGCTTGTGTGGTGTGAGGGTGCTGGAGGCCTGGAGCAGGCTGCCCAGAGAGGCTGTGGAGTCTCCTGCTCTGGAGACCTTCAAAGCCTCCTGGCTGCATTCCTGTGTGCCCTGCCCTAGGGCTGCTGCTTGGCAGAGAGCTTGGACTGGCTGAGCTCTGGAGGTGCCTTCCAGCCTCTCAGCTTCTGTGGCTCTGTGATTCCTCTAAAACATCTGTGGTGTGAGGGTGGCAGAGCCCTGGAGCAGGCTGCCCAGAGAGGCTGTGGAGTCTCCTGCTCTGGACAGCATCCAATCCCCCCTGGCCATTGTGATCCTGGGTGCCCTGCCCTGGGTGCCCTTGCTCTGGCTGATCTCTGGAGGTCCCTTCCAACCCCTGCCACTCTGTGGTTCAGTGCCTGGGCTGACTCACAAGAGCTGAAGCATTTTTGCTCTCCACAGCAGTGGTACTGGTCCCAGTTGGCCACAGGCTGCATGCCAGCAAGTGCCAAAATCTGGCTCACAGTGAGAATGCTGCTGCTGACAGCTGGCAAAGGCCAGGGAGTGACTCAGGGCTGCTGCTGCTACCTCCATGATTTCCCTGCCTGACAGTGGGTGCTAGGAATAGCAACCATCATTGAGGAGAGCCTGAAAGGGATAAAGCATCCCAAAGCCCTGACTCATCACTTTTGGGGCCATGTGGAAGCAACCTCCCAGGCCTCCCCATGAATATCTCCTTGGCTTTAGCAGTGACACAGCTTAGGAGGAAGCCTTGAGTCAAGAGGAGGCTCAAAGAGGGCTGAGAGAGTTGGAGCTGTTCAGCCTGGAGAAGAGAAGGCTCCAGAGAGACCTCAGAGCAGCTTCCAGTGCCTGAAGAGGCTGCAGGAGAGATGGGGAAGGACTTTGGACAAGAGCCTCTGTCCATTGACCTGAGCTCAAGCTTAGGAGCAGTTTGGTGCTCGCTGTCATAGGGGAAAGCCACTGGTGCACAGCTGAGCTCTTGCCCATGTGAGACTCACTTCAGACATGGATCTTGGAGCCAGGAGGTTTTCTGGCCATGGAGTCTCAAAGGCTCCCAGCACAGAACCAGAGATTCACCTGGTTGGAAAAGAATCAGAGAAGCACAGAATGGGTTGGGTTGGAAGGGACCTCAAAGCTCAGCCAGTGCCAATCCCCTGCCATAGGCAGGGACACCTCTCACTAGAACAAGTCACTCAAGGCCTCATCCAGCCTGGTCCTGAGCATCTTCAGGGAGGTTGTGGAGCACAGAAGCACCCAATGTGATCTTTGATCACATTGGGTGCTTCTGTGCTCCACAACCTCCCTGGCAAACCTGTGCCAGTGTCTCACCACCCCCAACCTGTGCCAGTCTCTCACCACCCTCACTGCAAACAACTTCTTCCTAACATCCAGTTTCAGTCTCCCCTCTGCCACTTCAAACCCATTCCTCCTCCTCCTCTCATTCCCAGACCTTGTCAGTAGTCCCTCCCCAGCCCTCCTGCAGCCCCCTGCAGATCCTGCAAGGCCACTCCAAGGTCTCCTCCAAGCCTTCTCCTCTCCAGGCTGCACAGCCCCAACTCTCTCAGCCTGTGCTCAGAGCAGAGCTGCTGCAGCCCTCTCAGCATCTTGGTGGCCTCCTCTGCACTGGCTCCAACACTTCCATGTCCTGCTTGTGCTGGGGGCTGCAGAACTGCCCCCAGGAGTGCAGGTGGGGCCTGAGGAGAGCAGAGCCAAGGGGCAGAATCCCCTCCCTTGCCCTGTGCCCACACTGCTCTTGCAGATCTCAGATCTCAGTTCTTATTTCCAGCAACTCCTGAAGCCCAAGCCCTGTTTTGCCAGGCCAGACCACACATCTAAGGCACCTTCTCAGCCAGTTCTCAGAGGCAGATGCTCACTGGGCTGTGCTCTGCTGAGCACAGGCATTTTCTTGGCTGGAAGAGCAAGAGATTCCCAGCTTCCCAGCGACAGACACTGCTGACCCCACAGCTGTGCTGCCTGTGTCCCTAGCAGCCCATTCCTGGAGGCTTCTTAGCATGGTCCAACATGGTGATGGGTCTGGAGAACGAGGGTTATGAGGAGCAGCTGAAGGAGCTGGGGGTGTGCAGTGTGGAGAAGAGGAGGCTGAGGGCAGAGCTCATTGCTGTCTGCAGCTCCCCCAGAGGAGGCTGGAGCCAGGTGGGGGTTGGGCTCTGCTCGCTAATCTCAGGTGACAGGAGGAGAGGAACTGGCCTGAAATTGTGCCAGGGGAGGGTTAGGTTGGAGGTGAAGAAAAAAGTCTTTGCTGCAAGAGTGGTCAGGGCCTGGCAGAGGCTGCCCAGGGGGGTGGTGGAGTCCTCTTGCCTGGAGGTATTGAAGAAACCTGTGGCCATGGCACCTGGGGCCAGGGTTTGGTGGCCACGGTGGGGTTAGAACAATGCTTGGGCTTGATCTTAGAGGGCTATTCCAAGCCAAATAATTCCATGATTCCATGCTTGTGTGGCACCACCTTCATTTATTGAGCCATGTCCCTCTCCTGGAGCTCCTGGGGTGAGAGCCCTGGAGCAGTCTCAGTGACACCCACCCAGCAATTTGCTCTTGCTGAAGGTCCAACCTTTGCCTTTATCAATAGCTTGGTGGCTGCTTTGGTGTGAAACCCTTCTCAGCCTTGGCAGTGCTTAGTTACTGGGAGCTGAGCTGGGCAGATGTGCCTCTGATTCACCTGTGAGCAGGCAGAGAGCAGGGGAGAAGCACAGCGTCTTAACCTGCCAACATCTTGCCTTTCAGAGGGCTCAGGGAGCATCCCTGTGGGGGGCTGATGCTGAGTGCCTGCGGGGCTGAAAGGCTCAGGATGGGACCAATTTATGCCTCCCGTTAGTCCTCCTGGGCACATTTCCTCCAGGCAGGAGCTGCGAGCAGCAGGGCTGGAGCCTCCCTGCTGGGACAGCGCTTGGCGGCTGCTGAATGCAGCGCAGGTTTGTTAGGCTGGCCAGGTGCAGAGCTGCCCTGCGAGCAGCTGGGGCTCTCCTCAGCCCTTCTCACATCCACCAGCCTGGCTCCAGCCCCCAGCTTGCTCCCCTGCTGCCCTCCCTGCAGCCCTGCAGGGCTGCGGATATTGTTCTGCTTCTCATGTCCTCGTAGGCAAAGGCTCCCATTCATCCTCCACCCCAGCCAGCTGGCCTGTGCCTCCCCGAGGCTGGCATTCCTCACCCTGCACACTGAGGGGACAGCTGAGCCCTTGGGTGTAAGGGGCTGAGAGTAGACAGCTGGGAGAGAGCAAAGCCTCCTGGCAAGCAAACCAAGAGGATGAAGCAAGACCTTGGGCTGCACTGAAAGGAGTTGGGGAGCAGCCTGCAGCCACTGTGGGTGCCCAGCCAAATTCTGTAGGGGGATGTGCCAGTGAGGGACCAAACCCAGGTCCTGTGCGTGGGGAAGAGAGGTCTGGCATGTGGGGGTGTCCTGTCTTGGAGGGGCTGCAGCTCTTTGCTCTGCTTGGCAATTTTGCCCACCCAGGATCATTCCACTGGAGAAATTGTGACCTCATAAGAGTCATAGAGACACAGAATCAGGCAGGCTGGAAGAGAGCTCCAAGCTCAGCCAGCCCAACCTAGCCCCCAGCCCTGCCCAACCAACCAGACCATGGCACTAAGTGCCCCAGCCAGGCTTGGCAAGAACACCTCCAGCCACACAGACTCCACCACCTCCCTGGGCAGCCCATTCCAATGCCAATCACTCTCTCTGCCAGGAACTTCCTAACAACATCCAGCCTAGGCCTGCCCTGCCACAGCTTGAGCCTCTGTCCCCTTGTTCTGTCCCTGGCTGCCTGGCAGCAGAGCCCAACCCCACCTGGCTACAGCCTCCCTGCAGGCAGCTGCAGGCAGCAATCAGCTCTGCCCTGAGCCTCCTCTGCTGCAGGCTGCACCCCCCCAGCTCCCTCAGACTCTCCTCACAGGGCTCTGCTCCAGGCCCCTCCCCAGCCTTGCTGCCCTTCTCCAAACACCTTCCAGCACCTCAACAGCTCTCTGCAATGGAGGAGCCCAGAACTGGACACAGCACTCCAGGGGTAGCCTGAGCAGTGCTGAGCACAGGGGCACAAGAACCTCCCTTGTCCTGCTGCCCACACTGCTCCTGAGCCAGCCCAGGATGCCATTGGCTCTGCTGCCCACCTGGGCACTGCTGCCTCCTCTGCAGCTCCTCTCTGCCAGCACCCCCAGCTCCCTCTCTGCCTGCCTGCTCTCAGCCACTCTGGCCCCAGCCTCTAGTTCTGCTTGGGGTTGTTGTGGCCAAAGTGTAGAATCCTGCCCTTGGCCTTGTTCAGTCTCATCCCCTTGGCCTCTGCCCATCCATAACCCTCAGGCTCTGAAGATAAGAAATGCCCTTTTTGGTTTTTTTGGGGGGGTTTTCCTTTTCTTTGGAATATGTCAGAAATGCTGATAAAAAAAACTGCTGCAGGAATTCACAGTAAAAATACCAAGGACTGGGTTGGGATTTTTTTTTCCCCCTTCATTTTGCTTCAGTCAGTGGAAAAAAATCTCTCCCTCCTCCCCTTTTCCCGCTCTTCCTGCAGAAATCAGACCTCTGCCAGGAATTCAGGGGGGTTTATTTTGTGTAAATCCAGCTCCCTTCTTTTTGGCTTCCTCTCTCTGGCAGAAAGCTTCACGTGGGAGGCTTCTGGACAGTTGTCTCCTGTCTGTCAGACATGAACCTGTTGAGCCCCTGGGTGAGTGCTGGGGGAAGAGCATCAGAGAGGCACAGAATGGGTTGGGTTGGAAGGGACCTCAAAGCTCAGCCAGTGCTAACTGCCTGCCATAGGCAGGGACACCTCCCACTAGAACAGGTCTCATCCAGCCTGGTCCTGAGCACCTTCAGGGAGGTTGTGGAGCACAGAAGCACCCAACGTGATCTTTGATCACGTTGGGTGCTTCTGTGCTCCACGACCTCCCTGGGAAACCTGTGTCAGTGTCTCAGCACCCTCAACCTGTGCCAGTCTCTCCCCACCCTCACTCTCAACAATTCCTTCCTCCTCTCCACTCTCACTCTCCCCTCTCCCAGCTCCAAGTCGTTGTGCCTCATCCTGGCACTCCCAGCCCTTGTCCAAATTCCCTCCCCAGCTCTCCTGCAGCCCCTTCAGGCACTGGAAGGCTGCTCTGAGGTCTCCCTGGAGCCTTCTCTTCTCCTGACCAAACAGCCTCAGCTCCATGGCTCTAATCCCACTGCTCACTGCAAGGGGAGTTGGGACAAGATGACCCTTGGGGGTCCCTTCCCCGCTCCCACTAGCCCAAGTTGTTCAAGGTCTCATCCAACACTGCCAGGGAATGGGGCAGGGAGGAGACCCAGAGGCCACTGGAAATACGAGTCGTTTAATGTGCAGGCATTACATGTGTGCTCATCACATGTGTGCTCATTACATGCATGCTCATTACATGTGTGCTCATTACATGTGTGCAACAATTACACATGTGCAATCATTACATGTGTGCTCATTAAATGCGTGCTCATTACATGCATGTTCATTACATGTGTGCAATCATTACATGTGTGTTCATTATATGCATGTTCATTACATGTGTGCAATCATTACATGTATGCTCATTACATGTGTGCAGTAATCACATGTGTGCTTATTACATGCATGTTCATTACACGTGTGCTCATTACATGTGTGTTCATTACATGTGTGCAATCATTACATGTGTACTCATTACATGTGTGCAATAATTACACATGTGCAATCATTACATGTGTGCAATCATTACTTGTGTGCAGTAATTACATGTGCGCAATAATGTCACGTGTGCTCATCACATGTGTGCAGTAATTACATGTGTGTAATAATTTCATGTGTGCAATCATTACATGTGTGCAATCATTGCATGTGTGCAATCATTACATGCATACTCATTACATGTGTGCAATCATTACATGTGTGCTCATTACATGTGTGCAATCATTACATGTGTGCAATCATTACATGTGTGCTCATTACATGTGTGCAATAATTACACGTGTGCAATCATTACATGTGTGCTCATTACATGTGTGCAATAATTACATGTGTGCTATTACACGTGTGCAATCATTACATGTGTGCAATCATTACATGTGTGCTCATTACATGTGTGCAATCACTAAGTGTGTGCAATCTTTACATGTGTGCAATCATTACATGTGTGCTCATTACATGTGTGCAATAATTACACATGTGCAATCATTACATGTGTGCTCATTACATGTGTGCAATAATTTCATGTGTGCTCATTACATGTGTGCAATAATTACATGTGTGCTATTACACGTGTGCAATCATTACATGTGTGCAATCATTACATGTGTACAATCATTGCATGTGTGCAATCATTACATGTGTGCTCATTACATGTGTGCAATCATTAAATGTGTGCAATCATTACATGTGTGATCATTACACATGTGCAATCATTACATGTGTGCTCATTACATGTGTGCAATCATTACATGTGTGCAATCATTACATGTGTGCTCATTACACATGTGCAATCATTACATGTGTGCTCATTACATGTGTGCAATCATTACATGTGTGCAATCATTGCATGTGTGCAATCATTACATGTGTGCAATCATTGCATGTGTGCAATCATTACATGTGTGCTCATTACACGTGTGCAATCATTACATGCATATTCATTACATGCATGCTCATTACATGTGTGCTCATTACATGTGTGCTCATGAAGCCATCAGCAGAGGGGAGGGCCCCCACAGCAGTCAGCCCAGCAGGAAGCAGAACATCTCCCAGGCTCTGCTGCTTTGTGCCACCTCCTGTGTGTGTGCCTGGAGGAATCATCCAGCCCAAACCCCTCTGCCTGCGCAGGGGCAGTGCCGCGGGTGATGACCTCACTTGTCACACACATTCCTTTACTCACTCCAAGAAGGACACTGAAGTGCTGGAGCAGGTCCAGAGAAGGGCAACAGAGCTGGGAAAGGGTTTGGACAGCAGGGCTGGGGAGGAGCGGCTGAGGGAGCTGGAGGTGTGCAGTGTGGAGAAGAGGAGGCTGAGGGAGACCTCATTGCTCTCTACAGCTCCCTGGAAGGAGGTTGGGGCCAGGTGAGGGTTGGGCTCTGCTCCCTAGAATCAGGTGATGGAAGGAGAGCAAATGGCCTGAAACTGTGCCAGGGGATGGTTAGGTTGGAGTGAGGAAAACTGTCTTTGCTGTAAGAGTGGTCAGGGACTGGCACATGCTGCCCAGGGAGGTGCTGGAGTGCCCATGCCTGGAAGTGTTCCAGACACCAGTGGCCATGGCACTTGGGGCCAGGGTTTGGTGGCCATGGTGGGGTTGAGTTGATGCTTGGATTGGATGATCTTGGAGGTCTTTCTGATCCATGCTGCCTCTATGATGCTGCTCTGGCAGTGTGTGGGCGTTGAGAGCTTGGTCCTCTTTTTGCCCGTGAAAGGAGGGGAAACCACAGTGCAGACCACTCCAATCCCTGACATTTCCTCCCTGTTCTGCTTGGGAATGACCTAATCTGGGCTATTGTTTCCTACTCCACTTGAATTTCCACTTAGCCACAGCTCCATTCTTGCTGCAGCTCCCAGAATAGGTTGTTTCAGTAGGAGAGAGCAAGAGGCCCAACAATGCCTTTCTTCTGCCTTCTGGGAAGAGCTCATTCCTGCACAAGGTGATTCTTGGTCCCGCTGAACTTAGCAAGGAGAAAGTGTGGAGCTTGCTCATGCTGGGGACAAAGCAGGTTCAGAGGTTGCAGCCCTTGCCCAGCCCTCGCTGTTGGCTCTGCTGTTCTGTCCTCTGCTGCTCTGTCCCCTCTGCTGCTCTGCCCTCTCTGCTGTTCTGTCCTCTGCTGCTCTGTCCCCTCTGCTGTTCTGTCCTCTCTACTGCTCTGTCCTCTGCTGCTCTGTCCTCTGCTGCTCTGTCCTCTGCTGTTCTGTCCTCTCTGCTGCTCTGTGCCCTCTGCTGCTCTGTCCCCTCTGCTGCTCTGTCCTCTGCTGTTCTGTCCTCTCTGTTGCTCTGTCCTCTGCTGCTCTGTCCTCTCTGCTGCTCTGTCCCCTCTGCTGCTCTGTCCTCTCTGTTGCTCTGTCCTCTGCTGCTCTGTCCTCTCTGTTGCTCTGTCCTCTGCTGCTCTGTCCTCTCTGCTGCTCTGTCCTCTGCTGCTCTGTCCTCTCTGCTGCTCTGTCCCCTCTGCTGCTCTGTCCTCTCTGCTGCTCTGTCCTCTCTGCTGCTCTGTCCCCTCTGCTGCTCTGTCCTCTGCTGTTCTGTGCCCTCTGCTGTTCTGTCCCCTCTGCTGTTCTGTCCCCTTTGCTGCTCTGTCCCCTCTGCTGCTCTGTCCTCTGCTGCTCTGTCCCCTCTGCTGTTCTGTCCCCTCTGCTGTTTTGTCCCCTCTGCTGCTTTGTCCCCTCTGCTGCTTTGACCTCTGCTGCTCTGTCCCCTCTGCTGTTCTGTCCTCTGCTGCTCTGTCCTCTGCTGCTCTGTCCCCTCTGCTGTTCTGTCCTCTGCTGCTCTGTCCTCTGCTGCTCTGTCCTCTGCTGCACTGTCCCCTCTGCTGTTCTGTCCTCTGCTGCTCTGTCCTCTCTGCTGCTCTGTCCCCTCTGCTGTTCTGTCCTCTGCTGCTCTGTCCTCTCTGCTGCTCTGTCCCCTCTGTTGTTCTGTCCCCTTCATAGCTTTGTCCCCTCTGCTGCTGTCTCCTGTTGTGTCCTCTCTGCTGTTCTGTCCCCTCTACCACTCTGTCCTCTTTGCTGATCTGACCCCTCTGCTGCACTGTCCCCTCTGCTGCTCTGTCCCCTCTGCTTCTCTGTCCCTTCTGCTGCTCTGTCCCTTCTGCTGCTCTGTCCCCTCTGCTGCTCTGTCCCCTCTGCTGTTGTGTCCCCTCTGCTGCTCTGTCTTCTGCTGCTCTGTCCTCTCTGTTGTTCTGTCCCTTTCGTAGCTCCGTTCCCTCTGCTGCTCTATCTTCTTTGTTGTGTCCTCTCTGCTGTTCTGTGCCTTCTGCCACTCTGTCCTCTTTGCTGCTCTGTCCCCTCTGCTGCTCTGTCCCCTCTGCTGCTCTGTCCCCTCTGCTGTTGTGTCCCCTCTGCTGCTCTGTCCTCTTTGATGCTCTGTCCCCTCTGCTGCTTTCTCCCCTCTGCTGTTCTGTTCCCTTTGCTGTTCTGTGCCCTCTGCTGCACTGTGTCCTCTGCTGCTCTATCCTCTTTGATGTTCTGTCCCCTCTGCTGTCCTTATTCTGCTGGGTAAAGACCACTATGGATCTGCTGACCCTGCTCCTGATGGAGCCTTGGAAAGAGGACCAAGCCATGGCTATATGGTGATACCCTGTGCCAGGTTTTATTTCCTGCTGGTTTCAGTTGGGACAGTCTCTCTCTGGCACTTGGAACCCTTCTGTACACCTTACTGTTGGGAAGCCTTCATCAGAACTCACCCTTTGGTCCCAGCCCATCTCAATTTACCAAAGCCTTTGTTTCTCAGCAGCTCATGGTTCCTCAGGGGACACTTCCAAGGACAACTTTTCCCAGTGGCCTGAACCTCTCTCCAGGACCATCTCTTTCCAGACACTAAATAGGGTGTCAGGGACACACTTGGCAATTTCCAGACTTTCCACGAGGTGCCCAGGTGTGAGGGAGACAGGCAGGCTTGCAGGACTTACATGAGGAGTCTGGCTCACCAAGCCCATGGAGACCCATGGTGATGCCAGGCAGAGAGGGAGCTGGGGGTGCTGGGAGAGAGGAGCTGCAGAAGAGGCAGCAGTGCCCAGGTGGGCAGCAGAGCCAATGGCATCCTGGGCTGGCTCAGGAGCAGTGTGGCCAGCAGGACAAGGGAGGTTCTTCTGCCTCCTGCTCAGCACTGCTCAGGCCACACCTTGAATGCTGTGTCCAGCTCTGGGCTCCTCCATTGCAGAGAGCTGTTGAGGTGCTGGAAGGTGTTGAGAGAAGGGCAGCAAGGCTGGGGAGGGGCCTGGAGCAGAGCCCTGTGAGGAGAGGCTGAGGGAGCTGGGGGTGTGCAGCCTGCAGCAGAGGAGGCTCAGGGCAGAGCTGATTGCTGCCTGCAGCTGCCTGCAGGGAGGCTGTAGCCAGGTGGGGTTGGGCTCTGCTGCCAGGCAAGGGGACACAGCCTGAAGCTGTGCCAGGGCAGGTCTAGGCTGGATGTGAGGAGGAAGTTGTTGTCAGAGAGAGTGATTGGCATTGGAATGGGCTGCCCAGGGAGGTGCTGGAGTGGCTGTGTGGCTGGAGGTGTTCTTGCCAAGCCTGGCTGGGGCACTTAGTGCCATGGTCTGGTTGGTTGGGCAGGGCTGGGGGCTAGGTTGTGCTGGAGGAGCTTGGAGCTCTCTTCCAGCCTGCTTGATTCTGTGGTTCTATGGTTCTATGGTAGCCCCTGAGAGCTCAGTTTTCCTCGTGCCTTTGGCAAAGAGCCCTTCATGAGTGTCCCTCTCTAGAGGTTGCATGGACAGATGGGGAAAAACCTTGGCAGTGACCTGGTCAGGAAGAGAGGCAGAGGTTGTGCTGCTGCTGCTCTGCAGCACTCTGCACCAGGCACAGAGAAGTGAAGGGTTTGCCAAGTCCTGTTGTGTTTTCCCAGGCAAACACAGAAGGATCCAACAGCTGAACCTTCCTCAGCATCACAGCCCCTCAGCACCTTCACTTCCACCACAACATCAAGACAAAGCTGCACTGATTCCTCCTGGGCCAGATTCAGCTCCAGTGTCCCTTCTCGTGGTGGCAGAGGACTTGTCAGCACTGCAGGCTGTCAGCAGTGGCTGTGTGTCCCTTGTGCAGCCTGGCACCTCGACAGGCTGCCCAGCTCTGGTGCTCCCTGGGGCAGGGAATGTGCCCATGGCTTCCTGGGCTCCTTCATTTCCTGCTCCTCCTTCGACCCCACAAAGCAGTGCCAAGGGGCTGGGAACTCCACACAGCAAGGACAAGAAGGGATAATCTTTGTGGGACAATGAAGATGATTTTTTCCTGCCCCAGCTCTCTGTAGCAGCTTCCAGATCCCCTCATACCTTGGCATGAGAGAGGAGGGAAAGCAGTTGGCTTAGCAGGAATCCCAGCATGGACACCAAATCAAACCAGACTCTGGGTATAAAAAGCAGGCTTCTAAATTCAAACCTCTGATAGGAGCTAATTTAAGCAGCTAATGCTATGCTAAAAATGCACAAGGCCCCCAATTTGCCAATTAAAAGTTAATTAACCAAGAGCTCAACGAGCCTCAATTTGCCTTCTGCTTCCTGCAGCTTCCTGCAGCCTCACAGCTCCAAAGCTCTCCCTGCAATGGGAACCACTCTCTGAGCCCTCACAGATGTCCAAAAGGCCAGAAGGAGCCCAAAGCTTCCTAAATCCCTGGCACAGAGCAGCCTCTGCCCCTGGGACAGTGCCAAACATCTAAATGCCACAGAACCACCCAGGCTCCAGAGGAGGCCACAGAGATGATCAGAGGCTGCAGAACCTCTGCTATGGGGACAGGCTGGGAGTTGGGGTCCTTCAGCCTGCAGAAGAGCCAGTGGCATCCTGGCCTGCATCAGCAATGGTGTGGTCAGCAGGAGCAGGGAGGTCATTCTGCCCCTGGACTCTGCACTGCTTAGACCACACCTTGAGTGCTGTGTTCAGTTCTGGGCCCCCCAGTTTAGGAGGGACATTGAGATGCTTGAGCGTGTCCAGAGAAGGGCAACGAGGCTGGGGAGAGGCCTTGAGCACAGCCCTACGAGGAGAGGCTGAGGGAGCTGGGATTGGTTAGCCTGGAGAAGAGGAGGCTCAGGGGAGACCTCATTGCTGTCTGCAGCTACCTGAGGGGAGGTTGTGGCCAGGAGGAGGTTGCTCTCTTCTCTCAGGTGGCCAGCACCAGAAGGAGAGGACACAGCCTCAGGCTGTGCCAGGGGAGATTTAGGCTGGAGGTGAGGAGAAAGTTCTTCCCTGAGAGAGTCATTGGGCACTGGAATGGGCTGCCCGGGGAGGTGGTGGAGTCGCCGTCCCTGGAGCAGTTCAAGGCAGGACTGGACGTGGCACTTGGTGCCATGGTCTGGCCTTGAGCTCTGTGCTAAAGGGTTGGACTTGATGATCTGTGAGGTCTCTTCCAACCCTGATGATACTGTGAGACTGTGACACTGTGATGCTGTGATACTGTGAGACCTTAGAGCTGCATTTTAATATCTGAAGGGCACTCAGGGGCAGGCTGGGCAGGGGCTGTTCAGAGGAGCCTGTGGGGACAGGCTGAGGGCAGTGGTTTGGAAGTGCAGCAGGGCAGAGTTAGGTTGGACATCAGGAGGGAATTGTGCACAGGGAGGGTGGGGGAGAGACTGGCACAGGCTGCCCAGGGAGGTGGCTGAGGCCCTGTCCCTGGAGACATTCAAGCTCAGCCTTCTGTGGCTCTGTGCAGCCAGCCCAGGCTGGAGGTGTCCCTGCTGCCTGCAGGGGGGTTGGGCAAGATGAGCTTTGAGGAGCTCTTCCAACACGATGCAATCCACGAATCCTGACTCCTTCATCTGACAGGACGCAGTGAGAGCCCAGGGGTGGTGCAGTGAGCCCCTGGGTGCCCCAGGGCAGGAGCTGGGTGGGTGGGTGGCAGCTGGCAGCGCTGACAGCTGCTCAGTGGCTCAGCCAAGCTGCTCCACAGGTGATGGCTGCCACACAGGGGACAATGCCGTGGGGCTGCGGTGGCTGCAGCTGGCAGCTCGTTGTGCTCTGCAGCAGCCACTCTTGGAGGAGGCTTTCTCATTGTGTCGGTTAAATAGAGCAGCACTTGGAAGAGAATAAAAGGCAAACCCAGATGTCAGCACATTCACCTCCAGCAGGACAACCTGCTGAGGGCAGCTGCCACCCCACGGGACCCACGGGCTGCAGGCAGGACGAGGTCTGCTCCAGCTCTTGTCCCGTGTGCTGCAGACTGCAGACACTGGGAACAGAGCAGGAGGCTCAGTTTGGGTGCTGCTGGCTCCAAGGGGTTAGCATGGGTCACAGGTTTGGCAACGCTGATCAAAGGAAATCAGTTCCACAGCAAGCAGAAATGCCTCCCAGCAGCTCCGGGCTCCCTCCCGGAGTGCCGCAGAGCAGGAGGAGGATTTGCGCTGGAGCTGCCTGAGCTTGCATTGAGCTCTCAGCCGGAGGCATCCCAGCGCTGCACAGCCCAGGCTGCTTGTCTGCAGAGCTGCGTGGGAAGGGAGGAGGGGGGCTTGGGCTCCTCTCCCGAGCATCAGGCACAGGAGGAGAGGAAATCGCCTGAACTTGTGCCAGGGAAGGGTTAGGTTGGAGATTAGGAAAGGCTTCTTTGCTGCCAGAGTGGTCAGGGACTGGCACAGGCTGCCCAGGGAGGTGCTGGAGTCCTCATCCCTGGAGGTGTTCAACAGTCCTGTGGCCGTGGCACCTGGGGGCATGGTTTGGTGGCCATGGTGGTGCTGGGGTGAAGGTTGGACCTGCTGATATTAGAGGGCTCTGCCAACCTCTCAGACTCTGATTCTCTGGGAGCTGTGCCAGCAGTGATGCAAGTGAGCACCTCTCTCTGGTGCTGCAGCCAAAGCAACAGCAGACAGCAGCTCTGCATTTGGCAGCCAGAGAATTCCAGGGGCAGATGGGGGGAGGCACCCAGGGCACCCCTCACCCTACCCACTACTGGGGCTGGGCTTGAGCTGCCCCTCTGCTCTGCACTGGTGAGACCCCACCTGGAGTGCTGTGTCCAGCTCTGGAGCCCCTGGCACAAGAGGGATGTGGAGGTGCTGGAAGGTGTCCAGAGCAAGGCCATGAGGATGAGCAGAGAGCTGTTGTGAGGAGAGCCTGAGGAGGTTGGGGCTGCTCAGTCTGGAGAGGAAAAAGCTCCCAGGTGACCTTATTGTGGCCTTTCAGTCTCTTAAGGGGGCTATAAGAAACCTGGGGAGAGACACATTAGGCTGTCAGGGAGTGACAGGACTTGGGGGGATGGAACAAAGCTGGAAATGGGGAGATTCAGACTGGAGATTAGGAAGAAGTTCTTCAGCATGAGGGTGGTGAGAGCCTGGCAGGGGTTGCCCAGGGAGGTGGTGGAAGCCTCATCTCTGGAGGCGTTTAAGGCCAGGCTGGATGAGGCTGTGGGCATCCTGATCTAGTGTGAGGTGTCCCTGGGCATGGCAGGGGGGGGGTTGGGACTGGCTGATCCCTGTGGTCCCTTCCAGCCCTGACTGGATTCTATCATTCTATGATTCCTTGGATTTGAGCACCTGCACTTCTGCAGCTGTCCCTCCCATGGCCATGCTTGCTTTGATCCCTGTCTCTCTTTGCTCAGCTGCCCATGTGTGTCCCAGCTGCAAGCCTCCAGCTTTCCCTGTGCCTTGCCCCCGCCTCACTCTCTGAGCACTTTGATTCCAGTCCCAGCTGCGTTCAGCTCTCCTGTGACCAATTTGGTTCTTTGTTTCCAAACAGCACTGGGCTGGTTGGCTTCTCAGCTCCCTGGGTTGGTTGAGCTGTGCTGTGCTGTGCTGCTCTGCTCTGCTCTGCTCTGCTCTGGTCTCCACAGCTACCTGAGGGGACACTGTGCAGAGGCTGCTGCTGGGCTCTGCTCACAGGGAACTGCAGACAGAACAAGGAGGAATGGCCTCAAGCTGAGCCTGGGGAGGTTTAGATTGGATATTAGGAAGAAGTTTTTCCTGAAGAGAGTGGTCAGGGACTGGGATGAGCTGCCCAGGGAGGTGCTGGAGTCCCCCAGCCTGGCTGTGTTTCAGGGTGGTTTGGATGTGGTGCTTGGGGCTGTGGTTTAAGGTGAGTCTTGTAGAGCAGGGCTCTGGGTTGGGCTTGGTGCTCCTGAGGGGCTGTGCCAGCCTGGATGGTTCTGTGTGATTTTGTGTGATGGGATTGAAGCAGCTCCTGGGGACCACAGACTCACAGTCAGTCAGGGTTGGAAGGGACCACAAGGAGCAGCCAGTTCCAACCCCCCTGCCATGCCCAGGGACACCCTACCCTAGAGCAGGCTGCACACAGCCTCAGCCAGCCTGGCCTCAAACACCTCCAGCCATGGGGCCTCAACCCCCTCCCTGGGCAACCCATTCCAGCCTCTCACCACTCTCCTGCTCAACAACTTCCTCCTCACCTCCAGCCTCACTCTCCCACCTCCACCTTTGCTCCATTCCCCCCACTCCTCTCACTCCCTGAGAGCCTCAAAAGTCCCTCCTCAGTTTTTTTTGTAGCTGCAGCCCTCTGAGCATCCTCCTGGCCCTGCTCTGGACACTCTCCAGCATCTCCACATCCCTCTTGTCCCAGGGGCTCCAGAACTGGCTGCAGTACTCCAGGTGGGGTCTCAGCAGGGTGGAACAGAGGATGAGGAGAGACTGAAGTTCAGTGTGGTTTTGGAGCCTTTTTCCTGCAGATGCTCAGGTGAACCTCAGGAGGTCCAATGGGAGCAAGTGCAGGGTTCTGCACCTGGGCTGGGACAATCCTCACTGTCACTGCAGGCTGGTGACAGAAAATAGCCCTGTGGAAAAGGTCTTGGGGATGCTGGTGGATGAGAAGCTGGACCTGAGCAGACAGTGTGAGCCTGCAGCCCAGAAAGCCAACCCCATCCCTGGCTGCATCCAAAGCAGTGTAGTCAGCAGAGCCAGAGAGGTGATGCTGCCACTTTGCTCTGCTGAGACCTCATCTGCAGTGCTGTATCCAGCTCTGGGCCCTCAATATAGGAAGGATCTGGACCTGATGGAGCTGGTCCAGAGGAGGCCATGAAAATGATCAGGAGATTGGAGCATTTCTGCTACAAAGAACATGCTGAGGGAGCTGAAGGTGTTCAGTCTGGAGAAGAGAAGGCTCTAGGGAGACCTAATGGCAACCTTCCAGTGCCTAAGGGGGCTACCTGAAGGATGGAGAGAGACTGTTTGCAAAGGCCTGCAGGGTCAGGATGAGGGCAGTGACTTCAAACTAGAGCAGAGCAGAGACTGGATGTGAGGGACAAGTTCTGCATCATGAGAACTGCAGCAGGTTGCCCAGGGAGGTGCTTGAGGCCCATCCCTGGAGATATTCGAGGTGAGGCTGGACAGGGCTGTGGGCAACCTGCTCTGGTGGGGGATGTCCCTGCTGAGTGCTGGGGTTGGACTGGCTGAGCTTTGGAGGTCCCTTCCAACCCAGACCGTTCTGTGATGCTGTGACTGTTGTGCCTCCTGTTGGTGCCTGCTGCAGAGGAGGATCTGTGCTGTGCACATGAGGACAGGCTCCTGATGAAGGCAACATCAGGGTTTATTGACAGAGTAAGTAAATACTGACCAGTGGGAAGTCAAAGCCAATATTTGCTCAGAGTTCCCCTGTTCCAAATGTTTCTGGTGAGGGAAACAGGAGGCTCAGACCCACAGATCCCCACTCGTGATGCTGGCTGGCCCCAGGGCTGCCACCCAGCACAGGGATTCTCCAAGCTCTTTGCCAGGCATTGCCAAAGAAGGCTTCTCCCTGGGGCTGTGGGTGTGGTGCTGACCTAGGTAGTGACCAAACCTCCCAGGAGAGAGAGATGGAGTCAGAGATGCAGCAAAGAGAGGCAGGAGTTGGATTGATGCATTCTTTGCGTGTGTAGCCATGGAGCAGAACAACTTTGCAGCTAGGAAGGGTTCTTCATGTGAGAGCCTTTGCATAGGATGGGCAGGGTTGGAAGGGGCCTCCACAGCTCCTCCAGTCCAACCACCTGCACTCAGCAGGGACATCCCCCACCAGAGCAGGTTGCCCAGAGCCCTGCCCAGCCTCACCTTGAGTAACTCCAGGCATGGGATCTCAACCACCTCTCTGGGCAACCTGCTGCAGTGTTCCAGCACCTCTGTCCTTCCTTCTTCACCTCTCCCTTCTGGACACCCTGCAGCCATGCATAGTGGGGCAGTTCTCCTTAAATTTGGGCCATTCCTCTTTAAAGTCTTTGTCAACGACCCAGGGAAGGGAATTGAGTGCATGCTCAGCAGGAGGCACTAAGTCGAGTGGCAGTGTTGGTCTGCTGCAGGTGGAAAGGGTCATGCTGGATCGGTGGGCAGAGGTCATTTGTATGAGGTTCAACAGTGCCAGGTGCTGAGTGCTGCTCTTGGCTCACAACAACCCCATGAACTCCCCAGGCTTGGGGCAGAGTGGCTGGGCACTGCCCAACAGAAAAGGCCCTGGGGGTGCTGGTTGACAGTGGAGGAAGATGAGCTAAGGTGTGCCCAGGTGGTCAAGAATGGCACCAGCAGCCTGGGCTGGATCAGCAGTGGTGTGGCCAGCAGGAGTAAGGAAGTGATCACTCCTCTGTACTCTGCACTGGTGAGGCCACAGCTGGAGTCCTGGGGTCAGTTTTGGGTCCCTCACACCAAGAAGGACATTGAAGAGCTGGAGTAGGTCCAGAGAAGGGCAACAAAGCTGGGGAAGGGTCTGGAGAAGAGGGCTGGGGAGGAGCAGCTGAGGGAGCTGGGGGTGTGTAGCATGGAGGCTGAGGGCAGAGCTCATTGCTGTCTGCAGCTCCCTGAGAGGAGGCTGCAGTGAGGTGGGGGTTGGGCTCTGCTCCCCAGTCTCAGGTGATAGGAGAGGAAATGGCCTGAAACTGTGCCAGGGGAGGGTTAGGTTGGAGATGAGGAAAAATCTCTTTGCTGCCAGAGTGGCCAGGGCCTGGCACAGGCTGCCCAGGGGGGTGGTGGAGTGCCCATGCCTGGAGGTGCTCAAGAAACCTGTGGCCATGGCAGCTGGGACTATGGGTCAGTGGCCATGGTGGTGCTGGGCTGCTGTTGGACTGAATGATCTCAGAGGTCATTTCCAACCCAAACATTTCCATGACTACAGCTCCACCCCAGCAAGTCTCAGTGGTGGCAGCTTGGTTGCAGCCTCCTAGCAGCAGGGAGGCTCCCAACTCCAGCCACAGTGCTTCAGGGGCTCTTGCTCTGCCTGTCCCATGGCAGGTGGCACTGCCACCCTTCCCAGCACCTAACCTTAGCCCATCTTGCTCCTTCACCTTCCCATTAAACTCCTTGCTTCTTTTTGGCTTCTTCTAAGTGCCACACACCCTCATTAGCCTAACGAGCTCCTCCCTCTGCTGCCATCTGCAGCCCTGCTGCTTTGATTCCACTCCACTCTGCCCTGGTGAGGCTGTGTCCGGAGCACTGTGTCCAGTTCTGAGAGCTCCAGTTCAGAGAGGACATAGAACTGCTGGAGAGAGTCCAGCACAGAGCCACAAAGATGCTGAAGGGAATGGAGCAGCTCTGTTAGGAGAGCCTGAGGGAGCTGGGGCTGGGAGCTTGGAGAAGAGGAGCCTGAGGGGAGACCTCATGAATGGTTACAAAGATGGCAGAAGGCTGCAGCCAGGCTCTGCTGGGTGATGCCCACTGACAGCACAAGGGGCAATGGGTGGAAGCTGAGGCAGAGGAAGTGCCATGGAAACATGAGGAGGAATTTGTTCCCTGTGAGGGTGCCAGAGCCTGGCACAGGCTGCCCAGGGGGGCTGTGAAGCCTCCCTCTCTGGAGATACTAAAAACCTGCCTGGATGTGTTGCTGTGTGACCTGCTCTGGGTGATGCTGCTCTACAGGGGTTGGCCTGGCTGAGCTCTGGAGGTCCCTTCCAGCCCCTGGCACTCTGTGGTTCTGTGGCTCTGTGATTCCCATCTGGCAGCTGTTCCCTGTAAGGGATATTTCCAGAAGGGAGGAAGTGGGATCCAGCTGAGCTGCTGGGGCAGAAACTGAGCCACCTCCTCACTCCTGCACCCAGCCATGAAATGCACAACCAGGCTGCAGAGCAATACATGTTTTTAATGTGGGCAAGGCAGCCTGAGCTCTGGGGCCAGGGATCAGTGGCCAAGACAAGGATCTGATGTGATCCTGCCTTTGTCATGCACCTTGGGTTGGGGCAGGATTGAAATGGCAAATCTTCAGCAGGCTGTGCTGGGGCAAGAGGATTGCCCTGCTGGGAGGAGGCTCTCCTGCTCCCTGGTGTTTTAACTGCTTGCTCTGCTGGAGCAGGGGACAAGGAGACTCTTGCTGCTCTAAATGTGGATTGCTAGGAAGTAACTGACACCTTCCACTCCTCATGGGCATCAGAGCCAGGCTCCAGCAGTGTTCAGGTGGGTCCAGGGGTGGTTGAAGGACAGAGATTACTTTAAAACATGTGCCTCGAGTTCCTGAGGGGGTGATGAGCTGGGAAGCAGAGCTGTGACTGCTCTTGCCTCAACCATGAGGCAGCTGCAGGCTCACTGGAGTATCAGTGAGTCTCTTGTGTCTGCCCAGGACTTGCACTCAGAAGCAATGCAACATTCTGGGCCCTTTTTTAGGCCATCTGAGGGCTCAGCAGCAAAGCACAGGTCTAGATTTTGAGTGACTTGAGTTAGGTGCTCACTACAGAGGTGCAAAGCTCACTGGGTGCTCATTGTGCTGTTGCCTGGTTCCTGCCAGCCCTTAGGAGAGACTGAGGTTCAGGCTGGATGTGAGGAGGAAGTTGTTGTCAGAGAGAGTGATTGGCATTGGAATGGGCTGCCCAGGGAGGTGGTGGAGTGGCTGTGGCTGGAGGTGTTCTTGCCAAGCCTGGCTGGGGCACTTAGTGCCATGGTGTGGTTGGTTGGGCAGGGCTGGGTGCTAGGTTGGCCTGGCTGAGCTTGGAGCTCTCTTCAGCCTGGCTGATTTTATGATTCTATGTGCAGGGTGAGTGCCAAAAGGATGCAGCCAGGCTCTGCTGGGTGATGCCCAACGACAGCACGACGGGCACTGGTGGAGGTTGAGGCATAGGAAGCTTCATGGAAACAGGAGAAAGAGGTTTTTTGACTGTGAGGATGACACAGTACTGGAGCAGGCTGCCCAGGGGGCTTCTGGAGTCTCCTTCTCTGGAGAGATTCAAACCCTGCCTGGATGTGTTCCTGTGTGATCTGCTCTGGGTGATCCTGCTCTGCAGAGGGGTTGGACTGACTGAGCTTGGGGAGGTCCCTTCCAGCCCCTGGCATTCTGTGATTCTCTGTGTGTGATTTTTGCTCCTGGCAGAGTGAGCCAGGGAGATGCTGGCAAATGCCAGCCCTTGTCTGTGCCTGTGAGCAGTAGGAGCCCCACACTGATTTCCAACCCAGGCCACCACTGCTTGAGAAGTGGCCTTGGTTCCTTAGGGAAAAGCCTCCTCTAAGTTTGCCAGGAGCCCTCTCTCACCAGAAAGTCTGCCAGGGAAGAGTGGGGAGCACAGAGGACACACAGCCTGGGGCCACCTCTCCTGGGATAGGAATCCTTGACCAGTAGAAACAGATCCCCAGGGACCCATTCCCTCATCTCTAGGCTGTTCATTTCCTTCCACACTTCACACAGGTCCTTGCTGGACCATAAAGGGAAAGAAGCAGCTTCTGAGCACTCCCTGAGGCAGCAAAGGAGCAAAGAGCCCAGTGAGAAACCTCTTGGGCTGGTGTCTTCATCCAGACAAGGGCAGGAGGACTTTGCCTCTTGGCTTGTGATTTGGCCAGTGCAGCCCAGCAGATGGGTCTCACACAGCAGCCAGCCAAGCCCCTGTGTCCTCCAGGCTGTCACACATCAGCCTGGCCGGGGACACTCCACAGGAGCTGCACTGCGAAGGTGCCATGGGAGGAGACTGAAGAAGAGACCTGGATGAGTCCCCAGAACACAGCTTCCTACCCTCAACTGCTCACACAGACCAGGAAGGTGAATGGTGGATTCCTGCTGCCTCGGCCTGTGTGGCTCTTGGACATGGCATCCTGGGGGGCACGGGGCAATGCCAGCCCCAGCCATGCCATCCCACCACACCCCATCTTTGTGCCCCTCCTTGTCTTTGTGTAGCTGTTGGTGAGACTTTAGACAGCTGTGCTAAGTGCTCCTCAACTACTTCCCTGGGCAACCTGCTCCAGGAGGCTGCTGGAACCCTGCAACAGGTTGCCCAGGGAGTTGGTTGAGGCCCCATGCCTGGAGATATTCAAGGGGAGGCTGGGCAGGGCTGTGGGCAGCCTGCTCTGGTGGAGGATGTCCCTGCTGAGTGCAGGGGGTTGGACTGGCTGAGCTCTGGAGGTCCCTTCCAACACAGACCTTTCTGTGAATCCATGACTCTATGATGCTATAATTCTGTGGTTCCATGACTCTGTGGTTCCATGATTCTAAGGCTCTCTGATTCTATGTCTCTATGACTCTGAGGTTCTACGACTCTATGATTCCATTCCATGATTCTATGACTCTATAATTCTATTTCTCTATGACTCTATGGTTCTATGACTCTATGATTCTATAATTCCATGACTCTGTGACTCTATGACTCTATGATTCCATGTCTCTATGATTCTGACTCTATGACTCTATGATTCTATGACTCTATGATTCTATGATTCTATGACTCTATAATTCTATGAATCTATAACTCTGACTCTATGATTCTATGATTCTATGACTCTATAATTCTGTGACTCTATAACTCTGACTCTATGATTCTATGATTCTATGACTCTATAATTCTATGAATCTATAACTCTGACTCTATGATTCTATGATTCTATGACTCTATAATTCTATGAATCTATAACTCTGACTCTATGACTCTATGATTCTATGACTCTATGATTCTATGATTCTATGACTCTATAATTCTATGACTCTATAACTCTGACTCTATGATTCTATGTCTCTATGACTCTATGACTTTATAATTCTGGCTCTATGATTCTCTGGCTTTATGACTCCATGATTCCATTTCTCTACAATTCTATGATTCCATGTCTCTATGATTATGTCTCTATGACTCCATGATTCTATGATTCTCTGATTCTGACTCTGGCTATGACTCTATGACTCTATGATTCTGTCTCTATGACTCTATGATTCCATCCCATGATTCTATGATTCCATCCCATGATTCTATGACTCTGTGTTTCTGACTCTATGACTCTGACTCTATGATTCCATGATTCTATATCTTTATGATTCTATGGCTTTATGATTCCATGACTCTATGGTTCTGTGACTCTATGACTGTATGATTCTATGTCTCCATGACTCTATGATTCTATGGCTATGATTCTGTGATTCTATGACTATGACTCCACGACTATGATTCTATGACTCTGTGAGTCTATAACTCTATGTATCATAGTATCATATCATAGTATCATTAGGGTTGGAAGAATGTGTCTGTGTATGATTCCATGATTCCATGTCTCTATGATTCTGACTCTGTGACTCTATGATTCTATGTCTCTATGACTCTATGACTTTATAATTCTGACTCTATGATTCTCTAGCTCTATGACTCTATGATTCCATTTCTCTATAATTCTGTGATTCCATGTCTCTATGATTCTGTCTCTATGACTCTATGACTCTATGTCTCTATGACTCTATGATTCTATGACTCTCTGATTCTGACCCTGACTCTATGACTCTATGATTCTGACTCTATGACTATGACTCCACGACTATGATTCTATGACTCTGTGAGCCTATAACTCTATGTGTCTGTGTATGACTCCATGATTCCATGTCTCTATGATTCTGACTCTGTGACTCTATGATTCTATGTCTCTATGACTTTATAATTCTGACTCTATGATTCTCTGGCTCTATGACTCTATGATTCCATTTCTCTACAATTCTATGATTCCATGTCTCTATGATTCTGTCTATATGACTCTATGACTCTATGTCTCTATGACTCTATGATTCTGACTCTATGACTCTGACTCTATGATTCCATGATTCTATGTCTTTATGATTCTATGGATTTATGATTCCATGACTCTATGGTTCCGTGACTCTGTGACTCTATGATTCTATGTCTCTCTGACTCTATGATTCTATGATTCTATGGCTATGATTCTGTGATTCTATGACTATGACTCCATAACTATGATTTTATGACTCTGTGAGCCTATAACTCTATGTGTCTGTGACTCTATGACTCTATGATTCCATGTCTCTATGATTCTGACTCTATGACTCTATGATTCTATGACTCTATAATTCTATGACTCTATGATTTTGTGACTCTATGATTCTGACTATGACTCTGACTCTATGTCACTATGCCTCTATGATTCCATGCCTCTATGATTCCATGACTCTGTGATTCTATGTCTCTATGATTCCGTGACTCTATGGTTCCATGACTCTATGATTCTATGTCTCTATGACTCTCTATGATTCTATGGCTACAATTCTGTGATTCTATGACTATGACTCCATGACTATGATTCTATGACTCTGTGAGTCTATAACTCTATGTGTCTGTGACTCTGACTCTATGACTATGATTCTGTGACTCTGTGATTGTATGTCTCTATGATTCTATGACTCTATGTCTCTGTGACTCAATGACTCTGATTCCATGATTCTATGAGTCTATGACTATGTTTCTATGTCTCTATGATTCTGTGACTCTATGATTCTATGTCTCTAGGACTCTATGAGTCTATGACTCTATGTCTCTATGACTCAATGACTGTAACTCTGATTCTACGAGTCTATGAGTCTATGACTATGTTTCTATGCCTCTATGTTTCTATGACTCAGTGACTCTGTGACTCTGATTCCATGAGTCTATGAGTCTATGACTATGTTTCTATGTCTCTATGATTCTGTGACTCTATGATTCTATGTCTCTATGACTCTATGAGTCTATGACTCTATGATTCTACATCTCTATGATTCTGTGAGTCTGTGACTCTATGTCTCTATGAGTCTATGAGTCTATGAGTCTATGAGTCTATGACTCTATATCTCTATGACTCAATGACTCTGAGACTCTGATTCTATGAGTCTATGAGTCTATGACTATGTTTCTGTGTCTCTGATTCTGTGACTCTATGATTCTATGTCTCTATGATTCTATGAGTCTATGACTGATTTCTACATCTCTATGATTCTATGAGTCTATGAATATGTCTCTATGACTCAATGACTCTGTGACTCTGATTCTATGAGTCTATGAATATGTTTCTATGTCTCTATGATTCTGTTACTATGATTCTACACCTCTATGATTCTATGAGTCTATGACTTTATGATTCTACATCTCTATGATACTATGATTCTATGACTATGTCTCTATGACTCAATGACTGCAACTGAGTCTATGAGTCTATGACTATGTTTCTGTGACTCTATGTCTCTATGACTCTGTGACTATGATTCTATGAGTCTATGACTATGTTTCTATGTCTCTATGATTCTGTGACTCTATGATTCTATGTCTCTAGGACTCTATGAGTCTATGACTCTATGTCTCTATGACTCAATGACTGTAACTCTGATTCTATGAGTCTATGAGTCTATGACTATGTTTCTATGTCTCTGATTCTGTGACTCTATGATTCTAGATCTCCAGGACTCTATGATTCTATGACTCTATGTCTCTATGACTCGACTGTAACTCTGATTCTATGAGTCTATGAGTCTATGACTATGTTTCTGTGACTCTATGTCTATGTTTCTATGCCTCTATGTCTCTTTGTCTCTGTGACTCTGATTCCATGAGTCTATGAGTCTATGACTATGTCTCTATGACTCTGTGACTATGATTCTATGAGTCTATGACTATGTTTCTATGTCTCTATGATTCTGTGACTCTATGATTCTATGTCTCTAGGACTCTATGAGTCTATGACTCTATGTCTCTATGACTCAATGACTGTAACTCTGATTCTATGAGTCTGTGAGTCTATGACTATGTTTCTATGCCACTATGTCTCTATGACTCAGTGACTCTATGACCCATGGCCATTAGTAGCCTTCCTCAGCACAGATGGACATGGTCCTGAGGTGGAGATTCTGGGGGCTGAGATCTGAGGCACGATGCAGCGAGAGCCAACTCCCAGCCCTCATTTCCCTGCAGGCTGTGCCGCGAAGGTGAGAAGCAGCCCCCGAGCCCCACTGCTTTGCAGGTTGCCTGCTGAGGTGTTGCTCTCCCCTCTGGTGCATGGGAATTGCCACCCACTTCAAAGCCATCATCCTGTGTTTTGATTTCCCCTGCCTAATTGCTTCTTAACATTGTTTTCCCCGGAGAGTTTCGCTCCTTTGTTCTCATTTCAATGCAACTGAGACAATAAAGTGTCAAGAAACAGCAAAACAAAAGCAAAGCTGCCGTAAATGAAGCATTTAGGTGGCAGAGCTGACAGAGAAGGGATGGGAAAAGCACCATTATGGGTTTAGTGTTGCTGTGAACTCCTCTTCATTTCGAGTTGTAGCTTCTGTGCTCTTTGCTGTTTGTTTGGTTAATATTTTACAGCAGATCCTGACAGAAAAGGCATCCTCTGAAGTACAAAAGCTACCACCCCTGGCAGGGAGCAGCCTGCTGAGCCTTCTCTCCTGGGCTGTTCGCACACTCACAGAATGAAGCAGGTTGGAAATGACCTCTGAGATCACCGAGTCCAACCTAGCACCCAACAGCTTCTGATTCACTAACCCCTGGTGCTAAGTGCCTCATGCAGCCTCCTTTGAAACACCTCCGAGAATGGGGACTCCAGCACCTCCCTGGGCAGCCCATTCCAGTGCCAATCACTCTCTCTGCCAACAACTTCCTCCTAACAGCCAGCCTAGACCTGCCCTGGCACAGCTTGAGGCTGTGTCCCCTTCTTCTGTTGCTGCTTGCCTGGCAGCAGAGCCCAACCCCACCTGGCTACAGCCTCCCTGCAGGTAGCTGCAGGCAGCAATGAGCTCTGCCCTGAGCCTCCTCTGCTGCAGGCTGCACACCCCCAGCTCCCTCAGCCTCTCCTCACAGGGCTCTGCTCCAGGCCCCTCCCCAGCCTTGCTGCCCTCCTCCAAACACCTTCCAGCACCTCAACAGCTCTCTTGAATTCAGAAGCCCAGAACTGGACTCAGCACTCCAGGAGTGGCCTGAGCAGTGCTGAGCACAGGGGCAGAAGAACCTCCCTGGCAATTATTGAGGCTGGAATAAACCTCTGAGGTCCTCTCCAACCTGAGCCCTTCTAGGATTCTGTCATAGACTCATAGAATCAGACAGGTTGGAAGAGAGCTCCAAGCTCACCCAGACCAACCTAGCACCCAGTCCTGTCCAGTCATCCAGTCCATGGCACTAAGTGCCCCAGCCAGGATTGGCTCCAACACCTCCAGCCACACAGACTCCAGCACCTCCCTGGGCAGCCCATTCCAATGCCAATCACTCTCTCTGCCAACAACTTCCTCCTCACATCCAGCCTATACTTCCTCAGCACAGCTTGAGGCTGTGTCCCCTTCTTCTGTTGCTGGCTGCCTGGCAGAAGAGACCAACCCCCACCTGGCTACAGCCTCTCTTCTTTGATTTGGATGTCCCTGCACCACAGAGCAGGAGCAGGCATAGGGGCTGAGCTGTGCCACCCCCATGGTAAGCTCTGCAACAGTGGCAGCAGCTGGAAATGCAGCTGCAGAGAGCATGAGACCCTGATGCAAAGCCTCCTATCTCCCTGGATCAGGAATCAGAGTGTTTGTGCCAAATTAGCAGCCCTAAGGATAATTAGATTCAAATTGAACTCCTAAATCATCCCCAGATGATATTTACCCCTAATCCACAATAATGCAGTGCTTAAGCACAGCTAAACCTAAGAGCAGCCTCATCCTTCACATAGTCCAGAACTAATTGCATCCCAAAAGCAATTATTTCCTGGAGCTCAAAACTCAGCTCCTGGAGTCCCATCACCACCAGAGATTAAAACTTACCTGACCTGCAGAGACAAACAAACATCTGATTGCATGTTTTAACCCCTGGCTAATTACAAATCATCACTGAACTCAGATCTGTGTTCTTCAGGCAGAGGAGTTCCAACAGTGACCCCAGATCTGCATCATAGAATAGTCCTGCAATGGGTTGGGTTGGAAGGGACCTTGAAGATCATCCAGTGCCAACCCCCTGCCATGGGTAGGGACACCTCCCACCAGCATAGCTTGTTCAAGCCTCATCCAGTCTGGTCCTGATCACCTTCAGGGAGGTTGTGGTGCACAGAAGCACCCAATGTGATCTTTGATCACATTGGGTGCTTCTGTGCTCCACAACCTCCCTGGGAAACCTGTGCCAGTGTCTCAGCACCCTCAACCTGTGCCAGTCTCTCACCACCCTCATTGCAAACAATTTCTTCCTAACATTCACTTCCAATCTCCCCTCTGCCACTTCAAACCCATTCCTCCTCCTCCTCCTCTCATTCCCAGACCTTGTCAATAGTCCCTTCCCAGTCCTCCTGCAGCCCCCTGCAGATCCTGCAAGGCCACTCCAAGGTCTCCTCCAAGCCTTCTCTTCTCCAGGCTGCACAGCCCCAACTCTCTCAGCCTGTGCTCAGAGCAGAGCTGCTGCAGCCCTCTCAGCATCTTGGTGGCCTCCTCTGGCCTGGCTCAAGCACTTCCATGTCCTGCTTGTGCTGGGGGCTGCAGAACTACACTCAGAGACGTTGCTGTAGGGGCATCAAGATCCTGTCTGGTACTCGACTGCAGCCTGGTGAAAGGAGCTGTGCATGGTGCCAGTGTCTCTTTCTCTGTTCCTCCTCTTCTCTAGCTGCCCTGTTCCAGAGAAGGAAGACCATCCTGAGCAGCAGCTTTCTCTCACAGCATCTCAGAGTGTCAGGGCTGGAAGGGACCTCCAAAGCTCAGCCAGTCCAACCCATGGGTGCAGGAGCACCCAGAGCAGGTCACACAGCAACACATCCAGGCAGGCTTTGAATCTCTCCAGAGAGGGAGACTCCACAGCCCCCCTGTCTCTATCAACCTCATAGGGAAAAATTCCTCCTCATGTTTCCATGGCACTTCCTCTGCCTCAGCTTCCACCACTGCCCCTTGTGCTGGCACTGGCATCACCCAGCAGAGCCTGGCTCCAGCCTCCTGCCACTCACCCTGCACATCTTTATAACCATTCATGAGGTCACCTCTCAGGCTCCTCTTCTCACTGCTTCCTTCTCTCCATGGGCAGGTCATGAACTGAAACAAGGCCAAGTGCAAAGTCCTGCACCTGTGCCAGGCAAATCCCAAGCACAAAGGGAGGCTGAGTGGTGAGTGGCCTGAGAGCAGCCCTGCACAGAAGGATTTGGTGGTGCTGGTTGATGAGGCACTTAGCATGAGCTGGCAACCCAAGAAGCCAACAGTGTGCTGGGCTGCACCAAAAGATGATAGAACCATAGAGTCAAGCAGGTTGGAAGAGAGCTCCAAGCTCCTCCAGCCCAACCTAGCACCCAGCCCTGCCCAACCAACCAGACCATGGCACTAAGTGCCCCAGCCAGGCTTGGCTTCAACACCTCCAGCCACACAGACTCCACCACCTCCCTGGGCAGCCCATTCCAATGCCAATCACTCTCTCTGACAACAACTTCCTCCTCACATCCAGCCTAGACCTGCCCTGGCACAGCTTGAGGCTGTGTCCCCTTCTTCTGTTGCTGGCTGCCTGGCAGCAGAGCCCAACCCCACCTGGCTACAGCCTCCCTTCCTTTGAGAGCTCACCTGCAGCAGGGGCGAAGCTCCCGGAGAAGGACATGGATGTGCTGGAGAGGGTCCCAAGGAGGGCCACAAAGCTGATCAGAGGGCTGGAGAGCCTCTCCTGCTACCACAGGCTGAAGGAGTTCTGTTCAGCCTGGAGAAGAGAAAGCTCCAGGGAGAGCTTAGAGCAGCCTTCCAGTGCCTGAAGGGGCTGCAGGGCAGCTGGGGAGGGACTGTTCTAGAAGGGTCTATGGTGACAGGATGGGGGACAATGGTTTGAAACTGGAGCAGGGTAAATTTAGGTTGGATACTAGGCTGAAGTTCTTTACTATGAGGATGGGGAGACACTGGAACAGGTTGCTCAGAGAAGTTGTGGACACCTCATCCACAGAGGTGCTCCAGGCCAGGCTGGATGAGGTCTGAGCAAGCTGGGCTGGTGGGAGGTGTCCCTGCCCACGGCAGGGGGTTGGAGCTGGATGAGCTTTAAGGTCCCTTCCAAACCAAGCCATTCTGTGCCCCTCTGGCAGCACAACCTCCCCCACCCTCCCCAGCTGAGTATTTTGGGAAAGAAGAGCAGGTGCACTTGCTGGGAAGGGATGGAGGAGGGAGAGCATCTCCAGCCTCTGTTTTCCCCCCTGGCTGGCTGGCAGTTGCTCAGTCTGGTGTGGCTGATGGAGCATGGAGCCCAGCACTGTCTGAGGGGCAGGTCTGGGCTCCCAGTGCAGGGAACAAAGGCACTGTTATGGGTTCCCCAGAAAGCAGCTGGGGTGGCAGCTGGCACTAATCCTGTCTGGCACTGACACGTGGAGCTGGGGTCTGCCAGAGCCCTCAGGCAGCCTCTGGCTGACCTGTCTGCAGCTGTTGGGGGCACGACATTGTGCCTCCAGGAGGACAGTTGGGGCCATCCCTGGCACCTTCTGTGCGAGGTTCTGGTGCTGCTGACAGCACTGGTGAGGAGGGGGCTGCTGGGGCAGGGGTTAGCTGCCAAGCCCAGCAGTTGGTGCATTGCTGCTGAGCTCCTGCAGCTCTCCATGGCAGCTCCTCACTGCTGCAAGGAGGGATAGAGGAGGAAAAGGGACCCAAAATGCAGAGGAGGAGGAGGAGGAGGAAGGGAGAGGAGTCCTACTTCAAGAACAGCAAGTAAGAGCTGTTGAAGATGCTGTTGGAGCCCCTGAACCTGTCTAGAGGTGAGGTGGAACCTTTTGAGTTCAGAGGATCACAGATCCCAGGAGGTCAGGGGTTGGAAGGGACCCAAAGAGCTCATCCAGTCCAAGCCCCTGCCAGAGCAGGGCCACACAGTCCAGCTCAGGGCACACAGGAACACATCCAGACAGGCCTGCAGAGGCTCCACACAAGGAGACTCCACAACCTCTCTGGGCAGCCTGTGCCAGGCTCTGGGACCCTTCCAGCCAAGAAGTTCCTCCTTGTGCTGAGCTGGAACCTCCTGTGCTGTAGCTTCCATCCATTGCTGCTTGTCCTGTCCCAGGGAGCAGTGAGCAGAGCCTGTCCCCCCCTCCTGCCCCCCAGCCCTCAGAGAGTTACAGACATTAATTCAATCCCCTCTCAGTCTTCTCTTCTCCAGCCTAAGCAGCCCCAGGGCCCTCAGCCTCTCCTCCCCAGGCACTGCTCCAGTCCCCTCAGCATCCCTTGCACTCTCTCCAGCAGATCCCTTTCCCTCTTAACCTGGGGAGCCCAAATCTGAAGGCAGTACTCAAGAGGAGGTCTCAGCAGGGCAGGGCAGAGGGGCAGGATGGGTTGCAGTGGTGACCTGCTCATATTCCCACCAGAGGGGAGACACATTTTAGGAAGAAGCCTCCAGGTGAAAGGGAAATGAAACAGGACAGGTGGGTGCTTGGCAGGCTGCTGTGGGACACAGCTCAGTGCTGCCTGGACACAGACTGAAATCCTGCAGTAAATCCATGCCATTAGGATGATCCTCCTCCTGCTCCTCCTCCTGCTGCTGCTGCTGCTGCTGCTGCTGCTGTGCTGCCACAACCACACAGTCCTTGGCTGGCAAACACAGCACTGGGCAGGTCATAGGATCATAGAACTGTCAGGAGTGGAAGGGACCTCAAAGCTCAGCCAGTTCCAACCCCTGCCACGGGCAGGGACACCTCTCACTAGCACAGGTTGCCCAGAGCCACATCCAGCCTGCCCAGTGGCTCTAGTCCAGAGGATCACAGCACCACTGAACGACCAAGGCTGGGAAGGACCTTTGAAGGGCTCTAGCCCAGCTTCAGTGACCACCACACAGCCATCTCCTACAGATCTTCCCCTGGCCAAGCCCCAAGTGCAGTCACCTCTCTGCTGACCTGAGTCCTGGTCCTGGTCCTGCCCCTGCAGAGATGCTTCAGCACTCCCTGTGAGCAGGTCTGGCCACCCATGGCTGGCTCTGGCACTTGGCCTGCAGGATGCACCTGGCAGATTCTTTTCCACCCACGATCCTGCCTCTGTAGCTGCACAGCAGCTTGCAGAAGAACTGAGAGCTGGCTGAGGAAGTCTTGGCCAGGGACATCCTCCCTCTGCTGCCCAGCACAGCGAGGGGGAGGGCTGGGGGTGGCTGCATCAGCCTGAGCAGCTGAGCAGCAGGAAGCACTCCTGAGGGGGATTTCAGGCTGCAATGCCAGGAAATGCAGCTTCCAGGTACTTGACTCATGACTTCCCCTGCTCTCATTGCCCAAAGCTCTCTCATAGCCCCTGGGCTTCTACACTTCCTCCTGCCTCCCCTGCAGCCACTCTTCAGCCACCTCTCACTTCCCTGCAGAGGTTTGTCTGTGTGGCCAGAAGGATTCCTGCTTGTTTCCATTCCCCTGTGCTCAGGGGAAGGAGCCAGCAATGGCCATGCTTGCTCTGAAGGGACATGGGGCTGCTGCTCCTGCTGCCCCTGCCCCTGCACAGCCCCGGGCAGGCTGCTCACAAGGATGCTTTTCTCACGGCCAAGGGTAGGTAGGAAGTGGCTTTGAGCAGCTGGGGCTGGTGGGAGGTGTCCTGCTCACAGCAGGGAGGTGGAACTGGAT
This sequence comes from Pogoniulus pusillus, assembly GCF_015220805.1. Lineage (NCBI taxonomy): Eukaryota > Metazoa > Chordata > Aves > Piciformes > Lybiidae > Pogoniulus > Pogoniulus pusillus. Next base: position 1,225,963 of record NC_087298.1, on the reverse strand, counting down.
GATCCTGAAGGTCCCTTCCAACCCAAACCGTTCTGTGCTTCCACGATTCTATGCACCACTTACAGCTCAGTTTCTTGGGGCATCCTTCTGGTGCTGTGGCAGGTTTTAAGCAGCTTAAATACTTCTCTTCTAATACTGCTGTGATTCTCCACAGTGGCTGAGAAAGGCTGAATTGATACTCTTTGAGAGCTGGCCTCAGAGTCGTTATCTGTGCTGCAGGTTCTGTGCTGTGCTGGCTGTTCCAGACACCAGCTGCAGCCCCCACAGACCTCCTGCCACAGGCAGATGCTCACCACCAGGACAAGAATCCAAAGGCTTTGCTCAGTGAAGCACTTCTGCTTTTGGTTTTCTTTCTCTGTGCAGTTGAGTTATGCTTGGCTCATCCTGTGTCGTGACGCACTCAGCCCTGCTGTGTTTGCTCTCACTGCACCTGCAGTCCTGGGGGCAGTTCTGGAGCCCCCAGCACAAGCAGGACATGGAAGTGTTGGAGCCAGGCCAGAGGAGGCCACCAAGATGCTGAGAGGGCTGCAGCAGCTCTGCTCTGAGCACAGGCTGAGAGAGTTGGGGCTGTGCAGCCTGGAGAAGAGAAGGCTTGGAGGAGACCTTGGAGTGGCCTTGCAGGATGTGAAGGGGGCTGCAGGAGGGCTGGGGAGGGACTATTGACAAGGTCTGGGAATGAGAGAAGGAGGAGGAGGAGGAATGGGTTTGAAGTGGCAGAGGGGAGATTGGAAGTGAATGTTAGGAAGAAGTTGTTTGCAATGAGGGTGGTGAGAGACTGGCAGAGGTTGAGGGTGGTGAGACACTGGCACAGGTTGCCCAGGGAGGTTGTGGAGCACAGAAGCACCCAATGTGATCTTTGATCACATTGGGTGCTTCTGTGCTCCACAACCTTCCTGGAGGTGTTCAGGACCAGCTTGGATGAGACCTTGAACAAGCTGTGCTGGTGGGAGGTGTCCCTGCCCGTGGCAGGGGTTGGAACTGGCTGAGCTTTGAGGTCCCTTCCACTCCTGACAGTTCTATGATCCTATGACCTGCCCAGTGCTGTGTTTGCCAGCCAAGGACTGTGTGGTTGTGACAGCACAGCAGCAGCAGCAGCAGCAGCAGGAGGAGGATCATCCTAATGGCATGGATTTACTGCAGGATTTCAGTCTGTGTCCAGGCAGCACTGAGCTGTGTCCCACAGCAGCCTGCCAAGCACCCACCTGTCCTGTTTCATTTCCCTTTCACCTGGAGGCTTCTTCCTAAAATGTGTCTCCCCTCTGGTGGGAATATGAGCAGGTCACCACTGCAACCCATTCTGCCCCTCTGCCCTGCCCTGCTGAGACCTCCTCTTGAGTACTGCCTCCAGATTTGGGCTCCCCAGGTTAAGAGGGAAAGGGATCTGCTGGAGAGAGTGCAAGGGATGCTGAGGGGACTGGAGCACTGCCTGCTGGATGAGCTTTGAGGTCCTTTCCAATCTAAACCATGCTGGAAGTCCTGGACATTTCAGCTGGGAGCTGGGAAGGTGGTGTGAGATGGGAGCTGAAGGTGAGTGAATGCCATCCCAAAAGCTTGGATTCTCTGTGGTCTGCAGGGAAACCTTTCCATCTGAACAGGTTCTGTGGGGACACTGCTCAGGAGTCACATCCCAAGAAGGGAAAAGCTCTGCAGGCCCTGCTGGCTTGAAAAAACCCTCCAGGATCAACTCCAACCATCAGCTTAGCACCACCATGGCCTCCAAACCACATCCCAAAGTGCCATGTCCACATGTTTCTGGAGCACCTCCAGGGAAGGTGACTCCATCACCTCCTAAAAACTCACAAAGCTTTCCCCTTCTCCATTTGCTGCTCAGCCTGAACCACCCCCATAAGCTGGGCTTGCTGCTTGGTGCAGGCTCAGCTCCAAGACCCTTATGTGCTCCTGGAGATCCAGGAGATGTCCTGTTCCCAGCCACCCCTGCAGGAGCTTACAGCCTCAGGCATTTGATACAAGCCTCTGAATCACAGGATCACAGCTCCCAGGAGGTCAGGGTTGGAAGGGACCCAAAGAGCTCATCCAGTCCAAGCCCCTGCCAGAGCAGGACCACACAATCCAGCTCAGGGCACACAGGAACACATCCAGACAGGCCTGCAAAGGCTCCACACAAGGAGACTGCACAACCTCTCTGGGCAGCCTGTGCCAGGCTCTGGGACCCTTCCAGGCAAGAAGTTCCCCCTTGTGTTGAGCTGGAACCTCCTGTGCTGCAGCTTCCATCCATTGCTGCTTGTCCTGTCCCAGGCAGCAGTGAGCAGAGCCTGTCCCCCCCTCCTGACCCCCAGCCCTCAGAGAGTTACAGACATTGATTCAATCCCCTCTCAATCTTCTCTTCTCCAGCCTAAGCAGCCCCAGGGCCCTCAGCCTCTCCTCACCAGGCACTGCTTCAGTCCCCTCATCATCCTCATAGCCCTCCCTTGGACCCTCTCCAGCAGTTCATGTCCCTCTTCATCTGGGGAGCCCAAAACTGAAGGCAGTGCTCAAGATGAGGTCTCAGCAGGGCAGAGTAGAGGGGGAGGAGAACCTCCCTGGCCCTGCTGGCCACACTGCTCTGATTGCTCCCCAGGACCCCATTGGCCCTCTTGGCCAGCAGGGCACATTGCTGTGCCATGAATGTTCTCCAGCAGCACCCCCAGGTCCCTCTCCTTGGGGCTGCTCTCCAGCAGTCACCTCCCAGCCTGTCCTGCTGCAGTTTGTGACTCCTGCCCAGGTGCAGGACTCTGCGCTCCATAGGAGGTTGCTGTGCTGTGCCTGCCAGCCTGGGGCACAGGCCAGGGGGAGCCTCCACAGCTGCAGATCTTGATGGTAGCAGCAAATATTCAAAGGAGAGCTTTGAAGGCCAAAGTGGAGCTTTGAAGGCCAAAGTGGAGCTCCTGGACACTTGTGTGAACAGAAATGTGGAGTCACCTCCAAGGCAGCTATCAGCATCCTGCTCGCAGGGGGGGCAGGGGAAGTGTGGGCATGGTGCTCCTGCCTGGCAGTGCTCTGCAGTCAGACTCCTCACCAGGTGAACCCTGCTCACCTGGCCTTGAGTCCTCACCTGGCTCATGAAGTTCCTTGCATTCCCCTGGTCTCAAGCTGCTTCCCTGCCCAAGTGCCTGTCTGCAGGTCCCTGCTGCTCTGGGGTGAGCACCATCAGGCCAGGGGAGAAACAACCACAGGTTTCTTGCCCTCCAGCACAGGCTGGATGCCAGCTGAGTGCCATTTGCCCCTCCCTTGCCTTGTGCACCTAGGACTATGTCCCTGCCTTTGATTGATTCCCAGTCAATGAGAGGAATGTTTCTGCTTGGTGCTTAATATAGCACAGAGCTCCTGACCTTTGCATCTGATAACAACATCTTCCCCCACCAGGTCCCAGGGAGGTCTTGTTTGTGTCCTAAGTGGGGAGTGTGCAAAAGTGGCAATTTCTAGCCTGAGTCACTACCTCAGGGTTTGATTAGTTCCTTGTTTCTGAAGCTCTGATGAAACTGAATGGTTGGGAGCCCCAGAGGAGAGGGAGAAAATAGAAGCAGGAGAGCAGAGTGTGGCTTAAATTAGTGGGGCCAGGAGGAAAGGACAGAAACCGTTGGCTGCTCTCAGAACACTTCATTTCAGTGCTCACTCCTCTCAGCTTGCAGAAAGGGCATGGCCTTGTCCAAGTGCCTGTGGAAAGGCAACAGAGAATGTCCAGAAAGGCAGGAGGAATCCAGCCTGGGTTCCAGCAGCACTGCTTCCATGGGAACATCTTCCCCCACCCCAGGCTGCAAGCTTAGAGGTACAACAGCGTCAGACCTAGAGGAGCATGGCACAGATGGACCCATGGGCAGCACCCAGCATGGGAAAAGCATAACTTGGATCAGGGAAGAGATTCTGGAAAACATCCAGGGCCTGGACTAGGCCCAGGGTGACAATGAGGATAAAAACTACCTTGGGGTGAAGTCTCAGAACGTTCACTCTTAACCCCTAGCAAAGCAGCTGAGGGCAATGGCGGTGGCAGCTCAGGCTGGGATGGTGTGTGCCAGCTGAGGCTCTGCCCTCAGGCTATCAGAGGGGTTGAAACGGAGCCAAGGCTGAGTTTTGGCCATCTGCTTGGCTGGGGCCAGGGGGCTGAGTTTGCCATTAGCTTCCCATGGAATATAAACCAAGGGTGGAGGTCGTCTCCGGGCTTCATTAACACTTTGAAAGGCCAGGGGGAATATCATGTTTGGCTCTGGGGCCAGCAGAAGCCAGCTGAGAGTCTAAGATTTCAGTTCCCACTCAGAGAAAGCCAGCAGCCAGCTTTCAGGTCTGGCTGCTCACTCCAAAGCCAAGGGAGAGCAGCAGCCGCTGTGAAAAGAGTCCCTTGCTGGTCTGCAGGCTGCAGGCTGCTCTCCTGGGGCACATCCATCCCCTGGTGTTCAGGCTTGCTCTGTGAGGCCCAGGGCAGAAAGCAAACTGCTTGACAGCACTCACAGACTGCTCTGGGGGCCAAGAAGGTCAATGGCATCCAGGGTGGATCCTTAGTGTGGGCAGCAGGCTGAGAGAGGTTCTCCTGGCTCTCTACTCTGCCCTAGTGCCACCGTGTCTGGGGTGCTGTGTCCAGCTCTGGGCTCCCCAGGTCAGGAGAGACAAGGAACTGAGAGAGAGCCCAGCAGAGGCTGCAAAGCTGCTGAGGGACTGGAGCAGCTCTGTGAGGAGCAAAGGCTGAGAGCCCTGGGGCTGAGAGCCTGCACAAGAGCAGCCCCAGAGGGCATCTGAGCAGTGCTCAGCAACAGCTAAAGGGTAGGGGTAAAAGGCTGGGGCCAGACTCAAGTCAGTGGTGCCCAGGGACAGGACAAGGGCAATGGGCACAAACTGTAACTCAGGAAGCTCCATCTGAGCAGAAGGAGAAAATTGTTTGGTGTGAGGGTGCTGGAGGCCTGGAGCAGGTTGCCCAGGGAGGTTGTGGAGTCTCCTTCTCTGCAGAGCTTCCAACCCCCCCTGGCCACTGTGCTCCTGGGCAAGCTGCTGTGGGTGCCCTGCTTGAGCAGAGGCTTGGTCTGGATGAGCTCCAGAGGTCCCTTCCAACACCAGATGGGGCCTGGGACTCTGTGATCCTTTAACTTGTCAACTTGTCACATTCACATCTTCCTGGCACAGGATGAATGTCTCCTGTCCCAGCCTCAGAAGGCCATGGGATGGATCCTTAGCCAGTGTGCCCAGCACAACATCCCTGGCAACACCATGCTGCTCTTCTCTGTGAGTCCTGTGAGGAGAGGCTGAGGGAGCTGGGGGGGTGCAGCCTGCAGCAGAGGAGGCTCAGGGCAGAGCTCATTGCTGCCTGCAGCTGCCTGCAGGGAGGCTGTAGCCAGGTGGCGTTGGGCTCTGCTGCCAGGCAGCCAGGGCCAGAAGAAGGGGACACAGCCTCAAGCTGTGCCAGGGCAGGTCTAGGCTGGATGTTGTTAGGAAGTTGTTGTCAGAGAGAGTGATTGGCATTGGAATGGGCTGCCCAGGGAGGTGGTGGAGTCTGTGTGGCTGGAGGTGTTGCAGCCAAGCCTGGCTGGGGTACTTAGTGCCATGGTCTGGTTGGTTGGGCAGGGCTGGGTGCTAGGTTGGGCTGGCTGAGCTTGGAGCTCTCTTCCAACCTGCTGGATTCAATGATTCTATGGTTCTATGATCTCCATGGTGCCCATGCAGCTGCACAGTCTCAGGATGCTGCCTTTGAACCAAGAAGTTCCTGTATTGCTTTGAGGAGAATGCCCTCCACACCCAGACCCAGAGGAGCTCCTAGAGCATGGTTCTCTATAAACCCCAATGTGCCACCCCCTGGAGCACTCAGATGGGCATCCATGTGGTGTGCAGTGTCTACTGAGACTGCTCTTTTGCTTTCCACTCAGCCACAGCCACACAAGGGGAGATGTTTGTTTGTGTCCAGCTCCAGGGGAGCTTTCTCTGCACCTCAGCATGCACTGAGCCATTCAGGGCTGCTCCCTGCAGAGCAGAGAACCATAAAACTGGCTGGGGTGGGGAAAGGCATTAAGGTCATCAAGTCCACCCATAACCTATCATCTCCCTCTACACAGCTGTTAGACCCTAGCTCCTCATCCAGATGTCTTTTCATCCCCCTCCAGGGATGCTGACTCCATCTTACAAAGGGGAAATTAATTAAAGAGAGATGATCTTGTTTCCAAAATTAATATTACTAATTTTGATGTTCAGAACTCTGCCACCCCCCACCCCCACCACTAGTTTCAACAATATTCAGCTTCTTATATGGACATGAAAAGATTCTATAGATAATATCTAATCATAACCAGCAAAATATACAAACATGAACTGTTTTAATATAAACATAGGAGCAGCTCTGCTGTGAGTACAGACTGAAAGAGTTGGGGCTGTGCAGGCTGGAGAAGAGGAGGCTCCCAGGTGACCTTCTTGTGGCCTTCCAGGACATGAAGGGGGCTACAAAAAAGCAGGGGAGGGACATTTTAAGCTGTCAGGGAGTGAGAGGACTGGGGGGAAGGGAGTGAAGCTGGAGGTGGGGAGAGTGAGGCTGGAGGTGAGGAGGAAGTTGTTGAGCAGGAGAGTGGTGAGAGGCTGGAATGGGTTGCCCAGGGAGGTGGTTGAGGCCCCATGGCTGGAGGTGTTTGAGGCCAGGCTGGCTGAGGCTGTGTGCAGCCTGCTCTAGGGTAGGGTGTCCCTGGGCATGGCAGGGGGGTTGGCACTGTCTGATCCTTGTGGTCCCTTCCAACCCTGACTGTTTTTATGGCTCTATGAACTGAACCAGAAGAGAAGATTCCTGCAGCCAAGTGCTGCTTGCAGTCACATGCCCTCGGGATGGACTCAAGGAGCTCCTTCTGCTTACGGCAGATTCTTCCCAGGCTTCTGGGGACAGGAGGCAGACAGTCCCTGACCTTGCCTCCTGGCTCCTCTGGACAATCTGTGCATCTCCAGGACCTCTAGTCTTAGCAGGAGACTTTCAGGTGCAGGCAGGATGTCTTTTGGTGCACAGTCTCAGCAGGGTGCCACGCTGCCCAGGCAGGCGTTCGGAGCCTGCTCCTGGTTCACTTGCAGCCATGGAGCTGCCAGGCAAACACTAAGGCAGTGTTGGGAACTGGCTGAAGAATAGGGGCCACGACCCCCTGGAACTGCAGTAAACCACAGCACTGTGTGTGAAGAAGCTCAAAGGAGTTTGTCCTTGAGCCTTCTGATAAACACCTTCTGGGGGACTCTGTCCAGAGTAGGAGGGAAATAGGAGGTCTTCAAGAAAGGACTGGATGAGGCACTTAGTGCCATGGTCTAGTTGACTGGATAGGGGGGATAGGTTGGACTGGATGATCTTGGGGGTCTCTTCCAACCTGGTTGATGCTGTGATTCTATGAATATGCAGATTCCACTATCTAGGTACTCTAAACACTGTAGCAGTGGCTGCACGTGGGGAGGATTATGCATATTCCAGTATTTAGATGCCCCAAATGCTAGTGAACAGCACCAGGTTGCATGCTGTGTGTGCTCACCCCAACTGAAAAGTGTCTGCTTTGTGACTTGAAGCCCTGATGCTCTCAATAAGCAGAGGGGTTGCTTGGACAGCTCACTCACCCTGAGTGGTCTCCTTGCTCTCCCTTCCCACCCGCGAGGCAGTGAGCAATGGCAGCAGGAGCCAGCAGGCACCAGCAGCACAGCAGTGCACACAGAGCAGGCTGCTCACCTGCACATCTCCTGTTGTCAGCGTGGGCTGAGGTCAGCTGCCCCTTGGACACAGAATAGCCAATCAGAAGGGCAGTTAGCCAAACCTTACCACACTGGGCAAAGCCATAGGCTTTCTTTACCCAAACCTGGGGAAAGCACAGACCTTGCACAAGGCAGGCACAAGCTGAGCCTCTGTACCTTGCTTACCACAGGATGGAGGCAGGCAGAGTCCTTAGACTTAGTGGCTCCAGGTTCTTTTGTCTCATTTCCCATGCTCTGGTGGAGCAGAGAAACCTGCCTGGAGAAGCCAGGCTGTGTAGGAAGCCTATCAGGCCTGCTGTGACACTCCACCACTGCCCTGGGCAGCCTCGGGGAAGACATTTCTGCTCATGTGCAACCCAAACCTCCCCTGTGCAACCTGAGGCCATTTCCTCTCATCCTGTCACTTGTTACCCGGGAAAGAGGTCGCCCCCTTCCTGGTTGCAACCTCCTCTCAGGGAGCTGCAGAGAGCCAGAAGGTCTCCCTTCAGCCTCTTTTCCTCCAGGCTGAGCAACCCCAGCTCCCTCAGCTGCTCCTCACAGGACCTGTCTCCAAGAGATGAGGTCCTGCTGCTCCCACTGCTGCACAGGGAGGAGAGAAGCAGGAGCAAGCAAAGGCAGACCTACACCTCAGGCAGCTCTGCCTCCCTGTGAGAGGAAGCATCAGGCCCTCTGGAGAGAGGAAGCAGATCCCAGGCTCCCTGCTCATGCTGTGGGCTTCATCCCTCAGGTTTGTTACGGGTGAGGAGCTTGGGAATGGCAGCTGTGGGCGTGCAGGAAAGCCAAGGAGCTGCCGGGAGGCTCAGACTCGTGATCCCTCTCAGGTCCCCACACATTCTTGAAGCCCTTTGGTTCCAGCAGCTGAGAAAACAAAACAAGACCCAGTCCACCTCCATCCTGAGGGGAAGCAGGAGAATTTCTTGGCAAGCAGAGGTCCTTTTGTGGAGCTGATTCTGCAGAGAAGCACTTGGCCCACTGCGAAGGGAAGCGCTGTGAAGGGTTTGCTTTGGACCTGCCATCTGCATAACTCAGCCTCAGACTCGAAGGAGAGGGAGAATTCTCTGCAGGTTGGCTGAAGGCTTCCCAGGGAGCCTGATGTGGAGAGCTTGGCTGCTGCCCTCCCACAGCAGCTGAGAGAGCCCCAGGGCTGGCTTAGCGCTGCAGGGGCCAGGCCAGGCTGGGTTAGGGTTTCAGGGCACCAGGTTTGGTGCTGCTGCTGCTGCTGTGCCCCTTCTGTAGCTGTGGTTACCTTGCAAGGCATCGCTGGGTGCTGCAGCCAGGCCTAGCAGACAAGACTTAGAATCACAGAATCATAGAGGCAGCCAGGTTGGAAGAGAGCTCCAAGCTCAGCCAGCCCAACCTAGCCCCCAGCCCTGGCCAATCAGCCAGACCATGGCACTCAGTGCCCCAGCCAGGCTTGGCTTGAGCACTTCCAGGGTCGGTGACTCCACCACCTCCCTGGGCAGCCCATTCCAAAGGCATTGGCATTGCTTTGGGAGCATCTGCACAGGGTCTCTCAGTTGCCAATTCAGGCTGGCTCTGTTGTTTCTGCAGATTATTAGGTACAGACTGGAGCTGAGCAGCAATGCAGGAGGTTCCCACCAGCTGCTTGCCCTGGGTGGAGGTCTAATGCCTCCTGGTGGTCCCAGACACCACTTACTCACAGGGCAGGGATGGGTCTGTGCAGCTGCTCCTGCCAGAGAGGTGTTCTGGAGGCCAGTGCAGGCCAGTGACAAGCAGAGCTGCTCAGGGATCAGTCCTGGGACCAGTCTTGTTCAACATCTTTGTGGATTCCATGGACTGAGGCACTGAGTGCAGCCTCAGCAAGTTTGCTGAGCACACCAAGCTGTGTGGTGCAGCAGCCAGGCTGGAAGGGGGGGCTGGGCAGGCTGCAGAGGTGGGCACAAGCCAACTTCATGAGGTTCAACAAGACCAAGGGCAAGGTCCTGCAGCTGGGTTGGAGCAATGGCAAGCACCAATGCAGGCTGGGCAGTGCCAGGCTGGAGAGCAGCCCTGAGGAGAGGGACTTGGGGGTGCTGCTGGAGGAGAAGCTCAGCAGGAGCCAGCAGTGTGCACTTGCAGCCCAGAAAGCCAAGCAGAGCCTGGGCTGCAGCAGCAGCAGTGTGGCCAGCAGGGCCAGGGAGGGGATTCTGCCCCTCTGCTGTGCTCTGCTGAGACCCCACCTGGAGTCCTGCATCCACCTTTGTTGCCCTTCTCAGACACATTCCAGCCCCTCGGGGTCCTTCCTGGTGTGAGGGACCCAGAAGTGGAGGCAGTATTAAAGCAGCAGCAGAGTGTGATGTGGTGGTAGCTGTTGCAGCTGCACTGCTGGCAGCAGTGGTCAAAGCTCAGCCAGAGCAGTGTGATGGAAAGCAAAGCCACAGGGACCCCAGGCCATTGCATGTGAGCAATACCAGAGACCTCCACTGCTTCTTCTGGCTCTCACTTGAGCACAGAGCACACACCTGCATTAGCATCATGAGGCAAGAACAGCCCAGTCCTTTGCATGAGCCAGGCCCTGGTTTACCCATGGAGGAGGTCTCCACTTCTCCAGCCTTGCTCAGACAGGAGCCAGCAGCTGTGCAATCAAGGCCAGCAGCCCCTTGCTACCACACTGTGTTCCCATGGGTAGCTACGGTGGTGCAGGCATCTGTGGGAGGAAAGGGTTGGAGAGAGCTCTTCAGAGTGGTTGTGCCAGTTCATAGGGTCAGAGAATCACAGAAGGGCAGAGGCTGGAAGAGACCTTCAAAGCTCATCTGGTCCAGCCCCCTGCCAGAGCAGGATCACTTCGACCACATCACACAGGAACACATCCAGATGGTTCTTGAGTATCTCCAGAGAGGGAGGCTCCACAACCCCCCTGGGCTGCCTGTTCCAGTGCTCTGTCACCCTCACAGGGAAGAAATTCCTCCTCAGGTTCACATGGAAGCTCCTATGCCTCAGCTTCCACCCCTTGCCCCTCGTGCTGTCGCTGGGCATGACACAGCTCCATCCTCCTGGTGCTCATCTCTCACATATTGACAGGCATTAATGAGGTCAATAAACATGAGTGAGTTCCAGCAGCACTTAAGAGCTGGCCTGACAGGGATAATGAGGCTGCCACAGCTGGTGGCAGTTATGGGATGGGCAAACTGAGCTCAGCCACTGCCATCTTCTGCTGTCAGCAACATGCCACTGCCAGGAACTGGGCACAGGACTGAGCCAAGGCTCTACAGCCTCTAATTCCTTTTACCCTGCCCATCTTCTGCTCTCACAAGCTTTAGGCTAAGCCAGGCTCATCTGACCCAGAAGATTGGAAAGGACTGGAGGAGAAGAGGGAGGAATTCTAAGCTGTCAGCAGCAGCCTATTGCAGTGCCTATCATTTGCTCTGAGCACACAGAGTGGCCTTTATTGTAGGCATTTTCCTGAGCACAAAAGCTACCTTCAGGAGCACAGGAAGGGAGCAATGATTACCAACCTGCCAGGATCAAGAAGCATCTTGCAGAACCTCTTTGTTGTGAAACAAATGAGACAAAGGCTAGAAATAGATGACCATTATTAGAGCCCCTAAGTAGGCTGCAGAGGGCCTGGGCTGCTTCCCTAACAGGCAGGAGGGGAGATGAGGCAATCAACAGGTTCATCAGAGGCTCTCCAGGATGGAGAGGAAAGCAGACCTGAGGTCATTACCTCCTGCTTCTGGAAATGGCAGAGGCACTTGGAGAAACAAGTCACTTAAAGCCTGATAAAAATAACCCCAGCCACAGCTGCAGCCCAGGGGTCTCATGGCACAGGGCACTGCTGAACCCAGCTGGGGTCACCTTGCCCCTGGGCAGGGGACAGGATGGCAGCTCTGGGCTCAGGAGGTGCAGCCCCTCTAGAAGCTGCTGGGACATGCCTGGCCCCTCCTGGGGCTCCTTCCTCCTGCTACTCCTCTGAGTTACAGAGATCCCCCCCCCCCTTACCTTCCAGCCCAATACATTCACTCATGGCAAGCATCACACCAGCCACACAGAACCACAGCAACACCCAGGCTGGCACAGCCCCTCCGGAGCACTGAGCCCAGCCCAGAGCCCTGCTCCACAAGACTCACCTTAAACCACAGCCCCAAGCACCACATCCAAACCACCCTGAAACACAGCCAGGCTGGGGGACTCCAGCACCTCCCTGGGCAGCTCATCCCAGTCCCTGACCACTCTCTCCAGGAAAAACCTTTTCCTAATGTCCAATCTAAACCTCCCCAGGCTCAGCTTGAGGCCATTCCCCTGGTTCTGTCTGCAGTTCCCTGTGAGCAGAGCCCAGCAGCAGCCTCTGCACAGTGTCCCTGCAGGCAGCTGCAGGCAGCAATGAGCTCTGCCCTCAGCCTCCTCTGTTTCACACTGCCCATCCCCAGCTCCCTCAGTTTCTCCTCATCAGGTTTATTCTGCAGCCCCTTCACAGCTTCCCTGCCCTCCTCTGGACCCACTCCAGTCACCAAATCAAGTCACAGTGCAAGGTCCTGCAGCTGGGTCAGGCCAATCCCAGGCACAGATCCAGGCTGGGTGCAGAGGGAGCTGAGAGCAGCTCTGAAGAAAAAGCCTTGGGGGTGCTGGGTGCTGAGCAGCTGCCCAGGAGCCAGCAGTGCCTCCTGCAGCCCAGCAGGCAGCTGAGTGCTGGCTGCAGCCAGAGCAGTGTGGGCAGAGGGCAGGAGAGGGGATTGTGCCCCTGGGCTCTGCTCTGCTCAGACCTCACCTCCAGTCCTGCCTCCAGCTCTGCTGTCCCCAGCAGAAGGACACAGAGCTGTGGAGTGAGGCCAGAGGAGGCCACAAAGATGCTGGCAGGGCTGGAGCAGCTCTGCTGTGAGCACAGGCTGAGGGAGCTGGGGGGGTGCAGCCTGGGGAGGAGAAGGCTCCAGGGGCACCTCAGAGCTGCTGCCAGTGCCTGAAGGGATCCTGCAGGAAGGCTTTTTACAAGAGTGTCCACTACCAGGACAAGGGGAAAGGGATTCAAATTGAAGTATAATAGGTTTAGATTGGATCTCAGGAAGAAATTCTTTACTAGGAGGGTGGTAAGACTATGGGATGTATTGTCCAGAGGGGTTATGGATGCTCCCTCCCTGGAGATGTTCAAGGCCAGGTTAGATGTGGCCTTGAGTGACCTGGGCTAGTCGAGAGGTGGGAGGTCAAGAGGTGTCCCTGCCCGTGGCAGGGTTGGGCTGGAAGATCTCTAAGGTCTCTGCCAGCACAAGCTGTTCAGCCTCTCAAGCTGGAGGGCACCCATCCTCCCTGCTCCTCACAGGACTGCCTGCAATGAAATCCTGTAGCTAAGAGCTCCAGCCAGATGCTGCTCCACCTCTGGTGGCTTGGTGCTGTGAGCACTCCCCAGGGGAGCCTGCTCCAGCCAGCAGCCAGCATGGCAGTGAAGAGCCTTTTCCTGGTGGAGTCCCAGACAGGTAAGGAAATGGAAGCAGATCTCCTGGGCCAGACACAGGGCTGGTAGCTCAGTGCCCTGGTTCTGAGAGGGGGCAGGAGGGGATGCCCAGGGGGCAGGGCTGTGGATTGACTGTGGGGGCCCCCAGAGAACTGCTGAAGGCTTCAACTCTGAAGAAAGTCTAAAGGCAGCTGTGCCCAGGTGAGAGGAGGAGAATCACAGCAGTGTGAACCTGAAGCCTGACTAATGAGATCTCACAGCCCACTGCCCAACGAGGAATGGGCTGCCCAGGGAGGTGGTGCAGTGCCCATCTCTGGAGGTGTTTAAGAGGAGGCTGCACGAGGCACTTAGTGCCATGAGTTCATTAGAAGCTGTTGGGTGCCAGGTTGGACTCGATGGTCTCAGAGGTCATTTCCAACCTGCTTCATTCTGTGATTCCGTGAACAACAAAAAGAGCAAACCCAGAAGTGGCTCAGCTTCGTTGCAGCCCTTCTGGCAGAGCTACCCAACCTGTCCTGCCCCTCTGGACTCTTGAGGCATTTCTATTGGACAAGAAAAAGCTCAAAATAAAATGAAAGTGAAAGGCAAACAAAACTGACAAGGATCAAAGAACCATAGAATCATAAAATCAAGCAGGTTGGAAGAGAGCTCCAAGCTCAAACAGCCCAACCTAGCACCCAGCCCTGCCCAACCAACCAGACCATGGCACTAAGTGCCCCAGCCAGGCTTGGCTTCAACACCTCCAGCCACAGCCACTCCACCACCTCCCTGGGCAGCCCATTCCAATGCCAATCACTCTCTCTGACAACAACTTCCTCCTAACATCCTCCTGCCCACATCTACACAGCCTTCAGGAGATGGATATAAACAGCTTTAGCCTGAAGAAGAGGAGGCTGAGAGGAGACCTTATTGTTTTCTACAGCTACCTGAAAGGAGGTTGCAGTGAGGCTGGCATTGGACTCATCTCATGAGTGACTGAGGACAGGACAAGAGCAAATAGCCTCAAGCTGCACCAGGGGAGGTTTAGGTTGGATATTAGGAAAAAAAATCCTTAATGAAAGAGAGGTCAGGGAGTGGCAGAGGCTGCCCAGGGAGGTGGTGGTGTCCCCATCCCTGGAGGTGTTCAAGAAAGGTGTAGCCATGGCACTTGTGGCTATAGTTTAGTGGCCACGGAGGTGCTGGGTTGCTGGTTAGGATTGGGTGGTCTTAGATGTGGCACATTTGGATATGGTTTAGAGGCCATGAAGATAGGAGATAGGACTTTGGACTTTGTGACCTTAGAGATATTCTCCCCTTAATGGTGCTATGAACTTTGCCCTCTTTGCCCCTCCTGTGTGGCTGTGGCTTTGTGAAGCCCTGTGCACAGCAGAGGGAAGGATGCTGCCTGACTGACACAGCTAAAAGAGATCTCTGCATCAGGTCCACGTTTAACCAGCAGAATTGCTGGGCTTGGTGCTCTGCACTGCAGCAGGGCTACGGGGAGAGCAGCTTGCTCATGGAGGTGAAGTGGCCTGCAGGTGAAGAATTCAGCAAAACATTCCCTGAGCATTCAGCATTCTTGCACAGAAATGAGACATTAGCTCTTCAGAGCCATTTCCATCACTGCCAGACTCAGCAAAGCTAAAACCAGGAGCCTTGGGTCAAAGGGAGCTGCAATCACAAAGTTCTTGTTTGGTGGGGAGAGGCTACAAGAGTTGTTCAGCCTGGAGAGGAGAAGCTTCAAGGACAACTCAAAGCAGCCTTCCAGTACCTGAAGGGGCTGCAGGAGAGCTGGGAAGGGACTTTGGAGAAGGGCTGGGAGTGGCAGGCTGAGGGACAATGGCTTTGAGCTGGGAGAGGGGAGAGTGAGAGTGGAGAGGAGGAAGGAATTGATGAGAGTGAGGGTGGGGAGACACCGGCACAGGTTGAGGGTGGTGAGACACTGGCACAGGTTTCCCAGGGAGGTTGTGGAGCACAGAAGCACCCAAGGTGATCTTTGATCACCTTGGGTGCTTCTGTGCTCCACAACCTCCCTGGGGGTGTTCAGGACCAGGCTGGATGAGGCCTTGAGCATCTTGAGCTGGTGGGAGATGTCCCTACCCATGGCTGGAGGGCTGGAAATGGATGATCTTGAAGGTCCCTTCCAACCCAACCCTTTCTGTGTAATATGCTCAGCAGTGTCATAGGAAAGCAAAACAGAGATGAGCTGGACTGAAGGGCAGGATCAGCAGAGATGTAGCCACAACAGCCTAGAGACAAATTCCCTTCCAGTGAAGCACATCTGCCCAACTCCCATCACCTTGGCTTAGATCAACAAGAACTTGGGCTGGTTGATTGGGTTGCAGGTTAATGGGAACCCTGCTGGCTCCTGTTTCTTTATCCTTGCTGGGATATACACAGAGGACAGGAGGAAATTCCAGCAGGAATGGCAACTCATGGGGAGAAAAGACATCAACCTCCCCCCCCAAGCTCTAACATGCTCACTGCTCTGGGAAAAGAGATTCAGAGAAGCAGGCTGGAAGGAGGTGACCAAAGCACATTGTCCATCCTGGCTCCCAGTGTCCATCTCCACAAGGCAGGAATGTTTCAGGGGCTTGAGCTTTCTTTCTCTCAAATGGAAAAGCCTTTTTCAGCCACCCAAGGCCTGGGGGTGCTGCTTGGCAGCAGCTGAAGTTATGCCAGAAGTGTACTCTGGTGGTCAGGAAGGCCACCAGCATCCTGGCCTGGATCAGCAATAGTGTGGCCAGCAGGGGTAGGGAAGTGACCACAGCCCCGGACTGGGAAGTGATGAGGCCACAGCTTGAATCCTGGGGTCAGTTTTGGGCTTCTCACTGCAAGAAGGACATTGAGAGGCTGGAGCAGGTCCAGAGAAGGGAAGCAAAGCTGGGGAAGGGTCTGGAGAAGAGGGCTGGGGAGGAGCAGCTGAGGGAGCTGGGGGTGTGCAGCATGGAGAAGAGGAGGATGAGAGGAGACCTCATTGCTGTCTACAGCTCCCTGAGAGGAGGCTGCAGTGAGGTGGGGGTTGGGCTCTGCTCCTCAGTCTCAGGTGATACAAGGAGAGGAAATGACCTGAAATTGTGCCAGGAGAGGGTTAGGTTTGACAGTAGGACAAATGTCTTTGTTGCTAGAGTGGTCAGGGCCTGGCACAGGCTGCCCAGGGTGGAGTGCCCATGCCTGGAGGTGTTGAAGAAAGCTGTGGCCATGGCAATGGGGCCATGGTTCAGGGGCCATGGTGGGGCTGGGTTGCTGGTTGGACTGGATGAGCTCAGAGGGCTTCTCCAACCCAAACAATTCCATGCTTCTATGATTCTGTGTCCTTTTATATCATTACTTTGGACTGCTTTGCTGGAGCAAAATCTGAGTCTGTTTGAAAGGGAGCAAATAGTGGGAACTGTGCTCAGGCAGAGTGAGACCTCCTCAGTCTGCACTGCAGTTCACTGAACTCAACATCTGCAATGGGTTCATTCCTACCTTAAAAGTGATCACTTCCCCTCCCTCCCAGCAGAACTCCAGAGACAACCAAAGTTCCTGCTCCTCCACAACCCATAACTGCTCTTTTCCAAGCCAGCTCTGCAATTGCTGAGCCCTGGAGGCACAATTTGCTTGCCCTGTTGGAGTGTGAGGAGACAAAGCAGGTCTGACTGCAAACACCTTGCAGCCATTGCAGGGTTGCTCATCAGTGAGCTTCACACCTCGGTGGGGCTCAGAAGACCTTAACTCCCTTTGAGTATTTCCTGTCTCCCCTTGCTGTACTTTCAAAACACCTCGAGGTGACCCTTTGAGGGTTTATCTCTGCCCATGGCTGTGTTTCTCCTTGCCTGGTGTGTGGTGCAGGTGCCAGAGGCTGTCTGGATTGCATCTAGGCTGGGATGGCTGCTCCCAGGAAATGATGTCAGCAAGGTTTGGGCAATAAGCATAAAAATAAAGCTTCAAAGTGAGTGGAGGTCACCTTGAAGTGTCCCTTAGAGGGTTTAACTCAGCCTATGGCTGTGTTTCTCCTTGCCTGGTGTTTGGTACAGGTGCCAGAGGACCTCTGCATTCCAACTAGGCTGGGATGGCTGTTCCCAGGAAATGATGTCAGCAAGGTTTGGGCAATAAACATAAAGCTCCAAGGTGAGTGAAGGTCACCTTGAGGTGACCTCTTGAGGGTTTAACTCTGCCCATGGCTATGCTTCTCCTTGCCTGGTGTTTGGTGTAGGTGCCAGAGGCTGTCTGGATTGCATCTAGGCTGGGATGGCTGCTCCCAAGCAATGATGTCAGCAAGGTTTGGGCAATAAACAGAAAGATAAAGCCTAAATGTCACTGAAAGTCACCTCGAGGTGTCCCTTTGAGGGTTTAACTCTGCCCATGGCAGAGTTTGGTGTTTGGTGCAGGTGCCAGAGGCTGTCTGGATTGCATCTAGGCTGGGATGGCTGCTCCCAAAAAGTCAGCTCAGCAAACAGAAAGACAAAGCCTGAAGGGGAGGGTGTGCAGGAGGGGAAAGCCCCCAGGCTCCAGTGAGATTTGAACTCACGACCCCTGGTTTACTAGACCAGTGCTCTAACCCCTGAGCTATGGAGCCTTGCAACTCTGCTATCTTCTGCCTTGCCAACATTTCATATGATCATTTTCCCCCTCATCTCCAACTCCAAACCTGTTCTGCCAGCCTGTGCTGCCTGCAGCATCTTCTGATCTGCTTCCAAACGGCACTGACACAAACACCTAAGGCACAAACACAGCAACTCACCAGCCTGACCCAAAGCTGGATTTGAGGCTCCTTCTTTTAGTCATTCCTTCAAGGAGATCACAGCATCACAGAATGGCAGAGGCTGGAAGGGACCTCCAAAGCTCAGCCAGTCCAACCCCTCTGCCACAGCAGGTCACACAGCAACACATCCAGGCAGGTTTTTAGTATCTCCAGAGAGGGAGACTCCACAGCCCCCCCGGGCAGCCTGTGCCAGGCTCTGGCACCCTCACAGGGAAAAAGTTCCTCCTCATGGTTCCAGGGCACTTCCTCTGCCTCAGCTTCCAGCAGTGCCCCTGATCTTGGCATTGGGCATCACCCAGCAGAGCCTGGCTCCAGCCTCCTGCCATCTTTGTAACCATTCATGAGGTCTCCCCTCAGGCTTCCTCCTCCCCAAGCTCCCAGCCCCAGCTCCCTCAGGCTCTCCTCCCAACAGAGCTGTTCCATTCCCTTCAGCATCTCTGGAGCTCTGTGCTGGACTCTCTCCAGCAGTTCTGTGTCCCTCTTGAACTGGGGGGGTGGGGAGGCAGAATTGGACACAATATTCCAGATGTGACCTTACCAGGGCAGAGTAGAGGGGGAGGAGAACCTCTCTTGAACTACTAACCACAGCCCTTTTAATACAGCCCTATCAAGACTCTTTCCCCAGCCAAGCAGCCTGGAGAGTTTCCAAACTAGAAACAATATTTGCCTCTTTGTAGTGGCTGCTCCAATTTATTGAAGAAGAAAGTTAAGCTTCTGATGAAATCCCTCTTCATCATGGCCTGGGTGAGGGGATTGAGTCTCCTGCCAGCAGGGTTGAGGATGACACCCAGCTGGGAGGGAATCCATCTGCTAGAGGGTAGGAAGGTGCTGCAGGGAGCCTGGCCAGGCTGGGTCCATGGCCTGAGGCCAATGGGATGAGATTCAACAGGACCAAGGGCAGGGTCCTGCACTTAGTCCCAGGCAGTGCTACAGACTGGGGGTGAGTGACTGGAGAGCAGCCTGGCAGAGAGGGACCTGGCAGTGCTGGGCATGAGCCAGCAGTGTGCCCAGCTGGCATGGAAAGCCAATGGTATCTTGGCTTGTCTCAGGAGCAGTGTGGCCAGCAGGACCAGGGATGCCATTCTGGGGAGGCCTCACCTTGAGCACCCCAAGCACTGGTGCCTCAGGGCATACTTAGTGGTCATAGAATCAGAGGATCAGAGAATCAGCAGGTTGGAAGAGAGCTCCAAGATCATCCAGCACAACCTAGCACCCAGCCCTGCCCAACCAACCACACTATGGCACTAAGTGCCCCAGCCAGGCTTGGCAAGAACACCTCCAGCCACACAGACTCCACCACCTCCCTGGGCAGCCCATTCCAATGCCAATCACTCTCTCTGACAACAACTTCCTAACAACATCCAGCCTAGACCTGCCCTGGCACAGCTCCAGGCTGTGTCCCCTTCTTCTGTTGCTGGCTGCCTGGCAGCAGAGCCCAACCCCACCTGGCTACAGCCTCCCTGCAGGCAGCTGCAGGCAGCAATCAGCTCTGCCCTGAGCCTCCTCTGCTGCAGGCTGCACACCCCCAGCTCCCTCAGCCTCTCCTCACAGGGCTGTGCTCCAGGCCCCTCTCCAGCCTTGCTGCCCTTCTCCAAACACCTTCCAGCACCTCAACATCTCTCTTGAATTGAGGAGCCCAGAACTGGACACAGCACTCAAGGTGTGGCCTGAGCAGTGCTGAGCACAGGGGCAGAAGAACCTCCCTTGTCCTGCTGCCCACACTGCTCCTGAGCCAGCCCAGGATGCCATTGGCTCTGCTGCCCACCTGGGCACTGCTGCCTCAGCTTCAGGTCCCTCTCTGCCTGGCTGCTCTCATCCATTCTGTCCCCAGCCTGTAGCTGCTTGGGGTTGTTGTGGCCAAAGGGCAGAACCCTGCACTTGGCCTTGTTCAGGCTCATCCCATTGGCCTCTGCCCACCCATGCAGCCTGGCCAGGTCCCTCTGCAGAGCTCTGCTACTCTCCAACAGCTCCACAGCTGCTCCTAGTTTGGTGTTATCTGCAAACTCACTGCTGCTGGACTCAATCCCCTGCTCCAGATCATCAATAAAGTCATTGAACAGGACTGTGCCCAGCACTGATCCCTGGGGCACAGCACCAGTGCCAGCTGCCAGCTGGATGTGGCACCATTCACCACCACTCTCTGGGCTCTGCCTTCCAGTCAGTTCTTGACCCATACCAGAGTGACTCTGTCCCAGCCAGGAGCTGCCAGCTGTGCCAGCAGCTGCTTGTGGCAGACAGTGTCAGAGGCTTTGCTGCAGTGCAGGCAGACTCCATCCACAGCCTGCCCCACATGCACCAGGCAGGAACCTGATCCCAAAAGGAGCTGAGGTTGGTCAGGCAGGACCTGCCCTTCCTAAAGCCCTGCTGGCTGGGCCTGAGCCCTTGGGCATCCTGTAGGTGCTGTGTGCTGGCACTCAAGAGGACCTGCTCCATGCCCTTGCCTGGCACTGAGGTCAGGCTGAGAGCTCTGGAATTTGCTGGTTCTTCCCTCTGGCCCTTCTTGTGGATGGCACCACACTGGCAGCTGATGCCATGTACTTGGCTTACACTTGGCCTCTGTGGTCTTAAAGGTTTTTTTCCAGCCTTACTGATTCTCTGACCCTGAAAGTCCTGCAGAGGTGAGTGGAAAAGCCCAGCCTGGAGCACATGGACCTTGAGGGCAGTATTTCTGGGGGCTGGCAGCCTGCAGGCAGTCTGGCAGAAGATGCTGGTCGTGCACAGAAGCCTGAGGACCACAAAAGTCTCCTGGCAGGGGTCAAAAGGTACAGCAGCAGTCAAGGAGGACTGTGAGTTTCAGGGTCTTGGCTGGAAGATGTGCAGAGAGCAAGCAGCAGTGTGAGTGGATGCAGGGTGGCTCAGAAGGAGCCAACTGGTGTCTATTATCTCTGGCAGTTTGAGGCTTGGGTTTTTGGGGAGAAAATTGCTCTTTTTGAAAGAAAGGGGAAATTAAAGGCATTCATCTTCCCAAAGGTATAAAGACAACAACCCCCACTTGGGGGGGAGGCTGAAAAAGCAATTCCCAGGCCTTTTATCTGGCCAGCTGAGAGCAGGATTCTGGCTAGAGCATTTCAGGAGCAGTGATGAATTACCTGGCATGGGTTCAGTGCCTCAGCCTGGCCCTGGCTGAGCTCACAAAGAAGCTTGAAGGCAATCAAACAACTTTGTACAAACGCTGCTGCAAGCAGCCCTATGAGGGCAGGCAGGGAGGGTGGACAGCATGAAATCACACTGCAAACAATAGCCAACATCCCATGCCAGGACATGTGCTTGCAGGGTGGTTTACAAGGCCAGCTGGGCTGGTAGCCTGGCAGCACATGGCTGAGCCATGAGAGACACTGGTTGGCAGGAGGAAGAGGAGGAAACGATTTGCTGCAGGCTGCTCTCAGGCTCTGACGTGAGCAATAATTCACTTTCAACCTGCACCTCGGTGCTGGAGGCACTGGGATGAGAGGTGAAAGCTTCTGGTGATGGAAAGTGGTGGTGTGAAAGGGGAAGGTGCTGGGAGTCTGCCTCAGCGCCCTCCTCAGGGACACTCTGCTGCAGATGGAAGGCAGCATCTCCTGAGCCACCTGGATGCTCAGCTCAGGGGAGACCTGAGCTCTCTACGGCTCCCTGAAAGGAGGCAGGAGCCAGGTGGGGGTGTGGATGATCTCCAGAGGTCCCTTCCAACCCCAACCCTGCTGGGCTCCTGGGAGTCTGTGGAAGTGGCCACAGTACTGCTCTCTAAAACTGCCTGAAAGGGCTGCAGGGAGGTGGGGATGGAATCATGGAATCATAGAATCAGGCAGGTTGGAAGAGACCTCCAAGATCATCCAGCCCAACCTATCCCCCAGACCTATCCAGTCAACCAGACCATGGCACTAAGTGCCTCATCCAGTCTCTTCTTGAACACCCCCAGGGATGGTGACTCCACCACCTCCCTGGGCAGCCCATTCCAATGCCAATCACTCTCTCTGGCAACAACTTCCTAACAATATCCAGCCTAGACCTGCCCTGGCACAGCTTCAGGCTGTGTCCCCTTGTTCTGTTGCTCCTCTCCCTGTTAACAAGTGATGGGACAAGAGGAATGGCCTCGAGCTGCAGCAGGGGAGGTTTAGGTTGGACACTGGAAGAAAAGTCCTCACTGAAAGGGTTCTCAAACACTGGTTTAGTGTGACAGATGCCCAGGACACCAAGCAAAAGCCAGGGAGTGCAGCTTAACCAGCTTGAGGAGCTCAGATCATTGATAGGACAAGAGGAGACAGCCTCAGTTTGCACCAGGGGAGGTTTAGGTTGGACATGAGGAAAAATTTCATCCCCAAAAGGGTTGTCAAGCTCTGGAATAGGCAATCCAGGGCAGTGGTGCAGGCCCCATCCCTGGGGAGGTTTCAGAGCCCTGTGGATGTGATGCTGAGGGATGAGGGTTGGTGGTGACCTGGCAGTGCTGGGTTGGAACCTTTACAAACTGAACAGTTCTGGGATATTTTCAGCCCAGTGGTAGACCTCTGCAGTGCTGAGAGCTGTCCTGGACAGGAGCAGCTTGTGGTTGTTGTGGCCAAAGTGTGGCCTCAAAGATCATCCCAGGCTTTCCTCTGGCAGCTGGCAAGAGAGTGGCAGCTGCCTCATGGCAGCACACTCAGCATCAGCACTCAAGGACCATGTGAAGCACAGCAAAAGTGTCTCCTGCAGTGCTGGGAGGATGCTTCCCAGGGCCTCTGGTGGGGATGCTGCTGTGAAAAGTGAGGAAGAGTAGAAGGGAAGCCAATTGCTGAAGGAGCCATGAAGGCTCAGCTGCTTGCTAGGTCCCTGCAGGGCAGGAGGCCTCTGCTGCCAACAGCCTCCATAATGAAGAACTCCCACAGGTGGAGCCTGAGGGACCTGAGGCATCCTGCCCTGACATCTTCCCTTGCAGTGCCTTGGCCAAGTCTTGCCCAGAGCCATCATGAGGCAGCTGTTGATGAGGGCATCAGGGCAGGCTGCTTGTGTTCAACGGGAGCTGAGCTGATGAGAAACCTTCTCTTGGCTTGGTTTTCACTGGCTCCTGTCTGCATCTAAGCTGCATTTGTAGCCAGGTGCTAATGATCCTGGATCCAACCTGAGGAAACTCTTAGGTGTCAAGAAGATGCAGAGCTCTCCATCAACCCTTCCACCTGAGCCACTTCCTCAGTTCAAAGCCCACAGCACTGCTGCAGGTGAGCACAGTCCTGCAGGGAGCTCTTGGATAATTCTACCTTTCCTCAGAGAAGCATGGGATGGGCTGGGTTGGAAGGGACCTCAGAGCTCATCCAGTGCCAGCCCCCGCTATGGGCAGAGACACCTCCCACCAGCACAGGCTGCTCAAGGCCTCATCCAGCCTGGACTTCTACACCTCCAGGCTGGAGGCAGCCACAGTCTCCCTGGGCAGCCTGTGCCAGTCTCTCCCCACCCTCACTCACAAGCATTCCTTCCTCATCTCCACTCTCATTCTCCCAGCTCAAAGCCATTGTCCCTCAGCCTGTCATTCCCAGACCTTGTCCACATTCCCTCCCCAGCTCTCCTGCAGCCCTTCCAGGCACTGGAAGCTGCTCTGAGTTCTTCCTGGAGCCTTCTCCAGGCTGAACAGCCTCAACTCTCCCAGCCTGTCCCCAGAGGGGAGCTTCTGCAGCCCTCTGAGCATCTTGGTGGTCTCTTCTAGACCCCCTGCAGCAGCTCCAGGTCCTTCTTGTGCTGGGTTCCCAGAGCTGGAGGCAGTGCTGCAGGTGAGGTCTGAGCAGAGCAGAGGGGCAGAATCCCCTCCTGAGGACCCCTCCTGGTCACACTTCTTTCTCCTGGAGCAGATCCTTCATCTTTGCCATGTGTCAAAGCGTGGAAGCAATCCTGGTGGCAAGTGGGATTCAGCAGTCCTGGTGCCATTGGCTGCTTGGGCTCTGGCACACAGCTCACCTGATCCAGCCAGCAGGGAGCAAACTGGGGGGAGCAGAATTTGGCAGGAGATGCTGCTGGCTGTGAGGGCAGAGGAATCCTGCAGGGTGGGGGGTGAGAGCCTCCTGTGCTTGCACCACGTGGGGATGAATTGTGTGTTTCTGCCTCTGCCCCAGGAAGTGCAGCCCTGCTGGGATGCTTGTGCCATGCAGTTGGCTTTCCCACTTCTCACAGCTGACCTCTGCCCTGCTCCATCCCACCACACTGCCTGGGTGCTCCTGGAGGAGCCTGCAGTGCCCTTCCCCGTGCTGGCTGCTGGCACTTTGCCTGCTTAACCACAGTCACCTGAAATCTTGTGTGACCACCTTGGCAGTGCCAGCCCAGGGGGAGATCCCCAATGCTTCCAGGCACCATGAAAAACCCTTCCCCAGATGCCTCCTGTCTGCATTCTTGCCTGGTTCCTCTGCTCCAGACAATGGCACTGAGCTGCCCCAGTTTCACCTGTGAGGTGTGGAGTGTGAAAGCTGAAATGCTTCTGTTTTGCATGGGAACTGAAAGAGCTTCCACTGCCTTCTCTGCTCTTACCCAGTGAGCAGGGACCTTGCTGCAAAGTGGGGATGTTGGTGTGCAGCAGAGGAGACCTTGCTGCCATCAGCCAGTCACTAGTGGTGTGCCCCAGGGATCAGTGCTGGGCACAGTCCTGTTCAACAGCTTTACTGATGATCTGGATGAGGGCATTCAGTCCAGCATCAGTGAGTTTGCAGATGGCACCAAGGTAGGAGCAGCTGTGGAGCTTTTGGAAGGTAGGAGAGCCCTGCAGAGGGACCTGGCCAGGCTGCATGGGTGGGCAGAGGCCAATGGGATGAGACTGAACGAGGCCAAGGGCAGGGTTCTGCACTTTGGCCACAACAACCCCAAGCAGCACTACAGGTTGGAGAGCAGCCAGGAAGAAAAGGACCTGGGGGTGCTGGTAGATAGTAGGCTGAAGATGAGCCAACAGTGTGCCCAGGTGGGCAACAGAGAATCCTGGGCTGGCTCAGGAGCAGTGTGGGCAGCAGGACAAGGGAGGTTCTTGTGCCCCTGTGCTCAGCACTGCTCAGGCCACACCTGCAGTGCTGTGTCCAGTTCTGGGCTCCTCAATTCAAGAGAGATGCTGAAGTGCTGGAAGGTGTTTGGAGAAGGGCAGCAAGGCTGTGGAGGGGCCTGGAGCAGAGCCCTGTGAGGAGAGGCTGAGGGAGCTGGGGGGGTGCAGCCTGCAGGAGAGGAGGCTCAGGGCAGAGCTGATTGCTGCCTGCAGCTGCCTGCAGGGAGGCTGTAGCCAGGTGGGGTTGGGCTCTGCTGCCAGGCAGCCAGCAACAGAAGAAGAGGACACAGTCTCAAGCTGTGCCAGGGCAGGTTGAGGCTGGCTGTTAGGAGGAAGTTGTTGTCAGAGAGAGTGATTGGCATTGGAATGGGCTGCCCAGGGAGGTGGTGGAGTCTGTGTGGCTGGAGGTGTTGAAGCCAAGCCTGGCTGGGGCACTTAGTGCCATGGTCTGGTTGGTTGGGCAGGGCTGGGTGCTAGGTTGTGCTGGATGATCTTGGAGCTCTCTTCCAACCTGCTTGATTCTGTGATTCTATGATTCTGTGATTCTATGATTCATGTCAGCAAGCTCAGCAATGCTCTCTGAGCCAAAGCACTGCAGAGGGAGGCACAGGGCAGTGACCTCCACTGCTACACGAGGGCTGAAGCTCAGCCACGGGCAGCATCTCTTGCAATGGAGCAACAAACCAGAAGCAGAGATGTTTGTTCTCCAGAGCTGGAAGCACCCAGCCTGGAGCAGCAACCAGCTCTGGTGACATTACTGACAGGGCTGTTTATCTTCAGCCAAAGGAATGGTTATGTCAGGCTGGGTTTCAAGCAGGCCAACAATAGCAGCAGGCTGGAGCTCAGCTGCCCATTGCCATTGTGTAATGCTGCTGCTGAGAGACCACCTCAGCACGCAGGGGTTTGGCTATGGGGCAGGCTCTGCACATGGCACACATGGTGGGGGCTAGAAAGGACCTCTGCAGGTCACAGAATCACAGAATGAAGCAGGTTGGAATAGACCTCTGAGATCACCCAGTCCAAGCTAGCGCCTAACAGCTTCTCATTAACCCATGGCACTGAGTGCCTCATGCAGCCTCCTCTTAAGCAGCTCCAGGCACGGCAACTCCACCACCTCCCTGGGCAGCCCATTCCAATGCCAGTCACTCTTGCTGGGAAGAACTTCCTCCTAACATCCAGCCTGAGCCTGCCCTGGCACAGCTTGAGGCTGTGTCCTCATGTTCTGTCCTTGGGTGCCTGGCAGAAGAGATCAACCCCACCTGGCAACAGCCTCTCTTCAGGTAGTTAAGGTCTGCCCTGAGCCTCCTCTTCTCCAGGTCACCCAGCCCAAGCCCCTGCTCCAGCAGGGCACCCACAGCAGCTTGCCCAGGAGCACAATGGCCAGGGGGGTTTTGGAAGCTCTGCAGAGCAGGAGACTGCACAACATCTCTGGGCAGCCTGCTCCAGGCCTCCAGCACCCTCACACCAAACAACTTTCTCCTTCTCTTTAGATGCAACCTCCTGGGTTCCAGTTTGTGCCCCTTGCCCTTGTCCTGTCCCTGGGCACCACTGACAAGAGTCTGGCCCCATCCTCCTGCCGCCCTCACTCTTTGACTCTTGCTCAGATTCCCTCTGGGGCTACTCTTCTGCAGGCTCTCAGCCCCAGAGCTCTCATCTTTTTCTCCTCACAGATCTGCTCCAGGCCCCTCAGCAGCTTTGTAGCCTCTGCTGGACTCTCTCCAGCAGTTCCCTGTCTCCCTTGAACTGGGGAGCCCAGAGCTGGACCCACTTCTTCAGACATGGCCTCAGTAAGGCAGGCAGAGAGGCAGGAGAACCTCCATGCCCCTCTTGGCCACACTCTTTTTGATGTACCCCACAAGGCTCATAGCTGGCTCATGGCTAAGCTGATGTCCACCTGCACTCCCAGTCCCTGTCCATGGGGATGCTTTCCAGAGGGTAGATCAGTGAAAGCTGGAAAAGCTAACCCAGTTGTACATGGCTTGGGATCCCTTCTGGCCTTAGAGTGAGCCCTGGCTTTGGTTTGGCTCTCCCTGGCTCCCCTTGTCTGTTCAGAAGGCTGTGAAGGGCGAACGTCAGGAGGACGCAGCCAGGAAGACAGAGCCAGGCTCTCCTCAGAGATGCCCAAAGGCAGGACCAGGGGCACCGGGGGCAAGGTGGAGCAGAGGAGGTCCCATGTGAACATAAGGAAAATCCTTTTCACTGTGAGGGTGCTGGAGGCCTGGATCAGGCTGCCCAGAGAAGTGGTGGAGTCCCCTTCGAAACCCCACCTGGATGCATGCCTGGGTGACCTGCCCTGGGTGACCCTGCCCTGGCAGGAGGGTTGGACTGGGTGATGCCCACAGCTTCCTTCCCAGTGTTCTGTCACTGTGTGCTGCTTGTGAGCAGCCCAGTGGCCACCACCACCTCGAAGCTCCCTTTGAAATACCCTTGCAAAGTTTCCCTGGAAGGCAGAAAGATTTGCTCCCAGCTCTGGGAGAGAAGTGCCTGAGGTCAGGAGCAAGCAGCTCGCTCCAAGGGTGCCAGTTCTGCTCCCGGGGCTATTTCTGGCACGCAGCTGTCCCTCTTTAGGCTGCTGTGACTTCTCCCTGGAGCCCCCCTCGGAATACAAAGCTGGCCCAAGTTTTACCCTTGACCCCCTTCGCATTAGCACAGAGCAGAGCCCAACGTGCTGGGAGAAGAAAGCGCAGCTGGTGGGGCTGGGCAGGCACCGTCCGGAACGCAGGGAGGGGAACAAAGGCACTGGGACCTCTTGCACCCTGTCTGCCGCTCCTAGCCCTGGCAGTCTGCACTGGATAGCTGCAGCCCATGGGCACCACACACCCTGCCATGCGCCCGGGGCCAGCGCTCTGGGCAGCTGGTGCCCATGGCACAGAAGAGCTGCCGGTGCCCAGCTCCC
The DNA here is from genome assembly GCF_015220805.1 of Pogoniulus pusillus. Lineage (NCBI taxonomy): Eukaryota > Metazoa > Chordata > Aves > Piciformes > Lybiidae > Pogoniulus > Pogoniulus pusillus. Next base: position 1,198,314 of record NC_087298.1, on the reverse strand, counting down.
AGGGGCAGCTGGCAGTGACTGCCTCCGAGGAGAGCTGTCATTGTCAGGGCACAAAGGCCGAGCTCAGGGCAGCCGCTAGCACCTGTCAGCACAAGAGCCCAGCACAGAGGAGGATGTTTTGGAGACAGATGCCCTTAATGGCAGAGAAGTTGCTAAGCTGCAGGAGCTTAACCATTTCCGAGCCAGGGCCAGCTGCCAGCGCTCAGCCGCAGGGGCAGAGAGGCTGCAGTCCACGGAGCCAGTGTGCAGGCTGCTCCCCGGCTCAGGCACCGTGGCAGGCACTAAGGGGATGTGGCCTCAGGACAGGTCCTCCTGCGCTCAGGCTCAGGAGAGGCTGCTCGAAAGCAGAGCTTTGCGGGGCTGAGCTGATGGCCTCACTTTGGCAGGAGGGTTAGGGCTGGGGCAGTAGGGGTAGGGTTTAGGGGTAGGACTGGGGTCGGAGTGGCTGAGAGCAGCCAGACAGAGAGGGATCTGGGGGTGCTGATTGATACCCACCTGAACATGAGCCAGCAGTGTGCCCAGGTGGCCAAGAGAGCCAGTGGCATCCTGGCCTGCATCAGGAATGGTGTGGCCAGCAGGAGCAGGGAGGTCATTCTGCCCCTCTACTCTGCACTGCTTAGACCACACCTTGAGTGCTGTGTTCAGTTCTGGGCCCCCCAGTTTAGGAGGGACATTGAGATGCTTGAGTGTGTCCAGAGAAGGGCAACGAGGCTGGGGAGAGGCCTTGAGCACAGCCCTACGAGGAGAGGCTGAGGGAGCTGGGATTGGTTAGCCTGGAGAAGAGGAGGCTCAGGGCAGACCTTATTGCTGTCTGCAACTACCTGAGGGGTGGTTGTGGCCAGGAGGAGGTTGCTCTCTTCTCTCAGGTGGCCAGCACCAGAAGGAGAGGACACAGCCTCAGGCTGTGCCAGGGGAGATTTAGGCTGGAGGTGAGGAGAAAGTTCTTCCCTGAGAGAGTCATTGGCCACTGGAATGGGCTGCCCGGGGAGGTGGTGGAGTCGCCGTCCCTGGAGCTGTTCAAGGCAGGACTGGACGTGGCACTTGGTGCCATGGTCTGGCCTTGAGCTCTGTGCTAAAGGGTTGGACTTGATGATCTGTGAGGTCTCTTCCAACCCTGATGATACTGGGATACTGTGAGACTGTGATACTGTGATACTGTGAAATGTGTGCCTGGGAGTGGGGCTCTGGCTGCTATTCATTTGGACAAGCAGCATCTGGGGGTAGTTAAGGAACGTGGAAATGTGCCCTGGGCTGAGGGAATTGTCCCTCTGAGAGCTGCTTTGCCCAGGGCTTATGCAACGTGCCGACAGCAGCCAGCCCCCAGTGCTTCCCATTGCCACCAGCACCTTGTGGTCTGGGGGCTTGTCAGCAAGGACTCACTGCAGCTGGCTTGCTCTGCCCTCTTGTAAAGAAATGGATTCAGTTAGGTAACAAACTCATTTAGCAGGAGTCTGTCAGTCCCTGAAGCCATTCTGGGGATTTAATGAGCAAAGCATGCCAGCTGATTAAATAGGTCTTGCTCCAAGTCAGCAGCAGGCTTAAATCATGAGGAAGAGGCAGAGCATTTTCCATGTGAAAAGGCAAGGAGCAGCCCCTGCTCCCCAGGATGTGTCCTTGCAGTCCTTCTGCCCTGGGCTGGGTTCTCCAGTGCAAGCTAAGAGCAAGACCTGCCCTTGGTCAGCCCTCACCTGGAGCACTGGGGCAGTTCTGGTCCCTGCTGCATGAAGGAGATGTGGACAGGCTGGACAGAGAAGGGCCAGAGGCCTGGCAGCTCTACCATGTGAGGAAGGGCTGAGAGCTGGGCATGTTCAGCCTGCAGAGGAGAAGGCTGAGGGCAGACCTTACTGCCATGGAGCAGGTCAGGCAGGGTGGCTGCCAGCAGGATGCAGACTCCCTTTGCACAAGCAGTCCCATGGAGAGGGCAAGGGGAGATGGGGACAGGCTCCTGCTGGGGCCATTCCCATCGGGCTCCAGAAGGAAATGTTTGCCCATGAGCACAGTCAGAGGCTGGAATCATCTCCCAGGGGCAGCAATGGAGTGCCCTGCCCTGGGCAGTTGAGGACTCCTCTTGCCAGGGTGCTGGGGCAGCTCCCTGCAGCTCTGCTGTGACCTGGAGAGGTTGGAACAGATGTTCCTTGGGGTCCCTTCCAACCTGGCATTCTATTCTGTGACTAAAGCAGGCACAGCCTGGAGATCTGGGACCTCTCTGCTTGTGGGTGCAGCTATCAGCAAATGGACAGGGTGGACTTGAAATGATTGACTGAGCTCAGCAGAAGCCATCTACAAAACAAACACTCCAGGGACTGGCCTGAAATCAATAACTCCTCACATAAGCAGAGCAGCAGATGGTGCCTAAATCAATTACAGGGTACTTAGAGGTGTTTGCCCATCGTTTGAAGGGCAAGGTGATGGTATTGCAGGGATCAAAATGTCTCTGCTCAGACAGAGCTCTGAAATGTTGGCCCTGCTCACAGCTGAGATCCAAGATGTTGCCTGATGCTCAATGAGATTAGGGCAGCTGTGACCTGCACGTGGGGATCAGCCCTTCCAGAAGGTCTAAGGGATGATTGCAGGGGCAAAGGAGGGTGGGCATGGTCAGCACATGGACTTGGCCTGCCAGGCTTTTCCTTTTGCCCCTCATGCTTTGGGAATGCAACTCCAGTGTCTCACCACCCTCACTCTCAAGAGTTTCTTCCCAATGTCCAACCTAACTCTACCCAGTTCTAGTTTCATTGTCCCTCATCCTGGCATTCCCAGCCCTTGTCCAAAGTTCCTCCCCAGCTCTTCTGGAGCCCCTGGAAGGCTGCTCTAAGGTCTCCCTGCAGCCTTGCCTTCTGCAGGCTGCACAGCCCCAGCTCTCCCAGCCTGTCCCCACAGGGGAGCTTCTCCAGCCCTCTGAGCATCCTTGCAGTCCTCCTCTGGCCCCTCTCCAGCAGCCCTTGTGCTGGGGGCTCCAGGACACAGTGACTGTGTCTGCAGATGTGGTTCACACCATCTGACCTGAACCCCGGGGGCAAACAAAAACCACCCCGAGGAATCCACTCCCTCTGGGACTGCCTTTTGGCAGCAGCTGCAGCTCAGGCCCCGCGTGTGTGGTGAGGGCAGCTGCTGAGGGAGCCACACGGCGCTGCCAGCCTCCCAGGGCTGCTGTGCTGCTGCCAGCCTCCCAGGGCTGCTGTCCTGCTGCCTGCCTCCCAGGGCTGCTGTGCTGCTGCCTGCCTCCCGGGGCTGCTGTGCTGCTGCCAGCCTCCCAGGGCTGCTGTGCTGCTGCCTGCCTCCCAGGGCTGCTGTGCTGCTGCCTGCCTCCCAGGGCTGCTGTGCTGCTGCCAGCCTCCCAGGGCTGCTGTGCTGCTGCCAGCCTCCCAGGGCTGCTGTGCTGCTGCCTGCCTCCCGGGGCTGCTGTGCTGCTGCCAGCCTCCCAGGGCTGCTGTGCTGCTGCCTCCCAGGGCTGCTGTGCTGCTGCCAGCCTCCCAGGGCTGCTGTGCTGCTGCCAGCCTCCCAGGGCTGCTGTGCTGCTGCCTGCCTCCCAGGGCTGCTGTGCTGCTGCCAGCCTCCCAGGGCTGCTGTGCTGCTGCCTGCCTCCCGGGGCTGCTGTGCTGCTGCCAGCCTCCCGGGGCTGCTGTGCTGCTGCCTGCCTCCCAGGGCTGCTGTCCTGCTGCTGCCTCCCAGGGCTGCTGTGTTGCTGCCAGCCTCCCAGGGCTGCTGTGCTGCTGCCTGCCTCCCAGGGCTGCTGTCCTGCTGCTGCCTCCCAGGGCTGCTGTGCTGCTGCCTGCCTCCCAGGGCTGCTGTGCTGCTGCCTGCCTCCCAGGGCTGCTGTGCTGCTGCCTGCCTCCCAGGGCTGCTGTGCTGCTGCCTGCCTCCCAGGGCTGCTGTCCTGCTGCCTGCCTCCCAGGGCTGCTGTGCTGCTGCCTGCCTCCCAGGGCTGCTGTGCTGCTGCCAGCCTCCCAGGGCTGCTGTGCTGGTGGCTCCATCTGGAGAGGGTGCCTGAACTTCTGCTCCAGTGGAACAGAGGCTCTCAGGCTGAAGCAATTCCCTGGTTCCCAAGTAGTGGTGGTGAGCCTGGAGCCCCTTGGCTTCCTCACCAGCTGCACCACTTTATGCTCATCTACACCAGATGTCCTCTCCTGTTTCATTGCCTGCTCACACAGTGTGGTAATGTCCTCCTAAAGCTGCTCATGTTTTGTCCTTCTGCTTACTGCTTTGAGTAACATTTCATTGTCATCAGTACTCTCTGGCACTTTGCTGCTCACTGCCTTCCCCAGGGCATGGGTGTGCTGAACAGCCCAGCTCCCACCACAGAGCCCACCAGGCCTGCTGGATGCCTCTGCCCTGATCATTCATTCACCTCTGCCCTGATCATTCACCTCTGCCTCCTCTTCTCCACCTGCTATCAACTACCAGCCCATGCCAGGACCATTCTTTGTCCTCTGTTCTCTCAACTTCCTGACAATCTTTCACAGAGTTACAGAATGCCAGGGGCTGGAAGGGACCTCCAAAGCTCAGCCAGTCCAACCCCCCCCTGCCACAGCAGGTCACATAGGAACACATCTAGGCAGGTCTTGAATCTCTCCAGAGAGGGAGATCCCAGAGCCCACCCTGGGCAGCCTGTGCCAGGCTCTGTCACTCTCACAGGGAAAAAAATTCCTCCTCGTGTTGCCATGGAGTTTCCTATGCTCAGCTTCCAGCATTGCCCCTTGTGCTGTCCATGGGCATCACCCAGCAGAGCCTGGCTCCAGCCTCCTGGTACTGTGGCAAGACCAAGTGATAAGTGGTGAGAGGCTGGGATGGGTTGCCCAGGGAGGTGGTTGAGGCCCCATGGCTGGAGGTGTTTGAGGCCAGGCTGGCTGAGGCTGTGTGCAGCCTGCTCTAGGGTAGGGTGTCCCTGGGCATGGCAGGGGGGTTGGAACTGGCTGCTCCTTGTGGTCCCTTCCAACCCTGACTGATTCTGTGATTCTCTGATTCCTTCATACTCTGATTCTCTGATTCTCCTCACCCTGCACATCTTTATCACCATGAATGAGGGCAGCCCTCAGCCTGCTCCAAGCTCCAGCTCCCTCAGGCTCTCCTTCTCAGGGAGGTGTTCCACTGCCTTCAGCATCTTCTGTGGCTCTGGTAAGAATCTTATCCCCTTTTGATAAGTCTTCAGTAAAAAGCCTTGAGGAAGCCAATCAGACCTTCTCATCTGGATCACCCTCTGCCCAGGTGGAGCCCTTTGCAGGCCCCCAGAAGGGCAATGAAGCTGCTTTTCCACCTAGGGCAGCCAGGCTAAGCCTGCTGGAGGACTCCACCGAGGTGCCCACTCAGGTCTGTCTGAACAGGTCTAAGGTTTGGCTCCCTGCTCCTCTTGGCCCCTGCACACTGCTCTGAGGGACCTGGGGCCTGGAAGAGCTCAAGAGATAGCAAACCTCTGCCCCCCTCTGAAAGCCCTCCTGAGGACAGGGCTTGGAGGACAGCGACATCTGCACTGCACACAGCTCCCAGCGGCGCCAGGAGGAGAGTTACACAGGGAGAGGGGGCAGGAGGGGAGGCAGGTGGGAAGGGATTCGGAAGGGAGTCAGGAGGAAGGAATTCAGAACTGGGAAGGAAGGAATTTGGAAGGAAGTCAGGAATTCAGGAAGGAATCCATGCATTCAGGGAGCAATAAGGGGATTTGGGAAGGACAGAAGGGAGGGAGGGAGGGAGGGAGGGAGGAAGGAAGGAAGGAAGGAAGGAAGGAAGGAAGGAAGGAAGGAAGGAAGGAAGGAAGGAAGGAAGGAAGGAAGGAAGGAAGGAAGGAAGGAAGGAAGGAAGGAAAGGAGGAAGGGAGAGAGGGAGAAAGGGAGGAAGGGAGAGAGGGAGGGAAGGAGGGAGGAAGGAAGGGAGAGAGGAAGGGGGAAGGAAGGAAAGGAGGGAGAAATGAAAGGAGGAGGAAGGAAGAAAGGGAAGGGAAGGGAAGGGAAGGGAAGGGAAGGGAAGGGAAGGGAAGGGAAGGGAAGGGAAGGGAAGGGAAGGGAAGGGAAGGGAAGGGAAGGGAAGGGAAGGGAAGGGAAGGGAAGGGAAGGGAAGGGAAGGGACGGGAAGGAAGGAAGGAAGGAAGGAAGGAAGGAAGGAAGGAAGGAAGGAAGGAAGGAAGGAAGGAAGAAAGGAGGGAAAGAAAGGAGGGAAAGAAAGGAGGGAGTGGACAGCTCTGTAGAAGGTTTTCCCTGCAGCCCCTCTCTCCCGCCCCGGCAGCAGCAGCAGCAGCAGCAGCAGCAGTTCAGAGCAGTTCGCTCCACAGTTGGGCTCAATCCCCGTCAGGCAGCAGCAGCAGTTCTGCGTGGCTCGGGCGCCCCCTAGTGCCAAGCCAGCGCCGCTGCGCCTCAGCCCCTGGGCAGAGACCCCAAACCTGACCCCGAGCCCCGTGGAGCATCTCCAATGCCCAAGGCGGTGATACCTTCGCTGTGGGACTAGCGAGGAGGCAGTGGGAGAGGGAAGAGTTATTTCAAAGTCGTCCAGTGCTTAAAGATCTCCAACAGGGCTGAGATTTCTTCTCCATCCTCGTGGAAACCTCCTCCCTGAGCCTTTGTCTCAGCTGTTGCAGCCGATGCTTGGGAAGGGCACTCGGTGAGAAACGCCTCCCAGGGGGCTCACTGGGCAGTTACGGAGCCATAGAATGGTTTGGGTTGGAAGAGACTCCTCAGTGTCACCCAGTCCAACCTCCCTCCAGTCAGCAGGGACAGCTGCAACCAGAGCAGGTTGCTCAGAGCCCCAGATGACCTCACCTGGGCATGGAATGCCCCAGGGATGGGGCAGCTCCCACCTTTCTTGGCAACCTGGGCCAGGGTCTTACCACCCTCAGCATAAAAAATTCCTCCCTCACTCCAGCCTGAATTCTCCTCTGTCAGCACAAACCCTCACCCCTTGGCCTGTCACAATAGCCCTGCCCAAAATCTGTCCCCAGCCTTCTGACCAGCTCTGGCAGTGCTGCAAGGCCACCCTGCAGCCTTCTCTTCTCCGAGCTAAACAATCCTGACTCTCCCAGCCTGTGCCCACAGCAGAGCTTCTCCAGCCTCTCATCACCTCCATGGCCTCCTCTGGACCCTCTCCAGCAGCTCCAGGTCCTTCTTGTGCTGGGTTCCCAGAGCTGGAGGCAGTGCTGCAGGTGAGGGCTGAGCAGAGCAGATTGGAGGGGCAGAATCCCCTCCCTGTGCTGCTTCTCTGCCTGCTCTGCCTGCAGCCAGCACACAGCTGGCTCTGGGCTGCCAGGGACCAGTGCTGGCTGCTGGGCACTTGGGCACCAACTGACACCCCCAAGGCCTTCTCCTGCAGGCTGCCCTTGATCATCTAGTTCCAAGGCTCTGCAGGTGTATTCTCAGTGTCAACCATAACCTTACCTCAGCCAACCTGGCCCTGAACACCTCCAGGGAGGTGTTCTGTGATTCTGTGCCCCACAGCCTCCCTGGGCAGCCTGTGCCAGTCTCTCCCCACCCTCACTCTCAACAATTTCTTCCTCCTCTCCACTCTCACTCTCCCCTCTCCCAGCTCAAAGCCATTGTCCCTCAGCCTGCCACTCCCAGCCCTTCTCCAAAGTCCCTCCCCAGCTCTCCTGCAGCCCCTTCAGGCACTGGAAGCTGCTCTGAAGTCTCCCTGGAGCCTTCTCTTCTCCAGGCTGCACAGCCCCAACCCTCCCAGCCTGTCCCCACAGGGGAGCTTTTCCAGCCCTCTGAGCATCCTTATGGCCTCCTCTGGATCCTCTCCAGTAGGTTCATGTCCTTGTTATGCTGGGGGCACCAAATTCTAGTCAGCTTTCCACTCCATGGACTCTTTCTCTGTAGCTGTTTCTAACACTCTCCTTATCCAGCTACTAAAGAACAGAGGTGCAGCCCTGCACCAGCAAAGGTTGTGCTCTCACCCTGGTACCACTGCCTTGGGTGCCAGCCTGGCATTCCAGAGGCTGGAGCATCCCTTGACAACTCCAGGCAGCACAGTTCCTCTATCATAGAATCAAGCAGGTTGGAGGAGAGCTCCAAGCTCAGCCAGCCCAACCTAGCACCCAGCCCTGCCCAACCAATCACACCATGGCACTAAGTGCCCCAGCCAGGCTTGGCAAGAACACCTCCAGCCACACAGACTCCACCACCTCCCTGGGCAGCCCATTCCAATGCCAATCACTCTCTCTGACAGGAACTTCCTCCTAACATCCAGCCTAGACCTGCCCTGCCACAGCTTCAGGCTGTGTCCCCTGGTTCTGTTGCTGGCTGCCTGGCAGCAGAGCCCAACCCCACCTGGCTACAGCCTCCCTGCAGGCAGCTGCAGGCAGCAATGAGCTCTGCCCTCAGCCTCCTCTGCTGCAGGCTGCACCCCCCCAGCTCCCTCAGCCTCTCCTCACAGGGCTCTGCTCCAGGCCCCTCCCCAGCCTTGCTGCCCTTCTCCAAACACCTTCCAGCACCTCAACAGCTCTCTTGAATAGAATCTCTGCCTCATTAGCAAAGTGGGGCAGTGGCTCAGGTCCCACAGGCCAGCGGTGATGCTCTGCAGCAGGGATCCCAGAGCTGCAGCTCCGTTTCCTTCCAGAAGGCCTAAATGAAGCTCCCTAAATTAGCCCATTTAGGCTTAACAGGATTGGCCTCCGTGAAAATTGCATTTCCCCTGTGGCTGGCTGCTCCTGAATTTGGGGAGCATGTTAATTTTCTGGAGCAGCTAAATAGTTTCCTCTGGTGATTAAGAAATGAATCATAAGAGCAGCACCTCCCTTCCCGAGGCTCGTCTGGGGCTGCACCAGCAAGAAATTAAACACAGTAGGAAATTCCTTGAAAGAGCTGGAAAACAAATGATTGATACCATCTCCCCCTCCCTCCCTCCCAGCTCTGTGATCTGCTTTTAGAGTGATTATTAAACACAGCAAAATTCATTTGCTGCTGTAACATGAATAAGACAAATTGCAGTCCCCGGAGCTCAGCTAATTGCTGAAGAACAGAGTGACCCTCTGTGGGTTCATCAGTTATGCTAACTAATGAAAAGCAAAGCCAAGCCTTGCTACGTGGGGCTGCAGCCAGGCAGCCCTCCTGCTGCATGCACAGGCAGGGCCAGCTCAGCCCTCCCCGCTCTGGGCTAAAGCGCCGCAGAACGGTGGAGGCACAGAAGGCACTGCAGGGAAGGGACCCTCCACACCTGTCCTATCACCACAGGCCCTTACAAAGAGCCCTTCCCCAGCCCTCCTGTAAGTCCCCTTCAGACACTGAAATGCAGCTAAAAGCTGTGAACCAAACCACAGCAGTGTGGGCAAAGCACAGGTTGTGGGTCCCAGTGTTCATCAAACCCAAGAGTGGTTCAGTGATCAGGCTCCCACCCTTGATTTGCTGCAGCTCCCCTGAAGGCTCTTGCTAAGGCATTGAGTCTTCCAAGGTAGGGTTTATCTCACCCAACATCAGATCTTTGGAAGTACTCCACATTGCCCCTTGGCTTCAGCAGCAACCAGCAAACACTGGGGGCATTGTCCATGGCCCTGCCCCTACAGGTAGGCATCATCAAATCATAGAATCATAGAATGGTTTGGGTTGGAAGAGAGCTCAAAGATCATCCATGGAGTCATAGAATGGTTTGGGTTGGAAGGGAGCTCAAGGATCATCCATGGAGTCATAGAATGGATTGGATTGGAAGAGAGCTCAAGGATCATCCATGGAGTCATAGAATGGTTTGGGTTGGAAGGGAGCTCAAAGATCATCCATGGAGTCATAGAATGGATTGGGTTGGAAGGGAGCTCAAGGATTATCCATGGAGTCATAGAATGGATTGGGTTGGAAGGGAGCTCAAGGATCATCCATGGAGTCATAGAATGGATTGGGTTGGAAGGGAGCTCAAGGATCATCCATGGAGTCATAGAATGGTTTGGGTTGGAAGAGAGCTCAAAGATCATCCATGGAGTCATAGAATGAATTGGGTTGGAAGGGAGCTCAAGGATCATCCATGGAGTCATAGAATGGTTTGGGTTGGAAGGGAGCTCAAGGATCATCCATGGAGTCATAGAATGGTTTGGGTTGGAAGGGAGCTCAAGGATCATCCATGGAGTCATAGAATGGTTTGGGTTGGAAGAGAGCTCAAGGATCATCCATGGAGTCATAGAATGGTTTGGGTTGGAAGAGAGCTCAAAGATCATCCATGGAGTCATAGAATGGTTTGGGTTGGAAGAGAGCTCAAGGATCATCCATGGAGTCATAGAATGGTTTGGGTTGGAAGGGAGCTCAAGGATCATCCATGGAGTCATAAAATGGTTTGGGTTGGAAGAGAGCTCAAAGATCATCCATGGAGTCATAGAATGGTTTGGGTTGGAAGGGAGCTCAAGGATCATTCATGGAGTCATAGAATGGTTTGGGTTGGAAGAGAGCTCAAAGATCATCCATGGAGTCATAGAATGGTTTGGGTTGGAAGAGAGCTCAAAGATCATCCATGGAGTCATAGAATGGTTTGGGTTGGAAGAGAGCTCAAAGATCATCCATGGAGTCATAGAATGGTTTGGGTTGGAAGGGAGCTCAAGGATCATCCATGGAGTCATAGAATGGTTTGGGTTGGAAGAGAGCTCAAGGATCATCCATGGAGTCATAGAATGGTTTGGGTTGGAAGAGAGCTCAAAGATCATCCATGGAGTCATAGAATCATAGAATCAGTCGGGGTTGGAAGGGACCACAAGGAGCAGCCAGTTCCAACCCCCTGCCATAGGCAGGGTCACCTCCCACAAGAACAGGTCACTCAAGGCCTCAATCCAAAAGATCTTCTCCAACCTCCCCACCATGGGCAGGGACACCTCTCAACTAGACTCAGCTGCTCAAGGCCTCATCCAGTCTGCCCTTGAACACCCCCAGGCATGAGGCAGCCACAGCCTCCCTGGGCAGCCTGCTCCAGAGCCTCACCAACCTCACACTGAAGAACTTCCTCAGCTCCAGTCTAACCCTGCAGCTCTCTGGCAAGTCCAGCATCAGGGCAGTGCTAGAAACAGGTTTCCATATCCATTGCTTGGTCTGGAGTTAATGTATTGAAAGGATTCATTTTGCTGCTGAGGTTTCCTGAGGGCTTGCCAGGATGACCCCAAACCTCATGGCAAGTTCACAGAATCATAGAATCAGCAGGCTGGAAGAGAGCTCCAAGCTCAGCCAGCCCAACCTAGCACCCAGCCCTGCCCAACCAACCACACCATGGCACTAAGTGCCCCAGCCAGGCTTGGCAAGAACACCTCCAGCCACACAGACTCCACCACCTCCCTGGGCAGCCCATTCCAATGCCAATCACTCTCTCTGACAACAACTTCCTAACAACATCCAGCCTAGACCTGCCCTGCCACAGCTTGAGCCTCTGTCCCCTTCTTCTGTTGCTGGCTGCCTGGCAGCAGAGCCCAACCCCACCTGGCTACAGCCTCCCTGCAGGCAGCTGCAGGCAGCAATGAGCTCTGCCCTGAGCCTCCTCTGCTGCAGGCTGCACACCCCCAGCTCCCTCAGCCTCTCCTCACAGGGCTGTGCTCCAGGCCCCTCCCCAGCCTTGCTGCCCTTCTCCAAACACCTTCCAGCACTTGAACATCTCTCTGCAATTCAGGAGCCCAGAACTGGACACAGCACTCAAGGTGTGGCCTGAGCAGTGCTGAGCACAGGGGCAGAAGAACCTCCCTTGTCCTGCTGCCCACACTGCTCCTGAGCCAGCCCAGGATGCCATTGGCTCTGCTGCCCACCTGGGCACTGCTGCCTCCTCTGCAGCTCCTCTCTGCCAGCACCCCCAGCTCCCTCTCTGCCTGCCTGCTCTCAGCCACTCTGGCCCCAGTCTGTAGTGCTGCTTGGGGTTGTTGTGGCCAAAGTGCAGATCCCTGCCCTTGGCCTTGTTCAGTCTCATCCCCTTGGCCTCTGCCCACCCATGCAGCCTGGCCAGGTCCCTCTGCAGGGCTCTGCTACCCTCCAACAGCTCCACACTGCTCCTACCTTGGTGTCATAGTTGACTTTGACAGGTCAGACAAACCTGCTCTGATAAGCTCTGGGTAACCTGAGGGGCTGGGGAGCTGCAGGGCAAGTCACAGCATCACAGAATTGTGAGAATGGGTTGGAAGGGACCTTAAAGCTCATCCAGTGCCAACCCCTGTGCCATGGGGAGAGACATCTCCCACCAGCCCACGCTGCCCAAGGCCTTTTCCAAGCTGACCCTGCAGAGCTCCAGGGATGGGGCTCAGGTGATTGCTCAGGTGCTTGTTTGGATGCCTTTGGTGTCATCAGAGAGGAGGAAGTTTGAGCTGTCCACGTGGCCTGCCCATGCTCAAGCAGGAGCTGTGGTGAGTCCCTGAGAGCTCAGCATGGTCAAGTGCTTACAGAAACAAACTCATTGCTCTTTTCTTTCCCCTCAACACAAACCCAAATGATTTTTGCCTTCCCCCCCACACCTTCTCCTTGTTCTACTGCACCAGGCCCAGCTGTAAAATTCTGAGTCCATTCACTTGATGACATTTCATTATTCAATTATTTCCTCCATTATTCTTCCACATTAAACCTGAATTATTTATTCAGTGAATTTTGCCAGCACAATGTTCAGTGCATCATTTTCTCCCTTGTTAATATTCTCCCAGCTCTAATTGTCTGTGAGAATCTGATCCAAGGCTCTGCAGAAGGGCAACCTGAGGAGAAAAGCCCCCAGCAAGGGCTGTGCTGAACAGGGCTGCTGGGGCTCGACCCCCATGCAGGTGCTGTGAAGCCAGCAGCAAGAGGCAACAGGCAGTGCCTGCTGTGGCAGCCAGAGTGGCTCATGCTGCTCATGAAGCAGAGTCACTGCCTTTGGGACAGCAGGAGCAAAGCCCTGAGACCAGCAGAGTGAGAAAGTGGTGATGGCACAACCCCTGCTGCCACCACTGCCTCCTCTGAGCAGAGAATCATAGAATGGGTTGGGTTGGAAGGGACCTCCAAGCTCAGCCAGTTCCAACCCCTTGCCATGGGCAGGGACACTTCCCACTAGCACAGCTTGCTCAAGGCTTCATCCAACCTGGTCCTCAACACCTCCAGGGAGGTTGTGGAGCACAAAGATCCTCAAAGAGGAACGAGGCACAGCACTCAAGCTGTGGCCTGAGCAGTGCTGAGCACAGGGGCACAAGAACCTCCCTTGTGCTGCTGCCCACACTGCTCCTGAGCCAGCCCAGGATGCCATTGGCTCTGCTGCCCACCTGGGCACTGCTGCCTCCTCTGCAGCTCCTCTCTCCCAGCACCCCCAGCTCCCTCTCTGCCTGCCTGCTCTCAGCCACTCAGTCCCCAGCCTGTAGTGCTGCTTGGGGTTGTTGTGGCCAAAGTGTAGAACCCTGCACTTGGCCTTGTTCAGTCTCATCCCCTTGGCCTCTGCCCACCCATGCAGCCTGGACAGGTCTCTCTGCAGGGCTCTGCTACCCTCCAACAGATTCCTTCATGTGAGAAGAAGGCAGGCAGGGCTGCAGCAGTGGTGGCTGCTGGCAGTGTGACTGCAGACACAAGGCACTAAAAGGGAATATTAACTTCTGTTTTTAACTGAACTGCAAAAGCAGAATCCAGACTTGTTACTTATTGCATAGTGCAGAGGACTTTGGAGCCATTAATTATTGCTTAATTAGAGCAGATCTCTGATAGCAGCTAAGTGCTGACTCTCCTGAGACAAGGATCTGGGTACAGACCCAGCAAATTCCTTGCTGAAAGGGCAGCTGCTTTCCTTGGCCAGGGAGGAGAAGTGGCTGGTGGAGTTTGTGTTCCTGGCAGAGCCACATGGGTACCCCTGTGCCAAGGCCAGTGTGTGTCTTAGAGAAGCTAAGGGGAACAGAAGGTGGCCTGCAGAAGGTCTGGGTGCTGGCACTGAGCACACCCTCCCGAGGAGGGGGGAGAAACCTCCTCCTTCAGTGAGAATGTCCTTTAAAGGAGCTGCCACCAAGCACCTGAGCCTCTGTGTGGGCAGCAGGATACAGAGCAGAGAATCATAGAATCATAGAACCAAGCAGGTTGGAAGAGAGCTCCAAGCTCCTCCAGTCCAACCTAGCACCCAGCCCTGCCCAACCAACCAGACCATGGCACTAAGTGCCCCAGCCAGGATTGGCTTCAACACCTCCAGCCACACAGACTCCACCACCTCCCTGGGCAGCCCATTCCAATGCCAATCACTCTCTCTGACAACAACTTCCTCCTCATATCCAGCCTAGACCTGCCCTGGCACAACTTGAGATTGTGTCCCTTTGTTCTGTTGCTGGCTGCCTGGCAGCAGAGCCCAACCCCAGCTGGCTACAGCCTCCCTGCAGGCAGCTGCAGGCAGCAATGAGCTCTGCCCTGAGCCTCCTCTGCTGCAGGCTGCACACCCCCAGCTCCCTCAGCCTCTCCTCACAGGGCTGTGCTCCAGGCCCCTCCCCAGCCTTGCTGCCCTTCTCCAGACACCTTCCAGCACCTCAACATCTCTCTGCAATGGAGGAGCCCAGAACTGGACACAGCACTCAAGCTGTGGCCTGAGCAGTGTTGAGTACAGGGCCAGAAGAACCTCCCTTGTCCTGCTGCCCACACTGCTCCTGAGCCAGCCCAGGATGCCATTGGCTCTGCTGCCCACCTGGGCACACTGCTGGCTCATAGCCTGTAGCACTGCTTGGGGTTGTTGTGGCCAAAGTGCAGAACCTGCACTTGGCCTTGTTCAGTCTCATCCCCTTGGCCTCTGCCCACCCATGCAGCCTGGCCAGGTCCCTCTGCAGGGCTCTCCTGCCTTCCAACAGCTCCACAGCTGCTCCTAGCTTGGTGTCATCTGCAAACTTACTGATGCTGGACTCAATCCCCTGGCCCAGATCACCAATAAAGTCATTGAACAGGACTGTGCCCAGCACTGATCCCTGGGGCACACCACCAGTGCCAGCTGCTAGCTGGATGTGGCACCATTCAGTTCCCCCCCTGGGGCTGACCCCAGGCTGTGAGCTGATTTAGAGTCACAGAGCCACAGAAGTGCTGAGGTTGGAAGAGAGCTTTGAGATCATCAAGTCCAACTTGATGAGGTTTGCTCAGGAGCTGGTGCAGCAGTTCTGGCACATGGAAACTCTTTGTCTGGGACTGCCTTGCACCCTTCACCCTTCAGTCACATCACTGCAGTGACAGCAGAGCCTCTGCATGGGAGGTATCTTGGCTTGGGTTAGAAGCAGGGTGGGCAGCAGAGACAGGAGGTGCCCATCCCCCTGTGCCCAGCACTGGGCAGGCCACAGCTGGAGTGCTGTGTTCAGCTCTGGGCCCCTCACTGCAGGAAGGACACTGAGGGGCTGCAGCCTGTCCAGAGCAGGGCAGTGAGGCTGGAGCAGGACCTGGAGCAGCTGGGGGTGAGGAGGGGCTGGGGGAGGTGGGGGTGTGCAGGTGGAGCAGAGGAGGCTGAGGGCAGAGCTCATTGCTCTCTGCAGCTGCCTGCAGGGAGGTTGCAGTGAGGAGGGAGCAGCCTCTGCTCCTTGGGGGCAAGGAACAGGAACAGAGGAGATGGTTCCAAGCTGCCCAGGGGAGGCTCAGGCTGGAGCTCAGGAAACATTTCTATACTGAAAGGACTCTGAAAGCTTGGCACAGGCTGCCCAGGGCAGGGCTGCAGTCCCCATCCCTGGGGGTGTTCCAGCAGCCTGTGGAGCTGTGCTGAGGACATGGTTTAGTGTAAGCCCTGCAGTGCTGGCTGGAGGTTGGACTGGGTGAGCTTGGAGGGCTCTGCCGTTCAGATATGTTCTGTGATTCTGTGATCTCTCTTCCCCTCCTGCTTCCATCACAAAGCCCTAAACCACAGCAAAGTTCTGGGCTGAGCCCACAGATGCCCAACCCAGAGCCTTCCCTGGGGATTTCTCACTGCTCCGCTTCTCAAAGGCACCCAAACCTTTGGCTACTCCACTCCACCACCTCCTCCTTCCAGTTCAGTGCCAGCAAATCATTCCATGGCCTCATTCCTGCTCCCCCTGCCAAGATCACAGGGTAGAAGATCAGTTTGATCTGCTGGGAGGTTGAGCACTGAGGGCTCACCACTGCCCGAGCCCAGCAGCTCCCCTCCAGCACAAGCAGTGTCTGTTTTTCCTGGCTAAGCCTTCAGCCCCTTACAACTCCTGCACTAATCCCCAGCTTAAACACTGATTCCCCAGGAGGCACTGTCTGCATGCTCCACTCAGGCCCATGCAGATGGGATCTGCATTTCTGCTGCCTGGGCTCTGGTACCTGGTGGAAGGAGGGCACTGGCTTAGCCTGGCTGGAGCTGCCTGGGGTAAATTGCTCTCTTGTCTCTTCCAGGCTCCACCTTCACTTCTCTCACCTTTCTCTTGAGATTTGTTTTTAACTCCCAGGTACCAGGGGAGGCCAAAGTGTGTTGCACCTGCAGTTTCCAGCTCAGCAGAGGGATTTCCTCTGCTAAGTGCTCTGATGCTGCAGGCTTTGGCCTCAGGCATGGCAATGCCCAGCTCAAACCTCTCATTCGTCAGCCCTGGCTGAAGTTGATCTGTTAGTGTGGAGCTGTTGCTCCTCATCATTCTAAGCCTTGCTCCAACCCCACACCTCTCTTCACCCTTCAGACCCTCCTGCATCTGGCCCCACCATCTCTAACGGGAGCCAGAGCACCCTGGCAGGATGCCATCTGCTCTCCTCATGCTCCCACAGAGCCACCTTTGCTGCTCAGCCCTTTCCCTTCATCCTCAGGCACCACCAACCCTTGCTTGAGTCCTTCCTGAGGCTGCTGTTTGTGGAATCACCTGGGAATCTTCCCTATCTACCATTTCCTCCCCCTTCTACTGAGTTTTGGACCTTTGACTAAAAGGAGTTCCACACCATCTGGAGAAGAAGTTAACTATGGCACAGCAATGTGCCCTGCTGGCCAAGAGGCCAATGGGGTCCCGGGGGGGCATTCAGCAGAGCGTGGCCAGCAGGGCCAGGGAGGTTCTCCTGCCCCTCTGCTCTGCCCTGCTGAGACCTCATCTTGAGCACTGCCTTCAGTTCTGGGCTCCCCAGTGTGAGAGGGACAGGAACTGCTGGAGACAGTCCAGTGGAGAGCTGAGAGGATGCTGAGGGGACTGGAGCAGTGCCTGGTGAGGAGAGGCTGAGGGCCCTGGGGCTGAGAGTCTGGAGAGGAGAAGACTGAGAGGGGATTGAATCAATGTCTGTAACTCTCTGAGGGCTGGGGGTCAGGAGGGGGGGACAGGCTCTGCTCACTGCTCCCTGGGACAGGACCAGCAGCAATGGATGGAAGCTGCAGCACAGGAGGTTCCAGCTCAGCACAAGGGGAACTTCTTGGCTGGAAGGGTCCCAGAGCCTGGCACAGGCTGCCCAGAGAGGTTGTGGAGTCTCCTTATGTGGAGCCTCTCCAGGCCTGTCTGGATGTGTTCCTGTGTGCCCTGAGCTGGATTGTGTGGTCCTGCTGTGGCAGGGGGTTGGACTGGATGAGCTCTTCGGGTCCCTTCCAACCCCTGACATCCTGGGATCCTGGGATCTCCTTGCCTTTACCTCCCCAAGACTGTGTCTACTTGACTGCTCTAAATAATGTTCTCAGTTTCTCCTAACTCTCTCTTTTTGAAACCAAAGCCTCACTTACAGGCTCAGTTGATTGGTTTTGGTTTGGGTTTGTGGTTTTTTTTTCCCCTTCCTTCCCTTTAATTCATTCCCAATCAACTCCTGATCACACAAACCAAAGTTGGTTTCTGTAACCAGTCCCTCTCCAGAGTCTTTGGCCCCTGCCAAATTGCTCATCCACCTCTTACTGCTTCCATGACTGATGGATGAAGAAAGCAGCCACTCTTCCCCCCAGGAATGGTGAGCTCCTGCTACTATCAGGGGCATTTATCCTCCAAGCTACAGCCTTAGAACAAGGGGACACAGTCTCAAGTTGTGCTGGGGTGGGTCTAGGCTGGATGTTGTTAGGAAGTTGTTGTCAGAGAGAGTGATTGGCATTGGAATGGGCTGCCCAGGGAGGTGGTGGAGTGGCTGTGGCTGTGGCTGGAGGTGTTGCAGCCAAGCCTGGCTGGGACACTTAGTGCCATGGTCTGGTTGGTTGGGCAGGGCTGGGTGCTAGGTTGGACTGAATGAGCTTGGAGGTCTCTTCCAACCTGCTTGATTCTATGATTCTATAGCACCACAGATTCATAACTTGCATTGGATTGGAAGGGATCCTCAAAGGGCATCTTGTCCAACCCCCTGCAGCCAGCAGGGACACCTCCATCTAGAGCAGGCTGCCCAGCCCAAGCAAGGCTGAGCTTGAATGTCTCCAGGGCTGGGGCCTCAGCCACACCTCAGAGCAACCTGTGCCAGTCTCTCCCCACCCTCCCTGTGCACAACTCCCTCCTGATGTCCAACTTAACTCTGCCCTGCTGCACTTCCAAACCATTGCCCTCAGCCCATCCCCACAGGCCCTTCTGAGCAGTCCCTCCCCAAAAGGTAGCTGCTGTATTCTTGCTAATCTTCCAGACCAGCTCTACAGGGTTGACCCTCCTGGGGGGAGTGATCTTGAACCTGACTCTCGGTGGTGTTGACCCCTCCCCAGGGGTCGGTCTGAGCACTACCAGGTGGTGATTAGTCCACTCCCCCTCTCTGTCTAAGATCCATAAGAGCAGGGGGACTCTGTGCCCCTTGCTCTCCCTGCCTGCCTGCCAGCATCACCATTCCTCTTTCCTGCTGCTCTTTGTCTCACCAAGTGGCCATCATCACCACGAGCTGGACCAAAAACCCATTGCCACCAAATCTGGCTGTATATGTACATCTTTTGTGTCTTGTTTTCCCTTCCCTATACCTTTGTGCCTTCCCTGCCTCATCTACCCTGTATTTATTGTTAGACTTTTCTTCTTTCCCCTTCCAAATCACAGTGAGATTATTTATTTGGGCCTGCTTTACCTTTCCTCTCTCTCCACCTAATTCCTTATCTTTTGGGAAAGAAAGAAGGGAAGAGCATCCTAGAAACTGTCATTGGTTCTATCAAATATATCTGAGTCTCTGGGAAATTCAAATCAGAACCCAGGCACCAGCTGCTAATTCCCTTTAGAGAGGATCTGGAATGTGTTTTATCTTGACTTGACCTACGTAGGAAAGACAGGTTTAGAATCATAGAGTCATAGAAACCAGCAGGTTGGAAGAGAGCTCCAAGCTCAGCCAGCCCAACCTAGCACCCAGCCCTGCCCAACCAACCAGACCATGGCACTAAGTGCCCCAGCCAGGATTGGCTGCAACACCTCCAGCCACACAGACTCCACCACCTCCCTGGGCAGCCCATTCCAATGCCAATCACTCTCTCTGACAACAACTTCCTAACAACATCCAGCCTGAACCTGCCCTGCCACAGCTCCAGGCTGTGTCCCCTTCTTCTGTTGCTGGCTGCCTGGCAGCAGAGCCCAACCCCACCTGGCTACAGCCTCCCTGCAGGCAGCTGCAGACAGCAATGAGCTCTGCCCTGAGCCTCAGGCTGGGAGAGTTGGGGCTGTTCAGCCTGGAGAAGAGAAGGCTCCAGGGAGAGCTCAGAGCAGCCTTCCAGTACCTGAAGGGGCTGCAGGAAAGCTGGGGAGGGACTTTGGAGAAGGGCTGGGAGTGGAAGGCTGAGGGACAATGGCTTTGAGCTGGGAGAGGGGAGAGTGAGAGTGGAGAGGAGGAAGAAACTGTTGAGAGTGAGGGTGGGGAGAGACTGGCACAGGCTGCCCAGGGAGGCTGTGGAGCACAGAATGTGATCAAAGATTCTGTGATTCTGTGCTCCACAACCTCTCTGGAGGTGTTGAAGTCCAGGTTGGATGAGGCCTTGAGCAAGCTGTGCTGGCAGGAGGTGTCCCTGCCCATGGCAGGGGGTTGGAGCTGGATGCTCTTGAAGGTCCCTTCCAACCCAACCCATTCCATGAAGCTGTGAATCGCTATCAGACGCCTGTTGGAGGTTGGACAAGATGACCTTTAAATGTTGCCTCCTACCTTAAATAGTTTATGGACTGTAGTAAAAAGCTGCAAAAAAGCCTGTTCAGAGCCCCCCAAGAAGCCATTTCCCTGCTGCAGCTTCACCAGGAGCCAGGTGGCTGCAGATGAGTTTAGCTGTGGAGGAAATTCACTCATGGGCAGCGCCAAACAATTCCAGACCATCAGTTTAGGCTCTGAAACCTGCTGTGATTCTTCAGGCCAGGGCTTAATCTGAACCTGCCTCTGCTTAAACCACTCACCCACATTGTCCAGTGCCAGCCACAGCCTGCAGGAGAGCACAGAGTGCACGAAGCAGAGCAGGAACCACTCCTGTCCTCAGCTGCTTTCATGTCTCTGAAAATGACTTCTCTTAGCAGCAGCGCCAGGGGAAGATGAAGTTCAGGTACAGTGACCATGACTGTGTCATTGCACAGACTCTTCATTTCAGCTTAACAGCATTTTAAATCCCACTTCAACTTTGCAGTCCAGTGGCTTCTGCCCCCACAGAGTGCAAAGCAGCCTCAGCTCTTCAGCCCATGCTTGCTGAGCCTCAGAACAGGGACAGCATCCTGCAGGATGTCAGCTGCGTGGGTCCACATCACAGAGCAGCAGGGGCTGGAAGGGACTTGTGGAGATCATCCAGCCCAAGCCCCTTGCCAGAGCAGGGTCATGCAGGGCAGGACACACAGGAGCACCTCCAGGTGGGTTTGGAATCTCTCAAGAGCAGGAGACTCTCTCTGGGCAGCTTGTTCCAGGGCTCCAGCATCCTCACACCAGAGAAGTTTCTCCTCACGTTGAGGTGGAGCCTCCTGGGTTCCAGCTTGTGTCCTGTCCCCCTTGTCCTACCACAGGACAGCACTGACAAGAGCCTGGCCCCTTCTTGACACCCACCCCTCAGATACTTCTAACCATCAATCAGATCTCCTCTCAGGCTGCTCTTCTCCATGCTAGCCATCCCCAGAGCTCTCAGCCTCTCCTCATCAAACAGATGTTCCCTTCATCATCCTCACAGACTGCCTTGGACTCTCTCCAGCAGTTTCTGGTCACTTTTCAGCTGGGGAGCCCAGAACTGGACACAAAATTCCAGCTGTGGTCTCAGCAGGACAGAGTAGAGGGAGAGGAGAACCTCCCTTGCCCTGCTGGTCACACTCTCAATGCACCCCAGGACGCCACTGCCCTCCTTGGCCCCAAGGGCACTTTGCTGTCCCATGGATAACTCCAAGGTCCTTCACCACAGAGCTGCTTTCCAGCAGGTCAGCTCCCAGCTGTGCTGGTGCCTGCTGCTGGTCCTGCCCAGGTTCTGCACTCTGCTTACTCCTTTTGAACTGCATTTGCTTCTCCTTTGCATCTTTCCATAGAACCATAGAATCATTTGCAGTCAACAACTGCCTGAAGGAGGTTGTGCAGAGGCTGCTGCTGGGCTCTGCTCACAGGCAACTGCAGACAGAACCAGGGGAATGCCTCAAGCTGAGCCTGGGGAGGTTTAGATTGGACATTAGGAAGAAGTTTTTCCTGGAGAGAGTGGTCAGGGACTGGGATGAGCTGCCCAGGGAGGTGCTGGAGTCCCCCAGCCTGGCTGTGTTTCAGGGTGGTTTGGATGTGGTGCTTGGGGCTGTGGTTTAAGGTGAGTCTTGTAGAGCAGGGGTCCAGGTTGAGCTTGGTGCTCCTGAGGGGCTTTGCCAGCCTGGGTGGTTCTGTGTGATTTTGTGTGATGGGAGGGAAGCAGCTCCTGGGGACCACAGGATCACAGAATCAGTCAGGGACCACAAGGATCAGCCAGTTCCACCCCCACTGCCATGCCCAGGGACACCCTACCCTAGAGCAGGCTGCCCACAGCCTCAGCCAGCCTGGCCTGAAACACCTCCAGGGATGGGGCCTCAACCACCCCCCTGGGCAACTCAAAGTGCCACATCCACAGGCTTCTGAGGAAAGGAAGAGCACTGGAGGCAGGTGGAGTGGCAGCCTCCCTGCAGAGGGCTCAGCATCTGGGCTCAAAGGATGTATCTGTAGGTTTCTTCACAGCCAACCCCTCATGCCCACACATACTCTGCTCTCCTCAGACCCCCCCTGCACTCCTGGGTGCATTTCTGGAGCTCCCAACACAAGCAGGACATGAAACTGTTGGAGCCAGTCCAGAGGAGGCCACCAAGCTGCTGAGAGGGCTGCAGCAGCTCTGCTCTGAGCACAGGCTGAGAGAGTTGGGGCTGTGCAGCCTGGAGAGGAGAAGGCTTGGAGGAGACCTTGGAGTGGCCTTGCAGGATGTGAAGGAGGCTGCAGGAGGGCTGGGGAGGGACTATTGACAAGGTCTGGGAATGAGAGGAGGAGGAGGAGGAATGGGTTTGAAGTGGCAGAGGGGAGATTGAAAGTGGATGTGAGGAAGAAGCTGTTTGCAACGAGGGTGCTGAGACACTGGCAGAGGTTGAGGGGGGTGAGACACTGGCACAGGTTGAGGGTGGTGAGACACTGGCACAGGTTTCCCAGGGAGGTTGGGGAGCACAGAAGCACCCAACGTGATCAAAGATCACGTTGGGTGCTTCTGTGCTCCCCAACCTCCCTGAAGGTGTTCAGGACCAGGTTGGATGCGACCTGTCCTAGTGGGAGCAGTCCCTGCCTATGGCCACTGCCTGACCTTTGAGCTCCCTTCCATCCTAACCCATCCTGTGCTTCCCTGATGCCATGAGGCAGTTGGGCAGCTCCACAGCATCTTCGCTGCCTGAAGCCCTCTGCGGAGCTTTGAGCCGCTAGAGGGAAGCGGCTGAGCTGCTGCGAGCTGCGCAGCGCTGCCAGCGCTGTGCCTTTAAAGCGTTTGGAGCTAACATGCCAACATCAAAAAGCAACTCGGAGCCTTGCTACTCGCCTGACAAATGGCAAATGAAATATGGAATAAAAGCTGTCAACTAACAAATGTGCTGCTGAGGGTAAGGGAGAGCTCTGGAAGGCGTCGCAGGGGAGGCGGGGGGGAGGCTGTGGGTGCAGCTCTGCTGCTGGGTGACGGTGGGGAGGGGAGCAGGGGGATGGGGAGGGGGAGAGATTTTAAACAGACAAAGGTGCCAAATGCCCAGGAATTGCTCTGGGAATTCTAGTCCCTCAGGGGTCTGATCTCAAGCATCCTCCAAACACCAGGGTGGGTTTCCTGCCCCCAAGCCGTGGCAGCAAAGCTGTGCCCCAAGGCAGTGGGCAGCAGGGGAGCTGTGAGAGGGCTGCAAGGCTGTGCTGTGGTGGGAGCACAGGGACTGCTGGCCAGCTGGGGACTGAGGGAGAACCTCAGACAGCAGCATGGGCAGGAAAATGATTGCTCCCTGGGATAGGACAAGGAGCAGTGGAGCTTTGAGAGAGGCTAAATGCAGGTAAGCAGAGGAGGAGGCTGCAGTGAAGGCAAACCTCGGCTGGGCAGTGAGGATGGGCTCTGGAATCAGCCTGCTCTGCTCTGAGTTTGAGACCCCACAGCACAGCACAGATCCCAGGCAGGCTTTGCCTGCACTTAAGCCCTGCAGAAGGACATGGATGGGCTCTGCCCCACTCTGTGGGCAGGGAGGCTAAATCTGGGTAAGCAGAGCACCACAGAATGGAGCAGGCTGGAAATGACCTCGGACATCATCCAGGCCAAACTAGCACCCAGCAGCTTCTAACTCACTAACCCCTGGCCCTGAGTGCCTCAGGCAGCCTCCTCTTCATCACCTCCAGGGATGGGCACTCCACCTCCTCCCTGGGCAGCCCATTCCAATGCTCTCTTGCTGGGAAGAACTTCTTCCTAACGCCCAGCCTCAGCCTGCCCTGGCTTCAGCCTCTCTCCCCTTGCTCTCTGATCACATTGGGTGCTTCTGTGCCCCACAACCTCCCTGCAGGTGCTCAGCACCAGCTTGCATGAGGCCTTGAGCAACCTGTTCTAGAGGGAGGTGTCCCTGCTTATGACAGGGCTTGGCCCTGGCTGAGCCTTGAGGTCCCTTCCCACCTAAACCATCCTGTGACCCTAATGCAGAAGTCCAAGCCCCAGCTCTTCTCCAGCCTCCAGGAAGCTCTTTGCCTTCAATTCCTGTGGAGCTCAGCTCTGAAACCCCCCCAGGGATCACCTGTGCACAGCACAAGTTCCTCTTGCAGCAGCTCTTCCAGCAAGGGAAGGGAGATCTGCTGAGGGCAGACTCCAAGGGCAGGCAGTGCTGAGTTTGGAAGGAGACAAAGCAGTGGGCACTGGGCAAGGGGATGGGAGATGAGCACTGGTGTGGAGGAAGGAAGTCACTGTCTGATTTGCTGCTCTCCTGTTGGGAAGGCCAAAGAGGAATGTGTGCAGCTGAAGGAGGGCAGTGGATGGACACCTGCAAGCAGGGGAGGGGAGTGCAGGAAGTGCTCACATGTGAGCCTCCAGGGCAGGACTTCAGCTGAGCCTGCAGTGCCAGGAGGAGAACAGATCTGGGCTTGAGTTGCTGCTGCCTTTTCCCCAAGGAAGAGGAAAAGTCCCAAGAGATGATTCAAAGAGTGGGAAGAGGGAAACATTCCTTGTTCTTCCTGTGAGATGCTGAACTGCTCCTCAGAGCTGCAGGGGACACTGTGAGTGCAGGAGCAGAGACACCTTGGGCCAGGAGGCCAGGGGGCTGCTGGGGGCATTCAGCAGAGTGTGGCCAGCAGGGCCAGGGAGGTTCTCCTGCCCCTCTGCTCTGCCCTGCTGAGACCTCCTCTTGAGCACTGCCTTCAGTTTTGGGCTCCTCAGGTGAAGAGGGACAGGAACTGCTGGAGAGAGTCCAGTGGAGAGCTGTGAGGATGCTGAGGGGACTGGAGCAGTGCCTGGTGAGGAGAGGCTGAGGGCCCTGGGGCTGAGAGTCTGGAGAGCAGACTGAGAGGGGATTGAATCAATGTCTGTAACTCTCTGAGGGCTGGGGGTCAGGAGGGGGGGACAGGCTCTGCTCACTGCTCTCTGGGACAGGACAAGCAGCAATGGATGGAAGCTGCAGCACAGGAGCTTCCAGCTCAGCACAAGGGGGAACTTCTTGCCTGGAAGGGTCCCAGAGCCTGGCACAGGCTGCCCAGAGAGGCTGTGGAGTCTCCTTGTGTGGAGCCTTCCCAGGCCTGTCTGGATGTGTTCCTGTGTGCCCTGAGCTGGATTGTGTGGTCCTGCTCTGTCAGGGGCTTGGACTGGATGAGCTCTTTGGGTCTCTTCCAACCCCTGGCATCTGTGAGCCCATGATTTGGGCAATTGCATTTCTGCCATCCTCAAGTGCAGCAAATCTGAGGAAGAAATAATGTACATCTGGTGACAGCCTCCCCAGGAGCCAGCAATGGGCACTGGCAGCACAGAAGGCAACCATGGCCTGGGCTGCACCAGGAGGAGGGCAGAAGCAGGTCCCGAGAGAGGATTCTGCTCCCCTGCTCGGCTCTGCTCAGCCCTCACCTGCAGCACTGCCTCCAGCTCTGGGGCCCTCATCACAAGAAGGACCTGGAGCTGCTGGAGAGGGTCCAGAGGAGAGTACCAAAGATGCTCCAAGGGCAGAGCTGTGGGACAGGCTGGGAGAGTTTGGGCTGTGCAGCCTGCAGAAGAGAAGGCTGCAGGGAGAGCTCAGAGCAGCTTCCAGTGCCTGAAGGGGCTGCAGGAGAGCTGGGGAGGGACTTTGGATAGGGGCTGGGAGTGGCAGGCTGAGGGACAATGGCTTTGTGCTGGGAGAGGGGAGAGTGAGAGTGGAACTGAGGAGGAAGTTGTTGAGAGTGAGGGTGGGGAGAGACTGGCACAGGCTGCCCAGAAGTTGTGGCTGCCCCTGCCTGGAGGTGTTGAAGGCCTTGAGCAAGCTGTTCTAGTGGGAGGTGTCCCTGCCCCTGGCAGAGGGTTGGCACTGGATGGTCTTGAAGGGCTCTTTAAACCAAAACCATTCCATGATTCTCAGGAGAGGAAGGGCAAAGTGGACTGCACTGAGATGGGGCCAGGGAGAACTTGGTCCTGAGGAGAGTAAGTTCCCCACTTCCACTCTGCTGTGGAGCAGGAATGCTCCTGTTGTGGCCTCTGCCCCCCCCCTCACCAGGCTGCCCATGCTCCTGTGCCCCCTCCTGCTGCTCTGCTTCCCCTCCAGGCAGCGCAGGGAGGGACCTGCCTGCTGCCTGCCCCATCCATCCCCACAGCCCTTCCCTGTCTGGCACTTTGTTGTGGGGGATGTAGAGCAATTAGCAGCTCACATTTCTGCCTGTTTCCTGGGTGTTGCTTTTTCTTTCATATATTATTCATTTTTCCTACTTGTATTGGATGTTTGTAAGAGTTCCTGCTTTGAGCTGTGCAGAGAGCATTGGGCTTGAAATGCTTGATGGTGCTGACACCTTGGAAGTGTTTTATGCTGGTGTTTGCTTGAGCAATTTTGTGTTTGCAAGTGGAATTGATGAGCCAGGAAGAGAGGAGTGGGATCTGTGAGCAGGCTGCAGTGATGGTTGACAGTGCAGCACACCCCAGGAGGGTGCTCAGCGTGAGGCACCAGTGGGCACTGGCAGCCCAGAGAGCAGCCAGAGCCTGGGCTGCAGCAAGAGCAGTGTGGGCAGAGGGCCAGGGAGGGGATTCTGCCCCTCTGCAGCCTCTGCTGAGACCCCACCTGGAGCACTGTGCCCTGCTCTGGAGCCCCTGGGACAGGAGAGATCTGGAGGTGCTGGGAGGTGTCCAGAGCAGGGCCAGGAGGATGGGCAGAGGGCTGGAGCTGCTCTGCTGTGGGCACAGGCTGAGAGAGTTGGGGCTGTGCAGGCTGGAGAGGAGAAGGCTCCCAGGGGACCTTCTTGTGGCCTTCCAGTGTCTGAAGGGGGCTGCAGAAAAGCTGGGGAGGGACTTTTTAGGGTGTTGGGTAGTGACAGGACTGGGGGAATGGAGCAAAACCAGAAGTGGGGAGATTCAGATTGGGTGTCAGGAGGAAGCTCTTCAGCATGAGAGTGGTGAGAGCCTGGCACAGGTTGCTCAGGGAGCTGGTGGAAGCCTCATCCCTGGAGGTGTTTAAGGCCAGGCTGGATGAGGCTGTGGGCAGCCTGCTCTAGTGTGAGGTGTCCCTGGGCATGGCAGGGGGGGTTGGAATTGGATGATCCTGGAGATCACTCCCAGCCCTGACAGCTCTGTGATGCAGTGGTCCTAAGCCCTGCCCAGACCAGGTGAACCTCAGAGACAGTGAGGAAGAAAAGAGGCTGGAACATTTTCAGCTGCCTGAGAATTTTTGGGTGTGCTTTCTGCGAGGTGTCTGCCCCAAAAGGCCTCTCTTGATGCCAGACACCCAAGCTGTGCCCACCAGCTGAGCTCTGTGTCCTGTGTCCATGCGTGCAGAGGGCATCTCAGAACCTGCTGTAGTGGCCATGCTGGTGCTGTGCTGCTGGTTGGGCTCAGTGGTCTTGGATGGCTTTTCCATCCCCAAGGGTTCAGTGACTCTCTGACTGAAGGCATTTGCTAATTGGCTGGCAGCAGGAGCCTCTCTCTCCTGCAAAATGCTTTCATCTGCTGCTGACAGATCTATTAAACATTACACTGGAGCTTGGCTTCCCCCAGCCTGTTTCAGTGAGCGACCTCAGGAATGCACAGAGAGCTTCATCTTGGCAGGCACCTTCGAGGTCATCCAGTGCCAACCCCCTGCCATGCCCAGGGACACTTCCCACCAGCACAGGTGGCCCAAGGTCCCATCCAGCCTGGCCTTCAACACCCCCAGGCAGGAGGCAGCCACAGCCTCCCTGGGCAGCCTGGGCCAGGCTCTCACCACCCTCACACTCAACAGCTTCTTCCTCAGCTCCACTCTAACCCTGCTCTGCCTCAGCTCCAAACCATTCCCCCTTGGCCTGGCTCAGACACCCTCAGCTAAAGTCTCTCTGCAGCCTTCCTGCAGGATCCCTTCAGGCACTGGCAGCAGCTCTGAGGTGCCCCTGGAGCCTTCTCCTCCCCAGGCTGCACCCCCCCAGCTCCCTCAGCCTGTGCTCACAGCAGAGCTGCTCCAGCCCTGCCAGCATCTTTGTGGCCTCCTCTGGCCTCACTCCACAGCTCTGTGTCCTGCTGCTGGGGACAGCAGAGCTGGAGGCAGGATTGGAGGTGAGGTCTGAGCAGAGCAGAGAAGGTTGAGTGGGTAGGCAGCACACCCAGGCAGAGTGGTGGAGAACAACTCCAGACCTCAGAGCCAAAGCTCAGATGCAGTCAGCAGCTGCATTAACAGCACAGCCTCCGACATGGCTGCCTGCAGGGACACTGTGCAGAGGCTGCTGCTGGGCTCTGCTCACAGGCAACTGCAGACAGAACAAGGGGGAATGGCCTCAAGCTGAGCCTGGGGAGGTTTAGGTTGGACATTAGGAAGAAGTTTTTCCTGAAGAGAGTGGTCAGGGACTGGGATGAGCTGCCCAGGGAGCTGCTGGAGTCCCCCAGCCTGGCTGTGTTTCAGGGTGGTTTGGATGTGGTGCTTGGGGCTGTGGTTTAAGGTGAGTCTTGTAGAGCAGGGCTCTAGGCTGGGCTCCTGAGGGGCTGTGCCAGCCTGGGTGGCTCTGTGTTCCTGGAGGGGGGCAGCTGGAGTGGCACCCTGAGGCTCCCATGCAGTGCCAGCTGGTGCAGCTCAGGTTCCTTGTTTCACAGCTTCTGCTGTGCTCATTCCAGTGGCCTGCCCTGGTGGAGCCTCTCAGGGTTGCACATCAGAAGTGTGTGTAGGACTTCATCAGTCTTGCTCAGGTGCTCAGATGGAGACAGAGCTTCCTGGCCCGAGGGAGAGACTTGAGGAACTGTGCCAGCCTGGATGTGTCTGTGATTCTTTGGGACCTGGCAGGCAATGATTTGGAGATGCAGCACCCCAGCAGACCTCTGCCTCTCAGCCTTTCCACAACGATGCTAAACCACTTCACACATCAGTGACAAGGTCTGAACAGAGGACCTGACAATTGTTTCCCTTGGAGCTGCCAGTGCTGAGCTCCTGTGAGAAGAGAGCCTGCAGAGCAGAGCTGTCCACAGGCAGGTGGAAGAATCTTCCCCTGGAATCTGGGGAAAATGCTGCCTGAGTTTGGCAGGTCTGCCTGCCCCAGAGCTTCAGCCTGGGTCTGCCAGAAGGATCTGCATCTGCTGACCCAGGGACTGCAGAGACAATCATAGAGTCATAGAATCAGCAGGCTGGAAGAGAGCTCCAAGATCATCCAGCACAACCTAGCACCCAGCCCTGCCCAACCAACCAGACCATGGCACTAAGTGCCCCAGCCAGGCTTGGCTTCAACACCTCCAGCCACACAGACTCCACCACCTCCCTGGGCAGCCCATTCCAATGCCAATCACTCTCTCTGACAACAACTTCCTCCTAACAGCCAGCCTCAACCTGCCCTGCCACAGCTTGAGACTGTGTCCCCTTGCTCTGTCCCTGGCTGCCTGGCAGCAGAGCCCAACCCTACCTGGCTACAGCCTCCCTGCAGGCAGCTGCAGGCAGCAATCAGCTCTGCCCTCAGCCTCCTCTGCTGCAGGCTGCACCCCCCCAGCTCCCTCAGCCTCTCCTCACAGGGCTCTGCTCCAGGCCCCTCCCCAGCCTTGCTGCCCTTCTCCAAACACCTTCCAGCACTTCAGCATCTCTCTTGAATTGAGGAGCCCAGAACTGGACACAGCACTGCAGGTGTGGCCTGAGCAGTGCTGAGCACAGGGGCACAAGAACTTCCCTTGTCCTGCTGCCCACACTGCTCCTGAGCCAGCCCAGGATGCCATTGGCTCTGCTGCCCACCTGGGCACTGCTGCCTCCTCTGCAGCTCCTCTCTCCCACCACCCCCAGGGCCCTCTCTGCCTGGCTGCTCTCAGCCACTCTGGCCCCATCCTGGAGCTGCTTGGGGTTGTTGTGGCCAAAGTGTAGAACCCTGCCCTTGGCCTTGTTCAGTCTCATCCCCTTGGCCTCTGCCCACCCATGCAGCCTGGCATGGTCAAGTGTAAGCCTCCAACATCTCAGAGCTTGAAAGTCCTCAAAACAGAGGAGCAACTCAGCACCAGGGAGAAGCCAAAGGTCACTTTCCCATCACTGGCAGAAGCCTGAGGAGGACAATCTGCCTTGATCCAAAGGGGTTGGTTTGCTCTGAGGCCTGGCATAGACCCGTGGGCTCCACCTAGCAAGGTCTGCTGGCAGGAACGGAGTCTCCTCTGCTGGGGGAGCCCAAATCTTTCCTTATCAACGATTGTCATGGTTTTGTTACTCAGTTCAGATCCCCCTGGAACTACAGAAACAGCTCCAGGGAGCTGCAAGGTGTACCCAAAAAAAGGGGGTGGGGTGGGATGGGGGAAAGGGAGGAAAGGAGAAAGAGAAATTACATTACAAAGGGTTCAAGCTGGAACAATTTGCAGCGAGGTAAGAGGGAAGGGTTCAAGAATAGACCTGTTCTAAATGCTGCTTCCACTGCCTCCAAAGGCAAGGTGCAGGTATTTGTGGAGGCAGAAGTAGGTCACTTATTTTTGTCACTCATTACTGCTGGTGAGGAGTGTGCCTGGCAAAGGTACCCAGCTGCTGCATGAGGGATGAGGTTGTTCCTCCTGCAGCTTTGCTGGTGTTGATTTGGG
This sequence comes from Pogoniulus pusillus, assembly GCF_015220805.1. NCBI lineage: Eukaryota > Metazoa > Chordata > Aves > Piciformes > Lybiidae > Pogoniulus > Pogoniulus pusillus. The sequence goes on along the minus strand of NC_087298.1, from coordinate 1,167,993 downwards.
CTTGCCTCTCTCTCTCTCATGGGCTCTCTGGAAGGCAAATTGTTCCTTCAGCCCAGCACCTTGGCAGGTGCCATGTGAAACCCCCACCCTGCCCCCACTCTGGGCACTGCAAAGGGCTGGATGTGGTGTGCTGAAGCTTGCTGAGCCTGAGCTACAGGAGCCTTTCTCTTGCACTTGCTTCATAGAGTCAGAGAATGGGTTGGGTTGGAAGGGATCTTAAAGCTCAGTCAGTGCCAACCTCTGCCATGGGCAGGGACACCTCTCACCAGCACAGCTTGCTCAAGGCCTCATCCAACCTAGTTCTGAACACCTCCAGGGAGGTTGTGGAGCACAGAAGCACCCAATGTGATCTTTGATCTTTGATCACGTTGGGTGCTTCTGTGCTCCACAACCTCCCTGGGAAACCTGTGCCAGTGTCTCACCACCCTCAACCTCTGCCAGTGTCTCCTCACCCTCACTGTCTGTGCTCCACAACCTTTGCATCCCAAACAAGGGATCTTAAAGCTCAGCCAGTGCCAACCCTCCTGCCTCCAAGCTCAGCCAGCCCAACCTAGCACCCAGCAGTTCCTGTCCCTCTTCACCTGGGGAGCCCAGAACTGAAGGCAGTGCTCAAGAGGAGGTCTCAGCAGGGCAGAGCAGAGGGGCAGGAGAACCTCCCTGGCCCTGCTGGCCACACTCTGCTGAATGCCCCCAGCAGCCCCCTGGCCTCCTGGCCCAAGGTGTCTCTGCTCCTGCACTCACAGTGTCCCCTGCAGCTCTGAGGAGCAGTTCAGCATCTCACAGGAAGAACAAGGAATGTTTCCCTCTTTCCACACTTTGAATCATCTCTTGGGGCTTTTCCTCTTCCTTGGGGAAAAGGCAGCAGCAACTCAAGCCCAGATCTGTTCTCCTCCTGGCACTGCAGGCTCAGCTGAAGTCCTGCCCTGGAGGCTCAAATGTGAGCACTTCCTGCACTCCCCTCCCCTGCTTGCAGGTGTCCATCCACTGCCCTCCTTCAGCTGCACACATTCCTCTTTGGCCTTCCCAACAGGAGAGCAGCAAATCAGACAATGACTTCCTTCCTCCACACCAGTGCTCATCTCCCATCCCCTTGCCCAGTGCCCACTGCTTTGTCTCCTTCCAAACTCAGCACTGCCTGCCCTTGGAGTCTGCCCTCAGCAGATCTCCCTTCCCTTGCTGGAAGAGCTGCTGCAAGAGGAACTTGTGCTGTGCACAGGTGATCCCTGGGGGGGTTTCAGAGCTGAGCTCCACAGGAATTGAAGGCAAAGAGCTTCCTGGAGGCTGGAGAAGAGCTGGGGCTTGGACTTCTGCATTAGGGCCACAGGATGGTTTAGGTGGGAGGGGACCTCAAGGCTCAGCCAGGGCCAAGCCCTGTCATAAGCAGGGACACCTCCCTCTAGAACAGGTTGCTCAAGGCCTCATGCAAGCTGGTGCTGAGCACCTGCAGGGAGGTTGTGGGGCACAGAAGCACCCAATGTGATCAGAGAGCAAGGGGAGAGAGGCTGAAGCCAGGGCAGGCTGAGGCTGGGTGTTAGGAAGAAGTTCTTCCCAGCAAGAGAGCATTGGAATGGGCTGCCCAGGGAGGAGGTGGAGTGCCCATCCCTGGAGGTGATGAAGAGGAGGCTGCCTGAGGCACTCAGGGCCAGGGGTTAGTGAGTTAGAAGCTGCTGGGTGCTAGTTTGGCCTGGATGATGTCCGAGGTCATTTCCAGCCTGCTCCATTCTGTGGTGCTCTGCTTACCCAGATTTAGCCTCCCTGCCCACAGAGTGGGGCAGAGCCCATCCATGTCCTTCTGCAGGGCTTAAGTGCAGGCAAAGTCTGCCTGGGATCTGTGCTGTGCTGTGGGGTCTCAAACTCAGAGCAGAGCAGGCTGATTCCAGAGCCCATCCTCACTGCCCAGCCGAGGTTTGCTTTCGCTGCAGCCTCCCAAACCATTTGAGTGAGCAAGATGAAACATCAGGCTGTGACCTATCACATCACATTGCATCAGTCAACTCTGTGCTACATCCAATAATAAGCCACTGCTGCCCAATGTGACTGGATGGATGGAAACCCAGAGCTGGAGAATTCAAAGCAGAAGTGCAGTGCTGATAAGCCAAAACGTTAACAATCTCCCAGCTGCTTCTGATGTGGCTGGGTTGGAAGGCAGAAGGGCTCTGCAGCAGGACCTTGACCGCCTGCACAGATGGGCAGAGTCCAAGGGGATGGAGTTCAATAGCTCCAAGTGCAGGGTGCTGCACTTTGGCCACAACAACCCCATGCAGAGATACAGGCTGGGGTCAGAGTGGCTGAGAGCAGCCAGACAGAGAGGGATCTGGGGGTGCTGATTGATACCCACCTGAACATGAGCCAGCAGTGTGCCCAGGTGGCCAAGAGAGCCAGTGGCATCCTGGCCTGCATCAGGAATGGTGTGGCCAGCAGGAGCAGGGAGGTCATTCTGCCCCTGGACTCTGCCCTGGTTAGACCACACCTTGAGTGCTGTGTTCAGTTCTGGGCCCCCCAGTTTAGGAGGGACATTGAGATGCTTGAGCGTGTCCAGAGAAGGGCAACGAGGCTGGGGAGAGGCCTTGAGCACAGCCCTAGGAGGAGAGGCTGAGGGAGCTGGGATTGGTTAGCCTGGAGAAGAGGAGGCTCAGGGCAGACCTTATTGCTGTCTACAACTACCTGAGGGGTGGTTGTGGCCAGGAGGAGGTTGCTCTCTTCTCTCAGGTGGCCAGCACCAGAACAAGAGGACACAGTCTCAGGCTGTGCCAGGGGAGATTTAGGCTGGAGGTGAGGAGAAAGTTCTTCCCTGAGAGAGTCATTGGGCACTGGAATGGGCTGCCCGGGGAGGTGGTGGAGTCGCCGTCCCTGGAGCTGTTCAAGGCAGGACTGGACGTGGCACTTGGTGCCATGGTCTGGCCTTGAGCTCTGTGCTAAAGGGTTGGACTTGATGATCTGTGAGGTCTCTTCCAGCCCTGATGATACTGTGAGACTGTGACATTGTGATACTGTGAGACTGTGACACTGTGATACTATGATTCTGAGATTGATTCTGAAGCCTGCAGCCCTCAGAGCAATTGGACTGGCTGGGAGCAGCAAGATCTTTGCAGACAGTGCTGAGGATGTTGTGTCCTGTAATTACCTTTAAAATAGACTTAGACTTAAAATAAGCTCCAGGAAAAGCAGCTCCACGTGGGAAGGGGCATGGGGAGGAGCACCAGGAAAACTCCCTCTTGGAATTGAAAGTGATAATTGCTCACAGAATGGGTTGGCTTGGAAGGGACCTTCCAGAGCTTCCAGCTCCAACCTCCCTGCCAGGGGCAGGGAAAGCTCTCACCAGCACAGCTTGCTCAAGGTCTCATCCAGCCTGGTCCTGAACACCTCCAGGGAGGGGACAGCCACAGCTGACCATGGCACTAAATGCCACATCCAAGTTTTCCTTAAACCTCTTCTCCTCTTAAACACCTCCAGGGATGGGGAATCCACTACCTTCCTGGATATCCCATTCCAGTGCCTGATTGCCCTTTCCATGAGGAAGTGCTTCCTGACACCCAACCTAACCCTGAGGCCAGTGCTTCCTAACATCCAACCTAAACCAACCTAACCCCAAGGAAGTGCTTCCTGACATCCAACCTAAACCAACCTAACCCCAAGGAAGTGCTTCCTAACATCCAACCTAAACCAACCTAACCCCAAGGAAGTGCTTCCTGACATCCAACCTAAACCAACCTAACCCTGAGGAAGTGCTTCCTAACATCCAACCTAAACCAACCTAACCCCAAGGAAGTGCTTCCTGACATCCAACCTAAACCAACCTAACCCTGAGGAAGTGCTTCCTGACATCCAACCTAACCCTGAGGAAGTGCTTCCTAACATCCAACCTAAACCAACCTAACCCCAAGGAAGTGCTTCCTGACATCCAACCTAAACCAACCTAACCCTGAGGAAGTGCTTCCTAACATCCAACCTAATCCTGAGGAAGTGCTTCCTAACATCCAACCTAACCCTGAGGAAGTGCTTCCTAACATCCAACCTAAACCAACCTAACCCCAAGGAAGTGCTTCCTGACGTCCAACCAAAACCAACCTAACCCTTAGGAAGTGCTTCCTAACATCCAACCTAAACCAACATAACCCTTAGGAAGTGCTTCCTGACATCCAACCTAAACCAACCTAACCCCAAGGAAGTGCTTCCTAACATCCAACCTAAACCAACCTAACCCTTAGGAAGTGCTTCCTGACATCCAACCTAAACCAACCTAACCCTGAGGAAGTGCTTCCTGACATCCAACCTAAACCAACCTAACCCTGAGGAAGTGCTTCCTGACATCCAGCCTAAACCAACCTAACCCCGAGGAAGTGCTTCCTGACATCCAACCTAACCCTGAGGAAGTGCTTCCTAACATCCAGCCCATGCCCTCTCATCCTGTCACCAGTTGCCTGGGACCAGAGCCTGACCCCACCTGAGTGCCACTTCTCTTCAGGCAGTTGCAGAGTGCAGCCTTGGCAGGCTTTAGCCCACTTGGCCCTGAGCTACTTTTGGCCTGATTGAGTTGTTTTCCACAGTGCCCAGGGACAAGACTTGGGGCACTGGGCACAAACTGGAACCCAGGAGGTTCCATCTGGACAGAAGGAGAAAGTTCTTTGCTGTGAGGGTGCCCTGGAGCAGACTGCCTGGAGAAATTGTGAAGTCTTCTGCTCTGGAGAGCTTCCAACCCCCCCTGGGCATTGTGCTCCTGGGCAAGCTGCTGTAGGTGCCCTGCTGGAGCAGGGACTTGGACTGGATGAGCTCCAGAGGTCCCTTCCAGCACCTGCATGCTGGGACTGAGGGACTTTGTGGTGGCTGCCTACATGTGTGCTCTCTGGCAGCAGCACACAGCTACCTGTGATTGGAAACTACTTTGCTCCTGCACTGGAGAGATGCTTGACCATTCCAGTCAGAGGCACTGGCTCACATTTCCAAGTGAAAGCTACCACAGAATCACAGAATCAGCAGGTTGGGAGAGAGCTTCAAGCTCCTCCAGCCCAACCTAGCACCCAGCCCTGGTGCTTCTGTGCTCCACAACCCCCCTGGGCAATCTGTGCCAGTGTCTCCCCACCCTCAACCTGTGCCAGTCTCTCCCCACCCTCACTCTCAACAATTTCCACCTCCTCTCCACTCTCACTCTCCCCTCTCCCACCTCCAAGCCATTGTCCCTCAGCCTGCCACTCCCAGCCCTTCTCCCAAGTCCCTCCCCAGCTCTCCTGCAGCCCCTTCAGGCACTGGAAGGCTGCTCCAAGGTCTGCCTGGAGCCTTCTCCAGGCTGAGCAGCCCCAACTCTCTCCTCCTGTCCCCTTATTGTCCGAAGCAATAAATCCTTTCCCCCAGTGCTGTCTCAGGATGGGCTGATAGGGCCAGGAGGGTTTTACACAGCAAGTCAGGAGTCATTCAAAGGAAAAAATCCTACTGAACCTCAGAGTTTTTTACTCTTACAATGAATCAAAGGTTGGAAACCCTTTGCTGGCCTGGGAGGCTTTGATATTAACCAAACCTCTCTTCAGCTGCACCTACTCTTAGCATTTTTGTGTTCCTGGCAAGGGGGAGGGGGGGGGCTAAAAAAATCACAGGTAGTAGAGGCAGTGTTTGTTACCCTTTTTGTTGCATACAGCCAGAGAAAAGAGATTGATTGAGCTGAAATCTGAAGCCAATCCCAGGGGATTAGTTTCATATTCACTTAGTTTCCTGCAAAGCTTCTGCATTTGAGAGCTCTTTCTACAGCAAAGCCAAAGTGAAGGTTGAAAGCCATTAGCAAGAACTCAGTCGGATTTTAACTCATTCTGATGTTGACTTGTTTTGATTTTAATGCTCTCTGATATTCTTCTGCCCTTGCTTGCAACGTTTCCCTGTAAGCCAGGGAGCTGAAGTGCTCTGCTTTGCAATGCTGCAAGGAAGGAGGAATTCAGAGTACCAGTTCCAACTATCCTGAAGATTTTAATCTACCCATTTAATTGTTATTATTAATGAAGAGGTCATTTAACCCCTTCAGAGATGTCATCTTCATCCTGGCTGACACCAGTGGGTGTCCAGAGAAGGGGGAGGAAGCTGGGGAAGGGTCTGGAGAGCAGGGCTGGGGTGGAGGCACCTGGGGTTGTATAGTCTGGAGAAGAAGAGGCTGAGGGCAGAGCTCATTGCTCTCTGCTGCTGCCTGAAAAGCTGGAGCCAGGTGGGGTTGGGCTCTTCTCCCAAGAGACAAGTGATAGGATGAGAAAAATCACAGAACCATAGAATCCAGCAGGCTGGAAGAGAGCTCCAAGCTCAAACAGCCCAGCCTAGCACCCAGCCCTGCCCAACCAACCACACCATGGCACTAAGTGCCCCAGCCAGGCTTGGCTGCAACACCTCCAGCCACACAAACTCCACCACCTCCCTGGGCAGCCCATTCCAATGCCAATCACTCTCTCTGACAGCTTCCTCCTCACATCCAGCTGCCCTGGCACAGCTTGAGGCTGTGTCCTCTTCTTCTGTCCCTGGCTGCCTGGCAGCAGAGCCCAACCCCACCTGGCTACAGCCTCCCTGCAGGCAGCTGCAGGCAGCAATGAGCTCTGCCCTGAGCCTCCTCTGCTGCAGGCTGCACACCCCCAGCTCCCTCAGCCTCTCCTCACAGGGCTCTGCTCCAAGCCCCTCCCCAGCCTTGCTGCCCTTCTCAGGAAAGGCAATGGAGCTGTGGCTGTTTAGCATTGAGGAGGCTGAGAGGAGACCTCTTTGCTCTCTACAGCTCCCTGAGAGGAGGTTGCAGTGAGGTGGGGGTTGGGCTCACCTCCCTAGTCTCAGGTGATAGAAGGAGATAAAATGACCTGAAACTGTGCCAGGGGAGGGTTAGGTTGGAGATGAGGGAAAATGTCTTTGCTGCAAGAGTGGTCAGGGCCTGGCACAGGCTGCCCAGGGAGGTGCTGGAGTCCTCATGCCTGGAGGTGTTCAAGAAACCTGGGGCCAAGGCACCTGGGGCCATGGTTCAGTGGCCATGGTGTGGTTGGGCTGAGGGTGGGTCTGAGTGGTCTCAGAGGGCTTCTCCAGCTGGAACACATCACAGAGTCATAGAATCAACCAGGTTGGAAGAGACCTCCAAGCTCATGCAGTCCAACCTAGCACCCAGCCCTGCCCAGTCAAACAGCCATGGTTCTGTGTCCCAGCTGGCTTCTCGTGCTGGGGACACTCACTGTGCTGGTGTGAGGCTGACTGGAGTATCTTGGTGAGGAAAACTAGATCCTAGGCTGTGAACAGGAAACATGGTGATAGGTACTGCACTCACACGACTCCTTAGGTTGCAAAAGCCCTTCAAGGTCCTCGAGTCCAATCATCAGTTTCACACTGCCAAGCCCTTGACCAAACCAAAGCCCTCAGCACAACATCCCAGCACTATGGATTGCTGTGGTTGGAGAGGACCACCAGCATCAGCCAGTCCAACCTTCATCCCAGCAGCCTTCATCACCAGACCACAGCCTCAAGCACCACAGCCACTCTCCTTTTGAACACCTCCAGGGATGGCAACTCCAGCACCTCCCTGGGCAGCCTGTGCCAGTGCCTGACCACCTGCTCAGGAGAGAACTTCCTCCCAACAGCCAACCCAATCCTCTTCTGATGCACCTTGAGGCCATTTCCTCTTGTCCTATCATTAGTAATTTGGGAGGAGAGACCAGCTCCAGCCTCACTGCAACCTCCCTTTAGGTAGATGCAGAGGGCAATAAGGTCCCCTCTCAGCCTCCTCTTCTCCAGACTGAACACCCCCAGCTCCCTCAGCTGCTCCTCACAGCTCATCTTTGCCAGAGCTCTCCCCAGCCTCACTGCCCTTCTCTGCCCTGCTCCAGCACCTCAGTGTGTACATCCTCCTGTGCTGTGGTGGCTCACAGGTTTGCTGAGGTGTATGGAGACAACACAAACACAGACAAGAGAGAGTGTGACAGTGAGAGAGGCTCTATCTGCTGGAGTTGATGCCTGTGCTTTTCTTCCTGGGCTTTGGCTGTGCAACCCAACTCATTCTGCTCCTCACCCCCCCTGCCTGATCCTCCAAACTCACCTTGCACCTAAGGCAGACTCTGGGATAAGGTAGAGGGGTGGGAAGGGTGGTTGGGAGCCCCTCCTGGGCACTCTGGTTCCTGGCAGGGCTGTTGTGTCTCTGTATCACCTTTAACTTGCATATTGCTGTCTGGAGCTGCAAGTCTCTGCTTGTGCAGTGTGCTGAGCTGTGGGTACAAAGCTTCAGCCCTCAACTTCCAGCCAGCTGAGTCTAGTCTGGGTGACTGCATAAGAGTGGGTGAGCAGGTAACTCCCACACCATCACATGGTGGTTTGGGAGCTTCCCCTCCTTCTCCCCACAGCTCAGCCAGGCTAATTCAGCCATCTGGAAGTTAATGATGGAGTTTATTGGACAGCAGAGCATAAATTTACAAGCATCTGTATATGCTTGAAACATAGAATGGTTTAGGTGGGAAGGGACATCAAAGCTCAGCCAGTTCCAACTAGAGCAGGTTGCTCAAGGCCTCATCCAACCTGGTCCTGAACAGACTGGATGAGGCACTCAGTGCCATGGTCTGGTTGACTGGCTAGGGCTGGGTGCTAGGTTGGACTGGGTGATCTTGGAGGTCTCTTCCAGCCTGGTTGATTCTACGATTCTATGATTCTTATTATTCCCCTTGGTACTATGGTATCACAGCTGTGACACCTCACCTTGAGTATCTCCAGGGATGGGCCTCAACCACCTCCCTGGGCAACCTGTTGCAGTGTTCCAGCAGCCTCCTAGTAAAGAATTTGTCCTTCACAGTATCACAGTGTCACAGTGTCACAGTATCATCAGGGTTGGAAGAGACCTCACAGATCATCAAGTCCAACCCTTTAGCACAGAGCTCAAGGCCAGACCATGGCACCAAGTGCCACGTCCAGTCCTGCCTTGAACAGCTCCAGGGACGGCGACTCCACCACCTCCCCGGGCAGCCCATTCCAGTGTCCAATGACTCTCTCAGGGAAGAACTTTCTCCTCACCTCCAGCCTAAATCTCCCCTGGCACAGCCTGAGGCTGTGTCCTCTCCTTCTGGTGCTGGCCACCTGAGAGAAGAGAGCAACCTCCTCCTGGCCACAACCTCCCCTCAGGTAGTTGCAGACAGCAATAAGGTCTGCCCTGAGCCTCCTCTTCTCCAGGCTAACCAATCCCAGCTCCCTCAGCCTCTCCTCGTAGGGCTGTGCTCAAGGCCTCTCCCCAGCCTCGTTGCCCTTCTCTGGACATGCTCAAGCATCTCAATGTCCCTCCTAAACTGGGGGGGCCCAGAACTGAACACAGCACTCAAGGTGAGGTCTAACCAGTGCAGAGTACAGGGGCAGAATGACCTCCCTGCTCCTGCTGGCCACACCATTCCTGATGCAGGCCAGGATGCCACTGGCTCTCTTGGCCACCTGGGCACACTGCTGGCTCATGTTCAGGTGGGTATCAATCAGCATCCCCAGATCCCTCTCTGTCTGGCTGCTCTCAGCCACTCTGACCCCAGCCTGTATCTCTGCATGGGGTTGTTGTGGCCAAAGTGCAGCACTCTGCACTTGGAGCTATTGAACTCCATCCCCTTGGACTCTGCCCATCTGTGCAGGCGGTCAAGGTCCCACTGCAGAGCCCTTCTGCCCTCCAACCCAGCCACATCTGCCCCCAGCGTAGTGTCATCTGCACACTTGCTGATGACTGACTCGATCCAATCTCAATCTGCTCTGCTCTGGTTTGAAGCCATTGGCCTGTCCCTGCAGGCCTCTGCCAGCAGCCTCTCTCCATCCTTCTTGCAGCTCCTCTTCTGCAGACGTCCAGGTGGCAGAGAGCACAAAGCTGCATCCTCAGCCCATGCCACAGGCTCACAAGCACTCAGCAGCTTGGTACATCCACGGAGCCAGCCTGCCTGGGGATATTGTCTGCAACACTGATTGTGGGAGACAGGGGAGGACACCAGAATGCAGCACCCAGCGTCGACAGAGAATAAAGAGCAGGGCTGCTGAGAAGCAAACCACGCCAGGCAAACCTGATGGCTTTTATTTTGCTCTGTGGCTGAGCTGTTCCACTTCTCTGGGGTTTTGTATTCTTTTCCTGGGCAAATGAGGCTTTTGCAAGCTTTTTACAGTGAAGGTCAAACCACAAAATGTTCAGGAGGAGGCTTCTGCAAACTGTAATGACCTGATAAGCTCAGGGAAGGGAAACAAATAAAGCTGGGGCGGGGGGGGGGGGGGGGGGGGGGAAGGAAGGAGTTTGAAGGGATTTGCTCATGGAGGAAGAGGAAAAGCACTGACTGCAATAAGATAAATATCACAGGGTGGCTTCTGTCCTCAGTGTACAGCTCCAAAAGCAAGCAGTGAAAGAAGCTACAGCAGCAGGGTTTGGAGGTCTGCAGCATCAGCCCCACAGAGAGCTGAGGGTGTGGGGCTGGGTACCACTGACCACTGTTGCAGGGCTGCCTGCTCAGGCTGGGACAGCTGCACAAGTCTGGAGGGGACAGCAGCAACAGCACAACTGTGCTGGTTTGAGGCTAATTGGAGTATTTTAGTGAAGGAAATGAGATCCTTGGCTGTGGAAAGAAGGTAACAGTGATGTCTGCATCACTCCTTGGTCTGCTTAGGGACAGCAAAACCAATTCTCAGGTCAGGATGCTGTTGATGCTCAGAAGGCTGCAGCCTGTCCTATGAGGACAGGCTGAGAGAGTTGGGGCTGTGCAGCCTGGAGAAGAGAAGGCTTGGAGGAGACCTTGGAGTGGCCTTCCAGGATCTGAAGGGGGCTGCAGGAGGGCTCAGAAGGGACTATTGACAATGTTTGGGAATGAGAGGAGGAAGAGGAATGGGTTTGAAGTGGCAGAGGGGAGATTGGAAGTGGATGTTAGGATGAAGTTGTTTGCAGTGAAGGTGGTGAGACACTGGCACAAGTTGAGGGTGCTGAGACACTGGCACAGGTTGAGGGTGGTGAGACACTGGCACAGATTTCCCAGGGAGGTGTTCAACACCAGGTTGGATGAGGCCTTGAGCAACCTGCTCTAGTTGGAACTGGCAGGGAGTTGGAACTGGCTGAGCTTTGATGTCCCCTCCCACCTAAACCATTCTATGTTTCAAGCATATATAGATGCTTGTAAATTTATGCTCTGCTGTCCAATAAACTCCATCATTAACTTCCAGATGGCTGAATTAGTCTGGCTGAGCTGTGGGGAGAAGGAGGGGAAGCTCCCAAACCACCATGTGATGGTGTGGGACCTACCTGCTCACCCACTCTTGTGCAGTCACCCAGACTAGACTCAGCTGGCTGGAAGTTGAGGGCTGAAGCTTTGTACCCACAGCTCAGCACACTGCACAAGCAGAGACTTGCAGCTCCAGACAGCAATATGCAAGTTAAAGGTGATACAGAGACACAACAGCCCTGCCAGGAACCAGAGTGCCCAGGAGGGGCTCCCAACCACCCTTCCCACCCCTCTACCTTATCCCAGAGTCTGCCTTAGGTGCAAGGTGAGTTTGGAGGATCAGGCAGGGGGCGTTAGGAGCAGAATGAGTTGGGTTGCACAGCCAAAGCCCTGGAAGAAAAGCACAGGCATCAACTCCAGCAGATAGAGCCTCTCTCACTGTCACACTCTCTCTTGTCTGTGTTTGTGTTGTCTCCATACACCTCAGCAAGCCTGTGAGCCACCACAGCACAAGAGGGACACATTGAGGTGCTGGAGCAGGGCAGAGAAGGGCAGTGAGGCTGGGGAGAGCTCTGGCAAAGATGAGCTGTGAGGAGAGGCTGAGGGAGCTGGGGGTGTTCAGTCTGGAGAAGAGGAGGCTGAGAGGGGACCTTATTGCCCTCTGCATCTGCCTAAAGGGAGGCTGTAGTGAGGCTGGAGCTGGCCTCTCCTCCTCAGTTACTAATGCTGGGACAAGAGGAAATGGCCTCAAGGTGCATCAGGGGAGGTTTGGGTTGGCTGCTGGGAGGAAGTTCTCTCCTGAGCAGGTGGTCAGGCACTGGCACAGGCTGCCCAGGGAGGTGCTGGAGTTGCCATCCCTGGAGGTGTTCAAAAGGAGGATATGCACCTTGAGGTGCTGGAGCAGGGGCAGAGGAGGGCAATGAGGCTGGGGAGAGCTCTGGCAAACATTGCCCAGAGATGGGGCAAAGGCCTGACACAAGCCAGTCCAAGTCCCATCCAAATCCCAACCCCAATCCAGATCCCAATCCCTTTACTGCACCCCAGACATGAGGTTATACACTTCTTTATCAGCAGGCTACACAGGAAGGCTACAAATCACCTCAGACTCCACCTGGTTGCATGCACCTGCCTTAGGACTGCTTTAGGGCTGCACCCTGCTTGGCACAGGCACTCTCCATGCTCTCCCAGCACCACCTGTGTTGTGTCTGGCCAGTCTAAGGCAGCAGAGCTGGGCAAACCCACAGCCTCCAGGCTTGCACTGGTTTGCATTTGCTGCACCAGTCTCTAAGGTCATTCCCACCCTCTCCCAGCACTTACTGACCTCTCCCCTGCCCAGGGCTGGACAACAGCTGCCCCACGGCCACACAGCTCTCTAGGATCACTGCATTTAATGCTGCTCTATGCAACAGTGAGGCTGTTGTGCAGGGCACACAGGCCCAGACAGGCTCCTACCTGTTTGCCTGCCAAAGGGGCACAAAGGGCCTGGCACCATGAAGCCTGGGCTGCCCAGGGCCCAGGTTGTGTAACGCAGCTGTGGGAGCCCACATGCCTAGTGGATGGCCTACCAGGTGCAAGGCCTGTGCCCTGCCCATATCTGGGGGAGCCAGGCCTGTGGCCCCTGCCTAGCATGGTAAGGTTTGGCTAACTGCCATCCTGGTTGGCTACTCTGTGTCCAAAGGGCAATGAATCTCAGCCCACATTGATCAAAGGAGACAGGAAGGTGAACAACCTGCTTCTGCCTCCCTGCTTTGCCTCCCTGCTTCTGCCTCCCTGCTTCTGCCTCCCTGCTTTGCCTCCCTGCTTTGCTTCCCTGCTTTGCCCCCCTGCTTTGCTCCCCTGCTTTGTCTCCCTGCTTTGCCTCCCTGCTTTGCTCCCCTGCTTTGCTCCCCTGCTTTGCCTCCCTGCTTTGCCTCCCTGCTTTGCTTCCTGCTTTGTCTCCCTGCTTTGCCTCCCTGCTTTGCTCCCCTGCTTTGCTCCCCTGCTTTGCCTCCCTGCTTTGCCTCCCTGCTTTGCTCCCCTGCTTTGCCCCCCTGCTTTGCCCCCCTGCTTTGCTCCCCTGCTTTGCCTCCCTGCTTTGCTCCCCTGCTTTGCCTCCCTGTTTTGCTCCCCTGCTTTGCCTCCCTGCTTTGCTCCCCTGCTTTGCCTCCCTGCTTTGCCTCCCTGCTTTGCCTCCCTGCTTCTGCCTCCCTGCTTTGCCTCCTGCTTTGCCCCCCTGCTTTGCCCCCCTGCTTTGCTCCCCTGCTTTGCCTCCCCTGCTTTGCCCCCCTGCTTTGCCTCCCTGTTTTGCCTCCCTGCTTTGCCTCCCTGCTTTGCCTCCCTGCTTTGCCTCCCTGCTTCTGCCTCCCTGCTTTGCCTCCTGCTTTGCCCCCCTGCTTTGCCCCCCTGCTTTGCTCCCCTGCTTTGCCTCCCTGCTTTGCCTCCCTGCTTTGCCCCCCTGCTTTGCTCCCCTGCTTTGCTCCCCTGCTTCTGCCTCCCTGCTTCTGCCTCCCTGCTTTGCCTCCCTGCTTTGCCTCCCCTGCTTTGCCTCCCTGCTTCTGCCTCCCTGCTTTGCCTCCCTGCTTTGCTCCCCTGCTTTGCCTCCCTGCTTTGCCTCCCTGCTTCTGCCTCCCTGCTTTGCCTCCCTGCTTTGCCTCCCTGCTTTGCCCCCCTGCTTTGCCCCCCTGCTTTGCTCCCCTGCTTTGCCTCCCTGCTTCTGCCTCCCTGCTTTGCCTCCCTGCTTTGCCTCCCTGCTTTGTCTCCCTGCTTTGCTCCCCTGCTTTGCTCCCCTGCTTTGCCTCCCCTGATTCGCCTCCCTGCTTTGCCTCCCTGCTTTACTCCCCTGCTTTGCCTCCCCTGCTTTGCCTCCCTGCTCTGCCTCCCTGCTTTGCCTCCCTGCTTTGATCCCTTGCTTTGCCTCCCTGCTTTGCTCCCCTGCTTTGCCTCCCTGCTTTGATCCCTTGCTTTGCCTCCCTGCTTTGCTCCCCTGCTTTGCCTCCCTGCTTTGCTCCCCTACTTTGATCCCTTGCTTTGCCTCCCTGCTTTGCTCCCCTGTTTTCCCTCCCTGCTTTGCCTCCCCTGCTTTGCCTCCCCTGCTTTGCCTCCCTGCTTTGCCTCCCCTACTTTGATCCCTTGCTTTGCCTCCCTGCTTTGCTCCCCTGCTTTGCTCCCCTGCTTTGCCTCCCTGCTTTGCCTCCCTGCTTTGCCTCCCTGCTTTGCCTCCCTGCTTTGCCTCCATGCTTTTCCTCCCTGCTTTGTCTCCCTGCTTTGCTCCCCTGCTTTGCCTCCCTGCTTTGCCTCCCTGCTTTGCCTCCCTGCTTTGCTCCCCTGCTTTGCTCCCCTGCTTTGCCTCCCTGCTTTGCCTCCCTGCTTTGCCTCCCTGCTTTGTCTCCCTGCTTTGCTCCCCTGCTTTGCCTCGCTGCTTTGCCTCCCTGCTTTGCCCCCCTGCTTTGCCTCCCTGCTTTGCCTCCCTACTTTGCCTCCCTGCTTTGCCTCCCCTGCTTTGCCCCCCTGCTTTGCCTCCCTGTTTTGCCTCCCTGCTTTGCCTCCCTGCATTGCTCACCTGCTTTGCCTCCCCTGCTTTGCCTCCCTGCTTTGCCTCCCTGCTTTGCTCCCCTGATTTGCCTCCATGCTTTGCTCCCTGTTTTGCTCCCCTGCTTTGCCTCCCTGCTTTGCTTCCCTGCTTTGCCCCCCTGCTTTGCTCCCCTGCTTTGTCTCCCTGCTTTGCCTCCCTGCTTTGCTCCCCTGCTTTGCTCCCCTGCTTTGCCTCCCTGCTTTGCCTCCCTGCTTTGCTCCCTGCTTTGCCTCCCTGCTTTGCTCCCCTGCTTTGCCTCCCTGCTTTGCCTCCCTGCTTTGCTCCCCTGCTTTGCTCCCCTGCTTTGCCTCCCTGATTTGCTCCCCTGCTTTGCCTCCCTGCTTCTGCCTCCCTGCTTTGCCTCCCTGCTTTGTCTCCCTGCTTTGCTCCCCTGCTTTGCCTCCCCTGATTCGCCTCCCTGCTTTGCCTCCCTGCTTTGCTCCCCTGCTTTGCCTCCCCTGCTTTGCCTCCCTGCTCTGCCTCCCTGCTTTGCCTCCCTGCTTTGATCCCTTGCTTTGCCTCCCTGCTTTGCTCCCCTGCTTTGCCTCCCTGCTTTGATCCCTTGCTTTGCCTCCCTGCTTTGCTCCCCTGCTTTGCCTCCCTGCTTTGCTCCCCTACTTTGATCCCTTGCTTTGCCTCCCTGCTTTGCTCCCCTGTTTTCCCTCCCTGCTTTGCCTCCCCTGTTTTGCCTCCCCTGCTTTGCCTCCCTGCTTTGCTCCCCTGCTTTGATCCCTTGCTTTGCCTCCCTGCTTTGCTCCCCTGTTTTCCCTCCCTGCTTTGCCTCCCCTGTTTTGCCTCCCCTGCTTTGCCTCCCTGCTTTGCTCCCCTACTTTGATCCCTTGCTTTGCCTCCCTGCTTTGCTCCCCTGCTTTGCTCCCCTGCTTTGCCTCCCTGCTTTGCCTCCCTGCTTTGCCTCCATGCTTTTCCTCCCTGCTTTGTCTCCCTGCTTTGCTCCCCTGCTTTGCCTCCCTGCTTTGCCTCCCTGCTTTGTCTCCCTGCTTTGCTCCCCTGCTTTGCCTCCCTGCTTTGCCTCCCTGCTTTGCCTCCCTGCTTTGCCTCCCTGTTTTGCCTCCCTGCTTTGCCTCCCTACTTTGCCTCCCTGCTTTGCCTCCCCTGCTTTGCCCCCCTGCTTTGCCTCCCTGTTTTGCCTCCCTGCTTTGCCTCCCTGCTTTGCCTCCCTGCATTGCTCACCTGCTTTGCTCCCCTGCTTTGCCTCCCCTGCTTTGCCTCCCTGCTTTGCCTCCCTGCTTTGCTCCCCTGATTTGCCTCCATGCTTTGCTCCCCGCTTTGCTCCCCTGCTTTGCCTCCCAGCTTTGCTCCCCTGCTTTGCTCCCCTGATTTGCCTCCCTGCTTTGCTCCCCTGCTTTGCTCCCCTGCTTTGCTCCACTGCTTTGCCTCCCTGCTTTGCCTCCCTGCTTTGTCTCCCTGCTTTGCCTCCTGGCTTTGCTCCCCTGCTTTGCCTCCCTGCTTTGCCTCCCTGCTTTGCCTCCCCTGCTTTGCCTCCCCTGCTTTGCTACCCTCCTTTGCTACCCTCCTTTGCCTCCCTGCTTTGCCTCCCTGCTTTTGCCTCCCTGCTTTGCTCCCCTGCTTTGCTCCCCTGCTTTGCCTCCCTGCTTCTGCCTCCCTGCTTTGCTTCCCTGCTTTGCCTCCCTGCTTTGCCTCCCTGCTTTGCCCCCCTGCTTTGCCTCCCTTCTTTGCCTCCCGGCTTTGCTCCCCTGCTTTGCTCCCCTGCTTTGCCTCCCTGCTTTGCCTCCCCTGCTTTGCCTCCCCTGCTTTGCTCCCCTGCTTTGCCTCCCTGCTTTGCTCCCCTGCTTTGCCTCCCTGCTTTACCTCCCTTCTTTGCTCCCCTGCTTTGCTTCCCTGCTTTGCCTCCCTGCTTTGCCCCCCTGCTTTACCTCCCTGCTTTGCTCCCCTGCTTTGCTTCCCTGCTTTGCCTCCCTGCTTTGCTCCCTTGCTTTGCTCCCCTGCTTTGCTTCCCTGCTTTGCTATCCTGCTTTGCCTCCCTGCTTTGCTCCCCTTCTCTTTGCCTGCTCTCTCTGCTGTGCCCAGCCCTGCTGCTGTTGCACACTGCCTTATTGCTGTCTGCTAAACTCCACTGCCATGAGTTACCAGGAGCAGGCCCTGGATTTCTGCAGCTGCACCTCAGGGGTTCAGGGGTTCATAGTGCCTTTAAGAGGGCAGAATTTGGTTTCTGACTTGCTGCCTGCAGCTGCCTGAAGGGACATTGTGCAGAGGCTGCTGCTGGGCTCTGCTCACAGGGAGCTGCAGACAGAACAAGGGGAATGCCTCAAGCTGAGCCTGGGGAGGTTTAGATTGGACATTAGGAAGAAGTTTTTCCTGGAGAGAGTGGTCAGGGACTGGAATGAGCTGCCCAGGGAGGTGCTGGAGTCCCCCAGCCTGGCTGTGTTTCAGGGTGGTTTGGATGTGGTGCTTGGGGCTGTGGTTTAAGGTGAGTCTTGTAGAGCAGGGCTCTAGGCTGGGCTTGGTGCTTCTGAGGGGCTGTGCCAGCCTGGGTGGCTCTGTGTTCCTGGAGGGGGGCAGCTGGAGTGGCACCCTGAGGCTCCCATGCAGTGCCAGCTGGTGCAGCTCAGGTTCCTTGTTTCACAGCTTCTGCTGTGCTCATTCCAGTGGCCTGCCCTGGTGGAGCCTCTCAGGGTTGCACATCAGAAGTGTGTGTAGGACTTCATCAGTCTTGCTCAGGTGCTCAGATGGAGACAGAACTTCCTGGCCTGAGGGAGAGACCAGGACCAGTCCCATGCTGCATCTGCAGGTACCTAGGGAAAAGCCTTTTACCTTTAGAACAAACCTGAGCTGCAGCCTGAGAGCTGGGGAAGGAAAAGTGAGTGATGGAGACCTGGCAACCTTTGGTATTTCAGTTCTCATTTCACACTATCCACAGGCAATTAACATCCTGCAACCTCCTTTAGAGGCTGCTTCAGAGAGCCTCAGGAGCTGCCAGGCTCTGCAGGCACTGCCTCACCTCCACTCCAAACCTTCAGAGCAGCTCTTACCCAGCCAGGAGAAAGCAAACACAACTTTTCTGCTTCCCAGGCTCAAACCCAGCTCTGGTGGGAGGGTTTTATGGTCCTGGTCCTAAAACAACCCCGAGAGTGGAGCGTGGGGATAGCTGCTGCAGGGTGGCATTCACACAGCAGCTGCTCAGAGGAGACCTGCAAAGCAAAATAAATCTGTTCTCAGCAGGCTTTGGGGGAGTGCTTTGGGCTTGCTTCAGTCTAAGGCTTCTGTTTCCATTTCACATTAAAAGAAACAGAAGTCAAATGCTGTTGGTTCACAGAAACCCTCTGGGGAGCTGGGAAATAGCTTAATAGAGGTTACAGCCTGGAGAGTGGGAGGTGAGTGGTCAGGAGGAGCTGCTGGAAATGCCCTTCTGTGTGTGCAAATAGACTGCACTGAGCCTTCACATCAGATGAGAGGAAGCTTTGCATTTAAAATCATAGAGTCACAGAATCAGCAGGTTGGAAGAGAGCTCCAAGCTCAAACAGCCCAACCTAGCACCCAGCCCTGCCCAGCCAACCAGACCATGGCACTAAGTGCCCCAGCCAGGCTTGGCAAGAACACCTCCAGGCACAGAGACTCCACCACCTCCCTGGGCAGCCCATTCCAATGCCAATCACTCTCTCTGCCAGCAACTTCCTCCTCACAGCCAGCCTCAACCTGCCCTGGCACAGCTTCAGGCTGTGTCCCCTTCTTCTGGCCCTGGGTGCCTGGCAGCAGAGCCCAACCCCACCTGGCTACAACAACCCCCCAGAAAAGCTCTTTCCCTTGCAATTTGTCTCCCTGTTCCTCCACTACTCAGAGTGGCTCTGCAGCGAAGGACTGCTGGTGGGGGAGAACCTGGACAGGAGCCAGCAGTGGGCACTGGCAGCACAGAAGCCCAGGGGCTGCCTGGGCTGCATCCAAAGCAGTGTGGGCAGAGATGGAGAGAGGGGATCCTGCCCCTCTGCTCTGCTCTGCTCTGCTCTGCTCTGCTCTGCTCTGCTCTGCTCTGGTGAGACCTCACCTGCTGGAGAAGGTCCAGAGGAGGTCTGTGAAGATGATCAGAGGCTGAAGCACCTCTCCTACAAAGGCAGGATGGGAGAGTTGGGGCTGCTCAGCCTGCAGAAGACAAACTTGCCCAGGGAGGTGACTGAGGCCCCATCCCTGAAGATATTCAAGGAGAGGCTTTACAGGACTCTGGGCAAGCTGATCTAGTTAAGAGTGTCCCTGCTGGCTGCAGAGGAGGTTGGACTGGATGACCTTTGGAGATCCCTTCCAATCCAGAGCATTCTGTGATTCTATGAAGGGAGACCTTGGGTGCTCAGAGGACTGCAGCAGCTCTGCTCTGAGCACAGGCTGAGAGAGTTGGGGCTGTGCAGCCTGGAGAGGAGAAGGCTTGGAGGAGACCTTGGAGTGGCCTTCCAGGATCTGAAGGGGGCTACAGGAGGGCTGGGGAGGGACAATTGACAAGGTCTGGGAATGAGAAGAGGAGGAGGAATGGGTTTGAAGTGGCAGAGGGGAGACTGGAAGTGGCTGTTAGGAAGAAGTTGTTTGCAGTGAGGGTGGTGAGAGACTGGCAGAGGTTGAGGATGGTGAGACACTGGCACAGGTTTCCCAGGGAGGTTGTGGAGCACAGAAGCACCCAATGTGATCAAAGATCACATTGGGTGCTTCTGTGCTCCACAACCTCCCTAGAGGTGTTCAGGTCCAGGCAGGACAAGGCCTTGAGCACTCTGGGCTGGTTGGAGCTGTCCCTGCCTATAGCAGAGGGTTGGAACTGGCTGTGCTTTGAGATCCCTTCCAACCTAAACCATTCTGTGATTCTATCTGAAGGGAACCTGCAGGCAGGCTGGGAAGGGACTGTTCAGAAGGGCCTGTGGGGATGGGCTGAGGGCAATGGTTTGGAAGTGCAGCAGGGCAGAGTTAGGTTGGACATCAGGAGGGAGCTGTGCACAGTGAGGGTGGGGAGAGACTGGCACAGGCACAGGCTGCACAGGTGGAGACCCATGCCTGCAGACATTCAAGGTCAGAATTGCTGTGTCCCAGGGCAGCCTGCTCTGGTTGGATGTGTCCCTGCTGCCTGCAGGGGGGTTGCTCCAGATGCTCCTGGAGGGTCCCTTCCAGCCTGCTGCATTCTGTGGCTCTGTGAGGCAGAGGACGGAAGGAGCAGTGAGTTGCGGCAGTGAGGTGGAGCAGCAAGGTGCAGCAGGGAGGTGCAGCAGGGAGGTGCAGCAGTGAAGTGCAGCAGTGAGGTGCAGCAGGGAGGTGCAGCAGTGAAGTGCAGCAGTGAGGTGCAGCAGGGAGGTGCAGCAGGGAGGTGCAGCAGGGAGGTGCAGCAGGGAGGTGCAGCAGGGAGGTGCAGCAGGGAGGTGCAGCAGGGAGGCATAGCAGGGAGCTGCAGCAGTGAATCATAGAATCACAGAATCAAGCAGGTTGGAAGAGACCTCCAAGCTCATCCAGTCCAACCTATCCCCCAGCCCTATCCAGTCAACCAGACCATGGCACCAAGTGCCTCATCCAGGCTTTTCTTGAACACCTCCACGGATGGTGCCTCCACCACTTCCCTGGGCAGCCCATTCCAATGCCAATCACTCTCTCTGCCCGCAACTTCCTCCTAACATCCAGCCTAGACCTGCCCTGGCACAACTTGAGACTGTGTCCCCTTGTTCTGTTGTTGGCTGCCTGGGAGAAGAGCCCAAACCCCCACCTGGCTACAATGTCCCTTCAGGTAGTTGTAGACAGCAATGAGGTCACCCCTGAGCCTCCTCTTCTCCAGGCTGCACACCCCCAGCTCCCTCATCCTCTTCTCATAGGGTTTGTGCTCCAGGCCCCTCACCAGCTTTGTCACCCTTCTCTGGACACCTTCCAGCACCTCAACATCTTTCTTGAATTGAGGAGCCCAGAACTGGACACAGCACTCCAGGTGTGGCCTGAGCAGTGCTGAGTACAGGGGCAGAAGAACCTCCCTTGTCCTGCTGCCCACACTGCTCCTGAGCCAGCCCAGGATGCCATTGGCTCTGCTGCCCACCTGGGCACTGCTGCCTCCTCTTCATCTACTATCTATCAGTACCCACAGGTCCCTTTCCTCTTGGCTGCTTTCCAGCTACTCAGTCCCCAGCCTGTAGCACTGGAAGTGCAGCAGGGAGGTGCAGGAGGGAGGTGCAGCAGGGAGGTGCAGGAGGGTGCTGCAGCAGGGAGGGGCAGCAGGGAGGTGCAGCAGGGAGGTGCAGGAGGGAGGTGCAGCAGGGAGGTGCAGGAGGGAGGTGCAGCAGGGAGGTGCAGGAGGGTGCTGCAGCAGGGAGGTGCAGGAGGGTGCTGCAGCAGGGAGGTGCAGCAGGGAGGTGCAGCAGTGAGGCTCAGCTCTGTGCCTGCTCTGTGTGTGTCTGCAGCCTGGCTGTGTACACAAGCACTGGAGGCTGTTTCGTTTCCATCAGCCCAGCGTGCAAAGACCTCTTTCTGCTGCAGCTCTCTTCAAACAGTCAGCAGCAGCCACAGATGCACTGAACAATCTAACTGGAGGCCTTAATAAATATTTCAGCATCAAGGGGTTCACAGCTGCCAGCTTTACACCAAAACCAACAGGAAGATTCAGCCCTGGGAGGACCAAAATCTTTAATCACTCTCCAGAAAGTCTTAAAAGGGAATCTCTTCCCATCAGGTCCCTGCTAAAGAGCAGAGAGAATCTGCAGGTGCTGTGAGCTGTGTTTATTTGAATCAGAAGCAGTCACTCGGTTCAAAAGAGGGAGAATAATCAGAGGGGTCATTATTAAGTGAGATAACATCTCCTGAATGAATGCTCTCATTAAGCTAATTAGAAAATGGCAGTTTCTGAGCCATCAGAGCCTCACTGGCTCACTGAAACGTGAGGCTGGAATCACTGCCACTGACCCCTGCCAGGCTGCTGGCACTGATGCCCACAGCAGAGTCATCCAATGGCTTCGGCTGGAAAAGACATCCAGGATTTCATGATGCAGGTTTGGTTGCTTCCCAGTCCTCTCCTCCTGCCCTTGCAGCCTCTCTGCTTGGGCCTAACAGGCTTTTGGACAAGGATAGAAGGGCAGCAAGGCTGGGGAGGGGCCTGGAGCAGAGCCCTGTGAGGAGAGGCTGAGGGAGCTGGGGGGGGTGCAGCCTGCAGCAGAGGAGGCTCAGGGCAGAGCTGATTGCTGTCTGCAGCTACTTGAAGGGGGAGGCTGTAGCCAGGTGGGGTTGGGCTCTGCTGCCAGGCAGCCAGGGACAGAAGAAGGGGACACAGTCTCAAGCTGTGCCAGGGCAGGTCTAGGCTGGATGTGAGGAGGAAGTTCCTGGCAGAGAGAGTGACTGGCACTGGCATGGGCTGCCCAGGGAGGTGGTGGAATCTGTGTGGCTGGAGGTGCTGAAGCCAAGCCTGGCTGGGGCACTTACTGCCATGGTCTGGTTGGTTGGGCAGGGCTGGGTGCTAGGTTGGTCTGGAGGAGCTTGGAGCTCTATTCCAGACTGGCTGAGTCTATGATTCTCTTCCCTTCCCTTCTCTTCCCTTCACTGTGACCTTGGTGGCACAGTGCACAGAAGCACAGGCTGCAGGGCTGCAGAGGAGAAGGAGTCCAGGGGAGGCCATGAAGATGCTGAGAGGGCTGCAGCAGCTCTACTCTGTGGCCAGGCTGAGAGAGTTTGGGCTCTGCAGCCTAGAGAGGAGAAGGCTTGGAGGAGACCTTGGAGTGGCCTTGCAGGATCTGAAGGGGGCTGCAGGGGGGCTGGGGAGGGACTATTGACAAGGTCTGGGAATGAGAGGAGAAGGAGGAATGGGTTTGAAGTGGCAGAGGGGAGATTGAAACTGGATGTTAGGAAGAAGTTTGCAATGAGGGTGGTGAGACACTGGCACAGGTTGAGGATGGTGAGACACTGGCACAGGTTTCCCAGGGAGGTTGTGGAGCACAGAAGCACCTGGGCATGGAGCCCCTGACTGCCACCCTTTGGGACCAGTTCTTCAGTGGGAGAGTGGAGAGGCTCTGGCACAGGCTGCCCAGGGAGGTTGTAGCTGCCTCCTGCCTGGAGCTGTTCAAGGCCAGGTTTAGCCTGGGCTGCTTAATCTGGAGAAGAGAAGACTGAGAGGGGATCTAAGAAATGTTTCTAACTCTCTGAGGGCTGGGGGTCAGGAGGGGGGGACAGGCTCTGCTCACTGCTCCCTGGCACAGGACAAGCAGCAATGGATGGAAGCTGCAGCACAGGAGGTTGCAGCTCAGCACAAGGGGAACTTCTTGCCTGGAAGGATCCCAGAGCCTGGCACAGGCTGCCCAGAGAGGTTGTGGAGTCTCCTTGTGTGGAGCCCTTGCAGGCCTGTCTGGATGTGCTCCTGTGTGCCCTGAGCTGGATTGTGTGGTCCTGCTGTGGCAGGGGGTTGTGCTGGATGAGCTCTTTGGGTCTCTTCCAATCCCTGACACCTGTGATCCTGGATGAGGCCTCAAGTAGCTGAATCCAGTTGAGAGGTGTCCATGCCAGTGGCAGGGAGTTGCAGTAGATGAATTCTGAGGTCCCTTCCCACCTGAGCCATTCTGGGATTGGCTTGGGAGGAGGAAAGAAAAAAGAAGACACAGAGAGAGAGAGAGGGGGAGAGGATTTTTCTCCTACTTATTAACTCCTGCTAAGAATTTTCACAGCTATTGGCAGAGGAAGAGATTATTCAGAGAGAGGGTGGGGAGAGACTGGCACAGATTGAGGATGCTGAGACACTGGCACAGGTTGCCCAGGGAGGTTGTGGAGCACAGAAGCACCCAACGTGATCAAAGATCACGTTGGGTGCTTCTGTGCTCCACAACCTCCCTGAAGGTGTTCAGGACCAGGTTGGATGAGACCTTGAGCACCCTGTGCTGGTGGGAGGTGTCCCTGCCCATGGCAGGGGCTGGCACTGGACGACTCTCCCAACCCAACCCCGTGTCTGACTCCGTTGTTGAGAGTGAGGGTGGGGAGAGAGTGGCACAGGCTGCCCAGGGAGGCTGTGGCTGCCCCTGCCTGGAGGTGCTGAAGTCCAGGTTGGACAAGGCTTTGGGTAAGCTGTGCTGGTGGGAGGTGGAAGGCAGAGGACTAGGACTGGATGGCCTTCAGGGTCCCTTCCAAGCCAAACCAATCCATCCAGGGTGAGGCTGGGGGATCAGGTGGACGTTGCCCAGGGCAGCTCCTGCTTTGCAGGGCAGTGCCAGCCATGGTTGTTGTGACTGTTCTTAGAAGCACAGCAAGAGTTATTCAGGGAGATAAAAGCCAGGGCATGGTTTTGAGAGTGACCAAGACCAAGCAGACCAAAGGAAGGCAAAAGCTCTCCTGGCTGGAGGATCCATTTCAGCGCAAGATGGGGAGCAGACCTAGTCCTGCATCTCCATCTCCCCCTGTCTCAGGCCTCTGTCTTTTTCCCAAGCTCTGATTTAGACTTTCTATTTAGAGGAAATTTTCAACCCTTCAGAGCAGTTCTCATCCCATAATTTCATGCACCCTGCCACACTTGGGCAACACCTCCACTGTGAGTGAAGCACAGGGTGGATTTGCTGGGTGACTTAGGGAATTTCCTGGGCCTCTGGGAAGTCCTCTGGCTGAGTTGGGAAAGCAAACTTTGGTGTCACCCTCCTGTGATGCTGCACTGATGCACATCACTCTCTGTGATTTAAGTCACTCTTATCCAGGCACTTCCAGAGGAGGTCAGAGCTGCAGCTGAGGAACACTGCTCTCAGTGTTCTAGACTGCTCAAACTGCAAGCTGAGAACACTGAAACCCAAGAGGAGGAACTGTGAGATGAGAGCATTAGCCAAGGTGTGAGCCTGCTTGCCCAGATGGCTGCTAACACAGAGAGAGAACTACAACTGCAAGTTCCTCCTGCCAAGCCATGCCCCAGACCCTGCTGAAGGCAGGAATGTTTCCCTGGAAAGCATCCAGAGCTCCAAGATCCAGCTGGATTTCACTGAGGGAATGGACTTCCAGGCTGTGGTGGTTTCTTACAACAGCCAGAGATGGTTTTGGTCTTAAAATCATAGGATCATAGAATGGTTTGGGTTGGAAAGGACCTCAGAGCTCAGCCATAGGCAGGGACACCTCTCACTAGAACAGGTCACTCAAGGCCTCATCCAGCCTGGTACTGAACATCTCCAGGGAGGTTGTGGAGCACAGAAGCAGATCAAAGATCACATTGGGTGCTTCTGTGCTCCACAACCTCCCTGGCAAACCTGTGCCAGTGTCTCACCACCTGCAACCTCTGCCAGTGTCTCACCATCCTCAACCTGTGCCAGTCTCTCACCACCCTCACTGCAAACAACTTCTTCCTAACAGCCACTTTCAATCTCCCCTCTGCCACTTCAAATCCATTCCTCCTCCTCTTCTCATTCCCAGACCTTGTCAATAGTCCCTCCCCAGCCCTCCTGGAGCCCCATTCACATCCTGCAAGACCACTCCAAGATCTCCTCCAAGCCTTCTCCTCTCCAGGCTGCAGAGCCCCAACTCTCTCAGCCTGTGCTCAGAGCAGAGCTGCTGCAGCCCTCTCAGCATCTTGGTGGCCTCCTCTGCACTGGTTCCAACACTTCCATGTCCTGCTTGTGCTGGGGGCTCCAGAACTGCAGACAAGACTCCAGGTGAGGTCTGAGGAGAGCAGAGCCAAGGGGCAGAATCCCCTCCCTTGCCCTGTGCCCACACTGCTCTTTGCTGCTCAGGAGGTTGGAGCAGCTGTGCTGTGAGGACAGGCTGAGGGAGCTGGGGGTGTTCAGCCTGGAGAGAAGAAGGCTCCAGGGACAGCCCCAGTCAGACCTTGCCTTGCAGCCTTCTCCACACCACACAGGCTGCTGCCTGCTGTTTCCCTTGGGAGAGGCTCACTGGGTTAAAATTAACACCACCTCCAGCTTCATTGCAAGCTGCTAATTACCCAGGCTGGGCTGCACTGCTCCAGCCAGCTAATCCCCCAATATTTAGCCATCAGTTCCTTCCAATTTGGGCTGCTGCAGCTCCTGGCAAGTTGTGTCTCACAAACAATTATGCTGAGTGCCAGCCGTGCCCGCGGCTCTGCCCGGCGGCTGTCGGCAGGCAGGCACTGCTGGAGCTGGGCAGGCAGTTTGACGTTTGAGAGCCAGGTGTGGGCAGAGGGAAGGGTCAGCCATGGGCCCAGCCAGGACTTCTAATTGCAGCTCATGGGCTGAGCACACACATCCATGTCACAGCTGTCTCCTGACAGGGCAGTGCCCAGCACCCAGCCTTGGAGGAGACCGACTGGGAAAGCAAGGTCCAGCATCACAGAGACCCACAGATTGCCCTGGGTGGGAAGGGACCTTCAAAGGGCATCTTGCCCAACCCCCCTGCAGGCAGCAGGGACACCTCCAGCTAGAGCAGGCTGCCCAGGGGCATAGCAAGGCAGATGTTGGATGTCTCCAGGGATGGGTCTCAACCACAGCCCTGGGCAGCCTGTGCCAGTCTCTCCCCACCCTCGTGGTGCAGAACCTCTCCTGATGTCAAGCATAAATCTCCCCTGCTCCAGTTTCAAGCCTCTGCCTTCATCCTATCCCCAGAGGCTCTTCTGAACAGTCCCTCTCCAGCTCTCCTGCAGCCCCTTCAGACACTGCAAGGCTGCTCTGAGGTCTCCCTGAAGCCTTCTCCAGGCTGAACAGCTCCAACTCTGCCAGCCTGTTCCCACAGGGGAGCCTCTCCAGCCCTCTCACCTTTGTGGCTTTCTCTGGACCCTCTCTAGCAGCTCCAGGTCCTTCTTGTGCTGGGGTCCCATAGCTGGACACAGCAGCGCAGGTGAGGGGCAGGATTCCCTCCCTTGGCACAGCAAGGACCTGGACCTGATGGAGCAGGTCCAGAGGTGACAAAACTGATCAGACAGTTGGAGCAGCTCTGCTGCAAGGACAGGCTGAGGGAGCTGAGGGTGTGCAGCCTGGAGAGGAGGAGGCTCTGAGGAGACCTAATAGAAGCCTGCCAGTGCCTGAAGGGGACTACAAGAAGGCTGCAGAGAGACTGTTCCCAAAGGCCTGCAGGGACAGCACCAGGATGGATTCAAACTAGAGCAGAGCAGATTGAGACTGGATGTGAGGAACAAGTTCTGCACCAGGAGGCTGCTGGAGCACTGCAACAGGTTGCCCAGGGAGGTGGTTGAGGTCCATCCCTGGAGATATTCCAGATGAGCCTGGACAGGGCTTTGGGCAACCTGCTCTAGTGGAGGATGTCCCTGCTGAGTGCAGGGGGTTGGACTGGCTGAGCTTTGGAGGTCCCTTCCAACCCAAACCACTCTGTGTAAGGGGCTGGGTCTTACATGGAGAAACCTTCTCAGCTGCAAGGGCTTAACTCACATTAACGTGAGGGCAGGCAGGTGGGAGCTGAAATTCCCAGGAAGGGAGACTCAGGAGGATTAGAAGAGAAGCAAAGAACTGCATCTTGTGATAGAATATTCCTTCAGATTGCCACCCCAAATGCTGCTGTTCCCATGCTGGTTGCTGCAGCTTCCTTTGGCAACAAGCAAGCAGAGGTGTGATGGAGCCACAGCAATTCCTCACTGCAGAGAGGCAGGGAAAGCACAGGGAAGAGCCTGAGCCTGCTGCCTGCTGAGATAAGAAGCTGCTGAAGGTTTGTGCTCCTGAGCTGTTGGTGGAAGTAGCTGAGATGAGTTCATTGAGTGCTGTGTCCAGTTCTGGGCTCCTCAGCTTAAGAAAGATGTTGAGGTGCTGGAAGGTGTCCAGAGAAGGGCAGCCTGGAGCACAGCCCTGTGAGGAGAGGCTGAGGGAGCTGGGGGTGTGCTGGGAGGTGCTGAAGGCCAGGCTGGATGAGACCTCGAGCAAGCTGTGCTGGTGGGAGGTGTCCCTGCCCATGGCACAGGGTTGACACTGGATGACCTTGAAGGTCCTTTCCAACTCAACCCAACCCATTCTATGAATCTATGAAGCAACAAAACCTCTCCACAGCCCTTCCAGCAGCAGCAGAGATCCAGCAGCACACTGGGATTCGATCAGCAAAGTTTTGAATTGGTTTAGCTCAGCCAGAGGGAGGCCTCCCTCTGTGATCTGCAACTGAAGCTCTTCACTTCAAGGGCCAGAGGCTAACAGACCAGATCAGTGAAGGTGTTTGTCCTGAGCAGCTCAGGGCCACAGGCAAGGAAGCAGTGACAAAGCACTGAGTGCTGCCAGCAAGCATTGCAAGGAGCTGTCACTGCCTGCCAAAGCCAGTGGAACAATCCTGGAGGATTTGGCTCCAGGCTCCAATGGAGAGTCACCACCCCTGGAGGTGTTCAACAGACCTGTGGCCATGGCACCTCTGGCCATGGTTTAGTGGCCACGGTGCTGCTGGGCTGGTGGTTGGGCTGAATGATCTCAGAGGGATTTCCCAACCCAAACAGTTCTATGATTCCATGAACAGCTCTGTCCAAAAGCTTGTGAGGACCAAGCAGAGAGGCTGCAAGGAGGGGAGGAAAGAACCTGAGCAGCAAACAAACCCACAGCCAGGATCTCAGAAAGTGACAGTGGTGAAAAGCAAGCTGAGATAAAACCGAATCGAAGCAAATTGTGAAGGACTCCTTCATGCCATGAACGAGAGTCATTGGACACTGGAATGGGCTGCCTGGGGAGGTGGTGGAGTCGCCATCCCTGGGGCTGTTCAAGGCAAGGTTGGATGTGGCACTTGGTGCCATGGTCTAGCCTTGAGCTCTGTGGTAAAGGGTTGGACTTGATGATCTGTGAGGTCTCTTCCAACCCTGATGATACTGTGAAAAAGAGAAGAAAGAGGAGGCTTTGCTGCTCAGCAGCAGTGGAGATTAAAGATCTCCTGCATGTAGCCCCAAAGCTCCACAGACTTTTTTGTGTCAGTCTTCACTAATAGAGGAAATGCTGAATGCAGCCACGGCAGGAGGATGCTGCTGCGAAGCAGGGCACGGAACCAGGTCTGGGCACCTCCGTGGAGGAGCAGCTTCTGAGGCTCAATGCAGCAGAGCCGGGGGGGGGCTGAGAGTCTCATCCTCAGCCAGCTAAAAATAACAAAACATCAGATTTCAGGTCCAGTAAAGATTGCTTCAAACGAATCTGCTAAGCTGAGGGTGGCACCAGAGGAACAAAGGGTGGGCAGGGGAATTCCCAGGGCCGGTTTGATCCCTGTGGTAGCCAAACTCTTAGAGCAAATGGAAACAGAGAAGAATTAAAGATGTGGGATAAAGGAATAGAGGTTAGAGCTCAGTGTGGGGTTGTTAAGCTCAAAGGGGCAAGACTAACTTGATGGCTTTGAATAGAAAGTGGTTTTCTCAGCAAATAAATGCATTGCTTCAACAACTGAGACTGCAGGAGAGCTTTGGATCAGAGAAGCAGAGAGTGTTTGGGTTGGGAAGGACCTTAAAGATCATCTAGTTCCACTCCCCTGCCAGATTTGTGGCTGCCTCTGTTGTTTCTAATATGAAGACATTTCAATGTCTGAAGGAGACCTACAGGAAGGCTGGGGAGGGACTGCTGTGATGGACTTGTGGTGATGGGGTGAGAAGGAATGGCTTGAACCTACAGCAGGGCAGAGGCAGGTTGGACATCAGGAGGAAGTTCTGCACAGTGAGGGTGGTGAGATGCTGGACCAGGCTGCCCAGGGAGGTGATTGAGGCTCCATCATGGAGACATTCAAGATCAGACTTGATGTGACCCTGGACAGTCTGATCTAGATCACAGAATCATAGAATCAACTAGGTTGGAAGAGACCTCCAAGCTCATCCAATCCAACCTATCACTCGGCCCTACCCAATCAATGACACTAAGTGCCCCATCCAGGCTTTGCTTCAACACCTCCAGGGATGCAGAGTCACAGAATGGTTTGGTTGGAAGGGACCTTAAAGCTCAGCCAGATCCAATCCCCTGCTATAGGCAACCTCCCACCAACACAGCTTGCTCAAGGTCTCATCCAGCCTGGTCCTGAACACCTCCAGGGGGGTTGTGGAGCACAGAAGCACCCAACGTGATCTTTGATCACATTGGGTGCTTCTGTGCTCCACAACCCCCCTGGGCAACCTGTGCCAGTGTCTCACCACCCTCAACCTGTGCCAGTCTCTCCCCACCCTCACTCTCAGCAGTTTCTACCTCATCTCCACTCTCACTCTCCCCTCTCCCAGCCCAAAGCCACTGCCCCTCAGCCTGGCACTAACAGGGCTGATTAAAACCCAGACCCTGAGCATCCAGACCCACCCAGGAATATTTGTTTGATGGATTTCTTTTGGTTGATGCTTTCCACACAGCATTTGTGGGCAGGGAGAAAGAGCAGAGGGAGGGAAGAGAAGGACCACTAAATATGTTCCCCCCCGGGGGTGAGCCAGCTGCAGTGGCAACCTTTGCCCCTGCTTTCTCTCTGTGAATATTCTCTTCTCATTAAAAGAAGCAGAAGGCATTAATTAAGCAATTAATTAAGCTCCCTTTGCTTTCTGTTCCTGTCCAACTGGCAACTTGACACTGCCATGGGAGCCGAGGTGAGGGTAATTAGGAAGGCTCAGGTACGGGTGGGGATTGCAGGATGAACTTTGTGACCAAGAGGAAGGTAAAAGGAAACCAGAGCCCCTCAGCTGCTTCAGCTGAGCCAGGGCAGGGCTGCAGCAGCAGCACTGCAGCCCCTGCACCGCTGCAGCAGAGGACCAGACCTACTGCCCTGCAGAGAGCTTCGAGCCCCTGGGACAGGAGAGATCTGGAGGTGCTGGGAGGTGTCCAGAGCAGGGCCATGAGGATGGGCAGAGGGCTGGAGCTGCTCTGCTGTGGGCACAGGCTGAGAGAGTTGGGACTGTGCAGGCTGGAGAGGAGAAGGCTCCCAGGGGACCTTACTGTGGCCTTCCAGTGGCTGAAGGAGGCTACAGGAAAGCAGGGGAGGGACTTTTTAGGGTGTTGGGTAGTGACAGGATTAGGGGAATGGAGCAAAACTGGCAGTGGGGTGTGCTAGTGTGAGGCTAGCTAGGATGTTTTGGTGAGAAGGACACTAGATTATAGGCTGTGGCTGAACCTCCATTCCTTGGGACTGGGGTGAGGTTGAGAGGTGTAGAGGGAAGGTGAAGGAGTGGTTGGGAGCCCCTCCTGGGGACTCAGGTTTCTGGGAGGGCTGTTGTGTTTCTGTATTCCCTTTTACTTTGTCTGGACAAGGGAGGTTCTTCTTCCCCTGTGCTCAGCACTGCTCAGGCCACATCTTGAGTGCTGTGTCCAGTTCTGGGCCCCTCAGTTCAAGAGAAATGTTGAGATGCTGGAAGGTGCCCAGAGCAGGGCAGCAAGGCTGGGGAGGGGCCTGGAGCAGAGCCCTGTGAGGAGAGGCTGAGGGAGCTGGGGGGGTGCAGCCTGCAGCAGAGGAGGCTCAGGGCAGAGCTCATTGCTGCCTGCAGCTGCCTGCAGGGAGGCTGTAGCCAGGTGGGGTTGGGCTCTGCTGCCAGGCAGCCAGGGACAGAAGGGGACAGAGGCTCAAGCTGTGCCAGGGCAGGTCTAGGCTGGATGTGAGGAGGAAGTTGTTGTCAGAGAGAGTGATTGGCATTGGAATGGGCTGCCCAGGGAGGTGGTGGAGTCTGTGTGGCTGGAGGTGTTCTTGCCAAGCCTGGCTGGGGCACTTAGTGCCATGGTCTGGTTGGTTGGGCAGGGCTGGGTGCTAGGCTGGGCTGTTTGAGCTTGGAGCTCTCTTCCAGCCTGCTGATTCTACGATGCTATACTGTAACTCTCTGCTTGTCTACTGAGCTAAGCTGTAAATAAAAGCTTCATTCAATTTCCAGGGCCAGCTGAGTCTAGTCTGGGTGATTTCCAAAGTGTGGGGGAGCAGGGAACACCCAAACCATCACATGGGGAGACTGATACTGGATGTTAGGAAGAAGTTCTTCACCATGAGAGTGGTGAGAGCCTGGCACAGGTTGCCCAGGGAGCTGGTGGAAGCCTCATCCCTGGAAGTTTTTAAGGCCAGGCTGGATGTGGCTGTGGGCAACCTGATCTAGTGTGAGGTGTCCCTGCCCATGGTAGGGGGGGTTGGGATTGGATGATCCTGGAGGTCCCTTCCAACTCTGACAACTGTGATTCTATGACCAGGAGAGCTCCATGGAAGCCTTGACAGACACTGGGTGTGTTCCTGCATCCCAGCAGGAGATCTGCACATCACCTGCACCTTCTCAGCCTGGGCTAGATGGTTCACTGCTCTCAGCTGGGGTCTCTGAGAGTCAACCATACTCTAAAGGCTTCACCTCAACCCCTTGTAATAGGCTCCAGCAACAAATTTCAACCTCTCCTGTTACTGTGCATGACTGAAATGGTTCAGGTATCTCTACAGGAGGAAAAATGAACCACAGAATGGTTGGGGATGGAAGAAACCTTCAAGATCATCCAGCTCCAATCTCTGCCATGGGCAGGGACACCTCCCACCAGCACATCTTGCTTAAGGACTCATCCAGCCTGCCCTCCAGCACCTCCAGGTAGGGGCAGCCACAGCCTCCCTGGGCAGCCTGTGCCAGTCTCT
Organism: Pogoniulus pusillus; assembly: GCF_015220805.1. NCBI lineage: Eukaryota > Metazoa > Chordata > Aves > Piciformes > Lybiidae > Pogoniulus > Pogoniulus pusillus. The sequence continues at coordinate 1,135,878 of NC_087298.1, read as the reverse complement.
CCCCAGCCTCACTCTCAACAACTTCCTCCTCCTCTCCACTCTCACTCTCCCCTCTCCCAGCTCAAAGCCATTGTCCCTCAGCCTGCCACTCCCAGCCCTTCTCCACAGTCCCTCCCCAGCTCTCCTGCAGCCCCTTCAGGTACTGCTCTGAGCTCTCCCTGCAGCCTTCTCTTCTGCAGGCTGCACAGCCCCAACTCTCCCAGCCTGTCCCCACAGCAGAGCTTCTCCAGCCCTCTGAGCATCTTGGTGGCCTCCTCTGGCTCCTCTGCAGCAGCTCCAGGTCCTTCTTGTGCTGGGTTCCCAGAGCTGGAGGCAGTGCTGCAGGTGAGGGCTGAGCAGATTGGAGGGGCAGAATCCCCTCCCTGTGCTGCTGCTCTGCCTGCTCTGCCTGCAGCCAGCACACAGCTGGCTCTGGGCTGCCAGGGACCAGTGCTGGCTGCTGGGCACTTGGGCACCAACTGACACCCCCAAGCCCTTCTCCTGCTCTCAGTCTGGATTTGTGCCTGCGATTGCCCTGCCCCAGCTACAGGACCTTGCGCTTGGCTCTGTTCAACTTCACGGTGCTGACCTGAGCCCAGCTCCGCAGCCTGCCCAAGTCCCTCCGCACAGATCCCTCCCCAGGCACACCGCAGTGCTCGGTGCCAGCTGCGCACTCGCTGGGGCTGCCTCTGTGCCACTGCCAAGAGCACTTCTTCCTTCCCAGTCAGTGCATGGTAGGAGAGCTTGCTCCCAGCCTGCTGCCACCAGCGCTGCGCTAAGCACAGTGCCGAGAGCCTGCTGGCTGAGCAGCGCCCACACAGCAACCTCTGCCCTTTGGGCACGCTTGGAAACGCTGCACAACGAAGCTGCAGCCGCTGCTTGATTTGATTAACTTTGATTGGATTCAATTTGGGTTTGGTTTATTTCATGACATTTTGTTTTCTTTCCTTTTACTTTGAACATTTCGTTTTGTTAATTTAGTGTAATATTAATTTATTCTTTTAATTTAAAAATATTCATTTTAGTTCGTTTCATTTTATTGTTAAAATTTATCTTCCTTTTATTTTTGTTTCATTTTAGTAAATTTTATTACAATTTCTTTTCTTAAATTTAATTTTCTTTTTTAAAGTTTCAAATTTTATTTCTTTTATTTCATTTAAATTTAATTTTTAATTTTAAGAATATTTCATTGTACGTTTGAAAATTAATTTCGTTTTATTTTGTATTATATTATTTTATTACATTAAATTACATTTTAAATTATTTTATTACATGAAATTAAATTTTATTTTATTTTATTACGTTAAATTAAATTTTATTTTATTTCATTAAATTTAATTTTATTTTATTTTATAAAATTTTATTTTATTTTATTTTATTACGTTAAATTTTATTTTGTTTTATTACGTTAAATTTTATTATATTTTATTACATTAAATTTTATTTTATTTTATTACGTTAAATTTTATTTTATTTTATTACATTAAATTAAATTTTATTTTATTACATTAAATTAAATTTTATTTTATTACGTTAAATTAAATTTAATTTTATTTTATTAAATTTTATTTTATTTTATAAAATTTTATTTTATTTTATTACATTAATTTTTATTTTATTTTATTACATTAAATTTTATTTTATTTTATTTTATTAAATTTTATTTTATTTTATAAAATTTTATTTTATTTTATTACATTAATTTTTATTTTATTTTATTACTTTAAATTTTATTTTATTTTATTACATTAAATTTTATTATATTTTATTACATTAAATTTTATTTTATTTTATTTCATTAAATTAAATTTTATTTTATTTTATTACGTTAAAATTTATTTTATTTTATTACGTTAAATTTTATTTTATTTTATTACATTAAATTAAATTTTATTTTATTTTATTATGTTAAATTAAATTTTATTTTATTTTATTAGATTAAATTGAATTGTATTTTATGAATCTTTCCTTTTAAAACTATTTGATTCATTTCATTTCAGTTTAGTTTAATTTTCAGTGTAAAAAATATGACATTTGAATTTTTTAATTTGGATTTTAAAATGTAATTTATTTTAATTTTATTTTGTTTTGTGGCATTTTATTTTATTACTTTTTTAAAAATCTGTTTTATTCCAGTTTATTTTCTTAGAAATTTTTTATTTTCTTTATTTCATTTCATTTTGGTTTGTTTTTTAACTTTTCAACTATTTCATGTTTGTTTTATTATTCTAATTTTTTAATCTAATTTTGGTTTTGTTTTGGTTTATTACATTTTATTCTATTTTATTTTATTTTTAAATTTTATTTATTTCATTTAATTTAAATTTATTTTTTAATTTTAAAAATACTTCATTATAGTTTATTTCATTTAATTTTTTAAATTACATTTATTTCTATTTTAGTTTGTTTTATTTTATTTTATTAAAAATCATATCATTTTTTTAAATTTCATTTTTCATTTTTCATTTAAGAAATATTTCACTTCAATTTATTTCATTTCAATTTTAAAATTTAATCTTTTTGTTTTGGTTTATTTTATTTTATATTTTTAAAAAATAATTTCTTTTTTCTCATTTTGGTTATTTTGTTTTGTTTTGGTTTTACATAATTTAAAAAGTTTAATTATATTGTATTTTTTCATTTTTTCTTTTTTCAATTTAATTTATTTTATTTTTAATTTTCTTTTTTTTCATTATTTTATTTTATTTTGGTTTTTTTATTGTAATTTATTTTATTTTTTAAATTTTTTTGTTTGTTTCACTTTAATTTATTTTATTTTTTAAATTTAATTTAATTTTTCATTATTTTATTTCATTTTATTTTGGGTTTTTTTGTTTCATTTTAATTTATTTAATTTTTTTGTTTGTTTGTTTCATTTTATTTTATTTCATTTTTAAAATTTAATTTAATTGTTCCATTACTTTATTTCATTTTATTTTGTTTTTTTTGTTTCATTTTAATTTATTTTATATTTTTAAATTTTTTTTGTTTAATTTAATTTTATTTCAATTTTTAAATTTTTAATTTATTTTTTCCATTATTTTATTTCATTTTATTTTGTTTCATTTTAATTTTTTTATTGTTTAATTTTATTGTATTTCATTTTTGAAATTTAATTTAATTTTTCCATTATTTTATTTCATTTTATTTTGGGTTTTTTGTTTCATTTTAATTTTTTTTTGTTTAATTTTATTTTATTTCATTTTTTAATTTTTTTTTCCATTATTTTATTTCATTTTATTTTGTTTCATCTTTTAATTTAATTTTTTTTACATTATTTTATTTCATTTTATTTTGGTTTTTTTTGTTTCTTTTTTATTGTTTAATTTTATTTTATTTCATTTTTAATATTTAATTTAATTTTTCCATTATTTTATTTCATTTTATTTTGTTTTGTTTTGTTTCATTTTAATTTATTTCATTTTTAATTTATTTTTTTTGTTTTATAATTTTGTTTTATTTCATTTTTTAATTTTAATTTATTTTTTCCATTATTTTATTTCCTTTTTTTTTGTTTCATTTTAATTTATTTTATTTTTTAATTTAATTTTTTGTTTGTATAATTTTATTTTATTTCATTCTTTAATTTTAATTTATTTTTTCCATTATTTTATTTCTTTTTTTTGTTTCATTTTAATTTATTTTATTTTTTAATTTAATTTTTTTGTTTGTATAATTTTATTTTATTTCATTCTTTAATTTTAATTTATTTTTTCCATTATTTTATTTCTTTTTTTTGTTTCATTTTAATTTATTTTATTTTTTAATTTATTTTTTTTGTTTGTATAATTTTATTTTATTTCATTTTTTAATTTTAATTTATTTTTTCCATTATTTTATTTCTTTTTTTTGTTTCATTTTAATTTATTTTATTTTTTAATTTAATTTTTTGTTTGTATAATTTTATTTTATTTCATTCTTTAATTTTAATTTATTTTTTCCATTATTTTATTTCTTTTTTTTGTTTCATTTTAATTTATTTTATTTTTTAATTTAATTTTTTGTTTGTATAATTTTATTTTATTTCATTTTTTAATTTTAATTTATTTTTTCCATTATTTTATTTCTTTTTTTTGTTTCATTTTAATTTATTTTATTTTTTAATTTAATTTTTTGTTTGTATAATTTTATTTTATTTCATTTTTTAATTTTAATTTATTTTTTCCATTATTTTATTTCATTTCTTTTGTTTCATTTTAATTTATTTTCTACATTTAATTTTTTTTTCATACTTTTATTTCCTTTTAAAACTTAATTTAATTTGCACTGCTTTTATTTTATTTATTTGAATTGCATTTTCTTTCTTTTACCTTTACATTTCTGCAGCATCTTATAATTGCTTTGCACTTTAAGTGACGCTGGAGCTCAGGACATCAGACACTGGGCAATGACTTCACTCACCTGCACCTCAGCATTCACAGAGCAAAGAAAGGAACATTTCTTGTCCCCACCCCAGGAGCTCAGGGCTGATTTATGCCTCAGGTTTCCTGCCAGCTCCCATCCAGAGTTGTTCTGAGGTGCTCAGCACCTTCCTAGGTCATAGAACCATAGAATCAATCACAAGGAGCAGCCAGTGCCAACCCCCCTGCCATGCCCAGGGACACCCTACCCTAGAGCAGGCTGCACACAGCCTCAGCCAGCCTGGCCTCAAACACCTCCAGCCATGGGGCCTCAACCACCTCCCTGGGCAACCCATTCCAGCCTCTCACCACTCTCCTGCTCAACAACTTCCTCCTCACCTCCAGGCTGCTCTGGAGCATTGTGTTCAGGACTTGATGCTCCTGGAGAGCTTTTCCAAGCCAAGCAGTTCTGTGATTCTCTGGGCTGGTCACAGGTGGAGATGGTGCAAGACACAGCTTGTTACCTGTGCACAGGGGGTCACCTGCACAGCCCAGGGGCTGCATCCATCCAGACCTAAGAGACTGCTGGGAACATCAGGGACAGTTCTCTGGCTGGGATCCAGGTCCACAGAAGCAGGGATGACAAAGTCACCACGCAGGAACCCAACCCTGTCTTTGTCATTTCAAGTGGCTTTGAGCTGGAAGTCTTCTGCTGTCCTTACACATCACATTTCTTGATTCACTCTGACAAGCTCTTGTCATGCAAGCTACAATGTGCTCTTGCCAGGCTGGGATGTGCTCCTGCCAGGCTGGGATGTGCTCCTGCAAGGCTGGGATGTGCTCCTGCCAGGCTGGGATCTGCTCCTGCCAGGCTGGGATGTGCTCCTGCCAGGCTGGGATGGGCTCCTGCCAGGCTGGGATGGGCTCCTGCCAGGCTGGGATGAGCTCCTGCCAGGCTGGGATGTGCTCCTGCCAGGCTGGGATGTGCTCCTACCAGGCTGGGATGAGCTCCTGTGAGGCTGGGATGTGCTCCTGCCAGGCTGAGATGTGCTCCTGCCAGGCTGGGATGTGCTCCTGCCATGCTGGGATGAGCTCCTGCCAGGCTGGGATGTGCTCCTGCAAGGCTGGGATGTGCTCCTGCCCGGCTGGGATGAGCTCCTGCCAGGCTGGGATGTGCTCCTGCCAGGCTGGGATGTGCTCCTGCCCGGCTGGGATGAGCTCCTGCAAGGCTGGGATGTGCTCCTGCCCGGCTGGGATGAGCTCCTGCCAGGCTGAGATGAGCTCCTGCCAGGCTGGGATGTGCTCCTGCCAGGCTGGGATGTGCTCCTGCCAGGCTGGGATGCAGTGATGTCAGGCTGGGATGAGCTCCTGCCAGGCTGGGATGCAGTGATGTCAGGCTGGGATGTGCTGCCAGGCTGGGATGTGCTCCTGCCATGGCCTGCAAGGGCTTCCTTGGCCATTTTTGGACGAGGTAACCTCTGATGCTCCTTTACATGCCTGTTTATTTTGTTCTTCACTGTATTGCCTTCCACTTGGCCTTGCTAAAGATCAAGCTTCCCACAGCACAGCTCCCCCAGCTCCCCTTCCCCTCCTTTGAATAAAGTGGGATGGAAACCTCCACCTTCTAAGGAGTCCTGCCCTCACAGCCCTTTGGAAAGTCCCATCTGGTCCTGATGGCTTTTGCTTATGCAGCCTAAAATACAAACCAGTCCCTTCCACTCATCCTTCCTAAGGAGATGTTCCCCTCTGGGAATGTTACTGAATTCCTCTGTTTATTTAAGTCCCCCCCCAGAGCTGAGTCCTTTCCTTCACAGCTCTCCCACTGCACTCTGCCATGAGCTGTGCTGGCCCCGTGGCATTCACCTCCTGCTTCGTGGGTTCATGAAGTGGGTTGGGTTGGAAGGGATCTTAAAGCTCAGCCAGTGCCAAACCTTAGCCATGGGCAGGGACACCTCCCACCAGCACAGGGTGCTCAAGGCTGCATCCAGCCTGGTCCTGAACACCTCCAGGGAGGTTGTGGAGCACAGAAGCACCCAACGTGATCAAAGATCACGTTGGGTGCTTCTGTGCTCCACAACCTCCCTGGGAAACCTGTGCCAGTGTCTCAGCACCCTCAACCTGTGCCAGTCTCTCCCCACCCTCACTCTCAACAGTTTCTTCCTCCCCTCCACTCTCACTCTCCCCTCTCCCAGCTCAAAGCCATTGTCCCTCAGCCTGCCACTCCCAGCCCTGCTCCAAAGTCCCTCCCCAGCTCTCCTGCAGCCCCTTCAGGCACTGGAAGCTGCTCTGAGCTCTCCCTGCAGCCTTCTCTTCTGCAGGCTGCACAGCCCCAACTCTCCCAGCCTGACACACAGCAGAGCTTCTCCAGCCCTCTGAGCATCTTGGTGGCCTCCTCTGGACCCTCTCCAGCAGCTCCAGGTCCTTCTTCTGCTGGGTTCCCAGAGCTGGAGGCAGTGCTGCAGGTGAGGGCTGAGCAGAGCAGATTGGAGGGGCAGAATCCCCTCCCTGTGCTGCTGCTCTCCCTGCTCTGCCTGCAGCCAGCACACAGCTGGCTCTGGGCTGCCAGGGACCAGTGCTGGCTGCTGGGCACTTGGGCACCACCTGACACCCCCATGTCCCCCCGACCAAACAATGCCATCCTTAGTTTTTACCTCCTTAGCAAGCTCTTCCTCTGCCAGGTCCTTGGCCCATGGCAGTGTGGCTTTGCATTGACTTGAGAGAGTTCATTTCCCCCTTGTGAGAGATCTCTTTTTAGTTCCAGTTGCCCCTTTCATGCTGCTGAGTACCCACAGCCAGATTTTTTTTTGTCCATTTCTAGTTTTCTAACAATGTTTCAGAGCTTCTAACAAAGTCTATCAAAGGTCTCTCCTCTGCTTCCAAGCATTTTACCCTTACAGCCACTGCCTTCACATTCCCTTTTAACTCTCTCCTCATTTCCCCCCTGCTTTCCCCTCTTAAACTCCATCAGAGTGAGTTCTGCTCTGCCCCCTCCCCTCCTACAGAGCACTGAACTTCACTATGCTTCAGTCACTCTTCTGCAGCTCCTTGGGGATGCTTAGACCTTGGACCAGCTCTCCTGGACTGGCATAGGACCAGCAGCAATGGATGGAAGCTGCAGCACAGGAGGTTCCAGCTCAACACAAGGGGGAACTTCTTGCCTGGAAGGGTCCCAGAGCCTGGCACAGGCTGCCCAGAGAGGTTGTGGAGTTTCCTTCTGTGGAGCCTTTGCAGGCCTGTCTGGATGTGTTCTGTGTGCCCTGAGCTGGATTGTGTGGTCCTGCTCTGGCAGGGGGCTTGGACTGGATGAGCTCTTTGGGTCCCTTCCACGCCTGACATCCTGGGATCCTGTGAGTGCTCCACACTGAATCAAACACAGCTTCCTCCAGAGAAACAGCCACTGCCTGAAGGCAGAGTCCCAGCACATCATCCCTCTCTGAGGCCCTTCTCCCCATGGGGGAGGCCAAGCCTACTTCTGTGCTCCTGCTTGCAGCCCTGAGAGACCAATTCACATCACTCAGTGTTGGTGTCCTGGTGCACCACCACGGAGTGCAGAGGGGCACGGAGTGGCTTGGGCTGGAAGTGACCTCAAAAGCTACCCAGCTCCAATCCTCTGCCATCACCAGAACACCTCCCACCAGCACAGGGTGCTCAAAGCCTCATCCAAACTGGACTTCAACACCTCCAGGGAGGTTGAGGAGCACAGAAGCACCCAAGGTGATCAAAGATCACCTTGGGTGCTTCTGTGCTCCACAACCTCCCTGAGCAGCCTGTGCCAGTGTCTGACCAACCTCAACCTGTGCCAGTCTCTCCCCACCCTCAACCTGTGCCAGTCTCTCCCCACCCTCAACCTGTGCCAGTCTCTCCCCACCCTCACTCTCAACAATCTCTTCCTCCTCTCCACTCTCACTCTCCCCTCTCCCAGCTCAAAGCCATTGTCCCTCAGCCTGCCACTCCCAGCCCTGCTCCAAAGTCCCTCCCCAGCTCTCCTGCAGCCCCTTCAGGCAATGGAAGCTGCTCCAAGCTCTCCCTGCAGCCTTCTCTTCCCCAGGCTGCACAGCCCCAACTCTCCCAGCCTGACCCACAGCAGAGCTTCTCCAGCCCTCTGAGCATCTTGGTGGCCTCCTCTGGACCCTCTCCAGCAGCTCCAGGTCCCTCTCACCCTAGGGGCACCAGAACTGAGGGCAGTGCAGAGCCTTTCTTCCCCAGGCTGAGCAGCCCCAACTGTGCAGCCTGTCCCCACAGGAGAGGTTCTCTTGGAACTCCTCTCCTATCAGAGAGTTGGGGCTTTCAGTCTGGAGAGGAGAAGGCTCCAAGAAGACCTTATAGTGGCCTCCAGTATCTACCAGATAGGCTGCAGGAAAGCTGGGGAGGGACTTTTTAGGGTGGTGAGTAGTGATAGGACTGGGGGAATGGATCCAAGCTGGAGGAAGGAAGATTCAGACTGGATGTTAGGAAGAAGTTCTTCACCATGAGGGTGGTGAGAGCCTGGCACAGGTTGCCCCAGGGAGGTGGTGGAAGCCTCATCCCTGGTTTAAGGCCAGGCTGGATGAGGCTGTGGACAGCCTGATCTAGTGTGAGGTGTCCCTGCCCATGGCATGGGGGTTGGAGCTCTTCAGAGACTCCCCAACCTCTCTGGGCAGCCTGCTCCAGGCCTCCAGCACCCTCACACCAAACAGCTTTCTCCTCCTGTTCAGAGGGAACCTTTTGGCTTCCAGTTTGTGCCCATGGCCTGGATCCTGCAGGTCCCTTCCAGCCCTGTCAGCTCTGTGGTTCTCTGGTTTCAATGCAGCTTCCTCAGAAGCTCTTGGTAGGAGAATTTTGATCTCCTGCCAATATTTTCTTCCAGTCAAAGATAATTTAGGTCTTGAGCCAAAGCACTGCAGCAAACTCTGTGCTATTTGCAACAGTTCCATGAAGATCAGAACCCTGGGAGAGCTCACTTCTCCTCTACTGCTATTTTTGTACCTTAATAACTCTATTTTTATAGCTTAATATCTCTATTCTTATGCCTCCATGTCTCTATTTTTATCTGTTTTAATATTAGGCAATGAACTTTTGTCTTACCTGCACCAAGTCATCAAGGATGGAGACCAAGCTCCAGCAACTCCTCCGCATGGAGAGGAGTCACTCCTGGGGCTGGGAGCACAAAAGGATCAGATGCAGTGGAGCTGGGGGAGGAAGCAGATTGCCAGGCAGGTAGGGAAGAGGGAATGGTGTCCTTAAAGTGGAAATGGGAAGTCTGTGGCTTGTATGTGATGCATACACAGGAAAAGGACCAAAACAGTCATTGTGTCGCTGTGTGCAGCACCAGGGAGGCTACACTCTGGGTCCTGCCATCAGCCTTGGGCCACTCACAGCCAGAAGGACATTGAGAGGCTGGAGCAGGGCCAGAGAAGGGCAACAAAACTGAGGAAGGGTCTGGAGAACAGGGCTGGGGAGGAGCAGCTGAGGGAGCTGGGGGTGTGCAGTGTGGAGAAGAGGAGGCTGAGGGCAGAGCTCATTGCTGTCTGCAGCTGCCTGCAGGGACACTGTGCAGAGGCTGCTGCTGGGCTCTGCTCACAGGGAGCTGCAGACAGAACAAGGGGGAATGGCCTCAGGCTGAGCCTGGGGAGGTTCAGGTTGGACATTAGGAAGAAGTTTTTCCTGGAGAGAGTGGTCAGGGACTGGAATGAGCTGCCCAGGGGGCTGCTGGAGTCCCCCAGCCTGGCTGTGTTTCAGGGTGGTGCTTGGGGCTATGGTTTAAGGTGAGTCTTGTAGAGCAGGTTCCAGGCTGGGCTCCTGAGGGGCTGTGCCAGCCTGGGTGTTGCTGTGAGCTGTGATTCTGTGATTCCTGCACCCTTTTCCAGCAGCCACATCAGCCTGGACTCCTACCTGAGGCTCCATGGTCAGCACTTGCATGTGGAGCAGAGGAATCTTGCCTTGTGCTAACACCAGCCCAGGCTCCATGGACTCTTCAGGAGCTGGCAGCTTCTGTCTGCTCCCAGCAGTCCCCAGGCTGGTTTGGGAGCCACAGTTTGCCAGCAGGATCCTTTTTGCCTGCAGGTGGATCACAGAACCACAGAGTCACAGCAACATGCAGGCTGGCAAAGCCCCTCAGGATCACCAAGCCCAACCTATGACTCCAAAAGGTTCACCTTAAACCACAGCCCCAAGCACCACATCCAAACCACCCTGAAACACAGCCAGGCTGGGGGACTCCAGCACCTCCCTGGGCAGCTCATCCCAGTGCCTGAAGCTTGCACCTGGCTTCACCCCCACACCCATGAGATCTCACTGCATCAGCTGCTTTGGCAGGAGCAGTGCAAACATCTCCTGCATCAAACCAACTCCCAGTCCCAGCAAGACTAGGAAGTTGGACTTGTCTGGCAGGATCTAACTGCAGTACACCAGTGTGGGCCAGCACCTGTGGCCTTCCAGCTACTGAGCCTGTGGTGGCATCACTGTTTTGCCTAAGGCTTATGCCAGTCTCACAGAATCCCAGACTGCCAGGTTGGAAGGGACCCCAAGGATCCACACTGCTGGCTCCAAGCTTTCCAGGTCACAGCAGAGCTGCAATGAGCTGCCCCAGCACCCTGGCAAGAGGAGTCCTCAGCTGCCCAGTGTAGGGGACTCCACTGCTGCCCCTGGGAGATGATTCCAATCATGGGCAAATATTTTCTTCTGAAGTGCAATGGGAATGTCCCCAGCAGGAGCTTGTCCCCATCACCCCTTGTCCTCTCCATGGGACTGCTTCTGAAAAGGGAGTCTCCATCCTGCTGGTAATCACTTGCTCAGAAAGAGCTCCTGCAGCCTGCAGCCCTGCCCTGAGCACCAGCACATCATTAGTTCATCCACAGAGGTGAGAGCTGCCCCATCCCTGGAACCATTCCAGGTGAGGTTGTCTGTGGCTCTGAGCAGCCTGCTCGAGTTGCAGCTGTCCCTGCTGGCTGCAGGAGCCTTGGACTGGATGAGCTTTAAAGGTCCCTTCCACCCAAACCATTCCAAGATGCTGTGTTTCTATGCACCAGGTAGGAACAACCCACATCAGGCTGGAAGAAATCTCCTCGAGTGGCTGCTTTAGGCTTCTGAAGAGTGAAGTGAGAGGCACAGCAAGGGTGGAATGCTGAGCTCTGGCAGGTGGTGCTCAAGAGCAGCCTGGCCCAGCCAGGGACGAAGGAGCCACACTTGTGCACCGAGGCTCAGTGCCCTCCTGTGCTGCCCAAGGACCAATCTGCTGTTCAGTGGAAAGCAAAGCAGCTGCAGGCCTTCTGGGCACCAGGTCATGGAACTGTTTGGGTTGGAGGAGTCCTCTGAGCTCATCCAGTCCAACCAGCAGCCCAACCCCACCATGGCCACTGAACCATGGCCCCATTGCCATGGCCACAGCTTTCTTCAGCACCTCCAGGGTGTCCAACCCCAGCACCTCCCTGGGCAGCCTGTGCCAGGCCCTGACCATTCTTGCAGCAAGGAAATGTTTCCTCATCTCCAACCTAACCCTGCCCTGGCACAATTTCAGGCCATTGCCTCTCCTCCTGTCACCTGAGGCTAGGGGGAAGAGCCCAACCCCCACCTCACTGCAGCCTCCTTTTGGGGAGGTGCCCAAGTGCAGCCTGTGACAGGCTGCTGTGCTGGTGCTGGTGCTGCACCTAGGGAAGGAAGGTGCCAGCAGGCACCTACCTGCTGAGTCTGCTGTCCCCAGCAGCAGCAGGACACAGAGCTGTGGGGTGAGGCCAGAGGAGGCCACAAAGATGCTGCCAGGGCTGCAGCAGCTCTGCTGTGAGCACAGGCTGAGGGAGCTGGGGGGGTGCAGCCTGGGGAGGAGAAGGCTCCAGGGGAATCTCAGAGCTGCTGCCAGTGCCTGAAGGGATCCTGCAGGAAGGCTGCAGAGAGACTTCAGCTGAGGGTGTCTGAGCCAGGCCAAGGAGCTGAGGCAGAGTAGGATTAGAGTGGAGCTGAGGAAGAAGTTGTTGAGTGTGAGGGTGGTGAGAGCCTGGCCCAGGCTGCCCAGGGAGGCTGTGGCTGCCTCCTGCCTGGAGGTGTTGCAGGCCAGGCTGGATGGGGCCTTGAGCAGCTGAGTGTGGCTGAGAGGTGTCCCTGGGCATGGCAGGAGGGTTGCAGCAGATGAGCTCTGAGGTCCCTGCCATCCTGAGCCATTCTGTGGCTCTGTGATCAGTGCTTTGCTGGTTTAGGGTTGCACAACAGCCACAAGAGGTCTGAAAGGAGCAGGCAGAGGTGAGGAACCGTCAGAGAGCTTCTCTGGCCAGCTCTGTGCTCTGTCTTCCATGCCTCTACAGAAGCACCGCTGATGGCTCTTGGGTCTTCACCCTGCTTACTGTTCCCTTCCCTTCAGCCTTGCCTGGCACACTCCAGCTACCTGACAACGTTGGCTATGGCACAAGAGGCAGCACAGGGCAGCTGTGAATCATTTATCTCTGACACCAGGCAAGCTCTGCCCTCTTGTGCCCCCTGAGCCAGGAGCATCTCTGCACCTCGCCTGATGCCAGGTGCAGCCTAAGCTGCTCTGCATTGCCTCTTCACATGAGTTTTCCTTCCTCGGGGACCATGTGGGATGTGTCTCTCAGCTCTGGCTAACCCGGGTGGCTTGGCAGCCCCAGCAGCCCTTGGAAGGGTTGAGTTATTCAATGGCAAATTGAGAAGCAGGATCAAATTCTCCTGGCACTTTCCAGCTGCTCTGCCGCACGGAGTGGCTGCTTCGGCACCCTCCTGCTGAGCCTCCCTGGGACACTGCTGCCAGGGAGTGCATCCTCTAACAGGAGAGTCTCTGAGCAGGGCTAGGGACATTCCCTGAGCCACGGCCTCTGGCAGGTGGCATTTGCTGCTGCAGCTCAGCTGAGGAGAGCTGCAGAGGAGAGGCAGAGACCTGCTGGAGAGTGTCCAGCAGAGAGCCACCAGGGTGAGTGGGGGAATTGAGCATCTCCCCTGTGCAGAGAGCCTGAGAGCCCTGGGGGGGTTAATGTGGAGAAGAGAAGGCTGAGAGGGGACCTGAGCAATGTGCACAGACAGCTGAGGGGTGGGGGGCAGTGCCTGAGGCCAATCCCTTCTGGGTGCTCAGCAGCAATAAGCCAAGGAGCAGCAGCTACAAAGTGGAGCAGAGAAGGTTCCAGCTCACCATGAGGAGAAGCTTGTGTGGTGTGAGGGTGCTGGAGGCCTGGAGCAGGCTGCCCAGAGAGGCTGTGGAGTCTCCTCTGAAGATTTTAAGACCCACCTGGAAGTGTCCCTGTGCCTCCTGCCCTGGGTGATCCTGCTCTGGCAGTGAGGTTGGACTGGCTGATCTCTGGAGGTCCCTTCCAACCCCTGCCCTCTGTGATTCCATGGTTCTAGGAATCTATGTCTCAAGCTGTGCCAGGGCAGGTTGAGGCTGGATGTTAGGAGGATGTTGTTGGCAGAGAGAGTGATTGGCACTGGAATGGGCTGCCCAGGGAGGTGGTGGAGTCTGTGTGGCTGGAGGTGTTGAAGCCAAGCCTGGCTGGGGCACTTAGTGCCATGGTCTGGTTGGTTGGGCAGGGCTGGGTGCTAGGTTGGGCTGGAGGAGCTTGGAGCTCTCTTCCAACCTGCTGATTCTATGATTCTGTGCCTCTCTCCCAGCACCCTGCTAGAGCCTGGGAAGATGCAGAAGCCTCTCAATACCTCTCAAGACACCTAACAGTTCCAACACTACCACAGAGGAGCCAGGGACTACCTCTGAATTCTACTCCACCACCATGAGCAGAAGAGGCTTTCCCTGGGGCTGCAGGCTGCCTGTTTGCAAGTGTGGCAAAGCCACTCTGTGGCTAAACCTCTCCAGTTTTCTGATTCCCCTAAACTAATGAATTGCTCTTAAGCCTCCTTCTGAACACTGTCCTGATCGAGTTAGAACCCAACTCCCACTGCTCTGTAAGGAATCTGTGGGCAGGGCTTCTGGGAAGAACATAACTGCTTGCTTTAGAATCCCTGCCTCCTTAACTGCCACCCCTAATTCAGAGACCTGCCCCCCAGTGCCACCTTTGTGCTCCATGGCACATTCTGTGCTTCTGTGCTCCATAACCTCCCTGGGCAACCTGTGCCAGTGTCTTACCACTCTCACTGCAAACAACTTCTTCCTAACATCCACTTTCAATCTCCCCTCTGCCACTTCAAACCCATTCCTCCTCCTCCTCTCAGCTGTGCTGATGCAGGAGGCTGCTCCTGCCCAGCTGCAGGGCTCTGCTCTTACTCCCTGCAGCTCTCTCAGCTGTGCTGCTGCAGGAGGTTGTTCCTGCCCAGCTGCAGGGCTCTGCTCTCACTCCCTGCAGCTCTCTCAGCTGTGCTGCTGCAGGAGGCTGCTCCTGCCCAGCTGCAGGGCTCTGCTCTCACCCCCTGCAGCTCTCTCAGCTGTGCTACTGCAGGAGGTTGTTCCTGCCCAGCTGCAGACCTCTGCTCTTACTCCCTGTGGAAAGAGCAGAAAAAGGAGTAGAGAAGAACCTGTGACTGAAGAGATGGGGGTGTGGGGGGTGGCAGGGTGGGACAGGAGCAGTGTGCAGGCACCAGCCAGAGCTCACAGAGTTAACTGAAATGCTGCTGCTCCAACTGCTTTCATCCTTCCCATGGAGTTCAGAAGCTGCTGATATTAAACCTCCTTTCTAATTAGGCTTTATCAGCAATCAGTTAATTTATTGGCCCCAGATTCTCAGGAAGGTATTTCAGAGGCTTTGCTCGTGCTGTGGTGCAGCTAATGCCCACAGACACCCAAACTGCAATGGGAGAAAGGAAACAGGTCCCAGGGTAAGCCTGCTCTGGAGCTGCCTCAGTCCTTGACCCAGCTGTGGTGCAGGGAGAGTGACACCAGAGTGCCCCTCTCAGACACATCAGGACCTGCCCTGAGCCTGGAGCCAGCAGTGGTCTCCTGGGGACTTGCAGAGGTCTGATGTGTGCTCACAAGCCCCACACAAGGGAAGGGAAGATGCTGATGGGGAGGGATACAGCCAAGGCTGGAGAGAATCTGGGGCTGTTGAGCCTGGTGAAGATGCCCTCCAGCAGGAGCTGCTCCATCATTTCTCCAGGGCTGGAGGTGAGGCTGCCTGGTCTATAGTTCCCTGGAACCTCTCTCCTGCCCTTTCTGAAGCCTGCAGTGCCACTGGCTCTGCTCCAGCCCTCAGGCACCTCTCCTGCCTGCCACCATTTGGCAAAGATGATGGAGAGTGGCAGAGCAACAACCTCAGGCAGTTCTCTCAGCACCCTTGGGTGCAGCCCATCAGGGCCCAGGGACTTGTGAATGTTCCACGTGTGTGATCCTAACCCAGTCTGCACTGAGCAGGGGGAGCAGTGGGGAGCACTCCCTCCTCCAGGCTTCCCCTCCTTCATCCAGGGGCTGGAGTCCAAAGGAGAGTTCAGCCTTAGGAGTAAAGACTGAAGCAAAGAAGGCATTCAGCAGCTCTGCCTTCTCTGCACCCTCAGCTCTCAGGCTGCCTCCTGGCTCAGCACTGCCTCACACCTTCCCTCTGCTTCCTTCTCCTACTGGTGGGTTTGAAGCAGCCTTTCCTGTTCTCTTTTACTTCCTTTGCCAGCCTCAGTTCCAAGAAGGTTTTGGCCTTCCTTGTTGCCTTCCTACAAGCCCTGACTGCTCCTCTGTAGTTCTCCCAAGTGACCAATCCCTTCTGCCATGAATTGTAAGATTCCTTCTTCCCTGAGATTTCCTTCAGCAGCTCCTTGCTCAGCCATGCAGGTCTCCTAGCACAGCTCCCTGACTTCTTACTCAGGGGCACACACCTGGCTTGGGCTTGGAGGAAGTGGTCTTTAAAACTCAACCAACTTTAACCACCTCCAGGGGGGCTTTGGCTCCATCACCTCTCTGGCCATGGCAGGTGCTGTCTCTCAGTTGGGTGGTGACAGACATCACCTCCAAGCCTAAATCAACAGCCTGTGGAGAACCACAGAAAGTCTCTCATAGGCTCCAACACTGCCAGTCTGGATCAATGTTGAGTTCCCAAAGGTTCCCTCCTGGTGGGGGACTTCTGACTCCTTAGGTGGTTGGACACTGCTGTCTTTGGGATGCATACCCAAGTTGGTCCAGCTTTTCCTGCAACCCCATTTCCACCTTCCCATCAGCTCTCCCCATGCTTCCAGACCTTCCACAGAACCACCTTCAAGATGCTCCAGCTCCAACCTCTTGCCATAAGCAGAGACACCTCCCACCAGCACAGGGTGCTCAGGGTCTCATCCAATCTGGTCCTGAACACCTTCAGGGAGGTTGTGGAGCACAGAAGCACCCAACGTGATCGAAGATCACGTTGGGTGCTTCTGTGCTCCACAACCTCCCTGGGAAACCTGTGCCAGTGTCTCAGCACCTTCAACCTGTGCCAGTGTCTCAGCACCCTCAACCTGTGCCAGTGTCTCACCACCCTCACTTCTTCCTACCATCCAGTTTCAATCTCCCCTCTGCCAGCTTAAACCCATCCCTCCCCACATGCTCTCTGGGCAGCGCTGACTCTTCCCGCAGCTCTGACTCCTCATTTCCCTCCCCTGCCCTCATTGTAGCTCTCCCTCCAAAGCAGTGAGAAGAAGTCAAGCCAAAGCCTCTCTCTCTCTCTCTCTTTCTCTCTAGGCCCTTTCAGACCTCACTGTTGTCCACTCAGGCTTCTTTGTCTCCCAGAGAGCCTCTTGCTCTTGCTTGCTTTCAGAGAGCTGCTGCCTGAGCTAAGCTCAATGCCAGGCTGCAGGAGTTCAGCTTAGAATAGCATCACAGAATCAGTCAGGGTTGGAAGGGAGCACAAGGAGCAGCCAGTTCCAACCTCCCTGCCATGCCCAGGGACACCCTACCCTAGAGCAGGCTGCACACAGCCTCAGCCAGCCTGGCCTCAAACACCTCCAGCCATGGGGCCTCAACCACCTCCCTGGGCAACCCATTCCAGCCTCTCACCACTCTCCTGCTCAACAACTTCCTCCTCACCTCCAGACTCACTCTCCCCACCTCCAGCTTTGCTCCATTCCCCCCACTCCTGACACTCCCTCACAGCCTCAAAAGTCCCTCCCCAGCTTTTTTGTAGCCCACTTCAGATGCTGGCAGGCCACAAGAAGGTCACCTGGGAGCCTCCTCTGCTCCAGCCTGCACAGCCCCAACTCCTTCAGTCTGTGCTCACAGCAGAGCTGCTGCAGCCTCTCAGCATCCTCCTGGCCCTGCTCTGGACACTCTCCAGCATCTCCACAGCCCTCTTGTCCCAGGGGCTCCAGAGCTGGATGCAGGACTCCAAGTGGGGTCTCAGCAGAGCAGAGCAGAGGGGCAGAATCACCTCCCTGGCCCTGCTGGCCACACTTCTGCTGCTGCAGCCCAGGCTCTGCTTGGCTTTCTGGGCTGCAAGTGCACACTGCTGGCTCCTGCTGAGCTTCTCCTCCAGCAGCACCCCCATGTCCCTCTGCCTAGGCCTGCTCTCCAGCCTGGCACTGCCCAGCCTGGACTGGTGCTTGGCATTGCAGCCTTGCAGTGCCCTCCTCAGCTGCCTGTCATCCCTCCAGCCCTTAAGCCCTCTGAGAGCTCCCAGCCAACCAGTTTCAATTAGATTTCAATTAACATATCTGAGCAGAATGTTCCATGCTAGGAGGTCGCCAGGAGGGCTGGATTAAAGCACAGGCATGAGCAGCTCATCCCAAGGCTCCTGGGACTGTGTGGCTATAGGAGAGCCTGAGGTAGGCTCTGGCAGCTTTGGCTGCTCAGGGCAGGCTGGAGAGCAGGCTGGGGAGGGAACTGATAGGAGAGAGGGGTCCAGAGGAGGAGAGAAGGCTGCAGGGAGGAGAGGAGGCTGCAGGGAGAGCCTTAGAGCTGCATTTCAGTACCTGAAGGTACTGAGGAGGGAGTCTAAAGAGCCTGTGGGGACAAGACCAGAGGCAATGGTTTGGAACTGGAGCAGGGCAGAGTTAGGTTGGACATAGAATCATAGAATGGTTTGGGTTGGAAGGGACCTCAAAGCTCAGCCAGTGCCAAACTCCTGCCATAGGCAGGGACACCTCCCACTAGAACAGGATGCTCAAGGTCTCATCCAACCTGGTCCTGAACACCTCCAGGGAGGTTGTGGAGCACAGAAGCACCCAACGTGATCTTTGATCACATTGGGTGCTTCTGTGCTCCACAACCTCCCTGGGAAACCTGTGCCAGTGTCTCACCACCCTCAACCTGTGCCAGTGTCTCACCACCCTCACTGCAAACAACTTCTTCCTAACATCCACTTTCAATCTCCCCTCTGCCACTTCAAACCCATTCCTCTTCCTCTTCTCATTCCCAGACCTTGTCAATAGTCCCTTCCCAGACCTCCTGCAGCCCCCTGCAGATCCTGGAAGGCCACTCCAAGGTTTCCAGGCTGAAGAGATCCGACTGGCCTCAGGAGGAAGCTCTGCACAGTGAGGATGAGGAGAGACTGGCACAGGGTGCCCAGGGCCTGTGGTTGGTGTGACATTCAAGCTCAGCCTTGCTGTGTCCCTGGGCAGCCTGCTCTAGCTGGAGGTGTCTCTGCTGCCTGCAGGGCAGTTGGACAAGACGACTTTTGAGGGTCCCTTCTGACCCAAAGCAGTCTGTGAAGCTGTGACCACCCAGCCTGCAGCAGTCCTGTGCCAGCACCTGGGGTGATGCTTGCCTGCGTGGCACAGCCCAGCTGCTGCACCATGGCACAGCCCTGCCCTGCCCACCCCGAGCCTGCAGAGCCCTGCATGGGCACTCAGCCTCTCTCCACATTCTCCAACACATCCTTCCAGCTCCTGGCTTCCCTTTGGGCTTGCCCTGTGAGTGCCTCCCTCACCACTTCATTTGTTTTACTGAAACTCCCTTTGTGAAGAGAGCTTTTGTGTAGTCATTCAAGGTCTCATCTGCAGCAGCTGTAAGTCATCATCCATTGCATCTTCCTTCCACAGCCTCTGTCCTCCCCACTGTCCTCCTCTCACCCCACCAGCCCACAGGATTTCTACTCTCCATGTGTGAATTGCAGCCCAACTCATGCTGCAGTTTTCCAGCCCTCTCTCTTTGGGCTCACAGGATCACAGCTCACAGGATGTTAGGGGTTGGAAAGGACCCAAGGAGGTCATCGAGTCCAAGCCCCCTGCCAGAGCAGGACAATCCTATCTAACACAGATCACACAGGAACACATCCAGACAGGCCTGCAAAGGCTCCACAGAAGGAGACTCCACAGCCTCTCTGGGCAGCCTGTGCCAGGCTCTGGGACCCTTCCAGGCAAGAAGTTCCCCCTTGTGTTGAGCTGCAACCTCCTGTGCTGCAGCTTCCATCCATTGCTGCTTGTCCTGTGCCAGGGAGCAGTGAGCAGAGCCTGTCCCCCCCTCCTGACCCCCAGCCCTCAGAGAGTTATAGACATTGATCCAATCCCCTCTCAGTCTTCTCTTCTCCAGCCTAAGCAGCCCCAGGGCCCTCAGCCTCTCCTCATCAGCCATGCCCTCCAGTCCCCTCATCATCCTCCCAGCCCTTCACTGGACCCTCTCCAACAGATCCCTGTCCCTCTTCAACTGGGGAGCCCCAAACTGAAGGCAGTACTCAAGATGAGGTCTCAGCAGGGCAGAGTAGAGGGGGAGGAGAAGCTCCCTTGATCTGCTGGACACACTCCTGCTAACACACCCCAGGATGCCATTGGCCTTCTTGGCCACCAGGGCACATTGCTGTGCCATGGCAAGGAGCAGCTCCACCACTCCTTGCTCTCATCCCTTCCACTCCCCAGCCCACTTCTGGGACAGGTTTTCCTTTCCCCTCAGCTCTGGGAGCTGCCTTCTCCTGTTGCCACATCAGCTGCTCCTCTTCACACGGAGCAGGGGAGCTGCAGCCTGCTGTGCTTTAATTAAAGGCTATTAGTAGTGGCCTGTTACTGATTTACTCCACTTCTGCATCAGCTGAGTACCTCCTCACTCTCTCCTCAGACGGGCAGAGGGCCAAGAGGGTGCCGATGAGGCAGGAAGCTTCAGCCCCAGTTTTGTCCAGCCTGGCAGGACTTGCACGTTTTGTGCTTCTGTCTCCAGTGCCCTGCTTGCAGCACCACACAGTGCCTCTGCCCAGCTGCAGTGGGGACTGCCCAGCACAGCAAAGGGCACACAACACTGCAAGCTGCAAGCCTGGAGCAGGTCTGGAGAAGGGCCAGAAGCTGGGGAAGGGTCTGGAGAAAAGGGCTGGGGAGGGACAGCTGAGAGGCTTGGGGGTGTTCAGCCTGGAGAAGAGGAGGCTGAGGGCAGAGCTCATTGCTCTGCAGCTGCCTGAGAGGAGGCTGCAGTGAGGCTGGAGAAGAGGAGGCTGAGGGCAGAGCTCATTGCTCTGCAGCTGCCTGAGAGGAGGCTGCAGTGAGGCTGGAGAAGAGGAGGCTGAGGGCAGAGCTCATTGCTCTGCAGCTGCCTGAGAGGAGGCTGCAGTGAGGCTGGAGAAGAGGAGGCTGAGGGCAGAGCTCATTGCTCTGCAGCTGCCTGAGAGGAGGCTGCAGTGAGGCTGGAGAAGAGGAGGCTGAGGGCAGAGCTCATTGCTCTGCAGCTGCCTGAGAGGAGGCTGCAGTGAGGCTGGTGCTGGGCTCTGCTCCTCAGTAACAAGTGATAGGAGAAGGGGAAATGGCCTCAAGTTGCACCAGAGGAGGTTTAGGTTGGACATGAGAAGAAACTTCTTTACTGGAAGGGTTCTCAAAGCCTGGCAGAGGCTGCCCAGGGAGGTGTTTGAATCCCCAGCCCTGGAGGTGTTTCAGAGCAGCAGAGCAGTGGTGCTGAGGGCCATGGGTTAGCAGCAGCCTTGGGAGAGCCAGAGAATGGTTGGGCTGCAGGAGCTGAAAGGTCTTTGCCAACCAAAACGATTCTGTGAGCGCTTCAGAGCAGATCCCCTCGGAGCAGGTCCCCTCGGAGCAGGTCCCCTCGGAGCAGGTCCCCTCGGAGCAGGCTCCCAGAGGGTGAGGTGATGTTATCAGTGCTCCACCACATGGGTTTGCCAGTGGGGATACCCTCCAGGCCTGCAGGGAAGCCTGGTTTTGCCCCCACCAAGAGGAGAAGGCAGCTGCTGTGCTGTCAGCTGTCACCCCAGCAGCAGCACAGCTGAGCCAGGGTCACCCTGGCAGCACACTGTGACATGGAGCTTACTGCTGCCCCTTCCTGCCCAGAGCCCTGGCAGGGCTGGGCACACCTCAGCAGTGTCTCTCTTGCCTCACTTCTCCATCTCAGGCTGGACTCAGCAGCCTCTGGCAGTGGCTGGGAGAGGGCAGGGCCATGGCACAGCTCAGGAGCTCAGGGAACCTCACCACACGCAGCTGAGACAAGCTGGGCAGAAGCATGGAGCCTGCTGTGATTCCAGCTCACAGCTGGGCCTGGGCATGCCCATGATGGGCACTGGGGTACCAGAGGAGCCCCAGGGAAGCCTCAGCTGATTAGAGTCATGGAATGACAGCACTGCTGAGGCTGGAAAACATCACTAAGGTCACTAAGTGCAAGCCTTACCCCAGCACTGCCAGATCCACCACTGGCCCTCAGCACCACATCTCCACAGCCCTGAAACCCCTCCTAGGATGGGGACTCCACCACTGCCCTGGGCAGCCTGGGCCAGGCCTTGGCAACCCTTCTGGGCAAGGAACTGTTCCTCATGTCCAAGCTAAGGCTCTCCTGGGGCAGCCTGAGGCCATTTCACCCTGTCAATGGCCTGAGTGCCTGGAGCTGGGCAAGCTGCACCGCCCAGCTTGGCCTGGTGTGCCCTGTCCCACTCAGCCGAGCTGGCAGCCCAGGCAGCTCTGGGGTGCCTGCAGTGCTGCCATGCTCAGCTGGTGGCAGTGTGCAGTGGCTGCTGGCTGCTGCAAGGGGCAGTGACAAGGGGCAGTGACAAGGGGCAGTGACAAGGGGCAGTGACAAGGGGCAGTGAGCAGTGCCGCTGGGCAGCAGGCTCCAGGGGGTGCAGTGTGCAGTGGCTGCTGGCTGCTGCAAGGGGCAGTGAGCAGCGCCGCTGGGGAGCAGGCTCCAGGGGGTGCAGTGGGTCTGGTGGGCAGGGCTGGGTTCAACCTGCAGGGCTCTGAGGTGGCTCCGCAGCCCCACGGGCCTGGAGCAGCTGCAGCAACGGAGCCAAAGCCTGCCCAGCCCACTGTGGGGTGGTCCTGCTATGTCCACTGTGGGGTGGTCCTGCTATGTCCACTGTGGGGTGGTCCTGCCATGTCCACTGTGGGGTGGTCCTGCTGAGCACACTGTGTGCAGGTCCTGCTGAGCCCACTGTGTGCAGGTCCTGCTGAGTCCATGTGTGCAGGTCCTGCTGAGTCCATGTGTGCAGGTCCTGCTGAGTCCATGTGTGCAGGTCCTGCTGAGTCCATGTGGGCAGGTCCTTGTGCCCCACAGCATTGCCCCTCCACAGCCATCACCCTCATGCCCTCGGCACTGGCACTCTGGGCTGCTCCCTGCCAGGTTCTCACTTTGCCATTCGTGCAGCACCTCCTTGAGGTTGGCATTTCCTTGCAGTCTCTTCTGGTGGCATCTCAGGGACAGCTTTGGTGTGAATCCAGCAGGGATCCCTGGAGCAGGCTGCCCAGAGGGGCTGTGGAGTCTCCATCCCTGGAGACTTTCAAACCCCCTGGATGTGATCCTGTGTGACCTGCCCTGGGTGATCCTGCTCTGGCAGGGGGTTGGACTTGGTGATCCTCAGAGGTCGCTTCCACCCCCTGCCATGCTGTGAGGCTGCTCTCTGGCTGCATTGCTGCAGAGATCACAGCAGCTGCAAGGGCTCCTCTCTTTGTCTAACAGAGCAGCTCACAGAGGCTCACAGAGGCTCAAGCATTTCAGTGTTCCTCCCCTCCTGCCTCTTCTGAGCACCTGAGCAGCACTGAAGAACTTTGCAAGTACCAACAGCAAAACTACCTCTGCCTGCTTGTGCAGAGCCTGAACTCCCCTGTCTGGGCTAGCAGGGAGCTGCCCTGGAAAGTATCCCTGCCAGAGTGATGGCTTCTCTGGGCCAGCATGGAGTCAGACACGGGGTTGGGTTGGGAGAGTCATCCAGTGCCAGCCCCTGCCATGGGCAGGGACACCTCCCACCAGCACAGGGTGCTCAGGGTCTCATCCAACCTGGTCCTGAACACCTTCAGGGAGGTTGTGGAGCACAGAAGCACCCAACGTGATCAAAGATCACGTTGGGTGCTTCTGTGCTCCACAACCTCCCTGGGAAACCTGTGCCAGTGTCTCAGCACCCTCAACCTGTGCCAGTCTCTCACCACCCTCACTCTCAACAATCTCTTCCTCCTCTCCACTCTCACTCTCCCCTCTCCCAGCTCAAAGCCATTGTCCCTCAGCCTGCCCCTCCCAGCCCTTCTCCAAAGTCCCTCCCCAGCTCTCCTGCAGCCCCTTCAGGCACTGGAAGCTGCTCTGAGGTTTGCCTGGAGTCTTCTCTTCTCCAGGCTGCACAGCCCCAACTCTCCCAGCCTGTCCCCACAGCAGAGCTTCTCCAGCCCTCTGATCACCTCCATGGCCTCCTCTGGCTCCTCTGCAGCAGCTCCAGGTCCTTCTTGTGCTGGGTTCCCAGAGCTGGAGGCAGTGCTGCAGGTGAGGGCTGAGCAGAGCAGATAGGAGGGGCAAAATCCCCTCCCTGTGCTGCTGCTCTGCCTGCTCTGCCTGCAGCCAGCACATGGTTGGCCTTAGAGGACAGAGCCATCACGAGGACCAACAGGACACATCTCCACATTGGTATTCTGCAGCAAGGCCCAAGAAGACCCTCACAGGAAGGTCTGCACTTCCCAGCAAAGCACAGGCTGCCAGGGAAGCACCATGGCCATGGGCTGCAGCTCTGCACACCTGAGACCAGCCTGGGACAGGAGCCAACACTCAGCCCATGCTTGCATGAGCTCCTGGCCAGAGACCTGGACTCAGCTCCATGCTGGCTGAGTAACATCTCATGATTAGGTCTTCACTGACCTTGCCTGGAGCAGATGAAGCTTCCATCATCTCCCCCCTGGACAGCACAGCCATGACCAGCAGGTCCCTAGCACAGGAGACCTGACTCAAGGAGCGCTCCCAAAGCCAGGCTGGGAGCAGCCTTAGCTAGATGTTGACTCTAGATCTGAGGCACAGAGGATTTGTGGCCACCCTGGAGGCAGCCACTGGCTCTTCAAACACTGCTCTGGCACAGCAGCCCTGCCCCTCTCCAGATGGATCTGAGCCTGCCGTTGCCTCCCAGAGCAGCACTGAAGAGTTGGCACCTCCCAGCCCCCAGGGCTGCACAGGCACCTTCTGCCTCGGGGGAGGCAACACAGCAGCAGGAGGGAGCCTCACCCTGCTGGAAAACCCCAGCACACCTCGAGAGGTGCCACCCAAAGGGCATCTGCCAAAAGGCTTCTGGAGCTGCCCATGACCTGGCACCCTGCAGACTCTGCTCTGCTCTCACCTGCCCACCACGGGCAGCCTCTCGCCCACCCACGTTCATGGCATTTCCACACTTGCCCTCTGCCAGTGCCCAGCTGAGCAGGCAGAGGGGCCTCAAGCAGTGTGCTGAGCTGCTGCCTGCTCCTCATGCCACGGGCAAAGCCTCGGGCAGCTCTCTTACCCCAGTGCAGGGGGCTGGGAGCTGTTGCCCAGTCAGCAGCACTCCACAGAATCACAGAACCCTTTGGGCTGGAAGAGACCTTTCAGACCAGCTCCAAGCACGACTCCAGCACTGCCCCAGGGTCACCACTAAACCATGCCCCTCAGCACGATGCCAACACAGTTTTCAAACCCCAGGGTTCCAGTGCCTGAAGGGGCTGCAGGAGAGCTGGGGAGGGACTTTGGAGAAGGGCTGGGAGTGGCAGGCTGAGGGACAATGGCTTTGAGCTGGGAGAGGGGAGAGTGAGAGTGGAGAGGAGGAAGAGAGTGTTGAGAGTGAGGGTGGGGAGAGACTGGCACAGGTTGAGGGTGGTGAGACACTGGCACAGGTTTCCCAGGGAGGTTGTGGAGCACAGAAGCACCCAACGTGATCAAAGATCACGTTGGGTGCTTCTGTGCTCCCCAACCTCCCTGGAGGTGTTCAAGACCAGGCTGGATGAGGCCTTGAGCAAGCTGTGCTGGTGAGAGTTGTCTGCCCATGGCTAGGGGTTGGCACTGGCTGAGCTTTGAAGTCCCTTCCAAGCCAACCCATTCTAGCCCTGTGGCTATGTCACTGCTGTGCTCAGCTGTGCACTCACCAGCCAAAGGGTTCCACAGAGAGTCCAAGGGAGGCTGTGAGGATGCTGAAGGGTTTGGAACATCTGTGTGATGAGGAGAAGCTGAGAGCCCTGGGGCTGGGTAGCCTGGAGAAGAGGAGACTGAGAGAGAAATTTATTGATCCTCACAGAGAGAGTGATTGGCACTGGAATGGGCTGCCCAGGGAGGTGGTGGAGTCACCATCCCTAGAGGTGTTGAAGCAGAGCCTGGATGGGGCACTCAGTGCCATGGTCTGGTTGGTTGGCCAGGGCTGGGTTCTAGGTTGGGCTGACTGAGCTTGGAGCTCTCTTCCAACCTGCTTGATTCTGTGATTCTCTGATTCTGTGACCTGCCCTCTGGAGCACAATGGACTCATGCACTGGATGTGTTCCTTTGTGATCTGTATTGTCCTGCTCGGGCAGGAGGGTTGGACTGGATGATCTCCTTGGGTGCCTTCCAACCCCTGTGATCATGCAGGCCACCCTAGGAGGTTTCAGGTGTGGATTCTTGCTTGGGCACAGCTTCACAACAGCCACTGCTGGGATTGGTGAGAATGAAGTCCAGAGAAGGGTGACAAGGCTGGTGAGAGGCCTGGAACACAAACCCTGTGAGGAGAGGCTGAGGGAGCTGGGGGTGTGCAGCCTGCAGCAGAGGAGGCTCAGGGCAGAGCTCATTGCTGCCTGCAGCTGCCTGCAGGGAGGATGTAGCCAGGTGGGGTTGGGCTCTGCTGCCAGGCAGCCAGCAACAGAAGAAGGGCACACAGCCTGAAGCTGTGCCAGGGCAGGTCTAGGCTGGATGTTGTCAGGAAGTTGTTGTCAGAGAGAGTGATTGGCATTGGAATGGGCTGCCCAGGGAGGTGGTGGAGTCTGTGTGGCTGGAGGTGTTGAAGCCAAGCCTGGCTGAGGCACTGAGTGCCATGGTCTGGTTGGTTGGGCAGGGCTGAGTGCCAGGTTGTGCTGGAGGAGCTTGGAGCTCTCTTCAGCCTGGTTGATTCTCTGATTCTCTGATTCTCTGAAGTGGTTGCTTTGCTAATCTTTTCCTCCTGGCCTTGCCTCCAGTTGAATCTCTGCTTCCCAGAGCAGCTCCAAACAACATCCCCAAGCTTTTATCTGCAGGTGACAAACAGAGGCGCAGAGAGTGGATTGGCAGGAACACAAAGCAGGCTTTCATCTCATCATCACACCAAGCACTTACAGTAACTTCTCAAGGAGACAGGGAAAAAAAAAAGAGATTATGCATCAACATTGTGAGCATAAAGACAATTTAAAAGGGATGTTAAGAAACTTCATGTCAGGAAAATATGGAACATCTGCAAACAGATGAGGGCTCAGTAATCAGCTACGGCAACAACCTCGCAGGCAGGAGAGGCTCTTCCCCGCAGCAACAAGCCCAGAGCCTATCCCAGAGGGGATTTCACCAGCCTCAAAGTGCTCCTTCTGCTCAGGAAGGTTTGCTTCACCTGCCTGGGGCTCCTCACTGCCTGTCTCTGCCACGTTTGGCAGCTTGGTGCCCTCCTGGTGGGAGGTGGTGAGAAGGTGAGCCCTGGAAGGTCTCTGGGCTTGGCAGCTCTGCAGCAGTTTGCTTTCGTAGAATGGGTTAGGCTGGAAGGGAGCTCAAAGCTCAGCCATAGGCAGGGACACCTCCCACCAGCACAGGTTGCTCAAGGCCTCATCCAACCTGGTGCTGAACACCTTCAGGGAGGTTGTGGAGCACAGAAGCACCCAACGTGATCTTTGATCACGTTGGGTGCTTCTGTGCTCCACAACCTCCCTGGGAAACCTGTGCCAGTGTCTCAGCACCCTCAACCTGTGCCAGTGTCTCACCACTCTCACTGAAAACAACTTCTTCCTCACATCCACTTTCAATCTCCCCTCTGCCACTTCAAACCCATTCCTCCTCCTCCTCTTCTCATTACAAGACTTTGTCAATTGTCCCTCCCCAGCCCTCTTGCAGCCCCCTTCAGATCCTGCAAGGCCACTCCAAGGTCTCCTCCAAGCTTTCTCTTCTCCAGGCTGCACAGCCCCAGTGCTTTCAGCCTGTGCTCAGAGCAGAGCTGCTGCAGCCCTCTCAGCATCTTCGTGGCCTCCTCTGGGCTGCCTCCAACAGTTTCATGTCCTGCTTGTCCTGAGGGCTGCAGAACTGCCCCCAGGACTGCAGGTGGGGCCTGAGGAGAGCAGAGCCAAGGGGCAGAATCCCCTCCCTTGCCCTGTGCCCACACTGCTCTGGCTGCAGCCCAGCACAGGGTTGCTGTCTGGGCTGCACTCACCCTGCAGGCTCATGTTGAGCTTCTCATCAACCAGGCAGCTTCTGGTGTTCTGCCACCATGCTGGGCAGGGTTGGGGTCTCAGTGAGGGGGAAAGAAGCAGCAGGATAGAATCACAGAATTGTTTTGCTTGGAAAAGACCTCTGGGATCATCCAATCCAACCATCAAGCCAACACCACCTTGGCCACCAAGCCATGTTCCCAGGTGCCATGGCCACAGGTCTCTTGCACCCCTGCAGGGGTGGTGGCAGTTGCAGGCTCTGTGCCAGGCTCCCTCCCCTGTGCCCAGTGCTGCTTCACAGGAGCATGCCCAGGAACTGTGATCACTGCAGTACTGCAGGAGGGCAGGGAAGACAAAGCCACTCAATAGCAAGCTGCCTTAACTGCTTATTAGTCTGCTAATTAATGGGCAACCACTGGCAGCACAAGTCAGCAAACAGCACTTCCAGCTCTGCAGTAGGTGCTTTAGAGGTGCTCAGAGCCACCAGGAAGCACCGAGCTGGCCTCGTGTGCTGGCACAAGCACTGCCAGCCCTGCCAGGCTGAGAAGCTGCCTGCCTTTCCCCAGCTGTCTGCACCTCTTCAGGGCTCTGTGCCCTTTCCTCTGCCAGCTGGATACAGCATGTGTGCCAGCTGGTGGGGTTTCTAACTCGTCTGAGCTGTGCCACAAGCTGAGCTTGTTGCCTTCTGCTGCACCAACAGCTAGCAGAGAGCTGGCTCAGAGGCTCAGTGGCCACAGTGTCACCACTGTGCTGCCCTGGGACATCAGGGACACTAAGAAGAGTGTGGCCAGCAGGCTGAGGGATGTCTTCCTCCCCTTCTATTCTGCCCTGATGAGGCCACATCTGCAGTACCATGTCCAGCTCTGGGCTCCCCAGTTCAGGAGAGACAGAGAACTGCTGGAGAGAGCCCAGCAGAGGCTGCAAAGCTGCTGAGGGGCCTGGAGCAGCTCTGTGAGAGCAAAGGCTGAGAGGCCTGGGGCTGAGAGCCTGCAGAAGAGCAGCCCCAGAGGGCAGCTGAGCAATGCTCAGCAGGAGCTAAAGGGTGGGGGGCAGGAGGCTGGGGCCAGACTCTTGTCGGTGGTGCCCAGGGACAGGACAAGGGTAATGGGCACAAACTGGAACCCAGAAGTTTGCACCTGCCTGGAGCTTGTGATCATGGGCAACTTGTGAGTGACCTACTGAAGGTGAGCTACAGGCAGGCTGGGGAGGGACTGTTCAGAAGGGCCTGTGGGGATAGGCTGAGGGCAATGGTTTGGAAGTGCAGCAGGGCAGGGTTAGGTTGGACATGAGGAGGGAGTTGTGCACAGTGAGGGTGGGGAGAGACTGGCACAGGCTGCACAGGCAGGTGACTGAGGCCCCAGCACAGGAGACATTCAGGATCAGCCTGGATGTGTCCCAGGGCAGCCTTCTCTAGCTGGATGTGTCCCTGCTGCCTGCAGGGGGTTGGACAAGATGAGCTTTGATGGTCCCTCCCAGCCCGATGCAGTCTGTGACTGAGTCAAGCACAGGTTGATGTGACACAAACCCTTGGGCAACATCTGCCCAGGCTCTGCAGAAGAAACTGAGCTACTCCAAGTGAAGATCCTGTCACCTCCAGCCACTTTTTTGTCCTTTCCAGCACCACTCTGATGGCAGAAGGAAGTCTGCCAGGGTGAGGGAGATCTGTCTCCAAGTGCCCCTGGACTATGGGCAGCAACAAGCAGCTGGGGATGTGGCCACCTTTGTCACCTCTGCAACCACTTGAAAGTGAGCTCACAACTTGTGAGGAGCAGAGGGAGAGCTGGAGGAGCAGTGTGGAGGGCGAGGGGAGGGGTGGGTGTGGGGCTCCACAAACCATCTGAGCTCAAGCTGCTTCCCGCAGGAGTTGGCTCAGCAGAAAGCAATGTTTCAGCTGCAGAGCCTCAGTGGGCAGGAGGAGTGTGAATGATCTGACTGGCAGCACATGCCTGGTGCTGTTTTAAGCACCTAGATGTTTGGCAGCAACTCCTCTTGGCTACTCCAAACTCCAGCAAGCTCTTGCTTGCATTTAGCAGCCTGTGCAGGAGGATGCCCACACTGACTGCCAGGAGCTGCCTCACCATGGGCAGCACAGCCTGGGGCTTAGAACCACACAATGCTCTGGCTTGGAAGGCACCTCCAAAGCTCAGCCAGTCCACCCCCTGCAACTCAGCAGGGACATCCTCCTCTAGGGCAGGCTGCTCAGAGCCTTGTCCAGCCTCACCTTGATGATGGGCAGGGATGGGCCTCCACCACCTCCCTGGGCAACCTGTTGCAGTGTTCCAGCAGCCTCAAGGTACAGAATTTGCTCCTCACATCCAGTCTGAGTCTGCTCTAGTTTGAAGCCATTGCCCCATGTCCTGTCACTGCAGGCCTTGGCAAGCAGTCCCTCTGCAGCCTCAGGTACTGAAGGTCGTTATTAGGTCTCCGTGGAGCCTCCTCCTCTCCAGGCTGGCCAGCCCCAGCTCCCTCAGCCTGTCCTCCTAGCAGAGCTGCTCCAACCTCCTGATCATTTCGAGCTGAGACTCATTTTCTTGAGGTGTTTCCCAGTCCCTGCAGGTTTCCCTGTCTCAGTCCCTCACAGCAGCCAATTTCCCCCCAGTGTGGAGCTCTTCCTCAGGGACTGCCTTTGTGTGGGCTTACCCTGCACAGAAGCAATCTGATCTGTGGACCAGGCAAGCTTGTGCCTTCCCAAGGACCACAGCTCACCGGGAAGCTGCTCCCCAGGGCTCTGTACCAGATCCTGTAGTGCTCAACTTCTCCATCGATGACTTGGGTGAAGGGAAGCAGTGGATCCTCTGCAAGCTTCACAGAGTCACAGATCCTGGGGGGCATTCAGCAGAGTGTGTCCAGCAGGGCCAGGGAGGTTCTCCTGCCCCTCTGCTCTGCCCTGCTGAGACCTCATCTTGAGCACTGCCTTCAGTTTGGGGCTCCCCAGGTGAAGAGGGACAGGAACTGCTGGAGAGGGTCCAAGGGAGGGCTGTGAGGATGATGAGGGGACTGGAGCAGTGCCTGGTGAGGAGAGGCTGAGGGCCCTGGGGCTGAGAGTCTGGAGAAGAGAAGACTGAGAGGGGATTGAATCAATGTCTGTAACTCTCTGAGGGCTGGGGGTCAGGAGGGGGGGACAGGCTCTGCTCACTGCTCCCTGGGATAGGACAAGCAGCAATGGATGGAAGCTGCAGCACAGGAGGTTGCAGCTCAGCACAAGGGGGAACTTCTTATTGGAAGGGTCACATTGGCACTCTTGGTCCCCAGGGCACATTGCTGCCCCAGGGATGCTCTCCCCCAGCACTCCCAGGCCCCTCTCCTTGGGGCTGCTCTCCAGCAGTCACCTCCCAGCCTGTCCTGCTGCAGTTTATTCTCCCTCCCCAGGTGCAGGACTCTGCACTTGGCCTTGGTGGACCTCATTTGGTTCCTCTGTGCCCAGCTCTCTCTGTGCAGGGCTCTCTGGATGGCTGCGCAGCCCTCAGGGGTATCAGCCAAGCCTCCCAGCTTGGTGTCATCAGCAGACTTGCTGAGCCTCCATCCAGCCCCAGCAGTGGCATGGAGCTGGGCTGCAGGAGGGAGGGGTGCTCAGTGCAGAGCTGCTCCTTTATGCTTTGCTCCTGGGGCCTCTCTCCTGCCACGTTGCTGATGGCTTCTGGGGTTTATCTTGTGTGTGAGCCCTGGCAGATAGGGAGACACATCAAAGGTCTTCTGGCAAGTGACCTACAGCAGCTGTGATGGTGGAGGAGAGTGTGCAGAGAGAGCCCACAGGAGACTGTGTCTGTGAAGGGATCTACTGATTTTGACCACCTTCTGAGCATCCTGGAGATGTTGAAGGCCAGGTTGGATGAGGCCCTGAGCACCTGTGCTGGTGGGATGTGCCCCTGCCCATGGCAGGGGGTTGGCACTGGCTGAGGTTTAAGGTCCCTCCAACCCAACCCATTTGGTGACTTTATAAACCTTCTCCACGCAGATCTCTGCTGGTACCCCCTGAGCAGGTCACTTGGTCTGCATGGGATCCAGGCACCTCTGTGCACCTCTGGGGCCCTCATTTCAAGGATATTGAGGGGCTGGAGTGGGGCCAGAGGAGAGCTATGAGAGTGGGGAGGGGCTGGAGGGGAAGGCTGATGAGGAAAGCATGAGGGAGCTGAGGGTGTTCAGCCTGGAGAAGGGGAGACTTAGAGGGGACCTTATCACTCTCTACAACTACCTAAAGGGAAGTTGTAGTCAGGCTCAGCTCTCAGGCAACTTGTGCCAGGACAAGAGGGCATGGCCTGAAGCTGTGCCAGGGCAGGTTTAGGTTGGGTGTTAGGAAGCACTTCCTCAGGGAAAGGTGATCAGGTACTGGGATGGACTGCCCAGGTTGGTGCTGGAGTCCCCATCCCTGGAGGTTGTTAGGAGAAGCCTGGCTGTGGCACCTGGTGCTGTGGGTTAGCTGCTGGGGTGGTGCTGGGTCACAGGCTGCACTTGGTGATCTCAGAGGCCTTTTCCAGCCTCTGTGATTCTGTGCTCTGAAGTCTTCTGTGAGCCAGTTGGTAGCTCTGAACCACAAACAGGCACCTGGTCTGGAAAAGTCTTGGGAAGGCTCAGCCAAGATGGTTGCTCACACTGATGTCTGAACCTCCTTCCCTTTGTCCTGCAGACACTGGCACAGCTTGCCCTGGGGGGTTGTAGATGCCCCCTGCCAGGAGGTGTTCAAGGTCAGGCTGGATGGGGCTGGCAGATGGCTTAGTGGGAGGTGTCCCTGCCCATGGCAGGGGGATTGGAACTCGATGATCTTCGAGGTCCCTTCCAAGCCAACCCACTCCATGTGCCTATGAATGGATGAGGCACTTAGTGCCATGGTCTGGTTGACTGGCTAGGGCTGGGGGATAGGTTGGCTTGGATGAGCTTGGAGGTCTCTTCCAACCTGCCTGATTCTATGATTCTATTCTTTTCCAGCCCAAAACGAGACAGATGAAGATCTTAAACAGCTCCTTCCTGCCATCCACTGCCTTGCCCAAGTTTTGACTGAATTTCTACTTAATGAATCCAGCTCTGTCATTTAAGGGATGTTCCAGCAATAGGAGATGACAAGGTGTGAATTATAGGACAATAATTCATGCCTGGAGCACTGTCAGGCACGAGGCTGGAAGCTGAGTGCCATCCACGCAGCTCGGCATGAATTATTGCACCATAACTCAAGCCCTGAGGAAACAATGAGGGAGTAGGCAGAGACTATCAATACAGGGGGAAAAATGGGTTAAACCTACTCATTTTATTTGGCTGGCTGGAAGAGATGGGAAAATGATGGCCTCTGCAACCTCCCTCTACCTCCATCCCCACCTTTTCTTGGCAGAGAAGTCAAATCAGAGACATTGGCCCCAGATTAGTGTGAAATGGGAGAGGAGAGGCTCTGGGGTCCTTGAGAGGGGAGCAGTGAACTGAGGCAGAGCAGATGGAAGCTGGCAGCTACCTCCTAGTTGGTCACTGAGTCACAGAGTGGTAGGGCTTGGAAGGCATCAGAGAATGGTTTAGGTTGGAAGGGACCTCAAAGCTCAGCCAGCTCCAACCCTCTGCTATAGGCAGGGACACTTCCCACCAGCCCAGGGTGCTCAACCTGGCCTTCAACACCTCCAGGCAGGAGGCAGCCACAGCCTCCCTGGACAGCCTGTGCCAGTGTTCCACCACCCCCACGGTAAAGAACTGCTCTCTGGAGATGATCCATTCCAACCCCCCTGCCTGAGCAGGATCACCCAGGGCAGGTCACAGATCCACAGACTCACAAAAACACTCAGGTTGGCAGAGCCCCTCAGGATCCCCAAGCCCAAGCATTGCCCCTGCTCTGCAAGGCTCACCCTAAACCACAGCCCCAAGCACCACATCCAAAGGCTTCTAAACACACCCAGGGTTGGTGACTCCAGCACCAACCTGGGCAGCTCATGCCAGTGCCTGACCACTCTGGCTGGGAGAAACTGTTCCTAATCTCATAGAACCATAGAATCAGCAGGTTGGAGGAGAGCTCCAAGCTCAAGCAGCCCAACCTAGCACCCAGCCCTGCCCAACCAACCAGACCATGGCACTAAGTGCCCCAGCCAGGCTTGGCTTCAACACCTCCAGCCACAGCCACTCCACCACCTCCCTGGGCAGCCCATTCCAGTGCCAATCACTCTCTCTGACAACAACTTCCTCCTCACAGCCAGCCTAGACCTGCCCTGGCACAGCTTGAGGCTCTGTCCCCTTCTTCTGTCCCTGGCTGCCTGGCAGCAGAGCCCAACCCCACCTGGCTACAGCCTCCCTGCAGGCAGCTGCAGGCAGCAATGAGCTCTGCCCTGAGCCTCCTCTGCTGCAGGCTGCACCCCCCCAGCTCCCTCAGCCTCTCCTCACAGGGCTGTGCTCCAGGCCCCTTTGTCCAGCCTGAACCTCTCCAGTCACAGCTTGGGGCCATTCCCTCCTGTCCTATCACTAATGACCTGTGAGAAGAGTCCAGCTCCAACCTCGCCACAGCCTCTTTTGGGTAGCTGCAGAGCCATGAGGGCTGCCCTCAGCAGACAAACCAAACAGCCTCAGTTGTGGGTGGTGAGACACTGGCACAGGTTGAGGGTGGTGAGACACTGGCACAGGTTTCCCAGGGAGGTTGTGGAGCACAGAAGCACCCAACGTGATCAAAGATCACGTTGGGTGCTTCTGTGCTCCACAACCTCCCTGAAGGTGTTCAGGACCAGGTTGGATGAGACCCTGAGCACCCTGTGCTGGTGGAAGGTGTCCCTGCCCACGGCAGGGAGCTTGCAGTAGATGATCTCTGAGGTCCCTTCCATCCTGAGCCATCCTAGGGCTCTGTGATTCCCAGGGTGCATGCAATGTGCAATGCCAGCTGCAAAGACAATCCGCCTCTAACTCCAGCCCAGACCCAAGCCAGAGGAAGCAGCACTGGGTGGAGGTCCAGACAGCAGTTTCCATGGCCCTTCTCAACAGTTTGAATTCCCCTAATTGATCCAAAATGATTCCAAACATCTTCCTATCACAGTATCACATCACATTATCACCAAGGTTGGAAGAGACCTCATAGATCATCAAGTCCTAACTTAGCTCAGCCTGGGCAGGCTGGATGGGACTCCCTCCCTCCACTGCTCTGCTGGGGACATCATTTTGAAGCTCTTCTCTTCATGCTCACAGGTTTGGCCTTGGCAATGCAGCCTGAGGGGCACAGATAAGCTGGAGGGGCTGGGAAGGGTTGGACAATCCTCTTCGTGAGGAGGAATGCTGCAAGGGGTCACAGGACTGGAGAATCGCTGTGGTTGGCAAAGCCCTTTCAGCTCCTGCAGCCCAACCATGCTCTGCCCTCAGCACCACTGCTCTGCTGCTCTGAAACACCTCCAGGGCTGGGGATTCAAACATCTCCCTGGGCAGCCTCTGCCAGGCTTTGAGAACCCTTCCAGTAAAGAAGTTTCTTCTCATGTCCAACCTAAACCTCCTCTGGTGCAACTTGAGGCCATTTCCCCTTCTCCTATCACTTGTTACTGGGGAGCAGAGGCCAGCACCAGCCTCACTGCAGCCTCCTCTCAGGCAGCTGCAGAGCAATGAGCTCTGCCCTCAGCCTCCTCTTCTCCAGCCTCACTGCAGCCTCCTCTCAGGGAGCTGCAGACAGCAATGAGCTCTGCCCTCACCTTCCTCTTCTCCACACTGCACCCCCCAGCTCCCTCAGCTGCTCCTCCCCAGCCCTCTTCTCCAGACCCTTCCCCAGCTTTGCTGCCCTGCTCCAGGCCCTCAATGTGCCTCTCGGAGTGAGGCAAAGCCTCTGGTGCAGGTTGAAGCCAGGCAGGAAGGACTGTGAGGAGAGGACACCTGGGGGACACTGCACCTAGGCGCAGAGCAGAGGAACCTCCTGCCAGGGGCTGGGGTTCAGCTGGATGATCTGTAAGGCCCCTCCTGACCCAGGCCTCTCTCTGCCTCTGCACTGCAGCAGTGCTGGCAGCTTGCTGAGCAGTGCCAGGCTCATGGTGCAGTCTGCTGCCTGAGCTGGCAGGGACAGGCTGGCCGTGGGCAGGTCCATGCCATGCCAGGTGCACCCCTCCGTGGGGTATCAAAGAAACTCACCCTTCTGCCTCGGGCCAGGAAGCTCTGCCTCCATCTGAGCACCTGGGCAAGACTGATGAAGTCCTACACACACTTCTGATGTGCAACCCTGAGAGGCTCCACCAGGGCAGGCCACTGGAATGAGCACAGTAGAAGCTGTGAAACAAGGAACCTGAGCTGGACCAGCTGGCACTGCATGGGAGCCTCAGGGTGCCACTCCAGCTGCCCCCCTCCAGGAACACAGAGCCACCCAGGTTGGCACAGCCCCTCAGGAGCACCGAGCCCAGCCTAGAGCCCTGCTCCACAAGACTCACCTTAAACCACAGCCCCAAGCACCACATCCAAACCACCCTGAAACACAGCCAGGCTGGGGGACTCCAGCACCTCCCTGGGCAGCTCATTCCAGTCCCTGACCACTCTCTCCAGGAAAAACTTCTTCCCAGCTGCCCCCAGTCTAAGCCCACCCAGCCTCAGCCTGAGGCCATTCCTCCTTTCTCTGTGTCCCTGGGCCATTGCCCTGGGAGGTAGCTGCTGGAGACCTCCTGCAGGCAGCAATAAAACCTCGGTGGCATCACTCCAGATGATCTCTGATCATTTCCTCCCAGCAAAAGGCTGGCACCCAACGTGAGCTAATTCTATTTCAGATCTTGGGATGATGGATAAAGATGAATTGATCACTGAAGTAGAAATCGGTGGTTGCCTAGAGACTGGTGATCATGACCTGATTACATTAATTATGGGCTAATAAAAGACAGCCCTAACCAGGCAGAGCTACCTGCAGCTTCCCCTCGGGTCCCTGAGGCTGAATAAAGAGAGGAGTGAAGCTGGCTGGGGAAGGAGACACAAACAGCTGAGGAGATGGGTGGGAAAAACCTAAAGTTCCCCTTTAAGACTTCCCAACCTGGCTCAAAAGTTCTGTTCCCATTTTAAAAGAATGGGAGTTGATTTTTTGAGGTCTTTCTAGGTGGAAATGAGAGCAGCAATTAGAAAACCAAGAGGCATGTAAAGAATGGGGAAAGGGAAGGGGGGGAGGGAGGGAGGGAGGGGAAAAAAAGTAGTAATCAAGATAATTTAACATTTCTAAGTGGTAGAAAATTGATAAGGGAAGGCAAAGGCATTAAAGGCAAAAAATCCAGCTGATGAGTTATGGATAATAGGAGCTGTTATTATCAACAGGGGGAAAAAAAAAGAGGCTTAATTGTGGTGTGCACTGAAAGCTGGAGAAGAGATGAGGCAAATGATAAAATTACCTCCTAAAATTAATAACAGTGA
Organism: Pogoniulus pusillus; assembly: GCF_015220805.1. Taxonomy (NCBI): domain Eukaryota; kingdom Metazoa; phylum Chordata; class Aves; order Piciformes; family Lybiidae; genus Pogoniulus; species Pogoniulus pusillus. The sequence goes on along the minus strand of NC_087298.1, from coordinate 1,098,898 downwards.
CAGAGGGGAGAGGCAGAGGAAAAAAGGCAGAGCCATTATCTTGGTCAAGCAGCTCCTAAGCTCCTCCAGGCGTTGGAGGAAGCTTAAATTTAGCAAGTCTGCCAGGAGTGCTTCACTCTGGGGGCTGTGGGCAGCGCTGGAAGGGTGAGTGGGGTGGTGCAGGGGCTCTGAAGTGTGGCATTTCGTGGAGGCAGGACACGGGGTGGGCTGGGAGGGACCTGCATAGGGCATCCAGTCAAGACCCCTGCAGGCAGCAGGGACAGCTGCAACCAGAGCAGGCTGCTCAGAGCCTCAAGTGACCTGACCTGGGGTGGTTCCAGCCGTGGGGCAGCTCTCACCTCTCTGGGCAGCCTGGGCCAGCTCTCCCCACCCTCAGTGCCAAACATTTCTCCCTTCTCAATCTCCCTCTTCCAGTTCAAACCCTCACCCCTTGGTCTGTCACCACAGGCCCTGCTCAAAGCTCTGTCCCCAGCTTTCTGGTCAGCCCTCGAAGCTCTGCAAGGCCACCAAAGGTCTCCCTGCAGCCTCCTCCTCTTCAGGCTGCACACCCCCAGCTCACCCAGCCTGGCCTCACAGCAGAGCCCTTCCAGCCCTGCCAGCACTGCTGTGCCCTCCTCTGGCCCTGCTCCAGCAGGTCCCTGTCTGTGCTGTGCTGAGGGCTCCAGATCTGCCCCAGCACTGCAGGGGTAGAGGTGGGAATTGTGCAGTTAACAAGGCAGAAATGATTAGATATGTAGCTATTATACTCTCAGAAACCTCTGCCCACCAACTAAACACAAACACAATGCTGCCTGCTGCTGCCTGCAGGGAGGCTGTAGCCAGGTGGGGTTGGGCTCTGCTGCCAGGCAGCCAGGGACAGAACAAGGGGACACAGCCTCAAGCTGTGCCAGGGCAGGTCTAGGCTGGATGTGAGGAGGAAGTTGTTGTCAGAGAGAGTGATTGGCATTGGAATGGGCTGCCCAGGGAGGTGGTGGAGTCTCTGTGCCTAGAGGTGTTGAAGCAGAGCCTGGATGAGGCACTTAGCGCCATGGTCTAGTGGATTGTCCAAGGCTGGGTGCCAGGTTGGGCTGGAGGAGCTTGGAGCTCTCTTCCAACCTGCTTGGTTCTGTGACTCTATGGTTCTATGGATCTATGATTCTATGATTCTATGGTTCTATGGCTGTATGGTTCTGTGATTCTATGGCTCTATGGTTCTATGGTTCCATGGTTCTATGGTTCTGTGATTCTATGGCTCTATGGTTCTATGGCCCTATGGTTCCACAGCTCCATGGTTCTATGATTCTATGGTTCCATGGTTCTATGGCTCTGTGGTTCCATGGTTCTATGGTTCTATGATTCTATGGCTCTATGGCTCTATGGTTCTATGATTCTATGATTCCACTGTTCTATTGTTCTATGGTTCTATGGCTCTATGGCTCTGTGACTCTATGGTTCTATGGCTCTAAGGTTCTTTGATTCTATGGTTCCACTGTTCTATTGCTCTATGGTTCTATGGTTCTATGGCTCTATGGCTCTATGGTTCTATGGCTCTATGGTTCTTTGATTCTATGGTTCCACTGTTCTATTGCTCTATGGTTCTATGGCTCTATGGTTCTATGGCTCTATGGCTCTATGGTTCTATGGCTCTAAGGTTCTTTGATTCTATGGTTCCACTGTTCTATTGCTCTATGGTTCTATGGCTCTATGGTTCTATGATTCTATGGCTCTATGGCTCTGTGACTCTATGGTTCTATGGTTCTGTGATTCTATGGTTCCATGGTTCTATGGCTCTATGGCTCTATGGCTCTATGGTTCCATGGCTCTATGGCTCTATGGTTCCATGGCTCCATGGTTCCATGGCTCTATGGTTCCATGGCTCTATGGCTCTATGGTTCCATGGCTCTATGGCTCTATGGCTCTATGGTTCCATGGCTCTATGGCTCTATGGCTCCATGGTTCCATGGCTCTATGGTTCCATGGCTCTTTGGCTCTATGGTTCTAGGGCTCCATGGTTCCATGGCTCTATGGTTCCATGGCTCTATGGCTCTATGGTTCTTTCCACATTCCAAACTCCCAGAGCCAGAGATGGGGGCAGGAAAACAGTTTTGCACCACATTCAAACCTCCAGCGGGGCAGGGATTTGGGAGTGCCCTGCCACAGGAGCTGCCCCATGCCTGGAACCATTGCAGGTCAGGTTGTTCAAGGCTCTGAGCAACCTGCTCCACTCCCAGCTGTCCCTGCTGAGTGCAGGGGGTTGGACTGGAAGAGCTGTAGAGGTCCCTTCCAACCCAAAGCAATCTGTGAGTCTGTGGTTTCAGACTTGGTTTGTCCTCCAGCCCCTACAGTGAGCAGGAGATGTTCTTGTTAGGGTTTCAGGTAGTGACAGGACTGGGGGGACAAATCCAAGCTGGAGGAGGGGAGATTCATATTGGATGTTAGGAAGTTCTTCACCATGAGGGTGGTGAGATGCTGGAACAGGTTGCCCAGTTTGGTGCCATTCTGGGGTGGATTAGAAGGGCTGTGGTTAGTAGGTTGAGAGAGGTTCTCCTCCCCCTCTACCCTGCCCTGGTGAGGCCACATCTGGAATACTGTGTCCCCCAAGCTCAAGAGGCCCCAAGTGTTCTGGGCCCCCAAGTCCAAGAGGGACATAGAACTGCTGGAGAGAGTCCAGCACAGAGCCACAGAGACGCTGAAGGGAATGGAGCAGCTCTGTTAGGGGCAGAGCCTGAGGGAGCTGGGGCTGGGAGCTCGGGAAGGAGACTGAGAGGTGACCTCAGCAGTGGTTATCAATGTGTGCAGGTGAGTGCCAGGGGCTGCAGCCAGGCTCTGCTGGGTGATGCCAGTGCCAGCACAAGGGGCACTGCTGGGAGCTGAGGCAGAGGAAGTGCCCTGGAAACATGAGCAGGAATTTGTTCCCTGTGAGGGTGCCAGAGCCTGGCACAGGCTGCCCAGGGGAGTTGTGGAGCCTCCCTCTCTGGAGACATTCAAGACCTGCCTGGATGTGTTGCTGTGTGACCTGCTCTGGGTGCTGCTGCTCTGGCAGGGGTTGGACTGGCTGAGCTTTGGAGGTCCCTTCCAGCCCCTGACCTTCTGTGATTCTGAGCTGCTCCATGAACTGGGCTCAGCATTCCCAGTTCCCCCCCCAGCCAGGAGCAGCTGCCTGTGGGAGGGGACCCACGGGGGCTGTGGGCTTGGCACTGGGACAGATTTGCTTTGCTCTGGAACACAAAATACTGATTTCCAGAGTGCCAAAAAAGGTAATTCCAGCGTTGAAACACTTTGTGATTGCCCAAATTGCATCTATTATTCCAACTGAATGGTGGTGGGATTAATCTGACTTTAATAGAATACCACTAATAATTTATATTATTATCTTTAATAATATTAATTCGACTTAATTCCCCCTCCCCATTTACTTTGTTCATTTAAGGGCAGCTCCACTGAGCTCTGGAGCATTTAGCTCTTGGTGTGCAGCAGTCCCTTATCGTTTTGCACAAGTGGGGATTCTACCAGGCAATTTCCAGGGAAATAAAGATCATCTTTCAGGGAAAGGGACTTTAAAGCAATGATAGCATTGAGTAGATATTAATGTGTTGTATTTGGAACAGAAACCAACCTCTAAGCTCTTCTGAAGTGTCTTCCACCTAAACATATACTTCTTCCCCCCCCCACCTTCTAGAGGAATCTTTCATTCTGCTATTTAATTTATTAAGGCACCACCATTCCAACTGTTAAAACAAACCTCTTAGGATGAATAAATAAAACCAATGCTGATAGGATCAGGATGTCAGGGAAATAAACCCCCCCAGCCCCCTGTGGTGGTGCCTCTGGGGCTGCTGCTGGGTCAGGGGCTGTGCATTTGGGCAGGATTGCTCTCTCCGTGCCAAGGGCTGGAGCATCATTTCATTAAGCACCTCGACATTTCAGGCAGCCTAATGAAGCTGTCAGAAGTCTATCAGGGGAGCCCTGGCAATGTTTGTCTGTTTGTCTGGCAGCAGGCATTTGCCACTGGCTGCTCTGCTCAAGGCAAGCTGTGAACGCACCGGCGTGGGCACAGCGCCAGGGTGAGGGCCTGGGGCTTGGGGGCTCCCATCACAGCCCAGGCTTGGGGAGGGGCTCCCAGCTGGGCCATGGGCTCCCAGTCTGGCAAGGGGCTTCTGCCTTGGCAAAGGGCTCCTCTCTTGGTGAGGGGCTCCTGGCTCAGCAAAGGGCTCCTGGCTTGGTGAAGAGCTCCTGGCTTGGTGAAGGCTCCCAGCTCAGCCTGGGACTCTCAAGCTTGGCAAGGGGCTCCTGGCTTGGCAAAGGGCTCCCAGCCTGGCAAAGGGCTCCCAGCTTGGTGAGGAGCTCCTGGCTTGGTGAAGGCTCCCAGCTCAGCCTGGGACTCTCAAGCTTGGCAAGGGGCTCCTGGCTCAGCAAAGGGCTCCCAGTTTGGTGAGGAGCTCCTGGCTTGGTGAAGGCTCCCAGCTCAGCTTGGGACTCTCAAGCTTGGCAAGGGGCTCCTGGCTTGGCAAAGGGCTCCCAGCTTGGCAAAGGGCTTCCAGCTTGGCAAGGGTAGGAGCCCCCAGCTTAGCAAAAGCCCCTGAGCTGGGCAAGGTGATCCTAGTTCAGCAAAGAGCTCTTGGCTTGGTGAGGGGCTCCCAGCTCAGCTTGGGACCCTAAGCCTGGCAAGGGGCTCCCAGCTTGGCAAAGAATTCCTAGCTCAGTGAGGAGTTCCTGGCTTGGTGAAGGGCTCCAAGCTCAGCTTGGGACTCTCAGGCTTGGCAAGAGGCACCCAGTTTGGCAAGAGGCTTGGTGACTGCTTTCCAGATTGGCAAGGGGCTCCATCTCCCTGAAGGGCTTCTGGCTTGGCAAAGGGATCCCAGCTTGGTGAGGAGCTCCTGGCTTGGTGAGGGGGTCCAGCCCATCTTGGAACTCTTAAGCTTGGCAAGGGGCTCCCAGCCTGGTGGGGATCTCCCAGCTTGAGAAGGAGCTTCCAGCTCAGCGAGTGGCTCTCAGGTCAGCTCAGGGCTCCTGGCTTGGTAAGGGGCTCCCAGCTCAGTGAGAGGCTCCTGGCTTGGTGAATGGGTTTCAGCTTGACAATGAGCTCCCAAATTTGGCAAGGGCCTCCCCACCCCCAAGCAGGTCAGCACTCCCACCCAATCTGCTGTCACTTCCAGGCCATGAGCAGTGTGCAGCTGCCTCAAATTTCCACCTCAGACGTGTCCTGGCCAGGCAGAAAGGCTGAACGTGGGTGGAGGATGGGTTGGAGGCATCAAGGCTGAGAGGTAAAGCACACAGGGATTGTTTGGTGAGGCAGCCCAGGGCTGTGTTTCACACAGAATCACAGCATGCCAGGGGTTGGAAGGGACCTCCAGAGAGGGGGAACGTAGCCCCCACATAACGACCTGAAATCCTGCTTGGGATGCAGGCACAGGACCCTGCTCTTCACTCTCCCAAGGAAGTCATCAATCCCCAACCATTGAACTACAGGAGCACTTCAAGAGCCCCCAAAACATTGTGGCTCAGGATCTCTCCTAGACTGCAGGCTGCTTACAGGGCACACCACTGCCTGGAGGTCTGCACTGAGATGCTTGAGCGTGTCCAGAGAAGGGCAACGAGGCTGGGGAGAGGCCTTGAGCACAGCCCTACGAGGAGAGGCTGAGGGAGCTGGGATTGGTTAGCCTGGAGAAGAGGAGGCTCAGGGCAGACCTTATTGCTGTCTGCAACTACCTGAGGGGTGGCTGTGGCCAGGAGGAGGTTGCTCTCTTCTCTCAGGTGGCCAGCACCAGAAGGAGAGGACACAGCCTCAGGCTGTGCCAGGGGAGATTTAGGCTGGAGGTGAGGAGAAAGTTCTTCCCTGAGAGAGTCATTGGACACTGGAATGGGCTGCCCGGGGAGGTGGTGGAGTCGCCGTCCCTGGAGCTGTTCAAGGCAGGACTGGACGTGGCACTTGGTGCCATGGTCTGGCCTTGAGCTCTGTGCTAAAGGGTTGGACTTGATGATCTGTGAGGTCTCTTCCAACCCTGATGATGCTGTGAGACTGTGGTACTGTGGTACTGTGATACTGTGCTGGGAGAAGGTGTGGGGGTGCTGGAAGGAGCTGGAGGCAGCAAGCTTGCCAGACCTGCTGGGCCACTGGACTGGTGGTCAGGATGTGCTGGGGGTGCTGGGTCACCTCCACAGCCCACCCCCAACCTGCCCTGGGGTTGTGCTGGTCTCACCTGCACTTCACATTGACAGGCAGAGCTGCTTTGCCCAGCCTGGCAAAAGGAGTCAGTGGCTGCACCCTGAGACAGAGAGCTGAGTGTGCAGCAGCAAGGGGTGGCATTGGTGGGCAAGGACGTGCCTCAAGTGTGTCACAGAATGTCAGGGCTGGTGGAGTCCTCCAGAGCTCATCCAGTCCAACCCCCTGCCAGAGCAGGGGCACACAGGAACACATCCAGGTCAGGCTGAAAAGGCTCTGGAGCAGGAGACTCCACCACCTCTCTGGGCAGCCTGCTCCAGGCTCCAGCACCCTTACAGTGGCAAACTTTTCCCTCCTGTTCCCATGGCACCTCCTCTGCTCCAGCTTGCCCCCAGTGCCCCTTCTGCTGCCCTTGGCCACCCCTGAGCAGAGCCTGGCTGTGTCCTGCCCACACTGCCCTGCACATCTCTAGCACAGCACTGAGGGCAGGACACAGCCCGGAGGTGAGTGGCAGCACCTCTGAGGGGTAGCAAACCCGAGCCAGAGCTGAGCCTTGCTGCAGACCATCAGCACCACAGACCCCCCAGGTGCCACTGGGGGAGGCTTTGCGATTCCCTGCCAGGTGCACGGCCAGGCTGGGCAGTGCCCAGGTGTACCCGAGGCGGCTCAGCAGCTGTGCCTGGGTCACAGAGGAGGAGGAATGTGCCACATCTGAGGCTCTTTGTCTCGGACGAGCCCCGGGAAGTTTACGAGCTGCCACCAGAGGTGATGCCGTGGGCAGCAGCAGGGCACAAAGGGCTCTAGTGGCTGTGCAGCTGGGCTGGACGTGAGTCACACCCGGGGAAGCTGTGAGTGGATGGTTTGGAGCACCCCAGACGAGGGCCCCTGGGTCAGCCATGTAGTGAGCACATTCTCTTTGTGACAGTGGCACTGGCCAGGGGACGCTGCACTCCCTCAGCCTCCCAGCCCATGGCCCACATGGGCTCTGCTGCAGGCAGAATGAGGACTCCAAGCCCCAGCTCCTGCTCATCCTTCCAGCCCACACCTCCCATGGGTCTCACTGCTTAGTCTTGCACCAGAGCAGCCACAAACCTCCAGAGTTCACTGCTCCCTGAATCTTCCCTCCAGCAGAGCAGCACAAGCTCCCCAGCATCACAGAATCACAATGGTTTAGCTCAGAAAAGCCCTCTGAGGTCATCAACCCAATCCCCCCATGGCCACTGCACCACGTCCCCAGGTGCCACAGCCACAGGTTTCTCAAACACCTCCAGGCATGGGGACTCCACCACCTCCCTGGGCAGCCTGTGCCAGGCCCTGACCACTCTTGCAGCAACAAAATTTATCCTAATCTCAAACCTAACCCTTCCCTGGCACAATTTCAGGTCATTTCCTCTCCTTCTATCACCTGAGACTTGGGAGAAGATCCCAACCCCCACCTGCCTGCAGCCTCCTCTCAGGGAGCTGTAGAGAGCAGTGAGCTCTGCCCTCAGCCTCCTCTTCTCTGGGCTGCACACCCCCAGCTCCCTCAGCTGCTCCTTCCCCAGCTTTGTTGCCCTTCTCTGGACCTGCTCCAGACCCTCAATCTCCTTCTTGGATTGAGGGGCTCAAATCTGAACCAGGATTCGAGGTGCAGCCTCCCCCAGCACATGGCTCAGGGCTGCACTGGTGACCCTGCTGCAGGGGAGCACAGGAGCTGGAGGGGAGGCAAACCTGTGTGGGAGATTTTGCAAAACAGCCTGGTCAAATCAGCTGCCAGCTCTAACAGGCCTGCTTGCTCTGAAATACACTCAGGGTGTGAGATGTCTGTGTGAGCTCTCCCTGAGTTTTAATTACCCAGGTAGGTGGCAGGGTCTGAGTTCTGCTGCTAATAGGATCCCCAGGAATAAAAAAAGGAAAAGCAAAAGCAGAGAGGTCTGCCACAATGCCTGGGATTTGTTAAAGGGCTGAGATTTAATTAGTTTTACCTGAGAAGTTAATGAATGAATTTGCAAACACACAGCCAGGGCATGTCCTGGATATCAGCGAGGAGATGCTGGGGTTTAGCAGCCAGCATTTTGAGAGTGGAGATTAGGAAGGAGTTGTTGAGAGTGAGGGTGGGGAGAGACTGGCACAGGCTGCCCAGGGAGGCTGTGGATGTGCCCTGCCTGAAGGTGTTCCAAGCCAGGTTGGATGAGACCTTGAGCACCCTGGGCTGGTGGGAGGTGTCCCTGCTCATGGCAGGGAGTTGGAACTGGATGAGCTTTAGAGTCTCTTCCAACCCAAACCATTCTCTGATTCTCTGCCCTGGTGAGACCACAGCTGGAATACTGTGTCCAGTTCGGGGCTCCCAGATTCAAGAGAGACAGGGACCTGCTGGAGAGAGTCCAACAGAGGCTATGAGGATGATTAAGAGACTTGAATATGTGTTCTGTGAAGAGAGACTGAGAGACCTGAGGCTGTCTAGTCTGGAGAAGAGCAGCCTGAGAGGGGATCTGCTCCATGTCTATTAATGTCTGAGGGGTGGGTGTCAAGAAGGGGCCAGGCTCTTGCCAGTGGTGCCAAGAAGGGGCCAGGCTTTTGTCAGTGGTGCCAGGAAGAATGGGCCAGGCTCTTGCCAGTGGTGCCAGGAAGAAGGGGCCAGGCTCTTGCCAGTGATGTCAAAAAGAAGGGGCCAGGCTCTTGCCAGTGGTGCCAGGAAGAAGGGGCCAGGCTCTTGCCAGTGGTGCCAAAAAGAAGGGACCAGGCTCTTGCCAGTGGTGCCAGGAAGAAGGGGCCAGGCTCTTGCCAGTGGTGCCAAGAAGAAGGGGCCAGGCTTTTGTCAGTGGTGCCAGGAAGAATGGGCCAGGCTCTTGCCAGTGGTGCCAGGAAGAAGGGGACAGGCTCTTGCCAGTGGTGCCAAAAAGAAGGGGTCAGGCTCTTGCCAGTGGTGCCAGGAAGAAGGGGCCAGGCTCTTGCCAGTGGTGCCCAGTGACAGGACAAGAAACAATGAGCAGTAACAGGAACCCAGGATGTTCCAGTTCAACATGAGGAGAAATGAGGGTGCTGGATCCAGGAGCAGACTGCCAAAGAGGCTGTGGACTCTCCTGCTCTGGAGACTTTAAGACCCATCAGGAAGTGTTGCTGTGCCACCTGCCCTGGGTGATGCTGCTCTGGCAGTGGGGTTGGACTGGCTGACCTCTGGAGGTCCCTTCCACCCCCTGCCATGCTGTGATCCCATGGTTCTATGAAGCTATGGGTTCTGCAGGGAGCAGAGATCAGGAGGGAGGCCTGTGCCAGCCTGGGGCACAGCACCCAGCACAGCTATGGATCCCCACACAGTAATTTCCATCATCACACAATTAAAGCAGGAAGGCTCCAGTTAGGGCTTACAGATAGTGTCAATTGCTCCCTGCTATGGCTCTGCAAAGGAGAGAGGGCTGAAGCTGCTGCTGGGCCCAGAGAGCCCCAGCTCCTCCCTGCCAGGCTGGCAGAGCAGTCAGGACTTCCTCTGCCCTCCTGCTAAGGCCAACTTTAACTTTCAATCTCTCCCATTTATGCTGCTTAGCAGAGGGATGACTGCAAATCACTTTAATCTAATTTACCCCCAAACAGGGCTGCTCCATCTCTCACTATAAACTCCTTCTTAACACAGCATCTCTCTAGGAATATCAATGCCACAGATGAGCTTTCAATTAAGGCAGGAACTCAGCCTCTTGCTGCCTGAGCTGCGCTCTGTGAGCGTCGTCGGAGCTTACAGCACCTGATGTGTGGATAAGAATTCTGTCTTCTGGGGATTTTCAGCTAAATCTATTATTTAAAGCCCATTTATTAAGGCTCTTTGCTTCAGCACCTGAATTTTCCTGGACACCTTCTTCCCTGCCACCAGCCCCAGCAGAAGGCAGCTGCTGCGCCGTACCCTGAGCACGCAGCCTTGCTGCACGCACAGCCTGCGGGCACCTGCCGAGCCCGAGCAGCTCCCGGGGTGGTCAGCCAGGCTGACTGCATCCCTGCTGCCTTCTCCTTCAGTCCAGCACGCTGGCCAAGAAGGGCAATGGTACCTGGAGGGTACCTGGGAAGCAGGTCAAAGGAGGTTCTCCTTCCCCTCTACTCTGCCCCTATCTGAGAGGTGGGTGCCAAGAAGGGGCCAGGCTCTTCTCGGTGCTGTCCTGTGACAGGACAAGGGGCAATGGACACAAACTGGAAGCCAGGAAGTTCCACCTCAGCATGAGGAGTAACTTCTTTGGTGTCAGGGTGCTGGAGCCCTGGAGCAGGCTGCCCAGAGAGATTGTGGAGTCTTCTGCTCTGGAGACTTTCAAGACCCAGCTGAGATGTGTTTCTGTGTCACCTGCTTTAGCTGATCCTGCTCTGGCAGAGGGGTTGGACTCACTGATCTCCAGAGGTCACTTCCAACCCCTGCCCTTCTATGGTTCTGTATTTCCTGGGTGAGGCAGAGCTGCTCAGGCTCTGCTCACAGCCCTAACACCTGAGCACCGCAGATGGGCTCCAAGCATTCTCCACCCATCAAGGCAGGGGGCCAAGGTGGACCTACATGTGGGGATCTGCTGCCTCCAGGTAAAGGCAGGGTGGATTCCCACAGTGGGATTTGGCCACTGCAGCAGTCAGGAGCAGAAGGAAGCACTTTGTTGAAGCAATAAAGCTCTCACTGTCAGCAGAATGTGTTGCATGGGCATTAAAACACAGGTAAGAGGTGTTCCATGGCTTGCAGTCTGCTCTCAGAGTGTTCTGTTCATACAACCTCAACACTTCTGCAATCAGAGTAGTTGGTTTTATTTTCACATAGGTAAAACACACACTGGAGAGGTTATAAATGCTCCTACACCCTTGCATTAGCCCCTGAGGCTCAGCTGTGGCCTGGGACATGCAGAGCTCCAGCTCTTCACAAGCCCACTCAGAACAGGGGGAGCAAAGCACCACATGGGTCCAAACCCAGGCCTTCAGCTCTGCACTCAGGCTGTGGAATTCCCAGGACAGAGGTTTATTGAGTGTGTGTTCCCAAATGACTGAAGACTCAGCCTCTGTGATGTCCACAGAGACTTTGACACAACTGGTATGGTCTGAGGGCTCCCTGGTCCAAGAAGGACAGGGACTGGCTGGAGGAGGTACAGCAAAGGGCTACAGAGATGCTGAGGGAACAGGAACATCTCTGTGGTGAGGAGAGGTGGAGAGAATTGGAGCTTTTTAGTCTGGGAAAGAGCAGCCTTGGGGGGAGGGGGGAGGTGTATCATCAATGCTGATCAATACTTCAAGGGTGGGTGGCAGGAGGATGGGGCCAGGCTTTGCCAGTGGTGCCCAGAGACAGGACAAGGGATAATGAGCACAAATTGACCATAAGAAGTTCAATCTAAACATAAGGAGGAAGTTCTTTAATTTAAGGGTGCTGGAGCCCTGGAGCAGTCTGCCCAGAGAGGTGCTGGAGTCTCCATCTCTGGAGACATTCAAAACCTACCTGAATGCTTTCCTGTGTGATCTTCTTTTACATAGGTGGCCAGGAGAGCCAATGGCATCCTGGGCTGGCTCAGGAGCAGTGTGGCCAGCAGGACAAGGGAGGTTCTTCTGCCCCTGTGCTCAGCACTGCTCAGGCCACCCCTGGAGTGCTGTGTCCAGTTCTGGGCTCCTCCATTGCAGAGAGATGTTGAGGTGCTGGAAGGTGTTTGGAGAAGGGCAGCAAGGCTGGGGAGGGGCCTGGAGCAGAGCCCTGTGAGGAGAGGCTGAGGGAGCTGGGGGGGTGCAGCCTGGAGCAGAGGAGGCTCAGGGCAGAACTCATTGCTGCCTGCTGCTGCCTGCAGGGAGGCTGCAGCCAGGTGGGGTTGGGCTCTGCTGCCAGGCAGCCAGCATCAGAACAAGGGGACACAGCCTCAAGTTGTTCTGGGGGAGGTCTAGGCTGGATGTTAGGAAGTTCTTCAAAGAGAGAGTGATTGGCATTGGAATGGGCTGCCCAGGGAGGTGGTGGAGTTGCTGTCCCTGGAGGCGTTCAAGCAAAGCCTGGATGAGGCACTTAGTGCCATGGTCTGGTTGACTGGATAGGGCTGGGGGATAGGTTGGACTGGATGAGCTTGGAGGTCTCTTCCAATCTGGTTAATTCTATGATTCTATGACTCCTTTAGGTGACCCTGCTTTGGCAGAGGGGTTTGACTTGGTGATCTCCAGAAGTCCCTTCCAACACTACCACACTGTGTCTCTGTGATCCTGTTCCCCACAGTGGTTATCCAATGTGTTTTGGGTACCAGCCCACAGCAGGGCACACCAGGCTGTGCTGGATCAAGAGAAGCATGGCTAGCAGGGCAAGGGAGGGGATTCTGCCCCTTGGCTCTGCTCTCCTCAGACCCCACCTGGAGTCCTGTCTGCAGTTCTGGAGCCCCCAGCACAAGCAGGACATGGAAGTGTTGGAGCCAGTGCAGAGGAGGCCACCAAGATGCTGAGAGGGCTGCAGCAGCTCTGCTCTGAGCACAGGCTGAGAGAGTTTGGGCTCTGCAGCCTGGAGAAGAGAAGGCTTGGAGGAGACCTTGGAGTGGCCTTGCAGAATCTGAAGAGGGCTCCAGAAGGGCTGGGGAGGGACTATTGACAAGGTCTTGTGATGACAGGAGGAGGAGGAACGGGTTTGAAGTGGCAGAGCTTATAACTGGATGTCAGGAAGAAGTTGTTTGCAGTGAGGGTGCTGGGACACTGGCACAGGTTGAGGGTGGTGAGACACTGGCACAGGTTGAGGGTGCTGGGACACTGGCACAGGTTGCCCAGGGAGGTTGTGGAGCACAGAAGCACCCAATGTGATCAAAGATCACATTGGGTGCTTCTGTGCTCCACAACCTCCCTGGAGGTGTTCAGGACCAGGCTGGATGAGGCCTTGAGCAACCTGTTCCAGTGGGAGGTGTCCCTGCCTATGGCAGGAGGTTGGAACTGGCTGAGCTTTGAGGTCCCTTCCAACCTAACCCCTTCTGTGCTTCTATGATTCTATGGATGGAAGCTCACCTAAAGCCCTTCAGAGGAAAGGGTCCGTAGGTGCTGCCAGTGAGTGCTCAGCACACACATGAGCCTGCCAAAAGGGGAGGGGGACCACAGCTGGGCAAGAAAGGAGTGGTTCAGTGCTGACAAGGACAACCACAGCCCAACACTTCCTCTTACATAACCTCTGGCAAACATTTCTGGTGAGCTTTAACGCCTGAGAAGAAAGCAAATAGACAGTGCTGGGGTCAGGAGGAGTGAAGTGGGGCTTATCTTTCCTGCTGGTCTCACAACCATCCCTGTACACACAGCAGTGCTCACAACACTTCTCTGCCCAAGTCCTGACATGCTTTGCCAGATTTGCCTTCATTATGAGGGCTCAACCTCCATGGTTTGGACACCAGGGTTAGACTTCAGAGCATGGAGGGATCCCATCAGGACAAGCTTTGGTGTAGATGAGTGAGTGCTGCGGTGGAGTCTGAGCTCTGCATCGACTGGAGACAGCTGCTGCCAATGCTTTTCTCTTCCAGACTCCTCCTGGTCAGTTCCCCACAGAGAGGCTCCTGGCTGGAAACAGCACAAGTGCCTCACACAGAGCCCTCATCTCCTCCCTGGGCTTTGCCTCAGTGTGCCACAGCTCCATCCTTGGCTGTGCCTCTGCAAAATGCAGCCAGCCAGGCACTGGAAGGGACTTGCCAGGGGGCAAGAGGCATCTCCCCAACGTGTTCACTCAACAGCCCTCTCCTGCTACCAACAGCCTCAACACAGCAGCTCAAGAAGAAGTCACAGAATCACAGATTCAGGCAGGCTTGGAAGGGACCACAAGGTGCAGCCAGTTTCAACCCCCCTGCCATGCCCAGGGACACCCTACCCTAGAGCAGGCTGCACACAGCCTCAGCCAGCCTGGCCTCAAACACCTCCAGCCATGGGGCCTCAACCACCTCCCTGGGCAACCCATTCCAGCCTCTCACCACTCTCCTGCTCAACAACTTCCTCCTCACCTCCAGCCTCACTCTCCCCACCTCCACCTTTGCTCCATTCCCCCCACTCCTGACACTCCCTCACAGCCTCAAAGTCTCTCTCCAGATTTTTTACACCCCCTTCAGATGCTGGAAGGCCACAAGAAAGTCACCTGGGAGCCTCCTCTGCTCCAGCCTGCACAGCCCCAACTCTTTCAGTCTCTGCTCACAGCAGAGCTGCTGCAGCCTCTCAGCATCCTCCTGGCCCTGCTCTGGACACTCTCCAGCATCTCCACAGCCCTCCTGTCCCAGGGGCTCCAGAGCTGGATGCAGTAGTCCAGGTGGGGTCTCAGCAGAGGGGGAGATCCCCTCCCTGGCCCTGCTGCCCACACTTCTCCTGCTGCAGCCCAGGCTCTGCTTGGCTTTCTGGGCTGCAAGTGCACACTGCTGGCTCCTGCTGAGCTTCTCCTCCAGCAGCACCCCCAAGTGCCTCTCCTCAGGGCTGCTCTCCAGCCACTCACTGCCCAGCCTGCATTGGTGCTTGCCATTGCCTTTGCCCAGATGCAATACCTTGCAGTTGGTCTTGTTGAACCTCCTGAGGTGGCTTGTGCCCACCTCTGCAGCCTGCCCAGCTCCCTCTGGATGGATCCCTGCCCTCCAGCTTGGCTGCTGCACCACACAGCTTGGTGTGGGCAGCAAACTTGCTGAGGCTGCACTCAGTGCCTCTGTCCATGGCACTCAGGATGTCTGTGCCTCAGCATGCAAAGCCCCTTCTGCTCCATGACCTCATGATGGATGTTGTGTGGTTAAAACCACTGCAGGAGGATCGATGCAAATCCAGCTGCCCCCAAGATTATCAGGCTGCTGGGACCAGCCCTCCTACTGCTGTGTGTGATGACAAACTGATCACAGAATCATGGTGGGGGTTGGAAGAGACTTCTGGAGATCATCTAGGCCAAACACCCTGCTCAAATAGGGCACCAGCAGCAGCTTGTCCAGGATCAGATTGTCCAGAGCAGGAGACTCCACAACCTCTCTGGGCAGCCTGCTCCAGGCCACCAGCACCCTCACACCAAACGAGTTTCTCCTCCTCCTCAGATGCAACTTGCTGAGTTCCAGTTTGTGATCATTCCTCTTTCTCCTGTTGCTGGGCACCACTGACAAGAGTCTGGCCCCAGCCTCTTGCCTCCCAACCTTTAGCTGTTGCTGAGTATTGCTCAGGTCCCCTCTGAGCCTGCTTTTCTCCAGGAAAGTGTGGAAGGATGGGAACGTTTGGAGCTGAGCCAAAGGAATGCTACTGGAGTGGTAGATGGGCATGGGATGGATGTCAAGTGGAGGGCCCCATCTCCTTTTGGTGGTCAGCAGCAGTAAGACAAGGAGCAACAGACACAAACTGGAACAGAGAAGGTTCCACAGAATCACAGAGACATTCCAGTTGGCAAAGCCTCTCAGGATCAACAACACCAACCAGTACCCCTCCTCTGCAAAGTTCACCCTTAAACCACAGCCCCAAG
This sequence comes from Pogoniulus pusillus, assembly GCF_015220805.1. Classification (NCBI taxonomy): domain Eukaryota; kingdom Metazoa; phylum Chordata; class Aves; order Piciformes; family Lybiidae; genus Pogoniulus; species Pogoniulus pusillus. The sequence continues at coordinate 1,083,365 of NC_087298.1, read as the reverse complement.
CACCACATCCAAATGACCTTTAAACACACCCAGGTTGGTGACTCCAGCACCTCCCTGGGCAGCTCATTCCAGCACCCGACCACTCTGGCTGGGAAAAACCCTTCCCAATGTCCACTCTGAACCTCCTCAGTCACAGTTTGAGGCCATTCCCTCTTGTTCTATCCCTAATTACCTGTGAGCAGAGACCAGCAGCAGCCTCTCCACAGCCTCCTCTCAGGCAGCTGCAGAGAGCAATGAGCTCTGCCCTCGGCCTCCTTCTCTCCAAACTCCCTCAGTTGCTCTTTGTGAGATTTACTTTCCAGTAGCAGGAGAACCTTGGTTGGTGTGAGGGTGCTGGAGCCTGGGAGCAGGCTGCCCAGACAGGTTGTGGAGTCTCCTTCTCTGGAGACCTTCCAAACCCAGCTGGATGCATTCCTGTGCAGACTACCCTGGGTACTGCCCTGGTGATCCTGCTTTGGGCTCGATGATCTCTGGAGGTCCCTTCCCACCTCTACCGCTGTGTGATTCCGTCCCTAGCAGACAGGAGCAAAGACCACCTCATCATGAAGGACTTCCCCCTGAGTGACATGATCCTGCCATGATGAAAACATTATCCCGTGGGCCCCACTCTGACAGAAGTCCTTCAGGCAGAAGGGACCTGCAGGTGATGGTGTGTCAAGGGCATGAAATCCACGCTCAGCAGCAGAGAGGCAGGCAGGTTCTGGGGGGCTGGTTTCACACAGCCAAGGCTAAGCAGCAGCCAGGTCCCTCGGGAGGAAGGCTTCAGCCTCTGAGATCTCAACAACAGCTGGCAACTCCCTCCTGTGAGAGAGAGTGACCCTAAAAGAAGGCTAAGGGAAGATTTAGCTAAGTAAGTGATGGACACAGGGTGGCAGGAGGCTTTTCCCCCTTACAAACCCACTGAGGGGGACTAAATGAGGGTTAGGCTAGAAGGGACCCATGGCTTCAGCCTTCAGCAGTGGAGGTGGTGAATGGTTGGGCTGTGAGGTGTGACGCTGAAGATGCTTAAAAGCAAGCAGTGGCTGCACGAAACACTCCTTTGCACATGATGGCACCCAGGGAGGGCATGGAGACAGCTTCTCTGTGCTTCAACATCGGGAAGGAGGGCAGGAGTTGCTCCTCTGAAGGCTGTTGAGGGTATCTCAGTGAGTCTTCTCATCCTGCAAACTCCACATCAAAACAACTTTTCCCCTCAGCATTCCTCAAACGGTACTATTTAGTAAACACCCCTTTTCTTTGAACCCCAGGATGGGTTGGGAGGGATCTTAAAGCTCAGCCAGTGCCAGCCCCTGCCATGGGCAGGGACAACTCCCACCAGCACAGGTGGCTCAAGGCCTCATCCAGCCTGGACTTCAGCACCTCCAGGGAGGTTGTGGAGCACAGAAGCACCCAATGTGATCTTTGATCACATTGGGTGCTTCTGTGCTCCACATCCTCCCTGGGAAACCTGTGCCAGTCTCTCATCACCCTCAACCTGTGCCAGTCTCTCCCCACCCTCTCTTTGAAGAATTTCTTCCTCATCTCCACTCTCACTCTCCCCTCTCCCAGCTCAAAGCCATTGTCCCTCAGCCTGCCACTCCTAGCTCTTGTCCAAAGTCCCTCCCCAGCTCTCCTGCAGCCCCTTCAGGTACTGGAAGGCTGCTCTGAGGTCTCCCTGGAACCTTCTCTTCTCCAAGCTTCACAGCCCCAACTCTCCCAACCTGTGCCCACAGCAGAGTTTCTCCAGCCCTCTGAGCATCTTGGTGGCCTCCTCTGGACTCTCTCCAGCATCTCCAGGTCCTCCTCGTGCTGGGGATCCCAGAACTGCAGGCAGTGCTGCAGATGAGGTCTCAGCAGAGCAAAGCAAAGGGGCAGAATCCCCTCCCTGTGCTGCTGCCCCACGAGGGAGTCCTCCTGGCTCCCTTTCACACCAGCACTGCGGGTGAAAGAACCTCATGAGCGGTTTCAGCCTCTCGACTTCCCACATCCCTTCTAAGCTCCTTCGGCAAACATCTCACCCTGCCCAACGTCTCCAGCAGCTCCCCTGCCCCTTTGTTTTTCTGGAGCTCTGTAATTACATTATCTGAGCGTACAGCTTGGGACTGCAATCTGCAGGAGAGATGAGGGAAAAGCGAGGCGAGTTCTGCAGCACCTCCGAAGCTGCCTTTAGTCCGGGCAGCAAGGACAAAGCCAGCCCTCTGCTTCTCCACCAGCTTCCAGCTTTGAGGAGCTCTCGGCAGAGAAGGTTTCCCGGGCCAGGGCAGTGAAACCATCAGTCCAGGTTATTTCATTAAGGCTATTAATAACCACCTTTTTTTTGGCAGCGCTTCACAAGGGAGAGAACCAGCAGGTATGCAGGAGGTGTAATTAGGTTGGGTAGTTGAGGCTCTGTGCTTGCCAGGGGAAGAAAGGTGTCCTTTTAGAGCTGGCTTCTTCCTGCAGAGGGACAGCAAAGTTGGTTAGGGGGCACGGAGCACATCCCAGGGAAAGGAAGATGGAGTTGGGATGAGTTTTTCAGGTGGGGGTGGGGACAGAGGATTGCCTGGTTTGGGTAATGCTGAAACAGCTCTGACACAGAGCAGGATTAACATCCCAGTCTCGGACACGGGGAGGACCAACATGAGCGAGCCTTGAAGCTGGAGGGGATGAACATCTGGGCGTCTTAACCCCGGGGTGGGGAACGAACATCTGGGCGTCTCGAACATGCAGGCGACCAGCATCTGGGAGTCTTAAACATGCCGGGGACCAACATCTGGGGTCTTAAACACCGGGGGACAAGTAAGCGGGGGAAAGATGGAGGACACCAAGATGCGGGAGCTTTGGGGCTGAAGGCCAGGCGGGCTTTGGATGACAGGAGTACAGCGGGGAGGAGCAAGGGGAGAGTGGGCAGGGGCGATGCTGCCCAGGCCCTGCTGCTGGTCCCATCTGTCCCCTTCCACCTCGGTTCCTCTCGTGTCCCGCTTTGCCCCAGGGCCTTCAAAAGCGCGACCGACCCCCGCCGAGAGGCCGGGGGGGCCATGCCGGACCCTAGGCTCTCGCTCCAGCCGCAGCCCACCGGGCTTTCCCCGCTGCCCTGGGCCCCTTCGACGCCCCCAGGTGCAGGCCGAGGTCGCAGAGACGAGGCGGGAGCCCGAAGCGTCGCTTCGCCCAGGACTCCTCGGGGTCGCGGGCGGCGGTCCGCACCATCCCCCGCTCCCCACCTCCGCATTGCCCGCACGGGGCTATCCCGCGGGGGGCGCCGCGGCGACGGCCCCACGGCGCGAAGCGGCCCCGCGCCCGCCGGGCGGCGGCGGCTGCCGGTCCGGGCGGCCGCGGCGCGGCGGTGCCCGGCGCGGGGCTGGGCCGGGCCGGTGCCGGGCGGGGGCGGAGGGCAGCAAGGGGCCGGCCGGCGGCACGGAGCGGCGCGGTTCCCGCGCTGGGCCAGACTCAGCCCCTTTCTCCCGCCGCCGCTGGCTGCGAGCGCGCTGCGGCTGGAGCTGCCCCCAGAGCGGCTTCGTGATGGCGGCGGCGCGGGCTCGGCAGCGGGAGGCGCCCGCCCAGCCCTGCGCGCCGCGCCGCTAGCGGCAGCGCCCGTGCCCGCGGCGGCCGCCCCGGCCCATGCCCCCGGGGGGAAGGGGGGCTGCAGCAGCCCGGCGAGCCGCCCACCCGCGCAGCGGGGGCATCGCCCCCACTCGCCGCTCCTGGGAGGGCGGAAAGGAGGCAGCGGCGGCGGCGGCGGCGCCGGCATTGTGCGCAGCAGATCGCAGGCCCCGGCGGCGCGGAGCTCGCCTGCCTCCCGCCCCAGCCTCATGAACCAGCCGGACGGCTCCGCTGCGGCGGCGGCGGCGACGGGAGCGCAGGTACGCGGCGGCCGGGCGGCGTGTCCCCCGGGGGGAGGCGGAGGGAGCGGGGAGGAAGGGAGGGAGGGCGGCAGCCGCCCCGTCGCGGAGCCCCGCCGGCGGCGCTTTGGCGCAGTGCGCAGGGGGCGCCGCCGGGGCACGGCTCCCTTGGACCCGCCGCGGCCCGCAACCGGCCCCGCCGCCGGGCCCCGCAGCCAGGCGGAAAACAAAGCGGCATCCAGCAGCCATATCGGCGGGGACGAGCCCGGCGGCCACGGCCCGGCCTTGAGTCCGCACCCTGCCTTTGCCTGCCCTCAGCCCGGCCCGGCCCGGCCCGACCCGGCCCGGGCCGGCCCAGAGCTCCGGAGCCGCAAAAGCTCCGCTGGCCGCTGCCTCGCTGCGCTTGGAGGACCTTTTTCTTTTTTTCCCCCTTTCTTTCCTTCTTCTAAAGAAAAAAAGAAAAAAAAAAAAAAAGAGAGAAAACCTTTTTGTAATTCTCTTTAATTTTCCTCCCGAACGGTCAGATTTGGGGCGGGTTTTTTTTTTTAATTTTTCCATTAAAACGACGCCACCTACAGGAGGCTATTCCCGAAATTAAGGGGAAAAAAAAAAAGAAGAAGGAAATTAAAATTGAGGGAAAAAAAAAAAAAAAAGAGGAAATCTTCTGCTGATTCTTAATTTCACCGGAAAGTTAACGCCGGAGGGGGTGATGCGGACAGCACCCCCCCCAGCTCCCCATCCATCCCAGTTCCATCGCTTTGCAAGCTCAGCTCAGCTCAGCTCTCATCTCCATGAAAATTAAGCAGGAATTTGAATGAATTCAAGGATTGGGTTGGGTTTGGGTTTTTTTTTTTCTCCTTCCCTTTTCCCCTCTCCCCACTTTTTTCTGGCGGAACAAGGAGGCTGTAAGCAGCGGAGCGGAGGGAAAAGTGATCCAAGTTGGCTGCGGGCAGCGCTGGCTGGGGGCTGCCGTGGAGTGATTAGTTTGGGAAAGTGGCAGAATTGCCGTTCCGGAGCAATTAGGAATTGTACTTCTTTGTAATTTTGAACTTGTGCAGCAGGCTCTGCCTCGACCCATTTCACTTTGGTGCCTTTTTTTTTTCCCCCTCCTCTTTTTCCCCCCCCTCCTCTTTTCCTCTTTTTTTTTCCCACCTCCTCTTTTTTTTTTCCCCCCTCCTCTTTTTTCCCCTCCTCCTCTTTTTTCCCCCCCCTCCTCTTTTTTCCCCCCCCTCCTCTTTTTTTTTCCCCCCTCCTCTTTTTTCCCCCCCCTCCTCTTTTTTTTCCCCCCCTCCTCTTTTTTCCCCTCCCCTCCTCTTTTTTCCCCTCCCCTCCTCTTTTTCCCCCCCCCTCCTCTTTTTTCCCCCCCCTCCTCTTTTTTTTTCCCCCCTCCTCTTTTTTTCCCCCCCCTCCTCTTTTTTTTCCCCCCCTCCTCTTTTTTCCCCTCCCCTCCTCTTTTTTCCCCTCCCCTCCTCTTTTTCCCCCCCCCCCTCTTTTTCACCCCCCCTCCTCTTTTTCCCCCCCCCCTCCTCTTTTCCCCCCCCCTCCTCTTTTTCCCCCCCCTCCTCTTTTTCCCCCCCCTCCTCTTTTTTCCCCCCCCTCCTCTTTTTTCCCCCCCTCCTCTTTTTTTCCCCCCCTCCTCTTTTTTTCCCCCCCCTCCTCTTTTTTTCCCCCCTCCTCTTTTTTTCCCCCCTCCTCTTTTTTTCCCCCCTCCTCTTTTTTTCCCCCCTCCTCTTTTTTTCCCCCCTCCTCTTTTTTTCCCCCCTCCTCTTTTTTTTCCCCCTCCTCTTTTTTTCCCCCCTCCTCTTTTTTTTCCCCTCTCCTCTTTTTTTTCCCTCTCCTCTTTTTTTTCCCTCTCCTCTTTTTTTTCCTTCTCCTCTTTTTTCCCCCCCCCTCTTTCTTTCACTGCAGTGCTTAAACTTGTTTCAAATGAGGACTTTTGCAGGAAAATCAGAGCAGAGAAAATTTGCTGTGGACACACCCAAATTTTTCTCTTCCCCCCTCTTTTTTTTTCCCCCCTCCCTTTTCCCCTCTTTTTTTTTGTTTTGTTTTTGTTTAAATTTCTTTCTTTTTTCTTTTCTGATTTTTTTTATTTCATGCAAAACTGCTTTTAAACAATGAACTGCTGAAACCCGGGCCAGGAAAACACGAGAACAGGCAAAATTAGGAGTCAAATGTCAGTTTTATTTTGGAATTTCTTGGCGTCGCTGCTGCCTTTCTCCTTGGCATAATTAAAGCAGAGTTTCCAGCTTTTCATTTCCTACTTCGTTTGTAAAAGAGAAACGAGAAAAGAAATTCCATAGGAAGGTTGTTAGGTTTGGTGGTTTGTTTTTTTTCCAGGGTTGGCTTTCTTTTTTCCTCTGCTTTTTCTTTTTTCTCTGCTTTTTCTTTTTTCTCTGCCTTTTTTTTTTTCTCTGCCTTTTATTTTTCCCTCTGCTTTTTATTTTTCCCTCTGCTTTTTCTTTTTTCCTCTGCTTTTTCTTTTTTCCTCTGCTTTTTCTTTTTTCCTCTGCTTTTTCTTTTTCTCTCTGCCTTTTCTTTTTCTCTCTGCCTTTTCTTTTTCTCTCTGCTTTTTCTTTTTCCCTCTGCTTTTTCTTTTTTCTCTGCCTTTTCTTTTTTCCTCTGCTTTTTCTTTTTCCCTCTGCTTTTTCTTTTTTCTCTGCTTTTTCTTTTTTCTCTGCTTTTTCTTTTTTCCTCTGCTTTTTCTTTTTTCTCTGCTTTTTCTTTTTTCTCTGCTTTTTCTTTTTTCCTCTGCTTTTTCTTTTTCTCTCTGCCTTTTCTTTTTCTCTCTGCCTTTTCTTTTTCTCTCTGCTTTTTCTTTTTCCCTCTGCTTTTTCTTTTTTCTCTGCCTTTTCTTTTTTCCTCTGCTTTTTCTTTTTCCCTCTGCTTTTTCTTTTTCCCTCTGCTTTTTCTTTTTTCTCTGCTTTTTCTTTTTTCTCTGCTTTTTCTTTTTTCTCTGCTTTTTCTTTTTCCCTCTGCTTTTTCTTTTTTCTCTGCTTTTTCTTTCTTCTCTGCTTTTTCTTTTTTCCTCTGCTTTTTCTTTTTTCTCTGCTTTTTCTTTTTTCTCTGCTTTTTCTTTTTCCCTCTGCTTTTTCTTTTTCCCTCTGCTTTTTCTTTTTTCTTCTGCCTTTTCTTTTTTCTCTGCTTTTTCTTTTTCCTCTGCCTTTTATTTTTTCCTCTGCCTTTTCTTTTTTCCTCTGCCTTTTCTTTTTTCCTCTGCCTTTTCTTTTTTCCTCTGCCTTTTCTTTTTTCCTCTGCCTTTTCTTTTTTCCTCTGCCTTTTCTTTTCCTCCTTTTTAAACACACTGAACCGACACTCTGGAGCCCAAAAATCTGCTGCTTCCCCAGGTTCATTAGGAGCTCTGCCAGGCCATTAGGAATCTGCATAATTAACAATATTCTGGAAGGAAAAAACCAACAACCCAAAACCTTATCTGCAGATTTAGTAATTTTGATGATTTCTTTTCTGTTTTTTCTTTTATTTACTTAAAAAAAATTTTTCTTAATTTATTTTCTTTTTAATTTTCTTTTTTATATTAATTTTGTTTCCTTTTTAATTTTTTTCTTTTCTTTTTTCTTTTCTGTTTTAATTTTTATATTTTTAAATTTTCTTTTTTATTTTCTTTTTTATATTTTTATTTTTAATATTATTTTCTTTATTTTGTTTTTATATTTTTTATATAATTTAAAATTTTTCTTTTTAAATATTCTTTTTTTAATACTCTTTCTTTTCTATATCCTTTTTTACTTTTTTTCCTTTATTTTCTTTTTCTATCCTTTTTTATTTTCTTTTTCTATTAATTTTTTAATTTTCTTTTTTTATATTCCTTAATTTCTTTTTTTAATATATTTTTTTAATTTGCTTTTAATTTGCTTTTTCTATTATTTTATTTTTCTATTTTCTTTTTTATTTCCTTTTTTTTCTTTTATTTTCTTTTTTATTTCCTTTTCTTATTTCCTTTTATTTTCTTTTCTTATTTCCTTTTATTTTCTTTTTTATTTTCTTTTTTATTTTCTTTTTTATTTTCTTTTTTTATTTTCTTTTTTATTTCCTTTTGCTTATTTTCTTTTGCTTATTTCTTTTTTCTTATTTTCTTTTGCTTATTTCTTTTTTCTTATTTTCTTTTTCTTATTTTCTTTTTCTTATTTTCTTTTGCTTATTTTCTTTTGCTTATTTTCTTTTGCTTATTTCCTTTTGCTTATTTCCTTTTGCTTATTTCCTTTTGCTTAATTCCTTTTGCTTAATTCCTTTTGCTTATTTCCTTTTGCTTATTTCCTTTTTCTTATTTTCTTTTGCTTATTTCCTTTTGCTCATTTTCTTTTGCTTATTTTCATCCTTTTCTTTTTTATTTCTTTTTTTTTTTTCCCCATCCAACACAACTAAAATGCTTTTATTTCCCCCCCTTTTCCCAAAGGGCTCAACCATGGCATTTTACACCATTTCCAAATCCTCTTTTCTCCCTTTCTTGAAGTTTAAATCGAAAATTTTTAATTGTTTTTTTTTTCTTCTTTCCTAACTAATTTTTTTAATTGATTTTTGAATTTTTTCTTCCCTCCCCACCCCCCTTCCCCTCGCCTCATATTCTGCTCCTGTTTTGCTGCTGCAGGGGAAAGCCTTTGAGTTGCATGGACTGTGCACACCCTGCTTTATTATTGTGAGGTTGCCCTTGAATCCTGGAGGGGGGTTTGGCATTGATCTGATTTTTTTTTTTCCCCTCCCAAACAAATAACAAAAGAGGACTGAAACCTGCATTGTTTCGAGGGAGGGGGGAGGAAAAACCCACAAAGGCAAAACAAAAGCAATCGGAGGCGAGATGCTGTGGCTCTGCCACCCACCCGAGGGGGAGGGAGAGGAAGGGAAAGATTAGGTCAACATTGAGTTTTACCAACCTTGACACAGCTCCTCTCTAAAATGGGGACAACATAGCCAAGATGGCTCCACAGCTGCAGCAGCCTGCGCTTGGGCTTGGCTTTCCAGGGCTTGGCTTGGTGGTGGTGGTTTGGGGTTTTGTTTGGTTTTGGGTTTTGTTTTTTTTTTTCTCCTTTCCTCTGGGAAAAAAAAAAAAAAGGCAAAAAAAAAAAAAAAAAAGCATTTTGGAAATTTGCAACTCCCAAAGGAGCTTTGCAGAGCAGCGAATCGTAAAATCTGGGCAAGGGAAAAGAAGAATTCCATCTGGAATGGATTGGAAAATCTCAATCGCAGAGCCCTGCGAAGTTTTGGTAGGGATTTTTTTTGGGCACTGGTTTGCTTCTTTTTTTTAATTTTGTTTTGATTTTCCCTTTTTCTTTTTTTTTCCTTGCATCTTCTCTTTATTTTTTTTGTTTTTCCTTTCTTTTAATTTTTATTTATTTATTCTTTTTTTCTTTTTCTTTCCTTTCTGTTTCCTTCTCTCTTTCATTTTTTCCTCTTTTCTCCTTTTTTCTTTTTCTCCCTCTTGTTTTTTTTAATTTTTATTTCTTTTTTTTACTTTTTTCTTTTATTTTTCACTTTTTTCTTTTTCCTTTCTTTTTTCTTTTTTTTTTCTTTTTTTCTTTTTTTTTCCTCTTTTTTCTTTTTTTTCCTTTTTCATTTTCTTTTTTAAAATTTTTCCTTTTCTTTTTATTTTCTTTTTTCCTATTTTTTCTTTTTTCTTTCTTTTTTAAATTTTTTTTTCTTTCTCTTTTTCCCCCTTTCCATTTTTCTTTCTCTTTTTTTCCTTTTTCCCTTTTTTCTTTTTCTTTCTCTTCCCTTTTTTCCCTTTTCCCTTTTTTCCCTTTTCCCTTTTTTCCCTTTTACCTTTTTTCCCTTTTCCCTTTTTTCACTTTTCCCTTTTTTCCCTTTTCCCTTTTTTCCCTTTTCCCTTTTTTTCCCTTTTCCCTTTTTTCCCTTTTCCCTTTTTTCCCTTTTCCCTTTTCCCTTTTCCCTTTTCCCTTTTTTCCCTTTACCCTTTTTTCCCTTTTCCCTTTTTTCCCTTTTCCCTTTTTTCCCTTTTCCCTTTTTTCCCTTTTCCCTTTTTTCCCTTTTCCCTTTTTTCCCTTTTCCCTTTTTTCCCTTTTCCCTTTTTTCCCTTTTCCCTTTTTTCCCTTTTCCCTTTTTTCCCTTTTCCCTTTTTCCTTTCTCTTTTTCCTTTCTCCTTTTTCTTTTTCTTTTTCCTTTCTCCTTTTTCTTTTTCTTTTTCTTTTTCTTTTTCTTTTTCTTTTTCTTTTTCTTTTTCTTTTTCTTTTTCTTTTTCTTTTTCTTTTTCTTTTTCTTTTTCTTTTTCTTTTTCTTTTTCTTTTTCCTGTTTTGCTTTTCATTCAACTCTGACCTTGCTGCTTTTCTGAGGACGAGGCAGGACTGGTGAATTCAAGGCTCAGGGGCTGCTTTTCACTCCCTTCCCCTTAAGTTCTTTCACATTTTGAGTTGCTCGAAACAGAGTGGGGGAAGGGGGTGATGGAAAAAAAAATTGCCAGGCAGGATAACTTTTGGGGGGAGGAAAAAATCTTCTGAAACATCAACTCAGGTCTTGATTTTCGCTTTTGATTTCCCTCCCTGACCCCCCTGAAAAGGACCCACACTCTTCCTCACGCTATCAGAGCAAACAAAGGGGCAAGTGCCGGGGGAGGGGAGCTCATCAGAGGTGCAGTTAGAGTGGGCTCATTGGATTGAACACAAGGTTTTAGCCAAGGTTTCATCCAGGAAGCTTCTCTGCGGTGGCTTTTCCATATCCTCGACACTCCCAAGAGTTCCCATCCTTGAGCTGCACCCCCTAACCTTCACTGGCTCTGTGTTTAAAGCCACAGAAGCTGCCCCACCAGCGTTTGGGGGCTTGGGAGAGTTTCAGACCTTTGTTCCAAGCACCTTTTTTTGATGCTGGGCTTCCCCATCCCATCTCCACACCCTCACCCCAAGGCTTGGGGAGCAAACCCATGGCTGTGCTCTGGGGTTCTGGGGGTTGCATTGATGGGGGCTGCATTTTAATGACCAATTATGACATAGATTCATTTTTGGGGGTTCTGAAGGTGATTCTGAACCTTCCTTCTAAACACATTGCTTGTTGCCATCCCTACACCCTCACCCCAAGAGCTGGGGGAGCAAACCCGTGGCTGTGCTCTGGGGTTCTGGGGGTCGCATTGATGGGGGCTGCATTTTAATGACCAATTGTGACATAGATTCATTTTTTGGGGTTCTGAAGGTGATTCTGAACCTTCCTTCTAAACACATTGCTTGTTGCCATCCCTACACCCTCACCCCAAGAGCTGGGGGAGCAAACCCATGGCTGTGCTCTGGGGTTCTGGGGGTCGCATTGATGGGGGCTGCATTTTAATGACCAATTGTGACATAGATTCAGTTTTTGGGGTTCTGAAGGTGATTCTGAACATATATTTGTGATGCTGGTCTTTCCCTTCCTGTCCCTACACCTTCACCCCAAGAGCTGGGGGAGCAAACCCGTGGCTGTGCTCTGGGGTTCTGGGGGTTGCATTGATGGGGGCTGCATTTTAATGCCCCATTATGACTTATATTCAGTTTTAGAGATCTTGGGAGGTTTCAGAGCTTTTTTCTAAACATATATTTTTGGTGCTGGTCTTTCCCTTCCCATCTCCACACCCTCACCCCAGAACTTGGGAAGCAAAACTCTGGCTCTGCTCTGGGATTGAGGTGGGACACATTGATGTGAGCTGCATTTTAGCGACCACTTATGACATACATTTAATTTTGGGGGGTCTTGAAGTTTTCAGACCTTCTTTCCAGACACATTTCCTTGATGCTGTTCTTTCCACCCTCACCCCAAGCCTTGGGGAGCAAACCTGTGGCTGTGCTTTGGGATTCAGGAGGAACCCAGCTGCTGGGTGCTGCATTTTAATGCCCAGTCGTGACATAGATCTGACCTCTGAGGTGACAATGACAACATTTTACACTTCTATCTTTGGCAGTTCAGCCTCCTCTCCTGGAATGGAGGCGGAGAGGCCGGGGAGAGCCTGGCTGTGTGCAGCTGCTGTGGGTCCTGGGCTGCTCTGCAGGGCTGCAAGTGCAGTGGCTCAGCGCTCAGCTGCACCTTGCGGGGATGCTGTCAGCCGGAGGTGTGCGCCGCAACCTTGCCCAGCTTTAACTCTCTCCAGAACAGTTCCCCTGCCACAGGAGCTGCCATTCTTCCAGCTACGGGCATGGCAAGCTGCTGCCCAGCTTGGAAATGGGTTGGCTGCAGCTCACTTCTCTCTGTGTGCCTGTGTCCTTCCAGGAAGAACCTCCTCCTGCCTGCAATTTTGGGCATCACTTTTCATTGCAGTCTGATTTCAGAGGGATTAATTTCCCTTTTCCCTTTTCCTCTTCCCTCTTCCCTCTTCCCTTCCCTTCCCTTCCCTTCCCTTCCCTTCCCTTCCCTTCCCTTCCCTTCCCTTCCCTTCCCTTCCCTTCCCTTCCCTTCCCTTCCCTTCCCTTCCCTTCTATTTTCTTTTCCCTTCCCTTCCCTTCCCTTCCCTTCCCTTCTATTTTCTTTTCCCTTCCCTTCCCTTCCCTTCCCTTCTATTTTCCCTTCCCTTCCCTTCTATTTTCCCTTCCCTTCCCTTCCCTTCCCTTCCCTTCCCTTCCCTTCCCTTCCCTTCCCTTCCCTTCCCTTCCCTTCCCTTCCCTTCCCTTCCCTTCCCTTCCCTTCCCTTCCCTTCCCTTCCCTTCCCTTCCCTTCCCTTCCCTTCCCTTCCCTTCCCTTCCCTTCCCTTCCCTTCCCTTCCCTTCCCTTCCCTTCCCTTCCCTTCCCTCCTCTCCTCTCCGAATTTATTTTAATTTTAAAATTTTCTTCTTTTGACTTTTTATTTCTTAAAATGTTCTGATTTAATTTTAATGTTTATTATTATATTTTATTCAAATGTTATGTTTTTATTGTTTTGTTCTATTTCATTTATTATTTACTTCATAAAAGTAATTAAATTTATTTTTCAATTTAATTTCAATTTTAAAAAATTATTGAATTTTATTTGTTTTAAATCTATTTTTCATTTACTTCACCTTCATGTGATGTAACAAATTTCATCTAAATTGAGTCATTACATTTTAATGTAAAGAATAGAGATTAATTTTATTTAAAATATTTATTTTTATTTATGCATTTAATTTCATTTTATTTCCTTTAGCCTTTTTTTAATTATAGTTATTACTTTATTTTATTTCCTTGTATTTCATTTTATTTCATTTTATTGAATATTTTATTTCATTTTTAAATTTCATTTTTATAAAATACTAAATTTAAGATTAAAATTCTTAAATTAAATTAAAATTATTTAAAAAATAGTAAATTAAAACATTAAATTAAAGTGAAATTAAATTAAAATATTAAATTTATTACATAAAATATTTTAAAATATTTAATTTCAAAACATTTTCCCCCCTTAGTTATTTGACATTTATTTCTTTACTTATTTATTTGATGTTATTTATTTATTTATTCCATTCTTTTCTCTCCTCTTTCTCTTCTTCTCTTTCTCCTCTTTTTCTCCTCTTCTCTTTCTCTTCTTCTCTTTCTCCTCTTTTTCTCCTCTTCTCTTTCCGCTCTTCTCTTTCTGCTCTTTCTCCTCTTTCTCCTTTTCTCTTTCTCCTCTTTCTCCTTTTCTCTTTCTCCTTTTTCTTCTCTTTCTCCTCTTCTCTTTCTCCTCTTCTCTTTCTCCTCTTCTCTTTCTCCTCTTCTCTTTCTCCTCTTCTCTTTCTCCTCTTCTCTTTCTTCTCTTTCTCCTCTCCTCTTTCTCCTCTCCTCTTTCTCCTCTCCTCTTTCTCTTCTTCTCTTTCTCCTCTCCTCTTTCTCCTCTCCTCTTTCTCCTCTCCTCTTTCTCCTCTCCTCTTTCTCCTCTCCTCTTTCTCCTCTCCTCTTTCTCCTCTCCTCTTTCTCCTCTCCTCTTTCTCCTCTCCTCTTTCTCCTCTCCTCTTTCTCCTCTCCTCTTTCTCCTCTCCTCTTTCTCCTCTCCTCTTTCTCCTCTCCTCTTTCTCCTCTCCTCTTTCTCCCCTCCACTTTCCCTTCCTCTTTCCCTTCCTCTTTCCCTTCCTCTTTCCCTTCCTCTTTCCCTTCCTCTTTCCCTTCCTCTTTCCCTTCCCCTTCTCTTCCCTTCTTTTTCCTTTCCTGGAAAGCTGATCAATATTTATCCTTTGAAAAACCAATCCTGCTGCTTGGCAGCCTGGCAGGAGGAGGGGGAGGGAAGGAAGGAAGCCCCTGCAGAGCCTCTACCAATGGATTTCACCTGAGATCTATTTTATCAAATGGCTAAAAAACATAGGGAAAGGGAAATTCCAAGTAGCTGCTGCAGGGTGAGGATGGTTAGAAGCCATCTTTGCATCCCTGGCTGCAGCCAGAGCATTAGAATCACAGAATGGGTTAGGTTGGAAGGGACTTCAAAGCTCAGCCAGTTGCAGCCCCCTGCCATAGGCAGGGACAGCTCCCACCAGCACAGCTTGCTCAAGGCTTCATCCAGCCTGGTCCTGAGCACCTCCAGGGAGGTTGTGGAGCACAGAAGCACCCAACGTGATCAAAGATCACGTTGGGTGCTTCTGTGCTCCACAACCTCCCTGGGAAACCTGTGCCAGTGTCTCACCACCTGCAACCTGTGCCAGTGTCTCACCACCTGCAACCTGTGCCAGTGTCTCAGCACCCTCAACCTGTGCCAGTCTCTCACCACCCTCACTGCAAACAACTTCTTCCTAACATCCAGTTTTAATCTCTGCCATTTCAAACCCATTCCTCCTCCTCCTAAACAACAGTCAGTGTGCTGGTGGTGCTGGGGACCGTGGGCAGGATTAGTCCTGCAGGCCTGGGTTGCTGCCCATTGCTGTGAGTTTGGTCATTAAGCAGAGCTTGTCAGTAGTCACTTCCCAGCTCTCCTGTAGCCCATTTCAGGTCCTGGAAGGCCACTGTTGGTATGGGAGTGGCAGATATTTAGCCAAGCACCACCTGGGAGCTTGGGAGGCTGCTCCTTGACTCCAGGACCATCCCCATGTTTCCCTGCCCCAGTGCCCATGCTCAGCTGTGGGTCTGGCGGTGTGCAGGCAGCTCAGCAGCGTGGCCGTGAAATGAGTGTGCCCAGGAGTGGGGGCATCTCACTGGGGATTTTGGGGAGCAAAGGAGTTGGAGCCTGTTGTGAGGCTTGAGCTGGTGTGGAGTCAGTATTTGTGCTTGATCTGTTGGATGCCAGGCCTGGGGAAAGGTTTAGAGCTGCACACTGTGGCACAGTTCATGATGCCAGTTGCTGGGCTGATTCTACAGCTCCCCGTGGCACAGCTCCCCATGGCAGCACTTCACATGGCATTGCTCCCCATGGCACAGCTCCTCATGGCACCACTTCCCATGGCACAGCACCCCATGGCACAGCTCCCCCTGGCACAACTCCTCATGGCACCACTTCCCATGGCACAGCACCCCATGGCACAGCTCCCCCTGGCACAACTCCTCATGGCACCACTTCCCATGGCACAACTCCCTGTAGCACAGCTCCTCATGGCACAGCTCCCCATTGCATAGCTGCCAATGGCGCAGCACCCCATGGCACAGCTCCCCATGGCACCACTTCACTTGGCACAGCTCCCCATGGCACAGCTCCCAGTTGCACAGCACCCCATTGCACAGCTCCCCATGGCACAGCTCCCAGTTGCACAGCTCCCCGTGGCACAGCTCCCAGTTGCACAGCTCCTCATGGCACAGCTCCCACTTGCACAGCTCCTCATGGCACAGCTCCCCATTGCATAGCTGCCAATGGTGCAGCGCCCCATGGCACAGCTCCCCATGGCACCACTTCACTTGGCACAGCTCCCCATGGCACAGCTCCCAGTTGCACAGCTCCCCATGGCACAGCTCCCAGTTGCACAGCTCCTCATGGCACAGCTCCCCATTGCATAGTTCCCCATGGCACAGCTCCCCTTGGCACAGTTCCTGCAAAAGCCAAGCCTGGCTGGGGCACTTAGTGCCATGGTCTGGTTGCTTGGCCAGGGCTGGGTGCTAGGTTGGGCTGGCTGAGCCTGGAGCTCTGTCCCAGCCTGCTGATTCTGTGCTTCAGGCTCTGTTTGTGCATGCTGTGTTAGCTGGCGAGCAGAAGAGGAGGGCTGGAGGTGCCTGGGCAGGGGCTGCCAGCGTGGCTGGAGGCTCTGGTTGCTTTTGGATGGGGCAGTGAAGAGCACAGGGAGATACTTAGTGTAAGTCCTCCAGGTGTGAGCTTCCAACCTTCCCAACGGCCAGGATTTAGAATCATGGAGTGAGTCAGGACTGGAAGAGACCACAAGGATCAGCCAGTTCCACCCCCCCCTGCCATGGGCAGGGACAACCCACACTAGATAAGGCTGCCCAGAGCCTCATCCAGCCTGGCCTCAAAGACCTCCAGGGATGAGGCTTCCACCACCTCCCTGGGCAACCTGTGCCAGGCTCTGACCACCCTCATGGTGAGGAACCTCTTCCTAACCTCCAGTCTGCACCTACCCAGTTCTAGCTTGGATCCATTCCTCCTTGTGCCAGGCTCTGACCACCCTCATGGTGAAGAACCTCTTCCTAACCTCCAATCTGCACCTACCCAGTTCTAGCTTGGATCCATTCCCCCCTGTGCCAGGCTCTGACCACCCTCATGGTGAGAAACCTCTTCCTAACCTCCAGTCTGCACCTACCCAGTTCTAGCTGAGATCCATTCCCCCCAGTCCTATCACTACCTGACAGCCTAAAACTTGGTGGGAATAGATTGACTTGGGCCATGCCCTGCTTTCTGGGGAAGAAGTTTCTACTTTGGGAGGGTCTTTCATGGATGAATTGCCACTCATCTGCCTCCTTTCTGCTTTTGTTTGGTTTCTTGAATGTCTCTTGATTATTCTGGGCTCCGTGGTGCCAATTTAGTGGTTAACGAGTATGCAAACTACATCTGGACTTGTTGACTTTGCATTAACAATCATTGATTTGTCTGGAGCCAGGGAGCAGAAATGAATGCTGCTGTTTGCCCTGGGTAGGAGGGGAAAAAGAACCATTTGCAGCCTGTCTTTCATGGGTGGCACACGACTCTGGTGCCACTTGTCACAGCAGTCATGTGAGGAGCCAGGAGCAGGGCCTGGGGAGGCAGTGGGGTGTGGGGTATGGGGAAGGGATTGGCTGCTATGGCGAAGGGAAGGCTGCTTGGCAGAGACATGGCATGTGGCTCCTGCTTGCCTCGCTTGGCCCTGCTGGCAGCAGGACTGGGGGAAATTTGGAGTGGAAAGGCATTGGAAAGAAGTTTCCTAGGTGAGAAGCTGGAGATGAGCTGGCACCAAGTGCTGCCAGCCCGGAGCCAGCCGTGTCCTGGGCTGAACCCCAGCACTGTGGGCTGAGACCCCCCCCCCCCTGCTGCAGTGCTGGGGCAGCTCTGGAGCCCTCAGCACAGCACAGGCAGGGACCTGCTGGAGCAGGGCCAGAGGAGGCCACAGCAGTGCTGGCAGGGCTGGAAGGGCTCTGCTGTGAGGCCAGGCTGGGAGAGTTGGGGGTGTTCAGCCTGGAGAGGAGGAAGCTGCAGGGAGACCTTGTGGTGGCCTTGCAGTACATAAAATGGGCCCAGCAGAAACCTGGGGACAGGCTTTTGAGCAGGGCTTGATGTGACAGGCCAAGGGTTTGAAGCTAGAAGAGGGAGATTGAGAGTGGAGAGAAGGGAGGAATGTTTGACAGAGGGTTATGAGAGCCTGTCCCAGGTTTCCCAGAGAGGTGGGAGATGTCCCACCCCTGGATCCATTCTGGGGCTCTGAGCAGCCTGCTCTGACTGCAGACATCCCTGCTGACTGCAGTGGGGTTTGACTTTGAAGGTCCCTTCCAGCCTAAAGCAGGCTGGGATTCCATGGTTCTATGATTCAATATATGAAATAAATAACATCTCTAAAAGTACACATTAGAGCCTGGGCTGCAGCAGACACGTGCAGGGAGAGCTTTTCACTCGGGGGCTTAGTCAAGAGGATGCAAAACTTCATCATCATCACTAATGAGCAGCGTCTGAAGCTGATGAGTGGCTTCAGTGATGGTTTGGTCCCCACAAAGTCTGTGGTGCAGCAGCCAGGTTGGCTCTGGATAGAGCAGAGTTTGGTGCCTCCCATCCCCATCTCATCTCAGGGAAGCTGAGGTGCACCCACAGCTGCTGGGCGGTGGAGTGGCGCAGGAGGACGAGGGAAGTGCTTCTGCCCCTGTGTGCAGAGTGCTGTGTCCTGTTCTGGGCTCCTCAATTCAAGGGAGAGGTTGAGGTGCTGGAAGGTGCCCAGAGAAGGGCAGCAAGGCTGGGGAGGGGCCTGGAGCACAGCCCTGTGAGGAGAGGCTGAGGGAGCTGGGGGGGTGCAGCCTGCAGCAGAGGAGGCTCCAGGCTGAGCTCATTGCTGCCTGCAGGGAGGCTGTAGCCAGGTGGGGTTGGGCTCTGCTGCCAGGCAGCCAGGGACAGAACAAGGGGACACAGCCTGGAGCTGTGGCAGGGCAGGTTGAGGCTGGATGTGAGGAGGAAGTTGTTGTCAGAGAGAGTGATTGGCATTGGAATGGGCTGCCCAGGGAAGAGAGTGATTGGCATTGGAATGGGCTGCCCAGGGAGGTGGTGGAGTCTCTGTGCCTGGAGGTGTTTAAGAGGAGGTTGCATGAGGCACTCAGTGCCAGGGGTTAGTTAAATAGAAGGTGTTGGGTGCTAGGTTGGGCTCAGTGATCTTGGAGCTCTTTTCCAACCTGCTTCATTCTGCCATTCTGCAATTCTGCACTGCTGCACACTTGTGTCTGCTTCAGGAGAGGGGAAGTGGGGGAGGAGATGCCCATTCTGTGGGCCAGGTCCCTTCCCAAGGCATGGGCCTGCTGGAGACATAAGAGCTGCCCTGCCCTGCTCCTCACACAGACTGTTTCTAAGGGCAGGGTTGCTTCCCCTTGGTTGATGTTGGAAGTTTAGACTTTGAGTCCATCCTCCCCTAGCCCTGGGCCTTTGTTGCTCTCTCCTCTTGAGCCTTCTTACAGAATCCTGGACTTGTTTGGGTTGGAAGAGACCTCCAAGATCATCAGCCTGATGCCACCGTGACTGTTAAGTCATGTCCACACCACAACGTTCTCCTTGCCCTTGGTGGGACTGTGGTGATGTTGCACCTGAGTGTTGGTCCTGCTTTTGAGCTGGGGTCAGCAGCCTGGGCTCCTCCCACCCAGAAATCACCTTGCTGGGCTCTGCAATGTGCCCGTGTGGGCTGAGTACCAAAATGATGTCTGCTGAGGGTTTAAGTGACAGTGGAGGTGCCAGGCAGGCTGTGTGATGGCTCTGCTGACCTGGGGCTTCTTTCTTTGTCTGCTTGGTTGTTTAGGTTTTTATGTTGCTTGTTCTCAAAGTGTGAAATATGGCAGAAAAAAAAAAGAGGTTCAGTAGAGAAAATCTTCCTCTACTTTTTGGTAGTGCAACTGTGAAGATGTTTGGTGGTCACAGGATGTTAGGGGTTGGAAGGGACCTCTGGAGTGCGACCCCCCTGCCAGAGCAGGACCAGAGAGTTTAGTGCAGGTCACACAGGAGCACATCCAGACAGGCCTGGAAAGGCTACAGAGAAGGAGACTCCACAATCCCAGTGGGGAGCCTGTTCCAGTGCTCTGGGACCCTTCTAGTCAAGAAGTTCTTGCTCATGTTGAGGTGGAACCTCCTGTGCTACAGTTTCCATCCATTGCCTCTGGTCCTGTCCCAGGGCACAAGGGAGCAGAGCCTGTCCCTGTCCCTTCCTTCCTGACCCCCAGCCCTCAGATATTTATAGACTTGATCAGATCCCCTTTCAGCCTTCTCCTCTCCAGACTGAACAGCCCCAGGACTCTCAGCTTCTTCTCATCAGGCAGTGCTCCAGTCCCTGCAGCATCCTTGTAGTCCTCCCTTGGACTCTCTCCAGTAGATCCCTGTCCCTCCTGAACTGGAGAGCCCAGAACTGGATGCAGTAGACATGTGTTTGGGGAAGGATGCAGCATTCAGGATGCTGGCTGTGTAGAAGTGATAATAGCAGCTTAGACTGGAGCCCTGCTTAAATCACCTCCTGGTGAGCGTGCAGGAGCCTTGGAGCAGGCTGCCCAGAGAGGTTCTGGAGTCTCCTTCTCTGGAGACCTGAAAACCTACCTGGAGGTGTTCCTGTGTGACCTGCCCGGGGTGACCCTGCTCTGGCAGGGGGTTGGAGTGGATGATCTCCAGAGGTCCCTTTCAGCCCCTGCCATTCTGAGATGGTGTGGGTTTAGGAGGTTTTGGCAGTTGAGCATCAGTCAGCTCAGGTTTGAAGACCATCCTGGGAGTGCTTGTGCCAGGGTGGTGGAAGCCTCTGCTGGGATGCTGCGTTAGGTGGCTGGGGGAGCAGAAGCAGTGAGGGGGGTACCCAGCACCTTCTGCCTCTCCTGGGGAGGCTGAACCAGCTGAACCCCCATGCTTGCACCTCCATGGGTGTGGATGGGCCTGAGGGTCACTCAGCCAAGTCAAGGGTAGAGTTTCTGGCTCCTGCCAGGTGAGATGTGGTTGATGGAGTTGTGCCCTCTGGAGAGGCTGGAAGCTTCTGGCATATTTGGGTTGAAATTGCACAGTTCTGGGAGCTGCCCATAATGCCCATGGTAAGGGCCTGGGCTGGCTGCCCATGTTGCTTTCTGATGGTGGAACCAGTGTTACTATACCAATTCCTCTTGGCTCTTCTGGGGAGTCTTCCTCTTCTCTCTCCTTTGCCCTGAACTGCATAGCCAAGGCCCTCTCAGTGTGTGCTTGGAAAGGTTCAGCTGCAGAACTGTACCTGGGAAGATTTAATTAGCCAGGCAGGGCCTTCCCTGCTTCTAATTTACAGCACTCCTGTGTGTTGCACAGCTGTGTTTGGCTGCAGGAAGGTGAAGAATGAGGCTGGGAAAGCAGATTTTGCTTGCGCTAGCATTGGGCTGACCCAGGGCAACGTTGGTGTGGAGCAGAGGCTGAGGGCTGCAGGAGCCATGAGGGCTCAGTATGTGGCAGAGTGTTTGTACACATGGATGTGTCCAGGGGCCTCAGACTGTTAGAATGGTTTGGATTGGAAGGGACCTTAGAGATCATCCAGTGCCAACCCTCTGCCACCAGGGACACCTCCCACCAGCACAGCTTGCTCGAGGCCTCATCCAAACTGGCCTGCAACACCTCCATGGAGGGGGCAGCCACAGCCTCCCTGGGCAGCCTCTGCCAGGCTCTCCCCACCCTCCCTCTCAACAATTTCTCCCTCCTCTCCACTCTCACTCTCCTCTCTCCCAGCTCAAAGCCATTGTCCCTCAGCCTGCCACTCCCAGCCCTTCTCCAAAGTCCCTCCCCAGCTCTCTTGGAGTCCCTTCAGGTACTGGAAGTTTGCTCTAAGATCTCCCTGCATTGAATTGATTATTGAGCTGAGTATTGAATTGGTTATTGAGTTCTCTTTCAAGCTCTGAATTTCATGATCTTAGTACCCCCAGCTCTGATGTCCCTTCGACGCAGCACAGCTTGGCTTGTTTACACACATCTCTGAGTCTGGGATGCTGCTGGGCTGCTGAGACCACAGCAGCATGAGGCACACCAGGATTTGGGTCAGGGAAGAGTGACCCACAGTGAGCCCTCAGTATCCTCTGCGTGCTGCAGAAGCTCAGGCTGTTATCAGCCAAGGTTCAGTTTCTCAGCAGCTGACAGCTGTGAGCTGAGCAAGGCACAACAGCTGCTGCAGCCCAGATGTGGGCACGTCCTGGTGCTGGGATCCCAATGGCATCACCACGTTCCCAGGCTCTTCAGGTTTGAATGGTTGTTGTGATTTCATTTTCCTAGGCAGACTCAGGCAGTAAGTCATGTTTGGAGAGTTGATGTTTCGCTGTGTGTGGGTGTAGGGATCCTTTCCTGCCCAAAAATAGCAGCAGCAGCAGCAGCAGCAGCAGCAAGCTGCAGGAGGAGCTGGGTGTGTGTGCATGGAAGGCCTCGCAGTTAGCTTCTGCTTCCAGCCTGTTGAGAACAATTTTAGTACAAGTATTTAATTGCTTTAGGCCTATTTTTAGAAGCATTAAACCTCACTTTTCAAAACTCTGCAAGCAAAGCCAACATCTCTGCCCCTGTGGGAGAGCCTTGGAAGGGAACCTGCAGTAAAAGCTGCTGACGTGCGCTGACCCCACCGGGAGCAAGGACGTGGTCATGGCCCATGGCTGGGGCTTGGGGCACCGTGGGGAGCCCTCGGGGTGCATGCTTGGAAATGAGGGGGCTGGAGTCTGGTGAATTTGGGAGGGTGTTCAATAGCTCCATGTGCTGCACTTTGGCCACAACAACCCCATGCAGAGATACAGGCTGGGGTCGGAGTGGCTGAGAGCAGCCAGACAGAGAGGGATCTGGGGGTGCTGATTGATACCTGCCTGAACATGAGCCAGCAGTGTGCCCAGGTGGCCAAGAGAGCCAGTGGCATCCTGGCCTGCATCAGCAATGGTGTGGCCAGCAGGAGCAGGGAGGTCATTCTGCCCCTGTACTCTGCACTGGTTAGACCTCACCTTGAGTGCTGTGTTCAGTTCTGGGCCCCCCAGTTTAGGAGGGACATTGAGATGCTTGAGCGTGTCCAGAGAAGGGCAACGAGGCTGGGGAGAGGCCTTGAGCACAGCCCTACGAGGAGAGGCTGAGGGAGCTGGGATTGGTTAGCCTGGAGAAGAGGAGGCTCAGGGCAGACCTTATTGCTGTCTGCAACTACCTGAGGGGTGGTTGTGGCCAGGAGGAGGTTGCTCTCTTCTCTCAGGTGGCCAGCACCAGAAGGAGAGGACACAGCCTCAGGCTGTGCCAGGGGAGATTTAGGCTGGAGGTGAGGAGAAAGTTCTTCCCTGAGAGAGTCATTGGACACTGGAATGGGCTGCCCGGGGAGGTGGTGGAGTCGCCGTCCCTGGAGCTGTTCAAGGCAGGACTGGACGTGGCACTTGGTGCCATGGTCTGGCCTTGAGCTCTGTGCTAAAGGGTTGGACTTGATGATCTGTGAGGTCTCTTCCAACCCTGATGATACTGTGAGACTGTGACACTGTGACACTGTGAACTGTGCTTTTGTCGTTGCTCCAATGGCTGAGCTCCACCGGGGCAGGGCCAAGGAATCCCTCCCGCAGCAGATTGCCCAGAGGAAGTCTGCAGGCTCCTGGGGTTAGGTTGGAAACTGAGCCGAGGGCATCCCAGTGAGCAGCCTGCAGATGGCCCCGCCAGGTCCCTAGCTTGAAACCCAAGAACAGCTCCAGCTTTCTGGGTGTAAATCTGCCACCTGAGGTCAGGCTGAAGCCCACACTTCAGCCTGTGAACTGCAAATGCTGAGCTTTTACTGGCGTGTGTGAGGTTGGTGATGTTGGGGGTGGGGAAGGGAGGTTTGCGAGGACACAGAGGAGTTATTTGCTGGAAGCAAAACACCTTCCTGATTTTCTGCGTGGTTCTGGGAGCCTGCAGGGGGAGGCATGGCCAGGTCGGGGCTGGGCTGGTAGCAGAGGGGATGGGACAGGCCGTGGGAGTCACCAGGCTTTCTCTCTGCAATCAGGTGATGCCGGCCACAGGAGCCCACGTCGGGCTGTCGAGATGCTCCAGTCCGTCGAGGACCGACAGCGGTGCCAGCAACAGCAGGGGACGGGTGAGACCTGGCACTTGATGGCCCTGGGGTTGCTGGGTGGGTGCTTGGTGGTGGGCATGAGCTGGTGGGACTGGTATGGGCTGGCATGGCTGGAGAGGAGCTTCAGCAGGGAAGGTGCTAGTGGCTGAACGCCAGGGAGACTGCCCTGGGGGTGCTTTGGCTTCATCGGGTTTAGGGTGATTTGGGGTGTGTGGCTCTGGCTCTGTGCTGATGGGGAGTACCACTGAGGTACAGGAACTCTGAGGGAGGGACAGTTTTACCCTACCTGACTTTAGAGGTCTGTAAATTTGGCTGGTTGGTGGTAGCAGCAGTTGCAGTTAGCATGGCTCCTTAAGTGCGTTTGTTATGGCACTGCCAGAGACAGCCTGGAGGGGGACTCACTCTGATGCAAGCTGAGCTGGGGTGAAACCTGCAGATGGATCCAAATTGCATTAGGTGGAGGGAAGATACACCTGGACTAAGTTTGCAAGACCCAAGTTGTCCCAGACATGGCCTGAGAGCAGCAATTCCCACTCCTGGAAACATCTCACAGATGTTGCAGCACTGCAGGTGTGAGTCCATGGGAGTATCCTCAGAGGAAGCTGAGGTGGCATTGGGAAAGGAGGAAAACCAAGCCAAGATGGGGAGAAGTCATTGACCCATTTCTGAAGTCTCACATTGGGCTGCAGCAGCTCTCCTGCAAAGACAGGCTGAAGGAGCTGGGGCTGAGAAGAGAAGGCTCCAGGGAGACTTTAGAGCTGCATTTCAGTATCTGCAGGGGAGCTGCAGGCAGGCTGGGGAGGGGCTGTTCAGAAGGGCCTGTGGGGACAGGCTGAGGGCAATGGTTTGGAAGTGCAGCAGGGCAGAGTTAGGTTGGACATCAGGAGGGTGTTGTGCCCAGGGAGGGTGGGGAGAGACTGGCACAGGCTGCACAGGGAGGTGGCTGAGGCCTCAATCCTGGAGACATTCAAGAGCAGCCTTACTGTGTCCCTGGGCAGCCTGCTCTAGTTGGAGGTGTCCCTGCTCCTGCAGGGGGGTTGCACAAGCTGCCCTTGGGGGGTCTCTTCCAACTCAGTGCAGTCTGTGAGGCTGTGATTCCTTCTTGCACTGTGGTTTAGTTGCTAAGAAGTAGCTGTGCTGAGAGTGCTCTGTTTGCTTTTCGTCCCTGCTAAGGTGGGTGCCAGCAGTGACACTCTGGGGGTGCTCCTTCCCCTGGCTGACAAACCTTTGTGCTTTCCTGGCTTTTCAGAGAGCTCCTTGGCCTCTCTGCTGCAGCACAAAGCCTGTTTGTGATGGTATTTCATGATGGGATGCTGGAAATGCAGGAATTGCAGTGGTCCTGTCCACTTCAAGCAGACATATGGCCATAGTTTACAAATCAGCCTAATGAAATGTGTATGTAGCAACTGATGGTGCTCAGCTCCTAGCACAAGGTATGTAATTAGCATCCATGGAGCCAGGAAGGAATTTTCCATTTGTGTCTTCACTTTTTCCTCTTAGGATGGTTGGGGTTTTATTTTTTAAACCATCAATGGTTTAGGTTTTATTCTGCTCAGGAATTCACTTAGGGGCCAATGCTGCAGGGATTCAGGCTTGTGGTTGAAATTAGCCCACAAGTGGCTTGGAGTGAAGGCAGTAAAGCAGGACCTAAACTGCAGTGCCTCAGCCTGGGCCTTGGCCTCTGCAGGCAGAAGGGTTTCATTTTCTTCACAGAGTAACCTCCTGAGCAAAAGAGCATTCTGCAGGAAAAATGGCTTTAGAATATTTACATTTTTTAAGCTGCTTCCTTCCTCCCACCCAAAAATAGCAAAATAAATAAGGAAAAAAAAAAAAAAAGGTCCTCTGTCTGCTCTGGATTGATTTAATTTTCAAGGCTTTGGCCAATGTTGTTTCCAGAACACTCCAGGCCCCCACCTTAACCCTCTGTGGCAGGAGAGCCCTGCAAAACAATGCATGAGATGGGCTCTGTTAATAGAGGAGTTCAGTTAGAGAGGTTCTGGTGCCTCCAAAATGGCAACTTGAGTTTCCTTTGCCCAGGCATTGCTTTGTTTTATCTCCAGTACTTAAAGTTTGATCATGTTCTGAGAGTTGGTTATAGAGAGAATTCATAGAAGGGGTTGGACTGAAAGGGATCTTAAAAGCTCAGCCAGTGCCAAGCCCTGCCGTGGGCAGGGACATCTCCCACCAGCACAGCTTGCTCAAGGCCTCATCCAAACTGGACTTCAACACCTCCAGGGAGGCTGTGGAGCACAGAAGCACCCAAGGTGATCTTTGATCACCTTGGGTGCTTCTGTGCTCCACAACCTCCCTGAGTGACCTGTGCCAGTGTCTCACCACCCTCGCTCTCAACAACCTCTTCCTCCTCTCCACTCTCACTCTCCCCTCTCCCAGCTCAAAGCCATTGTCCCTCAGCCTGCCACTCCCAGCTCTTCTCCAGAGTCCCTCCCCAGCTCTCCTGCAGCCCCTTCAGGCACTAGAAGCTGGTCTGAGGTCTCCCTGGAACCTTCTCTTCCCCAGGCTGCACAACCCCAACTCTCCCAGCCTGTGCCCACAGCAGAGCTTCTCCAGCCCTCTGAGCATCTTGGTGGCCTCCTCTGGCCCCTCTCCAGCAGCTCCAGGTCCTTCTTGTGCTGTGTTCCCAGAGCTGGAGGCAGTGCTGCAGGTGAGGTCTGAGCAGAGCAGATTGGAGGGGCAGAATCCCCTCCCTATGCTGCTGCTCTGCCTGCTCTGGCTGCAGCCAGCACACAGCTGGCTCTGGGCTGCCAGGGACCAGTGCTGGCTGCTGGGCACTTGGGCACCAACTGACACCCCCAAGCCCTTCTCCTGCAGGCTGCTCTCAGCCACTCCTTGCCCAGCCTGGATTTGTTCTGGGGACTGCCCGAGCAGGTAATGATTTGATCCCTTTTGCATATCAGCAGCTGAAACCATTTGATTCACAAGAAGCCTTTTTTCCCCACAGACATCTCCACTGTTCCATCTCAGAAGGTGCTTTTTCTGAGCAAACCCCAGGCTGTAACTCACATTCCCAGCTCAGCTATTTTAATGATCCCACAAACCCAAAAAGGCAGCAGGAAATTTTGCAAAAGCAAACTGCAGAAACATTTTTTCCTGACAGCAGAACTTTTATGGAACTTTTTCCCCCCCCTCAATTATTTGTGCTGCATTTTTTTGAGGAGGCTTTGCAGCAAGCTGTAAACTCAGAGACTTTGGGCTTGCTTCTTCTGCCTGGAGATGGTTTGGTGGCTTCAGAGGGGACTCAAAGAGGACTCAAAGAGCATCCCCCAGTGAGCTTACTGGCTCTGCTCAGAACTTCTGTGTCAGCTGTTAGGTCACACATAACCTTTGTGTCCTTCTTGAGTGCCTCTACACATCCATCCTCCAGAGTGTCCCTGCTCCTTTCATGCTTGCAGTGTCTCACCCTGGCTCTCTGTTTCAAGACAGGAAAATCTGCTCTGAATCTGCCTCTTTTCTGTCTCAGGATGAGGTCATTGGATTCTGCTACTCTCCCTAGATGGTTTTGTGCCCTCTCTGTTATTGGGGGTGACTTTTTGTGTGAGTTGATGAAGAGAATCACAGAATAGTTTAGGTTGGAAGGGATCTCCAAAGGTCTTCTATGGTTAACTCCCTGCAGTCAGGAGGGGCATCCTCTGCTGGAGCAGGTTGCTCACAGCCTTGTCCAGCCTCACCTTGAGTATCTCCAGGGATGGGGCCTTAGCTACCTCTCTTGGCAACCTGCTGCAGTGTTCCAGCAACCTCCTGGTGCAGAACTTGTTCCTCACATCCAATCTTAATCTGCTCTGCTCTCATGCCAAACCATTGCCCCTGAGCCTGTCCCTGCAGGCCCTTGCAAACAGTCCCTCTGCAGTCTCCTTGTAGCCTCCTTCAGGTACTGGAAGGCTGCTTTAAGGTGTCCCTGGAGCCTTCTCTAGGCAGAACATCCCCAGCCCCCTCAGCATCTCCTTGTGCAGAGGTGCTCCACTCCTCAGTCATTTTCGTGGCCTCCTCTGGACTGGCTCCGTGGGGTCCATGTCCTTTCCATGTTGAGGGCTCCAGAGCTGCTCCTTTGATTCCCAGTTCTCCATCCCCAGGTGTTGAGTGGTGACCCAACTCTAAATGGGAAGAAGAAAACAGGATTGCAAACTCTTCTGGCTTTCCCTGTCAGCTGCAGCTTTGTCAGCAAGCTCAGCCTGGGCAGAACAGTCTGACAGCCATGGTCCTGTAGACCTCCAGGTACAGGGCAGATCCCAGGATCACAGCTCACAGGATGTTAGGAGTTGGAAAGGACCCAAGGAGATCATCGAGTCCAACCCCCTGCCAGAGCAGGACAATCCTATCTAACACAGATCACACAGGAACACATCCAGACAGGTCTGGAAAGGTCTCCACAGAAGGAGACTCCACAACCTCTCTGGGCAGCCTGTGCCAGGCTCTGGGGCCCTTACAGCAAAGAAGCTCTCCCTTGTGTTGAGCTGGAACCTCCTGTGCTGCAGCTTCCATCCACTGCTGCTTGTCCTGTCCCAGGGAGCAGTGAGCAGAGCCTGTCCCCCCCTCCTGACCCCCAGCCCTCAGATGGTTATGAACACTGATTAAATCCCCTCTCAGTCTTCTCTTCTCCAGCCTAAGCATCCCCAGGTCCCTCAGCCTCTCCTCATCAGCCATGCCCTCCACTCCCCTCATCATCCTCGCAGCCCTCTGCTGGACCCTCTCCAGCAGATCCCTGTCCCTCTTCAGCTGGGGAGCCCAAAATAAGATGAGGTCTCAGCAGGGCAGAGTAGAGGGGCAGGAGAACCTCCCTTGATCTGCTGGACACATCCTCCTAACACACCCCAGGATCCTATTTGCCTTCTTGGCCACCAGGGCACATTGCTGTGCCATGGGGAACTTGTTAGCCACCAGCACCCCCAGGCCCCCCTCCACAGAGCTGCTCTCCAGCAGTCACCTCCCAGCCTGGACTGCTGCAGTTTATTCTTCCTCCCCAGATGCAGGACTCTGCACTTGGCCTTGTTGAACTTCATCTGGTTCCTCTGTGCCCAGCTCTCAGTCTGCCCAGGTCTCTGTGCCCAGCTCTCAGTCTGCCCAGGTCTCTCTGGACGATTCAGCTTTATTCTGCTCTCTGGCAGGTCTAGCATCCACCTCTGCTTCCCAGTGCTGTGCCCACCCTTTGGAGGCCCCTCAGCTGCCCTTCTCTCTGTGGATTTTCAGCAGGCTGCCATTACCCTGCTGAGGCAATGATTTGGATAATTGCAGCATCTGCAATTTATTTAGGCAAATAGAAGCGTGAAAAATATTTGCTTTGCCTGGCTCCTGGCATTTATTTCTGGGCTTAGCTTTGTGCTTTGAGCAAAGAGGAGCAGCAATCCTGCCCAGCCCTGCTGCTCAGGGCTGGTCACAGAGTCACAGAGTGGCAGGGGTTGGAAGGGACCTCCTGAGATAGAATCATACAATGATAGAATGGTTTAGACACATCCCTCTAGAACATAAAGAATGGTTTGGGTTGGAAAGGATCTCAAAGCTCAGCCAGTGTCAACCTCCTGCCATAGGCAGGGACACCTCTCACTAGCACAGGTCACTCAAGGCTTTATCCAACCTAGTTCTGAACACCTCCAGGGAGGTTGTGGAGCACAGAAGCACCCAATGTGATCTTTGATCACGTTGGGTGCTTCTGTGCTCCACAACCTCCCTGGGAAACCTGTGCCAGTGTCTCACCCCCCTCAACCTGTGCCAGTCTCTCCCCACCCTCACTCTCAAGCATTTCTTCCTCCTCTCCACTCTCACTCTCCCCTCTCCCAGCTCAAAGCCATTGTCCCTCAGCCTGCCCCTCCCAGCCCTTCTCCAAAGTCCCTCCCCAGACCTCCTGCAGCCCCTTCAGGCACTGGAAGCTGCTCTAAGGTGCAGCCTTCTCCAGGCTGCACAGCCTCAACTCTCCCAACCTGTGCCCACAGCAGAGCTTCTCCAGCCCTCTGAGCATCTTGGTGGCCTCCTCTGGACCCTCTCCAGCAGCTCCAGGTCCCTCATGCTGGGGACACCATCACTGAGTTTCCTTTCTGGTTCTCAGGCACTGAGGCTGTGTGTTTGGGTAGTTTGCTTAGCACTTTTCAGACCTGTGCTTGGCTGCTGTCTGGCCCTGTGGATTTTACTCTTTCTCTGCATCTCGTTCTGAGAGCCTGCAACTCCAGGCAGATCCTCAGCTGAGTGCTGATGAAGAAGGAGTCCTGGAAGGGAACTGCTGAGCCCTCTCTCAAGTGAGCAGTGCTGCAAAGGAGCTGAATTTTCATCCTGTGGTTTTCTCTTTCTGCAGTGCTTGATTTATAGCAGGCTCTGGCAGACTTCTGCTGCTTCTGTGTTTGATTTGTGTTTTTATTTTTAAATTAGGTTTTATTCCTTCAGTGCCTGTTTCTCAGAGGCTTTTTCTGGGTTGGCTTTTTCTGGCTTGAAGGGAAGCTTCCCTGAGTTTACCTTCTCCTAATTAGATTTCTTTCTGAGGGTGTCTTTTAGTTTCTGTTGGCCTCTTTCTGTCTGCTGTTCAGATGCTCTGATTTGTTCAGCCAGCCCCCTTGGGTTGGTGAGGATCATCTTCTCCATGGTCTCCACCTCACCTGCAAGCCTTCTCTGGCTGGGAAGGGGTTTGGGTAATGGTTCAAGCCCTTTTAGCTGCTCCATTAGCAATCATCACAGGTCTCCTCATGGAAGTCCTCCTGAGTTGTTAACCTCTGGGATCTTCTGTGGCTTTTGTGTTCTGGAGGCTTGGCTCTGGCTTCACAGAGAGCTCTGCAGGGGAGTTGGTGCTTGTCTTCTGAGACACATCAGGGAGACCTCAGGGGCCAGGAGCAGCAGGTTGAGTTGCTCCACAGCCAATAGTGTTTGAGTTGCTCCAGGGTTGAGCTGCTCTACAGCCAATAGCAGTTGAGTTGCTCCAGGGTTGAGTTGCTCCACAGCCAATAGCAGTTGAGTTGCTCCAGGGTTGAGTTGCTCCACAGCCAATAGCAGTTGAGTTGCTCCAGGGTTGAGTTGCTCCACAGCCAATAGCAGTTGAGTTGCTCCAGGGCTGAGGTGCTCCACAGCCAATAGCAGTTGAGTTGCTCCAGGGTTGAGTTGCTCCACAGCCAATAGCAGTTGAGTTGCTCCAGGGTTGAGCTGCTCCACAGCCAATAGCAGTTGAGTTGCTCCAGGGCTGAGCTGCTCCACAGCCAATAGCAGTTGAGTTGCTCCAGGGCTGAGGTGCTCCACAGCCAATAGCAGTTGAGTTGCTCCAGGGTTGAGCTGCTCCACAGCCAATAGCAGTTGAGTTGCTCCAGGGTTGAGCTGCTCCACAGCCAATAGCAGTTGAGTTGCTCCAGGGTTGAGCTGCTCCACAGCCAATAGCAGTTGAGTTGCTCCAGGGTTGAGCTGCTCCACAGCCAATAGAATCATAGAACTGTTTGGGTGGGAAGGTCGAAGAGTCACAGAAGCCCAGAATGGGTTAGGTTGGAAGGGACCTCAAGAGTCATCCAGTTCCCACCCTCTGCCATAGGCAGGGACAGCTCCCACTACAACAGGTTGCTCAAGGCCTCATCCAACCTGGCCTTGAACACCTCTGGGGGGAAGCATCCACAATTCCCTGGGCAACCTGTGCCAGTGTCTCACCTGCCCTCTCAAGATCATCAGGTCTAAGCAGCCACCCAACCCCACCATGGCCACTAAACCACGGCCCTAGGTGCCATGGCCACAGGTTTCTTGAACACCTCCAGGCATGGGGACTCCAGCACCTCCCTGGGCAGCCTGTGCCAGGCCCTGACCACTCTGGCAGCAAAGAGATTTTTCCTCATCTCCAACCTGACCCTCCCCTGGCACAGTTTCAGGTCATTTGCTCTCCTTCCCTCGCCTGCATCCCAGGCAGTGCCTGGCTGCTCCTGCCTGTGCAGAGGGTCAGAGCCCATGAGCAGCAGGGCAGTAGTCGTGGCCAGCTGCGTTCCCTGCTGTGCCTTGGCTGAGGGCATGGTGTGGGCAGAGGTCTCCAGTGGGCTCTAGAGCAGCATTTCTTCATCAGGCCTGGCTCTGCATTTGCAAGTCCTTATGGGCTTCTCCCCAGTGAGGGTGGGGAGGCACTGGCACAGGTTGCCCAGTGAGGTTGTGGATGTCCCCTCCCTAGAGGTGCTGAAGGCCAGCCTGGGGGAGGCCTTGAGCAAGCTGTGCTGGTGGGAGGTGTCTCTGCCCATGGGGTTGGCACTGGATGATCTTTAAGGTCTCTTCCAACCCAACCTGTTTTGTGGTTCTCTGAATCTCTGCCTGAGTGAACTCTCCTGTTGCTCTGTTGGGTTTTCAGCCCTGGCAGAGACCTCTCTGGTATTTCTTGGCATTTTGCAGACACTGTCACCATCCTTCTCCACTCACTGCTGCTGCAGCTGCACTCTGCTCTCCTTGGATGGGCTTCCAGGCCATAAATGTTCCCTGCTACCTCCTGGCATGAGAAAGTTTAATGAGTTGGGCTGCACTTCCCTTCTCTGTCAGCACAGCTCCACGACTCCTCCATAATCTGGACGTGGTCTGTAATGCCCTGAGCCTTTTGTTTCCTCCCCAGGTTTGTGTCCCCTTTCTCCAGGGCTGTAGAACATTTATGACCTCAGCAGTGGAAAGTGCTTCCCTTCAGCTGAGTGTTCTCCTGCCTTGCCTCATGTTCTCAGGCTTTAGTTGGCATAGGTTTTTATATGCTGCCATCTGGGTTCATCTGGGGTTTGATGGCCTCTGGCTTCCCTGCAGCATCTTGCTGCAGGCTGATGGCCTCCTTCAGGTCACCCTGCAACCTTCTTAACCTGCCTGGCCCTGCAGGTGGCTCCTGCTGGGATTGCATGCAGGCAGCGTCTGGGGTCGTTGTCCTGTGTCACAGAGGCTGGGAGGCAGCTCAGAGATCATCTACTGCAACCCCCAGCCATGGGCAGGGACACCTCTCAACGAGACTCAGCTGCTCAAGGCCTCATCCAACCTGGCCTTGGACACCTCCAGGCAGGAGGCAGCCACAGCCTCCCCGAGCAACCTGGGCCAGACTCTCACTACCTCCTACTGAAGAACTTCTTCCTCAGCTCCACTCTAACCCTGCTCTGCCTCAGCTCCAAACCATTCCCCCTTGGCCTGGCCCCAGATACCCTCAGCCAAAGTCTCTCTGCAGCCTTCCTGCAGGATCCCTTCAGGTGTTGGGAGTCAACTCTGAGGTCCCCCTGGAGCCTTCTCCTTCCCAGGCTGCACTCCCCCAGCTCCCTCAGCCTGTGCTCACAGCAGAGCTGCTCCAGCTCTTGCAGCGTCTTTGTGGCCTCCTCTGGCCTCCCTCACAGCTCTGTGTCATGCAGCACTGTCCAGCAGCACTGGAGGCAGGATTGGAGGTGCTTTTAGCCAAGGATGGTCTGGGTTTAAAGGGGTTTAGAATGAGGATGCAGCTGGTGTTGATTCAGGACACAACAAGGCCCAGTGCTGGCTGCTGTGCTTGGTCCCCATCAGTGCTGCAGGCAGAATGGCTGGAGACTGCCTGGTGGGAGTAAGCCTGGAGGTGTTGATCAGCAGGGGCTGAAGATGAGCCAACATCTGCCCAGGTGTCCAAGAAGGCTACCAGCATCCTGACCTGGGTCAGCAACAATGTGGGCAGCAGAACCAGGGCAGGGATTGTCCCTCTGTGCTCAGCACTGGTGAGGCTACACTTCGAGTGCTGAGTTCAGTTTTGGGCCCACTCCAAGAAGGACATTCAGGGGCTGGAGTGTGTCCAGAGAAGGGCAGCAAAGCTGGCGAAGGGTCTGGAGAAGAGGGCTGGGGAGGAGCAGCTGAGGGAGCTGGGGGTGTGCAGTGTGGAGAAGAGGAGGCTGAGGGCAGAGCTCATTGCTGTCTGCAGCTGCCTGAGAGGAGGCTGGAGCCAGGTTGGTGTTGGGCTCTGCTCCCTAGTAACAAGTGATAGAATGAGAGGAAATGGCCTCAGGCTGTACCAGGGGAAGTTTAGGTTGGACATGAGGAACAATTTCTTCCCCTTGAGGGTTGTCAAGCCCTGGCTCAGGCTGCCCAGGGCAGTGCTGGAGTCCCCATCCCCGGGGGGGTTTCAGGCTGTGCAGCTGTGGTGCTGAGGGCCATGGTTCAGCAGTGACCTGGCAGTGCTGGGTTAGTGCTTGAACACCTTTAAGATGTCTCCAACCAAAAGGCTTGTGTGATGCTGTGCCCCTGAGCTCCCCACTCCTGCTGGCTGCCCTCCCCCTGGCACAGGCTGAGTGCTGCAGGAGCAGGGCAGCACTGCACTGGTGAGCATTAAAGAGGGAAAGAGGGAGAAAAGAGCAGAGGAATAATACAAGGCAGAGCTGACAGTTATCCTCCAGTCAGGAGTTATCAAGAGCAGCAAATTGATAAAGGAAGCTAAAAACACAGGGGGGGAAATCTGAGCCTGTCAGCACATGGAACAGGCAGAAGGTGTTTGTGGTGGGAACAAAAGAAAGTCTAATAATGGCTTGTGTAGACTGCTCACGACTGAGCAGAGGTAAAATGCATAATAAAGCAGCCAGAGCAGACATGTTTAATAAATATTGCTGCTCCCTGCTTGGGAGGCAGAGGCATGAGACACTTGCAGCTCCTCTGCAGCAGAGCTTCCAGGTCCAGCCTTATGCAGGCAGGTGTGGAGCAGAGGCTGGGAGCTGGGAGCGTTTCCTTCATGTACCAATCCAGGCTGGGAGGATGAGAATGAGCAGCCCTGGAGGAAAGGACTTGGGGTGCTGGTGGGTGAGGAGCAGGACAGGAGCCTGCAGTGGGCACTGGCAGCCCAGAAACCAAGGGCAGCCTGGGCTGCATCCAAAGCAGTGTGGGCAGGGATGGAGAGAGAGGATCCTGCCCCTCTGCTCTGCTCTGCTCTGCTCTGCTCTGCTCTGCCCTGGGGAGACCTCACCTGCAGGGCTGGGGCCAGGTATGGAGTCCCCCACACAAGGGAGATGTAGACCTGCTGGAGAGGGTCCAGAGGAGGCCACAAAGGTGCTCAGAGGGCTGGAGAACCTCCCCTGTGGGGCCAGGCTGGAAGAATGGAGGTTGTTTGGCTTGGAGAAGAGAAGGCTTCAGGAGACCTTAGAGCTGCATTGCAGTATGTGAAGGGGGCTACAGGCAGGCTGGGGAGGGACTGTTTAGAAGGAGCTGTGGGGGTGGGCAGAGGGCAGTGGCTTGGAACTGGAGCAGGGCAGGGTTAGGTTGGACATCAGGATGTTTGTTTACTCTGTCAGGCAGGAGCTGCTCCTGAGTAAGGTTGTTGGGGAACACATGGGACATGGTCATTAGGACAAGGGGCAATGGCTTTGAGCTGGAAAAGGGGAGGTTGAGAGTGGAGATGAGGAAGAAATAGTTGAGAGGGAGGCTGAGGAAACACTGGCACAGGTTGCCCAGGGAGGCTGTGACTGCCCCTGCCTGGAGGTGCTGAAGGCCAGGCTGGATGAGGCCTTGAGCAGGCTGTGCTGGTGGGAGGTGTCCCTGGTGACAGGGGGCAGGGGTTTGGCACTGGATGGTCATAGAATCATAGAATCATAGAATCAACCAGGTTGGAAGAGACCTCCAAGCTCATCCAGTCCAACCTAGCACCCAGCCCTATCCAATCAACCAGACCATGGCACTAAGTGCCTCAGCCAGGCTTTTCTTGAAGACCCCCAGGCACGGTGCCTCCACCACCTCCCTGGGCAGCCCATTCCAATGCCAATCACTCTCTCTGTGAAGAACTTCTTCCTAACATCCAGCCTAGACCTACCCTGGCACAACTTGAGACTGTGTCCCCTTGTTCTATTGCTGGTTGCCTGGCAGAAGAGGCCACCCCCCACCTGGCTACAATGCCCCTTCAGGTAGTTGTAGACAGTAATAAGATCACTCCTGAGCCTCCTCTTCTCCAGGCTAAACAGGCCCAGCTCCCTCAGCCTCTCCTCATAAGATTTGTGCTCCAGGCCCCTCACCAGCTTTGTTGCCCTTCTCTGGACATGTTCCAGCACCTCAACATCTTTCTTGAATTGAGGGGCCCAGAACTGGGCACAGCACTCAAGGTGTGGCCTGAGCAGTGCTGAGTACAGGGGCAGAATAACCTCCCTTGTCCTGCTGGCCACACTGCTCCTGATGCAGGCCAGGATGCCATTGGCTCTCCTGGCCACCTGGGCACACTGCTGGCTCATCTTCAGCCTACTATCTATCAGTACCCCCAGGTCCCTTTCCTCCTGGCTGCTCTCAGCCACTCTGGCCCCAGCCTGTAGTGCTGCTTGGGGTTGTTGTGGCCAAAGTGCAGAACCCTGCACTTGGCCTTGTTCAATCTCATCTCATTGGCCTCTGCCCACCCATCCAGCCTGTCCAGGTCCCTCTGCAGGGCTCTCCTACCCTCCAGCAGATCAACACCTGCTCCCAGCTTGGTGTCATCTGCAAACTTCCTGATGCTGGACTCAATGCCCTCGTCCAGGTCATCAATAAAGATATTGAACAGGACTGGGCCCAGCACTGATCCCTGGGGAACACCACTGGTGCCAGCTGCCAACTGGATGTGGCACCATTCACCACCAAGGTCACTTCCAACCCAACCCACTCCATCAATCTGTGAATTAATCATCTCCCCTTAATGCCACAGTGAGAGGCAGAGCAGGGCACAGGAGGGTGCTTAGGGCAAGGGGTATGAGTGTGAGCTTCTCTCCCAGTGCTTTGTGGTCTGGAGGAGGTTTCAGTCCCTCTCCCAGACACAAGGAGGATGTAGTGCAGAAAAGCCAGGAGGTAGTTACAAAGTGCTGTAGAGAGGAGGGGAAGTTTCCCCTGCTTGGCTGTGGAATCAGGCGAGAGGCAGGGAGCAAGGCGAGGAGGCTGAGGGAGATGTAAACAGTGTTAGGAGCAGCAAGCAGCAGGCTTTTAGAGAGTATAAACAGTCTGGGAAGGGGGAGGATTGCAAGAGCTATTAAAATAAGCAGAAGGCAGTTAAAAGGGTAATTAGGAAGGCAAAAAGAAATAGAGAAGATCTAATTGCTAAGGATATTGGGACTTCAAAGGCTTCTTTAGGAACATTCAGAGCAGGCAGAAGCTAGCAGAGGAAGTGTGTCCCCTGAAGAGGAGGACAGCCGCGGGGGGCAGGATTGTTCATCAGCTCTGCCTCCAGCAGGTGCTGGGCACACCGGGGTCCAGGACCCAGAGCTGGCTGATGGCACCAGGCTGTGTGGTGCTGGACTCACTTGGTGGAAGGGATCCAGCCAGCAGGTCCTTGACAGGCTGGAGAAGTGGTTCAGTGCCAACTGGATGAGGGTCAACAAGTCACAGTGCAAGGTCCTGCAGCTGAATCAGGCTAATCCCAGGCACAAATCCAGGCTGGGTGAGGAGGAGTCTGAAAGCAGCCCTGAAGAAAAAGCCTTGGGGGTGCTGGGTGCTGAGCAGCTGCCCAGGAGCCAGCAGTGCCTCCTGCAGCCCAGCAGGCAGCTGAGTGCTGGCTGCAGCCAGAGCAGTGTGGGCAGAGGGCAGGAGAGGGGATTGTGCCCCTTGGCTCTGCTCTGCTCAGACCTCACCTCCAGTCCTGCCTCCAGCTCTGCTGTCCCCAGCAGCAGCAGGACACAGAGCTGTGGAGTGAGGCCAGAGGAGGCCACAAAGATGCTGGCAGGGCTGGAGCAGCTCTGCTGTGAGCACAGGCTGAGGGAGCTGGGGGGGTGCAGCCTGGGGAGGAGAAGGCTCCAGGGGCACCTCAGAGCTGCTGCCAGTGCCTGAAGGGATCCTGCAGGAAGGCTGCAGAGAGACTTTGGCTGAGGGTGTCTGAGCCAGGCCAAGGAGCTGAGGCAGAGCAGGGTTAGAGTGGAGCTGAGGAAGAAGTTGCTGAGTGTGAGGGTGGTGAGAGCCTGGCCCAGGTTGCTCGGGGAGGCTGTGGCTGCCTCCTGCCTGGGGGTGTTGAAGACCAGGCTGGATGAGGCCCTGAGCAATGTGGGCTAGTGGAAGGTGTCTGTGCCCATGGCCAGGAGGTTGGAGTAGATGATTTCTGGGGTCCCTTCCAACCTGAGCCATTCTGTGATGACCCAGTCTGTGTCACCTGCTGGGAGCTCCGTGATGAGCAGAGGCAGTTGGAGAACACTCAGACAATGTCTGTTTTGTGTGGGTACTGCTTTTAAAGTGAGAGGTGCACTCAGCCTGCCGAGGAGCTTGAAATGCCCTGTTGGTGTGCTCACCTGCTCGGTGTGGAGGTGTCCTCATGCTGCACACAGGCTGCAGGCTTGGCTTGCTCTTAGGGCTTGTGTAGTCTTCATGGCTTAGTACAGATAGACACACGTGTGTGTGCCCCTGCCTGTGTCTGTGTGCCAGGGGAGTGCACAGAGGGAGGCACTTTGCACACAAGCACAGAGCTCTCTTCTGGAAGTGGGCTCTGGGTGTTCATTGAATGCTTCCCCTCCAGATTCCTCCCTAAGTTCTACAGGCACAGAAATGAGAAAGGGACAGTGCCAGGCAGCTGGTACCAAAGTCCCTGGCAGCCCAGAGCCAGCTGTGTGCTGGCTGCAGCCAGAGCAGGCAGAGCAGCAGCACAGGGAGGGGATTCTGCCCCTCCAATCTGCTCTGCTCAGCCCTCACCTGCAGCACTGCCTCCAGCTCTGGGAACCCAGCACAAGAAGGACCTGGAGATGCTGGAGAGGGTCCAGAGGAGGCCACCAAAGATGCTCAGAGGGCTGGAGAAGCTCTGCTGTGGGCACAGGCTGGGAGAGTTGGGGCTGTGCAGCCTGGAGAAGAGAAGGCTGCAGGGAGACCTCAGAGCAGCCTTGCAGTGCCTGAAGGGGCTGCAGGAGAGCTGGGGAGGGACTTTGGAGAAGGGCTGGGAGTGGCAGGCTGAGGGACAATGGCTTTGAGCTGGGAGAGGGAAGAGTGAGAGTGGAGGGGAGGAAGAAATTATTTGCAGTGAGGCTGGGGAGAGACTGGCACAGGTTGCCCAGGGAAAGGAGGCTGTGGCTGTGTCCTGGCTGGAGGTGCTGAAGGCCAGGCTGGATGAGGCCTTGAG
This sequence comes from Pogoniulus pusillus, assembly GCF_015220805.1. Classification (NCBI taxonomy): domain Eukaryota; kingdom Metazoa; phylum Chordata; class Aves; order Piciformes; family Lybiidae; genus Pogoniulus; species Pogoniulus pusillus. Next base: position 1,045,127 of record NC_087298.1, on the reverse strand, counting down.
CAGGCTGTGCTGGTGGGAGGTGTCCCTGCCCATGGCAGGGGCTGGCACTGGATGAACTTTAAGGCCACTTCCAACCCGTTCTGTGTTCTGTGGTAATGCCACCAGGGCAAGGTGCTGTTGCTGTAGGTTGGTGAGTCCTGTGGCTGCAAAGCTGGGGGCATGACTGCAGCTACTCCCAGAGCTCTCTGGGCTTTGTTTTGTAGCCTGTGGAAGGGGCCTGAAGGCTTTGCTCAGAGCTGCTTTCCTCAGCAAGCTGCCCCTGCAGTGGGGCTGGAGTGCACTCACAGCCTCCTGTCTCCACGTCACGCAGTGGTTGAGGTTTCACCTGCGAGTCCAGGTGGGCATTAGGAGGCTGGAGCTGATGGGGAGACCCTGGTGAGGGATGCAAGGGCAGGCAGACTGGAGGCACGGAGCTGGGAGGAGTGGCTGCTGCAGCATCAGGCTGTGTGCCCACCCGGTGAGATGTGGCCAGGCTGCAGAGCTGGGCAGAGGGGAACTGAGTGAGGCTCCTCAAGAGTGAGTGTAGAGTCCTGCTCCTGGGCAGCAGCCACCCCACGCAGAGCACAGCTGGGGGTGGCCTGCTGGGAAGCAGCTCCCTGGAGAAGCACCTGGCAGTGCTGGGGGACAGCAAAGTGCCCTTGGGGCCAGGGAGGCCAATGGGCTCCTGGGGTGTGTTAAGAGTGTGGAGAGCAGGGCAAGGGAGGTTCTCCTGCTCCTCTGCTCTGCTCCAGCGAGACCACATGAGGAATGTTGAGCCTAGTTCTGGGCTCCCTGGTTCGAGGGGGACAGGGAACTACTGGAGAGAGCCCAAGGGAGGCTGTGAGGACGATGGACTGATGGGACATTGTAGCCAGGTGGGGAGTTGGCCTCTTCTCCCAGGCAACCAACAATAGAACAAGGGGACACAGTCTCAAGTTGTGCCAGGGCAGGTCTAAGCTGGCTGTTAGGAGGAAGTTGTTGTCAGAGAGAGTGATTGGCATTGGAATGGGCTGCCCAGGGAGGTGGTGGAGTCACTGTGCCTGGAGGTGTTCAAGAAAAGCCTGGCTGAGGCACTTAGTGCCATGGTCTGGGTGACTGGCTAGGGCTGGGTGCTAGGTTGGGCTGGATGATCTTGGAGGTCTCTTCCAACCTGCTTGATTCTATGATTCTATGATCTGTGTGATGGGGAAAGCTGAGAGCCCTGGGGCTGGTGGGTCTGGAGAAGAGCAGCCTGAGATGGGGTCTGTTGGTGGTTACAAATACCTGAGGGGTGGGTGCCAAGAGGAGGGGGCCAGGAGCTGGTCACCGGTGTCCTGTGACAGGACAAGAATCGTCAGGGGCAAGATGGGGCCCAGAAAGTTCCACCCCAAGATGAGGAAAACTTGGTGTGAGGCTGCTGGAGCCCTGGAGCAGGCTGCCCAGAGAGGCTGTGGAGTCTCCTTCTCAGGACCCACGGGGATGTGTTCCTGTGTGACCTGCCCTGGGTGATCCTTCCCCTGGGAGGTTGGACTTGATCTCCAGAGGTCCATGCTGTGGTTCTCTCACCTCTGGGCTCCTCTTGGCCTGCTTAGGCTGCCTCAGTAGGATTGGCAGTGCCAGCAGACCTCGTTCTGCCCTGGTTCCTGCGTTTAGGAGGATGGCTTCCATGTGTTCCTGCTCCAGAGAAGCTGCCTGAGGGAGGTGGGCACAGGGAGATTGGCCCCGCAGTGGTCGTGTCCACCAGCATGCCCCATCACTAGCTGCTCAGAGGCACTTCTGGTGCCCAGGCTCTGAGCTGCTGCTTTGCACCCAGCTGCCACCATCAGCTGAATTCCAAGGAGGTTGGGAGGAAATGGGCACAGTGTGAGGCAGCTGCACTGGGCTGCTGGGGTGCTCTGCTTGCTCGGGCAGTGCCAGGTCAGCAGAGGCAGCGCCGGATGCTGAGTGCCACAGCTGGGCTGGAGGGTGCAGTTCACACTGCCCAACTCCACTGCTCCTGCATCAGGGCCTGGCCCTGCAAGCTTGGCAGCACTCAGGCAGAGCAGCTCAGCCCCACAGCCCTGCCTGCCTCTGCTCAGCTTGGGGTTGCCAGCTCCAGATGCTTGGGTGAGGTGCCCAGCTGTGTGCTGCAGGGCACTGCCCCTGCCAGCTGCTCCTGCTCCCTTGCACAGCCACTGCTTGCTCTGCAGGCAGTGAAGCACCAAGGTACAAGGGCCTGGAGTGATGGGACGAGAGGGAATGGATTTAAACTTGAGGAGGGGAGAGTGAGAGTGGAGATGAGGAAGAAGCTGTTGAGAGTGAGGGTGGGGAGAGGCTGGCACAGGTTGCCCAGGCTGGATGAGGCCTTGAGCAAGCTGTGCTGGTGGGAGGTGTCCCTGCCCATGGCAGGGGGTTGGAGCTGGATGATCTTGAAGGTCCCTCCCAACCCAACCCATTCTATGATGCTTCTTGGCATAAATGAGCTGCTGGGGTGGGAGGGCACCGGCAGCAGCCTGGGGCTGGGGTGTAGCTAGCAGAGAGGTAGCCTGCCCATGTTGTGGTGGCAGCAGGGAGGTTTTAACCTCTTCCTGTAGCAAGGACACTGCGGTGCTGGAGAATGTCCAGAGCAGGGCAATGAGGCTGGAGAAGGGCCTGGAGCAGCTGGGGGTGAGGAGGGGCTGAGGGAGCTGGGGGTGTGCAGGCTGAAGCAGAGGAGGCTGAGGGCAGAGCTCATTTGTCTCTGCAGCTGCCTGCAGGGAGGTGGCAGTGAGGAGGGAGCAGCCTCTGTTCCTTGGGGCAAGGGACAGGAGCAGAGGAAATGGCTCCAGGCTGCCCCAGGGGAGGCTCAGGCTGGAGCTCAGGAGATATTTCTGCTCTGGAAGGTTTCTCAGACCCTGGAATGGTCTGTCCAGGGCAGGGCTGCTGTCCCCATCCCTGGGCCATGGTTTAGTGTTGATCCTGCAGTGCTGGGTCAGGAGTTGGGCTGGGTGAGCTTGGAGGTTCCATCCAAGCAGCTGTGGTTTATGGTTCTGTTTCTAATGGTCTTAAATATCAAATCCTTCAGTTTCCAGTGGGATTGGGGAAGTTTCCTACTGAACCTTAATAGCCCAGATAAGGAGTTAGAGCCTTGGGAGTGAAGGAGCTCCTTGTGCAGAGGCACAGCTTATCAGTGATGCTGGGCAAGTTGCAGCAGGTCTGCAGTGGATGTTTTCCTTGTGCCCACGCTGGGCTAATAGCAGCCCCCTTTATTTTCACCTGTGTGAAGTGCTAATGAGAGCAGGGAGTCCTTGGGGCTGAGTGGGAAGGAAAGCAAGATGGGAGTGTGGCATTGTGCTCTGCCTTCCTCCTTCCCTCACATCTGAGAGCCTTCAGCTTGGTGTTTCATTAGGCCAAATGATGAGTAGAGGAAAGTGATGTGGTTCAAGGGGAGAAAGCTAAAGTCATAAGGCAGCATGTGGGAGGTACTTGTGCAAAGGAAGGCACTTCACAGAGCCACAGAATGGGTTGGCTTGGAAGGGACCTTCCAGATCATCCAGTGCCAGCCCCTGCCATGAGCAGGGACACCTCCCACCAGCACAGCTTGCTCAAGGCCTCATCCAAACTGGCCTGGAACACCTCCAGGCAGGGGCAGCCACAGCCTCCCTGGGCAGCCTGTGCCAGTCTCTCCCCACCCTCACTCTCAGCAGTTTCTTCCTCCTCTCCACTCTCACTCTCCCCTCTCCCAGCTCAAAGCCATTTTCCCTCAGCCTGCCACTCCCAGCCCTTCTCCAAAGTCCCTCCCCAGCTCTCCTGCAGCCCCTTCAGGCACTGGAAGCTGCTCTGAGGTCTGCCTGGAGCCTTCTCTTCTGCAGGCTGCACAGCCCCAACTCTCCCAGCCTGTCCCCACAGCAGAGCTTCTCCAGCTGTCTGCACATCTTGGTGGCCTCCTCTGGACCCTCTGCCGCAGCTCCAGGTCCTTCCTGTGCTGGGTTCCCAGAGCTGGAGGCAGTGCTGCAGGTGAGGTCTGAGCAGAGCAGAGGGGCTTTGGATGCATCCCAGCACACAGTTGGCTTCTGGGCTGCCAGCAACCATTGCTGGCTCCTGGGGAGAGAAAACATCCTGGGGCAAAGCTGTTGTGAATCAGGAAAGGAAGTTTTGTGTTGAACTGGAAGAAAAGAAGGGCTCTGGAGTCCTGCAGCCATCAGGCCAGGTGCAGAAGAGCTGAAAGCAGGAGTGCTGGTGGAGGGCTGGCTGGAGAGATGTGGTTACTGCTCCAGGCCTCTGGTGCTGGAGCTGGCACTGCTGTTGTTTCACACCCCAGCCCACTCTGGAGAGCAAAGTGAGCAGATTGCTTGGGAACCTGCCTGCAGCAGAGCTGCTGCTCTCTGACAGCTTCTCTGAGTGTGCTTAGGTGCTTCAAGTCAGCATCAATAACTTGCTTGGGTGGAGGAGAAGACCCTTGTGGCTACTGTTCAGATGTGAGAGCATATCAAAGTACCCAACCTCAGGTCCTAGTGCCTTGCATAGGTGGCATTGCAGGAGAGTAAGACCTGTCCTGTGAGCAGGGAGGACTGGAGGTGTGGGCAGCCCTGGGCTCAGCTCCCTTGTGTGGCTGCAGTGCCCCTGGGGCCAACTTGCTGTCTGCACCCCAGGGTGGGCTGCCACAGCTCAGACTGGTGGCACCAGTCAGCAGCTGATTTCCTCTGAGGGCAGAGCAGCCAGGAGGTGAATTGTTCACTTGCCACAAGGACACAGGCTGGAGCAAGAGCAAAGCAGAGCAAGGACTTGGTTGAGCTGTGGGGACGTGGCAGGGCTGGGCCTGGCTGTGCAGCACTGTGGGACTCTGTCATACCAACCCTTCTGGTTCCTTGCATGCAAGAGAGGAGTTTTAGATGTTGTGACCTGCCCTTGTTCAGCTTTGTGGAAGATACTTGAGGTGGAAGGCTTCAAAAGGAGGTGAAGCCTCTTGTCTGGACTGTGGGAGAGCTTCTTGCTGTGGCTGCAGCCATCTTTGGTGTTTACTGTGGCGTTGTGAAGGCAGAAGTGTGCTGGGAGGAGACAGCTTCTGACCACCATCAGCTGGGAGCAGGAGGATCTCATCCAGTGCACCAGGATGCCTTTTGAGCTCAGGAGCTGCTGTTTTCACATGGTGCCTGGGAAGTTTTGCTGCTCTTCTTAGGTGGACAGTGAGAAGTGTCCAAGGAGGGCTGCGTGGTTGAGTGAGAAGTGAAGATGCTGCATAGCCCAAACCTGTCCAGGGCCTGAAATTGTGCCAGGGGAGGGCTAGGTTGGAGCTGAGGAGAAATGCCTTTGCTGCCAGAGTGGTCAGGGATTGGAACAGGTTGGCCAGGTGGTGGAGTCCCCATCCCTGGAGTGGTTCAAGAACCCTGTGGCCATGGCACTTGGGGCCATGGTTCAGTGGGCATGGTGGGGTTGGGTTGCTGCTTGGACTGGATGATCACTGAGAGAGTCACTGGACACTGGAATGGGCTGCCCGGGGAGGTGGTGGAGTCGCCGTCCCTGGAGCTGTTCAAGGCAGGACTGGACGTGGCACTTGGTGCCATGGTCTGGCCTTGAGCTCTGTGCTAAAGGGTTGGACTTGATGATCTGTGAGGTCTCTTCCAACCCTGATGATACTGTGTGATACTGTGATCTTGCAGGGCTCTTCCAAACCAAACGATTCTGTGACTCTTGGGGGCACTGTGGTCGTGTTCTCTGTCAGGTACAGGCTGGCCTGAGGGGCAGGCTGGGCAGGGCACCTTTGCAGGGTCACTGAGAGATCTGCCATGGTGCAGGTGTGCTGTAAGCACCTCTCAAACGCTGCAAAGACTCAGCCCTGGGGCAAGTTCATTAAGATCATCCCTGAAGCTACAGCGGCTTACTCATCTTGTCCAAGCCCCTGCAGGCAGCAGGGACACCCCCAGCTAGAGCAGGCTGCCCAAGGCCACAGCAAGTCTGATCCTGAATGTCTCTGGTGATGATGTCTCCACTACCTGCCTGTGCAGCCTGTGCCAGTCTCTCCCCACCCTCACTGGGCACAACTTCCTCCTGATGCCCAACCTGACTCTGCCCTTCTGCACTTCCAAACCATTGCCCTCAGCCTGTCCCCACAGCCCCTTCTGAACAGTCCCTCCCCAGCCTGCCTGCAGGTCCCCTGAAGGTGCTCAAATGCAGCTCTGAGCTGCAGCCTTCTCCAGGCTGATCAGCCCCAACTCTTTCAGCCTGTCCCTATAAGGGAAGGTGCTCCCAGCCCCCTCTGATTATAGCCTCCTCTGGACCCTCTTCAGCAGGTCCAGGTCTCTCTGGTGTTGGGGTCCCAGAGCTGGCCCCAGCCCTGCAAGTGAGTTCTCCCCATAGCAGAGCAGAGGGGCAGGATCCCCTCTCATCTCCCTCCACACTGCTTTGGGTGCAGCCCAGGCTGCCCCTGGCCTTCTGTGCTGCCAGTGCCCATTGCTGGCTCTGTCCAGCTTCTCACCCCCCAGCACCCCTGAGTCAGGCTACAAAGCCTGAGTGGTGATGCAGCATTGGAAGTTAAGGCAGTGATGTGAAGCAAAGGAAGAAGCAGAGGACAGGCCTGTGTGCTTTCCAAGGGGCTGAAGGACAGGGATGCTGGAGGACTCCAGCTGAGCTGAGCACCATGCTCTGTGGTGGACCTCAGGCTGAGCATAGACAGAAGGGAGGTCACCCATGGGGGAGGTGGGAGAGCAGCAGGGGTGAGATGGATATGCAGTGTTGCTAAAAATGGGGTGACAGAATTAATGTTTTGGGGTCAGCCTTGTCAGTGGAGCTCACCAATGTGCTTGGCATTCGAGAGGAATGTGAAAGTGAAACCTCTCAGCAGCGCTGGCAGCTCTGCTCCGCTCTGCCCTGCCCACACTGCACCAGAGGCAGATGAAAGGGGAACCATGGAATGGTTTGGAGTGGAAGGGGACCTCCAAAGGCCTTCTGATCCAGCACCCCTGCAGAAGAGGAAGCTCAGGGCAGACCTCATTGCTCTCTACAGCTCCCTGAAGGGAGGTTGTAGCCAGGTGGGGTTGGGCTCTGCTGCCAGGCAGCCAGGGACAGAACAAGCTGTGCCAGGGCAGGTTCAGGCTGGATGTTAGGAGGAAGTTCTTCCCAGCAAGAGAGTTTGGCATTGGAATGGGCTGCCCAGGGAGGTGGTGGAGTCCCCATCCCTGGAGGTGTTTAAGAGGAGGCTGCATGAGGCACTCAGTGCCATGGGTTAGTTAATTTTGGTGATCTCAGAGGTCTTTTCCAGCCTACTTCCTTCTGTGATGCTGTGACATCCTTCACTAGATCAGGCTGCTCAAAGCCTCAGCTACCTTCCTGGGCAACCTGTTGCAGTGTTCCAGCACACTCATGGTGCAGAACTTGTTCTTAACATCCGAGAGGGAAATGACTGAAGGAGTCTCTTAATGTGCCTTTGGGATAGTAGCACAGCTGTGAGTGGCTGCCACAAGATCACCTGGGGATGCAGGATGCTCTCTTGGGACCTGCCACTCTCAGGAGACCTTGTTCTGGAAGAGCTGGAGCTCAGGGGCTGGCAGAGGAGAGGAGGTTGTGTAGGCCTGTGGGAGCAGTCCTGGTGGACAAGGCCAAGGCTTGGCCTGAGATGCCCTCTGTGTGTGGCTGAGGGCTCTGCCAGCTCTCTGGTCCCTCGGAGGCGCTTGGCAGGAGGCCTTGCAGGCTCTGACCCACCTCAGTCACTGGACTTGTGCTGAGGTGTTACTCCTGAAACCAAGACACTCTCTTCTTTCTCCTTCTAGAGGTGAGTCCTTTTTCTTCCATGGAAGAACTGCTGGCAGCCTCTAAAGGCTGGTGAAGTCCTCCCTGCAGTCAGCTTTCCCCTGGCTCCCAGGAGGGCAAGCGCAGGAGTGGCTGCCCACAGCCTTGCCTGGCATGCCGTGCCCTGGCAGCCCCCAGCACTGCTCTGTGCTGCCGTAGTGGCTGCTGGCCTCGGGCTAACAGCTGCTGTGGGTCCCGGAGCTGCTCTGCCATGCTCCTGGCTACGCTCTTGTGTCTCTTGGCAGCCCTCGTTGGGTCGGTGGCTTTGGCCAGCTCCGCAGCCTGATTCCCTGCTTGGCTGCTGCTGCTGGAGCGGCGCAGGGACCTGGTGTCAGACTACCAGATCCAGCCCATTGACTCCTTGGCTCGACCTGCCTTTGTGGCTGCCTGCTCTGCCTGCTGCCTTCACGTTCAGAGGCATCCAGGATTTCCTTTAAAAATAGCTCTTGGCTGAGGAGCGTTTCCCCAGCGCAGTCTGCAGGCACCCAGCACACTGCAGCCTCCCTCAGCCTGCGGCGCCCGGCCCGAGGAGCTGGAGCTGTGAAGTCCCTCAGCCCTCCTTCCTTGGATGGTAGTGACACTGCTGCTCCTCCCCATGGAAGGGAGGAGTGGGTGGCATGGAGCCTGCAAGCTGGGGAAGGGAGCCCAGCCAAGAGCAGGCTGTTGCCAAAATAGGGAGGTGCTGGTCCTGTGCCTTCTGTCCAGGCTCTTGCGCTGCCTGTCTGAAGGGCTGGTGTTTGCTGGAGCCTTCTGTGAGTTGATTTATCTCCTTAACCCAGCAAAAGCATGTGAGAGAAAAAGCTGTGGAAGGGAGAGAGAAAAGCAGGGCACCCTGCCAGGGTGTGAGTAAACTGGAGGCAGAGGGAGAGGAGGAGGATGGGTGGGCAGAGGAAGGCACCATGCTGTGTAGTGCTAGACCAGTTACTCAAGGGCTCGCCCCCAAGTGACCGACCCCATTAGACCACTTCAGTCACTCAAGGGCTCAGCCCTGGTGTGCTTTAAGGGGCTGCAACCCACTCACAGCAGGGGTGAGCCCTTCAGGGGTGTGTAAAATGAAGGATTGAAGTTCAGCAGTGGTGAGGATGGGAAGGGAGAAGTTTCCATCAGCAGCCTTCTCTGCAGCCTGGTCAGCAGCTCACCTGGGCATGGTTGCAGCTTGCAGTAGCTTGTGGGGTTGGCTGTGACCTGGGTGGGGGTGGCACTGCTGCAGCATCCAGCAAGAGCCAACATTGGGTGTCTTAATCACCCACTTCTCAGACAGGCTTTGCTGCCCTTGGCCTCGGTGTCTATGTGTGCTGCTGCCAGTGCCTGCTGTCATTCAGGCATGGCTGCCCTGCCTGCAGCCCATCCTGGCCACAATGGCCATGGGGCAGAGCAGGAGGCTCAGCTCTCTTCCTGCCATGCGCTTTAAGGCACCATGAGGAGTCTCAGTCCCTCTGTGGTCACACCATCAGAGAGCCCTGACACCAGTTTCTGGTATGACCTGGTAGTGGTGACCCTTTGGCTTGTGTCACATCAGCTCCTCAGCAGTGCTGTCTGAGGTCAGGTCTTCTGGAGTCATGCAGCTTGTGCTCTTGTTACTACTGCTTGAAGGATAAAGCTTGGCCAGGGCTATGGCCAGGAGCAGGACCTGGGTTTGTGAGCCCTGGAGCAGGTCCATGTCCCCCAGGTCACAGTGCTGCCACCTCCACAGAGCTGGGATTCGGCTCTGTCGTGCCGCAGGGTCCTGGGACAAAAGCACCTCCAGGCAGCACTGTCACCCTTCAGCTGCTGCTGGGCTGGAGGTTAGCTGCAGAGTCTGGGTTGCTGCTGCACTGCAGACAGGCAGCTGGAGCTGTGCAGTGCCCAGCAGGTCCTCACCCTCCACAGAGCTGCTGCATCTTAAAGTGAAGTCAGGTGGAGAGGTTTGGTTTAGCACCTGCTGTGTAACAGCGTTTGTGTCTCAGTGTCTCTTGCTCCCTGCAGTCATCAATATACCAGGTCTTGCCCCAGGGCAGTCCTTGGAGAGCCTCTGACTCCTGGTGCCCTTTCCAGCCCTCTGCCCTCTCCAGAAACCTTGCAGCCTGCTGCAGCCTTTGCCTGTTGGCTCTGAGCAGTTGCTCTGGCTTGCAGAAGCAGTGCTGAGCAGGTTCCTCACACAGCAGCCAGTTTGGTTCCCACAGAGCAGAGCTCTTGGGTGTGCAGGTGAGAGCTTGTGTCAGGCAGCCCTGCCCCTCAGCAGTGAGGCTGATTGCTCCTGGGCTGCCTCCTGCTGATTGGGAGCCTCTGGGACACAGGGGGAACCTTCATGTACTGTGGTCTGCCCTGTGCTCTCCTGAGGGCCTGGGCAGCAGCAGCCCTCCTGCTGGTGGCAGAGTATTTCTCCCCAGAGTCCTCTTCCCTGGGCCTGGGCATGGGGAAGGAGGCAGCAGGTGAGCTCTGCTGCATGCCCTCTGCAGAAGGGGCTTCTTTCCACCTTGGTGGTCCCACCACACCCAGAGCTGCCAGCAGCTGCCAGCTGTGCCCAGCAGGCTGGTGGGATGCCAAAGTGCCTGCCCATGAAGCATTAAAGGAGGCAGCCTGGCCCCCAGCCCCCGTGAGGCCGTTCCTGCTCTCCTGGCAGGGTGGATGCCAGTGCTTGCTGCCCGTGCTCCTGGTGCTGTGGTCTTGTGTTTGCCAGGCAGGGATGCTGCTCGTGCTGCTTGGAGCTAGGCCACCTCAGGCTGCACTCTTCTGCTCTCCTGCAGTGGAGGAAGAGGCTGCTCTGACCTTTGGCATGCTCCAGCTAGGGGCAGTGATGCTCTGTCCCCTTGACCACAGCCCAGCTTGCCATGTGGGGCCACACAGAGCCCTCCTCTGGGACAGCTGCTGCTGGTGTTGGTGCAGGCAGTGACCGTGGGGCTTGGGACACCTTTCCCAGTGGGCACCTCCCACCCATCCCCACTTTGGGCAGCTGCTTGACAGTGCAGCTCTTAACTGGGAGCTGGCAGAGGGAACCTTCTTCTCGCCCTGCACAGAAGGGTGATGGATCCAAAACGTGTCTGCTGGCATTCCATGGGCACAGCTTGGGTGGGGGCTGAATGGAGGCACATGGGGCAGGGGCTGCAGGCAGGGAGTACAGGCAGGGGATGCAGGCAGGGACCATAGGCAGGGGCTACAGGCAGGGAATGCATGCAGGGGCTATAGGCAGGGAATGCCAGCAGGAGCTATAGGCAGGGGTTGCAGGCAGGGAAAGGAGGGCTCCAGCTGGCAGTGGCTGCTGTTTAGAAAGGGAAGCACTCCCCAGCAGGTTGAGCCCCCCAGGAGCTGCCCTGTGCAGGTGAAGGAAGCTGGCTGAGAGGTTGGATTGCTCTGGACAGAGCTTCCAAACTGTTCTGAAGTTTTATTGGCCTGGGAAGAGTTTAGGAAGTGCTGCTGAGTGCCTTTGGCTGATGGAGTGCAGCAGGCTGCAGAGCAGGGATGCTGTGATTAGTTACATGCTCCTGCAGCCTTCCTAAGTGAGGGACCTTGCAGAAGGCTTCTGAATTCCTTGGGATGGGATTGCTCAGGGCTGGGAGCAAGGGAGAGCAGCCACACTTCGAGTGAGGCTTTCTGCCCGTGCCTGCTGAGCCTGTGCTCTCTCCTTGCTGTCCTCCTGACCCCACAGTGCCTGCTGTGGTCACCTCTGCCCCCCAGGCCGTGGACAGCCTCAGCCACAGTTTGGTTCTTTAACAAACTCCTGCCAAAGGAGCTTCACAAAGAACATCATCAAAAGCCTTTTCTGGCCCCCACCTCTTAGGCTATTTAGTCTGGAGAGGAGAAGGCTCAGAGGGCACCTTAGCAATGTCTGTAAGTATCTGAGGGGTGGGTGTCAGGGTGAAGGTGCCAGGCTCTGTGTAGTGGTGCCCAGGGATAGGTCAAGGAAAGGAACAGGAAAGGAACCCAGGAGGATCCTCCTCACCATGGGGGAAAAACTTCTTTCTTGTGAAGGGCAACAAAGCTGGGGAGGGGCCTGGGGCACAGCCCTTTGAGGAGAGGCTGAGGGAGCTGGGGGTGTGCAGCCTGCAGCAGAGGAGGCTCAGGGCAGAGCTCATTGCTGCCTGCAGCTGCCTGCAGGGAGGCTGTAGCCAGGTGGGGTTGAGCTCTGCTGCCAGGCAGCCAGGGACAGAAGAAGGGGACAGAGTCTCAAGCTGTGCCAGGGCAGGTCTAGGGTGGATGTTGTTAGGAAGTTGTTGTCAGAGAGAGTGATTGGCATTGGAATGGGCTGCCCAGGGAGGTGGCAGAGTGCCCATCCCTGGAGGTGTTTAAAAGGAGCCTGGCTGGGGCACTGAGTGCCAGGGGTTAGGTAGCTGGAAGGTGCTAGGTGCTGGGTTGGGCTGGCTGAGTTTGGGGCTCTCTTCCAACCTGCTTGATTCTGTGATGGTGCTGGATCCTGGAGCAGGCTGCCCAGAGAGGCTTTGGAGTCTCCTCTGAAGACTTCAGGATCCACCTGGATGTGTGCCTGGGTGACCCTCCTCTCGCAGGGATGTTGAGATCCCTCACTGATCTCCAGAGGTCACTTCAACCCTACCACACTGTGATTCTCCCACTGTTGCTGTTACCTGATGTTGGTTTCTCTCACTACTTCTACTGCCTTCAAATCTGGCCCCAGCAATTGGTGATGTCATTGAGCTGAGGACTTCCAACCCCCTCTCCATCCTCCCAGCTCAGGAAGCAGCTAACCTCTTCCTGCTTTACCTTTCTTCCCCTTTTTGGGTTGTTCATTTCAAGGGATCATTTCCAAATCTCTCATTGCTCCTCACCAAGTCTCATTTCCCTCATTCCTCCTCACCAAGTTTCATTTCCCTCATTGCTCCTCACCAAGTCTCATTTTTATGTGTTGGAGTTTTTCCTTATTCTGTTTGGTTTTTAACACACTCTTCAGAAGGCCTTGAATAAGTAACCAAATGTCTCCTGGGCTCTGGAATTCAGCAGGCTTTGCCCTTTGTTCCACTAGGTCAGTGCAGGAATTCAGCAGTTCCTGCATTAAAGAGGAGAAGAGGAGGGGAAAAAAGGCAAATGTCTGATTGTGGCTTGGGTTCCTAGTTTGGGTTTGTGGATTTTTGGTTGGGTTTGGTTTGTTGGTTTGTTTTACCTGAAGAAATCAATTGAATGGGTTGGGTTGGAAGGGAGCTCCAAAGCTCAGCCAGTCCAACCCCCTGCACTCAGCAGGGACATCCTCCACCAGAGCAGGTTGCCCACAGCCCTGTCCAGCCTCGCCTTGGATGGGCCTCAACCACCTCCCTGAGCAACCTGCTGCAGTGTTCCAGCAGCCTCCTGGTGCAGGACTTGTTCCTCACATCCAATCTCAATCTGCTCTAGTTTGAAGCCATTGCCCCTGGGCCTGTCCCTGCAGGTCTGTGTGCCCAGACTGGGACCCATCCCCTGGCCAGGAGTGGAGCTGGGCTGGTGCCTGTGGCAGGAGTCAGGGGTTGGGATTGCTCCCTCTGTGGTGCTGCTCTCCAGGAACACGAGGAGGCCTTCCTGTGCCTTTTGATGAAGGTTTGTCCAAGCAGAGCATCCGTGGGAGGGACAGGAGGAGCCTCCAGCTGCTGGCCAGGCTCCTGCAGGTGCAGCAGGAGGGTTTGTAGTGCTGGAAATCCTCACAGAGGGCTCAGTTCCCAAGAGCAGGGCTCATAAAGCTCAGCAGGACTCTGCTGGCTTTGGTGCTTTTGGAGAGACTGCTTCAGCTTTGCTTGTCTTATCCCATGTGGCCACAGGAGGTGGCCAGGGCAGGTGTTTGGGCTGTCACCATGGCTCCTGGAGCCCCCAACCCATTCTGCATTCCTAGGTGGCCAGGGCAGGTGTTTGGGCTGTCACCATAGCTCCTGGAGCCCCCAACCCATTCTGCATTCCTAGGTGGCCAGGGCAGGTGTTTGGGCTGTCACCATGGCTCCTGGAGCCCCCAACCCATTCTGCATTCCTAGGTGGCCAGGGCAGGTGTTTGGGCTGTCACCATGGCTCCTGGAGCTCCAGCAGTGCCTTTTGGGGCTGGATCATGCTTTGCAATGTTGTCCATGTTGTGGGAGCCACCTCCCCTCCCACCCTTCTCCTGGTGGCCTTTGAGGCAGTGCTGAAACATGCCTTCCTCTGCTCCAGCTGCTCAGGGAGGTGGCTTCCATGCTGCCTCCTCCATCTCCTCATCTCTCATGTTTTTAAGCTCTGAGTGGAGGATGTCCAGGAGCTGGCAAGCAGAGCTGGTGGGGCTGTGTGACTCAAGGATGTTGGCTCTGCCCTGGGAGGTGGTTCAGCCCCAAATTCAGCTTGTCTCTGTTTCAGGGAGCAGTGGCAGTTGATGTCTAGCAAAAGCAGACTTGAAGCCTGGGTTCATCTAAGTGGAAGTGCATTTTGGTGTATGAAAATTGGCAGCCAGCCCCAGTTTGGTTGACTTTGGCTGTTGCCTTCCTCAGCATTGCCTTTGCCTTCCAGAACGTTTTGCATTCAAAGTGCTAAATGCATCTGGAGACCTTAAGTGACCTGAATTTCTCCAAGGGGGCTGCCTGATGCCCAATGTGACAGCCTCAGAGTTAAAATTAATACAAGATTTGTAAATCAGTAGCTTGACCTTTTGGTGAACTGGAAAGAAATGTCAGGTTTCTGTTTCCCTCACCCCCTGTAATCAGCCCTCTGGAATGAATGAATTGCTCCTGATTTTGAGATTGGAGCTCCAAAGGGCACTGGGAGGCTGAAATCCCCCCAGAGGGGTTGACCTTTTGCTTGTCTCTGATGGCAATTCAAGAGTTTCCCCCTAACTTAGCAGCCTCTGATGGCCTGCAGGAGATGCTGCTGTGGTTTGGTAGGAGCAGGTCTCCATTTCTTCTCCTCCTGTGGTTGTGGTAGCACCACAGGGTCATAGAATCATAGAATCAAGCAGGTTGGAAGCACCCTCCAAGACCATCCAGTCCAGCCTAGCACCCAGCCCCATCCAGTCATCTAGACCATGGCACTCAGTGCCCCATCCAGGCTTGGCTTCAACACCTCCAGCCACAGAGACTCCACCACCTCCCTGGGCAGCCCATTCCAATGCCAATCACTCTCTCTGACAACAACTTCCTAACAACATCCAGCTTGAGGCTGTGTCCCCTTCTTCTGTTGCTGTCTGCCTGGCAGCAGAGCCCAACCCCACCTGGCTACAGCCTCCCTGCAGGCAGCTGCAGACAGCAATGAGCTCTGCCCTGAGCCTCCTCTGCTGCAGGCTGCACCCCCCCAGCTTCCTCAGCCTCTCCTCACAGGGCTCTGCTCCAGGTCCCTCCCCAGCCTTGCTGCCCTTCTCTCAACACCTTCCAGCACCTCAACAGCTCTCTGCAATTCAGGAGCCCAGAACTGGAAACAGCACTCCAGGGGTGGCCTGAGCAGTGCTGAGCACAGGGGCAGAAGAACCTCCCTTGTCCTGCTGCCCACACTGCTCCTGAGCCAGCCCAGGATGCCATTGGCTCTGCTGCCCACCTGGGCACTGCTGCCTCCTCTGCAGCTCCTCCCTCTCAGCACCCCCAGCTCCCTCTCTGCCTGGCTGCTCTCAGCCACTCTCCCCCAGAACACCTTCACAGTCTTGTAAGAGCATTCAAGGTGTAGCTAAGACTGAGTGCCAGGTACAGAACAGCTGTGTAAGAAATGATTCCCCTCCTGCTCCATGAGGAATTGGGGATTGGTCATCCCCAGCTTCCAGCACAGCAGCTCTGCTGCCCCTGGCTTGCTCCCGATTGCTCCTTCATGTTTGGTGGTGCTGGGTGTGTGCAGGAGGGTCCTCAGCTCTCTCTTGCTTGAGGTATGAGGATTTTAAGGTCTAAAAGGAGCAGTTTGTGTTCCCTGCAAAACATTACAGAAACCTGGAATTCCAGCAGGGAGGGGCTGGAAGGGACCTCTGGAGCTCACCCAGTCCAACCCCCCTGCTCCAGCAGGGCACCCACAGCAGCTTGCTCAGGAGCACAGTGCCCAGGGCGGGGTTGGAAGCTCTCCAGAGCAGGAGACTCCACAACCTCTCTGGGCAGCCTGCTCCAGGCCTCCAGCACCCTCCCACCAAGCAGCTTTCTGCTCTTCTTCAGATGGAACCTCCTGGGTTGCAGTTTGTGCCCCTTGCCCCTTGTCCTGGCACTTTTTGGGTGTGTTGACTGTGGTGACTTTTTGGTGTTTCTGCTGGCTGAGTTTGTGTCTCTGATGGCAGTGTCTGGTTCTGGCACCTGTCCCAGGGGAACACTTCAGGAAAACTCCATAGTTTTTTTCTGAGAGAAAGCTCTCAGCAGAGCCCAGAGAGCAGAATGAGAGTTGGGGCTGTTGAGCCTGGAGAAGAGAAGGCTCCAGGGAGAGCTCAGAGCAGCCTTGCAGTGCCTGAAGGGGCTGCAGGAGAGCTGGGGAGGGACTTTGGAGAAGGGCTGGGAGTGGCAGGCTGAGGCACAATGGCTTTGAGCTGGGAGAGGGGAGATGGAGAACGGAGGGGAGGAGGAAATTGTTGAGAGTGAGGGTGGGGAGACACTGGCATAGGTTGCTCAGGGAGGTTGTGGAGCACAGAAGCACCCAATGTGATCGATTGGGTGCTTCTGTGCTCCACAACCTCCCTGGAGGTGTTAAGTCCAGTTTGGATGAGGCTTTGAGCAAGCTGTGCTGGTGGGAGGTGTCCCTGCCCATGGCACTGGATGAGCTTTTCAGGTCCCTTCCAGCCCAACCCATTCTGCATTTCTAGGGCTCAGTTGCTGGGTCCTTTGCAGGTCAGAGCTGAGGCTCTCCAAGCAGTGACCTGACAGCACCTTCAGTATGCTGCACTCAGGCTGTGGGTAGACTCCTTCTCTGTTGCTGTCACTCTGCCATCTTCACTGGCATTCAGTCCTCTTCAAAGCAGCAATGAAAAGTGATGATAAAGAGAGTGAGAAGTTGCTCTCTGCTGGCTTTGAGCTCTGACTGCAGCCTGTGGATGAGTCCAGCATCTCCCTGGGAGGAGGTCTCCATGACGACTGTCGGTGCCCTGCTGGCTAAAGCAGCAGAGTTTGGCTTCTCCTGTGGTAGGCAGTGAAGAGCAGGCTGCTGTCTGGGCATTACCAGGGGCACCTGGCAGAGGTGAAGTGTTTCATGCTGCAGCTGCCAGTGAGGGCACTCAGCAGAAGGAGAGTGGGCAGCCAAGGAGAAGGCTTTATCAGACAGGGGCAAGGAAGTAGTGGCTGCCTCATTCCTGCTTTCTCTCTGTGGCTTTGGGACTGTCAGGCAGGAGTCCCAGGCCAAGCTCTGCAGATGTTTGTTAGGTGTGATCAGGTTTGCTTGGTTTTGGACAGGAACCCTTCTGACTAATGCAGCAAAACCACAGAGGCTCTTGGTCTGCAGTCATCCAGGCCAGGGAGGGTTAAAGCCGTGGTGCTGGCAGCGCTCTGCTGTGGCGCCAGAAGATGCTTTGGTCACCTCCTGTGGACCCGGAGCTTCGGTGGCTGGACAGGTTTGTGGCTGGCCACAGCCTCCTTCCCTGCCCAGGGAAGCGACTCCAGAGTCAGCCCCATGGGTTTTGTTTCTGCCAAAGTGTATCTGCAGAGAATCACACAGTGCCATGGCCATGGGGCTTGTGCCAGAGCAGGGGCACCCAGGGCAGGGCACCCAGGGACACATCCAGGTGGGGTTGGAAAGACTCCAGAGCAGGAGACTCCACAGCCTCTCTCGGCAGCCTGCTCCAGGCTCCAGCACCCTCATAGTGTCATAGAATCATAGAATCAACCAGGTTGGAAGAGAGCTCCAAGATCATCCAGTCCAACCTATCCCCCAGCCCTATCCAACCAACCAGACCATGGCACTAAGTGCCTCAGCCAGGCTTTGCTTGAAGACCCCCAGGCACGGTGCCTCCACCACCTCCCTGGGCAGCCCATTCCAATGCCAATCACTCTCTCTGTGAAGAACTTCTTCCTAACATCCAGCCTAGACCTACCCTGGCACAACTTGAGACTGTGTCCCCTTGTTCTATTGCTGGTTGCCTGGGAGAAGAGGCCACCCCCCACCTGGCTACAATGTCCCTTCAGGTAGTTGTAGACAGTAATAAGATCACCTCTGAGCCTCCTCTTCTCCAGGCTAAACAGGCCCAGCTCCCTCAGCCTCTCCTCATAGGATTTGTGCTCCAGGCCCCTCACCAGCTTCTGTTCCCATGGCACCTCCTGTGCTGGCACCCAGTGCCCCTTGTGCTGCCCTTGGCCACCTCTGAGCAGAGCCTGGCTGCGTCCTCCCCACACTGCCCTGCACTTCTTAAGCACAGCACTGAGGGCAGCCCTCAGGGTCTGCTCCCAGCCTGGGCTGGTACTGAGGGTTGCCCCAGGCTGAGCACAGGGCCCTGTGCTTTGCCTTGCTGAACCTGCTGAGGCTCTCCTCAGCCCAGCTCTGCAGCCTGCCCAGGTCCCTCTGGATGGCTGCAGCTCATCCTTTGGTTTTATCACAGCAGCACTCAGCTTGCTGTCAGCTCAGGCCTGCTGAGGTGCCTCAGCCTCACTGTCTGCAGCAGTGCAGAGCTGCTCCTGCAGGCAGTGTCCCTTTGCTGCATGTGCAGCTTGGGTTGGGGTTGTTTCCCCGTTGAGTTGTGCAGGGTTTTGTGTGTTGATGTTTGGTTGGGTTAGGGTTTTGCTGCCTGTCCAGTTCCACCTGTTGCCCTTTGCTACTGCTTCCTGTCTGGAGGAGCCATGGATCCAGCTGGCATTGCATTAGTGTCCTGTCCTCCTTAACTACCTGCAAGTGAGTTTTGCTTTGACCTTCTCTGCAAACAGGACTGGCAGTGATCTTCTGGCTGCTATCAAAGCCTCTCAGGGCCCTCTTTCATCTGGAGGAGCTCAGGATGCCCTCACTGCAGTCAGTTTGCAGAAGCTATCCAGTAGCCACTTTGCAGTCCACCTGGGCTGCTGCTCTAGGACTGCTTCTCCTTCTGGATCAACCTCTTGTGCAGCACAAGCTCCACAGGACTCCAGGTCTCTCGTGCTGACATAGTTCTGTTTCTCATGTAGTGGTTCCACACATGAATTCCAGAGGGAGCTGGGCAGGCTGCAGAGGAGGGCACAAGGCAACCTCAGGAGATTCAACAAGGCCAAGTGCAAGGTCTTGGATCTGGGCAAAGGCAATGCCAAGCACCAGTGCAGGCTGGGCAGTGCCAGGCTGAAGAGCAGCCCTGAGGAGAGGGACTTGGGGGTGCTGCTGGAGGAGAAGCTCAGCAGGAGCCAGCAGTGTGCACTTGCAGCCCAGAAAGCCAAGCAGAGCCTGGGCTGCAGCAGCAGCAGTGTGGCCAGCAGGGCCAGGAAGGTGATTCTCCCCCTCTGCTGTGCTCTGCTGAGACCCCACCTGGAGCACTGCATCCAGCTCTGGAGCCCCTGGGACAGGAGGGCTGTGGAGATGCTGGAGAGTGTCCAGAGCAGGGCCAGGAGGATGCTGAGAGGCTGCAGCAGCTCTGCTGTGAGCACAGAGTGAAAGAGTTGGGGCTGTGCAGGCTGGAGCAGAGGAGGCTCCCAGGGGACCTCCTTGTGGCCTTCCAGCATCTGGAGGGGGCTACAAGAAAGCTGGGGAGAGACTTTTGAGGCTGTGAGGGAGTGGCAGGAGTGGGGAGAATGGAGCTAAGCTGGAGGTGGGGAGAGTGAGGCTGGAGGTGAGGAGGAAGTTGTTGAGCAGGAGAGTGGTGAGAGGCTGCAATGGGTTGCCCAGGGAGGTGGTTGAGGCCCCATGGCTGGAGGTGTTTGAGGCCAGGCTGGCTGAGGCTGTGTGCAGCCTGCTCTAGGGTAGGGTGTCCCTGGGCATGGCAGGGGGGTTGGAACTGGCTGCTCCTTGTGGTCCCTTCCAACCCTGCCTGAATCTGTGGTTCTGTGAGTTCTGCCAGGCCAGACCCATGCAGCTGGCAGTGAAGGAGTGAAGCTGTGTGAGCACAGCAGCCTGCACGAGCAGATAGCTCCAGTCTGCTACAGGTATTTGCAACTAGATCCAGTTATGTCCAAGTTAAAAGCAATACAGACACACAAGAGCCCTCCAGCAGCCTGAGTGCCCAGGAGGGACTCCCAACCACCCTTCACCTTCTTTCCACCCTCTCCCTTACCTGAGGATCTCTCTCTTATGTGCAGGGTGAGTTAGAAGAGGCCATCAAGGGAGGGTCAGAAGGAAATGATTAGCTGGGTTATGGGCAGGGTCAGGCAGAAGCAGTTAATGTGACAGAGGCCAGGGAAAGGCTGGCTTAGAATCACAGAATGGTTTAGGTTGGAAGGGACCTCGAGGATCATACAGTTCCAACCCTCTGCCATAGGCAGGGACACCTCCCACTACTTAAGGTTGCCCAGAGCCACATCCAGCCTGGCCCTTAAGATCTGCAGGAATAAGGCTTCCACCACCTCCCTGGGCAGCCTGTGCCAGTGTGACCTGCACCAGGTTCTCTGGTCCTGCTCTGGCAGGGGCATTGGGCTCAATGATCTCTGGAGGTTCCTTCCAGCCCCTAACATCCTGTGAGCCTGTGATGTGTAGTGCCAGGCTGAGGGACAGTGGCTTTGAGCTGGGAGAGGGGAGGTTGAGAGTGGAGAGGAGGCAGAGATTCTTTAGAGTGAGGGTGGGGAGAGCCTGGCCCAGGCTGCCCAGGGAGGCTGTGGCTGCCCCTGCCTGGAGGTGTTGAAGGCCAGGCTGGATGAGGCCTTGAGCAAGCTGTGCTGGTGGGAGGTGTCCCTGCTCATGGCAGGAGCTGGCACTGGATGATCCCTTCCAGCCCAGCCCATTGTGTGATTTTGTGGATGTGTGAATGTTGGCACCAAACCCTAGCTCTGCACCTACCCAAGGAGAGAGAAACAGCTCTGAGGTTAAACAGCACATGGGAGGTATGCAGGCAAGCCACGGAAGGAGGTACCAGAGAATCAGATGGTTGAGCTGGAAAGGCCCCCTGAGATGATCCAGTCCAACCATCAAGCCCACACCACAGCCTTCAAACCACCTCCCCAGATGCTAGTGGGAGCTGCCCCTGCCCATGGCAGGGGCTTGCAGCTAGATGACTTTGAAGGGTCCCTTCCAACCCAAGCCAGTCTCCTGCTCTGGCAGGGGCTGGCCTGGATGATCTTTCAAGGTCCCTTCCAGCCCCTGGCATGCTGTGGCTCTGTGACCTCTGCCCTGCTGCCCAGGTGAAGGTCCCTGCCAATGCCAGCAGCCACCAGCAGTGCTCCCCCTCCTCACTTTCTGCTTTGCTCAGATGTGTGTCACAGGTTTCTTAACAGTCAGGGGAGCATAAAACTCTGAGTGTATCACAATTCATCAC
This sequence comes from Pogoniulus pusillus, assembly GCF_015220805.1. Lineage (NCBI taxonomy): Eukaryota > Metazoa > Chordata > Aves > Piciformes > Lybiidae > Pogoniulus > Pogoniulus pusillus. Next base: position 1,024,207 of record NC_087298.1, on the reverse strand, counting down.
CCTCTGGAAATTGAATTTCTGGTGAGTTGTGCCCTGCTGCTGCAGTGCTGTGGCAGAGCTCTTAGTATGCATCACCATAAATCCTGGGCTGTGGAGGGTGAGCTGCTGCCTGGGGGCTGGATGCTGCACTTGAACACTGACAAAGCAAACAGCCTTGTGCAGGGCTCCAGGTCTGTGGGACCAGAGGTGGCTGCTGGAAGCAGCAGTGCTGCTCTCTGATCCAGAGATGTCTGAGGAGGCAGGAGAGGTTTGGTCACTTTGGTGCTTCAGGGCTGAGATGAGGAACCACCAAAGGGAGCCAGGGAAGCAATAAAGCAAGAAACAAAATCCCTCTTGGAGGCCACCAGCTTGGGCAGCCTGCTGGAGGCCAGGGTTTGGGCCCAGCACCAGCCAGCAGGGAGTGCTTGGGTTTGTGCTAGCAGAGAGACAGCTCTGTGGGCTGAAGGACAAGGAGGAGGGGCTGGAGAATGAGCTGGATCCCCAGAAACTGCCTGCATCACCCAGATCTTCTTCAGGGAAGAGAAGCAATTGGCTGTGAATTAAAGAGGCTTTCCATAGGAAGGTTCTTGCATGAGCTGCCCTGTGAGGAAGGGCTGGGAGCTGGGTTTGGGCAGCCTGCAGAGGAGAAGGCTGAGGGCAGACCTCATTGCCACGGAGCAGGCCAGGCAGGGTGGCTGCCAGCAGGATGCAGGCTCCCTTTGCACAAGCATGGAGAAGATGAGGGCAGATGGGGACAAGCTCCTGCTGGGGCCATTCCCATTGGGCTCCAGAAGGAAATGTTTGCCCATGAGCACAGTCAGAGGCTGGAATCATTGCCCAGGGGCAGCAATGGAGTCCCTGCCCTGGGCAGTTGAGGACTCCTCTTGCCAGGGTGCTGGGGCAGCTCCCTGCAGCTCTGCTGTGACCTACAAAGGTTGGAGCTGATGATCCTTGGGGCATTCTATGGCTCTGTGGTTCCTGATGGGCATCTCTGAACACCTCAATCTTCCACCTCACCCCAGCTGAACCTTAAAGAGACATTGGCCTAATCATGTCCCTGCTGATGAGGACAGACCTCTCTGGGCAGAAATTTGCCTGGGTTTACAATTTGTGAGTCTCTTTTGGGCCTGAAATGTGAAGGAGTCCCCCAAAGGCCCAGAGGCAATGGTTTGAAATGAGAGCAGAGCAGATTGAGATTGGATGTGAGGAACAAGTTCTGCACCAGGAGGCTGCTGGAACACTGCAACAGGTTGCCCAGGGAGGTGCTTGAGACCCATCCCTGGAGATACTCAAGATGAGGCTGAACAAGGCTCTGGGCAACCTGACCTGGAGAAGAGAAGGATATTTGCAGTGAGGGTGGTGAGACTGGCACAGGTTGCAGGTGGTGAGACACTGGCACAGGTTGAGGGTGCTGAGACACTGGCACAGGTTTCCCAGGGAGGTTGTGGAGCACAGAAGCACCCAACGTGATCAAAGATCACGTTGGGTGCTTCTGTGCTCCACAACCTCCCTGAAGGTGCTCAGGACCAGGCTGGATGAGGCCTTGAGCAACCTGCTCTAGTTGGGGGTGTCCCTGCCTATGGCAGGGGGTTGGAGCTGGCTGATCCTTGAGGTCCCTTCCAACCTAACCCATTCAATGATTCTCTGACCTGGTGGAGGATATGTCCCTGCTGCCTGCAGGGGAGGTTCATTAGATGACCTTTGGAGGTCCCTTCCTGCCCAACCTGGTTCTGTGACTTGAGGGGGGGGAGGTTGGGGCAGGGCTGGAGGCTTTCCCACACAAAGAGAAGTGATTGAGGCTTTGACAGGAAATCATTAACAGATGCAAAGCGTTTTGAAGACCCTGATGGGATGGATTTGCAAGGTGGGAAAGGCTCTGATTGGATTGGGAGGGGATTCTTGTTTTGGTGTGGTTACAGTTAGAGCTTTACAGGTGGCATGAGAAGGGTTGCTGCTGGCTGGTGCCCATCACAGCCTGGAGGTCTTTGCAGCTCTGTTTGCTTTCTGTTGGTCTTTGCTTAATATAGAGATTGGCCCTCACAGAGCTGTGGCAGGGCCATGTTTAGCTTTTGACTTAGTTTGGACATTTCAGTTATTTTTGGTACAAAATAACTCTGCTGAAATTTAGGTTTGGTTTTTTTTTTTTAAAGCAGAAAAAAAACCTCAAAGCAAAACCAAAAAAATAATAATCCCTTGGGAAGAGGAATTCTGCACTTCAGAAAGTGCAAAGGCTCCATTTGGGGCTTTCTTCCACTGAAAGCAGAGCAGCAGAATTGGTGATTTTGTGGTGGTTGTTATTTTCCTGATGTGTTTCAAACCTTGAGAGCGGTCTGCAGGAGAAGGCCCTGGGGGTGTCAGGTGGTGCCCAAGTGCCCAGCAGCCAGCACTGGTCCCTGGCAGCCCAGAGCCAGCTGTGTGCTGGCTGCAGGCAGAGCAGGGAGAGCAGCAGCACAGGGAGGGGATTCTGCCCCTCCAATCTGCTCTGCTCAGCCCTCACCTGCAGCACTGCCTCCAGCTCTGGGAACCCAGCACAAGGAGGACCTGGAGCTGCTGCAGAGGGTCCAGAGGAGGCCACGAAGGTGCTCAGAGGGCTGGAGAAGCTCTGCTGTGGGGACAGGCTGGGAGAGTTGGGGCTGTGCAGCCTGGAGAGGAGAAGGCTCCAGGGGAGACCTTAGAGCAGCTTCCAGTGCCTGAAGGGGCTGCAGGAGAGCTGGGGAGGGACTTTGGAGAAGGGCTGGGAGTGGCAGGCTGAGGGACAATGGCTTTGAGCTGGGAGAGGGGAGAGTGAGAGTGGAGGGGAGGAAGAGATTGTTGAGAGTGAGGGTGGGGAGAGACTGGCACAGGTTGAGGGTGCTGAGAGACTGGCACAGGTTGCTCAGGGAGGTTGTGGAGCCCAGAAGCAACTTTGATCACCTTGGGTGCTTCTGTGCTCCACAACCTCCCTGGAGGTGTTGAAGTCCAGTTTGGATGAGGCTTTGAGCACCCTGTGCTGGTGGGAGGTGTCCCTGCCCATGGCACTGGATGAGCTTTTCAGGTCCCTTCCAGCCCAACCCATTCTGCATTTCTGGGGCTCAGTTGCTGGGTCCTTTGCAGGTCAGAGCTGAGGCTCTCCAAGCAGTGACCTGACAGCACCTTCAGTATGCTGCACTCAGGCTGTGGGTAGACTCCTTCTCTGTTGCTGTCACTCTGCCATCTTCACTGGCATTCAGTCCTCTTCCAAAGCAGCAATGAAAAGTGATGCTAAAGAGAGTGAGAAGTTGCTCTCTGCTGGCTTTGAGGCCCCTTCCAACCCACCCCATCCTGTTCCATACAGAATGACTTCTGTACAGGCAGAACAGTGCTGTAAATCAGCTGCTGAAATGCTTTGCCCTGTGGCAGGTGGGAACAAGGAGCTGGTTGATAAGGGATGGTTGACACTGAGTGAAGGGAGCAGCAACCCTTTGCTTGGAGCTGTTTCAGAAGCCTGCTGAGTGTTCTGGAGGGCTGTTGCTGTTGCAGGACCTGGGAGGTGGCACCCAGAACCTGCTCCCCCATCTGTGCCTGCTGTCCTGGGCTCACTGCCTGCACAGGTCAGGGTGGCTGGGATGTGTTTTGAGGTAGATGAGGATGGTGCCAGTGGCTAGGAGGGAATTCCTCAAGAGCAGCCAGGCAGAGAGGGCCCTGGGGGTGCTGGTAGAGAGGAGCTGAAGAGGAGGCAGCAGTGCCCAGGTGGCCAAGAGAGCCAATGGCATCCTGGGCTGGCTCAGGAGCAGTGTGGGCAGCAGGACAAGGGAGGTTCTTGTGCCCCTGTGCTCAGCACTGCTCAGGCCACACCTTGAGTGCTGTGTCCAGTTCTGGGCTCCTCCATTGCAGAGAGATGCTGAGGTGCTGGAAGGTGTTTGGAGCAGGGCAGCAAGGCTGGGGAGGGGCCTGGAGCAGAGCCCTGTGAGGAGAGGCTGAGGGAGCTGGGGGTGTGCAGCCTGCAGCAGAGGAGGCTCAGGGCAGAGCTGATTGCTGCCTGCAGCTGCCTGCAGGGAGGCTGTGGCCAGGTGGGGTTGGGCTCTGCTGCCAGGCAGCCAGGGACAGAAGAAGGGGACCCAGGCTTAAGCTTTGCCAGGGCAGGTCTAGGCTGGCTGTGAGGAGGAAGTTCCTGGCAGAGAGAGTGATTGGCATTGGAATGGGCTGCCCAGGGAGGTGGTGGAGTCTGTGTGGCTGGAGGTGTTGAAGCCAAGCCTGGCTGGGGCACTTAGTGCCATGGTCTGGTTGGTTGGGCAGGGCTGGGTGCTAGGTTGGGCTGTTTGAGCTTGGAGCTCTCTTCCAACCTGCTGATTCTGTGACTCTGTGATTGTTTTCTCAGAAACATTGGGTGATTGCATGGGCAGGGCTGGTACCATGGAGGAGTTTCCTACCTAGGGCAGACTTTGAGACTGGCTGGGTGGTGACTCTGTAATTCTCTCTTTAACCTGATGCCACTTGAACAGGAGGAGGCTCAGAGCAGATGGTTGCACATCATAGCTTGGTGTGGCAGAGCACAGCTTGCTGGACTGGTTTGGACCTCCTCCTTTCCCTCTTCCTGCTTCTCCTCCCACACCTTCTCTTCTTTTCCTCTTCTTTCTTCTCCCTCCTCTTCTCTGCTTCTGCAGCTCTGCCAGGGAGCAGCACTGACTCCATGCCCAGGGGGATTTGGGTGGCTGCAGTCACCAATTTGGGGAACCACCACATTTCTGTATGGGAACAGGACATTGAGGCTCCTGAAAGCTGCCAGCTCTGGAGTCCACAGCACAGACAGGGACCTGCTGGAGGCCACAGCAGTGCTGGCAGGGCTGGAAGGGCTCTGTTGTGAGGCCAGGCTGGCAGAGCTGGGGGTGTTCAGCCTGGAGAGGAGGAGGCTCCAGGGACACCTTTGGTGGCCTTGCAGAGCTTCGAGGGCTGACCAGAAAGCTGGGGACAGAGCTTTGAGCAGGGCCTGTGGTGACAGACCAAGGGGTGAGGGTTTGAACTGGAAGAGGGAGATTGAGAGTGGAGAGAAGGGAGAAATGTTTGACACTGAGGGTGGGGAGAGCCTGACCCAGGCTGTCCAGAGAGGTGAGAGCTGCCCCATGGCTGGAACCATCCCAGGTGAGGTTGTTGGTGGCTCTGGGCAGCCTGCTCTGGTTGCAGCTGCTTGCAGGGGCTTGAACTGGCTGAACTTTAAAGCTCTCTTCCAACCCAGACCATTCCCTGAGTCTGTGTTGGTGTTTAGAAGGTGCTGGTTGGGGTTTTTCCATGGGAACAGGCTCTGTCACTTGGTTGGAGCCTCTCAGGGGTGCCCAGAGGTGCTGGTGTACTGCACAGGACTGTCCCTGGCAGGCAGGTGCCTGGCACCTGGCAGCTGCCCTGGTTAATGATTGCCCTCTGAGTGCTCAGCGCTTGGTGAGTGCCTGCAGTCAGCACAGAACCAAGCCTCAGCTCATCCTGTGCTCATCCTGCACCCCAGCACCCTGAGCAGGGCTTGGGCAGGGCCAGGCCGTTGGAGTTCTCCCCAGCTCCACTTCCAGCTGGTGTGGCCTTGGTGCTCTGCTCAGATCCAGAGAGGCTGAGTGTGAAAGGAATCAGAGCAATGTTCCTGCTTTCCAGAGCTGAGCCTTGGGGTGCTGGCACCTCGGCTGCCACCTGGGTCCTGGGTGCATCAGCCTCAGGCTGGAGGCTAACCCATGTGTGCCTTGACCTGTGGTGTTCACATTAAAGACAGGCTTCAGCCTGCTGCAGCAGAGAGAAACTGCAGCTGGCAGGGCCAGGCCTCCACACAGCTTCTTTTAGTTAAACTGCTACAGGTCACAGCTTCAGGAATGGCACTGGGCTGGAAGGGACCCTCAGAGGGCATCTTGTGCCCCTGCCCTACAGGCAGCAAGGGGCACCTCAACTGGAGCAGGCTGCTCAGGGGCACATCGAGTCTGGTCTTGAATGTCTCCAGGGCTGGGTCTCAGCCACCTCCCTGTGCAGCCTGGGCCAGCCTCTCCCCACCCTCACTGCAGAGTTTCCTCCTGGTGTCCAACCTAAGTCTCCTCTGCTCCAGATTCAGACCACTGCCCTTGTCCTGGCACCACAAACAGTCCGTGCCCAGCCTGCCTTTGGGCACTGAGGAGCAGCACTGGTAGCTGCTGGAGGGACACTCAGGACAGTGTCTCTTAGGTGCCTGTGTCCCTGTTAGGACGAGCAGTGGGGACCCAGCAGAGCTCAGCTCCCATCCTGTGCCCAGCACCCAGCCGTGCTGCAGGGCTGAACCCAGAGCCACAGAGCACCCAGTGCCATCTTCAGCTGGCAGCCCCCAAAGGCCATTTGGTCTGTGTGGATTTCCCACCTCTGCAAGGGTTTGGGCAAGGCCTGGCTGCCACTGCTGGGCACTGCAGGCTGGCTGCCTGTGGCAGGGTGTGATGGTCACAGAATCACAGAATCAAGCAGGTTGGAAGAGAGCTGCAAGCTCCTCCAGCCCAACCTAGCACCCAGCCCTGCCCAACCAACCAGACCATGGCACTAAGTGCCCCAGCCAGGCTTGGCAAGAACACCTCCAGGCACACAGACTCCACCACCTCCCTGGGCAGCCCATTCCAATGCCAATCACTCTCTCTGACAACAACTTGCTGATTGCAGGCTCAGTGCTGGTTAAGGAGTGCCCAGCATGGGAAAGGGGAAGAGCCACACTGGGAGGAGTTGTGAAAAACAGGGATGAGAAAAACGGCTCCAAGGCATTGACTGCTGGAAGCAAAAGCTTTGCTCAGCACAGGGATGGCTCCAGCGCCCCTCACCCCTCCTGAGAGCAGCATCACTTGGGCCCACCCTGATCACAGACACACAGGATGGGTTGGCTTGGAAGGGACCTTGGATGAATATCCAGATCCAAGCCCCTGCCATGGGCAGGGACACCTCCTGCTAGACCCAAGGCCTCATCCAGCCTGGCCTTCAGCACCTCCAGGCAGGGGCAGCCACAGCCTCCCTGGGCAGCCTGTGCCAGGCTCTCCCCACCCTCACTCTCAGCAACTTCTTCCTCCTCTCCACTCTCACTCTCCCCTCTCCCAGCTCAAAGCCATTGTCCCTCAGCCTGCCACTCCCAGCCCCGCTCCAAAGTCCCTTCCCAGCTCTCCTGCAGCCCCTTCAGGCACTGGAAGCTGCTCTGAGCTCTCCCTGCAGCCTTCTCCTCTCCAGGCTGCACAGCCCCAACTCTCCCAGCCTGTCCCCATAAGGGAGCTTCTCCAGCCCTCTGAGCATCTTGGTAGCCTCCTCTGGACCCTCTCCAGCAGCTCCAGGTCCTTCTTGTGCTGTGTTCCCAGAGCTGGAGGCAGTGCTGCAGGTGAGGGCTGAGCAGAGCAGATTGGAGGGGCAGAATCCCCTCCCTGTGCTGCTGCTCTGCCTGCTCTGCCTGCAGCCAGCACACAGCTGGCTCTGGGCTGCCAGGGACCAGTGCTGGCTGCTGGGCACTTGGGCACCACCTGGCACCCCCAAGGCCTTCTCCTGCAGACCCTTGAACAAGACCCACCAAAACTCAGTCCATGTAACACCTTAAGTGTTGGGTTAATACCTTTTTTGAGTGCAAGACTTTATGAGCTTCAGGTATTAAAGCTTCCCCCAGATCCAGCTGTGCTGTGTGGGGTGGGACTTGCACAGCACCTGCGTGGCGCTGGGCTGGGCACCTCCTGGGGCAGAGGCTGGGCACCCCCTGGGCAGGGGCTGGCCCTGGGGCTGTTGGGTTCATTTTTCCCCTGTTTCCTCCTTCCCCAAGTCTCTCTGTGTGCCCTGAGGAGGCCATGGCCCAGCCATGCTTTGTCATTGCTTCACACTGCTGTTTGCAGAGTCACTGGGCAGGAGCTGGTGGTGACCCTGCCAGGGCAGTGGGCACCTGATGTGCTCCTGAGGCAGTTGTGTTGGGTCTTTTCCATCAAAAAGGGAACAAATACCTCTGCCAGCTGCCCTGCCAGCACCCTCTTGGCCTCAGTTTGCCCATTCCATGCTGTCCTGTGCCCGAGCTGTCTCATGCTGACATCCTCCTGTTGCCCCTCTGCAAGTGGCTGAGGCCATTTGAATGAACCTCTCAGGTCCACAGCTCCCTTTTGGCTTCAGCTTCCTTTGCCCAGCTGGAGTTAGGGCAGGAGAAGGCCTGGGCTGGCTGTGTGGAGGCATCTTGCCTGGCAGTGGCTGCCTGCTCGGGTGCTGGGTGATTGCTCTGGCACTCGGTGCCTGTCCTGGCACTGGATACCTTCTTGGGCTCTGGGATCCTGCTTGGGTGCTGGGTGCCTGCTCTGCTGGCATTGGGTTCCTGCTTGGGTGCTGGGTTCCTGCACTGGCACCTGTTTCAGTTCTGGGTGCCTGCTGGGTCACTGCTCCAGTGCTGGGTGCCTGCTTGGGCACTGCCCTGGCACTGGGTGCCTGCTGTGCGTTGCAGAGTAAGTGCTGGGCCGGCTGCTGGTGCTGGGAGTGCCCAACTGTTGCAGTGTGCAGTAAAAGCAGGACTTTGTTCCTGGCCAGGGGGGCCAGGCCATGGCTGACTGCCCTCCTGCTCTGCCTTAGCAGCTCCCCTTCCCCTCCACCAAGCCCTTCCCTGGCATCCATGTGCCAGGCAAAGACAACGATGCAGCCTGTGGTCTGCAGCCTCTGCCTCTCCTCACCCCGACAAGGAATCATTCAGCTGATTCAGTTCTCCTGAAGGGCTGCTCTGTGTTGCCCTTGGCCCTTTGCTTCCCCTGGGTGCCAGTGCCACAGGCAGGGCTGGCAGCAGTGCTGCTGCTGGGTGTGGTGCAGCCTCTGCCATCGGCTCTGCCGAAAGGTGGCAGGTGCTGGGGCTCAGTTTTGCCAAGCCAGGGGAGTGTCTTTGGAGAGGCTGCAGCAGGCACTGCCTGGCTGATGAGAGGGGCTCAGAGGCAGAGAGGTTTGCCCCTGGTGAGCCCAAGCAGTTGCCATGGGTGTGGGGGAGAGAGCCTTGTGCCAGACCTGGGCAAGCCTGGGGGTCTGCTCCTCGGGGGGCTTCTGTCTTTTGGTGATCTTTGGGGATCCTGTGCTCAGCACTGGTGAGTCCACACCTGGAGTGCTCAGCTCAGTTCAGATCACTCACCCCGAGGGATACATGGAGGAGCTGGAGCAGGGCCAGAGAAGGGCACCAATGCTGGGGAAGGGTCTGGGGAGGAGCAGCTGAGGGAGCTGGGGGTGTTCAGCCTGGAGCAGAGGAGGCTGAGGGGAGACCTCTTTGCTCTCTACAGCTCCCTGAGAGGAGGCTGCAGAGAGGTGGGGGTTGGGCTCCCAGGTTAGAAGCAACAGGACAGAAGGAAATGGCCTCAGGTTGCACCAGGGGAGGTTTAGGTTGGACATGAGCAGAGATTTCTTCACTGGAAGGGCTCTCAAAGCCTGGCACAGGCTGCCCAGGGAGGTGGCTGAATGCCCATCCCTGGAGGTGTTTGGAAGCTGCAGGGCTGTGGTGCTGAGGGCCATGGGCTAGCAGCAGCCTTAGTTAGAGCATGGTTGGACTGGAGGAGCTGAAAGGGCTTTGCCAGCCTGAGTGATTCTGGGATGTTCCCTGGGCTCTGAGACCTTCCCTCCCCAACATGGCTCAGAGAGCTGCTGGGCCACAGCAGCTGGTTCAGGGCTGGTGCAGCCACTGAGTGCTTGGCTCTGGCACGGGGGCAAAGCTCCATGGAGAGCAGTGAGTGGCAAATGGGGAGAACTCCTTGGATTTCAGGGATGTGGCACCGAGGGAAACCAGCCTTGATCCAGCTGAGTTGTTAACCAGGGCAAGCACTTCAGCTGCAGATCCTCAGCCAAGCCCCAGGGGCAGCTGGGTGGCACAGGGTGGGGCAGGGCAGGGCTGCCTCCTGTGTCCTCCTGTCCTCACCTTGTCTGAAGAAGGCACAGATGTGTGAGGGAAGAACAATCCAAAACCCTAACAGTGTTGAATTAATTCTGTAAAACACTTTCAAGACTGTAACTGCAGCCCAAATGTCTGCAGAGATCTGCTGCTGCTGCTGCTGCTGCTGCTGCTCCCCCAGAGCCTGCAAGAAGCTTTCTTCTTTTGCCCTTGTACCTTTTTTTTGCACACCAGACTGAGTGCTGGAAGAGCTCAGAGGTTCATGCACTCATAGAATGGGTTGGGTTGGAAGAGACCTTGGGGCTGCCCAGGGAGGTGGTGGAGTCTGTGTGGCTGGAGGTGTTGAAGCCAAGCCTGGCTGGGGCACTTAGTGCCATGGTCTGGTTGGTTGGGCAGGGCTGGGTGCTAGGTTGGGCTGGCTGAGCTTGGAGCTCTCTGCCAACCTGCTTGATCCTGTGATTCTGTGATCATCCAGTGCCAGCCCCTGACATGGGCAGGGACATCTCCCACCAGCACAGCTTGCTCAAGGCTTCATCCAGCCTGGACTTCAGCACCTCCAGGCAGGGGCAGCCACAGCCTCCCTGGGCAGCCTGTGCCAGTCTCTCCCCACTCTCACTCTCAACGATTTCTTCCTCAGCTCCACTCTCACTCTCCCCTCTCCCAGCTCAAAGCCATTGTCCCTCAGCCTGCCACTCCCAGCCCTTCTCCAAAGTCCCTCCCCAGCTCTCCTGCAGCCCCTTCAGGCACTGGAAGCTGCTCTGAGGTCTGCCTGGAGCCTTCTCTTCTGCAGGCTGCACAGCCCCAACTCTCCCAGCCTGTCCCCATAAGGGAGCTTCTCCATCCCTGAGAGCATCTTGGTGGCCTCCTCTGGACCCTCTGCAGCAACTCCAGGTCCTCCTTGTGCTGGGTTCCCAGAGCTGGAGGCAGTGCTGCAGGTTCCACTGTGGGCTTTTACTCTGAGATGTTTGGGTTGCTGCTTGGTGGTTGTGCTTGGCTGGACTCAGCAGTGTGCTCCTCAGGGTTCACAAGCCCAGGGCTTGGTGAATTCCCTGTTTACTTTGTCTGCTAATTTCCAGTTTCTTCCACATTTCTCCTTTCAGCCTCTCACCTTAATTCTGGTGCTTTATTAATCTGTCTAATTGCATGGAGTTGGAGTTGTCTGAAATCCACTTATGTCGGTGTAGGAAGTACTCAGTGCATTAATCAAAGGATCCAAGGTGGCTGCTCCTCTGAAGTCCTTCATTTCTGCCATCCATATTTTCCTGCTCATCACATCAAGCTCTGGAACAATGCAGGGAGCCTCAGGAGACACTGAGATGCACTCCTGGGCAGGTCTCTTGCAGGGCTGTGATGTTCCCTTGTGTGGCCACCTCAAACACCAGCAGCCTCCAAAACCCCAGCAGCAGCAGCAGTGGCTGACACCCACCAGGCTGTGCTGACATTCAGCCAGGCCTGGGCAGGTGGAGAATTGGGTGGAGGGAACCTGATGAAGATCTGCAAGGGCAAGTGTAGAGTCCTACACCAGGGCTGGAACAAGCTCCTGCAGCAGTACAGGTGAGGGAGGACCTGCTGGGAAGCAGCTCCAAGGAGAGGGAGCTGGGAATGTTGGTGGAGAAGCTGCCTGTGCTCCAGCAGTGTGCCCTGGTGCCAGTGGTCACCCGGGGGGCATTAGGAAGGTGTGATCAGCAGGATGAGGGAAGCTCTCCTCCTGCTCTGCTCTGCCCTGGGGAGCCCACAGCTGGAGGATTAGGTCCAGCTCTGGGCTCCCCAGTTCAGGAGAGACAGAGAACTGCTGGAGAGAGCCCAGCAGAGGCTGCAAAGCTGCTGAGGGGCCTGGAGCAGCTCTGTGAGAGCAAAGGCTGAGAGGCCTGGGGCTGAGAGCCTGCAGAAGAGCAGCCCCAGAGGGCAGCTGAGCAATGCTCAGCAGGAGCTAAAGGGTGGGGGGCAGGAGGCTGGGGCCAGACTCTTCTCAGTGGTGCCCAGGGCCAGGAATAGGGCAGTGGGCACAAACTGGAACCCAGGAGGTTGCATCTAAAGAGGAGGAGAAAGCTGTTTGGTGTGAGGGTGCTGGAGGCCTGGAGCAGGCTGCCCAGAGAGGTTGTGCAGTCTCCTGCTCTGCAGAGCTTCCAACCCCCCCTGGTCATTGTGCTCCTGGGCAAGCTGCTGTGGGTGCCCTGCTGGAGCAGGGCTTGGACTGGATGAGCTCCAGAGGTCCCTTTCAACCCCAGATCCTGCTAGAATCCTGTGTTCTCTGCAGGGTCTGTGAAAGGCTGTAGGGAAGCAGCTGCTCAGAACATGAGCCTGTTCTGTGGAAGGTCTCAAAGATGGCACCTGAGGGAAGCTCCTGAGCAGTGAATATCTGTCAAGTGGAATAAATAGCACCAAAAGTTCTCTTACAGATGTAAAAATGTAGTCAGATAAACTGTTAGGAAGTGTAGCCAAGGAGAGGGAGCAGCTCCTGGCAGTGCTCTTGGTTTGGGTAGAAGGGATCTGTCTTCTGGTCACTGTTTTGTTTCTCATGCTGGGAAGACAAGAAGGGTTTGCAGTGCTGGGTTACTGCTTGGACTTGATGAGAGAATAGGTTTGAGTAGAAGTGACCTGAAAGCTGAGCCAGTCCTGCCCCTGCACTCAGCAGGGACATCCTCCACTGCAGCAGGCTGCCCACAGCCCTGTCCAGCCTCTCTTCGGGTATCTCCAGGGATGGGCCTCAGCTGCCTCTCTTTGCAACCTGCTGCAGTGCTCCAGCAGCCTCCTGGTGCAGAACTTGTTCCTCACATCCAATCTCAATCTGCTCTGCTCTCATTTCAAACCATTGCCTCTGGGCCTGTCCCTGCAGGCCTTTGGGAGCTGTCCCTCTGCAGCCTTCCTGTAGGTCCCCATCAGGCACTGGAAGCTGCTCTGAGCTCTCCCTGCAGCCTTCTCCTCTCCAGGCTGCACAGCCCCAACTCTCCCAGCCTGACCCACAGCAGAGCTTCTCCAGCCCTCTGCTCCTCTTGGTGGCCTCCTCTGGACCCTCTCCAGCAGCTCCAGGTCCTTCTTGTGCTGTGTTCCCAGAGCTGGAGGCAGTGCTGCAGGTGAGGGCTGAGCAGAGCAGATTGGAGGGGCAGAATCCCCTCCCTGTGCTGCTGCTCTGCCTGCTCTGCCTGCAGCCAGCACACAGCTGGCTCTGGGCTGCCAGGGACCAGTGCTGGCTGCTGGGCACTTGGGCACCACCTGGCACCCCCAAGGCCTTCTCCTGCAGACAGCAGTTGTGTGTTCTAAGCAGTACCTATCAGGATAAGGACCAGGCACTAACCCTTTCTGTCCTCCTGTCCTGGTTGTGCTCCTGTGCCTGTCGGGAGGGTTGGTTGCCTGTTGGGTGTTTGGGGGGCAGCTGTGCTGGTCCTGGCAGCGTTGGGCACAGCTCAGGTAGCAGCCTCTCTCCTGAGCCTGTGTCACACCAGTAAGAGCATTAAAGTTTCCAACGGGAGGAAAGAGACTTTTTTTGGTCTGTCTGTGTGGTGCTTGATGATTAATTAGGTCAAACTCTCCAAACTTAGCCTGCTGGAGAAGGAAGGGGCCAGCAATTTGCATTTGGACAAAACCCTGCCACAGAGCCCAGTGGGGACCAGTTCCACCTCCTCCCCTCAGCATGCTGCATCCCGTGCCCTGAGCTGGTGTCTCCCCAGAAGAGCTTTGGTGTTTAGAAGCTCCATCAACATCCCCATTTCCTCTCCTCCCCCCAACCTTCTCAGATCTTGCATTAAACCCCTGTAGATTCTGCTTTAAGTAGGCAATTAAGCTAACAACATAATTATATCCCTTAATGCTCATTGCAACCGGTTTAGAGAAGAAACAAAAGGGGAAAGCAGCTTCAGATGGGTGGGAAGCAAAGCTGTCTCCTAGAGCTATTTCTGGCAGGGGGGGTGATGTGTGGGCATCCAGGCTGTGCCCCTTAGCCCATTAGTGCCTGCAGGGAAGCCCAGAGGTCAGTTTGGGAGCCCCCCAGGCTCGGGGAGGGGTTACCTGCTGAGGGTCCTTTCTCTGAACCCCCTCCTGGATGTGGTTTTCAGGAGGCTCAGGACCATGTCCACTCCATACTGCAGCAGAGTGGCTGCAGAGCTGGCGCCTGGGAGGTTTGGCTGCTGCTTGCTGCCCAGGCAGTTCCTCACCAGAGACCAGCAGGTGGATGCTGCAAGCCTCAGGTGTGTGTGAGGGGACAGAAGGTGGAGTTGCTGCTGCAGGAGTTCCCTGGGCAGCCTGCTCTGGTTGGAGGCTTTGGTGAGGCCACAGCTCCAGTGCTGTGCTCAGCTTTGGGCAGTGCAATGCAAGAGAGCTGTGGAGGTGCTGGAGCAGGTGCAGAGGAGGGCAGGGAAGCTGTGAAGGGCCTGGGGAATAAATCTGATGAGGAGAGGCTGAGGGAGCTGGGGATGGGCAGTGTGAAACAGAGGAGGCTGAGGGCAGAGCTCATTGCTGCCTGCAGCTGCCTGCAGGGACATTGTGCAGAGGCTGCTGCTGGGCTCTGCTCACAGGGAACTGCAGACAGAACAAGGGGGAATGGCCTCAAGCTGAGCCTGGGGAGGTTTAGATTGGACATTAGGAAGAAGTTTTTCCTGGAGAGAGTGGCCAGGGACTGGAATGAGCTGCCCAGGGAGGTGCTGGAGTCCCCCAGCCTGGCTGTGTTTCAGGGTGGTTTGGTTTAAGGTGAGCAGGGCTCTAGGCTGCGGTCAGTGCTCCTGAGGGGCTGTGCCAGCCTGGGTGATGCTGTGAGCTGTGATTCTGTGTCCCTGGTGACTGCAGGAGGCTTGGGCAAGATGAGCTTCAAGGGTCCCTTCCAACCCACTGCAGTCTGTGAACCTGTGCCCACACAGCACACCGCTGCGGGTGGCCCCTGCAGAGCAGGCTCAGGGGGCAGTGCTGCCCTCCTGCTCGTGGGCAGAACTTCTGTGGAGCATCCACAGAAATCTGCATGCAAGGCACAGAGGTTTGTGAAGACCTTTCAAGCTCAGAGCCAGGAAGCTGCTTTGGCATCTGGGGAGCCCAAATAGTTGGCTGGGGCCTGAACTTGTGAGGTTGGCTGGTGGCATGGCAGGGCAGGCACAGGCAGCTGTAGGCACTGCTGCCCTCTGCACAGTCCTGCTGTGTTCACTCTCCTCTCTCCACACTCACTCCAGTGAGGACAGGATGCTGCCACTCAGCAGTTTGTCCCAGGTGTGTGGCTCCTGGGGCAAGCATCTCAGAGCTGGCAGCTGTGGTGTAGAGCTCTACCAGAGGGAGGCAGGAGCTGCAGCTTGCCCATCTTTTTGAGACCATCCAGGGGAACAGAAACCCTAACCAGGGGTTTGGCCTGGATGATCTCCAGAGGTCCCTTCCAAGCCCTCCCACTGTGTGACTCTGTGATTCCTCTCAGGCTGACCTGACTCTGGAGCCTCTGGGATCATCAGCACAGTTGCCTCCATGGCTGCATTGCCTGCTGGGGTTGGCTGTGGCATGTGGGCACCTCTGGGCACAGGGAGCTTGGACAGGAGAGGCTTAGGCACTTCTTCAGGAGCTTTGATTGGCCCTGCAAGATGCTTCCTCCTGTTCAGCAGTCCCTGGGGAGGTGCTGTTGGTGATAGCAGCAGACATTCTCCTCCCCCTTCAGTCAGCCCTGGCGAGGTCCCATCTGGAACACTGTGTGCAGCTCCAGACGACAGAGAGAGCCCAAGTGGCAGCTGTGAGGATGATGAAGGGACTGGAGCAGCTCTCTTCAAGGAAAGCTGAGAGACCTGGGGCTGTTTGGTATGGAGAAGGAAGGGCTGGGAGGGGACCTTATCAGTAGCTACACATACCTGGAGGAAGGCTGGCAGGATGGAGCCAGGCTCTTTCCAGTGGTGCCCAGGGACAGGCTGAGGGGCAGTGGACATAAACTGCATCCCAGGAAATGCCATCTCAGCATCAGGGAAAGCTTTTGCTGTCAGGGTGCTGGAGGCCTGGAGCAGGCTGCCCAGAGGGGCTGTGGAGTTTCCTTCACTGGAGACAATCAGAACCTGCCTGGATGTGTTCCTGTGTGAGCTGCCCTGGGTGCCCCTGCTCTGGCAGGGCTTTGGGCTCAGCGATCTCTGGACCTTCCCCTGAGCTTCTGTGATGCTGCCCTGGACAACTGCTCCTTGGCTTCTCTGCAGACACTGCCTGCCAAGAAGGCAATGAGCATCTCTTGGAGCTGTGGCTCCAAGACTGGAGCTTCTGTTAGCTCAATGGAGAGGGTGGCTTAGCTCTCAGTGCACCAATAACCTTTAGCTAAGAACAGTTACCCATTTGCACTGAGGTGCTTTGCTTTGAAGGCAAAGCTGTCTGCAGCATTCCTGCTGTCCAGGGAAGTGCTGTTCCTTGCCTAAGGCTCTTGGGGGTTGTGGTTGGCAGGGGAATACAGTAGAGGATCTGGAAAGATGCAGTCTGCCTTGAAAGTAAATGCTAGATATAGAGGGGAAAGGAGTTGGATGGGTGTCTGAATGGCATCCACTCTGTGACTCATCCGTGGGGGACATGGGACAAGGGGCAGTGGCTTGGAGCTGGTGGAGGGCAGATGGAGAGTGGAGATGAGGAAAGATACTGTTGAGAGTGAGGGTGGGGAGAGAGTGGCACAGGTTGAGGGTGGTGAGACACTGGCACAGGTTGAGGGGTGGTGAGACACTGGCACAGGTTTCCCAGGGAGGTTGTGGAGCACAGAAGCACCCAACGTGATCAAAGATCACGTTGGGTGCTTCTGTGCTCCACAACCTCCCTGGAGGTGTTGAAGTCCAGGTTGGATGAGCCCTTGAGCAAGCTGTGCTGGTGAGAGGTTGTGGGACCCAAAGGGAACATGAATTGATCTTCATTTTTCTGTTGGTCACCAGAAAGTATCTTTCTGGGTTGCATGGTTTGGAGTTGGAGTTAGAATCTGAGATGTCCAAGGGCTTTGGTTGGTGTTTGAGCTGAACTCACAGCTCTGGAATAGGGCAAATTGTTGTGTGGCTGAGTCAGAAGATGCTCAGTGGCAGAAGGAGTCATTTCCATGGTTTGAAGATGAGTTTCATGCTCCACAGCCTCCGTGGTTCACCAGAAGTGGCACTGATTCATACACAGGTTTGCTTTGCTGGAGCTCCACCTTGGCCTGGCAATAATTTCTCTGAAGTTCTCTGCCCTCATTTTTTGAGGCTTTATGCATCTGGCTTGGGCCAAGCTGGGTGCAGCAGGTTGGGTGCATTGAGAGCAGCCCTGAAGATACAGCCTTGGGAGTGTTGGGTGCTGAGCAGCTGCCCAGGAGCCAGCAGTGCCCTCCTGCAGCCCTGCAGGCAGCTGAGTGCTGGCTGCAGCCAGAGCAGTGTGGGCAGAGGGCAGGAGAGGGAATTGTGCCCCTGGGCTCTGCTCTGCTCAGACCTCACCTCCAGTCCTGCCTCCAGCTCTGCTGTCCCCAGCAGCAGCAGGACACAGAGCTGTGGAGTGAGGCCAGAGGAGGCCACAAAGATGCTGGCAGGGCTGCAGCAGCTCTGCTGTGAGCACAGGCTGAGGGAGCTGGGGGGGTGCAGCCTGGGGAGGAGAAGGCTCCAGGGGCACCTCAGAGCTGCTGCCAGAGCCTGAAGGGATCCTGCAGGAAGGCTGCAGAGAGACTTTAGCTGAGGGTGTCTGAGCCAGGCCAAGGGGGAATGGTTTGGAGCTGAGGCAGAGCAGGGTTAGAGTGGAGCTGAGGAAGAAGTTGCTGAGTGTGAGGGTGGTGAGAGCCTGGCCCAGGCTGCCCAGGGAGGCTGTGGCTGCCTCCTGCCTGGAGGTTTTGAAGGCCAGGCTGGATGGGGCCTTGAGCAAGCTGTGCTGGTGGGAGGTGTCCCTGCCCATGGCAGGAACTGGACCATCCTGAAGGTCCCTCCTAAGCCAAAGCATTCTGTGGCTAACGTCAGCCATTGGGAGGTTAACTGCAGAGTCCTCCTCTGCAGCTGTGGGTGAGCCTTGTTTGAGTGCTCTGAAATGGTGGTGATGGCACTTTGGAAAGGGAAGGGAGGGAAAAAAACATCAAACCACATCAATTCAAGAGTAAGAATGGGGAAGGCACAAAGCTGGGTCACTTCAGGCTTGAAAAAGAGAAGTAATTACAGGGGGAAATGCAGGGAGAGCTTAGTCTGCCTGGCTCCTTCAGACACAAACCAAGACAAAACCAACCAACAAACAAACAAAAAGGCAGGAAAAGGCAAGGAAAAAAAGTAGTAAAATCAGGAAGAAAACGAAAGAGAGAAACAAGAAGGCAGGAGAAAGATGAAGGAAGCTGGAGAAAAAACAGGCTTCGAGCCTCCGAAATTCTGCTTGCAAAACAATTCCCAGCAGGCAGCCACAGAGCCTATAAATATCACCAGATCGACTCCCAGAGCTGAGATAAATCAATAAAGAAGGAAATAAAGCTCCAAAGTCACAAAAAAAGGGGAAAAAACCCCAGAAATCTACACTGACAAAAGACCAGAAGGCACCAAAGTGCTGCCCACTGGGGCTGGGGGGCTGGTGGCAGCCCAGGCATGAAGGGAAGAGGAGAGACACTGTGCTGGGTGTGTGAAAGCTGTGGAGGCTGCAGCAGCTTCTCTCCTTTAGACAACCCAAGCAGCAGGCAAGGGCAGAGGGCAGGGTGAGGAGCTCACCCTGCAGTGCCCGCGGCAGACAGGGCACTGGCAGCAGCAGGATGCCACCGGCAGCAAGTGGCTTTGGTGCTCCTGGGTGGCTGTGCTGAGCTCTCTCCTCCGGGGGGTTTGCACAGCACAGACACCTCCTGCAGCCAGCCTCTGCCACCTTCACTTCACAGAACCCAGAACAGCTCAGCTTGGAGGGATCTTGAAGGTCATCTCCTGCAACCTCCCTGCCACGGGCAGGGACAGCTCTCAGCCACAGCAGGCTGCTCGAGGCCACATCCAGCCTGGCTTGGCAGGGGCAGCCACAGCCTCCCTGGGCAGCCTGGGCCAGGCTCTCACCACCCTCACACTCAACAACTTCTTCCTCAGCTCCACTCTCAATCTGCCCTCTTCCAGCTCAAAGTCATTCTCCATTGTCCTGTCCCTCTGCAGCCTTCCTGCAGGATCCCTTCAGGCTCTGGCAGCAGCTCTGAGGTGCCCCTGGAGCCTTCTCCTCCCCAGGCTGCACCCCCCCAGCTCCCTCAGCCTGTGCTCACAGCAGAGCTGCTCCAGCCCTGCCAGCATCTTTGTGGCCTCCTCTGGCCTCACCCCACAGCTCTGTGTCCTGCTGCTGCTGGGGACAGCAGAGCTGGAGGCAGGCTTGGAGGTGAGGTCTGAGCAGAGCAGAGCCCAGGGGCACAATCCCCTCTCCTGCCCTCTGCCCACACTGCTCTGGCTGCAGCCAGCACTCAGCTGCCTGCTGGGCTGCAGGAGGCACTGCTGGCTCCTGGGCAGCTGCTCAGCACCCAGCACCCCCAAGGCTTTTTCTTCAGGGCTGCTCTCAGCTCCCTCTGCACCCAGCCTGGAGGCCTCCTGCAGCCTCACTGCAGCAGCTCTGTGTCCTGCTGCTGGGCACAGCAGAACCATCTCTAGATGCCAAAAAGAGCTGAATTTATCAGGGTAAATTGGGCATTCTGCACATGGGAAGCCTCCACACCAACCTCAGGCAGGGATCATAGACAGCAGCCTTGCAGGAGACTCTTGGCCAGCACTGAACCTCCTCATGGCCTGTTCCTGACACCTTCTTCCTGCTGTCTGTAGCTGATTGTGTATTTTGTAGTTCTAGATAGGGATTTTCTGCCTGAGAATATCTTCTCTTTGCTAAATGCCCTGCACAAGAGGAATGCACAAACTGCAACCCAGGAGGTTGCATCTGAGCAGGAGGAGAAAGTTGTTTGGTGTGAGGGTGCTGGAGGCCTGGAGCAGGCTGCCCAGAGAGGTTTTGGAGTCTCCTGCTCTGGAGAGCTTCCAAACCCCCCCTGGCCATTGTGCTGCTGGGCAAGCTGCTGTGGGTGCCCTGCTGGAGCAGGGGCTTGGGCTGAATTCTGCCCCTTGGCTCTGCTCTCCTCAGACACCACCTGGAGTCCTCTGTGCAGTTCTGCAGCCCCCAGCACAAGCAGGACATGGAAGTGTTGGAGCCAGTCCAGAGGAGGCCACCAAGATGCTGAGAGGGCTGCAGCAGCTCTGCTCTGAGCACAGGCTGAGAGAGTTGGAGCTTTGCAGCCTGGAGAAGAGAAGGCTTTGAGGAGACCTTGGAGTGGCCTTGCAGGATCTGAAGGGGGCTGCAGGAGGGCTGGGGAGGGACTATTGACAAGGTCTGGGAATGAGAGGAGGAGGAGGAATGGGTCTGAAGTGGCAGAGGGGAGATTGGAAGTGGATGTTAGGAAGAAGTTGTTTGCAGTGAGGCTGGTGAGACACTGGCACAGGTTGAGGGTGGTGAGACCCTGGCACAGGTTTCCCAGGGAGGTTGTGGAGCACAGAAGCACCCAACGTGATCTTTGATCACGTTGGGTGCTTCTGTGCTCCACAACCTCCCTGAAGGTGTTCAGGACCAGGCTGGATGAAGCCTTGAGTGACCTGTGCTGGTGGGAGGTGTCCCAGCCCATGGCAGGGAGTTGGCACTGGCTGATCCTTGTGGTCCCTTCCTAACCCTGACTGATTCTATGATTCTGTGATCTCCAGAGGTCCCTTCCTACCTCACCCTGCTGTTTTCTGTGACCTCCAGTGGGGCAGGGCTGGACCTCTGCAGGTGGCAGGCTCCTGGTGTGCCCTGCTGGGGTAAGCATAGCTTGTCATAGAATCAGCCAGGTTGGAGGAGAGCTCCAAGCTCCTCCAGCCCAACCTAGCACCCAGCCCTGTCCAACCAACCAGACCATGGCACTAAGTGCCCCAGCCAGGCTTGGCTCCAACACCTCCAGCCACACAGACTCCACCACCTCCCTGGGCAGCCCATTCCAATGCCAATCACTCTCTCTGACAACAACTTCCTAACAACATCCAGCCTAGACCTGCCCTGGCACAGCTTGAGGCTGTGTCCCCTTCTTCTGTTGCTGGGTGCCTGGCAGCAGAGCCCAACCCCACCTGGCTACAGCCTCCCTGCAGGCAGCTGCAGGCAGCAATGAGCTCTGCCCTCAGCCTCCTCTTCTCTTGGGAAGCTCTCACAGCACTTTGAAGAGGGCAGCCTGGGCAGAGCCTGGACCTGTGCCTGCTCCCCAGCACCTGAGCAGGATGGGCCCTGCAGCAAGGCCCTGGGGGACTCCCTGTCCCTGTCTGAACCATCCCACTTCATTTGCTCCTCCCTTGGCCCTTCAGGTCCTGTGGCCAGCTTGGGCAGGAGCCTGCAGAGGGAATTGCTGTTCTGCCAAACCTGATTTCCTGTGAAATGAAAAGCTGGAGAAAGGGGGGAGGGGAGGTTCAAATGCCTCCTCCTCCCTCTGTCATGTTCGTTCTCACAAGTACCAAATAATCATCTACTCCTTCCTCTTCCCCCCTCCAAGGTTTCATTCCATATACATTGATTCTCCTTAAAAAAAACCATTTCCAGCTGTTTCTTTAGCTGGGAAACTCATCCCAGCTGTGCACAGCTGCTGCATGCAGGCACTGCTCTTGCTCTGCCAGGCCACTCTTGTTTCTCAGCCTTACAACAGCAGAGGTGAGGCACAATCAGCAGAGCCTCTGCTCCTCCTCAGCCTCCCTTTGATTAGTTTGCTGCTGAAGGAGGCAGTGAGGAGAGTGCTGAGCACCAGGAGATGGAAAAAATATTGTGATTACTTTTTGGTTGCTTAGAATCAAGGAGTAACTCTTTAAAGCCAGCACTGATTTAATTCAGCAATTTCCAGTTCATGATTCTTTGGGGAGAGGGGAAAAAAAATGAAGGAAAGGTTTGTGAGGGTTGGAGGAGCTGAAGGGGACCACAGGAAGCTGGGGAGGGACATTTTACAAGGGCTTGTAGTGAGGAGGGCCACAAAGATGCTCAGAGGGCTGTGGGGACAGGTTAGGAGAGTTGGGGCTGTTCAGACTGGAGAAGAGAAGGCTCCAGGGAAGACCTCAGAGCAGCCTTCCAGTGCCTGAAGGGGACTCTCTGCCACCACCTCCTCCTGGGTGCTAACAGCTGTGCTACTTGGGGCATCAGAGCTGGGGGGTACTAAGATCATGCAAACTCTGTACCTTCAGAGCTTGAGAGAGAAGAAACTCAATAATCAATTCAATAATCAGCTCAGTAATCAATTCAATGCAGGGAGACCTCAGAGCAACCTTCCTGCAGGAGTCACATGGACTGAGTTTTGGTGAGTCTTGTTCAAAGGTCTGGAGAAGGCCTTGGGGGTGTCAGTTGGTGCCCAAGTGCCCAGCAGCCAGCACTGGTCCCTGGCAGCCCAGAGCCAGCTGTGTGCTGGCTGCAGGCAGAGCAGGCAGAGCAGCAGCACAGGGAGGGGATTCTGCCCCTCCAATCTGCTCTGCTCAGCCCTCACCTGCAGCACTGCCTCCAGCTCTGGGAACCCAGCACAAGAAGGACCTGGAGCTGCTGCAGAGGGTCCAGAGGAGGCCACCAAGATGCTCACAGGGCTGGAGAAGCTCTGCTGTGGGCACAGGCTGGGAGAGTTGGGGCTGTGCAGCCTGGAGAGAACAGAAGGCTGCAGGGAGAGCTCAGAGCAGCTTCCAGTGGCTGAAGGGGCTGCAGGAGAGCTGGGGAGGGACTTTGGAGCAGGGCTGGGAGTGGCAGGCTGAGGGACAATGGCTTTGAGCTGGGAGAGGGGAGAGTGAGAGTGGAGAGGAGGAAGAGATTGTTGAGAGTGAGGGTGGGGAGACACTGGCACAGGTTGAGGGTGGGGAGACACTGGCACAGGTTGCTCAGGGAGGTTGTGGAGCACAGAAGCACCCAACGTGATCAAAGATCACGTTGGGTGCTTCTGTGCTCCACAACCTCCCTGGAGGTGCTGAAGTCCAGGCTGGATGAAGCCTTGAGCAGGCTGTGCTGGTGGGAGTTGTCCCTGCCCATGGCACTGGATGAGCTTTGAGGTCCCTTCTGTCCCAAGCCCTTCTCTGACTCTGATTTCCCATCCCCTGTTGGAGCCTTTGCAGGTTTGGTTATTGTCTGTTCCCTTTCTTCGCCTTGCTGCTGCTGTCTCCTTCTGTGACTTGAATTTCCCCTGGCTGCCACGGGAGGAGAATTGAAATTCAAAGCAGGGATTCTGCCAGGACTTTTCAGCAAGTTCATAACATTCCTCCTCTGAATGTTCCCTCGACTCCATGGCAGCTGCTCACAGCCCTTAAACACGGCTGTGAGTGTCTGATGGAGCGGGAGCCAAAGCCAGGGGCTGCTGACACAACCTCAGCCCTGCCAGAGCAGGAGGGAATGGTGCTGGTGGCTTCTCCACAGTGGTTTTCACTGCCCTGCTGCTGTTGGTGTGCTCAGGGCTGCTCTCCTGGGCAGCACAACCCAGAGAGTGCCTTTTCCAGCAGGAATTCAACCTTCTGAGTCTGACATTTTCAGCAGAATTTAGAATCATAGAATCACAGAATCAGGCAGGGTTGGAAGGGACCACAAGGAGCAGGCAGTTCCAACCCCCCTGCCATGCCCAGGGACACCCTACCCTAGAGCAGGCTGCACACAGCCTCAGCCAGCCTGGCCTCAAACACCTCCAGCCATGGGGCCTCAACCACCTCCCTGGGCAACCCATTCCAGCCTCTCACCACTCTCCTGCTCAACAACTTCCTCCTCACCTCCAGCCTCACTCTCTCCACCTCCAGCTTTGCTCCATTCCCCCCACTCCTGCCACTCCCTGATATCCTGAGAAGTCCTTCCCCAGCTTTTTTGTAGCCCCCTTCAGATCCTGGAAGGCCACAAGAAGGTCTCCTGGGAGCCTTCTCTGCTCCAGACTACACAGCAATTTGGAGTTTGGAGTTGAGGAGGCAGCTGGGGCTGGGGAGGATGCCAGCAGCACTCCCAGGTTGTTCCTTGGACTTAATAAACCTGGAGGAGGATAAGCAGCAGGTGAGGAGTGACTGCAGTGAGACTGAGCAGGTTGGCCCAGGCCAAATTGTGAAGCTCAGCAAGGCCAAGTGCAAGGTCCTGCAGCTGGGGCAGGGCAATCCCAAGCACAAATCCAGGCTGGGTGAGGAGTGGCTGAGAGCAGCCTGCAGGAGAAGGCCTTGGGGGTGTCAGTTGGTGTCCAAGTGCCCAGCAGCCAGCACTGGTCCCTGGCAGCCCAGAGCCAGCTGTGTGCTGGCTGCAGGCAGAGCAGGCAGAGCAGCAGCACAGGGAGGGGATTCTGCCCCTCCAATCTGCTCTGCTCAGCCCTCACCTGCAGCACTGCCTCCAGCTCTGGGAACCCAGCACAAGAAGGACCTGGAGCTGCTGGAGAGGGTCCAGAGGAGGCCATGGAGGTGCTCAGAGGCTGGAGAAGCTCTGCTATGAGGATTGGCTTTTTAAAGCTTCCCCACAGCTTGATGGGTTTGCCCCAGAGTCAGACCAGGGGGTGCCTGGGGACCTGTGGTGGGTGCAGGGGGACAGGGGACTCGTGGGGCTCAGCTCAGAGGAGATGCCTTGGGCAGAGCTCAGATTTTCTCCTGGCAGATATTTTTTCTCTGTTATTATTTGGATTGTTCCTTGAGGGGAAGCTGCAGCTGAGGAAATAGGCAGCACATTCCTCCAGCCCAGGGAACTCCTTCCCTGATGGAAAATTCATCAGGCACAAAGAATGAGGATGGGACAAGCCACAGCAGTGAGCAGCACTGGGGATCATTGTGTTTTGCTCAGGGGATGTCCTGCCCCTGGGAAGGGCCCAGGCATAGGTCTTGCCAGCTCAGTGTTGCTCCCTGCTTTTCGTTGGGAATGCACTGGCTGATACCCAGAGCTGCCCTGGGTGCTGAGCAGCTGCCCAGGAGCCAGCAGTGCCTCCTGCAGCCCAGCAGGCAGCTGAGTGCTGGCTGCAGCCAGAGCAGTGTGGGCAGAGGGCAGGAGAGGGGATTGTGCCCCTGGGCTCTGCTCTGCTCAGACCTCACCTCCAGTCCTGCCTCCAGCTCTGCTGTCCCCAGCAGCAGCAGGACACAGAGCTGTGGAGTGAGGCCAGAGGAGGCCACAAAGATGCTGGCAGGGCTGGAGCAGCTCTGCTGTGAGCACAGGCTGAGGGAGCTGGGGGGGTGCAGCCTGGGGAGGAGAAGGCTCCAGGGGCACCTCAGAGCTGCTGCCAGTGCCTGGAGGGATCCTGCAGGAAGGCTGCAGAGAGACTTCAGCTGAGGGTGTCTGAGCCAGGCCAAGGGGGAATGGTTTGGAGCTGAGGCAGAGCAGGGTTAGAGTGGAGCTGAGGAAGAAGTTGTTGAGTGTGAGGGTGGTGAGAGCCTGGCCCAGGCTGCCCAGGGAGGCTGTGGCTGCCTCCTGCCTGGGGGTGTTGAAGGCCAGGCTGGATGGGGCCTTGGGCAGCTGAGCCCAGCTAAGAGATGTCCCTGGCCCTGTCCAAGGGGTTGCAGTAGATGATCTCTGAGGTCCCTTCCAACCTGAGCCATTCTCTGATTCCTGCTCTCCTGGCAGGAGGAAGCAAAGCTCTGAACCCCAGGCCATGAGCATGTCTCTGGCTGCTTGTGCCCTGCAGATGTTTGCTCTGCCAGGAGCTGCTTCTGCCCTTCTTTGCTTTTGCTGTGCAATGCAGATCCAAGATGGACCTGCCACTGTCTTGCTTTGTTTGAGAGGAAAGGCAATAGAGAAGTGAAGCCCTCCCTGCATCTTCTGTGGCTCTGACATCAGCAGGCAGCAGAGGCAGAGCAGCTCCTGTGTGAGACCTGCCTCAGCTGCTTCTCTCCTTGCCTGAGCTTCGTTCTTGGGGCTGACATTTGCCACAGCTTCACAGGCTGCATCAGGCTGGAAGGGACCCTCCAAGGCATCGTGTCCAACCCTCCTGCAGGCAGCAGGGACACCTCCAGCCAGGGCAGGCTGCACAGGGCCTCAGCAGGTCTCATACTGAATGTCTCCAGGGATGGGTCTCAGCCACCTCCTTGTGCCAATCTCTCCTCACCCTCCCTGGGCACAGCTCCCTCCTGATGTCCAACCTAACCCTGCCCTGCTGCACTTCCAAACCACTGCCCTCAGCCCACCCCCACAGGCCCTTCTGAACAGCCCCTGCCCAGCCTGCCTGCAGCTCCCCTGCAGATTTAAAGCCATTTTCCCCTTGGGAAGCTCTTTGGCAGTGGCAAAGGTGGGGGGGTCCTGGCACCCCTGTGCTGGGCATGGTGCCTGTGGGGCAGGTCTGAGCATGGCTTACAGGGATGCAAACCCAGGTGATGTGAACAGCTGCTTTTAGTGCTGCTGTCAGGGGGCAGGCAGGAAGCTCACCCCAGCACCTTCCCCAGCCTCAGCTACCAGGGGTGGGCCTTGCTGAGGTGCTGGGGGGTGTCCCAGTCCATAAAGGAGGATTCCTTGGGTCAGTTCTCCATCTGCTGGGGCTCCTCCTTTGTGGCACTTGGAAGATGCTGACTGAGACATCTTTTGTTTATCTCCTGGGTTACTTCTTGCTTCCCACCTGAGGGCTGCAGCTCACAGCCAGGACCCACACTCTGCTCACCTGCAGTTTAAAGGCAGAGGTATTTATTAGCCTCAGCTTAACAAATCTACCTGAAAGGTCCCAGTCTGCAGGGAAGCAGCTTTAGGGACTCATCTTTTGCACTGTAGGTGATGGGAGGTGACAGACTCAGGCACTAAATGCCAGCAGCTGCTGCCAGTGGGGGTGCAGACTCTGCTGCTCTGCTGCTCTGGGGTGAGGCCACTGGGTTCAGTTGTAGGGTACACTGCTGGGGGGTTGTGATGGTTTGGGAGTTACCTGCCCCCCACTCATGAAATCATCCAGACTAGACTCAGCTGGAAGTAAGGGACTGAAGCTTTATATTCACAGCTCAGCACAGTGCACAAGCAGCTTATGGAGCAAAGCTGGAGGTGAGGAGGAAGTTGTTGAGCAGGAGAGTGGTGAGAGGCTGGAATGGGTTGCCCAGGGAGGTGGTTGAGGCCCCATGGCTGGAGGTGTTTGAGGCCAGGCTGGCTGAGGCTGTGTGCAGCCTGCTCTAGGGTAGGGTGTCCCTGGGCATGGCAGGGGGGTTGGAACTGGCTGCTCCTTGTGCTCCCTTCCAACCCTGCCTGATCCTGTGACTCTCTGACACTTGGCAGCATTTGCAGCTCTAGGCAGCAGTACACAAGTTAAAGGTGGCACAGAAACACAACTCCCTGCCAGAAGCCAGAGTGCCCAGGAGGGGCTCCCCACCACCCTTCCACCTGCTTCCCACCTCTCTGCCTCACCCCAGAGTCTGCCTTAGGCGCAGGGTGAGCTTGGAGGGGGGTGAGGAGCAGGATCAGTTGTGTTGCACAGGCACCCACTGTGGCAGAGCCACTCAGACACTGTTCCCTGCCTTGGTGCTGCTGTTCTCGGGCGCCTGCGAGTGCAGCAACCATCACCTCTGCTCCCTCCTCACAGCCCAGAATCGAATTGCTCTCATTAAAATAGTCCAGTTAGCCTCAACCCAGCCCAGGGGTGCAGGGCTGCTGAGGGCCCTGCAGCACCTAAAGCAGAAAGACAGAATTTGGCCTGGGAAAGAGCAGCCTGGGGAGGGATTTGATCGAGGCTGATCAGTACTTCGAGGGAGGGTGGTCAGGAGGATGGGGCCAGGCTTTGTTCAGTGGTGCCCAGGGACAGCACAAGGGGCAAAGGGCACAAACCTGAGCAGAGGAAGTTCCACCTGAACATGAGGAGGAACTTCTTCAATTTGAGGGTGGTGGAGCACTGGAACAGGCTGTCCAGAGAGGTGGTGGAGTCTCCATCCCTGGGGACACTCAGAACCTGCCTGAATGTTTTCCTGTGTGACCCTTGCCTTGGCAGGGGGGTTGGACTGGGGGATCTCCAGAGGTCCCTTCCAACCCCTTTCATTCTGTGATTCAGAGATTCATACCAGCACAGAATGGTTCCAGTTGGAAGGGACCCTGAAGATCATCCAGTCCAACCCTCTGCCAGAGCAGGGGCACCCAGGGCAGGGCACACAGGAACACATCCAGGTGGGCTTGGAGGTTCTTCAGAGCAGGAGACTCCACAGCCTCTCTGGGCAGCCTGCTCCAGGCTCCAGCACCCTCACACTAACAAAGTTTCCCCTCCTGTTCCCCTGGCATCTCCTCTGCTCCAGCTTGTCCCCAGTGCCCCTTGTGCTGCCCTTGGCCACCCCTGGGCAGAGCCTGGCTGTATCCTGCCCACACTGCCCTGCACATCTTTAGCACAGCACTGAGGGTAGCCCTCAGGCTGCTCTGCTGCCAGCTCCCAGCCCCAGCTCCCTCAGCCTGGCCTCACAGGAGATGCTCCACTCTAGAGGTGGAAGTTGCCCAGGGTGTCCTGGGTTCTTTTGGCAGCACAGTGAGGGCTGGCACCCAGCCCTGCACCAAAGACATCCACCACAGCCTGTGTGACTTGGGTGCCAAGGTTCTTTTGGCCATTTGCTTTGTGATATGAGCTCCCTGGGGAGACCTCAGAGCAGCCTTGCAGTGCCTGAAGGGGCTGCAGGAAGAGCTGGGGAGGGACTTTGGAGAAGGGCTGGGAGTGGTAGGGTGGGGGACAATGGCTTTGAGCTGGGAGAGGGGAGAGTGAGAGTGGAGAGGAGGAAGAGATTGTTGAGAGTGAGGGTGGGGAGAGACTGGCACAGGTTGAGGGTGGTGAGACCCTGGCACAGGTTGAGGGTGCTGAGACACTGGCACAGGTTGCCCAGGGAGGCTGTGGAGCACAGAAGCACCCAACGTGATCAAAGATCACGTTGGGTGCTTCTGTGCTCCACAGCCTCCCTGGAGGTGTTGAAGTCCAGGCTGGATGAGGCCTTAAGCAAGCTGTGCTGCCAGGAGGTGTCCCTGCCCATGGCAGGGCTTGGCACTGGATGATCTTGAAGGTCTTTTCCAGCTGAAAGCATCCTGTGAAGCTGTGAAGCTGTACCTAAGCAGTGGAGCCACCTGACAGGGCCATGAGCATCACACTGCAGTGGCCCTGCCTGTTCCTCTGGGGAGCTCAGGAGCTCACACAGGTCAGCTCAGGCAGCCATGGCTGAGCCTTGTGTTCAGCTCAGGGTGGTGCTCACTGTGCCAAGTGTGAGCAGAACATCACAGCACTCTTCAGAAGGCCTTTTCCCTCCCACACGCTGTGTGGCTGGACATGCCCTGGGCTTGGGTGGTGCAGAAGCCACTAAATTCTGGTTTAGTCACCTTGCAGCCTTAGGAGAGGCTGGGACTGGCTGTGCTTGGCACTGCCCAGGTGCTGAACCTGACAGAGCTGTTCCTGGAGAGTCTGGAACCAAGACAAATGCCTGGCACAGGGCCTGTGGCTGTTCATTGCCTGCTTGGCAATGGGAGCAGTGTGTGCAGGTGTGTTCTAATGGCACCTGAGGTCAGGTCAGCATCCTGGAACCTCCCAGCAGCCAGGTGTGAGCAGCAGGAGCTGGGAGATGCTTATGCCCCTGTACTCAGCACTGGTGAGCCCACACCTCGAGTGCTGTGCCCAGTTTGGGTCACCACAGCACAGGAGGAGGTACACATTGAGGTGCTGGAGCAGGGCAGAGAAGGGCAGCGAGGCTGGGGAGAGCTCTGGCAAACATGAGCTGTGAGGAGCAGCTGAGGGAGCTGGGGGTGTTCAGTCTGGAGAAGAGGAGGCTGAGAGGGGACCTTATTGCCCTCTGCAACTACCTAAAGGGAGGTTGCAGTGAGGCTGGAGCTGGCCTCTCCTCCTCAGTTACTAATGCTGGGACAAGAGGAAATGGCCTCAAGGTGCATCAGGGGAGGTTTGGGTTGGCTGCTGGGAGGAAGTTCTCTCCTGAGCAGGTGGTCAGGCACTGGCACAGGCTGCCCAGGGAGGTGCTGGAGTTGCCATCCCTGGAGGTGTTCAAAAGTAGAGTGGCTGTGGTGCTTGAGGCTGTGGTCTGGTGATGAAGGCTGCTGGGATGAAGGTTGGACTGGCTGATGCTGGTGGTCCTCTACAGCCACAGCAATCCACAGTGCTGGGATGTTGTGCTGAGGGCTTTGGTTTGGTCAAGGACTTGGCAGTGTGAAACTGATGATTGGACTCGAGGACCTTGAAAGGCTTTTGCAACCTAAGGAGTTGTGTGATCCAGGCTTAGTTTGGCTGCTGAGGTCCAAGGGAGTCAGCCCTGGCCTGCAGACAGCTCACAGCCAGCTGTGTCCAGCGGTGGGTGTGGAGTTTCCTCCAGAACTTCTTTCTTACTTCTCCAAAAGCATTTTGGCTGTGTGAAGCCATCTGGGCTGGGAGCTGCTCTGACCTCCTACAGTTCCCCTCCCCCTGCTTTGCTTTCTTGCAGAAGAAAGGAGCTCCCTGGCCCTGGTGAGGCCATGCTGCAGCACCTCCCTGTTGCTGCTCCTCAGGCAGGTCTTGTGCAGTGTGCTGGGGGGATGAGCTCACAAACTGCTCAAGGCAAAAGAACAATCACCCAACCCGTGAAGTAAAGAGGAAATCAGGCAGGAGAGGGACCCAGAATGGGGGAGGGAAAGAAACATGGAGCTAGGAAAAGGGGCAAAGGGTGAGGAAAGCTCAGGAGCCTGAGCCTAAGAGCTGGGGTGGCTGGGAGGAAATCCCAGCAGGGGCTCCCAGCTGTGTGTGCCCAGGACTGAACCTGGGCAGCAGGACACTCACCTGCTGCCTGCTGGCAGCACCAGCCCTGCACAGCCTGTGCCAAAGGGCATTTCACAGGCTGGCAGAGAGCCTCCAAGGGCATCGTGTCCAACCCTGCTGCAGGCACAGGGACACCTCCAGCTAGAGCAGGCTGCCCAGGGACACATCCAGGCTGATCTTGAATGTCTGCAGGGACTGGACCTCAGCCACCTCCTGGGCAACCTGTGCCAGTCTCTCCCCACCCTCACTGTGCACAACTCCCTCCTCATGTCCAACCTAACCCTGCCCTGCTGCACTTCCAAACCACTGCCCTCAGCCTGACCCACAGCCCCTTCTGAACAGTCCCTCCCCAGCCTGCCTGCAGCTCCCCTGCAGATACTGAAATGCAGCTCTGAGCTCTCCCTGCAGCCTTCTCTTGTGCAGCCTGCACAGCCCCAACCCTCCCAGCCTGTCCCCACAGGGAGCTTCTCCTGCCTCTGATCACCTCGGTGGCCTCCTCTGCCCCAGTGCAGAGCAGCAGAGGAGAGCTGCAGCTCAGGCCCTGCCTCCAGGTTCCTTTTTCATTCTTCTCTTTTTTGTTGCACACTCAGATACAGTCCTGTAGGAAATGCCCTGAAGCTCTGACAGACTCCCAGCTGCAGAGCCCACGAGCCTGGCAGTGCTGCTGCCTTCCTTTTAGTATTATTATTCCTCCTTGTTTTCCCCTCTCTTTTCCCCCTTCTGTGAGCAGGACAAATCCTTGATTCCTGAGGGCTTGCTGCCAGCTCTGGGTGCTGTGGGATCCTTTCTGGTGCTGAGCAGCTGTGGAACAAATGAAGATACCAGTGCTCTCAAGAGATGGGAGGTCTAACAGAAGCAATGAGAATCATAGAGTCATAGAATCAACCAGGTTGGGAGAGACCTCCAAGGTCATCCAGTCCAACCTAGCCCAAGGGTGGCACCTCCTCCCTCCTGGCTTTGCCCAGCAGGGATTTTTTGAGAGAAGTTCCTCAAGTGGCTGAGAATATTAATAATAAATAAGAAATAATGCTTGAAAGTGTCTGCTAGGGACAGTGCAGACTGGAAAGTGCCTTGTTCTGGAGGAATCACAGAGTCACAGGGCCAGAGAATGGCTCAGGCTGGGAGGGACCTCAGAGCTCATCTCCTGCAGCCCCATGCCGTGGTCAGGGACAGCTCCCAGCTAGACTCAGCTGCTCAAGGTCTCATCCCACCTGGCCTTGAACACCCCCAGGCAGGAGGCAGCCACAGCCTCCCTGGGCAGCCTGGGCCAGGCTCTCACCACCTTCACACTGAAGAACTTCTTCCTCAGCTCCACTCTAACCCTGCCCTGCCTCAGCTCCAAACCATTGATCTTGAGGGTCTGTTCCAATCTGGATGTTTCTGTGGTTCCTCCCTGGCCTGGCTCAGACACCCTCAGCCAAAGTCTCTCTGCAGCCTTCCTGCAGGATCCCTTCAGGCACTGGCAGCAGCTCTGAGGTGCCCCAGGAGCCTTCTCCTCCCCAGGCTGCACCCCCCCAGCTCCCTCAGCCTGTGCTCACAGCAGAGCTGCTGCAGCCCTGGCAGCATCTTTGTGGCCTCCTCTGGCCTCACCCCACAGCTCTGTGTCCTTCTGCTGGGGACAGCAGAGCTGGAGGCAGGATTGGAGGTGAGGTCTGAGCAGAGCAGAGCCCAGGGGCACAATCCCCTCTCCTGCCCTCTGCCCACACTGCTCTGGCTGCAGCCAGCACTCAGCTGTGGAGACCAGAACTGGAGGCAGGATTGGATGTGAGGTCTGAGCAGGGCAGAGCCAAGGGGCAGGATCCCCTCTCCTGCCCCCTGCCCACTCTGCTCTGGCTGCAGCCAGCACTCAGCTGTGGAGACCAGAACTGGAGGCAGGATTGGATGTGAGGTCTGAGCAGGGCAGAGCCAAGGGGCAGGATCCCCTCTCCTGCCCCCTGCCCACTCTGCTCTGGCTGCAGCCAGCACTCAGCTGTGGAGACCAGAACTGGAGGCAGGATTGGATGTGAGGTCTGAGCAGGGCAGAGCCAAGGGGCAGGATCCCCTCTCCTGCCCTCTGCCCACACTGCTCTGGCTGCAGCCAGCACTCAGCAGACCCGAACTGGAGGCAGGCTTTGATGTCTCAGCTGAGCAGAACTAGATCCTTACCTCTTTGCTTCCAGTGGATTTCTGTAACCTCCAGAAGCCAGGCTGTGTGTTCTGCTTTGGGAGAATCTCTTTAAACAAAATTTCACACTCAGAATGAGGGGAAAAGCAAAAAAAAAAACCCCACAACCCTCCCCCCTCCAAAAAAAAAAAAAAACCCACCACAACCACTGCAATGAAAGCAGGATTTTGGGTGGGTTTTTTTTTGCTTGCTCTTCCTTTCAGCTCCCAGAATTGCACCACTGCACTAAATGTGACCTCCATAACTTTTAAATTAAGAATTGATGCTGGCTTGAAATTTATGAAATATTTCAGCATGAAAGAAAGCCTTTTTTTTTTTTTTATGTTTTTTTTCTTTTGCCTTTTCTTTTCCCTCAGGAAAATTGAGCAATAAATCACAGCACTCTCCATTTACTGCCCTACAGCCAGCCAAAGGCAGGAGGTTTGCTTTTATTCCCCCCCCCCCCCTATTATTTATTTAATAGATAGATATAGAGAGAGTAATTTTTTTGCTTTCTTCATTCTTGGGGGGGGGGAATTAAAGGGGGGAAAAAAAGAAAAAGGGGGGAAAAAAAAGGGGGGGAGGAAGTGTGCTGCTGTCAGGCAGCTTTGCTGCCATCCTCCCACTCTCCAGAATTTTTAATTTCAGCTGTTTCTGCTTGGATTTATTTCCAATATTCCTGCCCCGCGTTTCAATTTCCTCAGTTATTAAATTTTAATTCGCTGCATTAGCATTTAAATTAAAAAAGGGTTTATTTTGCTGGAAATCGCTGCCCGGCCCCAGCCTGCTGCGGAGGAGCTGCCTCCTCCTCCTCCTCCTCCTCCTGCTCCTGCTCCTGCTCCTGCCGGGGCGCTGCGCCGCGGCTCAGCCCTCTGCGCCGTGCGAGGGCACCGACCCGACCCGACCCTCACCCACTCGCACCGACCCTCACTGCCCCGACCCGACCCGCACCCACCCGCACCGCACCCATCCGCACCGACCCGACCTGCATCCGCACCGACCCGACCCGATCCGCACCCACCCGACCTGCATCCACACCGACCCGACCCGATCCGCTCCCACCCGCCCCGCACCCACCCGCACCGACCCTCACTGCCCCGACCCGATCCGCCCCCACCTGCACCGCACCCACCCGCACGGACCCGACCCGACCCGCACACACCCGCATCGCACCCACTCTCACCCACCCACACCGACCCGACCCGACCTGCACCCACTCGCACCGACCCTCACTGCCCCGACCCGATCCGCCCCCACCTGCACCGCACCCACCCGCACCCACCCGACCCGCACCCACCCGCACCGACCCGACCCGATCCGCACCCACCCGCACCGACCCCACCCACATCGACCCGACCCGCACCCACCCGCACCGACCCGCACCCACCCGCACCGACCCGACCCGACCCACACCCACCCACACCCACCCGCACCGCACCCACCCGCACCGACCCGACCTGTCCCCGCACTGCACCGACACGCACCCACCCACACCCACCCGACCCGCACCCATCCGCACCCACCCGACCCGCACCCGCACCGACCCTCACTGCACCGACCCAATCTGCACCCACCCGCACCGACCCGCACTGACCTGACCCGCACCCGCCCGCACCCTCACCGCACCGCACCGCCCCGCGGTCCCTGCGCGCAGCTGGGCTCGGCGCACGCCTGGGCTCGGAGGGGGTCGTAGAGTCGTCGAATGGTCCCAGGCCAGAAGAGACCTGCAGAGGTCGTCCGGTCCCAGCCCCGCTGCAGCCAGCAGGGACCCCCCCCCCGGCCCAGCTCCGCCAAGCCTCGCCGTGGGGGTCGGCAGGGCAGGGGCCGCAGGCGGCTCCGCGGGCAGCCTGGCGCAGTGCTCAGCCCCCTCACGGCCCAGAGCTTGTTCCTAACGCCCGAGCTGAAGCTGCTCCTCTGGCGCTGTCCCCATTGCCCTCTCGCCGCCGCTGCAGCTCTGCCAGCAGCTCCTCTCCGTCCCTCCTGGAGCCCCCCTCCGGCGCTGGCAGGATGCTGTTAGGTGCCCCTGGAGCCTCCTCTCCAGGCTGCACACCCCCAGCCTGTCCTCATGGCAGAGCTGCCCCAACCTCTGATCGTTGTCGTGGCCTCCTCTGGACCTGCTCCATCAGCTCCATGTCCTTCCTGTAATGAGGGCTCAGAACTGGCCCCAGCACTGCAGTGAGGTCTCAGCAGAGCAGAGCAAAGTGGCAGAATCCCTCTCTGGCTCTGCTGCCCACCCTGCTTTGGATGCAGCCCAGGATGGGATTTGCCTTCTGGGCCATCTGCTCGTGTCCAGCTTCTCACCCCCCAGCCCCCCAAGTCCCTTTCCCCAGGGCTGCTCTCTGACCTCCTCCCCAGCCTGTACCCGTGGTGAGGGTTGCTCTGCCCCAGCTGCAGGACCCTGCACCTGCTCTTGTTGAACATCCTCCCTGCTCAGCCCCTGCCCACCACCTGCAGGGGCTCCAGGAGGTGCTGAATGGCTGATGAAGGTGGGCACTGCACCTTCACCCACCTCAGCATGGCCACAGCACTGAGCTGGGCTCTGTCTGCCTGCTTTCCCCCTGCACATCCCAACATGAGGAGGGCTGGAAGGGACCTCTGGAGCTCATCCAGCCCAAGCCCCTGCTCCAGCAGGGCACCCACAGCAGCTTGCCCAGGAGCACAGTGGCCTGAGGGGGTTGGAAGCTCTCCAGAGCAGGAGACTGCACAGCCTCTCTGGGCAGCCTGCTCCAGGCCTCCAGCACCCTCACAGGAGGCTCAGAAAGTCACCTCGGGGCTGGAGCTGGCACCCTGCCTTGGCCTCCTCTGAACCTGGGCTTCAGTGCCCAACTGTGCCAGCAGGAGGCTGTGTGGAGGGCATTGCTGGCTCAGGGTGTGGAGGGCATTGCTGGCAGAGGGTTGGAGGCCATTGCTGGAAGGGGATTGCTGGAGGGCATTACTGGCAAGGGACATTGGAGGGCATTACTGGCAGGGGCATTGCTGACAAGGGCTTGGAGGCTGTTGCTGGCAGGGGTTTGTTGGAGTACATTGCTGGCAAGGGGGCATTGGAGGCCGTTGCTGGCAGGAGCTCTGCTGGCAGGGGATTGGAGACTGTTGCTGGCAGGGGCTCTGCTGGCAGGGGGTTGGGGGCTGTTGCTGGCAGGGGGCTGGAGGCTGTTGCTGACAGGGGCTCTGCTGCAGGGGGTTGGAGGCTGTTGCTGGCAGGGGGTCGTTGGAGGCTGTTGCTGGCAGGGGGTTGGGGGCTGTTGCTGGCAGGGGATCGTTGGAGGCCGTTGCTGGCAGGGGGTTGGAGGCTGTTGCTGGCAGGGGGTCGCTGGAGGCTGTTGTTGGCAGGGGCTCTGCTGGCAGGGGGTTGGAGGCTGTTGCTGGCAGGGGGTCGTTGGAGGCCATTGCTGGCAGGGGGTTGGGGGCTGTTGCTGGCAGGGGGTCGTTGGAGGCCGTTGCTGGCAGGGGGTTGGGGGCTGTTGCTGGCAGGGGGTTGGAGGCTGTTGCTGGCAGGGGGTTGGAGGCTGTTGCTGGCAGGGGGTCGTTGGAGGCCATTGCTGGCAGGGGGTTGGAGGCCATTGCTGGCAGGGGGTTGGGGGCTGTTGCTGGCAGGGGGTCGTTGGAGGCCGTTGCTGGCAGGGGGTTGGAGGCTGTTGCTGGCAGGGGGTCGGAGGCTGTTGCTGGCAGGGGGT
The DNA here is from genome assembly GCF_015220805.1 of Pogoniulus pusillus. NCBI lineage: Eukaryota > Metazoa > Chordata > Aves > Piciformes > Lybiidae > Pogoniulus > Pogoniulus pusillus. Next base: position 988,049 of record NC_087298.1, on the reverse strand, counting down.
CGTTGGAGGCCGTTGCTGGCAGGGGGTCGGGGGCTGTTGCTGGCAGGGGGTCGATGGAGTCCTGATCGTTCCTCACCTAAAGAGCCTTTTCCTGTTGTGGTTTCCCTGCAGGCGGACGAGAGCAGCAGCAGTGGCCAGAGGAGCTCTTCCAGCAGGTCGGTGTCTGCTCTGCCCTGCCAGGGGGGAGGTGGTGGCAGAGGAGGCTCTGCTGGGCTGCTGCGTCCTGGAGATGGGTGGCAAAGGGAGACTGCACAAGAGGGTGGCCTGGGAGCTGCCAGGGCACAGTGTCCACACAGCCAGCCTGGAGCCTGCTGAGGAGACAGAAGAGAGGAGGCTCCATCCTGCCTTGGCATCTGAGCACAGGCACTGGGTGCTGTGGCCCAGGCAGCCCAGCCCTGAGCCCACTCTGTGCTGCAAAGACCATCACAAAATGAGGTTCTTGGATGGAGACCTCAGGCTGTGCTGCAGTGCTTGGGTGTGGATGCCCTCAGGAGGAGAGGAGGGAGGTGTCCCAGCCCCTTCTGGTGCTGGGAATGAGTGTCCACAGCACCCACTCTGATGGATGCAGGCTTCAGGCAGGGGAAGGAACTTGAGCAGAGCCTCAGAGCAGTGATGAAATCCTGCTGCTGCTTAGCTCTTGGCCCAGAGGAACAACTGCAGCACCCTGGGGATGGGGAAATGACTCAGATGTATTCCTGAGGCAGTGGGAATGGCATGGAGTGACAGCACCAGGGCTGCTGGACCCACACTGGAATAAGCTGGGTTAGATAAGACATTAGGAAGAAAGGGAGGTGAGATCCTGCTGCAGTTGTGGAGGCTCCAAGCCTGGAATTGTTCAAGGCCAGACTGGATGGGTCCTTGAGCAACCTGGTTTGGTGGGAGTTGTACCTGCCCATGGCAGGGGGCTTGGAACTGGGTGACCTGGAAGGTCCCTTCCAACCCAACCCATTCTATGGTTCTATGTCTCCATGCTTCTGCCACTCTGCTCCAGGTGTCCCTTTCGCTGCCACCTGCAGTGTGGGAGGTGGTGGCAGAGTGCCTGGGGCAGGATTCCCAGGGCATGTGGCAGCTCCCTGGCAGCATGTCCTGACACACAAAAAGGAGAGGGAGGTGCTGAGGTTGGGTCTGCCCTGTGCTGTGGCTTCTCTGCTGCTGCTGCTGCCTGGCATCACACCCTGCTGGGGTGTGCTGCAGGTGGTGCTTCTTGCTCCCTCTCTGCCTGCTGGAGTCAGTTGGAACTGGATCATCTTCAAGGCCTCTTCCAAGCCAAGCCATGGGACAGCTCCCACCAGCACAGCTTGCTCAAGGCCTCATCCAGCCTGGACTTCAATTCCTCCAGGGAGGTTGTGGAGCACAGAAGCACCCAACGTGATCGAAGATCACGTTGGGTGCTTCTGTGCTCCACAACCTCCCTGAGCAACCTGTGCCAGTGTCTCAGCACCCTCAACCTGTGCCAGTCTCTCCCCACCCTCACTCTCAACAATCTCTTCCTCCTCTCCACTCTCACTCTCCCCTCTCCCAGCTCAAAGCCATTGTCCCTCAGCCTGCCCCTCCTAGCCCTTCTCCAAAGTCCCTCTCCAGCTCTCCTGCAGCTCCTTCAGGTTCTGGAAGGTTGCTCTGAGGTCTCCCTGCATCGAATTGATTACTGAGCTGATTATTGAATTGATTGTTGAGTTTGTTCTCTCTCAAGCTCTGAAGGTACAGAGTTTGCATGATCTTAGTCCTCCCCCAGCTCTGATGTCCCTTGGAGGTAGCACAGCTTGGCTCCTGCAGCTGTTAGCACCCAAGAGCAGGTGGTGGCAGAGAGTCCTCAGTGTTTTCCTGCCTTACTGACCTGGGTGGGGGTTCCTGCTCCTCACTCTTTGCTTTCTATGGGTAAGGGAAGGGAATTCTCAGGAGACAAACCCCCTTGCTTTGAGGGAGGGAGCTGGAGGAGAGGTGGCTGCTTGCCTCGGGGAGGATGACAACTCAGAGACAACCTGACAAAGCTGTGCATGTTGTTGAGCACTCCAGCAAAGGTAGATCAGAGGCTGCTTTCTTCCTGCTGCAGGGGGGAAAAAAAGGAGGCAGTCAACAAAATTAAAAGGCAGCAAATGGAAAGCCAATCACAGCAGGATGCTGTGCTGTGTGATGGGCACCTTGCTGCCAGAGCTCACTGCCAGCAGCTGCTCGAGAGGGGCTGAGCCACAGCGCAGCTGGAAGATGGCATCGGGTGGTGATGTGGGCACCAGGGTGTGAGGCCTGGGGCTTCATAGGCTCACAGAATGGCTTGGGTTGGAAGGGACCTCAAAGACCATCCAGTGCCAGCCCCCGCCATGGGTAGGGACACCTCCCACCAGCACAGCTTGCTCAAGGCCTCATCCAGCCTGGCCTTCAACACCTCCAGGTAGGGAGCAGCTACAGCCTCCCTGGGCAACCTCTGCCAGTGTCTCACCATCTTCAACCTGTGCCAGTCTCTTCCCACCCTCAACCTGTGCCAGTCTCTCCCCACCCTCTCAACAATTTCTTCCTTAGCTCCACTCTCACTCTCCTCTCTCCCAGCCCAAAGCCATTGTCCCTCAGCCTGGCACTGCCAGTCCAAAGTCCCTCCCCAGCTCTCCTGCAGCCCCTTCAGGCACTGGCAGGTTGCTCTGAGGTCTCCCTGGAAGCTCCTCTGCAGGCTGCACAGCCCCAACTCTCCCAGCCTGTCCCTACAGGGAAGCTTCTCCAGCTGTCTGCTCATCCTGGTGGCCTCCTGGGCCCTCTCCAGCAGCTCCAAGTCCTTCTTGTGCTGGGTTCCCAGAGCTGGAGGCAGTGCTGCAGGGGAGGGCTGAGCAGAGCAGTGTAGGCAGTAGAAGGATCAAGCATCCTGCTCTGGCTGCAGGAAAGGCTCTTGGGGTTCCTCGTGAAGCTTCAGGTGGTGACACCAGATCTGGTGTCAGCCCCTGGTGGGAGTCAGTGTGATGGTTTTGGAGAGCTTGGGTGGACCTGAGGGCAGTGTGGGAACAGTGCTGCGAGCTGCACACCTCTGGTATCGATCACAGAAGGTTAGAGGTTGGAAGTGACCTCCAAAGGTCACCCAGTCCAACCCCTCTGCCAGAGCAGGGGCACCCAGAGCAGGGCACACAGGAACACATCCAGGCAGGCTTTGAAAGCCTCCAGAGCAGGAGAGTCCACAGCCTCTCTGAGCAGCCTGCTCCAGGCCTCCAGCACCAGCAGAGTGAAAGTTTTCCTCCTTTTCCTGTGGACCCTCCTGTGCTGCAGCCTGCCCCCAGTGCCCCTTGGCCTAAGGGGCTGGGAGCCTCCAGGAGCTCCTTGCCAGTGGTTGCTGCCAGCCTTCAGCTGTGGGCTCAGCATCCCCACAGGAGCAAACTGAGCACCCAGATGTGCACTTGTGCCTGACAGGCAGTGCCTGTTTGCCCTGCTCTGCAGCTCCAGGCATGTGCCAGGCAGGGCTGTGTGGTGGGAGTCAGAGCAGGAGGCTCTGCAGTGCCCAGGCCTCTCTTGGCTCTTTCCAGCCACTGGATTTGTTTCCAGACTTAACTACACTTCATGTGCGAGACTCCTGCTGCATGAATCAGCCCTGCTGGGGGAGCTGCGGCGGTGGCACAGGGAACAGAGCCAGCTGGGAGCTCAGCCCGTCTGCAGCAGAGCTGCCACCAGCAGCAGGGCTGCCCCCAGCAGCAAGGGTGTCCCCAGCAGCAGGGCTGCCCCCAGCAGCAAGGGTGTCCCCAGCAGCAGGGCTGTCCCCAGCAGCAGGACTGTCCCCAGCAGCAAGGGTGTCCCCAGCAGCAAGGGTGTCCCCAGCAGCAGAGCTGTCCCCAGCAGCAAGGGTGTCCCCAGCAGCAAGGGTGTCCCCAGCAGCAGAGCTGTCCCCAGCAGCAAGGGTGTCCCCAGCAGCAAGGGTGTCCCCAGCAGCAGGGCTGTCCCCAGCAGCAGAGCTGTCCCCAGCAGCAGGACTGTCCCCAGCAGCAGGACTGTCCCCAGCAGCAGGACTGTCCCCAGCAGCAGGATTGTCCCCAGCAGCAGAGCTGTCCCCAGCAGCAGGACTGTCCCCAGCAGCAGGACTGTCCCCAGCAGCAGGGCTGTCCCCAGCAGCAGGACTGTCCCCAGCAGCAGGGCTGTCCCCAGCAGCAGGACTGTCCCCAGCAGCAGGACTGTCCCCAGCAGCAGGACTGTCCCCAGCAGCAGGGCTGTTGCCAGCAGCAAGGGTGTCCCCAGAAGCAGAGCTGTCCCCAGCAGCAGGGCTGTCCCCAGCAGCAGGGCTGTCCCCAGCAGCAGGACTGTCCCCAGCAGCAGGACTGTCCCCAGCAGCAGGGCTGTTGCCAGCAGCAAGGGTGTCCCCAGCAGCAGGGCTGTCCCCAGCAGCAGGACTGTCCCCAGCAGCAGGACTGTCCCCAGCAGCAGGGCTGTTGCCAGCAGCAAGGGTGTCCCCAGAAGCAGAGCTGTCCCCAGCAGCAGAGCTGTCCCCAGCAGCAGGACTGTCCCCAGCAGCAGGGCTGTCCCCAGCAGCAGGACTGTCCCCAGCAGCAGGGCTGTCCCCAGCAGCAGGACTGTCCCCAGCAGCAGGGCTGTTGCCAGCAGCAAGGGTGTCCCCAGCAGCAGGACTGTCCCCAGCAGCAGAGCTGTCCCCAGCAGCAGGGCTGTTGCCAGCAGCAGGGCTGTTGCCAGCCAGGGCCCTGCTGGTGGTGCAGATGTGGCTGTGGAGGGGAGCAGGATCTGCTCCACGTGGGAGACAGCCCAGAGCCCGAGGCTGGGAGCAGCTCTGAGGGCACAGAGCAGGGAGCTCTGGCATCACACAGTGGTAAGGGTGGGAGGGACCTCGAGGTGAGTTCAATCCTCTGCCAGAGCAGGGTCACCCAGGAGCACACCCAGGCAGGAGACCCCACAGCCTCTGTGGGCAGCCTGCTCCTGGCCTCCAGCACCCTCACACCAAAGAGTTTTCTCCTGATGTTCAGGTGGAACCTTCTGGGTTCCAGGTTGTGTTCACCACTGAAGAGAGCCTGGTCCCTTCTTGACACCTCCCCTCACATACCTGTAGCCATGAGTCAGATCTCCTCTCTCAGCCTCTTCTCCAGCCTGACCAGCCCCAGGGCTCTCAGCCTTTCCTCATCACACAGATTTTCCAGGCTCTTCATCATCCTCATAGCCTCCACTGGACTCTCTCCAGCACCTCCCTGTCCCTCCTGTCCTGAGCCCAGACCTAGACACAGTACTACAGTTGTGCTCTCACCAGGGCAGAGTAGAAGGAGAAGAGAACTTCCCTTGCCCTGCTGGCCACACTCTCTTTAATGCCCCTCAGGACACCATTGGCCTCCTTGTCCATGAGGCCACTTTGCTGTCCCATCTTCACTGCACCTCCCCTCTGGTGGAGGTGCTGAGGGGAGTAGGAGGTCTCTGGGAGTTGGAGATGCAGCAGAAGGGCTGTGCAGTGCTGGAGGCAGCAGAGCACTGCAGGCAGCAGTGCTGGCAGTGCCTGCTTCAGCCTGGCAGATGGAAGTCTCCCAGCAGTGCCCAAGCTGCAGTGCTTGGCCAGCCTGGGCCTCGCAGGCTCTGGCTTAGAACACAGGCTGGGAGAGTTGGGGTTCTTCAGCCTGGAGAAGAGAAGGCTCTGGGGAGACCTTCTTGTGGTCTTCCAGTGTTTGAAGGGGGCTGAGGAGAGCTGGGAAGGGACTTCCTGCAAGAGCAGGTAGTGGCAGGATGAGAGGCAGCAGGTTCAGACTGGGGGAAGCTGGGTTTGGACTGGCCATTAGGAAGCAGTTCTTCCCCAGGGGGTGGTGAGGCTCTGGGCCACACTGCCCAGAGAAGCTGGGCAGGATCCATGCCTGGAAGTATTCACAGCCAGGCTGGATGAGGCCTTGAGCAGCCTGGGCTGGGGGGAGGTGTCCCTGCCTATGCTGGGGGGGTGGAACTGGCTGAGCTCTGAGGTCCCTTCCAACCTAACCCATTCTGTGATTCTGTCTCTCCTCTGAAGAGAGCCTGAGGCAGTTGGGGCTGTTCAGCCTGAAGAGGAGAAGGCTCCCAGGTGACCTTATTGTGGTCTTGCAGCATCTGAAGGGGCTACAGGAAAGCTGGGGAGGGACTCTGTAGGCTGTCAGGTAGTGCCAGGACTGGGGGGGATGGAACAGAGCTGGGCAGGTTCAGACTGGATGTTAGGAAGAAGTTGTTCAGCATGAGGGTGCTGAGAGCCTGGCACAGGTTGCTCAGGGAGGTGGTGGAAGCCTCATCCCTGGAGGTGTGTAAGGCCAGGCTGGATGAGGCTCTGGGCAGCCTGCCCTGGTGTGAGGTGTCCCTGGGCATGGCAGGGGGTTGGGAGTGGCTGATCCTTGTGGTCCCTTCCAGCCCTGACTGCTTCTGTCGTCTGTGAAGCTGCTCCCAGTCAGGTGAGGCTCTCACAAGTGTGCTGCTGTCCAAAGGCTTCTCCCCTGCCATGCTCAGAAAGAACCAAACCAGCACAGCCCCCCACAAAAGAAGTCCTCTCTGGCCAGGCTCAAGCTGAGTTCTGCACTGTGAGCAGAGCAGGAGCTGTGGAAATCCCAGGCAGGTTTTCTTGAGAGCCCAAGGGTCAGGCAGGAGACAGCAGCTCCCTGGGCACATGCCAGCTGCCTCTGCCCTCTCGTCTGCAGCAGGCTGCCACACACCCAGCCCCAGAGGCCTCCAGACAGTGTGAGGTGGAGAAATGTCCCCTTCAGGGGCTGACAAGTCCTGAGACATGGTAGCTATGGTCATAGAATCACAGAGGGTTGGAAGGGACCTCTGGGCATGGTTGAGTCCAGTGGGACTCAGAATAGGATCACCCTGGGCAGGTCACACAGGAAGGCATCCAGATGGGTCTTGGCAGTCTGTGGAGGAGGAGGTTCCACAGTGTCTTCAGCAAAGCAGTTACATGGTGGTGGCTTCCTTGTGTCACCTCTCCACTCTCCTGGCCAGGTTGGGCTTGTTGAGATAGCAGCAGAAAGCCTCATGGCTTGGTCATGTTTGGTCTCCAGTAGGACATCTACCACCACATCTGTAGCTGCTCCCTGCCTGGAGGGGTTCCAGGCCAGGCTGGATGAAGCCTTGAGCAAGCTGTGCTGCTGGGAGGTGTCTCTGCCAATGGCAGGGGCTGGCATTGGATGAGCTTTAAGGTCCCAACCCATTCTGTGGGTCTGTGAATTTGTACTGCTCTCCAGCTGGAAAGTTCTCCCAGTCCCAGGGGCCTGTCCCCTTTCCTGTGCCTCTTTTCCCAGTGCTCATTTCATCCCAGTCAGTTGTTATCTTAAGAGTGCAGAAGAAAATCTTTCCCCATGGCAGCAGGCACAGGTTGGAGCCATCTCCCATGGGAAGCAGTAGAGTCCTCTGGCAGCCTCATCCCTGGAAGTTCTTAAGGCCAGGCTGGATGTGGCTCTGAGCAGCCTGATCTAGTGTGAGGTGTCCTTGGCCATGGCAGGGGGCTTGGAACTGGGTGGTCCTTGGGGTGCCCTCTAACCCTGACAGGTCTGTGGCACAGTGGACAGGTTAGCAGCACTCAGCTTACAGGGTGCTGGGCCAGCTCACTTCAGCTTTGCCTGAGAGGGACATGGAACTGTTGGAGAGGGTCCAGAGGAGGCCACCAGGATGCTCAGAGGGCTGGAGAAGCTTCCCTATGGGCACAGAGCTGGGAGAGTTGGGGCTGTGCAGCCTGCAGAAGAGAAGGCTGCAGGCAGACCTCAGAGCAGCTTCCAGTGCCTGAAGGGGCTGCAGGAGAGCTGGGGAGGGACTTTGGAGAAGGGCTGGGAGTGGCAGGCTGAGGGACAATGGCTTTGAGCTGGGAGAGGGGAGAGTGAGAGTGGAGAGGAGGAAGAAACTGTTGAGAGTGAGGGTGGAGAGAGACTGGGGGAGATTGAGGGTGCTGAGACACTGGCACAGGTTGCAGGTGGTGAGACACTGGCACAGGTTGAGGGTGCTGAGACACTGGCACAGGTTGCCCAGGGAGGTGGTGGAGCACAGAAGCACCCAACGTGATCTTTGATCACGTTGGGTGCTTCTGTGCTCCACCACCTCCCTGAAGGTGTTCAGCACCAGGCTGGATGAGACCTTGAGCAAGCTGTGCTGGTGGGAGCTGTCCCTGCCCATGGCAAAGGGTTGGGACTAGTTGGTTTTTGAGGTCCCTTCCAACCCAACCCATTCTGTGGCTGAGCTCTGCTGCTCCCTAGAAGGGTCAGAGCAGTTGATCCTTGGGGACCCTCACATCCTGTGCTCCATCTCATGGCCACTGCCAGCTTGGTGGCAAGGTCCAGCGTGGGCCACTTTGGGGAGCTTAGGGTGGTTAGCAGCCAACTGTCAGCCCCACAGGGATTCCTTAGGTAAGCAGCAGAGAGCTCTGTCGGTGGCACAGTTAAATCCTTCAGCTCTCCTCTTTGTTTTGCCCTGAATTTCTTTGTCTCTGTTGACATTTCCACGCTTGGAAGTTTCAAGTGGCTGGCAGCGATTCCATTAGCAGCTGAGATTCAGTTTTTAACCTGCATCATTTGTTGCATTGCTTTATCTGATTGAATCCCTTTTGCTTTTGGCAAGCAGAGCCTGTTTGTTTTGCTGCTGGAGAAGCCAAAGCTGTTTTGTTTTCCTTCTGTTTGGTTAAACTTTCCTCTTCAAACCATCCTCAAGATCTTCCTAATAAGGACCGCAGGGAATTTGTTTTGCTAATACCTTAGGAATTCTTTGTGGCTCTTGACTGTTGTGGTGGGTTTGGAGCTCCTTGTTTGCCTTTCTAGAGGAGAGGCAGCTGCCAGGGTCCTGCAGGTTCCCTTTGCTGGTGGATCTGGAGCTGCTCAGCACCCTTTGAGGAGTGGGCACAGGACTGAGTTCTTAGAGCCACAGAACGCTCTGAAAAGGACCTTCAGGCTCATCCAGTGCCAACCCCTGCCATGGGCAGGGACACCTCCCACTGGCACAGCTTGAACAAGACCTCATCCAGCCTGGGCATGAACACCTCCAGGGAGGGAGCAGCCACAGACCCCCTGTGAGGTCCTCTCACCCTGCCTGCAGTGGTGGTTGCTGTCAGGGCAGCTGTGCTCCAGCAGACCTAGAGCAGGACAGTTGGGAAGAAGATCTCTGCTGCCTTGGTTGGGTTGGTTGGTTCCCCAGAAATTAGCACTGGCACCACACCACTGAGTGCTCTGTGCCTGACTCTGGACTTTGTGAGAGCTGCTGTCTGCCTTTGTAGGAGCTGTCTGCCTGTGGAGGCTGGTGGTGATCCTACTAGAGACAGTGGCTCCAGAGCAGCCTGCAGGAGAAGGGCTTGGGGGTGTCAGTTGGTGCCTAAGTGCCCAGCAGCCAGCACTGGTCCCTGGCAGCCCAGAGCCAGCTGTGTGCTGGCTGCAGGCAGAGCAGGCAGAGCAGCAGCACAGGGAGGGGATTCTGCCCCTCCAATCTGCTCTGCTCAGCCCTCACCTGCAGCACTGCCTCCAGCTCTGGGAACCCAGCACAAGAGGGACCTGGAGCTGCTGCAGAGGGTCCAGAGGAGGCCATGGAAGTGCTCAGAGGGCTGGAGAAGCTCTGCTGTGGGCACAGGCTGGGAGAGTTGGGGCTGTGCAGCCTGGAGAGAACAGAAGGCTGCAGGGAGAGCTCAGAGCAGCTTCCAGTGCCTGAAGGGGCTGCAGGAGAGCTGGGGAGGGACTTTGGAGAAGGGCTGGGAGTGGCAGGCTGAGGGACAATGGCTTTGAGCTGGGAGAGGGGAGAGTGAGAGTGGAGAGGAGGAAGAGGTTGTTGCCAGTGAGGGTGGGGAGAGACTGGCACAGGCTGCCCAGGGAGGCTGTGGCTGCTCCCTGCCTGGAGGTGTTGAAGTCCAGGCTGGATGAGGCCCTGGGCAACCTGGGGGTCTGTGCCCATGGCAGGATGTTGGAACTGGATGGTCTTTGAGGTCCCTTCCAACCCAAACCATTGTATCACTCTGTGATGTGTCTCCCACAAAGCCTTCAGATCCTTCTGTACTGATGGACTCCATAACAGTGTTGGTGTTGACTGAGCAGAGGTCTTCCAGGACAAGCTCAGTGGCAGTTTGTGCTCCAGCTCTGCCTGCAGAAGGCTCTGCTCTGCTGCCTGCTTTTGCTTTGTTTGGGGGGAGGAAGCAGATGTGGATGTGTCCTAGACAAGCACAGAGGGTTGGGCTGCTGCTCCTTCCTCCCAGTTTGTCTTTTCATTCCCCATCACAGTGATGTCCCACAGCTAACTGTGCCATTTGCTGCAAGGGCCTCACAGCCCTGGTGGAAAGAGTCACAGAGTGGTGGGGGATGGAAGGGACCTCTGGAGGTCATTGACTACAACCCCCCTGCTAAAGCAGGTCACCCTTGCTAGTTTCAGCCCTTAGTGGGCAGTGCCTGGAGGAAGGTCATGGCCAAAGAGTGGATCCACCAACCAGAGAACTGCTGGAGAGAGTCCAGCACAGAGCCACAAAGAGGATGAAGGCAGTGGAGAGCAGAGCCTGAGGAAGCTGAGGCTTGGGGATGGGGAGCCTGAAAGCTGCCCCCATTCATGGTTACCAGTGTGTGCAGGGTGAGTGCCAGAGGCTGCAGCCAGGCTCTGCTGGGTGATGCCCACTGACAGCACAAGGGACATTGCTGGAAGCTGAGGCATAGGAGGTGCCATGGACACATGAGGAGGAATCTTTCCCTGTGAGGGTGTCAGAGCCTGGCACAGGCTGCCCAGGGGGGCTGTGGAGTCTCCCTCTCTGGAGGTATTCATGTCCCACCTGGCTGTGTTCTGTGTGACCTGCTCTGGGTGCTGCTGCTCTGGCAGGACTGGCTGAGCTCTGGAGGTCCCTCCCAAGGGCTGCCATTCTGTGAGCCTTGTGCAGTGCCACACCCAGGAGATGCCCTGCAGCTCCAAACAGCCTTTTCTGGTTTTCTGCTCAAGAAAGTCTTCCTTCCTCTACCTCTGATGGAGGAAGGAGGTCCCACTCCTTCAGGCAGCCTCAGAGGTGACTGAACAGGTTTCTCCTGAATCCTTTTCTCCCAGAGGTTAAGCCCACACTGCTCAGAGAATGGTCACTGGGAGGAGAGCCAGGGGCTCCTGATGGAACACAACAACATCAAACCCTTCTGCACATCTAGGACCAAGAGAGACCTGGGGGTCATGCACACAGGCAGCAAGAGCTGTGCTGCTGCCACCCTCTGTGTCACAGGCAGTGCTGCTGGTGGACTTTGTCCTGCTCTGGTACCTGAGCTTCACAGTGTGCACAGGTTCCAAACACACCTGGGAGGAGTCAGCATCTGCTGTGCTGGGTCCAGTTCTGGGCTCTCCAGTTCAGGAACACCCAGCAGAGGCTTCACAGCTGCTGAGGGGCCTGGAGCAGGTCTGTGAGGAGCAAAGGCTGAGAGCCCTGGGGCTGAGAGCCTGCACAAGGGCAGCAGATGAGCAATGCTCAGCAACAGCTAAAGGGTGGGGGACAAGAGCCTGGGGCCAGGCTCTTGTCAGTGGTGCCCAGGGACAGCACAGGGGGCAGTGGGAACCAACTGGAACCTAGGACATTTCATCTGAAGAGGAGGAGAAAGTTGTTTGGTGTGAGGGTGCTGGAGGCCTGGAGCAGGCTGCCCAGAGAGGTTGTGGAGCCTCCTGCTCTGGAGAGCTTCCAACCCCCCCTGGCCATTGTGCTCCTGGGCAAGCTGCTGTGGGTGCTTTAGCAGGGGGTTGGACTGCATGACCTACAGAGGTCCCCTGCTGACTCCCCCATGCTGTTCTCTGGCTCAGGGGGCACAGCTCAGTGCACACTGCCCAGCTGGGAGGTGTTTGCTCTGCCTGTGCCAGAGAAAGCAGAAGGGACTCTTCCCCCCCATGCATGGATGGTTCCTGGGATCCCTTTTCCAGCAAACCAAGCAGGTGGTGGCTCTGTGGTCCCTGCTTCCAGCATGGACAGTGACTGCTCAGAGGAAAGCCCCAGAGGTGTGGTGGTCCCACCCCAGTCAGGACAGGCTCTGCACAGCTGTGAGCAGCAGTTCTGTGAGCTGTGCCACGGCTCTGGTTGGAGGAGCAGATTGACCTCTTTGGCTTTCCAGTCTGTGAGGGAGCATCTGAAAGCTGAAGCAGGAGTCCTGGAGAGCAGAGAAGTGCTCAGCTGTGACACTGGGAAAACTAACTCCTGTCCTTTCTCTCTTTGAACTCTGAGCTCAACCCCTTTTTGCCCTGTGAAGTCTGGGAGAGAGATGTCCCTGATGAAGGACATCAGGCAGCTCCTCTGCTTCCTGACCTGCTCCATCTCCCTTCTGCTGGTGCAAGCCACAGTGCCCATGCAGCTGGGCTGTGCCAGGGAGCAGCTGAGAGCTGTGGGCAGGGAATAGGAGGGACAGAATAAATAATGTATCAGACAAGCAAAGTTTAAATCTACATCTACCTTCTTCTGTCTCTGCCTCCATCTCCTCCATGTGAAACAAGAGTTCCTCCACATCTGCTCCACTCCACTGCCCTTAGCTCCACTCCTGGCAGGAACCTTCTGGTCCTCGTGACAGCATGGCAGACATCTGGAAGCCATGCCTCATTTTTCCTTCCTGTCCCTTCTGGCTGCTGAGGACTCTGAGTTTGGTGTGAGAGGAACCAGCTGCACATTGGTTTCAAGAGCACAGGTTGTAACACCAGACCTGTTGTCCTGCTGGGCTCTGCCAAGCATGCTCCTTCAGCTGCCCACTGCATGGTCTGTGTTGCTGTGCTCTTCTGAGCCTCTTTTGTCCTGCAGACCAGAGGAGCACACCAAGGAGCATGCAAGAAGTGTGCCTCAGTGGTGTCAAGAGGCACCCAGCAGGTGCTGCAGGGGCAGTGTGGGGTCAAAAGGGAGAACTTGGGATGATAGTACAGATGACACTAAATGGAAGGGAGGGTGGAGAGGCTCTGCAGAAGGTCTGGCCAGGCTAGGCCAGTGGACTGAGGCCAGTGGGATGAGGTTCAGCAAGGCCAAGAGCTGGGTCCTGCTCTTGGCTCACAACTACCCCGGGAATGGTGGAGTCTTGGGGCAGAGTGGCTGGAAACTGCCCAGCAGAAAAGGCCCTGGGGATGCTGGTTGAGAGCAGCTGAAGATGAGCCACAGTGCCCAGGTGGCCAAGAAGGGCACCAGCAGCCTGGCCTGGATCAGCAGTGGTGTGGGCAGCAGGAGCAGGGCAGAGATTGTGCCTCTGTACTGGGCACTGCTGAGGCCACAGCTCAAGTGTTGGGGTCAGTTTTGGGCCCCTACCTCCCAGAAGGACATTGAGGAGCTGGAGCAAGTCCAGAGGAGGGCAACAAAGCTTGGGAAGGGTCTGGAGAAGAGGGCTGGGGAAGGAGCAGCTGAGGGAGCTGGGGGGGTGCAGTGTGGAGAAGAGGAGGCTGAGGGCAGAGCTCATTGCTGTCTGCAGCTGCCTGAGAGGCCACAGGCAGGTGGGGGTTGGGATCCTCTCCCTTGTCTCAGGTGGTAGGAGAGGAAATGACCTGAAACTGTGCCAGGGGAGGGTTAGGTTGGAGATGAGGAAAAATTTCTCTACTTCAGGAGCAGTCAGGGACTGGCAGAGGCTGCCCAGGGAGGTGGTGGAGTCCCCATGCCTGGAGGTGTTCAAGGACCATGTGGCCATGGCACCTGGGGACATGTTTAGAGGCCGTGGTGGAGTTGGGTTGATGCTTGGACTGGATGACCTCAGAAGGCTTTTCCAACCCAAACAACTCTGTGATGGTGTCACTGCCATTGGTCCCATCAGGGCCTTAGGGATGTCTCTGGTTGCTCAGCTCCAGTGATGAACATGGAAACTCCACAGGTGCTCCATGCTGGCTGCTGGGGCAGGAGAGCTGTGGTGGTGGTGTGGATCCAGGGTGCTGTGTCCTCCTCCACGTTTGTTTGCTTCTCCTTTGGAGAGCAAAACACAGAGGGGCTGACACTGAAGGGCTGCTTGTGCACTGTGCCCCTGCCCACGAGCCCAGCAGGATGTGTGCTGCACAAATAGCCTCCTTAGGAGGTGAGCACAGAGCAGCAGGGAGGGAGCCCCAAGCACACCTGCTGCTGCTGCTGGTGCTGCTGCTGGTGCTGCTGCTACTGCTGCTGCTGCTGGTGGTGCTGGTGGTGCTGGTGCTGCTGCTACTGCTGCTGCTGCTGGTGGTGCTGCTGCTGGTGCTGCTGGTGCTGGTGGTGCTGGTGCTGCTGCTACTGCTGCTGGTGCTGCTGCTGGTGCTGCTGCTGGTGCTGCTGCTGGTGGTGGTGGTGCTGCTGCTGCTAGTGCTGCTGGTGGTGGTGCTGCTGCTGCTGGTGCTGGTGGTGGTGGTGGTGCTGCTGCTGCTGGTGCTGCTGCTGCTGGTGCTGCTGCTGGTGCTGCTGCTGCTGCTGCTGGTGGTGGTGCTGGTGCTGCTGCTGCTGCTGGTGCTGCTGGTGCTGCTGCTGCTGGTGCTGCTGCTGCTGGTGCTGCTGCTGCTGGTGCTGCTGCTGGTGCTGCTGGTGGTGCTGCTGGTGGTGGTGGTGGTGCTGCTGCTGCTGCTGGTGCTGCTGCTGCTGGTGCTGCTGCTGCTGGTGTTGCTGGTGCTGCTGCTGCTGGTGTTGGTGCTGCTGCTGGTGCTGCTGGTGGTGGTGCTGCTGGTGCTGCTGCTGCTGGTGCTGGTGCTGCTGCTGCTGGTGCTGCTGCTGCTGTTGCTGGTGCTGGTGCTGCTGCTGCTGCTGCTGCTGTCTGCAGAGGATTACATGACAAACTATTCCTCTCCTGTTACAATTAGGTTTTCTTCTTTGCTCCCTCCTCCAGGAGTGTGTGTTCGTTAAGTAGCTTTTAGTCACTTCCATCATTTCTCAGAATGCTGCTCCAGGTCAGAAGCAGCAAAGCCCAAGCAGAGGCTGTGCCTGGCTGCAGCAGCCCACGGGCCCTGCGTGCAGGGATGCTGCTCACAGCCAGCAGGAGATGCTGTCCAGAGCAGCAAGTGGCAGCATATTGCAGGGCTTCACTTTGAACCCTCTTCTTCTAGCAGGGAAGAGCAGCTGGAAGGCAGCCCAACAGCTCTGTGGGTAGTTCCCCTGTAGAGCTGAGCAGTGTGGACAGTCTCAGAGTCACAGAATGGTTTGGGGTGGAAGGCATCACAGCATCACAGAGTGCCAGGGGCTGGAAGGGACCTCCAGAGCTCAGCCAGTCCAGCCCCTGCCAGAGCAGCAGCACCCAGAGCAGGTCACACAGCAACACATCCAGGCAGGTCTTGAATCTCTCCAGAGAGGGAGACTCCACAGCCCCCCTGGGCAGCTTGTGCCAGGCTCTGTCACCCTCACAGGGAACAAATTCCTCCTCATGTGTCCATGGCACTTCCTCTGCCTCAGCTTCCAGCAGTGCCCCCTGTGCTGGCACTGGCATCACCCAGCAGAGCCTGGCTGCAGCCTCTGGGCACTCACTCAGCACATATTGATAACCATTCATGAGGTCACCTCTCAGGCTCCTCTTCTCCAGGCTCCCAGCCCCAGCTCCCTCAGACTCTCCTCCTCTCTGTGGCTCTGCAGTGGAGTCTTTCAAGCAGTTCTGTGTCTCTCTTGAACTGGGGAGCCCAGAACAGGACACAATATTCCAGATGCAGCCTCAGCAGGACAGAGTAGAGGGGCAGGAGAATCTCTCTCGACCTCCTAACCACAGCCCTTCTAATCCACCCCAGAATGGCATTGGCCTCCTGGCCGCAAGAGCACACTGCTGGCTCATGGTCATCCACTAGGACCCCCAGGTCCTCTTCCCCTTCAGTCCCCAACCTCTGCTGATCCCTGGGGTTGTTCTTTCCCAAGTGCCAGACTCTCCACTTGCCCTTGCTTAATTTCATTACATTTCTTCCTGCCCAACCCTCAAGATGATCTTTTTCCTGCCCCCCTGCCAGGGGCAGGGACACCTCCCACTAGCCCAGATTGCTCAGGGGCTCAGCCAGCCTGGCTTTGAACACCTCCAGGCCTGGAGCCTCCACAGCTTCCCAGGCCACTCTGTTCCAGTGCCTCCCCACCCTCCTGGGCAAGAACTGCTTCCTAATGTCTCATCTCAAGCAAGCTTCCAAGCCCCCAGCCACAGGCAGTGACACCTTCCACTGGACCAGGAAGCTGTTTCCTTTCTGTCCTTCCATCAGAAGAGGTCCTGTGTTGCCCTTCCATTGCTCCTTGCACTGATGCCAGTGAGACATCACCCAGGCTCTCACAGCCCAAGCTGCACTTCTTGCAGGGTCATCTGTGCACAAGATCTTGCTGCCTCATCCATCCATGTGGAAGCCTCAGGCCTTCATGGGTGTAGGACCAAGGGATGATGAGGGCATGGAGTCAGTCATCAGCAAGTGTGCAGGTGACACCAAGCTGGGGGCAGATGTGGCTGGGCTGGAGGGCAGAAGGGCTCTGCAGCAGGACCTTGACTGCCTGGACAGATGGGCAGAGTCCAAGGGGATGGAGTTCAATAGCTCCAAGTGCAGGGTGCTGCACTTTGGCCACAGCAACCCCATGCAGAGATACAGGCTGGGGTCAGAGTGGCTGAGAGCAGCCAGACAGAGAGGGATCTGGGGGTGCTGATTGATACCCACCTGAACATGAGCCAGCAGTGTGCCCAGGTGGCCAAGAGAGCCAGTGGCATCCTGGCCTGCATCAGCAATGGTGTGGCCAGCAGGAGCAGGGAGGTCATTCTGCCCCTGTACTCTGCACTGGTTAGACCACACCTTGAGTGCTGTGTTCAGTTCTGGGCCCCCCAGTTTAGGAGGGACATTGAGATGCTTGAGCGTGTCCAGAGAAGGGCAACGAGGCTGGGGAGAGGCCTTGAGCACAGCCCTAGGAGGAGAGGCTGAGGGAGCTGGGATTGGTTAGCCTGGAGAAGAGGAGGCTCAGGGCAGACCTTATTGCTGTCTGCAGCTACCTGAGGGGAGGTTGTGGCCAGGAGGAGGTTGCTCTCTTCTCTCAGGTGGCCAGCACCAGAACAAGAGGACACAGCCTCAGGCTGTGCCAGGGGAGATTTAGGCTGGAGGTGAGGAGAAAGTTCTTCCCTGAGAGAGTCATTGGACACTGGAATGGGCTGCCCGGGGAGGTGGTGGAGTCGCCGTCCCTGGAGCTGTTCAAGGCAGGACTGGACGTGGCACTTGGTGCCATGGTCTGGCCTTGAGCTCTGTGCTAAAGGGTTGGACTTGATGATCTGTGAGGTCTCTTCCAACCCTGATGATGCTGTGAGACTGTGATCCTGTGAAGCTGCACCTAAATGGGTCCAGGAACCCATTTTTGCCCCTGTCTTTCCAGTCCCCCACAGTGAGTCTTCATCAGGGCCTCCTTAAATCTCCTCTGCCATCAGATGCCTGTTTGACATGCAAGTGGCCCTACCAGGGAGGGGAGATGAAAGCCTGCTGATCAAAGCAGGCAGCAGTGCTGAAATGAGCATCTGGAGATGGCAGAGCTGCTACTACAGTAATTGGCTGCGTGGCCTACTTCAGTCAGAGCAGGGATGCAGCTGCTGAGGGCTTGGTTGCCTCTTTCATCTTTCCAGTCCACGCAGCCTGCTCTGGAGCAGGAATCAGGACCTCACCTGGAGGAGCTCCAGGCCTGCCACCAAGTGACAGTGTGAGCCCAGGTCACCCCAGGGCTTCTGCCTCCCCTCCTAGAGGCTCTTGGGTTGCCAAGCTCCACACTTGAGTAAAGACAAGAATCAGTCACTGGAGGAAGCTGAGGTTCCCCAGGAGAGCTCAAAGGCTTGGGAGAGGAGTTTAGATCATAGAATCATAGAATGAAGCAGGTTGGAAGAGAGCTCCAAGCTCCTCCAGCCCAACCTAGCACCCAGCCCTGCCCAACCAACCAGACCATGGCACTAAGTGCCCCAGCCAGGCTTGGCTGCAACACCTCCAGCCACACAGACTCCACCACCTCCCTGGGCAGCTCATTCCAATGCCAATCACTCTCTCTGACAACAACTTCCTAACAACATCCAGCCTGAACCTGCCCTGGCACAGCTCCAGGCTGTGTCCCCTTGTTCTGGTGCTGGGTGCCTGGCAGCAGAGCCCAACCCCACCTGGCTACAGCCTCCCTGCAGGCAGCTGCAGACAGCAATGAGCTCTGCCCTGAGCCTCCTCTGCTGCAGGCTGCACCCCCCAGCTCCCTCAGCCTCTCCTCACAGGGCTCTGCTCCAGGCCCCTCCCCAGCCTTGCTGCCCTTCTCCAAACACTTTCCAGCACCTCAACAGCTCTCTGCAATGGAGGAGCCCAGAACTGGGCACAGCACTCCAGGGGTGGCCTGAGCAGTGCTGAGCACAGGGGTGGACACAAGAACCTCCCTTGTGCTGCTGCCCACACTGCTCCTGAGCCAGCCCAGGATGCCATTGGCTCTGCTGCCCACCTGGGCACTGCTGCCTCCTCTTCAGCTACTCTCTACCAGCACCCCCAGGGCCCTTTCCTCTTGGCACCCTGTGGAAGGAGCAGGGCAGGGTTTAAGCTGGGATCATGGAATCACAGAGTGGGTAGAGCTCATCCAGCTCCAACCCCTGCCATGGGCAGGGACACCTCCCACCAGCACAGCTTGCTCAAGGCCTCATCCAACCTGGACTTCAACACCTCCAGGGAGGTTGTGGAGCACAGAAGCACCCAACGTGATCTTTGATCACGTTGGGTGCTTCTGTGCTCCACAACCTCCCTGGGCAACCTGTGCCAGTGTCTCAGCACCCTCAATCTGTGCCAGTCTCTCCCCACCCTCACTGGAAGGAGTTTGTTCTAACAAAGAGTCCCATCAGGGCACAGCTCTTCTGAGCACACAGCAGTGGAGTCGGTGGGGAAAATGCTCTCAGGTGGTGAGGAACCAGATCCAGGCTGGTGCAGGTCAAAAAGGGAGCACAGAGTGGTTGTGGTTGTCCCTTCCCTAGAGGTGTTCAAGGCCAGGTTGGATGAGGCCTTGAGCAGCCTGGGCTGGAGGGAGGCAGAGGGGGTTAGGGATGATCTCTGAGCCATTCTGTGCTTCTCTGATATGGGGTTGGTGTTTCTGCAGTTGGCTTCCACAGGCTGGGTGCCAGGAGCCAGGATGTGGCAGCTCAGGCTGTCAGCAGAACGTGTCCTGGGGCTGCCCTGGCAGAAGGGCTGTGGCAGGGGCATGCTGCCCTCCTTCCACGTGTGTGTGCACACAGACACACTGCTGGAGGTGGTCTCTGGGCTGTGTGGGTTGCAGGGCTCCCTCCAGGGCTTCTCTCCTATGAAACCATGCAGAGGACACCTGCCAAAAGCTTTGGGCCCCATGTCCTTCTGCACACCCAGTGGCTGCTCAGGCTGGTGGCATGTGGGGCAGGGCTGGAGGAACTGTGTTGCCTTCAAGCAGCCTTGGCAGGGTTGGGTCCCAGCAAAGAGCAGAAGGCACAGCTGGGACAGCCTGCACAGGAGGTGCTTGAGACCCACCCCTGCAGACATTCGAGGTCAGGCTTGCTGTGTCCCTGGGCAGCCTGCTCCAGCTGGAGGTGTCCCTGCTGCCTGCAGGGGGTTGTGCAAGGTGACCTTGGAGGGAGCCTTCCAACCCAGTGCACTCCATGGCGCTGGGATGGTTACCTGTTCCTGAGCTGTTCAGCTCCTCTGCCTTTTGCCTCTGTATCACTCCTTGATGCTTTACAGCTGTAGGTGGTTCAGTTTCCTTCCTTTATTGAGGGACTCTCAATATTAGAATCATAGAATCCAGCAGGTTGGAAGAGAGCTCCAAGCTCCTCCAGCCCAACCTAGCACCCAGCCCTGCCCAACCAACCAGGCCATGGCACTAAGTGCCCCAGCCAGGCTTGGCTGCAACACCTCCAGCCACACAGACTCCACCACCTCCCTGGGCAGCCCATTCCAATGCCAATCACTCTCTCTGACAACAACTTCCTAACAACATCCAGACTAGACCTGCCCTGGCACAGCTTGAGGCTGTGTCCCCTTCTTCTGTCCCTGTCTGCCTGGCAGCAGAGCCCAACCCCACCTGGCTACAGCCTCCCTGCAGGCAGCTGCAGGCAGCAATGAGCTCTGCCCTGAGCCTCCTCTGCTGCAAGCTGCACCCCCCCAGCTCCCTCATGAAAACATTTCCTTCATCTGTTTCAAAACTCATTGGACTCCTCCTCCCACCCACTGCCTTTCCCCATCACACCTCCTCTGCCATCTTTGGTGCTTCTGTCTGATAGGCTCTGCTAGCTGGGTCCTGCTGCTGGCCCACAGCACCCCCAGGAACTCCCCAGGCTTGGGGCACAGTAGCAGGAGACTGCCCAGCAGAAAAGGCCCTGGGGGTGCTGGTTGAGAGCAGCTGAAGATGAGGCACAGTGCCCAGGTGGCCAAGAAGGGCACCAGCAGCCTGGCCTGGATCAGCAGTGATGTGGGCAGCAGGAGCAAGGAAATTATTACACAGCTCAAGTGTTGGGTTCAGTTTTGGGCCCCTCACTCCCAGAAGAACATTGAGGGCCTGGAGCAGGTCCAGAGGAGGGCAACAAAGCTGGGAAGGGTCTGGAGCAGAGGGCTGGAGAGAAGCAGCTGAGGGAGCTGGGGGGGTGCA
The DNA here is from genome assembly GCF_015220805.1 of Pogoniulus pusillus. Lineage (NCBI taxonomy): Eukaryota > Metazoa > Chordata > Aves > Piciformes > Lybiidae > Pogoniulus > Pogoniulus pusillus. The sequence continues at coordinate 967,648 of NC_087298.1, read as the reverse complement.
GTGTGGAGAAGAGGAGGCTGAGGGCAGAGCTCATTGCCTCTGCAGCTCCCCGAGAGGAGGCTGTGGAGAGGCTGCTGCTGGTCTCTGCTTGCAGGTGATTAGGGACAGAACAAGAGGGAATGGCCTCAAGCTGTGGCTGGGGAGGTTCAGAGTGGACATTGGGAAGGGTTTTTCCCAGCCAGAGTGGTTGGGTGCTGGAGTGAGCTGCCCAGGGAGGTGCTGGAGTCACCAACCTGGGTGTGTTTGAAGGTCGTTTGGATGTGGTGCTTGGGGCAGAGCAGGGTTGAGGGTTGGGGGTCCCGAGGGGCTCTGCCAGCTGGAATGGTTCTGTGATTCTGTGTGGTGCCCTCTGCGGGTATGGACAGGTCTTGGCACCATGCTTGGTGTCAGGGCTGCTGGAGCTGTGCCCCTGTCCCCTGAGGTGGCAGTCCCTGCTGGCTGGCACAGCCTGCTGCTCTGCCCTGGTGTCCTCTGCCACGCACTGCACTTGGTGCTTCTGTCTGCTTCTCTTCTGATGCCCACACATGGCAGCCACAGCCCTGCCTGTGCTCGCCGGGCACAGGCTGTGCACAACAGAAGGGCAGGCAGTGGGGGCACAGGGGTGCCAGGGTGGGCACGGGGTGACAGAGTGGGCACAGGGGTGCCAGAGTGGGCCCAGGGGTGCCAGAGTGGGCACAGGGGTGCCAGAGTGGGCATTAGGGGTGACAGAGTGGTCATAGGGGTGGCAGAGTGAGCCCAGGGGTGACAGAGTAGGCACAGGGGTGCCAGAGTGGGCACAGGGGTGTCAGAGTGGGCTTAAGGGTGACAGTGAGCCTAGGGGTGCCACAGTGAGCCCAGAGGTGAGAGTAGTCCTAGAGGTGACAGAGTGAGCCTAGGGGTGACAGAATGAGCCCGGGGTGCCAGAGTGGTCCCAGGGTGCCAGAGTGTGCCCATGGTGCCAGGGTGAGCCCAGGGGTGCCAGAATGGTCCCAGGGTGCCAGGGCATGCCCATGGTGCCAGAGTGTGCCCAGGGTGCCAGGGTGACCCCAGGGGTGCCAGGGTGTGCCCAGGGTGCCAGAGTGGTCCCAGAGTACCAGAGTGTGCCCGTGGTGCCAGGGTGAGCCCAGAGGTGCCAGAGTGGTCCCAGGGTGCCAGAGTGTGCCCATGGTGCCAGGGTGAGCCCAGGGGTGCCAGAATGGTCCCAGGGTGCCAGGGCGTGCCCAGGGTGCCAGAGTGTGCCCAGGGTGCCAGGGTGACCCCAGGGGTGCCAGGGTGTGCCCAGGGTGCCAGAGTGGTCCCAGAGTACCAGAGTGTGCCCGTGGTGCCAGGGTGAGCCCAGGGGTGCCAGGGTGAGCCCAGGGGTGCCAGGGTGTGCCCATGGTGCCAGGGTGAGCCCAGGGGTGCCAGGGTGTGCCCAGGGTGCCAGGGTGAGTCCAGGGGTGCCAGGGTGAGCCCAGGGGTGCCAGAGTGTGCCCAGGGTGCCAGGGTGAGCCCAGGGGTGCCAGGGTGAGCCCAGGGTGCCAGGGTGACCCCAGGGATGCCAGGGTGACCCCAGGGGTGCCAGGGTGAGCCCAGGGTGCCAGAGTGAGCCCAGGGGTGCCAGGGTGTGCCCATGGTGTGCGGGGCAGCAGGGCTGATGTCTCTCTCCCCGCAGGGAGTGCCTGAAGCGCAGCCCGCAGAGCCCCCGGGCAGAGGGCTCCGAGTCGCTCACGTCGCAGTCGTCCCCCAGTGACGAGGCAGGGACCATGACGGAGGTGAAGGTGAAGACGGAGGTCCCGGACGACTACATCGAGGAGGTGATCTGGCAGGAGGACGCCAAAGACTGCAAGAAGAGCGTGAAGGAGGGCGCGGGGGAGGTGCCCGCCGAGATCTGCGTGGTGATCGGCGGCGTCCGCAGCCAGCAGACGCTCGGTAAGCCCCGGGGGCAGCCGTGCGGGGAGCTCAGCTGCTGCGGGACGGGGCCACGGCAGAGCTGGGCAGGGACTCCTGACGAGAGCCTGGCAGGACGAGGGACAGTGGCTCTGAGCTGGGAGAGGGAAGGTTGAGACCGGAGGTGAAGAATTGTCTAAGTGAGGGTGGTGAGACACTGGCACAGGTTGCTGTGTCCCTCAACCTGCACAGCTCAGAGGGGCAGCATTTCTTCTTCTCTTCTTTTTGCTTCCTGGCTTCCCATGTTGGCCTTGGGCCAGGGTTGTTTGAAGAGGTCCAACTGTTTCCAGAGGCCCAGGGGCAATGGTTTGGAATGAGAGCAGAGCAGGTTGAGATTGGATGTGAGGAGCAAGTCCTGCACCAGGAGGCTGCTGGAACACTGCAGCAGGTTGCCCAGGGAGGTGCTTGAGGCTCATCCCTGGAGATACTCAGGCTCAGGCTTAACAGGGCTCTAAGCAACCTATCTAGTAGAGGATGTCCCTGCTGACTGCAGGGAGGCTGAACTGGATGAGCCCTTCTGGTTCAACTCATTCTAGGATTCCATGATCAACATTTCTGAGGACAGGGGTGTCAGGACAGAAAGGCAGAGAAGTCCACCCTGAAGCTGTCCAGAAAGGAGAAGAAAGAAAATTGTTACTTGCCTTGTAAATCAAAAAGGGGAGAGTCTGCTCTGGACCATTCCTGACACTGGGAACACCATCAGGGCAGGGTTTGTGTTTTGGAGGACTGAGTGAGCTGCCAGTGGGTCAGGAGAAGTTTTACAGAAGACTTCTGAAGCTCCCAGCCTGGCCTGTGCTGTACGAGGAGCAGCTGGGAGAGGGTTTGTGCAGTACTGCTTTAAATCAGAGCTGTTTGTGAGCCCCAGTGAGGGCTGCCCCCCCCCCCCGCCTGGGGCCCACCAGTTAGACACTCACAGGCTTGAGCCATGCCCTGATGGGGAGCTCAGCTGCTGAGCTGCTTGGTGGGCATACCTCAGGAGCTCTCTGGATTTGCCCTACTTCAGCCAAGTGAAGCTGTGCAGCAGAAGCCTTTGTGTGGCTACAGGGAGGCCACAGGGACAGATGGCAATGGGATGAGATTTAACAAGGCCAAGTGCAGGGTTCTGCACTTTGGCCACAACAACCCCAAGCAGCACTGCAGGCTGGGGACAGAGTGGCTGAGAGCAGCCAGGAGGAAAGGGACCTGGGGGTACTGATAGATAGTAAGCTGAAGATGAGGCAGCAGTGTGCCCAGGTGGCCAAGAGAGCCAATGGCATCCTGGCCTGCATCAGGAACAGTGTAGCCAGCAGGACAAGGGAGGTTCTTCTGCCCCTGTACTCAGCACTGCTCAGGCCACAGCTTGAGTGCTGTGTCCAGTTCTGGGCCCCTCAATTCAAGAAGGATGTTGAGGTGCTGGAACATGTCCAGAGAAGGGCAACAAAGCTGGTGAGGGGCCTGGAGCACAAATCCTATGAGGAGAGGCTGAGGGAGCTGGGGGTGTGCAGCCTGGAGAAGAGGAGGCTCAGAGGTGATCTTATTACTGTCTACAACTACCTGAAGGGACATTGTAGCCAGGTGGGGGGTGGCCTCTTCTCCCAGGCAACCAGCAATAGAACAAGGGGACACAGTCTCAAGTTGTGCCAGGGTAGGTCTAGGCTGGATGTTAGGAAGAAGTTCTTCACAGAGAGTGATTGGCATTGGAATGGGCTGCCCAGGGAGGTGGTGGAGGCACCGTGCCTGGGGGTCTTCAACAAAAGCCTGGCTGAGGCACTTAGTGCCATGGTCTGGTTGATTGGTTAGGGCTGGGTGCTAGGTTGGACTGGATGAGCTTGGAGGTCTCTTCCAACCTGGTTGATTCTGTGATTCCATGATTCTATGGGTCTTGGGAACTGGGGGCAGGCCTCAGCCATGGTCTCTCTTTGGCAGTGCATCCACTCGGATGGCTTTTCCCTGAAGCCTCTTTGCACAGCTCAGGTGGCAGAGCAGTGGAATGTGCTCTCCCGTTGGGTGTGCAGGGAGTGGCTACCCTTTGCCATGCACTGAGATCACAGAGTCACAGAACTGTCAGGGCTGGAAAGGACCTCAGGCACCACCCAGTTCCAACCTCCCTGCCGTGGGCAGAGACACCTCACACTAGATCAGGCTGCTCAGAGCCACATCCATCCTGGCCTTAAAGACCTCCAGGGATGAGGCATCCACCACCTCTCTGGGCAGCCTGTGCCAGTGTCTCACCACCCTCATGGTGAAGAACTTCTTCCTAACATCCAGATACAGATCAGGGCTGTGCTGAAGGGGGTGTGGGCTTCACCCAGAGAGCAGGGAGACAAGGAAAGCTCTGGATGCATCGGGTGCAGCTCCCACATTCCAGCTGCAAGGCTCAGGAAAAGCCTGGCAACACTGTACCAACTAACCAAACCTCTGCCCAGCACCCCTCCTGCCACAGGCAGCTTTACCCTGCATGGCACATCCTGGTGAGGATAGTCTGAGATCAGCCATGCCCACAGTGGCAGTGGCCAAGGCAACATGGGCATGGGCTGTGCCAGCCTCTACCAGGGAGAGATGCTTTAGGGCTTTTCCCTTTGTCGTTCCTCCACTCTACCACAGTGACTGTGACCAGGTGAGGATCTGTCCTCTGCTTCCAGATCACAGTGTGCTGAGCACGGGGCTGTGGCTGCTGAGTTACCTCTGGGTGCCTACAGGAGGCTGTCTGCAGGGCCCCCTCCCTTGCAGCCTCCACACTTGCTGTCTCCCTGGGGCACATGGAGCTGGGTAGAGGTCTCTGCCTCAAGCAGACAGCCTTCCCTGGGCTGCACTTGAGACCTGAGTGCTCAGGACATCCATGCAAGAGCTCTGACCATGAGATGTGCTGCACCCTCTTCTGCCTTCAGTTCCTCCTCTCAGCTGCTGCCCTCAGCTCCTGCTCCCACCTGCTACCCTCAGCTCCTGCCTTTGGCTCCTGTCCTCAGCTCCTGCTGTCAGTCCTGCCCTCAGCTCCTGCTCTCAGCTCCTGCTCCCAGCTCCTGCCCTCAGCTCCTGCTCTCAGCTCCTGTCCTTGCTTTCCAGACACAACCCTTCCATGAGGGCTGCAGCACCTGTGGTGCACTGGAGAGGGAAGGCTTTACCCAGATATTGCACACTTTATACCCTTCTTAAGGAGCTGCTGCAGAAGCCTTCCTGTGCCATCCTCTGTCTCTAGAGGAAGGGGGAAATAGAATGGGAAAAGAGTTCCCCCTGGAGCCCCTGTGCCCTGTTTGCCCAGTGCTCTGCCTGCTCGCAGTGCTGGTTTGGGGTGTGGCTGACATTTTGCTCTTGGTGCAGCCAAGCTGCACAGGATTCTTGGTTGGTAGGGCTCAAGTGATGGGGAGCTCTTGTCTTCTGGCTGTGCTGCTTTGGGGCTCTGCCTGGAATAGTCTCCAGGAGAGAATTTTAGAGGCTGAAGATGAATCTTCTCCGTTCTTGAGCCTGGGAAGTGAGGGCAGGCAGATGCTGATGCCCAGGGCTGCACACAGAGAAGGCTGTGTGGAGGGACCACAGTGGTGGCTGTCCCATAGATGTGTGTCACATCTGGCTGTGATCATGAGGAGGCTCTGGGGCAGATCAGACACGGGGGCTGGTCACCATCTCAGCTCTGAGGAGCATCTTTTCAGCTGTGTACTCTGGGTCGTTGGGCTGGAGCCCATTGCCTCTTTCGGCAGCACTGACACAGCAGCCTCCCGAGCTCCAAAGGCAGCCCCAAGTGATGCTGACAGTGATGGGCAGGGATCTCAGCACTACAGTGGACTGGAAGAAGGGAGGTTTATTCCCCAGCTGTAAGCAGCAGGGCACAGGCAGGGTGGAAAAGGCCATGGGCATGGGCTGGCCACTACTGGCATTGTTCCTGGACAGAGCTCACTGTGAGCAGTGCTGGGTAAGTGTGGCTGGAGAGTGCTGTCTGGGAATCTGATCTGCATGGTTAAGGTTGGAGATGTGGAAAAAATTTCTTTGCTTCAGGAGTGGTCAGGGATTGGCAGAGGCTGCCCAGAGAGGTGGTGGAGTCCCCGTGGCTGGAGGTGTGCAAGAAGGGCATGGCCATGGCACTGTGGGACGTGGCTAGCGGCCGTGGCGGTGTTGGGCTGCTGCTTGGACTGGATGATCTTAGAGGGCTTTGCCAACCCAAAACAATTCCATGGTTCTATGGCATCACCTTCATGTATTGAACTGTGTCACTCCCCTGGAGCTCCTGGGGTGGGAGGAAGATCTTTACAATGAGAGTAGTGAGACACTGGCACAGGCTGCCCAGGGATGTGGTTGAGGTCCTATCCATGGAGACATTCAGGATCAGACTGGATGTGGCCCTGGGCAGCCTGCTCTGGTTGGAGGTGTCCCTGCTGCCTGCAGGGGGGTTGGACAAGATGAGCCTCGAGGGTCCCTTCCAGCCCAGTGCAATCTGTGAAGCTGTGAAAGCTTTAGTGGCCATGGTTGTGAGTTGCTGTTGGACTGGATGATCTTGGAAGGTTTTTCCATCCCAGATGGTTCTGTGTGGCTGTGAAGGTTTTGTTCTTGTCTGTGTCTCCTCCCTGCATGTTCCTGCTGTACCCAGGCAGCAAAAGATGATTTCAAGGCTGTGTGAGGGAGCACCTATGGAATCCAACTGCTTCCTTCATACCACATCAGCCCTTCTCTTCCCCACTCCTCTTCAGTGAGCACAGCCCTCACCCTGCTGAAGAGCACAGGGAGCATCACAGCATCTTAGCTGCTGCTGGAGAGCTAACAAGTGCAGTGCAGGGGTTGAAAGGTGAATTCATTGCCTGCTCACTAGGCTGGAGTGGGGGAAAAAGGTCAAATCAACTTAAACAGCAAACGAATTCCTCTCTGCCTGCCCAGCCAAGAGAAGAAGGTAAATTCCTTGCATCATTTCACAGATGGTTCTGCCAGCCCTGGGTTTGTTTATTTTTTCCCTCTGCTTTTGTGTTTCAAATGACTGTTTGCAGACCTGTGCTCTCTGGAATTAGAGAGCCAAACTGAGGAGAGAGACTGCTGTGGTCATGTGCTCTTCCTGAAAAAAGGGCACAAGTGCTATTTCTATCTGCTCGGCTTCCTCTGGGTGGATATTTACCAAATCTCTGTGGCTTTCTTGAGAAATTTGGGCATTGTGCATTTCTTGAGAAATTCTGGAGGCTCTCTGCCTCAAGAGAACTTTTTTTCAGTTGAAAAGTGCCTTTTTCCCCCCTTTTTTTTTTCCCCATATACTGAGAACTTGCTGAACAAAAAAAAAGGGCATTTGAAGGTTATTTCTGTCCATAGGAAATGTTAGTCATGAGGATAGAATTCTAAATCAGGCTGCTTTGGAGGTTGGCTGCTTCGTGTTAGCAGAGTTTAAAAGATCTCCTGAAAGTGGGGAACATGCCAAGGAACCTTAAATAAGGCTGGCAAAAGAGATCTGAGCCTGGGATGGTGAATTCCTGCACTCACCTCCAGCAGCCTTCCGAGAAAGGACTCTGCTGCAAGCCGCGTTCTGTGGTCCCCGCTTTGGGGAGCAGGTGTTGGTGAGGATGTTCCTCCTGGCTCCAGGTGCTGACCTCTGCTTCTCTGTGTTCTCTTGCAGGGTCTTACGAGTGTGGAATCTGTGGGAAGAAGTACAAATACTACAACTGCTTCCAGACCCACGTGCGGGCACACAGAGGTACCTCCCTGCGGCTGGCAGCCTGCGCAGCGCTGGGGCAGATCCAGGGGCTGGCACCCTGCTCAGGAAGCTCTTGAAGATTCCTCACTGCCTCTCTGGTCCTCAGAAATGTTCCTTTTGGGTGGCCCATTCAGGGGATAAGCTTTAGGGCTGTCTTGGCTTTGTGGCCTTCTTGGCAGAGAGGGATGTGGGCAGACTGCAGAGCTGGGCCCAAGGCGACATCACGAAGTTCAGCAAGGCCAAGGGCAAGGTCCTGCACCTGAAGCAGGGAAATCCCAAACACAAATCCAGGCTGGGTGAGAAGTGACTGGGAGCAGCCTGGAGTAGAAGGCCTTGGGGGTGTCGGTGCCAAAGTGTCCAGCAGCCAGCACTGGTCGCAGGCAGAGCAGGGAGAGCAGCAGCACAGGGAGGGGATTCTGCCCCTCCAATCTGCTCTGCTCAGCCCTCACCTGCAGCACTGCCTCCAGCTCTGGAGCACCAGCACCAGAAGGACCTGGAGCTGCTGGAGAGGGTCCAGAGGAGGCCACCAAGATGCTGTGGGGACAGGCTGGGAGAGTTGGGGCTGCGCAGCCTGGGGAAGAAAAGGCTCCAGAGGGACCTTAGAGCAGCCTTCCAGTGCCTGAAAGGGGCTGCAGGAGAGTTGGGGAGGGACTTTGGACATGAGCTGGGAGTGGCAGGCAGAGGGACAATGGCTTTGAGCTGGGAGAGGGGAGAGTGAGAGTGGAGCTGAGGAAGAAATTGTTGAGAGTGAGGGTGGGGAGAGCCTGGCACAGGCTGCCCAGGGAGGCTGTGGCTGCCCCCTGGCTGAAGGTGTTGAAGTCCAGGCTGGCTGAGGCCTTGAGCAAGCTGTGCTGGTGGGAGATGTCCCTGCCCATGGCAGGGGGTTGGCACTGGATGATCTCGAAGGTCTCTTCCAACCCAACCCATTCTGTGACTCTGTGGTGGCTCACACCTGGCTCCTGAGCCTTTCAGTGGTTCTATTTCCTTACCCAGAGCTGAGCACTGGAGTCTGTGTCAGACTCCTTGGAGCATCTGCTGCAGCTCCTCCCAGCTATAGCTCAGCAGTACCATCTCAGAGCAGTTGGCTGAATGTCTGAAGGCTACTGCTAGGGAAGAGTTTGTAACCCCAGGAGCAGTGAAGGCTCTTGCAGAGAGAAATCTGAAATGTGTGCATTTGCAGAAGACAGCAGAGGCAGAGGAAATGGCCTGGAATTGTGCCAGGGGGAGCTTAGGTTGGAGATGAGTTAAAAAATCCTTGCTGCAAGAATGGTCAGGTACTGGCACAGGCTGCCCAGGATGGTCCTGGAGTTCCCATCCCTGGAGATGTTCAAGAAACCTGTGGCCATGGCACTTGGGAACATGGTTTAGTGGCCATGGTGTGTTGGGTTGCTGGTTGGAGTGGATGACTTTAGAGGGCTCTTCCAACCCAAACAATTCTCTGATACCTCCTCTAAATGCTTGCCTGCATATTTCTCATGTGCTGTTTAACATCAGAGCTGCTTCTGTATCCTCTGATAGGTGCAGAGCTGGGGCTTGGTGCCAATATTCATAGACTCAAAAATCACAGAATGGGTTGGAGTGGAAGAGATCATCCAGTCCCAACCCCTGCCATGCACAGCTTGCTCAGGGCCTCATCCAACCTGGCCTGCCAGACTTAGAGCTTCCACAGCCTCCCTGGGCAACCTCTGCCAGTCTCTCCCCACCCTCACTCTCATCTCCACTCTCACTCTTCCTTCTCCCAGCTCAATACCATTGTCTCTTGTCCTGCCACTCCCAGCCCTTGGCCAAAGTCCCTCTCCAGCTCTCCTGGATCAGGTACTGGAAGGCTGCTCTGAGGTCTCCTTTCTGTAGATAATTTCTTTTTAAATTCCTAGAAGTCCTTCAGATGTGCTGCAAAGAGGCTTCACTCTGCAGCTTGAGAGAAAACAATCCCTACCATAACAGTGAGCAGCAGTAATCTGCTGACCTGCAGAATGCTTCACTGTTGCACCACAGCAGTGCAATGATTTTGCAATAATAATTGCAGGGTTTAGAGCTGGGACACTGATTGCTTTCATTTTACTGCTGTTCCCCAAGCACTGCTTGCTTCCTAATTCAGATGGGATTTTAGGAGCTACATGAGTATGAGATGACCTCTGGTGTGTGGTCTGATTGATAGGGATGCATAGAAATGTTCCCAGCAGAGGCTGGAGAAGGACTTGGAGGTGCTGGGTGGTGAGAAGCTGGACAGGAGCCAACAGTGGGCACTGACAGCCCAGAAGGCCAGGAGCAGCCTGGGCTGCATCCAAAGCAGTGTGGGCAGAGATGGAGAGAGGAGATCCTGCCCCTCTGCTCTGCTCTGCCCTGGGGAGACCTCACCTGTAGGACTGGGGCCAGCTCTGGGACCCCAACACCAGAGAGACCTGGACCTGCTGAAGAGGGTCCAGAGGAGGCTACAAAGATAATCAGAGGGAGCTGGGAGCACCTTCCCTTATAGGGACAGGCTGAAAGAGTTGGGGCTGGTCAGCTTGGATAAGGCTGCAGGGAGACCTCAGAGCTGCATTTGAGCATCTGCAGGGGAGCTGCAGGCAGGCTGGGGAGGGACTGTTCAGAAGGGCCTGTGGGGACAGGCTGAGGGCAATGGTTTGCAAGTGCAGCAGGGCAGGGTTAGGTTGGACATGAGGAGGAAGTTGTGCCCAGTGAGGATGGGGAGAGACTGGCACAGGCTGCACAGGGAGGTGGCTGAGGCCCCAGCCCTGGAGACATTCAGGGTCAGCCTTGCTGTGTCCCAGGGCAGCCTGCTGTAGTTGGAGGCATCCCTGCTGTCTGCAGGGGGGTTAGACAGGATGACTTCTGAGGGTCCCTTCCCAGCCTGTGCAACCTGTGGATGTGTGAATACTGCATTGCATGCACTGACTGTAGAGGTGGGAAGACAGAAGGAAGGCTTTTATGGAGGAAAGCCCCATGGGGTATGATCCAGTGAGAACTGTCCTCAGACCTGTACCAACCAGTAAGAGTGCTGGGAAAAGGATCAGTCTGCAGGACTGAAGGCTTTGACTGGCAGGTCTGGGATGTGCTACAGAAGTGGTACTGCAGCATCACCCCAGGTGTGCGATGACCTGGTGGTTACAGGGATCAGAGCAGGCTGGGTGGTGACCTGTGTTAGAGCAGCTCACAGGAGAAGGACCTGGGAGTCCTGGTAGGCAACAGGATGCCCATAAGCTGGCAGTGTGTCCTTGTTGCCAATGGCATCCTGGGGTGCATTAAGAAGAGTGTGGCCAGCAGGTTGAGGGAGGTTCTCCTCCCCCTCTACTCTGCCCTGGTGAGGCCTCACCTGGAGGCCTGTGTCCAGTTCTGGGCTCCCCAGCTCAAGGACAAAGAACTACTGGAGAGAGTCCAGCACAGGGCACTGAGGTGCTGAGGGCACTGGAACAGCTCTTGTGAGGAGAGGCTGAGAGAGCTGCAGCTGCTTAGCCTGGGGAAGGGGAGGCTGAGGAGGATCCTGTCCATGCTTACAACTATCTAAGGGGTGGGTGGCAGGAGGATGGGGCCAGACCCTGCTCAGTGATCCCCAGTAACAGGACAAGATAGGCTGGATATTAGGAAGAAGTTCTTCACAGAGAGAGTGATTGGCATTGGAATGGGCTGCCCAGGGAGGTGGTGGAGGCACCGTCCCTGGGGGTCTTCAAGCAAAGCCTGGATGAGGCACTTAGTGCCATGGTCTAGTTGATTAGTTAGGGCTGGGTGCTAGGTTGGACTGGATGATCTTGGAGGTCTCTTCCAACCTGGTTGATTCTATGATTCTAAGAGGCAACGAGCACAAATTTGAATGCAGGGAGTTCCATCTGAACATGAGAGGAACTTCTTTACATTGAGGGTGGCAGAGCCCTGGAGCAGGCTGCCCAGAGAGGCTGTGGAGTCTCCATCTCTGGAGATGTTCAGGACCCACCTGGATGTGTTCCTGTGTGATCTGCCCTGGGTGACTCTGCTGTGGCAGGGGGGTTGGCCTGGCTGATCTCCAGAGGTCCCTTCCAGCCCCTGCCATTCTGTGGTTGTTAGCTGTGCACCCAGGATGTGACTCTGCACTTGGCAACTTCTCCCTGTGCCTCTTCGGTCTGTGTCTGGAGTAGAACCCCAAGGCAAGCAGCTCTGCTTGGGGCACTGAGTATTGGCTTGTCAGACCCAGTCACCAGCTGCCAGCTCAGACTCATGCCTTCAGTCACTCCTTGTTGCCTGGGCAAGGAAGGAGCCACATTGCAGTGGCAGGACCTGGCTTTTTCTCTTTGCCTGGTGCATGTCCTGAGCATCAGCCATGATTTCCCCAAGCTTATCAGGAAGGCAACATCTGCCTCTGCCTGCAAGTTTGGCTGATCCTGGCTAATCTCAGAGCACCTAGACAAACTCAAGCCCCTTTTCTCTTTTTTTCCCTTTTTCTGGGGTCAGTGGAGCAGAAGTAGCTGCTCTTCGTGTTCTGGTGAAGGCTACAGCCCTTCCCTTTGAAATTCCCTCTGCCTGTTGCTTTTGTGTGTGGTCCCTGTGTCACTGATGGTCCTTGGCCAAGCTGTGGGTTGGTCCTGAAGAAGGACAGAGTTTGGGATGCCAAAGCTTCAGCCCATGGGAGAGCACAGTCCTGTTGTTGACCTGGTTTGGACCTCTGGGGCAGAGCAATAGCAAAAGCCACCTGTCTAGGCTGTCCCACTGCCACCATTCAGTCACACAACTGTCAGAGTGAGATCCCCACCCTGAGTACTGCCTGCAGTGCTGCTGTCCCCAGCAGGACACAGAGCTGCTGGACTGAGGCCAGGGGAGGCCACAAAGATGACCTAAGGGCTGGAGCAGCTCTGCTGTGAGCACAAGCTGAGGAAGCTGGAGTGGCTCATCCTGGAGAGGAGAAGGCTCCAGGGGGACCTTAGAGCTGCCTGGCAGTGCCTGAAGGGATCCTGCAGGAAGGCTGCAGAGAGAGAATGTCTAGAGACAGGCCAAGGGGGAGTGGTTTGAAGCTGAGGGAGAGTAGTTTTAGACTGGATCTGAGGAAGAAGCTCTTCAATAGGAGGGTGGTGAGACTCTGGCACAGGTTGCCCAGGGAGGCTGTGGCTGCCTCCTGGCTGGAGGTGTTGAAGGCCAGGCTGGATGAGGCCTTGAGCAAGCTGTGCTGGTGGGAGATGTCCCTGCCCATGGCAGGGGGTTGGAGCTGGATGATCTTGTAGATATCTTCCAACTCAGGCTGGATGTGGCCTTGAGCAGCCAAATCCAGCTGAGAGATGTCCCTGCCCATGGCAGGAGGGTGGAGTAGGTGATCTCTGAGGTCCCTTCCAGCCTGAGTCCCTGTGTGGTTCTGTGCTGACAGGAGTTCAGAGCTGTCAAGTTGTCCTTGGTTTGAAGTGGGTTACCTCTGAGCTGGGTTTTGTGCACCATGGTGCCCATTGTGGAGCTGTAGCAGTGCAGCTTGGGGCTCGCAGCTTGTGCCCAACACAGGTTGCAGCTCTGTTGCCCTCTCTGTTCTTGCAGCTGGTCCTTGCCAGCCACTTCCTCTGCCCTGTGCAATTCCTTCTCATCCTTTGAGCTGTTCTGTCCCACCTGAGGACTCTGGCACTGCCCACATCATGGTTTGCTCTGGAGTGATCCTTCTGGGGAGAACTTTCCTAGATCCTTTGGTGCCTGCACCTGCCTCCTCTCCAGATCATCTCCAAGGTGGAGAAGCTGTTTTGGAGGTCACCTGTGTTCTTCAGGCTGATTTTCTCTTGGCTGCTTCAAGAATGGCTGGATTCCTGTTGGGAAACTAGGCATTTTCTGAGCTTCTTCAGCTCCACTGTGATGGTTGGCACTGGCTGGAGAATTTCAGGGAGCAGTTCATCTCTCTGAGGAGCCAGCAGGGGACAGCCTCTTCTCCCTGGTGACAAGTGGCAGGACCAGAGGAAATGGTGCCAGGCTGCACCAGGGGCAGCTCAGGTTGGATATTAGGAGATGTTTTTGCACTGGAATGGTTCTCAAACATTGGAATGGTCTGCCCAGGGCAGTGCTGGAGTCACCATTCCTGGGGGGTGTTCAAAGAGTGTGTGGACCTGATGGTGAAGGACATAGTTTAGTGGTAACCTTGCAGTGCTGGACTGGATGAGCTTAGAGGTCTCTTCCAACCAAAAACACTCTGTGATCTCCTGGCAGTTTGCAAGTGCAGAGGGCTGAGGCAGTTCTAGTTCAATGTGTGCTGCCTCCCGGGGCAAGCTCCCTTTCTGCTGCCCTGAATGCCAAGATGCAGGCATAGAAAGCCCCACGCAGAGAGCTCAGCAAAGACTCAGCAAGGTAGGCAGGCAACTGACTCACTGCGGCTGGCCAGGGACTAACTGAAAGGGGCTCGTTCCGTCCCCAGAACACCCAAACAATAAAGAACCCCGAGGGAAGAAGAAGCCATGGTGTGGAGCTGAAAGGCTCCTTTGTGAGCCGCTGCGCAGCCCGGCGGGTCCGCGGCTCCTGCCCCCGCAGAGCTGCTGGAGCCCAGCTGGAGCAGCAGGGCTGCGGCACGGGGAGCATCAGCGCCTCCAGCCCGGCCCCTTGGAGCTGCTGTGCTTGCAGGGCTCTTGTAGTGCTCCGCAAGCCACGGAAGGTTTGGGTTACCCGCAGGAGTTTGTCAGCTGGCAGGCTGGGGTGGGGACGGCTGGGTCCGACTGAGGCAGCGCCAGCAGCGAAGCGTCGGCGTGGTTTGAGTCAGGGAAATTATCTCACTTTTAGGTGAGTCCAAAAAAAGGCTGCAATGACTTTATTGGACTTGCAAACAGTGCATTTAAAAACGTCTTGGCTGAGGCCAAGCAAAGGGAGAGCTTTACCCAAAGGAGAAAGCAAATGAAAGACACAGCAAGGCTGAAGTTTAACCCTCGCAGGACACTTCGCCTCTGACCTCAGCACTGCAGGAGGCTCTCTGGTTCCAGATAAGATTTTCTGGGCTGAATGGAGATTTTGCTCCAGTTCCTTTGCCCTGTCACTTATGCCTCCCTCTGAACACATCAGCTCTCTGCTACCCTCCCCATGGCTGTGCCTGCCAAGGGGCTGCTCTGCCATCAGCACAACAGGTGCTGAGCATACTGGAGCAGGAGCTCATACATTCACAGAATGGTTTAGGTTAGAAGATCCTTCAAGATCATCCAGCTCCAACCCCCTGCCATGGGCAGGGACACCTCCCACCAGCACAGCTTGCTCAAGGCCTCAGCCAGCCCGGCCCCTCCAGGGAGGGGCATCCACAGCCTCCCTGGGCAGCCTGTGCCAGTCTCTCCCCACCCTCACTCTCAACAATCTCTTCCTCCTCTCCACTCTCACTCTCCCCTCTCCCAGCTCAAAGCCATTGTCCCTCAGCCTGCCACTCCCAGCCCTTCTCCAAAGTCCCTCCCCAGCTCTCCTGCAGCCCTTTCAGGCACTGGAAGCTGCTCTGAGATCTCTCTGGAGGAGAGACCTCCAGGCTGCAGAGCCCCAACTCGCAGAGCCTGTCCTCACAGCAGAGCTTCTCCAAACATCTGAGCATTTTGGTAGCCTCTTCTGGCTTCTCTCCAGCAGCTCCAGGTCCTTCTCCTGCCGGGTTCCCAGAGCTGGAGGCAGTGCTGCAGGTGAGGGCTGAGCAGAGCAGATTGGAGGGGCAGAATCCCCTCCCTGTGCTGCTGCTCTGCCTGCTCTGGCTGCAGCTAGCACACAGCTGGCTCTGGGCTGCCAGGGACCAGTGCTGGCTGCTGGTGAATTTTTTTCCCTTCAGGTGAAGTTTCTGGTTTAACCAATTGTTAAAAAACTTCTCAAAGCTTCTAAGGTTCCAGATGAATATTTTCCTAGAATGGGTTGTGCTCAATAGCAAAACCATGCAGAGGAAGATGGTTTGTTGAAATCATCTGTATAAGAAAATGATTATAGGAAAAGGTGCTCATTTTTGGAGTCTGAGTTGAAGAAGTTGAGTGACTGAAACCGTTCTGAGGTGAGAAGTTGAAAATTAATAGTGAAATAATCCTGCACTAATCCTGCTGAGGAGAGCTGCTGCCTCCTGAGCTGAAAATAAAAAGGGTTGGTTTCATCTGCATAATTACCTGCTACTGGAAACAGCACAGCATTTTGAAAGCCAAGGATTTTCCATAAGGAAAAACTTCTTTGCTGTCAGGGTGCTGGAGGCCTGGAGCAGGATGCTCAGATAGATTATGGAGCCTCCTCCGCAGGGCTTCCAACCCCCCCCCCCCCCCCCCCGGCCATTGTGCTCCTGGGCAAGCTGCTGTGGGTGCCCTGCTGGAACTGGATGATCTCCAGAGGTCACTTCCAGCCCCTACCACACTGGGATTCCATGGCTTGGGAGGGGGTCCTTTGCCCTCTGCATCCCAAGCCTGCATGTTTTCCTGTGGAAGTTTCCCAGCCTGCAGCAGCTCTTTCCAGGAGCTGCAGAAATTCACTTGAGCCAGAGGAGTTAAGTCTCCTGCGTCCCAGCCCTCCTGCTGGCCTCCCCACTCACGCTGCTTGCTCAGAAGTTGCTCTTTTGTTTCAGAGCTGTAATTACTTGGTCGCAGCCCAGAGGTGATTTAGAGTGGGTTGGAAGGGGATTTTTAGGGTTTTTTTAACTCGTGGAGGCTTCAGCCTGCCTTATGACTCAGGGTAACAGCAGCTCTTAGCAGTTCTGAAGGGGCTGCTCCCAAAGCTTGCTGTGCACTGCAGGTCACTGAGGGACTGTAGGAGCTGTTCATGTGACAGACATGGCCTGGTGCATGCATGGCACAGATGTGGGATGGTTCATTGCTGCTGCTGTCTAGAGAGCGTCCAGAGGAGGCCACCAAGATGCTCGAAGGGCTGAAGAACCTCCCTTGTGGGGACAGGCTGGGAGAGTTGGGGCTGTTGAGCCTGGGGAAGAGAAGGCTCCAGAGGGAACTTAGAGCAGCCTTGCAGTGCCCAAAGGGACTTTGGACAAGAATTGAGAGGGGCAGGCTGAGGGACAATGGCTTTGAGCTGGGAGAGGGGAGAGTGAGAGTGGAGCTGAGGAAGAAATTGTTGAGAGTGATGGTGGGGAGACACTGGCACAGGTTGAGGGTGGTGAGACACTGGCACAGGTTGCTCAGGGAGGTTGTGGAGCACAGAAGCACCCAATGTGATCGAAGGTTTAGCAGCCAGCATTTTGAGACTGTAGATTAGGAAGGAATTGTTGAGAGTGAGGGTGGGGAGAGACTGGCACAGGTTGCCCAGGAAGGCTGTGGCTGCTCCCTGCCTGGAGGTGTTCAAGTCCAGGTTGGATGAGGCCTTGAGCAACCTCGGCTAGTGGGAGGTGTCCCTGCCCATGGCCAGGGGCTGGCACTGGATGAGCTTTAAGGACCCTTCCAACCCATTCTGTGAATCTCTGAAGGGCAGGAGAGCATTTTGCTGAGCTCAGGTGTGCCATGGCAGGCTTTTCCCTTGGGTGCTGGGTGACCACTCCAAGGAGCAGCAGCTGTGGAGAGGCACAGGGCTCGGCGTGCGGAGGCTTCGTGCGTGCTGCTGAGTGTTCCCCGCGCAGCCCCTCGCCTGGTGAAGCTGTGCCAAGTGAGCGTGGTTGTGTGCAGCAGCACTCTAATCAGGCAGGGCAATCAAGCAGAAACCTTCAAATCTGCCAAGCCACAATCGTTTGTTTTTATTAACTCCTAAGAAATAAGGAAATGGAAGGAGTAAACAGTGCTCATTGCTTCGGGCTGCCCATCAGGAGTGGGTGACGTCCTGCAGCGTGGCTCCGGGAGCTGCACCCCAGCAGGCAGACAGGGTAGGCTGGAGCTAGGCTGTCAGAGACTGGTGTCTGGTACAGGCAGTTCAGCAGAGTGTGAAACACTTCTGAGAGCCTTGGAAGTCTTCATCATTTGTCATCCTTGACTCTGAACCCTACTTTTTGTTTTCCAGTTTTGCTGCTTGCACTCATCTGGGGCTTGTGGCCGTGGTGCTCTGGGGCGTGGGATCAGGGTCGTGGTGGCACTGGGCTGAGGGTTGGGCTCGGTGATCTTAGAGGGCTTTTCCAGCTGAGGCACTCTGTGATCTTTGCTGCCTGCTTTGCATGTGTCACAGTATCACAGTCTCACAGTATCACCAGGGTTGGAAGGGACCTCACAGATCATCAAGTCCAACCCTTTAGCACAGAGCTCAAGGCCAGACCATGGCACCAAGTGCCACGTCCAGTCCTGCCTTGAACAGCTCCAGGGACGGCGACTCCACCACCTCCCCGGGCAGCCCATTCCAGTGTCCAATGACTCTCTCAGGGAAGAACTTTCTCCTCACCTCCAGCCTAAATCTCCCCTGGCACAGCCTGAGGCTGTGTCCTCTCCTTCTGGTGCTGGCCACCTGAGAGAAGAGAGCAACCTCCTCCTGGCCACAACCTCCCCTCAGGTAGTTGCAGACAGCAATGAGGTCTGCCCTGAGCCTCCTCTTCTCCAGGCTAACCAATCCCAGCTCCCTCAGCCTCTCCTCGTAGGGCTGTGCTCAAGGCCTCTCCCCAGCCTCGTTGCCCTTCTCTGGTGTTGCAGCAGAGGAAGCTCTTCCATCTTTCCTCACTGCCTTCAGTAAGACCAGGACAGAGCAGCCTGGGGGTGATTCTTGTGGCCCACCTTCAGTAGGAGTGGGATGGAATAGGCCTGAGGGGGACTCTTCTGTAAGAGCAGAGCAATAGCTCCGGGGAGAAACTCACATGAGCAGCCTTGGGTGGAGGTTCAGTGATGGCTGCCTGTGAAGGGAGGCTCTCAAAGGCTGTGCTGCCAGCCGTGGGGGGCTGAGCTGGGTGCACTCCTTGCTGCCAGCCGTGGGGGGCTGAGCTGGGTGCACTCCTTGCTGCCAGCCGTGGGGGGCTGAGCTGGGTGCACTCCTTGCTGCTGGCTTTCCTGGGCTGACTGCACTTGCCCGGCAGTGAAGCAGATGAGCCACATGAACCTTCAGCAGACATTAGGAGACTCCGTTAGTGGCAGAGGGCTGTCAGGACCTGTCAGCCCAGCCTGGCACACCTCAGTCAGGGCCCTTCGGGACCCACCACACACCGGGCTAAGGGCAGACGATGGATGGGGATGTTGGGGTCTGCCCTGGGCACAACTGGAGAGGCAGCTGCCCCGGCCCCCATGGCAGGCAGCTCCTGGCATCCTGCAGCCACCCACCGCCCTCCCAGCGCCCAGGAGCAAGGCCAGGGTGGGGGTGACCCTGCCGGCGGCCCGGTCCGGCCACACAGCCCCGGTACGGGCGGGCCCTGTGCGCCGAGGCTGCCCGCGGGCGTCCCGGCTCGGCACGGCGGGGGCGATGCGCGGCCGGGGCAGGGGCAGCGAGCGGGGCCGGGGCGCAGCCCGGGCGGTCGGGGTCGGGTCTAAGTGTGGCTCTTTCTCTTTGCAGACACTGAAGCTGCCTCAGGGGAAGGAGCCTCACAAGGCAGTAAGTACCGATGGCGCCGGGGCGGCGTGAGCGGGGACCGGCGTGCGGCGGCACCGCGGCTGCGCTGGGCAGCGCTGGGCTGCGCCGGGCTGAGCTGGGCTGCGCCGGGCTGCGCCGGGCTGAGCTGAGCTGCGCCGGGCTGCGCCGGGCTGCGCTGGGCTGTGCTGGGCACTGCTGGGCTGTGCCGGGCTGCGCTGGGCTGCGCCGAGCTGCGCCGGGCTGAGCTGGGCTGTGCTGGGCACTGCTGGGCTGTGCCGGGCTGCGCTGGGCTGCGCCGGGCTGAGCTGGGCTGCGCCGGGCTGAGCTGGGCTGTGCTGGGCAATGCTGGGCTGTGCCGGGCTGCGCTGGGCTGCGCCGGGCTGAGCTGGGCTGCGCCGAGCTGCGCCGGGCTGAGCTGGGCTGTGCTGGGCACTGCTGGGCTGTGCCGGGCTGCGCTGGGCTGCGCCGGGCTGAGCTGGGCTGTGCTGGGCAATGCTGGGCAGCGCTGGGCTGCGCCGGGCAATGCTGGGCTGCACCGGGCAATGCTGGGCAGCGCTGGGCTGCGCCGGGCTGTGCCGGGCAATGCTGGGCAGCGCTGGGCTGCACCGGGCTGAGCTGGGCAATGCTGGGCAGCGCTGGGCTGCGCCGGGCAATGCTGGGCTGCACCGGGCAATGCTGGGCAGCGCTGGGCTGCGCCGGGCTGTGCCGGGCAATGCTGGGCAGCGCTGGGCTGCGCTGGGCTGCGCTAGGCTGCTCTGGGCTGCGCCGGGCAATGCTGGGCAGCGCTGGGCTGCGCCGGGCTGCGCTAGGCTGCGCTGGGCTGCGCCGGGCAATGCTGGGCAGCGCTGGGCTGCGCCGGGCTGCGCTAGGCTGCGCTGGGCTGCGCCGGGCAATGCTGGGCAGCGCTGGGCTGCGCCGGGCTGCGTTGGGCAGCGCTGGGCTGCACTGGGCACTGCTGGGCTGCGCTGGGCTGTGCCGGGCTGCGCCGGGCTGCGCTGGGCGCTTCGGCGGGCGCTGCCTCTCGGAGCTTTACGGCCCAGGCTTGGCGGCCGCTCGCTGCCTCCGGAGATGCGGGGATAGCGGCGGGGATAGCGGCGGGGCAGGGGCCGCAGCCAGGGCTGCGGGGAGGGCGGCGGAGGGGGGAGCCGCGGCGGAGCGGAGCCGGGGATGCTGTGCAGCCAGAGGAGGCAGAGGGCGGCCGTGAGCAGAGGGCCTGCGGGCGCAGCTGCCGCAGGGGGTGCGCTGGGTGCTGCCAGCCCCTGCTGTGTGCTCAAGGCACCCTTCAGCCTGTGGGGGCTGTCCCTGCCTCGGCTGAGCTCCAGGGTCCGGCCCAGGCCTCTGCCGCAGCCCCTGCCCCCCTCCCCAGCCTAGGGTCCTGTGCACCTGAGATAAGAGGAACACCTGGGGGCAAACTGCCCACCCCTGTGAGGGGTGACTGGGAACATCAGGCAGTGCACAGCGGCAGGGCAAGGACAAGGACCGGTAATGGGTATGAAGTGGAAAGCAGAGAGTCTGAGGCTGTGTTGGAGGAGAAACTTCCCCGTGCCATGGGGCAGGTTGTGCAGGGAGGTTGTGCCCTCTGCAGCCTTGGGGGTTTGTGAGACCAGCCTGGACCAAGCTGTGAATAAGCTGCTCAGAGCAGACCCTGCCTCGAGCAGGAGGTCAGATGGGGAGCTCCTGAGGTCTCTGCCAGCCTGGATTTTGCTGTGATGATGTTAGGTGAGAGCTGCAGTTTGCACTGGAAGGTAAGTCATCAGCCTCGGTGGTGACACAGGGCAGCTTGGAAGCACCAAAGTTACCCTGAGTGGTTATAAAAACGTTGAATAGCAACGAAAAGTAGTAACTAAACAGTGCAACAATGCCACCTTCTCTGAACTGCTGCTTTTTCAGGCCCAGTCTGTGATAGGTGCAATGCTTGGGTTAGCCTGGGGGCGTCTGGGCTGCCTGTGTGCAGGGTGAAGCAGGACTGGCTCCACTGAAGGTCCTCAGCCTGAGCTGAAGCATGTCAGCAGCAAATGTAAATGCACTACTGGAGCCCACTGCAGGTGGACCCTTTCTCTGACCCACTGACATGGTGCTCACCTCCATGCAGGGAATGGAGAGTCCTTCCCAGGCTCCTGTCACCTCCTTTTTGTCTCTTTTTCTGTGGGTATTCTGCCCCCTGTCAGTGTTTTAATCTTTCCAAACTCAACTTCTGCACCCTCACTCTGAGTTTTCAGTGAGCTCCATGGTGTCCTGGGCTGGTTCTGTGAGTGTGGAACATGGCATCTTTCTTGCCAGAGCTTGGGAATCACTTTGTGCAAAGATTCTCAGTCAAATTTTCCACTGTTGCCCATCAAAGGAATTTTTGTTGGCTGAGATAAACAGGGCAGAGTGAGGTGTGGAGATTAAGAGGGAAAAACCTAAGGCTTGGTGGGCAAACCCCATGTCCTTGGAGCTGTGGAAGGGTTTCTGTGTCCATAGCTGCCTCTTCTGTGTTTCCTGGATCTTGGGAGTGTGGGAGAGTGGAAAGGCACAGGCAGAAGTTGTCTCTGAGAGAGAAGAGCAGTGAGGAGCTGCTGTCTGCACAGCCTGCCCTGGTAGCAGTGGAGATGGAGCAGGGAGCAGTAGGAGAGGCAGGGACTGCTGCCACCTTCGCACAGGACTGTTCAGCTCTGCCCCTCTGCCCAGTGCAGGAATTGCTGAGCCCCTTTGTGCCTGCCACCCTCATTGCTCTCCCAGAGTAGCCTCACCCGACTGAAAGAGCAGGAGGCAAGACCAAGGCACCAGAGCAGAGGGTCATGAGGATGGGGGAGGAAGATCCAGCAACAGCAGCAGGGGCTGCTCCAGGTTCACTCTGCAGGACAGGTGACAGGCAGAGTGTTCTTCAATCTGCCTGTCACCTGTTCTGCAGAGTGAACTTGGAGCAGCCCCTGCTGCTGTTGCCAGGTGCAGCAGGTTGTCATTCCCTGACAGTCACCTTCCTTTGCCCCTCCTTGCTGCTGCACACTTCAGCTGCCTTCTCTCCTCCCTGTGCCTAGCCCCTGCAGCTGGAGGCACTCCTGGCCTGCCCTGCTTGCCTCTGCACGGCTCTTCTGCTTTTTCCACTCAGTGGCCCTCTTGTTTCCCTGTCAGTCTGTTTGCTCCTCATATATTTTAGGAACTTTTTGTTTATCTTTCCTTTCCTGCTATTTCTGGTTCCCTTGCTGCTCCACTGCTATTCCTCTGCAGCCTGATTTGGCTGCTCACAGCCTCTCACTTACAGATGTCTGCATTGTTCCACTCTTCCTCTGCTATTTCTGTCTCGTTGAGAACCTCTAGGTTCATGGGCTCTGCAGGAATGGTTTGCTGCCCCTTCCAGAGGTTCTCAGTGTTTAAAGGATACAGCAAGGCCTTGTTTTCTGTCACGTCCTGCTCTCTGGCATTGGTTACAGCAGGGAGAGCAGCAACACAGGGAGGGGATTCTGCCCCTCTGCTCTACCCTGCACAGACCTCACCTGCAGCACTGCCTCCAGCTCTGGGGCCCCAGCACAAGAAGGACCTGGAGCTACTGCAGAGGGTCCAGAGGAGGCCACCAAGATGCTCAGAGGGCTGGAGAAGCTCTGCTGTGGGCACAGGCTGGGAGAGTTGGGGCTGTGCAGCCTGGAGAAGAGAAGACTCCAGGCAGATCTCAGAGAAGTACCTGAAGAGGCTGCAGGAGAGCTGGGGAGGGACTTTGGCCAAGGGCTGGGAGTGCCAGGATGGCTGTGAGAGGGGAGAGTGAGAGTGGAGCTGAGGAAGAAATCGTTGAGAGTGAGGGTGGAGAGAGACTGGCACAGGCTGCCCAGGGAGGTTGTGGCTGCCCCTGCCTGGAGGTGTTGAGGGCCAGGCTGGATGAGACCTTGAGCAAGCTGTGCTGGTGGGAGGTGTCCCTGCCCATGGCAGGGGGTTGGAGCTGGATGATCTTGTAGATCTCTTCCAACCCAACCCCTTCTGTGGATCTATGGATCCCAAAGTGGTGTGGATGAGAGCTTCCTGGAGCTGCACTGTGTCCCTGGCAGTGGTTCAGGTATCCAGAGCTGCAGGTTTGCAAGAGCTGTTCAGGTTTTCCTGGAGTGACTTTCTGGAGGCAGCTGTTACAGCCACAGCAGGCACCTGGAGAGTGTTCATGAGGGCAGCCTTGTGAGGGAGGAGGCAGCTCAGCTGCTGCCTCTGCAGAGCACAGCACAGTGCCTTGGCTTGGCCCCAGCTCAGCTTTGGGGGCAGTTGGCTGTGCCCTGCTCCCCAGAGCTGCACCGAGGTGTCTGTTCCTGGGAGGCAAAGTCTGCTCCTTCCACAGCAGGTCTGGGAGCAGGTCGTGCCTGGCTGGCAGCAGGGGAGGTTACTGGCTGGAGGGTGAAGCTTGCTGTAATGTGGCCCTGCCTTCTGGGCTGAAGGGGCTGCTGCTGCTGCCTGGCCTGGGTTCCCTGGGCAGAGAGGAGCCAGGGGACAGGCTGTGGCCACTTGGTTGGTTGCTGCCTGCCCAGAGCAGAGGCAGCAGTGCTCAGGCTCGCCTGCCAGGGAGGCACTCCGGAGACTCCCTTGAGGAAGGCTTTGGTATTTTCAGTCTATAGAGGATGTCTCTGGGACTCCCTTTTGTCTGGGACCCGCTCTTGGGCTGCATGGCTTTGGGAGCTGCTTTTGCAGCCTTGGCTCAGAGTCCAAGCCCAGAATTCCCACAGGCAGGGAGGAGCAAACAAAGCAGCCCACAGTGCTAATGCGCTACTAAAAAGGCTTGGCCAGCTGCTCCAGCTCTGGCTGGCAGGAGCAGAAGGGGAGGGGGCAGGCTTGGAAAAGACTTGCTGCTCGCTGGTGGTTTCCTGGGCACTGGGCTCACAGGCTGCCCCGGGGCAAGAGTCTGACTGCCTGCTGCGGGGCACTTGGGCACCCCTGGGCTTTGCTCCAGGCTTTTGGTCGTCCTTGGGAAGAAGATATTTGAGCTACATCTGCACCATCATTCTCCATGGAGATTCCAGGCCTGTTGAGGGGAGTTACAGACTTCCTAAAAACATCTTCCTGCTACTGCTCACATTCCAGGGGAGGTTAAATCGAGCCACCTAGGAGCTGGAGTGCTCACACCCTGCCCTGGCAGGTTCAGTGTGCCAGAGACACAGTGCTGGGGAGCATCACCTCTGCCCTGGCAGGTGCTGGGTCAGGAAGCAGGCTGTGGCCAGTGCACATGTCACAGTTTGGGGACAGCAGCTGTGAGAGCTGGGCTGGTACCAGCGTTGGGTCAGCAGTCCTGCCCCTGGCACTGCCTGCTGCTATTCAGGAAGAGTGCCCAGAGTGATCTCCCTGCTGACAGCTTGTTTCTGGGCCCTTCCCCAGGAGGTGAAGGGGAGTGTGAGCTTCCACCAGCACAGCCATGGTCTCCAGAGTGGGGCAGCCTTCACTGTGTCCAGATCTGTAACTGCTACATGTGGTCCCTACAGGAGAGTGACTGTCCCCCTGGATGCAGCACTGCTGAGGCCACTCCTTCAGCACTGTTTAGTTTTGGGCCACAGCTCTAATCCTGGGTTCAGGTTTGGGCCTCTCACTCCAAAAAGGACATTGAGGAGCTGGAGCAGGGCCAGAGAAGGGCAACAAAGCTGGGGAAGGGTCTGGAGAAGAGGGCTGGGGAGGAGCAGCTGAGGGAGCTGGGGGGGTGCAGTGTGGAGAAGAGGAGGCTCAGAAAAGACTTTCTGGCTCTCTACACCTCCCTGAAAGGAGGCTGGAGCCAGGTGGGGGTTGGGCTCTTCTCCCTAGCATCAGGTGTAGAACGAGAGGAAGTGGCCTCAAGTTTCACCAGGGAAGGTTTGGGTTGGACATGAGAAGAAACTTACTAAAAGAGTTCTCAGAGCCTGGCACAGGCTGCCCAGGGAGGTGGCTGAATGCCCATCCCTGGAGGTGCTAAAAGCTGCAGAGCTGCTGAGGGCCATGGGTTAGCAGCAGCCTTGCTAGAGCGAGAGAATGGTTGGTCTGGATGAGCTTAAAGGACTTTTTCTGCCAAAGTGATTCTGTGATTATGGTTTGGAATTGTTCCTTTCTGCAGAAAAGAGGAGCTTGGGTACAGGAACATCTCCTAGATAACAGCCATATGGGGCCTGCAGAGCTCAGTGTTCAGCTGCCACTTTTATGGTTGCCTGTGAAACCTGAGTTATTCTGGAGTGCAGAAACACCAAAGCCTTTGCCTACATGCAGCTTCTCATGGAGTGTCTGGCTCCTTAGACCACTTTGGGATGGAAGGTAAGGTTGGAAGAGGCCTTGAGCAACCTGGGCCAGTGGAAGGCATCCCTGCCTGTGGCAGGAGGCTTGCAACTGGATGATCTTGAGGGTCCCTTCCAACCCAACCCATTTCGTGGTTCTCTCATGTGGCACTTAACTCATTCCTGCTTTCCAGTGACCTTTTAGTGCTTGTTTTCTAAGTGCCAAATGGTCACAGCTGCAGCAGTAGACCACAGCACTCCTAAGGCTTTGCCTGGAGAGCCTCAGATCACTTGCTAGAGGCTTTGGTGTTGTGCAGGCAGAGCTGAAGGCTTGCAGCACAGTCTCTGCCTGCTGGGCTCAGCCTGGCACTGCTGGATCAGGGCAAGAGCAGGAAACACAGAAATGGGAGAGGGAGGACTGCTAAAAGCTGAAGGTGTCTTAAAATGCAGCAGGTGTGCTCACTTCACACCTCTGCTTGGCTCTTGGAGCCCTGGTGAGTGCTGCTGGAGCAGTGCTGATGCACAGCGTTGGGAAGGGTCTTGCTGCTCCTGGGGTCTTGTGATTAAACCCTGTTAGAAGTGGGGAGGGTCAGGGAGAGGTCGTTTGAGGAGTCTTGAACTCCTTTCCAAGCTGGCTGAGCTCAGTGCTTGCTGCTGCTGTGCTCTGCTCTGTGCTCTGCTCTGTCCCCTCACCCTGCAAACAGCTCTTCTGAAGACCACGAGCAGCAGGCTGTGCTTGGAAAGCAGGTGGTGCTGCCAGGCAGCAGCAGGCACACAGGTGAGGTCTGCCAGTGCCCAGCCAGGGCTGTGGTGTGCAGGAGCACAGCAGCACAGGGCAGCCCAGTTGAAGTGCTCTGCTGGCTTCCCTCCCTGGCACTGTGGCACTTTGTTACTTTGGCAGTTCGGTGGCGTTTGCTGGAGGCTGGAGGACCACCAGTGGCTGTGCTCTGGCTGCTCCTGTTTCCTCTGCCTCCATCTCCTGCTTGGGCCTGTCTGCAGCTCTGCTGAAGAGGCAAAGCTGTGTTTTCTGCTGGTTCTCAAAAGCCCATGTGCACCATGCTGCCAGCAGGCTACTCCCACACAGCTCTGCAGTGGCCTTCACCATCTGGGAGGTGCCTGTGAACCCAGACAGCACCCAACAGCTTC
This sequence comes from Pogoniulus pusillus, assembly GCF_015220805.1. NCBI lineage: Eukaryota > Metazoa > Chordata > Aves > Piciformes > Lybiidae > Pogoniulus > Pogoniulus pusillus. Next base: position 941,437 of record NC_087298.1, on the reverse strand, counting down.
CTGCACTCATGCTTTAAATCCCAGTGGAATCAGGAATGACTTTCCTAGAACATGGAGCTGTTGGAAAGCATCCAGAGGAGGCCACCAAGATGCTCAGAGGGCTGGAGAAGCTCTGCTGTGGGGACAGGCTGGGAGGGTTGGGGCTGTGCAGCCTGCAGAAGAGAAGGCTGCAGGCAGACCTCAGAGCAGCTTCCAGTGCCTGAAGGGGCTGCAGGAGAGCTGGGGAGGGACTTTGGAGCAGGGCTGGGAGTGGCAGGCTGAGGGACAATGGCTTTGGGCTGGGAGAGGGGAGAGTGAGAGCGGAGAGGAGGAAGAGATTGTTGAGAGTGAGGGTGGGGAGAGACTGGCACAGGCTGCCCAGGGAGGCTGTGGAAGCTCTGAGTCTGGAAGTGTTGAAGTCCAGGCTGGCTGAGGCCTTGAGCAAGCTGTGCTGGTGGGAGATGTCCCTGCCCATGGTGGGAGGTTGGAGCTGGACGATCCCTTCCAGCCCAACCCGTTCCATGATGCTGTCAGCCAGGGCAGGCACCCATGGTGCTGTGTGTGCCAGGGAAGCACCCATGGTGCTGTGCCTGCCAGGGAAGCACCCATGGTGCTATGTGCCAGGGAAGCACCCATGGTGCTGTGTGCTAGGGAAGCACCCATGGTGCTGTGCCTGCCAGGGAAGGCACCCATGGTGCTGTGTCTGCCAGGGAAGCACCCATGGTGCTGTGTACCAGAGAAGGCACCCATGGTGCTGTGTGCCAGGGAAGCACCCATGGTGCTGTGTGCTAGGGAAGCACCCATGGTGCTGTGCCTACCAGGGAAGCACCCATGGTGCTGTGCCTGCCAGGGAAGCATCCATGGTGCTATGTGTGCCAGGGAAGCACCCATGGTGCTGTGTCTGCCAGGGAAGCACCCATGGTGCTGTGTGCCAGGGAAGCACCCATGGTGCTGTGTGTGCCAGGGAAGCACCCATGGTGCTGTGTGTGCCAGGGAAGCACCCATGGTGCTATGTGTGCCAGGGAAGCATCCATGGTGCTGTGTCTGCCAGGGAAGCACCCATGGTGCTGTGTGCCAGGGAAGCACCCATGGTGCTGTGCCTGCCAGGGAAGGCACCCATGGTGCTGTGTCTGCCAGGGAAGCACCCATGGTGCTATGTGTGCCAGGGAAGCACCCATGGTGCTGTGTCTGCCAGGGAAGCACCCATGGTGCTGTGTGTGCCAGGGAAGCACCCATGGTGCTGTGTCTGCCAGGGAAGGCACCCATGGTGCTGTGTGTGCCAGGGAAGCACCCATGGTGCTGTGTGCCAGGGAAGCACCAATGGTGCTATGTGTGCCAGGGAAGGCACCCATGGTGCTGTGTCTGCCAGGGAAGCACCCATGGTGCTGTGCCTGCCAGGGAAGCACCCATGGTGCTGTGTGTGCCAGGGAAGCACCCATGGTGCTGTGTGTGCCAGGGAAGGCACTCATGGTGCTGTGTACCAGGGAAGGCACCCATGGTGCTGTGTGCCAGGGAAGCACCCATGGTGCTGTGTACCAGAGAAGGCACCCATGGTGCTGTGTGCCAGGGAAGCACCCATGGTGCTGTGTACCAGAGAAGGCACCCATGGTGCTGTGTGCCAGGGAAGGCACCCATGGTGCTGTGTGTGCCGGGGAAGCACCCATGGTGCTGTGTGCCAGGGCAGGCACAGATGCCCATGCAGCTGAGAAGTGGCCCCAGGACAAAGCTGAGGAATGGACTCTCCTCTGCAGTGGCAGCCTGGGGCCAAAGTCCCCCTGCAAAATGCAGTCACAAAACACTGAGAGCCATTTCGGCTCCAAGGCTGCCAGTTCTGCCGGTGTCATCTAGGGAAGGGACAGGCAGGTGGCACATGTTCCTCCTGCTGTGGCACACAGGAGCCAATCCCACGGCAGGCAGGGCTGCAGTGCCTGCTGCAGTGTCACACAGCTGACAGGAGCAGTGGGACCAGCATGAGCTGCACAGGAGGTGCTCTGCTTCCAGCTCTCTGTGTGCTGAAGCAGGCAGCACAGCCCAGGCTCTCCCAGCTTTTGTGTTCCCTCTCCAGCAGCAGTTCAGAGCCTGAGCTGGGCCTTGGGGCTAGCACAGGGGGCAGCAGGTGGCTCTGGTGGCACAGAGCTGCCTGCTGGGGCCATCCACAGCCTGTGCAGTGCTCTCCTGCTGAAGCTTCCATGTTGTGGCCTGGGGTTTAGTGGGTGCCTGATGATGTCTGCAGCATCTCTCTGCCAGATCTTAGAGCCTCTTAATGGGTACCTAGGTGTGGCAGAGCACTTGGGTCCCAGTGCATGGTGTGCTTGGGTTTGTGCCTGTATCCCAGCTTCTGGAAGCTGGAATCTCATCAGACCTGCAGGGAGTCAGGAGAGGCAGAGAATGAAACAGAGCTGAGCTTCATCTCCTCCTTCACTGCCCCTGGTGGTCCACAGTGCTGTGCAGGATTGAACCCAGACACTCTGCTGAGACATTCACAGATTGCACTGGGTGGGAGAGGAGCCTCAAGGGGCAGGCAGCAGGGACACTGAGCAGGCTGCCCAGGGCCTCAAGTCTGATTTTGAGCATCTCCAGGGCTGGGGCCTCAGCCACCTCCCTGTGCAGCCTGTGCCAGTCTCTCCCCACCCTCACTGTGCACAACTCCCTCCTGATGCCCAGCCCAGCTCTGCCCTGCTCACTTCCAAACCACTGCCCTCAGCCTGTCCCCACAGCCTCTTCTGAACAGTCCCTCCCCAGCCTGCCTGCAGCTCCCCTGCAGATACTCAGATGCAGCTCTAAGGTCTTCTCCAGGCTGAACAGCTCCAGCTGTCTTTGCCTGTCCCCACAGGGGAGCTTCTCCAGCCTCTGATTAGCTTTGTGGCTTCCTCTGGACCCTCTTCATCAGGTCCATGTCCCTTTTGTGTTGGGGTCCCACAGGTGGCTCCAGCTACTCCAGCTTCCCCAGAGCAGAGCAGAAGGGCAGGATCCCCTCTCCACTTCTGGCCACACTGCTTTGGATGCAGCCCAGACTGCCCTTGGCCTTCTGTGCTGCCAGTGCCCACTGCTGGCTCCTGTCCAGCTTCTCACCTCCCATCACCCCAAGTCCTTCTCTGCTCTCAATCTTATGCCCCCCAGCCTGGGTTAGTACCGAGGGCTGCCCCAGCTGGGCACAGGACCCTGTGCTTTGCCTTGCTGAACCTCCTGAGGTTCTCCTCAGCCCACCCTGCCCTTTGGTGCAGGGGACACTGACTTCCAGCTGAGTCTGGGGCTGCTGTGGGCTGCAAGCTGGGTGCTGGTTTTCCTTTGCAGTTTCTAGGCAGATGCATTCGGGCCCCAGCCCCTGCAGCTGGGACAGCAGCCGTGAGCAGTGCCTCCACTCTGCAACGATGTTTAGCTATGAGGGCAGGAAGGAAGAGGAACTGCAGGGCTGGAGTTTGGTCCCAGCCGGGCTCCAGGGTGACTGCTTCACAGCCCCAGGAGTCAGAACTCCTTGGCCTGGTCTTGTCTGACACATTTCCCTTCGGGCTCTGCCTTAGCATGGGAAAGTTCAGCCGAAGAGAGGATTGATTCAGAAGAGCAGGGAGAGGAGAGGAGTGAGGCTGTGAGCTGGGCTGGGCCTTGCAGCTTCAAGCACGGGGGCATGGTGCTAATGCCTTGTGTGGGCAGCAGCACTCTGAGAGCTCTGAATTCCCACTCTGACATTCAGACACTCCACAGCAAGGTTTGCTTGCCCAGACCTTACAGAGCCAGGATCTGAGGGGCTTGATGCTCTGACTGAGGGTGTAAGAGATCCACAATTGGTTTGCTGCTGTTAATTTAAGGTTAATGAAGAACCTTTAGCATCTCTGGTTTTAGATCACTTCTCATCATTCAGGTCTGAGGCCACACCTCTGAGTGCTGGGTTCAGTTCTGGGTGCTACACAGTGTAAAAAGGACCTTGAGGTCCAGGAGAGTGTCCAGAGTGGAGCAAATGAGGCTGCTGAGGGGTCTGGAGGATGTACAAGAACAGCCAAGGGAGCTGGGGGAGTTCAGTCTGGAAAAGAGGAGGCTGAGTGGAGACCTTATTGCTCTCCACAGCTTGCTGGAGGGAGGTGGCAGTGGGGTGGGGGTTGGGCTCTGCTCCCATGTAACTCACTGGTGATAAGACAAGAGGAAATGGCCTGAAATTGTGCCAGAGGAGGGTTAGGTTGCAGATGAGAATCCAGAATCAAGCTGATTGGAAGAGAGCTCCAAGCTCAGCCTAGCACCCAGCCCTGGCCAATCAACTAAGTGCCCCAGCCAGGCTTGGCTTCAACACCTCCAGCCACAGCCACTCCATCACCTCCCTGGGCAGCCCATTCCAATGCCAGTCACTCTCTGCCAACAACTTCCTCCTCACATCCAGCCTGAGCCTGCTCTGGCACAGCTTGAGCCTCTGTCCCCTTCTTTTCTTGCTGGCTGCCTGGCAGCAGAGCCCAACCCCACCTGGCTACAACTTCTTTGCTGCAGGAGTGGTGCCCAGGGAGGTGGTGGAGCCTCCATCTCTGGAGGTGTTGAAGAAATGTGGATTTGATGCTGGAGGATACAGGTTAGTGGTCATGGCAGCTGGGGTACAGCTGGACTCAGTAATGGTAAAGGTCTTTGCCACCCTTAGTGGTTCTGTGATTTGCAAAGCTCCTGTTTCCTGGAAGGAAATTTTAGGGGTTTATTTCCCTTTACTCCTCTGGGAGCTAACAGAGCACTGGATCATAGATGGATAGAGTGGCCTGGGTTGGAGGGGACCTTAATGCTCATCCAGTTCCAAGCCTGCAGTGGGCACCTCCCACCAGCACAGCTTGCTCAAGGCCTCATCCAGCCTGGCCTCCAACACTTCCAGACTCAAAGGTTCCACAGTCTCCCTGTGCCAGTCTCTCCTCATCCTCACTCTCAACAATCTCTTCCTCCTCTCCACTCTCACTCTCCCCTCTCCCAGCTCAAAGCCATTGTCCCTCAGCCTGCTACTCCCAGCCCTTGTCCAGAGTCCCTCCCCAGCTCTGCTGCAGCCCCTTCAGGCACTGGAAGCTGCTCTGAGCTCTCCCTAGAGCCAAGCTGCACAGCCCCACAAAGGAAGGTTCTCTGCTGTGCTGGGCAGAGCTCAGGACCCCCTTGCAGGGCTCAGAGCCCAGTGTAAGGCTGTGTCCAGGCACACCCAGAGCCATGTGCAACTTGGTGATTAATGTTGCAGTGTTCTGCTCCTTGGGGAGAGCTCTGCAGATGGATCTTATTTTCCTCATGTGTTTCCACTGTAAGTAGCTGAAGCCTCTGTGGGTTCCCCTTTGCCCACCAGGGAAATGAATGTGTTCCTCTCCCAGTTTAAACAACCAGTGGCCTGAGAGCAAGGTGGTAAAGGAGGGCATGAAGAGAGCAACAAAGGAACTTAGTTCTGGAGTCTACAGTGGGGAGAGATTTTCATAGAATCCTAGAAGTGTTTGGGTTGAAAAAAGCCCTTTGAGATCTTCCACTCCAACCATTCTCTAACTCAAACCAGGCTGCTGCTAACCCATGGCCCTCAGCAGCTCTGCAGCTTTTAGCACCTCCAGGGATGGGCATTCAGCCACCTCCCTGGGCAGCCTGTGCCAGGCTCTGAGAACTCTTTTAGTAAAGAAGTTTCTTCTCATGTCCAACCCAAACCTTCCCTGGTGAAACTTGAGGCCACTTCCTCTCGTTCTACACCTGGTGCTAGGGAGAAGAGCCCAACCCCCACCTGGCTCCAGCCTCCTTTCAGGGAGGTGTAGAGAGCCAGAAAGTCTTTTCTGAGCCTCCTCTTCTCCACACTGCACCCCCCCAGCTCCCTCAGCTGCTCCTCCCCAGCCCTCTTCTCCAGACCCTTCCCCAGCTTTGTTGCCCTTCTCTGGACCTGCTCCAGCTCCTCAATGTCCTTTTTGGAGTGAGAGACCCAAAACTGATCCCAGGATTAGAGCTGTGGCCTCAGCAGTGCTGAGTCCAGGGGAACAATCACTGCCATGATCCTGCTGGTCACACCACTGCTGATCCAGGCCAGGCTGCTGGTGTCTTTCTTGGCCACCTGGCACCTCCTGGCTCATCCTCAGCCACTCTCAACCAACACTCCCAGGTCTTTCTCTAGTGGGCAGTTTCCAGCCACTCTCCTGCCAGCTTGGAGCATTGCAGGGAGCTGTGGCCCAGGTGCAGGACCCAGCACTTGGCCTTCTGGGTTTTCAAAGAGGTTCCTGCATCCTTCCTGCCTTACCTGAATTCAGGTTTGTCCTTTGTGCCAGGATTTCTTCTGCACAGCCATTCAGCTATCCCTTTTCCTTCCCACTTGGGAAACTAGGCAGTGATATTCCATCTGAATTCCTATCTGGAAATCACAGCAGGAGCAAAGTTTCCACTGGTGGAGAGATGAGTAGGGAAAAGTCAAGCTGGGGATGGCTTTTCCTTTCTGAAACTCTCAGTGCTCCCTCATCTGCTCTCAGCAGCTGTGCCCAGCCCAGCAGCTTGTTCCCAGCCCAGCAGCATGTTCCCAGCCCAGCCATTTGGGCTGCCAAAGGGGGGTCCAAGAGGGCAGCCTGTGCTGGGTGCTGTGCACGACCCCACAGCGTGGGTTGGGCTGGGCTGAGCTTTGCACTTCAGACATTCAGCATCCTGCTGGAGAGAGGAGAGAAGGCTTCCTGCTGGTATCAGCAAGTTCAGCATGGACAAGGGGCAGGGCTGGGCTGGCCACCAGATGGGTGCCAGAGGCTCTCTGTGAACTCCTCTGCTTCCAGAAGGGAGTGAGGGGGAGGGACTGATGGGGTGGAAAGAAACTGGCCCAGCTGGGATGGAAACAAGAACAATCCAAGGAAATAGAGACAAAGCAGTGTGGGACCCAACCCCTGATGGCAGTGCTGGCACCATTGGCACCACTGAGGGCAGGCACTGGGCAAGTTCCAGACTGGACTCAGGAGCATGCAGGAACTGAATTCAGGATGAAAGGCAGAGCAGAGCCCTCCTGGAACACTGGGAAGTGGAGAAGAGGCCTGACCCTGGTGATCCTTCAGCTTGCCTGAAGAGGCCCTCCGTGGGCTGCAGTCCCTTGCTGGGCAGTTGGGGGTCACCTGTCCTGTCCTCTCCTTCCTGCAGGTGCCACCTCTGATTTCCTGCACACCAAAGTGGGGCACAACCTGTGGCAGTGCCCTTGGTGTGCCCAGCCCTTGGCAGGAGCTCTGGAGCAGCCCCTGGCTGTGCCAACCTGCCCTGAGCTGCAGCAAGTGCCGCAGTGAGCAGAGCCTGAGCTGGGAAGTGGCAGCGCTGAGCAGGATCAGTTCTGCTCCAGCTCAGGAGGTTAATCATGGCAGGCCCCAGCACAAGAGGTTAATCATGCCAGGCTGAGGCTGCCCAGGGTGCAGTTGCAGGTAGCAGCACCTCAGCCTGCTGCTTCCACATTCTCTATGTTACAGTTTGACTGAAGAGGAATCCAGCACTGCCCTGAGATGACAGAGTGGGGAAGTGTGGAAGTGCCCTGCTGGTATTTGCTGTCTTGTCTGCTGTGGCTGAGCTGTATTGTGGAGTCTGCCTGGCCTGGTTCATGATAGACAGAGGCTGGAGAAGCTCTGCTGTGGGCACAGGCTGGGAGAGTTGAGGCTGTGCAGCCTGCAGAGGAGAAGGCTGCAGGGAGAGCTCAGAGCAGCTTCCAGTGCCTGAAGGAGCTGCAGGCAGGCCGGGGAGGGACTGTTCAGAAGGGCCTGTGGGGACAGGCTGAGGGCAGTGGTTTGGAAGTGCAGCAGGGCAGGGTTAGGTTGGACATGAGGAGGAAGTTGTGCACAGTGAGGGTGGGGAGAGACTGGCACAGGCTGCACAGGGAGGTGGCTGAGGCCCCAGCCCTGGAGACATTCAGGGTCAGCCTTGCTGTGTCCCTGTGCAGCCTGCTCCAGCTGGAGGTGTCCCTGCTGCCTGCAGGGGGTTGGACCCTTGGAGGGTCCCTTCCAACCCAGTGCAGTCTGTGGATCTGGGGTGATTCTCAGTTTGGGGATAACCATGGAACTCCAGGATGTTTTCCCTTCCAATTGCTGATATGTGTTGCCTATTTGGATTCAACTTGGACAGGAAGCTGTCTGGTGTGTAAGGTCCTGCACACACCTGGGGACTCTCTTCACTCACCAGCCAGGAGCACCCAGAACACCTTTCCCCAGTGTTACCAGCACTGGCCAGGGGTGGCCAGCAGACTCTCAAAGAGAGCCTTGGAAAGCTCTATTCAGGGTGGTCCCTTCTGCATGGAATTCCCTGCTGCTCTAGCATCAGGTTTCCAAACTGGAAGGATTACATCCAGGGCTGCTTTTCAGTCCCCAGCATGCTGCTGTGTTCACCTGGCGTGGTTTGGGTGAGGGCTTACAGAGTTCAGAGCCTTCTCTGGCTACCTCTTGAGAGCAGCTCAATGAAGACTGCAGGCTAAAGCCAGTTCTGGAGCTGCTGAGTGCACCTGCAGCAGCCCTGCTAGGAGCTGAGCTCTGAAATGCTTCTGTGAGAAATGCAACACCAGCCTGTGGCTCTCTGTCCACTCACCTCTCACAGCACCTTGGCACCTGAAGCACAAGGGAGGGGATTCTGCCCCTCCAATCTGCTCAGCCCTCACCTGCAGCACTGCCTCCAGCTCTGGGAACCCAGCACAAGAAGGACCTGGAGCTGCTGGAGAGAGTCCAGAGGAGGCCACCAGGATGCTCAGAGGGCTGGAGAGGCTCTGCTGTGGGTACAGACTGGGAGAGTTGAGGCTGTGCAGCCTGGGGAAGAGAAGGCTTCACTTTAGAGCAGCCTTCCAGTGCCTGAAGGGGCTGCAGGAGAGCTGGGGAGGGACTTTGGAGAAGGGCTGGGAGTGGCAGGCTGAGGGACAATGGCTTTGAGCTGGGAGAGGGGAGAGTGAGAGTGGAGAGGAGGAAGAGATTGTTGGCAGTGAGGGTGAGGAGAGACTGGCACGGGTTGAGGGTGGTGAGACACTGGCACAGGTTTCCCAGGGGGGTTGTGGAGCACAGAAGCACCCAAGGTGATCTTTGATCACCTTGGGTGCTTCTGTGCTCCACAACCACCCTGGAGATGTTCAGAACCAGGTTGGATGAGGCCTTGAGCAATCTATGCTGGTGGGAGGTGTCCCTGCCCATGGCAAGGGGTTGGAGCTGGATGACTTTTAAGGTCCCTTCCAACCCAAGCCCTTTCTGGACTCCCTGAAGGTGAGCTGAGGTCCTGCATCGTGTTGTGGCAGTTTGAGGGGGAGTTGTCCCCTGTGTGTTAGGGTTTGGGATGACCTCACTCTTGGCCCTTGCAGAGCATGGGAAGCAGTCTCCTGGGCTCACCCAGTGGGTGCCTGGGTGACAGAGGCCCAGTGCTCGTGGGAAGGAAGGGAATGCTGGTGGAGTGAGGGCACCTGGAAGGGTTTGCCCACAGGGAAGGTGTTTCCCTGAGCCCCCCCTGGGAGCTGGCCTGTGCCTGCGTGTGGGAGGGCTCTGTCCTTTCCAGCTGTCTGGATGTTGTTGTTCTTTACTCCTTGCTGATGTGACTCTGGATGCTTTAATCCTCTCCAGGGCTTGCTGCTGACTCTGGGCTCAGCCTGCTCCCTTTTCGAGGGCTTTTGCCCTTTGACACCTTGGAGCTGAGCTGTGGTGGAGTCGCAGCTGGTTGTAGTGGCAGCTCCACCTGGCTGCCAGGGGCAGTTGGGAGCAGGGCTCCCAGGCAGCCTGCCTGTGACCTTGCCCTCTGCCTCTCCCAGGTGCCAGTGCAGCGGCTAGAGGGAGGCTGCCGCAGGGGCCAGAGGGTCTGGCCGAGGGCAGTGCCCTGCGCGGGGCTGTCCTGCCAGCTCTGCCCGCTTAGGAAGCCATAAACATCTTCCTTTCCATCTAGGTGCCCCTCTGGCTGCGGGAAGGGAGAAGAAGCCTCTCTCCAGAGCTGTCTTTGTGCTGCCCTGGGTGGAAACCACAGAAGCAAGTGAGGGTCCCAGATGCTTTTACTCCCTGCTGTGTTGTAAGGAAGCAGGAGCCACACTCTGAATCTCCTGGGGAGGCTGCCTTGGGGCTCTGTGCTCTGGACACAGCTCGCTGAGGTCTTTGCCAGTGCCAGCAGCACGTGCCTCAGAACCTGCCAGCCTTTCCTCCCCTTGGCACCAGCTGCTTTAGTCCTTATGGCTTTGGCTCGTAGTGAAGTGCTGACTTGCTGGTGGCTCCCTTCAGTGAGGCAGACAGCCCGGGGGGGATGGTGCTGTCCTGTGCTGCTCCACAGCCACTCACCAGCTCCAGCCCCCTGTGCTTGTCACAGGCAGCAGGACTCAAGGACTCCAGCATCTGCCAGCAGGGGTTCGGGAAGCAGTTAAGGAATGTGAATCTGAGCAGCAGAGCCTCTCATGGACTGTCCTGAGAGCCACTGGCTGTGGCTGGAGGGTGATGCTGGCACTTGGTTGTCAGATCAGCCTCACTCAGCCTGTTTGGGGACAGAAAGGGCACAGGCTCAGAGTGGTGGCTGACACCTGTGTGGCAGTGGGCTTTACTGTAAGAAATCCAACCCCTGCCCTTCCAGAGGTGCTGCTGGGCTTCAAGAACTCCTTGGGAATCCTGGTAGCCCAAGGTGAGCCAGGAATGTGGAATTCCTGGAGTCCAGTGCTTCCTTTGCCAGTTTCAAACCTTGTGATGTGCCTGTGCCACCCTGCCCACGCAGCAGGATAGGTAGTGGTGCCCTCTCTGCTTTAAGTGTTCTTGGTGGGGCCCTGGGGCACTGCTGGATTTCAGGGATGATTCAGCAGGCTGTGGCAGTCTGTCTGCATTCAGCACTTTTACTTTGCCACGTCTGGAGGCTTGTCCCTGACAGGCTCTAAAAGGATCCCTTGAGATTCAGGGGTGTCTGCAGAGTGCCCAACTGCTGTGAGAGCTTCTCTGCTGAGTGGCTTTTGTGGCTTCTTCCATTTGAAAGGTCAGTATGAATTCTGGGTCACAGTGCAAGTAGTAAATTCACCTTGGAGAAGTCCTTAAGATGCCCCCAGAGGCTGCTGTGTGGAGCCCCCAGCATGCTGCCCCCTCTCTGGGAAGTGCTGCCTGCTGCACACAGCTGTGCAGCCTGCTGCAAGCTCCTTTGTGCCCAGGGTTTGTGGGTCAGGATGCTGCAGTTAGAAAGGTGGGAGAAGTGATTTGGGGTTCTAGCTGGTGGGAGAGAATTCCTGACCTTCCAACACATTCCTCAGTGCTGTCAGCCCCTGCTTGGGTTTCTAGAGCAAAGTCCACTGGGCCCTAAGGCAGGAAGCTGCTTCTGCCTGCCACTGCTGGGGACATGTTCTCAGATTCACAGATTGGGTTGGAAGGGACCTTAAAGCTCATCCAGTGCCATGCCCTGGCCGTGGGCAGGGACACCTCCCACCAGCACAGCTTCTCAAGGCCTCATCCAGCCTGGTCCTCAACACCTCCAGGCAGGGGCAGCCACAGCCTCCCTGGGCAGCCTCTGCCAGTCTCTCCCCACCCTCACTCTCAACAATCTCTCCCTCCTCTCCACTCTCACTCTCCCCTCTCACAGCTCAAAGCCATTGTCCCTCAGCCTGCCACTCCCAGCCCTTCTCCAAAGTCTCTCCCCAGCTCTCCTGCAGCCCCTTCAGGTACTGGAAGGCCTCTCTAAGTTCTCTTTTTCTCTCTGTACCAGGTCTGGTTTTCTCTTGTAGATCACCCATCTTCTGCCTTTATTCTGCCAAGCAGGGCAAAGGGTGCAGAGTGATCCTTCCTTTAGTGCTGTTCTGTGCTCAGCTGCCAGGTGCAGTGCTGCAGGTCTGGGCTGCAGTGGGCTGACTGCTTACAGATGCCCATCTGCACCCCAAGGTGTCTGTCAAGACAGCAGAAGATGGCAAACATCACCAAGCTGGCAAGGGACATTTTCCTCTTCCTTTGTTGTGAACCAAAGGCATTCATTGTCCCCAGCTGGACCAAGACAAGTTCAAGAGCATCTTGAGCTCTGCCCTCCCCCCATGGCTCTAGGGAAGGGGATCTGTTGTCAGTGGGATGAGGAGAGGGGTCTGGGGTACATGGAACCAGGCTCCATCAGTCTCCAGCTCAGTGAGCACTTTGTGTCCTGCCTGCTTTGCATTGTTGGTGCTCTTTGGACTTGTTGTAAGGTGGCCACTGGGAGTCTGGGGTGCAGGTGGGCAGCAGCAGTGAGAGCCAGGTGAGGGGTGAGCAGGCAGGGACACCCAGGCCCTCTTGGAGGTGGCACTTCAGGGCTTTGACGTCTAAAATGTTGACTCTGTGTCCCCATCCTGACCAGTCCTTGCCTGCTGTGGCCCTGAACTTCCACAGGGGGTTCCAGCAGGGCCTTGCTGCTCGTTGCTGTCAGGTCTGCTGGAGGCTGTGCTGGAGAGCAGAGCTGCCTGGATAGGAAAGGAGAGATCAGAAATGCCCCAAGCTGTGCAGAGAGGGGCATGTGGGAGGGCTTCTCTGTGCTTCAGAGACTTGCCAGAGCAGGGAGGGGGAGTGCAGATGCATGGGGGTGTCTGACTCAGCAGGCTGTGCCTCGGGGTTTCTAACCTGGCCTCTGTTCTTCTCCTGCAGACAATTTTAGGTACACCTGTGACATCTGTGGGAAAAAGTACAAATATTACAGCTGTTTCCAAGAGCACAGAGACCTGCATGCTGTGGATGGTGAGTACTGCTCTGGCACTCAAACTAGGCAAAATGTGGCCCCTGTGGTGCTGCAGCCCCTCCTTCTGCCTCCCCCAAGCACTTGGTGTGCAGGACACTGCAGAGCACAGCTGGCTGCCCTGTGTCAGTGGGGGCAGGGTCCATAGGTGCTGCAAGAAGAAGCTTCCTGTGCTTGATACTCTCTGTGTGCATCAGAAGAACCTCCCTCTGCTGGAACCTGTGGTCCTGGCAGTGCTGCCTGTGTGTAGGTTCATGGCTGGGGCTGAGAGCCCCAAGGTCGTTTGGCCATCTGGCCCTGCTCTGGGCCTTTTGCTTTCTGACTTCCCAGCTTGGTTCTCTAACCTGCTCCTCTCTTGGAAGCAGCATCACAGAGTTGGGCAATGTTTCCCTTGTGTTGCTCCCTGAGGCAGTGAGTTGATGCAGCTGTCAGTGGACCTTAGAGGCCAATTCTTCCTCTTGAAGGCATCATGGCACTGGGTCAGAAGCAGACACCTTCCTCCAGAAGCAGGGCTTCTTCTGGGGGAGAAATGGAAGCAATAACATCATGGCATGGGCTTGCCCCTCCTCTGCTCCCTGGGCCTCTAAATCTCCTCAGCTCAGAGCCCACGAATGCTGCAAACCTTCACTGTGTGTGCCACAAGCCTGTGAGTGCAGCTTGGCCCAGGAGGGAGCCCTGGCAGAGCCTGAGAGAGAGGCTGCTTGTGAAGCAGGAGGTTTGGAGTGGCTGAGCTGTCTCAGAAGAGTGATTCTGACAATGGGAGTGTCTGAAAAACTCCTGGGTTTAACTGGAGCTTGGACACATCTGGACCCAGGAGCTTCCACCTCAACATGAGGAGGCCTGGAGCAGGCTGCCCAGAGAGGTTGTGGAGTCTTCTGCTCTGGAGTCTTTCAGGACCCATCTGGATGTTTTCCTGGGTGCTTCTGCTCTGGCCAGGGGTTGGAGCTGATGATCTCTGGAGGTCCCTTCCAAGCCCTGCCACGCTGTGATCCTGTAAGCATGCTCTAAGGACAGGCAGTGTTCTGCTGTGCACCACTGCAAGCTCCCAGCTGCCCCTGGAGAGGTGAAACTCACTTCCTGGGACTGGCCCCATCAGGAGGTGTCTGCTTCTGTCAGAGAGGTGTCTGCATGGCAGGGAGCTCTGCCTGGGCTTCTGAGGTGGCTTTGGGAACAGCTTCCACTTGTCCCTTGCCTAGACACTGCTGGTCCCAGCTGCTGCCAGGGGCTGGCTGTGTTTCAGCAGACACAGGGGTGAGGCAGCTGTGCCTGTGAGCTTGTGCTGAGGCTGTGTCAGTATCAGAACAAAGGCCTTGGGAGTCTGCCTGTGTTAGGGCTGGGCATGTCCGAGTAGTTCTGCCTGGATGCTGCTGGGAAGAGGAGGGACTGGGGCACAGATCCTGGTGCCTCCTGTGGGGTGTGGAATGCAGGAGGGCAACGAGGCCATTTGAGAGGGTTTAATTTCTGTTTTGTCTCTTCCCCTCCTTCTTCTATTCTGTGTTAGTTTTTAGTGTGGAAGGGGCCCCAGAAACCCAGGCAGGTGAGCAGAGCTCCTTCCTGTGCTTTCTTTCACCAGCCTTTGCAGCAGTCAGTAGCTCGGGCACAGCAGCTCTGCTGCTGCACTTGGGCAGCTGCAGAGGGGCTGTCCCCTCCCCCTCCTCCAGTGTCTGCAGCCAGAAGGTCGATGCCCAGCCCTAGTAGGTCCCAGGCTTCTGTTGTGTCAGGCTCCTGGCAGGCAACAAGCAGGTGCCTCGTGGCTTTGGTGGCTTAGGGACTGCTCAAGGCCTAAAGGAAATGAGTTTATGCAGTGGGCTGGGGCTGGTGTGTTGCCAGCTGTGCCAGGAGGTGCCAGAAGAGCTCTGGGCACCGCTGGCTTGCTTGCAGACAGCATCCCTGTGCCCACTGGCAGGCAACCAGAGAGGTGCTCTGGGAAGACCACCAGAAAAGAGGGATCAGCCTTTGCAGTGTCTTGGGTCAGTCTTTCTCTGCAGTTTTAAACATGAAACAGCTCCAGAATGTGTGAGTGAGCTGGGAGCAGGGCAGTGCTGGGGCAGCTGAGGAGGAGGAGAGGAGGGAAGTCAGACAGAGGAGTCGTTGGGTTGCTTTGATAGGTCTTTGCACACAGAAACTGCGTTTGGATTCCTGTCCTGAAACCTTGTTGCAGAGTGGAATGCCAGGGCAGGTGCAGAAGCACCGAGTGCCTGTGCAGCTGCAGAAGGAAAGCCTGAGGGTGTTGTCAGCTCTCTTGCTGCTTCTGTTCTCTTGCAGACCCCTATGACCAGGCTGTCATAGCAGCAGAAGAGTTGAAGGAGGAGGAGCCGGAGCCTTTCCAGAAGATTGGTCCAAGTATGAATCGTTTGACAGCTTCCCATGGGAGAGAGAAAGCAGAGGGGTTCAGAGCTGGCAGCAGCTGGAGCACCTCGAGGAAGTCCAGCAAGCCCTGCCATACACAGAGCTGTTGGGACCTTAGAGGTGCTGAAAGATAGGGGTGGGCTCAGGTGAACATCAACCACCAGCAGCCCTGGCCCTGGAGCTGCAGCTCTGTGATGTTCTCAGCCCAAGAGCTCTGTGAAGAGAGGAGGTTCAGGAGACAAGCAAGCTGGCAGCCACTAGAGAGGGCCTTTAGGTGCACTGACCGAGATGGAAGGTGCCTTGGGGTGGTTCATCAAACAGATGACAGTCAAGCCAAGACCAGACTTTGCCAAGCCTGTCTGTGAATCCTCCATTCCCATCAGCCCTGGGTTCTACTGTGCCTTGCAGCCTGCTGCCAGCTCTGCACTCCCAGCGCTGGTTTGTGCTTACACTGCTGCACCTCAAAGCAGGCATGGGCACAGTTACTGCAGAAGAGCCTCTCCTGCAGGCAAGCCCTGCAACCCCAGCAGAAAGGGTCTGCAGGTGAGACTTCAACCTAACAACTTCTTCCCTAGCTTGGCCCTTCTGCTGCCCACGCCTCAGGCTGGCTGTAACTGGAAGGCAGAACTGTGGCAGCTGTAACACAGATTTCAGCAGTGGATTCTCTCCTTTGTTTTTCACACTTGATGTGATTTTGGGATAATCTCCTGCACCTTTTCTGCACACTCCATCACCCTGGACTCTGGCTTTGAGGGTTTGCTTTGCAGGGGAGGAGGAGGATGTGTGAGTTAGAGGGTGCACGAGGGGTCTGCTCTAGTTCTGTCACCTGGCCAGTTTCTGTGGAGCCAGGGAGGTGACTGTGGGGGGGGGAGCTGCACTGCTTGCTGATCTTTGTCTTTGTCTCATCTTCACAGAGACTGGCAACTACACCTGTGAGTTCTGTGGCAAGCAGTACAAGTACTACACTCCCTACCAAGAGCATGTGGCGCTGCATGCACCTATCAGTGAGTATCCTGCTGGAGAGCCACATCCTTACAGCCTGGATTGCAGTGGCTGGTGGGAAGCAGGAGGGCTGCAGGAGAGGGTCTGGTCCTTGTGGATCCTTCCACTGGACCTGTGGGATGGCAGCTGGCAGGGTGTGGGTGGTGTGCTGGCCAGTGTAAAGCTGAGCTGGAATCTCCTCTCAGAGGGCCAGTGAGACTGGAGGTTTGTCAGGTCACTAAAGCCCTACCAGAGGCTGTGCACCTTCCACCTCTGGTCCTTGGGGCTTTCATACTTTATTTGAACTGAAGGTGTTTAGACTCTGCTCAATAGTAAGGAGGGATCCATGCTAGGGAAGAAGCATTTTTCTTCTGAGCTTCTGAGAAAATATTTCCTCCCCTGAGTTAAAAGTGGTGTTCAGGCTCCTGGGTGCTCCCTTGGCAGCTTGCTGCTGAATCACAGGCAGTGAAGTCCTTACTCCAGGGAGCTCAGCAAAGGGCAGCTCTCAGCACACTGCAGGATGCTGCCACCTGCACTCTGGAGGGACACTGATCTACACTCCCCAGACTAAAGGGAGCTTTTAATGAGCAATTCACTGCCAAATGTTAGTAAGAGTTGAGAGACTTCCTACACCTCTGCTATGAGGACAGGCTGAGGGAGCTGAGGTTGTTCATCCTGGAGAAGAGAAGGTTCTGGGGAGACCTAATAGTGACTTTCCAGGACCTGAAGAGGCTACAAGAAGGATGGAGAGAGACTCTTTGCAAAAGACTGCAGGGACAGGATGAGGGCAGTGGCTTCAAACTAGAGCAGAGCAGACTGAGATTGGATGTGAGGAGCAAGGTCTGCACCAGGAGGGTGCTGGGACACTGCAGCAGGTTGCCCAGGCTGGACAAGGCTCTGGGCACCTGATCTAGTGTAGAATGTTCCTGCTGAGTGCAGGGGGTTGGACTGGCTGAGCTTTGGAGGTCCCTTCCGACTCAGACCATTCTGTGACTCTAGACGCTGGTTTGTGGTGCTTTGAAAGGATGCAGAGGAGTTCCTTACAGCTGAACTTCCTTCCTGCCGTTGCCCTGTGCCTCCCTGGGGATGTCAGGCCCGTGTCTGTCCTGCCGCCAGGGTTTGGGCTGATGATGAGGATGAGGCCGGGAGCAAGGCGGCTGCTCTGCAGCCAGCAGAGGGAGTGCACACTCCTTGCTCACCGGATCCAGCTTCCCTCGGCTCTTCCTAGGCATTAGCAAAGCAGCTTTGGGTGTAGGCATACACAGAAGTAAATTGGGAACCTCATCCTCATCCACTGTAAGGTGAGTCAAGGCTTGGTGATTCTTAACAGCTCCTGTGCAGCTTCTCTGAAGCATATAGAGATGGATCAAGATGCTGGCAGAAGGTATAGGGCTTAGAGGTCTTCAACTGCCATCACAGTTAGTCTTACTGTCTCTCAACAGCTATTGCTAAACATCCCTGCACCCCCAAACCCCACCTTTTAGTTCAGGGTTCTGGGATCCTCAGGAAGCCAGTGGCAGTGGTGAGCAGTAGGTCAGCTCTAGTCTAGACAGGCTCCCTGGCTGGCAGCCCTCTACAGAGCTGAGGAGCAGTGTGCTGGAAGGACTGGGCATTAGCAGGTGGTTGTCTTCCTGCACTTCCCATTTCGAGGGGATTTATGGCTCCAGCTCTCTCTTCATCCTCCCAACCATCTGTAGCAACAGGCTGCAGCTGCTGGGCCCAGTTCAGGCTCTCCAGCACAGGAGCAAAACACAACTGTTCTTCTCTTAGAAGTGCCTGCCCTCAGTGGGGCCTGCAGGCATCAGTGCTCCACAGGCACTGCCCATCCCCCTGTGCAGATGCAGCTGCAGGCTCCTGGTGCCACTGCTTGGCACTTTTGGAGGCAGGTTCACATTCTTTGCCTTGCTGGGGCCAAGGCCACGCTTGCAGTGTGGTTCCTGCAGTGCCCAGCTGCAGAGCAGGGCAGCACTCCTGAGGTGTGCAGCTGCCAGCAGGTGTCTTCACCTGGAAGCCCAGCTAAGCTCAGGCCAGGGTAATTCATTCCATGAGGTTTAATCCTCTCTCCATAAACTTTTCTTTCTCTTTTTTTTTTAACCTCTTTTCCCCTCTCCCAGCTGCCCTGACCAGTAGGAGTCATGATTTCCACTGCCAAATCTCTAACCCTGGTGATCCAGGAACGGGCAGGGTTAGCCCCCTCAGGGCAGGTTGGCATCCTCCCAGCTGCCAGCTGCTCAGAATTTGCTCTTCTGTAAACCCAAGGGTCCTGTCAGCAGCTGTAAGCACAGGACCTGTGACAAGCACAAGTGGCTTTCCTCAGGCCCTGGCAGGCAGAGGAAGTAAAGCAAAGCTGAGGCTGTGTCTTTGCCCTGGATTTGCTCTTGTGCTAATCAGGCAAATGCTGCAGACAGAGGCATGGTGGGAGTGGGGAAGGAAAACACTTCAGCATTAGCAAGTCAGCTTCCTGGGTCCCTCTGGCTGAGTGCAAGCTTCCCTGCTGGAGCCTGCTTCCTGGTTTTCTCTGATCCTGGAGAAAAATCCATTGCAAAGAACCTAAAAACAAGGACCTGGCAGGAAATTTTTTGGTGGGTGCTGCTGGATGCCTACTGTCTGGGAAAGAGCTCTGCTGGGGGCTCCCCAGGAATTGTTAATGCCAAATGTCTCCTGCAGAAGTTCCCTGTTGGTAGTGATGAGCAGGAGCTTTTCCACATCCTCACAGCTGGGCTATTCCTCTTTTAAAAGACTCTGCTTTTCTCTGTTTAGTCCTCACCTGCAGCACTGCCTCCAGCTCTGGGGCCCCCAGCACAAGAAGGACCTGGAGCTGCTGCAGAGGAGCCAGAGGAGGCCACCAAGATGCTCAGAGAGCTGGAGAAGCTCCCCTGTGGGGACAGGCTGGGAGAGTTGAGGCTGGGGAAGAGAAGGCTGCAGGGAGAGCTCAGAGCAGCTTCCAGTGCCTGAAGGGGCTGCAGGAGAGCTGGGGAGGGACTCTGGAGAAGGGCTGGGAGTGGCAGGCTGAGGGACAATGGCTTTGAGCTGGGAGAGGGGAGAGTGAGAGTGGAGAGGAGGAAGAGATTGCTGAGAGTGAGGGTGGAGAGAGCCTGGCACAGGCTGCCCAGGGAGGCTGTGGCTGCCCCTGCGTGGAGGTGTTGAGGGCCAGGCTGGCTGAGGCCTTGAGCAAGCTGTGCTGGTGGGAGGTGTCCCTGGGCATGGCATGGGCTGGCACTGGATGAGCTTTGAGGTCCCTTCCAACCCAACCCATTGTGTGACTCTGTGAATCTGCTGTGCTGTTTCTCTGGGCCTGTTGCCTCCCTGCAGGCAGTGGCAGAGGCTTCCCAAGCACCCTGAGCTGCAGCACTTCTGGTGTCTTAGTTTGGAAATGTCTCTGAATGGAGGGGCAGAGAGGGAGGGTTCAGAGCTGCTTCCTGTCCTCCTCCTGGCTCTGTCTGCTCTGTCAGGTGGAAGTGGTTGACCCACACTTGCAGAGCTGTTGGAGTTGCTCTTAGATGATCTGTTTAGAGCCCAGAGAAAGCTGAGGGGGGTTGGAACATGGATGGGCTACAAAAGCCACCAAGGATGGGCTTTAGCTGGCAAAGTCCAGGCTCACCTTCCTCTGGTAACTGCAGAGAAGGCAACAGAGTCCCTGGCAGGGGGTTGGAGTGGGAGCCATGTCCACGTTGCCATGGAAGGAGCCAGTGGGCAGTGAAGGCAGTTGATGGCTTCTCACTGCCTTTTGGTAGCTGCTTGTTTTATCCACGGGGCCTAGAGCAGAAACTCCTCTGAATGGTCTTCAGGTGACTTGGCATTGAAAATTCCTGCTGACCCTCACTGTGTGTTGCAAGTACCAACGTGTGGAGACATGCAAGGAGCACACCCCAGTCACCCCCAGTCTCCCCCAGTGTCACAGAACTTGGCAGGAGGTAGGGGCCAAAACTGCCTCCTTATTGTCCTCCATCCCCACAGCTAACAAGGCAGGGGATGTAGCTGGAGGTCTGTGGGCTCAAGTGGCACAGGTGTAAACTTCTCCCCCCCTCAGAGCTGCGAGTAACATTAGGAGCCCACTCGCAGGTCTGCAGGGACAGAGGTGCAGGTGCCCCCAGCCAGGCCATGGCAGCCAAGCGGCGCTCCTGGCTGGGGGGTGGTCGGGCAGTGGCAATGAGAGGTGTGGAAGGGAAGGCAGCAGCTCCTAGAGCCTGGCCCCAGGGCTGAGCCAGGAGAGCAGCTCGGGAGGGAGGTCAGCAGCTCCTAGAGCCTGGCCCCAGGGCTGAGCCGGGAGAGCAGCTCAGGAGGGAGGTCAGCAGCTCCTAGAGCCTGGCCCCAGGGCTGAGCCAGGAGAGCAGCTCAGAGAGAAGTCAGCAGCTCCTAGAGCCTGGCCCCAGGGCTGAGCCAGGAGAGCAGCTCAGGAGGGAGGTCAGCAGCTCCTAGAGCCTGGCCCCAGGGCTGAGCCGGGAGAGCAGCTCGGGAGGGAGGTCAGCAGCTCCTAGAGCCTGGCCCCAGGGCTGAGCCGGGAGAGCAGCTCAGGAGGGAGGTCAGCAGCTCCTAGAGCCTGGCCCCAGGGCTGAGCCAGGAGAGCAGCTCAAAGGGAGGTCAGCAGCTCCTAGAGCCTGGCCCCAGGGCTGAGCCAGGAGAGCAGCTCAGGAGGGAGGTCAGCAGCTCCTAGAGCCTGGCCCCAGGGCTGAGCCAGGAGAGCAGCTCAGGAGGGAGGTCAGCAGCTCCTAGAGCCTGGCCCCAGGGCTGAGCCAGGAGAGCAGCTCAGGAGGGAGGTCAGCAGCTCCTAGAGCCTGGCCCCAGGGCTGAGCCAGGAGAGCAGCTCAGGAGGGAGGTCAGCAGCCCCTAGAGCCTGGCCCCAGGGCTGAGCCGGGAGAGCAGCTCGGGAGGGAGGTCAGCAGCTCCTAGAGCCTGGCCCCAGGGCTGAGCCAGGAGAGCAGCTCAGGAGGGAGGTCAGCAGCTCCTAGAGCCTGGCCCCAGGGCTGAGCCGGGAGAGCAGCTCGGGAGGGAGGTCAGCAGCTCCTAGAGCCTGGCCCCAGGGCTGAGCCGGGAGAGCAGCTCGGGGCCGTGGGCTCGGTGCGAGCGCAGCCGCCGCAGGTCCCGGGCGAGCAAGCTGCCAGCGGGCAGACGGCCTGGGGCTGACTGACTGTCCGGGCACTAGTTCTGAGTGTTCACATCCAGAGTTCTCTCGATCTCCACTCTTCGTGGCAGTGAAGACCCAGGGGAGCCAGTCCAGCAAAAAGCCTCCGGCCTCCGTCAACCGCTGCTCGGCGCTGCTGCACCGCGGCCCCGCCGCCGGCTCCCCCGCGTCCCAGCCGCACATCTTCCGCGCTGCCAGCTCCGCCTCCCCGGGAAGCAAGGCCGTCACAGGTACCAGCTGCCCTGCTGCCGCCCGCCTGCTGAGCTGCTTACCGCCCGCTCCTGCCCTGGCTGGCGCTGCCCCTCCCTGCCCGCAGCCTGCTCCCTCCCTGCGGGCAGAAAGGCTGCTCCCAGCAGCCGCCGCAGGGCTTAGATCCTGGGGTGCACCGCAGAGAAGAGGCTGAGAGCCCTGGGGCTGCTCAGTCTGGAGAGGAGGAGGAGGAGAGGGGTCCTTACCAGTGTCTGTAAGGATCTGAGGGGTGGGTGTCAGGATGAAGGTGCCAGGCTCCTTTTGGTGGTGCCCAGTGATAGGACAAGGAGCAGGAGGGATGAGCTGGAGCCCAGCAGGTGCCACCTCAACATGAGAAACTTCTTTGGTGTGAGGGTGCTGGAGCCCTGGAGCAGGCTGCCCAGAGAGGTTGTGGAGTCTCCTGCTCTGAACACTTTTAAGACCCACCTGGATGTGTTCCTGTGTGCCCTGCTCTGGCAGTGGGGTTGGACTGGGAGGTCCCTTCCAACCCCTCCATTCTGTGACTGTATAAAGCTGTCCTTCAGCAGCAGGTTTCTCAGTGACAAGTTGGTTGTTCTTTAGCATCATGCTAACCACGAGGTACAGCAGACCCTCTTTCAGATCCTGGTGTCACCAACTGGGGAGAGCTTCCTGACAAGGACTGCTGTAGTCTGGGGGTTTGGGTTGGTTTTCAGCTTCCTTGGACACTTAGGGGTTGTTTCCCTCCAGGTGCTATTTGCAGGGCTGTGCCTGAGGCAGTCAGTTGGAGTGCTGCTGCTTCCACAGTGCCCCACTCCCCACAGCAGCAACCAAGGTGAATGCTACAGCAGAATTAATTCATGCCACAGAAGCATGACAGAGGTGTTAGAAGACTCAAGCTGAGATTGGTCCTCCCACAGTCCTTCAAACATTAAACATAAAGGAGTAAAAACCACAACCAACCAAAGAGCAGTGGAAAATTAACTCTTCTTAACTAGGATGGGAGCTGTAGAGTTCATGTGTGCAGAGATCCCTGGGACTGAGAGATCCTTGCTCCACCTCAGGACACAAGAAGGTCCATCAGCTGGTGTTTGGACACCCTCAAGTGCCTGGCAGGGAGAGATGCCAAGCAGCAGCAGTGACTGTGGTAGGAGGGGAAGGCAGAGGCTGCAGGGGGAGGAGGCTTTTTGCCAGGTGTCACAAAGCCACAGCTGCAGTGCTGCAGGGAGGAGCCTGGCTCCTTCCAGCTGCTGAGCCCTGGGATCCCAGATTTCTACTGCACCCCTTGAACAGTTTGAGGTTTTATTACTAATGTTCAGCCAAGCTGGGAATTGATGCTGAGCAACCTTAAACTGTCAACAACTTGTCCCAGGTTCATGTCTCTCCCAGAAGTGGGCAAACTGGGAGCCTCTGGTCAGAGGCCAGAGCCAGCTGGGCAGTAAGTGGGAGGTAGCTTTGCTCAAGGCACTTTTTCCCCCAACCTGGGAACCAAAAAGTGTCAGCAACATTGGGTCAAAACTTGCAGCTGTTCTCTTGCTGTATGGGGGAAGGAATCACATCGTGCTTGAGCCTGGTAGATTGATCTCCCAGCCTGGAGACTCTCCCCTCTGTCTGCTGCCATCATTTCCACGGTGTCTTTCAGAGCAGTGTCTTGTACACAGCAATCTGGGCAGCTCCTTAAGGTTGTGCTGCAAAGGCACTGACCACAGCAGCTGCCAGGTAGAGAGTCTCCAGAAGGAACACCTCCCATGGGGACCTGCATGATCCCAGGGGCAGTGGAGCCTTTCTGCACTGGCAGTGTTTGCACAGCCACTTGGTAGAGTGGCACCTCCTCAGTCTGTGCAGAGCCTTCTGCCTTGCAAGAGGTTCAGGGGCAAGGAGAAAAAGGAGGGGAGAGGGGAGAGGGGAGAGGGGAGAGGGGAGAGGGGAGAGGGGAGAGGGGAGAGGGGAGAGGGGAGAGGGGAGAGGGGAGAGGGGAGAGGGGAGAGGGGAGAGGGGAGAGGAGAGGAGAGGAGAGGAGAGGAGAGGAGAGGAGAGGAGAGGAGAGGAGAGGAGAGGAGAGGAGAGGAGAGGAGAGGAGAGGAGAGGAGAGGAGAGGAGAGGAGAGGAGAGGAGAAGAGGGGAGAGGGGAGAGGAGAGGAGAGGAGAGGAGAGGAGAGGAGAGGAGAGGAGAGGAGAGGAGAGGAGAGGAGAGGAGAGGAGAGGAGAGGAGAGGAGAGGAGAGGAGAGGAGAGGAGAGGAGAGGAGAGGAGAGGAGAGGAGAGGAGAGGAGAGGAGAGGAGAGGAGAGGAGAGGAGAGGAGAGGAGAGGAGAGGAGAGGAGAGGAGAGGAGAGGAGAGGAAAGAAAGAAAGAAAGAAAGAAAGAAAGAAAGAAAGAAAGAAAGAAAGAAAGAAAGAAAGAAAGAAAGAAAGAAAGAAAGAAAGAAAGAGAAAGAAAGAAAGAAAGAAAGAAAGAAAGAAAGAAAGAAAGAAAGAAAGAAAGAAAGAAAGAAAGAAAGAAAGAGAAAGAAAGAAAGAAAGAAAGAAAGAAAGAAAGAGAGAGAGAAAGAGAGAGAGAAAGAGAGAGAGAAAGAGAAAGAGAGAGAAAGAGAGAGAGAAAGAGAGAGAGAGAGAAAGAGAGAGAGAAAGAGAGAGAGAGAGAGAAAGAAAGAGAGAGAAAGAAAGAAGAAAGAAAGAAAGAAAGAAAGAAAGAAAGAAAGAAAGAAAGAAAGAAAGAAAGAGAGAGAAAGAGAGAGAGAAAGAAAGAGAGAAAGAGAGAAAGAGAGAAAGAGAGAAAGAAAGAAAGAAAGAAAGAAAGAAAGAAAGAAAGAAGAAAGAAAGAAAGAAAGAAAGAAGAAAGAAAGAAAGAAAGAAAGAAAGAAAGAAAGAAAGAAAGAAAGAAAGAAAGAAAGAAAGAAGAAAGAAGAAGGAAGGAAGGAAGGAAGGAAGTAAGGAAGGAAGGAAGGAAGGAAGGAAGGAAGGAAGGAAGGAAGGAAGGAAGGAAGGAAGGAAGGAAGGAAGGAAGGAAGGAAGGAAGGAAGGAAGGAAGGAAGGAAGGAAGGGAAGGAAGGAAGGAAGGAAGGAAGGAAGGAAGGAAGGAAGGAAGGAAGGAAGGAAGGAAGGAAGGAAGGAAGGAAGGAAGGAAGGAAGGAAGGAAGGAAGGAAGGAAGGAAGGAAGGAAGGAAGGAAGGAAGGAAGGAAGGAAGGAAGGAAGGAAGGAAGGAAGGAAGGAAGGGAGAGAGCTTGTGGCACTGCCCTCTCCTGTGTGGGAAGGCCACAGCAGGACCAAGCAGATGAATTAAATTGTTTGTTCCTCCTTGCCAGACCTGGTTAAAACCAAACAAAAAAGAGGCAGGCAGATTTGTTCCGAACATTTTGGAGCCCTCCAGCTCACTGCCACTCGTGACACAAGCTACAAGTTGAGCTTGGCTCTCTTGCAGCATAGGTTGGCCTGGCCCATTCTGTTGTGCTCCCTTTTTCCTTGCCTTCCAGTACCTGGAGGGATCCTGCAGGAAGGCTAGAAAGAGATTTTTCATGAGGGTGTCTGAGCCAGGCCAAGGGGGGAATGGTTTGGAGCTGAGGCAGAGCAGGGTTAGAGTGGAGCTGAAGTTCTTCAGTAGGAGGGTGGTGAGACTCTGGCACAGGCTGCCCAGGAGGGCTGGAGGTGTTGAAGGCCAGGCTGGATGAGGCCTTGAGCAGCCAAGTCTAGTTGAGAGGTGTCCCTGGCCGTGGCAGGGGGTTGGAGGATGAGCTCTGAGGTCCACCCTCAGGCACTCTGTGATGTTCTGGTTACTTCAGGCCTCTCATTCCTCTGTCAAGGGCAGTGGCCTGGGTGGTGTCTCCAGCTCCCTTTCAGCCCTGCCTCCTGTGATTCTTGGCTTGCTCTGGTTAACAAAGCTCTCCTGTCCTGCTGCATTTTCACATCAGGGATGTAGGAGCTTGGGAGTTTGAGAAGCCTCCTTAGGACTTGGAAATGTCCACTAAGGACTGCTGGGACCAAAGCTGATGATCTGGGAGCTTCCTGCAGTTCAGGTCTCTTCTAGCCACAGGACACAAAAGCAGTGTCTGAGCCACACCAGCACAGGGAGGAGACGGGGCTGCAGTGCTCCATGGCTGCAGTGCTCCATGGCTGCAGTGTTCCATGGCTGCAGTGCTCCATGGCTGCAGTGCTCCGGGGCTGCAGTGCTCCATGGCTGCAGTGCTCCGGGGCTGCAGTGCTCCATGGCTGCAGTGCTCCATGGCTGCAGTGCTCCATGGCTGCAGTGTTCCATGGCTGCAGTGCTCCATGGCTGCAGTGCTCCATGGCTGCAGTGCTCCGAGGCTGCAGTGCTCCATGGCTGCAGTGCTCCGGGGCTGCAGTGCTCCATGGCATCAGTGCTCCATGGCTGCAGTGTTCCATGGCTGCAGTGCTCCATGGCTGCAGTGTTCCATGGCTGCAGTGCTCCATGGCTGCAGTGTTCCATGGCTGCAGTGCTCCATGGCTGCAGTGCTCCATGGCTGCAGTGCTCCGGGGCTGCAGTGCTCCATGGCTGCAGTGCTCCATGGCTGCAGTGCTCCGGGGCTGCAGTGCTCCATGGCTGCAGTGCTCCATGGCTGCAGTGCTCCATGGCTGCAGTGCTCCGGGGCTGCAGTGCTCCATGGCATCAGTGCCCCATGGCAGCAGTGATCCACGGCAGCAGTGCCCCATGGCAGCAGTGCTCCATGGCTGCAGTGCTCCCTGGCTGCAGTGCTCATGGCAGCAGTGGCTCATGGCAGCAGTGCCCCATGGCTGCAGTGCCTCATGGCATCAGTGCCCCATGGCAGCAGTGCCTCATGGCATCAGTGCCCCATGGCAGCAGTGCTCCATGGCAGCAGTTCCCCATGGCTGCAGTGCCCCATGGCAGCAGTGCCCCATGGCAGCAGTGCTGGGCCCTGCAGTGCTCTGCAGAAGTAGTGCAGTAACAGCCTGGCAGCAGTGTTCAGCAGTGCCTGGCACTCCTGGGATGAAAGAATTCTGCCCTCCAGCTCCACCCCTGTACACTCTGCGTGGGCTGAGCCCAGCAGAGCCTTGCAAAGCCAAGTCCAGCTGAGCCCAGTGGGTGGCTGTGGACTCCATGAGTGAGTCCTTGTACAGAAAGGGTCTGTGCCACGAGGCACCGACCATAGCCTCTGGGCTGGGCAGCTCACCCTTCCTTGTACTTACTTCTAGGCCACCCTTTGAGCCACCACAGCAAATCCTTTTGCCCTGCAGAGCTACCTGAAGTGGGCTGAGACCTCTCCCCATTTGAAGTTTTGATCCTGTGCTGAGGGACACCAGCTAGAGAAGGCAGGGACCTCCCTCAGCTGTGCTGTGTTCCTTCAGGGCACTGCAGCTGCTGCCAGGATCAGGAGCCAGGTCTGCAAGGCTGGAGGAGTCCTCCCATTACAGCTGCTGGGAAGCTCTCCTGAAGTGAGGGCAGCAAGTCAAGTGCCAGGGGCACAGGCTGGCAGCTCGCTGGGGGAAGGCTGCAATAGGAAGCTGCTGGCAGGCACAGAGGATCTGCCAGGGCTTCTGCAGACAGCCTGGGCAGGCTCTGAGCCAGACCTGTAGTCTTCTGCTAGCACATGCCAGGGAGGGTGGGTAGGAAGGGAACACAGGCTACTGGGCAGCTGGCCCAGGGCTTCTGTGGGTGTGCAGCAGGTGCTGTGCTAAGGCCAGACCTGGTCACCTCTGCCAGAGCCTTTAAAGGCTGCTTATTGCCTTGTGGATCAGTAAGGGAAGGGTTGGGTTTTTAGCAGTGCAGGAAGCCATAGCCCTTCTGGTTCAGTCAGGACTGGTGTTCATGGGCTCCCTAAGAGCCAATCCAGGCCATCTCAGCCAGAAGTCACTCAAGAAAAATCTGTCCCAATTGCCCCTTCAGTGAGTCTGTCTCACCTGCCTCCAGAGCAGGGATTTGCCTGCTTTACTCAGGGCCTGCAGTTACCTGGCACAGGAGCATGTTGTCCTGCCTCCTGTCTGCATGCCTCTGTGTCCAGCACTGACCAGTCACCATCCCTGCTCTTCTCTCCACCCAGCAGAAAGTGCTTTCAGCAGGAGAGTGGAAGGCAAAGTGCAAAACAACTTTGAAGAGGCCAACAGCAATTCTCAGAACTCCAGTGGTAAGTGTGACCCTCCCTGCTGCTGCTCACCACCTCCTCTCCACAGCAGCATTCAGCTGCCAGCAGGCACTCTCTGGATATTTGGGGTACCTCCTTAAGGCTTGCAGCTGCCCTTCCAGGGGCAGTGCCCTTTTCTCACTCCTCCTCAGGTTCCCTGGCACTCCAAACCTGTACAAGAGGTGACAGGGGGCATCCTGCTCCCAGGGTCCAGGGTTTTCCAGGGGGAGCAAAGATGCAGAGGGAGGGGACCATGGGTGGAGATCCAGCAGCCTGTGTATCAGTGAAGTCCTCATGAAGCAGAGCTGCTTGCAACAAGCAAGAGAGGTCTAAGGACTGGGAACAAAAGAGCAGGTTGCATATCACAGTGATGCTCAGCCTGGCAGTTTCTTTACACCTCTGTAACCAGAGTCCAGCTGCTGCTGAGTTCACAGCCTGCCAGGTGCTTAGATATGGGACCAAGATGCATGTGCTGGAAAGAATGAGGATTTCCTCCACTTCTGGAGTTCACCTTAAGTCCAAGTGGTAGTAACTGCACTGCCCCTGGCCTAGGCAGTTCTGTTCAGCAGTGACTGCACAGCCACTGACCTAGGCAGTTTTGTTCAGCAGTGACTGCACTGCCCCTGGCCTAGGCAGCTCTGTTCAGCAGTGACTGCACTGCCACTGGCCTAGGCAGTTTTGTTCAGCAGTGACTGCACTGCCCCTGGCCTGGGCAGTTTTGTTCAGCAGTGACTGCACTGCCACTGGCCTGGGCAGTTTTGTTCAGCAGTGACTGCACTGCCCCTGGCCTGGGCAGTTTTGTTCAGCAGTGACTACACTGCCACTGGCCTGGGCAATTTTGTTCAGCAGTGACTGCACTGCCCCTGGCCTGGGCAGTTTTGTTCAGCAGTGACTGCACTGCCACTGGCCTAGGCAGTTTTGTTCAGCAGTGACTGCACTGCCCCTGGCCTGGGCAGTTTTGTTCAGCAGTGACTGCACTGCCCCTGGCCTGGGCAGTTTTGTTCAGCAGTGACTGCACTGCCCCTGGCCTGGGCAGTTTTGTTCAGCAGTGACTGCACTGCCACTGGCCTGGGCAATTTTGTTCAGCAGTGACTGCACTGCCCCTGGCCTGGGCAGTTTTGTTCAGCAGTGACTGCACTGCCACTGACCTGGGCAGCTCTGTTCAGCAGTGACTGCACTGCCCCTGGCCTGGGCAGTTTTGTTCAGCAGTGACTGCACTGCCACTGGCCTGGGCAGTTTTGTTCAGCAGTGACTGCACTGCCCCTGGCCTGGGCAGTTTTGTTCAGCAGTGACTGCACTGCCCCTGGCCTGGGCAGTTTTGTTCAGCAGTGACTGCACTGCCCCTGGCCTGGGCAGTTTTGTTCAGCAGTGACTGCACTGCCCCTGGCCTGGGCAGCTCTGTTCAGCAGTGACTGCACTGCCACTGGCCTAGGCAGTTTTGTTCAGCAGTGACTGCACTGCCCCTGGCCTGGGCAGTTTTGTTCAGCAGTGACTGCACTGCCCCTGGCCTGGGCAGTTTTGTTCAGCAGTGACTGCACTGCCCCTGGCCTGGGCAGTTTTGTTCAGCAGTGACTACACTGCCACTGGCCTGGGCAATTTTGTTCAGCAGTGACTGCACTGCCACTGGCCTGGGCAGTTTTGTTCAGCAGTGACTGCACTGCCACTGACCTGGGCAGCTCTGTTCAGCAGTGACTGCACTGCCCCTGGCCTGGGCAGTTTTGTTCAGCAGTGACTGCACTGCCACTGGCCTGGGCAGTTTTGTTCAGCAGTGACTGCACTGCCCCTGGCCTGGGCAGTTTTGTTCAGCAGTGACTGCACTGCCCCTGGCCTGGGCAGTTTTGTTCAGCAGTGACTGCACTGCCCCTGGCCTGGGCAGTTTTGTTCAGCAGTGACTGCACTGCCACTGGCCTGGGCAGTTTTGTTCAGCAGTGACTGCACTGCCCCTGGCCTGGGCAGTTTTGTTCAGCAGTGACTGCACTGCCCCTGGCCTGGGCAGTTTTGTTCAGCAGTGACTGCACTGCCACTGGCCTGGGCAGTTTTGTTCAGCAGTGACTGCACTGCCCCTGGCCTGGGCAGTTTTGTTCAGCAGTGACTGCACTGCCCCTGGCCTGGGCAGTTTTGTTCAGCAGTGACTGCACTGCCACTGGCCTGGGCAGTTTTGTTCAGCAGTGACTGCACTGCCACTGGCCTGGGCAATTTTGTTCAGCAGTGACTGCACTGCCCCTGGCCTGGGCAGTTTTGTTCAGCAGTGACTACACTGCCACTGGCCTGGGCAGTTTTGTTCAGGTACATCACCTACAGAGTTTTCCTGAGTTGCTTTTCACCCTGCCAATGTGTCCTCCTGCCTGCCAGTGGGACCTGCCCATTCTCTTTATGTTCCCTGCCTGGAGCATAACAGCTAGACCCTGATGAAATGGGATTGGGCAGCTTGCTGCAGAGCTGAGGAACACAGCAGCAGCAGAGGCCAGGCAGACTCCATCCCACAGTCATTCAGGAGTTCCAAAGCATGTGGTGGAGATGGACAGGGAAGGGATCTCTCCCTGCAGCAGGTTGCACAGTGCCTGTGGTGGGGGTTGTGTCTGCAAGGAGGGGGCTTTCTGGAAGGAACCACGTTGAAAATGAATGAAGTGGTGTGGGAAAACCCAGCTGTGGGTGACAGTGGATGGGCAAAATGTGGTTTGTTACTGAAGAGCTGCAGTGTGCTTCGGGAGCAGTCCTGTACTAACCCAGGCCTTCCCCACAATTACAGCTGCTCACTCGGGGACAGAGAAACCTAAAGAAAAGAGGTGTAAGCAGAACCCATCAGGTGAGCTTCTGTCTGTGTTTCAGGCCCTTCTGCTCTTCAGTTCTGTTCCACTTGGGTAGCAGCAGGCAAGGAGGGCTTAGGAGCTGGCCAAGCCTGTCTCAGGGAGCCCAGGCAGGCTGGTAGGCATCACACAGAGCAGCTGAGAGCTGCTGGCCTGCCTGGCTGCTCTGAGGCTGGACATTTGCCTCTCAGCAGCTCTTCTCCTCCTGCCTTGTCCTCTCTGTGTGATGTGAGTGGTTTGTCAGAAGGGTTTCACAGCCTTCAAATGCACATCTTCAAATGCCAAGATACCATTGGGGTTCCTGACTCGTGGAGCTTTTGAAAGCAGCAGCCTCAGACTGCTCCTTTTCCCTTCCTGTCAAGCCCTGTGTAGCCTGCAGAGGAGGGACAGAGTTCTCCTCCTTCGGATCACACAGCCAAGGGAGCTGCATTGTCAGACCTTCTGGCTGCAAAGCTCTTGTTGAGTTCTGCAGGGGTGGAAGTGAACCTGTGGGGTGGGAAGGGCTCCAGGAACCTGCCACGAGGAATGGCTGCACTGAACAGCCCGAGTTCAGCTCTGCCTGCACTGCTGTGAAGCACTGCCCTGTGGTGCTGTGCCACACCTCACAGGCTCCCCCTGTCACCTCCTTCTGCCAGCTCTGGTCACATGCATTCTTCTGAGTCCCCTTCTGTCTGAACTGCAGCATTTGAAGCTCCTGAGTAAAGCTTCACAGGAAAACCCAGACCAAGGCAGCCATTCTTACAACTGGAGTAGTGAGGTTGCTGTGGTTTTGCTCATCTTCACTGCAGGAAGTGTTTCTGTGTGCACAGCTTGGGTTAGTGGCTTAGTCCAGAGCCTGGCAGGCTGCAGGGGGGTTGCAAGGTGCTCACCTAAACTTTGAGCCAGAAAGCCTGAGGAACTCAAGTGTGAGCTTATCTGGAGTGGGCTCAGGGGAGTTGGGCTCTGGCTGGCAGCAGCTGACACACTCCTGAAAGCCAGACTGGTGCAGGAGGATGTGTAAAAGTCTTCCCTTTCCCTATCCTGCACCCTCCTTTCCCCCCCGGCCCTGTTACCCTCCTTGACTCCACCTTCATGCTGCCTCCCATGCCCCATTCAGTGCCCTCCTCCAGCTCTTGCACCAGGCTGTTTCCTTTTGCTCTCAGGAGTCAGGCTCAGTGTCCTCACTGCCAGCAGCCTGAGCCAGTGTCACCAGGTCAGAGTGTGACTGGCACTGCAGATGAGAGTCCATGGGGGCTCCTGTGTGTGCAGCTGTCCAAGCAGAGCTCTCAGTAGCTCCTTTCTGAGGAGCTGGCATGTCCTCACCTCTCTGTTTTCCTTCTTCCCAGGGCTGTGTTTCATTAGGTGTGCAGCTAAGTGTTCACAAGTGGGGTGCAAACTCTTGGGAGTAATTCTGGCCCTGTTGGCTTCTCCTCTCCTGTGCTGCAGCCAGCAGCTTGTGCACAGGCAGGGAAGCAGCTGGTGCTAATGTGCCTGAGAGCGACAGAAGGATGGGCACATCCCTCCTCCCCTCTCCCATCTGCTGCTTGTCACCACGCTCCTGCTGCTGTAAAGAATCATCCCCAGGTTTGGGAGGCAAATGTAGGTCCCAGCTGAGCAGTGTGAGAGCTGAGGCTTGGCCTTGTTAACAGCTTGATGCCCTGTGCCACCTGCTCTGCGTGGATCTGAGCTCTGTGGCACAGGCTGGGTGGCAGTGATAGCAGAGCAGCAGGAGTCCAGGCCACCCAGCTGGGTACATTGTGCTCCTTTTCCTCTGTCCCCATCCTGAACTGCAGTTGGGAGGGAGGGGGAGGAAGGTCAGCAGCTAAAGCCACCTGAAATGGACTTGAATGCAGTACTGCAGGAGTCTGAGTGGGGACTGGACTAGAATGCAGGGTTGGATTTCAGATGCCTCTTGCCTGGGCACAGCCCCTGGCCTTGTTTTAGCAAGTACCTGGTGTCCTTACTGGCTAAGCTCACAGGGTCACAGGATGTCAGGGCTTGGAAGAGACCCAAAGAGCTCATCCAGTCCAACCCCTCTGCCAGAGCAGGACCACACAATCCAGCTCAGGGCACACAGGAACACATCCAGGCAGGGCTGGAAAGGCTCCACAGAAGGAGACTCCACAGCCTCTCTGGGCAGCCTGTGCCAGGCTCTGGGACCCTTCCAGGCAAGAAGTTCCCCTTGTGCTGAGCTGGAGCCTCCTGTGCTGCAGCTTCCATCCACTGCTGCTTGTCCTGTCCCAGGGAGCAGTGAGCAGAGCCTGTCCCCCCCTCCTGACCCCCAGCCCTCAGATAGTTATAGACATTGATTCAATCCCCTCTCAGTCTTCTCTTCTCCAGACTAAGCAGCCCCAGGGCCCTCAGCCTCTCCTCACCAGGCAGTGCTCCAGTCCCATCATCATCCTCATAGTCCTCCCTTGGACTCTCTCCAGCAGTTCCTGTCCCTCTTCAACTGGGTAGCCCAGAACTGAAGGCAGTGCTCAAGAAAAGGTCTCACCAGGACAGAGCAGAGGGGGAGAAGAACCTCCCTTGATCTGCTGGACACACTCTGCTGAATGCCCCCCAGGACCCCACTGGCCTCTTGGCCCCCAGGGCACATTGCTGCCCCAGGGATGTTCTCCCCCATCACCCCCAGGTCCCTCTCCACAGAGCTGCTCTCCAGCAGTCACCTCCCAGCCTGTCCTGCTGCAGTTTATTCTCCCTCCCCAGGTGCAGGACTCTTCACTTGGCCTTGTTGGACCTCATTTGGTTCCTCTGTGCCCAGCTTTGCCTGTGCAGGTCTCTCTGGATGGCAGCACAGCCCTCAGGGGTATCAGCCAAGCCTCCCAGCTTGGTGTCATCAGCAGACTTGCTGAGCAGACTCTCTGTTCCCTGCCCATAGCCAGCAGCTCCTGCAGGTGAGCCCTACCTTGTGCTTGTGTTGGAAGCTCATCTACTGGCAGAAAGTCCATCTGCCAGCAGGGCATGGTGGAGCCAGAGTGTATGGAGGAGGACTCTTTAGCTGTCATCTGCTGGAGAGGGTCCAGTGGAGAGCTACAAGGATGATGAGGGGCCTGGAGCAGTGCCTGGTGAGGAGAGGCTGAGGGCCCTGGGGCTGCTTAGGCTGGAGAAGAGAAGACTGAGAGGGGATTGAATCAATGTCTGTAACTATCTGAGGGCTGGGGGTCAGGAGCGGGGGACAGGCTCTGCTCACTGCTCCCTGGGACAGGACAAGCAGCAATGGATGGAAGCTGCAGCAAAAGAAGTTCTGCCTCAACACAAGGGGG
This sequence comes from Pogoniulus pusillus, assembly GCF_015220805.1. Classification (NCBI taxonomy): domain Eukaryota; kingdom Metazoa; phylum Chordata; class Aves; order Piciformes; family Lybiidae; genus Pogoniulus; species Pogoniulus pusillus. Next base: position 908,063 of record NC_087298.1, on the reverse strand, counting down.
AACTTCTTGCCTGGAAGGGTCCCAGAGCCTGGCACAGGCTGCCCAGAGAGGCTGTGGAGTCTCCTTGTGTGGAGCCTTTCCAGGCCTGTCTGGATGTGTTCCTGTGTGCCCTGAGCTGGATTGTGTGGTCCTGCTCTGGCAGGGAGGTTGGCCTGGATGATCTCTTTGTGTCTCTTCCAAGCCCTGACATCTGTGAGCTGTGATCCACCTGATGACTGCAAGAGTGCCCTGGGAAGGAGTCTCCAGAGTCTCTTAAACCTGCTCTTGGAAGTTTTGTAGTGCTTTAAAAACAACATCAATAATTGCTAACATGTGCAGGTGGCTTCCTTCTGCTCCCTCTGGACCACAGCTGACACACAGGTCTCAGGCCTGCTGAAGCTTGTGGTTATCCACTGATGAACTAAGCAAGGTCCAGGGAGCAAAGGCCTGCCCTGGTCCTGCAGGGTGGCACTGGCTCATTGCAGTGCTGTTAACCATCTCATGGTGCTCATTCCACTCATTCTGACTCAGGCAGGGGTCTCCTGTGCCAAGCAGCCAGGCAGGATTTGAAGGGCAGCTTCTGAACTCTCCTTGCAAGAGCTGGTGGTCAGCAGCCTGGGCAGGGGAAGGAGAGAGTCCCAGAAAGGGGCAAATCCAGGTGTTGTGTTCAGTGGTGGCCTTGCTGCCTTCCTCTTCCACCAGGCACAGCTGGAGCCTGCAGGCCTGGCCCTGCAGTGCTGTGGTACAGCCTGGCACCTGGTACTGCACAGCTCCTCAGTGCTGAGCAAGAGCTAAAGGGCAGCAAAAGCTGCTTTGCACCCTGCTGGTGGGCATGGAGCCAGCTGGGTGTGGAGCAAACACTGGCATCTTCCTTCTGCTCTGTGGTTGGCTCTTTGTAGTCCAGTGCCCATGCAGCACATCTGCTCACATTGCTTTGGGGAAGATCTGACCTTTGGGGTAGGATTTCTGGTGGCTGAGTGCAGCTCCAGTGCTCAGGACACAATAATTCTTGGTTACTTGGTGATCTGGAGATCTCCCAGTGCTGATCAATGGCCAAGGAGCAGACTCAAGGGGATGGGGCCAGACTCTTCTCAGTGTTGCCCAAGGACAGGACACAAGGGGCAGTTGGCACAATCTGGAACTCAGGAGGTGGCCTCTGAAGAAGAGGTAAAACTTGTTTGGTTTGAGGGTGCTGGAGGCCTGGAGCAGGCTGCCCAGAGAGGTTGTGGAGTCTCCTGCTCTGCAGAGCTTCCAACCCCCCCTGGTCATTGTGCTGCTGGACAAACTGCTGTGGGTGTCCTGCTGGAACCCGGGGGGTTGGACTGCATGAGCTCCAGAGGTCCCTTCCAGCATCCACCATGCTGGGATCTTTGGCTTCAGGAAGCCTCAGGCACAGCACCCATCTCTAACCCAGTGCTGCAGTAGGATCCAGCCTGGATCTAGCCTGGATCTGGTGGTTTGGATGCTCTGGATGGCTCCCTAGTGAAATGCAGAGTTTGCTGTTACGCCTCTAGGCCAGGAGGGATGAGGGACATGGTGAGAAGGTAAAAAGGCAGAAGAGAAAAAAAGATACTTTAGTTGAGAGGAGCCCTGAAGAGAAGGCCTTGGGGGTGCTGGGTGCTGAGCAGCTGCCAGCAGTGCCTCCTGCAGCCCAGCAGGCAGCTGAGTGCTGGCTGCAGCCAGAGCAGTGTGGGCAGAGGGCAGGAGAGGGGATTGTGCCCCTTAGAATCATAGAATCAATCACGATAAGCTCCAAGCTCCTCCAGCCCAACCTAGCACCCAGCCCTGCCCAACCAACCAGACCATGGCACTAAGTGCCCCAGCCAGGATTGGCTTCAACACCTCCAGCCACACAGACTCCACCACCTCCCTGGGCAGCCCATTCCAATGCCAATCACTCTCTCTGACAACAACTTCCTAACAACATCCAGCCTAGACCTGCCCTGCCACAGCTTGAGGCTGTGTCCCCTTCTGTCCCTGGCTGCCTGGCAGCAGAGCCCAACCCCACCTGGCTACAGCCTTCCTGCAGGCAGCTGCAGGCAGCAATGAGCTCTGCCCTGAGCCTGCTCTGCTGCAGGCTGCACCCCCCCAGCTCCCTCAGCCTCTCCTCACAGGGCTCTGCTCCAGGCCCCTCCCCAGCCTTGCTGCCCTTCTCCAAACACCTTCCAGCACCTCAACATCTCTCTGCAATGGAGGAGCCCAGAACTGGACACAGCACTCCAGGTGTGGCCTGAGCAGTGCTGAGCACAGGGGCAGAAGAACCTCCCTTGTCCTGCTGCCCACACTGCTCCTGAGCCAGCCCAGGATGCCATTGGCTCTGCTGCCCACCTGGGCACACTGCTGCCTCCTCTGCAGCTCCTCTCTCCCAGCACCCCCAGCTCCCTCTCTGCCTGGCTGCTCTCAGCCACTCTGGCCCCAGCCTGTAGCTGCTTGGGGTTGTTGTGGCCAAATTGCAGAACCCTGCCCTTGGCCTTGTTCAGTCTCATCCTATTGGCCTCTGCCCACCCATGCAGCCTGGCCAGGTCCCTCTGCAGGGCTCTGCTACCCTCCCAACAGCTCCACAGCTGCTCCTAGCTTGGTGTCATCTGCAAACTTACTGTTGCTGGACTCAATCCCCTTGTCCAGATCAGCAATAAAGATATTGAACAGGACTGTGCCCAGCACTGATCCCTGGGGCACACCACCAGTGCCAGCTGCCAGCTGCATGTGGCACCATTCACCACCACTCTCTGGGCCCTGCCTTCCAGTCAGTTCTTGACCCATACCAGAGTGACTCTGTCCCAGCCAGGAGCTGCCAGCTGTGCCAGCAGCTGCTTGTGGCAGGCAGTGCCAAAGGCTTTGCTTGGCTCTGCTCTGCTCAGACCTCACCTCCAGTCCTGCCTCCAGCTCTGCTGTCCCCAGCAGCAGCAGGACACAGAGCTGTGGAATGAGGCCAGAGGAGGCCACAAAGATGCTGGCAGGGCTGGAGCAGCTCTGCTGTGAGCACAGGCTGAGGGAGCTGGGGGGGTGCAGCCTGGAGAGGAGAAGGCTCCAGGGGCACCTCAGAGCTGCTGCCAGTGCCTGAAGAGATCCTGCAGGAAGGCTGCAGAGAGACTTTAGCTGAGGGTGTCTGAGCCAGGCCAAGGGGGAATGGTTTGGAGCTGAGGCAGAGCAGGGTTAGAGTGGAGCTGAGGAAGCAGTTGTTCAGTGTGAGAATGGGGAGACTCTGTCCTTGGCTGTCCAGGGAGGCTGTGGCTGCCTTCTCCCTGGAGGTGTTGAAGGCCAGGTTGGATGAGGCCTTGAGCCACCTGGGCTGGTGGGAGGTGGAACTGGATGAGCTTTGAGGTCCCTTCCAACCCAACCCATTCTGTGATGCTGTGCTCGCTGCTGCTGCCAGCACTGTCTGCTGGCCGTGGTGGGTGCAGGAAGGTGCAGGTGCTCTGCAGGTGCTCTGTTACTCAGCTAACACCACTGGAAGGGTTGGGTGAGGATGCTCAGACGTTTCCCTTGCAGCTCTTGTGCATTTGTTTTTCATCAGGATGTGGCAGAAGTGTTGAAATGTGGCTCTGGTGGTGAGCAGAGAGCTGCCTGGGGGCCTGCTCCTGCATAGCTGAGCTGCCTGCTGGCTTACACTGCAGCAGCAGCAGCTTGGGGGGGGTCAGTTGAAGCTTGCTGTAGAAAGCTCTCAGCTCATGTTCACTCCTGGCCTCACACCAGGCTGCTGTTTTCTCTGGCTTAGGTGTGGCAGTGAGAGTTAACATGGGAATTGGAGTGATTTATTTAACCTAAGCACCAGGGCTGGGCTTTGCTCTGCCTTGGCTTCTGCAGGCTGCTGCCTTGCTCTGCAGCCTTGTTCCCTGCCTGTGTTTAAAGCACTAATTAAAAGGTCTAATAATAGTCCTGGGGAGACAGGTTTTAAATGGTGGAACAGCTCTGAGTCTTAGCTCTGTGTGGCTCAGGGGGTGGGACAGGCTTCAGCAGCTGCTGGTGCTTTAGGTTTCAGAGATTCACAGAATGGGTTGGGTTGGAAAGGACCTTCAAAATCATCCAGTGCCAACCCCTGCCGTGGGCAGGGACCCTTCCACCAGCACAGCTTGCTCAAGGCCTCATCCAGCCTGGACTTCAACACATCCAGGGAGGCTGTGGAGCACAGAAGCACCCAAGGTGATCAAAGATCAAAGATCACCTTGGGTGCTTCTGTGCTCCACAGTCTCCCTGGGCAACCTGTGCCTGTCTCTCCCCACCCTCACTCTCAACAGTTTCTTCCTCATTTCCACTCTCAATCTCCTCCCTTCCAGCTTCAATCCATTCCCTCTCATCCTATCACTCCAAGGCCATGTATGAAGTCCCACCCCAGCTTTCTTGTAGGTCCCTGGCTGTAAAGGTGTTTGCAAAGAGGACCTGGGCAGGCAGTAAGGGTGAGATGGTGCCTGCTCAGAGCAGAGAGGGCTCTGGCCCACAAAGGGGTTGGGGGAAGGTGTTTTGGGGGAGGAGTACTTCTGGCACCCAGTGCACCATGGGCTCTACAGGGTCAAAAGCTCTTTGGTGCTGCCAGGAAAGTAAAATGCCACTGCTGAGGGCTGCTGCAGTGCCTGGGGCTCAGGCAGCTTGCAGGAGGCTGTTGGCAGTGCCCTGGGGTGGATGTTGTCTCCAGTGGTCATGCCTGCAATGGGTTTTCTTGTGCTCTCCACTCAGCAATCCCTCTGGTGCAGGAGAACTTGGGGAAGGAGTCAGAGTGCACCGAGCTCAGCTGGCTGTGGTGCAGCCCTTCTCTGCTGGCAGGCAGAACATGGTCAGTGATTTTCTTCTCCTCCTTCCAAACTTCCCAATCCTTTGTCTCCAAAGAGGTGATCAGCATCAGAGTCCTGGCTCAGCACAGTGTGATCCTGGAGCTGCTGGAGGGAGCACTGTGGATTGAGAGAGGACCACTTGGGGTCTGCTCCTCTGCATGGCAGACAGTGGCAGGAGTGGGGAGGACAGCCACAGCTGGCATGGCTCCAGGAGAGCCTGTGGCAAGTGGTGTTCCTTAGGGGTCCCAAGTGGGACCAGTGCTGTTCAGTGTCTTCATCAGTGGTGCAGACAGTGAGGCTGAGGCACTCTGAGCAGCTCTGCAGGTGACACCAGGCTGCATGGTGTGGTTGGTGAGAGTGAAGAATGGGATGGGCATCGTGCAGAGAGACTTGGACAGGCTGGGGAAGGGGTCTGAACCCAGCTGAGGTCTTCTCCTCTCTGATCATTACAACAGAAATCTAAACACTTTCCTCATCTCTTGTTCCTTTTGCCACAACCATTTCCCCACTGACCTCAGCAGAAGCAGCCTGTCCACGTCAGTTCCTCTGGTCCTGAAGTCCCTCCTGTGGCACTCAGCTGCCCAGCTCTTCCCTTTCTTTCCTGCAAGCACAGCTACTTAAGTAGGGTATCCCCAAACTTCCTCACTGCAGGAAAAACAGCCAATACAGCAAGTTAAATAAAGCATTGGGTTCTGCTCCTCCAGATGGAGCTGGCTCCATCACTGCAGAGTGGAGGTGCAGAGTGGTTCACCTCACAGCCTCACGGTGAAGGGTGAGAGGAAATGGCCTCAAACTGTGCCTGGGGAGGGTTAGGTTGGAGATGAGAAATTTCTTTGCTGCCAGAGTGGTCAGGGATTGGCACAGGCTGCTCAGAGAGGTGCTGGAGTCCCCATCCCTGGAGGTGTTCCAGAAGTGTGTGGCAGTGGCACCTGGGGACAGGGATTTAGGTTGGGCATCAGGAGGAAGTTCTTCACAATGAGAGTGGTGAGACACTGGCACAGGCTGCCCAGGGAGGTGGTTGAGGCCCTGTCCCTGCAGTCATTCAGAATCAGACTGGATGTGTCCCTGGGCAGCCTGCTCTGATTGGGGGTGTCCCTGCTGCATGCCAAGATGAGCTTTGGGGATCCCTTCCAACCCACTGCACTCTGTGAAGCTGTGGAGGGTTTAGTGGCCATGGTGGTGTTGGGTTGCTGGCTGGGCTGGATGATCCTGGAGGGCTCTTCCAACCCAACTCCATGATTCTCTGAAGCTTATATGAACCACTCCTGGTCTCTTTCTGTTTTCCCTTGCAAGCTTCTTGTAGCCATGTGGTGAGTTCTGGGGCTTGCTACCTGAGATGGACTCCTCCCAGCTTGTGCTTCCCTGTGGCTGGGTTCCTCCATCCTGGCTGCTGCTGCTGCTTGTGCTTCTTCAGTACCCCAGAGGGTAGCTGCAGGTTCCTGGGCTGTGGTAGCAGCAGACCTTGCCCCGTGTGTGCCAGGCACTGTGTGCAAAGTTGTTTCTGTGCCATGTGCTTGCATTTGTCCATTCTGCTGTAAGGAGACAAAATGCCACAGAGGAGGTGGTGGCAGTGATCTGCCCAGAGGGGCAGGAGCCAGCTGCAACGTTGATGTGTTTCAGCCCCTCTAGCTCAGTGCTGCATCTATCAGCTGAGGCATTCAGCTGCTGCTGTTGAAATAGGCAACTGCCAACATCTGCTGCTAGGTTAATCCAGTGGAAAATGGACTTCCACCTTTCTTGCTAGGACAGAGCTAAAAGTTCTCTTCCATCTTGCAGCTCACAAGGGAGCTCTGCACCCAGCTCTTTCCTGACTCCAACTCATCCATATTACTCTGGCAATGTGGCTCTCCTGCTCTGCTCTCAGCCTTCTGGCTCAGCTCTGATTTCTGAGCTTCTCCCCCTCCAGCCCTGCTTACCCCAGTGGCTTTCTGCCACCAAGCCCAGCAGCACTCACCAGGCTCCAGTCTCACTGCACCAGCTGACTGCCACAACACCCCCAGCTGAGCTCCCTGTGGCACTTCTCCATGCCCTGCTGAGCAGCAGGGTTCTGCACGACCCAGTGCTCCTCATCTTACTCAGAGAGGCAGCAGAGACTGGAACTGGACAGAAGTGGATAGGAAATGAGCTCACCCTGCTTTGCTGTCAGGCTTGGTCAGGACAAGCTGAGCTTAGAGCAGCCTGCAGCAGGCATCAGCTAGGTCAGCTGCAGCCCCTCATACACCTGGTGGGTGCAGCAGCTGCCCCTCTGCCCTCCCAGGGCCTTAAAGTGACAATGCCAGCCCCAGCCCAGGGAGCCCTGACGTGCCCTAAGGCTTGCCCGCGGGCTTGGTGCTGAGGAGCTGCTGCCAGGCACAGGAGGGCCAGGGCCAGGCACTGCCCCGTGCTGTGAGAGACTGAAGCATGCACTTGTGCTGCTTCCCTGCCTACTCTGTGTAATTCTGAACTGATTTCTCCCACACAGAGCCTTACACCTGTGGAGCTTGTGGAATCCAGTTCCAGTTTTATAACAATCTCCTGGAGCACATGCAGTCCCACGCAGGTAAGCTGGGCACCTCACTCGCTGCCAGCAGGCAGCCAGGCTCCGTGCTGCTGCCTGCTGCTGCCCCTGCTGGCTGGCTGGCAGTCAGTCCAGCTTGCTGTGCTCCCCCTCTCCAAGCCCCTCTGATGTGGGCTGCAAGGCCTGGGGCACGCAGCAGCGGCTGCAGCAGCACAAGGCTCGCAGGATCCCATAAGCAGCATTTCCATCCAGGGAGAGAGGAAACGTGCCCTGCTGGCACCAAGCATACCACAGTGCTCACTCACACCAGACAGCCTTTGCCCAGAGGTGTGCAGGGCCTGCTCCTGGCATAGCCATGCGTGGGGCACTGCTGCAGCAGAGGGGCAGCTTGCACTGAGGCGAGTGAAGCGAAAGCGCTTGCAGGGCAGCAGAGCCTTTGCCCACAGCAGGCTCTTGCTCTGCTTGTGGCTCTTGGAGTTGTCCAAGGACACTGAAAAGGCTTCTCAGGAGCAGGGTTTGCAGTCTCAGCAGCTGTGTTCCTTTCCCTCTCAGCTCTCTTCAGGAGAGCAGTGTGAGGAGTTGCTGCACTGCAGTGTCCAAGCCACCTCCTTTGTTTTCCAGCTCAGCACAGAAGAGGCAGTTTTACCTTTGCTGTTCAGAGGCAGCACTCAGGGGGCCCCAGAATGCAGCTCCAGGATTATATAGGCAGAATCTTTTTCTTTTTTTTTTCCTTCCCTCCTCTTCAATGAAAACTGAAGTGATTTAATCCAGGTTTGCAAACCAGCTCACCTGTGCCAGCCCTGTGTGCTCTGGCAGACAGCTGCGCCCTGGAGACACATGTTCAGGGCTTGTGTTTGCCCTCGCTTCACTGGCAGGCCTGAGTGGCACAAAGGGACTCATGGCTTGAGGAAAGGCCTCTCACAGCTTGGTGAGGACCTTCAGAGTAATCCAGCTCCAACCTCCTGCCATGGGCAGGGACACCTCCCACCAGCACAGCTTGCTCATGGCCTCATCCTGCCTGGCCTTCAGCACCTCCAGCCAGGGAGCATCCATAGACCCCCTGGGCAGCCTGTGCCAGTCTCTCCCCACTTTCACTCTCAACAATTTCATCCTCATCTTCACTCTCACTCTCCCCTCTCCCAGCTCAAAGCCATTGTCCCTTGTCCTGCCACTGCCAGACCTTGTCCAGTCTCTCCCCAGCTCTCCTGCAGCCCCTTCAGGCACTGCAAGGCTGCTCTGAGGTCTGTCTGGAGCCTTCTCCTCTGCAGGCTGCACAGCCCCTACTCTCCCAGCCTGTCCCCACAGCAGAGCTTCTCCAGCCCTCTGAGCATCTTGGTGGCCTCCTCTGGCCCCTCTCCAGCAGCTCCAGGTCCTTCTTGTGCTGTGTTCCCAGAGCTGGAGGCAGTGCTGCAGGTGAGGTCTGAGCAGAACAGAGCAGAGCAGCAGAGTCACCTCCCTCCTCCTGCTGCTCTCCCTGCTCTGCCTGCAGCTCAGTTCCCATCTAAGTTCCTATCTTGTGCTGGAGCTTCAGCTGTAGCCCTGAGGTTAATGAGTGTCCTTTGAGCTCTGCAGCTGCAGCCAGTTCCTTGGCCCAGGTCTTGCGGGGGAGTCTTTCTTTGTTGTTCAGCAACCACTTCATTGATCATCTCTGCGATGTGAGGAGACATTTTAAGTGCTTTGGTTTGAGGTGACTGAAGTTTGGGGGTGGTCCCTTCAGCTGGAGCATTGCCTGGTCGGGGTGGAGTGAGTGGGCAGGGTGAGGCAGTGAGGAGCAGTGAGGCTGTGCTCGGGGCGGTGGCTGCCATCACTCTGGGGCCTGGGGGTCTCTCCCTGCTCTCTGGGGGTGGCAGCCTCTGCTTGCCTTCAGCTGCAGCCTGACCCTCCTGTCCCTTCTTCTGATCTCTGGTGCTGAAATGCTGCATTTTGAGTTTCTGGGTGGCACTGAGTAGAGGAGCTGCAAAGGAGGAGCCAAGGTCGAGGTGCCCAGGTGGGGAGTGACAGCTCACAGTGGGCAAGGTGTGAGCTGTCTGCAGCTCTTCTCCTTACAAATGATCCTTGGCCCCTGGCCTTGTTCACCTGTTTTGCCTTGGGCACAGAGCAGGGCTGTAGGGAGCAGTGCTCTGACTCATGTCATGTCAGCAGAGATCCATTCACAGGTAAATTGCCTCTCCTCAGCCCAGGACTACTCCTGTTAAGCTCTGTGTTTCCTCGTCCCTCCCTGCTCTGTTTGTAACTCGGTGTCTCCTGCTTGGCAGCTTCCTCCAAGCTGTCTCTCTGACAGCAGTCTTGTGCAGGTCTTCTTTAAGTACTTTCTCCAGGCATCACCGAGGCCATCCCTTGCTGTGTGCCTGGTGCTTGCCTGTCTGTGTGTGCTGAGGATCAACAGCAGCAGCTTCTCCAGGGCTGTGCAGCTGGAAGTGACCATTCTGATGTTTGCTGCTGTGTGCTGAGGGCAAAACAGGTGGAAAAGCTACAGAGAACTTTGGTGGGTGTCTGCTTCTGGAGAGCAGCAGTGGTGGTGACACAGGTCCTGCAGCTCCTCTGGTCACAGATTGCTGCCTTTTAGCCTGCCAGAGCATGTCCAAGAGCCAGCATCACCACAGCATCTCTGAAGTCTGGGGGTGCAGAGGCCTTGCAGTAGGCAGAACTGATGTCATGGGATCCACATACTGGGAACACTGGAAAAGTTTGAGACACTGAGGGGCTGGAGCAGGTCCAAAGAAGGGCAACAAGGCTGGGGAGGGGTCTGGAGAACAGGGCTGGGGAGGGGCTGCTGAGGAAGCTGGGGGTGTGCAGTGTGGAGAGGAGGCTGAGGGGACACCTCATTGTTCTCTACAGCTCCCTGAGTGGAGGTTGGAGCCAGGTAGGGGTTGGGCTCTGCTTCCTAGTCTCAGGTGATGGAAGGAGAGGAAATGGCCTCAAATTGTGCTGGGGAGGGTTAGGTTGGAGATGAGGAAACATTTCTTTGCTGCCAGAGTGGTCAGGGCCTGGCACAGGCTGCCCAGGGAGGTGGTGGAGTCCCCATGCCTGGAGGTGTTGAAGAAACCTGTGGCCATGGTAGCTGGGGACATGTTTAATGTTCATGGTGATGCTGGGTTGGTGCTTGGACTGGATGCTCTTAGAGAGCTTTTCCAACTGAAACAAGTCTGATTCATATGCCTGGCTCAAGGAATATTTCATTATGGGGATGCAGAGATTAATGAGTCCATTTCAGTCAAATCCTCCCACAGTTAATGTGTCCAGGGGTCCAGTTTGGTTTATCATGACTGATGCTAAGGGCTCATCTCTTCCACCTGAATGTGATGCATCCACTGAGCCCCCCTCATAAGTGACTGATGCTAGGAACCTGCTGCTGGCCTCCAGGAGCAAAAGCAGGGACATCTTGGCTCTTGAGTCATTCAGTAGGCTGAGCCTAGAGGCTAGGAGGTAATAAAGAGAGATTATAGCTCCATAAAGCAGCTCCACAATGAGAAGAAGCAATTAGCATGCAAATGGGTTGCTGGAAGGCATAAAGAGAACAGCAGAACACCAGGCAGAGGAATTTGTTCTGTAATTACACTGTACAGTGTACAGCCTTGGCTCCCTCTGGAGTACTTTGTTCAGGCTGAGTGATGCCACATAAAGCCCTTCCCACAATCTGATCTGGAAAACGAGAGGGTGGCTAAGTTCAGCCTGGATTAAGGGATTGGAGGCATGAAGGGAAGTGAAAGAGCCATGACCTGTGCTGCTCAGAGGCTGCCTGAAGCAGAAGAGGAGGTTGAAATCTCACCAATGCCACACTGAGTGCCAGCAGATATTTGTACACAGTAACCCCCCCAGTGTGGATAAAGAGCTGGGGAGAGGAAGTACAGAGGGCTTCCTCCTGCACCTCAGCAAGACAAGGAAGGGCCTGAACTCTGCACTAAGTTAGTAGGCAACAGCCAGCAGTTCCCAGCAGGGGACATCCAGCGTTTCCCTTTGCCCACCACAGGTGTTTGTTGGTGAGGACGCTGGTGGCAAATGCTGGGGGAAAGCTGTGCCTGATCAGGGGCGTTCACTGGAGCACCTCCTGCTTCTCACCTCTCTTCCACACCTGCAGAGCCCTGCCCTGTGTGGCAGTCCTGAAGCTGGCAGTGCTTCCCAGGTGCCACCCAGCACCAGAGAATTCCCTGGGCACACCTCCAGGCAATCCCTGGCTCTGCCTGGTTCTTTCATATGCTGGATTGCTCTTGGGTACTGATGCAGTCTGTGGCCAGTGCAGTGCCCAGGCCTAAAACTGCAGTAAGGTTTGTGAGTGCCCCTGCAGTTGCTGTGCAGAGCTGTTCTGATTTGAGTGGGCTTGCTCTAAACAGGAGAGCACTGGAGTTCCATCACAGCATTTCTTCTCTCCAGATCCTTGCTGGTCTCCCTTCTCTCCCAGGTCACTGCTGCAGGTGAAGGAGAGCAGCTCAGTCCTCTCCTGTTTGTTTTGATGGGCAGCCTCCTGCTGGCCAGCAGCAGATCTGCCTGGGCAGCAGAGCAGAGCTCTGTGTGTGCCTTAGTGAGGCATTCTTGTAACTTCTGTTGGATGCATTTCACTGCATAAAGTCTGCCCAGGCCATGGATGTTCCCACCTGAGATGATCAACCTGGACTGCCTTCCCAGTCAGTGCATGTGAAGTTGTTGACACCAGGTGAGCTGTGCTGCTAGAGGCATCTAGTTCAGCCTGGGAGAATGAATTCCTCCCTTGAGCCACTGAGGGTAAAAGGAGCTCTAAGGGCCCACTTCTAGAAGTGTGTCTAACAGAGATGTTCAAATTGAGGTGAGATGAGTCCAGTAAAGGGCCTGTTTAGCCTTCTTAGGCTTTAATTCCATCTCTCTGCTCAGCCTGGTCATCAGCCTCTCCATCCTTCACCTTCTCCTTCCCCCTCTGTTCATTGTGCATTTCCTCATTGCCTCGCAGCCTGCTGCAGAGCAGAGTTTCATAGTGGAGCACACCAGGAACTAGAAAATGCCCTCTGGTGGAAGGGGAGATTCCTGGAGCAGAGGAGAGAACGTGGATACAATGCAGAATTCACTGCTGCTGCCTGCATTTCCTTGCCCAGTCCCAGCAGGCTGTCAGAGTTGAGCCCAGTTACCTGCTCAGTAGTGGGAGCGTGATCAGAGTCACAAGTTGCATCGGGCGGGAAGGGGCTCTAAAAGCTCATCTTGTGCAACCCCCCTGCAGGCAGCAGGGACCCCTCCAACCAGAGCAGGCTGCCCAGGGACACATCAGGTTTGACCTTGAATGTATCCAGGGATGGGGCCTCAACCACCTCTCTGTGCAGCCTGTGCACAACTCCCTCCTGACGTCCAACCTAACTCTGCCCTGCTCCACTTCCAAGCCTTTGCCCTCAGCCTGTCCCCACAGGCCCTTCTGAACAGTCCCTCCCCAGCCTGCCTGTAGGTCCCCTCCAGATACTGAAGTGCAGCTCTGAGGTCTCTCTGGAGCCTGTCTGAAGAGCCCCACCTCTCTCAGCTTGTCATCAGGCTCCAGCCCTGGGGCCATCTTCATGTCTCTCCTCTGGACCTGTCCCAGCAGGCCCAAGCTCCCTGGGCAGCAGGTACCTTTTGGTGTCTTTGCAGCCATATGGAGGAGCAATCTTTGGTCACACCCCAGAGCCCTGAGTTTTTGTTTAGTCGTTTGCAGTCTGAGGCAGCAGTGAAGCAACCCACAGGAGGTTGCTCCTCTCCCTGGAAGCTGCTATGAAGGCTGCAGTAAGATCTGTAGCTACAGAGGAGCTGAGCAGAGCTTGAGAGACAAAGTGTTGAACCGTGAAGAGCAGGAAGGCCACCAGCAGTGCAGGAGGAGGCAGGAAGGCTAAAGAAGGGTCAGGGCTGGTTACATGCCCTTCAGTCTGAAGTGAAGGCAGAGTGCCCAAGCCAGGCTGCAGCAGGACCTTCAGCTGCCCGAGAGGCGTTTCTCAGGGTGTGCTGATGGCAGCAGTGTCACTGGTGGCATCTCAGCCAGAGTTTGGGAGGTGATGGTTTGCAAGTCCAAAGCCAGTCTTGAGGTTTCTGAGGGTCCTCTGCTGTCTCACTGCCAACTGCTCAAAAGCTACAGAGAATTTAGGCTGTTGACACCTTAGCTAGGGGAGCCATAAGGAAAGGCTAAGCAGAAGGGTTCTGTTGCCCTTCTTTGTGCCCTGTGTGCTCTTATTTTGTGCTTCTTACGCCTCCCTGTCTCTTACCCCACAGCTGACAACGAGAACAATATTGCCTCTAGCCAGCCCAGGTCACCTCTAGCTGTTGTTGAAGAGAAGTGGAAACCTCAGCTCCAGAGAAACAACACCAACAACAGTACGTAGCACAGCTCGCTCCCTGCCTGGGCCTGCTGAGCCTCGGGCTGGCAGAGAGGCTGTAGCAGGGGTGGGCATTGCCCCAGGGCCCTTGGCCTCACCCAGTTGCACTTGGTTTCACCCAGAGCTCCTGTCCTGCCCTGCAGAGCTGAGCAGCACTCCCTCTGTGGCTGCACTCAGGTGCAGAATGTGCTGGGAGCCCTGAGGAGGTGGTCGGAAAGCTCTGGAAGATTCACAGACTGGTTGTTGGGGTTGGAAGGGAGCTTCAGGATCATCCAGTGCCAGCCCCTGCCATGGGCAGGGACACCTCCCACCAGCACAGCTTGCACAAGACCTCATCCAGCCTGAACTTCAACACATCCAGGCAGGGGGCAGCCACAGCATCCCTGGGCAACCTGTGCCAGTCTCTCCCCACCTTCACGCTCAATAACTTCTCTCCATGGTGGGGGCTGGAGCTGGATGATCTTGAAGGTCCCTTCCAACCCAAACCCTTCTGTGAATCCATGGGGCTTGGTCTCAGCACCGTGTGAGGTGGTGCAGGATGTGTGCTTCGCTGAGGCAGCTCCTCTTAAAATTACAGAGGCTGAAGTCGCAGAAATGGAAAGCTGTGCAGCCTGCCAGCTGGGCCAGGCTGGCACCACCAGGCCCTGGGTGTGGTTAAGTGACATGCACGAATCTAACTTCCTTAGGTTGTTCCTCAGTGAACACCATGGAGATGCCACTGGTTAAGGGCACCTCTGGCAGTTGTGAAGGCACACAGGGAAGAGATGGCATTGCTCTGTCTCTGTGCCCACGCCAAGGAGGGCACACAGGTAAGCTCCTTGCTGCCCTAAGCAAGAGCAAGACCTGGAGGTTCCTCTGCCAGAAGCCCCTGAGGGAGGGCCTGGGGATGTCTCTTGCACCATCTGAGCGTGTTCCACCTCTCTGGGTCCTCTCTGAGAATGGTTTTGTGCCTCCCTCCTCTCGTGCTGCAGAGCAGCAGCGCTCACACGGTGCCCTCTGTGCCCCCTTGTGTCCCGCTGCAGCCTCGGCCAGCGGCTCGGTGGGGAACAGCACGATCCCGGAGAAGGAGCGGCAGAACATCGCCGAGAGGCTGCTCAGGGTCATGTGCACTGACCTGGGGGCCCTGAGCGTGGTGAGCGGCAAGGAGTTCATCAAGCTGGCACAGACCCTGGTGGACAGTGGAGCTCGCTACGGGGCCTTCTCCGTCACCGAGATCCTGGGCAACTTCAACACGCTGGCGCTGAAGCACCTGCCCAGGATGTACAACCAGGTGAAGGTGAAGGTCACCTGCGCCCTGGGCAGCAACGCCTGCCTGGGCATCGGCGTCACCTGCCACTCGCAGAGCGTCGGCCCCGACTCCTGCTACATCCTGACGGCCTACCAGGTGGAGGGCAACCACATCAAGAGCTACGTGCTGGGCATCAAGGGCGTGGACCTGCGGGACAACGGCGACTTCATCCACCACTGGGTGCAGAACGTGCTGTCCGAGTTCGTCATGTCGGAGATCAGGACGGTCTACGTCACGGACTGCAGGGTCAACGCCTCGGCCTTCTCCAAGGCGGGCATGTGCCTGCGCTGCTCGGCCTGTGCCTTGAACTCGGTGGTGCAGAGCGTGCTCAACAAGAGGACGCTGCAGGCTCGCAACATGCACGAGGTGATCGAGCTGCTGAACGTCTGCGAGGACCTGGCGGGCTCCACTGGCCTCTCCAAGGAGACCTTCGGCTCCCTGGAGGAGACCTCTCTGCCGCCCTGCTGGAACTCGGTGACCGACTCGCTGCTGCTGGTGCACGAGCGCTACGAGCAGATCTGCGAGTTCTACAGCAGGGCCAAGAAGATGAACCTCATCCAGAACCTGAACAAGCACCTGCTCAGCAACCTGGCGGCCATCCTGGCCCCGGTGAAGCAGGCGGTGATCGAGCTGAGCAACGAGAGCCGCCCCACGCTGCAGCTGGTCCTGCCCACCTACGTCAAGCTGGAGAAGCTCTTCACGTCCAAAGCCAACGACGCCGGCGTGGTCAGCAAGCTCTGCCACCTCTTCCTGGAGGCGCTGAAGGAGAACTTCAAGGTGCATTCGGCGCACAAGGTAGCCATGATCTTAGACCCCCAGCAGAAGCTGCGGCCCGTCCCGCCCTACCAGCACGAGGAGATCATCGGCAAGGTCTGCGAGCTGATCAACGAGATCAAAGAGTCCTGGGTGGAAGAAGCAGAGTTCGAACCTTCAACCAAGAAGCCTCGGGGGACAGGGGAAGCCACAGCAGCTCAGGAAGAAGATTGGTTCGGGAAGAATGAAGTCTACGATTACTTGCAGGAACCTCTCTTCCAGGCCACCCCTGACCTGTTCCAGTACTGGTCGTGTGTGACCCAGAAGCACACGAAACTCGCCAAGTTGGCCTTTTGGCTCCTCGCGGTGCCTGCCGTGGGGGCCAGGAGCGAGTGTGTAAATATGTGCGAACAGGCTCTCTTGATCAAAAGGAGGAGGCTGCTCAGCCCAGAAGACATGAACAAGCTCATGTTTCTCAAGTCCAACATGCTTTAAGACTCTTGACTTTAAACACACACACACACACAGAGAGGACTCCTTTTTCAAACACTGTTCTGAACTGTTCCAAAAAAAAACAAAGGAAAAAAAAAAAAGAGAATTTTAAGTTCTAAACACTGTGGACCTCATAATGAATGCCCCTGGAAACCAAGTGCTTTTTTATATATATATATAAAAAGAGAAATATATCTAAAGAGTTAAATTGGAGAGGGAAAGCTGAGCACGAGAGAGAGAGAGGCGCAGCTCTGCCGCCCGTGCTGCTTTCCCTGGCCACTGTGCGGACTGGACAGACTCGCTGATGTTTTCGAGTGGGCAGACCAATGGGAGGCTGATGTTCTAAAATCTTCAGGCAGCTGAGATCTAAAGTGACTTGAAGTTTCTTTTTCCTTTAGTTTGTTTCTCCTCCACCCTCACCTTTCGTCTTCTCTCCCCCTCCACCCCCCGCAACCCCCCACCCTGGGCCGTCTTGCCGTGGATAATCAGACGCCAGGCACCAGCCCCGGTTCTGCGCCAGGCTTTGCTCCTTTGAATAACTCTGCACCTTGAGGGTGTTTGTCTGCAGCCTTCTTGCCGCACCCTCGGGGCAGCTGTGGTTTCTCTGGGGGGAGTTAGGAAGGGAGACTTTGAGGCTGTGTTTTTATTTCAGTTTGAACTTTTTCCCTACACCCAAAATAACCCCAAAAGTTCTGCCTCTGTGTCCGCTCCCGGGTTGGAGTTTCCCGTCGAGGAGAAGTCAGGTTTAAAGCCAGGAGCAGTGGTTCGTGGCAGGAAATGTCTGATACTTGTTACAGTCCTTGGGTCTATTATTTTTCTTACAGCACAGCTTCTCTCCTGACTTCCTGGTGCAGATTCTCTCCTCTGTGAATCTGGTACATCAGAGCTCCTCCAGCTCCTAGAGCAGCCTGTCTGTGATTAAACACCAACCTTACAGGAACCACAGCAGCTAGAAAGGAGGAAAAGCAAGCAAGTGGGGACAGCTGAGATGGCCACGGGCCACCACTGAGCTCGTTGGGCTCTGCCAGCTGCCACTTGAGAACCCTTGCAGCCCAAATTGAGTTTCAGGAGTTTCTCAGTACCCTCAAAACCAAGCCAAGGCCAAGGACACCCCAAGGTGTATGATTTTTCAGGGGAACAAAGATCATCAGTTTGTGGCAAACTGGGGTTTGAAGGAAGCTTAGAGAGAAGTGCATGGGCTCAAAGATCCTTCTGAATGTAAGTGCTTGCTCCTGACTGAGTGCAGAGAACCTCTTCCCATTTGCTTTGGAGTGGTTTCCTCTGGTGGCATGAATGTCTCTGATACCTGCAGTGCATTACACTACTCCTTGTGTTGCTGGATCTGCTGGCTAGGAAGGCCACAGGCCATAAAGGCTTCACACTTGGTGGCTGGCCCCAAATGCAGTTAGAGATCCTCATAACCCAAACCCACCTCAGTCACTCTGCTGGCCACCACAGCTGGTGCTCTGCTGCTTCTGGTGCCTCTGGGCACAGAGCTGGCTGCTGGAGGGTTTGCTGCCTCTTGGACAACCCCCAGCTTCTGCTACCAAACTCTTCATTTCTCATCACTGGGACTTAGGTCCCAGAGGCAAACTGAAGCAGATTCTCACTTTGGAAGTTGTCCCTCCTGCTTCCAGGAGTGTGCCCTGGGGCTGTGGTCACAGTGGCAGCAGAGCAGGGGCTCAGGTGGATGGACTCACTCAGCTGCAAGCAGGCAGCTGAAGCCCTTGGGCAGCACAGGGCTGTCACTTGTTGCTGACAGTGCAGGGCTGAGTCTGGGAACCCTCTTGGCAGTGCTCTGTTGAGCAGATGTTAAACCAAGGTCCCACCTGCCCCTCTCTGTTGGAAGTTGCAAGGCCCAGGATGTGAGAAGTGGCAAACCCAACCTCCCAGGCTCTGCGTGCAGGTGGCTTGAGCGCAGCAGGCACTGACTGACGCTTCCCTGCAGGGGGGTCAGGGCAGCAGTTTGCTCACTGCAGAAAGCAAGGGAAGACCTGAAGCAATCAAGTCTGTGAGCAGTGGAGCTGGGTGGCCACCCCCTTCTCCAGTGACTTGGAGGAAGAAGCCACAGCTTTTCGTGGGTCTTGGCCATGGTTACAGAGTGGTGAGCTCAGAGGAGCTGTTTGTGCTGTGCCCGAGAGAAGCACATCTGGAGCACCTCAGTGCCACAGCTTTGCTCCTGATTCTCCTTCCCTCTTCAAGACCTGGGTTGGGGTTCTAGGGAGCAAAGTTACTTTACCAAGGTGTGAATTTGGGAAGCTCTTCATTTGCCAGGTTCCTCCAACCCAAACTCTTCTATTCCACAGCTGGCTCAGTGGTGTGGAGCAGCAGTGGCTGCAGGGAGCACTGCACATCTGGGAGAGCCAAGAGGAAGGGGTCTCTTAGTTTGGCCTCAGCTGTCATCAGATTCTTTTCTCTTTGTGCCGGGAGGAGAAGTCCTCAGGATTGGGATCATCCTCTGGCAGGTCCTGTTGGGAGTTTGCCTTCTGCTTGTTTGTTTCTTTACTCACAGCCGAGAGTGTGTTGTGTCCCTTGCAGGCAGCCCTTTCTCTCTGCTGCTTCCTGTGTGCCTGACCTTACAGACCTCTCTTTGTGACTTCTCAGCTGGCTGTGGCAGCAGTGGTGGTTTTCAGCTGGGGAGCAGGCACCAACAGGAGATGAACTGTAAAGAAGGAAGGACCTTCCAGTCCTACCTGAACATCCTTGACACTAGAAAACTGAGGAAGTGGGGTCCAGAGGTGGAGCTCTTTGCTGTTTCTGTGTGAGTAGGGCCAGTGAAGAATGTGGAGCCCAGATCTGTCTCCTCTTCTGTCTCCAGCAGTAGTTGTGTTCTGGCTGGCAAGATGGGCTCAGTGTCTTACCTCTGGGTGGGTTCCAGGCAGAAGGAAACTCCTTTCTGCCAAAGCTCTGTGTCTGTCCTTGGAACACTGGTTTGGGTGCTTTGGAACTGGTGAGGCTGGGAAAGCTGCCTCTGGTCTCAGGTTTGTCCAGTTCCATTGCCTGGTCATTGCTGCTTAAAATGGTTTAACTTTGGGATGAACTGGTTTGAGTGTCCACACAAACCACCTGCACTGCTCTAACCGTGCTTGCTGGGTGTTCTGTGACCAGAGAATATGTCCAGCAGCAGCTCAGGGACTCCTGACCCTCCTGGGAATTTTGCAGCTGTGGCAGATCCTCTCCAAGCTTGGGGGTGGCTGAAAAGAGAGGGGAGACACTTCTGAGAAGGGTCTGAGCACTGAGTGGTGGTGTCTGAGCTCATGCAGCATGCAGGGAGGTGCCTTGGGTGGGCTGCTTTGTGTTTCTTCAGCTGCTGGCATCACCATGGAGGGTTCAGCCGGAGAAGACATCACTACATGAATTGGTACTGGTGGAGGAGCCTGCTCAGCCTTGCCCTGTCTGTGGGAACATTTCCACCTCCTGGCTTCTGCAGGAGACAAGGCAGGACAAAGGGCAGCACAGGAGCAGGGTGACTGAGGCAGGGAAGGGTTGGAGGTGCTGCATGGTGCTGCGGAGGGACTCCGGTCTCTGCTGGCATCACTCTGGCCAGACGAGGTGGAGAGGAGCTGTGTCAGCACTCAGGGAGAGCACACAGAGGAAAGGACAAGTTCCCTAGGGAACAGCTGGGAGAAACGGACTGAACATGAACAAAAAGACACTAAAGGCAGCTTCTGGGAGGAGTCTGTTAGAGGAGTGGGATTTTGAGCCCTGTGGTGTGCAGAAGCTCCCTGGAGCACACTCAGTAAGCTTAGCACAGGGCTGCTTTGGGCTTTGCCAGAGAAAAGGGGCTGGATGGAGAGGTGGCAAGTGCCAGTCCTGCCCAGTAGGTCTGGGAGGGTTCACTCCTCCACATTGTCTTGCTCCCCACCAGCACCAAATCCTCAGCATTCCAGTGTGGGCTCTAACCAGGTGTGGCAAGGGAGGGAGGTGGCTGTTGGGACAGAGGAGCAGACACCAGCTGAGAAGCAAATATCAACCCTTACACTGCCAGGAGGTGAAAGAACTGGGGTGAGGAGAGGACATTAAATGTGTTACTGCTGCTTCTGTGCATGTTTTGTGCTACACCATGGTCCTGAATCCATGGGAGCCGTTGGGAATGCCCAGGGACATCAGCTGAGGCGCCAGGTCCCATCTCAGATACTCTGAGGATGTAGCTCCATAGCAATAAGAACTCCCTCCCATAGCATGTGGGACCTGTCCCTGTCCCTGTGCCATCTTCTTCGCGGGGCTTCGGAAGTGTCACTGAACCAAACCAGAGATGACAGAGGTGAGCCCAGGCGCAGCTGCCAGCTGCTGGCCACCTCGCGCTGTGCCGTCGCTCGCTTTTGCTAGGCCAGAAATGGTGAACCAATGAGAGTGGTGCCCTGGGCGGGGGTCGGGCAGTGAATGTCTGGGGGGGGCTGTTCCACTGCTGGCTTGGGGTTTGTCCTCCTCCTGTCGCACTCCTTCGCTTTGGGACTGGATGGAGGAGCTTTGCTGGCCTTGGCCGTGGTGTATCCAGGAGGACCCTTTGGGGTTGCATGGTCTGCAGGCAGCTGAGTCAGGATTGTTCAGAGGTGCTGCAGGTGGGTGGCTCATTGGTGCCCAGCACCAAGCACTGCTGAAGGAGCTTCCTCCCTGCCATCGCTCTGGGTCACCGCCAGCGTGTCCTGGCGCTGGGTGAGCAGTGCAGCCTTACCGACAGGAATGATGAGCAGAGGCAGGTCAGAGCCTTGCTTCTTAGAACCAAAGTTCCTTACAAAGACACTTCCAGCCTCATCATCAGCCTTGAGGGCTTCTTTTGGGTCTCCCTGGGGGTTCTTGTGGCGGTCTCTGTGGCATGTATGGATGGGATGGAGCGGGATGGGATGGGGTGAGGTGGGACAGGGTGGGGCCTTTCTGCAGGGCTGGGGGGGTGGGAGAAGGGGTTCATTTTTCTCTTGCTGTGTCTGGAGAAGGCCCTTTCTGCCTGAGGAAGGAGCCTTGTGTGCTGGAAGGAGCAGCAGCCTTAGGAGCTGTTTTCCATGGTCCCATTCAGCTACAGGCACCTGAATGCTTTGGGGTTTCATTCTTTAGAAAGGAAAAGTGATAGCAGCTGAGGCCAACCACTGGTGGCAGGCACCCAGCCAGGGCTGCCAGGCCAGGAGGGACCCACCAGCACTGCAGCCCACACCATGGCTGGGCACTGTCTGACTCTGTTTTGTGCCATGGCTGGGCAGTATCTGACTCTTGTCCACACCATGTCTGAGCAGTGCCTGACCTTGATCCGCACCATGGCTGGGCACTGTCTGACTCTGCTCAACACTGCAGCTGGGCAGTGTCTGACCCTGGTCCACACCATGGCTGGGCAGTGTCTGGCCCTGGTCCACACCATGGCTGGGCAGTGTCTGGCCCTGGTCCACACCATGGCTGGGCAGCATCTGACCCTGGTCCACACCATGGCTGGGCAGTGTCTGACCCTGGTTTATGTCATGGCTGGGCAGTGTCTGACCCTGGTCCACACCATGGCTGGGCAGTGTCTGACCCTGGTTTATGCCATGGCTGGGCAGTGTCTGACCCTGGTCCACACCATGGCTGGGCAGTGTCTGGCCCTGGTCCACACCATGGCTGGGCAGTGTCTGACCCTGGTCCACACCATGGCTGGGCAGTCTGGTGCCAAGCAAGCAACTCATCAGGAGATGCTTGTTTGCAGCCATTCCCCACCCTCGGGGGAGCCAAATCCTCCTTGTTCCATCAAGCAAACCAAGGAACCTTCTCCTCCCCCCTCCTCTCACCCCACCTCAGCACCTCCCGTCCCGTAGCTGCGGACAGTTGTAGGCAATACCACAGACACACCCCAGGTGTGTCTCCTACCTACCTGTGAGTGCAAGAATCTCATCATCCTTACCAAGAAAAAACAAAAAACATAAAGGAAAAAAAAGACAAAAACACACACACAAAAAAAACACAGACAAAAACCTACCAAAAAAAACCCCAAACACAAAAAATGCCACACAAAGGAGAATAACACACACAAAAAAACCACACAAAGGAAAATAACACACACAAAACCCACACAGAAATTGGAATACCACTGGGAATGGGCTGCCCAGGGAAGTGGTGGAGTCATCATCCCTGGAGGTGTTGAAGCCAAGCCTGGCTGGGGCACTTAGTGCCATGGTCTGGTTGGTTGGCCAGAGCTGGGTGCTAGGTTGGACTGGAGGAGCTTGGAGCTCTCTTCCAGCCTGCCTGATTCTGTGATTCTATGAAAAATCATACAAAAATACCCACAAAAAAAACCCTATAAAAAACAACCACCACACAAAAAAATCCCCCACAAAGGAAAAAAAACACACAGGGAAAAAAAAACACACAGGGAAAAAACACACACAAAAAAACCCCACCCAAAAAAACCCCACACAAAACCATAGGAAAAAAAAAAATCACAAACCCCACACAAAAGAAAAACATACAAAAATAAAGCCCACAAGAAGAAAAAGACACAAAAGAAAACCATAGGAAAAAGATCACACAAAAAAAAATCGCTAAAAAAAAAAAACAATCATTTTAAAAAATCAAAAGAATATCATACAAAAAAAAGCCACAAAAAAGCCCAAACAAAATCATAAAAAAGAAAATAAAATCATATCCAAAAAAGCCACAAAAAAGCCCACACAAAAGAAAATCATAGGAAAAAAACAACAAAAACCCATATTAAAAAAAAACACACAAAAGAAAATCATGGGAAGAAAAATCACAAAACCCACCAAAAAAAAACACATTAAAAAAAGGCACAAAAAAAAATCCACACAAGAAAATCAGAGGAGAAAAACCTACCCAAAAAAAACCCACACCAAAAAAAACCATTAAAATAAAATAATAGAAATCACCAAAAACCCAACAAAACACTCACATAAAAAACTCTCACAAACAACCCACACAAAATAAAATCAGAGGAAAAAAAAAATCACACAAAATCAGAGAAGAACCCACCAAAAAGAAAAACCACACAAAAGAAAATCATAGGAAAAAAACACCCACAAAAAAGAAAATCATAGAGAAAAAAAAATCACCAAAAACCCCACATTAAAATATCTCACATGAAAAAAAAAACACAATAGAAATAGGGAAAAAAAACCACCACAAACTCACATCAAAACAAAAACAAAAAAGAAAATCATGGGGAAAAAAAATCACAAAAAGCCCACATTAAAAAAAGCAACCAAAAAAAACCCAAACAAAACAAAATCATAGGAGAAAATCCCCCACAAAAACCCACACACAAGGAAATCGTAGGGAAAAAATCACAAAACCACCCAAGAAAATCATAGGGGGGGAAAAACACACCCAAAAAATCACAAAAAAAATATGTCTTAAAAAAAAACCACTAAAAAAGAAACCACACAAAAGGAAATCATAGGAAAAAAAGCCCCAAACCCACACCAAAAAAGAACACAACAAAATCCCACCCAAGCCCCATATGAAAACCTCCACAGACACAGGGGAAAAAGAATAAAACACACACAAAAAAAACTCCCAAAACATTCAGAGGGAGAAAAAAAAACAACACAAAAAGCCCTTCCCACACCCACACGAAAAAGGAGACAAAACACACACAAAGGAAAAAAAAAAGCCACAAACCAAACCAAAAATCAACAAAGCAAAACAAAAAACTCCAAAAGAAGAAAAAAAAACACAAAAACAAAATGCAAAACCACAGAAAACAAAACACAAAAAAACGAAAACAAAAAATAAACCACACAAAAACCCACACAAAAAATGAAACACACAAAAAAAACCCCACAAAAACAAGACACAAAAAAACACAAAACCACAGAAAACAGCACAAAAAGCCCAAAACAAAAACACAAGAAACACCAAAACAAAAAACATCAAACACAAAAAAACCAAAACAAAAAATCCCACAAAAAAACCCACACAAAAAAACCCACAAAAACCATAAAAACAAAAAATACCACCAAAAAACCACCAAAAAAGCATCAATAAAACCCCAAGAAAACAAAAAAAAAACACAAAAAACCCACAAAAAAATCAAAATGAAAAAAACCCTTTAAAAAAATCAACATAAACTCAAAACAAAAATTCAAAACAAAAAAATCAAAACAAAAAATCAAAACACAAAAAATAAAATCGCAAAAAAACCCAAAAAAATTAAAACCACGAAAAAATAAAAATGAAAAAAAACCAAAAACGCAAAAAATAAAACCGAAAAAAATTGCAAAAAAATAAAAACGCAAAAAAAAATTAAAAACACAAAAAAATAAAAACGAAAAAAATAAAACCACAAAAAATAAAAACGCAAAAAAAAAAGAAAACACAAAAAATAAAAACGAAAAAAAAAAACCACAAAAAAATTAAAACACAAAAAAAAATCCAAACACAAAAAAAAAAACCCAAAACAAAACCAAAAAAAAAAAAATCACAAAAAAAATCCCCACAAAACAAACAGGAAAAAACATACTAAAAAAAAAAAAAAAAAAGCAAAACCTAAAAAAATATAAAAGAGAAAAAAAAAAAAAGAACAGAATAAAAATATCTTTTTTAGGGCAGAGTTTTTCTACAGGTATTAATGAATATTTTTCTTAATCCCTCTGAGTTTTATGTGTTTCATATTTCTTAATACCGGTAGCATTAATTTATACTTTTGTAGCAACACAATATTTTTATAAACTGCCACCGCTGGCTTTGGTTTTGGTTTTTGGGTTCTCTTCGTCGTCGTCGTCGCCGTCGTCGTCGTCGTGTCGGTAGCGGGGGAGCCGTGCAGGCAGCTGGCCCCGTGCTGCGCCGTGTACTGTATTTAAGAGGAAGAAAAGAGGAAAAAAAAAAAAAACACAAAACAAAAAAAAAAAAGGAAAAACAACCCAAAGGTGAAGCTAATGTCAGGAGTTGCTGTGCGCGTGGAAAAAAAGACCACCAAAACAAAAAGAGCCGTTAAAAAAAGACAAAGGCGGGGAAAAAAAAAAAGCAAGAAACCAAAAGCCTGCCCCGGACCTGCTGGAGGTGTTGGGGCGGAGCGGAGTGAGGCAATGGAGCGGAGCGCTGCTGCCGCGGGGCGGAGAGGCTGAGCGCTGGGGCTGGGTTTGCTTTGCTGGTGGTGAGCGAGGAGAGGCTCAAGGCTGGCGAGAGGGCTGCCGAGCCTGGAGTTTGAGGCGGAGGAGGTCTGGTTGGGGCTTGTGTCAGGGTTGGGTTTGGTTGGTTTGGGGCTTCTGTTGCTGTTGGTTTTCATTCTTAGGTTTTTGTTACCTTTTTTTTTTCTTTTTTCTTTTATTTTTGGGGTTTTTCTGGTTTGGTTTGGTTGAATTTTTAATGTTCATTTTGTATTTTCCTCTCTGAATATTTCTTCTGGTTTTGCTTTATTCCTTGTTTTAATTTTTTTCTTTCAATTTTTTTTTCTTTCAATTTTTTTCTTTTTAATTTTTTTCTTTTCTTACTTTTTTTTTTGTTTTAATTTTTTTCTTTTTACATCTTTTAATTTTTTGTTTTCATTTTTCTTTTCATTTTATTTTTCATTTCAACTTTTTGCTTTCTTTTTTTTTTGCTTTATTTTTTCCTTTTCGTTTTAATTATTCTGTTAATTTTATTTTCGTTTCAACTTTTTGCCTTAATTTTTTCTTTTTCTATTTTTTTGCTTTATTTTTTTATTTTTTGTTTTAATTTTTCATTTAATTTTATTTTTCGTTTTGACTTTTTGCTTTATTTTTTTCTTTTTCTGCTTTATTTTTTTCCTTTTTTTGTTTTAAATTTTCTTTTAATTTTATTTTTCATTTCAACTTTTTGCTTTAATTTTTTCTTTTTTTTTCTTTATTTTTTTCCTTTTTTTGTTTTAATTTTTTCTTTGAATTTTCTTTTCTTTTTTTATTTTATTTTTTGTTTTGACTTTTATCTCAGCTTTCGTTTATTTTTTCTTTTCTTTTTTGTTTTATTTTTTTCTTTTAGTTTTCTTTTCAATTTTTTTATTTTATTTTTTGTTTCGATTTTTCTTTTAATTTTTTTTTTCTTTCAGTTTTTTGTTTGTTTTTAGGGTTTTTTCTTTTTTTTAATTTTTAATTTTTCTTTTAATTTTTAATTTATTCTTTAATTTTTCTTTTATTTTTCTTCTTCTGTTTTATTTTTTCTTTTAATTATTTTCTTTTGGGTTTTCTTTTATTTTTTTTTCTTTTAATTTTTCTTTTAATTTTTAATTTATTCTTTAATTTTTCTTTTATTTTTCTTCTTTTGCTTGGTTTTTTCTTTTAATTATTTTCTTTCAGTTTTTCTTTTCTTTTTCTTTTTTTCTTTTAATTTTTCTTTTTCATTTTTGTAATTCCTTTAATTTTTTTCCTTTTTTCCTTTTTTTCTTTTCGTGTTTTTTTTTTTCCCCCTCACATTTGCTGTCATTTCTTTGGGTTTTAATTTGTTTTAATGATTTTCATTTCTTTTTCATTTAAAATTGCTCTTCTTTCTGGGGGGGTTGGTTGCTTTGGTTGGGTTTTTGTTGTCACTTTGGTGTTCCCATGGCAGCTCAATCAGGGCTGTCTGAGGGCTGCCCTCACGTGCAAAGGCTGACTCAGAAAAGAGAAAATGAATCACGAAATACAAACACTTCACTCCAGGTGGTTCAGTGTTGCTGTTTCGACACAAGTCTGTTGCTGTCCGAATGGGAATATTCCAGGGGAGAGGAGGAATAGTTCCACTTTAAGCCTCCAAAGCAGCCGAGCAGCCCCGAGCTCAGGCACTTGGAGACCTCTTTGTTTCTGCAGCATTCTTTGCCAAGCTGATGCCGAGGCAGAAGACAAACCTGTAACTGTAAGGAAGCAGCTGTTGCTGGAGGATTTTCATGTCAGTGTTGTATTTATGGTTTTACAATAAAACAACCTTTAGGAAAAAACAAACCAAAGCACCGAGTGTCTGTCTGAGCTGCTCTGTTCTGCACTGCACCCAGTGTCTGAGCTGCTCTGTTCTGCAGTGCACCCAGTGCCTGAGCTGCTCTGTTCTGCACTGCACCCAGTGTCTGAGCTGCTCTGTTCTGCAGCGCACCCAAAATCTGAGCTGCTCTGTTCCTGCAGTGCACCCAGTGTCTGAGCTGCTCTGTTCTGCAGCGCACCCAATGTCTGAGCTGCTCTGTTCTGCAGCGCGCCCAGTGTCTGAGCTGCTCTGTTCTGCAGTGCACCCAGTGTCTGAGCTGCTCTGTTCCTGCAGTGCACCCAATGTCTGAGCTGCTCTATTCCTGCAGCGTGCCTGGCGTCTGAGCTGCTCTGATCCTGCAGCGCACCCAATGTCTGAGCTGCTCTGTTCCTGCAGTGCACCTAATGTCTGAGCTGCTCTGTTCCTGCAGTGTGCCAAATGTCTGAGCTGCTCTATTCTGCAGTGCACCCAGCGTCTGAGCTGCTCTGTTCCTGCAGTGCACCCAATGTCTGAGCTGCTCTGTTCTGCAGTGCACCCAATGTCTGAGCTGCTCTGTTCCTGCAGTACGCCCAGTGTCTGAGCTGCTCTGTTCCTGCAGTGCACCCAGTGTCTGAGCTGCTCTGTTCTTGCAGTGCACCCAGTGTCTGAGCTGCTCTGTTCTGCAGTGCACCCAATGTCTGAGCTGCTCTGTTCTGCAGCGCACCCAATGTCTGAGCTGCTCTGTTCTGCAGTGCACCCAGTGTCTGAGCTGCTCTGTTCTGCAGTGCGCCCAATGTCTGAGCTGCTCTGTTCTGCAGCACACCCAGTGTCTGAGCTGCTCTGTTCTGCAGTGCACCCAGTGTCTGAGCTGCTCTGTTCATGCAGTGCACCCAATGTCTGAGCTGCTCTATTCCTGCAGCGTGCCTGGCGTCTGAGCTGCTCTGATCCTGCAGCGCACCCAATGTCTGAGCTGCTCTGTTCCTGCAGTGCACCTAATGTCTGAGCTGCTCTGTTCCTGCAGTGTGCCAAATGTCTGAGCTGCTCTATTCTGCAGTGCACCCAGCGTCTGAGCTGCTCTGTTCCTGCAGTGCACCCAATGTCTGAGCTGCTCTGTTCTGCAGTGCACCCAATGTCTGAGCTGCTCTGTTCCTGCAGTACGCCCAGTGTCTGAGCTGCTCTGTTCCTGCAGTGCACCCAGTGTCTGAGCTGCTCTGTTCTTGCAGTGCACCCAGTGTCTGAGCTGCTCTGTTCTGCAGTGCACCCAATGTCTGAGCTGCTCTGTTCTGCAGCGCACCCAATGTCTGAGCTGCTCTGTTCTGCAGTGCACCCAGTGTCTGAGCTGCTCTGTTCTGCAGTGCGCCCAATGTCTGAGCTGCTCTGTTCTGCAGCACACCCAGTGTCTGAGCTGCTCTGTTCTGCAGTGCACCCAGTGTCTGAGCTGCTCTGTTCCTGCAGTGCACCCAATGTCTGAGCTGCTCTATTCCTGCAGCGTGCCTGGCGTCTGAGCTGCTCTGATCCTGCAGCGCACCCAATGTCTGAGCTGCTCTGTTCCTGCAGTGCACCTAATGTCTGAGCTGCTCTGTTCCTGCAGTGTGCCAAATGTCTGAGCTGCTCTATTCTGCAGTGCACCCAGCGTCTGAGCTGCTCTGTTCCTGCAGTGCACCCAATGTCTGAGCTGCTCTGTTCTGCAGTGCACCCAATGTCTGAGCTGCTCTGTTCCTGCAGTACGCCCAGTGTCTGAGCTGCTCTGTTCCTGCAGTGCACCCAGTGTCTGAGCTGCTCTGTTCCTGCAGTGCACCCAATGTCTGAGCTGCTCTGTTCCTGCAGTGCACCCAGTGTCTGAGCTGCTCTGTTCTGCAGCGCACCCAATGTCTGAGCTGCTCTGTTCCTGCAGTGCACCCAGTGTCTGAGCTGCTCTGTTCTGCAGCACGCCCAGTGTCTGAGCTGCTCTGTTCCTGCAGTGCACCCAATGTCTGAGCTGCTCTGTTCTGCAGTGCACCCAGTGTCTGAGCTGCTCTGTTCTGCAGCGCACCCAATGTCTGAGCTGCTCTGTTCCTGCAGTGCACCCAATGTCTGAGCTGCTCTGTTCTGCAGCACACCCAGTGTCTGAGCTGCTCTGTTCTGCAGCACACCCAGTGTCTGAGCTGCTCTGTTCTGCAGCGCACCCAATGTCTGAGCTGCTCTGTTCTGCAGCACACCCAGTGTCTGAGCTGCTCTGTTCTGCAGTGCACCCAGTGTCTGAGCTGCTCTGTTCCTGCAGTGCACCCAATGTCTGAGCTGCTCTGTTCTGCAGCACACCCAGTGTCTGAGCTGCTCTGTTCTGCAGTGCACCCAATGTCTGAGCTGCTCTGTTCCTGCAGTGCACCCAGTGTCTGAGCTGCTCTGTTCTGCAGCACACCCAGTGTCTGAGCTGCTCTGTTCTGCAGTGCACCCAATGTCTGAGCTGCTCTGTTCCTGCAGTGCACCCAATGTCTGAGCTGCTCTGTTCTGCACTGCACCCAATGTCTGAGCTGCTCTGTTCTGCAGCGCACCCAGTGTCTGAGCTGCTCTGTTCTGCAGTGCGCCCAGTGTCTGAGCTGCTCTGTTCTGCACTGCACCCAATGTCTGAGCTGCTCTGTTCTGCAGCGCACCCAATGTCTGAGCTGCTCTGTTCTGCAGCGCACCCAATGTCTGAGCTGCTCTGTTCTGCAGCACACCCAGTGTCTGAGCTGCTCTGTTCTGCAGCACACCCAGTGTCTGAGCTGCTCTGTTCTGCAGCGCACCCAATGTCTGAGCTGCTCTGTTCTGCACTGCACCCAATGTCTGAGCTGCTCTGTTCTGCAGCGCACCCAGTGTCTGAGCTGCTCTGTTCCTGCAGTGCACCCAATGTCTGAGCTGCTCTGTTCCTGCAGCGTGCCCAGGGGACGGTGCCCGGTGCCAGCATGTGAAGAGGGAAATGCAGCCAGGGCAGGCAGAGCAGCAGCACAGGGAGGGGATTCTGCCCCTCCAACCTGCTCTGCTCAGACCTCACCTGCAGCACTGCCTCCAGCTCTGGTGTGCCCCTAGGGCCTGGAGCTGCTGGAAGGGGTCCAAAGGAGGCCACCAAGATGCTCAGAGGGCTGGAGAAGCTCCCCTGTGGGCACAGGCTGGGAGAGTTGGAGCTGTGCAGCCTGGAACAGAGAATGCTGCTGGGAGACATCAGAGCATCCTTGCAGTGCCTGAAGTGGCTGCATGAAGGCTGCAGAGGGACTTTGGCCAAAGACTTGCAGGGACAGGACCAGAGGCAATGGTTTGAAATGAGAGCAGAGCAGATTGAGGTTGGATGTGAGGAGCAAGTGCTGCACCAGGAGGCTGCTGGAGCACTGCAGCAGGTTGCCCAGGGAGGTGGTTGAGGGCCCTGCCCTGGAGATATTCCAGGTGAGGCTGGACAGGGCTGGTGAAGGATGTCCTTGCTGAGTGCAGAGGGGGCTGGATTGGATCAGCTTTGGAGGACTCTTTCAACTCAACCTATTTTAGGGTTCTATGATCCAAGCCATGTCATGGAACAGCTCTGGCCTGGTAGCTGCAGTTTCTGCCTCTTCTTGCTTCTCCATCACCCTGCACTGTGAGGGCTGCTCCCCAAGGAATGGGGCACCAAGGGCAGTCCCAGGATCCCTGGGAGGGATGGACAGGGCAGGGCACATGTGGCAGCCAGGCTCAAGCAAGACTCCCTTCTGTACCATCATGGTGATGAGGCAGGTCTGAGAGCAAGCTGGGGAGGCAAAGTGGAGCTCAGAGTTGGCATCTGGTGACAGTAGCTGGGCAGGTGTATGGTGAAGAGATAGGCTGGAGGGCACGGTGGGACTGCCTGCAGCTGAGCTCCTACAGCATAGCTCAGGACAGGAACTGAAGGGCCAGAGCTGAGCTGAAACGGAGCTCCTGGGCCATGGGCAGGCAGTGGACGAAGGCCCCAGGAGAGGCTGGTCAGGACCACCAAGCCCCTTGGTGCTCTCAGCTCTCTGGGAGGCTCAGGGTGCTGAACTGGGCAGTGATGCTGGAGTCCACATCCCTGGAGGTGTTCATAAAAGGCCTGACCATGGCACCTGAGGACTTGGTTTAATGGCCATGGTGGTGCTGGGTTGATGGTTGGATGTGATGCCCTTAGAGGGCTTTTCCAACCCAAGCAATTGGTGATGCTGTGGTTAACAGCAAAGTCTCTGCACAGTTCCATTCCAGGGCCTGAGCAGTTGGAGCCTGACAGTAAGTGCTGGAGTTCCCAGAGCAGGTTGTTTAAATTCCCTCAGTCCAAGCCCAGGCACATGAGCAGAGTGACCTCAGCACCCAGGACATCTGTGCTCTGCTTGCAAAGCTCAGAGCAGTGTCTGGGGAGCATCTGCCTTGGGCTCGGGATGGCAGAGCACAGGCAGGGCCTGGGTCCTTCATGGAGTCAGTACTGCATGGGGCTGGAAGGGACCCTCCAAGGGCATTTTGTCCAGCATCCTGCAGGAGCAGGGACACCTCCAGCTAGAGCAGGCTGCCCAGGGACACATCCTTGCATGTCTCCAGGGATGGCTTCCATCACCTGCCTGTGCAGCCTGTGCCAGTCTCTCCCCACCCTCACTGTGCACAGCTTCCTCCTGATGTCCAACCTAACTCTGCCCTGCTGCACTTCCAAACCACTGCCCTCAGCCCATCCCCACAGGCCCTTCTGAACAGTCCCTCCCCAGCCTGCCTCTAGGTCCTCTTCAGATACTGAAGTGTAGCTCTAAGGTCTCCCTGGAGCCTTCTCCAGGCTGAACAGCCTCAGTTCTCCCAGCCTGTCCCCACAGCAGAGGGATTCCGTTCCTCTGATGAGTTTTGTGGCCTCCTCTGGACCTTCTCCATCAGCTCCATGTCCCTCCACAGCTGGCCCCAGCCCTGCAGGTGAGGTCTCCCCAGAGCAGAGTGGCAGGGTCCCTTCTGTCCATCTCTGCCCATGCTGCTTTGGATGCAGCCCAGGCTGCCCTTGGGCTTCTGTGCTGCCAGTGCCCATTGCTGGCTCCTGCCCAGCTTCTCCTTGGGTTTACCAGAAGGAGATATCCTTGAACTGAGAAGCAGAGCACCCAGGCATGGACATGCCCCACCTAGGGGCCAGGCTCCCTGCCTGGATGTGCTCATCCACGCAGTGCTCAGTCTGCCCACGGAACACCACTCTCTGGTGGTGATCTCATGCTGTCTGGGCACTGCCCATGCAGGGCCAACCCCTTCACGGTGGTACCAGAGCAGCAACTTCCTGTTCACCTTGCAGGACAGCCAGGGCCAGCCCCTGGCACTGCAGAGAACACAGCAAGGAACTGGTTGAAAGCTTTGACCTGCTGCCAAGGGTCACCTGGCCTTGAGCCACCACTCAGAGGCTGTCTTCATGGAGATGGCACAGACTTGTGTGGCACAGACTCTCTTTTGGGCTCAGAGAAGGGCAATGAAGCTGGAGAAGGGTCTGGAGAACAGGGCTGGGGAGGAGCATCTGAGGGAGCTGGGGGTGTGCAGCTTGGAGAAGAGGAGGCTCTCTACAGCTCCCTGAAGGGAGGTTGGAGCCAGGTGGGGCTTGGGCTGGTCTCTCTAGCAACAAGTGACAGGACAAGAGCAAATGGCCTCAAGGAGCACCAGGGGAGGTTTGCATTGGATGCTCCTGGAGAGAAGCAACCTCCTGCACTGGTACAGCTGCAGGAGAGCAGCTCTGCAGAGCAGGAGCTGGCAGTGCTGGGGGACAAGCTGCCCAGGAGCCAGCAAGGTGCCCTCACAGCCAAGAAAGCCAATGGTGTCCTGGAGGGTGTGAAGAAGTGTGGCCAGCAGGCTGGGGCTGTGGTGGGGCCACAGATGGAGTCCTGTGTCCAGTTCTGGGTCCCCAGTTCAGGAGAGACAGAGAACTGCTGGAGAGGGTCCAGCAGAGGCTGCAAAGCTGCTGAGGAGCCTGGAGCAGCTCTGTGAGAGCAAAGGCTGAAAGCCCTGGGGCTGAGAGCCTGCAGAAGAGCAGCCCCAGAGGGAGTCTGCTCAACACTGATCAGTTCCTGCCCCTCTTTCAGACAGGTGAATTTCTGTTGTCTGAATCAACCACCTCAAGCTTCAGTGAGCTACAAGGAGATGCTTTTGGCTCCAGGTGTGCATAGCAAAGGCCATCTCCTCCTCCTCCCAAGCTCAGGTCCTCCTCTCTTGCAGCACTGCAGTCTTAGGTGTAGCTTTAGGACTGTATCTGCACTCTTCCAGGGAGGGAGTTCATAGATCATAGAACAGATCATAGAATCAACCAGGTTGGAAGAGACCTCCAAGATCATCCAGTCCAACCTATCACCCAGCCCTAGCCAATCAACCAGACCATGTCACTGAGTGTCTCATCCAGGCTTTGCTTGAAGACCCCCAGGCACGGTGCCTCCACCACCTCCCTGGGCAGCCCATTCCAATGCCAATCACTCTCTCTGTGAAGAACTTCTTCCTGACATCCAGCCTAGACCTACCCTGGCACAACTTGAGACTGTGTCCCCTTGTTCTATTGCTGGTTACCTGGGAGAAGAGGCCACCCCCACCTGGCTACAATGCCCCTTCAGGTAGTTGTAGACAGTAATAAGATCACCTCTGAGCCTCCTCTTCTCCAGGCTAAACAGGCCCAGCTCCCTCAGCCTCTCCTCATAGGATTTGTGCTCCAGGCCCCTCACCAGCTTTGTTGCCCTTCTCTGGACATGTTCCAGCACCTCAACATCTTTCTTGAATTGAGGGGCCCAGAACTGGACACAGCACTCAAGGTGTGGCCTGAGCAGTGCTGAGCACAGGGGCAGAATAACCTCCCTTGTCCTACTGGCCACACTGTTCCTGATGCAGGCCAGGATGCCATTGGCTCTCTTGGCCACCTGGGCACACTGCTGGCTCATCTTCAGCTTACTATCTATCAGTACCCCCAGGTCTCTTTCCTCCTGGCTGCTCTCCAGCCACTCAGTCCCCAGCCTATAGCACTGCTTGGGGTTGTTGTGGCCAAAGTGCACAACCCTGCCCTTGGCCTTGTTAAATCTCATCCCATTGGCCTCTGCCCACCCATCCAGCCTGGCCAGGTCCCTCTGCAGTGCTCTCCTACCTTCCAACAGATCAACACCTGCTCCTAGCTTGGCTTTTAAAGTGATGCAGTGCTCAGCAAAAGTGACTTCTCCCAGACTGGAGACTGGATGACTGCCTTCATCCCTCTCCTTTCTGTCTGGCAAGGAGGCACTTCCCTCTCATTCAGCCTTGCACAGTCGTGTGGGAGGTGAATTGGTTCCTGTTTTAGTCAGTGAGTGGCAGAGGGGGCAGGAGGAGACACTGCCAATTCTGGCTGAAGGGATCTGATGCTTTGGGTGGGCTGCAGCTCATGAAGTTTGGAAGAGAGTTTCAGCTGTCCACACACAGGCACTGAACCATGGAACTGTTTGGGATGGAAAGGACCCTCAAGGCCACTGGGTCCAACTGTTAATGCAGCACTGCCAGGTCACCACCAAACCAGCTCCTCCAGCACCACAGCTCAGTGGCTTCTCAGGCCCTCCAGGCATGGGCACTCCAGCACTGCCCTGGGCAGCCTGGGTCAAGCCCTGACAACCCTCTGGGGAAAGAAATTGTTCCTCATGGCCAACCTAAAACTCCCCTGGGGCAGCTTTAAGCCATTTCCTCATGTCCTAACACCTGCTGTTATTAGGCAGCAGAGACCAACCCCCACCTCACCCCAGCCTGCTTGCAGGCAGCTGTGGAGAGCCAGCAGGGTCTCCCCTCAGCCTCCTGTCCTCCAGGCTAAGCAATTCCAGCTCTCCCTTGGGACTTGTGCTCCAGACCAGCTTCATCCAGCACCTTGGGGGCTCTGTGGCCCTGCTTGGCTGCCAGTCCACTGCTGGAGCTGCCCATGCAAGCTCTCCAAACTCCCTGTCCATCAAGGTCACCCTCGTGGGCACAGATGGCTCTTAAATGGCTTTTAAATCCTTCACAGCAATCTGAGCCACTTGGGCTGTGTGCTCATTCCTCAGCTCCAGATGCCTGGCTCTGGGCACAGCCACTTCAGCTGGAGCAGTGTCCGGGCAGGTGGACTGGAGCAGGGTCCCCAGAGAGGTTGCAGACTCCTGCTCTGGGGATTTTCCAGAGCCACCTGGGTGTGCTCAGTGTGACCTGCACTGGGTGATGGTCCTGGTCCAGTTGAAGAGGGAGAGGGATCTGCTGGAGAGGGTCCAAGGGAGGGCTGTGAGGATGCTGAGGGGACTGGAGCACTGCCTGGGGAGGAGAGGCTGAGGGACCTGGGGCTGCTTAGGCTGGAGAAGAGAAGACTGAGAGGGGATTGAATCAATGTCTGTAACTATCTGAGGGCTGGGGGTGGGCTGGGGGTCAGGAGGGGGGGACAGGCTCTGCTCACTGCTCCCTGGGACAGGACAAGCAGCAATGGATGGAAGCTGCAGCACAGGAGGTGCCAGCTCAGCACAAGAGGGAACTTCTTGCCTGGAAGGGTCCCAGAGCCTGGCACAGGCTGCCCAGAGAGGCTGTGGAGTCTCCTTGTGTGGAGCCTTTCCAGGCCTGTCTGGATGTGTTCCTGTGTGCCCTGAGCTGGATTGTGTGGTCCTGCTCTGGCAGGGGGGTTGGACTGGATGAGCTCTTTGGGTCCCTTCCAACCCCTGACATCCTGGGATCTGTGATCCTGTGAACTGGTGGGGGGGAGGGGGGGTGTGGACTCGATGATCTTCAGAGGTCCCTTCCAATCCCTGACATCCTCTGACTCTGTGATCCTGTCTTCTGGGTGTCTTCAGGATGTTCTTTCTCTGTGGTGCTCACTGCTCAGTCCTTCAAACCAGGTTTGCATTTGAATGCAGCTCCTGACTGATATGGGGAAAACCCCAACCAGGATTTCACAACAGCAGCTGCCCAGTGGTGGGGTTGGAAGGGACCTCTGGAGCTCATCCAGTCCAACCACCCCTGCTCCAGCAGGGCACCCACAGCAGCTTGCCCAGCAGCACAATGCCCAGGGGGGTGGAAGCTCTCCAGAGAAGGAGACTCCACAGCCTCCCTGGGCAGCCTGCTCCAGGCCTCCAGCACCCTCACATCAAAATCCTCCTGTTCAGATGGAACCTCCTGGATTCCAGTTTGTGCCCATTGCCCCTTGTCCTGTCCCTGGACACCACTGGCAAGAGTCGGACACCACTGGCAAGAGTCTGACCCCACCTTACTGACACCTGCCCCTCAGCTATTTCTGAGCACTCCCAGTCAGCCAAAGCTGAGCTTCTCAGGAAGGTAATTGACAGCAGAAGCCAAAGCAACCCCCAGGGCAAGGCTGCTGGCTGGTCGCAGCCACATCTAGACATGGTGAGCTCAGCTAACTGGCACAGCCAGATCCTGTGGTGGTTCTAGGAGCACTCTGAGTAAGAGACTCTTCCTACACAGGCAGTGCAAAGCAAATCTGAAGGGGAGGTGTGTGCAGAGAGCTTTCCTGGATTCCAACCAGAGTTCCCTTCAAGCCTTAAAAGGAGAAGAAACGTTGCCATTGAGCCTCCCCTGCCATGCTAACGTGCCAGAGCTGACGCAGGAGCTGGCAGTGCAGGGAGCTGAACCACCTCCGAGCGCCGGCAGCAGCTCCTCGGCACCCAGCTCCGATGCTGCCGTGGCTGACTCAGAGTCAAACCTCCTCACTCACACCCTGCTCACTGCCCGTGGGAGCTGTGGCTGCCCCACTCAGGAAGGGTGGCTCTGGAACTAGGCTGAAGTCACAGAATCACAGAATGGGTGACCTTAACGATCCCCTCCCCAGCTGGGGGGGGCTAGGGAGGCACACACTGCCTGGACTCCTGAAGTTGTGGAGTCATGGAATGGTTTGGGTTGCAAGAGACCCTTCGAGGGCATCCAGTCCCACACTCGCCCTGCACTCAGCAGGGACAGCTGCAGCTAGAGCAGGCTGCTGAGAGCCCCAAACCACCTCAGCTGGAATGGTTCCAGGGGATGGGGCAGCTCTCACCTCTCTGGCCAGCCCGGGCCAGGCTCTCACCGCTTCCAGCATTTCCTCCTTCTCTCCACGCTCGATTCCTTCCCTGCCCCTGCTGCCCACACTGCTGGGCATCAGCCCAGGCTGGGCTGGGTGCTGACTCCTGTCCAGCTGTGCACCCCTAGCACCCCAAAGTCCTTCTCTATGGAGCTGCTCTGTCTGGCACTACCCAGCACTGCTGGCAGCAGCCTCTGCAAGGACACCGCAGATCTGCTGCACAGTGACACTGGAGCTTCCCTTTCCCTTTTCCTTCTTTCCCTTTCCCTCTTTCCCTTTATTTCCCTTTCTTTCCCTTTCCCTTTCCCTAATCATTCTTTCCCTTTCTCTTCTTTCTCTTTCCCTTCTTTCCCCCTTCTCCTTCTTTCTTTTTCCCTTCCCCTTCCCCTTCTTTCCCTTCTTTCCCTTCTTTCCCTTTCCTTCCCCTTCTTTCCCTTCTTTCCCTTTCCCCCTTTCCCGTGCGGGGTCGGTGCAGGACACAAAGGAGGCTGCTCCGGAGCGGTTCTTTAACCACGAGATGGCACCAGGCAGCTGCCGGAGCCGGGGCTGGTGCTGTGCTGGGGGCTGCGATGCCAGGGCGGGAGCGGCCAGGACAGAGGTGCCCGGAGCAGCTGTGCCCAGGCAGGAGCCGCTGCTGGCTGCAGAAAGGGCCATGTGGAAGGAGGGTGGCAGCTGCTGGAGCTCATGCCCAGGCTGTGGCGGTGGCCATCAGCTGCCCAGCTTTAACTGGCATCCCAGAGCAGAGAGCCAGCTCCTCACACCCTGCTGCACCCCCCAGGGCTGGGCAGCTGCCCAAAGGCCCAGGGGGTTGCTGTAGCTGAGAAATGTCCATGCTGCAGGCCAGGGGAGCTCAATTTCCTCCTACAGCTTCATGTGCATGGGATTCTGAAGTCTCTCCCCTGGGGAGGGCAGCAGGCAGCATCCTGGCACAAGGCATCTGCAAACTGCTGCAGGTGAATGGGAGAGCCTTCAGGACTTCATTTCTACTTCTCTTCACTTGTGTTTATTTCTATTCTATTTTCATTTGTTGGATCATTTATTTCTATTAAGCCAATTGTGCCCAGCAGGAGCAGGGCAGGGATTGTGCCCCTGCCAGCACTGCTTGGACACTGAGTTCACCTTTGGGCCCCTCACTCCCAGAAGGACATTGAGGAGCTGGAGAAGGGCAGCAAAGCTGGGGAAGGGTCTGGAGAAGAGGGCTGGGGAGGAGCATCTGAGGGAGCTGGGGGTGTGCAACTTGGAGAAGAGGAGGCTGAGGGAGACCTCATTGCTGTCTACAGCTCTCTGAGAGGAGGCTGCAGTGAGGTGGGGGTTGGGCTCTGCTCCTCAATCTCAGGTGATACAAGGAGAGGAAATGACCTGAAATTGTGCCAGGGGAGGGTTAGGTTTGACAGTAGGAAAAATGTCTTTGTTGCCAGAGTGGTCAGGGCCTGGCACAGGCTGCCCAGGGGGGTGGTGGTGTGCCCATGCCTGGAGGTGTTGAAGAAAGCTGTGGCCATGGCAATGGGGCCATGGTTCAGGGACCATGGTGGGGCTGGGGTGCTGGTTGGACTGGATGAGCTCAGAGGGCTTCTCCAACCCCAACACCTCTGTGAGTAAACTGAGTACATCCAAAGGTGGTGTTCAGCTGCTGCGGGAGCTCTGTAGACTGGCTGGGAGTTCTGAGCACATTAGGACAGGACTGGGACCTGGTGACTGAGGTGGGAAGTAAAGGGCAGCTCACAGGACTGCAGGAGGAAGCTGAAGCCTTGGAGAGTTGGGCTGTGGCTAAGACTCTCAGGGGCAGTTTTATCACACAACCCTACCTGTGTGGGGGTTGCTGCAGGAAGCTGATCCTGAGGCAGTGTCCTGCTTTCCAGAAGTGCAGACCTGTAAGGACCGTGGGGATGCCTGCAGAGCAGGAGGTGAGGTGAAAGCAGTGTTCCCTTCCAAAGCAGAGCTGCTCAGCCAGGGCTCAGCAGCCTTGGCTTGGCTTTTAGGCTGCTTCCTAACACTCACTGTGCTGCTGCAGAGCAATGCAGGGGAAAGGGACCTGGGGATGCTGGTGGGTGGGAGGGTGACCATGAGCCAGCAGTGTGCTCTGGTGGCCAAGAAGGCCAAGGACATCCTGGGGTGGATTAGAAGGGCTGTGGTTAGTAGGTCAAGAGAGGTTCTCCTCCCCCTCTACTCTTCCCTGGTAAGGCCACATCTGGAATATTGTGTCCAGTTCTGAGCCTCTCAGTTCAAGAAAGGGCCTCAAGGAAATGCTTGAAAGAATCCATAGCAGAGCCATGGAAATGATGAAGGGAATGGAAGATCTTCCTTGTGAGGAGAGCCTGAGGAGCTGGGGCGTGGAGAGGAGGAGCCTGAGGGCTGCCCTCACTCGTTGATAAAGATGTGCAGGTGAGTGCCAGTGCCAGCACAGGGGGCACTGCTGGAAGCTGAGGCATAGGAAGTGCCATGGAAGCATGAGGAGGAATTTGTTCCCTGTGAGGGTGCCAGAGCCTGGCACAGGCTGCCCAGGGGGGCTGTGGAGTCTCCCTCTCTGGAGAGATTCAAGACCTGCCTGCATGTGTTCTGTGTGACCTGCTCTGAGTGCTGCTGCTCTGGCAGGGGCTGGACTGGCTGAGCTCTGGAGGTCCCTTCCAGCCCTGACACTCTGTGATTCTGTGAACCAATCCATCCTCAGCAACACGAGTTTGATCCTCTAGCAAACAGCAGGCACCCAGGGCAGGAGGACACAGCTCTCAAGGGTTTGCTGCCACATTCCTCTGCTCTGGATTGGGTGTTGGAGCCAATTATCTGTTCTGCTGTGCAGTGGAGCACACACAGGCTCCATGCTGCAGCCTGCCAGCTGGCTCCTGGGCTGAGGTACATCAAGTGCAGCAGAAAGTCTGGTGCCACTCAGCTCCTGCCCTTGCATGCCCCTGTGCCAGCTCTGCCTTTGTCTGCTTTGCTCAGCATCCTCTAGAGCTGCTCCCGAGGCTGCACTCCTCTCATTGATCATGTTTGCTGTCTTTGAAAGCCAACATCTGGCAGGTTGGAGAGCAGCCCTCTGGTTCTTCTGTTCTCCCAGCCAGGAGCACTCATGATGGGAGAGAGCAGGGAGCTGCTTGGGCTGGAGAGCCCTGCAGCTGAACATTCCCAAAGACAGGAACATACTCCAGCAGCAGCATGAAGTCCCAAGCACTGAGCTGTCCTAGGCAGCATTCATTGTGGGGGAACAGATCCACACCTGTCTGGGGCATGGCAGAGATGGACCCCAGGATGTGAAGGGAGGTCTGAGCACTGTGGTGGACGCCAGGGAGGAGGACAGGAGGTTTGGGCATGCACACAAAGGCCTCTGCTAAGGAGCTGTTTGCTGCCTCCTCCCAAAGGCAGGTCTCAGAGGAGGGAACTGTTGCACCTTTCTGCAGCCATCAGTGTGCAGACAACATCCTGGAGACACAACTCTGGAAGGGCTGCAAATTCCAGAGTGCCTCCTTTGTCACTGAAACCTTTTTTCTTTGCTACTTGCAGCTTCAAACCACCTCAGAGGTTGGCTGTGCCCCCAGGTCTTGCTCTCCTCTTGATAGGGCACACCAAGGTGACACCTCTGCCTGCCACTGAAGCCTGGACCCTGCTGGGGAGGCACAGCCTCCTGCAGAAGCTGATGTGGCTCATTTCCCATCGAGTCCAGCACATCACCAGCCTCTGAAAACGGTGGGACCAGTTCTGCTTGAGCAGGACACTGCCCAGGCACAAAGCAGCACACCTTGCAATGAGCAGGGCTGGAGGTTGTTGCTGCAGCAGCAGACTCTGGTGTGCCACTGCCCCCAGAGGGCCCAAAGAGATGAAAGAAGAGGATCTGACAGCCCTACCTTGTGAGGAGCTGCTGCCAGCAGGCATCCCCGCGGCCAGCTGAGCTGCTGGCTGTGCCCCAGCGCGGGGGGCAGCACCGAGAGCTGCGCAGGGGTTGCTCAGCATGCTCCACCTGCAGCCGCTCCGCACCGGCGACTGATGACCCCCAGGTCCCCAGCCAGGCCCCAGCACCCTCCAAAGCGAGGACACAGAGGAACCCCCCAGGCAGTGGCTGCTGTCTCTGAGCAGCTCTGCAGCCTCTGCCCTGCAGCAGCCCCAAGGCACTGCAGGTGCCCGGGGACAGTGCTGCCCGTCCTGGGCCACTGCTGCAGGCAGGCCAAGCTCAGCCACCTCTTGGCTGCTTTTCCAGCAGAGAAGTGGAGTTCTGGCAAGATGAATCTTTCCCCACAGAGCATTTCTAACCTGTGAACGCTGCTGTTCCCTTGGAAAAGCATCCCAGTGCAAATTCCTACCCCTCCCTGGCTCTGTGAATTCAGCTCCCCCTGAGCTCACAGGAGCTGCCTCTGTCTTTCTCTGTTTCTGTCTTTCTCACCACCTTTGCCTCTGGCTGCTCTGCTGTTCCCTGTCCCACCCTCTTCCCACTCACCTGGACATCCCCCTGCCAGCTCAGGAGCCTTTTGGTGCCCAAAACTCAGCCTAAGTGCTGTCTCCCCCAGCTCTGTGTATGCTCAGCTGCCTTGGGTGAAGGCAGAGCCCTGCTGGGTGCTGGGAATGCTCCTGTGCATGGACAAAGGGTGCTGGGAATGCTCCTGTGCATGGATGGACAAAAGGTGCTGGGAATGCTCCTATGCATGGATGGACAAAGGGTGCTGGGAATGCTCCTGTGCAAGGACAAAGGAGGAGCCCAGTTCCTGCCACTTGGCACAGGGCTGCTGCTGCAGCTCCTCTCTGCAGTGACAGGGACTCCAGAGGTGGAGCACACTGTGTCTGGGGGGGTGGCAAAGGCCCTCAGAGCCCTAAAGCTCATGCTCTGTGTGGAGAGCAGCAGGGCAGCTCTGTGCACCACAGAAACATGGAATCACAGAGTTGTTTGGGGTGGAAAAGCCCTCCACAGTCATTCACTCCAACCAGCAACCCAGCCCCACCATGGCCGCTAAACCATGTCCCCAGGTGCCATGGCCACAGCTTTCTTCAAGGCATGGGCACTCCACCACCTCCCTGGGCAGCCTGTGCCAGGCCCTGACCACCCTGGCAGCAAAGAAATTCTTTCTCCTTTCCAACCTAACCCTCCCCTGGCACAGCTTCAGGCCATTTCCTCTCCTTGTGTCACCTGAGACCGAGGAGCAGAGCCCAACCCCCACCTCACGGCAGCCTCCTCTCAGGGAGCTGCAGACAGCAATGAGGTCTCCCTCAGCCTTCTCCACACTGCACCCCCCCAGCTCCCTCAGCTGCTCCTCCCCAGCCCTCTTCTCCAGATCCTTCCCCAGCTTTGTTGCCCTTCTCTGGCCCTGCTCCAGCTCCTCAATGTCCCTTCTGGAGTGAGGGGCCAAGGGGGCCATACATAGTTGTAGACATCAATGAGGTCTTCCCTTTGGCCTCCTCTCCTCCAAGGCTGAACAACCAGCACAGGAGCAGGCAGCTGTGCCACATCTGACCTGCAAAGTAGGCTGAGCTGAGTCCCCTCCCCAGCTGGGAATAGCTTTAGGCAGAGCACAAGCCCTGCCTGGGGACTGCAGCCCAGCCTGGGTACCACCTGCACAAGGGCTGGAGGCAGGACCAGGACACAGAGCAGCAACAGCTCAATCCAGAGGGCTGCTCAGTCGCTTTCACCTTGATCTCCAGTGGGCTGCTGGTGGGAAATGCCCTGCCCCAGTCCCCAGGAGAGAGATGAGGAGCTGCAGGGTGCCCTGCACCCCCTTCCTTGTCCATCATCCCTGCCAGCTGTCTGCCACCACGCACAGACTGGGATTTGGTGGTGTTCTCTGTCCTCCCCAGGCCGTACTTGTGTTGCTCTGCTTCTGGAGAGAGCCTTGCAAAGGGCTGAGAGGCTGCAGAAGAGCAGCCCCAGACGGGATGTGATCAGTTCAAAGCAAGAGATGCAGTGGAGGGCAAGGGGATGGAGCCAGATTCTTGTCATCAGTGTCCAGGGACAGGATAAAGGGCAACAAAGTGGGACACAGGAGGTTCCACCTGAACAGGAGGAGAAGCCTGTTGGGTGTGAGGGTGCTGGAGGCCTGGAGCAGGCTGCCCAGAGAGGTTGTGGAGAGCTTCCAAGCCACCCTGGCCATCGTGATCCTGGGCAAGCTGCTGTGGGTGCCCTGCTGGAGGGTTTCCAACCCCTACCATGCTGGGGATTCTGTGCTTCTGTGACTGCCATCCTCAGGTCTGTAGCAGCTTCTTGCTCAGGGTTCCTCAGTGCTTTGTACAAAGGCTCAGGTCGTTGCCAGCTGCTGCTCTGGGCCCTCAGGGGTTCACCCAAGAACAGCACTGGTTCCTTCTTGATCTGAAATTCACGAGCCCTGACCCCCTGCTCCGTATCAGACAATCTTTCCACTCTGTTCTCAGTCCTGTCTTGCAGAGAGGACCAACACTGCCTGCTGCTGCTGCTTGCTTCCACACTGGCTGTCTCAGTGTCTGAGTGCTCCTGGCTGCACTCAGAGCACACAGAGTCTCAGCACTCTGTGTAGCAAAGAATCCAATTATTTGACAGATTTTTTTGCTACCTCACAGTTTTTACCACGAGTGATTGCTTCCAGAGCAGAAGTATCAACCACATCACAAATTCTTTCACACCTAGAGGAAGAAGTCTTGAGGAGAAGGATCTGAGGGCTTAAAAACTCCCCAGGAGCCAGCTGTGTGCTGGCTGCAGCCAGAGCAGGGAGAGCAGCAGCACAGGGAGGGGATTCTGCCCCTCCAATCTGCTCAGACTTCACCTGCCTCCAGCTCTGGGAACCCAGCACAAGAAGGACCTGGAGAGGGTCCAGAGGAGGCCACCAGGATGATCAGAGGCTGAAGTTCTGCTGTGGGGACAGGCTGGGAGAGCTGGGGCTGCTCAGCCTGGAGAAGAGAAGGCTCGAGGGAGACCTTAGAGCATCCTTCCAGTGCCTGAAGGAGCTGCAGGAGAGCTGGGGAGGGACTTTGGAGAGGGGCTGGAAGTGGCAGGCTGAGGGACAATGGCTTTGAGCTGGGAGAGGGAGAGATAAGATGAGATAAGATGAGATGAGGAAGAGATTATTGAGAGTGAGAGTGGGGAGACAGCTTCTCTGGCTCTGTGAATATCTACACCACATTTCAGCTCTTCCCGGCTCTTAGGGATCCACCATGGGCACTCAGGATGTGATTTGATTCATTTCACACCTTAGATGACACTCTTGTGTCTTGCACTGAGCACTCCCACAGCTGGGGGTTGCTTCTGCCCACTGAATTTTAGCTTTCTCAGAAGACTTCAGTTGGCCTCTCCCTGCTGACTGCAGCAGCTTCCTAACGCTTGGTTTCCTCTCCTATGAAATTCCTCATTGTCTTTCCCACCCCTCGGCTGGTGCCTTAGCTCCAGGCAGAGGAAATTTGCAGCTGGGTTCAGTGCTGCTCCCCTCAACCCTCCAGGTTTTACACTGAGCACAGAAGGAATTACACCATCCACAGGGAATGGGGCACCACACAAACGCCAGTCCCATGCCCTTGTCCAACTCCTCTGCACCCAGAAGGTGCCAAACATAAAGAGCAGGATCACTCCACGTGCAGGCTAATTAATAACAGGAGACTGTGTTAAGTTCTAGTGCCAAATGGTGGCTGAGAAGGTTGCTATGATGTGCCAGGGGCCAGTGGCAGGAAAAGCAGAGCTGTTGCTGGCTGTGGAGACGGACCAGCTGGAGGCTGTGGCTGTAGCTGCCATTTACACAGCTTCCACCCTGGGAGGAGCCTGCCTGTGCCCACGGCCTGCAGCTGATCAAAGAGCCTGAGGATACAGCAAGAGTGGCAGTCCTGTGGCGACAACGTCTGTGCTGGCTGAGCCTGGCTACTGGAGGTTGTGATCTGGGCTGTTCCCAGTGCCAGGACAACATGGCCTGGTGGGAAGCACAGCCTGAGAGGGAAGCAGACGTTCCTCAGATCTCTGCAGCAGAACCAGGAACAAGAGCCTCTGGAGACAAAGAAAAAGCACCTGGAGGTGCAGAGGGAGGACCCTGTCTGGTGAGCAAGGTTCCCCCTGGACTCCCGGGTGACACAGGAGGGGCT
Organism: Pogoniulus pusillus; assembly: GCF_015220805.1. Classification (NCBI taxonomy): domain Eukaryota; kingdom Metazoa; phylum Chordata; class Aves; order Piciformes; family Lybiidae; genus Pogoniulus; species Pogoniulus pusillus. The sequence goes on along the minus strand of NC_087298.1, from coordinate 863,170 downwards.
CAGGAACCACACTCCCCTTCTCCCTGCAGGGAGCTCCAGATAATGAGGGAAGACCTTTTGCACTCCAGTGGGAGCAAGCCAAATACTTCAAAGCCTGCCTTTTTCCTTCCACTTCTCTGCCAAGTCTCCTGCTGTGGCCAGGTCTTGCTCTTAATGTCCTACTGTCATCACCTCCACCAAGATCGAGGTCGGTCCAGCCCACATCAAACCAGTTTCTTACCACTCCACTGGAAATACACCTGGTGGAGAGAGGATAGGATGGAGAGATGAACCCAGATGACAGGGACAAAGCCAAATGTGTGCAGTCTAAGGGTATGGATGCAGCTGTCCTTAACTTGCACCCTTTGTCCCTTGAAGGCAGCACTCAGGCCCTCAAGGTGGACAGAGCCACACCACAGGAGTCCTACAAGATCCTCACCTCCATGCATGGAGGAGCAGTAGTGACACCACGACACTGAAAAGGGCAAAGCTGCCTGGAAGTCCATGCTGAGAGCACAACAGGGTCTGTGTGGAGCTCCACGTAAAGCACTGCAAGAGTTAAGGTGAGGTGGGGCCATTCTCCTCTGCCTGAGCACATCACAACCTCTGCCGGCTCTGTCGCTCCCTCAGCTGTGGGGGTCTTGGAGCTGGGAGGGTGCTTGTGTAGCCCAGCAGCCCCTGGTGCACTGGGAGCCTGCAGAGCATTACACAACGGCCATTTTGCTCCTGCAGCTTCTTCTGAGTGCGTGTGGGCAACGTGGGACACAGGCAAAAGGGTTTCCATGGCAACTTGCGCCTCGGAGATGCCAACGAGAAAATTTGCGTTGGGGGAAAAAATATTCTGCTTCAACTCACGTTGCAAAGAGGCACAGAGGTGGGCTGCAGCAGCCCCCTCCAAAGGGCCTGTGTAAAAATATCCCTGCTGCCTGTTCTTCTGCAGTGCTCAGCCTTGGCTGCTCTTGGCTGGCACACAGTGGGCCAGCTGATGGCACTTGGCCCATGCCATCACAAAGCAACACCCTCTTACTTTCTGCAGCCCCTTTGTTTGTTCCAGCAAGGCCAAAGTGTCTTGAGAGCAATGTGCTCAGAAGATGCCACCTCAACCCTCTGGCTCCAGAATGGGAGAGACATGGTCCAGGAGTGGGTTGGGTTGGATGACCTTGAATGGTCCCTTCTGAGCCAAAAGATTCTATGAGAGAAAATCAACTCCAGCGATGGAGCTGGACTGTCCTCCAGGGGCTGGACTGTCCTCCAGGGGCTGGCCACTAGTTGCTGTGCCTCCGTTTCCTCCGGGGAGACTAATGGTAGCTCAGGGGCAGATGGTTAAAGAGAACCCCAAGAGATCTCCTCAGCAGACACCTCTTAAGGTCACATCCAAGAGTAATGTGGTGAATTAAATGGAGGAAAATGGCTGTTTGCCCTGTGAGCTAATGTCTGGAAGAGTGGTGGCTCCGTCTGGAGGGACAGAGTGAAGAGAAGGAACCAGGTTGAGTTTCTGCTTAATATCTCTGTCCAGCAGGAGCGTTGGTCAAGGAAAGGGTTCCTCAGCACTAGAGGAAATTCAAGCTAGCAGCATCCATGTCATGAGGAACTGTCCCCAGGCAGGGCCAAGGAAGTGTGGTTTTCAGGGATGCTGCATGACTGCAAGTGTTTGCTCCAGAACAAAACTCCTGCAGACCTTGGTTCGCTCCCAGCCTGGTGTGGTTATGCCTGGGCAAGAGCCTGTTCTACCCATTGCCTGCTGCAGGTCTGCCTCCCAAAGCCAGTGGGGGACACAGCCCCCATTGTTGCAAAGAATGGAGCAGGACTCCCAGGAGATGGGACCCCCAGGGAGATGGAGGCACCCAGGAGATGGGGGTTACCCTGGAGATGGGACCCTCAGGAGGTGGGGGCACCCAGAAGATGGGATGCCCGGGAGAGAGGGGCTCTTGGGAGATGGAGGCACCCAGGAGTTGGGAACCCCAGGAGATGGGACCCCCAGGAGATGGGGAGCATTCAGGAGGTTGGGGGTACCCTGGAGATGGGACCCCCAGGAGATGGGGAGCATTCAGGAGATTGGGGGTACCCTGGAGATGGGACCCCCAGGAGATGGGGGTACCCAGAAGATGAGATGCCCGGGAGAGAGGGGCACTCAGGAGATGGGGGCACCCAGGAATTGGGAATCCCAGGAGATGGGACCCCCCAGGAGACGGGGGCATCCAAGAGATGGGAGCCCCAGGAGATGGGGGCTGCAGGACATCAGAAGATGCTCAGCACTAGACGAAGGCTCAGCCCTGGGTGAGCTCTGCCCCCCGCCCGGTACCAGCCGCTTTTCCTAGCTCGGCAAAGGTCATACCTCAGTCCCCCAGTCCCTTCCCGGTCCCGGCAGGCAGAAAGGGCTGTGTCCGTGAGCAACCGACCCCGCACCGAGCAAGGCACTGCCGCAGGGCCCGAGGCCAGCGAGGGTCCCTGGGGCGGGCCGAGGGAGCGAGTACCGCTGCAGGGCTGGGGGCTGGCAGGGGTGCCGCTGGGTGTCAGGGCATTGCTGCAGCGCCCGCGGCCGGCTTGCGCCTCGGGCCCGAGGCTGCCACATCTCTCGGGTCAAGCAGGGCCCCCGGGGACGGGGAGGCGACGAGGTCCGCCGCAGGGTGCGTGTCTGGTGGGGGTCAGGGGGACGAGGGTCTGCGCACTGCAGCCGCGCCCGAGGTCCCTGGGGATCTCGCGGACAAGAAGGGGCAAGAGCTGCCGCAGGGGCCGGGATCAGCGCGGGTGCCGGCACCGGGCCGGGGGCATAAGCGCTGCCGCTGGGGATGGGACCGGCGGGGTCCCGGGGCTGGGCCGGGGTCATGAGCACTGCCGCAGAGGATGGGACCGGCGGGGTCCCGGGGCTGGGCCGGGAGCACAAACACTGCCGCAGGGGATGGGACCGGCGGGGTCCCGGGACCGGGCCGGGAGCACAAACACTGCCGCACGGGATGGGACCGACGAGGTCCCGGGACCGGGCCGGGAGCACAAACACTGCTGCAGGAGATGGGACCGGCGGGGGTCCCAGGGCCAGGAGGGTGCCGCGCAGTGCCGCAGCGGCCGAGGCCCGCGGGGGTCCCGGGGGCGGGCCGGGGGCGGGGGCTGCGGCAGCGCGGGGCGGGCGGAGCCGGCGGCGGGCGGAGCGGTTCGGCTGGGTTCGGCTGGGCTCGGCGCGGCGCGGAGCGGAGCGGAGCAGGCGGTTCAGCACCACGGAGAGAGCCCCGCGCCGCGCCGGACCGGGCCCCGCATGGGGCTACGCTGAGCGGGCATCGCCGGGGCCGGCGGCGGATGCGAACCATGCGGCTGCTGCTGCTCGCCCTGCTCTTCTCCTCCTCCTTCGCCCGCGCCGGCTGCGACCCCAAGATCGTCAACATCGGCGCGGTGCTGAGCACCAAGAAACACGAGCAGATCTTCCGTGAGGCGGTGAACCAGGCCAACAAGCGGCACGGCACATGGAAGCTCCAGCTCAACGCCACCTCGGTCACGCACAAGCCCAACGCCATCCAGATGGCCCTCTCCGTTTGCGAGGACCTCATCTCCAGCCAGGTACCCTGGGACGGCGACCTCTCCCCACCGCCGCCTCCACCGCCACCTCCGCCGGGCAGCCCCCGCTCCGTGTCCCCGGAGGGAGCCGAGCCGCCGCCCCCGCGGCCAAGCGCCGCCGGGGCTCGGGTTGAGCAGAGCAGCGGCCAGCGGGGTCCTGCCCCGGGGCTCCGGGGTGCTGCTGCCCGCATTGCAGCTTTATGCAAGCGCGGCCGGGCTCACGGACACCCGCACGGGCATCCGCACGGGCACCCGCGCCGACCCTGAGGCACACGCGGGCTCACGGACACACTCCAGGGTACACACGGACACCCCCACGCAGCCCGGGCTGCAGCCAGGCTCCTATACACACCTCTGGGCTGACACACGCACGCCGGGGGACAGACGGGCACCTGCACACACAGAAGGACATGCACAGGCTTGCACACGCACCGGGAGAGCCCAGGGGCTCACACGCACAGAGGCAGTGCAGAGGTGCCCACCAGCCCCATGCGTGCAGAGAGCTGCATGCACTCACACGCAGACCGCGCACAGACACACGTTGCCAGGGGCATAGGCGGGCACACGCAGAGCTGTGTGTGCACATACCCGGTGCACATCTGGGCAGCTTCACACTGCAGGCGGCTGGGGGCATGGGGAGTGCCATGCGTGCATACGATACACCACGCTCACATACGGCAGCGGGAATGCCTGTAGGCATGCTACATACATGCCATGCAGACACACTGTGCCAACACGGGCACACGCAGGGCACTGCATGTCTGCACACAAACACACTGGTGCACACATACTGTCCCACACAGAATCACAGACTGTGTGGTTCGGGTTGGACGGGACATTAAAGATCATCTAGTCCCAACCCGTTGCCAGACACCCCACACTGTAGATACCCACATGTGCTGCCATGCAACCCACCCTGCTGCGTGCAATGCAAGCACCCCCCTGGCACACAGCACCAGGCCTCCAGGTGCACCTGGAGGATTATTCACCCCCTGTACCCAGCACCACCATAACCCCCCACCTCCAGCACCACGCAGCGTGTGAAGAGGGCACAGGAGCACACTCCCTGCCACGCACAGGCAGGAGACCCAGGCACACGCAGGCTGCAGCCACGGCGTGCACGCTCCCAGCCCGGGCACACACATGCAGCGTGCAGTACACACAGGCACAGCTCTCTCCTCTCTGCACGGGTCACGCTCAGCAGTGGTGCCCTGGGCTCCTGCCTCCCCTCTGGGAGCTGAGCCCAACTAACCAGCACTATTCCCCCCACCAGTGACCATCAAGAGGGCAGACAGGCAGGTACAACACCCCCCCCGCTCCCCTCCCTGCAGCCCTGAAATGTGCACACACACGCAAAAGATGCCCACGGGCCCACGTAGACACAGACGCATGTTGGCACACAGGCACCCACAGCCAGCCACGGCGGGGGGGGCTGGGGAGGGCAGAGGGGCTCAGCGCGGCAGAGATGCTGCGTTCGCGGATCAGCTCCCCAGTGCGGGGCTGGAGGGGGGCAGCAGCATCCCCGGGAATGCTGTGAAAGGCGCTCGCTGCCCGGCGGGGAGCAGGGAGAGGGCTCGCTCGGGTCCCCCGCGCAGCCGAGGCTCCATTTAAGCAGCTCGGCTGACGGCCGCCAGCCACCGCTACGCCCGAGGCACGGAGCCCAGGGCTGGTGCAAGCTTGCGAGGGCTGAACGGCCTTGCATGGGCGGAGGGGCATGAGGGGCAGCTAAGCCAGGGTGCAAAGGGGCTGTGGGTGCTGGTAGTTGGGGTGCAGTAGGGGGCCACCCTCTTCTCCCAACGCGGGTGACAGCCACCCTCGATCCTGGCTCGCTGGTGCTGTGGCCGAGCAGGGGGCTGCAAGGCAGAGGAGGGGCTGGCAGCCCGCACATGCAAAATGGCTCCTGTCGGTCAGCTACTGTGCGGCACAGCGCAGCCCTCGCCCCCACGCAGCCCCCAGCCGCTGCCCCCAGTGCCCGGCCCTGCCCCAAGGTCCTCGCCCACCCCTCCTGTCAGTGGGGTGCTGGACACCTCTGTGCAGGGCACTCCCCTCCTCCTGCCTCCCCAGGGGACCTGCTCAAGCCGTTCTTCAGGCACTCCTCCCACGGTAGGGTCTTCAACCCCGCCTCAGCTCCCTCAGTTTGCTCCCATTCAGCGTCAGGCAGGATTTTCCCTCTTCCCAGCCAGTGCCCAGGTCCCTTTCCCAGGCAGGCTTCATCCTTGTCTCCTGTCCTAGCCAGCCGTGCCTCCAGCCCAGGAGCAGAGCACATCCTGGCTCTTGGGACGTTGCTTGGAGGAGGAAATTTGGCCATTTTTCTCCCAGACATCAAAGTCCTTGCACTGATCCAGCCTGTCTGGAGAGCTGTCACCAGCTGGGGACATTGCTTGTGCCATGAAAGGACATCAGTGTAACAAAGGATCCCCTGGGGATTACCCCACTCCTTCCTCTCTGACAGAAGCCAGGAATCTGCTGGAGATCAAACCCCAGCCCTGTAATTACAGCAGGACCTGGCCAAAAGCCTTCTGCATTTGAGCCTAACCCAGATGCACCTCATTGCCCCGGAGTGCTGATGACAGACCCCAGCCCCTGCCACCCCCCAGCTCTCCCGTTTCCCTGCGTGCCCAGGGCCAGATGGCAGGTTTGCTCCATGGCTCTGTGCTCCTTCTCCTGCTCAGAGTCCCAGCTGACCACTTTGTTTGTAATAGTCCTCAGAGGGGAATTACAAGGGACTATTAAATGTGTGGTTAAAGAAATCGCATTACACAGCGTGGCTGGGAGGGAGATGCTTCCCTTTAATCTGTAATCCATGGAAGTTATTAGTTTAGGGAGCGGATGGCCAGAGATGGCACTGCCATTAAGCACACCCCTGAGCAGAGCCGTGGCAGCCGAGCTGTGGCACGGCACCATGCGCTGCCCCGCGCTTCCCCCCGCCACGGATTAACAGCTTGCATCGGGTGGCAAGGGACCCACGGAGCTCATCCTGTACAACCTCTCCACAGTCAGCAGGGACACCTCCAACTAGATCAGACTGCCTAGGGCCACAGCAAGTCTGATTCTGGATGTCTCCAGGGATGGGGCCTCAACCACACCCCTGCCAGTCTCTCCCCACCCTCACTGCGCCGAATCTCCTCCTGATTTCCAGCCTAATTCTGCCCTGCTCCAGTTCCAAACCATTGCCCCCGTCCTATTCCCACAGGCCTTTCTAAACAGTCCCTCCCCAGCCTGCCTGTAGGTCTCCTTCAGATACAGAAATGCAGCTCCGAGGTCTCCCCTGAGCCTCCTCCTCTCCAGCGTCTCGGTCGGTTGCGCTGTCAGCGCGGGGCTGTTGAGCGCCGCAGAGGAGCGCAGGGGAAGGGCGGCACTGCGCGGGCAGCCTGCTCCCCCCCAATAATGTTTGTGTCGTGTATCCTGTCCTGCAGGTCTATGCAATATTAGTTAGCCACCCTCCTGCTCCCAACGACCACCTCACACCAACTCCCGTATCATACACAGCTGGCTTCTACAGGATCCCTGTCATTGGTCTGACAACACGCATGTCTATATACTCTGACAAGGTAACTGCCGCCCGCTGCTCGCCCGCTGCCGCGCTCCCCCCTGCGCTCTGGGGCCAGGCTGCCCTTCAGCAGGGTTAACGGTGTCTGCACCGCGCTGCCTGTCTCTGTGGCTGTCTGTCCATCCACCCACTCCAGTTAAATCTGCTGCTCCCCCTCCCTCCCCTCTCCCCTGCATTCCCCAGTACGTCGTTTTTTCGCAGCTGCCAGTGTTGACCTACATAGTGCCGGATGAGCTCTGCAGCGCTGCTCTGCCAGGCTGCTGGGCTGGCTGCTCTTCAGCCCAGGCAATGCATGAGCTGGCTCCTGCCCTGCTGCCTGGTGACAGCTGAGCCTTGGTGCTCGCCAGGTGTCAAGGGGGTGCTTGCAAGGGGCAGGAGGATGTCAGTAGAGTCTCTGTGACTGGAGGGTTGTTTGGGTGGGAGCTGCTGGGGCTTGAGGGCTGTTTGGTTGCGTGCACTTCTCTGGGTTTACGTGGTGTTGGTAGGGGAGCTGATAGAACTGGCTCATGAGTTATGCTCAGGCTTCCAGTGACATTCAGTCCAGCCAGCACTGAAGGAGGAGATTCAGATTCCAGGGTCTCTCTCACTATTTGATGTCCCTGTGGAAACAGAGAGACTTTCAGGCTGCATGAGATCCTGACGTGTACAGAGGCAATGAGCTGCTCCCCTGGGCAGCTCTTCCACCAGGAGCTCGCTCACACCCCGTCCCACCGCGGCACGTCGGGACTAGCAGAGGCAGGAGCAGGAGCTGAGCAGAGCCGGGTGGACCCCAAGCCGTTGTAGCCTCGGTGGAGGCTCCAGGCCAGGTGCTCAGTGGGTGAGCTCAGGCCTGATCTGAAGCACGAATCGTCCTCTGCCTGGAAATGTGAATATTCACAAATGCAAATGTTCGGAGCAAAAATAGTCCCCCCGCCTACGTGCTGAATGAAGGCAAATTGCGGCAGGGAGGAGCAGAGGCTGCCGGAGATGCAGCAGCAGGACTGCTGGGCTGGAGTAGCAGCAGGTCTTGGCAGCTCCCACCGCGTAACGCCATAGCAGGATGGCCAGCAGCGAGCCGAGACCACGGCAGGGACACCAGCGGTAGCCGGCAGGGCTGGGGACCTGCACCCAGAGTCCCCACAGGCACTGCTGGGAGGAAAAGGCTGGGAACAGAGACTGTGAACAGAGGGAGAAGGCAGGCAAGGGGTAGGGAGTGTGCAGGGGGAATTGGATTTGCGCTGCCGTGGAGGAGAGCTAGGTCTGCTCAGCAGTGTCCCCGAGGGGGACCTTGTCACAGTGCAGGTGATGCCGGGGAGAGGGGACCCTGCACGCTCCCGGTCCAGCTGCCTCTCCGCAGAGCCCTGCTCACTGGAGCAAACTGGCAGCCTTTCCACAGCACGACCTTGTGCGAGGATTCCTGCTCACCCTCAGGGGCTGGGAGCTTCCTCAGCAGGCTTGGCTCTGGCCATGTTTTTTCCTTTCAAACCTGTTTTCTGCAGAAGCAGCTCAGGAATTCCACTCAGCTGTCTTCAGAGCTGGAGCACTGACCCACTGCAGCAGTGGTGACCCACTGCAGTGGCAAGCAGATGATCCCCAGTGAATATCTGGGGGTGTTGGGCAGCTGCAGGGCTGTGGGGCACACTTACCTGGCAGAGACTTGGCAGGGAGGACACACTGTTAAGTGTCACCTCTTTGAGCACTCCTTCCTGGCTGGCATCATGCTCAGCCTGCTTCCCACTGAGGCATCCAGGTCCTGGAGGACTTGGAGGCCTCTGCAGAGAGGAGAGCTGCAGGCAGGAGATGGGGCAAAGGCAGGGACTGTGGGGGTAGATGAGCAAGAACGGTGAGGAGTGGACTGAGAGGAGCTGGAGGGGCCAGCAAAGGTGGGAGTGAAGGGCAGGGAGGAGAGGACCAGGACAACACAAGGCTCTGCTCAGCCACGCAGGCCAGCCTGGCTGGTGCAACGTGGGGCACTCAGCTGCTCCCTTTTTGGTTTGCAGTGATCAACTTGTCCTTTTTTTTTTCTTTAATTCAGGAAATTATATCTTTCAGCTTAGTTTCTATGGAAACAAGCTTCTAAGATCACTTTGTGTGCATGCCCCTGATTGGTTTTGAAGACATCAGCCAATTTTAGCTAAATTTCACAGGGTGTTTAAATTTCAGAGGTAATTCTGGTCCTGCTAAGGCTGAGCTGCCAGCAGGAAGAGAGGTATGGGCCTTGGCACAGGCAGGTTTGCCCAGCACCTCTTGGTGCTCTCAGAGCATCTCCAGTCAAGCACAGCAGCCCACAAGCTGTAGCCAGGACTGCAACAGAGATGCCTGAGGGAATCAAGGTTGATTGCTCCCAGTATTCAAGGCACTGTTTTGACTAGAGGCAGTGTTTGGGCTGAGCACTCTGCCCTAGCAGCCTTTGTGTGCCCTCCTCGTGCCTACAGCTCATGAAATCATTACCTGGTTCTTCACCGAGGTCCTCACATCGCTCAGCTCTGTCCCACCTTGAGGGGTCTCTGGAACCCTGGGCACCTCTGAGTGAGGTGAGCAGGCAGTTACAGGAGAGAGAAGGGTCCCACAGCAAGGACAGCAGAGCAGTACCCATCACTGTGGTGTTCTCCACTGTGGCAAACCCTTCACGGGCTCCTCACTGGCCGAGTGCTGCACAAATCACTCTGTGACATTCTAATGCTGGGCTCCCTGAGAGGCCACATTGGACTGTCTGTGCTCTGGTCCCCAGGTGGCATTGGGGATGTTTATAGCTCCTTCACATTTCAACCCAACTGAAATTAGATGGCCTTGATGTCTTGGCAAGATGAGAGAAAGGAGATGCCACAGGGCATGAGAGCAGAGCCCGTGGGGACACGCACAGCCTAAGGGGAAGATCTTGGGCTGCTGACCACCACCAGGTGGGACCACAGCTCTGTGGGGGAGCTGAAGGGCTATGCCAGGTGCCCCGAGGTGCTGAGCCCCAAACACCCCCTGCCAGAGAGGCAGTGTAGGGAAGGGTTGGGACTGGCAGCTAATAGAGTCCTGCTCTGATGCTGGAAGGATGGAAAATGAGTTGAGTCGTCCTGCACTGTGAGGGCCATTTCAATGCCCATCATCTGGCCCTGTTGCTGAAATGAGCTCTGTCTCTCTCTTTCTCCATCTTGCATGTGAGGATGACTTTTCCCTCTGGTTCCTTGTCTCTGGGACCCCCCCCCCCCCCCCCTCTCCACTGAGAGGGATATTCTTCTTGATTACAGCTCTGCTCTGGCTGGCAGCTGATGCTCAGCAGAAATGGAGTTAACATAAGAAGCTGCACTGAAAGCAGAGAGAAAAGCAATTCCCCTGGGCCAAGGCCAGGGTGGGGACTCCTCTGGCACCTGCAAGAAGTGACTGGAGAAGGCAGGTTGAGGTCATGTAGGGTTGTTTGCCCTGGGGATGTGTTTCACAGCCAGCACCCGGCAGCACAGCCATCAGCAGGGACAGCCTGCAGTGTGTCAGCAGGTGAGGGGCTATAGCCTCTGCCGATGGCAGAGCTGGAGCCCACTCAGGCCAGAGAAGGAGAGCTCCTCCTGGGCTTTCAAGCTGGGAGGAGGGCAGGGCAGCCCCAGCACTTCACCAGGCTGCTGCTGCTGTGTGGGGCTGTTCCCCGGGGGCTGAGCAGCCCTTCCATCAAGGCACTGCAGGGAAGGTGGAGGAAGCTTTTGTGCCTCAGATCCCCATGCATCTGCCCCTCCAAGATCCCTCCCAGGAAACATCAAAGCTGTTGCAGAGCTGTCTCAGCTCAACCCACACCTGCAGCTGCTGCGTGGGGCAGTGGCTGGTGGCTTTCTGGAGGGGCTCAGCCCCATGCATGCTGGCTGGTGGCAGGATGAGCAAAGCAGGACACAAGGCAGCCCAGGCTCCTTGCATGCAGGCACTGGGCAGGGCTCCTCTTTCACACCCAGCTGGTCAGTTCTGCCAAATTCTCAGAGCTTTCAATCATGGGATCTCTGTCAGGCTCCTTGAAACAGCTCAGGGACAACCCTGGAACCTCAGAATGGTTTGGGTTGGAAAGGACCTTTGAGATCATCCAGTGCCAACCTCTGCCATGGGCAGGGACACCTCCCACCAGCACAGACTGCTCAAGGCCTCATCCAGCCTGGCCTTCAACACCTCCAGGCAGGGGCAGCCACAGCCTCCCTGGGCAGCCTGTGCCAGGCTCTCCCCACCCTCACTCTCAGCAATCTCTTCCTCCTCTCCACTCTCACTCTCCCCTCTCCCAGCTCAAAGCCATTGTCCCTCAGCCTGCCACTCCCAGCCCTTCTCCAAAGTCCCTCCCCAGCTCTCCTGCAGCCCCTTCAGGCACTGGAAGCTGCTCTGAGGTCTCCCTGCAGCCTTCTCCTCTGCAGGCTGCACAGCCCCAACTCTCCCAGCCTGACCCACAGCAGAGCTTCTCCAGCCCTCTGAGCATCTTGGAGGCCTCCTCTGGACTCTCTCAACCTGCCTCTAGAACCAGGCAGTTGTTCTGCATTATTTATCAGTTGGACTTGGTGATCCTGTTGGGCCTTTTTTCCAACCTGAATGTTTCTGTGATTCTCCTGTTTAAAAACTACAGCTCTGTAACCCAGGAGCTGAGATACCCTCCCAGTGAGCCTGCGACCCTTTGGGCACCACCTCAGAAACCAGGCTTGCCCAGACTGTGAAACCCAGCTGCTCTCCAGGAACTTTGCAGCAACATTTGCTGTTCTGCAGCCAGTTGTGTTTTCAGCTCTTAGGAAAGCCACAGTGCAGGCTTTATTATTATTATTATTATTATTATTATTATTATTATTATTATTATTATTTTGCAAATGAAGTGGGAAGGCAGAGCTGATCTGATGCACTGTGTTGACATTTCAGAGGTGCTTTCATTTCAGGAAGGGGCTGAAATAATTTTAAGTGAGAATGGAGCAAAGGTGGAGGTGGGGAGAGTGAGGCTGGAGGTGAGGAGGAAGTTGTTGAGCAGGAGAGTGGTGAGAGGCTGGAATGGGTTGCCCAGGGAGGTGGTTGAGGCCCCATGGCTGGAGGTGTTTCAGGCCAGGCTGGATGAGGCTCTGGCAAGCTCGATCCACCACCAGCCTGATCTGGTCACCCTACACCAGTAGGGTGTCCCTGCCTACAGCAGGGGTTGGAACTAGATGATCCTTGTGGTCCCTTCCAACCCTGCCTGATTCTGTGATTCTATTCTATGTTGATTTTTTCAGGCTGTATTTTCTGATCTGTGATTTTTCACTCTCAGTTGTTATGTTTGGGGTGGGGGTTGCAGCTTGGTTTGGTTGCATTTCTTTCCTCTTTTCTAGTGGGTTTTGGTTTTTTGGGGAGGTTGTTTGTTGGGTTTTTTTTCATTTCAATTTTCATTTTCCTTGGGTATCTTTAAACCAATTCAAAATGCTCAGGGATTAAAACCAAAACATTCTCAGAGTCATCTCCTCTGCCCCTGGAGCTGGAGAGTCCTGAGCATCTCTGCTGACTCCAGAGAGAGCCTAAGCACTGTGCTGGTGTGGACTGTATGCCTGGCCTTACTTTGGTTGTCCCTCCTGGGCTTCTTCCCAGTGCTGTTGCTTGGTGCTGGGCTATGTGGTGAGTTGCCTTTCTCCTGCTCTCCTGGGAGTGTTGGCAGCAGTCACACAAAAGTGCAGCTCTCAGACTCTGGTTGCAGCTCTCCTGGTTCACTTCCTCCTTCAATTAATCATCCACAGTTCTGCTCAGCCTCTTCAGTCCTTAGGAGATGGTTCATGGAATCACAGAATGTCAGGGGCTGGAAGGGACCTCGACAGCTCATCTGGCCCAGCCCCCTGCCAGCAGGATCACCCAGAGCAGATCACACAGGAACACATCCAGGCAGCTTTTGGATCTCTCCAGAGAGAGACTCCACAACCTCCCTGGGCAGCCTGTGCCAGGGCTCTGTCACACCCTCCCAGTGAAAAAAAACTCTTCCTCAGGTTCACAAGGAACCTCCTGTGCCTTAGCCTCCACCCATTGCATGCCTCAGCTTCCACTCATTGCCCCTTGCCCTGCCTCTGAGCATCACTGAGCAGAGCCTGGCTCCAGCCTCCTGGCACTCAGCCCTTACATATTTATGAACATGAAGGAGGCCACCCCTTAGTCTCCTCCTCCCAAGTTAAAAAGCCTCAGCTCCCTCAGGCTCTCCTCCTAAGGAGGATGTTCAGCTGCCTTAATCCAGTGCTTTGGTGTTTGTGCTGCTGCCCCCCAACACTTCTGTGCTCTGGGCCAGGGCAGAAGTGTGGCTCTCCTGTCCCAGTGCACAGCTCTGACCGTGGCAGGGGCTGCACTGCTTCCTCTGCTTTGCATGCTTCAGTTTGACCTCAGCAGGGTATTGAGCAAGGGCTAAGGATGTGATCTGCTCTCTCTGTTCCTCCTGCCAAGGGCCACGCTTGGCATGATGCCTTTTCCCTTCCCACATGAATTGCTGTAGCCCATTCAGGACTGCTTTTGACCCATGCTGGGTCTGGCCACTGGCTGAGCAGGTCTGGATGAGCCCTCTTTGGTCCAGAGGACAATCTCAGCCTTAAAGAAGAGCTATTATGGTACTTGCCTGTTCAGGCTTCTGTGCCCCTCCAGCACGTAGCTGCTTTATCAAGCAGGTCCATGCTGAGCGTAGGCACTTCCACTCCCTAACGTTTGACTCTGGAGCTTTTTGGGAACGCTGCATTTTTGTGCAGCCTCTCTGTCAGCTGCAGCCGTCGGCCTGATTGCTCCCCTGGGAGTGCTCTCCTTAATTAGCCTGCAATTGCCAGCGGTCAGCCAGCCAAGCGTGGCAATGCCTCTGCCCAAATCCAATAGGTTAGCCAGGACACAAGTGCTGAGCTGCCCCCTCCCGAGGGCTGCTGCAGAACAGGCTGACCTAGAAACAGCCCAAATGATGCTGGGAAAGTGCTTTTCTGACCTCCTCTGGCGACAGAAAACTGATCTGCACCTGCTGCTGCTCCCTGTCCTTCTCTGGAGGGAGTTTGGGTCCTTTTTGGTAGCCGCTTCCAAAAGCCAAGAGGAAGGGCTGGGTTTGCACTGAATGCTGCTGGCAGGCGTCTGCTGGAGAGGCTGAGCCTCACCATGCCCCTGCAGACAGCAAAGCAGAAAGTCCCTTTGCCTTGGCTTAACCACTGCCAGGTACAGCCCCACAGCTATGGCAGGCTTCAGAGCCAGAAGAAAGGAGTGCAGGTACCACAGGCTAGCTCAAGGTGTGCTCCTAGAGGTCTACCTAGACATGCTGCTCTGTCCTTGCAATTGCAGTCCTGTGCTTGCAACCCCTGTCCTGTCTCTACAATCCCAGCCCTGTCCCTCCAATCCCAGCCCTGTCTCTGCAATCTCCTCCATGTGTTTGCCAACACAGTCCTGTCTTTGCAATCCCAGCCATGTCTCTACAATCCCAGCTGTCCTCCTGCAATCCCAACCCTGTTTCTGCAATCCCAGCTGTCCTCCTACAATTCCAACCCTGTTTCTGCAGTCCCAGCTGTGTCCCTGCAATCCCAACCCTGTTCCTGCAGTCCCAGCTGTGTCCCTGCAATCCCAACCCTGTTCCTGCAAATTCCAGCTGTGTCCCTGCAATCCCAACCCTGTTTCTGCAATCCCAGCTGTGTCCCTGCAATCCCAACCCTGTCCCTGCAATCCCAGCTGTGTCACTGCAATCCCAGCCTTGTCCCTGCAATCCCAGCCGTGTCCCTGCAATCCCAACCCTGTCCCTGCAATCCCAGCTGTGTCACTGCAATCCCAGCCTTGTCCCTGCAATCCCAGCTGTGTCCCTGCAATCCCAACCCTGTCCCTGCAGTCCCAGCTGTGTCCCTGCAATCCCAGCCCTGTCCCTGCAATCCCAGCTGTGTCCCTGCAATCCCAGCCCTGTCCCTGCAATCCCAGCTGTGTCCCTGCAATCCCAGCCTTGTCCCTGCAATCCCAGCTGTGTCCCTGCAATCCCAACCCTGTTCCTGCAATCCCAGCCCTGTCCCTGCAGTCCCAGCCGTGTCCCTTTGCCCTCCCGGCCGCTCCAGCAGCTGAGCTCTGGCTCTCCCTTGCAGAGCATCCACCTGTCCTTCCTGCGCACGGTGCCGCCCTACTCTCACCAGGCCAACGTCTGGTTCGAGATGATGAGAGTCTTCAACTGGAACCACGTCATCCTGATCGTCAGCGACGACCACGAGGGTCGTGCTGCGCAGAAGAAGCTGGAGACCCTGCTGGAGGAGAGAGAGTCCAAGGTCAGTCCCCAGGCGTTGTCCTGTAGCTTTGTTTAAGCAACAGCAAACACAGCAGTAGCAGTCTCGGGCTGTTGTATGTATGTAGATTCCTGTATGTAAAACACCTTTTCTTTCCATTGTAACATGGCTAACATGCTTAAAGCATCAACAGTGTCTGACTAGTACCTGACAGAACTTTGTACTTTATTCATTTCACTTGCTTTGCCATGGTCAAAATCTCCTACATGTAAATCGACTGCAAAATGAAGGGAAGGATAACCTGGAGCTCTGCAAATGCCTCGCCCCAGAGTCCCACCCGAGGAGAGGACCAAGTTGCTCAGCTTAGGGAAGCATCTTGCCCCACCACAGCCATCCCAGGGCCAGGCAGCCCCAGCAGTGCCAAACCGACCCCCAAAAGCAGCTTCTTGAATTGGCTACCTGGGGCTCGACCGAGGGGCTGAGGAGGGGCAGGGGCAGCTGGGCAGTGCTGTGGACCTGCCCTGTCCCATTGACCTCCACTGAAGCCCCTGCCCAGCGCTGCTTTCCTGCCCCTCCCCCTGCGCTGTCCCGGGAGGGTGGCTGCGGCCGGCAGGAGTGGCTCTGCCCAGGAGGTGCTTGGCACCTGCACGCAGGACCCCGCGGGAGCAGGGAGGGAGCAGGGGAGCCCCTGAGCCTGCTAGAGATTCAGGAGGACTCCTACAGACCTGCTGCCCTTCAGCAAGAGCACCCAACAAGCCCTCGGGACAAGCAGGGAAGGAGAAGCCAGAGAGCCCTTCAGCTGCACTGCTTCTGGAAGGCAAGGAACCACCTCCTGCCCTGCGGGATGGAGGCCCAGCACATCCTCCTGGCCGGGACAGGGTGAGGTCCCCTTTGGATGGTCAGAGTCTGAGCCCATCTCCAAGTCTCCAGCAGCATCAGGGCACTCACTCACTCCTGGCTGATCCCTCCTGGATCACAGGCAGGGACTACAAACCTGCTCTTCTCCAGCACTGCCAGCAGCTGCTGGACCTTTAGCAGTTGTCTGTGGCGGAGATGTGGCCATAGACACTTGCAGCTGGTGGCTCAGTTGAGAGGCAAGAGAGGACAGCCTGACACTGCCCTTTGTCACCCTCTCATCAAGCCACTGGAGGAGCAGTTGGCACAGGGGTGTGGACTGGCACAAGTCACAGTGGCCAGCAAGCTCTTGTTTTGGGCAGTGATCTTCAAGAAGTTTCATCCCTGCTGCATCCTGGCTCACTGTGAGACACTAGTGTGCCACCAGCCCTGGGAATCCTTCTGCCTGCAGAGGGTTGCTGGCTGGCAGCAGGCCAAGGTTCTCTCCAAAGCCTCTCCTGGGCAGCGTTCCTCACCCAGGGAAGGCTGTGTAAAGGTTGCTCCCATAGGCTCTCTCAGCCCTTGCCTTGCATCTTTTGGTCTCCACTTCTCATGCTCCTGCAGCTGCAGTGCAGCCACTTTGGTCTCCTCCCCTCCCTGCTCACCCCAGGCACAAAGGATCACTTCTTCAGCCTGCCCATCCTACAGGAAAGCCTTTGAGATGTGGGCCTTGAATGATGGGGAAGGGAGGGTCTGTCCTAAGACCTGCCCTTCTTTGACACTGCATTTACAACTCTTGGTGTCTCCTGGAAGCCTGTGGGCTGCTGTGGATGCCCTGGCCACCCTCCACTCTGGGGCAGGTGCCCTGTGATGATCTTATCTTCCCTTTGGGGTGTCCCACCACATCTTCTTCTGTTATCCTTTGAGATGCTTGCTCTGGTGCAGTTGATTGGTCTGACTGCTCCTGAAGGTGGTGGATACCCCTGCTAGGGCCTTCTGCTCTTCCTCAGTCTCTGCCTTTGTCCAGTTGTTCTTCTCACCACTGGTGTGCTGACTCCTCATGCTGTGCAGTGCTACCTTGGACCCATCCCAAACCTCCTCAAGAGCAGCCTGAGCCTTGGAGAGGGAGCAGGCAGACCTGCTCTTGAACTCTTCAAGGCTTGGATCAGACTCCTGAGGACCTGGGGAGTCTGCTATGGGTCAGAGGATCACCTGAGCTCTTGGATCTGAGCACAGCTTGTCTCCTGGAATCTGTGCTGGGTCTGGGTGTCACTCAGGCACCACTGCATGGATTTGCTCTTCAAGCAGATGTTTGGAGCCCAGCACTCAGGCCAGGCTGTCCAGCCCTGGCACCTGCCATGTGCAAGCCTTGTCTTAGGTCTGCCTGCAGCAGCTCTCAGCCTGGAGCTGCTGCTTCATCTCAGCCCAGCTCTGCTCATTCACCCAGGGCAGGCCACCACTGCCCCAGTGCTGCTCAGGGTCGGCAGCAAGCCCCAGCTGCTGTGAAAATGAGTTTGTCCAAGTCAGAGGTGGCAGGTCCCTGGTGTGCTGACTGCCTTTCTCTGGGACATGGTGGTCATGGAAGTGGTCCATTTTGGAGTGGATGCTGCAGAACGTGGTGGAGAGTGAAGTTGGGATTTGTGAGTCCCTGCAAGGAGCAAGGAGAAATGGGAAAGACATTACAGGTCTGACCCTGGCAATAGGGATAGTGATAGGGAGAGGCAGAGGTGATGGAGTGCCCTCAGGTCCAGCTTTGCAGCACCAAAGACTCTGCTGACCAGCTCGGGCTGAGGTGCCAGCACACCCTGGGCACAGAAGGGGACGCGTGGCAGGAGGCTGCAGTGTGACTGACCACAGTTCTGGCTAAAGTGAGGGTGCCTGAGGGCAAGTGCCCAAAACCTCATCGCTGGAGGATATCCACACTGTCCTGCTGCAGCTCTGCTCTCTCTGGGGCGTTTGCTGCTCCAGGGCTCACTGCAGTCTGAGCAGACTCCAAGAAGCCATTGCAGAAATCCTTGGTGCGAATCATCATCCGAAGTGAAGACAGAGCTCCAAGCAGATCCTGCCTCCTCAGACACTTTTCCTTGTGGTGACCCAACTCTTAGAGCCATCAAAACCCTGTCTGGCTGAGAAGGAGAAGAAAGGGAAGCTCACACAGCTGCACGGAGAGGAGACCTGGCAAAGTGCTCCACCGAAGGCTGGTCTGAGTGCTCAGGAAGAGACAAACGATTTAGTTTGGAAAGCAAGATGCAGACATAAAACTTACCTGCTTGAGGCTCGAACTGGGAAGGTGAACCCTTGCATCACAGGGGTGCAAAAGGTCAGGTTCCTGGCAGTGGTCAGCTGCCTTTGCCATCAGATGCTGCAGATTGGAGACCAGACCAGAGCCACCTCCTGTACTCCATGCACACAGAGCAGGGATGCCCAGCTGGGGTGGGACAGGGTCAAAGGGTCAGACCGTGTCCTACCAGAGCCTGCCAAGCACTGTCCTGCAGGCACCATCAGGTTGATCTTATCAGCCCGACGGCAGTGGCTGCTGCCAGGAAGACCCATGGGGCTCTCTGCACCCTGCCGCAGGGTCAAGGCTCCTGAGAGTAGAGGCTGTTGACCCTCTGCATGCTGCCTGAAGGAGAGGAAGCCTCCAAAAGTAGGGTTCATGCCCCTGGTTCTTTGAGGCCAAGCAGCAGAAGTGTCTCAAGCAGGAGACAAGGGGAGGAGCAGCTCTGGGCTGTTGTCTGTGCACACTGAGCCACCTGCCCCTAGCCCAGCAGCACGGAGACCGCCAAGCAGTGAACCTCAGTAGCCATGCATAGGGGCCAGGTTATGGGCACTGCGGTCACCGGCAGCTGCACCTCCCAGGGCCGCCTTCGTGCCACAGAGCCATGAGGTGCCCTCAGCCCTCCCCAAGCACCAGGTAATAGCTGCAATGCCATCCCATGATCACCATCGCTTCACATCGCCACGCTTTGAGCCGGCAGGGGATATAGAGAGCTTTTCCTTTCCCTTTCGGATGACAACGGAGCTCCAAGGAGCTGCTCCCTCCTGGCGAGGGGTGAGAAGTTCAGCCGAGACCCCTCCCTCGCTGGGACCCCTCAGGGCGAGCAGGGTTGCGATGCCGATAGCGAGGGCAGCAACGCAAACACTCATCACTGCCGCAGCTTGCCTCTGCCCAGCGCTTTGCCGCACACAACCTTTTGTCCTTTACTTCCACAGCCAATTCCACGGACACCCCCCCCCCCTCCCCCAGCGCCACCACCACTCTTAGGTCCTCAAGAGGCGAGCAGCTTGCCTCTGGGCGTCAGCTCAATCCTTTCTTGCCGAAGAACTCCCCCAGCCCCACCCAGGAAACGCAACCTCGCTGCGACCCGCAGGCTTCGCCCCGCGGCGCTCCCGTCCGAGCTGAGTCCCCTTCTCTCCGGCTAGTGGCTTTTGCGAGCTCCAGCGTTATAGAGACCCTTTAGCAAACAGTGGAGGAGGAGGTGGATGTTGGATTGCTTTACTACACGTCATTTTCAACTGTTTATAATATTCTTCTGTGTCTACATATTTTCTCTGTGCACATTATTCATCAGAGTAAAAAAAGGAACTATGAAAACCTCGACCAACTTTCCTATGACAACAAGCGAGGACCCAAGGTATATATGCATGGAAATGCACGCCGCCCACCAACCTAACTAGTGACAAAAGTAGCCACCAGCCACCAGAAAAAAAAAGAAATCAATGAAATACAATGAAATAAATAAAATTAAAAATAAAGAAAATTAAAAAAAATAGCTTAAAAAAAAAAAAAGATAAAGAAAAGAAAAGAATAAATCAAGAAACCCAAAGCTCCATGACCGTGGTTCTTGGCAGCACGTTTTGGTGTTCAAATAGTTTGGTTTGGACTTGAGAATGGCAACCCAGCCAGCTGACCCTGGAAGGATTTCTTTTGGAACCATGCATGTGAACCAGTAAATAACTTGCAAGTTTCTTCCTTTTTTGGTTTTTTTTTTACCTTCTTCTTCTCCTTTTTTTTCTTTTTTTTCCTTTTTTTTCCTTCTTTTTATTTTTCCTTCTTTTATTTTTTCTTCTTTTATTTTTCCTTCTTTTTATTTTTCTTCTTTTATTTTTCCTTCTTTTATTTTTTCTTCTTTTATTTTTTCTTCTTTTATTTTTCCTTCTTTCATTTTTTCTTCTTTTATTTTTTCTTCTTTTATTTTTCCTTCTTTTATTTTTCCTTCTTTTATTTTTTCTTCTTTTATTTTTCCTTCTTTTTATTTTTTCTTCTTTTATTTTTCCTTCTTTTTATTTTTCTTCTTTTATTTTTCCTTCTTTCATTTTTTCTTTTATTTTTTCTTCTTTTATTTTTCCTTCTTTTATTTTTTCTTCTTTTATTTTTCCTTCTTTTTTTATTTTTCCTTCTTTTTATTTTTCTTCTTTTATTTTTCCTTCTTTTATTTTTTCTTCTTTTATTTTTCCTTCTTTTTTTTCTTCTTTTATTTTCTCTTCTTGTTTTCTTCTTTTATTTTTCCTTCTTTGATTTTTCCTTCTTTTTATTTTACTTCTTTTATTTTTCCTTCTTTTATTTTTTTCTTTTATTTTTTCTTCTTTTATTTTTCCTTCTTTTTATTTTTCTTCTTTTCTTTTTCCTTCTTTTATTTTTTCTTCTTTTATTTTTTCTTCTTTTATAGTTCCTTCTTTTTATTCTTTCTTCTTTTATTTTTCCTTCTTTTATTTTTCCTTCTTTTATTTTCCTTCTTTTTATTTTTCTTTTATTTTTCCTTCTTTTTATTTTTTCTTCCTTTTATTTTTCTTCTTTTTTTTCTTTTTGTTATTTTTTCCTTTTTTTTTTTTGTTGTTGTTTGTTTTGATTTCTTTTTACAAAAGAAAGTTGAACAAATTCTCCCTTCCCTTACCTCTCCCAAAGGAAACGGTTCCTTGGTGTAAGTTGCTCTCACTTCTGCTCCCAAAGGTTAACCCTGTGCAATATGTTTGCTTTTGGTTGGTTTGGTTTTGTTTTTTTTTGGTCTGTTTGGGTTGGGTTTTTTTGTGTGTTTGTTTTTTTTTTACCTGTTTTGTTTGTCGTTGTTTGGGGTTTTTTGTTTGTTTTTTTTATTGTTGTCCTTTGTTTGATTTTTTTTCCCTTTTCCCATGTTTTTTGAAAAACAACACTCGTTTGAGTTTTCAATTTGCATTTCAAAGCCTTTTTTCCTCTCTTCCCTGTACGATGCACGCCTCTTTTTTGGGTCTTGATTGACTTCAGTTTGCATGCAGAGTGCAAAGAGAAAAAAAAACAATATATATATATTTTAAAAAGGAAAAAAAAAAGAAAACTAGAAAGGAAGGAAAAAAAAAGTCAGGAAAAAAAAAATAAAGCAACAAAACCTAAAAGCTACAATCCTTAGGAGTGAAAGGAAGGAAGGAAATTAAAAGGAAAAATAAAAGAAAGAAAAGGAAAGGAAAGGGAAGGAAAGAAAAGAAAGAAGTAGCTGTAACCAACCTTATTCGGCAGCCTTTTGTGCAGTTGAATGAGCTCTCTTGACCCTTTTCTAGATAGCATGGCTCTCACAGCCAGCCTCGAGGGCTCCCTCACTAACCAACTTTGCTCACACTGGTCACAGGCTGAGAAAGTTCTTCAGTTCGACCCCGGCACCAAAAACGTGACGTCGCTGCTGCTGGAGGCTAAGGAGCTGGAGGCTCGAGTCATCATCCTCTCTGCCAGGTAAGGCAGAGCCTCTCTGCCCTCCCCACTCTCACAGCACAGAGTCACTGCCTGGGTAGGTTGGAAGAGCTCTCCGAGATCATCCAGAGGAGGCCACCAAGATGCTGAGAGGGCTGCAGCAGCTCTGCTCTGAGCACAGGCTGAGAGAGTTGGGGCTCTGCAGCCTGGAGAAGGCTTCCAGGAGACCTTGGAGTGGCCTTCTGGGATCTGAAGGGGGGCTGCAGGAGGGCTGGGGAGGGACTATTGACAAGGTCTGGTGATGAGAGGAGGAATGGGTTTGGGCTGGCAGAGGGGAGACTGAAACTGGATGTGAGGAAAAAGAGGGTGGGGAGAGACTGGCACAGGTTGTGGAGCACAGAGGCACAGAATGTGATCGAAGACTGAAGATCACGTTGGGTGCTTCTGTGCTCCACAACCCCCCTGGAGGTGTTCAGGACCAGGTTAGATGAGGCCTTGAGCAACCTGTTCTAGTGGGAGGTGTCCCTGCCCATGGCAGGGGTTGGAACTGGCTGAGCTTTGAGTTCCCTTCCAACCTAAACCATTCTCTGATTCTGTGATCCAGTCCAACCATCAACCCAACACCACCAAGGCAGCTGAACCGTGCCCCCCAAGTGCCATGGCCACACCTTTCTTGACCACCTCCAGGGATGGGGACTCCACCTGCAGGAATGGTCACTCCACCACCTCCCTGGGTAACCTGTTCCAGTGCCCTCACTCTGCCCTGTGCCACGCTGGGGTCAGTGCGGATTTGGGGCTCATTTGGCTTTCAAGGACTGTGGGAGTAAACCCACGTGGAGCCTTGTGTCCCAGGTGGGTGGTGGCTGATGTGGCCCGTGTGCTGCTGGCCAGGGAGCTTGCAGACCTGAGCACAGTGGAGTTGTCTGCTCTGGCTGTCCTGCCAGAAACAGCAGTGGCTACTGGTGAAGTATCCTGGTCCAGCTGTGAAAGAGGGGAGCCACTGCCCCTGTGCCTCCTGATGGTAAGGAATGGGCCAGACTGGCAAATGCTCAGCAGTGCTGGGTGCTGTGGGACCAGCTGCAGCTGAGAGAGAGCATCAAGGAGTTGGCCACTGCCCGGGAGAAGCAGTTACCAGAGGAGGGCTGCCTGGGGGGTATACGTGTGTGGGTGTTTCACCTGGCCCTGCCACCCCTGAGGGGCTGTCAGAGGAGACAAGGAGCCACCTGGCACCTGCAGTCACGCTGCCAATCCCTTCTTCTCGTTGCAGCGAGGATGATGCAGCCACAGTGTACAGATCAGCAGCCATGCTCAATATGACAGGCTCCGGCTACGTGTGGCTGGTGGGGGAACGGGAGATCTCGGGCAACGCCCTGCGCTACGCCCCCGACGGTAGGCACCCGCCCTGGGCACCCGCCCCGCTGCCACCCACGCCTGGAGCAGCCTGCTGAGAGCTGGGCATAGCAGCACCTCTCTTCCTGGGGTTCCCCCAGGCTGGGGGAACGGGATGCCAGGGTGGTCCCAAGAGACCGAAGGGTCCCACACGTTGCTCTTCACTCCCTTTGCCCCCGGGAGGCAGCAGCATTGGCCACACTGCCGTGCCCCAAACCCAGGGAAGGTGATTGGCACCTTTGGGAAAGGCTCGGGCAAGGGGATGGAGCATGGGATGGCAGAGGTCTGCACAGCTGCCCCCAGCCCCATCCAGCAGGCAGGGCAGTGCCAGCCCCACACCACTGCAGCTGTTTGCCCTCCCTTGAAGCTCTGGCAGCTCCCCAGTGGCACTCGAAGGTTCCTCAGCCCCACAGCCGCATGCCTCTGAGCCCTGTGCGTGGGAGTGCTGCTGGAGCAGCCAGGGCTGCCCTGCTGAGCTGCCCTCTCCCTCTGCCCACCCCAGGAGTGATTGGTCTGCAGCTGATCAACGGCAAGAACGAGTCGGCACACATCAGCGACGCGGTGGCCATCGTGGCCCAGGCTGTGCACGACCTGTTTGAGAAGGAGAACATCACCGACCCCCCGCGGGGCTGCGTGGGCAACACCAACATCTGGAAAACAGGACCCCTCTTCAAGAGGTATTTGGGGAAGGGTCCTGCTGGAGGGAGCAGAGGAGAGCTGGAAAAGGTGGGGGCACATGGAAAGGGCAGCACGGCAGCCGCGGCCAAAGAGTCCGTCACAAGAGCGCTGGGGCATGTGGCACAGGACTGCTTGGCCTCTCCTGCACCATTCAGGTGTGAGAGCTTCACCTCTCCCTGAAAACCAGCCAGGGCACTGGCACCCACTTTGTCCAGGCTGCTTAAGGCATCACTCTGGTGCCTGGCACCAATTTGGTCCATGCCAAGCCCTGCAGATGGGATTGCTGTGGGCAGGTAACGGCTCCAGTGGGAAGAAATCTGAGCCCCATGGAGTGAGGATCTCCTCCAGTCTGGATCTTAATTCTATGGGTGAAAGAGGGGACAGAGCAGACTTCCTGCCAAATCAGGGTAGGGAGATATCTCTGCCAGGCTAGAGAGGGCACGTTTCTTGCTGGGCATGCCAGGGCTGTGGCAGGGGTCAGTGTGCTGTAGGCCAGACCTGGGGACATGAGACCCCCACGCATGGGACAGGCTGCTCGCTGCCACAGCAGAGCTGGGGCTGTGGGGTGGCCTCTCAGCAGGTCAGAGCACTCCTGTGCTGGGTCTCTGGTGTGGGCAGTGCTGCATGAGCCCCCCCAGAACCCACTCTTTGTGCTGCGGCTCTGCAGATG
This sequence comes from Pogoniulus pusillus, assembly GCF_015220805.1. Classification (NCBI taxonomy): domain Eukaryota; kingdom Metazoa; phylum Chordata; class Aves; order Piciformes; family Lybiidae; genus Pogoniulus; species Pogoniulus pusillus. The sequence continues at coordinate 838,721 of NC_087298.1, read as the reverse complement.
CTGGAGCCCCAAGGCTGGGTCTCAGTGAGGCAGCAGTTGCAGCATGGCTGCTGGGGTGGGACAGCTGCTCTCTGGGCATGCAGCCTGGCACCAGGGTGCTGCTTTGGGCAGTGGGATCTCGTGCCCGGGGTTGCTGTCTGCAGACGTGGCCGTGGTGCCTGTGGGATGCCCTGTCTGCAGCCCTGGGATCTGCTGAGCATGGGACCTGCTGAGCCTCAAGATCGTTTCAGAAGCATTCCTGGCACCCTCAGCAGCCACAAGATCCTTGGCAGGAGCTATTCAGAGGTCTTCTCTGTGGTGCACTGCAAATGGCTCAGACATTCTGTCTTGACTGTCATCTTCCCAGGGTTTGAGGGGCTGGTTCCCTCCTTGGTGGTCTGTGTGGTACCTGGAGTGGTAGCATGGATGCAGCCCACAAAGGACTCTCAGAGGAAGGTGCCTTTGGGTGCTGTGGGACAGATCATTCCTTGAGGGAATGGGGCTGACCTGGTGGAAACCAAGGGGCAATGACAGCAGGCACAGTACAGCAGTGTTTGAGTCCATCCACCAGAAGGAGACGGCCACAGGCCTATGAAGAGACCATAGGTGACCCTCCTGGACCTGTTGTCCAGGGCAGTGAGCACGCAGCAGGCAACTGAGAGGAAGCTTTTGCCTTTCTGATGCCTTCCTTCGGGCGTCCCAGAGGCCACAGCACATTTGTCTATGTTGGCCCTGCTCTGCTTCTCTCTGCAGGGTGTTGATGTCCTCCAAGTACTCAGAAGGTGTCACTGGCAGGGTGGAGTTCAACGAGGATGGGGACAGGAAGTTTGCCAACTACAGCATCATGAACCTGCAGAACAGGAAGCTGGTCCAAGTTGGGATTTACAACGGCAGCCACGTAGGGACGGGCTGGGCAGCAGGGGGGTGAGGGATGGGGGGGCTGCCCCTGGCCTCATGCCTGTCTCCTTGCTCTGGGACTGACCACAGGTCCTGACCAACGACCGCAAGATTATCTGGCCAGGAGGAGAAACGGAGAAGCCTCAGGGCTATCAGATGTCCACCAAGCTGAAGGTAACAGCAAGCAGCAGCAGCAGTGCATGCAGGGCTGAGGCTTTGCCTGCCTCCCCCTTCCACTGCTGCCTCTGCAGCTCTCAGCAGGGTCTGCAGACCCAGGCCACCTGCTGTGTCAGACAGGATACAGAATCAGAACCGTGGAAGTGTTGAGGTTGGAAGAGGTCTTTGAGATCCTCCAGTCCAAGCAATGGCCCAGAGTTCACAGTCCCACCTCTACTGCTAAGCCACCACCACTAGACCACATCCCTCAGCACTGCAACCATAAGTCCTTTAAATAGCTCCAGGGATGGGGACCCCACCACCTCCCTGGGCAGCCTGGGACAGTGCCTGAGAACCTTCTCTGGGAATAATTTCTTCCTAATATCCAACCTGAACCTCTCTTGGCACAACTGGAGGCCATTTCCTCTTGTTCTGTCACTCCTATGTGAGAAGAGACCAACCCCCACCTATTCCAGCCTCCTGTCAGGGAGTTGTAGAGGGCAGTGAGGTCTCCCCCCTCTTCTCCACACTACACACCCCCAGCTCCCTCAGCTGCTCCTCCCCAGCCCTGTCCTTCAGACCCTTCATCAGCTTTGTTGCCCTTCTCTGGACATCCCCTCTATGTCCTTCTTGGAGGGAGGGCCCCAAAATTGAACCCAGGATTTGAGGTGTGTCTTTGCCAGTGCTGAGTACTTCATCTCTAGACCTGCTGGCCACAATACTGCTGGTGGCCTTCTTGGCCACCTGGGCACATTGCTGGCTGGCATTCAGACAGCTGTCAGTCAGCAGCCCCAGGTCCTTCTCTGCCAAGCAGCTCTTTAGCCACTCTGCCCTGAGCCTGTAATGCTGTAATGTTAGAGAAGGTAATGGAGGATGTTCAGAGCTGGAGCACAGCTTCCAGCCAGAGGCAGGGTGGCAGGCAGAGAAGGGATGGAGGAGGTAAGGTGCTCACCAGTCCTCATGGCAGAGATCACCCAGCACAGGTTTGCAGGAAATAGGAGGATGGGCTCCTTTGGCCAAGGCATGGCACAGCTCTGGATACCACTGCTGCTGGGCAGGGAAAAAGGCTCAGAAGGGGATTAAACACCCTGGTGGCAAGTGGACAGGCTGGTGGCTGCAGAACTGGGCTCAGGAAATCCCTGCAGAGCTGCTGGCCAGAAGCTGGAGGTGATTACAGTGTTGCAAGCTTGGGGCAGAGTGGCTAAAGAGCTGCTTGGCAGAGAAAGACCTGGGGATGCTGAATGACAGCTGTCAGCGTCAGCCAGCCATGTGCCCAGGTGGCCAAGAGAGCCAGGGGCATCCTGGGGTGCAGCAAGGAAAGTGTGTCCAGCAGGTCCAGAGAGGCTCTCCTCCCCCTCTGCTCTGCCCTAGTGAGACCACACCTGCAATACTGTGTCCAGTTTTGGGCTTCCCAGTTCAGGAGAGACAGGAACCTGCTGGAGGGAGTCCAGAGAGCCACCAGGGTGAGTGGGGGACTTGAGCATCTCCCCTGTGCAGAGCCTGAGAGCCCTGGGGCTGTTTGGTCTGGAGAGGAGAAGGCTGAGAGGGGACCTGAGCAATGTGCACAGACAGCTGAGGGGTGGGGGGCAGTGCCTGAGGCCAATCTCTTTTGGGTGCTCAGCAGCAGGAAGACAAGAAGCAACAGCTACAAAGTGGAGCAGAGAAGGTTCCAGCTCAACATGAGAAACTTCTTTACAGTGAGGGTGCTGGAGGCCTGGGGCAGGCTGCCCAGAGAGGTTGTGGAGTCTCCTGCTCTGCAGACTCTTGAAACCCTCCTGGAGCCATTCCTGTGCAGACTACCCACAGTGATCCTGCTTTTGGCAGGGGGTTGGACTCGATGGTCTCTGGAGGTCCCTTCCAGCCCCTAACATTCTGTGATGGGTGTAGGAAGGTGGTGGAAGCCTCATTCCTGGAGGTGTTTAAGGCCAGGCTGGATGCGGCTCTGGGCAGCCTGATCTAGTGTGGGGTGTCCCTGCCCATGGCAGGGATGTTGGAACTGGGTGACCCTGGAGGTTCCCTTCAGCCCTGAAGATTCTGTGATCCTCCACATCTGCCTTGCTGCTCATGCCCTTGCCTTAAGTGTAGCCTTAGTGGCCCTTCTAGTGACTGGCTCCCGGGCAGCTCAGTCCCAGCAGCACTCGGTGTCCTGCTGCCCAGGCAGAGGGGATCACACACTGCCAGCAGCAGTGAGCCCTCGCTCCTGCAGAGGTGGTGCAGGTGCATGGGGATGCTGTTTCACTGAAAAGGTCCAGGGGAGGGCTGAGACAGCTGCATTAGCCTGGGGCAGTGCCTCGAGCACCATCCAGGGCACTAATCCTGGCTGCATGGTGTTCCTCAGCAGCCTGCTGCTAGGGGCAGAGGTGTACGAGGTAGTGAGATCAAGATGAAAGTGCCACAGGAAGGTGGCACTGATGCTGATGTAGAGTCACAGAGTCAGTCTGGTTGGAAAAGGCCTTTCAGATCATCAAGCCCAACCATTACCCCAGCACTGCCAGCTCACCACCAGCCCATGTCCCTCAGCACCACATCTCCATGGCTCTTCAGTCTCTTCACTACTCTGCCACTGCCCAGGGCTGGCTGATCCAGGACTCAACAATCCTTTTGAGGAAGAAATTGTTCCTCATGTCCAACCTAAACTTCCCCTTGTGCAACTTGAGGCCATTCCCTCTTGTTCCTTGGGAGAAAAAAGAGACCCCACCTGGCTCCAGCCTCCTGTCAGGGGCTTGTAGAGAGCCAGAAGGTCTCCTCTCAGCCTCCTCTTCTCCAGGCTGAACAATCCCAGTTCTCTCACCTGCTCCTCACCAGCCCGGTTCTCCAGACCCTCCAGCAGATTCGTTGCCCTCCTTTGCACCCACTCCAGCACTTCAAAGTCCTTCTTGCAAGGACATATTCTTCCGTTGTGGCTGTTCCTCATCTCAGGGGCAGAGGAAGCTGCCAAAGCCAGGCCCCACTGCTGGGCTGAGTGGCCTCATGCCGAGATGCCAGCTGAGGAGGGCACCAGGGCATTTTGGCCATGCAGGTCCCCAGCCAGGCCAGCACAGCTCTGGAGGGTGCAGAGGCCAGCAGGTGTCTGTGCTTCACTTTGCAGATTGTGACCATCCACCAAGAGCCCTTCGTGTATGTGAAGCCCACCCAAGCGGATGGGACCTGCAGGGAGGAGTTCACCATCAATGGAGACCCTGTGAAGAAGGTGTTTTGCACTGGACCCAACGAGACCATCCCAGGTAACTCAGCCCAGTGATGAGTGCAGCCCTAGCCCACCCAGCTGATGAAGGCTCCCTCCCCAGGCAGGGGTCCCCAGGGAGGCTGCTCAGTCACCCAGGAGGCCCAGAGGACAAGGAGCAGAGAAGTGACAGCACATCCAGCCCTCAAATGCCCCACACCAGCTCAGCCCCACAGCAGTGCTGTGCAGTAACTGGGCACTGGGGTGCAGGGATTTGACCCTAAGAGATGACTTTGCCACTGTTTCTGTTCTGGGGGCTTCAGGGCTGTGTTGGGAGATTGAATCCCTTGTTTCTGCCTCCCAGCTGCTCCAGTTCTCATTGTCTTGCTCTCTAGTAGAAGCAGGTTAGCACCTGCCAACACCAGCTTCAAACCCTTTCATAGAATCATAGAGCATTTAGAGTTGGAAGGGACCCTTCAAGCTCATCCAGTCATAGAATCACAGATTCAGGCAAGATTGGAAGGGACCACAAGGAGCAGCCAGTTCCAACTCCCCTGCCATGCCCAGGGACACCCTACCCTAGAGCAGGCTGCACACAGCCTCAGCCAACCTGGCCTCAAACACCTCCAGCCATGGGACCTCAACCACCTCCCTGGGCAACCCATTCCAGCCTCTCACCACTCTCCTGCTCAACAACTTCCTCCTCACCTCCAGCCTCACTCTCCCCACCTCCAGCTTTGCTCCATGCTGCACTCAGCAGGGACATCTTCAACTAGAGCAGGTTGCTCAGAGCTCCAAACATCTTCACCTGGAATGGTTCCAGGGATGGGGCAGCTCCCACCTCTCTGGGTAACCTGAGACAGGCTCTCACCATCAGTGTCAAAAATTCTCCCTTCTCTCCACTCTGAATCTCCCTCTTTTAGTTTCCAACCATCCCCCCTTGTCCTGTCACAACAGGCCCTGCCCAAAACGTCTGTCCCCATCCTATGTGAGGATGAGGAGAGAGCACGGATAGGGAGGGTGAGCTGCTCAGTAATACCAGGCTTGCCTGGCAAGCAGGACTCCTGAGGTCCATCCACTTGACACTTTCCCTTGCACGTTTCATTCCCCGGCCCCATGCTGTGTCCTGGACTGGGTTTAAGCTGCTGGGTTCATGTTGTGCTCCTGCAGCACAGCCTGTGTGCACCAAGCCCCCTCCACCCCTGCAGTGTGTCAGCAGCACCAACACTCAGCTCACCTAACTGGGACACAGCAAATGAGAGAGAGACCTCTTTGCCCCCACCTTGCCAGCAGCAGCAGGAGGCAGTGGGAGGGAATGGTCAAGGTGATCACATCTCACAGCTAACCAGAGCCATGCAGGGGCAGCTCTGGCTGGGGACAGCCTCGGATCCTGGTGAGGTCCCTGGCAGAGAGCTGTCTCCACCCGTCCAGCCCTCTTCTCCTGCCCGCAGGCCGTCCCACCGTGGCACTGTGCTGCTATGGCTTCTGCATTGACCTGCTCATCCGGCTGGCAGGGGTGATGAACTTCACCTACGAGGTTCACCTGGTGGCTGATGGTAAATTTGGTACCCAAGAGCGGGTGAGTTCGGACTGCCTGTGGTATCTCTTTGCCTCTATCATGCGTTCAACCCCCCCGGGTCCTTCTCTGGAGGGGTGGGGTAGGAGAGCAGTGCAGGCTGTCTACTGTGCATGAGGGGGTCCTGGGGCAGGGCAGGGGCCTGATCCTGCCTGGGCTCTCTGGCAGGTGAACAACAGCAACAAGAAGGAGTGGAACGGGATGATGGGGGAGCTGCTGAGCGGCCAGGCAGACATGATCGTGGCTCCCCTCACCATCAACAACGAGCGGGCGCAGTACATCGAGTTCTCCAAGCCCTTCAAGTACCAGGGCCTCACCATCCTTGTAAAGAAGGTACGGGCTGGGCTGGGCCCCTTTCTGGAACTGGAGAGGTGCCTCTTCCTCCACAGCTTGCAGATCCATGCCCAATCCCCCCAGCTGCTGCCCCTGCCCGCTCAAGGGCAGCCGCAGCAAGTCCCAGCCTTGCCATGGGATTCTGCCCTGCAGGTTGCTGGGTTTGATGCTGGGTCTTGTCTCAGCCACCCTGAGCCTCCCTGTGTGGCAGAGCAGGAGGAGCTCGGAGCAGGACAGGGGTCCTTGCGGGTGCAGGCAGCTGGGCAGGGTGCAGGCAGGACGGGTGCCAGTGCTGTGCTCTCCCCTTTGCCCAGGAAATCCCCCGCAGCACCCTGGACTCGTTCATGCAGCCCTTCCAGAGCACGCTCTGGCTGCTGGTGGGGCTCTCCGTGCACGTGGTGGCAGTGATGCTCTACCTCCTAGACCGCTTCAGGTGAGTGTGCTTTGGCTCACCCAAGCCTGGAGGGGACAGGGAGGTGCTCTTGGGAACTGCCCCCTGCGTCTTGCTTAGGCACAGCCCTGCAGCCCTGCCCACCATCGGGAGCATTTCCCAGGAGCTAAGCCCACCAGCCCTGGGATGAGGCTTGTGGCCTCTGGCTGCTGCTAAGCTGAGAGATGCAGGGGATCAGCAGCAGGGGATGCAGGAACTCACCTGGCAGCCCAGGCACAGTGCTGATGCCTGCCTGAGGGGACCATCAGGCTGGCCACGATCTTTCTGAGCTGGAGAGAAATGTGATGGGACCAGTGTTAGAGCTGGACAGGGCTGCAGACCAGCAAAGGGGACATGGGAGGCAGGGGAACATGGGAGGCAGTGGGACAGGAGGGGTGAAGAGCAGTTGGGGAGAGGCTGTAGGATGAGTGATGAAGAGCTGCATCAGGACACTCAGGGCACAGTCGAGTGCCCTGGGAAGCAGGAGGAGGGATATGGACACAGCTCTGTCTTGTTTTCCAGCCCGTTTGGCCGGTTCAAAGTGAACAGTGAGGAGGAGGAGGAAGATGCCCTGACCCTCTCCTCAGCCATGTGGTTCTCCTGGGGAGTCCTGCTGAACTCTGGCATTGGAGAAGGTGAGCACACAGTAGGACTGCTCAGCCCCGAGCTGGGGGACACACCAGACTGGGGGAGAAGCCCCTGCCCTCTGCCACTCTCTGTGCCAGGGCTGATGCCTTCTCATCCCTTGAGCCTTTTTTGGAGCAGGCTAGCAGGAGACTCTCAGTGATGCTGAGGGTGCCACTTGTGTGGACCATCCTGTTACCCCTCACCATCAGTGATGGGGAGCAGATCTTTCTGGGGCTGCTTCTGCTGTCCAGAGTCTCTCAGAGTGAGACACATATGCCCTGGAAGGAGATGGTGTCTGTTGGCCTGCAGAAGCTCCTGGCACAGCTGTCAGCAGAGCAGATAGATGGTGCCTGTCTGAAGCTGCCATCGGTCTCACATGGGCTGGAGGTGACCAAGCCAGGCCCTTGTCCTGCCTGTCTGATCCCACCTGTGCCCCTGCAGGTGCCCCCCGGAGTTTCTCTGCCCGTATCCTTGGCATGGTGTGGGCTGGCTTTGCTATGATCATTGTGGCTTCCTACACTGCCAACCTGGCAGCCTTCCTGGTGTTGGACCGGCCCGAGGAGAGGATTACAGGCATTAACGACCCCCGGGTAAGGGCCCCTCGCTTGCTGCCCCCTTCTCTGTGCAGCCCTGGCGAAGATGGACAGGCTGATGCAGGAGGTGCCTGCAGAGGGTATCTCCTGGCTCATATGATGTGGCTTCTAGTACCCAGAGCCCTGCTTTGACCTGGCTGTGTGCCTGTGCCAAGGGGTCACCCCAGGTAGCCCTACCGAGGGCTGCTGCTGGTGGATCTGAGCCCCTGCACTGGGTGGGAATGGACAGCCACCGGGAGGGATCAGCAGGAGGCAATCCTGCCCACAAGCAGCACATCCCCAGGCAGAGTGCCTGCCAGTTCCTGGAGAGCCTGCAGTAACCACCGAGGAAACGATTCATTATGGATGAGTTATAGCTAATGAAAGGCTCCCTGCGGGGCAGTCGATGCTCTCAGCAGATAGCAGCCTGCCTCGGAGCATCTCCTGCTCTGGCAAGGGCACAGCCACAGCTCAGCAGCCCAGGCACACAGGAACATAACCTGCAGCTGCACTGACCCACACTGTCCCACACCCTACTGCATCCTCTGCCCATGGCACTGTCAGCCCTATGGCATCCACAGGCCTCCTGCATCCTCAGTGCCACCATGTCCCTGTCCCAGAGCGTCCCCTACCCTGCCACCATTGTCCCAGGACATCTGCTGCCCCATGGAGATGAGGAAGGAATCCTTTAGAGTGAGGGTGGTGAAATACTGGCACAGGTTGCCCAGGGAGGCTGTGGCTGCCCCCTGCCTGGAGGTGTTCAAGGCCAGGTTGAATGAGACCTTGAGCAAGCTGTGCTCGTGGCAGGTGTCCCTGCCCATGGCAGGGGTTGGAACTGGATGAGCTTTAAGGTCCCTTCCAACCCAAGCCATTCCATGAGTCTATGGCATCCACCATCCCATGGCATCTTCATCTCTGCTGAGGACATCAAGGTCTTCTCTGGGAAAGAGGTCCCTGAAAGAGATGAGAAGTGAGGAAGCGCAGCTCGGGGGTGCTAGAGGACAGAAGGAGAAGAGCCCTGCCCTTGTCTTTCAGCTTCGCAACCCCTCTGATAAGTTCATTTACGCCACGGTGAAGCAGAGCTCGGTGGACATCTACTTCCGACGGCAGGTGGAGCTGAGCACCATGTACCGGCACATGGAGAAGCACAACTACGAGAGCGCCGCCGAAGCCATCCAGGCGGTCAGGGACAAGTGAGTGGCGCCAGCACCTTCCCTGCCCCTGCTGGGGAGCTTTCAGGGAGCTGCAGCTTGGGCTGCAGCAAGCCTGGAGGGAGCTGCACTCAAAGCATCGATGGGACCTGCCCAGTTGGTGCTGCATGCGATCTTAATCCTAGTGCATGTCCTGGGTCCCTGAGGGGACAGCACAAGTTCTGTGTGGGGAAAGGCACAGCCAGAGGCCTGACCCTGGCCCTGGCCTCCCCTCCTGGCCTCAGCAAGGCTGGGTGGCTTCAAATGCCGTGGGTGCCTCCCACTCCTCCCGCAGCCTTTTGCCTCCCAGCAGCCTGCTGGCAGGAGGCAGATCTAATTAGTGCTTAGACGGGGGCCGGGAGCAGCCTCGGCGCCGCGGCGGTGGCCGCAGGCAGGCTGAGCTGTCCAGCCTTACCCCTCCGTCCTCTCTCGGTGCCCAGCAAGCTCCACGCCTTCATCTGGGACTCGGCGGTGCTGGAGTTCGAAGCCTCGCAGAAGTGCGACCTGGTGACCACGGGGGAGCTCTTCTTCCGCTCCGGCTTCGGCATCGGCATGCGAAAGGACAGCCCCTGGAAGCAGAACGTCTCCCTCGCCATCCTCAAGTCCGTACCCGCCCCCGCCGCGGGGCTCGCCCCCCATGCTGCATGTGTTAGAGCGCAAGAAGCCTCCTGCCAGCCGCTGCCACCCTGCCCTCCAAACCCTCTGCAGGGACGGGAGCCCCGGCGGCTGCCGTGTCCCTCCTGCCTAAGGGGACGTGTCTGAACCGTCAGGGGGGCACCCATGGGCCCCAGCTCCAGTCTGCAGGGCTGGTGGCAGGGCAGGGCAGAGCAGGGGAGGCAGCAGAAGAAAAATAGGGCAGGGAGCAGGGGCAAAGCAGAGCAGGGAGCAGGGGCAGAGCAGAATAGGGAGCAGGGGCAAAGCAGATCAGGGCAGGGAGCAGAAGCAAAGCAGAATAGGGAGCAGAGGCAGAGCAGGGTAGGGAGCAGGGGCGGAGCAGGGGCAGAGCAAGGCAGGAAGCAGAAGCTGTGCTGAGCCTCAGGAGTGCAGGCAAAGCTGTCAGAGAGCAGCCCTGGGGACACCCAGCACCAGGTCATGGTGAGCAGAGAGCAAGATGCAGCAGTGGGCAGGGCTGCTGCCATCTCCCCACTCCTTCCTGTGAGCTCAGCTTGGCCAACAGTATTGCACAGCCCTGGCTCCATCTGCCTGGGGTTCTTCTTTCAACTCTGCCTCTCCCTGTGAGGCAGAGGGACGTCAGGACCCCTGCTGAGTCCAACTCTGGCTTTCATACCAGTGCTGGCTGCAGTGTGGGTGCCCCAGGCCAGTCTGGTGTCAAGCGTAAAGTCTGAGAACTGCCACACTTGGTATGGACAGAGGAGTGTGATGATGAAGGAGCAGGAAGCTGGGAAACAGCACGTGGAGAGAGGGGGACCTGAGAGATTAATTTCACAAAGACAGGGTCAGAAGTCACCAGAGACCTGCCCAAGATGGGAAGATGAAAGGCCTGGGAGGATGGGCAGGGACACAGGCAGGACAGTGAGGCTGCACTTCAAATCCCGGGGTCAGGTTTGGGCCACTCACTCCAAGAAGGACACTGAGGGATTGGAGCAAGTCCAGGGAAGGGCAACAAAGCTGGGGAAGGGTCTGGAGAACAGGTCTGGGGAGGAGCAGCTGAGGGAGCTGGGGATGTTCAGCCTGGAGAAGAGGAGGCTGAGGCAGAGCTCTGCTCTCTACAGCTCTCTGAAGGGAGGCTGGAGCCAGGAGGGGGTTGGTTTCTTCTCCCAGGTAACAAATGATAGGCTGAGAGGAAATGCCCTCAGGTTGCACCAGGGGAGGTTTGGGTTGGACATGAGGAACAATTTCTTCACCAAAAAGGTTGTCAAGGCCTGGAACAGGCTGCCCAGGGCAGTGCTTGCAGTGTCCATCCCTGGAGGGATTTCAAAGCCATGGAGATGAGGTGCTGAGGGCCATGGTTTGGTGGTGACCTGGCAGTGCTGGGCTAAGGGTTGGACACCTGATAATGTGGCAGGTCCTTTCCAACCCAAACAGTTGTGTCATGCTGTGACTCAGGGTGGCGTAAGGAACCGTGGAACCCTGCCCTGCCCCTGGGGCAACCTTACCATGGCCGTGGGTGGCAGCAGCACAGAGGGGATTTTGGACAACAATGTGAGGAACCCTTAGTGTCCTCCTGGGAGAGGATGTGGAAGCCCAGGGCTGCAGGTGGCCCAGGCAGGCAGGGGGGCATGCCAAGAGCAAGAGGGAGGAAGGTGCAGGGGAACCTGTGGTGGGATGTGTGCTCTGTGCCCACCTCCACCCCTGCTGTCCATCAGGCAGAGATGGACACTGCAGTGACATGGTTTGATTGCTCCCAAGCTGTGACCTCAGGTGGCTGCAGAGTCCCAGCCCTCACCATGCACAGCCAGGCAGCAGATTTGCCCCTGCCCTGATCTAGAGGGTGCTGGCGATGACCAGACAGGACTGGGGGCCAGCAGTGTCTGAGCTCCCAGGTGGCCCTGGCAGGTGGGGGGACTGTGCAGGAGGGCACTGGCAATGTGGCTCATGTCAGCTCCCAGAAGCTTCCCTCTGAGCCCTACCTGCCCTCCTCAGCTCCATCCCTCCTCTTAGGACTGAGCTTACCTGTGGCTCTTCTTGGCAGCATCTGCCCAGCTGCGTGCAGCTCTGGGTGGCTCAGTACAGCATGGCAGACATTGGCACAGCCAGCCCCTGCAGACAGGCCACACAGCCCTCCAGGCAAAGCACACCCACGGGGGCACACACACATCAGGGCCTCGTGTGGGCTGCAGGAGAGTGCAGAGTCTTGGGATGAGAGGTGTGAAGGCAGCAGGAGTGTGTGCCCCACTGCCTGCTGAGGGGTGTGAGTGCAGCAGGAGTGTGTGCCCCAGCTGCCTGCTGAGGGGTGTGAGTGCAGCAGGAGTGTGTGCCCCAGCTGCCTGCTGAGGGGTGTGAGTGCAGCAGGAGTGTGTGCCCCAGCTGCCTGCTGCTGGTCCCCACTGACCACTCTGTCCTGTCTCCTTGTGCCTGCAGGTCCCACGAGAACGGCTTCATGGAGGATTTGGACAAGACTTGGGTGAGGTATCAGGAGTGTGACTCCCGTAGCAATGCCCCAGCAACACTCACCTTTGAAAACATGGCAGGTTTGTTCTGCAAACCTCTTTCTTCCTCTTGGCTGGGTGGCCTGCTTTGGCTCCAGGCATTCTCCCTTCCGGGGCTGTCCTCTCAGGCCAAGGCTCTGCTTCTTCTGGGTTTGTGCTTTCCTGGCGCTGGGAGGCTGAGTTGGGCTCCAATCCCACCTTGTCTGAAGCAGCTCTGCAGAGCTTCCCCCCACCTTTCCCGGGTGGCTTTCTCACCGGTGGGACTGTCCTGCTCAGGACCTCGCTGGCCTTGCTCTCCTCTGGCCAAACTGCAGCTGCCACAGTGCCATCAGAGCTGTCACCAAGACAGGGAGAGGGGACCAGCATCTTTGGGGAGGTGTGAGCAAGGAACCTGATGCAGGAGGGGGCTGGGGGCAAGGGGCAGCCCCCCAGTCCTGGGGACCATGTTCCACCTTCTCCTGGGCAGGGGCAGGTAATCCATCAGAGGCTTCTTTTCTTGGTACCCCTTTGTAAAGATTGCAAGTTCCCCAATCAAGCTCTCCCTCTGCAGCCATCTGATGCTGCTGGTCCCTCACACGGGCAATGTGGTGATGTCTTACGGGACCCCATCCTCACTAGTGCCACCAGCCAGGGCAGAAGCACCAAGGGAGAGGGCATTTTGCCCTATCTCCTCAAGATATCACTCCCAAAATGTCAGCCCCGAGGGTTGCAGCAGACTGGGGACAGCGCAGAGCTCTGTGCATGGCTGTCCCTCCCCATGAGCCGAACAGGAGCACCAGAGATGGGTTTCTAACGCAAACCACCCCACGGTCCCAGGGGACGAGGCCCGCCCCGGTGCTCAGTGCGGCACTCAGCATCCCCTGCCCACCCCAGCATCGCTGAACACTGCGGGCGCCCCGTGCCCGACCGGCGGCAGCTTGCACAGGCGTCCAGCACCTTCCTGCCCATCGCTGCGGGAACCCAACCTGCAGCACCTTCCCGGCTCCGTCGAATTCCCCTCCCTGGCCCCTCCAGGACTGCGGGGAGGGGGTGGGGGGATAGCAGGGTGGGGCCGGAGGGGCCCTGGCTTGGGCAGCTGCTTCCCGCCGCTGAGCGCAAGGCAGAGGAAGCGAAGCGCGGCGGTGGCCCTGCCCCCTGTAACTGTGCTGCTTATTTCAGGTGTGTTTATGCTGGTGGCTGGAGGTATTGTGGCCGGGATATTTTTAATATTCATAGAGATAGCTTACAAAAGGCATAAGGACGCGAGGAGGAAGCAGATGCAGCTGGCGTTTGCGGCCGTTAATGTGTGGAGGAAAAACCTGCAGGTAGGACAAACCGTTTCTAGAGCACATCTCCACCAGGTGCATTCTCCATCCCTTCACCCAGCCGGTGACTGCAGAGCTGCGGATTAGCACGGGGCCCTCTGTCCCACACCCCAGCTCCAGCCAGGCCTTACTGGGCACCTAACGAGCTGTAGGGTAGGGTCCTGGCCTTGTCCCTGGGAGCTGCCCTTGGTTGATGCTTTCTCTCACGGTAGTCGTGCTCAGCTCCAACTGGGACGGAGACCTGGCCCAAGTGCCCTAAGGGGTGCTGGGGAAAGGGACTTTGCTCTGCTGGGGACCACGTGCCGGAGCCATGTCTTGCCCTGGCCGAACGAGTGGTGCCAGCACAGCTCCTTTTGCGTTCGCTGGCAGATGGGAGGGGGAATCTGCTGCCACTGAGCATCCCTGCTCGGTGCTTAGCTGGAGAAGTGCTCCAGGGATGGTTCCCATCATCTCCTCCTCTCTGCCTTCTCCCTGGGGATGTGGTGGCCTCGTCATACCCTTGCCATACCCGGGACCGACTGCAAAGAGAGGTGGTGCGTGCTCTTGTCATTTGGAGACAAGGACATCTGCCCACGCAGGAGCCACCGGGGCCAGTGTCGGTCAGTGCCAAGGCTCCCCCGGGCCCCTTCCGTGGGGCCATTGCTCTCTCCAGCTTCTCCCATCCCTGAAAGACCTCCGTGCTGCTCAGGCTGGGGAGCCCAGGAGGGTCAGTGGTCCGTGGCAATGACACTAAGCCATGGGCACATCCGTGGGCCACCAGCCTCACGCTTCCCTTACCCTGCTTCTTTTGGAGCCGAGCCCCATGGTGCCCCCGAGTCCCAGTTTAGGGCAGCTGGAGGCTCTGTCTGGATTGCCCGAGGTGATTTTTTTTTTTCCTTGGGGAAGCAAACCAGAGCACAAAGAGCAGAGAGATCCTTTGGGTGACTAAAGGAGCCTGCCGTCGGCAGCAGAGCCAGTCAATGACAGAGAGAGACAGAGGCTCGGGGTCCCCAGGAGGAGCCCGGAGCGGTGGCCCACAGGAGCAGCGCTGGCTGGGGCATGCGGAGGGCTGCCCGGCTGGGAGCCACCTGCCCGAGAGCAGCGAGGGGAGGCACAAGACCAGGCTGCTGTATCCTGAGAGCTCGCTGGGTGCAGGTCGCTGACCAGAGTCTGGGAAAAGCCATTTCTCTAGATTTTTTTCTTCTTTCTTTTTTCCTTTTTTTCCTTTTTTCCTTTCGATTATTTTTTTTCCTCTCTCTCTCTCCTTCGCTTCCGACAAGCGGCAGCACCGAGGGGGTTAAGGCTGCTGGGACAGAGCACACTTAGTCGCACTGCCATTTTTCACTTGCCAACCTTCTAGAAAATACTGCACTGGGTCCTTGGGCAGAGTCTGTGGGACTGAGAGCAAAGCATGCTGCCCTGTGGGGGTAAAACAGCCTCATGGTAAAGAGCCGTTTGACATTGTGAGACTTTTCCACAGGAGGAAACGTCAGAGCACTAGTATCTGGTACATTGCTAGAAGGTAGGCAAGTGGAAAGATTTATTTGTTAAAAAACAAACAAACAAAAATGATGGTTTTTGGGAAATCACAGTTTTGCCATGGCTATTTCCTGAGATGCCATGGAAGAAAAAGACATTTCATTCCATTCATCTTGCTTTCCTTTCCGTTTGTGCATGTCCGCAAAAGAGAGAACTGAGAAGGAGGAGCAAATGTATCCCTGAGCATGCTCTACGCACCAGCGGGATACATTTTGGTTACCCCCGTGCGGTAGCAGAGCCAGACCTGGTCACTCCGTCCCCCGTCGGCAAGGTCACACTCATTGGCACGAAAGCAATTGGGGAGGAATCGTTGTCAGCGCCCGCCGCAGAGTGCGGCCGGTCCCCACGGCTCCCGGCCCCCGCGCCATGGCGGCTGGTGCTCCCAGCCTGCGCCAACCAGGTCCGACTCGCTCACACCGATGCCTACATTTTTCAGTTCTGTTTCTCTTTGAGTTCATCCTGACTCTGATGACATCACAGTGCTAACGCTTTGCCTCCTCCCTTTCTTTTCCTTTGGTTATTTTTTTTTCCTTTCCTCTTTTTTCGTGTTTTTTTTTTCCCCCTCTTCCAGTTTCCGTTTTTTATTATTATTATTAATTATTAATTTTTCTTCCTTTTTTTTCCTTTTTTTCCTTTTTTTTTTTTTTTTTTTTTTTTTTTTTTTTTTTTTGAACCTGATTTACTTTGGAACAAAGACAAACCTCACCACCACCACCACCACCACCACCACCAGCAACCACGTTCGGCTTTGCACAACTGCACCATCCGAATTTTTGGAATACATTTTTATTGCTTTTTGTTTTTAAAAAACAGACTGTTCATACAATGACTTCTCTTCCGATGCAGTCCTCTCTCTCTCTTGTGGCACTAGGATTCAGCCTCAGAAAAAGGCCCTCAGCGATACCTTCTGTTTTGCTTTGGGTTTTTTTGTTGTTGTTGTCGTTGGTTTTTTTTTTAGCGGTAGGCGCAGCATCCCACCTCTCGGTCTGGCCAGGCTAAGCAGTGGAAAGCGAGGGGCAGGGCGCCAGGCAGAGCACCCCCAGGAAGCCAGGTCAGCTGTGCCAGCCTGGAGGCAGACACCCAGGAGCGCAGGGCTGCTCCCCGCGGGGGGTTCCGGCGCTCCCGACGCGCGGCCAGCCCTGTAGCTGTAGCAGCGAGGCGGCCGCGCCGTAGCCGCGGGTCACAGAGGCCCTTGGAGGACTGGGAGTGGAAGGACACCTCCAGTAGCTTTCTCACCTGAATGAAGGACATGACACGGGGCAGTATTCAAATAGGTTTAGCGTTTCAAACAACACACTAGAGATCTAATCGCTTATACATATTCATTTTAGGATAGAAAAAGTGGTAGAGCAGAACCTGACCCTAAAAAGAAAGCCACTTTTAGGTCCATCACCTCCACCCTGGCCTCCAGCTTCAAGAGACGTAGGTCCTCCAAGGATACGGTAAGAGGAAGAAGAACAATTCTGCCCTCTCTCTTTCTCTCTCTTTCTCTCTTCTGCCATCCCATCGACTGCCACACGCCCATCCCGAAGCTGCCAGTGTACATGCATAGCTCATGTCCGTCACCAGTCAGTCAGTCAGTCAGCCATCCCGTGTACCTGAAAGGATGCTGGGATCCTGGAGGGCAGGCAGCAGGTGCTTGGAGTCCTGTGATGAGTTGGGAGATGCAACTGAGTTTTTGTTTCGGGGTTCTTTTTGTTTTGTTTTGTTTTGCTCTGTTTTCCTTTTTTTTTTGCCTGGATGGTTTCTGATGTCCCTCCCTGTGCTTCGCTCACCTTACTGGTGCTGGCCTCTTGAAACCGATGACATCTTTTGTTTCCTTTATAATTTATTACGGTTATTATTAATTTTGTTTCGTTCCTGAGTGTTCCTGTTCCTGTTTGTCATTGTATGCCTAAAACAAACGACCCAACCAAGCAAACCCAACACGATCACCCCGATTTCCTTTGGGCACCCTTGTCACCTCACCGAGAGCCATGCGTGTCACATTCTCTACATGTGATTTTTGTTTGTGACGATGATTAGCATTCGGGGCGTAGTCCTGGGCACAGGAGTGACAGCTGTCTCTGGTTATCGTCAGCAGTAAGAGCAGAGACACAAAGGCTTGAAAGAGGAAGGGTGTTAAAGCCCCAGCCCTGCTCCAAACTCGTGCTTTCCGCCTCAGGGCTGAACCCAAAGCACTGCTCGCAGGTAACCAGAGAACACGGCCGAAGCGCTGCCTCTCAAAGCCAGCTGTTTCCAGGCGTGTCTGCTGGCGCTGGAGCTGCAGACAGCTCAGCGCCAGGTCGGGCTGTTGGTCTGTCGGGCTGAGCCGGTGTCCCTCTGCATGTTGCCGTCTGTTGTATGACTCTGCACTGTGGCTACTCTGTTGTCTCGTGTGGCAGCGGCCGCTGCGTTTTGCCGTCCGACCTCCCGGCGCTGCGGGCTTGCCGGAACCGCCTCCCCGGGGCCGCCGGCGGCTTTCTGCCCAGGGTTGCTCAGAGCAGGCTCCCCGCCGAGGCTACCTTAAGGCACGGCGGGGAACGGGGGGACGGTGGCAGCGTGAGGACGAGCGGTACCCCCTACGGTGGGATGGCCCAGCCCCGGCCGCAGGCTCGGGGCGCCTCGGGGAGCAGCTTGCGATATCGCAGGGGTCTCGGGGCCACGGCGCTGCGTGCGGAGGGGAGGCGACTGCCTTTGACACCAGTGCAGGCTCCGTCCAGAGAAGGTCCTGCAGCACCCATGGGACACGGCCCTGGGGACAGCTGAGCCCTCGGCCGGGCTCGGCTGCCACCGTCTCACACAAAGTGCTCCTCTTGCTGTCACCTCAAAGCCTGGAGGGCATGGAGGGAACATCTGCACTCTGCCAGCTCATTCCCTGTGCCCCGCGGGGAAGACGAGCATCCCTGTCATCTCCTGCACTGCCTTCATGCTCCCTGGGTGACATCCCCACATCTAGGGTACCCCCTCCTCCTTGCTGCAACCCCCAAGCAACTTCACAGGACGGTTGCAGGTTGTGTCTTTGTGGCCTGAGCCTCAGCTAGAGCAGAAGAGATAGAGATGGGGTGGGTAGTGCAGGGGATAGAAAGTGGGAAGGAGGAGGTGGAGGAGGAGAAGGAGGAGGAGGAGGAGGAGCAGGAGGGACAAGTGGGATGTGCAGAAAAAAAAGGGAGAAAAAATCCAGAAAGTTCTGCTGGAGGAAGCCTCAGCATGTCCTGAGCAGGCCACCATGTTTGGTTGTGTTTGAACCATTCCACAGTCAGGGGACCAAAGAGTCCTGTCCTGGAAAAGGGCCATCAGAGTGCAGTGGGCTCCAAGGAGGGACAATGCTCACAGTGGCCACGTGAGATGAGATGAGATGAGAAGCCAGGATCAATGGGGCTGCTGATACCTCTGACATTGCTCCCTCTTCAGGGAAGCATCCTGGGCCCAGGCTTGCTCCGTGGTATTACATCCACCCTAGACCACACCATTCCACACCGTTCTGTCCCAGGGTAGGAGCACCCCAGTGCCCTGAGCTGGCCAGATCCAGAAGTCATCTGCACCAGAGGTCGTATGGGCAAGTGGTGGAGCCCTGCTCTCCTGGTAGGGAACAGCATAATCTGAGGCTCTCTGTGCTTTGGGTCCTGGCCATGCTCTTCTTGGCATGTTTCTCATGGGTGAGGTGTGGAGGGAGATGGCCCTACTCATCCCAGAAGATGACCTCTGCTTTGGGGGCAGCTACATCTGCAAGGCAGCTATGAGCAATGATGCCCCACTGCCTCTCACAGTCTTTTGCCTACCATGGGGCAACATGTCCAGGGTCTCAAGGGAACAGGCTAGCTGGGTCAAGAACAGGCTGGCGATGCCAGCATCCGGGACACTGCAGCCCAGGTGGAGCCCAGCAGGTCCGAGGTGCAGCTATTGCAGGAGGCCTGTGGTGGAGCAAGCTTTGTCGTGATGTTGGCCAGACCTGCTGGTTGCTCTGTGGGTGAGCAGCCAGTGGGAAGGTGCTGCCACCAGCTCGTGTCACAGCCTGCCATTTGGTGCCCTCCACTTCCATGCAGCAGCCCTGGCTCAGAGACCCCAATGCCCTCCTGCTGCAGAAGGCCCCATAAGTGCGTAGCATGCCGGGACATGTTGCCTGGGGTCCTTGTAAAGATGAGAAAGCAGCGAGGGGCTCTGTTTCTTGATGCTCAGCAGAGCCGTGGGCCCACACCAGGTGTCAGATGGGCAAGGCTTGAGAGCCCATGGGGCTGGCAGGCCAGGCTGACCCCAGCCCCATGGGCTGTCCCTGCTAGAGAGCGAAAGACGCAAACCTGGTGGCCTTGCTTCTTTCCTTTTCGTTGTCGAGAGTTTTAAAAATGGATTCTGCTCTGCAGCCCTGCAGAATGGTCCCTCAGGAGTGCCAGAGAGACAGGCTGGCACCATGGAGCCAAGACAGCCCTGGGAAGCTACCACCCCACTCTGAACGTCCTAGCGCCCACCATCACCCGAGCTGCACAGCCTCTCCGCGGCACATCATCCCCACCGCCCCAGGAGGAGATGCATGTGTTCCCCATAGGCAGCTCCTGCAACTCGAATAGCCCTGGCAGAGCTGGCGCACTCCATCCATCGCAGCCACCCACGCTACTGCAACCCCACAGAAGCCATGTGAGACGCATAAACCACACAGACACCTTCCGAGCGGCACATTCCCTACAGACACGTCACCAGGTGCACAGGTCCCTTAGCCCCCCCCGCCGCAGAGCCACGCTGCCAGCCCCGCGGGCGTCCTCCCCTGGCGCAGCACCACACGCGGCCAGCGCCCAGCCGGGGCCGCCGCTGGCCCTGCAGCCGTGGGGATGGTGCCAGAGCTGGTCGAGAAGCGAGGGGGTTCGTGGAAAAGGTCACCTTTTGAGTGAAGGAGCAGCAGTCCCAAAGCCAAACGCCTCTTGGCTGACAAACAGCCTAGTTTTTGGCCATAAGGAGCCAAAAGTAGGTCAAAGACAACTGATTTTGTTTTTGTTTTTTTTTTTAAACAAGTGGATGTTTTCTACAGCAAGATTGCACTTAGCTGGAATCCTGATTTTTAATTGAAAAAAATTATATATCTATATCTATATCTACCTATAAAGAAACTCCAAAATTCTTCCAGGAAAATCTTCCACCAGCCAGGAGCTTCCATTTGAGCCCAGATTAGGTCGAAGTCATTTTTAAAGACACATCAAGTTCTTGTCTATATTTTCTTCCTGATTGTCATTTGAAGTTTTTGGTGCCTTCACTTCACTTCCATACCTTAACATGTTTGAGTCTCTTCTGCAGTTAATATTGATTAATTTCTTGGCTTTATAATGTTTGGTTTTGGGGATAATTGCACCATCCCTGTGACACTCTGCCCTAAATCACTGATATGTGCTTCTAGCATTAGTTCTACTCTGACCTGGTTTTGATATGACTCTTTTCTTGCCTTTTAATTTTTCCTTTCTTTTTTTCTTTTCATTTTTTCCCTCTTTTTTTCTCCCCTTCTTTTGTTGTTGTTCTTTTTTTTTTTCCTTCTTCTCCAGATTTTTATTATTAAAAATTGCATGCATGAACTCTACACACAAAAAAAGAACCAAGTAAATGAGAATGTTACCCTGTGATAACTGTGATTGGAGGAGATATGCTTTCAAATCAAAAAGCCACGCTCTTTGTACTATAATTTTTCTGGCCAGATCTCCCATTTCGCTTGGTTGCTTTAAGCATTTCCCACCCCTGGAGCTGTGCAGAGAGGCCAGAACGCCCCAGCCTGCCCTGCTAGACACCTCCCACACACACACACACACACACACACGCACTGCTCCCCACCACGGCAGCCACACGCACACACCTGCACCCAGCCACACCGCACCACACATCGCTTTCCCCACCGCTTGCATCAGGCAGGAGATGTCACCAAGGACCTTCCTTCTGCCCCTTCCTACCTCAGCTTCCTCCCTCTCCTCCACCAAGGTCATGCAGCCTCTCCCCCTTCCCAGTCGCCTCTGGTCCCTGCGGGAGTGGAGCCCCGTCCCGCGAGCGCACGCCTGCCCCCTCTGTTGCTATGGCAAGGGAAGAGTGCGTTTAGCTGGCATCCCAGTTCTGCACAAGGAGGGGGCGGCTGCACCCGCTTTGGGGACAGGGACGTTTTTTGGTGGGCTGATGATCAGCCACAAAAAAAGCTCCCCCCAGGGTGGCAGAGCGACGTCAAAAGCGCCTCGGCCGTTCAGAGGTGTTGGCAAAGCAAGGCCACAGCGGGGAAGTTGTTCCCAGAGGCTCCATGTTGGTTGTAGCTGGTCCTCTAAACCAGAGGATGATCCCACGAGATGCTCCCCTGGTGTCCCGGAGAGATGGGAGCATGCTGGCTCCCACCCCTGCCCCAGCAGCTCCCCACCAAGGGGTCCTGGTGAAGCACAAAACTGGGCAGGGCAGGGCAGCCCTGAGGACCCCATACAATGCTCAGGGGACCCCCAGACCTCCCCGTGGCAGGAGGTGTGGTGTAGAGCCATGCAGGGTAGCCACAGTGCCAGAGCCACCAGCAGCACCGCGGGGGCAGCCCCAGTGACCACTGACCAACACAGGGGGGGCAAAAGCCCAGCACCAAGGAGCCCCCTGGGAGCCCAGCAAAACGGCAGCCCTCCCAGTAGCATGGTGCAAGGACTGGGCCGACGGCACTGCAGAGGGTCCATGTTGCAGCACATCAGACCCACCGAGGCCCTTTCCTGTCCTGACACTTACTTAGATCCCCAGACAGCAGTGCAAAGTGCTCCGTGCCAGCTGCTCCCACAGCAGGGCTGGTCAGGACTTCCAGCTCAGGGTTTGGAGTCAGGAGAGTGGAACTGGGAGAGGAAGGGAGCGTGGAAGGAGGGAGAGAACAACTGCCCAGTTGCAGAACCCTGCCTGGGGAGGAAGGACTTTTTTTTTTCTTGCCCCTTGAAGGTTCTTTCTGCTCTCCCCTTGTGCTTGCTGGTGAGGCTGTGGCTGGGAAGTGTCTCCCAGGGAACGTTTGCCATGCCCCCCACCTGCAGAGCACAGAACCCCAAACCCAGGCCACATCCCCAGCACAGGCTCTACTCGCACGTCAGCAGTCGCTGTGATGGTGTATCGCAAGTCAAGCACCCCACGCATCCCCTCACCTGCATGAAGGGCCAGCCACAGCACAGTCACTTGAGCAAGGAGCTGAAACGCCCTGGCCTCGAAGCACAGCTTGATCTGGCACCAGAGAGCTGCCAAAAGCCAGCCAGACCCTCCAAACACAGGTTCAGCCGTGGGCTGGGCTGATGAGTCACAGGCTTTGTCTCGAAGCGGTCCCCGGGGCAGCGAGGGGCTCGCTCGGCAGGCGACGTGGCTGCCACGCTCGGCAGGAGCTGCACCGCGCTCCTGGGCCTCCTCCCTGCCCAGCCCTGGGGTGCTTGGAGAGTGTCTGCACTGACCTCTGCACAAGCTTGGAGCGCCCTGGGAAGGGGACCTCTGCCAGCGGCGGGTGTGGGGCCGTTGCATCCCCCCCAAGGGCTGCCCCGTAGGGACACATGGGGTGTGAGCAGAGGCGTGGGCGAGAGCCAGAACTGCCTAACACTTCTTCCTCCTTGTCTGTGTCTTTGTGTGTTGCAGCAGTATCACCCCACCGACATCACCGGCCAGCTCAACCTCTCCGACCCCTCAGTCAGCACTGTGGTGTGACCTTCTCCCCGAGGGCCATCAGTCCTTGCCCAACACAGCAGGAAGGCACAGCCAGGACTGCCTTTCAGGGGACACTGATGGGTTCTTCTGGGTGAGATGGGAGGAACGCATCCTTCATCCATACATGGTGACTTCATTGTATATCTCCCTCCCTTCGTAGGCCTGCTGCCATGCTCGTGCCCCGGGACATGGTTCGGATTTCACTGTACAGAGAGGATGGCTGCAGACCCAGCATTGCCACCAGCTGGCTCCGTGCACGGGGAAAGGACTCCAAGAGGCACATGGTGCCTGCTCTGCCACCGCAGTGGCGAAGAGCTGGTGCCAGAATACAGAGGTGTGCTTCACTTCGCAGGCTTCTCAGCACACATGGCCTCTGCTCCACCTCTCTCACCACCATGGAGGGCTCCAGTGTGACCTGCTCTTGGTCCCAAGCAGCTGGAGCAGCCAGCAGCAGTTGGGCAGGTTGGGCACGTGTGGAAGATGTGTGCTCTGCTCCTCGCAGGGGATGAACTCCCTCTTCCTCCCTCCCGTCAGCCTGTGGCTATGACTTGGCTCCTGGACATGGTCTGTTCCCAGCCCTGCAGCCCATGCTCCTGTGCTAAACTCTGGAGTTCCCAACATGCTGTCAGACAGGATCCTGGTTCCCCACCTCTCCTGCACACAAGATGTCCCCAGGGCCTGGCCATGGCCAGCATGTAGCTCTCACACTGTGCCTCTCCTGGCCTGGAATATCTCTGGATGGTTGCGTTGACCTTTAGCCAAGCTCCACACTGCCTCAGCACCAGCAATGCAAGGAGAGATGCTGCTGGCAGGTCGTGGCTTGCCGTGTGCTGCGGTGTCCACAGCAGGCACTGCCAGCTTCCCTGCCACACTCACCTGCAGCTCATGCTTGCCAGCAGCTCCCACAGCAGCCCTGAAGCCCCAGCTCGTGTGGCTGCAGCTGCCTGAACCTGGAGACGTGGAAACCAGACCTCAGTTCAGAAGCGAACCAAAGGAGACAAGCTGATGCCCTTCCTCCCCACAACCTCCTCCCCTGAGGTGCCAGCAGCACCCCTGAGCACCTTCCCTGCAGACACTGTGAGCAGATGCAGAGACACCCGTGGTGGGGAAGCATCTGGCACCAGCCAGGCTGGTGATGAGCAGCTACAGCACGTGCATGGGCAGCATCACATCCCACCTCCTGCCAAGGCAGAAACCCCACCTGCAGCATGGCACCGAGCCCCAGGGCATGAACTGCCTTCTCCTTGCCCCAGCCCAGCAGATGGGCAGCCTTTGCAGCAGGACTTTCAGCCAGCAGCTGAGGTCTGTGAGCATTGTCCCACTGATGCTCCATCAGTGACTCCATCGAGTTCATCCAGCTCCAGCTGAGGACTTGGACCCATCCTACTTTCTACGTCAGTGTCACATTAGTGCCGAGGTGTTGAAAGAGCTCAGTAAAGTCTCGACTGGATCATGAAGTGGTTTCTTCCAGTGCTGTGCACCTCTTTCCATCTCTGCCTCCTGGCAAAGCTGGCAGGGAGCCCCGGGCTGAATCAGAGCCTCACCCAGCGCTGCTGCAGGGTTTGCCAGCAGGAAGTGGTGAAGGGACTGGGAGGGATGGAGAAGCCGGCGGGGAGAAAGGAGCTCCGGGGAAGACGGCGTGGGCAGGGGTGGCGCCGTGCCGGGAGGCCAGGCTGGAGGATAGCCTGAGGAGCCAGCGCAGGGAGACCAGCCTGGCAGAGCAGGGCTGGGGACCGTCTGAAATGGTCCAAGTGCCAGCACTGTGGCAGCTGGCTCTGGGGAGAACTGTCCCCTGCCACTGCTGAGCGACCCAGCTCCTGCGATCCAGCCGGGGCACGGCCCTTGCGGACAGAGGACAGAACGCAGGGATGGAGGCGTCTGGGGAATTCCCTGCCTGTCAGCCCATCTGTGGGGAGGTGCCCTGAGGGATTTGCCGAGCAGGGAGGCACAGCTGCCCTGGGCTGAAGCGAAGCAGCATCGCTCATTCGCTGCACGTTCCCCAGGAGCTGAGTCAGCAGCACAACCTCCATGGGGGTCTCAGCCTCAGGACGGTCCGGGAGGCGGAGCAGGGCTCAGGTGACTGCAGGATGGCACACAAGGTCCTGACTCCGCACCGTCTGCCTGGGAAGAAGTGAGTGCTGTCCGCAGAGGGTGTCTGGGAGAACCGGGATTGCTCCCGGGGAAGGTGCTGGGCAGGGAACTGATCCCGGCAAAGGTCCTGCAGCCATCCTGGGTGCAGCCCTGGTAGCTCTGCAGGAGCTGCTGCTTCCACCAGCTCCCCGCAGCCCTTGGTGGGCAGAGGCACCACAGGATGAGCTGAGCTGGGGAAAACCCAGCAGTGTGGCATCACTGCAAATACACAGAGGAGCAAAGCACAGCCGAGGTGACATTTGGTTTATTCTCTCTCTGCATGATTTAGTTAGCCCTTGCCGAGAGCTTGCCCCTTCCACAGCCCTGGCTTGTCCCGCAGCTCTTGCACGGGGACAGGGGGAGCTGCAGTCATCTCATCGTGGCTCTTACTGCCTTGCAGTGGGTAAGGACTCAAGCCAGACAGGGCTGCTCCTCCTCCTTGAGAAACGCTTTTGTCACCGCAGCTTGTGCTTTCCTCTGGAGCACAGCTCCAGCGCCTCCCAGGCCACCTCCCAGGACTCTCACCAATAGATTCCATGCAGGGCTGGGGAGAAGAGTTTCGGCAGGGCAGGACAGGAGGCGACAGGGCAGGGAGGTGCAGAGGCAGCCCCAGCCTCTTTCTGTGGGTGATGTGAGCTGAGGCAAGAGCAAGGGCTGCAGGCTCTGTGCTGTGAACACAGACAGGCTTTGTTGTCCCCACTCCCACCACTGAGCTAATCCTCGGTCTTGGCCTAGGGAAAAAAAGCTCCTGCAGGAGGAACCACTGTGGACATCTTCCCCTGCCCTTCGGCAGCCCCTCTGCCACACCACAGCGGTGGAAGCTTGAGGCTTTGTTCCTTTCCAGCCCTCAACCTGAACCTCAGCCTCATCCTACATCATGATTGTTGGCTGAGGCTTCTCAGCACCAGTAGTAGCCCTGTCTCGAGGACAAAAACCCTAGCAAGAGAAATACTGTGCAACCTTGGGCAGCACAAGGAGGGGTTTGGGGCTGTCTGAAAGTCCCCTGGAGGATCTTGAGTGCCCCAGCAGCACCCAGAGATCTTCAGATGCACCAAAAGGCAGGCAGAGAGCAGTGGGGTGCTCCAAAAGGCAATGCCTGTCAGGAGATAGCATTTGGATGCATGGCCAGCCAAGGGGTCCTGGGGACATGGAAAGGCACCTTAGGGCTGCTGGGGGTATGGAGACACTGAAAGTCCCAAGGAGGGCTCTGGGGCAAACTGAAAGGCATGCAGGGGCTCCTGGGCTGCTCCAAAAGGCAAATGGAGATCCTGGGATGACCTGAAAGACACCCAGAGGAGCATGGTTCATCCTGAGATGGACACAGGGCTCCTGGGATGCACCTGAAGGCACAGGAAGGTACAGGATGCATCCCAAAATGCACTGAGGTCCTTGAGCAGCAGAAAGGGCAGGACAAGGTGAGCTGGAGGGGGATCACCTGGTCCCTGCCAGGAAGGGAATGTGCAGGCCTGAGAGAGGCCTGAGGCACTGAGAGCAGCTGCAAGGAGACCATGGCTCTGCCGAGCTGGAGGCTGCTCCCCCTGGCAGCAGGGCAGAGGCATTTTGGCATCAGGCTGGGGGGATTCTGGGAGGAAGAGAAGTCCAGGAGCAGAGCATCCTCTCACTAGTCCACAGGGAAATGTTTGCCACAGGGAGGTGCAGAGGGCTGGAGAAGGGCTAAAGCTTTGTTGCCTTGCCTCTGTGTCCCCTCCTGGTGTGGGATCTCCTACAGAGGGGGGGTTCCCTGCACAGGTTGTGGTAGGCCACGGTGATGGAGCCCATGAAGATGCAGAAGACGATGCTGACCATGAAGGAGAAGGGTCCAATGGTCAGGAAGATGATGTACTGCTGGGTGGACAGCGAGGTGTCCCGGCAGCGTCGGAAGGACTCGTTCCCCAAGGCCATGATGGGATACTTGTCCAGGTGCTCCGGCACTCTGCAGAGGACTGAACGCTTGTCTGGAAGAGGAGAGCAGTGCTGGTGGGCACGCAGGGCAGCTGGGGCAAGGCAGGTGCCCAGGGGTGGCAGATCTGCGTGGGGCAGGCAGGACCGGGGCGGACAGGACCAGTGCAGGAGGGCAGGGCCCAGGGCAGCCAAGACTGAGGAGCAGTGAGGGCTCAAGGCTTATCTACATCCTGTGCTCCAGGAGTGGGCTGGGCTGGGGATATGGGCACGGTGCTGGAGGGGTCACTAGAAAATAGGTTTAGAGCAGGACAGTACCAGGGCAGGCCTGGTTCCTAGGGTACAGACACGGGGAGCAGTGAGCAGCCAGCGTGGAAGGGACACAGAAGGTCCCTGCCAGCAGGAGCAATGGGCATGTACCCAAGCTGACAGCAGTGGAGAGTTCGCTGGCAGAGCTGTCTCTCACTGAGGATTGAGGGGGAGGAAATGCAGGGGGGAAGGGGCTGAAGGCACTGGGTCCTGACTGAGTCAGCAGCAGTGCCCCCCCGGCACGTGGACAGTGCCCAGCACAGCGTGCCCTTGACGTGGCAGGACTGGTGCCACTGCTGGGGCAAGTCTTGGGTACCTGTCACTGGGACATTGCCAAGCCCTCCTCTCCAGGAGGTAACCAGGGACTAAGGACCAAATATAGACACCAGATTCCAGACCCAGGGATGCATCCACCCAAACAGGCACTGGAGCTGCCATGGCCTGAGGATGGGATCTAGGGAACCTTGCTGTACCCCCACAGGCACCAACCACATAAGACCATGTCCAGCTGGCAGCCAGAGGGCCAGGTCCTGCCTCAGCCCCAGTGGGATCACCAGGCAGCGTGGAGCAGGTAGGGGCTTGGGACCAGGGTGGTCTGGGCACTCACCTTGCACTTTCTCCCTGTTGTGGTTGAGCCAGAGCCAGAGGGGCAGGATGCTGCAGCTGCATGCCCAGGGGTTGTTCTGCAGGAGGAGGGCTTGGAGCTGGGGCAGGGCGCTCAGCACCTCAGGCTGCAGCTCCTCCAGCCTGTTGCTGCCCAGGTTGAGCATGGTCAGGCTGGAGAGGGGCAGGAAGGTCTCGGGGGTCAGCACGGTTAGGTGGTTGTTGCTGAGGTCCAGCTCCTGCAGCGCCCTGAGCCCCACCAGTGCCAGGCTGTGGATCATCTCCAGGCCGTTGTGGGGCAGGCTGAGCAGCAGCAGCTCCGGCAGAGGAGGGAAGGAGTGCTGCCCCAGCATCATGATGAAGTTGTAGCCAAGCCACAGGCTGCTGGCGTTGGTCGGCAGGCTCTTGGGCACCTCTCGGAGGCCCTGCCGGCTGCAGTCCACCTCCCCCAGGGCGCAGCGGCAGGCAGCGGGGCAGGCTGGCGAGGGCAGTGGGCGCAGGAGGAGCAGGCAAACCAGCACCGTGCTGGGGACCCTCCAGCAGCCCATGGCTGCCCGCGGGGGTGGCAAAGTCTCCCCAGCCTCCGGTGCCAGGATTCCTTCACAGACGGGATCCCCAGCGCCCGTTGCCTTGCCCAGCCACCCGTCCCTGCCTGGCACCTTCGGTGAGCCCGGCGGTGCTGAGCAGAGGTGCTGGGCAGCGCCCGGCTGCACGGGGAGCGGGTGGGCGTCCTGGCTCCCTCTGCCAGCCCGCGGCCGGCTGCGCTCCCGGCTCTGGTTTGCCTCGGGGTGGAGCTGCCCTTTTTTCAGCAAATATTTTTGCAGTGATTCCTGCCCTGGCAAGGTGCGAGCCGTGCCCTCGGCCCTCCCTCTGCCAGGCACTGCTCCAGCCAGGTAAGCAGCCAGCTCTGCCTGGCCCAGGGTTAACTGCTTGTGTGCCCTGCAGGCCCGAGAGCAGGGGCAAAGCTGGAAAGAAGCAAAGCCACCTCCACCTCTTGGCCTCCATCCTCCCCACAGGCATTCCCCGTGGGTATGCTGCCTCACCAGCCATGTGCAAAGAGAGTATGGGCACAGGGCCCTCGTAGCTGCCTGGGGTGAAGAAAATCTCAAACCATACCATAGGGAGGTCCAGCTTGGTCTTCTGTGCCCACCATGCCCAGAGGTGCTCAGTGGGGAGCTCTGCTGGGAGCCATGGGGCAGCCTGCTGAGCCCAGCCCTTGGCCAGGCTCTCCTTGGCCCTGACAGGAGAGCACAAGCCCTGCTAAAATGAGGAGGGCTGGGGTGTGAGTCCCGTGGGCCACCCTCCTTACCCCCCTGGCAGCCCAGGGGGCTCCTTCCCCCCAGCAGCACTGCATGGCTGTGTGCACACTGGGGGACACCCAGGTAAGAAGGTGTGGGCAAGGTGAACTTGCTGGGCTGCAGCTGCCCAAAACCTGTTCACCCTCATCCCGATATGGCAGTGCCAGTTTGAGAGGGCTCAAAGTCTGCCTCCACCCTGTTTATATCTGCTCTGGTTTCAAAGCTGACTGAAGCCCCGCAGCAGAAGGCTGCAGAGGAAAGGTGGCACCTCCCAGTGTCCACTATCCCTGGCAGAGCTCAGCACACACCGAGGGACCAGAGGACATGGCTGGCAGCACCTCAGAGACACTGCCCTGCACTCACGCCCTGGCAGCTCCTGTCCCGTTCAGGACCCTGATGGTCCTGGTCCTGCACACCTTTGCCCCACAGCCAAGGGGCTGAAGGGCAGCAGGGCAGTGTGTGCTCCCACCCAGGGCCAGTTCCCAGATGTGAGGCAGGAGCAGGCAGTGCATGGACAGCTTGCAGAGGAGCTTTGGTTTGTTCATCTGTCCTGTGCTTTAATCCCCATCTGGAAATAATTCAGAGGAATCCTGCAGCCCAGCCCAGCCCCGGAGCAGGGCACAAACACACAGCCACAGAGAGCTGCAGAACCAGCTCATGCTGCCAGCAGCTCCAGGCCATGTGGGGACCTTTCAGAGAGCACTGTCCCCAAATACTCTTCCTCCCCAGAACTGCATTGCCCACGGCCTGCAGGGGAGAAGTGCAAAGTGAAAAGCCCCCAGATGATTATCCAAAGCTCCCCTTGCAGCTTGTCAGCTCAGGAGGCTGTGAATTATCTCAGCTCTCTGCAGCTCCTGCTGCATGCCCCCATGGCACATGGCAGGAGAGATGCCCCCAGTGTCCTGCCTGCCAGGGACAGAAGCCAAGTGCAGGGCTGGTGCTGGTTGTGACTGGCAAACTCCTGTTGGCATACGACTGCATTGACCCTGCTGCACTCACAGGCTGGTGATCCCTTAGGGCGCTGTGCCCCAGCAGTGCCACCACTGTCCCTTCACAGGTACTGCTCAGCAGAGCATGGATCCCTGGCACCGTCCCCTTCTCTGCAACCCAGCACCCTGTAGGAGGAGCTCAGGTCCCTGTCCCCAGCCAGAGCTGCACCCGCCAGTGCCCTGCTGCCCTGCTGTGATACCTCCTCTTGCAGTCACAGGTCTGCGGGGAACAGAGCAGCCTGGCCCCAGGGTCAACAGCTGAACAGGCTGCTCCAAGCAGCTGCCATGACAGCTGGGGGTGAGGGCCTGTGCTGGCTGGTGGAGGAGTCCCCCAGGACTCAGTAGCAGCCCCGCTGCAGCCAAGGAGTGTGAATCCAGGTGCCCAGCCAGCAGGCCACAGTGCACTGCCGGGGGGCAAAGTCCTTCAGAGACTGGCTGCAAGCGACAGGAACGCGGGCAGAGGGTCGAGCTTCACAGCTCGGTTCTGGTGCTGGAGGAATGTGCTGGAGCCGACGTGGGAGCACAGGCAGGGACCCGGAGCTAGGGACAGAGAGCCATGGGTCTTTGTCACCCTCTGCTGTCGGAAAGCTGGCACCTTTGTGTGGAGCTTAACAGAGAATCACCCAGGTTGGAAGAGAGCTCCAAGCTCCTCCAGCCCAACCTAGCACCCAGCCCTGGCCAACCAAGCAGACCATGGCACTAAGTGCCCCAGCCAGGCTTGGCTTCAACACCTCCAGCCACACAGACTCCACCACCTCCCTGGGAGGTGCCCAGGGTAAGGAGGAGGCCATCACACACTCTTCCCACCACCCACCTATGAAGTGTCTGGGGACAGTGAGTCCCTAGGAGCACACGTGAAGATGGAGGGGAAGGTGCCTTGAGATTGTGTCAGCCTTTGTGCCATCCCTGAAGGCTTTAGTTTGCTGTGTATTTCCACGTGATTAAGGAACCAAGGCAGGCAGATGCCCACCCCACAGAGGGTCTGAACTATGTCATGCTTCTGCTGTAACCTCTGGGCACCTCTGCCCTGAGACATCCCTGCTGGTCCTTCTTCCGTGGCTGGAGCTCCCCAGGTTGGGCTTTGCTGGGGGCATCTCAGGGCTTGGAGGTTTTTGTGGTAGGTGACACCAAGTGACAGAACTGTGCATGGGCACTGGCACAGAGTGGGTGCTGTGTACAGCGATGATGCTGTGCTTGGTGTGGGTGCTGTGAATGTGACGGGTGCTTGAGCTCAGCATGGGTGCTGGACTCCTCTGGCTGCTGGACTCCTCTGACTGCAGCCCTGGCACCCAGTGCAGGGGACAGCCAAGCACCAGGACTGCCCAAGGAGCATGAGGTCACTGCTGGCCCAAGCAGGAATGGGCTGGGGTCCTCTGCTGAGCCCCAAGGCACAGCTGATGGTTCCTGGTGCTGAGATGTTGCAAGAGCTCAAAAAGCACAGGGAGCAGATGCAGAAAATGAGCACTGAGGACAGACCACAGGGAAGCCCAGAAGTGCCATGTCCTGCCCAAGAGCTCTATTGGTAGCACCCTGCTGCACCCCAGTCCCCTCCATTTGGCCTCTGTTAAACACAAAACTGTCTGGGCTCTCATCCCTACACCTCCTGTTTGGGGTCAGGCAGGGAAAGCCACACAGAGACATGACCCAGAAAGACAGCATAGGGGCACAGGGGATTCTGTACAGGCTGGGCAAGGGGTGGCAGGGAGGTGGGGAGAAGGTCAGGCAGGAAACTCAAACCTGGTGTGAGCCACAGAGCACAGAGGCAAGCAGGGACTGCCATGGGCTTGGTTCACAGGATCCCAGGATGTCAGGGTTGGAAGGGACCCAGAGAGATCATTGAGGCCAACCCCCCTGCCAGAGCAGGAGCATCCAATCTAGCTCAGGTCACACAGGAACACATCCAGGCAGGCCTGGAAAGGCTCCAGAGAAGGAGACTCCACAACCTCTCTGGGCAGCCTGTGCCAGGCTCCGGGACCCTTCCAGTCACAAAGTTCCCCCTTGTGCTGAGCTGGACCCTCCTGTGCTGCAGCTTATGGGAGGTTCTCCTCCCATACTGGAGCCTAAGAGATCACAGAATGCCAGAAAGGTTTGGGTTGGAAGGGACCTTCAGGATCATCCAGTGCCAGCCCCTGCCATGCCCAGGGACACCTCCCACCAGCACAGCTTGCTCAAGGCCTCATCCAGCCTGGCCCTCAACACCTCCATACAGGGGCAGCCTCAACCTCCCTGGGCAGCCTGTGCCATTCTCTCCCCACCCTCAACACTTTCTTCCTCAGCTCCACTCTCACTCTCCCCTCTCCCAGCTCAAAGCCATTGTCCCTCAGCCTGCCACTCCCAGCCCTTGTCCAAAGTCCTTCCCCAGCTCTCCTGCAGCCCCTTCAGGCACTGGAAGGCATCGAGAGGTTCCCCCCTGAGTCCTCTGTTCTCCACATGGTGGACTGATAAATCCAAAACGCTGGAGCAATGTGCTGTGGCATCCTGACAACTCTTGATCTCAGCTCTCCAGCTACTGCCATGCTCACATTTCTCCTGCACATGGCCACCAGAGCAAACACTTGAAGGAAGCAGCCAGCAGGGCCAGCAGGGCAGGCTACTTCACCAGCTCCCACCCCACTACAGGCAGGGCTCACCCCAGGCTGGCCTGAGGCTTACTGAGAAATGCCACCTGGGCATGCAGCCCAGCAGGGCCAGCAGCACTGTTCAGCAGGTGTGGAGCTCTGGAGGTGCTAAACATGCTCCCTGGAGCACTGCTGTGCCACGGTGCAGTGCCAGGCTGCTGTGTCCCCTGCCTGGGGGATGCTGAGCAAGGATGTCCCTGCTGCAGAGCCACATGCATGGAGGAGCTGGTCGTGAGCAAGCCCTGGGCTGGGGGGCAGCTGTGGTGGCCAGAGCAGGTTTGTGAAGTGCCAGAGGGGCAGGTGGGCAGGATGAGAGGGACATCCTCACCCACACACACTGCACCCCAAATCCTGGCACGGTGGGCAGCAAGCCCTGAGCAAGCTGAAACCCTTCCCAGGCTGCCAGCACAGCCCCACTGCTACCGTCCACAAGCGGGTCTGGAGCACGGCAAGGAGTGCCCGGGACTGGTCCCAGGCTGCACCCCAGCTGCCAGCACAGCGCCAGCAGCTCCCTCCCCGTGCTCAGCCCTCGAAGGCAGCTGTCACCCCGCAGCACAGGCACGGCCGGCAGCACCCGCGGCCGGGCAGCGACGCTGGGGGCACCACGTCTTGGCACAGCCCCCGCGGCTGCTGCGTGACCGCCTTGTCTTTGCAGCAGCCCTTGGTGGCCGGCTCGGGCTGGGCCCTGGCGGCCAGCCGCGGCTGCTCCTTGTCAGCCTTGACGGCCAGGAAGGTAGGCAGGTCGAGGTCCAGCATGGCCACCCCGCCGCGGGGCGTGGGGGTGTTCTGGCGGCACTGCGGGCAGGGCACCCAGCGCTGCTCGTTGGCCACCGCGTCCAGGCGCTTCAGGCAGGCTTGGCAGAAGGTGTGGCCGCAGTAGAGCCGCCGCGGCAGGCGGCCGCTCAGGTCGTAGGAGCAGTAGCAGATGATGCACTCGAGGCGCTGGCTGCCCCGGCTCGGGCTGTGCCACTGTGCCCTGGCACACGGCCCCGCGTCCTCCGCCTGGGACATGCTGCGGAGGGGAGGGCGAGAGGAGCCGTCAGAACCACGGCCTGGGTGTGGGATGCCAGCAGCTGATGCGTGGCATGTGTGGGCACCAGAGCCACGTGGTCAGTTCCCAGGGGCATCAGGCCTGCATGTCCAGCGTCCCTGCCTAGAAAAGCAGGACCCTGCCCCCACGGATGGCTCTGCCTGCATCCCAGGGGCATGTCTTTTCCCTGCTGCCACCCTGCATCTCTGCCAGGAGCTCTGGCACCCACACCCATGGGTGATCAGGGCCGTTTGGATCTCAGCAGCCAGCCCGGGCTCTGGGTTGGTAGGAATAAGGGGTGGGCAGAAGGATGTCAGCTGAGTGGGCAGGGGAGCAGCATCCAGAGAGCCAGGCAGTGCTACTGCCCCTGCTCTTCGCCAGCCCAGGCTGTGCCAGGCTGTGGTGTCACGGCTGCCAGCAGCAGGGAACAGGCACACAACATGGCAGGGAGGAGTCGAGGAGCCCAGAGTCACCTTAAGGAGGGTCTATTACCCGCTGGTGCATTTGCAAACCTCTCCTGGAGGCCAAGACCCTGCTGCATCTCTGCAGGTGACCTCAAGCACTTCGATACACACAAGCACCCCTCTGCTGCCCTCCTCCCCTGTCCCCCATCCCTACCTGTCCTCAGACAGTCCCCTAGGGCCTCAGGCGAGGTAGCAAAAGGGCTGCGCCTTCCTGGGGGGCTGCACTGTCCCGTGGGGAGCATCAGGGGCTCCAGCCACGGGCAGCTTCCCAGCGAGGTGCCGGTGGCTGCCGGCGGCGGTGGGAGTGGGAAGGCGCTCAGCTTTCGGGGCCAGGCAGGCTATTGGATCTGCTGCCGGGCAGCCGAGCCTGGGGGATTGGGTTACAAGCGCTGGGTAACAAAGACCTCTGAAATGTAAGCCCCGGGAGTGGTCATTAACCACTGCCTCTGCTTCAGCAGCAGCAGAAACCATCCTGCTGAGACCAAGGAGCTCTGGGCAGAGGGCCTGGACACTGCCTGCACCTGGGCAGCAGCGGTGGAACCTTCCCCATCCTTGGTCACTTGCCATAGCCAAAACCATCTGGGCAGATGTTGGTCGCTGAAGACTCTACCGCAGCCCAGCCCAGGTGGTTTGGGTGCAGGGTTGGCTGCAACCAGAGCAGGAGGACACAGTGAGGGTCCAGGCTCATGGCAGTGGAGGGACTGGCACAGGGACATGGAGGCTCCAGGCTGGTCTGAGCTGGCAGTGTCCATGCATGGGGTTGTGCTCCTTGTCCTGGGTAGGACACAGACACATCCATGGCCCTCCCCTTTCACCTGGGACTGCAGTGTTTAATGCTGGGGGCTGCCAGGGCTGCCAGAGTCAATGAATCAGAGTCTGGTTTGGGTTGCAAGGGATCTTTAAGAGACAAACCCCTGCAGTCAGCAGGGACAGCTGCAACGAGAGCAGACTGCCCAGAGCCACCAACAACCTCACCTGGGGTGGTTCCAGCCGTGGGGCAGCTCTCAACTCTCTGGACAGCCTGGGCCAGGCTCTCCCCACCCTCAGTGTCAAACATTTCTCCCTTCTCTCCACTCTCAATCTCCCTCTTCCAGTTCAAACCCTCACCCCTTGGTCTGTCCCAACAGGCCCTGCTCAAAGCTCTGTCCCCAGCTTTCTGATCAATCCCTTGAAGCCCTGCAAGGCCACCAAAGGTGTCCCTGCAGCCTTCTCCTCTCCGGGCTGAACACCCCCAACTCTCCCAGCCTGGCCTCACAGCAGAGCTCTTCCAGCACTGCTGTGGCCTCCTCTGGCCCTGCTCCAGCAGGTCCCTGCCTGTGCTGTGCTGAGGGCTCCAGAGCTGCCCCAGCACTGCAGGGAGGTCTCAGCAGGCACAGCAGGGGGACAGAATCCCCTCCCTGCCCCTGCTGCCCACACTGCTGGGGATCAGCCCAGGCCAGGCTGGGGCTGGGCTGACAGTGCTCAGTGCTGGCTCTTGTCCAGCTTCTCACTGCTCAGCACCCTCAAGTCCTTCTCCATGGGGCTGCTCTCCAGCCCCTCATCCCCCAGGTGCTCATCACCAAGCTGGGGAGAGCCCAGCACCCCTCAGTGACACCAGGAACGCTGCAGACACAACCCAGGAGATGTGACAGGACCAGGATGGTGGCAGAGGGTGCTCTGGGCAAGGGAAGGCTGAAAACTGAGACATCCTGAAGCCAAGATCCCAGTGGAGAAAAGCAGAGCCTGGAGGCAGGACACGCGGCAGCATTTCTGCGTGGGAGCAGGAGAGGGCAGCAGCTGCTGCTCAGGAGGGAGCTGGCACCGAGGCGGGCAGGGCTCTGCCGGCTGCCTGCCGCCCACCGAGCTCTCCATCAGCCCTCGGGCCGTGTCGCCAGCAGCAGCCGCGGGGTTGGAGGCTGAGAGCCTGACAGGGTCATTGGGCTCTGCAGGGAGACTCAGCCCCTTGATGCCAGCGCTCCAGGGCAAGGCGGCAGAGCTGCAGCAGGGCACCTTCGGGAGGTGCAGTGGCTGTGTCCTGACACCTGACACAAGTTTCCCCAGGCAGTGCACATGGGGTGCATGTACCCATGGGTCTGCAGGCAGGGGCACCCCCACGGCAGGGATTTGCCCTCTCCTTGCCAGGCTGGCAGCAGGCAAGGGCTGGCAGGGCACCCAGCTTGGGACAGGGATATGCTGGGGACCTCGGTTTTGGTCAAATCCACTGGCCAAGGTTACACCTAGGGCCACTTGAGGTGGCACCCACAGCCCTGGGGTGATCAGGAACAAGCTGTGTGGGATTCCTGCTGTGCCCTGGCAGCTCAGGGTACCACCCTTCATACATGCAGGATGGGTGGTAGCTCCCTAGATGCTGACAGCTGGAGCAAGTCTGGCACCTGGATGGGCACAGCATGTCCCCTCTAAGGCCCTGTGCCCAGCAATGTGCAGGCAGCTAGATGCCTGAGGATGTCCCTGGCATGTTCCAAGGCTGGCAAGAAGTCACCCACCAGTGGCTGGCAAGAAGTCTCTTGGGCCAGAAGGCAAGGTACCAAGCAGGCATCAGCCCTCCTGAGCCACCAGATGCTCTGCCCTGGAGGACTACATGGGTGAGAGGGATGGGCTTGGTTCTGTGCACCACTCAGGTACCCCTGGCCCTGCCCAGGGGCAGGGACCCCTGTCAGCTGCCTCTCCTGGCAGAAAGGCACGACACACACACCCTGCTTGCCCTCCTGCCCCACCCCAGCTTCTGCCAGCCTCTGCCCATCAGCCCTTACTGTCCCTCTCCCAGATGCCAGCAGAGCTGTGACCCATCGAGGGGTTGTGCCCAGCTGCCCTCAGCCACTTCTACCTGTTACATGCCAGCACTTGCTGTGGAGCTCTGCATCCTGACACACCTGCCCTGCACCCCGCAGGCAGGGCTTGGGGTGGGGACAGCCCTTGGTGCCACGGTGTGACACCAAGAGCCCAGGAGCAGGGTGACACCGAGAGGCTGCCTGAAACCAGCCTGAACCCAGCCCGGGCTCGGCGACTGATGCCAAAACACCGTGATCCTGGCACGGGGAGGGTGTCTCCGCCGTCTGCAGTGACGTGCGTGGGTGGGAAGTGTCTGTCCCTGCTCCCGGGCGCTTGTCCCCGAGAGCTGCGGGGACCTTTGGCACAGCAGGACAGGGAGCGGCACCCTCAGGGGAGTGCAAAGGTCTGATCGAGATGAGCCAGAGCCACCCTCCAGACACGGCAGGTGGCAACCACCCAGCACAGCCCTCCCCAGCCCTCAGCACCTCCCAGAGCTGGACGTGCCCAGGGAGCACCCACAGGGCCCTTGCCCGTGGCACCCTGAGCTCCGGGGCATTGCCCGGTGTGCTCCCTGCCCACGCCCCCGCCTCTCCCGCTGCCTCCGGCTTAATCATTGCCCGCGGCCCTGGCAGGCAGCGCTCTGCCTGTGTCTCGGGCAGGCGGTCCCCTGCCCACGTCCCTGGCAGGCAGCACCCTGCCCAGCCTCTCCCACCCTCTTTGCGGTTGCCCCAAGGTTAGGGGAGCGAAGGGCAGTGGCGGCACATGGCATTGCAAGCAGATGCTGCACCCTGCCCTGCCCCTGCACTCCCCTGCTGTTGCCAGCCCTGCGCTCCCCGGGGCTCTGCCAAAGGTGCCATGCTTCAGGGACGATCTCCCCTCCCCCAGCTATGTTTGCCCCCACGGAGCGTGTCAGCCCCGCGGGGGTGGTGACGCCAGACTGCTGCCCAGCCACGCGGTGGGTGGGCTCTGCGGCAGGGCAGGGCAGGGCAGGGCTGGCGTCAGGGCCACGGAAGCAAACAAGAGGTGGATCTGCCTGTCCCTGTGCCAGCACTGCCCGCAGTCCCGGCAGGGCGAACAAGAGCCTTCCTTGTGCAGGGCTGTGGCCTTGCCAGCCTTCTGCAAGCTTCACATCCCTGGCCACCCACTGGCGTGGGACCTGGGCCAAGCAGAGGGCTTGGGGCAGGAGGGGCTAAACTGGCAAGGCTCTGCCTTGCACCTCTGCCAAGCCACTGCCACCTACCCCTGCCCACAAGTCCTCGGGAGTGGTGGGACTTCAAGGGTGCTGGGTGCCAGGGATGGTGAGCTCCCAGGGGCAGTGGGATCTGGATGATGATGGGCTCCCAGGGGTGGGGGGGGTCTCAGCTCTGATGGGCTGTCAGAGCTGGTGGGCTCCAAGCAGCTGTGGGCTTCCAGTGCTTGTGGGCTCCCAGGAGGTTGCAGTCAGCTGAGGCTGTGCCACAATGCTCCCCTAGCTAGCCCAGCCAGGAACCTACCCCTTCCCCAGCCCCTCACAGACCAAGTTCTCTCTTTCCAGAGGCCAGGGCAGCTTGGCAGGGTCGAGCCAAGCTCTTGCCAGCATCCCCAGGCAGGAGCAGGCTGTCCTGGAAACGCCTGGGTGAGGGGAACACTGGGTCCAGGCTGGCAGCAGAGCAGCAGGCAGCAGCCAGCTGACGAGCTCAGCATGCTGCCACTGCTGCTGGCACAGGTAGGCACTGTCATGGATAAGCCTGGCACTGCTGGGAGAGGAGCGGGCTGTGTGCCCCCTGCACTGCCCCAGCACTGCCTGATAAGCCAGAGGCAACGTGGGAAGCCCATAAAGCCCAGGGTGTAGGGAAGAGGAGGCCTTTGGCAGGGGAGGCTTTGGCTGTGATTTTATTTGCAGCAGCCCTGAAGTCATCTGCTCACACACAGGCTCCTGCCAGGCCCCTGCCCTGGCAGCCCCGACAGTTCCTGCGGCAGCCTGGTGCTTACGCAGCTGCCGCCTGGCAGCCTGCAGGACACCAGCACAAGGACAGGCTTGTTCCAGCCCCAGCCCCAAAGCCAGCCCACGGCCCCCCCAGCACCCTGCAAAGAGGCTGGTAGGCTCCCTGCTTACCCTGCTCAATGCCCAGAGGGAGGCAGGTGAACCATGGGCATCTGTGTGCCAAAGGGGGTGTCCCAGTGCTGCCCCACTGCTGGAGCTGGGCCAGCAGCTCCCCACGCTGCACCCGTCCCCAGTGTGGGACAGTGTCAGAGCTCTGAGCTGGGATGGGTCTGGGGCAAGGGGCTGTGCCCAGCACCCCACAAGTCTGGCAGGAGGAACTGAACGGGGCCGGGGTGGAGTCCTGCCACTGGTACATTCACACCCATACCCGTGCTGTGCCACCAGGTGCTGCCCTGGAGCACTGCCCAGCACTCTGCCACGCTTTGTCTGTCTGTCCTTCCTGTTTGCTTCCCTCTATCCCATGAGCAGTGTGCAAGGAGAAGAGGTGCCCAGCGCAGGGCACTGCAGCATCCCCATACCACTGTGGGCGGCGGTGCTGCTCCTCTCTGGGGAGGTGAGCCCCTGGCTCCTCACCACCACTCCAAGACAGTAACAAAGACATCGATGCCCTCCTCTGCCACACACATCCAATCCTATCCCCTGGCAGGCAGGAAGTGCCAGCACCTTCCCCAGGGCTGGAGGCTTCCCAGCACAGGCAGACTGAGAGAGTCACTGTATAGGATGAGGCTCAAAGTTCTGCCCCATCCCAGTGTAGGCACTTCTTGGTGACATCTGTGTTGGCACACATCATCCCCAAGGCTCTCAGGCCTTAGTGGGGCAGGGGGCATCCGTCCTTGACCCCCATACCCGACGCTGGCAGATGCCCATCACCACCACATCCATCTGCAGAGCGCATGGGTAAAAAGCAGCAGCAGAGTCCAGCCAGTGACACCTTCCAGCTGCCAATTGTGCCAGGCACCAGGGAAACCCCACAGGGTGCCCAGGCTGGGCAGCCATGTCCCCATGGGGCCACCTGGGCATATCCCATGGTCAGCACATGCCAGGGAGGCAGTGAGGACCCTTAGGAGATGACACAGCAGCACTTCCTGCAGCAGGGCCAGCACCTGCAGCAGCCGCAGCCCCTGCCAGCCTCCTGCTCCTGCCCCTTGGGTGGCTTCTCCAGGGTGACAGTGTAGAAGTTGCTGGGCGATTCCCCGTTGGGCATCCTCATGCTGGCATAGGGGTTGAAGGGACGAGACCAGGACTTCTCTGTGGAAACGGCTGGGCTGTTCCAGCTGCCAGCCGGCTCTGCCCACTCCTCCGTGCTGTAGGTGGGCACAGCAGCAGGGTTGGCGATGACGGTGGGCTCATCCTTCAGGAAGCGAGTGAGGAAGCTCTGCTGGAACTGGTCCCGCGGGATGTTGACGCTGGCGTAGGGGTTCTCCAGGCTCACGCCGCGATCCATCTCCCTGCTCTCCGCCAGCAGGCGTAGCCCAGCTGGCACTGCCCACCAGTGCGAGAGGGACCCCGCTGGCGGGACGCAGGGACGTCAGTGTCGTCACAGCATGGGCAAGGGGCCCCCAGCAGAGCTCCCTGCTTCGGGAGCAGGGTGCGGAGCTGTGCCCCCCCACCTCTGCCAGCCCCAGGGAGCCCTGGCACGCAGCCCTTGCGCCGGCCACGAAGCCCTGGTGGCAGAGCCGGGAAGGAAGGGTAGCAGCTGGGCAGGGGGACGTGAGGGGGGCAAGCTGCTGGGGGGCAGGAGCGAGAGCTGGGGGGCAGACAGGGTGCAGGGGGGGCAGTAGTGCGGGGTAGGAGCTTCTGGGGGGGAGACAGAACTCAGAGGTGGGGGCAGGCACGGCGGAGAGGAGGGGAGAGAAAGGAGGTGCGGGCGGAAGGAGAGGCAGAGGCGGGGGAAGGACGGGACAGAAGGGGGACAGCAGGGAGAGGGGCAGGGGACGGGCACGCCGCGGGGAGAGGGGGAAGGGGACAGTGGGCAGGGGAAGCAAGGGGGCAGGCAGGGGCAGTGGTCAGGCAGGAAGGAGGGGGACAGGGACCGGGACCGGGGCAGGGGCAGGGGGGGCAGGCGGGGTGCGGGCAGAGGGTCGCTCCCAGCACTCACCGACGGCAGGCTCCGGGCGCCGCGGGGCTGCTCCGCCGCCTGCGCTTCCTCCTGCACGGCCCGCCCCGGCCCGCCCCGGCCGCACACCGACCGCCCGGCCCCGGCTGCCTGGCACCCGCCGGCCGGCACCCACCCTCTCAGCATCTGCCACCCCAGCGCCCGCTTCCCTGGCACCCACTGCCCGGAGCACACTGCCCAGCCGGATATTCACCCCTCGGCACCCACTCCCCAGCCTGGCAGCCACTGTCACAACGGTTACTGTCCAGCACCCACTGCCCAGCACTCACCTCCTCAGCACTTGCTGACCCGTACCCGCCTCCTTGGCACCCACTGCCTGGCACCTGGTGCCAACCACCAGGCACCCACCACTCAGACTCAACTAAACACTGGTACCAGACAAGGGCCACAAGGAGCCAGGCATCAGGATCATGCACTGGGCAAGGGGCACTGGGCAGAGACATAGGGCAGAGGACACTGGACACTGGATGGGGACACTGAGCACACTGGCACAAGGCACTGGTACTGGGCATGGGACAAGAGGCACTGGACAATGGGAACTGAGCACTGGACAAAGGCACTGGGCACCAGGCAAGACCTCCAGTACAGGGCATCGTGTGCCAGGCACCAGCACTAACCAGCAGTACCAGGTACTGGGCACTGCCTCTGGCACCAAGCACTGGATACCAACACCAGCACGGGCACCACACAGTGTGCACTGGACACCATACAGCAGGCAGCAGTATCATGACTGTCAGGACCAGTCACTGACACCAGTACAGGCACCAGTACCATCCACTGGTAGCAGCACTGTGTGCCATGCACTGGGCACTGAGCTAGCACTGGCATCACACACTGCTACTGGGCTGCAGGCAGGCACAGTGGGTGGGAAAGCAGCAAACACCAAGCACTGGGCACAGGGCAGAGGGTACTGGGCATAGGTCCTGAGCACTGGGTGGATGACACTGGGCACCTACACCTACTGCACCCCCTGGAAGCCCCCAGACCCACCTGCCAGGCTCTTGCCCCCGTGGCCACAGTGGTCTCTGCAGCCCAGGGGTCTCTAGCACCCTTCCTGGCTCTGCCTCACCTCTCCAGCCCTGACATCCCAGTGCCAAGTCTCTGCCAGGATCTTTGTCCCTCCAACTAACCCCTGGGCTGCCAGGCAGCCAGAGTGGCATAGAATCATGAAATGGTTTGGGTGGGAAGGGACCTTCGAAGCTCCTCCAGTCCAAGCCCCCTGCAGTGAGAGACGACATCTGCAACTAGAGCAGGCTGCTCAGGTTGCCAGTCCAGCCTGACCTGGAATAACCTTGGCATGACCCTGCAGCACCCAAGAGACCTGGCAGGTGCCCGGGCACCAGGAGGATGTGTATTTGCAGGGTGGCTTGGGGGGAGTTGCCCTGTGCCTGCCCCCAGGACATCGTTGGAGGGTGAACTGCTTGAGGCTGGATGGAGTTAGCGATGCCTGGGCAAGGAGAGGGACACTGGCACTTGTGTGCCCAGGGCCAGAAGTGCTGCAAGAGAAAAGCTGCCAATCTTCAGCACCTTTCACCTGTGGCCAGGCAGGAGAGAGCCTGTGTGAGCCCCCCCAGGACCTGCTCTCCTCTGGAAGATCCCAGCAGAGGCCTGGCCCTGCTGCCTTGGGGCAGTGCCCACATCCCCACCATCACCAGCTGCTCCACCATCCACCACCACCAGCTGCTAGGGCTCCTTTGGTTCCCTGCTGCTGCCTCATCCCACTCCCCAGTACCTGCTGGGCCCAGGGAGGGGCTCTGGGTCAGTGCCAGCAGGAAGGGCTGCAGATAGAGCTGTGCCCCCCAGGCTTCCACCAGCAAGGAAAAGAGCAGCACTGATGGAGCTGTGCCCAGCACCAGCATGGGGTGACAATGTCCCCAACCACCAGTGTTCCCAGGGGCCACAGCCAGCCACCACAGCTCCTCTGCAAGTGGCCATTCCTCTGGAGCCCCATGCTGGGACAGGCCTTTTGGCTCAGGGACAGCCCTGGCATAGCTGGCATGTGGCTCTGGCAGCGGCTGTCAGGAGATGGCCATGCCCAGGCAGACGTGGCTCAGAGCAAGAGCTGAGTCTTGGAGGGACAGAAGGGACTGTGGGGACCAGCCTGCCAGCCAGGAGCATCCCAGCCCCACCTCCAGCCGTGGCACACTCCTTCAGGGCAGCAGGAGGCACCAGCCTGGGTCCTCTTGGTGATGCCATGCTCCCAGGAAAGTTGCAGGGAAAGCTGGAGGGTACAGGGGCAATGGTGCCAGCTTGGCCTGGCTGGGTGGGGACATGGCACTGCCACAGCTTCACTGCTCCATCCTGCCCTG
The DNA here is from genome assembly GCF_015220805.1 of Pogoniulus pusillus. Classification (NCBI taxonomy): domain Eukaryota; kingdom Metazoa; phylum Chordata; class Aves; order Piciformes; family Lybiidae; genus Pogoniulus; species Pogoniulus pusillus. The sequence continues at coordinate 795,710 of NC_087298.1, read as the reverse complement.
GTCAGGGTATCCACATGTCCCCTTTGTGTCCCCACAGGTCCTGGATGGGTGTTTTGCTAAAGGCTGCAGGACTTTGGGCTTCTCAAGAGTGTCCTCACTGCCAGGAGGGCACAGGCAGCCCTGCCAGGTGGGCTCCAGAGCACCAAGTCCCTGCTTCAGCATGCTAGGGGACAGGGTGGGTGCTGCTGGAAGCCTCTGCCCTGCCAGGTGTCCTGTCTCCAGGCTGTGGGACACATCAGTCCTGCAGCTGAATTGGTCTCTCTTGTGCTAAGGCTGTGGGGTGTGACAGGGCCACCACAGGTCTCTGTTTGTGACACTGCTGTGACTGCCACTGCCACCCTTCTCACCACTGCCTTGTGCCGAGCCCCAGCAACTGCCCAGAAGCAGCAATCTGTAGGAGCTCAGCCCTCCTGGGAGCCCTGGGGATGCTGGGGACATAGCTCCAGGGCAGCCTGGGCATGGGCACAGGGCAGAGGGTGCCCCAGATTGCTGCTGAGTCGTCCTGGCACCGAGTGACGTTTGCTGCAGCACCTTGCAGAGGAAAAGCTTCCTCCTCCTGCCCCCTGGCAGAAAACATTTCCCATCTGCACGGGGGAGCTGGGACTGCACAGGCTGGCAGATCCTGCCCACCCCCTGCCCACCCAGCCCAGGGCCAGGCAAGTGGGGACACTGGGATGGAGCAAGCAGGTGAGCCCCAGCGGGTGATAGGACCCTGCCTGGCCCTGGCAGCACTGTCCTTGTGATGGGTGCTGAGCTCAGAGTGCCCTGCTGCCAGCTCCCTGCCTGCCCTCTGCAGCTGGGCCCTGTGTCCTGGAGCCTTCTGGGCTTGCAGATGCCAAAGTGTGGTTTGGAATGCAAATAGACTCAGGGGACGTCCCTGGCAGGGGGGAGGGAAGGGGAGGGAAGAAAAAGGAAGAGCCCGGGAGAAGCTGAGAGGTCAAACCCTCCTCTGACCGGCTCCGGCCCCTCTGCAGCTCTGTGTCTCGGCCTCCCCACCGAGGGCTGGGAGCAGATGTGCAGCAGAGCATGCACCGTGCACAGCCCCCAGCTGCACAGCACCTGTGCAGACACCCCCGGGCAGCTCCTGCTGTCACCCAGCATCACAGAATCACAGCCTGGCTTGGGTTGAAAGGGACCTCTAAAGGCCATCTAGTCCAACCAGCCTGCAGTCAGCAGGGACATCTGCAACCAGAGCAGGTTGCTCAGAGCCTAACGTGGAGTGTACCCAGGGCATCTATCACCTCTCTGAGCAATCTGGGCCAGTGTCACATCGCCCTCAGGTCAAACATTTGCCTCCTTCTCTCTAGTTTAAATTTCCCTCCCCCCCCCCCCTTTTTTTTTGTTTCAAACCATCACCCCCTGCCCTGTCACAAGGCCCCACTGAAGTCTGTCCCCAGCTTTCTTATCATCCCACTAAGTACCAAAAGGCCATTATAAGGTCTCCCTGGAGCCTTCTCTTCTGCAGGCTGAATAACCTCAACTACCTCAGCCTTTTCTCATAGCAGAAGGGTTCCAGCCCTCTGGTCATTTCTGTGGCTTCTCTGGCTGCACTCCAACAGATCCAAGTCTTTCCTGTGCTGAGTACTCCGGAGCTGGACACTCCTCCAGGTGGAATCTCACCAGAATGAATTAGAGGGGAAGAATCCCCTCCCTTGTCTTGCTGGCCATGCATCTTCTGGTGCAGCCCAGGAGCTGGTTGGGTTGTATGTGGAGGTTGGCAATAGGAGATGCTCCTGTCCTCCAGGCTGTGCTCAGGCTTTCCAGTGCACACCCTGAGCTCCAGGAATTCCAGGCTTCCATGAGACTTTCTGGTGCTGCTGTGTGCTGGAGAAGGGCCACTTGTAAGAACAGAGGCACTGTGCTGAGGTGAGGGAGAGAAGAGTCCTTTGGCTTTCATATTTCGTTCAGGAGAGCCACCGGCAGCCTCTGCCCCTGCGCCGGGCCTCGCTGCTGGCAGCATTTGCCCTCTTGAGCTGTGTCCCCGGAGGAAAACTCTGGAGCTTTGCTGAGCAGACACCAAAACAGGGCAGCAGCAGCATCTCCCCCGTGTCCTGCTCTCACCCCGGCCCTGCCTGCCGCGCTCCGCATGTCCCCAGGCGCACAGGTGATGGCGCTGTGATTGCAGCAGAGATTTCTGCTCCTCCCTGCTGCTCCCAGCTCCTCCCTGCTCCTCCCTGCTTCTCCCTGCTCCTCCCTGCTCCTCCCTACTCCTCCTTCCTTCTCCCTCCTCCCTTCAGCTCCTCCCTGCTCCCCTCAGCTCCTCCCTGCTCCTCTCAGCTCCTCCCTGCTTCTCCCTGCTCCTCCTTCCTTCTCCCTGCTTCTCTCAGCTCCTCCCTGCTCCTCCCAGCGCCTCAGGACCTTTGCCTTTTGGCTTTTTTGCCCCCTGCTGCCACGCACGGCGCTGGTCAGGAGCAGCTCTGCTGGCAGGGAGCTGCGAGGCTGCACAGCAGGCAGGGCTCGGTCTGGGCACACCAAGACCCTGTGCCATGCCCTCAGTGCTATGATCTGCATTAACTCTGCTACCCAGGGGATGGTTGGTAGTAACTGTGAGATCTGCTCATCAGCATTAAAACTCGCCAGAAACTTATTCACAGGTTCAAAAACCAACACCCAGGCTGGGAACCCACCCAGGCAGGGCTGCTGGTGTTGCACCCCAGAGTCCCAAGCCCTCCCACCAGGGTGGTTAGATCGTTGTTCTCCTCCTTCATTGCAGTGATGCAGCCACTCCTATGCTCACTTGGAAGAGGTGTGCACAGCTGGCTTAGTTAAGAGTGGCACATGTGGAAGGCACAGATAGGCTTAAGGCTATGTGTGAGGTGCAGGTAGGTTAAGCTTATACAAACTTCACAGTATCACAGTGTCACAGCATCACCAGGGTTGGAAGAGACCTCACAGACCATCAAGTCCAACCCTTTACCACAGAGCTCAAGGCCAGACCATGGCACCAAGTGCCACGTCCAGTCCTGCCTTGAACAGCTCCAGGGACGGCGACTCCACCACCTCCCCGGGCAGCCCATTCCAGTGCCCAATGACTCTCTCAGGGAAGAACTTTCTCCTCACCTCCAGCCTAAATCTCCCCTGGCACAGCCTGAGGCTGTGTCCTCTCGTTCTGGTGCTGGCCACCTGAGAGAAGAGAGCAACCTCCTCCTGGCCACAACCTCCCCTCCTGCGGCCAGCAGACCCTGCCTCCTGCAGCTGGACGTGGGGGTTTGCTTCACTGCCTGAGTTCCTGCCTCCAGGATGGGCTCAAGGACACTCTGCAGCACAGGTCGCTCACGGTTATCAGTGCATGCCCTCTGCTAGCAGGAGCTCCATCCGCACAGGGCCACAGGCAGCGCCTGAGCGCTGCAGGCTGTGCTGCTTGTGATAATTGCTGCCATGGGAGCTGTGCTCAGAGGCCTGCAGAGCAGAGGTGATCCAGGCCTTGCCACGCAGGACTGCAGAGGACTCAGTGTGAACTATGCCAGAGACAATGCATTGTGTTACAGCCCCAATATACACACTCAGCCAGCAGGGCACACGCCTACACGTTAGCATAACTGGTCAGGGGCAGCCCCCTGCATCAGCATGAGCCACGCCCTGTTACTCCTTAACGAGGTGTCCCTGATCTAGCCCTTCTGAGATAAGGTAGTCTGCGGCTGGGGGGAGCCAAGGGCAGGCCTCCAGTTGTCACTCTCCTTCCACAGCTCTTCTGCACGCTGCATTCCCACACCTGAGCGCTGAGCTCTGAGTGGCAAACACAAACTCTATGCTGCTCACAAGTCACCACTGCCTGGCTCGTGGGGCTGGCACAGCCCAGGCAGCACCGGGCAGGTGGAACTCTGCCCCACTGGCCCGGAGACTCGATTTGTCCCAGGCAGCCCCTGCCTTGTCCCCGGCTCCTCTGGGTGTCTCTGCAGGACTCGCAGCCCCAGCAGGACGATGCCCGGGGGCAGGGAGGGCGCCTTGAGGTGTGCGCGGTCCCAGCACAGCGCCACGCTGAGCTACACCTTCGGAGCCTGCCCCTGGCCAGCTCTGCAGGCACACTCAGGACCAAAGCCAGGCAGCAGCAGCCTCCTGCTGCCTGCTCATCCCTGGAGCAACATCCAGCAGGGCACCAGCGGGACCCTGGGCATTGGTGAGCCGCTCGGAACGGCACCTTGCCAGCCCTCACCCTGTTAGCCACAGCCAGGGCCTTTGCCCTCCCCCCATAGAATCATGCAATCATAGAAACAACCAGGCTGGAAGAGACCTCCAAGCTCATCCAGTCCAACCTATCCCCCAGCCCTGGCCAGTCAACCAGACCATGGCACTAAGTGCCTCAGCCAGGCTTTGCTTCAACACCTCCAGGGACGGTGCCTCCACCACCTCCCTGGGCAGCCCATTCCAATGCCAATCACTCTCTCTGGGGAGGAGGGGCAGGCAAACACGTCTGGGCATGGATAAGCCCATGTTTGCCCCATCAAGCCTACCACCACAAGTGCCTTCCCTCTCCCATCGCCTCAGTAGCACCTCAGAGCTTTTTGGGATCACAGAGTTGCCCAGACTGGGAAAACAAAAAGACCTTTCAGATCCTTGAGTCCAATCTTTAGGTTGGACATGAGGAACAATTTCTTCCCCCAAAAGGTTGTCACAGGCCTGGCCCAGGCTGCTCAGGGCAGCGGTGGAGTCCCAACCCCTGGAGGGGTGCCACAGCTGTGGAGATGTGGTGCTGAGGGCCATGAGTGAGTGGTGCCCTGGCTCAGAGCCACATCCAGCCTGGCCCTAAAAATGTCCAGGGATGAGGCTTCCACCACCCCCCTGGGCAACCTCTCACCACCCTCTTAGGGGAAGAGCTTCTTCCTAACATCTAATATCAATGTCTCCTTTTCTAGCTTGGATCCACTCCTCCCAGTCCAGTCACTACCCAACAGTGTGAGGTGTCCCTGCCCATGGCAGGGGGGTTGGAACTGGATCATAGAATCATAGAATTAAGCAGGCTGGAAGTGAGCTCCAAGCTCAGCCAGCCCAACCTAGCACCCAGCCCTGCCCAACCAACCAGACCATGGCACTAAGTGCCCCAGCCAGGATTGGCTTCAACACCTCCAGCCACAGACACTCCACCACCTCCCTGGGCAGCCCATTCCAATGCCAATCACTCTCTCTGACAACAACTTCCTCCTCACATCCAGCCTAGACCTGCCCTGGCACAGCTTCAGGCTGTGTCCCCTTGTTCTGTTGCTGGCTGCCTGGCAGCAGAGCCCAACCCCACCTGGCTACAGCCTCCCTGCAGGCAGCTGCAGACAGCAATGAGCTCTGCCCTGAGCCTCCTCTGCTGCAGGCTGCACACCCCCAGCTCCCTCAGCCTCTCCTCACTGGGCTGTGCTCCAGGCCCCTCCCCAGCCTTGCTGCCCTTCTCCAAACACCTTCCAGCACCTCAACAGCTCTCTGCAATGGAGGAGCCCAGAACTGGACACAGCACTCCAGGGGTGGCCTGAGCAGTGCTGAGCACAGGGGCACAAGAACCTCCCTTGTGCTGCTGCCCACACTGCTCCTGAGCCAGCCCAGGATGCCATTGGCTCTGATGCCCACCTGGGCACTGCTGCCTCCACTGCAGCTCCTCTCTGCCAGCACCCCCAGGGCCCTCTCTGCCTGGCTGCTCTCAGCCACTCTGGCCCCAGCCTGCAGTGCTGCTTGGGGTTGTTGTGGCCAAAGGGTAGAACCCTGCACTTGGCTTCTTCAGTCTCATCCCCTTGGCCTCTGCCCACCCATGCAGCCTGGCCAGGTCCCTCTGCAGGGCTCTGCTACCCTCCAACAGCTTCACAGCTGCTCCCAGCTTGGTGCCATCTGCAAACTTACTGATGCTGGACTCAATCCCCTGCTCCAGATCATCAATAAAGACATTGAACAGGACTGTGCCTAGCACTGATCCCTGGGGCACACTACCAGTGCCAGCTGCCAGCTGGATGTGGCACCATTCACCACCACTCTCTGGGCCCTGCCTTCCAGCCAGTTCTTGACCCATACCAGGGCAAATCTGTCCAAGCCATGAGCTGCCAGCTGTGCCAGCAGCTGCTTTTGGCAGACAGTGTCAGAGGCTTTGGATGATCCTTGGGGACAGTCCTGTGAAAGTTCTTGCATCTCTGTGGCAGTGCCATGGCCACCTGAGTCTGTGTGACCCAGCACAAGCTCTGGGCAGTTTTGCAGGACACCATCAGGTGCAGTGATCTCATGGGAGGCCTCCACTCAGTGGTGCTTCACAGGCAGCAAAAGGGACATGGAAACGAGAAAGCCACAGACACATCCCTGCTGCAGCCCTTCCCCTGAGGACAAGCTCACATCTGGCATCAGGGCCGTGGAGCTTCCCCAGCCACCAGGACAGAAATCCTCATGGACAGGTCATTTGCTGTGCCTGGATCCCTTTGGCTGGCAGGGACTGGCAGTGCCATGCTGCAGGCACCTGAGGGTGGTGATGCTCTTTCCAGCCCAGCAGTAATGAGGACAAGGAAGTGCTGCACTTCCTGAAGGGAAAGGTTTGGACATCAGCTGGCAGAGCAGCTCGGTGACAGCCCCAGTGCAGATGGCAGCACTGAAGATGTTGTGAGGCTAGGGAGAGTTTGTAGGTGTGAAGAGGGCAGAGGAGTGGGCTGGGCCAGTGCAGCAGTGGACAACCAACCCCCAGATTCAGGCAAACGAATATGATTTCTTCTGGGACATCACAAAGGTCACTCTGCCTCCTCCAGCACTCCCCCTGCAGTGCTGGGGCAGCTCTGGAGTCCTCAGCACAGCACAGGCAGGGACTTGCTGCAGCAGGGCCAGAGGAGGGCACAGCAATGCTGGCAGGGCTGGAAGGGCTCTGCTGTGAGGCCAGGCTGGCAGAGCTGGGGGTGTTCAGCCTGGAGAGGAGGAGGCTCCAGGGACACCTTTGGTGGCCTTGCAGAGCTTCGAGGGCTGACCAGAAAGCTGGGGACAGAGCTTTGAGCAGGGCCTGTGGTGACAGACCAAGGGGTGAGGGTTTGAACTGGAAGAGGGAGATTGAGAGTGGAGAGAAGGGAGAAATGTTTGACACTGAGGGTGGGGAGAGCCTGGCCCAGGCTGTCCAGAGAGGTGAGAGCTGCCCCACGGCTGGAACCATCCCAGGTGAGGTTGTTGGTGGCTCTGAGCAGCCTGCTCTGATTGCAGCTGTCCCTGCTGGCTGCAGAATTGGACCAGATGACCTTCAGAGGTCCCTCCCCACCCACACCAGTCTGGGGTCTATGACTGTATGAAATTCCTGCCTCTCCCAGCTGGGTTGTTGCCATCCCAGGGACTCCAGGGACCACTTGGGGCAGGCACTGAGTGCTCTCTGCTGAAGCTGCCAGCTGTATGCCAGGCCCAAGCCGGCTGCTGTGTGCCACTGGGGGTGGTAGAGAGAGAGGCACATGGCAGGGCCCAGAGTGGGGCTGAGGGAGCCCACTGATGCCCATGTCCTTGCCTGGCTTCTTTCACCAGCAGTGCCCCCAGGCCAGGCTGGCAACCTGATCTCCCCAACCCACCCCACAGGTCCTAGGTTCTGAACCTGCCTTTCTGTGGGCATGCAACCAGCAGCCCCACATCTCTGCCCCACTGCACCTCGGGGCCTTGGCATCCATGTGTGCCCAGTGTCCATGTGTGGAGGAGCAGCTCTGTGCTGCTCTTTGCCAGGCAGGGTCTCTGTGGCAAGCCATCAGCTTTCTCACTTCTTGGTCTGGATGTATCCCAGAGGGTGGAGGCAGGAAGTGCAAAAGCTACTTGATGAGAGGGGTAGCTGATGGTGCCAGGATGTGTCCCCTCAATTGGGTCAGCCCAGGGACTGCACACACCAGAGGGGTCCTTGGCCATGGCCCCACCTTCTGGCAGGCTCAGTGCTGCCCTGGACCAGCTCCTGGGAGTTCAGCTCCATAGTGAGGGGCAGAACAGAATCTGCTGACCTCCCCAGGGAGGCTTCTGCAGCTCACCCTGGAAAGGGCTGGCAGCTGCTCAGATCCATCAGGATCCTCCACCAGCCCTGTCCTCTGTGTGCTGTGCTCTCCTGATGTGACATCTTAGCCACCCCACAGGCCCATGAGCAGGGACAGAGATGCCAGGAGCACCAGAGATGTGCAGAGCTCAGTGGGTACTGGTCACAGCTAGGGCACACTGCACCCATGCCCACCTGCTTGGCTGACCCCTGTGCCCCATGGCAAACCGGGGTAGGGGTGTGTGGGGTGTGCTGCAGAGGCACATTTGCAACACCTGGTGCAGCTGTGCTCCTCCAAGCCCATGCTGCATGCACCCAGGGGATGCTCACACTGCAGCTGCAGAGCCCAGAGCCTTTCTAGCTTGGCCCTGCTCTGCCCTGCCAGGGGAATGCTGCATTCCTCAAGGATAAGTCATCTGGTGTCCAAGCTGGCATGGCCAGAACTGGCATCGCATGAGTTAGCTGGCACCTGGCCTGCTGCCTGCCTCTCCCCAGGCTCGCTCGGACTGCAGGAACCAGCAGAGGAGCTGATTTCCTTATCGCCTCCTGCACTCACCTCTGTCCCTCTCCCCTGCGGCTCCCGGGCCCGGCCAGCCCCCGGGTCACGGCAGGGCTTGGCAGCAGCACGGGGGAAGTGTGCATTGTGGCTGCCCACTGCGGCCCGGCTGGAGGAGAAAGCAAGGATTTCCTGGCCTGGAGCGAGTCCTTCCCTTCCCGACCCCTCCCAGCAGCTGAGCGCCTCGGGGCTGAGCGGAGGCTGCTCCCGACGGGCCCCGACCGGCAGCCAGCGCCTGCCCCGCGCCGAGCTCCGCTGCCAGTGCGAGCGGGACCGAGCGGGAACCTCCGGCGGGCACCAGCCGCCGGGGCCAGATCCCTCTCGGGCACAGCCAGATGTGCCCCCCTGCCCCCTCGGTGCTCCTGCATGCCCGCCGGCAGGGTGCCACAGGGGCGGGCTGCGGTGGCCTTGTGCCATCGCACCGGGGCTGCAGGGAGGACAGCTCGCAGGGAGCCGGGAGCCCGGCACGGCTGGAAGGGACCTCTGGAGCTCATCCAGTCCAAGTCCTGCTCCAGCAGGGCACCCACAGCAGCTTGCGCAGCAGCACAATGCCAGGGGGGGTTGGAAGCTCTCCAGAGCAGGAGACTGCACAGCCTCTCTGGGCAGCCTGCTCCAGGCCTCCAGCACCCTCACACCAAACAACTTCCTCCTGTTCAGGTGGAACCTCCTGGGTTCCATTGCCCTTTGTTCTGTCCCTGGGCACCAATGAGCAGAGTTTGGCCCCATCCTCCTGCCCCTCACCCTTTAGCTCTTGCTGAGCATTGCTGACCCCCCCCGGGGCTGCTCTTCTGCAGGCTCAGCAGCCCTAGGCTGGTCACCCGAGGCAGACCTCAGCCCAGCACTCGCAGCAGGTCGATGCTGTGGGGTTTGTGTCCCACAAGCCATAACCTGCAGCTCCCTGCCCAGAGCCAGGCAGCAGCAAAGATCCTGGGCTGCCCTCCAAGGCCAAAGCCTGGCTTACAGGCAGAGACCTGGAGAAGGGCAGCCAGAGCCCCAGCTGGGGACACCTGGCTGGGCAGCTCTCATCAACAGCCACAGATTTTCCTCCTCAAATGTCACTTTTCCTCCCCGTGAAGGAAGAAGTGGGGCCCAGAGAGGGGCAGCTGCTGGCACCTCCTGGCAGGCTCCCTGCAGGCACTGCTTTTGCTTTCACTGCAAAGAGCTGGGCAATGCCACGGCTCCTCCTGTGCCACAGCAGCATGGGGACCTCATGCAGGGACTACACCTGCCCAGGAGTTTCTGAGGCCAGGGGCTGACGTCTCGCTGTTTTCCCTTGGTTCAGAGTTTCCAGGCTGTCACCCATCTCCTGCCCCAGGGCATGCCCAGCACAGCCCTGCCCCGGGGGAAGGCTTGGCCGAGGCAATCCCAGGTGGCTCTGCCGAGGAGGGAGCAGGCAGACCCCGCGGCAGCGCCCAGGTCCCAGCTAAGCCCTGGGCTCCTGCTGCGGCCCGGCGGAGGTCTGGTTTGTGTCCCGCTGCCTGCTTGTCCTCCCTGGCTGCACACAGTCGCCGTTTGTTCGGCTCTGGCTGCCGGCTGGAGCCGGGGCCGTGTGCCTGAGCTGCCCGCGCACAACGGCTCCTTGTTCCCCAGCGCCCTCCCCGCTCGCCCCTCGCCTGCTGTAGCAATTATGCCAATTAGCCGTGCCCTCGCCTTGCTGCTGCCTGCACCCTGTGCCCTCGCCTTGCTGCTGCCTGCACCCTCACCTTGCTCCTGCCTGCACCCTGTGCCCTCGCCTTGCTGCTGCCTGCACCCTCACCTTCCTCCTGCCTGCACCCTGTGCCCTCGCCTTGCTGCTGCCTGCACCCTGCACCCTCGCCTTGCTGCTGCCTGCACCCTCACCTTCCTCCTGCCTGCACCCTGCACCCTCGCCTTGCTGCTGCCTGCACCCTGCGCCCTCACCTTCCTCCTGCCTGCACCCTGCGCCCTCGCCTTGCTGCTGCCTGCACCCTGCGCCCTCGCCTTGCTGCTGCCTGCACCCTGTGCCCTCGCCTTGCTGCTGCCTGCACCCTGTGCCCTCGCCTTGCTGCTGCCTGCACCCTGTGCCCTCGCCTTGCTGCTGCCTGCACCCTGTGCCCTCGCCTTGCTGCTGCCTGCACCCTGTGCCCTCGCCTTGCTGCTGCCTGCACCCTGCACCCTCCCTTGCTGCTGCCTGCACTCTGTGCCCTCGCCTTGCTGCTGCCTGCACCCTGTGCCCTCCCTTGCTGCTGCCTGCACTCTGTGCCCTCGCCTTGCTGCTGCCTGCACTCTGTGCCCTCCCTTGCTGCTGCCTGCACCCTGTGCCCTCCCTTGCTGCTGCCTGCACTCTGTGCCCTCGCCTTGCTGCTGCCTGCACCCTGTGCCCTCGCCTTGCTGCTGCCTGCACCCTGCGCCCTCGCCTTGCTGCTGCCTGCACTCTGTGCCCTCGCCTTGCTGCTGCCTGCACCCTGCACCCTCCCTTGCTGCTGCCTGCACTCTGTGCCCTCACCTTGCTCCTGCCTGCGCCCTGTGCCCTCGCCTTGCTCCTGCCTGTGCCCTCACCTTGCTGCTGCCTGCACCCTCACCTTGCTGCTGCCTGCACCCTGCACCCTCGCCTTGCTCCTGCCTGCGCCCTGTGCCCTCGCCTTGCTCCTGCCTGTGCCCTCACCTTGCTGCTGCCTGCACCCTCACCTTGCTGCTGCCTGCACCCTGCACCCTCGCCTTGCTGCTGCCTGCACCCTGTGCCCTCGCCTTGCTCCTGCCTGCACCCTCGCCTTGCTGCTGCCTGCACCCTGCGCCCTCGCCTTGCTGCTGCCTGCACCCTGCACCCTCACCTTGCTGCTGCCTGCACTCTGTGCCCTCCCTTGCTGCTGCCTGCACCCTGTGCCCTCCCTTGCTGCTGCCTGCACTCTGTGCCCTCGCCTTGCTGCTGCCTGCACCCTGCACCCTCACCTTGCTGCTGCCTGCACCCTGTGCCCTCGCCTTGCTCCTGCCTGCACCCTGTGCCCTCGCCTTGCTGCTGCCTGCACCCTGCACCCTCACCTTGCTGCTGCCTGCACCCTGTGCCCTCGCCTTGCTGCTGCCTGCACCCTGCGCCCTCGCCTTGCTGCTGCCTGCACCCTGCGCCCTTGCCTTGCTGCTGCCTGCACCCTGCACCCTCACCTTGCTGCTGCCTGCACCCTGTGCCCTCGCCTTGCTCCTGCCTGCACCCTGTGCCCTCGCCTTGCTGCTGCCTGCACCCTGCGCCCTCGCCTTGCTGCTGCCTGCACCCTGCGCCCTCGCCTTGCTGCTGCCTGCACCCTGCGCCCTCGCCTTGCTGCTGCCTGCACCCTGTGCCCTCGCCTTGCTGCTGCCTGCACCCTGTCCCCTCACCTTGCTGCTGCCTGCACCCTGCACCCTCGCCTTGCTGCTGCCTGCACCCTGTGCCCTCGCCTTGCTGCTGCCTGCACCCTCGCCTTGCTGCTGCCTGCACCCTGCGCCCTCGCCTTGCTGCTGCCTGCACCCTGCACCCTCACCTTGCTGCTGCCTGCACTCTGTGCCCTCCCTTGCTGCTGCCTGCACCCTGTGCCCTCCCTTGCTGCTGCCTGCACCCTGCACCCTCACCTTGCTGCTGCCTGCACCCTGTGCCCTCGCCTTGCTCCTGCCTGCACCCTGTGCCCTCGCCTTGCTGCTGCCTGCACCCTGCACCCTCACCTTGCTGCTGCCTGCACCCTGTGCCCTCGCCTTGCTGCTGCCTGCACCCTGCGCCCTCGCCTTGCTGCTGCCTGCACCCTGCGCCCTTGCCTTGCTGCTGCCTGCACCCTGCACCCTCACCTTGCTGCTGCCTGCACCCTGTGCCCTCGCCTTGCTCCTGCCTGCACCCTGTGCCCTCGCCTTGCTGCTGCCTGCACCCTGCGCCCTCGCCTTGCTGCTGCCTGCACCCTGTGCCCTCGCCTTGCTGCTGCCTGCACCCTGTCCCCTCGCCTTGCTGCTGCCTGCACCCTGCGCCCTCACCTTGCTGCTGCCTGCACCCTGCGCCCTCACCTTGCTCCTGCCTGTGCCCTTGCCTTGCTGCTGCCTGCACCCTGCGCCCTCACCTTGCTCCTGCCTGTGCCCTCACCTTGCTCCTGCCTGTACCCTGCGCCCTTGCCTTGCTGCTGCCTGCACCCTGCGCCCTCACCTTGCTGCTGCCTGTACCCTGTGCCCTCACCTTGCTCCTGCCTGCACCCTGTGCCCTCGCCTTGCTGCTGTCTGTACCCTGTGCCCTCGCCTTGCTCCACGCTGGTGGCATCGGTGCTGCCGCCTGCGAGGTGCCACCTCCAGGCCAGCGGGGTGTGGGCACTGGGGAGATGGCTGAAGGCTTCCTGGGTGGGAAACAGGAAGGTTGTGGAAAATCCAGTGTCTGGGGCCTGTGCTGGATCCCGAGGCTCTCTTGAAGCCTCTTTGGGGGCTGAGGAGGATCAGGCTGCTTGAGAGTAGCCGTGGGGAGAAGGACTTCGGGGTGCCGATGGATGAGAAGCTCAATATGAGCCATCAGTGTGCTCCTGCAGCCCAGAGAGCAGCCAGAGCCTGGGCTGCAGCAAGAGCAGTGTGGGCAGCAGAGCAAGGGAAGTGATCCTCCCCCTTCACTCTGCACTGGTGAGACCTCACCTGGAGTACTGAATCCACTTCTGGAGCCCCTGGGATAAGAGGCACGTGGAGGTACTGGAAGGTGTCCAGAGAAGGGCTACGGGGATGAGCAGAGGGCTGGAGCTGCTCTGCTGTGAGGAGAGACTGAGAGAGCTGGGGCTGTGCAGTCTGGAAAGGAAAAAGCTCCCAGGTGACCTTGTTGTGACCTTTCATGATCTTAAGAGGGCTAAAAGAAAGCTGGGGAGGGACTTAAAGAGTCCCTCTGTCAGGTAGTGATAGGACTGGGGGGGTGGAACAAAGCTGGAAATGGGGAGATTGAGACTGGATGTTAGGAAGAAGTTGTTCAGCATGAGGGTGCTGAGAGCCTGGAATGGGTTGCCCAGGGAGGTGGTGGAAGCCTCATCCCTGCAGGTGTTTAAGGCCAGACTGGATGAGGCTATGGCCATCCTGATCTAGTGTGAGGTGTCCCTGGCCATGGCAGGGGGGTTGGGACTGGCTGATCCTTGTGGTCCCTTCCAGCCCTGACCGATTCTCTGATTCTGTGGGGAAGCTGTGCCTGGATCCCCAGCTCCCGAGGTGCCAGCTCTGTGCTGCTGGCATCTGATTTTGCTCCTTCAGACTGCCTCAGTGAGCTCCTGGTGGGTGCACCCCAGTCACACAGGGTGCCCCCGTGCCTTGGCGCAGCCAGGCAGCTTCCCGCAAGCCGCGGCTCACACTGCCACCTCAGCGGCAGCCTTCGGGTCCTCCCACCGCCAGCGCTCGGCAAGAGCCTGGGGCGGGCGGCTGAAGTTTCCACCGCCAACGCAGCCTGCGGCAGCCGCACGGCCCTGGGAGGGGGTTTCTGCAGCAGTTCCCAGCAGGGCTGTGCTTTGAGGCTGCCTTCCCTTTGCCCCTCACTCCAAGAAGGACACTGAGGGGCTGAAGCAAGTCCAGAGAAGGGCAACAAAGCTGGTGAGAGTCTGGAGAACAGGGCTGAGGAGAAGCAGCTGAGGGAGACGGAGGTGTTCAGCCTGCAGAAAAGGAGACTGAGGGAGGCCTACTGCTCTCTACAGCTCCCTGAAAGGAGGTTGGAGCCAGGTGGGCATTGGTCTCTTCTCCCAGGAAACAAGCAATAGGAAAAGGACCCCAAGTTGTGCCAGGGGAGGTTTAGGTTGGGCATGAGGAACAATTTCTTCCCCCAAAGGGTTGCCAAGCTCAGGCCCAGGCTGCCCATGGCAGTGATGGTGTCCCTGTGCCTGGAGGGATTTAAAAGCCGTGGAGATGTGGTGCTGTGTGACATGGTTCAGTGGTGACCTGGCAGAGCTGAACTCAATCTTGAAGGTGTTTTCCACCCTCGACAGTTCTCTGATTCTATAGCTCCTGAGTCCACAGAGAAGGCAGGGTGCAGCCCCTGGGAAGGTGCTGGATGCTGGGTGCAGGAACATCCCCATCCACAGAGCCCAGCAGCAGGAGCAGGGCTGTCAATTCTGGCACCCCAGAAGTGGCTTCTACGTCCCCCCAGAGCTGGAATCCAGGGCTAGCAAATCCCTTCATCCTCTTCCCATGGCATGATGCTGAGCCTCGGCCAGCCCTGGTGTGGTGCTGAGCCTCGGCCAGCCCTTGTGTGGTCCTGAGCCAAGGCCAGCCCTTGCCGTGGTCCCTGCAGCCCTGGCGCAGGCTGCCACCCAGATTCCGGCTGCAGCCGTGTGGGGACATGGCTGCTGGGCAGGGGCATCGGCAGGCAGGGCAGGCGCTGGGGCTGCCACTGGTGGGCTGGCTCCGAGCTGCCTGTCCCACGCTGACAGCCGCCGCGGGCTCCCGGGGCCGCATCTCCCCCGCTCCAGCCGCCTGTCCGTTCCCATTTGTGTCTATCCTTCCACCCGGGGACGCCCGCGCTGGGCTCAGGCAGCTCTGGCAGCTCTGGCAGCTCTGCACGTGGGCAGCCGCCGGGCAGCAGCTCCTGCGCTGCTGCAGAGCCCCTGCGCAGCTCTGCCAGCCCCAGACTCAGAGCCTTGCAGGATGCTGTGGCCTGAGCGAGCCCTGGCAGGTGGAGGGCTCCCCAGACCCCCCTCTGTCTTGCTGGGGAACAGTTTCATCCTGAGCTTTGCCTTCTTCCCCATGCATAGGACCACGATAACTCCAGAGGGTCCTGAGGGCTGCAAGGGCGCTCAGCACCCTGCAGAGCTTCCTGTCCTCCACAAGCCCACACATGCCAGCAGACAGGGACATGGCTCATGCTGGTACGAGCCTCTCTGGTTACCTTCATCCTGCGCTGAGGACACAGGACGGCTCCCAGTGACGCCCCCAGTAGCTCCCCCAGCGTTCTGGGCATGCCAGGTTGCAGCACTGGCTCCCACTGCACAGATGGACCTCACCTGCCCCTGTCGCAGCAGCGATGGAAACCACTGCCCAGGTCTGCCCTCTGGCTTCCCCGCAGCTGGTGCCCCACCGGAGCAGCAGTCTGCAGCACCCTCCTTGCTCCCAGGGGTCCTGCTGTAGCCCAGGCACGAGGCAGGGGATCCTCTCTGGAGGGAGCACTGGGGAAAGACAGGCCACAAGGTCTTCTTACAGCATCCCAGCACAGCTCCTGGTGCCAGGCATGTTGGCCAGACCCTCAGAGGGCTGGAGAAATCAGGAGGAAAGAGGTGATGGAAGCCCCAAGGGCAGATGATGCTGCCAGCCCCGGGCAGCCTCCCTAGCAGCTGGTTCAGCACTGTCCATGCCCAGCACGGTCCTCCTCCCGTGGACCCTCTGCACGGCTCCCGGCTTTGCCCCCAGCGCAGTGCTGGCAGCTCACCAGCTCCCACATTTCCTCCCCGCTGCAGCCACCCATCCCCAGGCCCCAGCTGCAGCTCAGACCGCAGCGAGGAGCATCTGCTCCGGCAGCCCCCGCGCAGGCAGCTGCTGTGCCGCAGGAAGCCGCCGCTGTGCCGGAGCAGGAGCCCTGCCGTGGGCACCCACACAGCTCCCCGGGAGGGGCTACAGGAAAAGAAAAGCCTCAGATCAACGCTCGAATTCACCCAAGTGACCTAGAAATCCACCCGTGGTGCTCTGTGCATGAGCGTCGGCTGTCCGAGATGGGCAGAGGGGATGGCAGGAGACCTGGGGGCTGCTGCCAGCTGCTGGGCATAGGGGTGGAGGAACACACTGTGCCCCCTGGTTCTGCCTGGAGCCCCGTGACAGCCGTGTTGGGACAGCAGGATCACACCACCACATGCCAGGCTGTGTTCAGAGGCAGGAGCTGGGCAGGGCTTGGCCCATCCTGTCCTCTGCCCCCTGAAAAAGCTGAAATCCTGCTGCAAACCCAAACTGCTGCCTCGGAGCTGTCTCCCAGATGAGGGTGAGAGGGATGAGCTGGAGCTTGGGCAGCTCTTCACTGATGCCAGGCCCACCTTGTCCCACTGTGCTGCTGAGGGGCAGCTCAAAGACGCAGGCAGTTGTGGTGCCACCTCCTTCTCCTGACCCACTTTGTGTCTCCGCTGCCAGGGTGCCAACGCAGGCAGTGCAGGGCTCTCCCGGGGAGCCAGCAGAGCCAGTGCTGAATGGCACCACAATTGCCAGTCTGCCTCGGCCCCAGCAGCACTGGCACCAGAGCTGCTCCACCAGCCCTGCACCTGCCCAAACAGGCAGAGCAGGACCGGAGAGTGGCTGCATCCCAGCTCTGGTGCGTGCTCTGCTTTCTGCTGAGCCTCACATCCCTCAGGCTCGGTGAGATCCAGCACCAGCTGGGGGAAGGTTTCTGCAAAGCTGCCATTTCTCTCTCTGAGGCATCCCTGTCCCCTTCTGCTTGGGCACAAGGTGTTTCCTAAAGCTCTTCCGTGCATCCTCTCACCCCTGAAATGCAGCTCTGGATCTTTGTAGTCACCTCCTCCTGGGGACAGCAGCCCCCCCGGGAGCTCCAGATCTCCCCATCAGGCCCTGGAAGCACTGCAGGGCCAGAAGGGAGTTTCTGATTTGAGATGTGGCTCCTCCTTTGCCTCGAGAGTCTGTCTGGGACAGTTGCACACCCGGGGCTAGGGGAGGTGCAGTCCCTAGATGAAGAGGGTGGCTGTGATGGGAGCAGGGGCCCCATTTGCCCCACAGTGCCATGGTGGAGTCCAAGCCCCTGCTCAGAGTGTGCCCAGTGTGTTGCTCTGGATCTTGTAGGGGCAGCTTTGCACATCTCCAAGGCTGAAGGTCCTCTCACCACTCTGGTGGGCCAGCATTTGACCCTCGAAACGAGGGAGCTTTTCCCTACGTATCTCCAGGGAAATGTGGCTGGAGTTGCCCACGTCCTGCCTTGTGCCTATTGATCCTCATCCTCTCTCCCTCCTCCCATGAGAGAACTGTGGAGAGCAATGAATTTTCCATGAGCCTTCTTTTCTGGCAGATGAGCAGCCCCAGGTCTGCAGGCAGGGAGCTGGGGGGGGAATGGAGGTCACCACACCCAAGGAGAGATGAGATGACCTCTCTGGCCCTGCTGCCTTGATCTCCCCCCAGTCCATGTGCATCCCTTCTCCTCCCACCTCCCTTCCTACCACCCATGTAGCACCAGCAAGGTGGGCACCCACTTGGCACCCACTACACGCCAAGGGCCCCCAGGGGTGCCCTCAGTATTCACTACTAAACCAAATGAACTGTAATAAGAGTGATTCTATCCCTCTGGCATCTCCTGGGGCTTCAGGAACTTCTATAACCCTGCAGCTGGCCACACCACCACCAGGGCAGCTCTGTCCTGCCCTGGAGCTTGGAATTGCCATAACACCAGGGGTGGCACACGTGTGGGTGGCACTCGGAAGAGCCACAGGCTCTGCAGGCCTTCTGTGCACCATTTTCCTCATGGCAGAGCCTCTGTAGAGGGCTGCAGGCCTTAAAAACAACAACATCCAACCCCCATGGGTGTGTAGTGTGGTGTCAAGGCAGCAATGGTCAGATCCTGGGCACCACCAACCCACCCACTTCTGCTGCTGAGGTGCCAGCTCTGCAGCAGCTGGTGGCATCCTCCAGCAGCCAGCTGGCAACAAGAGGCTCTGCTGGCCTCTTGGCAGACTTTTAAGAGCATTGTGCCTTCAGATTGATGTTTGCTGTGCCTGGGCAAGCTGCAGACAGCTCCTGCCACAGTGTTGGTGGAGCTGGGTGGCAGATGAGAGCTGCTCTGCTTTCCTCTTCTGCTGGTGTCTCTGCTGGGCTGTTGTGGGGGCTGACAACATCTCAGCCAGGCCAGGAGGGTCTCAGGCTGGGAGGGTGGCAATTGTGGCACCTGGGGAAGAAGGCACAACCCCAAGAAGATGGAGCATGGAGTGATGGAAGATGAAAATACTCAATATGCAGCATGAGCACCACTCCTGTCCCAAGCCACAGCAGGCTGGGTTGTCCCTCTGGTGACACTGAGCACCTGGCCCACCACAGACCTGCTTAGAAGGCTGCTCTCTGGAAAGCTGAGATGAGCTCATTTTAGTGGGTGAAGGACCTGTGTGATGAGTGATTCACCAGCACCAAACAAGACCAGTGCAGAAATGAGCAGGCAGTGTGAGCTTGCAGCCCAGAAGGCCAGGGGCAGCCTGGGCTGCATCCACAGCAGTGTGGCCAGAGATGGAGAGAGGAGATCCTGCCCCTCTGCTCTGCTCTGGGGAGACCTCACCTGCAGGGCTGGGCCCAGCTCTGGAACCCTCAACACAGCAAGGACATGGAACTGCTGGAGAGAGTCCAGAGGAGGTCCACCAAAATGCTCAGGGGGCTGGAGAAGCTCTGCTACAAAGACAGCCTGAGGGAGCTGAGGTTGTTCAGCCTGGGGGAGAGAAGGCTGTGGGGAGACCTAATAATTACCTTCCAGTACCTGAAGGGGACTACAAGAAGGCTGCAGAGAGACTCTGTGCAAAGGCCTGCAGGGCCAGGACCAGAGGCAATGACTTTGAACTAGAGCAGAGCAGGTTGAGACTGGATGTGAGGAACAAGTTCTGCACCAGGAGGCTGCTGCAGCACTGCAGCAGGTTGCCCAGGGAGGTAGCCAAGGCCCATCCTGGAGTTATTCAAGGCGAGGCTGGACAGGACTGAGGGCAACCTGCTCCAGTGGAGGATGTCCCTGCTGAGTGGAGAGGGTTGGACTGGATGAGCTTGGAGCTCCCTTCCAGCCCAGCCCATTCCACTGCTCTGTGAGGAAACAGGCTGGATCTGGGGAAGAGCTGCAGCTGTGTGCAGGACCTGGGCAAGTGAAGTCTGTAGAGCAGTGAGCGGTACCCAGAAGCGGTGTGAGTCACCCCAAAAGCACCCCAGGTGCTGCTGCCAAAGGCACAGACAGCAAAGCACAGTGTCTGGTGTGCACACCACATCAGGCATCCATTAAGGTGTAAAGAAGTTCAACAAGGGCAAGTGTAGAGCCCTGCATGTGGGGAGGAGCAATGCCCTGCACTGGTCGAGGTGAGGGCCTGGCACTCTGGGAAGCAGCTCTGCAGACAGAGAGGCTGGGAATTACTGCAGAGAGCCCAGCAGAGGCTGCAGAGCTGCTGAGAGGCCTGGAACAGCTCTGTGAGGAGCAAAGGCTGAGAGCCCTGGGGCTGAGAGCCTGCAGAAAAGCAGCCTCAGAGGGGAGCTGAGCAATGCTCAGCAAGAGCTAAAGGGTGAGGGGCAGGAGGATGGTGCCCAGATACAGGACAAAGGGCAAGGGGCACAAACTGGAACCCAAGAGGCTCTACCTGAACTGGAGGAGAAAGCTGTTTGGTGTGAGGGTGCTGGAGGCCTGGAGCAGGCTGCCCAGAGAGGTTGTGAAGTCCCTGCTCTGGAGAGCTTCCAACCTCCCCATGGCACTGTGCTCCTGGGCAAGCTGCTGTGGGTGCCCTGCTGGATCAGGGCTTGGACTGGATGAGCTCCAGAGGTCCCTTCCAATCCCTACTTTCCTGAGATTTGGGATTCTATGATCCTGTGATCCAGGACATGGAGTTCTGGCTTACTCAGGCTCACTCAGGCTGAGTGGAAAGCAAAGATGTGTGCCACCATGGCACAGGGGCAGCAGCAAGCCAGGAAGGAGCTGTCCTGTTAGAACAGGGCATCTCCTCAGGCATTGTAAACCCAGAAGGGCAATGACACTGGGTGGCTGATGCAGGTGATGGGAAGTTTAGGGTTGAATTCTCTTCTGGCTCCACCCTTTGTCTGCAGCAAAGTCTCTCCAGGGCTGCTGTCTCTCAGGCCAAAGGAGCCTTGTGTGACCCAGCAACACAATGAGGTTTGCAGCCAGGAGCTGTTGGTTGCACACAGGGCAGCCCTGCCAGGACCATCAGCAAAGTGATTACAGCAAGTAACCACTCAACTACAAAGAGCAGCTTGGTTCATGTGGGTGGCATGGAGAGAACCTGCTGGCAAAGCTGCTCCTGCACGTCTGGCCAAGCAGAGCTGGGAGCACTCCTTCCAAACCAGGGGCACACTCAGCCTGCTGGAAAGGTCTCACAATGGCTGAACAAATCCATTCTGCTTGCAAAGTCCAGACAGGCACAAGACCAGCACAGCTCAGAGGGCACACAGAGAGCACCCACAGGCAGCACAGAGATGGACCTTTCTGATCACACACCACACAGCAGGTCCTGAGGGGAGATAATGCAGCATGAATGTGTCTCTGAAAGGTCAGAGGTAAAAGCCAGGAGTAAGAACAGGCCAGACCCAAAAGCAGCTGTTACAGATGGACACAGTGGCTGGCATTTGGCAGGGACAACACTCAAGAGCACAGCCACACAGGACTGGCCTGACATGAAGGGGCTTTGGAGAAGGAAATTATCTGGGGGGTTGGGGTGGAAAATAGAGACCTTGCTGAGGCAGCTCAGAAGAGCAAAGTGAAACTCTGCACCTCCAAGGGCAAACCTGGAAGAGCTCTGCAGGTCTCATTAGGGACCAGCATGTTGGGATGGAAACTTGGAAACACAGCTTCTCTAGCACAAGAGTGAACCAGTGGCACTTGCCACCAGGGACTCCATCAACAAGGCCAAACGCAGAGCCCTACACCTAGGCTGGGGTATCAGCACCAGCTGGGGGGTGAAGGGCTGGAGAGCAGACATGGGCATGCTGGGGGAACAAAGAGGACAGGAGCTGTCACCAAGTGCTGCCAGCCCAGCCCCAGCCTGGCCTGGCCTGATCCCCAGCAGTGTAGGCAGCAGGGGCAGGGAGGGGATTCTGCCCCTCTACTGTGCCTGCTGAGATCCCCCTGCAGTGCTGGGGCAGCTCTGGAGTGCTCAGCACAGCAGGGCCAGAGTAGGGCACAGCAGTGCTGGCAGTGCTGGCAGGGCTCTGCTGTGAGGCCAGGCTGGCAGAGCTGGGGGTGTGCAGCCTGGAGAGGAGGAGGCTGCAGGGAGACCTTCTGGTGGCCTCGCAGGGCTTCGAGGGGCCCAAGAGAGAGCAGGGCCTGTTGTGACAGACCAAGGGGGGAGGGTTTGAAACTAAAAGAGGGAGATTGAGAGTGGAGAGAAAGGAGAAATGTTTGACACTGAGGGTGGGGAGAGCCTGGACCAGGTTGCCCAGGGAGGTGAGAGCTGCCCCATCCCTGGAACCATTCCAGGTCATGTTGTTTGTTGTTCTAGCTGCAGATGTCCCTGCTGGTTGGAGGACAGTCAGACTTTGTGACCCTTCTAGGAGCCTAACACAAGCTCTAGGACAAAATGAAGTTCCAGGCTTTTGCTCCAAAGCACTTCCCACATCCCTGAGTGGGCGAGGGAGAGGCTGAGCAGCGCTGCTTGCGCCGGGGTAGAGAAGATCCAGTTCCAGGAAGCAGAGAGCAGCAGCACCGCTGGGGCAACACGAGGATCCCCAGCACCTTGGCACAAGCACCTCCTTGGTCAGCAGAAAAGCTGCCTGATGTCACTGGTGACTGTGCTTTAATGGAGCTGTTGCTTCACTGCTGGCAGAGCGGCACAAGGGCAGCGCGGGGGTGCCCTGCGCCTTAGTAACGTGGACTGGCTCTGCCCACTCCCTTCCTGCCACTGCCTCTGCCCCACAGCTCCAGCACAGCACAGCAACTCCTGCCAGCTGCAGGAAGGTGACACAGAGAGGGTGAGGAAGGTTGCACCAGGGGAGGTTTGGGTTGGGTATTAGAAGAAACTTCTTCAGGGAAAGGGTCCTCAAAAATTAGAAGAGGCTGCCCAGGGAGGTGGTTGAATCCCCATCCCTGGAGGGGTTTAAAAGGAGAGATGTGGTCCTGATTGAGCCCCAGACTTGGTAGAGTTAGGTAGAGGTTGGACTTGATGATCTTCAAAGTCTTTTCCAACCAAGATGATTCTAAGATGAAGGGAATCCCTGTTTAGCTGTGCCAGGTAGCAGGCAGCAGCAGCCTCATGGTGATTCTGGCAGCTGAGCACATCAGAACATCACACTTGGAGGGATTAGAGGCAAAGTCCTTACAAAGTCCCTTTCCCAACAAGAAACCAGACCAAACCCACATCCACTGGCATCATCAAGGGCATGGATGGCCAGGCAAGGGGCAGTGAAGCTGTCTGGTCCCCAGGGCTCAGCCATTCTCCAAGGTCCATCCAGCTCAAGGACTGGGCCCTTGGGGTGATGGAAATCCTTTTGGACCAGACGAGTGTGGACATCTCCTCCAGGCCAGGCATCTGGGTGATGGAGCATGGATGGTCAATTGAGCTGTGGGATGCATGAGGCCAGATGGAGCTGAGCTTTCCCCTGCACGTGGGACTGCAGAGCTGTGCACTGAAACACCTGAGCCCCAGCTTCTGTGCCCATCTCACTGGTGCAGGGACCAGGGGCAACAGTGAGCTTTGGCTGTGCAGTCACAGCACGGCTCCAGACCCCACACACCCCTTGTACAGGGACAAGCAGCTGCCAGGTCTTTGCCACACTAAACCTAGAGGGTCACTGAAGGGATCTGGGCAGGGTCACCTTCAGGTAGAGGGTATCAAAATCCCACAGCCAACCGAGGAGCATAAAGAGATCAAAGGTGGCAGTGAGTGAAATGAGCAGCAAGTCCTCAGCAGCACCCAAAGGAGCCAGGTAAGCCCTCACTGCCCACTTGCCCTGGCAGGGTGGAGGGATGGGTGGTTCTGGCTTGAGGTGGGCATGTCCCTGGGGACACTGGCTGCGAACTCTGGGTCTCAGAGTGCCAGGGAGCTGTGGGGGCTCCACGTGGGGCTGGCTGCCTGTTTGGCTGCCTGCCTGTGGACCTCCCACAGTAAAGGCACCCACGATGGGGGGAGGGGGCAGGCTGGCCTCCTACGTCTCTTAAGGCACAATGTGGGGTGTCCCCAGAGGGCTTCTGTCTGCCTCTGCCGATGCAGGCAGTCCCCAGCAAGACCCCAGCAATGCAGGACGCTCCCCAGCGACCTGGCAGCATTGCTGTTTCGCAGGAGTGGTGCGACCCTCACATGCCATGCTGAGCCCACCTCGGCCCCGGGGCACAGTGGGACTCTCTGCCCCCCTCTACCGAGCTCTGCAGGGATTGGGATGCTCTGACTGCTTTGACCTCAGGGTAGGGGGGCCCCTCCCCCATCCCATAGGGTGCTCTGGGCCTGG
Organism: Pogoniulus pusillus; assembly: GCF_015220805.1. Taxonomy (NCBI): domain Eukaryota; kingdom Metazoa; phylum Chordata; class Aves; order Piciformes; family Lybiidae; genus Pogoniulus; species Pogoniulus pusillus. The sequence goes on along the minus strand of NC_087298.1, from coordinate 772,194 downwards.
CAGTGGGCCGGGGGTCTCCTGGGACACGCCGGAGTGATGGCTCTGGTTCAGCAGCGGGAGGAAGCGGTGCTCGGGGGATAGGGGAGGGGGAGGAGGAGGGGAGAGTGTTGTAACCTTTCCCCGGCTCTGAGCTGCGGGGGAGGCTGGCAGGGTCCCTGCTCCCACTCCCCAGACCCGCGGAGCAGCCTCTCCCGCCCCCCAGCGCGCCGCGGAGCCATTTGCAGCGGCGGTGCTGAGTCACTGCGGTCCCTCCGAGCACCGCGGGGACACGGCCGGGGGTAGGGCCGGGGGGAGGAAGGAGCAGGGCAGCGGCGGGGATGAGTGGGCAGCGAGCCCGGTGGGCTGCGGGGATGGGGGGGGAGGGGTGAGGAGTTGAGAGAGGGTGCGGGGATGAGGGGTGCTGGGTCACAGGGGTACAGGGCCGGGGGAATGCGGGACGGGGACGGCTGGAGTGGGAGGGTGCGGGATGGGGGCTGGGGGGTCTGGAGAGGCGGTAGGGCAGGGAGTGTGCAGGGCAGGGTGGATGCGGAGAAAGAAGGGGGTGTATGGGGGAGGAGGACGCGATGGAGGGGGGGGTGCAGGGGCGAGGGGGTGAGGGGATAGGGGAGATCCGAGTTTGGGGGGGTTGGAAGGATGCAGGGCAGGGGGAGTGAGAGGCAGGTGCGGGTTGGGGAGATGCAGAGTCGAGAGGATGCGGGGATGGGGTTTGGGAGGTGCGGGGCGGAGAGGTTCCGGAGCGGAAGAGAGGTGAAGGGGAGTGTGCGGGGCGGAGTGGGGGGGTGTGTGTGGGGCACTGCGGCCGGCGGGCCCCGGCGCTGCTGAGCGAGAGAAATGTGAGCCGCCTGCACCACTGCGGCGGCACTGCGGGCACCGGGAGGCAGCGGCGCGGGAGCGCGCAGGCAGCGCCCGCGCCCGCCGAGCCCCGCGGGACAGTGGGGCCGGAGCCTGCCCTGCCTGCTTCCTCCTGCCTGACTCCTGCCTGCCCTTCCTGCCCTGCCTGCCCTGCCTGTCTCCTCCTGCCTGCCCTGCCTCCCCTGCCTGCCTCCTGCCGGCTTCCTGCCTGCACCTGCCGGAGGGCTAAAGGGGGGTGCTCAAGCCGCATCCCCCCCCCCCGGGCAGCGCAGCCCGCGCTCTCGGCCGCGGAGTGTTGCATCAGCTCTGCGCGGAGCGGGGGCTCCGCGGCCAGGGGAGCCGGGGGAGGGAGAGCGGAGCCGCGGGGCCGGCGGAAGGTGCCTCCTCGGCGCTACCTGCCCGCCTCCCCCCCCCGCCCCCGGGCAGTCGGTCCCCGCGGAGCATCCGGAGGCAGAGGAGCCGGCGGGAGCCCGGCGCCGCCAGCCCCAGCCCTGCCTTTTGTGGCCGGTCCCCTCCCCGCGCCGCCGGGGAAGCTGCAGGAGGAGGCGGCGGGGCCGTGGGAAGCGGGGCCGTGGAAGCGGGGAGACCCTCCCAGCATCTCCGAGGAGCCGGCAGCTCTCACGGGCAGCGCCTGCATCGCTCTGCCTTTCAGATCACCTTTAGCCGATTGGGCCTCCCAGCCTTCGGCGGGCACGGAGCGGGGCTCTGGAGGCTGACCTGGACACACGACCGCAGCGGGTGGCACGGCGGGCCCGTAATGCAGGTAACGACCGGCAGCTACCGTCCCTCTGGCCGGGCTGCCAGGGGGGCATCACCCCGCGGGCGTGAGGACGTGCGGGTGTGGGGCGTGCGGTATGCAGTGCCGGGTGCGCGGGGGCAAGGTGTAGGGTGTGCGGTGCAGGGCGTGCGGTGTGCGGTGCGTTTGCACATGTGTGTGCGCCTCTGGGCTGCGAGCGGACAGTGCGACGTGGGGCTGGGGGCTGCGGGGGGAGGTGTTTGTGGGCTAGATGCTGTGCGCCGCTGCCGGGTGCTGGGCAGGGCTGTATCGCCCCAGGGGTGCTGGGGGTGCGGGTTACGGAGGGGGGTGCTGAGCCAAGGCTGTGCGCGAAGGGGTGTGCCGGAGCGAGCACGGCACCGCGGCGGCTGTGTGCGGATCGCTGTGCGCGGCAGCGCACTGCGGGTGAGTGGCTGCGCGAGATCTGCGGGCACAGAGCCCCCGGGGCTGCTGCCGTGTGCGGGAGCAGGGATTTACGCCGCCTGTGGGGTGCGGGTGCAGGACGCGGGGTGCGGGCTGTGGGCCCGAGGTAGGGGATGGAGGACGCGAGGCCCGGGCAGGCATCGCGGGATGCTTAGAGGACCCCCGTGTCACCATGGCATAGCCTCCCCACCGACGGACCCCCACTGGGGTCGGGCAGGGATCCAGCCCCCCCCACAGCTCTCGGCCATCCGGGGCTGAACCTCCCACGGCCTCTTGCCATCCCCGCGGGCGGCTGCTGCAACCAGATGGCCCCCTCCGGCCCCCTCCGGCAGGCCTGGCAGGGCTCGGCGGGAGCAGGCAGCGGCTAACAGGATTTGCAGCGTGATGGAGGAGAGAGCCTTCGCCCTCCTCAGAGGAGACAGCCTGGCGACGGGGCTGCCGAGGGAGAAAATGGCCACGGGCTGGTTGCCTGCCCCCCAGCTCCTGCCCCCAAACGTGGCCTGCCCTCTCCAGCATCTCCGGGACAAGAGCAGGGAGCTGGAAAGGGGGAGAGGAAGCTGGAGGGAGGGATAATAGCAGGGACAGATCAGGAGCAAGCGATGGAGGTAAAAATAGATCCACCGAGCAGAGGAGGGGCTAAACGTGAGAGAAAACCCTAAGCAGAGGCAGGTCGGTGGGGAGCCTGCCTGGGAGGGGCCTTGAATCTCAGCAGGCTGCAGGGGGTCCTGCCCTCCTGGACCCCAGGGCAGAAGGGGGACCCGGGACCCCACACTTGGGGCCACTGAGGAGATGCCTGGGGGAAAATACCTTCCTGTTCCCACTTCCTCCACCCAAACATGCAGGCGGATGGACAGGACCTGCAGGGCTTGAGTGCCAAATTGCCGGGATGCAGGCAGGCACTCATCCCAAGGGAGCCCTGGCAGCCGGTGGATCCCTGAAGAGCCTTGGACCCAACCGCCTCTCACTTTTCATTTCCAGTGAGCACGAAGCTGAGCTGGGGACAGAAGTGCTGGGTACAGAGGGGACAAGGTGTGTGGCAGCCCTGGCAGCAGCCCAGGTGAGCTGCCCCCCGGCGCGGGATGTGCCCTGAGCCCTTGCCCCACGGGAGCTGCTGCCGGTGACAGCAAGTGGGAGAGCCTGGGAGAGCCTGGGAGAGCCGGGAAGGCAGAGCAAAGGAATTCGCAAGCGCATTCTTCAGCTCCACGAGGATCCCAGGGCGTGTAAACAGGATTAAAGGCCGGGTGGAGGTGGGGGCTGGGATGAAGAGGGGGCTGCCCCTGGCTCCTGCAAGACCCCCTCGGATTCACCTGCTCTGCGCAGCACCACGATCCTCATCTTGCCATTCTTGACTGTGGCTGATCCAGCACAGAAAGTGCCAGCAGAGGCAAAGACCTCCGAGTGACGGCCAATGGCGCGTTAAGGTCCCTGCGGGGCACTGTGGGGAGCCAACACTTTGATCGCCTCCTCCAAGGCAGGCAGGATGCCGCTGTGAGCCCTGCCTTCCCCTGCCTGCCCCGGCCTCACGCCTGGCACCCCCGGGGCTGGCCGGAGAAGAGGGGCGCTGGGCCTGCTGGCGCTGCCTCGTCTCCCCAGGATGCTCTCCCGCGCCAGCAGCTGCTCCCCATGCTCCTGCTCCGCAGCCAGACCGAGACTGAAAGCTCCGCAGGCTGCCGGCATGTTTTAGCCTCATGCAGGCGTCCCTCGGAGACCCCAGAGCAGTGGACAGTAATGTGAAAACAATACTCATGTCGTGTCTGAAAGGGCAACAGGTCATCATTAAGATGGAGGCGATGAAGATCATCCACCCGGAGAAGTTCTCGGAGCTGCAGGGCTCTCAGCCGCGCTACGCACCGGCCCCGCGCCGAGAGCCGCCCCTCGTGGCCAAGCGTGCCTGGCCCTCCGACTCCGAGATCATCGTCAACCAGGCGTGCGGGGACATCCCCGCCTTGGATGCCACCCCCGGGCCCCTGCCGCTGCCCCGGACTCCCCCCCTGCCGCGGCGAGAGCGCGGGTACCAGAGCCAGCGGAAGGGCAGCTCGGAGGTCTGCTACCACCGGCAGCCGCCGTCGGACGAGGTGATCGTCAACCAGTACGTGCTGCACCCCTCCACGCCCTGCGAGCCCCTCGAGTGCCCCACCTGCGGCCACATGTACAACTTCACCAACAAGCGGCCCCGCATCCTCTCCTGCCTGCACTCGGTGTGCGAGGAGTGCCTGCAGATCCTCTACGAGTCCTGCCCCAAGTACAAGTTCATCTCCTGCCCCACCTGCAAGCGAGAGACCGTCCTCTTCACCGACTACGGGCTGGCGGCGCTGGCCGTCAACACCAGTATCCTCAACAGACTGCCGGCCGACGCCCTGGCCACCAACCCCGTCCAGTGGAGCAGCGACACCGACCGCAGCTGCTACCAGACCTTTCGCCAGTACTGCGGCGCCGCCTGCACCTGCCACATCCGGAACCCGCTCTCCTCCTGCACCATCATGTGAGCCCCGCATCCCTGCCCGCGCCTCCCGCCGCCGCAGCGGGAGAGGACGCCGGAGCGCCGCGGACGGGCCCCTGTCCCTTCTTTGCTGGAGGCACAGCCTGAGGATGCTCTGATGAACGCCCTGGCCAAGGACTGGCATCCTCGCTGGCGCTGGTGGGCGGCGATGGGGATGTTGGGATCTGGCAACAGCCCCCTCCGTGCCAGTGGTGCCTGGGAAGAGTGACACTGGGACAGGGAGCACATCGACTTGCACATCTAGGGACTCCACCTCTCCCCAGGACTGCAGCCGGTGCCCCTGCCCTGCACCGAGCATTTCACCGCGCTCCTTTCTTGAGCATCTTCTCCCTCCTCTCTCCCTGCGGCTCCCAGAGTGGACGCTGGGTCCCCAGCAGAACAACCCTTCCCACCACCCCATGGCCACCGGTGTGGCACAAGGAGCCCTGGAGGTGCACGGTGCCACACCGGCTCACTCACCCAGCACGGGAAGCAAGGACAGGTCCTCAGCTGTGTGCCCCTCCCCCGTCTCTGTAAGTTATTTGCCAAAGCTTTCATCTCAGTGGCCAAGCTGCCACGCTCCCGAGTCGCCGTAGCCATGCCAAGCTGCCGCACTGGCCCCTCGGTTGTGTGCCCACTCGTGGCCCGTGGGCCCCTGAGGAAAGCTCCACTTTGTCCTCGTTTTGGAGGATTCTTTTCTCCCCATCTGTCCCCAGCTGCCCTGTCCCAGGCCACTATGTGTTCACAAAGGCATTGAGCTGTGCCCGTTCTCTGCCACTCTGCCCGGGGCCTTGCACCGATGCCCTGTGGGATGGCTCAGGGGGCAGTGTGGGGTCCAGTACCCCAAACTGCCAGTGAGGGGATTTGGCTGGGCAGGGGGGCAGAGGTCTGGCTCATGCCCATGGTCCCTTCCCCAGCACAGCATCTCTGTTCTCACCCCTGCGCAGCGGGGCTGGCAGGGCAGCAGCCCCCTGGGCACAGTCTTGCTTTCTCCAGGGCACTTGGAGGGGTAGGTTTGCTACCAGAAAAAGCAAAAAATGAACCTAAAACAAAAAGAAAAAGCCATAAATCGCAGGGGCTGGGCACCACAACCACCCTGCCTGTGGCACCAGGGCACATGCCACAGGGTCCCAGGGCACCAGGGCCGGGTGAGGAAGAGTGGCTCACAGGGCCCCCACCCTGTAGGGAAGAGCAGCCCCCAGCACTGGTCAAAGGCCAGCACCCATCAAGGGAAAGGGACCCAACTGTCCCCTCCTGCTCGCCCAAGGCAGCCTGCGATGCCGCCAGCACAGCCCCAGGTGCCACCCTGCTGCCAGTGAGAACGGGGCCTGAAACCGCCTCTGTGTTGCTCTGCCAATGCCTCCTGCTGCTGGTCATGACGATGATGATGTTTTCTACCCGGCCTTGTTCTGACCCCATCAGTCTCCCCAATAAAGATTATATTGGAACGAGTCAGGAGCCAGTGTCTGTGGCACCAGTGGGGGTGGGCACTGGCCAGAACACTGCGCCCTGGCCCTGCTCCATCTGTGGGGCAAGTTGGGTGGGAGATACCCAGGGGAAGAGCTGGACACTTCCTCTGCCCTAGATCTTGGCTCTGGCACGGCTGTGTCCCCCTCCTTGCCCAGTCCATGCTCCTACCACACGTGGCTGACACTGTGAGGTTCCCTGCCCACTTTAGCAAGGGGTCCAGAGCCACACTGAGGGCATTGGATGTGCTTTTCCTCCTCGAGTGATGTGATATACTGGAGTGGGGGGGGTTTGCCAGCCTGGACCAGGTGGCACCACTGGTGAAGGGAGCCAGACAGAGACATGGGCATCAGGGGGCTCCCTCAGCCCCACTCTGGGCCCTGCCATGTGCCTCTCTCTCTACCACCCCCAGTGGCACACAGCAGCCGGCTTGGGCCTGGCATACAGCTGGCAGCTTCAGCAGAGAGCACTCAGTGCCTGCCCCAAGTGGTCCCTGGAGTCCCTGGGATGGCAACAACCCAGCTGGGAGAGGCAGGAATTTCATACAGTCATAGACCCCAGACTGGTGTGGGTGGGGAGGGACCTCTGAAGGTCATCTGGTCCAATTCTGCAGCCAGCAGGGACAGCTGCAATCAGAGCAGGCTGCCCAGAGCCACCAACAACCTCACCTGGGATGGTTCCAGCCGTGGGGCAGCTCTCACCTCTCTGGACAGCCTGGGCCAGGCTCTCCCCACCCTCAGTGTCAAACATTTCTCCCTTCTCTCCACTCTCAATCTCCCTCTTCCAGTTCAAACCTTCACCCCTTGGTCTGTCCCAACAGGCCCTGCTCAAAGCTCTGTCCCCAGCTTTCTGGTCAGCCCTCGAAGCTCTGCAAGGCCACCAAAGGTGTCCCTGGAGCCTCTTCTCCAGGCTGAACACCCCCAGCTCTGCCAGTGTGGCCTCACAGCAGAGCCCTTCCAGCCCTGCCAGCATTGCTGTGCCCTCCTCTGGCCCTGCTGCAGCAAGTCCCTGCCTGTGCTGTGCTGAGGGCTCCAGAGCTGCCCCAGCACTGCAGAGAGGGTCCCAGCAGAGCAGAGCTGAGCAGAGCAGAGCAGAGCAGAGCAGAGCAGAGCAGAGCTGAGCAGAGCTGAGCAAAGCAGCTGGACAGAATTGCTTCTGCTGACCTCATGGCCACAACCTGCAGTAGAAGCTGCCAGAAGGATGATCCTGGGGCAATGCAGGAGCGACTGCAGCAGGAGCTGTGCACACAGGCTGGCACCTGCCCATGTGTGCCCACAGGTGCACGCTGGGGCTCTGTGTGCAGGCACAGCCTCACCAGCACACTGCTGGACCTCAGCCTGTTCTCTGCTCTCCCTGTGGCCATCTCTGCCCTCCCTATGGGCCACTGTGAGCAGCTGCTCTGAGGCATTCCTGGGTCATGGCTGAATCCTGGAGGGTGCAGGGTGGTCTCAGACCCCTTGTTCTTGGCTGCCAGTTCCCTCCCCAGAGGGGTTCTATGCCCACAAAATGAGCCCACGCCCACAGCCTGTGGGGCTAAAATACAACATCAAGAGTGCAGCCAATGCCATCCCTACCCCCACCCCCTACAGCCATGCCCTGGCTCCTGCCCCTACACCCACATCCCCAGCACCCCTCAGGGGTGTGGAGGGCACATGAAGCCCTGGCAGCAGTGTCAGGAGGTGGTCCTGCTGCATCTCCCCAGGGAGGTCAGTGGTGTGGCTGCTTGGGGAAGCTGGGGCAGCCCCAAATGCAGAAGGAGAGTCTCCATCACCCCAAAGGCTCATCCTGAATCTGGGATGAGATCCCCATCTGCAGGGCCACCAAGACAATGGGCAAGCCAGGGCAGAGGTGGTGGCAATTTTGCCCTCAAATTTGCCCTTTTGATTACATAAGGCTGATGGGGACATTGTTGCCTCCTCCCTCAGGGTACCTCTTGGGTATGGAGTAAATTTAAAACTGCTAATTGGATTCTGATTTGCAATTAAGGACGAAATGGGCCAATTCCTCCAGCCCTATTAACCTCCAACAAGTGCTCCTTGCAAGAGGGGCCCAGGTGTGCTGCAGGGGGACAGGGACAGCAGGACAGGGACAGCTCTGGTGTGGTGGCTGCAGCTCTTTCAAAGTCACTCTGGCATCCACACCTTGAGTGCTGTGTCCAGTTCTGGGCTCCTCCATTGCAGAGAGATGTTGAGGTGCTGGAAGGTGTTTGGAGAAGGGCAGCAAGGCTGGGGAGGGGCCTGGAGCAGAGCCCTGTGAGGAGAGGCTGAGGGAGCTGGGGGGGTGCAGCCTGCAGCAGAGGAGGCTCAGGGCAGAGCTCACTGCTGTCTGCAGCTGCCTGCAGGGAGGCTGTAGCCAGGTGGGGTTGGGCTCTGCTGCCAGGCAGGCAGGGCCAGCAGAAGGGGCCAGAGGCTGAAGCTGTGTCAGGGCAGGTTGAGGCTGGAGGTGAGGAGGAAGTTGTTGGCAGAGAGAGTGATTGGCACTGGAATGGGCTGCCCAGGGAGGTGGTGGAGTCTCTGTGGCTGGAGGTGTTGAAGCCAAGTCTGGCTGGGGCACTTAGTGCCATGGTCTGGTTGCTTGGCCAGGGCTGGGTGCTAGGTTGGGCTGGAGGAGCTTGGAGCTCTCTTCCAACCTGCTGATTCTGTGATTCTCTGATCCCAAGCCCCAAAACGCTCCCTTGGCTGCTGTGGCCACACTGAGCTCTGTGCCTGCAGGCTGGCCAGCTCCCACCAGCTACTTGGACACAGCCAGGAGGTTGCTGTGGGAGCAGGTTAGGATGTGTGGGAGCAAAGCTCCCCTCAGATGTCCCAGGTGACCTGGCTGCAAGTGTCTGTTTCATGCTGGGTTTAATCTCTGGGCTCTCTCTGTGCCCAGGCTGGCCCATGGTGGGAGAGGGAGCTTGGGTCTCTAGCGGCTCCTGGGGATGATCTTCCTCCAAGTGTCTTCACCTGAGCTGCAGGAAGGGCTGGCAAGGGACAGCTCTCTGCAGGCTTGGGGTCAGCACAGGTTCAGGGGATGACTGCTCCCATCCCTTCTCCCAAAACTGTAGTGCCATGGGCCACACTGCACTGCTGCCACCGGCAGATGGGCAGCCCCAGGCAGCCCCAGGGCCAGTCCCTACAGACGTGGCCCCACTGGTCCCCAGCCTGCCCCACCACCCTGCTGGCAAGTTGCACAACAGTTCCTCGTTGGCACAGAGAAGGGGGAGGATCTGAAGGCTGTGCTGGGCTATCTGGCAGCACCATGCCAGGCTGGGAGTGAGGTGTCTGGGAATCAGAGCTGTGTCCTCCCTGGGGACATGCAGCCAAAGGCTTGACCCTAGGTGGCCACACACCCGAAATGGCCATTTGAGCAGAGAGGAAGCTGCCTGCAATGGCCTCTGCCAGCACCCATCTTTCACAACGAGGTGCAAGCCCAGGATGAGAAGATAATGAGTTGTGGCACAGAGCCCAGGAGGCTGTGACAGGTCCCCAGGGTAGCGCTGGCCCTGCAGATGGGGAGGGAGTGCTGAGCTCGGGAGCGTTCGTGGGGTGGAAGGTAGGTGAGGGCTGCCTGCAGGCACAGGGACCTGCTGCTGCTGGGCCCCAGCTCCACGTCCAAGGCTGGATTCTGGAGCAGGAGTTGCTCTCAGTGCCTGACCAGTTCTTTGCCACCCCCTGGCTACTGTCCCTCCAACCTGGCCCTCACAGGTGCAGGATGGGGACAGTGCTGGCATGTCCCCAGTGTGGGGGCTGAGTGAGGAAGGGGAGGTGCTGCTCCTGGTCATGGTGCAAAAGGGGTGAGGATGCCTCTGGCCAGAGCAGGATGGGGCCCTGACACCTCAGCCCCCTGCCCCCTGCCCCCTGCCTCCCAGCCCTCGCCTGCTCAGGTGGGTGAGACCAGGCACACTCAGTGTGTGAGAGAGGCTGGCTGAGGTCCCCACTGCCACCTGGGCATGGCTGAGGACCCAGGGGAGGGGCATGCTGGGCTTCAGTGCCAGCCCTGCAGAGCCCCAAGCAGGGAGGATCCTGGAAGGATGGGGACACCCATGTCACCAGCCTGGGGACACCCTGCCACTGCTGAGATACACTGAAGCACGTGGGCTGAGATGGGCCTTTGGGGAGGGCACAGGGAGGGCACAACAAGGTGAAAACGGATGGATTGAAGGGGCTGTGCTGCAGCCCACGATGGAGTGGAGAGCAGCTGGGGGCCTGCAGTGAGGGTAGCAAAGAAGAGCTGAGGGTGTTGGCAAGAAGGTGGAGAAGGGCTGCATGGGCATGAGGCTGTGGGGCATGGGGGCCTGTGGGAGATGCTGGAGGAGGGTGCTGGGGGCTGCCGCTGTGCATGGGGACACAGAGCACATATTACTGGGGCTCAGTGGGGGTGCACAGGGACTGTGAGGAAGGGTGTGCAGGGATCTGGGGGGGGCTGTGCCTGGGGACGGCTCCTGAGAGCCCCTCTGAGCCTCCTGTGGCTCAGCCCACTGGGGCACCACGCTGCTGCCCACCCTCGCCAGGCTAAACTCATCCCAGTCCCTGGGAGCAGGCACTGCAGCAGGGCTCCTGCGGCCACCCTGCCCTCTGCACGGCCCTCGGGCTCTGACCCACACCAGAGCCGCAGGGACCCCACCCCAGGCAGGACCCAGCTGCTCTTCCCTGGGTTTCAGCCCCAGAGGGGCTGGCAGCCCAGCCAGGGGAGCACGGCCGCGCCGGGGCTGTGCCACGCTCCGAGTGTCCCTGCGGGCACAGCCCCTCACACCCCCGGTAATGCAGGGCACGCCACGTGCCAGGCTGCCCATGCGGTGCCAGGGCCCCGGGGCACTGAGTGCCCTGCGCCCTGCAGGCTCCAGAGAGCCAAACCCGCCCCGGCGAGGGCCAAGCTGCTCCTGCCGGAGCTGCTCCACTTGGTATAAATAAACACTGCCAGGCCCCCCGCCTGACCTGATTTGGGGTGCCCTGTGCCCACCACTGCCCGCTGCACCTCGGCCCTTTGCAGCACCGGTGCCGAGAGTAGCCTGAGTGCCCCTGCAACGCCCACGGCCCAAGCCTCTGCCCCGCGGGCACAAGGGCAGAGGCTGCCCACAGAGCTGTGCAGGCAGGGGGCATCTGCTGGCTCCTCACCAACCCAGCCCCCTTGCAAGAGGAGCAGGAAGGAGGTGGGTGGAGAGTGGTACCCCACGGTTCCCCCAGCCACAGCTCCTAGGTGGTGCCCCTGGCAGGTTTCTGAGGGAAAAGAGCAAAGCCAGCTGGTTGCACAACCCTGGCATGGCCAGGCAGGAAGACTGGGCACAGGAGCCCCTCGGCAGGGATGAGCAAGGGTGGGGCTGGAGAAGCATGACTGCCATGGGGAGCAGTTTGGCACGGGGGCTGTGTAGAGCCATGGCAGAGCACCAAGAAGAGGCTGGTGGTGACAAAAAGGGAGTGTCACAGCCCAGGCTGCAAGGACGGAGGGCAGCACTGCCCCCTCTAGTACCACTGCAGGAGGGTCTGACACCTCCCTGGCTCCCCACTCCAGCCCAGAAGTGGGTGAAAGCCTGGAGCCATCCCCACCTCATTCCCCCTAGGGTACAGGTGTGCCCTGCAAGCAGCTGCCAGCCCTGTGCTCTGCAAGGTAGGCAAGAAAGGTGCAGAGGAGCTGTGCCATGGCCCAGGCATTGCCTGACTGGGACACAGTCCCTGCACAAGGTTGGCTGCCAAGTAAGCAGCAGAGCCTGCATCCTGCCCACCACTAAGATATTTCTGCCCAGTGCTGAGATTTTCCTGCCCACCACAGGCAGCTCAGCTCCCCAGCAGAAGTGGGTACATCCCATGTGGACATAGCCCCGAAGCCATGCTCCCTGTGGGCTCCTCCCCTTGTGGTGCTCAGCTGGAGCTGGCTGCCAGCCACCCACCACAGTCATGTTTGCTCTCATATCTCCACAAAGGGCAAGGCATGAGCACAGGCTGGCACAGCTCAGCTGGGGCTGGAGCTGTGCTGGTAGGGCCAGGCACACCCTCACAGGGTGGCTGGGGACCGCTGGCTGGCACCATCCCCTTCTTGCGTCACCACTAGCCTCAAGGGGACATGCCCAGCTCAGACCAAACTGAACTCATCTGGACACAGCTGTGGTAAAAACAAGAGCTGTATTTTGGGTCTGTGCTGGCCATTGGCAGCTCAGCCCACGGCACAGCCTTGCTCTGCCCTAGCCCTGTGCCGGGGACAGGTCCCCAGTGCAGGAAGGGATCCCATTCCATCTGCCCTTGGCTGCTGCAGCCATGTGTGATGCGGTGCCCCGTGGGAAGCAGGTAATGCCCAGCTCCAGGAGTGCCTCCCTTGGCTGCCTGCTCGGGCTTCTTCACTGCCTCAACCACTTGGGGCTCACCAGCAGCACTGGGGCATCCTGGGCACCCGGGTTCGTAAGCTGGCTCCCAGGCTGGCATCAGGACCCAGCAGCAGCCCCAGGGGCGAAGCGGGAGCAGGGCTCCTCTCGCCGTGCGCGGCCCAGCCCGCAGGCACAAGCCCAGCGCTAGTTGTCGAGGATGAGGAAGAGCAGCACCATCAGGACAACGGGGAGGAAGATGAGGAGCAAGCTGAGCGTCTCTGCCAGCAGCAGCAGCGCCAGCAGCAGGAGGTAGCAGCAGCGGCAGCGGCTCTGCAGCCAGCCCAGGCGGCGGATGAGGCAGGGCGGGTAGCGGACGCAGGGCAGGCAGCCGAACATGCGGCTGGTGTGGAAGCGCACCTGGAAGCGATGCTCCAGGGCACCTGCCAGGCCGGGGCGCCGGGGCGGCAGGGCGGGGGGCCGGGGGGTGGCCAGGGCCGCGGGGGAGCTGGGCTGGGCGTGCAGCAGCAGCAGCTCCTCTTGCAGCTTGCAGATCTCCCACTCCAGCATGGGCGTCTTCTGGCGGCAGATGGGGCAGCGGACGCGGCCGAAGTCGGCGGCGCCGGCCGCGTCCATGATGGCCCGCAGGCAGGCGCGGCACAGCCCGTGCCCGCAGTTGAGCAGCGCCGGCTTGTGCCGCTGCTCGTCGTAGGGCTCCGTGCAGATGGGGCACTCGTCCTCGCCGCCCGCCGCCACGTGGCACGGCTCTGCCGCCGCCGAATCGGCGCTCCAGGTCTCCTCGTCCTCGCCGGAGAAGCTCAGGATGGAGCCGGAGGCACTTGCCAGGCTGGGCGACCTTCCCCGCAGCGCAGGGCACAGGCTGGGGCTGGTGCTGCAGGCGGCAGGAGGGTCCTGCCCCGCAGGCGAGGAGGCACCGTGGGCCGGCAGCTTGTCATGCCCGGGCAGGAGCGGCTCCGTTCCATCCTCTGCTGGGGGTGGGCTCCAGCAGCTCCTGGCGGCAGCGGGCATCTCCCTGCGGGGCTGAGGAGGCTCCTGCTCAGGGTGCCCTGACTTCAGAGAGTCACTCTCGCCCCACTGCCCGGCACTGCCATCCCCGCTGGCTGCCTGCACCAGCTGGAGGTCAGGCTCTGCGTCCTCGCCTGCTGCCGGCTCCATGGCAGCGGCTGCTCCACAGCCGCCCCTGCCACCCACTGCCCCCCAGGTGCCCTCGGGGCGGGGTGTGGGACGTCAGCGCAGCTCCAGGGCAGGAGGTGGCCTTCAGCAGGGCTGCCAGAAGGGTTCAGTGACAGCAGCATCCACTCGGCGCCTTATAAGCCCCCTGGTATGTTTTGAGATGCCCTCCCCGAGCAGGCCGTGTCCCCATCACCCTCACCAACGGGGCACCGCAGGGCGGGCAGCGCAGGGAGCATCCAACAGCCACTTCCTCCTTCTTCTCCTCCTCCTCCTCTTCCTCCTCCCCGGCGCCGCCGCGGTACCGACCTGCCGTGCTCCGGCGGCGAGGGCAGCGAGCTGGGTGCGGGCAAGGGGCGCAGGGCGGCAGGAGCGGAGCGGGCAGCGGCTGCCAGCTGCGGGCCGGGCAGGGCCAGGCCCGGGCCGGGCTCTCCCCAGTCTGGTTCGGCAGCTCTTGGAAGCCGCTCAAATGCAGCAGCCCGGGGCAGGTCGCCATGGCCGCGCCAATCAGCTCCGGCAGCCGGGGAGGAGCTGCGCCCGCGGCCGCCTCTGCTGCGCGCAGCCAGCGCTGGGCCTGCCCCGGCCGCGCTGCCGTGCCCGGGGCACCGAGGGCTGCCCCCGGCCGGCTCCCAGCTCACCCCCGTGCAGCACACCAGCATGGGCTGTGCCAGTCCTGACCCCCAGCTCACACCAGCATGGGCTGTGCCAGTCCTGACCCCTCCAGCTCACACCAGTATGGGCTGTGCCTGTCCTGACTCCCAGCTCACACCAGCATGGGCTGTGCCAGTCCTGACCCCCCAGCTCACACCAGCATGGGCTGTGCCAGTCCTGACCCCTCCAGCTCACACCAGTATGGGCTGTGCCTGTCCTGACTCCCAGCTCACACCAGCATGGGCTGTGCCAGTCCTGACCCCCCAGCTCACACCAGCATGGGCTGTGCCAGTCCTGACCCCCCAGCTCACACCAGCATGGGCTGTGCCTGTCCTGACTCCCAGCTCACACCAGCATGGGCTGTGCCAGTCCTGACCCCCCAGCTCACACCAGCATGGGCTGTGCCAGTCCTGACCCTCAGCTCACACCAGCATGGGCTGTGCCAGTCCTGACCCCCAGCTCACACCAGCATGGGCCCTGCACTGCCCCTGTCGAGCCCCTCCAGCTCAGCCCTGTCCTCTGTCTCAGGCACTGGCCCAGCTCTCCTCGCCGTGCCCCATGAGCAGCTCACAGAGCTCAGAAGGAAGAACAGAGCCCAGACAGTGCCCAGCGTGAGGGCACAGCATCAGCAGCCTGCTGCCTGCCCTGTGCTGTGCCCCAGCTGTCCCTGGGGCATGGGCACACGCAGCCAGGCTGGGGGCTGCAGAGGCAACAGCCCCTCACAGCACGGCAGCAGTGGCACTCCCAACAATCACCCAGTTCCCACCCTCAGCCGTGCCAGGGCTGCAGCAGTGCCCGGGGCACTGCTCGCCCCGGGGCTTGGTGCGTGGGAGGGTGGCTGGGTCACAGGTGTGGTGTGGCACTGCTGTCCCTTCCTGCCCCAGCCTGCTCCCAGGGACTGTCCCTGGCTGATTCATGCCCTGGGCCTTAATTGCTATTTACCATGGCACCAAGTCTGCTGAAGTGGGTAAGGAGGGTGGTGGCACTGGCCCCAGTGGGGCAGCAGCAGGGCCAGGCGTGCGCACAGCCCTGCGGCTGCCGGGGAGCAGGCTGGAGGCTGCTGCCTGGCCTGGTCCTGGCTGGAAGCTGCTCCCGGCTGGAAGCTGCTCCCGGGACGGGTCCGGCAGAGCTGGCACACAGCCAGAGGGACACTGCACGGGAACTGGCACTTGGGGAGCTCAGACCTCAGCAGGATGCTGGAGATGAACTGCAGAGACAGGACTGAAGCTTCCTCCTGCCCCCATCTTTGGCCTCATCCACTGGCAGCAGGGGGAACAGGTCCATCAAGGCAGGCTCCTGCTGCAGACACTGCTGCTGCTGCTGCTGACTAAGAGCAGGGTGGAGGACTCCAGGCAACAGCTCACTTCCTCCAGGTCCCACCACAAACAGCTGCTTGCCAAGCCTGCAGCTCCAGCAATGCCCGCGGGCGCTGCTCACCCAGCACGGGGACCCCAGCGGCTGGGTGGCAGTTTGGTCCCATGCAGAAGCCACTCACAGACTTCTCCCATTCCCCCAGCAGGGCGTGGGCATGGGGAGCCAGGCTTCACCCGTGCCAAACCCACACCCCCAGGAGATGGGTCCCCCCTGCCCACCATGGCTCTGCTGCCATTGGGGAAGGACTGGCTGGGTAGATCCAGCCCCTTGGTCCTGGCTGGGATAAGCTCAGCCCGAGGATGAGGCCCGAGGCAGGTGGCTTTGCTGGCTCCTTTATTGGGGCAGAGCTCAGAGGAGGGGTGCAGGGAGCCAGGCTCAGGACCAGGTTTCGGACTGGAAGCGCTGGGCCCGCTCCAGGGCTGCCAAATGCTCCTGTGCCTGGGCGGCTGTCAGGCCCCCCTCCAGCTGCAGCACCGACTGCAGAGCTTCGGCCACCGCCGCGGGCATCTGCTTGGCATTCCTGGAAGACAGAGCAGGCAGCACCACGGAGGGTGAGCAAGAAAACGGGGGGCATACCTGCAGCCCCAGGGCTCAGGGCAGTCCATGGGCTGGGCTGGGGTCCCTGCAGCCAAACTCAGCCCCCAGCACACAGCACAGGCTGCTGCTACCGGAGGGCAGAGGGACTCAGTCTCACCCCACAGCACAGGCTGCCTGGCACCCAATACCTGACAGGCCTGGAGAGGCAGCTGGCAGCACTCTCTCGAGAGCAGCCCTGTTACCCACACAGTGCCCCCCGCCGTGCCCTGCGCAGGCAGAGCCGTGGCACCCAGTGGCACTGCAGCACAGCCTGGCAGCCTTACCCTCAGCCTCTGCATTGCTCCATGTCCCATCGCCCCCAGAGAGTGCCCTGGGGAACAGGCACGAGTCAGCACTCAGCAGCAGAACCACCGAGTGTGGGACATGTCTGAGCCTGAGCTGCCAAAGGAGCAGCTGCTTCAGCCTGGCTGCTGTCTCCCTGTCACCACCCAAAGCTCACAGCTTCACCGGGTGGGAACAGACCCTCTAAGGTCATCTTGTACAGTCCCTCTGCAGGGACCTCTCCAACTGGAGCAGGCTTCCCATGACTACAGCAAGTCTGATCTTGAATGTCTCCAGGGCTGGGGCCTCAGCCACCTGCCTGGGCAGCCTGTGCCAGTCTCTCCCCACCCTCACTGGGCACAACTTCCTCCTGATGTCCAACCTAACCCTGCCCTGCTGCACTTCCAAACCACTGCCCTCAGCCTGTCCCCACAGGCTCTTCTGAACAGTCCCTGCCCAGCCTGCCTGCAGCTCCCCTGCAGATACTCAAATGCAGCTCTGGGTCTCCCTGGAGCCTTCTCTTCTGCAGGCTGAACAGCTCCAAGTTCCCCAGCCTGTCTCCACAGGGGACCTTCTCCAACCCTCTGAGCATCCTCATAGCCTCCTCTAGACCCTCTCCAGCAGGTCCAGGTCTTTTCTGGTGTTGGGGGGCCCATATCTGCACACAGCCCTGCAGGAGAGGTCTCCCCAGAGCAGAGGGGCAGGATCCCCTCTCAATCTCTACCCAGGCTGCTTTGCATGCAGCCCAGGATGCCCTTGGCCTTCTGGGCTGCCAGTGCCCATTGCTGGCTCCTGTCCAGCTGCTCCTCCACCAGCACCCCCAGGTGCTTCTGTTTTGCTGGTGACATTTGTAACCCAGAATCAGTGCAAAACAAGGAGTGAAGAAGACACAAGGTCCCATCTCGAACACACACAAATAGGCTTCCAGTGCCTGAAGGGGCTGCAGGAGAGCTGGGGGGGGTGGGCTTTGGACAAGGGCTGGGAGTGCCAAGGGAAAATGGCTTTGAGCTGGGAGAGGGGAGAGTGAGAGTGGAGAGGAAGAAGCCATTTTTTCCAGTGAGGGTGGGGAGACTCTGGCACAGGTTGCCCAGGGAGGCTGTGGCTGCCTCCTGCCTGGAGGTGTTCAAGGCCAGGTTGAGCCTTAAGCAGCCTGTGCTGGTGGGAGGTGTCCCTGCCCATGGCAAGGGGCTGGCAGTGGCTGATCTTTAAGGTCCTTTTCAACCCCAACCATTCAAGGCTTCAGTGACTCAACACTTCTGAGCAGAAGGAGTCCTTAAGGGAAATCAGAAATTCAGTTTTTCCTGGAGAGAGCTCCAGTGAGGAGCTGACAGCCACAAAAAAACAAACCCAAGCCCAGAGATCAGCTCATCAGAATTTTTCCCAGGCTGCTCCAGTTGGCACAGGCAGCTGGCAACGTCCTTGCCTGTTTCCCAAGAACAAGGCAGGATTCTAACTTGTGTTTGAAGCTGATTAATGTCCCAAAATACCCAGAAAGGAGGTCTTCTTTTTTTGGAAGAGTCATATTGTTTCTGAGTCAGGCAGTGATGTGCAAGTGCAGGCTAATGCAGCCTGCCTCCTGATGGGAAACATGGCACAGAGCTGCCTGCTGCAGAGACAGACACTGGCACCCCTTGGGCCCAGGGCGAGAGGAGCTGGGCACAAGCACACAGAAGAAACAGCCCTGCCTCCCCCGACCCTGCCCCAGCCACCAAGGGCCCAGGAGGGCAGGCACAGAGTGGTGCAGGGCCCAGGGCCACTGCTCAGGGACATGCAGGCTTGGCTTCAGTGTCCCCAGCTCTCCCCTAGTGTGGCTCTAAGTGGGAATGCTGATTTTAGGGGGAAAAAGGCCATTTTCAGGCCAGCCCAGCTGCATCCTCCCACTGGGCACCCTAGTGGCAGTTCACAGCCTGTAGGCAAAGCTGGTGTGACCCTGGGCATCTTCCCACACACTGTGAGCAGCTCAGAGGTGAGAAAATGCCCACTGCCAACAGGACAGATGCCACTTGGACAAGGAAGGGGAAGCTCTCAGACTCCACCTGCATGACAGGGGCTGAGGGTCCCCTTGTGCCAGGAACAAAGTCCCCAGCAAGATGGGTCTCAGAGCAGGCCCTGATGTGCAAAGTATCATCCTCACAGCCACTGCAAAACCCTGCCATGGGCAGAGCTGTGCAGGCCTTGATCTTTCCCTAAGGCTGGTTCTCTTTGGGCAGCCCCAGAATGCCTGCATCAGCATCAGTGAGGCTCTGGTCCCCACCTGCAGCCCTGTGTCCAGCTCTGGGGCCCCCAGCACAAGAAAGACCTGGAGCTGTTGCTGGAGAGGGTCCAGAGGAGGCTACCAAGATGCTCCCTGGGGGGAGAGGCTGGGAAAGTTGGGGCTGTTCAGTCAGGACAAGGGACAATGGCTTTGAGCTGGGAGAGGGGAGAGTGAGAGTGGAGAGAAGGAAGACATTGTTGAGAGTGAGGATAGCGAGACACTGACACAGGTTGCCCAGGGAGGCTGTGGCTGCCCCTTGCTTGGAGGTGCTGAAGGCCAGGCTGGATGAGGCCTTAAGCAAGCTGTGCTGGTGAGAGGTGTCCCTGCCCATGGCAGGGGCTGGCACTGGAAGATGTTCAAGGTCCCTTCCAGTGCAGACCATTCTGTGAATCTCTGAGTCAGGGAGTGGCAGAGAAGAGGGAAGGAGCAGAGGATGGAGCCATGGAGAGCACCAAGCCCAGTGATCACCAGGTCTCAGCAACTGGGCTGTAGGTGTAGGCACAACACCAAGCCTCAGGTGCAGGCAGATGCAGGAAACCAAAGCCCAGACCCACAGGCAGGAGCCCCCCCAGGCCCTGCCATGCAGTGCAGCACAGCAGCCTGGGCAGCAGCACTGGCACAGCAGCGGGCGAGGGGCAGTGGGCGGCCTGGCCTCTGCCTCCTGAGCAGGAAACAAGAATCTCCTTCTCCCAGGAATGCAGCAGGGCCAGTCTCACCCTGCCAGGCACCAGGGAGTTCCTCTCTCCTGCAGGACAGGCAGGCAGGAGCCTCCTGCAATCTCTGGTGGTGTCAGCAGCAGGGCAGGGGTTTGTGTGGCGCCCTGCGGGTCACAGGGTGCACAGCTAACAGCAGCCTGCTGCCAGCTCCAGGAGCCCAGAGCATTGCACAACTCACCCTGGGCAGCAGCCTCCCTGCCTCACAGGCAGTGCCTAGAGCAGGCAGGAGAAGGGCTCTGCCCAGGAACAGAGCCACAGAGCCAGGAAGGGAGCTGCAGATGCTCTGTTTCCAAAGGCCAGGCTCCACGCTCTGTTCAGAGGCTGAAGATCTCCAAGCAGCCCAAGGTCACCACCTGGGAAGTGACTGAGCTGTCAGAGGCAGGCTGCAGTGCAGAGTGGTCAGCCCTGGGTGCAGAGCCAGCCAGGATGTGCTGAGGGTCCCAAAAGTTGCTGCTCACAAGCCCCAGCAGCACTGCAGCTCAGGCACTTTGGGCTTCCAAAGGCCCCTGCCCACCCCAGCAGCCACAGCAACTGCACAAGGCCTTTGCTCCAGCTTCACTGAGCCCCTCCAGAGGCCAGAAGTGTTAGGCCAGAGCCCTTCAATGGACAGACCTGCCAGAGGTCAGAGGCCAGGCAGGAGATGCTGGCAGTTGGAGGGATGGGCACACAGGGTGAGCTGCAGCAGCTTTACCATGGCTCTGTCCCTCCTACTCAGAGTTCAGGCAAGAAGCAGCCCTCCCAGAGCAGAAGGCATGGAGCAGAACTGCCAGTCCCCCTCAGGAATGCCTCCAGGGAGGCAGGGAAGCAGCAAGGTGCATCCCTGCTGCACACAGGCCTCTCACTCACCCAGCCAGGTAGAGGTGAGCACTCCTGCTGCTCAGCAGCTCCCACAGCAGCCTGCCCTGCTCCCGGATGCGGTGCTGGACGTAAACCTTCTCCTCCTGCAGGGAAACATGGTGCTGAGCCCCCCAGCCCTGGCAGCAGTCCTGGCCCCATCACACCTGCCCAGTGCCTTCGGGCTGCTCCCCCAGTCCTGGGGCAGCACAGCCCTCCAGAGCACGGGGCACAAGGGGCAGCAGCTGAACCAACCATCTTGCAGGGGAGGGCATCCCCACACCTCACATCAGTGCACTGAGAGGACCTGGTGGAAGGGAAGTGCAGCAGCAGAAGCTTCAGCAGTGAGTGTGCCCCAGGTAGCACCCCCAAATTCTTAGTCTGCCTCCTTCACCTCTGCTGGAGACCTGGGAAGTCCCTGTGAGCCCTTCAGCCCTGCCAGCACGGGCAAAGAAAGCTCTGTGCCCCTCCCCATGCCAAGGCTGCTGCGGGGTGAGACTCTTCCCACACTCCTGGCTGCTGGTCCTGGCCCTGTCACCTACTGACAACCTGAACAGCTTGGAGGGAGGTTGAGGGAGCTGGGCCTGTTTAGCCTGGAGAAGAGGAGGCTCAGAGGTGATCTTATTACTGTCTACAACTACCTGAAGGGGCATTGTAGCCAGGTGGGGGGTGGCCTCTTCTCCCAGGCAACCAACAATAGAACAAGGGGACACAGTCTCAAGTTGTGCCAGGGTAGGTATAGGCTGGATATTAGGAGGAAGTTGTTGGCAGAGAGAGTGATTGGCATTGGAATGGGCTGCCCAGGGAGGTGGTGGAGGCACCGTGCCTGGGGGTGTTCAAGAAAAGACTGGATGAGGCACTTAGTGCCATGGTCTGGTTCACTGGCTAGGGCTGGGTGCTAGGTTGGACTGGATGATCTTGGAGGTCTCTTCCAACCTGGTTGATTCTATGAAAGGTGGAGGGACAACCTCAGCCCTTACCCCTGCCCCTCTGCAGGGCACAGTGCAGGCTGAGGCAGGAGAGCACACAAAGGGTTAACTCCGAGACTTGAGGCTGCCTACGGCCCTGGCTGCTGCCCAAGAGGAACACCACTGCCAACGTGCCTGAATTCACTGCTGGCCAGGCTGCTCCTCCACCACAAAGGTGACACTGTGCTGGAGGCCAGGCCCTCTGCTGTGTCTCCCACCACGCAGGGCTCTGCACAGCCTCCTCCTGCCCCCCACAGCCTGCCCCAACGCCAGCAGCTCTCACTGCATCTCAGGCTCCCTGCACACAGCAGGCATGTATGGGAACAAGCCTGGGCAGCAACCAGCCCTGGCTGGCACAAGAGCTGGGCACCATGTGCCTGGGCACTGCACGGGCAGCAGGTCCCCCACAGCTCCTGGGGCTGCACTGCTCTGGGGGCTGGGCACCCTGGGTACAACTCCCTGCTGGCCACTCGTGACTCACAGACACACAGAATGGCCTTCAAGCTCAGCCAGTGCCAGCCCCTGCCATGGGCAGGGACACCTCCCACCAGCACAGCTTGCTCAAGGCCTCATCCAGCCTGGCCTTCAGCACCTCCAGGCAGGGAGCAGCCACAGCCTTCCTGGGCAGCCTCTGCCAGGCTCTCCCCACCCTCACTCTCAACAATTTCTTCCTCCTCTCCACTCTCACTGTCCCCTCTCCCAGCTCAAAGCCATTGTCCCTCAGCCTGCCACTCCAGCCCTTCTCCAAAGTCCCTCCCCAGCTCTCCTGCAGCCCCTTCAGGTACTGGAAGCTGCTCTGAGCTCTCCCTGGAGCTTTGTCTTCCCTAGGCTGAAGAGCCCCAACTCTCCCAGCCTGTGCCTACAGCAGAGCTTCTCCATCCCTGAGAGTATCTTGGTGGCCTCCTCTGGACCCTCTCCAACAGTTCTAGGTCCTTTTTGTGCTGGGGGCCCCAGAGCAGTGGGGTCTCACTAGAGCAGAGTGATGCAGGAGGTAAGCAAGCCCCTTGCAAGCACCAGCCTCAGCATGGTGAACATTCATCAGCTAAGTGGTGACAGAGGCTCTGCCAGTGAGGCTGAGGCTGCCAGAGGGTCATTTAAGGACCTGCTAGAGCTACCCAGAAGGCAGAGCACCCTGGTGGCAGCCGTGGGTCACCACACCTCAGCTGTACCCCAGCATCCTGCCGAGCACTGGCGGCAGCTGCGTTAGGCTGGGACCCAGCAGCCTACACCATGGGGCTGAGGGCATATGGCACAAAGGGGACCTCACCGAGAGAAAAGGGAATCCTGCTCCGTTCTGGGGCACCCCAGCTCCTGCCAGGCTCTTTGAGAACACAGGTTTTGAGGAGCTATGGCATCTCCTAGAGCTGCAGGTATATGGCCCAGGGCAGCACATGCTGCTCGGCTGCCCACAGGACCTGTGCCAGAGTCTCTCCACCAGTCCTGGGCTCAGGAGCACTGTGAGCATGAAGCGAGGTGACTCATGGCAACCAGAGGCTCTTGTCTGCTCCAAAAGCAGGAGGTGGGGGCAAGTAGAGCAAGAAGAGCCCCTAGGGCTGCCTGGTCCACTCCACAGATCTCAGCTTCCTACTGAGACCCACAGCTGAGCAGAGGATGAGGATGAGAGCAGGGCAAAGGCACAACTCCTCGTGTAGCAGATGAGCTCCCTCTGACACTGCCAGGACTTGGTGGCACAAGAGCCTTGTGACAAACTGCTCTGCCCCACAGAGCAGGCAGAGAAGGGAGGCCAGGAGGCACTTGCCAGTGTGAGCCCCATTCCTCCAGAGTCTGCGGGGGCAGGAGGGGGCTCTGGGGCCACTCTCCAGGTCCCAGGAGCAGCAGGTGCCCCCTCACTGTGTAAACCACCACAAAAGAGGCAGGCAGGTGAGCCAGTGAACCTCTGCAGTGCTGCTCCTGCCCTTCAAAGGCCTGGAAAGGCTTCAGAGAAGCCTTCAGCTCAGGCCAGGCAAGCGACCCGATAAGAGCTGCTGGCGCAGGGCCAAGGCATGCAGGCAGCCAGGAGAGGCCTGCGGCAGCTGAGCCACCGAGATCCCCACTCACTGACCCTCCTATCAGATCTCTGCTTCAGAGGCACTGAGCACCCAGTGCCACCAAGGGACAGGGTGAGGCAGTGACACAGTCCCAGTGCAGGGCTGTGGCATAAAGAGGCCTGCAGCTCCAAGTGGGGCTGAGAGCTCAGCACCACAGACACTGCCTGGCAAAGAGGAGAGAGAAGCGAGGGGCTGAGCTCTGGGGGGTCTTGTTTCTCCAGGGAGCTTCCTCCTGCATGGCTGAGGCTTGAGCAGAGCTGGCATGGAAGCCAAGCTCCTTGGCCTCAGAGGGACACGGTGGGGAGGGTGGCACTCAAAGAAAGGTTGTTGCCTGCTGACCCCTCCAGGAGGCTGGGAGCCTTTTATCGCTCACATGCTGCAGCCAAACAGAGCTGGCTGCCACCTTATCTGCCCAGCACTCAGGAGCCCTGGCCCAGCAACCTTCCCAGCTCAGCCACACAACCCCCAGCTGCCTGCTGGCACTGCCATGTGGGTGCTGGCTGAGATCCCTACCCAGGTGGTGTGGGAGAAGGAGGTGACCACTGTGCCACCCCACCAGGCCCTTCACTAGGGGCTGGAACCATTGGCAGAAGTCCATCAGTGCTGCCTGAGGTGCTTCTGTGGCCACCCTCCTCCCGTGGGAACTGACCTGGTCCCTGGAGAAGGCTGTGAACAGCGTCAGGAAGCCCTTTGCCACCAGCTCCTCCCACTCTGCCTGGCAGTAGAAATCCCCGGATCGATGGCGGCAGCCGAAGAACAGGTAGCTCCCTGCAGAGGGCAGGGCAGGGGCTGTGCTGGGGCACCACAGGCCCTGCCACTGCTGCTGCCTGCCAGGCCTGTGTCAGGGCCACAGGGCTCTCACCTCTTTGCCAGTCCTGGACTCAGTAGCACTGTGAGCATGAAGCCAGGTGGCTTGTGGCAACCAGAGGCTCTCGTCTGCTGCAAAAGCAGGAGGTGGAGGGCAGGTAGGGCAAGAAGAGCCCCCAGGGCTGCCTGGTCCCCTCCACAGGCCTCAGCTTCCTGCTGAGACCCACAGCTGAGCTGGGGGATGAGGATGGGAGAAGGGTGAGGGCACAACTCGTGCAGCAGCAGGTGAGCTCCATAACTCATCTCCACTCACAGAGGGCAGGGGAAGCTCTGCAGAGCCCTGTCCAGCCCCAGGGGCCTTGCAGCACAGCCTGGGAATAACCACAGGCTGCTCTGCTCCTCACCTGTCCCACAGCCCAGGCTGCTCCCACCCAAACCCAGCAAAGCCTGGGCCTGTCCAGCCCCCAGGAGCCCCCTCCCCCTGTCTGCAGCAAAGCACCCCGAGTGCCTTCCAGGCCCACCTCTCACCTCTCCTCCCCTGTGCCACCCGCTCCTGTATCGCCGCTCGGAAAGGTGCCACCCCCGTGCCAGGGCCAATCATGACCACAGGGGTGCCAGGGTCAGCTGGGAACTTCAGTCCTCCTTTCTTCACCCACAGAGGCACCCGGACATCACCTGCAAAACAGAGGTGATTGGCATCACCCCCCGCCACCACTGCACCCCCTGCAGAGGGCAAGACCCAAGCCTTCCAAGATGCTCTGGAGATAGGGACAGTGCCACCCTGGCACCATGGCAGGCACACTCAGTGTGAGCCCCACAGCACAGTCCCCTCACACAGTCTGTGCCAGGGAAGACAGCAGTGGTGCTGAGCACGGAGTGCAACCTGGCTGTCAAATAAGGGAGGGCCAAACTTGCCTCCTCTGGGAGTCAGATGGGGTCCCTCAGCCCTCCCCTAGGTACTCTGAGAAGGCTCAGTCCTGCCCTGGACTCACACAGAGTGATTCTCTACCATCCTGCCAAGGGGAGACCCTGTGAGCTTGACACATTTGCCTGGGGACCTAAGCATAGTTAGAGCAGAGGAGCAGCAGCAGAGGCAGGAGGACATCCTCAAAGGATCATCTTTCCCAGAGCTGATGCTATGGGGCTGGAGCTGCCCAGCAGTCAGAGCACTACCAGACACAGGATGCCAGGAGCAGTCCACTCTGGGGCACACTGGCACTGGGAGCAGGAGGGTCAAGCAGCTGGGAGGAAAGCAGGAGCTCAGGGTGCTCGGGACAAGCTGGAGGAGCATGCAGTGCTCTGGAGAGGATGGGAGCAGCAAGGAAGAACAGCTCCAAGAGCTCAGCCTGCTCCAGCTCCCCCAGGGCAGTGTGCTCCACTCAGGGTGCCAGCAGCTCCAGCAAGCACCCAGCTGCACTACAGCCCCATGGCAGGCACCCAGGGGCACACAGGTTCCAGGCTGGAGGGGAGCTGCGCTCCCTGGCTCTGGATCACTGGGAGCTGCGCTCCCTGGCTCTGGATCACTGGGAGCTGCGCTCCCTGGCTCTGGATCACTGGGAGCTGCGCTCCCTGGGCTCTGGGTCACTGGGAGCTGCGCTCCCTTAGCTCTGGATCACTGGGAGCTGCGCTCCCTGGCTCTGGATCACTGGGAGCTGCGCTCCCTGGGCTCTGGGTCACTGGGAGCTGCGCTCCCTGGCTCTGGATCACTGGGAGCTGCGCTCCCTTAGCTCTGGATCACTGGGAGCTGCGCTCCCTTAGCTCTGGATCACTGGGAGCTGCGCTCCCTGGCTCTGGATCACTGGGAGCTGCGCTCCCTGGCTCTGGATCACTGGGAGCTGCGCTCCCTGGGCTCTGGGTCACTGGGAGCTGCGCTCCCTGGGCTCTGGGTCACTGGGAGCTGCGCTCCCTGGCTCTGGGTCACTGGGAGCTGCGCTCCCTGGCTCTGGATCACTGGGAGCTGCGCTCCCTTAGCTCTGGATCACTGGGAGCTGCGCTCCCTGGCTCTGGGTCACTGGGAGCTGCGCTCCCTGGCTCTGGATCACTGGGAGCTGCGCTCCCTGGCTCTGGATCACTGGGAGCTGCGCTCCCTGGCTCTGGGTCACTGGGAGCTGCGCTCCCTGGCTCTGGATCACTGGGAGCTGCGCTCCCTGGCTCTGGGCTGAGGGAAGCTGCGCTCCCTTGGCTCTGGATCACTGGGAGCTGCGCTCCCTGGGCTCTGGGTCACTGGGAGCTGCGCTCCCTGGGCTCTGGGTCACTGGGAGCTGCGCTCCCTGGCTCTGGGTCACTGGGAGCTGCGCTCCCTGGCTCTGGGTCACTGGGAGCTGCGCTCCCTTAGCTCTGGATCACTGGGAGCTGCGCTCCCTGGCTCTGGATCACTGGGAGCTGCGCTCCCTGGCTCTGGATCACTGGGAGCTGCGCTCCCTGGGCTCTGGGTCACTGGGAGCTGCGCTCCCTTAGCTCTGGGTCACTGGGAGCTGCGCTCCCTGGCTCTGGGTCACTGGGAGCTGCGCTCCCTGGCTCTGGATCACTGGGAGCTGCGCTCCCTGGCTCTGGATCACTGGGAGCTGCGCTCCCTGGCTCTGGGCTGAGGGAAGCTGCGCTCCCTGGGCTCTGGATCACTGGGAGCTGCGCTCCCTGGGCTCTGGATCACTGGGAGCTGCGCTCCCTGGGCTCTGGATCACTGGGAGCTGCGCTCCCTGGGCTCTGGATCACTGGGAGCTGCGCTCCCTGGGCTCTGGATCACTGGGAGCTGCGCTCCCTGGGCTCTGGATCACTGGGAGCTGCGCTCCCTGGGCTCTGGATCACTGGGAGCTGCGCTCCCTGGCTCTGGATCACCGGGAGCTGTGCTCCCTGGCTCTGGATCACTGGGAGCTGTGCTCCCTGGCTCTGGATCACCGGGAGCTGTGCTCCCTGGCTCTGGATCACTGGGAGCTGTGCTCCCTGGCTCTGGATCACTGGGAGCTGCGCTCCCTGGGCTCTGGATCACTGGGAGCTGTGCTCCCTGGGCTCTGGATCACTGGGAGCTGTGCTCCCTTGGCTCTGGATCACCGGGAGCTGTGCTCCCTGGCTCTGGATCACTGGGAGCTGTGTTACCTGTCTCTGGGCTGAGGGAAGCCAGCCAGGTGGAGCAGAGCCCACGCCGGGGTTTGCTGAGCCGCGTCTTGTACCGCACCACTGCCACGAGGATCTGGATCCGGTCAGGGTGAGCCTGTGTCCAGACAGCAGCTGTGGGAAAGGAGAAGACACCCAGCACAGCTCTGCAGAAAGAGCCCAGTGCCTCCTCCAGGGGCAACGCCTGTGCCCAGCTCCTGCCAGGGCATCTGCATCATTTGTCCCAGCCAGAAGCAGCCACTCGGGCACAGCACAGAGCATGCTCTCGCCCAAAGCCTCTCCAGAAAGGAGAGAGGAACACTTGGGGAGTGCTCTGCACAGCCAGAGACTGTCCAGCCAAGAGGCCCCCGCGGAAGGCAAATGCCACCTCAGCTTGTGCTGCCATCTGCCAAACCACCCGGGCCACTACCACCTATGGCACAGCCTCTGACCGCTGCGTGGGTGCTCTACACCCACTGCCACCTCCTGGCAGCAGCAGGAAGCAGCATTCGCCCTTCCCACAGCCACACCACCCAGGGATGCTCCCAGCCTCCGTGGCACCACCTCCCACTGCTCCCAAAGGCACCAGACCTCTGCAGCACACTGGGCCAGCCCCAGCACCTGCAGAGGGGCAAGCACCATAGTTCAGAGGCTGGCACAGCCCAAGGTTAACATCCAGCACGTTAGGCTGGCACAGGCTCACCATGGGGCTCAGGTGAGATGCTCAAAAGCATAGCTCATTCTGTCCCATCCCATCCCCTTCCTGCCTCCATCCTCATTGTGTCCCATCCCAATCTCATCCTGTCCCAGACCATTTCCATCCTGTGCCTGTCCCAATCTCATCCCATCCCCATCCATATCCTATTATTCTATCCACATCCTTGTTCCTATTTTCATTCTGTCCCCATCTGCTTCCCATTCTTTCACTGTCCTCATCTTGTTTCCATCTCATCCCCATCCCTGTCCCATGCAGGCTGAACACCCTCAATGTGCATGGCACCACCAATCAGCCCTGGCCCTGCCAGACCCTCAGCTCAGAGCCTGGCAGGAGGCCCAAGGGCAGCAGTTCCTACCAGCATAGAGGAGGCAATGGAGAAGGCCCTGGGCCGGATGCGTGGGATGAGCTCCAGCAGGTACTCAGGTGGGATTGCAGAGGTGGTGTGAGGGAAATCCCAGAGGACCTGCAGGGCAAGGGGAGCTCAGCCCAGAACACTCTAGAACATCCCTGCCCACTCCTCAGGGTGCCAGCCTGTCCCACGCTGCTGTGCCACCCAGCCCTCCACCACAGGCACCCCTCCAGCTGCCCCTGAACACCAACTGCCCTGTGCCACTGCCCCAGCCCCAGGCTGCAGCCCCCAGGAACAGCTGCAGCAGGTTTAGGCACTAGGGGAACCCAAAGACAGCTCAGCAGGTGGGGGAGGAGATGAAATTCCCCTGCCAGGATCACAGCACCTGTCTGGGTACTTCACAGCATGGCACAGCCCCTGAGCACCTACTTGGGTGCTCCACAGCATGGCACAGCCCCTGAGCACTGCCTGGGTACTTCACAGCATGGCACAGCCCCTGAGCACTGCCTGGGTACTTCACAGCATGGCACAGCCCCTGAGCACTGCCTGGGTGTCCCACAGTGCGGCACAGCCCCAGTCACTATCTGGGTGCCCTGCAGCATGGCACAGCCCCTGACTACCTATCTGGGTGCTCCACAGCATGGCACAGCCCCTGAGCACTGCCTGGGTGCCCTGCAGCATGGCACAGCCCCTGAGCACAGAGCAGGCTGGCCATGCTGCCCAGTCTCACCTCCAGCGTGGTCCTGCGGGGCCGGTTGCAGTAGCTGTAGAGCTCCTCCTGGCCCTGGGCAGAGCTGAGCTCCTGCAGCTTCTCCCTCTCCAGGGGGCTGGGGGAGCAGCAGGCCAGCAGGTGGAAGAAGGAGCGGCGAGGCACGCAGCAGATGTCCAGGTAGTGTGTGACCAGGTGCCCGAGGCTGCAGGGCTGCGGCAGCAGGGGGGGCAGGGCTGTGCCTGCAGGGCGAGGCAGGGGCGCGGCTCAGCGCCAGCACCGCCATGCCCCAACGCTGCCCCCCCGCCGGGCACCAAACCAGGGCACTGCAGCCAACTTCAACTACCCCCCTGTGGCCACCACTCCCTCCTGCTCTGCCCAGATGGCTTTTCACCCCCAGGTGTGCAGCAGAGGGCAAAACCTTGCCCACACGGTGCAGTGCCAGGCCTGTCCCTGTGTCCTGCTCCTCCCCGCGGGTGTGGGGAGCAGCCTGAATTTCCCTTGGGTTTGCCTGCCAGGCTAAAAGCTCAGCACTGACAGACACAGAGGGTGGAGGGGGAATGGGCACTCAAGAGACAGGAGAGAAGCCTGACCCAGTACCACAGAATCACGGAATGGTTTGGGTGGGAAGGGATCTGTAAAGCTGATCTAGTCCAAGCCTCCCCAGGGGGGCAATCTGCAACCAGAGCAGGCTGCTCAGAGCCACAACCAACCTCACCTGGGATGGTTCCAGCCATGGGGCAGCCCACACACCTCTGGGAAATCTCTACCAGGCTCTCCCCACCCTCAGTGTCAGACATTTCTCCCTTCTCTCCACTCTCAATCTCCCTCTTTCAGTTCAAACCCTCACCCCTTGGCCTGCCCCAACAGGCCCTGCTCAAAACTGTCCCCAGCTTTCTGATCAATCCCTTGAAGCACTGCAAGGTCTCCCTGCAGCCTTCTCTTCTCCAGGCTGAACACCCCCAACTCTCCCAGCCTGGCCTCACAGCAGAGCCCTTCCAGCCTTGCTGTGGCCTCCTCTGGCCCTGCTCCAGCAGGTCCCTGCCTGTGCTGAGCACTCCAGAGCTGGGCACAGCAGTACCAGTGGTGACTGCAGAGCCACAAGTGGCTCTCGTTTTCTCCAGCTGCTGCTGCTGGTTTGTGGCTGCAGAAGCAGCTGCAGTAGGTGCCTGGAGCTCAGAGTGGAGCCCTGCAAGGCTCAGGCAAGGAAGCACAAACTACCCAGCTCGGGTGTTAGGCTGGGGGGGCTGCAGCACCCTCCACACTGCTGGAGGCTGCACAGAAACAAGGCTTGGGTGCAGCCTGTGCACAGCTGGATTCCCCTGAGCCACCCTGGCCCTAAGGTGGGATCCACAGGCACACAGCACTGGGAGGGCAGGAGAGCTCCCATGCTCCCAGACAGGTAGCTGTACTGCAGCCTTCAGCCACCCCTGGGTCCCTCTGAAGCAACAGAGAAGTAGAGCTGCAGGCTGGGCCAGAGCTCAGAGGCTGCTCCGTGCCAGCAGGCGGGGAAGCA
The DNA here is from genome assembly GCF_015220805.1 of Pogoniulus pusillus. Lineage (NCBI taxonomy): Eukaryota > Metazoa > Chordata > Aves > Piciformes > Lybiidae > Pogoniulus > Pogoniulus pusillus. The sequence continues at coordinate 741,841 of NC_087298.1, read as the reverse complement.
GCAGGCAGGACCTACCAGGCTCCGTGGGCTCCAGCACAAAGAGTCTGTCTGGATCCAGGCGCAGCAGCTGGCAGAACTGCTGCACATCTTCAGGGCAGTTCTGGGGCTGGATCATCACCACGTCCCCTGCAGAGTACCTGTGGGGGCAGCAAGACCTGCCAGGGGCACAGCACCACCAGCCCAAGCAGCACCCACCCCAGGGCAGAGGCCACAACTCAAACTTCCAGTGTCACTAATCACAGAGCCACAGGATGTTAGGGGCTGGAAGTGACCTCTGGAGATCATCCAGGCCAACCCCCTGCCAGAGCAGGAGCACCCAGGGCAGGGCACACAGGGACACAGCCAGGTGGGGCTTGAAAGTCTCCAGAGCAGGAGGCTCCACAGCCTCTCTGGGCAGCCTGCTCCAGGCTCCAGCACCCTCATACCAAACAAGTTTCTCCTGGTGTTGAGGTGGAACCTCCTGGGTCCCAGTTCGTGTCCACTGCCTCAGGACACCACTGAAGAGAGCCTGGCCCCTTCTTGGCACCCACCCCTCACCCATCTGCAACCACCCATAAGATCTCCTCTCAGGCTGCTCTGCTGCAGGCTCACCAGCCCCAGGGCTCTCAGCCTCTCCTCATCACACAGATGTTCCAGGCCCTCCAGCATCCTCACAGCCTCCCTTGGACTCTCCCCAGTATATCCCTGTCACTCTTGAACCAGGGAGCCCAGAACTGGACGCAGCACTCCAGCTGTGCTCTCACCGGGGCAGAGCTGAGTGCTCTGCACAGCTGGCAAGGCGAAGGGAGCACGGAGAGGGACAGCCCAGCAGGACCACGCCCAGGAGGCTGAGGCAGTGAGCAGGCAGCCCAGGCCAGGCGGGGCGGGAGGGACGCTCACCTGATGCCCGAGCCGCTGACATCCAGCTCCAGCAGGCGCACGTCCTGGAAGTGTGTCTCTGCTGTCACCCGCTGGTTGGCCACCAGCCGCGCACCGAAGGGACACTGCTCGGAGGGCTCAGCCCGCGGAGCTGCCGGCAGCTGCAGCCCACCCTCGGGGCTCGGAGAGTCCTCAGGCAGGAAGTGCAGGAGGTACTTTGGGGGCAGGCTGCGGGGAGCAGAGCGATGCAGTTACCTCCATGCCACAGCTCTCTGCTGCTGCAGCACTGGAGGCAGGGAGAGGCCTGAAGTCTCCCCTGACCCCACCACACACTGTCCCTGACCCCTGCAGCTGGCCTATGGCAAGGGAAAGCAATGAATCATGGAATGGTCTGGGCTGGAAAGGAGCTCCAAAGCTCATTCAGCCCAACCCCCTCTGCACTCAGCAGGGACATGCTCAGCTAGATCAGGCTGCCCAGAGCTCTGCCCAGCCTCACCTTGGGTATCTGCAGGGATGGGCCTCAACCACCTCCCTGGGCAACCTGCTGCAGTGTTCCAGCAGCCTCCTGGTAAGGACAACTGCCAGGAGGAAACCCCAAACACTGCAGAGCAGGCAGAGGGAGGCTGTGTGGGCACACAGGCTGGGCAGGTCTGCCACAGCCAGAGGAACACCAGGACAGTGAGATGCATAGAACCTGCCAGGGTAGCTGCCATGCACTGCCAGGGCACAAGGGGACCCCATCCAGAGACAGCCATGGGCAAAGTCCAAGGAGCACTTGGGACACCAGAAACTTTGTGGGGAGGCTTCCTGCTCAAAGCAGAGGTCCCCACCCTGCAGAACAGCCCAGGCAGCTTGGCAGCTCCTGCCCCAGCAGGCCTGGCCACCCTCTGCACTCACCGCACGTCAGGGCTGATGATCTCAAGGCCATGAGGGAGAGGATACAAGGCAAGGACCCTGTCCCATAGGGCCAGGAGCCATGGATCAATCACTGCATCTGGCCTGCAGGGAGAAATGCAGGCTGCAGGGCTGCAGCACCACAGCAGCTCTGCTGCCCCCAGGCAGTGCCACCCCTGGGCATCCACCTCTGCTCCCCTCCACGTCCTTCCCTTCCAGCTTCAGGTCTGCAAACGTGTCCCAGCCACACTCCAAGCAGTCACTCACTCGCTGGGGCCCAACCACAGAACCACCAGCACCCCAAACACCACCCGTGGCAGCCACCCCCACCCCAAACACCACCCGTGGCAGCCACCCCCACCCCGAGCCACACGCAGCCCCTGCCCCAGGCCAGGAGCTTTGGCTGGCACACTGCCCTGTGACACAGCTGTCCTCTGCTCTGAGCAGCTCCTGGCACATGCAGGGGGTTGTGGGACACCCTGGAGAGGACAGTGACACAGGTCCTGGCAGCCCAGCACCCCCAGAGAGCAGCAGGAGGCTGCTGCCTGTGCCTGGGCTGCAGAAGCAGAGCTGTGGTGGCAGCAGCAGGCTGCTGGGGCTGGCGTGAAGGACATCCAGCCCTGCCACCAGCCCGAGGACAAAGCACAGGGCACCCCAGAGCTCCCCACCCTGCCACCCCTCCCCTGGGCTCTCACCCCAAGTCATGCTGGTCGTCTCCCAGTGCCACTGGCAGCAGAGGGTTGCCCCCAAGCTGCAGCAGTCGCTTGTGCAGCTTCTTCGCCACGAAGTTAAACCTGGGCAGAGGAGAAGGGCAGCAGCAGGGGCAAGGCAGCTCCAGCAGCCCCTCAGGAGCCAGCACCTGGCCACTGGGCACTGCCCAGCCTGTGCCTGGGGCAGCCTGGAGAAGCTGGAGCACACAGGCTGTGTCCAGCGCCCAGAAGGGACTCCAAGAGCTGCAGTTCCTCTTCAGGACACTGTGTCCCAGCCACAGAACCACCTCCCCACGCCAGCCCCTCACCATCCCACACAGCTCAGGCACACTCCCAGCCCTCCTACCATGGCTTATGGGCACAGGGGAACAGTCTCTCAGGACAGAGCTGGGACCAGCAGGGCTGTGCCACCTAAACCTGTGCATTTGATGTGTCCTGCTGGCTTGGTCCCCTGAACTGCTGGGTCGTGGGACAGAGAATGGAATGGATCTGACTGGGAAATGGTGTCCCTGACACTGCTCAAAGTGTCTGCTTGAGGGAACAGAGAGGCAGGAGCCCAGCTGCTGGGGGCTGGTAAGGACACGAGGAGGAGGACCAACAAGATCACGACCTTCAGGAGCCCCTTCCAAGCCCTGTCTGTGCCAGTGGCTGGCAGGGGAAGGATTACCTCTCATGTGAGCTGCTGCTCTATGGTCAGGCTCACTCTCCCCTCGCTCACTTTGCTCTCCAGCCCCTCTGGCCTCGCCTGCGGGCAGAGCTGCGAGGAGCAGCTGCCAGAGGCAGGCAGGGAGCTGCAGAGCTGCTTACTTGGGGTAGGAGGAGTCACCGAGGCCCAGCACGGCATAGTCCAGCCGGCAGAGGGAGGAGGGCGCCAGGCTCTTCCGGAACAGAAACCGCCAGAACGTCTGTGAAGGGCAGGGCTGGGCTCAGGCTGCGCCAGGGGAGCTGCCCACAGCTCTCTGCTCGCCCTCTGAGCCTGCAGAGGTGACCCCTGGAGGCAGCCACCGCTGCTACCTGCCAGGAGGATGCTGCTGTGTGAGCCCCCCACGGCCCCTCTCAGCTGTTTAGCTGCCCACACCTCCTGTGCCCCAGGGCTGTCTGGTGCTGCCCCAAAGCTGCCCCTCCAAACCCCACCGTTGCTTGAGCTGCTTTGAGACAGAACTCCAGCCCCTGGCCCAGGAACACGGAAGTGCCACGGGAGGAGCATGCCCTACCTTCATGTTGTCGGGAGGCTCACCCTGGCCAGTGGTTGCACAGACAAAGACCACCAAGGGCTCGTGGATGAGGTTGGCCTGGGGGCACAAACGCAGAGGTCAGGCAGCTACAAACACCTGCCCTGTCCCGGCAGGGCTGCCGAGGTCGCACCCCACGCACACACTGACCACACCTGGAGCCACGCCTGCAGCCCTGCGGGCACAGCCTCCTTGTGCCACCGGCTGCCCCCAGGCCCTACTGCACACCTCGCAGGGCACGGCTGAGCCTCTGCCACCCAGCACGGCCAGACCCCAGCGCCGCTGCTGCGCTCCACTCCCTCAGCCGAGACAGGCAGAGCTGCTCCCGGGAGGGCACGGAGCCGTGCGGCAGGGCCCGGGAAAGGTGGGGCGAGCCAGAAAGGAGTTCGGTGGAGGTGCAGTAGGGCCTGGAGCGCCTGGAACGCCGCCCGGTGCCAGCACTCACCACATGGCAGCTGTGCAGCGCCCGGTGCCAGCACTCACCACATGGCAGCTGTGCAGCGCCCGGTGCCAGCACTCACCACATGGCAGCTGTGCAGCGCCCGGTGCCAGCACTCACCACATGGCAGCTGTGCAGCGCCCGGTGCCAGCACTCACCACATGGCAGCTGTGCAGTGCCCGGTGCCAGCACTCACCACATGGCAGCTGTGCAGTGCCCGGTGCCAGCACTCACCACATGGCAGCTGTGCAGCGCCCGGTGCCAGCACTCACCACATCGCAGCTGCGCAGCGCCCGGTGCCAGCACTCACCACATCGTAGCTGTCCAGCGCCTGGACCCGGCAGCGCAGGTGCCGCCGCTGCGCCTCTCTGCCAACCCTCTCGGCGGTGTCTTCGGCCGTGCCAGTCTGGCTGCCGAAGAGAACGAGGACTCTGCGCTCCGCCATCCGCGGGAGCTCGGAGCGGCTGAGCTCGGAGCGGCTGTGCCCGGGAGCGGCTGAGCTCGGAGCGGCTGTGCCCGGGAGCGGCTGAGCTCGGAGCGGCTGTGCCCGGGAGCGGCTGAGCTCGGAGCGGCTGTGCCCGGGAGCGGCTCACGGCGCCGGGGACCAGCCCCGGGAGGCCTCAGCCCCGGCACCCCCCACCGCCACTTCCGCGTACGTCATCATGCAGCGACGCTGCGTAACGCCGTCACTGCCTTCGTACGTAACCGCGCAGCACCGCCCCCGCAAACGTCATAACGTGGCGCCGCTTTCCTGCAGGCGTCATCACCCTGCGCGGCCGCCGGGCCCTGCCGAGGCCTGGCGGCGCCGCGGGCGGCGGCTCCCCGCTCCCGCCGTGCCCCTGCCCATGCCCCTGCCCGTGCCCCTGCCCGTGCCCCTGCCCGTGCCCATGCGCCGCGGCCGCCGGGACCATGCTGTTCTCCCTGCGGGAGCTGGTGCAGTGGTTGGGCTTTGCCACCTTCGAGATCTTCCTGCACGGCCTGGCGCTGCTGCTCTTCACGGTGCTGCTGGTGCTGAAGGTGGACGGCGCGGCCGCGGCGCTCTCCTGGTGGGTCGTGTTCGTGCCCTTCTTCGCCGCGGACGGGCTCAGCACCTACTTCACCACCATCGTCTCGGTGCGGCTCTTCCAGGACGGGGAGAAGCGGCTGGCGGTGCTGCGGCTCTTCTGGATCCTCACCATCCTCAGCCTCAAGTTCGTGTTTGAGATGCTGCTGTGCCAGAAGCTGGTGGAGCACACCCGCGAGCTCTGGTACGGGCTCATCATGTCGCCTGTCTTCATCCTCCTCCAGCTGCTGATGATCCGAGCCTGCCGTGTGAACTGATGGCGAGGGAGTGCTGCGGTCGCTGCCCTTGCCCTGGCGCCCTCGGGAGCCCTGGGCCCTAGGCACGGCCCTTGGGCTGCTCCTCCCCCGTGTCTGACAGGGCACAGAGGGCTGGAGCCGCTGGGATTAACCTCGCTGCTGCGGTGTGGAGCATCCCTTGGGCTGCTCCTCCCCCGTGTCTGACAGGGCACAGAGCGCTGGAGCCGCTGGGATTAAACTCGCTGCTGCGGTGTGGAGCATCCCGGTCCTGCCGAGGGTCCTGCTGTGCTGCAGCCTCGTTCCAGTTCCCTCTGCTGGCGTTCAGGTGTGCTGCTGTGCCAGCACTGCTCGGGGTCGCAGTTCCCTCGTGGTGCAATAAAGCTGCATGGAAGAGTTTGCTTTACTTAGAGAATTCTTTTTCCTCCTCTTTCCCCACCCCGGACAACCTTTAGACTTGAGGTTGCTGCCTGGAGAAGGGGAATCACCCAGGGCTGGGCTGATGGCTGTAGAGCCCACACTGCTGCCAGCCAGAGGTGTCCCAGCTGCTGCCTCAGCAGCCCTGCCAAGGCAGAGGTCATGCATGCAGTGGCACTGAGGTGCTGGCCTCAGCAGCAGGGCTGATTGATTCCCAGTGCCCTCACTCCCCTGAGCACTTTGTGCACACAGAGCTGGCTCTGAGACAGACAGGACTGGTGTGGGGATTGTGAGCAGAGGTGGGGGGGTTGTGCCTTGGTATTTCAGAGCCTTCCCCTCAGTCTCCAACATGGGTACCACGATTTGGTAGCCAACCCAAACTTCATTGCAGGGAGAACAAGCCAGTGCCAGAGACAAGGAGAACAATCCCCATTGGTTGTGCTAAAAGGAAAAGGAGGCTGGGGGGAGACCTGGCCCTCTGCAGCCCCTGGGGGGAGCTTGGACCCAGGTGGGCATTGGTCTCTTCTCCCAAGGGATAAGTGACAGGACAAGAGGAAGTGGCCTCAGGTTGTTCCAGGGCAGGTTCAGGTTGGACATGAGGGAAAAGCTTTTTCCCCAAAGGGTTGTCAAGGCCTGACCCAGGCTGCCCAGGGCAGAGGTGGAGTCCCCATCCCTGGAGGGGCTTCAGAGCTGTGGTGCTGAGGGCCATGGGTTAGTGGTGACCTGGCAGTGCTGGGGCAAGGACTCAGTGAGCTGAAAGATCTTTGCCAGCCAAAACGTTTCTGTGGTTCTGTAGGAGTGTGGGGAGGGGGAGCCATGGGGCAGCTGATGCTGGGGGCGAAGGCAGAGCTCTCAGCTGTGGTGGGAGGCAGTGCCCTCAGCCCCCCGAGAGCCTGGGCCATGTGGTGTCACCTGGGATCAGCAGGCACCCTGCCAGTGCCACGGGGAGCTCCCAGTGCCAGGAGCACCTCGGTGCCGCTTGCCCCTGGCTCCCACCACAAGGGTGCTGAGCCCCACCACAAGGGTGCTGAGCCCCACCACAAGGGTGCTGAGCGCAGTGGACCTGCCCTGGCCTCATGAGGCTTCAGGTGTGGCTCTGGAGCCCCAGCCCAGAGGATCCTCCTCCTGGCACAGCTTTACAGACCTTTGTGCCCTGTTGGTGCTGGCTCTCACACAGCACCTGGCAGCTCCAACCTCTGCTCCCTGGCCCATCCCTCTCTCTGCTCCAGCTTCTTCTGGTGCCAGCCTCTCCCCTGGGCAGCTCTCAGGCTCTGTTTCATGCAGACTAGAGCCCGAGCTGGGGAGCTGCTGTGTAAGCAACTGCAGTCCAGAGACACCGAGCTGCAGCCTGAGGAGCATCAGGAAGGTGTCTGTGGGGCTGCCCTGGTGTCAGTGAGCCATGCAGCTGCTCCTTCTGTCCCTGTGAGGTGCTCTGGTGACAATGAGCCATGCAGCTGCTCCTTCTGTCCCTGTGAGGTGCTCTGGTGACAATGAGCCATGCAGCTGCTCCTTCTGTCCCTGTGAGGTGCTCTGGTGACAATGAGCCATGCAGCTGCTCCTTCTGTCCCTGTGAGGTGCTCTGGTGACAATGAGCCATGCAGCTGCTCCTGTCCCTGTGAGGTGCTCTGGTGACAATGAGCCATGCAGCTGCTCCTGTCCCTGTGAGGTGCTCTGGTGACAGTGAGCCCTGCTCCTCTCTCTGGCGAGCAGCTGGGCAGTGAGGGAGCCTCCACAGGTGGCAGTGGCTGTCCCTTGGAGCTGCTGCCAGCTGAGCCTGGCTGTCTGGAACCGCAGCCTGCACTGGCTTGGAAGGGACCCTCAGTCGGCAGGGGCATCCCCAGCTAGATGGAGCTGCTCAGAGCCTCATGGAGCCTGACTTCGAAAGGGGCTCTGAGATGGGGGCTCCACCCCAGTGTTGCACCACCTGTTCTGTTCCTCCTGAAGCCCAGTCCGAGCCTGCCCTGCTTTGTTTCCACGCCACTGTCCCTGTCCTGGTGTCACAGCCCCCTCCAAGCAGGCCCTCCCAGCTTGCTTCCCGAGGCCCCCTCCAGGCACTGGAGGCTCTCCCTGTCACAGGTAGTGCTGGGAGAAGCAGCAGCCTGAGCCAGCAGCATCCATAGCCTGACACAGATGGAGCCCACCCTGAGCCCCACTGAGACTGTGACCTGCCCTCCCCCACCTTTGCTCGGGTGGCAGCTGCCTCGATGTCCCCAGCGGCCTGGGGCTGTCACCAGGCTCCAGTGGTGGCAGTGCAGGACAAGGGCACCCATCTTTGCTGGGTGTGGTCTCCCAGGGGTTGCTGCCACTGCTGCTGCTGGGGCATGAGTGTCCCTTTCTGACTCAAAGACCTCTCTGCCCTTCCTGCCCTCTGCCTTCACTGTCTGCACCTGTGGGCAGTGAGTCACAGAACTGTCAGGGCTGGAAGGGACCCCAAGGATGATCCAGCTCCAAACCCCCTGCCATGGGCAGGGACACCTCCCACCAGATCAGGTTGCTCAGAGCCACATCCAGCCTGACCTTAAAAACCTCCAGGAGTGAGGCTCCCATCACCTCCCTGGGCAGCCTGTGCCAGGCTCTCACTGCCCTCATGCTGAAGAGCTTCTTCCTAACCTCCAGTCTGGATCTCCCCACTTCTGGTTTTGCTCCATTCCCCCAGCCCTGTCACTACCCAACACCCTAAAAAGTCCCTCCCCAGCTTTCCTGTAGCCCCCTTCAGACACTGGAAGGCCACAAGAAGGTCCCCTGGGAGCCTTCTCCTCTCCAGCCTGCACAGCCCCAACTCTCTCAGCCTGTGCCCACAGCAGAGCAGCTCCAGCCCTCTGCCCATCCTCCTGGCCCTGCTCTGGACACCTCCCAGCACCTCCAGATCTCTCCTGTCCCAGGGGCTCCAGAGCAGGGCACAGTGCTCCAGGTGGGGTCTCAGCAGAGGCTGCAGAGGGGCAGAATCCCCTCCCTGGCCCTCTGCCCACACTGCTCTTGCTGCAGCCCAGGCTCTGGTTGCTCTCTGGGCTGCCAGTGCCCACTGGTGCCTCGTGTTGAGCTTCTCATCCACCAGCACCCCCAAGGCCTTTCCCTCAGGGCTGCTCTCCAGCCAGACACTGCCCAGCCTGTACCAGTGCCTGGGGTTGCCCTGACCCAGCTGCAGGACCTTGCACTTGGTCTTGTTGAACCTCCTGAGGTTGGCCTGGGCCCAGCTCTGCAGCCTGTGCAGGTGGCTCTGGGTGGATCCTTCCCTCCAGCTGTCAGCCTCACCACACAGCTTGGTGCTGAGGCTGCCTCAGTGCCACTCTGCATGGGAGATGTTGAACAAGACAGGTCCCGGCCCCGGTCCTTGCCCTTGTCCCTGCCTGCACCTGGGCACGGACCCCCTGACTGCACCCTCTGGGTGTGCCTGCCAAGCCAGCTCTGCCCCCACTGAGCTGCCCCTCCCTCGGGCCCACACTGTGCCAGCCTGAGCCCGCGGGAGGCTCTGCCCTGGCCCCGGCAGATGCTCTCCGTTGCTGGTGCTCCTGTGGGTGCCGTGACCCTGCCAGCAGCATGGCCAGGCAGGAGCGGCCCTGGGGCAGCCCCGCCGATGTGCCCCGCCGCTGTGCCCCGCCGGGCTGCGGGCGGAGGAGCAGGAGGAGCAGGCTGTGAGTCAGGAGGGGACACTCAGCGAGTGGCCTGGGGCCGGGGGTGTCACCGGCGCCGTAATTACCCCGAGCCGCGAAGATCAAACAGGGGAGCGCAGCCCTGCGCTGCCGCAGCGCCGTGCGGAGCGGAGCCGCTCCCTGCTGCCGCGTCCCGGCGGGGCTCGCCCGCGATGTCACCCCCGGGATGTCACCCCCGGCATGTCACCCCCGGCATGTCACCCCCGCCTGTGTCACCCGGGCGTGGCGCTGCGTGTGCTGGGGGCACAGCGGCACAGCTCGCCCGCGAGTGGCGCTGCCAGCAGGGCAGGGCAGCCGCCGGCGTCGCGCAGCTCTGCTCCGGCCCGAGGTGAGCTCCCGGGTGGGCACGGGGCAGCCAGGGGGGCACAGATGCGGCGCTGGGGCGGGCTCCGGGGCTGCCTGTGTGGCTGGGGTGGGGATTGCTCGGCAGACAGGACCAGCTGTGCCCTGCCCTGTGCAGGGAGTCGCCTGCTGTGCCCAGGGCCAGCGAGTCCTGCAGAGAGCTTCCTGGGGCAGCCCCAGGTCACCAGCTTGTGGCTGGGGCCGTGTGGCCACAGGAGACTCCTTGGGAAGTCCTGCCAGACCCTCGCCAGCTGGCACAGCTGGGGGGGGCAGACCTTGATGCCTGTGCCCTGCTCAGTGTGAGCTGCAGGGTCCCTGGTGCTGCCTGCCGCGGGCTGGAGGCTCCTCAGCTCTTGGGCAGCATTTTACCCCTGCAGCTTGCCCTGGCAAGGGAAAGCCTCACCCCTGGGTTTGTTTTTGTTGCTGTGGCAGCTCAGCTTGATGCTGCTGCCAGCTGTGCCCTTCCCAAACCCAGCTGCAGCTCCTCAGCTGAAGGCACCTTTGGGGAGTGCCCCAGCCCAGAGCTTTGGCCCTAGGGACAGGCTGGGGGAGCAGAGTGGCTTCCTTCTGCCACTGCTGGGGACCCTGCTGGGTGCCCCAGCCCCGTGCCCCTCCAAAGCCTCTGCACAGCCCAGGCTGGGTGGCAGAGCAGCACCACCCTGGCAGTGGGGCAGTCCCAGCTGCCACCTCGCTCCCTGTGCCCCAGCTCCTGCTGGGCAGGAGCAGCTCTTGCAGCTACCTCTGAACCTGAGCATGCCTGTGGTGGAAGGAGATGAAGTTGGTGCCATGGTGCCCACATGGCCTCTGCAGAGCAGAGGGCAGCCCAGGGTAGCTCAGTGAGCTTCATGCATGACAACAAAGTCTGTGGCATGACCTGAGCTACCAGAGGGACCTGAGGGCTCCTAGAAGAGACAATTGGGCATGGGTGGTCCCAGGGACCTCCATCTCTACCTGCATCTTGGCATGGGCAGCACCTGGGGACTGTGTGGCCAGGCTAAGTTCTGTGCCAGGCCCTTCAGCCACCCAGCTCCTGCCCAGCTGATGGGGAGCAGCAGCCTCCTCTGCCTTATCTTTGAGGCTGAGCACAAGCATCTGGGCTCCCTGTGGCACCATCTGCTGTGCCCTGGCAGTGGGCTGGATGTGGTGGAAGGTAGGTTTGTCCTTTGGCTGCCCCAAGAGAGGAGAGGCAGGGCTGGTGCCATGGCACCCTTCTGCCTCACAGAAGGAGGCCACCCCACACTGCCTGCCCAGCAATGCTGGGGCACAAGGCACAACATCCTGCCCTGTGCCAGGGCTCCTGGGTGGAGAGAGTGCTGAGCAGAGGCTGCAAGTCAAGAGTTACAGAGTGGTAGGGTTGGAAGGGACCTCTGGAGATGGTTGAGTCCAACCCCCCCTGCCAGAGCAGGTTCAAACAGAGCAGGGCACACAGCAACACATCCAGGTGGGTTTTGAACCTCTCTGTAGAAGGAGACTCCTGCACCTCTCTGGGCAGCCTGCTCCAGGGCTCCAACACCCCCAAACTAAAGAAGCTCCCCCTCATGTCCAGGTGGAATTTCAGGTGTTCAGGTTTGTGCCCTTTGCCCCTTGTCCTGCCCCTGGGACCGCTGAGCAAAGCCTGGCCCCATGCTCCTGACACCCTCCCCTGAAGTGCTGACCAGCATTGACCAGATCCCCTCCAGGCTGCTCCAGGCTCAGCAGCCCTCAGCCCTCCTCCGGCACAGAGAAGCATCTCCCCCAGCACCGTTGTGGCCCTTTGCTGTTCCTTCTCCAGCAAGTTCCTGTTCCTGAGCTGGGGAGCCCAGAGCTGGGGAGCCCTGCAGATGTGGCTTCACCGGGACGGGGTACAGGGGTACACACTCTCCGTAGTGCCCCCGGGATGCCATTGGCCCTCTTGGCCGCAAGGGCACCCTGCTGCCTCCTGGGCACCCTGCTGCCTCCTGGGCACCTGCGGTTCGCCAGCACTCCCAGCTGGCTTCCCTGCAGGCCAGCCCTCGCCTCTGCTGCCGCAGGAGCTGCTCCTCCCCACCTCCACCACCCTTCACCTGCCCTCGTTGCAGCTCTGCCCAGCTCTGCAGTCTGTCCAGCTCACGCTGGATGGCAGCACAGCCTGACGGTGCCAGCCGCCCCTCCCAGCTGCCTGGCATCAGCAGACTTGCTGTGCCTTCATCCAGGTGGTTGATGGTGATGATGATGATGATGATGATGATGATGGGTATTTCCCCCGGGCAGGCTCTGGTGATGGAGCAGGTCCGTGGTGTGTGCTGGGCACCTGGGCCTCCTGGCAGCTCATGCCTGTGGCTTTCTCAGGTCTTTAACCCCAGAAGGTTCAGGTCTGTGGCTGGGACCAAGCCTTTGCCAAGCATCTCCACCACCTGCTCTCCGTGGTTGAAGCTCTTCAGCCTTCCACCATGCTCTCTGCAGAGCTTCCCCAAGCCTGGCTGCAGCTCTTGCTCTAACAGAAGCTCTCACCTGGAGAGCTCCTCTTGCCCTCTTGCCCAGCTCTCTCTGCCCACTGTTACCACCCCTCCTCCCACTCTGCCCACCCCAGGTGTCTCCAGATCAGACACACCCAGCCCACAGATGCTTACCACCAGAGCAGAAGGCAGCTTCAGCCCTGGGTGCTCAGAAGGTGTTGACCTCCTTTCCCATCTCCAAATCACTTCCCTGCTCTCTGCCACCCTGCGCCTTCAGCTGCATCTCTGCTGCTCAGGGACACAGAGGCTGTGGCCCAGACATGGATGGAAGGAAGCCAGGGGTGGTAAAGCATCTGCCAGAGGGTTCTAAAGCCCAGAGCAAGGCACCAAGGTCAGAAGGGATCATTTTGGTTTATCCTTTGTGGAAGGTGTAGGGACAAGAGAGGTGTCAGGGCTGGGAACTGGGTGGCAGCCTGGGTGCTGGCTGACTGTGGCACCCCAGGCTGTGCCTCACGTTAGCTGTGTTGGCTTTGACAGCTCCCCTGGGCTGCAGCTGAGGCACAGTGAGCACCAGCAGCTGCTGGCTGCAGGCAGGTCTCCAGCCATGCCCGGGGCCAAGCCTCCCACGCCTTGGTTGGTCTCCTGAGTGATGACTTCCCCGCACTGAAGGCAGCCAGCCAAGACCTGAGCTCCACAGCCAGGCTCAGCCAGGCTGAAGCCTTCTAGGAAATGGCCTGGCTGAGGCCAGGCAGAGTGAGATTCGTATCACAGAACTGGCCAAAACGTTTCAAGTCACTGCCCAGGAGCTGCCTCTGACACTTGGATTGCTCCGAGGACTGTGCCCCCGGGGGACCTGCCGCAGCCAAAGGGTCTCCTGCAGCGCCCCCAGCCTTTGCTGAGAGACTCCTCCAGCAGCGCCAGTTCCACCTCTGCCTCACTTCCTTATGGCCCTCTTGGTTACACTGCAGGCAATCAAGCATCTCCTGGGCTGCTTGCCTCAGCCTGCTCCTCATGCTGCTCCCCAGTGCTCCCTGTGGCACCAGGACAGGGGAAATCCTGCCCTAAGGGTGCTTCACCCTCGTTCCACGAGGGCTCTGATCCAAGGAAGACGAATCCTGCTCATGCCTGGGGCACCTGTGAACTAGATCCAAGTCTCCCCAGCCTTCTCTCCCCCACTCAGTGCTCTCCCCCTCCAGGTGACACAGATGGTGAGCAAGCAACTAACAGCCTGAACCTCCTGGGGCATCCCTGTGCCATGTCCCTCCAGCCCAGCACACCCGGAGCTGGGGAGCACATCCTGCTGCCAGCAGGGAGGTGGTGCCCGTGCCCAGGCACACTGGGCTCAGCAGGCTCCCCTCTCAGTCTCACTGATGCTTTATTGATGTCATTGATCCCAGCAGGATGCAGTTGCTGTGCCTGGGATTTGGACCTGCCCGAGGCCCAGCACCCACTGTGCTGTAGCTGTGCTCAGGGAGGGGAACAGGCACAAGGGCTGAGCTCCAGATGTGTCCCTGGCCCAGAGCACCCACAGCTGAGGGGTGGCACCAAGGTGGGCACAGTCAGGCCAGTGAGGGCATGTTTGACAGTGATAAAGACTGGGAAGGATGGGAGTGAGGAGGGAAGGTCTGGTGTGCTGATTGCCAGCTGGGAACGTCCCAAACGCAGCTTGGTATGGTCCCAACTCCACCAGTCTAGCTGGATTGGGCTGGAAAGGAGCTGGAGCCTGCTGGGCCAAGTCACAGCAAGACTGGAGGGCATCTGGAGGGGGAACAGGAGGCAGGAGTGAGTGGTGCAGCTCCCCCAGAGCCCTGGCACCTGCCCTGAGCAGCACTGGAGTGACCTCACGGTGCAGGAACTGGAAATGAGAGACTCTCTGGAGCCTGAGTCAGGCTGTGAGCCTCTCAGGAGGCACGGGGAAGCTGTCACCAGTGGGGCTGGTCTCACTTCACAAACACCATCAGTCCACAGCCCTGCCCACAGGCACCCCAGTGACCAGCAGCAGCAGCTGGGCCTGAGCCTGCAGAGCCTCCACACCAGCCTGGCAGGTTCCTTCTGGGTCTCTAAGAGTGCTTCTGAGGGTCACAGGCACAGGCACAGCTCAAACAGGGGTGTGTGTGTACTCTGGCCACGCTCCCCAGCAGCCCTGCCCGCTGCCAAGGGATGGGGCACTCGGGTGGGTTGGTCAGGTGTGAGCAAACAGCACATTTTGCTCTCAGCAGAGCACATCCCTGAAGGCAAACAGGGCTGAGGCTCCTGCACAGCACCATGAGGGGCAGCAGGGGCAAGCTGGAACCCAGGAAGTTCTACCCCAACGTGAGGAAAGGCTTCTTTGGTGTGAGGGTGACAGAGCCCTGGGGCAGAGAGGCTGTGCAGTCTCCTGCTCTGGAGGCTGTCAAGAGCCAGCTGGATGCGGGGTCAGCAGAGCCACCTGCAGCTGGAGCAGCTTGCCTGGAGCCCCAGAACACCTCCTCTGCAGTGGCTGCAGGGATGGGGCAGCTCACAGCCCTCTGGGCAGCCTGGGCCAGGCTCTCATCACTCACACCAGGAAACATTTCCCTCTGCTTTCAGCTCTAACCCTCTCCCCTTGGCCTGTCACAGCAGCCCCTGATCAAAGGTCTGTCCCCAGCTTTCTGATCAGCCTTTGCAGCACTGAAAGGGTGCTGGAGGCCTGGAGCAGGCTGCCCAGAGAGGCTGTGGAGCCTCCTCCTCTGGAGACTTGCAAGCCCCACCTGGCTGTGTCCCTGTGTGCCCTGCCCTGGGTGCCCCTGCTCTGGCAGGGGGCTTGGGCTGGAGGATCTCCAGAGGCCCCTTCCAGCCCCTGCCATGCTCTGCTTCTGCGGCACCAGAGTCTCAGAGTGGGCACACCACAGCCCCTCCAGGACCTGCACTGCCCCCTCCCTGGGCACCACCTTGCCCTGAGCCCTGGCCTGGCTTTTAGAAGACCCCTTTGGGTGAGGCCATCTGAAGAACCTGCAGGGTTGGTCCGTGTGTGGCAGGAGCCAGGCTGCTGTGAGCTTGCCAGTGGCCAGCCAGGAGAGGGGAAGGGCAGGGGAGAGCATCAGCATCCTCCCTCCTGGAGTGCCAGGGTGGAGGGAGAACCACAGAATGGGTTGGGTTGGAAGGGACCTCAAAGCTCAGCCAGTGCCAACCCCCTGCAATAGGCAGAGACACCTCCCACTAGCACAGGCTGCTCAAGGTTCTCATCCAGCCTGGTCCTGAACACCTCCAGGAAGGTTGGGGAGCACAGAAGCACCCAACGTGATCTTTGATCTGTGCTCTACAACCTTCTGTGCTCCACAACCTTCCTGCACAACCTGTGCCAGTGTCTCACCACCTTCATTGCCAACATCTTCTTCCTAACATCCAGTTTCAGTCTCCCCTCTGCCACTTCAAACCCATTCCTCCTCCTCCTCCTCCTCCTCCTCCTCCTCCTCCTCCTCCTCCTCCTCCTCCTCCTCCTCCTCCTCCTCCTCCTCCTCCTCCTCCTCCTCCTCCTCCTCCTCTCATTCCAAGACCTTGTCAATAGTCCCTTCCCTGCCCCCCCTGTAGCCCCCTTCAGATCCTGCAAGGTCACTCCAAGCTCTCCTCCAAGCCTTCTCCTCTGCAGGCTGCACAGCCCCAGTGCTTTCAGCCTGTGCTCAGAGCAGAGCTGCTGCAGCCCTCTCAGCATCTTGGTGGCCTCCTCTGGACTGGCTCCAACACTTCCATGTCCTGCTTGTGCTGGGGGCTGCAGAACTGCCCCCAGGACTGCAGATGGGGTCTGAGGAGAGCAGAGCCAAGGGGCAGAATCCCCTCCCTTGCCCTGCTGGCCACCAGCAGAGGGTTGCTGCCTGGCTGCACTGCCACGGCAGGCTCACGCTGAGAAGGGGCAGGAGGAGTAATTAATGAGCCAATCAAGGGGCCTCTGTGGGACCCCATGGAGGCAGCAGGTCGAATAGGGGGTGCCATGTGCCAGGGGCATGGTGCAGTTTGGGAAGAGGCTCTCCAGCAGGTTCTCCCTGGTCCCATGGAAGCTCAGAGGCTCTGCCTCCCCCAGCCCCAGCTGTAGCTTCCCTGAAGGCTCTGCCAGGAGAACTTTGTCACCAAAGTGCTGAGGCCATTACCGGTGGCTTGGCCCAGGACTATCTAGCACAAACTCCAGGGCCTCATCAAACCCATTAGCTCAGCTCTTTCCAGGTGCCACTGCCCCTGCCAGCCAAGCCTCGGCCCTGGCACATGGGCCCCAGGAGCCAAGGTGCTGGCAGAGTGGAGCTCCCCAGTCCCCCTCAGCCAGGGAAGCTCTCAGTGGGCTTCAAGGAGGAATCAGAGTCAGAATGGTTTAGGTTGGAGAAGCCCTCTGAGATCATCCACTCCAGCCACCACCCAGCACCACCATGGCCACTACACCCTGTCCCCACCTGCCTGGCCACAGGTCTCTTGGAGCAGCCTGTGCCAGTCCCTGACCACACTTGCAACTGAAGGAACTGTCCAGCCTAAGACTGGATCTCAGAGGAGAGCTGCAGCAAACAGAAGAGCTCCTTTGACACCAGAGTGTCCTTGAGCCATGCACCCAGACCTGTGGTGCCCCTGGCAGCCTGCAGCACCCAGAGCAGTGCTGTGCTGGAGGGCAGTGCTGGTGGAACTGGTTCTGCTGCTACTGCACCTGCTCCTGCCCTGCCCACAGCAGGGTGGAGGCTCAGGACCCCAGGAGGTGGATGAAGAGCTCCAGCTGATGGGGGATGTCTGCTGGCCCCACTGGGGGCTGTGAGGTGTGGGAGTGGACAGTGCTGCCCGTGTCACACAGGCCTGGTGCGCCACTGGGTGCCCACAGGCTGCCCTCACCAGCGCGGTGCCCGCCTCAGGAGTGGGGCTGGAGCTGGCCCTGCCATCTCTGCCAGGACAATGTTGATGGAGGTTGGGTGGCTGAGGGCTCCTTTGGCTCCAGACCACCAGGGCTGCTCCAAGAGCCTCTTGGAATGAACACAGCTGCTGAAGGGACCAGATCCCTGAGGTGGGGCCACAGACGCAGCTGGAACGTGAGCCAAAGGAGCCCTCAGTGCCTTCTGCCACTCACCAGGGCCCTGGCAGCATGGCAAAGCTTGCACTTGGCACGTGGCCACAGCTGCACCCAGGCTCTGCTGGGGCAAGCTCCAGGCTGGGTGCAGACCAGGGGTACCCCATCCAGCCCTCCTGTGGGCATCCCAGGGCACCCTGGGCAGCTGCTGCAGTGCCAGCTGAGTCCCAGCAAGGTCTGTCCTTCACTGTACTCAAGTGGGCCAGGGCTGTTCTGAGCTGGGCTTGACCCAGAGTGGTGGTAGTGGTGCCAAGGGGTGAGCCTGGCAAAGAGACCCAGATTCCTGGGAATGCTCCTGTCTGGCAGCCTGGGATGTGCAGATAGAATCAGCACAAGCTGAGGGAAACCACAGCTCCCTCCCCCTGGGGCTGCTTGCCTGTCCTGCTAGCCCAAGAAGCCATTAAGTTACCCTCACATGAGCTGTTCCTGCACCACAGATGGGTGAGACTCACAGAACCATGGAGCCATTTGGGCTGGGAAAGCCTTCTGAGATCACCCAGTCCAACCAGCAACCCAGCACCACCACGGCCACTGAGCCACATCCCCAGGTGCCACTCCAGGGATGGGGACTCCACCACCTCCCCAGGCAGCCTGTTCCTGTGCCTGTCACAGGCAGGGACAAATGATGCTCCTCAGAGGTCTGTCCTGGGACCAGCACTATTTAAGCTCTGTGCTGGTGACACAGACTGTGGCCCTGAGGCACCCTAGGCACGTCTGCAGAGGACACCAAGCTGTGTGCAGCTGACAATGGAGGGATGAGATCCACCCAGAGGAGCCTCAACAGCTTAGAAGTGGCCTTCTGCATGCTTCTTGAGGCTCCACCAGGCCAGCTGCAATCTCCTGCACCTGGGTCAGGGCAATCCTCAGTACCAATCCAGGCTGGGGATGAAGGGCTGAGAGCAGCCCCATGGAGGAGGACTTTGGGGTGCTGGGGGTGCAAAGCTGCACAGGAGCAGGCACCAAGCACTGCCAGCCCAGCCCCATCCTGGCCTGGGCTGATCCCCAGCAGTGTGGGCAGCAGGGGCAGGGAGGGGATTCTGCCCCTCTGCTGTGCCTGCTGAGACCTCCCTGCAGTGCTGGGGCAGCTCTGGAGCCCTCAGCACAGCACAGGCAGGGACCTGCTGGAGCAGGGCCAGAGGGGACCACAGCAGTGCTGGCAGGGCTGGCAGGGCTCTGCTGTGAGGCCAGGCTGGCAGAGCTGGGGGTGTGCAGCCTGGAGAGGAGGAGGCTGCAGGGACACCTTTGGTGGCCTTGCAGGGTCACAGGATCTTAGAAGTTGGAAGAGGCCTCTGGAGACCTTCGAGTCCAACCCCCTGCCAGAGCAGGGTCACCCAGGGCAGGGCATCCTAACTGGATGTTAGGAAGAAGTTGTTGGCAGTGAGGGTGCTGAGACACTGGCACAGGTTGCCCAGGGAGGTGTTCAGGACCAGGTTGGACGAGAGCCTTGAGCAGCCTGTGCTAGTGGGAGGTGTCCCTGCCTATTGCAGGGGGTTGGCACTGGCTGAGCTTTGAGGTCCCTTCCAACCCAACCCATTCTGTGGTTCTCCCTCCACCCTGGCACTCCAGGAGGGAGGATGCTGATGCCTTCCCCTGCCCTTCCCCTCTCCTGGCTGGCCACTGGCAAGCTGGCAGCTCAGTGCACACTGCACACAGGGGTGAGCTGGGGCAGGGGCACAGCACCCAGCTCAGGGCACACTGCACACAGGGGTGAGCTGGGGCAGGGGCACAGCACCCAGCTCAGGGCACACTGCACACAGGGGTGAGCTGGGGCAGGGGCACAGCACCCAGCTCAGTGCACACTGCACACAGGGGTGAGCTGGGACAGGGGCACAGCACCCAGCTCAGGGCACACTGCACACAGGGGTGAGCTGGGGCAGGGGCACAGCACCCAGCTCAGGGCACACTGCACACAGGGGTGAGCTGGGACAGGGACACAGCACCCAGCTCAGGGCACACTGCACACAGGGGTGAGCTGGGGCAGGGGCACAGCACCCAGCTCAGTGCACACTGCACACAGGGGTGAGCTGGGACAGGGGCACAGCACCCAGCTCAGGGCACACTGCACACAGGGGTGAGCTGGGACAGGGGCACAGCACCCAGCTCAGGGCACACTGCACACAGGGGTGAGCTGGGACAGGGGCACAGCACCCAGCTCGGTGCACACTGCACACAGGGGTGAGCTGGGACAGGGGCACAGCACCCAGCTCAGGGCACACTGCACACAGGGGTGAGCTGGGACAGGGGCACAGCACCCAGCTCGGTGCACACTGCACACAGGGGTGAGCTGGGACAGGGACACAGCACCCAGCTCGGTGCACACTGCACACAGGGGTGAGCTGGGACAGGGGCACAGCACCCAGGGACTCCTGCAGCCCAGACCCTCGCAGTGCAGGCAGCAGGACCTGGGAACCTCCAACCTCCAGCCACAGGGCACAGTGCCCAGGGGAGGCCACGCTTGAGGAGGATTCCCCAGCACTTCCCTTCCTGTGTGTGACTCAGCACAGACAGGGCAGTTTCGAGCTGAATCTTTCCATCGAGGTCACCCTCCTGGCAGCCTCTTATCAGAGGTGAATCAGCAGGGAGCAGCTTCTCTGCGCTGCCCAGAGAGCAGATCCCCATGTGTGCCATCCCCCCAGGCCCAGGGCAGGGTGCCAGGATCTGTGCCTGGGCTGTGGGGCCCAACCTGTGCCACTGAGGTGGAAGCAATGGGAGGCTGTGGTGGCACTGGGGGCTGCCCACCTCTTCAGGGTCCCCCTGTGTGCAGAGACCTGCAGCTGAGAGCAGTTCAAAGCTGGGTCACACACAGGGAAGTGGTGACTGCAGTCTCAGTCCCTCCTCCTCCTCGATGGATGAGGTGAACGAGCAGAGTTGTGTGAGTGTGATTCAGCCTGGCAGGCAGCTCAGCACCACGCAGCCCTGCTCTGCTCCCCACGGTGAGACAGGGGAGAGAGCTGGAAAAAGAAGTAAGATTGGTGGTTAAGAACAGTTTAAGAGAATGGAGAAGGAAGGAGAGGGAGGGTTGGAGAAGCTCCCCTGTGGGCACAGGCTGGGAGAGTTGGGGCTGTGCAGCCTGCAGAAGAGAAGGCTGCAGGGAGAGCTCAGAGCAGCTTCCAGTGCCTGAAGGGACTCCAGGAGAGCTGGGGAGGGACTTTGGAGCAGGGCTGGGAGTGGCAGGCTGAGGGACAATGGCTTTGAGCTGGGAGAGGGGAGAGTGAGAGTGGAGAGGAGGAAGAGATTGTTGAGTGAGGGTGGGGAGAGAATGGCACAGGCTGCCCAGGGAGGTTGTGGATGCCCCTGCCTGGAGGTGTTCAAGTCCAGGCTGGATGAGGCCTTGAGCTGGTGGGAGGTGTCCCTGCCCATGGCAGGGGTTGGCACTGAAGGTCCCTTCCACCCCAACCCATTCTGTGCCTCCATGACAGTAGCAGTAAGTAAAAGTGATGAGAGAAGAACCAGAGTTTACAAACCAAGTGGTGCCCAAAACTCACCACCTGCTGGCTGATGCCCAGCCAGTGCCCAGCAGCAGCCCACAGCCAGCTTCCCCAGCTTCTGCCATGGCATGGTGCCCTGTGTTCTATTCTGGGCATGGTGCCCCGGGGTTTACAAGGTCCCTTTGGCCATTTTGGATCAGCTCTCCAGACTGTGCACCCTCCTGGCATCTTATGCCCCCCAGCCTGGGGATGAGCAGCTGAAAAGCCCTGAGTGTCAGATGGGCAGTGCCTGGCAAGGGCTGAAGCGTCAGCAGCTCAGCAGCCTGTCCTCAGCCTGGGCCAGAGCATGGCACTGCACCAGCTGCTGCTGCAAGGTCATTTCTGGACCAGCTGAAGGCAGGAGAGTGTGCAGGCAGGAGGGTGTGCAGGCAGGAGGGTGTGCAGCAGGAGGGTGTGCAGGCAGAAAGGTGTACAGGCAGGAGGGTGTGCAGGCAGGAGGGTGGGCAGGCAGGAGGGTGTGCAGGCAGAAAGGTGCACAGGCAGAAAGGTGTACAGGCAGGAGGGTGTGCAGGCAGGAGGGTGCACAGGCAGAAAGGTGTACAGGCAGGAGGGTGTGCAGGCAGGAGGGTGCACAGGCAGAAAGGTGTACAGGCAGGAGGATGTACAGGCAGGAGGGTTTTGGCGGCCAGTCACTAGTGGTGTCCCTCAGGGATCAGTGCTGGGCCCCATCCTCTTTAACATCTTCATAGATGATCTGGATGAGGGCATGGAGTCAGTCATCAGCAAGTGTGCAGATGACACCAAGCTGGGGGCAGATGTGGCTGGGTTGGAGGGCAGAAGGGCTCTGCAGCAGGACCTTGACTGCCTGCACAGATGGGCAGAGTCCAATGGGATGGGGTTCAATAGCTCCAAGTGCAGGGTGCTGCACTTTGGCCACAGCAACCCCATGCAGAGATACAGGCTGGGGTCAGAGTGGCTGAGAGCAGCCAGACAGAGAGGGATCTGGGGGTGCTGATTGATACCCACCTGAACATGAGCCAGCAGTGTGCCCAGGTGGCCAAGAGAGCCAGTGGCATCCTGGCCTGCATCAGGAATGGTGTGGCCAGCAGGAGCAGGGAGGTCATTCTGCCCCTGTACTCTGCACTGGTTAGACCACACCTCGAGTACTGCGTTCAGTTCTGGGCCCCCCAGTTTAGGAAGGACACTGAGATGCTTGAGCGTGTCCAGAGAAGGGCAACGAGGCTGGGGAGAGGCCTCGAGCACAGCCCTAGGAGGAGAGGCTGAGGGAGCTGGGATTGGTTAGCCTGGAGAAGAGGAGGCTCAGGGCAGACCTCATTGCTGTCTGCAACTACCTGAGGGGTGGTTGTGGCCAGGAGGAGGTTGCTCTCTTCTCTCAGGTGGCCAGCACCAGAAGGAGAGGACACAGCCTCAGGCTGCACCAGGGGAAATTTTGGCTCGAGGTGAGGAGAAAATTCTTCACTGAGAGAGTCATTGGGCACTGGAATGGGCTGCCCGGGGAGGTGGTGGAGTCGCCGTCCCTGGGGCAGTTCAAGGCAAGGTTGGATGTGGCACTTGGTGCCATGGTCTAGCCTTGGGCACTGTGGTAAAGGGTTGGACTGGATGATCTGTGAGGTCTCTTCCAGCCTTGGTGATACTGTGATACTGTGATACTGTGAGGGTGCACAGGCAGGAGGATGTGCAGGCAGGAGGGTGCACAGGCAGGAGGATGTGCAGGCAGGAGGGTGTGCAGGCAGAGAGGTGTACAGGCAGGAGGATGTGCAGGCAGGAGGGTGTACAGGCAGGAGGATGCGCAGGCAGAAGGGTGCTCAGGCAGGAGGGTGTGCAGGCAGAGAGGTGTGCAGGCAGGAGGGTGTACAGGCAGAGAGGTGTACAGGCAGGAGGGTGTGCAGGCAGGAGGGTGTACAGGCAGAGAGGTGTACAGGCAGGAGGGTGCGCAGGCAGGAGGGTGTGCAGGCAGGAGGGTGTGCAGGCAGGAGGGTGTGCAGGCAGGAGGGTGCACAGGCAGGAGGGTGTGCAGGCAGGAGGGTGTGCAGGCAGGAGGATGTGCAGGCAGGAGGGTGTGCAGGCAGGAGGGTGCACAGGCAGGAGGGTGCATAGGCAGGAGGGTGTGCAGGCAGGAGGATGTGCAGGCAGGAGGGTGTGCAGGCAGGAGGGTGTGCAGGCAGGAGGATGTGCAGGCAGGAGGGTGTGCAGGCAGGAGGATGTGCAGGCAGGAGGGTGTGCAGGCAGGAGGGTGTGCAGGCAGGAGGATGTGCAGGCAGGAGGGTGTGCAGGCAGGAGGATGTGCAGGCAGGAGGGTGTGCAGGCAGGAGGGTGTGCAGGCAGGAGGGTGTGCAGGCAGGAGGATGTGCAGGCAGGAGGGTGTGCAGGCAGGAGGATGTGCAGGCAGGAGGGTGTGCAGGCAGGAGGATGTGCAGGCAGGAGGGTGTGCAGGCAGGAGGGTGTGCAGGCAGGAGGGTGCACAGGCAGGAGGGTGCGCAGGCAGGAGGGTGTGCAGGCAGAAGGGTGTGCAGGCAGGAGGGTGTGCAGGCAGGAGGAGGCAGGGGGAAGCGCTGGGAGCTCGTTGCTGCAGGCTCCGGGTGAGTGCACTCAGAGGAGGAGGAGGAGGAGGAGCTGCTGGCCCGAAGCTGCGGGGTGGGGAAGGCACCAGAGGGAGCCACCCAGAGCGGCGGCAGAGAGCTGCCCCCCGGGGCTGCGCATGAGGCCCAGCAGGGCCCAGAGGAGATAATGGGGGAGAGGTTCTGGAGCTGTGCCCACGCCAGAGGACACAGAGGGCGAGCCTGAGCCGCAGCCGCTGCTGGCACAGAGGATCCCAGAGCCGCGGCAGGGCTGCAGGCAGCGGGAGCAGGTCTGGCAGCGCAGGTGAGCTGCCCTCGCTCCTGGCCGGGGAGCCCAACACCCTGCCGGGGGGGCTGCAGT
Organism: Pogoniulus pusillus; assembly: GCF_015220805.1. Classification (NCBI taxonomy): domain Eukaryota; kingdom Metazoa; phylum Chordata; class Aves; order Piciformes; family Lybiidae; genus Pogoniulus; species Pogoniulus pusillus. The sequence continues at coordinate 718,168 of NC_087298.1, read as the reverse complement.
GTCCACTGCTGTCCTCTCTTCTCTGCAGGCTTCTTTTGCTCCTCCTGGACCTGACCCTTCCCAGCAGTGCTGAGCTGAGCCCCAGCGGGTGGTGGGACCTGGAGGACTGTCGTGGGTCTGGTCAGAGCCCATCACGGTTGTGCCAAGCTGCTGGGGCAGCCCAACCCCTCATGTTCTCAGCCTGCCCTTTCACCCTCACCTTACTTTTCCCAGGGAAAGGTCCAGTTGTCCACCAGGAGTTCTGAGCTCCACAGCTTGAGAAGGTGCCAGCCTGGGGGCATCTCCCAGAGCAGCTGATCCCAGGTGCAAGCACCTTCCTCCTGCGCTTGCGTTTGCAGGAGCCCTCCCCACCATGTTTGCTGGCAAGAAGCACTTCAGCGGGGCGGCTGCGGGGGCGCTGGTGGCACTCTGCATCGTCGCCCTTGTGCTCAGCCTGGTGAGGGTTGAAGATGTCACCCTGCCACCCGCCGTCAAGGTGAGTCCAGAAGAAGGGCCCAAAAGGAGGACTGCAGAGCCTGGCGGCCTTGGGCAGGTGCTCAGGGACAGCAGCCTGCCCTTGGGGGCGGGGGGTGGGGGTAGCTGGGGGGCAGTACCTTGTGGCACCTAGGTGGGCATTTTCTTCCCATCTCAAGATGCAGGCAGAGGAAACAGCCTGGACACCTCCAGGTCGGGGCTGCAGAAGCCTCCTCTGGAACCAGGCTCCAGGCTTGATGTGTTCTGGGGAGATTACCTGGGGGCGGATGGCAAAGCCCTGTTCTGCTCCCTCTGCCCTGCCAGGGCACCACACCGCAGGGTGACAGACCTCCAGGTGGCCTTTGCCCTTGCCAGCTCTCCCCAGCCCATCCTCAGCCTCTCACACTGTGCTGCGGCACAGGCACCCTGGCTCCTCCCCATCCCTCTTCTGCAGCTTGGCATCTCACCCTGGCTGCTGCAGGAGGGTTGGCAGGGGGCTAGGGTGAGATGGAGGCCTTGGCAGGGGAGAGGCACGCAGCTCTGCCAGTCCCTGCCCAGGCTGAGTGCAGCCAGGAGGGTAGCAGAAAGCCTGGGGCTGTGAGGGTTGCTGCCCCCAAGGTGGGGCCAGTGTGGACACAAAAGGTGTGTGAGCAAGAGAGAAAATAAAAGCATGAGGAAATGGCCAATAAACCGCCTGGGAGCTGGCACAGGCCTCGGAGGGGGAAGGAGAAGGTCCTTGGGCTGCCATGAGAGGTGCCCATGCTGGGGCCTCGCCCCTGGTGTGCAGCTCTGCCTCAGTGCAGCTAACTGCACCCGGGGCAGGTGGGTCTGGGGCATGCTCTGGCCTGGCAGAGGCGCGGGGCAGGGTCTGTGAGCTGCAGGCATAGAGTCATAGAATCATAGAATCAGGCAGGTTGGGAGAGAGCTCCAAGATGACCCAGCCCAACCTAGCCCCCAGCCCTACCCAGTCACCCAGACCATGGCACCAAGTGCCCCAGTCAGGCTTTGCCTGAACACCTCCAGGAATGGTGCCTCCACCACCTCCCTGGGCAGCCCATTCCAGTGCCAATCACTCTCTCTAGGAGGAACTTCCTCCTGACATCCAGCCTAGACCTGCCCTGGCACAGCTCCAGGCTCTGTCCCCTTCTTCTGTCCCTGGCTGCCTGGCAGCAGAGCCCAACCCCACCTGGCTACAGCCTCCCTGCAGGCAGCTGCAGGCAGCAATGAGCTCTGCCCTGAGCCTCCTCTGCTGCAGGCTGCACCCCCCCAGCTCCCTCAGCCTCTCCTCACAGGGCTGTGCTCCAGGCCCCTCCCCAGCTTTGTCACCCTGCTCTGGGCACCTCCCAGCCCCTCAGCCCCTGTCTGTCCTTGCAGCACGGGCTGGTGCTGGATGCAGGCTCGTCCCACACCTCGCTCTTCGTCTACCAGTGGGACGCAGACAAGGAGAACGACACCGGCGTGGTCAGCCAGGCCCTGGCCTGCCATGCCCAGGGTCAGTACCCACCGCCGCGGGCCCTGCTCGTGTGGTAGCTGGTAGGACCCTCTCTGATTGACCTGGGCAGCTCTGACCACTGGGCAGTCACTGCTGGCGGCTGGGCAGCCCCTGCTGCAGCAGGGTGGTCCCTGACTCCCCCCTGGCTTTGCTCACGCTTGCAGGGCCCTCAGTGCCACGCAGTGCCCACAGGGCTGGTGGGACTGAAGCTCCTTGGTGTTACTCTGCCCTTCATTCCTCCACCTTGGCTGCCCCTAACTGCCCAATCACAGAATGAAGCAGGTTGGCAAAGACCTCGGAGCTCACCGAGTGCAACCTGTCACCCAGCCCTTCCAAGGGGCCAAACCCTGGCACCAGGTGCCACATTCAGTCTCCTTTTGAACGGTGCCAGGGGTGCTGCCCTGCCTGTGGAAGGTGTCACCCGCAGAGCAGGGCCACTGCTGAAGGCATGGGGGGTGGGGGGAAGCCAGAGGAGAGGGTCCTGCTGTGGGCCAGTCAGATCTCAGGGGACCCTGGAGATGCAGCCTGTGTCGCTAAGTGGTGCCAGAGCTCAGTGCCCTGTGCCCTCTTGCTCCCAGGCCCCGGTCCCCATCTGTTGCTGTCAGCCTGTCCCAGCCTGACTCTCTTCCAGGGCAGGGCATTTCGAGCTATGCCAACGACCCTCTGAAAGCAGGAGAGTCCCTGAGGGAGTGCCTGGAGCGAGGCCTGGAGGCTGTTCCTGCTGCAGAGCAGAGGGAGGTCCCTGCTTACCTCGGGGCAACGGCGGGCATGAGGCTGCTGAGGTATGGCTGTGGGGCATGGGGGCACAGAGCAGCAACCAGGCTGCAAAGAGCCACTGCCAGGGCACAGACTTCTGCGTGGCACCAGGCTGCAGGAGCTGCCAGCTCCCAAGCTGCCATGACCAAGGGACTGGGCAGTGGGGAGAGGGCAGCCCACGGGGGGCACACGGGGGACTGAGCTGTCCTGAGCAACTGGCCCTGGCTCAGAGGTGTCCACTGGCATCCAGGGCCCCCAGGTCCCAGGGTGGTGCTGTGTGTCCAGTTCTAAGCCAGAAGTGCTCCTCAGAGCTCTGTCTTTGCTCCTCATTGTTCTTTCAACACAAGGTTGCTGAGATGGTACTGGGGGATGTGCCATCTGCCCAGACAGATGGGTGCTGGCAGGGGGAGCAGGGCAGAGGTAGGAGGGCAAAAGGTGCTGCAGGACCTGCCCTTACCTTTCACCTGCCCTTGTTAGCTCTCTCTCAATGCCAACCCTGCCTTCATGGTTCTTGGTTTTATGGTTTAGATACCTAACAATATTCCTGTGCCCTGCTGGTCAGATCCCTTCCCTGGGAAGAAGCCAGGCCACGGCCTGAGGGTTACTGACTTCAGCCAGCAGCCCCCTCCCCACTCAGAGGTCTCCAACAAGCTGGCACCTTCCCAAAGGACCCTCTCAGCCTAAGCAAACAGCCCTGGCTTGGGGGCAGTCAGTGGGTGAGGTGCAAACCTGTGCTTGCAGCACAGTCCCCTCTGGCCTCCAGCACTACACAGATGCTTAGGTGGGCAGGGTGGCTTGGCAGAGCTCTGTGTGACTGCACTGCAGGGAAGGGACTGCTCTTGCTCCTAATCCTTGGAGCCAAGGCTGGACAGATGGGATGTGTGCCGTCCCAGTTGGGATTCCTGCAGTTCCAGCTGGGATTTGAGCTGTGCCAGCAGCTCGGGAGGGTATGGAGCATTTCACACAGGCTGCTTGTTGCAGACACTGGGAATGGGTGCAATGGGAGCCAGCCAGACTCTTGCCTTGTGCTTCCTCTGGAGATGTGTCCTGACCTTTGGGTCCTCCTTAGGGAACAGAACAGCTCAGCAGCTGATCAGGTCCTGGCTGAAGTCACCAAAACCATGCAAGAGTACCCAGTGGCTTTCAGAGGGGCTCGGATCCTCACAGGAGAGGAGGAGGGGGCTTATGGCTGGATCACCACCAACTACCTGCTGGACTCCTTCACCAAGGTAGGAGAAGGGTTAAGGCAGCTTCTCTGACCTTCCTTCAGCCTGCTCAGCGCAGGAAGAAAGCTCAGGGTCAGCATTCTGGGAGCAGGGGGAGCAGCCAGGTCTCCTCTGGCTCCTGCAGTGAAAGAGGAGGAGGAATCAGGGGTGGAGGAGACTCTGACAAGAGCTAAACGCACCTCTCTGTGGTGTGTGAGCACAGGGTCCCTTGGGGACAGCGAGGGTGGCCGTGCAGCCCTGCCTGCTCCCGCTGGGCTTTGTCTCACTGCCCTGGGAGGTGTATCTCCAAGTGGCACTGGGAGACTCCAGTTTTGGTTCAGTGTGCCGGTCTGAAGGAAGCTTGAACCAAACCTCTTTCCTGCCACCCTCTACCCGACCTGAGAGCAGTGCTGGCTCCTGAGCAGGCTGCTGGAGCATCTCTGTCCTTCCCCTCCCCGCCCTGCAGCCCGCTCTTTAGGAAGCACAGCCCCTCCAAGCCAGGTCTCCACCAGCACTTTGGTCTGGAGACCAGAGACTCAGAGCCAGAGCACGCTGGCACCTCCTGCCCGCCAGGCTCAGCCTCTGCTGTCTCTGGCTCTGACAAATAGCCAGGCTGGTTGGGCACGAAAGGCAGCAGCACCTCGGGCGAGGGAGTGACTGAACCAAGAGCCCCCCGGGCTCGGCAGCAGAACCTCACAGGCTGCCGCGGGCTGAGAATCCTGCTGAGGGCGACCCAGCTCAGCCTTGTACCGCTCCTCTTCCTCTCCCGTCTCTCCTTGGCAGTACTCCCCCGGGGCACACGCCTGGCTCCGTCCAGAGGCTGCCAACGTTTTGGGGGCATTGGATCTTGGAGGAGCATCCACTCAGATCAGCTTCGTGCCCGAGGGCAGAGTGATGAACCGGGATGAAGCCGCCAGGTTCACCCTGTATGGGTTTAACTACAGCATCTACACTCACAGCTACCTCTGCTACGGGCAGGAAGAGATGCTGAGGAGATTGGCAAAGCAACTGATCGCGGTGAGAGGGCAGCCGGGGGGTAACTGCACTCTGGCCTCGAGTACCAGCCAAGGGCTTCTCAATGCATGCAGCAAGAGGCACCTGCAGGGACTGAGAGCAGGGCCAGACCCCTCAGAGCACGGCAGGCAGGTGCAGAGAGAAGCATGGGGAGCACTAGAAGGGGCAGCTCAGGGGAGATCTGGCTCTGCACAGCTGCCTCACACAGGCTGTAGAAAAGGCAGCACCAGGCTTGTCTCAGAGGTGCAGAGTGCCAGGACAAGAGGCAGAGGGCACAGGCTGGAATGCACAACCTTCCAAATGGGTTCAGGGCAAAAAGCTTTCCCAGCAAGAATGGTCAGGTACTGGAACAGGACCCAGAGGTGGTGTGGAATTGTCATCCTTGGAGGTACTTAGAACGTGACGGGGCAGGGCTCTGAGCAGCTTGATCCAGTCAGTCGTGCTGTAAGGAGGGGATTGGCACAGGAGCCCTGCAGCACTCCCAGAACCTCAGCTGCTCTGGGACTGCACAGGCCTGAGAAGAAGTGACCCAGAGGTCTTTCTCAGGCCGTGTTTGGAAGGTCAGAGGGAAAAGGGCTTCATGGAGCTGCGCCCAGCAGGAGGTGCAGCCATGGTGAATCAGAAGGGTTTGCTCATGCTGCACAACCAGGAAGGTCCCAGGTGGTGTCCCTGGCTGGGCTGGAACTAGGCAGAGAGCAAGAGCTGGGGTGGAGGGGGCTTTGCACCCCTCAAATCATGATGCTGCTAGGCAGGGGTGAGACATGCTGGGACCCTGGGGCTGCTCTGCACTGGGAGAGGGAGCGAGATAAAGCAGGGGGAGCTCAGGCTGGGGCTGCAGGCGGCCAAAGGAGCAGGATTAAGCAGCAGGAAGGTCTCTCCCTGCTGAAGAGCTGTGAGCTGCCTGCAGCGGAGGCTCCGCAGGAGCGCAGGGTGAGCCCTGCCCGCCCAGAGGCTTTGGAGGAGGCTGCAGCCTGCCTGTTCGCTGTCCCCAGGAGTCCCCCTCCAGCACACGAGTGGATCACCCCTGCTACCCGACAGCCTACACCGAAACCATCTCGCTGTCTGCCTTCCGCCGCAGCCCCTGCACCAACCGCGGCGACCCGCGCCTGGCGCTGGACGACAGGAAGGTGACCCTGGAGGGCAGGGGCAATGCCAGCGCCTGCCAGGCTGCCCTCAGGAAGCTCTTCAACTTCTCGGCCTGCGGCCAGAGCCAGGACTGCTCCTTCGACGGCGTCTACCAGCCCCCGGTCCGAGGCCACTTCATCGTAAGGCAAATCCTGCCCTGCCGCCTCTGCAGCGCAGCGTGGCCCCGGCTCTGGTGGCCCCGGCTCTGGTGGCCCCGGCTCTGCTGGCCCCGGCTCTGCTGGCCCCGGCTCTGCTGGCCCCGGCTCTGCTGGCCCCGGCGCTGGTGGCCCCGGCGGCTCTGCTGGCCCCGGCTCTGCTGGCCCCGGCTCTGCTGGCCCCGGCTCTGGTGGCCCCGGCGCTGGTGGCCCCGGCGGCTCTGGTGGCCCCGGCTCTGGTGGCCCCCCCGGCTCTGGTGGCCCCCTCGGCTCTGGTGGCCCCGGCTCTGGTGGCCCCCCCGGCTCTGGTGGCCCCCTCGGCTCTGGTGGCCCCGGCTCTGGTGGCCCCGCGGCTCTGGTGGCCCCGGCTCTGGTGGTCCCCGCGGCTCTGGTGGCTCCGGCGTCTCTGGTGGCCCCCAGGGACTGCGATGTCCCTGGGTGCTGTGGTGTCCCTGGGGCTGTGATGTCCCCAGGGACTGCGATGTCCCCAGGTGCTGTGGTGTCTCCGGGTGCTGTTGTGCCCCCAAGTACTGTGAGGTCCCCAAGTACTGTAGTGTCCCCAGGTGCTGTGGTGTCCCCAGGTACTGTGGTGTCCCCACATGCCTGATGGCACTGCCACCTCCCCGCAGCAGAAGAGGGCCAAGCTGCCCCTGGGCACAGCAGGGGCTGCTGCCAGCTGTTTGCCCATGAGCAGGGCCCATGTTGAAGCAGTCAGAGCTGAGGCAAAGCTGAGGTCACAGCCTGAGTTTTCAGTACAGATCTCAAGCAGCTTTGTCAGCAGCCTCTAGGCAAGGTTCTGCCTGCCCTGGATGTGCTGCTGCAGCCACTGACACCCCCTCCCCCCAGTGCATCATCTCTGCCGAGACCTGGACAAAGATGCCCTGAGACCGTACAGGGGTGGCACAAACCCAACCTCCTGCTCCAAGTGGGGCAGGAGCTGCTCAGGAGCTGCTGCCCTGGGGGCTGTGGCCCAGCAGCACTCCTGTCTCTTGCCTTCCAGGCCTTCTCTGCCTTTTACTACAACTTCAAGTTTCTCAACCTGACCAAGGGGCAGTCGCTGGGCACTGCCAGGGAGACCATCCAGCACTTCTGCACCAGGAGCTGGCAAGATGTACGTTCCCCATGGGGAGCTCCACAAGCAATGGGGTCTTGGGGCAGGGGAAGGGAAGCAGGAGCCAGGACCATGCTGCACCCACTTGTGAGGGCCCTTCTTGTTCATGCAGTGTTGGGAAAGGAGCAGCCAGGGTGGGTAAAGGCAGCAAAGTCTCCCCTCCAGCCCTGGAGCTGCAGCTGGGGGTGGGTCTGTAGCACTGAAGGATGCTGAGAGCAGAGTCAGCTGCTGGCACCACTCTGGGCTTGAGTCAAACAGGGGTGGATGAGGCCAAAAGATATGCTGGGGCCACCACAGTGCCAGAGTGAGAGCCCCTGGCACAGGAAGGCTGGGATGGGAGAGCCTGAGGCAGGAGGAGCTCCAGCACATCCCCCTGTCTCCGTAGGGAGTGCAAAACCTCCTCGAAGCAGTTGCCCTCTGCAGAGAGCTCCAGAACACCTGCCCAGAGCAGGAGTCTTTCTCTGGGTGCTGGTGACTGCAGAGCCCTTGGCCCTCGTGTAGCACTCCTGAGGGCACTACCCCTGCAAGTGACTTCCCTTCCTCCCCACACATGTGCCCACTGCAGCTGTCCTCCAGCTACCCTGCGGAGAATCCTGGGCGGCTGCCCAAGTACTGTGCCAACGCCAACTACATCCTCACCCTGCTCCTGGATGCCTACAAGTTCAATGAGAGCAGCTGGAAGGACATCTCCTTCCAGATGAAGGTAGGCAGCAGAGGCAGCCTGCAGGCAGGTGCAGGGCAGCAGAGCTCACCAAGCTGCTCACCCGGGGCTGCTGCCAGAGCCCTCCCGGCCCTGGGGCCAGGGCTCACTCACTCTCCCTTCTCTCCCTGGGCAGGCAGGGAGTGCTGACGTCGGGTGGACTCTGGGCTACATGCTGAACCTCACCAACATGATCCCAGCAGAGGCCCCACTGTGGGCCAAGGGGCACCTTCCCTCCCTGTGGGCAGCAGCCGTCGCCTTCATCGTCCTCACCCTCGCCTTGGGGCTTGCTGCCCTGCTCCTGTCCTGGCTGTAGGAGCCTGGCTGCGTTTGGAGCCAGCAGCAGCACGCTGGGGCTGGAGGACTTGGAGGGCTGCCTGCACCCAGGGGCTCTGCACTCCTGCCAGCAGGACTGGCAGCTGGAGGCTCCATCAGTGGTGATCAGCATGGCAACCTCTACAGCACCAAAGAAGGGAGGTCTGGTCTGGCCCCCCTGGGACTGCCCTCACATGCAGCCAGGCACCATGTGAGGCTTTCCAGAGGAGCTTCACTCCCATGGAGACCTGCTGGGATCAGCATGCACACCGTAGGAGCTCCAGCCATGCCCTTCTGCCCCCTTATGCCACAATGCCTGTTGCAGATATGGCCTCCACCCCACCAGCTGGCACATGAGCCCATGGAGAGCCAGCCTGGGCGTGGAGGAGCTGCCTGGGACTGCAAGTGCACATGGTGACAGGGTGCTTCATGTGATGCCAGCTCTGACCACAGTTGCCAATGTCCAGGCAGGTCCCTGCCAGGTCTGCCAGGGTGAGAACCTGTGGTACCCCAGCTGGTGTCCTGAGGATACATCCTTTGGGCTGTCTGATGGCCTTGGAGACAGAAGGCAAAGTCAGAACCATGGTCCATGCCTCCCCAGGGGTCCAGCTCTCCTCAGCTCATCATCTCACCCTCATCTTCCTTTTCTTCTGGCATAAAGGGTTCCATGTTCCTTGGTGTCCTCCTGGAGATCAGTGTCCTGCCAGCAGAAGGCCTGGGCACACAATCACAGCATGGCAGGGGTTGGAAGGGGAGCCAGAGATCCCCAGAGCAGGGGCACCCAGGGCAGGGCACACAGGAACACATCCAGGCAGGTTCTGAATGTCTCCAGAGGAGACTCCACAACCTCCCTGGGCAGCCTGCTCCAGGCCTCCAGCACCCTCACCGTAAAGAAGTTTCTCCTCACCTTGAGGTAGAACTTCCTGGGCTGCAGCTTGTACCTTCTGCTCCTTGTTCTGCCACTGGGCACCACTGAGAAGAGCCTGGCACCTGCATCCTGACCCCCCTCAGGTGCATTGATCAGATCCTCTCAGCCTTCTCCAGACCAAGCAGCCCCAAGGCTCTCAGCCTTTCCCACGCAGAGCTGCTCAAGCTCCTCAGTCACCTCTGTGCCTCTCCAGAGGATCCCTGTCCCTCTGGACTGGGGAGCCCCAGACAGGACCCAGCTGGCTATAAAAGGCCTCACTGACAACTTCCTCTTGGTTTGGTGATGTGCCCCCACAGCAGTGCCACCCATGCTGGCCTGGTGTGCCCCCACAGCAGTGCCACCCGTGTTGGTCTGGTGTGCCCCCACAGCAGTGCCACCCATGCTGGCCTGGTGTGCCCCGACAGCAGTGCCACCCATGCTGGCCTGGTGTGCCCCCACAGCAGTGCCACCCACGTTGGCCTGGTGTGCCCCGACAGCAGTGCCACCCATGCTGGCCTGGTGTGCCCCCACAGCAGTGCCACCCATACTGGCCTGGTGTGCCCCCACAGCAGTGACACCCGTGTTGGTCTGGTGTGCCCCCACAGCAGTGCCACCCACGTTGGCCTGGTGTGCCCCCACAGCAGTGCCACCCATGCTGGCCTGGTGTGCCCCGACAGCAGTGCCACCCACGCTGGCCTGGCCTTTGACTCTTAACCCATGAGCTTTCAACACTCTCTTCTCCCCCCACTGGGTTAAGCTCAATGCATTCTACCACGGACCCATGGAAGGTCAGGGGCTGGAAGGGACCTCCAGAGCTCAGCCAGTCCAACCCCTGCCAGAGCAGCAGCACCCAGAGCAGGTCACACAGCAACACATCCAGGTGGGTTCTGACTACCTCCAGAGAGGGAGACTCCACAGACCCCTGGGCAGGCTGTGCCAGGCTCTGTCACCCTCACTCACATTTCCATGGCACTTCCTCTGCCTCAGCTTCCACCACTGCCCCTTGTGCTGGCACTGGCATCACCCAGCAGAGCCTGGCTCCAGCCTCCTGGCACTCACCTGCACATGTTGATAACCATGAACGAGGGCAGCCCTCAGGCTCCTCTGCTCCAAGCCCCAGCTCCCTCAGCCTTCCTTCACAAGGAAGATGCTCCACTGCCGTCATCCTGCTTGTGGCTCTGTGCTGGACTCTCTAGCTGCTTACTCACATGGAGAGCAACTCCACCACCTCGTCTTGTGGGTCTGTCCTTCTAAAGAGGACAGAGCCACCCATGACAACGCTGCAGCCATGGCTGCTGTCCCACCCTGACCCAGTGGCTGTGAGGAGCTTGCAGCCCTGTGCCTGCACCCAGCTTTCTTGTTCATCCTCTTCATTCCCCATGCTTCTTGCACTGCTGCACAGATGCTTCAGAGACTGAGTGGAGTAAGAAGGTGTGGAGGGGTAAGAAGCCTGAGGCCCTTCAGCTGGGCTGTCTCCATGTCCCCTTTACAAGACAAACAGCCCTGAACTTCCCTAAGGTGTTTCCCTGATGTTTCCCTGCTGGCTGCTATAACTCAGGAGCCCCTGGTTCATCTCCAGGAGGCTCTGAGCATGCTGCTCTGCCCCTGGCATGCTTCAGGGCACTGGGCTGAAGGCCTTTACTAGCCCTCCAGACCCACCAACGCTGGTGTGTTGGCATACAGCTGGTCACACTCAACCTGATGCTGCCATGCCCCTCCCCCCTCATCCCTAGTTTCAAACCCTGTCAGTCAGCCCTGAGAGCTCCTGGGCCAAGACTCCTTTGAGAAAGTTGTCTCCTGCTTGCTGCCCACAACCCTGCTGCTGTGCAGGGCACACCACAGATTACAGCTCACAGGTGTCAGGGGTTGGAAGGGACCCAAAGGGATCATCCAGTCCAAGCCCCCTGCCAGAGCAGGACCACACAATCCAGCTCAGGGCACACAGGAACACATCCAGGCAGGCCTGGAAAGGCTCCATGGAAGGAGACTCCACAACCTCTCTGGGCAGCCTGTGCCAGGCTCTGGGACCCTTCCAGGCAAGAAGTTCCCCTTGTGTTGAGCTGGAACCTCCTGTGCTGCAGCTTCCATCCATTGCTGCTTGTCCTGTGCCAGGCAGCAGTGAGCAGAGCCTGTCCCTGACTCCTGACCCCCAGCCCTCAGAGAGTTACAGACATTGATTCAATCCCCTCTCAGTCTGCTCTTCTCCAGCCTAAGCAGCCCCAGGGCCCTCAGCCTCTCCTCACCAGGCACTGCTCCACTCCCCTCATCATCCTCACAGCCTCACAGATGAACCCAGATCTGTGGTGACAGCAGCCGTGGGTGGCTGCACTGGATGTGACTGCTCACTCCAGACCAGACTGGAAGAGCAGCAGGGAGGCTGCCCTGTGCTCCAGGGTCTGGCACCACTTGTCCCAGGGCTCCAAGCCTCTTTTAATTGCTCTTGGCCTAACAGACTTTGCTTCCTCTCCACCCACATGGAGGATGAGTAATGAGGAACAGCCTGAGGACTGCACCAGGCTAGGAAGCTCCCTAGAGAGGTCTCTGCACCTGCCTCCAGGGAGGCACCAAACCCCCCCAGGAGGAGGCTCTGCCTGGCATGTTGCACCCTCTATTCCCCTCAGAAGGGAGCCCCCACGACTGCCACCCTTCTCTTCTGTCATGTGGGTGGGGTTGTGACAGGGCTGGCAGGCTGCCCGGAGTGGGGGCATGCCCCTGGTGCCCACTGCCACACTTCCTTCGGATGCTCAGCCCCAACCACAGCCTCATTCCTGGTTTCCAGTAGCCCCTGGGCAGGTGAGATGGGCAAGGAAGGAGGGCGGCTGCTGCCTCGGCCACGAACTCACCTCCACTCCCTGCCCTCTGATCCTGACTCCTGCCAGATGGGTGCCTGCAGCTCGGTCTGAGCGAGGGCAGAACCTGGCTCCACCATCTCCTATTTGGCCTCCCTGATACCCCTCAACCTTCCAACCACCCACGCAGCTGTGCCACCAGGCTGAGCCGATGGTGCCCCGGCGCAGGGCGGATGCAGCACCACTCAGAGCCGCCCCTGGTCGCCAGTGCCGGGCTCTGGCCCTCCGAGCCGCCTCCGGCCCGGGCAGCAGCGCGTCCGCGGCAGTGGCACCGCTGCCTGGGGCACCACAGCTCTTGGCACGGCGCTTGGTGCCCGGGGGGCGGCCGCGGCTGGTCCTGCCCGCACCACCTCCTGCACAGACTGCCGCGGGCTCGGCACGGCCGCCGCGCTCCGACCGCGCTCGGTGCGCAGGCATCGGCGGTCCCTGCGCTGCGGCCGTGGGCACGGAGCCCCTGAGGCTGTGCCCGCGCAGTGCCCACACCCTGCCCGCCCCCTTGCGAGAGCGGCCAGCTGGGTGCAGGACCTGATCCGCTCCCCACGGGGTCCCAGCTGGGTGCGGGACCTGATCCGCTCCCCGCGGGGATCCCAGCTGGATTCGGGGGATGCTCTGCTCCCCGCGGGGATCCCAGCTGGGTTCGGGGGATGCTCTGCTCCCCGCGGGGGTCCCAGCTGGGTTCGGGGCCTGATCCGCTCCCCGCGGGGATCCCAGCTGGGTTCGGGGGATGCTCTGCTCCCCGCGGGGGTCCCAGCTGGGTTCGGGGGGCTGCTCTGCTCCCCGCGGGGGTCCCAGCTGGGTTCGGGGGATGCTCTGCTCCCCGCGGGGGTCCCAGCTGGGTTCGGGGGGCTGCTCTGCCCCCCGCGGGGGTCCCAGCTGGGTTCGGGGGGCTGCTCTGCCCCCCGCGGGGGTCCCAGCTGGGTTCGGGGGGCTGCTCTGCTCCCCGCGGGGGTCCCAGCTGGGTTCGGGGGGCTGCTCTGCTCCCCGCGGGGGTCCCAGCTGGGTTCGGGGGGCTGCTCTGCTCCCCGCGGGGGTCCCAGCTGGGTTCGGGGGGCTGCTCTGCTCCCCACGGGGGTCCCAGCTGGGTGAGGGGGGCTGCTCTGCTCCCCACGGGGGTCCCAGCTGGGTGAGGGGGGCTGCTCTGCTCCCCACGCGGGGCCCGGCTATGGGAGGAACCAGCCCCGTGTGCCGATCTGTGCCCAGCTGCCCGGGAACGGCTGTGCCCCTGGGGCTGATCTCCGCAGGGCATCAGCTGTGAGCCCTGCCCCGAGCCTGCTGTGCCTGTGGCTGAGCAGAGTCCTGCCCACGGCTGTGCCCTTGCCCTTGCCTCTGGCTCTGCTCATTTGCTACCTGCTCTGGGAATGAGTCCTGTTCCCTGCCACCCGGCAGCGAGGAGCTGACCTTCGGCTGGTGACAATGAGACCTGGCAGCCTTTGCCAGAGCTCAGAGAGCAGCCAGCAGAGCACAAGGACAGCTCTCCTCCCGAGAGCCAGGGTGCCTCTCTGTGCCCATCCACTGGCTGCCACTGGCACTCCCCAGACAATGCAGGTCAAGCCCCAAGAGCTTCCCTGGCATATCCCAGCAGCATTCCCAAATTGTCCTGTGTGCTGGGAGGGGCAGATGTCTGCCTGGCCCAGACATGGGTGCAGCCAGGCTGGAGAGGAACCTCACGAGGAGAGCAGGGGACTGCTGCCAGCCCCCACCTCCTGAGGCTTCCCAGTCCCGGGCAGAGCCCCAGACCTGTCTTCTGGGCCACCATCCCCCACAGCCACACTGCCACTGCCCTCTGGCCCGTGCAGAAGAGTCCAGGTCAGACCAGACTAGAAGGGATCTACAGTGACCATCCAGACCTCCTGCCTGACCGCTCTGGGGCTGACCAAAAGTCCCAGCAAGTTGCCAAGGGCATTGTCCAGCTGCCTCCTGCAGCCTGAGAGGCTCAGGACATTACCATCTCTCCAGCAGGCCCCACCCGCTGCCTGCCCACGCTCCGTGGCCATGGGTGATGCAGGCTCTTGTGCTGGGGTGGGGCAGGACACATCCACCCCAGGTACTTGCTGCAGGCTGTAACCAGCCTCTGCTGCTCTCAGACATCCCTCCTCCCTTCTCTGCCCCCTAGCTCCCACCACCCCCAGCCACGCCACACTACTGTGCTCCTCACGCCCCTGCACCACTGCCCTGCCCCACACAGCCATGCCCTCGCACCCAGGGCATGCCCAGCCAGCAGTGAGGGCAAAGGAACACCAACCAGGGCACAGCTACTGGGAGGATCTTTTGAAGCCTGTGCTGCTGCCAGGCCAGGCCAGGCCAGGGTGCCCCACATTACAAGTTCACAGCTCCTGGACACATGGGCTGACTGCCCCAGACCTGCAGAAGGCTGGCAGCAGGACCAAGTGGCTTCAGCTGCCTGCTGAGCCAGCACTGCTAGAGTCTCTCATAACCAGAGGAGCCTTTCTGGCAGCACACGGCTGTGAGCAGGCAGAAGGTGAGGATGAGTATGATGGTCAGTAAAACGGTGGCTGCTACCCAGCTGCTTCTCTGGAGCCCCACGACCCTCTGGGGAGCCTCTGAGGGGATCATGTTGGTGAGGTTGAGCATGTAGCCTAGAGTCCAGCCCACGTCAGCGTTGGCAACCTGTGCAGAGGAGGAAGAGGGGTGTGAAGGGCTGCAAGGTGCCAAGGCAGGTACAGGCTAGATGCTAGGAGCAAGTTCTGCACAGAGAGAGTGACTGGCATTGGAATGGGCTGCCCAGGGAGGTAGTGGAGTCACCATCCCTGGAGGTGTTGAAGCAGAGCCTGGATGGGGCACTTAGTGCCATGGTCTGGCTGCTTGGACAGGGCTGGGTGCTAGGTTGGGCTGGAGGAGCTTGGAGGTCTCTTCCAACCTGCTTGATTCTATGATTCTAAGCTGGAGAGCTAGAGAGGACTTGTTGGATCCCCAGGTCCTGCTTCACAGTCTCCCTATCTGTGCACACCTTGGGCTGCTGTGAGACAAGCTGGGGAAGAGCATAGATGGCCCAGGGCAGAGGTCCCAGCAGGTGCCTGTGTGGGTGACTGAAGGGCTCCCCTGGAGCTGGGCTGTGCTGCCCCCTTCCCCTCTGCTTTCCCACCCAGGCAGGGCAGGGGCAGGGCCAAGGTGGGCTCAGGCCTTTTCACAGCACAGAGTGTGGAAGCTGGGGTCTGGTGGGCATCTCCCTACCTGCTGGACGAAATGGATGTGAGGCCAGGAGCTGCGGTCGAAGCTGTAGCCATGCAGGAGAAGGGCGAGGGTGTAGGAGCTGGCGGCACAGGCGTCACGGCGCTGCCTGCTGCTCGCGGTGGGGAACTTCTCCTGCACCTGCAGAGGGGGAGAGCAGGGAGGGGCTGACAGCAGGGAGCAGTGCTCGGTGCACCCACACTGCAGCAAGAGCCCCACAGCGAAGCTGGGAGCAAAGCCCCTGGGGTGCCTGGGCTTGGGGAGCAAGGAGGACCCAGGAGGCTGCAGGTTGATGCATGTCTCTGTTAGAGGTCCCCCAGCTGCCTCCAGCTGCCATCAGTGCAGCAGAGGATGGGCTGTGGGTGAGCTCTCAGGATGTCCAGAGCCAGATGAGAGATGAGCAGGGACTGGCATCACCCAGGCAGGATCTCACCTCCTGCCAGCTGCTGTTGCAGAGCTGCCTGACAGTGGCATTGACCACGCTCAGGGGCTGCCCTCCTGTCAGGTTCAGCAGGTGCAGGCTGTGATAAAGCCCCGAGAAGGCCTGAGGGGGTTTAAGACCAAGGGTGGGCAGGTTAGTCAAGCTCCCAGGCCACTGTCACCCCCCCAACCCCTCTCACCCACTGCTCTGCAGGGATCCCTAAGGATGGCATCTGCCAACCAGCCAGGAGGGAGTCCTGGGACTGCTCCTCACAGCAGGTGGAGGCTGTGACAACACAGGTCTCAGTCTGCCTGGCACTCTGGTGACACCCTGCATGTCCCAGCACATCAGGCACATTCCAGCCTGCAGGGCTGGCACCGTGCAGACTTCTAGGGCAGTTTTCCTGGGGTTGTGTCCAGGTTCTGGTGCCCCCAGAGCCCCCAGTGCCAGCCCAGCCCCGGGATGCATCCTTACGAAGAAGGCTCCGCGCACGGGGGGCTGATAGACCCCGTTGAAGCCACAGCTCTGGTTGGCTCCGCAGCTGAAGTTGAAGAGGTCCTCGATGGCAGCACTGCAGGCTGCTGGGTCCCCTGTCCCTGTCACCGTCAGGCTCTCTGCAGGGCTGGCAGTGCTTGGTGCCTGCACACAGGGACTGTCGTAGAGCTCTGCCGTGGTGGTGTTCTCCTGGTACCCCCGGGGGTAGCAGGGGTGTGATATCTGGGGGGAAGAGGAGTTGCCCTGGGGAGAGCAGGAGCTGTTAGCATCACTCTGCCACTGAGGGTGGGGGTGGAGAGAAGAGAAACAGCCCACAGAGAGCACCTGACCCCACAGCCAGACACAGGACACGAAGGCCACACCACACGTGGGGTCCTGTCCGTGGTGTGCAGGCACAGAACCATGAGGACAAGCTTGGGACAACAATGCTGTGGTCAGGGAGCAGCTACAGTGCCCAAGGCCTTGGCAGTCTGCACCCATTCTGTCCCCCCTCTTCCTTTGTAAGGTCACCAGACCCTGGGGAGAGCCAAGGCTGAGAATTCACTTAACAGGGCCAAACCAAGCCCTGAGTGCTCTTGGCAACGTGCTCTGAATGTGGTCTTCCCTCCCACTGCAGCCATCACAAGCTGGCATTGAGGCCTCACCCCACTGCCACGGCAGGGGTCTCCCTGTGCAGCACTGGCATCTCTCACTTTCCACACCCAGCACCTACTGCTTCAGACTTGGATCCATAAAATCAACTTATCAATTACCACACTGGTGCTGGAAAGTCTCACTGAGCCTCCTCCACCCTCCCAGCACTCAGCAGCTCCCCTCCTCTAGGGCCCCCTGTTCCTGAGGCTGGGCTGATGCAGTCCCTGCATGAGGACAGGGATGCAGACTTGGTGAAGAGCCCTGGGCACCCACCACCCTGGCAGTGCCAGCTTCAGGCTGTCCATCTCCATCTTGCCTCTGCTCCCTGCTGTTGGGACAGCCCTGGGGCAGCTCTGGCCACGGTGGCCCTCTCGTATCCACCACCCTCAGGGGGGCTCGCCACAGGCACCCAGCCCAGCAGCCACTGCCCCGGTGGTGCTGCCTGCCCTAGCCGGGGAGGTCGGGGCCCAGGCTGCAGCTGGGGGGCACGGGGCTGGAGGTGGTCACCTGGGGCAGGGATGCCAGCAGCATCTTCAGGGCCTGCTGCAGCCCGTAGCAGAGGTAGCTGTGCGTGTAGATGGAGTAGTTGGTCCCATACAGCCTGAGCAGGGCCCTCGTGCTGCTGTCGCTTAGGGGGGTCCCAGGGAGGAAAGTGATCTGGGCTGAAGCCCCACCGAGGTCCAGAGCTCCCACCACGTCCTCTGCTGGAGGGTGGCTCCACGTGCCTGTGAAGGACCACTGCCAGGCACTGGGGGTTACCCACCACAGCCTGGCACAGGGTGGCAGCAGGGCTATCAGCCTCCCAGCACCGAGAGTGGCAAGGGAGAAGCCCTCTGCCCTCTGCCCACTGCCCACTGCCCCCAGCACACCTTGATCAGAGTCTCCAGCAGGTAGTTGACAGTGACCCAGCCAAAGGAGCCCTCCTCGTTCCCCGTCAGGATCCTTGCTCCGCGGAAGTCCACAGGGTACTGCCCGATGGCCTTGGCAACCTCAGCCAGCACCTGCTCGGCCTTGCTGCTGTTCTGCTCCCTGCCCGGGGGAGGACACAGACACCCTGTGCTGGGGCAGGCTGGGGCTGGGCAGCTCTTGCAGCAGGGCAACAGGCAGAGGCTGCTGCCTCCTGCTAAGCACCAGCGCTGCCCCAGGGCAGGGTGAAGCCACCAAGTCCCTCAGCTGCTGTGCTGGGAGTCTCCCTACAAGTGCTGTCCAGGGGCCCTGCACGGGCATGGGAAGGGGTCCTTGGTGCCAGGCTGGCAGAGGAGCTTCAGCCATCTCTGGGGCTACTGCCAGCCTGAGGCTGGAGTGGCTTCCCCATGGGCACAGGGAGCAGCTCTCTTGCTCACCACACTGGAGTGCAGACAGAGATGCTCTGCCCATCTCCACAGCCTGCCCAGCCTGCAGCCCTGCTGTGCTCCCAGCCCCCCATGCCCCCAGCCCCTGCAGAAACACAAGGTGGGGAGGGGTTGGAGCTGACAGCTCAGGGCAGTGCCAGTACCTCAGCAGACGCATGCCCGCCGTTGCCCCCAGGTAGGTGGGGGTCTCCTGCTGCTGCTCAGCAGGCACAACCTCCATGGCCTTGTCCAGGCAGGGCTTCAGGCTGGCTCCAGCCCCAGCAGGGTTGTCTGCATAGCTGGAGATGCCAGGTCCTACAGTGGGCACCAAGGGACGGAGTGAGCTCAGTGCCACCCAGGAGGGACAGGGCAGAAGGGC
This sequence comes from Pogoniulus pusillus, assembly GCF_015220805.1. Lineage (NCBI taxonomy): Eukaryota > Metazoa > Chordata > Aves > Piciformes > Lybiidae > Pogoniulus > Pogoniulus pusillus. Next base: position 699,638 of record NC_087298.1, on the reverse strand, counting down.
ACACAGTGCTGGGCGAAAGGACCTGGGAGTGCAGGTGGACACAGGATGCCCACGAGGCAGCAATATGCCCACACGGCCAAGAAGGCCAAGGGCATCCTGGGTGGCATTAAGAGCAGGCCAGCAGGCAGAGGGAGGTTTCCTACCCCTCTCTCCTCTGTCCTGGGGAGGCCTCCTGTGGAATGCTGTGCCCAGCCATGGGCCCCCCAGAGACACAGAGAACTCCAGCAGGGTCACCGAGGTGCTGGGGCAGTGCCAGCATCCCCCTCACATTGCCAGGCTGGCAGCTGGGCTGGGCTGTGTGGAGGACTCTGTGGGGGGACCTCAGTGTCTGAAGGGTGGGGGTCAGGAGGATGGACCCAGCCTCTCCCCAGCGGTGTCAGGGCAATGGGCAGTGGACACAAACTGCCACACAGCAGGGCCCAGGTAAACACCCTGGAGAAAGTCTCCACTGGCAGGGTGGGTGGCAGAGCCCTGGCGCAGGCTGCCCAGACGGGCTCTGGGCTCTCCTTCCCCGCAGGCACTCACTGGCAGCTCCTGCTCCAGCAGGGGGTCCCCTGCAGAGGTCCCTTCCAGCCACCACCCTCCTGTGACACACCCACCTGTTCCCCGGGCACCTCCCTGGGCTCGTCAGTACCCAGGTGTGCCAGGCACGGCCCAGAACTCTGCTGTTTGGTGCCATGCAGACACCAAGATGAAACCTGCTGACACAAACGGCAGTGAGGAGCCCACAGGACCCCAGGCATGATTGAAGACCCCTGTGGAGCCCTCAGGAGCCCTCAGGCGAGATGTGGTGGGAGACAAGGAAGTGGCTGCAGGAGAGGAGGAGCAGAGCCTCACACCCAGCATGCCAAGCTGCCAGCTGATGCACAGCCACCAGCTGCCAGGCTGGACTGGCTCTCGGCACCATGGCATCTGGGGGCCAGGCTCCCTGCCCAGCCCTGGATCCCCCAGGGCTGTGCTGTCTCTGGCCCCTAGCGCTGCTGTGGTGGCTCCCTCAGGCCCACCGAGGGCCACCCCCGGCAGTGCCACGGGAGCCTGTGGCAGCGGGGCAGGAGGCGGGTGGGCAGGCCCTGGCACACTCACCCTGCACACTGCAGGCCTCCACCTGGGACACGATGCCAGTGCCGTTCTCCTTGCCCGCGGGCCAGCGGTAGATGTAGAGGGAGGTGTGCGTGGAGCCAGCATCAAACACCAGCCCGTACTGGGGGCACAGAGGGCACAGGGGGTCACAGCACAGCCGGGGCTGTGCCAGGCGTCACAGGGAGCTCCTGCTCTCCCTTCCTGTGTGCCAACACAAGCAGTGCAGGTTTGCTGCTCCCACCTCCCCCCAGCAGCCCTGACCACCACCAGCCCGGGGATGCAGGGCAGAGAGGGGGCATGCAGGGCAGCAGGGTGACTGGCAGAGCAGGGAGGCACCCGAGGTGTCCCAAAGGGCTCAGGCTGCCAATGCTGCTCCCAGGCCTTCAGGAGGGGCAGATCTCACGAACTTTGGCTTTGCTTTCCACCAGGCTGCCAAAGTCAGCAGAAAGGAGGAGGAGGAGGAGGGAGGGCCGCAAGCAGCGGTCTGAAACCAGAAGCGAAAGTGTCTGGGGTGGAAAATGGAGCAGCCCCGGGAGGAAGCTGCTGCGCTCTCTCCCTGCCCCAGCCAAGAGCCAGGGCCGTGCTTTAGGGGCAGCGATGAAGCTGCTCGATGCGACCCTGATGAGGTTAAGGGCAGAAAAGCTCCATGGGCCATGACAAGACTCGCAAGAGGAGGCCAGGGCTGGCGGCCGGGTGAGTGGTGGGCACCGACGGGTGATGGCTCCCGGCTGCCCGGGCACCTACTCTGTTCCGCGCAGGAAGGGCAGCGTCCCTCGCCAGGGTCAGGAGCAGGAGGAACAGGGCCACCGCCAGCGCGCCCAGCACCGCCGCCGAGCTCCCGGCCACGGCCCGCAGCATGCCGGCGCCGCGCTGCAGGAGGAGCGGGCTCAGCGGGCACCGAGCCTCTGCCCCGGCACCGAGCCGCTGCCCCGGCACCGAGCCGCTGCCCCTGCCCCTCCGCCCAGCTTCCCACCCCTCCCTGAGGCCCTTCTTCCCCCAGGCCCCTCGGGTGACCCCCGGGACACGGGGCGGGGGCCACGAGAGCGTCCCTCGGCCGGCAGCAATGCAGCAGCCCCCGGGCCGAGCGGGGTGACTCCCGCCGGCAGCGCCCCCCGGGAGGGGCTCCCCCAACCCTGCCCTCGGGGGGCGGGACGGGTCCCGGCCGGCGCCGCCCTACCTGTGCCAGGAGCGGCCCGGCCGTGCCCTCGGGACGGTCCTGCCAGCCCCCGGCGCTGCCGAGCGGCGCGGAACGAGAGCAACCCGGCCCGGCTCGGATGTCCGGTTCCGGGGCACGGCCCGGGGCGGGCACTCGGCGCTGCCGGCGGGGGGAGCGGGGCGGCCCGGCTCGGCCCCATGGCCCCGCTGCCGGCTGCGCTGCCTGCCCGCACCGCTGCCCGCCCCCGAGCAGTGCCCTGCCTGCCCGCACCGCTACCCGCCCCAGAGCAGTGCCCTGCCTGCCCGCACCTCTGCTCCCCGCACCACAGCAGTGCCCTGCCTGCCCGCACCGCTGCCCCCCGCACCACAGCAGTGCCCTGCCTGCCCGCACCTCTGCTCCCCGCCCCAGAGCAGTGCCCTGCCTGCCCGCACCGCTACCCGCCCCAGAGCAGTGCCCTGCCTGCCCGCACCTCTGCTCCCCGCACCACAGCAGTGCCCTGCCTGCCCGCACCGCTGCCCCCCGCACCACAGCAGTGCCCTGCCTGCCCGCACCTCTGCTCCCCGCCCCAGAGCAGTGCCCTGCCTGCCCGCACCTCTGCTCCCCGCCCCAGAGCAGTGCCCTGCCTGCCCGCACCTCTGCTCCCCGCACCACAGCAGTGCCCTGCCTGCCCGCACCTCTGCTCCCCGCCCCAGAGCAGTGCCCTGCCTGCCCGCACCTCTGCTCCCCGCCCCAGAGCAGTGCCCTGCCTGCCCGCACCTCTGCTCCCCGCCCCAGAGCAGTGCCCTGCCTGCCTGCACCTCTGCTCCCCGCACCAGAGCAGTGCCCTGCCTGCCCGCACCGCTGCCCCCCGCACCACAGCAGTGCCCTGCCTGCCTGCACCTCTGCTCCCCGCACCACAGCAGTGCCCTGCCTGCCCGCACCGCTGCCCCCCGCACCACAGCAGTGCCCTGCCTGCCCGCACCTCTGCTCCCCGCACCAGAGCAGTGCCCTGCCTGCCCGCACCTCTGCTCCCCGCACCAGAGCAGTGCCCTGCCTGCCCGCACCTCTGCTCCCCGCACCAGAGCAGTGCCCTGCCTGCCCGCACCTCTGCCCGCACCGCTGCCCCCCGCACCAGAGCAGTGCCCTGCCTGCCCGCACCTCTGCTCCCCGCACCAGAGCAGTGCCCTGCCTGCCCGCACCTCTGCCCCCGCACCACAGCAGTGCCCTGCCTGCCCGCACCTCTGCCCCCGCACCACAGCAGTGCCCTGCCTGCCCGCACCTCTGCCCCCCGCACCAGAGCAGTGTCCTGCCTGCCCGCACCTCTGCCCGCACCAGAGCAGTGCCCTGCCTGCCCGCACCTCTGCTCCCCGCACCAGAGCAGTGCCCTGCCTGCCCGCACCTCTGCCCCCGCACCACAGCAGTGCCCTGCCTGCCCGCACCTCTGCCCCCCGCACCACAGCAGTGCCCTGCCTGCCCGCACCTCTGCTCCCCGCACCAGAGCAGTGCCCTGCCTGCCCGCACCTCTGCCCCCGCACCACAGCAGTGCCCTGCCTGCCCGCACCTCTGCCCCCCGCACCAGAGCAGTGTCCTGCCTGCCCGCACCTCTGCCCGCACCAGAGCAGTGCCCTGCCTGCCCGCACCTCTGCTCCCCGCACCAGAGCAGTGCCCTGCCTGCCCGCACCTCTGCCCCCGCACCACAGCAGTGCCCTGCCTGCCCGCACCTCTGCTCCCCGCACCAGAGCAGTGCCCTGCCTGCCCGCACCTCTGCTCCCCGCACCAGAGCAGTGCCCTGCCTGCCCGCACCTCTGCCCGCACCGCTGCCCCCCGCACCAGAGCAGTGCCCTGCCTGCCCGCACCTCTGCTCCCCGCACCAGAGCAGTGCCCTGCCTGCCCGCACCTCTGCCCCCGCACCACAGCAGTGCCCTGCCTGCCCGCACCTCTGCCCCCGCACCACAGCAGTGCCCTGCCTGCCCGCACCTCTGCCCCCCGCACCAGAGCAGTGTCCTGCCTGCCCGCACCTCTGCCCGCACCAGAGCAGTGCCCTGCCTGCCCGCACCTCTGCTCCCCGCACCAGAGCAGTGCCCTGCCTGCCCGCACCTCTGCCCCCGCACCACAGCAGTGCCCTGCCTGCCCGCACCTCTGCCCCCCGCACCACAGCAGTGCCCTGCCTGCCCGCACCTCTGCTCCCCGCACCAGAGCAGTGCCCTGCCTGCCCGCACCTCTGCCCCCGCACCACAGCAGTGCCCTGCCTGCCCGCACCTCTGCCCCCCGCACCAGAGCAGTGTCCTGCCTGCCCGCACCTCTGCCCGCACCAGAGCAGTGCCCTGCCTGCCCGCACCTCTGCTCCCCGCACCAGAGCAGTGCCCTGCCTGCCCGCACCTCTGCCCCCGCACCACAGCAGTGCCCTGCCTGCCCGCACCTCTGCTCCCCGCACCAGAGCAGTGCCCTGCCTGCCCGCACCTCTGCTCCCCGCACCAGAGCAGTGCCCTGCCTGCCCGCACCGCTGCCCTCGCACCACAGCAGTGCCCTGCCTGCCCGCACCTCTGCTCCCCGCACCAGAGCAGTGCCCTGCCTGCCCGCACCGCTGCCCCCCGCACCAGAGCAGTGCCCTGCCTGCCCGCACCTCTGCCCGCACCACAGCAGTGCCCTGCCTGCCCGCACCTCTGCCCCCCGCCCCAGAGCAGTGCCCTGCCTGCCCGCACCTCTGCCGGCACCGGCCCGAGCAAGTGGCACCCTGCACACCGGGGTCGGCTGCTTGACCACGGGGATTGGCAGCAGCCTGGCCGGGGGGATGTGTCCGTGGTTGTGGGGAAGGGTCCCTGGCCGTGAGCAGGCATCCTTGGCCATGGGGGCAGGTGGGTCTCTGGGCATCAGTATGGGGCTTTGGACCTGCTAGGTCCCTCCTGTTTGTGTCCCGGGCCCATATGCCAGCCTGTCTCACCCTTCAGTGGGGCAGCATGGGGTATGGCAGAGCCGGGTGACAGCGGGGCTGTGGGGTGACAGCGGGGCTGTGGGGTGACAGCGGGGCTGTGGGATCGCAGTGGGGCTGTGGGGTGACTGCAGGGCTGTGGGGTGACAGCGGGGCTGTGGGGTGACAGTGGGGCTGTGGGGTGACAGCGGGGCTGTGGGGTGACAGTGGGGCTGTGGGGTGACAGCAGGGCTGTGGGGTGACAGCGGGGCTGTGGGGTGACAGTGGGGCTGTGGGGTGACAGCGGGGCTGTGGGGTGACAGCAGGGCTGTGGGGTGACAGTGGGGCTGTGGGATCACAGTGGGGCTGTGGGGTGACTGCAGGGCTGTGGGGTGACAGTGGGGCTGTGGGGTGACAGTGGGGCTGTGGGGTGACTGCGGGGCTGTGGGGTGACAGCAGGGCTGTGGGGTGACAGTGGGGCTGTGGGATCGCAGTGGGGCTGTGGGGTGACAGCAGGGCTGTGGGGTGACAGCGGGGCTGTGGGGTGACTGCAGGGCTGTGGGGTGACAGTGGGGCTGTGGGATCGCAGTGGGGCTGTGGGGTGACAGCAGGGCTGTGGGGTGACAGCAGGGCTGTGGGGTGACAGCGGGGCTGTGGGGTGACTGCAGGGCTGTGGGGTGACAGCGGGGCTGTGGGGTGACAGCAGGGCTGTGAGGTGACTGCAGGGCTGTGGGGTGACAGCGGGGCTGTGGGGTGACTGCAGGGCTGTGGGGTGACAGCGGGGCTGTGGGATCGCAGTGGGGCTGTGGGGTGACAGCAGGGCTGTGGGGTGACAGTGGGGCTGTGGGGTGACTGCAGGGCTGTGGGGTGACAGTGGGGCTGTGGGGTGACTGCAGGGCTGTGGGGTGACTGCAGGGCTGTGGGGTGACAGTGGGGCTGTGAGGTGACTGCAGGGCTGTGGGGTGACAGTGGGGCTGTGGGGTGACTGCAGGGCTGTGGGGTGACAGTGGGGCTGTGGGATCGCAGCGGGGCTGTGGGATCGCAGCGGGGCTGTGGGGTGCAGGCTCAGTCCCTGTGCTGACGCAGCAGGTCAGGGGCCAGGATCTCTGTGGGGCTGCCACACCTCAGGCCGTGCCCCCGCCGTGCCCCAGGCTCCCGGGGGGCAGCGGCACAGACCGGGCTTGCGGGCAGCTCGGCGGGCAGCTGCCCCTCCCCTGCCCCCGGCAGCGCCGCGGGTGGCGCCTCCGGCAGCGAAGGGGTTAAGGAGAGCCGCTGTGCCCAGCCCGGCTCCGCTCGGCCCCGCTGCCTCCGGGCCCGGCTCCCCTGGGCAGGTTGCTGGTGCGGGGCCAAGGGGAGGGCCAGAGCCGGGGCTCGGGCAGGCTTTGTCCCGGGCACCGCACGCCAGGTACGAGCTGGCACCGGGGCGAGCGGACACCGGGAGCAGCGGCCGGGAGCAGCCGGGGTGAGCCCGGGTCCGGGGTGCCCCTCGCTGGGGCTGCGCTGGCAGCGGGCGGTGGCTCGGCCCTGGGTGTGCCCCAGCCGGCAGCGGAGCTGGGTGCTGGGCACCCACGCTGCGTGGGCTGGGGGCGCCGCGGGGGGCTGGGGAGGCCACATGCTGAATCAGCTGCCCACGGCGCGGGGGCAAAGGGCATGGAGGGGACATGGATGGGGCATGGAGGGCACCACTGAGCGCCATTGCTGCTGGGAGGGATGGGAGGCAGGGACCACTCTGCTTGGCAGGGATGTGCCCAGCACGGCTCGCCCACGCTCCTGCTGTACTGCTCTTCTTTCACACCCCCCTGGGCACAGCCTAACCCTAACCCCATCTTCCAGGGGGAGATCCAGCAGTGCCGCTGAGCCTTTCCTCCCGAGCGTTCAGCTCCCCTCTGCTCCACCCCGTCAGGGATGCTGCAAGGTGAGGGACATCCCAAGACTGCGGCAAAGCACCTCCCTGTCCCCACTTGTACCCGAGCAAGCCCAAGAGCAGCCCAAGCTGTGCACAGCTGTGAACTATTCACACGCTGGGACAGCTGGGAACGGCCCTTGCAGCACCCTGCAGCCTCTCCTTTAGCTCTGGAATGGCCCTTGCAGCACCCTGCAGCCTCTCCTTTAGCTCTGGAATGGCCCTTGCAGCACCTTGCAGCCTCTCCTTTAGCTCTGGAATGGCCCTTGCAGCACCCTGCAGCCTCTCCTTTAGCTCTGGAATGGCCCTTGCAGCACCCTGCAGCCTCTCCTTTAGCTCTGGAATGGCCCTTGCAGCACCCTGCAGCCTCTCCTTTAGCTCTGGAATGGCCCTTGCAGCACCCTGCAGCCTCTCCTTTAGCTCTGGAATGGCCCTTGCAGCACCCTGCAGCCTCTCCTTTAGCTCTGGAGGCATCACCACCACCTTTCCATCCCTGCAGCTGAGCTGAACCTGCCACAAATGGCAGCAGGTTATCAGTGCTGGCCAGCCCCGAGGTGCCACTAAGTGGCTGAGCAGATCGATTAGCTTCTCACACACCTTTTGGCTTCATTTCCACCTTCCTGGCTCCCTCCCCATGCCCTGCTCTCCTCCCTGGGCCTTGCTGGCTCTCTGCTGCCTTTGGATGCTGCCTCCTGCCCAGTCTGAAGGGTTCCTAGCAGAGCAGGTGGAGCCCATTTCCCACCTGCTCCCATTTATCATCATTTTTGGACAGTTCCATCAGATAGTGCCTGGAACAGAACTTTCCAGGATGTGGGCTGGGCTGGGGACTTTTCCCAGTGCTCTTAGCTGGAGCTTGGCAATCACATCCCAGTGATGCAGCTCTGTCTGGGCAGCCCAGCAACGCTGATAGGAGTGGGAATGAGGCAATACAGGGCTTCAACATCTGCTTCGTGTAATCTCTTCTAGCCAGGGGAAGGGTCCTGGCTGTAGGATAAGCCCTGATAAGGGTTTGCTGCAGTTCTGTGCCCCATGGCATGGACAGAAGAGATCAGCTGCTGCTCATCGTTAGACAGCTCACGTCAGGCAGGAGATTGCTCACCTGTGTTAGTCACCAGAGATACTGACTTCAGAACTGGAACTGGCATCTCCCCGTGCCATGCCTCTGCCGTGCGAGCTGCGGGGCTGACCTGGCCAGGGCGAGGGAGTTCTCTGCTCTTATGCACACGTAGGAGAGTTGTGTGGCCAAGTGACAGCACCCAGGTGTCAGCCAGAGCACTGCCTGGGGGCAGCACCTTCTCCAGGGTGCTTGGGGCACCCACGGCTCAGCTGATTCTGTGAGTAGAGGTCAGCCTGCTGCCCCCTGAGCTCAGCTGAAGCTGGTTCCGTGGGCAGAGGTCAGCCTGCTGCCCCCTGGGCTCAGCTGAAGCTGGTTCCGTGGGCAGAGGTCAGCCTGCTGCCCCCGGGACTCAGCTGAAGCTGGTTCCGTGGGCAGACGTCAGCCTGCTGCCCCCTGGGCTCAGCTGAAGCTGGTTCCGTGGGCAGAGGTCAGCCTGCTGCCCCCTGGGCTCAGCTGAAGCTGGTTCCGTGGGCAGACGTTAGCCTGCTGCCCCCTGGGCTCAGCTGAAGCTGGTTCCGTGGGCAGACGTCAGCCTGCTGCCCCCTGGGCTCAGCTGAAGCTGGTTCCGTGGGCAGAGGTCAGCCTGCTGCCCCCTGGGCTCAGCTGAAGCTGGTTCCGTGGGCAGACGTTAGCCTGCTGCCCCCTGGGCTCAGCTGAAGCTGGTTCCGTGGGCAGACGTCAGCCTGTTGCCCCCGCGTGTGCTGCCTGGCAGGGAGCGGGGGCATGCAGGAGGCAGAGGGACAGCTGTGCCTTCAGAAAAGCACATCTGGACCAGCTGTGGGGTGCTGAGCACGTGGAAGTGTCGGCAGCTGTGCGCTGAGGCCGTGGCAGGGACCCAGCCCCTTTGGCTTTGCTTATCTGCTGTGATTTGTCACTGCTGCCCCAGGCAGGGCTGATTCTGCCTGCAGCTGAGCCCCAGCAGGACGAGCAGGAGGCACAGGACCTGCTCGATCCCCAGGGGCTCCTCCGCACCCTGCTGGCCCTGTCTGCCCTGCGACGCTGTCTCCGTGGGCACTGCGGCTGGGCTGCGTGGCTGCCTGTGCCCAGATCTGCAGGGGCTCTCTGCGGCTGCCCACCCTTGGGGCTGCAGGAGAGGCTCGGGGGTGCCCTGCAGGAGGGGACACTGTCCCCGGGCGCCTGCCGAGCTGCACCGGGCTGCGGAGAGCTGGCGCAGGCAGGAGGCACACGGCTGCAGACGCAGCTCCCCTGGCTGGAGCAGGGAGGAAGATCTAGGGATGGTGCCAGGCCCTGGGGGCTGGGGGCTGCGAGGGGGAGGGTTTCTGTGGCAGCGTGAGGGTGCCGCAGGGGTGCAGCTCCGTGCCCCAGAGGGGATGCCCGCTCTGGGAGCCACCCAGGACATGGTCCTGTGCCCAGCCTGGACTCCTGCCAGGGGAATGAGCCGGGCAGAGGGATGGGGCCCAGGCTGCATGCAGAGGGGCACCTGGAGGGCTGAGCTGAGAAGGTAGGGCTGGAAAAGTCACCCTGGAGATCCATCAGGGAGGGCGTGCTCAGGAGAGGGTGCCCCAGCCCCAGGACTGCCCAGAGTCTCTCCTAAGAGCAGCTGTGTGCTGGAGAGCGGCTCCAAGCCCTTGGCAGGGGAAGGGAAAGTCCCTTCTTGACAGGTCCTGCACCCAGCCACCAGCTTTGCCTTTCCAGACTGGTCTGGCGAATGCAGAGCTGTGAGCTGGGCTTGGGGCTGCTCTTGCAGGCTGGAGGAGGAATGGCCTACAAAGGCCAGGTGGTGGCAGGGCTCCTGGCAGGCACCTGTGTCTTCAGCATCATCGCCCTCATCCTCAGCGTGGTGAACGTGAAGGACTTCTTCCTGCCTCCTGGAAGCAAGGTAGGGCCCCTGGGGGGCACAGCCACCACCTCCTGCTTGGGTGCTGGTAGGATTGTCCCTGGGTCAGCCCAGGGCTTGTCACCGAGGTGGCCCAAAGTGCCCCAGGCCTGGCAGAGGTCGGTGCCTGCAGCACCTATGGCCTTGCCATCTCTGAGGGCATCTGCTGGAGCTGGTGGCTGCAGTGCCAGAGCTGCACCTGCCTTGCTTACACTCTTTGGTCACTTGAGGGCCACCAGAACTCTGGTGCCCCCTGAACCCCTTGGTGGCCCCCAGACCTTGGATGCCCTCACACCTGAATCTCTGTCAAACCATCTCGGTCGCCTCAGATGTTGGGTGCCCTGTGGGTACCTCCCCAGCCTTCTGGCTGCCACTTGGTGCTCCCTGGGATGCCCCCTGTGCCCCTTGGATGCCCTCACACCTGACTCCCCCCCCAAGTCACCTTGGTCCCCTTGGGTGCTGGGTGCCCCCTGAAGCCCTTTGGGTACCTCCTCAGACCACTGGGTGCCCCTGGGTGCCCACTGGGTGCCTACCATTGAAGCGGTCGATGGCCTCCTGGCGCAGTGCCCCTCTGATGCCACCATCGAGGAGTGTATCCCTCTTAGACCAGGGAGTCCCCCAGCAGCTCCACCTTGTTTGCCCACCAGGAGCTCTTCTGGCTTAGCTGGAGCTCCCCTTGCTCTGTGGTGGGTGAAGCTGCTTTGCCTGCTGTGACCCCCTGTGCCCTCTGTGCCCCCAGTACGGGCTGGTGTTTGATGCTGGCTCCACGCACACCTCCCTCTACATCTACCGCTGGCCCGCGGGCAAGGAGAACAGCACTGGCATCGTGTCCCAGGTGGAGGCCTGCAGAGTGGATGGTGAGTGTGCCAGGGCCTGCCCACCCTTTTCCCAGCCCCAGCCACATGCCAGGGTGGCTGTGCCACGTGCCAAGGTGAGGTGGTTGGCTGGTGCCAGGCATGAGAAGTGACAAACGTCCCAAAGGGCCATTTATTTATTGGGCATTTATGGGCAGAGGCGGTGGCAGGCTGTGGCACGGGCACTGGAGGAGAGGACCAGGCTGCAGAGGGGAGGTGGGGTCAGCTAAATGGTACATGGAGCTGGGCTGGGACTGGCACAGGCCACCAAGCCAGGGCAGAGGTGCCTGGGCAGAGAGTGAGAGGGCTCAGAGCTCACCCCAACCTCAAATCCAGGCTCTGTGGTGCCAGCATGGCAGTTACTGGTTAACAGCAAGGGTCTGGCAGAGGGCAAAGTGTAAGGGAGGGAGTTCTGGGAGCTAATGGTGATAATGGTGTACAAAGCTCAGGGGAAGGTAAACAGTGCCACTGCCACCCCTGAGCCTGCCCCTGCCCACCACAAGACCATGCTGCCAGCCCCTAAGAAAGGGAACTCAAACAAGCAGTGCAGAGGCCACCTCTGCGTGGCCCTGTGGGCTCCACACAGCCCCCCGCTGGGATCAGCCTGCCCCTTCCCAGGGAATGCCCCAGGGCTCTGTCTGTGCACCAGCTCCTGGGTACCAGCTGCTGCCTTTGGGCCTCCTGGCACTGAGTTTGTGCTCAGCACCGCAAGAGCCCTGCGATGGGCAGGGCAGGAGCTCCTGCAGTGTGCTGTGGCAAGCACGGCCTGTGGGCAGCCAGCTCTGAGCACTGCCCTTCCAGGGACACCATTGGCAGGGGCACAACTGGGTATGCAGGGAGAACTCCCTGGGGGCTTTCTGGAGATCCTTCTGCCCTGTCCCTCCTGGGTGGCACTGAGCTCACTCTGTCCCTTGGTGCCCACTGTAGGACCTGGCATCTCCAGCTATGCAGACAACCCTGCTGGGGCTGGAGCCAGCCTGAAGCCCTGCCTGGACAAGGCCATGGAGGTTGTGCCTGCTGAGCAGCAGCAGGAGACCCCCACCTACCTGGGGGCAACGGCGGGCATGCGTCTGCTGAGGTACTGGCACTGCCCTGAGCTGTCAGCTCCAACCCCTCCCCACCTTGTGTTTCTGCAGGGGCTGGGGGCATGGGGGGCTGGGAGCACAGCAGGGCTGCAGGCTGGGCAGGCTGTGGAGATGGGCAGAGCATCTCTGTCTGCACTCCAGTGTGGTGAGCAAGAGAGCTGCTCCCTGTGCCCATGGGGCACCCTCCAGTTGTTGCAGTTTAAGCCCAGGCAGCAACTGAGAACCATGCAGCTGCTGCCTCATTTCTGCCCCTCAGCGGGCTGGGGAGAGGAATCTGGAACAGAAACCTCAGGAATTCAGAGCAGTTTAATGATTAAACCAAAGCAAATTGCAGTAATAGTAATGGCAATTAATAGAGCCAAGGGAGATCGAGCCCAAGGAGCGCAGGCGCTGCACAGTGCCTGCTGAGCACTGCCTGAGCTGCAACCTGCCCCACAGCCAGCTGCCCCCATTCTGTGTTCTGACCCTGACCTCCCATCCCATGGATCACACCTTTGACTAGTCTGGGGCAGCTGTCCTGGCCGTGCCCCCCGGCAGCTCCTTGGCAGGGCACAGCACCTCTGCAGCTGAGCCGTCGGGGTGTGAGAACACCAGACCTCAGCTGTGCTGAGCCAGCTGCTGGGAACAAGCTGATCTCTGTCCCAGAGCAAAGCAGGACAGCAGGACAGCAGTGCACTGCAGCCTCAGAGGTGGCTGAAGCTCCTCTGCCAGCCTGGCACCAAGGACCCCTCCCCATGCCCGTGCAGGGCCCCTGGGCAGCACTTGTAGGGAGACTCCCAGCACAGCAGCTGAGGGACTTGGTGGCTTCCCCTGCCCTGGGGCAGCACTGGTGCTTAGCAGGAGGCAGCAGCCTCTGCCTGTTGCCCTGCTGCAAGAGCTGCCCAGCCCCAGCCTGCCCCAGCACAGGGTGTCTGTGTCCTCCCCCGGGCAGGGAGCAGAACAGCAGCAAGGCCGAGCAGGTGCTGGCTGAGGTTGCCAAGGCCATCGGGCAGTACCCTGTGGACTTCCGCGGAGCAAGGATCCTGACGGGGAACGAGGAGGGCTCCTTTGGCTGGGTCACTGTCAACTACCTGCTGGAGACTCTGATCAAGGTGTGCTGGGGGCAGTGGGCAGAGGGGGTGAGCATCTCTATGCCTGCCAGAGCTGCAGCCTGCTTTCCTGATGCCCAGAGGAGAGAAAAATGCACATTTATGGCGCAGGCACCCTTGGAAATGCAGCCTGAGGTTGCCAGCTCCACCAGTGCCATCAGGCTGGCTGCCACAACCAAGGGCCTTTGCCTCTAGCCTGGTCCTCTGCTCTCTGCTTCCATATGGGTCAATTTTAGTATCTCAGGGATGTAGCAGTATCAGAGCCCAGGTGGAAGACCTTCTGCTCCTGTGTTCAGCCCTGCTCAGGCCACCCCTGGAGTGCTGTGTCCAGTTCTGGGCTCCTCCAGTCAAGAGAGTTGTTGAGGTGCTGGAAGGTGCCCAGAGAAGGGCAGCAAGGCTGGGGAGGGGCCTGGAGCACAGCCCTGTGAGGAGAGGCTGAGGGAGCTGGGGGGTGCAGCCTGCAGCAGAGGAGGCTCAGGGCAGAGCTCATTGCTGTCTGCAGCTGCCTGCAGGGAGGCTGTAGCCAGGTGGGGTTGGGCTCTGCTGCCAGGCAGGCAGCAACAGAAGAAGGGGACACAGCCTGGAGCTGTGCCAGGGCAGGTTCAGGCTGTATGTGAGGAGGAAGTTGTTGTCAGAGAGAGTGATTGGCATTGGAATGGGCTGCCCAGGGAGGTGGTGGAGGGCCCATCCCTGAGGGTGTTTAAGAAGAGGCTTCATGAGGCACTCAGTGCCAGGGGTTAGTGAATTAGAAGTTGTTAGGTTGGACTCGATGCTCTTGAAGGGCTTCTCCAACCTGCTTCACTCTGTGACTCTGTGTGGTTATGTGAAGTGTTGCTCCCCCTCCTCCAAGTCTGGATGCCAGTTGACATGCAGCAGGCAGGCTGCAGTGCTACATGGATGCCTGTATGGGTGAAGGACAGGGCAGGCAGGGGTTAAACAGGGAGGCAGAACTCGAAAGGTCCCTCAGGGGCTTCTGAGCCTGTAAAACTTTGAGAGCAGGGCCAGAGGCTGATACTGCCTTGCTGCCTGCTGGGCAGTTTTCCTTTGCAGGGCAGTGGGAGCACCCAGAGCACGCCGAGGTTGTGGGAGCCATGGACCTTGGGGGAGCCTCCACACAGATCACCTTCCAGCCCGGAGTCCCCCTGGAGGACCAGAACACTTCTGTCTTCTTCAGGCTATATGGCACTGACTACTCCCTCTACAGCCACAGCTACCTCTGCTATGGGCAGACTCAGGCCTTGAAGATGCTGCTGGCAGCTCTCCACAAGGTACCACAGCCAGGGCGCAGCAGGACCTGCTCGGCCATAGCCCAGCACCATGGAAGTGTCTTCTGGCAGTTTTGGGCATGCCTGTGGGGAAGGATTGGGAATTTTCACAAGTGCACAAGCTGGGAGAGGCTTAGATTTTATCAACTGGACCAAGAAATCCTCCTCTCCTTTGGGTGGAAGGTGTTGGTGGTTCCCTGCCAGGGCTCCTCTTCTCCACACACTGGCATGGAGTGGCACCGTTTATCCCTTCCCCAGCCCAGCTGTATCCATAGCTTCTTCCCTGTCCCCATTCCTCAGTTTCTGCCTGGAGAGAGGATTCCCAACACACCTCCTGCACACTGCTCCACCTCTGAGCTCCTTCTGTCCCAGCTTGTCTCAGCACTGTGGGGGACAGGGAAGCTCAGGGAGCATGCAGGTGGGGATCCATCTTCTGTCCCTTCTGTGCTGGGACCTGCAAGATGCCAGGGGGAACAGGCTCTCCATGGTGCCCACACACTGCTCTGGGGAGCAGGTCATCATCCCCGTGGGTTGGCACAGGCTGACAGTGGCATTGCCACCCCAGCACAGCTCAGCAGGACCAGTGACAGCTGCAGGCAGCTTAGTCATGGGAAGGATGGATCCTGCTTCTCCTCAAACCCTCCTGGAGTGTAGGTCTTGCTTTATGGCAATGTCCCCGTACAGGGTGGGCAGAAGGGTGAGGTCTCACTGCTGTCCCATGCCAGGCTCCACTAACAGCTCCTGCTCTCCCCAGGGCAACTCCTCTTCCCCCCAGATATCACACCCCTGCTACCCCCGGGGGTACCAGGAGAACACCACCACGGCAGAGCTCTACGACAGTCCCTGTGTGCAGGCACCAAGCAGTGCCAGCCCTGCAGAGAGCCTGACGGTGACAGGGACAGGGGACCCAGCAGCCTGCAGTGCTGCCATCGAGGACCTCTTCAACTTCAGCTGCGGAGCCAACCAGAGCTGTGGCTTCAACGGGGTCTATCAGCCCCCCGTGCGCGGAGCCTTCTTCGTAAGGATGCATCCCGGGGCTGGGCTGGCACTGGGGGCTCTGGGGGCACCAGAACCTGGACACAACCCCAGGAAAACTGCCCTAGAAGTCTGCACGGTGCCAGCCCTGCAGGCTGGAATGTGCCTGATGTGCTGGGACATGCAGGGTGTCACCAGAGTGCCAGGCAGACTGAGACCTGTGTTGTCACAGCCTCCACCTGCTGTGAGGAGCAGTCCCAGGGCTCCCTCCTGGCTGGTTGGCAGATGCCACCCTTAGGGATCCCTGCAGAGCAGTGGGTGAGAGGGGTTGGGGGGGTGACAGTGGCCTGGGAGCTTGACTAACCTGCCCACCCTTGGTCTTAAACCCCCTCAGGCCTTCTCGGGGCTTTATCACAGCCTGCACTTGCTGAACCTTCGTGAGGATGCTTCCCACGGCTGGGCTGGCAGTGGGAGGCTGCAGGGTGGGAGTCCCTCTGGCACTGGGCATGGGAAGGGGAGAGAGGACAGCCCAGAACTAGGCCCATCTGCAAGCCTCCTATGCCGGGAGGTGGCTTCTGCCTCCTGCCACGTCCCAGGCTTCCCCAAGGGAAGCAGGAAGGTCTTGTCCCAGGGAGCAGGTCTGAGCTAGCTCAGAGCACAGGCAGCAGCCCCAGCGTTTGTCAGCCAGCGCCAAGCAACCACTGGGAGCTGAGCCCTGGGAATTAGGTGGCCCCTGTGCCCCGGCAGAAGGGGCCCTGCCCCTGCCCCTGTTCTTAGGGTGAGGAGTTGGCTTTCACCACCTGCCCATAACCCCCAGGCCTTCGCTGGGTTCTACTACACCTTTGACTTCCTGAACCTCACCAGCCTGGGGTCCGCAGGCGCTGCCACCGCCGCGGTGCAGAGCTTCTGCAGGAGGGAGTGGACGGAGGTGAGCGGAGGGCAGCAGGGTCCTGTGCCGGTCCTGTGCCGAGGCACACATCCTGCTGGGCGCTGGGCTGGGCTGCTGAGCAGCTTCCTCACTGCACCGTGTACCCCGACGGCCCCACAGCTGCTGGGGACCTACCCCCAGGCCGGCAGGTATCTACACTCCTACTGTGCCATGGCAACCTACATCCTGACTCTGCTGCTGAAGGGCTACAAGTTCGACGAGCAGACCTGGAGCCACATCCACTTCAGCCGGCAGGTAAAGCCCCTGGCGTCCTGTGCCACTGCTCTGGCCCCATCCCATGGCTGCCACCCAGTGATGCCAGCACAGCTCCACTCTTCCTCACCTGCCCCAGACCTCTGCACCAGCTCCTTAGTCCTGCACTCTGGTGGGCACAGAAGCTGATTTTATGGAGGGGGCTGAGCAGGATTTGGACAGTGGACAGAATTGAGTTGAGCATCAGAGGGAAGACAGAGGTGCCCTCCCTCCCTCATCACCCACTTGGGCCAGGACATGCCCCAGGTCGACAGAGGAGCAAAGCTCAGGCGCAGGCCACAGGCAGAGCTGGGCCAGGGCCTGTGCAGTCACAGCTGGGGGGAGGGGTGCCTGGGAGTGGTGCTGGTGGGTGATGCCCTCTGCTGTGCCCCTCAGGTGGCCAACACGGACGTGGGCTGGACGCTGGGCTACATGCTGAACCTCACCAACCTCGTCCCTGCGGAGGGGCTGCAGCACAGCAAGGGGCACCCGCCCGGCCTCTGGGCAGGAGCTGTCTCCTTCATCGTGCTGGCCACGGTGACAGGCCTGGTGGCCATTCTCCTCCAGTGCCTCTGGAAGAGCAAGTAGCTCCCAGGCAGGGAAGTGCTGCAGAAGGTGGAAGGAGGAGAAGCTTGAGGGCATTAGACCCATCTCCAGTGCTCAGGGGGCTCAGCTGGGTCATCTCTGAGGGTGTCAAATGTGTCTTGAGCTCTGTAAGTACCTCCAGGAGGAAAAAGACTCCTTTAGCCTGGCTAAAGCTGACCAAGACCTGGTGGCTTGGCACAGGCCAGAGAAATCCCAGCTGGAAATAAATCTGCTTTTGTTTTTCAAAGGAGAGTCACCAACCAGCCTGGCACAGCTTCCTTGGCACCTCCTGTCCTGCTGGGCTGCCCTGGGAGGCAAGTGACACCAGTGGTGGCCACCTCAGCTCTGAGGAGGGGGACAACCTTCTCTGGGTCCTGCCCTGTGCAGGCTGTGCGAGGTCTCTGCAGTGTGTGGCAGAACAACCTCCCCCAGGCACTCTCAGCTCTCTTCCAAAGCGTTTTCTGGCACATCTCAGCAGAGGGCACAAGTGGCAGCTGAGGTAGGAGCTGCCAGCTCTGGCCCAGGGCTTCTTGCATATGCAGGTTACACAGCCCAGCTTTGTCAGACACCAAACCCACAGCAGCTTCCAGCTCCAGGCACCTGAGGGGTTTATTCAGACCAGCAGAGCCCCAGCCCAGCTCAGCTGCAGGAATTGCTCTCTTCAGTCCTTCCAGCTGCAGCCACCAGCCCAGCCCCACACTCCCCAGGCCAGGACTGTCCACAGCCACCTCTGCTCTGTGCTGCAGGACCCCTGCCCACGCAGCACAAGGCAGTAACATGCAGGCTGAGGAATGCTCAGAGCCCTCTGGCTGTGCCAGGTGGCCTCTGGTGGTCCTCACCAGGGCCTTATCCCATGAGCAAACTGAGCACAAAGCCTTCTGCCGGCGGAGATAAGGACCTGGGCAGCAGGGCTCTGCCTGCTGCTCACAGAGGGCTCTCCTTGGCCTCCTTAGAGTCAGCCCGGGCTGAGCAGCAAGGCAGGGGAGGTTAACCTCTTCCCATCCAGCCCCTGAGCCCCTGGCTGTGGTTCCCCACGGCCAAACACCAGGTCCCCCTCTCCTCTCTGCCCTGCATGGGCACATCCTTGGCAGCATAAGCACAGAGGTAACAATGCCAGCTGTGGGAACAGGCTGCTGGACTGACCCCATGGGGACTGTGAGGGGAGGCATCTCCTGTCCAGGGTCAGCAGAGCTCCTGGCTGTGGCCTGAGTGCGCTGGGCCTGATGTCTCCCAGCCCTGGGAGGTGGTGTGGTTGGGCAGGAGAAGGCTCCTGCTTGCTATAGGGAGGCAGCACCACAACTGGTCTGGGTTGCAAAGCACCTGGGGAAGATGCCAGTCTTGCCCTTGCAGCGTCCTTCCAGCCAGTCCTCGTTCACTGGGAACACACAAAGCAGCAGGGTGAGGCCTGGCCCCTGGGAGTGGGCTCAGGGAGAGGCTTCACAGCTGGAATCTCACCCTGGGCAAAACCCAGCACTGGCCTCTGCCTGCTGGCTGTGAGGCTGAGGCAGCACTGGAGAGGCCATCTGTGCCCAGCCCCTCCCTGCCCAGCACAAGCCTGCACAGCTCTGGGGCTACCTTCAGAGAGAATCTCCAGCAGGTCTCCCTTGCTGAACTCCAGGTCCCCTGGCCCCTGGGCAGGGTAAGGGTGCTGGGCCAGCATCCTGTAGAGGACAGGTCTGGCCGAGTGGGAGTCTGAGTCCTGCAGGACAAAGGCAGTGTGGAGGTTGCAAGGCAAAGCAGAGCTTGGAGGCCCAGCAGGGCTTGGGGGCCCAGCAGGGCAGCCTGTCCCAGCCCACGTACCTGGCAGCACAGCACCAGGCTGCCATCTGTCAGCTGCTGCCACAGCCCCTCCAGATCCTCCTCTCCCGACACCGTGCCCAGCTCTGTGCCATCCGCGTGCCTGCAGCTGCAGGTGTACATGAAGGTGGCTCAGATCACCTTGCTGAGAGCCAGAGCTGGAGCCCAGCCTGGCCCTGACACCTCCTCCCTCCACAGCCCCCTTGGTTAGCCAGCTCTGAGCTTGCTGCCACCCTGCGTGCTCAGGGAGGGACTGGCACCTCCCCACGAACTGACTACGCTGCGTGCCCTCAGGGCTGCAGTCAGGGAGGCCAGGGCCAGCTCCCAGCCTGCCCTGCATTGATCCAGGTGTAGCTCCAACACTGAGCTGAGCAGGATAAAGCTGCCCACATCCCCTTTCTGTTCTCCCATTCCTGAGCACAGTACAGAGATTCCTGGGGAAGATCCTTTAGGTGCCCAAGGCCCAAGTAGCACAGCTGCTCTGCACCCAAAAGCCATGGCAAGGCCAGCCCTGGGGGGTGGCTCTGTGCCCACAGCTCTGCTGCACCCCTGCTGCAGTGCTTCAGCCCCAGGTAACTGTGCCCAGGGCAAAGACACAGCTCCATACCCCAAGGGCACAGGCTCAGCACCCACCTCAGCCTGCCTCTGCACCTCAAGGGCACAGGCTCAGCACCCACCTCAGCCTCCCTCTGCACCCCAAGGGCACAGGCTCAGCACCCACCTCAGCCTGCCTCTCTCTGCCTGCTGGCCGAGGCGCTCCTGCAGCAGTGCCCGCAGCTGTGCCACAGAGGGCACCTGGCCTGCCCTCAGCACCAGGCTGCACTCACAGCTCGCTCTCAGCACGACAGGTCTGTCCCCACTGCATGAGGCTTCTGCACAGGCTGGAGGCACCTGCTGAGAGATGTGGTTCAGGATTGTCACAGCCAAGAGAGGGGATGGACATGGCCCCGGGCTCAGGGCTCCTGCAGGCTGCTGGAGCAGCACTGAAATGCAGATCTGAGTCCCAGAGGAGCTACAGAATCAGCCTGGGAAGAACAACCCCAAGGGTCAGTACAGGCTGGGTGCTGAGCTGGGGGACAGCTGCACGGGGAAAAAGGACTTTGGAGTCCTGGTGGACAACAGGATGCCCACGAACCAGCAGTGTGCCCTCAGCATCACCAAGAAGGCCAGTGGCATCCTGGGGTGCATTAAGAAGAGTGTGGCCAGCAGGTTGAGGGAGGTTCTCCTCCTCCTCTGCTCTGCCCTGGTTAGGCCTCACCTGGAGGCCTGTGTCCAGTTCTGGGCTCCCCAGCTCAAGGACAAAGAACTACTGGAGAGAGTCCAGCACAGGGCACTGAGGGCACTGGAACAGCTCTCTCATAAGGAGAGGCTGAGAGCTGCAGCTGCTTAGCCTGGGGAAGGGGAGGCTGAGGGGGATCCTGTGCATGCTTACAACTGTCTAAGGGGTGGGTGGCAGGAGGATGGGGCCAGACTCTGCTCAGTGGTCCCCAGTGACAGGACAAGAGGCAACGAGCATGACCTTGAACATTGAAAGTTCCAGCTGAACATGAGAGGAACTTCTTCACTGAGAGGGTGGCAGAGCCCTGGAGCAGGCTGCCCAGAGAGGCTGTGGAGTCTCCATCTGGAGACATTCCAAACCTGCCTGGACATTGTGATCCTGTGTGACCTGCCCTGGGTGACCCTACTCTGGCAGGGGGGGTTGGACTGGCTGATCTCCAGAGCTGCCTTCCCACCCCTGCCATTGTGGGACCCAGGAAACCTGTCTCTGGGTCTGATCCCTCAGCAACCTTCCAACCCCAAACCTGTATGAGCAGAGTTCCTCCAGGCAGCTGCAGAGGTGCAGCCAAATGCCTGTGTCCTGCTGCCTTGTCTGAAGTGCAGCTGACCAAAAAGTGGCTCCAAAACCCCCACAAACAGGGTGGCAAGGGCAAAGGGAGCAGAGCTGACCTGCAGCTCCACCACAGAGGAGCTGCTAAGTGCATCAGAGGACTCTGACCCAGGAGAAGGCAAATGAATGGCCTGTGGCACTGGCAGGGGCAGACAGTGCCACCCAGCAGCAGGGCAGAAGGCACAGCAGGTGCTTCAGAGGCAGCTCTTGCAGAGTGGGCTGTAAGAGCATGGCTGTGCCTGGGGCTCCTTGGAGGGTGGCAAAAGGGCACTGCCCTGGTAAGCCTCAACCTTGGACTGCCTCACAAAGTCCGATGGTAACAAACCTGGGAGTGGCAGAGGAAAGACACAAGGAAGCCTCTCTTTGGAAGGGGAGAATGGGCAGAGGAACAGCTCAGGAATTTTGGAGCACCTGGCCAGGAAGCTTGCACTTCTCACAGCCTTGAGCCCTTGAGGCCATGAAACCTCTTTACCTCATCCCTCTGAGTGCCAGCACCATTGGCAGAGGCTTCTTCTCCCCCAGCAGGCCCTGCAGACCAAGAGAAGAGCAGAGGAACAGCAGCTGCAGTCGGCACCTGCAGTCTGCAGAGGCCTTGGCAGCTCTCCTGCAAGCCACTGGCACACGGCCACGGTGGGCAACAGCCTCCCTGTGCATCCCTGCAGCAGGGGGGGCTCACAGGGCACCCATGGAGGCTCCAGGCCTGGGGCACTACCTGGCTTCTGCTTCACAGGCAGACGGCTGGGAGGCATCTGGGCAGGGGGGAGAGGAATCCCATTGGTGATCTGCAACAGAACAGCACCAGAGAGGAGTGAGCAGAGCAGAGTAGGCTGGCAGGGCTGGTGGGCACAACACCACCTACAAACGTCTGGGTGTAGCCCCAGAGACAGCAGCCACTAAGTGGCTGGGTGGGGTGGAGCACTCAGTGATGGCCTCCGGGCTGTGGCAGGCAGCAGGAGGAGCAGGGTGGGACTCTCCCTCCACCTCCTGTCCCTTGCTGGGTTGGTGCTGGAGCAGATGGAGCCTGCTGGTGCTGCACTCGGGGCTAAGCCCACTGCCTGCCAGCTCACCCAGCCAGGCTGGGCACAGCCACAGTGAGACACCCATGCAGCAAACACCCAAGTGTGTGCTGTGGTCAGGGCTTCATTTGGAGGGAAAGAAGTCATCAGAACCACCAAAATCTCTCACGGAAGCAGGGGTCTGAGATGCATCTTTCTGCCCTGGGTTCAGCTGGGAAATGGTTGGGATCATGCCTGGATATGCCCTTGCTGGAGGAGGGAGATGGAAGGAGATTCCCTTAGCCAGAGGTGAGGCTTTAGGGCTCATGCACAAGGTCTAAGATCAGAAGTTCTTATTTCAGGCCCAGTGCAGGACATTTACCTGCTCTCACCCTGCTGCTGAGCTGGAACATGTGAGCTCTGCTTACCCCTGCCACCTCTGGTGCCCACGGGCAGCATGGCAGCAGCACATGCCCCACGCCCTCCAACTCACCCTTGTGTTGTTCTGTGCCCCAGCAAGTGGCAGAGGGGCAGCAGAGCTGTGGCAGGTGCTCTGGGTGTGCTCCATCAGCCCACAGCAAATGAAAGATGCCAACACCTAGGTCAGGCCAAGGCCCCAGACTGTGCTGTGCAGAGATGTGATGTGCACACACAAAGGTCAGCATCTGCCTGCTCTTACCTCTGCTGCTGCTCCTGCTCCAGAGCACCTGGTGCCCAGCCAAGCTGCCTCAGTGTTTCTCAGCCCCCTCTCAGCACACTGCCCTGCTCTGTGCTGGCCTCCCTCCCCCAGCCCTGGCTGGCAGCTCACCTGTGGGTGGCTCTGGGTGGCAGGCTCCAGGAGAGAGCTGGGGATGCGCAGCACCTGCAGGACACAGCGCAGCAGGGTGAGACAGGAGCTGCCTCTGGGGCAGCTGCAGCCCCAGCACACCCAGCCCCACGCTGCACTGCTGCTGGCCCTGCCACCCTCCCCTGCCGCAGCCCAGGGTGCCAGAAGCAGTGCTGCTGAGAGCCTGTGGGGGGGCAGGCAGGAGCCAGCAAGCTCAGCACCCTGCTCGACAGCAGCTGCTTGGGTAGAGAGCAGCAGGACCATAACACTGTTAGGAAGAGACCTCTAAGATCCAACCCCTACCCCAGCACTGCCAGGGCACTCCCAGACCATGGCCCTCAGCACCACAGCTTCATGGCCTGGAAAGCCCTCCAGGGGATGGGGACTCCACCTGGGCAGCCTGGGCCAGGCCTTGACAAGCCTTTGAGGGAAGATGTCATTGTTCCTAATGCCCAACCTAAACCCCCCTGGTGCAGCCTGAAGCTGGAGATACTCAAAGAGAGGCTGGACAGGGCTGGGGGCAACCTGTTCTAGTGGAGGCTGTCCCTGCTGAGTGCAGGGGGTTGGACTGGCTGAGCTCTGGAGGTCCCTTTCAAGGCAGAGCATCCTGTGACTGACACAGAAGGGTCTCTGTGGGCACATCCCCTCCTTTAAGAGCAGACAGAGAAAGCTGTTCAGCTCTGCCAGCCTTTATTTCTGCCTTGCCCTGCTGGCACTCCTCAGAGCTCTGCCAGCTGCTCAGACAGCTCCTGGGGCTGCTGCCTCTGAAGGATCTTTTGGGCTTTTGTGGCAGCCGAGGCAGAGGATCCCTGCACTGGCTCACCCCACCCCAGCCCTGCAGTGGCTCTTGAAAGGAACATGAGAAGTGGATTCTGCCAACACAAGGTTCTCCATCCTGCCATATTTACCTGCTTCTAATCCAGCTGCTTACCCTGTAGCCCCCCCATGTCTGCAGGAAGATCTCAGAGTTGCTGGACTCATTCCTAGGATCTTCTCCAGAGCCCTTTAGAAAACCTGGCACAGCTGAGACCCTCCCAGGCCTTCCCCAGGCTAGGACTAATCTGTCACTGGTGGTGTCCCCCAGGGCTCAGTGCTGGGGCCTGTCCTCTTTAATGCCTTTATCAATGCTCTGGAGGAGAGCACTGAGGCACTCTCAGTCAGTCTGCAGATGGCACCAAGCTGGGCAGCTGTGCCCACCTGTTAGAGATAGGGAAGCTTTACAGCAGGATCTGGGCAGGCTAATTGTGTGAGGTGCAACAAGGCCAAGTGCCAGGCCCTGCCCCTGGGTCACAACCACCCCATGGGGAGCTACAGACCTGGGGATGTGTGGTTGGAAAGCTGCAGCTTGGAGAGGGAGCTGGGGGTGTTGGTTGGCAGTCACTGAGCACGAGGCAGCAGCGCCCAGGTAAGCCACTGGCATCCTGGCTTGGGTTAGAACCAGGGTGGGCAGCAGGGACAGGAGGTGCCCATCCCCCTGTGCCCAGCACTGGGCAGGCCACAGCTGGAGTGCTGTGCTCAGCTCTGGGCCCCTCACTGCAAGAAGGACACTGAGGGGCTGCAGCCTGTCCAGAGCAGGGCAGTGAGGCTGGAGCAGGGCCTGGAGCAGCTGGGGGTGAGGAGGGGCTGAGGGGGCTGAGGGTGTGCAGGTGGAGCAGAGGCTGAGGGCAGAGCTCATTGCTCTGCAGCTGCCTGCAGGGAGGTTGCAGTGAGGAGGGAGCAGCCTCTGCTGCTTGGGGGCAAGGGACAGGAGCAGAGGAGATGGCTCCAAGCTGCCCCAGAGGAGGCTCAGGCTGGAGCTCAGGAGATATTTCTGCTCTGGAAGGGTTCTCAGCCCTTGGCACAGGCTGCCCAGGGCAGTGCTGCAGCCCCCACCCCTGGGGGTGTTCCAACAGCCTGTGGAGCTGTGCTGAGGCTCTGCAGTGCTGAGTGGAGGGCTGGAGCTGGACTGGGTTTGTTGGGAGGACTCTGCCAACTGAGTATATCCTGAGACTCTGTCTCTGGCTCCACTGGAGCTCTCAGGTGCCAAACACTGCTCCAAAGCTTGTCCCTGGTGAGGTTTGTTACCCTGCATTATCCCTGTGTGGTGGAGAGCACAACTGCCCCAAAAGATGCCCGAGAGAGGTGAGTGGCAGAAGCTGGCAGGAACTCAGTGTCAGAGAAACCCACAATTAGCAGCTGGGGGAAATGAGCTCCTGAACTCCTCCTCTGCTTGCAGTGCTCCAGGTGAGCCCCTGAGGAACGTGCTTAGAGGGTTGCTGCAAGCTGCTGTTCACAGGCAGGGCAGTGCTCTGCTGTGGGGATGGGCTGGAGGCCTCCCTGCTTCCTTACCTGTCCCCCGTGGATGGCTGTGGCCCAGCCCTCTGCTCCTCTTCCCAGCACACAGACCAAGCTCCCTGCTGCCACTGCCAGCCTTGGCCAGCCCTCGGGGCAGTAGTGGGACACAACTCGACAGTAGCTCACCTCACTGTCCCTGCAAAGGAAGGGTGACAGCAGCCTCACTGCCCCTGCAGCCCTGGTGCTGGCTGCCTTCCACCCACAGCACCAGTCCCCACTGGCACGTTCCACAAGTTTCAGGTGCTGGCAAACCCTGATTGCCTTTGCTGCCCTTGGGTCCAAGTGGGACCAGAGCAGCTTGGAGAACACTGCCCAGGTGCAGCTGCCCCACTCCCACTGCACTGAGGAGCACTCTGCAGACCAAAGCAATGACAAAGCCCAGCCCTGAAGTCCTGCTGGTTCCATGCCACCAAAACAAAGGACTCCCATGGGTTTGAAGCAAGGCTGATTTTGGCTCAGAGCAGCAGCCCTGGCAGGGACAATCTGGAAGCCTTGTCCCAGGAACTAGCACAAGACAACTGAGTCTCCCCTGCCACAGCTCTGGGCAGGTCCCAGAACCTCTCTACTTCCATTTCCCAGCCATGGCATGATCCATGTCTGCCTCCCAAGCCTCTTCAGCTCCTGCAACCTGCCATGAGATCCTGCGGTGACAGCTGCTGCTGAGAGCAGCATCTGCTGCAGCCACCCAGACCTCTGCATCTTTGTCATCCACTCCACCCCGTGAGAAGTGGGTGTGGATCCCACTGAGTGTCCTGACACAGGCACCAGAGAACAAAGCCTGACCTTCTGAAGAGAAACAGAGAGCAGAGGCAGGCCAGGGTGGGCCTGATCACTTACCGCAGAGCATCAGTGCTGGCTTCAGAGGAGCTCTGCTTCTGGGGAGAGAAAGAGCAGCTGCTCAGAGCAGCTCCTGGGGCTGCAGCACTGCCACCCTGTCACTGTCCCTCCAAATGCCCACTCTGCTGCTTTGCCTTTGCTTTTGGTCATCCTTGTCACACCACAGCAGCCAGGCAGAAGTCTGCTGCTCTGCACCTGGCCAGGACATAGCTTCTGTTTCTGCCCCTCCACTCTCTATGCCATCAGGAAGTGAGTAAGAAACTCTTCTGCCCTGCTCTGTGTCCTGAGGAGCTCAGCTGGCAGTGCAGAGCAGCCATGCCTGTGCAGCAGTGTGCTGAGCAGAGCAAAGCCTGCACTGCTCCTCTGCCAGGGCAGAGAGACTACAGTGCAGCTCCCAAGGGCTGGAGGCTCGCATCACTTTGAAGGGCCCAATGCATCTACTCTGGTGCTGTGCTGGGCTCTCCATCAGTGTGCTCTTACCCTGCTGCTGTTGGGACCTCAGGCCCTGCCCAGAGCTCCATGGCAGCTCCATTCCTGCTTCCACAGCCATGTCCTGCTTACCTGAAACCTGAGAGGCTCAAAGCCGAAGTACTCATCATTGGGAATGATGGAGGAGATCACCTGTTGGAGGACAAGCAGTGAGTGCAGGCTGGATGGGGACTCTCCAGCCTCACCCAAGGTTATCTGCTCACACCCACTTCCTTCTGACATCCCAAGGCCAGGCATAAGGTAGAGCCATGCACATAGTGCAAAATCCAGAGCTTGGTTCCCAAACAGCTTCATCCATTCCTGTCCCTCCCTTTTCAGCCTTCCCAAGTTGTCCTCAGCAGCATGGGGATGATTAACTTTCTCTTTCCTGTTGGAGCTCCCTGGCCTGTGGCACTTCTGCTGACTGCACTGCTCACAGGAGGGCTCACAGGAGCTGTGAGCAGCATTTGGCTCCCAAGTGCCTGCCTGTCCCGCTGGGGATGCAGGAGTGAGCAGGAGAGTGCTGGCAGAATGTGGTCCTCTGGAAAATGTCACTGCCAGCAAAAGCACAACCACAGGGCTCTCCAAGCACCTGCTCAGCTCTTGCAGACTGTGGCCAAGGCTGGGAAGGGTTTAGCAGCAGTGTTACTGTGATGGAGAAGGAGGCAGCTCCCGTGGCTGTCAGCCCCTGTGCCCCTGGTGCCTTTACCGGCTGCAAGCCCTGGGCCTCGGCCAGCAGCGCTGGGCAGCAGCAGCCCCCTGGGCTGTCAGAGGGGGGCACATTAACCTGCTTGCTGCTGATCCCGACGACTGCAGCCTCTTACCTTGGGTTTACCCAGGAAATCTTTGGAATTCAGCTGCTCAACTTCCTGCTTCCGCGGTCTGAAAAGCTCCCCGAGAGGCACCTGCATGGGCTCCAGCCGCCGGCGGCCCTAGGGCAGGGATCTGCCTTCAGCCCTCAGCTCCCGCAGCTGAGACACAGCAGCAACGGGCAGCAAACACAGGCCCCCTGTGGCTGCAAGCCAGCAGCTCCAGGAGGACACTGGGGCAAAAGAACTGTGGCTGTGAACTTCAAGTGTCACTCAGGTGACAAAGTGAGAGCTCAGCAGCCACTGCCCAGTGTTGAGTCAAGGACTAACTGCTGGCGTGGGGTGGGTGGGGAGGGAGGGAGGGTGGAGGAGCAGCGTTTGTTACAAAGGAACTTGTGCCCAGGTTTCCTGCTTGACTTCAACCTGGTTGTCTTCCTCCTCTGCTCGGTCACTGAGCCCCATGCTAGCAGCAAGTGCAAACAGGGCAGAAGCAGGAAGCCAGGTGAGCTGGTCAGGTGAAACAGAGATCACCTCTGAGGCAGGACACAGATAGGAGGAGGAAGTGCAGAGCTTGCAAAGCAATGAACCCTCCGAGAGAGTAAATCAGAGATCTTCCTGGTGCTGAGTCTGATGGGAAACTACTGTGCCTGGAAGCACCTTCACACTCTGTAAAGCTCTGAGAGTGAGTGCCACGAATATCTGAGCTGCCACCAACTGTTCATGAGGCCAAGGGGGCTCAAGGAAGCCAGCCAGTGGCATGAGATGGAGACCCTGCACAGGCACACTGCATAGAGCATCCTGCCTCACAGCCCAGGCACAAACAGAGCTGAGCTACTGCCTCACAGCCCAGGCACAGGCTGAACTCAGAGCTCAGCTACTGCCTCACAGCCCAGGCACAGGCTGAACTCAGAGCTCAGCTACTGCCTCACAGCCCAGGCACAGGCTGAACTCAGAGCTCAGCTGCTGCCTCACAACCCAGGCACAGGCTGAACTCAGAGCTCAGCTGCTGCCTCACAGCCCAGGCACAAACAGAGCTCAGCTGCTGCCTTACAGCCCAGGCACAGGCTGAACTCAGAGCTCAGCTACTGCCTCACAGCCCAGGCACAGGCTGAACTCAGAGCTCAGCTGCTGCCTCACAACCCAGGCACAGGCTGAACTCAGAGCTCAGCTGCTGCCTCACAGCCCAGGCACAGGCTGAACTCAGAGCTCAGCTGCTGCCTCACAGCCCAGGCACAGGCTGAACTCAGAGCTCAGCTGCTGCCTCACAGCCCAGGCACAAACAGAGCTCAGCTGCTGCCTCACAGCCCAGGCACAGGCTGAACTCAGAGCTCAGCTGTTGCCTCACAACCCAGGCACAGGCTGAACTCAGAGCTCAGCTGTTGCCTCACAGCCCAGGCACAAACAGAGCTCAGCTGCTGCCTTACAGCCCAGGCACAGGCTGAACTCAGAGCTCAGCTGCTGCCTCACAGCCCAGGCACAAACAGAGCTCAGCTGCTGCCTCACAGCCCAGGCACAAACAGAGCTCAGCTGCTGCCTCACAGCCCAGGCACAGGCTGAACTCAGAGCTCAGCTACTGCCTCACAGCCCAGGCACAAACAGAGCTCAGCTGCTGCCTCACAGCCCAGGCACAGGCTGAACTCAGAGCTCAGCTACTGCCTCACAGCCCAGGCACAAACAGAGCTCAGCTGCTGCCTTACAGCCCAGGCACAGGCTGAACTCAGAGCTCAGCTGCTGCCTCACAACCCAGGCACAAACAGAGCTCAGCTGCTGCCTCACAGCCCAGGCACAAACAGAGCTCAGCTGCTGCCTCACAGCCCAGGCACAAACAGAGCTCAGCTGCTGCCTTACAGCCCAGGCACAAACAGAGCTCAGCTGCTGCCTCACAACCCAGGCACAAACAGAGCTCAGCTGCTGCCTCACAGCCCAGGCACAAACAGAGCTCAGCTACTGCCTCACAACCCAGGCACAAACAGAGCTCAGCTGCTGCCTCACAGCCCAGGCACAAACAGAGCTCAGCTGCTGCCTTACAGCCCAGGCACAGGCTGAACTCAGAGCTCAGCTACTGCCTCACAGCCCAGGCACAGGCTGAACTCAGAGCTCAGCTGCTGCCTCACAGCCCAGGCACAGGCTGAACTCAGAGCTCAGCTGCTGCCTCACAGCCCAGGCACAGGCTGAACTCAGAGCTCAGCTGCTGCCTCACAGCCCAGGCACAGGCTGAACTCAGAGCTCAGCTACTGCCTCACAGCCCAGGCACAAACAGAGCTCAGCTGCTGCCTCACAGCCCAGGCACAGGCTGAACTCAGAGCTCAGCTGCTGCCTCACAGCCCAGGCACAGGCTGAACTCAGAGCTCAGCTGCTGCCTCACAGCCCAGGCACAAGCAGAGCTCAGCTCCTGAGCAGGAGGGGCCAGGGAGCAGCTGCATGCAAAGGGTGAGAGTCTGGCAGCAGGTGACCAAGCAGGTGGCTGGAGAGGAAACCCAAAGGCACAACACTTCCCCCACTGCTGCCTCCTCTTTCCACCTGAGCTCAGTGCACACAGCTCCCAGGGGTGGCCTTACCTGCACTCGCTCGAGGGCCAGCTCCAGGATTGCTGCTCTCCCCTCGGGCCTCCACACAACAGCCTTCTCCAGGGTGAGCCTGGCCTCCTGCCACTGCTGCAGCTGGCACTGTGCTGCTGCAGTGCTGTACAGCACCTGGGGCAGGCAAGGGGAGACAAGGCAGGGGCTGAGGTCCAGCACACACTCAGTGAGACCCAGAACCACAGCTCACAGCAACACCCAGGCTGGCACAGCCCCTCAGGGCACCAAGCCCAGCCTGGACCCCTGCTCTACAAGACTCACTTTAAACCACAGCCCCAAGCACCACATCCAAACCACCCTGAAACACAGCCAGGCTGGGGGACTCCAGCACCTCCCTGGGCAGCTCATCCCAGTCTCTGACCACCCTCTCCAGGAAAAAACTTCTTCCTAATGTCCAATCTAAACCTCCCCAGGCTCAGCTTGAGGCCATTCCCCCTTGTTCTGTCTGCAGTTGCCTGTGAGCAGAGCCCAGCAGCAGCCTCTGCACAATGTCCCTGCAGGCAGCTGCAGGCAGCAATGAGCTCTGCCCTCAGCCTCCTGTTTCACACTGCCCATCCCCAGCTCCCTCAGCCTCTCCTCAACAGATTTATTCCCCAGGCCCTTCACAGCTTCCCTGCCCTCCTCTGGACCTGCTCCAGCACCTCCACAGCTCTCTTGCATTGCACTGCCCAAAGCTGAACACAGCACTGGAGCTGTGGCCTCACCAGAGCAGAGTCCAAGGGCACAGTCCCCTCACTGCTGCTGGTGGACACAGCAGTTTTAATCCCAGCCAGGCTGCCACTGGCCTTCTTGGCCACCTGGGCACTGCTGCCTTACACTCAGCTCCCTGGGCACACTGCTGGCTCACACTCAGCTGCCTGGGCACTCTGCTGGCTCACACTCAGCTCCCTGGGCACACTGCTGGCTCACACTCAGCTCCCTGGGCACACTGCTGGCTCACATTCATCTGCCTGGGCACACTGCTGGCTCACACTCAGCTCCCTGGGCACTCTGCTGGCTCACACTCAGCTGCATGGGCACACTGCTGGCTCACACTCAGCTGCATGGGCACACTCCTGGCTCACACTCAGCTCCCTGGGCACTCTGCTGGCTCACACTCAGCTGCATGGGCACACTGCTGGCTCACACTCAGCTGCCTGGGCACTGCTGAGGATTCTCTTGTGCCCTCCTGCATGCAGCTAGCTGCCAGTTTCTGCTCTGCACAGTAACTCTGACCCCTGTCAGTGCAAAACAACTGCAGTGAAACCACTTCACGTTGCAGGGAGCTGTGGCTGTGCAAGCTGTCAGCTGCAGCTTGCTGCCCCTCAGCAGCATGCCACTGTGCTGGGTGCTGAGGGGGCAAAGGGAGGGGGGGAGGCAGCCTGGGGCTTGGGAAGCCCTGATCACAGAATTACAGAAGCACAGAGTGCCAGGGGCTGGAAGGGACCTCCAGAGCTCAGCCAGTCCAAGCCCTGCCAGAGCAGGAGCACCCAGAGCAGATCACACAGCAACACAGCCAGGTGGGTCTTGAATACCTCTAGAGAAGGAGACTCCACACCCCCCTGGGCAGCCTGGCAGAGCTTGGCTTGCCCCTGGCCTGCAGCCAGGGTGTGGAAAAGCTGCTGCCCTGCAAGGCAGAAGTGTGGCCTAACAGGGTGACTGCCAGCTTGCTGCCTCGGATGAGGGGTGGGCAGCTTGCAAATGGCTCTGTGGTACCTGGGTGAAGCAGTGCTGGGCACAGAGCTGCAGCTACAGGATGCTTCCCAGGTACCAATCTGCTGCCTGGGGGGGAACTGCACACCTACAGGAGCCACAGAGGTGATCCTTCTCAGGCAGGCAAGGCAGCAGCATTCCTCAGCTCCCAGGTGCTCCAGCCTGGGCTCTCAAGCAGGCAGCAGCTGTGCCCACGCCAGAGGCTGTGTGTGGGGGAGGCTGAGGGCAGAGCTCTGCAGGGGGGCTGTGTCTGTGCCTCTGGGAAAACGAGCTGCAAGCAGACGTAGGAGTGAAGCACCGGCGGGTCAGGAGGCAGATCCTAAGCCTGGAGGGCCAGAGGGGGAGGGCACAGGTCCTGGCAGTGCCTACAGCACGTGGAGTGAGGGACAGTCCATGGCAGACAGGGTAGGGACCTCCTGCGACGGCCTCAGGGCACTGCTGCAGCCCTGCCCCCTTCACAGCTGCTGGCCCCAAGTGTGTGAGCTCAGTGCTCTGGCACTGAACCTGTTAAAGACCACGAGGCTTGGGTAATACCAGGGGTACCAAGCACAGCTTCTTCCTGCTTGGCAGAAGGTGCAGGAGAAGCCCAGGGCTGGTCTCTGGGCACACTTGGCTGGAGTTACACAGCTGCTCCTCAGCCCTCCAGAGGTAAAGAATTCCACTTTCTTTCCTCTTTCTGCTTTCCAGCCCCTGTGTGTGGGCTCAGGATGTGTCAAAATGACTCACAGGAGTCTTTCACATGGCAAACACTACAAACATTTACAGTCAAGTCAGACTTTGATCATTTCTGAGCAGGCTGTGGCAGCCTAACTCCAGGTAAGAGGGTAAAGAATCACAGAAGGTCAGGGGCTGGGAGTGACCTCCAAAGCTCAGCCAGTCCAAGCCCTGCCAGAGCAGCAGCACCCAGAGCAGGTCACACAGCAACACATCCAGGCAGGTCTTGAATCTCTCCAGAGAGGGAGACTCCACAGCCCCCCTGGGCAGCCTGTGCCAGGCTCTGGCACCCTCACAGGAAAAAAATATCCTCCTCATGTCTAAATGAAACTTCCTCTGCCTCAGTTCCAGCAGTGCCCCTTGTGCTGGCACTGGCATCACCCAGCAGAGCCTGGCTCCAGTCTCTGGCACTCACCTCTCAGGCTCCTCCTCTCCAAGCTCCCAGCCCCAGCTCCCTCAGGCTCTGCTCCTAACACAGCTGTTCCATTCCCTTCAGCACCTCTGTGGCTCTGTGCTGGACTCTCTCCAGCAGTTCTGTGTCTCTCCTGCACTGGGGTGGGGACAGAACTGGACACAGTGCTCCAGATGTGGCCTCAGCAGGGCAGAGCAGAGGGGCAGGAGAACCTCTCTCAACCTACTCACCACAGCTCTTCTAATGCACCCCAGCATGGCATTGCCCCTCCTGCCCACCAGAGCACACTGCTGGCTCATGGTCACCCTCCCACCCACCAGGACCTGCCCAGCACCCCCAGAGAGGGAAGGGCTGCTGAGCCAGGCTGCCTCTTACCTCCCACGCATAGAGGATGTGCCTCAGCCCCAGCTGCTTGTAGTCGATGAAGGGATTTTTCCTGAGGTGACTGAAGGCCTTCTGGTAGTCAGAGAGAGCTTCTGCACCCCTGCAGAGACAGCAGACTCCAGCAGCCACAGAGTCAAGCAGGCTGAGCTGAGACCATCCAGTCCAACCCAGCACCCATCACCTTCTAACTGACCAGACCATGGCACTGAGTGCCTCCTCTTAAACACCCCCAGGGATGGGCACTGCACCACCTCCCTGGGCAGCCCATTCCAGTGCCAATCACTCTCTCTGACAACAACTTCCTAACAACATCCAGCCTAGACCTGCCCTGGCACAGCTCCAGGCTGTGTCCCCTGCTTCTGCTGCTGGCTGCCTGGCAGCAGAGCCCAACCCCACCTGGCTACAGCCTCCCTGCAGGCAGCTGCAGGCAGCAATGAGCTCTGCCCTGAGCCTCCTCTGCTGCAGGCTGCACCCCCCCAGCTCCCTCAGCCTCTCCTCACAGGGCTGTGCTCCAGGCCCCTCTCCAGCCTTGCTGCCCTGCTCTGGACACCTTCCAGCACCTCAACAGCTCTCTTGACTGGAGGAGTCCAGACTGGACACAGCACTCAAGCTGTGGCCTGACTCAAGGGGCACCTGTGTGGCATCTGGAAGAGATCTGAAGGAGATTCTGGTGCAGGGCTGCTCACTTTAACTCCCTCCCAGAAACAAAGACTGGCACTTGGCAGAAACCAAGGTCTGGAGGGGAAATAGGAGGGGGGAGAATAGCTGAACTCCAGAGGTAGGTGGGGACCTGTAAATCCTCTGAGCAGGATGTCACTGTCACTTAACCAGTGAGTGCCCAATGCCATGACACTGGTGACACAACCCCACAGCAGTGAGACTGACACCAGCCCTCTACATCCACTGCCAGCAGAGAGAGTCAGAAACTGTGGGCAGGCTGCACTTCTAGGAAGCCAGACTCAGGTGCCCCAGGTGAGGGACACTGAGCACTGCAGTAGCACTGCCATCACTGCCAGAACCTGAGTGGCAAACAAAGCTGCTGCCTTATGGCTCCCACACAGGAGCAGCTCCTCACTCTGTGTCTGTGGGTAGCAAGCTCCTCTATTAGCTGCCTTGGACTGGTACAGCTTGGATCTCCTCAGCCTTAGCAGGGCTAAGACTTGCTGCCCAGGGACACAACTTACAAGGCCAGGCTGGGCCTTAGCAGATGTTGAAGATTGCTGTGAGAAATGAATTTGAGAATCATTGAGGCTTAAGACTAAAGCAGGACTAAAAGGAGAGCAGCAACACCTGCAGTGGACGTGTGGCACACTCACATTTCCAGCTGCAGGTGGACAAACCCTCTCTGAAAGTAGCCCACAGCCAGGGAGTTGTCCTTCTCAATGCTTCTGTCAAATGCCTGAGGAGACAAACACAGACACACAGCAAAGGTCAGGGAGGAGCTCTCCTGCTGATGCCACAAGGCACAAAAGCTGTCCAGGGGCTTGTGACCAGCTCCCTCTGGACTGAGAGCTTGGGGGTGTCAGTTGGTGCCCAGGTGCCCAAGTGCCCAGCAGCCAGCACTGCCCCCTGGTAGCCCAGAGCCAGCTGTGTGCTGGATGCAGCCAGAGCAGGGAGAGCAGCAGCACAGGGAGGGGATTCTGCCCCTCCAATCTGCTCAGCCCTCACCTGCAGCACTGCCTCCAGCTCTGGGAACCCAGCACAAGAGGGACCTGGAGCTGCTGCAGAGGGGCCAGAGGAGGCCACCAAGATGCTCAGAGGGCTGGAGAAGCTCTGCTGTGGGCACAGGCTGGGACAGTTGGGGCTGTGCAGCCTGCAGAAGAGAAGGCTCCAGGCAGAGCTCAGAGCAGCTTCCAGTGCCTGAAGGGGCTGCAGGAAAGCTGGGGGGACTCTGGAGAAGGGCTGGGAGTGGCAGGCTGAGGGACAATGGCTTTGAGCTGGGAGAGGGAAGAGTGAGAGTGGAGGGGAGGGAGAAAGTGTTGAGAGTGAGGCTGGGGAGAGCCTGGCAGAGGCTGCCCAGGGAGGCTGTGGCTGCCCCTGCCTGGAGGTGTTGAAGTCCAGGCTGGATGAGGCCTTGAGCAAGCTGTGCTGGTGGGAGGTGTCCCTGCCCATGGCAGGGGCTGGCACTGGATGACATTCAAGGTCCCTCCCAACACATTCTGTGTCTCTATGACTCTATGGGAAGTGCTATGGGGCAGGAGGCAGCTTCCAGCCAGCTTCCAGATCTTGGCTCTTTCCCTGGTAAAAAGAACTGGACACCAATGAGCTACATTTGCTGCTTGGCATCCTGCAACAGCACAAGTGTGCTGTGGGGCAGAGTGTGCCTGGCAGTGGGAGCAGGACTGGCTGGGCTGGGAGGGCTGTTTGAAGCAGCCCAGTGCTGACTACATGAGAGGGTGCAAGGGAGAGAGCAGCAGAGCTTCACACAGTGCACCTGCAGGCCAGCCTGGCTGCTGCTGCCTCACAGCTAGACAGAGGCAGAGGCAGGCAAGGGGCAGCTGGCAGCTGCTGGGAAATCTGCCTCCCTGTCTGAGGAAGCTGGGGGCTGAGCTCCTGCCCCTGCCAGAGCAGAGAGGAGATGGAGATAAGGACTCCAACCTGAAAGCCCAGACGGCCCTGGGACTGCCCGGGCAGGGCCAGCTCTGCAGGGGGGAAATGTGTCACAGGACAGGCAGCAGCTCTGCCCTGCCCTCCTGCCCTGCCTCTAGCGCCCACCTGGGCCCAGCAGGCTGCTTGGCTGCTTGGCTGGGCAGGGAGGGGAACAGACACCCAGCACTGGTCTGTGTGGAAGCAGAGCTCAGCTCCTGCCCAGCCACTGCCCAGCCAGCAGGGGTAAAAACCCTCTTCTGGGCACCACCGAGCTGTGCTCTGGTGTCTCCTAGAGCAACTGCCCTGCCTGGGGGCTTCGGGGCTCTGCCCCAGCACAGCCTGAGCTGTTTGTGCTGGTTAAGAAAGAGTTTACAGGCATCTGCTTGGTGGGCAGCTGGCAGGCAGGCAGGCAGGCTGGCAGAGAGACAGATAGGCAGGCAGACAGACAGGCAGGCAGGCAGGCAGAGAGGCAGGCAGAGAGGCAGGCAGAGACAGGCAGACAGGGAGACAGATAGGCAGGCAGGCAGAGAAACAGGCAGACAGACAGGCAGGCAGGCAGAGACAGGCAGGCAGAGACAGGCAGGCAGAGAGACAGGCAGGCAGAGAGACAGATGGGCAGACAGAGAGACAGATGGGCAGACAGGCAGGCAGGCAGGCAGGCAGAGAGAGAGAAGGTGCTGTAACAAAAAGCCTTTTCCTCAGGGTGCTTCCCTGCCTGCACCAGCACAGGAGGCTGCTCGGAGCAGCTGCACTCAATGATTTCCAGGTCTTTCCCAGCCCAAAGTGTCCTGTGATCCTGTGAGTCTCCCTCCCCAAAGGGCAGTGGTTTGGTTTGGGCAGTTCCAGCTGGCAGTGATGCTGTTGGCTGTACGAGAGGGTAAGCAATGCCAGGTTCTGACTGCTCCAGGACTCAGCGTTGCTGCCTGAGAAGGCAGAAGGGGCAGGCCATGGGATGTTAGAAGGCTTTGTAAGGGACCACTAAAGGTCACCTGGCTCAGCCTTGCTGCTGGAGCCAGAGACACCTTCCACAAACCAGGCTGATGCCCATCCAGCCTGGCCTGGAGAGTGTGCAGGGATGTGCCATGCAGCTCCCCCCTGAGCAGCCTGAGCTGTGCCTCACTGCCCTCACAGGAAGGAGCATCTCTGACACCTGAGGCTCAAAGCACTGCCCCCAGCCTACCACTGCCTTCCCTGACACACAACTGCTCCTGTCCCATGGCCCCTTTGAGGCACCAAAGGGGCACCACAAGGTCTCCCTGCAGCCTCCTCCTCTCCAGGCTGCACACCCCCAGCTCTGCCAGCCTGGCCTCACAGCAGAGCCCTGCCAGCACTGCCAGCACTGCTGTGGTCCCCTCTGGCCCTGCTCCAGCAGGTCCCTGCCTGTGCTGTGCTGAGGGCTCCAGAGCTGCCCCAGCACTGCAGGGAGGTCTCAGCAGGCACAGCAGAGCAGCAGAATCCCCTCCCTGCCCCTGCTGCCCACACTGCTGGGGATCAGCCCAGGCCAGGCTGGGGTTGGCAGTGCTTGGTGCCTGCTCCTGTGCAGCTTTGCACCCCCAGCACCCCAAAGTCCTCCTCCGTGGGGCTGCTCTCAGCCCTGCAGCCCCAGCCTGGATTTGTGTCTCTGAGTGGGCCTGGCCCAGGCGCAGGACCCTGCCCCACACGGGCCCCACCCGCCCGGCCCTGCGCAGGGACCCCTGCCCCCTGCCCCCCGCCGCACCGCTCCGCCTGCTGCCCACGCCCCGGGCACGGCTGCCAGTCAGCGCCGGCCCCGCTGCCAGCCCCCGAGCAGCGCCGCCGGTGCCGGTGCGTGGCCGCAGCCGGTTCCTGCCCGCACACCGTGCCCCGAGCAGCGCCGCCGGTGCTGGTGCGTGGCCGCAGCCCGGTTCCTGCCCGCACACCGTGCCCCGAGCAGCGCCGCCGGTGCCGGTGCGTGGCCGCAGCCCGGCTCCTGCCCGCACACCGTGCCCCGAGCAGCGCCGCCGGTGCCGGTGCGTGGCCGCAGCCGGTTCCTGCCCGCACACCGTGCCCCGAGCAGCGCCGCCGGTGCCGGTGCGTGGCCGCAGCCGGTTCCTGCCCGCACACCGTGCGCCGCTCACCCGCAGGGCCTGCTCGGGCCTCCCCGCCAGCAGCTGCACGCAGCCTATGTTGAACCAGATCCTGGACGGCGGCTCTGGGATGCCTGCGAAGCTGCCCAGGGCTGTGTCCCAGTGGCCGCCGTCGGCCGCCTGCACCCCCTCATGCCAGCGCCGCACCAGCTCCCGGTACGCCATGGCCCGCGGCTGTGCGCCTGGCCCCGGGCCGGGCCTCGCCGCACCTGCGACGGGGCGGGCAGGCGGGAGAGGCCCCTGGGCGGGGAGCGGGCGGACAAGGAAGTCTGGCAGCCGCTGCCCTCTCCCTCCTGCCTCGGCTCTGCCCCGCGGGGGCACGGCCCACGGCTGCGGCATCTCCTGGGGCACAGGCGAGGCCAGAGGCCACGCAGGCAGCGGGCACAGGGGTGCCGGCTCGCTGGGCCTCTGCCGGTGAGGGGTGACCGACAGCCGCCGGCAGTGCAGCGAGCGGCCGGGCCTGGCGCAGCCAAGCGCTGCTCTGGGGCCGTTTCCATTACCTGGCTTGGCCATCAGCCAAATGGCGCTGCGCGCTGACTGCCGCACATACGGCACGCACAGGCACCGCCGCCGCGCTCCCGTCAATACGGTAACGGCCTGCGGCCCGCGCCCCTGCCGCGGGGACAGCGCCCCCTGCCGGCGCTGCGCGGCAGAGCACCTGCCCGGGAGCGGGGCCGGGGCGCGGCGGGGAAGGCTTTCAGCGACGGACCGCGCCGGCCCCGCCGCTTCCGGGCCGGTGCCAGGTGAGTGGCCGCAGCCGGCGCCGCTCCGGGCAGCTCCGGGCCGGGCCTGGCCGAGGCGCAGAGCCCTGCCGAGGCTCCGCCGCCGCGCCTGGCTCCCCGCGCAGCCGGCTCTGTGCCCAGGGGCCTGTCGCGGCCTAGCCCGAGGGGAGCGGGGGGTGGCGGCGATGCCGCTCCGGGGGTAGGCTCTTCGCAGCCTAAATAAAGCCACGAAGCAGCCTTCGGCCTCTCCGCAGAGCCGTGTGCGGGGGTACGGCAGCCCTGCTGAGGCACCGGGAGCCGCCTGCAGGTGGCCGTAGCGGCGCGGCCTGCCCTGAGGCGTCCCCGAGCGAGGCGGCGGCGGAGCAGCGCTGCGCTGTGCGGGCAGGGAGCTCAGCGAGCGCCGCTGCCGCCGCCTCAGCAGTGCCTCCGTGCGCAGCCTGCGCCCGGCCGCGGCGCCTGGGCGGGTGGCTGCCGGGGGAGCGGGGCGGGCTAGCGGCAGGCTGCCGGTGGGAGCCAGAGGAGCTGGCGGCAGCGGCGCTGTGTTGGCGCAGAACCGCAGCGACCGTGCGGCTGGAAGAGCCCTCGGAGGTCATCCAGTCCGACCGCGGAGCCGCCGCGGAGGGGTCGGCACTGAGACGCCTCCGTCTGCAGCCGGGCGCGGAGCTCCTGCCGCCGCCTTCAGGCGCTTTGGGGAACGGGGAGCGAGGGGGACGGGAGGCGCCGCAAGGTGCCCGGAGGTGTCCTGGGCTTGGGGCGGCAGAGCAGGTTCGTGAAACGTGCTGATCGCAGGAGCGAGAGGTGAGCAGCTGAAGCTCCGGGGATGCTCCTCTGGGGAGGGCCTGGAGGCAGCAGCTGAACACACACCTTGGACGTGAGATCGCCCCACAGGGGGGCCCTCTTGAGAGGGGATTGCAGAGTCAGCTGCTGTAAATGCCCCGAGGAGTTTGGCTCTGGTGCCTCCTGACTGCTCCGGTGAGCTGCAGGGCAGAGTTTGAGTGGCCTCAGGAGCAGCTCCTGCATCTTGATCCTTCTCTGAGACAGGAATTGGTCAGCTCCACTGAGCACTGCTGCTGCACCGAGTCATGCACAAGGAGGTCTTAACCTTTGCTGCTAAGGCTCTCTGGTGACAGGTGAGGTGATCAGGGCTGAGCTGTTCCTGCTGTGGCCTCCTTCCCTGATGGTGCAGTGGGTGAAGGATGTTAATGCAGTGAGAATGACCAAGTGAGGTCTGGAAACCACAGCAGCTTCCTGCCATGGGCAGGCAGGCAGGGGAGGGTGGCAGCAGGGCTGGCAGCTCAGCTTCAGTCCTGTGGCAAGAGTTGGTTGAGGCTGGGGAGGGACTTTGGAGAAGGGCTGGGAGTGGCAGGCTGAGGGACAATGGCTTTGAGCTGGGAGAGGGGAGAGTGAGAGTGGAGAGGAGGGAGAAAGTGTTGAGAGTGAGGGTGGGGAGAGACTGGCACAGGTTCAGGGTGCTGAGACACTGGCACAGGTTGCCCAGGGAGGTTGTGGAGCACAGAAGCACCCAATGTGATCTTTGATCACGTTGGGTGCTTCTGTGCTCCACAACCTCCCTGAAGGTGTTGAAGTCCAGTTTGGATGAGGCCTTGAGCAAGCTGTGCTGGTGGGAGGTGTCCCTGCCCATGGCAGGGGTTGGCACTGGCTGATCTGGAAGGTCCCTGCCAGCCCAGAGCATTCTGTGGTTCTAGGGTTGCTGCTTTTTTTCTCTCTGAAGAGAATCCACTTGAAGTGATCATGGAAGAAGGACATGGAACTCTTGGAGCAGGTCCAGAGGAGGCCACCAAGATGCTCAGAGGGCTGGAGAAGCTCTGCTGTGGGGAGAGGCTGGAAGAGTTGGGGCTGTGCAGCCTGCAGAAGAGAAGGCTGCAGGGAGAGCTGAGAGCAGCTTCCAGTGCCTGAAGGGGCTGCAGGAGAGCTGGGCAGGGACTGTGGAGAAGGGCTGGGAGTGGCAGGCTGAGGGACAATGGTTTGGAATGAGAGCAGAGCAGATTGAGGTTGGATGTGAGGAACAAGTTCTGCACCAGGAGGCTGCTGGAGCACTGCAGCAGCTTGCCCAGGGAGGTTGAGGCCCATCCCTGGAGGTACTCAAGGTGAGGCTGGACAGGGCTGTGGGCAGCCTGCTCTGGTGGAGGATGTCCCTGCTGGGTGCAGGGGTTGGACTGGCTGAGCTTTGGAGCTCCCTTCCAGCCCAGTCTGACTGTGTGCATGTGGTGGTGGCAGAACACAGCCTGTGTCTGGGGACAGCATCTCCAGCTGCAGCAGCTCTCAAGTGAGCCCTGAAGATGGTGCAGAGTTCAGAGGAGGCCACAGGAATGCTGTGGGCCTGGGAGAGAAGCTGTGAGCAGGCTGAACGAGCTCAGTGTGGGCAGGCACGTCCAGAGGGGAGGGCTGAGCAGTGACTCAGCTGCACTGCCCGTGGGGAAGTGCCTGGGAGCTGGATGCTGGCAGCCCTTCCAGCAAAGGCATCCTGAGAGCCAGGAACTGCCAGTCAGGGGGCACGGGCTGCTGCCAGTCAGAGGGCACAGGCTGCTGCCAGTCAGGGGGCACGGGCTGCTGCCAGTCAGAGGGCAGGGCTGCTGCCAGTCAGAGGGCACAGACTGCTGCCAGTCAGGGGGCACGGGCTGCTGCCAG
Organism: Pogoniulus pusillus; assembly: GCF_015220805.1. Taxonomy (NCBI): domain Eukaryota; kingdom Metazoa; phylum Chordata; class Aves; order Piciformes; family Lybiidae; genus Pogoniulus; species Pogoniulus pusillus. Next base: position 658,826 of record NC_087298.1, on the reverse strand, counting down.
TCAGGGGGCACGGGCTGCTGCCAGTCAGAGGGCACAGACTGCTGCCAGTCAGAGGGCACAGGCTGCTGCCAGTCAGGGGGCACAGACTGCTGCCAGTCAGGGGGCACGGGCTGCTGCCAGTCAGAGGGCACAGACTGCTGCCAGTCAGGGGGCACAGGCTGCTGCCAGTCAGAGGGCAGGGCTGCTGCCAGTCAGAGGGCACAGACTGCTGCCAGTGGGACAGCATTGCCCAGCAGTGCTGGAGCTCACTCACAGGAGCAGCTCCAGCAGAGGCCAAGGGCCTGCTCATGGCTTGCAGCCCCCAGGCTGCAGCAGTAGCAGCTGGGAGTGTGGGCTCAAGGCTGGGGCAGCTTGCTGCTGAGGGCCTGCTGGGTGCCTGGGGGGCATCAGTGAGTCCCCTCCTGGCACTGCTCTTGGCTGCAGGAGTGGCAGCAGTTTATTTTGCTCAGAGGGCTGCACTGCCACGTTGAGAGAGGTCTGAGCCATCTTCTGCTTTTGGGTGAAGCTCTGCTCCGAGGGGCTCACAGGCAGAGGGGAGCCAGAGCAAGGCAGTGTGTTTCTGGAGGCACTGTTGTTTGAATCATCAGGGCCTGGCCAGGCAGCAGAGCTGGGCAAGTGGGGGCTCAGAGAGCCCACTCCCTGTGTGTGTCTGCCCTGTGTGCTTGCAGCCTGGCCCAGGGCTGAGGTCAGGAAGGGATTTCCAGCAAGGTCCCAGCAGTTGTTTTATTTCACCCTCAGCAGGGCACAGCTTCCAGGCTGGCACTTCTATGCTGGCACCTTTTTTATCTTGCCAGGTTCTTGTCAAGGGCTTTGGCTTCATGGCAGGGTGTGAGAGGAGCACTGCAGCCAGGGCCTTGGCATGGCACTAAAGAAATAAACCTCCCTCTGCTTCTCTGAGTGAGGAAAGTGCCTCTGGCCCAGCAGAGTGCACTGTGCTGTGCTCTGGGGGCTTGTGCCCTGCCCAGGGCTGGGAGTCAGCTTTTGGCAGTGTCACCAGCAGGCAGCACTGCTGCTCCCCTGGGTTTTCTCACTGCACACACAAGCATCAGAGTGACAAGAATCAGACCTCAGCAGCTGGAGTAGAACCAGGAGGTCAGAGGGGCTCAGGTTGGAGGGGACCTCAGAGGTCATCTTCAACCTCCCTGCCATGGGCAGGGACACCTCTGGGTTGCTCAAGGCCTCATCCAGCCTGGCCTTCAGCACCTCCAGGGCAACCTATGCCAGAGCCTCACCACCCTCACACTCAGGAACTTCTTCCTCAGCTCCACTCTAACCCTGCTGTGCCTCAGCTCCAAACCATTCCCCCTTGGCCTGGTTCAGACACCCTCAGCTAAAGTCTCTCTGCAGCCTTCCTGCAGGATCCCTCCAGGCTCTGGCAGCAGCTCTGCATGTTCTGGAATGTAACTGATCCCTCAGCAGACCTGTGTGGAGAGGTCAAGGCAGTGATGGTGTCTGCCAGGAGCCATAATGCTTCCCTGCATGCCTCTGTTGGTGCTCAGAGCTTAGCAGTGAGCAGACTTTGCCCAGGTCTCTTTCTGGGGGAGTTAAATGTGCTGCTGCTGATGGCAGGAGAGGAAATGGCCTGAAATTGTGCCAAGGGAGGCACAACTGGGTTGGAGATGAGGAAAAAAAATGCTGCAAGAGTGGTCAGGGACTGGCACAGGCTGCCCAGGGAGGTGCTGGAGTCCCCATGCCTGGAGGTGTTGAAGAAACCTGTGGCCATGGCACCTGGGGACAGGGTTTAGAGGCCATGGTGGTGCTTGGACTGGATGATCTTGCAGAGATTTGCCAGCCCAAACAGTTCCATGACTGTATGAAGCCTCATCAGGCCAAACTGTGGGACCCACAGAGGCACCTGCAGAACTCTGAGGCACCTGAGCTGCAGCACCTCCCAGGGCTTCTGGTGCAGTCACACAAGGTAGGGTTGGTCCTTAGTGCCTGCCATGGCAAATGGCAAACAGCAGCTGGCAGAGCTAAACCAAGAGGGGTTCTGGAGCACTCCAAAGGCAGCTTGGAGAGAGGAAAGAGCAGGAGGGAGCAGTGCCTGTGAAGTGTTGTCAGCTCTGCAGGGAAGCTCTGGGATGTGGCAGCTCAGAGCTTAGTGGAGGGGCAGAGGTGCCCATGCATGGCTGGCAAGAGGAGCAGAGCTGTGCCCTTCCCTGCTGCCAGCCACAGACAGGCAGTAATGCTTGCATTAAGTGATCTGTTGCTGTGTGAAGCCTGAGAGGAGAGGAGCTGAGGGGCACAGGGCACCTCAGGGCCACCTAAAGCACCACTTTGGCAGGCATTTCCCTGCAGTTAAGTGTTGCTCTTCTGAAGCAAAATGTACCAGCTGGGCTCCAGAGCTGATCCCTGCCTTTCTGCAGTGTGCCAGTGCCTAGAAAGGGAAAAGGCTTCTCACTTGCTCCAGCTCTGGGGATGTTTGGTGCTCAGGGGGCTGGAGACCTGCTGCGAGGTCAGGCTGAGGGAGTTGTTCAGCCTGGAGAAGAGAAGGCTCCAGGCAGGCCTTAGAGCAGCCTTGCAGTGCCTGAAGGGGCTGCAGGAAGGCTGCAGAGGGACTGCTGACAAGGACTGGGAGTGCCAGTCAGGGCTGGAAGGGACCACAAGGAGCAGCCAGTTCCATCCCCCTGCCATGCCCAGGGACACCCTACCCTAGAGCAGGCTGCACACAGCCTCAGCCAGCCTGGCCTCAAACACCTCCAGCCATGGGGCCTCAACCACCTCCCTGGGCAACCCAGTCCAGCCTCTCACCACTCTCATGGTGCTGAGCTTCCTCCTCACCTCCAGCCTCACTCTCCCCACCTCCAGCTTTGCCCCATGGTTTGAAATGAGAAGAGAGGAGATTCAGATTGGGTGTTAGGTATAAGTTCTTAGCAGGCAGTGTGAGCTTGCAGCCCAAAAAGCCAAGGGCAGCCTGGGCTGCATCCAAAGCAACATGGCCAGAGATGGGGAGAGGAGATCCTGCCCCTCTGCTCTGGGGAGAATCATAGAATCAGCCAGGTTGGAAGAGAGCTCCAAGCTCCTCCAGCCCAACCTAGCACCCAGCCCTATGCAGTCAACCAGACCATGGCACTAAGTGCCCCAGCCAGGCTTGGCTTCAACACCTCCACCCACAGTGACTCCACCACCTCCCTGGGCAGCCCATTCCAATGCCAATCACTCTCTCTGCCAACAGCTTCCTCCTAACATCCAGCCTGAACCTGCCCTGGCACAACTTGAGGCTGTGTCCCCTGTTCTGTTGGTGGTTGCCTGGGAGAAGAGCCCAACCCCACCTGGCTACAGCCTCCCTGCAGGTACTGTGCCCAGCTCTGGAACCCTCAACACAGCAAGGACATGGAACTGCTGGAGAGAGTCCAGAGGAGGTCCACCAAAATGCTCAGGGGGCTGGAGAAGCTCTGCTACAAAGACAGCCTGAGGGAGCTGAGGTTGTTCAGCCTGGGGGAGAGAAGGCTGTGGGGAGACCTAATAATTACCTTCCAGTACCTGAAGGGGACTACAAGAAGGCTGCAGAGAGACTCTGTGCAAAGGCCTGCAGGGCCAGGACCAGAGGCAATGACTTTGAACTAGAGCAGAGCAGGTTGAGACTGGATGTGAGGAACAAGTTCTGCACCAGGAGGCTGCTGCAGCACTGCAGCAGGTTGCTCAGGGAGGTAGCCAAGGCCCATCCTGGAGATACTCAAGGTGAGGCTGGACAGGGCTGTGGGCAACCTGCTCTGGTGGAGGATGTCCCTGCTGGGTGCAGGGCTTGGACTGGCTGAGCGTTGGAGCTCCCTTCCAGCCCAGACCATTCTGTGCTGTGAGAGCCTCCTGTTGTATCCACGGGCACAGAGGGGGGGATGGGCACAAAGGGGGGGATGGGCACAGAGGGGCTGAGCAGCAGCAAAGGAGCAGACCTGCCCTCAGGGAGGAGCTCCAGCTGGGCACACAGGAGGTGGGCACACAGGAGGTGGGCACACAGGGCGGTGGGCACAGGGTGGTGTCCAGGCTTCAGCTCTGAGCTGCACCGGCCTGGTTAAGGGCAGTGTGGCAGATGGCAGTGACAACGTCTGGCGAAAGCTGGTGAGGAGGAATGGAAGGAGTGTGAGGTGTGGGAGGGCTGGGGAGGAGCTCCAGCGAGCCGCCTGGCAGCAGAGCCGCCTGGAGGCGTCTCCCCAGGGGACCGAGGTCTGGCTGCCGCAGTGCATCTGCACAGAGGTCGGTGCTGCACCCTGGCCAAGCAGCCTGCCAGGCGAGAGTCCTGCCAGCAGTCTGAGTTCAGGATGGGGCTGTCCTTTCCCAGCAGTGCTGCCTCCCTGCTGGCTGCTCTGGGGCCGGGGATCCTCTCTGGTCTGCAGATAACAGTCAAGCAAGCCCCCCCCTGCCTCCATCATTCACATCTGCTGCTCTCAGCTTTGGCACCTCCTGGGGAGGGTCCTCTGGGCATGGTGCTTGATTCTGGCTCCAGGTAGAGCCAGACCTGCTTGAGGGTGAGACAACTGATCACATCTGCAGCAGCTTTGTGGAGGAAAAGACATCTCTGTGCTACTGGTTCCTAGAGAATAATCCTCACTGCAGGGACTTGTGCAAGCAGTAGGTGAGCAGCCCCAAGGCAGCTGAGTGCTGGCTGCAGCCAGAGCAGTGTGGGCAGGGGGCAGGAGAGGGGATTGTGCCCCTTGGCTCTGCTCTGCTCAGACCTCACCTCCAGTCCTGCCTCCAGCTCTGCTGTCCCCAGCAGTAGCAGGACACAGAGCTGTGGAGTGAGGCCAGAGGAGGCCACAAAGATGCTGCCAGGGCTGCAGCAGCTCTGCTGTGAGCACAGGCTGAGGGAGCTGGGGGGGTGCAGCCTGGGGAGGAGAAGGCTCCAGGGGCACCTCAGAGCTGCTGCCAGAGCCTGAAGGGATCCTGCAGGAAGGCTGCAGAGAGACTTTAGCTGAGGATGTCTGAGCCAGGCCAAGGGGAATGGTTTGGAGCTGAGGCAGAAGTTCTGCAGTGTGAGGGTGGTGAGAGTCTGGCACAGGCCTGGTTGGATGAGACCTTGAGCAGACAAATCCCTGCCCATGGCAGGGGGGTTGAAGTAGATGATGTCTGAGCTCACTCCCAGCCTAAGCCATTCCACGACTCTGTGTTGTAGTTAAAGGAAGGAGAAGTGGTTGGGAGCCTGATGAGACCAGAGCAGCTAAAACCCTGATCCCCCAAAGCCCCCAGGTGAGTGCTGCTCCTCTGCCCAGTGTGTCCCAGTGGTGTAGTTGTGTGCTCCCTGCACAGCTGCACCAGTGTGGATCTCAGAGGAGGATGAAGTGGCTGATGGAGAAGCAGCATCTGTAAGGAGTGGGGGAGGTAAGAAAAGACATCAGTGTCTAACTGCTGCTGCAGACACCAGCACTGAGACCCATCTGAGACACCTCTGAGCTGTGGAGCTGTTGGTGTCCTGCTGCAGAGCTGGAGCTGTGGGTCCTACAGACCTCACCTGCTGGCTGCTGCTGGCTGAAATAAATAAGGGCTTCAGAGCCTCCTTTTGACAGTGTTCTGTAGAGCCAGAGGCTCTGCTCAGGGCTTCACTGAGGCTGTGAGAGCACAGCTGCAGATCTGTGCCAGTGCAGCTGAGACCTGGCTGCTGGGCACCTGCTGAGTGCTGCTCAGCTCAGTGTCACTGTGGCTGCTGGTCTGTGGTGCCAGGCTGGAGCAGAAGGGCTCCAGGTGCACCTCCTGCATTTCAATACACTGCTCTTCACTGCACCTCCAGCTCCCTCCAGGCTTTGCTCCCACTTCATGTTGGGTCTAAATGTGTGGCTGCTGTCACAGAACCTCAGCACAGGGAGGGACCTCTGGAGATCAGCCAGTCTGACCCCCTGCTCCAGCAGGACACCCACAGCAGCTTGCCCGGGGGGGTTGGAAGCTCTCCAGAGCAGGAGACTCCACAACCTCTCTGAGCAGCTTGCTCCAGGCTCCCCTCTGGGGCTGCTCTTCTGCAGGCTCTCAGCCCCAGGGCTCTCAGCCTTTGCTCTCACAGAGCTGCTCCAGGCCCTTGCTGGACTCTCTCCAGCAGTTCCCTGTCTGTGTTGGACTGGGGAGCCCAGAGCTGGGCCCAGTGCTCAGAGGTGGCTTCACCAGGGCAGAATAAAGGGAGAGGAGACAATTTAGGCTGCTCCTTTCTGGGTAAGACTGTTTCTGCCCCTGCTGTGGGGTTTATTCTTGCTGTGGCTCATCTTGGCCTCAAACAGCAGGATGCTGAGCATGGAGCTGTGCAGCTCAGGTTTTGCTCTCCTTTCCCCACATTTCCATCCTGTGCTGCAGTGCTCTGTGCTTCAGGAGGCACTTTGGGTTCTGTGCTCATACAAGTCCCTTTCTCAAGGCAGCCTGCACCCCCTGTCCACTGCTGAACCTCTTCATGTCAAACTCTGCCTGAGCCTCCCCAGGGAAGGAGATTTTGTGTCAGAAGGAAAGCTGCAGGAACACAGCAGTGCTGTGAGGAGTGTCTGAAACTGTGAGAAAGCACAGGGGGGACCTTGAGCTGCTTGGGAAATGCTCTCTGTGGGAACCTGCTCCACATGGGGAGGTTAAATGACTGCCTGTGAGCTTGGGGGACTGAGATCTCCAGCTGCAGCTGAAGGAAGTGGGCTTGGCTTTGTCAGAGAGCACAGAATGGGTTGGGATGGAAGAGAGCTTCAGGATCATCCAGTGCCAGCCTTGCCATGGGCAGGGTCACCTCCCACCAGCACAGCTCCTCAAGGCCTCATCCAGCCTGGACTTCAACACCTCCAGGCAGGGGCAGCCACAGCCTCCCTGGGCAGCCTGTGCCAGGCTCTCCCCACCCTCTCAGCAATCTCTTCCTCTTCTCCACTCTCACTCTCCCCTCTCCCAGCTCAAAGCCATTGTCCCTCAGCCTGCCACTCCCAGCCCTTCTCCAAAGTCCCTCCCCAGCTCTCCTGCAGCCCTTCAGGCACTGGAAGCTGCTCTGAGCTCTCCTTGTAGCCTTCTGTTCTCTGCAGGCTGCACAGCCCCAACTCTCCCAGCCTGTGCCCACAGCAGAGCTTCTCCAGCCCTCTGAGCACCTCCATGGCCTCCTCTGGGCCCTCTGCAGCAGCTCCAGGCCCTTCTTGTGCTGGGTTCCCAGAGCTGGAGGCAGTGCTGCAGGTGAGGGCTGAGCAGATTGGAGGGGCAGAATCCCCTCCCTGTGCTGCTGCTCTGCCTGCTCTGCCTGCAGCCAGCACACAGCTGGCTCTGGGCTGCCAGGGACCAGTGCTGGCTGCTGGGCACTTGGGCACCAACTGACACCCCCAAGGCCTTCTCCTGCAGGCTGCTCTCAGCCACTCACCCAGCCTGGATCTGTGCTTGGGATTGCCCTGCCCCAGGTGCAGGACCTTGCACTTGGCCTTGTTGAATGCCATGAGGTTGACTTCAGTCCAGCTCTGCAGCCTGTCTGGGTCCCTCTGGATGGATCCTCCCCTCCAGCCTGTCAGCAGCACCACACAGGTTGGTGTAGGTGTCAGCCACACTGAGGGTGTCTCCATCCCACTGCTCAGGTTAAAGAGCACTGGTCCCAGTCCCTGCCCCTCTGCTTTGCAGGGTGAGCAGCTGCTGGTGCAGGCTGCCCAGGGCTGCTCTCTGGGAGCTGAAAGCATCATTGTTGGGCTGTGTTCTGGAAGCAGGAGTGGCCTCTGGGTGATTGGAGTGGCAGGGAGGGGAGGTCTCCTGATGGGGCATGTGGCAGTGGTGACCTGCCTGGCGTGGCACACTGCTGGCACTGCTCTGCAGGGCTCGGTGGCTTCTGTGGCTCTCGACCTTACCGTGCAGGTGTTCAGGAAGGAGTAGCAACGTTAGCCTGTGAGGCTGGTTCAGGAGGCTGGTTTGGAGCCCTGACCGAGGTGCTCCAGTTCAGATCTGCAGCCTGCAGGCGCTGTATCTGCTCCCGGAGCTCCGTTGCTGACAGTCCTCTGTTCCCTTGCAGCTGCGGTGCCAGCAGACGTCCTCGGCAGATGACCTCTCCCCCAGCCTCCTGCAGGGGTGAGTTTGCTGCTGCTCTGCAGCTGAACCTGTTCGGTACGGGACAAAGCCTGCGTGCGGCAGGCTGGGGGCAGTGCAGCCTAAGGAATCCCTCCCCCCATCTGCTCTCAGCTTCGCCAGGGATCCTTTCAGCCTGCAGTCCTTCGCTGAGCCCTTTCACCTGCGCTGCAGCTTGGCTGTTTGCGGGACAGGTGAGCCGAGTGCGCTGGCGCAGGGCACAGGCTGGGAGCGTTTGGGGCTGTTTAGCCTGGAGAAGAGAAGGCTCCAGGCAGACCTCAGAGCTGCACTTCAGTATCTGCTCCAGGCTCCAGAACCCTCACAAGGACAAAGGTTCCCCTCCTGTTCCCCTGGCACCTCCTCTGCTCCAGCTGGCACCCAGTGCCCCTTGTGCTGCCCTTGGCCACCCCTGGGCAGAGCCTGGTTGCGTCCTGCCCACACTGCCCTGCACATCTTCAGCGCAGCACTGAGGGCATCCCCAGCTCCTCTGCACCTTCCCTTCCCATGGCATCATCAGGGGGTTGGCACTGGATGAGCTTTAAGATCCCTTCCAACCCATTCTCTGAGTCTGTGGCACAAACACTGGTGCTGATTTGTGGGTAATTGTGCAGTGGTGCTGCAGGTGAAGCCTTTGCTCCTCTCCCCATCACTGTGACCATGGAAAGCCTCCCGGTGTGGGGAGGAGGAGGCAGCAGCAGGAGGCAGCAGCTTACCTGCAGCCAGGATTTCCTGAGGGTTTGCTCCCAGCTGGTGCAGAGATGTTGAACATTTCCTTCCTTTTGTGAAGCCTTCCTCGGCCAGAGGTGGATCCAGTTCATGTTTCCTGCCTGCCCTGCAGAGAAGGATTTCTTTCTTGGAGCCCTCCCCACTTTCCACATGCAGAGGAGTTGCTGGCAGGACCTGTGGCAGGTTTTGTGAGGAGACAGCTCTGCAGTGGCAGTGCTTGCCTGAGAGCCACTCGAGGGCTCAGAACTGCCCAGGGCAGCATTTCTTTGCATGCTTTGGCAGCGACCTCAGCACAGACCTTCTCCCTCAGCTGACTCCTGAGCACCGTGAATTGGCTCTGAAGTTCACTGCAGTGCATCCTGAGCTGGTCTCTTGCTGGGCTGAATGCAGCCAAAGCAGAGCACTTCATGGAATGGGTTGGGTTGGAAGAGAGCTCCAAAGCTCAGCCAGTCCAATCCCTGCACCCAGCAGGCACATCCTCCACCAGAGCAGGCTGCCCACAGCCCTGTCCAGCCTCACCTTGAGTAGCTCCAGGGATGGGCCTCAAGCACCTCCCTGGGCAACCTGCTGCAGTGCTGCAGCAGCCTCCTGGTGCAGAACTTGTTCCCAACACCCAAACTCAATCTGCTCTGCTCTCATTTCAAACCACTGTCCCTTGTCCTGCCACTCCCAGCCCTTCTCCAAAGTCCCTCCCCAGCTCTCCTGCAGCCCCTTCAGGCACTGGAAGCTGCTCTAAGGTCTCTCTGGAGCCTTCTCCTCCCCAGGCTGCACAGCCCCAACTCTCCCAGCCTGTCCCCACAGGGGATCTTCTGCAGCCCTCTGCTCCTCTTGGTGGCCTCCTCTGGACCCTCTCCACCAGCTCCAGGTCTCTCCTGTACTGGGCTCCCACAGCTGACCCCAGCCCTGCAGGTGAGGTCTCCCCAGAGCAGAGGGGCAGGATCTCCTCTCTCTGCCCTTGGCCTTCTGTGCTGCCAGTGTCCATTGCTGGCTCCTGTCCAGGTGCAGAGTCTGTCTTTGCTGCTTGCCTGGTTTATTCCAGCTTGTCTTTGACTCCTGGCAGTCACCAGAGTCTCCTTCAGTTCTCTTTCAGATGCCACACAGCAGGTGCCCCTCAAGTCAGGCCACACCTTGAGTGCTGTGTCCAGTTCTGGGCTCCTCCATTGCAGAGAGATGTTGAGGTGCTGGAAGGTGTTTGGAGAAGGGCAGCAAGGCTGGGGAGGGGCCTGGAGCAGAGCCCTGTGAGGAGAGGCTGAGGGAGCTGGGGGGGTGCAGCCTGCAGCAGAGGAGGCTCAGGGCAGAGCTCATTGCTGCCTGCAGCTGCCTGCAGGGAGGCTGTAGCCAGGTGGGGTTGGGATCTGCTGCCAGGCAGCCAGGGACAGAAGAAGGGGACAGAGCCTGAAGCTGTGCCAGGGCAGGTCTAGGCTGTATGTGAGGAGGAAGTTGTTGGCAGAGAGAGTGATTGGCATTGGAATGGGCTGCCCAGGGAGGTGGTGGAGTGGCTGTGGGTGGAGGTGTTCTTGCCAAGCCTGGCTGGGGCACTTAGTGCCATGGTCTGGTTGGTTGGGCAGGGCTGGGTGCTAGGTTGGGCTGGAGGAGCTTGGAGCTCTCTTCCAACCTTGATTTGATGATTCTCTGCCAAGTGCCAGTGCAGTCACTTGCCACAGGAAGCAAAGTGTCTGCCAGCACAGGTGTGCCTGGCATTTTAAGGAGGTGGCATCAGACTGTTCTGCTCCTCCAGGTCACAGAAGAGAGTGGGATCCATCTGGCAGGCTTTAGGAGTCGGTGATGGGGAAGAGCAGGTTGTGGCCCTGCTGCCTGAGGCAGGTAGCAGGCCAGGCCATGCTGGTGTAGCTCAGATGAAGGAGTTCTCTGCTCTGTCAGCAGATCCCTCGGCCCAGCAAGCTCGAGAGAAGACAAGCCCCTGGCAGCAGCTGTGCAGCCACTGCTGGCAGCGCCTCTGGGCAGCAGTCAGAGTGCTCTGGCTTTGGCAGGGGCCAGGTCAGCCAGCTGCTGGCTCCCAGCCTTGCTGAGAGGGGCAGACAGGTTGTGTCTGAGGCAGCTTAGATGCTATTTGGCTCTCTGGGTCTTTGCTCAAGAGTTTCTTGCACAAGAAGAAAGAGAGAAGCCCAAAGCATCGTTGGAAGAGGGCTGTGGAATGCAAAGGGGGAGGCTGTTTGTTGGCCTCTTGCCTCTGCTGGTGCTCTCCTCAGGAGGGCTGAGCTGAGCTTTGCAGCAGAAGGCAGAAGATGGACCCTGGGAGGATCAGACAGCCCCAGCTCACTCAGTCCCTATCCCCAGCTCTGCACTCCTGCCAAGTTAGGCTCTGCAGCCCTTGGTGCTAGAGGGTGTTTAGATGAGGTTTGTTTGCTCATTCCAGAGCAGTGGTGAATGAAAGAGGTCTTCAGTTGGCAAGAGGAATTCCTCTGGAGGTGGATTTTGCAGGCCCTTGTCCTGTGTTGTGCTTTCATCTGAAATAGGCTTGGGCAGCCTTGCCCAGCTTTGAAGTCTGAGCAGCTGATTGGGTTGGAGACCTCCAGGCCAGCTGAGTGCCTGATTCTGTTTGCTAGCAGAGTTCTGGCGCTGCTGCTGCTTTTGGCTTCTCTTTTAACTGCCTTTATGCTCAACAGCTTTCATCATGTTCCCATCACAAGCAGCTCTTAAACTGGGGTGATGTGTAAACATAGGAGCAGCTTCTAAACTGGAGCAGGAGTTTGCTTCACACACAGCTCAGGCTGTGAGAAATCAGAGTTGTTTGATGGCTCAGGAGAAGATCACTTTGCCCCCTGTGCCTCACCATGGGGCAGTGCAGTGCAGCAGCTTCTGGCAGTTCTTGGCTCAGCTTTGCTCCTTTGCTCTCCTTGTTGGGAAGCTGCAGAAGGAGGAAAGACAAAGAGAAGAGAGCCTCGTGTGGGGTTGGTGAGACTTTGGCAGTGCCCTGTCTGAGTTAGAAACTGAAGCTAAGGAGCAGCTCCTGGGCTTGCAGCTGCTGCTGTAGTTAGAGAGCTGTCTGAGGGCATAGGTCCAGTGGCTCACCTAGAGCTGCCATCCACCACTGAACCACAGCCCTCAGCACCACACCTCCAGGCATGGGCACTCCACCACCCTCCTGGGCAGCCTGTTCCAGTGCTGAGAACCTTGGCCCCTTCCAGGCATGGGCTCTCCACCCCCTCCCTGTTCAGTGCCTGAGGACCTTCTTTGCGAGCATCCAGCCCGACCCTCCCCTGGCACAACTCGAGGCTGTTCCCTTTGTCCTGGCGCTTGCCGCATGGCAGAAGAGCCCAACCCCCCCCTCGCTGCAGGCTCCTCTCAGGAGGCTGTAGAGGGCAGTGAGGTCTCCCCTCAGGCTCCTCTCCTGGAGACCAAACCGCTCCAGGTCCCTCAGCTGCTCCTCGCTTACCTTCAGGCCCTTCTCTGACTTAGTTGTTCCTCTTTGGATGCTCTCCAGCACCTCAGAAGTCCTTCCTGTGGCAAAGGCCCCCAGAGCAGCTGCCCCCAACACTGCAGCTTGTCCTGCCTGCTCTGCTCACTGTGCTCAGGATGTAAGCAGCTGCTTAAGTTACGCTGAGTGGGAGCAGAGTTCCCGACCTGGCCTGATGGTGCGGCAGCTGCTGGGCAGGGGCAGGCTGGCAGCTGGGCAGAGGCACATTGGCTACTGGGCAGGGGCACGCTGGCAGCTGGGCAGGGGCAGGCTGGCAGCTGGGCAGGGGCACATTGGCTACTGGGCAGGGGCAGGCTGGCTGCTGGGCAGGGGCAGGCTGGCAGCTGGGCAGGGGCAGGCTGGCAGCTGGGCAGGGGCACACTGGCTGCTGGGCAGGGGCAGGCTGGCAGCTGGCCTGGCAGGGCTGCTGCTTTCACTCTGAGGTCAGGAGAGGATGCTGGGGCAGGCAGGTGGAGTGGAGGTCCTCACACCTGTGCCCCGAGGGGAGCTGGCTGATCTCCTGCCTCCTGCTTGCTCAGACTTGAACCTCTGTTTAGGTTGCCAAGGCGGTGCCAAGGAGTGGGGCTGTGATGTGGGCACTACGGAGCATAGCTCCCAGGGGTTACCCAACAGCTGGCAGATGCTTAGCTCATGGCTCTTGCCTGCTGCCAGCCTGGCTGGGACTGCAACCCAAAGGTGAAAGAATTTGTTTCTCTCCCATTCCCCTTTCCCTTGGGCTGTACTGTCCCAGGCAGCAAGAATTCCTTCTGCTTACTCCAGAGGATGTTTGCATTTCCCTGACCTGCTCTCCTGGTGTCCTTTGTGTCCCTTTGTTTTGATGGACTTGGAGTCCTGTGCCCAGCTCTGGGATCCCCAGCATGGGAGACATGGACCTGCTGGGAAGGATCCAGAGGAGGCCTTCAAGAGGATGAGAGGCTGGAGAACCTCTGCCATGGGCACAGGCAGGGGGAGTTGGGGCTGTTCAGCCTGGAGAAGAGAAGGCTGCAGGGAGAGCTCAGAGCTGCATTTCAGTATCTGAAGAGTTCAACAGGCAGAGGTTGGGCAGGGGCTGTGCAGAAGGGCCTGTGGGGACAGGCTGAGGGCAATGGTTTGGAAGTGGAGCAGGGCAGGGTTAGGTTGGACATCAGGAGGGAGTTGTGCCCAATGAGGGTGGGGAGAGACTGGCACAGGCTGCATTGAAGATCAGACTCAATGTGGCCCAGGGCAACCTGTGCAGCTGGAGGTGTCCCTGTAGGGGGGTGGGATAAGATGCCCTTGGAGGGTCCCTTCCAACCCAGTGCAATCTGTGGAGCTGTTAATGAGAAGTTTTCAGCTCCAGCTCGTTGCCTCTGCTACTTTGAGGAGTCAGAGATGATCTCCACTGACTCCACTGGGTGGGGGCTCAGTAACTGCCAGAGCTCTTCTGGAGGAGCAGTGAAGCCAAACCTCTTGCAGGATGCTGTCCTTGCTGCTTTGTTCAGTGATGCTCTAAAGGCAGCAGTGCTTCAATCTTGAGATAAGCAGCACTGGTTCTGTGCTGTGGATTTGCTGTTCATGTGTTGGCTAAGGACAGGCTAAGAGAAGTGCTGGGCAGCAGCTGAAGCTTAGTTCTCTTTCTTGCAGAGTAAGTGAGAACTTTGACACTCACTGCAGCACCAGCATGGGAAATCCAAAGTGGCTAACAGAGAGAAGCTGAACTCTCCAGCCTGGCAGCTGATAACCTGCCTGGGAGCTGCTGGGCTTGGGGTGAGAGGGAGCAAAATCTTGCAGCAGTTTGTAAGTGCATGTCAGAGTCACAGCATGGCAGGGCTGGAAGGGACCTGCAGAGATCATCCAGTCCGAGCCCCTGCCAGAGCAGGGGCACCCAGGGCAGGGCACACAGGGACACATCCAGGTGGGGCAGGAAAGTCTCCAGAGCAGGAGACTCCACAGCTTCTCTGGGCAGCCTGCTCCAGGCTCCAGCACCCTCATACCAGAGAAGTTTCTCCTGGTGTTGAGGAGGAACCTCCTGGGTTCCAGCTTGTCCCTGCTTTTCCTTGTCCTATCCCTGGGCACCACCACACAGAGCCTGGCACCTGCATCCTGGCCCCCACCCCTCAAGTATTTATAGGCACTGATCAGTCCCCTCTCAGCCTTCTCCTCTGCAGGCTACCCAGCCCCAGGGCTCTCAGCCTTTCTTCACAGCAGAGCTGCTCCAGACCTTTCAGCAGCCCTGTGGCTGTCCAGTGGACTCTCCCTGTCTCTCAACTGCAACATTTCATCTTCTCTTTCTCACTACCTGCTGCAGCTGCTCAGTCCTTTCTCTGGACCTCTTCCTCCCCAGATTTCCTCCTAGCTCTGTGTGATAGTTACTCTGCTTGTTTCCTTCTCAGAGACTTGAGTGCTGATGCTGAGCTCTGCCCTGCTCTGTTTTAGTGCTCAGGACCCATTGACATGATAATAACTCTGGACCCTTTGTGGGTGGGTGAGCAGGGACAGGCTGTGGGTGTCCTTTAGCCAGACTCCAGCAAAGCCTCTGAGGCTACCTCTCAGAGCATCCTCCTGGAGAAACTGCTGCTGGCCTGCAAGGGTGGGCACTGGGATAGGAGCTGCCTGGTGGCTGTGCCCAGAGTGTGGTGGGGCAGCTGGCAGCCAGTCACAGGTGGTGCTCCCCAGGGCTCAGGGCTGGGGCCAGTTCTCCTCAAGGTCTTCATCAGTGATCTGGTCAAGGGTTTGAGGCTCCCTCAGTCAGTGTGCAGATGGCACCAGACTGTGTGGCACTCTTGGTCTGCTGCAGGGTAGGGAGGCTCTGCAGAAGCATCTGGCTGGGCTGGCTGGCTGGGCACAGCTGTATGAGCTTCAACAAGGCCAAGTGCTGGCTGCTGCACCTGGCTCACAACAACCTCCTGAAGGCTCCAGGCTGGAGGCAGAGTGGCTGGAAATTGCCCAGCAGAAAGGACCTGAGGGGTGGGTTGACAGCAGCTGAAGATGAGCCAGGCTGTGCCCAGGTGGGCAAGAAGGGCACCAGCAGCCTGGCCTGGCTCAGCAGTGCTGTGGGCAGCAGGAGCAGGGCAGGGATTGAGCCTCTGCACTCAGCACTGCTGAGGCCACCCCTTGAATTCTGGGTTCAGATTTGGGATTCTCACCCCCAGAAGGACCTTGAGGAGCTGAAGCAAGGCCAGAGAAGGGCAGCAAAGCTGAGGAGGGGTCTGGAGAAGAGGGCTGGGAGGAGCAGCTGAGGGAGCTGGGGGGGTGCAGTGTGGAGGAGGCTGAGGGCAGAGCTCATTGCTGCCTGCAGCTCCCTGAGAGGAGGCTGGAGCCAGGTGGGGTTGGGCTCTGCTCCTCGGTCTCAGGTGATAGAAGGAGAGGAAGTGGCCTGGAACTGCCAGGGGAGGGTTAGGTTGGAGAGGAGGAAAAATTTCCTGGCTACAAGAATTGGTCAGAGACTGGCAGAGGCTGCCCAGGGAGGTGCTGCATCCCCGTGCCAGGAGGTGCTCTGGAGCCTGTGGCTGTGCTGCTGCTGGAGTTCATTGTCTGATTGTTGCAGCAGCACTTCTCAGTCTGGCTGAGCTGCAGCTGCTGTGTTTCAGCACTGCACTTGCCCTCCCCACGCCTGCTTTGTCATTTTCTGCACATGGCAGCTTCTCCTCTTAGATTTGCAGGACACAGCATGAAGGAGGTAGAACATTGAGCTAAGTGTGTGTGTGTGTTTGTACACAGCCTCTGAAATCTCCTGGGTGGGTAACCTGAGGGCCTGGAGCTTCATGTCAGACTGGGGAGCAGGGCCATAAGAAAGGGGGTGTGAGCAGGACACCAGCTGGAATGTTCTGGCACTGAGCTGGAGGGTACAGAGCCATGAGAGAGTGGCTGACACCTGTGGAGCAGCAGAGCTGCTCTGAAAGGTGCAGGTCAGAGCAGGAGAAAAGCTGTGTTAGGGAATCAGGGAATGGGTTGGATTGGGAAGAACCTTAAAGCTCATCCAGTGCCAGCCCCTGCCATGGGCAGGGACACCTCCCACCAGCACAGACTGCTCAAGGCCTCATCCAGCCTGGCCTGGAGCACCTCCAGGGAGGTCGTGGAGCACAGAAGCACAGAGTGTGATCAAAGATCACAGATCACGTTGGGTGCTTCTGTGCTCCACAGCCTCCCTGGGCAGCCTGTGCCAGGCTCTCCCCACCCTCACTCTCAGCAATCTCTTCCTCCTCTCCACTCTCACTCTCCCCTCTCCCAGCTCAAAGCCATTGTCCCTCAGCCTGCCACTCCCAGCCCTTCTCCAGAGTCCCTCCCCAGCTCTCCTACAGCCCCTTCAGGCACTGGAAGCTGCTCTGAGCTCTCCCTGCAGCCTTCTTTTCTCCAGGTTGAACAATTCCAACTCTCCCAGCCTGACGCACAGCAGAGCTTCTCCAGCATCAGAGCATCTCAGTGGCCTCTTCCAGACTCACTCCATCAGTTCTTGTGCTGGGGACACCTTGCTCAGAGGAATCCTTAATGTGAAGCATTCTCTGAGCTTGTAGGTAAGAAAAGCTGGAATAGTTGAGAGGAGATCTTCTCCCTGGTCACCAGCAGCTGCAGGGCAGTGCTCCAGAGGATGGGGACAGCCTGCTGCATTGCTGCCCAAACTGGAACCTAGAAGGTTCCACTGCAGTGTAAGGAAGTACTTGTTGGTGTGAGGGTGCTGGAGGCCTGGAGCAGGCTGCCCAGAGAGGTTGTGGTGGAGTCTCCTGCTCTGGAGAGCTTCCAATCTCCCCTG
Organism: Pogoniulus pusillus; assembly: GCF_015220805.1. NCBI lineage: Eukaryota > Metazoa > Chordata > Aves > Piciformes > Lybiidae > Pogoniulus > Pogoniulus pusillus. Next base: position 641,973 of record NC_087298.1, on the reverse strand, counting down.
GCCATTGTGCTCCTGGGCAAGCTGCTGTGGGTGCCCTGCTGGAGCAGGAGGTTGGACTGGATGAGCTCCAGAGGTCCCTTCCAAGCCTCACTGTGCTGGGATCTGTGGTATGTACACTATAGCTTCAAAGCAGGACACACAGCGGGAGAGAGCTGGCACCAAAGTCTCCTTAGACATCACAGATGAGACATTTGGGAAACATCTGCTCAGGGAACTCAGGGAGAGGAAGAGAAGTTTGGCTTTCTCCTGGGAATTGTGCAGAACTTGGTGCAAAGTGGTGCTGCCAGGAATGTGAGCACAAAGGTGCTTCCAGAGCCCTGCAGGAGCCAGAGGCTTCAGCGAGGAAGGGGTGAGGCAGCCTGGCAAAAGGCAACGAAAGGAGCAGCGGGAGGGAAGCTGCGGAGGTAGTGAGAAGGTTAAAGGCACTGATCCTGTACCGCAGAGCAAAGGCTGCTGCAGAGAGAGAGGAGCTGTGGTGTGAGCCAGCAGGGAAGAGAGGCTGTGCAGTCAGAGGCAGCCTTCCAAAAGCTGAAGTCATGACCAAGTGAGGAAGACAGAAAAGAACAAACACTTTGGAATGCCAAAAACTCGGAGGAGCAGCTTTCAGCAGCGTGGAATGAGCAGCCCTGCCCCAGCCGCGGGGCACCAGGGGCTTGGCTGAAAGGCTGCAGGAGCCCCTGGAGGCTGGGCTGTGAAAGAGCCACTCCTGGAAGGGGGAGCAGAAAGGGACCAGTGAGGTTCTGGGGCGTTGCTGCCCCTCCTGGGTTTTGCTTTCTCATCAGAGCCCATCTCAAACCCAACCATTAATGGAAGCATTGAAGAGCTCAGCGAGCAGAAGCTGACTGCAGGGAGCAGGATGTTGGAGCCCAGGAGGGATCCAAAGGGGAAGCTGCTGAATTATTAACACTTGTGTGCAGCCTTCCAGTTCAGACCTCCTTGGCCCTGCTGGAGAAGAGCTGAGGCCGAGAGGGTGTCAGTTTGCAGGGAGCCTGGGGAGCAGCAGACACAGACCTGGCTTTGTGTTGAGCAGCAGCATCACAGTTGTGTGAGATCAGAACTCTGGCTGGGGGTTTTAGGTGAGCATGGAGGAGTCAGTGTCTCCTGGGGAAAAGGAAGCTGCCCTTGAGGAATGTTCAGGCTGAGGAGGTTCCAGGGGGCATGGGGTCCTCACCTTTTCAGAGAGCTGCTGATGTGCTTCTTGCAGCTTCTGAGGACAAGTGACAGTTGTGGGGATGAGAGACAACAACCTCTGGTAGAGCAGTGACTGCTTCAGGGTGAGGAAATGGACCCTGGGCTGCAGGCAGAGCAGGGAGAGCAGCAGCACAGGGAGGGGATTCTGCCCCTCCAATCTGCTCTGCTCAGCCCTCACCTGCAGCACTGCCTCCAGCTCTGGGAACACAGCACAAGGAGGACCTGGAGCTGCTGGAGAGGGTCCAGAGGAGGCCACCAAGATGAGCAGAGGGCTGAAGAAGCTCTGCTGTGGGGACAGGCTGGGAGAGTTGGAATTGTTCAACCTGGAGAAAAGAAGGCTGCAGGGAGAGCTCAGAGCAGCTTCCAGTGCCTGAAGGGGCTGCAGGAGAGCTGGGGAGGGACTCTGGAGAAGGGCTGGGAGTGGCAGGCTGAGGGACAATGGCTTTGAGCTGGGAGAGGGGAGAGTGAGAGTGGAGAGGAGGAAGAGGTTGTTGAGAGTGAGGGTGGGGAGAGACTGGCACAGGTTGCCCAGGGAGGTTGTGGAGCACAAAGATCACGTTGGGTGCTTCTGTGCTCCACAACCACCCTGGAGGTGTTGAAGTCCAGTTTAGATGAGGCCTTGAGCAAGCTGTGCTGGTGGGGAGGATGGGGCCCGTGGCAGGGGGTTGGCACTGGATGATCTTGAACCAGCCTAAGCCATCCTCTGGCTCTGTGACTCCCTGAGCTGCCCTCTGTGTAACTTTCAATAGGTTGTGTTTGTCTGCAGACTTGTTGGACAGAAAGGGGAGCTGCTGCTTAAGCATTTCCACATGGGCTCAGCTCTACTGTTCAGCTATGTTCTTCACCTCAGGTAACTCAGGAAAAGAAACCTCTTTAGGCTGTTGGTTTTATATGTTAGCAAAGAGCAGCTGGCACTGGAACATGTTCCAGGGCAGTGTTTGTGCCTGCTGTGGATTGTGTCACAGTATCACAGCATCACAGTATCACAGTCTCACAGTATCACCAAGGTTGGAAAAGACCTCACAGATCATCAAGTCCAACCCTTTAGCACAGAGCACAAGGCCAGACCATGGCACCAAGTGCCACGTCCAGTCCTGCCTTGAGCAGCTCCAGGGACGGCGACTCCACCACCTCCCCGGGCAGCCCATTCCAGTGTCCAATGACTCTCTCAGGGAAGAACTTTCTCCTCACCTCCAGCCTAAATCTCCCCTGGCACAGCCTGAGGCTGTGTCCTCTCGTTCTGGTGCTGGCCACCTGAGAGAAGAGAGCAACCTCCTCCTGGCCACAACCTCCCCTCAGGTAGCTGCAGACAGCAATGAGGTCTGCCCTGAGCCTCCTCTTCTCCAGGCTAACCAATCCCAGCTCCCTCAGCCTCTCCTCGTAGGGCTGTGCTCAAGGCCTCTCCCCAGCCTCGTTGCCCTTCTCTGGACACGCTCAAGCATCTCAATGTCCCTCCTAAACTGGGGGGCCCAGAACTGAACACAGCACTCAAGGTGTGGTCTAAGCAGGGCAGAGTACAGGGGCAGAATGACCTCCCTGCTCCTGCTGGCCACACCATTCCTGATGCAGGCCAGGATGCCACTGGCTCTCTTGGCCACCTGGGCACACTGCTGGCTCATGTTCAGGTGGGTATCAATCAGCACCCCCAGATCCCTCTCTGTCTGGCTGCTCTCAGCCACTCTGACCCCAGCCTGTATCTCTGCATGGGGTTGTTGTGGCCAAAGTGCAGCACCCTGCACTTGGAGCTATTGAACTCCATCCCCTTGGACTCTGCCCATCTGTGCAGGTGGTCAAGGTCCTGCTGCAGAGCCCTTCTGCCCTCCAACCCAGCCACATCTGCCCCCAGCTTGGTGTCATCTGCACACTTGCTGATGACTGACTTGATGTAGGGAGGCTGTGTTGTGTCCTGCTGGATTTAAGCAACCTGCAGCTCCATCTCTATGCAGCTGATGGCCAACTGGCTGCTCCCTGCAGGAGGTGAGCTGAACACAGTCCTCCTGCCACTGGATCACAGCAGAGTCCTTCAGCATCAGCAAGAGTTCCACATAGCAGTGAGAGGTCTGTTGCAAGTGGAGAGCTTGCTCTGTGTGTGCTGTGGGGCTGCTGCTGTCTGCTGGGGGCTTTCAAAGTCCATTTTGGGTCCTGTGTCAGTTGATCCCTGGGTGAGGCAGTCCAGGAGAGCTGCAATGCTGCCAGCCTGCTGTGGTGAGTTCACTGCTGCTCCGCTCTGGAGCCTGCTGCTCTCTCCAGTGAGATCTGGCACTGGGTTTGGCTGCAGGGGGATGAGAAGGCAGCCAGGCTGTGGCAGGGGCTGGAGAGGACTTTTGGTTGGCAAAGGCCTTTCAGCTCCTGCAGCCCAACCATTCTCTGGCTCTCCCAAGGCTGCTGCTAACCCATGGCCCTCAGCACCACAGCTCTGCAGCTTTGGAACACCTCCAGGGCTGGGGATACAAACACCTCCCTGGGCAGCCTTTGAGAACCCTTTCAGTACAGAAGTTTCTTCTCATGTCCACCCTAAACCTCCCCTGGTGCAACTTAAGGCTGCTGCCTCTTCTCCCCTCTCCTGTTACTCCAGGGAAGAGATCAGCTCCCACCTGGCTCCAGCCTCCTCTCAGGGAGCTGCAGGCAGCAATGAGCTCTGCCCTCAGCCTCCTCCACACTGCACCCCTCAGCTCCCTCAGCTGCTCCCCCCAGCCCTCTTCTCCAGACCCCTCCTCAGCTTTGCTGCCCTTCTCTGGCCTTACTTCAGCTCCTCAATGTCCTTCTGGGGGTGAGAATCCCAAATCTGAACCCAGAATTCAAGGGGTGGCCTCAGCAGTGCTGAGTGCAGAGGCTCAATCCCTGCCCTGCTCCTGCTGCCCACAACACTGCTGAGCCAGGCCAGGCTGCTGGTGCCCTTCTTGCCCACCTGGGCACAGCCTGGCTCATCTTCAGCTGCTGTCAACCCACCCCTCAGGTCCTTTCTGCTGGGCAATTTCCAGCCACTCTGCCCCCAGCCTGGAGCCTTCAGGAGGTTGTTGTGAGCCAGGTGCAGGAGCCAGCACTTGGCCTTGTTGAAGCTCATACAGCTGTGCCCAGCCACCAGGCTGTAGCTCTGTGCTGGTGTTTCTCTTGCCAGCAGGACTGGCTATAAGAGACAGAGGTTTCTGCAGCTGAGTGACACTGAACCTGTAGCTGACATCTGGGGACATGGCCTCATCCAGCCTGGCCTTCAGCACCTCCAGGCAGGGGCAGCCACAGCCTCCCTGGGCAGCCTGTGCCTGTCTCTCCCCACCCTCACTGCCAACAATTTCTCCTTCCTCTCCACTCTCACTTTCCCCTCTCCCAGCTCAAAGCCATTGTCCCTCAGCCTGCCACTCCCAGCCCTTCTCCAAAGTCCCTCCCCAGCTCTCCTGCAGCCCCTTCAGGCACTGGAAGCTGCTCTGAGCTCTGCCTGCAGCCTTCTCTTCTGCAGGCTGCACAGCCCCAACTCTCCCAGCCTGTGCCCACAGCAGAGCTTCTCCAGCCCTCTGAGCATCTTGGTGGCCTCCTCTGGGCCCCTCTCCAGCAGCTCCAGGTCCTCCTTGTGCTGGGTTCCCAGAGCTGGAGGCAGTGCTGCAGGTGAGGGCTGAGCAGAGCAGATTGGAGGGGCAGAATCCCCTCCCTATGCTGCTGCTCTGCCTGCTCTGCCTGCAGCCAGCACACAGCTGGCTCTGGGCTGCCAGGGACCAGTGCTGGCTGCTGGGCACTTGGGCACCACCTGGCACCCCAGGATGTGAAGGGGGTGTCCAGCATCTGTTATCTTGAGAATTTTAGCTCTGTACTTGCCAAAGGAGCCAGAGTGTGAGGTGCACAGTGGTGCTGACAAAGATCAGTTTGTCCTTGCTGCTTCTCTCGTGGAGCAGCAGCTGGCAGGGCTCCAGCTGCCCCTGAGCTGTCTGTAGGGGGAAGGTACTGTGTGGTTCCTGTGGAGAATGGAGATCTGCTTCCTATTAGCCCATCCTGAGCCTTCCCAGTGCCAGGAAGTGCTTGTGTCATTCATCAGCACTCACTAAATGCTGTCTTGGCTCAGGGAGAACCCATAAACATTTGAGCTGCTCAAGGACTGTGAGGAATGGCAGGGGGTGAGCAGTGCAGAGCTGCTCTGCCCTTGGGCTCTGGGTGATAAGGAATTGCTGTGTCCTCCCCAGGTGCCTTCTGGAGGTGAATCCAGCTCTGACACTGCAGCACCTCCCAACTCCTTTCCTTTGCCTAGCTGCAGGGTTCTGGATGTGCAATGAATGCAGGAGAGCAAGAAGGGAGCTTCTCCTGGTCCCCACATCCATTGAGCAGAGAGAAAGGAGAGGGAGGCCTGCTCCTGTAGTGGCCTCTTCCCCTTCATGCAGAGCAGCATCCTGATGGGAGCCTGCCCCAAGCCTGCCCTGAGCTGGTGGAGGATTTCCTCTGCTGCTGGACCTCACAGGTTAAAAGTCACCTGAACAGGTTGCCCAGAGGAGTTGTGGAGGCTCCAACCCTGGAGGTGTTGAAGGCCAGGCTGGATGAGGCCCTGAGCAACCTGGGCTAGTGGGAGGTGTCTCTGCCCATGGCAGGGAATTTGGAACTGGATGAGCTTTAAGGTCCCTTCCAACCCTTCACTTTCTGTGATTCTGTGAACACAGCAGCCCCAGGAAGAGGCTTTGTTATTCACAGCAGCAGTGCAAAGCTGTGCTGGGATGCTTCCAGCACCCTGGAGTGCTGAGATGAGCTTCGTGTTTGAGTCTGGAAGACAGGCTGGGGGGGCTGGGGCTGTGCAGCCTGGGGAGGAGAAGGCTGCAGGCAGATCTCAGAGCAGCTTCCAGTGCCCCAAGGGGAGCTGCAGGCAGGCTGGGGGGGGACTGTTCAGAAGGGCCTGTGGGGACAGGCCAAAGGCAATGGTTTGGAAGGACAGCAGGGCAGGGTTAGGTTGGGCATCAGGAGCAAGTTCTGCACAGAGAGGGTGGGGAGAGCCTGGCACAGGCTGCACAGAGGCACAGTTGAGGCCCCAGCCCTGGAGACATTCAGGATCAGCCTGGATGTGTCCCTGCTGCCTGCAGGGGGTTAGAGAAGATGCCCTTGGTGGGTCCCTTCCAACCCAGTGCAGTCTGTGAGTCTTGGGTTACCTTCACAGCTCTCTGCAGTCCTGTGCCCTGGTGCCCACCTCCCTTGGCTCCATCGCCCTCTGCGGTGCAGGGCTGAGGTGCCAGCAACCTCAACCACTGCTAGGCTCCCCTCCTGTTGGTTTGGATGTGGTGGGCAAGGCTGGCAGCCAACTGGTGCAAGGACAGCTCTGGCTGTGGGGGTTTCCCACGGCTGCCTCTGAAGCAGCTGCTCTGGCTTGGTCGGCACACGGCGACTCAAAGGCTCAGTGTGGCTGTGGGAAGCCTCCCCCTGGCAGGGCTCCTGGCACTGCTGCTTCCCTGAACTGGAGTGATCTGGAAAGGATGAGGCCAGGACAGAGAAGCAGCTTGGCCAAGCAGCCCCTTCCAGTGTTCCCATTGCTGCCATCTGTCCTTGCAGAGGAGTCACTTCTCTCCCATGTGTGCATCCAAATGTGCTGTTCCTTTGCTTTCCCCTTTTAATCGAGTTCAGGCTCTTGTTTTCCCCAGAAGCTTTCTTCTGCCTCTTAGTTTCTGCTCCTCAGCCTCCCTGGTGAATTCTGCCTCTCAGAACTGACCCCTGGTTGGTACCAAACCGAACAACAATGAGCAGCCCCTCCCAGATCCCACTCAGGCTCTGCTGTGGTCTGCCTTAGCCCAGGCTGGGGAGGGGCTGGAGGCGCGCACAGGGCAAGCCCTCGGTGGCAGCCCCGCGGATGCAGTGCTGAGGTCGTGGTCCCCTCCTGGCAGCAGTGGCTCTGCAGTTGTCTTGCTGACACATCTCAGCCCTTGCCTTGCCATTGTCTGAGCCCTTCCTGCAGCACATTTGCTGGGGCTTTGCCCAGGCACTCATAAGGACCCATGCAAAGCTCTTCCCCTGTGCCCTGAGGAGCAACCCTTGGGCTCATTCTCACTCCTCCAGGAGAGTTTGGGTTCCCAGGTGCTCAGCCTACCTTTGGCCTTCACTTCACTGCTGCCATGCTGCCTGCTGGGGAACTCCTCAGGGCTCTGCCCATTCTCCTGCTCTTGAGGTTGCACCTTCCAAGTCGCATCTCCCACTGCTTCCAGGCTGCTCCAGCTCCTCCACCTTGAGCTCTACTCCTGTGCTCGAGGATCCCCTGAGCATAGCAGAGCTGCTCCTGCAGCAGGCAGGATTGTCATGGAGCCATGGAATGGGATGGGTTGGAAGGGGGCTTCAAGCTCAGCCAGTGCCAGCCCCTGCCATGGGCAGGGACACCTCCCACAAACACAGCTTGCTAAAGGCATCACCCAGCCTGGCCTGGAGCACCTCCAGGGAGGTTGTGGATCATAGAAGTATAGAATGAGATCAAAGATCAGAGATCCCATCCTGTGCTTCTGTGCTCCACAGCCTCCCTGGGCAGCCTGTGCCGCTCTCTCCCCACCCTCACTCTCAGCAATTTCTTCCTCCTCTCCACTCTCACTCTCCCCTCTCCCAGCTCAAAGCCATTGTCCCTCAGCCTGCCACTCCCAGCCCTTCTCCAGAGTCCCTCCCCAGCTCTCCTGCAGCCCCTTCAGGCACTGGAAGCTGCTCTGAGCTCTCCCTGCAGCCTTTTCTTCTGCAGGCTGCACAGCCCCAACTCTCCCAGCCTGACCCACAGCAGAGCTTCTCCAGCCCTATGCTTGTGACCTCCTCTGGACCCTCTCCAGCAGCTCCAGGTCCTTCTTGTGCTGGGTTCCCAGAGCTGGAGGCAGTGCTGCAGGTGAGGTCTGAGCAGATTGGAGGGACAGAATCCCCTCCCTGTGCTGCTGCTCTCCCTGCTCTGGCTGCAGCAGTTCCATGTTAGGCTGGGGAGGTGCCAGGCTCCCAGAAGAAGCCTTCCCACACACAGCTCTGGGATGTGTTCACCAGTTGTGAAGTTCAGAGAATGGGTTGGGTTGGAAGGGACCTCAAAGCTCATCCAGTGCCAAGGCCCTGCCATGGGCAGGAACATCTCCCACTAGCCCAGGTTGTGCAAGGCCTCATCCAACCTGGCCTTGGGCCCCTCCAGGGAGGGAACATCCATGGCCACTTAGCACTGCAAAACCAAAATCCTCAATTTCTCAACGCCAGTCCCAAGCCAATAAGAATTCATCTGTGCAGCTCACTGCTGTGTTTCTCAGCACTCCCTTTCTGCTGTCAGGCTCTAGCTCACACCTGCAGTCACAGATGTCAGGGGTTGCAAGGGACCCAAAGAGTTCATTGAGACCAACCCCTGCCAGAGCAGGACCACACAATCCAGCTCAGGGCACACAGGAACACATCCAGGCAGGCCTGGAAAGGCTCCACAGAAGGAGACTCCACAACCTCTCTGGGCAGCTTGTGCCAGGCTCTGGGACCCTTCCAGGCAAGAAGTTCCCCCTTGTGCTGAGCTGGAACCTCCTGTGCTGCAGCTTCCATCCATTGCTGCTTGTCCTGTGCCATGGAGCAGTGAGCAGAGCCTGTCCCCCCCTCCTGACCCCCAGCCCTCAGATAGTTATAGACATTGATTCAATCCCCTCTCAGTCTTCTCCAGCCTAAGCAGCCCCAGGGCCCTCAGCCTCTCCTCACCAGGCAGTGCTCTTGGCCTCTCATCATTCTTGTAGCCCTCCCTTGGACCCTCTCCAGCAGTTCCTGTCCCTCTTATACTGGGGAGCCCCAAACTGAAGGCAGTGCTCAAGACAAGGTCTCAGTAGGGCAGAGCAGAGGGGCAGGAGAACCTCCCTTGATCTGCTGGACACACTCTGCTGAATGCCCCCCAGGACCCCCTTAGCCTCTTGGCCCCCAGGGCACATTGCTGCCCCAGGGATGCTCTCCCCCAGCACCCCCAGGTCCCTCTCCTTGGGGCTGCTCTCCAGCAGTCACCTCCCAGCCTGTCCTGCTGCAGTTTATTCTCCCTCCCCAGGTGCAGGACTCTGCACTTGGCCTTGTTGGACCTCATTTGGTTCCTCTGTGCCCAGCTCTGTCTGTGCAGGTCTCTCTGGATGGCAGCACAGCCCTCAGGGGTATCAGCCAAGCCTCCCAGCTTGGTGTCATCAGCAGACTTGCTGAGCAGCCTCTGTCTGTGCCCTGCTCAGTGTCAGTGATGAAGATGGACCCAGCACTGGACCCAGCACTGCTCCCTGAGGCACTGCACTGGTTTAGCCTCTCCTCCACCAGTGCAGTCTGCTCCCTGCTGGAAATAAGCAGTGTGTGGCCAGCTCGGGGTTAGACAAATGTCTTAGCTTGGAGCCTCTCCTCTGACTTGCACTGACACCTAGAAGCAGATTCCTGGGGTGAGGTGGAGGGGAGAGAGTGTGCAGCTCGTTTGAGTGTTTTCTGTCCACAGCTGGGGGTACAAAGGCCTGGAATGCCCCTGGCACTGACACTGTTCTCTTGCCTGGAAGAGAGCTCTGAGCAGAGCCAAGTGTCCCCCATCCTCCTCAGCACAGCTGGGGCAGTGCTGCTGCAGGGGAGCAGTTTGTCCTCGCTGAGCACAGGGACAGTGCAGTGCTGATCATCTCGGGCAGGCACTGAGGAGAGGCTGCCCAAGTCTGGGAGCAGCTTTTAGTAGTGGTCCTGGGGCACATTCCTTAATATGAAAGGCAAAAATCGACCCCCCAGAGAACAGCAAAGCAAAAATCAGCCTCCTGCAGGGTTCCTGGAGGCTGGGAGAATGAGCTGGGACAGTTTTCAGTAACAGCCTATGAGCCAGGTCCAGGAAAGTCCATTCTTGGCTGAGGCATTGCTGGTAACCAAAGGGCTTTCCAGGAATGCTCTGGAAGTCAGTTCAGGACACGTTGAAGTCGTAGCCTGGAAGGAGTCCCCATGCATGTGTGAGAGCAGGGCAGAAGGCCTGGATGCTGCTGAGCAGGGATCATGATGTGCTCTGAGGAGCTGGCCAAGGAGAGCCCAGCTGCAGCAGCACTGCTGGGGGGAGCCTGCTGGGCAGCTGGGAACTGGCTTGTGGTTAAACTGGATTGGGGGTTAGTTAAGCTGTCATCTAAACTTACTCACCTCGGAGTTTGTGCAGCCTTGGAGCTCCCTCAGTGAACAGCAGCAGCACAGAAACTGCTGTGCCTGCAGAGCAGCTGAACAGCTCTTCCTTTTGCAGCCTCCTTGCCTTTGGAATCCCAAACTCATTTGGATTGGAAAGGACTCTCCAGAGCAAGCCTCTGCACTCAGCAGGGACAGCTGCAACCAGAGCAAGCTGCTCAGAGCCGCAAACACCCTGACCTGGGGTGGTTCCAGCCATGGAGCAGCTCTCACCTCTCTGGACAGCCTGGGCCAGGCTCTCCCCACCCTCAGTGTCAAACATTTCTCCCTTCTCTCCACTCTCAATCTCCCTCTTCCAGTTCAAATCCTCACCCCTTGGTCTGTCCCAGCAGGCCCTGCTCAAAGCTCTGTCCCCAGCTTTTTGATCAGCCCTTGAAGCTCTGCAAGGCCACCAGAAAGTCCCCCTGGAGCCTTCTCCTCTCCAGGCTGAACACCCCCAGCTCTGCCAGCCTGGCCTCACAGCAGAGCCCTTCCAGCCCTGCCAGCACTGCTGTGCCCTCCTCTGGCCCTGCTCCAGCAGGTCCTTGCCTGTGTGCTGGCTGCAGCCAGAGCAGTGTGGGCAGCAGGGCAGGAGAGAGATTGTGCTCTGCTCTGCTCAGATCTCACCTCCAATCCTGCCTCCAGCTCTGCTGTCCCCAGCAGCAGAAGGACACAGAGCTGTGGAGTGAGGCCAGAGGAGGCCACAAAGATGCTCCCAGCTGACTTAGCCTGGGCTGATAGGGAGGAGTCCTTTGTGCTCTTGCTGCAGTGCTGCCGTTCCTGGGGCAGTCAGCAGAGCCACAGACGCTCTGCAGTTTGTGTTCCCTCAGCAGTCCAACCAGCAGGAGCTCCTCTTTGGTCTGCCAGCTCCACACCTGAGTGGTTTGCAGTCTCTTGAAGCCCGAAAGAAGCATTCAGAGCTTCAGCCCCCAGGCAGGGAGCATTTCTCTACCTCTGAGGCTGATGATGTCCCCCAGGGCTCAGAGCTGAGACCACTTCTGTTAAACATCTTTGTTGAGGACCCTGGTGAAGACACAGAGCTGTGTCATCAGTGAGTTCACAGGTGACACTAGGTTAGGTGGCAGACTTGCCATAGGGTAGGGAGGCTCTGCAGAGGGACTTGGACAGAGTGGATCCATGGCCAATGTTATTGGGATGAGCTTCAACAAGGCCAAGTGCCAGGTCCTGTGCTTGGGCCACAACAACCCCAAGCAACGCTGCAGGCTTGGGGCAGTGTGGCTGGAGAGCTGCCGGCAGAAAGTTGTAACTGACAAGCAGCTGAGCAGGAGCCAGCAGTGCCCAGGTGGCACAGAGAGCCAAAGGCAGCCTGGCTGTCATCAGAAATGCTGTGGCCAGCAGGAGCAGGGAGGGGACTGTGCCCTTGGACTCTGCTGTGGTGAGACCACAGCTCCAGTGCTGTGCTCAGCTTTGGGCAGTGCAATGCAAGAGAGCTGTGGAGGTGCTGGAGCAGGTCCAGAGGAGGGCAGGGAAGCTGTGAAGGGCCTGGGGAATAAATCTGATGAGGAGAGACTGAGGGAGCTGGGGATGGGCAGTGTGAAACAGAGGAGGCTGAGGGCAGAGCTCATTGCTGCCTGCAGCTGCCTGCAGGGACATTGTGCAGAGGCTGCTGCTGGGCTCTGCTCACAGGGAACTGCAGACAGAACAAGGGGGAATGGCCTCAAGCTGAGCCTGGGGAAGTTCAGACTGGACATTAGGAAGGATTTTTCCCAGCAAGAGTGGTCAGGGACTGGAATGAGCTGCCCAGGGAGGTGCTGCAGTCATTCGGCTGTGGTGCTTGGGGCTATGGTTTCAGGTGAGCCTTGCAGAGCAGAGTTAATGGTTGGACTCGGTGATCCCAGGGGCTCTGCCAGCTGCAATGGTTCTGTGATTCCCCAGCCCCCAGGAAGAGAACACTTCTGCACCTCTGGGGCAGATGATCTCCTCATGGAAGCCAGATGTGTCACAGGTCATAGTCACAGCATGGCAGGGGTTGGAGGGCACCTCTGGAGACCATTGAGTCCAGCCCCTGCCAGAGCAGGGTCACCCAGGGCAGTCACACAGAGCACATCCAGGTAGGTTTTGAATGTCTCCAGTACTGGAGGCTCCACCTCTCTGGGCAGCCTGCTCCAGGGCTTCCTCACCCTTAAATTAAAGAAGTTCCTCCTCATGTTCAGGTGGAACTTCTCTGTTCAAGTTTGTGCCCTGTGCCCTTTGTCCTGTCCCTGGGCACTGCTGAACAAAGCCTGGCCCCATCCTCCTGACACCCTCCCTCGAAGTATTGATCAGCATTGATCAGCTATCAGGCAGTGCACACAGACAGCAGCACTGGATGCCCCAGGCACGAAGCTGGGCTTGTGGTGTGAGCTGTGCAGAGAACTGGGAGCTCCTGACTGACCTTCTGCCAAGGATCTGCTGATTTCAGTAGCTCAGCAGGGTGGCAGCAGAGCTGTTAGCCTTTGTGTTGCCCCCAGAGCAGCTCTGGGCAGCAGCAGACTTCCACTGGTGGGAGAGCTGCTGGTGGGTGCTGTGGTGGAGCCTCGTGGGTGTCTGTGCAGTGCTGATGAGTGGAACTCAGCAGCATCTCCAACATCCTTCTTGTCCCAGCACTGCTGCTCAGCCCTGCTGGGTGGTGCACACAGCATGCACCTCCTGTCCCACCTGGGCCCACTCTGTGCCAGCCCTGCCCCTCCTCTGCTCCCTTGCCTGACTCTGGGCAGATGTTGCAGCAGATGCTCAGCACAGAGGGCTGAAGGCCCTTTGCTTCCTCTTGCAGACAGGGTTGGGTGAGAGCAGCTGTGCAGGACACCTCTCATCTCCACTAGATGCTTCTGGAGCCAGCAGGTGAAGGAGAGGTCTGCACTGAGGGGGAGGGTCATAGGATCATGGAATCCTAGAATGGGTTGGCTTGGAAGGGACCTCTGAAGGTCATGGAGGCCACCCCCCTGCAGTCAGCAGGGACATCCTTCACTAGAGCAGGTTGCCCAGAGCCTTGTTGAGCCTGACCTTGAGTATCTCCAGGGGTGGGCCTCAACCTGTGCCATGGTCTGCCCTCTTCTCACTCATACTTTTCTTTGGAGCTGGCAGTGGGTCAGGAATACATTTGGCAGGGAGTTGTTCTTCCATGGACAGTGACTTAGCTGGTGGGAAGGAAAGGCCACAGGGAAGTCATTGTGGAGTCATTGGAAGACTCAGAATGGCAGCATGCCAGGGTGGGATAATCCAGCCCAGCCCCCTTGCCAAGGCAGGGGCACCCAGGGCAGGGCACACAGGAATGTGTCCAGATGGGTCTTGAAAGTCTCCATGAAGGAGACTCCACAGCCTGTCAGGGCAGCCTGCTCCAGGCCTCCAGCACCCTCACACTGAAGAAGTCTCTCCTCCAGGAGAAGCCTCCTGGGTTCCAGCTTGTCCCTGCTCATCCTATCCCTGGGCACCACCACACAGAGCCTGGCACCTGCATCCTGACCCCCACCCCTCAGATATTGATAGACACTGCTCAGTCCCCTCTCAGCCTTCTCCTCTGCAGACTACCCAGCCCCAGGGCTCTCAGCCTTTCTTCACAGCAGAGCTGCTCCAGTCCCCCACTCATCCCTGCAGGGCTCTGCTAGACTCTCTCCAGTATTTCCCTGTCCCTCTTGAACTGGGGAGCCAGAACTGCACTCAGGATCCCAGGTGCTGAAACCCAGCAGCAGGCACAATCTGTAAGGTCAAGGAGAGGCCTGAGCCCTGCAGTGCATCAGGTGCCAAACTCAGCCTTTCCCTGCCTCTATCCTTAGACTTTGACGCTGGGAAATGTCTCTGCAAGAAAGCCTGAAGGAGTTGTAGCCCCCAGGGTACAGCTCTGGGCCCCTCACTGCAGAAAGGACCCCGAGGGGCTGCAGCCTGTCCAGAGCAGAGCAGCAAGGCTGGAGCAGGGCCTGGAGCAGCTGGGGGTGAGGAGGGGCTGAGGGGGCTGGGGGTGTGCAGGTGGAGCAGAGGCTGAGGGCAGAGCTCATTGCTCTCTGCAGCTGCCTGCAGGGAGGTTGCAGTGAGGAGGGAGCAGCCTCTGCTCCTTGGGGGCAAGGGACAGGAGCAGAGGAGATGGCTCCAAGCTGCCCCAGGGAAGGCTCAGGCTGGAGCTCAGGAGATATTTCTGCTCTGGAAGGGTTCTCAGCCCTTGGCACAGGCTGCCCAGGGCAGGGCTGCAGTGCCCACCCCTGTGGAGCTGTGCTGAGGGACATGGTTTGGGGCTGGCTCTGCAGTGCTGAGTAGAGGCTCAGGCTGGGTGAGCTGGGAGGGCTCTGCCAGCAGGATGTGTCCCATGGTCTCTGCGCTTCTGGAGGTGATGTGAACACAGCAGAATCATCTCCTTTCTTCCTGCTGCCTCACACTTCCCTGGCTTTCTAACCTGCATCCTGCCCTGGAGGCAAAGCTGCACTGTGAGCTACTGCCCTGCAGTGCTGCAGCCACTGCTGCTGGTGTCACGCCCCGGGGGGGTGCAGAGTCCTTTCCTGCCAACCTGCTGCTGGCTTTGTCCTTCTGCCTGAGCCTTTGGAATGAGGACAATGCACCCTCGGTGCCTTCAGGCCTCCGTGGGACCTGACATTTGGGTGATTGGGGCACTCCTCAGCAGAGCTCTCAGAGCTGCCCAATTAATTTGGATGCAGGAATGAGCTTTTGGAGACACAGGAGGATGACTTCCCGGAGGAAGCTCCCCGGGGAAGAACAGAGCTCCTGGTGCTCCACCTTTGATGGCCATTGAGAACCCTCTGGGTGAGCCTAAACCAGCCTTTGGGTAGCTAAAGTCAACCTTTGAACACTGAACACCAGTCCTGGGTAGCTCCTGAGGCTCAGCCAGCGCAGGAGTCAGAGCTGCAAATGGCCTTTGCCTCCCAGTTACCAACCTGAATTCTCTGCCCTCTCCCCAGCCCCACCAGAGGGATCTCTGCAGCACCCCAGGGCAGGTGGAGCCGTTGGGCTTATTTCAGGCTGTGTGGGCAGCATGCCCGGGGTTAAGGGGTCCTGCCGGGGGGCTTTGTGCTGTGTGCTGAGGGGAGGGGGGCAGGCAGGCCCTCGG
Source organism: Pogoniulus pusillus (assembly GCF_015220805.1). NCBI lineage: Eukaryota > Metazoa > Chordata > Aves > Piciformes > Lybiidae > Pogoniulus > Pogoniulus pusillus. The sequence goes on along the minus strand of NC_087298.1, from coordinate 626,645 downwards.
GAAGGTGCCTCTTGGGGTGAGCTGCAGCGTGGGGAGCAGAGTCTGCTGCCACTGTGGGTGCTTGCAGTGCTGTGTGCCACTGGAGGCACAGGACACTGCAGGCTGTTACCGTGGGCCGTGGGTCGGTGCAGGCTGGGAGCTGACCTGCTGCAGAGCAGCCCTGGGGAGAAGGACCTGGCAGTCCTGGCAGGCAGCAGGATGCACATGGGCTGGCACTGTGCCCTTCTGGCATCCTGGGGGGCACGAAGGAGAGTGTGGCCAGCAGGTCTGGGGAGCTTCTCCTCCCCCTCTGCCCTATGCTGGTGAGGCCACACCTGGACTGCTGTGTCCAGTTCTGAGCTCCCCAGCTTAGGAGGGACAAAGAACAGAGCCATGAGGAGCCTGAGGGCAGTGAAACATCCCTTATGAGGAGAGCTAAGAGAGCAGGGGCTGTGCAGCCTGGAGGAGAGGAGGCTGCAGGGAGAGCTCAGAGCAGCTTCCAGTGCCTGAAGGGGCTGCAGGAGAGCTGGGGAGGGACTGTGGAGAAGGGCTGGGAGTGGCAGGCTGAGGGACAATGGCTTTGAGCTGGGAGAGGGGAGAGTGAGAGTGGAGAGGAGGAAGAGATTGCTGAGAGTGAGGGTGGGGAGAGCCTGGCACAGCTGCCCAGGGAGGCTGTGGCTGCCCCTGCCCAGAGGTGTTGGAGTCCAGGCTGGATGAGGCCTTGAGCAGGCTGTGCTGGTGGGAGGTGTCCCTGCCCATGGCAGGAGTTTGGCACTGGATGAGCTTTCAACTCCCTTCCAACCCAACCCATTCTGTGATTCGATGTCCCATGGGAGGCTGCAGTGGGGGTGGGGATTGGTCTCTTCTCTTTAGCCTCAGATGATAGGAGAGGAAATGACCTGAAACTGTGCCAGGGGAGGGTTAGGTTGGAAATGAGGAAATTTTCTTTGCTGCAAGAGTGGTCAGGGGCTGGCAGAGGCTGCCCAGGGAGGTGGTGGAGTCCCCATGCCTGGAGGTGCTCAAGAAACATGTGGCCATGGCACCTGGGGCAAGGTTCAGTGGCCATGGTGGGGCTGGGTTGCTGCGTGGGTGGATGACCTTGGGGGGCTTTTCCAGCCCAAGCAATTCCATGGCTCGCTATGGGAATCCTTACCTTACAGTGGAGGGAAACTTGGAAGTCTTCCTTGAAGCACAGCTGGAGGGACACTGTGCAGAGGCTGCTGCTGGGCTCTGCTCGCAGGGGACTGCAGACAGAACCCGGGGAATGGCCTCAGGCTGGGGCTGGGGAGGTTTAGATTGGACATTAGGAAGAAGCTTTTCATGGAGAGAGTGGTCAGGGGCTGGAAGGAGCTGCCCAGGGAGGTGCTGGAGTCCCCCAGCCTGGCTGTGTTCAGGGTGGTTCGGATGTGTTGCTTGGGGCTGTGGTTTAAGGTGAGTCTTGCAGGGCTCTCGGCTGGGCTCGGTGCTCCCAGGGGCTGTGCCAGCCTGGACGCTGCTGTGCCAACCTGGGCGCTGCTGCGCCAGCCTGGGCGCTGCTGTGCCAGCCTGGGCGCTGCTGCGCCAACCTGGGTGCTGCTGCGCCAGCCTGGGCGCTGCTGTGCCAACCTGGGCGCTGCTGTGCCAACCTGGGCGCTGCTGTGCCAGCCTGGGCGCTGCTGTGCCAGCGTGGGCGCTGCTGTGCCAGCCTGGGCGCTGCTGTGCCAGCGTGGGCGCTGCTGTGAGCTGTGCTCGCCTGCGGCACAGAGGGCAGCCCGAGCCGGGCCGGAGCTGTGCTGAGTGCTGCGGGCTGGGGGCAGCGGCGGCAGTGCTCAGCCTGGCTCCGTGTGCCAGGGCAGCCCCCGGCGGGGACTGCAGGAGCTCCCCGCGGGGCTGGGCTGGCTCGGGGAGCAGCACCTGGAAGGAGCAAGCAGAACGAAGTGCAGATGTGCCTCGTAGCCTTCAGCCTGGGACTCCTGAGCCCCCTTGCCTGAGCTCAGGCACACGAAGGGCTTGAGGAGCACCAGCTCCATGGCACCGCTGCGCTGCTCGGCGCCGTGCGCAGCCTGCGCCCCGCGGGCAGACAGCACACTTGGGGCTGCAGACTGCCCGGGGTCCAGGCAGGTTCTTTGCATTCGGCTTCAGGCTGAAGTACAACAACAACGAAAAGAAAAGCCCCAACAAAAGCGCTGCCGGCGGCGCCAGGAGAGCGTTTGGCTGCTCCGGCCCCAGCTGCGTTTGCTCTCGGGAACCCCTTCAGCTCCTGCGCTCTGGCTGCGCTTCGTGGTGCTGATGTGCTGCTGGGTGCAGGCTGTGCCCACAGTGCCTCTGCCAGGGCAGATGGGCGCTGGCTCCTGCCAAGGAGGAGGCATGGCTGAAGGTCGCTGGGCAGGCTGCTGCGATGGGAGGGTGGCTGCTTGCGAGCACTCTGCCTCCCTGAGGAGGCTTCCCTCAGCTCCTGCCGTGCCGAGGAGCTTCGTCCTTCCTGGAGGGATGGCAGTGCCCACTCTGCTGCAGACACAGTGCCAGTGGGAAGGGTCTCTGTGTAGGCTGTGAAGGATCTCTGCATGGAGCTCTTGGTTCCACCTTCTGCTCTCTCTGCCCAGGCCATGCCCTCAGTCCTGCTCTCCCTGGGCTCTGGCTGGACACTGCTGTCCCTGCTCCCTGGCCAGTCCCTTGGCATGTGGCCTTGTCCTGGCTCCCCATGCCCCAGGTGCTCTTGGCCACCCCACCAGCCCTCCTCCTCCTCCTTCTCTTCTGGCTGGGGTCCTCTGGGGTTCCACTGTTTCCTTTGATGTGCTGCTCAGCCCTGGCCATGTAGGTGTCAGTAAGGCAGGGGCTGAGCTCTCTCTGCAGACTGCTGCTGCCTCTGCTCTGCCCTGGTGAGACCTCTTCTTGAGCAGTGCCTTCAGTTTGGGGCTCCCCAGTTGAAGAGGGACAGGGACTGCTGGAGAGAGTCCAAGGGAGAGCTACGAGGGTGGTGAGGGGCCTGGAGCAGTGCCTGGTGAGGAGAGGCTGAGGGCCCTGGGGCTGCTTAGGCTGGAGAAGAGAAGACTGAGAAGGGATTGAATCAATGTTTATAACTATCTGAGGGCTGGGGGTCAGGAGGGGGGGACAGGCTCTGCTCACTGCTGCCTGGCACAGGACAAGCAGCAATGGATGGAAGCTGCAGCACAGGAGGTTCCAGCTCAGCACAAGGGCAACTTCTTGGCTGGAAGGGTCCCAGAGCCTGGCACAGGCTGCCCAGAGAGGTTGTGGAGTCTCCTTGTGTGGAGCCTTTCCAGGCCTGTCTGGATGTGTTCCTGTGTGCCCTGAGCTGGATTGTGTGGTCCTGCTCTGGCAGGGGGGTTGGACTGGATGAGCTCTTTGGGTCCTTTCCAACCCTTAACATCCTCTGATCCTATGAACCTGGAGCTGCTGGAGAGGGTCCAGAGGAGGCCACCAAGATGCTCTCAGGGATGGAGAAGCTCTGCTGTGGGCCCAGGCTGGGAGAGTTGGGGCAGTGCAGCCTGCAGAGGAGAAGGCTGCAGGGAGAGCTCAGAGCAGTGCCTGAAGGGGCTGCAGGAGAGCTGGGGAGGGACTTTGGAGAAGGGCTGGGAGTGGCAGGCTGAGGGACAATGGCTTTGAGCTGGGAGAGGGGAGAGTGAGAGTGGAGAGAAGGAAGAGATTGTTGAGTGAGGGTGGGGAGAGACTGGCACAGGTTGAGGGTGGTGAGACACTGGCACAGGTTGCAGGTGGTGAGACACTGGCACAGGCTGAGGGTGCTGAGACACTGCCACAGGATGAGGGTGCTGAGACACTGGCACAGGTTTCCCAGGGAGGTTGTGGAGCACAGAAGCACCCAACGTGATCAAAGATCACGTTGGGTGCTTCTGTGCTCCACAACCTCCCTGGAGGTGTTGAAGTCCAGTTTGGATGAGACCCTGATCCAGCTGTGCTGGTGGAAGGTGTCAGGAGGGCACCTCTACAGCAGTCTGTTCTGCTCTCTCTCCTCCTTCATCCCACCAGCTCCCTTTGCCCTGCAGTGAATCCCAGAGCTCCAAACCAGGGCAGACCTTTGGGTTTGAAGGTTCTTCTGATGACAAACAAGCTTGTGATCTTAAAAGGTTCCCAAAGATGTTGTTAGGGAGGCTTGGGCAGTTTGGTGAGCACTTCCCTGTGAATTGTTGTCTTCCTAAGCCTGATTGTTGTTTTAATTCACCACTGCTGTGGTTTGGGACCTTCCACTGGGGTTGTTCAGCGTGGGTTGAGAAAGACTCCTGCTTTCATGTGAGGAGGGTGTGCCTGTGGGGGAATGCTTGTTCATTTGGGTGGGACAACTTATCTCTTGTGCTTGCTTTGTGGGACACTCACCTCCAGCTGGATCACTTCAGTGAGTTGTTTATTGCCTCCTGAAAGAAAATGGGACTTGAGATGTGGCAGATGGAGCTGTCTGCCCTCTGAACCCTCCAGGTGCTCCTCTTCACTGAGCACAGTGCTCAGAGGCCTGGCAGCCCTGCACTGGGAGGGGAGGCTGCTGAGAGCTGGGTTTGGTCAGCCTGGAGAGGAGAAGGCTTAGGGGAGACCTTCTCACCATGGAGCAGGACAGGCAGGGTGGCTGCCAGCAGGATGCAGACTCCCTTTTCACCAGCAGTGCCATGGAGAGGACAAGGGGTGATGGGGACAAGCTCCTGCTGGGGAGGCTCCCATTGGGCTCCAGAAGGAAATGTTTGCCCATGAGCACAGTCAGAGGCTGGAATCATCTCCCAGGGGCAGCAGTGGAGTGCCCTGCCCTGGGCAATTGAGGACTCCTCTTGCCAGGGTGCTGGGGCAGCTCACTGCAGCTCTGCTGAGACCTACAGAGGCTGGGGCAGATGACCCTTGGGCTCCATCCAACCTGGCACTCTGGGACTGTGTGAAGTCCATCAGGGACATGGAGAAGCTTTTAGAAGCCAGCCCTCAGCACGAGGGAAAAGAAGGAAGAAGCTGGAGGGAAGGGACCCAGGAGTCCTAACCTGGGCGAGGAGGTGGTTGGGAGCAGCCCGGAGGAGAAGGGGGCCTGGGCTGGTGGAGGTGTCCCTGCCCACGGGAGGGCATTGCAACTGGATGTGCTTCAAGATGCCTTCCCCCCAGAGCAGCCTGTGAATCCACCGAGCTCTGAGTGCTGCCACCAGGGTCCATGGGCAGTGTAGTGCAGGGTCCGTGGGCAGTGTGGTGCAGGGTCCGTGGGCTCTGTGGTGCAGGGTCCGTGGGCAGTGTGGTGCAGGGTCCGTGGGCAGTGTGGTGCAGGGTCCGTGGGCAGTGTGGTGCAGGGTCTGTGGGCTGTGTGGTGCAGGGTCCGTGGGCACTGTGGTGCAGGGTCTGTGGGCTGTGTGGTGCAGGGTCCGTGGGCAGTGTGGTGCAGGGTCTGTGGGCAGTGTGGTGCAGGGTCCGTGGGCAGTGTGGTGCAGGGTCTGTGGGCAGTGTGGTGCAGGGTCCGTGGGCAGTGTGGTGCAGGGTCCGTGGGCTCTGTGGTGCAGGGTCCGTGGCAGTGTGGTGCAGGGTCCGTGGGCAGTGTGGTGCAGGGTCCGTGGCTGTGTGGTGCAGGGTCCGTGGGCAGCGTGGTGCAGGGTCCGTGGCTGTGTGGTGCAGGGTCCGTGGGCAGTGTGGTGCAGGGTCCGTGGGCTCTGTGGTGCAGGGTCCGTGGCAGTGTGGTGCAGGGTCCGTGGGCTCTGTGGTGCAGGGTCCGTGGGCAGTGTGGTGCAGGGTCCGTGGGCAGCGTGGTGCAGGGTCCGTGGCTGTGTGGTGCAGGGTCCGTGGGCTCTGTGGTGCAGGGTCCGTGGGCAGTGTGGTGCAGGGTCCGTGGGCAGTGTGGTGCAGGGTCCGTGGCTGTGTGGTGCAGGGTCCGTGGGCAGCGTGGTGCAGGGTCCGTGGCAGTGTGGTGCAGGGTCCGTGGCTGTGTGGTGCAGGGTCCGTGGGCTCTGTGGTGCAGGGTCCGTGGGCTCTGTGGTGCAGGGTCCGTGGGCAGTGTGGTGCAGGGTCCGTGGGCTGTGTTGCTCTGCGGCTCCCCGCGGCTCTGTGTCCCGAGGGCTCAGTCCCTGCCTGGCGCACTCGGGTGGGTGCTGGGAGCAGTCTGTGCCCATCCTGAGAGGGCACCTCCTGTGCCTGCTGCCTGGGCCCTGGCAGAGGCACAGCTCCCATGCTCTGCTTGCAGAACTATTGCCCCCTGGCAGTGCCTGTCTGCGAGCACTGCTGGGGGCTTCACTTCTCAGCCCTGCCCTGCTCCTGGGGGGCTGAGCTTCAGCTCAGTCTTTCTAGATGTAAGGCAGCAGGTTTAGGAGCAGTGCAGTGCCTGGGGCAGGCAGCACTGGAGGGCACTCCTGGGGCACACAAATGCCATGGGGGCCACAGAAGGTGTTAGGTGTATGGCTGAGGAACAAAGATCCTGGAGAGCTTCATGGAAGGGAACTCAAGCAGAGTGCTGCAGCCCTGAGCAGTGCTGGCAGAATGAGCTTCATAGGTGCCAGGAAGTGGTTTGGGTTGGAACAGACTTTCAGGCTCGTCCAGTGCCAACCCCTGCCACGGGCAGGGACACCTCCCACCAGCACAGCTTATTCAAGGCCTCATCCAGCCTGGCTCCAGGCAGGGGCACCCACAGCCTCCATGGGCAGCCTGTGCCAGTCTCTCCCCACCCTCACTCTCAACAATTCCTTCCTCCTCTCCACTCTCACTCTCCCCTCTCCCAGCTCAAAGCCATTGTCCCTCAGCCTGCCACTCCCAGCCCTTCTCCAAAGTCCCTCCCCAGCTCTCCTGCAGCCCCTTCAGGCACTGGAAGCTGCTCTGAGGTCTCCCTGCAGCCTTCTCTCCTCCAGGCTGAACTCTCCCAGCCTGTGCCCACAGGGGAGCTTCTCCAGCCCTCTGAGCATCTTGGTGACCTCCTCTGGCCCCTCTCCAGCAGCTCCAGGCCCTTCTTGTCTTGAGGGCACCAGCACTGGATACAGTGCAGGTCTCCACAGAGCAGTCACCCCTCTCATCCTGCTGGTCACACTGCTCTTGGTACAGCCCAGGACATGGTTGGCATCCAAATCCTCTTCCACTTTGGAATTACCAAAGCACTTGCAGCAGATGCTTGTCCTGGTTTAGGGAGGGACTGTTTCCTGCCACAGCTGCCCAGGTGGGCAGTCAGTGGTCTGCTTTTCATGTGCTAGCCCAGGAGCAAAGGGGGAGCATGCAGTAATCCTAGTAAGTTATCAAAGACAGGCTAGGGAGGGCAGTTCCCTCCACCAATCCTTCCCATGTCCACAGGGATCATCACAGAATGGTTTAGGTTGGAAGGGACCTCAGAGATCATCTACTCCAACCCTCTGCCATGGGCAGGGACATCTCCCACCAGCACAGCTTGCTCAAGGCCTCATCCAACCTGACCTTGGACACCTTCAGGGAAGAGGCAGCCACAGCCTCCCTGGGCACCTGTGCCAGAGGCTGTTACATTCGTGGCTGTTGGCTGTGATTTTACAGGGCTCCTGGTTTCAGTGGAGGAAGCTGGGGCAAGGTGAAAGTGCATCCTGGAATGGGTTATCAGTGGTCCAGCAGGGCTGTCTCTGGGTGCCCAGTGGCTGCTGGTTTACTCTGCCTGTTTTCATCCAGCCCAGCTCTTGGAGCCACTTCCCCTGAAGGGTCGTCCAGCCCAGGGCAGTGGTAGAGTCCCCATCCCTGGGGGCTGTCAGAGCTGTGCAGGTGTGGTGCTGAGGGCCATGGTTTGGTGGTGCCCTGGCACTGCAGGGCTAAGAGCTGGACTCAGTGATCTGAAAGGTCTCTTCCAACCTAAATGGTTCAGTGATTGAATGATTCACAGGGGAGAGAAAAGCAAATCAGAGACTCACTAAGGCTGGGAAAGGCCTTTAAGCTCATCAGGTGCAGCTGTAACCCCCCCACCGTGACCACTCAACTCTGCCTTCCAGTGCCACATGCACAGGTTCTTGCACGCCCCCAGGGGTGGGCACTCCACCACCTCCCTGGGCAGCCTCCTCCAGTCCCTGACCACTCTTACAGCAGAGGAAATGTTTCCTAATCTCCAGCCTGAGCTTCCACAGAGGCCACACAGGCCCCTGCAGAAATCCCATGCCCCTCCTAGGAGTGCAGACCTGTGGGTGCCCATGCAAGCAGTGCTGTGGCACCACGGAGCCTGCCACGGGTGGGCTGCAGGGGTGGGCTCGGGCTGGGTGTTGTGGGTCCATGCTGCCTGCTGCTGAGCTGGACAGGATTGCTTATCCCAGTGCCAGCTGGAAGCAGACAGAGGGCGGCCAAGCTGTCAGGAGGCACTGGCAGGCAGTGAGGACCTCACCTGGGGGCCCCTGGGCTGGTGCTGTGCTGTGCTCTGTCCTGTGCCTGCTCTGCCCAGAGCCCAGGAGCTTTGCTGCTGGCTCTGCTGTGCTGGCAGCCTGCAGCCTGTGTCCCCCACTCTGCAGAGCCTCACCTGAAGCTCTCAGCACTCTGCAGTACTGCAATGAGGAGCGTTTTGAACCCTTCTCTCCAGGGCACCCCAGGAGGCCTCGTTAACTGGGCTGCTGCAGGAGCAGGCTGAAGCTGCCGTTTGCATCTGGAGCGTTTACAACTTGGCTGCAGCGCTGAGGTGGGGAGGGAGCAGCAGGGAAGGGAGGAGAGGGAGCAGGGAGAGGGCAGGAACGAGAGCCCTGCGGGCTGCTGTTGCTGCTGGGATGCAGACAGGAGGTGTGTGCAGTTCTGCTGGGATGAGATCGTTTGGGCTTTGGTACATTCCAGTTGGGAAGTTGTCTTTGCTCTTGCCGAGTTTAGCTTGGATCTGGATGAGGGATTTGTTCAGATCTGAGCCTGGCTCTCTGAGGTCTCTCTTGGTGGGAAGTTAAAAATAGAGCAGCTTTGCATTTTTTCCCCTTGCTGTGGCTTAGGGGAGATGGAGAGAGAAAGAGTTTGTGCTGTACGTGCTGGCTCCTGGGCTGCATCCTGCCCTGAGCACAGCACTCATCCTCTTGGCTCTCCTTAGGAGGAGCTGAAGCCACTTGACCAATGGAGAGGGTAGCAGAGCCCTGCAGAGGGACCTGGCCAGGCTGCGTGGGTGGGCAGAGGCCAAGGGGATGAGATTGAACAAGGCCAAGTGCAGGGTTCTGCACTTTGGCCACAACAGCACCAAGCACCACTACAGGCTGGGGCCAGAGTGGCTGAGAGCAGCCAGGCAGAGAGGGAGCTGAAGATGAGGCAGCAGTGTGCCCAGGTGGGCAGCAGAGCCAATGGCATCCTGGGTTGGCTCAGGAGCAGTGTGGGCAGCAGGACAAGGGAGGTTCTTCTGCCCCTGTGCTCAGCAGATCTCACTGCTGTCTACAACTGCCTGAAGGGAGCCTGTAGCCAGGTGGGGTTGGGCTCTGCTGCCAGGCAGCCAGCAACAGAACAAGGGGACACAGCCTGAAGCTGTGCCAGGGCAGGTCTAGGCTGGATGTGAGGAGGATGTTGTTGGCAGAGAGAGTGATTGGCATTGGAATGGGCTGCCCAGGGAGGTGGTGGAGTGGCTGTGGCTGGAGGTGTTGAAGCCAAGCCTGGCTGGGGCACTTAGTGCCATGGTCTGGTTGATTGGGCAGGGCTGGGTGCTAGGTTGGGCTGGAGGAGCTTGGAGCTCTCTGCCAACCTGGTTGGTTCTATGGTTCTGTGGTTCTGTGATTCTAGTGCTGATCAGTACTTCAAGGGGGAGTGTCAGGAGGATGGGGCCAGGCTTTGTTCAGTGATGCCCAGGGGCAGGACAAGGGGCAAAGAGCACAAACTGGAACACAAGGAGGAGGAACTTCTTTAACATGGAGGAGGAAGTTCTTTAACTCAAGGGTGATGGAGCCCTGGAGCAGGCTGCCCAGAGAGGTGGTGGAGTCCTTCAGAACCTGCCTGGACACTGTCCTGTGCAACCCTGCTGTGGGCTGCTCTGGCAGTGGGGTTGGACCTGACCAGAGGTCCAGGTCATCATTCTGTGATAACTCATTCAGGGCAGGGCTGGGTGAGGTCAGGCAGGTGGACACCTGGACAGCTCCATGAGACCCTGGGCAGGGCAGTGTGCTGCAGGAGTCTCACACTCTGCTGCATTAGCCCCTGTGGGTCTGTGATGGAGGGAAGCTGTTCCACAGGACCACAGACCCCAGGATGTCAGTGGTTGGAAGAGACACAAAGAGATCATCAAGTCCAACCCCCCTGCCAGACCAGGACCATACAATGTAGCTCAGGCCACACAGGAACACATCCAGACAGGCTTTGAAAGGCTCCAGAGAGGGAGACTCCACAGTCCCCCTGGGCAGCCTGTGCCAGGCTCTCTCACCCTCACAGGGAAAAAATTCCTCCTCATGCTTAAATGAAACTTCCTCTGCCTCAGCTCCCAGCAGTGCCCCTTGTGCTGGCACTGGCATCACCCAGCAGAGCCTGGCTCCAGCCTCCTGGCACTCACCTGCACACATTGATAACCATTCACGAGGTCACCTCTCAGGCTCTTCCTCTCCAAGCTCCCAGCCCCAGCTCCCTCAGGCTCTGCTCCTAACAGAGCTGCTCCATTCCCTTCAGCATCTCTGTGGCTCTGTGCTGGACTCTTTCCAGCAGTTCTATGTCCCTGAACTGGGAGGGGCAGAAGTGGACACAGTACTCCAGCTGTGGCCTCACCAGGGCAGAGTAGAGGGGTAGGAGAACCTCTCTTGACCTACTAACCACAGCCTTGCTGTGCTGCAGCTTCCATCCGTTGCTCCTGGTCCTATCCCAGGCAGCAGTGAGCAGAGCCTGTCCCCCCACTCCTGACCCCCAGCCCTCAGATAGTTACAGACATTGATTCAATTCCCTCTCAGTCTTCTCCAGCCTAAGCAGCCCCAGGGCCCTCAGCCTCTCCTCACCAGGCACTGCTCCAGGTCCCTCATCATCCCTGTAGCCCTCCACTGGACCCTCTCCAGCAGATCCCTGTCCCTCTCCAGCTGGGGAGCCCAGAGCCGAAGGCAGTGCTCATGATGGGGTCTCAGCAGGCAGGGCAGAGCAGAGTTTCAGTGTCTCAGCCAGGTGCAGGGCTCTTGGACCTGGATCACCTCCTGCAGTGGCCATTTGTGTGTGCTGCTGAGGAGCAGGGCTGAGGGTTTCTCTCAGAGCTGGGCTGCAGTGGGGATGCTCAGCAGAAGGTCAGAGCTGCCCCAGCTGTGCTGAGCCCTTTGTGCTCCCCTGTTGTTGGTGTGGAATGGTGCTGCCAGGAGCAGCCAGAGTGCCTGGGCATGCCCTGGACAGCACAGCCCATGGTGGATTAGTCTGCAGAGGGTCTTGAGCTTCCCTTTGATGGGCACTGAAGGGTTCGCTCCTTAGGTGGTGTTCAGCCTTCCCTCCCCACTGCCTCCCTCCCCAGCTTTCACCCAGCAGAGCCCCGTTGCAGCCTTGGCCAGGCAGCTGGCAGCAAAGGACATGTGGCTGTCACCAGGTGCAGGTGGTGAGGCCATTGCCCCTGGAGCACTCTGAAGGAGAGCAGCAGCAGCAGTCCCAGCTCCTGTCCCCGGGGCTCAGGGAGCAAGGGCTGCCCAACCAGGCTGCCACAGGCAAATTCAGACATCAGCACTGAGCTGTCTGAAGCTCCTGTGCGAGATAAAGGGAGGTTGCTGCTGCGGGGTCAGTAGGAGAACAGAAACTTCCGTGGAGGAGAGCTGTGGCAGGTAATGGCTGTTGTCCTGGGTGGGTCCAGAGGAGCCTCTGGGGATGATCAGAGACTGGAGCACCTCTGCCATGAGCACAGGCTTGGAGTTGGAGCTGTTCAGTCTGGACAAAAAAATGCTGTAGGGAGACCTCAGTGCTGCATTTGAGTGTCTGCAGGGGATCTGCAGGCAGGCTGGGGAGGGACTGTTCAGAAGGGCCTGTGGGGACAGGCTGAGGGCAGTGGTTTGGAAGTGCAGCAGGGCAGAGTTAGGTTGGACATGAGGAGGGAGTTGTGCACAGTGAGGGTGGGGAGAGACTGGCACAGGCTGCACAGGGAGGTGGTTGAGGCCTCAGCCCTGTAGGCATCCAACATCAGCCTGGACGTGGCCCTGTGCAGCCTGCTCTAGCTGGAGGTGCCCCTGCTGCCTGCAGGGGGTTGGACACGATGCCCTTTGAGGGTCCCTTCTAATTCATGCCATCTGTGACTGTGATGTTGCTGATGGGATAAGATAGCCCAAGGTGACCTTTGCACAGAGGTGACCAAAGCACTTTCACTAAAGTCTGTTGGAGGACCCCCCTGTGTCAGAAACATGTTGAGGGGGTGGACTGGCAAACCTCTGGGGTGCAGCCTCCAGAACCCCCTCTGCATTGCCTGTGGGCTGTGGGCTGCCCAGGTGCCAGGTCGCTGCGAGATGTCCCTGGGCACCGGAGCTGGAGATCATCTCTGAGACCTGCTGAGTCTTCCCTGGCTGCTGAACAGCTTTTGCTGCTGCAGCTGTGCAGATGTCAGAGCAAAGAGCAAGCCTGAGCCATCTGAGCAGAGCTTTATCATTTGCAAGCTCTTTCTTCCCTGGTACCGAAGTCAAAGCGGGCTCTGGAAGCGCTCTGGCTTTAGCATCTTTCGCGGTCTGTAGATCAATGCCGCTTTAATCACCGCCGGTTCTACGCGGGAGGAGCTTCCTTCCCCCTCCCGCTTGTTCGCTGGGCCCGGGGGCAGCTCAGTGCAGGGTGTGCGATTGATCCCTGGGGTCCCCGAGGCGTCACCGCCTCAGGCTTGGCTTCTGATGCGGCGTGCGGCAGCGCAGCGCAGGCGTCCCGGGCGGCGGCGCAGCCCCAGCGGGGCAGGGGAGCTGGGGGGGCGGGAGAGGGGCAGCGTGTCCCCGATGGTGCCAGGGCACGGGCACACACGGTGCCGGTCCCCTCGGGCAGCAGGGTTGTTCGGTTAGTGAAGGGGCTGCTGAACACAGCGCTCCGAAGGCATCTGCCTCAGCAGGGCAGCCGCAGCCTCGCCGCTGCTGCGCTCCTGCGTTCTCCTCCGAGCGCTGCAGGACTCCGGAGCTCTGCCCAGCCCTGAGCTGGGGGCTCTGAGCAGATGTGGCCATCGGAGCTGCATTTCTGGCTCAGACAGGAAAACAAAAACGGGAACAGAGAAACTTGGAAGTGGAGGAGTATTGGAGTGTGCAGGTGAACCCTGCGGGCACGGGGCTCAGCCAGCAGCCGTGCCTAAGTTAATAGCACTTCAGTGGAGCATCAAAAGCTTATGTCTGGAAGCACAGCTTGGATCTTTCCCTTGCTGCTTCTGCTGTGCCTGCTGCTGTCTTCCCCAGCTGCTGTTTTGGCTGCTGCTTTGCTGCCACTTGACCTCCTCCCCATCTTCCTTAAGGTTATTGTGTTTCCCCAGCAGTGCATTCTCCTCTACTCTGGTATTTAGTTTGTACTCTACAAAAGGCAGTTTCGTTTTTTCCTCTGCCTTTGCAAGATGCTGAGTTGTGGTGAATGCCCCTCCTGGGGGAGGGATCTGCTCTAACCCTCTGCAGCATATTGAATGGAATTTCTGCTGGCTGAGAAAGAAAATGGGTCTGTGTCTGCCTGTGAGCTGGCTCTGAGCACCCAGAAAGAGGGAGGCTCTGCAAGCTGCACCTGGGAAACACACTTTTGATGTGTGTGTCCTGATGCCCTCAGTCCTTTTGTCTTTACAGCTTCTCCCTGCCCCTAGTCTCTCACTTGCAGCCAGTGGCAGGTGTTGCCGTCCTGGATTCCCTCTGCCTGGGCTCTGAACTTGCCCACGATGAGAATGTGTGCAAGGAGATGGTTAATTGGGCATTCCAAACCCACCTGGATGTGTTCCTGTGTGCCCTGCCCTGGGTGCCCCTGCTCTGGCAGGGAGGTTGGACGGGATGATCTCTGGAGGTCCCTTCCAACCCCTGCCATGCTGTGATGATTTCTTGGTGCCAAGTATCAGTTTCAAGTTTGAGCCTCTTGCTACTTTCTTTGTTGGAGGTTTTTCATTCTTTGCAATGCTTTGTGCCCACAGAACAAACTCTTCTGCTCCTGCCTGTGCCCCTTTGTGCCCACAGAACAAACTCTTCTGGTCTTGCCTGTGCCCTTCTGCTTCCAGCTGCAGCCAAGGCCACTTTGTATGGATCAGCTTTAAAGGCACAGGGGGAGTGCATCAGGAGAGCTGCCCGGGGACACTGCTGTGGTGTGTCCAGGCACTGATCTGCCCCTTGGGACCTTCCTCTTTGTTTGCTAGGTGGGACAAAGTGGGCAGGCTGTGCCCTGTGTCAGTGTCCTTCCTGCCGCGGGCAGGGACCCGTCACACTCCTCACCCTGGGCAGGGAGGACAATCCTCATCCCGGGCAGGGAGGATGATCCTCATCCTGGGCAGGACAGTCCTCATCCCGGGCAGGAGCACTGCGGTCTCCTGCCCACCGCTGTGGGTGCTGGTGGCAGCCTGGCTCAGGGATGCCTCTGTCCCTTGCTCACTGCTCGGCTCAGCTCTGCTGGACTGTCAGCCCCAGCCCTCAGGGAAACGAACTGGTGCTGCCTCTGCTAAGAGTGATGGAACAGCAGCCACAGATGCAGCCTGACCTGAGCACAGAGTCTGTCTCTGGGAGCCTCTCTCTGCTCTGTCTCCTTTATCCACCAGTGCAGGGCCTGGCGCCGTGTGGCATAGGGGAGCACAACTGCCCACTGCTAGTCCTGGCTCTCAGGAGCTTGTGGAGTCTCACAGCAGAGCCTTGCTAAATCTCTGTCCGAGCTTCCTAGAGGGGAGCACTCACTGGGTTCTGAAAGGTGTTTTTCCTCCCAGTCAATAGGCAGCAGCCTTCAGCCCCCGTCAGTGAGCAGCTTTCCTCCTCCTCCTCCTCCTCCTCCTCCTCCTCCTCCTCCTCCTCCTCCTCCTCCTCCTCCTCCTCCTCCTCCTCCTCCTCCTCCTCCTCCTCCTCCTCCTCCTCCTCCTCCTCCTCCTCCTCCTCCTCCTCCTCCTCCTCCTCCTCCTCCTCCTCCTCCCACACAGTGTCTCTGATCCAGGGCACTGCAGGCTCAGGCTGCTTCTGTCTGCCTGTTTTCTACAAACGTAAGCTCAAGGAGATGGCAAAAGTACCTCGAAGGACATTCAGGTTCGGTGTCTCAGCAGCACAGGATGCTGCTTCCTGCTCTCAGAGCAGCGACGATGAAGTTTCTGCTCGGCAGGAGCTGTGCCCACAGCTCTGACACAGGGCATTGTCTCAGCCTTTGAAGTGATTCAGCCCTTCAGGGGGCTGCAATTTTCTGTTTTCAGCACATTGCCTCTGACTTCCTTTTCGTGTCTCAGAAGGCGTTGGAGGAGCCAAGGTGGGGCACAGGGAGCTGAGGGGCACAGTGAGCTGGAGGAGCTGGGGGGCACAGTGAGCTGGAGGGGCTGGGGGGCACAGTGAGCTGGAGGAGCTGGGGGGCACAGTGAGCTGGAGGGGCTGGGGACAGTGAGCTGGAGGGGCTGGGGGCACAGTGAGCTGGAGGGGCTGGGGACAGTGAGCTGGAGGGTCTGGGGGCACAGTGAGCTGGAGGGTCTGGGGGCACAGTGAGCTGGAGGAGCTGGGGACACTGAGCTGGAGGGGCTGGGGGCACAGTGACCTGGAGGGTCTGGGGACAGTGAGCTGGAGGGGCTGGGGGCACAGTGACCTGAAGGGGCCAGGGGCACAGTGACCTGGAGGGGCTGGGGACAGTGAGCTGGAGGGGCTGGGGGCACACTGAGCTGGAGGGGCTGGGGGCACAGTGAGCTGGAGGGGCTGGGGGCCAGGTGAGTGCTCCTGCGCCCGGGTTTAGCTGCCTGGAGCTATGCTGCAGTTCTCCTGCAGCCCTCAGAGCAAGGTTGGTGCCTCCCTCGGGCACCAGATGCTTTCCTTGCCCCCCGCCAGGCCGTGCGGAGTCTCCTCCCCAGCGCTGAGCTGCAGTGACAATGTGCAGTGACAATGTCCTGTGCCTTGTGCCGGTGCTTGGCCTGGGACAAGCCCCTGTGGGGGGGGGGGGGGGGGGGGCTGGAGCAGCCCAGAGGTGCACCCAGCTCTGACACGCAGGGCTGGAGTTCTGCCAGGGCTGCAGGGGGTTCTTCCCTGAATCCAGAGGTGGCTCAGGCAGGAGGAGGGGCCCAGGGGCAGCCACCAGCACGGGTCTGGCTGGGCAGCCTCTGGTCCCTGCAGAGCCCTGGGGCCGGCTGGCTGCGGGCTCTGCTCTGCCCTGCACCGCAGAAGGTGCCTCAGGACAGCACTGAGTCGGATCAGCTCTGGTCCAGCTCACACCAGGACAGGGGTTTAAGAAGGAACCTAAGAGCTGATGTCTCAGACAGCTCAGAGGTGCATCAGTGCTGCTGACCAAAGCAGGCATCCTGCCCTTGCTGCCCGCCGTGGCGCCGCCTCCACGCTGCCTGCCAGCGCCCGCAGCAGCCGTGCCAGGGCAGCCGTCCTGGCTCCCTCTCGCTTTGCTTTCCAGCCCCTGCAGCTGCTGGTTGGCCTCTGCAGACCCGGAGGGCAGAGCTCTGCGGGGGAGCACTGCAGGGCCAGATCTCTGCGGTGGTTTCTTTGATCAGGTGTGGGCTGGTGCGTGGGTACTGCCGGCTGGGAGAGGCACTCGCGGCACGGGGAGAGACGTGCAGGTGCTCCCTGTCCTGATGGAGAGAGCTTGCAGGGCTGGGCACAGGTGAGCTGAGTGATGCCATCCACAGCAGGCAGGGCACTGCATCTGGCAGGGAAAGGGGAAGGAGTCCCAGCAGCTGCCCACAGCTTGGCCCTTTCGCTTTCAGTTAGCTGCCAGCTGCTCGGGTGCCAAATCGTTTGGCAGACAGAGATCAGATCTTCCTGCCCGTGCCTGAGGGTGAGGAATGTGTTAGCTCTAACTGTGCTGTTCTTTTATGGTCTTAGAGGCCTTTCAAGAGGTGGTTAGAACTGAGCCTGAACTGTGGTGCCTTTGGAATAACGAGGCTGTGGCAGCTCTAACTGCAGCTAATGAACCAGGCAGCAAAACACATGGCCCTGGGTGCACAACCCTGGCCGGGCATGGAGAGCAGCCCAGCAGCTGCCTGGCACAGTGTCCTCCTCTGCTGCTTCTCAAGGTGATGGTAGAGACCTCTGCAGCCACTGTGATCTCCTGAGCTGAGCAGGTGCAGCCATGGTGGCTGCATGGTGCTGCTGAAAACCTTCTGACAGAGCCCCTGGCCCTGGCCCTGGGCACTCTGCTCACGCTGCTCACTCTGCCTCACTCTGCTCACTGCTCACTCTGCTCACTCTGCTCACTGCTCACTGCTCACTCTGCTCACTGCTCACTGCTCACTCTGCTCACTCTGCTCACTGCTCACTCTGCCTCACTCTGCCTCACTCTGCTCACTGCTCACTCTGCTCACTGCTCACTGCTCACTCTGCTCACTGCTCACTGCTCACTCTGCTCACTCTGCTCACTGCTCACTCTGCCTCACTCTGCTCACTGCTCACTGCTCACTCTGCTCACTGCTCACTCTGCTCACTCTGCTCACTGCTCACTGCTCACTCTGCCTCACTCTGCTCACTGCTCACTCTGCTCACTCTGCTCACTGCTCACTGCTCACTCTGCTCACTCTGCTCACTGCTCACTCTGCTCACTGCTCACTGCTCACTCTGCTCACTGCTCACTGCTCACTCTGCTCACTCTGCTCACTGCTCACTCTGCCTCACTCTGCTCACTGCTCACTCTGCCTCACTCTGCTCACTGCTCACTGCTCACTGCTCACTCTGCTCACTGCTCACTCTGCTCACTCTGCTCACTGCTCACTCTGCCTCACTCTGCTCACTGCTCACTGCTCACTCTGCTCACTGCTCACTGCTCACTCTGCTCACTGCTCACTCTGCTCACTCTGCTCACTGCTCACTCTGCCTCACTCTGCTCACTCTGCTCACTGCTCACTGCTCACGCTGCTCACTGCTCACTCTGCTCACTCTGCTCACTGCTCACTGCTCACTCTGCTCACTGCTCACACTGCTCACGCTGCTCACTGCTCACTCTGCTCACTGCTCACTGCTCACTCTGCTCACTGCTCACACTGCTCACTCTGCTCACTGCTCACTCTGCCTCACTCTGCTCACTGCTCACTCTGCCTCACTCTGCTCACTGCTCACTGCTCACTGCTCACTCTGCTCACTGCTCACTCTGCTCACTCTGCTCACTGCTCACTGCTCACTCTGCTCACTGCTCACTGCTCACGCTGCTCACTGCTCACTCTGCCTCACTCTGCTCACTGCTCACTCTGCTCACTCTGCTCACTCTGCCTCACTCTGCTCACTCTGCCTCACTCTGCTCACTCTGCTCCCTGCTCACTCTTTCTCACTCTTCCTCACTCTGCCTCACTCTGCTCCCTGCTCACTCTGCTCACTGCTCACTCTGCTCCCTGCTCACTCTGCTCCCTGCTCACTCTTCCTCACTCTGCTCACTCTGCTCCCTGCTCACTCTGCTCACTCTGCTCCCTGCTCACTCTGCTCACTGCTCCCTGCTCACTCTGCTCCCTGCTCACTCTTCCTCACTCTGCTCACTCTGCTCACACTGCTCCCTGCTCACTCTGCTCACTCTGCCTCACTCTGCTCACTCTGCCTCACCCTGCCTTACTCTGCTCACTGCTCACTCTGCTCACTCTGCCTCTCTGCTCACTCTGCTCACTGCTCTTCAGTACAAGGCTGGTGAGACTCTGGAACAGGTTGCCCAGGGAGGCTGTGGATGCCTCCTCCCTGGAGGTGTTCGAGGCCCTGAGCAGCCAAGTCTAGCTGAGAGATGTCCTTGCCCATGGCAGGGGGGCTGGAGAAGAACCTCTGAGGTGCCTTCCAAGCTGAGCCAGTCTGGGATTCCATGATGTGATCCTGAGTTACAAGGAGATCCCCTGGTCAGAGGCAGTGGTAGGTCACCCCTCCATTTGCATTGCAGCAGTCAGGATCTTCAGGGTCCCCTGCAGCTTTTCAGTCCTGTTGGCAGCTGACCTCCAGGTGCTGCAGCTCCTGCCTCTCCAGCCTCCATGCCCTCCACCCAGCCTCCTGGCATTTCACAGTGGGAGGACCAAGTGGACTGATGTGTGTGAAAGACCAACAGACAGGAGGGGCCAAACTTACTCACACAAGTAGCTTCTTGCAGGTGATGAGTGGGATCAGGTCTCAGGGGAGTGAAAGGTGAAGCAAATCAGGTCAAGCCTGATAAGACAACCTGGCAATTAACATGCCAATAGCTGTGGGACTCCTGAGCCCTGCAGCTGTGCACAGGGTGTGGCAGCAGTGCCCGGGGGGGGCAGAAAAGGACCTGGCACCTCAGCTCCTATAGTGCCTGAAGCATGGAGGCTGCAGAGCTGCTGGAAGTGCTCCAGCTGTGGGCAGCTGCTGGGGAGCTCTGAGGACAGGAGATGAGGAGCTGCAGACAGTGGGGATCTGAGGGGTTTGCTGGCATCAGGGATAGCAGAGGAAATGAGGATTCCAGAGGAAATCCTTGGATTGTTCTCCTTTGATTCTGGTGGCTGTGAGGTGTGGTCTGCAGTGAAAGTAACCCGGGAGAAGTGGCCACAGCAGAGCTGCAGCTCCTCTGAGTGAGCAGAGGGGAGATGAAGGGAAGCAGATCAGGAGGGAACTGGCAGCTGAATGTCCTCATCCAGCCTGTGGAGCCTTTTGCTTAGCA
This sequence comes from Pogoniulus pusillus, assembly GCF_015220805.1. Classification (NCBI taxonomy): domain Eukaryota; kingdom Metazoa; phylum Chordata; class Aves; order Piciformes; family Lybiidae; genus Pogoniulus; species Pogoniulus pusillus. The sequence goes on along the minus strand of NC_087298.1, from coordinate 607,133 downwards.
CTGCCTCTGGAGCTGAGCTGCTAAGGGTCACAGAACGGTTTGGGTTGGAAGGGACCTTCAAGCTCATCCAGTGCCAACCCCCTGCCATGGGCAGGGACACCTCCCACCAGCACAGCTTGCTCAAGGCCTCATCCAAACTGGCCCTCAACACCAGGCAGGAGGCATCCACAGCCTCCCTGGGCAGCCTGTGCCAGCCCTCCACAGAAGTCCCTCCGCAGCTCTCCTGCAGCCCCTTCAGGTACTGGAAGGCTGCTCTGAGGTCTCCTGGAGCCTGCTCCAGGCCAAACAGCCCCAACTCTCCCACAGGGGAGGTTCTGCAGCCCTCAGCTGCAAGCAAAGCCCCAGGAGGAGAAGAGCTTCAACACTTCTTATGAACCAATACTTCTGTAGAAAGTGGTTTGGTCAAAGACAAATTTCCTCCTTCCCTCCTCCTGTCAATTCCACGATTCTTGAGATGCTGTCTGCTTTGTCTGGGAGCTTGCTGCAGCTCCTGCCAGCCAGGGAGTGTGCCCTGTGCCCAGCACAAGTGCTCTGCCAAAGCCCTGTGCTGCAGAGGTGGCTGCAGAGTCTCTCTTGCTGCTGCCTGGGGAGCACCTGTGGAGGTGCTGGGCAGGAGCTAAGGGCTGAGCACACGGAGGGGCTGTGTTGGTGCCTCGTGGCTGCTGGCCAAGCAGCTGCAGGAGCTCAGGAGATGTTTCCCACTGTAGATTGGTGCTGCAGCAGGAATGTGTCCTGCAGCAGGAATGTGTCCTGCAGCAGGCTGCTCCTGCACACATCTCTCAGCCGCCGCTCGCACCCAGCTGCCAGCCTGGAGAGCAGGGGCATGGGGCACAGAGGCTGGCGGGCATGGGGCACACAGGCTGGCAGCCAGCCCTGCTGGCCAGGCAAGGTCACTTGGCAGAGCCAGCTGGGACACACTGCTGGCCAGGGCAGTGTCCTCAGCTGCCACAGCTTCCTGTGTCACAGCCTGCCTGGCAAAGCTGCGTGGAAGTGTCAGACCCTGGGGATGGTTTGATGGACTTAAGAAGAAAGAGAATGAGGAAGCTTCTGGATGACAACAAAACCTCCTCAGCAATGCAGGAGGAGAAGTTCAAAGCCCTGCTGGATTCATGGCTTAACAGGGCTGCTTCAGCCTGAGTGAGGGCAAGGGGAGGGGATTCTGCCCCTCTGCTCTGCTCAGACCTCACCTGCAGCACTGCCTCCAGCTCTGGGGAACCCAGCACAAGAAGGACCTGGAGCTGCTGGAGAGGGTCCAGAGGAGGCCACCAAGATGCTCCCTTGTGGGCACAGGCTGGGAGAGTTGGGGCTGTGCAGTCTGCAGAGGAGAAGGCTGCAGGGAGAGCTCAGAGCAGCTTCCAGTGCCTGAAGGGGCTGCAGGAGATCTGGGGAGGGACTTTGGAGAAGGGCTGGGAGTGGCAGGCTGAGGGACAATGGCTTTGAGCTGGGAGAGGGGAGAGTGAGAGTGGAGCTGAGGAGGAAGTTGTTGAGAGTGAGGGTGGGGAGAGCCTGGCACAGGCTGCCCAGGGAGGTGTTGAAGTCCAGGCTGGATGAGCTTTGAGGTCCCTTCTGACGCAACCCATTCTGTGATTCCATGAACTCACAATCCTGGGCAGCAGTGAAGTGCTTGCAAAGGTCCGAGTTGCCCAGCCCAGGTGGGAAGCCACATCTGGAGTGCCTCAGTGGGTTGGAGGAAGGGAAGCAGGAGCAGCTTTGTAATGTGAGAGAGCTGAAGAGGTCCTGAGTTGCCATCACTTAAAGCATCTCCCAGCAAGAAGGGTTCACACAGCCCTGCAGCAATCTTCACCTTAGCCCCTGGCTTCTGAAAGGCTTTTCAGCTGTTTTGTCTCTGGTGGAGGACTGAAGCAGTGGCTGCAGTGTGGAGTTAAGTCTGGAAAGCACCTGCAGGTCATCTGTTGGCTGGAAACTTTGTTCCTTTGCTTTTGGAATTGTGGCTGAAAGTCCTGCAGTGAACATGTCCAAAGCTTCCCTGGCTGCTGGGGCTGCAAGGTGCTGGTTTGGAGGGGGAATGATCACAGAATCACAGAATCACTCAGGGCTGGAGGAGACCACAAGGAGCAGCCAGTTCCAACCCCCCTGCCATGCCCAGGGACACCCTACCCTAGAGCAGCCTGCACACAGCCTCAGCCAGCCTGGCCTCAAACACCTCCAGCCATGGGGCCTCAAACACCTCCCTGGGCAACCCAGTCCAGTCTCATGGTGCTGAGCTTCCTCCTCCCCTCCAGCCTGAATGACCCTTTGGGGCTCTTTCTGCTGAAGTGGAGATGCTTTGGTAGGTGAAACACAACCCCCAGGTGTGTGCAGAGGTGTCAGAAAGTGGCAGTGGAAGGCTCTGCCGGGCTGTGAGCCCCTGGCTAACCCCCAAGGGCTGCCAGGACTTGTTCTGCCTGCTCCTCACACCAGGGAAGGCAAAACCAGCAGCAGAAAGATGCAGGCAGGAAGGCAGCAAATCTCCAGAGCCAGCACAGCTCAGGGGGTTTGGTTGCTGCTTGGTTGGTGCCTTCCCAGAGCTGTGGTGTTCACTGCTCACAAACCTTGCAGTGCAGCACAGCAGGGCAGGATGTGGCCCCTTCCTGCCACACTTCAGCAGACCCTTTGCTGCAGGGGTGCTGAGGACAGGCAGAGAGCTGGGGCCGCTGAGTCCTGAAAAGGGAGGGCTGAGGGGGGTCTGATCAGCACTGCTCAGGGCAGGGTGTCAGGAGGATGGGGCCAGGCTTCGTTCAGTGGTGCCCACGGACAGGACAAGGGGCACAGGGCACAAAGCTGAACAGAGGAAGTTACCTGAACATGAGGAGGAGCTTCAGCTTGAGGGTGGTGGAGCACCGGGACAGGCTGTCCAGAGGTGGTGGAGTCTCCCCTGCAGGCTGTGAGAACTCGCCTGGATGTGTTCCTCTGTGCCCTGCCCTGGGTGACGCTGCCTTGGCAGGGCTTGGACTCGATGCTCCCCAGTAGGTCCCTTCCCCTCCCCCCAGCTGTGAGTCTGTGCTTTGGTGCCTGTTGCCTGCAGAGTTCGGGTGTCACTGGCACAGTCAAGCCCCTCTGAGCTGGACACGCTGCAGGACTGGTGCTGGGCACCTGGCAAAGGTGTGTGTGCTCACAGCTCCCCTTGCCCTCAGCAGTGCCAGGCTGCACTGGTGGGGGGAGCTGCTCCTGCTCCCCCTGCTCTGCTCAGGCACCCTCCTGCCCAGCCCGGGTCCACGGAGGGGTCAGGAAGCCACAGCTGCTGGGTGGCAAGGGTGGAGCAGAGACTCCTGAGGGAACCATGCACCCAAAACGGGGGCCCAGGAGGGCTCTGGTGGTTCCCTTCCCAGGATGGTGCCCTGCAGTATGGATGTAGTCAGGACACGGAGCTGTGGCTCTCTGGCACAGGGGAGTGCTGGAGTTTGGTCACCGTGGGCAGAAGGGAGAGGACAGATGCTGCATGCAGGGTGCTGGGGGGTGCTGGGGGTGGGAAGGGCTCGGAGGGTTTGGGTGGCAGCAGGGACAGGGCTCTGCCCCTGCAGGGTGTGCTCAGCTGCCGCAGCAAAGCACAGGGCAGAAGGGTCACCTGCTGAGCCTGGGCCGCGGAGCAGCCGAGCCCAGGAGGGAGAAGGAAGCCGTGGACGGGGCCGTGGGTGCCGTTGGGTGCCCGTGGCCCCTCCAGCCTGCGCCCGGGCGCTGCGGGTGGGGATCAGTCGGCAGAGGGTGCCAGAGCCCTGCGCTCGGAGCCTGCAGCCAGCCGGGAGCAGGCAGCGGCCCCTGGCAGCGCTGCGCTGGGCTGCGGCACGGAGCGGAGCTGCGCTGCCTGCCGCCGGGAGCGATGCGCAGGGAGCTGCCGGGCAGGGAGGGCTCGGCCCGCGGAGCACTGCCAGCTGCTGCCACAGCAGCAGGACTCCACAGCTGCATTCAGGAGGTGGAGGGGGACAGCAGTGGGCAGAGGGCAGAGGGTGCGTCTGTGCCAGCTGCTGGCCGGCAGGGGCTCTTGGCGGCAGTGGAGGTGCGGAAGGATGGCCTCCTGGCATCCCCTCCTGGCATCCCCTCCTGGCATCCCCTCCTGGCATCCCCTCCTGACATCCCCTCCTGGCATCCCCTCCTGGCATCCCCTCCTGCAGTGGGGGCACAGAGGAGGCCACTGCCAGGCTGCATCTCCTCTGGGTGCAGGAGCCCCTCCGCGGCGCTCTGCTGCAGTCAGCTCCGTGGAAGCCTGGCAGCAGACTGCCTGCCGAGGAGCTCTGGGGGCTGCAGGGCGCTTAGGGGTAGTCCATGTGCTGCTGCCAGGCGCCCCGACGGGCACAGCTCCTGCTCTGCTCTGCGCTGCCGCTGGCCCTGCAGGGGCAGAGCTCTGGGGGGGGTCACTCAGACCTGAGCTTTCCAAACCGAGCCCAGGCTGTGGCTTCTCTTTGCCCACTCTGGGAAGCAGAGCTCTGCTCAGCCCAAGAGCTCCTGGGGAGTCCCTGCCCACCCCCGAGCTCTGCTGCTGCGCCAGGGGAGATGCTGCTGCTGCCCGCACTGCAGGCAGGGGCTGGGGGCTGCTGCAGACTGCTGAGCCTGGCTGGGGGCAGCAGGGAGCACAGCAGGGAGCTGCTGGCCTGTGGCTGCACAGGCAGCTCTGGGCTAGCAAGGGCTGGGTGGGTGCCAGCTGCTGGCATTCCAGCACTGCTCTGCCTGGCATGGCTGGTACCTGTGTACAGCACTGATCCATGGGATGGGCTGGGCTGGAAGGGACCTTCCAGATCATCCAGTGCCAACCCCTGCCATGGGCAGGGACACCTCCCACCAGCACAGCTTGCTTGAGGCCTCATCCAGCCTGGCCTTCAGCACCTCTAGGGTGGCAGTGGATCCCATCCTGTGCTTCTGTGCTCCACAGCCTCCGGGGGCAGCCTGTGCCAGTCTCTCCCCACCCTCACTGCCAACAATTTCTTCCTCCTCTCCACTCTCACTCTCCCCTCTCCCAGCTCAAAGCCATTGTCCCTCAGCCTGCCACTCCCAAACCTTCTCCAGAGTCCCTCCCCAGCTCTCCTGCAGCCCCTTCAGGCACTGGAAGCTGCTCTGAGCTCTCCTTGCAGCCTTCTTTTCTCCAGGCTGCACAGCCCCAACTCTCTCAGCCTGTGCCCACAGCAGAGCTTCTCCAGCCCTCTGAGCACCTCCATGGCCTCCTCTGGACCCTCTCCAGCAGCTCCAGATCCTTCTTGTGCTGGGTTCCCAGAGCTGGAGGCAGTGCTGCAGGTGAGGGCTGAGCAGAGCAGATTGGAGGGGCAGAATCCCCTCCCTGTGCTGCTGCTCTGCCTGCTCTGCCTGCAGCCAGCACACAGCTGGCTCTGGGCTGCCAGGGACCAGTGCTGGCTGCTGGGCACTTGGGCACCAGCTCTGTCCCCTGTTGGTGCTGATGTGTGGATGTTCTCCATGCATGCAGACACATTCTCTGGGCACAGGACTTTCTCCATGAGCTTGTGTTTATGCCAATGGTGTCCCAGCACTTTGCTTATTGATGTCAGGAACTTGGACAGGAGCTTGCACCAGAAGTAGGATCTTGACAGGCTGGCAGGCATCAGGTGCTGAGGGCACAGCCCTGGTCAGCCTCCCACTGGCATCTGTTGATGCTCTGCCAGCTGCTTTCTGGTTGTCACTGGCCCTAGGACTGCACTGCTCTCTGCTTTCTACCATATGTGCTCTGCTCCAGCAGTGCCAGGGGGTCTTAGGATGGCAATAATGAGATCAAATTGCTAAATCACTGCCAGGAAGGGTGAAAAGTCAGTCACAGCTTAGTGACAACTCCCCTAAGCCAGAGTGGGCAGGGAGGTACCTCCTCAGGCTGAGCTCAGGAGTGATGGATTGGTGCAGAAGGCAGCTTCCAGCTTGGCCTGGCCTGTTACTCCTGGCAGACCTGAGCACTGACTTCTCCTTGCCAGTGCTCCTGCTGGCCTTGTCCCAGCAGGAGCTGCTCAGCTGGCCACAGCTGGTGGGTGCTGGTGGGGTGGGAGGGTGCTGGTGGCTCCTTGCACAGGCACAGTGCTCTGATGCCTTGGAGTCATTCCCTCTGTCAGTGCCTCCCTTCTGCCTCCTGCCACAGGTTGCTGAAGTCTGTTTCTGGACAGGTGAAGCTGTCTGCTGAAGGGGAGCCTGCAGGGCTCACTGGCACAGGGGTGGCACAGGCATCTGCCTTGCAGCCTGCAGCAGGAAGAGGCATGTCAGGGCTCCTCCTCTCTTCTCCCCTCTTTGCAGTCACACAGGCTGCTGAGGTGGGTGTGGAGGGGCTCAGGGTAGCTGATGTGACATGGTGAGGCCTGAGATGACACAGTCACAGCACCACACAGTGTGTTTGGCTGCAAGAGCCCTCCCAGCTCAGCCAGGCCAAGCCTCCAGCCAGCACTGCAGGGCCAGCCCCAAACCATGTCCTCAGCACAGCTCCACAGGCTGCTGGAACACCCCCAGGGGTGGGAACTGCAGCCCTGCCCTGGGCAGCCTGTGCCAAGGGCTGAGAACCCTTCCAGGGCAGAAATATCTCCTGAGCTCCAGCCTGAGCCTCCCCTGGGGCAGCTTGGAGCCATTTCCCTGCTCCTGTCCCTTGTCTTCAAGTTTTAGGGACAAGTTCTCCACCAAGAGGCTGCAGGAACACTGCAGCAGGTTGTCCATGGAGGTGGTTGAGGCTCCATCTCTGGAGATACTCAGGGTCAGGCTGGACAGGGCTGTGGGCAACCTGATCTGATTGAATATGTCTGACTGCAGAGAGGGTTGGACTGGATGAGCTTTGGAGGTCCCTTCCAACCCAAACCATTCTGTGCTCAGTGGTAAGCAGCAGAGGCTGCTCCCTCCTCACTGCAACCTCCCTGCAGGCAGCTGCAGAGAGCAATGAGCTCTGCCCTCAGCCTCTGCTCCACCTGCACACCCCCAGCTCCCTCAGTCCCTCCTCACCCCCAGCTGCTCCAGGCCCTGCTCCAGTCTCACTGCCCTGCTCTGGACAGGCTGCAGCCCCTCAGTGTCCCAGAGCTGAGCACAGCACTCCAGCTGCTGCAGTTCAGGCATGGAGCAGAGATGAAGAATGAAGCTCTGAGTCTGTGGCTGGGGGGAGCCTGAAGGGCCAAGCTGGCCCCCAGCTGCTGAGCTGGGGGGGAGGACAGGCCCCAGAGTCTGTACAAGTGGAGGGGCAGAAGCTGTGCTCCTAGGGCAGGCTCTGGGCTCCTCAGGGCAGGTTTGGGTGGCACTGCCTGTGCCCGAAGCGTGAGGCAGGCTCAGAGACCACAGCTGGGAGCAGCTGCAGCACACACTGCTGCCTGGGCTCCAGCCCTTTGCCTGCTTTCACTTCGCCCTCTGCAGCCTCTTTCCCAGCGCAGGAGGAACAGAAACCTGCTGTGTGCTGGGCAGAGCAGAGACCTTCCCACGCTCACCTCTGCCTGGGCCCCGAGCAGACCTGCGATCCCCAGGGGCTCACAGCCCCCAGCACAGACATGGACTGCACAGCTCAGTGCAGTGCACTGCAGCCCCTCCACGGCCTTGCTTGGGCTGAAATTGCTTCTAAGGCAGGCAGTGGCCTCCAGTGCTCTAACAGTGGCCTCCAGTGCTCTGTCTGGCAGTGGCCTGCAGTGCCCTGTCTAACAGTGGCCTCCAGTGCTCTGTCTGGCAGTGGCCTCCAGTGCCCTGTCTAACAGTGGCCTCCAGTGCTCTGTCTGGCAGTGGCCTCCAGTGCCCTGTCTAACAGTGGCCTCTAGTGCTCTGTCTGGCAGTGGCTGTGGCCTCAGCTGGACTGTGAGCTCCGCTTTGTCAGGTGAGCCTCACATCCCACCCCCCTGAGCCTCCCTTCAGCCCTGGGGGCTGTGAGCTGCAGGCAGGGCAGTGCCAGACCCCTGCTGAACCTTCCTCCCCTGCACATCTGCCCATGGGTGCCAGGCAGGGAACTGCTGCTGCAGAGCAGCCTTGCGCAGAAGGACCTGGCAGTGCTGGTGGGCAGCAAGTTCTGCATGGGCAGCAAAGTGCCCTTGAGGCCAAGGAGGCCACTGGGGCCCTGAAGGGCATTCAGAAGAGTGTGACCAGCAGATCTAGGGAGGTTCTTCTCCCCCTCTACACTGTCCCAGTGAGACCTCACCTGCCACATTGCATCCAGCTCTGGCTCCCCAGTTCAGGAGGGACAGGGATCTGCTGGACAGAGCCCAAGAGAGGGCTACAAGGATGCTGCAGGGACTGCAGCACTGCCTGATGAGGAGAGGCTGAGAGCCCTGGGGCTGAGTCTGGGGAGGAGAAGGCTGAGAGGGGACCTGATCAATGCCTGTAAATGTCTGAGGGCTGGGGGTCAGGGAGGGACAGGCACAGCCTCTGCTCCCTTGTGCCCTGGCATGGCAGAGGGGCAAGGGATGGAAACTGCAGCGCAGGAAGTTGCACCTCAACATGAGCAAGAACTTCTTGGCTGTAAGAGTCCAGAGCCCTGGAGCAGGCTGCCCAGAGAGGCTGTGGAGTCTCCTGCTCTGCAGCCTTTCCAGCCCTGCCTGGATGTGCTCCTGTGTGCCCTGCCTCGGCCTGGATGACCTCTGGAGGTCCCTTCCAACCCCTGCCATGCTGTGAGTCTGTGACTGGGAATCAGTGGAGATCAGTCTGGGAGTGTTGGATGTGGAGCAGGAGCTGGTATCTGAGGTGCTGTGGGGTGCTGCAGGGTGCTGTGGGGTGGCTGCCCTCAGAGCAGGTTCCCTGGGGGCAGGCATCCTTGCTGGGGCTGGTGTGTCCAGTAGAGCCTAAGGGGCTGCCTGTGTCTGCAGGGTGGTCCTGGCCCTGGTCAGCAGGGCTGGAGCCTGCCCTGGCTGTGCCCTGCAGGAGCTCACTCTGACCCCAGGGTGCTGCAGTTGGCATTTGGTTCCCTGCCCCTCAAGGACTGATCCTGCTGGAATTTCTGTGCACTGACCCTTGGAGAGTGGAGGAGGAATCTTGTCAGAGCTCTGGGAGTCTGCCCAGGTGCCTGCCTGTCCTGGTGGCTGTGGTGGGACACGACCTGGAGAGCCACTGCTCCTCCTCTGCCCAGCTGCTGGGCAGAGCCCAATGCTTCAGAGTCCTGGGCCAGGAGCTTGGCAGCTCAGTGGGTTTGTGTCCCCAGATCATGGAGGAGTTTCAACCCTTCTTGTTTCCTAGGAGGCTGGAGGGGTGAGAGCTGTGTGGAGGCTCCACTTTTGGTGTCCTCTGTCCTGCCCTGCTCTGGGCTAATTGCTGGCTAAAGATCTTAAAGAAGGTGAAGGCCTTTTGCTGGAGCAGCCTGCTGGGGAGGCACTGGCACAGGCTGCCAGGGAGGCTGTGGCTGCCCCCTGCCTGGAGGTGCTGGAGCCAGGTTGGATGTGGCCTTGAGCAAGCTGTGCTGGTGGGAGGTGTCCCTGCCCATGGCAGGGCTTGGCACTGGCTGAGCTCTGAGGCCCCTTCCAACCCATCCTGTGACTCTGTGAACCTGCAGGGTCTTTCCCTCCCAGAGGACTCAGTGATTCTGCTCCCTAGAAGGAAGTGCAGACACTTTCCCCGCTCTGATGAGCACTTTCCCATGCCCAGCCAAGCAGCAGGGGGTGGATCCTGACCCACCAGCTCACAGGCTACAGCTGCTTGCACCTCCCAGCCTGGCAGGAGATGCTGCCGAAGGTGACCTGCGTGGTCCCTGCTAAGAACATCAACCCTCTGACCCCCTGCGAGTGGGGCACACCGAGGGCTAAGTGTGGTGACCTATCAGCCCCCCAGGAGCAGGAGGCTGTTCCCTGGGGACATCCACGGCCACTGCTTCTCCTGTGCCACGTCCTGCCCCAGTGCTGCGTGCCCGCAGCGGGTGGCTGTCACTGCAGGGCACTGCCAGCGCCTGTGCCACAGCAGCACCCTGGCAGCTGTGCTCCCCAGGGGCAGTTTCCCTCCTGGCAAGCGGCTCGGGCTGGGGCTCAGCAGGAAGGAGGTGGCAGTCAGGGCACTGGGCTGGGCTCTGGGAGGCCTGGGTCCTGCCCCAGCGCAGTGTGCTGGGTGGAAGTGCAGGCGAGGGCAGGAGCAGCCTGCGGGGGTGTCTGTGCCCTTGGAGCTCGCCTGGGGCTGGGCTTTGCTTGGCTGCCCAAGCAGGCAGTGGTGGAGGCTCCTGCTTGTGCAGCTGCCACCCGAGAGCTGCTCCTGAGCCGTGCCAGGAGCCCAGATGTCGCTGCAGTGTCTGAGCTGCCCTCGGCTTTCGGGTGCCCCCTGGCACCGTTTTGTGGTTGGCTTCACCACTGCACCACTGTGCCCCTCGGGCAGTGTGCTCTGACCTCTGCTCCGAGCTGTATGTGCACAGAGTCCCTCTCCTGCCTTGCTTAGGTTCAAAGGCAGCACAGGAGGTGTCCTGTGCCACACGGGGAGAGCTTCCTGCAGGCTGGCACCGACTGTATTCAGCAGAGTGTGTCCAGCAGGCCAGGGGAGGTTCTTCTGCCCCTCTGCCCTGCCCTGCTGAGACCTCATCTTGGGCACTGCCTTCAGCTTTGGGCTCCTCAGTTGAAGAGGGACAGGGATCTGCTGGAGAGAGTCCAAGGGAGGGCTGTGAGGATGATGAGGGGCCTGGAGCAGTGCCTGGTGAGGAGAGGCTGAGGGCCCTGGGGCTGCTTAGGCTGGAGAAGAGAAGACTGAGAGGGGATTGAATCAATGTCTGTAACTATCTGAGGGCTGGGGGTCAGGAGGGGGGGACAGGCTCTGCTCACTGCTGCCTGGGACAGGACAAGCAGCAATGGATGGAAGCTGCAGCACAGGAGGTTCCAGCTCAGCACAAGGGCAACTTCTTGCCTGGAAGGGTCCCAGAGCCTGGCACAGGCTGCCCAGAGAGGTTGTGGAGTCTCCTTCTGTGGAGCCTTTGCAGTCCTGCCTGGATGTGTTCCTGTGTGCCCTGAGCTGGATTGTGTGGTCCTGCTCTGGCAGAGGGTTGGACTGGATGAGCTCTTTGGGTCCCTTCCAGCCCCTGACAGCTCTGAGCTGTGAGCTGTCATCTGTGACACTGTTTTTTCTTTTCAGAAGCAAGAGCTTGAGCTTCCTCTGAGTTCAGCATCCTGATCCTGACCTTTGGGAGGATGGAGCAGGAGAGTGGCTCCAGTGCTCAGCCCCCTGGTGAGTTTGCTGCCTGGCCAAGTGCTTGCCTCTCCCCTCCAGTTTGTTCAGCATGGTTTGATTTCCATCCACAGTGCTTAGTGCTGAGCCACAAGAACAGCAGCCCCTGGGAACTCAGTGCTGATGAGGTGCCCTGAAGGTTCTTGGGTCCTTGTGGTTTCCTGCTCCACACCTAGCCAGGGGTGTCCTGAGAGCTGCCTTCTGGCTGCAGAGGTTTGCAGCAGTGGTTTATGGCTTCCCACCAGTGCAGGGCTCCTGACTTGTGTGGCTGTGTTACAGCTCCTGCAGAGCACAGAGGCTGGCTTGGGTTGGAGGGGGCCTTAGAGACCATCTGCCAGGGGCAGGGACACCTCCCACCAGCCCAGGCTGCTCAAGGCCTCATCCAGCCTGGCCTTCAGCACCCCCAGGCAGGGGCATCCTCAGCCTCTCTGGGCAGCCTGTGCCAGTGTCTCCCCACGCTCACTCTCAAGACTTTCTTCCCCATCTCCACTCTCAGTGTGCCCTCTTCCAGGGGAGCTTGGCTGTAGGCCAAGCAAGCTGATGAGTTTGGGCTTCTGCCTGTGCTAAAGATCTTGCTCTTGTCTATGGATTTAAATCTGGGAGTTCAGGAATGGAAAAGGGTAGGAAAATGCCTGTGGAAGCATGGAAGATGTCTGTGGTCCTGTGCAGGTGCTGGAGTGCTGCCAGCAGGTGATGGCTACACCTCAGCATGGCCTGCAGATTCAGCAGCAGCCACAGAGGGACCTGGAGGCTGAGTCTTTGCAAAGGGACATTCAGGGGAAGCCTCTGCACCACCTGGAGAGCTGCTCAGAGTGCCTGTGGCTCCCTCACTGCAGGGCTGCTTTGGCAGGGGCAGTAATGTGGTGTTTGGGTTTGGATCTGCTCCTAAGGCAGGCAGAGGAATGAGGCTGTCCAGAGGGACACATTTCCACGTGTGGAGTTCACACCTGCTGTGGCAGTGCTTGCTGGCCACTGTTGGAGCCCAGTGCTGGCTTAGACAGGTGTGACCCAGGGGTGATCCATGGCTTGGCTGGAGGTGGGCATCTTCCAGGGGTGATCCATGGCTTGGCTGGAGGTGGGCATCTTCCAGGGGTGATCCATGGCCTGAGGTAATCTTGCAGCTCGGAGCTCCGTTTGTTCAGCTTCCAGCCCCAGCCCTCTCCCCTGAGCCACCTGCGGAGCTGTCCATTGTTCGGTCGCTTCATGCCCTGAGCCGCTGGGCAGGGAGGAAGGACTTGGTAGCCCTGGGGGGACGACACTGCTCTCAGGGTAATGCAGCTGGAAGGCAGCACTGGTCTCGGGGCAGGGCCAGCCAAGGCTTTTCCCATTCTCTCCTCCCCTGGTGTACAGGAGGGAGGTGCTGGCAAAGGTCCCCTCAGCTTCCTGCTGGCATGGGGGCAGGTTTCCAGACACAACCTTCTGCCCATCCCAGCTGACATCAGCCCCAGGGAGCAGCCTGAGAGCACAGCCAGTGGGAGCTGCAGGCTCTGCCTGCCAGCATCTTGCTTGACCTTTTGCCCTCCTCTGTAGAGTCAAGGCTCTCAGAAATCAGAATTCCCTCTTGGAAGACACAGCTTAATAAGGGCAAACAAGGAAGGAGGAGAGGGGGTGGAGAACAGTGAAGGGGCTGCTGCACTGCCAGCCTGGGGGACCTTAAGCCAAGGAGCTACATCCAAAGCAGCATGGCCAGGAGAGGAGAGAGGGGATCCTGCCCCTCTGCTCTGCTCTGCTGACACCTCACCTGCAGGGCTGGGGCCAGCTCTGGGACCCCAACACAAGAAGGACCTGGAGCAAGTCCAGAGGAGGACCACAAAGATGCTGAGAGGGCTACAGCAGCTCTTCTGTAGGCACAGGCTGAGGGGTTTGGAGCTGTTCAGCCTGGACAAGAGAAGGCTTCAGGGAGACCTCAGAGCTGCATTTCTGTGTCTGCAGGGGAGCTGCAGGCAGGCTGGGGAGGGACTGTTCAGAAGGGCCTGTGGGAGTGGGCCAAGGGCAATGGTTTGGAAGTGCAGCAGGGCAGAGTTAGGTTGGACATCAGGAGCAAGTTGTGCCCAGTTAAGGTGGGGAGAGACTGGCACAAGGTGCCCAAGGAGGTGGTTGAGATCCATCCCTGGAGACTTTCAAGGTGAGACTTGCTGTGTCCCTGTCCAGCCTGCTCTAGCTGGAGGTGTCCTTGCTGCCTGTAGGGGGGTTGCAGATGCCCTTGGAGGGTCCCTTCCAAGGCAGTGCAGTCCGTGGCTGTGCTGCTGCCTTTGTTGAACTGCTGTAGCCCCCAGCTCAGAGGCATTGGGGACATGAGTTTGTCAGAGTGTGGACTTCAAACATCCCCCCAGGGCTGCTCTGTTTGGGTTATTGGAGGGCCTGAGGTCAAATCCAAGTCAGTGCAGCTCAGGGGTCACTTTAAAGCTTACCCTGACATGTCAGCAGCTGCTGGGAGTGTGAGAAGAGACAGTCCTGTGGGGTTGGCTTTCTCCAGAGTGACCTGAGAGTGCAGGGCTCCTGCAGCCATTCCTCTGCAAAAGGCCTTGGTCAGTCACTTCTGCAGGGTGTCAGAGGCAAAACAGTGTCTGCTTACAGCTGCTTGTTGGCAAAGGTGGCTGGAGACTTGGTGAGGAGCTTAAGCTGTGCAGTGAAAGAGGAGTCTGCTGCTGCAGAGCTCAGACTGCTGGGCTGGAGCTGTGCAAGGCAGTGGTGAAGGCTTTCCAGAAGCAAACTGCATCCTGCTAAGGCCTGGCTGCTCTGAGCCCTGGGCCTGCTGTGCTTGTTGCATTTGTAACACCTCTCCAGGTGCAGTTTCTGCACTTCAGTAAATGCCAATCTCTGTCTCATACCAGTCTTGATAAGCAGAACCACTCCAGCTCCACACTGCCTGAGCCAGCACCTCTGTGCCCAGCCAGCTCTGCCTGCCAGATTCAGAGAGTCACAGAATGGGCTGGGCTGGAAGAGACCTCAAAGATCATCCAGTGCCAGCCCATGCCATGGGCAGGGACACCTCCCACCAGCACAGCTTGCTCAGGGCCTCATCCAAACTGGCTCCAAGCAGGGGGCAGCCACAGCCTCCCTGGGCAGCCTGTGCCAGGCTCTCCCCACCCTCACTCTCAACAATCTCTTCCTCCTCTCCACTCTCACTCTCCCCTCTCCCAGCTCAAAGCCATTGTCCCTCAGCCTGCCACTCCCAGCCCTTCTCCAAAGTCCCTCCCCAGCTTTCCTGCAGCCCCTTCAGGCACTGGAAGCTGCTCTGAGGTCTCCCTGGAGTCTTCTCCTCTGCAGGCTGCACAGCCCCAACTCTCCCAGCCTGTGCCCACAGGGAAGCTTCTCCAGCCTCTGATTGTGACCTCCTCTGGACCCTCTGCAGCAGCTCCAGGTTTCAGCTGGTGCTGGGCCCAGAGCTGGAGGCAGTGCTGCAGGTGAGCTCTGAGCAGAGGGGCAGGGTGTCTGTTGCAATTTCATTCCCTCTCCTCCATTTCACATTTTTATTGTCCTTTGTCTGGGCTTGCAACAGGCTTGGAGTGGGGAGAGAGAGCTCCTTAAATGCCTTTACAGTGCTCTGGGGGACAGACATCAACTTTTACTGAAGGCCACAGAGAACTCAGTGTTTTGGAGCCTTCATTTCTCCTGGGAGGGCAGTGCTGAAATTGCCTCATCTGTTTTGAAATCCCCCAGAGGTGCACAAGGACAACATCAAGTGGAAAAGCAAAGCAGGTAGCAGTCAGTGGGGATGGGCAGGTGATAACCCCTGGAGGTGCTCAAGCAAAGCCTGGATGAGGCACTTAGTGCCATGGTCTGGTTGACTGGATAGGGCTGGGGGATAGGTTGGACTGGCTGAGCTTGGAGGTCTCTTCCAACCTGCTTGATTCTGTGATTCTATGAACCAGCACCAAGAGCTGAGTGTGCACAGCAACAACAGACCCAAAGCCATTCCCCTCGGGGCAGCAGCCTGCAGGCTTGGCACAGGTCAGGCTCAGCTCCCACACTGTCTTGAAGCAAGAAAGCAAACCTCAGTGACCTGTTTGCAGGTCCTACTGTGGACCCAAAGTCCTCAGCAGTTTGTGGTGCTGAGCAGTCTCCTTTCCCTCTTCTGTCCAAGTCTTGGTGCCTGCCTGGCCATGGGCAAGTGCAAAGTGTCTGCACTGCCTGCTGGAAAACACAACCATGGAAGCATTTGGCTTGTGGAAGACCCTGGAGGTTCATAGTGTCATAGAGTGGGTTGGAAGGGACCTTCAGGATCATCCAGTGCCAACCCCCTGCCAGGGGCAGGGACACCTCCCACCAGCACAGCTTGCTCAAGGCCTCATCCAGCCTGGCCTTGAGCACCTCCAGGGAGGTTGTGGAGCACAGAAGCACCCAATGTGATCTTTGATCACATTGGGTGCTTCTGTGCTCCACAACCTCCCTGGGCAACCTGTGCCAGTGTCTCAGCACCCTCAGCCTGTGCCAGTGTCTCACCACCCTCAGCCTGTGCCAGTGTCTCACCACCCTCCTAACTTCCTCCTCACATCCAGTTTCCATCTCCCCTCTGCCACTTCAAACCCATTCCTCCTCCTCCTCCTCCTCTCATTCCCAGCCCTTGTCAATAGTCCCTCCCCAGCCCTCCTGCAGCCCCCTTCAGATCCTGCAAGGCCACTCCAAGCTCTCCTGGAAGCCTTCTCCTCTGCAGGCTGCAACTCTCCCAACCTGTCCTCTGAGCAGAGCTGCTGCAGCCCTCTGAGCATCTCTGCCAAGGTGCCTGCCCCTGAGCAGAAGCGTTTGGGGGTTGAGCCGCAGGCTGCAGCGGGGTGCAGGGCTGCTGTGCGGGGCTGCTGTGCTGGGCTGCTGTGCGGGGCTGCTGTGCGGGGCTGCTGTGCGGGGCTGTGCTGGGCTGCTGTGCGGGGCTGTGCTGGGCTGCGGTGCGGGGCTGCTGTGCTGGGCTGCGGTGCGGGGCTGCTGTGCGGGGCTGCTGTGCGGGGCTGCTGTGCGGGGCTGCTGTGCGGGGCTGCTGTGCTGGGCTGCTGTGCTGGGCTGCGGTGCGGGGCTGCTGTGCGGGGCTGCTGTGCTGGGCTGCTGTGCTGGGCTGCTGTGCTGGGCTGCGGTGCGGGGCTGCGGTGCGGGGCTGCGGTGCGGGGCTGCGGTGCGGGGCTGCTGTGTGGGGCTGCTGTGCTGGGCTGCTGTGCGGGGCTGCTGTGCGGGGCTGTTGTGCGGGGCTGCGGTGCGGGGCTGTTGTGCAGGGCTGCTGTGCGGGGCTGCTGTGCGGGGCTGCTGTGCTGGGCTGCGGTGCGGGGCTGCTGTGCGGGGCTGCGGTGCGGGGCTGCTGTGCGGGGCTGCTGTGCAGGGCTGCTGTGCTGGGCTGCTGTGCGGGGCTGCTGTGCTGGGCTGCGGTGCGGGGCTGCTGTGCTGGGCTGCTATGCTGGGCTGCTGTGCTGGGCTGCTGTGCTGGGCTGCAGTGCGGGGCTGCTGGGCTGGGCTGCTGTGCTGGGCTGCGGTGCGGGGCTGCGGTGCGGGGCTGCGGTGCGGGGCTGCTGTGCGGGGCTGCTGTGCGGGGCTGCTGTGCTGGGCTGCGGTGCGGGGCTGCGGTGCGGGGCTGCGGTGCGGGGCTGCGGTGCGGCTCAGCCGCTCGCCTGGGCGGCAGTGGGAAGCGAGGCGCAGCAGCAGCAGCAGCGTCCTGCGCGGAGCCTGCAGCTGGGTCTGCTCTCACGACCGAGCCTGCTGTTCACTGAAGCTCTTTTGCCAGCGCTTCCTTCCTGCGTTTCTCAGGGGGAGGGAGGGGGCAGCGCCGGGAGCGTTCCGCCGCCTCGCAGGGAGGAGGGAGGGCGCAGCGCAGCGCAGCGCAGCGCAGCGCAGCGGCGGTCCCAGCGCCTGACCTTTCGCTGCAGCTCGCTGGTGTTGCTCAGCAGCGGAGCCTCCAGGGAGTAGCAGCATCCTCCTTGCTATTGTGCTGCCTGCCCGAGAAGGGGGCTAAAGTTCAGCTTTTATGATGTTCTCACTCTGGGCCTGTGGGACGAAGGGCACATTCCCTGCTTGGGTCAGACGAGTGCAGGAGACGAGAGCGTCCTCCAGCCGAGCCAGGAGGAGAGGAGAGGCAGCTGGGCAGGGCTGCGGCCAGCTCCGGCCGCTGCCCGAGGCTCCCAGCAGGTGGGAGGGCAGTGGGGTTGGTGGAACTGAAGGGCTCTGCTTCCTCCTGCCTCGGCGCGGTGCTGGCTGCCGTCGGGGCAGGGCACAGGGCATGCCGCGGCTCAGTGCAGTCCTGCACCTCGCTGCTGGGCGCTGCTCCGGCGCTTTGGCCAGGACTTACTGGAGGTGAATGGTGTCCACTAAGGCAAAGCAGGGGGCAAAAAGCATACAGCAGCCCCCAGCCCCCTCCCAGCACACACAGGCTTCTAGGGAACCCTCTGCACGCCTGAGGACTATGTTTGCAGTGGATGCTCCCAGGCTGTGCTCCCTGCCCATCGTGGAATCATAGCATCACAGAGTCAGCCAGGCTGGGACAGAGCTCCAAGCTCCTCCAGCCCAACCTAGCACCCAGCCGTGGCCAAGCAACCAGACCATGGCACTAAGTGCCCCAGCCAGGCATGGCTTCAACACCTCCAGCCACACAGACTCCACCACCTCCCTGGGCAGCCCATTCCAATGCCAGTCACTCTCTCTGACAACAACTTCCTAACAACATCCAGCCTAGACCTGCCCTGGCACAACTTGAGCCTCTGTCCCCTTGTTCTGTTGCTGACTGCCTGGCAGCAGAGCCCAACCCCAGCTGGCTACAGCCTCCCTGCAGGCAGCTGCAGGCAGCAGTGAGCTCTGCCCTGAGCCTCCTCTGCTGCAGGCTGCACCCCCCCAGCTCCCTCAGCCTCTCCTCACAGGGCTGTGCTCCAGGCCCCTCCCCAGCTTCATTGCTCTACAGCCTCTGTATTCCCTGTACCCAGGGGCTAGAGAGAGCCTTCAGTGCTCCCTGTGCCCATCTGGGACCAGCAGCACAGGGAGGGGATTCTGCCCCTCTGCTCTGTTCTGCTCAGACCTCACCTGCAGCACTGCCTCCAGCTCTGGGAACCCAGCAACAAGAAGGACCTGGACCCGCTGCAGAGGGTCCAGAGGAGGCCACCAAGATGCTCAGAGGGCTGGAGAAGCTCTGCTGTGGGGACAGGCTGGGAGAGTTGGGGCTGTGCAGCCTGCAGAAGAGAAGGCTTCAGGGAGGCCTCAGAGCAGCTTCCAGTGCCTGAAGGGGCTGCAGGAGAGCTGGGGAGGGACTCTGGAGAAAGGCTGGGAGTGGCAGGATGAGGGACAATGGCTTTGAGCTGGGAGAGGGGAGAGTGAGAGTGGAGAGGAGGGAGAAAGTGTTGAGAGTGAGGGTGGGGAGAGCCTGGCACAGGCTGCCCAGGGAGGCTGTGGCTGCCCCTGCCTGGAGGTGCTGGAGGCCAACCTGGATGAGGCCTTGAGCAAGCTGTGTTGGTGGGAGGTGTCCCTGCCCATGGCAGGGGTTGGCACTGGATGAGCTCTAAGGTCCCTTCCAACATAAAGCATTGTATGAATCCATGAATCTCCCAGGTGCCACCTTGACATTCACCCAGCACCATGGGTGCTGAGTGCCAGCCCTGCCCGAAGCAGCACCCAGTGGCTGCCCATTGAGGTGTCCATCAGCCTGGTTGCTGGAGTAGGTGCTGAGCTGCTGTGCCTAAATGGCATCCCTCTGGCTGTGGAGAGGTGGAGTTGAGCACAGTCTGGGAGTAGAGGAGGAGGTTCTGCCTCTCTTGATGCTGTGTTAGGGCTGCCCTGGGATGCACTGGATGATGCTAACGTCCATCTTGCATCCTTTCACTACTGCTTGCAGCTTCTGCTCAGGGTGCTGCAGCATCCCAGCCTGGCCACACTGTTCTGCAGCAGGGGTCCTGTCCTGTGGCTGATTTGAGTTTCTCCCTCAGCTGGAGTCCTGTGCCTGGCAGAGCTGTGGAGCTCACCATTGTGCCTCCCTGCCCTGCCGCCGAGAGCAGAGGGAGGGTCACTGCCCATGGGGCGGGCACTGCCCCTCTGCCTCCTTGGAAAGATGCCTTTGGCAGGGCAGAGGAAGTTCTGCCTGACCTACCAACTCCATCCAGCTGCAAGGGGAAGTCTTGCTCCCTGCCCTTCTCCCTCACATCCTCACACTCAGTGCTCTGTGCTCCAGTGCTGCTGCCTTGGACCCTCAGCTGAGCTGGTTCCACTCCCTGGCCCAGCAGGACCCAGGCTCTGTTTTGGCTGAGATCTTTTCTGCCAGCATCCTGAGTGAGAGAGGCTTGTGGACAACCTGCTGAGGACCAGAGCTTGAGTGCTGGGGCAGGGAGGGGATCCCTGAGCTGCAGGGGGTGGGCTGCTGCCTAGGGAGGGTCAATGTGGCTGCACCTGTGTGTGACCTGCCACAGAGATGGAGCTAGGGTGAGACACTTTGCTTCTGGACAGCTCCTGCTGGCCCAAGGGAAATGCCTTGGCAGCAGCAACTGGGGAGATCCTGCCCCTTGTTAATTCCTGCTTGGAAAATGTGCCTGTGCCAAACACACCTTGCAGGGGCTGCTTCAGGGAGCAGGCCTGGGAGAGGTTCTTCTCTTGGAAGGCTTCCTCCTTCCTGGGTACACACATCTGGGATGTGGTGGAGCTGGGCCTGAGGTGAGGTGAGAGCCAGCTCACCCCCCTGGGGGTTTTGGTTCTTCAACACTGAGCCTCTGCAGTGTCCTGCTCTTCAGGCTGGGCACACAGAACTATGCAGGTACCTGAGGTGTGCTGGCAGGGGTTGGGTTGTGGAGGAGAGAGGTGAGGCACTTGGAGCCTGTCAGCTCTGGCATTCCTCTTATCACAGTGGTGCAAGAGAACAAACTGACGCTGGCAAAGCAGGCTGGAGGCTGAGGGAGGCTTGCCAGGAGTGTTGCTGCAGGTAAGAGGGCTGGAGCCATGGTGTGAAGGCAGCAGGCAGCAGCATGCAGGTAGCCTCAGCAGTGGAGCTGATGAGGGCACAGCCTTGGTGCTCGCAGCCAGCTGGGAACCTGCAGCCTGGCACCAGTCTGTCTGGGCTCCAGGGGTTGATTTGCATGCACAGAAAGTGCCTGTAGCAGCCTGCTCTGCACTGCTGCCCTGGCATAGGTGCTGGCTGCAGGCTCCTGCCCAGCTGCCCTCTGCCCACCAGCAGGTAAGGAGTGGCTGTGGAACAGCTACCAGCTGGTGGCTTCCTTCCAGCCAGGGCCAGGCTCTTTGCAGAGCACTCACTCAGCCCTGCTTCATTGGGCACGACTTGAGGAGACCTCTCCTGTGGTTTTCTTCTTCGTCGTGGGCTGCACAGAGGTTGGGAGGGAGAAGAGTTGTCAGGAGTTGTTTTCTCTTGGGGAAAAAGAAATGAAGATTTAGTACTGGCCCTTCCCTCCCCAGGGCCCTACCTCAGCACCAGCCTCTGTGAAGCAATTTTCAGCCTCTGCTTCCAGCAGCTTGGAGCAAGCCAGCAGCAACTCAGCAGAATCAGAGTTCAGGCAGTTCAGAGCTCCCAGCGCCTCGGAGGAGCTGCTCTGGGGTCCTTACAACGTCCTAGGCACAATTAAAGGAATTCCTCAGCAAGGAGGGTGCAGGCTGGGGGCTCTCCAGCAGATGCAGTCACTCAAGGAAAGCTTTGTTTGGCTTGGCTGGGTCCTGCCTTCCTTCCCTGCTCTTTCATCCCACCGCTGCGCTTTGTCTCGCAGTGCTCTGCAGTGTCTGTCTGTCCCTCTGTCAGTCTGTCCCACGTTCATTCCCGGCTGAATGGGACAGCATCAACCTGACTGCTTCCAAGACAAACAGCCAGAGGGGCTGCAGGGGGCCCTGGGCTGCCAGGAGGCTCAGTGGTCGCTCACTGCCTGCAGCTAGAGGCTGGGAGCTGCTGTCAGGCAGCCGAGCTGCAGGCAGGGATGGGCTCTGTGCCTCCAGTCCCTGCCCCCCGACAGCAGGAGCAGTGCAAAGGCACTGGGCTGTGGGGACCTGTGCTCCTGAGGTGGGTAACAGGCTCCAGGCTCAGCCCTTGGCTCCCAGAGGGCCTGCTCTTGGCAACTGCTTTGGGGTTAAGCTCCTGCCTGTGCTGTGGTTTTTGGGGGTGCCCTGAGGAGATGGGACTGGTGCAGGTGCAGTCCTGCTGGCTGAGAGGAGGCTGCACAGAGGTGTAGCAGCTGTGGGCACAGCTCATGGGGAGCTTGGAGAGTCCCAGCAGGGTCTGTGTCTCCACTGGGGGCTGTGTGCTGGGCTTCCAGAGCTGCTGGCACAGGACTAGGACAAGTCCTAAGGCACTGCTGAACGAGGATCCACAGTGCTGTGAAGGCAAGAGAGAGGTCAGGACTGGGCACCTGTGCTCACTTCCTTGGGGTCCTGCTGGCAGGCCTGGGGTGAACCATGTCCCACCCCTGGGACAAGTGCAGCTCCTTCCTGTGCTGCACAGCCTGAGCTGCAGCCCTTGAAGGGCCAACAGCTGCTTGGTGTGGCAAAGGCCAAATGCCAGCGTGGAGGGCTACTGCCTTCCTGGCAAAGACACCTTGGTGCTGTTGGCAGCTCTGGGTGCTGCTGCTGCTTTGGGCTGTGCCTTGGGACCATCACTGACTTGTAAGAAGGTGTTGAGGTGGTCACAGTGAGGGCTGTGAAGGGCTTGCAGGGCAGAGATCACATTTTGGCTGCATGCAGGCCTGGCAGAGGGCGTCAGAGGTCACAGAGTCACAGAATGGCTCAGGTCAGAAGGGACCTCAGAGATCATCCACTCCAGCCCCTGCCACGGGCAGGGACACCTCCCAGCAGCACAGCTGCCTCAAGGCCTCAGCCAGCCTGGACACAGGGCTGTGAGCAGCCTGATCCAGCAGAAGATGTCCCTGCTGAGTGCAGGGTCTGGACTGGAGGAGCTTTGGAGGTCCCTTCCAAGCCAAACCATTCTGTGATGGGAAACATTTCCTTCTGGAGCCCAGTGGGAACCTCCCCAGCAGGAGCTTGTCCCCATCACCTCTTGTCTTCTCCATGGGACTCCTGGTGAAAAGGGAGTCTGCATCCTCCTGGCAGCCTCCCTGCCTGTCCTGCTCCGTGGTGAGAGGTTCTTTGAGTGCAGCCTTCGATGATGCTTGAGCTGAATCGGCTGTTGGAGCTGGCAGAGTGCTGCAGGCTGAGCTGTTTGTCTCTGCTTCAGCGCTAAAGAGGCTTCCCATTGGTATTCATGGCTCATAGAGCAGCTCCTCAGCTGCTTCCTGCTGCTCCAGAGGCCTCTTTCCATGCATAATTTACTGCCAGGCAGCAGGGGGAGGTTTGAATTTGGTTTCTTTCACAGCACATCTATAGGATCCTGTTTGCTAAAGCTTCTACTGGTGGAAATGGCAGGAGCTGCCTTATCTCCTGCTCTCAGATAAACACCTCTCCACATCCTGTTTTTCCTCTGCCATAGGAACAGGAAGAGGTTGATTGTTCGAGATGTGCGTCAGGCTCCTTGTCAGCAGGCAGCCACCTTGCCCTGCCTGCCATGGCAACGGCAGAGCTCTGCAGGCTGCTGCTGAGCCCACAGGTAGCCTTCTGCTCCACTGCCCCCCCACCGGTGCAGCTTTGCTGTCCCACGGAGCACCTCACCGAGATGTTGACTTGGTTGGAGCTGATCAGGTGCTGTGAGTGAGCAGCCACAGCAGCTGGGGCACAGGATGGCTGCTGCCCTGCCTGCTGCCCAGAGCCAGAAACACTGCCAACAGCATGGAGTTCAGCTGTGCTGAGTGCAGGGTCCTGCAGCTGGGGCAGGGCAATCCCAAGCACAGATCCAGGCTGGGTGAGGAGTGGCTGAGAGCAGCCTGCAGGAGAAGGCCTTGGGGGTGTCAGTTGGTGCCCAAGTGCCCAGGAGCCAGCACTGCCCACTGGCAGCCCAGAGCCAGCTGTGTGCTGGCTGCAGGCAGAGCAGGCAGAGCAGCAGCACAGGGAGGGGATTCTGCCCCTCCAATCTGCTCTGCTCAGCCCTCACCTGCAGCACTGCCTCCAGCTCTGGGAACCCAGCACAAGAAGGACCTGGAGCTGCTGGAGAGAGTCCAGAGGAGGCCACCAAGAGGAGCAGAGGCTGGAGAAGCTCTGCTGTGGGCACAGGCTGGGAGAGTTGGGGCTGTGCAGCCTGCAGAAGAGAAGGCTTCAGAGAACTGGAGGCAGTGCTGCAGGTGGAGTCTGTGTCAGTGGCATGACCATGCCCAATGGTCACAGAGAGGGAGGGGTTCTGGGCACCACTCAGCATCTGCTGATCCCTCTGCAATGCACTGCAATGAGGAACTGGCAGAAGAAGATCTGAGAATGGAGTTTAAACAAGAATCCAGCGACTTTTACTGCTCTCAAAAGAAGGTTGAATGGATTAGAAACATTCACTGAGGCTTTTTGGTGTTAACAGTTGGGATTTGTCATGAAAACTGCTTAGGAGAGGCAGTTCAGGGACCTTAGGTTCAGACTTGGGGACTTCCAGAGATGTCTGGGGGGAGGATGGATCTTTTACTTTGGTGGTGATGCTCCATGTCTGACACTTCCATCCCAAAGTGCAGGTCGGGCCCCAGGACCTGCCCCTGCTGCTGTGTCTCAGTGTGCAGTGGCCAGCAGGTGAGAGAGGAGATGCTGCCCCTCTGCTCTGCTGTGTCCAGGTATGGGACCTCAGCACAGGGGGGACGTGGAGCTGTTGGAGAGCGTCCAGAGGAGGCCACAAAGATGATCAGAGTCTGGAGAACCTCTGCTATAGGCTGAAAGAATTGAGACTGTTCAGCCTGGAGAAGAGAAGGCTGCAGGGAGTCCCCGAGCTGCACTTCAGTACCTGCAGGGGAGCTGCAGGCAGCTGGGGAGGGACTGCTCAGGAGGGCCTGTGGGGACAGGCTGAGGGCAATGGTTTGGGAGTGGAGCAGGGCAGTTAGGTTGGACATCAGGAGGGAGTTGTTAGAGGTCTTTCCCAGCTTCAGTGAGTCTCCAGGTCTGTGCTTTGCTCTGCCCCTGCTCCCTGAGCGTGGCTCAGCCCAGGCTGGCCGAGGCTGTTCCAGCGCTGGGCAGCTTCTTGCTTGGGCTTCTGCTGTTTCTGCAGCTGGCCCCAGGTCTGAGCTCTGCCATGTTGGTGTTCCTCAGCTGTCTGCAGAGCCACCTGAGTGCCCGGTGGGGCTGAGGGAGAGGAAGGTCCCTGTTTGGGGTGCCAGGCAGCTGCCTGCTTCTGCTGCAGCTCTGCTGGCTCTTGGCAGGCAGGGCAGCAGGAGCAGAGTGCAGTTGCTCGGTGCCGAGGGCAGCGCCTGGCTTGGGTCTGTGTTTCTGGGGCAGAAGTGGTGAATTTTAGCCACTGTGCCAGCAAAAGCCGTGGGTGTTTGTGGGCTGACTGCTAAGAAGCATCTGTGAGCTTTGTTATTCTTCTGCTCCAGGCGTGGGGATTGTTTGCCGCTGGGAGGCTGCCTGCAGGAATCTGAGCTCCTCACTGCCCCCCGGGCTGCTGCTGAGCTCTCCTCTGCTGCCTGCAGAAGGCATCTCTCTGGGATGGCTTTTACTGCAGCTGAGAAAAGGCCTGCACTGCTCTCCATAGA
The DNA here is from genome assembly GCF_015220805.1 of Pogoniulus pusillus. NCBI lineage: Eukaryota > Metazoa > Chordata > Aves > Piciformes > Lybiidae > Pogoniulus > Pogoniulus pusillus. The sequence goes on along the minus strand of NC_087298.1, from coordinate 582,573 downwards.
CCTGTGCTCTGCCCACAGCTCCTCTCGGCCCCTCCTGCTCCCCAGCCTGGCACCTTCTGCCCCTCTGCTCGCCTGGCACAGGTCACTCTCCTGCCACGTCTGGGTTTGGTCTCTGCACCTGAGGTTTGAATAACCAAACCAAGAAAAGGAGCAATAACAATGACTGTAACAACAATAACGAGGAGGAGGAGGTGGATGATGGTCTCTGGATTTGGACTAATAATAGCACCAATAACAAAAATAACAAAGCCATGATAGCAGCAGTGATAACAGTGGCAACAGTGGCAATGCTGTCATGTGTGGGGGCTGTTCTGGTGTCTCCAGCACAGGAAGGACCTGGAGCTGCTGCAGAGGGTCCAGAGGAGGCCACCAAGATGCTTCAGAGGGCTGGAGAGGCTCTGCTGTGGGCACAGGCTGGGAGAGTTGGGGCTGTGCAGCCTGCAGAAGAGAAGGCTGCAGGCAGACCTCAGAGCAGCTTCCAGTGCCTGAAGGGGCTGCAGGAGAGCTGGGGAGGGACTTTGGAGCAGGGCTGGGAGTGGCAGGCTGAGGGACAATGGCTTTGAGCTGGGAGAGGGGAGAGTGAGAGTGGAGAGGAGGAAGAGATTGTTGAGAGTGAGGGTGGCGAGAGCCTGGCACAGGCTGCCCAGGGAGGCTGTGGCTGCCCCTGCCTGGAGGTGTTCAGGGCCAGTTTGGATGAGGCCTTGAGCAAGCTGTGCTGGTGGGAGGTGTCCCTGCCCATGGCAGGGGCTGGCACTGGATGAGCTTTAAGGGTCCTGTATGATGGTGACCTCCCTGCTAAAGTGAAGTGAACCATTCCCTGCTGAGTGCAGCCAGGGTCTCACCTGAACTGGAGTTTCCCCCCAGAACTGATGAAGGCAGAGCTGTGGTGGCAGAAGTTCTCTGGAGCTAAGCTGTCCTTCCCATCTGGCTTGGGATCAAACCATGAAGTGGGGCTGCAGCTGCCAGGACTGTCTGGAGCACCTTTTGTGGTTGTGCCTTAGGTGATGGGGAGAGGTTTGCAAAGGCCTGCAGGGACAGGCCCAGGGGCAATGGCTGCAAACCAGAGCAGAGCAGATTGAGATTGGATGTGAGGAGCAAGTTCTGCCCCAGGAGGCTGCTGGAGCACTGCCCAGGGGGGTGGTTGGGACCTATCCTTGGAGATATTGAAGGTGAGGCTGGACAGGGCTGTGGGCTGCCTGCTCTGCTGACTGCAGGGGGCTTGGGCTGGCTGAGCTTTGGAGGTCCCTTCCAACCAGACAGTTCTGTGATTCTGTGATGAGAACACCTCCATTGCAGGGAGGGTTCCAGCCACAGGCTGCTTCACCTGCTGTAGGGAGGCTGCAGAGGGCCCCAGCCGTGTCCTGCAGATGTGCTGTGGCAGGCAGCAGCTGGTGCCTGTCCTGCCAGAGGCCATCCCCGGGCTGGAAGTGATGTAGCAGAGGAGTCAAACTGATCCCCAGGCAGAGCAATACGGAACCTTCCCTGCCACCTGAGGGGTCTGACTGCTAAGAAGGAGTCGATGTCCACATCAGGTGATGACAAGTGGGGAAGGTGCTGAGTGTGGCAATGCTTTTCCCCTCCTACCTGTGGCAGAGCCTTCCCCAGGCTGTGCTAGCACAGACAGGGAGGCCAAGGGTGTGAGTGGAGAGCTGGAGGAACTGCTGGTGGAAACCTTTCCTTCGCTGAGCCTCGGCTTCCAGAGCTCCCCAGGGGCTTAGGCTTTCGTGTGGGAGCTGCAGGGGAGGTGCCTGGTGTGGGGAGGTGCCCAGGCTGTGGTGGCTGCAGCCTCCCTCTGCAGCTCTGCAGCCTCCCTCTGCAGCTCTGCAGCCTTCTGTGCCCTGGAGTTCAAAGCTCTGCCGATTAGGAAGCTGAAGCTGGGGCTGGAAGTGGAGCCAAGGGCTGGGGCGAGCCAGACATACCTCGCAAAGGACCCTCCTCATCCTCCTGCCTCACCTATGGAATCACAGAACCACTCAGGGCTGGAAGGGACCACAAGGATCAGCCAGTGCCAGCTCCCTTGCCATGCCCAGGGACACCTCACACTAGGCTGGTCAGAGCCTCATCCAGCCTGGCCTTAGACACCTCCAGGCATGAGGCTTCCACCTCCCTGGGCAACCTGTGCCAGGCTCTCACCACTCCTATGCTGAACAGCTTCTTCCTAACATCCAGTCTCAGTCTCCCTATTTCCAGCTTTGTTCCACCCCCCCCAGTCCTATCCCTACCTGACTGCCTAAAGAGTCCCTCCCCAGCTTTCTTGTAGCCCCTTTAAGATACTGCAAGGCCACAATAAGGTCACCTGGGAGCCTTCTCCAGACTGAGCAGCCCCAACTGCCTCAGTCTCTCCTCACAGCAGAGCAGCTCCAGCCCTCTGCTCCTCCTCCTGGCCTTCTCTGGACCCTTTCCAGCACCTCCACGTCCCCCTTGTCCCAGGGGCTCCAGAACTGGGTGCAGTGCACTTCCCCCCTTGCATTCAGTCAGCCCCACAGACAGACACTTTAAAGCATGTTTGTCTTTCCGTGGGAGCCAGGGGCAAGGAGGCAGCCGTGGGGCTGGGCAAGGAGCCTTGGAGCCCTGCAAGCTGTGCTGAAGCAGCGCAGTTGATTGCCGCTGGGATGTGGCGTCTGATCCCGGTGCAGAGCCGACGCTGGGCTGTGCTTACCGGGGGCTGCGCTGCAGCATTCCTCCGCCTGCCTGCAGGCTGCCACCTGAGACCCTGCCCGGCAAGGCAGCGGCGGCAGGAGGCTGGGCTGGGCCACCAGGGGCTGTTGCTTCCTCACCGGGTCCTTGGCAGTCAGCTGCTGGCACTCCGGGCAGGAGCTGTTTCCCCCAGGACTCTGCCGTCCAGTATAAAGGATGTTTGACTCTCCTGGTGCAGGTGCACCTGACACAGGAGTGGACAACTGCGGAGGAAACCCTCCCCAGCCCCACCACAAGGCCACTTCATGGGGAACAGGACCTGCTGGCTCCAGTTCTGGGCTCCCCAGGGACAGGGAACTACTGCGTAGAGTCCAACAGGAGCTACAAAGCAGCTCTGTGAGAGCAAAGGCTGAGAGCCCTGGGGCTGAGGCGTTCAGAAGAGCAGCCCCAGAGGGCAGCTGAGCAATGCCCAGCAAGAACTAATGATCTGTGGGGGGCGAGAGGCTGGGGCCAGACTCTTGTCAGTGGTGCCCAGGGACAGCACAAGGGGCAGTGGGCACCAACTGGAACCCAAGAGGTTGCATCTGAAGAGGAGGAGAAAGTTGTTTGGTGTGAGGGTGCTGGAGGCCTGGAGCAGGCTGCCCAGAGAGGTTGTGGAGTCTCCTGCTCTGGGGAGCTTCCAACTCCCCCTGGCCACTGTGCTCCTGGGCAAGCTGCTGTGGGTGCCCTGCTGGAGCAGGGCTTGGACTGGATGATCTCCAGAGGTCCCTTCCAGCCCCACCCTGCTGGGGCTCTGTGCAGACCTAGAAGGTGTGAAAGTTTGTGAGCTGGTGTGGAGCAGATCTGCACCTCTCTAGCCAAGGCAGCTTGTGCTGAGCTCCTTTGTCACCAGGGCATGAAACTCTTCAGTCTCTGCGTCCTCAAAGTGCTGTCTGTGCTCCCTGCCAGCCTTCTGCAGCCAGCATGCCCTTGGTGAGAGCTGCAGACACTTCCCTGAGAAGAATGGAGACCAGGTGGAGTTTGATGAGTTCCTGATCCACAGACCCTGCTGTCTGTTGGTTCTCAGGTGCAATTTGAGCTCACAGTGCTGAGTGTTCTCCTGCTGCCGAGCCAGGAGCTGGCTGAGCAGCTCTGCTCCCTCACCCACTCCCACTTGATGCATTGCCTACAGCTTGATCTGTTTTGCCTTTTCAGTGCAGAGAGGCTGCTGCCCTTCTGGTGACACTGAACTCTCTCAGACCTTTGGTTTTCCTACCAGAAAGTTCACTCAAAGGCTTGCTGGGCTGAAGAGTTTTCACAGGGCCTCAAAGCTCAAGGACCTGCCCCCAGGTCAGGGCAGCCTCTGGTATCAATCCAGGCTGAGGGGATTGAGAGCAGCCCTGCAGAGAAGGACTTGGGGTGCTGGTGGAGGAGCAGCTGGACAGGAGCCAGCAGTGGGCACTGCAGCACAGAAGGCCAAGGGCAGCCTGGGCTGCAACCAAAGCAGCCTGGGCAGAGATGGAGAGAGAAGATCCTGCCCCTCTGCTCTGGGGAGACCTCACCTGCAGACCCCACCTGTGTCCAGCTGTGGGACCCCAACACAGGAGAGACCTGGAGCTGATGGAGAGGGTCCAAAGGAGGCCACCAAGACGATCAGAGGGCTGGAGAAGCTCTGCTGTGGGGTCAGGCTGAGGGTGTGGAGCTGTTCAGCCTGGAGAAGGCTGCAGGGAGCCCCAGAGCTGCATTTCAGTACCTGCAGGGGAGCTGCAGGCAGGCTGGGGAGGGACTGTTCAGAAGGGCCTGTGGGGACAGGCTGAGGGCAATGGTTTGGAAGTGCAGCAGGGCAGGGTTAGGTTGGACACAAGGAGGAAGTGGCACAGTGAGGGTGGGGAGAGCCTGGCACAGGCTGCCCAGGGAGGTGGCTGAGGCCCTGTCCCTGGAGACATCCAACATCAGCCTGGATGTGTCCCTGTGCAGCCTGCTGTAGCTGGAGGTGTCCCTGCTGCCTGCAGGGGCTGGACAAGATGCCCTTGGAGGGTCCCTTTCAGCTTGCTGCATTCTGTGGTTGCAGGTTTCCTGGGGCAGGAGCCACACAACCCAGCAGATGACCGTGACAATGCAGAGTGCTGTCTGGGGGGGGTTTGGTTTGGTCTATTCCATTCAACATCTTTTGAAGTCCTGCTAATTTGCAAGGCAGATGTTTGAGCTGCATTTTGTTCTTGACCTTTTCTGTCCACGAATTTCAGCTTCAGCTGGCTGCTGGCTGTGATCCTGCAGCTCTCTCACATCGCTCTGCTTTGATGATCACAGAATTGTGAGCCAGGAGAGCCAATATTGGAGAGTTATCACAGACTTGTTAGAGAGGAAGGAGGGCTGGCAGTGCCAGGCTGAGGGACAATGGCTTTGAACTGGGAGAGTGGAGATGAGGAAGAAATTGTTGAGAGTGAGGGTGGGGAGAGACTGGCACAGTGGCTGCCCCCTCCCTGGAGGTGTTGGAGGCCAGACTGGATGAGACCTTGAGCACCCTGTGCTGGTGGGAGGTGTCCCTGCCCACGGCAGGAGGTTGGCACTGGATGATCTTGAAGGTTCCTCCCAACCCAATCCCTTGTATGGTTCTATACTCTATTAATTGTTTAGATTGGCAAATACCTTTGAGATCACGAAATGCAGCCACTCTGGGGGGTGAGGTTTGGGTTTACATCCTGTATCTCTTAGCTGGCTGTGAGGTGAGTGCCATTCTGCCAGGGCACACAGGGCACTGAGTGGCTTTGGGCACAAAGAGAGCCCTTGAGTGAGTTCCTCCACTGGCGAATTCCTCTGCAGGGTTGGGAGTTTCACTTTCCCCGGGGGGGGGACACGAGGAGCCTCGGTAAGGAGGCGACTTTGCCTTGGCAGGATGTTGGAGCAGCAGCAGTGCAGGGTGCAGCAGGGGACTGTGCGGGGTGGCAGAGGTCAGCAGCCGCGGGCAGCGCTCGGGCGCTGCTCAGAGCAGGCTGCAGCGCCGCGCACCAAGGGCAGGGCGCAGAGAGCAGCTGATGGCTTTCCTCGGGCACTTCTCCAGCTCAAACCCACAAGCCTTGTGGGTTTGCTGGGCTTGAAATGTAGCCACAGAGCCTGAGCACTGGAAGGGCTTTGATTTGCCAGCTGCTGCAGTCCTGGTACCGAATTCAGGGCAGAGGAAATCCATTTTCAGCATGACAGATGTTGAAAGGAAGTGCATTGATGTCGACAGCTTGGCACCAGGAGCAGGCTGTCAAGCTCAGTTGTGCCTTGGTGGAGTGGTTGCAGATGTGGCTCTTTGAGATCTTCACCCAAGTGCTAAAACCTTGTTTTGGTGAAGCTCTGCCAGGTATCTTCTGGCCTGCAACCTCCTCTTCGGGAGCAGTGAAGGATCAGTGTCAGCCTGAGCAGTTCCCTTTTGAGCCTGATCTAGGAACTGAATGGGATCAGCTGCACAGGGCACATCTCACTGTGAGCTGGCATTGGGCACTGGGCAACCTGTGCCACTCTCTCCCCACCCTCACTGCCAACAGTTTCTTCCTCAGCTCTACTCTCACTCTCCCCTCTCCCAGCTCAAAGCCATTGTTCCTCAGCCTGCCACTCCCAGCCCTCCTCCAGAGTCCCTCCCCAGATCTCCTGCAGCCCCTTTAGGCACTGGAAGCTGCTCTGAGCTCTCCCTGCAGCCTTCTCCTCTGCAGGCTGCACAGCCTCAACTCTCCCAGCCTGTGCCCACAGCAGAGCTTCTCCAGCCCTCTGAGCATCTTGGTGACCTCCTCTGGACCCTCTCCATCAGCTCCAGGTCCTTCTTGTGCTGGGTTCCCAGAGCTGGAGGCAGTGCTGCAGGTGAGGGCTGAGCAGATTGGAGGGGCAGAATCCCCTCCCTGTGCTGCTGCTCTGCCTGCTCTGCCTGCAGCCAGCACACAGCTGGCTCTGGGCTGCCAGTGGGCAGTGCTGGCTACTGGGCACTTGGGCACCAACTGACACCCCCAAGGCCTTCTCCTGCAGGCTGCTCTCAGCCACTCCTCGCCCAGCCTGGATCTGTGCTTGGGATTGCCCTGCCCCAGCTGCAGGACCTTGCACTTGGCCTTGCTGAACTCTGTCAGATACCTGCACTGTGCCTGTATCGACCCCCAGGGGCTGGGGCAGGGGAAGGTCTCCTCGCTGCTGCTGCCCAGTGCCACATGTGCGGCAGGCTGCAGTGCTCAGCAGCAGTGATGGGCTCCATGGGGCTGTGGCCTGAAGAAAAGGTGAGTGCAGGTTTCAGGCAGACAGGCAGGCAGAAGCCATGGAGGACAGAGGCTTGTTTGGTTTGCTTGTGAAGGAGCTGAGCTGTTGGCTGGGTTGGTGGTGAAGCTCTGCTCTGCCTGCTCCCATTTCCTGTGCCATTCCCGCGCCTGCCTCGCGTTAATTCCGCTCCAGACTCGCACTGGATTTGGTTACTCTCTGGGCTGCATCCTGGGCTTTTTCCCTGTGTGTATACCTTTCCTTGGGAGCCAGGCCAGGAGCAGAGCCTGTGCCCAGGCATGCCCACACTCAGGCTCAGCTCCTCGGCTGGCTGCTCCTTCCCTGGGCACTTGGGACCTGCATTGCTTCCGTTTCGCTTTAAAGGACTCCTCCTTCCCCAGCGCAGAGGCAGGGGCTGAGGGCAGGCAGGGTCTGGGGAGGTGAAGATCTCAGGACAGAGATGAGAGGGAGACGTTGTCAGCTGGGCTGTGAATGTGGCAGCTCTCACTGCTGATCCCCAGGGGTGGGTGCCTGGAACAGGATGGTGCTGGGGCTCAGCCAGGAGTCACTCACTGCCTGAAGGACTTCAGACATGCATGGGGCAGAGCTGTTCCCAGCTGAAGCATGATCTGAAATCTGAAGTGAGCTGGAACTGTGAGCAAGAAATGCAGCCTGTGGGGCTGAGCTGTTCAGGAAGTGTGGAAGGCAGGAGGTGAATGAAAGGATCTTTCCTTTGGGCTTTAGGAAAACAGGTGGGAGGTGCCCGAAATATCCAAGGAGTGGCTCTGGAGAACTCATTCAGGCTTCTCAATTCATCCTTCACATCTGAACTCGATGCAGGAGCAGAGGTCATTCAGAATATCCTGAGTCATGGCACAGGATTGTGGATCACAAACAGCCAGACAAGAGGGACAAGGACCTGCTGGGGTGGGTCCAGAGGAGGCCAGCAAGGTGATCAGAGGGCTGGAGCTATGAAGACAGAGTAGAAGGGTTGGGGCTGTTCAGCCTGGAGAAGAGAAAGCTCCAGGGAGTCTTTAGAGCTGCATTTCAATCTCTGAAGTGTTCTACTGGCAGGCTGGGGAGGGACTGTTCAGGAGGGCCTGTGGGGATAGGCCAAGGGACAGTGGTTTGAAACTGGCGCAGGGCAGAACTTGGTTGGGCATCAGGAGGGAGTTGTGCACAGTGAGGGTGGGGAGAGACTGGCACAGGCTGCAGAGGGAGGTGATTCAAGCCCTGACCCTGGAGACATTCAGGATCAGACAGGACGTGGCCCTGGGCAGCCTGCTTTAGCTGGAGGTGTCCTTGCTGCCTGCAGGGGGCTGGACAAGACGCCCTTGGAGGCTCCCTGCCAGCCTGATGCAGTCTGACTCTGTGGATCAAGGATGTGACTGCCACCAGATCAACCATGTCCTGAGCGCTTGGTTCGGAGGTGCTGCAGTGGTGAATGATGAGATGATGAATAACGCTGGTGTGGAAAGTAAGAACAGGCACAGAGTAACAGCTGCAGCCAGGGGCTCAGAGAAGTAGGTGAGAAGTGAGGGAAGAATTCCACACTCTGCTTTTGGAGCACTTCCTCACCACCCTCTGTGTCAGCCCTGCCACTGCTCACAGCAGCATTTCACCTTCTCCTGGTGGCATCTCGGCCAGCCCCCTCAGCGCTGCCCCCAGCCCAGCCTGCACAGCCCCAGCACACACACCAGGCAAGCAAGGGCTCATCTCCCCAGCACTGCTCCCCCTTGCATCCTCCACCCACAGAGGGCAAAGGGGTGAGCACTCAGAGCTGTCTGGCTGGAAGTGTGCTGGTAATCCCTGGCAGCCCGGGGGAGATGCTCTCTAGGAGCATGTGGGGAAGGGGCTGCTGGGGGCCAGGGGCTGTGTGTGCTGTGTGGCAGCAGCAGGAGTTGGTTGTAAATGCCCCAGCCCAGCAGCTGAGCAGTGTGGCTGCTTGGTTAAAGCCATGCATGGCTGATGCCTGTTACTTTGCCGGGCTCCCAGAGCCAGGGGCTTTAGCACTTTAATCCTGACTGGCAGTTGGGAGGTTGCTGGTTTCAAGCACAGTGGCAGGGAGTAGCTGAGTGGAACAATGCCTCAGTGTGTCTGGGCTGCCCGTGCACAGCCAATAAATCTGCTTTGGTTTGTTCTTCTCTCCCCCCTTTTCTCTCTCTCCCTCTTTCTCTCTTCCCCCTCCTCCAGGCCAGGACCCACTCCTCTTACTGAGTAGCCTTCAGCTCCTCTGGACAAAGAAAGAGATGAAGAAGGTAAGGCTGAGCCTGCCCTCCATGCAGCAGTTCCTGCCAGCACCCAGAGCAGGGCCAGGCCTGCTACTCTCCACCATCACTTTCACTTGCAGCACACAGGGGAAGAGCTTCTGCGTTTGCAGCAAGGAGTGGAAAGATAAAGGTAGCTCTGTGTGATGGGAAGCAGCTCTGGGGCTCAGATGAAAGAGCTGAAGTTGATACACAGCTGAGTCTCAGAGGGGGCAGAATCGAAGTTGCTTTTTGTTTTCTTTTCAACACTTTCATTTCCCCATCTGTGGCATTGAGGATCTTTGGAAAGGGAGAAGAATATTTCCAGCAGCTGAAAAATAGGAGTGTTGAAGCCAGTAGAAGAGTGCCCTTTGCCACGTGGAATGACTTCAAAGCCTTCAAATTCAAAGTATTCTTCCCATTTCTTTTCTGCTTGGGTTTTGGTTTTGCCTCTCAGAGTGGTGAGCACAATTTACACTGCCTGCCAGAATAGCTGCTGTGTTCTCATGTGGGCTCCACAGGGAGCAAAATGGTCTTCTTCTAACTCTGGGGGCTTGAAGACTACCAGAAACACTTAGTGCATCAGCTTATACAGCCATGGAACTGTCAGGGTTGGATGGGACCCCAAGGATCATCCAGCTCCTACCCTCCTGCCTTGGTTAGATCAAGTTGCCCAGTGCCACATCCAGCCCAGCCTTAAAAACCTCCAGGAGTGAGGCTTCCACCACCTCCCTGGGCAACCTGTGCCAGGCTCTCACTGCCCTCATGGGGGAAGAGCTTCTTCCTAACCTCCAGTCTGGATCTCCCCACTTCTGGTTTTGCTCCATTCCCCCAGTCCTGTCACTGCCCAACACCCAAAAAGTCCCTCCCCAGCTTTCCTGCAGTCCTCTTCAGACACTGGAAGGCCACAAGAAGGTCCCCTGGGAGCCTTCTCCTCTCCAGCCTGCACAGCCCCAACTCTCTCAGCCTGTGCCCACAGCAGAGCAGCTCCAGCCCCTCGTGGCCCTGCTCTGGACACCTCCCAGCACCTCCAGATCTCTCCTGTCCCAGGGGCTCCAGAGCAGGGCACAGTGCTCCAGGTGGGGTCTCAGCAGAGGCTGCAGAGTGGCAGAATCCCCTCCCTCACCCTCTGCCCTCACTGCTCTTGCTGCAGCCCAGGCTCTGGCTGCTCTCTGGGCTGCCAGTGCCCACTGGTGCCTCGTGTTGAGCTTCTCATCCACCAGCACCCCCAAGGCCTTTCCCTCAGGGCTGCTCTCCAGCCAGACACTGCCCAGCCTGTACCAGTGCCTGGGGTTGCCCTGACCCAGCTGCAGGACCTTGCACTTGGTCTTGTTGAACCTCCTGAGGTTGGCCTGGGCCCAGCTCTGCAGCCTGTGCAGGTGGCTCTGGGTGGATCCTTCCCTCCAGCTGTCAGCCTCACCACACAGCTTGGTGCTGAGGTCCCAGAACTGATCCTTGAGGGACTGCACTTGTCCCTGCCTGCACTTGGGCATGGACCCCCTGACAGCCACCATTTGGGTGTGTCTGCCAAGCCAGCTCTTTATCCACCAAGCCTGGTGCTGAGCTTCCCATGTTTCACTCTGCCTCCCTCACAGCTGGGATCTCTTCTCTTCACAGGACCCAAACCCTGGGCAGGTGAGGAGAGTCCTGTGTGCAGGGGCTGTTGTAGCTGAGCAGCTTGGTGCACATGCCCCATCCTAGGGGCCCGGGGGCTTAGTCATTGTCCTTGTCTGCCACACTTAGCCTCTCCATTGCTGGCAGTCAGTGCTTCCCAGGTGGAGGAATGAAGCTGCTGGAGGCAGTGCCTGAGGGGAGCATCTCCGAGTGGTCATCACCCACAGAAGCTTCAGCTCAGCACCTCCAAGGCCTTGAACTCTCTAGCAAGTTTTGTTAAACCTGGAGGGAAAGAAATATTGTGGGGGGGTTCTTGAGGGCAGTGAATGCCACAAACCAACAGCAGGAAAGAGTCAGCATCAAAATCCCTGTACCCTGGGACCTGTGTGGGAGCTCCCATGGACGTGTCCTGGGGCACAGAGCACCACAGCTTTCCTATTTGAGGATAGGATCCCCCTGAGTCACCCTTGCAGCTCTGCTTATTCAGGGTGCTTGCTGCTGGAATGCTCAGCCCAGTGGGATGTGAGGGTTTGCAGAGCTGCAGCTGTCCCTCACAGCCACCCTGCAGGCAGTGCTGTGTGAGTGGGCACAGAGTAGCAGCCTGCTTCTGACCCTGCAGGCAGTGCTGTGTGAGTGGGCACAGAGTAGCAGCCTGCTTCTGACCCTGCAGGCAGTGTTGTGTGAGAGGGCACAGAGCAGCAGGCTGCTTCTGACCCTGCAGGCAGTGCTGTGTGAGTGGGCACAGAGCAGCAGGCTGCTTCTGACCCTGCAGGCAGTGCTGTGTGAGTGGGCACAGAGCAGCAGCCTGCTTCTGACCCTGCAGGCAGTGCTGTGTGAGTGGGCACAGAGCAGCAGGCTGCTTCTGACCCTGCAGGCAGTGCTGTGTGAGTGGGCACAGAGCAGCAGGCTGCTTCTGACCCTGCAGGCAGTGTTGCTGAACCACGGGGAAAGCCTGAGAGAGAAGAGCAGGGCTGTGGTGGCAGCTCAGGTGGTGTGGGGACAGCTGTGCTGGGACTGGGTGGTGGCACAGCAGCAGCTGCCTCTCAGGTGAGGAGCACAGCACGAATGTCCCCAGGGCCCTGCCGTGGCAGGGGCTGGAAGTAGCTGATCTTTAAGGTGCCATGATGCCATAGCTGGTTTCTGACTCGTGCTTCTCACCCTGTCGCTGAGGTGGGTGGGTCTGTGCCCAGGACACCACCACCCTTCACACGCAGTGCACCCACAGCAGCTGTAGGTGCTGCTTGCAGGGGCAGCTGCTGCCCTGCCCTCTGTTAGCTGCTGCTGCTGCTAACATCCCAGTGCCCTGTTCAGAGAACAGAGGGAAACTGATTTCAGAGCAACTCAACCTGCTCCCCTGGAATTCTGCCCCTCTGCTCTGCTCTGCTCAGCCCTCACCTGCAGCACTGCCTCCAGTTTTGGGAACCCAGCACAAGAAGGACCTGGAGCTGCTGCAGAGGGTCCAGAGGAGGCTACCAAGATGCTCAGAGGGCTGGAGAAGCTCTGCTGTGGGCACAGGCTGGGAGAGTTGGAACTGTTCAGCCTGCAGAAGAGAAGGCTGCAGGCAGACCTCAGAGTGATGCCTGAAGGGGCTGCAGGAGAGCTGGGGAGGGACTCTGGAGAAGGGCTGGGAGTGGCAGGCTGAGGGACAATGGCTTTGAGCTGGGAGAAGGGAGAGTGAGAGTGGAGAGGAGGAAGAGATTGTTGAGAGTGAGGGTGGGAAGAGCCTGGCACAGGCTGCCCAGGGAGGCTGTGGCTGCCCCTGCCCAGAGGTGTTGGAGTCCAGGCTGGATGAGGCCTTGAGCAGGCTGTGCTGGTGGCAGGGGGTTGGTACTGGATGATCCTGGAGGTCCCTTCCAACCCAACCTATTCTGGGAATCTCTGAGTTGGCCTTTAAATGGCAGGGAGCTCCTCTGACTTTCACTGTGTCAGGTACCATTAACTCGCATGGCTCAGGCTTCTGGGCTCAGCTCAGTGACCATGAGCAGCTGTCCATGGCTTGACCTCAGTTCTGGAGCATGGTCTAAGAACTGGTTATTGCCTACTATATAGGAAAGACAGCTTTGGAGGAGCCAAGGAGCATCAGCAGACTGCCCTGAGCTGCCTGGTAGGAAAGAAGGCACCAAAACTGGAGGAAGGAGTTGTGTAGTTTGAGCATCAGCAGCATTTTCCTATTCCCATGGTCTGTCAGGCTGTAGAAACCCTCCAAGGAGCATTCCCTGCCATGGGAATCAATTGAAATGGAAATGGCAATTACACTGCTGGAGAGGAATCCTCCTCTGGAGGGGAGCAGCCAGGCAGGCAGCTCAGCACTCTTTCCTCTCTCATTTAGGTGTCTCATGCTTTGCTTTCCCCTTCGGTTTTTATTGCCCTCCTTCAAGCACAGCAGAGCTGAAGCCTTCAGACTGCCAGGGAGTTCTGAAGAGGCTTTTCCTCTGCTCGTCGGAGTCTCTCTGGCACAGGGCCAGGCTCAGCCCGGCAGACAGCAGTTTGTACTGCTCAGCGTTCGGGGATGCTCTGTCTGGAGGCTTTGCTCTCCCAGGACCTGGTGCCTGCTGGGGCCCATGCTGCCAGAGCCCCAGCTCTGACTGCAGCCCGAGGGGGAGCTGCTTGCTTTGGTAAGAGCTCTCCTTCAGTCTAAACATGCTGAAGCAGGGCTCTGGGGGGGAGAGGGAAGAGGCCTTTTCTAAGCAGTGCAGTTAGCTGGCAAGTTGCTTTGTTTTCCTTTGGCTGTCGTCTTGGATATTTGTGGTCGGCCCAGAGGTTGCCTTTTCCTTCTGCCGAGCCTCGCAGCGGAGCTGGAGCCCTGTCCGCAGCATGGCAGATTCTTGCCCCGGGGGAAGCAAAGCCTTATCTGCAGCCCCATCGCAGTCAGCCAGCAGCCTTCCCCTGCCGCCTTTGCTACCCGGGTGCCAAAGAAGCAGCTCCTCCTGTGGGCCCTGGGCTCTGGGGCTGCTGCAGCCATGAAAGGCGCTGTGGAGAAGAGCTGTCTTCCAGGAAATAGAACAGACCAAATCCACTGGCAGCATTTCCATGGATGTCCTTTTGTTTGCCATGGCATTCCTCGGGTTTGCTGCTGTTTCCGCTGGCCGCGGAGCTGCCGCGCACGGCGCTGCCCGCGCCTGGGGCTCAGCAGCTTTCGGGGCTCGGCAGCTTTCAGGGCTCGGCAGCTTTTGGGGCTCGGCAGCTTTGGGGCTCAGCAGCTTTCAGGGCTCAGCAGCTTTCGGGGCTCAGCAGCTTTTGGGGCTCGGCAGCTTTCAGGGCTCGGCAGCTTTGGGGCTCAGCAGCTTTCAGGGCTCGGCAGCTTTCAGGGCTCAGCAGCTTTTGGGGCTCAGCAGCTTTCAGGGCTCGGCAGCTTTCGGGGCTCAGCAGCTTTTGGGGCTCAGCAGCTTTCGGGGCTCGGCAGCTTTCGGGGCTCAGCAGCTTTCAGGGCTCAGCAGCTTTCGGGGCTCAGCAGCTTTCAGGGCTCGGCAGCTTTCAGGGCTCGGCAGCTTTCGGGGCTCGGCTTTGCAGCCAGGGCAGACAGAGGGCAGCTGCTCCTGCTGCCTCCTCCTGTGCCCTGCGCTGCCCCTGCTCCACGCCGCTGCGTGTGCCGTGCGGTGAGAGGTCCTCTGCGGGCACCGAAGGATGCCACTGCCTCACCCTGCCGACCCTGCCCGCTCCTTGGGAACCGCTCCCAGTGTAAACACCATCGAGGTACTGCTCGGTGCTGCTAATTTATCACTTCTGCCAGATGGGCAGTAAGTAGCCTATTAACATTCACGAAGTGAGTGTCCAATTCCTTCACGTTTCTAAACACATCACCCTGGGATTCCTAAGATTGATGGTGTGGAGTTTTCCCATGTTCCGAGCCCCTTCCTGCGGCCTTCAGCCTCGGGGCGGTGCCCGACGCGAAGCTGCCTGGCCCCGGGCAGGAGCGGAGATGCGCAGGCTGGCAAGGCAGCGGCGCTGGCACTGCTGTCTGCTGCTGTGCCACCCTGGCCGGGACACCCAGGCCGTTCTGATACTTGCGAGCGCTGCAGCCAGGCCGAGGAGCCTTGAGCCATGGGGGCTGAAGGTTCTGCTGCAAGACCGAGGAGCTTCCCTTGCTCTCCTGCTCGGAGGCCTCTTGAAGATGAGGAGGTTCCCGAGGCTGGTTACCCACCTTCACTATTGCCTTTTTCCTGCTGGCACCCCTTTCTCCAGCTCACTTCTGTTCTGCCCCCTCCCCCAAACCCTAAGCCCCCTTTGTCTGCCCCACAGAACAACTTCTCTGTCTTTATGGGATAATTAGTGTGGACAATTGCTGCTTTTCCCATTGGGTTTGAGGTGCAGTGAGCCATGAAGGAATCTGTAATGACATGAAAAGTCAGCGGAGGCGCGGATGGTGGCTGAATAGCAACAGTTACCTCTCTGAATAGATTAAATTAACAAAAATCAAGCTTTGTGTTCGGCTGGGGGGAGGGAGGATTCCCTCAGCTTTTTGTCCCTGACAATGTGGGTTTGTATCTCGGCAGCTCAAGGAAGAAATCAGGCGAGGCTTCGCGGGACTGCCGGAGCCGCTGGCGGGACTCGTGGACATGCTGGAGGGCAGCAGTGACTGGAAGGGGAGAGGGCATTCCCTCGGCTATTACCTCAGCACCGAGCTGGAGCTGTGGCTAAAAGAGCATCCTGCTGTTCAACAGGTTAGAGAAGCAGAGCCTGGGAGGCGGCAGGGAGGAGAGAGCAATCAATTTGAACGTCCCTCGAGTGTCTCCGGGTTCCTTCATTCCCCAGTGCAGCCTCCTCTCTGGTCCCACGCACAGGCGGCGAGGCAAGGTGTGAAAGTCCTGCCGAGGTGATGCTGGCGCTGCCTGCTGGCCTGGCACTGAAATGCTGTGGGGAGCAGTGATGGAAATGCTGCGTTCACCTTCCTGAGCTGGGATTTCCATCCTGCCTCATCAGGCTGCTTTGATCAAAGGTTGATCTTGCAACTCTAGCTGGGCTGGAGGCTTTCCCACTGGAACTCGCATCCCACTGTCAGAATAAACCCAATGGCAGGAATCTACTCTGCACATTCTTCCAGCTCTGCAAATAGAAGCCAGTCACTGTAGGGCTGCCTAACTCCTGCCATATGGTGAGGGGCTTTTATCAGCAGCAGCAGTGCAGAAAATGGGCCCAGGATGAGTTTCCAGCAGCTGAGTGATGAGTTTGTAACACTGGGTCATCAGATTACGCCTCCTAATGTTTACCATTCCCTGTGCCTCCACAGACTCTGACTAAGAGCTTCTCCTTTTTGTGTGCCCTTTTGGCTCTCAGCTGCAAGATGCTTTTACATCTGTGCTGTTTTGTTTCCCATTTTGCCAAAAGGTTGTTTTTGGGTGTCGAGCTCTGCCACTGCAGTATCTGCAAAGGGCAGTGGAGTGCTGCTGGCACTGCAGTTCCTGACCCCGAAAGTCCTGTGTCGGAAGGCAATGATCGTGTGGGAACACAGGGAAGGGTGTGCATCTTTTGACCATCTTTTGCTTCTCCTGCCCTTCCTTGAGCTCAGGAGCAAGCCTGGCAGTGAACACTGAATTGTTACACCTGATAGGTGAGAGCTGCCTTGGGGGGAGTTGCTGGCCTCAAAGATTTTCTGCTGGGGGCCGGAGGGGTGAATTTCCAGAGGGGCCTTTCTCCAGCCTCGTGCTGTGCTTCTGCACAAGGCCATGCTCCCCATCCAGAGTCAGCCCCCAGACACTTCATGTTTTCAGATTAGCTGCTGTGAAAAACATGTGCTGCATATTGTTGTGATTCCTGCTTGCAGCCTCCACGGGGACACTGAGAATCCCTCCCCCAGGAACTGGCTTTTCCCCCTCTTTAACTGAGCTGCATTTCCAGCTGCCCCTGACTTGTAGCTGCCTTTACCGAACCTGGCTTTGATTTCTTTCCTTTCATGTGGGTTTGTGGGTTTTGTTTTGCAGTCTGGCAGCGAGCTGAAGAAGCTCCAGGCCCGTGTGCTCAGGCTGCTAGCCCAGTGCCCAGCTAATCTTCTTGACCCCCTGATCAGCATTTACCAGCTCCATACAGCAGAGCGGAACTGTTTGCTGGAGCACGTCAGGCATCTCTGCCGCCAGGGCGCTCACAAAGAGGTAGGTCATGTCTTTCAAATGCAGTTACCTACCAGCCTCTCTCCTTCCCTCTTGGTGCCTGCATCGCTTTCTGGATGCATTTCAATGTGAATTCCCTTCCATGGCAGCAGCTGGATGCTGTGAATGGCCCAGCTCAGCGTGGCCTTCCCATGCACACGAGGTGGCTGTGCTCAGCCGTGATTTTTCCAGCAGCTGAGGACAGGGTGCCAGGGAATTCTTCCTCCACCTCTCTGTTGACCTTTGAAAGTAATAAGGTTAATAGGGTTTAATTCAGAGAATTTAAGAGGGTGGTTGTGTTCTTTATAGTTTTCCTTGTCCTTGGCAAGAACAGAAGGGATTTTACCAGTTGGTCACAGACCTGCTGTGCTATCTCCTATCTGCCTGCAGCGAGGATGGGTCAGGAAGTCTCTGGTCCCCCGTGGTTACCCTGATCAAAGACTGTGCAGTATGAGGAGTTTTGAAGCCTCTTTACCATTCAGGCTTACACTCAGAAAGTTTTACTGCTCTTGACTTTGAGTGGCTGACACCAGCAGGAGTTGAGCCCAGCCAGATTTTTACCCTCTGGTTTAAACACTCAGAGCATCCCTGGCATCACGGTGCCATCTCGATAGCCTTGCAGATGTTCTTGGGACCCAGCTACAATCCTCTTCCTGCTTGGGGGTTTGACAGGCTGGACCCAGAGGTCTGTTTTTCTCCAAGGAGGATGGGTCACACTTGAGGGTGCAGAACAGCTAGAATTTGTTTAAGAAGAGAGGAAAATCAAGTAGCATTTTTGTAACCCCACTCTCCAGTGAAGCCCAATGCCCAGGTCAGCACAGGGAATTCCATTCTTCTCCATTGCTTTGCACGCTGAAGGGAGGATATTTGGTGGGCAGCAAGTTCTGCATGGGCAGCAAAGTGCCCTTGAGGCCAAGGAGGCCACTGGGGCCCTGAAGGGCATTCAGAAGAGTGTGACCAGCAGATCTAGGGAGGTTCTTCTCCCCCTCTACGCTGTCCCAGTGAGACTTCACCTGCAATATTGCATCCAGCTCTGGGCTCCCCAGTTCAGGAGGGACAGGGATCTGCTGGACAGAGCCCAAGAGAGGGCTACAAGGATGCTGCAGGGACTGCAGCACTGCCTGATGAGGAAAGGCTGAGAGCCCTGGGGCTGAGTCTGGGGAGGAGAAGGCTGAGAGGGGTCCTGATCAATGCCTGTAAATGTCTGAGGGCTGGGGGTCAGGGAGGGACAGGCACAGCCTCTGCTCCCTTGTGCCCTGGCATGGCAGAGGGGCAAGGGATGGAAACTGCAGCGCAGGAAGTTGCACCTCAACATGAGCAAGAACTTCTTGGCTGTAAGAGTCCAGAGCCCTGGAGCAGGCTGCCCAGAGAGGCTGTGGAGTCTCCTGCTCTGCAGCCTTTCCAGCCCTGCCTGTGCAATCTGCACTGGATTCTCTGGTCCTGCTCTGGCAGGGGCTTGGACTGGAAGATCTGGTGTCCCTGCCCAGGGCAGGGGGGGTGGAACTCAATGATCCTTGTGGTCCCTTCCAACCCTGACTGATTCTATGATCTCCAGAGGTCACTTCCAACCCCTGACATCCTGTGTCCCTCTGATCCTGTGGTGCTGTGATCCTCATGTTTGCTGAGCAGTTCATAGGTAGCTCCTTGAAACGAACTCTTCTGCTCGATGCAGTTTATGAGTGTGACTGAAAATGCTCAGAGAAGCCTCGTGTCTGACTTCATCCAAGTGTGATTCTGAAGCCCCAGGCTCCAGGGATCTTCCTTGTTTTAATTAGAAATGCAGTTTTGTTCTAGATCTGGGTTTGGAAAGCTCTGCCTTTTTGTGTGGTGGAATTGTTTTCCTGTCCTGCCTTCCACAGAAAAGCTTTGACTGCTTGTTCCCAGTGTGAAGAACAGGAAACCTCAGCTGTTGCTTACCCTCAGCCATAACTTTCTTCTAGTTTTGTTTTGTTGCCAGAGGGATGAATAGAATTATCTTCAAGAATAACAGGAAATCTTTTACTGCCCTTGGGGACTGCTCATACCTAAGTTGACAGCAACTAACCCCAAACCCCCTGGAACTAGGGCTCTGAGCACTTGTGGTGGGCTGTGGCATGTCTGTTTGTCCTGCTCTGCCCTCTCTTTCAGATGGGGCAGCAAAGCAGTTTCACATGTAGGATTTTTGGCTCTTCTGTCTCCCACCCTTTGAAGGGACAGAAATGCTTCCAGATCCTTGCTGTCATAGGACCATAGAATGGTTTGGGTTGGAAGGGACAGCCAAAGGTCATCTAGACCAACATCTCTGCAGCGACCAGAGACATCCTTCACTGGATCAGGTTGCTCAGAGCTTTCTTGAGCCTTGGATATCTCTAGGGATGGGCCTCAACCACCTCCCTGGGCAACCTGCTGCAGTGTTCCAGCAGCCTCCTGGTGCAGGACTTGTTCCTTACATCTGATGTAAGTCTGCTCTGCTCTCATTTCCAAGCATTGCCCCTGGTCCCTGCAGGCCTGTGCAAACAGTCCCTCTGCAGCCTGCTTGTCACCCTTCAGGCACAGCCTGCTCTTAGGTCTGCTCAGAGCCTTATCTACTCCAGGCTGAACACCCCCAGCTCCCCCAGCCTGGCCTCCCAGGAGAGGTGCTCCAGCTCCCCCAGTCATCTTCCTGGCCTACTCTGGACCTGCTCCATCAGGTCCATGCCCTTCCTGTGTTGAGGGTCCAGAGTTATTTATTGCCTTGCTGTATTTACAGTAAGACACCAAACGTTTGTTCTAGAGCAACATTATTCCCTGTGCCTGTTCTGATGCATTTCCTGCTTGTGGGGTGTGGACCACAGAGGTCCCCAGCTCTACCCTGAGCACTAAGATGCTTTTCCCTCTCAGAGGCCTTGGAGAAAAAGCAATTCCAGAACCCCCTGAGCATGGCCGTGGTGGTTAATTGTTGCTGAAGCACATCTGGTGCTCTCTGTGTGCCTTGTTTCAGCAGAGCTGGTCAACAGCCCAACCACCCCATGGATGGCAGCAGCCAGGAGCTTGCAGGCAGCTGTGGAAGGGCTTCTGATGAGACAGGGGTTGGCTGTTGGGAGCGTGGTGAGAAAACCTTTGGTGGTAGACAGGCAGTGGTGGGGCTGGTGCAGAATGGTGCAGGTGGCACAGGTGCCGGAGTGAATCCAGAGCATCATAGAATCACAGGAGGGGCTGGCTGGGAAGGGACCTCCACAGCTCATCCAGTCCAGCTCCCTGCACTCAGCAGGGACATCCTCCGCCAGGGCAGGTTGCCCACAGTCCTGTCCAGCCTCGCCTTGAATATCTCAGGGCATGGGTCCTCAACCACCTCCTTGAGCAACTCCAGACAGGGGCAACTCAGCTGGAGAAGGGTCTGCAGCACAAAACTTGTGAGGAGCAGCTGAGGGAGCTGCAGGTGTTCAGCCTGGAGAGGAGGAGGCTGAGGGGAGACCTCATTGCTCTCTGCAGCTCCCTGAAAGGAGACTGGATCCAGGTGGGGAGCAGTCTCTTCTCTCATGGAACAACTGATAAGCCAAGAGGGAATGTCCTATATTTGTGCCAGGGGAGGTTTAGTTTGCACATAAGTGGCAATTTCTTCCCCAAAAGGGTTGTCAAGCCCGGGAACAGGTCTGGCCGGGGGCAGCGCTGGAGTCCCCATCCCTAGAGGTGTTCCACAGCCTCGGACGGGTGCTGCCGGGGGACGTGGTTTAGCGGCGGGCATGGCAGTGCTGGGTTAAGGCTTGGACTCCTCTCACAGGTGTCTCCCAGCCAGCAGAGTTCTGACTCTCTGCCCTTAGTCAGGCGCAGCAGAGCGGCACTGGGGCGCGGGGGGGAGGCCGCGGCCGCGGAGCGCTGCCAGCGGATGGCACCGGAGCTGCCGCGGGGCGGGAGGAGCGGGCAGGTACCGGCGGGGTCTGGGGGGGGTCTGCATCCGCTGGACCGCGAAGGGAGCGCGCAGCTGCTGACGGCGCTCCCTGCCCTGCTCCTCACGGCTCCGCCATGCCCTCAGGCGGCTCCCGGCGAAGCAGCCTTGCCCCAGCTCGGGAGTCCTCCGGAGCCGTCGGCCGTGGCCACCCTGCCCTGGGCCGCGGCGGGGCCGTGCCGGAGGCTTTGTGGGGAGCGAGCAGGCTGGCGGTGGGGCCGGGACAATGCGGGGATTGAGCGGGGCGGGGGCGATGCCGAGCGGGCGAGGCTGAATGGGCCAGGCTGCAGCGGAGAAGAATGAGGGCTCGCAGAAGGCAGGGTAGTGTTTCATGGTCATCTTCTGTTACACTCCTGCCTTTCAAAGAGTGTCTGGGGCCGCCTGAATGAGCCTCTCTTGCGCCGCGGCCGCGGGGCCGGCAGACAAAGGGGGCTCTTGTCCGCGGCAGCCCCTGGGGAATAAAAGGCATTGTGGCTGCGCGGGGCAGGCTGGCAGGCTCGCAGGCTCCGCTGCCCTCCGCAGCGCTGCGCCGCCGAGCAGCCGCATTCAGCGCTGTCAGCTCTGATTAGCAGGGTCTCATGACTTAATGTGCTGCGATATTTCATGTCTAAGGGTGGCGGCTGTCCTTCTGCGGGCTGAATGCCCTCCATTGTCCCGGCCCTTATTTTATTTACATGTTTTTAACCAGCTCCCCAAGGTAAGCGGTGGCAGTGCGGGGGGGACGGCGGGGCCGTGCCGCAGCCGCGGCCGCCCGGCGCGGACACGGTGAGCGCTGTTCGCACCGCCAGCGGCGCGGTTCTTGTCTGCTTCGACAGCTTCGCGGCGAGTTCGG
Organism: Pogoniulus pusillus; assembly: GCF_015220805.1. Taxonomy (NCBI): domain Eukaryota; kingdom Metazoa; phylum Chordata; class Aves; order Piciformes; family Lybiidae; genus Pogoniulus; species Pogoniulus pusillus. Next base: position 561,054 of record NC_087298.1, on the reverse strand, counting down.
AACAGGTGGCACTGGAGCTGGCGTGAGGAAGGAAACAATAAATAATCTTTTTAGCTTCTGACAACCAGAAATATTCCCGGCCCCGAGAGCGCTCCCGCTGCAGCCTCTGCCTGCCGGCCACCAGCGGCACTCCCCTGCCCTTTGCCGCGCAGGGGTACTGCTCCGGGCTGCTGGGGGGACAGGAGCGCTGAACTCTAGACCAGCTTTTGGGTTGCCATCCGCTGGCATTCCTCCATTCTCAGAAGCAGAGGAAATCCTTTCCAGCCATGTTCTATCCATCCGGAATCCATTGGTGCTCAGTGGAGCCAGGTCCAGCTGCAGAGCTCTAACCAGTGGAGTCCCCCAGGGAGCAGTGCTGGCTCCAGTCCTGTTCGACATCTTCAGGATGATCTTGGAGGTCTCTTCCAACCTACTTGAGTCTATGATTTTATGATCAATGCCATTGATGAGGGCACAGACAGAGGCTGCTCAGCAAGTTTGCTGATGACACCAAGCTGGGAGGCTTGGCTGATACCCCTGAGGGCTGTGCTGCCATCCAGAGAGACCTGCACAGACAGAGCTGGGCACAGAGGAACCAAATGAGGTCCAACAAGGCCAAGTGTAGAGTCCTGCACCTGGGGAGGGAGAATAAACTGCAGCAGGACAGGCTGGGAGGTGACTGCTGGAGAGCAGCCCTGTGGAGAGGGACCTGGGAGTGCTGGGGGAGAGCATCCCTGGGGCAGCAATGTGCCCTGGTGGCCAAGAGGCCAATGGGGTCCTGGGGGGCATTCAGCAGAGTGTGTCCAGCAGATCAAGGGAGGTTCTTCTCCCCCTCTGCTCTGTCCTGGTGAGACCTTCTCTTGAGTACTGCCTTCAGTTCTGGGCTCCCCAGTATAAGAGGGACAGGAACTGTTGGAGAGAGTCCAGTGGAGAGCTACAAGGATGATGAGGGGCCTGGAGCAGTGCCTGATGAGGAGAGGCTGAGGGCCCTGGGGCTGCTTAGGCTGGAGAAGAGAAGACTGAGAGGGGATTGAATCAATGTCTGTAACTATCTGAGGGCTGGGGGTCAGGAGGGGGGGACAGGCTCTGCTCACTGCTCCCTGGGATAGGATCAGGAGCAATGGATGGAAGCTGCAGCACAGGAGGTTCCAGCTCAGCACAAGGGGGAACTTCTTGCCTGGAGGGGTCCCAGAGCCTGGCACAGGCTGCCCAGAGAGGTTGTGGAGTCTCCTTGTGTGGAGCCTTTGCAGGCCTGCCTGGATGTGTTCCTGTGTGCCCTGAGCTGGATTGTGTGGTGCTGCTCTGGCAGGGGGATTGGACTTGGTGATCTCCTTGGGTCCTTTCCAACCCCTGACACCTGTGAGCCTGTGAATCATCTCCTCCACGAAAGGAAGGTTGGTTCTCTGTGTTAAATTCACTTAATATCTGCTCTTTCAGTGAAGGTCCTGTGGGTTCTCTGTTACAATTCAGATACTAAAAGCTGTCATAGAAGAAGTCGTGGAGCAGGCAGAAAAAAAAGCTCTGTAGACATGAAGTCAAAGGTTTTATTGTCAGCAATGCCTGAGTGCTGCAGGAGTCGTTTGGTAGAAAGGATGTTTGGCCAAAAAGTTAAGCTTAAAGCAATAGAGGTGCCCTGGGGTGCAGGAGTGCAGGGTTCAGCCTCCATCCAGCACAGCCTCCACTCCTCTGTGCAGTGCTGTTCTCAGCACTGACTCAGGGCTGCTGCAGTCTGCAGCCCTGCTGCATGCAGGGTGCTGGAGTAGCCAGGCTGTGTTTTTGCAGGTCACTGCTACAGCTGATGGAGCACTGCAGGATGTTCAGGCTGGGGTTTTTTTTGCACAAATTCTGTGGTAAAGAGATGTATCAATAGTGAAAATGCCACTAAGTGGCAGCTAAATTAAATTGCTTTCTCAGATGCTGCTTAAGGATAGGTTTTATTTTATGCTTTACTGCTGCATATCTTTGGTAGGGACTGGTAACTGCCTCACAGCTGCTGTAAGGCTGGTTTGGATTCTAACAAGTGAGCCTTAAAAGCACTATTGTGCAGTTTTTGTTCTGGTTTGCTTTCAGCTAACTGACTGTTGGGACATGTAGCAATTGTCCTGTGTGAAGAACAAGCTAAAAACCATTTGATTGCTTAAGCTGTGCAGGCACATAGCTGGTGTCAGCCTGCAGAAGGGACATGTGTACATGTCATTCACAATGCCATTCAGCATCTCTGCTTTGCAGACAAAGAGAGTTCTGCTTTTACCTAAGTGCAAGTCAAGTGAACACTAATAGTGCATCTGCCTGGCAGGCAGGGGTAGCCTGATGATGTCTGTGTTGTACTGCCCTTCAGATGGGTAATAATTCATTGCCATTTGGATCAGGACAGCAATCTCTAGACCAGGTGTCAGCATCCAGGAGCTGAGTTGTGGAACTGACAAGAGTGCAGTTAGTTTGGGATTGCACAAAGTGAATAAGTAACTAGAGTAGCAACAGGGGAAAGGGTTGGTAGGATCAATACAGTTGAAGGAGTAGAAATAACAGTGGCTGTTACCCCTGTCTGATGGGCATTTGGGTGCCATGGGCAGGAGAAGTACTCCAAATAGCCACTTGTAACCTCATTTGCTATTTTCACTTTACTTACTTTACTTACATAGAACAGAGCAGAACAGAACAGAATAGAGTAGAAGAGAACAGAATAGAGTAGAATAGAATAGAACAGAACAGAACAAAATAGAGTAGAATAGAATATAACAAAACAGAACAGAATAGAACAGAACAGAGTAGAATAGAATAGAACAGAACAGAATAGAGCAGAATAGAACAGAATAGAATCATAGAATCATAGAACAACCAGGTTGGAAGAGACCTCCAAGCTCATCCAGTCCAGCCTATCCCCCAGCCCTATCCAGTCACCCAGACCATGGCACCGAGTGCCTCATCCAGGCTTTGCTTGAACACCTCCAGGGACAGTGACTCCACCACCTCCCTGGGCAGCCCATTCCAATGCCAATCACTCTCTCTGCCAACAACTTCCTCCTAACATCCAGCCTATACTTCCTCAGCACAGCTTGAGACTGTGTCCCCTTGTTCTGCTGCTGGATGCCTGGCAGAAGAGGCCACTCCCCACCTGACTACAATCTCCCTTCAGGTAGTTGTAGACAGCAATGAGCTCTGCCCTGAGCCTCCTCTTGGCTAAACACCCCCAGCCCCCTCAGCCTCTCCTCATAGGGTTTGTGTTCCAGGCCCCTCCCCAGCCTTGCTGCCCTTCTCTGGACATGTTCCAGCACCTCAACATCTCTCTTGAATTGAGGGGCCCAGAACTGGGCACAGCACTCAAGGTGTGGCCTGAGCAGTGATGAGCACAGGGGCACAAGAACCTCCCTTGTCCTGCTGCCCACACTGCTCCTGATGCAGGCCAGGATGCCATTGGCTCTGCTGCCCACCTGGGCACTGCTGCCTCATCTTCAGCTCCTCTCTGCCAGCACCCCCAGGTCCCTTTCCTCCTGGCTGCTCTCAGCCACTCTGGCCCCAGCCTGTAGTGCTGCTTGGGGTTGCTGTGGCCAAAGTGCAGAACCTGTCCTTGGCCTTGTTCAGTCTCATCCCATTGGCCTCTGCCCACCCATGCAGCCTGGCCAGGTTCCTCTGCAGGGCTCTCCTACCTTCCAACAGCTCCACAGCTGCTCCTAGCTTGGTGTCATCTGCAAACTTACTGCTGCTGGACTCAATCCCCTCATCCAGATCATCAATAAAGATATTGAACAGGACTGTGCCCAGCACTGATTCCTGGGGCACCCCTGGGCAGTGCCAGCTGCCAGCTGCATGTGGCACCATTCACCACCACTCTCTGGGCTCTGCCATCCAGCCAGTTCCTGCTCCAGCACAGAGTGAATCTGTCCAAACCAGGAGCTGCCAGCTTGGCCAGGAGCTTCTCATGGCAGACAGTGTCAAAGGCTTTGCTGCAGTCCAGGTAGATTCCATGCACAGCCTGCCCCACATTCACCAGGCAGGAACCTGATTATAAAAGGAGATCAGGTTGGTGAGGCAGGACCTGCCCTTCCTAAAGCCATGCTGGCTGGGCCTGATCCCTTGGCCATCCTGTAGGTGTTTTGTGATGGCACTCAAGATGACCTGTTCCATGACCTTGCCTGGCACAGAGGTCAGAATGGAACAGAACAGAATAGAGTAGAATAGAATAGAACAGAACAGAATAGAGTAGAACAGAATGGAACAGAACAGAATAGAGTGGAATAGAATAGAACAGAATGGAACAGAACAGAATAGAGTAGAATAGAATAGAACAGAACAGAATAGAGTAGAACAGAATGGAACAGAACAGAATAGAGTGGAATAGAATAGAACAGAATGGAACAGAACAGAATAGTGTAGAATAGAACAGAACAGAACAGAACAGAAAAGAGTAGAATAGAATAGAACAGAACAGACTAGACCAGAATAGAACAGAATAGAATAGACCAGACCAGGCTAGAGTAGAACAGACCAGAATAGAATAGAATCAACCAGATTGGAAGAGAGCTCCAAGCTCACCCAGCCCAACCTAGCACCCAGCCCTGTCCAGTCAACCAGACCATGGCACTAAGTGCCCCAGCCAGGCTTGGCTTCAACACCTCCAGCCACAGAGACTCCACCACCTCCCTGGGCAGCCCATTCCAGTGCCAACCACTCTCTTTGCCAGGAACTTCCTCCTAACATCCAGGTTGTGCATTTCTTCACTCGGACTGTTTTGAGCTGTCCTCAGGATATTGGACATAGAACTGTTGGGGTGAGTCCAGAGTAGGCCACAAAGATGATTTTACATCATCTTGTAATGACAGGATGAGGAGGAATGGGTTAGAACTGGCAGAGGGGAGATTGAAACTGGGTGTTAGGAAGATGTTCTTTACAGTGAGGGTCATGAGACACTGACACAGGTTGCCCAGGGAGGTTGTGGATCACTGAATCACCCAATGTGATCTTTGATCACATTGGGTGATTCAGTGATCCACAACCTCCCTGGAGGTGTTCAAGGCCAGGTTGGATGAGACCCTGAGTGACCTGTTCTAGTGGGAGGTGTCCCTGTCTATGTCAGGGAGTTGGGACTGGATGAGCTTTGAGGACCCTTCCAACCTAAACCATTCTATGATTCTATGATCCCAGGGCTGGAGCAGCTCTGCTGTGAGCACAGGCTGAGGGAGCTGGGGGTGTGCAGCCTGGAGAAAAGAGGACTTCAGGGGGACCTTAGAGCTGCTGCCAGTGGCTGAAGGGATCCTGCAGGAAGGCTGCAGAGAGACTTTTCCTCAGGGAGCCAGGCCAAGGGGGAATGGTTTGGAGCTGAGGCAGAGCAGGGTTAGGCTGGAGCTGAGGAAGAAGTTCTTCAGCACAAGGGTGGTGAGAGTCTAGAATAGGCTGCCCACAGAGGTTGTGGATGCTTCCTCTCTGAAGGTGTTCCAGGCCAGGCTGAACACCTTCAGAGGTGTCTGGTTGTCTTGGGCAGCCAAATCTGGTTGAGAGGTGTCCCTGCCCATGGCAGAGGAGTTGGAGAAGATGATCTCTGAGGTCCCTTCCAGCCTGAGTCGTTCTGTGATTCTCTCCCCCCGTTCACCACCCTGATTGCAAAGCTTTGTTCCTTCAGCTCCTGCTGTGTTTCAGCCTCTGGTCTGATCTTCCTTGTTTCTTTTAAACCAAAGGTAATAACTGACAAGAACAACAAACACACTGCTACAGGGGGTGTTTGTTCTCTGAAAGGGATGATGTCAGCCTCCACCTTTTTTCCCCCCTCTTCACTTAATCCTCCTGCTAAGGACAGCTTTAATGGCAGGTTGCCTGCTAGATTCAGGCCACTGCAGAGCAGAGGTAGCCAGCCCGTGGGCCATGGACCACTCTGCTGCCTGCTTGCAAACACCACATCATCTGGAGCCACCTCTGCTTTGGCCATGCCTGGTGAAATGGCTGGGAAGGAGCTTGAGTGCTGCTGGTAAGGAGTAGTTCAAGGGGCAGCTCCTGCTCCTGCTCTCACCGTCTCTGGGCTCTCCTCACCCAAGCAGGCTCCTGGAGAAGGGGAGTGAGTGAGCAGTACCTCCAGCCTCACAGTCTGGAGCTGGAGGATCTGCTTAAGGTGGGTGGCCTTTGTGCCCAGGAAGCTTGGGCAGGCCACTGGAGGATCACTCATCTGGGCTGGCCCAGCTAAGCTTGGCTTAGAACTGCTTCCAGTGGCGAAGGAGGACAACTCACAGAGGTGTTTGTTTCACTTCCCTCTTGCTGCCCTGTTTCAGCCTTGATGTACTTCTCTGCCTTTACCTCGGACTGTTCCAGGCTGAGCAGCCTGCAGTGCCTTCCTTCTGACTGGCTCTCTCCTGCTGCCTTGTGTTGGTGCTCTTTTGGAAGGGGACCTGGGAATTGTCACGTTTGTCTCATGGCTGAGGATGCTCCTGCAGATAGCTGCCTGTGCTGTGTGCTGGGGAGCAGCACCTAACCTGCTGTCGTGCACTGTGCAGCCCTGCACTCAGAGGGTCTGAGCAGCGCTGATCGGCCCCAGGGCTGCAGTGAGTGCTTCCCAAACACAAGCCAGATGTTCCCAGTGCTTGGTAGGTGCTGTGCCTTCTGCTCTGTTACTCTGCCCCTGTGCTGCAGCCAGCTCTGACCACTGATGTTCTCAGCCCTGGCGTCGGAGCCTCCCCTGCAGCGCCCTGCTCTCTTGTTTACCTCTCTGGCTTCTGAGGGATTCCTGCAGCCTTGCTTCAGAGCACTGCACCCAGTCAGGCTCGGGCACTTCTGCCTCTGTGCTGTCCCAACTTGCTCGCAGCAGGGCTCAGTAACGCAGGACTCATCAGAAGCCCTTTGTGTCTGTGCTGCATCATCGCTCCAAGCCGAGGGTTAGCCCTCTGCTGCTGCCCCCACCGTGGGAAAAGTGCCTGAGCCGCCAGGGTAGAGCCACCCAAGGCACATGCCCCTGCAGATAGCATCTCCTGTGGCTTCCTGCGCTCGCTGCGCTGGGAGGGAAGAGCCATTTTTAGACGAGGCAGAGCAGCTGCGTTCAAAGCAAGCCGAGGGGAGCAGGCACTGGTGCAGGCTGCTCCGAGGCTGTGTGCTCACTTCAGAGCACTCCTGCTTCCCCAGGCTGCTGCTTTTGTGGTCTAGAAGGGTGCTCTGGTGCTCGTGGCTCGGCCTGAGCACGTCAGCTTTGGGCAGCCTCCCCCATGCTGCAATCAGTGCAGCTCCAGGCCTTGTAGGTACAGTGCAGTGTGGCAGTGGCCAGCGCTGAGCTCTTCCCCAGCCTCGGCCAGCACTGCTTTGCTGTATTTTTAGGTATTTAGCCATGGGAAACAAAACTGCTGCAAAGTGGCCAAATATGGTTCTTGCTTGGAGCAGAAGTACGACCAAGAACGACCCAAAGCTCCCTCGGGGCTGTGAGAAGACTCACAGCTTGTGAGGGGGTTGGAGCCAGGCAGTGATTCACCTTTTCTCCTGGACTGGCATCATCATGTACCTGCCCCAAGTACAGCTGGGGGAGGCAAAGCAACCTCTGCCAGATGTCTGTGGCACTGCTGTAGCCTGGGCTGAGCACCTGCAGGTGCGGCAGGGCTGCTGCCTCTGCGTGCTCCTGGCTGCTGTTAGGTGAGGTGCTGGGGACTGCCTGCGAGTGCAGTGCACCTCTGGGACACAGCTGCTCACACCAGCGAGCAGTGATCTCTTCAGAGCTCCAGGGAGGCTGAGCAGACCCTGAGAAGCTGAAAGTCACAGAATGCATTGGGTTGGAAGGGACCCTTGAAGGTGACCTTGTCCAGCCCTTAGTGTGTCAGGGGTTGGAAGGGACCTGCAGAGATCATCCAGCCCAAGCCCCTGCCAGAGCAGGAGCACTCAGGGCAGGGCACACAGGAGCACATCCAGGCAGGTTCTCAATGTCTCCAGAGCAGGAGACTCCACAACCTCTCTGGGCAGCCTGCTCCAGCCTCCAGCACCCTCACACTGACAAAGGTTCCCCTCCTGTTCCCTGGCACCTCCTCTGCTCCAGCTGGCACCCAGTGCCCCTTATGCTGTCCTTGGCCACCCTTGGGCAGAGCCTGGCTGTGTCCTGCCCACACTGCCCTGCACATCTCTAGCACAGCACTGGGGGCAGCCCTCAGGCTCCTTTGCTGCCAGCTCCCAGCCCCAGCTGCCTCAGGAACCTCACAGGAGATGTTCACTGCCTGCAGCAGCTTTGGCTCTGGGCTGGACTCTCCTAGGCAGTTCCCAGTGTGTCAGTGGCTCCCAGAGCTTTCCCATCCTGCATCCTACCTTGGCTGCATGCTGGTGAACAGTGAGAGGAATCTGCTGCTCAGGACTTTTGTTGCCCTGCTGATCCAACCTGAGCCTGACCTCAAAGGTCTCTTCCAACAGAAGTGATTCTGTGATGCTGTGATCTGCACCTGCATTGTGAGCTTCCAGCTGCCCTGGCTGCTGTGCCAGCAGGCCCTGGAGAGCATGGCACTGCCCAGGGGGAAGCCTTGGCTCTTGGCTGGGCAGGGGGCTCTCCCCTTCTCGGTTACAGCTGCTGCCTGCCCGATTAAAGGGTTTGATTCTAACTGCAGAATGAATCTGTGAGTGAGGTGCTGCTGCTGCTGCTGCAGATCTTATCCTCTCTACACAGACTGTTAAAAATAGGCTCATTTTACACAGGACTTGTTTGTGGAGTGAAACAATTCAAACCATGATAGTAACAAAACAAAAGCCTTAAATAGCTCCAAGTGGAGACCACAGCCACGGCTGCCAAACACTTTCATCTTTATTGCAGTTCCTCATATCTCTTCTCATTATTCCTATTGTAAACATGCTGATGTTATCTGCCTTCAGCCCAGGGAGCTGCACCCTGCAGCCCAGCCTTGGCTCTTTGCTCCTAGGACCCAGGTCATGAGGCCCTTTCCACCTTTGGCTTCGTGCATGGATGAAGGCTGCAAAGGGATTGTTTGCACAGGCCTGCAGGGACCAGGGGCAATGCTTTGGAATGAGAGCAGAGCAGATTGAGATTGGATGTGAGAAGCAAGTTCTGTACCAGGAGGCTGCTGGAACACTGCAGCAGGTTGCCCAGGGAGGTGGCTGAGGCCCATCTCTGGAGATGTTCAAGGTGAGGCTCAAGAAGGCTCTGAGCAACCTGATCTAGTGGAGGATGTCTCTGCTCACTGCAGGGACATTGGCCCAGATGACCTTTGGAGGTCCCTTCTGACCTAATCCATTCTGTGATTCCATGGCTGAAGCTGCTGCCCTGCTGCTGTCTCTGCTCCCTGCTGCGGGGCATTTCTGCCAGCAGGAGAATTTGTCTGGCTGCTTCCTCACCTTCTTCATCAGGGTGAGGTAAAAATGATGTTCAAAAAAGCTTGTGTGGTGTCCCTGATGTTCTTCTGACCAGCAGCAGTGGTGGTGGTGTGAACTGGGGCTGGAAGGCAACCTCGCTCCATGCTTTGGCTGAACGAGTATTGGTTGCCTTTGGTGCAGGGCAGAATGCATCCAGGAGAGGAAGGCCTAAGCTGCCTCAGCAGGTGCTCACCTCTAAGCCACTTTCTAGTGAACAGAGGTGGAGATAAAGCTGGCATTGGGTACCACTTCTGCAGCCAGATCAGTCTGAGCGTGGATGTGAGCAGGGGACAGCTGCTGGGGCAGCCACTGCGTGCTAAAGCTGACAGATTGCTTGTCCAGCAGAGGGACCAAAGAGATCAGTGGTGGAGCAACATTTCCAGAGGGGCAGGTCTGGCTTTTTGTGAGCTCAGCAAATGGAGGTGGCTGGGAGGGAAGGAAAAGCAGGTGCTAATGCTTTGCAGGCTCAGCTCCCTTCATGCCCAGAGCAGAAGCAGCAGAAGCAGCAAGCTGACCAATGGGTCAGCTGCAGCCTGGGGATGCTCATCTGATCTGAGAGAGGTACCTGAGGCTTGTGGAGCACAGAACCACATTGGCCTCTAAGCAGGTGGAGTAGTTGTGAAGTCTGGAGCCAGAGATTTGGTTGAAGCTGGGGCTGGGAGCTGGCAGCAGAGCAGCCTGAGGGCTGCCCCCAGTGCTGTGCTAGAGATGTGCAGGGCAGTGTGGGCAGGATGCAGCCAGGCTCTGCCCAAGGGTGGCCAAGGGCAGCACAAGGGGCTCTGGGTGCCAGCAGAGGAGGTGCCAGGGAACAGGAGGGGAACCTTTGTCAGTGTGAGGGTGCTGGAGGCTGGAGCAGGCTGCCCAGAGAGGTTGTGGAGTCTCCTGCTCAGGAGACATTGAGAACCTGCCTGGATGTGCTCCTGTGTGCCCTGTCCTGAGTGCTCCTGCTCTGGCAGGGGCTTGGACTGGATGATCTCTGCAGGTCCCTTCCAGCCCCTGACACTCTGTGGCTCTGTGAGGACTGAGCTGGGCCAAGAGCTGCTGAGTGCCTCTGCTCACAGTCTCTGCAGTAATGGAGTTCCTGCTTCTGCCATGTGGAGCTCTTTCCTTGACTTCTCTTTGGAGAGAGCCCAGAAAGCCTTGCCAGAGGTGTTAAAGAACAACCCCTCCACCCCCCAGAGAGCCAGCACCCCACAGCCTGCCCCACAGCCCAGCACCCCTCAGCCTGCCCCACAGCCCAGCACCCCTCAGCCTGCCCCACACCCCCAGCACCCCTCAGCCTGCCCCACACCCCCAGCACCCCTCAGCCTGCCCCACAGCCCAGCACCCCACAGCCTGCCCCACACCCCAACAAACCACAGCCTGCCCCACACCCCCAGCACCCCACAGCCTGCCCCACACCCCAACAAACCACAGCCTGCCCCACACCCCCAGCACCCCACAGCCTGCCCCACACCCCAGAATCCCACAGCCTGCCCCACACCCCAGCAGACCCAAGGCCCAGATCCCCTCGCCAGCTGGCTGCTGCCCTTTCTGGGCACCCAGGCTGATCAGCCGACCCCAGAGTGTCTGCCCTGGGGCAGGAGGCTCTGCTGCAGTGGGGGACACCTCCTGCATCACCACAGGGACCATCTGACTCCCAGCTCCTGCTGTCAGCAGTGCTTGGGGGAGCTCCCAGGTTTGGTCTGTGCTACTTGGCTAAGGCTGCAGTCACAGAATGGCTCCGGCTGGGAGGGACCTCAAAGATCATCTACTGCAAGCCCCTGCCATAGCCAGGGACAGCTCTCAACGAGACTCAGCTGCTCAGGGCCTCATCCAGCCTGGCCTTGGACACCCCCAGGCAGGAGGCAGCCACAGCCTCCCTGGGCAGCCTGGGCCAGGCTCTCACCACCCTCACACTCAATAACTTCTTCCTCAGCTCCACTCTAACCCTGCTCTGCCTCAGCCCCAAACCATTCCCCCATGGCCTGGCTCAGACACCCTCAGCTGAAGTCTCTCTGCAGCCTTCCTGCAGGATCCCTTCAGGCTCTGGCAGCAGCTCTGAGGTGCCCCTGGAGCCTTCTCCTCCCCAGGCTGCACCCCCCCAGCTCCCTCAGCCTGTGCTCACAGCAGAGCTGCTCCAGCCCTGGCAGCATCTTTGTGGCCTCCTCTGGCCTCACTCCACAGCTCTGTGTCCTGCTGCTGGGGACAGCAGAGCTGGAGGCAGGACTGGAGGTGAGGTCTGAGCAGAGCAGAGCCCAGGGGCACAATCCCCTCTCCTGCCCTCTGCCCACACTGCTCTGGCTGCAGCCAGCACTCAGCTGCCTGCTGGGCTGCAGGAGGCACTGCTGGCTCCTGGGCAGCTGCTCAGCACCCCCAAGGCTGTATCTTCAGGGCTGCTCCCACACCCTCTGCACTCAGAACTGGTGCTGTTAAGGGAGAGATGACAGCAAATGCATTTCCAGCTCTGCTTCTGCCCCCACTTGGGTTTTATTTCTGGCTGAATGTGTCTGAAAGGCTTTGTGTAGCTGAAGGGCAGTGCTGAGCTTTGCCCTCAGCTCTCCATTTGTTACTCTGTGACAGTTATTTACATATTCCTACACTCTAAAATGCAGCTATTTTGACAAACAAATCCATCATTTTCCTCATCTCTCTCTCAAAGCAAAATCAATCACAGCCTGCAGGCAAACCTGCTGAAGATAAGAGCTGTTCTCCAACCACTGCCACATGGTTCTTATCCTCATCTGAGTAAACAGGCTCAGGGCATTGCCTGCCCTGCCCTGCTGGGCATTATCTGTGTGCTGCAGTGGGGTCTGGGGTGGGTTTGCAAGCACTGCTCATAACCAGCTTGGGAAATGCAGCCCCACTCTGAAAGGAGAAATCAGCACAGGGAGGGGATTCTGCCCCTCCAATCTGCTCAGCCCTCACCTGCAGCACTGCCTCCAGCTCTGGGATCCCAGCACAAGAAGGACCTGGAGCTGCTGGAGAGGGTCCAGAGGAGGCCACCAAGATGCTCAGAGGCTGAAGCTCCTCTGTGGGCACAGGCTGGGAGAGTTGGGGCTGTGCAGCCTGCAGAAGACAAAGCTCCAGGGAGAGCTCAGAGCAGCTTCCAGTGCCTGAAGGGGCTGCAGGAGAGCTGGGGAGGGACTTTGGAGAAGAGCTGGGAGTGGCAGGCTGAGGGACAATGGCTTTGAGCTGGGAGAGGGGAGAGTGAGAGTGGAGAGGAGGAAGAGATTGTTGAGAGTGAGGGTGGGGAGAGCCTGGCACAGGCTGCCCAGGGAGGCTGTGGCTGCCCCTGCCTGGAGGTGCTGAAGGCCAGGCTGGATGAGGCCTTGAGCAGGCTGTGCTGGTGGGAGATGACCCTGCCCATGGCAGGGGCTGGAGCTGGATGAGCTTTGAGGTCTCTTCCAACCCATCTGTGAGTCTATGAGCACAGCCAGAGGGATCCTTCCTGTACCATCCCTCGTACCTAGCCCAGGGTGACATCAGTGCAAACAGAGCTGGGCTCACTCTGCCATCCCTGTGCCTGTTCTCTGTTTGCCCTGCAGGGATTCCCAGTGCTGCACAAGTCAGGCACTGCTAACAGCTGCAGATGCTCCTGAGCTGCTGTGCCTGCCCAGCCATGCAGTTAGCTCTCGGTGCCTGCTGCAGGCCCCGGGCCGGGACAGGACACATGGGGCTGAGGCAGCTCCCACAGCCTGCAGCTCACCACAGCAGAGCTTCCTCACCCGCAGAAGGAGCCCATCTGGAGGCAGCTTGAGAACGTGGCAGGTCCTGGCTCAGCAGAGCTGTGTAGCTGTCACAAAAGGGGACAGTGCAGCTCTCCCCATCCCTCTGGCTGGGCTCAGCCTTGAGCTTTCAGCTGTGAGGAGCCACACAGAAGTCACCTCTTGATTTCAGGCTCACAGAGTCATAGAATCACAGAATTGCTCCACTCCAACCCCTTGCCATGCCCAGGGACACCTCTCAAGTAGACATGGCTGCCCAAGGCCCCATCCAGCCTGGCCTTGAACACCTCCAGGCAGGAGGCAGCAAAGCCTGTGCCAGACTCTCACCACCCTCCTACTGAAGAACTTCTTCCTCAGCTCCAGGCTAACCCTGCTCTGCCTCAGCTCCTAACCCTTCCCCCTTGGCCTGTCTCTAGACACTCTCAGCAGAAGTCCCTCTGCAGCCTTCCTGCAGGATCCCTTCAGATCTTGGATCATTTAAACCCTGAGTTGCTTTCCCACAGTGCAAGCATTGGCAAGGCATGGCAGGCACAGCAGGATGGGTGCAGGTAAGTGAGAAGGCTGTGGTGGCTCAGGAGGCTTTTACCATTGCACTGGCAGAAAATGTCCATCCTGGCTGCCTTGTCCAAGCTTTTGCTCTCTCTTTCCAGCAGAGAAGCTGATCCTTAGTGCTTGCTCCAGGGTATGCTGCTCCTTGGATCGTGCAGCTCTGTCAGGAGTGCATTCTGAAGGGGACTGTCTGTGGCCAGATGTTTGGGTGATTCGTTCCTGCAAATGTGACAGAAACAATGAAGCCATTACAGATGTGTCCAATGGAGTGGGAGCTCTGCTCTGGAGCAATGCCCACTCACCCACCCCGGTGCTCTCCTAAACACTCAGCATGCTGTGTCTTTTCCAGGCAGCCATCCTGAGCATCAAGCTAAAGTTACAGCCAGATCAAGATGTGGAGGAGGTGAGTCGTGTCCTCTGCAGGCTGCTCCGTCGTCAGACCCACCTTCTGCTCAGCTGCTCTTTGCCATGCCCCATCCCTGCTGGCTGCTGCTGCTGTTTGCCATGCCCCATCCCTGCTGGCTGATGCTGCTCTTTGCCATGTCCCATCCCTGCTGGCTGATGCTGTTTGCCATGCCCCATCCCTGCTGGCTGATGCTGCTGTTTGCCATGCCCCATCCCTGCTGGGCTGATGCTGCTGTTTGCCATGTCCCATCCCTGCTGGCTGCTGCCCATGTCCCATCTCTGCTGGCTGCTGCTGCTGCTGCCCATGCCCCATCTCTGCTGGGCTGATGCTGCTGTTTGCCATGCCCCAGCCCTGCTGGCTGATGCTGTTTACCATGCCCCATCCCTGCTGGCTGCTGCTGCTGTTTGCCATGCCCCAGCTGGGGTAAGGAGGGCTTTGGGACTTGCTTGCCATGGCTGAGCAGCCCTGGGCCAGGTTTCAGTCTGCCATTGTGGACCTCTGCCATGTGCTCCATCTGCAGAATGTGGAGCTCAAGGACCCTGCCTGAAAGGTCATTTCTTCTCCTAGATGTGTACACCACTGCTGCTCCAAGATAAAACCAACGTGGTGGAAGATTACGTGGCAGAGTACCCCGAGCTGCAGAGCAAGCTCTTGCAGACCCTGGACAGCTGGTGTGAGCCTGGCTTCAACATCGGAGGCATCACAAGGTAGCAGTGTGTGCTGACTCTGTAAACAGGGCCCAGGCTCTTCTGGCTGGCTGAGGTCGTTCCTCAGCACCATGGAGTGCAACGTCCTTACTTTGGAGCTGAGCTAGGGGACACTCTGGTGTCTGTGCCAGAGGCTCCTCAGCCTGCGAGGCAGAGCTGTGATTCCTGTTGGCAGCTGCTCTGCCGGGAGAGGGGAGGGCACAACGAGAGCTGAGCAGCAGAGCTTAGCTATGGAGCAGTGTCAGAGCGTCCTGCAGGAGGCTGTAGCTGTTGGCCCTGGTGCTGTGCTGCAGACAAGGCTGAGTTTCAGCAGGGGTTGTCCTGCAGGGAGGGAAAGCTGTGATGGAGTGGCAGGAGAGCAGGGATGCAGGTGTGCTGGGGAACTGCCCTCTGTGCTTCAGTTTAGAAGTGCCAGCCAGCAGGGCCAGCTCCCAGGGCAGTGGCATGGCTGCAGGCTTAGTTCTGAAGGAAGAGGAGAGGG
Source organism: Pogoniulus pusillus (assembly GCF_015220805.1). NCBI lineage: Eukaryota > Metazoa > Chordata > Aves > Piciformes > Lybiidae > Pogoniulus > Pogoniulus pusillus. The sequence goes on along the minus strand of NC_087298.1, from coordinate 545,913 downwards.
AATTGCTCACTTGCTTCACTAGGAGCCTCTGGGCCTGCTGCAGTCCTTGCCAAGCAGCTGTGGCTGTGCCATCGGGAAGGGGGCACTGTGCAGAGTCAGACCTGAGGTGGCTTCAGCTCAGCCTCCTTACTCTGCCCCTTAAAGGGCTGAGCTGGAATGGGATTTGAAGGCAGTTTTTGCTTAGCTGCAGCTGCAGCTTTGCTCAGCTTTGTAAGACACTGGAGCCTGTGCTCTTGGCTTGCTCTGAGCTGGGAAAGGCAGGGAGCTGCTCCTGCCAACACCTGGCAAACCCCAACACCTCTGCTGTTAAGTTGAGCATTTCCCTGCTCACTGCAGGGGCAGTTGGACTAGATGAGTTCTGGTGCCCCAGCAGCAGGACACAGAGCTGTGGAGTGAGGCCAGAGGAGGCCACAAAGATGCTGGCAGGGCTGCAGCAGCTCTGCTGTGAGCACAGGCTGAGGGAGCTGGGGGGGTGCAGCCTGGGGAGGAGAAGGCTCCAGGGGCACCTCAGAGCTGCTGCCAGTGCCTGAAGGGATCCTGCAGGAAGGCTGCAGAGAGACTTCAGCTGAGGGTGTCTGAGCCAGGCCAAGGGCTGAGGAAGAAGTTCTGCAGTGTGAGGGTGGTGGGAACCTGGCCCAGGCTGCTCAGGGAGGCTGTGGCTGCCTCTTGCCTGGAGGTGTTCAAGACCAGGCTGGATGAGGCCTTGCACAGCCAGTCCTAGCTGCAGCTGTGCCTACCCATGGCAAGGGACTGGAGTAGATGATCTTTGAGGTCCCTTCCAGCCTGAGCCATTCCAGGGTTCTAGGATTCCAAGAAGGGCCCATAGAGGTCTCTTCCAACCCAGGTGATTCTATAACTCTCTGATCTCTTTAGGAACATACTTCAGGGGGTTCCATGGATATTTCTCCCTGATTTTGTTGGTCTCCTTCCAGGCACTACCAAGGCCTGTCTGGGGCCAAGCCAGAGAAGCTGAACCGCAGAGTGCTCAGCAAGCTGATCTTTAGGCTGCTGGAGAAGTTTCACCTCGACCCAGGTATGTGATGTGGCAACTTGCTGGGCACTTCTGCCCCCATGCAGAGCAGATGAGCTCAGTTTGCCTTCTCCCATGCTCAGCAGGGCACCTCTGCTGTAATTCATCCCGGGGAGTTCAGGGTTTAATGAATGCTGCTGCAAAGCAGAGCTGTGAGTTATGGGGATCAGCCCTTGGTGGGGTGGAAGGATGAAGTGCTGGTGACTAACAGACTGCTGCTCCCACCACGTGAAATAAATCCTGCCTCAGCATGGCTCTGCACAAACACATGATGGTCAGCTCTGAGTTATGGCTCTGGCCCACTCCCAGGAGGGGCAAATCATTATTCAGCTGGGGAGCTGCTGGCTTGAGTTATGGCTCCGTCAGCTGGGAAGAGATAACCCTGGGGAAGCAGGAGCCTCACAGCCCTTTGTGTTCTTTCCATAAGCTAGGATTGGTGGCAGGGAACTTTAAGGCTCCTGCAGCCTTCCAAGAGCAGTAGGAGCTGACTGAACAGCTCTGCTTCAGTGCAGATATCTGCTTTGGCTCGCTGTGGTTCTTAGCTGGGACTCTTGGTCTTGTTCCTCCCCTTTGGCACCTGTGTCTACACCTTGGGGTGCACTGTTAGGTTTCACCCTGCAAGGACTGCAGCAGCAGCCCAAGCCATGCAGTTCTCTTTGCTTGGACTGAATGGTGCTTCCTGACCACAAATTGTGGGCCTGAGGAGGCTGCATGAGGCACTCAGTGCCAGGGGTCAGTGAATCAGGAGGTGTCAGGGGATCAGTTGGACTCAGTGGCCTCAGAGATCCTTTTCCAACCTGGTTCATTCTGTGATGCTGTGATTCTGAGGTTCCTGGCAGCAACACTCTGTTGCATCTTAATCTTCACATCCTCAGCCTGGTGTTCAGACATTAGTAAGGTAATTCTTGCAAACCCTCACTGGAGGACAGGGGGAGGCAGTTACACTTAGCACACTCACGTGGAAGCTGAGACTGGAGAGGTGATCCAAAACCTCCCCAGGAACTGGTGAGGTTTCAGTCATTTCTCCTCCTTGGTTGGTCACTCTTTGGGCCATGTTGTCTTTTAGCATCTGTAAGGAGAATCAACTTGTTCCTCTTCCCCTCTGCAGGATCCACTAAGGCTGTGCTAGGGACTGTAGAGGTGAACTGAGCTGCCCAGTTCAGGAGAGGCAGGAAACTGCTCCAGAGTCCAGCAGAGGCTGCAAAGCTGCTGAGGGGCCTGGAGCAGCTCTGTGAGAGCAAAGGCTGAGAGCCCTGGGGCTGAGAGCCTGCACAAGAGCAGCCCCAGAGGGCAGCTGAGCAATGCTCAGCAGCAGCCAAAGGGTGGGAGGCAAGAGGCTGGGGCCAGACTCTGCTCAGTGGTGCCCAGGGAGAGCACAAGGGGCAGTGGGCACAAAGTGGAACCCAGGAGGTTGCATCTGAAGAGGAGGAGAAAGTTGCTTGGTGTGAGGGTGCTGGAGACCTGGAGCAGGCTGCCCAGAGAGGTTGTGGAGTCTCCTGCTCTGGAGAACTTCCAGCCCCCCCTGGCCGTTGTGCTGCTGGGCAAGCTGCTGTGGGTGCCCTGCTGGAGCAGGGCTTGGACTGGATGAGCTCCAGAGGTCCCTTTCAGCCCCACCCTGCTGAGGTTCTGAGGTTCTGTGAAGGGATTTGACTTTTCACATGCAAAATCCTGAGAAATGAGACAGAGCCTGAGGGAGGAGCAGGGAGCTGCTGCTCCCAGGTGCTTTCTGCCCCCTGGTTGTGTGTCTTAGTCTGGCAATGGTGTCCAGATGTTGTAGCCTCGGAGAGTAATGGCCAAGTCCTGCTGGTCTGCCACAGCACGTTCACTGGTGAGGCCTTTCCTTGAGGTGGAAAGAGATCTAATTCCTGTCTGCACTGCCCGAGAGTGATTCATCCTCCTCAGACTCTACAGTGCAGGGCAGGTCACTTGCTAGGTAGGGCTGGCTGGCCCTGGGGCTGTGAGAGGGGACTGAGCTGTGGGGCAGTGCAGATCCCTCTTGGTGACTGTCCTGGTCTCAGGGATTTCTGGGGTAACAGCAAGCCTGGGGGGGAGAGAATTGGGGAGATTCAGACAGGATGCTAGGAAGAAGTTCTTCAGCATGAGGGTGGAGAGACTCTGGAAGGGGTTGCCCAGGGAGGTTGTGGAAGCCTCATCCCTGGAGGTCTTTAAGGCCAGGCTGGATGTGGCTCTGAGCAACCTGACCTAGTGTGAGGTGTCCCTGCCTGTGGCAGGGACATTGGAACTGGACCTTGGAACTGGACCTTGTGGTCCCTTCCAGCCCTGCCAGTTCTGTGATCTCTGATTTCCCTTTGCTGAGCTGTGGCTGTTGTAGTCTCCTCTGAAGTGGAGTTTCTGCCTGAGTGCTGATCCTGCTCGAGCTGCAGTGGGAAGTGCTGGCAGCTGGGCTGAGGTGGCTTTGCTTTCCCACCTCCCTGCTCGGAGCTCTGGGTTTTCTTTCTCACTTCTGTGGTGGAAGTCAACCCAACTGTGAGGAAAGGGCTCAGAAAACGAAGCAGGCAAGGTGGGACCTGAGGATCTCCCCCCCCAGTTCTCTTGGCCTGTGCAGCAGTCAGGTAGAGCTCAGGCTGGGGCTCACCTGGGCTGGCTGTGGGCTCGCTCCGTGCTGCAGCCTGCTGCTGCTGCTTTGTCTCCTCCTCACCCGTGGCTCCTGCCCTCTGAGTGAGGCTGAGAGCAGCAGCAGCAGAGGGAAGTGGCTTTTGGTGAGACAGCCTGGAGGAGGACAGGGTTTCTTGGTATGAGCAGACAAACTTATGTGACTCAGTTCTTGCAGTTCTAAATCTGCTTCCCTGCTGCACTCTGAGCTCACTCTTGGCCACTCACAGTAAGTTTCACTGCCTGCTGAGCAAAACTTAGGTGTTGGTCAGGAAGGTTTGCAACATTGGGTCTTAGAAACAAGTTCTTCATCAGGAGGCTGCTGGAACACTGCCACAGGCTGCCCAGGGAGGTGGTTGGGGCCCCATCCCTGAAGATACTCAGGGTGAGGCTCAGCAGGGCCCTGAGCACCCTGCTCTAGTGGAGGATGTCCCTGCCCAGTGTAGAGGGCTTTGGACTGGATGAGCTTTGGAGATCCCTTCCAACCCAGACCATTCTGTGCCTGTGTGGTTCCTTGAACCTGCCAGGCTTAAATGGCAAAGCCAGACAGGAGGTGCCCAGCACAGAAAGGATCTGGAACCCCATCAGGTGAGTCTGGTCCAGCCCTGGTGCCTGGGCTGCAGCCCAGCGAGCACACAGGCTGCAGTCAGCTCCGTGTGGGTTCCTCTTCATCGGCTGTGCTGGGGAGGGGAGGAGTTGTTGAGGAGTGGTCTGAGAGCGAGGGGCTGGAGTTTTATGGAGTCCTTCCTCACACATGGGTCAGGCTGCTCTGCTTTAACGAGCCTGCAGCTTCTGCAAGCTAATTACTTAGTGCTCTTTGAAGCCCCTGGGAGGCTGCCTTAGGGCTGCAAATGCAAGCTGCAGTCAAAACAGGTCGGAGAGCTGAGGGAGCAGATCCTGCCTAGGCTGGAGGTGGTCGAGGCTGTGTTCCATGGTGTGTTGCAGAGGCATTCTTCACTGGACACCCCATGGCTTTGGGGTAGAAGGGATCCCACTCTGCAGAGCAGAGCTGCCCTGGGTGCCTGGCTGGCAGCAAAGCAGAAATGAGGTTGCCAGGAAAGAGCTGGTGGCTGAGTGCAGTCAGCAGTTGTCCTCTCTCAGGGAAAGAGAGTGGCTGAGCACCTCCAGTGTGGAGTGCTCTGAGCAGGTGTTTGCCACGGCCTTTAAAACGTTTCTTTAGCATAAGCCAAGGGAATTGTTTCCCTTCCTTCGACCACCAAAGCATCCTTGTGGCTAAAGCTTCCCTTTCGGTTCGGGGTGAATCTTCCTTCATCAGGCGATTGCTTATTTCCCCCCCGGTGAGCCCCTGGGAGCGGTGCGTGAGGCAGAGGCACTCGGGGGAGTGCTGGGGCAGCAGAGGGCGGACGAGGGCCGCTCAGGGCTCTGCCTCCGCTCAGGTGCAGCCGCAGCCGCCCGCAGCCCGGCCCCGCTCCGCGCCCCCGCGGGCGCTCCCCAGCCCAGCTCCCGCGGGACGCCCGCAGCCCTGCCCGGGGATGCCGTGCGGCTGCTGGAACCCCGCAGGAGTGCCTCTGGAAGGAAGGAGGTTCTGTTGTGGCCTTTTCCTTGCTAAAACAGGGCAGGAGGTTGTCCCTTCCCTCTGCCTCTCTTTCCAGGGGTTGTGTCCTGGCGAGGTTTGGAGCTCTGCTGCTGAAGGCTGGCAGCAGGAGCCCTGTGCTTAGCCATCAGGAGGCAGCCACTGCTGGGCTTCCCAGGAGCGTTCTGCTTGGAGGAGACCAAGTCCAACCCTGACCCCTACTCTGCAAAGTTCACCCCTAAGCCATGGCCCCAAGCACCGCATGTAAACGACCTTGAAACACAGCCAGGGGTGGTGACTGCAGCACCTCCCTGGGCAGCCTGTGCCAGTGCCTGACCACTCTTGCTGGGAAAAATGCCCTAATGTCCAGTCTGAACCTGCCCTGCTACAGCTTGAGGCCATTCCCTCTTGTTGTGTTGCTCATTACCTGTGAGCAGAGACCAGCACCAACCTCCCCACAACCTCCTTTCAGCCATGAGGTCTGCCCTCAGCCTCCTCTTCTTCACACAAAACAGCTCCAGCTCCTTCAGTTGCTCTTCACAAGATTTATTCTCCAGGCCCTCCCCAGCTCCCCTGCCCTCCTCTGCTCTGCTCCAGCTCCTCCGCATCCCTCTTGTGTTGAAGTGCCCCGAACTGGACGCTGTACTGGAGGGGTGGCCTCACCAGTGCTGCAGTGACAGGGAATGTGTCTGGGCACCCCTGGGGCTGGCAGCAGCCTGGTAGCTCAGAGCATGACCTCTGCAGATCCAGAGGGGGCTGCAGAGCAGAGTAGAGCTGAGCAGGGCAGAGCTGAGCAGAGCAGATTTGAGCAGATTTGAGCAGAGCAGAGCTGAGCAGAGCAGAGCAGAGTGGAGCAGAGCAGAGCAGATCTGAGCAGGGCAGAGCAGAGCGGAGCTGAGCAGAGCAGATCTGAGCAGGGCAGAGCTGAGCAGGGCAGAGCAGAGCAGATCTGAGCAGGGCAGAGCAGAGCGGAGCTGAACAGAGCAGAGTGGATCTGAGCATGGCAGAGCAGAGCAGGTTTTCCTTTTTGTGTGGCTGCAGTCCCCTGTGCCCTGCTCTCTCCTTGCCCTGTGCAGCACAGGTAGCAGGTAGCTGAGGGCCTCTGCTGCTTCAGTGCTTTCGTGAGGGCTGCTGCCCCTGGGCTGTGGTGGCACAGAGCATTGCAGAGGAGACCCTGCAGTGCCTTTAAGGCTACAACAAAAAGAGGCTGCCTTGAGCTCAGCCCTGCCCTGCACTGCCTCGTGCTGAGGGATCTCCTAATGCACCAAGAGACCCTCACAACTTGTGCCCCCTGCCCTGCCTCCCCCCCCCAGCCCCACTCACAGCTTGTGCCCCCTGCCCTGCCCCCCCCCCCCCCAGCCCCACTCACAGCTTGTGCCCCTGGATCCCCCAGCAGCCCTTAGCAGGGCCAGGGCAGAGCCTCTCCTGTTGCAGGTGCCCTGAGCCAGTTCCCAAAGTGCTCCTTCACTTTGTCCAAAGTCTGCTTTCTGTGGGACCTTCTGTTGTGCCAGGACAGAGTGAAGGAGTGAAGCTCTGAGGGCAGTGAGGAGAGGTTTTGAGTCCCCATCCTGGTTCAGGAGGCTTCACCACCTGGGAGTGGCAGCCACACACCACACCTGGGAGCAGTTTGCACCATGCCCAGTCCTAGCCGTGGCACAGGGGTGAGGTGTGTGAGCTGCAGCTCTGGTGCCCTGCCTGACAGGGAGAGCTGGGGTCCAGCTGCTGCCTGCTGGCAGGAGCCAGCCCCTCCCTGAGGGGACTACCTGAGAGCTGGCAGGATGCTGCAGGCTCAGATGGGAAATGAGGCAGCCTTGTGGTGCAGCTGCCAGAGGAAAGGTGCACACAAGCCCAGGAGGTGCTTCCATGGTGTGACACTGTTTGTCCTGCACTGCTGCTCCATCAGCCAGTCACTACCCACAGCCCCCACTGTGCAGGCACCCACCAGAGGGGTGAAGCTGTTGGCATTTGCTGCAAGCAAGAGCATTGGCTCAGGAGAGCCAGGTTCAGGCTCCTCTTCACTCAGCTTGCTCTTCCACCTCGAGGAAGCTGCTCTGCCCTGATGAAGTGCTTGGATTTCTGCTACTAGAAGGTCCTGAAGCTGCAGGAGAAAGGTCTGGCACAGGCTCTGCAGTACCATCTGTGGCACCCTCCTGCCTCACAGCCAGCCAGGGCAGCTCCTTCAGTTGTTGCTGATACACAGGGAATGGGAAACCTCTTCTTGGCCACCTCTGAGGTGGAAGTGTAGCCTCTCCTGTACAGCCTGTGCCAGGTGGAAGTGTAGCCTCTCCTGTACAGCCTGTGCCAGCTCTGGTCTGCTCCTGCCAGTAGATTTTGGTTGGGTTTTTCACTCCAGAAGAGGAGTTTCTGCCCCCTTTGTGGTGTCTGATGGATGCCTCTCACATCTTACTCTGGGCTTCCTCACCCCATGTGTTGGTGTGTTGCATGCATGTGATCTGCCTTCCACCTTCTCTTCACTTCCTCTTGTGACAGAGATCACTCAAAGCTTCTGATTTGGCAGTTAAGGCTCCACTGGTTCCACCCTCAGCTCTTTTTAACTCTTCTTCCCCTTATAAATTACTTTCACAAGGAATTTTGCCTCCCACTTGTCTGAGTTTATTGAAATCCAATTTGTTGGGTCTCTTCTGCTGTTCTCCCCTTCCTTGGAGCTTGGACCTCTTCCTTTCGTTGTGCCTCTTCCCAAATTACCTTTTATCCTCACCTTTTCCATTAGTCCTTCTTTGGTTTTTGCACTGAGGTGCAGGGCACTGGGCCCCAGCTGAGTTGCTGAGCTGCAGCAGAACAGAACAGGTCACTAGTGCCTGTGGAAATGTCCCTGTCCATCTGAGGTCCTCTGTCTTGCTCTGCACACAGGCACTGGGCACAGTCCTGCCAGCCCCTGTGTGCTGGATAACTCCTGCAGAGGGCCACTGGATGTCCTGGGTGACCTGCAGCCTTGTGCTGTGCTTCCTTCTGAAGGCACCTGGGGGGTGAAATGATTGTCCTGTTGATCTCAGCTGCGTTAGAGTGTGACATCCATGGGCCAGGGACCTTTCCCCCAGCTATACCCAGAGAAAATTAGGTACCCATGGGCCAGGGGAGGTTGGGCACTGCCCTGTGGGAAAGCAGCACAGGGGAAAGGAGCCTGAGGGTCCTGGTGGCCAGAAGAATGCCCACAAGGCAGCAGTTTGCCCTTGTGGCCAAGAAGGTCAAAGTCATCCTGGGGTGGTGAGGTCAAGAGAGGGTCTCCTGCCCCTCTCTTCTGCCTCAGTGAGGCCACATCTGGAATACTGTGGCCAGTTCTGGCCCCCTCAGCTCAAGAAGGACCTCAGGAAACTGCTGGAGAGAGCCCAGAGCCAAAGCTGCTGCAGGCAGTGAACATCTCTGAGGTTCCTGAGGCAGCTGGGGCTGGCAGCTGGCAGCAGAGGTGCTGAGGGCTGCCCTCAGTGCTGTGCTAGAGATGTGCAGGGCAGTGTGGGGAGGATGCAGCCAGGCTCTGCCCAGGCGTGGCCAAGGGCAGCCCAAGGGGCACTGGGTGCCAGCTGGAGCAGAGGAGGTGCCAGGGAACAGGAGGGGAACCTTTGTCAGTGTGAGGGTGCTGGAGGCTGGAGCAGTCTGCCCAGAGAGGTTGTGGAGTCTCCTGCTCTGGAGACATTGAGAACCTGCCTGGGTGTGCCTCTGGGTGCCCTGCCCTGGGTGGATGATCTGGGGAGGCCCCTTCCAGCCCCTGCCCTTCTGAGGCTCTGTGGAAGCTCAGTGTATGCAGTGGGTGACCTGCTGGGGTAGTGGCACAGATCCCTTGAGGGCAAGGCTCTGCTGTCACACTGTGCAAGATCAACTCAAACCAGCAGCTTTAAGCATTTCTGTCTGAGAGGGCAATGAGCAAGCCCTGAAGTGATGCTTCAGGAGCCTCTGGTAGCTGCTGCAAGCAGCACCCCAGCAGCTGATATCTCTCTGGTTCCAGGGCCTGCTCTCTGGAGACCTTTCTTTGGTCTCTCAGTTTCTAATCCCTGGGCATGGCAGGTGTGGGGCATGGAGGGTGCTCAGCTCTGAGGCCCTTGGAGCACCTCTGCCATGGGGACAGGCTGAGGGTGTGGAGCTGTGCAGCCTGCAGAAGAGAAGGCTGCAGGGAGCCCCAGAGCTGCCTTTCAGTATCTGCAGGGGAGCTGCAGGCAGGCTGGGGAGGGACTGTTCAGAAGGGCCTGTGGGGACAGGCTGAGAGCAGTGGTTTGGAAGTGCAGCAGGGCAGAGTTAGGTTGGACATCAGGAGGGAGCTGTGCCCAGGGAGGGTGGGAAGAGACTGGCACAGGCTGCACAGGGAGGTGGCTGAGGCCCCAGCCCTGGAGACATTCAGGATCAGCCTGGATGTGTCCCTGTGCAGCCTGCTCTGGCTGGAGGTGTCCCTGCTGCCTGCAGGGGTTGGACAAGATGCCCTTGGAGGGTCCCTTCCAAGGCCGTGCAGTCTGTGACTGTGCTGATTCAAGGCAGCCTGCAGAGAGCCTTTACCTTCCTGTGTCCTGTTAGTGGCTTTGGCTGTGGTCCTGCTCTTTCTGACTGGCATCCAGGTGGTGGTAGCCACTGGCAGCCCAGCTGAAGGCTTTGCTTAGCTCTCTCCCCGTGCAGCCCCCAGCCAGAGGGGGGGTTGCTCGTGTATTTTATCTCCTGCATTCATCTCCCTGCACAGGATTTCAGAGCAGGCTGCCCTGTGTGGATCTTGTTCTCTGTAGCTCTAATGAGGCCTGGCTAAGGAGGGTGGCAGTAATCACAGCCCTAACAACAGACTGTGGCTTGCTGGCTCGGGCAGACAGCAGTCCCCTCCCCCCGTGGCTGGGGGTTTGCTCCTGTCGACTGCAGCCACAAGTTCCCATCTGGAGTAACTTCACAGCCCGAGTAAGGTGTCCCAGGGTGCTGCAGTGCTGCAAGGGCTGGCACAGAGAGCACAGCCTGCAGGGCCTGCAGCTGCTGCCCCTCTGAGGATGCTCCCTAGCTAAAGGGCTGAGCTCCCTGAAGCATACTGCAGCAGGGAGGGAGAGTGGCAGGGCAGAGCTGTGGCAGTGCCCCCAGCACTGCTGCTGGGAAGGGGGCAGCAGCAGCCTGCAGCTGAGGTGTGTGCCTGCCCCTCTTGGTTCCCGAGTGGGTGGCATCCTGCCTGCCCCGTGCCCAGCTGGAAGCTGGGGCAGGCACATGCCCTGGCCAGGCAGTATAGCTGGCAGGCAGCCCAGCCCTGTGGTGCTCACTCATCTCTTCCCTTCCCTTCCCTTCCCTTCCCTTCCCTTCCCTTCCCTTCCCTTCCCTTCCCTTCCCTTCCCTTCCCTTCCCTTCCCTTCCCTTCCCTTCCCTTCCCTTCCCTTCCCTTCCCTTCCCTTCCCTTCCCTTCCCTTCCCTTCCCTTCCCTTCCCTTCCCTTCCCTTCCCTTCCCTTCCCTTCCCTTCCCTTCCCTTCCCTTCCCTTCCCTTCCCTTCCCTTCCCTTCCCTTCCCTTCCCTTCCCTTCCTTTCCCTTCCCTTCCCTTCCCTTCCCGCAGCTCTCTGCCCTAACGTCACCAACCAGCGGCACCTGAGGACTCTGCACTACCTCTTCTACAAGAGGTTTGTTGAGGTAGGTGCTGAGCTGGGGCCGAGCTGGGGCCGAGGGAGGCTCCTGGTTCAGTTTGGGTAACACAGCTGCAAGCTTGCTTGTGAGTGGTACCCAGACAGGCACTGGAGCTGCCACTGCAGCTGCTTTGCTGCGAGTGGAAGGGCCTGTGGGGAAAGGGCAGGGGACAGTGGTTGGGAAGTGCAGCAGGGCAGAGTTAGGTTGGGCATCAGGAGGAGGTTTGCACAGTGTGGGGGAGGGGAGAGACTGGCACAGGCTGCCCAGGGAGGTGGCTGAGACCCATGCCTGGAGACATTCAAGGTCAGCCTGGATGTGTCCCTGTGCAGCCTGCCCTAGCTGGAGGTGTCCCTGCTGCCTGCAGGGGGTTGGGCAAGGTGCAGATGTCCTGTGAGGGTCCCTTCCAACCCAGTGAGCCTGTGACTGTAGTGCAGGTGTCCATTCTGACCCTTGAGCCTTGTGCCTGTTCACCTCAGCATGCCCAGCACTGATCTGACACCCATGGAGGTGCCAGCCACACCTTCAGCTGCTCTCAGCCATCCCACATGGACAGCAGCACACAAGCTGCAGAGGTTTCTGGGGGTTCTGTGTTGTGCCCTTTGTAAGACCCTTAAGTTTTAGGCTTTCCCCATTGCTGAGTTCTTTGTAGGGCCTCTGCTTTGGTACTCATGGCCTGGCTGGGACTGGGGTAGCCTGAGCCTGCCACAGAGCTGGGTTGTGCTGGCAGCCCTGCCACTGCTGAGCAGAAGGGGAGCTCCTCCAGCTCCTGAAGCCTCCAAATCCCCTTTCCACAGCCACAGCAGAACCACTGCAGCTAGAAATGCCTTAAGTGTTAGCCCAACACTTCTGCTGCTAACTCAGGGCCCTCAGCACCACATCTCCATGGCTTTGAAGCCCTTCCAGACATGGGGACTCCACCCCTGCCCCAGGCAGCTTGGTCCAGGGCTTCACAACCCTTCTGGGGAAGATTTTTTTCCTCAGGTCCAACCTAAAGCTGCCCTGGTACAAGTTGAGGCTGTTTCTTCTCATCCTATCCCTTGCTGCTTGAGAGTAGAGCCCAACCCCCACCTGGCTCCAGCCTCCTCTCAGGGAGCTGCAGAGAGCAATGAGGTCTCCCCTCAGGCTCTTTTGCTCCAGGCTGCACACCCCCAGCTCCCTCACTGCTCCTCCCCAGCCCTGTGCTCCAGACCCTTCCCCAGCTTTCTTGCCCTTCTCTGGACCCAGCCCAGCCCCTCAATGTCCATCTTGCAGTGAGCACAAGAGCAAGTGCCCTGGTGCTTGTGCTGGCACTGAGGGCTTGCAGAAGGTGCCATGGACTCTGCCTGAGGAGCAGGCTCCTGGGAGGCAGCTTGAAGGCTGCAGAATTATCTGCCCTGGGTTCCTCCTCATGAAGGTGCTGGGCCAAGTCACTGCCCCTCCTGTGCTCCTGAGCAGGCTGCACTGGGGAGCAGCTTTCTCTTCTTGCTCAGAGGGCAGTGCTGGTGCTTCTCTGAGGCTCTGGCATTCCTCTTTGCCCTGTGCCTGCAGGCAGATTGTACCAGCTGAAAATAAGTTTGTGTCCTGCCTCTTCTGGGAAGCTCATCCTGCTCGTGTTGTGTGAAGGCCAAAGAGCACCAGAGGCTGAACATCACAGGGTCACAGGGTGTCAGGGCTGGGAGGGGACCTCTGGAGATCACAGAAGCACAGAGCCACAGAATGTCAGGGGCTGGAAGGGACCTCCAAAGCTCATCCAGTCCAGCCCCCCTGCCAGAGCAGGGTCACCCAGAGCAGGTCACACAGGAAGGCTTCCAAGTGGGTTTTGGATCCTTGAGTCCAGCTCCCCTGCCAGAGCAGGACCAGAGAATCCAGCACAGGGCACTCAGGAACACATCCAGGCAGGGCTGGAAAGGCTCCAGAGCAGGAGACTCTTTCCCCATGCAGCTACCAGAGGCTTTCTGAACAGTCCAGCAGAGCCCAGCAGCTTGTGCAGGTGTTGCTGTGACACTGCTGAGGCTGCAGGAAATGAGACACCTCCTGCAGCAGTGCCTGTTGCTGTGCTGCTGCTCTGGCAGGGGAAGGCAGATGTGTGAATTCTCTCTGGCCTCCCCCTCCGGTGCTGTGAGGGTGCAGGTGATCTGCTGACACCATTCTGGCACAGCCACTTCTGCCCCCAAGGCCTCCTCAGCCAGCAGTGAAGGCTCTGACCTCTCCCTGCTGCCCACCAGCTCCACTGGCAGGAGACCCAGGGAGGAGGAAGCATTCCAGCACTTCGACCTTAAAGCTTCCCTGCTGGCTGGCATCCTCCCAGAGAGCGTCCTGGAGAGCCTGAGAGCAGACAGCAGCCCCCAGGGGGTCAGTTGTGCAGAGTGGGACTGATCCTTGCCCTGCTCCTCTGCTCTCTCTGGCCTCCCATTTCCTTTCTTTGGCAGTGTGCCCCAGAGAAAGGCATCCCAGCTGGGCAGGGGCTGCCATGGAGGTGCCCCTGGCAGCTGCCTCTGGATGCAGTCCCTTCTCCTGACAGCTCCTTGGTGCTCCAGGAGACAGTTCCTTATGGTGAGGGTGCAGGAGCCCCGGAGCAGGCTGCCCAGAGAGGCTGTGGAGTCTCCTCTGGAGCCTTTCCAAACCCACCTGGGTGTGTTCCTGTGTGCCCTGTCCTGGGTGCCTCTGCCCCGGGTGCCCCTGCTCTGGGTGCCCCTGCCCTGGGTGCCCCTGCTCTAGCAGCCCCTGCTCTGGGTGCCCCTGCCCTGGGTGCCCCTGCTCTAGCAGCCCCTGCTCTGGGTGCCCCTGCCCTGGGTGCCCCTGCCCCAGCTGCAGAACCTTGCACTTGGCCTTGTCATGAGGTTCATGGGCCCAGCTCTGCAGCCTGTGCAGGTCTCTCTGGATGGGTCCTTCCCCTGCAGTGTGTCAGGAGGAGCAGAGGCTTCCTGAGTGGCTCAGGATGAATTCACCTGTTGCATGTGTTGGCAGTGCCTCAGGGGTGTGTGACTTGTCCCCTTGCTGTCCCCTGCTCTCTTTCCTGAGGCTCAGAGGTGGCTTTGTCTTTGCAGAAAACCATGACTGAGGAGACCTGGGCAGAGCACGTTGAGGTGAGTGTGGACTCCCCTCTGCTGCTGGCTCAGCCTTGTGTGCTTGGAAAGTGTCTTAAGCTGTTCAGAGTCTCAGCTCTGGACCTTGCACTGCTGCTGCACTTCTGCAGTTGCTCTTGTCAGCACCTGGCAAAGTTGGACATGCAAGGACAGAGAAGTTGAATTGACTTTGTTTGCCCTCCTCTGGCTGGGCCATTGGATGTGGGCTGAGAATCAGGGAGTCAACACCTGCCTGGCTGGAAAGGACCTGAGCATCACCCAGCCCTTCCCTGAGCACAGCTGCTGGAGCATGGCCCTAAGCTCCTCTTCCAAACACCTCCAGGGATGGGGATTCCACCACCCCCCTGGGCAGCCTCTGCCACTGCCTGATGAGCCTTGGGGTGAAAGGTTTTTCCCTGGTGCAACTTGAGGCCATTTCCTTTCCTCCTGTCACTTCTTACCTGGAAGCAGAGGCTGCCTCCACCTGGCTCCCACCTCCTTCCAGGGAGCTGCAGAGAGCAGTGAGGTCTGCCCTCAGCCTCCTGCAGGCTGAGCACCTCCAACTCCCTCAGCCCCCCACTCACAAGACTTGTCTTCAAGACCCTTCCCCAGCTTTGCTGCCCTTCTCTGTCCCTCTTGGAGTCCTTGGAGTGAGGGGCCCAAAACTGAGCCCAGTACTCAGGGTGCAGCCTGCAGGGCCAAGGTCATTGCCCTGCTCCTGCTGGCCAAGTGCTGCTGCTCCAGGCCAGGATGCTGCATCAGGATGCTCCTGCTCTGGCTGCACACTCCAAATCCTCAGGTACTTCAAAGAGAGGGCAGGGGGGAAGATTTCTCCTGAGCAGCCAGCACAGTGCCAGGGCAGATGGATCCCTCTGCAGGCTTCTTCACTCTGAGCTTTTGCAACAGGCCTGGGAGGTGACTCTTAGCTACTGAGACTTCTCCAGCTTGTGCTGAAGGACACAAGGGAGTCATGGCATGGAGCCACTGACTGCAGAGTCACAGACTCATAGCATGGAAGGGACTTTAGAGACCATCCAGTGCCAAGCCCTGCCATGGGCAGGAGCACCTCTCACCAGCACAGCTTGCTCCATGGCCTCATCCACCCTGGCCTTTATCCAACCCTCCCCTCCAGGCAGGGGACAGCCACAGCCTCCCTGGGCAGCCTGTGCCAGGCTCTCTCCATCCTCACTCTCTAGAATTTTTTCCTTCTCTCCCAGCTCAAAGCCATTGTCCCTCAGCCTGCCACTCCCAGCCCTTCTCCAAAGTCCCTCCCCAGCTCTCCTGCAGCCCCTTCAGGCATCGCTCTGAAGTCTGCCTGGAGCCTTCTCTTCTGCAGGCTGCACAGCCCCAACTCTCCCAGCCTGTCCCCACAGCAGAGCTTCTTCAGCCCTCTGCTCCTCTTGGTGGCCTCCTCTGGACCCTCTGCAGCAGCTCCAGGTCCTTCTCCTGCTGGGTTCCCAGAGCTGGAGGCAGTGCTGCAGGTGAGGGCTGAGCAGAGCAGATTGGAGGGGCAGAATCCCCTCCCTGTGCTGCTGCTCTGCCTGCTCTGCCTGCAGCCAGCACATGGTTGCCTCCTATCAGTCACTTCTGGAGACAGGGAGCTTGGGGGTGCTCCTCTCTGAGCAGTGCCTGCCCGGTGCCTGCGTGGACAGCTCCCTGCAGCCCCCGCAGGGCTCTGCTGTGCTCTGGGCTATGGCAGGAGGGGATCTTTGCTCTCCCAAAGCATTCCATACTTTGTATTTTCCATATGCTGGCAGCTGAGGCGTTTTTGAGAGCTGTAATTATGCTGTGAGCAGTGCTGAAACTTGCCTGTTATCAGAGCTGCCTCTCAGTGCTATCAGATCCCTGCCCTTGGCACCACTTGAAAGCATCCAGAGCCTGTGCCCAGGAAACGAAATGTTCTCCTGTGCAGGGAGGAGGAACCTGCTGTGGAACCTGTGCAGGGAGGACGAGTGTTGGGTTTCAGTGTGCAATCTGAGGCTGTCCAGGACATAGCTGTGGCTTTGCCTGGGGGAAACCTTCCACTTCCCACCTATGGCCTGGGCAGGAAAAGCCCATGTGGGGGCAGCTGTCCCCTGTGTGCCATGTCCTGTGGGGACTTTCAGTTCAGGCTCACTGTTTGTGCCTCCCAGGCTCTGCCTGGCTCAGGAGCAGTGTGGGCAGCAGGACAAGGGAGGTTCTTGTGCCCCTGTGCTCAGCCCTGCTCGGGCCACACCTTGAGTGCTGTGTCCAGTTCTGGGCTCCTCCATTGCAGAGAGATGCTGAGGTGCTGGAAGGTGCCCAGAGAAGGGCAGCAAGGCTGGGGAGGGGCCTGGAGCACAGCCCTGTGAGGAGAGGCTGAGGGAGCTGGGGGGGTGCAGCCTGCAGCAGAGGAGGCTCAGGGCAGAGCTCATTGCTGTCTGCAGCTGCCTGCAGGGAGGCTGTAGCCAGGTGGGGTTGGGCTCTGCTGCCAGGCAGCCAGGGCCAGAAGAAGGGGACACAGCCTGAAGCTGTGCCAGGGCAGGTCTAGGCTGGATGTTGTTAGGAAGTTGTTGTCAGAGAGAGTGATTGGCATTGGAATGGGCTGCCCAGGGAGGTGGTGGAGTCTGTGTGGGTGGAGGTGTTGAAGCCAAGCCTGGCTGGGGCACTTAGTGCCATGGTCTGGTTGCTTGGCCAGGGCTGGGTGCTAGGCTGGGCTGGGTGAGCCTGGAGCTCCCTTCCAACCTGCTTGATTCTGTGATTCTGTGACTTCAAGACCCACCATAGTGGGCAGGAAGCAGGGGAGGGGAAGCAGTGTGGCCTCTGGGCCACCTAAGGAGCAGGAACCAAACCCCCTGCAGGGCTCCAGCACAGCAAACTCTCAGGCACGTCTCTGGAGATGGATTTCTCAGTTTTAAGTCCAAAGGGGTTGGAAGTCCTCATGGGTTTAAAGCTGTTCTGTTTGATTCTGTGCTGCAGGCATAACAAAAGCCTTCAGGTGCAGGGCTGTGGAGAGCCCTGGCAGGAGCAGTGTCTCTCCCTGCCCCACGGTGCTGGCCATGGCACTGGGCACAGAGGGTGAGAGGCGTTTCTGAGCTGCTGCCTGAGGCAGTGCAAGTACAGAACTTCCCTGTCCCTGCCCCTGGGATGAATCCCACCTGTGAGCCCTGCTGCTCCTGCAAAAGGCAGAAACTCAGTACCTGACTGTGGGGCCAACAGAACCTGTTTCCAGCCCTGCAGCAAACTGGTTTTGCCCCCTCCACCTGCCAGCACCTGCCCTGCTGCTCCGCTGCCCTGGCTGTGCTGCCCGGGCAGGGCTGGCACCCCTAGAGCTGCAGGCAGGAGGCATCCCAATGCCTTCACCCCGGGGAATCTGCCCTCCTCACGGCTGCCTCTCAGCCTGGCTGGCCCAGGAGAGCTGCTCCATGCATCCTCTTCTCCAGGCAGAGCCAGCTGGAGGGCAGAGGAGGGAGCAGGGCTGCCCGCGGCTGCTTGGCAGGAGCACGCAGGGAGTGCCTGTCCCTGCAGGCAGGGGCAAGGTGTGGAGCAGATCGATGGCAGATAGGCAGGAGAGCAAGAGGCAGGGCCTGGGCCAGCTGCTGGGCTGCTTTGCTGCGTGCCCTTCTGCTTCCAGTTTTGCATGCTGCATGTTTTGCATGGCCTGGCTGAGCCGTGGCAGGATGGCACAAGTGGGGAGAGGAGCCCCAGAGGAGCCAAGAGATGCCCCTGCTCAGGTGGGCTCAGGGAGAGTCGCTGCCAGCAGCTGCAGAGGGCACTTGGCCAGCAGCAGGACTGGTTGCTGGGTGGGGGAGGGGACACTGAGGTTCTCCTGGGAGTCCTGCAGCACAAAACCACTTTCAGACTTCAGTATCTGAAGGGAGCTACGGGAAGGCTGGGGAGGGACTATTGACAAGGACTGGTAGTGACAGGAGGAGGAGAAGGAGGAGGAATGGGTTTGGACTGGCAGAGGGGAGATTGAAACTGGATGCTAGGAAAGGGTTCTTGACAGTGAGGGTGGGGAGACACTGGCACAGGTTGAGGGTGCTGAGACACTGGCACAGGTTGAGGGTGGTGAGACACTGGCACAGGTTGAGGGTGGTGAGACACTGGCACAGGTTGCCCAGGGAGGTTGTGGAGCACAGAAGCACCCAACGTGATCAAAGATCACGTTGGGTGCTTCTGTGCTCCACAACCTCCCTGGAGGCATTCAGGACCAGGCTGGATGAGTGACCTGTTCTAGTGGGAGGTGTCCCTGCCTGTGGCAGGAGGTTGGCACTGGCTGAGCTTTGAGGTCCCTTCCAACCTAAACCATTCTGTATGTGGAGTGCAGCTCCCAACCAGCTGCCAAGCTGTGAGCACACAGAGCAGGAGCATCTCCAAGGAGCTAGGCAGGGAAGCAGCTCTGACTGCCAGCATCACCTCTGCCACAGCTGCCAGATGGTGTCAGAGATACTTGCATGAGGTTGGCAGTGTGACCAGGTGGCAGCTGGAGCCCAGAGGACACCTCAGATGGCAGCACTGTGCTTTGGTGAGCTGAGGCTGTCCTGGGTGAAGAGAGGGCTCAGAAGCACGAGGCTCTGCCATTCTGCTGCATCTCTTTGTGTGCTGTGCCCTGCCTGATGCTTTGGGGCTGATCTTGCAGCTGTGCCCTTCCAGGCTCACCTTGGCTGGGGAGTGCCATGCACCTGGTTTGTGCCATACACCCACAGCCTTCAGGTCTGGTCCATTCCACGGGGGAGCTGTGCCCATCTATGTGAGGAGAGAGCTGTTGGGGCAGCTCTGAGGCCCTGATGCCAGCCACAAGAAGACAGTCTCAGCTTGGCAAGGACAGGCTGGGGTGGCTGTGCCAGCAAATGCCAGGCTGTGGTGGGCACCCTGAGCAGCTAGAGACTGCAGCCAGGCACTCGCTCTGTGAGCCTAATGCCCAGAGGGTCCCTGCAGGGGATGGCTGAGCTGCAGCACAGCCAAACAGCTGCACAGTGCAAAACAGGACCCATGGGGCTTTGGGCACAGGAGATGTGAGTGTGAGTGTGAGTGTGAGGAGTGTGTGTGCCTCTGTGTGTGTGAGCCTGTGTGAGTCTGAGTGCCTGTGTGTCTGTGTGTCTGTGTGTGTGTGTGTCTGTGTCTGTGTGTCTGTATCTGTGTCTGTGTCTGTGTGTCTGTATCTGTGTCTGTGTGTCTCTGTGTGTGTCTGTGTCTGTGTGTCTGTATCTGTGTCTGTGTCTGTGTGTCTGTATCTGTGTCTGTGTCTGTGTCTGTCTATATGTATCTACGTCTGTCTGTGTGTGTCTATCTTGTCTGTCTATGTGTGTCTGTGTCTGTGTCTGTGTGTCTGTGTCTGTGTCTGTGTGTCTGTGTCTGTGTCTGTCTATGTGTGTCTGTGTCTGTGTCTGTGTGTCTGTGTGTTTGTGTCTGTGTCTGTGTCTCTGTGTCTGTGTCTGTGTGTCTGTGTGTTTGTGTCTGTGTCTGTGTCTGTGTGTTTGTGTCTGTGTCTGTGTCTGTGTGTCTGTGTGTTTGTGTCTGTGTGTCTGTGTCTGTGTCTGTGTCTGTGTGTCTGCGTGTTTGTGTCTGTGTCTGTCTATGTGTGTCTGTCTATGTGTGTCTGTGTGTCTGTGTGTCTGTGTCTGTCTATGTGTGTCTGTGTGTCTGTGTGTCTGTGTCTGTGTCTGTCTATGTGTGTCTGTGTCTCTGTGTCTGTGTCTGTGTCTGTCTATGTGTGTCTGTGTCTGTGTGTCTGTGTGTCTGTGTGTCTGTGTCTGTGTCTGTCTATGTGTGTCTGTGTCTGTGTGTCTGTGTGTCTGTGTGTCTGTGTCTGTGTGTCTGTGTGTTTGTGTCTGTGTGTCTGTGTGTCTGTCTGTGTCTGTCTATGTGTGTCTGTGTCTGTGTCTGTCTATGTGTGTCTGTGTCTGTGTCTGTCTATGTGTGTCTGTGTGTCTGTGTGTCTGTGTCTGTGTCTGTCTATGTGTGTCTGTGTGTCTGTGTGTCTGTGTCTGTCTATGTGTGTCTGTGTCTGTGTGTCTGTGTCTGTGTGTTTGTGTCTGTGTGTCTGTGTGTCTGTGTCTGTCTGTGTGTCTGTGTCTGTGTCTGTGTGTCTGTGTCTGTGTCTGTCTATGTGTGTCTGTGTCTGTGTCTGTGTCTGTGTGTCTGTGTGTTTGTGTCTGTGTGTCTGTGTGTCTGTGTCTGTCTATGTGTGTCTGTGTCTGTGTGTCTGTGTCTGTCTATGTGTGTCTGTGTGTATCTGTTTGTCTGTGTCTGTGTCTGTGTGTCTGTGTCTGTCTATGTGTGTCTGTGTCTGTGTCTGTGTCTGTCTGTGTGTATCTGTTTGTCTGTGTCTGTGTCTGTGTGTCTGTGTCTGTCTATGTGTGTCTGTGTTTGTGTCTGTCTATGTGTGTCTGTGTCTGTGTCTGTCTGTGTGTGTCTGTTTGTCTGTGTCTGTGTCTGTGTGTCTGTGTCTGTCTATGTGTGTTTGTGTCTGTGTGTCTGTGTCTGTGTCTGTCTGTGTGTATCTGTTTGTCTGTGTCTGTGTCTGTGTGTCTGTGTCTGTCTATGTGTGTCTGTGTCTGTGTCTGTGTGTGTCTGTTTGTCTGTGTGTCTGTGTGTCTGTGTGTGTCTGTGTCTGTCTGTGTCTGTTTGTCTGTGTGTCTGTGTCTGTCTGTGTCTGTTTGTCTGTGTGTCTGTGTGTCTGTGTCTGTCTGTGTCTGTCTGTGTCTGTTTGTCTGTTTGTCTGTGTGTCTGTGTCTGTCTGTCTCTGTGTCTGTGTCTGTCTCTGTGTCTGTGTCTGTCTGTCTCTGTGTCTGTCTGTCAGTCTGTGTCTGTCTGTCTGTGTGTCTGTGTTTGCATTTGTTTGGACCTGCTGCTGGGGAGCTGCTTCCCCTGTGGAGCAGAGCAGGGCCTGGTGCACAGCAGCAGAGCTCTGTGTCTGGGGCAGCAGTGAGAAGCAGAGACAAGGAGCAGCTGAGGGTCCTGAGGGGGTTTAGTTCGGAGAAGAGGAGACTGAGAGCAGACCTCATTGCTCTCTGCAGCTCCCTGACATGAGGTTGAACCAGGTGTCCAAGGTGTCCAAGGCCAGGCTGGGTGAGGCCTGGCATGGCCAAGCCCAGTTGAGAGGTGTCCCTGGCCATGGCAGGGGGGGCAGTAGCTGAGCCCTGAGGTCACTCCCAGCCTGAGTCATTCTGCAACCTCACACTGAGCAAGCAGCTGCTGTGATGTCCCTTACTGAAGCCATTGCAATGTCCCTCCCCAGGGCTGTGCCCACATCCCCTGCACTCTGCCTGCACAGGACCACTCTGGCCTCAGCCCCCTGCAGGGGAGCAGCAGAGCTGTTGGGCTCCCGGAGGGGATGCTTAAGGGGGATTTAAAGGGCAGATTGCAGTTACTCGGTAAAAGTCTCTGTGCCCAGAAGCCCTGAGCAGTAATTCCTGCTCTGGGGAACCTCTCCCAGGGACAAGGGGTCAGGAAGGCCACATGGCAGACACCCACCCCCAGGGCCCTTCCCCAGCACTCCTCCCTTCAGGCAAACCTTCCCCTCGGCTCGAGGCTGTTTCGTTTGAGCACAGAAGGTCCCTGCAGTGTGAGGAGCTCACTGCCCCTGGGGACAGCAGCAGCCTGTGCAGTGCACATGGCAGTGATCTTCAGGAGGTGACTGGGAGGCAGTGTGGCTGTCAGAGTGAGCCTGCACCTCAGACTCTCTTTCCCTCTGTGCTTGTGAGCTGTTTATTCAGGGCTGGGGTGGATTTCATCACTCAGATGTCAGCTCCAGGCTGGCTCTTTTCCTGGAAGGTGGAAACCAAAACTAGTTCAACCAGCCCCTGTCTGCAGGCCCTTCCTAAGGATTTATGGCCTTGGATTTTTTTTTCCCAGCAGGAAATGAGCAGTGGGATGAAAGGCAGAGTGGTTTTGTTCCTTCTGGCTTCTAAAGTCTCAGGGAGCACTCATCAGCTGAAACAAAGGTTGCTGGATCTGCTGCTGTGGCAGGATGCTTGGTTTGAGGAACTGCCCCACTGGGGCTGGGCAGCTCCCAGGATGAGTGTGTGCAGGAATCACAGAGTGGCTCAGGTTGGGAGGGACCTCAGAGCTCAGCTACTGCAACCCCCTGCCATGGGCAAGGGCTTCTCTCAACTGGACTTGGCCATGTCAGGCCTCATCCAGCCTGGCCTTGGACACCCCCAGGCAGGAGGCAGCCACAGCCTCCCTGGGCAGCCTGGGCCAGGCTCTCACCACCCTCACACTCAACAACTTCTTCCTCAGCTCCACTCTAACCCTGCTCTGCCTCAGCTCCAAACCATTCCCCCTTGGCCTGGCTCAGACACCCCCAGCTGAAGTCTCTCTGCAGCCTTCCTGCAGGATCCCTTCAGGCACTGGCAGCAGCTCTGAGGTGCCCCTGGAGCCTTCTCCTCCCCAGGCTGCACCCCCCCAGCTCCCTCAGCCTGTGCTCACAGCAGAGCTGCTGCAGCCCTGCCAGCATCTTTGTGGCCTCCTCTGGCCTCTCTCCACAGCTCTGTGTCCTGCTGCTGGGGACAGCAGAGCTGGAGGCAGAACACACAGGAGCTGCTCCTTGTCTCTCCTTGCCCTGCAGGCTGCAGCCAGAGCTTTGCATTTCCCTTCCCACAGCTTTAAGCTGCTCCCTAACAGCTGCTACATAAAAAATCTACTAAGAAAGGATCTTTCAAATTTCTTTTCATTCCCTTTCACAGCACAGATTGGCCTCAGACCTGAAGCCATGGCAGGTTCCAGGTCTGGTCCTGCCTTGTGAAGCCAGGATTGAGGGAACTGCTTTGTGCCAGCAGGGAGCTTGCAGCCTTTCTTCCCCCAGGGCCCACTTGCTGCTCCTGTTGTTCTTTTCGTTCCTCTGCCTGTGTTTTGTGCCCTGCTTAGCCCTGACCAGACGCTCCCTGGTGCTGGGAGTGTGGGCAACATCTCTGCTGCTGCCCTGTGCCTTTAGCTTGGGCTGGAGCAGGTCTCAGAGGAGCACAGGCAGCCACCACAGGATGGAAAAGTGTCTTGTGCCTAAGGGAATATTAAACCAGGAGGAAACTGGGCAATGAAAGCAGCAGGCAAAGGAGAGATTTCCCTCTGGTGTTTGTCAAGGGGGTCATGGATGTGTGGAGGCCTGAAATCCCCTCAGTGGGGCAGCACCAGAGGGCTGTGGCTGCCCCAGGGAGAGCACAGCCCTGCAGCCAGGGCCAGCTCTGTGCACAGCAGCAGAGCAAGCTGCTGAAGTCAGCACTGCTGGGCTGCAGGGGCTGGCAGCTGCCGTGGGAGGAGGACATGGGCAAAGCCAAACCTGTGCCCTGTGCCATGTCCAGCTTCCCACAGAGACCTCCACGGAAGGGTGGGACCTGCAGCTCAGTGGGAGTACCTCCAGGCACCTCCTGCCTGTTTTCTGTGTGGCCTGGAGGGCTGCTCCTCAAGGGTGGCCAAGGACAGGGCAAGGGGCACTGGGTGCCAGCTGGAGCAGAGGAGGTGCCACAGGAACAGGAGGGGAACCTTTGTCCCTGTGAGGGTGCTGGAGGCCTGGAGCAGGCTGCAGAGGGAGGCTGTGGAGTCTTTGCTCTGGAGACATTCAGAACCTGCCTGGATGTGACATGGGGGAATGGGAGAGGGCACAGAATAGAGCCTTGCCTAGCCTCACAGAGAGAAGAGTGGTTAACAGGGGCCTCACAGGGACCAGTGCAAGACATTCCAGTGTTAATTACCTAGAGGAGAGGCCATGGAGAGGAAGAACCAGGCAGCATCCCTCATTGACCCAGGAGTGTTCCTGGGGCCCTGCTCTGGCAGGGGGGCTGGGCTGGGTGATCCCTAGAGGTCCCCTCCAGCCCCTGCCCTCCTGTGACCCTGTGCTGGCAGTGCTGGGGATGTATTTGGGACAGATGCAGCCATTTCCAGGCACAAATGCTGCCATGAAGCTGCTGCTGGGCTCTGGTGGGGGTCATGGTGTGATGCCCATGGTGGGCTGGGCTGGGTGCTCTCAGAGGTCTGTGGGGCTCAGCTGAGAGCTGCCATTGTGTTCTCTGCTGTCTACTGATCAGTCCAACATGTCAAAAGCACCTCAGCAGGGCAGGCAGACCTTCCTTGGGGTGGGGGGAGCTGCATTTGCTCCCCAGCCCTGGAAGATCAGCCTGCAGCTGTTGCAGGGTGTGGGTCTGCAGGCCAAGCCACGGGCACCCAGCAGCAGCTGAGCAGGGCTGGGGTCTGAGCCCAGGAGCTCGGCGGCCATGCAGGCTGTGTGCAGACACTGGGAGCTGGGCAGCGAGGGGAGGGAGCTGGGGGGGGACACACCGCTTGGTGGCTGTGGGGAGCCTGTGGATGTGCTCTGTCTGGACTTCAGCAAGGCCTTTGGCACTGTCCCCCACAGCAAACTGCTGGCTAAGCTGTCAGCCCATGGCTTGGATGGCAACACTCTGTGCTGGGTTAGGAACTGGCTGGAGGGCTGAGCCCAGAGAGTGGTGGTGAATGGTGCCACATCCAGCTGGCAGCTGTCACTAGTGGTGTCCCTCAGGGATCAGTGCTGGGCCCCATCCTCTTTAGCAGCTTCATAGATGATCTGGATGAGGGCATGGAGTCAGTCATCAGCAAGTGTGCAGATGACACCAAGCTGGGGGCAGATGTGGCTGGGCTGGAGGGCAGAAGGGCTCTGCAGCGGGACCTTGACAGACTGCACAGATGGGCAGAGTCCAATGGGATGGAGTTCAATAGCTCCAAGTGCAGGGTGCTGCACTTTGGCCACAGCAACCCCATGCAGAGATACAGGCTGGGGTCAGAGTGGCTGAGAGCAGCCAGACAGAGAGGGATCTGGGGGTGCTGATTGATACCCACCTGAACATGAGCCAGCAGTGTGCCCAGGTGGCCAAGAGAGCCAGTGGCATCCTGGCCTGCATCAGCAATGGTGTGGCCAGCAGGAGCAGGGAGGTCATTCTGCCCCTGTACTCTGCACTGGTTAGACCACACCTTGAGTGCTGTGTTCAGTTCTGGGCCCCCCAGTTTAGGAGGGACATTGAGATGCTTGAGCGTGTCCAGAGAAGGGCAACGAGGCTGGGGAGAGGCCTTGAGCACAGCCCTACGAGGAGAGGCTGAGGGAGCTGGGATTGGTTAGCCTGGAGAAGAGGAGGCTCAGGGGAGACCTCATTGCTGTCTACAACTACCTGAGGGGAGGTTGTGGCCAGGAGGAGGTTGCTCTCTTCTCTCAGGTGGCCAGCACCAGAAGGAGAGGACACAGCCTCAGGCTGTGCCAGGGGAGATTTAGGCTGGAGGTGAGGAGAAAGTTCTTCCCTGAGAGAGTCATTGGGCACTGGAATGGGCTGCCCGGGGAGGTGGTGGAGTCGTCATCCCTGGAGCTGTTCAAGGCAGGACTGGACGTGGCACTTGGTGCCATGGTCTGGCCTTGAGCTCTGTGCTAAAGGGTTGGACTTGTGATACTGTGAGACTGTGACACTGTGAAATCGCCTCTGAATTGCTTTGCTAGGTCAGGGGTGGGCTGTGACCTGGGCCCCCTGCAGCCAGGCAGGGCCAGCTCGCTGCTCAGCGCTGGGCTTGCTCTTGTCACTGGCAGCCATTCACTCCCCAGCACAGCTTCATCAGCAAGAGATTTGGGATGGTGCAAAGCAGAGGCTAATTGGCTTACGGCTGTAGGGCGAGAGGTCACTGCCAGATTAAAGAGCTAAGAGCATCAGCAAGCTGCTGGGCTGCGCTGCTGTGCCCCGCGGCGCTGTGCTCAGCGCAGCCAGCCAGGAGAGGCAGCCTGGGGGCAGGGAACAGTCCAGGGACGTGCGAGAGCCCTGAACGCTGCAGCAGGAGTCTAACCTGTGCCTGCCTCCGGGCTGCATCAGCTACAGGATCGTGTGCCACAGCGCTGGAGTGGGGACAGCCTCACTGCAGACAGCCAAACCCTCCTGCCCCTCTTGTGCCCAGGTAGAGGGAGCCCTGGCAAGGGGCTTTGGCCTCTCCAGCAGAAACTGGGAAAGGCAAGGAATGGGGTAGGACCCAGGGACTGTCTGTGCTGCCCAGGAGAGGATGGATTCACTGCTTTGAAAAACACAGAACCATGGAATGGGCTGGAAGGGACCTGCAAGCTCAGCCAGTCCAACCCCAGCACTCAGCAGGGACATCCTGCAGCAGGCTGCCCACAGCCCTGTCCAGCCTCCCCTTGGATATCTCCAGGGATGGGCCTCAAGCACCTCCCTGGGCAACTTCCTGCAGTGCTCCAGCAGCCTCCTGGGGCAGAACTTGTTCCTCACATCCAATCTCAATCTGCTCTGCTCTGGTCCTGTCCCTGCAGGCCTTTGGGGACAGTCCCTCTGCAGCCTTCTTACAGCCCCTTCAGGTACTGGCAGGCAGCTCTAAGGTCTGCCTGGAGCCTTCTCCTCTCCAGGCTGAGCAGCCCCAGCTCCCTCCCTCTCCCACCCAGCAGCAGGGCTGTGCTGGTGCTGTTTGCAAACAGGAGGCAGCTCTGGGGCGTGGACAGGGGAAGCCTCCTGCCCTGTGGTGGTTCCTGGGGATGTGCAGATGCAGGGGATTACCTGCACCCACTTTTACTGAAGCCTTAAGCCTGGTACACACTCAGGCACATGCTCAGATGCACTCTGATCATAGGATCACAGGATCCCAGGATGTCAGGGGTTGGAAGGGACCCAAATTGGTGATCGAGTCCAACCCCCTGCCAGAGCAGCACCACACAATCCAGCTCAGGGCACACAGGAACACATCCAGGCAGGACTGCAAAGGCTCCACAGTATGAGACTCCACAACCTCTCTGGGCAGCCTGTGCCAGGCTCTGGGACCCTTCCAGCCAAGAAGTTCCCCCTTGTGCTGAGCTGGAACCTCCTGTGCTGCAGCTTCCATCCATTGCTGCTTGTCCTGTCCCAGGCAGCAGTGAGCAGAGCCTGTCCCCCCCTCCTGACCCCCAGCCCTCAGAGACTTGTAGACATTTATTAGATCCCCTCTCAGTCTTCTCTTCTCCAGCCTAAGCAGCCCCAGGGCCCTCAGCCTCTCCTCACCAGGCACTGCTCCAGTCCCCTCAGCATCCTCATAGCCCTGATGCTCTTCCCTGCCAGCAGCACAACCACTCAGCCACTCAGGGGCACCTCAGGGCACCTGCAGGCCCTGCAGTCACTCAGCACCTGTCTGAGTGCTCCCACGGAGGGGTGCTGGGCTCCAAGGGCTGGTGCCAGTCTGTTGCCTGGCACAGGGACAGTCAGGCCAGTTGCAGTGGAGAGTTTGGCTGTGTTGCACTGTGCAGTGAGCTTAGCTCAGCAGGGCCCTGCCAAGAGGAGCAGCTCATGACCAGAGGGTTGTTTAGAAACAAGAACAGTGCTTCTGGACAGAGCAGCCCTGCCAGTGGGAAGGAGCAGGAAGCTGATCCTGCCTGGTTCACTCCAAAAGAATGCATATCTCTGAGGAGTGCTGTAGCTGTGGAGTGGGGAAACCAGGCCAGTCTGCCAGGGTGTGAATTCCAGAGCTCATTCAGGCAACTCTCTCAAGCATTTCTCCTGCAGCACAAAAACCACCAGCAGAGTAAATGTACCCAAAGAGATTCAAGGGGAGAAAACCCCACTGCCAGGCTTTGCTTTTGGTGAAGATCCTGCTGCCTGCTCTGGCTCTGGGCCAGGAGAGGGCTGTGCATGCTCCAACAGGGAGCTTGTCCTGCGGGCATCTCAGCCTGCCGCTGGGGAGAGCCTCTGCTCCCCAGCACTGCTGTCCTCGGGGCTCAGGCTTGGTCCTTCTGAAGGCTTTGCTAAGTAGAGAAACGTCCCCTGGTGGGAATGCCACATTAGCATGTTCGTGGAGAGCAGCGACCCTCAGCCACAGTCCTGGCTGGAGCAGAGCCATGGGTTTGGAACTGGAGCAGGGCAGAGTTAGGTTGGATGTAGAGGGTCCATGGAATCCGGCAGGGTCGGAAGGGACCGCAGGGATCATCCAGTGCCAACTGCCCTGTTGTGGGCAGGGACACATCAGGAGGAAGTTCTGCACAGTGAGGGGGGGCAGAGACTGGCACAGGCTGCACAGGGAGGTGGTTGAGGCCCTGGCCCTGGAGACATTCAAGATCAAACTCAACGTGGCCCTGTGCAGCCTGCTCTGGCTGGAGGTGTCCCTGCTGCTGCAGGGGTGGACTGGATGAGCTCTGAAGGTCGCTTCCCACCCTGTGCAATCTGTGACTGACTAATCAGGGCAGAGTGAGTGCAAGGCACAGCAAGGTTTGGGAGCTCATGGTGAGCTGAATAGCTCATGGTGACCATCATGGGCCTGGAGGGAGGCATTCAAAGGCAGGACATGCTTAGGAGGGAAGCAGCATCTGAGCAGGGACATGAGAAGTCCAATGGCAGTGAGCCCCAGGGCTGAGTGAGAAAGCAAAGCAATGACCTTGCTCTTCTCTTCCTTGCCTGTGCAGAGAGGGGATCTGGAGTTGGCTCTCCTCAGAGCTTCCAGGCTGTGAGTTAAGGCAGTGACAGAGAACTCTGATGGCAAATCTTCCACAGTGCAGCTCTGAGGGAATTGCCATGCCTCAGGGGTAACTGCAGGCAGAAGAATGAAGCCTCCTGGCAGAGGAGGACCCTCAGCTGCTCCTCCCCAGCCCTCTTCTCCAGACCTGTCTCCAGCTTTGTTGCCCTTGTCTGGCCCTGCTCCAGGCTCTCAATGTCCTTGGAGTGAGGCCCAAAACTGAACCCAGTGTTGGAGGTATGGCCTCAGCAGTGCTGACTGCAGGGGCACCATCACTGCCCCACTGGTGCTGGCCACACTACTGCTGATCCAGGCCATGCTCAGGAGGAAGCTGCATCTTCCTTGTGCAGGTTTCCATGCTCCAGGGTACAAATTCAAGCAGTGGTACCCAGTGGTACCTTCTGCAGGAAGGCTGTGAGGGTGCTTGGCAGGCTGTGAGCCTCCTGTGGCCTGAGGCAGCAGAGAAGCTGTGTTGGGTGGTGTGAGCAGCAGGCTGGGTGAGCCTCAGGAGCAGTGCAGCATGAGCCCTGCTCCCTTCAGCTGAGCAGCACAGATTGCCACTGCCCACGGTGACACCTGGCTCCTGGGCATGTGACAGGGGGGCAGGGGCACAAACACTGCTGCAGAGGGCAGTGGGGAGATAAGGGCTGCCAGGCTGTCCTCAGTGCCCTGAGTTCTTGGACCCAGGGAAGCAGCCCCTGTGATGAGTGAGGCTTTGTACCCTGAAAGAGTGGGGCCACTTTCCCCATCCTCCTGCATCCTCACTCCTGCCGAGGGCTGGATGCTCCCAGAAGATGCCTGCTCCCAGCGGTGTGCGGGGGCTGGGAGGGCATCCAGGAGCTGCTCTGCGCCCCGGGGCCTCGCTGAGCCCCGGCTGGATGTGCCAGCGGCGCTGGGGCCGGCGCTAGGGTGCGATGCTGGGGGCAGGGACTTCAGGGAGGAGCTCAGACCCTCAGGACACTGCAGCGGAGTGAAGGGAAGGCAGGCAGGGGGAAGTTCCCCTCCCTGCTTGCTAGGGGATCGTGGCTTGGGGCCCCAGGCATGCAGTGTCATTGCTTCTCTCTGCAAGCAGAGGCTGCTGCTAAGGGCTTCCCCTGCCTCTCCAGCTCATCAGAGACACATCTGTGGCGCTCCCGAGCAGCAGCGGAGGGCAGGACAAGCACTGCAGCCGGAGGCAGCCTGACTGCATGGAGCCGGCTGGGATGCAGCTGAGGGAAAGGAGCTCGTTGTGGGTTAACAGGAAAAGTTCTCATCTTCTCCCTGGGAAAGCCCCCAAGGAGTCAGGCTGTACCTCCACAGCTAAACAAGACCTGGCACTGACCCGTGACCAGACAGGTGGCACTGGCTGGGGTCAGCCCAGGGATGGGACCCCCTCAGCACTGCCACAGCAGGCAGCAAAAGCAGGACTTCAGGGGCTGCAGCTGTGTGTGGTGGGTGAGATGGATTCACTGCCAGTGCTGGTGGGCAACGTGGAGTCGTTGCCAGTCTGACCGTGCCCACCCTGCAGAGGGCATCGCCTGCATGGAGGCTCAGCTGGGCAGTTAGCAGCCATCCTGCTGGGAGGTGCTGCAGCTCAGTTTCTGCCTCAGCCTGTACCTTCTGCAGTGCTCACAGGGTCACTGCTCACAGATGTCAGGGGCTGGAAGGGACCCAAAGAGATCATTCCAGTCCAGTGCCCCTGCCAGAGCAGGACCACAGGGCACAGCTCAGGGCACACAGGAACACATCCAGGCAGGCCTGGAAAGGCTCCAGAGGAGACTCCACAGCCTCTCTGGGCAGCCTGTGCCAGGCTCTGGGACCCTTCCAGCCAAGAAGTTCCCCCTTGTGCTGAGCTGGAACCTCCTGTGCTGCAGCTTCCATCCATTGCTGCTTGTCCTGTCCCAGGGAGCAGTGAGCAGAGCCTGTCCCCCACTCCTGACCCCCAGCCCTCAGAGAGTTACAGACATTGATTCAATCCCCTCTCAGTCTTCTCTTCTCCAGCCTAAGCAGCCCCAGGGCCTTCAGCCTCTCCTCACCAGGCACTGCTCCAGGCTCCTCATCATCCTTGTAGCTCTCCCTTGGACCTTCTCCAGCAGATCCCTGTCCCTCTCACACTGGGGAGCCCAGAACTGAAGACAGTGCTCAAGATGAGGTCTCAGCAGGGCAGAGCAGAGGGGCAGGAGAACCTCCCTGGATCCTGATGTTGATGGCCACGCTCTGGTCAGATGTGAGCTGAGGCCCTGCTGGGTTCCCTGTGCAGAGCCTCTCCTCTCCATGGGGGCAGTGCCTGTGCCCTCTGGTCCTTTCTGAAGGCTGTGTGAAATGCCCAATGCTGTGTCTAGAGCAGGGTGAACCTCTTGCTCCATGTTTTTGGAGGACACTGTCTTCAGGCCTGACTTTGAAAGCAGAGTTCCTCAGCTCCTTCTTTGCCTCTGCTGTTTGCCTTCTGTCATCTGAGGTGACAGGCTCTGGACATGTGCTGACCTCCCCCAGCCCAGCTGCATGACCTCCCCCAGGGGCTGCTGGCATCTTCCTGATGCAGGAGCTGTCTTTGGGTCTCTGAGCATGACCAGGACTGTCCTGCCTTCTGGGCAGGTGAGATCTTGGGGATTCTTTGCCCAGGGGGTGCATGGAACTCAAAAGCAGCAGCAGCTGCTGCAGGGAGCTGCCTGTCTGTGGAGCCTCCCTGCCACAGACTCACAGCCCAGGGCTCATGGCACTGCCAGGGAGCCTGTGGAGGTCTCTTCTCTGCCCTCCTGCTCCAGACACCTTAGACAAGGTGCTGCAGGGTCCTGCCTGCTTGCACAGACCCTCTGGACTCATGGCAGTGGCAGTGTTTGGCCACTCTCACTGTCACATTTGTTTTCCCTTTAGGCCTGACTGGAGTTGCTGGAAGGCTCCAACTCCACTGATCCCCCATGACAGAGTCAGAGAGAGTGATTACAGTCCCCCATGCCCCCCAGCTTAGCCATCCCTGGGCCAGAGAAGCTCTGTCCCTCAGCCTCTCCTCCTCAGCAAGTCCTCCAACCCACTAAGCAGCTCAGTGGCTCTTCACTGAGCCCTCTCCTATTCTTCAGCCTCTTTTACACCCAGGTGCCCAAAGCAGACACCCTGCCCGGGTGTGGTGTCCCAGGGGCAGAGCAGAGGGCAGTAACCACCTCCCTCAACCTGACAGCTGCTGGCAGTCACCTGGGGGGATTTGAACAGATGAACTTAGGCATTTCCTTCCCTTCTGGATGCCATCTGGCAGTGCTGTCTGGGCTTATGGTGGAGGAATTGCCCTGGCAGGATTCTGTGAGTTGCAGAGGGAGCCAGATGCATCCCATCACACAGTTATCAGGACAAGGGGCACTGGGGGCAAGCTGCAGCAGAGGAGGTGCCAGGGGAACCTAAGGGGAAGCTGTCACTGTGAGGGTGACAAAACACCCCAGAGAGGCTGTGAGTCTCCTCTGGAGAGATTGCAAACCCACCTGGATGTGTTCCTGTGTGAGCTGCCCTGGGTACCCCTGCTCTGGCAGGGGCTTGGGCTGGATGGTCTGCAGAGGTCCCTTCCAAGCCCTGTGTCTGTGCCTCTCTGCTGCCCCAGCTCCCCAGCACAAGCAGCAGCTTCAGTCGGGTTGCCCAGGCACAGTGAGCATCTTGTGAGCAGCTCCAGCTCAGGGACCAGCTGGCTTTGGGACTTGCCTTTGCTTTGGTGCCCTCCAGTGAGATCCTGAGTCAGATTCCTCTGACTTGCCTTCTGGGGGGCTGGGCAGTGCAGTCTCCTGATTCACAAGGCCCAAGCTGAGTGGTGGTGGAGGTGCCCCAGGGAGTGGCAGTGCCCAGGCCTGGTTGCAAGGGGGGGAGGAGAGGCTCCTGCCCCTGCACTGATGTGGTGCTGGCCCCCAGGCAGCAGTGTGGCTGCCAGTGACGCACTGATGGCTATCTGCAGGGCACTCCTCTGGGACATGGCTGGAGCCAGTGGTGGGAACACTGCAGCTTTCTCATGCTGCTGCCTTGTGCCCTGGCCACGAGTGAGAAGCCCTCTGCTTGCACCAGAAACCCTCCTCAGGAGCAAATGGGTGAAGCTGGCAGCTTTTACCCAACACCAATAACTATGTGGCATAGCCAAGAGCCAGGATCCCTCTTCTCTCCCAGCTCTGAGCTGGTGCTGAAGGTCCCAGCTCCAGTGTCACACATGAAGGACTCCTGGTCACTGTCCTGCAGCATCTGCTGTGAGCACAGGCTGAGGGAGCTGGGGGGGTGCAGCCTGGGGAGGAGAAGGCTCCAGGGGCACCTCAGAGCTGCTGCCAGTGCCTGAAGGGATCCTGCAGGAAGGCTGCAGAGAGACTTTGGCTGAGGGTGTCTGAGCCAGGCCATGGGGGAATGGTTTGGAGCTGAGGCAGAGCAGGGTTAGGGTGGAGCTGAGGAAGAAGTTGTTGAGTGTGAGGGTGGTGAGAGCCTGGCCCAGGCTGCCCAGGGAGGCTGTGGCTGCCTCCTGCCTGGGGGTGTCCAAGGCCAGGCTGGATGAGGCCTGACATGGCCAAGTCCAGTTGAGAGAAGCCCTTGCCCATGGCAGGGGCTTGCAGTAGCTGAGCTCTGAGATCCCTTCCAACCTGAGCCACTCTGTGATCTGTGAGCACAGAACAAGTGGCACAAGTACCAGTGGCACTGCCCCGGGAGGCTGTTCCAGGGAACCTTAACAGAGGACTCTGCACTGTCCCTGCAGCACCACCCTTGTGCCCTGCACTGCTGCTGCTTGTGTCCTTCCAGAGCACAGGTTTCCTTTTCTCCTTCTTCCTGAGCCTGCCTCTATGCTAGCAGGGTTTGTTGGTGGTGTTGATTCTGGAAGCACTTGAGAACAGGGGGAAGTGGCCAAGGGCTCCTGAAGCCAGCCTGAAATGTGAGTGCAGGGAGGCAGCGTCTGGGCTGAGTGACTGCAGTGACCGTGGCAGGCACTGGGGCAAGGCAGAGTCGGATCGAGCAGAACTGCAGTTTCACACAGATCAAAGGCTTCCAGCGGGACTTGCAAAGCAGACATGGGCGATTTGGTGTCAATATTATCGATGAGCAGGGAGGGCACTGCCGGTGCCGTGGGCTAGGGTCAGGGCAGGGCTAAGCCTGCGCTGCTCGGGTCAGCGAAGCGCTCTGCTGGCTCAGAGCAGGATTTGCAGGTAGGCAAACTGCAGCAGGCATTTTGGAGAGCTTTAATCATGGCTTGGGGGAGGTGTCAGGAGGTTTGGTGTGTGCCTGTTGATTAAAGAGCCTGGGATTCAGAGAGGGCTGTAAACAAGCCTCCTGCTGCAGATATCAGTGCCCGCTCAGAGGCGTCGCTGATGCTGATCAGGACAGCCAGTGCCAGGCTCCTCCTGAGGAGCCTTCATGTGCTGGAAGCAAACCAGATGGGATGCCAGCCCTGGCAGGCATCTGCCTCCACATCCCTGCCAACTTCTGCTGGGCCAAAGCTTCCACAGGGCTGCTGTGGGGAAGCCTTTCCCCTTCACAGCAGTGAAAACCGAACCAAGCTGTTCTCTGCCTCGGGACGCAAGGTGTGGGAGCTCTGAGAGGCTGCCCTGCTGTCCAGAGCTGCCTCTGTGCTGAAAGAGTAGCTCTGATGTCATTCAAATAAGCCATTGAATCAAACAGCTTGGCAGAGAGCTCCAAGCTCAGCCAGCCCAGCCTAGCACCCAGCCCTGGCCAATCACCCAGACCATGGCACTAAGTGCCCCAGCCAGGCTTGGCTGCAACACCTCCACCCACACAGACTCCACCACCTCCCTGGGCAGCCCATTCCAATGCCAATCACTCTCTCTGACAACAACTTCCTAACAACATCCAGCCTAGACCTGCCCTGGCACAGCTTGAGCCTCTGTCCCCTTCTTCTGTTGCTGGGTGCCTGGCAGCAGAGCCCAACCCCACCTGGCTACAGCCTCCCTGCAGGCAGCTGCAGGCAGCAATGAGCTCTGCCCTGAGCCTCCTCTGCTGCAGGCTGCACACCCCCAGCTCCCTCAGCCTCTCCTCACAGGGCTGTGCTCCAGGCCCCTCCCCAGCCTTGCTGCCCTTCTCCAAACACCTTCCAGCACCTCAGCATCTCTCTTGAAAGGATGAGCCCAGAGCTGAACACAGCACTCCAGGGGTGGCCTGAGCAGTGCTGAGCACAGGGGCAGAAGGACCTCCCTGGTCCTGCTGCCCACACTGCTCCTGAGCCAGCCCAGGATGCCATTGGCTCTGCTGCCCACCTGGGCACTGCTGCCTCCTCTGCAGCTCCTCTCTGCCAGCACCGCCAGGGCCCTCTCTGCCTGGCTGCTCTCAGCCACTCTGACCCCAGCCTGTAGCTGCTTGGGGTTGTTGTAGCCAAAGTGCAGAACCCTGCACTTGGCCTTGTTCAGTCTCACCCCATTGTCCTCTGCCCACCCATGCAGCCTGGCCAGGTCCCTCTGCAGGGCTCTGCTACTCTCCAAGAGCTCCACAGCTGCTCCTAGCTTGGTGCCATCTGCAAACTTACTGCTGCTGGACTCACTCCAGTGACTAGCTAGATAGACAGCAGTAACAGCAAGAATGACAACAACAACAGCAACAATAACTGCATCTCAGAACTGAAGCTGTCAGTGAGGTTTATTGAGCACTGAGTCTGAACGAGCTGAGGAGAGATCCAAGCGCAAAGGTTCTGTGCTCTGGAGTAAAGGGAGAAAGCCAATGGGCTGGAGACAGGAAGCCAGGAGAGGGAACTGCTCTGTGATGCTCATCAGTGTGCTCTGTTGGGGAAGGAGTCTTGGCAAATGCAGCAGGAGTTACCCAAAGGTCCTCGCCTTGGCTGAGCTGCCAAGGTGACATGAGGCAGAGCTGTGAGGGATGCAGAGGACCAGCACTGGCATGGCTGGGAGGGGATGCAGAGGGCAAGAAGTCCTTGCAGGGTGTTACAAGAGGGATGTGGCCATGCTGGAGTGTGCCCAGAGCAGGGCCAGGAGCATGCTCAGAGGCTGCAGCAGCTCTGCTGTAAGCACAGACTGAAAGAGTTGGGGCTGTGCAGGCTGGAGCAGAGGAGGCTCCCAGGTGACCTTCTTGTGGCCTGCCAGCATCTGAAGTGGGCTACAAAAAAGCTGGGGAGGGACTTTTGAGGCTGTCAGGGAGTGCCAGGACTGGGGAGAATGGAGCAAAGCTGGAGGTGGGAAGAGTCAGCCTGGAAGTGAGGAGGAAGCTCAGCACCATGAGAGTGGTGAGAGGCTGGACTGGGTTGCCCAGGGAGGTGGTTGAGGCCCCATGGCTGGAGGTGTTTGAGGCCAGGCTGGCTGAGGCTGTGTGCAGCCTGCTCTAGGGTAGGGTGTCCCTGGGCATGGCAGGGGGCTGGGACTGGCTGCTCCTTGTGGTGCCTTCCAGCCCTGCCTGGTTCTGTGATTCTGTGATAGATTAACCTGCCCTGCTCTGCCCCTGGCCTGGGCTCCCTCTCTTGCTTCTCTCCCATGAGTGAGCCCCTGGAGCTGCTGGGGGCCTGTCTCACTGCACTGGCTCCCTGCTGTGCCACCAAGCTCTTAGGAGCAGCAGTGGAAGCTTCCCTGCACATCTGCAGGAGAGGAAATGTGCTCTGGCACCTGGCAGAGTCCCAGGGGTGCAGCCTTAGTGCTGAGGCAGCAGATTTCCTGGGCAGGCTTCCTGTGTCTGCTACCTGAGATGCCAAATTTCACTGTGCCTTTTCCTCCAAGCCTCTTCCCCCTCCTGCACCTCTCTGGGGTGAGGCATTCTTCTTTTTTTTTGCCTTTTTTGCTGTCTTTTCTCCCTGCCTTCTGCCTTGGGGCCACCAACAGGTTTGCTTCCTGAGCTGTGCAGGGAGCCTGCTTTGAAGGCAGCCTCCAACCTCTGAGTTGCTGAAGGAATGTGAGGAATGAGGCCCTTGGGCCCAGCCTGCCACCCAGCAGGGCTGTGTCTGAGCACGCTGTGCAGAGGCAGCAAGGTGCCTGCAGAGCCTGGGAGAGCAACCTGGGCCTGCCACTGCTGCTGGGTGGGCAGCCGAGGAGAGGCAGCAGTGGGCTGCGCACAGGTGTGGGCAGCTGGACCATCCTGGCTGGCAGTGCCAGCAGTGCCAGCCTCAGAGCATGGATCCTCAGCTGCCAGGGAGGGCTTCAGCTTGGTTTGGCAATCCTTGTCTGTAAGGTGGTGAAACCAGCACTGACTTGGTGGCTAAGGAGCTGGCTGGGTGGTCCTGGCTGTGATCAACAGCTTGATGCCCAAGTGGAGTTCCTCAGGGCTCTGTTCTGGGCCCAGAGCTGTTTAACATCTCTGTCAGTGGCACTGAGGCACCCACAGCAGGTTTGCTGATGGCACCATGCTGTGTGGTGCTGGACTCTCTTGAGGGCAGGGATTCATCCAGACGGGGCTTGGCAGGCATGAAGTGGTTCAGTGCCAAGTGCACGAGGGTCAGCAAGGCACAGTGCAAGGTCCTGCGGCTGGGTCAGGCCAACCCCAGGCATGAATCCAGACTGGGTGCCTGAAGTAAAAGCCTTGGGGGTGCTGGGTGCTGAGCAGCTGCCCAGGAGCCAGCAGTGCCTCCTGCAGCCCAGCAGGCAGCTGAGTGCTGGCTGCAGCCAGAGCAGTGTGGGCAGAGGGCAGGAGAGGGGATTGTGCCCCTGGGCTCTGCTCTGCTCAGACCTCACCTCCAGTCCTGCCTCCAGCTCTGCTGTCCCCAGCAGGAATATTTCTGCTCTGGAAGGGATCTCAAACCTTGGCACAGGCTGCCCAGGGCAGGGCTGGAGTCCCTATCCTGTGGAGCTGTGCTGAGGGACATGGTTTGGTGTTGGGTGCTGGGTGGAGGCTTGGACTGGGTGAGCTGGGAGGGATCTGCCAACAGATACCTTCTGTGGCTGTGTCCTGCCCCTCTTTCTCTGTGCTGCAGCCACCAAGTGGTGGTCCTTCAGCAGTCAGCCCTGCTGGCAGGGCCCCGAGGAGCCTGCTGAGCTGAGGCTCAACTGTTGCTCCTCACCCCTGGCAGGGCAGTTCAGCACTCACAGGCTGCAACAGAATCACTTGGGGTCATTTCTGTCCTGGCGCAGGGTCCCTGGAGGGTGCTGCCCGCTGCGAGGGGCAGGAACACCCGTGGTGAAAGTGGCACTGACCATCTTCCTTCACCCCCCCTTGCCCTTGCAGAGCACAGTGGGAGAGAACCGCTGGCTGCAGGGGGAGCTGATCCAGCTGCTGCTCAGCCGCTGCGACCTCAGCACCGCGGCCAGGTGGGCGCAGCGCTGCCAGCTGCCCGAGGAGATGCTGCCCCCCGCAGTGGCTGCTGAGCTGCCAAAGCTTCCCACCCGGGACAGGTAAATATCCTCTCGAGTGCCTCCTGGCTGCGGGGTCCTCCTGCCGCACAGACTACATCTCTGCCTCCGGGGGAGGGAGCACTGCAAAGCCTTCCCTCGCTGGGCAGAAGGCCTGGGGGTGCCTCTGGCAGGTCCATCCTACCCACTGCTGGGCACTCGGAGCAGCAGCAGCTTACTTCATGCTTGCACAGGAGTCTTCAGGCTCCCTCTGCCAGATCAACAGCACCAGAAGAAGTGGCTGGGACCTGCTTGTGCCTCTGCTTCACTGAGTTAACCCCACTCCTGTCCAAGCTGTCTCTGTACTCTGCATCCCCCACGCTGCTCTGCTCTGATTTAAAGCCCTTTAGGACACTTAGGACCAAGAAAATGATTTTTAAGTCCCTTTTTCCCCTCCTTTTCTGTTAATTTTCTTCCTCTTGCAGCCATTTTTCATCCCAGTCTGTAATTTTTGCCTCATCCAAAGCTTGCAGAGAGTTTCTGACACTTGGGGTGAGATCCCCAAAGTTAATTGGCTCTGGGCTAAACCCAGACTCTGTGGCACAAACTTACCAAGTGAGCTTAAGAAGCTTTTAGCCTCCTTAGCCCCTTCTGGCCCCTTCTTGTCCCCGAATGCCCACAGTGACAGTGCCACAGCTCCTCTCCTGCTCTGGGCCCCCCATGTTGTATGCTGCTGTAGCCACAGCTCCTCCCCTGATGGGAGCTCCCTCCTGGTGCATGACCTGAAAGAGGAGCAGAGGCAGAGGCACAGAACCAGCACTGAGAGTTCTCTGCGTTGCAGCTGCCTGACCTCAGCTGCACAGAGCTGTGCAGACAGCTCCAGTCAGGGGTCTCTGTGAGCCTGCTGCAGGTGCAGGGGCAGAGGGGAGGGTGAAGTAAGACAGTGCCCAGGTTCCATGCTGTGCAGAGAGCCTCAAAGGGGCTGTGAGAAGAGAGGCTCAGCATTTTGGGAGGCACAGCCACCTGAGCTGGTGGCAGCTGCAAGTGAGCTCTGGAGGAGTAGCAGAGCTTTGTAGTTCTGCTTCTGGGCGTTCTGTGCTGTGCCTGAGGACATGGCCCAGGATCATCCTCTTCATGCAGCACTGTCCTGGCCAGCTGCTCGTTGGGAAAGCAGCCTGCTGAGCCCCAGGAATCACTTCTGTGCTCCTGAGCATGGTGGTGCTGTCTGCCGTGCTTCAGTGGCTCTGTCCCGGAGGTGTTGGAGCAGGTCACTCAGAGCCAGCCGTGCCTGGCTCCCTCTTGCACGCCTCTGCTTGCCCTGCACCTGTCCTGGAACTGCAGCCTGCAGGTGGTGCTGCACAAGGGGCACCCAGGGCTGCACAGAGCATCTGGAACCCTGGGCTCGCTGGGGGCTGGCAGAGCTGGCTGGGAGCTGGGAGAGAGCTGGCAGAGCTGGCTGGGGGCTGGCAGAGCTGGCAGAGGGCTGGCAGAGCTGGCAGAGAGCTGGCAGAGCTGGCTGGGGGCTGGCTGGGGGCTGGCAGAGCTGGCAGAGAGCTGGCAGAGAGTTGGCTGAGGGCTGGCAGAGAGCTGGCAGAGGGCTGGCTGGGGGCTGGCTGAGGGCTGGCAGAGGGCTGGCTGGGGGCTGGCTGAGGGCTGGCAGAGAGATGGCTGAGGGCTGGCAGAGCTGACTGAGGGCTGGCAGAGAGCTGGCTGGGGGCTGGCTGAGGTCTGGCAGAGAGATGGCTGAGAGCTGTATGCGGGCTGGCTGGGGGCTGGCAGAGGGCTGGCAGAGAGCTGGCAGAGCTGGTTTAGGACGGGTAGAGAGCTGCCTGAGGGCTGGCGGAGAGCTGGCAGAGGGCTGGCTGGGGGCTGGCTGAGGGCTGGTAGAGCTGGCTGGGGGCTGGCACTGAGCTGGCAGAGCTGGCTGGGGGCTGGCAGGGCTGGCTGGGGGCTGGCTGGCAGTGCCATGGGCACACAGCCCAGCAGGCTCTGTGCACACAAGTGCTGGTCAGCCCTGCTGCAGGCTGCAGGGTGCCTGGGCTCCGAGGGAGGGGGCAGTGCCCAGGCTGGCCTGCTGCAGCCAAGCACTGCTTTCTGCCCCACTCACAGAACCCAGCGTGGTAGGGGTTGGAAGGGACCCTCAGAGGTCATCCAGTCCAACCCCCCTGCTGAAGCAGGTGTGCCCAGGTGGGCTTTGAAAGTCTGCAGAGGAGACTCCATCACCTCCCTGGGCAGCCTGCTCCAGGCCTCCAGCAGCCTCACAGTACAGAAGCTTCTCCTTAAGCTCAAGTGAAACCTCCATGGTCTGCCTTGTGCCCCATGCCCTGTGCCCCATGCCCTGTGCCCCATGCCCAGCCCAAGGGGGCTTCACCCTTCAGCTGTTGATGTGCATTTATAAGATCCCCTCTCAGTCTTCTCTTTCCCAGGCTAAAGACCCCCATGTCTCTCAGCCTCCCCTCACAGAGAGATGCTCCAGTCCCTTCACTGTCTCCACAGCCCCCTGCTGGGCTCTGTCTCTTGAACTGGGGAGCTCAGAACTGGCCACAACACTCCAGGATGCAGCCTCACCACAGCAGAGTGGAGTGTGAGGAGAACTCTGGCCCTGCTGGGCACAGTTCTCTTGATGCAGCCCAGAATGCCACTGCTGTGCTGGAGTTGGTGTGCAGAAGTCCACCTGCTTGGGCTGTGGGCCATGTGTTGGGAGTGCAGCATCCCCCAAGGCCTTCCTGGCATTTGAGGAGCAGGCAGATGTCAGCAGGCAGAGCCAAGGCCTGTCACAGACAGAGGAGGGGAGGCAGTGCTGCTCTGGGGGTTCACCTCCTGCCAGGCTGCTCTGCTCGGCTGGGCTGGGCTCTGCTCACCTCTTACCCTCCCTGCTGAAATGTGCTGAGGTATTTGTATCCTGGAGTTGGTGTTGCTAGCTCAGAGGCCAGGGGAGGTGAGTGGAGAGCTGGTGGGAAACTCTTGGCCTCTCTCAGGAGGTAGCTGCTAAGCAGCTGCCAGCCCTGCAAACACAGCCCTGGAAGCTGCACCACGAGGGAGCAGCCCCACGTGGAGCTGAGCTCTGTGCTCAGGAGGCAGAGACTGTGCCCAGGAGGAGCTGCTGATGGCATCACCCTCTGCAAGGAGCCAGCAAGGAGGTGATCCTTCCCTCTGCTCCCCACTGCTGAGACCCCACCTGGAGTACTGCATCCAGTTCTGGAGCCCCTGGGACAAGGGGGACGTGGAGGTGCTGGAAGGGGTCCAGAGAAGGCCAGGAGGAGGAGCAGAGGGCTGGAGCTGCTCTGCTGTGAGGAGAGACTGAGGCAGTTGGGGCTGCTCAGTCTGGAGAAGGCTCCCAGGTGACCTTATTGTGGCCTTGCAGTATCTTAAAGGGGCTACAAGAAAGCTGGGGAGGGACTCTTTAGGCAGTCAGGTAGGGATAGGACTGGGGGGGATGGAACAAAGCTGGAAATGGGGAGACTGAGACTGGATGTTAGGAAGAAGCTGTTCAGCATGGGAGTGGTGAGAGCCTGGCACAGGTTGCCCAGGGAGGTGGAAGCCTCATGCCTGGAGGTGTCTAAGGCCAGGCTGGATGAGGCTCTGACCAGCCTAGTGTGAGGTGTCCCTGGGCATGGCAGGGGAGCTGGCACTGGCTGATCCTTGTGGTGCCTTCCAGCCCTGAGTGGTTCTGTGATTCTAACAGGAGGTCACAAGGAGCTGGACATGAGCAGGCAGTGTGAGCTTGCAGCCCAGAAGGCTGCATCCAAAGCAGCATGGCCAGAGATGGAGAGAGAGGATCCTGCCCCCCTGCTCTGCTCTGGGGGGACCTCACCTGCAGGGCTCTGTCCAGCTCTGGAGCCCTCAACACAGGAAGGACATGGAGCTGCTAAGGGGGCAGGCTGAGGGAACTGTTGTTGTTCAGCCTGGAGAGGAGAAGGCTCCAGGGAGACCTTAGAGCAGCTTCCAGTGCCTGAAGGGGCTACAGGAAGGCTGCAGAGGGACTGTCTCCAGGGCCCTGCAGGGACAGGACCAGAGGCAATTGTCTGGAATCAGAGCAGAGCAGATTGAGATTGGATGTGAGGAGCAAGTTCTGCACCAGGAGGCTGCTGGAACACTGCAGCAGGTTGCCCAGGGAGGTTGTTGAGGCCCATCCTTGGAGATGTTCAAGGTGAGGCTGGACAGGGCTGTGGGCAACCTGCTCTGGTGGAGGATGTCCCTGCTGGGTGCAGGGCTTGGACTGGCTGAGCTTTGGAGGTCACTTCCATGATTCCCTGATGTGATCACTGCTCCCTGGGCAGCTTGGGCACTTCCAGCTCAGAGCAGCTGGTGTGGGCAGCAGAGCAGAGTCCCCTCAGCATGGCTGT
This sequence comes from Pogoniulus pusillus, assembly GCF_015220805.1. NCBI lineage: Eukaryota > Metazoa > Chordata > Aves > Piciformes > Lybiidae > Pogoniulus > Pogoniulus pusillus. Next base: position 504,167 of record NC_087298.1, on the reverse strand, counting down.
GCCCCAGGTCTGCCCCTGCTCACCTCCTGCCTCTCCTTGTCTGGGCCTTGCCGCAGAGCCTGCAGCTGAGTGCAGCTCATTGGGGAGCCTCTTTCCCCTTCGTGCAGGAGCTTCCTGCTGCTCTTACCATTGGAGCTCTGAAGCTGCCAGGACCAGTCACTGGCTGCCTGGTCAATGCCAGCATCTCACCAGGGGCATAAGGACCCCAGCTGAAGGCCAAGGCTGCTGCTGAGTGAGGTTCCTGCTCCCAGAGGCTGCTCCTCAGCTTTGCTGTCTGCAGCACCACAGACAGGTTGGACTGGATGATCTCAGAGGTCTCCTCCAGCCTGTTGGTGGAGGTCTGTGCAAAGGCTTTGGGGCACAGCCTGGGCTGGAGGGTGACAGAGCATGGTGAGTGCTGCTGATGGCCTTGTGGGTGCCTTGAGCCATTCACCTGCTGAGCTCCCTGGCTCTGCTCTCTCCCAGCACTGGCTCCTGGTGGAGCTCCCTGCCCCTGCACCGCAGCCACTGCAGCACAGCTGCCATCAGTCCTGAAGCACTGCTGCAAAGGCTCACCTCTGCAGCACAGGACACTCCTGGCTGGCTGGGACATGCAGCTGCTCAGCTCTGCTGCCTTGCTGGAGCTGCCTTCCTCCACCTTCCTGAAGCTGCAGCAGCTGCCAGGTGGGAGCCAGGAGGTTTTGCATGAGGTGTGAGCCCTCAAAACACAAAGGGTTGGCTAACAGGAGTGTGACTTAGCCACAAACTCTTCATCTAGAGAGATAAAAAACATCCTCTGCTCTGAGAATCCTCTGTGGTGTGAGGGTGGAGCAAAGGCCCATGCTTGGGCTGTGCTTTGTCACAGCTGAGAGCAAAGCTGAGAGCAGCCCTGAAGATACAGCCTTGGGGGTGCTGAGCAGCTGCCCAGGAGCCAGCAGTGCCTCCTGCAGCCCAGCAGGCAGCTGAGTGCTGGCTGCAGCCAGAGCAGTGTGGGCAGAGGGCAGGAGAGGGGATTGTGCCCCTGGGCTCTGCTCTGCTCAGACCTCACCTCCAGTCCTGCCTCCAGCTCTGCTGTCCCCAGCAGCAGCAGGACACAGAGCTGTGGAGTGAGGCCAGAGGAGGCCACAAAGATGAGCCCAGGGCTGGAGCAGCTCTGCTGTGAGCACAGGCTGAGGGAGCTGGGGGGGTGCAGCCTGGGGAGGAGAAGGCTCCAGGGGCACCTCAGAGCTGCTGCCAGAGCCTGAAGGGATCCTGCAGGAAGGCTGCAGAGAGACTTCAGCTGAGGGTGTCTGAGCCAGGCCATGGGGGAATGGTTTGGAGCTGAGGCAGAGCAGGGTTAGAGTGGAGCTGAGGAAGAAGTTATTGAGTGTGAGGGTGGTGAGAGCCTGGCCCAGGCTGCCCAGGGAGGCTGTGGCTGCCTCCTGCCTGGGGGTGTTCAAGGCCAGGCTGGATTGAGCAACCTGAGCTAGGTGAGAGCTGTCCCTGGCCATGGCAGGGGGTTGCAGTAGCTGAGCTCTGAGATCCCTTCCAGCCTGAGCCATTCTGTGACTGTGACTCCTGAGGAGCTGCCACAGGCCAGTGGAACCTTTGTGCCTCAGTTTCTCCTCTTCAGTCCAGTAAGGCTGCAGCAGCTGCTGTAAGTTCCTGGCAGCCAAGGCAGAGCCTGGCTGCATTACTGAGTGAGCCAACAAGGCAGCAGCTTCCCAGAGGGGTGTGGGCACTGCAGAGAGCAAGGTGGTACCAGCCTGGCAGTGGCATCTGCTCTGCCACTGGGCACAGCTCGTGCAGCTGCTGAGCTCCACAGGGCAGGGCACTGCTGGAGAGCTGAGCCTGCACACCCTCATTAAACATCTTACCCAAACACTGCCCTCCCTCTGCCCTCACACAGCCAGGGCTGGTTGCAGAGGGAGAGCTGCTCAGCTGCCCTCACACAGCCCCTGGGCAGCAGGGCACTGGAAGGGCTTCTGCAGCAATAAACCATTTTGAGTCTCTGAGGGAGGAGACTGTGCAGAAGTTTGTGATCTTGGATTGTTTTCCCCCTGGGTGCATCACCTGGCTGAGCCCCACAGCAGAGTGCTGCCCTTCAGAGCCTGCTGCAGGAAATGTGCTGTGCAGGAGCCTGGCCTGGGGAGCAGCCAGCTCAGCCCTGCAGCCTTCCCAGCATCCCCAGGCCTTCATACCCAGACTGGCAGCTTCTCTGTCTGGTGCCACCCAGACCCCAGTGCAGAGGGCAGCACCAGCAGGCTGTGGATGCAGCTGGTTGGCTCCCCCCCGGGGGGGGAAGGTTTGGAAACTTCATTTCTGAGCTTCTCTGATTTCATCCCTGTGCACTGCAGGACAAACCTCCTGCAGCCTGTGTGGACATCCCTGCCCGTGGCAGGAGGGTTGGGACTAGATGGTCTTTGAGGTCACTTTCAACCCGAACCCTTCTGTGATGCTGTGATTGTACAGGGAAGGGGATCAGAGCATCACAGAACACATCCCACTGAAAGAGCCCTCCCAGCTCAGCCAGGCCAAGCCTCCAGCCAGCACTGCAGGGCCAGCCCCAAACCATGTCCTCAGCACAGCTCCACAGGCTGCTGGAACACCCCCAGGGATGGAGACTGCAGCACTGCCCTGGGCAGCCTGTGCCAAGGGCTGAGAACCCTTCCAGAGCAGAAATATCTCCTGAGCTCCAGCCTGAGCCTCCCCTGGGGCAGCTTGGAGCCATTTCCTCTGCTCCTGTCCCTTGCCCCCAAGCAGCAGAGGCTGCTCCCTCCTTGCTGCAACTTCCCTGCAGGCAGCTGCAGAGAGCAAAGAGCTCTGCCCTCAGCCTCGTCTGCTCTAGAAGATGATGGAGAAGCAGGAGGATAGCAGCAGGAAGCTCTGCAAAGCCTTCCCAAGCCATTGCACCACAAAATGCTGAGCCAGGTTCACCCATCCCCACCTTCTGGTGGTCTTGGCATGGAGAGTTTCCTTCTGAGCCAGTTTGTGCTTTGGGCAAGTGTGAAGCTGCTCTTTGGGCACTGTGCTGGCCCAGGCTGGCTGCTCTGCTGCAGGCTACACCGTGGAGCTCTCAGGCTTCCCTGTTAACCTCGAGGGCACTATTAGCTCTGGCTGTGGAGACAGCTGCCCAGCACTGGCACCCCAGGGGCTTCAGTCCTGGGAAAGAGAGATGTGGGACACATGTCTGTGCCAGGAGGAGCAAGGGAGAATGGGCCAGGCTAAAGAGACTGTGAGGTGACAGGCAGAGGGAAAGAATCATACAATCACAGACTCAGCCAGGCTGGAAGAGAGCTCCAAGCTCAGCCAGCCCAACCTAGCACCCAGCCCTGGCCAATCAACCAGACCATGGCACTAAGTGCCCCAGCCAGGCTTGGCTTCAACACCTCCAGCCACACAGACTCCACCACCTCCCTGGGCAGCCCATTCCAATGCCAATCACTCTCTCTGACAACAACTTCCTCCTAACATCCAGCCTAGACCTGCCCTGGCACAGCTTGAGGCTGTGTCCCCTTCTTCTGTCCCTGGCTGCCTGGCAGCAGAGCCCAACCCCACCTGGTTACAGCCTCCCTGCAGGCAGCTGCAGGCAGCAATGAGCTCTGCCCTGAGCCTCCTCTGCTGCAGGCTGCACACCCCCAGCTCCCTCAGCCTCTCCTCACAGGGCTGTGCTCCAGGCCTCTCCCCAGCCTTGCTGCTCTTCTCTCAACACCTTCCAGCACCTCAGCAGCTCTCTTGAATTCAGGAGCCCAGAACTGGACACAGCACTCCAGGGGTGGCCTGAGCAGTGCTGAGCACAGGGGCACAAGAACCTCCCTTGTCCTGCTGCCCACACTGCTCCTGAGCCAGCCCAGGATGCCATTGGCTCTGCTGCCCACCTGGGCACTGCTGCCTCATCTTCAGCTCCTCTCTGCCAGCACCGCCAGGGCCCTCTCTGCCTGCCTGCTCTCAGCCACTCTGGCCCCAGCCTGTAGCTGCTTGGGGTTGCTGTGGCCAAAGTGCAGAACCTGCCCTTGGCCTTGTTCAGTCTCATCCCCTTGGCCTCTGCCCACCCATGCAGCCTGGCCAGGACCCTCTGCAGGGCTCTGCTACTCTCCAACAGCTCCACAGCTGCTCCTAGCTTGGTGCCATCTGCAAACTCACTGATGCTGGACTCAATCCCCTGCTCCAGATCATCAATAAAGACATTGAACAGGACTGTGCCCAGCACTGATGCCTGGGGCACACTACCAGTGCCAGCTGCCAGCTGCATGTGGCACCATTCACCACCACTCTCTGGGCCCTGCCTTCCAGTCAGTTCTTGACCCATATCAGAGTGACTCTGTCCCAGCCAGGAGCTGCCAGCTGTGCCAGCAGCTGCTTGTGGCAGACAGTGCCAGAGGCCTTGCTGAAGTCCAGGTAGACTCCATCCACAGCCTGCCCCACATGCACCAGGCAAGAGAGGGTAAGAGGAACTGTGTGGCATGAGGAGAGGGCCAGGGTGAAATAAAGGGCTTGAGGCTTCCTGATGTTCCTCCAGACCAGGATCTCTCCTAGCATGGCCTAAAGCTGTTGCCTCTGATTCTGTGCAGGGCGGAAGAGGCCACAGGAGGAGGTGATGATGAAGAGAGGAAGAAGCAGGACTACTACCAGCTCCCTATCCCCCGGGCACACATCCACTTCCTGCAGACCTGGGAGGAGACTCTGCAGTGCTGGGAGAAGGTGCTGCAGGTGAGTGCCACTTGGCTGTTCTCTCTGCAGGGCCAAGGAGCAGAGACTCCCTGGCAGGGCTGTGTGCAGGCCACTGCCGTCAGATGTCCTCCTCCCCAGATGGAAATCAGCTTCTTCCTCCAGGCTGGGCTGCCTGGGGAGTGTGGTGGGAATCACTGTGCCAGGGAGTGCCCTGCAGGGCACTGGGGTGTGCTGTGACAGCTCCTCCTGTAGCAGCTGGCACACCACAGAGCTGCAGCTCCTGCAGTCATAGAACCGTTTGGATTGGAAGGGACCTTAAAGGTAACCTAGCTCCAAGCCCCTTCCACTGGAGCAGGGTGCTCAAAGCCCTGTCCTGCCTGGCCTGAGGCAGCAGCCACAGCCTCCTCAGGCAGCCTGTGCCAGTGTCTCAGCAGCCTCACTGGAGAGAACTTCTTCATTGCAGTTACCTACATCTCCCTCTTGTCGTGTGCAGCCATCGCCCTTCATCCTCTCACTGCTCTCCCTGCCCGTCCCTCCCCAGCCCTCCTCTAGTTACCCTGAAGCCCTGCAAGGCCACCACAAGGTCTCCCTGCAGCCTCCTCCTCTCCAGGCTGCACACCCCCAGCTCTGCCAGCCTGGCCTCACAGCAGAGCCCTGCCAGCCCTGCCAGCACTGCTGTGGTCCCCTCTGGCCATGCTCCAGCAGGTCCCTGTCTGTGCTGTGCTGAGGGCTCCAGAGCTGCCCCAGCACTGCAGGGAGGTCTCAGCAGGCACAGCAGAGGGGCAAAATCCCCTCCCTGCCCCTGCTGCCCACACTGCTGGGGATCAGCCCAGGCCAGGCTGGGGCTGGGCTGGCAGTGCTCATTGCTGGCTCCTGTGCAGCTTTGCACCCCCAGCACCCCAAAGTCCTCCTCCGTGGGCAGCTCTTCAGCCCCAGGCTGTGTCTGTGCCTGGAGGCTGCTGCCCAGGTGTGCTGTGGGCAGGGAGGGCTGCCAGCACTGATGGTGTCTCCTGTGTGGCAGCCTGGGCAGGTGGTTGGCATGGACATGGAGTGGAGGCCCTCGTTCGGCAGCGTGGGGAGGCCTCGCATCGCCCTGCTGCAGATGGCGCTGAAGGAGGAGGTCTTCCTGCTGGACCTGCCGCAGCTCCTGGAGCAAGCTGAGAGCCAGGGCCAGGAGGAGAAGCTCCCCCACTTCCTGCAGATGCTCTACTCAGACGCAGCCATCACCAAACTGGGTACCTGTGCCTCCTGCCCCTGCCCTGGGGTTTCACCCAGCTTGCCTGGAGGACCTCCTGCATGCTCCTGGGCTCCTCATTCTCTAAGCCCACTTCTCAGGGCAGCAGCTTGGGCAGCCCTGGGGATCCAGGCTGTGCCAGGGGAGGTTTAGGCTGGACATCAGGAGCAGTGTTGTCATGGGAAGGGCTTGGAGGCACTGGCACAGGCTGGATCCACAGCCGAGGGAGCTGGGCTTGGCCAGCCTGGACGAAAGGAGGCTGAGGGGAGGCCTTTTGGCTCTCTACAACGCCCTGAAAGGAGGCTGCAGGCAGGTGGGGGTTGGGCTCTTGTCCCTCTTAACGAGGGAAGTGTTGGAGTGCCACCTCTGGGTGTTTAAAAGCCACCTGGGTCTGTGCTGGGGACATGGGGTGGGCAAAATGCCTGCGCTTGGTGACCTCGGAGGTCCTTCCCAGCCTGGGTGACACTGTGATCCCATGGAATCCTGCCATGCCAGGATGCAGGGTGGCTGCTGGGAGTGGAAAGGATGGAGGCATCTCCCCAGTCCAGGTGGGACCCAGGATTTCTGATTTAGCCTCCCCTCTTGGGGTTGGAATTGTCTTAGTTCCACAGGAAACCCCAACCTGCACCCAGCCTTCAGTGCCCGAGGGCAGTCTGCCCCCCAGTCTGCTGGCCCTGGCCCAAAGCTGCTGTGCTGGACACCAGAGCTCTCCAGCTCACCACACCTGGGGGCAGCTCCTCTTCCACAGCTGCCTTTCACTAACCCAGCTGATTGGAAGTTGACCTTATCAGTATTTTCCATCCACCTCCCAATCTTAGAACCATAGAATGGGTTGGGTTGGAAGGGCCCTCTCAAGATCCCCCTTGTTCTGCCAGAGTGTCCCTTAGGAAGAGGAGGGGCAGGAGCCTGCCCTGCTGCCTGTCTGGCAGCCTTGTCACCAGCGCTCAGACAGATGCTGGCAGCATTTGGACTCAGCTGGGGGGCATCAGCTCTGGGTTCAGTTTTCCTGCCATATGATTTGGGCTTTTTTCTTTTTCCCTCTCCAGGCTATGGGATGTCTGGAGACCTCAGCAGCCTTGCAGCCACATGCTCTGCTCTGAAAGACACAGAGAAGCAGGCACGAGGTGTGGTGGACCTGCTCACAGTAGACAAACAAGTGAGGATGAGCACATGGAGATGTGTGACCGTGTGCCTGCTGCCTGTGCCCCTGCCTCGCTGCTGTCAGCTCACAGCATTGTCTTCTGGGGGCTGTACCAGCAGGGAGATGGCACAATGACCTCTTCCACTCGTGGCTGTGAGCGGAATGTGACTGTGGGGGGGCAGAGAGGAGCATTTAGTTGTCATCAACAAAAAGAGTTAGAGCTTGATATACATCCAACTGTTAGTTGTTGCTTTGAGTGGTAAGTGGGGAAGGGTCTGGAACAGGGCTGGAGAGGAGCAGCTGAGGGAGCTGGGCTTGGTCAGCCTGGAGGAAAGGAGGCTGAGGGGAGACCTTCTGGCTCTCTACAACTTCCCAAAAGGAGGCTGCAGCCAGGTGGGGGTTGGTCTTTTCTCCCTCTTAACAAGTGATAGGACAAGAGAAGACAGCCTCAAGTTGCTGTTTAGGTTTAGGTTGGGTTGGTCATGAGACAAAACACCTGCACTGAGAGGGTTCTCCAAGCCTGGCACAGGCTGCCCAGGGAGGTGGCTGAATGCCCATCCCTGGAGGTGTTTCTGAGAGGCAGAGATGTGCTGAGGGCCATGGGTTAGCACCAGCCTGGGTAGACTTAGAGTATGATTGGACTGGATGCTCCTAGAAGCCTTCTCCATGATTTTATGCTACCTCTTTCCCCAGCCTGCAGGAAAGCTGGGCAAAAGCAGGTGCAGTGGAGTCAGAGCTGCATTCAGCTGGGCCAGAGCTGCTGAGCACAGCCCTGGTTTCCCGGGGCGAGGCAGCAGCGCGGCAGGCAGGCTTGCAGCGAGGCTGCTGATGGGCTCAGCGCAGGAGTTCCCTTCAGCTGAGGTGCAGCTGTCTCTGGGGCAGCACACAGCAGCTCCAGCAGCCTGCAGACGTGTCGAGGACAAGCATTTTAATGGGCAGGATTTATAGAGTGTGCTGAAGGCTGTGGCTGGGGTGAGGGAGATCCCTGGGGCCGATAGCTTAACCTGGGAAGTGCTGCAGGCGCTGGAGTGGCTGCCAGCAGCTAATGCCTCGCTTTAACCCCAGCAGCGCCAGCTGCGGAAGGGCCTTTGCCCACGGCCTCGCAGGAGCAGCTTCTCCCAGGGGCACCGGGAGGAGGAAGGTGCTAAACTGCCGCTGCTGTTCTTTCATTGACTCGGTGCTCAGCAGCCTCCAGCGGAGCACCCTGCACGCCTCTGAGGGGTCCCAGCCCCCCTGCTCTGATGCAGTGCTGCCTGCCCGCACTTCCCCCTCGCAGATCCCCCTGCAGTGAGTGTTTGCTAACCAAATCAGCAGACGCTGTGCCTATCTCCTGCCATCCCAGCCCTTGTCTGAGACAAGGGGACTCGATCTGCCGGCAGATGGAGGCGATAGGGCTGCTGCCCGGCCCCACCCCTGGGAGCTGCCTTGTAACCGTCTGCTCTGTGTCTTCTTTTGGGCAGCTGCAGAAGAGCTCTGCCGACTGGAAGAAGGGTGCCCGGGAGGCTGATGCCCTGTCCCCGGAGCACAGCTCCCAGGAGAGAGGCTGGAGGCAGCCGGAGAAGGGGCTGAGCCTGCTGGTGCAGCGTGTGCTGGGCAAGCCCCTGGACAAGGCGCAGCAGATGTCCAACTGGGAGAGGAGACCGCTCCGAGAGCAGCAGATCCTCTACGCAGGTCTGGGCACCGCCTCTGCCCCTGCCTGCTCCCTGGCGGCATGGCAAAGCCAGAGATGCTTTGCAGGTAGCCGCCGTGCAGAGGAGCCAGCACGGCGCTGTCTGCCCTCGGCAGACCTGGCTTGGAGGGCTGCGGTTGCAGTCATTGGTGCCCTTGGGAAAGCAATCCCCTGCTCCGCAGAGCTGGGCTGATGGAACAGCACTGCAGGGGGGAAAGAGGGGGGTGGGGGGTGGGGGGAGAGAGAGAGAGAGAGAGAGAGAGAGAGAGAGAGAGAGAGAGAGAGAGAGAGAGAGAGGAAGGAAAGGAGGGGAAGGAAGGAAGGAAGGAAGGAAGGAAGGAAGGAAGGAAGGAAGGAAGGAAGGAAGGAAGGAAGGAAGGAAGGAAGGAAGGAAGGAAGGAAGGAAGGAAGGAAGGAAGGAAGGAAGGAAGGAAGGAAGGAAGGAAGGAAAGAGAAAAAGAAAGAAAGAAAGAGAGAAAGAGAGAAAGAGAGAAAGAAAGAGAGAAAGAAAGAAAGAGAGAAAGAAAGAAAGAAAGAAAGAAAGAAAGAAAGAAAGAAAGAAAGAAAGAAAGAAAGAAAGAAAGAAAGAAAGAAAGAAAGAAAGAAAGAAAGAAAGAAAGAAAGAAAGAAAGAAAGAAAGAAAGAAAGAAAGAAAGAAAGAAAGAAAGAAAGAAAGAAAGAAAGAAAGAAAGAAAGAGAGAGAAAGCAAAGAAAGCAAAAGTGCACTTCCTTCTGTCTCACTTGACAGCCTCTGGGAAACAGGAGCCCTGCTCCTCTGGCGGGGGGAAGTGCTGCTTAGAGCAGGGCTGACAAGGGACAGGGATGGGGTCAGGGGGCGCAGCACAGAGTCGGTGCTGTGCAGGGCCCCCAGGAGTTTGCTGCTGCTGACCCTGCAGTCAGAAGCCTGGGTCTAAATCAAAGGGGCACCAAAGGAGAGCCCAGTGAAGGGAGCCAGCCCTTGCTAGCTTCAGCTGCCCTTGGGGCTGACACAGCTCCCACGGGAGTTAATCCTCAGGACCCACAGAACTGGCTGGGGCCGCGGGCAGCTCCGCTGCAGCAGCAGCCCCACGGCTCCGCGGGTGGGCAGCTGAAAGGCTGCAAACAGCCCCGCGGAGACTGCCTGAGACGCTGCACCCAGTGGGGAAGCTGCTTCCCAGAGCTGGGCAGTGGGAATACAGTGCGGGCACGGCGCTGCTCGGTGACCACGGAGAGCAGCATGGCTTGGCTGGAGCTGCCTGAATGGTGCACTACGATTTGCACCAGAAGCAGCAGAGAGGTTGCAGCTCTTTGAGCTTCTCTGCCTTGATGCTTCCGATTTGGTTGAGGATGTCCCTCCCCGCTGCAGGGGGGTTGCATTAGGTGACCTTTAGAGGTCCCTTCCAGCCCAGGTGGGTCTGTGCTTCTCTGGTCCTGTGTTAGGCTGTGATGCAGGGTGCAGGGTATGACCCAGCAGGAGCTGGACCCCTGTGGTTTGCTTGCAGTCAGTGGCATTTACAGCGGTGAGGACTCTGCTTGGCATCAGCAAAGGATTCCTTTTGCATGGCACCACCTGAGGCTCATCTTCTCTTCTTTTTAGCTTCAGATGCATACTGTTTGCTGGAGGTCTATGAGAAACTCTGCAAGGATCCAGAGAGCTTTGGTCTGAGTTCAGACCTGACCAAGAGTCTGGTGGGAAAACCAAGCACAAAAGCCAGGGCGAAGCTGAACAAACAAGAGGCAGCCTCACCTTCTGGACAGGTTTGTAAACACCTTCAAAGCACTGCACATTGCTCAAGACCCCTGCAAATGACACCTTGCCTCCTCTCCCTCCCGTGGCATGCCAGCTTGCAGCCTGTTCTCAGGACTGTTGCAGCAAACATCTTCCTCTCCCCTCCCTGCTTACTCCTTCACCTGCCTTGCTTCAGCTTTCCCTGCCAGTGTTCACTGCTCTTCTCAAGGCTGGGTGCAGCTCTGTGTGCCAGAGTCCAGCTGCCTCTGCTGGCCCAGATGCCTCTGCCATGTTTCCTCAGTGCTGTGGGGTTGGATTCTGTGCTCTAGGCTTTGCCTGAGCTTTCAGAGGCCTGACTGCCTTACTGGTGCTTTTAACTGAGCTGCTGTGTTTTGGTTTCACATTGGGAGTGCCTCCTTCATTGTGTCTGGAGCAGACAAAGCTAAAAGCAAACAATGCCTCAAAACAATCTCTCAGCTGATGCCTTGTCCCTGTCTCCCTGCCCAGCACCTCACACTCCATGACTGCTGTCCCCCTGCAGTGCTGTGCCATGGTGTGCTCCAGGTGCCATCTGCAGCACTGCCTCCAGTTCAGGTGCTCCCCAGCACAAGAAGGACTTGGAGCTGCTGGAGAGAGCCCAGAGGAGGCCACCAAGATAATCAAAGGGCTGGAGAAGATCTGCTGTGAGCACAGGCTGGGAGAGTTGGGGCTGTGCAGCCTGCAGAAGAGAAGGCTCCAGGAAGACCTCAGAGCCCCTTCCTGAAGGGGCTGCAGGAGAGCTGGGGAGGGACTCTGGACAAGGGCTGGGAGTGGCAGGCTGAGAGACAATGGCTTTGAGCTGGGAGAGGGGAGAGTGAGAGTGGAGAGGAGGAAGAGATTGCTGAGAGTGAGGGTGGGGAGAGCCTGGCACAGGCTGCCCAGGGAGGCTGTGGCTGCTCCTGCCTGGAGGTGCTGAAGGCCAGGCTGGATGAGGCCTTGAGCAGGCTGTGCTGGTGGGAGGTGTCCCTGCCCATGGCAGGAGTTTGGCACTGGATGATCTTGAAGGTCCCTTCCAACCCAACCCATTCTGCGGGTGACAGCTCCATCAGCTGTAGCCCGGAGCTGTGTGGCTCTCTCATCCTGACTTCCCTCTCTCTCACGGTGCAGTCCTGCAGTTAAAGTGCAGCCATCCAGCTGCTGGTGTGCCTCTGAAGGCCTTAGCAGAATCCTCTTGTGTTTATTAGCTGAGAAGACTCCCTCTGGCTGGGGATCCTCCTCCGTACTCCCAAGGTGTGTTTAGCTCCCGAAGTCCCCTGCAGGGCTGGACTGAGCTGCTGGTGGCTGGAGTCCCCTCTCTGAGGTCCTCCTCATGGACTGTGCACATGTGCAGCACCCCAGCAGGCAGGCAGAGCACAAAGCTGCTCAGCTCTCTGTGGGAATGTTGTGAGTTACCACAGACCTGCCTGGCTGCTCCCAGAGATGGGAGAAGTGAGTGCTCGGGGCTTGAATTACCTTGTGAACTCAGGGGTCAGCTGTGCTCCCTGCAGCCAGGCTCACTCACCCAGGGGCCGTTGGTAAAACCTGGACTGGGACTCAGGACCTCAGGCTTCTGCTGCCTCTGTGTCCTGTGTGACTCCAGGATCTCCTTCCCACTGCTTCCTGCTCCACTCTGAAGTGGGGCTAATGACATTATTCTCCTTTATAAGTTTTTAGCTCTCTGCTGGCATGAAACGTGAGAAAAAAGCTCCATGTGACATTGCTGGCCATTGGATAAACACTGGGAGCTAGGAGCCAGCTGCTGCTCCTTTCCAGCTGTTTGGACAGAAGCAGCAGCACAGGGTTAGTGTCTTCCAACTAGCTCTGCACCGAGGGGGCAGCTCCAACTGTAGTCACAGCACTCTGCTGCCCTGGGGCACAGCTGCACCCAGCAGGCTGCCTTCAGGGGCCAGGGACAGTCCAGTCCACCCAATGCATGCAACAGTGTCTGGGGGGTGCAGCACCACACAGGTGGAGCTCTTGGGTCTCAGCCACTTCAGGTGGGCAGCCCAGGTGCATCTGCAGGGTGTGCCAGGCTGTCTGCAGCTCACAGCTCATCTGTGCTGCAGAAGCTCTTTGCCCTGCAGAGGTGGTAGCTGTGCCCTTCAGCCATCCCACCCCATCCAAGTTCCTGGAGGCAAAAGCCAATGCTGGAAGTTCCTTAGCAGCTTCCCTTCTCCATGAATTTAGCCTCTCAACGGCAGAACCTCCACACGCAGGAGCTGCCCCAGCAGCAGACAGCTGAATCACACAAGCAGATTCCAGGCACTGCCTGCTTTTACCCTTCCACAGATACCAAAGCTGATGTGGTTGCTTTGTCTACCTGTTTCTCCCCCTGTCTGTCAGATGCCCTGCCCAAGGCATGGCTCTGGCACACGGATATTGATTGCAGCCTGATTTGATAAGGGAACTGAGGAGAGACTCCCAGAGATAAGTTCTGTGAGTGCCTGGAGATGTCTCTGTAGGGCACAGGAGGCCAGGCTGGCATTTCTCCAGGGAAAGGCTGCAGATGCTCACTTTGGGTGGCCAGTGAGTGCATGGCTCATTCAGAGTGAGCCCCATGGTGTGCAGCCTCCTGCCCAGGTGGCAGGTGGCCAATGCAGAAGGGACGTCAGGAGGAGCTGGAGGTGTGCAGGGCATGGGGGGACCTGTGCGAGGGCTGGAAAGGGGCAGCTGGATTGGGCAAGGCACAAATGCACTGGAAACAGCCTTCTGCTCTGCTGCTTACAGACCTCTTGCCTTTTGTAGCAGTGCCAAGGAGCCAGGCAGGCCAGCCTGTGTGCCCCTGCTGCCCTGTGCCCCCGGGAGTTCAGCGTGGTCTGTGACAACATGCTGCAGGGCCTGGGGCGCTACCTGCGCTGCCTGGGCGTGGACGTCTGCATGCTGCAGAACCAGGACGAGCACAGGAGGGCTGCAGAGGTGAGTCCTGCCCCTGTGTCTGTGCCCTCGGAGCTGCCAGCCTCACTGAGGCTGCTGAGGTTAGTCCTGCCCCTGTGTCTGTGCCCTCAGAGCTGCCAGCCTCACTGAGGCTGCAGAGGTGAGTCCTGCCCCTGTGTCTGTGCCCTCAGAGCTGCCAGCCTCACTGAGGCTGCAGAGGTGAGTCCTGCCCCTGTGTCTGTGCCCTCAGAGCTGCCAGCCTCACTGAGGCTGCTGAGGTTAGTCCTGTCCCTGTGTCTGTGCCCTTGGAGCTGCCAGTCCTGCCCCTGTGTCTGTGCCCTCAGAGCTGCCAGGCACACTCCACGAGGCAGCCCTGCTGGGTAGTGCCTTGCTCAGAGCAGGCAGAGCTGGCAGAGGCTGCCCAGAGTGTGCTTCCTCCTGTGCCTGCACTGAGACCCAGCTCTCTGCTTCACTCTGAGGACCTGTGCCACGTAGCAGCTGGCACGAGCTGGCTCCTGCAGTGGTGTGTGGACATGGTTCTTAATCACCAGCAGGGAGGAGGGGAGCAGGGGGTGCTGCCCTCTCACACCTGCTTTGTGTCTGTTTGTGTCATTGACAGCCAGGATGCTCCAGGTCCCTGGAAGAACAGCAGCAGAGTGTAGAGAAGTGACCTGCAGTCTCAAGTGCCTGCTGAGCAGGAGGTGGAGTGTTTGCCATAGGCCAAAAGTCAGAGAAAGGAACCCAAAATTCACTTAAGCTTCTAATGGGCTCCAGTTTGGGCTTCAGAGAGGGCACTGCCTGGTGCCACCACTGAGGGGTGGCTGCTCAGTGTGAGGGAAAAGGTCTCTAATAAATTGAGATGACTCAAAGGTGATCAGCCACAACTTGCAGTGAAGTACTTGGGTAGGGAAGAATCTGTAGCACGCAGGGGGACAAGGGACATTGACCTTGCCTCCATAGCAGCCTTGCTCCTCGCCCTCTCAGTGGTCTGGCTCCTGCTCCTCCATCTCAGACACCTTCCTGCGGCGCCAGGACTGGAGCAGTGCGTGGCTCTGGTGTGCAGTGCTCAGCCAGGCTGTGCACAGGATGTTTCCTCTACAGCTGTCTGCTGTGCAGGCTCGAGCTCCTGCAGAAGGAATTAGCATCTCCTCTCTGCCAGACTTGCACAAGTCCCTCAGACAGAGCCGTCCTGGCTGCCTCCCCCCGCAGCCTCTCCGCTCCCGGCCGTACCTTATCGCTGGGGACAGGATGTTTGGCGTTGCTCTTGCTATGGTGACTGGACAAACATCCTGCCACTGCCACCAGCCCTTGCAGTGCTACTGTACTGCAGAGCCTTTGATCAGTGCTTGGGTAGCCAAGGACAAAAACGAGTCCTCCCACCCAGCTTCAGAGGGGATTAGTCCTGCTTTCATGAAGGTCGAGCGGGGACCACCCTGCGGCAGGGGAAGGTTTGGGTCGCGCTGGCTGAAGGCAGGGCAGAGCCTGGGTGTTGTGCCAGCCTCACGCTGTGCCAGCCCCAGCAGCCAGGGGGGTGCAGCCAGGGTCGTGCCTCGCTGAAGCACTTCTGCAGTGGTGTCACACATCTGTGCCAAGATCTCCTCCCTCGGCTGCCCTCTGCTCTGTCTTCCTCTCGCTCCCCCTGCTCCTCAGTGACTGCGCAGTTGGCAGGCACATGGCAGGCACTTGGCTCTTGGCCTTCACCCTCTGCTGCTTGAGATCAAACCTGGGAGCTTTGGAGGTTGTGCTTGGGCAGCAGTGGTTGGGTTCACTTTCTCTGCCAGGCCTGTGGCAGTGACTGCTTCCACAAAAAATCATACAATCATAGAATCATAGAATCAAGCTCAGCCAGTCCAGCCTAGCCCCCAGCCCTATCAGTCACCCAGACCATGGCACTAAGTGCCTCATCCAGGCTTTGCTTCAACACCTCCAAGGACAGTGACTCCACCACCTCCCTGGGCAGCCCATTCCAATGCCCACTCTCTCTGACAACAACTTCCTCCTCACATCCAGCCTAGACCTGCCCTGGCACAGGCCACTCCCCACCTGGCTACAATCTCCCTTCAGGTAGTTGTAGACAGCAATGAGCTCTGCCCTGAGCCTCCTCTTGGCTAAACACCCCCAGCTCCCTCAGCCTCTCCTCATAGGGTTTGTGTTCCAGGCCCCTCCCCAGCCTTGCTGCCCTTCTCCAAACACCTTCCTGCACCTCAACATCTCTCTTGAACTGAGGAGCCCAGAACTGGACACAGCACTCAAGGTGTGGCCTGAGCAGTGCTGAGCACAGGGGCAGAAGAACCTCCCTTGTCCTGCTGGCCACACTGTTCCTGATGCAGGCCAGGATGCCATTGGCTCTGCTGCCCACCTGGGCACTGCTGCCTCCTCTGCAGCTCCTCTCTCCCAGTACCCCCAGCTCGCTTTCCTCCTGGCTGCTCTCAGCCACTCTGGCCCCAGCCTGTAGTGCTGCTTGGGGTTGTTGTGGCCAAAGTGCAGAACCTGCACTTGGCCTTGTTCAGTCTCATGCCATTGGCCTCTGCCCACCCATGCAGCCTGGCCAGGTCCCTCTGCAGGGCTCTCCTACCCTCCAACAGCTCCACAGCTGCTCCTAGCTTGGTGTCATCTGCAAACTTACTGATGCTGGACTCAATCCCCTCATCCAGATCATCAATAAAGATATTGAACAGGACTGTGCCCAGCACTGATCCTTGGGGCACACCACCAGTGACAGCTGCCAGCTGCATGTGGCACCATTCACCACCACTCTCTGGGCTCTGCCATCCAGGCAGTTCCTCACCCAGCACAGAGTGAATCTGTCCAAGCCAGGAGCTGCCAGCTTGGCCAGGAGCTTCTCGTGGCAGACAGTGTGGAAGGCTTTGCTGCAGTCCAGGCAGACTCCATGCACAGCCTGCCCCACACTCACCAGGCAGGAACCTGATCATAAAAGGAGATCAGGTTGGTGCCTGTGGCCTGCCTTGTGTCGTGCTGCTGCTGTTGGCCAACAGCCCCCACGCTGAGGTTCCCATGCCAGATCTGCAGCCACAGATCTGCTGGCCTCTGAGAGCAGGACCTCTGAAACCACAGGTGGTGTCCCCCACTTGTTTGTCCCTGTTTAGCTGCTGTGGCTGAGTGAGGTCACATCTGGAGCACTGAGTCCAGTTCTGGGCTCCTCAGTTCAAGACAGACAGAGAACTGCTGGAGACAATCCAGGGGAGGCTGCAAAGATGCTGAGGGGCCTGGAGCAGCTCTGAGAGGAGCAGAGAGCCCTGAGGCTGTTGAGCCTGGAGAAGAGCAGCCCCAGAGGGGCTCAGGAGGACTCGAGGGTGGGGAGCAAGGGGATGGGGCCACACTCTTCCAGTGGTGCCCAGGAGGTAAGAGGTAATGGGCACCAACTGGAACCCAGGAAGTTCCATCTGAGCAGGAGGAGAAAGTTGTTTGGTGTGAGGGTGCTGGAGGCCTGGAGCAGGCTGCCCAGAGAGGTTGTGGAGTCTCCTGCTCTGGAGAGCTTCCAACCCCCCCTGGTCATTGTGCTGCTGGGCAAGCTGCTGTGGGTGCCCTGATGGAGCAGGGCTTGGACTGGATGAGCTCCAGAGGTCCCTTCCAGCCCCACCCTGCAGTTTGTGTTGTGTGTGTTCTGTGGGGTTTAGTGAGGAGCTGACTGGAGAAGTGATTAGAGCCAGCAGAGAAGCTGTAAAAGAGGAGAACCAGAAGACATTCATGCTGGAAATGCCTCAGGTCACAGCTCTCCTTCTGATGGTCCATCCTGACGAACACCCTTAGCCTCTGTTCAGGAGCACCAGCCCCTGTGGGAGCAGCAGCCTCGTGCCCAAGGGCAGGTGCCAGGTCACTGCCCAATCCCTCTCCTTTGGTGGCTGGCAGGGGTGGTTTTGCTGTGTGATGACCATGTCCTGGCTGCTGCAGCAGGATGCACACCAGTGCCTGGCAGAGGAGGTGCACAGCTGGGACAGGATTGGTACCAGGTGTGCTGGACAAGCTCCTTCCCCTGCCCTCAGCAGCCTCTGCAGCCAGCAATGGGATTCACCAGGTGCTGCCCCTGGGCCGTGGCCTCACCTGGCAGCACTGCTCAGTGCTGCACCTCGGGCAGGAGGCTCTGGGCCGTGGCTCACCTGGCCCCAGCCCGAGGAGGCTGTGTGCATCCAGCACTCCTCAGCAGGACCTCTGCCTCCAGCCCGAGGCAAAGAACAGCTCCGTGGAATCACAGATGGGTTGGACTGGAAGGGACCTCCAAAGCTCAGCCACTCCAAGCCCTGCACTCAGCAGGGACATCCTACAGCAGGCTGCCCACAGCCCTGTCCAGACTCACCTTGAACATCTCCAGTCCTCAAGCACCTCCCTGGGCAAGCTGCTGCAGTGCTCCAGCAGCCTCCTGGTGCAGAACTTGCTCCTCACATCCAATCTCAATCTGCTCTGCTCTCATTCCAAACCATTGCCTCTGGTCCTGCCCCTGCAGGCCTCTGCACACAGTCTCTCTGCAGCCTTCTCACAGCCCCCCTCAGGTGCTGGCAGGTCACTGTTAGGTCTCCCCAGAGCCTTCTCTTCTCCATCTGGTGTGCAGTGTGGAGATTCCACCTCTGTGATCGCTCTGTGCGTGCAGCTGCCGCTAGCTGAGCTCTTCGCCCTCCGCATCTGCACTCCCTCCTACAAGCAACCTGCTCTGGCCAGCTCAGGCATTTTTCCTCGCTTAAATCACATCCTGTGCCTGCTGTGTCTCTGGCCAGGCCTTCCAGCCTGCCTTCTGCAGCCTTCTCTTTGCACAGAACCCTAAACCTATCTTTTGGGCCTTCCAGGTGGGCAGCTGGACAGAGGTGGAGGAGTCTCAGTGGCTGTTCCTCTTTTCCCTGCGCTTCTGCAGGGTCAGGTAGAGCAGTGGCAAATGATTCTCCAAGTGCCCTGTGGTCTTCAGGGCTGTGGAGACCTGAGGACTGCATCCTTCGGGAGCAGAGCAGAAGCTTAGAAAAGGTTCTGGCAGTCTCTTGGATCTCTGCTTCCTCAGAAGAAAGTTGGTGGGGTCTCAGGGCTCCCTCAGCTGAGTTGTGCCTCGGTCAGCTTTAGTGGCCTGCAAAGTTCCCCTCCCCTCTGGCACCGGTTTGCACACCAGGACAAACCTGCTGGCCCCGGGGGAGGGCTGCTGAGGAGCAGGCTGGCAGAAGTGGCCCAGGTGGCCAAGAGAGCCAATGGCATCCTGGCCTGCATCAGGAACAGTGTGGCCAGTAGGACAAGGGAGGTTATTCTTCCCCTGTACTCAGCACTGCTCAGGCCACAGCTTGAGTGCTGTGTCCAGTTCTGGGCCACTCAATTCAAGAAAGATGTTGAGGTGCTGGAACATGTCCAGAGAAGGGCAAGGAAGCTGGTGAGGGGCCTGGAACACAAATCCTATGAGGAGAGGCTGAGGGAACTGGGCCTGTTTAGCCTGGAGAAGAGGAGGCTCAGGGGTGATCTTATTACTGTCTACAACTACCTGAAGGGGCATTGTAGCCAGGTGGGGGTTGGCCTCTTCTCCCAGGCAGCCAGCAGTAGAACAAGGGGACACAGTCTCAAGTTGTGCCAGGGTAGGTCTAGGCTGGGTGTTAGGAAGAAGTTCTTCACAGAGAGAGTGATTGGCATTGGAATGGGCTGCCCAGGGAGGTGGTGGAGGCACCGTCCCTGGGGGTCTTCAACAAAAGCCTGGATGAGGCACTCAGTGCCATGGTCTAGTTGACTGGATAGGGCTGGGTGATAGGTTGGACTCGATGATCTTGGAGGTCTCTTCCAACCTGGTTGATTCTATGATTCTATGATTCTAAGTGGCTTTCTGCAGCTCCCATGGTGGGGAATGTTCTCTTGCAAGGTTACACCAACTGCCCCAAATCTCCGGGTGAAGCAGGGAGCTGGAGAGGCCAGGAGGAGTGGATGGAGCTCGGGAACCAGTCAGAGCAGTGTGTGCCTGGAGCCGAACTGCCCCGGGCTGTTTGGAGCCCTGAACACAAAGGAGACTCCCAGTACTGCAGTGAGCAGAGCTTCCTGCGATGGAGCAGGCTCGTCCCTGCCTCATCTCCTCCTGTGCTTCTGCTGCAGGTTTGCAGCCTGCTGCCTCTCGCCGCTCTGCAGGCAACTGGCAGAGGACAGGTGAAAAGCTTTTCAGATCAAGACCTCACTTCTGAGGTTTGCTCAGTGGGAGAATTGTTCATTGGAGACCTGGGTGCAGCTGGGCAGCAGCTGGGGTGCTGGGTTTGGATGGTGCCACATCAGGAGATGACTCTGTGCCAGCTGAGCACAAGTCTAGGGCTGAAGGCCCAGCAGCAGAGCCAGGGCACGGCAGGACTGGGCTGAGTGTGGCCATAGCTGTCCAGCTCTTGGTTCTGTTCCAGCACCTCCTCGATGCTTTCCCTCTGCTCCCATTTAGCCTGAAGTGGGCCCTGGCCTGAGCTGAGGATCTCTGTGTGACCTCTGCCTTAGCAAGGATGGTCACAGCCACTCCTGGGCTGCTGCCCTGCCAGGAGCACGCTGCAGTTAGCTTCCTGGAGGACATGTGGCACTGCCCAGCTGTGCCACACGTGGCCTTGGCAGGCTGGAAGTGACAAAGCTTCAGCCTCGTGCTGCTGCTTCTTGAGTCCTCCTTTGGCCCTCGTTCAGGTTCATCCTGTCCCTGCTGCTGCCCTGGGCACACAGGGGCTGTCTCTGCCCTCTCTCAGTCACTGCCCTCCCAGCTCTCTCCTGCAGTAGTTCATCCGAGTTGGTTCCTCTCTGCAGGCTGAGGGCTGAGCAGGCAGGCAGGCTGAGGGCTGCAGAGCAGCACCCAGACCTCAGGCAGGAGGTCCCAGCCCCTTGCAGAGGAAGCTGCTAGCATCTCTTCAGTAGGTTGTGGAACTGAGGCCAGTGCCCTCTCTGCAGCGCTCGGGATGGAGCACAAGTCCCTGGCCCCCACCCCAACATGCTGCTGTGCTCCTTCCTTCCCTCTGATTTCCATCTCTGAGCACACAGCTCCTGCACGGGCCCAGTGCTGCCTCCTCTTACTTCTGGAGGAAAAGCAGGAGTTGTGCCCTGGCCTCCAGCACGGCTCCTGCCTGGCTGTGCCCAGGGGGTGCTGGCACTTGGCCTTCCTGGCTCTGCATGCTGCTGCCAGTTGCAGAGGAACGTGCTGCAGGAGTCACTGCTTGCCTCCTTTGCTGCTTGATGGTCCTTGCCTGTCTCAGCAGAGCCATTTAGATAAGAGGGTTTATCAAGCTTGAACTCCTCACCCCTGGATGCAGAAGTCGGGATGGAGCCGTCCAGCTGTGAGCTCCTCAGCCTGCCCCTGCAGCACACATGGGCACAGCTCTGTGCTCTTGTCAGCAAACCCCCGCGGTGACTTCGGCTGCTGCCTTCCTGGAGCTGTCTGGGTGCTGTGCCGTGAGGTGGTTTGTTGGCAGGGCTGCTCAGGAGCCCAGACTGGCACTGCCTGCAGCAAGGGCTGGCTGCTGCCACGCCAAGGGCCCTGCCCTTGGAGATGGTCTCCTCTAGTGGGAGGAAGGGCTGATTTTGCAGGGAGCCCAATTTCACCTGCAGGGAGATGCTGCAGCAGTTGTTGCCAGTGGCTTTCTCAGAGCAGAGCTGGCAGCCAGAGTGGCTTCACCAAAAAAGGGAGGGAGGGGAGGGAAGGGAGGGAAGCAGCTACCCGAGAGGTCAGAATGGGGAAGATGAAACAGGGTTGCTCAGCTGACTGCAGAGTTTGTGCCTTCAGAGCCTTCTGCCCCTTGTTTCATGTTGCCATAGGTCCAGTGGGTCCTTAAGAGCTCTCCAAGAGAGCTTAAGGACCTTGGGTTGTCTTTTTGTGCCGTGCCCTGGCTGAGCTGGGTGGCATCAGCCTGGGAGGTGCAGCAGGGCTTTGGCCCCAGGTGCACTGCCAGGGTTAAAGAGTGATCTCCAGAGAGAGCTTCTCAAAGCAGATCCAGAGCAGAGACTCTGTGGCATACATCTGGGAACAGTGGAAGATGGGAGAGCTTCCAGCAGACTCCAGGGCAGTGCAGTGCACACCCCCTGGCACCGCAGGGTGCCAAGCAGAGCCCAAGTGCTGGTTCTCATGGCAGCCCTACCACTGCAGCCATGACACTGACTGCCTCCTGCAGGAGGGGGTGAAGGGGTTGGGGGATGTAATGTAGAAGATCAGACACATTTTCACCCCTGTTAAAGCTCCAGCTCCAGATGTAGTGGCTCCTGTTGGCAGCAAAGGCTTGGAAGGTGTCCCTTGGTCGGAAGTGTGGCTGATGAGTCCCTGATAACTCAGCAGAGACTGTTCCCAGGAGCAGAGGGCTTCTGGCAGCAGCAGAGGCTGCACGTCAGGAGGTGATCAACTAATGGGGATGTTCTTCACAGCCTGGAGTGGGTGCTTCATTTGTGTGTCTGCTCTTGGGCTGTGCAGCAGCACAGTCACTGCCTGATGGCTAAGGAGAGGAGCCAGAATCCTTCTGTGCACATCTCCACAGCCTGCAGGACATTTGATGGTGCAGGGCACTGAGTGCTGCAGGGCACTGGATGGAGCAGGGCACTGGGTGCTGCAGGGCACTGGATGGAGCAGGGCACTGGGTGCTGCAGGGCACTGGATGGAGCAGGGCACTGGATGGAGCAGGACACTGGATGGTGCAGGGCACTGGGTGCTGCAGGACACTGGATGGAGCAGGGCACTGGGTGCTGCAGGGCACTGGGTGCTGCAGGGCACTGGATGGAGCAGGACATTGGGTGAAGCAGGGCACTGGGTGCTGCAGGACAGTGGGTGCTGCAGGGCACTGGGTGCTGCAGGGCACTGGATGGAGCAGGACACTGGATGGAGCAGGACACTGGGTGCTGCAGGACACCGAGTGCTGCAGGGCACTGGATGGAGCAGGGCACTGGATGGAGCAGGACACTGGATGGAGCAGAACACTGGGTGCTGCAGGACACTGGGTGCTGCAGGACACTGGATGGAGCAGGGCACTGGATGGAGCAGGACACTGGATGGTGCAGGGCACTGGGTGGAGCAGGGCACTGGATGGAGCAGGACACTGGATGGTGCAGGGCACTGGGTGGAGCAGGGCACTGGGTGCTGCAGGACACTGGATGGAGCAGGGCACTGGATGGAGCAGGACACTGGATGGAGCAGGGCACTGGGTGCTGCAGGGCACTGGGTGCTGCAGGGCACTGGATGGTGCAGGGCACTGGGTGGAGCAGGACACTGGATGGTGCAGGGCACTGGATGGAGCAGGGCACTGGATGGAGCAGGGCACTGGGTGCTGCAGGGCACTGGGTGCCTTGCTTTGCTAGAATCAGCCCCTGAGCTGCCCTTCTCCTCTCCCCTGTGCCTTGCTGTGCAGATCTGCTGGCTGCTTTGAGAACCAGGCCGGGGGGAGCAGCCCCAGCCTGAGACGATGAGCAGCAGACAGAAGGGGTCTGATAGGACTGTTCCAGGGGGGATCAGCTCCCTGGGCCATCTGCAGTGCAGATGCAGGAGCAGCTTGTTCCAGCAGCTGAAGCAAGGCAGGTATTGGCAGGGAGCCACACCTGGAGCTGCTCTTGCTGTCAGGACTCTGCAGCTGGTTTGGCCCGGGGGTGTGGGAGGCTCGGGAAAGGCTGAGTGTCTCCAGCCACGCTGCCCTGGGGTGGAGGCAGGGCTGGCCCGCAGGGTGGCTGCAGCCCAGGCTCACGCTGCCTCTGCTGTCTTTTCCAGATTGCCCGGCAGGAAGGAAGAGTCATTTTGACCTCTGGGCTGCCCTACCAGACCGTGAGTGTTCAGAGCTTCTGGCCCCTTCCTGGCCTCCTCTCCTTGCCTCCTCTGGCTGTGCAGTGTGAGCAGGCAGATGGGAATGCAGCAGCTGCCTTGGCTTGCTCATGTTTCCTGCACTAAAAACTGCATGCAAGGTCTTGAGAGGTTTGCTCTGAATGCCCAGAGCTGGAGGTGAGGTTTAGTTTACGCTCAGGGCTGCAGCAGGGAGGGCGACTGCTGTCTGTTGGAGGTGGGGGTGCAAATCAAAGCCAAGCAACCTGCCAGGTTCCTGCTGGGCCTCCCTGGCAGGTGGAAGGCAGCTCGATCCCCTGCCTGCTGTCTCAGGTTCTTCTTCACTGGCTGGCTCCATGCTGGCCTAGTTTCAACACTTGGAGAAGTTTCTTCAGGCTTGGAAGAGAGCGAATGGGAACCACCAAGCATGGGGCCCAGTGGAGGCTGTGGAGGTTTGGTCTCCCTGTAGATACACCAGAAACCAGAGCAGAGCCCAGCACGAAGTGCTCAGAGCCCTTCAGGAGCCACACCTAGGGGCAGAGAGTGGTGGGAGCAAGCTGAAGCTGTCAGTCAGCTGCAGCATTCCAGTGCCTGCTGCACCTTCTTACTGCCCAGAAATTCACCTGGGAGAGTCAAACTGCCCAGGCTGAGCCAGGAGCCAGAGCACAGAGCTCCTTGGTCACCTGCAGCGCTCTGGCAGCTCCCAGATGCTCAAGCAGCTACATTTGCAGAATGTAGGCTGCTGCTTTCCAACCTCAGAGCTGAGCACTGGAGCAAACTGCCCCACGAACAGACACCGAGGCAAGCACAGCCCTGCCACACTGCAGGCTCCTTACCCAGGCTCCTTACCAGGGCTGTGGGCTCCTTACCCAGGCTGCAGGCTCCTTACCCAGGCTGTGGGCTCCTTACCCAGGCTGCAGGCTCCTTACCAGGCTGCAGGCTCCTTACCCAGGCTGTGGGCTCCTTACCCAGACTGCAGGCTCCTTACCAGGCTGTGGGCTCCTTACCAGGCTGTGGGCTCCTTACCAGGCTGTGGGCTCCTTACCCAGGCTGCAGGCTCCTTACCAGGCTGTGGGCTCCTTACCCAGGCTGCAGGCTCCCTACCAGGGCTGTGGGCTCCTTACCCAGGCTGCAGGCTCCTTACCCAGGCTGCGGGCTCCTTACCAGGCTGTGGGCTCCTTACCCAGGTTGCAGGCTCCTTACCAGGCTGTGGGCTCCTTACCCAGGTTGCAGGCTCCTTACCAGGCTGTGGGCTCCTTACCCAGGCTGCAGGCTCCTTACCCAGGCTGTGGGCTCCTTACCCAGGCTGCAGGCTCCTTACCCAGGCTGCGGGCTCCTTACCCAGGCTGCGGGCTCCTTACCCAGGCTGCGGGCTCCTTACCCAGGCTGCGGGCTCCTTACCCAGGCTGCGGGCTCCTTACCCAGACTGCAGGCTCCTTACCCAGGCTGCGGGCTCCTTACCAGGGCTGCAGGCTCCTTACCCAGGCTGCAGGCTCCTTACCCAGGCTGCAGGCTCCTTACCCAGGCTGCAGGCTCCTTACCCAGGCTGCAGGCTCCTTACCCAGGCTGCGGGCTCCTTACCCAGGCTGCAGGCTCCTTACCAGGGCTGCAGGCTCCTTACCCAGGCTGCAGGCTCCTTACCCAGGCTGCAGGCTCCTTACCCAGGCTGCAGGCTCCTTACCCAGGCTGCGGGCTCCTTACCCAGGCTGTGGGCTCCTTACCCAGGCTGCAGGCTCCTTACCCAGGCTGTGGGCTCCTTACCCAGGCTGCAGGCTCCTTACCAGGGCTGTGGGCTCCTTACCCAGGCTGCAGGCTCCTTACCCAGGCTGTGGGCTCCTTACCCAGGCTGCAGGCTCCTTACCCAGGCTGCAGGCTCCTTACCCAGGCTGTGGGCTCCTTACCCAGACTGCAGGCTCCTTACCAGGGCTGTGGGCTCCTTACCCAGGCTGCAGGCTCCTTACCCAGGCTGTGGGCTCCTTACCCAGGCTGCAGGCTCCTTACCAGGGCTGCAGGCTCCTTACCCAGGCTGCAGGCTCCTTACCCAGGCTGCAGGCTCCTTACCAGGGCTGCAGGCTCCTTACCCAGGTTGCAGGCTCCTTACCCAGGCTGCAGGCTCCTTACCCAGGCTGCGGGCTCCTTACCCAGGCTGTGGGCTCCTTACCCAGGCTGCGGGCTCCTTACCCAGGCTGCGGGCTCCTTACCCAGACTGCAGGCTCCTTACCAGGGCTGTGGGCTCCTTACCCAGGCTGCAGGCTCCTTACCCAGGCTGTGGGCTCCTTACCCAGGCTGCAGGCTCCTTACCAGGGCTGCAGGCTCCTTACCCAGGCTGCAGGCTCCTTACCCAGGCTGCAGGCTCCTTACCCAGGCTGCAGGCTCCTTACCAGGCTGTGGGCTCCTTACCCAGGTTGCAGGCTCCTTACCAGGCTGTGGGCTCCTTACCCAGGTTGCAGGCTCCTTACCCAGGCTGCGGGCTCCTTACCCAGGCTGTGGGCTCCTTACCCAGGCTGCAGGCTCCTTACCCAGGCTGCAGGCTCCTTACCCAGGTTGCAGGCTCCTTACCCAGACTGCAGGCTCCTTACCCAGGCTGCAGGCTCCTTACCCAGGCTGCAGGCTCCTTACCCAGGCTGCGGGCTCCTTACCAGGCTGTGGGCTCCTTACCCAGGTTGCAGGCTCCTTACCCAGGCTGTGGGCTCCTTACCCAGGCTGTGGGCTCCTTACCCAGGCTGCAGGCTCCTTACCCAGGCTGTGGGCTCCTTACCCAGGCTGCAGGCTCCTTACCCAGGCTGTGGGCTCCTTACCTAGGCTGCGGGCTCCTTACCAGGGCTGTGGGCTCCTTACCCAGGCTGCAGGCTCCTTACCCAGGCTGTGGGCTCCTTACCCAGGCTGCAGGCTCCTTACCAGGGCTGCAGGCTCCTTACCCAGGCTGCAGGCTCCTTACCCAGGCTGCAGGCTCCTTACCAGGGCTGTGGGCTCATTGCCCAGGCTGTGGCCCCCTCAGCCTGTTCTTGGTGCAGTTGGTAAATCAGCATCCTGCAGAACCTGGCTTGGCAAAGCTTTAGCTCCAAAGTGCTGTCTTCTTGGCATTGTGAAAAGCAGGGAGCTGCTTCCCAGCGTGCAGCACTGCCCTGGGACAGGTCTGGGTGCCTTTGTCCTTCCCCTTTTCTGCTCCCTAGGAGAGGGCAGGATGGCTCTGCCTGGCTCCTTTACATGAGTGTAGCTGATTCCATCTCGCTGTGAGATGTTCCTCATCTTCATATCATAGAGTCATGGAATGGGTTGGGTTGGAAGGGACCTCAAAGCTCATCCAGTGCCAACCTCTGCCACAGGCCACAGCCCAGCCTGCTCAAGGCCTCATCCAGCCTGGACTTAAACACCTCCAGGCAGGGGATAGCCACAGCCTCCCTGGGCAGCCTGTGCCAGGCTCTCCCCACCCTCACTCTCAACCTCTTCCTCCTCTCCACTCTCACTCTCCCCTCTCCCAGCTCAAAGCCACTGTCCCTCAGCCTGCCACTCCCAGCCCTTCTCCAAAGTCCCTCCCCAGCTCTCCTGCAGCCCCTTCAGGCACTGGAAGCTGCTCTGAGGTCTTCCTGGAGCCTTCTCTTCTGCAGGCTGCACAGCCCCAACTCTCCCAGCCTGACCCACAGGGAATGTTCTCCAGCCCCCTGGTGTTCCTAAAGATGTGTCTGGAACTTGCCCTGTGCTTGTGCTCAGGGGCAGCCTTCTCTGCTAAGTGTGGAACAAGCTCTGAGGGATTGCCCACAGAACCACTTCCACTTCACCTGCCAGCAGTCAGCTCCAGGTGAAACCCTTCAGCTGGAAAAGATGAGGTGGTAAAGCTGCCACTGGACATCATCTCCATCATGGTGGTTCTGCACACCCTGTGTGACCTGGACAGGCTTCATGTGAAAGCTGTGATTCAGTTTCCTCTTGCCACCCCTGCCACCACCAACTGCAATGAGAAGGGGACTTGGGGTCACATAAAGAGCTGCAGCACTTCAGTAGTCTGAGAGCTGCTGCAGCAGTGGGCAAGTGTCACCTCCCCAGCTGTGCTTGTCAGACCACACTTGAGGCTGCCAACACAACTGCAAATGGCTTTAAAGCTTTGCCTTTTCTTCTCCCAGTTCTCCTTCCCATCCAGCCAAGAGGGAGTGAGGCTATTTGTGTGAGCAGCTGCAGGGGGCTTGGCTGCTGACTGAGCCTCAACGAGAACAGCTGAATGTGTGCCCAGGTAGCCAAGAAGGCCAACAGCATCCTGGCTTGGATCAGCAATAGTGTGGCCAGCAGGAGCAGGGAAGTGATGGTCACCCTCTGCTCAGCACTGGTGAGGCCACACCTTGTAGAGTGTGTTGAGCTTTGGGCCACTCACTCCAAGAAAGGTCTCCACTGAGGGGCTGGAGGGTGTCCAGCTGGGCAAGGGTCTGCAGAACAGGGCTGGGGAGGAGCAGCTGAGGGAGCTGGGGGTGTGCAGTATGGAGAAGAGGAGGCTGAGGGAGACCTCATTGCTCTCTGCAACTCCCTGAGAGGTGAGGTGGGGGTTGGGCTCTGCTCCTCAGTCTCAGGTGATAGGATGAGAGGAAATGGCCTCAAGTTGCCTATTAGAAGAAACTTCTTCTCTGAAAGGGTTCTCAACCATCAGCACAGGCTGCCCAGGGGGAGACTGAATCCCCATCCCTGGAGGTGCTTCAAGGGGGCAGAGCTGTGGTGCTGAGGGCCATGGCAGAGTCAGTGAAGGGCTGGGTGATCTGAAAGGCCTTTGCCAACCCAAACCCTTGCAGGGCTCTGTGACTGCCTGGGTTAGGCAAAGCCCCAGGGCCCATGGTGCAGGAGCTGCCTCCTCCATTGCCTCTCTTTGCCTTTTGCAGCTGCGGTCCCAGGTAGCAGAAGGGAGATGCTTCTCTGTCAACTGCTCAGAGAAGGCAAAGGACCAGGCCCTGCAGGTGCTGAAGCACTTCAACGTCCAAGTGTCCCTGGCAGACATCTTCAGCCGCTGCCAGGTAGGACCAGGCTTGTTTGTACCAACAGGTGCTGCTGCTCCCCAGCACTGCAGCACCACCTCAGCTCTTTGTGTCTTGCTCTCAGCCTCTTCTCTTGGCTCCCAAGATTTCTGCTTGAACTTTGGCAGTGTCTCACAGAGCTGTGAGGGGCTGGGGGCCTGCAGACGTCCCTCAGGAGAGGGACAGAGGGGCAGAGGAGCAGAGGGACAGAGGAACAGAGGGGTGGAGGGGCAGAGGGGCAGAGGAGCAGAGGGACGCAGGAGCAGAGGGGTGGAGGGGCAGGGGGGCAGAGGAGCAGAGGGGCAGAGGGACAGAGGGACAGAGGGACAGAGGAGGAGAGGGATGGAGGAGCAGAGAGGCAGAGGGACAGAGGGGCAGAAGAGTAGAGGGGCAGAGAGAGAGAGTGGCAGAGGGGCAGAGGAGCTGTGTCTGCAGCCTTGCTCTGCTGAGGGGGTTTGGCACTGAGGAGCAGGGCTGTAGGCTCTCTGTGGCTGTGCTCCCTGGCTTGCACACAGTCTGGTTTAGTTACAAACCCTCTTTAGTTATGGCTCTGTGCTTCTGACAATCCTTAGTCACTTTCTAGGAGGGTTTTAGTTTCCTTCAGGACTGTTTCATTTCTCTTCTTTCCCAGAAGCTCTCAGGTGAGTTCTTGTCCTGCTGGCTGCAGACTGTGTTTGGCACTGGGTAGCTGTGGGTTGTTGTTAAGCAGAGATTTGAGTTGGGTTAGCTCCAATCTCCATCTCTGCCAGCTTCACTCTGTTACTGTGGCACACAGAAACCCATCCCTTCAAAAGCTGTAATGGAAACCAACTGACAGCTTCAGCCTCTCTCACCAGTGCTTCGAGAGAGAAAGGAGAAGCTGCAGGTCTGGCTGCTTGCTCTGAGGAGTAAGCAAGGCAGCTAAGCTGGTCAGGGCAGGCTGGCTTGATGCCTTGGAGTTGAGCTCGAGGGGTCTCCTGGCCCACTGAGACTCCCAGGTGGTGTGGGACCAGTGATGGCTTCTGAGCAGAGAGAGCAGAGAGCCTCCCTGCAGTGTGCTCAGGGCTGCTCTCACCTGTAACACTGGGAGGAAGGAGAGCTGCCCAGCTGTGCAGGGTGTCTGTGAGGGCAGAATGGCATCACCCATGCTGGCACTGACGTGCCATGGGCTGCTCCTGCTGCAGCAGGAGGCCGTGGGCAGCTGCAGGACCTTACAGACTTGTTGCTCCCAGCACAGCCTGCAGCTGTTAGGTAGGGGCATGCTGGCCTCGGGGCCTTTGAAAGCAGCCTTCAGAACGCCTGGTGGGTCCCCTGAGATCACAGACAACGGCAGAGCTCTTCCTGCTGCTGGCTGCAATACCACAGGAGCAGGCACAGCACAAGCCCCTGCTGCAGGAAGCTCTGTGATAGACGCTGAGCAGTGTGAGTCGGAGCTGTCCCCAGCAGCAGGACACAGAGCTGTGGAGTGAGGCCAGAGGAGGCCACAAAGATGCTGCCAGGGCTGCAGCAGCTCTGCTGTGAGCACAGGCTGAGGGAGCTGGGGGGGTGCAGCCTGGGGAGGAGAAGGCTCCAGGGGCACCTCAGAGCTGCTGATAGAGCCTGGAGGGATCCTGCAGGAAGGCTGCAGAGAGACTTCTGCTGGGGGTGTCTGAGCCAGGCCAAGGGGGAATGGTTTGGAGCTGAGGCAGAGCAGGGTTAGAGTGGAGCTGAGGAAGAAGTTGCTGAGTGTGAGGGTGGTGAGAGCCTGGCACAGGCTGCCCAGGGAGGCTGTGGCTGCCTCCTGCCTGGGGGTGTTCAAGGCCAGGCTGGATTGAGCAGCCTGAGCTAGATGAGAGCTGTCCCTGGCCATGGCAGGGGGTTGCAGTAGCTGAGCTCTGAGGTCCCTTCCAGCCTGAGCCATTCTGTGACTGTGACTCCTGAGGAGCTGCCACAGGCCAGTGGAACCTTTGTGCCTCAGTTTCTCCTCTTCAGTCCAGTAAGGCTGCAGCAGCTGCTGTAAGTTCCTGGCAGCCAAGGCAGAGCCTGGCTGCATTACTGAGTGAGCCAACAAGGCAGCACTTCCCAGAGGGGTGTGGGCACTGCAGAGAGCAAGGTGGTACCAGCCTGGCAGTGGCATCTGCTCTGCCACTGGGCACAGCACGTGCCTGGAGGTGTTGAAGGCCAGGCTGGATGAGGCCTTGAGCAGCTAAATCCAGCTGAGAGCCATCCCTGCCCCTGGCAGGAGGTTGGAGGAGATGAGCTCTGAGGTCCCTTCCAAACTAAGCCATGTTCTGATGGTTCTATTGCCCCCTGCCCATGAGCTGGGGCTCTGTAGCTCTGTAGCAGATGCTGCCTTAGTTTACAGTGTCTGCAGTGGTGATCAGCCTGGCTAGGAGCATGCACTGAGGGCTCTCTTCCTCCAGAAATGCCTCCCTGGGAGTGGTGCTGGTGGAACCAGCATGGGTGGCAGCAGGGGGCACGGGAGGACGCTGCTGTCTGTGGAGCTGCTCCGTGCCCTGCATCCTGTACTTGCCTGCACTGAGGCTCTGGTGCTTTGCAGCTGGTTCTGTTCAGCTGTCCTCTGCAGGCTGTACAGGTTGGGCCGAGGAGCTGCTGCTGGCCTGGAGGAGTGTTTTTGGGCTGCACATGTCCTGCAGACACCAAGTCCTCACCAGGATGCTTGGCACTGCAGCTCCACTGGCTCTGTGTGCCAGGGGGAACCACAGAATGCTTTGGGTTGGAAGGGACCTCCAAAGCTCATCCAGTCCAACCCCCTGCCCTCAGCAGGGACATCCTCCACTGGGTCAGGCTGCCCACAGGCCTGTCCAGCCTCACCTTGAGTATCTCCAGGGATGGCCTCAGGCTCTGTGGGCAACCTGTTCCAGTGTTCCAGCAGCCTCGTGGTGCAGAACCTGTGGGCAGCAGGTTGAGAGATCAAGGAGTCATAGACTAGCTCAAGTTGGAAGGGCCAGTAAGGACCAAGTCCAACTTGCTGGCCCTAGCTGGACTAAAACTGCAGAGCAGTGACCACCTACACAGACAATGGCAAATCTCTGCCTTGAGGAGGCTGCTCTGGGGGCACTGTGGGCAGAGAGCTCAGCACTTCATTTGCAAGGTCTTTCTAAAACGTCCTAATCTCTGCAAGCCTAATTGGCCTTAATTAGGATGGAGGCTACCTCCTGAAACTGCTGAGCTGTGCCTGTGCTCTGGGCTGTAACAGGGATACAGACCTCAGGGCTTGCAGACTGCTCTGAGGTCTGCCACCTCCGTGCAGCAATGGGAGTGCTAATGGTGGCCCAGGTGGGCTTCAGCTCTCCCTGCAGCAGGGCAGCACTGCAAGCCAAGGCCTCCAGGAACACTCAAGTGCTGCTGCCTGCATGCTGGGTGGGAAGAGGCTGAGTTACACTCATCCATAACTGCTCAGAGATGTCCAGTGACAGCACAAGGGGCACTGGGGGCAAGCTGGAGCAGAGGAGGTGCCACAGGAACAGGGGGGAAAACTCTGTCCCTATAAGGGTGCTGGAGCCTGGAGCAGGCTGCCCAGAGAGGCTGCGGAGTCTCCTT
Source organism: Pogoniulus pusillus (assembly GCF_015220805.1). Lineage (NCBI taxonomy): Eukaryota > Metazoa > Chordata > Aves > Piciformes > Lybiidae > Pogoniulus > Pogoniulus pusillus. The sequence continues at coordinate 472,660 of NC_087298.1, read as the reverse complement.
CATGGATACATCCCAAACACACCTGGATGTGCTCCTGTGTGCCCTGCCCTTGGGCTGGATGGTCTCTGGAGATTCCTTCCAGCCCCTCTGGCTCTGAGGCTCTGTGCTAACCTGGGCTGCCCTCCTGCCTGGCTGTGGCAGGGGCCTGGCAGCAGAGCACGGCTCGGCCATGCTGCCAGCACTGCAGGTGTGCCATGGTGATGCATGGCAGAAGAGCATCCCCCGGGTGCCACGGGAAGCAGTGTGGCATCCTGCCTGGCTCACTCTGCCTGCTGGAGCCAGGCCTTGTTTTGTCTCTTGGGCTCCTGTTCTGTAAACCATGCCTGAGACCCTGTCAGAGATGCTGTTGCTGTGGGGTGAACATCTGCAGTGCAGAGCACAGGGTCAGGATCGGTCCCACCTCAGTGGTGGACCCAGGACCGCTGTGGGAGGTGCCAGTTCCCTCAGCAGGGGGGGCCAGGCTGGGCTCTGCCCTCCAACCCTTCCTCTGCTAAAGCAGTGCCCAGCTCCCTTGCTGTGACAGAGCTGCAAGGGCAGGGAGAGCTTCACCCCCAGGCTTCTGCCCTCGGCTGCACTGGGCTGCCACTTGGGCACTCTGCTGGCAGGCTCCAGACGTGAGGGCAGCTGCTGGCTGCCAGCCGTGACCTGCCAAGAGTCCTCTGCTCGCTGCATGCCTCTCGTGCTGCAGCCTGGGGACTCTGTGACGGGTGTGGAAAAGCTGTAGCCAGGCCTGGTGTTGCCTTTGGTGAGGAGCATTGTAGGGGGGCTGGGACCAGACCTTTCTCAGTGGTGCCAGTGGCAGGACAAGAGGTAATGGGCACAGACAAGAAGTTCTGCCTAAGCATGAGGAAGAACTTCTTTCATTTAAGGGTGCTGGTGGCCTGGAGCAGGCTGCCCAGGGAGGTGGTGGAGTCTCCATCTCTGGGGATATTGCAAACCTGCCTGGGTGTGTTCAGTGTCAGTCTCCCCTCTGCCAGTTCAAACCCATTCCTCTTCATCCTGTCATTCCCAGACCTTGTCAATAGTCCCTCCCCAGCCCTCCTGGAGCCCCCTTCAGATCCTGCAAAGCCACTCCAAGGTCTCCTCCAAGCCTTCTCCTCTCCAGGCTGCACAGCCCCAACTCTCTCAGCCTGTGCTCAGAGCAGAGCTGCTGCAGCCCTCTCAGCATCTTGGTGGCCTCCTCTGGACTGGCTCCAACACTTCCATGTCCTGCTTGTGTTGGGGGCTCCAGAACTGCACACAATGCTCCAGGTGGGGTCTGAGGAGAGCAGAGTAAAAGGGCAGAATCCCCTCCCTTGCCCTGTGCCCACACTGCTCTGGCTGCATCAGGAGGGAGTTGTGCACAGCGAGGGTGGGGAGAGACTGGCACAGGCTGCCCAGGGAGGTGGCTGAGGCCCCAGCACTGGAGACATTCAAGGTCAGACTGGATGTGTCCCTGGGCAGCCTGCTGAGGTTGGAGGTGTCTCTGCTGCCTGCAGGGGGGGTTGGACGAGATGAGCTTTGAGGGCCCCTTCCAACCCAGTGCAGTCTGTGAAAAAGAGCCTCAGCCCTGGGCTGGTTCGCAGCTCTGCGCGGCACGGGGGGAAGTGACAGCGTGGGGTGGTGGCAAGTGGCAGAGGAACAGGACAGGCTGGGAGCTTTACAGCTTCACATCACAGTGTTTGTCAGGAGGGCTTGAGGGGAGAGCTGCCTTCAGCGTGGCAGGGCATGGGTGATGAATGACTCCTGCCGCAGCAGAGCCTCCTCACTGCAGGTTTGTAGCTGCTGTGAGCTGGCTCTGTGAGGCTCCGCGGGCAGCACTGGAGCCTGTCTGTCTCCAGAGGCACTGAGCTGTTGCTGGCCTCGAAAGCACAACTGCTGCTCGGCTCTGCTGTGGGCCTGACGCTCTGCCCCTGCACAAGGGAGGGAGTGGGCTGCGGGACTGGGGTCCTGCAGGGCGGCTGTGCCACCTCCCTGGGGCCTCTCCTTCCTTTCCCACCCTCTCTTTGACTTGACCCTTTAGCCTTTAAACTGGCTGGGGCAGGGACCCTGTTTGGACAACACCTAAAGCCACGGGAGGCTGCTCCCAGGTGAGGTTTGAAGGCTTTCCCGCAGGGCAGCACTACTGCAATCGTATCCCCTGCAAAAATAAATGTGCAGGGGGGAAGCAGAAAAGCTCCTAGGCTCCAGCTGCACTTTCTGCGACTCAGAGCCCTGTGTTTCTGCTGGGATTATCTGCACGTTCGAATAGGTTCTCTTCCACTCCGCTGAACGCTCTGATCCTAAATAAGCAAATGACATCACCTATTCTGCTGTCCTGTTTAACTTATGACCTCAGCCTGAGCGCTGCAGGATGTGAGAGATAGCTGCTCCGCTTCATTGTCTGCGGATCTGATAGCTTTCCCCCTCCTTCCCTGCTCTTTCAGTTCCAAAGCCTCTCGCCCCAGCCTTTGAGCAAGGTGTGAGCCTGGGATTAGGAGTAGGCGGGAGAGGGGGGAGGAGGCAGAGAGGAAACCAGTTCGGGTGTTTTTTCTGCTCGTCCTCAGATGAGGTGCGAAAGCTTCTAACAGTTGCAGCAAATGTGTCTGCTGTTTTGTGGTTAAGGTAACGAATTTCATCGCTGCAAAGCTCATCATGTGCGAGCTGATTGACGCAGAGGGAGCCCAGTCTGGAGCAATCCATTTAGCAGGGACAAAGAAAAAGGCCTTCTGATGAGATGAAAAACCCTGTGCTCGGGGCGCTTTGCGAGAACCTTTGAAGCCAGCCTGGGAACCCTGGCAATATTAGTCGATAATTAGTAATATAGATCCCTCAAGCTGTCGTTTAGATTGAGAATGTGCATGTCTCTCATGAGCCTCTGTCACACCAATCTGATCAGCAGGCTTTTTTGTTCCTTTTATGTGGCTTGCTCTGTCGGTCCAGACGATGCTGAGAACTGCCAGACAGCATCTTTCTCACTGACTTGTGAGCTATCTCCCGGCTCTTAGCATGCCACGCAAGTGGGACCAGGGCAATTTCGTTTTGTGGTCACCTTTCCTGGCCTGAGCAACAGGCGTTTTATTCTTTGGCGTGCCCTTCCCCATGCACAGTGAAAACCCCACCCCAGTCCAATTCAAAGCCTGCGGATTTCACACAGCGGCTCGGCCCCGCCAGGCAGCGAGGGGTCTGTCTGGGGAGCTGCTCGGCGCCCGCAGCTGAAATGGGGCTGAGATGCCCATCGAAGCGCTTGGGAAATGCCCTTCCTTGCAGCCCACCTTTCGCTCCTGAGGTGCTTCCCACTGCCGCAGCACCGCGTCCCTGTCTGCTTCCTTCCAGCCCCCAGAGCTCCTCGGCCGGGGCGGCGTCACCACCTCGGGGACGGATGAGGAAGGGGCATGTGTGCTGGGTTGTGTTGTCTGGGGAATGCTGAGAAAGAGAAGATGGTTTTGAAACCTCTCTGCGGTTTAATACAAGGCTCACCCATAGGATGCAATTTGTCAGCGCCTACAGGTCCGGGGAACCTGTGATTAACAGCCCTGCGGTTAGCCCAGATGCGAGCGAGCTGCGCTGCAGCCCGGAGCCAGCGCTCAGCCCTGGGCCTGCCCACCGCCGGGCCGGGATTTCTTGCTTCAGAGTGTGATTGTTCAACACAAAGGGCAAAGCCCTCTTAATCTTGTTGTTTATCCTGGGCTTGGCAATTTAGATGTAATCTGCAGCTTGCTGAGGCTGAGGCCGGGAGGCGCACAGCTGGTACTGCGCTGCCTCTGCAGACCTCGGGGAGGGAGAGTTGGCCCCAGGAGCGGCTTGGCCGAGGCTGAGCGCTCCTAGCCCCGAGCCGCGCAGCCAGGGGGGTGCAGCGCTTTTTCTTCGCAGTGTCTCTACCCCCACGCTCTTGAAACAGCAACAGGGGTTGTGATCACTGGAGATAGCAAATTGTGCCCCATTCCACTGCTCAGCTGAGGCAGGCAGGGCCATGGGATGTGCCACAGCAGCCTGCCTCTTCAGAATCACAGACACATCAGGTTGGCACAGCCCCTCAGGAGCACCAAGCCCAACCTGGAGCCCTGCTCTGCAAGGTTCACCTTCAACCATAGCCCCAAGCATCACGACCAAACAACCCTGAAACACAGCCAGGGTGGGGGACTCCAGCAGCTCCCTGGGCAGCTCATTCCAGTCCCTGACCACTCTCTCCATGAAAAACTTTCCTAATGTCCAATTTAAACCTCCCCAGGCTCAGCTTGAGGCCATTCCCCCCTTGTTCTCCCTGCAGTTACCTGTGAGAAGAGCCCGGGGCAGGGCGGGGAGATGCTCCAGGGGGGATCCCAATGAGACCTGACTGAGCCCCACCTTACAGGAGCAAGGCAGAGGGGTGGGCAGCATGGTGCCCCTGCCAGCTCTGCTGTACCATCCGTGAGCACTCAGCACCCAGCCCTGCTGTGCCATCCGTGAGCACTCAGCACCCAGCCCTGCCGTGCCACCCGTGAGCACTCAGCACCAGCCCTGCTGTGCCACCCGTGAGCACTCAGCACCAGCCCTGCCGTGCCACCCGTGAGCACTCAGCACCCAGCCCTGCTGTGCCATCCGTGAGCACTCAGCACCCAGCCCTGCTGTGCCATCCGTGAGCACTCAGCACCAGCCCTGCTGTGCCACCCGTGAGCACTCAGCACCAGCCCTGCCGTGCCATCTGTGAGCACTCAGCACCAGCCCTGCTGTGCCACCCGTGAGCACTCAGCACCAGCCCTGCCGTGCCATCTGTGAGCACTCAGCACCAGCCCTGCTGTGCCATCCGTGAGCACTCAGCACCCAGCCCTGCTGTGCCACCCGTGAGCACTCAGCACCAGCCCTGCTGTGCCACCCGTGAGCACTCAGCACCAGCCCTGCTGTGCCACCCATGAGCACTCAGCACCAGCCCTGCTGTGCCACCCGTGAGCACTCAGCACCAGCCCTGCCAGATTCCCTTAGCTCGGAGCTCCCAGCAAAGGGGCTCGGCTGGGCCTAATTCTCAGCAGCCAGCGCCGCGGTGCTGCCTGGTTCCCACAGACTGTGCACTTCCCTGCCAAGATTTCAGTATCTTCAGAAATCCACTGGAGCATGAGGGTCACAGCACGGGAAGAATGACAGCCTGGGACTGCCCCCCCAGCGGCTCGCAGCAGACTGCTGGCTGCAGCGCGGGGGCTGCTTGCGTGGGCTCAGGGCGAGCTCCGTGCTCCGCGCAGCCCAGCGGCGGGCGGGGACGGGGACGGGACCCCGCAGCTCGGCTGTGTCCCTTCAAAGCAGGCAGGCTCACGGCCGGCCTCTGCCCCTCACTGTCCATACAGGAGTTTGGTTCCCAGCGGAATTCCCTTCGCGGGTCTTTGTCTCCAGGTTCCTTTTGCGGCTGCGTTTGTTTGCCTTCGCTGGTTCCCCTCTGCCGTGTTCCCTGGCAGAGCTGCAGGAGGATGTTAAAGCTGGGGGGAGGGAAGCTGCGAATTTTTCACGGTGTTATGTGTTACAGCCCTCAGGATGACGATGCCAAATTAGCCATTAGAGGTCAAACCTCAGCTGACAGCAAATGTTTTCTTTTGCGGAAGCCATCCTCGTTCCTGGGAACTGGTTTTGTTCTCCCGTGCTCAGTGCAAAAGAAAGGTATGGATGCGGTTTGTTCCTTTTTTCCTGGAGGGCAACTCCAGCTGGGAAAATGTTGGGCTTGGCCGCTGGAAAGAGGAGGAGCAAACAGCCAGTGGCAGCGAGAGCAGCGCTTGTGTTTAGCCCAGCAGGGAAACGAAGGCAGAGGGCAGAGCAGAGCAAATGTCCTTTCATACAGCGTCCTCCTCCTCTGCTGGGCCCGGACAGCTTTGAGGTGCAGTGGTCAGCAGTGCTGCTGCTGCACTGGGAGAAAGCAAGGAAGGGTCAGTGGGTGGCAGTGATGGAGTGACTGCAAGCAGAGCCAGGAGGTCCCTGGAGAAGGCAGGGACACAGCTCTGGCTCCCGGGCGGCCTCGAGGAACCATCCCCATCTTTCCTCTCACATGTCGCAACAAAACAGTTCTCTTGGCTTCCAGTCCCCTGTGCCTCCCGAGGTCAGGGTTCAGTGTATTGACTGTGTCAAGGAGTCAGAATTCCCAGGATTGATACACTGTGGAGTTTCTCCTCCTTTCTGACATCAGTGCCCTTCTAATGCTCTTTGTGTGTCAGGGTAGTGCTGGGATGCCCAGTGCCTGGGGTTTGAGGAGCTCTGTATCTGTCCTGGGGGGGTCTCAGGGTGGTAAGCAGCAGTGCAGTCAGAGGGGCTCATTGTTTCAGAGACCTTCTCCATGGAAGTTCAGCAATGGCAAAGCTCTCATTTTCCCAGTGGAGCCACCAGCTGCATGAGCTGATCAGGTGAAGGGAACTGAGTCAGAAGCACAGAACTGGTTTGGATGTGGTGCTTGGGGACATGGCTTAGGCTGCACCTTGCAGAGCAGGGTCATTGGCTGGACTTGGTGATCCTGAGTGGCTTTGCCAACTGGAATGTTTCTGTGGTTCTGTGCTCACAGAATGGTCTGGGCTGGAAGGGACCTCCAAAGCTCAGCCAGTCCAAGCCCCTGCACTCAGCAGGGACATCCTCCACCAGAGCAGGTTGCCCACAGCCCTATCCAGCCTCGCCTTGAACATCTCCAGGGATGGGCCTCAAGCACCTCACTGAGCAACCTGCTGCAGTGCTCCAGCAGCCTCCTGGTGCAGAACTTGTTCTCACATCCAGTCTCAATCTGCTCTGCTCTAGTTTGGAGCCATTGCCCTCATCCTGTCCCTGCAGGCCTTTGCAAATGGCCTCTCTCCATCCTTCCCACAGCCCCCCTCAGGTACCGAAGGCTGCTGCTAGACTGAGCCCATGCAGAAGGCCTCCAGGTGAAGGTGACTGAAGAGTGTCAGGAATGATTTTGGTGTGAGCCATCTTACAGCACTGCTAGGGTCACAGCTACCTTTTCCTAAATCCTGAAGGGACTCCTGCACAAAGGCCTTGTTGTGGCAAGCAGCTACACCCTGCTGCGTGGGGAGGGAGCAGCTCTGCAGCCGTCCCAGACCTGCAATGCTCACCTGGGCTGTCAGGAGCAGCAGCAGAGATTTGTTCCTTCAGGAGATTCCTCTCTAGGCATTTCTGAAGCTTGTGTTGCACTGCCCAGGGAGCTGCACTGCCTTGGCTTCCTTGGAGCATCTGCCAGATCTGAAACTGCTCCACAACGTGGATCCAAAAAGCTTTGGGCATTGAACTGTGCCATTGCCTGCTGCCACGAGATGAACTGTGCCTGGCATTGACAGCATCACCTGCACAGGCTGACACCTTGTGCCAAAGCCATCCACCCGTGGTGCCCCCTGGAACACAGGCTGTGAGTGCCTGGTGCCTCTGGAATCACAGACTTGTTTGGGTTGGAGAAGCCCTCTAAGGTCATCCAGTGCAAGCAGCAACCCAACCCCACCATGGCCATCAAACCCTGTCCCCAGGTGCCATGGCCACAGCTTTCTGCCAACACCTCCAGGCATGAGGACTCCACCACCTCCCTGGGTAGCCTCTGCCAGTCCCTGACTATTCTGGCAGCAAAGAAATTTTTCCTCATCTCCAACCTAACCCTCCCCTGGAACAGTTTCAGGTCATTTCCTCTCCTATCACCTGAGACTAGGGAGCAGAGCCCAACCTCCACCTCACTGCAGCCTCCTCTCAGGAGCTGTAGAGGGCAATAAGGTCTCCCCTCAGGCTCCTCTCCACACTGCACACCCCCAGCTCCCTCAGCTGCTCCTCCCCACTCCTGTTCTCCAGACCCTTCCCCAGCTTTGTTGCCCTTCTCTGGAGATGCTCCAGTTCCCCAGGGGAGTTCCCCAGACCTGATGAAGGTGGCAAGCAGCCAATGTAGGCTTGGCTTTCTCAAGAGCACCTTGTCCCCACAAGGTACATGTGGCCTGATGTAAGGGGAGACCATTCCATGCCTGGGTGAACCCTTACCCAGGGGTCACAGAGCACTCCTCAGCCAGGCACGGGCAATGGAGGTGAAAGGAGAAACAGAAAGCTTTGAACTGAGTTCCTCAAGTCAGTGTGTCAGGCTTGGAGAGATGATATTTGGCAGCTCTCTTGATGAAATGCAGCTGTAAAGCCAGAGCAGGACTCTGCTGAGCTAGGCCTGGATGCTGTCATTGAATCAGGCATCTCTAAGAGGCTCAGAGTAAAGTTTTCTCTCTCTTCCCCCCAGAGCCCAGCAGAACTCCCTTAGGAGCAGGGAGGGGGTTCCAGTGAGCTGAGCTGAGGGTGTGCTAACCTGCAGAGGCCTCCTGACAGCACAGAATGGTTTCTGCTGGAGGGCAGCCCAGGGCTTTTCTGCCACCAGGAGTGATGCTTGGAGAGAGACAGCACAGGGGTTCTGCCAGAGGTGGAGAGCACTCAGGGACACTGCTGCATGGAGAGCACTCAGGGACAGTGCATGGAGAGCACTCAGGGACACTGCTGGCAGCACTGTGTGCATGGAGAACAAGCAGAGTGAGATAGTTTCTCTGTCTTCACTCACAACACCCCCAAGGGGATCATCCTTTAATTCAGAGCAATGCTGGGGGAAGATGCAGGTGCATTTCACCTGTTCTCACAGTCTCACAGTATCATCAGGGTTGGAAGAGACCTCATAGATCATCAAGTCCAACCCTTTACCACAGAGCTCAAGGCCAGACCATGGCACCAAGTGCCACGTCCAATCCTGCCTTGAACAGCTCCTCTCACCCCAGTACCATCTTCACTCCCACTCCTCCCTTGACTTTTCTCTCAGTGGTTCCTGGAGGTGCTAGCCCTCCTGAAGCACTGTGGTGAAGAGGAGAACATCACCATGTTTAGTTTCCTAACTGCCCCTTGAAGTGACTGGTTACAGGCAGGTGCCTTGCAGCACCCTGCCCACCTGTCCATCCTTTGCACCCACAGCTGACACTTGTGTCTGGTAGATCTAGGGAGGTTCTGCTCTACTCTGCCCTAGTGAGAGCACACCTGGAATACTGTGCCCAGTTTGGGTCTTTCCAATCCAAGGAAAGCAGAGATCTGCTGGAGAGAGTCCAACAGAGAGCCACGAGGATGCCTGGGGGGCTTGAGCATGTCCCCTCTGGAGACAGACTGAGAGGGGATCCAATCAATGTCTATCAATACCTGAGGGGTGGGTGCCAGGTGCAGGGGGCCAATCTCTCTTGGGTGGTGCACAATAGTAAGGAACAATGGATACAAACTTGACCATAGAAGGTTTCACCTCAGCATGAGCAGAAGCTTCTTACAGTGAGCGTGCTGGAGCCCTGGAGCAGGCTGCCCAGGGGGGTTGTGGAGTCTCCTCCTCTGGGAATATTCTAAATCTGGATGTGTTCCTGGGTGTCCTGCCCTGGGTGCAGAGGGGTTGGACTGGATGATCTCTGGAGGTCCCTCCCAAGCCCCAACAGTCTGTGATTCTGTGAGCCTTGGGAGGGGGCATGTGGGGAACCAGACTGAGTTCCAATTTGCAGCTGGGTCAGTGCTTTGTAGCCACAAGGGACCACAGGAGGAAGTTCTACCTCAGGTGCACCAAGAGCATGGAGCATTCCCACCTCTGAGGCATTGCTCCTGCCTGGAGCCTGGCAGCAAGTGAGGCTGTCCTGCAGAGCTGTGGGCACACTGCACTCTGCAGCTGCTGGGATCTTGATCTGACAATCTCCTCTCATGCAGTTCAAAGACCTGAACTGGGTCCTGCAGGAGGAAGTGAGCTGGTGGCTGGACAGGAGGAAGTTGGTGACAGAGGAGTCAGGGGAGGAACATGGTCCCTACAAACAAGGTCGTGTGAATGGCTGTTTGGTGACAGGATGGAGTGATGGATGTGCACAGATAGTAGGTCACTGAGGAGGCAGTGACTGGAAGCTGAAACCTCTGGAAAGCTTTGGGACATTGTGGAGAAGTGAGTTAAAAAGACATCAAGAGAAGCCAGGCAGCTCCTTGCCCACCAGAGCGCCTCCCTGGGCATCCTTCTGCACGCTCCAGCCTCTGCCTGCACAGCTGAGCTGGGCACTGCAGGTCTGACTGTGCAGATGCTGCCCTCTGTGTCTGCAGGGTGCCCTCAGGAGCAAACCCATGCCACAGCAGGACCCAGCAGAGCTGGGCTGCCTCCCTGGCATGGGGCCTTGGTTTGGTGGCACTCAGTGCAGGGCTGGGGTTACCCCAGTGCAAAGAATCAGTTATGCAAAGCTATTCTCCTCAGCCTGGGGTTCCTCTGGGTGCCCACCGAGGTGTGAAAGCCAATCTGCTCCACACCCCCTCAGGGCACTTCCTCTGTGCTGCCGTGCTGGGATAGCTTCAGGTGGAAGGGACTCAAGCCCAGCTGGCTGTGGTGGGACTGGGCAGCTCCTACATCCCCCTGGCACTGAGCAGCCCTGGCCTGGCAAAACAAATGGGGCAGCCGAGAGGAGGGTGTGAGGCTTGGGTTCTGCAGGGGCTGCCTCTGGTTAGCTCAGCCAGGTGAAGCCTGGTGGGGACAGGCCATGGCTACTGGCTGGATACTCTTGGCTGTAGCCTCTCTTCACAGGCTCATCCTCGTGGTCTGTGCAGCCAACAGCAGTGGAAGCAGTAAATGCTCTTGGTTAGCAGGAGGCCTCAACACAAGTGCTCCATGGTATCCCTCCTACACTTGCTGTGAGGCTGACTTCCCTTTCTCCCTGGTGGAGCCACAGATTGGTGGATTTTCAGTGCAGGGAAGTTTCTGTGGACCAGCAGCTCCTGCTGACCCTTCCTGCTGGCCACAGGTTCCATGGTTCCATGTCATTCCTGAACAGAGAGGTCACAGGATCATAAATGGCTTCAGTTGGAAGGGCCCTTAAAGATCATCCAGCTCCAGCACCTCCACTAGTACAGGTTGCTCAAGGCCTCATCCAGCCTGGTCTTAAACACTTCCTGGATGAGACCTCCCCTACTTCTCTGGACAAGCTGTGTCAGTGTCTCACCACCCTCACAGTACAGAACTCCCTGGTCTGTCTAAGTCCATCCTGCTCTAGTTCCAAACCATCATCTCTTGTCCTGTCACTCCCAGCTCTTGTCAAGAGTTCCTCCCCAGCTCTCCTGTAACTCCCTTCAGGCACTCTAAGGTCTCCTTGGAGCCTTCTCATCTCCCATCCTGTCCTCACAGAGGAGGTTCTCCAGCTCTCTCATCATCTTAGTGATCTCCTCTGGACCCTCTCCGACAGCTCCACATCTTGCTTGCATGGGAGCTCCACAGCTGGAGGCAGTGCTGCAGGTGGGGTCCCTCCAGAGCACAGCAGAGGAGCAGGATCCCCTCCCTTGCCCTGCTGGCTGATGCAGCCCAGGACACAGGTGGCTTTTTGGGCTGCCAGTGACCATTGCCAGCTGATGGCAAAGGCTTCACTGACCAGCACCTCCAAGCCCTTCTCTGCAGGGCTGTTCTCAATCTGCTCCTCACCTGGCCTGGGTTTGTGCTTGGGCTTGCCCCAACCCAGCTGCAGGACCTTGCATTTGGCCATGTTGAACTGCAGGAGGTTGGCCTGGGCCAGCTCCACAGCCTGTCCAGGTCCCTCTGGATGGATCCTTCCCTCCAGCTGTCAGCCACAGCACACAGCTCAGTGTCATCTGCAGACTTGCTGAGGCTACCTCAGAGCCACTTTCCACATTGCTGATGAAGTGCCAGTACCAAGCCCTGGGGGACTCTCAAACAGCACTGGAGCCAGTACCAACCCCTCAGGGACTCTCAAACAGCACTGGAGACAGTACCAGCCCCTGGGGGACTCTCAAACAGCACTGGAGCCAGTACCAGCCCCTGAGGGACTCTCAAACGGCACTGGTGCCAGCACCAAGCCCTGAGGGACTCTCAAACAGCACTGGTGCCAGCACCAAGCCCTGAGGGACTGCACTCATCACAGCTCTCCGTTTGGACACTGGGAAGCATCCATTTAGCTGTGAGCTCGCTCCCAGTGGCAGCCAGTGGGGAGGCTGCAGGGGACCAAGGGGGTCGGGCAGAAGCCCTGAGCTAAGACACTGGTATGGCAGTGGAGTGCCACTGACGGCAGTGGCAGGGAGCAGCTGTCCTTAGAGCCCTGCAGACTGCTTCTGGGTGCCTCGGCAGCAGGTCTCTGGGCAGCGCAGAGGGCACAGCACAGTGACAGCAGCCCCAGGGTCTGCTGCTGCTCTGCGGCTGGGCAGCGACATTCGCATTCTGCCTTAGTGCCAAACCCAACCCTCAGCTGCTTTCTTACTCCTTAATGAAAAATACCTCTTTGGGGTTTCTTTGAAGTCCTCGCCCCTGCAAATCCCCCCCTGCATTGTCATCTTTGTTACTGTTAGCAGCCCCTGCCAGGGCCGGGAGCCTTTGCTGACAGATAGCTCCGCGGGCTTTGTCCCCCCGCTCAATGCAGCCCCCCAGCACGGGCGTTTGAAATGGCTAATGACGGCCTCCCAGGGCACTGCTGCCAAGTGCTCAAAGACCTCCCAGGCTCCCGAGGAGCGCAGGGTGTCCTTTCCCTGGGGCCAGCCGCAGGAGGAATGCACACAGTCGGATTCTCCTACCTAAGCTGCATCGGCGCTGCTATTTTCCCCTTGCAAAGGCTCATCCATGCGTGCACAGGCGGTTGCTTAGCAGGACAGGGATACTGTGGCGCTGGAGGACAGGGGCTGAAGAGAGGGAAAAAGATCTGCTGCAGAGTATCCCCTCGAGGCTGAGGCATGGCTGCAGCTGAACACTGCAAAAAGCCTTTCTGAAAGCCATGGGAACATGGGAAAGGCTTTGAAAAACTAAGCCAGGGTCTGTAAGAGAGGTGTGAGAAGAGTCCTTCCCCCCCAGCACGGGGTGGTGGCACAGGGGTGGGCATGGGCTGCAGGCAGCAGTGTCAGTGGGGCCCAGAGGAGCTGGGCTCCTGCCTGCCATTTTCAGAGGAGGGGCAGAAAACCACCCGGGGGTCTCTGAGGGCCTGTGGGAGGTGGGACTGGGATGCTCATGCCGTGGTTGAGGCATAGGAGGTTCCATGTGAACCTGAGGAGGAACCTTTTTACTGTGGGGGTGACAGAGCACTGCAGGCTGCCCAGGGAGGTTGTGGAGCCTCCTCCTCTGAGGGGAGAGCTGTCTGGATGCTTTCCTGTGCGGTCTGCTCCGGGTGGTGCTGCTCTTGCAGGGGGCTGGACCAGGTGAGCTTTCGAGCTCCCTTCCAGCCCCTGCCATTCTGTGATTCTATGATGGGTCTAAGCTGGCATAAGTGGATGCTGCTGGCAGACAAAGCTGTGCCTCTCCTGGTGCCTCTCTCCTGCCCTGGTGCCTCTCCTTGTTCCAGCACAAGTGCAGGGTCACTGGGTCAGGGAACTGATCCCAGCTGAAACAGGCCTGTCAAAACTAGACGGAGGATTTTAACCCAGCCCAGCTCCCCAGTCTGGGTTGCTCTGCAGCTGCCCAGATGTGCATAGAGGAGGGGGGCAGGAGGACTCAGCTTCTGCTGTGGAGCACCAGCTGAATGCTGGCCAAAGCCCTGGGGAGCACACAGCTGGTAGGGCTCCAGCAGGCACTTCTACAGCCGCAGCTGCCCCATGAGAACCTGCCAGGTGCGGTACGGTGACCAGGGAGGGGGGGTCACTGGGATGGGTGGCCTGGCCTCCATGGCTGCCTGAGCTCAGGAGATGGAGCCTTGGCCTGTCCCAGCCCTACCCTGTTCATATCTATTCCTTTTGGAGTCTCCTGGCAGCTCAGAATCTGTTTGGGATGAGGTCTTGATCTTCAGCCTCGTAAGCCAGGCACAGTGGGGTGGGTGCCTGCTGCTGCGCAGACAGAAGCTGTCCTGCTTGGATTTGCACCTCCCGACAGTTTTGCATCGTGGCTGAATGCAGCTCGCAGCCCCCGAGCTCAGCTCGCAGCCCCCGAGCTCAGCTCGCAGCTCCCGAGCAGAGCTCGCAGCCCCCGAGCTCAGCTCACAGCCCCCGAGCTCAGCTCACAGCCCCCGAGCTCAGCTCGCAGCCCCCGAGCTCAGCTCGCAGCTCCCGAGCAGAGCTCGCAGCCCCCGAGCTCAGCTCACAGCCCCCGAGCAGAGCTCACAGCCTCTGAGCTCAGCTCACAGCCTCTGAGCTCAGCTCACAGCCCCCGAGCTCAGCTCACAGCCCCTGAGCTCAGCTCACAGCCTCTGAGCTCAGCTCACAGCCCCCGAGCAGAGCTCACAGCCTCTGAGCTCAGCTCACAGCCCCCGAGCAGAGCTCACAGCCCCCGAGCACAGCTCACAGCCCCCGAGCACAGCTCACAGCCCCCGAGCTCAGCTCACAGCCTCTGAGCTCAGCTCACAGCCCCCGAGCACAGCTCACAGCCCCCGAGCACAGCTCACAGCCCCCGAGCTCAGCTCACAGCCTCTGAGCTCAGCTCACAGCCCCCGAGCTCAGCTCACAGCCCCCGAGCAGAGCTCACAGCCCCTGAGCAGAGCTCACAGCTCCCGAGCAGAGCTCACAGCCCCCGAGCAGAGCTCACAGCCTCTGAGCTCAGCTCACAGCCCCTGAGCAGAGCTCACAGCTCCCGAGCAGAGCTCACAGCCCCCGAGCTCAGCTCGCAGCTCCTGAGGTGTTTCCCAGTTTCCCCATCCTGAGGAGGGCTCCCTCAGGGATTAGCAAAGGAATTGCCAGGGCAGGTCGGAGTTCAGTCAGTGCCAAACGCAGCTAAACCTCTCCTCCTCCTGGAGCAGCCGGAATCCATCCCCGCCCCGCAGCGCAGCAGTCTCACTCTGGGCGGAGGGGAAGCCTCTGCGAGCGCTGCTGTGCCTTTAACTGGGCGGCTGCGGCACGGAGCGCTGGGAGCTTCATTTCGCCTGAATGAGAGCCTCGATGGCTGCTGCCGAAGAGAGGAAGCTGCTGGTGGATGATTTACTTGGAATGCCCTGCGGCAAGAAGGTTATAAATGAGGAGGGGAAGCACCCGGAGCACGGAGATCCGAACCGGAGGAAATGCGCCAAGCCTTGAAGTGACCTTATGTAAATTCCTGATGATGAGACTTAATGGAACTCTTTTATTTCCCAGGGGTTGTAAAGATCAAACTAACAACAGCCTTGAAGTGCAAAGGTCTCTAGGTGATGCATGTGAATGCAGGGCTGCAGCAGCTGTGGGACCGACCTGCCCAGCAGCTGCACCTTGGGCCCCGTCCTGCTCCGGGAGCTGCTGCGGGGCCGGGGGCCGAGCGAGGCAGCAGGGCTGCTGGAGGGGCAGGGGCAGTGCCTGCTGGCTGCCTGTTGCCCTCCAGCCCCTGCTGCTGCTGGATGCCTCTGCTGCAGTGGCTAAACTCTGTGCTCCTGCAGCCCCTGCCCTAGCATGGGGCCAGCATGCGGCTGGGAGCAGCACTTGTGAGATCTTAGCATCAGGAAATGGTTGGGTTGGAAAGGACCTTAGAGATCAGCCAGTGCCAACCTCTGCCACAGGCAGGGACACCTCCCAGCACAGCTTGCTCAAGGCCTCATCCAGCCTGGCCTTCAGCACCTCTGGGCAGGGGCAGCCACAGCCTCCCTGGGCAGCCTGTCCCAGTGTCTCCCCACCCTCACTCTCAGCAATCTCTTCCTCCTCTCCACTCTCACTCTCCCCTCTCCCAGCTCAAAGCCATTGCCCGTCAGCCTGCCACTCCCAGCCCTTCCCCAGAGTCCTTCCCCAGCTCTCCTGCAGCCCCTTCAGGTATTGCAAGGCTACGCTGAAGCCTCCCTGCAGCCTTCTCTTCTGCAGGCTGTACAGCCTCAACTCTCCCAGCCTGTGCCCACAGCAGAGCTTCTCCAGCCTCTGAGCATCTTCATGGCCTCCTCTGGGCTCTCTCCAGTAGCTCCAGGTCCTTCTTGTGCTGGGTTCCCAGAGCTGGAGGCAGTGCTGCAGGTGAGGGCTGAGCAGATTGGAGGGGCAGAATCCCCTCCCTGTGCTGCTGCTCTCCCTGCTCTGGCTGCAGCCAGCACACATCTGGCTCTGGGCTGCCAGGGACCAGTGCTGGCTGCTGGGCACTTGGGCACCAACTGACATCTCCAAGGCCTTCTCCTGCAGGCTGGGCTGAACTGAGTCTGTGACCTCAGCTGGACTCAGGAGGTCCTCATTGCACAGACAGGTCCCAGTGAGGAGAAGCAAATCTGCTCACAGGGTGGCTGGGCCATGCCCTGCTCCCTGAGGCTGGCTGCCAAGGCAGAGATGTGGGCATGTGCTCAGTGTGATAGTGCTGGAAACCAAGGTAGAGGCTGCCAGGGCTGAACTCCTGTGCTGCTCCTGCAGCTGGAATCTTTTCCCTCCATGCCTGTGTTCAGCTCTAGGGTTCATTCTCCTTTTCACATTAGTGCCTTTGAAGGAAGATGAAGAAGTGTTGATCTGGGGAGCAAAAGCAAATGGTCACTGCTGGGCAAAGCACTCAGCACTGACCCTGCTGCCTACCTGCTCCGCGCTGCTGTTTTCCGCCGCCTGGCAGAGCTTGGTGCCCACAGGTACTGACTGCCTGTGAACCACCAGCACCAGTGTCCTGCTCCTCTGAAGAGCAGGTGAATGGATTTATGTGGATCCTTGAAGAGTAGAGAGCAGGAGGCTGTGACCCAGTGAGAAGCTGTGGTTGTGAACAGCAGGCTGAGGATGGGGAGAAGCCTCCCCTCTGCCCAGCAACCCAAGCAGGATCACAGATGAGGCTGTGGCCCGAGTGCAGCTGTTTGCAGTGATCTGAAGCCAGAGCAGGACCCCAGAAGCTAAGGGGACAGCCACTGTGTGCAGTGCAGCTCAGCAGTGCAGCTGCCTAAACCCAGCAGCGTCCTGCAGCAGAGCTGAAGTCGGTGCCCCCGCGGTGCCCGCGCGGCTCCCATGGGCACCGCCAGGCTGCCAGGCTCCAGCGGACCCAAGGCGAGCAAAAAACCCTCAACATCTTCCCTGGGGAGGGGAGCTGGAAAATCTTCTCCCTATTTAAAGTTCCCATGGCTGCAGTTGGAGCTTGGCACAGAGTCGGCCCCGGGGTTATCTGAGGTCATGTACTCAAATAGTTGCAGATAAAACAAGAGGCTGTTTGGATTGGAAATCTCCAGAGGGCTTTTCCTCTGCCGGGCAGCGACGCTGCCAGGGGACAGCAGCCAAGACAAAGCTTGGGCTCCATGTGCAGTAGCTCTGTGAAATCAAATGAGCAATGGAAAAGGCAGCAGAAGAGAGAGCTGTTTGCATGACGTTGTTTTCTGAACCGGCTCTCGAGAGCTGGGAGCCACAGCCAAGGACAGGAGTCCTGCAGGGAGGCCTGCCCAGGGCTGCCAGGCTCTGCCAGGGAGCTCCCCATGGCTGCAGGGAGCCACCCCAGGCTGGCTGTGCCCACAGGCTGACAGTGATGGGCACAGGGGATGCTGCAGGGGGGATGCAGCCCAACCACCCCCAGCCCCCCTGCTGAAGAGGTTCGTTCCACAAACCCCAGCCAGATGGGGCAGATGTGAAGAGGGAGAAGTGAATGGGTTTGGAAGCTGAAGAGAGGACAAGGTTCTGTCAGGCTCCTTCAGAGGCCCTTGGGCTCTTCACGGGGAAACATTTCCTCAGCTCTTAATGCAGGCCTGCAGAGCTGAGCACACCTGGGGGAGAAACTGGCTTCAGGGCTGCTGAAAGCTGCCACTGGCAGAGAGACTGTGGTGTAACTGCAGCTCACTGCCTGCTGCAGCCCTCCTCACGGCTTCACTGCCCCTTCCTCCAGCACACAGAAGCAAAACAACACAGCTGGAGAGAAAATGAAGTCTCTGGGGGCATTTTACCTCCCATGGAACACCTGGGTGCTGGGGTGCTGGGTGTTGGGGGCGATAGGTGCTGGGGTAATGGGTGCTGGGGTGCTGGATGTTGGGGGTGATGGGTGCTGGGGTAATGGGTGCTGGGGTGCTGGATGTTGGGGGTGATGGGTGCTGGGGTAATGGGTGCTGGGGTGCTGGATGTTGGGGGCGATGGGTGCTGGGGTAATGGGTGCTGGGGTGATGGATGTTGGGGATGCTGGGTGCTGGGGTCATGGGTGCTGGGGTGCTGGATGTTGGAGTGCTGGATGGTGGGGGTGCTGGGTGCTGGGACGCTGGATGTTGGGGTGCTGGATGTTGGGGGTGCTGGGTGCTGGGACGCTGGATGTTGGGGTGCTGGGTGGTGGGGGTGCTGGGTGCTGGGGTGCTGGATGTTGGGGTGCTGGATATTGGGGGTGCTGGGACGCTGGATGTTGGGGTGCTGGATGTTGGGGGTGCTGGGTGCTGGGACGCTGGATGTTGGGGTGCTGGGTGGTGGGGGTGCTGGGTGCTGGGGTGCTGGATGTTGGGGTGCTGGATATTGGGGGTGCTGGGACGCTGGATGTTGGGGTGCTGGATGTTGGGGGTGCTGGGTGCTGGGACGCTGGATGTTGGGGTGCTGGGTGCTGCGGTGCTGGGGTGCTGGGTGTTGGGGGTGATGGGTGCTGGGGTAATGGGTGCTGGGGTGATGGATGTTGGGGTGCTGGGTGCTGGATGTGACTGTAAGAGTGTGGCCAGCAGGCAGTGAGAAAGTCAGGATGAGACAGGAATGAGGAAGAGAAGCCCCAGGAAAGGTGCTCAGCACACATCACAGCACACTGCACTCAGGGCACTCGGTGCTGTGCTGGCCATGCCCATGGGCCTGGTGAAGGCAGAGACTCACAGACTGCTGTTGGTTGGAAGAGATCTGTCAGATCAAGCCCAACTCTTAGCCCAGCACTGCCAGGGCACCACTAACCCATGGCCCTCAGCACCACATCTCCACAGCTTTGAAACCCCTCCAGAGCTGGGGACTCCACCACTCCCTGGGCAGCCCTTTCTGTGAGTCCCTCTGCCCACACCTGAAATCCCTACAGAGCATGGCAGGACCTTCCCCTGGGCACAGGCAGTGCCCAGCTTCTTACTCATGCCAAGTTCATGTCTCTGCAGAAGTATCTGGAGAGAGCTTGCAGCTTGGTTCTGCTGCTTTGTTGTGCTGGGTTTAAGGTTGCTTGCTGAGGAACTGCAGATGTGGATGGCTTGGGGGTGACTGTGGACATGAGGAACACAACTCCCATGAGTCTGGGAGTGCTGGGCTGCTGAGGAGGATTCAGCCTCAGCCAACAAGTCTTTATCTGCATCTTCTCTGCAGTTCACTCCAGGTGCTAACAGGAGGCTTTGTGAGCCCCTGTGTCTGCACAAGTTCCCCAGGAGCCAGCAGAGCACTTTGGTAGCCAAGGCCAGTGGCATCCTGGGGTGCACTGCAAGTGTGGCCAGCAGGCCAAGGGAGCTTCTCTCTCTCTGCTCTGCCCTGGTGAGGCCACATCTGGAGGACTGGGTCCAGTCCTGGGCTCCACAGTTCAAGAGTGAAAGGAGCTACTGGAGAGAGTCCAGCAGAGGCTGCAAAGCTGCTGAGGGGCCTGGAGCAGCTCTCTGAGAGCAAAGGCTGAGAGGCCTGGGGCTGAGAGCCTGCAGAAGAGCAGCCCCAGAGGGCAGCTGAGCAATGCTCAGCAAGACCTAAAGGGTGAGGGCAAGAGGCTGGGGCCAGACTCTTGTCAACGGTACCCAAGGACAGGACAAGGGGCAGCAAGGGGCACAAAGTGGAACCCAGGAGGTTGCATCTGAAGAGGAGGAGAAAGTTGTTTGATGTGAGGGTGCTGGAGGCCTGGAGCAGGCTGCCCAGAGAGGTTGTGGATTCTCCTGCTCTGGAGAGCTTCCAACCCATATGGGCATTATGCTCCTGGGCAAGCTGCTGTGGGTGCCCTGATGGAGCAGGGGGCCTTGGACTGGATGATCTCCAGAGATCCCTTCCAGCCCCACCCTGCTGTGAGAGTTGAATTCCTCCTTTGGTTTATTTCTGTCCCTGTCTGGGTGCAAACAACTGACAAATGCAGGATCCTGAAGTTTACATCTTCACAATTCAGTTTCTGCTGGGCTGTGCTTCAGCAGCCTGCTCTCATTCTTCCTGTGCAGGCAGTTCCTTAGCACGGAGGGAGTCATGTAGAGGTCACACGTTCAGCAGGGCTGCCTTGCAGAAAGCAGCAGGCTACCTGCACAGCTCCTTGCACCCTGGCCCTGCTCCTCCTTCTAGGCAGCACCTCAGGAGCTGTGGCCCTGGAGGGCTTTTGGCTGATGGAGACACAGGGCAGGGTGCCCAAACTACCAGCGCTGCAGCTGGTGCCACCGAGGGCTTTTGCCTCTCCCTGCCTCCTGCCTTTCTGCATGGAGCATGTGGCCACAGCCCTGCTGTGCCTGGCAGGCATGGCACGGTGCTTGGCAATGTGCTTTTTGGTACCTAACCTGATGGCAAATTGCTGCCACATCCTTTGTGTCTGCAGTGTTCCACCCAGAGCACTTCCGAGCCACTGGGACTTCCTCCAGAGAGGGCATGGATGTGCTGGCAAAGGACAGCAAGGCAAAGCAGGAGGGTTGGCATCACAGAATCACTAAGGCTGGGAAAGGCCTTTAAGCTCATCAGGTGCAGCTGTAACCCCCCCACCGTGACCACTCAACTCTGCCTTCCAGTGCCACATGCACAGGTTCTTGCATGCCCCCGGGGGTGGGCACTCCAACACCTCCCTGGGCAGCCTTCTCCAGTCCCTGACCACTCTTACAGCAGAGGAAATGTTTCCTAATCTCCAGCCTGAGCTTCCACAGAGATCCTCAGGATGCCACACAGGCCCCTGCAGAAATCCCATGCCCCTCCTAGGAGTGCAGACCTGTGGGTGCCCATGCAAGCAGTGCTGTGGCACCACGGAGCCTGCCACGGGTGGGCTGCAGGGGTGGGCTCGGGCTGGGTGTTGTGGGTCCATGCTGTCTGCTGCTGAGCTGGACAGGATTGCTCATCCCAGTGCCAGCTGGAAGCAGACAGAGGGTGGCCAAGCTGTCAGGAGGCACTGGCAGGCAGTGAGGACCTCACCTGGGGGCCCCTGGGCTGGTGCTGTGCTGTGCTCTGTCCTGTGCCTGCTCTGCCCAGAGCCCAGGAGCTTTGCTGCTGGCTCTGCTGTGCTGGCAGCCTGCAGCCTGTGTCCCCCACTCTGCAGAGCCTCACCTGGCTTCAGCAGGGTTGTTCTGGCTCAGAAGAAACTCAAGACTAGAGAGAGGTGCCAAGGACATGGCTTGCCCTGGCACAGGCAGGAGGACGAGGGCACACTGGTCAGCTGGGGGCTCTGTCTGCTTTCCCCAGGCTGCAGGTTTATGATGTGACATTTTGGAGGCTTTCCCCCCCCAGCAGCAGAGCAAAATGAATCAGCAATGCTCTGGGACAGCAGCTGGGGCACAGCCGCGGCGTGGGGGCGAGGCAGGGGCTGGCACCGGGGCCGCCTCCAGGCTCATCTGCTGAGACATTCAGCTGCACTTAGAGCTGCACCAGGGAAGGCTTTCACGGCTCTGGTGGGGGTCACTTGTGCTCATTTGGCATCTCCTTCCCTCTCCCTCTCTCGGAGCAATGGACAAGCTTCGTTCTGCACAGACACTTCTCCTCTCTCCTGGGCTGGGGCCTGGGGGGGTGGAAGTGGTTGAGCAGTGAGCAGAGGCAGCTGCTCTGTCCCCCTGGGCTCCCCAGCCCCTCGCAGGCATTTGTTGAGCCTGCAGAGGAAACACATTCTTGAAGGCTGTGTCAGGGCAGCAGCTCCGGGGGCAGAGGGAGGCTCAGGGCTCCTCTGAGCCCTGTAATTTGGTGCAGCACTGTGGGTGCTGCAGGTCTGTGCCGTGGGTCAGCGGAGCCCTCACAGGGCTCACACAGCAGCACATGTAGCAGATTTTAATCTGCCGTGGCTGAGCTGAATCAGGAGCTGCTGTGGGAGCAGGCAGGGCTGGGACCTGTGCTTGGTATGCAGAGATGTGCTCCTGACACAGACTCAGGGAATGGGTTGGGCTGGAAGAGACCTTAAAGATCTTCAGCCGCTGACATCTCCCTGCCCTTGGGTGCCACTGTCCCAAACACACCCAGCTGAGCACAGGCTCCTGGGTGCCACCAGGTCACCCGTGGCTGGCTGGCAGCAACTCCATGGGCATTGGTGTGCCATGGCTCTGCTGTCCATGAGGAGAGCTGGAATGAGACAGAGATTCACAGAATGGGCTGGGCTGGAAGGGACCTTCAAGATCATCCAGTGCCACCCCCTGCCATGGGCAGGGACCCTTCCACCAGCACAGCCTGCTCAAGGCTTCATCCAGCCTGGACTTCAACACCTCCAGGCAGGGGCAGCCACAGCCTCCCTGGGCAGCCTGTGCCAGTCTCTCCCCACCCTCACTCTCAACAAACTCTTCCTCCTCTCCACTCTCACTCTCCCCTCTCCCAGCTCAAAGCCATTGTCCCTCAGCCTGCCACTCCCAGCTCTTGTCCAAAGTCCCTCCCCAGCTCTCCTGCAGCCCCTTCAGGCACTGGAAGCTGCTCTGAAGTCTGCCTGGAGCCATCTCTTCTGCAGGCTGCACAGCCCCAACTCTCCCAGTCTGTACCCACGGGGGAGTGCAGGATCTTGGGTCTGGGTGTAAATTGGCCAAGAACTGAGCTGTTGGCAATGCAGTAGCAGAAAGGTTGCTCCTCAGATGATGGAACATTACAGGAGGGAAGCAGGTCTCAGCTCCTGTGCATCCCAGGGCTGGAAAAGCAGTGAGGGACTTGTGCCTGAGCTGATCCATGCAGCTGAGCTCGAGGGCTCTGGAGAGCTCATTGCCCAGTGAGACCAGAGGGGTGCTTCAGACGCCTGCAGGAGAGGAAAGTGGTGCATGAGGCGGGGTGTGAAATCCATCAGAGCTCTTGCAGAAGCAGAATGTAGACCAGAGAGCACAGCAGCAATGTCAGAGCAGAACCAGGCACCCTCTGAAGCCTTGGATGGGTCATGGCCCTCAGGAAGGGATTTCTGCTAGGAAGGGAGGTGGTGGACAACTGGAGAGGCTTTGCAGATCCCCTTTTGTGCCAGCAAGCCTTGAGCTCAGCTTTAGAGTAGGAAACTGAATTCAGGTCAGGTTTTCCAAAACATAAAAATGCAAACCAGCTACTTCCCAGGAGCAGGAGCCCTGCAAAGGGAGGTTGTTTGTGTGTGGCTTGTCCAAGGCACCATGATTAAAGGTTTCCCAGCAGGCCTCTTCCTCGTTAGGGATTTCAGCCTCGGCTTTGAAGTTCCATCTCCAGCTGGAAGCTCACACTAACCTTTGGGCCAAGAGCACTTCTCCCCCTGCAGTACTCCATAGCAATGCTGAGGTTCAGAGCTCTCATCTCCGTGCAGCTTCTGCTTGCTGGCTCATGCAGGCTGAGAAGGCAGCCAGCCTGCGGCAAACGGGGGGCAGCGATGGAGGGAAGGGTCCACACTGCCCTGCACAGGTACCTGGGCCTCAAACCCCTGCCTTGAGGTGAACTTCTCAGGCAGTTTGGGAGAGGGAGGTGCTTTGTCTCCCTCCCTTTCTTCTCTGTGAACTCCCCTCCATGGCAGTGGTGCATCCCTTGGGATCAGAGAGCAGAGTCCTCTGCCTTCCTGCAGCTAGGCAGCCTTTGAGAGGCAGCCTGAGTGGTTAGCCCTGCAGAGGCTTGGCAGCCCCAGGCCAGGCTGCAGGTGCAGGTGTGAGGGTGAGAGTGTAGCTCTGCTGGGTGCAGATGGCACAGGGCAGAGCTCATTGCTGTCTGCAGCTGCCTGCAGGGAGGCTGTAGCCAGGTGGGGTTGGGCTCTGCTGACAGGCAACCAGAACCAGAACAAGGGGACACAGCCTTGAGCTGTGCTGGGGCAGGTTGAGGCTGGATGTGAGGAGGAAGTTGTTGTCAGAGAGAGTGATTGGCACTGGAATGGGCTGCCCAGGGAGGTGGTGAAGGTGTCTGGAAGTGGTGAAGCCAAGCCTGGCTGGGGCACTTAGTGCCATGGTCTGGTTGGTTGGGCAGGGCTGGGTGCTAGGTTGGGCTGCAGGAGCTTGGAGCTCTCTTCCAACCTGCTTGGTTCTATGGTTCTATGACAGCTCTGCAGCCCCTGCCAGGCTGCTTCTCTCCCTGTGCCTGGAGCAGTGCTGAAAGCTCCTCTGCTGCTCCTCTGCCAAATGCCATCCCAAGGACCTCAGGAGAGACACACGGGGGCTGCCCTGCTCCAGCACCACAGCAGGGCCCTGCCACTAGTGGCTGTGGGCTGTGCAGTGCACAGCTGGACTCCGGCAGCCCCTCCTCACTGCACCATCCAGCTGTGACCCCAAAGCAAAGCCTGCTCTGCTTGCTGGGGCTCTGCCATCCCAGCCAGGCCTGGGATGGCTGCTGCAGAGCTGCACTGGGCTGGGTCACCTTAAAGGGGTCTCCAGCCTAAAGGATTCTGTGGTTCCTTGGGCTCTCAGAAAGCATTTCCACGGAGGCACAGTCCTGCCTCACTCTCTGCCCCCCACCCCAGCACAGTCCTGCCTCACTGTCTGCCCCCCACCCCAGCACAGTCCTGCCTCACCGTCTGCCCCCACCCCAGCACAGTCCTGCCTCACTCTCTGCCCCCACCCCAGCACAGTCCTGCCTCACTGTCTGCCCCCCACCCCAGCACAGTCCTGCCTCACCGTCTGCCCCCACCCCAGCACAGTCCTGCCTCACTCTCTGCCCCCACCCCAGCACAGTCCTGCCTCACTCTCTGCCCCCACCCCAGCACAGTCCTGCCTCACTCTCTGCCCCCACCCCAGCACAGTCCTGCCTCATTGTCTGCCCCCACCCCAGCACAGTCCTGCCTCACCGTCTGCCCCCACCCCAGCACAGTCCTGCCTCATTGTCTCTCCCCCACCCCCAGTCAGAGGCAGCTTTGTGCAGCCCTTCCCCGGCGCTGTTTTCCCATGGCAAGAAGTGCCTAGTTCAGAAAGCATCAGCCCCAGGCCCTTTGATCTTTTCTTTCTCAAGAGAAAAAAAGATTAAAAAGAGACAAGAAGTTAAGGATTTGTGAGGGGGAACGGAACATGAATAGCAAATTCTGCTGCCGAGGTCACCTCCCCCCAGCTTTCTTCCTGTGTGAGCAGGGGGAGGGCAGGGTGCGAGTGGGGCTGTTGGGGGATCCAGGGAGGAGGGGAGTAAAGTGGGGGCAGAGGAGTTGGGGGAGAGTGGCAGAGCCCTTCAAAGGGAACAATGGTGGCAAGCCCCAGCATTGTTAGGAGCCCTTTACAGAGCGAGCCATGAATACAGGTTATAAATTCTTGGGCCATTGAGAGAGCTCTCCAAACCTGACTCCATCCTGCACTAAACCAGGCCTGAGCCCTATCAGTTGCATAGCAATGAATTCATTTACATCTGGATGGTTAATCTCCGATTCACTTGACAGTTTATCTGCCCCGGGCAGTGCCTGCCCCTTTGTGCCGCAGCCTCTCTGGTCGCCAGCCAGGCCAGCACCTCGCAGAGCAGGGGGCAGATAAGGAGGGTGGCTGCTGAGCCCTGCCCGGTGCAGCACCCAGCTCCTGCCCCGACCTGCTGCCTTCTGCACTGCTTTCAGATGGCAGCCACAGGCTGCCCAGGGAGGTGCTTGAGCCCTGCAGGCATCCAGCATCAGCCTGGATGTGGTCCTGGGCAGCCTGCTCTAGCTGGAGGTGTCCTTGCTGCCTGCAGGGGGTTGGACACAAGGAGCTTTGAGGGTCCCTGCCAAACCAGTGCAGTCTGTGACTCTGTGACATCCTCCTCACCTGCAGCCTTTGCCCCTCCAGGGTGGCAGTGCCAGCATCCCTTCCCGGGCTCTTGTTGCAGTGCTCCTAAAGCATGCCTCTGACTTTCCTCACGTCAGAGGCACCAGAGGAACAGCTCACACAACCCAGGGCTAGTTCCTGTTCTCATTTGCTGAGATCTCTTGATCCTGCAAGGGTTCTATCTCTGGGTACTTGGCACAGGTCCCCCGAGGATGCTCTTGCTCCAGTGTGGCTCAACAGAACACACAACCAAAGAATCCCAGACTGGTTTGGGTTGGAAGAGACCCAAAGCCATCCAGTCTAACCCCTATGCAGCCAGCAGGGACATCTCCAATGACAGCAGGTTGCTCAGAGCCTCAAACAATCTGACCTGGAATGGTTTCAGGCCTGGAGCAGCTCCCACCTCTCTGGGCAGCCTGGGCCAGGGCCAGTGTCAAACTTTTCTCCCTTCTCTTCAGTCTCAATTTCCCTCCTTTAGTTTCAAACCCTCCCTCCTTGGTGAGGCCTTGCTAAGGACTGTCCCCTGCTTTCTGATCAGCCCTTGAAGCCCTGCAAGGCCACCAGAAGGTCTCCCTTGGAGCCTTCTCTTCTTCAGGTTGAACACTCCCAACATTCCCAGCCTGGCCTCACAGGGGAGCCTCTCTTGGTGGCCTCCTCTGGACCCTCTCCAGCAGTCCCATGTCCTTGTGCTGGGGACACCAGACGTGGACACAGTGCTGCAGGTGTGGAGATCCTACTTCAGGATAGGTCTCCAGTCTGTGCTGGAGCCTATCTGGACAGACTCCAGCTCCTCAGCCAGTGCAGCTGGGGCTGCCTTTGGGTGACTTTTGCTTCCTCTCTACCCTTTACTTAGGCTGTCAGTGAGCAGCAGCACCCCAGCACCTCACGCCAGCCTGCAGTGTGGGACATCATGGCTTGGTGCTGTGCTCTTGAGGAGCACTGCTGCTGAGTGCAGCACAGGCAGAGGGCAAAGGCAGCTGCCCACCCTCGGGAGTCAGTCTGTAAGTGCAGGGATGGGGACAGAAGGGAGAGCTTGAGGAGACAGGTCTGGTCAGCAGGCTGCAGAGGTCCTGACCCTCCTGAGGTGGTGAGAACATAAAACTGCTCCTGTGGCAGTGAGAGGAAGTTGAATGTCACAATAAGATATGAAAGGAGCAGAGGTGAAGCTGGCTCCTCAGTGAATGAGAAGTGCTGGGTGTGAACAGCAGAGGCCAGAGGAGCAGCTGATGCTGGACTTGAGAGTGAGAGGAAAGGCAGGGATGGGGCACAGCAGAGAGATCAGCTGTGGTGTGAGTGGAGAATGGTGAGGCAGGAGCTCTGCAGTGAGTCTGAATGGGCTGCAGTGGCATCTGCTGGGGCTGGGGGGAGAGAAGCTGGGGCTGGGGGAGAGAAGCTGGGGAGATGAGGAAAGAAGCTGGGGCTGGAGGGAAAGAAGCTGGGGCTGTGGCTGAGGCCCCATCCTTGGAGACATTAGTGGAATCACAGAATGGTCTGGGCTGGAAGGGACCTCCAAAGCTCAGCCACTCCAACCCCCTGCACTCAGCAGAGACATCCTCCACCAGAGCAGGTTGCCCACAGCCCTGTCCAGCCTCACCTTGAACATCTCCAGGGATGGGCCTCAAACACCTCCCTGGGCAAGCTGCTGCAGTGTTCCAGCAGCCTCCTGGTGCAGGACTTGTTCCTCACATCCAATCTCAATCTGCTCTGCTCTCATTCCAAACCATTGCCTCTGGTCCTGTCCCTGCAGGCCTTTGGGGACAGTCCCTCTGCAGCCTTCCTGTAGCCCCTTCAGGTACTGGCAGGTCACTATTAGATGTCCCTGCAGAAAGCTGACAGGGCTGTGGGGCCTTAGGGGCTCCTCTTCTTGTGCTCAAGTGGAAGAGTGAGGGCTCAGTCCTGCCCCTGGAATGAGTCCTGCTCTGCCTTCCCACCTCCTTGTCCAGCTGTTTCAATGCCTCTCCCTTGCTCCTGGGTGCAGCTGCAAATTGCTGCTTCTTGTGTTGGTGCCCAGGGACCACGTGGGAGGTGTCCTCCCCTCTTCCTGATCTCTCTGTGGCTGCTGCTCTTGAAGCAACCCAGCAGGAGTTTATTTCACTTCCCTGTGCTGGTTCAAGTGCAAATCAATTGCAGTGAGCAGCAGTGATACAAATACTGTGGTTAAGATTTAAACTCAGCAACGTGAGGATGCTCAAAGCTGAGGAAGCCCTTTCCTGCCTCCCTTCGTGGCAGGGCAGAGCTGGACGTGGGGCAGTGATCACTTGGGACACAGATCCAGAGATTCACAGACTGCTCTGGGCTGGAAGGGACCCTCAAAGCTCATCGTGTCCAGCCCCCTGCAGGCAGCAGGGACACCTCCAGCTAGAGCAGGCTGCCCAGGGCCACGTCCAGGCTGATGTTGGATGCCTACAGGGCATCCTGTGCAGCCTGTGCAGACTCTCCCCACCTTCACTGTGCACAACTCCCTCCTGATGCCCAACCTAACTCTGCCCTGCTGCACTTCCAAACCATTGCCCTCAGCCTGTCCCCACAGGCCCTTCTGAACAGTCCCTCCCCAGTGCTCCTGGAGGTGCCCTGCAGATACTGAACTGCAGCTCTGAGGTGTCCCTGGAGGCTTCTCTTCTCCAAGCTGAACAGCTCCAACTCTCCCAGCCTGTCCCCGCAGCAGAGCTTCTCCAGTCCCTGATCACTTTTGTGGCCTCCTCTGGACCCTCTCCATCAGCTCCAGGTCTCTCCTGTACTGGGGTCCCACAGCTGGCCCCAGCCCTGCAGGTGAGGTCTCCCCAGAGCAGAGGGGCAGGATCTCCTCTCTCCACCTCTGGCCATGCTGCTTTGCATGCAGCCCAGGCTGCCCTTGGCCTTCTGGGCTGCAGTGCCCACTGCTGGCTCCTGTCCAGCTCCTCCTGCACCAGCACCCCAAGTCCTTCTCTGCAGAGCTGCTCTCAATTTCATTACCCCCAGCCTGGATTAATAGTGAAGGTTGCCCCGACCTAGGTGCAGGACTTTGTGCTTTGCCTTAGAGAACCTCCTGAGGTTCTCTGCCCACCTCTGCAGCCTGCCCAGGTCCCTCTGGATGGCACCCAGCCCATCCTTCAGTCTTACCAGCAGCACCACTCAGCTCGGTGCCATCTGCAGACTTGCTGAGGCTGCCTCAGTCTTGTATCATTGATGAAGACATTGTTCAGCACTGGCCCCAGGGCAGACCCCGAGGGATGCCACTTGCCACCTGTCTCCATCTGGGTGGAATGGGGCAGGGTAGGACCCTGCACTGGGCACATTGGGCATTTGTTCATTTGCATTTCAGTTGTAACATCTCACTGATAGGATCACTCGTGCCTGAGTTCCTTGCTTTAGAATACAGGTCTGGGATTTCTTCTTCCATGGAATCAGCACTCTGGAGTCAGTGCTGTGGCAGGCACAGGGCAGTCAGTGCCCAGAGGGTGAGCAGAGCTGTGGGAGGCACAGTGCAGTCAGTGCCCAGAGCTTTGGCAGGCACAGTTCAGTCAGTGCCCAGAGGGTGAGCAGAGCTGTGGCAGGCACAGTGCAGTCAGTGCCCAGAGGGTGAGCAGAGCTGTTCCCAGCTGTAAGTGGCATTTCCTCGTGCCAGGACAAGGATCAGTGTCCCACTCAGGCCCCTCCATGCCAGGCCCCACTGGTTTCCCAGGCAGGTTCGGAAGTGCCACTTGCACCCAGGGCACATCTGGAGTGTGTCTTGCCTAGCTGCTGCTCAGCACATTTTCCTGCTAAGCCATCTGGAGAGCAGCCCTGTGGAGCTGCATGGAATGCTCATGTCTGGGTGGGGGTTTGTCTGTGGCTGGGTACAGGAATTGCTGCTGGATTTGCTCCTGGAGAGCCCTGGGGAGTGCTGTGCTGTGCTGTGCTGTGCTGTGCTGTGGGGCAGAAGTCCTCTCTCCTGCCACCTCCCTCGCTCAGCAGCTCTCTGGTGCCTGCCATGACAAAAGCCAGATGGGGAACTGCTGCTGCTGCTGCTGCTGCTGCTGCTGCTGCTGAACTTGCCTCGAGAAATTCTGCACTGGGTGAGGAAGAAGCATGACAAACCTCAGCCCAAAGGAGTGGAGGCAGGGAGGGGGAGCTTACAAGCCATGGAAAACGAGAGCTGTACGTGGAAAAAGGCTTCACAGCACTTGGCACTCACCCTCCATGCTTCACCCTGCCTGGCTGGGGCAGCCAGGAGAAAATGGGCAGCCAGTTGGTGCCTTCAGCAATTGCAGCAACTGCTCCTCCCCTGCTGCCAGACGCAGCCTGCCCTGCTCCCCGTGTAGGGGCAGCCTGGGGAGCAGGCCACTGGGCACAGCAGCTTTTTGCTCAGGCAGAGAACACCTGGCCCTGGGGGGTGTGCCAGTGGGAATGAGCCACGCAGCTGGCCTGGGGAGCACTGCAGGCCCAGGCTGGCTGAGGGCAGTGCTTCACTTGGGGGACTTCAGAGCCCACCGAGGCTGAGCAGAGGTCTCTGCTGCTCTTTGGTGCTTTCTGGGGTTTGGGGACCTCCTACCTGATTTCAGAGAGCTGCAGGCATGAGAGGAGAGCTGCCAGGGCCACTGAGGATGCTGGTGGAGCCATCACCATTTGTGGAGCCACCACCATTTGTGGAGCCTGCCCTGGGGATGGCTGGGTAGAGGCTGGGTACTTCCTGGGTAGTGCCTGGGTAGAGGCTGGGTAGGGGCTGGGTAGTGGCTGGGTAGTTCCTGGGTAGGGGCTGGGTAGTGGCTGGGTAGTTCCTGGGTAGAGGCTGGGTAGAGGCTGGGTAGTGGCTGGGTAGTGGCTGAGTGGTGCCTGGGTAGTGCCTAGGCAGTGGCTGGGTAGAGGCTGTGTCTGCCCGGAGGGTGGCAGTGGATGCAGATGAGGATGTGAGCTCTTGTCCCACCTATCCATCACTGCCTGCTGCCCTGGCACTTAGCTCTGCTGCTGTCTGCCTTGAGGGCTGTGGGCAGCCCAGGCCCTGTGCCCACACCACCAAGCACCACAGGGCTCTGTGTGCACGTCCCTGCTGGTGCTGTCACTTCACACAGAGCCCCCAGTGGCACTGTTAGCTCTGACTGCTTGCTTTGGAGCTCAAAGGGTCACAGTTCCTGGGGGCAGGGAAAGCAGGTGGCACCCAGGTGAGGGTGGCAAGTCCTTCACCCAGCATGCCAGGGACGAAATGCTGGCTGGGGGACAGGAGCACTACCAGAGGTGGGGGGCAGGCTGGAAAGGGTTAAAGAGAGGGGGTGCTGGGCCAGGGCTTCCTTTGCTGATTTGCTGTGGCTCCGAGCGTAGTACCTGTGACCTGCTCCCTGCCTGTGCCAAGAGTGGGGGCTGGAGGTGGAATTTAAACCTTGGAGGAGTCTATAAAAAACAACTTTGTTTTCTTCTTGAGCTAATGCAGAAAGCAAAGAGCTCAGTTCAGTGCTGGCCTCTTTGGAGCTGGATGGGATCCTGGAGGTTTTAAAAGCAAACAAAGCATATTTCAAGCACAGCCTTTCTCTTACCCCCCACCCCTCACCCCCTTTTCCAGTTGCTTTCTGTTTGCTGACAGCCATGTGGGAGCCCTGGGGAAGTTGCATCTGCCGTTGAGCAGCCAGGGCCTGTGCAGGGAGCTCTGCCCCCCTCACGGCTGCTCCTTTCCCACCACGAGTGGGCTGGGCTCCTGCTACTGAGAGTGTCCTCTGGGCCAGC
Organism: Pogoniulus pusillus; assembly: GCF_015220805.1. Classification (NCBI taxonomy): domain Eukaryota; kingdom Metazoa; phylum Chordata; class Aves; order Piciformes; family Lybiidae; genus Pogoniulus; species Pogoniulus pusillus. The sequence continues at coordinate 441,512 of NC_087298.1, read as the reverse complement.
ACAGGGAACCCACAGCTTTGGGGTGGATCTACAAGCCCCAACCTGCTGCCCCCAAATCCTGTCTGTGGAGGCTGCAGATGCTCTGGGCAGATGTGATGCTGCGCTCGGTACAAGACTGACAGCTTTGAGTCCTGGACACCAACCTTTGCATGCCCTTGAGCACCTGGCTGGGGAGCCTGCTTGTGCTCCTGGAGGCAGCAAAATGATCCATGCCATGGCCTGTGGCACAGCCCCAGGTTCTGGAGCTAGAGCTCCAGGACACCCTGGCTGAAGTCGCGATGCGGTAGAGCCTTAGGCGTTAGCCTGACATGAACTGCTGGGCAAGAAGCTTGACAAGCAGCAGCAGCAGCAGCCAGAACCTTAGCAGTGCCCTGCTCTGCCTTATCAGAGGCAAATAAATCTTGGCTGATGAGGGTTTTTTCAGATGAGAATTGTCAGCAGACAAATGAGCTGAGCTGCCCAGCCACAGCAGGCTGCTTGGGAAGGCAGTCTGCAGGGAGCACACGCAGCTGGAAGTCATCCAGACCATCTCATCCCAGGGAGGCTCCTGTGCTATCTCCTGTGCACAGCACTGGCCAGAAGGGGATTTCTCAGTGGGTCTTTTCTGATCATTTTGCAGCCAAGCACCAGCAGAGTCAGGGCCTGCCTGGGCAGGCTGAGCTCCCTTCGCCAGCTGCCGAGGTGTGCTGCTTTCCTTTGCTCCCTCACACCTCTTGCTCCACTTTAAGTCTGTGTGCCCAGGTCTGATGGACCCACGAAGAGTTTCCCAGTGTTGCTGTGGGCCATCATAGGGAAGGAGAAGGCTGTGCCAGCTGTGAGCACATGGGCACACTACTGTTGCCCTCATCCCTCCCCCTGGCTCTGCAGAGTGCAAGGGGAGCACGGCTGGGAAGGACACAAGCCCTCAGACCAGGCAAGGCTGCTGCTGGTGCTGCTTGGGGTGCCTTGCAGGCAGTGCCACTTTCACCCCCCATGGGGTTTTGCCTTCTTTAAACAACTTCTGCATAATCCTGACCTGCAGTCTCTGCTTACAGCCTGGCCTGAGCTCGACCTCTCAGAGCCTGCTCGTGAATACTTGACCAAGGTTCACCAGGCCGCTCTGTCCCCCCCATCTTTGCCTCTCTTCCCTTTCCTGCAATCTTCTCATCCATAAAGATCCCTTTGTAAGCTTTCTGCTGAGAGCCAGTGTGGGATAATTGGCCAATTTCCTGCACGCTGGCAGCTTTGTGCACTCATTGTCTCACCTCCCTCGCTGCGTGCGGCATCATCTGCACTGCTGCAGCGCTGCCAGACCCGGCTGCAGCTGCAGGTCAGCTCCCGGGCAGAGCTCTGCCCCTGCTGCTGTAGCCATCTCTGCAGCAGGCAAGGAGCCTGCTCTGCTTAGGGACTGCCCTTTGCCAGGAGCATCAGGCAAAAACCTGATCATAGGATCACAGAGTAGTTTGGGTTGGAAGGGACCTCCAAAGGTCATCCAGTCCACCCATCTCGCAGGGATGTCCTCAAGTAGATCAGAGCCCTCTCCAGCCTCACCTTGAATCTTGGGATGGTTCAGATCAGATTGCTGGGACCAGTATTAGGTACCCACAGAAAATGTGCAAAAGGGACATGCATATAGGTTGGGGACTGACCTGTTGGAAAGCAGTGAAGGGGAAAAGGACCTGAGGATGCTGGTGGGTAGGAGGGTGACCATGAGCCAGCAGTGTGCTCTGGTGGCCAGGAGAGCCAAGGCCATGCTGGGGTGTGTTAGAAGGGCTGTGATGAGTAGGTCGAGAGAGGTTCTCCTGCCCCTCTGCTCTGCCCTGCTGAGGCCACATCTGGAGCACTGTGTCCAGTTCTGGGCCCCCCAGTTCAAGAGGGACACAGAACTGCTGAAGAGAGTCCAACACAGAGCCACAAAGGTGCTGAAAGGAATGGAACAGCTGTTAGGAGCAGAGCCTGAGGGAGCTGGGGCTGGGAGGAGACTGAGAGGTGACCTCAGCAATGGTTATAAAGATGTGCAGGTGAGTGCCAGGAGGCTGGAGTCAGGCTCTGCTGGGTGATGCCAGTGCCAGCACAAGGGGCACAAGGTGGGAGCTGAGGCAGAGGAAGTTTCATGGAAACATGAGGAGGATTTTTTTTCCCTGTGAGTGACAGAGCCCTGGAACAGGCTGCCCAGGGGGGTTGTGGAGTCTTCCTCTCTGAAGATACTCAAACCCTGCCTGGATGTGTTCCTGTGTGACCTGCTCTGGGTGCTCCTGCTCTGGCAGAGGGGTTGGACTGGCTGAGCTTTGCAGGTCCCTTCCAGCCCCTGACCTTCTGTGACTGTGTGAAGGCCAAGCCCCTGGCGGCTGCTCGTGTGAAACCCTGGCACCTCTCACCTCTCCTCTGGAGAGCTGCTATTTTTAGACTTACAGCAGATCAGCTCTGATGATGGAGGCTCTAAAGCTGTTCTGACATGAATCCAAGCTAATTTTTGCTGCCTTAAAAAACGAAGCCTTAAACGAGAGCTGAAGCTTACTGCAGCGCATTTCAGCTGCCCCTGAATGCCTGCGTGGAGAGAAGTCTGGCAGGAGCAGAAGGACGAGGAACAAACCCGAGAATGGATCTGAAACTGGAGCTCCTCAGAGGCACTGTTCAGGTTTCCCCTCTCTGGAGCTGTACCCTGGAGAAGTGGCTCAGCGTTGCCTGCAAAGCCGCCACTGTCCAGCCGCGGAGCCAGCCGCACCGCCAAGGGCTGCGCCCGCTCGGCGCTGGTTAGCTGCAGCTGCGCAGCGGCCGCGGCGCTGCCGCCGGCTCTGCCCCCCTCGCCCTGCCCTGCTGCGTCCCTGCACCCTGCTTGCGCTTTGCCTTGGCACCGTCGCCCTCCGTGCAGGGCCGGAGCAGGCTGAGGCTGAGCCTCTCCTTGGGGAAGGATGGTGCAGAGCTGGGGGGTGGGAAGGACCTGGGGGCACTGACTGACAGGAGGGGGAATATGAGGCAGCAGTGTGCCCAGGTGGCCAACAGCATCCTGTGCCTCTGTGCTCGGCGCTGGGGAGGCCACACCTCGAGTGCTGTGCTCAGTGCTGGGCACCACAGCACAGGAGGGGCTGGAGCCAGGGCAGAGAAGGGCGACTGAGCTGGTGAGGGGCTGGAGAGGAAGGCTGTGAGGAGCAGCTGGGGCTGTTAGCCTGCACAACAGGAGGCCGAGACCTCAGTGCTGCCTGCAGCTACCTGGCAGCAGGGTGCAGAGGCAGGCTCTGGGCTCTGCTCACAACTGACTCAGGCTGGGAGAGGGAATTTAGGCTGGGCAGTAGCTAAATGTTTCCTGGGAAGGGGTTGTGAGGCACTGGCACAGGCTGCCCAGGGGGGTGGTGGAGTTGCCATCCCTGGGCATGTTTTAAATCCACCTGGATCTGTGCTGGGGACAGGCTTGGTGGGGTGGGGAAATGGCTGCCTCGGGGATCTCAGAGGTCCCTCCTGGCCTGGGTGACTCGGTAAGGCTGAGGATGCTGCTGGCTGCCCGGGCCAGGCACAGCGCTGGCAGCTCACCTGGGGCCGGGCAGGCTGCGCTCAGAGGGAGCAGGGCATGAGCCCAGGGCCTCTAACAGGATTTTCACGACGATTTGCTTCCCTTGTCATGTCGTTTGGAATTCCTCACGAGCCATACTTTTCACAGGCTGGGATTGCTCTCATGGATTCCTCAAGGGGCTATCTGGAGGGGAAACTATTTCTCACCATAACAAACAACCAAAGCCTCCATCGTTAAACACTAAAGCACCACCATGGCCCTACAATGGATGCCTTTGTCAAGTCACATCTGTTTAGATCACCACAAATTATAAAGCCTTTGCCTTTGAGGGTAACTTTTCTTTTATCAGAATAGGAAAGGAGGCTGCAAAATGTCCAGGGGAAAAAACTGCAGGGAAGCTGAGGCATGTGGCAGGGATCCTCTGTCCCACAGGGAAAGGCTTTGCCTGTGCACACAGATAACTGGGGTGGGCACAGTGCAGGTGAGGGTATGGATGGGTCCACAGCACAGGGCTAAAACCAGTGTGGAAAACAAGTCTGGGCTGCTGGACAGAAAAGCTCTGGTTTCAGCCAGCACACACTGCCTTGGCCTTGGCCCCACACTTGGAGAGCTGTTTCCCAGAAGCTGTCTGCCAGCAACTGCCAAGCTGCAGAGCAAGAGGATTCACAGGGGGTGATGGAAAGGGCTGGGGGGGAGGGTGAGACAATTTGAGTCACTGCACAGACACTTGTCCCCAGGTCACAAAAGTGCCTGTGCACCCAGAGGAAGCCCCCAGTGCTGCTGTACCTGTGCCAGGTACCCTGCTCCCACCCTGCCAGCCACCCTTCTCTTCCTCTCCCATGTGAACCCTTTCTGCAGGTGACATTGTCCCCAGGAGCACATCCCAGGCCCATGCTTGGGACTGGCCCAGAGCAAGGCTCTTCTAGAGAGAGGCCACCTCTTGTTCAGCCTGGCAAAGAGAAGGCTCTGGGCAGGGCTTTCTTTTGTCCCTCCAGTACTTAAAGGGGTCTGCAGGAAAGCTGTGGACAGACTCTTTAGCAGGGCCTGTGGTTTGAACTACAAGGGGAAGTTGTAGAGTAGAGAGGAGTCCTTTTTTTTACTGTGAGAGTGGTGAGACCCTCACTGATGTTGCCCAGAGAGGTGCCAGCAGGTCAGGCTGCACAGTGCTCTGAGCAACCTGATGTAGCTGAAGCTGCGGGCAGCTGGACTGCATGAGCCTTGAGGGTCCCTTCCAGCCCCAAGGCAGTGAGCCCTGGGCAGTGAGTGTGAGTCAGCTCCCACTGGATCCTAGAGCTCTCCTGGGTGTCTTTGGGCTGAGCTCCCTGGGGCTGAGTTCCAGCAGGGGTCTGAACCAGAGCCCAGGGGCGCAGTGGTGTGAGCCAGATCAGCCTGGTGTGAGCCCTGTGCTTGGGAGAGTGAGAGCTGCATGGCTCCGAGCTCCTCAGCCAGGAGGAGCCTGTGAAGAACCCTGCTGCTGCCTGAGGCTAGCCCAGGCTTGCTGCTGGCCATAGTGGGGCAAGGAACAAATCTGTTGGGCTTCCACTGAGCCAGATGAGACACAAACTGTGCTCATCCTGTCCCACTAACAGCTCCTCACCATTGCTGCTGCATCGTCACAGGGTCACACTGGCAGTGACTGCAACACCCCCGAGCCCTCCCCAGCCTTGTGACTGCCCTGGGGCTGGAAACACAACCACAGAATGGCTTCAGCTGGAAGGGTCCTTAAAGACTTCCACCACCAACCCCCCTGCCGTGGGCAGGGACACCTCCCACTAGACCTGGCTGCTCAAAACCTCATCCAGCCTGGACTTAACCACTTCCAGGGATGAGCCATCCACAACCTCCTTGGGCAACCTGTTCCAGTGTCTCACCTCCCTCATAGTAAAGATTCTCTTCCTGATGCCCAATCTAAGTGCACCTTGCTCTGCTTTCACACCACTGCCCCTTGGCCCAGGCCCTTCTGAACAGGCAAACTCTGAAATGTAAACTCTGCAGAACCAACTCTAATTTTGCCTGCATTCAGAGCTGAAGGCCCTGTGGCCACATTAGGTCTTTTCCATGGATAAAACAAGGTGTGGGGGGAAGAATAAATTTGTCTTGATGGAATTTCTTTTTCCTCTCTGTAAGTCCTTCAGAGCCTCTTCCAAGGTACCATCAGTGGAGATCAGTGACAGATCATTCCTGCTCAACCAGTAAAGGGGATGGCTGTGGAAATTCCTCTGCTGCATAGAATTGGATCTGAAATAAAATGATCTGGAATTTCAGTGGGTTTCCCTGAGCAGCATTGCTGCTGGGATGAGAGAGGCAGGGCAGGACTCAGCTTCAAGAGCTGTGAGACTAGAATCATAGACTGTCAGGGCTGGGAGGGCCCCAAGGATCAGCCAGTTCCAACCCCCCTGGCAGGGGCAGGGACACCTCACACCAGATCAGGTTGCTCAGAGCCACATCCAGCCTGGCCTTAAAAACCTCCAGGAGTGAGGCTCCCATCACCTCCCTGGGCAACCTGTGCCAGGCTCTCACCACTCTCACGGTGAAGAACTTCTTCCTAACATCTAATCCCAGTCTTCCTTCTTCCAGCTTGGATCCATTCCCCCAGCCCTGTCACTACCCAACACTCTAAAAAGTCCCTCCCCAGCTTTCCTGCAGCCCTCTTCAGACACTGGAAGGCCACAAGAAGGTCCCCTGGGAGCCTTCTCCTCTCCAGCCTGCACAGCCCCAACTCTCTCAGCCTGTGCCCACAGCAGAGCAGCTCCAGCCCTCTGCCCATCCTCCTGGCCCTGCTCTGGACACCTCCCAGCACCTCCAGATCTCTCCTGTCCCAGGGGCTCCAGAGCAGGGCACAGTGCTCCAGGTGGGGTCTCAGCAGAGGCTGCAGAGGGGCAGAATTCCCTCCCTCACCCTCTGCCCACACTGCTCTTGCTGCAGCCCAGGCTCTGGCTGCTCTCTGGGCTGCCAGTGCCCACTGGTGCCTCGTGTTGAGCTTCTCATCCACCAGCATCCCCAAGGTCTTTTCTTTAGGGCTGCTCTCCAGCCACTCTAAGGTCTCCTCAGAGATTTCTTCTCTCCAGACTGAACGAGGAGAGCTTAGGTCGATGCCTGCAGAGTTCCCCAGTTAACTCCTGTGCTGCAGGGACTGTTCTATCAGCCTTGGAGAGACAAATCCCCCTCAGCATCCCTGGGGGAAAGGCTCAGCATCCTGTGCTGGAAGCTGTCGGTCCTGTGGCGGGGTCTGAAGCAGTGCTGGCTCTGACTGTCCCTTCCCCACAAGCCTTTCGTTGTGTGGAGTGGTTTCATCCATTCATAAAAGCTCTCTGGACTGCAGAGTTGTGCCAAGCATGCAAGTGTCTGGAGAAGGAGGCACAAACAAGGTGTGCCTGATTCCTGCCCGGAGCTAGGGCAGCAAGTGCCAACACGCTGCAGGAGTCCCACTGCAGGCAGCAGCAGACACCCAGAGCAGCAGAGAGTTTCTGAGTGCAGGACCTGAGCTCAGCAGCAAGTCCTGGCAATGGCACCTGTAAAGTGTGTGTGCCACTGCACGTGAGTGCTGAAGCCCTGCCCTTGAGCAGTTCTCTGCCTTACACCACAAAGCTGAGCTCAATTCCCCTTTTCATCCTCAGTGATGAGATCACTGGAAACAGAGTCCCTCACTGCCCCTCACCCTTCCTCATTTTCACACAGTCAGAATCACAGAATCAGGCAGGGCTGGAAGGGACCACAAGGAGCAGCCAGTGCCAACTCCCCTGCCAGGCTCAGGGACACCCTACCCTAGGGCAGGCTGCACACAGCCTCAGCCAGCCTGGCCTCAAACACCTCCAGCCATGGGGCCTCAACCCCCTCCCTGGGCAACCCATTCCAGCCTCTCACCACTCTCCTGCTCAACAACTTCCTCCTTTTGAAGCTTCATGCAGTGCTCACTTCAGAGCTCATGTGTCTAGGGAAAACAGGATCCAGAGCTGGAGATGTCAGAGTAAGGGAACTCACAACCTGTGGAGCCATCTCTTGACATGCCAACCACAACAGGAAGAACACAGAATCCAGCCTCTGAGCTTCAAGAGCCTCCAGCCTCATGGGGTGGAGGTGTCAGTCTGGGAAGGACACTTGTTCCTCTCTCTGTCACCCAGGCCCTTGCCACTGAAAGAATCTGCAGCAGGACAAAGCCTGAAAGGATGAAAGAACCCAGGAGAGGTTCCTCACAGTGCCTCTGCCCCTCCAGCCCATAAGGCTCTGACCTCTTCTTGGACTGTTTCTGGTGCATCTCTCCTAATTCTCTTCCCTTCTAGACAGAGGGAAGCAAAAGGACGTTGACTTCTGTGGGCTACCAGAACCTGAGCACTTGATCTGGCTGGCTGGAAGCTCACCCCTCGCAGGAAGCATCAGCACTTGCTGCTCTCACAAGCAGTTCAGATACACCTGTGGAGCCACACTGGCCCCAGCCACAAGAGTGGGCAGGCTGAACTGTGTCATGTGCTGATGGTTCAGGTGTTTGAGCTCCTGGGTGGCTGCATCTGGCATCAGTGGTGTCTGCTGCTCTCTGGCAGGAGCTGCCTTTGCAGCTGTCACTGTGCTCTCTGACTGCTGTTGCCCTTTTTGGAGCTCTGAAAGAGTTTTATTTTGCACAGTCACTTTTAGCAGCCTGCCTGGGAAAATGGGGCTGAAGGAGCAGGTAGCCACTGCCAGCAGGAGCTGAAGCAATGGGGGAAAGTTTTGGACTCCCCAGTTGAAGAGGGACAGGGATCTGCTGGACAGAGTCCAGTGGAGAGCTACAAGGATGATGATGGGACTGGAGCAGTGCCTGATGAGGAGAGGCTGAAGGCCCTGGGGCTGCTTAGGCTGGAGAAGAGAAGACTGAGAGGGGATTGAATCAATGTCTGTAACTATCTGAGGGCTGGGGGTCAGGAGGGGGGGACAGGCTCTGCTCACTGCTGCCTGGGACATGACCCTCTGGTCATGAGCTGCTCCTCTTGGCAGGGCCCTGCTGAGCTAAGCTCACTGCACAGTGCAACACAGCCAAACTCTCCACTGCAACTGGCCTGACTGTCCCTGTGCCAGGCAACAGACTGGCACCAGCCCTTGGAGCCCAGCACCCCTCCGTGAGAGCACTCAGACAGGTGCTGAGTGACTGCAGGGCCTGCAGGTGCCCTGAGGTGCCCCTGAGTGGCTGAGTGGTTGTGCTGCTGGCAGGGAAGAGCATCAGGGCTATGAGGATGCTGAGGGGACTGGAGCAGTGCCTGGTGAGGAGAGGCTGAGGGCCCTGGGGCTGCTTAGGCTGGAGAAGAGAAGACTGAGAGGGGATCTAATAAATGTCTACAAGTCTCTGAGGGCTGGGGGTCAGGAGGGGGGGACAGGCTCTGCTCACTGCTGCCTGGGACAGGACAAGCAGCAATGGATGGAAGCTGCAGCACAGGAGGTTCCAGCTCAACACAAGGGGGAACTTCTTGCCTGGAAGGGTCCCAGAGCCTGGCACAGGCTGCCCAGAGAGGTTGTGGAGTCTCCTTCTGTGGAGCCTTTGCAGTCCTGCCTGGATGTGTTCCTGTGTGCCCTGAGCTGGATTGTGTGGTCCTGCTCTGGCAGTGGGGTTGGACTGGATGAGCTGTTTGGGTCTCTCCCAACTCCTAACGTGCTGTGACCCTGTGATCTGTGATCCTGTGACCCTGTGACCTGTGATCCTGTGACCCTCTGACCTGTGATCCTGTGAAAAATGCCAAATGATATTTAGCTGCTAAAAACAGGCCAAAAAAAGTGCCACAAACAAACAAGCAAAGCCATGGAGCACAGCAGATTTGTCTCGTTGCAGGGCCACATGCAGCACAACCAAGCTCCCTGAATTGGTTTACCACATCAGTCACCAAACAGCTGTGTCAGCAGAAACGTGGGAGCAGGGTGTGCTGGGCTGGGTGGAAGAACACCCTGAGCTGCCAGAAAAAGGGGGTGAGGACTGCCAAGGACCTGAGCCTCCAGAGAGCAGAGTACCCTCAGGGCAGGGCCAACAGTTTCTTCCCTCTTCCCTTTCTCCCTTGTTGCACTGCTTGTGTAGAAGCAGCCTGGGGACACCCTCTGTGGCCGCACCGTGACAGGGGAGCAGCTGAGCTGTCTGGCATGGATCTGGAGCTGCTGAACGTGGCTGCTTTTCTATTTCTCTTGTACTTATGACGACTCTTGCTATCTTTTAAGGCCATACCCATTCCCAGCCCACTGTGAGTGCAGGTGCCAGTGCCACTGTGCCACTGTAGCCAGGTGTAAGCGCTGTCACCCCCCACACTCTGCCACGAAGCCCAGTTTGCAGTGTGGCACTGGTTGGTGTATGGAGAAGGTCTCCCCTGCACTCCTGGCCAGGGCAGATGGGAGCAGGGTCGCAGACACATGTTTTGGGAATTGTCTTTCATCCCTGTGCAGCTCTCACTGCCATAAACTGCAGGGCAGGGTAAAACCCCCAGAGGGATGATGAGCCTGTGTGGCACTGAACCAGAGCTGGGCACCAGCCACTGGGGAGAGGAGCTGCTGTTGCCCAGACATGTATTGTGGCCACCTTGGAACAGGCTGCCCAAGGAAGTGGTGGAATCACCATCCCTGGAAGTGTTCAAAACCTGTGTAGCTGTGGTGCTGAGGGATGTGGGTTAGCAGTGACCTGGCAGTGCTGGGTTAAAGGTGATGCTCTTGGAGGTCTTTCCTAACCTTAATGCTTTTCTGGTTTGGGGTGCATTGTGTGGCTGCAGCTCAACAGGCAGAAAGGCCTCACTGCAGCACAGCAGGCAGCCAGGGCTTCTCCGGAGGGCTCTGGTGGCTGCTCCGTGCTCTGGTGCAGGGCTGAGCAGCCTGGCTGGGTTGTGCAGGGGGCTGGCAGGTTTGGTTTCTGGAGGTTTCCCCTCTTTTCTGTGGAGGTGACTGACAGTTCATTGCTGCATCTGCCTGGCCCGACCCCAGTGCAGCACTTGGTCGGTAGAAGTTCTTGGGTCTCTCATGCTTGTGGCAGAGCTGAGACAAAGCCAGGTGCTGCCAGGAGTGAGAGCTGTGCAAGGAGGCTGTGAGGGGCATGGCTGCTACGTACTACGGGGCCCTCTATCTCCCCAGGCTGTGCATGAAGCTCTGGTGAGGTCCATCCAGGTGGGCATCAGTGAGCTTCAGCTGTGCAGGAGATACATCTTCCCTAGACAGAGATGCTGCAAGCCTCAGACAGACTCAGAGCATACTGAGCCCTGGCCTTGAGACATGCAGCACCTTTGGAGGCCTTCTGGGTGCTCTCAGAGCAGGCACACTCTGCGCCAGCGGCTCAGACACTCTGCTTTGTTCTTAGGGTTGCCACCAGAACTCATACAAAACATCTTGTCCTCTGAACCCGCAGCCCAATGTCTGCCTCTTTACATCTGGTGTTGGGAACTGGGCAGTTTGGGCGATGAGGGCAGTAAAGAGAGTTGTAAGCAGAGGTAAAGCTGGAGAGCAGGGCACTGGGCAGCCCTGCCGAGCGCTGCGCTGGGTGTCGGAGCCATTCGCCTGCGGTTTGGGTCGGTTCGTGAAGCCAGCGCCGTGACTGGAGACGCTGGATGAGAGCGCTGGAAAATGCCTCACTCACTGGGCTGCCTCCAAGGTTCAAGCCAAAACCCCCTGCCCAGCTCCAGCCGGGCTCGCTGTGTGCCAGGCTATGCCTCCGCAGGAGCAGGGCAGCGCTGCGGCGCCGCGGGCAGGTGCGCGGAGGGTGCGCGGCGCAGCGCCGGTCGGGCTGGGAGCTGCTGCCGCCGCCGCGGAGTCATGGCTTGGTTCTCAGGCTATTTCTGCCGGCAGACCTGCAGTGTAACCCACGCGGCAGCGCTTTCCCACACCTCGCATGTGACACGGGGCTGTGCCCAGTCACAGGACCCTGTCCCTAGCACTTAAAAATGGTCACAGTTTCACTTCCCCCGTGGGTTCCCCCCCCCCTCCCCCTTCCTTTCCAGAGGCAGCAGAGTTCTTTCCCCTTAGCTGCCCCGAGAGCTGCTGGGGAGCAGCCCGGCACAGCTCTCCTCTGAAAAAGGACTTTCTGTGCGAGATTCTCACCAGCTACGAGCTGCTCTCGCAGGCAGGCAGTGCCCTTTTCAGTGCCTAGCTGTGTTTCACACCAGCCGCTCCGCATCTCGAAGCGCAGAACCAGCTCTTGGGGCAGCAAAGAGGCTTTGGGCCGGTTTACACAGAACTGGCAACCTGATGCAGTTAGGATGGACATTTAAGAGCAGTAAAGTGTACAGCAGCTTGCATCTTTGCGATTAAATGGTTAAAGAAAGCCGGAGCTCGGCTCTGACACTCAGCCCCTGCCCCCTCGGCGCTGTCGGGGGGGTTGCTGCCTGCTCCGCTTCAGGTCCTGTCCCCCGTGCGGTGGGAGCCTGCCTGCTGAAGGTACGCAGCGAGAGCGGCCGCACGGACAGGGCTTCAGTTGCGCACACGACCCCCACAGCAGCCGGGGAAGTGCCAGTCCTCTGATCCGCTTCAGGCACGGCCCTGGCACTGCTGCGGCACTGCAAACGCTCCCTCGGCTCCGGTGCCGCTCCTTTAACGCCGCCGTCCCATTAGAATGCTAATTACCAGAGCGCACCGAAATGAAACGCGCCTCGGAGAACCAAGAACCTGTCATTTGCGTGAAAACCCTGGATTATAAACTGCTCCTTCTGCTTTCGCTGCCAAATATGCAAAGCGAATTGCACAAGTTGAGGGCTGCAGCTGAGCCGCTCTGTGTTTTTCTTTCTCCAAGCGAGAAGAAACATTTGCTCCCAGCTGAGGGGGAGTCGTTTGTTTCCCTTGCAGTCTAGCAGGGCTGAGCCCTCCCCAGCCTCAGCACAAGCATTTCTCCACCACCTCTTATCTCCCTCTCTCATGACGCTGCAGTTTTTCTCAGGCAAGGTTTGTTCTTTGCTGTTTGCCTGCTCTGGTTTCTTCCTTGTTTTTCTAAGGAAAAGAAAGTGAAGTTTCTGAGGAAGGCAGCGGTGGCAGCTGTGAGCTGCGCTGAGCCTGATTCCCAGCCCTGCTCAGGCGTGAGAATGTTCCCAGCCAGTGGACCGTTCCCGTCCAAACTTTTCTCTTCCTTAGTTGTCAAATACCCAAATCGTTTACCAGAGCTTCTCATCCCCGGCTTGCACAATCAGTTACTGCTCGGTGACAGATCCTGGGATGCTTTCTTGTTTTCTCACTGCCTTTTTTCTTTTTAATTGCAAGGCTCTCACATGCTGGGCAACGTTTCACAGAGTCACAGACTGTCAGGGCTGGAAGGCACCTCCAGGATCAGCCAGTTCCAACCTCCCTGGCAGGGGCAGGAACACCTCACACCAGATCAGGTTGCTCAGAGCCACATCCAGCCTGACCTTAAAAACTTCCAGGAATGAGGCTCCCATCACCTCCCTGGGCAACCTGTGCCAGGCTCTCACCACCCTCATGGTGAAGAACTTCTTCCTAACATCTAATCCCAGTCTTCCCTCTTCCAGTTTGGATCCATTCCCCCAATCCTGTCACTGCCCAACACCCTAAAAAGTCCCTCCCCAGCATTCCTGCAGCCCCCTTCAGACACTGGAAGGCCACAAGAAGGTCCCCTGGGAGCCTTCTCCTCTCCAGCCTGCACAGCCCCAACTCTCTCAGCCTGTGCCCACAGCAGAGCAGCTCCAGCCCTCTGCCCATCCTCGTGGCCCTGCTCTGGACACCTCCCAGCACCTCCAGATCTCTCCTGTCCCAGGGGCTCCAGAGCAGTGCTCCAGGTGGGGTCTCAGCAGAGGCTGCAGAGGGGCAGAATCCCCTCCCTCACCCTTTGCCCACACTGCTCTTGCTGCAGCCCAGGCTCTGGTTGCTCTCTGGGCTGCCAGTGCCCACTGGTGCCTCGTGTTGAGCTTCTCATCCACCAGCATCCCCAAGGCCTCTCCCTCAGGGCTGCTCTCCAGCCAGTTTCAGCAGTGTTGTGATGTACCCCAGGAGAAAGGGCCAGGGAGGCTTTTAGAGACCTGGCTCAGCAACTCCTTAAATCCATGTGCCTGCAGCTCAGTTCTTGGGAAGGGCTGTGAGTGTCACCTCCTCAGTGAGGGAGGCAAACTGGACACACTGATGCCCGTGGCAGGGATGGGAAGGAGTAGGTTGGCACAGATGGGTGCTTCATGGGCTGTGTTTGCATTGTCCTAGAAAGCTTTCAAGTATTTGTAGAGCATTTAAATCTTGTGGGCTTGTGACAGCTTCTGTGCTAAGTGTGCAGTGAGAGCAGTCAGGTGCTCAGCCATGGCCCCTGTGGAGGCAAACTGTGCTAAGAGCTCAGTGGTCATGGCAGGTGCCCAAGCCCTGTGTCACAAGAGGGACATCTGCTCCCATGTCTGTTACCTGCTCAGAGTCTGGAATTGCCTCTGTCCAAATTGTCAGGTGGGAGTTTTGGGTTGGTTTGCACTCCCAGAGTCACAACAGAGGTTGTGCAGAAGCCATCGCTGGCCCCACAGTGGCTCCTGGCACAGGTGGGCACCAGGGCCAAGCACAATGTCTCACCTACCTCAGCCCACTTAGGAGTGTAGAACATTTGCCTATGTCACTGACAAGGACTTTGCTGTATTTGTCCCCAAAAGGCTTTAACAAGAGGAAAATTGTTTGGAGTCCTTCAACAGCTGAGGTTGGAAAGGCCCTCTGGGGGCCCTGGTGTTCAGTTTAGGACTGACATCAGTTGGGTCTGAGTGCAGAAAAGGGCTCTGGGGGCTTACATTAAATGTTTCTGTCTTGGGGCTCATCTCAGGTTCGTTCAGAGTGAGCACAGAGGCTTCCTTTGGCATTGCAGGGCAGCTCTGGGAAGCTCCTGGCGACATCCTTGTCCCCAAACTTTGGTCTCCTAACATTTAGGCAGCTGGTGTCAGCTCCTGGAAGAGATGCAGGTGGCTCCAGGGCTGCCTCCCCCAGTAGTGAGGCATGTGGGGGTGTGAGTGACCTGGTGCAGGTCTCTTGCCACCAGATTTTAGGAAAGCCTCTGTGAGCCATTCAGTGCTTGGGGATGTGTAGGTGGGAGGCAGGTGAGAGTGACCTTTACCTTGGTGAGCAGGTCTGGGTGCCTGACTCTGCCCTGAGATCAGCTCTTACTCAGAGAAAGTGTTCAGGGGAGTTTTAGTCTGCAGTGAACCAAAGGACTTGGCAGGGCCTGCACAGCTCAAGGCTCTGCTGAGGCTCAGTGCCCAACTGTCATTCCACAGGGAGGGCTTTCCTGCTGCTAGACTTCAGCTGCACCGCTTGAGTGCGAGCAGAGAAGAGCTCAGCCAGCAGGATTTAAGCCCAGAAGCTGAAAGCATCAGGCTGTTACCATAATGTGGACTTACTTGCTCTCAAAATGTGTTTATAGACAAGAATTTGGGAGTTTCCAGGGAATCCACAATGAAAATGGAAGGGCAGCATTTGTGACACACCACGGAGCGAGACCACAGCAGTGGAAAGCAGCTGGCTTGAACTTCCTGAGACTCCTTCTGCTGCAGAGAAAATCCAGGGTTGAGCAAGCTGTGGTGTTTGTGCAGGCAGCCCTGAGCCCCAGCAGGAATGCTGAGATGAGGAGAAGAAAGTCCAGTGCAGAACAGTGGAAGTCATCTCTTGGGCTGGAGAACTGAATGATGTTTCTGTAGGGAAAAGCTTTTGCTATCAGAGCAAGAACCAAAGCTTTGTGTTCAGAGTCTGGCAGATGAAAGTCTGAGCTGCTGGAGAGGGTCCAGAGGAGGCCACCAAGATGCTCAGAGGGCTGGAGAAGCTCCCCTGTGGGGACAGGCTGGGAGAGTTGGGGCTGTTCAGCCTGGGGAAGAGAAGGCTGCAGGGAGACCTCAGAGCAGCTTCCAGTGCCTGCTGGGGAGGGGCTCTGGACAAGGGCTGGCAGTGCCAGGCTGAGGGACAATGGCCTGGAAGTAGATGAGGTCGGTTTAGAACATTAGACTTTTAGGACCTTAGGAAGTTCTTTAGTGTAAGGGTGGTGGAACACTGGAACAGGTGGCCCAGGGAGGTGGTGGGGGCCTCATCCCTGGAGACATTCAAGGTCAGGCTTGATGGGGCTCTGAGCAACCTGATCTAATTGGGGTGTCCCAGCTTACGGGGTTGGAGAAGATGACCTCTGCAGGTCTCTTCCAATCCAGAGCATCCTATGATTCTAAAAGCAAAACCTTTTGATGGAGCAGCACTCTGTGTGCCTCAGGGCTTGCTGCCCATGCCCCTGTGCCAGGTCTGCACTGCCCTTTGCCCTTTGTGCTGCTGCTTATGGTGTGGAAGAGGAGGCTACAGACTCAACTGGCTGAGCTGCACAAGTGCCAGCAGGATAGGGGTGTGCAGAGCTCTCTGGGTGCCCCCATGGCCATCCTCAGGTTCAGGCTCCTCCAGCTCTCCTCTGGGTGCCCCCATGGCCATCCTGAGGTGCAGGCTCCTCCAGCTCTCCTCTGGGTAGCCCCCATGGCCATCCCAGTGTAGACTTCCCAAGGCTGAGACTCAGAGTGAGTCACAGTGGGTGTAAGGGGGTGGCTCTGGGTGGCTGAGCTCCCTGTGGCAGGGGTGACATGTTGGGCACTGGGCAGATGCCATTGCCAGCATCTCACCTTGCAACACTCTGGGGCAGTCATGGCAGAAGCCACCTGCCTGGGCTGTGCTCTGGATCCTGGGGCTCTCTGTGTCCTGAGCTGAGCTCTGTGCCACTGTCCCTCTCCAGCCACCTGGCTGGCCACTGGAGTTGGCAGCATAGGATATATTCCCCACAGCCCAGTGAAAGGCTGGGGCTGGGGAACCCATCTGTTGATGAAGGTTGTGTTTGTAGCCCTTCCTAATCTGACAGTACAGAATCTCAGTGTGCTTGCATGGCTAGATCAGACTAGGGAACTGTTAAAGCCAGGCCTATATCCAGTAAAGCTGGTCCCAAAACCCCTTCTTGACCAGTGCAGAGATTTCCCTTGCTCCTCAAACGCAACTGGACCTGCAGGAGCAGCCTGGCGTCTCCTGGGCAGAGCAGGGGTGTCACATCCCCACACTTCACCAGATGCTGTGCTTGAAAACCTGCCCTAGTGTGCATCCAGATTTGATGTCTCAGCCTGGCACAGCTTCCCCTGAGTGGAGAGGGGAGCAGTGTGGTCCTGCAGGGTGGTGACAGATGCCCTGGGGCTGCAGCGCTTCTAACGCTGCTGCTGGTGGCCAGAGCTCCACTGCAGCCTCTCTGTGAGCCTGGCAGGCTCCTAATCTTTCCTGGCATGCACACAGATGCTCAGATCAGTGTCATTTCCTGCTCTGAGGAGCTCAGATCGCTCCTGACTGGCCCTTGGGTTTGATATTTCCCTCTCATTGCTTTGCTTTGCCCATGGGAGCTGTGCTGCAGCTCCCTTCTCCACATCTCCTTATCCTGTGCCATGTGAAAGGTACTCACGGGGGCGAGAGCTTGATTTGTGGCCTGAACTGCTGCTGGGTTTGGCCATGCTGCAGTGCAGGCTTGCTCAGGTGCATTGCTGGTGCCTGGTTAGATGGACCTAGCTCCTTCCAGCAGCACACATCTTCGGCAGGCACCCAGCGCGGCGCCCGCGGGAGCACAGCTCTCTGCTGCTGCTGCTGCTGCTGCTGCTGCTGCTGCTGCTGCTGCTGGGCTGTGCCTGCGAGCTGCATTCCCAGGAGCAAGACTCCAAAGGCAGTCCCAGTCGAGACCCTGATCCCACAGACATCCCCAGCCCAGAGCCTGGCCCCATGGACATTCCTAGCCAAGGATGCCTCCTGTCCCCCAAAGACCTCTTCCAGCCTGGATTTCTGCAGACCCTGTGACCCAGCCAGGGTCCTGGTGTCCTGACATGAAGGGCTCCAGCTCATCCCTGTGGAGCCCAGACAAGGTTAGGCTGAGTGAAGAGCAGGGGCAGCTCCTTTTTGAGTTGGTTGCTGCTGCTTTCACACCCAGGACAGCTCAGGGCTTGCAGAGAGCAGAGCTGTGGCAGGAGCAAGGGCTGCAGAGCAGAGCCACGCAGCAGATGTCTTGGGACAGCTCTGCCTGCTTTCCTCACAGAAGAGAATGCTCCACTTGGAGCCCTTTCTGAAGCAATTTGAGGTTAATTAGCAGCTCCTGGCTTCACTCTCTAGCTGGTCTGTTTATCTTCTGTCTGAGTCAGTTCTCTTCCTGTTGTTGTTCCTTCTTCCCCAGCGAAGCAGGGGCCATGCACTCACCCTGCCCTGCTGCACGGGGGACTTGCTGGCCTGGACAGGCTCCTGCTGCCACCTTCTCCCTGCTGACAGAGGTGCAGGCTGGGCCTTGCCTTCTGAAACGTCTCTGCTTACCCATCTGACTCTTTATGTCCCTCCTGCATAAAGGAGGCAGCGCAGAGTGGTGGAGGCCAGCATCACGGTGCGGGGCGCAGCAGTTAAGAGCTCAGGCCACATCTGGCCATGCCAGCTCAGAGCTCTCAGAAACCCACCCCTGGCCATGCCAGCACAGAGCTCCCACCTCTCCTGAGCTACCACGAAGCACAGGCACAGCTGGGCAGCCTGGTTGGGACCCCATGCTCCCCAGTGCCGGGCTGCCTGGGACCCTGGGCACATAGCCATGGCCGTGGGTGGGTTGCTGGAGCAGAGACACAACATCTGAGCTGCCCTTGGCTGCTCCCCAGGGCCCAGCTGTTAGCTGGGGTGGAAGCCATCCAAAGAGCAGCACGTGGGTGCCAGCTAAGCCTTGCGGTCACCCCTGCTTTGCAGTGGGCATGCAGCAGCAGTAGATGTAGGGCACTGTGTCACCAATGTGCCCAGCACTAGCACTTTATGTGCCCTCATGAACTCGGAGGAGCTCTGCTGTGACAGAGCCTGTGGCCTCTGCTGAGCAGGGATGTTAGCAGGAGGCCTGGAAGAGCCAGGCCAGCTGTGCTGCTAGAGCCAGGCCAGCTGTGCTGGTAATGAGATTCTCATCCTTGCAGAAGTCCCTCGGTGCCCCTCCGGTGCAGCCTCATGTGCTGGAGGCTGCAGGGGAGTTTCCTGGCTCACCTGTCAGCAAGGCTGCAGTGCTGCAGCAGGGGCAGCCTGCAGTGCAGCTACTGAGCGTGGCCCTTGAGTTCCTCCATCAAACTGCTGCTGCTGCGGTAGGACAGGAGAAAGGACAGAGAGCAGACAGGGAAAGGTCATCTGTGTGCAGAGCAGAGGAGAGCTCCCCTGTGTGCAGAGCAGTTGTGCAGGCTGCAGATGAACCTAGGTCCGAGTGAGCCCAGGGGTGCTGCTGAGCTCAGCTGTCTGTCTGAGGCTGCTTCCCTCCCCTCTGTGAGCATGGACTGTCCAGAGGCTCCCTCTGGGCTGGGGGGCAGAAGGTGCTACCCAGGACTTGCCAGGGACTGTTTCTTGTCTCTTCATGCTTTCATTTCTCTGTCTTGAGCCTTTCTGAACTATTGTCACCGAGGACTTGACCCCTCCTCCCTACCTCCCTGTTTCTGCCACACAGTACCCCAAGCCCCGCAGCCATGGTTGTGGCAGGATGACCTCCACCAGAGGCAGCTTCCTCTGTCTCACAGGAGACCCTGCCTCTCTCTTGGCCCTCTCACCCTGGCAGCCTCCCTGCTCAGCTCCTGTCCAGTCCGGCACAGGCAGATGCTTTCTGTAGCAGCTGTGGATCCACAGCTGTGTGGCTGAGCCTGGAGGCAGCTGAGCAGCAGCTCTGCCCTCGTCCTGCTCGCTCAGCAGCACCCAGCCAGCTCCCGGCCCCTGCTCGGGGCGACTGCCGCAGGAGAGGCAGAGCTCAGCGCCGCAGTGGCAGGATGGGCTGTGCTGCCCTGCTGGCCAGGAGCCTGAGGCCAGCCCTGCCTGCACAGCAGAGCTGGGCAGCCTGAGCAGCATGCGCGGGGCAAAGCTTCCCTTCCACTGCCCAGCCTCGAGGCTAACGCTGGGGGGCTTCTGCTGGGGGTTGGGTCTGCTGCTTTCCTGCCCCTCGGTACTGACCACGGCCATGTGGAGGCATGGCCCTGCCAGTAAACTTGCTGTGCCTGTGCCTGGACGTGTGCTTGTGGAGCACATGCCCAGGAACAGGCTTCCCTCAGAGCTAAAACGTGCTTGGAGCGGTAAGAGCACAGCAAGGAGATAAGAGCAGAGCAGTGCAGGTGGGCAGGAGCCTCCCGGCATGCAGGGACCATGCAGGAAGCAGTTTTGGAAGCAGCTGATGGGCTGTGCCTCGATGTGCATCTCCCAGGGTGAGCTGGTTTGTTCCTGCAGCCAGTGCTCAGGTCACAGGGAGGAGATGTCTGTCTGGAAACCTCATCTCACCCTCCCCCCACCCCGGGGGTTCGGTTCAAATGCTGCCCCAATGCTCTCTGCTTCCTCTTCCAGGTTTTTGGCTGCTGCTTCTGTCTTCCCACCCCCATCTGGAGTGTTTTTCTGGACTGAGGTATTCAGCCAGGAGTAGTTAGGGTCCCTTGGTTCCTGCAGTGCCTGTCTGGCCCTTGCTGCCCTGCCAGCCACCGGTGCTGCACCCACAGTCCTGGCAGCTGCCCCAGCCGCAGCCACTTGCTGCTTGTGTGCAGCCCGAGTTGTACAGATGCCCCTGCCAGGGTCAGCCCAGGGGTTGGGTTTCAGCCTGCTGGTCCTTACCAAACCACTTTTCTCATACCCCCAGGCCGTGAGAACTGTGCAGATGCTTTCCAGCCTCCTGCCTTCCCCCATTAGCTTCAGGTCGGCAGCACAGGCTGTGCCCACCTCTGCCTGCCCTGTGGGGTCCCCAGGAGCTAAGGCCTCTCCCTCGTGGGCAGAGCCTCCCCCAGGCAGCGTTTTGTGTGCGTCTGGGGAGCAGGTGACAGGCACCAGAGCTTGTTCTCCTCGCTGCCAGCTTGGCTCTGATTTCAGTGGGATTCCTTTCTGCTGGCAGTGGCTCACATGGTGCAGCTCAGCCCCTGGGCTCGGCCTGCCTGCAGCTCCCTGCCAGCAGGTTTGTGTCCCGCAGAGCCAAGCCAGCTCCGAGCAGTGCCTGGGGCTGATATCATTGCAGCCCATCCTGGCCCCAAGCATGGGAGAAAGGAGTCTTGGCAAAGGACTGTCCTGTGCTCCTCTGGTTCCCTCCTGCCTGCTCACCCTCTTCCAGAGGGCTATGCCAGGGGCCAGCCCCTGTGCTGGGCAGCTTATGGAGACCTCTTCCACCATGAGTAGCTCTTGGACCTCTTGATAAACCACTGCAGCCTGCTGGCTCTGGTCACTGTGTGCAGCCCCCAGACCTGTCTGTCCTTTCCAGAAATGCCTGAGCTGAAGCAGGAGCCAAAGCTTCAGCTTCAGCTCTTGTAAGGGAGGGAGCTGGAGGCAACTGAAGCAGGATGCCAGCTCCTGCCTCCAGGCTCTGCCTTTTCAGGCCCCTCAAAGCCTGACCAGCTTCATGCAGAGATTTCCTGTGCCTAGGCTCTGCTAACCTTTCTGCCTGCAGCTGGGAGGGGAAGGTGGAGGAAATGACTGAGGAAGGCTTGTCCCAGCTCAGAGGTGGGAGCTTCCTCCTCCTCTCTTTGAGGTGGGTGGAAGTGCAAGCAAACACTGCAAGCTGCTGCTCTCCCCCACCCCACAGTGCTGTGGCTCTGGAGAAGCACTGGGTAAAGGCTCAAGGTGACACTCAGCTCTTCAAGGAGGTTTTCCCCACTGGAGCCTCCCCAGGCAAAGGTCTCAGAGGTGCCTCAGGCCATCAGTACAGGGGAGGGGAGCTCTGCTGTGGGAGTAGAACTGGCCCTAACCCTGCAGTGTGGTGAAAACCAGAACGTGCACTGGAGCTGGGTCAGAGGAAGGGCTCCAGGCACTGCTCTGGCCAGTGCCTCTGAGAGGAGTGAGTAAATGACTGTGAGAAGTGGAGAGGAGTTGGTGTGGTCTGTTGAGCACTGAGACTGTGTTAACTCTTAGAGATGACTGAATGGAGTCTGGGGCTCCTCACTGCAGGTCATGCACTGCTGGTGCTGCTTCTCCTTGCTCTTCCCCTCTTCTAAGTCACTAGTGGGAGAGACTGAGACTTCTGCAGCCCCAGCACATCTGCCACGAGTGGAGACACCTCTAAAGCTTTCTCAGCACCCATAGACCATTAACAGCAATAAAGCAGCTGGGTAGAGGACCAGATCTGAGAGCTGTGGTGGTGCATGGGGCAGGACAGAGCACAGCCCACTCTGCCACCACTGAGTCTGCAGGCTATGGGAATGTCCCCTGAAGACAGAGCAGGCATCTAGGACATGTGAGGTCAGGATCTGAGCTGGGGGCTGGCCCATTTGCAGCCACTTGTGATTGCTGTTGTGTATCTCGGGAAAATCCCAATTAGCTGCTGGCAATTCATGGTGAGTAGACCAAGAACGGCAATGCCAATGTGCCCAGCGTGCCCAGAGAAGCCTTTCTTGCCCTCAGCATTCAAGCACACTCT
This sequence comes from Pogoniulus pusillus, assembly GCF_015220805.1. NCBI lineage: Eukaryota > Metazoa > Chordata > Aves > Piciformes > Lybiidae > Pogoniulus > Pogoniulus pusillus. The sequence goes on along the minus strand of NC_087298.1, from coordinate 419,715 downwards.
GGACAGAAGAGGAAAAGGAGTTTCCAGGTGGGGGGGCATAAATCTTGGACTCGCAGCTGACCTGAGCCTGCCCTCCCCTGCCAGCACCACGCTGCTGGCTGGCAGGGCTGGCTGCATGCCCGCGGGGATGAGGATGCTGCACAGGTTGGAGACAAGAGCCTGGCTGTGGCTGTGGGTGAAACCCACCCTCCTGTGGCGTGCAGCACTTGAGCATGTGTTCAGCTCTGGGCCCCTCACTCCAGGACGGACATCGAGGGGTTGGAGCCTGTCCAGAGAGGGGCAACAAGGCTGGAGAAGGGCCTGGAGCAGCTGAGGGTGAGGAGGGACTGAGGGAGCTGGGGGTGTGCAGGTGGAGCAGAGGAGGCTGAGGGCAGAGCTCATTGCTCTCTGCAGCTGCCTGCAGGGAGGTTGCAGTGAGGAGGGAGCAGCCTCTGCTCCTTGGGGGCAAGGGACAGGAGCAGAGGAAATGGCTCCAAGCTGCCCCAGGGGAGGCTCAGGCTGGAGCTCAGGAGATATTTCTACACTGGAAGGGTTCTCAAACCTTGCCACAGACTGCCCAGGACAGGGCTGCACCTTGGGGGTGTTCCAGCAGCCTGTGGAGCTGTGCTGAGGGACATGGTTTAGTGCTGGGTGGAGGCTTGGGCTGGAGGCTGGGAGGGCTCTGCCAACCAGATGATTTCTGTGGTGCTGTGATCCTGCTCTGCCATAGCTGTGCCTGTACTGCTGTGGGAGCTCTGGAGGTGCCAGCTGCTGGCTGCACACTGTGCCTGTGACCAGGCTGTGCCAGCACTGCACCAGTCACCTTGTTTCCCCTTCCCACGCTGCTGCTGGCACCTTACCTCAATGCAGGTCAGGGCCATGGTTCTGTGACTTGCAGAGCTCCCAAGGACTCGGCATTCATCCCCACTGGGACAGCAGATAACAGTGCAGAGGTGCAGGGGAAACCAACAGGGCACAGTGCATGAGGAGAGTGGAACACTGGAACAGGTTGCCCTGGGAGGTGTTTGAGGCCCATCCCTGGAGATATTCAAGGTGAGGCTGGACAGGGCTGTGAACAGCCTGATCTAGTGGAGGATGTCCCTGCTGAGTGCAGAGGGACTGGAGTGGATGAGCTTTGGGGGTCCCTTCCAACCCAAACCATTCTGTGATTCTGTGAAATGCAGACAAGCAGCTGAGACAGCAGCCCCTGTCCTGGGGCTTCCTCCAGCAACTGCACCTGTGATGAAGGCTCTGTACCAATCCCAGTGCCAGGAGAGTCACCCAGAGCATGAAATCCCTGTGCTGGGTGTGGAAATGTGGCCTGGAATGCATTTTTGTTTGAAATGCATTAAATCTGCCTTCGAGGGGCCACGGGGAGTGTTTGATCAGCCAGGGGCAGTCATGCTCTCTGACTGCCTCCTGCAGCAGCACACACGGATCCAGGGGTCCTCATCCACCACACACTGCAGAGATGTTTGCCATGCAGTCAGCCTCCTCTCTAGAAATGAGAAGCCTCCAGGGCTGCCATCCAGGGCTGCCTGGCTGGCTGCAGCTTCCCTGCCAGAGAGCAGCTCCCTGCTGCGGCTGGGTGGGCAGGGAGATGGGCAAGGAGGCAAGCAAGGCTGCACAGCCTCCTGTGTGCAGGAGGGGTGGTAAAACAGTGAAAACGAGGCCATGCTATTTGCCCCCCCTTAGTAACACGGCGCTTGCGTACGCGGTGGGACAGGGCCGGGGCAGCCTTTTCGTTCGGCAGCTCGGCGCAGCACAGGCTGTGAAGCCACTCTCCGGGAGACACTCTGCTGGCAGGTACAATGTCTTTAGCAGCCAGACTGCCCCCTGGGGATGTCCCAGGCCATTCCAGGCTGTCCCTCGGGATCCCCTGGCTTGCACCTGCAGCCAGAGGGGGAAGCGGCGGAGGCTGCCAGTGGCTGCGGCGAGGGCTCAGCATCTGCCCCGGCTACAGCTCCGCGCTGCCGGCAGCTCCGCTTTCAAACCAGCGCTGCTGCTCCGTAGCTGCTCCGAAGTGCATTTCCCCCTTCCTTTCAGCTCTCCTTCTTGCCGGTTCCCACTCGTGGAGCAGAGCTGTAGGGGCTGAGGGGTTTGGCTGTCACCAGGGGCACGTCAGCGAGGTCCCTTCGCCGGCGCACGGAGCCCCTGGCAGCGCTCGTTGGTGGAGGTAGAGTTCTCACGCTCTAAATAGACAAACTGCGATAAGGGCAAGGGGGGGGAAAGCCCAGCATGGAAATGTTCCTTCTGCTAAAAATATGCCTCCGTATTATTCCTGCCTCAGTCTCTGGTGTGATGGGAGAAAGGGAACGCAGGCAGCCCGCGGGGGCAGGATGGAACCCGACCCATCCCCACCCCGGCGCATCCCTCCAGCCCCCCGGGGCGCACGAAAGTGCGCCCCGGGGGGCTGGAGGGATGCGCCGGGGTGGAGGTGGGTCGCGTTTCTCGCCTGCACCCAGGTTTATCATCCCCATCTCGTTCTCAGGGCAGTAAAAAACTGCGATCCGGGGTCGGAGGGAAGTAACCTCTAAGCAGGTGCTGACAGTGGGAAAGGAAAAGTGATCCCTGACGTTCCCAGAGCAGCTGAGAGCCGGTTCCCAGCCCCCGGCTGCAGGAATGGCTTTGTTGGAGGGGACGCAGTGTTGGGATGGGTGGGATGTGTGTAAGCCCTTCCTGCCTCATCTGCGAGTGTCCCCGGCCTGCTGCTTCCTTCCCTGATTGCTACTCCTGGGACATCAGGTCCCCTCCGTCCTCAAGGGCTTCCGTGCCCATGGGCTGAGCCAAGCTGGACTTGCCAGGGTCAGGCTGGCAGATGGAGCCTGCCCAGGGAGCCCTGCCTGCCCGCCTTGGCTCTGCTCTGCTGAGCCAGCCAGGAGCGGTGTTGGCTGCTGCCATGGCCTTGGGCAGCAGAGCCTGGCACAGCCCTCCTGAAGCCAGTTAGAAACATCTCTGTGAAGGCAGCACTGAGAGCAACAGGATCACAGAATCACTTGAGGCTGGAAAAGACCTCTGAGATCATCAAGCGCAGCCTGTGCCCTAACATCACCACAGCAGCTAACCCACAGCACCAAGTGCCACAGCCAGGCTTTTCCTAGAGACCTCCAGGGATGGTGACTCCAGCACCTCCCTGGGCAGTCCATCCCAGTGCCTTTCCCTGAGGAAGTACTTCCTAATATCCTACCTAAACCTCCCCTGGCACAGCTTCAGGCCATGCCCTCTCGTCCTGTCATGAGCTGCCTAGGAGCTGAGCCTGACCCTCACCTGACTACAGCTTCCTTTTAGGTAGTTATAGAGAGCGCTAAGGTCCCCTCTAGGTCTCCTCCAGGCTGAGCACCCCCAGCTCCCTCAGCCTCTCCTCATCAGCCTTCCCCTCCAGCCCCTTTTCCAGTCTCATAACTCTTCTCTGGCCTCATTCCAGCCTCTCAAGATCTCTCTTGCAGTGAGGGCCCAGAGCTGCACACAGAGCCTGAGGTGAAGCCTCCCCAGTGCCAGTACAGGGCAGGATTGCACCCCTAGTCCTGCTGGCCACACTACTCCTGATACAGGCCAAGATGCCATTGGCCTTCAGTGCCACCTGGGCACACTGCTGGCTCATGTTCAGCTGGCTGCCAACCAGTACTGCCAGGTCCCTCTCTTCCAGGCTGCTCTCCAGGTGACAGCTTTGGCGCTTGCTTGCAGGTCTGTCTCTGGTGCACAGCAGGTGGGCACAGCGTCTGCACCAGGAGCAGCTTTGGGTCTCCCCTCCAGACAATAGGGCTGAGAACTGACCCAGCAGAGGCAGGCCTTGGTGCTGTGGAGCTGGTCAGTGATGCCTGAGCAGACCTTGCTGCAGCTGCTGTCAGTTGTGTCTTGCCTGCTTGTTGCTTTTTTGATTCCCAAAGAGCTGCTGCTCCATTCATCTCCCTGACCTTCAGTCTCCAGAGTTGCTTTGATTTCCAGCTGGATGACTTCCACAGGAGATGGTTTCAGTTTGAGATCTATCTGACAGTGAAAACAGGCTCTGCTGGGGGGTTGTAGGGGCAAGAACCGCTGTGTGAGGGCACTGCTGGGGGGTTGCTGAGGCAAGAACGACTGTGTGAGGGCAAGGAGGCTCTGCTGTGGGGTTGTAGGGGCAAGAACCACTGTGTGAGGGCACTGCTGGGGGGGTGTATGTGCATGAGGTGTGGGTCGGGTGCCCTCATGGCTGCAGTTGGAGCCTCAGCACATTGTGACTCTGGCTAAGGAGTGGGAGAAGTGCAAAACACCAACCCCGAAGCAGAGCTGGTGCCGAGCTGCTCCCGGAGTGCCTCAGTCTGGACTGCAGGGGATGGTTTTGCCCTGCCTGTTCGTGCAGCACTGCCTGGGTGAGTCACAGCCTCGTATCGACCTGCACAGGGACCTGCAGGTTTGCTTCAGGCCTCGGTGAAGCCTGCAGGACTCTGCCTCCATTCCAGCAGGACCTTGGCTCCCCGCGGGCTGCCCGGCGTCCATCCTGGCACCGTGTCAGGAATGTGTGTGTGCTGGGCAGGGCAGGGGAATTGCCACCCAAAGAAAGGGAAAAGCTGCCTCCTTGTTTTTCCTGCCGCAGCCGCTCTCGCCTTTCAATGGCTGGGAAAGGCAGGGTTTGTCCTGGCTCAAGGTTACGTCCTTCTGCTGCTGGCCCCGGGCCAGCGAGCGTGAGAGCGAGCTAGACACAATAACAAGGATGTCAAACACAGGATCACTTCCCCGCAGACCCAGGCAGTGTGCAGGCAGTGCTGGGGGGGGTCGCAGAACGGAGCTAGCAGCGAGGCTGGAGCACGTCGGAGGCGCTGTGGAGATCCTTTCTGCCAAGCGTTCCCCAAAGAGGAGCCTCTCCATCTGCACAGCCAGGGTCTGCTGTGCACCAGCTCTGCCCCATCTGGGCTGGGGTGAAGCTGAGTGAATCTGCAGAGCCTGGGTGCAGCCTGCTGTAAGCCAAGGAGACAGAAGGGGTGGCTAGAGCTTGTGCCCAGGAGTGCTGGAGGTGGCCACTGGAGATGGCTCAGCTCCCATCACCCAGACGAGGCAGATGTGGGTTTGGATGTGTTAGCTTAATGGACTGCTTGGTCCTCTGGCTGAGAGCAAACTCAGCTCAGCTGCTGGCCGGCAGCAGCAGTGCAATAGTGACACATGTGACTGAAGGTCACTCTGAAATGGCCTTTATTTTGCTCACAGCACAGGGGAGATGAACTCATCTTGGCGTGTGCAGATGTCACCAGAAGGATGCAGTAGTGGCTGCCTGTCACTCGGTGCTCCTGCCGGGGCTCTGCTGGAGCTTCAGCTGCTGGGCATTTGCTTTTCCTTTCTGCCCCGATGGAAACCTCAGCGTTTCTGAGTGCAGTCTGGTTTGAGAATGAAGCTGAGGAGGAGCAGAGGTCCTCTCCCCTTGGATCACTGCTGCCCTGAGACCAGCCAGCCTGCTCCCAGGTGCCAGCCCTCACTAAGACAAGGGAGAGGAGACAGAACGGCTGTGGTTTGAGGGAGGTGCTGACGGCAGTGTTTGGGGTAATGAAGGGAAGGTGGTGAGAAGGGACTGCTCCCTCCCCAGCACTGCTGGGCTGTCACTTGCACGTTGACCTCACTTCAGCTCTGGGGTTATTTCTCCCCTGGCTCCTGTAGCAGCCTCTTGCCTTAGCCAGAACAGGAGGGTGACAGTTGTGCAGTGTCCCACTCTGGCTGAAGGGGTGGTGAGATGTCAGCTGTCAGCCATGGCATCAGCGCTCACACAGAGCAGAGACACAGCTTGGTGGGACTGACTCCTGGCAGCCCCCTGGCAGCCCTGCCCACCTCACCTGCTGGGCACACACTTGGACTGCTGGGAATGTGCAGAAAGGTGGAGAGAGAAGAAAGTGCTGGGTGCTATGGGGGGTGCTCAGTGCTCAGTGCTGAGCGGTGGGTGCCCAGCACTCAGTGGTGGGTGCCGAGTGCTCAGTGATGGGTGCTCGGTGCTCAGTGGTGGGTGCTCAGTGGTGGGTGCTCAATAGTGGATGCTCAGTGCTCAGTGGTGGGTGCTCAGTAGTGGGTGCTCAGTGCTCAGTGGTGGGTGCTCAGTGCTCAGTAGTGGGTGCTCAGTGCTCAGTGGTGGGTGCTCAGTGCTCAGTGGTGGGTGCTCAGTGCTCAGTAGTGGGTGCTCAGTGCTCAGTGGTGGGTACTCAGTAGTGGGTGCTCAGTGCTCAGTGGTGGGTGCTCAGTGCTCAGTAGTGGGTGCTCAGTGCTCAGGGGTGGGTGCTCAGTAGTGGATGCTCAGTGCTCAGTGGTGGGTGCTCAGTGCTCAGTGGTTGGGTGCTCAGTGGTGCTCAGGCAGCCCAGTCCCATCCTCATCATCTGTCTGCCTGCAAGCAGTGAGTGCCACAGAGTCATGGAGTGGTTTGTGTTGGAAGGGACTTAGAGAGGTCCCCTAGAGCAACCCAGGGACATCTGTACCCAGAGCAGGTTCCAGAGATGGGGCAGTTCCCACCTCTCTGGGCAGCCTGGGCCTCACCATTCTCAGTGCCAAAAACGTCTTCCATCTCTTCTCAATCTCTCTCTTTCAGTTCAAACCCTCACCCCTTGGTCTGTCACCACAGGCCCTGCTCAAAGCTCTGTCCCCAGCTTTCTGATCAGCCCTCGAAGCCCTGCAAGGCCACCAGGTCTCCCTGCAGCCTCCTCCTCTCCAGGCTGAACACCCCGAGCTCTGCCAGCCTGGCCTCACAACAGAGCCCTTCCAGCCCTGCCAGCACTGCTGTGGTCCCCTGTGGCCCTGTTCCAGCAGGTCCCTGCCTGTGCTGTGCTGAGGGCTCCAGAGCTGCCCCAGCACTGCAGGGAGGTCTCAGCAGGCACAGCAGAGGGGCAGAATCCCCTCCCTGCCCCTGCTGCCCACACTGCTGGGGATCAGCCCAGGCCAGGGCAGTGCTTGGTGCCTGCTCCTGTGCAGCTTTGCACCCCCAGCATCCGTGGGGCTGCTCTCAGCCCTTCCTCCCCAGCCTGTGCTGATACCGAGACGCGATTCAGGTATTGGTCCCCTGAGGCACGATTGGAGCTAGTTCAGCACTGTGGCTGTGGAGCAGGCTCAGGTGTGACAGCTCCGACTCCAGCAGCAGAAGCCTGCCGTGCTCCGCGGGGCTGTCGGCTGCCGCTAGCCTGTCCCGCCGGCGGCTCGCTGGGCGCTAGGCAGAGCAGGGTTAACGCCGGAGCAGTGTCCCTGCGCCTCTTTATCTGCTCCCAGCCAGGGCGCTTCCTGGCGGGGTGGCCTGTGTCCGGCGGCCGGCTGCTGGCAGCCGAGCGGGGAGGAAGGCTGCAAGTAAACAGCAGCACTCGGGGATGGGCGGCCGGGAAAAGCAGCCAGGAGCTGCGCGGCTCTGCCATCCCCACCAGCTCCCTGCTTCCTTGCCTGCAGACAAACGGCTTCCTGCCAGGGACAGCAGACACTGCGAGGCACTGCGGCAGCGCTGTCCCAGCCTGCTGCCCTGGCACAGCACGGCTCAGCATGGCACCGCTGCCAGCCCTGGCTGCAGGGGCTCTGCCTCTCCTGGGCATTTCCAGCCACTTGTGTGCATCAGGGACTCGAAGTGGTTCTGGACTTGGCGAGGTTTGTGTGCCCAGCTCCAGGAGGGCCTGCAGAAGATCCTGGCTTTTGGTGGCTTGATAGAATCATGGGCACACAGAGTCGTTCGGATAGGGAAAGGTCATCAGGTCCAACCCTTAACCTGGCACTGCCAGGGCACCACTGACCCACAGCCCTCAGCACCACATCTGCATGGCTTTGAAACCCCTCCAGGGATGGGGACTCCACCGCTGCCCTTGGCAGCCTCTTCCATCTTTTGGGGAAGAAATTGCTCCTTGTGTCCAACCTAGACCTCCCCTGGCACAACTTGAGGCCGTTTCCTCCTGCCTTGGAGAGTACTGATCAGCTCTGAGATACCCACAGCCATGCCCACTCTGGCAGGGACCTGCTGCAGTGAACATCAGCTGTGGGCCGTGGAGTCCTCTCAGTGACCAGGCTGTTTTGTCTGGGGGGGTGAGTCGCCTCCAGCAGGGGCTGCCTGGGAGATTTGGGTTGCTGAAGTCCTGATTCCTAAGCTTTCAGCTGTCTCCTTTGAGCCAGATACTGGTTTGAGCATGTCCTGGGGTTTCCTGGAATGAACAAAAGAAATGTGGCTCTGGATCCTACCTCTTGGGGCTGGGTAGGAAGACATCATCTGAGCAGCTCGGGGCTGAGTCACTACAGAGGGCTTGACTCTCCCACAGCTTAACCAGCCAGTGAGAGCAAGACCCATCCCTACAGCCTGCCTTGAACAGCAGCAGCTGAGGTGCCCAGTGCTAGCTTTGGGTAAATGGTGGTGTGGTCATGCTGCTTATGGTCACCTCACCTCTCCAAGCTCTTCCTGTTTTCCACTTCCCAGCAGAAAGCAGTGCTTCTTGTGGCTTCTCCTTGGATTTGACCAAAGGTGAATGTCCAAACTCCAAGGCTGACAGGAGATCAAAGATTTCCTTCCAGACACAAGACAGCTGCGGAAATGTCCAGCACACAGCAAGGAGCAGGAGGTTGCTTGAGTCCAGTGCTGAGTGTGTCCCTCAAGAGGGTTTCCCAAGGAACGAAGCCATTCACCTCTTGCTGCTGTTCTTTATCCTGTGCACTTAAAAATATGGGGAGGGGGGAGAGAATTAGAGAATCGTGGTTTAGGTTGGAAGGGGTCTTAGAGATTCCAGTAGAGTACAGACAGCAGGTTTGAGGCTCTTCTTCATGCCACTGGTTCAGATAATGCATCTGGTGTTCAGCTATAGAAAGAACTAATCCATCCCTTGGAGCTGTGGCTGGGGTCTGGACGTCTCTCTCCAGGCTGTGCAGAGGGGAAAAGCAGCCCAGCAGAAACACCCTTAGCACCTCATGGAGACATGGAGCAGAAAGGAGCCTGTTTCCTCAGCCTGAGCTTCCCCCTGCAAGGTCAACCATCGTGAAATGCACCAGGCTGAAGGGTGCTGGCATCCTGCTTGCAGCATTTCCCACGTCCCAGGCTTCTCCTGAAGCCTCTCTGTGACTGCAGAGTGCTGATGACATCACTGCTTTGCAGTGTCCTCGCTGCTGCCGTGCAGGGGCAGCCCTGATCCCGGTGGTGAGTCTGCCTCCAGTCCCACTGGGGCCTCATTTGAGCCTCACATCTTGGTGCAGAAGGGCAGTTGGCTGATTTCGTGTTCCCACTGCCTCAGCTCTTTATATCCATGGACCTTCCTGGGTTTTTCCCTGGAAGGAGAGGCCAACCCCCTGCTTTCCCTTTCTCTCAGGCCATTCCTGTCCCAGTCAGCCACTAAGATGTGCCAACAACAGGTCAGTTCTGGCAGCCTGGAGATGAAGGTGCTTTGCTGACCAGAGCTGTTGCAGGGCACTGCAGGTACCCCACGGGCACTGACGCTGCCCACAGGTGTCACGCAGGCACTCTGGCACCTGAGCTGTCCAGACTGTCTGAAGAGCCTTGTCCCATGTGCTTGCTGCAGCCTTTCTCCACTCCAGGTAGGAATGGGCTCATTTCTGCTGCCCTGCAGAAGTCCAGCAAGGCAGTGCCAAGCTGAGCTCTTTGCTGTGAGGATGTGAGGTATGAGCTCTGCTGCTGCTGCGTGCAGCATTCCTAGGGGTGGGCTCCTCATCACATGGAGTCTTTGGGCGGAGGTGGAATGCACCTGGCTCCATCACAGGCTACTAGCTGTGTGCTGCTACCTCCTGCCCTGCTCTGATCTGTGCTGGGCAGCAGCCATTCAGCTTGGTACTGCTCTGCAGCTCTTCAGGCAGGCAGGGGAGGTGTCCAAGAAGCTTTTACTCAGACAAACCAAGAGCTACTTACACAAGAAGCTTTTTGTCCTTAAACACCAAGGCTTCTATATTGACATAAAGGAGAGAGAGGCTCTGCTTCTACAGCAGACCCACAGCTCCTGTGTGACTCAGAGACTCACCTTGGGCTTGGCATCACGGCAGGAGTGTCTGGAGGATGCAGGCTGAGCCCAGATGTCCCCACGTGTCTCCCAGGCAAGAGGCAGCTGCAAGGTGTGAAGCTGAGGAGCCAGTGCCCCTTTCAAACCGAAGCAGCACTGTCCTTGTGTGCCAGAGGACAGCCCAGGCCCCTCCCTGTGCTTCTGCCCCTGTCTGGGTGCCACAGCTCCTGGCTGTCCCCTCTGCTCTCCCAGCAGCCTGCCCACACCCGTGCCCGAGCCACGCTTGAGTCTGTCTCTGGCTTGCTACTGCTCCCACGGCTCCCTCTGAGGCTGATGTAGTCCCATCTGAGTGGATGTTCACAGGAGATCTTGCCAGGCTCATGGATCAAAATAACATACTTGGAGGGTTAGGTTTTTGGTGAGCCTGCTGGCAGCAGGAGCCCAGCAGCCCGCTCCCTGCTGCAGCATGCACACACTTGCCTGCAGATTTGCATGTCTGAGCCCTTGCTCACAGCTGGGGGAGCAGATCTGGAGCTCAGGGATGTGGCTCAGTCAAGGACCCCTCGCTGCTGGGTCCCTTCCAGTCCAGGCTGTTCTGTGAGGCTCTGTGAGGGTGGGGACCCTGGAACCTGCCCTTGAAGGAAGCAACGTGAGAGCCTGGGTCTGTGTTTTGGGGTGAAGGGAGGGAGTTCCTTTGGTGGGACTGTGGAGTGTCAAAGCCTCCTCGGGGTCCTGCCTTGCTGGGGATTCCTGCCCCTGCGCATCCCTGCTGATTCCAGCCTCCTGGCTGGAAAATGGCTCTTGACAGGAGCAGCAAAGAGAGCTGGAAGCTTCCTCTGGCAGTGGAGGTGATCTGGGGTACTTGCAGCCTCTCTCCCTCCTTTCATGCCCCTATTAAGGAGAGGAGGGGCTGGGGGGGCTCCAAGACCACCCAGCTGTGGGTGAGCAGCAATAGCCAGTGCCCTGGTCACTTGTGCCAGGCGTTTGCAGCAGGGATTGAACTTCTGTTCTCAGCTGAGTGCTGTGAGCCAGCCTGGGGTGCAGTACCCTCTGGTGTGGCTCTAGCAGCAGCCCATAGAGGCTCTCAAGCCACTTTCTTGCCCCTGGTTAATGAGCTGCCTGCAGGCTCTTAGAAGAGCACCAGTTTTCTATAGCTGCTGGGGAAGCTGAGGCACACGAGGGCAAAGTGATGGCTCTGTGCCCCTGTGCCCTGCGAGGTGCCAGGGTACTGCCTGCGTCTCTGGGTGCCCATAGCTGTACCCCAAGTTACTTAGTCAGTTTGTGACCTTCGCTGCTTTATAGAAGCATCCCCAGGACATGTCCTCAGGCTTTAGTTGTTCCCTCAACTTGTGTCTGACTTCTCCTGAGGAAGCTGATTCTGTGTTTCTATTCACTGAGGACATAGCCCCAAGGCCCTGGGACGCTGTGAGGGGAGGATTTCTCTGCCTACGAGGTGGGGGTGGGGTTCCAGGCCAACCTGTGAAGTCCGAGTAGGAAGAAATGTCAGCAGGGAGCAGCCTCTCTGCAAACAGCCCAGGTCCCGCCACTGCTGGGGGGGGTTGATTGGATTTCTCCACCCAAGAAGCCTTCCTGGGATCCCTGGGCATCTTGCAGAGGGGCAGGATGTTGCTCTGGCTCCTGGGCCCATGAGGCATGGAGGATGCTTGGCCACCTGCATCCTGCTGGCGTTTAACTCTGCTGCTGCTGGGCACAGAGGAGTTCTGCGCTAACCTCCCTCTGCCCAGCGCGGTGCTGCAGCAGCTGCAGCTGTCTGGGAAGCGTTTGGGGTTTCCTCCCCTGTTAAGGCAGTGGAGGGAAGTGAGTGGGGTGGGGGAATCTCCTGGGAGCATGCCCAGAGGGGAGGGCAGAGAGCTATTGAATGTGGCTGTTAAATCCTCGGTTGGAGGGGCAGGGTCGTAGCTGCAGAGCAGACCTGCAGCAAGGACCCTTATCCTGTGAGCACCCAGTGGTTAATGGGCACTGGTCAGACTGAGCCCTTCCAGCCAGCTCCTGCCAGTCCAGCCAGCACTGCCGTGCCCATCAATTACTCAGACAAACTGCAGGCACAGGCAGGGAGCTGCAGCACTGCAAGAGGACAGGCTGAGAGGGGAGCAAACAAGGCAATCAGTTGCCTACCCAGGAGCCAGCACACCATGGTCAGCCCTGGTTCAGCAGAAGGAGGTGGTCAGAGAGGTGTTTGCTCAGGAGATGTGTGCTCAGTGGTGGGGCCAAGCCACTGGACAGTGAGATCTTCCCAGCACTGCATCTCACTGCCCTGCTCTTGGCTGCAGCCAGGGTGTGGAAACTCTCCCGCAGCCTGACACTTCCTTCCCCCAGTCCTGTAGCTCCTGAGGGGCCTTCAGGAGACTCCCATTAAGGTGTCCCCAAGTCTTGTCGTGAGCAGAGGTTGTGGGGGGGTAGGGTGGAGAGCCAGCTCTGTGCCTGCTGTAAATGGAAGGAAGTAGGAGCGACTCCAGATCTCTGATTATCTTCCAAGGGGACTCCCATCCCCTCCGAGGTATGTCTCAACTTCCCAGCCAAGGCTGGAGCCGTTCCAAGAGCTGCAAAGTCTCTCATCCTCTTCTGAAGCACTTTTCCTTTGCTCCCCTCCGGTGAGAAGCCTCCTGGGGTGCCAGCCCCGAGCCCTGCTGCAGAAGCAGCCTGTGCCGGAGCGTGCAGCTCCTCTTCTCTCCCTGCTGCAGGGCAGAACCACTCCAGGAGAGCTGGGGCAGAGGAGGGACTTGGTGCAGAAGTGCAGGTTTGCAGCCCTGCTCCTGGGGAGTCTGCTCCGGGCCCGGGGAGCCGCGGGGAGCCCAGAGCCGGCTGCGTGGGCAGGCGCCGCTGGCAGTGCCGCCCTGGCACCGGCAGCCCCTGGCCGTGACCGGGGCACTCTTCCTGCCCGCGCAGAGCTGCTGCCCAGGGCAAGTGCCTCGGGCTTCCTCCTCCCACCTACCTCTTTCCTCCAATTTTGTGGATATTTTGGGTTGGTGCTGAAGGTGCTCAGCAGAGTGGCTGAAAGGAAAGCCCTAAGAATAGTGGCAGTGGTTACCCAGCTCTGCCTGGCAGGGCACCTGCCCCAACCCCTGCCAATGAAGAGAGCCAGCTGGGGTGGGCACAAGCACCTGCCCCAGCAGCTCCTCTGGTAGCCTGGCATGGGCTGTGCAACTCAGAAGGCAAGAGGGGTGGAGGCCTTTAGCTGCTCCCAGAACCACAGTGTCAGGGCTGGAAGGGTCCTCCACAGCTCATCCAGAGCAGCAGCACCCAGAGCAGGTCACACTGAACACATCCAGGTGGATTCTGAGTATCTGCAGAGAGGGAGACTCCACAGCCCCTCTGGGCAGCCTGTGCCAGGCTCTGGCACCCTCACAGGGAACAAATTCCTCAGGTTCCGATGGAACTTCCTGTGCCCAACTTCCACCAGTGCCCCCTGTCCTGGCACTGGGCACCCCCCAGCAGAGCCTGGCTCCAGCCTTTGGGCACTCACCCTTCACATACTGATAGCCATGGGTGAGGGCAGCCCTCAGGCTCACCTCTCCAAGCTGAAGAGCCTCAGCTCCTCAGGCTTTCCTCTGAAGGAAGATGTTCCACTGCCTGCATGCACTGAGCATCACTGCTGCCTCCGATGGGACACCCCTGCCCACCTGGCAGGACTGAGGGGGGATTCTCCTCTCCTCTCCAAGCTCCCAGTCCTCTGGCTCAAGACAAACAGGATGGTCACTGGCCTTGTGGCCAGGAAGGCTGTGAATCAGCTCCCTCCTGCTGACAGCAAGTCCTACCTGTTTCCTGTGGATGTCACCTCCACAAGTCTCATGAGGAGCAGCTGAGGGAAGTGGGATTTTCAGTCTGGAATAAAGGAGGCCAAGGGGAGACCTTCTGGCTCCCTGCAAGTCACTGATAGAGGCTGGGGGCAGGTAGGGGTTGGGCTCTTCTGCCACAGAATAAGGGATAGGACAGGAGAAAATAACCTCAAGTTGCACCAGGGGAGGTTTAGGTTGGACATGAGGAACAATTTCTTCCCCTAAAAGGTTGCTAAGCTCTGGAACAAGCTACAGAGGGCAGCCCATTCCTGGAGAGGTGTGAAGGCCATGGAGGTGTGGTGCTGGGAGCCATGGTTCAGTGGTGACCTGGCAGTGCAGCATCAGCTGCTGTACTTAGTGATTCTGAAAGTCTCTACCAGCCAGAAGGATTCTGTGATCTTCAGGGACAAGGAATGGGCTCTGAAGTGGTGTGTGGGTGGGAGAGAAACTGCTGAGGGAGGTCAAGGAATCCACAGGCAAGAAAGACCAGGGCTAGAAAGCAGTTCTGTAAAGCAGCAAGCCTGAAGTGAGGCAGAATCCAACCCTGACAAGGTTAGTAAAGGAAATAGCTAAGGATGAGCTGCACAGCTCCTGGAAACTGCCCAGCATGTAAATGAAAGCAGGAGCAGGAGAGAAGAAGTGAGGTGGGTGTGTGCTGGGGGTGGAACAGGGCTGGAAGATGCTCGATGCATAGACCTGGAGGAAACACAGTGCCAGCTCTGCCCAGGAGTTTGGTGGTGATGGAGATGTGGCCAAGGGGAGAGAGGCAGAGTGCTGAGTGGTGGTGTATGGGGTGGGAAATGCCACAACCAGCAAGGAAGCAGCAGTCAAAGGTAGCAGAATGTGCAGGCACAGGTGGGACCAGCTCCTCTGCTCAGGATGAGAAAGGGCTGGCACAAAGCTGAGGCTGTGGAAGAAGGGTTTGCAGTAAGCCTGTCAAACAGAGGCTGGAGAGCAGCAAGGGCAGGCCCTGCACTGGGGCAGGGAGGATGTGCTGTTGGCATGTAGGAGTCTGTCAGTCTGAAGCTGTTAGGATGCAGAGCATTGGAGCAAGCATTAAAAGAGAGAACCATTAGGGACATGGAAGAGGGATCAGATGAGAGATGGATTTTCTGAAAGTCAGTGATGCCAGAGCAGATAAAAAACCTGATCTTCTGCACAAAGCAGACAGGCAGTGTCTGAGCTGTTTGGCCTTCAGTGCTGGAGAAATGGTGAATCAGTTTACACAAGTTCATGGGTGACACCAAGCTGTGTGGGGCTGCTGACAGGCTGGAGGGAAGGATCCTTCCAGAGGGACTTGGATAGGCTGCAGAGGTGAGCCCAAGCCAACCTCATGTGGTTCAACAAGGCCAAGTGCAGGGTCCTGCAGCTGGGGCAGGGCAATCCCAAGCACAGATCCAGGCTGGGCGAGGAGTGGCTGAGAGCAGCCTGCAGGAGAAGGCCTTGGGGGTGTCAGGTGGTGTCCAAGTGCCCAGCAGCCAGCACTGGTCCCTGGCAGCCCAGAGCCAGCTGTGTGCTGGCTGCAGCCAGAGCAGGCAGAGCAGCAGCACAGGGAGGTGAGGAGAAAGTTCTTCCCTGAGAGAGTCATTGGACACTGGAATGGGCTGCCCGGGGAGGTGGTGGAGTCGCCGTCCCTGGAGCTGTTCAAGGCAGGATTGGACGTGGCACTTGGTGCCATGGTCTGGCCTTGAGCTCTGTGGTAAAGGCTTGGACTTGATGATCTGTGAGGTCTTCTTACAACCCTGATGATACTCTGATACTGTGAGGGGATTCTGCCCCTCCAGTCTGCTCTGCTCAGCCCTCACCTGCAGCACTGCCTCCAGCTCTGGGAACCCAGCACAAGAAGGACCTGGAGCTGCTGGAGAGGGTCCAGAGGAGGCCACCAAGATGCTCAGAGGGCTGGAGAAGCTCTGCTGTGGGCACAGGCTGGGAGAGTTGGGGCTGTGCAGCCTGGAGAGGAGAAGGCTGCAGGGAGAGCTCAGAGCAGCTTCCAGTGCCTGAAGGGCTGCAGGAGAGCTGGGGAGGGACTCTGAACAAGGGCTGGGAGTGGCAGGCTGAGGGACAATGGCTTTGAGCTGGGAGAGGGGAGAGTGAGAGTGGAGAGGAGGAAGAAATTGCTGAGAGTGAGGGTGGGGAGAGCCTGGCACAGGCTGCCCAGGGAGGCTGTGGCTATCCCCTGCCTGGAGGTGTTGAAGTCCAGATTGGATGAGGCCTTGAGCAGCTGTGCTGGTGGGAGGTGTCCCTGACCATGGTAGGGGCTGGCACTGGATGAGCTTTGAGGTCCTTCCAACCCAACCTTTTCTGTGCAGCTGTGAATTGGGTGCTGAAGGTGCTGGGCTGTGGTTGATGGGTGGCTCAAAAACTGGTCTTGGAGATGAAGTCATTTCATCTTTCCTATGGCCTTGGCACAAGACACAGGACTGGTGATGAGGTGTGGGGACTGCCCACAGCTGGGAACCATCAAAACAAAGGAGCTGGGGGAAATCACACACAAAGAGCTGGAGGCAATTCAGGGTAGGAAAAGAAGGAGGGAGCAGAGTGACAGCAGTGAGGAGTCATGCACAGGTGGGTGTGCAGCTTGGGTTTCAGCTGTACCGTGGGGCAGAGCTTCAGCTGGAGCCCCACAAGCTCCAGCAGCACAGAGTCAGCCTGGGGCACTGGGCAGAAGTGCTGCCAGCTCCTGCCTGCTGCAGTTGGACCTGGAGCCTGTTGTGGCTCCAGTTATGAGGTTCAGAGTTGCCACTTTCAGTGGTGAGATGTTGTGGAGGGGCCCTTGGTGTCCTCTGATGTCCTGAGCATGTCTGTTCTTGAAACCTGGGGAGGATTGGTTGATGCAAAGCTCCACAGGAGCCTGCAGTGTGAGTGCAGTGCAGACATACCCTGTGCTGGGCTGCAGCCAGAGCAGTGTGGGCACAGGGCAAGGGAGGGGATTCTGCCCCTTGGCTCTGCTCTCCTCAGACCCCACCTGCAGTCCTGGGGGCAGTTCTGCAGCCCCCAGCACAAGCAGGACATGGAAGTGTTGGAGCCAGTGCAGAGGAGGCCACCAAGATGCTGAGAGGGCTGCAGCAGCTCTGCTCTGAGCACAGGCTGAGAGAGTTGGGGCTGTGCAGCCTGGAGAGGAGAAGGCTTGGAGGAGAGCTTGGAGTGGCCTTGCAGGATCTGAAGGGGGCTGCAGGAGGGCTGGGGAGGGACTATTGACAAGGTCTGGGAATGGCAGGAGGAGGAGGAGGAGGAATGGGTTTGAACTGGCAGAGGAGAGACTGAAACTGGATGTTAAGAAGAAGTTCTCAACAGTGAAGGTGGTGAGACCCAGGCACAGTTTGCCCAGGGAGGCTGTGGAGCACAGAATCACCCAGTGTGATCAAAGATCACATTCTGTGCTTCTGTACTCCACAACCTCCCTGGAGGTGTTCAGGGCCAGGTTGGATGAGGCCTTGAACGACCTGTGCTAGTGGGAGGTGTCCCTGCCTATGGCAGGGGATTGGAACTGGCTGAGCTTTGAGGTCCCTTCCAAACTAAACCATTCCATGATTCCATGATTCACTGCTGGGTGCTCTGCCCTCCTTTCTGCCTGGCAGGATGTGATATCATGGGGTGAGCTGACTGCCTTTATCTGCCACTGCTGCCAAAAGGAGGTCCCTCTCCATCCACCCTCTCCTTGGTGCTCTACAGCTCTTGAGGCTCCTCTGAGCAGCCAGGAAGCCAGTTGAGTGCACTGCAACAGCAAGTTGGATGCCCCTGGGTGAGCTGAGGGTGTGCCAGCACCAGTCCAAGGGTGTGAGCAGACACAGAGAGGCTGTTCAGGGAATGAGAGCTCTTCAGAAGCCCTCAGCAGGGAGATGTGAAGCTGCCTGTGCTGTACCATGAAGCTGTACCCAGAGGGTCAGTCCCCAGGGAGTACCCAAGGCAGGTTCTTGGGCTGGAGAGGCATTTACTCTGAATTTATCCTGTCTGAGTGCTCTGTGTGATGGTGGTGCCCAGTTCTGGTCCCCAGCAGGTGGAACTCATGTGATGGCTGCAGGAGAATCAGTAGGCAGATCAGGAAAGTGAAGATGAAGATTTAAATGTACAAGAGGAGACCTAAAAGAGCATAGAGCCTGGTGGGCTGAGAGGGGCTGGCTGCCAGGGGCTGGCCCTGCTCTGGCTGGGTGCAGGGGGTGACATGGGCATCAGAGGAAGGAGACACATGGAGCTAAGGCAGCAGTGCAGAGAGGCACAGGTGCAAAGTGAAGCCAGGCTGGAAATTAGGAGGCTCTGAAGTCCCCAGAAAGCAGGTTCCCAGGGTTCTGCACTTTGGCCACAACAACCCCAACCAGTGCTACAGGCTGGGGCCAGAGTGGCTGAGAGCAGCCAGGAAGAAAGGGAGCTGGGGGTACTGGTGGATAGTAGCTGAAGATGAGCCAGCAGTGTGCCCAGGTGGGCAGCAGAGCCAATGGCATCCTGGGCTGGCTCAGGAGCAGTGTGGGCAGCAGGACAAGGGAGGTTCTTGTGCCCCTGTGCTCAGCACTGCTCAGGCCACACCTTGAGTGCTGTGTCCAGTTCTGGGCTCCTCAATTCAAGAGAGATGTTGAGGTGCTGGAAGGTGTTTGGAGAAGGGCAGCAAGGCTGGGGAGGGGCCTGGAGCACAGCCCTGTGAGGAGAGGCTGAGGGAGCTGAGGGGGTGCAGCCTGCAGCAGAGGAGGCTCAGGGCAGAGCTCATTGCTGCCTGCAGCTGCCTGCAGGGAGGCTGTAGCCAGGTGGGGTTGGGCTCTGCTGCCAGGCACTCAGCACCAGAAGAAGGGGACACAGCCTGAAGCTGTGCCAGGGCAGGTTCAGGCTGTATGTGAGGAGGAAGTTGTTGTCAGAGAGAGTGATTGGCATTGGAATGGGCTGCCCAGGGAGGTGGTGGAGTGGCTGTGGCTGGAGGTGTTGCAGCCAAGCCTGGCTGGGGCACTTAGTGCCATGGTCTGGTTGGTTGGGCAGGGCTGGGTTGGACTGGATGAGCTTGGAGCTCTCTGCCAACCTGGTTGATTCTATGATTCTTGTGCCAGTGTGCAAAATCCACCTCAGCTGCTGCAGGAGCCAAAGCACACAGCAGGGCAGGAGCAGAGCCCAGCCTGGCAAGGGCAGAAGGGCCCTGCCCATCCTGATGCACACTCTGGAGTGCATTAAGAAGAGTGTGGCCAGCAGGTCAGGGGAGGTTCTCCTCCACCTCTGCTCTGACCTGGTAAGGCCATGTCTGGAGTGTCCAACAGAGGCTGTGAGGATGATGAAGGGCCTGGAACATGTGTGATGAGAGCCCTGGGGCTGGTTACTTGGAGAAGAGAAGGCTGAGAGGGGATCTCACCAGGGTCTGTCAGTATCTGAGGGGTGGGGGGCAAGAGGAAGGGGCCAGGCTCTTTCCAGTGGTGTCCTGGGATAGGATGAAGAGCAGTGGCTACGGACTGGAACCCAGGAAGTTCCACCCCAGCATGAGGAGGAGCTTCTTTGGTGTGAGGGTGCTGGAGCCCTGAAGCAGGCTGCCCAGAGAGGCTGTGGAGTCTTCTTCTCTAGACACTTTCAAGCCCCTTCTGGATCACACAGGTTCCTGTGCAGCCTGCCCTGGCCGACCCTGCCCTGGCAGGGGGTTAGACTCAGTCTCCAGAGGTCCCTTCCAACCCCTACCATTCTGTGATCCCACACTCAGCTCTCCTCCTGTGTGATCTGTAACCAGGGGCTGTGCAGAAGACAGGCCTGCAGCTTTGCTTTGCCTCTGCCACTTGGAGAAGGGCCATAAGCTCCTACCCTTTGAGGTGCCCTTGTGTGCAAGGGAGCCCCTGGGGCTCTGCAGCTGTAGCTGTGCCGTGCTGCAGGCAGTGAGCAACACTGCAGCCACAGGCAAATCCCTCCTGCTGCTGCTTCTGCAGGCTGCCAGATTTGTTTGCTCTGCTGCTGTCTGCACTGCTGATGTTTGCACTATTGCTGTTTGCACTACTGGTGTCTTCACTGCTGCTGTTTGCACCATTGCTGCTTGCACTGTTGCTGCTTGCACTGCTGCTATGTGCCCCACTGCTGTTTGCACTGCTGCTCTTTGCACTGCTTCGCTGTGCCCTGTTGCCATGCGTAGCATTGCTGCTCTTTGCACTGCTGCTCTTTGCAGCATTTGCCAGAGTCGATGCCAAGGCACTGGCACTGATGGAGTCTGACAGAAAAAAAGTGATCACAGAGCCACAGAATGGTCTGGGCTGGAAGGGACCTCCAAAGCTCAGCCACTCCAACCCCCTGCACTCAGCAGGGACATCCTCCACCAGAGCAGGTTGCCCACAGCCCTGTCCAGCCTGACCTTGAACATCTCCAGGGATGGACCTCAAGCACCTCCCTGGGCAAGCTGCTGCAGTGTTCCAGCAGCCTCCTGGTGCAGAACTTGTTCCTCACATCCAATCTCAATCTGCTCTGCTCCGATTCCACACCACTGCCCCTGGCCCCATGGCTGCAGGCTGATGGTTTCAGCAGGGCTCCCTCTGACAGCCCCACGGGGGGTGTTGTGTGCTGCAGCTGCTGCTGGTGATGCTTTCCCCCATGCAGAGTTTTTAAAGTGGAATAATTTGTGATTGCTTTATGCAAACGAGCCGCGGGCACCGATTGGCTGCTCCCCTGGCTCAGGTGCTGGCAGCAAGCCTGCAGGCTGCTCCTGGGAAAGGCTGGGAAAGAGGCCCCCGGTCAGCGCCTGCCACTCTCGGCTGTTTTCTCAGCCTGCTCCTGATTAAGCAGCTATCAAGGGGATAATTGCCCCTTGGAATTGATCCCAGCAGAAAATCATTCAGGTCTTTCTTATCGGGGCCTTGCTTGCGGGGCAAGATACCCACAGGACTTATCTGCACTGCTGGCCTCTAATTACTGTTTAAACAGCTCATTAGAAAGCCTTCATTAAATGCTAATAGTCGAAGCTGGGAATAATGGAGGCAGAGGCTTCGGTGAAGCACTGCCCTCCCACCCACACCAGGGCACCCACCCACACCGGGGCACCCACCCCTGCCCTCCCACCCACACCAGGGCACCCACCCACACCGGGGCACCCACCCCTGCCCTCCCACCCACACCAGGGCACCCACCCACACCGGGGCACCCACCCCTGCCCTCCCACCCACACCAGGGCACCCACCCACACCGGGGCACCTACCCCTGCCCTCCCACCCACACCAGGGCACCCATCCCTGCCCAGCCTTACCCAGACCACAGCACCCACCCCTGCCCTCCCACCCACACCAGGGCACCCACCCACACCGGGGCACCCAACCCTGCCTTCCCACCCACACCAGGGCACCCATCCCTGCCCAGCCTTACCCAGACCACAGCACCTACCCCTGCCCTCCCACCCACACCAGGGCACCCACCCACACCAGGGCACCCACCCCTGCCCTCCCACTCAGACCGGGGCACCCACCCCTGCCCTCCCACCCAGACCACAGCACCCACCCCTGCCCTCCCACCCACACCAGGGCACCCACCCACACTGGGGCACCCACCCCTGCCCTCCCACCCAGACCACAGCACCCACCCCTGCCCTCCCTTACACAGACCAGGGCACCCAGATAGGGCACTCACCCCTGCCCTCCCTTAGGCAAACCTGGGCACCCAGACTGGGGCACCCAGCCCTGCCTTCCCTTACCCAGACCAGGGCACCCAGCCTGGGGCACACATTGCTGCCCTCCCACACATGCTCAGGCTGGGCACTCATTGCTGCCCTGTGTGGTGTGGGAGCAGGAGCTGCCACTTGCCTCCCCATGGCTGCACCAGCAGCTGGCAGAGACCAGCGCATGGCACATTTGTCCCACTGCCAACCTGCCTGCTCTGGTTGCATGGCAGCATGGCTGCAGTCCCTGCTGGCAGCCTCCCAGGAGCTGAGCTGCATGCTCAGCCCATTCCCATGCCTAGCACCAGCTTTCAGCAGCTGGCAGGCAGTGCAGATTGCAGCCTGGAGCAGATGAGAGCAGAGCAGGACCACTGAGAGGAGAAAATGAAAACTGTCTGCATGGGAAATGTTTTCACAGGAATTCTCTTTGCTGCTGAGGTGCTCACAACTGCTGCCCTCAAGTCTCCTCTGTGTCTGCAGAGCACAGGCAGCATCAGCAGAGGTTGCCCCCTGCTTGTTTGCAGCCCTGGCCAGGCCTGGGGCTTCTTTCATAGAATCACAGGAAGGGACCTCAGATCTTATCTACTCCAACCCCTGCCATGGGCAGGGACACCTTTCACTAGCCCAGGCTGCTCGAGGGTTCATCCAGCCTGGCCTCGAAAGCCCGCAGGGAAGGGACATCCACAGCCTCCCTGGGCAGCCTGGGCCAGGTTCTCACCACCCTCACACTCAGCAACTTCTTCCTCAGCTCCACTCTAACCCTGCTCTGCCTCAGCTCCAAACCATTCCCCCTTGGCCTGGCTCAGACACCCTCAGCTGAAGTCTCTCTGCAGCCTTCCTGCAGGATCCCTTCAGCCACTGGCAGCAGCTCTGAGGTGCCCCTGGAGCCTTCTCCTCCCCAGGCTGCACCCCCCCAGCTCCCTCAGCCTGTGCTCACAGCAGAGCTGCTCCAGCCCTGGCAGCATCTTTGTGGCCTCCTCTGGCCTCACTCCAGCAGCTCTGTGTCCTGCTGCTGGGGACAGCAGAGCTGGAGGCAGGACTGGAGGTGAGGTCTGAGCAGAGCAGGGCCCAGGGGCACAATCCCCTCTCCTGCCCCCTGCCCACACTGCTCTTTCCCTGGCTGTCAAATCCACGAGGATGGACAAGCAGGCTCTGTGCTTCCCCGTGGCCTGGCTCCCTGACAGTGGCAGCCCCAGAGGAGTCAGTGCTGGCAGGGGTCTGGCACTGGGGTTTGTCAGCAGGAACACCACAGGCGTTTAGTGAAGCTCCTGGCACAGAGCGTGGCAGCAGCGCCCGGCCGGGGCTGTGCCCGTGCCCCCTGGGCTGCATTGCCTGCCCTGCACGAGTGGGGCCCCCTGAATACTTTCTTGACATTTAGGAAGTTTGCAGAAGTTTTTATTGTTTCTCTGCCAGCTTCCCAGCTCCAGCAGGAGGGGAGGAGATGTGGCAGCTCCCTCCCTGACACCGCACCCAGCACAGTGCTGCTGCAGGCTGCGCGGAGCCTGAGCTGCTTTGGGAGGCGCAGCCTGGGCTGCTCCTCCCTCCTGCTCTGCACTTTGGGGTGATGAGACAATGGCACCTGCGGGTGGCCCAAGCCCTGTGCTGCCTGCAGGGGTGCTCAGCTTGCTGCAGGTGGGGGTGTCCTGCCTCTGGGAACAAGTGTGGCTCAGGGGGCACCTGGGGGCACGGCTGGCTGAGCTGAGCTCCGGGCAGGCATCTCAACGTGGAAACCCCAAGTCCTGCCTGGGGATGGAGGCACAGCTCAGAGCAGAGCCAAGGGGCACCCTGAGCTTTACCAGCTAGTGAGTTCCTTCACCTGGACAAGTTGCCCATGAACCAGCAATGTGCCCTCAGGGCCAAAGAGGCCAATGGCATCCTGGGGTGCATTCAGGAGAGTGTGACCAGGTCAAGGAAAGTTCTTCTCCCCCTCTGCTCTGCCCTGGTGAGGCCACATCCGGAGTACTGGGTCCAGTTCTGGGCTTCCCAGTTCAAGAGAAACAGGGAAGTGCTGGGTGATGTCCAGTGAAGGCTGTGAAGATGCTGAGGGCCTGGAGCAGCTCTGTGTATGAGCAGCAGAGGCTGAGAGCCCTGGGGCTGTTTAGTCTGGAGAAGAGCAGCCCCAGAGGGCACCTGATCAATGCTCAGCAAGAGCTAAAGGGAAGGGGGCAAGAGGATGGGGCCAGACTCCTTGCAGTGGTGCCCAGTGGACAAGGTTTTACAGGCACAGAGTGGAACCCAGGAGGTTTCATCTGAACAGGAGAAAGTTGTTTGGGGTGAGGGAGCTGGAGGCCTGGAGCAGGCTGCCCAGAGAGGTTGTGGAGTCTCCTGCTCTGGAGAGCTTCCAAATCCTCCTCATGTTTAGGCAAAACTTCCTCTGTTTAGACCTGTGCTGTGCCTGGGCACCACTGGGAACAGACTGGTCCCATCCTCCTGACCCCACCCTTTACGTATCCATCAGCACTGGTGAGACCCCTCCTCGGTCTGCTCTAGGCTGGAAATGCTTTGAGGTGAGGCCCAGGATGAGCTCTTCCATCGCCTCTGAGGGGTGGAGGTGAGGCTGACTGCTCTGTAGTTTCTGGGTCTCCCTTTTTGAAGCCTGGAGTGATTCTGGCTTTCTTTCAGCCCTCAGGCACCTCACCTGGTCTCCAGGGCCTTTCAGAGACACTGGAGAGTAGCCCAGGAATGCCTTCTGCATCCCTTTCAGCCCTCATGGGCGCATCCCTTCAGGGCCCATGGACTTCAACTGACCTCTAGCTTAGAGCCAAAGAACCACAGAATGGCCATGGTTGGAAGGGACCTCAGCGCTCAGCTACTCTGACCCCCCCTGTAACCCAAATCCTCCCCAACCAAGGCAGAGTCTCTCCTCCTCCAGAGCCTCTGGGCAGCAAGGGGTGGTTCGTGTGTCAGCTCGCAGTGGCCGTTGCCGCCGTTGCAGCAGGCAGCAGTGGGGCTGCAGGAGCCGCAGGGATCTGCCTGCAGGGCACCAGCAGGCACTGGCTGCCTGCAGCATGAGCCCAGCTCGCTCGGGAGTCCAGGAGAGCTCTGCAAGTGTCCAGCTGCTGTTACCAGCTCGGGGAGGAGTTCACACATTTAGCAGTTCCTGGTCCAGCTCAAGCGCAGTGAGTCTGCGGGGGGACCTGTGGGGCTGCACTGGATGTGACCTGGCACTGAGCTGCAGCCGGCAGCCGCCGCTGCCTTCCCTCGGCGCCCAGCTGGGAAGCGCTGTCCCTGCTCTGCACCTCGCAGCACAGCTCGCTGCCTGCTGCCCTCTCTGCAGCAAAGCTGCCCAGCTCTGTGCCAGGCTGCTGGGAACCTGGCAGGGATCCTGGCCGTGCCTGCAGTGGGCTCTGCTTGTCCTTAATGAGCGCAGAGCTCCTTAAGTGCCAGCCCAGGTGGGCACAGTTCTTGTGCTCACACTTCTTACAGGGAGCAGCTGAGGGAGCTGGGGGCGTTCAGTGTGGAGAAGAGGAGGCTGAGGGCAGACCTCATTGCTCTCTACAGCGCCCTGAAGGGAGGTTACAGTGAGGTGGGGGTTGGGCTCTGCTCCCCAGCATCCGGTGAGGGACAGAGAGGAGATGGCCTGAACTTGTGCCAGGGGAGGTTTGGGTTGGAGATGAGGAAAGCCAAAACTCCAGCTTTGGTCTCTGACCTGGTCAGACCCGAAGCAATCACTGTTTTCTACTGTGTTCACTTTGTTTCAGTCAAGCTAACCTGGGGCCTGATTTCCAGGCAAGGCTGATTTGGTCAGAGGATGTGTCCTTTGCCAGCACAGCAGAGTGGGGTGAGCACTGACCTGTCCTGGTGTCCCTCTGTGTCCCTGCTACCAGAGGCATGACAGCCTCTCTGCTAGCAGGAGCATGCCTGGGCCACTGGCCTCAAAGATTCACAAGCTGCTGGGTGAGAGGCCCTGGAGGCTGCCCAAGCCCTTCCTCTCAGACGTGTTTGGGACCAGCACTTCTCACCTGCACACTGGTCCTCAGAGCCTTGTGCTGTGACACTCTATGAGCAAGGAGCATGTTCCTGCCCCCAGACAGTGCAGGTAAACCACAGAATGCTTTTGAATGCTTCTAACAAAAGAATGCTTGAGTAAGAATCACAGAATCACCCAGGCCAGGAGGGACCTCTGAGATCCCCGAGGCAGCCATTTCCCCACCCCACCAAGCCTGTCCCCACACCCTGTCCCCAGCACAGATCCAGGTGGATTTAAAATATGCCCAGGGATGGCAACTCCACCACCCCCCTGGGCAGCCTGTGCCAGTGCCTCACAACCCCTTCCCAGGAAACATTTAGCTACTGCCCAGCCTAAATTCCCTCTCCCAGCCTGAGTCAGTTGTGAGCAGAGCCCAGAGCCTGCCTCTGCACCCTGCTGCCAGGTAGCTGCAGGCAGCACTGAGGTCTCGGCCTCCTGTTGTGCAGGCTAACAGCCCCAGCTGCTCCTCACAGCCTTCCTCTCCAGCCCCTCACCAGCTCAGTCGCCCTTCTCTGCCCTGGCTCCAGCCCCTCCTGTGCTGTGGTGCCCAGCACTGAGCACAGCACTCGAGGTGTGGCCTCCCCAGTGCCGAGCACAGAGGCACAGTCACCTCCCTGCTCCTTCAGGCCAGGATGCCGTTGGCCACCTGGGCACACTGCTGCCTCATATTCCCCCTCCTGTCAGTCAGTGCCCCCAGGTCCTTCCCACCCCCCAGCTCCACACCATCCTTCCATCGCTGTGGCCCAGGTGCAGGACCTGGCACTTGGCCTTGCTGAAGCTCATGCAGCTGACCTCAGCCCATGGGTCCATCCTATCCAGGTCCCTCTGCAGAGCCTCCCTACCCTCATACATGTCAGCACTCACTTGTGCCCTGGGATAGCACAAGAGGCAACTGATGGAAACTACAGCAGGGGAAGTTGCATCTCAGCAAGAGGAAGAACTTTGCTGTAAGGGTCCCAGAACCCTGGCACAGGCTGCCCAGAGGGGTTGAGGAGCAGAATGCTCTCTGGAGCCGTTCCAGACCTGCCTGGATGTGTTCCTGTGTGACCTTCACTGGACTTTCTGGTCCTGCTATGGCAGGGGAGTTGGACTCACAGATCTCTGGAGGTCCCTTCCAACCCCTAACATCCTGTGGTTCTGTGATCCTGTGATCTCTCCCACCTAATTTGGTGTCCTCTGCAAGCTTACTGAGGGCACATTCAAACACATTTGAAACTCAGGCTTCCCAAATCCCACTGCTCCCTCCCTGAGCAGGCAGTGTGCTGCTGCTGAGCTGCCTTGTGAATCTCCTTCTAGGTCGCTCATTGTTTCTCCCATGGCTTTTCCTTACACCTAGAAAAGTTTGCATCCTGTCACACAGGGGATGTGTGGAGTGCAGCTGCAGATGTGCATGTCTGATCTACGAACAAAGGGTGGAACTGCCTGCCCACAGCACCAGGAGGCTGCGGCCAGAGCTCAGCCCCGTGGCTCTTTTCTCTCCCATTGAACTTTCCTCTGTTATTCTTGGGGAAGCTGAGCAGGGGTCAGGCCCAGGCAGGGAAATGAGGTCCAGGGCTATGGAAAACTCGGACCCCAGAGCCACCTCCTATTATATAGATATAAATGGAATGGAAAATTGTGTCGAATAGAAGTGCACTGCCCTCTGAGAAATGTTCTCACAGAACTGCCTCTGAGAGCGCCTTAACTCTTGACCAGAGCCCAGGGCGCTGCAGCGAGGGGACCTCGGGGCCGCGGGGACAGCGCCGGCAGCGCGGGGCCGGGAGGTGCCAGCGCCGCTGCCGCCGGGAGCACGGCACCCAGCCAGCCCCGCTGCTTTCCAGGCACAGGGCAGGACGGCGGTGCCCTCTCCCTTCGTGACGATGAGGAGTCCGTGTCCGTGAGCTGGCCAGATCCACGTCCCCAGGAAGGAAGCAGCAGTGGGCTCCAGCGTGGAGCAGCGGGAGGGCAGCACAGGGGACCCTGCAGCTCCCGTTCGCATCGAACTGCTCCAAGTGTTTAACGCCACTGCAAAGGGGAGCGTGGTGCTGGGCTTGGGTGAGGGCAGTGGCTGGATTAAGAGATGTCCTGGAGGCTCGTCCAAGCGTGGTAAGGATGGCGAGGCACAGGCAGGGATGTGCAGCAGGCATCCACTGTCTGCTCCCAGTCCAGCGCCAGTCCCTTTGCTCCTCCCTGCATGTGAACTGTTCCTCTGCAGGGACCGAACCAGCTCCAGCCTTGCCCTGCTCTCACAGGGTGCTCCAACACAGCCCTGAGCAGGCAGCTGCAGGCAGCAGGGTGAGGCTGCAGCATGGGCAGGGGAAGGGATCCTGTGGCTCTGTATCCGACAGGGTATGAGAATCAGGGCAAAGAACAAAGCCTGGGTGCTGGCCTTGCCTTGTCCCTGCCAGTCCTGTCACGTCCTCATCTGTCCGTGACAAGAAGTGCCAGGGGGTGGGAAAGCTCATGGAAGGGAGGGGAGAAGGACACAGGGAGCTGAAGAGCCTAGCAAGGTGCAAGGGCTCTCCTGGAGCAGGGCTCAGCCTCCTGTGGACAGGGTTTGCTGAGTGCAGGCCAGGAGCAAATCACTCCAAGAGGTTCACAGCTCTCAGTTCAGTTTCCTCTGCCAGCTGCAAGGCCAGACTGGGTCCCTCCTGCTGCCTCCCAGCACCTCCTAAAAAGCAGGGGTGGGTTTTTTTCCCAGTCAGGTGCTGAAGCACCCTCCTTGTTTGCTGTCGTACTGCAGCCTGCACAGGCAGAGTCCTGTAATTGCTGCAGGGTAGCAGAGAAGGAGGAACAAAAGCCAAGGAGGTGCTGCAAACAGGCCTGGAAAATGGAGCAGCTGAGCAAGTTTCCTGTTTGCTTTTTAAGGACTTCACCAGAGGCAGAAATAAAAACCCTCCCAGGTGGTTTGCCTGAAGCCTTGTGGTAGAATACTGAACCCTGGTTCAATGCCCAGTCAGAGGCTGCCTGGGCCCCTTGGAAAGCAATGGGTAAATGCCCAGCAGGCTGCAGTGTGTGACCCAAACCAGACACTAGAGACTGGCCAAGAGCAAGCCCCACATGTCAGCCCCATGTCCACTCTGCTGCATCATCTGGGACCTGCTGGGTGAGGGCAGGAAGAAGATGGCCCAGGACTGAGCTTGCAAATACTGCCAGAGCAGCTGGGGCTGAGGTGTGCTGTGCCCTGGTACCCACAGCGTTTGGGTGGGCAGGCAGCAGAACCTCCCACAGAGGAACCGGAGGGCAACATGCTTCAGCCTGCCCTCGCCAGGTGGCATCTTCTGGGTGCCCTGTGCTCCAGGTTTCTTGTGCCCTCTGTTCATGGACTCATGGATTCACAGAATGGTTGAGGTTGGAAGGGACTTTAAGATTATTCAGTTCCAACCTCCTGCCATGGGCAGGGACACCTCCCACCAGCACAGCTTGCTTGAGGCCTCATCCAGCCTGGACTTCAACACCTCCAGGCAGGGGACAGTGACAGCCTCCCTGGGCAGCCTGTGCCAGGCTCTCCCCACCCTCACTCTCAACAGTTTTTTTCTGATCCCCCCTCTCCCAGCTCAAAGCCATTGTCCCTCAGCCTGCCACTCCCAGCCCTTCTCCACAGTCCCTCCTCAGCTCTCCTGCAGCCCCTTCAGGCACTGGAAGCTGCTCTGAGGTCTCCCTGCAGCCTTCTCCAGGCTGCACAGCCCCAACTCTCCCAGCCTGTCCCCACAGCAGAGCTTCTCCAGCCCTCTGAGCATCTTGGTGGCCTCCTCTGGACCCTCTCCAGCAGCTCCAGATCCTTGTGTTGGGTTCCCAGAGCTGGAGGCAGTGCTGCAGGTGAGGTCTGAGCAGAGCAGAGCAGATTGGAGGGGCAGAATCCCCTCCCTGTGCTGCTGCTCTCCCTGCTCTGGCTGCAGCCAGCACACAGCTGGCTCTGGGCTGCCAGGGACCAGTGCTGGCATCTGGGCACTTGGGCACCTGGGCACCAACTGACACCCCCAGGGCCTTCTCCTGCAGGCTGCTCTCAGCCATCTTCACCCATTAGAAATGCACCTGTTAGGGGATGCAAACTATTTATGTTTTGTGGAGGAGAAGCTGCTGGAGTCACAGGCAGTAGCCACAGAAACCTTTCCAGTCTTTCACTTGTCTCACAAGAAGTAAAATGAGAGTCTGGCTAGGACCAGATGGTTAATCTGTGTCTTATGTCAGCCTTGCAGAGGAGAACAGAGAGCAGACATGAGCTGGTCTGTAAGTTCAGGAAGATCTTTCAGCCTAAATTCCTGCAGAGGGACTCCCCAGGCTTCCTGCAGCATAGAGACAGAGCAAGCTTTCCACCCCCAAAGCTGGGTGGGTTTGTGCTTGTCTGCCTGCTCTGTTGTTAGCCATTCCAGCAAGTGCTTAGGGAGATACTTAATAAACTGATCTATTGATGCTCTGCCATTAACATTTAAAGAGTAAAATGGATCTGCTGGCACTCTGCACAGAGGCAGCTCAAGTGCTGCAACAGCCTCTTCTCCAACACGGCTCTGAAGGCAAGGAACTGCAGGAGGGTAACAGAATGAGAGTCAGATGAGTGAGCTTCAGGCAAGCAAGAGTCTTTAGGCAGGAGAGTTGCAGCCCTGGTAAAGCCAGTAAGAAGCTGCACACCAGGTGGGCAAGCAGAGTGTCAGGGTACAGAGCAGGTCACACAGCAACACATCCAGGGTGGGTTGGAGAGTCTCCATGAAGGAGACTCCACAGCCTCTCTGGGCAGCCTGCTCCAGGCCTCCAGCACCCTCACACCAAAGAAATTTCTCCTCATGTCAAGGTGGAACCTCCTGGGTTCCAGCTTGTCCCTGCTCTTCCTTGTCCTGTCCCTGGGCACCACCACACAGAGCCTGGCACCTGCATCCTGACCCCCACCCCTCAGATATTGATAGACACTGCTCAGTCCCCTCTCAGCCTTCTCCTCTGCAGACTACCCAGCCCCAGGCCTCTCAGCCTTTCTTCATAGCAGAGCTGCTCCAGTCCCTCACTCATCCTCACAGCCTCAGCTGGCCTCTCTCCAGTAGCTCACTGTCTCCCCTAAACTGGGGGCCCCCAAACTGGACTGAGTATTCCAGGTGTGGTCATCTCCTGCCTGATGGCTTCATGATCTGGAGTGTCTCTGGGGAGTGCATGAGAACAGGAGGGATGTGAGCAGGCTCCTGTGGCAGGCACTGCAGCAAGGGCAGCCCAGGGCTGCTGCTGCAGGCAGGGAGTCCCTGCCCAGCACACGCAGCTGTGCCTCAGCCCGAGCCAGGAACTCTGCGTGGCTGTGGCAGGCAGAGAGGCTCCTGGGCCATAGGTGACTTATGGTCACTGGTGCCCAGAGCTGGGTCAGAGCTGGGAGGGAACTGCTCAGTGCCTGGGAGTGGGTTTGCTGAGTGGGGATTAGTCACTGTGGATTTTGGAGCAGGCAGGATTTGGAACAGGGCAGGGAATTTTCATTCAGTGGCTGAGATAAGGAGGCTGCATGGGGAGATGTGGCAGTTTGACCTGGCAGGTTGCCACCATCAGCTTTTCTTCACTCTGGTGACCTTATGGGCACAGGATTCTTTTGTCACCTCTGAGGGTGGCATCCTCTGAGGCCCTGATATCAGGGTCAGATGCTGCCCAGCACAGGTGTAGCTGCAGTGTGGTGCTGCACCAGGACAGCTCTGCAGGCTTTGCCAGGGAGATGTGGTGTTTAACCCACCTGGGTTTCACCTCTGCTGGGCTCAAGGTACCACACGGGAAGGTGGAGGTAGAAAATGTTTCACATGGGAATCATAGAGTCAGAGTCAAAAAAAGGCTTGGGTTGGAAGGGACCTGTCAAGTGCATCCAGTCCAGCCCTGCTGAGGTTAGCAGGGACATCTGCAGCTGGAGCAAGCTGCTCAGAGCCCAAACCAACCTCACCTGCAATGGGTCCAGGCATGGGGCAGCTCCCACCTCTCTGGGCAACCTGGGCCAGGCTCTCACCACCCTCAGGGGCAAACATTGCTTCCTCCTTTCCATTCTTCTTGTAGCTCCAGACCATGGCTGCTTGTCCTCTGCAACAGCAGGCTGGGGCTGGGCACTCTGCAGGCTCCCAGCTCATGTTGGCTGAGGACAATCACCCCAGGGGGGGAAGCGCTGCTGGCAGTGTGGTGGGCATGGGACTGGCACAGCTCTGCGCTGCACGGGGCTCTGGAGCACAGCCCAGTGCCAGTGGCTGTGCCGTGTGCCTGTGCCTGTGCCTGTGCTCTGTGCCTGTGCTCTGTGCCTGTGCTCTGTGCCTGTGCCGTGAGCCTGTGCTCTGAGCCTGTGCTCTGTGCCTGTGCTCTGTGCCTGTGCCGTGTGCCTGTGCTCTGTGCCTGTGCCCTGTGCTCTGTGCTCTGTGCCTGTGCTCTGTGCCTGTGCCGTGTGCCTGTGCTCTGTGCCTGTGCTCTGTGCCTGTGCTCTGTGCCTGTGCCGTGAGCCTGTGCTCTGTGCCTGTGCTCTGTGCCTGTGCCGTGAGCCTGTGCTCTGTGCCTGTGCTCTGTGCCTGTGCTCTGTGCCTGTGCTCTGTGCCTGTGCTCTGTGCCTGTGCTCTGTGCCTGTGCCGTGAGCCTGTGCTCTGTGCCTGTGCTCTGTGCCTGTGCCGTGTGCCTGTGCTCTGTGCCTGTGCCCTGTGCTCTGTGCTCTGTGCCTGTGCCGTGTGCCTGTGCTCTGTGCCTGTGCTCTGTGCCTGTGCCTGTGCCGTGTGCCTGTGCTCTGTGCCTGTGCCGTGTGCCTGTGCTCTGTGCCTGTGCTCTGTGCCTGTGCCTGTGCTCTGTGCCTGTGCTCTGTGCCTGTGCTCTGTGCCTGTGCCGTGTGCCTGTGCTCTGTGCCTGTGCTCTGTGCCTGTGCCCTGTGCTCTGTGCCGTGTGCCTGTGCTCTGTGCCTGTGCTCTGTGCCTGTGCTCTGTGCCTGTGCTCTGTGCCTGTGCTCTGTGCCTGTGCCGTGTGCCTGTGCTCTGTGCCTGTGCTCTGTGCCTGTGCCGTGAGCCTGTGCTCTGTGCCTGTGCTCTGTGCCTGTGCTCTGTGCCTGTGCCGTGTGCCTGTGCTCTGTGCCTGTGCCGTGTGCCTGTGCTCTGTGCCTGTGCTCTGTGCCTGTGCTCTGTGCCTGTGCCGTGTGCCTGTGCTCTGTGCCTGTGCCGTGTGCCTGTGCTCTGTGCCTGTGCCCTGTGCCTGTGCTCTGTGCCTGTGCCCTGTGCTCTGTGCCTGTGCTCTGTGCCTGTGCTCTGTGCCTGTGCTCTGTGCTCTGTGCCTGTGCCTGTGCTCTGTGCCTGTGCTCTGTGCTCTGTGCCTGTGCTCTGTGCCTGTGCTCTGTGCCTGTGCTCTGTGCCTGTGCCGTGTGCCTGTGCTCTGTGCCTGTGCTCTGTGCCTGTGCTCTGTGCCTGTGCTCTGTGCCTGTGCTCTGTGCTCTGTGCCTGTGCTCTGTGCTCTGTGCCTGTGCCTGTGCTCTGTGCCTGTGCTCTGTGCCTGTGCTCTGTGCCTGTGCTCTGTGCCTGTGCCGTGTGCCTGTGCTCTGTGCCTGTGCTCTGTGCCTGTGCTCTGTGCCTGTGCCCTGTGCTCTGTGCCTGTGCCTGTGCCTGTGCTCTGTGCCTGTGCTCTGTGCCTGTGCTCTGTGCCTGTGCCCTGTGCCTGTGCTCTGTGCCCTGTGCCGTGTGCCTGTGCCCTGTGCCTGTGCTCTGTGCCTGTGCTCTGTGCCTGTGCCCTGTGCCTGTGCTCTGTGCCTGTGCCGTGTGCCTGTGCTCTGTGCCTGTGCTCTGTGCCTGTGCCCTATGCCTGTGCCCTGTGCCTGTGCTCTGTGCCCTGTGCCTGTGCCCTGTGCCTGTGCTCTGTGCCTGTGCTCTGTGCCTGTGCCCTGTGCCTGTGCTCTGTGCCTGTGCTCTGTGCCTGTGCCTGTGCCTGTGCTCTGTGCCTGTGCTCTGTGCCTGTGCTCTGTGCCTGTGCTCTGTGCCTGTGCCCTGTGCCATGTGCCTGTGCTCTGTGCCTGTGCTCTGTGCCTGTGCTCTGTGCCTGTGCTCTGTGCCTGTGCCTGTGCCTGTGCTCTGTGCCTGTGCCCTGTGCCGTGTGCCTGTGCTCTGTGCCTGTGCCGTGCGCCTGTGCTCTGTGCCTGTGCCCTGTGCTCTGTGCCGTGTGCCTGTGCTCTGTGCCTGTGCCGTGTGCCTGTGCTCTGTGCCTGTGCTCTGTGCCTGTGCTCTGTGCCTGTGCCGTGAGCCTGTGCTCTGTGCCTGTGCTCTGTGCCTGTGCTCTGTGCCTGTGCCGTGTGCCTGTGCTCTGTGCCTGTGCCGTGTGCCTGTGCTCTGTGCCTGTGCTCTGTGCCTGTGCTCTGTGCCTGTGCCGTGTGCCTGTGCTCTGTGCCTGTGCCGTGTGCCTGTGCTCTGTGCCTGTGCCCTGTGCCTGTGCTCTGTGCCTGTGCCCTGTGCTCTGTGCCTGTGCTCTGTGCCTGTGCTCTGTGCCTGTGCTCTGTGCTCTGTGCCTGTGCCTGTGCTCTGTGCCTGTGCTCTGTGCTCTGTGCCTGTGCTCTGTGCCTGTGCTCTGTGCCTGTGCTCTGTGCCTGTGCCGTGTGCCTGTGCTCTGTGCCTGTGCTCTGTGCCTGTGCTCTGTGCCTGTGCTCTGTGCCTGTGCTCTGTGCTCTGTGCCTGTGCTCTGTGCTCTGTGCCTGTGCCTGTGCTCTGTGCCTGTGCTCTGTGCCTGTGCTCTGTGCCTGTGCTCTGTGCCTGTGCCGTGTGCCTGTGCTCTGTGCCTGTGCTCTGTGCCTGTGCTCTGTGCCTGTGCCCTGTGCTCTGTGCCTGTGCCTGTGCCTGTGCTCTGTGCCTGTGCTCTGTGCCTGTGCTCTGTGCCTGTGCCCTGTGCCTGTGCTCTGTGCCCTGTGCCGTGTGCCTGTGCCCTGTGCCTGTGCTCTGTGCCTGTGCTCTGTGCCTGTGCCCTGTGCCTGTGCTCTGTGCCTGTGCCGTGTGCCTGTGCTCTGTGCCTGTGCTCTGTGCCTGTGCCCTATGCCTGTGCCCTGTGCCTGTGCTCTGTGCCCTGTGCCTGTGCCCTGTGCCTGTGCTCTGTGCCTGTGCTCTGTGCCTGTGCCCTGTGCCTGTGCTCTGTGCCTGTGCTCTGTGCCTGTGCCTGTGTCTGTGCTCTGTGCCTGTGCTCTGTGCCTGTGCCTGTGCCTGTGCTCTGTGCCTGTGCTCTGTGCCTGTGCCCTGTGCCATGTGCCTGTGCTCTGTGCCTGTGCTCTGTGCCTGTGCTCTGTGCCTGTGCTCTGTGCCTGTGCCTGTGCCTGTGCTCTGTGCCTGTGCCCTGTGCCGTGTGCCTGTGCTCTGTGCCTGTGCCGTGCACCTGTGCTCTGTGCCTGTGCTCTGTGCCTGTGCTCTGTGCCTGTGCTCTGTGCCTGTGCCCTGTGCCTGTGCCCTGTGCCATGTGCCTGTGCTCTGTGCCTGTGCTCTGTGCCTGTGCTCTGTGCCTGTGCCGTGTGCCTGTACCTTGTGTGCTGTGCCTTTGCAGAGCCCTGGGCAGTGTGTCTGTGCCCTGCAGAACCTCGTTGGGGCTCCTGCATGGTTTGCCTGGCAGCAGCTGTGTCTGTGGGGCACAAGCCCTGTGCCAGGGCTCTGTGCCCCTGTGGGGCTGCCAGGCTGTGCTGCCCCATGGCCAGGCTCAGCACTGCTGTTGGGAGCTGTTTTTTCCCAGGCACATTACGTAGCCTTTTTAGCTTCACACCCCCCCCACCACACTCCCCCTTCCTCTGTTATTTTGGTGCCTTTCCCCCAGGGAAACCAAGTTTGCTCAAATGCTGTTCCCACCAGAAAGGCAAAAGCTCTCCCCCCTCTTTTTCCTTCCTCTTTTGGGTTCAGGGTAATCTGTCCCATGACAAAACAGCCACAGATCCCTCACAAAGTGCTCTGCCTCTCTCCTTAAAGGGAGAGGCTTTCCTGAGGGCCCTGAGGGCCATCACTCCATCACAGCAAGGTGCCTCTTGTGTGGAAGGACCATCTGGCTGGATGCCTTTGGGATACCAGGGTGGCAATAGGTGGGTGCAATTGGTCTTGTAGCTGGGCAGTACGGAGTGGGGAGCAGCAGTGTGCCCACGAGAGCTGCGGGGGAGCTCCTGTGGCTGAGCTGCAGCCAGTCCCAGTGGAGATGTCTCCAGGACAGTAGACTGGTCAGGCCCTCTGCAGCCCACAGGGAGATGAAGTCCCTCCTGGGACCCTCAAACAAGTTTCCAAGGTGGAGCAGTAAAAACTTCCCTCTCTGCTGCCTGTGGTGCTGGGTGAGAAGCTGCTCAGCCTTTCCCACTGCAGGGCTTGCATGAGGACAAAGCCCACCCCGACCCAAACCCCCAGCCCAGCTCCATTGGCAGCAGCAGCTGGGTTGGAAGTGCAGAAGTGGAAGCAGCTGATACAGGCCTGTGGATGAGCATCCTCATGCTGTCTCAACGCTGCCTGTGCTCCTGTGGGCAGAGGGGACGTGGGGCTGCACCTGCTGCAGCAGGGGGCTAAAGGCAGTTTTGAGTAGAGGCTTTTCCCAGCACTCTGGAGGGCAGTAAATGATCCATAAATCCTTCTCTTCCCTTTCCACCATGACAGAGATAAAAACAGGTTGCTTTTGGTGCACATGGCTGCTGCACACTCCTGCCCTGCCAGGAGCATCTTGGATCCCTGCGGGCAGATGGCAGACAGGCTGGCATCAGCTCCCTCACGGCTTATCACGGGCACCAGGTGCATCCCTGGGTCTCCAAGAAGCAACCAAACCTGCCTGTAAATGTTCTGAGGATCCTCACCACCCTTAGATTTCTTCTAGCAGTTGTCACCAAAGGAGATGTGGCTGCAGGTGGGACTGGAGAGGGGCTCTGAGTGCCTGTGTGCCCTGAAGCAACAAGTGAGTGGTGGGAGCCTGGGAACAGCACACTTCCTAATTCTGCAGCCCAGAATTTGGCATGGTGAGCCCTTGGCTCACTCTTGGAACTGGCTCTGCAGTGAGGTGTCTGAAAGGGACGAGAAAAACGTCCCTGTGACAACCTCCCGAGGCTGGTAACTGCTGGTGGTGAGAAGCAGGTGAGCAGTGGTGCTTGGATCTGCAGGGGTTGGCAGCAGCAGAAGCAGTTTGGCTCCGAGATGCTGACGTCAGACAAGCACTTTGCTTCAGATGCTCCCAGGGAATGCAGAACTTGAAGTGCTCGGGAGGCTTCTGGCCAATGTTCATGCCTGGGGCTCTCAGTGGCCTGGGGCTGTCCTCTGGCACCTTTCACAGCAGTGACATCGGGGCAGGATTCACTCCAGCCTGCAGCTGAAGTCTGGTTTGGGTGAGAGAAAATCACCCCAGTCCCCTCTGCTGAGTGTGGGCAGAGCCACGGTGCCAAGCCTGGCTGTAGGCATCTCCAGTATGGCCCAGAGAGAGTCAGAGATTCACAGAATGGTTTGGAAGGAACCTTAGAGACCATTTAGTTCCAACTCCCACTGCACAGCTAAACCCCCTGACCTTGAGTGCCACTATCCCAAATACACCCAACTGACACAGGGCACTCACGGCTGGCTGGCAGCAAATCCATGGGCATCGATGTGCCATGGCTCTGCTGTTCATTGGGAGAGCTGGAATGAGTCAGAGACTCAGAGGTGCACAGAATGGGCTGGGTTGGAAGGCACCTCAGAGCTCATCCAGTGCCAAGCCCTGCCATGGGCAGGGGCACCTCCCACCAGCACAGCTTGCTCAGGGCCTCATCCTGCCTGGCCTTGAACACCTCCAGAGAGGAGACATCCACAACCTTCCTGGGCAGCCTGTGCTAGTCTCTCCCCACCCTCACTCTCAAGAATTTCTTTCTTCCACTCCTAAAAAGGTCTCTGCTGAGTTTCCTTGCAGGGGAACAGGCCAGTGGGACTGCGAGACATCCCTGTGGCTGGGAAGCCTCCCTGCTGGAAGTGTCACCTCCTGCCACCCAGCACAGCAGCAGAGCAGAGGTGCTCCTGGTCCTGTGCTGGCTGTCAGAGCCTTGGTTCCCTTCCCAGCCTGTGTCCAAGATGAGTTGCTGTCTCCAGAGGTACCTTCCTGGCTGGCGCACGATGATTGATGCCTTCCGGGTCCCAAAGGTGTGGATGTGGGAGTGAGAACAGCAGAGGGGAGGGCAGAGAGCTCTGGCATGGGATCTGTGACAGCCTGGCTCATCCCTCAGGAATGCTGGGATGGAGAGGGCGTCCCAGCCCCATTCAGCATGGGAAAATATTTTATCAAAGAGACTTGGAATAAAAAACTAAAATTAAGCTCTGGCCATGAGCAGTTGACACAGTGCCACAGCAGGGCTATTTTTAATGTCCCTCCTGAGTGCTCCACTTGCTTCCAGCCTCCTCAGCTCTGTGGATGGTGCAATTAGTGCACGAGTGATGAGCAGAACAGAGAGCTCACAGGTGGGGAGAGACTGGCACAGGTTGCCCAGGGAGGCTGTGGATGCCTCATCCCTGAAGGTGTTCAAGGCCAGGCTGGATGAGGCCCTGAGCAAGCTGTGCTGGTGGGAGGTGTCCCTGCCCATGGCAGGGCTTGGCACTGGATGAGCTCTGAGGTGCCTTCCAACCCAGCCCATTCTGTGCACCTCTGAGTCTCTGACTCATTCCAGCTCTCCCAATGGACAGCAGAGCCATGGCACATCGATGCCCATGGATTTGCTGCCAGTCAGCCATGAGTGAGCTGGTGGCACCCAGGAGTGTGTGCTCAGTTGGGTGTGTTTGGGACGGTGGCACCCAAGGGAGGGGGATTCAGCTGTGCAGTGCTCTGCTGTCAGGGCTGGTGTGGGTGTTGGGCACCTTCTTTCCTCAGGCAAGCTGCTTTCTGCAGAGGTGCCAGGTGAAAGGAAAACCCAAGGAATGTTGGAAGGAGGAAGCAGGCTTCATCTCCATCCTCATGGCTCAACGTTTGGTTCTGATTGCCTCTGTCTAGGCCCTTAATGAGCTGAAGAGGCTCTTGCTGAGAGCCTCACCTGTGGGCTTGACATCCTTGCTGGAACGGAGGTCAGGAAAAGCTGAGGGCTGGGTGTTGGCCTCGGTGCCCTGAGCATCCATGGGCACCAGGTCCTCAATCTGTGAGCTGCTCCAGCACCCTCCTGGAGAAGCTGTCCCTCGTGGCTTGGGTGGCTGAGTGCTTCCTTGGGTTGAAAACAGGCTAATGGCTGAGCCCAGAGAGTGGTGGGGAATGAAGTCCAGCTGGTGGCTGATCCCCAGTGATGCTCCCCAGGGCTCACTGCTGGGGCCAGTTCTCTTCAATGTCCTCATCAATGATCTGGGTGAGGGCATTAGTAAGTTTGCAGGTAACACCAAATTGTGTGGCAGGGTTGATCTGCTGGAGGGCAGAGAGGCTCTGTAAGGGTGGCCTGGCCAGGCTGGATTGAAGGGCTGAGGTCAGCTGTATGAGGTTCAACAAGTCCAAGTGCCAGGTCCTGTACTTGGGTCACAACCACCCTGTGAACACTCCAGGCTTGGGGCAGAGTGGCTGGAAACTGCCTAGCAAATAGGAACCCAGGGCTGCTGGTCAACAGTAGCTGAAGATGAGTCAGGGTGTGCCCAGGTGGCCAACAAGGCCACCAGCAGCCTGGCCTGGATCAGCAAGTGTGGCCAGCAGGAGCAGGGAGGTGACTGCCCCCTGTGCTGGGCATTGCTGAGGCCACACCTTGAATCCTGGGTTCAGCTCTGGGGCCCTCACTCCAAGAAGGAGGTTGAGGAGCTGGAGCAGGTCCAGAGAAGGGCAAGAAAGCTGGGGAAGGGTCTGGAGAGGAGCAGCTGAGGGAGCTGGGGGTGTGCAGCCTGGAGAAGAGGAGGCTGAGAGGAGACCTGGCTCTCTGTGGGGTTGGAGTGAGGTCACTGATGAGCTTAAGGGGCTTTTCCACCCAAAACGATCCTGTGAAGGCTCTGACTTCACAGCAGGGTGGTGACCTGCAGCCTCCAAGTGCAGGTGGCACAGTGGTGCCCCAAGGTCTGTCTGCTCTGCCTACCAGGGCTGGTACAACCTCCTGCTGCTCACTTGGCTTTTCAGTGTGTTTAGCTCGGGGCAATGCACTGGTCTGGGCTGCCCAGGTGGATGGGGACCTCTGTGCAAAACAGGGAGTGGTGGCTGCTGGGTGTCAGGGCTGGAAACCAGTTGTCTAACTGGAGGTGTCCCCTCTTCATGGGCAGCAGAGGAGGGTCCCTGTGGCTGTCCCTGTCGCAGCAAGCTCAGTTCTGGAGCACTTCCCACTCAGCAGGCTTTAGCTAATCGATCTCCTGATCCTTTGAGCTGAGCTGCTGAAGCCTCAGGAGGAGGAGGTAGGTTCGTGGCACCTAAAGGGGGCTACAGGAAGGCTACAAGAGAGAGGGAGGGAGACTGTTTGCAGAGGCCTGCAGGGACAGGCCCAGAGGCAATGGTTTGGAATCAGAGCAGAGCAGATTGAGATTGGATGTGAGGAACAAGTTCTGCACCAGGAGGCTGCTGGAGCACTGCAGCAGGTTGCCCAGGGGAGTGGTTGAGGCCCATCCCTGGAGATATTCAAGGTGAGGCTGGACAGGGCTGTGGGCAGCCTGCTCTAGTGGAGGATGTCCCTGCTGAGTGCAGGGAGTTGGACTGGAGGAGCTTTGGAGGTCCCTTCCAAGCTTCTGTGGTTCTGTGATTCAAGAGCAGTGCTGCGGGCTTGGGAATGCCTTCCTAGGCAAACTTTGGTGTGGTTAAAATTCTGCTTCTCAACCCCTGTACCTGTTTGGATACAGATTTGGAGCTGTTAACAACAAGCAGTGCTAAATTAAACACCAAGCTGCCCAGGCAGGGCACAGGAGCCAGGGCTGCCACTACTGTGCCTTGGGTATCACCATGAGGAGGTGCTGAGGCCAAGGAGGAGTCATGAAATCAGCCCATGGAATGTCCTGATCCCCCCTGGCAATGTGATTTGTTTTCATGCTTTAACAGAAGGTCTGTGATGGGGTTTGGTTGTGGCTGTGCCCAAGGTGAGAGGGGGCAATTCTGCCAGGCTGGCACACAGTGTCTGTTCCTGGGTGGCCCTCATCTGCCTGGAGCCCTGGCAGAGCAGGGGGCTTCCTCCCTGCCCTCCAGCCCAGCCCCTGGCTACAGAGCTCTCTGGAAAATCGAGTGCCTTTGGCTTGTCTGAACCCGAAAGCTCCTGAGCAAACCTCAGGCTATTTGCTTTCATACGAGTCTGGAGGGTCCCACGGCAGGCTCTGGTGTCGGGGAGCCCTGGAGCCAACATCCATCTTTTCTCCTAAGGCAAGGATCCTTCCTTACCAGGGACAATGACGATGGCAGGCATTAATCAGGGGTTGGCCTTTCTGGGAGCTGATGCTCCTGCCAAACCTTTTCTGCTCCCTCTGCTGCTGTCCCCGTGGCTGGGCTGGGTCTCCAGAGGGACACAGGCACAATCTGAGTGCTCAAGGGCAGCCACAACAGGAACCTCTAAACTTGCTGGTGTAGCAGAGGTGCCCCATGGGCACACCTGGATGGAGGAGACACAGAGGGCAACGATGGGGAAGGTGTCAGTAGGATCAGGTGATGGCTGGGCAATAGCTGGAGATGCAGCAGTTCCTGCCACAGCTCCTTGGCCTGGAGAGAGGAAAAGGAGAGGGAGGGCTTGAGAGGACCCTCTGAGTCTTTGAGAGCGCAGTGGGTGAGGATGGAATACCCACATGGGGCCTCGCAGCCAGACCCGGGCTGAGCATCCCCGGCCCCGTGAGGAGCTCCCGCCGGGGCCGGGCTCCGCTCTCTGCCCTCGCAGGTTTCCTCCCAGCGCTGCGTCCTGCTGGTGCCTGCGGCGTGGCCCAGCTGCCAGGGGCAGCCCCGTGCTGGCCAGGGGATGGAGGCGAGCGGCATGGCCCCGGCGTGCCAGGGCACAGCGCTGTGTGCCCGCTCTGCTCTCGGCGCTGCCCGCCGAGCCGCAAGCGACAGCAGCGCAGCCCTCGCCGCGGTGCGGAGCCGCAGCAGGAGCCACTTCTCGCTGCCTCTCTTCGCCCCAGCCCTGGCCTGGCCTCTGTGAGCTCGCAGGGTGCCCGCACGGCCCCGCTCCCGCCGCCGCAGTCGCTGGGTCACCGCAGACAGAGCGGCGGTGCCGCGGCGCTGGGAGCCGGGCGGGGGCCGGGGGGCGGCCGGGCAGAGCCAGCTCTGCTGCCCCCGTGCCTCCTGTAGGGCCTCCCTTTAACCCCCTCCTCCTCTGCCTGCCCATCGCAGAGAGCTTTCCTGTCATCTGCCTCCTTCCCCTGCAGCTCCATCTTGGTGGCTGCTGCTGAAGGCCAGATCCAAGCTGAGATGTCTCCATCACCCTGCAGCAGCTCAGTGGTGGGCAGCAGCCAAGAAGGGGGCTGCAGAGGCTGGAGGAGCCATGGAAACAGTGGGCTCTGCTCTTTCTGGGGTGTCCTGAGGTGTCAAGAGGAGTCACCCAGAAGTGGACAAAGGCAAAGCCAAACCCAGGCCCTCCTGGCAGGGAGCCAGGACCCTTTGCCAGCTGCCTGGAGGAGATGTGGGGCTGAAATCCCACGAGATGAGCCCCATGGCAGTGCCTTACCCTTGGATTTGCTCATGGGG
The DNA here is from genome assembly GCF_015220805.1 of Pogoniulus pusillus. NCBI lineage: Eukaryota > Metazoa > Chordata > Aves > Piciformes > Lybiidae > Pogoniulus > Pogoniulus pusillus. Next base: position 377,975 of record NC_087298.1, on the reverse strand, counting down.
CTGGAGCCTTGGCTGAGCTGCCAGGCTGGGGCTGTCACAGGGCTCTGCCATGGATCATGTCTGGGAGCTGGATGCAGGCACCTGCCCTGGGGCCTGGGCATTGCCACTACTGAGCTCAGCACCAGCATCACCAGGGATGATGTCTGGACTTGGCTTTGGAGGGGTTCACTCAAAGCTTTCCACATGAAACTATCCAAAATGAGAGCCCCAAAACTGGCATTTTTGAGGCTCTTTTTCCATTGTGGGGCAGTAGCACAGAGGGTGACTTTCACTGCTGAGCATGAGCATTGTGCCTTTGTGGCTGCAGAGTCACCAACAGATATCCCCAAGCAGATAGTGCCCTCATGTCCCAGCTCAACTCATCCCACTTTCTGGGCAGGCTTGGAGCTGGGGTTGAGCTCCATGGGCACAGCACCTGAGCTGAGGTGGAAGTGAGCTGGGTGCATTGTACTGGGGACTGTCAAGAGGCAGAGCTGCAGTTCTGGGTCCATAAGGAACCTCAGGAGAGATCTAAGGTCTGAGTTGGGAGGTGCTGGAGAGCAGCCCTGTGGAGAGGGACCTGGGAGTGCTGGGGGAGAACATCCCTGGGGCAGCAATGTGCCCTGGGGGCCAAGAGGCCAATGGGATTCTGGGGAGCATTCAGCAGAGTGTGTCCAGCAGATCAAGGGAGGTTCTTCTCCCCCTCTGCTCTGTCCTGGTGAGACCTCCTCTTGAGTACTGCCTTCAGTTCTGGGCTCCCCAGTATAAGAGGGACAGGGAGAGGGTCCAGTGGAGAGCTACAAGGATGATGATGGGACTGGAGCAGTACCTGATGAAGAGAGGCTGAGGGCCCTGGGGCTGCTTAGGCTGGTGAAGAGAAGACTGAGAGGGGATTGAATCAATGTCTGTAACTATCTGAGGGCTGGGGGTCAGTAGGGGGGGACAGGCTCTGCTCACTGCTCCCTGGGACAGGACAAGCAGCAATGGATGGAAGCTGCAGCACAGGAGGTTGCAGCTCAGCACAAGGGGGAACTTCTTGCCTGGAAGGGTCCCAGAGCCTGGCACAGGCTGCCCAGAGAGGCTGTGGAGTCTCCTTGTGTGGAGCCTTTCCAGGCCTGTCTGGATGTGTTCCTGTGTGCCCTGAGCTGGATTGTGTGGTCCTGCTCTGGCAGGGGGATTGGACACAGTGATCTCTTTGGGTCCTTTCCAACCCCTGACATCCTGGGATCTGGGATCTGGGATCCTGGGACTTTTGATTCTGGTTTGGGAGAGTCTTGGCTCCAACCCTGACACCCCAGCATGTTCTCTGCTAACACCATCAGTTTCCAGCCCATGCTGCAGCTGTTAGATGAAGGCTCAGGCCCTGCCCAAGTGAAGGAAGCCAATAGCTGTTTGCAGTGGGAATCCAGCAGCAGCAGCCATATTTCCAGGCTGTGTAGGTTGGAAGGATGGGCAAAGGCTCATGTACTGCCTGTCTGCAGAGGTGCCTGCGGGCTTCAGAGCTGTACCTTTTTGTAGCTGGTTTTTGGCAGAGGACCTGCAGCTCACAAGCCCTTTGTCCTTTTTGGGTCAGTATTTCTAATGCTTGGGCCATGCTGGGCCTTGCCTTGCCAGGTGAGCAAAATGCTGCTTAGGGGCAGCTGCTACCAAAACCTGCCTCTGCTATCCACAAGGCTGGGAGTTGCCATGAACAGACAGCTCCTGCCAGCAGGCTGTGAGCATCTGCCATGCTTCTGGAGACCCTAGGGACAAGCCCAAATGGGTTGTCAAGGCTGGGAAGAGGCTGCCCAGGGCAGTGGCAGCATCCCTATGCCTGCAGGGGTTCCAAAGCTGTGGAGATGTGGTGCTGGGGTCCACGGCTCAGTGGTGCCCTGGCAGTGCTGGGCTAAGGGTTGGCCTTCATGGTCTGAAAGGCCTTCTCCAATCACAGCTACTCTCTGATTCTGTGATTTGCAGTCCCCTCTCCCAAGCACCCTGGTGGGGAGCTCAATGCCTTGGAGCAGTGGAAGGTCTCAGTGGTGCCTGCAGAAGGGCTGCACCACGGCGGAGGCACAGAGCAGCAGCACGAGGCTGGCTCTGCTGACCCAAACTGTGCTGGACCACAGAGCAGTGGAGAAAAGAAGGCAGCAAGGCTGTGGCAGGAGAAGCTGCTGGGGCTGGGAGATAAGAGCTTCCTGGTTCCCACAACACCCTGGGCTGCTTATCAGCAAGGCTGCTCATAAAAAGCCAGGAGCCAGCAGGGCTGATTCCCACAGCCAGGGAGGGCTCCTCAGCATCTGCTTCCCCAGCAGCTCCTGTGTGCACAGGAGAATCCCTGGTTCCAGGGCTGGGAGTGACAGGACAAGAGGCAGTGTTTCTGAGATGGAAGGAGGGAGATGGAGGCTGGAGATGAGGCAGGGAGAGTGGTGAGACACTGACACAGGCTGCCCAGGGAGGTGTTGAAGGCCAGGCTGGACGAGGCCTTGAGCAGCCCGTGCTGGGGGAGGTGTCTCTGCCCATGGCAGGGGGGTGGCACTGGAGGAGCTTTAAGGTCCTTTCCAACCTAAACCATTCTGTGATTCCTCCAGGGGCTGCTCCTGGGCTGAGCATCAGGGAGCACCTCCTTCTCCCTCATCTTGCTGGGAATGCTCCCAGCTGGCACTTCCCCTGCAAGGGGTGGATGGGCAGCTCCAGCACAGCCTCTTCTGGGTCACCATGAGGGTGGCAGCTCCATAGCCTGCCAGCTCCAGAGCACAGGACCCCCACTCCCCACAGGATTTTCCATGCCTGGAGCCCACCTATCTCATGGAAGCAGGGGCAGAGCTGGCCCTGGGCAGCTCACAGCTGACCCAAGTGGGGCCTGTTTCAGGAAAATAGTTAGCAGTGGGCAGGCTTCTCAACCTGGGAACCAAAATGCTGTCAGTGCAGCTTGGACATGGGCTGAGGACCTGGGGTGCTCTGCAGAGGCTTTGTGGGGTCCATCCTCTGGCAGCTGCCCAAGCACTGTGGCTGTGCCAAGGTCCTCACCACCACAGGGCTGGGTGGGGGTGCAGAGTTGTTCTGGTGGGGGGTGCTGCTGGCTCGGAGCAGCTGCTGGGGCTGGCAGGGGGTGCAGGCTGCTGGAGGGGACATCTCCCGGCAGGAGCAGACTCTACTGCCCCCCCGGCAGCCTGCGCGGCGCTGCCTCACCTACAGACCACCATCTCGGGCTGCTTTTCTTCCCCGGGTGCTTAAAGCCAAGCACCAAAGCAGAGAGGGAGCAGGAACCCACTCCCTCGCTGGGATCTGGGGAGCTGCATCCTCTGTTTTCCTCCCTCCAGGGCTCTGGCTTTCGCCATGCTTCTGCACAAGTTTCTCAGAGCTCTGCCCTTCACCAGATGCCTCCCTTAGCTTTTTCCTCTTTGTCTGCTTCTTTTTTGTCCCTAAAAACAAGGGTGGCACTCCTGGCCCTGCCTTCCACCCCCACTCCCCTCCCCATCCAGAGCTGTTTTCCCCATCTTATGCTGCCCAGGGCAGGTAGCACCAGGTTAGACCCCAGGAATCAGAGCAGGATCAGACTTTATTAAAGCCCACAGACAGTGATTTCAGCAAGGCCATAAGCCAGCAAGGCAGCTCAAAGCAGATCAATCTACTAATTACTTGCTCATTAACAGAGCCCTCCAATGAATCCCTTCAAGGTGATCCCTTAAATCTCCCCAGCATCATTTAGGGCAGTTGTCTCCATTCTTAGCTGCCCCCAGGGAAGCCTTTTATGAGCCTACAAAAAGTGCTTTTAGCATTTGTGCTGCAGATATAACCGAAGCCTGATGAGATCATCCAACAAAAGTGACCCTCTGCTCCCTGGGGCAGGAGTCAGGGAACAGAAGATGCTCCCCAGGGAGGCAGATGAAGCCCCTAGGTCCAGAGACCATCAGCTGCAATCTCAGTGTCTTCAGCAGCCACCACTCTGGTGTCACCAAGGCAGGTGCCTGGAGGGCTGTGTGGACACTGAGGCTGGGCACTGCACAAGCACTGGAGCACAGCCAAGCCTGTTTGCAGCCAAGGGCCTCTCTCCAAAGGCTGGGATGAGGCTTGCCTTGAGCACCCTCAGGTCAGCTCTGTGGAGCATGGAGGGACAGAGCCTTCCCCCTGGATCTTCAGTTCTGGGTGCCCCTGTTCAGGGACAGTCTGCACAGCCCAGACTGCTTTGCTGAGCTGTCAGTGAAGAGTAAATGAGCTTCTTGCAGGTGGCTGATGCTCTCCCTTCAGCTCTAGGGGGACAAACCAGTCCCCAGCCCAGATGATCTCCAAGGGCCAATCCCCCAGGGTGCACTAAAGTCCTGCAGGAGAAGCATCCCCCAGCCACCCTTCATGGGCATTCTCCCTCTGGCAACCCCCCTGAAACCATGCAATAGGCACAAGAGGCTTTCAGTTCCTGAGTTGCCAGTGCAGGGCTGCTCCCTGAGACAGTGTCAGATGCCTTCTTCTGCAGCTGGGGTTGGTGAGCACCCTCAGAGCCCCCGGTCGGGTCCTTCACCCTGGTTGCTGCAGGAGGGATGAGCATGGTCCTGCTCCAGCAGCACACTGTGGACCCACACATCTTGTCCCCATGCCATGGGGAACAGAGAGGAGGCAGGCTGGTGCCCTGAGCTACCCAACCCCTGCAGCATCTCGCTGCCAGCCCTGGGTGCTGCCAGCCATCTGGTCAGCTCTGAGTGAGATTTCCTCAGGGCTTTCAGTGTCCTGCTCAGCAGCATTCAGTTCCCTGCCTTCAGCTGCTGAGGTGGATCCAAAATACAACAGACTGAGAGGAAAGGTCCTGAGCTTTGGCATCTGGATGCTGCATCTAAGAGGTGCTCCAAGAGTTTAGCTCCTAGTGGTGCTGAGGGTTCCAGCAGGGCAAAGCTGGGTTATTTTTCCTCTCTCCCTGCTGAAGTGGCAATGACTTCATTCTGCACTTCAATTATTTTTTGGGTCTAAACCTGGTGGCTTCCCAGGGTGTGTTTAGCTCCTCTCCAGAGCAGTGTGGTCTGGGGTGCTGGGAGCCCAGCTCCTGAGGTCTGGGCACGGGAACATTGCTGCAGCTGTGCTGGTGCTCTCTCCCCCAGCTGCCCTGCACCCTCTCACTCTGCCACCATGGCACCAGAGGATAGTTCCTCAAGCAGCAGCCTGATCTAAACCGACAGAAATTCAGATAGGAGGCTGCTGCTACTGCTCCAGCCTCACCCTGTGTCCCCAGCCCCTCTTAGAGTCACAGAATCAGCCAGGTTGGAAGAGACCTCCAAGCCCATCCAGCTCTGCCCAATCAACCAGACCACGGCACTAAGTGCCCCATCCAGGCTCAGCTTCATCACCTCCAGGGATGGAGACTCCACCTCCTGCTCAGCTGTTTGTGATTTCCAGGTTTTATTGTGCTGAGATTACAGCTGTGCCAGGAGGCTGCTCCTAACCATCCTTCCCTTCCTGAGCTGATGTGTTGCTTGGGTTTAAGTGTGTGCTCCTGATGGGTTGTGCTTTCTGCCTCGTGTCTGGTTTAAGGAGTCAGGCCAAGTCAGGCGGTGCCACTAAAGCCCTGCTCAGACCCCTGGCACCCTTACCCCAGACACAGCAGGGCACAATCACTCTTGCCAAAAGAAGGGGCAGGAAATGATTGGGTTTGCATCACAGCACAGGTGAAGGCTCCAGGCTGGGGCCTCAGGCAGTCCTGGATCTCCCACAGGGTGCATCTTCATGGAGAACCAACTGCTTCTGAGACCTGTTCACAGAGTCACACAGAATATTCTGGGATGGAAGAGACCTCCAAGCTCACCCAGTCCAACCATCCAGCACTGCAGGGTCAGCACTAAACCATGTCCCTCAGCACAGCTCCACAGGCTGCTGGAACACCCCCAGGGATGGGGACTGCAGCACTGCCCTGGGCAGCCTGTGCCAAGGTTGAGAACCCTTCCAGTGTAGAAATATTTCCTGAGCTCCAGCCTGAACCTCCCCTGGGGCAGCTTGGAGCCACCTCCTCTGCTCCTGTCCCTTGTCCCCAAGGAGCAGAGGCTGCTCCCTCCTTGCTGCAACCTCCCTGCAGGCAGCTGCAGGGAGCAATGAGCTCTGCCCTCAGCCTCCTCTGCTCCACCTGCACACCCCCAGCTCTCTCAGAGCTCCTCAACGTTGCCCCAGGCTGATGCAGGCACCATCATGGACTCACCTGGCACTGCCAGCAGTGCAGGCTGCTGGGAAGGAGATAGGGAGGCAGAAGAGCAAGAGCCATGACTGTCACAAGGTGCAGTGATGTTTGGGTCCAGAGCCCATCCTGGATCCCCTCCCCCAGTCCCAGGCCAGCAGCCGGCAGTGACACCCTGGCTTTTGCATCCTCCGTGTCCAGGTGGCAAGCCAATGTGCAGCTGAAAGGAGGCTGCAGGGAGGTGTGTGGGGGTTGGCCTCTTCTCCCTAGGATCAGGTGATAGGAGGAGAGGTAATGGCCTGAAATTGTGCCAGGAGAGGGTTAGGTTGGAGATAAGGAAAGAATTCTTTGCTCAAGAGTGGTCAGAGATTGGCACAGGCTGCCCAGGAAGGTGGTGGAGTCCCCATCCCTGGAGGTGAAATGCGTGGCCACGGCACCTGGGGACACGGTTTGATGGCCATGGTGGTGTTAGGCTGGCAGTCGGACTAGAGATGATCTCAGAGGGCTTTTCCACGATTCTCCTCCCTGTGGGCGCGTTGGAGAGGACAGGGTGGGGCTGCCGGGGGGCGGCGAGCGCCGGAGCTGCCTTCCCACGGTGTGCTGCTGCCTGCCCCTGCGCTGTCCCCTCGGCTTCTCTCTGATGTGGCTGCCGGAGGATGTGGCGACCATAAAAGCGTGAGCAGAGAGGTGCTAAGGCTGCCGCTGGGCTGTTGGCTTCCTGTTCGCAGCAGTGCGCCAGGAGCGGCCCCGGCGCCGCCGCCAGCCTGGCCCCAGCGCCCGCTCCGCGCCGCAGGCTGCTCCGCGGCTGTGCGCGGAAACAGCGCCGAGGGGGCCGAGCCCCCGGGGCCGGCCAGAACTGCGGCCCTCGCCTCAGCTGCTTGTTTGCTTTCGCCTGGTTTCTGCCCTTCTCACAGGCAGGGAGCCTGGCGGCGGGGGGGGAGCAGAGTTACCGCCCCCCAGCACCCCCAGCACCCGGGGCCAGCGTCTGGGCTGTGAGCCCTCCTCGCTCCCAGCTGCGGGGGGTTGGGTGCGCTGGGTACGAAGCGGCAGTGACTGGGGGGCGTCTGTGGGCTGGTTGTGATTTTGCTCTGTGATGTGCAGTGGGGGGTCCTGGAGGTCCCCCTGACAGGGACAGGGCAGCCAGAGCCTCCCTGGGGCTGTTCAAGGCAGGACTGGACGTGGCACTTGGTGCCGTGGGCTAGCCTTGAGAATTGTGGTAAAGGGTTGGACTGGATGATCTGTGAGGTCTCTTCCAACCTTGGTGATGCTGTGATACTGTGATCTCTCAGCCCTGGCTGCTCTCCTGCTTGTCTCTGTGGGGTTTGGGGTCCCAGTGGGGCTGTAAGGCTACCGCAGAAGCTGGTGGCTGCCCGTGGCTGTGGGTGCTTGGGAGAGGGGACAGCAAATCACAGAATCAGAGAATAACTGTGATTGGAGAAGGCCTTTCAGACCCTTAGCCCTGTACAGCCAGGGCACCACTGAACCATGGCCCTCAGCACCACATCTCGGCAGCTTTGGAACCCCTGCAAGCATAGGGATGCTGCCACTGCCCTGGGCAGCCTCTTCCCAGCCTTGACAACCCTTTTTGGGAAGAAATTATTCTTCATGTCCAACCTAAACATCCTCTGGGGCAACTTGAGGACACTTCTTCTTGTTCCTTGGGAGAAGCGAGCAGCCCCCACCCAGCTCCAGCCTCCTGTCAGGGAGTTGTAGAGCCAGAAACTCTTCCCCCAGCCTCCTTTTCTCCTGGCTGAGCAGCCCTGGGTCCCTCGGCTGCCCCCCCACAAGACTTGTACTTTGGACCCTTTATTTGGACGCTCTCCAGCACCTCAATGTCCTTCTTGGTGTGAAGGGTCCAAAACTGAAGCCAGGATTTGAGATGTAGGCTGAGCCTGGGGTGGGAGTGAGTGCTCCTGGGAGCTGGAAGCTCACAGCAATTTCCCAGCTCCCCTCTGCCCAGTCCCACCTGTGGGAAGGGTTTTGCTTGGTTTTCCTGAGATGCCCTCAAACAGGCTTTACATTTCAGTTCTTAGCCTTTGATGAAGGTTTCAGGGCATTCTTACCTCCTCCACTCCCCAGATCCCAGGAGATCCACTCCAGTTTTCACCCAGCTGTAAAGCAGAGTGAAAATCTTCCAGCGGTGAAAAATACCTCAGGTGCCTGAAGGGAAGAAACTGCTGGAAGCAAACAAATGAACTTTTGCCCATAGTTACCTGTGAGGGTATCTGTTAGCATCAGGCCCACCCCTCACTGCTGCTCCCCGTCATGGATGCCAAGCAGATCCCCCTGCCTACAGCCCCAGGAGCCTCAGCAGCCCCATGCCCATCCTGCCCGTCCGATGAGGGCTCTGCACATGGCAGCTCCTCCTCCTCATGCTCTTCAGCAGCCACAGAGATGGAGGAAGATTTGGCAATGTCCCTCCCTGCAGGAATGGATTCAATCTGGGGGTAGGGGATGACCATGGAGAGCTGCAGCCACTGCCCCCCCTCACTGCCCCATGCTTGCTCCAGCCTGTGTGAGAGGGCACCAACTGGGCAGCTCTTCCTCTGCGTGCAGCCTGCTTTCTGCAACCTGCTTGCAGCTGCCCTTGCACTGTACTCCATCCTGGCCTTTTCAGCTCAGTCCCTGCAGTTTTGTTCCATGTTTCATGCTACATAAGATACATTTTTCCCCTCCCTTCTCCTTTTTATTTGGCAGTTTTTACTTGCACCAAAGAGCAGATGCAGACTGCAGCTTGCCCTGGCTCCAGCTCACATCACTGCCCTGGCAGGATCTAGCATAGATCTCAGCACTGCTCTTGGGTTTTGTCAAGACAGTGAGGGTGAAATTTCAGCAGCAGGGAGTGCTGCTGAACCCCCCTCAGTGTCCACAGCTCTCCCTAGGAGGGGACACTTTGCTGTCCCTTCAGGAGGAGGAAGAACAGAGCAGGGCAGTGGAGCTCAACACCTTACATGAGCACCAGTGACCCAGCTAGGAGAGCCCACTGTTGCAGGGCAGCTACATGTCATGTTGTGCCAGACAGAAAGTCCCTTGGTGCCCTGTTCCAAGGTCAGAAAAAAGAAGTTGGGTCTGTCAAGAAGGAGAAGGGAGCATATCTGAAAGGAGGCTGTAACCAGGTGGGGTTGGGCTCTTCCCCCAGGCAACCAGCAACAGAAGAAGGGGACACAGTCTCAAGCTGTGGCAGGGAAGGCCTAGGCTGGATGTCAGGAGGAAGTTCTGCACAGAGAGAGTGATTGGCATTGGAATGGGCTGCCCAGGTTGGTGGTGGAGGTCAAACAAAGACTGGATGAGACAGTGCCATGGTCTGGTTGATTGGCTAGGGCTGGGTGCTAGGTTGGGCTGGAGGAGCTTGGAGCTCTCTTCCAACCTGCATGATGCTGTGCTTCTCTGATTTGGTGAGGTGGGAGTGTGCTGCACCCATGCAGGTTGCTGTCTCAGCCACTTCTGCATCGTGCCTGTGCCCACCCCTGCTGCATGCTGCCGTGCTTGGCTGCTCTGCAGAGGCCATGGGAGCTCTGCTTCCCGACGGAAAGTGTCTCCAGAGGGAGCCAGGCAGAGGAACTCAGGGGGTAAAGCTGTTTTACATGTCCCCAGTGTGCCTCAGCCCAGCACCTCCGACGCCCGCCGGCAGGAGATGTGTCGCTTCATCAGAACGGCCTCTGCGCAGTGAGGGAGGTCTGGTCCTGGAGGGAACAATGACAGCCTCGGTTGTGTGCCGACAGCCTCTGCCTGACCTGCTCAGCACACACACCGCACGCCACTGCTGCTGCACGAACCCCCTGCAGTACCAAGGCAAAGGGGAAAAGAGAGGAGGAACTGATGGAGCTGAGAGAAATCTCACGTGGGAGGTTATGGGCTGCTGGAGGTCAGCAGGCACCGAGCAAAAGCAGGAGCTGCTCCAAGTTGATTCATTCGGGCAGGGAGTGCCTCGGGCTGTGACTGCTATCCAGGGCCATTTAATCTCCATTAGTGTGTCCATGGAGGAGGTTACCGGTGCCAGATCTGGAACCTGAGCCTTGGGCTGTGGGGAACATGGAAATGCAGCTTCCTGCTGCTCGGGGTAACCAGGAGGTGCTGCGGTTGGGCTGTGCAGACAAGCTGCCAGCTTGGGTGCTTTACTTGTTCAGTGTACCAAAATGTTTACAGTTGTCACCAGCAGGAGACCCAAGTCCAGGAGGTTCTTTCCAATCCTTCTCTGCTCTTCTGACAACCAAACATCCTTCCCACCCAGGAGGCTTCCCCTTGCATGACAGATGGGGATGGTTGTCCACAGCATGTGAGAACTTCTCGCCTCATTTTGCAGAGTCTCCTCCAGTTCAGACTTGGCAGATGTCCCTCTTCTGCAGTCTGTGTGCAAGGAGGTGGTCACCCATGGGAGGCCTTTTCCAGCCCCTTTGAGAGATCTCCTCATGTTTCACAAAATCCTTGATGTGTCTCATCTCAGTTACCAGTACCTGAAGGGGCCTACAAGAAGGGTGGAGAAAGACTTTGCCTGCAGCAACAGGACCAGAGGCAATGGTTTGAAATGAGAGCAGAGCAGATTGAGATTGGATGTGAGGAACAAGTTCTGCACCAGGAGGCTGCTGGAGCACTGCAGCAGGTTGCCCAGGGAGGTGGTTGGGGCCCATCCCTGGAGATATTCAAGGTCAGGCTGGACAGGGCTGTGGGCAACCTGCTCTGGTGGAGGATGTCCCTGCTGAGTGCAGGGGCTTGGACTGGCTGAGCTTTGGAGGTCCCTTCCAGCCCGGGCCATGATTCTGCCCTGGGGGAGGAAAGGCTTCAGGAGTCAGCTCAGAGCCCATGACTGTGAGGGGGTACAGGGCAGCCAAGGTCTGCAGGCTGAGGATTAGAATCACAGAGTCACAGAACAGTCTGGCATGGAAAGGACATGTAAAGCTCATCCAGTCCAACCCCTCTGCACTCAGCAGGCACATCTCCAGCTACAGCAGGTTGCTCAGAGCCCCAAACAGCCTGACTTGGAATGCTTCCAGGGATGGGGCAGCTCCCACCTCTCTGTGCAACCTGGGAGAAGGTCTCCCTTTTCCCACATCCTAGGAACTTCCTTCTTCCTTCTGAGCTTTTCCAGAAGCTCCTTTCTCATCCATGCAGGTCTCTTGCCTCCCCTGCTTGGGGATGCACCAATCGAGTTAGGAGGAGGAGTTGGTGCTTGAATATTAACATCTCTCTTCAGTCCTCTCACCTTCTAGAGCCCTAACCCATGGGATCCCTCCAAGCAGGTTCCTGATGTCCCTAAACGCTGATGGGGAAAGTTTCCTTCAGCTCAGGTTTGCTTCTCCCCGTGGGCAGAATACAGCTGAGCACCAAAGCCAGGGCAGAGTCCTGCGCCTGGGTCCGCGGCTGAGCGCGGGGCAGTGGGAAGTCAGGGCAGAGAGCTGAGCTGGTGTGCCCAGCACATGCCCATGCTCCCCTCACCATCTGCCAGGCTGCTTGCTTGGTGCCCACAGGCAGAGCAGGGCAAAGCCCTCACCAGCTTACTGACTGGAGGGGCAGCACTGCCCAGCTCTCCCAGCTCACGCTGAGCCGAGGGCTCGCTTTGGCATTGTGCTTCTGCTGATGGGGAGGTCTCAGTGCCACAGCCAAGGGGTGAAATCTCAGCCCTTGCCACCCATGGGCCCATCCCCTCTGGCGTGGACAGCACTGCAGCTCCCTCCGGATGCTGCTGCTGGGTGGCACTCCCCAGTGTGGGGATTGGCACAGGCTAGTCTGATAGAGCAAAAAGCTCCACCTGGGTGCTGCAAGGGATCTGAGCTCCTGCCATGCTGCAGGCTCACCTCCCCTCTTCTTCCCTTTCATCTCTTTGCTGGCTCTGGTGTGATCCTGCTCCCCGGTGGGTCTGTCCCTGGCGCTGTCTGCAGCCCGGAGCCTGGGCAGAGGCTGGGCAAGGTTGCAGACACCAGGCACTGGGCTGGGCTTCACCTCTCGGGCTGACTGGTTGGGCACTGCGGCCACTTTGTCGTTGTGCTTCCTCCTGGCACACGTTCCTGGAGGCTGTGCCGTCACATCTCCTGTTTGGTTTTGGATGCCGGGGGTGGGGGCGGACGGACACAGCATTCCCAGCCTGGCCCGCGCCGGCTCCGCTGCCTGCGTGACGCGGGGCAGGGGCTGTGGAAGTGCCTGCTGAGAGCATGGTCACGCTGCAGCGGTGAAAACAGACACCTGCAGCCTCCCCAGGCTTCATCTGCTTGCAGGAGCTGTCCCCCCCACGTAAGGGGCACAAAGCAGCTCCCATTCTGACACGCGTGGGCAGATGCCTTCGGCTCCAGCGCCTTCATCTGGCTGCTTCATCTGCGGGGGTCATGAGAGAGGGAGGTGAGAGCAGGTGGGAGAGCTCACCCCGGCCGGGTTGCTGCATAAACCTGCTCTTGGCACAATTGGAGAGTGATGCAGATTTTCCTGCCAGCCCAAGGTGGCCTGAGGGCTGCTCAGTTCTCCATGGCTAGTTGCTAGCAAGCACAGTCAGGTGCAGGTCAGGGCTGGGTGATGGCTGGGTGAGGGTGAAGGGGACACTATTCTCCCAGCAAAGCCCAGCTCTGGTCCACAGGATGGTGGTGGGCTGAGCTGAGCAGAGAAGGGAGCTCTGAGGGCACGGCTGGCCATGCTGTTGGCAGTGCTGACTGGAAGCAGCTGGCTGGAGCAGGCATTCAGGGTTTTGTTGCTTCTGGATGATGCTCAGCGAGGTTTGAGAGCGCTGGAGGAGGACTGTCCCCCCAGGAAGCCACACCAGCCTCTCTCCTTAGCCTTTATTTTGAAACAACACACGAGGAGTTTCATGCCAACCTCATCAGCTCCAGCACATGGTTGTCCTGAGTCTTGGCACTGGTGCAGAGAAGCCTCTGGGGTCCAGGCCCACTTTCGGGTGCTCAGTGTGATCGAGCTTTGCCCTCTGCCTCCAAGGTCACCGAGTCAGAGCTGGGCGTGTTGCCCGGAGGGGATCTCCTCACGTCCCAGCCGGCTTCATTCCTTGCAGCCGTCCCACCTCTCCCAGCTGGCCTCTCCTTGACCAGGCTCAGAACCTCCTCCCTTTCCTTCCCACATCCTCTCCTGCCATTTGGGAGTGGATCCTGTTTGTGGTGGACCCCTGAGGGTTTCGCCCACTGGGCAGTTCCTGGTTTCTGGCTGCTGCTGTGTCAGATCCGCCCGGGATTGTTGGGCTTCTTTGGCCAATCCTTCGTACTTCTGCGGGTTTGTTTCTGTTGCTGCTTCTCCCCAGCTGCCCTCTGGAGCAGCCCAGCAGTGTCCCGGGGCAAAGGCAGGCTGAGGCTGTGAACTCATGTGCAGGAAAGACAGAAGCCCAGTGTGACCACTGCCTGGCAGCGTGGCCCCGTGCCCAAAACCAACTCTTTGGCACTAGGCTGGAAGCTCCATGCCAGGTCTGCCCGGTGAGGAGCACAGGGACAGCAGGATGGAGGTCAGAGCAGGCTCCGTCTCTTCCAGTGCTTCCAGCAGGTTGGAGCTCCCACAGGCACCCTGCCTGTCCTTGCTCCTCGCAGAGGGCTGGAGGGCAGGTGAGGCAGCCAGCGAGCTGCGGTCACTTGCCCAGCATTTGGGCCCAGGTGAACGTCAGCAGGTGCCTGGCAAAGCAGGGCCACCTGCTTGTGACAGTGGCATAGGCTGAGTCCCAGCTGTGCCCTCACCAGGGTACTGGAACTGAGCCAGGATGACTCACAGCAGTGTGGCTAAAGTAGGGGCACTCAGGCTGGCCTGAGCACCCTGTGCTGTCCTTCAGTGCCCAGGCTGGCACTGCCACCCACGCTGTACCCTGAGCATCTGCACTGGCCTCAGACACTGAAACTGCAGTTAGGCCCTGGACTGATGCTGGGCACTGGGCTGGTGTTAGATCCGAGGCTGGCATTAGGGCTGGGCTGACCTTAAGCACTCTGACTGATGTCAGCAACCAGGCTGCAATTAGCATCCAGGCTGATGTTAGCTCCCAGGCTGCTGTAAAACACCCAAAGAGACACCAGCACCCCAGGCTGGCAGAAGCACCCAGACTGGCACCTCTCAGCTCCCTGGATGTACGGGGAGAAGGCTCAGACTGGGCTGCAGCAAAGCATGAGGCTGGAAAAGGACTTTAATGGGTTTGGTGGAGCTTGCAGAAGAGCATGAACAGCCCTGGTAGAGCTGAGGAAAGCCAGGAGGGACTGGGGGTGAAGCCAGCAGCTCTTCACCCCTCTCTGGGGCCCTACATCTCTGCCAGCACCTTACCATGCCCCTTCAGATTCTGATGTCCCCAGTTAGGTGGCAGTGCCCTCCTCCGGAGCAAGCTCACTCCCTGTTGGCACCCATGGTTTGCCTCCAGGCACAGGGTGGCTTCAGTCTGTGTGCTGCACCCTGCCAGGCCTGGGCTAGCCCCTCATGAGCAATGCCAAAGACAAGGGATGCAGGGCTGGGGAGTGACAGTGACACTTTAGGCCCTGCACAGCAGAACAGCTCCCCAGGGCTCTGTCACCTCCCTGCCTGGCTTCTGGGGACAGGAAGGTGGTTTGGGTTAACCCAGATTGCCTGTCCAGAGTGCCATGGCGACACATTCTCAGCTCCTGATTTTGGACCCCAGCAGCAGCAGCTCTAACCCTGGCTGGCCCCTCCAGTGCTCAAGGGAGAAGCAACAGGGACCATGCCGTGGCCACTCTGACCCTCCAGAGGCTCCAGTTTCTGTCTCCCAAGTGATTTAGGGGCACTGATCCCATTCACAGCCTGGGGCACAAAATGGGCAGCCTGGCAGCCCTTGCATGAAGTCAGCCTAGGAGCAGGTCCCAGTGAATGCTGCCATGGCTGTGCCAGCAGCTGCATCCCCGATGTGCTCCCAGATGGGCTGAGCACCAGAAAAGCCATAGGACAGCTTTGGGGAGCATCTTCCCTGGGGATATCAAGGGTGCTGTGGCCCCATGGAGTGATGAGATCCCTCGCAGCATATCCCTTTTTGGGGTGTCTTGGCCTTGTGCTGGCTCTGGGGAAGGTCAAAGCCTGGATGAGGCTAAGGAGCATTATCCTGTGGATAATGGGAGGTTAAAGCACACTGAACCAGCTCAGCCAGGAGCAATTTTGCCACTCCACTTTCTCCCCGCTCTTGTGACACAAAGAGCAAAGCTGCCAGTTTGCCCGGAATGACCTCTGTGCCCTGCAGACCTAACCCCTTCCTCAGAAAGACAAAACTCCCTTTGCCTTGCCCCTCCATCTGTTTAGTGAACAGTTTAACCTAACGAGATTAGCATTGGAGGTTGCCTCTTCTTTTCCGTCTTTCCCTGCTCCATGTGCAAAGAAAACAGCATTGGATTTAGGACAAAAGCTCAAACCCCTCATTTGTAAGTAGTGCAGCCTTTGGAAACTGTTTTGTTCCGAAGTTATCTGGGGACAGGGCTTGTGAACCCTCTCCTAAGGTGGACAGGAATGGGCTGAGGAGCTCAGCCCCAGGGAGGACGAAGCCCAGCGTGGGGCTCCTGTGCCCAGCTCTGCCCTCTGTGGGGTTGGGGAAATTCCGTCGGCTTGTTCCCTGCGAGGATGTCTGTGGGAGCAGGGAATGCTGTGCCGGGTGGCTGGAACAGGCAGGAATTGAGGCTTGTGTTTCCTGTTCGACACAAACACCCTCTGGTGATGCTCCAGTGCAAACCTGTATCCCTGCTGGGAGAGCCTGAGGAGCACAGCTCAGCCCCAGAGTGCTGGATGAAGCCACAGCAGAGGAGGGTGGTGAAGGAGCAGGGAACAGCGGAGCCAAATTAACCTGCGAGGGGACAAAGTGTTTTTCCCTGTGTGTCTGTGCTCCTTGAGAACCTTCCTATCCCACTACAAGCCCTGCCAGCAGGCTGAGCTGCCAGGCCCCTGCTGCAGCCTGGCACTGCCCAGAGAGGTGACTGCCTACGGAGTCCCCAGGGAAGCATTGTTGGGCGAGGGGAGAAAGGTAAAGGCTTTGATTCTCATTCTTTGGGACTGGTTTCCCCTCCCTCATCTCCTGCCCACCCCCTCCCTTTTTGCCACATTGTGCTGAGCTTGAATCAGGCCTTCACAAAGGGGATTAGGGGCTGGTGGCTGATAAATAGCAAAGCAGGTTGGAAGCGTGGGAACCAGGCAGGGCGCAGCGCGGGGACATTCCTGCCGCGGAGGGCCGGGCGGGAGCAGGGCTCCTGCCTAACCCCGGGTCAGCCGCGGCACCCAGCCCTGAGATTTGCTCGGACACTGCCTTTTGTTGTGCAGGCTCCGCGGCAGCCCTGCTGCGGTGATGGAGGGGGAAGTGGCACTGGCAGGGGCCCCGGGCCCCCCGGCCCCTGCTGCGCTCTCGGGGTGACGGCGAGCCCGAGCGGGCAGCCCGCAGTGCCCCGGGTGATGCTCCGCAGCTGCTGCTGGCCAGAGAGGAGGGATGCCGGAGGGTCCGTGGGAGATGAGTGTAGCCCCTGGGGCTGGGAGCTCTGCTCTTCCCCTGGCAGGCCCAGCACTGCCGGGCACGGAGTGTGCAGGATGCTTTCCTTCAGCCCGGCCCCACTGGGAGCCATGACATTTCCCGGGGGGCGAGGCAGGAGACCCTGGGAGAGGCAAGAAGGGCCCGTGGCTGGGCCTGACCCACCTCTTGCTCTGGCTCCTGCTCCAGCCTCTTTCTGGGAAGAGGACAGGGAGGGCATGTCCCTGCCGCGGGTGTGCAGCAGAGCTGCCCTGAGCAGCTACGTGGAACTCAGCTGCTCTGCATCTGGCGCCGAGGCTCACTGCGGCACCGGAGCATGTGGGGACAGGCTGTGTGCCAGGGAGGGAGCCTGCTGGGAAAATCCCTGCATCCCGCAGGCTTCTCCCCTCTGACCCGGCAGCGAGGAGCTGCAGGTGACCTTGAACCCTTCAAGCTGCCTGGTCCTGGCTGGGGCTCTGCACATTTCATTTGCCATCACATCTCAGAAGATGAGTTCAGCACCAGGCTGGGGCTTGCCTGAAGCCTAATTTTGCTGCCAAAGGCCTGTCCTCCATGTCTGTGCAGGCTCCTCTGGGGTGAGGGTTGACTCCAGAGCCACCCCCAAAAGCCCAAACAAGCCGAAGCCAAATGGTCTAAACAGCCACACCCGGGTGGGACCCGCGGGCTTTGTGTCCAGCAGGGAAGCAAACCGAAGAGAGCCACAAATCCGTCTGCTGTCGTCAGCTCCTCTGGCTGTGCTGTGCCACATGGGAAGGGAGGACAGAAGCTTCCTCTGTTGGGATTACCCCAGGGCAAGGGGGAGCCTGAGTGGGACACTGGGAACGTGTCTGCTCTGCTGCACGCTGCCCTTCCTGGGACATCTCTGTGGGCAGCTACAGAAACAGTCCTGAAGGTCACTTGGGGATCTAGGAGCTGGAGGGGCAGCTCTGTGAGGGCTGGGCAAAGGCCAAGTTGCTTTTCAAAGAGACGAGAAAAAACATGGAAACTGCTTCCAAGAAGCAGGAATTGCAGCAGATGCTGGTCTGGGTCCCTCCTGGTGGGTAGAAGGAACACTGGGCACACTGCTGGGGCCTCGACTGAAGTGTTCCCCTGGCCCTGTGCATGCCTGAGGGCAGGGACCCACCCTGCCGGAGGTCACTGACACAGCTTATGCCCCAGTGCTGAATCAGCACCTGGCAAGCCCAAGGAGTTCCTGGTGAGCCTGGAAGAATGCATGGATGTGGGACAGGGATGAGAATTGGAATGCAGATGAGGATAGGGATGAGGATGAGAATGAAGATAAGGACAGAGATGGAGCTGGGGGCTGTGACAGGGGTGAAGGTGAGGATGAGGAGCAGATGGGATGTTTTCAGACACACCACCCTTGGTCAGGTCCCTGCACAAGCCCAGTCGTGTTTCCTGGGCTCCTCTGCACATCCACCCCACCCCCTGCCTGCCCACCCCCTTCTCCTCCTCCTCTGTGGGTGCAGAAACCCACAGGGCTGGAAGCGCCTGGGGTGGGAACAGCCTGAGTCCAGCTTGTCACAGTGCTGTGCTGCACTGTTGCTGCCTGCCTGTGGCACATGCCAAGGGCGTAGAGGGGCAACTGCCCAGCACTAGGAAGAGGATGACACTCTGGGTGAGGATGGTCTTTCCAGCTGGTGCCCTCTGGGTGCCCAGTCTGCTGCAACAGCATCTCCTGCACCCTCGGACAGCCCAGTACCCACCCAGCTGCCTCCAAACCCCCAAGGGGCTCAGGATCAGGCACCCTGATGCCAGGCTGGGATGATGAGCTGGGACGAACCACCAGGCAGGTGTTGTCTCCAGCATCTCCTAGCACAGCTCAGCCCTGCAGCCCTGCTGAAGGGGCCCAGCCGGCTGCTGCCTGCCGGGGCTGAAGAGTCCTGCAGCTGGAGGGGTTTCGGTGCCCTGGTGGCCGTTCCCAGGCTGTCGCAGTCTCCACCTCAGCCCTGCCCAGTTGAGCGCAGCTGCTTCCTATGCACTGCACAACAGCTCCGTCGCTCCCTGACCTTCCGCTGGTTTGAATGGGCCAGATCGGATCTCCAGAGCGAAGCAAACGGCGCCGGATGCCTGCGTGGCTCCAGCCCTGCACCTCCGCACCCTGCCGATGCCCCATCACCCCGTGGAGCCTTCAGTCCCCTTCAGGATTCTCTCTGGGATGGGGCAGGGATAGCTGGGGAAGGCATTTGTGAGGGTGCTGCTAGTGGCTGCTTTTACTCCTTTATCCCAGTGCCAGGAGAGGGCCAAGGTCAGTTGCCCCCTGGTCCCAGAAGCCACACTTCTCAGCTGGACTCTGTAAGGCATTTGCTGGGGACACCTGAGGCTCCTCTCCTTTCCAACAGTGGGATGCCAAACCCATGTGCCCTCACACAGCTTTGCAAAGCCCAGTGCTGTGTGTCTGCAGGCAGAAAAGTGCCCCAGGTTGGTGTCCCCGGGGTGAGTTAGAGGCTAAACAGTAAGGGTGAGAAGAGGCAAACAGCCAGGAGGGCTGGAGAGGGCTGGGGAGGCCTGGGGAGGGCAGGATGACAACCCCAGGTTTTGTTGGGCTCAGCTTTGTCTCCTTTGCAGGGTTAGATTGAATCTGGATGGATTTGAACTTCCTTTTGCTGCAACTGTGCAAAACAGTTGGCTTTGTGCATGAGGAGTTTGGAGCACAAGTGTGAGGAGCAGCTGAGGGAACTGGACTTGCTCAGCCTGGAGGAAGGGAGGCTGAGGGGAGGGAGACCTTCTGGCTCTCTACAACTCCCTGAAAGGAGGCTGGAGCCAGGTGGATGTTGGTCACTTCTCCCAAGGAACTAAGCAGTGGAACAAGAGGAAAAGGCCTCAAGTTGTACCAGGGAAGGTTTATCTTGGACATGAGGAAAATTTTCTTCCAGTTGAGGGTTGTCCAGGCCTGGCCCAGTCTGCCCAGGGCAGTGGTGGAGTTTCCAAGCCATGCAGATGTGGTGCTGAGGTTTATGGTGAGCTGACAGTGCTGCCTTCTTGGGTGGACTTTGTGATCTTAAAGGTCTCTTCCAACCAAAACCATTTTATAATTCTAATTCACAGCAGGTGCTAACTGCTACCTTTTAACTGATGTTCAACATTTAAGCAGCCAAAGGGCAGGCCTGAAAATGGAGTCTCTCTGATGCCTCACTGGGCCTCGTGAAGCCACATGGGCCAAGCTCCCCAGGACTTCCCAATGTCCCCATGGCGTAGCTGCCAGCTGAGGTGGACAGGACAGGTGCATCCCACTCAGGCATGGACACCTTCCCCATGGAGGGGCTGGATCAGCCCAGCAAGGGCTGTCCTCGAGGGCTCCCCTTGCCCCATCATCCCAGACCCTGCCACAGGCAGCTCCTGCTGCTGCTTGGGGCAGTGGCATGTGCAGGGAGCAGCAGTGGCTCTGCAGCCACCCCTCAGCTCAGACCCTCTCTGCCTGTCAGTCTTCAGGCCTTGGGCTCTTCACAGCAGAGCTCTTTGGTGGTGTGAGAACTCTTGCTGTTACTTGCTGGCTTTTTGGGTGCAGTTCTGGGTCGTGATGGTGCTGATGCTGTGTGCCCGAATGGTGCCCACCCCATGGCTGCAGCACTGCCAGCCCCAGTGCAGCGACCTGACTGGCCACAAAACGTTGATGTGTGAGGTTTGACTGGGGCCCAGGGTGGGTCAAACTGACATCACAGCCCGGCAGTCCCCACACCCAATGACACCAATGGCACTTCTCCCTGGCAGGGCTGGTGCACACTGCTCAGC
Source organism: Pogoniulus pusillus (assembly GCF_015220805.1). Taxonomy (NCBI): domain Eukaryota; kingdom Metazoa; phylum Chordata; class Aves; order Piciformes; family Lybiidae; genus Pogoniulus; species Pogoniulus pusillus. Next base: position 357,723 of record NC_087298.1, on the reverse strand, counting down.
ATGAGCCATGCTCCCAATCCAGTGCTGCCATTGGGGTGGCACCCGTGGGTGGTACTTCCCAGTGACAGCTCAGGTCAAAGCTGCCCCCAGGGTGCAGAGCTAGGAGCCACATACAGCCAGTGTTGGCAGTGCCAGGTTGTCATGTCTCAGCCTGGACTTACATGGGAATCCTGGAGTCAGGGTGCTACACAGGAGCCTTTTCCTTCATTTCCTTTCCCTTCTCTTTCTCCTTCTCTTTTCTCCTTTTCCTCTCTGTTTAATCTTCTTCATTTTCCTTAATTTTCTTTCCATTTTCCTTTCTCTCATTCACTTTCTCTCTCTAGTTCCTGTTCTCTCCCAGCTTTTCACATTCCACTCTCTTTGCAGTTTGCATCCATCAGGCATCTTTAGTACTGCTCACATGGATTCCCAGCCCTTCAGCAGAGCTGCTGCCATGCCTCATGCCCAGACACCCTGCTCTGTGCTGGGATACTGGAGCCTTGCACCTTGCCACCAGGGCCACAGATGAGCTGTGGCAGGACCATCATCTGCAGGCTGTCTGGTGTGAGCCTACCCCTGCTAGGGCTGACAGCCGGGCAGGGCAGCCGGGACACTTCCTTCAGGCTTTAGGGACAGATGCCCATGGGGTGGCTGGCTCCCCGTCCCGGCAAGCTGGGTCTGCATCGACACAGGCTGGCAGAGATGGGCTGAGCTTGGGAAGATGTGGAGAGGGGCAGGCGCAGCCTCGGCACTGTGGCGCTGACAGGGAGAGCCACTGCAGCCTGGTGCCTGGGAGCAGCTGGCTCCGGGAGCTCCTGCGCGCTTCGCCAGTGACTGCAGAGGTGGCAGAGGTGACAGAGGTGAGCGGTCCTCACCCGCCACCCCGCTCCCAGCAAGCGGCGCCGCGCAGGGCAGAGCAGGGTCGCAGCCATTTGGTGCGGCAGCGCTGGCCGCTGGCGCTGGCCGCCGGTGCGGGGCGGGCGCGGGGCGGGCTGGCACCTCCCGGCGCAGATGAAAGCGCCGCCGGCGCTGGCAGATGAAAGCGCCGCGGGGCCGCGGGGCGAGGGCGGGAGGTGAAGCCCCGGGAGCTGTTTCCCTCTCATGTCTGCCGCGCTGCGGGACGGCGGCGGCCAGCGCTGGGCGTTCGCAGGGCCGCGGGCAGCGATGCCCAGTGCCGAGTGCCCTCCCGGGGACCAAGCGGCAGCGGGAGCCGCCGGGCGTCCGTCAGACACTGCACGGAGAAAGGGAGGCTGTGGCTGCCAAAGGAGGCAGGGTGCAGAGGGCTGTTAGGCACGGAGGCAGCTGTGTCACTCGCGGCCCTGCCTGCAGCTGCCATCGTGCGCTGGTGACACAGCCCTGGGCAGTCTCCATCTCGGATTCGTGTTTGCTGAGGCCGGGGACAGGGCTAGTGGCTTATCTGAGAGTGGCAGGGGAATGGCAAACCTCAGTGTCCTCAGTCCCTGGGATTCCTGTCCCCAAGCAGGAGCATTCCTGTGTCACAGCGTGGGGTGGGAGCCCAGCGTGGCTGCTGACCTGCCCTGTGCCGTGCTGCCGCTGCACAATGTGCTCCCTTTGGCTCAGATGCAGAGTTTTGGGTGCAGGTGGGACCCCAACCTTGCTGGGACCATCTAGGTGCTCTCCAAGGAGTGGATGTGATTTGGGCTGAGCTTTTGGTGCCTTCCTCTCCACCTCTGCTCAGACTCTAACTCAGCAAGGCACAGGCAGCACCAAGGCAGGTCCCCTTGTACCACGGGGGTGGGTAATAATCCTGAAAATAAATCTGGAGGAACAGGAATCCTGAGGACAGTCAGAGTCTGAGGCTGCTGTGCTGCAGAGGTCCCTGCAGCCATCCCCACTGGTGCAGTTTGACCCCAATGGCTCACCAGAGCTCGAGAGCTGAGCCTGGTGCTTGGCCAGATGGCACTACACCTTCCCCAGAAAGCCTGGGACTTGGAGGTCTGGACTTTGATCTGCCTTGGACTTTGAGGTTGAGTCTCCAAGACCAAATGGCAAGTTGCTTTCCCCCAAAGGCTCCCCCAGGTACCTGATGAAGGCCATTTTTCATTTCTGCCTGTCATTTTTTTGTGCAAGAGCATCTGCAAGGGCTCTTGCTTTGAGGGTCCTCAGCCTTGCAGGTACCCACAAAATGGAGCTGAGCTGGAGTCCAGCTGTTCTCTCCAGCCCTCCTTCCTGGGGTGAATCCCAAGTCTGTTTGCCCTGGGATGCCCAGGCTGAGCTCAGAGGTTTTGTCCTTCAGCCCTGGCTCTGTTCACCTCAGAGCTCTGCCAGTCTGCGAGCCCTCCTGGCAGGCTGGTGGTGGCCAGAGGCCCCATCCAGCTACAGCCACAGGAATGGGCACTGAGGCCTTTGACATGGCTTTGGGGACCCACAGGGAGTGCTGGGTGAGGATGCTGATGGAACCAAAGAGGTCTTTACCTTGGCATCTGCATGACCCAAAGGCAACACTCTCCATTGCTGCGTGGTCTGTACTGAGGGGAGGGGAGTGGAAACCACTGCAGTTAGCTCTGAGTGTTGCGCTTGCAGTTCATTGCTCCAGGGCACTTGGGCTGGTGCTGAACCTCTCTGAAATAATTGGGTTCAGGTGGACCTCATGCAGGGGAAGCAGAGAATCTGGAGCCATTCTCTAAACCCAGCTCTCTGTTTGTGTCTCCTGGCTGCTGTGCCAGCAGGTCTGGGGCTGCTGCCCACGCCGGGGACGAGCATGCCTGCCAGCACCACCCTGCACAGCTGCCATGCTGCACCTGAGCGTGCTGGAGGCACCCAGCTGGGCAGGAGCCAGCGGGAGCCAGGCTGGGCTGAAGGTGCTGGACAAACCCTCCCGACTGCTCCTCTCTCACAGCTGCAGTGAGTGTGACAGTGCTCTGCGTGCCCTTTGCTGGAGACCCCCAACCTCTTCAGGCCCAAATCAGAATGCCCAGGGGCTATGTCCAGGGGCACAAGGATCCCGACTCAGCTCTGTGCCTCTCCTCTGTACCATCTCCCCTTGCTCTGGCCTCGGCCGCCCTGGCTGCTGGGTGAGGGTCGTTGCTCAGCTTGCACAGAACCTGAGGCTGGTGGCCTGGGCTTGCTTTGTGTCTCAGAGGCACTTCTGAGCTAGGGGTGGGTGGCAGCAGCTGTCCTGTGTGCTCACCTCCATTGCATGCAGCTGTGCGTGTGGAGCTGCTGCCACAGTGGTGCCAGCACAGTGGGCAGGCCTCACCCTCACCACCACCAGCACTGGGATGATGAACCGACCCTGGGCCATGTTTGCCAGCCTGCTGACCAGCCCCTGAGGGTGAATCAAGGGGGTTTGAAACCAGCTCAGAGATGCCCCAGGAGCCAGCCTGCAATTACTGTGCTTCTGCTTCCCCCTGAACTCCAGTCCTCTGACATGCTGAGATCAAACCTGCTGACCCAAATCCCACTGCAGCAACTGAGAAGTGACCCTCTGAAAAGAGCATCCCAGGAGAGCAGCCACCTGTGCTCCAGGCCACCTCAGGCTGCTGCACATGGCCGTGCTGTGGCAAGGAGCAGCCAGGCTGCGCCAAAACCTTTCACCACTTTTAATTCAATTACTTTGCTGAGCAGAGCACAGCTCCAAAAGCACCTTCCCAGCTCTGGGAGCTGTCGCCAGTGGCCTGTACGAAACACCTTTGTGGGATGGGGCCAGGATCTGCACACGTGTGCAGTGCACAAACCACCTGCCTCTGCAGTGGAGCCCTGCAGCAGAGCTGGGGCAGCAGGGGCTCACCCAGCCTTGCCCCATGCCAGAGCGCTGGTCAGTGACAGGTGGGGGATCTGAAAAAGACCCTGAGGGACAGGGAGTTGTGGAGTCAGAGAGGCAGCTGCCATTGCAGCCAGCTGCAGGTGAAGGCAGGCAGGGAAGGAAGCAAAGATGGGGGGAAAGGGAAAACCCCATGAGCACACATCTCTCCCTCCTCCTGCTTTCCTCATTAGAAGCCAGGGGCTGGGCAGGGCTGCAAGGCAAGAAGTGAATGTGGAACTTGTGGGGTCCCAGAGCCCCAGGGCAGGCAGGGATGTGTCCCCAGGCATGGGCCCCTCCAGGAATTGAGCACTCACTATGGCCTCAGGCACTTCTCCAGCCCACTTCCCAGAGCTGTCAGAAGTCTCCAGCCAAAAGTAGAGCAGAGCTGATAGTTTAAAAGTGAAGGAACCAGGAACACTCTTCTCAGTTCAAGATCTTTCCTTCAGTCCCTTCTTTGTCTCAGCATCAAGCAGCTGTGATGGGCAGAAGCTCAAACTGCTGCCCCAGACAGGGCTTATTTAATTAAAGCCTGAGCAAGGATGATGTTCCCCCAACTGTTCACCCTCTCACGTGAAGCCTGCCAGCATCTAGGGCAGGGAGACATGGTCCATGCTGGTGCACAGCCCACCCTGCTCTTGCCATGGTTCCCAGGGAGGCCACCACTGGCTGTGCTCGGTGCTCTTAGAGCCTGGCTGCTCTAGTTGCTGGCCTGTGGACCCAGGTGTAGTGCAGATGGGGTTTTCCACGGCCCCACGATGCTTTCCCAGCTTCACTTCCCACCTTTCAGGGGAGCCTGAAGGGAAGTGAGATGTTGTAAATCCCGAGGTGCTTTGGTCAGTGGTGTGGGAAGAACCAGCCTTAGCCCTGCAGACTGCCTGGGGAGGAAGCTGGGGTGAGCTGCAGCAGCTCCAGTGGCTGAAGGAGGCCTGAGGATCCCTTTCTAGCGGGCAGCTGGGGTACTGTACCCTGACGGGGAAAGGCTCCCTGCGGCATAAACCCCGGGGGAGAGAGTTCCCCCTGCACCTCTACCCACAGCCCCATCCATCCCTTCCCACGAGGTGACAGGCTAGGGGCACCCCAGCCCCCTCGGGGTCTGGAAGCAGCGCCCCTCAGCCCGTGGGGGCTTCCCCCGAGGCCGTGTGCCTGGCTGCCCCCCGCTCCCCGAGCCCCTTCCTCCCCGCCCAGCACGGGCCGGGGCTCGGCGGGGGCCGTGCGGAGCCGGCGGGGACGGCTGGCCCCGGAGCCCCTGCTAAGTGCTTGCGGGGTTGGGTTTTTTTCCGCGCCTGGGAACCAAGCGTCAGCTTTTGTTGGCGAACAGAGCGCAGCTTTCATGTGAGAGGTTAGTAGAGGACGGCAGTGCCTAATGAGGGGATAATAGAGGCTGATTCTCACACCCCGGGGACTGGAGGTGACAGCAGCACGGGAGAAGGGCATTTAACACCTTCGCCCTGGGAACCTTCCCCCTCCGCAGCCGGAGCGCCCCGGCCTTGCCGGAGGAGGAGGAGGAGGAGGAGGAGGAGGAGGAGGAGGAGGAGGAGGAGGAGGAGGAGGAGGAGCGCGGTGCGGCGCCTTTGTCCCCGCTTCCTTCCCGCGGCGCGGTCCCACGGCGCTGGCACACGTGTCCCCGCGGCAGGGGCAGCTGGCACCGCGGCCTGGGAAACACTTGGCCGATAAGTCAGGATCTGGCCCCGTCGCCAGCTCACGGTGTCCAAACGTCCCCGGCCGCGGGCGCTCTGGGGACATTCTGTGCCCGGCAGGGACGCAGTCCCCAGGGTGGGCTGTGTGGGGAGCTGGGGATGAGCCCCCTCAGCGAGTGTGCTGCCCAGAAGATGGGTGCCCTCCATCTGTGTCCCCATGGCTGTCACCTCCCTCGTTGCCTTGCAAGCACGTCTGTGCCGGGACGGGGCTCACAGTGCCAGCCAGGGCATCTGCAGTGGGCCAAGATTCGGGGGTGAACGTGTCCCATAAGCCTGGGCAGTGCAGCATGGCCTGGGCACTGCATTGGGGGGGCTTAAGGGCCCCACTGCCCAGCCTTGCTCTTCCTAGAGCAATGCAGACTCTTCCCTCCCACCCTACCCTGCTGCAGTGGCTCAGGAAGTGTGTGGCACCTGCAAGTGTGTGGCACTTGGTGAGAGCCCTGCAGATGTCTGTGGCCCCCTCTAAGGTTATCAGACATCCATGGGGGGTTCCAGGTGCAGGGCAGTGTTGCCATTTCCCTGGGGGTAGCAGCATGCAGTGAGGGCAGCACAGACACCGGGGAGAGGTTTCACAGGGCACATCACCTGGACAGTGGCTGCAGGCATGGAGCCCTGCCAGGGTTTCTAGCTGGGGGAGCTGAGCTGAGCTGGCTGGAAGCCCTGGCTGCTCTGAGCTGGCTGGAAGTCCTGGCTGCTCTATTTAGCAAGAGAGTTCAATTCAGACTGCCCGTGCAGGGAGCTGGAATGTCCTCCGAGCAGGAGAGACCAGTTTTGCCAAATTCCACCCCCACGGGATGCCAAATTACAAGTGTCATGGCCTGGGCTGTCACTCTGCTCCCAGCCTTTCAGGGCACGACACCTTCCCACCGCATTTCTGCAGTAACCCTTTCCTTAGTGACCTGCTGAGCTCACACGTGGGAAGCCACCAGCTTGCAGGTCCCCAGCGCTCCAGAGCTGCCTCTCCTTGGGTTGCTGCTCCCGATAGGCTGTGCTCAGCTGGGACAATGGATGCTGCAAAGCTGAGTTCCATTGGTGCCAGAGGCTCTGTGCCACAAAGCCGGTGGCAATGCCTTCCTGTCGTCTCTAGAGGCACATTGTCCTATGGGCAAAGCCCTCTCAGGGATCAGGACTGGGCTCCAGACTCTGCAGGGGTCTGGACTGCCCTCTGCTCCCCAGAAAATCCAGAGGAAAGCAAAGGGTGAGGCTCAGGAAGGAGATGGCCTTTGGGTGGGTCTTTCTGCAGGGACCTCTGTGTCTCCCCCAGCCTGCTAAGCTTTGGAGGTCGATGGAAGGTGTGGGAGCACCTCTGCTTCCGTGGGGTACAAAGAGGGGGTCCAAGTCCAGTACTGCCTGCCTGGGTGTGGGAAAGGCTGGGGGTAGGGATGGGGCAGCTTAGGCAAGCAGTTAGAGAAGACCAAACAAAACTTCCCAGTGAGGTGTGACAATGTGGGGCAGCACTGCGAGGCACCTGGACAGTGAGAGTCCAGCACTTTGGGTGCTGGCTCGTGCTGAAATGCCCACACCTCTGGAGTGGGGGAGCTGAGCCATGGCCCAGGCCTGGGGAGGGAAAGCAGCAGCCTCAGGGACTGGCTGTGAGAGTGAAGAGGTTTGGGAAGAGTTTGCTTTCCTGAACTAGCAGCTCTGAGGTCCAGAGAGCCCAGGGGGCAGCTCTGAAGGCAGAGCCTGTGTGCTGTGCCCTATGGCTGCTGTAAGGCAAGGGAGGTGGAGAGGCACTGACTTTACCTGGGGCATTGCACACACACAGTGGGGGAGGCAGAGGCCCCTCCATCAGTGGGCAGTTTCTGGCCAGATTTGGGGCTGTTGTGGAGCAGTTACCACCTGGCTCTGCTTTGCACTGCCTGATGCATGTGCAGATGCTGCCTCTTGCGTCTCTGGGTCTTGCCCCATAGGGTGGCTGTGGGGAGTGGGCAGAAGCCCTTGCTTCTGGCATTGCCCATGGTGGTATTGCCTGCAGTGGCATCACCTGTGGTGCACCTGGCTGCTTGGGCCCTTCTTGGGCAGCTCCAGCCTAGGCCTACCCTCCAGAGAGGGGCCAGCAGGTGGTCCTTTTGCTGGCCCAAAGGTGAGTGGATGGGAACAGTTTTCCCACCCTGGTACGTGGGTCCACATCATTCCTGGTCCCAGGAGGCATCTTTCTGGGTCAACCTGCACCAGCCTGCATGCCCCAGAGGAGATGTCTGGCAGCTGAGATGGCTCAGGCCCGAGGGGTAGCCATTGCCTGGCTGGAGCAGCTGCAGTGTTTAAGGAGAGGTTAGCAGCAGCTCCTGCCGGGAGGAGCCGCTCAGTGGGCAGCGCTGTGCCGCGGCGCTGCTGGCCTGCCGTGGGCACAGCCCGGGCTGCCCCGCGCACAATGAGCCCTTTATCAGCCCCTCCCGCGGCTCGCCCCGACCCTGAACTTTCCCATTAGCTGCTGGCACTGTGCCCTCGCCACCGTGCCCGGGAGGGAGCTGCAGAGGGCAGGGCCTTCTCCTGCCCTTCTCAGGTTGGTGTGGCAGGAGAGGGGACAGTGTGTGGTGTGCAGAGGAGAGGACATGCCACCAGCTGTGCCCGCGTGTTCCGCACAGTCCCAGAGTGCCAGGTTGGATGGAGCCCAAGGGTCATCTGCCCCAGCCTCTGTAGGTCTCAGCAGAGCTGCAGTGAGCTGCCCCAGCACCCTGGCAAGAGGAGTCCTCAACTGCCCAGGGCAGGGCACTCCACTGCTGCCCCTGGGAGATGATTCCAGCCTCTGACTGTGCTCATGGGCAAACATTTCCTTCTGGAGCCCAATGGGAGCCTCCCCAGCAGGAGCTTGTCCCCATCTGCCCTTGTCCTCTCCATGGCACTGCTGGTGAAAAGGGAGTCTGCATCCTGCTGGCAGCCACCCTGCCTGTCCTGCTCCATGGTGAGAAGGTCTCCCCTAAGCCTTCTCCTTTCCAGGCTGACCAAACCCAGCTCTCAGCCTTTCCTCACATGGCAGGGCTGCCAGGCCTCTGATCTGGACCTGGATGAGCCCAGGGGGCCCTGCTCTGAAGCAGGCTCCAGTGTGTGGTCATAGAGGTGCAACATGACAACTGTGCACATGACAGGAGGTTGAGGTGCCATGGGGTGGCACTTAGGGACACAGCATTCAGCTGTCAGGGGCCCTCACAGAATCACAGAAGCTCAGGGGCTGGCAGTGACCTCGAAGGATCTTCTCCCCCAGGTGTTTCTGAAGATGCTGCCCACGTGGATCAAAGATTTCTTTTCTCAGGTGCCCACAGGATTCAGACCCCAGTCCCATCCCTGTGTAAGGGAGGATGCTGAGTCCTGCCCAGATGGTGGAGTGGGCAAGGCTGCAGGACAGGCTCATCCCTCTCCATTGCCCCCTGGCACCCAGCGGGTCCCGAGGGAGCTGGGGAGGAATGCGAGGAATGGGGCACGCCCCTTGCTTCCCCAGCTTCGCCTCCTCGGGCAGCCCAGCAGCATTTTCTGCTCGCAGGTACTTTGCTCTGCAGGGTGAAATTAAAGCTCTGCTGTCCCCTGCCTGACTGTGTCCTGTTCATCAGCACACAGCAAACTCAGGGCTGCAGAGGTTAGGTCCCTCCTCCTGTCCCAGCTGCCTCTCCTCCAGCTGCCAGCTCAGACAGGAGAGAGCAAATCCCTTGGGTTCAGCAAAAGCCTGGAGAGCTGCCACATGTTGGTGTGTTATTTGTCCAGCCCTGGACCAGGCTGCCCAGGGGAGTGGCTGAAGCATCATCCTTGAAAGTAGATGTGGTGCTGAGGGATGTAGGTTAGCAGTGGACCTGGCACTGTGATGACCTTAAAGGGCTTTTCTAACCCAAATGAGTCTCATTATTACCCCTTTTTGCCTTTGCATGCCCCATGCAGGAGATGCTCTGGGCAGCTCCCTGGGCCCACAACCTTGAGGTGTTGTGGCCCCCGGGAAGAGGTCTGACCCACCGTGGTGACTGCCTCTGTCACCAACACACTGGCTTCATGCTGGCACATCTGGGAGGTGTCAGGCTGGGAAGGTAGGAAATGGATGCCTGAGATCTCCTGAGGCTTCTTCTTGCTCCAGCAGCAGTGCCTCTTCCCTTCTGCCTGCCTTCTGGAGCACCCAGTCAGCAGCTGGCATGGCTGCTTGCTGAGCCTGCTCTGAGGGCATCGCCTGGAGAAGCCCTGCAGAGCTGTGTCCTCCCTCAAGATGAGCTGCAAGTGGTTGTGCCCCCTGCAAGCTCATCAGTGTTGGCAGTGCTGGCAGAGCTCAGCTGTGTGGCTCCGTGCCCTGCTCCTCCCTCTGCTTCCTCCACCTTTGTCCTTCCAAAGGTTTCTCAGTGAGTTTTGGACCCCTGCACGTGGCCCAAGCACCTTCATTCAGTGTGTCCCATGGTCAGACTGCTCCAGCTCTGGTCCCAGAGGTGACCAGCGTTGGTCCCAGCCCTGCCAAAGGTTGTCTAGAGAGAAGGACACTGGCAGGAAGGATTGAGAGCATGGCTCTAGGTGCTGAAATTGCTCCTGTCTCCCATCTTTCCCTCCCTCCTGCTCCAGGTGTGCAGGCACTGCAGGCAGAGGTGGGAGCCTTTGCTTGAGCCTGGTAGGTGTTGCCATGGAGGAGCTCTGGAGGCCTCCTGCCTCTGCTGCAGGTGTGGTGACAGAGATGAACTTCAGCAGGTACCATCCCAGACAGCCTGGGAGGTACAGAAGGAGCAAGGGGGCACCAAGGGCAGGCCATGCCATTCCCATAGGGGCATCCTGGCCCAGCCCTATGACCAGCAGTACCATGGCCCCTCCTTGCCTGCCCCATGTGTGAGGAGGCTTCCCCAGCCCTGGTGGCCCTGCAAGCTGAGCAGGGTCTGCCCCAAGAATGACTTTCCCCCCAGCAGCCTGGGCCTGCATTTGAGCCAAGGCAGGTGAGACCATGGGGTCTGTGTGCTCTCCGGGAGGATGAGGCCAAGCCTCCACTCACAGAGGGTTCAGGTCAGATCCTGAGCTGCAAGGAGTGCAGAGCCTGGTGAGGCTGGAGGTCTCCATCAGCAAAGGCTGCTGATAACAAGGGTGACACAGGCTGGAGAGCTGCCAGGGTGGGAGCCCATTGCAGTGCTCCAGGGGCTCCTGAGTGTGCCGAAGCAGAGAGAGGTTCTGCAGCAGCTTTGTCCTCCTGGCTCCTGCTGGGTGCAGCCAGTGAGGCCGAGTCTCAGGGCAGGCAGAGAGGCTGCGTCCCTGCCTGGCTGCTGCCCCAGCCAGCGTGGGCAGGGGGTCTGCAGGGTGCTGTGTGGCTGCTGGCAGGTGGGGAGCTCTGCCTGCCCCCCAGCTCTGCTCCTCGGTGCAGGGCAGGGAGGCTGTGGCTTGTCCTGTGGTGAGGAGCACAGGGAGCAGGGCTAGGGGCAGGCAGAGCTGGGGGCAGGCAGAGCTGGTAGCAGGGGCCAGGGGGACTGAAATCCTCAGACACAGAGCAGCTCCCACAGCTCCTGGGGAGTGTGAGCCTTGGCTTCAGCTGAGCTGCTGCTGCAAAGTGAAGGCTTGCAGCCCTCGTGGCTGTGAGGAGAACAGCCCAGCACAGCCCAGATGCCACCCCCTGTGCCTGTGCCCAGGGCAGGGACTGGCTGCTGGACCATACTGGAGCTGGGTTACCCACCTGGGTCTCCCCCAGACTTCAGCCAAGGCATCCTGCAGCCCAAGGGTCTGCCTCCTGGGGTGTGCTGCCCGGGAGGGACAGACACACAGAGTCACACAATGGTTTGGGTTGGAAGGGACCTTTCAAGGTCATCTAGGCCAAGTCCCCTGCAGCGAGCAGGGACATCTGCAGCTCAATCCAGTTGCTCTGAACCCATGCAACCCCACTGATCTGGGGAGGTGAGAGGATGTGTCCAAGGGTCTGTGCCCACAGTGGGTGGTCAGGCAGGCCCGTGTGGACCCACAAGCAGGTGCTGGACTGCTGAGGCCTCTGGAACACTGCGTCCCCTTTCTCACCTGCCATGGCCAAGCTGCCAGCAGTGCCACTTCCTCCATGGGCACCCACCCAGAACTCACATCCCACCATGCTTGGCATCAGGGAGCTTGGCTGATGGCACAACCTGGCTCTCCTGCTCTTTGAGCCCAGCCTGGGGGTAAACCCAGCCTGAGAGGTGAGCTCTGCCTGGCAGTGAGCCCAGCCTAGCAGTGAGCTCTGCCTGGGGTTGAACACAGCCTGGGGGTTAACCTCAGGATAGGAACCCATCCCAGCCAGGATGTTGAAGCCAGAATGGATGCTGAGCCCAGCTGAGTTAAACTAGGGTGCTGAGCCCAGTTCAATGCTAAAGCCAGCTCAGCTCAGCCTGGGTGCTGAGCCCAGCTTGGTGCTGAGCCCAGCTTGGTGCTGAGCACTGCCAGACCCAGTCTGGAATGCTGCTGTGCCTAGCCCAGTCCAACCCTGTGGGGTAGGTGACAGAGCAGCCTGGGGGCAAGACACACACCCAGGATTAGAGGAGTTCCCCCTAGACCCACTCGGTGGGAGGCAGCCTGGGCGCTGCCCCCGGCGCGCAGCAGCATGGGCAGCAGGCTGGGCAGACTGGGCAGGCAGCAGTGCAGGCAGCAGTGAGGGCAGCAGGCTGGGCGGGCAGCAGGCTGGGCAGGCAGCAATGCAGGCAGCAGGCTAGGCAGACTAGGCAGGCAGCAGTGCAGGCAGCAGTGAGGGCAGCAGGCTGGGCGGGCAGCAGTGCAGGCAGGAGGCCGGACAGAGTGCGCGGGCAGCCGGAGCCCCTGGGAAAGGGGGCACGGTGCCCCGGGCAGCCGCAGGCTCATAATGCCCATCTTGTTCTGCAGGCTGGGAGCGCTCGGGGTGAGCTGCGCCGCCCCTCCTCCAGCCCGTTCCCAGCCTATTCTACCTTGTAGTCGGAACTGGTTTTTCTCCCTGGGCCATTGTTTCCGCTGGATTGGGTAGATCGCTCCAGGCTTCGCTCAGATTTCCTTTCTCACGCTTTTTTCCCCGTTCCCGCTCGCTGTTGTTTCTTTTCTCTCCCCAATTAAAGCAGCAGGCACTGCCCGCCAGGCTTGGGGAGGGGGTCTCACATCCTCCCTGCTTTGCCCCAGTGCTCACTGTGGGTGCCCAGGATGAGGGGCCAGGCTCCGAAATCGTGTTCTCATGCTGGGTAACCTGCTCTGGGGTCTGGGCACACGAGCTTCTGAGGCTGGAGCTGCTCAGGGCTCCCTTTTCCTGCAGCTACCTCTGCCACATCCCTTAGTTTTTGCTGTAGGGGTCTGGTGCAGCCCAGCAGGCTCAGAGCACTTCTGAGTGCTCTCCCGCATCATGCAGGGTGGGACTGAGGGCTTACCCAGGCACTGAGCCAGAGTGGCACCATGTCCTTGCCAGGATGCTGCCCCTGAGGCCAAGCTGTGGCTGCTGAGCTTCATCTGCTGCTTCTGAGCAGAGTGGAGGCAGCCCTGATCCTCCCTAGCCAGTCCTGCCCCTGTGGCACGTTTTCATCTGGCCACTCACCTGGGTGGTGGCAAGGTGCAAGGTGTCTGCTCTGTGTGCTGTGTGAGCTGTGACCATGTGTGGCCCCAGTGCATGGGGGGCAGGGCAGCCTGTCCTGCAGAGAGCTGTGCCCAGAGGTCAGGGCTCTGCTCCCCAGCCCCTTGCCCCCTGATGCAGCAGCCACAGACCGGGCAGAGGTGCGGGTGGGATGCTCTGGTGCCACCCTCCTCTGGGAGCATGCTGACAGGGGAGGGCAGGTAGTGCTCAGGTGGTACCTGGCTCTGGCTGAGGAAGGCAGTGAATCCCCTGGGGCCTGCAGGGTGGCAGGTTTGGGTTCCCAGATAAAAAGAGAAGTGAAACATGAGCCTGACTTCCCTGGCCACTGCCACTCAGCTTTGCCTCTGCCCCCACACTCCCCTCAGCCACTGTGCCAGCCTAGAGGGCACCAGCCTGTGCCACCCCCAGGGCTCTCCAGAGACAGCAGAGGAGGCAGGGGATGCAGGGATGTGGGTGAGGATGCTCAGGAAGCAGGTGGCCATGGAGGAGCAGAGCCACGCAGCCATCTGGCCTGGGTGGCCTCGGCCACTTGTCCAGGGCTGAGAAACTCTGAGGGAAAGCAGAACTTTGGGACACAGCTTCCAGCTGGGCACAGCTTTGAAGGCTCAGGAAATGGCAGGAGGAGAAACTCTCTGGCTTGCCTTTCACAGATGGTGCTAGGACCTCAACTAGAGGAGGGGCAGCTCTGCCACGGGAAGCCAGAAGGAGCAGGAATGAGGGTGGCAACAAAGCTCATTTCCTAAAGCTCGTCTAGCAGCAGCAATGGAGGATGCAGCCCCAGTGCAGCTGCGTGCTCAGCTGGCAGGAGGCTGCAGTGATGCAGCTGGAGCTTTGCACACCAAGCTGGGGCTTTGTGGGACCTGGGTCAAGCAAGACATCCAGCTTCCAACATGGGCACTCATTTGGGTAATGAGGGGCAGTGCCACGTCTGGCTGTGAATGACCTGGTGCTGGACTCAGCTACAGAAAGGAAAGCCTTGATCCCCTGCAGCTCCCAGGGCTCTGACTCTCATGGTCAGAGAATGTATTTCCACCACCTTTGCCATTTCTGGTGCCCAAATGCAATGCTTCTGAGGGTCTGAGGGATGCTTGGCAGCCAGATTTGCACCTGTATTTTGGTTTCCAGGTGAGACTCTTTCAGTATAAGCTGGCAGGACATGGACCCTTGCTGTCAACAGCACTGGAGCCAAACAGATTGGGTTGTTCTTTCCAGGCCTCCTGTTCCCCAGCCTCCAGCACCTTCTGGCCAGGAGCTGAGCTCTCACCTCCAGTAGCTCGGTGAAGAGGAGCAGCAATGAGCTGCACTGCAGGGAGCTAGGCACATTAACCCTTCTCCTGCCATGCCAACAGCTCAGGATCACAGAATTACAGAATGTGTTGGGTTGGAAAGAACCCTCAAAGGTCATCTCACTCGACTCCCCTGCACCCAGCAGGGACATCTCCAGCTAGAGCAGGTTGCTCAAGGTCCCATCAAGTTTGGCCTTCTGCAGGGATGGGTCTCAGTCAGCTCCCTGGGCAACCTGTGCCAGGCTCTCCCCACCCTCACTGGGCACAACTCCCTCCTGATGTCCAACCTAACCCTGCCCTGCTGCACTTCCAAACCATTGCCCTCAGCCTGTCCCCACAGGCCCTTCTGAACAGTCCCTCCCCAGCCTGCCTGCAGCTCCCCTGCAGATACTGAAGTGCAGCTCCCTTGGGTTGTCTCAGGAGCAGGCTGATGCAGGAGGTGAGTGTCCTGGAGCCACGTGCTGCAGGTCTGCACACCCAGGAGGGGTTCCCCCATGGGTGTGAAGCACACTGAGGCCATCAGGAAGGCATCCTGCAGGCCTGGGGCTGGAGGAGCAGAGGCAGGGAAGGAGGGCAGGGAGGGACCATTCACCCACCAGCCCCTGGCAGCTTCTCACACAGAGCTCACCCTGAACCGAAGGCCTTGGGGATGCTGCATAGCCTCATTCTAAGGCAGTTCTTGCTGGCTTGGCTTTGTTATTAAAGTGTCTGGGAGGCTGTCCCGGAGCAGCAGCCGCGGTGCTGGGTGCTGTGTAAACAGAGCCGGCGGTGGTGAAGGTCAGGCCAAGGGCACTGTGGCAGCTCCAGCTTCTTTAGAGGGGCTCAGCCCCAGTCTCAGCAGCTCACAGTCCACCTGGAAGGGAAGATGAGCAAATGAGACTTGAGAGGGCTTGAAAGGAGATGGAGGGACCTGGGGGGTGCATGTGTGTGGTGGTGCTGGGGGTTGCACAATGGCTTTTTTCTTCTCCCCTGGGAAAAGCAGCTTTGCATGTGGGTTTAGGTGCAATGTTGGGTGAGGATCTCATCACTGAAAAAGCCTTGAGAGGCTGAAAAGGGCTCCTAGTGTCACTGAAAATTAGGTTGCCAGCTACCCACAGGGAGTGTGACAGCAAGGTGGCAGTGGGCTGAGGTATGCAATGAGGGACCTACAGCTCTGTGCCATGCTCAAGGGAGCACATGTGCCAGGGGAGCCAGAGCAGCCATCACACAACCCTGGTCCTGACCCTCCAGATGCTGAGCCCATGGTGGCAGCCTCCATGCATTATCTGGGCATGCACTTGTGCCTTCTCTGGGGTGTGCTGGTGTCTTCTCCTGGGGTGTGCTGGTGCCTTCTCTGGGGTGTGCTGGTGTCTTCTCCTGGGGTGTGCTGGTGCCTTCTCTGGGGTGTGCTGGTGTCTTCTCCTGGGGTGTGCTGGTGCCTTCTCTGGGGTGTGCTGGTGCCTTCTCTGGGGTAGCCAATGGACTGCTTCGACCCAAATCCCACACTGCATTCTCTCACCTGGAGCAGCTGCAGGACAAGAGGTGAAAATGGAGAGGGAGAGAGCCCTGCAAGGAGCCAGCAGAGACTGGGGTGTCTCAAAAGGGAGCCAGTGGGAGCTGGGTGCCCAGGACCCACCAGGGCTCCACCATCTCTGACCTTCTGTTTATCTCCCCGATCTTGTCAGCAGCCCAGCTCCGCTCATCTGCCCCTTGCAGCGCCAGTGGTTCATACTCCCAGACAAGCAAGGCCCTTCTAGCTGTCAGGTGAGCTTTTCCCAGGGCTTATGCAAATGATACTAATTAAAGGCATTCTTATCTGTTCGATTTCCCACACCTTTTGCCCCCGAGGGGGATAGAAAACTTGGTGTTTTAGCTGCGTGTTTCGTGGCAGTCGGAAGGGCTGCCTAGGGAAAGCGTTGGGAAAGGCAGCAGGTCACTGCTGCTGAGAGGAGCTGGCTCAGGCAAGTGTTGAAACACTTCATTATGCATGAGAAACCTTCCAGAAATGGATGACTAATAGCAAAGAGGGAGCAGAGAAAGCAGTGGGAACGCCGCAGCAGGCTGGCATGGGATCCCATGTCATCTTACCAGCTTAGCAGGGTTGGGCTGGGTCAGCACTTGCCTAAGAGACCTCTCAGAGTACCTGGCTGCCGATGAGGGAAGTGATGTTAATGATTCAATAAACAGAGCCCTTCCCTCTTTGTGAACCAGAATGTCCCTGTGCAGTGCCAGGAACCCACCAGCGGCTCCATATCGCCACCGGCCGAGGGTTGCTCAGCTCAGATGGGCATAGAAGTGCTGGGGCTGCTGCAGGATGCCCAGGCTGCAGTCCCACCTGGCGACCATCATGCCCCATCTCACTGGGCAGGGCTGCCATGGTTTTGGTGGCCTCTCAAGACCACTGTGTGCACACAGTCCTGTTGCTCCCCAGAGAGACCAGGCTGATGCACCCATGCACCTTGTCTGCTGCTGGGGTGGGCTTGCTGGTGCCCAAAGACAGGCTCTGGACCCTTTGATCAGGAGAGGCAATGTGCACCTTTACAGTTCCCCAGCACTGAGATAAGAAGGTCAATGAGACAAGCTCTTGGTATAAAAGGGAAGGGAAACAGCCCAGACATCTACCTTCTGAACATGCAGAGGTGCAGCCATCTCAGGGGCCCAGCTGAGCACCCACTCTGCACCTAGAGGTGCCCTTTGCACCTGCAGGGTGTGGAAGGCTGTGCTAGGTCCAGTTGTTGACGTTTCTGCTCTTTATGCAAGGACCTTGAAGGTGCTGCAAGGCAGAGAGGAATCCAGCCCATGGCGTTGTGGGGGAAGAGGAGGAGAGTCTGAAGGTCAAGGCTGTGAATGCAGCAGGGAGGAGGCTTGGGCAAAGCATACAAGGACATCCCCATGGGCAGCTGAGCTCCTGTGTAGCCAGGACCAGCTCCTGACTTGTGTTTGGGACTGGACAGCTGTTACCTGGGTTGTGCACTGTCCTTCCCACCATCTCCCTCCTTTCTGGGCACTCTCTGCCTTGAGTAATGGGCAGGAAGCCTGCTTGGAACACCTGGGGGATGTCCATGGGCAGATAGGTGGCTGAACCTGAGCATCCTGCATGCCTGAGCTGGGGAGGTTTTTGAGTCTCAGTAAGCCCCTGAAAGAAACTCCTGGGTGCTCAAAGACTTTGCTGTCACAACGGAGGAGAGAGCTGCAGCCTCCATCCGGAGGAGTGGCCCTTTCACCAGCTGATAGCCATCTGAGAGAGAGGGGAGGAAAGAAAGAGAGGGAAGAGGGTAGGCGGTGAGGAGGAAGAGAGATATCAGTGCAGGTGGCTGCTGGAGAGTCCTGAGATAGGGCGAGCAGAAGACACCCGAGGAGCTGTCCTGGCATGAGCTGCCCTGGATTGCCCCAGAGAGTTCACACCGGGCACTGGCCTGTGCAGCTGGTTTGGGAACAGTGATGACTTCTCAAGCCAGAAGCTCTCCAGGCAGAGGGCTGTGTCTCACTGCTGGAACTCTTGCCAAGGAGATCCCTCGGTGACGCTGGCCCGTGGCAGCTGTCAGCAGAGCAGGCAGAGGGAGCCTTGCCAGCCCAGGGACCATGCAGGGCCAGCCCCCCTGGGCAGAGCTCAGCACCACTGGGGTGGCTCTTGAAGCACTTTGATGCTGCAGCTGCCAGGGATATTAATGCGAGGAGCAAACTTGACCCCAGAGCTGCCCGAGCTGCTGCTCCTCCACCTGTGCTGGGCACCAGCCTGTGGACCTCTGGAGCCTGTGGACCCCCAGCTAAGCTCATGGGGCTGTCTCCATCCAAGCTGACACCGATTCCCAGGGCCCTTTGTGAGTCCCAGAAGGTTTGGCTCCTGTTGTCTGCTGGACTTGACTTTTCTTCAAGCTTCCCAGCTCCCTAGGTAGAGGCCCAGAAAAGGGCTGGGATGCTGGGATGGCCCCAGAGCCCCAGGCTGGAGCACCCAGTCCCTCGAGTCCGGGAGGTTTGTGTCACTGCTGCTGCAGTGTTTCTGCCCTGAACACAAACCAGGCCCTGGGTGAGCTGCCAGCACTGCAGGAGGACCTTTCACCTGCCTTGCGGGCAGGGGCAGCCTCCCTGTGTGGCACCTGCCTGTGTGGCACCTGCCTGTGTGGCACCTGCCTGCTCAGCTCAGGCTGCTGGGGCCAGGCTCGGGGACCCCCACAGCAGCTCCTCTGCTGCCACTGCACCACGAGATGGGAATCACAGTCCCGGTCCAGTGGCATCTCTGCTGTAATCCATGTCACAGCTCTCTGCAGTGACCCCACAGAGTGTGGTGGGAGCTGCACAAGGTGCCAGGGCAGGAGCACATGGCTGCAGGGGCAACGGTGCCCAGCACCAGGGTGCAGCATCTCAGCCAGGACACCCGGATGGGCACAGGGAGAGGACTCAACAGTGTGGGACTGCAGTGGGAACCTCAGCCTCATCTCAGATGGGTCACGTCCCCCTCCTCACCCCCAGCACGGACATGGCAAGCAGAGCCCAGGGAGGCAGGGGAGGTGTCACAGCTGTCCCCTGCTGCCCAGAGAGCCTGGAGCTGGCCCCGGCCCCGCCGAGCAGGCAGGCGGCACAGCGCGGGTGGGAGCGGGGGTGCCCTGGGCTGGCCCTGCGCGGGTGCCGTGCGGGGGCACCGGCGGCCGGCCGGGAAGGGGCTGATTCACACGGGGTGCGGGGAGCCGTGGGAACGAGCGCGGGGCACGGCTCCCGGGAGCTGGGATTGCTTCAGCGGGGGTGCAGCCAAGATCCATTTCACAGAGGGCAGAGCAGATCTAGGCTGGGATTTACCAGTGACTAAGCGTGTGCTGGCAAGGGCTGCCCCAGCATGAGAACGGCAGGGCTGCTGCTCCTCCTCCTCCTCTTCCTCCTCGAGGTGTGCCTGCTGCTGGCCTGCAGCCCTGGGGGACTCTGGGGCACCCCGCTGGGCAAATGGAGCACAAGTGGTGGTGGACCAGGTGATGCTCTGGGGTCTGTGGAGTCCCACGGCTGCCACTGTAGGGTTGCAGCCCCAGCTTGCATCAGGTGCACCCCCCGGGCACTGTCTGGGGGTGCTGCCATCTCCACCTGTCTCATCACCATGGAGGTTTTTTGCCACGACCAATCCTGCCGTGAAGGACCTGAAGAAACCCAGGCTGCCCGGGGAGGATAACCTGTCTCCTGCCCTGCAGAGAGGCTCCTCGCTTCTTCCCCTTACCACAAAGGCAAAACCCATCAAAAATCCCTGCTCCATAGCCCCAGGCCATGGTGCTGAAGGCTGTGGGGAGCTATGTCCCCAGGCAGGGGCCAAGCATCAAGCCTGAGGTCACCACCACCCCCTTCTCGAGGTGCCAGGCTGCCCTGCTCACTTTACCTCTTCTAGCTTCTTTCAGCAAGACAGTTAAAAACTAATTGCCATTTTTTATTGCAGCTAATTGGTGCTGCTGCTTCTCTGGCTTCTGAGCCTGCCCTCTGCTTTGGGGAAGCTGAGGGTGCCTGTGGTCTGGAGGCTGGGGAGATGTCACAGGGCACAGAGCCTCAGGGCAAGCATCTGGCAGCCCCAGGCTGGTGGGAAGTGCCAGGCTATCTTGTGGCTGCCAGGCTGTAGCAGGCCCAGGGAAGTGATTGCCTCTAATTTACAACCACCGTGAGTCTGAGAGAGAAATTTGCCCAAGGTTGCTCCATGCACCCCAGCAGCAGTCAGAATCTCATGCCTGGCTTCTTGGCACTGCTGCCCAAACACCACAGCCTGCCCTGAACTGCCCAGGCTGGGCACTGAGGTGGGTTTGGCATTTGTGGAAGAGGGGAGATGAGTCCATACCCACCCCAGGTGCCTGGCAGGGAGGACAGGGAAGGAGGGTCTGTTTGCCCCACTATGCCTAGCCCAGATGGAAGCTCAGTGCCCAGGTGGTTTGGAACCTCTCTGGGAGGCTCTGACATGTTGGTGCAGACACTGTTGCTGCTGTACTTGATAGGTGCCCTCCCACATGTCTCCCACTGCCAGGCTCAACACCCTCTCCTGTGTCCACCCCCCTGCCCTGCTGTCCCTACCAGGGAGGAGCAGAGATTGGCCAATGTCCCTGAGGGTTGCCCATCACCTCTGCCTGCCTGCTGCACTCCCCAGGTCCCACCTGGCACCCTGAGAGGTAGTGCAGGCCTTTGGGGCATGGTTGGGGTGGTGACACCCACGCCTACAGGCCCAGTCCCTGCTGGCTTGGACCATCCCATCTCAGCATCAGCACCACCAGAGCTGGCAGGGGCCTGAGCATGGCTCAGCAGGGCAGTAGCACTGGGGTCTGCCCTAGTGCTGTGGCTAACATCTGCCCTAGAAGAAGGAGCCATCTGTCTCCTTGCCTGCTTGTCTCTGGATTCCTTCAGGCTTTCCTCCCTCTCTTCTTGGCCACCTTTCAGGGTGGATCTGGCCCAGCTGATGCTGCTGGTGCAGAGCTGAAGGCCAGGGATGCAAAGCTGTGCAGTGCAGTCCTTGTTGGTCCAGGCGGCTGGAGCCCGAGGAGGTCAGGTCTGACGGTGTCAGGTGTCCCCTGCAGGCTGAGGGTAGCCACCCTGTGCGAGGCTGGCAGTGAACTCTGACTGGAGAGCATCTCCTTCATGAGTGGAGAGCTCCAGCACCTGCTCTGGCTCCACAGAATTCCAGGTTCCCTCAGGTCACCCTTCTGCTCCCGTGGGCTTTTGCCCAGTCTCATGTGCCCAGGTCCCTGGGTTTGAATGTGAGAGCCAGAAGAGTGCTTTGCCCTGCTTGGGGCAGGAGGGCACACTCAGACCTCACAGCATCACTGCCTGCAGGGTGAGCAGAGAGCAGGGCTGGTGGAGCAGGGCAGCACCCAGGGCTCTGGTGCAGGCCTGCAAGGGTCTGGTGCTGGGTGTGCAATTGAGGACTGCTGCAAAATCCCCTTCTGAAATCACGGACTCACAGAGTGCTTTGGGCTGGAAGGGGCCTTTAAAGTCCATCTAGAGCAGTGCTGCTGCAGGTTGCTCAAAGCCCTGTCCCACCTCACCTGCAATGGTGCCAGGCATGGGGCAGCTCCCACCTCTCTGGGCACCTGGGCAGGCTCCCAGCATCCTCAGTGTCAAACATTTCTCCCTTCTCTTCAGTCTCAATCTCCCTCTTTTAGTTTCAAACCATCCCCCCTTGGCCTGTCACAACAGGCCCTGCTCAAAAGTCTGTCCCCAGCTTTCTGACCAGCCCCTGGAAGTACTGAGAGGACACCAGAAGGTCTCCCTGGAGCCTTCTCCAGGCTGAACAACCTCAATAAAACCCAAACCCTGACTCCTTCACACACTTCCATGTGGTGCAGCAGCTCCCATTGCCATCTGGGCACTGTCAGGGGTACACTTCCTCCATCTCTGCTGCTGCTCTGAGGGGCTGGAGCAGCACAGCCTCAGGGACCCCAGCCAGGACATGGCCAAGTCATGCCTGGGCTGGGCTGCTGGGGCTGGTTTGGTGGAGGCTGCTGCCATGTAACTGTGCCTGCTGCAGGGCACAGCTGGGGCACAGTGGGGAGCTTGTTCCACACAAATCCTCCTCTCCTCATGCTCCTCCAGGCAGCTGAGTGTGAAGAAGGGGCACCACTGCTCCTTGCCATGAACCTAGCATTGCTCCAGCTGGCACCCCACAAACCAGCAGAGCTGCTGCATGCTGGGGCCCAGCCCGGGCAGAGGAGAAAGCTCTCTGGTCTCAACAGGCTTTGAGCACAGCCCCAGGCAAGGAACTTGCTCTGGAGAGGGAGTTCTGCACCTCTGGTCCTGCTTGCCTTGGGTACAGCCAAGTGCTCCACAAGCAGGAAACAGCCCCTCAGAACCAGGAGCTGATGCACGGGACTGTGGTGCACCCCAGCATCCAGCAGGGACCCTGGCATGGAGGGCAGAGGAGAGCAGGGCCGTGGTGCCCCCAGGCAGGTTTGGTGCTCCTTGGGCTCACTGGGCTCAGCCCGAGGGAACCAGCTGCAGGTGCTCCTGGGCAGTGGGGTTTGGGGAGCTCCATCAGGAGTTTGGCTCCCTAAGGGCTGGCACTGGTGTGTGCAAGTGCTTAGAGACCTCTCTGGAGGTGTTTTGGCAAACCAAAGGTGGAGGCAGAAAACGAGACCGGGCACTGGCGGTGCTGCGGCAGAGCCAGGCCAGGCAGAGCCAGCCGAGCCCCCAGTGTGTCCCAGAGCCCAGAGCTGTACCTTCATAGCTTCTAGGAGACAACAGAGAACAAGTCTTGAAGCCACAGCTTAAACCTTGGTTGTCTACTTCATGCTGGAAGGCAGCCTCAGTTGCTGGTGTTTTCTGGCACTGGGTGGAGCTGAGAGGTGAGCTCTGCCAGGGGCTAGGAAGTGGTACCAGCAGCTTGGCATGAAGGCACAGATGGAGTGCCTCTGGGCAGGAGGCTCCTGTGGCTTGTGAGCACCCAAATGTGTGTGTGCTGCCATTCTGTCACCCCCTCCTCAGTGCAACAGGCCTTGCCTTGGCTTTCCTCTGCCATGATTCACATGACTCTATGGTGCCCAGCCTCTGCCAGAGGTGCCCAGTACCAGGCTGTGTGCAGCAGGCAGGCAGGCAGGAGATACCTGGGGCCACTGTCTCAGCAGAGGTGCTGCAGCAGAGAAGCACAGCAAAGCTGTCTGGAGAGCAAACATTGTGAGGATCAGCTGAGGGAGCTGGGAGTGTGCAGTGTGGAGAAGAGGAGACTGAGCAGAGACCTCATTGCTCGGCAGCTCCCTTGGAGAAGGCTGCAGCCAGGTGGGGTTGGGCTCTGCCCCTACTAACAAATGACAGAGCAAGAGGAAATGGCCTCAAGTAGTGCCAGAGGAGGTTTAGGTTGGACATGAGAAGGAACTTTTTCACTGAGAGGGTCCTCAAAGCCTGGCACAGGCTGCCCAGGGAGGTGGCTGAATGCCAATCCCTAGAGGTGTTTCAAAGCTGCAGAGCTGTGGTGATGAGGGCTGTGGGTTAGAGCAGCCTGGGTAGAGTTAGGAATGGTTGGACTGGATGCTCTGAAAGGTCTCTAACCAAAATGCTTCTGTGGTTCTAGGACTCCCTGACCTCCCTCTCACTCTTCTTCTAGGTGTGCAACTGCAATAAGTACCTGAAGGTCTCAAGGGAGAGGATGAAGCAGCTGGTGGAGAGCAGCAGGCAGGAGCTGGGGGATGGCAGTGGCAGAGGTGAGTTGGCATCCGTAGCTGGCCCCTGCCTGGGCAGAGAATCACTGCCCCATTGGAGCTGAGGGACTCTCAGAGAGGGAATGGAGTCCCCTGCCACCAGCCTGCAGCTGAGCACTACCCTGCCGAGTTCTTCAAGCCCACTTCATGCCTGGCTGAGCTTGTGCCTACTGAGCACAGTTCCCCAGTCCTGTACCCAGGCTGTCCCACGATGCCTTGCCAGGCACTGCCCTTGCCTGGGGTTGCCCAGCCCAGGGTGATTGGTGACCTGCCAGCAGCGGCTGGAGGCACAGCCGGGGAGCATCGCCATCAGGCAGGGGTCGCTCATCTGAGGCCACTGAATGCCTCCTGGCTGCTGCTGCTGCTGCTGGGGCCCTTCTCCCCCACACGGTGCCTCTCCAGCTAGGTCAGGCTACAGGAGGAGCAAGTCAGTGCCACCTGCCCTGCCAGGCTCCAGTGGGCTGGAGTGAGCAAAGGCTCCTCTGTGCCCTGCCTTGAGCCACACTGTCCTCCCCTTCCCACAGGGAGTTGCCTTTTAGTGGTGGGTGGCACCCAGCACAGGCAGACTGGGATGGAAATGTGCCCCCCTGGCTGCTGCAGCCCAGCTCAGGCTCTCTCACCAGTCCCCATATGCGGTTCTTGCTGTGCCTCTGTTTCCCCCCCCCCGCCTGGCAGGACTGCACTGTGCCAAGCAGTGGCTGCCAGGTGCTCCTGGCTGGCTGTGGCTTTGCTGGGAAGTGCCTGAGCTACTCTGGGGACAGGGCCATGGTGGGGCAGCTTTGCCAGTGCTGCTGGCAGCCTGGGAGTGCTGCACTCCCTAAACACCTGAGCCATCCCTCCCAGCAGCTTCTCTGGGGAGGGCACTTTCTGTGTGGGTACCCAGTGCCCAGGTGTGCCAGCTGTGGGAAACAGAAATGCTGTGGTTTGTGCTCAGCTGTGTGAGCTGTTTCCCCCTCCCTCTTCGGGGTGGGGATGCTGGACTGGGGGGGGCCTCGCTGGGTACCACTGCTCCTCCATGCAGGCTCCTCAGGACCCTTCTTGCTCTACAGCTTACACCATGTCTGCAACACCCCATGACCCACATGCCATGCAGCCTCTCACTGGGTCCCATCGAGAGTCTCCTGGGCCAGGTGGGGCTCCTGCACAGGCCATGCTGGGGGTGACCTTCTCAGGAAGCATCCTCTGATGAGGAGCATCCTCTGACACAGAGCAAGCAGGGACCAAAGAGGCCACAATGCCCTCGGGGGTTGATGTTTTGCTGCAGTGGAGACATAAATAGAAGCTGTGATTCCCAGGCAGGTGGGCACAGCTGGGCAGATGGGCACAGCTGGGCAGGTGGCACCAAGCCAAATATAAAGACCACTGGGGACTTGCTGGGGGGGGTCTCTGGGGCTCCAGCCACCCTGGGGTTTCCAGCTCCATTTAGATTCTGGCAGGGGCTACTGGGAGCATCAGTGTGAAGCCAACCAGGATGTCCCCAGAATCCCCTTTGGGTCAAGTTCTGTGGAGGGTAAGAGGCAAAGGGTGTGGTGACAGTGCCCTGCCCTGGCCTGCTGGGCACGGTGGTGCTGGGTGGGGGTTCTGGGCAGCAGGGCAGGGGTAAGAGGGAAAATCTCTTCACATTTCTCTTCTGGAGGGGGCTGGCGGCAGGGACCTGCTGTGCCTTCAGCCATGGGCCAGCACATGGCACAGGGAGCTCAGCACCCACAGTCCCATGTCAGAACCAGCCTCTGCTCTGAGGCTCCAGCCCAGGCCACGTCACCACACAGGGATTAACCTCCAGGACTGTGGCCACATATTGCCACGTGGCAAGGGAAAGCCTTTTCCCCTCTCCCGCTTCCCAGCGATAGGAGAAGCCTCCTGCTGGTGGGGTTCATCTCTCCAGAGAGGGGGAGGCAAATGCAGCAGGAGCTGCAGGTGCTGGGACACTCAGCCATCTGTGGATGGGGACAGGACCAACCCTTGGCAGGAGCCTGAGGCTGCCCAGGAGCTCTGGAGAGGTTGGGTTGGAAGGGACCTCAAAGCTGTGCCAGCCCCTGCCATGGGCAGGGACACCTCCCACCAGCACAGCCTGCTCAAGGCCTCGTCCAGCCTGGCCCTCAACACCTCCAGGCAGGGACAGCCACAGCCTCCCTGGGCAGCCTGTGCCAGTCTCTCGCCACCCTTACTCTCAGCAATCTCTTCCTCCTCTCCACTCTCCCTCTCCCCTCTCCCAGCTCAAGCCATTGTGCCTCATCCTGGCACTGCCAGCCCTTGTCCAAAGTCCCTCCGCAGCTCTCCTGGAGCTCCTTCAGGTGCTGGGGTGCAGCTGCAGACAGCCCAGGGCTGCAGACAGAGCAATGCTGCTCCGTTTGGCTCCTGCTTTTTTATGGCAGGGCTGCTGGGTGATGAAAGGTGAAGGATCCACCCTGCAAAGGCTTGTCCAGCTTGCACCTAGGAATTCCCAGCTTTCAGGGACCATTTTCCCTGACACAGGCACCTTTTTCCCTTCATGAGGGCTTTGATGGAAGTGCTGGGAATAATTTCAAGCCTGGACAGCTTTGCTCCATGATGACTTTTTCCCAGTGGGATGCTGAGCAACCCAGGTGCCTGTAGCAGGCAGGGATGGGGCAGAGAGAGGCAGCAGTGCTCAGGTCACCACATGGCACTGGCAAGACCTCACTGGAGGCTGCTGGCAGCATGCAGGTTTCCACATCATCCAGGGGAGTGGGATGTGTAACAGGCTCCTGTCTGACCAAGGGAAGCTTCTTGCTTAGTCAGTGTGGTAAAAACAGCTGGCATAGGGCCCCAGTGCTCAAGGGATGCTCTGCCAGATGAGATGCCCTGGGAAGGGCAAGCTTGAAGCACATCAGGTCCAGTTAGGATTCAATCGAGCAAGCAAAGGCTGATTAATGCAGCCAGAGAACAGCTGCCCTGCTTCCCCCTGGGCTGCTCACCAGGCATGCTAGAGGCTCTGCTCTGTGCTGGAGAGAGGCCAGAGAGTAGGGGCAGTGGCCAGTTGTGCTCAAGGACTCCAGGGCAGCACCCCTGGCAGCCCCTAGCTGGGTGAGCATCCTGCCAGACCAGCCTGGTACTGCAGATCAGTGAGATATGCACTGCCCATCTTCTCCAACATCTCATCCCACAGCTGCAGGATAGGCCCTGCACAGCCCCACGGGTGGCTGGAGGAGCAGCCAGGATGTCCCCACACTGGGTGACAGGATGCCATGGGGCTGGCAGAGCTCTCAGCAGCCTGGCTGGGACTGGGCACTGCCGGGCAAAGTGGCTCTCTGAGGTTTCCTTCCTTTTCTGACCCTCAGAGTGGCAGTGCCCAGACAGGGGAGGAGGAGCTACCAGTGCAGGGCAGACCAGGGTGACACCAGGACCCGTGATAGGTCTCTCTTCTATGACTGCCACACAGGGATGGATGAGGGTATGGGCTGGTGGGACCTTCTTCCCTAAGCCAGAGGCTCTGATACAGAGCAGAAAGAGGCCACTGAGGGCCCAAAGGCTGCAGGCTGGGTGCAGGCTTCTTCCTGCTATGCTTCTCTGATCTACAGCATTTGGCTTTCCCACGAGCATTACAGTGTCCCATTGCCACGTGGGCAGGGTGGGTGTCTCAGAAGGGTTTTCACACCCACGGAGCAGGCTGTGCATCCTCACCCTGCACACCACAGCCCAAGGCACCCCAGATGTCTGGGACTGCTCTGCACACTTCTGCAGTGCAGGGGACAGGTCCTTGACCCAGGGACCCAGGCACCCGTGGGCCCAGGGACTCCCCAGTCTCCTTCACCCTCAGACCAGGCAACCCCAAGCACTTAGACTCCCTTCCCTCGGGGCACAGCAGGAGAACAGGGATGCAGGGCATGGGGACCGGGGGCTGCCGTGTGAGAGCAGCCAGAAACAAAGCCCAGTCTCACCTGGCTGGTGCTCTGCCAGCTCCCCAGCTCGTGTGAGCAGCCACTGCCAGGCCGTGGCATGTCAGGGACTGCGGGTTTGCAGCAGGCTGCTGGCAGCGGTGTGGTGCAGAGCCCTCCCTGGCAGCAGTGAGAGGCTGCTCGGGGCTCCTGCCCGGCGCTGGGTGCAGAGCCAGATGCGTTTTCTCCCACAGCGGCACAGGTTGGTGATAGCAACCGAAGGTGCCTCTTGCCTCCAGCGCATCCTCCCTCCTCCACCCTGGGAACGTCTTAAGATGGTGGCTGAGCTGCTGCAGCCCAGGTTGCACAATGCCAGGTCCTTTGTCCCGTGCTTATCTGCCTTATCGAGGAGCAGCAGATAACCAGGCACCCTCGGTGCCCTGCAATCCGCTCTGTTTCTCAGGCTTGTAACTGCTCTTATCGGGCTCCATCTCGCCCCGCTCCGAGGTTTCCCATGCACCTTTGTACTCCAAGAATGCTCCCAGGTCTGCTTTCAGCCTTGTGCAAAGCTTTGTGTGCTTTCTCCAGAACACCTCAGCCTTAATTGCCTCATTAGGGACGAGTCTCCCGTGTGTGCGGTTGCGATGACAGCTGGGCGCGGCTGGCGGGCGCGGAGAAGGGCTCTCAGCTTGCCCCAGCGCTGCCAGCCCGCAGCTCCTCTCGGGCGGTGCAGGCGCTGCGGTTCCTGCGTGGAGCAGCGGGGCGAGAGCCAGCTCCTCGCCTGAGCCAGCCAGGGCACGCAGCTGCCTCCTTGCCCCAAGGCCTTGGTCTTAGCCGAGGTGACACACAGGGACCTGGGCTAGAAACGGGGCCCGGGGGCAGGATTTCGGGCAGGAGGAGCCAGCAGCCCGGGGCGGTTGGGGCTGCCCCAGCACTGCAGCCCCGGGGCTGCCTGGGGCTCGCTCGGGGTGGGCTTTCCCCAGCCAAGTCAGGGCTGTGCAGTCTGGGAAAGGGGAACGGGCACAGGCTCGGGGGAGGTTTGCCCTGATCCTGCCCTGTCCCAGCTTCCCAGGCCCTGCTGTGCCCCCATCCCGCACTGGGGGGTCCCAGTACTGTCCCAGGAATGCTGACCCAGGACTCCTGCGTGACACCAACAGAAGAGGCTGTAGGGACTACAGGTCACTGGTGTCACCATCGCGGTGCCCTTGCAGTCTGACCCCCACACCACCGAAGGCCTCTCCGTGGGTAGGGGAGGGTTCACATCCCCTGTCTGCTGCAGGCAGCCTCTGCCCTCTCCCCTG
Source organism: Pogoniulus pusillus (assembly GCF_015220805.1). Lineage (NCBI taxonomy): Eukaryota > Metazoa > Chordata > Aves > Piciformes > Lybiidae > Pogoniulus > Pogoniulus pusillus. Next base: position 329,247 of record NC_087298.1, on the reverse strand, counting down.
TCCCTCCTGCTGGGCTCGGCACTCCCCATCCATGAGCAGGACCTCTTGTGGGCCGTGTGGAGCTGCAGCTCCTGCCTCGTTCCTGCCTTCCAGGGGCTTCTTTGGGATGAGTCACTTTGCCCACCACAGTGCCCCTCTTGCAAGGGTTCCCACCCAGGGCTCATGTGGGACCAGCCTGGGGCTGTGGGTCCTTGGGCGCTGCCTGCCCTTGGGGCACAGCCCCCTGACTCTGTCACCCCTTGGTGAAGGCACCCAGCACCAAGAACCATGCAGTGCCCCAGGGCACTAGATGTGGCTCTGCTGTGAGTCTTCCACACCATCTCAGTGCCAGGGTTGCTGGGCTCCTGCTGTGCCCCATCTCGTGGAGCTTGGGACCAGTCCAGCTCTGGGGTGCAAGGCAGTGGGTTGGGCACAGAGTGCAGGTGGCAAATGCATCTCCTGGGCTGCAGAGCTGGCATCCCATTGCTTAGGGTGACCATGCCCAGCCTGAGAAGGAGTCTGATGCAGAAATAAGCAGCACTGGGGTCCTGCAGCATCTCCTTTCCCCTGGTCATGGCAGCACTCACTGGGCTGTTTCCCCCGTGGGAACAGCAGCAGTTTGTGCCCTTCCCTTTGGGCATTAATGCCTATAGATGGGCAAGGGTGGGCAGGAGCTGGAGACGTGGGCGGGCAGCACGCTGAGAGCAGGAGGAGGCAGCTCTGTGCTGAGCAGGGCTCGGGGCCGAGGGCAGCACTGGGGGCCGGGCACAATCCTTGCTGCCCGCGGAGCTCTCTGGCACCGACACGTGTGGGTGCTCAGCCCGGGGGGCCTGCAGGGCTCTGTCGTCCCCGGGGTGACCTGAGCAAGAGGGGGAGAGGTGAGAGGGAGGCAAAAGGGCTTTTGGTTTCCGAGATGTTTTCTAATGCGATTATCAGTTCCCAAGAGGTGTTGCGAATCGATTGGGTAAGGAATGGCTTTGGCTGCGCTGGGAGCAGCCTCTGCGGGAGCCGTCGCAGCCCTGCCGCTGCCGAGCCCACAGCATTCCAGAGCGCTGGAAGGGTCCCCGCAGCCCCACACACCCCACACGGGCCTCTGCTCCCTCCCAGCACCCCACTCCTGCCTCTGCTCCATCCCAGCACCCCACATCTGCCTCTGCTCCATCCCAGCACCCCACCCCTGCCTCTGCTCCCTCCCAGCACCCCACATCTGCCTCTGTTCCATCTCAGCACCCCACATCTGCCTCTGCTCCCTCCCAGCACCCCACTCCTGCCTCTGCTCCATCCCAGCACCCCACCCCTGCCTCTGCTCCCTCCCAGCACCCCACATCTGCCTCTGCTCCCTCCCAGCACCCCACATCTGCCTCTGCTCCCTCCCAGCACCCCACCTCTGCCTCTGCTCCCTCCCAGCACCCCACATCTGCCTCTGCTCCATCCCAGCACCCCACATCTGCCTCTGCTCCCTCCCAGCACCCCACCTCTGCCTCTGCTCCCTCCCAGCACCCCATATCTGCCTCTGCTCCATCCCAGCACCCCACATCTGCCTCTGCTCCATCCCAGCACCCCACATCTGCCTCTGCTCCATCCCAGCACCCCACCCCTGCCTCTGCTCCCTCCCAGCACCCCACCCCTGCCTCTGCTCCCTCCCAGCACCCCACATCTGCCTCTGCTCCCTCCCAGCATCCCACATCTGCCTCTGCTCCCTCCCAGCACCCCACCCCTGCCTCTGCTCCCTCCCAGCACCCCACATCTGCCTCTGCTCCCTCCCAGCACCCCACCCCTGCCTCTGCTCCCTCCCAGCACCCCACCCCTGCCTCTGCTCCCTCCCAGCACCCCACTCCTGCCTCTGCTCCCTCCCAGCACCCCACCCCTGCCTCTGCTCCCTCCCAGCACCCCACCCCTGCCTCTGCTCCCTCCCAGCACCCCACATCTGCCTCTGCTCCATCTCTCTCCGCAGTGTGCAGCATCCAGCCGCGCTGGGCTGCAGCCCCATGGGGGCAGTGGCTGCGCTGGGCAGGGCTCTGGGGAGGAATCCCCCAAGCTTCTCCAAGCCTCCCCTTTCTCTCAGGGACCGCTGTTCCCCCTGGGGATCTGACCTTCCCCGCGGGGCTTCTCTGCGTGCCCGGCTGGCACCCTGCGCCTGGCGCCTGGTGGCCTCCGCAGCGCGGCCGTGAGGGGAGAGCAGGCATCTTCAAAAGGCCTGGAAAGAATCTGGGGGGAGGGGGAGAAGGGTTTTTACAAGCTCCCATTCAGAAATGGTCACTTTGAAGTGATGTAGCATTTTCAAGCCTTTGAAGAGCCACCGTTAGGAGGGGGCTGGTGCAAGGCAGAGCTGCCGGGTGACCATCCAGGCCTTTCTCTCCCCAGGCTTCTAAGCGATGAACTTTTCCTCTCTGCCTGCCTTTTTCTCATGAGCCCAGGGGAGTGGCCTCAGGATGCCTGGGGGAGCTGGCAGCCTTGCACCCCTGGCCCTGCAGAGAAGGAGGGGGTCTGTAGCTGGCTTTGCCCACCAGCAGCAGGGCAGGTGAGCAGGGCTGCTGCGGGAGCATCGAGTGCCCAGGCTGCTGGCAGGGCTGGGGTGCTGCAGGGTCAGGCTGGGAATTCTGGGGGTGTTCCATGGCAGGAAAAGCTGTTTGCCATCAGTGCTGGCTGCTGGCAAAGTCGTTTGAATTCCATTTGTATCTCAAAGTCCCAGGCAAGGTGCAGGCCCCTCCTGCCAGGGTGCTGGAAGCAGGGTTCAGGTGCTTGAGAGCAGGCACAGGGGACAGGCTGCAGCTATTGCAAGGGGCACTTGTCCTGCCCCAGTATCTATTAAGACAGTGAAAGGTGTCCTGCATTGCTCCAGCAGCACCTCTGGGCTGTCCTTTCAAGGACCAGAGGGAGTCCAGTGGGGAGCCAGATGTGCCAGAGAGAGACACCAGCCTGTACCCCTGTATTTCCCTCTGCTCAGTGCTGCGAGGGTCTGGCACATGCTGGTGGCTAGTGCCGGGCAAGGCAAGGCTGAGGACAGCCCTGGACTGGCTGCAGTGTCCCAGCAGAGCCACCCCAGGGCTGCCTGTCAGGGCCTGGACCTGCCACCATACAAGCAGGCATAGCCACAGGCCAGGAGAAGTGTGGAAGGTTCATCTGCCACCAGCCTCAGGTTCAGGGGGGCTGTCCAAAGCCCCCCAGGAACTTCCACAGCTGCTCAGAGTTGATGAACAGCCCAGGCTGGTGGAGCAGTGCTCCCGGGCTGGCTTCAGCCTTGCTTTCCCCTGAGGTGCCGTTCTGGGGGCAGGCAGTGGGTGGGTGCTGGTGGCCACCTTCTCCTAGGTTCTCAAGTTTCTTCTCTGTGGGATGCAGGGCAGAGCCTGGACCCCCTGCAGCCATGGCAGACCCCTCACAAGGGTTGTTCTGCAGGCTGAGCACAGACTCCACTCATCACACCAGTGCCTGATGGGCTCTCTGCTGTCTCCTCTCCCCACAGGCTGCCTGGTGATGACACAGGAGAGGCCCATCCAGAGCCACGGTGCCACTGTGCCAGCCTGTGGCGCAGCCCAGCCCAGCCCCAGCCCAGCGGAGGAGCAGCCGCAGGGGCCGGAGCGCAGCGGGGCCAGCGCAGCGGCGCCAGGGGGCACAGCGCTGCAGGTGGGCACCATCCCCCCCGGGCTGCTGGACAGAGCTGAGCTCTCCGACTTCTACTGCTGCAGCGGCTGCGGGAAGGTGTTCTGGGAAGGCTCCCACTTCGGGCGCCTCGTCTCCCAGTTTCAGGAAGTCCTTGGCACGGCCGGGGACCAGCAGAGCCTCTACGAGCTGAGCTGAGGGCACAGAGGGGCTCTGCAGCGGGAGGGGGACAGCAGGGGACAGCCTCCCAGTGAGCCTCAGCTGCCCCGGGGGGGAGGCTGCAAGCAGAGGCTGTCCCCTTCTCGCTGATGGAATCCTGGAAGTGTTGTGGTTGGAGAAGATCTTTCCAGTCGCTGAGTCCAACCATCCTCGGGCCGCCGAGTCTGTGTCCTCAGCACCACATCCCTGCCTCTTTGAAACACCTCCGGGGGTGGAGACTCAGCCACCTCCCCCAGCAGCCTGTGCCAGGCCTTGAGAACCCTCTCACTGAAGACGTTTCTTCTACTGTCCAGCCTAAACCTCCCCTGGGGCAGCTTGAGGCCATTTCCTCTCCTCCTATCCCTTGGGAGAGGAGCCCAACCCCCACCTGGCTCCAGCCTCCTTTCAGGGACCTGCAGAAGCTCAGAAGGTCTCACTTCAGCCTCCCTTTCTCCAGACTGAACTGCCCCTCGCTGCTCCTCAGAGGATTTGTGCTCTAGACCCCCCACCAGCTTTGTTGTCCTTCTCTGGATCTGCTCCAGCACTTCAATGTCCTTCCTGGAGTGAGGGCCCCCAGACTGACCCCAGCAGTGCAGGTGACACTCATGGCAGCCCAGGAGCACAGGAGAGGGCCTCTGTGAGATCACTGAGTCAGAGGTGGCTGAGAAGCAAACCATTTGCTTTATTTGTCCCTCTCTCAAGGCTGGGCATGGCAGGAGGGTGGCAAACACCACTGAGTGCTGCTGGGTGGCCACAAGAAAACCTCTGAGTGTATGGCAGTGCCCACTGGCACCCACATCACCTTGCAGCCCAGCTGAGCACCCCAGCAGAGCTGGGCTGGTCCCGGGGCTGGAGTCCTGTAGAAGCAAAGGCTGTTGGATGAGTCCATCAAACCATGCCCTGTGCCCAGGGCTCTGCAAGGTCAGCACAGGACTGGCAGCTAAGTGTGTGCTCCTACTGCCACCAGGAACCAGTCAACAGTGGCACTGCCCAGCATCCAGAGAAGGCTGCAGGGGCAGAGGGAGGGCCCAGGGCAGGTGAGCAGCCAGCCAGGTTGGTCCTGCAGCTCCTGGCACTGCTGTTTGATGCCTTCCCATCCCGGGAAGCTTAAATGGCTTCAGCCAGCAACTGAGGAGTGCTTGCAGAATCCCTGCTCTCATCCTGGTCAGCTGCCAGGTGCTGGTGTCACTGCTGAGCAGCCCCAAGGGCTCCTGGCTGAAGTGTGACATTCTCAGGCTGCCCAGCAGCTGGTGCTGCCAATGAGACTCACATCTGGCCGTGCAGTGCCAGGAGCTCCCCAGGGATGCCTCACGTCCGGGACCAGCCCTTTGGCAACCCTCCCCTTTTGCTGCCTTCAGCATCCTTCTTTCCATGAGCTCCTGCCTTGACATCAGTAGCAGTGACCCTAAACAGTGCCAGTCTGCACACTGTGCCCATCTTTGCTCCCCAGCAGTCCTCACTGAGTCCTGCCCATGGGCACCACCCCCGGTGAGACTGTCCTTGGTCAGAGTGTGCCATTCTGCCCTGATTTCCTTCATAGGGTGGCCGAAGACTCCTGTGCCCATGCCTCTGTCTGCATCTCACTGGCAGCCACTTCTGCTGGCACATTTCTGTCCAATGGGAGCACAGAATGACAGCTCCTCCTGCACCGGGGACGAGCAGGGTGGAGCCGTCACCGGCAGCCCCATGGCAGTGGGCACCCTGGCAGCACCCACCACTGCCCTCGTGTGCCCCTTTTGGCAGCCTGTCCCCTCCCATCACTTCATGCTGGGATGGGAGTTTGGCTCTGGCCAGAGGCAGCAGAAGGGTTTGTGCTTCCCGGGGCCTTCCGAGGGTTTGTTCCCCCTGCTTCCCTGTGCTTGGGTCAGAGCTTGGGCAGAAACCTCCCCCAGGGCTGTGCATCACCATCAGCAGTGCCACAGCAGCGCTGCTGGGCTGTGCACGGGCACCAGGGAGACCCTCCCTGCCCCAGCCACTCCTCTGCCCACAGAGCAAGGCCATGCTGCGGTGCACTGCCTCGGGCACGCTTGGCCCCAAACACACTGCTCCTCTCAGTCTGGTTTGGGGATCACAAACTGAAGTCTCTCTGCTGATGTCCCAGCCAGGGATGTCCATGGCAGCTCAGCATGGCCCCTGCGCGCAGGAGACTTGAGAGCCTTGGCCTGCAGCTGAGGCTTGGCCTGGGGGTGCTGGATTTGTGGGCATGTCCCAGGGAAATGAGCACATTACTGCCTTCCCTCCCCTCTCCTCCCCTTCTCCTCTCCTCTCCTCCCTTCTCCTCCCCTCCATCCCCTCTGGCTTGCCCTGGGGATGGCTTCTCCTTGCAGAGAGACCAGAGCAGGAGGGGCTTTCCCCCTTGGCTGGAGGCTGCCAGGGCCTGGCACACCTTCCTGCACGCGTGCTGACACCTCCAGCCATGGGGATTACTTCTTCTAATGGGATTAAAATGCCTTCTGCTGAGCTCCCCCTTGGTGGCCATCAGTTTTCCACTGGTTCTCTCCATCCCCCTGCTCAGCTGCCTACGCTTCTGCGGAGGCTGCAGGGACTCCGTGGCTGTCCTGCCTTCCAGCCCTGCCTTCCAGCCCTGCCTGTGTGCTCTGTCTCATTGCCTCTCTGTCTCACAGGGGATTTCCCTCTTGGTCCTTGCTCCCAGGTCGTTTTAGTCATGTTTCTGGTGCAGCAGTCTGGAGCCAGGGGGTGACAGCAGAGGGTAAGCTGTGCTCTGCTACACTGGCACCATTGCACATGCCTAACCTGCTGTGCTGGCACCTGCTTGTGAGGCTTCTGGTGCTGGGAGGCTGGCAGGTGGAAGGATCAAACCTTGCTGCCAGGGCATGGATAGATGCTTACAAAATTGTCCCCTGTTCCCAATGGCAGCATCAGACCTTAGCTCCTTCCTTCTGAGCAGCAGAAGTCCCTCTGGCCTGAGTCATCTCTGGCGCTGTGACAGGGCAGTGGCCTCACTTGGACAGGGACCAGTCTGGATGGAGATGCTTCCAGTGTGCCACTTGCAGTCTCAGCACTATGGACTGTGTCTTCTCATCCCTCAGTGCCACCTGCTGTGAATCTCTCCATCTCTCCATCCCCTCATGCCTCAGTCCCTCCCCATCCCATCTCAGGGGCAGGGAGGCTGCCTGAGGCTGCCAGGACAGGATTTCTCTCCCCAATAACCTCTTCCCAGAGCTCTCAAATGTCTGAGATCTGAGGTAGAACTGTGGGAAGGGGCTCATGGGATCCCTGCTGAGCAATCCTTAGCATCCACCTGGAGCAGCCACTGCCCATGGCTGCAGAGTGCTGTGCCTGGCCCCCTGGGGACATCCTCCCACTGTCAGCTTTAGGCTGACGCTTTGGCTCTGGGGGGGTTCCTGTTGTCCCTGTTCAGTGCCTGTTCCATGCATGTCCTTGCATCCACCCAACTCTGGCACCAGTGCCCTTGATGCTCTGCAAAACAGTCATCAGCTCCTCCAGGGCACGAGCAGCCTCCTGGTGTATGCCATCCCATGTCCTTGTGGGCAGTCAGACCACCAGCTCTCTGGGGGCAGCATGTGGAGACGCTAAACATATCACAGACTCATGGAGTGGTTTGGACTGGAAGGACCTTTAAAGCTCATCCAGTCCAGCCCCTCCACTGTGACCAGGGACATCTGCAACCACAGCAAGCTGCTCAGAGCCCCAGACAACCTCACCTGCAATGGCACAAGGCCTGGGGCAGCTCCCACATCTGGGCCACCTCAGTGTCAAACATTTCTCCCTTCTCTCCAGACTGAATCTCCCTTTCAGTTCAAACCATCACCCCTTGGCCTGTCACATCAGGCCCTGCTCAAAAGTCCTTCCTCACCTTTCTTATCAACACCTTGAAGCTCTTCAAGGCCACCACAAGGTCTTCTTGGAGCCTCCTCCTCTCCAGGCTGAACACCCCCAGCTCTCCCAGCCTGGCCTCACAGCAGAGCCCTGCCAGCCCTGCCAGCACTGCTGTGGTCCCCTCTGGCCCTGCTCCAGGTCCCTGCCTGTGCTGAGGGCTCCAGAGCTGCCCCAGCACTGCAGGGAGGTCTCAGCAGGCACAGCAGAGGGACAGAATCCCCTCCCTGCCCCTGCTGCCCACACTGCTGGGGATCAGCCCAGGCTGGGGCTGGGCTGGCAGTGCTCATTGCTGGCTCCTGTGCAGCTTTGCACCCCCAGCCCCAAGTGCTTCTCCCCAGGGCTGCTCTCAGCCCTTCAGCCCCAGCCTGGACTGGTACTGGGAATTGCCCTGGCCTGAGTGCAGGACCTTGGCCTTGTTGTCCTTTGGGCAGCAGGATGAGCCTCCTGCTTTGCCAGTGGTCACTGGTGGGGCCATCCCAGTGGGAGTGCAGAGGCAGCCAGTGCCAGAGGCTGAGCAGCCTGAATGCCTTGAGCTCTGCATGGCCTCGTCCATGTGTCAGCTTCCTGCCACTCTGGGGATTGCTCTGGCAGGGCAGGAGCTGTGGGTGAAACAAAGCAGGAATGCTCCTGCTGTGGACCCACAGTGTGTGATGCTTTGTCACACAGTGAGACCAACCTCTGCAGACCCCTTCTGGGGAAAGCTCTGGAGTCACACCAACATCTGAGACATCTTGGGCCCAGCCAGGAACAGGGTGGTCAGAGCTGCAGCCCCAGGCCTTCCAGACAATGCCTCCAGGCATCCCATGAGCATTTCTAGGCTTTGCCCACAGGGATTTCCAGAGCCGTGACTTGATGTCCTCTGCCACTGCCTTCACTGTAGAAGGGAGTTGGGGGGGAGGGAAGGGGGGCAGTGTCACACACTGATCCTGTCCCTCACCCTGGGGACAGATCCTGGCCACACAGCTGCTTGGAAGAGGCTCTTCCCTCTGATCTCTGGGTACTGTAGGGTCACCTCCTGGCCACCTCTAGGACTTTATCCCCCTGCCATCTCTCATTTTGGGGTGCTTGTCCTTACAGCCTGTGCTGGATAGGCTCACCAGGCTGGGACAAGTTTTAGGAGGAGCCCAACCCAGGACAGAGCATGTGGACATGGCACAAAACAGCTCCTGAAGGGTCTGATCCAGCTCCTGCAGGTGGGGAAAGCAGCTGAGACCCAGCCCAGCACCTGTCCCCTCTGCTGCCTGCAGGAGGTGACGGCAAGGTGGGATCTGTGCAGCGAGGTCGCCTCCAGTCACAGTTAACATCAGACCAGTCCTGAGCAGCATCCAGGAAGCAATAAATTGTCCAGTTTTGAATGGTGGACACAGATCAAAGGGAATTAGCCCAGCTTTTAAATCACTCTACTTCATCATTGCCCTGTCTGGCTACTTTAAAGCAGCCTGCTTATACCACCCCACTGCCCCACCGCCCTGGTGGCTTAACTGGGGCACCAAGAGCCCTCCATGGGTTTATGGAGCCGTTTGATCAGCTCCTCTGGCGGCAGAGGCATGGGGCTCAGGCTGAGCTGCCCATGCCAAGAGCCTTTTGATTACCAGGTTGCTTCACCTGCCCTCAGCTCCTGCCCCTGTGCTGCAAGATGCCTTCACGAGAGGACCTGGGGTAAAAGGACTCGGGGGAGGAGCTGTGCCTCTGCTTTGTCCCGGCAGCCTGGAGGAGCTCTGGGTGAGCGGCACGGCGCAGCCCTGAGGAATCAGGCATCGGATGCGGGGCTGGATCCTCTCCTCGCCTTGTGTGCTCCTCGCAGTATCCTTCGGAGCATGACGGGGACAAGGTGTTTGGTGCTCAGGCCAGCTTTGGTTTACAAATGAATGTATCAACATTGTTCTTCACTAGGCAGGAATGCGCTTCCCTCCCTTCTCCCCGGCTTATCCCATCCCCTTCCGAGCGAACTTCCTTCCTCCTGTAATCTGGAGCGGAAACCTCGCCGCATACTTGACCTGCTCAGAGAAATCAGCTCGGTTTTCCCTGGCGTGACTTCGTGCCTTGTCCGAAGGCTGGTGGGTCCCCACGGCAGCCAGCAAGGCAGGGGAGGAGGGCGAGGGCTGCAGCGCTGCCTGTCCGCACACGGAGCCGCTCCTCCAGCCGGATGCTCCGAGCGAGCTCGCAGTTGCTGGGCTGCCGTTTCCAAACAAACCGCCGCGATTCTGGGCACGGGCCCAGGGCTGGCGAGCCTGAGGCTGGCTGCGAGCTCAGCCCCTTCTGATGCCCCACACCGGGCCCAGGGCTGGCGAGCCTGAGGCTGGCTGCTAGCTCAGCCCCTTCTGCTGCCCCACACCACGGAAACGTGGCTCCCAAGGTCACTCCTGCTGGCCCCTCGCCGGGAGCAGGAGAGGAGAGAGGTGTCGGTGCCAGATGAGGTGCATCAGGAGGACGTTTGCTCCCCGGAGAATGGCCTCGGACTGGACTCTCCCCATCAGCCTGCCGATGTCTGGGCATGACCCTCGGGCAAATGAGCTCCTGCCCACTCGCCAGACATGTGTCGCTGTGTGTCCTGGCAAGGGGGGTGGCTGTGTCACATCCCCCCCAAACGGCTTTGGCCCCGGGGATGTCCCCACAGAGCAGTCTTCAGGCCAGCCCAAGTGGGAGCACACAGTGAGAACAGTGGGGCAGTGTGCCCCCAGCCCTGCAGGCACTGCAAAGCAGTGGCCACGCAGTGCACTCAGACAAGTGGCCCTGGGGACTGTGTCTCCAGAGATGGTCATTTCCTCCTGGCAGACCCCTGCACTGGCATGGGATTCAACAGCAAATCATAGAATCAAACAGGTTGGAAGAGACCTCCAATCTCATCCAGCCCAACCTAGCACTCAGCCCTATTCAGTCAACCAGACCATGGCACTAAGTGCCTCAGCCATTCTTTTCTTGAACACCTCCAGGCACAGCCACTCCACCACCTCCCTGGGCAGCCCATTCCAATGCCAATCACTCTCTCTGACAACAACTTCCTCCTCACATCCAGCCTAGACCTGCCCTGGCACAGCTTGAGGCTGTGTCCCCTTCTTCTGTCCCTGGCTGCCTGGCAGCAGAGCCCAATCCCACCTGGCTACAGCCTTCCTTCAGGGAGCTGCAGACAGCAATGAGCTCTGCCCTGAGCCTCCTCTTCTGCAGGCTGCACACCCCCAGCTCCCTCAGCCTCTCCTCACAGGGTTTGTGTCCCAGGCCCTTCACCAGCTTTGTCGCTCTTCTCTGGACACCTTCCAGCACCTCAACATCTCCCTTGACTTGAGGAGCCCAGAACTGGACACAGCACTCAAGCTGTGATCTGACTAGTGTCAAGTACATGGGCAGAAGCACCTCCTTTGTCCTGCTGCCCACACTGCTCCTGAGCCAGCCCAGGATGCCATTGGCTCTGCTGTCCACCTGGGCACACTGCTGGCTCATCTTCAGCTCCTCTCTCCCAGCACCCCCAGCTCCCTCTCTGCCTGGCTGCTCTCAGCCACTCTGTCCCCAGCCTCTAGTGCTGCTTGGGGTTGTTGTGGCCAAAGTGCAGAACCCTGCACTTGGCCTTGTGATGTTCATTGTGGCCCCAAGATGGGGAGGTTGGCCCAGGGCACAGAGAACGAGGCTCTGTGTCTCCACCTGTCTGCATCACCTCCCCAGAGTGGACATTTGGTCCTTCCACCTACCAGTTTTCCAGCACCAGAAGTCCTGCAGGCAGTTGCCAGCACAGTAGGCCAGGCAGATGTAATGGTGTCAGTGTAGCAGAATGTGGGCTTGAGCTGAGGCAGATGTGCCCAGCTGTGAGAGAGACATCAGCCACAGTGAGGCCACAGGCTGGCCTGGCAGCACTGGAACACTGGTGGAGGTGGAGAGCCCTGCCTGCAGCACTGGGCAGGAGCTCTCCAGCTCTGAGGGTGTCCCAGTTGGTGGCTTTTGTCCCAAGCAGTGCTTTCCTGCTGTCAGATAAGGAGGCTGTAGACTACATCAGAAGAGCTGCAGCATTTCCAGAGAGATAAGGCCTGATAAGATGAGGCTGTGGAATGATGAATGGCCAAGCTGCAGTGCAACAACTCAACCTGCACAGCCCAGCACCATGTCACTGCAGTCCCTGCAAGGAGTCAGAGACCTCCAGCCTCAGGGCTGGGCACTCAGGGATGCCCTTGCCTGTGGTGCCTCCAAGGACAACCACACACAGGGTTATGACCATGCTTGAGTCTCCCTCAGGTTTTAAATCCTGTTTGTCACAGGCTGGGAGGGAGGACACCTGCAGAGCAACATCCAGTGTGGCATCCACAGAAGGGGCACTCCCCAGCCCAAGTTCCTGTGATGGCCCCTGTGAATGTTTCCCAAGGATGGGGGGCCCTGAAACTTTTCCTTGCCCCCAGGGCTTCCCCAAACCACTGGCGAGAGCTTTGCTGATGGTGTGTTGCACCCTGCAGGTGAGGGTGCCCTGTGTCCCCACCACATCGGTGCCAGGCTTCTCTTGGAAAACAGCTTCTGGTCCCAAGAGCTCTCAACCTGCAGGAGTGGCAGGGGCCCAGTCTTCTCCCCCAGCCCTTACCTCCGGGGCTCTGGACGTTGCTAGTGGCTCGCAGGGTGTGATGTGTCCATGGGGAGAGCACAAGGCTGGCGCCGTGGCCATGCCCCACCGCAAACAGGGCATGCACAGGGGAAGGTTTTGCCCTGATATGCCCTCGCCCCATCCCCCACACCGCAGCCCCTTCCCCACTGCTGCCTTGCCGAAATCGGCTCCCTGGGGCAGAGCTCTCCCACCTGAAGGACTCTTTCCACAAGGGAGACCCAGCACCCACGGCCCCTAACCCCACGTGGGCTGCTCTCTGTGCCCACCCCGCCACATCTCCATGGCCACGCAGGCAGGGCTGGCCAAGCCCCGCACTTCTCCACCGCGGCCCTTGCGCTTTCGGTTGCCAAAAAGCCGGGAGGCAAAGCAGCGCAGGGCCAGCGGCAGAGGAAGCCTTGGCGCTTCCTCCCGGCTCGCAGGGGCCGAGCGGGCAGGTCGCTGCCGCTCGCTCGCCCTGCGCGGCGCTCGGCGCTGGGAAGAAAAGCTCTCAGCTTTCCCACGCTCCCCGACACATTTTAATGAATTAAGTGGGGGCACGCCCCCTCGCCGCCTGCCCCGGATCCGTCCCCCTGGCTCTCCGGCTCCCTTCGAGGAGGCCTCCAGGGGTGGCTGGACTCTGGCTGCCGTGTCCGCCCGGCCCGAAGGACGAGCGCTGCCCGCTTGGCTTTGTGGTTTGCTTGGTTTGTTTTTTCCGGGAGGGCTGCAACGTGCCCAGCCCAACGTGCCCGGCACCAGGGAGGCTCCGAGCCCCTGCAGCGATGCCAGCGGCAGCCAGCCCTTCTCTGCACCGCAGAGCAGGGAGAAATTTGGTCGCCAGGTCTCCTGAGGAGGGGAAATTTGCCCCACGCCTCTCGGTGTGAGCGTTTGAGGCACCGCGGTGTCGAGTCCCGCTCCCGCCTCCTGCCTGCAGCGCGGCTGCCGCTTGCCCCCTCTCAGAAGACAGCAGATGAAGCCCCAGGTGGGAGTTTTGGTTCTGCAGGGCTGGGAGTGGGGATAGCCCCTCCAGTGCCTGCCGCCAGCCCCTCCACAGCCGCTGGCCAGGCAGTGGCCAGGCCGAGTTGTGCCGGGAGGCTTGAGCTGGCTCCTCTGGTTAGAGAGGTGGGGCACGAACGGGAGCTGAAACGCAGAGATTCAAAATTTGCCTTTTTCTTTTTTCTCTCTTTTCTTTTCTCTTAAACTTTTCTGCTGTTTTCCCTCCCCCTCTGGCACCGTTCCCAGGCTGAATCCTGCCCCCACCTGCCAGCTCTGAACATTTGCATGGCTGGGTCCCTGCCCGGGCTCTATTTTTCTCACCAGTGTCACTGGCAAATGCAGATTGGCTGCAAGGATGTAACTCTGGCCAAGCCCCAGACCGGGAGGTGTGAGCAGTTCCCACTCTCCCACGGCTCCTGAAGAGGCCTCAACACCTTGCAGGATCCGGCCCACAAGGGCACAGAGTCCTCTGTGCTGGGATGTTTGGGAGTGTAAAGGATGGGGAGAGTGGAACCCCAGCTGCCAGCACACCACAACCACCACACTGCCATTGCTTTCCCTCCACTGGCTTCACCATGGAGGGTTTGTGGGGTGGGTGCCGGGGCTCAACACCAAGCTGCTGCAGCCCCGGTGCTCCCCGCACGCCGCAGTGTGGCTCTTTGCACTGCTGGGCTGTGCCAGGCCCCTGGGCACAGCTGCAACTCCCCTTGAGTCACCGTGGCACATCCCATCGATCACCCCAGCAAGGTGACACGGGGAGAGGGGGGCAGGGACTGCCAATGTCCCCCTCTGCCACCACAGCTGGGGGTGGTGGAGAGCAGAGACACCAACTCCTACCCGGGACAGGGTCCTCAGGGGGATGAGACAGGCAGGGGCTGGCTCCTTTTCACTGTCCTCAGGCAAACGTGGCTCCTGCACAGACCTTGAGCCCCCAGCCCACCTTCATGAAGCCAGCACCACAGGAGCTTCCCTCCTCAGCAGCACAAGGATGTTTTGGGAGAAGCTGCACAATGCAGGACACCAGGAACCACCACACTGCACAAGCCTCCTGCTGTGCTCACATCCCAGTCCTCCCTTTTGCATGAGAGCCACAGCATTACGGGTGGGACTGAGTGGGCCTGAGCCTAGAGAAAACAAGGGGGGAGACATGGAGACCAGTCAGGGAAGAATGGAGTTGGGGTGGAGATGGAGATGAGATGAGATAGGAATAGGGAAGGAGTGGGCATGGGGAAAGAGAAGGAGACATGGATGGAAATGATGACAGGCATAGGATGAATGCAGATTGGATGGGGATAGGAATGGGGATGGAGATGGAGATGGAGGTGGGTATGGGCATAGGATGAAGGTGGAGACAGGAAAAGGAGGGAAATGGGGAGATGGGCATAAGCATGGGGACGAGTGTGGAGTGGGAATGATACAGGAATGAAGATGATGATAAAATCTGACTGCAGAACTGGACTTAGAAAAGTAAACCCTTATGGCAGGACAAACAGAAGCAGCTTTGCCAGCTCCTTACAGCCCAGATCAGGCTGGTTCAACCTCCTCCAACCACAGAGCAGGTCTCAGCGAGGGCAGGAGCAGAGTCCCAGCCTTCTCCAGCTGCTGCCTGCTCCAACAGCTACAGGAAACAGCCACAGGAAAATGCCATGAGGCAAGGTCTGTCCCAGCCTCCCAGCCTCTGAGCTTCAGCCGTGTGACAGACGGCTCCAGGATGCTGTTTCGTGGATTGGGGCTGAATTTGGCAGATGGCTGATTCCTGCCTTTCCACCCCTAAATGGACACAGTGGCAGGGCCGGGTGACAGCAGTTTGCTGGCCACCTGCCCCCGGCATGGCCACCATCACCTCATTTTACGACACGCTCCTTCCTTTCTTCCCACACCTCCTGCTCCTCTCCGGTGGCCAAATGTCCGGCAGAGGCGGCGAGTGCCAGCCTGGGGACATTGCTTCCCATTGGCCTCCACCGTTTGCTCCCCACAGGCCAAACGGGCAACGGGAGTGCTCCTCCAGCCTGCTCTGGGCTCATTCCTCGCTTTCAGTAGGTTTTTGCCTGTGTTCCTGCCCACTCACAGTGCTGCCACACCAAGATGGAGGTTGGCTGGGCAGTGGATCTGACCCTGTGCAACCAAACTGAGTCACTGCATGGGGACAGGGTTGCATTTTCCCTCCCAAAAATCAACCCATCTGTGTGTGCCCAAATCCTTGTGCAGCTCCTGCTGCACACACCCAGAGGAACCAGATCCTGCAGGACTGAATCCCTTTATCCTTCTCCACGGCAGCAAAAATGGTGTCACTCCGAAACTGGAGAGTGCTTGCAATAAACCTCCCCGCAGCACCTTGGTGGTCAGAGCACGTCTGAAACACAGGGCTCAGTTTTGGTCCCTCCTGCAGAAGAGAGGTCTGGACAGGCTGGACAGGGTCCAGAGAAGAGCTTACAAAGATGATCCAGGGACTAGGAACAGCCATGTGAGGAAAGGCTGAGAGCAGGGAGTTTGTTCAGCCCTAGGAAGGAAGGCTCAGGTGAGACCTTCTCACCACACCCTGGTGTCTGAAGGGTGGCTGCAGAGAAGATGGAGACTGTTTTCACGAGGATTCCCCTGGAAAAGGGAACGGTGATGGGGAGAAGTTGCTCCTGAGAGATTTCATCTGGACACGAAGAGGGAAGCTGTTCACAACAAGGACAATTGACCATTGGAATCACCTCCCCAGGGGAGTGCTGGAGGCCCCAACATCGAACACTGTTACAGCCTGGCTGGACAAGGTGCTGGACCGACTTGCCTAGAGCGGGCTTTGGCCAAAGGTCGCACCAGACAGTCCCGAGGTCCTCCCACGCTGTGGTTCTGGTGTTCGTGACTCTCGGTGAGTCCCGTCTAAGGCAGGGGCTGAGGTGGGGGTCGGCGGTGCCCCTCCCGGGGGCGTGGAGGGGCCGCTGGGGACGCGAACGGCCGCGTTCCGGCAGCGCACTGAGGAGAGACGCGGGCGGTGCTGCCCCCTGCCTGCGCTCGTCCCGCCGAGCCAGGCCGAAGGGAGCCGAGTAGGGCTAGACAGAGCCGGCCCGAACGGAGCCGAGCCGAGCCGGGCTACATCGAGCCGGGCCGAACGGAGCCGAGGCGAGCCGGGCTAGACGGAGTCGGGCCGAACGGAGCCGAGGCGAGCCGGGCTAGACGGAGTCGGGCCGAACGGAGCCGAGGCGAGCCGGGCTAGACCGAGTCGGGCCGAGCGGAGCCGAGGCGAGCCGGGCTAGACCGAGTCGGGCCGAACGGAGAAGGGCCGAGTGGAGCTTAGCCGGGCCGAACGGAGCCGAGGCGAGCCGGGCCAGCCCGAGATACGCCGGACGGAGCCGACCGAAGCTCAGGTCGGACCGAGCCGGGAGCTCCCCCCCCGCCACCCATGGTCCCCCCCAGCCCAGCTCGCGGGTTGGGGGCGGGGCTCCCCGCCTGCCCGTTCCAATGGGCGCGCGGCTGGGCGTCCCCGCCCCGGGCGGTGACGTCACGGCCGTGCCATTGTTATGCAAATAAAAGGGCGGGTAAAAAGCGCGGCGCGGGGCCGGCTCCGCTCCAGAGAGGTCCGGGCGCGGCTGCGGAGTGTGAGTGGCGGCGGCTGCAGCGGCGGCGGCGGCGGCGCGGAGGCGGCAGAGGGGCCCGGGACCCACGGCGCAGCCAGCGGCAGCACTACCGGCAGCAGCGGCAGAGGCAGAGCTCGTCAGCAGCCGTCCGCCACCGCATGCCCGGGCGGGCGGAGGCGTCGCCGTCCATGCGGGGCGGCGGGGCGTGAGGGGCGGCATGAGCCAGAGCGAGGTGTCGGCGTGCGCGGCGCCGCCGCCCAGCCAGCGCGTCTTCCAGGAGGCGGTGCGGCGGGGCAACACCAAGGAGCTTCAGTCGCTGTTGCAGAACATGACGAACTGCGAGTTCAACGTCAACTCCTTCGGGCCCGAGGGGCAGACGGCGCTGCACCAGTCCGTCATCGACGGCAACCTGGAGCTGGTCAAGCTCCTGGTCAAGTTCGGCGCCGATATCCGCCTGGCCAACCGGGACGGCTGGAGCGCGCTGCACATCGCCGCCTTCGGGGGCCACCAGGACATCGTCCTCTACCTGATCACCAAGGCCAAATACTCCGCCGGAGCCCGGTGATGCCGGGACCGCCGCCCCCACCCCGCTCCCCCGGCCGTCGAAGCTGCTCCTGCCCCCGCGGGGTTCGTTCAGCGAGGATTTGGGGGCCCCCCACAACATACGGCACCGGCCTCCAGCTCTCAGTTTGTTTTGGTTTGGTTTTCCTTCCAAGGGTTGTTTTCCTACTGTAACATGCGGTTTTTTCCTCCATCTACCTCGGCTGCACTCACAGTATTCACGGTTTCAGTTTGACATCTGGGCAGATGCTTTAAAGGCTCCCCTGTCCCTCCCGGCTAATATTTAATCCCCCCTCCCCGCTCCCCTCACTCCCTTCCCGCCCATTTAAAGTATTCTGGCTCAGAAACGAATTCATTTCAACGCTCCCACCCCCCCATCCCCCACCGTTACCGAATGGTGCTGGTGTCCCCCCTCCCGGAGCCAAGAGCGGGACACCCCGGGACGGTCTGGGAGCCCCCGGCCGCCTTCATCCTCCGACCAGCTTCTCCCAGGGCTTGCCCACCGCTGGGTGTTTTTCCGAGGTGACCCCGTTGGAATATGCCAGACGCGGTTTTCTCACCCCCATCGCTCCTTTCGTGTTTTATTTTGCGTTGGGTTTCCTGTTTTGGTTCTTTTTTTTTTAATTGTTTTTTGTTGTTGTTGAGTGTCTGAAGAAAGTCTGCATCCTGACCCGCTCCTTGAATCCACTTAGCACGTGTGAGATCCCAGGAAAAGACATTGAATCCTCTGGGTTTGTGTGTAAAGGGGGATTAGCAAATCCTGGACTTTCTTTTTTCCTTTTAACAAAAACGAAAAGAAAAAAAAAAAAAAAAAACAAAGAACAGAAAAAAAAGGAGTGAAATAAACTCTCGAGGCAGAGGATTTGCTTTTGCACAGAAGAGGGGCGTGAGCGCTCTCTGCTGCCTAGAGAGATGCCGGAAAACTACTGAAAATAGTTTGGGAACTTTTTTTTTTTTTTCCTCTTGGCGAAACTTGGATAACACTTCACAATGCAGGACGATCCACGCGTGCGTGTGCCGAGCCACCCGCCTTTTATACCATATATATATATGTGTGTGTCTAACCTGCCTGAATATATATATATATTTATAAAAGAGGGAGGAAGAAGAGGAAGCCACCCGGAGTCGCGTTTTGAAGTGACTGCACCTATCACCGCAAATGCTGCTTTCGGTTTTTGGGTTGGGTTTTTTTGTGTGTGTGTGTTTTTTTGTTTGTTGGTTGGTTTGTTTTGTGATTATTTTTTTGTTGTTGCTGTTGTTTTTAATGCTATGGCACAAGAACATCCATTGGGAAGATGCGGAAAGTTTCAGAAGTCTCCTTTTCTCCCGCTGGTCTTTTCAGCCCTCTTCGTCTGCACTAAACCATCCGTGTGGCTGCCGTGTCTCCGCCGTCTCGCCGCCGTCTCCCTGCCTTCCTCCTTCCGCTCCCCGCATCCAAACCATTACGATTAAACAAGACAAAAAACAAAAAAGAGTTACCTGCTGGTTGATTTGGGTTGTGTCTTAAGTATTTATCATGTCTGTATATATTGGTGGGTGAAGACTGTGAGCCTGGTTTTGTCTGAAGCCGGTGGTGAGTGTCTCAGAAATGCAGTTTGGGGAAACCTGCCCTTTTTCGTTTGTTTAATTCCTAGTCTTAAAACTAACTCGAGCCTGCCATGCCTATGTCCTGTTGCACTGAACATTCTGCTTTTTCTCTGCTGGTTTCACCTGCGGTTTGGTGGTGTGGTTGGTTTGGGGTTTTTTTCCTCCACTTCAACGATTTGTGATGACTTTATTAAAAGCTTCAGGTTTGAAGAAAATGGAAGAAGAAGGAGAAAAAAAAAAAAACCCAAAAAGCCCTGTCGAGAGCATCTGCTGTCAATGCTGTAGTTGGTGAGGGACTGCTCGGCCGGAGTCTTTCTGTCAGCATGGAAGGGGGTGCCCAGCACTTCCCACTGGCACTTGTGTGCGATACTTTCGGGGTGGGAACAAGCTCTTTTCTTAGAGAGGTTTTATTGTCGTTACCAGATGGTTGCACATTTATCTTCTTTTTTTTTTTCCTTCTCTTTGTTGTTATTCGTTTGTTCGTTTGACTAAATGGATTTGCCACGATGAAATGTCATAACATTTATGACATGGTATTAAAAAAAAAAAGAAAAAGGAAAGCAATGTATTGTAAAGCCAAGTTCTAGATGGAGTTTAAGAGAAGAAGCCTTGGTTATAAACCCAGTCTAAAGGGAGCTGTGTCCAGTGTTGTAAAGACAACGTCGGTGATGTAACCCATATTTATATTTTTATAAAATACCTGCTCAGACTGTGAATCTCCTGCCTGAACGGCTGGGTGAGTCCTTCCAGAAAAGTATTGTTCCTTTCCAGCCTCCTGGGGCTTTGAGACAGCCGAGACGAGGTTGGGAGCTGTCGGCGGGGGAAGGGGGTTTGCTCTGAAGTCCTCAGTTGATGTATTTTTACATCCCTTTGTATTTTACTGAAAAAAAAAGAAAAAGAAAGAAGCTGCTGCCCTTCCTTAGTCCCTCGAGTTTCAATTTTCTATGCAACCCCCGCACTCCCGTGTCTCTCTTGATCCTGAGAAGTAAAAGGGATGCAGATCGATTCAAATTGAAATGAGGGGTTTCCCCCACCACCGCCCCCCACCCGCACCCCCCCTCGTTGGCTCATCGTGCTGCTGACCCTTCAGGCCAAAACGGGGAGGCCAAGAAGAAATAAAACCGAGTAGAGGCAGGTGGGGGGAGGCTCTTTTGTGCGTGACTGTGGTCGCCTCCTGGCAGTCATCTTTTAATTATTATTATTATTTTTGTAAGAAGAATATATTGATAATGTCAGTGGAATAAGCAGACATTGAAGCTGATGCACAGATTGCTCCAGGAAGGAGTTTTTCTGTAGATGTTTTTTTTCCTCTAGCTGCGAAATGCCTTTTTTAATTATGTTAATTAATGTTAAGGACCTTTGTTGTTTTTTTTTTAGGCTTATATTGAAGCTGTATGTGGGTCACTCTATGATCATTTCTAACTGGATAAAGTCTGTACAGTACAGCATATTCCTGAGTGTATGATAGAGATGTGTAGCCCCAGAGTGCAGAATTTATAAATAAATTTTTCATTGATCTTTTTATAAAAAAAAACGCAAAAAGACTTTTTCTGTTTGTTCTCTCCTGCCTGCTTTTGGGGGAGGCTGGGTGCTGTCTGCAGGGGGGAGGCAGCTGCTGAGGCCCCCAGGTCCCTCTTTTGGTGGTATTCTGCAGCTCTTCTGGGCTTAAATGGCTCCCCTAAAGGGGATGGCTGGGGAGATACTGGGAGGTGTTGGTGTGTGCAGCCCCTGGCCAGGCTGCAGGAATCTCACTGGTGTTATGGAGATGTCCTGCTTGGTCCTATCCCAGCATTGAGAGACTGGGGATGGATGATGGCTCAGCCAAATCCCTGCTGCTGGATCTGCTTGGTCCTATCCCAGCATTGAGAGACTGGGGATGGATGATGGCTCAGCCAAATCCCTGCTGCTGGATCTGCTTGGTCCTATCCCAGCATTGAGAGACTGGGGGTGGATGATGGCTCAGCCAATTCCCTGCTGCTGGATCACACATGTGGGCTTTGAGATGTTTCAGAAGGAGCTGCTTACCCTGAAGGAGTGAGGTGGCAGCTCTGTAGCCAGCCCTGGGTTGGTTCCTGTGACCATGGCACTGGGGCTATGGGGGGAGGGGCTGCAGCCCCAGCTCAGACTGGGCATCCCAAGGCTTCTACAAACGTGCCCAGGCTTTCACATTTCACCTGAGCCCCAGCAAGGCTTTGAGGTGGTTTGGTCCTCACCAAGCCCGTGGGGTTGGGGTCACCTCTGACTAGTAGCTGCTGTCAAACTGGTGGTGGTTTCCAGGGTCTTGGGGTGGGGGCTGACGTGGTCTCTAGCCTCAAAGGTATCTCTGTCCTCCTGCATGGCTCAGAGAAGGCCAAGCCCTGCACCTTTGGATGAATTCCAGACAGGATCTGGTGGCTCCAGGAAGCACAAGGAGCAGAGGTAGCCCAGTGCCTGCCTTGGCTGGGCCCTGCCTGCAGCCGGGCTCTGGGAGCAGGGCACAGGGAGGCCTCCTGCCCTGGCAGCGCTGTGGGGTTTGGGATGAGGCTCTGGAAATGCTGAAATCCCCAGGAAATTTCTGCCATCTGCAGTTTGGGTCTGGGCTGTGGGGTCCTGCAAGTGGCAGCGGCAAGGAAACCTGGAGGAAAGGCTCTCTGTGACCTTGCCGGCTCTGATGTGGCAACCTCTGCTACGATGTGTCAAGTCCTGTGCCATACAGTGCCGGTGTGGGGCAGTGCTGGGACAGACACAACCATCTGTCCGAGGATGCCCTGGTGCCACTCAGTCTGTCCAAGTGGCAGCCCAGCATGGAAAAGATGGGCACAGAGTGACCTGACTGGATTTGAGCAGGGAAAAAGACCGACGATGCCAAAGCAACAGCTGGTGCCCTGCAGGTCTCACAGCAGCCACCGACTGGCCAAAGCTGGAGGGAGCCTGGGATCAGCACTACTCCCTCCTCCTGCTGTGGCACGATTTTGTCCCATTTGGGCACTGCATGACACCAATCCGCTGGCGAGTGCCACCAAACCTCCTACCACCACAGTGCTCCCCAGGGCTGAAGGGCTGCAGGTGACACCTGTGGCTGCAGCTCACCCCTGCCTGGCTCCCCACACTTGAGATGCTCCAGAAAACCTCCTCCTGGTGCCTTGGGCTGCTACAGAGCCGGCCTCGGCTCAGCTCAGCCCTGTGGCTTCTCACTACTCACCTTGCCCCAGGGCTTCACTCAGCCAGGCAGGGCTGGGCCAGCCACAGCCCCGGGGCCAGGTTTTCCCGAGGAACCGCAGCGGTTCTGCACCCAGCTTCTCTCTGCCCGCGGTGCACAGAGCAGGCTGGGGCCCCTGCAGCCCCTTCTGCAGGGGATTCGGGCTGGGCACGGAATACAAATCACACCTCCCTGGCACCGAGCCCAGCTCCCGCGAAGCCCTCCTGTGTCCCCGGGCTCCCACGCGTGACAGCCCCGGCAGCAGAGGTGTGCTGAGGGTGCAGCTGAAGCCCCAGCCCCGGAGCGGTTGTCTCCCGTGCCCCTGCTTCGCCACTCTGCTCGCCGCAGAAGCTCCAGCCAAGCAATCTAGGAACTCCAGAGGCTTGCTTTTCTTTCTTGTTTGTTTCCTTTCTTTTCCCACTTTTTGCTCAGCTCCCTGTGCTATTTTCGTCCCGATCAGACACAAGCGTTGGGCGATTCGGTGGCATAAGCACATTCTTGTGGCGGTTTCGCATGTCCCGGGCCGCGGGTCATTGTCCACTGGCCACATTACGTAGGTGCTGTTGTTCCAAGAGAAACCAAAGCAAGAATTTGAACTTTCAAGTGCTTCCTGCCATTGTCTTTTGCTTTTGTTTGCGCTGCTGACTCCAAACCAGATGGATCGGGCTCCCCTCCGGCCGCGGGGGCGATGGGAAGTCAGCAGAGCCCGGCGAGGTTTGACAGCTTTGTCTCCTCTTCTATTGCCCTTCATCCGTCAAGCTCAGCCACCGGCGCTGAATTGGCCAACGCAGCCCGGGGGGGCGGGGGGGAGGTGGGACTTTATTTGAATTTCAGGGAGCTTAACACAGTCAGCAATGAATGAGAGAAAGGCGGCGAGCGGGCGAGGCTCTGGGCAGGGCTGCCATCGAGATTCAGCACAGCTTAACGAGCTGCTTTGTTGGGGGCTGTGCGGCCGCAGCCCGCGGAGCCGAGCAGGAGTCACCTCCTTAAACCAAAAGCACCCACGGTCGGCTTCTCTGGGGTGCCAGGGAGGAGCTGGCGGCCCAGGCTGCCTAGCAAGGCTGGCCTCTTTTTCAGCCTCCGTATTTTGCCCCTTCTCCAGGCTTTCTGGGCCCCAGCCCTGCCGCTGGGGTGAGCTCCGGTGGCTGGGGGGGGTGGCCAGGCAGGCTGTGGTCGGCTGCACTGAGTGCCACAGCAGGTCGTGCAGGACAGGATGGGTCATGGTTTCAACCAGTTTTGCTGCTGTGGTGCTTGGTACCCGATGCTGGGGCTCAGTGCAAAGGTCCCCAGCCCCCCACATTGCTCCCAGGCGGTGGCTGGAGCTGGCCACCTGGTGCCTGCAGCACAGTTTGGGTCATTTTGGCCTCTTCTTGGCATGTCCATGACCTTCACACCCTGCCACGAGGTGGATGTGGAGTTTTCAGTGTCCAGGTCACTCTGCAGGCCTCCATGACTGTGTCAACCTTGGAGTGCTCCCAGGCCTGGCATATGTCAGCACAGGGACCACGGGCAGCTCCTGGTTCTTGATGGCATTGAGCGTCCCCGGGCATGGCACTGCTCTGCTGGGTGGGCAGCAGAAACATCTTCCTCCTCCTACCAGAAACTTCTCAGTTACCATATGCCACTGCCACTGCCACTACAAGCACTTGGCACTGGGGGTGGCCAGCAAGAGGTATCACAGTATCACAGTATCACCAAGGTTGGAAGAGACCTCACAGATCATCAAGTCCAACCCTTTACCACAGTGCCCAAGGCTAGACCATGGCACCAAGTGCCACATCCAACCTTGCCTTGAACTGCCCCAGGGACGACGACTCCACCACCTCCCCAGGCAGCCCATTCCAGTGCCCAATGACTCTCTCAGTGAAGAACTTTCTCCTCACCTCGAGCCGAAATTTCCCCTGGCGCAGCCTGAGGCTGTGTCCTCTTGTTCTGGAGCTGGCCACCTGAGAGAAGAGAGCAACCTCCTCCTGGCCACAACCACCCCTCAGGTAGTTGTAGACAGCAATAAGGTCACCCCTGAGCCTCCTCTTCTCCAGGCTAAACAACCCCAGCTCCCTAAGCCTCTCCTCGTAGGGCTTGTGCTCAAGGCCTCTCACCAGCCTCGTCGCCCTTCTCTGGACACGCTCAAGCATCTCAGTGTCCTTCCTAAACTGGGGGGCCCAGAACTGAACGCAGTACTCGAGGTGTGGTCTGACCAGTGCAGAGTACAGGGGCAGAATGACCTCCCTGCTCCTGCTGACCACACCACTCCTGATACAAGCCAGGATGCCACTGGCTCTCCTGGCCACCTGGGCACACTGCTGGCTCATGTTCAGGCGGGTATCAATCAGTACCCCCAGATCCCTCTCTGTCTGGCTGCTCTCCAGCCACTCCGACCCCAGCCTGTATCTCTGCATGGGGTTGTTGTGGCCAAAGTGCAGCACCCTGCACTTTGAGCTATTGAACCCCATCCCATTGGCCTCTGCCCATCTGTGCAGGCGGTCAAGGTCCCGCTGCAGAGCCCTTCTGCCCTCCAGCTCAGTCACATCTGCCCCCAGCTTAGTGTCATCTGCAAACTTGCTGATGACTGACTCCATGCCCTCATCCAGATCATCTATGAAGATGTTAAAGAGGATGGGGCCCAGCACTGATCCCTGAGGGACACCACTAGTGACTGGCCGCCAGCTGGATGTGGCACCATTCACCACCACTCTCTGGGTCCGGCCCTCCAGCCAGTTCCTAACCCAGCACAGAGTGTTACCATCCAAGCCGCGGGTTGACAGCTTAGCCAGCAGTTTGCTGTGGGGGACAGTGTCAAAGGCCTTGCTGAAGTCCAGATAGACCACATCCACAGGCCTCCCCACATCCACCAAGCGGGTCACCTGATCATAGAAGGAGATCAGGTTAGAAAGGCAGGATCTGCCCTTCCTAAACCCATGCTGGCTGGACCTGAGATCTTTGCCATCCCTCAGGTGCGCAGTTATTGGCCCCAAGAGAACCTGCTCCATCAGTTTCCCTGGCACTGAGGTCAGGCTGACGGGTCTGTAGTTCCCAGGTTCCTCCATCCGACCCTTTTTGTGGATGGGGACCACGTTGGCCATTTTCCAGTCTCCTGGAACCTCTCCGGTGAGCCAGGACTGCTGGAAAATGATGGAGAGTGGCTTGGCCAGCTCAGCTGCCAGCTCTCTCAGCACCCTGGGATGGATCCCATCTGGTCCCATGGACTTGTGGGTGTCCAGATGGCTCAGCAGGTCCTGAACTAATTCCTCATGAATTTCCAGGGGAACACACTGCTCCCCGACCCCATCCCCCAGTTTAAGAGGCCATTTGCCTCCTCCTCCTCTCTCCTTACTGTTGAAAACTGAGGCAAAGAAGGCATTCAGGACCTCTGCCTTTGCTTCATCATCAGTTATAGTGTTCCCCTCCTGGTCCAGTAAGGAGTGGAGGGTCTTCTTGCCCTTCCTTTTAGCATTGATAAATTTATAAAAGTGTTTTTTGTTAAATTTCACGGAAGTGGCCAGCCTAAGTTCTAGCTGAGTCTTAGCCTCTCTAATTTTTCTCCTACATAGTCTGGCTACCTCCTTAAACACATCAGGAGAAGCCTTCCCCTCCTTCCAGAGGCGATACACCCTCTTTTTCTCCCCCACTTCCTTCAGGAGCTCTTTGCTCATCCAGGCTGGTCGCCTCCCCCTGCGGCTCATCTTTCGGCACGTGGGAACTGCCAGTTCCTGTGCCTTCAAGAGCTCCTGTTTAAAGTAAGTCCAACCATCCTGGACCCCTTTGTTCTCAAGAACTGCTGCCCAGGGGACATTGGAAATAAGTTCCTTGAGCAAATTGAAGTTTGCCCTCCTAAAGTCCAAGGTGTAGGTTTTGTTGAGGTGCCTCCCTACCTCCCTGTATATTGAAAACTCCACTAACTCGTGGTCGCTACACCCTAGGCAGCCTCCCACTATCACATCTCCTACCAGCCCTTCTCTGTTGGAGAGCAGCAGGTCAAGCTGAGCTTGACCCCTAGTAGGCTCGTTTAACAGTTGGGTCATGAAGCTGTCCTCCATGCACTCCAGAAATCTCCTGGACTGCCTCCTCTCTGCTGAATTAAGTTCCCAGCAGATATCTGGCAGGTTAAAGTCACCCACAAGGACAAGATCTGAAGATCTTGAGACAGCCTCCAACTGTTTGTAAAATATCTCATCTGTTCCCTCATCCTGGTTGGGTGGTCTGTAACAGACTCCAACCAGGATGTCAGATTTATTAGTCCTACCTCTGATTTTAATCCACAGGGTCTCTACCCCTTCATCCCTCACTTCTAGCTCAATGGCATGGAGTGACTCTCTAATATACAGGGCCACCCCTCCTCCTCTTCTCCCTTGCCTATCTCTCCTGAAAAGGTTATATCCCTCCAGTATAACAGCCCAGTCATGTCTGTTGTCCCACCAAGTTTCTGAAATGGCAACTACATCGTAGTCCCCCTGGTGGACCAGGACTTCCAATTCCTCCTGTTTGTTACCCAAGCTGCGTGCATTGGTGTAGATACACTTCAGCTGGGCTCTCGATTCAATTGTCCTTAGTTTCCTTCCATCTCTCTCCTTCTCAGAGAGAGTAATTTCCTCACCCACCCCCTTCAGACCTAGTTTAAAGCCCGCCTAATGAGCCCTGCCAACTCCAGTGCCAGGACTCTCCTGCCCTTCCTAGATAACTGCACCCCATCACAAGCCAGCAGGTCCGGCGCAGTAAAAGTTCCCCCATGATCAAAAAACCCAAAACGCCGCCGCTCACACCATCCCTTCAGCCATTTGTTGATATCGTAGGTTCTGCTATTCCTCTCTGTGAACTCCCTTGCCACAGAGGGAACTGAGCAGAACACCACCTGCGCTCCCGCCCCATCTATCAATTTCCCCAGGGCTTTAAATTCCTTTTTAATTGCTGAGGAGAGGTGACCTCTGTGTCTCACACCAGGCAGGACGCAGACCTGTGGCTGCAATGTGGTTTTGGCTTCTTCATGTCAGCAGGTTTCTCCTCCTGATCCTGAAGGAATGGCCAAGCAGGTCAACATCCTGGCATGGCTTGCTTGGAGTAAGACAGTGGATGGGGCTTGAGTCTGGAGGGCTGGAAGACTGCTTGGGTGGAGAGCTGGAGGGATGGAAGGATGGAGAGATTGTCTGGGATGTGGAGGGATGGAGCAGTGAAGGGATGGGGAGCTGCTTGCGGAGAAACAGACGAATGGAGACGTGGCTGGGGATGGGTACAAGAATGGACAAAGGCAAAACTGCACTCCAGGATGAACAATAGGCTGGGGGGTGGCTGGGACAACCTTTTTAACTGGGAACTCCTCGTTTAGCCTGAATCCCAACAGTGTTCTGTCCTCTGAGGGCAGACCAAGGAAAGCAGCGCCCCTGGCATCACCCTTGCAAGCTGACAGAACTTAGTGCAGTTGAGCTGAAGATGCCCTCTGCTGCCCAGAAGCTGCTTCCCCTTTCCCCTCAGGATGTACAGCAGCCCTGACAGCCTGCAAGAGTGCAGAGTGGCACAGAAACCAGAAACACTGTAAGCATCAGGGGCTCACTCCAGCCCCTCTGGTGGGACAGTGCCTGTTAGGCTGCCCTCAGCTGTGGTTAGCACTTGCTCATGGACAAATCCATCTCCATTGCCCACCCAGCCCAGCACCAAGCAGTTTCATGTTCCTCTGGGGCAGGATGGCCACATTCGCAGTGTGGCTGCCTCTGCTGACTCCCAGCTTGGTTCCAGCCCTGCCACAGATGTGGCAGCCTGGCATGGGGGCACAGGCAGATGCTCCTGGGCGGCACGGAGCAGAGGCAGAGTTGACTCAGCAAGTATGGCCACATGAACCCCTGGCAGAAGGGACATGGTCAGAGGGGACATCAGCCAGGCAGCGACTGGCAGCTCTGCAAAGCTTCTGTGATGCATTGGTAGAGCAATGTGAGGCTGAGCCTCTGCTCGGGGCCAAGCAGCACCCTGGAAGATGGTTTGTGCCCTGAAAGGCAAGGGCTAAAGGAGCAGACTCCTGGCTCCACATGAGTTAAACAAGTCAGGAGAGCTTCTGTCTGGAAACAGTATCCCTGTGGCTGTCTCTCACCCCAGGGGTGCACTGCACCCCCAGTTCCATTTTCCCCAGCTGAACAACCACTTCCCCCCTCAAGAGCAGCGTTACTACAAATGATGCAGTTGAGTCGATGGACTATGGATGTGCCCAGCCCTCTCCCAGGTTCTCTGCCCAGGACCAGCCCTCTACCCTCATAGCCCTGTTTGCTTGTGAAGCTCTGGCTGGGACGTTGCAGCACTGCCACCCCTCTGCAAGCTAGGGCAGGGGCAGTGTGACAGCTCCCTGGACACCCTTCACCACTTTATTTTCTACTCAAACGTCGGTGTCTGGAGGGCTCTGCAAGGGAGTGGCTGGAGGCACTGGTTCAAGCTTGCTGCCCCATCCCGAGCCCAGGGAGCCTCACACAGGAGAGTCCTGCAGCAGCGCAGCAGCTTCAGGGGCTGCCATTTGCTGCTGCTCTTACTGAGACCTCTCCCTGCATGCTTCAGTTTGGAGGCTGCAGCTGGAGGACCCCAAATCCATACAAAGAGGTGCACGGTGGCCTGAGGCAGCAGAGCTGTGGGTGCAGGAGGCTGCTGGCTCAGTGCCTGCTGCTCTGCGTGTCCCTGTGAGCAGAGCAGTGTGGGGCAGCCCTGGCCAGGATCAGGCCCCTTATCCCCCGGCACAGTGCCCAGCCGGGACAACCATCCCCAGCAGGTCCTCGCATTTACCCTGCTCACATTCACAGCTACGGTGACAACTCTGAGCTGCCCCCTGTCCCCTTTTCCACTCATGACTCTCTGTCATTCAAAGCCTCTGTCCTTTTAAGCTATTTTTTTCCCCTCCTATTCATTTCCCGTCCGCCTCTGTCCTTTTCTCCTGCCTGCCCCTCTCCCGAGCAGCTGCTATGCTAATAAGCATGAGGCAGAAAAGGGAGCGAGCCTTTGCAGGCTGGGGAGGAGAGAAAGACCCCAGAGCCCTCCAAATGCTAAATAAATCCAAGGCTGGAGCAGCATCCCCGAACAAAGAGGCCTGGCCTCCCCCCTCTCTTCCCCTCTTCCCAATTCCACCACCTTTTCACATTCAAATCCATTAAACAGTGAGCAGAAAGCCTCCGAGTATTCATAGCATTGCATTAAAGAGAAGGCTCCGTGGTCCCTCTCCAGCCCGGCCGGGTGGAGGGAAGGCTTCCCCATGCCCAGGGAGGGCTGGGAAGAGCCAGGCTCTGGCCCCTCTGCATGGTGGAAGAGGGACAAAACTCCCCCAGCCCCCCACCCCAGCTGAGGAGGTGCCCTTCACCCGTGCTCCAGGTTTCTTCCCTACCTGGGACCTTCAGACTTCTCCATTGGGATGGAGCTACTGATCTCTGCAGGCTGCTGCTGGGGGCTGGATGGGCACCATGAGAGATGGGAGAGTCTAGAAGTGCAGCAAGGTGGGGAGACCTCAGCCCTGACTGTGCCAGGGGATGTTGCAGCAGCAATGAGGCAACAGGGATACTTGAGTCTCAGGGTGGCAAAGATGTCCCACAGACCAACTCAAAGGGCACAGGGCTCCTTGTCTGGGTGAGGGGTGAGAGGTGTCTTGCAGGGCCAGGCACAGCCAAGGGCCACTGTGATGTGCCATCAGCCCCTAAGCAAGGAGCTGTGCCCCAGCAGAGCTGGTGCTTACCAGCAGGGCAGGTTCCTCATGCTGGTAGTGGAGGTCCCAACGGCAAACCTGATGATTTCCTGCCCAGGCTGCCCTGGAGTCAGAGCAGCTTTCAGGAGCAAAGACCTCAGACTTTGTTCCCTGAGAGGATGCAGTGATGAAGGTGGCCATGTAGGTGGGCTCCATGACAGCTGGGGAGGCTGGTGCTGGGATGCCTCAAGGGATGTAACTCTTCTCTGGAGGAGGACTGGATGAGTATTTTCTTCTGCTTTCCGGGATGGAAGTGGAGATGCATCCCCAGGGAGCATTTCCTGCTCTCCTCTGGTACCAAGCTTCCAGTGGAGTCACAGAACCAGACAGCGCAACCAGCATGGTAATTTTAGCATGGGAGCATTGAAGCTCTCTGAGTGGTGCCAGCCAGACCTCTGCCACCCTGATGGTCACAAGCACAGCTCAGGAGGCAGCAGTAACTGGGACCCTGCCTGGAGCAGATTCAGTGCTGCCCCTGGCCTGTCCATCCAAGAGGCCATCTGGGCTCCTTTGGAGGCTGTGGAAGCAGAGGAGGAACAGCAGCACTGACACCTAAGCTCCTTCTGCTGCTTGAGGTGTCCTGTCTGACCTCTGCCCCAGGGTCTCTGGAGGCTACCCTATCTCCTAGACTTGCACAGATGTCCTAGGCACCCTGTGGCATCTCAGCTGGCATATAGTGGCTATCTTTTGGTGCCTGAATCCTGCTCTGCATAGACGCAACCAAGAGTGTGGAAGGTGATGGTGGCTGCTCTGGCAGTGCCACATCCCACCTTGGGCTCCTGCAGCCATGTTCATGTGGCCACCAGGGCTCCACCCTGACCACTGCAGGTGCTGCACAGCTTTGGAGTGCAAAGGCCCGTATGGCACCTGTGTCAGAAGGTGGGAAAAGGTAGGGCAACCTAAAATGGCATCAACCTCTACATGGGATATGGAGCTCAGGTCCCAGTCCCTGCACTGCAGAGCTCCAAAGCTGCGGGTTCATTGCCCTGAGCTCTGTCCTGCATGGGCATCTTGGGCTCCTCAGGATGCTTGGGAGCAGTGTGGGATCACTGAGGTGCTTCACAGCTGATGCTTCAGGGATGTAGGACTTTGCTGACCCATCCCATCCTTGACTAGCAGCTTCTCAGCCCAGCAATGTCTTGCTCAGGGCCTTGGACTCCCCCAGGATGGAGGAGGAAGCAGTTTTTGGGTGAATGTCAGCGGGGACCCAGAGAAGTTTTCAAGAAAAACCTACAGGTCTCTTGTGATGGAGCCCAGCAGCAGCAGAAGTCTCAGCTCAGATTCCCAGTTCCCAGAGAAAGGGCAAGTGTCCACCCCTGCCACGGGGAGCTCCTCCGTGCAAACACTACCGACTGACCCAGCACACTGATGCCATAGAGGGCATCCTGCTGCTCCAACTCTGGACTGGCCTTGTCTTGGCAAGGGAGGTGCCCTTTCCAGAGACAGTAGGCACCAATCTGCACCACCCTGACCAGGTCACAGATCACAGATATCAGAGGTTGGAAGGGACCCAAAGAGTTCATCCAGTCCAACCCCCCTGCCAGAGCAGGATCACACAATCCAGCTCAGGGCACACAGGAACACATCCAGACAGGCCTGGAGAGGCTCCACAGAAGGAGACTCCACAACCTCTCTGGGCAGCCTGTGCCAGGCTCTGGGACCCTTCCAGGCAAGAAGTTCCCCCTTGTGCTGAGCTGGAACCTCCTGTGCTGCAGGTGACTCCCTCACTGGGGCAAGAGGTGGAGGGCTGACCTGGTGGGGAGGGTGCAAGAAGCATGGATGCTGCCGACACCACAGTCCTGACCCTGAGTGACATCCTGCATGTTTCTGCTTGGGCTGGGACAGTGCCAGGTGGCCCTCTGGGGACCCTCATTGCCAGTATAACCTCAGGCCTCTGCTCTACCATCTTGCTCCAGCCCTTTCCAAAGACCAACCATAGCAGCAAGCCCCACCCTGCCTCAGGCCCGTCCTTGGAGCAGCTCAAAGGCCAGGGTGTGCCAAGCCCTGTGTCACACACGTGCTGCTGGTGTGGGGTGAATGGGCTCAGTGGGAGGGCTGGGTGCAAGCCACTGTGCCCCACCTGCACCCCAAGCTGCAGGAGGCCCCAGATGAACACCGTGGATTTTCTGGGGTCTTCTGTGAGAGGACATGGTTGACAAGCAGGGGTCCACCACCACCTCTGACAGCCAGGCCGTGGCTGGAAGTGTCCCAGCACTTCTCCAGCCTTCCTCTGAGCTCCAAGCAGCGGTGCCTGCCCAGCCTCCAGCTCTGCAGGGTGAGGCTCTAGCTCTGCCGGGAACTTCCTGCAAAGTCCTGCTCGCTCCTAGGCTGCTCCGAGGGTTGCCTCAGCTGCCTCCTCATCCTCGCGGTCCTGGCTGCAGCACGGTGTCCCAGGCTGGGCTGGCCCCCAGGGACCGGCGGGCAGCGTAGCGCTGCTGCCCCTCCTCACGGCCGCACCCGGAGGGCTGGAACGTGGCGGCACCGTCCTGGGCAGCTCTACCTGCAGCAGCAGGTGGGACAGGGGTCTGGGGAGTCCCTCTGATGGGCCAGCAAGGGAGAAAGGTCCCTGCTTAGCAATGCAGGAATGCAGGCCGGGCTGAATGCGGCGGGGGCGGGTCTGATCTGGTGCCCCACTAAGCCCCTATTCTTTCCCAGCCGGTGCATCTTGTATTCAGGCTGCCTGCTCCTAAGCAGAGCGTCTTTAATCCTTCCCTTGTCTCCTCCATTCCCTTTCAGGCCTTTGGCCAATGGGAAGGGGATGAGCAGCTCTCTGCAGGAAGGAAATTAAAAGCGAGGAGGAGGGTAGGGAGGAGGAGAGTTCGGGGAGGGGGACTTGGAAGGGGAGACAATCCTGGAGTGGAGATGCCAGTCATCGGGGTCTCAATAGCCCCATTCACCCTGCCCAGCCACACAGAAAATCAGGGTCACCAGGATCCATGCCCTGCCTGGAGACAACTGTTGCTTTATTCTTTTTAATTGCTGGAAAACGCAGAAAAGTTCACTTGTGTGTGTGGCTGGCTCCGGTGGGGCTGCGCCGGGGGGCGCGGGCGGCGGCGGGGCAGCGGGGAAGGGGCGTCGGGGAAGGGCAGCGGGGAAGGGGCAGCGGGGAAGGGGCGTCGGGGAAGGGCAGCGGGGAAGGGGCAGCGGGGAAGGGGCGTCGGGGAAGGGCAGCGGGGAAGGGCAGCGGGGAAGGGGCGTCGGGGAAGGGCAGCGGGGAAGGGGCAGGTCCCAGGAGCAGCGAGAGGTGACACAAAAAGTGAGGCTGGAGGCTGCGACCTGGAGCGGCCACAAAGCCATCTGCAGGGCTGGGCAGAGGGACCCGGCCGGGACGGGGCGCGGCGGTGTCGGCCCTCGGGCGTGCGTGGAAAGGGTCCCCGGGTGCAGCGGCCGAGCCCTGTGTGGGCAGGCAGCTGTGGGCAGAGGGAGAGGTGTCCCCGCGGCTCCGGGCGTGGAAGTGCCTGGGCTGAGGCTGCTGGCTGGAGACAGCAGCTGGGCAGCTCAAGGCACACCCCCACACACAGGGGCACCCAGTGGCACGTCCAAGGATGCCAGCACAGCTCCCAGGCAGACACACAGCCATGCCACCTCCACCTCGAGCCCCTGCTTCAAATGTCACCCCAGGCATCCAAAGTGGAGCTCCGTCCCTCTGGTGCAGCCAGCCCCAGGGATGTCCTGGAGGGCACACGGGCAGCCTTGGGGTTCTGGGAACCAGCTCTCTCAGCAGAGCTCTTGCTCTGCCACCCACCTCTCTTGCTGTCCCATGTACCCAGATGGCACAGGCTGCCATGGATCATCTACCACCTATCATCAGCCCAGCAGGTCTGCATGCCCAGGCCCACAGCTGCCACCCAGCTCCAATGGGTGCTGGGTGCCAGGGGACACTGGAAGCAGGACACAAGTGCCAAGGTCACAGATGGAGCCAATCCCTGCCTGTCTCCATCAGGGACATGTCTGCTCATCCTCCCCAAGGGCTTCCTTGAGCCTGGGGAGGTTTGTGCCTGCCACAGCCTCTGTATTGGGGCTGAACTTCCCTCTCCAGCCCAGCCTTTGCCCCAGTGCCATAGAATCAATGCACTGGGTTGGAAGGGACCTCTAGAGCTCATCCAGTCCAACCCCCCTGAAGTCAGCAGGGACATCCCCAGCTACATCAGGTTGCTCAGAGCCACATCAAGCCTGAGCTTGAATGTCTCCAGGGATGAGGCCTCTACCACTGGAACCTGTTCCAGTGTTCCACTACACTCACAGCAAGAAATTTCTTCCCAAAGTCCAGACTAACTCCACCCTTCTGCAGTTCCAAACCATTGCCCCTTGTGCTGGTGCCCTTCTAAACAGCCCCTCCTCAGCTTTCTTGTAGGTCCTCTTCAGGCACTGTAAGGCCACTTTAAGACCTCCCCAGAGCCTTCTCTTCTCCAGGCTGAACAACCCCAGCTCCCTCAGCCTGTCTTTGCAGCAGAGGTTCTCCAGCCCTCTGATCCTCTTGGTGGCCTCCTCTGGACCCTCTCCATTTCCATTTCCTTCTTGTGCTGGGGCCCCAGAGCTGGATGCAGCACTCCACTGAGGTCTCCACAGAGCAGAGCAGAGCAGAGCAGAGCAGAGCAGAGCAGAGGGGCAGAATCCCTCTCTCCATCTTTGGCCATGCTGCAGCCCAGTCTGCTCTGCCCTTTGCCAAACACTCAACATGTCTCACAAGAGCATCAGGGAAGTGCTGTCCACACAGGCCCTGCCTGCTCTCATCCTGCAGCTTGCTGACAGCCCATGGTGTGCTCCCAAACACTCTGTGATCCACAGGATGCAAGGCAGCATCCTCTGAGCTTCCAAAGGGTCCTTGCAAGTCCTCTCCTCACTCACCCTGTACCACCATCTCTGCCCACCCTCTTGACTGGCACAAGGCTCCAGTGGAAGATGCAGCCAGCACCTGGCATATCAAGCAGCCCCTGGAGCAAGGCAGATGCCTGCTGAGCATGGCCCAAGTCTCCAACAGCTCCCCTGAGCTGTTCTACAAGTGCTGTGGGCTGCTCAACCTCAGTATATGGCTCAGAGACTCTGCCACAGCTGGGATGAGGGAACTCAAACACATCAGAGACAGAGTAAAGCCCCCAGATTAGGAGCACCCAGTGGGCAGGGTGGAGGAGGAGGTGAAGAAGGAGGAGAGGTAGAAAGTCTGTTGCAGAGCACAGACATCTCATGGAGTTCCTGGAGAGTGGCTCTGGGACATGCCACCCCCTGGAACTCAGGCCTTGTACCTGCAGGCTCAGCTCCCTTCCTGGCAGCTGTGATTCTAAAGCCATAGCCGCAGCCAAACTCAGTCAGCTCTGATGAAATGCCACAGCCTGGACAGGCTCAGACAGAAGCAGAACCTCAGCTGGGGTCAAAAAAGGGGACAAATCCAGCCCTGGATGTTCAGAGCATTTGGAGAAGGACACGAAGCAGAAGTGATGGGTGCTGAGCCCTGCCCCTGCCAGATGGCTGGCCCAGAACTGGAAACACTTTCACACCACTGCTGAGAGCAGTGAAGAAGTGCATGGAGAAGTCTCTGCTGGTTACCATCCCAGGATCCAGTACCACAAATGTCCAGCTCAGACTGCACACAAGGAGAGCAGCAGATCACCTGGAAATGTTGAGACTGGAGAACCTGCGAGCTCAGAGGACTGCTGCAGGCAGTGA
The DNA here is from genome assembly GCF_015220805.1 of Pogoniulus pusillus. Classification (NCBI taxonomy): domain Eukaryota; kingdom Metazoa; phylum Chordata; class Aves; order Piciformes; family Lybiidae; genus Pogoniulus; species Pogoniulus pusillus. Next base: position 293,806 of record NC_087298.1, on the reverse strand, counting down.
ACATCTCCTGTGAGCCCAGGCTGAGGCAGCTGGGGCTGGCAGCTGGCAGCAGAGGAGCCTGAGGGCTGCCCCCAGTGTTGTGCTAAAGATGACCAGGGCAGTGTGGGGAGGACACAGCCAGGCTCTGCCCAGGGGTGGCCAAGGGCAGCCCAAGGGGCACTGGGGGTCAGCTGCAGCAGAGTCAGAACTTTGTCAGTGCGAGGGTGCTGGAGCCTGGAGCAGGCTGCCCAGAGAGGTTGTGGAGTCTCCTGTTCAGAACCTGCCTGGATGTGTTCCTGTGTGCCCTGCTCTGGCAGGGGGGTTGGACTGGGTGATCTCTGCAGGTCCCTTCCAGCCCCTGCCATCCTGTGATTCTCTGGTTCTGTGAGGTGGGACATCAGTGTCCCCACAGTCAGAGCAGCTTGGTCAAGATGAGATGTGAAGATACAGTTTGTGGGTGCAGTAAATGGAGCCTTTTGGAGGGAAGAGATCTGCAACTCACAGCTCTGGGCTGGATCTTGAGTGCTTGGAAGTGAGTTGAAGAGGTACTGAGGGAACTGCCCCATGCTAAAATCACAGCACCACCAGGTTTAACAGTGCAGTGGGACAGGGAGCTGTATCCCATGAGTTTGGGAGAAGGAAATCTGTAGGAAAAGGTCATAAAATCAACAAGTATCCCAACCCCCAAGATCCTGGTTATAACCTGTAGGGTGTGAGGAGGCTGACAGTGCAACAAGCCCCTTCCTGGTGTGAAGGAAGAGTTGACAGGACACTCCTTGGCAAACAGCAGTGTCTCAGGAACAGAAAGCTTGGCCTGGAGAGATCAGACAAGTCCACCAATGGTGGCAGTGATGCAGGGAACGGGAGACTGGAAAGCTGACAATAGATAAACAGAGCACCCTAAGGCAGGTGAACAGCTGCTGCAAGTACACACACTTCAGCCATGCATGGCAGAAAGCCAGCTAGGGCTGAGGGGGTGGCCAAAGTCTAAAGAGACCCTCAGGATGATGCTGAGGGATGGGGTTCAACAAAGGCAAGTGCCAGACCTGGCACTCAGGTCACAACAACCCCATAAATGCTCCAGACTTGGGGCAGAGTGGCTGGAAACTGTCCAGTGCAAAAGGACCTGAGGGTACAGATTGACAGCAGCTGAAGAGGCCAAGAAGGCCACCAGCATCCTGGCCTGGATCAGCAGTGGTGTGGCCAGCAGGGCTACAGCTGAGATCATCCTCCCATACTCAGCACCAGTGAGAGCACACCTTGGACACTGCCTGGGTTTGGGCCCACTGAGGGACTGGAGCAGGTCCAGAGGAGGGCAACAAAGCTGGGGAAGGGTCTGGAGAACAGGGCTGGAGAAGAGTAGCTGAGGGAGCTGGGGGTGTGCAGTGTGGGGAAAAGGAGGCTGAGGGAAGAGCTCGTTGCTCTCTGCAGCTCCCTGAGAGGAGGCTGGAGCCAGGATGGGGTTGGTCGTTTCTCCCAGGAACAAGTAGTGGGACAAGAGGAAATGACCTCAGGTTGTGTCAGAGGAGATTTAGATTGGATGTTAGGAAAAATGTCTTCACTGAAAGGGTTCCCAGACACTGGCACAGGCTGCCCAGGACAGTGCTGAAGTCGCCGTTCCTGGAGGGGTTTCAGCACCGTGGAGGTGTGGTGCTGAGGCACACGGTTTAGCGGTGACCTGGCAGTGCTGAGCTAACAATGTGGCTTCGCCACCGAAGGTGGCTTCCAACCCAAACAGCTTTGAGGCTCTTGTGAGGCCTGCCGGAGGAGATCCCCCCTGCTGGCCAGCAGTGCGGGGGAGCTCCGCAGGCCTGGCACATGTGCTGCAGCAGGATGCTTAGAGGAGCCAAACCAGCCTGAAGTGAAGCTAGAGGAAGCCGCAGCCTGCTGGGACTAGGTGGCCATCAGCAGGTCCCAGGACAGAGGCTGCTTGCTTATGCTGTTGTGCTTGTCCCATGTGAAAACACAGAGGTGCTGGCTGTGGGGGGCACCTCAGCAAGCTGCTGGGCAATGAAACTTTCAGCTGTGGAAGTGGCTGCTGGGAGCTGGAAACGTGAGATTCTTGTTGCTGCAGCAGCGGTGAGATGGCAAAGCCTGTGCAGAAGGGTGGGAGGGCAGAGCATGGGGCTGCACACAGAGCTGGGGAGAAGCTGGCAGGGAGCCTGCCTCAGATCCAGATCCAGAGAACATCACCTGTCTGGACTGCCAGCAAGCCTCTGCTGAGGCACCCTGACAGAGTTCATCAAGGGAAAAAAATGCTGTGGGAGCAAAGGAAAGCTCTTCTATGGACTGAAAGGTGGTTGAAGGACCAGAAGTAGCACACAGGGCTCCTCCGGATGGAGAGCAGGCAGCAGTGGGGCTCCTCAGCCACCAGCCCTGAGACCAGCTTTGTATTTGACATCTTCATCCATCCTTGGGAGAAGGGAGCAGACAGGGAAGCTCTTTGGGAGCTGAGATGACTGAGCTCCTCTGATGGCCAAAGGCTGGGCTGGTGGCAGAAGGACTTCACAAAACCAAGGAGCAATGACATAGCAGGGGAGCTTTGGTGTAGAGAAATGAAGTGATGCTTCAAGGTAGAAGCAATCAGAGCAGAGCATCGACAAGCACAAACCCAGGCTGGGTGAGGAGTGGCTGAGAGCAGCCTGCAGGAGAAGCCCTTGGGGGTGCCAGTTGGTGCCCAAGTGCCCAGCAGCCAGCACTGGTCCCTGGCAGCCCAGAGCCAGCAGTGTGCTGGCTGCAGCCACAGCAGGGAGAGCAGCAGCACAGGGAGGGGATTCTGTCCCCCTGCTCTGCTCAGACCTCACCTGGAGTCCCAGCACAGGAAGGACCTGGAGCTGCTGGAGAGGGTCCAGAGGAAACAACCAAGATGCTCAGAGGGCTGGAGAAGCTCTGCTGTGGGGACAGACTAAGAGTGTTGGGGCTGTGCAGCCTGCAGAAGAGAAGGCTGCAGGCAGACCTCAGAGCAGTTTCCAGTGCCTGAAGGGGCTGCAGGAAAGCTGGGGAGAGACTCTGAACAAGGGCTGGGAGTGGCAGGCTGAGGGACAATGGCTTTGAGCTGGGAGAGGGGAGAGTGAGAGTGGAGAGGAGGAAGAGATTGCTGAGAGTGAAGGTGAGGAGAGCCTGGCACAGGCTGCCCAGGGAGGCTGTGGCTGTCCCCTGCCTGTTGAAGCAATCTGGGCTGGTGGGAGGTGTCTCTGCCCATGTCAGGCAGCTAGAACTGGATGATCTTCAGGGTCTCAGCCTAAAACATTCTGTAGATCTCTGAATCTGTGACGTGGAGCTTGGGACAGGTAGTTAAGGTCATGAAGAGAGCTGGAAGTGATCCCTGACCTGGGGATTTCAGAGAACTGCTAATGGGCAGCAGCACCCAAAGACATCATCAAAATGTGGTATGATAAGAAGGGTGTTGGGAGCGAGGCTGGAAGTGCTCTGTAGCAGCTGGGACGCCCTGGGGAGCTCCCAGCTTCGGCGCTGTGTGCCTGAGCTCTGCTCTTCACAGCTCGAGAGGGAGACAGTTGCTGCCTTCCTCCAGAGCTGCTCCCTAACGGCTGCGGAGATGAAGCTCTGTGGTGTGAGAGGGGCCTGGGAAGGCTGAGAGACCCCTCGGGAATGGGGAGGATATGACAGAGGCCGGCAAAGTTGTGAAGCAGTGGCCACGCTGAAAGTGAAAGGGCAGTGCTCCAGCAGTCCCCACTGCCCATCGCTGCCAGTCCCCACTGCCCATCGCTGCCAGTCCCCATAGTCTATCGCTGCCAGTCCCCACTGCCCATCGCTGCCAGTCCCCATTGCCCATCGCTGCCAGTCCCCACTGCCCATCGCTGCCAGTGGCAGGAGCGGGGCCGGTGGCAGGAGCTGGGCCGGTGGCAGGAGCGGGCTCGGCGGTGCCATTCCTTGCCGCCGGCTGCCACCTAGCGCTGGAGGGGCCGGGGAGCGAGTCCAGCTCTGGCTTCCCGGAGCCCCGGATCGGAGGGCTGGAGCCAAGGGCTGCTGCTGGGCTCCCCCGGACCGAAGAGCGCAGGGCAGGCTGCCGCCGTGGGTTCGCTGTGGGATCTCTGCCACACGCCTGGAGCCCCCTCAGAGCTCCCCGGCGTGGCACCCAGCCCCTGTGTGCCGAAGCGATCAGCCCCTGCCCGCCCTGCCAGCCTCGCGTGCCTCGGCCCCACGCAAAGGCAGTGCCGGTGCCCGCGGTGCAGGGGGTGAAAGTTCGGTGCCTGGCACTGCCCTGCCTGAGCCGGCCTGCAGAAGAACCGCTGCCCTTTGCCCTGTTTGCCAGCCCCTCAACTGTTTGGTTTGGGTCACTCATCATGCGAAGGCAAACAGTGGGGGTGGGGTGATGTGCCCATGCCTGCGGGCACCCCCGGCTGTGGGGTGGTTGACACCCAGACAGTTCCTGGGCATTGGTCAATAGCTTCGGACCCCTGGGGAACAGGTCCAGAAGGGGAGCAGGCAGTGTGGGGTCTGCTCCCTCTGAACACCGCTCACGATTGGGTAGGCAGCCTGGGGTGGACACCAGGGACTTCTTGGTCCTTTCCTCTCCTCTCTAACAGCTCTGACAGGGCTGGCAGCACTTCTTTGCAGGGTGCCAGGGCAGGAGTGTAAATCCCAAAGTAGAATAAAGGAGACAGGCAGGTCCTGGCCCCACGTCTGGGCCAAGCAGTGGAGTAGGAAAAGGAGAGGGTGAGAGCTCAGCCTGGCACAGCAGGAGGATGCTCACCTCCCCTCCTGCAGCCCACACCTGCCCTCTGCAGATCCACAAGGGCAGCAATGAGCGCAGAAGCCACACTGCTAGGGCTGTGCAAGGCCACCAGCTGCCCCCGCCCCCCCAGCAGGTGCCCCCAGCAGGGCAGGCTGCCTGCTGGCCACAGTCTGAAGGTCGTGAGGCTGCGCAGTGCAGCCAGCGCAGAGTCCAGGGCCTCGCTGGTGTGCAGGGGCTCAGCAGCACTCTGAAGCCACCAGCTATGATGTTTTGGGGTCTCCTTTCCCTCCTCCTCTTTGCTGTGGCCAGCGCCAGCCCCATCGGGAGCCAGGATGAGGACATCCAAGTGCAGGAGAACTTCGAGGCTGAGCGGGTAACAGCGACTTGCAGTGCCTTAATTCTGGGGGCAGAGGGGGTGGGGAGGAGGCAGGGTGCTATTACTTATGCCCAGGTCAGGCTGTGTGGGAGAGGCGTTGGCAGCATGGCCATCCCTGGGTGCCAGTCAGAGGGTGCCAGTCTGCCTGCACTAGCTTTTGGGATGGTCTCACCCTGGCAAACACCCAGGCAAGAGCCCAATCAGCCAGGGCAGATGGATCCTGTGAGATGTCTGTCGATCTGCCTGCCCTGAGAGGTGAGGGCAGGGCCTGCAGGCAGCCCCTGTGTGCAGAATTCACTCTTGACAGATCTCCCACAGCCAGCCCTGGTCCCTGCCCCACACATGTGCCTGTATCTTGGCCCCCTTGGGGCACACAGAGCAGGATGCCAATCTGATGGCTCCAGCCCTGCCTGGTGTTCAGGAAACCCAGCAAAGTCCTGTTCAATGGTTCCCAAATCCCACAGCACCTCTGGCCCTGGCATTCTGCACCATCACCCCCAGTTGCTTCCTGGGCCATGGATCTCTCAGCTCTACAGAGAGCAGCTGTGCCCCCTTGGTGGAGGGGGCTTGTGGCAGAGGTGTCCCTTGCTTCTCCCCACAGATGTACGGGAAGTGGTTCGACATCGCCATCGGCACAACCTGCGCCTGGATGAAGCACTACAAGGAGAAGTTCAGCATGGGCACACTGGTGCTGGGCCCCGGCCCCAGCGCCGGCCAGATCAGCACCACCAGCACCAGGATGTGGTACGGGGCACTGCTCAAGCCTCCTCCACAGCCTCCTTGCCCGGGGGTGCTTCATCTCCCAGGGGCTGGGACAGGATGCTGGAGCAGCTCTGCTGTGAGCACAGGCTGAAGGAGCTTCTTGGGGGGTGCAGCCTGGGGAGGAGAAGGCTCCAGGGGGACCTCCAAGCTGCTGCCAGTGCCTGAAGGCATCCTGCAGGAAGGCTGCAGAGACATTTCTTGAGGGTGTCTAGAAACAGGCCAAGGGGAACGTTTTGGAGCTGAGGGAGAGCAGGGTTAGGCTGGAGCTGAGGAAGAAGTTCTTCAGTGTGAGGGTGGTGAGACTCTGGCAGAGGTTGCCCAGGGAGGCTGTGGATGCCTCTTCCCTGAGGGTGTTCAGGGCCAGGCTGGATGAGGCCTTGGGCAACCAAGTCTAGTTGAGAGGTGTCCCTGCCCATGGCAGGGGGTTGAAGATGAGCTCCAAGATCCCTTCACTATTCTGTGATTTTGTGTGGTGGTTGCTTGCTCTGGCTGGCATCAGAGCCCTGAGGAGGGGCTGGACTGGGCTCTAATACCCAACACATCAGGAGATTTCATGGGTCCTGTGCCATGGCCTCAGTGATCCAGGTATGACTTTTGTGCAGTAAGCAAGAACAGTGATCATTCAGAGCAGCTGATTGTTTTCCTTCTCCTTCCAGGCAAGGTGACTGCAAGCAGACCTCAGGAGAGTACCAGAAAACCAGCACCCCTGGCAAATACACCTACTACAACCCCAGTGAGTTGTGCTGACCACTCAGCCCTGGGAGCTGTGGCTTGGCTGGGCAGTGGGAACCAGCACTGGGGACAGCTGGTGGCTGGGGAAGGGCTTCAGGAGAGCAGGGCTTAGAGCCACTCCACAGTTTGCATCATTTCCAGCCAGAGTCTGGAGTGAAGCTGGGAGAAAGAGGCTGTTCCCAGCACTGTCCCTGACTAGGCACAGTGCCACGAGGTGTCCCAGCACATCCCTCCTGTCCCCGAGGTCCCAAGCTGGGGCAGCCTTCCAGCAGCCACACTGCAGGAGCATTGGTGGTATCTCAGCTGTCCACAGCACTCAGTTTCCAGTCCCCCCTGGTGAGCCCAGAGGGAGGCAGGGTTCTGCTCCTAGAAGTCATCTCTTCATGCATTAGCTGCCTGAGCTCCACAGCCAGCTCTGGGCTGGCCTTTCCTCGGGGCAGGGCAGGAACCATGCCCCCGTGTCTGTCTCTGCCAGCATGGGACGTGTCTATCCAGTGCTACGTGCTGCGCACCGACTACCAGCAGTATGCTGTCGTCCTGATGAGGAAGAGGAGCAGCTTTGGCCCGAGCACCAGCCTGAAGCTCTACGGTATGTCTGCCTATGGCCCCTGCGGGCAGGCAGGCTCTGGGGGGGGGGCAATGAAGCTCACAAATGCCACTCAAGGGTCCCTTGGCCTTGAGGAACCTGACCATGGCTTGGGAAGTGGTGCCTTGGCCAGCTAATCTTTGGCACTGCAGAGGCTCACCACAAAGTGAATGCCCAAAGCAGCCTGCTGTCTGGCATGAAGAGGGCAGCACCTGCTGGAAGAAAGGCAGGCCCTGAGGTGACAGGACATGCTGTCTCTCATGGCTGACAAACACGTGAACCACACTGTCCAAGCCCTTGGTCCAGAATAACAGAGGAGAGGTTGGGGAAGCCCAGGAGGCAATACTGGGCCTGCCTGCAGCTGCCTGAACTGAGTTGGTGGGCTGCATGCAGACCCCTTCCCATGCCAGCCCTGCTCACAACCTATTCTCTTGCCTAGGGAGGAGTCCAGAGCTGAGGGAGGACCTTGTTGAAGCTTTCCAGCAGCTGGCTCTGGAGATGGGCATCCCTGCGGACTCCATCTTCATCCTGACCAACAGAGGTGAAGCATCTGCCTGCTCCACTGCATGTCCCCCAGCATGCCAGGGCACTGGGGCTGCTCCTCCTTGGTGTGTGAGGCTGGAGAGGAGGTCAGGACAGCTGAAGGAAGGAGGAGGGCTGCGGTAGGATAGGGTGGGTTAGGGTTTGGGTCCTGAGGGTGCTAGAACGATGCAGGTGAGTGTGGGGATTTCAGAGTGCTGGTCCTGTGAGTGGAAGGCAGCATGAGGACAAGAATACTGGAGTGAACCTGGGAGGGCATTCCCTTCCCCAGGGCCCTGCATAGGCATGGTGCAGGCCCATGGTGAGACAGTTTGTCAGGGCACACTGCTGATCTCTCCCATCATCTGCGCCAGGTGAATGTGTTCCTCAGGAGACTGCAGCTGCCCTCCAGGTGAGTGGCCCAGACAGGACCTCCTGAGCTGGATCAAGGCTGGGGACATGCCCTCCAAACGGAGCCCGCTGGAAGTCTGATGTCCAGCGTGTGGGCCAGACACCTTGTTTGGGCAGCAGCTGCACTGAGCAGCCCGGGGAATGTCCTCGCACAGCTGCCGACAGGCTTTGCCCGCAGGGCAGGCTCAGGCTGCGTCCTGAGGCTCCTGGGAGCCCGCTGCAGCTCAGCACTCCTCTGCTCCTTCGGCCGCTGGCACTCAGCACCCTCCTGCTCACAGGGCTGAGTTCAGATTCTCCGGAGGGGGTGGGACTGTGCCATAGGAGAAGCAACCCAGCTGGGAGCTGCTGACGGTGCCAGAGCGAGCAGGGACGCTGCCGTCGGCGAGCAGGACCCGGGGCGCTTCGGGTGCCGGTGCGCGGTGCCGGCGCCGTGCAGGACGAGCACAGGGCTGCTGAGGCCGTGCGGCGAGGGAGCACTGCAGCCTGCTGGCCCAAGGGCAGTGGCTAGAGAGGGCTGGAGAGCGGAGTGGGCGCTGACAGCCACGGGGGCACGGGCGTGAGGCGGGGGGCGGCAGGTGCCACGGGCAGCGCCTGGCGGCAGCTCCGTGCTTCCTTCCCCGTGCAGAGGCCGCGGAGAGGCGTCCTGCCGGCCGAGGAGGGCTCTGCGGCGGGACCCCTGCCCCCGTACAGCGGCCACAAGGAAGGTAGGGCCCAGCCGGGGGGCTGCGCGGCCGTGCCCTGCCCCGCGGCCGCTCACAGCCGCTGTGGCGCTGCCCGCAGACTCCTGCCGGCGGGGCCGGGACCCGGGGCCGTGCAGCGGGATGCTGAACCGCTTCTTCTACAACTCCTCCTCCATGGCCTGTGAGACCTTCCTCTTCGGCGGCTGTCTGGGCAACGGCAACAACTTCGCCTCGGAGAAGGAGTGCCTGCAGGCCTGCCGCACCGAGGGTGAGCGGCGCCCGCGCCGGGCCTGCCTCTGCCGGGGCACCGGAGGGGATCGGAGAGCGGCTCTGAAACCCAGCGTCCGTGTGGGAGGTGCGGGGGGCCTGAGCCGCCTGCCCTCAGAGCGGCCCTGTCCCCGCAGCTGCCTGCAGGCTGCCCATCGTGCCGGGGCCGTGCCAGCGGCCGGTGACCCGCTGGGCCTTCGACGCGGCCCAGGGCAAGTGCATCACCTTCAGCTACGGAGGCTGCCAGGGCAACGGGAACCAGTTCTACTCGGAGAAGGAGTGCAAGGAGTACTGCGGGGCCCCTCCGCTGGCAGGTACCTCCCGTTGTGCCCTCACCCTGCCTGCACTGCGCTGTGCCAGGGCTGCCCGCGCCAGCTCCCATCCTGCTCTGGGCTGCGCCTGCCCGAGGCGGGCACAGGTGTCCAGAGTCGGGGGTGTGCCCATCCTGTGCCTGGCATAAGTGTGCCAGAGCCGCCAGCTCTACCCTGCAAAGGGGTTTCCATATCAAACCTCCCTGGGAGACAAAGTGGGCACTGCAGAGCCCTCGGGTGGATGGGCAAGCAGGCTTTCAGCAGCGTGGCAGAGGTCTTCCTGCAGAGGGGTGAGCCAGAGGTCTCCCAACACAGCCAGCTCTGGGGGTGCCTGCTCCCAGCAGGGCAGGAGTTGGGGGCTTACCATGCCCCTGCCGAGGGGAGATGAGGCCACAGTAACATGTCTTAGGGCAGAGTCCATGTTTTAGTGTCCCTGTCGCCAGTATAAAGTGCATCAGTGCCGCCACGGTGGGACAGGGAGTCACATCCCAGGGAGGCACAGGGGGGCACAGAGCATCCAGGCCATACCCAGTCACTGATGGTAGCACCGAGGTGGGCGGCAGCAGCCGGCAGTGTCCGTGCGCAGGGCAGGGAGGGGTCTGTGAGCCTGTCTGTCTCTCCGCTGCAGAGGACGAGGAGTTCCTGCGCCTGTCCAGCTGAGCTGGGCAGAGGGTGAGCTGCCAGCACACAGGGGCGCTCGCAGAAGGGTGCTGGCAGCTGGCAGCGCAGAAGATGCCTCCAGCAGTAAATCTCTAATGGCACTAGTGAGCTCAGCATCCGTTCTTGAGTGTGGGGTGGGAGGTCCAGAGAGGGTTGGGGGATGCTGTGGGGTCCTCGATGACCTCCTGGTGGGGTGTCTGCCCTGGATGCTCCCTGCTGAGTCTCTACCCCTTCCTCAGTCCACTGCCCACAGAGTGCTGGGGTGGCCCATGGGGGCACTGAGAGGCTCAGGGCATCCTGCCGGGTGAGGTTCGCCTCCCCATTTCCCGGGGGGTGGTGATGGACATCCTGGAGAGGGTGCAAAGTGGGGGAAAAGGTGCCTGCTCCTCCCTAAGGATCAACAAGCGCTGCTGCGTCCCGGCCATGGTGAGGAGCAGCCAGCACAGAGTGGAGGGGTTACGTGGGACATAAAACGTGGAATTATGTGGTGTCCGAGGGGACCCCGAGGGGTGGCAGGAGAGAGTAATGGGGTTGTGAGAGTCACAGGGGGAGAACAGCTGCAACAGGAAGGAGGGATTACAGGGGGTCATAAGGGGCTCCGGGGAGGAGGGTGAGAAGTGAAGTCTCAGTGAGAGGTGTCCCAGGGATTCTGGGGTGGCCCCGGGGGGGGTTACAGGGATTATGGGCGTCACGGGCAGGGGCTATGAAATACCCCGAAGGATCCCAGGGGAGTGTCGGCAGGGTCTGGGGGCCCCAAAAGGGGCCGTGGGGCTCTTGGAAAGGTCCGCTCGAAGTCGGGGAAGGCGGCGCACGAGGTTCCCCCGGGTCAGCCCCGGACCCCCGCGGCCGCCCTGCCACCGCGCTCCGAGCCCTGCTGGCCCCTGCCGGCCCCCGTACCGGCGCCGCGCGCGCAGCGTCCGCCGGCGGCGAGGCGGAAGAGGCAAAATGGCGGCGGCGGCGCGAGCCCTGTGCCGCCTCCGCTCCCCACGCCCGGCCCTGCGCGGCGGTGCCCGGCGGGGCTGAGCTGCCGCGGCCCGGCTGAGCTGCCCCGGCCCCGCCGCCCCCTTCCTCCCGCGCCGGCCCAGCCCCGGGCCATGCCCGGTTAGCTCCCGCCTCCCCTGCACACGGCGGGGCCCCGGTTGAGCCTCCTCCCCGCTGCGGCAGGTCAGACCGAGTCGAACTCTCGCACCTCCGCCCTGCCAAGCCCAGGGGGCCCTCATGGCCGGCCTAGCCCGGTCCCGGCCCTGAGCGACCCGCGCCCCCCCGAGCGGTGACCTCCCCTATGCGCCCCGCGGGGCCGCCCCGCCGCTGAGCCCCGGAGCCGCGACCCTTTTCCCGGAGGTGGTGGCGCAGGTGTGGGACCAGAAAGATGTTCTCGGCCCTGAAGAAGCTGGTGGGCTCGGACCAGGCGCCAGTGAGAGACAAGAACATCCCCGCGGGGCTGCAGTCCATGAACCAGGCTCTGCAGCGGAGGTTCGCCAAGGGAGTGCAGTACAACAGTGAGTGCCGCCGGGGCTCGCCGCCGCCCCGGAGCCTGCCCGGCGCCCCGCGGGGCGCGGAACGCGTGCGGCTGTGCCGAGCATGGTGGGGCTGGGGCAGGATTCCCCCGGAGCCGAGCTTGCAGCGAAACGGCCGAGCCCGCGGGAGCGTGGGAGGAGGGGACGGAAACTTTGCGCCGTCGGTGCGGCCCCGGCAGCAGCTGCCCGCCCGGACGCAGCTCCTTGGAAATCGATTTTTGGCTGCTGGAGCGTCAGGAGAGTGACTCCGCGGAGTGTGCCGTGGCCTTCCCGCAGCCCGCGGTCACGGCGGCTGCAGCGACGCTCTCAGGGCTGCGGGATGGGTCTGTGGAGAGGCTCTGCCCTGCCAGCGCTAACCGGAGGCCGGTGCTGGACGAGCTGCCTGCCCTTGTGCCTCACCTCAGCCTCCCTTTCTTCCCTAAAGCTGAGACGTTTGCCCTTTTCTCGGGGAAGCTTTTTGTGATTCTTTTCAATGCTGGGGCTCGGGGGTGCCTTTTTCACCCTCTCTGTGGCTCGCCCCTCCGCTGAGGCTCAGGGTTTGATTTTTATCCTCCCCCCCTGCCCCATTGAGGCTCAGGGTTTGATTTTTATCCCCCTCCCTGCCCCATTGAGGCTCAGGGTTTGATTTTTATCCCCTCCCTGCCCCATTGAGGCTCAGGGTTTGATTTTTATCCCCTCCCTGCCCCATTGAGGCTCAGGGGTTGATTTTTATCCCCTCCCTGCCCCATTGAGGCTCAGGGGTTGATTTTTATCCCCCTCCCTGCCCCATTGAGGCTCAGGGTTTGATTTTTATCCCCCCCCCTGCCCCATTGAGGCTCAGGGTTTGATTTTTATCCCCTCCCTGCCCCATTGAGGCTCAGGGGTTGATTTTTATCCCCTCCCTGCCCCATTGAGGCTCAGGGGTTGATTTTTATCCCCCTCCCTGCCCCACTGAGGCTCAGGGTTTGATTTTCATCCCCCCCCCGCCCCATTGAGGCTCAGGGTTTGATTTTATTTCCCCCCTTTCCCTCTCTGGGGCTCAGGGTTCTGTTTCCCCCTGAAGCTCAGTGAAGATGATTTGCAATGCAGAGTTTCAGGAGGGCAGTGTGAGTGTGGGAAATAGGTCCCAGAGTCACATTTGTGAGCCAGGGACAGTGGCTGTGTCATCCCTGCTGGAAAGAGAGATGATCCCAGTGAGTACCAGCTCCTCGGTGAGGGTCTGGCAGCTGTGAAGGCAGCCTGCAGGAGGCTGAGAGATTGGCAGGTGGGAAGGGGCTGGTTGGTAAACACAGAATCATGGAACGGTCTGGGTTGGAAGGGACCTCCAAGGCTCATCCAGTCCAACCCCCTGCACTCAGCAGGGATATTCTCACCTAGATCATGTTGCCCAGAGCTCCATTTAGTGTCACTTTGAGTATCTCCAGGGATGGACCCCAACCACCTCCCTGGGCAACCTGTTCCAGCACCCTCACAATGCAGAACTTGTTCCTCACATTCAGTCTCAATCTGCTCTGCTCTCATTTTACTCCATTGGCCCTCTGCAGCCTTCTCTTGGCCCCTGGATGTGGCACTGGGTGAGCTCCGTAGAGGCACAGGTGCTGGGGGAGCAGAGCTGACAGCAGATCCTACCCTGGCGCTTTGGGGCTGCTTTGGCTTGCTTTAGTGTTACCCACACCCACCGTGCCTCGGGGCCCGTGTGCTTTGGAGCTCTGCTTCAGCAGGCAGAGCATGTGGTGCCTCTGTCCCTGGCACATCTGTTAGACATGGCAGGCGTGCTTCATTTAGGGAATTCCTGCCTTAGCAAGTGGCCTTGGCTGTGAGCAGAAGCACAGTGGCACCCTCAGGGGGCCTCATTTCCAGTGAAAGGGGGTGAGGAGGAGGCTGTTGTGCCTTGCAGTGCAGTGCTGCATCCCAGCAGAGCCTGGGGAGCTGCTGGTTGCAGAGCACTGATCTGTGCAGAGGCTTCCTGCAGCCCACAGAGCACAACTTACCCATGTGCTCTGCTGGGACCTGTTGAGATCAGGTAGCTGACACCAGCTTGTGAATTATGGAGGAGACAGGAGTTGACTTTTCAGATGGTGGACAGTTGGGATCAGCTGCATCCTGCTGGCACAGCAGCTGGCAGGACCAGCTCTCTGTGCTGTGTTGACTGACTGCATCCTCAGCCAACCTGCATGGCTTTGGCCCTGATGCCGTCGGTGCAGCCAGGTCAGAAAGGAGGCAGCTGAGCTGCCAGCTGCAGCTCGGCTGCTTTTTATCTGGATATGGAAAGCCTCAGGAGGGCTTTTTGGTTTGTGCTCTGCCTTATCTGGATTTGTGTTCTAGTTACTGCTTTCATATCTGGAATGGAGCTGCAGCTCTCTGTCCTTGCCTTAAGGGAAGCTTTCCAATCTCCATGGTAACTCTTCCCAGCACTGCTGTTATATAATATTTATAGGAGCTACAGGCAGGCTTGCAGAGGGCTTTGAACTACCCTTGTGTAGCCCTGGCACTGGGCAGCCAGGGTGCTGCAGCTTGCTGAGAGGGTGGTGGCAGGCAGGCTGTGAAGGAATGCCATTCCAAGGGCCACTGCTGGGGAAGGGCAGAGCTGCATCACCAGTGCTGCTTCCTTGGCAGGTACACAGTGGTCAGCAGAGGAATCACAACATTAACCAGGTTGGAAAAGACCTGGATCCTTGAGGCCACCCTGTCACCTAACCCCTCTGATTAACTAACCCAAGGCACCAAGTACCTCATGCAGTCTCCTTTTAAACACCTTCAGGGGTGGTGACTCCACCAGCTCCCCAGGCAGCCCATTCCAGTGCCAATCACTCTTCCCACGAATAACTTCTTCCTAATATCCAGCCTATATCTGCCCTGGCACAGCTTGTGGCTGGGTGCCTGTCAGCAGAGCCCAACCCCACCTGGCTACAGCCTCCCTGCAGGCAGCTGCAGGCAGCAATGAGCTCTGCCCTGAGCCTCCTTTGCTGCAGGCTGCACCCCCCCAGCTCCCTCAGCCTCTCCTCACAGGGCTGTGCCCCAGGCCCCTCCTCGGCTTTGCTGCCCTTCTCTGGACACCTTCCAGCACCTCCATATCTTTCTTAAACTGAAGGGCCCAGGACTGGACACAGCACTCAAGGTGTAGCCTGAGCAGTGCTGAGCACAGGGGCACAAGAACCTCCCTTGTCCTGCTGCCCACACTGCTCCTGAGCCAGCCCAGGATGCCATTGGCTCTGCTGCCCACCTGGGCACTGCTGCCTCATCTTCAGCTCCTCTCTGCCAGCACCCCCAGGGCCCTCTCTGCCTGGCTGCTCTCAGCCACTCTGTCCCCAGCCTGTAGAGCTGCTTGGGGTTGTGGCCAAAGTGCAGAACCTGGCAGTTTGCCTTGTTAAAACTCCTGGCACTGTACTGTGCCCATCTGTGCAGCCTGTCCAGGTCCCTCTGCAGAGCCCTCCGACAGATCCACACTTGCTCCCAGCTTGGTGTCACCTGCAAACTCACTGATGCTGGACCAAACCCCCTTGTCCATATCAGCAGTGAAGACATTAAGCAGGACTGTGCCCAGCACTGGTTGCTGGGGCATATCACTGGTGCCAGCTGCCGACTGTGGCACCATTCACCACCACTCTCTGTGCCCAGCCCTCCAGCCACTTCCTAACCCAGCACAGAGTGCCCCTGTCCGAGCCAAGGGCTGCCAGCGTGACCAGGAGTTTGCTGTGGCAGACAGTGTCAGAGGCCTTGCTGCAGTCCAGGTGGACTCCATCCACAGCCTGCCCCACGTCCAGCAGGCAGTCACCTGGGCATAAAGAGAGATCAAGTTGGTCAGTCAGGACCTGCCCTTCCTAAATCCGAGCTGGCTGAGTCTGATGCCCTGGAGGGGAAGAGGGCAAATGTGTTCTGTAGCCACTCCTAACACACTGTTGGCACTTCTGTTGCCCTGGTGGTGCCTGAGCCTAAACCAAAGGATGCTGTGATGGCAGCTTTTGCTTCCACAGACCATCACTGGTCATGACCTGGAGCCTGTTTCCTTCCCAGGAGAACTTTTAGAGTGCTGGGAGTGCCTTGTGTTGCTTGCTGCTGAGGTGGGCAGTGGATGGCCAGGACAAGGGCCTTGTCACCTGCCTCTTGGTGCCTTGCCACGGGGCTCAGAACAGGCTGTGCTGTGCCCGCCTTTGTGACTGTCCTTGTAACCAGTTTGGAGTGACCACTGAGGGTTCCAGGCACTGGATAGGAGCACCTCTAGCTGCAGCTGGAGCTCCTCTGCTGCATCACCAGCCAGGGAGCTGTGCTGGCCCTGCGAGGGGAGTGCAGGCAGGGTGGAGACCAAGCCAGGTGGATCTCGGTGCCTTGGCAGCAGTGCCTGCTTAACCAAATGACAGAGGAATCAGCAGCACCAGGGTCCTCAGCTGTTGGGTTTCTGCCAGGCACTGGGGCCCAAACAAGGATGAGGAGTTCTGGCTGGGTTGCACTGGCAGCAGGCTCCCCTGGGAGTTAGCTGGTGGTGCTCACAGACTGCTTTGGGTTGAAGGGCACCTTTCAAGTTCATGCAGCCCAACTCCCATGCAGTCAGCAGGGACATCCCCAACTGGAGCAGGTTGTTCAGAGCCCCAGACAAGCTGACCTGGAATGCTTCCAGAGATGAGGCACCCCCCACCTCTCCAGGCAACCTGCACCACCCTCAGCACAAAAATGCCTTCCTTCTGTCTAGTCGAGATGATCAGTGACAGGAACAGAGGGCATGGACGTGCTGCCTGTCCAGCTCCAGCTGACCTGCTCCTCAGAACGTGATCCACCTCTGCTCTGGGCTTCACTCTTCATGCTGCATCCCGTGTGGCCCCTAGGGCAGTGTGCCTGGGGTACAGTGTGCCCTATGAGCTGCCCACCTGCCCCCAGCTGCCACCAGCGCTCACTTCCAAAGTCAGTAGCTATCAGAACCTCTCCCCAGTTCCTCTCCTTGTTACTTTTCTGCCTCAAATGTGCTTTAAAAGACAAAGTGTTGTTAAAGCCTTGTGCCCTTTGGTAACCATGAGGGTCCTTACTGCTGCCATGCTGTTTGGGAGTAGTTCTCAGGCTGTGCCTGAAGGCTTTTCACTAAGCACCACTCCCAAAGGAAAGGCTTTCCCCCTTCCTGCTGCCTCCCACCTCCTGAGCTGCAGCAAAAGCAGCATGGCCAGAGATGGAGAGGAGGGATTCTGCCCTCTGCTCTGCTCTGGGAAGACCTCACCTGCAGGGCTGGGGCCAGCTCTGGAGTCCTCAACACAGAACATGGAGCTGCTGGAGAGGGTCCAGAGGAGACCATGAGGTTGATCAGAGGGCTGGAGAACCTCCCCTGTGGGGACAGGCTGAGGGAGCAGTTGTTCAGCCTGGAGAAGACCTAAGAGCAGCCTGCCAGTACCTGAAGGGGCTACAGGAAGGCTGCAAAGAGACTGTCTGCAAAGGCCTGCAGGGGCAGGCCCAGGGACAGTGGTTTGAAAGGAGAGCAGAGCAGACTGAGATTGGATGTGAGGAACAAGCTCTGCACCAGGAGGCTGCTGGAACAGTGCAGCAGGTTGCCCATCCCTGGAGATGTTCAAAGTGAGGCTAGACAGGGCTGTGGGCAGCCTGCTCTGGTGGAGGATGTCCCTGCTGAGTGCAGGAGGTTGGAGTGGATGAGCTTTAGAGCTCCCTTCTGACCCAACCCATCTGTGAGTGTCGCTCTCCCAGGGCTGTGCAAGGTGTGGCAGACCTGCTGTGGATGCTGCCTGGCCTGGTGCCCACAGGGCAGCTGTGCTGCTTGTGGCAGCAGAACCAGCTTCAGGCCTGCAACTGCAGCCTTGTGGTCACAGCCCCCAGATCCTTGGCAAGGGCAAGGTTATGACCCTCCCTGTGGGGTTAGCAGCAGAGGAGTTTGGGGACCTTTGCTGCAGGGTCTGAGACTCTCAGCTGGCTGCAGTGCCCTGGAGGAGTGTGGCAGAGCTGGGAACTCCTGATGCCTGCTTCTGACATCTCCCAGACCTGCCCTCTGGACCTTCACTGCTCTGCTTCTGTTTCCCCATCTGGAGAGCCAAAACCTGCTGCAGGGCACTGAACAAAGGGATT
The DNA here is from genome assembly GCF_015220805.1 of Pogoniulus pusillus. Taxonomy (NCBI): domain Eukaryota; kingdom Metazoa; phylum Chordata; class Aves; order Piciformes; family Lybiidae; genus Pogoniulus; species Pogoniulus pusillus. The sequence goes on along the minus strand of NC_087298.1, from coordinate 276,274 downwards.
TGGTTAGCTCTCTCCTCTCCTCTTGGTCTTTTTCCCATCCCTCCTCTTCTCTCCCCAGACAATCCTCATGGCTTTGCTACAAGCCTGTGGCTGTTTGCAGTTAGTAGTGACTGAACTCAAGCGAGGCAGTGCTTGTGCTGCTGTGGGTAAGAGTTCTGACCTTACCCAGCATCACTGCTCCTCTTTCCACATCAGCCACAGCCCAGGGCTGCGAGGGACTGGCATGGCTGTGCCCCGGAACCCGTTAAGCTCTTCCTACCTTGCAGGCTTCTGTCACTGGGCAGAGCTGCCCTCTGCCTGGTCTGGTTTTAAAGACCTTCCTCCTCAGGAAAGAAGTCAGTGGAAGCTGATGCCCTGTGTCAGGGGAAAGAGATCCTGACACGGAGTGCTGAAGCTGCAAAGGGCCTTTGGGCTTGTGCAAACCCATTACATGATCCAGAGGGGAGCTGTCAGGGGTGGGGGTGACCTGCTTGCCACTCCAGCCATGCCTCCCCTGGGCTGCTCCTGTTGCACAGCAGCTGGCACCTGAGCTGGAGAGGAAAACTGAAAAGAAGTACATTTGGGGTTGGTTTTCAGACAGTTCTGTTCCTGGTCTAGCTCAATGTGTAGCTGCATAAATAATGCCCTTGGCACTAGACAAGTGCAGGAGAGGTAAGATTGCCCCTTCTGGGGAGACCTCAGTCCAGTCTTGTGGGAGAGGTCCTGAAGGTGCACCTTGAAAGCAGCCTAAGTGCTGAGGGAGGCTCTGCTTGTCCCTTAAAACTCAGTGCTTTGGTTTCTCGTGCTGCACATGGTGGGGCAGTATGGATGTAAAGTGGGTCTGTGAGGTTGGCAGTGAGAGCAGTTCAAAAGGCCTAAAGGGGCCAGCAGGGATCTCTGCCTTTGCCATAGACTGCAGCAGCACAGGGAGGGGATTCTGCCCCTCCAGTCTGCTCAGCCCTCACCTGCAGCACTGCCTCCAGCTCTGGGAACCCAGCACAAGAAGGGCCTGGAGCTGCTGGAGAGGGTCCAGAGGAGGCCACCAAGATGCTCAGAGGCTGGAGAAGCTCTGCTGTGGGCACAGGCTGGGAGAGTTGGGGCTGTGCAGCCTGCAGAAGAGAAGGCTGCAGGGAGAGCTCAGAGCAGCTTCCAGTGCCTGAAGGGGCTGCAGGAGAGCTGGGGAGGGACTTTGGAGAAGGGCTGGGAGTGGCAGGCTGAGGGACAATGGCTTTGAGCTGGGAAAGGGGAGAGTGAGAGTGGAGAGGAGGAAGAGATTGCTGAGAGTGAGGGTGGGGAGAGCCTGGCACAGGCTGCAAAAGGAGACTGTGGCTGCCCCTGCCTGGAGGTGCTGAAGGCCAGGCTGGATGAGGCCTTGAGCAGGCTGTGCTGATGGGAGGTGTCCCTGCCCATGGCAAAGGCTGGCACTGGATGATCTTGAAGGTCCCTTCCAGCCCATTCTGTGTTCTGTGAGTTAATTCAGCAATCTCCACTGATTGTTTCACCATCTGCAAGCAGGAAACAACATCACACAGAGGGGGAGAGGAAAGGCAGGGAAGGATTTGGTGTCTCTGCAGAGATGCTTTGGGTGGGGTCTCAGCCTATAAAGATGTTTTATTTTTGCCTTTATTATGCTTTAGCTGTTTTAGCAAGTAACTGTGTGGAAGAGCAAACAGCAGAAGCACTCTGCAAGCACAGCAGACAAAGCTCCACTGCTTCTTGGAAGGTTAGCTCAGGGCAGAGAGAAACCTCTGCCCTGCCTCCAGAGTGACCACAGAAGGAGCCTCCAGTCTGGCATTTCCTTGCCCAGATGTTGATCCTGATCCCCTGCTTCTGCCATTAGATGCCTCTGGGTGTCTCTTTTTCTGGGGGGTGGCAGCTCCTGAGCTCAGGCAGAGCCATTCCCTACCAGGCAGCTCCTGTTCTCAGCAGCCTCGTGGTTGCTGTTTGAAGCAAGGGTGAAGCACAGACAGTTTAGAGAATGCCAGATGCTGTTTTGTGGAGAGTGAAATAACTCCAGGGGACACTCTGGAAAGTTCTCAGATGTGTGCACCTAGGTCAGGGCAGTCCTTGGCACCAATCCAGGCTGGGGGTGATGAGACTGAGAGCAGCCCTGCAGAGGACTTGGGGGTGCTGGTGGGTGAGAAGCTGGACAGGAGCTGGCAATGGACACTGCCCAGGCCAAGGGCAGCCTGGGCTGCATCCAGAGCAGCATGGCCAGAGGTGGAGAGAGAGAATACTGCCCCTCTGTTCTGGGGAGACCTCACCTGCAGGGCTGGGGCCAGCTCTGGAGTCCTCAACACAAGAAGGACCTGGAGCTGCTGGAGTGGGTCCAGAGGAGGCCATGGAGATGATCAGAGGACAGGCTGAGGGAGCTGGAGTTGCTCAGCCTGGGGACGAGAAGGCTCCAGGGAGACCTCAGAGCAGCTTCCAGTACCTGAAGGGGCTGCAGGAGAGGTGGGGAGGGACTGTTCAGAAGGGCCTGTGGGGATAGGCTGAGTGCAGTGGTTTGGAATTGGAGCAGGGCAGAGTCAGGATGGACATCAGGAAGAAGTTCTGCACAGAGGGGCTGGGGAGGCCTGGCACGGGCTGCCCTGAGATGTGGTTGAGGCCCCAGTGATGTTCAGGATCTAACTTGCCGTGTCCCTGGGCAGCCTGATGTGGTTGGAGGTGTCCCTGCTACCTGCAGGGGCTTGGACAAGGTGAGCTTAGAGGGCCCCTTTCAACCAGGGGTAATCTGTGCCCCTGTGAGTTGCTCCAGCAGTGGCTCTGGGCTGTGTGCAGTTGCTGGTACTCTGGACACCTCCCTGGGGAGGCCCAGGTGTGTGCCCCCATGGGCTGCTGACCTTGCTGCGGGTACAGGCACAGCACAGGGTGCTGGATCAGCTGAGAGGCCTCAGCGGGCAGCTGTGAGCAGAGCTGTTGTGCCTTCAGCCCAGGCTGCACTTTCTGAGGCAGCCTTTGCCATGGCCATCAGTGCCCCCATGCCCAAACCCAGGTGAGGCCTGGCTCCAGGGCTGGAGCTGAAGGAGACCCACAGATTCCATTGCTCTTGGGCTTATCTCACTGCTCCTTGCAGGACTGTGTCCCCCAGGTGCCACCCTTGTCTTGGGAAGCTGGACTGATCTGGGGGCGGTTGGTGTCTGACTGTGGCCATCAGCAGAGGCACTTCGGTGAGGGTACTGAGGGCAGTTTCAGACAGACCCTTGTGACAGAGCTGCCTTGGCCTGGGACCAGCAGGGCTGTGAGCTGCAGCAGCTGGAGAGCAGTCTGGTTCTGCTGCCCCTGGAGAAAGAGGCTGCTGTCTCAGGGCACGGAAGCTGAGGGTGATGACAGCTTAGCTCTGCAGTGATACCCACTGGAAGCTGCCTCTCAGCTCTCCCAACACCTTCCCAGAACAGCTGTGCCAGTGCTGGGGTTCAGAGCCACACTGTGGGGTGCAGAGAGCAGCAGCACCAAGCAGAGGATCTGCCTGTGAGACTGAGCTGAGAGCTGGGCCCTCAGCTCTCAGTGGGCAGCAGGGGCTAGGATGCGAGTAGGAGGCTGAGGGGAGACCTTCTGGCTCTCTACAACTGCCTGAGAGGAGGTGGGAGCCTGGTGAAGGTTGATCTCCTCTCCCACGGGGCAAGACAGGGGGAGGCAGCCTCGAGTTGCAGCAGGGGAGGTTCAGGTTGGGCATGAGGAACAATTCCTTCCCCTGGAGGATTGTCAAGGCCTGGAACAGGCTGCCCAGGGCAGTGCTGGATTCTCCATCCCTGCAGGAGTTTAAGAGCCTTGGGGACGTGGTGCTGAGGGATGTGGATTGGTGGTGCCCTGGCAGTGCTGGGTCAGCTGCTGGGCTCCATCTTCAGGCTCTTTGCCACTGTAGGAGATTCCCTGGTTCTGCTTCCTCAGAGAATGAGAAGGGTTTAAGGAGTAATGGAAAGGATCCAGGAGGTCATTGAAGGAGGAGCCTGGCATGGAGGACTGGCAAGGGAGTAGGCTGTGGCAGAGGGGGAGCAGGGGCTGTGCAGTGGCACAGCAGGAGGGAGCAGAGCTTAGCTGGCTGCAGCTGTGCAGACGCTGCTCTGGGTGCTCTCTGCTGAGCTAAGTGCACGGAGCTGAATGAAGGCTGATTGTGGTGGCTGGGGCTGCTGTGCCCTGGCAGAGCTCTTCATGGCTGTGTGCTGTGGGAGAGCTAATTACAGCTGAGTAATGCTTGCAGAAGCTGAGGTGCTCTGCACAGCTCTTGGTGTGCTTCTCACCAGCTCTGTTTGTCTGTTTGCTCTCTTCCTCAGTGAAAATTGTCATCCGAGGGGACAGGAACACTGGGAAAACCACCCTCTGGCACCGGCTGCAGGGGAAGAAGTTCATTGAGGAGTATATCCCAACTCAGGAGATCCAAGTCACCAGCATCCACTGGAACTACAAAAGTAAGGTGGCAGAGGGGTGGAGGGAGTGACAGTCATGAGGCAGTGCCTCTGGGGGAGAAATGCTGCCGCAGCCTGGTTTGCTTCTCTCTGCTGTGGCTGCCTGGGAGATAAAGTCTCCTCTCATCACTCCTCTTACTTTGATTTATGAGTCACAGTTTCTCAGATGTGCTTCTCAAAAGTTTACTGAAACTCTTAAGAGCTAAAGTTCAGGCCTTTGGGAGCTGCAACTCAAGATCTGAAATGTCTGTGATACATTTGGCTTGTTAATGGAAATGGAGGGTCATGGAAACCTCTCTCTGAGGCTGTGCCTGCTTTTGGGGTTACTGTGCTGTGCAGAAGGCAGCAGCGTGGTGCAAACAGCATCTCATAGCTGGTGCTGATAGCCAGAGGAGGCCACAGAGATGACCCAAGGGCTGGAGCACCTCTGCTGCAAGAACAAGCTGTGGGAGCTGGGAGTGTTCAGCCTGGAGAAGGTTCCAGGGAGACCTTAAAGCAGCCTTCCAGTAGCTGAAGGGATCCTACCAGAAGGCTGCAGAGGCCTCTCAAAGGCCTGCAGGGACAGGACCAGAGGCAATGGTTTGAAATGAGAGCAGAGCAGATTAAGATTGGATGTGAGGAACAAGTTCTGCACCAGGAGGTTGCTGGAACACTGCAGCAGGTTGCCCAGGGAGGTGCTTGAGGCCCAACCCTGGAGATGTTCAAGGTGAAGCTGGACAGGGCTGTGGGCAACCTGCTCTGGTGGAGGATGTCCCTGCTGAGTGCAGGGGGTTGGCGTGGCTGAGCTTTGGAGGTCCCTTCCAACCCAGACATCCTATGACTTACTGAAGCACAGCTGTATCTCAGAAGCTTGTTGAAGTGCTCTTCTGAGTCTGAGATGTGAAATTTGGTTTCCCTTTTCTGCTCTGCCAGTCTAAAGGAGCTGTAAGGGGCCTGAGTCTTGCTGGAGAAGACACTGCAGCACGGAAAGTGCAGCTTCAGCAGTGGCCTGGGTCCTGACCAGAAATGCCCCAGCCTTGTGGGGGGAGCTGATGGCTGAGTGTGATGAGACCTGGAGCAGGCTGGTCTGGTGGGAGGGTCCCTGCAGGGGCTTGGAACTGGGTGGTCTTTAAGTTCCCTCCCAATGCAGAGCGTTCTCCGAGTCCGTGCCCCGCTGCGCTGAGGTGGCCTTTGTCTGCGCCGCTGTGACCTGTGGGCGCTCTCTGTCGCCTCCCAGCTGCAGAGCAGCCCCACGCAGCCCGGGCGAGCTCCAGGTCAGTGCTGTCTCATTCACCAGTCTGTGCTGCTGGAGGGTACCACGGTGCCCACATCTTGTGATGGTGATCACAGAGCCCTGGGCCAGGAACAGGACTCTCTGATCTCTGCTGCCTTCGCAGGCCCCGGTGCCGGGGGAGCGAGCAGAGTGTGGTGTGTGCACAGGGGCTGGCACTCAGGGTTCTGGAGAGTCACAGGATCTTAGGGGCTGGAAGGGACCTCTGGGGACTATCAGGCCCTGCAGTCAGGCCTCCTCGGGGCAGCTCCCTCTTGACAGGCCGGGAAGGTCTGCAGGGTTGGTGGTTGTGCTGTGCCTCGTGTGTGACAGCGGGACAGGTCACCCTGTGCCAGCGCTTGCCGCTCGCCTGGCAGCTGTTTGAGCTGAGCCTGATGCTGCAGGTCTACAGCTTCTTCATGGGGCTCTCCCTGTGACTGTGATGCAAAGGTCTGCCTGTTAGCTTCTACATTTCTTCATCAGGTACCTTTCCTGTGGGTGCCACCTTCCTGGTGTTGTGTCAGCTGGCCCAGGGCTCCGGCAGATCCGTGCTGCACAGGCAGTCTGTTCCCTGCCTGCAGCCAAGCCTCTGGCCTGTTGGGTTTTAGCTGTGGCCTTCTTCCCCCACACTGCTCTGCCTCTCAGACTCTAAGCACGCTGGTGACTGATGTGTGAGCACAGAGGTGGTTTGGGTGGGGAAAACTGTCTCTAGAATCACCACTGAATGCTCCAGCCCAGGCAGCCTCAGAGCGAGCAGTGAAGTCCCTCTCGGCTGTCCAAGCCTGTCGAGTGTGCTCAGGTTAGTGGGAGCTGTTCTGCACTGCCACAGGCAAACCCTCCAGAGCTGACTTTCCTGTAATGAGCACAGGGGTACACAAGTGACTTGCAAACACAGCCTGGCACCCTGGCCTGATGTTTCTGAGAGGCTTTTCCATGCCAGAGCAGATACACAGAGTGCCTCTGGTTTGGTGTCCCTGCAGAAAGGTGGCTGCAGGAAGATCCAGTCACAGAACGTCAGGGAAGGGACCTCCAGAGATCATCCAGTCCTACCCCCTTGCCAGGGCAGGGTCACACAGGGCAGCTCACAGAGGAACACATCTGGGTGGGTTTGGAAGCTCTCCAGAGCGGGGGACTCCACAGCCTCTCTGGACAGCCTGCTCCAGTAAGGACATTTCTCCTCATGTTGGGGTGGAACTTGCTGTGATTGAGTTCGTGTCCCTTGCCCCTCATCCTGTCAGTGAGTATCACAGAAAAGAGCCTGGCTCCATCCTCCTGGCAGCCACCTTTTGGGTGTTTGTAGACATTGATCAGATCCCCTCTCAGCCTTCTTTTCTCCAGGACTCTCAGCCTTTCCTTCTAAGAGTGGTGCTGAAGTTGCTTAACTGTCCTCATAGCCTCCAATGGACTCCCTCCAGCAGCTCCCTGTCCCTCTTGAATGGGTGAGTCCAGAACTGGACACAACACTCCAGATGTGGCCTCACCGGGGCAAAGTACAGGGAGAGGAGAACCTCCCTTCACCTGCTGCCTGTGCTCTTAATACAGCCCAGGATGCTGTTTGCCTTCCTGGCCACGAGGGCACTTTGCTGTCCCGTGGGTATCTTACTGTCCACGCTCCAAGCTGGAGCTACTCTCCAGCAGGTCACCCCTAATCCATAGTGGTGCCTCCCCAGGTGCAGGTCTAGTGGCTCAGTTTCTGTGGAGCATGCTGGCTGGAGCTGGCAGCAGTGTGTGAGCTCTCCTGAGGTGCCTAAAGCCCTGGAAGGACACAGGTGACTACACTGTGTGTAGCTGTCACATTGTAAAGCCTGGGGTTATTTTCTGAGCAGTTGTTTGCTGCCTTTCTTAAAGCCTGCTTTACAGAATGCCCCTTTCTGAAAAGCATTCTGAGGTGGCTGACACCCCCTGGGGCTGTGCTGCCAACCAGCCAGACCTGGGCAGGAGGCAGAGGGGGGGTGGAGAGAAAATGGATGAACTCCAACACAGGCAAGGGGAGTCTTACACCTGGGAAAGAACAGTCCCAGGACCAGTACAGATTTGGCACTGACCTGTTGGAGAGGGCACAGGAGAAAGGGACCTGGGGGTCCTGGTGGCCAGAAGGATGCCCACAAGTCAGCAGTGTGCCCTTGTGTATAGGGGGAGTAACCCTGAAGCTGACCCTAGGTGGTCTTGCCCCCTCCCCAGGGGTGGGTCTGGGCACCCCCAGGTGCTGGTTAGCTCACTGCCCCTTCCTGTCTAAAGAGCCAGAAAAGCAGGGGGTGCCTGTCTCTGCTCCCTGCATGCCAGCATCACCAGCCTGTTCCTGGTTCTCTTTGTTTCACCACGTGGCCATCACGCAGAGGCAAAGCCACCACCATCGGGTTGTGTTTATACCTTTTGTGCTTGCTGCTTTCCCTGCACTATGCCCTCTGTAACTCCCCTGCCTCAGATACCTTTGCAAGTTACTGTTAAACTTTTTCTTAACTTCCAAATCGAGTGGGATTATTTATTGGGCTGTGCTTACCTTTCCTCTCTCTGCATCCAGTCCCTTTCTTTTGGGAAAGAAGTGGGGAGAGGGAAGTTTGATTTCCTGTGCTCAGCCTCTCCTGCTGCCTTGAGTAAACCTTCTGGGGTGGCTGGCAGCAAACATCTACAGCTGTTAATGCAAAGCTGTCAGACAGTGGAGAATTCTTCCACTGCCTGCTGTTAGAAGGTGTGGAACCTGCCACCTTGTCACACCTTCAGAACCCTGCCACTGGAGGAACTGAAGGCAGAGCTCAGTTACTGCTTCTTACTCAGAATAACCAAAGCTGCTTTTCTGTGCCAGCTGTGCCTGTCATGGCTGTTGGTCATTCCCTGACCACTCTTTTACACTGTGCTGGTCACCCAGTTTTGGTCTTTGGCAGTCTCAGAACGGGAGTCTGAAGGAGCAATTGGCAAACCCTTGTAGTGCTGTGAGGAGTGGCAGGGCTGCTCTGCTCCAGGGGACTTGGGATCCCAAGCAGATGAAGTGAACTGTGTGTCCAGCTCTGCTGTCCCCAGCACAAGAAGGACATGGACCTGCTGGAGTGGGCCCAGAGGAGGCCACAGAAGTGATCAGAGGGCTTGAGAACCTATTTTGCAAGGATGGCTGAGGCACCTGTGGTTGCTCAGCCTGAAGGAGAGAAGGCTCCAGGGAGACCTCAGAGCAGCCTTCCAGTGCCTGAAAGGACTGCAGAAGAGCTGCAGAGGGACTTGGGACAAGGGCTGGGAATGGCAGGATAAGGGCCAATGGCTTTGAGCTGGGAGAGGAGAAATTGAGAGTGCAGATGAGGAAGAAATTGTTGAGAGTGAGGGTGGGGAAAGACTGGCACAGGCTGCCCAGGGAGGTTGATCCTCTGCGTGCCAAGGAGGCTCTGTGTGATGGAGAGCTGAGGTGAGCAGGGAGAGCTCAGTGGCTGCCAGCTAGCAGGAGCTCCGGGGGCAAGAGGAGAGAAACCAACATGGAAAAATGGTGTCCTTGGGCCTGGTGCAGTGAGCTTCCTTGTGACATTCCCTGCTTCCCCTCTGGTCAGGGCATGGGGCAGGTCTTTGTGCCAGTCCTCAGCCGCCTGCTGCTCAGCAGATCAGTGCTGTGGGAGTCACTCAGCAGAGCAGATCTTCCCCGAGGCTGTGTTTGGTGTTGTGCTGAGCTGGTGGAGATTTCCAGAGCTTGGAAGCAAAGTCCCAGTGCTGGGAACTGGATCAGTTCCTGGGGAGCACTGCACATCACCCTGAGGGCTGCCTTCTGAAGTGGGCTCCAGGCTCTCCACAGAAGGCCTCTGTTCATCTGCTGCTTGCCGTGGTGCTGCTGGACAGACCAGCACCTCTGGGCTCCTGCTGTGCCCCTGTGCTTTGCTGTCTGCGGGGAGCTGTGCTGCTGGAAGGTGCCAGCACTGACTGTGCTGCTCTGGCTGTCCCCTTGTGCTTCAGGGACAGTGCTGCCAGCCCCAGCTGCAGGCTGCGAGTTTGGGCAGACCTCACTGCTGACCTGTCCCAGCACCTGCAGGGCCACAGTGTGCCCTGAATGGACTGAGGGCTGGGGGCATGTGCCTGGCTTGAGGACCTCTGTAGATACTCAGGGTCAGGATTAGTTTGGGGAGTTCAATCGTCTGGGAAGAGGTTTTAGGACTGCAGGCTGCTGTGTTTTCAGTCCCACCTGAGCCTGTGCTGCTCTGGCTGGGCTGAGCCAGAAAAGTCTCCTGCTCCTCCTGTCCTCTGCTGCCAAAGCAGAAGAGAAGCAGGAGGTGCTGTGAGGGAGAGCAGGCTGAGCTCATGTTAAATGTGGGAAGGATCTTTGTCCAGCAGCAGAGGATCAAAGCTTTCCTGGATTCATGGTCTGGCTTTACAGTGTTTGCAAACACTGATGGGAAGCCAGCAGTGAATCCTGTGGGGGAAGCTTTCCCTGGCTTGACAACACTTAGGCATCCTCCTGCCATCCTGGGAGATGTTCCTCTGCTGTGTGCTCAGAGCTGCTCCAAGTCCTCTTGCTTTGTACCTGGGAGCATTTCCAAACAGCAGCTCTTTATCGGAACGGGTTCTTGAGGCTTGCACTGCTTGTTTGGGGTCCATGGGCACACCTCACTGGAGCTGCCCCTTCCCCCTGCTGGCTGAAGGTGAAGCTGCTGCCCACAGGACCAGCAGTGCTCTCTGCCATGAGAATTTCACTTGCTTCACATGTTAGCAACTGAAATATCTTCCTGCTTGTGACTGGGTGTTGGTGCAGCTCGCTGGGAGGCAGTGGTGCCACTAACAGCTTATTTTAATAGATCCATGGATTAGGTTGTGTTGGAAGGGACCTCAGAGCTCATCCAGTGCCAGCTCCCTGCCATGGGCAGGGACACCTCCCAGCAGCTCAAGGCCTCGTCCAACCTGGCCTTCAGCACCTACAGTGAGGGGATGTTCACAACCTCCCTGGGCAGCCTGTTCCAGTCTCTCCACCCATGTACTGCAGAACTTCTTCCTCAGCTCCACTCTAACCCTGCTCTGCCTCAGCTCCAAACCATTCCCCCTTGGCCTGGCTCAGACACCCTCAGCTGAAGTCTCTCTGCAGCCTTCCTGCAGGATCCCTTCAGGCACTGGCAGCAGCTCTGAGGTGCCCCTGGAGCCTTCTCCTCCCCAGGCTGCACCCCCCCAGCTCCCTCAGCCTGTGCTCACAGCAGAGCTGCTGCAGCCCTGGCAGCATCTTTGTGGCCTCCTCTGGCCTCTCTCCAGCAGCTCTGTGTCCTGCTTCTACTGAGGTTGTTCTGTTTGGGGGGTTCTTATGTTTGAGTCTTCTTTTAAACCACTCAGGATTTGTGTTGCCCTTCCCTTGGTGAGCACTGGGTGTTGGTCATTTCACTGAAAGGCTCCTCTAACCTTTTGTCTTCTTCTCATGCTTTCAGCCACTGATGACATCGTTAAAGTTGAAGTCTGGGATGTTGTTGACAAAGGTAAGAGTTGCCATTTCCTTGCTGTAGGCTTTCATTGTCCTTTCTCAGTTGTAGCTGAAAACTTAGCTGAAGTTCAGCAGTTGTGCTTTGGAGCAATGTCTGTGCTTCTGCTCTTTAAGTGCAGGAAGCCTTCTGTGGTAGAGGAGGCTCCTGTGGTAGAGCCACTGTTTGGAATCTGAACTTCAGGTGGAATCCAACATTCAGCAGCAATCATTTCATGTGCTGTGGGACAGATGAAATGCCTCTTGCTGCTGTGTTCAGGTGGGCTGAACTCCAGACTTCATTTTCTCTCCTTTGTTGTTTGATGCCTGTTCAGACAGCTCTGAGCCATTTGTTGTTCGTGGAAGTTCCTCCTGGGCTGTTTCTGTATCCTTAAACAGAGAGAATGTCCTCTGCAGCCAGTAATGGATGCAGGAGGGAAGGATGAAGGAGGAGCCAGAAGATGCAGAATCTCTGCCGAGCATTCTGCTGTCTGAACACAGCTTTTGTTAGCTCTCTATTTCTGTCACAGTATGAAGTTTGGTGCTTTAGAAAACCAAACCCCTCCCCAAATGGATGTGAAGACACAGTCTGGATGCAGTGCACATCTGGAAGCAGTGGAATCTGGTGCTGGAAGGGGTTTGGGTTCAGGCTGCTGTGTAGGCTCAAATGCAGATGCTGCTTTGTGAGCTGTCTTGTGCAGTGACAGATTGCCCTGGGTTGGAAGGGACCCTCAGAGCTCATCTTGTCCAGCTGCCTGCACTCAGCAGGGCCACCTCCAACTAGAGCAGGCTGCCTAGGGCCACATCGAGTCTGATCTTGAATGTCTGCAGGGACAGGGCCTCAACCCCGTCCCTGGGCAGCCTGTGCCACTGTGAGCATTGCCAGGAAAACAGCTCTGCAGGTGAGCATCTCTTGCTCTGTAGGTTGTGCTCCTGCATGCTTTGCTCCTGTCCCTCAAATCTGTTGACCCAAAGAACTGACACTTAAGTTTCGTGGGGTTTATGGTTTGGCTGCTGCTGCCTTTGCTGCAGCCTGGGTGGAGACTGCTGACAGCCAAGTGCAGCACTGCGGCCCTGCCCTGCCCCTTGGCATGTGAGGTGAGTACAGCAGGAGTGGGAAAGGGAGAAAGGAAGCTTCTGACGGTAGCTAAATTGTATTTAAAGTAGTAAAAAAGCAAAGGGGATGGAAGGTAGCAGCTGGGGTTCAGCTGTGTGGTGGAGCCTTTGAGTTAGCCTTCAGCCACAGGTGCTGGGCACTTGGTGCCTTCTCCTACAGGCCAGAGCTGCCCTGGCTCAGGCTGCAGAGCTCAGTCCCGCTGCAGTGCAGCTGCAGGCCCTGGCACAGCATGGTCAGGGCTGGCAGCTGAGCAGAACATCTGTTTGCTGCCATGGGTCTGTGCTCGGAGGAGCGGTTCAGAGCCGGCTCAGGCTGGGGAGCTGGTGGGGGCCGGGCGGAGGGCGTTTGCTGCACGCAGGTGCTAGGAGGCCTCTTCTGCTCCTGCCAGCACTGCTGGTGGTGTTGGTCTCAAGGGACTCTCTCCCCTTCAGATCCTTTTGAAATCAGACTCTTCATGTAAGCTCCCCACTGGTGGGTCACGCTTTGTGTTCTTATGTAAGCAGACCTCCCCTGCTGCCCTGGCGCTGCGTGTTCCTGGTAAGGACAACTCCAGGGAAGGTGCAAATGAAGCAGTAAGAGCTTGCTCATGTCCTCCATCCGTGGTGTCTCATGACATGTTTGTTCTTCCCTCTATGCTTAGGACAAAAATTCCTTCTGCAGGATGCTTTTGGTGAGAGCAGCACTAATGTAGCCTCTAGACTACCAGTAGTGAAATTCCCAGTGCTGCCAAGACCTGATCCTCCTCCTCTTCCTTACCTGCCAGTTCCTTGCTAACTGCACGTTTAGAGGGGTGCAGAACGCTGCACTTATCAGGCTGGGTTTGAAGCTGCCCAGAATGCATGCTCAGAACATGCAGTTCCACAGAGGTTTTTTTTCCAGGGTGAATTTTGTTGCCATTCTTGTCCTGGTTTGAATTCACAGAATGGGTTCGGTTGGAAGGGACCATCAAGATCATCTAGACCCAATCCCCTGGCACGGGCAGGGACACCTCCTGCTAGCCCAGATTGCCCAAACCTCTGTCAACCTGGCCTTGAATTGTTCCTTGCTGGAGGAAATTCAGAGCCTTCAACTGAAGTGAAGATGTTTGAAAGCGTCGTTGAAAGCCTGGTGTGGGGGTGGAGCCCGAGTGGGCCAAAGTTGCAGCCAGAAAGTGCAGTTTTCAGCTCTGTTCTTGAAAAGCAGCTTCAGCCTCTGCAGTGCTGCCGTTCCTCTGTCTCCCTCTGGATGTGCACAGGAGAGCCTGGGGGCACTTTATAAGTTGGACCTGGAAAACTTCATGTACATTGGCCTGGAGTTAAATGTGCCTTTGCTCAGTGGTCCCTTCTCCTGACACTGCCAGCAGTGTGTCTGTCTCTGGTGGCTTTGCTCAGTGCCCCTTCTGACACTGCCAGCAGTGTGTCTGTCTCTGGTGGCTTTGCTCAGGTGCCCCTTCTGACACTGCCAGCAGTGTGCCTGTCTCTGGTGGCTTTGCTCAGTGCCCCTTCTGACACTGCCAGCAGTGTGCCTGTCTCTGGTGGCTTTGCTCAGTGTCCCTCCTCCTGACACTGCCAGCAGTGTGCCTGTCTCTGGTGGCTTTGCTCAGTGTCCCTCCTCCTGACACTGCCAGCAGTGTGCCTTGCTGTCTCTGGTAGCTCAGCAGTGTGCTTGGGTTGTCCTTTCAGAGCATGCAGGAGGCACATTCCTGGCCCTGCTTGGCTGCCGCCTTGGTGTCCTTTGTTTAGGCAGAGGTTTTCCTTTGGCAGCTTGGGGAGATTTGTTGTGAGAGCCTAGAGCTGGAGAGGTCACAAAGTGCACTGAAGCAGTGGGAATGGCCTTGTCCTGCTCCTCCTGCCCTTCACCCTGTGAGATTTCTGCTTTTCAGGCGCACACTCCCTGGAGCAGGTCCCTGCAGCCTGCTGTCTCCTTGGGCCTGCACAGGGCCACGGTTCAGCTTGCCCCGAGCCATGGCCTGCCCTGAGCTGTGTGTGCTGAATGCCATCTCCTTTGCTGCCCTTGGAGCTGATAGAACATAGCAAAGATCTCTCTCAGCAGTGCTCACAGCCCTGACTCATCTTCTGGCTTTGCAGCAAGTTGTGTAACCACTGCAGGCCATAAAGCTGCAACAGATCCTGAATGTAGATGAATCAGGAACGGTTCTGGTCGCCTGTCTTGGCTGCTTCCAGCATCTCTTCCCATACACTGAGAAGCTCACATTGTAGGCTTTGGTTTTCCTGTTGCCCCAGAACAGCATAACACTTTCCTCAGGCTGGAGATTCCTTCCCTCTCCCAGCTCCCTCGGCTCTACTCCTCCCGGCTCCCTCAGCCTTCTCCCTCCCAGACATGTGCTGCAAGCAGGAGGAAAGCTCAGAGTTCCTCTCTCTGCTGCTTTCAGATGTGACAGTCCAGGAGCCCAGGGCATGCAAATGCTGTGGACACCTGTGTTTGAGTGGAGACCAGAAGCTTCTCCCTTGCACTGGGCACAGTGCTGGAGGCTGTGCTGAATCCTTGCTGTCCTGCAGCAACCCCCTGGGATGTGGAGCTGCAGAGGCTCTCAGGTGCTGGCCACAAAGCCAGCCTCTGGTGTTCAGTAAGCACTGTAGAGCTCAGGGCACTGCTGCAGGGTCACCTGGTTGCAGTCTTGCTGTTGTGCCTGTGAGTAAGGAGCTGCCTTTGCTCTGGAGAGAGAAGCTCAGCAACTGAGACTCCTAAGTCACACCTCTGCTGCCTTACACATGGGACCTTCTTCGTTGCACTGTGCCCTTCCCTTGGCAGCAGGAGTTGCATCTCTTCACTCTAATGACTTTATCACACACACACACACACACACACACACACTGGGAGGGGTTGGAAGAGAGCTCAAAAGAACAAGTCCAATCCCCCTGCTGGAGCAGGATCACCTGGAGTAGGTCACAGAGGAGCCTATTCACAGAATCATGGAATGGTTTGGCTTGGAAAAGGCCTCCAAAGCTTATCCAGTCCAAGCAGAGATATCTTCCACTTAATCAGGTTGCTCAGAGCCTTGTCCAGCCTCACCTTGGGTACCTCCAGGCATGGGGCCTTAGCCACCTCCCTGGGCAACCTATTGCAGTATTCCAGCAGCCTCCTGGTGCAGAACCTGTTCCCAACATCCAATCTCAATCTGCTCTGCTCTCATTTCAAAACATTATCCCTCATCCTGGCACTCACAGCCTTTGTCCAAAGTCCCTCCCCAGCCCTCTTGCAGCCCATTCAGGTACTGGAAACTGCTCTGAGGTCTCCCTGGAGCCTTCTCCAGGCTGAGCAATCCAAGGTCCCTCAGCCTGTCCATGTAGGAGAGCTGCTCCAGTCCTCTGATCATCTCCATGACCTCCTCTGAACCCACTCCAGGTCCTTCTTGTGTTGAGGACTCCAGAGCTGGCCCCAGCCCTGCAGGTGAGGTCTCCCCAGAGCAGAGGGGCAGGATCTCCTCTCTCCACCTCTGGCCATGCTGCTTTGGATGCAGCCCAGGCTGCCCTTGGCCTTCTGGGCTGCCAGTGCCCATTACTGGCTCCTGTCCAGCTCCTCCTGCACCAGCACCCCCACGTCCTTCTCTGCAGGGCTGCTCTCAGGACATTGAGCTCTCTCAGCCTTTCCTCATAAGGAAAATGTGATCTGGCTCTTCCTGCAGTCTTGGTTCCAAATATAGAGGCTGTGCATGGAGATGCCCACACATGAGCCTCCCAGCTGTCACTGCTTGGGAGATGACCTCCTTTAGAGCAGTGATGAGCAGCATGTGAGGCCTTCTCTCCTTCCTCATGAGACATGCATCAAGCCCAAGGCAGGGAGAGGCCTGTGGGGCTTGGCTCAGATTCAAAGCACTGATTGTAGATGTGTCCAGCTTAGAAAGAACCTCAGTTGCTTGGCACAGGAGCAACTGTGAGGAGTATTTGTGGCCTTCTGTCTCAATCCCTAGAAATTCAGGTCAGGCCAAGCAGCACTTAGCAGCAGCTCCAGAGCCTGTGAGGTTTTGACGTTCAGGGAAGCCACACGAATGCCACTGACCTGGAAGGCTTGAAGTGGGAAAAGGCATTTGTGTCCTGGCCAGCTCCACTGTCAGCTGTGCTGGGTCCCTAGGGAAGCACTGCAGGGCTGGGCAGGATCAGGGTTCATGGCTTTGCCCGTCTCAGATGTCAGCAGTGAGGGGACCCAAGGGGAGCAGATGCCCTGCAGAGCTGCACAGGAGCACCCAGCAGCCCTGCTCACTGCAGTGCCCCTGGGCTGGAATCTGCTGCCTTATCCCGCAGCACTAAAGCTGCAGAATGCCTGAGTGCTTCCTGGCACTTTCTTCTTGCCCTGTCTGCAGGGGGATCAAACCCTTTGTTCCACATGCAGCGCCTGGCAGGCCCACGAGTCTGCCAGTCAGTCCCTGGGGCTCAGCAGCGCAACTGTTGGCAGCAATCTTGGTCCCAGTGAGCCAGTGGAGGGTTTTCTGCAGGTGCACCCAAGCTGCCAGCAGGTTCTGTGGGCAGTGACATGAGGAATCTCTAGGAAGAAGGAATTCCAAGGCTCTGCCTTTGTGGTTTAGTTCTTTCATCGTTATTTAGTCTAGGGGAATACAGGCCAGGATCACTTAGGAGCAGAGCTCTTAGCTGCTGTCACTGGCAGCTGGGAGGTGTTCACTGCCTCAGACAGAGCTCGTCGGGGTGAGTCCTTGTGCAGAGCATTGCTCAGGCTGCAAACAGGTTGGGGTGTGAGGACAGATTTGAGTGGTGTGTTCCACACTAAGCTTCCGTGGCAGGAGGTGAATGATGTCCTGGGTGTCTGCACCAGGAAATCACAGCACCTGCGTCATAGAGTGGGTTGAGTTGGAAAGGACCTGAAAGCTCATCCAGTGCCAAGCCCTGCCACAGGCAGGGACACCTCCCACCAGCACAGCCTGCTCAAGGCCTCACCCAGCCTGGCCTTGAACACCTCCAGGCAGGGGACAGCCACAGCCTCCCTGGGCAGCCTGTGCCAGGCTCTCCCCACCCTCACTCTCAACAATCTCTTCCTCCTCTCCACTCTCACCCTCCCCTCTCCCAGCTCAAAGTCATTGTCCCTCAGCCTGCCACTCCCAGCCCTGCTCCAAAGTCCCTCCCCAGCTCTCCTGCAGCCCCTTCAGGCACTGGAAGCTGCTCTGAGGTCTGCCTGGAGCCTTCTCTTCTGCAGGCTGCACAGCCCCAACTCTCCCAGCCTGTGCTCACAGCAGAGCTTCTCCAGCCCTCTGAGCATCTTGGGTGGCCTCCTCTGGGACCCTCTCCCAGCAGCTCCAGGCCCTTCTTGTGCTGGGTTCCCAGAGCTGGAGGCAGTGCTGCAGGTGAGGGCTGAGCAGATTGGAGGGGCAGAATCCCCTCCCTGTGCTGCATTTAGACACCAGCTGACAGCCCCAAGGCCTTCTCCTGCAGGCTGCTCTCAACCACTGCTTACCCAGCCTGGGCTTGTGCTTGCTCAGCTGCAGGCCCTTGCCCAGTTGGCACTCTGCTCACTGTGGGTACAGGTACCTGGTGTCTTCTCCATCTGCAGCCTTGCAGATCTGGAAATGTGATTCCAGCCCAACTGGTGGAGTGCAGAAGGTCCATGGAGCCTAAGGTTTAAATCCTCCCAGCTCTTCTCAGGGGTGCTGAGTCCAGTGAGCTCTGCAGTAGCTCTCTAGGGCCTTCTCCAGGTGTTTGACCTGTTGCCTCCTGCACTTCTCTGTCAGCTAAATCAGCTTTACCTCTCTTCTGACTCACTTTCCTGTGCTTGTCTCTGGACCCTGTGGCTTTGGGATGGTGTCTCTGGAGGGTTTCCTTTTCTGTGACCACCAGACCCGACCTCTGGCTGTGGCCTGTCATTGCCACGTGGGCTGTGTCTCCTCTGCTTCTCCCAGCTCCCTTTGCCACGGTTTGTTTGCCTCTGCTTCCGTTTCCCTCCTGTGAGCTCTCCCTTGTCTACATCCTCACAGTCTGCTCCCACCCCTGCTGGATTTGTTTTGCTTTGGCCACAGGACAGCCCAAAGCACCCACAGGGCTCTGAGGCCCGCAGCTCCGTGCGTCAGGTGGTGGCACTGCTCAGGGAGGCTGCCTGGGTAGCTGTGCCCTGCAGTCACAGCAGCCTGACCATCATCTTGCTTCTTCAGCACTAGTGAGCCGCAAGGTACACCAGAGCAGCTTCCCTCTGTGCTCAGGGGCTGCACCAGGCCCTGTGCCACTCAGTCATGGCTTTAGGCTGGGTTGAGCTCCCCCAGACTCCCTGCCTGTGCTCTGTGACCCAGGCTGGCTGCTGCTCCCGAGCAGGGCACCTGGTGCTGCTCAGCAGCCCACGCCTGTCCCACCCCTCCTCATTCCCCGTGCTTACAGCAGAGGTCGGCTCAGGTACAGGGTGGTGCTGGCAGTGCCGTGCTCCTGCCCAGCCCCCCGAAGCTCTCTGCCCCACATAATGTGCCTTTTTTGTCTGACATTTCTCTTTAAGGAAAGTGCAAAAAACGAGGAGATGGTTTGAAGCTGGAAAATGACCCTCAGGAGGTGAGTCACAGAGGGCAACCTCTCAGCAGGAGGCCCCAGGCCACCTTTGGGCCATAGACACTGAGTTCTATATTTGCTTTGCTTCAAGGCCAGGCTGGTGGGTGGGCAGGGGCAGAGTGGATCCTGATGCTCCTCACTCCTTTGTGCCTTTGCTTCCTGTTGGTGCCCTCAGCACAGCTTTGCTGCTGCCTCATTCTGTCTTTTGGCAGTGACTGTGCCCCAGGTGTTTGCTCAGGAGCTCTGTACCTGTCTGCAGCTGGGCAGGGGCAGGAAGTCCTTTTGTAATGGCTTCCTTGTGAGATTTGCCCTGCTCTGGCTGCTGCTTAAAGCTGAGCCAGTGAGTGCCTCTCAGTGCCCTTTGAATTGCAGAGGAGGACATGGCAATGGAGGTGCCACAGTGTTGTACCTCAGAGTAAAGAGAGAGGCTTCCTCCAGGCCCTGCCCCAAGGCTTGGGCAGACACTGCACTGTGCTCCCCACCCCCCCCTGGGTGCTGCCCTTCCCTGCCAGCCCGTGGAAAAGCTGGGTGGGGAAATTCCTTTCCAAGGCCCTGGTGCCATATCTCTGCTGCAGCTCTTGGAGACCTTTCTTGTTCCTGCTGAGGGCAGCACCCCTGAGGCTCAGAGCTCAGACACTGTCCTGGTTCCTGCTCCCTGGCTGCATTGGTCAGGCTGAGGGACGGTAGAGACCTTAGCACTCACTGCTGGGCTGAGTCATGCCAGTGAAGGGCATCTCTTGCCCCAGGCTGCCCGTCCTGCACCACCTGCGTGGGCAGATGGGGAGAACCTGACACTGATTTCCTTCCAAAGGCAGCCTGAGTGAGCACAGGTGCCACAGCTTGCTTGCTGCCTGCACCAGCCTGGTGCTTTGTGCCCTGCTGGGGAGGAGGGGAATTGGTCCATCTGCACTGAAGGGCAGCAGGAGCCTTGGAGGTGAGGTTCTGGCCAGAACTGCTCTTTGCAGCCCAGTGATGGAAAGCAAAGCAGAGGCTGATAAATGCTCTGAGCCCTGGCAGGAGCTACACCTGGGCTTGGTAAGGCAGGAGCATTAGGAGCACAGTGAGTGCCTGGGCTGGCAGAGGTGGAATGGGAGCTGTGTCCTCTCTTCTGCCCTGGAGAGAAGTGTATTGCCAGCACAGGGCAGGAGGCAGGGCTGGGCTTTGTCCTCTACTGTGAAACATCATTCTGTCAGAGACTAACATCAGGAGCTGCATGACCTGCTGCTGTGGGCAGCAGAAGCTACAGAGCACCAAATGTCCTGCTTAAGTGATGGTTGTGTGAAGCCCACAGAGGCACAGGATGGCAGGGGCTGGAAGGGACCTGCAGAGATCATCCAGTCCAAGCCCCTGCCAGAGCAGAGCACACAGGAACACATCCAGGCAGGTTCTGAGCAAGAGATTCCACAACCTCTCTGGGCAGCCTGCTTCAGCCTCCAGCACCCTCACACTGACAAAGTTTGCCCTTCTGTTCCCATGGCACCTCCTCTGCTCCAGCTTGCCCCCAGTGCCCCTTGTGCTGCCCTTGGCCACCCCTGGGCAGAGCCTGGCTGCATCCTCCCCACACTGCCCTGCACATCACTAGCACAGCACTGGGGGCAGCCCTCAGGTTCCTGTGCTGCCAGCCCCAGCTGCCTCAGCCTGGCCACACAGATGTTCACTGCCTGCAGCAGCTTTGGCCCTGGGCTGAACAATCTCAGGCAGTTCTCTGAGGTCCTTCTTGAGCTGAAGGCCCCACAACTGGTCACATATTCAGCTGTGGCCTCACCGGGGCAGAGGAGAGGGGCAGGAGAATCTCATCAGCCTTACTCATCACTGCCCTTCTACTGCACCCCAGGATGCCCCTGGCCCTCTGACAGTGGCTGTCACTTCAGGAAGTCTCCCTATCTGGGGCTGTGTCAGTTGTGTTCTGGGCAAGCCTGAAGCTGAATCCAATTTCTGACTGCTGCTTTTGCCCTGATTTCCTCAGGCAGAGTCCGAGCTGGCTCTGGATGCAGAGTTCCTGGATGTCTACAAGAACTGCAATGGTGTAGTGATGATGTTTGACATCACCAAGCAGTGGTAAGGCACCCACAGAGGCAGCACCTCCTTCTCGTCACCTCTGCGCTGCAAACTGAGGGCTCCTGCACCTCCTGGCTCCCAGATGGGCTCTGGGGCTGAGCAGGAGTTGAAGCAAGCTTGGTTGGCCTCATGCTCTGACATGGCTTTGGATGCACTCTGCTGGGCTGCTTTGCAGCAGGCAGCTGCTGGTCAGCTGCAGCTGGTGGTGGGCTGCAGGCTGAGCCTGGCAGCGAGTGCCACTGCAGGTGCCGAGTGCACAGCTCATTGCCAACCCTGCTTTGCAGCACAGGGGAGTGCCAGGAAGACATTCCCAGAGCCTGGTATCCCATGAGGATCATTTAGAGGCCATGGCCTGCATGGATGCACAGCAGTCATGAGCTGTTCACTTGGCACATCTGCTGAGGCAGAAGCCAGGCTGACACGGGTGGGAAGAACTCTGCCTTGGGGTGGGAAGAACTCCTGCCTTGGGGTGGAGCTGCTGCTTGGTGTGGGGCAGTGAGCCCAGGGGCAGCTCTTGTGCTGAGCCACACAGCTCTGTAGGACACAGTCACAGATTGCACTGGGTTGGAAGGGACCCTCAAAGGGCATCTTGTCCAAACCCCCTGCAGGAAGCAGGGACACCTCCAACTCGAGCACGCTGCCCAGGGCCACAGCAGGTTTCGTCTCGAATGTCTCAGGGCTGGGCCTGGAACCCACACCCGGGGCAAGCACATGGGCAGCGCTGCTGCGGGCGGTGCTGGTGGCAGTGGATTGTTGTCTGCCTGGGTTTTGAGTTAAAGAGAAACAAAATCTACCTGCAGTTCTGGGGCCCCAGCACAAGAAGGGCCTGGAGCTGCTGCAGAGGGTCCAGAGGAGGCCACCAAGATGCTCAGAGGGCTGGAGAAGCTCTGCTGTGGGTCAGGCTGGGGAGAGTTGGGGCCTGTGCAGCCTGCAGAAGAGAAGGCTGCAGGCAGACCTCAGAGCACTTCCAGTGCCTGAAGGGGCTGCAGGAGAGCTGGGGAGGGGACTTTGGAGCAGGCTGGGAGTGGCAGGCTGAGGGACAATGGCTTTGAGCTGGGAGAGGGGAGGGTGAGAGTGGAGAGGAGGAAGAGTTTGCTGAGAGTGAGGGTGGGGAGAGCCTGGCACAGGCTGCCCAGGGAGGCTTGTGGCTGTCCCCTGCCTGGAGGTGTTCAAGGCCAGGCTGGATGAGGCCTTGAGCAGGCTGTGCTGGTGGGAGGTGTCCCTGCCTGGTGGCAGAGGCTTGGCACTGGCTGAGCTTTCAGGTCCCTCCCAGCCCAGCCTGTTCCGTGGATCTTTCAGGCCAAAGCAAGCTTTCCAGGAGGATTTTGGCAGAATGTCTTTTTTTCTCCCCTCCTCTCCCATTCGTGCATGGAGCTGCCCGCAGGAGCTTCCCACTCACCTGCCTGTGTCTCTCTCTCTGCCGAAGGACATTCAACTACATCCTGCGGGAGCTGCCCAAGGTGCCCACCCACACGTGCCCGTGTGTGTGCTGGGGCAACTACCGGGACATGGGGGAGCACAGAGTCATCCTGCCCGCCGACGTGCGCGACCTCATCGACAGCCTGCACCGGTGAGGGCCCCGCGGGCAGCGCCCTGCCTGCGCCCTGCCTGCGCCCTGCCGTGCCCTGCCACGCCCTGCCTGCTCCCTGCCACGCCCTGCCGCGCCCTGCCACGCCCTGCCTGCTCCCTGCCTGCTCCCTGCCGCACCCTGCCTGCTCCCTGCCACGCCCTGCCGCACCCTGCCTGCTCCCTGCCGCGCCCTGCCTGCTCCCCTGCACGCCCTGCCTGCTCCCTGCCGTGCCCTGCCTGCTCCCTGCCTGCTCCCTGCCGCGCCTGCCTGCTCTCCCTGCCACGCCCTGCCTGCTCCCTGCCGCTCCCTGCCTGCTCCCTGCCTGCTCCCTGCCGCGCCCTGCCTGCTCCCTGCCACGCCCTGCCTGCTCCCTGCCTGCGCCCTGCCTGCTCCCTGCCGCGCCCTACCGCGCCCTGCCTGCGCCCTGCCTGCTCCCTGCCTGCTCCCTGCCGCGCCCTGCCTGCTCCCTGCCGCTCCCTGCCTGCTCCCTGCCTGCCCCCTGCCTGCTCCCTGCCTGCTCCTGCCTGCCCCTGCCTGCTCCTGCCTGCTCCCTGCCTGCTCCCTGCCTGCCCCTGCCTGCTCCCTGCCTGCTCCCTGCCTGCGCCCTGTCTCCTCCCTGCCACGCCCTGCCTGCTCCCTGTCTGCACCCTGCCTGCTCCCTGCCGCACCCTGCCTGCTCCCTGCCGCACCCTGCCTGCTCCCTGCCTGCTCTCTGCCTGCGCCCTGCCTCCTCCCTGCACGCCTGCCTGGCTCACCTGTCTCAGCCCTGCCTGCTCCCTGCCGCAACCCTGCCTGCGCCCTGCCGCACCCTGCCTGCTCCCTGCCTGCTCCCTGCCTGCACCCTGCCTGCGCCCTGCTGCACCCTGCCTCACCCTGCCTGCGCCCTGCCTGCGCCCTGCTGCACCCTGCCTGCGCCCTGCCTGCACCCTGCCTGCTCCCTACCTGCTCCCTGCCTGCTCCCTGCCTGCGCCCTGCCTGCTCCCTGCCATGCCCTGCCTGCGTCCTGTCTGCTCCCTGCCTGCGTCCTGCCTGCTCCCTGCCGCGCCCTGCCTCCTGCCGTGCTGCCGGCCCCTGTCCCGTGGTCCCTCGCCTGGCTCTTGGACCCTGCCGGCCCCGGGGGGCTCAGCCACTCCTCACAGGGTGCTCCCAGGAGGTGAGGCTGTGCTCCGGGGCACAGCGAGTCCCTGCCAGCATGGCCTGCAGAAGGCCTTCTGCCAGGGTAGCCCTTCCCTGTGGTGCAGCCCCTTCCTGCAGCACAGCTGTGCCCTGCTCCTAAGACTTCTGTCCCAGGAGAGCCAGCTGGAGCAGCTGCCTTCCCCTAAGGGCTCCAGCTCCAGCACCCTCACACTGACAAAGGTTCCCCTCCTGTTCCCGTGGCACCTCCTCTGCTCAGCTGGCACCCAGTGCCCCTTGTGCTGCCCTTGGCCACCCCTGGCAGAGCCTGGCTGCGTCCTGCCCACACTGCCCTGCACATCCCTAGCACAGTACTGAGGGCAGCCCTCAGGCGGCTCTGCTGCCAGCCCAGCTGCCTCAGCCTGGCCTCACAGGAGATGTTCACTGCCTGCAGCAGCCTGGGGACTCTGGGCTGGACTCTCTCAGGGCAGTTCCCTGCATTCCTTGACCTGAAGGGCCCAGAACGGGACACAGTGTTCCAGATGTGGCCTCACCAGGGCAGAGGAGAGGCGCAGGAGAACCTCTCTGTCCTACTAACCACTTACCCTTCTAATCACCCCAGGATACCCTGGCCACAAGGGCACATTGCTGGTTTGTGGGCATCCTTCTGGCCACCAGGACCCCCCAGGTTCTTTTCTCCTCTAGCATCTCAGTCCCAGCTTGTACTGGTCCTGAGCTTGTTCCTTCTCAGGTGTAAGACTCTACCCTTGGCCTTGTTGGGCTTCATTTACTCTCCCCACAGAAGGTCTGCATCCTGCCCACATCTGTCTGATGTGGCACAACGCCCCAGGGTTCATTCCCTGCTCCCAGTGTGGTGCCAGTCCCTGTCCTGGGTACAGTTCTGCTCTCTCTCCCTGTCTGACCCAGGCCTCCTGGCTCCTCCTATTTCCGCTATGCTGAGTCTTCCATGAAGAACAGCTTTGGCCTCAAGTACCTGCACAAGTTCTTCAACATCCCTTCTTGCAGCTGCAGGGTAGGACAGCATGCCCTGGCTGGGACAGATGCCATTTGTCCTCTCTCTCTTCTGGGTGGTTGCTCTTTGATGTTACCTTTGTGGCTATAGGAGCCTGAGGGGGGTTGGTTTTAATTCAGTGATGTCAGTGCAGTGCTGCCTGGGACTTGAACACATCTGCTTGTGAGGGGCTGCTCTGCTGCCTGCACAGTCACCTCTGGAGGGAGGCTCCAGGGCAACACTGGTGAGAAAATTGCATCCAGGTAGTTGTAGTTCCCAAGTGAGAGCAGCTCCATGTGCAGTACTGTTCAGCTGAGACTGAGGAGAGGAGGTTTGGTCCTGAGCTGAACAGGTCAAGGACCTGTGCCTTGTGCTGAAGGTCTTTGCCCTGGTGTGCTTGGATCCCCTGCACAGAGTCCAGGTGTCTTAGTTCCTCCATCATTGAGGCTCCATGGGTGGGCAGAGTGGAAAAGCCAGGCTGGATGGGCACAGGAGGATGCAGCTCTCAGCTGTGGTTCTTGGAAGATCACTTTTAAGGGTAACCTCACAGGGGTGGTTTGAATCAGCAGCCTGGGCTGTGTGGGTGCATGTTCACAGAATGAATGGGTTGGGCTGGAAGGGACCTGAAAGCTCATCCAGTGCCAGCCCCTGCCATGGGCAGGGACAACCTCCCACCAGCACAGCTTCTCAAGGCCTCATCCAGCTTGGCCTTAAACACCTCCAGGCAGGGGCAGCCAAGCCTCCCTGGGCAGCCTGTGCCAGTCTCATCCCTACCCTCAACTCTTCATCTCACTCTCACTCTCCCCTCTCCCAGCTCAAAGCCTATTGTCCCTCAGCCTGCCACTCCCAGCCCTTCTCCACAGTCCCTCCCAGCTCTCCTGCAAGCCCCTTCAGGCACTGGAAAGCTGCTCTGAAGTCTGCCTGAGCCTTCTCTTCTGCAGGCTGCAAAGCCCCAACACTCTCAGCTGTGCCCACCCCAGCCCTCTTAGCATCTTGGTGGCCTCCTCTGGACCCTCTTCAGCAGCTCCAGGCCCTTCTTGTGCTGGGTTCCCAGAGCTGGAGGCAGTGCTGCAGGTGAGGGCTGAGCAGATTGGAGGGGCAGAATCCCCTCCCTGTGTGCTGACTGCTCTCCCTGCTCTGGCTGCAGCCAGCACACAGCATGGCTCTGGGCTGCCAGTGCCCAATGCCAGCACTGCAATGTTCAGTCTGCTCCAGATACAGGACCTTGCACTTGGTCTTGTCCAACTTCATTGAGGTTGGCTTGGGCCCAGCTCTGGGCTTGGGTCCAGAGGACTTGGACAAATCTTGATCTTCAGGGCTATAAATCTGGCATAACCTTTAGCTGCTTGGAGCTCCAGTGGTGGCTGCTTGGGATCTTTGTGGGTGCATTGAGTGCACGCCTCACCAACTTTGCTGCCCACACTAAGCTGTTGTAGTGCAGCAGACAGGCCTGGAGGGCAGGGAATGGCACTCAAAGGACCCTGGCAGGCTGCACAGGTGGGCACAAGCCAACACTCAGGAGGTTCAGCAAGACCAAGTGCAAGGTCCTGCAGCTGGGTCAAGGGCAATGCCAAGGCACAAATGCATGGCTGGGCAGTGAGTGGCTGGAGAGCAGCCCTGAGGAGAGGGACTTGGGGGTGCTGCTGGAGGAGAGAAGCTCCACAGGAGCCAGCAGTTGTGCACTTGCAGGCCCAGAAAGCCAAAGCAGAGCCTGGGCTGCAGCAGCAGCTGTGTGGCCAGCAGGGCCAGGAGGGGATTCTCCCTCTCTACTCTGCTGAGACCCACCTGGAGTCCTGCAATCCAGCTCTGGAGCCCCTTGGGACAAGAGGGCTGTGGAGGAGCTGGAGAGAGTCCAGCGCAGGGCCAGGAGATGCTCAGAGGCTGCCAGCAGCTCTGCTGTGAGCACAGACTGAAGGAGTTGGGGCTGTGCAGGCTGGAGCAGAGGAGGCTCCCAGGTGACCTTCTTGTGGCCTGCCATCATCTGAAGGTGGCTCCAGAAAAGCTGGGAGGGACTTTGAGGGCTGTGAGGGAGTGGCAGGAGTGGGGGGAATGGAGCAAAGCTGGAGGTGGGGAGAGTGAGGCTGGAGGGTGAGGAGGAAGTTGTTGAGCAGGAGAGTGGTGAGAGGCTGGAATGGGTTGGCCCAGGGAGGTGGTTGAGGCCCCATGGCTGGAGGTGTTTGAGGCCAGGCTGGCTGAGGCTGGTGTCAGCCTGCTCTAGGGTAGGGTGTCCCTGGGCATGGCAGGTGGGTTGGGACTGGCTGCTCCTTGTGGTCCCCTTCCAGCCCTGACTGGAGTTCTGTGATCCCAAGTGAGGAAGCTGTGCTGAGCAGTTCACACTTGCTGCCCTTCTCGGTGCCTGGAGGCAGCACTGGGGCGCCTGCAGCAGGGACAAGTCCATGCAGTTTGACTCCCAAGTCCCGTGGCTTTGGGGTGTGATGAGGCAACAGTGCAGAAACAAACCTGAAAGGATTCCTGTTGCTCTCCAGCTCACAGAGTCATGGAATTGTTCCAGCTGTGGGTGAGCTCCACCATGGCCATCAAACCCCGGTCCCCAGGTGCCATGGCCACAGGTTTCTTGAACACCTCCAGGGATGGGGACTCCACCACCTCCCTGTGTCAACCACTGACCACTCTTCAGCAAAGAAAACATTCCTCATCTCTAACCTCACCCTCCCCTGGCACAATTTCAGGCCCTTTCCTCTGGTGTTCCATCTCCTGATATTAGGCAGAAGAGCCCAACCCCACCTGGCTCCAACCTCCCTGCGGGGAGCTGCAGAGAGCAGTGAGCTCTGCCCTCCAGCCTCCTCTGCTCCACCTGCACAGCCCCAGCTCCCTCAGCCCCTCCTCACCCCCAGCTGCTCCAGGCCCTTCTCCAGCCTTGCTGCCTTGCCCTCAATGCCCTTCCTGCTGTGAGGGGCCCTGAGCTGAGCACAGCACTCGAGCTGTGGCCTCCCCACTGCTGAGCACAGGGGGATGGGCACCTCCTGCCCTTGCTGCCCCCCTCGGTGTGCAGGAGTTCCCTGCTGAGGGATTCTGTGCAAAAGGAAGGCACACTCCAGTTTGGATGCTTTGGATTGCTTCTACTCAGGCTCTGGGGCCTTGCTTGATGTCAGACTACAGCCAAGATGCTGCTCTCGGCGTGTTCAGTGCCAGAGGTTTGTTGGAGGAGCCCTCATTCTGCTCCGTGGTAGCTGCTGCTGGGTGGCTCAGGGTGTTTTGCTGCTCCTGGAGGCCTTTGAATGCATGGGGAGCCAGGGCTGGGCCTGGTGAGCAGCCAGCACAGCCTGGTGCTAAATCTGTAGGGCAAACACAGCTGGAGTTCATTGCTGAAGGCTCTGCTCCTGCCCTCCAGCAGACTGACCAGCAGGCAGGCTCCAGAAAAAGCAGCCTGGCCAGGTGAGAGACAGGATCCTGCCTCTGCTCTGCTCTGCTCAGACCTCACTTGCAGGGTTGTGCCAGCTCTGAGGCCTTCAACACAGGAGAGACAGGGACCTGCTGGAGAGGCTCCAGGGGCCACCAAGTCTGGAGAAGCTCTGCTGTTGGGACAGGCTGGGAGAGTTGGGGCTGTCCAGCCTGGAGAAGAAAAGGCTGCAGGGAGACCTCAGAGCAGCTTCCAGTTCCTGAAGGGGCTGCAGGAAAGCTGGGGAGGGATTGTTCAGAAGGGCCTGTGGGGACAGGACAAGGGGCAGTGGTTGGGAAAGTGCAGCAGGGCAGAGCTAGGTTGGGCATCAAGAGGAAGCTGTGCACAGTGAGGGTGAGGAGAGCCTGGCACAGGCTGCACAGGGAGGTGGGTTGAGGCCCTGTCCCTGGAGGACATTGAAGGTGAGCCTTGCTGTGGCCCTGGCAGCCTGCAGAGGTGCCCCTGCTGCCTGCAGGGGGTTGGGCAAGGTGACCTTGGAGGATCCCTTCCATGTGGTGCAGTCTGTGACTGCAGAGCAGGGCAAGCTCCCAGCAGGCGTGGGAGCAGAGGGGGCTGGAGGCAGTCACCTCTGGGGGTTCTCTGTGCTCTTCAGCCCAGCCTCCTGCAGCTCCCAAGGGAAGATGTTGTGCAGCTGTGTGGATCTTCCAGGCTGTCTTTCACGGTTGGTGTCCCAGGGCATGGGTTTTGAGTTGCAGGTTTGTGTTCTGCTTCCCTCCCATGCATCTTTCATGAAGAGAGCAGTGGCTGAAATTCATCCCCCAGAGGAGAGCAGCACAGGCTCCTCAATTATTGATCAGCTCCTTGCCAGGAAGGCTGCCAGAGGCTGAGGATGTGGTTTAGCTCTGGTGGCCCCCACGCTGTGCTGATGTGATCAGGTCAGCTGGGCCTGGGGGGCTGTGCTGCAAGGAGACAGAGCTCTGCAGCCAGCTGGAGGAGATTATGCAGCCAAGGCACTGGGCTGCAGCACAGGACTGATTCCTTTCCTTTGGGTCCTTGCTAAAAATACTGTCCCTTTAGTCTTTGAGCAGCAGCATGGTGCAGCTGCATTTGCTTTGGGAGGTGCTGGTAAAGCCATCATTGGGGGTGAAGAAAAGGCCTTGGGGTGCTGGTGGATGAGAAGCTCAACACGAGGCACCAGTGGGCACTGGCAGCCCAGAGAGCAGCCAGAGCCTGGGCTGGCAGCAAGAGCAGTGTGGGCAGAGGGTGAGGGAGGGGATTCTGCCCCTCTGCAGCCTCTGCTGAGACCCCACCTGGAGCACTGTGCCCTGCTCTGAGCCCCTGGGACAGGAGAGATCTGGAGGTGCTGGGAGGTGTCCAGAGCAGGGCCAGGAGGATGGGCAGAGGGCTGGAGCTGCTCTGCTGTGGGCACAGGCTGAGAGAGTTGGGGCTGTGCAGGCTGGAGAGGAGAAGGCTTCTGTGGCCTTCCAGTGTCTGAAGGGGGCTGCAGGAAAGCTGGGGGAGGGACTTTCTAGGCTGTCAGATAGTGATAGGACAGAGGGGGATGGATCCAAGCTGGAGGAGGGGAGATTGAGATTAGATGTTAGGAAGAAGTTCTTCACCATGAGGATGGTGAGAGCCTGGCACAGGTTGCCCAGGGAGGTGGTGGAAGCTTCATCCCTGAAGTTTCAAGGCCAGGCTGGATGTGGCTCTGGCAACTTGTTCTAGTGTGAAGTGTCCCTGCCCTGGCAGGGGAGTTGGAACTGGCTGATCCTTGGGGTCCCTTCAGCCTGACAGGTGTGTGATTTTCCCACAGTGAAATGCAGCTCTCTCAGTTCAATCCAAGTTCTTCATCTCTGTGGTCTGTGAAAACTCTGGCCCAAGGTGCCCTTCTGTGGGGAAAGGCAAAGGCCAAGTGAGCAACTAAGGAGGGCTGAGCAGCTGCCACAGGCTGCCTGCCTGCTCCACAGCCCAGGGAGAGACCCCAGGTGCTCTCCAGGGCAGAGGCTTCTGCTGTCACTGCCTTAGCTCAGGCAGTGCTGAGGCTCTCTGCAGGCATTTCCTGCACTTCAGCATCACTCACCATGGGATCTTTAGTTCCACGTTTGACCACAGCCAGGCTCAGTGCAGAAATGTCCCCTTGGAACCCCAGAGTGCCAGGGTGGAAGGGACCCCCCAAGGGTCATCTGCCCCAGCCTCTGTAGGGTCCTCAGCAATAGCTGCAGTGAGCTGCCCCAGCACCCCTGGCAAGAGGAGTCCTCAACTGCCCAGGGCAGGGGCACTCCACTGCTGCCCCTGGGAGTGATTCCAGCCTCTGACTGTGCTCATGGGCAAACATTTCCTTCTGGAGCCCAATGGGAGCCTCCCCAGCAGGAGCTTGTCCCCATCTGCCCTTGTCCTCTCCATGGCACTGCTGTTGAAAAGGGAGTCTGCATCCTGCTGGCAGCCACCCTGCCTGTCCTGCTCCATGGTGAGAAGGTCTCCCCTAAGCCTTCTCCTTTCCAGGCTGACCAAAACCAGCTCTCAGCCTCCCCTTGGAGTCAAAAGCAAACAAGGAAACTGCACAGTTTACAGGACAGAATCCCTGTGGGAGACAAACATCTGGATACAGCAGTGGGGTTTGCTCTCTGTGTGCATATTCTACTGACAGAAGAGATTCACAGGCAGCTTTTGAGCTGCCAGGAAGGTGTCCAGGTCTGCAGAGCAAGGAACAGAGACAGCAGAGCTGCCCTGGCCCAGGAGCGGCAGGGCACAGCCTGGGCCCTCTGCAGGGCAGGCTCATTCCCATCACCTTCTGCGTGACTTAAACCAGCAGCAGGGCTTGGGGGGGTTGAGTTTTGTATTGTAAGAGCAGGTGATTGGTGGAGGTTGATGCTGATGGAGAGGAAGGGAAAGGCATGGGAATGGAAGAGCTTCCATGAGGATTTTACTGTCTGCAGGGGAGCTGCAGGCAGGCTGGAGAGTGACTGCCCAGAAGGGCCTGTGGGGACAGGCTGAGGGCAATGGAGCAGGGCAGAGTTAGGTTGGACATCAGGAGGAAGTTCTGCACAGTGAGGGTGGGGAGAGCCTGGCATAGGCTGCCCAGGGAGGTGGCTGAGGCCCTGTCCCTGGAGGCATTCAAGGGCAGCCTTGCTGTGGCCCTGTGCAGCCTGCTGGAGCTGTCCCTGCTGCCTGCAGAGGGTTGGACAAGATGAGCTTTGAGCATCCGCTGACGTGATGCAGTCTGTGAGTTTCATCACTTTATTGCTTCCCAGGCACTTAGACTCTTCACTTTTGCCTTAGTCGCTGTGTTAAGAGCTTGCACTGATCCAGGGTTCCTCTGCTAGGTAATTTCCACTCCTCACACTCCTAAGCTCCACGCAGATGGAAAGTGTGACTCCAATGAGCTTGTGTACAAAGAGCTCACGACAGAAGAACCCCTGTATACAAAGAGGGAGTGAATGAACTCAAGCCCCTTTTGTTATGCTACACAGCAAAGAAGGGTTCAGCACAGCCTGAACAGGCTTGCTCCACTGAACAGACCTGAGCAGAAGTGATCATGGAAAGCACAGAATTGTTTTGGTTGGAAAAGACCTTTAAGGTCATGGAGCCCAAACAACAACACAGCACCACCCACATCCACAGCACCACCACACAACCACATTCACACCCCCAGCACAAGAAGGACCTGGGGCTGCTGGAGAGGGCCCAGAGGAGGCCACCAAGATGCTCAGAGGGCTGAGAAGCTCTGCTGTGAGCACAGGCTGGGAGAGCTGCAGGCAGACCTCAGAGCAGCTTCCAGTGCCCGAAGGGGCTGCAGGAGAGCTGGGAGGGACTGTGGAGAAGGGCTGGGAGTGACAGGCTGAGGACAATGGCTTTGAGCTGGGAGAGGGGAGAGTGAGAGTGGAGAGGAGGAAGAGATTGTTGAGAGTGAGGGTGGGGAGAGCCTGGCACAGGCTGCCCAGGAGGCTGTGGTGCTCCTGCCTGGAGGTGCTGAAGGCCAGGCTGGATGAGGCCTTGAGCAGGCTGTGCTGGTGGGAGGTGTCCCTGCCCATGGCAGGGGCTGGAGCTGGAGATTTCATTCTGTGATCTGTGGGAAGCAAAGGGCTGCAGGAAGCTCTCCTGTGTTAGGTTACTGAGGCCATCTCACTGCAGCTTTGCAGAGGACTGGGCTGCCTGTCTCACACCTGGGGGCAGCCACTGAAGGCAGAGGGGCAGCCTGAGCTGCTATGTTGTGCCCACTCCTCTGCCCTGACAGGAGAAGGACAATGATGGGAAGGTTTGGCACCAGCTGGGTCTTTCTTATGGGCATGCTTCTTTGGCAGAGGGGAGGACAGTAAGCAGGAGTGGGCTGCCCAGCTGCTCTGCAGGAGGTGATGCCCTTCTGACAGTGCAGCACTGCCTGGTCACAGAATCATAAGCAAGAGTGGAGGGGCTGGAAGGGTCCTCCAGAGATCATCCAGTCCAGCCCCCCTGCCAGAGCAGGGTCACCTAGGAGCATGTCCAGGGGGATTGGAGCTCTCCAGAGAAGAGACCCCACAACCTCTCTGGGGCAGCCTGCTCCAGGCTCTTTCACCTTTACACCAAGGAAGTTTCTTCTCACACTGAAGTGGAATTTCCCATGACTGGGTTAGGTCCCTTGCCCCTTGTGCTGTCCCTGGGTGTTACTGGAAGCAGCCTGGCTCCATCCTCCCCACAGCTGTCTGTAGACCTTGCTGCGTCTGGGCTCACTTCTGCTGCTGCTGCAGCTGCCCTCTGTGCTTCCTCCCTTTAAACTGCAGGCCATGAGAGGGAGCAGAGCTGCCGTTTAATGCATTGCAGAGTGGTGACACAGGATCTGCACCCTCTGAGCACACAGAGATCTCTTACCATGCCCCTTTCTGCTCAGACCTGCCTTGTTTTGCTTCTTCCTTCAGAGGGAGACCTTGCTCCGGCAGCTGGAGAACCAACCCCACTGGACATCGATGCCACTTTGGAGGAGCTGTCAGTTGCAGCAGGAGACAGAAGATCAGAAACTACGAACTGTATGTCCCTGAGCCATCTTTTCCATCTCTTTTGTTGCTGTCTGGGTCTCACCATGAACTGCTGTGTGGCCACCAAAGGGATCTAGGAGGTGGCAGTTTGGGTTTCTTTGGATCTTGTAAAATGCCACTTGCAGGTGGCAGCGGCTGCAGGAAAGCACTTGGAGGTCCTGTGCCTACAGGCATGTGGTCGATGGGAGAGCAGTGTAGGTGCAGCTGGCAGCACTGTGAAGCAGCACTTGCTGGAGGGATTGGAGATAAGCAGGTTGCAGCCTCTGGTGCTGAAAGGAGACCACTGTCCCTGCTGCTCTAGCACAGACTGCTTCCTCTTCTGGCTGCTGCTTCCCTCTGTGTTGGTGTCTTAGGATGGGCAGCAGCAGCATTGTCATTCTCTTCCCTTTGAATGCTTCCAGCCCCCTCTGTGTTGCTGGTTTGTCCTGTGGCTGTTCCTGCTGCCCCTCTGTTCTGTGTGGTGTGTGTGTGTGTGTGTGTGGTGTTCAGAGCTGTCTGCTTGCTTGCTGCCTGGATTCAGCCCTTGCCAGAGGTAGCCTTGCAAAGCCAGGACAGCTGTAGCAGAGGGAAGAGAAAATGCCTTCAGGTCTTGTTACTGGCAAGCAGGTCGCTGGATTCCCCTCTGGGAGGTCATTGTTGCAGGGCCTGTGATGCCAGAAGTCAGCCCCAGAGTGAGGTGGGGCAAGGCTCTTTGTGGGCAGCTGGGGTTGATGGCTGTGAGGCCCCCCATGTGAACCCAGCCTGACAGGTGTTTTCAGTTCAGTTTTGAGCTGGGAGCACTGAAGTGTCCCAGAGAGACCACAGCAGGGTTCCCAGAGTGCCCACCTGGGCAACTTTCCTTAGGGACTGGGCAGCCTTCAACGTGCCTTCAGCAGGTCCCTTTGTGGCCCTGCTGCAGACTGGGCTCTGGGGGCTGTGCTCCCTGGTGGTCGGTCGGTGGTTTTGTGGCTGCTGCCTCAGCAGGGAAGGTCCTTCAGAGACCCAGAGCCTCGCAGAGCTGCTCCAGACTTGCACCAGAGGGTTCTGCTGCTCAGCCACCTCTCACCTCACCACTAGCTTCAGCATGTACTGGACTCTGGCATGTGCCAGCTCAGCACACAAGCCCAGCAGAACCTGGCTGCTGCCACATGTCTTCTGGGCTGACTCTGGGAAGCATCTGCTCAAGCCTGGCACTGGTGCTGGCACAGGTGGCATGGTAAGGCCTCCTGGTTCAGCCGGAGGTTTGTGTGATGGTTCAAGTTGGAAGTGACCTGAAAGATCATCCAGGTCCAACCCTCTGCCATGGGCAGGACACAGAATCACAGAACCTTAGAGGCTGGAAGGGACCTCCAGAGAACATCAAGTCCAACCCAGGATCACCCAGGGCAGTCTGCACAGGAATGCATCCAGGAGGGGTTGGGAACTCCAGAGGAGTCTCATAGCCCCCCTGGGCAGGCTGCTCTGTCAGCCTCATGTTGAGGTGGAGCTTTCTCTGCTCCAGGTTGTAGCTGCTACTCCTTGGCTTGTTGCTGCTGACCCCCCAGAGGAGCTTAGCCCCAGCCACTTGACACCCACCCCTCAGATACTGTACACAGTGATACACCTCCCACCAGCACAGCTTGCTCAGGGCCTCATCCAGCCTGGCCTTGGACACCTCCAGGAGGGGGCATCCACAGCCTCCCTGGGCAACCTGTGCCAGCTGCAGCAGTGGAAGTCCAGGGGCTGGCATCATCACCTCAGCAAAAGCCACAGTCACAGAAGGGACCTCCAAGAGATCATCCACCCAGGGCAGGGCACCCCAGAGGCACATCCAGGCAGGTTCTGAGCAGGAGACTCCACAGCCTCTCTGGGCAGCCTCGCTCCAGCCTCCAGCACCCCTACACTGACAAAGGTTCCCCTCCTGTTCCCTGGCACCTCCCTCTGCTCCAGCTGGCACCCAGTGCCCCCTTGTGCTTGCCCCTTGGCCACCCCTGGGCAGAGCCTGGCTGTGTCCTGCCCACACAGCCCTGAACATCTCTAGCACAGCACTGAGGGCAGCCCTCAGCACCTCTGCTGCCAGCCCCAGCTGCCTCAGCCTGGCCTCACAGGAGATGTTCACTGCCGGCAGCAGCTTTGGCTCTGGGCTGGACTCTCTCAGGCAAGTTTCCTGAGGTCCTTCTTGAGCTGAGTCATCTGCAGAAAGTCCAAAGCCAGGAGAGCACTTGGCCCATGTGGCAGTGCCTGCTGTGTTCTCAGAAGAACAGGAACAGATGCATGCCCCTGGAGATGCCCACAGGCTGGTAGGGCAGAGGAGCTGCCCTTCTGCTGCAGCAGCTGCTGGGGTGGGCTGGCACTGCCAGTGGCTGATTGCTCTCTTGGGTGGCATCATTGGCTTCACACGGCACAGGAAGTGCCTCTGCCCTGGTACCTGACAGCAGAGGAGCTGCTACAATGTTAGCAGCAGGGCCTGACAGACTGACACTTTGGTGGAGCTGGCAGCCTCTGCCCTCCCTGCAGGCCCTGCAGCTGCGTCTGTGGGAGCAGTGAGCTTTGCTCTGGGCAGGGAATGCCTCTGCAGCCCTCAGCCCTTCCTGCCTTCAGCCACTGAGGCCGAGAGCAAAGCCCCAGGCTGTGTCCAGCCTGAGCACTTGGCTCATGCTGCCAGAGAAGCAAGGCCTGCTCTGGGGTGTCTGAGGTGTTTCTCTGCAGCCCAGGGAGGAGCAGTCAGGCTGCTGCAGTGGCCTCTGACAGAGAGCAGCTGCTGAGGGCTTACTTCAGGCCCAGAGCAGCAAATTGTGCTCTTCCCACGTTCATTTTCAGCCCTGCAGGAGCTCTTCAGGCTTGAGTCCCCACTTGAAGAGCACACAGGGCAGGGAATCTGAGTCTGGGTGAAGCTCTTCTCAGCAAACAGGATCACAGATCACAGATGTCAGAGGTTGGAAGGGACCCAAAGAGGTCGAGCCCAGCCCCCTGCCAGAGGCGCACAGCAACACAGCCAGAGAGGGCAGGAAAGGCTCCACAGAAGGAGACTCCACAACCTCTCTGGGCAGCCTGTGCCAGGCTCTGGGACCCTTCCAGTAAAAAGGTTCCCCCTTTACCACATCAGCACCAGCTGAGGCTGGTGGGCAGAGGATCTGTGGCCATGGCATGGTTAAGCCTGGCCAGCAGCTAAGCACCACACAGCTTGCTCCTCCCCACCCACCCCCCGAGTAAAACTCCTGAGCTGCAGTGAGAAGAGTTTGATGATGGAAATGAAATGGAATAACAGAGACAATGACCTTAATAATGGTAATGGAGAGGAAGAGAGCACAAGGACAGGCTGAGGGAGCTGGGGGTGTTCAGCCTGGAGAAGAGAAGGCTGCAGGGGACCTCAGAGCAGCCTTCCAGTGCCTGAAGGGACTACAAGCAGGCTGCAGGGGGATGGTTCACAGAGGCCTGCAGGGCCAGGACCAAGGGCAGTGGTTTGGAATGAGAGCAGAGCAGATTGAGTTTGGGTGTTGGGAATGAGTTCTGCACCAGGAGGCTACTGGAACACTGCAGCAGCTTGCCCAGGGAGGTGCTTGAGGCCCATCCCTGGAGGTGAGGCTGGACAGGGCTGTGGGCAACCTGCTCTAGTGGAGGATGTCCCTGCTGAGTGCAGGGGTTTGGACTGGCTGAGCTTTGGAGGTCCCTCCCAGCCCAGACCATTCTATGACTCTGTGACAATGAGAGTGAACTAAAGCCTCAGAGGAGACAACTGGTGCCCAGGGATGCCCCAGCAACAGCTGGCCTGTCCTTCCAGCCAGCAGGTCCCAGTTTCTCTGGACATGGTATGGAATGTCTCTTTGGCTGCTTTGGGTCAGTGCCTTGGCCAGGTCCCCTCCTAGATCCTTGTCACCTCCTCACTGAGCCAGCTGCTGGGAAGGAAGTGACCTCTGTGCCAGGCAGAAGCAGGGCAGGACGCAGTGAGTCTGTGGTGGAAGTCAGAGCCTGTAGCTGTGAGGTGGATCTGCAGGGCTTGCTTTAGGGCTTGGGAAGGTCCC
The DNA here is from genome assembly GCF_015220805.1 of Pogoniulus pusillus. Classification (NCBI taxonomy): domain Eukaryota; kingdom Metazoa; phylum Chordata; class Aves; order Piciformes; family Lybiidae; genus Pogoniulus; species Pogoniulus pusillus. The sequence goes on along the minus strand of NC_087298.1, from coordinate 239,537 downwards.
TGCAGCTTGGCAGGTGCCCAACTGTGGGGGCTCAGATGTGTGACAAACTGCTTCAGTACAGGGCACAGTGAGCAGCCACTGCTTGTCCTCTGGCACTCTCATACAGAGTCACAGAATGGGCTGGGCTGGAAGAGACCTGAGAGCTCATCCAGTGCTAAGCCCTGCCATAGGCAGGGACACCTCCCACCAGCACAGAACCTTCCACTCAAGGGCCTCATCCATCCTGAGACTTGACACACCACTGGGCAGGGGACAGCACAGCCTCCCTGGGCAGCCTGTCCCAGTCTCTCTCCCCAGCCTCACTCTCAACAATTCCTTCCTCCTCTCCACTCTCACTCTCCCCTCTCCCCAGTCAAAGCCATTGTCCCTCAGCCTGCCCACTCCCAGCCCTTCTCCACAGTCCCTCCCCTGCTCTCCTGACAGCCCCTTCAGGCACTGGAAGCTGCTCTGAGGTCTGCCCTGCAGCCTTCTCTTCTGCAGGCTGCACAGCCCCACAAACTCTCCCAGCCCTGTGCCCCACAGGGAAGCTTCTCCAGCCCTCTGAGCATCCTGGTGGCCTCCTCTGGCCCCTCTGCAGCAGCTCCAGGTCCTTCTTGTGCTGGGTTCCCAGAGCTGGAGGCAGTGCTGCAGGTGAGGTCTGAGCAGATTGGAGGGGCAGAATCCCCTCCCTGTGCTGCTGCTCTCCCTGCCCCAGGTGCAGGACCGCAAGGCTGCACTCAGCCTTGTTGAGCTTCATGGGATTGGCTTGGGTGCAGCTCTGCAGCCTGTCCAAGTCCCCTCTGGATGGATCCTTCCCTCCAGGAGCCACACAGCTTGGGTGCCATCTTCCCACACCTGCTGTCATCTGCAGCATCCTCCCCGGTGCGCTGTGACTTGCTTACCCTTGGCCGCTGCAAAGGGCTGGTGTTGGCTGCTTCAGCTTAGACAGCACCTTGGAGCCCAGCTGTCTGTCACCCACGGGTTGCACAGGATGGGGAGGTGTCTGCAGGCCCGTGGCTGCAGCACCTCCTGCGAGGCACTTCCTGCTCTCCTGTCACAACCTCAGGGCAGGGAGCTAGGCGAGGTGGCAGTGCTGGCACAGCTCGGGTGTGCGCCGCTGCTGCGCCGCTGCTGTCTGCTCTGGCACAGTGACCACTGCTAAATATGGAGCAGTGGGAAGAGAAAGAGAACAGGAACTGCTCCTGCTGCAGCTGGGGCACATGAGGACAAAGCATCCTTGCTCCAGAGCCTGGACCCCTAATGTAAGCAGGTCCTGGCAGCCCCTGCCTGGGCTTTGCTCTGAGCCATGTTTGGATGCTTCTGGCTCTTTCTCTCTGCTTGGGTTCCCTCTCTGCCTGCCTCACACCTCTCACTCTGCTGCTTCCCCTGCAGTTTCTCAGAATCAGCATTCTCAATGCTGCCATTGGGCACTGGCAGCACAGGGAGGGGATTCTGCCCCCTCCAATCTGCTCAGACCTCACCTGCAGCACTGCCTCCAGCTCTGGGAACCCAGCACAAGAGGGACCAGGAGCTGCTGGAGAGGTCCAGAGAGGCCACCAAGATGCTCAGAGGACTGGAGAAGCTTCCCTGTGGGCACAGGCTGGGAGAGTTGGGGCTGTGCAGCCTGCCAGAGGAGGAGGCTGCAGGGAGAGCTCAGAGCAGCTTCAGTGCCTGAAGGGGCTGCAGGAGAGCTGGGGAGGGGCTTTGGGCAAGGGCTGGCAGTGCAGGTTTCTTACTACAGAAGCAGCAGTGACTTTTTTTTGCTCTCTTCTCAATTTATGCTCAATTAGATCAATTTGCTGTTGTTGATTGCACCACAGTTCATGTTCTGCCACCAGGGAAACTTGCTGGTGCTGAGCTGCTCCCTCACTGAGTGGTGAGAAATGTTCCTCTGGGGAGCTCAAAGTCTGACAGAATGGTTTGGTCATGCCTGTCAGCACTGAGCTTGCCAAGGAGTGGAGAGCCTGGAGCATGTCCCCTGTGCTGTGGGGAGGCTCCCCTGCAGCAGGCATTCTGGGTCAGGGCAAAACCAAGGAGCTGTAAGGCATAGGCTGTGCTCTGCAGAGCCTGGGCAGCAGGGCTGGGCTCAGGCACTTTGCAGATGGCACCAAGCTGGGTGGCTGTATCCTGCTAGAGGTTAGGGAAGCTTTACAGTGGGGTCTGGACAGGTGAGAGCTCATTGTGTGAAGTGCAACAAGGCCAAGTGCCAGCATGCGGCAGCAGTGCCCAGGTAGCCAAACAGGCCAGTGGCATCCTGGCTTGGGTTAGAACCAGGGTGGGCAGCAGGGACAGGAGGTGCCCATCCCCCTGTGCTCAGCACTGAGGAGGCCACAGCTGGAGTGCTGTGCTCAGCTCTGGGCCCCTCACTGCAGGAAGGACACTGAGGGCTGCAGCCTGTCCATAGCAGGGCAGTGGCACTGAGAAGGGCCTGGAGCAGCTGGGGGTGAGGAGGGGCTGAGGGAGCTGAGGGTGTGCAGGTGGAGCAGAGGCTGAGGGCAGAGCTCATTGCTCTGCAGCTGCCTGCAGGGAGGTTGCAGTGAGGAGGGAGCAGCCTCTGCTGCTTGGGGGCAAGGGACAGGAGCAGAGGAAATGGCTCCAAGCTGCCCCAGGGGAGGGCTCAGGCTGGAGCTCAGGAGATATTACTGCCCTGGAAGGGTTTTCAGCCCTTGGCACAGGCTGCCCAGGGCAGGGCTGCAGTCCCCCACCCCTGGGGTGTTCCAGCAGCCTGTGGAGCTGTGCTGAGGGACATGGTTTGGGGCTGGGCCCTGCAGTGCTGGGTTGAGGCTGCACTGGGTGAGCTGGCAGGGCTCTTACAGCCACATGTATTCTGTGGTGCTCTGACCTTGCTTGGCAGTGGATCTCCACATTCATGAACCTGGCTTAGGTGGGAATCAGGTTGAGTCCTTCATGAGCCCCAAGGCAAGGCTGTGTTTCCATCGCCAGGCATCCAGAGGCCCCCCAGCCTGGCAGTCTGCATTTCCACAGGAAACCAACCCCAGGCCTTCTTTGCCACACTTGAAAAATGGATCACAGCTCCTTAGAAGCAAGAGGCAGCTTCAGGCTGTTCTTCAGCAGTGGATGAGTGTGGGTGCTGACAGCTTTAGGAGCCCCTGAGGTAAAGTCCTTCTGTGGGCTTTTTGGCTGCTCTGGGAGAAGCACTGACCTCAGGCTCTGATGAATTTTGGTGTCCTTAGAGTGTGTTCACCTTTAAAATTGCCCAGGAGGCTCCAGGCAGACCTTAAAGCAGCTTCCAGGACCTGCAGCTGAGAGTGGAGACTGCTCTGGGCTCTGCTGGCTCCTTATGGAAGTGCAGAGTCACAGAAGATGCAAGCAGGTTGCAGAGGAACTGTCTCCAGAGGCCTGCAGGGACAGGACCAAGGGCAATGGTTTGAAATGAGAGCATAGCAGATTGAGATTGGATGTGAGGAACAAGTTCTGCACCAGGAGGGCTGCTGGAACACTGCAGCAGCTTGCCCAGGGAGGTGCTTGAGGCCCATCCTGGAGATGTTCAAGGAGGCTTGGACAGGCTGTGGGCAACCTGCTCTGGTGGAGGATGTCCCTGCTGAGTGCAGGGCTTGGACTGGCTGAGCTTTGGAGGTCTCTTCCAGCCCAGACCATTCTATGAAGCTAGAGAACTCTTCTCTTGTGAGCAGGCCCAGCTGACAGTTTTGGGGGTGTGGGCTGGTTACTGGGTGTGAAGTGGAAGGGCTGAAGGGCAGAGCAGGAGCCATGTGCATGGGTAACCCATCTGGAGTCGTGTATCCCAGCCAAACAAGTGTGCTCAGCTCACAGCCTCACCTTGTGCTTTGACAGGGCCTGGCTGCTGTGGCCTTGAGCTGCTTGTTTCACTGAGGCATTTTGTAAAGGACAGACACAAAGAGAAGAGCAAAGAATGTGGCAAGAGGATGCTCAGAGGGCTGGAGAGGCTCTGCTGTGGGCACAGGCTGGGAGAGTTGGGGCTGTGCAAAGCCTGCAGAAGAGGAGGCTGCAGGCAGACCTCAGAGCAGCTTCAGTGCCCCGAAGGGGCTGCAGGAGAGCTGGGGGAGGGACTGTGGAGAAGCGGGTGGGAGTGGGCAGAGCTGAGGGACACATGGCATTGAGCTGGGAGAGGGGAGAGTGAGAGTGGAGGGGAGGAAAAGATTGTTGTGAGGGTGGGGAGAGCCTGGCACAGGCTGCCCATGGAGGCTGTGGCTGTCCCCTGCCCAGAGGTGTTCAGGACCAGGCTGGATGAGGCCTTGAGCAAGCTGTGCTGGTGGGAGGTGTCCCTGCCCGTGGCAGGGCTGGCACTGGGTGGTCTGGGGGGTCCCTTCCAGCCTGTTCTGTGAATCTGTGCGGGCTGTGGCCAGACTGCAGAGAACATGAGGAGAGGTAGCGAGGTGCCAGGTTTGGATTGGTGCTCCAGAGCAGCCCTGCCTGTGCCCTGAGGGCTGTGGGCAGAGGCTGAGGAAGCAGCCACACACCCCCGTGTGCGGGACGTGGAGGCTGCTTCCACACCTCCGCCCTGCACATCGCTGCCAGCTCCCTGGCAGCTTTTCCCCGTGCTTGCTTTGCCTCCCACCTCTTTCTCGGGAGGAGTAGGAACAGGGGAGCTCAGCAGAGCTTCTGTGTGCAGCCCCCAAAGGCAGCTTCAGCCCAGCCCTGCTTCCCTGGGCCTGCTGCCTGGCTGCTGGGGGCTGGGAAGGTGACACGCAGCACATGTGCCGCAGCTCTCCTTGCTGCCCTGCTGGGGTGAGAGCCTGGGCCGTGCTGTCCCAGATAACCATTGTATCCTGCCACTAAAAATAGCTCTGCTGTCTCCTGTTCCCCTGCCCTTCACCCAGTGCAGGTGAGCCCCCAGGCTCGGGGGACAGGGCAGCAGCCTGCCTGCCGCGCTGCAGGCAGGAGGACTCCTTGCTGCTGCGCTTGGGGAGCATTTCTCCCTTCCAGCCCTTCAGATCCGAGTTGCTGCAGGAGGAACAGGTGGCAGTCACAGGCCTCCTTCCCTATGGAGCTGCTGCTTGCCCAGAACAAAGCAGGTTGTTTCCCAAAGCAGGCAGCGCTAGCAGAGCAGAGTGCAGGAGAGCTTCAGAGCAGCTGAGAGGGAAGAGTGTCCTGGGCCCTGCTGGGTCCAGCTGGAAATGAGGAGTCACAGACTGCATCGAGCAGGAAGGGACCCTCAAAGCTCATATTGCCCAACCTCCTTGCAGGCAGCAAGGCACTTCCAACCACATCAGGCAGCCCAGGCCCACGTTGAGTCTGCCCTTGAATGTCTCCAGGCTGGGGCCTCAGCCACCTCCCTGTGCAGCCTGTGCCAGGCTCTCCCCACCCTCACTGTGCAGAGCTTCCTCCTGAAGTCAACCTAACTCTGCTCTGCTCCACTTCCAAACCATTGCCCCTGGCCCTGTCACTGCAGGCCCTTCTGCACAGTCCCTCCCCAGCCTGCCTACCTCTCCCCTTTGGATATTGAAGTGGAGCTCTAAGGTCTCCCTGGAGCCTTCTCTTCTCCAGGCTGAACATCTCCAACTCTCTCAGCCTGTCCCCATAGCGGAGGTTCTCCAGCCCTCTGAGCATCTTTGTGGCCTCCTCTGGACCCTGTCCAGCAGGCCCCTGTCCCTCTCGTGTTGTGCTGTTTGAGCTGCACACTCTGTGTCCTAAAGAGAGCATCTTCACGCTTTGGGTGCTCCATACTGTGTCCTTCCTTAGCCATCTTGCCCTACCCGGGGCCACTCATTTGCCTTGGTGGTGGGACCCATCGTGGTGCTCAGAGCCCGAGGGGCTGTGTGGCTGTGGTTTGGGTGCTCCCAGAGGCAGAGCTCAGCTCAGCCAGCAGTGTCCTGGCTACTGCAGGCTCCCAGCACCGCTGTTGCTATAAACAGGACAGGGGGTGCAGTGCAGCAGCATTAACCTCTCCAGAGTTGGAGGCAGAAGCAGGGCTTGGGAGGAGGGAGATGAGTGCCACAAAGCATTGCTGCTGTGCCACCCTGCTGTGGCTGGCTGGGAGCCATGAGGTGGGAGGGACGACGGAGTTCAGCTCCCTGCTCCTGGCCTGGCTCTGCAGAGGTCCTGCCCAGGCTGGTCTGGCAGTGGCTTTCCAGGCCACAGCATTTGGCTCGGTGGATTCAGAGTATTTGCCTCGGTGGCCAGGGGCTGTGTGCAGGTGTCCTTGGCTCCTCTCTGCCTGCCACAGCCCCTGTGCAGTCTGCCTTGGGGGATGCCAGTGCTGCTGAGCCCTGCTGAGCAGAGCAGCCCTTGAAAAGCCTCCGGTGTGCTCTGGTGGGATGGGGACGCTGCGGGCACCTCCCAGACAAACCTGAGGCAGTCTGCACCGAGCTCAGTGCAGCAGTTAAGCCCCTTTGTGTTTTCTCTTCGGTGCATGACAAATGGTCCATCTCTTGCATGTGTTGTGTCAGCTCACCCCAGCCCCCTGGCAGGGAGGGCGCAGGGGCGGCCGCTGCCAGTGCTCTGATTGCAGCCCTGCCCGGAGCCAGTCTGCTGCCTGGAAGAAGCACATAAGCCTTGTCCCAGATCCTGCTGGAAGCAGCAGTGGCACTAATTTAGGAGCCTTGGCAGCAGCGGTGGGGGATAGGTAATGGACGTCCATGTGACAGCCAGGCTCCGTCTCTGCTCCCCTCGGGCAGCCTGGGGAATGCAGCCTTTCGCCCAGGCTGCTGGAAGGAGGCAAACCTTTCCTGGCCATTCTCATCTGAGAGCTTAGAGCAGCCCTTGAGCAGATGAGCTGAGTTTGTGCTGCTGAGCTCCTTCCCATCTCTGTTACTCAGGATCATCCGGCTGGATCCAGCTCTATCTTACCCCAGGCCTCTCTGTGCTGCCTCCCAACTTGAAACCTGAGCATCTCCCTGCTCTCTGTGCTGCTTCACTGCAGTGCTGAAATAGCTCTCCAGGATTTCTCTCCTGGCCAGTCCTGCTGTTCAGTGCCCCTCTTGTATCTCTGCTGTCCTCAGCTCCCTAGGAAGGACTCCTGCTTTTCCAAGGCTTCCTGAGGATGCTGTTGCTCCAGACACTGCTGCTCACAAACTGCAGTTCCTTAGCAGTGCATCACATTGCTCCTTGCACAGGAAATATCTCCTCAAGGGGCTTTAGAGACTTTTGGGTCCTACAAAAATGATCAGCAGATTGTAGCACCTCTGCTACGAGGACAGGCTGAGGGAGCTGGGAGTGTTCAGCCTGGAGAAGGCTCCAGGGAGACCTTAAAGCAGCCTTCCAGGACCTGAAGGGATCCTACAAGCAGGCTGCAGAGGGACTGTTTGCACAGGCCTGCAGGGACAGGACCAGAGGCAATGGTTTGAAGTGAGAGCAGAGCAGATTGAGATTGGATGTGAGGAACAAGTTCTGCACCAGGAGGCTGCTGGAACACTGCAGCAGCTTGCCCAGGGAGGTGCTTGAGGCCCATCCCTGGAGATGTTCAAGGTGAGGCTGGACAGGCTGTGGGCAACCTGCTCTGGTGGAGGATGTCCCTGCTGAGTGCAGGGGCTTGGACTGGCTGAGCTTTGGAGGTCCCTTCCAACCCAGACCATTCTCTGGTTCTATGAGGAGGTGTCTGCCTGGCTCTGCTCCTTGAAGGCAGAAGTTGTGCTCTGTATGGGAGAGGAGTCTGTCTGACATCTCCTTGCCTGCAGCACAGCCCAGTCTGTCTGTCCTGCTGCAGACACAGCTGACCCCAAAGGCACTGTGCAGAGTCTGTTAGGCTTAATGATGCAAGAGACAAGACCATGGCACATGTGGATTTTTCT